>NC_065578.1:188233233-194110733 GCF_024542745.1 Macaca thibetana thibetana | reverse complement strand
GGGATGAACAAACTGTTATATATTCATACAATAGAGTAATAGCAATAAAAAGGTAACAAATTCCTGATATCTAGAATAACTTGGATAAGTCTCAAAAAGATTATATTGAATGAAAGCATATAGTATATGGTTCCATTTATATGAAATTCTAGAATCTACAGTGATAGAAATAATCAGTGGCTGTTTCTGGAGTGGAGAGTGAGAGGGGTTGATTGGGAAGAGCCAAGGAAACTTTCATGGATGACTGAAATGCCCCATGGACATGCATTTGTCAAAACCCACTTAAAATTTGACCATTTTACTGTATTCAATTATATCTCAGTAAGACAAGCTTTAAGAGATAATGCTGAGGGAAATTGGGAAGATGAGCATGCTTTAATACTGAATTGTGCCGATGGTTACACAACTGTATGCATTTATTAGAAATTATTGAATTGTTCGCTTGCAATGAGCGAATTTTATAATTTGTCAATTGCATCTCAAAAGTGAAAAGATAATGCACATGGCTATTGGAATGTGTAAAAAGATAATCACTCACAGATTCGGGGTACAACTTTTCTTCAGGGAAGTTTGATGATGGCTATCAAGCATTTTAAAGTAAGTATTGCTTCTGGCCAAGCAATTCCACTTCAGAAATTTACCATAAGAAAATAATCAAGGACATGCACACAGATTTAGTTTTAAAGATGTACATTGAATTGTAGTGTTGTTTTTAATAGATAAAAACTGAAAGCAACTTAATATCTACCAATTGCGTTAGCGAAATAATTGTGTATGAATGTCTGCATAAATTATAGCTATTAAAATATTATAAGTTAATATTCATCAACATGAAAACTACTCATAACATATTAATAGAAAAAAGCAGGTTGAAGAAAATATGCAGAAAATAATATGTTAGCATTATTATATGTTATGTAGTACTTTTAATATTACATAATAGTGTTCTTATATATAGTTCTGTGAGGATATGTAGCAAGGTGGTAAACGTAGTTATCTCTGGGTGGCAGAATTGGGGAGTAATTTTTTACTCTTTCACAATAATTATATGCGCCTTTTACAAAACATATATATGTTTTTTTAATCTTCAAAATAATACTTAAAATGACTTAATAATGGAAGAAGACAGAGATCACCAGAACTGTGGTTCACGTGTGGTAAATATGGGATAAATAGGATCATAGACTACATGACCCTAATGAGTTCTGAAAATTTCGTACAACAGATGTATGTAAATTGAATTGCATTTTTCCATCATGCTAATGAAAAAATCTGCAAGAAAGCAAAGAATCATTTGAGAATGGGAATAACTAGCGCCTAGAGTTTCTTCTTGGAAGTTCACAGAATTTCAACTTTTAGATTTCCTTAAACCAGAAAACAACCAAATAATTATTTTTTGTGATATCCTGATCAAATCATTAATCTCAATTATAGTAAGAAAGACCTTGGTTTTTGTTGTGTTTTACTTTCCCCATTTGCAGGATACAGTCACCTCCACAATTTTGGGAATATACTGAAAGGGAAGAATTCACAATTTTAAAGAATTTGAATGGTTAAATAAAAATTAGAGAAGACCATTGTTTTGGACTAAGCTCCTGCACTAGGCCCCAACAGACCAAACGAAATATCAAAACGGAGTCACCCATGCTAAAATTCCACATGGTAAATCTGAAAGTTATTACTGCCTTCCAAGAAATCAGAAGAGTTAACACCGATTTCCCAAACTGGCCAGTTTCAATCTTCAATTGGCATGATAAGTTACCTGTACTTTAATCCTTACACAAAAAGGGAGCCTGAAGTAACCTTATGTTAACTAATCAGTTATCTTTCTATTGTTCTGTCTTCTTGTCTCTGCCCTATAACGAAACTCTGAAATGACCAGTCTACTTTTAGTTCTTTGTTTCTGCTTTCTTCAGCCCTTTCTCTCTCTAAAACCAGCCTTCTCTGCCAGACTCATGAGAATACATTCTATTTTATGGAAAAAAAGTCTTGCCCAATTCTAGAATTGCAGTAAAGACAATTGAGGTCTTTAATTTGTTGTAATTTTGTCTTTTAACAGATTAATTTCTATAACTACTGACACTTGTATAAAGCCGCCTCTAGCAAACTCTGATGAAGAAACAAATCAATCTCCATGTCCAAGAGAAAAGCAAAGAAAGATGGCACCTCTGGGTAAAGTTAACCACTGAGAGCATCCCTCCAGGAAACAATAACATCTAGAGTGTACTCCAGGGAGTTTGAGCTCTAGACAGTGGTCACTTTGGCCCATTCTGGCCCCATCTGAAGAGACTCAAACTAAAGCACAGAGAGGGTGACTTGCCCAAAGTCATACGGAAAATCAGCAGCGAGGCATTGATTAGAATCCATTGTCTTCCAAAGTGTCATAGCCTCTAGTAAATAAAGGAGACAGTGTATAATAAAAAGACCACTGGATATGAAGTCAGGAAACCCAGGTCATGAGGTTGGCTTTGTTACTTAATCAGCCATGTGTCCTTGGGCAGACACCTATCCTTTCAGGAACTGTGCCCTCTTACCTGTAACATGAGCAGGTTCCAGTTGAAAACAATTAAGGGCTTCTCCAGATCAAACAGCCCATGGTTCTAAGAAGTCCACATCCTTCCCTTCCCTTTGCCCTCAGGTGGAGTGCTAGAAGGCATTCTTTAAAAAATATATATTTAATCCTAACTTCTAATTGATATGGGACAGATAGAGATTCTTGCCACCCTACCCTCTCTCCACCCGTGGTTCCCCTGGGCACACCTGTTCTGTGATCTCCAAGCTATGCAAGCACAAAGGAAAGTCCCATGAGTCACCCAAGCAAGTGCTGAAATGCTTCCCTTGTTGTTGCCACTGTTTAGCTAGATCCAAGTTAATCTTTTTGTTTTTTCTGCACAACTGGATTAACTAGGCACACATCTGTCTGTAGACAGAATGATATTGAATACACTTTGCAGAGTAAATAGAAGCTTAATTTTTCTTAAACAGACAATAAGTGCCTGTGGATGTGTGAAGCCAACAAGAGTGATTTTCTCAGGCAGCCTGCCTCTTCCTAGAGCTGGAGCTGCCCAAGTCCCAACCAGGAGAGGAGGAAGAGCTTGGGCATAGAGAGAGAGGTCTTGCCACATTCAGCCAGACCAAATTGCAATCCTGTGAAAGGAGAGACAGAGGGAATTAGGTTGTGCTATTAATTCAATTTTCAACTTCAGCTAATTTTATTGGCCTGACAAGGTAGGCACATTGCCAAAATCAATACAGTAGATCTATATGCCTAAGGCTGGTTTTGGTGCTAATGGAGGCTTTTATGCCAGACAGTCTGTCCTCTGAATGTTTCCCAACGTCCTTCTTGGTCTCCAGCTGCCACATGTCATAGTTATGATTTTGCTATTGAAGGGCATAGGATTAAATTTTAGGTCCCCAACTGAACTGTTTGTTGATAAGGTCTTCTCTCCTGAGAGTCCTTTTCACTGTTTGGAAAAACTTTGTGAACTACTGTATTTTCATTTTATTTAGCATGTAATGTACAATGATGAAAATAAATGAATGTTTTCAAATAGGATATTGTTAAAATAGTTCACTTCCTAGGCCGGTTTTAAAAGTAAAAAAAGAGAAGCCACTAAAAAAACTGTCTAAAATTTTCTTAACAAAAAATCTTGCTGCAATATTTACACTTCAAGTGAACATCTAGTTAAGCTATTAGTACCTTGGCTCTTTCCATTAATACAAAGCATTTCCAGCCTTTGGAGAAACAGGGGAATTACTGTTTTCTGGTTGGACAAGGTTTTGTTTCATAATCTTAGGGGCACAGAGATGCACCACATTACTATCACCAAGAGCCCAGTCTGAGCTGCTAGACCGAGAAGCACATGTAGACAGTGGATAAAATTAGATCATAGTTGGGTGCCTGTAACTCCAGCTACTTGGGGGTCTAAGGTGGAAGGATCATTTGAACCCAGGAGTTGGAGACCAGCCTGGGCAACATAGTGAGACACTGTCTCAAAAGTAATAATAATAATGAGATCATGAGCAGGTCATGACTGTGATTAGTAAGTGTGTGATAATGGCTAAGCTTAATGTTTAAACAAATATTGTTTTAAAGGGGGTGAAAGTGGAAATATAGCACGTATTTCAGATACACCACAGGTAATGGCCTAAGTACAGGCATAAGCCTATCACTTTGGGGTTTTTTTGTTTGTTTGGTTGGTTGGTTAGTTGGTTGCTTGGTTGGTTTGGGGGGTTTGGTGTGCTTGTTTGTTTGTTTTTTTTTGACACAGGGTGACTCTCTGCAGCCCAGCTGGAGTACAGTGGTGCAATCATAGTTCACTGTAGACTCAAACTCCTGGGCCCAAGTGATCCTTCTACTTCAGCTTCCTGAGTAGCTGGGACCACAAATACATGCCACCATGCTCAGCAAGGTTTTTTAATTTTTTGACAAGGTTTGCTATGTTGCCCCAGATGGTCTCAAACTCCTGGGCTCAAGCAATCCTCCCACCTCAGCCTCCCAGCCTACCATTTTGGAGCACATGACCTATGGATAAAGTATCACCCACACCTAATGGCAGCATGCACTAATAATAGAGTTATTTTTCTGTGAGATTCCTGTATTAAATGACTGACTGACTGCATTTGTACCTACAAAATCTAGAATATTTAAGCTATCTGGAACATACTAGATTAACAGCTAGTAACTCTCATTTTACAAAAACTGAGATCCAGATATTTTTGTTTTCATGTTTTGCTTAAGCTTGAAATGTAATGACAAAGGCTATACTAGAATTCAGATCTCTTGACTCTCAGAACAGTTCATGTTGCATCATGCCAGGATCCCACTGCACACTTAGATTCTGCACTTTGCCCTCAACACATTTATATAAAACTTAAAACGCAAGTCTATAAAGAGGCCAATGTCCACCAACAATAAATCAGCCTGTAAATCTTACCTATTTTTCAATTTCTCCCCAGCAATTTACTTCTTCATCCTAATAGCCTTTCTAAGGAAGAGTGGTGGTTTTTTTCTTTACTTTTTTTTTCTTTTATTTTTGTTGTTGTTGTTGTTGTTTGGTTAAAGATATGCTGCGATTTAATTTAAAAGCCAGGGAGGAACCAACACCTTCTTTATCCTGTAGGTTTAATAAGCATTCCCAAAGGAAAGTCATTGTTATTACTAACAAACACAACATCAGCTTTTTGAGACAGAAGATACATCTACCCAATATCAGATAAGATTCTGTTAAAATAGTTCACTTCCTAGGCAGGTTTTAGAATTAAAATATCACTCTAAAAACCATCTAACATTTCTTTATCAAAAAGTCTTGAAAAAATGTTTTAGATAGACATAGATGTAGATATTTTCCTTCTTGCTTTATAAAGATTGGAGTCATTCTTCAAAAGTTATACTTTTCAAAGTGACTCTGGATAGCTGGTGAAAATGGAACAGGAGGACAGACTTGTTGGAGAGTAAATGACACAAACAATCAAGCTCTGGGCTTTTTACTGTTTTTTCTTTTTGACTGCCTTTTTTTAAAACTTGACATAGTTATTTTGAGATCCATCCATGTTGTTGCATATATCATGGATTATTTTTAAACTCACTTTTTTTTGTCTTTCTTTCTTTTCTTTCTTTCTTCTTTCTTTCTCTTTCTTTCTTTCTCTTTCTTTCTTTCTTTTCTTTCTTTCTTTCTTTCTTTCTTTCTTTCTTTCTTTCTTTCTCTCTCTCTCTCTCTCTCTTTCCTTCCTTCCTTCCTTCCTTCCTTCCTTCCTTCCTTCCTTCCTTCCTTCCTTCCTTCCTTCCTTCCTTCCTTCCTTCCTTCCTTCTTTCTTTTTTTCTGCAGCCAGGTTGACAGCAACCAGCCAACGTCTACATTCAGGGGTGCTGGGGAATTCCAGATGCTCCTCAGCATCTCACTCACAACGGCTCTGAGCAGCTCTGAGACACGGCTCCTCTAAAGGACTTTTTCCCTTCCAGTCAAAGGTTTTACAAAAGTAACAAGTTCCCCGAGTCAACATTTTAAATATGTCTGTACACTTTAGGTGTTTTTATGTTTGGAGTCTTTACTAGTTTTAACAATGTCCAAATTAAGGAACTGGGATGAAATCGAGGAAGATTAATCAGCTGGGATCTCCATTTCCCAAAACATTGGGAGCTGTTAGCCAGAAGAACAGCACATCGTACTTTGATCGGGAAATTAAAATATTCTCCTAAGAAAATCCAAATGTAAAACATGTTCCAAATTTGATTCCAGTTGCAGAAATATTTTTGGCAAGTAAACAGCAGGGGGCTGAGAGCCTGGTCTGTGCCAGCCTTGCTGACTCCACCAACTGGGGTGGAAATATCTGACCTATGGATAAGCAAAAGCCCATGCAAGGAAGGGAAATGTTTGCTGGCTGGGCCCTCCAGCCTGCTCCCTAGACTCCAAGGCGCAGAGTATTGCGACACTGAAAGGTGAATGTTGGAGACAGGCAGCTGGGAGAGAGGGAAAAGAGGTACTAGGCGCTAAGGCCATATACAAACTACTTCCTAGGTCCAGTGAATCTGAAGGGGGTGCAGTGGGGGAATAAGCCTGGGCCAGCCAGAGCTGTGCTAAGGGCTACTCTGAGCCAGCCTTTACAGGAGCCCTGTCTTAGAGCTGCTCAGAGCCTTTGTGAATAGATGCTGAGGAGCATCTGGAATTCCCCAGCACCCCTGAGTGTAGGGTTTGGCTGGTTGCTCTCAACCTGGCTGCAGTAAAAAAGGAAAAAAAAAAAAGTGATTTTAAAAGAAAGTACCCATGATATATGCAACAACACAGATGGATCTCAAAATAATTATGTCAAGTAAAAAAAAAAAAAAGGTAGATTTTTAAAATGAGTACATACTCATGATTACATTAATGTAAAACTCTAGAAAATGCAAAATAACCTATAGTGACAGAGAGCAGGTCCCTGGTTGCTGGGGTGTGTGAGGCCAGAGGAAAGGATTACAAAGGGACACAAAACTCTGGAAAGTTTTGGGTGTGAGGGATATGTTTACTATCTTGATTGTGGTAATGATTTCATGGGTGGTTTACATATATCAAACTCACCAAATTGTGTACTTTAAATACGTGCAATTTCTTGTATGTCAATTATAGTGTAATGAAAAAGATCCCTATACAAACCTCACTCCCAGAGATTCTGATTCAGTCCGTCCTGGATGGGACCTTGGCATCAAAATATTTAAAAATCTCCTGAAATGAGAGCCCAGGTGCCATGGGATGCACCTGTAGTCCCAGCTACTTGGGAGGCTGACCTGGAAGGATCACTTGGGCCCAGGAGTTCACGACCAGCCTGGTCAACACAGTGAGACCCCATTGCTATGAAGAAAAAAAAAAAAAAAAAAAAAAAAAACTTCACCAAATAATTAAGAATGTGCAACCAGGGTTAAGGTGTAGAATCTTGCATGCCACAGTAAAGACCTTGTTAATGATCTGCAATAAGATTGAAAGCCAGTTAACATTGCAAGAAATTCAAATCAAAACTGTCCTGCCAGCCCCAGTGCCTCTTGAGAATATGGGCCCCTTATAGGCAAGCAGTTACAAATGAAACTTTTATGAACTCTGCTCAAGAGTCTGCAGGGCCATTTCTACAATGAAGTACATCATACAGTTCTGAAATAACTGGAAACTTATGTTATTCCACGTTTCAATTATCTTATTATGTCTATTGGTGGCATTTGTGGTGGGTGGTTTCTTTTATGTTCCGGGGAAACCTATCACATTGGGACATGGGTCTGTAGGTTTAATGCCAGATAGGAAACTGGCTTTCAGTTGTCAACCCAATCAAGATTACTACTTTGCCCACTGTCTTTAGGTTTGAGAAGCTCACAGGTTGTGTGTGTACCAGCATCTACCACCCTCACATTCTCCTCAGACTTCTTTATGGACTCCTCAGTCAATCTACTTTCCTCTACAGATCAGAACCCTCAGTTCCAGGAACAACTTGAATTACAAGATTCATTCTTTATGGAAGCAATAGTGGCTTCTAATCCTAATACACATTCATTAGGAATGAGGCAGCAGACCAGTTTTCAGAACTGTTTTGTGCCAGAGTGGTTGTTTATTCATGTGGTGGCCTTGGCTTTGGAGTCCAATGGATCCAAATTAAAATCCCAGCTCGTCTACTAAATAGCTCTGCAACTTTGAGCAAATTACTGAACCTCTCCGAACTCCAGTTTCTTTATAACATGGAAATACATCTCCCTTACAGAATTGCAATAAGAGTTAAATGAGACATCCCTTCATTTATTTGTTTTCAAATACATATAGTGAGAAAAAGAAAGCAGCCCCTAACATCTGGGAGCTGCCCTGGTATCACTGCTAGGCCCTGGTGTTGCTACCAGCTGGCTCAGCACTCAGAGAGGTTTTGGTGTTCTGTTAAACAGAAACAACTTCACACAACAGAGGAAACTCTGTGACCATAATGGAGCAAGACAAAAACAAGAACACTCCTCTGATCTTATATAAACAGACAAAAATGTGAACATTATTGAAATCTCAAAAATGACTCAACATTCCCCTAGTCTGATAATATGAGTGACCGCTACTTCTTTGACAATCATAGCTTTAGCCTCATTCTAGTCTTCACTCCTTATAGTCTTCATTCCTCATACTCAATTATTCCTGCTTTCTGATAGCATCCAATCCAGAGCAGAGACTGCTTCTTTAAACCCTACTCAAAATAACCTAACACAAGCCCAATCCTTTACTAAGTCCTTCTGGCCCCTTTTTACTGAGACACCCCATGGTTGTGCATGGTGTGCGTTCTGCCTCATTGCAAGGAGTAATAAGGCCAAGTTGTTCAATGACAGGTGTGCTCCTGGTTATCTTTAACTGGAAGGTCAAGTGACAATAATGTCTGTCCTTTGCCAAGAAAGATGCTGAATTCTGGGCTTACGACTCCAAACAAATCATCTTTGCCCTGCCCTCAGGAAGCTCACAGTCTAATGGAGGAGACCTTGGAGCACCAAGCAGAATGACCTCAAGAGTCATGATGAGTCAGACAAAACCCAACAGAGTATCAAGTGTAATAGCCCTAAGACGTGTATGATTCTAAGAATATAAGAGAATAGGAAACCCCATCAAGGTCAAATGTATTTATTATTAACAGGAAGATAATGTATACAAATCTTATGATTCCGTCAAGTTTAAGTTAGAGTTACTTATAGATATATTGACAAATCTTAAGGGACAAGGAAATACAAAATCCAGTGAAGTGATCAATAAGAATGGGAACTACAGGCTTCCTCTGAGTAAACAAAGAATCAGATGGAGTGACAAAGGCCTTGGGAGACCAACTTCTTTAGTGTGAAAGTCTATGACTCTATAAGCCTTAAATAAGGCTAAGTTCCATCACAGTCACCAAGAAGACCACCTTCTGGGCAAAACTAACTTCATTTACCTGTGATGGCAAATGTCTTGCCTTAGGTAGGTTATGTGTTTCCTAACACCAGGAAGATTGAGAATTAAGTATGGAAAGAGTTGAGAGACCCAAACCATAGTATTGATAATTTTGTATTAAGAAGAAAATTGTGTATAGTTGCTATTTTGTGTATTTGCAATTTTTAATAGAATCAGACCTATTAGAATGACAGCCTTGTAAGGCTAATTTAAAATATAATTAGTAATTGATGTGAAATTTTATGGTTTTGAGTTCTTAAGTTTACTGGAACATACAAGAGAACCTTAGGACCCAATATTTATACATTTAAGAGCTTAAATGTATGTGAGTATTAAAGTACTCCAAAAAGTTCAGTTTGTTAACACAGACAAATGCATATAGGGAAAGAAAGAGATGGAGATTATAACTAATAATCATAGCTTAAAATATTTGAAAGTAATTAACTTTATTCATTGGCCCTTTAGAAGTGATTGCTAAACTCTGCTAGACTAAAAAATAAAATAGTAACAAACCTGTACATGTACCCCTGAACTTAAAATAAAAGTTGGGAAAAAATATAAAATAAAATAATTACATATAAAAGTTGAACCCAAATAAACTATGTTTTTAATTCTAACTTTAATTATCAGAATATTAATTTTTAATTCAGAAGTAAACCTTTACATGCTGTTTCCAACAAACCTCCCAAAGCCACTTTCAGTGACATCTAGAAACTCCTATAGAAATAAGCAATTGCCATAGTGTGTGATAAGTGTTGTAATGAGGGAAAGATAAAATACTATATGGGAAGAAGTGCGAGAGGTAGATTTCAGAGTGTCTAAGAGGGACCTTAAGGAGGAGGACTGGGAAGCCCAAGAAAAAGGTATGAGGATTAAGGAAGGGGACAGCCAAAAGGAGTTCATTCCTTTACAAATTCTGAGTATGTGCCAGGCACAAAACCAGGGGTTGGAGGGAGAGTGGTCAACCACACAGGGCTCCTTCCCACTTGGAGCTCAAGGGCTCCTTCCCACTTGGAGCTCAAGGTCAGGGCTCCTTCCCACTTGGAGCTCAAGGTCAGGAGGTAAGAGGGAGCTTGGCATCTTGGAGGAAGAGAAAGAACTTCAGTCTGAGTGCTGCCCACTCTGGGAGGGTCAGAGAAAGAGCCCACTCACTCCCCCTGGGTGGGTGAGCCTGCAGGAGCTGCTGGATGTAGGTCAACTACCTAAGATGGTGCAGAAACCAGAAGGCCCTCCAACAACTGCTCCTCCTCCTTCAGGAGGTCCTTTGCTTAATTTATTTTTGCTTTGGGGGTCAGAAGCCTATTTGTTAAGCATTTAAACTTTGCTAGGACTCAGCTACTCAAACTATCAGCCCTTTAGTCCAGTATCCCTAAAGCCTAAGCAGGCAAAAGTAAGAAAGAAGCTCATCTTTGGCTTGAGCCTGAGGTCATGGGCTGCAGGAACTGGTGGGATTTGTTTATCAAGACCACTGAAGACCTGTGGGAGGAAGGATCTTATCTCAGTGTTGCCATAGGGACTGCTGGCTGGATTGACTGAATGCTCTGCAGATAATGACTCTTTTTTAGAAGAGAAAATAGTTGCTGTTTTCCAAAGGCTAAATGTGGAGTGAAGTGGCAGTGAGGGGGGAAACAGAAGGCCTGTGAGGGTAAGAAGTGGGGAGCCAGGTCAACCCTGGCTAAAGAAGAATGGGGCCAGGCTGCTCCAGGACTCAGGAGCTTGAGAGTCATCCTAACCCACTCCCAGAGTTCAGGCCTCCACCAGAGGACGTGGCTCTATTCATACAAGACTTTTGTACAGAAAATAGTAGATCTGAGATTTGCAAAACTCATTTTCAATTTCATAGGCTACAGCCCTCAAATAACTCCAAGTCACATCACATGTCTAATGGTTGTCTCAGAAAGGCGTCTCCTCCAAAGGTCCTTCAGAAACTATGAATCGGACTGTATTTGAAGAAAATCATTTCCATCAACGTGTGCAGAGCCTCTGTATGAGTGTGCAGCACAGCTGAGCCTGTCATCCCTGGGAACACAGACTGGGATTGCCTGGCGGCTCTCTGGCTATAAGGACTTTGGACATTATCCCCAACTCCCCATGGAAGAATTATCCTTATGTTTCCCACCAACAATACTGAGCCAAACTGCCTTTGAGGTCCCCAGAGTTATCTGATCACCTAGATAACACTGAACAGAGCAAGATGACTGGGAGACAGCAGCTCAGCCCTGACATCTGCTCAAGGCCAGCAGCAAAAGTTCCAGGAGTTATATGAGCCACTAGGTCCATCCAATCTACCATCTGTCACTGGCTTACCTTGCCACCTTGGGTCACTGACTTCCCCACTCTGTGCCATCTGTGAAATGTTCATAATAGCACACCAAGTCCTTCCGTCCCTCCTCCCTCTTCTCCTGTTCTCTCTCCCTCCCTGCTTTCCTCTCTCCCTTCCTCCTCCCTTTCTCTTCCTTCCTTTCTCTCTCTCTACCTCTCTTCCTCTCCCCCTCTCTCTCCTTCTCTCTCTTTCCTATAGAAGAGAGATGATGTGTTTGTAAAGTGCCTTGAGCTCCTTGGAGATAGAGGGTCTATAAATATAAGCTGTTATCACTGTTACCATGGAAACACACACAGACAACTGTGCTCTGTTTCTGCATTTGCTGAGCATAATTCTGGCCTTCTTGCCCTGCTGGCTGTTAAACAATCAATGGTTTTACAAAGCTCAACAGCCAGGTAATAGGTGGAGCCTCAAGGCTGAATTTGTTTGCTATTCAACTCTTCTTCATGTGAATTTTCAAAAACTGTGTTTCTGTTTGCCAAGGTAGAGGACTCATATAAGATTGGCCAGAGCCAGCTGTTAAACCATGGATGCAAATAACGACAGGCATAGGTACGCCGCACAACCCAGGGCCCTGATCTGTAACAAGGCCCAGGTAAGGGAGAATTCCGACGAGCTGCAGAAATAAAGTCTACCCATTTCCTAAATTTACTCCAACTCCTAACTCCTCAACTTTACAACCAGAGCTGGCAAAATGTTGGAGTAAAAAGAGTTATGAGTTTGCACCCTTCTGCCAGTTTGTGACCATGTGAAAAGCAGGGGCTATGTCTTTTTCATTATTGTCTCCACAGGGCCTAGCACAGTTCCTCCTCACATAGCGGATGCTGCACAGAGGCTTGTGGAAGAAGAAATGAATAACCGAGTTAGAAATGGCTGTTGTTTTCTATTACACAGGTAATATATGCCATTAAATGTTGGCTTGGGCCTCGGGATCTCAGAGCACATCAGTTCTGGCATGGCCAGTCTGCTTCCTTCACCCTACCATCATAGTGAGAACAAAGATATCACTTCACTTCTAGTTTTATGGGTAGTCCTGGGAAAGTTGCTCTATAACTGAAAGCCCAATACAGAATGACGTAACCTAGTTGTTAACCAGACAACTGAAAAATCCAGTGCAAAAAGTGAAGGTGTGAAAACCATAGGAAAAGTCCTTATTCCTCTCAGGCAATGCTGTGATCTCAGGGGTAAGTTTTCCAGGCCTCAGTTAGGAATGTAGTAAAATGGGAATGGGCTTTGGACTCAAACACATCAGAACTCAGTGTGTGAGCTCTGCCACTTACTGACCTTCCTAAGCCTCCATTCTCTCATTTGTAAAACCAGAATAATAGCACTCTCTCACAGGTTTGAGGTGGCAGTTAAACAAAAATAGTATATAAACCCATAGCTCAGTGGCTGGCACCGTCAATGATTAACGAATGATCATTCCATTCCATTAGTTTGCCAATATGTATGAATATCCATTTATTTTGAATACTTCACTTACTAGTTTATTCTAAAGGCCTGGCAGATGTTTCAGGTCCCACTAAGATGAGGGTATGTGATGTCTCTGCCTTTGGAAAGGGGGATTGGAGGATGTGAAGGGAGAGAGAAAATGCTCAAACACACACAGGGAGTCAGGACCTACTACATAATTTGCAGAGTCCAGTGCAAAATTAAAATGCAGGGCACTTGCTAAAAAATTTATTAAGAATTTCAAGAAGGTGACACCTGAGCCTTAACCCAAGCAAGGGGTTAATTAAAATGAAATTGCTCTGTATGGGGTGTTTATAACTGATTGCATAAATAAGCATATAAATAACTATTATTTTTATTATTATATAATAATATATTAATATAAATATATATTTATATTATTATTTTTATTATTATTTTATATAAATAATTTATATAAAAATCCTAGGATAAAAAGGAAATCTAGGCAAAAGACCATATAAAAATCTAGATTTCTACTAAGCACTTCAAACACTTAGAACATTTTTTTTTTTTTTTTTTTTTTTTTTTGAGACGGAGTCTCGCTGTGTCTCCCAGGCTGGAGTGCAGTGGCGTGATCTCGGCTCACTGCAAGCTCCGTCTCCCCGGTTCACGCCATTCTCCCGCCTCAGCCTCCCAAGTAGCTGAGACTACAGGCGCCCGCCACCACGCCCGGCTAGTTTTTTTTTTTTGTATTTTTAGTAGAGACGGGGTTTCACCATGTTAGCCAGGATAGTCTTGATCTCCTGACCTCGTGATCCACCCGCCTCGGCCTCCCAAAGTGCTGGGATTACAGGCTTGAGCCACCGCGCCCGGCCAACATTTTTTTTTTTTTTGATCTGATACTAAAACTAAGTCACAGAGTTCTTGTGGGTTCCTCTGGAGTCAAACAATAAAGCTGTGGCAAAACATGTCCCCTGTTGATAAATTACTGAATTTATTCACAGTGGTTCTCCATCCCCCCCTCCATCCTTGGTCCACTAATAAAGAATGTGCTTTAAATAAGCTATATGCCTCCCCTTTTTTCCGAGGTATAACAATTAATGGCATTAGTAAAAGACTCTACATAAATGTGTTGACACCAATTTTGGGGCACAGGTGTTAGAAGTCAGGCAACCTTGATTGGATTTTGAGTGTACCACTTATTAGGTATTAGTAACTTGGGCAAATTGCATAATCTTCCATTTTCTAATAAACTGCAATATTAATTCCTCTCCAGTTGTGTTTTGTTTTGTTTTGAGGATTAAAAGCTTCTAGTAGTGACTGGCACACAGTGACCATTCACCTGGTAATGTGCTCACTCCCTCCCCCAACCTTCTTACCTTCCTTCTATAAGACCTACTGTAAACAGAATGTCATGGGGCTGTAATGTATTTCACTGAAAATTGTGGCGTACCAAGATACAGCCCATGGAAGAGTAAACCAACCAGAGACAGAGTCAAGAAACCCAGGATGAATAAGATCAAGACAGGTGTTGAGCCGATTAAGGATAAACGTTGACTTTATTTTCAACTTTGAATGTGCTAAATCCCATCATTGTGGGTTTCTTCTGATTCCCCTTAGTTTATTATAATCCCTCACTGAATGTACCGTGAGCAATCCTGGCATTTTATCTGATCCAGGCATTTGAAAAGCAGAGTCAAATGGTCAACTTAAAAAGAGGAGGAGAGGTAAACAAGGTGGAGAAAGAAGAGACCTAAGAGTTCTACCTGTTTTTGTTTTTGTTTTTCCAGGAAATAGAACCCTGAACTTCTCTAAGTATTTCTGCATTGTTATACAGTAAACCCATTGGCAATTGTAAATGATAGATTGAACCTAAAGGAAGAAGAGAGATGTTATTTCTCTCACAGTCTATTACACTGGAATGCGAACAGAGAGCTGCTGCTGCAACATGGCCAAAGGACCCTGCCTGGGTGCTATTTGCAGGACACCAAAAGCCCCTAATAAACTAAACGGACCCAAAACTCCCCATTACTGGTTTCACATTAAATAAGGCACTGATTCCCAAGGAGTCCCTAGTGCCCGTGCACCCAACAGAACACAGAATTTTGAGGGAATGAACATGGGACGTGGGAGTTCTGATGACAGAGATCTCACTGGCTGAAAATGCAGAAAGAGGATGAAAGCTGCCAAAGACAAGTTAACACACTCCATGGCTTTGTCTGGCCTGGGCTTGGGGCTCTCATGGGGGTTACAGAGTGTTCAAGACAGCTCAGAAGTGCCGTGTGGAGGAATTCTCAGTCAACCTCATCTTATGGCTATCCTTATAGTCAGGACTGCACAATTCTTCTCACTTTGTGCTTGCTCTGAGCCTACCACCCATCAAAATTCTGTTTATTTCAACCTTTACTAAGATAGGAGGGATTTGAGGTACACTGTTCTAATCCACAGTGTTTCGTTACAAAGAACAGGTTCCCATTCAGGCTAATTCTAGAAAAGAGGGTTTTAATGTCGGATACAGAAATCTCACAGGAATCCAAGGATAGGGCTGCTTGGTACCGTGGGCCCCATGAGAAGAGGAACTGAGAAGATGTTCAGAACTCTGGCAGAAGCTGATAGTGGTCTTCCAGTGTTCATTCTTCTTTTCTTCTTCTTAGTAACAGAACCTGTGTGCTTTATGTGGGCATACGGCTGCCAGTTGCACACTACAGTCCCCAGCCTGCCTTGCAGCGACGTATGACTATATGAGTAATGAGGTATAAATGGAAGTGAGATGTACAAATTTGGCATCATCTTCTTAAAGACAAAGCCACTTGTCCTGGATTTTCTCCTTGCAGTAAGACAGAATGCAGATGCAGTGTTGACTCAGGCTCAGTCAAGCAAAGGAGGGCACCACCACTGGGGATGCGAGAGTAACAAGACAGGAGAACAGGCTCTCTCAATACCCACACAGCAGAGCCACCATTCCAGCCTGGATTATTCACCACCAGGCTGTTACAAAAGAAAGAAATAACTGCTATTTTCTTTGATTCACTGTATTTTGGGGTCACTATTACAGCAGCTTGGCTTACATCTTGCCTAACACAAGAATTGAGGGCTAGCTTATAGATGGAGCTTCCCTTGAGTCAGTGCCCACCCCAGTCCACTCTGCTATAACTGGGTGGAAGGGCCACTGTAGTAAAAACAGCAGTTTAGGTAATGCTTCTGGCACATGTCTATAGATCATATCATGAGGCCAGTTCACTGAAGAAGCATTTGAACTCAGAATCTGTCAGGTTCCTGAAAATCCTCTACCAGGAGTATATTAGCTCTGGAAGCATCATATTCTAAAATCCCCAGTGATTATGTTTTCTCAGTGCAAGTCATCAATTCTCCAGCATCCAGTGCTCAGATCATGCCTAATTACAGCATTGGGGAGTTTTATATACACCTGTACTTCTGGTTCTCAAACTCTGGCATACATCAGAATCAACCGACCCCCACCCCTAGAATTTTTCACTCAGTAGTTCTAGAATGGGACCGGAGAATTTACATTTCTGCTAAGTTCCCAGGTCATGCTGATGCCGCTGGTCTGGGGACCACACTGTAAGACCTACTTACACATTGCATGTACTACTGCCCCATGCGATGTAGGGAATGCACACAGCTGCCACTGGCATAGCATACAACATCTTAAAGCCACATGCTAATAGAAACACCAGACATTCTACTATTTTAGAATATTCAAAATACAAGGATGCATCTCCAGACTGTGACTTGGTAAGTAAACAAAAATATAATTTATTTAACAAATATTGTAAGTACTTATTCTCTGTCAGGCACTGGAAGCCAGCCATGATGAAACAGACAAAAATATCAGACACTATTCAGCTTAAATTTGAAAGGGAAAAGCTATCATGTATTGATTTCTATTAGGTCTTAAGGCTTTAATTCTCTCAAGTCCTGTTCCCACAATGACAATAAAATACAGATGGCATTATTTCTGTTTCCCAGATGAGAATGTGGAGCCTCATATAGGTAGGTAACTTTCACAGCCTCAGATGGCTGTGTCTTGGAAACCCATGCACTTTCCATAGCACCACAATGAAATATATCTGCCTGACTCTACAAAGGGGCTCTTAAATAGAATTCCCTATATTTTGTCAGCAAAAAATTTCTTTTTTTAACTACCATAACCCAGAAACATCCCTGAAAAGTTGAGGACCTTGAAGTGTAAGGTCTCAAGCGCTGTGATGGGAGGATCATAGATTTCAAGAAGGGAACAGTTTATAACTCTTGCCAACAACCCACTTTCTAAACCATCTGGCCAGGTAAGTCACTGCTAGGTTGCAATAAACTTTTGGGGTTCAGAAGAAGTTTACTTTGAATATCAACCTTACATTAAACTAGCAAGTCCCTGGTTAAAACTGGAGATTCCTCCTTCAATGATTTATTCAACATATATTTCTTGAAACTCTTATGTTCCAGGCACTGTGCTGGGAACTGTGGATAACTCACAGGGAAAATAATACTTCATCTCTTTTCTTAAGGAGTTCACAGTTTGAATATAGACTGTCTTCTTAGTTGTTCTCCAGGTACCATGCTTGAGTCCTTCTTAGGGATATTTGCTTATGTTTTGAATACTTCATTGTTTGAATTTTTAACCTTTATTCATAACCCCAACTCATATATCAACTCATTCTGTTTTCTTTTTAGTGGGGCTATTAATATATAAGAGTTGGATATTTGGCAAGATAGCATAATGATTTATTTTTAAAAGAGAAATGACAATGATTATTCAAAACCTTATTAAAATACTAAAAAGAGGAGGTAAACCCCGGGGCAACGGGAGAAAGGAAAAAATCCTTGGAAGGTAAAGAATCTATGATCCTTAAAGAAAGACAGGAAGCTGCCCTCAAGATGAGAGAGAGAAGAAAAGAATCTTAGAAGAGGAAGAAGAGGCCTTTGGTGTTGAGTTTAAAAAGTAACTGGGGTGGGCAGAAAGAAGGACCAAAATGTTCAGTATAATTCTTGTTTTAAAGAGCTTTCACACCATTTGTTGTTAAATTGCATGTTTAGACCTCACTCAGTGTGGTTGGCCATGTGGATTTTCAACTTCAGGACAAGTATACTCCAATTATTTTAATTTTAAAGAAAACAAGGATTAAAGTTCATCAGCTCACAGGTTTGGATAACCTTTAACAGGTGACCATATGTGTGATTAAATTTGGAGGCTGGAAATCAGACTCGAGCTTCCGTGGAGGACTTAGGTTTTGCTTCAGAAGCCCCTCAACAAGGATTTCCTGTCACTACTCTACCTAAGATAGGAGGTTGGTTGCGGGGAGGGCAGATAGTGAGCTACTGGCAACAATCAAGTCTTAGTTTATTTCTTTAAAATTATCTGTGCACAGGTGCTACTGTGAACACACATTGTTTCATTTCCACATAATCTGGACTCCCTAAACTCAACTAATAGCTGTCTCCAAATTTTCCTTGGCATTTTCAAATCTCAAAGAGCAAAGTTGTTTTATAAGTTTCTTCTCTCTAAATGTAAGCAGACTGAGGTAGCTCTTGAATACAACAGTCCTATCCTGAAGGCTCATTCCTGTGCGCAGCACGGGCCTTTTAATAATATCTATACTGTACTGTCTTCCCAACTGCAATGGGCTTCTCAAATACTGTGGTGTGTGCGAATTACTTGGGAAGCTTGTTCACATGAGGATCCCAGGTCCCTTCTCAGATACCTTAATTCAATAGGGTTAAGGTAAAGTCCAGGAATCTGCATGTTAATGGAGCTAAGCAGGTAAATCTGATATAGACAGCTCACGTCAATATATTGAGAAACTCTATAATTGCATATTAGGGTTGGAGACAAATGTGCAGGTGCAGCAACTTCATGGATTCACCTAAATTCACTGAGTGCATACTATGTAGCCATCACTGTGCTAGACACAGGGGATACCAAGGTGGCGAAAGCTAGTGCTCATAAAATTAAAGTCTCAGCAAACAATCACATGAATGTAAAATTATTATTTGTGACAAATGGCAAAAGGAAGAGTTATACAATGATAGGAAAACCTGTGGTAATGGCATTTTTTTTTCTTAGAAGTCAAGGAAGTCTCCCCTAAAGACTCCAGAGGTGTTATCTTGCCAAGAGGGGAAAGATAAACATTCCAGACACAGGAAATAGCACGTGCAAGGGTCTTGCAGCCATGGGGAATTTGCAGAGTCGGAGAAGCGACCTAGTGTCCTCAATAATGTGTAGTCCAATGCTGGTCAACTCTAATACAAGCTTTCAAGTGTCACTGTGATATTCCATCCTTCTGGAAGGCTAGTGAAATTGAAGGACTAGTGATCTGCTGAAAGTAGCTATTAATTTACAGCTAAATGGGAACTGCACTAAGCCCTACTGTCAGTTAACATGCTGAAACTGGCACCCAGCTGGCATGCTGGGGCCGAGTAACCACACCCCGCCCAGCTGCAACTTGTCCTAAGAATGGACAATAGCTGTCTAATCCCATAAGCCCCCAAAGAGGCTGGCAGAGATTGCAGCCATGATTGCAACAGGAAGTAGAGAAGGGTGGTGGGTGGGCAGAATATTAGCAGAGCCAGCCCTTGCCAACTGGGCAAGGTCACAGACTGTGCCATGGCACTGCATGTATCTGTTTCTGTGCAATCTTTTTAAGATTTTTCTCCAGCTCTATGCCCCTGTCATTTCCACAGCCATGTCTCCTAACCCCAGTGGCCTGAACTCTTCTAATGGTTTGCTCTTCGAATGGCTTGTCTTTCTTACCACAAAAGAAAGAGATTTGATCTTCTCATTGGAGAATAAAATATGAACAATGGGCCCCCTCCTAGGATTCGTTTTTGAAAAAGGCTTTGACAACACTAACACAAAAGAGCACATCAATATGTGTCAAGTTGCTCTGCATCACTGTAGTGGAGGCAGTGACAGAACCTCTAATTTTTAACAGGGGACAAGCACCCTGAGTAAAGACTGTATTTCCGAGCATCCCATATGGCTAAGTGTTGTCCTGAGACCAAGTTCTGACCAATGAGATAGGAGCAGAAATGTAGGACATCTAGGACGGATATTTCCATAAAGTGTGGTTGGCACTTCTGTTTTTCCCCTCCTCCACCCTGGATGTGATGACTGGTGTCCATGAATGCAAGGACCATGTAGAAGGGATATAAAAAGATGAGCTGGAAGGGGCCTGACTCACTGAAGACTTACTGGAATAAAACCATCATCCCAGTCCTGGGCTACCTACCTCTGGACTTGTAAGTCAGAGGGAAATAGAAGAATCCCATGATGTTGAAGTTGCTATTATTTTGGGTTTCTGTTACAGTCAAACCTAACCCTAACTGATAAAGCTATCATGGGGATTTTTTTTTTCTCTTTTTCTTTTTTGATGGAGGATCACAGTGAAGTTTTTTCTTAGAGTCCCTCAAATGTAGGCAATGATATTCTCCATCTTCATGTGTGGCTGCTTCTTCAGTTTAACCCAAGCAGAATCACGAGACGGAAAATGAACGTGGACTGGAAGAATGGGGCCTCAGTCAGAGACCAGCCCTGCCCCAAGTTCACTAGCCATTTGTCCATTCTGAGTTTCCACTTTCTCATATGAAAAATCGCCTCTAAATTCTCATACAAATCTGATCGTTTCTAAGACTTGGCATGCTCAGTTTCACCCAACCCCTGTGCCAATCTGCCAATGAAGGGAAATTATTATTAGGATAAAGAATTTGCATCTCACCAACAGGTTATGTTTTAAAAATCCATATATTACCTGTTTGGAATTTGCAACACATTTTTCTATAGGTCGATAACATACATAAAGTTTAGCTTTGCAAGTACACTCCCAAAAGATATTTAATTAACTCACAGTTAAATTATAGTGCTGGGAGGTTCACAGAACAGCAACAACAAAAAATTGTACAAGGTGACATTGAGGAGTAAAGTGCTCAGTTTCAAATTGGAGGATGTGATAGAAGCATCTTTTCTTCCACCCATGGCAGAAAAAGAAGCTGTGTTTGGTGCTGAGAACAATGTCTGTATTCTGTGTCCTGGAGGCGAGAATAATCATTTCCAAGTAACTGCACTTTTTTCCCCATAAGGGGTAGGAAGAGTAGGCCCTTGTGAGGACTGAGGGGAAGCCCTGTGTTTTAGAGGTGAGAACAACACTGTTGTTACCTCCAAGTAACAACACTTCCGTTTCAATCTAGATGTGTATGAAAGCTAAGAAAATGGGAGTCTTGATATGTTTCAAATATCCTATGAGACCACTGCCTTGTTTCCTTGAGTCTAATTCTAATTTCATTTGAAATATTGTCCTGTAGGTGAAAAGCCATTTACTGAGCACGTCCAAGTTTCCTTAAGCAAATATTATGCAGAAGTCATGGGAGAAGCAAAGGGAGGAAGATTGCTGTCTTTTAGGACAATGTTGTTTTACAGTTACGCTTGACTTTTCCCACTGGCCATCGCGGCACAGAGCCAAGCATCACCCACTTCAACCCAGGAGGGCAGCAGTGGAGAAACAGTGAGGAGGGAACCTGATTTCCTACGCTAGAGGAACTTGTATCTTTCCTTCCTACCCCTTACGAATGGGGGAGTGATGGGCATGAAGTCACAGTTCCCTGATGAACTTGGATCTGCTTCACTCCAGTTCTTCTTTTAGAAAGGCCCGTCTATGAATAAATAAAATTTGGCTCATATACGCCATGGAATACTATGCAGCCATAAAAAAAGAATGAGTTCATGTCCTTTGCAGGGACAAGGATGGAGCTGGAAACCATCATTCTCAGCAAACTAACACAGGAACAGAAAACCAAACACCGCATGTTCTCACTCATAAGTAGGAGTTGAACAATGAGAACACATGGACACAGGGAGGGGAACATCACATACACTGGGGTCTGTCCAGGGGTGGGGGGCAAGGGGAGGGATAGAATTAGGAAAAATGCCTAATGAAGATGATGGGTTGATGGGTGCAGCAAACCACCATGGCACATGTATACCTATGTAACAAACCTACATGTTCTGCATATGTATCCCGGAACTTAAGTATAATTAAAAAAAGAAAGAAAGAAAGAAAACAGAAAGGTCAGTCCAGAGAGTGTATACTCAGGGCAACTTGATCTATGCTCCCAGGTAAAAATTTAAAAAAGAAAAGGAAGGAAGGAAAAAACAAAGGGCAGTCTTGACCCTGCACTTATAAGTCTTATCTTTTCCCTGTTAAAAAAAAAAAAACTAGGCCTGGTGCAGCGGTGCACACCTACAATCCTGCCACTTTGGGAGGCTGAGGTGTGAGGATCACTTGAGCCCAGGAATTTGAGACCAGCCTGGGGAAAATAGTGAGACCTCATCTCCACAAAAAATAAAATAATTGGCCGGGTGTGGTGGCGTGTGCCTGTGGTCCCAGCTACTGTAGGGGCTGAGCTGGGAGAATCACTTGAGCCCAGGAGGTTGAGGCTGTAGTGAGCCATGATCACACTACTATACTCCAGCCTATGCAATAAAGAGCCTGTCTCAAAAACAACAAAACAACAGCAAAAACAAACTCTCTTTGTCCCAATCAAACGACTTCCCTCATTCTATCCTAATGAAATGTATCCTGTGTTTCTGTGCATTTGCACGTGCTTCCCCTCTGCCCATGCCTTTCCTCTCACTTCTTCACACAGGCTAACTCTTCCTTGTCCAAATGTCCCCATCTTTCAGAAGTCATCCCAACTCTCAGGAGGAGATAAGTCCTGTGTGCTCTCCCAGCACCCTGGGCAAATCTCAGGCTGTCCCCACATGAGAGAATAAACTGCTTGACCGTCTTGACTCTCCAGTGACCAGCATCAATATTCAATGAATTAGCAAACAAATGTTCCTTCCTGTCTGGTATTATCTCAGGCACCGTCAATATTTCTGTATGGGATTCACCTCTTGCACAAAGGGTATCTCTTCTCTAAATTCCCATTGTATCTCTTGTTTGTGGTTTTCGTTGTGAAACACAATCATTTAGCACCTTGCATTGTTGCTCACTCATTTCTCCGTATTTTGCTCCCCAACCAGAATGTTTGCTGCTAAAATGTCCAGACCATATCTCAGATGTCATATCCTTTGTTATTCCCACAGTTTCTAATATAATACCATACACACAGTAGGCAATTGATGAATGATTGATGGATGAGTGCATGAATCCAAAAAATGCTTCTTTAAATTGTGACCTCCATGAAGATTTACATGATCTTGGAGAGATTTTTAACATAAAAAATAAACCAGCCTTTACATGACAGCACCCATTTGGTGCCATAAGCTATGCTTGCACTTTCTATGGGTATTCATGTTCCTCCTGAAGTGGCAGTTACATCTAGTGGATCTGAGCCTGGTCTCTGGAGCTAGACTGCCTGGGTTTGAAGGTGGCCTCCCTTCTTGCTAGCTTTAGTCTATAAAAGACTTGGCTGCTTCATTTGTAAAATGAAGATACTAATAGCACCTATCTCATTAAGTTGTAAGAAAGGTAATATAAAGCAGAAAACAGGGGAGGAGGGAAGGTAATCCACATCAAATGCCTGGTGTAGTGTCTGGCTTCCAGTGGGTGTCTGATAAATGCAGTTATCGGTGTGGCTTCTAAGATGATGACAGAAGGTTTAAATGGAACAAGAACTCTTAGAGAAGCCAGGGCTCAATCATACTGGTCTTTTCATTATTCCACTTATTTATATGGGCAGTGTCCTTGGTGGTACCATTGTAAGGAAAGGTATAGTAATGACTTTTAGAACCAAGAAGTTAAGTTCCCCGGTGGGACGTGTTATGCTATGTAGCTGGACAGGAGGCCCATCAGGTACGCAGGATGCATTTAAGTAACATCTTAGTAAAAGGAGTGTGCCTTCTGCTGGGATGATTGGGTGCAATGTCATGTGCATGATAGATATGAAAGACTGAATGTTATCATTTATTCATCAAAAAACATGCTGTTAGCTAGCCAGAATACAGACACTGCAAACAGTCAGTTTGCCTAAAGGATTTGCTCCTTCAGATCATAAAACCTCCTCATTACTCAGTACAGAGATGAGTATACATTAAGTTGTAAGCTAGTTTATGCAAATTATTTTACATTTTCCTGCTTCCCAGTCCTTCCAAAAGTAAAATAAATGCAAAAGGGTCTTTTTTCATTTCTTCCCTTTGTTTTGATCCCACAAACTAAACACAATATTTCTAGAAAGATGTGGAAAGGTACAGTGCCCCAGAAAGAAGAAAAGTTGGTATATTTTATGGGGTATAAAAGGTTCTTTATTCTTTGTGTTTGTTTGCCTGTCAGCCTGCTTATCTGAAAGTGCCTGTCTGCCTTGCACCAGGCAACAGCTAAGCAGCCATTTAATCCTGCATGACTCCCTCCTCTGTATCTTGACCACATTGCAGGGAGGACCCTACACCAAGGCAGTCCAGGCTTAGGTTTCCCAGCAACATGTGACCTGGCTGGAAAATGTGAACTGTGCCAATCCGATTCCCTTTGCCTGGAATCCAGACTAGAAGCAAGGTAAGCTTTGCCATTTGGCCATGGGAACTGCAGTTGCAGGATCATGAGAAAGGCAGGGCCATAAGAACCTCTGCCAATTGACCTGCATGGAAGACAAAGTTGGGCACTGGGAGAGCTGAAGAAGCACAGAAAGTCGGGGTTGGTTAAAAGGAAGCAGTAGCATTTAGAGTTGAATCATTTCAGGGGGTAAATATTAGAATGGCCAGAACCAAGCTCTCTGGACCCTGGCCCAGCACCATCCCAGAACAGTCCTTGTGAGGACAGTGTTTACAGTACCTTGCCCTGGAGATCAAGGATGGATGGCACCTGCTCTTACTGCTTCATAGGTATCTGTTTCACTTGTGTTAGATTTTGAGGAAGGGGGTATCTCTGTTTTTTGCAAGTACAAGAGATTTTTCTAAAACACTTATCTGGCATCAGTGTTAGAGAGGCGTTGGCTCAAAAAAGCCATAAAGGCATAGCTTTGTGATAACAGTAGTTGGCAAGATGATAATGTACAGATCATACACAAACATTAGCTCCACTGAACTCTGATCTCCTCAGAACCAGTGTACCTGCTTTAAAGAGGACATGAGCAAATGAGAAATCATGCAGATGAAGGCAACAAGTACAGTGAGAGGGTTGGAAAGTTTCTCATACAAGTACTGAAGAAATAGGAGATTTTTTACTCAGAAAAGTAAAAATTAAGGAGACAAAGGATATTTCTAATATATGTAGAGCTGCCACGTGGAAGATACACCAGGGTTGCATTTTGTTCCTCTAAAGGCAAGAACTAGGATTTGACAGAAGTTATAAGGAGCTAAGATTTAGCCCAGAGTTTCCCAATAATGGAAAGAGAGCTGCAAGATAGGGAGTATATAGTCTCTGGAGGTGTTCAACGAGAGGCCAACTGACCAGCTACCTTGTCCCAGGATGGGGGAGTTTGTACTAGAGGATATCTGATATTATCTTCAGTGTTAATACATAATGAGTTTATCTACAATGACTACATACTACCTCTAGGCTCTCAACAAAAGCTGCTGAAAGAAGCTGAAGATCAAGCAGACCATAAAACAGACATTCCTCTTTATCTCTAGAAGACTCCAAGTGGTCCAGCAAGAGAGGAGTCATGAAATACCTCAGATCCTCTCTCATCTACATTTGTCTCTGGGGCTGTTGAGACCATGCCTCTGCCAGGGGAATGATGTCATGGGACTTCCTCTTACTGAGATTAGCCTCTGAGAAAGGTGTCTGCTCATTGCCTTTTAAGCAGATGGAAAATTCTGGAAAGGAACTTCACTTTTTAAAGCTTACAGGAGGTGCTGGTTGGTGCCAAATTTCCAAGGAAAAAAACCAAATTCAACCAATTTACCCCCCACTGGGGGAGTACAAAAAAGAAGGCAAGCTAAGTCTGAAAGCTCTAACAATGGTTTAGCACCAATTATCCATGGGCCTTCAGGCCTACCACCTACCAATCATGCAAGTAAGTTTAGATTATTGCAAAGACCAGACACCTCTGCGGTCCTGCTAGAACAAACCAAACAAAAATCATTCTTTGTGTGTCTTCTTTTCTGTGACTGCCTTGGTTACCTCAACTATCCACATTTAATAATTTGGCAAAGGACATGGCAGGTGGAGAGAAATCCCAGTATTCTCACTATATCAGGGATGCTTTCTGGACTTCCTCTTAGGAAACAGGAAACAGCATAGCAGAAAACAACTTCTGGGAGTCTGCTAGTCAAGGCCTGGGAACCAAGGTGATGAGCGGGTAACCTACCACTCCCACCGATGACAGGAATGGTCCGCTTACCAACATCCCCAGCAAAAAAAAAAAAAAAAAAAAAAGTGCTTTTTTGATATTTCCATACTACATCCTCACACAAGACAAGGATTTGGTTCCAGAGCCAGTAAAACAGGAAAGTGCCAGAACAGAATGCCTTCAAATGAAAGAAGCAAAGGGATAGGGTCTAAACTGAAGCAGTGGTAAATTATTGTTAGAAACCAGAACCATTTTGGAGAATGATTTGGTTTTCTGTCAAACAGGCCGGGACCATTGTGGAGCACAGAATGAAGCCCCGGAAGAATCCATCATCCTTCTGTGATGGATGGGTAAGGCACTCAGCCCAGCCCCATGTTAGGTGCAACCCAGGCATCTACGCATGTCCTGGCCAAGGTGGCAAGTCCCACAGCATTTCCCAGTGCTCGCCCTCTCCCAGCCCTCTTTGTCTTCCATTGCAGAGCTGTGCATTCCACTGCAAACAGAGCCTGCCATTGAGCCATTTTTTCTCTGCACTGAACATAGTTTCTGCTGCCAGGATGAGTCACCATGCAACACATACCCTCATCCCCTCCACGCTGTACTTAAAATACTCTAGGGCTGGCCGAACAGAACCCCACTGTGAGTGAGCACGTGTGTGAAGGTGGGATTGGCAGCTCAGCCCTGTGGAGCCCTCTGCAGAGAGTCTGCACTGTGTTTGGCAGAGAGATTCAGAGAGCCAATATTTGGGGAGGGGCAAAGAGGGGAAGCTCTGTTTTTCAAATCTGGTTTGACCTCTTGCAGCCTGCCAAGTTGTACCCTCTCTTTTGCAGGAACTCTCACTTTAGCTTCTCTGATCTTGAACAGAAGGATCTTACTGCTAGGGGTTGATGTGTCCTGCCTCTTCTCCCAGCCCAGCTTCTGACTGGCCACCTTGCTACAAACAGGACTGCCCTGTCCTGCTTTTACCTGCCAGCCTGTCTGCCTCCAGTGTGGATTTTTCTTCAATCGCAACAGCATCTAGTCATTTCCTGAGTTAGAACTTGTCATCCTCACTGGGACGGAGGTCTCTCACCACTCTCCTGCCATTCCTGCTCTCTGCCTCCCCTCATCCACCCACACACAGAGCACTACCTTGGGCAGAACCAATCACAGGACTCCAGAACCATCCCTCTTCCCCAGACTGCACTGAAAAAAGGGATTAGAAATTGTTCTCTTCCTCCTGAGCCTTTAAACTGAACTGAATACTTTCTTTCTCCTTTCTGCAGAGAAGCACTGGATTTCCATAGGCATTGACTGAAAAGTTGTCTTAGTTCCCCACGGTCCACACCCTCTTCCACGCCCAGCCACACACTCCACCTGCCGGGGTACCCCTCCCTTTGGAGAACCACACGTGTTCCGCTTTCAACCTGCTGCTACAGCACCCTTCACAAAAGGGGCCTTGGAACAAAAGCTTAGCTCAGCACAGCCCAAAGGGACACAACGTGCTTGAGTTATTCATTACTTGAGTTGGAGGAGGTCACAGAGCAGGAAGCGCACTGGAAAGCAAGGGGAAAGGTGGCAGAGAGGGTGGGGAATGCATCAGGGTGACCTTCTAGGGCCTGATGGGAACTCAGAGCCCTGGTAGGGGGTGGGTATCATAGTGGGAAGGTGACAAAGTCATAGCAAGAGCCCCAAGGTTAGCCAAGGTCAAATGGAAACAGCTGATTATAATTAAGCTAGCTACTTAGTAGCTCTTGCTATGCACCAGGCACTGTGCTTAACACTTTCCCATATCTCTCCTTTTATCCTCGCAATAATGTAACACTTCAATTTTATGACTGAGGGAACAGCCCTGGAGAGAACAAGTGACTTGCCCAAGGTCACCCAGCTAGCATGCCTGTTCTGAAGCTGGGAATGTGAATGTAGGTCTTTACCAGCTTGTTCTGTGTGGTGAAGTGGTTAGATGGGTGGTACAATTCCAGATGGTCTAGAGTGGCTGGGCAAGTGGAGTCTGAGATGAGCTACTGAGATAAATCTGGTTCCTATAGGACTGAGATCCTGTTCTCCAGCAGCAATCCCAGGTCTGGGTGGAAACCCGGAGGTTTTCAGGAAGCCTGGAGGAGGCTGGCTTAGGATGAGTTGCTGCATTGGCTATGCAGATGTGACCCTCAGGACTTTATCAGAACCTGTGAAGAGTTTCCATGCAGGGAAGGGGGGATGAGTAGAGCTAGGGACCTAAAATTTGAGAGGGGAAGATATTCCTCAGAGGAAGACAGTAAATCAAAGACTAGAGACCAGCCATCAGTCTACCAGGTGTTTGCTACACCTCTGAAGAGCTAAGGTAGGACACTTTTTTAGGAAAAAAGAAAATCTGTCACTGGAGACTCTCTTTACATATTTTGTCTTACCGTATGCTTCCTCTGGAAGGGGGGTTGGGAATCAAGGGTGAGGTACAGGAACGGAATGGGCACAAGTAAGGGCAGAACGGCCTCCCCGAACCGCCTCATCCCTTCCCATTCTACCCTTCCCCCACTCATCTCTTTTTGCTGATTCTGCTCACAGGTTTTCCTTCCTCTTACAGTAATGGGCACTCAACAACACATACCCTTCCCAGCAACCTGTGCTTCTGGAAACTCCTTGATAAGGTAACTTCTGCCCGAAGGGGACCAGGGGCCTCATATCCGCAGGTGCAGCCTCTTCCTGCAGCTCTCATACTACTAAGCTGGGGTTTTTCCAACATAAACATGACAGGGGCTAAACAAGAGGTGGCTTCCTCTCTCAATAAGCTGTTCTCTTTCTCTGTTGCCTTTGACAGAGCCCTGCAGCTTCCCCCACTGGGGCTTGGTGGATAGATGGTCGCTTCCCCCCCGAATTTCAGGAATGTTCAGGTTTGCACAGGTCCTGCAGGCGAGCCTGGAAGATTAGAAAAATGCTCATTCTTAATCAGTTCGGGCTTGTCTTTATGCCAGCGAGGTTGACCTTGGCGACAGAAGGGTGGCCAGGACAAGGACAAGCATCCTGGTACTGGGGAATTCTCTGATATGGGGCTGGGACATCAAGATGGGCCATGATGGCCCCTGGGGATGGGGCTTCTCTGCAGGGGAAGCAGAAGCAGCCCGGCGTTTTCTGCTGTGTCACTGCCCTCGGAGGGATGTATAAAGCTGCTCGGGGGCTCATAACAGGGGGATGAAACCAAGAGTTTGGCTTTCCAGCAACAAGCGGATAAAGGGCGGGAAGGGGTACTCTATGCCCCAGGTCTGCAACATCTTGCCCTATGCGCTAGGTTTTCCCAAAAGTCCTTTGGCTCCAATAATTTTACAGCAGAACAAAGGGATCGACACCCCCACGGGGCATACAAGCATGCCAACGAGAATACCCGCCGCCGACCTGGCACCAAAGAAAGTCCTCGGTGGCTGGGTCGCAACCGGTTGCCACGGGACAACTCACTGCGGGCTACTCCTCCCGAGCCCTAGCTCCGGGCTACCGCCCTGGGTGGGTTTGGCAATTGTCCTGCTCGAGGTGGTTCAGGCCGCCCACAAGGGGCACAGCCGGGCAGTCAGGAACCGGGGCTGCCTGCTGGGCTGGCCTGCTAGGAGAGGGAAGGGCCGGAACTGCAACCGCAGTGGCGAGGAGTGCGAGGGGGCGGCAGGTGCAGGAGCTGGAGGCGGGGCGGAGCTGGGCAGAGTCCTAGCCGGTCCGGCGTCCCGGAGTGACCTTCCCCCAGCCCGCCAGGGCCCAGGAGGGGTGGACCCACAGGCCAGGGAGGCCGAAAGCGCGGGCGGGCAGGCGTGGGGGCTGGGCCATGACTGCCGGACCGGGGTCCTCGGGCCTCCGGGCGACCTAGGTGCGGAACACCCCAATACAGAAGAGGAGGTTCGTGCCCAGCCGGGAGCTGGGAGGAGGCTGCGAGGCGCTGCCTGCGCGTCCCTCACCGTCGCCCCCACCTCCTCCGCGCCCCGCGCCCCGCGCTCCAGTCGGCGCCTCTAGCCCCGGCGGCTCCTTTGTGCCGGCCCCGAGCCCGCCCCCTCGGGCCGAGTCCCCGCCCCCCGCGCCGGGATTGGCCACCCGGGCCGCTAGTGGGCGGGGCGCGCGGCCACCGAGGCGCGGTATATAGTAAAGGTAGGGCCGGCGCCGTCAGCCAATTCGTCGGCTCGTGGCGGGCGTGGTGGTTCCTGCCCGCAGTCCGCTTGTCCGTCCTTCACTCTGACTCTCCTACCCCGGCTTGTCTCTGCAGAGGTCACGGGAGGCGGGGGCCCCGCACACGTCCCCAGTGGCAGCGGGAGCGGCAGCTGCGGGTTCGCGGAGCCCCCGAGCCCCCAAGGGCTAGAGGAGCGCTCGGCGGACCAAAGAAAGCCCGCGAGCGGCTGCGCGCCCACCAATAGGTGCGGGGCTCGGAGCCGCGCAGCCTGCGCCGTCCCTCCCTCCGCCCCCGCCCCGCCGCCGCCGCCGCCTCCCCCTCCTCCTGCTCCTGCCTCGGCTCCTCCGCCGCGCGTCTCGCACTCCGAGAGCCGCATCGGCAGCGGCGCGTCCTGCCTGCGGAGAGCCAGGCCGGAGAAGCCGAGCGGCGCAGAGGACGCCAGGGCGCGCGCAGCAGCCACCCACCCTCCGGACGGCGGCAGCTGCTGACCCGCCATCGCCATGGCCCGCGGGAAAGCCAAGGAGGAGGGCAGTTGGAAGAAATTCATCTGGAACTCAGAGAAGAAGGAGTTTTTGGGCAGGACCGGTGGCAGTTGGTGTAAGTAAGGGGTCCGCAGCTCCCGGCCGCCGCGTCTCGTCTTTCCCGGGCTGCGCATCCCCTGCGCAAGCTCCGCGGCCAGTTCCGCACCCGCCCCGCTGGCCGGGGCGGCGGGGGCGAGGATGGTGGGCGCTGCTGGGTCGAGCCGGCGTGGGCTTGCAGTCCTGTGCGGAATGCGGAGTCCTCAGAATGGGGCGCAGGGTCGGGGTTGGAACACGACAGGCAGAAGGTTATGCGTATCGTAGCGATCTTGGCTTGGTAATTTGCAGTCTTTCCTACCGTGCATCCGTTGAGTCCTTTCCTCCTGGGAATGGTCAGGCTCTGCGAGACTACATCTGTCTCTCCCGTGTCCTGAGTCCTTAAAAAAAAAATGAGATCTGGGGTCGTGAGAGAACCTCGTGAGGTAATGGGATCTAATGCGGGCGAGGTTGTGTGTTACAGCATCTTTTTTCTAGTCTAAATACGTACCTCAAAAGAGAGAGGAAAGAGAAGGGTGGAGAGGAATCCATCCACACACTGCGGTATTTCACAGCGATGGCTAAGGGTTTCCCTTCACGACCTCCCCTGGAGTCATCACCACCCAGAAATGGTTCAGTAAGCTCCATTTCAGGACTCCGATTCTTAGCCTCGGCCCGAATCCTGGCAAAATCTGGTTGTTTTCACAGACAGTTGTGGATCAGTCAGTAGGTTGGGTTGATTATGGTGAAGGGAATATAAACGCAGAGCAGCTCATCTTAAAATATTTTGTGCAGCCTGTTGCTTGGTTGGATAGACTTTTTTTTGCCATCGAAAATTAGATTCCTTGTTTTCAGCCTCTCCGGAAGGGTGACTTTTTTTTTTTTTTTTTAAGGTCATTTTGAAGGGCAGAGTTGTAGGCGAATCTATAAGAGTCGTGACTGCGTGAGGGAAGGAGGGAGGGAACTCCCCTTGCTGCATCACTGCCCCCTCCTCCTCCAACATCATCATCATCATGACCATCACCACCAACACCACTAGCACCACCAACACCACTGGCACCACCACTGCAGTCATTCAGGGAGTTCTGAACAGAGGCCGATCGGTGTTCCTGGTTGGGAGGATCTGTGGGAATGGGCAGGAGAATGAGTCAGGGAAATAGTGCTTAGCTGACATTTTGAAATGGAAGACGCTGGAATATATGAATTTTTGTAAAGAAAAAAAAATGCAGCTTGTGAGTCTCTCTTGATTGAAAAGTAAAGGGTTAATAATGCATCACACTTCAAGGTTAGTCAAGGTGAAGCCTCTTTCCAAGGTGTTAACGGGGAAGCATAGGTATCCCTGAGCCATGGAAAATGGAGTTTTTTAATGGCTTTTAGCTCTTGTTTTATATTTTATTTCGGGGAGACTGTGCTTCATTGAGATTATTCATGGTGTCTCAGGCATAAAGGTAGTTTCCTGTGTTTTCATGTGGAAAGGAAAACCTGAAGAACTGTGAGGTGTGTGTAGAATGAACAGCTCCCTGGCAACTCCTTGTAACTTGAGGGAGGCCTGGGAGGTGCACTGCGGTATAGGCACCCTTCTGCCAAGGTTAGCTGGGGCTTCCTTCTCTGGTGGTCTGACCCTGCTGCGCCACAGGGGCAGAGGCTGCACTGACTCTAGGCACATTGTGAAATTTGCCTTCTTGTCTTTTTCCCCTTAGTAAAATATGTATCGTTCCTCATTCCAATTTCATGCTGCTTAGAATAATATTTGCTTTAGAGGGCAAGGCTGTATGGACTGACTCAGTCTTTAAGCCGACATTTAATGGGCAGCACCTCCATGAGAGAGAGAAAGAGAGACCGTGTGTGTCAATTTTTGTGTCTTGGTAACCTATCCAGCCAGCTATCAGTAGGCTGATTTATGAACGGAGACCCCAGGACTGCTGTACTTGCCCCCTCTTCCCTTCCATGTTCCACGGTACAGGTGCTGTGCTAAAAATCCCCTTTTTGTTTTGTGCTAATATGTCTGCCCCTTTCTGGCAGTGTAAGAACTGTCAGAGCCTCTCTTAGGTAGAGAAGGTGGCAGCAATTACCGTCTCCTATGGAGAAAATGCCCCCTTTTCAGCGCTGGGCCCAACATGGATGCCCTTGGGGCGAGGGCAGGATGCCCTTGGCTCGGTTTTGCTACTAGGTAGATTTTCACCAAGATGGACGCAGGAGACTCGCCTGTCACCTGCTGGAGAAATCACAGTATGCAAATCACTTTGTGCCTTCCACCTTTTTATTAGGTTAATACAGACATTGGTAGGTTTTTATATTTACAGCTAGGCCTGGATGCCTGCCTGTGACCTTTTGAAGGGTACACACTGTTTGTTTGTTTTTCCAAAGAAAACCCTCTGTATTACTTTTTTTTAAAGGAAGAAAAATTGCTTGAAAGGGAGATGCCTCTGAAGCCTCCCCACTCCCCTCACAGTGCCACCCCAGCTAGTTGGTGTGACTTATCTAGCCTTTTTTTGGCTGGTGGGGGGGAGCCCCTGGTGGCCTGTGTCTGGGTGAGCCACTGCATAGGCCCTTCTAGTCCTGAGTGCTCCACTCTCCCAGTGACCTCATGGCAGTAACTAGGGAGATTTTATCAAGTGACATCTCAGAGCAAAAAGGGAAAATTCCTCGCTTTTCTTAGGATATCGTGTGGGCAGAATGGAAACGCTGTCTGTCTCTGAGCTTAATCAGTGTACGTGCAAAATAACTTGTTTTTTCATTTGCTCTTATTTGTATTTTAAACTGTAGCCTCAATTGTGTACCCTCTTATGTTGTTAGAAGAATTAGGTATCTGGAGTCCAGGCAATGAGTATAGAGATGTTTCAGTTGTTCAAAGGGGCACATGTAGGTAAGCTAAGAGCACCAAGATGAGGTGGGGGTGGGGGGCAACAAGAGGAAACTAGAATCAAGGCTACGACAGCTGTCTTGCTGACTGTTACACCAACTCTTGCACCTCTTAGGAGCATTCACTGGAAAAATTTTCCAGATCTCTTGACGTCACAGAGTTTGCCATTTGCCTACTGCTGCTTGGATACAGAATGCAGCACTTAACCCTTGTCCTGCGGGGAGGGAGTGATTGAGTTGGGCGCTGTAGTTCTGGATTACACAACTTTTTCTTTCTTCCTTATCTTTGCTTCTGTCTTTGCCTTTTTCCTTGTTCTTTGCTTTTGATAGAGGAAAAAAGGACGATGATTAAGCATTTTGGTGTGGTTTTGTGTGTTTTGCTTGTTTTAACAGCTCTGTAGCCTGATTTCCCTTAACTCTTTAGTGCCTGATTGGAAAGTTGGGCTTTTAAATGTATGGACAGGGCAACAAGGCTAATTCCTGCTGTTGTGTACCCACTCCCTCCCTGGCCCTCTCCTACCACATATATACTAATACTCTTTTTCAGTGGCTTTTCCCCCAGGTACCCTGGCATTTAATGCATGAGATCTGGACCTTTACAGCAGTAACCTAAGGCTCCTTTGTGCAGTCATGCTTCTGACGCGATAACCTTACAGTTCACTTGTTGCCTGCTTTGCATTCACATTGAGTTGTTTGGCTGGCACAGGGCTGCCAGGCAATGCCTAGTACAGCCTGTTACTATGCGGCTAATCAGGGAGATAATCCTTGTAAACCAGTAACTGATAGCCACCCTCATTCCCATCTATGTGTTGAGTCTTTTTTTTTTGGTTTTGCAGCTATTTCAGCCTCCATCCTGTTATCTTGTTAACTATGGGAAAAAGAAAATGCAGCCCAGCAAGTCAGTCATTGTTCTGGTTCCAGTTCCAGAAGATGGGATTAAAATGTGCTGGTCATTTTCGCTATAGAATTTTCTTTTTTCCCCCTTGTCTTGTCCTCCGAGGGGAAAGACAGTGTGTGCTTTGTTGAAAATACAAACCAAAGGGGAGAGCGATAGTAAAAAAACAGGAGGATATCATCATTGGGTTTCTCAGCATTCATTGCTCTGCCACAGCAAAATAACCCTCAGGCATCTGAGCATTTGGAGAAGCAGCAGAGCTTGGATTGTAGTATTTAAATGTCAAGGGATATACAAGCAAAGAAAACATAGGTCTCTAGGGGAGTATATTGTCATATTTTAAATTCATTGCATAAGCATCCACACATAGCTCTAGATTTTATTGGTGATCTTCATGATTTTTTTTATAATCTTGAGAATAAAAAATATGGATAAATTTTTTTCAAAATTTAGGGAATTAAAAAATCTAAGGATCCTAGTTCTAGCTGAACATTCCTCCTACCCTTAACCACCTCCCATACACACTGTAAGTGGAGGGCTGCTCAGCCTCTCGATTTTTACCCTGTGTCAGTGGGAGTGAGGTGCACTCTCTTGACGTTGGACAGGGAAGAAACCAAACGGGGTGGGGGAACCAAGAAGGAAGTTTATTCATCCGTGGGAAGATTAAACTTTCATTCTGAGCATATGACGGCATCACAGCTTTTTGTTTCTGTTCTTCTTGCAGTTAAGATCCTTCTATTCTACGTAATATTTTATGGCTGCCTGGCTGGCATCTTCATCGGAACCATCCAAGTGATGCTGCTCACCATCAGTGAACTTAAGCCCACATATCAGGACCGAGTGGCCCCACCAGGTAAAATCAACATGAATAGCTTCATTTCCTTCAGAGATAGCATGGGTGTCACGTTTTCTATTGAGAAAAAATGATTTGGAAAATTATAATGTAGTTTTAAATGAACCATGAAAAGGAAAAAGAGAAACTTCTCTCGGCTGCAGCCAGATGTCCTACCCGCATTGCAGGCAGAGCTCCCACGGGTTGCAGACATCTTATTTGCCCACTTCTAGAGTGAGGGTGAAGAGTCCTGGTTCTTGGCCCAGCCTGCTACCCACCAGCTATGTGACTGTGAACAGATTGAGTTCTGATGGCGGCCCTGGTCTTCTCATTTGTCATATTCTAGGGTTTGGTTAGTGGGATCCTTTCCAGACCTTTTCGAGTCTAACAGACATTTTTTTACTTCTTGAGGGGGGCTATGACTCAGATAATTCCTTTAAAAAAAGTCACTTGGGCTCCTGTTTTAAAAGGTCGACTTATTTTTAGAGATGATAAGAAGCTGTGGAATGGGCAGCTCCTCACAGGGAGAGGAGCCGTGACTTTAGGGGTCTGTTGTCCCACCTGCTGTTAGTTTGCAGTTTGACCTTGAATAAAGTCACTCCCACTTCTCAATATTTATACCCATTGATTTAATAAGCGTCTCGTTTGCCGGCTTTCTGGTCCCACTTTGTAGTTTAATTAACTGTCTCCTTTAGCTCTTAAAAACTTGGGTGAACAAGAAGATTATAAGAAAATAGAAACTGCCGCACGAGTCCCTGCTGTGACTTGAGTGCCATCAGTGTAGAGCTATGCGTGTCCACACCAGTCACGAAACGCCGTGAAAGGGCCACTGCCATCACGCCTGATGCTGGTAGAACAAGACAGTGGAATAGCCACAAACGTGAATTTGCCATCTGGCTGTTGTAAAAATCATTGTCTGGAGAACCTAGAGAGAAAGTGTTGCGTAACTTCTGGGTTCTCACTTATGAATGACCTTGGGGCTGCTGCTGAGGGGTGGCAATGACTTGTCCCTTCTCTGCTTTCCCTTGGCAAAGGTTTAGTAACAGCTGTATTTAGGTGACAATCTTCAGATGATCTACATGGCCCTGAGCACCCTAGATCAAGGGCCACTGCCTGCCACAGACTTTTCATGCCCACTGACTTGAATGTGGGAAGGATTCACAGAGGAAGATCTTCAAAATACGGAGGTGGCAAGCATTGTTGTGTAGCCCTAAGTCAAATAGTTCTCCACTGTAAGAAAAACTCAAAATATTTCCAGATAAATTTAGATCTGAGGGATTGGGGAAGTGGAAAAAAAAAATCACATAAGTAAGTAACATGACTTAAATCTGCTTAATAATCCAGTTTCCAGCAGCTGTTTTCCACAAGAGGTGGGTCTGTGGAAAGGTTGAAGCAAGAATTCTGGAGTACGCAGAGAAGCTGAAACATGTTTTACGTTGGGTTCGGTGATAGGGAAGCATTGTGTCTTTTCATGTCCTCTTCTACTAGAACTTTTGTGGTACCATTAGTTGTAATTTTAATTGGTGCAGGTATTTTGTTTTTGTTCTTTGTTTTGCCATTTAAAAGTTATTCTTCCATCATGATGCGATTTTATAATTTTTTTTTTTTTGAGACAGTTTTGCTCTGTCACCCAGGCTGGAGTGCAGTGGCACAATCTCAGCTCACTGCAGTCTCCGCCTCTCAGGTTCAAGTGATTCTCTTGTCTCAAATAGCTGGGATTACAGGCATGTACCACCATGCCTGGCTAATTTTTGTATTTTTAGTAGAGACAAGGTTTCATCATGTTGGCCAGGCTGGTCTTGAACTCCTGACCTCAGGTGATCCACCCACTTTGGCCTCCCAAAGTGCTGGGAGGTGTGAGCATGAGCCACCACGCCTGGCCTGCTGCTATTTTATAATTCTTATACTCAAAGCCAAATATGACTACAAAGTTAAATATTTTCTTCAATTTCCTAGATTAAAAAAAAAAAGGTCACTGAGTATGTGAACTTTGAGGAGTCAGCCTTTAATAAAACTAAAAATTCTCTTTGTGCCCTTTGCAGAAAGGAAAATTTCACTTTGGAAAAGAAATAGCCAAAGTGCCCGACCTTGTAAGTAAGGACTTGGAAATGACCTTGCCTGTAAATCAACGGGCAGAAGTGCTCGGTCCTTTCCAACACCCTCTCACCGCGCCTTGCTCCCCTTCCTTCCATCCCCTTCCTAAAAGACATGTTCTTAGTACCTATATTTAGTGTGCTCGCAGCAGTTGGACTGACCTGACAAACCCTGACTTCTCCAAAGGAATGCTGGTGGCTCATCTTGGAAAAATGCATTCCTGTCCTGTGGTCTGAGTCACAGGAAAAGTCCTCAGTCCTCCATCTTCCTTGTTCTTTGGCCTGGTAATTTCTGTGTCTTCTTTTCCTCATCCCTTCCCCCATCACCTTTCAGGAGAGTCTAGGCCAGGCCCCTCCTCTTCACCTGCCTTACCCTGTGGGATTTTTCGGGGCCTTTACCAAGGGACATGGCATCCATATGGAAATGATAGTAACCTGAATCAGGCCAGGCCAGCAGAGTGCCAGCTGCTGCAAAGTGCAGCCCTTGGACCACCCCTTATGGCCCTATGTTGCCTGAGGGATCCTAACTGGACCCTCCTTGGCATTTTTCAGAGTACATGTTAGAAGTTTGTATTTTGCATAGGAAATAACTCCTTACATATGCAGACTAAACAGATGTGTTTGAGAATACCCTGACAATTTTTTGACTTCACATTAGTATTTTTAAAGCCTCCATTTTCATGTTAAAGAGGGAAAATTGTCAATTTGAGTTAGATACACCTAGTGGGTGTGAAAGTTGGCACATGATTTAAAGATATAAGGACTTACTAATAATATTATCTGCTGAATTTGAGGCATGAATGCAAATCCAGCCTGACTGGGTATTGACTGCCCTTTGTACACTGGAATTCCTTGTAATTGGATCTCTTCTCAGTGACGTGTGAATGTGGCCATATCAAGCAGTGGCAATTGTGCAGTGAGTGTATTTGGGCCCGTATGGTGATAATATCGGATAAACTGAGAGGCCAAACATGAAATCTCAGAGAGACTAAAGAATGGAAGTGAGATATAAGAAAAAATGGTGAACGTGTACAGCTTCTTGGCCCTGAACAATGGTGGCCATTTAATGCACATGATTTTCCTTACAAAGTCTTGTTGCAGCTGCTGTGGTAGCTCATGCCTGTAATCCCAGCACTTTGGGAGACTGAGGCAGGAGAATCCTTTGAAGGCAGGGGTTCAAGACTAGCCTGAGCAACATAGCAAGACCCCATGTCCGCACACACACAAAAAATTTTTTTAAGTCTCCTATTAAGTGTGGCGGTGGGGGGGCAGGCGCGGTGACTCACGCCTGTAATCCCAGCACTTACGAGGCGGGTGGATCTTGAGGTCAGGAGATCGAGACCATTCTGGCTAACAATAGTGAAACCCCATCTCTACTAAAAAATACAAAAAATTAGCTGGGTGTGGTGGCAGGCGCCTGTAGTCCCAGCTACTCAGAAGGCTGAGGCAGGAGAATGGCATGAACCTGGGAGGTGGAGCTTGCAGTGAGCCGAGATCGCCACAGCAGTCCAGCCTGGTTGACAGAACGAAGACTCCATCTCAAAAAAAAAAAAAAAAAAAAAAAAAAAAAAAGGCAGTTCTCTCCTTCTGTGAGAACTAAATTAGATGATAGACATATATAAAGCAAATAGTACTTTATGGTGGCAAAACCAATGATAGTAAATGTAGGGTAGCTGTTGATAGCAACTTCTGTTTTTTTCTTTTTTTTCAAGAGGGAGTCTTGTTCTGTCACCCAGGCTGGAGTGCAGTGGCATGATCTTGGCTCACTGCAACCTCCGCCACCTGGGTTCAAGTGATTCTCCTGCCTCAGCCTCCTGAGTAGCTGGGACTACAGGTGTGTGCCACCATGCCTGGCTAATTTTTGTATATTTAGTAGAGACGGGGTTTCACCATATTGGCCAGGTTGGTCTGGAACTCCTGACCTCTGGTGATCCACCCGCCTCGGCTTCCCAAAGTGCTGGGATTATAGGCGTGAGCCACCGCGCCTGGTCCAGGGTTTTTATAGCCCTATCTTTCTACTAGAAGCAGCAGTTTCTTCTTTTTGGACACTGAACTTCCAGATATGACAGGGATGCTTTGCACACTTAGATTTTCATGGAGTCAATAAAACCTTAGCTTTCCGTGAAAATGTTTAAGAGACATTTGGGAAACATGTTTTTAAAAATTTTTAAGTGAATTTAAATGGCATTGTGTTTGTTGTGCAATCTCTCCCTTTAACAAACCCACACTTGTTGGGTTAGCGCCTGCCAAGCTTTTCTCCAGAGGAGACCCTCTTAGGCAGTCCTGCAGTGCCGCTCTGCAGCATTGCTTCTCATCTGTTGATGCAGTTGGATCTGGGGAGAGACGCAGCAATTAGCTGTGCTGGAGAGGGCCGAGCAGGCACAGGCATGCACACCCACATGTATGCCCACGGACATGCACACGTGCACACACACATGCATGCTCATGGATATACACATACACTCAGGCTCACCAAGCCCTGTCCCTGATTTGACCCTGCTTGCCTTGCTGCCTGCGCAGTGGTATAATGGAAAAGTCTCTTCTTCACATCCGCCGCTGCCCTGCCCCCACCCCAGGCTCACTTAGCAACAGTGGAATGAAATGAAGGTCACTGTGTGTCAATCGGTGTGTCCGGGAGATTCCCAGCTGGCTTGCTTCCTGGTAGGCAGGTATGAGTGTATGCTGCTGTTCTCTCTTTTCAGGTTCTGGGTTGCTGTTTGTTTAGCTCTGAAGTATAGATGGCTCAGTGCTAGCAGACACATTTTCAAAGGCTTATATTCTTGAGTTGTTGGTAACCAGAATTGGGCAGGAGAAGTGGGGTGGATGCAGACCAGCTGACCACACTGGCACCACCAGCAGTTTCAGTTTCATCTTGATTGTGAAGAGGAAATATCTAATCTGAAAACTTATTAGGGGCCTGGCGTAGGGGCTCCTGCCTGTATTCCCAGCAATTTGGGAGGCCGAGGCGGGCGGATCACCTGCAGTCGGGATTTTGAGACCAGCCTGGTCAACATGATGAAACGCGTCTCTACTAAAATACAAAACTTAGCTGAGCGTGATGGCAGGCGCCTCTAATCCCAGCTACTTGGGAGGCTGAGGCAGGAGAATCACTTGAACCCGGAAGGTGGAGGTTGCAGTGAGCCAAGATTGTGCCACTGTACTCCAGCCTGGGCAACTAGAGCAACACTCCATCTCAAAAAAATAAATAAAGAAACAAAAAACCCATTAGGGTTCAAGCCATTATCATTCAATCTCAGCTTGATTAAGTAAAATTCCTGAGAAGTCATTATGTCAGTCTCAGAATACCGAATTTTTCCCCCTCCACACTACCTCATACTTGTATTGCTGTCTCTCACTCACATTTCAAAGGGGAAATGAGAAACATTTGGCTTGTTTATACTTTGGAGGGATTGTTAGTGCAAAGTGCCAGTAAGGTGTTTCCGGTTAGAGTACACTGCTTTGTAATCTCTCAGCTGACACGATGTGTCTCTCTACACCCAGCTGTCTCTCACTTTCCCTCTCCTCCTCTCTTCCCACCCTCAAATGGATCCTGTCTACCTGGTCCCAGAATTTGAGGCTCTGGATGAATTAGCATTGGTGGCAATTAGATTTCCAAAAGCTACTGCCCAGCCTTATGACTTGGTAAAGGGTTTGTGGGGGGAACTGTTTGGCTTCAACAACTCAACTACCCAGGTAGTGATTTATTTCTAAAGACAGGGGTACAGCTAGCCAGTCATCTCTTGAGTAGACAGGAAACCTAATGATTTACTTTAAAATGTTCTTGGAGCTGCAGAAAAACAGATTTTACTTTGTATGCCCATTGTACAATGAGTAAGCAGAACAGAGACCTGATAAATAGGACCAGGTAACAAATCTGTGGAAGCGCTGGTGGGCGGGGGGTGTGGGGAAAGCTGGATTTGTGAAGCTTCATTTAAGGATTTTTTGCTGCGTTCGCCCAAGGGTCATAGAAAGTGGTGTGGAAAGGGCAGTAGCCTGACAGGTCCACTTCTGTCATAAAATCTGATGGGATTATTGGACTGGTTGCTCTTAACTGTTCGTCAGTGCTCTCATGCTAGTTATCTGATGACCAGCTGGTCTGTCGGATGCAGCCAAGACTAGTGAGAAGCTGGGGAGATGAAGGGAACAGGGATATATCCTCCGGTAGCTTTTTCCCACGTACATGCATGAGCAGATCTTACCAAATGTCACGTGGAATGCAGTGTCTTATTTCAGGATATTACTTAACAAATGTTATGTCTTATATCTAGATAAGTCAAATATACTATATGTACTTGTTCTTCAGTTTGGCCTTGAGCATAATTAATGTAAAATACTAGGATTTATCTGTTTGTTTATTCTTTTATAAAGGTGGCACCTTTCCTTTATTGTATTGAGAATAAGCACAATTATGAGCTATACAAAATACCAAGGATTTGCCCCCTATGGGATATGCATGTTTAAAGATAGATCATCTGAACTAAATAACTCTGCTTTCTTGAAAGTGAATATACAGCCACAGGAAAAAGAGGACCGATCAGAGAAGAGCCTCAAGCAGAGTTTATGGCATTTAGCTTAGACGGGAGGAATGATTTCTTTACCCCGAGTGTCAGTAAACATCCAGTTTGGCTGTAGAAACAATCCAGGGATTCAGTTTTCTAAGACTTTCTAAGACTTTCTAAGACTTTGTAAAGGGAGTGTCAGGAGGGTGTGAGTGTGACCCTGCCTGCAGGCAGGGAGATTTATTTCTTGCTAATCTCAGAGCCTGAGTCTAAGGCAGAGCCGGAGGCAGAAGGTGAGTCAAAGGCGTTCTGGTTTCCAGAAAGCGCAAAGGTGCCTTTTATCCCGTGCCTCTCCCCTTGCTTTGCTAGGGAAGTTGATACTAACCCACAGATGTAAAACAAAAATAAAAAACAAAATCCAGAAATATCTTAGGTCCTACAGAGAAATTTCTATCTCATGTATGTGCATATGCATACATATGTGTACATATACATGTATGAGTATGTATGAATTCATACTACTCTATCTTTTTTTAAATTGGAAATTACTTTTCAACTCGGAATGTATAGGAGACACATGATACGTGTGTTTTGTGTGCGTGGCTACATTTAAAAGCATTTCTTTGCTTCCTGTGCCCTTCTCAGCCATATGGGTACCTTCTGGAGGTTTCCATGGGAAATGATTTCTATTTAGAGATTTGATCTAGTGATTCATCAGATGTATTAAATGACAGGTGCAAGCAGCTGTGCATTTGAATAACTTACAAGGTTGAAATGGCTACTTTCTAGTTTAAATACTTTAAACTCTAAACTCGCATGTAGATTGAGGAATGATGAACTTGCTACTTTATAAACCTAATTAGAAACAAAGTCCTTTCCCTCAAGCCTTTTCCCCCTTGTGCTATCAACACTTACTAAAACTAAACCTAGAGGATCTTCCTTATTTCTCAAGAGATGGGGACCAAGGACAGGTAAATGTGTCTTTGAAAAAGCAAGTGGGAAACCAAAAGTTTTTTTAAAATCTAAATCTTATGTAAAGTTGAAATACTTGAAAACCAAATATTAAAAATTTACATACCCAGATTATGATTTCTGCCTCAAGTGGCTTTATTAAGTAATGATATATAGCTTAAGGCAAATGATCCTATCAGAACGAAGCTGTCTCTAGAGCTCGGAGTGGTTAATGTAAATTCAAGTTTAGAAGACTGGAGAGGGAAACGGTTAGATTTGTTTCCTGGAATATAACTTGAAATTGCGTGCCAACGATCGGGTGTTCTGCTGTCTTTGGCCCTCTGGGAGTTACCACTGCAAACAGAGCTCATCCTTGTCCAGAGTCATAACTAACAACTTTAAGAAGTGGACAGTAGAAAGGGGCATGTCGGGAGAAGTGGTCTAGTGTGAAAATATGACTCATGAGAACTCCAGTCAGCAAGGTGGGATTTGTGCAACCCTTGGAGAATGTCATGGTTGGAGAATTTGGGTGTCGCCTCAAAATACAGATGTTCTTCCATTTAGGATGGAGCTGTGTTCCAGTAACCCATTGTAAGTCAAAAATACCGTGAGTCAAAAATGCATTTACCAACCCTGTTAAACCCACTGTGAAGTCGAAAAATCCTAAGGCAAACATTGTAAGTTGCGAACAGTCTGTAATAAAGAAGTTACCAAATCCAATCCCATTGCTTTATATCTCTTCTTAACAGTCTGATAATTCTAAAGTAAATGATTTAAAGGATTTGGACATCCTTTCAAAGGTCTTTCGTCTTTCTCTTGTGTGTATCTAGTTGCTTTAGAGAAATAACTTGAGAAGAGGCATTTTTCTAATGTTTGGAGAAGACGTCATCAAAAACTGTCCTAATTAAGACTCTCCAGAACAGAACAGACCCGGGGGCTGATCTGTGGTGATTTCCAGGAGAAGTTCTCAGGCCATCAGGCTTTGGATAAAGAGAAGAGAGGAGACAGAGATAGTGGGTGATGGAGTGAGAGAGAGACCTTGCAGAAATGTGAGGAAAGAGAGCAGAAGAGCTACTAAGGAGACAGTGGCCACTTGACTGTGGTGTGGCCTCCTGGACGTTTGTTTATGTATGTAGTAAGTATGTGTGAGCTGATTGCTTGACTTAAACCGAGACCATCTGCTTTTTTACTGGAAGTGACTTTTGGATCAAAAGCTCTATGTCTTAAAAGGATGGTCATTAAGTCTTGTTAGTTACCATCGTCTAAGACCCCTCAGACTCCAGAGGGAAACATTAGCTCACAAAAGAGAGTAAGACATGACTGAGCTTTCTGGGGTTTATCTGTCATTCATTTGGCTCCCTCTACCAAGGTTCTCTGTTACTTAAAATGGAAAGGACAGGGCAGAGGCTTTGGCCTAAGGTCTAATCCAGCTGGGCAAGTCACAGGGTTCTAAGACCCAGTGCTTAGCTGTCTTTTTCACCCCTTGCGTACTTGGTTTCACTAGTTTCTGATGCTTCTGTAAGAGCAAAGTCAAGATTCTTCAAGCAGCCTGCATCCATGTTTCCCTCACAAAGTAATTATAAACTTGACTAGGCTTAGATCATGAGCTATGCTTACTGAAAAATTTGGGCTTTGAGGTTGAAAGGGATGTGATTCCATTACTTGGTTTTCATTATTTCTTATTTGCCCCGTCTAGAGAGACATGAGGCCAATTGTGTATATAACTCTCTCCTGGGCCGGTGTTACCACTTCATGTAACAGTAATACCTATTATTTCCACAAATGCGATCTTAGATTTTTTTTTTCTTTTTCTTTTCTTCTTGTTTTTATTTTTATTTTTTATTTTTTGAGACAGAGTCTCAGTGTGTTGCCCAGGCTGGAGTGCAGTGGTGCTATCTCAGCTCACTGCAACCTCTGCCTCCTGGGCTCAAGCGATTCTCGTGCCTCAGCCTCCGAAGTAGCTGGGATTACAGGCATGTGCTACTGTGCCTGGCTAATTTTGTGTTTTTAGTAGAGATGGGGTTTCACCATGTTGGCCAGGCTGGTCTCGAACTCCCGGCCTCAAGTGATCCACCCAATTCATCCTCCCAAATTTCTGGGATTACAGGCATTAGCCACCATTCCCAGCTATATCCTAGATGACTAACAACAGAGGCACTTACAAGAAAGATTTGTCACAGGTCTATGAGTAAACATGAACTTAGTTTTGGTTGTAGCCCCGAGGCTCTTGGGGTGTGCACTAGCTATATATCATTTTGTTAGTAAAGAGCCCAGAGGACTGAGTGAGGGTTGCTGATGTTTTGAGTCTGACACATGTCCCCTGATCACTTTTAATAGTGGAGACCATGGACTTGACATCATGAAAGAATGAAAAGCGCTCAGCATAATACCTCCTCCTGTTCTTACTCTCCTTTTTTTGTGTGGGAGAGAAGTGGCACCACCATTCCTCGTACTCATATCAAAGTAATGGAACCTTGAGCAGCCACTGGAAGAGAGAACGCAGGCAGCCGGAAAGTGAGAGGCAAACCACTGGGGAGGCCCACTGAAGCCAGGCCAGGGAGAGCAAGGATGTTTGTGACACTCGCTTTGCAATCCAGGTTTTACCGTGTTTACTCTCAACATGACCTTCTAGGGTCACTCCTCCCTTCAGCTTGTTGGGTGAGACTCTCCAAATCTCAGTATCAGGCTTGTTTATCTTTTGGCTTTTGCTGCATCCACCCCTCGCTGATGGACCACAGCTTGCATAATTGTTGTTTATCACACCAATGTCCCTTCGGTCCCCTGGCTGTGGTTCTTCCCCATACCTTTCCTGAAGGTCAGATGAGATCCCTCCTTGGTTTCTGACATTTGCTCTCCTTCACTCATCTAGCCATCCACCACCCTCCTGTCTTGTCTTTCGCAAGCCTGGAAACACTATTTAACCTGGTGCACATAAGTCCATTTCTGTCCCTGACCCCCAAACATCGCACAGAGGACCTGGAGGAGGTTCCCGCAGACCTCCTGCTTGAGCGATGCACAGGCATTTGCCTCTCTCTCTGGCTACCTATGTGCTGGCTCTTCCGGTGGCCCCTCAGCATGACGGTCCCTCAAGGCTCCATTCCCTCCTGCCTCCGGATTCTCCCATTCTGAATTTTGTTGAGCCTCTGGCTTTGAGTCTGCTGGTGTACTTCCTCCAGGTCAGGGCAAGTCACCTTAAGTGTCTTATTTACAACTCAAACCAGGAATGACCCTCCCTACCCGACTTCCCCATTTCACTGGGGAACTCTGTTTACCATTGCTGTCTCAAGCATTGGCTATCTGTAGAAGCTTCTGCTCACCTTTATTTTTGCAGGTATCTCTTCTCTTTACAGAACTGCTGTTTTCTACCATAAATGATCACAATGCCAATTTTAACATAGAAAAAGATTGTTCAGGGTATATTTAAATTGCTTTGAAATACTAAAAATTATCTATAGCTTGTAGGCATTTTTACAAAATTTTAAATTGTAATGTGTTTATTTTAAACTGAAGATTTTTATGAGCAAATTCTACTGCCCCTTTGATTCATTTCTATCACTGTTGAAATTTTTGTCCCCCAAAAATCTTCAGGTTCCACATCATCCTTTTCAGGATGATTTTTTTTTTTTTTTTTTTTTTTTTTAAATTGCAATAGGGTCTTGCTAGCTTGCCTGGACTGGTCTAGAACTCCTGGGCTCAAGCGATCCTTCCATCTTGGCCTCCCAAAGCGCTGTGATTGCAGGCATGAGCCACTGCACCTGGCCTGAAGATGACTGTTAATGTCCTAAAGTCCTTTGCCCTGCGCACCCCTGTGCCTTGCTCCAGGGATACTTGTCTTCCTCTCTATCCCTTCCATTCCTCTAGGGAACTACATGTGTGAAAAAGCATATCTCTACAACCCCCTGAGCCCATCTCATTATGTAACCACTTTTAAAGCATCTTCAGTCACTAGAAACAATAACAGCATTTAGTCTAGCCTTACGGATGCCTGCTTCTCAAGCCCTACAAATGGTGCTGCACTCTAGTTATCACTTCCACATTAGTTAACGTCGTCGTCTTCATATCTGAGTCACTGTTGCCACTCTCAGATTCTAATTCCCTAGAGAAGCAGTTCTAAGCCAAGGGTGATTAAAGATCTTTTCGTACTTATTAAACAGATTCTCAGATCTCTTTCTTAGAGATCAGGATTTTGTAGGCCTGGAGGGGAGTCTGTGAGACTGCATGTTTGACAAGCCCCTAAATGATAGTGACATAGGCGCTTTCCTGACCTGCTGGGAAGTGGGGGTGGGAAGCCAGGGCAGTCACTTATCAAGGATTGTGATGATGTGCCCCCTTATGGGCCCCACACAGAGAGGGGAGATCTGGGAGTGAGGATTAGAATCAGGTTGCCAGATTTAATAAATAAAAATAGAGGGTGACCACTCAAGTTTGAATTTCAGATAAACTATGTGTCTATATCTCTCTCCATATATATCTATATGTATCTCTATAGATATATGTGTGTGTGTGTGTGTGTGTGTGTGTGTGTATGTTTTTGTTTTTTCTTTTGTTTTCTTGAGCTAGAGTCTCGCTCTGTCACCCAGGCTGGAGTGCAGTGGCACGATCTTGGCTCACTGCAGCCTCCACTTCCTGGGTTCAAGCGATTCCCCTGCCTCAGTCTCCTGAGTAGCTGGAATTACAGGTGTGTGTCACCACACCTGGCTAATTTTTGTATTTTTAATAGAGACAGGGTTTCACGATGTTGGCCAGGCTGGTCTCAAACTCTGGACCTCAGGTGATCCACCCATCTTGGCCTCCCAAAGTGCTGGGATTGTAGGCGTGAGCCACCATGTCTGACCTCAGATAAACAATAGTATTTTAATATAAGAGTGTCCCACGTAGCATTTGGGACATACTTATATTTACAAAAAACGTTCTTTGCTTATCTAAAATTCAAATGTAACCAGGCATCTTTTATTTGGCAGTCCTACAATAAAATGCAGTTGTGATGGACTTTTCCAACCATTGCTCCCGAGTAGTGCTGTGTAGTGTGGTTCACATACCCATCTAAGAAGTCTCATGAAGGCAGAGGCTTTTGGATATTAAAGAATGTAACAGACTTTTAGAGAGTGCAAACCCAAGGCACCTGGACTTCGAATTTTATCTGACTAGCACTGACATGCTCAGACTTTTGGATTGGAAAGCATTTGTGGTTACTGTACGTATGTCCCAAATTCTTCCCATTTAGATTAAAAGATCCAAAGAAATATCTCTGTTAGGTAGGCTTGAGTCTAGAGAATTTGGAATGATTATACATTTACTGACAATAAGGATTATAAAAGAAGTCCTCTGTACCCAATGCTTACATGCAAGTAGGGAGGGTAAAGCCACCTGCACACAATGCTACCTTCCAGGGTATTTTAAACAACTGTGCATGTTGGGGTACTAGAAACATAATGGGCTTTGGAGTACAGCACACCGGGGTTGGAATTCTGGTTCTGCCACTTTTGGTGCAACCTTGGGCCAAGTACTTACCCTTTCAGTGCAAGCAGTGTTTTCATTCATAAAATGGAGGTGATCATTGAAGTGTTGCTAGGGAAATTAACTGATCTGTGCTATTAAAGCATCGTTGTCATTGGTACTTGGGGTTACCTAATCTAAATGCCAGAGGAGTGATTTCACAAGGGAGGCAAGACCCTTTCTTTTTAGGCAGGTGGAGTTAGCAAAGTATGTTTTGTATGTGGAAAGTCTACTTTTGAATTATCTTGGTTGCTGCCTTCCTACTAATGATTTTCTCTCTGCCTGGTCTAGGATTAACACAGATTCCTCAGATCCAGAAGACTGAAATTTCTTTTCGTCCTAATGATCCCAAGAGCTATGAGGCATACGTGCTGAACATAGTTAGGTTCCTGGAAAAGTACAAAGATTCAGCCCAGAGGGATGACATGATTTTTGAAGACTGTGGTGGTAAGTAGACTCATTGTAGATGTTTGTGGCTAGTTTTCTTTCTCTTTAATTCATATTTCCCACTTCTGTTTTTTGTTTAATGATCAAGAGATAATCCTGAAATAATGAAAGATTGAACTCTGGCCATACTTAGACACTTTTTTAAAAAACAGACACAGTGAAAAACAGTATAGCCTCAAGTATGACTATTTTCTGCTTTGGAAAGGTGTCTTTAAAACACTCCTAGGCACTATTTTTACTATTCAGACCCAAGACAGCAATTCCAGTTTTCTTTCTCTTACATCCATTGAAAAGTACAACTACTTATTTCCTTATCTGCCCCCCAAAAGTTCTCCCTATAGAAGAGTGCATAGGGCTTTCTCCCATCAGAAAGACATTTTGGTGTGATTAGTTGTCACTGCACTGGCATTCATGAAGGGGGATGTATGGTCAGGGTATACTTTTATTGATCGTGGTTGGGATAGATAATGAAATATGTGTTAGGCAGCTGACCTTTTTGGATAAGGAAATGACTTACGAAGGGTAAAGAGAGGCTGTTAGTTTCATTAAGTCATTGACGTGAATACATGTTCTCCCTCTTACTACCTGGACTGTGAATTTTCCAGTCCATGTTCTCGTTCTTTCCACATAAAAAAAAAAGAACTCTCGTTGGGTGCAGTGGCTCATGTCTGTAATCCCTGCACTGTGGGAGGCTGAGGAGGGAGGATTGCTTGAGCCTAGGAGTTTGAGACCAACCTGGGCAACACAGTGAGACCCCATCTCTACAAAAAATAAGACAAGTTAGCTGGGTGTGGTGGTGTGTGCCTGTGGTCCCAGCTACTTGGGAGGCTGAAGTGGAAGGATCACTTGAGCCTGGGAGGTCGAGCCTGCAGTAAGCCATGATCATGCCACAACACTCCAGCCTGGGCACCAGTGCGAGACCCTGTCTCAAAAAAGTTAAGTTTAAAAAAACAAACAAACATAAAAATCTCTCTGAGTTTTACTAGGTAGTATCAGCCCTTCTGATTCAATTCAAGCATTTGCCAACTCCAGTTCTTTTTTTTTTTTTTGCGAGACAGAGTCTTGCTCTGTCGCCCAGGCGAGTGCAGTGGCGTGATCTTGGCTCACTGCAAGCTCCGCCTCCTGGCTTCACACCATTCTCCTGCCTCAGCCTCCTGAGTAGCTGGGACTACAGGCACCCACCACCACAGTTAATTTTTTGTATTTTTAGTAGAGACGGGGTTTCACCTTGTTAGCAAGGATGGTCTCGATCTCCTGACCTTGTGATCCTCCCGCCTCGGCCTCCCAAAGTGCTGGGATTACAGGTGTGAGCCACCACGCCCGGCCTCCAACTCCAGTTCTTTATAAGGCAGGCTGTGGCTTAGTCAGAGTATGGGGCGAATTGCCATTTTAAGTTGTTTTGAAAATATTTAGTAATTCAAAAGAACATTTTCAGTGTGAATTTTCCTCATTAGAATTTAAATGAGGTTTTCATCTTACTTTGCAGTAATTAAAAGGCCTGAGGGATAGTCAGGGTGAATCAGTTCATAGGAAATAGTCTAAATTCAGACTCTTCATCATTTGAAAGGAAAATAGTTAATTTGTGAACTTAGAAACTATACATAAATTATGGTATTTGCATTATTTTCCTCCAGCATGCTATGCATTAACTTTGAATTCTATATTCACTTGGTCTTTTTTTGGCTTTTATATGAGGATTGAATTAAAAACACCAGAATAAAATTTATCAGTCCAGCAAATGCTTAATGCATAGCTTTAAAAGGCAAAAACTCAAATCAAAAAAGCCTGGGCAATATAGCAAGACCCCGGTCTCTGCAAAATTTAAAAACTAGCCACAGGGTGGCGCATGCCCAGCTACTCAGGATGCTGAGGTGGGAGTATCTTTAGAGCCCAGGAGGTTGAGGATGCAGTGGGCCATGATCGTGCTGCCGCACTCCAACCTAGACCATGGGGTGAGACCCTGTCTCAAAAAAAACCTGAAGTGGTGGTTGAAAAGGAAAATACCAGTTCTTTTCTATTCCTTCTTAAAAATTCTGACCAAAAAAAACCTAGTTCTAAAAATTATTGACAGTCCTTTTGTATTCTCATTATAATATCCCTGTTACTGAACTAAGCCAGTGTTGACAGTGTGAAGGATGCTACTCATGCAGTGTGATCCGTCTCCTTTCAGTCTTCTAAATAGCTGAGTAATCAATTATTTAAAAGAAGGGAAATATTGCCAGAGACTGAATATCATGTGCTGATCAAGTACTATGAAGCTTTGGTGTGGGGCCATATACCAGCTATTCCTTTTGGTAAAGTATCTTTTAATGTGAGTGAAGAGATGAGAGATGGTTTTCCTGGAGATCTTGCTTCATTCAGATCACGCATTAAATGCAGAATAGCATACTGTCAGAATAGGTAACTATGACAAGGAAGAAAGTTCCTTTTTCTTTCTCAGAACTGCTAAGGGAATTGCTGGTACAATATAAAAGTTGTGTTTTTATTTTTAGACGTGCCTAGTGAGCCCAAAGAACGAGGAGAATTTAATCATGAACGAGGAGAGCGAAAGGTCTGCAGATTCAAGCTTGAGTGGCTGGGAAATTGCTCTGGATTAAATGACGAAACTTATGGCTACAAAGAGGGCAAACCATGCATTATTATAAAGCTCAACCGAGTTCTAGGCTTCAAACCTAAGGCAAGTAATATTTTAAATGATAGAATTTAGATGAGTCATTCACAATAAGTATTTGATTGATCTGAGAAGACAATGTAAGATAGTTTTAAAGTATACTCAGTGCTGATTTCGAAACCCAGCCAGTAGAGTAACACCAAAACCTTCTGTATCTACCCTGCAATTCTTGTAGTTTAGGGCATTAATCTCATTTTCTAAAGTTAAAGGAATTCTGAGACACAAAGCTGAATTCTGAAGTGAGTCTTTGGCCCTGTTCTTAATACTCCAGCTCAGTATCCAGATAACAGTTTCTATAACGTAAACTCTTTAAAAGTAAAAATAGAAAAAGATATTTTTTTCCCTGGTGGTCTAGTGGTTAGAGGAAAAAAGAAAAAGTTTTTTTAATTTTTCTACTCCATAAAGAATGGATTTAAAAAAAAATTTTTTTAAACCACCTGCATGTACAGTCTGGTTTTGGTCCTCTTGAAGCCACAAGAACATTTCAAAAAAATTGATAATCTGAAAAAAATTTTTTTTTCTGAATTTTATTGCGAAAGTAGAAGTTTAACATCATCTAGGCTGAACTTTGCTAGCCATGCTGTTGGCTTTTTGTATTATTGCAACTTACAATAGATAAACATTACTCTGGATCACTGAAAAATGGCAAATTTCCGTTGCTCACCATTTGGTGAGATTATATTCTCCATAAGATTGGAAAATGTATCGGTGTTGTCTGTTTTTATAAAACTGGTCATTTCAGTGTACCTCTCAACAGGATTTTAAGCTTCTTTCCACGTAGACAGGATGTAATGGAAGAAAAATGGTGAGAACCATTGTGGCAAAATGTATTTGATATTCAGATTGCTAGAGAATACTTCACCGAGATCAGTGAGCTATTTAGCAGCAAAAGTAATTGTTGTGGCATGGCCAAGAGAAGACTCGTCCCGTGCTTTCTGAGTACCTTGCTTTTGACATTCCTCATCGTAGACATTGAGTGACATTTGGACCCCACAGAGGCAGTCTAGTCTATTGTGATTGATTTATTCCCATGTCTTTAGAGTTGCTCGGTTCAGTGATAAATTGAGCTACTCTTTCTTTTCAGTCCTTTTTTTCTTTTTTCTTTGGTCTCTACTTGGTTATCCATTGCCACTGCCTAATTCATCACCTGTACCCAAATATCCAACTATTTTGAAATTATTTTTGTCAGAGATCAGAGTATCCCACCATCTCATTATCCTCACCTTTTGAGGATAGATTCTGGCAACTTCTTTTATCAGTAAGCATTTTCTCTACATTAAAAATAAGAAATGCATTGCTGGCAGAAACGTCCAAAAGAGTCAAATCTAGACAATCATTTTCGTGCATCCAAAACAGAGTAGTACCAAAATAGTAGTTCCTTCCTGATGTGGAGCTAGTATTTTATCTGACTTTGATTAGACTATGTATGTGTTACATCTCACATCAAGACCCATTTGCTGTGCTGATCTGAGTAAGCAAGTGACTGTGTTCCAGCAATGTATGTTCATCACTTCTGAGATAGATTCGAGCCATGGGTGTACAAGAGGAGGCTCTGGATATTTCATGACAGCAGTAATTTTCAGACTATCCTCTGGGTCCCTTCAGGGAATTCACCCCTTCAAGACAACGCTTCCTCTTAGGGCAGTGACACCTCTGCCTTTTTTACATATTGGACTTTCCTAAGAAAATTGCAAAGAAACACTCCATAAATGGCAGTCTCCCTGACTGGAGATTAAAATAACAAAAAAGGAAAGCCTACTTGAAGGCATGCTTGAGGGAAAAGAATGACATTATTTATTCATGACTCAGGAGGAAAGCCCACACTTTATAAAAACAGAAGTGTCAATCATCTTTCTCATGTAATGTAATCTTAGCAAATAATGAGCATTATATTTTGGGTTGACTTTTAGTTTTCAGTGTCTTTAAGCAAAGCTTATAATGGGCTACTATTAAAAGTTCCATTTAGTACTGGGTTGCATCACAGCTTCATTGTAGTCATTATAAAACTTGGGCACTTATTTTCATTTCAACAAAATTACAAACATGACCTTAAATTGGTTAGGGGAGTCATTCATTCTGCTGTCCTGATGTCTTTTATTTTGGTGGACTTACTGTGACCAGTGTGTACTTGTTTGGACTACAGAGTAGTTTTATTTTTCAGAAACTTAAGAAATCATTTACTATCTACTGATCATAATGGGTTTTATTTTTAGCCTCCCAAGAATGAGTCCTTGGAGACTTACCCAGGAATGAAGTATAACGCAAATGTCCTTCCTGTTCAGTGCACTGGCAAGGTAAAGACAAATTTAGGGTTACTGGGGTAGTGGAAGGGCAGGCAGGGGAAGAGGGGAGAATGAAGGAGACTGTTTAAGTGACAGGTAAAATTTTAATAGAAGAAATAAGAAACATTGCTTTCAGGTATAAGCTTCAGTGAGATGAATTGTAGCTATACTCGGTAAAACTTTTTAAAAGAACAGAAAGATGTAATCAGAATAAGACTGACGTCAGTTTCTCCATTGGCACAAGAAACTCAAATATCTGAATTTAATACATTGGGATATTTGCTTACAGAACTGAGAGGTGAATTAGCCCACAAAAGTACTTCTTTCTGGCCCACAGCATGTATTAAAAATTTGGGGCCAACATTAAAAAAAATTAATGTCACATAAAAATTTGTGATTTGGGCTTTTCTTTTTAAAATATTGAAATATCACTGGGTGCAGTGGCTCACACCTGTAATCCCAGCTCTTTGGGAGGCCGAGATGGGCAGATAATGAGGTCAGGAGTTTAAGACCAGCCTGGCCAACATTGTGAAACCCTGTCTCTACTAAACATACAAAAATTAGCTGGGCGTGGCGGCGTGCACCTGTAGTCCCAGCTACCCGGGAGCCTGAGGCAGGAGAATTGCTTGAACCTGGGAAGCGGAGGTTGCAGTGAGCAGAGATCACGTCATTGCACTCCAGTCTGGGGACAGAGCGAGACTTCGTCTCAAAAAAAAAACACAAAAAAATTGAAAGACTAAGGTAACAATTAGTGTATATTTCCTTTAGATCCAAAAACTAATGGACAGTTTAGAGAGAAAGGCAGAACAAAGAAAGGGAGTCCCCAGACAGTGCTAGCACTAAGAAAGGTAATGGAGATTGATTTCTCAACAAGAAAATGAGAGGCAAGTAGTAAACTTTGTAGGTAATATCACTGGAAATATCATCTGCTGGGCCAACAGCAAGGTGTTTCTGACTTTCAATGTTGGCCTTGTTTCTAGGAGGCTGTGTTGGCTTCAAGAAATGCTTATTTGGCCTTTGACTCAGCTTCCCCATCCATTTGCACGTTGAGAATAGTCTCCTCTTATGACCATTTCTCAAGGCTGCAGTGGAATAGACTGAGTAGATGTTCTTTCCTCTCTCAGTAGTTTGCAAACTACTGTGTAGATTGAGTTCTTGTTTTTGAGTACACATAGTGATGCATGATGTGAGCCATTAAAATTGCATTTCATTCTGGATTTCAGAGAGATGAAGATAAAGAAAAAATTGGAAATGTGGAATATTTTGGACTGGGCAACAGCCCTGGTTTTCCTCTGCAGTATTATCCCTACTATGGCAAACTCCTGCAGCCCAAATACCTGCAGCCCCTGCTGGCCGTACAGTTCACCAATCTTACCATGGACACTGAAATTCGCATAGAGTGTAAGGCGTACGGTGAGAACATTGGGTACAGTGAGAAAGACCGTTTTCAGGGACGTTTTGATGTAAAAATTGAAGTTAAGAGCTGATCACAAGCACAAATCTTTCCCACTAGCCATTTAATAAGTTAAAAAAAGATACAAAAACAAAAACCTACTAGTCTTGAACAAACTGTCATACGTATGGGACCTACACTTAATCTATATGCTTTACACTAGCTTTCTGCATTTAATAGGTTAGAATGTAAATTAAAGTGTAGCAATAGCAACAAAATATTTATTCTACTGTAAATGACAAAAGAAAAAGAAAAATTGAGCCTTGGGACGTGCCCATTTTTACTGTAAATTATGATTCCATAACTGACTTGTAGTAAGCAGTGTTTCTGGCCCCTAAGTATTGCTGCCTTGTGTATTTTATTTAGTGTACAGTACTACAGGTGCATACTCTGGTCATTTTTCAAGCCATGTTTTATCGTATCTGTTTTCTACTTTATGTGAGCAAGGTTTGCTGTCCAAGGTGTAAATATTCAACGGGAATAAAACTGGCATGGTACTTTTTTCTTTTTTTTCTTTTGTTTTTTTTTTTTTTGGCTCTTTCAAAGATAATGGCCCATCAATGAGCATTTTTAACATACTCCATAGTCTTTTCCTGTGGTGTTAGGTCTTTATTATTTTTTTTTTTCCTGTGGGCTGGGTGGGGGGTTGTCATGGGGGAACTGCCCTTTAAATTTTAAGTGACACTACAGAAAAACACAAAAAGGTGATGGGTTGTGTTGTGCTTGTATTGAATGCTGTCTTGACATCTCTTCCCTCGTCCTCCAGTATGTTCTAAAGCTGTGTCTGAGATCTGGATCTGCCCATCACTTTGGCTAGTGACAGGGCTAATTAATTTGCTTTATACATTTTCTTTTACTTTCTTTTTTTCCTTTCTGGAGGCATCACATGCTGGTGCTGTGTCTTTATGAATGTTTTAACCATTTTCATGGTGGAAGAATTTTATATTTATGCAGTTGTACAATTTTATTTTTTTCTGCAAGAAAAAGTGTAATGTATGAAATAAACCAAAGTCACTTGTTTGAAAATAAATCTTTATTTTGAACTTTATAAAAAGCAATGCAGTACCCCATAGACTGGTGTTAAATGTTGTCTACAGTGCAAAATCCATGTTCTAACATATGTAATAATTGCCAGGAGTACAGTGCTCTTGTTGATCTTGTATTCAGTCAGGTTAAAACAATGGACAATAAAAGAATGAACACATTCCTCATGTGTGTGATTCACTCTTGTCTAAATGTCCCAACCTGTGACTTCTTTACTTTCCACACCACTAATTATCCAAGATCTTGAAGAAGTATTGAACCTGAAACAGACAAACACATAATTTCTTTAGTTCAGACAAATTTTGGTCTTTTCCACTTAACAGAGTCCAAGAGGTTGGTGGGGACTCCAGACACTGGCACACCAAGGCACACCGCTTCCCAAAGACACTAAGTTAATCAGAGACAGAGAATCCATGAAGCTCCAGTTTGAAGTTCCATTTTAAAAATACCTTGCAGTGCTACTTCACTCAGTTTAGAAAACATGAAATGTTGGTTCTTGCTATTGCTTCACTAGACATATGTGTTTAAAAAAAAAAAAAAGGTAACACTTCAGTTTTTAAAAAATGAGGTTAGGTTTGAGGTTCAGTAAATTAAGGTTCATACCTTGCTTTTTGGTTCAGGATTTGGCCTAAGTCCTTGTTTAGCTGTATTTAAAAATTAGCCTTAGTGTGAAAGAAGATAAAAGTCAGCTTTCCAAAAACCATTTTCCAGCTATAATTAATTGAAGATTTAGTATCACTTAACCACCATGGGAAATACCCACACTAAAATCAGGGCATTGTGTTTCTGAAATGGAAACCTCTCACAAAGCCTGTGCAGGCAGAGGAGCTCCGCTCGGGAGCTCAGACACATCCCTGAGGCGGCACTGTGTCTTCAGGGGTGCTGCCCTCTTGCAGAGAGACAGACCCGGAGGCCTTGGCCATTTTGGTGAGAAATACCAGAAGCGGCTTCAGTTCCCACCTATTGCTCCATATTTATAATCACACGAACCTGCTTCTCTTGTTTGCTATTTTTAGAGCAACAAATTGTGCGATGCGAAATTAGTACCAGAGGAACAATGACTCAACAAAAAAAATAGCAAGGGAACTATGAAAAATGGCACAACTGCTTAACTTGAATAGTTGAAGTCTTTAGGAGACTTCAGTAGTTGAAGTAACACAGAAAAATCCTCAAACATACCTACATGAAACTGGGTTTCTCAAAAACTAACCCACATTTATGGAAATAGAAGTTTGTCTTGCAGAAACGTCAGCTCATTTTGTAAGGTGTATGTGATATTTAAATTTGTGATGCTTGTGAATAAGGGGAATGGGGCCTTAGGTCTGAGGAAAGGGGAGCATTCATTCAAATTGGAGGGTAGTTTGCATTTTTAAGGCTGCTATAAGGGCATGATCTTGGTGAGACATACTTAACCTGTTTTTGTATGTATTGTGTACCTTCTGTTCTAAGCCATTGTGTGTGTCTGCCTATCACTTTCTCCAAGATTCTCTCCAAATCTTGCTTCTCTTAATTTCTCCAGATTATGCCAACCTATTTCCCACTCCTGATCTTTCACATTATGTCACCACTATGCGACTGGGGTATGTGGTTTGTGTTCTTAGGCTCAACAGATACCTACCATATGCCAAGCACTCTTCTGACAGCTAGGGATAGATCCATCAGTGAGCAAAACAGACAAAACTCCATCTTTTTTCCTCTGCTGCTCACGTTCTACTGTTAAGCATTTGCATATTTCTCATACTTTTCAATACATTTATTATTTCTTTGTAATCAGTTTATTCTGACCCTTAGTAGATGACATATTTCATGGGTGTAGGGACAATGCCATCTATCTCCCTTGGGGTGTTCTTACATTCAAGAAATGGGTTTTCACATGAGTCCTGTCAAATACTTAGTTCCTTAAAGAGATTGAGTTTTTCAAAGGTAGGCTGACTGCTGCTTGGAATGAAAAGCATTTAGTTACTGAAGACAGAAAAAGGATTCTCTTTTCAACCCTTCATATTCTCAGAAGGAAAACTGAAACACCGAGTTAGTTTGTCCTCAACTCTGGTTAATTTCCCTTGCAAATAAAGCCCCCTTGGGCAGAAGCTTTGCCATGAGATGTTACCTAGCTAGAATTTTTAAACTGGTTTTCATTGTATTTTATTACCTTCAATTAACAATAGTTTAAAACAACTAGTTTTCTATTTATAGCAGTAAAATAAATTTGTTCAAGTACAGCACTGAATGGATTTAAAGAAAAATAGTAAAATTTCAGGTGGTAAATATGATAAAAAGCATGGAAGTGAGAAATGGTTGACTAAAATTTAGGACTCTGCTTGAGAGTATAGCATTTTAGACCAGGCACAGTGGTTCATGGCTGTAATCCTAGCACTTTGAGAGTCTGAGGTTGGAGGATCACTTGAGCCCAGGAGTTCAAGATCAGCCTAGACAACATAAGGAGTCCCAGTCTCTACAAAACAAACAAACAAAACAACTAGCCGGGCATGGTGGTACACGCCTGTGATCTCAGCTCCTTGGAGGTCTGAGGTAGGAGGACAGCTCCAGTCCAGGAGGTTCAAGGCTTCGGTAAGCCTGGGCAACAGAGTGAGACCGTCTCGAGAAACAAAAACAAAACCAAAAAACCCAACCAAAAGCAGCATTACCCAGAACCTATCTACTTTAGAACCGTAGCATGCCCTGTCTGCTCCTGCTGCACCTAATACCAGAGGGAACTGCGCCAACTCCAAATTAAAAACATTATCAGTGATCAGAAACAAAAGTTCCATTATCAGAATCTTTCAAAGCTCAGTAATAGCTTAAACTCCTGGCTTCTTAAAGGATTAGTAACACTTTGATATCTATGTATATTTGGCTTCACAGAGGAGAACCAAATGACATTACCTTGAAAATCTAGGACTAAGGGACCTTGTGAATACAGAGGGAAACTATCCAAGGAACAGTCAAGAGCAGTTTTAATTGAGTGAGTAAAGTGATCTTGGTTTCTAATTCAACTGAGAAAACATGACTTTCTCCTTTTTTCTTTAAGAGGGGGCTAATGTTAACCAGACATGTTATCTGTAGTCCCCTGGGCTCTACACTGGGAAAGATGATCAAGAAATAGATAAGCCTGTTATTCTTCCAACTGATGGTTCCAGTTAGCACCCATGCCCTAGTCATGTGAAACAAAGAGGGGTGAAACTGAAACTAGGCCGCATAAAACTTAGAAACTAGGCCTCATAAAAAAAAAAAAAGAACTTAAAAAATTAACACCAGGTGGCTCTGGATAGGGTCCCACCCTGCCTCAATAGGGTCCCACCCTGATAGGGTCCCACCCTGCCAATTCCGGGAAACAACCTCATGAGGTCCCACCCTGCCAATTCCAGGGGTCCTACCCTGCCTCGAAGTTCCCGGAATCAACAACTCCAGGAAAAAACCTCATAAGGTCCTGCTCTAACCAATTAGAACAAGACACCTTGCTCAGGCCATAGACAGACCCAATTACCACGTGCCTAAAGCTTTGTTTGAATTTCGCACCCTAAGCTGTGTTTGAACTTGTGTTTGCCTATATAAACAGCCTGTAACAAGCAGTCAGGGTCCCAAGGCCAACTTAGAGCTTGGGACCCTAGCGCGCTAGTAATAAATAACTCTCTGCTGTGAATCTCATGTCGGTGATCCTTCGTGGCGACCCCTGCCCAGGAAGGAATCGACAGTTCGGTTCCAACATTTGGTGCATTGGCCGGGAACTGGGGTCGTCCGAGGACCCCCAACCCATCCGGCAGAGACCCATCTGGCCCGGGCCACGGACTGCTGACTGAACGGACCTACCAGGTACTTTCGTTTTGTTCTGTCTGTCTTGCCGGCTAACTCTGAACTCTGGGGAGTACTCCTTCTGAATTAAGTGGGGAAGGGGGACAGACGTGTCCGGCACCTTCCCACTCACGCCCTGGGGGACGCCCTGGCGGTAGTCTGGGAGAAGGCTAATAACTCAGTCAGCCTCCTCAAATCTGTAGGCAGGTCGCCCCTGCCATCTGAATATTTTGTGATCTTGTGGCGCCACTCTCTGGCCGCGCGGCTTCTCCTTACTTGTCTGGTCTTTGTTTTTGTTACTTTCGTTTTGTCCTTGTTATACGTGGACGAAATAGGACAGACATTGACAACTCCTTTGTCTCTGACCCTGACTCACTTCCCTGACGTTCGGGCTCAAGCCCACAACCTCTCCATAGAAGTCCGTAAAAGACGATGGCGAAAATTCTGCTCGTCCGAGTGGCCTACCCTCCATGTTAGGTGGCCCCAGGACGGAACATTTGACCTCCCAATTATCTTACAGGTTAAAGCAACAGTGATGGATCCTGGGCCACACAGACACCCAGACCAGGTGGCCTACATAATTACTTGGGAGGATCTGGTCCGAAATCCTCCCTCTTGGGTGAAACCCTTCCTCCATTCCCCTTCCCCATCCCAATCTACCTTCCTTGCCTTAGAAGCCCCAAAGAATCGGAATCCGGACCCGCATAAGCCAGTCCTCCCAGATGAACCCCAGAAGGACCTCCTCCTTCTCGACCCCCTGCCTCCTCCACCTCAAAACCCCCTTCTGGGACCTCCACCTTACGCTTCACCCTTGCCCCCTGTCTTGTCCCCAGCTCTTTCCTCTACCGCCTCGGCCCCTACCCTTTCTCCAACTTCTCCCTCGGCCCCTCCCTCCACCCCGTCTCCTTCTCCAGCCCCGCCCAAACTCACCCCTCGGACGCCGCCACCGACACCTCCTCGTCTCCGCTTGCGGTGGACTGAGGACCCAGAAGGCCCTTCCACTTAGCAATCCTCCCTTTTTCCCCTCCGTACTGTCAGTCACACAGTCCAGTACTGGCCCTTCTCTGCCTCTGACCTCTATAACTGGAAGACCCATAACCCTTCCTTTTCCCAAGACCCTCAGGCCCTAACCTCGTTAATAGAATCCATTCTCCTCACCCACCAGCCCACCTAGGATAATTGCCAGCAACTCCTGCAGGTCCTCTTAACCACTGAAAAAGGCAGCAGGTCCTCTTGCAGGCCCGGAAAAATGTGCCAGGACCAGGAGGCCTCCCAAACCAACTTCCCAATAAAATAGACGAGGGATTTCCCCTCCCCCGCCCGGACTGGGACTATGAAACGGCACCAGGTAAGGAGAGTCTCCAAATCTATCGCCAGGCTCTGTTGGCGGGTCTCAAAGGGGCAGGAAAACGCCCCACAAATTTGGCCAAGATAAGAAAGAAACCCCTGAGGAAAGGGAAGCCAGGTCAGCGAAGGAGCAGATAGAGCGAGAGGATCGTAAGAACCGAGTAAAGGATAAGCATTGAACAAAAATCCTGGCGGCAGTTGTGAGAGAGAAAGGACCAAGGAGAGAAGAAAAAAGCGGAGACGGCCAAAAGTAGAAAAAGACCAGTATGCCTACTGCAAAGAACAGGGGACTCGCGGAGGCGTTAAGGACGAAAGAAGGCGCGGCCAACTCCCGGGGGGACGGCAGGCCGAGAGCGCGGCGCCCGGGCCTGGCGCCGAGCCTGAGCCCGCCGGACGGGAGGCGGCCCCGCCGCGGGCTCGGCTCCGGCCCCAGCCCCGCCAGCATGGCCGGCCGGACCGTACGGGCCAAAACCCAGAGCCGGGCCGAAGATAACATCAAGAAGGTAATGGCGACCATCGAGAAGGTCCGGAAATAGAAGAAGCAATGAGTGACTGTGGGCGACACTTCCCTTCATATCTTCAAGTGAGTGCCAGTGGTAAACCCCCAGGAGGAAAAGCGAAGGCGGGCAGGTGGCGGGGCAAAGAGATCCCGTGGCCGGGAACGTCGGGGCAGGGGCGCCAGTCCCCGAGGGGGTGGCCCTCTCATCCTGCTGGATCTCAATGATGAGAACAGCAACCAGAGTTTCCATTCGGAAGGTTCCCTGCAAAAAGGCACAGAGCCCAGTCCTGGGGGCACCCCCCAGCCCAGCCGCCCTGTGTCACCTGCCGGACCCCCAGAAGGGGTCCCTGAGAAAGCTCAGCCCCCACGGCTGGGCCAAGAGAAAAATCCCGGGGGGCATAACTGCTGGCAGCACTGACGAAACCCCAATGCTGACCAAGGAGGCCCTGGCAATGATCCAGCAGATGCATGCCTGGACACACTTAAGTAATCGAAAGCTAAAATTACTGATTAAAAAAACTGACTTTCTAATCCCAAAGGCAAGTACCCTCGTAGAACAAGTGACATCTGCCTGTAAGGTCTGTCAGCAGGTAAACGCTGGGGCTACCCAAGTGCCAGAAAGGAAACGAACTCGTGGTAACCGCCCAGGAGTCTATTAGGAAATAGACTTCACAGAAGTAAAACCTCACTATGCTGGATATAAGTACTTACTGGTGTTTGTAGATACCTTTTCAGGATAGGTAGAAGCCTACCCCACCCGGCAAGAAACGGCACACATAGTAGCCAAGAAAATTTTAGAAGAAATCTTTCCTAGATTCGGACTTCCCAAGGTAATTAGGTCAGATAACGGGCCGGCCTTCGTTTCTCAGGTAAGTCAGGGGCTCGCCAGGATATTGGGGATTAATTGGAAATTACATTGTGCCTATAGACCCCAGAGCTCAGGACAGGTAGAAAGAATGAATAAAACAATAAAAAAGACCCTTACTAAATTGACCTTAGAGACTGGTTTAAAAGATTGGAGACGCCTCCTATCCTTAACTCTGTTAAAGGCCCAAAATACACCTAACCGTTTTAGGCTCACTCCATATGAAATCCTCTACGGAGGACCTCCCCCTTTGTCAACCTTGCTTAACTCCTTCTCCCCCTCCGATCCTAAAACTGACCTACAGGCTCGGCTAAAAGGACTCCAAGCAGTACAGGCCCAAATCTGGGCCCCCTTGGCAGAACTGTACCAACCAGGACATCCACAGACCAGTCACCCCTTTCAGGTAGGAGACTCTGTCTACGTTAGACGGCACCGTACTCAAGGACTAAAGCCTCGGTGGAAAGGACCCTACATTATTCTCCTGACCACGCCCACAGCCATAAAGGTTGACGGAATCTCCACTTAGATCCACGCATCCCACGCCAAGGCTGCTCCAGAGACGTCCAGACCAACACCACTTGAGACATGGAAACTCCGACGCTCCGCGGACCCGCTCAAGATAAGACTCTCTCGTATCTAACTCCTTGCTTATTGTTTGCCCTTCTTCCCTGCGCCGTCTCTAGTGTAGTTTTTGACGCTAACCCCCACTGGCCATTTAGCCTGACCTGACAGATAATTAATTTTAATAATCAAGAGGTCTTAAATAAGACCTCCGAGAATGCTCCTATAAAGACTTGGTTTCCAGACCTCTATTTCAACCTAAAAAAAAATATATAGCAGAAAAGATAAAAGACACAGGCCCCCGGTTTACTAGTCCCACAGGAGTCCTATTAGGAACTCCTCAAGATAGACAAGAATAAAAAGGACAGGCTAGAAAGGTGTCCATCAGCCGGAACGGGTTCTATGCCTGTCCCGGATTCAGGACAGGAAAAATGAGGAAAACTTGTGGAGAAATACATGCCCTGTTTTGCGCTAGTTGGTCCTGTATAACTACTAATAATGAAAAATAGAAATAGGCCACGAAACCCTGGTACATAACCATGTCCTTTGTCCAGCGCTGCACCAGAACCCGATATTCAAAAACTTGCAATCTGGTCCGCATCAAGTTTGAAGATGCAGCAAAATCTGATAACCGTTAGATATCCGGGTTAAAATGAGGCCTATATTTATACCAAAAGCCACTATATGGAATCCCTATCCAAATCAAATTAATAGTCAACCCTATCACAGCCCCTGTCGCAGTAGGACCAAACCAAGTTTTATCAGAAACAGGGAAGCCCCTGGTTCCTGCATCGAGAGAGCCCCAACCAAGAGCTCCTAAAAGCACTTCCCCGCCCTTAATCTCCACCTCCTCTAAATACACACCTTCAGCCCAAAACGTCACCCGCGGGCCCCTTGACTTAAGAATAGGTGACAGGCTCCTAAATCTCATAAAAGGCTCCTATTTCGCTTTAAACCAGACAAAGCCAGAATTTACCTCCTCTTGCTGGCTATGTCTGGCAACAGGCCCCCCTTACTATGAAGGCATCGCCTCCACTAATAATTTCACTAACTCCGCCAATCCTACTGGATGCGCGTAGGAACAACAAAGAAAACTAACCCTGGCTGAGGTTTCTAGGTCGGGAACCTGCATAGGCCGAGTGCCCCCTAGTCACCAGCATCTTTGTAATGTAACCTTGACAGTACCCAGCTCCAATCACTATTTGGTCCCCTCCGAGACAGACTGGTGGGCTTGCAACACTAGGCTCACCCCCTGTGTATCCACAGCCGTTTTTAGCAGCGGCACCCACTATTGCGTATTGATACAAGTTATTCCCCGAGTATACTATCACTCTGGAGACTCCTTTGATCTCCGGTATGAGCAAAAAACTCATACTAAACCAAAGGGAGAACCTATCTCCCTCACCCTCGCCGTTATGTTAAGAATTAGAATAGCGGCTAAAGTTAGGACCGGGACAGCAGCCCTAGTGCATGGTAACCATCATCTGCAACAACTTAGAATAGCCATAGATGAAGACCTTAAAGCCATAGAACAATCTATCACAAAACTTGAAGAGTCCTTGACTTCTCTGTCTGAAGTTGTATTACAAAACCGACGAGGACTAGAAATTGTCTTTCTGAAAGAGGGCAGGCTCTGTGCAGCCCTGAAAGAGCAATGTTGTTTTTATGCAGATCATTCAAAAATAGTTAAAGATTCTATGGCAAAACTAAGAGAAAGATTAAACAAAAAAAAGAGAAAAAATCTCAACAAAATTAGTTTAAAAATTAGTACAACCAATCCCCTTGGCTTAGCACCCTAATCTCCACCATCTTAAGACCCCTCATCCTGCTCACGCTCATCCTGACTTTCGGGCCATGCATACTCAACCACTTACTCACCCTTATTAAAAATAGAATAAACATAGTACATGCTATAGTTCTGACCCAACAATACCAGAGCCTCAGGACTGAGGAAGAGGCTCAAGATTGAGCCTCTGACACAAAAAGAGGAAGGAATGAAACTAGGCCGCATAAAACTTAGAAACTAGGCCTCATAAAAAAAAAAAAGAACTTAAAAAATTAACACCAGGTGGCTCTGGATAGGGTCCCACCCTGCCTCAATAGGGTCCCACCCTGATAGGGTCCCACCCTGCCAATTCCGGGAAACAACCTCATGAGGTCCCACCCTGCCAATTCCGGGGGTCCCACCCTGCCTCGAAGTTCCCGGAATCAACAACTCCAGGAAAAAACCTCATAAGGTCCTGCTCTAACCAATTAGAACAAGACACCTTGCTCAGGCCATAGACAGACCCAATTACCACGCGCCTAAAGCTTTGTTTGAATTTCGCTCCCTAAGCTGTGTTTGAACTTGTGTTTGCCTATATAAACAGCCTGTAACAAGCAGTCAGGGTCCCAAGGCCAACTTAGAGCTTGGGACCCTAGCGCGCTAGTAATAAATAACTCTCTGCTGTGAATCTCATGTCGGTGATCCTTCGTGGCGACCCCTGCCCAGGAAGGAATCGACAGTTCGGTTCCAACAAAACAAGGCGGGTATCTTGGTTCCAGCTTTAATTCTCTATTTTCTCTGAGGGACTTTCAGCATCAGCTCTTTCTGAGGGATTATCTTACTAAGGTGTTGACTCTTATTGACGACAGAATTCAGCTCTTTCATGTAGTCACAAAGGGATCCTAGACCCTAAGAGAATGCCCATATTGTAATAAAGCTGTAACACACTGCCTGTAGCTAGCTTTATCACAAAGCCTTTAAAAAACTTGGATTTCACAAAATCATAGGCGACCTATAGGGCTATCTTTTCCAAGGAGACACATATATTCCCCCTTAGTGTTGACCCTATACAGACCAGGTAGGAAGTGACACAGGTTAATTTAAAATTCAGCCAGCCACAGTGGTGCCTGATATAGTCATTACTTGGTCTGTCTTTTGGTTTAAGTGCTTCAAGGAGTGTGGAACAGTCCTGCAGGAATAGGAGATCCTTTCCTTTTGATAAGGAGCTGGGGTTCTGAAATAACCAGCAGGTAAAGATTAGGCCATGGGAGATTCTTATGAGTCTGCTTTGGAGCCTCTAGACAGCAAGAGAATAGTATAATAGTATAATACAACTCAGGTTATACTGCAGAAAATGAAACATAATAGATGGAGAAGTCCATGCCTACCATAAACCTTTGAAACCTTTGCCTAGAGCAGGCCTTTCTTTTCTTTCATTTGCAAATTTCTTCTGAGCCACCTACTATGTCACTGACTCTGACTATGAACTCATATCACTATGAACTCGTGGGGTGGGGTAGGGGTAGGGGGTCAGCGGGGAGTGTCCAAACACACTAGGTCCTCATGAAATTTTTACTTTTGTACTTCTAAACGTCTTACATGGTCTAAACTATTCTCATCGATACCACTTCCCCTCCTTCTTCTGCCATTCATTTGACATACCCATATCCAATGGGTAATGACACTTGACTACCTATAAGATTAAACTGAAGGCTCGTTCTGTCTTTATCACTGTGAAATTTAAGAACAATAGCTTACATTTATTTACTAATTTATAGTGCATAGTCTAATTTCACACGTAAATCTCATTTCCTTCCCAATAGCTTTGTGAAACTTGTTACTCTTTCATTAGTGTATCAGACACTTTAGAGGTGGAATGCAGGCATCTAATTTTCCAATGGTTTTTAATGTTGGTTGAGTATCAGAAATGCCTGTGGAGTTATATTTTGTTTTAAATAAGAGTACAGATGTGCTTGAACACTTAGAGAATCTATCGCACAGTTGTGGCATTCCAGCACCAAATTAAAATATGTGTGCCTGTGTTATTATACTAGATTTTCGGATAAAATATAGTCAGTTTGATTGAAGTGCAATTTTGTTAGTGTTCCAATAATATGATATTGAATTTTAAATATATCAGTATATTTAGTAGATGACCAACTTTCAACTCACTTGGGCCCCTTACAGCCACTGCTGGCTTCATGGGCCTGCAGTCTGTGCAGGGGCCCACATGCCTAGAAGAGCCTTGTGCTTGGTTTAATGCTCTGCTGTTGCTGTCTTGAAATTCTTAATGAATTTTGAAAACGAGGCCCGACATTTTTATTCTGCACCAGTTCTGCTTAAAGCCAAGGGCCTCTACTGTGGGGTTGCTTTAGCATGGTTGTCCTAATGGCTGAATGAAAAATGTAGTTGAAAAGGCTGCTTTTAAAATAAGCAATGAACAGATTGATGGTTGAGAGTTGGGCAGGTTGGGGAAGGTGCAGGGTGAGGCAGATTATGGAAAGTGTGAGCTGGCAGACTCAGCAGGCATGGAACAGAGGCCCTGGGATGGTGCTCTGCAGCCTTGGGCAGGGGTGAAGAGGAGAGGGCTTATGCTGTGGGGATGGCAAGAGGCAGCTACCAGCGGGGGATGCACTTGTGAGCTTTGAATGAACCTTTGCTGGGCTCCCTTTCCCTCTTTGTCTTCCGTCTCCAAGGCACTACTTACTTTCAGCTCCCAAAACATGGAGCTCAGAAGTGGACAAGAGTGAGGAAAGACGTGGTAACTGAAAGAAGTCTAGGGTTCTCTGGGTGGAAGGACTCAGAGGAAACATTCAAACCTTGATAGAAAGGAGATGAAAAATCCATCCTTGCCTATTGTTGTAGCTACAGAGCCCCAAAAGCCCTTGGGCTGCAGATGTACCCCCCACAAATCTATTTATAGTCTATTTAAAAAATTAAGTTGAACTTAGTCATAACAGTATCTTCTTCAGATATGCTTATCTTCTCCATAGGTTTAGTTGACATATTTGAAATGTTTTAAGACTAAATGAGCCAGGTGCAGTGGCTCATGCCTGTAATCCCAGCACTTTGGGAGGCCTAGGTGGGTGGATTACCTGAGGTCAGGAGTTTGAGACCAGCCTGGCCAACATGGCAAAACCTCGTTTCTACTGAAAATACAAAAAATAGCTGGGCATGGTACTGCATGCTTGTAATCCCAGCTACTATGGAGGCTGAGGCAGGAGAATTACTTGAACCCGGGGGATGGAGGTTGTAGTGAGCCGAGATTGCACCACTATACTCCAGCCTGGTGACAGAGTAGGACTCCTCATAAATAAATAAATAAATAAATAAATAAGACTAAATGAAAATGTCACATTAAAATGACTATACATTTTTCTAATTCTGGAAACCCAATGTCCTCAGAGTTCTCTTTTAAAAACCTCAAGGCCAGGTGCAGTGGCTCACACCTATAATCCCAGCATTTTGGGAGGCCAAGGCAGGAGGATCACTTGAGCCCAGGAGTTCGAAACTAACCTGGGCAACATAGAAAGACTCTGTCTCTACAAAAAAATTAACAACAAAAAAAATTAGCTGGGTGTGGTGGTGCATACCTGTAGTCCCAGCTGCTTGGGAGGCTGAGGTGAGGGGATCACTTGAGCCTGGGAAGTCGAGGATGTAGTGAGCTAAGATCATGCCAGTGCACTCCAGCCTGGGTGACAGAGCAAAACCCAGTCTCTAAAATATATATAGATATGTATATATGAAATTAAAAACTAAAAAGATAAAAACTTCTTGATTCCTCTGACTGCTACCCATTAAGGAGAACAATTCCCTTTTAAAAGCTGGAAGTGGTGCTGACTTTTCTCTTTATGGAAAATATTTACCTTCTTTGCCAATATAACTAAAGGCTATAACTTTCCATAAATTCATCATAAAATTGTGTTTCATGACTCATCATTATCTAGCCTCTTTTGCCTTAAAGAAGGTTTTGGTTGTAACCGGTATCTCTCCAGTGTCTCAAAATATGAACAGATGTTTGTTGCTTCTGTTCCCTTCTCCTCCCTACCTGTAATGATTAATGATTAATTGCTTCTGTTCCCTTCTCCTCCCTACCACAATGATTAAAAAGGTATTCTCTGAGAGTTTTCTCATCTCAGTGTGAACTTAGTCACACAGTATCTTCTTCAGATATGCTTATCGGTCAATTTTTCCATATTTATATTTTAAATTTTACTCTTAAAAAATGAAGTTCTTGCTCCATACCAAATGCTTTAACAGATTACTGTGTGTAATCCTTACAACCACCTTTATGAAGCTGGTATTATTAGTCCCATTTTCAGTTCATGAGACTCAAGTTTTTTGAGCTAATAACTTGCCTAAAGACATAGAACTCTGTTAAGTGTCTCTGGTTCAGCCTGTGCTGGTTCAGAGCTCACACTAGGGATGCAGCCTGGCTGTTGGAATTTGACTTCTAGCCCTGCCGTCTCCTGGCCAGACAACCTTGAGCAAATTACTTAACATCTTTGTTCCTCAGGTTCCACATCTATAATGTAACAATACCTACTATGTAGGTTGGTTGTGAAGTTTAAATGAGGAGTTACATGGAAGACATTTAAAATAGTGTCCACCATAAATATTGCATAATAAATATCATTATTATTGTTTTCCAAATATTCTGCTAATGTTATGGCCCATCCTGCTGTATGTCACTGAATCCAAGTATTTCTGAATAACTCCATCAAGTGCTGAACAGCCAGAACTGTCAATTCCTGCTTATCAGATGATAGCATACATAATTATTCAAGTCATGAACAGCAGAGGCAGACTAAGAAAACTTTGAAGACTAAGATAGTAAACAGATGTGAGAACCAAATGCAATATGTGATCCCTGATTGGATCCTGAACCAGAAACAATTTTTTTTTCTTTTGCCACGGAAGACATTTGTGGGTAAAAAATGAAGGTCTGTACATTGGTAATAGTATTGTATTAATGTTAACTTCTTGATTCATAATCACTTTCTGTGGTGACTGCAGATAATATCAGTGTTTTTAGGAAATATACACTGAAGTATTGAGATAAAGGGGAATTATATCTATAATATACTGTTAAATATTAATTATAAATAATTAAATTCATATGTACAGAAGGACAGACGAAAGGATGATTAACATGGTAAAATATTAACATTTGGCAAATATAGGTAAAGGGCTTGTGGAAAGTATTTTTTTGAAACTTTTCTATAAGTCTGAAATTATTTCAAAATGGAATGATAAAAATATTAATCAGTAGAAAGAAAAGAAAGAGTACTAGATTTGGACTTGGAAGAATTGAGTTTGATTCTAGCCACTATTTCCTGGTGCTCTTAGACAAATTGTTTAGACTCACTGAGCCTGTTTCCTAATCAAAAACCTGAAGATAACAAAACCTACCTCGTTGGATTGAGTGGGCATATAAGTTTCTGGGTGGATTTATAAAGTTGTAGCACATTATACAAATCATCCTTTTTAAAAAAGGACATATGGCCCTATTTTCCCACTCTGAAACTACTAGCTCAGGATGGGCTCTGCTACAAATCAGCTACAGTAAAGCTTAAGGGATGGGTTTTCTCAGTTATGAACGCCAAGCAAGCAGAAGGGAAAAACTCAGGTGACCTTGATGCTTCCTCTTAGAAATTCATTTTTGTGACTCCTAGAGAAGAAAAGATTTTGATAGGGAACATTCTATCCTTAAAAAAAAAAAAGATTTCAAATAAAAGAAATTGTAGATATAATGACCAGTTCTCAAGATTGGTGATTTTCAACTTGGTTGTACATCACAATCACCCTATGGATCTTTAAAAAACCAAAAAGTAGATGCTTACACCCCTACCGTGGAGAGTCTGATTAATTAGGTCTTGGATAGCCATAGGTCCTAGACGTCCACATTTTCAAAGAGCTCCACAGACACTTCTGATGTCCACTGGGGTTGAAAACCACTGCTCTGGTATTGTCTATAAGGACTAAATAAGATCCTTTATGCGTAGTGCTCAATAAACATTAACCCTAATCTCATCTTTTCCTTTCTCTGTGCCTCAGAGGAATGACAAACTGAAATTAGAAATGCAGATCTTGTTGACAAATGATTTACAATAAAGTTTCTGGATGACAAAAAAAAAAAAAAAAAAAAAAAGAAAAGAAAACCACTGCCCTAGATAGTTAGTCAAAGTAGGTGCCTCAGATATCAGAGCCCAAATCAAGCCCATCTGATATCATTATATGTGATCTGGGGAAAGAATAAAATCCCCCACTTAATTTGGCATTTACTAGTATCCACAGTACTTTGGAGGCACTTAACATGGATAATGTGCCAAGGAGATGGGTAGGCCTCAAAAGATGAAGTGGGGAATATGGGCAGAAAAGCAGAGTAAACTTCAACAGGATTATCTTGGGTATTGATAAGGAAATAAAGCAGGCTTACAAGATGAGTTTTATAAACAATAAACAATGATTCAGAAAAGGGATCTTGGAGTATGTCCTGGTCGTTCCCTGAATACTTGGGCCAAGACTGCTGTCTGGGAGGCCATCAATGCTGAGATGCTGAATGTCCTCATAAAGGATGTTGTCAATTAAACCCAAGGAATTAGAGTACTCTTTACAAGAAAAACAAACCACAGAATATTTTATTTCTTGGGAGTTCCTATTGCTATACTTCATACACATTTCAGTTAGAAAAGCTCCAAGACAAAAATAATAGAGTTAGAAAATAGAAACAAAAATTATTTAGAAGATGGAATGCCTTTTTTTTTTTTTATAAGGACAGATGAGAAAAGTAAAAAAGACATGGATGCAGCTGGAAACCATCATTCTTAGCAAACTATCACAAGAACAGAAAACCAAACACCGCATGTTCTCACTCATAGGTGGGAACTGAACAATGAGATCACTTGGACTCGGGAAGGGGAACATCACACACCGGGGCCTATCATGGGGAGGGGGGAGGGGGGAGGGATTGCATTGGGAGTTATACCTGATGTAAATGACGAGTTGATGGGTGCTGACGAGTTGATGGGTGCAGCACACCAACATGGCACAAGTATACATATGTAACAAACCTGCACGTTATGCACATGTACCCTAGAACTCAAAGTATAATTAAAAAAAAAAAAAAGAAAAGCTGAGAGAATACATAATCAGAATTCATGAGATAATGAAGGGAATAGCTGGGATGGACTCTGTCACTTAAAATTGGAAAGAAATTGTGAGAGCAAATGCTGAGGTAATTTAAGACGTAAGAGAAAATTACTTCATATATTGTTTCATTTAATGTTTCCTCTGAAATGTCATTATTTCTACTCTGTAAGTGGATAAAATGAGTCTGAGAAAGGTAATTTTCCCTAAGTCACGAAGTTGGTAGGAGGAGAAGCTGGGGATTTGAACTCAGACCACCTGACTCCAGAGTCTGTGCCCAGAATCACTATACTCCTGGACCTCTCTTATACTTCAGATTTTCGAGAAGGCTAAGGAAAGCTCATACGGCATAGTAAGATTCAAGTTCAACTGTAAACTTTTGATTTACCTTTGAACTCAAGTTCAAATCAAGTAAAAGTCATTAAGAGTTCAGCTAACTTATCTTTCTATTCATCACTTCTGTATGCTCATAGACTTTGGACTGATTTTGAAATAGAAATGCTGGTCTTGCAATATTTTCAGCTAAGCCAGAATAAGATAAGATGTGTTGTTTTCCTAGGAATTAATTTCTCCATTTCTAGTTTTCAAGTTTTAGTAAAACGATGCTTGATGACTTGCAGCAATAAATTCTTAACTGGTAATCAAAAAAGAATAAACTGTACTTCTGTTCATAAATAGAGGAAGGAAAAAGAAGCACCTGCAATTTGATAATTATAATAATTAATTATACTGCTTACAAAGGATGTAGAGACAGTATGGCAAAGTAGAAAAGCCTAGGATTACTAGTTAGTAGAGTAATGCTGTGTACACTAAGCCATGCAATTTTAGGTGAGCCACTTTCCTTCTTTGGGCAATGCTTTCCTCAACGGTAAAACCAAGGTGTCAGATTAGAATTTCATTTCCTCAAAACCTAGAATCATGGAATGTTAGTGCAGGAAAGGGGTTTAGAGGAGGGCCGCTCAATCTTTGTCACCTCATGGTGCACCTAGAAAATGTTCATTCTCGCATGGCATCCTGGAGCCGGCACAGGAAGCAGTTAAGGATTGGAGCTGCTGCCTCCAGGTCTCGGAGGATCAATTATTCAGCTCATTTGTGGGGGAGTCCAAGCTTTGAGAATCACAAGTTCAGCCTCATAATTTTCCACACGGAGAAACTAATGCCTAGAAACATTTTATGAATTTATAACAACCCATAAATTAAAGTACATGGCATCAATGTATTTTCAGTTGTTACACTATTATTTAATGAATCTATCCCAACCTGACCCCCTTCAGTCCATTTTCCACATGGTAACCGGAAAGATCTCTTAAAAACTGTAAACCTGATTACGTCAATGCCCATTCCCCTCAAGGGTTGCCTCCTGATGTTTTGAGGATAAAGATCCATATTCTTAAAATAGCCCACAAAGCCCTGCATGGCCCAATCTCTATTTCTCTAGTGTCATCTCAGGCTTTTTTTTTTTTTTTTTTTTTTTTTTTGCATTTTATATTTCTTCTTTCCTTTCCTAAAACACACCAACCAATTTCCTGCATAAGGGCTTTAGCAAGTGCTATTTTCTCGGCCTGGAGTCATTTACCTTCTTCCCCAGCTGACACTCGTTTCAGGACTCAGTTCAAACGCCATTTGCTAAAGAAAACCTTTCTTAATCCCCCATCTACACCAGGTTCCCGAATACAACTCATCCTATCTTTTACTACACAGCAATAATCAGAGTTTGTATGTGTCCATTTCTTTTTGTGATTATCTGATTCATGTCTGTCTTCCTCATTAGACTGTGAGCCCTGAATGGAATGTGTGTCTGAATAGGAGTTCTAGTTCATCACTGTCTCCTCAGTGCTTACCAGTTTCTGGTGTATAGGAAAAGTTCAGTGAAATGTTCAATGAATGAATTTGTGGTTTAGTTTTGGCTACAGAAGTCTTCCTGGCAACTTCCATTCATTGCACTGACAGTTCTGTACATCACATTTCTTGTAATACAAAACATGGGTATGGTAATGCCTTACTTCACTCTAATTAGTGAACAGTATGGGCGTTTACTTAAGCTTTTCACTGCAAATATTCTTAACAATTTTTTTTTTTTATTATGGACAACTTTGAGATCTAATAAGCTATGGACAACTTCCCCCCCATCCCTTTGCAAAATGAATATATCCACAACATTTTGCAAACAATTTCAGCGAGTCAGTCCATGGACTAACCCTATGAATAAATTTGAAACTCCTAAATTTGGCATAAAATAATCATATGACTTAAGCCTTAGCTACCTTTCCATGCTCATCTGTAATTATCTGATGTCTTTTTAAGCTCTGCTATATCAAATTCCATGTAGTTTTCCCTACATGGAATTAGGGATTGCTCCTGTGAACAGCTACTACACTCTAGCCTGGGCAACACAGTGAGACTCCATCTCAGGAAACAAAGACAAAAACAAAAAACCAAGGTAAAGAGCTAAGAGAATGGATACATAATATCCCTCAAATGAGAAGACAAACTGGAATACCAGTAAATACAACTGAATACTTGCAATGTGTAATTATCCACAAAGGCCATTACAAGAAAATATATTATACAACATACACACTATTTCTTCAGCCTGGAATACTATTCTATGTTTTGCTTTTTTAACCTATCCTCCAATACTTGGAGCTGACTTCATATCTAACAGGTGGCTCATCTGATTCTTGTGCTGAAACCCAATAAGGATCAACCTCCTAGCATTTACTTCCTGATAGGGGCTTTCATGAAACCCAGTAAGGATCAATCTCCTAGGTTTTACTTTCTGATGTCAAAATGACCTATTTTGATAACAATTTTTCCTGGAAAATGTTAAATTCTTTGAGAATGAGGAGTGTGTCTTACTTAGCCACAGTGCCTAGAACAGTGAATGGCATCTGAGAAGGACCAAAATTATCAATGGTAGAAGAAGCCAGGCACTGTGGCGTGCACCTGCCATCCCAATTACTGGAGGCTGAGGCAGGAGGATTGCTTGAGCCCACGTGTTCCAGGCTGTAGTACTATGATTGCCCCTGTGAATAGCTACTGCACTCTAGCCTGGGCAACATAGTGAGACTGCATCTCGGGAAACAAAGACAAAAACAAAAAACCAAGGTAAAGAGCTAAGAGAATGGATACATAATATCCCTCAAATGAGAAGACAAACTGGAATACCAGTAAATACAACTGAATACTTGCAATGTGTAATTATCCACAAAGGCCGTTAAAAGAGAATATACTATACAACAAAGTTAATTTTACCTCAGTAAATTGACTAAAAATTGTGTTAGCCTAAGGTATCAATGTCAGTATTGGTTTCTGTTACAGAAAATCATCATGTAAACACTAGAACAATGAATTCTTTATTGAAACAATCTGAAGGCAATACTCAGAAAATGTACCATTATGATGACTTTATGGAAAGATTCAAAGCTGTCCTGTGTGCTGCTATTGTATAATGTTTTATAATTCTCTCTGCCTTGTGAATAGTAAGCAACAGATCTTAGCTCTCAGATGGTGATTGTAGAGTAACCAACAAGTTAATGGGTAATGAGAAAAGTGGAGAACTTTGCACGGAAAGATATGTACACTGATATTCCAAGCAAAGAAATTATTTTTGCTGTTTCAAACATGCGGTTTTTATTCATTTACTCAACAGATTAAGCTATTTCTAACTCTAAGGTTGGTACCAAAAGGGACCAGTATTTATCATTAGAAGAATTACCATTCATTACACAATGGAATATAAGCCTAATGCATAATGGACTTTCACAGTGTGATTGGGTAGAATCCAACGAGACGGCTAATTCACACAATTCTGTTTCACTTACTCTTCTCTCTTACGCCAGATTCATTTGTTGTCATAAGGCCAGTTACAGCAGCACAGTGGGAGGCGGGGTGGAGGTAGGGACAGAAGCGTTATCAGAAACTTCCATGGAAGCACAGTTTTTAAAACTACCCACCAAGAATCCATATGTAGCCTCATTCCAGCCCCTACTCTTGCTCAGACCATAGCAGTAATGACAGAATGGGAGCTATCACTCATTGATAAGAGTAGATTATTCTGTAAGATGACGAGGTCAGTAAAAGCAGTAAATAAGAGTGTGCTTACAACAAAGATGGAATTCACAATTTATGTTGACCTGAATTTAAAAAAAGAAATAGAATTATGGAGGAAAATCAAACTTTTATAACCCCTAGGAAAAAACAGCATCCAGCACAATTGTGAGTGCACAGTGTATACCACAAGAGATGTGAGCTACATGTGGTATAACATGAGAGTATAATGGGCCTGAAGAAGAAAGAAGTGGAGAGATACAGCATTTCATATTACTTTTATTGATTCAGAGGGTACATGTGTAGGTCTGTTACATGGATATATTGTGTGATGGTGAGGTTTGGGCTTCTAGCATACCTGTAACCATAATAGTGAAGATTGTACTCAATAGGCAGTTTTTCAATCTTCATCCTCTTCTCACTCTCCCCGCTTCTGGAGTCCCCAGTGTCTATTATTTCCCTATGTATGTCCATGTGTAATCATTGTTTGGCTCCCACTTACAAGTGAGAACACAGCATTTAATATTATTGGAGGGGGAAAAGGTCCCATACTACACATCTGTTTCAAATAATAAATACATTTGTGGTTTTTCAAAGAATAAGCCCTAATTTCCAAGGCAGACTTCCTAGTCCACAGCTATACCATGAGATGGAAATTTAGATGCTACAGTGATTTGGGTGATTTGCACAGGCATTCTGTATAAATTCAGCAAAAATGAATGTATTTATCAATAATTACAGATAAACTCACCAAGAGTACAGCCAAAGCCCTTTGGAGTATGACATAATTTTGCAATAAAATCAGGTGGTGTACCTAAGGGACAGACTGTAACATACACACTCTTTGAATCCCAGTGACCCCTTCCCAGGGGTTAAATCACAGTAGTCATATCAAATCCAAGAAATATCATCTTCAAATATACTTCAAAAGTCTCAAATGATTAAACCCCATGACCTTGTAATAAATGTAAAATAAATACACAAGGATATCAGTTCTAGGTCTGCCTGTCTGCCTCACTCCTTCCCTTCCTTCCACAGTCGTTTTTCAATAATCAACTAAGTTACTGATAAACAGAGGCTAGGTTCTTTGGATACAAAGGTAAGACATGGCCCCTGCCCTCAAGGAGTTCACACTAAGGGGAGAACTACACAGAAACAAATAATTATTTTACAATACACCAAATATATTAACAGAAGTATGAAGTATGTACAAAGACACTGGGGACAAAGAGGAGAAAGTACGTGTGATTTTGTTCCTCACATGACATATTATCATTAAAATGGGATATGAGAATTATGTACTTGGTCATTCAACAAGTACTGACTATGCCCCTCTCATGGGTAAGCACAGTGAAATCACAGTGAGATCAAAATAACCCTTTGGAATTCCAGGGGCACACGACCTTCCCTCATCCCCCTCAAGTACTCAGAGGCCTCCTGCTGCTGACAATGCAGCAGCCTGATAATTAAGAATTTTTTAAGGAATAAATAACTTATATTTTTAACCCAAAACTGAGTTGGACAAGTTTGTGAATAAATATATTAGTTAATAAGGATAAAACATAGTAAATATCTAATCGTTCTAATTACTTTTGAAGGAGGCCAAATATTCTGACTCAATTTCCTGTTATATCTTCCCTCATGCTTAGTTTTTCTACTCTTATCCCCCATCCTATCATGAACTCTAGAGAAATAATACTTGTTACATTTAAGATCATACGGAAAGTCAGTGAGGTTAGAGTGTAACTTCTGGACCCAGATTGCCTGGGTTCAAGTCTGTGTTCTGCTATGTTCTAGCTATGTGGCTCTGGGGAAGTTGGTTAACTCTTCTATGTTTCAGTTACTCGTCTGTAAATGGAGTCATCAATTAATGCATATAAAACACTTAGATCAATGCTTGGCACATGGTCAGGATGCCCTATAAGCTAGTTAATATTCCTACCATATACATAAAAATAAAAAATCAATAAGCAAATGATAAGAAAGAGTTAATGCAAATAAATTTCATAGCAGAGCTATCTTTTAAACTTCATCAAGAGCATGACTGTATCAAATTCCTAACTATATCAAGTAAGCATTTGACCAATATGAGATTGAAAAATAACGACTATAGCAGTTTGGATTTCATCTATGCTTAAGAAAGAAAGTGTGACTTTGCTGTGGATAAGATACTTTCAAGATGTTGTCTTATTGTTATCTTTGTGGCTAAATTAGTGTTCAGATTAAAGGTGAGAAGGATATAGCGGTTGTTACAACATCGTTCACAATTATCTCACAGAAAATTGCTCACACAATATTAGCATCTACATGGTAGTGGAGGTATTTGATATTGAAGACAAAATTTCTTTCAAGTTTCTTTTATTATTTTTTTGAGACAGAGTCTTGCTCTGTTGCCCAGGCTGGAGTGCAGTGTTTTGATCTCTGCTCACTGCAACCTCTGCCTCCTGGGTTTAAGTGACTCTCCTATCTCAGCCTCCTGAGTAACTGGGACTACAGGTGCACACCACCACACCTGGCTAATTTTTGTATTTTTTGTAGAGTCAAGATTTTGCCATGTTGGCCAGATTGGTCTCAAACTCCTGACCTCAAGTGATCCACCTGCCTTGGACTTTCCAAGTGCTGGGATTACAGGTGTGTACCACTGCGCCCGGCCTAGTTTCTTTAAAAGCTTTCCATAACCTGGAAAATCTTCTCTATACATGTGCTGTTGAAAACATTGAACCTAATATTTTCCTGTTAGACTAGTCTTCTGTTTTCCTCTTGTGAAAACAGGAATGCCCGTAACTATCTAAAGGACAAAGAACAGTAGTAGGTTTAACAATTTTCACCCTAAAGCCAAAGTGGGAGTACCTGTAATATTTTATGAATGAAAAACAGGAAGAATTCGATTAGAGCAACATTTTAGACTCCTTTCTAAGTCACCTCCTGGAATTTTTAATCAGTCACCTGAGAGTTACTTATTAACTCAAAAACTGCTTAGTCACTGACTGAAAAATGAGGCAAGGAGCAGACCAAAGTCAAGAGTTCAGGGTCAAACTGCAGAGAGCAAAGCACAATGAGTGGATTGGTTTCATCTTTCTTCTCAGTCTTCCATTGCCAGGAAAATGAAGGGACTAGACAGTGTTGGTGGTTCGTAATGTGAACACAATACCAGTTGTATTAGGTGAAGAGACACAAGTCACAGGTTAAAAAGGGCACTTTGTCTCCCTTACTTGATATGTGGATCAAAGCCATGTACCCATACATGTACCATCCTTGGCATCTTTCCTCAGTTTTCTCTTTCACAAGATACCCATACACACAATATATTCTATACCAATGCTCTTCTGGAAGTTCTTTCAGCTTCAAGCTTATCAGAAATAAGAGCACTAGTGAGCATATCTATTTGTTAGTTTTAAGTAATATTTAACTGGCTGGGTGCAGTGGCTGATTCCTGTAATCCTACTTTGGGAGGCTGAGGTGGGTGGATCACCTGAGGTCAGGAGTTTGAGACCGGCCGGCTAACATGGTGAAACCCCGTCTCTACTAAAACACAAACAATAGCTGGGTGTGGTGGTGCACACCTGTAGTCCCAGCTACTCGGGAGGCCAAGGCAGGAGAATTGCTTGAACCCGGGAGGTGGAGGTTGCAGTGAGTCGAGATCTTGCCACTGCACTCCAGCCTCGGTGACACAGCGAGACTCTGTCTCAAAAATAATAATATTTAACTAAGAGAGGTTAATATTTTAGTTACACATTTCTCTCTACTGCTGGAGGATTATATTTGGTTATTACAGTATTTCCCCCTTATCCCTAGAGGATACATCCCAACCCCCCAGCAGATACCTGAAACCACACAGAGTACCAAACCCTACATATACTGTTTTTTCTTATACAAACATACCTATGATAAAGTTGAATTTATAAATTACGCACAGTTAAGGGATCAAAAACAGTAATAATAAAATAGAACAGTTATAACAATATGCTATAATTAAAATTATGTTGTGAATGTGGTCTTTCTCTTAAAACATCTTAAGTACTGTATTCATCCTTCTTGTGATGAAGAAGGGACAAAGTAGAAGAGCATGAGATTGCATCATGCTACTCAGAATGGTGTGCCATTTAAAACTTATGAATTGCTTACTTCCGGAACATTCCATTAAATATTTTTGAACTACAGTTGATTGAGAGTAACTGGGACCAATGGAAAGCAAAACTGCGGATAAGGGGAGACTACTGTGATATTGACCTATTGAATTCAGACTATACAGTTCGGATACGAGCCAGTCTTTTAACATCTTTCTAGTTTATGACTTTCGGTCCTTTCATGATTCTTAATCACTTTCATTCAATTATAAAATACTTATTTTATTAGCTGGGCATGGTGGTGCATGCCTGTAGTCCCAGCTACTTGGGAGGCTGACAGAGGAGGACTGCCTGAGTACAAGAATTCAAGGCTGCATTGAGCTGTGATTGCACCACTGTACTCTAGGGTGACGGAGCGAGACTCTGTCTCCAGTTTACAATTTGTATATATATTGTCTCTAATTTACTCTATGTATGTGTGTGTGTGTGTGTGTGTGTGTGTGTATTAAGCCCATAACAAATATTTTTGTGCTCTATAAGACAGCTGAAAAAAATATATTTAAGAGTCTAAGGGCAAGCTAGTCTATCTGGATACTTGTTATAAAAAAGGTAAGGTGTATTGTGAATATGTTGCAATTAATGGACAAATAGTTGCTAGTATCTCTCTGGATTTCAAGGGCCCTCGCTAACCTAACCCCTTAATTTCTCCATTATGATAAAAGATCATATATTATTATATTATGATCTTTTAATATATTAATGTTACTGAAGATCATCATAGTAAAGGCCTACAAAATAGAGACAGGCATTGCTTATGGTGATGGAACAACATTTTGATTTTATTTGTTTTTAATAAACAGTAGGCAAAGGGATATTTTGGTTGTCTAGAAAAAACATGCATTCTCACTTCCTTCCTATTAACCAGCTAGCTTTTGCCTCTTAAACTTCAGCTACAAAAGGGAATCATCCATGAGTTTAATTGTATTGCCAGGTGACAGACAAGAGGGGTCATATGATGAGAAGAGAGGCTGGAAAAGGGAAAAAAAAAGAGGAGCAAGTTCAGATAGGCATGGTGCAGAGGCTAGCACCTGGGTACTGACCTTTGAATTTCTTGCAAGGCAATATAATTTGCTCTTCACACATAAAAGGCTACACTAAAAGAATAAAAGCCTTTTCCCCTCTATGTTCCTGTAAAACTTTATTTATGGACACTGAAATTTGCATATCACATACTTTTCGTGTGTCACAAAATATTTTTCTACTTTTGATGTTTTTCAACGATTAAAACATGTGAAAGCCATTCTTAGCTCATGGGCCACACAAAAACAGGCAGCAAGGGATTGGCCCTTAGACCAACGTTGGCTGACTGCTGGATGGCAGCATTAGAGTTTGGGTATGAGTCCCACCCCAGGGCTTCCAGGAGAGGGGGCCCAGGCTGATGCCATCTCCACCCCCATTGCTCTAGGCAGGAAGGCAGAGTTGGTGCTGGATGAGGTGCGGCTGCAGATTCTGGCCAGCCCTTCACCAAGGCCGTGGAAGACAAAACCAGCCCTGAGTCCTGGGTGCTTGAGGGGCAGCTGATGAAATCAATGAAGTGGCAGGATGGAGTGGGAGATCAGGGAAGAGGCCTCGAGGGGATGGAGGATGACTGGACAAGGCTTTGGTAGAACTGCAACCCTCTTCACCCTCTCCTGACTCCCCTCTGCTCACCACCGTCTTCAGACCTCCACAGAACTTGACCTACTGGTGGTGGAGGAATTCCAATGAATCCAGGGTGGCCCTGGGTAACCCAGGGCTCAGAGCTCGACTCGGTTGAGGGCAGGAGGCTGGAAGAGATGACCTCCGCTAGTCCCCCCAGACGGTCCAGCCCCCTAAAGCCTGTGATGATCCTTCCACTAGGCCAGACCCACTGACTGCCAGAGTGGGTGCCACCTTCTTCAGGGCTGTGCCAGTTCAGGCCCTTGGGTAGGAATGTGTGCACCGGTGTCTGGACACCCTGTGGGAGGCAGAGGGCCTCTGGTAGAGATGGTCATTCCAGACCTCGGTCAGTATCTCCTTCCCTCTGCAGACCCCCTCCCCCTGCCTGTGTCCTCTGTCCATCTGCCTCCTCCCTTGGGCTCACTGCCTCTACATGACGATCTGAAGCCTGCCTCCTCAGCCTGCCTTGCATCCTCATGGGAGCCCTCCCATGATACATTTTTAATTTATCTTTAAAAATACATTATTTGAAACCAGATTTGTTAGAGCCCATAATCAGTTGAAAAGAAAAGAAAATTCAGATTTGTGTGGGTTTTGTATTTGGTAAAAAGATAATTAAGTAGCTTCTGACAGTGAAATTAGAGTTTTAACTTAGCTGGCATATCATTTATAAAAGAGCCTAACAGGTCTGACACAAAACAGGCCTGCCATAGAAGTTAAAGCCTTTCCTTTGACTCTGCTATATTTATTTTCTAATGGACAAGTATAGAATGGTAAAGATGATAATAATTTAAAAAGATAATAATAACCAATATTTAATTGAATACTTCCTATTCTTATTGATTTAACTATATCGCCTAATTTATTTCTTGCTGCTGCTCTCTGAGGTAAGTACTATTATTATCCCCACCATAAAGATGAGGCAATTCAGGCACAAGAGTTTAACCTGCTTGCTTGAACAGCTAGTAAGTGGCAGAGCTAGAATTCAAACCCAGGTAGTCTGATTCCACATGCCTTTGCTGTACTGAAAGTACTTAACCCAGTCTGGGCACAAAGTGAGTGCTTTCTATGATCATCATTGCTTTTATTATTACTGGATTTAAGAAAAATATATTGAATGCCTACCCAATGGAGAACTGAGGAATGAACAAAATACACAAGGTCAGTATTCTCATGGAGCATAGAGGTCAGGGGAGGAGACAGATACTATTCAAAGAATTACACCTTGATAGTAGAAATAGATCACTTGAAGGAGAAGAAAATTTCTGAATGGTCTCATTTTAGACCACCAGGTCCTTAAGACTTGTTACTGGATGATCAGAGTATATGCTTCCATTACTTCTATTATCTACTCATCTTAAACTCTGCTGCTTGGTTAAAGTTTTGGAAACTTTACTTTATCAAGTCACTGCCCTGTTCAAAAACCTTTGATGGCTTCCAGTTTTCTAGAGCCTAAGTAGCCACTGTGTGTCATACATACCAAGAAACTCTCATCCCACATTTATAGCAAACATCAGTAACCCATAATGGTGATTTTTTTTCTATTTGGTTGTGGTTTTATCAATAAATCAAAAATTGGCACTTGAATTGAAACACTTTTGCCATCCTTGACCTGGTTTGCTGTATAGAAACATTGGTTTTGGACTTAGACAAACTTGGGTTCAAATTTCAGCTCTCTGCCACTCATTGGTGGTGTGATCCTGGCCAAGTCATTTCACTCTCTTAACAAATAAAATGGAGATAATAGAAACTATTCAATAGAGTTTTTACGTAATGCAGGTAAACAATTTAGCATAGTGCCTGGTATATATTGCTTAGTAAATTAAAGTTATTATCTTTATCACCATTGTCATAATGTTCATTATTGCCATGAGAAAGCTTTCCAAAGTCTACACAATCTAGCTCTAATTTACATTTCCAAATTTATCCCCATACTCTACCAAAGGAAGCCTCCACTTCAACTAGAGGAACTCAATGTCTCCTAAAACTAGCCTGCCATGTTCTTTTTCTGTGTATAAACATCTGCCTTATTCTTCAAATGCCATTTCATTAAATTCATGAAATTTCCCTGGCCTCCTTCAGCCACAGTCACACTGCTCTCCATTAAACTCTCATACTTACTGTTTCTAACACTTCATCATACACTATCTGGCAACATTCTCTTATGCTGGTGTTTAATTTTATATTACAATTTAATTTTACATGTCTTTTTATCTTTTCCATCTAAACTCTCAATTCTTCTTTTGTTTCTTTTTCTTTTTTTTTTTTTTTTTTTGAGACAAAGTTTCATTCTGTCACCCAGGTTGCAGTGCAGTGATGTGATCATGGTTCACTGCAACCTCGAACCTCCTAGCCTCAAGAGATCCTCCCACCTCAGCCTCCTGACGAGCTGAGACTTTAAGCACCTGCCTCCATGCTCAGCTAACTTTTTTTTTTTTTTTTTTTTTGTCTTTTGTAGAGACATCTCCCTCTGTTGCCCAGACTGGTCTTGAACTCCTGGGCTCAAGTGATCTTCTTGCCTTGGTCTCTCAAAGTGTTGGAATTATAGGTGTGAGCTATTGCACCCAGCCAAATAGGGATAATCACTTTTTATTTTTTGAGACAGAATCTCACTCTGTCACTCAGCTGGAGTAGAGTGGCATGATCATAGCTCATGGCAACTGTGACCTCCCAGGCTCAAGCAATCTTCCTGCCTCAGCCTCTGGAGTAGCTGAGACCACAGGTACATGCTACCACCCCTGGCTAATTTTTCTATTTCTTTAGAGACTGGGCTCACCACTCTCAAACTCTAGAGAGTTTGGCAGTACCACTCTCAAACTCCTGGGCTCAAGTGATTCTCTAACCTCAGCCTCCCAAAGTGTTGGGATTACAGGTGTGAGCCACTGTGCTGGGCAGAAACGTGTATCTTCAAAACAGCACCTGGTGAAATGACTGCACATTCTTATCAATGAATGAATGGAATTTAGATAAAATAACACATGGTAGTTAACTTAAAATTAAGCCATAAAGAGATAAAATTAATTTTCAATTCCTCATGTTACATTAAAGAACTCAATATTATTAAAAAAAAAAAAAAAAACTCTGGCTTTTTACTTTGAGTTTGAAAATCAGAGGCCCAGCAGGGTGGCTCATGCCTGTAATCCCAGCACTTTGGGAGGCCAAGATGGGCAGATCACGAGGTCAGTAGTTCGAGACCAACCTGGCCAACATGGTGAAACTCCATCTCTCTAAAAATACAAAAATTAGCTGGGCATGGTGGTGTGCACCTGCAGTCCCAGCTACTCAGGAGGCTGAGGCAGAAGAATTGCTTGAACCTGGGAAGTAGAGGTTGCAGTGAGCTGAGACTGAGCCAGTGCACTCCAGTCTGGGTGACAGAGCAAGACTCTGTCTCAAAAAAAAAAAATCAGAATTTCCTACTTTTGTCCATTAGTCCTAGTTAAATAAATATTTTTTTAAAAAATTTGTGCTTATATATAAGTGTTAAAGAATACTCTATTTCTCCAAATAAGTATAAAGGATTTTTTTCTTTATTTTTTAAATATGTTTTTAAAATTTGTATAATTAAAAAAAAACTTTTTAAAAGAGAGAGACAGGGTCTTGCTGTGTTGCCCTGGCTGGTCTCAAACTCCTTGTTTGAAGCAATCCTTCTGCCTCAGCCTCCCGAAGTGCTGGGATTACCACAGCACCTGGCCCAATTTTCTTTAACATAGATAAAATCATCATTTGCGGGACTCAACTAGTTTACATTCCTCTTTGACCTATGAAATGTGATATATGTTTTCCATATCAAGTTTGAATAAAATTATCAAAGACTCCATAAGCAGGTGCAACTTAGCCCAGTTGCTCCCAACCACCAGATGGTGAGGGTCTAGGATGACATTTCACTGCTTTCTGGCAAAATGGGAAAAATGAGGGCAACAAAGCAGTGATGAAGCAAGGGTTGGCAGGAGTAGCCCACCCCAGGGAAGGGACAGTATTTTCTCACTGACATTGTTTGGAACTGCCTGTTTATGGTGATAATGAAAAGCAGACAAACTGTTAGTGGATTCTATTACTGTTTTAAAATGATCTACAGAACATGCAACGCTGCTCTGCCTGTGCCTGAAGCTGACTGCTTAACCATCATGCCTTTGGCATGCCATAGCAATAAAGTGAGCTTTAGGGAAAGCTGAATTTATTCAGTTGAAGAGACAGTCCATTATTCTATGATAAAATGCTGTTGGTGATTAAAATGTCCTTTTAAAACAAAACGATGATGATGGGAAACAAATTTTTCTAATGTCTTCATTTGTTCAGTTTTAAAAACTTTATCATTACGTCTATCCCCAAAGTGGGTTTTGTTACTGTTTAGTTTTTTTTTTTTTTGAAATGTTCTAGGTCTGTGAAATCCCAAATCTGACAACAGCTTGACAAAAATTAATCAAGAGAACAACTTGACTTAATGGAGAGTACACTGTGTTTTTTGGCTTAGAACAGTGGCTCTCCAAGTGTGGTACTCTAAACCAATAGCATCAGCACTAACTGGGAACTTGTTAGAATGCAAATTCTCAGGCCCTGTCTCAGGTCTACTGAACTAGACACTCTGGAGTAGAACTCAGCAATCGGTATTTTTAAAAAGCCCAGCCAGGCATGGTGGCTAACACCTGTAATTTCCAACAGTTTGAGAGACCACGGTGGGAGGACTGCTTGAGCCCAGGAGTTCTAGAGCAGCCTGGGCAACACAGGAGACCCTGTCTCTACAAAAAAAAAAAAAAAAAAAAAAAAAAAAAAAAAAAAAAATTTTGGGGGCATGATGGTACATGCCTGTGGTCCTAGCTGCTAGGGAAGCTGAGGAGGGATCACCTGAGCCTGGGAGGTCGAGGTTGTAGTGAGCTGTGATCATGCCACTGCATTCCAGCCTGGATGACAGAGTGAGACTCTGTCTCAAAAAAATTAAAAAAATAAAAAATTAACAAGCCATCCAGGGAACTGTGCTACTGTTTGAGAACCATTTCCCAGGGAATAGGTAGAGAAGATGCAAAAAGGGCTGAGACAAAATGCCTGGAGATTCTTAAATGCCCCCTATAAGGTCACTTTTAGTCCAATGATTGTGTCTATTTATTTTATATGTATTTTCCATAGTTATTAATTAACCAATTTATCCAAAATAAATTAATCTAAAATAATCCTAGCGTCTTTGGCAAATGATTTTATAAGTGCCTATATAAAGTGGGATAAATCATATTAAATATAGTCCTTAAATCATTAAGCTTGTTACTTTTCAGATTCAGAAGGCAGCCTGTTGAAGAAAGGTGGAGCTGGCACTGTACTTGAGAAACAGAAAGACCTGTGAACCTGTAACTCCCTGTGAATCTAGCACTGAACATATGCCCCCACTATGATGGGATATAGGAGGGAATGTGAAATTGCTCCTTATCCAAGATTCTTTTATCTGAGAAAACACCAATGCTGATGAAATACTAACTGGGTCATAAAGAATTACAATTTGATAGCTTAAGATCTCTTATATTTTCATGATGTTTTTATGATGAATGTAGAGACTTCTGAAATATCAGGTTTGAGAAGGAAGAAAAGAATCCATGCAAACCATTCGCTTTCCACATGCACATATTTCAGGTTTTACTTGAATAAACAGCAATGAAAGAAGATGCTGGTGGAAGTGGCCTTTTTAATTGATACATAATAATTGTTCACATTTTTGGGATGCTGTAGTGGACTTTTCTGGCAACTGGCAGGTGGAAGGAACGGAGAGATGTGGTACTTGAAAGTGGGGCTCGCTCTGATCAGGTCATTGAGACATTTCAGGCATATAAAAAGAGAGAGGGTATGGAGGTACTGTCGCCATTCATGATATATTCCCACATGCGTTTACTCAACAGACTAAAAGCCTACAATATGTTAGCAGCTGGAGATATAAAAGTCCCTGATAAGCCCAGGCTCTCAAGGCACTTACACAACCCACAGGGAGAACAACAAGACTGGGTCCCCTATACACCTCTGAGCCACATGACCATGCTAAATAGCGAGTGCAGATTTGATCAACCTGCATATAACTCTTTTAAGCTGCAAGAAACCCAGGGCCTCTGCCCTTGTTACCCTCAGCATCCATGCAATGCATGCATGCCACATATCTCAGGCCTCTCCTCCTCCCTGGGAGGGCAAACGGCAGCCTCAACATTGAGACTTCGCCCCCAAAAATCTGGGTAATCAATCAGGTCATGGTTGGCTGCTTCCAGAGAAGCCAAAGATTCCCCCATTCAGAGACTGGAACTCCCTTGGAAGTGTAACAACCCTTGGCTACAGTTAAATCCATCTAGAGAGGCTATAGATCCCTTCAAAGTTAAGAGGCTGCTGCTGCTTCCAACTGTCAGTCAGGTCCTGAAAACAAAACAATCCCTTTGCTGGCCTGCTCACAGGGTCTCGGCTTTCCTCAAAAGCAGAACCAAAGCCGACTTCTGAAAAGTCTGGTGTATGATGCTTCTTTTGAGAAGTATCTGTTCATGTCCTTTGCCCACTTTTTAATGGAGGATTTTTTTTTAAATTTTTTTTTTGGTAAATTTAAGTTTCTTATAAATGCTGGGTATTAGACCTTTGCCAGATGCAGAGTTTGCCCAAATTTTCTCCCATTCTGCAGGTTGTCTGTTTACTATGTTGATAGGTTCTTTTATAAGTTTAAAAAATGTCTGGTGTGCCCCTACTCACTGGGACACTGGTTTCTTAATGCTAGTTTAACCATCAGCCATATCAGAATATCATAATCACCTGCAACATAAAATACAGTAGTGTCCCCTTATAAGTGAGGAATATGTTCCAGTTCCCCCAGTGGATGCCTGAAACTGTGGATAGTACCAAACTCTATCTATACTATGTTTTTCCATATATATGAGATAAAGTTTAATTTATAAATTAGGCACTGTAAGAGATTAACAATAAAATAGCATAATTATAACAATAGACTATAATATTTCATCATACTACTCAGAACAGCATACAATTCGAAACTTTTTAGTTTTTAATTTTTCCAACCTGCTCTTTAAGGTACCATACAATTTAAAATTTATAAATTGTTTATTTCTGGAATTTTCCATTTTATATTTTTAGACCATGGTTTACCACGGGTAACCGAAAATGGGGAAAGTGAAACCACGAATAAGGGGGCTCTCTTCTATAGATACAAGAAGCTCATACCAGACCTCCTTAACCAGAATCTTCTATAATAGGGCTTTAGGCTTACATAGTTTTAAAAAAAACTCCATAGGTGATTTTAATGCAAGCCATTGATTGGGAACTGCTGCACTAGGATGGTAGTTCTCAAATTTCATGGGCATCAGAAGCACCTGGAGGGCTTGTTAAAGCACAGACTCCTGGGTCGAACCCCCAGAGTTTCTAAGTCAGCTGGCCTACAGTGGACCCTGAGAATTTCATTTCCCCTAAGTTCTCAGGTGATGCAGCTGTTCTGGAGCAGGGAGGACATGTAAGAACCACCGCACTAGGGATCAGCGGGGGCCAGTTCTATTGGAAGCCTGTTTACTAGCTAAATACCTCTTGTTGACCACCTGGAGAAGATACTGCTTTTTACCTATCCAGCATTCATTCTCCCTTTCTTCCTTCTAATAGTATCTTGATTTTTGCTAGCGGGAGCAATGTTCCCAACTAACAGAACTACATTTACTCACTTCCTTTCTAAAATGGGGTGGCCACAGTACTAAATACCAACAACAAAAAAAATCATAACCAGAAGCTGTTGGGTGAGGGCTCTGGTTTTTGGAAAAGCTTAAAGGTGGGCAAGGGAGGAAGTATTAGCTCAGCTGGCATTCTTCCCCTTTTGCCCTCACTCTTCTTTCTTTATGCCTGGAAAAAAGAAGTGATAACTCAAGTTCTGACAATCATTCTGTGGCAACAAGGCAAAAAGCACATACTGAAGATGATGAGAGTACCAAGGAGAAGGAGACTGGGTGACTGATGGTATTATGCAGCTGCCATACCAGTCCCACAGGCCTACCTTCAGATCTCAAATTATGGGGCGGAAAAACAAAAGTTCTCATTTTTAAAGATTATTTTAGGGTCTCTATTTACTAGTGACCAGAAAATTTATTATTGTCACACCCCAACCCACCAAAATGGAGGCCATTATAGTCACCTCTTTTCTCCCATCCTGCTGTTCTCACATGGCTCTGAGATTCTTCCTCCCTTCCCCAATCTCCAACTATTCCTATTGCTTTCTGCAGAACTTCAGTGCCATTGTAAACTCCCTTGAAACTTGAATCTCTTCATAGGCCTCTTAGCCTTAAGTGAAACTTGGATATCCCCTAAGGGCATCAATTCCTTAGAGTCCTCAAGAGAAGCATCTCTGGCCAGGAGGGTAGGAACAGTTCTATCCTCTGTCCCAGTGCTACTTTAAGACCTCCTCCCCTTATATATGAACTCCTGACTTTTTGAGAGTTATGCCATCTGGCTAGACTTTTTCTCCTTGTTGCTGTCACACCTTTGGTTCACAAACTTCCCTCGTTTGTGAAAGACTTCAGACTTTGAGCCACCATTTTCCTCTCCACCCTGCCTCCTAACCATGATCCGAGGTGATTTCAATGCCAATCAACATGAAAGCTTCTCTCAGTTCGTAGACTTACATATCTCTAGTAACTGATACTGATCTCCACTCCACACTGGCTACCTCCTTCCACACCCTGAACCATATCATCCTTTACCACGGAAAGCTCCACTTCTGAAGTGTACCATGACACAGCTCTTTCCCTGTTATTCCTGGGGTCTCTGTAGGTACCTCAGAAAAGCATTTGGTCCCTTGGCCCATCTACTTTCTCCCTTTCTTCAAGCACCTCCTGCCATCACATCTTTCCTTGTTTATAACTTTAACTACAGTTGCTAACATCCTCAATTATCTTTCCTCATCATACCCTCCTGTAAAAACCTCACCCCTGGGCCAAACTGTTCACCAGAAAACAATAACACCATAATACATGTGATCTCCTAAGTCAACTGAATTGTAAATGCAACCCATAAATGTATATTCTGTCATCAGCACTTTCTCCATGACCACTTCAAACTTTGTCTACTATCTCTTATTCAAGACTCCTGGTGCCAGATGTTTTGGAATTTACAATAATAATCTGGAATACATAGTATATATTATATAATACTCCACAGGGTCTGGGAAGTCACTCATCATCAAATACATTAGCATTTTTACAGCAGTGTGAAAAGTCACACTAAATAGGTTAAATAAAAATGATATACATTAAATGTTTTGTCAAGCTACTGAAACAAAACTGTTTAATACACAACTTGATATAAGATCAGGTTAGGCTTTACCATTACACTTATGAAAAAACTTTGGTTTTCAGACATTTTTAGATTTTTAGATCACAGATAAAGATGGTACTATCATGTTTGCTTGCGGATAGGCATTAGTCTGGATTCATTCCCACAGGCTACCCTTCACATCCAGTTAGTCTCTGAGGCTGGCTGTTCTACCTCACTAAATGTCTTTTGAAGTTCACTGCTTCTGGCTATCCCTTCTGCCATAGTAATTCAGGAAACCACAATTTTCTCCTGAATTACCTTAATAGACTTCTACCTAGTCTCTGTCCCTCTAGACTCCACCCACTTGTTTCCCCTGCCCGACCCCAGGGCCCTTTGATCTGTTCTCTACACTGCAGCCAGAGTGACCTCTATAACACAGATATGATTGTGCTATTCCCCTGAGTAAAGCATTTATTTGGATCCCTAATGGCCTCAAGATGAAGTTCAGTTGTCTTAATATGACTTTACAAGCCCCCTGCTGACTTTTCCAGCTTTATCTCTTGCCATTTTCTACCTCCTGGGCAAAGCCCCAGTCTTACTGCACTATTTTTAGATCTCTAAGAGAAAGTTGTTTGCTTTTGTATTTGGACAAGTTGTTCCCTCTTTGACAATGTACTAGTAAAAATCACAACTCTTCTTCTTTCAAGATAGAAACTAAAACTAAAGATAAATTATGAGTGTCAGTATGTGCAGAGGCCTGTGTTAATCATGGCCAAGAAAATGGGGCCTGTCCAATCATCTTAGTCACCCTGCACCTATGTTTATTTCTGATTAATCCTGGATTCACTATTTTTTCCCCCAGAGTATACCAGAATAAGAATGCATGCAGAAATAATTATGTATCCAAATACAGATTTGTTTAGATCAACCACTTATGAAACTGACTTTGCAAAGATTATGACAGTGAGAGGAATCTAGCATAGCTGACTCCGCCTTGCTTCTGGCCTCACAGGCTGGCTGTCTTCACTCTTCCCTGGGTGTCAAAGCCAAGCTCACCATGAGAGGAACTTAGTCTATAGTTTAACCTGAAAGCAAGAACTAACCCCTTCCTGGCTCAGGAACTGAAAACTGCCTTTGTAAAACTAATGAAAAGTTGCAAGATTAAGATTATGGGAGCGGCCTGAACGCTGCTAAAATGTAGACGTAGGTTCTATAGTGCTTTACTGCTCAGGGGTCATGTGGTCCAGAGGTCACAAGATTTGTGATTTCCCCAACTGATCCCGTAGATAACATCACTATCATAAAACCTAAGACTGGTCTTTTGAGATGTTTTTTAGATGTGCATTCCAGCAGCCGATGGACCTCACGTGGACCCTGACTTATGACTCACCTGATCCTGTGGCCCCACCCAGAGGTAGACTCAGCACAAGACGACCGTTTTCTACATCTCTATGGTTTCATCCCCAGTCAGTCAGCAGTACCCACTTCCTAGCCCTTGCCCACCAAACTGTCCATAAAAACCTTAACCTTTGATCCTTTGGGGAGACTGATTTGAGTAATAATTCCATCTCTTATGTGGGTGGCCTCTTGTCAATTAAAATGGTAACTTCAATAACACAGTCTTGGTGAATTGATTTTCTCTGTGCAGGGGGCAGGAACAACCTGTTGGGCAATTACACTTATACATACAATTAAATATTTTATATGCTTCTTAAAATTTTATAATCACAAATATGATATCACCAAGTTATAGAACATTTAGACAAAAAAAAAAACAGGAAAGACCCATGTTTTCATCATCCTATAAAATATTTGCTATACATAACTGTCTCCTGAAAGGTAAGCTCTGTGAGGATAACAGCCTCATGTATTCTATTTACGGCTGTGTCCTCAGTGAAGTGCTTTAATGTTTAAAAAATATAAATACAGGCCAGGCATGGTGACTCTCATCTGCAATCCCAGAAAGTTGGGAGGCTGAGGCTGGAGGATTGCTCAAGCCCAGGAGTTCAAGACCAGCCTGGGCAACATGATGAGACACCATCTTTACTAAAAAAAAAAAAAAAAAAAAAAAAATTATTTGGGCATGGTCACACAGCCTATAGTCCCAACCTCTCGGGAAGCTGAGGCAGGAAGATTGCTTGAGCCCAGGAGGTGAAAGCTGCAGTAAGCCATGATCACGACATTGCAATCCAGCCCAGGAGACAGGGTGAGACCTTGTCTCAAAATAATAATAATAATAAAAGTACCTAAATGAATGATTGACGTATCATTTTGGTATACTGAATTAAAATGTGAACATACTTGAATTTTCTACCATATACCCATTTAGCAACATTGAGGTTCTCAATTTTAGTACACGCAAAGTTTTGGTTGTTCCCGTAAGAGAAAATCAGAAAAAGAAGGTCCTTGGAAAAGACCACAGGTTTGGAGGTAAAGCAAAAGGCAAAGAAGTAGATATTTTTTCCCCACATACAATGATTCCCAAAGATATGTTTTTCAATGAATCCTGGGGAAAGATGAAGGAAGCAAGGAGAAAGTAAAACTGACTCTCAGAAGTATCACTGGTGACATGAGTGAGATGACAACTGACACTGAAGTGGAGAAGAGGGGAGGCGTACACGAGGTTGAGTCATAACATCACAAAGGCATCATTCATTGTCATAGACAAGAGCCAACAAATGACTTCTTGTATGAGTAATGTATGCCATACAGCAAAATAAATTTGCCAGTATCTTGTTAGAACTGTAGGTGGAAGCCATCTAGAAAAATTTCTGATGAGCCAAGGGATAAATGGATCAATTAAATTAGAATCTCTACTTGTTATCTTTAAAGGTGTTAAGGTCATGAAAGTCAAGGAAAATTTCAGAAACTGATCTAGATTGAAAGAGACTAAGGAGAAAACTAAATGCAATGCATGGTCCTGACCTGGATCCTTCTGCTAACAAAGAACCTTATTGAGACAACTGGTGAAATCTGAATGGAGTCTAAGGATTAGATGGTAGTAATGAATGAATGTTGATTTCCTTATTTGGATGCTTGTAATGTGATTATGTAAAAAAAAAAAAAAAAATGCCCTTTTATGTTAAAAATACACACTGAAGGATTCAGAAGTATGCACATTATGTTGATGACGTACTCTCAAATATTCGTAAAAAAGTTTATTGTATTGTACCCGCAACATTTCTAAAAGTTTAAAATTGTTTTAAAAAATTAGAATCTTGGCCAGGCACAGTAGCTCATGCCTGTAATCCCAGCACTTTGGGAAGCCAAGGCGGGTGGATCACAAGGTCAGGAGATCAAGACCATCCTGGCTAACATGTCAAAACGCTGCCTCTACTAAAAATACAAAAAATTAGCCGGGCATGGTGGTTTGCACCTGTAGTCTCAGCTACTTGGGAGGCTGAGGCAGGAGAATAGCTTGAACCTGGGAAGCAGAGGGTGCAGTGAGTCGAGATTGCACCACTACACATCAGCCTGTGCAACAGAGCGAGACTCTGTTTCAAATAAAATAAATAAATAAATAAATTAGTATCTCTGGGGGTGAGTCTGGACATCAGTATTTAAAAAACTGGCTAGGTGATTCTGACGTGCAACCAAGGCTAGGAAACACTGTTACAGAGTCTTCATCATCTCCAGAGAAAAAAGGTGACGTACTTTTTCAATGAGTGCAAAAAATATAATTTATTTAACTAAACTCTTCCTTCCTTTCTTTCAAAAATCACTTATTGAAGAGCTTTTATATGCCAGGCAAGAGAAATCTCTTCCCTATGTGTATTCACAGTCTCACACGAGCAAACAGACACTGTGCGTAATAGTATAACAATAATAACTACTATCATTTGTTGAGCAATCACTATTTGCTAGGCACAATGCTATTTGATAGGGCAGGTACTGTTACCTTCGTTTTACAGAGTGAGGAAACCTATGCACAGTGACATGAGTAACTTGCCCAGGTGTAGAAAGCTATTTTGAGTCTTGTCTACACCACTATAGTATAGGAAGGCAAAGTGCTGTGAAAACACACGTACGGACTGATGCAGACTATGGGTGCCATAGAAGGTTTCTTAGAGGAGGGAAGGTGGGATATATCTGTAAATATGCATATGATTTCCATTGTTAATGATCACAAATACTCCTTCCATGAACATCTGTGCAGGTAACTTTCCATTTTGTAGTCCTGCTGCCACTCTCTTCCTTTGCTTAGATTCTAAGAAGTAGAATTCTGGGACAAAAGTTATAGAAATACTCCAAGGCTTTCAATATGTTATGCCCATAGTTGTCACCAGCTTTATGAGGGTATCTACTTTACTATAGCATTGCCAGCAGTGGGCATTATTACTTCAAAAATTCTTTGCCATTAATAGAAAACTAGTATTTGATTACTCAGCTGAACATTTTTCCATCAATGCTGTCTTTAACACAGAAATTTAAGATCTTTATAGTTACAACCAGCAGAGTATAAGAGAACATTAACAGTGAAAGAACATTCTAGAATGTCTCATATTATAAATACCATAATTTATTCCTATAATCACAAAATTGACTGGGTCACAATTAGCAATATTCAAAGAAAACAAATTTCGGTATTCATGCTAAGATCTTTGACCTCTCAAACTTACTATGAATTCTAGGAGTACAGCAGAAATGAGTTGTTTGATCCTATCACAATCCAGCAAGTAAAACATGTTCTATAACTGTTTGCTATAAAAAAAAAAAAAAATAAATAAATAAAATAACGGATAATGACAAAATATAAACTGAAGCCATACTTTCTGAGAGAAGTAGCATGTTCCCCTCTTTCTCTTCTGGCCATATAAATAGGATAACAATATATTCCAGTTTGCATGTGACAGTTCCGGTTTATGCCTCTTGTCCTAACATCTTTTCTGATTAGAGCTGCCTTTCGAAGTGTGCTTAATTGGGCAATAAATTTTATGGTTACTCTGCATCTACAGGATGTCCCCCTAATGAAGAGCTGATCTTAGGAACAAAGTGCTCACTGATCAGACAACTTGTCTTTGTGTCACTCGGATTTTCACTTTGAAGACCTATAGCCAGACACCTCATTTGGCTTTTACGTATTTTCATAGTATTTTATCATCTGAAGCCAAATAATAATCTGAAAGTAGTTAATTGATAAGGGCATCCTTGACTATATCAGCACTCTTTATTTCATTTTATTGATAAAAGAAGTGAGGCATGGAAAGAAAATGTGGCTTATTCAAGCTCACATCAAGTAACATAATCAGCCATATGAGAGGAAGCTACTGAAGCTCTAACTTCTGATTTTTGATTAATAATCTAAACCACACAGTCATTAGTATGCAATGAAATCTCCAGTGTAGTTAGATCAGAAAAAATTCAATCATTTAGTAAATGGCTTTACAAACTACAGGCAGTAATAATCTATTTCAAACGAGATGAGCAATATCATAGGCATACCTTAGATAATGCTTTTTCCTTTTTCTTTTTTTTCCCTCAGTCCCCCTTGGATAATATTTTTAATGAGTATAAATTTCATAGTTAATAATATTTCAGTCTTATTGAGTAAAAGTCTCTGTTCAAACCTAGTTGACAGGTCCAAGCTATCAGAAGGTGAGGAAATATTTATAAAATAAGTGAAAATTTTAAATAAACATTAATCTTTTTGGTTATTAAAAAATAAAGCTTGTTACATTTTTACATTTCACAAGTATGTCTAAATTTCATACAAAGATGCACAATAGATAAGATTTTACAAATATCTTGGACTATATCAGAAAATGTTAATGGAGCTAATGAAGTCACTTCCTATAACAACAACAAAGAAACATGGGGATAAATTTAATAGACTATGACTAAGAACCATATGAAAAAAAGTGACTCTACTGCTTGCATAAAAGGAGAGGCATACCATATATGAAGTTGGAGAACCTCACTATTACAGATATGACATTTCCATATAATTTATAAACATATTGTAACATCAGTCAAGATCCCATTTGCATTTTGTAGGGGTGGAGTAAAGACCTCGGTAAAAAATCATTTAAAGTTCATTCGGAGGTTGGCTGGGCGTGGTGGCTCATGCCTGTAATCCCAGCACTTTGGGAGGTGGGTGGATTGCCTGAGGTCAGGAGACCTCAGGCTAAACCTCATCTCTACTAGAAGTACAAAAAAAACCTCATCTCTACTAGAAGTACAAAAAAAACCTCATCTCTTCTAGAAGTACAAAAAATTAGTTGGGCGTGGTGCACGCACCTGTCACCCCAGCTATGCAGGAGGCTGAGGCTGGAGAAATGCTTGAACTCAGGAGGCGGAGGTTGCAGTGAGTCGAAATCGCACCACTGCACTACAGCCTGGGTGACAGAGCGAGACTCCCTCTCAAAAAATAAATAAATAAATAGATAAAATAAAGTTCATTTGGAGGAATACATTTTAGGGACTAACCAAGAACACTTTTGTAAAGTATAAATAAGCTATAATAATAAAAACAGTATTTTGCTGGCACAGATCAATGGAATAAAACAGGAAGTTCAGAAACAGGCAAGGATGTATATAAGTATTCAATAAATGAGAAAGAACAATGAAAGGATGGAAGGATTTAACAAATTTAGCCATGGATTTAGCCATTTAAATAAAATGTTTATTATTAATAAACAATATTGTGATAACTGGCTAAATCCATACCTCACACGATATGTCTAATAAATTCCAGGTGGACTGAACATTTCAATGTATGAAAATGAAAACAAAATATTTGGGGAAGGCTTTTCTATGTACAACTTCCAGGACATAATTTTTTTTTAAGACTAATAGATTTGTTCACATAAAACATAATACTCATTAAAATAAATGTGTATTAAGGATATCAGCCATTTTTCTGTCATTTATAGCATAATTACTTATATTTATTTCTTTTTAAGTTTCATTTAGCTTATTTTGACACAAAAATTTTAAAATCTATAAGAAGTTAAAAAAATAAAATTTGTATTTACAGTTTCCTTCTCGGATTTCGGTCTAGAAATGACTTTCTTAACCCTAAACCAGACCTATTTTCACTTATATTTTTCTCAGAATTCTTTCATTGTTTCATATTTTATGTTAATTTAAAATATGAGAGATAAATATGGCTCCGTCTCATATTAGTTGTCTGGCTTGGGGATGTTACTTAACCTCTCTGAGTCTCAATTTCAGTTTCCTAAAAAAAACAGATATAACAAATACCAGCCTATTGGAATTGCTATGGCAATGAAAAGAAATCATTTATACAACACATGTGTCATGGTAGAATCTGGTTAATAAAGGTGACCAAAATGTTAGCTATCACTTTTAGTGCTATTGTTACAGTCAGTAGCTAGTCGGGTATGAGCAGGGCAGGAAAGGGCTCCCATACCTCACACCAGGAGTATCGGGAGACCATCAGATGATGGTCAGGTGGTTGTTAACTATCTCGCTGAAGTAATAATTGATCACAGCTGGCACCAGGGAAAGGCGGTCTCTTAGTAGATCGAAAACAACTAAAACTGGTGACGAGTGGCTTCCCAGTAAGATCTCAGGAGTTGGGCGAGTGGTCAGAAGTAATGCAAGACCCTGGAGGTATGCCACCATATAAAAACCCCAAGTCAAAAGGTCAAGCCATACACTTGTCTTTCAAGTCACCTGCTTGGCCCTCTTCCAAGTGTACTTTCCTTTCTTTTGTTCCTGCTGTAAAGCTTTTAAGTAAACTTTCACTGCTGCTCTAAAACTTGCCTCAGTCTCTCCTTCTGCCTTATGCTTCCTCAGTTGGATTCTTTCTTCTGAAGAGGCAAGTACTGAGGTTGCTGCAGACCCCTATGAATTTGCCATGGGTAACACTATCACACTGTATATTTGACTCCTCCCCCACCCTTTTAGAGGCAAAGTCGCACTATGATGTCCAGGGTAGAGTGCAAGGGCTATTCACAAATGCAATAATAGCACACCATGGCCTTGAACTCCTGGCCTCAAGCAATCCTCCCACTTAAGCCTCCCAAGTAGCTGGGACTCCAGGTGAATGCCACTGAGCCTGGCTGGACTTCTTAATTTCATTGGAAAACAGTTGACCCTTGAACAGTGCGGAGGTATGGGGTACCTATCCCCTGCACAGTGGAAAAATCTACATATAACTTTTGATTCCCCAAGAGCTTAACTACTAATGCTGTTGACCGGGGGCTTCACTATTAACAAAAAGTCGATTAACACGTAAATAGACTAGTAATTACCTATATGTTACGCATTCATAATATACATATTTTTTTCTTTTATTTTTGGTATTTCTAGGCTACAAAGTTCACCCTAGAGTTTTTTCAAATTGCCACAAATCTCCAAAAAACTTTCTAATATATTTATTGAACAAATGAATATATAAGTGGACCAGCACAGTTCAAACGTTGTTCAAGGGTCAACTGTATGTATTTTCATGACTAGCAATTTATGGTGATGGTATAGTCATCTGATGTAAAAACAAATTTCACACCATTTAATTATTTTAAAATCATAATGTATGCCAACCAGAAAAACTATCTAAATTCTTTGAAGGCTATACAGCATACTACAAATTGGTCTTTGAAAGCTGCAGTCCAAAATCATCAGGTGGACAAGGAACAGAGTCATTCAAGGGGAACATTACACACCGGGACCTGTCAGTGGGTGGGGGGCTGGGGGAGGGATAACATTAGGAGATATACCTAATGTAGGTGATGGGTTGATGGGTGCAGCAAACCACAAGGGCACGTGTATACCTATGTAACAAAACTGCACTTTCTGCACATGTAACCTAGAACTTAAATAATAAAACAAAAAGTTTTCTTACACATTAGAACTTCTGAGATAATTTACGAGCTTGAAATATAAATAGGATGTTTACCTTCGTTATCTTACCTCTAATAGGCCATCCTCTGGCAGATCAGTACAGTGAACAGCATTCTGGATCTTAGTTTTACCAAAGATTGCTCTGAGAGTTCCAGGGCGTAAATGCCGGGCAATTTCCTATTAAACATACATTCACATATAGATTAAAGTTAGTCATATGGTATAAATAAGAAAAACACTAGCTATATGACACATTAACTTATTTATGAAATACATGTTACATATAGACAGTGCTTATAAGGGTTTTTCTGTGGCCCAATGTAAAGTCTGCTTTCATCTACATCGGGGAAAAATAATAATTGCATTTCTTTTTATCAGTAGATTTTGGGAATCACACAAAATGTGAAGCTAGTTCATTACCGTGAAAGACTTGTATTTTATAAAGACAGTAGAGATCTTAATAACTTTGATTTAAAATGAACCAATTTGATGCTGTCAATTTCAAAATATTTTTTTAAAATGTTAGCTGTATCAACTTAGTAGTAATCTTTAGGGGGAAAAATATGGTCACAAATAGCCCTGAATTTAATGAGGGTTAGAGAGAGGCAAGGGAATGATAATGATGTACAAAAAAATTTAAACTGAGTAAGACAGGAAGAGAGGACCTAGGGGATAAAGAGGTAATCGACAATGAAAAGGTGGATCAATGAATTTGAGCTCCTAGTGGTACGGGATAATTATTGAGATCAGTATGTTAGAGGAAGAGAGCTGGAAAGTTAAAAGATACTTGAGATTGAGATTACGGTGGGTGGGAGGAGATAGGGCTACAGTGATTGATAATGATCAGTTTTAAGGCATAACCATGGCTAAGGTTAGTTTGAGGGCAAGAATGTTAGAAGAAAGAAGAGCAACATATTGAGAGGCCAAGTTAGTAAGTAGATCATCTCTATGAAAGTGGAAATCAGAAAGAATCATGACAGGTATAGCTTAGGGTGCAAAGATTCAGGGCAGCATTCACATTTGTGGTTGCATCACTTAACAATGTTTTAAGGCATGCATTTATTTAATTACTTAAGTTTTATTTGTCAGGTTTCCAACAAATGTCAGCTATAAATGTATTATGTTTAGGAAAAACATTTTGATAAAGCAGAACATAAGGATGTCTTTATATTTCATATTTATTACTCTCATTCTGTTCTCCATAATTTTTCTAGCAAGTAAGTATCCAATATTAAAAACCTACTCAGCTGAGCATGGTGGCCCACACCTGTAATCCCAACACTTTCAGAGGCAGAGGTGAGTGAATCATTTGTGGTCAGGAGTTCGAGACTAGCCTGGCTAACATGGTGAAACCCTGTCTCTACAAAAATTAGTTGCGCGTGGTGGTGCGTGCCTGTAATCTCAGATACTCAGGAGGCTCAGGCAGGAGAATTACCTGAACTTGGGAGATGGAGGTTGCAGTGAGCTGAGATTATGCATTGCACTCCAGCTTGGGCAACACATCAGACTCCGTCTCAAAAAACAAACAGAAGACTTACTCTGTTTGTATAGTGGGAAGCTGTCATTTTGTGACATAAGATGTAATTTATGAAATTGTGAAAGGTGAGTACTCATGTTCTTTTTCTTATTTCTGGTCAGAGAATAAAACACTTTTAAATTACTCAGTTTCAGTAAACTATTTTATTAGAACCTATTCTCTCTAAAATTTTGTTTGATGGCCAGGCTCATGCCTATAATTGGCACCTTGGGAGGAGTTTGAGAGCAGCCTTCGGCAACACAGAGAGATCCCGTCGCTACAAAAAATACAAAAATTAGCCGGGTGTAGTGGCGCACCCCTGTAGTCCCAGCTACTTGGGAAGCTGAGTGGGAGGATGGCTTGAGCTTGTGAGGTCAAGGCTACAGTGAGCCAAGATGACGCCACTGCACTCCAGCCTGGGTGACAGAGCAGGACCCTGTCTCAAAAAAAAGAAAATTTTATTTAACTTGTACTACATTCATTAAAATATTACTTTCATGTAAGTGTCTGCTACATGCACAGCACTTGAAATCTGAAGAGGTTCATGTGTGTTGGCCTAGCGCGGTGGCTCATGCCTGTAATCTCAGCACTTTGGGAGGCCGAGACGGGTAGATCACCTGAGGTCAGGAGTTAGAGACCAGCCTGATCAACATGGTGAAACCCTGTTTCTACTAAAAATACAAAAATTAGCTGGGCATGGTGGCACGCACCTGTAGTCTCAGCTACTTGGGGGGCTGAGGCAGAAGAATGGCTTGAACCTGGGGGGCGGAGGATGCAGTGAGCCAAGATTGCACCACTGCACTCTAGCCTGGGTGAAAGAGCGAGATTCCATCTCAACAACAACAGCAAAACAGAGAGATTCGTGTGTGTGTGTGTGTGTGTGTGTGTGTGTGTGTGTGTGTGAATATAAATGGGATTGGTTGGTGGTTCCTGGGGTGGTTGTTAATATCTAATCATATTGTATTATGGTCAGAAAATATGGTCTCTTCCATCTATCTTTGAAGGAATTTTGTATCCCAACACATAATGAATGTTAGTGAGTATCCCACTGTGTTTAAAAACATTGTCATAGGTTGCATTCCCTGGGAAACCAACTCTGAAGTGGAGATACATTTGCAAAAAGTTTGCTGGTTGTGGCCTTAGGATCTACACTTGTGGGGAAGTGAGGAAAAGAGGATGGCCTCAGACAATCCTACACAGAGCTCTGGAGCTGCAACGGCCCTTCAGAGTTGTCCTCAACGGAGACAAAAGGGTCAGGCCTTTATCCCCCAAACTGTTAAATTACTAGATATGGGTCATTCCAGGGAAGGGGACATGACCTTAGGCAAAGTGACTTTCTTCAGCAGAGGGCAATTCCTGGAGAGAGATTTTGTAGATTACTGTCAGCTCCTGCCACTCCCAGCAGGAATGAGCATTTCAGTTCTAAAGGGCAGAGGGACATCTGAGTGGCTCTCCACAGAACCACTATGCACATTTGCACACACACACATATATATATATTTATGGCACTTTAGACTACGGCAATCTGATTACCATTCCCTTTAGGTAACTATTTTTGTTTTTCTTTCTGAAAGGTTTTGCACTATCTCTTTAACTAGGCCTTTGTCATTTATCAGTCATTCTGTTCCATACTCAATGGTCCAATTTAATCTAAGATATACATCTTCAGTCAGCTTCTACTATTTATTATTTTCTCCTCCATTTTATCTCTTCTTGCCTTTATTTCTATAAGAAAGATGTTGAAATTTCTTAACTCTCCTTTCTCTTTTACAGTTTCCATGTAATTATCTTTTTGTGTTATACTCTTGGAGAATAACTCCATTTGATCTGCTGCCTCACTAATTTGCTTGTAAACTGGGCCCACTATGCTATTTTATTAATTTACTGTGTATTTTAAAAACTTTAACAAATAGGTTTTTAATTTCCAATATCTATATATTTTTTTCCATGGATCCAATATTCTCTTAAGTCTTTCTGAGGAAACCTACTCTTCTTTTTTATAGTCTGTTTTTGTTAGCTCTATTAATTTGTTTTGTTTAGGTTTAGGTTCTGTTGGTTGAGTTTTGTGTCTTCTTTATGATATTCATAAACTTTAAATGGTTGGTAATTCCTGGCTTTTTTTTTTTGAGTTCTCTATTTGGTTGGCATAGATGCCAGGGACATGCTGCTAGATAACGTATTCTGGTTGCCTTCCGTTCAGAAGGGGGTGCTACCATTTTTCCTGAGTGTCATTAGCTGCCTTCCCATTGCTCTGCCTCTTTAGCTCAAGTCCCACATTCAGTGCCTGAGGCTGTGGCTAAAAGTATCAACTGCCTTCTGCTCAACATAAGCAAGCAAATGTGAAGGCGCTGATTTACTCTGCTGCTCTTCATGCAGCCCTCCAACTAACCACCCTGCTTATGGCCCTGTGCCCTTCCTCAGCCTTGCATCCATATGTCTGATGTGCAGTCCACCCAGTACCCCTACCCCTTCTGGAGCAGTTCTCTCCTGCATGTTTTAGAGTGTTGGTTTTCCTCAACAATCCAATCCTATCTGCTTTGAGTCTTTTGAAGTTTATGGCCTGTAACAAAACTAAAAAAACAAAAAAACAAAAAAAAAAAAAAAAAAAACCAAACCCACAAAAACATATATATGTGTGTGGGTGGGGGGGTTGGGTACTCTTCCTTGTTTTCCAGCATCACTGGAGATTTACTCTTTAAAATAACACATAGTGAAACAGTATCTCCTGTAAATTCCTGTAAGGACACAGGAAGCAGGGGGATGGTGGGCACATATGGTCTTCTGCCATCTGCATGACGCTTCATCTTACTGACTGACATTCTCTATTTCTCCAACACAACAAACCATCTTTAATTCATTTTTCATGCTGCTATCATCTTGTACCTAAATGCCAATATGATCATGTTATTTACTTGCTCAAAAAATCTTTGAAGGCTCATAATTGTCTATGGCCAAATGTCTAAACTCCTTAATGTGGCATTCAAGGTCCTCCCCACTCTTGCCTAAATCTACCTCACTCACACCTGCCCTGAAAGCTTACACATCCCAGTGAAAACACTGTTTCCTCTATAAAAGCAAATTAAGCCTTCCCAATCAGAGTAATCCTTCCTTCTTCAATGTTCCTACAGTAGTTTATACTTCCAATATAGGCCTTCTTGACTTGCAATTTATATAGTTGTTTTGTGAGCCTATTTTAATAAGATCCCATTAGATTTCAATCCCTGAACACAATATAAAACTTCCCTTATATTCTGTATCTTACTAATGAACACACAGTAAATGTTTGGTAAATATTTGCTGACTGACATAAAATGACAGTACTTCTATTCAGAGTGTCAGGATGGAGTAGCAAATAAGAGCGGGGGCTGTGGAAAAAGGCTCTCTGGATTTGAATTTTGCCTCTGCCACTTAACAGTTGTGTGACCAAACCACATTATTTAACCTCTCTGTGATGTTCTTATTTGTAAGACAAGTATAAAATAAATCTGTCTTAAGGAGATTAAGACAATTCTTAAAGAGGAAAAAAGGTATATTTTGGTAAATATCAAAGATAATCTACCCAAGCATTATATTATCTTTAAATAAATATATAGCATCTCTTAAGAGTTGTAATCATCATAGTTTTAGAATAAAGGTATACGTTTAGATTAGATCATAATCTAATTATGACCTATTATTATCCATTAATAAATCTCAGAAAACATGAAGTATTTTTACTGATATAAAATGTTTTATTTAGGTAAATGATAATGAAACCTAAAGATATAAAACAATAGGCATTTTCTTCATAGCTGCTCTTAAAATCTAGGCTTTCATTTTAGATCCTCTTTAAAAGGTATTGATAAATTAATTTTAGTTTTGGTTAGTATAAAATATCACATATGCTTATAAAGTAAAAAATACTGAAGTACTAAAAACTACAAAAATAATAAAAAATACCAAAAGTGAGAGTGAAATAATAACAGCATTTCCCCCCTCCATTTCCTGATGGATTGCCCCTAATTTTTCTAACAGATTTACATTCCTCTTGCTGCTTAAACTCTGGTGAAGACCATACTACCACTCATAGTCCCCTCCCTTCAAGGAGCAGAAACAATTATCAGATCATAAAAGCAACACAAAGTACCAACATATAATTTCATCTAATACCATAAATAATTCTTAAAAAGTTATTGTAGTATTTATAAATAACAGGTTATGCTGAGAAAATCAGACTCATTAAAGAGCAATACTTATTTGTACTTGGAGGATCAGCAGTCTTTCAAATTCCACAAAATTCCAGGCATATTCATCCTCCCCTAAAACCTTGCATGCTGAGTACCATCAAGTCAAATTCTTGGCTATGTTACAGTTCATCGTAAGTACTAAAAACTCTGCTCAGGTAATCCTGCTGTGGGAGGAAGAATTCTGATTTATAGAATGACCTCTAAATCTAAGACATCAAAAAAATGCATCAAATATAGAATAGTGATTGGCAAAATACTGAAAATAAAGAAGATAATATTTATTTAATTATTCTATGGCTGTGTTATAAAGAATGTCACTGTTTATTGAATAGTAGGTCTATCAGATTGATAAAATATGTCTGGACAAAGAATAACTTACTTCCATAATAAAGCCACTCAGTTTCAGTTCTAAACAATACAGAAGAGATATCTAAGAATGAAAATGCCCTTCCCTTTAAGAAACAAATTAAACTAGAAGAAGATTTATGAAATTTACTAATTACAGAAAAAAGATCAACTATAGAATATATTCAGATACAGTCATGCATTGCTTAACAACAGGCATATATTCTAAGAAATGCATCATGAGGTGATTTCTTCATTGTGTGAACATCATAGAGTGTACTTACATAAGCCTAGATGATATAGCCTACTACACATCTAGGCTATATAATTTGCTACTAGGCTACAAACTTGTATAGCATGTTGCTATATGGAATATTGTAGGCAACTGTAACACAATGATAAATATTTGTGTATCTACACATATCTAAACAGAAAAGGTACAGTAAAAATATGGTCAAAAATGATGTAGACCTGTAGAGGGCGTTTACCATGAATGGAGCTTGTAGGACTGGCAGTTGTTCTAGGTGAGTCAGTGAGTGAGTGTGAGCGCCTAGGACATTACTGTACACTACTGCAGACTTTATAAAACACTGTACACTTGGGCTACACTAAATTTATAAAAATATGTTTATTTCTTCAAAAGTAAATTAACCTTAGCTTACTGTAACTATTTCACTTCATAAAATTCTAAGTACTTTTTTTTAACTTTTTGACTCTTTTGCAATAACACAGCTTAAAACACAAACACATTGTACAGCTGTACAAAAATCTTTTCTTTCTTAACATTATTATTCTAAAAGCTTTTTCTATTTTTTAAGTTTTCTTTTGAAACCTTTTTGTTAAAAATGAAAACACAAACACACGCATTAGCCTAGGCTTACACAGGGTCAGAGTCATCAATATCACTGTCTTCCACCTTCATATCTTGTCCCATTAGAAGGTCTTTAGTGACAATAACACACATAGAGCTGTCATCTCCTCTGATAAAATGCCTTGTTCTGGAATACCTCCTGAAGGACCTGCCTCAGGCTCTTTTACAGTTAACTTCTTTTTTTTTTAAATTTATTTATTATTATTATACTTTAAGTTGTAGGGTACATGTGCATAACGTGCAGGTTTGTTACATATGTATACTTGTGCCATGTTGCTGTGCTGCACCCATCAACTCGTCATTTACATCAGGTATAACTCCCAATGCAATCCCTCCCCCCTCCCCCCTCCCCATGATAGGCCCTGATGTGTGATGTTCCCCTTCCTAAGTCCGAGTGATCTCATTGTTCAGTTCCCACCTATGAGTGAGAACATACGGTGTTTGGTTTTCTGTTCTTGTGATAGTTTGCTAAGAATGATGGATTCCAGCTGCATCCAAGTCCCTACAAAGGACTCAAACTCATCCTTTTTTATGGCTGCATAGTATTCCATGGTGTATATGTGCCACATTTTCTTAATCCAGTCTGTCACTGATGGACATTTGGGTTGATTCCAAGTCTTTGCTATTGTGAATAGTGCTGCAATAAACATACGTGTGCATGTGTCTTTATAGCAGCATAATTTATAATCTTTTGGGTATATACCCAGTAATGGGATGGCTGGGTCATATGGTACTTCTAGTTCTAGATCCTTGAGGAATCGCCATACTGTTTTCCATAATGGTTGAACTAGTTTACAATCCCACCAACAGTGTAAAAGTGTTCCTATTTCTCCACATCCTCTCCAGCACCTGTTGTTTCCTGACTTTTTAATGATTGCCATTCTAACTGGTGTGAGATGGTATCTCATTGTGGTTTTGATTTGCATTTCTCTGATGGCCAGTGATGATGAGCATTTTTTCATGTGTCTGTTGGCTGTATGAATGTCTTCTTTTGAGAAATGTCTGTTCATATCCTTTGCCCACTTTTTGATGGGGTTGTTTGTTTTTTTCTTGTAAATTTGTTTGAGTTCTTTGTAGGTTCTGGATATTAGCCCTTTGTCAGATGAGTAGATTGCAAAAATTTTCTCCCATTCTGTAGGTTGCCTGTTCACTCTGATGGTAGTGTCTTTTGCTGTGCAGAAGCTCTTTAGTTTAATGAGATCCCATTTGTCAATTTTGGCTTTTGCTGCCGTTGCTTTTGGTGTTTTAGACATGAAATCTTTGCCCATGCCTATGTCCTGAATGGTACTACCTAGGTTTTCCTCTAGGATTTTTATGGTATTAGGTCTAACATTTAAGTCTCTAATCCATCTTGAATTAATTTTCGTATAAGGAGTAAGGAAAGGATCCAGTTTCAGCTTTCTACTTATGGCTAGCCAATTTTCGCAGCACCATTTATTAAATAGGGAATCCTTTCCCCATTTCTTGTTTCTCTCAGGTTTGTCAAAGATCAAATGGCTGTAGATGTGTGGTATTATTTCTGAGGACTCTTTTCTGTTCCATTGGTCTATATCTCTGTTTTGGTACCAGTACCATGCTGTTTTGGTTACTGTAGCCTTGTAGTATAGTTTGAAGTCAGGTAGCGTGATGCCTCCAGCTTTGTTCTTTTGACATAGGAATGTCTTGGAGATGCAGGCTCTTTTTTGGTTCCATATGAACTTTAAAGAAGTTTTTTCCAATTCTGTGAAGAAACTCATTGGTAGCTTGATGGGGATGGCATTGAATCTATAAATTACCTTGGGCAGTATGGCCATTTTCACGATATTGATTCTTCCTATCCATGAGCATGGTATGTTCTTCCATTTGTTTGTGTCCTCTTTTATTTCACTGAGCAGTGGTTTGTAGTTCTCCTTGAAGAGGTCCTTTACATCCCTTGTAAGTTGGATTCCTAGGTATTTGATTCTCTTTGAAGCAATTGTGAATGGAAGTTCATTCCTGATTTGGCTCTCTGTTTGTCTGTTACTGGTGTATAAGAATGCTTGTGATTTTTGCACATTAATTTTGTATCCTGAGACTTTGCTGAAGTTGCTTATCAGCTTAAGGAGATTTTGGGCTGAGACAATGGGGTTTTCTAAATATACAATCATGTCATCTGCAAACAGGGACAATTTGACTTCTTCTTTTCCTAACTGAATACCCTTGATTTCTTTCTCTTGCTGCATCAACTAACGAGCAAAATAACCAGTTAATATCATAATGGCAGGATCAAGTTCACACATAACAATATTAACCTTAAATGTAAATGGACTAAATGCTCCAATTAAAAGACACAGACTGGCAAACTGGATAAAGAGTCAAGACCCATCAGTCTGCTGTATTCAGGAGACCCATCTCACACGCAGAGACATACATAGGCTCAAAATAAATGGATGGAGGAAGATTTACCAAGCAAATGGAGAACAAAAAAAAGCAGGGGTTGCAATACTAGTCTCTGATAAAACAGACTTTAAACCATCAAAGATCAAAAGAGACAAAGAAGGCCATTACATAATGGTAAAGGGATCAATTCAACAGGAAGAGCTAACTATCCTAAATATATATGCACCCAATACAGGAGCACCCAGATTCATAAAGCAAGTCCTTAGAGACTTACAAAGAGACTTAGACTCCCATACAATAATAATGGGAGACTTCAACACTCCACTGTCAACATTAGGCAGATCAACGAGACAGAAAGTTAACAAGGATATCCAGGAATTGAACTCATCTCTGCAGCAAGCAGACCTAATAGACATCTATAGAACTCTCCACCCCAAATCAACAGAATATACATTCTTCTCAGCACCACATCATACTTACTCCAAATTGACCACGTAATTGGAAGTAAAGCACTCCTCAGCAAATGTACAAGAACAGAAATTATAACAAACTGTCTCTCAGACCACAGTGCAATCAAACTAGAACTCAGGACTAAGAAACTCAATCAAAACCGTTCAACTACATGGAAACTGAACAACCTGCTCCTGAATGACTACTGGGTACATAACGAAATGAAGGCAGAAATAAAGATGTTCTTTGAAACCAATGAGAACAAAGATACAACATACCAGAATCTCTGGGACACATTTAAAGCAGTGTGTAGAGGGAAATTTATAGCACTAAATGCCCACAAGAGAAAGCAGGAAAGATCTAAAATTGACACTCTAACATCACAATTAAAAGAACTAGAGAAGCAAGAGCAAACACATTCGAAAGCTAGCAGAAGGCAAGAAATAACTAAGATCAGAGCAGAACTGAAGGAGATAGAGACACAAAAAACCCTCCAAAAAAATCAATGAATCCAGGAGTTGGTTTTTGGAAAAGATCAACAAAATTGACAGACCACTAGCCAGACTAATAAAGAAGAAAAGAGAGAAGAATCAAATCGACGCAATTAAAAATGATAAAGGGGATATCACCACCGACCCCACAGAAATACAAACTACCATCAGAGAATACTATAAACACCTCTACGCAAATAAACTGGAAAATCTAGAAGAAATGGATGATTTCCTGGACACTTACACTCTTCCAAGACTAAACCAGGAAGAAGTTGAATCCCTGAATAGACCAATAGCAGGCTCTGAAATTGAGGCAACAATTAATAGCCTACCAACCAAAAAAAGTCCAGGACCAGATGGATTCACAGCTGAATTCTACCAGAGGTACAAGGAGGAGTTGGTACCATTCCTTCTGAAACTATTCCAATCAATAGAAAAAGAGGGAATCCTCCCTAACTCATTTTATGAGGCCACCATCATCCTGATACCAAAGCCTGGCAAGGACACAACAAAAAAAGAGAATTTTAGACCAATATCCCTGATGAACATCGATGCAAAAATCCTCAATAAAATACTGGCAAACCGGATTCAGCAACACATCAAAAAGCTTATCCACCATGATCAAGTGGGCTTCATCCCTGGGATGCAAGGCTGGTTCAACATACGCAAATCAATAAACATAATCCAGCATATAAACAGAACCAAAGACAAGAACCACATGATTATCTCAATTGATGCAGAAAAGGCTTCTGACAAAATTCAACAGCCCTTCATGCTAAAAACGCTCAATAAATTCGGTATTGATGGAACGTACCTCAAAATAATAAGAGCTATTTATGACAAACCCACAGCCAATATCATACTGAATGGGCAAAAACTGGAAAAATTCCCTTTGAAAACTGGCACAAGACAGGGATGCCCTCTCTCACCACTCCTATTCAACATAGTGTTGGAAGTTCTGGCTAGGGCAATCAGGCAAGAGAAAGAAACTTTTTTTTTAATAGGTAGAAAAAGTGTACTCTAAAGCAATGATAAAAAGTATAGTAAATATGTAAACCAGTAACATAGTCATTTATTGTCATTACCAAGTATTATGTATTATATATAATTTATGTAGTATACTTTAATACAAGTGGCAGTACAGTAGGTTTATTTATGCCAACATCACCACCAACACCTGAGTAATGCATTGTGTGACTATGTCACAACAGGAATTTTTCAGCTCCATTAAAATATCATGGGATCAGCATCCTATACGAAGTCAGGTGTTGATGGAAATGTCATTATGCAGTGCATGACTGTAATTAGTAGCAAATGGTGGTTTATCACGAGGTCACTAGTCTAATTCCAGGAAAATCTAAGTACAAGGAAAAAAAATATTCTTTAGACTACAGCATAACTATGTGAGCAGTGATATAAATATGTGGAAAAATATTAAAAGAGGAGCTAGTACAGCTTGAGTCCTAGTAACCCTAAAACAGCTGTGAAACAATGTTATAATCATTGTCCTCCTTTCACAGGCAATAAGGGTAATAAAACTTAACATCAAATGCCAGTGAGGGGACCACCATAACTAAAACAGCAAATATTCTCATTTCTATCCATTACTAGTATTCTTCTGCAACAAGTCTTGTAATACTAAACAGCACATGCTAAGTGCTTTCCTTGACTCCTCTGGCACTTCAAAAATATCTTACCAAAACTGACCCATCAAACAGCTTTTCCCAGTAGTATGCAACTTTGTACTACCTAATATAGTTATGCAGTTTTATATTCCTGGGAGATAAGCAATGTCAGACGAATTCAAACTAAAACAAGATAATGGAACATGGGGAAGGAATTGGAAGTTGAAACGGAAGCCAGGGGAGAGACCCAGAGGCTACTTTGTGCTAAGTCTAAGGCTCCTTCTAGAACCTATGCACAGGCTTTAGAAAGAGTACCTGCAAAATTAAACTCAATGACTTATTTATATAATACTAATCTCATTGAATGAGCCACCTGCGGGTTCACAGTAAATACACTTATTGGCACTGGAAAATACATAAATTGTATATGAGGAATCATTAAAACATCTGGCTTGTGAACTCTGACAGGTTTCACATCTCACTTTTCATTAGATAAAAAATAGCTCTAATGTAAATTTATAGAACCTGAAGAGGGTCACAATGAAATGTTATTTCAGGTGAAATATTTAGATAATTCAATCCTGTCTTTCTCATTAGGTTTCAATAGACCACATGGCATCGTAACTATTGCCTCTTACTGGTCTGTTTGCTGTTTCAGCCAACAATAGGAACTGGCTGAAGTGAAAATCAAGTCTTATTTGACACAGGTGTCACTTTTAAAGGTAAAATCATGATCTCTTGGTTCTCTTTTTAAAAGAATGGGGCATTCTGCAGAAGGATGAGTTCAACTGAAAAAAAAGGAGAAAAATCTCTTAACTCACTTTCATATAAATTGCTTAGTATTTTAGCAAAAACTACAAAGATTCACGTATATAAGTAAAATCTAAGAACATAAACATTAGCATAGAGGGTTAGGGTTTTTGGTAAATATTTTCCCATTTCTTTTCGTTTTTCTAAATACATTTTAACAGATTTAACCTTTGATGTATACTTACATTACTACTAAAAAATTTAAGAGGCAGTCCTTTTTTTTTTTTTTTTTTTAAACACCATGGACCTGAAGGCAAGAGAGGCATTCTTAATATCTCCCCGCAAAAGAATCGTTCCACAATCTACTTCATCCCTATAAAATAATTACTACCCAGTCTTGCTTTACTATTTTAAAGAATCCTACAATTCAATGCTCAGAAACTTCCTCAAAAGAATAATATAACGAAATAACTGGGACCCACTCTGGGCACGTCTAACACCCAATTCTTGCCAAGTCCTGTCAATACAACTACTAATACATAGCCTGTATCAGTTGGCGTCTACATCCACTCTGGCACCATATTCCCCTGCCTAGAATATTGGGTTTTTAGATTTTATACTTGCTGGTTTATCTGGTTTCCTAGATACCACTACTCCTAGTAAACATATTGTCCAAAAAGCAGTTAGAATAAGCTTTAAAAAAACTTAAGTTGAATCATACCACTTTCCTGCCGAAGAATCTCTGATACTTTCCTTAAGAGAAAATGCAAAATTCTTGGGCTGGGCATGGTGGCTCATCCCTATAAACCCAGCACTTTGGGAAGCTGAGGTGGAAGGATCGTTTGAGGCCAGGTGTTCAAGATCAACCTGGCCAACACAGCAAGAACCTATCTCTTTAAAAAAAAAAAATTCTCAACATGACCTATAGTCCAGTATGCTCTGGCTCCTGCTTACCTCTCCAACCTCACCTGAAATGATTAGTCACATCAACCCCTTCCAACTTTTCAAACTAGTCACATCAACCCGTTCCAACTTTTCAAAGGCACCAAGCTCTTTCCTACCTCAAGCATGAAAACACACACTATTTTCCTTGGCTTAGCAATTCTCCTCTCTTTTTTTTTTTTTTTTTTGAGACGGAGTCTTGCTGTGTCACCCAGGCTGGAGTGCAGTGGCATGATCTTGGCTCACTGCAAGCTCCACCTCCTGGGTTCCTGCCATTCTCCTGCCTCAGCCTCCTAAGTAGCTGGGACTACAGGTGCCCACCACCATGCCCGTCTAATTTGTTTTTTTTTTGTATTTTTAGTAGAGACAGGGTCTCACCATGTTAGCCAGGATGGTCTTGATCTCCTGACCTCATGAATCCTGGCCTTGATCTCCTGACCTCGTGATCTGCCCACCTCGGCCTCCCAAAGTGCTGGGATTACAGGTGTGAGCCACTGCACCCAGCCTCTCCTCTCTTTCTTAATAACTGCCTTACAAATAGCTTACAACAAGCAACAGAAATCAGATGTGATAGATTCTACAGAGTGACTCTCTCAACTCTTTATTCTATCCTCCTTCTAGATGGAAATTAGAAATTTAAAAACTATATTCCCCAGACACATTTCTAGCTAGAGTTCTTGCAATGTGGAAGTTCTAGATGAGATTTGGAAGACAGGACAAAGCAGAAGCTATCTTCCTGCTGATGTTGCTACAGGCAGACAAGGTAGGAGACACAAGCGTTTGAGTTGTGGCAGACTCAATGCCTAAGTCACTGCTATGGTAGTAGCAGTGGAGGCAGCAGCAACCTCAGGATTCTAGGTATGGGAAGGTACTCTTGAAATCAGTGGCAACTGGAGCTGACTTAAGGCCCTGCAACTCTTAAGAAACTAAGTTCGTACACAGCTATTTCCTTGAATCGAACTCCTTTAAAAAAAATCCCTAGGCTGGTTTCTGTTTCTTGGGCTGAACTCTCAGTGATATTCTGAGGCTCCCTTTCTTTCTCTACAGAAAGCTGTTTTCCCTGTTCCCACTTAGTAAGTACCTTTTGGCCATCTGGTTTCACCTTTACCGCTTTATTGAAATTGCTCCCTCCAAAGACTTCAGCTGAAACCTTTTTTTTTTTTTTGAGACAGAGTCTTGCTCTGTCACCCAGGCTGGAGTGCAGTGGCATAATCTCAGCTCACTGCAACCTCTCCCTCATGGGTTCAAGCAATTCTCCTGCCTCAGTCTCCTGTAGGGTCCAGCCCCACAGGGCCAGTGGGTTGTTCTCCCCGTGTGTGGAGACAAGAGATTGTAGAAATAAAGACACAAGACAAAGAGATAAAAGAAAAGACGGCTGGGCCCGGGGGACCACTACCACCAAGACGCGGAGACCGGTAGTGGCCCCGAATGCCAGGCTGCACTGATATTTATTGAATACAAGACAAAGGGTCAGGGTAAGGAGTGTGAGCCATCTCCAATGATAGGTAAGGTCACGTGGATCACGTGTCCACTGGACAGGGGGCCCTTTCCTGCCGGGCAGCTGAGGCAGAGAGAAAGAGAGGAGAAATAATATGCCATTATTTCTGCATATCAGAGGCCTTCAGTACTTCACTAATTTGCTACTGCTATCTAAAAGGCAGAGCCAGGTGTACAGGATGGAACATGAAAGTGGACTAGGAGCATGACCACTGAAGCACAGCATCACAGGGGGACAGTTAGGCCTCAGGATAACTGGGGGCGGGCCTCACTGATGTCAGGCCCTCCACAAGAGATAGAGGAGTAGAGTCTTCTCCAAACTCCTCTGGGGAAAGGGAGACTCCCTTTCCCGGTCTGCTAAGTAGCAGGTGTTTTTCCTTGACACTGACGCTATGGCTAGACCATGGTCCGCTTGGCAACGGGCGTCTTCCCAGATGCTGGTGTTACCGCTAGACCAAGGAGCCCTCTGGTGGCCCTTCCCGGGCATAACAGAAGGCTCACACTTGTCTTCTGATCACTTCTCACTATGTCCCTTCAGCTCCTATCTCTGTATGGCCTGGTTTTTCCTAGGTTATAATTGTAAAGCAAGGATTATTATAATATCGGAATAAAGAGGAATTGTTACAAACTAATGATTGATATTCATATACAATCATATCTATTATCTATATCTAGTATAACGATTCTTATTTTATATATTTTATTATACTGGAACAGCTCGTGCCCTTGGTCTCTTGCCTTGGCACCTGGGTGGCTTGCCGCCCAGTCTCCTGAGTAGCTGAGATTACAGGCATGTGCCACCACGCCCAGCTAATTTTTGTATTTTTAGTAGAGATGGGGTTTCGCCATGTTGCCAAACTGGTCTCCAACCCCTGACTTCAGATAATCTGCCCGCCTCGGCCTCCCAAAGTGCTGGGATTACAGGTATGAGCTACCGCGCCTGGCCTAAAACCTCTTGTATAGCAGTGAAGTTACAAAAGTACCATCAGAAATAGTGGATCTAATACATGTGGCCAATAAACAGATGAAATAAAGCTCAGGGGGGCGGAGCAAGATGGTCGAATAGGAACAGCTCCAGTCTCCAGCTCCCAGCGCAAGCGACACAGAGGACGGGTGATTTCTGCATTTTCAACTGAGGTACTGGGTTCATCTCACTAGCGAGTGCCAGACAATCGGTGCTGGTCAGCTGCTGCAGCCCGACCAGCGAGAGCTGAAGCAGGGCGAGGTATCGCCTCACCTGGGAAGTACAAGCAGGGAGGGAATCCCTTTTCCTAGCCAGGGGAACTGAGACACACAACACCTGGAAAATTGGGTAACTCCCACCCCAATACTGCGCTTTACCAAGGGTCTTAGCAAACGGCACATCAGGAGATTATATCCCACACCCGGCCAGGAGGGTCCCACGCCCAGGGAGCCTCCCTCATTGCTAGCACAGCAGTCTGTGATCTAACGGCAAGGCAGCAGTGAGGCTGGGGGAAGGGTGCCCACTATTGCTGAGACTTAAGTAGGTAAACAAAGCCCCTGGGAAGCTCAAACTGGGTGGATCCCACAGCAGCTAAAGGAGGCCTGCCTGTCTCTGTAGACTCCATCTCTGGGGACAGGGCACAGCTAAACAAAAAAAAAAAAAGCAGCAGAAACCTCTGCAGATGCAAACGACCCTATCTGACAGCTTTGAGGAGAGCAGTGGATCTCCCAACACGGAGATTGAGATCTCAGAACCGACAGACTGCCTGCTCAAGTGGGTCCCTGACCCCTGAGTAGCCTAACTGGGAGACATCCCCCACTAGGGGCAGACTGACACCCCACATCTCACAAAGCAGGGTACACCCCTGAGACGAAGCTTCCAAAGCAAGAATCAGACAGGTACACTCGCTGTTCAACCATATTCTATCTTCTGCAGCCTCTGCTGCTGACACCCAGGCAAACAGGGTCTGGAATGGACCTCAAGCAATCTCCAACAGACCTACAGCTGAGGGTCCTGACTGTTAGAAGGAAAACTATCAAACAGGAAGGACACCTACACCAAAACCCCATCAGTACGTCACCATCATCAAAGACCAGAGGCAGATAAAACCACAAAGATGGGGAAAAAGCAGGGCAGAAAAGCTGGAAATTAAAAAAATAAGAGCGCATCTCCCCCTCCAAAGAAACGCAGCTCATCGCCAGCAACGGATCAAAGCTGGATGGAAAATGACTTTGACGAGTTGAGAAAAGACGGCTTCAGTCCATCAAACTTCTCAGAACTAAAGGAGGAATTACGTACCCAGTGCAAAGAAACTAAAAATCTTGAAAAAAGAATGGAAGAATGGATAAGTAGAATAATCAATGCAGAGAAGGTCATAAACGAACTGACAGAGATAAAAACCATGACACGAGAAATACGTGACAAATGTGCAAGCTTCAGTAACCGACTCGATCAACTGGAAGAAAGAGTATCAGTGATTGAGGATCAAATGAATGAAATGAAGCAAGAAGAGAAGTCTAAAGAAAAAAGAGGAAAAATAAATGAACAAAGCCTTCAAGAAGTATAGGATTTTGTGAAAAGACCAAATCTGCATCTGATTGGGGTGCCTGAAAGTGAGGCGGAAAATGGAACCAAGTTGGAAAACACTCTGCAGGATATTATCCAGGAGAACTTCCCCAACCTAGTAAGACAGGCCAACATTCAAATTCAGGAAATACAGAGAATGCCACAAAGATACTCCTCGAGAAGAGCAACTCCAAGACACATAATTGTCAGATTCACCAAAGTTGAAATGAAGGAAAAAGTGTTAAGGGCAGCCAGAGAGAAAGGTCGGGTTACCCACAAAGGGAAGCCCATCAGACTAACAGCAGATCTCTCGGCAGAAACTCTACAAGCCAGAAGAGAGTGGGGGCCAATATTCAACATTCTTAAAGAAAAGAATTTTCAACCCAGAATTTCATATCCAGCCAAACTAAGTTTCATAAGTGAAGGAGAAATAAAATCCTTTATAGATAAGCAAATGCTTAGAGATTTTGTCACCACCAGGCCTGACTTACAAGAGACCCTGAAGGAAGTACTAAACATGGAAAGGAACAACCGGTACCAGCCATTGCAAAAACATGCCAAAATGTAAAGACCATCGAGGCTAGGAAGAAACTGCATCAACTAACGAGGAAAATAACCAGTTAATATCATAATGACAGGATCAAGTTCACAAATAACAATATTAACCTTAAATGTAAATGGACTAAATAGTCCAATTAAAAGACACAGACTGGCAAACTGGATAAAGAGTCAAGACCCATCAGTTTGCTGTATTCAGGAGACCCATCTCACATGCAGAGACACACATAGGCTCAAAATAAAGGGATGGAGGAAGATCTACCAAGTAAATGGAGAACAAAAAAAAGCAGGGGTTGCAATCCTAGTCTCTGATAAAACAGACTTTAAACCATCAAAGATCAAAAGAGACAAAGAAGGCCATTACATAATAGTAAAGGGATCAATTCAACAGGAAGAGCAAACTATCCCAAATATATATGCACCCAATACAGGAGCACCAAGATTCATAAAGCAAGTCCTTAGAGATTTACAAAGAGACTTAGACTCCCATACAATAATAATGGGAGACTCTAACAACCCACTGTCAACATTAGGCAGATCAACGAGACAGAAAGTTAACAAGGATATCCAGGAATTGAACTCATATCTGCACCAAGGGGACCTAATAGACATCTACAGAACTCTCCCCCCCAAATCAACAGAATATACATTCTTCTCAGACCACATCGCACTTATTCAAAAATTGGAAGTAACGTACTCCTCAGCAAATGTACAAGAACAGAAATTATAACAAACTGTCTCTCAGACCACAGTGCAATCAAACTAGAACTCAGGACTAAGAAACTCAATCAAAACCACTCAACTACATAGAAACTGAACAACTTGCTCCTGAATGACTACTGGGACATAACGAAATGAAGGAAGAAATAAAGATGTTCTTTGAAACCAATGAGAACAAAGATACAACATACCAGAATCTCTGGGACACATTTAAAGCAGTGTGCAGAAGGAAATTTATGGCACTAAATGCCCACAAGAGAACGCTGGAAATATCTAAAATTGACACTCTAACATCACAATTAAAAGAACTAAAGAAGCAAGAGCAAACACATTCAAAAGCTGGCAGAAGGCAAGAAATAACTAAGATCAGAGCAGAACTGAAGGAGATAGAGACACAAAAAACCCTCCAAAAAAATCAATGAATCCAGGAGTTGGTTTTTTGAAAAGATCAACAAAATTGATAGACTGCTAGCAAGACTCATAAAGAAAAAAAGAGAGAAGAATCAAATAGATGCAATAAAAAATGATAAAGGGGATATCACCACCAAACCCACAGAAATACACACTACCATTAGAGAATACTATAAACACCTCTACGCAAATAAACTAGAAAATCTAGAAGAAATGGATAATTTCCTGGACACTTACCCTCTCCCAAGACTAAACCAGGAAGAAGCTGAATCCCTGAATAGACCAATAGCAGGCTCTGAAATTGAGGCAATAATTAATAGCCTACCAACCAAAAAAAGTCCAGGACCAGATGGATTCACAGCTGAATTCTACCAGAGGTACAAGAAGGAGCTGGTACCATTCCTTCTGAAACTATTCCAATCAATAGAAAAAGAGGGAATCCTCCCTAACTCATTTTATGAGGCCACCATCATCCTGATACCAAAGCCTGGCAGAGAAACAACAAAAAAAGAGAATTTTAGACCAATATCCCTGATGAACATTGATGCAAAAATCCTCAATAAAATACTGGCAAACTGAATCCAGCAGGACATCAAAAAGCTTATCCACCATGATCAAGTGGGCTTCATCCCTGGGATGCAAGGCTGGTTCAACATACGCAAATCAATAAACGTAATCCAGCATATAAACAGAACCAAAGACAAAAATCACATGATTATCTCAATAGATGCAGAAAAGGCCTTTGACAAAATTCCACAGCTCTTCATGCTAAAAACTCTCAATAAATTCGGTATTGATGTAATGTATCTCAAAATAATAAGAGCTATTTATGACAAACCCACAGCCAATATCATACCGAATGGGCAAAAATTGGAAGCATTCCCTTTGAAAACTGGCACAAGACAGGGATGCCCTCTCTCGCCACTCCTATTCAATATAGTGTTGGAAGTTCTGGCTAGGGCAATCAGGCAAGAGAAAGAAATCAAGGGTATTCAGTTAGGAAAAGAAGAAGTCAAATTGTCCCTGTTTGCAGATGACATGATTGTATATTTAGAAAACCCCATCATCTCAGCCCCAAATCTCCTTCAGCTGATAAGCAACTTCAGCAAAGTCTCAGGATACAAAATTAATGAGCAAAAATCACAAGCATTCTTTACACTAGTAACAGACAAACAGAGAGCCAAATCATGAATGAACTTCCATTCACAATTGCTTCAAAGAGAATAAAATACCTAGGAATCCAACTTACAAGGGATGTAAAGGACCTCTTCAAGGAGAACTACAAACCACTGCTCAGTGAAATAAAAGAGGACACAAACAAATGGAAGAACATACCATGCTCATGGATGGGAAGAATCAATATCATGAAAATGGCCATACTGCCCAAGGTAATTTATAGATTCAATGCCATCCCCATCAAGCTACCAATGAGTTTCTTCACAGAATTGGAAAAAACTTCTTTAAAGTTCATATGGAACCATAAAAGAGCCTGCATTGCCAAGGGAATCCTAAGTCAAAAGAACAAAGCTGGAGGCATCACGCTACCTAACTTCAAACTATACTACAAGGCTACAGTAACCAAAACAGCATGGTACTGGTACCAAAACAGAGATATAGACCAATGGAACAGAACAGAGTCCTCAGAAATAATACCACACACCTACAGCCATCTGATCTTTGACAAACCTGACAAAAACAAGAAATGGGGAAAGGATTCTCTATTTAATAAATGGTGCTGCGAAAATTGGCTTGCCATAAGTAGAAAGCTGAAACTGGATCCTTTCCTTACTCCTTATACGAAAATTAATTCAAGATGGATTAGAGACTTAAATGTCAGACCTAATACCATAAAAACCCCAGAAGAAAACCTAGGCAATACCATTCAGGACATAGGCATGGGCAAGGACTTCATGTCCAAAACACCAAAAGCAATGGCAACAAAAGCCAAAATTGACAAATGGGATCTAATGAAACTAAAGAGCTTCTGCACAGCAAAAGAAACTGCCATCAGAGTGAACAGGCAACCTACAGAATGGGAGAAAATTTTTGCAATCTACTCATCTGACAAAGGGCTAATATCCAGAACCTACAAAGAACTCAAACAAATTTACAAGAAAAAAAGTACAACCCCATCAAAAAGTGGGCAAAGGATGTGAACAGACATTTCTCAAAAGAAGACATGCATACAGCCAACAGACATATGAAAAAATGCTCATCATCACTGGCCATCAGAGAAATGCAAATCAAAACCACAATGAGATACCATCTCACACCAATTAGAATGGCAATCATTAAAAAGTCAGGAAACAACAGGTGCTGGAGAGGATGTGGAGAAATAGGAACACTTTTACACTGTTGGTGGGATTGTAAACTAGTTCAACCATTATGGAAAACAGTATGGCGATTCCTCAAGGATCTAGAACTAGAAGTACCATATGACCTAGCCATCCCATTACTGGGTATATACCCAAAGGATTATAAATCATGCTGCTCTAAAGACACATGCACATGTATGTTCATTGCGGCACTATTCACAATAGCAAAGACTTGGAATCAACCCAAATGTCCATCAGTGACAGACTGGATTAAGAAAATGTGGCACATATACACCATGGAATACTATGCAGCCATAAAAAAGGATGAGTTTGTGTCCTTTGTAGGGATATGGATGCAGCTGGAAACCATCATTCTTAGCAAACTATCCCAAGAACAGAAAACCAAACACCGCATGTTCTCACTCATAGGTGGGAACTGAACAATGAGATCACTTGGACTTGGGAAGGGGAACATCACACACCGGGGCCTATTATGGGGAGGTGGGAGGGAGAGGGATTGCATTGGGAGTTATACCTGATGTAAATGACAAGTTGATGGTGCTGACGAGTTGATGGGTGCAGCACACCAAGATGGCACAAGTATACATTTGTAACAAACCTGCACATTATGCACATGTACCCTAGAACTTAAAGTATAATAAAAAAAAAATTTAAAAAAAGAAATAAAGCTCAGCATCACTGATCATTAGAGAAATGCAAATCAAAACCACAGTGTGATACCATCTCACACCAGTCAGAATGGCTATTATTAAAAAGTCAAAAAACAACAGATGCTGGTGAGGTTGCAGAGAAATAGGAATGCTTCTACACTGTTGGTGGGAATGTAAATTAGTTCAACCATTGTGCAAGACAGTGTGGTGATTCCTCAAAGACCTAGAGGCAGAAATACCGTTTGACCCAGCAATCCCATTACTGGGTGTATACTCAAAGGAATATAAATTGTTCTGTTATAAAGACAACACATGTGTATGTTCATTGCATCACTATTCACAATGCAAAGACATGGAATCAACTTAAATGCCCATCAATGATAGACTGGATAAAGAAAATGTGGTGCATATATACCATGCAATACTATGCAGCCCTAAAAAGAAACAAGATCATGTCCTTTGCAGAAACAGGGATGGAGCTGGAGGCCATTATCCTTAGCAAACTAATGCAGGAACAGAAAACCAAATACCTGTATGTTCTCATTTATAAGTGAGAGCTAAATGATGAAAACATATGGACACATGGAGGGGAGCAACACACACTGGGGCCTGTCAGAGGACCAGGGGTGGGAGGAAGGAGAAGATTAGGAAGAATAGCTAGTGGATACTGGATTTAATACCTGGGTGGTGGGATGATCTATGCAACAAACACCACCGAACACATTTACCTATGGTAACATGAACGTGTACCCCTGAACTTAAAATAAAAGTTGGAAAAAAAAGGCATGTCAGTCAAAGAAAGAAACAGTGGGGCTAACAAATTGATCTTAGTACAGGTATATCCAATTACAAAATAACACAGAGATTTTATAAAATTAAGGTTTATTTGTCCTAGAGTAGCAACGTTAGTCTCAGCAGTTAGTAGAAAGATTTTGGTGCTTTTAAAGGCCTAGCTTCAGTGTTATCAGGCTGAATTAATTAAGGTAATGCCCATAAAATGTCTAATGGTGTCTGGCCAAACTGGAGGCATTTAATAGATAATTATCATTGCCTTCATAATATTGTAAATAAACTCATAGCTAACAATGAGGCACTTACATAGTACTTGTGTTTTTAAAAGCATGTACTATTTCACAGGAATCTCACAAATCCCCTTGTCAGCATAATTGCTGACAAGGCAGACAGTTTTTGCCTTTTACAGATATGGATAACTTGGTTCTACGGACAGTTTCAGACCTCCTATCCAGAACTAAAGAAAGAGTATACCCAAAGATCCAGCCACTTGGGGCAAACTCTTTTTAAAGGTTAATTTCCTAAACTGGCCCATGTCTTCTATGATTCCCTATAAAGCTGCAGTAAGTAGCTAAGATTCCAGACCAAGGTGAGCCTTTTTTGAAACCATCTAATCTTCTCCTATAATTACCAATAGCAATGTCGTTCAAAAGAAATGTAACGTGAGCCACCTATGTAATTTAAAATTGTCTAATGGACACATTAGTAAGAAGTAAAATTAATTTTAATAAAATAATTTATTTAACCCTATATATTCAAAACACTATTCCAGTAGGTAATTAATAAAAATTATTAGTGAGCTATTTTACATGCTTAATTTATGCTAAATCTTCAAGTCCTGGGTGTATATTTCGTGTATAATACATCTCAATTAGAACCAGCCACATTTCAGGTGCTGGAGAGCTACATGTGGCTAATGGCCATCATATTGGACAGTAGAGACCTAGAGAATAGTACCTCTCTCCCAGAACCCAGGTTTCACTTCTCAGCAACATTCTACGTTAAGGGCTGAGTCAAGACTAATAATATCTGCAATATTATCCTCTCTTATGCGAATGGAAACCTTGAACATAAGCTTGAGGGCAGTCAATCTAACCATGCTTCTCATGCTGCCATCCTAGGCTATAATCCTATCTATCTATCTACCTACCTATCTATAATTTATCATGTCTGTTGCCCACTTATCCTCCACAACTGGCATTGCCTATGTTCACCATTATCCTCAAGGCTCCATCCTCAATTACATGTTTTCTCTCAGCAATTTTGTTTCCTGCTTCACAGAAAAAAAAATTAAGACTGATATCAAGAGATTCAGCTCCCTCAAATTCCTACACACACACACACACACACACACGCACAGACACATATACATAGATCCATATATATATACACACACACACACACACACACGTTATCCTTCCCTTCCCTCTTTCCATTCAGTGTCAAAGAAAGTGCCATTTCTTCTTCTTTTAATAATGAACTCTCCCACTTCTTTGCAACTCTAGGTCAGGAAACTTCCTTCATTATAATTACCTTTCGCCTGTGTTTTCAACCTTTCTCTTTTCGATAGTTTATTTTATGCATCCTATCAAAATGCTCATGTCTCTCCTATCACTTAACAAACAGACGATTTTAATTACTGTCCCACCTCTTCCCCTCCTTTTTAGAAATCTAAAGCTCCACTTTCATTGAGTCTTCAACCTTCTGCCACACAACACTATCTAAACCGCTTTGGCAAATGACACTGACACTCTTCTAATCGCCCATAGATTCTTTCAATTTGTGACTTGTCTTCAGCATTTATTATTCTGGACCATTCTGTTATTCCTGAAGCTCTCCATTTACTCAGCCCACATTATACCACAATCCAGGATCTCCTCCTGACTGTTCTTCTCAGGCTCCTTTATTTCTACCTTCCTACTGCCTAGGGTCCACTCCATATTCTCCTCTTATCTTCTGGCTCTCCCTGGGCAGTTTCATTCACTACTATCATGTCTCTTTAGACGACTCTTTAACTATTGCCCAGTTCTCTTTCCTGAGTTTCAGGCTGGACTATACAACTGCCTAATGCTCACTGCAGCCTTGAACTCCTGGGCTCAAGTGATCTTCCTGCCTGAGCTTCCAGAGTTGCTCGGATTACAGGTGCATGCTACCACAACTAGCTAGTTAAAAACAAACAAACAAACAAACAAACAAACAAAAAACTTCTTTGCAGAGATAAAGTCTTGCTGTATTAACCAGGCTAGTCTTGAAGTCCTGGCCTCAAGAGATCTCCCGCCTTGGCCTCCCAAAGTGCTGGGACTACAAGCATAAGCTATAATGTGCCTGGCCCCCACAGGGCTCTTATACTCAGCTTGCCCAAAAGTAACCTCATTGTCTTCCTCCCAAATCTCCCCCTCTTCCTAAATTCCCCTTCTTCATAAACAGCACCACTGTTACACCAAGTTACCTAGGCCAACAGCTTGGGAGTCAACCCAAGACTCCCCTCTCTCCCTTTTGGGCCCCACATCTAATTTGTTACCAAGTCACACAGATACTATTTCTTTAGCATGACATTTCTTTCCTTACTTTCCAAGTCTACCCCGACTATCACAGTTCACCTTCGCATCTTGTTTAGGTTTCAGTGGTCTGCTAACAGGCTGCATTACCTCTATCATTAAAAATGTACTGTTTGTTTACCCTTCTGTCTTAACTCCTTAAAAACAAGGACTACAACCTTTTTTATATTCAACACACAGAATCCTCATGAAAGATTCATTGAATAAAATATTAAGGATTTAGTGGACAAGTGAATGGATGAATGGAATGACTAACATGCCTAAATTTATACATCCTTTTAACTTTGTTAATGATACGGTAGAGAAACTAGGCCTCTTGGTTACCAATAGTCTGGGCTCCTTGGGCTGTATTAGATCCTTCAGAAGTGCCTATTTTAAGGAACCCCGAAGAACATCCTTTTGAAATCTAAGTAACTACCATTTAATTTATCTATTTTGTGAGTTGGTGGTTTTGTATATCAGATTTTCTCAAACTAGGACACACCTGTCTGAGAATGGAAATGAGAACTCTAAGCTCTAATCCATAGCTCTGAAAGTAACTTGCTCTGTGACTTTGATTGAGGATAATATTACTGTTTCGTCACAGATATAAAATGCCATGTGACAAATATGTAGAATTGGACTAATCCACCAGAATAGCATTAAGTTTATAAGTGCATGCTCATAAATGACTTTTCCAGTTGAGATATTAAGACTATATCTGAATTCCCCAAAGAACTGCTTAATCTTCTAGTGAATATCCATAGCATAGAAAAGACCAATTCACTCTAAACATGAGAGATCACATATAATAAATAATGTTTCATCCTATTGTTAGACTTGTCTATTACTATTATATTTTTTAAACATATACACCTTTATAAGCCATAACTCACATCTTTATATATGATCTTGAGGCAAGACTCCCATTTATAAAGAAAAGAATAAACTCTGTTCACTATAGTTGCAAGTCAAGCATATTTTCTTGGTTATACAAGTATATTATCTTAGTTATATATTTCCTAAGAAAAGCCCTGGCCAGGCGCGGTGGCTCACACCTGTAACCCCAGCACTTTGGGAGGCCAAGGTGGGCAGATCACGATGTCAGGAGATCGAGACCATCCTGGGTAACATGGTGAAACCCCTTCTCCACTGAAAATACAAAAAACTTAGCCGGGCGTGGTGGCAGGTGCCTGTAGTCCCAGCTACTTGGGAGGCTGAGGCAGGAGAACAGCATGAACCGGGGAGGCGGAGCTTGCAGTGAGCTGAGATAGTGCCACTGTGCTCCAGCCTGGACAACAGAGTGAGACTCCATCTCAAAAAAAAAAAAAAAAAAGTAAAGAAAAAAAAAAAGAAAAGCCCTATTTGTACAGATTATACTGTATTATCCTATTAATGAGAACATCTAATAAATCAGAATATGCCATTTCTTAGATAATGTAAAGTTTTTGCCTTCTGAAAGTATATTGTTTTACTTCCCTAATACTTTATTGTAAAAATATTTTTTTTCTCATGGTCTAATTATAATAGCTTTTTTGAAAAGAAAAACTTTTTATTAGGAGTTATATTCTAAAAGGTAACTTTAACTTTATCGTCCCCCAAAATTCATTTTTCTCTTCCTAATAGAATTGTAAACTGTGACTATGATCCTGAAACACACTTACATTGTTTAAAAAAAAAATGATTCCATTTCCATAGTCATTCTCTTATAGGCTATCTGATCTCTGCTTTTCCCTGCAAACGCAGTGTTCAGAATGCATTATAAAAATGCAATTTTCCCTTATACTATTGAAATGAAGCATATTTAAAAAAAATAAATAACCTTGAATCTCAAATGGTCTGTATAGTTGAGTGTTTTAGAAAATCACAGTAAAAGTAATTTCAAAACTCTCATTTGATAGTAACTGGAATGAATGCTGGGCATCTCTAATCCTGGTCTTTTGATAGCACCTCAAACACAGCATGTCCCAAATCAAAACAATTATCTTCCTCTATGATCCCTCCCTCTGCCTCTCCCTCTCAACTCAGTTTTTCTTCTTCAGTTTCTAGTTGTATCACTATTACCAAATGTTCAGGCTACATAATATAGGGCTATTTCCAACCATTTCATCCATTCCCAAAACCAACTGGTCACTACTTAATGTGTTGATCTCATTTGTTTATCTGTCCCTCTATGTATTCAATAAGTATTTATTGATATCTATAATTTGTGAGGTACCGGGCTAGAAATAGGGAAATGAAAATAAGATGGCATTTTTATTCTAAATGGTCACAGTCTTATAAGAAGTCAGACATGTTAATAAACAGTCTGTGATGTGTTAGTAACTGTTAAAAAGTTTTCAAAACACAAACAACAATAAAAAACTGATTTGTATTGTTTACTCATTTTCATGGTGTAAATATTCCTACCACAGCAGGAACATAGAACTGGGAGGTGATACTAACAACTGGATCTTGCAAGCTGGTGCAAGCTGACTCCAACACACCACTCTAAAAGCACTCACAGTGTAACAAGAGCTCTACTAGAGATACATACAAAGTGCTATATGGGGAACACAAAAGAGGGAACTCTAGGGTACCCATGCAATGTTTCACAGGATCCTCTTGGTTCTGTGAACTTCTTTCCATTCTTCATAGCTACTACTTTAGTTCAGCAAAATGCAATGAGAGTCAGCATGATACAATTTCTTCCTGACTCAAACACTTCTGATGGCCCTCCACTGTTTATAAAACAAGTTCAACAATTAATAAGTCCAAAATAAGACATGACAATTCAAGGAACTTTTTCACCTTGCCTTGAGCTATTCTTTTAGCCTCATCATTCCTTCATACACTTCTACATGATTTATGCTTTAGAAAATATTTAGAAGTGAAAAAGACAGATGAAAGAAAAACAAAAATTTGCACATTGACCCAGGATAAAAAAGAGAATATACATATTTGTCATAACAGTAAACCTCTTTACAAAACTTCCATTGAGTCCTGTTTATTTTCTCTGTGATACTCAAAATCCCTGCCAAACAGAATGGGGTAAAGCTTATTAATACTTTTATATCTTGTCATTATTTGTTTATGCTGTTCTTTCCCTTAGCTTGTTTTTCCTCTTCTTTTCTGGTCAATGAAACGCTAAGCCTCTAGAAAAACTGTCACTTCCATGAAGCATTTCTCAATCCATAGCTAGAGTTAATAAATTTCTGTGCTACAAAGGGTATTTAGCACAGTGATTTATATTGTAACTAAAATTTTATGTTGTCTGTCCCTCTGTAACAGCACAGATTAGAACTGTATTGTTCCCTGCTATATCCAGAGGCCTAGAACAGTGCCAAGTACATAATAGTTGTCGAATTGTTCAATTAATATTTATTTAGCATGCAAAAACTTAATTGTGAATGTCTTTTCCTAGAGTTGATAAATACATTAGAATTAGAGATTGTGTCTTACTCATCTTAGTATCCCTTACAGCATTCGGTACCTCTGACACAAGGAAGCACTTAATATATGATGTTTGCATTGGACTGAATCTTCTCTAGGCCTTTCAATTTTCTGAGTATTCAAAAACTATATGCCAGTATTTATAAAGTACACGTATTTTTAAAGATATATAAGTAGAAATGCACCAAACAGACTGAATTGCAAAATGGGTAAAGATGAACTCTAGGAAATACAGGAAGACCAACCAGAATTTTCAGTGGTGAATTGTAATAAAATTAGAGTATTTATACTTAAAAAGGAAGAGATTGGCTGCTTCTCTAATTGTGGCTTTTAAATGGTACTTCATTTTGTTGAGAATTGAAACCTGAGACTCACACAAACAACAAAATAGCACCACAGACAGGATTGCAGGCTCTAGACACTATTTTGCAACTCATTTGGACAGGCTTCATAGGAACACACAGGCTAAGGATCTGAATACTCTATTGCTCTGAGGGGTTTGACTATGTACAATACATTTCATACTTAAGATTCATTCAAAAACCTCAATTTCAGAACTTGTTATTGGTCTACTCAGGGATTCAACTTCTTCCTGGTTTAGTCTTGGGAGGTTGTATGTGTCCAGGAATTTATCCATTTCCTCTAGATTTTCTAGTTTATTTGCGTAAAGATGTTTACAGTATTCTCTGATGGTAGTTTGTATTTCTGTGGGATCAGTAAGCGATATCCTCTTTGTCATTTTTTATTGTGTCTATTTGATTCTTCTCTCTTTTTTTCTTTATTAGTCTGGCTAGCGGTCTATTTTGTTAATCTTTCCAAAAAGCAGCTCCTGGATTCATTAATTTTTTGAAGGGTTTTTCGTGTCTCTATCTCCTTCAGTTCTGCTCTGATCTTAGTTATTTCTTGTCTTCTGCTAGCTTTTGAATTTGCTTGCTCTTGCTTCCCTAGTTTTTTTAATTGTGATGTGAGAGTGTCAATTTTAGATCTTTCCAGCTTTCTGATGTGGGCATTTAGTGCTCTAAATTTCCCTCTAAACACTGCTTTAGCTGTGTCCAGGAGATTCTGGTATGCTGTGTCTTTGTTCTCATTGTTTTCAAAGAACTTATTTATCTTTTTTATTTCTGCCTTAATTTTGTGCCAGTAGTCATTCAGGAGCAGGTTGTTCAGTTTCCATGTAGTTGTGCAGTTTTGAGTGAGTTTCTTAATCCTGAGTTCTAATTTGATGGCACTATGGTCTGAGAGACCGTTTGTTATGATTTCCGTTCTTTTGCATTTGCTGAGGAGTGTTTTACTCCTAATTATGTGGTCAATTTTAGAATAAGTGTGATGCGGTGCTGAGAAGAATGTATATACTTTGGGTGGAGAGTTCTGTAGATGTCTATTAGGTCTGCTTGGTCCAGAGCTGAGTTCAAGTCTGAATATCCTTGTTAATTTTCTGTCTCGTTGATCTGTCTAATATTGACAGTAGGGTGTTAAAGTCTCCCACTATTCTTACGTGGGAGTCTAAGTCTCTTTGTAGGTCTATAAGAACCTGCTTTATGAATCTTGGTGCTCCTGTATTGGATGCATATATATTTAGGATAGTTACCTCTTCTTGTTGCATTGATCCCTTTACCATTACATAATGCCCTTCTTTGTCTTTTTTTATCTTTGTTGGTTTCAAGTCTGTTTCATCAGAGACTAGGATTGCAACCCCTGCTTTTTTTGTTTGTTTGTTTGTTTTGTTTTGTTTTATTTTCCCTTTCCATTTCCTTGGTAAATATTCCTGCATCCCTTTATTTTGAGCCTATGTGTGTCTTTGCATGTGAGATGGGTCTCCTGAATACAGCACACTGATGGGTCTTGACTCTTTATCCAATTTGCCAGTCTGTGTCTTTTAACTGGGGCATTTAGCCCATTTACGTTTAAGGTTAATCTTGTTTTGTGTGAATTTGGTCCTGTCATTATATAGCTGGGTTTTTTACCTGTTAGTTGATGCAGCTTTTTCATAGTGTCAATGGTCTTTACAATTTGGTATGTTTTTGCAGTGGCTGGTACTGGTTTTTCCTTTCCATATTTAGTGCTTTCTTCAGGAGCTCTTGTAAGGCAGGCCTGGTGGTGACAAAAATCTCTCAGCATTTGCTTGTCTGAAAAGGATTTTATTTCTCCTTTGCTTATGAAGCTTAGTTTGACTGGATATGAAATTCTGGGTTGAAAATTCTTTTCTTTAAGAATGTTAAATATTGGTCCCCACTCTCTTCTGGCTTGCAGGGTTTCTGCAGAGACATCCGCTGTTAGTATGATATGCTTCCCTTTGTGGGTAATCCGACCTTTCTCTCTGGCGCCCTTAAGGTATATTTTGTACGAAGTTCATCTTGGAGAGTACATCAGAAAATAACAAGCTTCACAGACAAATGTCTATGAGTATTTTACTGATGGTTTTTGTTTTGCTTTGCTTGAATGTGTGGGTGTTTTATTTTATGGCATGGGGCACACATCTGATCACACCTGCTTGTTTATTTTATAAATTTCAGGCTAAAGCTGTACAATCATGATCTACACTACAGAGCTTTGGAAACTTGATTGTTCAATCACGTCTATGCAGCAAATTATTGGGAATGAATTCAGGTCCTGCCTGTGGGTACTCCCTCATTACAGGTATCCATCCATTCAACTGAATGTCCATGCTATTCTCAATCTCCACAAGGAGCACACCTGGCTTGGCTAAGAGGTGAAGCTCTGCACTTGCATGTGGAAATACAATAACCACATTCCAGTTATTTTTCAGAAAGTTTAACTCTGAATCCATTGTCATTCAGTATTAATCAAAACTTTGACTTAAAGAACAGGTATAGAGAGGACTGCTTAAGGGAACACAACAAACACATCTTTTCCTTTAAAACTCTATTCCTATATTGCACCAGCTGGCGGATGAGATCATTTTGACTTCTCATATAATTGTTACACACTGAGGTGATACTATAAGCATCTTAAAAGGAATATTCTAAGAAACTGGTAGTTACTGAGGACAGTGAATGCTGGATCACATAGTGTCTTCATTTGAGATCCATGAGGGAATTTTCTATTAGGTATCAGGAAAAGTTGGGCTTTTTGTGAGCAACTCATTTGCTTATGTCATGGACACTGTCAGTCATATAATTTGATTGGGTGGAAGTCTAAAAGCTGAGTAATAATGTGGCTACCCATAACAAAAGTACAGGATTTCATGGCATGCATATTACTGTTTAGAGTCTCATTTGCTCTCTGTCCTAATTTCCTCATTCACTTTATCTTATTATATTGCATAAATTTTATAAACGGCCTTACATTTTACTAAAAAAGGAAGTTTAAAATAAATAAATGAATACAACGATGACAATGTTGTAAACTTTTACAAAAATAGAGAGTTAACTTATATATATTAACAGGTATTTTAACTATTATAGTGTTATGTAACTACAGATATTTTTGCTACAGACACTCTGAAACAATGAATGTTTAATAATCACAAAATCACTATTTTTGCACTATTTCAATTTGCTATTTAAACTTATAAAATACTTGTAAAAATTTTTGCTTTATTCAATAAACTATATCAATGCAAGTCCTACTTTAAAATCAGTGCTATGGGCTCATGTAATTCATTTATTTTAAATATCTAATCATTCTTCTGTTGAATTCTGCTTTTACAACAGGATAAAGAGCAAGTTTTGAAATACAACAAATTAACATACTATCAAGATTTTTTAGCCCTAGTACTCCTTAGACTAATATAGATAGAAAGAGTTAGCCAGTTTTCCTTTTCTTATGTTATTTTTGATTGGCCTGACTCTGAGTATAGTATGCTTAACAAATAAAATTCTCTGCATAAGAAAAAAAAAAACTTAAAAAGAAAAATTAGTGTTTTGGCAAATATTCACACCCAATTAAAATTTATGTGAGTTGCTTTATGTACTGTTTGTACAACTAATGTCTCAAATGTGACATGACCAAAACAGAACTATGGCAATGTAATCTGGTAAGCCAAGTTGATAAATGTTGTTCATTGCAAAGCCTACTGTTTATGAGCTCCTCAGGCTAATTCGTGTTCCAAATATTAAGTAGCTCTTTTGTATATTAATGTATGTCAAGAGCCAACAAAAGTTTTGCTATTCAGAGAAAATAATTTTCAAAAGAAACTACGAAATAACATAAGTCAAAGTTCTATTAAACTACTCTGTCATTTTAGGAAGGGCAAGACAAAACAAATTAAAAATGAACATCTTTTATCCCCTGACCTAGCAATTTTACCTATAGAAATTAATTCCAAGGTAAAAACTTGTACAAACATTTATGTATAAGTCTGTTCTCTGCAATGTCCTCTTATATAAAAATTAGAAAAAATAAACACTAGGGGAATGATTAGTTAATCCATATGCTGGAACACTATGCAGCTGTTAACCATGTTATGGAAATATATTTAATGATATTAGAGAAGACCACAATATATTTTTCAATTTAAAAAGGATGTTATAAAGTAGTAATTATTATATCATCTTAATTTTATTTTTATAATTACATATAGAAGACAATTGTTTGAGGTCAGGTCAAAATGCTTATTTTACAGTGTTTATTTCTGAGAAGTAGGCAAACAGGAATAGTTTTACAATTTTTAGTCTATTACATCTTGATTGTTTTCCATAATTTTTCTTAGTTTTTTTTGGAGGTGGAATGGGGTAATAAACATGGACTATCCTAGTAATTAGGAACAAAACAATGAAAGTGTTATTTTTATAACTAATATTTAAAATGTTTTATTTCAGTACTTGCGGAACAGAGATGTCTTCTTTAGTTCGCCTAAATTCACTTGTGAGAAATTGGAGATTTGGGGGTCTGGGGAGAGAGGCAATATAAAAACAGCATAGGCCAGGCTGACTCATACTAAAAGAAATATGGCACTTATCGCGGGAAGGAAGCAAGTGAACTGTTTCTAAGAAAACAACCAGAAAAATGATGAAGTGCTATTTAGACACTTTAGTGTTGGCAATCAAAGTCTGAAGTAAGCATAATTTCCCAAGATTACCCTTAATGTGTTTTCTATTTGGGGATATAAAGGGAATCAACAATGTACTCTTCCTCTGCAGTAAGGAGCGTGGGCTTGTTGGTTGCCATTACAGCCTGAGGACTCAGACTCATTGCTTGTTGAAAACTATTATTGTTCCATTTTTGAGTCCCATCAAACAAGAGAAAAAAAGTCTTTACAGGGTTTATACTGGGTATATGTGTAATTCTTGACCCTGAAATGTGATACCTACAGAATCTGAGTTTCCTGGGAAAACCATCTGCTCCTCAAAGCTAGGTGTCCCAAATAAGAGAAAAGTTAGAAAAAGATTGCATTATTTACATGACTAGAAATGTCTTATAAAGACTTTTGCTTTTTAGCCTGAATCTAGTGAAGACAGAAGTAGTTATTTACGTATAATCTCATCTAGTCTGGTATTAATTAAAATGGATAAACTAAAGTCCATTCTATATTGATCAGATAGAGAAATCAGAAAAAAAGACATCTAACATCTTCAATCATTCAGCTTATTTTTTCAATTAATATATCAGTTCATTTCTTAGTGCTATTTGCATATTGCATAAAAATGCAGCATTTAACAAATTTAAATCTCTTATCCTTTTCCTGAAAAAAAAAAAAAAAAATGGCATCATCAATAAGCATTTGCTGAAGGTTTGCCAGACACTGGTCACTCAGAGTGTGGTCTGTGGCCCAGCTGCATCACATCACATGGGAGTCTGTCATATATGTAGAATCTCAGGCCCCACCCCAGACCAGCTGAATCACAATTTTCAACTCAACAAGATCCCCAGGTGTTTTCTACGTACAGTACATGGACATTTGAGAAGCACTGTTTTAAGAGCATTTTTCAAGTATTGGAGATACCAAAAAGGTGTAAGGAGACTCCTCTAGTTAGTTCCTAGAGTAGGAAGTAAGAAATATACATAAAAGATAAACTATACAAGGAGCATATGCCAACTGCCAGGTGAGAGGTGTAGACAATTAACAGCATAGGAGTTTGAAGGAAGGCAAAGGTCACTCAAGATTGGGGCAGCTGGAGACATCTTAAAGGAAAGACAGTGTAGTTGGCCCTCTGTATCCGCAGATTCTGTATCTGTAAACTCAAACAATCTGGGATCAAAAAATATTTTGAAAAAAAATTGCACCTGTACTGAACATGTACAAACTTTTTAAATTATTCCCTGAACAATATAGTATAATAAAATTTACATAGTATTTACATTGTATTAGGTATAGCTAAACTAGAGATGATAAAGGAAGATGTGCATAGATCATATGCAAATACTACACTATTTTATATCAGAGACTTGAACATCTCAGATTTCGGTATCTGAGTGGTCCTGGAACCAATCTCCCTCAAATACCAAGGAGTACTTTACTTGGAAAATAAGAAAAAAGGGAGTATGGTATACTCAACCCTCCTTTGCATAAGTTTACTCTGTAACAGTTCTGTAAATTTTATATACCTAGAGCTCTGGGTATGGTTACTGTGCTGAGAAAACCTATTTGGTCTGAACAACTTAGTTATGGTAATTTGAAAGCAGCATGCATGATGTACAAATATACAACCTCTGTTAAATATACCACCTCTGTTAAATATACAACCTCTGTTAAATATACAACTTCTGTTAAATATACCACCTCTGTGAATAAGGCCAGGCTGTCTTTCCCAAACTGTATTTCATCTTTTACAATAAATATACTAAATTTAGGATTTATTTAGAAAGCAGGAAAACTCCTTTTTGAAGCACTCCTGAAAGGAATTCTTTTGGAAAATATAGAATTCTTCTATAATAAGAATAGTCAATTCCTAAAATATATATACTGTGAGTTAATATTTTCATTATATTTCAATTAAGTGCTTTTAAAAAGATCATGCTTGGCCAGGTGCAGTAGTTCATACCTGTAGTCCCAGCACTTTGGGAGGCTGAGGTGGGAGAATCACTTAAGGCCAGGAGTTTGAGACCAGCCCAGGCAATACAGTGAGACCCCATCTCCACAAATAAAAATAATAATAAAGGTCATGCTTGTATATACTTACTGTATGGAGCTAACGGTTATTGTTTTGCTATAGTGTCACTAAACAAAAATCAACATACAAAGGCGAAAGGGTGGCACATGTCTGCTGATTACATTTAAGGGCCCCCAAAGTCTCTCTTTTTGTCCCTGCAAGTGGTAGGATTGTTTCACTGGGATATAAATAAAACGCCTTAGTAACAACATCCTGAGAACGCCATGGCTCAGTACTATTCATGCCAACTTAACTGATCCTGAACTGAAACATGGCACTGGTGTCAGTGGCTTTTACTTATTGATGAATTTGTAAGGTGACAGGCTCTTTCGTGTCCAAAAGCGGTAGTTTCCCAGGGTCTCAAGAAGGTTTAAAAATATTTTCCTTCCATCACAACACAAAGCCTACTGTTTTTAAGTAATGCTGCTGAGGGTTGACATTTGAAACTGACAAGCAGCACATGTGCATTACGGAGATAAGGCCTGGCACATGTTGCTGCAGCCTCCTGAGATTTTGAAATGCTAGCAGTTCCAGCTGGTGGCTATGCCCCATTCCTAATGTGCACATTTTAGGGAAACTTGAGCCCCTCCTTCTGACTGTGATAGGGGCATGCCTGATTGGAATAGGGTTATTTTTTAAGATATTCAGAACAACGAACGTATTTATTCTATGAATAAAAAGAGAGTGGAAAGAAATAAAAGAGGTAAAATGTTAAGCTGAGATCTTAAAGAAAACAGTATCATTTGTTAAAAAATGAAAAATAGTGAATGCAGCCAAAGAGCAGTTAAAAAAAGAATCACTAGGGAGGAATAGTTTTAAAAAGAAAAAAGAAAAAATGAAGTAACTGAAAGGCAAACTTTTCATGAGAATCATTCAGATAAGCATATTTAAAAACAGTGAGGCAAAAATGGCTGATACAAGGAGTAGGGAAATGTAAATGAGTTAAGGAATGGGGAAACAAAAAACAGTTGAATTCCAAAAAGAAATAAAAACATAGAGATTAAAAAAGAAAAGGTACACTATGAAAGAAGATAGCTATCAAAATTTCTCAATCCCTGTGGGGGATAAGGTGGCACACATGGAATGCAAGGCAAGGGACAAGAAGGTGGGTTTGGAAGTAGAAAGGGGGACATAGTTCTGTTTAAGTAATATTTATAGGAGGCCACTGGTCTGGACTGAACTCCTTCCGGCAAGAGGCCCAACAGACCAAACCAAAATGGAGTCACAGATGGTAAAGTTCCATGTTACCAAGCCAAAACTAAGTTTATCTGACCTTCTAAGAGATCAGGAGAATGAAAGATAATAGCAAAATCTTCAAGTTTTAGCTGGCATGATGAGAAAATCCTCCCTGCTTTAATCTTTACAAGGAAATTAATTTTGAAATAACCAACCCACTTTTTGTTTTCTGTTTCTGCTTTCCTCAGTCCTTTTGTGACTATAAAACCAACTGCTCAGTTTATTGGAGCACTCATTCTATTTTACAGAATGAGGTGTTGCCCAATTCTAGTATCACAAATAAAAGTCAATTAAGATCTTTAAACCAAATTTGTTGTAATTTTGTCTTTTGACTATTCTTACCCATAATAGAAGATGCTAAGGCCAGAGAGGCAGGCAAAGTCAAAACTAAATTCAAAATGGTAGGGGCAGAGTCACGAAAAGTACCTAATCCAAAAGGATACTTAGGCAAATATCCTCAAAGAGTTAAAATTCCATGGGTGACAGTTTCATGATTGGTGACTGAAGTTAACAGGAATATCATATAACTAATCTTTTGAGGTTGATGTTTAGAATGTTACCACTCTCATCTACAACATACATATTAGTACTATTATCACAGACAGAAATCATGGAGGACACACCAGAGACTAACTCAGCAGGACGATTATATTCTTAAATGCTTTAAGGGCATTCAAAACATGTTTCTTGCATTATATGTAATTATTATTTGGAAATATAGTCTTGACATTTTAAAACACAAACAATTCAAGATGGAACCAAGTAGAACAGAGTTAAGAGCCTGGCTTTACTTTTTAATAAGAATATGTTTTTTGGAAACAATAAAAAGATACTTTTAAAATTCTTTAATTTTATTTTAGAGACAAGAATCTCGCTCTGTCACCCAGGCTTCAGTGCAGTGGCACAATCATAGCTCATTGCAGCCTCGAACTCCTGAGCTCAAGGGATCCTCCCACCTCAGCTTCCTGAGTTGCTGGGACTACAGGCATTTGCCACCACACCTGGCTTATTTATGTATTTACTTACTTGTTTATTTTTATATCTATTTTTCCCAGCTGTTTTTGAATTCCTGGCTTCAAGTGATCCTCCCATCTCAGCCTTTGAAAGTACTGGGATTACAGGCATGAGCCACTATGTCTGGTCAAAAGATACTTTTTTAAAAAGATTTTAAAATTAGGTTCTTTGAGCCTCATTTCTCCAACTATAAGATGAACATCAGAAAATTTACCTTGAAGGGAATTGAGGATTAGAGCAAATCGTTATCAGGTTTCTGGGTCATTAACTGGATATAGCAGTCATAACAAATAGTTCATGAGATGTGTATTTAAACAATACAAAATGGAAATTTAATTCATCTTTTACTAACATACATTCTTTCAAAAATATATACTGAGTTACTACTATGTACTCAGTATATATTCACTTTTCTGAATATATCAGTGAAAAACCAAAAATCCTGTCCTTCCAAGAGTTTACATGCTAGTGAAAGGAAATAAAAAATAAATGTATTCAATAGTAAATGGTATAGTATGTTTAGAAGCTAATGCTTACTTGTTACAGGAGAAGGTAAAACCAAATACAGTAGGATAAGTAATTGAGTGTTAGGCTGTTACAACTATAAATGTGGGTGGGAAAAGATAGGCTTTGATCTCTTTGAGAATGAGACATTCAAGCACAAATACTACTAAGCACAAATAACTGAGGTAACTAAGTACCAATTTGGATTTCTGCAAATAAATTGTGGATGATATATGGATGGTGTTTCATTGTTGTTACTGTTATCCAAAGGCATAAGAAAGCTAAATTTGCTGGAAGAATCTTATCTTGAAATGTTCTCACAACTATATTCTATTCTCCATGCTATTCTTAACTTCTCTTTTGCCTATCACAGAACAGTATTTGTTGAAAGCGCAACCATTTCTTTTGACCATGTAGCAGCAGCACTCATTAAGGCCATGTTCAAGGTTATCAGTCTTCAGACAGGCTTCCTTCTCAAAGCACTCCCCATCTCTCATATTGCTTCCTTATTCTCACAGTACTTATTTTACTCATTTGTTGTCTGTCTTCCTATTAGAACAAAAACTTTGTGAGAAAAGAGATTTTTTGTGTGTGCCATTACCGCAGTATCCCCATGTTTGGCATTGTCTGACACATAAAAAGCACTTGATGATACATGGTTGAATAAATAAAAGTAAGAAAGAATTATTTTTCGAAAAGAACCACAGTGTAGAAAATCATTAGGATACTTTCACAATTAATAAAGGCCTGAAATTTAGAGATTTAATATTTGCAACTTCAACTACTTAAGGGAAATTCTAAAGGTATGTGATGTGCACTAATTTGTAACACTACAGAGCCTGGTGAGTGGGAGCAAACCACTTAGCTAGTGAGTGCATCCTACCAAGCTGCTCACATAACATGAGGCTCTGTCATTCTCTACTGGTGACTGAGCATATCGCTACACAGCAAGTTATTTGCTAGAATGGTATGAAAACTGGAGATTCAAGATCCCAGGATGCAGTCCTCTCGTATATAAGAGCTTTTGATAAACTTGTTATAATTAGAGAAAATATTTGATATAAGATGCTGATTCCTAACCTAACAGTATAGAGGCAGCCAGAGTACAGAACGGGGCTAGGAAATTCGTGCAGATTTGTCTTAAGCTGAGTGAGTGACCTCGACAGATCACTTTATGTGTTCACACTTTTGTTTTTTCATAGATAAAATGGAGTTACAATAATAAAAGTAAATAAGAGTACCTATATTTCACCAAATTAGCCTTAGGACCAAAATGAAATGTTCTATATTTAACTGCTTTATAAATTGAAAAAGATTTTTGGAAAAATATACTACTTGTCAAAATAGACACTATGCTTTTAGATTTTATTTAGAAAAATTTCAGGTTCATGCAATACCTGAAATTTCTATTCATATTCATATTTAAGTGTGTAATTCTAGATGAATCATTTCTGATGTCTAGTTAGTTCTATAATAATGACTAAAAACTGTGTATTAATTAAAAACTACTGTGTGTGTGTATGTGTGTATTCTTAGATGTCAACATTCTCTAGGAGAAAAATAAGACAAAACAAGAAAATACCTAAAAATCAAATGTACACATGGCACAAAGATAGACATATGGATTAATGGAATAGAACTGAGAGTCCAGAAATAAACATATATATTTACTTTCAACTGATTTTCAACAAAGTTGCCAAAGCCAACCAATGGGGAAAATAATAATCTTTTCAACAAATAATGTTTCAACAGCTGGATAGCAATGTGCAAAAAAATGAAGTTCAATCCTTACCTCAAACCATATACATAAATTCACTCAAAATGAATAGAAGGCATAAAAGTAAGACCTACAATTTTAAAATTCTTAGAAGACAACATAGGAGTAAAACTTTTATGATCCTAGATTTGGCAAAGGATTCTCAGATATGACACAAAAAGTATAAGCAACAAAAGCAAACAATAGATACATTATATTTATTCTAAGTTAAAAAAAACTTCCTGCTTCAAAGGACACCAACAAGAAAAGTAAAAGCCCACAGAATGAGAGAAAATATTTGCAAATTATATCTCTGATAAGGGACTTTTATTTATAATACATAACTCTTACAAGTCAATAATAAAAATGACCTAATTTAAAAATAGGCAAAGAACTGAATAGATATTTCTCCATGGAAGATATACTAACAGCCAATAAGCACATAAAAAGATACTCGATATCACTAGTCAATAGGGAAATGCAAATTAAAACCACAATGAGACATCACTTCATACCCACTGAGATGGCTAGAATTAAAAAGTCATACTAACATATACTGGTGAGAATACGGAGAAATGAGAACCCTCAAATACTGCTAGTGGTAATGAAAAATGGTGCAGCCATTTTGGAAAGCACTCTGCTAATTTTTCAAATGATTAAACACAGAGTTACCATATAACCCAGCAATATTACTACTAAGAATATACTCAAGAAAATTGAAAACATATATTCCCACAAAAACTTGTACAGTGTTTATAGCAACATTAGTCATAATAGCCAAAAGATGGAAACAACCCAAACATCTATTATTTGATGAAAGAATAAACAAAATTTGGTATATCCATGCAATGGATTAAGATTTAGCCATAAAAAGGAATAAAGTACTGAATGCATGATACAATGTGGATGAACCTTAAAAATATTATGCTACATGAAAAAGGCCAGTAATGAAAGACCACATATTATATGATTTCATTCATGTGAAATGTCCAGAATAGGAAAATCTGCAGAGATAGGAAGTAGATTAGTGATTGCCTAGAGCTGAGGGTGAGGTGGAAAGTAGGCAAATGATAGCCAAAAGGTTTGGGGCTTGTTTTTGAAGTGATGAAAATATTCTAAAATTGTGATGGAAACCACTGAGCTATACATTTTTAAACAGGTGAATCATATTGGTACATGAATTATACCTCAATAAAGCTGTTAGAAATCACATGTATAGACCTTGCTCAATTTTTACACAAAGATTTTCTTATTTCCCTTTTTAAAAAGACTTCTCAGAAAGAATTAATTTACCAGACAGGCCACCTAGGTAATTATAAAACAAAAAAGATGTTCTTTCATTGACTTATGTTTCGATTTCATAAAATGTTACTAATAATAATACTTAAAAGTACTTAAAGCTACATGTGTCTATATCATATTATGTCTGTTTTTCATTTATCAAAAATAATGCCACTGAACCTTGAAACCTTGGCCAGTATCATACTGTAAGAGTGTGGAGTATCATTAAATAATTATAATTATAATAACCTCAATTACAAGAGTGACAATAATGTTAGCTAACACATATTAAGTATTCACTATGTTCTAGAAAGTTTACATAAATTATCTCACTTATTCTTTACAATAATAATTCCATGAGGTAGATACCATTATTATTACGATTTTACAAATAAAGAAATTAAGGTTTTCAAAGGATACCACACTTGCCAAAAGCAAAGCTACTGAGTGGTGGAGGTAGGATTTGAACTTAGATAGATAACAGAACCCAGGGTCTTTATTATTATTATTATTTTGTTTTTCAAATTGAGATGGAGCCTTACTATATTGCCCAAGCTGGTCTCAAACTCCTGGGCTCAAGTGATCCTCCCACCTCAGCCTCCCAAGTAGCTGAGACTAAAGGTGTATTTCACCATGCCCAACAGAACCCAGGGTCTTAACCACTTTGCTATATTTCTTGGTTCCTATTGTCTATGAGAATCAAAATCATGTACCACATTTCCCAGAGCTGCAACTTTCAAAACTGCACATTATACCTCTAAGCCATATAAAGGTAAAAGGAAAAGGTATAATTCACCAAAAGTACTAAAAGCTTTACTCAGCCAAAATTCAGAAGTTTAGAGTTAGAAGGAGAAGCATAAATCATTTAGTTTGATGACAACTTAGTGCAAATGATAAAACTGAAAGACTTTGGCCTAACTCTTCAGGTTTTAGGAAATTCAGTGATGATGAGTTTTCCACAGGTATGATTGATAGAGAACTTATTAATTCACTCACTTATTCATTAGTTATTTTTCATTTCAATCAACAAATATATACTGAAAGTCAACTACACACCAAGCACCCTGCTAGACTACAGACTCTAGAAAGTAAAAAATGAGTATGACAGTCCCATTCCCCAAGGGGCTTACAGTCTGGACTTGTGGGGGTGGGGGAAAAGGTGTAAAATAAGAATTACTATATAACATGATAAGCAATACTCAATAAACATGGCAGGGAGTTATTATTCTGTTGGAAACATCAGGGAGGGCTTTACCAAGAATATCATTAAATTATGAGATAACCAATTATTTCCAGGAAGATATCTGCCCTCCAAGAAGAGGGTAGGGGAATTTGGTATTGAGTGGTTAGAAATTCAACTCATTTGAATTGCTTGGAGCATAGCCAGTGAGGGTAAGACACTGTGTTAAGCACATCTTTTTATTCTGATGTTTTAACACCTGGGGCCTTACTAACCCTGAGGAGACTGTGCCTCCCAAGGCCAGTCATCTTCCAGAGATAATAAAGGGCTCCCCTGTGAGATTGCCTTTCATATGCAAACCAACCAGGTCAGACCCCATCCACCCCAACCTCCCCTCTATCAGGCTCTTACAATCTGCATCAATATTCCCCTGCTCTAATTTCCTCAGGGGGGGTCAGACAACTTAGAACAGCCCTCTACACCCCACAGTCCACTGAAATTATTGGAACTAGCCAATCCTGAACATGTTCACCCTTCCTCACCTATTCCTTCCCAAGGAAATCACAATAGAAGCTCTTGCCCATATTTCCCTTAGTCTTCTGTTTTCTGACCCACTCTTATGTTTCCCTGTGTGGCCCTGCATACTGCAGTGTGCATTCTCCTCTTGGGGATTGTAACTATCTTTTCAACGGCAATCATCTGATGCATTGGCCTTACCATCCCTGAATGATAATAAAACCAATATTATAAACAAAGATTCAAGCCTGGGTGCCATGGCTCACATCTGTAATCCCAGAACTTTGGAAGGCTCCCTTGAACTTAGGAGGTTGAGACCAGCCTGGGCAACACAGGGAGACCCTATCTCTATAAAAATTTAAAACATTGGCCAGGCGTGGTGGCACACACTTGTAGTCCCAGCTACTTGGCAGGCTGAGGCAGGAGGATCACTTGAGTGACTCAAGGAAGTAGAGGCTCAAGGAAGTAGAGGCTGTAGCAAGCTATGATAATATCACTGCACTCCAGCCTGGGTGACAGAGCGAGACTGTCTCATTAAATAAATAAATAAATAAATAAATAAATAAATAAAACAAAGATTCAGTAAATTCTGCTACATAGACAGAAAGGGGCAAGACCATGTAAAGTGTTGTCTGCTTCGCAGAGGAGTTTTAACTACTCAGTAGACACTGGAAGTCACAGAACAGTGTTAAGCAGGGGCATAATATGACTAGATTTACATTTTAAAAAGATTAATCAGGCAGCAGTGTGGTTACAGAATTGCAGTGAAGTAATTCTGAAGGTATGGAGATTAGCTAGGAAGTTATGGTATAAAACAGTCAGGAAGTGATGAAAATCTCAATTAAGGTAGGGGAATTGGAAATGGACAGAAAGGAATATTTATGAGATGGTGAGAAGGTATCTTGAAGGACTTGATTGACTATGATGGGTTGGGGAAAGGCAAAAGTAAAGACACACTTCAAGGTTTCTGGCTTAGCTGACTGTGGCCGGTAATGGATTCATGGAGATAAGAAAAGAAGCACAGAAGCAAGTTCGCAAGGAAGGGGAATGGGATCTGCTCGCCTGTAGGATTGTTCTTGTAGAGATACTAATAGCCAGTTAGACACATGGATCTGGTGCTCAGGAGGTGTTGTTAGACTGGAAACAAGATTTGAGAGCTATCAGCCTACTGGTGGTGGTTAAGGTCATAAAAGTGGATAGAATTACCAAAGGAAGACATGCAGAAAAATATCAAAGTTCAGGTTGAAAACAGAATTTCAAGAAACACCACAACTTAAAAGGCAGGTAGGGAAATGGTGTTTGCAAAAGAAAATGGAGGTGGTAAGACAATCTGGGAAGTCTGGCAGCATCATCAGCGACAACGGCATAATCATCACCAACATTACCAGATGGTTAATAGTTCTTCAGCATTACTGTGTTTCCTACATTATGCCATGTGTTTTACATGTATATTTCATTTGGTGCACATAGTAACTGATAGTTTGGATATTTGTCCCTGCCCAAATCTCATGCTGAATTGTAATCTCCAATGCTGGAGGTGGGGTCTGGTAGGAGGTGTTTAAATCATGGGGACAGATCCCTCATGAATGGCTCAGGCCATCTCCTTGGTGACAAGTGAGCTCTCACTCTGAGTTCAAAGGCCATCTGGTGGTTTAACAGTGTGTGGCACCGCCCCCGCCCCCAACTCCTTTGCTTGCTCCTGCTTTTGCCGTGTGATGCGCCTGCTTTTGCTTTGCCTTCTGACATAACAGTAAGTTTCCTGAGGCCTCCCTAGAAAACCATGAGCCAATTAAATCTCTTGTTTATAAATTACCCAGTCTCACGTATTTCTTTATAGCAATGTAAGAATGGCCTAACACAGTGACTCAGTGAGGTTTAAGAGATGATGACATAGGCCTACAGAAGTTAAGTAAGGCCTATAAAATTGTTCTCCTTTGCAATCTCTCTAAAGCATGGCTTCTTAAACTGCTACAATGTATCCAGAGAAGAATGATGAGGTTCATAACTTTCAAAAGGAGAGCTTATTTCTCATTAAGGGTTATAGCCTGAAGGGTGGCCATTCCAATAGGCGAGGAAGCATAATATCTGGCCAGAAGCCAGAAACAGGCAATTGGAAGGAGGGGTAAAGGGAACAGAAATTTATGCTGAGCAGTTTGGCTAAGTATAAATATTCAATGGGTTATAGGAGTAGCTATGAATATTCATGAAGGAAAGGCATGGGTATGCACAGTAGGCCAATGTATACAAAACATGTGTCCCACTGAGAGAAGAGAAAGGAAGAAGCCGGTCAGGCCGGTAGGCAGGGTGAATCTTTTCAATCCCCAGTTGAATCCTTTCAAACAAAAGAACAGCATGGAGGCACAGATAAGGGAACTGCACAGGGTGGCTTGCCTAAGACATGCCCACAGCCCCACTGATAAGAAAGGCTACACAAGTGACTTGTCCAGTCAGGCCTGCAATGGAAAATTCCGTCCCCTGACACATGTGCAGTAAGGGGAACAAAGAAATACGGAGCAACTCAAGCTAAAGCCTGCATGCACATTAGGAGGATGGGGTGGAGCTACCAGAAATTCATGCCTTATGCAAATGAGACACCCAGCCCTCATTGTTTTCTTATAAAAGTCTTTGCATTCAACTGTAAAAATGGTAACCCTCTTCTTAGCCCTCTCTCCGTGTAGGAGAGCTTTCTTCTTTTGCTTATTAAACTTTCACTCCAACCTCACTCTTGGTGTCCACGCTCCTTAATTCTCTTGGTTGTGAGACAAAGAATTCTGGGTGATATCTCACAATGAGAGACTGCTACTTCGTGATGCACTGGCGAGACTGCAACACCATGTTCACTCTAGGGTGAAGATTTAACATTTACATGGATTACAATTATGCCTCATAAATCAAAAGGTAAAGCAGAGGACATAAAAGCCCTCTGTGCACAGTCTCCGTAGAATGGCCAGAACCACTCTGTGGTTGGTGGTCTCTAATCAGGAAGGAATGCTGGTGGGTTGCCCTGTCAAAACCACAAAAAGGAGAACAGTAATGGTTGATATGGTTGATACCAGCAGTGGAGCAAGTTTTTCAAAAGGGCTAGTTTCTCTTTAACCCTTAGGGAAGGCTAATGAGGGTTAGCGAAGGAGTGGGTATAATGAGATGTGTCTGATCCCTCATCCCCTCATGGCTGGGAATCCGTTTATTTTTGTGTTCTGTTTTTGAGACAGGGTCTTGCTCTGTCACCCAGGCTGGAGTGCAGTGGTTTGATCAAAGCTCAGTGCAGCCTTGACCTCCTGGACTCAAGTGATATTCCTGCCTCAGTCTCCCAAGTAGCTGGGACTACAGGTGAGTACGACCATGCCTGGTTAAATTTTTATTTTTTGTAGAGACAAGATCTCACAATGTTGTCCAGTTTTGTCTTGAACTCCTGGCTTCAAGCAATCCTCCCACCTTAGCATCCCAAAGTGCTGGGAATGCAGGAGCGAGTCACCACGCCAGGCCAGGGAACTTAGTTTTTAAGGTTTCTCTGGGGTCCCCTTGTCCAAGGGGGGATCTGGTCAGTCAGTAGGGAGCTTGGGATTTTATTTTTATCTCTCAAATGCCTCAATACTGGCTGCCTCTCCTCCTAAACTTTCACTGAATCCATACTAGATATTGTCCCATAACTCTTACTTTGATCATATGACAGTGCTACTTTGTTAATAAACTTCAGTGGTTTTTCATGTTTATTAAATAACAAAATTCCCAGTCTTGGACTCATTATAATGCTAATATCTCTCTAGCCTTATTGTCTACTATATCCAATGCATCAAACTAAATTACTCAACCTTGCAATCTCTATGCTCATGTGACTTAACCTCTCATTTTAAAAGTACAGACTCCCATTTCAGATTATAGAAATTCTATGTATTCTACAGGGTTCACCTTCTTTCAGATGTCACACTCTCTCTGAAACCTTATGCACTTACTCCAGAGATATAAGCACTTTCTTTGAAAATCTTATTCACAACCTGTACCTCGCTTAAAGCATTTATCTTACTCTCAGATTTACTTTGCCATTGTCTGTAAACTTATCTTTTCTTACAACAGTTTGCAAGCAAAATCTAGTAATGCCTTGACTACCATTACATTTCAATAAATAATTATTGACTCGATTTTATTCAATTTTGAACTCTATCAAAGCTCTCAAATTTGGTATTTGTGTTCCTTGGGCAAGACTATATTTACAGATGGTGTAATTCCATTGGAAGTTTCTTTTCTTTTTTGAAGGTCATAAAATAAGGATGGCCCAATATCTCATACTGAAAACAGTTTTCCATCTAATTTTTTGATCAACTATAAGATTATTCTATAAGACCAAAACAGGAAACATATAAATACATATTTACTATTGTCACACTAATAGACTAGCAAAATAGTATGCTTATGTTATTGTTCTTTAGGATAAACTGACAATGTAATGTTGTAGTTTACTTAAAAAACAATACTTACTATTATAAACACATTTATAGTTTTTTCATTTACTAATTCACTACTTTCTATAATCAGAGTCAGTGTCAATTGTTTTCCCATGATCTTATGTAATTTTAGCTTTAGCACCATCATCACGTATATGTATGAAAAGAATAAGGTTCCAGATCTCAAGGCAACATCTGGTGCTTCCTTTCCTCAATCACTCTCCTAAAATCAAGACATAGGAACAAGGTTCCCCAAAACTCATTCAAGTCTTCCCATCTTGCCCATTATGTGTCAAATAGCTGTGTGGTACCCTCACAGCATGTATCCTAGGCTCTGAGAAAAGTAAGAAAAATCCATATTTATGGAATATTCTAAGAAGTTTGCCCATATTAGCTGATATAATCCTCACATCAGGCTTACTCTTTTTCCATTTTATTGGTGAAGAAACAGATTATATTTTACAGATGAAGAATCTCAGGCGGCCTGGCTCTAGAGCCCACTGCAAAGCACTACCTGTCAAGTACTGCCATTCATTATTCATTCTCCCTGCTTCTGCTCTGGCCCCACTTTGTCTATTCACCACATGGAAGCCAACAAAATTGTATTAAAACATGTTAGAATATGTTGGTCCTCTGCTCAAACTCTGCAATGGTCCCCTTCTCACTCAGAGTAAAAGCTAAAGTCTTTTCAGTAGCTTTCCACGCTCTGCGTGATCTTCTTTCCCATCCTGCATCTCTTTGCCCTCACCTCACACATTCACTCCACTCTGGCCACACTGGTCTCCTGACTTCTTCCAATATACTAAGCATACTCCAACTTTGGCACTTGCTGTTCCTCCAGCCTGGATTGCTAGGTGACTCTCACCCTCACCTCCTTCAAGTCTGTATCCAATGTTAACTTTTCAGTGCAGCCTTCTCTGTCCATTCTACTTAAAAATTACAAATCCCTCTTTTTTCTGGAAAACCTATTTCCCTTCCCTGCTTTATTTACCCCACACACTTAGCATCATACTATATATTTTACTTACTTATTCCGCTCCTGATCTGTTTCCCCCCACTAGAACGTCCTCTGTGAAGATAGGTTTAATTATTTGTTCTTTTGCCGCTGTATCTCTACTGTATCTAGAATAGTATTTAGTATGTAGTAAGTCCCCAGAAAATATTTGATTAATTAATTCAAATATCTATATGGAAGCTGGAGCTGATGTTGAGAGACTGAAAAAGAATGGATGGCTACAGGTCTTACAAGGACTAATACCTCAGAGGCCTGGAATACAGAGGGTAGGGAGGATTAATACTAGGACAAGGAATAAAAAGGAAGAAGCTGTCTTGGGTTAATGCTTAGTCTTCAACTCCAGGGATCCTTATTTGACCTGTGTATATCTTCCTTTAGGACTAGGGTTCATAATTTTGTCTTATGCAAAGACAAAGTTAAGAACTTATTTTGGCAGCCTAATGAAGCCTATGAACCCTTCTCAAAGCAATGTTTTTAAATGCATAAAATACATAAGATTGCAGGAAATTATTCTAAAATAAAATTATCAAAATATTTTATATTTTGTGATATAATATAATGTGCATATTTATTAAAATGTAGCAGCTGATTTAATAACTCCTATAATTTTAAAGTAGCAATGACTGTAAATGATGTTTTAAGATATATACAACTATAATGCAATGTGAAAATGTTTGCAATTTCTGGTGGTTGCTAAGTTAACTACTATATTAATTTACATAGCTATAACAGTGATTTGTTATTTATATTTATGGAATTCTAATATTCAGTCAGATATTAGTGAAAATAAATACATGATTCTTTTTTTCTCATCCAAGTTCACACAGCCCTGGTCTTAGTCCGTTTGCATTGCTATAAAGAAATATGTGAGAATAGGTAATTTATAAAGAAAAGAGGTTTATTTGGCTCATGGTTCTGCAGGCTATACCAGAAGCATGGTACCAGCATCTGCTTCTGATGAGGGCCTCAGGCTGCTTTCACTCATGGTGGACGGCATGCAGAGATCACAGGGTAAGGGCGGAAGCAAGAGGAAGAAGGGAAAGATGCCAGGCTCTTTTTAACAACCAGCTCTCAAGGAAACTAACACAGTGAGAACTCACTCATTACCCTGGGGACGGCACCAAGCCATTCATGAGGGATCTGTGCCCAGAACCCAAACGCCTCCCACTAGGCCCTACCTCCACTGCTGAGAATCACATTTCAATATGAGATTTGGGGGAGTCAAGCAAACAAAACTAGAGCACCCCTGAATTCTATTCCCAAAAGCCACAGGGGTCTATAGACATCAGGATAAGAACCCTGCTCTAGGATTTGTCTCAGGGTATACCCAGAGGGAAGAGGATCGAAATTAACTACACCTTCACTATCACAGCAGCAGAAGGAAAAAAAGAGACAATAAAGAAAAACAAAACAAAATGATTTTTCCAAATTCCTTAACTAAAGACAATCTTTTTCACCCTATAATTAGAAAATAGTCTGAAAAATGAAAGTATTTATGAGTTTTGGTGTATCAGGATGAATAAGTTTTAATAACAGGACAATGTTACTTTCTAACATTGATGAGAAATTCAAAAGCGGGAAAGCATAGAAGCCTCCAAATCAGGGCAAAGATCTGATGTGGTGGGGAAGGGAGAGTGGTGGAGCGAATAGACTGGAAATAAAGAAAACAAAATAATGAAGGCTAGATTTATGTAGTCTTGTTTATCTTTTTCTCTTCCCTAAAAAGTAAAAGCTATGTTTCAAAGTTCTTTATGTTCTCTTCAAGGTCCCTGAAAGCAGCTTAGCAGGAATTATGATCAGGAATTTCTCCTTATCCTGGTTGTCCTCTGTAACTTTTGGCAACAAAATTGGAAAATACTTCATACCAGATGCCCTCTTTTGGAGATTCACAATGCATGTCAGCATTTGAAATGTTCTAGAGTCCTGTAGTACACAAATCTGCTTACCTTCATTTAACCCAGTATTTCTCAATCTTATTTGATCAAACTTTTTCCATTTAATATATATGTCTATCATTACAATTATAAGACTTTATTGCAATTATTGACTACAATTCTTTTCTTCAGCTAGGACATAAATTTCTCTGGCTCAGCAAAGGTGTCTTGTTCATGTTTTCATTGATAGTACTAAGAACTATTAATACTTCATGCACTTTGAAAGTTTGTAAATGTTTGGTTGGTTGATGGTTGGTGTGTTGGCTGACTGAATAAATGAATAAATCAAAGACAAAAATGCTTCAGGCCAACTTTACTGTGTATATTATCTCTGCAACATGACAGGAACCTTTAGAAGCCCTTTGAAGTAAGTTTAACAGTGAAAAGGATAACAAAGAAAAAATGGCTGTTATCAGTTAACTCCCCAATGGAAATCTACATACATAGTTATATTTAAACCTAAATAATAGTAAAACTTTACTGAAGAAAAGGAAGGTATATTTCTATTCTAATCATTTCTGTAGCTCTGAAAGTAGAAATTATGGTGTTAATAATTCAAGCAGCCATCTTATTTGCATTCTGTGTAGTGTTAAGTGTAACATCTCAGCAAGTGTCGCAATTCGTAGCAGTAAATTATGTTAATTAGTAGGAAGGCTTAAAGGCCAAAACTGGAAATAATCCCAAATAGTCTCTAACTGTTACCTTTAATTACTTAGATCAAATTTACGGGTAATAATAAAGTAATACAAAGATCCATATATTTACAGGTTTGGAAAAAATATATATTGGTTGGATTTAGATCCTGTAACTTTATAAAGAATATGTTTCCACAGTCCACCCGTTTTTAGATTTTCGTCAATTAATTCCACCCACACGTGAATCTCCACAGCAGAACTAATAAGAAAGCAACGTCTGCTGGTTATAGCAGAGTGAAATATAGCATTTTTTGGTTTTACAAAACTTGAGTTTTTTAAAAAATCTACAAAACTGAAATTAACACTTGAAGGAGAAGCATAAGACCTAATTATTGCCACACCACTACTTTAAGAAAAAAACCAGACACACTCAAGATCTTTTTCATCAAAGACCAGGGGGTTGCAAATTTACTAAAACCTGACAGATGCCAAAGTTAAAATAGTTTAAATTCAAGATTATATGCATTTTTGCTATTTCTACCTCCTGCTTTTGAGAGTAAAAGCTATTTATATGTACGTAATATTTAAATCTCTGGACAAGCTCCAGAAAAAACATTTAAACAATGAATAAAGGCTTTGGTGTTTTAATTACTGTTTCTGTATATATTCCAAAATAAAACAGACATTTCTATCAAGAATTTCTTCATCTATAGTAAATAAACTATCTACTTCCTTGGGCCATGTCCAAATTACCAAGTTCTTCCAGTTCGCCTTCCAAAATATGTTTCAAAATCTTCCATGGTTACCATCCAAGCCCAAGGTCCCCTTATTTCTAATCCGATTTCCTTTATTTTCTTCCAACAAATTTTCCACACCATAGCCAGAGAGCTTTTTAAAAATACAAATTAGATGTCATTAATCCTCTCTCAAATTTTCCATGAGGTTTCCTGTTGCACTTAGAGTAAATATAAGCTGGTTAATGTGGCCTTCATACTCTGGCCTAAACAATCTCTTTAGTTACCTTGTAGGCTACTTTCCTCTTTGCATTGTAGGCTAGAGCCAAACTAGACTTCCTTGAATTCCTAGAATATGCTACGTTCTCCCTAGATTTAAGGCCTCTACAGGTTTCAGAATAAATGAAAATCTTTCAGGAATTCCTGTACTTCAACTAAGCTACAGCTTCCTGCTATTAATATATTTTCTTGCACAATTATCAGATTCTTCTAAAAGACTTAGCATAGTTGTAATATATACAACTATGTAATCATTTGTTTAATAACAATATTCCTCAGTAGACTATAAATTCCATGTGGGCAGAGCCAATGTCTATCATGCTCAGTCCTGAATACCCAACACCCACAGGATATTTAATAATTTTAGTAAAGTAAAACAGAGAAAATCCCAATCTAACAAAAATGGAGGTAAAAGGGCAAAAATCCCTTAAAGTGAAATTTATTTCTAGTTTACCCAAGTCTGTATACCATAAGGAATCTCTGAGAGTTTTATTCCTAAGACTTTTCTATATTCTCCACTACACTAGAAGATATGCCTGAATATATGAAAGTATTGTTGATATTATTCTAATTTTTGTTTGAGACTGAAGTCTCCATTCCAGAAATGCATGTGACAACCTAGAACCTAGAGAGTATCCCAATGCTTGGTTCCTAAGTGAGGTAATAGTAAACACTACTGCGACAAAATAATTCTGTATCAGATGTGTTGCTGCCCCGTGGGGTTTGAAACATTGGTATTCATCTAAAAACTATGTTCTAAGTTTGTTGTTTAGATAGTCCCTCTGTGGTAGTTTCAGACATTCTAGAACAGATCATTCTTAATATTTAAATACACACACACACACACACACACCCTCCATCAGTATAAAGGAGTACACTGTAAATGCAATGTGCCAAAACAAGAACAATATGTTACTACAAAATGACAGTTACTACAAATTTGCCAGTTATGTCATAATCACAAGTACAATAGGGAAAAAAGAAAGCAGGAGATGGGGAGGAGGTTCTGTAATCAGGGGCAATATAATACCTCTAGAGAATCACAAACTGAAAATTATCAGCTACCCTGCCCCAATCATTCTCTCCTGTTTCTGCTTCGTTCTCCTGGCCTCATTGGGGCTTCCTTCCCCTTTGTTTGCAGACCACACTAAGTAAGACTTTTAGGTCTACTCCAGGTCACAGGACTATCTTATTCCTACCCTAGTCTACTGAATCCCTCATATAGATCATAAGTTCTTTTTTATTTTTTAATTTTCCTTTTGCAAGCTCTAGTTTCAGCTCCAGATCATCTCATGTTTTCCCTTTCTTTTTAAAATTCCAGTTTATCAAAGCATAATGTTTTGCTTGGAAGACTGTAGGAGAGGATACAATTACCATATTTGGTGAACTATATGATGAAGTAATGTTTAAAATAAATCTGGAAACATAATAAACATTTTTGTAAAATAATTTACCACAGCACTACTTACATGTATCTGTTAATGCTGTTTCAATGATTTTATAGGGGAAAACATTATTTTGTTCCTATATATACAGTATGTCATACCTAGGAGGTTGCGATAGTATCAAGTTCCTTTTGCCTTTAATCCAATCAGTTAATGTTTTCCTGGATTTTGACTTTCTATCCATAATATAAGTAAATCATGATATAGGCAATATAAGGCAAAAACTGTCATCTATCTTGTTGCTTTTGGATCAGCTTACAGCTAAATCACCTAGAAAAAATATTATGCAATCTCTACTTTTAAAACTTAACAGAGAATACTTTTCTATTCAATTTTCAAAAGTCATTAGATTTGCACATGTTTTATGTCCTGGCAATATTGTGATAGGGTCATGAACATGTAATAAAACAATATGATATAATGGTTAAAGGCATGAAGTTGAGAGCAACAATGTCAAGATTTGAATCCCAGTTATGATACTTAATGGCAGAAACAACCAAAAGAGAGAAAAATCTTCATTTAAAAAATTTAGTTAAAAATCCACACATTACAAGAAAAGGATATGTAAAATTCCAAACCTCTGACTTGTAAATTTGAATTACATCTTCTGCTTTTTCAGGAAAAGATTGCTGTTGATTCAATACTATTATATTTGAATAAAATTTTAATTTTCATAGAAAAATATGATACAATATTGTTTTATTCAGTAGTTTAATGTCAACTGCTATTTGTTACTCTCTTACTAGGTTGTAATGTTTCTTCTTTTTATATTCACAAAGAGAGTAATTATTTTCAACAAATTTGGGGATTGAGCATTATTTAACACCAAAGCAAAAGAAGTCCAAGACACACAGTTATTCTGAAATCTAAGTATTTTCCAGTACGTAATTCGTACTAATTGTATTAAACCCCTTTCAGTCATCTCCTCTTCAAGAGAAATTCTTTTCTTTAGCCAGAATATTTTATTAAATGAAAATATTTATTTTAAAAATTAACTGCTATTTACTTAATTTGTTTTATTTAATAAATTTACTTAAATTATTTAATAAATTGCTTTTAAATACCTTTTTAAAGTAATTTAAATTCATTGTTAAAAAACATTGAAAATATAGTCAATCCCCACTGTTTGTGAATTCCATGTTTGTGAACTTACCTACTCACTGAAATTTATTTGTAACCCCAAAATCAATATTAATAGCACATGTATGTCCGTTGGTAGACATGTACAGAGCAGCAAAAATTTGAGTCACTCAAATGAGTACAAGTTCCCAAATGAGGGTGAACAAGGTGACACTCTCTGCCTTCTTATTTTAACTCTCACACTTCACACTTTAAAACAAATGTCTTTTTTTTTTTTTTTTTAAAGTCAGTGTCTTGCTTTGTTGCCCTAGCTGGAGTGTAGTGGCACCATCATGGCTCACTGCAGACTTTAAGTCTTGGGCTCAAGTGATTCTTCCATCTGAGCCTCTTGAGTATGGAGTAGCTAGGACTACAGCACAGGCCACCATGCCCAGCTAAGGTTTTTTTGTCTTTGTTTTCATTTTAAATATTTTTGGAGACAGGGTCTCACTATGTTGCACAAGTTGGTCTCAAACTCCTGGCCTCAAGTGATCCTCCCACCTCATCCTCCCAAGTTGCTGGGATTATAGGTGTGAGCCACTGTACCTGGCTACAGGTATCCTTTTTGCAGTGTACTTGGTGTTACATTTTTTGCATTTTTGTATTTTCTGTTGGTGATTTTACTATTTAAAACAGTCCCCCAGCATAGTGCCAAAGAGCTGTCAAGAGTCCTAAGTATCACAATGCTGTGACATGCCTTATGAAGAAAATATATACGTAATGTAGGCATCACTCAGGTAGGAGTTACAGTGATGCTGGCCATGAGTTCAATGTTACTAGATCAACAATATGTATTAAGTACAGTGTCCTTAAACAGAAACACACACAAAATAAGGTTATATATTGATCATTAATATATATGTTGTGACCACAGGCTCACAGAAACCTAACCCTGTATTTCTCCTAGGAACTACAGTTCAGTATTCACCAAGTCAGTGTTCATGGTAACTTTACAGAATATAACTACTATAAGTAATAAGAATTAACTGTACAGGACTAAAAAAAATCTCACCCATAGTACTACAACCTAGAGTACCTCTTCCACTACATGGTTGCCAATGCTGGATTTTGTCTATTTTTTAAAATTTTACCAACCTCACTGGTTTGAAAAGTTGTATTATTCTCCTTTAATATGCATTTCCCTATCAATAAGGCTGAACATATATGAACATACATGAAATAGGCATCTTTCCTGTGCATCACTCCCCATTAATTTTTTCTTTTTTTTGTCTTCTCAAGTACAGAATTATAACCAACTAATCTTTAAACATGCCAAATGCTAAAGGAAGTAAGAGAACAAGAACTGAAGGAATTTTCCTGGTCTTTAGCTGGTTGATTGTCCAAAGAGATTTGGGTCAGTGTTTAGCTCTGGCCAAAAGAGACCCATCCTGATCAGACAGCAGTTGAGCTTTCTCATAAAAACAATAATCTTAGGAAAAAAAAATAAAAATTATATATATACACATACACACACATACAGAGTGTAAGCTTGTTGAGCTAATTTCCAGTTAATAGATGCTCCAGATTAGCCAGTGCTATACATTCATTCTCTTTGTAATACATATTGATTGGTGGTAATGAGCACACAGATGTCCACAGCAGTAAGCTTTCTAGTATGTACAAGCATATCTTTTGAAGACCTATACAGTTAATTTTACTGATCTCAGAATTTCAAAAGTGAATTATGAGAAAGGAAAACTTTAGTCCTCTTCAGGCTTTGTAGTTTAGGGGACAAACCAAATATAAATATTTCAATTAGCAAGTGCTCTTCAAGGTAAAACTTAGGAAGACATGTTAGAAGCAAGTGGTTTGAAAAGGGAGCTTACATCATGCATTAAAATTATATGAGTAGACATCCTAGAAAAAAGTCTCAATATTGATCTCCACTGTTAGCCCCTTTGAAAAGACTGGTCTTTCCTTTCCTAACCTGCTCTCTGAGACTGCTGAAGAAGAAGGGAACAGTCTTGTTTGAAACATGACTACAGAACCCATGTGGCTCTTCTGAGTCCCCTGGGTTCCTTTATTGATTTCAAAACCATGAAGGCTTTTGTTTGAATTTTTGCTGTTTCAAAAAATGATAATAGGTCCAAGTTAAATTCTCATAAGAACATCAAAGATTTTCTGACTAGAAGACACTAAACATTAATTTGCTTCTTAGAATAATTTTATTTAAAAAGAGAGGAAGGAGAAAAGAAAAAGGCTTTGTAACTTTCTCCAGGACCATGTCAAGAAACAAAGGTATTGATAATGCAGGACATTTTATTGATCCCTTCATGGGACCCATGACAGGGGTGCCCCATTTACTCAGCCTGCCATGCTCAACGCCTTGTGGGAGGGCATGCATAGGTGAGCAAATGCAGGAACCAGTCAGCCACTTTGGCACCAGCAGAAGCAAACTCCATGCAGGCCCTGTGGCAGCATCCAAGTGGGGGTGCTTGTGATGCCAAGACCCCAGAGGGTGCGTTACAATGCTCTCTTAGCTCCACCACCTGTGGAGAGCAGTGTGTTACCAGCTCAGTGGGTCCTTTGCCTTGTGTGGGGTAGCTGCCCTCCGCTAGTGAGGGCAAAGGGCCAGTGTGACAGCCTTTTTGGGTATTCACACTTGGTAGGCCCCAAATTCTTGTCTGGTGCCCAAGAAGAATGAGGTCACATAAATAAATTGAAGGATAGTGAATGCAGAGAATTTCACTGAGTAATGAAAGTGGCTCTCAGTGGAGAGGACAGCTGGAGGGGAAGGGAAGGGCAGGTCTCTCACCTGAAGTCAGGTTGCCTCTCTCCCATTCTCCTTGAAGTCAAGTTGCCTCTTTCTGACATCCAGCCATCATCTCTGAGGTCAACTCACCTCTTCTAGACATCAGCTGCTTCTCCCCTCTACTGGCTGAGTCTGGGGTCTTTATAGGCACAGGATGGGGGGCAGGGTAAGCCATAGGTAGTTTTGAAAAAGGCAACATGCAATTAGTAAAAAGACATTATTCAGAAATAACCAATCAGGAAAGACCAAGCAAACAGGGATAGAAGTTCTCACTTTGGGCCATGGGTTTCAGACTTTTTGGCTTGAAGGTGGGGCTTCACCAGGGACTCACCCCTGTCTGCCTAGAGTTTCTTTGCTTCCTGCTTCTATTATTGTTTATTTTGTTGTAAAGAGAAGTGACAGGTGCTAATGTCAAAATGAAACAAAAAAAAAAAAGCAACTGATTCATTTTTTCAAGGTTGCTAAATACTAGTGTTTTGTTTAATTTAATTTAATGTAACCTAATTTAGGAGAGCTAAGTAATTAAACATGAGGCCAAAGTACATAAGAAAGTGGCAGTCTTTTATTGCAAATATGCACACACTCTCGGGCGAGGTTCTCTGGTCCTCAGGTGTGGGGGGCCAGGGAAGTCGCACCGGTGCTCTCGGGTGATGTTCTCCGGTCCACAAATGCGGGGGCCGAAGAAGTCACGCCGGCTTCTGCCAGCGGGGGACTTTTATGCATTGGTACTGGAAGGGGGAGGGCAGTGGGCGGGATAAGGGCGTCTCCGTAGGCGTGGCAGGTAAGTTTCAATCTCTTCGGATTGACATCACCTGGCGCATGCTCGGTTGATCTGCATTTTCCCGCGCACGGGAAAGTTGGTGAGGAAGAACCTGGAAGCAACATGGATTGTGCCTCCTTGTTCACCTTCCTCCATCTTGTCCCTTCTCCCTCACCCAAACAGTCCAACCTCTTATTGATTATAAGAATTTGGGGCGCCGTTGTCTGTCTGGCTGCTTCCTGCTGTTAGGGGGCATAGTTAGGGTATACACATACACACATACACACATTTATATCTTTTATTTCTACATTTAATCTGTGTATATTGAAAGCCATGACTTCATATCATATCTCCAATTCCAATTCGAACACAAAGTTCATTGCAGTTTTCTCATTTTCTGTATTTGTATATCTCTCCTCTGAGAGAAATCTGGCTCCTACTGTCTTTAATTTATTTAGTTATTTGATCAATTCTACCACATATAACCAATCTTCCACATCTGTCATCACCTATTCCCCATGAAGATGCTCTTCTCATCTCACGCAGGCACCCAGACGATGCCTCTCACCCGGATGCCTTGGTCATGCCAATCAGGCTCTGACACACCAGGCCAGATCTCCCTTCTGTATCAATGCCCATCTGGCACTGGGCTGCCTCCACATGTGAATGCTCTCTTCACCTCACTCAGGTTCTGACTCCCCATGCCAGGCTGCTCCCCAGGATCACAGGCACTCCTCTCTGTGCATAAGATCAGGCACCCTATGCCAGGCCATTCCTTCTACAGGGAAACCATGCTTACCCCACCTCGGCTCTAAAACCCTATACCAGGTTCTCTTTCCAGGTCTGAACCATGCTCATCTTACGCTAAGCTGTTCTCAGGTGTGGATGCTCTCCTCTTCTTAGATTTCCTGTTTAATAGATTTTGGATATTCATATATCTGTATATATGAATACAGACATATGAATATATACATATATACACATTTATTTAACAGATCTGTAATATTTTACATAGCATGCCATACTACAATATGAGTGGTGAAAACAAGGCAAATTCAAAAGTCTGGGGGAAATCCTGGACTCTTTTTTTGTTTTTTAATAGGACCATATACTGTTTCAAAAAGTCCATTCATTTGTCCAGTACATGACTCTAGACATATTCTTCATTTGTTCCACCATAAACTATTTATCAAGTGCTTTCCACATTCTAAGTACTCTGCTACACGCTAGAAATACTAGATGAATAAAACATTATCTAGGCCACAATTTTAGGGAGTAGACAGATAGTAAATAAATACAGTAAAATTTAACAGGTGATATAAACATAGTATATATAAGGTAAAATGAGGCCACAAAAGAGGAAGTAGCCATTCTATCTGAGGGTGGTGGGGCCAATATTGAATTCCCAGATGCTTGGGCAAAGTTTCAATAGCTGAGAGAGAGGAGAAGTATCTCTGTCAATAAGATAATAAGAGGATACAAAAACAGAGGAAAGAGTGAAGAAAGACACTGGTTTATTAAGAAAGAATAAACAGTTTGATATACATATGTATAATTTTTTTTTTTTAGACAGACAGAATAACTTTCTCACCCAAGCTGGAGTGCAGTGGTGCAATGTCAGCTCACTGCAACCTCCACTTCGCGGGTTCAAGCGATTCTCCTGCTTTTGCCTCCTGAGTAGCTAGGATTACAGGCACCCGCCACCATGCCTGGCTAATTTTTATATTTTTAGCAGAGATGGGGTTTCGCCATGTTGGCCAGGCTAATCTCGAACTCCTGACCTCAAGTGAATCACCTGCCTCGGCCTTCCAAAGTGCTGGGATTACAGGGGGAACCACCCTGCCCGGCCCAGTTTGATATTAGTGGAGGGTAAAGTGCAAATGCAGAGGACAGAGGAAAGGCACAAAATGCAGCAAGAAATGAGGCTAGAAGTAGGAATGGCTGTTTCATGGAGGACTTTGAAAGCCTTTCTATGGAAGGTAATAGGGAGCCACTGCAGGGCTTTAAGCAGATATTTTAAATAAATTATAGAAATGCAGTCTTATCAGTCCACACACTATATTTTATTAAAACTTAATCTCATTTTACTTTGTAGATAGTAAATAGAAATTACAAGTCTAATATCTCCCCCCTCCCTAATGAATTGTCTTGTGCACCACTCTCCTCTTTGGCCACCACTTCTAGAGGGACTGAAAGAAATTTTGTTAATACATAATGTGTGTTCCTTCCAGCTATTATAAGATCAGGAAGGGGAAGAATATGCCAAAAGCACAGACATCAATGATGAAATGATGTCAATCTGCAACATATACAGTTACAAACTGATTTAATGGTCACTGTTAGGCTGAACTTTCCTTTGAATCAATTTATAAAATAGCTCTATATCTTAGAAAATAATTTGTTAGAAGCAGGACCCATTTTGATAGAAAAAATATTTAAATAATAAGTTAGTACCAGATGTTAGGTATATATACAATATAGCCAGTTTATTCATGAATTCATCAAACATTTATTGTATGGCCATTAGGTACCTGGCCATCTTCCAAGCACTAATTATATTTGCACATCTTGTCACCAAGGGTCTTTCTTTAGATATGGGAATGACTAGGCAATGAAGAAATGAATTTCTAAATTATTTTAAGATAATATAATACATGAATAGACTGGAACATCTGCTGTTTAAGGTAAAATTACTATTTAATTATTGATTCTATCTCTTCCTAGAGCTAGATCATACATTCTTCAAAAAACAAACCTGTACTGGCTTGATCATTAATATAAACCTAGTAGCACCTAGCAGTTACTGGCATGGAGTAAGCATTCAATATTCATTTGTTGGTGAAGTGGAGAGAAAAGGGGGAAAGACAAGAATGGAGAAAAGGAATCAAATGGATTTTGAAATTCTGAGACCAAAGGGAAAGAGACATTTTTTCTTCCTCAAAACATAGTTTGAATGTAACTACTAAAGTATTTCTTCTGATTTGAAAACACCCATCAAAGGCATACAGTCCTGCCTGACATCCTGGATCTCCACTTGGAAACAGAATGTAACTCAGGAGTCTGAGACACAAGAGAATTAGTTCTTATAAGTATATGCCTCCTCATTCAAAAGTTCATTAACTTTCAAATTTCAAGATAAAAAGCATTTTTCTTATTATAAAAGTCATATAAGACTTCAAAGAAATTTTGCAATATATAGGAAAGTAGAACTGAAATATTATCATATTTCCACCTCCTAAGGACAACCACTGTTAACATTTTACATGTAAAATCAGTCCCAAATTTTAAAATCCCTGCGGTGCAACTTTCTATAATGCTATGAGGAACTTATAAACAACTAAAATGAACCAAAAAAACATAATAGAGTAATGCCATCCATGCTTAATGAGACAAGATTCAGGGCCCTGAAACAGTTTCAAGATTGAGCTACCATGAGGTTACGAGGTCCTTAAGGAAATATAACGTGTTCTAGTCACCTTTATTATGCCCCAGCAACAGGACCTAGGAGTAAGCCTTGCACATACTATTCACTCAGTAAATGTTCCTTGAATAAATACCTAGAAAAAAAATGGGAATCAGCATTTTTTTTTCTTTTCAAGACTCTTCTTTGTATGATCATGAACCTGCTCACTCCCCAGCTCCTCCCCAATGACCCCATCCTTTATTATTCCTTGCACTGAACATTAGTTCCAGCAGTAATAAAGAGCTTGCTGTAGCCCCAAAGTGTTGCTGTTTTAGGCATTCAAAACTTTAACCATATCATTTCCCACCTTCATCACTAAGCTAAGTTCTAATTCCTTACAATTCAGCTCAGAAGCCATGGTTCCCCTGACCTTTGTCACATATCTTAGTCCATTTTCTTTTGCTACAATATCTGAGACTAGCAATTTGTGGAGAAAATAAATGTATTTCTGCTGGGTGAGAGCATTTGAAAATATTTTTTTAAAGTTATTTCTGTAAGAAATAACTGTAAGTTCTGGAGGCTGGAAGGCCTGAGAGCATGGCACTAGCATTTGGTGAAGGCCTTACTGTGTCATAACATGATGAATGATATCACATGGCAATAGGGCAAGAGTGTGCATGTCAGCCCAGGTCTCTCTTCCTCTTCTCATAAAGCCACTAGTCTCACCATGGGGGCCTCACCATGATGACCTTATCTAATCCTATTACCTCTCAAAGGCCCCACTTCCAAATACCATCAACATATACATATGGGCATTAAGTTTCCAACACATGAACTTTTGGGGGACACATTCAAACCATTGTTTCATACATTCCCAGGCTAAGTGCTATAATTCTGGGTTCCCACAGTACCTGCAAATATCTAACAATGCAATTGCCATATTGCATGGAAATTAGCCGCTTACAGTTGTTTACTCACAGGCTAAGATCTTTGAGGCTTATATTATATACAACTTTATTACATAATATATACAACAAAAATATAGAAAAAAATATATATATAATGTGTGTATACACACACACACACACACACACACACACACATATATATATGTAATTTTATAGCAATAGGGTCTCACTATATTACCCAGGCTGGTCTCCAACTCCTGGCCTCAAGCAACCCTCCTGCCTTACCCTCCCAAAATGCTGGGATTACAGGTGTGTGCCACCATGCCCAGCCTGGGCTTCTATCTTTGTATTCACAAATACTGACATGGGCTCAATAAATATTTACTGAATAAACGAGAGAACAAAAGAATGAATCATCTTATTTCTTTCCTTTTTTGTTTCAGTTTTTGTCTCTTTAATTTACTCCTGTTTGTTAGATCAAGCTGATCACTCACAGTTTTACTTATCTTAAAAAAAAGTACAAAAAACCCTCTTGCCCATCAAACAGAAATCAGAAATTTAAAATGTCAAAAATGGCAAAAACTGAGTTACCTTTACTCATCTAGCCAAAAGTCAATCCCTTCCTAATTTCTTATAATTAATTTTCAATAAACAGCATCATTACCAATTTCTCTCAATGTCCTCTGCAACAGAGTCACCCTGTAATCATTACTCTATCACAACCACAGGTATTATTTAAGTATCTATTCCTTCTCCCCAAAAAGATATAAAGGAGGTCCTCCCAACTTTCTCTATTGATGTCATCAGGTCTGTCTCTTTCTATTTCTAGAGCCTCTGTCTTTAATCTCTTCCAATTTAGTTTGATCTAGCTGCATCAAAGTAACAATTCAGTATAGTCAAAATTAAGCTGCATACAAGGAATTCCAATTTCCTATGATATGGGATTCAACTTAAATAGAATTATAATTTTTATCCTGCCTTCTAAGGCTAAAATCATGCCATCTCTACCAGAATTCTCTACCATATTTCCTCTATCTAAGAAAATGTATTTCCTTGTGCTTCCAGCTATGTATTTCCCACCGAAGTCAAGAAAATATTCTTGCTGTACACCATAGTAAGTTTGCAAATTCCTTCACTGGTGTTTTTATACATGCTTTAGATCTTTTCCCATTCTCTTTGTGCCCTAATTTGTCTTTCAAACACCTGTTTATATCTCTCTTCCTTTAAGTTTTCTTAACTACTTTCAGGTCATATTAACTGCTTCATTGCTACACAATCCAACATTTGAATTTTACTAAAATAACAATATCCTTATTTGTATGTGGCACTGTAAGTGTTCTAAAAGATCTTTTAGAAGATCTTTTAGATTTTTAGATCACTTACAGAGCAAGGAATGATAAAGGATAGGGTCATTGGGGAGGAGCTGGGGAGTGAGTAGGTTCATGATCATAGGAAGAAGAGTCCCAAAAAGAAAAAAGAATGCTGATTCCCATTTTTTTCTAGGTATTTATTCAAGGAACATTTACTGAGTGAATATATATATACACACTTTTAGAACATTGAAAATAGGAGTATTGTTCTCCCCTACTGGGCTTAATCTAGCAGCACTTTCACACAAGATAATTTCTTGATAGATGCTCTGGATTTATTGTCTTACATCTAAGGGTGTTCAATAAATGGCCAGGCACGGCAACTCATGCCAGTAATTTCAACACTTTGGGAGGCTGAGACGGGCTGATCACCTGAGGTTAGGAGTTCAAGACCAGCCTGGCCAACAGGATGAAACCCCGTCTCTACTAAAAATACAAAAACTTAGCCAGGCGTGGTGGCACACACCTGTAGTCCCAGCTACTCAGAAGGCTGAGGCAGAAGAATCACTAGAGCCTGTAAGGTGGAGGTTGCAGTGAGCCGAGATTGCACCACTGCACTCCAGCCTGGGCAACAGAGTGAGACTCTGTCTGAAAAAAAAAAATAAATTAAAAATAAACAAATAAATAATGTCCTGAATAAAATTAAATTGAATTGGCTGCTCATCTTCAATAAACTACTTATAAATAATAGCAAAATACAGGAAACAGTACATTTAAATTAAGGTTAGTGTTTAAATCAGTAATGCTTCCCACAATCCTATCCAGTTTCTAATATTTGCATAGAGCTTTATCACAGTGTTCTAATGCTACTTCTACTTGTCACCCTCCCCACACCTATCACACATACACACACACACACACAGTCAAATGTCCAAGAAAAAGTAGTTTGCTTTAGGAAGAAAACCCAAAGCAAATTGAAAGGTATACTAGTGAAAAAATTTCATATAAGTCCCATTGACCATATTTACTTACGTATTGGTATGCTGCCACTGTATTATAAGAGCTTTCTTTATGGCCCCTCTATGTCAAAGGATATATAATACCTTAGATACTTTCTATTATGAAGCTTGCAAAACATATTTACCTGGACAATTTAGTAAGAAGAAAGAAAAAAAGAAAATGCCATAGTAAATGCTTCTGCCTATTCTATATTGTCACTAAGTTAACAAAAAAAAAAATTATCTTTCTCCGAATGTTATGTAAAAATGAATTTTGTAAAGTGCCATTTTGAATTAAAACTTTGTATATTATATTCACTTTTATATTATTTACTTAAAGGAAGAAAGGAAAAATTATAAACCTGTTAAAATAGTGAATAGGTAACACAAAGTAGGCTAATATTTTAAACAATAACTTACAGGATCAACAGGTCCACAAAATTCTCTAAATGTCTTTGTAGCATTATTCTGTTGAATCTCCATTGCTACGCAAGGGCCAGAATACATTTCTGTCACCATGTCCTATGAAATTTAATATAAAAGAATGAAAAGAATTTTAACAATTTTTAATTCTCCTGTTTTAATTGTGACACTGTTCCACTAATGTCCTTAAAGTCATCTGTGACTTCTTCCCCACTTATATCCCACACATCAAGCAGTTCCCAAATTCTGTCCATTTTTCCTTGAAGAATATTTTTTAATATGCTCTCTCTTCTCCATTCCTATCACATTTTAATGTAATGTTTTATTATCCAACACTTTCATTATTTGGAATGATCTTCTAGTATATCTTCCTTGCAAAGGCCTTCTTGAATACAATGTTGTTGAATTCACATTACTAAATATATTTCAAATGTTTTATCCTAAAAAACCTTTTAAGAATCATAACGCATTCTAGCAACAAGAAAATAATAGGACCAGATTTATTCTCCCATATTAAACATCTAGAAACTAGACAAAATATATGAAACAATAGTTTTCATACAGTGGGTGATGGGCAGCACAGGTCTATGACCCCTGAAAGTATGGAAACAGATGAGGTGAGCTGTAGAATTGCTCTGTCTTACTGTCTTGAGGCAGTTTCCAGACCAGTAGACCAGGCAGAGGAAACATAACAGAGCCCAACGTTCTCTGAGTTGAAAAGACAAAGATTGGACTTCGGGGTGGCCAATGTAGCTCTTATTTTCAGGGAAGAATACTGGAGAGATGAGGGGATTATACAGAGAATAAGCTACAGGATCTGCAGAGCAGTTCCCATGAGTTTTTGGCTACTAATCTGTCACGTGTTGAGGAAACTACTTGAGGCTGGGGAAAGAATTGCCACAAAGTAGACCAAACAACTCAGAGACAGCACAAGGCTGAGAGGAGTTTATGTTTCTACCAGTCAGAGTGAAAGGCCTTTTTATATGATACATGGAGCATCAGGGAGAGTCCTCAGAAGGGTACTGCACCATAGTAGTTGACCTAAATTAGCCCTAGATTATAAGAGGCCCTATACCCATCCTATAAAGATAAAAAGCAAGACTGAAAAGTTTCAAATTGATTCCAAGTGATTTAACTAAGTGCCAGGCCAAAATTGAACACTCTTTACAAATCTACCATGTAACACTGTAAATTTTACAATATGCAGCATCCAGTAAAAAATTACCAGGCAGGCAAATATGTAGGGAAATACTAACAATTACCAGAAGAAAACTCAATAAATAGACCCAGCAATTAAATGACATAATAACATAAGGATATTAAAACAGCTATTATAAGTTCCACATTCTCAAATTATACAAGGAAATATGAACATGATGAGGAAAAAATAAAAAATATTTAAAAGATCCAAACAGAACTTCTAGAGACATAATCTAAGACATCTAAATTTAAAAATACACTGAATGGGGTGAACAGGATAAGACATTGCAGAAGAGCAATAAATTTGAAGACATTCAATAGAAACTATTCAAAAATAAGCATAGAGAAAAAGAAAAATGAAGAAGAAAAAAGCCCTGCTGTGCAATCATGTCAAGCTATTATATGTGTAATTAGAATATCAGAAGAGAAGAAAAGGTGATAAACATAAAATATATTTTTAAAAATAAGTGCTAAAAACTTTCCAAATTTGCTGAAATCCATAAACCTATAGATCCAACAGAACCCAAGGATAATAAATGCAAAGAGAAGTACACTAGGATGCATCACAATAAAATTAGCTAAAAACAAAAACAAAAAGCCTTTTAAGCAGCCAGGGGGTTGGGCGGGGGAGAAGGATATTATATAACAGTGGGAAAAAGATAAGGATGACAACAACGATGACCAAAAAATGTAAATCTGTATTCTATACCCAAGTGAGAAAATATTTTTCAAAAATGAAGAAAAAAGGAAGACGTTTTAAGACAAAAAAGGCCTGAGACAATTCACCATCAGAAGCATTTCAGCGTAAGAAATATTAAAGGAAGTTCTTTAGGAAGAAGGAAAAAATACCAGACAAAAATATAAATCTATACAAAGCAACAGTAAACATGTCAAGTATAAACATAAAATGCTTTTTTTAGTTGGTTTCTTTTTCTTTTTCTTTTCTCTTCTTTCTTTCTTTCTTTTTTTTTTTTTTTTGAGACAGAGTTTTGCTCTGTTGCCCAGCTGGAGCACAGTGGCGCAATCTTGGCTCACTGCAACCTCAGCCTCCCAGGTTCAGGCTATTCTTGTGCCTCAGCCTCAAAAGTAGCTGGGACTACAGGTGCCTACCACCACACCTGGCTAATTTTTCTATTTTTAGCTGCTTTCAAACATAATTGTTCAAAGCAAAAATATTAGCAGTGTATTGTTGGGTTTGTAGCATATATAGATGTAAAATGTATGAGAACAACAGCACACAGAATAACAGGGGAAAAACAGAAGTATACTGTTTTTTCTTAGCTCTCTATATAAAATAGTATAATGAAAAACATGATCTAAGAAAAATGCCTCTCACAGTGTCCAGAACACTCAAAAAATATTTTTTTTCACCCTCTTGAATAGCAAAGAATACTTCAGGCAGAAGTGAAAATAGATATAAAAACTTTGAGGCAGAAGTACAGTAGGGATATGTGAAGATCAGCTTAGAGGCTAGGAGCTGAGTGAGACTACGGGAAAGCAGTAAGAGATGAGGCCAGACCATGTAGGGTCATGTAAGCCATTTTCATGACTTTGGAGGGTTTATGATACACAACACTAAAGTAAAAAAATCTATTACAGAATATATTTGAATAGTGATCCAAAAGCAGTCATCTTACCTAATATAAACTACAGAAGCAAAAAGAGGAGGAAAAGGATTTCATAATTTATATGGTACTCATAACTCTACTCATTAGAGTTCCTGAGTGTATCCCCCAAAGTCATTTTTCTATTTCACAAAGGTCATATGTAATTGATTTTATGGATAATTATATTGAGTCTAATTTTCTGCCTCATGATATTGAAGTACTGCCTACACATAAATGTCAAGAGCCAAATTTTCAGGAGGAGCAGAAGGCATGAACAAGTTTTCCAAAAACAGAAAAGTAAATTTTGTTTGCTTTCCTCCCTCCCTTCCTTGTTTCCTTCTTTTCCCTCTCCCTCCTTTCTTTCCTTTGTTTCTTTCTTTCTTTTTCTCTCTCTCTCCCTCCTCCCCTTTTTCTTTTTATGTCTCTCTCTCTCACTCATTCTCTTTCAGTGTTGATTACAGATACCATTGAAAATAGACATACAAGGCTGATCAAAATGTATAAAATGGAAAGAAAAAAAACATGTTAAACAAAGAATTTCGTCAACAGCATAACATGTTCCTTCAAAAACTGACTCAGAATTTTTAAGTCACCCTAGTTTTTAATTAAGTCACACATTTTTTAAACAAAAAAAGAACCTTTTTGTTTCCTTGACAGCCTTTTGACTGCTGTCCTTAGGTAGCTATGTGTAGGATCATTTGATTTAATGTCTATCCTCCCCAGAGCATAAGTTCCATAAATGTAGGCAGTATGTTTTTTGTTCATCACTGATTATTTGGCATATAGCAGATACTCAATATATATAATAAGTGGATAACAGTAACAGTATGAGATAGGAATTACCACCTTTTTATGACTGTACATGTTAAAGTAGAAAATATAGGTGTAAATGATCAACATGGAATCTACTACCAAAGAATTATGCAGACTAAATAATAATAAAAACAACAATAATAGCAGGTAATATTTACTGAGTACTTTTAATATATAAGACTGTTTTACATAATTTATTTCATTTAATTCTCATAACAATCTCATAAGGTGGGTAATAGTATTATTCCCATTTTATAAATGGGTTAATCAAGGTTTAAAGAAGGTAAATAAATTGTCGATGGTCACATAATTACAGGATTTAGGATATGAACCTAGTGTCTGACTCCACAGAGCAGGAAGAAGAAAGAAGAGAATTGAGTTTAGGAAGCTGCAGGCTGGTTGCAATGAATTTTGGGAGATATGAAAGGTATATAGTTTGAAGAAAGTAATGTGGAAATAACTGACTGGTTAACATCAGGTTACCTCAGGTTACTTTTTGTCATATGGATGAAAGGCAGAGAAAACTTCATTATTATATCAAATGAAATTAGCCTGTTTGGGAAATTTGGCTTGCTCTCTCCTGATTTCTCAGAAGGTCAGATAACAACTTAGGTTGTTGACAATTTTAGTATGAATGACTCTGTTTTAGTCTGGCCACTTGGGACCTAGATAGGAGCTTAGTCCAAAACACTGAATCCTATACTTTTTATTTAACAGTACAAATGTTTTACATTTACTTTCATACTTACATGATATTCGGTCACTACTCCTTTATAAACTTCATAGAATTCTTCAACATTAACCCGATCCATATTGAACTATATTAAAAAATAAAACAAAACAAAACCATAAACCAACCAACAAAAGAAAAATAAATGAGCCACACTTAGCACTTAACACTTGTAATATCTTCTTTACTCTAAAATGTACACTTTACATAGATTACTCTTTGAAGAAAAAGTGTTATTAAAGATCAGCTCATCAAGAATAACAATGGATAACAGCATCATTCTAGGTTCTGTACATGCATCATCTCATTTAGCCCTCACAACCCCCTTACTGCATAGGTAGTATTAATAGCTCCACCTTACAGATGAGACTATTAAGACTCAGAGGGGTCATATAACCTCCTCAAACTGGCATCCTATCTCACGCAGTCTAACCCCATTGATCATACTTTTACTTACTACACTACACCTCTCTCTGAAAAAAATCTCATTCTTGATACAAAAGATTTATATGCAATATTAATTGCATTATTGATAGATTAGTGGCACAAGAAAGAAATATTACTAAAGAAAAATAGTTCAGACTTTTAGAGGAGACAGAAAACAATACTATCTTCCTCCCAAGCATTCGGAAAAGTCCCTAGTTAGTCTAGTTCGTGATAAAGCACTTATACAAGTCATGTGGACTTCCTGCTACTCTTCAAAAAGAATTATGAGTAAGAATATGCTTACAAAGTAAGTCTAGAAGGACTTATTCTTATCAAGGCTGAATTTAAATTTAGTTAGGATTAAAATTTCGTTAAATTCTAAGGTTCTCAAAAACTGACCTTATTTTTTTTTTAAATAGCCTCAGAATTCCCAATTTTATTTTCCCTCTATTTTGCTTGTTTATTGTTGCCAGGATTGAAGACCTACTGAGAAATTTCTGCCTATACGGACAATAATTTAAGCTGTGAGGATTTATTTTTATGGGTAACATTACGACTATAGGGAGGAAATTCTGTTGGATTTCAGTGTTTTATCCTACATTCACATATGTTTTGTTAAATGCAACAAAATACTAACAGAAGATATCATTTATTAAATACTTAGTAATTTGAGCCAGAAATGATTATTTTATTTAATCTGCAGAATAACCCATTTAGGCAAATAATAATACTTTCATTGCCTAGATGAGAAAACTGAGAATAAGAAGGCCCGACATTTGGCCAAGGCCACGTGCCTAGAAAGCAGCTAAGATTCAGAAATACATATTTCTGACTCCAAAAGTCAATGATTGTGCTTGCTACTACACTACCATGCCTTCCCTATAGGCTCAGTTAATCATTTTTAAAATTATTTTTTTCATTGAATACAAACGCTACCCAATCACCAATCACTATGCTAAGCTGCAGATCTAGAATTAGGTCAGTGTTTAAAACTAACATTTCTATATTTTTTTAAATAGGCTCATATGTCATCCTACAATCTTGTTAATATATCACCAAGCTAATACTTTTAGAAAGTTTTGGCTGACAATTACTTTATAATTCTAGGTAAAATTCTTGAAATATCAATTTTCTCATTAGTCTTCAAGTTTTGCTCAATGACTTTGTAAACTATTTCCTTTTTTTTTGGCTTATTGGCACAAAATAGAACTTCAGTTTGTGTCCTGGTCCTTGATTTTGGGTAATCTTAAGACTTCGTAGAAAGCTGTTGGTGCAGCACACCAACATGGCACAAGTATACATATGTAACAAACCTGCACGTTATCCACATGTACCCTAGAACTTAAAGTATAATAATAATTAAAAAAAAAAAAAGAAAGAAAGCTGTTTCTTTTCAGAAAAAGAAAATACAAATGATACTGGTAAAAAAATTCTCAGCTTCAAAATGGCTATTTTGGTATTTCACTATCAAAAAAGCATAAACTTGCTGGGTTTCAAACACTGTAAAAACCAAATTGTTTATCTGATTCATATAATAATCTGTTACCCAATTTCTAGTCAAATGTACCAATGAGTACAGTACAAAGGTATGACCTCTACCAAAGTGGCTGTTGTTTCTCACTGAAAGGTTTCTTAGGAATGTATGAGCAGCACAATTTTGAATAAGCATAGGCTCTGAAGGTCCAGTGGTACAAGTGCCAATAGAGGTGCTGGAATACACTAACTCCAAAGAAGGTCTTGAGAGAAAGTTCAAAAACCAGCAAAAGGCACTGGTTAGGGAAAAAAATCTGAAAACTGATTCTCTTCCTTCATTATCTGTTTAGTTAAGAATAGAGAAGACAGAAAACTCATCACAGTTTCTCACTTTGATTCTACATTTTGTTTATAAGAACAAAATACAGTTTTTGGTCCCTATTTATTTTGCAACTAAAGTTTCCAGAACTGTATAAATTTACCTTATAAGCTTAAATTAGGTGTATCATTGAATATTACTTCTCTCAGTAAAATAGTATATGGGAAAAATCATTTCGAAAACCATTTTTTGACTATAGGAAGGTTACTGAGTTCAGTAAGTATATCTTTTATTTTTAATGTGGTTCACGAGTACACAGGGAACATTCAAAGTAAAGCATTTTATGACTATTTTTGAAAAAAATCCTCATGAATATTATGGTTCATTGTAAAGTACCTACCATCTGCATAGCTGAAATTTCAAAACCTGCATCTCGGATAGCCATCAGGATCTTTCCCAACAGTCCTGAAAATGAAGGACAATGAGTGTAAAAATACAAAATTTTAAGACATTTTAGTTTCTTAGAAAAGTACTTTTTCTTTATACTCTATATTAAAAAAAACACACACTTTGCAAGAGAAACTAAATTAAATCCCAAATACTGAGCATTAAATTTAATCATTTGATTTCCTTAGTAAATGCTTCAAGAATATCAACAATGGTTCTGAGGATTATGCAAAAAACTTTTAAGATAATATTTTGCCTTTAAAGCCCCTTAAGTCTAGTGATGTAGAGAATATAAAAATCAAACAATTATAAACAGCATTATTTAATACAAAGAAATGAAATGCCAAAGTACAAGATACAGAAGGAATTCAAACAAGAGTTCAAAGAAGGAGTAAAATCAAATTGTAACTGAAGAAATAGGAAGAAGCTTCAAGGGGAAATGAAAAGCATGAATGGTCCTTAAAGGCTGTGGACAGATGAGCTTATACAGGGACAGGAGAGAAGGCACACATCTGGGAAAGTGTGAGCATATTTAAACGACAGTAAGAAGAGAGAAAAGAAAAACAAATTAAAAAGGAAAAGAGATTCAATTCAAATCAATAAAGGCCTTAAATACCAACGTGAGGAATATAGTCTTTATCCTACAGATGAGTGATTTTTATATTGGAGTCTATAGTCTCTGGGGGAATGGGGCTGACTTTGAGATTCCATTTGTTTCCTATAAAAGTCTAAGTTTCTTTTTTTCAAGTCAACTAAAACTCTGTCTCTTATACATACGTGCACAAAGGCACACACACACACACACACACACACACACACACACACACACCCCCATATTCTGGATCATCTGGATCTTACTGAGTGACCCTAAATCACCATGTACTGTTAGTGTCTGAATGTGCATTTGTATTTACTATCCTACCATAGCCATGTAGTGCTATTTTAATTGTAGCAGGCTGAGGGGTGAGAAAAAGATAGAGAAGGATCTATTTCTCAAATGATACATCTGTACCAAATGAAGGTCAAATGATATCATAGCATGCTATAGAAACAAAGGTTTCTCAGAAGCTTGAAGACAGAAAGGTGGTGGATTAAGTGAGTCATCGCAGTAGAACAGGCTCATGCCTAACTCAGAGTCTGTACTATATTCACGTTAAGCTTGTTTTTATGGCAAATAACATCCTCTGTCACATTAATGCTATCAAGTTAAATTTTGTTGTATAGTTTTGCTTGCTATGAATTTGCAAATTATTTTAGCTATGTAGTTTTATGTGCAAAAATTTGTATTTAGTTTTAATTTGGACATATTTAAGTTGTATTACTTAAAGTTAAAATAATTTATGTCAACACTGAGAGTCCACGAGAAAAGCTTTCCTTCAAAAAGAAACGCTGCCAAAAGAAATGAAGAGTTACTAAAAATGTTGAATGAGAAAATACAAAATAAAAGTAGTATTTTAGGAAGGTCACTAATGCAATAGTGATGAGCAAGCTGGTCTGAAGAAAAGAATAAGTAGTGGAAAGAATAGCAAAAGCTTTTGAAATCATTCAGAATGCTGGTTGGAAAAAAATAGGCCAAGATATATTTAAATATTTTCTCTCTTATTTTGAACTTCAAAGCGTGGATGGCAGCAGTAAAGAAAGAAGGAGGTAATGAATATAAGATATTTTCAAACAAGAAGCAATAGGATTAAACTGGATACAAAGTATGAAGATGAAAGAAGGGTAAAAGATGATTTCAACATTTTGAACCCAAGTGAATGGAAGAATGACAGCACCTTTAAGAAGAAAACAAGTAATGATGAAATCAAATTAATAAGGGGAAAGACACTGAATTATTTTGGACATAGAAACCCAAAACATACTATATAGCATTTATAGAGAAGGAAACTGATCAGATCTTGAGGATGCAGCATATCCAGTGGCTGAATGAGTAAAATAATCTCCCTGCACCAAATCAGTGACATGGGATTGCATACCAATAGATAGAATTATAAAGATAGAATAAGAGGTACAGAGAGGTTAGAACTGAAATGATGCCAAGAGGCATTTGGAGACAGTACTTTATATAAAGACTTGGAGAAGAACACATATTCAAGGCAAAAGGAGCATTAAGCAAAGGTCCGGAGATGTAAACACCATAGTTCTTCTGGAATAAAAGTATCTTCATCTTACTGAATAATAGAGTGGAAAGGAAATGAGACAGAAGAGAAGGGAGGAGAGGTGGCAGAAGCCATGATAGGACTATACAGATGTTTGGATTGTATCCTGTAGGCCAGAAGTTCTCAAACGTTTTGGTCATATAGACCCTTTAGCTTTTAGGTAGTACTGAAGACCTTTATATAGGTTACCTCTATCAATATTTACTATAACATAAGTTAAAGTGTGTTTATTCTCCTTTACTTGACAAGTGGTAGTTTCTTTTTTCTTTTTTTTTTTTTTTGAGACGGAGTCTTGCTCTGTCACCCAGACTGGAGTGCAGTGGCGCAATCTCCGCTCACTGCAAGCTCCACCTCCCGGGTTCATGCCATTCTCCTGCCTCAGCCTCCCGAGTAGCTGGGACTACAGGCGCCCGCCACCACGCCTGGCCAATTTTTTGTATTTTTAGTACAGACGGGGTTTCACTGTGTTAGCCAGGATGGTCTGGGTCTCCTGACCTCATGATCCGCCCGCCTCGGCCTCCCAAAGTGCTGGGATTACAAGGCATGAGCCACCATGCCCAGCTGACAAGTGGTAGTTTCTTAACCTTTATATAGGTTATCTCTATCCATATTTACTACAATATGAATTTTAAAAAACTTTTAAAATATTTAATTTAAATATAACAAAAATCCTTTAAATGTTAACATAAATAACATTTTGTGAGGAAAAATATGATAGTTTTTTTTTTTTTCATTTGATCTAAGCCAAAAGGCCAGGAAGAGATTATAGTATTTTTTTTAATTAGCGAAAAGACAGATATTGTTTTACATTTTTAAAAAATCTCTTTAATGTCTCACTTAATAAAAGGCAGCTGGACTCTCACATCTACTTCAGCTTTCAATCTGTTGCCATATGTTGTTTTGGTTGGAGTATATTTAGTTGGAAAATGGTGGAATATTTTAATAACCTTTTTACAATAACTGTGTATATTCTCCTTTACTTGATAAGTGATAGTTTCTTAAAAGTTTGTTGCAATATATAATCTAAAACCTTTATCAATAAACTTTTTTTTTTACCCTGTTACATTAAAATCCACTGGTCTATCTTGTATGTACTTTGAATGAAACTATGATATGACTCAGACATGATTTTCAACATCACACATTAATCATTTGGCAAATACCAGCTCACTGAGTTATGCAGATTTTCCGAATGCTGATTCATTTCATTATACATCAAAAATCAATTAAAAATTTGTTAATATCATCACCAATTTCATCGAAGAGTCTTTCTATTCCGTTATACAATGTATTCGGAAGTTGTCAAACTGAAAGTGGTGAACATAGTTTTCCAAGGTTCTAAGTTTAGTTTTCCTTTGTAGTTTATCTTCACTTGGATTTTATCTTTGGCAATAGCTGTTGTCAGTTGTTTTCTTTGATATGATAGGCTTACTTAATTTGAAAGACAATGCCTGCCAAATACACAAGTCTGAATAAGCACAATTTGTCTGTCAGTCATTCTTTCAAGTAAAAATGGTATTCCATAAAAGAAAAAGCATCTAATTGAGCTGACAGCGCAAACAATTGTGAACAGGATTACTCACAAATGCTCTTCCTTAAAACCATTATATGGAGCATTATGTGTACTTCATTTACTTCACACAGAGTATTAAAAAGATAAATTTGATCCTATATTTGAGGATCAAAAAGTAATAAAATTATTTTTACTGCATCTAAGATATTCTTAACTAAGTATGGCTTTTTTTGTTTTTTTTCCTGCAGATGCATGATGGTCATAATACAATAACTACTAGGACAGTTTGGTGCCACTGCCTTGATTCTAAGGCAGTAGCAGTTTTACTCACCATTGCTTTTGCACCATCAGTACAAATGACAACACATTAAAAAAGGCAATTAAGTATGAAATCAGTTTTGGTCTTGTAGATCCATAAAAGGGTCTCATTTATGATAATAACAAATACATGATTACATATTAACCCTAATCTAAATATGAAATTTAATCTAATCTAAATATTAAACGCTATGTTTTGATCAATATGAAAAGAAGTCTATAAACTATATCTATTACAAATTCTAAGAATAAATAGGACAAGTTCACACGATATATAGGAAGATGCTCACCGCAGAATCATTAGTAATAAAAAAATTTTAAGTTCTAAATAATAAAAAACAGGAAAAAGTTAGATAAAGAAGAGTAAGTTCCTACAACTAACTTATTACTCAGACATTAAAAATCAGATTTTCAAGTGTTATTTAATTGCATAGAAAAAAATTCAAAGTACAATGTTAGTGCAATTCAAAATTGTACACATAGGATAATTCCCAATTCACTTTATAAAACTAGTATTATCCTGATATTGCAATCATATGAAGACAGTATGAAAAAATAAAACTACACTCCAATAGCCCTTACGAATATAAAGATAAACATTATTTTTTAAAAATTTTAAAACAATAATTTATTTACTTAATTTGAGAAAGGGTCTTACTATGTTGACCAGGCTGGCCTTGAACTCTTAGGCTCAAACAATATTCCTGCCTCAGCCTCCCAAATATCTGGGATTACAGGCACATACCACTGTATCTGGCTAAACATAGAAATTATTTCCAAAATGTTAAAATTTTAGAAATTTTATAATTTCCAATACATTTTAAATTTTATAAATTTAGCAATATATACAAAGAATTATACATCATGACCAAGAGAGGTTAATTTCAGGTATGCAAGCCTGGTACACTATTCAAACTATCAACCAATACATTAACAGGCTAAGGAAGAAAAATCACATGAACATATCAATATATGTTGATCACATATCTATCTATCTATCTATATATAACTGCATATATTGATACAGAAAAAACTTTTGGAAAAATACAACACTCATAAATAAAATGGTAAGAAAAAAATAAGAATAGAGGACAACTTCCCCATCTTTACAAACTGCATCTGCAGAAACCTACAACTAACACAATAGTGAAAGACTGAATGCTTTCAATGCAAGACAGTAAACAAGGCAAGAATGTCCATTCTCATTGCTCTGATTCAATATGGTGCTGGAAAATTCAAGTCAGTGCAACAAGACAAGAAAAGGAGATAAAAAGTATACAGACAAGAAAGGCAGAAATATAACTGTTTCTATTTGCATATGATAAGACTGTCTATATAGAAAATTCCAAATAGCCTAAAAAAATTCTAGAACTAATTATTTATTTCAGCAAGGTTGAAAGATACAAGGTAAACATACTAGATCAGTTGTATTTCTACACACTAGCAATAAATACTTGAACACTAAAACTAAAAATATAATAGCATTTATAATCACTCAAAAAGGAAATAAAATTGGGTGTGAATCTAAGCAAAAATGTATAGAACTTGTATATGAAAACTACAAAATGCTGGATGAAAGAGCTAAATAAACGAAGAGCAAACAGTATTCATGGAATACTTAACACAATAAAGATGTCAATTCTCCCTAAATTGATAAATAAGTTTAACAAAATTGTTATCAAAATGCCAGCAAGTTTTTTGTAGCAATAGATAAAATTATTCTAAAATTACATGGTAAGATAAAGGAACTAGAATAACTAAAACAATTTCAAAAAAGAAAAATGTGGGGTAACCAGTCTACTCAATTTCATGATTTATTATGTAACTACAATAACCAAAAGATGGTGTAGTATTGTCAGTGATAGAGATCAATGTAACAGAACAAAAAAACCCAAAATGGAACCACACAAATATGTCCAACTGATTTTTTACAAAGGTGCAAAAGCAATTCAAGAGAGAGAACTTTTCAACAAACTCGGTAAAGTTAGGAAATAAAGTCTCTAAGAAAAAAGAGTTACTTCCCAGAAGGAAGTCTACACAATGAAAGGATAACACACATTTGGGGAAACAGCTAGTCTTTTCTCATCTATACATTGTGTAAGCTAGTCACATATTATTACACGTAATCCTCACAACGCTGCTATGGACTGAATGTTTGTGACCCTCTGAAATTAAGATCCTAACTCCCAATGTGATGAAGGTAGGGCCTTTGTGGGGAAGAGGTGATTAGATAGCAAGAACAAAGACCTTGTGAATGGGATTACTGCCCTTATAAAAGAAGCTCCAGAGAGTTCTCTTGCCCCTTTCACCATGTAAAGACACAGTGAGAAAGTGCCATCTATGAAGAAAACCATGGGCCCTGACCTGAAACTGAACCTGTGGGACCTGATCTTGGACTTCCCACTATGGAGAACTGTGGGAAATACATGTCTATTGTTTAAGACATCCAGTCTACAGTATTTATATTGTAGCAGCTCAAATGAACTAAGACAATGCCTATGAGTAAAGTAATATTATAATCTTCATTTTATAGACGTTGAGTATCTATACTCAAGGATTAAACAATATCCCTTAATAGCTAGTAAGTGATATAACTGAATTTTAAACCCAGTTTTGCTTGCCCCAGGGCCTAAGATTATGCTATAATAAAATAAATAATCAAAATATTTAGTTGGCATATATATATCTCAATTAAATAACTAAACAATTTATGTATATGCAAAAACATACATAAGTGTATATATCTATGTATATATATAGCTATGAAACATCTTTTTTGATCTTCTGAATATATACTATAAAATCTTTAACAGAGATATAGAATGTATATCTAGTAAATTCTTAATTGTTCAGAGGATAATCACTTAATTTACTGATTATTCAGACTAAGATTTCTTTCCTTCTTACCATTCTGATGCTTATCAATTTGACAGAAAAAGGAGGAAAAAAGATCACTTTATTATTTATTAATAGTTCTAGGAAACTGCTTTATAGAGAGAACATCATTAAAACTTAAGTTGTTGGCCGGGTGCGGTGGCTCATGCCTGTAATTCCAGCACTTTGGGAGGCCAAGGTGGGAGGATGATGAGATCAGGAGATTGAGACCATCCTGGCTAACATGGTGAAACCCCGTCTCTACTAAACAAAATACAAAAAATTAGCTGAGAGTGTTGGCGGGCACCTGTAGTCCCAGCTACTCAGGAGGCTGAGGCAGGAGGATGGCGTGAACCAGGGAGGCAGAGCTTTCATTGAGCCGAGATTGCGTCACTGCACTCCAGCCTGGTCACAGAGTGAGATTCCGTTTCAAAACAAAACAAAACAAAACAAAATTGAGTTGTTAAAAAGTAGACGCATAGTATTCTTCAAAATTCTAACAAAATTGGTTTTCATAGTTAATAATCTAATAGTTTTATTTTGCCACATGTATCTATATCAAAAATATTTCTTGTGAATATAACTTATTCTGATGTTAAAGTCTTTCCTGGCATCAATATTTTCCCTTGATACCACAATATCTACTAGCTGAGTGCGGTGGCTATGCCTGTAATCCCAGCACTTTGGAGGACAACGTGGGTGGATCACTTGAGGTTCGGAGTTCAAGATCAGCCTGGCCAACACTGAGAAACCCTATCTCTACTAAAAATACAAAAATTAGCCAGACGTGGTGCCGCATGAGTGTAATCCCAGCTACTTGGGAGGCTAAGGCACAAGAATTGCTTGAACCCAGGAGACAGCGCTTACAGTGAGCCAAGATTATGCCACTGTCCTCCAGCCTGGGTGACAGAACAAGATTCTATCTCAGAACAACAACAAAAATAAAACAAATAAACAGAAAATCATAGTATCTATTATCTATAGTATACCTCACAGCAATCTTGCAGCCAATGAGCCCCTTACACTGTGGAAACACTTGAAAAATATCGCTACCATGAATGTTAAACTTACTGGATGTAACAGCAAGATACAGATGACAACAAAACCCTATGCACGAGCATGAGAATCAATGAAAAGGACACTTTGGTGAGCAAAACAACTTACAAAACTGAAATTTAAAGAAGTGGCCAGGCTGTTACACAAGACAATTCACTATTACCTGTATGCTTTGCTTCACAATCCTTATAACAAATAGGAGTGGTGGGAAATAAAATGAAAGGATTTTTAAAAATGAAAAAATGTCAACAAGGAAATCTTGCAATTTATTTTGGAAAGAAACTAAAAGAAAAATTTTAATTGTGATGTAGCCAAGAGTACATGAACTAATAAAACTGATGCCTAAAATAGACATGTTTAATATTAATAACCATAACCCATTTAAATCAAATTGGAAGGATATGATTTCCTTTAAAATTTAAATCTAGTAAAATAAAACTCAAAGCCATTTTAATTAAAAAATAGACCTAGTGTATCTTTAAAATATGATTAGTGTAAAGCCAAATAAAAAAACTAGAGATTATGAGAGTTTAATGTTCAATGCTAATATATAAAAGAAATCACAAGTGTTACTAAATTCAACAGAAGGAATTTAATACTAATCTTGGCAAACATGCATAACAAATAACCTTAAGCATAAAAACCAGGTGGAAAAGCTTTCTGTCTCCTAGAGAGCAATATGTTACTAGGCAATACCACTTCACTGATAATTTTCCTGTAATGTTTAATGGAAACACTCAGATGGTTTAAGCTACCAATGTCTACGGTTTTCTGCCTTGCAATAAGGAAATATATTGTAGAATTATATTAAACCAATTGCAGACGAGTCTGGATTCCAGACCATCCTGGGCAACATGGTAAAACCTCGTGTCTACAAAGAATATGAAAAAAAAAAAAATTAGCTGGGCATGATGGTGGGTGCCTGCAGTCCCAGATACTCAGGAGGCTGAGGTGGGAGGATTGCTAGGGCTCAGGAGGCCAAGATTGCAGTGAGCTGAGATGTCACAACTGCAATCCAGCCTGGGTGATAGAGTGAGACCATGTCTCAAAAAAAGTAAAAACAAATCAAAATAAATAAGTGTTTGGATTCCACAGAATTGTTAAACTGAGAACCAGTAAGGCACTTAGGTCTTAATGGATCTCAAATTTAATCCATCAGTTGATCATAAAACCCACATTAGTAGAAAGTAGGCTTTTAAAAGACAGATTTAATTCATCCAATAGATTTCTGATCCTCCACTAACACCATATACCCAAATCTGAAATTCACATTTTTCCTTAAAGCCAATTTCCTAAAAAGAACAAGCTATACATTCCTTACAAGGTAGTAAAAAGAGTAACCAACAGAATAACTTTATTTATTTTATTTGTATTTTTTTTTTAGAGGTGGGGTCTTGCTATGTTATTGAAGCTGGACTTCAACTCCTGGGCTTAAGTTATTCTCCTACCTCACCCTCCCAAGCAGCTAGGACTACAGGCATGTGCCACCATGCCCAGCTAATTATTAAAAATTATTTGTGGAGACAGGGTCTCACTATGTTGCCCAGACTGGTATCAAATTCCTGGCCTGAAGTGATCTTGCCAACTCAGTCTCCCAAAGTGCTGGGATTACAGGTATGAGCCACTGCATCTGGTCCAGTATAACAACAGCTTTGTAGATATACCCACAATATGGTGACTTTGTGTACTGAAATTCATCAAGATGCAAATAAGTGAATAGAAAATAGTAAAAACAGGCTCCATACCATCATAGGAACAGCAGAGAAGACCTACGGGAATGAAGATTTCCAGAAAAGGGTAGTCAAGGGTTCCTCCTCACTGTGAAGACAAAGACAGGCGAAGCATGCAAAGGAGGCTAAGAACAGCTAAACCTTGGTTGAAATAAGATCACAGGTTTAAAACAAGGACAGTCTAAGAAAAACAAAATAAAGTAGGGTACTGAGTAGATAGGCTGAAAACCAAAAACTGTGTAAGATTGGGTAAATAGGCCAGGTGCAGTGGCTCACGTCTGTAATCCCAGCACTTTGGGAGGCCGAGGCGGGCAAAGGACGAGGTCAGGAGATCGAGACAACGGTGAAACCACGTCTCTACTAAAAATACAAAAAATTCGCCGGGCACGGTGGCGGGCGCCTGTAGTCCCAGCTACTCAGGAGGCTGAGGCAGGAGAATGGCATGAACCCGGCAGGCGGAGCTTGCAGTGAGCCGAGATCGCGCCACTGCACTCCAGCCTGGATGACAGCGAGACTCCGTCTCAAAAAAAAAAAAAAAAAAAAAAAAAAAGATTGGGTAAATAGATCATATGAAGTCTAAAGTCAAAGCCAGGTTAATACAGAAAACAAGTTAACCACACAATCACAAAGTACAACTAAGTTTCTACAGAATAGGGTACTGCCAGCTTTAGGTAGAGTGAGCTGCTTCCTAATCTTAAGAGGCCAGTCCCTATGTGGTTGGAGTAAGCACATGTCCCATTAGAAGCCAATTCCATGTTTCTAGGAGATTTTCATGAATGTTATTATGTAGGGGCTATTCTCATTATATGAAAATCTCAGTTTTTAAAATTTTTATTTCAATAGTTTTTGGGGTACAAGTGGTTTTGGTCACATGGATGAATAATATAGTGGTGAAGTCTGAGATTTTAGTGCACCTGTCATCCAAGTAATGTACATTGTACCCAAAATGTAGTGTTTTAATCCCTCACCACTACCCCCAACCCTCCCTCTTCAGAGTCTCCAAAGTCCATCATATAATTCTGTATGCCTTTGCATACCCATATCTTGGTTACCACTTACAAGTGAGAACATATGTTTTTTAGTTTTTCCATTCCTGAGTACTTCACTTAGAATAATGGCTTCCAGCTCCATCCAAGTTACTGCAAAAAACATTATTTCATTATTTTTATGGCTGAGTAGTATTCCATGGTGTATATACATCACATTTTCTTTATCCACTCATTGGTTGATGGACACTTAGGCTGGTTGCATATGTTTGCAACTGTGAATTGTGTTGCAATAAACACATGCGTGCAAGTGTCTTTAATATAATTACTTATTTTCCTTTGGGTAGATACTGAGTAGTGGGATTGCTGAATCAAATGATAGATCTACTTTTAGTGCTTTAAGAAATCTCCATGTTGTTTTTCATAGAGTTTGTACTAATTTACATTCCTACCAGCAGTGTATAGGTGTTCCCTTTTCACCACATCTATGCCAACATCTATTATTTTTTGACTTTTTAATAAGGGCTATTTTTGCAGGAGTAAGGCAGTATCTCATTGTACTTTTAATTTGCATATTCCTGATGATTAGTGATGTTTAGCATTTTTCATATGCTTCTTTACCATTTTTATATCCTCTTTTGAGAAATGTCTATTCATGTTATTTGCCCACGTTTTGATGGGATTTTTTTTCTTGTTGATGTGCTTGAGTTCATTGTAGAGTCTAGATATTAGTCCTTTGTTAGATGCATAGTTTGCAAATATTTTCTCCCACTCTGTGGGTTGTTTATTTATTCTGATGGTTATTGCTTTTAATGTACAGAAGTTTCTTTTATTTAATTAGGTCCCATTTATTTATTTTTATTTTAGTTGCATTTGCTTTTGGGGTCCTACTCATGAATTATTTGCTTAAGCCAAAGTCCAGAATAGTTTTTCCTAGGTTATCTTCTAGAATTTTTATAGTTTCATGTCTTAGATTTACATTTTTGAACCATCTTGAGATGATTTCTGTATAAGGTAAGGGATAAGCATCCAGTTTCATTCTTCTACATGTGGTTATCCAGTTTTCCCAGCATTATTTATTAAATAAAGTGTCCTTTTCTTCAACGTGTTTCTCTATGTTTTGTCGAAGATCAGTTGGTTTTAAGTATTTGGCTTTATTTCTGGGTTCTCTATTCTGTTCCAATGGTCTATGTGCCTACTTTCATACCAGCACTATGATGTTTTTGTAACTACAGCCTTGTGGCATAATTTAACATCTGGTAATGTGATGCCTCCACATCTGTTGTTTGTTTATTTGCTTTTGCATAGGATTGCTTTGGCTATTCAGGTTCTTTTTCTGCTTTCATATGAATTTTAGAATTGTTTTTTCTAATTCTGTGAAAAATGATGTTGGTATTTTGATAGGAATTGCACTGAATCAGTGGATTGCTTTGGGTAGTATGGTCATTTTCATGATACTGATTCTTCCAATCCACGAGCATGGGATGTGTTTCCATTTGTTTGTGTCATCTGTGATTTCTATCAGCAGTGTTTTCTAGTTCTCCTTGTAGAGGTCTTTTACTTCCTTGGTTAAATATATTCCTAGGTCATTTATTTTTTTCCAGCTGTTGTGAAAAGGACTGAGTTTTTGATTTGATTCTCAGCGTGGTCATTGCTGGTGTATAACACTGCTACTGATTTGTGTATATTGATTTTGTGACCTGAGACTACGGAATTCATTTATCAAATCCAGGAGTCTTTTGGAGGAGTACTTAGGGTTTTCTAGGAATACAATCATATCACTCATGAACAGCAATAGCTTAATGTCCTCTTTTTCAATTTGGATGCCCTTTGTTTCTTATTCTTGCCTGATCGCTTTGGTTAGGACTTCCAGCACTATGCTGAATAGAAGTGGTGAAAGTGGCATCCTTGTCTTGTTCCAGTTCTCAAGGGGAATACTTTCAACTTTTCCCCATTTATTATGATGTTAGCTATGGGTCTGTCATATATGGCTTTTATTAGTTTTAGGTAAAGTCCCTTTTATACCTGTTTGTTGAGATTTTTTATACAGGGATGCTGGATTTTATGAAATGCTTTTTCTTCATCTATTCAGATGATCATACAGTTTTTCTTTTTAATTCCTGTTATCAGATGTATCCTATTTATTGACTTGCATATTTTAAACCATCCCTGAAGTGAAACTTGGTCATGGTATATTATCTTTTTGATGTGCTGCTTGAATTAGCTAGTATTTTGTTCAGGATTTTTGCATCTATGTTCATTAGGGATATTGGTCTGTAGTCTTCTTTTTTTCTTATGTCCTTTCCTGGTTGTGGTATCAGAGTGATACTGGCTTCATAGAATGAGTTAGGGAGGATCCCTCCTTCTTAATCTTTTGGAATAGTTTCAGTAGGATTGGTCCCAGTTCTTCTCTGAATGTCTGGTAGGATTCAGTTGTGAATCCATCCAGCCCTGAGCCTTTTTTTTTTCCTTGGCAATTGTTTTGATTAGTGATTCAATCTCACTGCTTGTTCTTGGTCTGTTCAGGGTTTCTATTTCTTCCTGACTTAATCTAGGAGTGTTTATGTTTCCTGGAATTTATCCTTTTCCTCTAGATTTTTTAGTTTGTGGGCATAGAGGTGTTCACAGTGGTCTCAGATGATCTTTTGTATTTCTGTGGGGTTGGTTGTAATGTCTCCAGTTTCATTTCTAATTGAACTTACTTTAACCTCTCCTGGTTAATCTAGCTAATGGTCTATCAACTTTATCTTTCTGAAAAACCAACTTTTTGTGTCATTGGTCTTTGGTATTTTTGTTGTTGTTGTTGCTGTTGTTTCAAATTCATTTAGATCTGCTCTGATCTTTGTTGTTTCTTTTCTCTTGCTAGCTTTGGGTTTAGTTTGTTCTTTCTCTAGTTCCTTGAGGTATGATGTTAGGCTATCAACTTATCATCTTGCAGAATTTTTAATGTGGGTATTTAGCACCATAAATTTTCCTTTTAGTACTGCTTTTGCTATATTCCAGAGATTTTGATAACTTATGTCAATATTCTCATTCATTTCAAAGAATTTTTAAAATTCCATCTTGATTTCATTGTTAACTCAAAAATCATCCAGGAGCAGATTGTTTAATCTCCATGTATTTGTATAGTTTTGAGGGTTACTTTTGGAGTTGATTTGTAGTTTTTATTCCACTGTGGTCTGAGAAGATACTTGATATAATTTCAATTTTTAAAAATTTATGGACACTTGTTTTGTGGCCTATCATATGGTCTATTGTGGAGAACGTTCTACGTGCTGATTAAAAGAATGTATAATCTGCAGTTATTGGGTAGAATGTTTGGCAAATATTTGTCAGGTCCATTTGTTCTAGAGTGCAATTTAAGTCCATTATTTCTTTGTTGACTTTCTGTCTTGATGATCTGTCTAGTGCTGTCAGTGGACTGTTGCGGTCTCATATTACTATTATGTCATGTCTATCTCATGTCTTAGGTCTAATAGTAATTGTTTTACGAATGTGGGAGCTCCAGTGTTAAGTGTATATAAATTTAGGATTATAATATCTTCTTGTTGGATTGATCCTTTTATCATCATATAATGACCTTCTTTGTCTTTTTTTACTGTTGTTGCTTTAAAATCTGCTTTATCTGATATAGGACTACCTAATCCTGCTCAATTTTGGTTTCCATTTGTATGGAATATCTTTTTCCACTCCTATACCTTGAGTTTATATGAATCTTCACATATTAGGTGAGTCTCTTGAAGACAGTATATATTTGGTTTGTGATTTTTAAAATCCATTCCGCCAATCTGTATCATTTAAGTGGAGCATTTAAGCAATTTATATTCAACGTTAATACTCAGATGTGAGGCACTGTTCCAGTTATACTGTTACTTGTTACCCAGATACTTTGTTTTCTTTATTGTTGTTGTTTTATAGGCCCCATGAGTTTTATGCTTTCAAGAGGTTCTTTTCTGGTCACATAATGGCCTTTTTGTTTTAAGATTTAGAACTCCTTTTAGCATTTTCAATAGGGCTGGTCTAGTAGTAACAAATTCTCTCAGCATTTGTTTGTCTGAAAACGGCTTTAATTCTCCTTCATTTATGAAACTTAGTTTTGTTCTCGATACAAAATTCTTGACTGACAGTTATTCTCTTTAAGAAGGCTATAAGATAGAACTCCAATCCCTTCTGGCTTAAAAGGTTTCTGCTGAGGAAATCTCTTAGTTTCTTAAGCAAACACAATGAAAGAAGACTGAAATGATAATTCAAAACCAGGGATCCATTAACTTTAACATGAACAACACAAAGTAAATAAATGTTGTTCCTTACCTATAATTAGTTCTATTGCTTGTTTCTATTTTAAAAAGACATATAGGTCTGGCACAGTGGCTCATACTTGTAATTCCAACACTTTGAGGGGCCAAGTCAGGAGGACTCTTTGAGTCCAGGAGTTTGCGGCCAGCCTGGGAAACATAGTGAGACCCCATCTCTACAAAAAATAAGAAATCAGCTAGGTGTTGTGGCACCTGTCTGTAGTGCCAGCTGCTCTGCTTGGGAAGCTGAGGTGGAAGGATCACTTGACTGCAGGAGGTTGAAGTTGAGGTTGCAGTGAGCTATGATCAGGTCACTGCACTCAGCCTGGATGACAGAGTAAGACCTTGTCTCAAAAAAAAAAAAAAAAATAATAATAATAATAATACATACACACACACACAGACACACACACACATCTTCTCATTTTTAAAGATAGCCTTTGCACAACATTTTTGTAATAAACGGTGACATTGATTTTTACTTATTCTAACTTTCCAAAGTCATAGTTAAGGAAATTCACAAATTTAGGCATCCTATTACAAGAACACTGTTTCTTTTGTTTTAAATGGCTCTGATTCCCTCAACACTGGCAAGGCTTATATTGCCATTCATAGATAGGCTTAAAAATAGACTAATGCCAGAACATGGGTCACAAAGCATATAATTCTTGCTCATTTTCCGTTGTAAACATATACTATATACACCGAATATGGGCCTCCATTTTCTTCTGCTATTTCCCAGCATGGTTCTATAGATAGGTATAGCTTTGCTATCTAGTGGTTCTCAAAGTGTGGTCCATGCATAAATATCTTTAGTATGACCTGGGAACTTGTTACCAATGCAAATTCTTGGGCTGTAAACCAGATATTCCAAATCAGATACTTTGGAGTTAGGGCCCAGGAATCTATATTTAATCCAAGTGACCCTGATGCACACTAACGTTTCAGAACCATTACTGTGAGTAAGGTCTCTGAGGATAACAAAGCATCACAATAACTACTCCTTTGGACATGGAAAAGGTGATATAGTTTGAAAATTTTTATATTTTAAATTATAAAATATTGAATACATTTTACATTGTAAAATATAAACTATACTTTTATGGTAAAACATATAACAGATATGCTCAGATTAAATAATTTTAAAGTGAACATCTGCGGTTATCATCACCCACATCAAAAGCCCACCCCTAAAGCCCTCTATATATGCCTCCCAATCATGACCCTTTCTCCTCTTAGGGGAGACAACTACCTGAGTTTAGAATAACCTTTTCTTTACAGTTTACCACCTACATATGAATTCTTGAAATATATGGTTGATTTTTGCCTATATTTGAACTTTATGTGATTACAGTAATACAGAATATATGCTTCATGTCTTTCTTGTTTTGCTCAAGTTCATTGCCATGAAATTCATTCATTTTGTTGTGTTTCCTTCTGTTTAACAGAGAAGGAAGAAAATGCAACATTGTAAACAGAATCTCTAGATGGTAGGAGTAAGTGATTTTAAAATAGACATTTGTCTGTATTTCTAAATTTTTCTACTAAGATGAATTCCTGAATAAAACTTAGCATTTCCCACCTCTGTATCAAATAATTTGAGGTGCATGTTTTGAATCACATTAACAGATTAAATAAAAATCTATGATGCAAAGCCAAACCTTGTTTCGTTTAAGAAACTTTCATTTCATATACGAAACTTCATATTCTGATTGAGCCCAATACTTAAATAAGATTTGGCTTAAAGATTTTATGACCTCAAATTCAGGATATTCTGAAGAATAACTTTTAAAAACAGAGAAGAAAGTCTGTGGCACAACCTGTAACCACAATTTCAAGAGTAATTTTTAAGCACGCTAGAGTCATTTTAGTTCTTTCCAATCCACTTAAATTGAAATCCTTAACATTATCCTAAGATTATCCTTCCCTTTGATAACAAGGCTGTTCTTCAATAACCACCATGAAATTGCTCTGGTGAAATAACTGGGATGAGTAACTTACTTCCTATTTTGCACACATAGAAGTCACAGTACGTATATTAAGTGTCAAAAGAGACGTAGTAGATGTTAAGTTGGTGATAGGTTAGAAAAGAACTAATAGCTAAAATAAGTTAGAACTTTGAACCATAGGTTCTCTAGAGTAAGTAAGATATGTGAATATATAGAAAAGCAAAGAAGGGTACCATTTATTAATCCATTCAAAAATCAATTACACTGACCATGTCCCTTCAACATTTTTCATGTCAACTTCTCCCATGTTTTAACTTATTATTTGGAAACCCAAGCTTTTCACAGACCTTTCTGAAAGATACCACCTTTTCTTTAGAAATTTTCTCTCTTTCTTCCTCCTAAGAATCAATTATAATTATGTTGTCAGAATTTCAGCATTTATAATCTGCCATGTAACTTGAATCATCTTTTAAAGTCTTATAAAATGAGATCGTGCTACTTTGGGTTTTCATGTTTTAAAACATATCCTGATAAAGTAACATCATGTGTCCTGAATCCCAGATCACAGATTCATAAAGACTGGCCCAGCTCCTGGGTAGAAGAGAAAAAAAAAGCCTGAAGAGCAGAACCACAGCATGGGAGGAAGAAACTCTTCTCTTCCTTTTGTCATTGTGTAATTACACAGATGCTTAATCTTCAGAGGAAAGGGTTAGGAGGAGACACAGAAAACCAGTACCAGAGGATCCTTCAAAGCAAAGGAGTGGGCACATTCTATCTTTGCTACAAACTCTTTAAGATATGTTTTCCTCAGGTCTAGATCATGTGTAGCTATGCTCAGCATTAGTTATCATGAGTTCTAAAATGACATGGTCCTCTAACAGACAAGTGAATGAAAAATAGGCAAGAGGAGTGGCACTGTCATCAAAATTTTACATAAAGCTTACATTAATGTTGTTCCTCCTAGAAGTCTCTGTGCATACATAGAACCTACTGGGTCAACAAATGAATATTCCAAAGGCATGTGTGTCAGGTTGCCTCAATAACATCATTCTCTAAATGGTGACTCTAAATCTTAAAATAGAAAAAAAAAAAGTGAAAAATAGGAATTATCTAAATTTCTTTTACAAATGTTTACTGAAACAAAACACTGAAATTAAATATTATTCAAAATAAAAAACTGAAAAGGTATAAAGAAATTTAAATAATTAAGCTTATAAGTTATATTTATTGTTTGTGGTATTTATAGTTCTGAAGTTATTAAAGCTTAAAACTGTGCTATGACTTTTGAGAAAACCCCATGTTACATTTTTGCCAGTGCTATTTCTTTCCATGAAACTGGGTTTCATTCCAGTCTCACTAGAGAGAGATCATTCTAAGCACTTTCTAGCAACAGATCAAGATTTACTGTTATTTTCATTAAACAACTGCTGTAAAGAAGTAAACGTGCATTAGAGAAGTTACTTGTGTAAAGCAGAGTGTCCCAATTACTCAACATTTTCCATTACTCCAAAAAATTCTCACCAACCTAAAATCCAGCACAGGGACCTGAGTTACAAGAACAACTGAAAATCAAAAGGTGACTCTTTCCTAACCACCTCCTTGGTTGCTATTGACCTGCCATAGTGAACAAACTAGGAATCTTCAATCACGTATCAACTTTTATAAGGCTTGACTCTGATGATGGCAGATTACCAGAGGAAATGCAAGATGTTCCCTGCCCACAATTTCTCATAAGTGGCTCTTGTACTGGGTGTTTATCAGGTAGACCCAGGGATTCTTTTAAAAATGCATATTCTTAGGCTTTTCTCCAGATATACTGAAAAAAGATTCTAAAATTAGGGTCCATGAATAAGAATTTTAAACAGTCTGCCCAAGTGGTTCTGTTGCACACTAAAGTTTGAGAAGCACTATCTAGCATCTTAGTGTCACAATACTACTGGTTCAGGTTCTAGTCTCACATCCCAACCATGTGAAGGACTTAAGATGCCTTATACCACTTGAGGCAGAATGATACAGTGGTGGCCCAGTGAACCATAATTTCTGGTATTCATGCACTTGTAGAGTCTCCTCCTATACTGACTCTGGACCTGGCCATGTGACTTTCTTTAGCTGTGATGCAAACAGAGACATGATGAGCACTTATTCATTGAGGATTATCTTGGAATGTTACTCTGAGAAGCCAGAAACCATTCAGTAAAGAAGCTCAGGCTATACTACTGAATGATGAGAGGCCACATGGAAAGAGTCTTTTGAGAATGAGATTCAGTCTTGTACCCTCCAGCTCCTGTACAGTTTCCAGACGAATGAAGCCACATGAATGACTTAAGGCATAGCACAGAAGAATCATCAATTGATAACCCACAGAATTGTGAAAAATAATACATCAATTTTTCCCTTGTTCTTTTTAGCCTCTATGTCTTAATGATGAGATAAATCATTGTTTTAAAGAAACTAAGTTTTAGACTGGATATCTGGGGGCAGGGCTAAGACGGTAGACTGGAAGTAGTTCATGTGTGCCACTCCCATGGGGAGAAAACAAAAGTGCTGGTGAACATGGGTTCTGCACGCTGATCATCTGAGAAACCATGATGAGATACATCAAGGCAGCAGGGGAACACAGAGAACAGAGAGGGGCAAAGCTGGGCACCAGTATGTCTGGGCTCAGTGCAGAGCCAGGAGAACCTCTTCAACATGGGAAAGGGTGAGTGAGTGACAGCCCCCAGGGGGACTCACCCTTACCACAGGGATGCATGCAAGACTGACAATGAGAGAATCAACCTGGCCTCCCCACAATGCCCCAACATACTTCCAGATTGAGGCAGCGAGCCACTCAGATGTTTTGCAGAGGAAACTCCCATGTCCCCCCAGGAAGCACATAGATAGTAGATTAGGGCACCTTGGCTATGATAGGGCTTGTCACTCAACTGCAGCCCTAGTCTGAGGGAGCCCCTTGGACCATAACAACCAACAAAAGAAATGCAGACACAAAGGCAGTAATCAGAGGGGCCTCCTGCAAGACCCAGGAGCAGACTGGAATTGAAGCCAGACAACCAAACCCACCCTATACCACAATCAAACCCCCAAGGGCATCAAATAAAAAACAAAAGAAAAACAATCCATCCAGAAGACAGCAACTTCAAAAACTGAAGGAATATCAGCCCACACAAATCAGAAAGAACCAGTACAAGAACTCTTACAATGGAAAAAGCTGGAGTGCCTTCTTTCTTCTAAACAACCACACTAGTTCTTCCAGTTAAAAGTTCTTAACTGGGCTGAGATGGCTGAAATGACAGAAATAGAATTCAGAATGTGGATAGGAATGAAGATCATCAAGATTCAGAAAAATGTTGAAACCCAATCCAAGGAAGCTAAGAATCACAATAAAACAATACAGGAGATGAAAGTCAAAATAGCTCATATAGAAAATAATGCAACCAATCTGACAGAGCTGAAAAACACACTACAAGAATTGCATAATGCAACGGCAGATATTAACAGCAGAATAGATCAAGTGGAGAAAATAATCTCAGAAATTGAAGACTGGCCTTCTGAAATCATACAGTCAGACAGGAAGAAAACAGAACAAAAAGGAATGAACAAAACCTCTGAGAAATATGGAATTATGTAAAAGACCAAATCTATGACTCTCTGGCGTACCCGAAAGAAATGGAAGAAAGAAAACAAGTTGAAAAACATATTTCAGGATATCATCCATGAGAATTTCCTCAACCTAGCTAGAGAGGCCAACACTCAAATTCAGGAAATGCAGAGAACCACCACAAGATACTTCAAGATCACCCCCAAGACACATAATCATCAGATTTTCCAAGTTCAAAACGAAAGAAAAAAATGTTAAAAACGGCTAGAGAGAAAGGACAGGACACTTGAAAAGGGAAGCCCATCAAAATAACTGGACCAATCAGCAGAAACCCTACAAGCCAGAAGAGATTGAGGGCCTATATTCAACATTCTTTAAGAAAAGGAATTCCAACCAAAAATTTCATATCCAGTCAAACTAAGCTTCAAAACCAAAGGAAAAATAAGATGCTTTCAGACAAGAAAATGCTGAGGGAATTCATTAACACTAGACCTGCCTTACAAGACCTCCTGAGAGGAGCACTAGATATGGAAAGGGAAGACCATTACCAGCCACTACAAAACACACTTAAGTACACAGACAAGTGATGCTATGAAGCAACGACACAAAGAAGTCTACATAATTACCAGCTAACAACACAATGACAGGATCAAATTCACAAATATCAATACTAACTTTGAACATAAATGGGCTACATGCCCCGATTAAAAGGCATGGAGTAGGAAGCTGGATAAAGATGCAAGATACATGGTATGCTGTCTTCAGGTGACCCATCTCACATACAATGGCACCCATAGGCTCAAAACAGAAATAGAGACAAATCTACCCAGCAAACGGAAAACAGAAAAAAGCAGGAGTTGCAAGCCTAATTTCAGACCAAACAATCTTTAAGCCAAATACATTTTTAAAGCCGGAGAATGGCATTACATAATGGTAAAGGGTCCAATTCAACAATTTTTTTTTTTTTTTTTTTTGTTAATTATACTTTAAGTTCTAGGGCACATGTGCATAACGTGCAGGTTTGTTACATATGTGTACTTGTGCCATGTTGGTGTGCTGCACCCATCAACTCGTCATTTACATCAGGTATAACTCCCAATGCAATCCCTCCTCTCTTCCCCCTCCCCATAATAGGCCCCGGTGTGTGATGTTCCCCTTCCCGAGTCCAATTGATCTCATTATTCAGTTCCCACCTATGAGTGAGAACATGCAGTGTTTGGTTTTCTGTTCTTGCGATAGTTTGCTGAGAATGATGGTTTCCAGCTGCATCCATGTCCCTAGAAAGGACATAAACTCATCCTTTTTTATGGCTGCATAGTATTCTATGGTGTATATGTGCCACATTTTCTTAATCCAGTCTGTCACTGATGGACATTTGGGTTGATTCCAAGTCTTTGCTATTGTGAATAGTGCCGCAATGAACATATGTGTGCATGTGTCTTTATAGCAGCATGATTTATAATCCTTTGGGTATATATCCAGTAATGGGATGGTTGGCTCATATGGAACTTCTAGTTCTAGATCCTTGAGGAATTGCCATACTGTTTTCCATAATGGTTGAACTAGTTTACAATCCCACCGACACTGTAAAAGTGTTCCTATTTCTCCACATCCTCTCCAGCACCTGTTGTTTCCTGACTTTTTAATGATTGCCATTCTAACTGGTGTGAGATGGTATCTCATTGTGGTTTTGATTTGCATTTCTCTGATGGCCAGTGATGATGAGCATTTTTTCATATGTCTGTTGGCTGTATGCATGTCTTCTTTTGAGAAATGTCTGTTCATACCCTTTGCCCACTTTTTGATGGGGTTGTACATTTTTTTCTTGTAAATTTGTTTGAGTTCTTTGTAGGTTCTGGATATTAGCCCTTTGTCAGATGAGTAGATTGCAAAAATTTTCTCCCATTCTACAGGTTGCCTGTTCACTCTGATGGTAGTTTCTTTTGCTGTGCAGAAGCTCTTTAGTTTCATTAGATCCCATTTGTCAATCTTGGCTTTTGTTGCCATTGCTTTTGGTGTTTTAGACATGGAGTTCTTGCCCATGCCTATGTCCTGAATGGTATTACCTAGGTTTTCTTCTAGGGTTTTTATGGTATTAGGTCTAACATTTAAGTCTCTAATCCATCTTGAATTAATTTTCGTATAAGAAGTAAGGAAAGGATCCAGTTTCAGCTTTCTACTTATGGCAAGCCAATTTTCGCAGCACCATTTATTAAATAGAGAATCCTTTCCCCATTTCTTGTTTTTCTCAGCTTTGTCAAAGATCAGATGGCTGTAGATGTGTGGTATTATTTCTGAGGACTCTGTTCTGTTCCATTGGTCTACATCTCTGTTTTGGTGCCAGTACCATGCTGTTTTGGTTACTGTAGCCTTGTAGTATAGTTTGAAGTCAGGTAGCGTGATGCCTCCAGCTTTGTTCTTTCGGCTTAGGATTGTCTTGGCAATGCAGGCTCTTTTTTGGTTCCATATGAACTTTAAAGCAGTTTTTTCCAATTCTGTGAAGAAACTCATTGGTAGCTTGATGGGGATGGCATTGAATCTGTAAATTACCTTGGGCAGTATGGCCATTTTCACGATATTGATTCTTCCTATCCATGAGCATAGTATGTTCTTCCATTTGTTCATGTCCTCTTTTATTTCACTGAGCAGTGGTTTATAGTTCTCCTTGAAGAGATCCTTTACATCCCTTGTAACTTGGATTCCTAGGTATTTTATTCTCTTTGAAGCAATTGTGAATGGAAGTTCATTCCTGATTTGGCTCTCTGTTTGTCTGTTATTGGAGTATAAGAATGCTTGTGATTTTTGCTCATTAATTTTGTATCCTGAGACTTTGCTGAAGTTGCTTATCAGCTTAAGGAGATTTTGGGCTGAGACAATGGGGTTTTCTAAATATACAATCATGTCATCTGCAAACAGGGACAATTTGACTTCTTCTTTTCCTAACTGAATACCCTTGATTTCTTTCTCTTGCCTGATTGCCCTAGCCAGAACTTCCAACACTATGTTGCATAGGAGTGGTGAGAGAGGGCATCCCTGTCTTGTGCCAGTTTTCAAAGGGAATGCTTCCAGTTTTTGCCCATTCAGTATGATATTGGCTGTGGATTTCTCATAAATAGCTCTTATTATTTTGAGATACGTTCCATTAATACCGAATTTATTGAGAGTTTTTAGCATGAAGGGCTGTTGTATTTTGTCAAAGGCCTTTTCTGCATCTATTGAGATAATCATGTGGTTTTTGTCTTTGGTTCTGTTTATATGCTGGATTACGTTTTTTGATTTGCATATGTTGAACCAGCCTTGCATCCCAGGGATGAAGCCCGCTTGATCATGGTGGATAAGTTTTTTGATGTGCTGATGGATGTGGTTTGCCAGTATTTTATTGAGGATTTTTGCATCGATGTTCATCAGAGATATTGGTCTAAAATTCTCTTTTTTTGTTGTGTCTCTGACAGGCTTTGGTATCAGGATGATGTTGGCCTCATAAAATGAGTTAGGGAGGATTCCCTCTTTTTCTATTGATTGGAATAGTTTCAGAAGGAATGGTACCAGCTCTTTCTTGTACCTCTGGTAAACTTCGGCTGTGAATCCATCTGGTCCTGGACTTTTTTTGGTTGGTAGGCTGTTAATTATTGCCTCAATTTCAGAGCCTGTTATTGGTCTATTCAGGGATTCAACTTCTTCCTGGTTTAGTCTTGGGAGAGTGTAAGTGTCCAGGAAATTATCCATTTCTTCTAGATTTTCTAGTTTATTTGCGTAGAGGTGTTTATAGTATTCTCTGATGGTAGTTTGTATTTCTGTGGGGTCGGTGGTGATATCCCCTTTATCATTTTTTACCACGTCTATTTGATTCTTCTCTCTTTTCTTCTTTATTAGTCTTGCTAGTGGCCTATCAATTTTGTTGATCTTTTCAAAAAACAAGTTCCTGGATTCATTGCTTTTTTTGGAGGGTTTTTTGTGTCTCTATCTCCTCCTTCAGTTCTGCTCTGATCTTAGTTATTTCTTGCCTTCTGCTAGCTTTTGAATGTGTTTGCTCGTGCTTCTCTAGTTCTTTTAATTGTGATGTTAGAGTGTCAATTTTAGATCTTTCCTGCTTTCTCTTGTGGGCATTTAGTGCTATAAATTTCCCTCTACACACTGCTTTAAATGTGTCCCAGAGATTCCGGTATGTTGTATCTTTGTTCTCATTGGTTTCAAAGAACATCTTTATTTCTGCCTTCATTTCGTTATGTACCCAGTAGTCATTCAGGAGCAGGTTGTTCAGTTTCCATGTAGTTGAGCGGTTTTGATTGAGTTTCTTAGTCCTGAGTTCTAGTTTGATTGCACTGTGGTCTGAGAGACAGTTTGTTATAATTTCTGTTCTTGTACATTTGCTGAGGAGTACGTTACTTCCAATTATGTGGTCAATTTTGGAATAAGTGCGATGTGGTGCTGAGAAGAATGCATATTCTGTTGATTTGGGGTGGAGAGTTCTGTAGATGTCTATTACGTCCGCTTGGTGCAGATATGAGTTCAATTCCTGGATATCCTTGTTAACTTTCTGTCTCGTTGATCTGTCTAATGTTGACAGTGGGTTGTTAGAGTCTCCCATTATTATTGTATGGGAGTCTAAGTCTCTTTGTAAATCTCTAAGGACTTGCTTTATGAATCTGGGTGCTCCTGTATTGGGTGCATATATATTTAGGATAGTTAGCTCTTCCTGTTGAATTGATCCCTTTACCATTATGTAATGGCCTTCTTTGTCTCCTTTGATCTTTGATCAGAGATTAGGATTGCAACCCCTGCTTTTGTTTTGTTCTCCATTTGCTTGGTAGATCTTCCTCCATCCCTTTATTTTGAGCCCATGTGTGTCTCTGCATGTGAGGTGGGTCTCCTGAGTACAGCAAACTGATGGGTCTTGACTCTTTATCCAGTTTGCCAGTCTGTGTCTTTTAATTGGACCATTTAGTCCATTTACATTTAAGGTTAATATTGTTATGTGTGAACTTGATCCTGTCATTATGATATTAACTGGTTATTTTCCTCGTTAGTTGATGCAGTTTCTTCCTATCATCGATGGTCTTTACATTTTGGCATGTTTTTGCAATGGCTGGTACTGGTTTTTCCTTTCCATGTTTAGTGCTTCCTTCAGGGTCTCTTGTAAGTAGGGCCTGGTGGTGACAAAATCTCTCAGCATTTGCTTATCTATAAAGGATTTTATTTCTCCTTCACTTATGAAACTTAGTTTGGCTGGATATGAAATTCTGGGTTGAAAATTCTTTTCTTTAAGAATGTTGACTATTGGCCCCCACTCTCTTCTGGCTTATAGAGTTTCTGCCGAGAGATCTGCTGTTAGTCTGATGGGCTTCCCTTTGTGGGTAACCTGACCTTTCTTTCTGGCTGCCCTTAACAGTTTTTTTGTTCATTTCAACTTTGGTGAATCTGACAATTATGTGTCTTGGAGTTGTTCTTCTCAAGGAGTATCTTTGTGGCGTTCTCTGTATTTCCTGAATTTGAATGTTGGCTTGCCTTACTAGGTTGGGAAAGTTCTCCTGGATGATATCCTGCAGAGTGTTTTCCAACTTGGTTCCATTTTCCCCTTCACTTTCAGGCACCCCAATCAGACGTAGATTTGGTCTTTTCACATAATCCCATACTTCTTGAAGGCTTTGTTCATTTTTTTCCTCTTTTTTCTTTAGACTTCTCTTCTTGCTTCATTTCATTCATTTGATCCTCAATCACTGATACTCTTTCTTCCAGTTGTTCGAGTCGGTTACTGAAGCTTGTGCATTTGTCACATATTTCTCATGTCATGGATTTTATTTCTGTCAGGTCGTTTGTGGCCTTCTCTGCATTGATTATTCTAGTTATACATTCTTCCATTCTTTTTTCAAGATTTTTAGTTTCTTTGCGCTGGTTACGTAGTTCCTTCTTTAGCTCTGAGAAGTTTGATGGACTGAAGCCTTCTTCTCTCAACTCGTCAAAGTCATTCTCCATCCAGCTTTGATCCGCTGCTGGCAATGAGCTGCGTTTCTTTGGAGGGGGAGATGCGCTCTTATTTTTTTAATTTCCAGCATTTCTGCCCTGCTTTTTCCCCATCTTTGTCGTTTTATCTGCCTTTGGTCTTTGATGATGGTGACGTACTGATGGGGTTTTGGTGTAGGTGTCCTTCCTGTTTGATAGTTTTCCTTCTAACAGTCAGGACCCTCAGCTGTAGGTCTGTTGGAGATTGCTTGAGGTCCACTCCAGACCCTGTTTGCCTGGGTATCAGCAGCAGAAGCTGCAGAAGATAGAATATTGCTGAACAGCGAGTCTACCTGTCTGATTCTTGCTTTGGAAGCTTCATCTCAGGGGTGTACCCCGCCGTGTGAGGTGCCCCTAGTGGGGGATGTCTCCCAGTTAGGCTACTCAGGGGTCAGGGACCCACTTGAGCAGGCAGTCTGTCCATTCTCAGATCTCAACTTCCATGTTGGGAGATCCACTGCTCTCTTCAAAGCTGTCAGACAGGGTCGTTTGCGTCTGCAGAGGTTTCTGCTGCTTTTTTTTTGTTTGTTTAGCTGTGCCCTGTCCCCAGAGGTGGAGTCTACAGAGACAGGCAGGCCTCCTTGAGCTGCTGTGGGCTCCACCCAGTTCGAGCTTCCCAGCGGCTTTGTTTACCTACTTAAGCCTCAGCAATGGCGGGCGCCCCTCCCCCAGCCTTGCTGCTGCCTTGCCCTTAGGTAGCAGACTGCTGTGCTAGCAATGAGGGAGGCTCCACAGGCGTGGGACCCTCCTGGCCAGGTGTGGGATATAATCTCCTGGTGTGCCGTTTGCTAAGACCCTTGGTGAAGTGCAGTATTGGGGTAGGAGTTACCCGATTTTCCAGGTGTTGTGTGTCTCAGTTCCCCTGCCTAGGAAAAGGGATTCCCTTCCCCCTTGCGCTTCCCAGGTGAGGCGATGCCTCGCCCTGCTTCAGTTCTCGCTGGTCGGGCTGCAGCAGCTGACCAGCACCGATTGTCTGGCACTCCCTAGTGAGATGATCCCGGTACCTCAGCTGAAAATGCAGAAATCACCCGTCTTCTGTGTCGCTCGCACTGGGAGCTGGAGACTGGAGCTGTTCCTATTCAGCCATCTTGCTCCATCCCCCTCATCAATTCTTAAATCCTAAAAATTTAGGATTCAACTATCCTAAATCTATATGCACCCAATACAGGTGCACCCAGATTCATAAAACAAGTTCTTAGTTCTCCGTAAGTGTGTGTTACCCATGCTGCATGTTAGTTCCTTATAATTATGGTCCTAAGGATTTACAATATACTAAAATACTTCCTAAATAATTAAAGAAGTATTAATTATGCAGCAAGATCTCTAAGGCTCATATCCCTCCAACAAGTAATTCTATTTCTAGGAAGCTGGCCAGAGGAAAAGATTAGAGATATCATCAAATATTTATGTATAAAGATATTCTTCAAAGTTTTAATTTTAATATGAAAACATTGAAAACAACCTAAGTATCCAAATACCATACTACATTTATACAATTGCTGTTAAATATTACATAATCTATTAAAATATTAATGAGGACTTAACAGCAGCCAGATATGCTCACAAAAATTGTATTTAAACAACAGCCCATAGACCTACATCTCAATCATTACATTCATGTGTATCAGTGTACACACATGCACATACAAATGCAGAAAAAAAGGATTTAGAGGAAATGCATCAAAATATTAACTATGACTATCTTCAGGTGATGGGAATTCAGTAATTTTTTACTCCGCTTTTAATGGTTTTTTATTTTCCAATTTTTCTACTACATACATGGATTACTTTGATACTTAGAAGACATAAAATTTTTAAATCCATTCACTTTTGTATATTATTTAGTATATTTTAGTTTTTTAAGGGTGATCTTTTTAACCATATACCATCTTACTTCCAAAAAGATTTGAGATACTTAACAAAAATATATACACCAGACTAAAATAAATCAAATAAAGAAATTGAGACAAAAATAAGAAAAGAACTTGCAAACTATCTCTCTCTATATATGTATATATGCAAACATGTATTTACATACATATGTCAAAGAACTGTTTCAGATACAAAGAACTGAGGGAAATTTCTCTAGCTTTCTCAGGAAGGGTATATTGGAGGTATGGCAGATGTTGTTTTAATTTGTACAACAGGAGTGCTATTGGCTGGGCACAGTGGCTCATGCCTGTAATCCCAGCATTTTGGGAGCCAAGGTGCATGGATCATCTGAGGTCAGGAGTTCAAGAACAGCCTTACCAACATGGTGAAACCTTGTCTCTACTAAAAATAGAAAACTTAGCCCGTTATGGTGGTATATGCCTGTAGTCCCAGCAACTCGGGAGGCTTAGGTTCAGTAACTCAATATCATGCCACTGCACTCCAGCTTTGACAACAGAACGAGACTCTGTCTCAAAAAAAAAAAAAAAAAAAAAAAAAAAGGAGTGCTAATTAGGTAAATTAAGTGAATCACAGTTGGTGATTGGAAAGAGAGGAGGTAGACTAAAAGTTAATTAACCAAGACCTGCAACAGTATGACTGAGCCTGAGCATGATCGGCAACTCAAAGAACACCTCCTAAAAATGCACAAAGAAAAAGACAAATAGAGATTTAGACAGATTTTCCCTTATATTTTGTCACCTTTATTCAAGTGCCTTCAAAGAAAAAAAATGGAAATACTAAAAGTATACTTAAATTTCTATACATAAAGTACATCAAGAAAATAAACATTGCTCTCCTATTAAAAAAATGTATTGAATATAGTGTACTCAGCATAGCACTTACCTTCACTGACAGCATGGGGTTTAACAATGCAACAGGTACAATTGGTAAATTTAGCAGTGTTTGCCGGCCCACAACCTCCACTTGAAGGAAAAAACAACTCCATTTCCTAAAAACAGAGAGAAATGATTTTGACAAATGTGATCTCTTAGCTGGAACTTACAAGATATTTCTGTGGGGGAGGAGGATCATGCAATTACTTTTAGAGTTTCATACAAATTTTTTGTTTCAGATTTTCTAAAAATGAGTTTTACAAAGACACAGTGATTAGATTAACCCTGTTTCAAGACTTATAACCGGAAGAGCATATAAAGAATTATCAATCAAAGCAATGAGAATATGCGTCATTTTGTTCCAGGAATATAGTGGACAAAGACTTAATAAATTTTGAATATTGGAAATACCATTATAAAGTTCTTATTCTCCCCAAAGCATTAGTTAATTAGACACAAATTTAATTTTAAATTTTTCATTAAAATATGTAAAATAAAACTTAAAACTAGGATATTTTATAGGAAGAGAGATTAATATCAGGAATCTGAGAACTACAGCTACTTAAAACTAACTATAGGCCTAGTATGAAATAAAATCAAATGATCCATGTTTTATAAACAGATTTAGGCTGTGTTATTCGCGGTGGATGTGGTTCACTAAAATGACAACCCAACAATTTGAATTAGCCATAAAGATGGTAATACTAATCAGTTCTTTTAATTACTTAGATGCTTTTCTGCCCCTAAGCTTTCACTGCTATTATTTCTACTATTCCCTATAAAACCCTCTGACTCAAGTTCCAAAGAACCTTACCAATGTGTAAAGAGCCACCTCAAATACCACTTACCACTAGGAGGCATTTCCTGATGCCTCCTGTCAGCAACCTTTACTCCCCCAAAGTTATGGTTATTTGGGTACTTGCCTTCCATCAAATTATAAATTTGAAAAAACGGGAACTAAGTTGCATAGCTCTGTAGGACCCATAGCACCTTAAACAATGCCTGGCTCAATGCAAATAGCCCTTGGTATATATAAGGGATTGGTACTCAAATCCCTGTGTGTACTCAAATCCATGCATGCTCAAGTCCGCAGTCAGCCCTGTGGAACCTGCTTATAGGAAAAGTCAAATCTATGTAGATGCGAGTTTCACATCCTGCAAATACTGTATTTTCAATTCTTCCATTGAAAAAAATTCACATATAAGTAGACCCGTGCAGTTCAAACCTGTGTTGTTTATGGGTTAACTGTATTTATTTTTCATTAAATTTAAAATGAAAAGATTATAGAATGTGTTAATATGCCACATTGATGAGCATTTTTTTAAACACAAGGACAATGAGGAATTATTCAAATAGTAGTGTATATACTTGAGCATTTCCAGTGGTAAGACATTAGAATAAAAAGTGTTCTATTCCTAAGATATCAAGTGCCTTTCTATCATATTGCTGCCATTATGTATTATTATTTTTAATGAATAACAACAGCAACTACCCCTTTTAGTCCTATACCAGATGCTTTGATTGCATGGTCCGAGAGAACCTTTATAGTACAGATAAAAATTCAAATACCTACAGGGACCTGGCAGATGATCAATGAAGGAATGAAGAAGAAGTGGTGTGACAAGAGAACATGACAGAGTAGCAAACTGGAAAGGACATGCCCTTTTGAGAGTTCCCATTGGTCTCTTCCCTTCACAACAAAACTCAAAAGAAATGTCTTTCTTTTCCATTTTTGCTTCCTCTCCTACAGTCTCTTTTAAACCCATAACCAATTAGGTTTTCATTCCACCAAAGCTGCTCATTAAAATCCCTTACTGCCTCCATGTTGCTAAGTCCAGTGGTTAATTACTCTCAGCCCTCACCTTACCTTACCAAACAGTATTTGACAGAGTTTGTCACATCCTACACTATGGAATGTTTTCATTACTTGCCTTTCTTCCTACCTCACTGGCTACTCCTTCTCAGTCTCCTTCGATGGTTTTCTCCTATCTAGCTGACCTCTATGTGTTGGAGAGTGCCAGGGCTTAGTTCATCTTCATTACTTGTTCACTAGCAGTTTCTCAATGAATGTTTGGGAATGACCGAAATTCAGCAGCTAATAAATTCTGCATGTGCTAAACAAAATAAATGTATCCAGTGTATAAATGAGAAAAATAAGACTCAGAAAGCTTAAGTAACAAGCCCTTACAAGTTAGCAAGTGGCAAAGCCAGGATTCAAATCCAAGTGACTGTAGTTCCAAAAACCCTGTATTTTTTCTATTATCTGTCTTTCCAAAGTGAAAAGCAGTGCTAAATTGTTCTATCTCTAGTTTAACAAATTATTTAACAATTAGCTGACCAATTATTTTTGTCTTAACTTTCCTTTAATTCCTTTTCTCACTCAATTTCTAAAAATAAAAATGCCAGCTTTCCAAGTACCCAGATTTTCAAGTACCATATTTACCTATGCTGAATAAATATTTATTTATAAAACATAAAGATTTTACATAAATACATCTTCTTAGTGAAACATGAATAAGAGCGCTTTTACTAAGTCATTGTTGTGGCAATTAATTCAAAGTCTTTATACAACAAATAAAGTCACAAAAATAATATCTGTGTTCCTTTGGGATTTGAGGGGCTAAAATATTTTGTATAAAATCTGTTCTTCCAAAGATTCTTGCTATTATCCTTGTGCCTTTACATTTTCCTAAATTCCCTAGTAGGAAAGAATAAATATTTATAGCTTTACAAAAAACTAAAAATTCAGACTCAATTTGAAAGCTTTAGGTATATAATTTTTTAATTTTTTAAACAAATTATAAAATATAGAGTTGTACTTCTTCATAAAGTTTCACCCTGATAGGATTTCCTGGTAATTTCACTAAAACATTTGTAATTAATCTGTACTAATAATTTTATTATAATAACAAAAGTATGGCTAAATGGTAGTCAGTTCAAAGTTTCTCCAAAACTTTTTACTTGTAACAGTAATTTAAAATGGATATCATTTCTGTAAATATTCCAAATTAAAACAGTATAGATCAATGGAACATAACAGAGGCCTCAGAAGTAACGACACACATCTCCAACCATCTGATCTTTAACAAACCTGACACAAACAAGCAATGGTGAAAGGATTCCCTATTTAATAAATGGTGTTGAGAAAACTGGCTAGCCATATGCAGAAAACAGAAACTGGACCCCTTCCTTTCATCTTATCCAAAAATTAACTCAAGATGGATAAAGACGTAAACATAAGACCTAAAACCATAAAAACTCTAGAAGAAAACCTCAGCAATACCATTCAGGATATAGGCATAGGCAAAAACCTCTTGACTAAAACAACAAAAGCAACGGCAACAAAAGCCAAAATTGACAAATGGGATCCAATTAAACTAAAAAGCTTCTGCATAGCAAAAGAGAAATTATCATCAGAGTGAACAGGCAACCTATATTTGGGAGAAAATTTTTGCTATCTATTCATCTGACAAAGGGCTACTATCCAGAATCTACAAGGAACTTAAACAAATTTACATGAAAAAAACAAACAGCCCCATCAAAAAGTGGGCAAAGTATATGAACAGACACTTCTCAAAAGAAGACATTTATGCAGCCAACAAACATATGAGGAAAAAAGCTCATCACTGGTCATTAGAGAAATGCAAATCAAAACCACAATGAGATACCATCTCATGCCAGTTAGAATGACGATCATTAAAAAGTCAGGAAACAACAGATGCTGGAGAGGATGTGAAGAAATAGAAATGCTTTTACACTGTTGGTGGGAGTGTAAATTAGTTCAACCTTTGTGGAAGACAGTGTGGTAATTCCTCAAAGATCTAGAACCAGAAATAGCATTTGACCCAGCAATCCCATTTCTGGATATACACCCAAAGGATTGTAAACCATTCTATTATAAAGACACATACACACATATGTTTATTTCAGCACTATTCACAATAGCAAAGACTTGGAGGGAACCAAGCCAAATGCCCATCAATGATAGACTGAATTAAGAAAATGTGGCACATATATACCATGGAATACTATGCAGCCATAAAAACGGATGAGTTCATGTCCTTTGCATGGACACGGATGAAGCTGGAAACCATCATTCTCAGCAAACTAACACAGGAACACAAAACCAAACACTGTATGTTCTCACTCATAAGTGGGAGTTGAACAATGAGAACACAAGGAGGGAAACATTACACACCAGGGCATGTTGTGGGGTGGGGGCTAAGGGAGGGATAGCATTGGGAGAAATACCTAATGTAGATGATGGGTTGATGTGTGCAGCAAACCACCATGACAAGTGTATACCTACGTAACAAACCTGTGCGTTCTGCACACGTATCCCAGAACTTAAAGTATAATAATAATAAAAAAAAAGAAATAGACACAGCCACCTCAACCTTCGGCAACCACAACCTTGATCAATCAGCAGACGGCAACATCAAAGTAAGATCAGCAAAAAGATTATGACTTGCTGAAGGCTCAGATGATTGTTAGCATGCATTTTTCAGCAATGAAGTATTTTTAATTGATATGTTCATAGTTTTTTTTTTAGACATAATGCTATTGCACTTAGTAGCCTACAGTATAAACATAACATTTATATACCAGGAAACCAAAAAATTCATGGGACTCCCTATATAGCCATATTCACTCCATTGTGGTGGTCTGAACCAAATCCACATTATCTCTGAGGTATGCTTATAGATGAATAGAACAGAACAAACTGCTGAAATTGACCCAGCAATATATATATATATTCAATACATTTTCAACAAAGGTGCAAAAGCAATTAATTAAAGAAATAAAGTATTTTTAGCATAATGCTGGAAGTATAGCTATGTAAAGAATAACAAATTGTGATCATACCTTGTACCAAACATAAAAATTAACTCAAAATGGATCATAGAATTAAGTATAAAAACTAAAACTATAAAACTTCTAGAATCAAATAAAGAATGAAATATTTGTGACCTTAGGTGTGGGAACAGTTCCTTAGACTTAACACCTAAAGCATAATACATTAAAGAACAACTGATACTGGACTTCATCAGAAGTAAAAATTGCTCATACGAAGATATTGTTAAAGAGAATGAAAATGCAAACCACATACTATGAGAAAATACTTGCAAATCATATATCTGGATAAAGAATTTGTATGCATAATATAAAGAACTCTGAGCTGAGTGTTAAAAGACAAATAAAAATTACCTGGGCAAAGGGAGAATTGGAATTTCAACGCAGAGGGGTAGAATGAGTAAAAGCAACAGAGCAAGAATCCCACAGTAAATAGAAGGTGAGGCAGGATATAAGGCTGGAGGAGGGCTGGGAGACAGATCACTGAAATGCTTTGGAAACTATGTCAAGGAGCTTGAATTTGATTCTGGGAATAATGGAGTACTTTAAAATATCTTTAGTAGTCATGAGATGGATGGATTAATATTTTTAGATAACTCGTTCTGAAACCTACGTGGAAGATACATTTGAGGTAGAAAAGTATATTCCAGGACTCTTGCAGCAGCCCAGGTCAGAACTAGAAGAGTGATGGTAGGAATAGAGAAGGGGAATAATTCAAGAAAATGTTTAGAAATGTTAGAAAAACCTCCAAGATCTTTTGCGGATTCTATTAGGGGGATAAAGAGGGCAGAATAAAGAATACTGGCTCCCAAATTTCTTTCCTAGAGATGTACTGAATACACAAGGAATACTTCGGTAAATTATAATCAGCACAGGCTGAGCATGGTGGCTTATGCCTGTAATCCCAGCATTTTGGGAGGTCAAGAAGAAGGACCACTTGAGGCCAGGAGTTTGAGACCAGACTGGGCAACACAACAAGACCCTATCTTTACAAAAAATTTAAAAATTAGCTGGACATGGTGGTACATGCCTGCAGTCCTAGCTACTTGGGAGGCTGAGGCAAGTGGATGGCTTGAGCCCATGAGTTCAAAGTTATAGAGAGTTATTATCACACCAACCACTGTATTCCAGCTTGGGCAACAGAGTGAAACTCTGTCTCAAAAAAAAAAAAAAAAAAAAAAATTGTAATCAGTTCTGTTTTAAATGTATTGTTTCTATGTAAGTCTGAAACTCTAAGGACAATCCTAGATAGAAACTTAGGTTAATTTACATTTTTCCATATAAAATTATCTCACACAATTTATTGACGAATCAATCTATCCCTTGTCCACTGATTTATAATGGCACCAACTTCTCATTATATGTGGGTCATCTCTTGAGCACTCTAGACTGTTGCACTGATATACTTGCCTACTCCCATGCTAATACCACAGTTTTTCCTACTAAAGATTTATGAAAAGGCTTGATATCCCTTAAAATAAGTCTCACCCTATTATCACCACATCTTTTTCTCCCTCTTCAAAACTGTCTTAACTGTTCTGGGCCCTTGGCTGTTTCATAAGTTTGTTAAACATCATGAAAATCTGTTCTAAGATTTTGAATGAAATTACACAATTTATAGATCAACTTGGAGGGAACTGCTATCTTCAGGATACTGACTCTTCCCATTCATAAACATGGCATATATCTTCATTTATTTATATCTTTTGTTATTGTCTACAATAAATATTTATAATTTTCTCCATAAAGATCCCCCACATCTTTTGTTCAATTTATTCTAGGTGTCATAGACTTTTTTTTGACCATGTGAATGGAAATCTCTTCTAAAATTACATTTTCTAACTGGTTATTTCAAGTATATCAAGATTACTATTGATTTTTGTATATTAATATTAGATCCAGTGCAAATTACAGATACAGGTTTGGGGAGCACCATGAAAGTAAAATATTAATAATAAAAGATAACATCCATTCATTAAATAGTATGTTCTAGGTACTATACTAAGCACTGAAATAATTTCATTTAATCCTCAAAGACCACTACAATGCAGGTTCAATCATGATCTTATTTTACAGACTAGGAAACTGAAAATTAGAGCAAGAAAAGGAGTAAACCAAGAAGAGAAGCCTGCAAAATACCAACGTCTGAAAGGACAAGTGAAGGAAGAAAAACCAATTAGTAAGACACAAATCATGGTCTCCAAAGACAATATTTTCAGGACTGATAAAAATAATGCCAAATTTTAACAATTGCTCACAAATAAGTAGTCAAAGATAGCTGAGGAATGAAAACAGTGAATATAAGTCTATGTTTTGGTAAAATCTGGAAAGATGGAATCAAAAATTAGACAATAACTAATAGGAACTCAAGGTAAAGAAGAAGCTGTTTGGGGCTGCATAAGTTTGGGGCTGTGATGTTTTTCAATTTTTTAAGACCTATGGTCTTTGCTTCTTCAAATAAGCTCTATTTTCCAGCTACAATATTTTTCCTTAATTCCTAGAGCTACCTAACATAATGTCAACAACACTCACTCTTCCCAAGACAAGGGTAAAAATATATATATATCCTAAAGGGTTCATACAAATAATATTATGGATATTTCAGGGACTAACAGCAGAAAGAGGTTAAAAAATTAAATGCACAAAATATAAACAAATATGTTTAAGACATTTCTTTAGGTTAAATGGCAATGGTAGCTGCTTTGGATTGGATGTTTGTTCCTTCCAAATCTCATGTTGAAATTTCATCCCCAATGTTGGAGGTGGGGTCTAATGGGAGGTTTGGATAGTAGGGGTAAATTCCATGAATAGAATAATGCCCTGCCTCCGAGGTGAGCAAGTTTTCCCTCTATTAGTTCCACTGAAAGCTGGTTATTGAAAATAGCCTGACGCCTCTGCCTGTGGCTTGCTTCTTCTCTTACCATGTGATCTGTGCAAATGCAGGCTCCCTTTTACCTTCCATCATGAGTGGAAGCTGCCTGAGAGCCTCACGAGATGCAGATACCCACTCTTGAACTTCCTGGCCATTGGGACTATGAGCCAAATAAACCTTTTTCCTATATAAATGACCCAGCCTCAGGTATTCCTTCATAGCAACACAAAATGGACTACGACAGCAGCTAACTTAGCAAAAGTTGCTCCACTACAAGATATAACTAAAATCTGACAAGTATATTTGTGCTCGAATTTATTAAATGATCTAGTAGAAACAAAAAAGAAATGGATGCCATAAGGTGGTAATAGGGTGAAATAGGCAGGAAATATCAGTAAACATGGTAGTGACTTTCAGTTCAGCCTCAATTATTTCCTTCATTAATTAGTTATGTTGATTATTTTTATAATGCTTTAAAATATGATTGGTAATTTAACTATACAAACAATACCACATTTACAGTAAATGTCTACTACTAAGATGTGGTCAAAGACTATAATTGCTTTCTTGCAGGTATCTTTAACTTCCTTAACACTTTCATCACATTTGTTTCACAAAACCACAGCCATGGTTAAAGCCAACTCTACACCTACTCCTTACCTTCAGCCATGCAGTTGAACCGGCTGGAGAACCACACTCATAATTCATGGCCATGAATACGAGATGGGCCATTAATTCAGCATAGCAATCACACACTACATTTCCCTGATCTATTCCTTTTCCAGATGACCATTTCACATATTCTTCTCTCCCTTCAGACCGATCAATACCTTATCCCTCATCCTCACTTTTAGCTGTTTTGATCTTGCTTCCTAGTTAAGAATCAGCATCTGTGTTCACATATTCTCCCTTCCCATCTGTTGCTACAGACGAGTACCTGAGATGCACGTCTGCCAATCTCTCCACCTGGGTTCTAATTTCCATTCCCTTTTGCCTAATTAATGAAATTCCTCCAAGTCTCCCTCTTTTTCCTACATCATCAATTTTTTACCTAAAACCTCTCATCTTAAAAAAAAATTGATCCTGCTTTTCTTGACAGCTACCACCTCATCTCTTTGCAGGAAAACTCCTCAAAAGAAAAAGTTGTCTATATTCACTAACTCCAATTCCTGTCCCACAATTTTCTTTTAAGTCTACTCCACACAGGGTTTTGCCTCTACCTCCCCATCAACATTGACCTTACAAAGTTCACCAGTGATATCCACATTGCAAAATTTAACAATCCATTCTCAGTCCTCTTCTTACTTGATATATCTGCCATATTTGACACCACTGGTCATTCTCTCATTTTAGAATATTTGATTCACTTAGCCTCTAGGGCATAATTATCTCAGTTTTTCCTCTTACCTCTCTGGTGGCTCCTCCTCAACCTCCTTTGCTGCCTTCTTTTCCTTGACCTTTTATCAAGAGGCAGCTTCATCTTTGGTGCTCTTTCCTTCTCTATCTACACCTTCTCCTTGGTAATCTCAACCAGTCTCCCGGCATTAAATACCATTGATGTGCTGATAACTCTAAGCTGTATACTAATTTTTTTCATTCATCAGTCTAATTGGATAACTAACAAACAGGTTAAGTTTACAAATGTCCAAAACGTAACTCCTGATTTGTCCATTCATTCTGACTCTAGCCACAGTTTGCCTCATTTTAGTTTATGTAAATTCTATCCTTCTGTTAATCAGACTAAGAACTTTGGAGTAATCCTTGGTATCTTTTTCTCATACTCTACATTCAGTCTAGCAGAAAATCTTGTTTCTTTGACCTTCAACCATTAATATATATTTTAAAATATATTTGTATACTTCTTTCATTATTACCACCTGGGTCCAAGCAATCATCTCGCTGGGTTATTCCAACAAACTCCTGATTAGGCTCCCTGTTGCCGTTTTTGCCCTCTATTGTCATTCTTTTTTTCTTTTTTCAAGATGGAGTCTGACTCTGTCACCCAGGCTAGAGCACAGTGGCGTGATCTCAGTTCACTGCAACCTCCACCTCCCTGGTTCAAGTAATTCTCCTGCCTCAGCCTCTGGAGTAGCTGGGATTATAGGTGGGCACCACCACACCCAGCTAATTTTTGTATTTTTAGTAGAAACAGGGTTTTACCATGTTGGCCAGGCTGGTCTTGAACTCCTGACCTCAAGTAATCTGCCCGCCTCGGCCTCCCAAAGTGCTGGGATTACAGGCGTGAGCCACCACTCCTGGCCTCTATAGTCATTCTTAATGCAACAGCCAGAATGATCCTTTTAAATGGCAAGTGGAACATACCAGTCCTTTGCTCAAAACCCTAAAATGGCTCTATTTTTTCAGAGAGAAATCTAAAAGTACTACTACGGCCTATAAGACCATATAATCGTTCCCCTAATTACCTCTGTAACCTCATCGCCCTCTTCCTCCCTCTCTCATTCCTATCCAACCACACTGTCCTCTTTGCTGTTAGTTGACTATTCCAGACAGAAATATGCTATTTAAGGAATAGTGAGATGGTTAGTATGCCTGGAACACAGTGATTAAAATAGAGATTGATCAAAGATACAGTTAGAGATAGATAGGGGCCAGACTAGATAGAGCATTGGAGGCTACAATAAAGACTGTAGATTTTATTCTAGAAGAGACAGAAATTCACTGAAGGGTTTTCAGCAGGTGAATGTTAATCTGATTTGTCTTTAAAAGATCACTGGGCATAGTTAATTGTACTTGGGCAAGGTAAAATTTTCATAAATTGAGTGTAAGAAAAGAGGAAAAAATAATTTGGAGGCTATTGTAGCAGTTCTGGCAAAATACATTAGTGATTTAGACCACAATGATAAGATTCAGGGTTTATTTTGAAAGAGCTGAAGGGACTTGCTGATGAAATGGTAAGAAAAAGAAGGAAATCAATTATAAAACTGTCTAATATTGTTTCATTGCAAACATGACCAGATTAAAAACTACTTTAAGTGAGACACTTCTCACAATGCTAAAAATAAACTTACACTTCATTAATTCAACCTCAGCATAAATCCAATATAATGCTTTATTTATATGGATTTAAAAATAAGGAGTAGAGAAACTTTCATAAACACTAGGTACATATAGGAAAATAATAAGATGTTAAGCTTGAAAGTACAGTGTTAGGTCTGAATCAAAAGGTAATATCTCCAATTATATCTTCTTTATAATATCTCCAATTATATCTTCTTTTTAATATCTGCTAGCCGTAAACTGGTATTCTTACATGAATTCAATAATTCAAACATTTAGGAGCCTCAGTAATTTAAGTCTTTGGAACAAGAAACAGGATGAGAAGTGTTTTATTGGAGAAAACTTACGTTGATCATGATCAGGTTACCAGTTCACAAAGGAGATATACTGAAACACTATTTGATACTAGGCAAAATGTCAAAGATTTTCTCTACTACTAGATCAGTGGCATAAATCCACCCTAAGTCACCAGTGACAGAAATGCTTTACTTTCATATAAAACATTTAAAAGAATTAGAAGAGAATTAAAATATTTTTAAAACTCCTTACTCTGGCCGCAGAAGCAAAAGAATCTGGGCCATGCGCTGCATTTCTTATGCCATCTGTTCCAAAGAGGGCTCTAATGCTTCCAGAAGCATCTGTGCGTGCCACCCCAGAGTTTGCAGGTCCCAGCAGTCTTTTCCATTCACATATAGCATCATCTCTTAAAATCTCCATGGCAATAACAGGACCACTCGTAATAAACTGGATCAGCTCACTGCAAAACAGATAGAAGATTAGTTTGCTTCTTTTTTCTGTCAACCTAGTTATCTGTCTTAACAACAGGATATATTTAAATTGGATTATTTCAACATAGACATGAATATTAATAATCTTAGAACCATTGAGAATAGTTAATTTTACATGGGCAGGAGAAATTTTTCATAAATTGACTGTCTTGCAGTGGCTCAATTCACTTCAAATCACTAGTAATGTCAAATTACTGTTAGCAGAAAAATCACTGTTCTATTAAATTAAGACTATTTCATGACTTAAAATGCATATTGTTGACCTACGCTTTTCCCAGTGCTCTAACAGGTACAGAGGATTTTCCTTTTTATTTACATGTGTTTACCACTGCAGTCAAGTACAATTTCACAATATACAAACTGATGACAGGGATGGATGCCTTGTAACATATTTTTAGAAAGAATTTATTTATTTTTTGTGTAAAACTATTAGAATTCAAAGACTGACAAAGAACTCTCTCAACCAATAAACACTGAGTTGGTTTGGTGAGTTAAAAAAAAAAAAAAAAAAAAAAAACAACCAGCAGGCTTCAAGAAATATCCTTTTATTAGTGTAAAAACTACTCTGGGTTATTTCTGTATTAAATTATTAAAGCTTATGCATAGGTTCTTGATTAAAAACCCAGCACTAAGTCACAGTCCCCCAAGGTATAAAAAACAATACCTCATTTTATTTTCTACTTTTATATGCGTACAGGATGCAATGACAAGTTTAACTATGAAATAAGTGACATCCTCCCTCTGACTGTATTAAGCAGGGACATAGTACTTTTTAGAGTAAGCCCATGTTTTTCTCTCATCCGAAGTAGAGAGAAGAGACCCTCCTGGAGAAAGGAGCATAGTGTGACAGGCTGTTTTGTGCCCACTAACTTACGACTATTTTTTACACACTTCCTTCCACCCTGTACCATGTTATATGTCACCTCCCCTCAGTACTTCCTTTTTAAAACACTCCCATTCGTTTTGAAGAATATTTCTAAGAAATAGTATGTACAAAAAAGTATTCTTATCTTCTACCCTAAGAAGTCGATAATGCCTCCTTATACACTTTCTGCCAAACCTTTGATGCCAAAACAAACAAAACCCCTAAGACCAACCATTAGATTAAAAAAACCCAAATCAAGGGAGCAAACCATGTTTAGTCACTCAGTAAGCATTTAATCATTACCTACAACATCAGCCTCTGTGCCATAAAAAAAATCCCCCCTTCAAGACACTTACAATCTAATGCCCTATTAATACAGAATTCTCAAAACACACAATCAAATAAGCCTATGAATATGGCATGTAACAATACAGGGAATGATGTGCCAGATCATAGATACTGTTTCATGCAATTACTTCACCTAGTCTATTGTTACATCATTCTCATTAACAGGCAACTAGTTAATCCATTCTTATAATAAAATTTACTGCACATAAATCATATATAAATCATTAGACTAGGAGTTGTAATTCAATTCTATAAACATATACAAAGTTTATACCAAAAGACAATTTCCACCAATTTTCTAGAAAATTTTATATGGCTATTCTAACAAGACAGGAATATTTTATAATGCTTGATTTGAAATAATCTATAGCATAATAATTTTCTTATATAAAATTTTTTTTAAAAACCCACTACTCAGTGCAGGATATCAGATAACATGTCTACTGTGGCCATTTCATTTGGCTGATACAACATTCTTTCTTATTAGAAGTGTAAACACTCTTTGTCTGTCAACAGTAACATGAGTATGCAAAATATTCACTTAAATTTAATTACATGTCAAATATTAAGAATATATAGATTCACTGTAACATATATTATTTGTTATATGTCAAAGAACAAAATATATATCAAACTATTTAGTTAAAATAGAAGGGTTCCATGAACATTGCTTTATGTATACAAGACTACCAAAATAATTTAAAAGTACAACAGGCTACAGTAACCAAAACAGCATGGTACTGGTACAAAAATAGACACATAGATCACTGGAACATAACAGAGAACCCAGAAATAAAGTCACACATCTACAGCCATCTGAACTTTGACAAAGTCAACAAAAATAAGCAATGGGGAAAGGATTCTCTATTCAATAAATAGTGCTGGGATACCTGTCTAGCCATAAGCAGAAGAATGAAACTGGCCCCCTAATTTTAACCATATACAAAACTTCACTCAAGATGGATTAAAGATTTGAAAGTAAGACCTCAAACTGTAAGAATCCTAGAAGAAAATCTAGGAAACACCATTCTGGACATTGGCCTTGGGAAAGAATTTATGACTAAGTCCTCAAAAGTAATGGCAACAAAAACAAAAATTGACAAGTGGGACTAAAGAGCTTCTGCACAGAAAGCTTCTGCATCAGCAACAGAGTAAAAAGACAACCTATAGAATGGGAGAAAATATTCGCAAACTATGCATTCAACAAAGGACTAATATGCAGAATCTGTAAGGACCTTAAACAATCAAACAAGCATGAAACAACCCCACTAAAAAAATTAGCAAAAGACATGAATACACACTTCTCAAAAGAACATACAAGCAGCCAATAAGCATATAAAAAATGCTCAATATCACTAATCATCAGAGAAATGCAAATCAAAACCACAATGAGATACCATCTCACACCAGTCAGAATGGCTATTATTAAAAAGTCAAAAAATAAACATGCTGGCAAGACTACAGAGAAAAGAGAATGCTTATACACTGTTGTGGCAATGTTAATTACTCCAGCCACTGTGGAAAGCAGTGTGGATATTTCTCAAAGAACTTAAAACAGAGCTACCATTTGACCTAGCAATTCCATTACTGGGTATATACCCAAAGGAAAAGAAATTCTACCGAAAAGACACATGCACTCATACACTCATTGCTGTGCTATTCACAATAGCAAATACATGGAAATAACTCAAGTGCCCATCAGTGGTAGACTGGATAAAGAAAATGTGGTGTATATATATATATAACACAGAACTCTACACAGCCATAAAAAAATAAAATCATGTTCTTGGCAACAATATGGACACAGTTGGAGGCCATAATCCTAAGCAAATGAATCCAGAAACAGAAAACCAAATACTGCATGTTCTCACTTACAAGTAGGAGCTAAACATTAAACACACATGGACACAAATATGGGGATAATAGACACGATGGACTACTAGAGGAGAGAATGCAGGTGGTGTGAAAAACTACCTGGTGGGTATTATACTCTCTATCTGGATGATGGGATCCATACTCCAAACCTCAGCATCATACAATATTCCCATGTAATAAATCTGCATATGTACCCCCTGTATCTAAAATAGAAGCTGAATCCTTTTTTAAAAAAAGTCAAAAAACAACAGATGCTGGCAAGTCTGTAGAGAAAGGGAACACTTACATACTGTCGATGGGAATGCAAATTAGTACCTCAACCACTGTAGAAAATAGTTTGGAGTTCTTTCAAAGGACTTGAAACAGAACTACCATTTGACCCTGAAATCCCATTACTGGTATATATCCAAAAGAAAATAAATATTTCTACCAAAAAGATACATGCACTTGCCTGTTCACTGCAGCACTATACACAATAGCAAATACATGGAATCAACCTAGGCGCCCGTCAGTGGTGAACTGGATAAAAAAAATGTGGTACATATACACCATGGAATACCATGCTGCAATAAAAAAGAATGAAATCATAGCCTCTGCAGCAACATGAATAGAAATGGAGGCCATTATCCTAAGCAAATTAACACAGAACAGAAAACCAAATACCACATGTTCTTACTTATAAGTGGGAATTAAATAATGACTACTCATAGACAATAATGTCTACTGATGGCAACGACAGACACTGGGGACTATTAGAGTGGGAGAAAGGGAAGGGAGCAAGAATTGAAAAACTAAGTATTGGGTATTATGCTCAGTACCTGGGTAATGGGATCAATTGTACCCCAAGCCTTAGCGTCACACAATATTCCCAGGTAACAAACCCACACATGTACCCCCTGAATCTAAAGTAAAAGTTGACATAAAAAATACAAAGTAAAAAAATTAAAAGCCCCACAAACACAAAAGCATAACAAAAATATTGAACATCAAATATAATTATCACTCCATTTTTAATCAGCCAAAAATTTTAAAAGTTATCCTTGTTGTAATGTAAACAAATCATCCTATTTGCAACTAACTAAAGTTTAAGATTTTTAATGATAAAATATAGGAATTCTTAATAAAAAGACAGAGAATGCAATTCTTAGAATTCTGTGCAGTTGCAAGATGTTGCTATGGCCCTTCTGACAGATTATTCTCATGTAATAAATTTTAAAAATGTAAATCCATAGTTTTCTAGGATATCCTCCTTTATATGCCACTAATCCCCAAATTAAGGACCTACTTGAAAAAGGGCCTTGATTGGTGATCTACGTGAAAATCCAATGCTTCTTTCCTATAAAATAATCAAAACGACAATAGTTAAGAACTATAAAAGAAAACACATTACTTTAGCTTACATTAATAAAATAAAGATAAAATCCTCTCAATCTATACTAATTTATATTTTAATTAATAATTTTTCACCAAATATTCTGTCAAAGCCTCTCTTTTAAAATATTTTGTAAGTATGAGTAATAGCGATGTAAATAAAAATTAATGTAGGAGGCAATATTTACTTTTCTACTTATGTTATATATCATCTATTTTCTTCTTTTTTTTTTTTTTCAGATTGAGTCACCCAGGCCAGAATGCAGTGGCACGATCTTGGCGCTTGCTACAACGTCCACCTCCTGGGTTCAAGCAGTTCTCCTGTTTCAGCCTCCCAAGTCACTGGAATTACAGGTGTGTGCCACAATGCCTGGCTAATTTTTGTACTTTTACTAGAGATGGGGTTTCACTACGCTGGCCAGGCTGGTCTCAAACGCCTGACCTCAGGTGATCCACCCACCTCGGCCTCTCAAAGTGCTGGGATTACAGGCGTGAGCCACCACACCTGGCCTTATCTATCTTTTTTCACAGCATCCTGAACATTCTAGAAACAAAGGTTAATATTTGACCAATGAGAATATTTGTTTTTTAAAGTCTAAATAAGTTGCAGCCAAAAAATGCAAAGCCATCTTCTAATTAAAAATTTGTCACTTTTTTTTCCACAGGCTTTACACTTAAGAGTTTAGGCTAGAATTTTAACTTAATGTTTACAGCTTTTTTTCTTAGCTAGGTATCTCCAAAGGAAAGACTATACAGCCGTGTTTTTAAAAGCTACCTGAGAAATTATGTATCTTAATTTGTTTTTATTTTATTGGTTACTAATGCTTTAACTGACATCACCAAAAAAGGGGAGAATATGGAAACATTTAGAATTCAGAGTTTATTAATTGTAACAGGAATTTACTTTTTACATTTATATTACCACTAAGGAATATCTACACAGGCAATAAAAGAATGCACTTTAAACTGATTAGCCAAAAACTCTAAAAAACTTTTTTTTAAAGCAAACTGGGTGACTCTCCTAAAACTGTGTAGTTTTCTTAAAGGCTTTGAACTAGGTTAACAGTATGTGACAAATATATGTAAACATTAACTACTTTTAAAACTGGAAAGTAGACCATCCTGGCTAAAATGGTGAAACCCCGTCTCTACCAAAAAATACAAAAAAACTAGCCGGGCGAGGTGGCGGGCGCCTGTAGTCCCAGCTACTCGGGAGGCTGAGGCAGGAGAATGGTGTAAACCCGGGAGGCGGAGCTTGCAGTGAGCTTAGATCTGGCCACTGCACTCGGGCCTGGGCGACAGAGCGAGACTCCGTCTCAAAAAAAAAGAAAAAAAAAAAACTGGAAAGTGTTCCCTAGCAAAGAATCAACCTTTCAGGCTCGAGAATTAATTTGATATGCAATGCTTTTAAGATTTTATCAGCATATTACAAAATGAATTTATATAACAAGTTATATCACACATACTCTCATTCTAACCAAATGTACTTAAACATTCATTTGGCTATGAAGAGATTATGAAATACGTAATGCCAATATAGAGAATAAAATTCATCCTGAGACATGGAAAGGAGAAAAAAATCTAATTTTTCTAGAGTTAATTATAGCCATGATTAAATTATTCTATTTATTCCTTACAACAATATATTGAAATAGGTGTGATCACCTTCATTTTACATTTGAAAAGAATAAAGTTAGCATGGTTACATAACTTGTCCAGTTCACAAAGCTAGTAAGGACAAGACAAGAAGATTTGAACCCAAAGCTCTCTGCAAATTTCTGACTGCTTATGCTCTTGCTACTACTAACTGCAGAACAACATTCCAGAGGGTAAATAGAAAAACTCACAAAAAAAAAGAGATATGTACATATTGCATCACAGTCTAAACTGGGGTAAAACTGAATGACTGAAAAACTCACATGGAGAATAAATTAGAAGAGTTAGCAGAAGAATACTAAAACAACCAATTCTAAACTTCTCAAACACAAAAAAAACTGAACTACAAGAAAGGAAAAAACAAACAACCATAATCTTGAACATCCTTGAAAAGAAAAACCTCAATCCATTACTAAAAATGCTTCATTGTTTTCATCCAACATGTCCCTGATTCCATAGTTATCTCCATTCAAAATCTAAAACTGAAACCAGGATGAGAGTTCATAAATGTTTTCCCATCATTCTTACCTAATTCTTTGCTTAAAAGGTTTAGAAGGAGATAGGTATTAACAAGTGAATCACTATCTAGAGAAGTTTTTTGTTATTGTTTTGTTATGTTTTGTTGTGTTTTTATAAAGAAACTAATCGTTCTTTCACAAGGATCTATCCATTAACCCTTTCAAGAAATAGTTACTTAATGCCTACCTTCGTTGCGGCACTGATCCAAGAACTAGAAATACAGTCATACAGAACTCAGCAGCTATCTTCTGGATATTGCATCATGGGGGAACTGACATTTGAACAAACAATTTTAGAAAAGATGCATACATTGTGAGAAATTTCTCCAGGTGAGTTTCTCTCTTCTAACTTGTCTTATTGGGTATGCCAAGAATGCAAGGACCTGACTGATCTTTATCAGTGTCATTTCTCAGGATTGTGTTTGCAACAAGCAACCTTGAGGGATAAGGTAAAGCCTCTCTTCAGTATAAAGAGTAGGCTTGTTTATTGCTTGCTAATGGAACAGCTGGTAACCCAAGCTCACTCCTCCTCAGTTGTGATGCCATCCTCTACAAACACAGTATACACCTGGGCTTAGGACATTTTATTCCTACAGGATATGGAGGCAAGGAGAACCAATATAAACACGATGCTCATGCTGCTTGCTTTACCATAATAGTCTTTTGTCTCTGACCCAGAAGTCTCATGTCATCTGCTAACATCCATGGAAGAGTTACAGGTAACTTCCTAGCTTATAAATTGGATGAAATCCCAAGCTCAGCATACTAATAAAAATACATGAACTGATATGAATGATTACATAAGCAGTTAAGTTTTCTTGGGAATTAGTTTCCATGAGACACTTGGGTTGGTTCTGAATGATGAATAGGAATGGACTAGACAGAAGACAAGGCAGAGCATTCAAGACAGTACAATATTATGTACAAAAGAACTGAGATGGGATAAAGCACAACATATTCAGGGAACTGAAACCTAAGTATCCTCTTAGAGCTATTACAGTAGGTGAGTCCAGATGACTAAGAGTCTTGTATACTCCATCAAAGAGCTTGTCTGCTTGTCCATTTCTTCATGCATATGGGAAACCACTGATGGATTTAAGGAAGGGAGTGGTAACATGTTCAAATTTTCATTTTATAAGGTTCATTGTAGTGGCAATAAGAAAATGGCATGGAGCAATCTTTAGGTGGGAAATGAGCCATCAAGGAATAGAAGGTAGTAAGTCAAGAAGTAGACAAATCAGTCAGTAGCCTATTTTGATACTTTGAAAGCCTGAATATGAGTCTATAAAATGCCTAAACTAAGGGGCTGCAATAGGAATTATAAGGAGAGTATTGCTCCCAGAGATATACAGAAAGCAGAAGTAAAAATATTTATAAATCAGGTAGGTATGAAGAATGGGGGAGCAGCAAGATGAATCTAGGATCACTTTCAGATTGACAGTTGTAGAGAGAAGTCAAGGCTGAAGATGTATTTGGAATTCATCTATAAGTGGTAGGTGATCATTTGGACATGGATGGGACTACTCAAGTAAAATTGTAAAGAAAAGAACATACAACAAGCTGGATGCAGTGGCTCATGCCTGTAATTCTAGCACTTTGGGAGTACAAGGCAGGAGACTCACTTGAGGCCAGTTCAAGACTAGCCTGGGCAACAAAGCGAGACCACGTTTCTGGAGGAATACCTAATCGAAATCATAGTGACAGTCACTGAGATGGGAAAGCAAATAGAACAGAGCCCTGTATGATCACTCACAGAGATGCTGAAGTCATCCCAACTGTCAGGAGACACTGGAATAGAAGGAGACTATAACTTTAAACAAACAAAGTGTCCAAATCTTTAACAAATGTGGAGTTGGTGAACTGTAGAATGGAAATGAGGCTCAGTGGGTGGTAAAACAACTAAATAACATGAATTTCTAAGGATGAAGAAGAGTACAGATTTTTAGGAGAGAGCTAAAACACACTATATCATGACCCTGTGACACAAGAAACATTCCTGAGTGAGCAGCCTACAGGGCTAAAAGGAAAGGGATGTCCCTGGAGAAGGGTCAGATTTCAACTAAACTAAAAATGTGTGGGCAAGGATACACTCTGTTAAGACACTATGGACATAGGGATATTTGTTCACAATGAAACTTGATTTCCAGAGGGGTGAGTGAAAATGATTTGGTAAGAGATTTGTGTTCAGAAGACTATGAGAAAAGGAAGTGTATAACTACAAATGAATAGGTGTGTTAACAAGTAATTAGAAGGGCTTGCATCTGTGGTACTCCAAATAATGAAGTGTTTCATAAGGCATGGGTGGAATTAACAAGATTTAAGATTTCAAAGAAACTAGCAAATGTACACCCTATGGTGCTCTTGAAGTGTTCACTGGTTTTAGCATCTTTCTTCATGTGCTATAGGGCCATTATGATAAACAAGCAGCATCTTTACCACAGGAAGTTGGATACCAAGTCATCAGACACTGGAAGTATAGAGACGCTAAACTCATGTAACCCTCACCACAACTTTATGAGACAGGTACTATTATAAATCCCATTTTGCAAACGAAGAAATAAACACAGTGGTAAATTGTTCAGTCACACACCTAGTAAGTAGCACAGTTACAAGCAATCTGGTCTAAATACTGTGCTCTGAAATGTAAGCCTCCTCTCTCTCTAGAAAATATGTAAACTAGGAGATCATACAAAAGGAAAATATTCCAATTAAACATGTCATTGTCAGGGTACAATGGAGGGTATTGTGTTCAAGTTTCTTGGAATCAGATGTATTGAAGCTGACTTGAATGTCTACTGCTCCCCACTGTCCCCGCTCTCACAGAAACAAAAATGCAACTGACCCATGGAATAAATCCAGAAATAAATGATTTATTGAAGCATTAAGAAGATAGCTGATCAAAAACAAACAAAAACTAGTGGAGAAACATGAGAACACTATTGGAGCCAGATCTGCCTAACTGCTACATTCCTGTCCCTAGAGACACTCTGTGTCACACTCAGCCAACCAGAGTGTGATCCCAGGAAACAAAGGCCTCTGCCCTATACTCATCTCCCTTCTTCATCTTCCAGAATGTTTCAGTCTTTGCTTTGTTTACTTGATAAGAAAATTTTTTTAAAACAGGTGTCCAATATCATGGAACAATCATTAGATTTTTTTCTAAAGGATCTCTAAAAAAATTGAAGAGAAGGTTTTCCCTATCCTTTGTTTGTACATTGGTAATACTCTCCTTGCCACTCTCACGAGGTTAGAGTTACTTACTTCATCATAGAAAGGGATAAATAGAATGTATAAGTCTTATTTTCACTAAATAACTTAGAAAATATCTGGTTAAATGGGTTAGATTGCTTTTTAGATAGGTATATTTACCTATCTAAGTAAAAAATAAATAGGTATATTTATCTATTATTTATAAAAGAAGAGCTAAATGTAAACATTTCCAAATGCATCATCTTTGGAAATCCCAACAATAACATCCTCTTGTCAAATAAAAATAATCAGACATTAATTTCATCTATTAATTTTATACAGTGTGTTATCCTTATATATTAAGAAAAGATTATAATTATCAAGCATTGGTGTTATAAAAGCGGATGGGGTTTTGAAAGACAATAATAATTAAATGAGGCATGCATAATTTGACAACTCCTAATTACTGAGACTTCAGTGGTTATTTATGCATCTGATTACTTGTTGTCTTATTGTTCTTTCTTTCTTCTTTTCCTTTTTGTTACCTGGTGTAATGACTACATGACAGCTGAATTTCTACCCTGTCCTAACTTTGCTGATCTTTAAGAAACGGGACTTCTGCAATAAAAAGTTCCCTTTACAACCAGACCAGCTGAGACTGGTTAGAACTGAGATAGGCAAACGAATGACATCAAAAAGACCTCGGGCTTCATTATAATCTCATTTTCATACTATATGACACGCCCACCAGCACCATGACAGCTGAAAATGACCATGACAAGGACCGGAAGAGGCCATAAAAAGACAAAAAGGAAAGCAGCACTCCGATTCACCATCAATTGTGAAACCGATGGAAGTTCACCACCAATTTCCAGAAAAGAAATGCATGCTGCTCCTCTTGCTTTTTATGTCCTTTATTAGAGAAATCCTTTTATTTTAACCCCCTCACCCTTCTCTAGTTGAGAAGTTGATTTGTGAGCCACGCTCCTGTTTCTCAATTCCATGGACACTGAATAAAGCCTGCACTTGATACCCACTTTCGGTTTTGTGTATAGGCTTCATGACACTGAACAGGAAAAGATCCCATCTTTTGGGGGCCAGCTTTGTCAGTAACATTCTAGATGAACTCCTGCAGTTCCCATTTTGGTAAGGTTACTATTCTATTCTTGGTCATTCAATAGGAGGTTTTTAAATTTTAAACAATGACAAGAAAGATAGAAAATGATTTTTTAAAAAGTAATCAGACATTACATAACTGAAAATGATCAAAAAATTACCTTGAAAGCATCATCATTTTGAGTTTGGTTATAGTAAATCCAGCTTTGTTTATAATTTCAATTATTTCTCCAGCCTTGGATATTGCATCTGGTTTAATTAGGGCTAGTGTTCTATAAGGAAACAAAAAATAAGTTTGCAAATAAAAATAAAACGAGATCAACAGTTTTTATTTATAATTCCCAAGCAGCAGTAGTTTTCTCAACAATCATCCTAGATCATCAAAATTTGAAATTAATTATATAGAAAAGTGTATTAAAGACATCCCTTAAAAACTTATACAAAGTAAGCGTAGTATTTTTCCCATGAACATCAAAATTAGATACTAAACTTGGGGGAGGGGGGAAGTTTAGGAAAAAAAGCACTAAAATTGTTATTTTTAATGTATCCGAATCAGAAAACACAGGCATTTAGAATCTCCAGTTCTTAGAATACATTTTGTACAAAGGACTAATCTCTAAAACAGTGCATTAAATATATTATGAGCTTGGTTTCTGATCTCTTAGACTTCAACATATGTATGCTATCTAGTCAGTTCACCACTGATTTGGAAATAATTATATATTCTTCTATTGATTCTTTATTCATAACATGGGTGATTGCATGAAGAATCAAATGTCTTCTTATACAACAATGTATATGAATTGGTAACAACGTGCTAACTTTTAAAATCATGTTCTTCTCCAAGAGGATACATCAGAACAATGCACTCTCCCCCTCTGAAGATTCAGAATTAAGAGCAATTTGGAGATGAAGATCACCTGAGGGTCCTCATTTTACTGATGAGGAAACTAGGCCTACCAAGGTAACATGCCAGAGGTTACACAACCGGTCAGCAGCATTCTCAGGACAAAACACCCAGCTCACCAGACTCCTAGGTCTGTCCTTCCACGTGACAAATAATGTTACTATTAATATTATTAAAAAGGGGCATCATCACCAAATTCTCAAGAATATTATTTGCAAACGCAATATAAAAATTATATTAGCTGGAGTAATTCTGCTTTTGTGATAAAGAGTTGCTGCCACTTTCTCCTCTGCATTTCCAATTGCTCTTATAACACTGGCATTAATTCAAGGAATCCATAAAAGGAGAATGGTTGGTCTTTTCATTGTTGGATTTTTTTCACCAATAAGACAAAGTTAGCTCAGGATAAAATTCAAATATCCTTACTTAAATTGGATATAGCTTATGGCTGAGGTTTAAAACTGTAATAACAAAAGAAAGTGTTCATCTTAGTGTGTTTATTACAAATTATAGCAGATAATGCTTTTCTTTGTTTTAAAGCAGATGAGTCAGTTATATTACTTTATATTGTCTAGCTTCATTGAAAACACACTTAAAACTCTTCACTTTTTAATTCATATTATTTAAATATTTTAAACCAAACTAACCTATAAACTGTTTATGCTCAACTCTGGAAGAACATTTCACTGACCATGGCTGTTAAAGAAAATATAAAACATGGCAGTAGTCATCAATGTCTATAAACAAGAAGCAATGTGAAAAGTCTAAAATTGACAAACAGCTTAAAATGTAATTTGATTTTCTCTTAAATGCCTACTAGAGACAAAAGATTGATTATGTGATAAATGACTCTAAAGAAATTCCTCTGTCATGTCTTTGCTGCTTAATTTTTCAGTAAGTAATAGTAAATTGTATTTTGGAGGGAAAATAAGAGAAATGTCAGGCATTATATGTGTTAATTTCAAAATAACGATAGCACATGAAGAAACAATAGGGCAACAAAGATATATCAGTAGTATCTCTGTTATCTGTAACTGCATAACAAACCATCCAAATATGTAGTGGTGTAAAACAACAATTTCTCAAGGTTCTGTAGGTAGGCTGTGCAGTGGTTTTACCAAGAATCATTCACACAGCTGTATTCAGCTAGTGGACCAGCTGGGGGCTGTGCTCAGCTGAGACAACTAGGCTTTTCTCTCCTGTGGTCCTTAAGGAAGCTAGACCAGGGCTCTTCAAATACCACCACACAGCAACCAATGTACAGGCAATTGTCAAGTGTCCCCTTGAGTCATGTTTGCTGACATCTCTTTGGCCAATGCAAGTCACGTGGTCAAGCTCAGCGTCATTATGAGAGAAAACCACGAGGTATGATTCATTGAGAGCCATCAGTGTAACAATCTACCACTTAGTAATCCTCTTGCCTGCGCTGAGGCAAGCACTGTAAGATGCAGCATGAGATACTCTCCAAAGAAAACAAAAAATTATAAAAACCACTATTTAAGATTAAAACTTCTTAGCAATACACAGTAACTACTTCTTGTGAAAAAACAGTTTGGCCAGCCTTCACGAACCCAGAATATGGATTTCCAGAAAAAAAACAATTCTCACAGAGCTATGCAATAAATGTCTTCATCAGGTTCTGAGCAAAAATCGCAGCAAACATATTTTTGAGACAGATGACTGACTGGTATACAATAAATGTCCCAGATAGTATATAGTGCTATTGCTATGTAATAACGTCTTAGATAGCACAGTGCTACGGACTCTTCAAATGCCATTGACCAAAAAGAATAAATATGCAAACTTTCATCTATGCTAATGTATGTAACTATTCTAAAAGGTATTCATATTTGTCTTAAGTATATAAAAACCTATTCTAAACATCAAGGCTAAATTTTTGGTTTTTCTCATGCTTCCCTTACAAGCATAACATGTGTATCTGCCCCATGGATAAAGGAAGATTGTCTCAAATGAGGCACCTGTAATTTGGAGGAAAATTCAGTGAGTCAAGACTTTTGCTTGGCAACAATAGCAAAATTATTCAGAACAATTCTTCTACCAAAAACTAAAAAAGTTGATATTTTTAAAAATCTTTTAAAAATTAAAGATAAATTGACTAGATCATAAATAATTACTGGGACAAAAGTGAAAAAAAAAAAGTAAGAATGAAAGGTAAGAATAAAAGTTGTTTTTGACTTGACAGCATTGCCTATCTGGAAACTCTGAACTTTGCTTTGTAATACATCATTGGGAAAGGGTAACAGAACCCAAGAGATGATCCTTCCTAAACCAATCTGGGCCCAAAGGCTACACCATCCCCCTTAGGGTGAATCAAAAACAACCAAGTCTTGAATGGCAATACAAGTTCACATCATCTAAGCAGTCTCAAAACTTACAATTTTTGAACTACCAGTTATACCGACTGCTAATGCCTCTGGGAAAAAGAAGCAAAGACAATTAATTCCCTCCTAGTAGGAAAGTAATGTCATCCTGTACCTCAAATAATTCATATGAAAATGCATATGACACATATAATATATACATATATGCAATACACCCACACATACACACATGGCAATCATACAGAAAGATAACCACACACACATACACACATACAGGGACAAGGCCAACATGAGGGAAAACCAGGAGAAACAACAGAAGAGAGACCCACAAATACTTCAGATACTAGAATAATCAGATAAAAACTTTAAAATATCTGTGCAAACTATGGTTAAAGGACTAAAAGACAAGTTACAAAATATTATCAGGCTATAGAAAACTATAAGCTACAAAACTGAATAAGTAGATCTGAAAAAGAAAATATTAGAATATCTTGTGATGAAAATACAATAATAAAAATGAGAACTAGATAAAGGGTTTGACAGAAGAAAGCAAATTCAGAATGAAGCACAGAAAAACAAAAAGATACAACAGAGATAAGAAAATAGTTTCATGAATGTAAGTGAAATAAAGACATTTTCAGATGAGAGCAAACTGAAAGAGTTTTCTATTAATAAACATACTCAAAAGGAAATTACTTTTTTAAAATGTAATTTAAGCAAAGGTAAAATCATCACAAACAGAATGTTTCAGATAAAAGAAAGGATAAAAAGCAAAAAGTGAAGAAACCTAAATGAATACTGATTACATAAAACAATAATAGTAAATCATTAGGTTCATGGAAAAACAAAAACAAAAACAAAAAAAATACACAACAAAAACAGCATATAATTCAGCAAAAATCCCAGCAAAAATTGAGCTAAAGTCTTCTGAGATTCTTAGATTTTCAAGAAGGAAGGTGAAAATATTAATTAGATTTAAGTTTTACCAAGTTAAGTACATATGTTGTAGTTTATAATATAAACACTAACTGTATGCAGAAATAAAAGCAGATGAAAAAATCCTCAAGCAATCCAATCAATCAAAAGTAAGATAATAAAACAGGCAGGAGAAGAAAGCTCAGGATAAGATGTCAGAGTTAAAGCCAAGTATATTAGTAGTTACATTACAAATAAGTACTCTATAGTAGATGCAGGTTATAAAATTGTATTTATAAAAAAAATTTTTTAAGATAATCTGATTGGATTTTAAAGCCTAGATGACGGGTTGAAAGGTAGAGCAAACCACCATGGCACATGTATACCTATGTAATAAACCTGCACGTTCTGCACACGTATCCCAGAACTTAAAGGAAAAAAAAGATACAAAAAGCAAACAAACAACAACAACAAAAACAACTAATGAAAGGCATACTTAGAATAGAATACTGAAAATCTAAAGTAAAAAGAATGGAAAAGGTATACCATGCGAATGTTAACCAAAAGAAAGCCAGTGCAGCTATATTAATATCAGAGAACGTAGACTTTAAGGTGAAAGGCATTGCTAGAGATGAAGATGGTCTCTTCATAGTAATAAAAAGTTCAATTTACCAAGAAGATATAACAATTTAAATCACCTAGTAACATACCCTTAAAATTATAATATAAAGACTACATAACTATAGGAAGAAATAGACAAATGATAATTACATTAGAAAAGTTTAACAAAGCCTTGGCAATTGATACAATAAGCTGCCCAAAAATTAGTAAATATGTGAAAGATTTGAACATCACAATTCACAGACTTTACCTAATGGATGAATATATAAAACTATACAAAACAACTGCAGACTAAACATTCTTTTCTTTTCTTTCTTTCTTTTTTTCTTTTTTTTAGAGATGGAGTCTTGCTGTGTTGCCCAGGCTGGAGTGCAGTGGTGCCATCTCAGCTCACTTGAACCTCCCAGGTTCAAGCAATTCTCCCACCTCAGCCTCCCAAGCAGCTGGGACCACAGAAGCATGCCACCACACCCGGCTAATTTTTGTAATTTTTTAGTAGAGACAAGGTTTCTCTTGTCTTGGCCATGTTGGCCAAGCTGGTCTCCAACTTCTGACCTCAAGTGATCCACCTGCCTCAGCCTCCCAAAGTGCTGGGATTACAAGCGTGAGCCACCACACCTGGCCTAAACATTCTTTTCTAACACACATAGCTAATTAATAATTTACTATTCTAAGCCAGAGGCAAATCTCAACCAGTATGAAAGGCAAAAATCATGAAGAATATGTCCTCTAGACACATGCAATTCAGCTAGATTCCAATACAAAAAGAGAATAAACAAATCTCCATATGTTTGGAAGTAAACATAATTCTAAATAAATAATAAACCAAAGAAGACAACACTAAGAAAGTAAAAAATATTTCTAACTGAATAAAAAATACATATCAAAAATAATAGGATATGATTATAAGCAGTATTTAGAAGGAAATTTATACCCTTAATTGCATATATTAAAAATGTTAAAAATTGATAGAGTACATAATTCTGAAACTACTAATAGCAGAAAAGTGGAATAAAGAAAATTGGTCAGTAACCACCAACTTAGAATTGTGTGTCTAGCAATAGTACCATTAAAGAAAGAGGGTAAAATAAAAAACATGTGCAAATTAAAAAGAAACAGGTAGCTTACAATGAAGAAATGAAGGATAACAAGAAGAGAAATTATTCTAAAAGGACAGGTTGATATGCAAGAAGAATTGGTGAACAAATGTTTAGGTAAATCCAAGCAAATATTGTTTCTATCAAAATAAATAAATAAACAAACAAATAAATAAAAGAATGTCTAACATGCAGGCAAAAAAAACTGAATGTCCAAAGACAACAACAACAATAACGAAACTATGTAAGGTTTAAGAGAAATTAGAGCCAAAGTGTCCTAAACTTGTTGTATGACTTGGGAGAGAGCCATGTTATTATAGAACTTTAAGTTAAATACATGAAAAAATTTCAAGCCTAACCAATAAAGAATAAGTATAAAAATCACATAACCTCTAAAGCAACAGAGAATATAGTAGGCAGAATAATACTACCCCTCAAAGATATCCACATCATAATCTCCAGAACCTATAAATTATGTTACCTCACCTGGCAAAAAGGACTTTGCAGAGGTGATTAAGATTACAGGCCTTGAGATAGTAGAGATTATTCTGGATTAATTCCCAAGGGCCCAATCTCATCACATGAGTCCCTAAAATCAGAGAATCTTTACTAGCTTTAGAGAACCAGAGAGATGTCAGTGTGGGGAGGACTCAGCATGCTACTGGTGGCTTTGAAGATGGAGAAAGGTGGCCCCAAACCAAGGAAAGTGGATGGCTTCAAGATGTTGCAATACGCAAGGAAATCGATTCTTTCCTAGAGCCTCAAGAGAAATGCAGCCTTATCAACACCTGATCTTTACCTGATGAGATCTGATTGAACTTCTGACAGAACTGTAATATCATAAATTTGTATTGTTTAAGTGACTAACTTGGTGGTAATTTGTTATAGCTTCAATAGAAAACCATAAAATATTTAAAAAAAAAAAACTGAAGAGAGGAAGAAAAATTTCTTCAACTAATCCAAAGAAAAGGCAAGAAGAAAAAATAGAAAAACAGCAAAACAAAATAGAAATATATACAAAAATATCAATAATCACAGCATATTTAAATGTACATGTACTAACTATACCAATGAAAATATAAGGGTTCCAGATTAAATTTAAAAAAAACTATATGCTATTTACAAGAGATATAAGACATATCTTAAGCATAACAGGGCAAGACTAAAAGAGATGGCAAAAAGATATTCATTAACCCAAATACACTATCAGTCAAACTCTTTCTAAGGAAAGATGGCTCAAGCTGGAGCTGGAAAGGAAATTGAACTCTAATCTGTTAACTGACGAAGGACCATATGACTGAGAATTGTAGAATGGAAAGGCAGAATTTTATCTTATTTTAAGGAAAAAAATATCAATTTCTCTCCGGGAATTTAATAATGAGAAGGCATTTTTCATTGTATTATTTGGGAGGCAGTTGTACTGTTGTTGGGTCTGTCGTACAATCAAGAGCATGCCATCTTGGACAATGATACTATAGGTAAGTAAAGATGAGAAAAAGATTGGGGGTGAGTTTTTAGCAAGGCCTTTGTTACTGAACTAAGGTGTTTCTCTTTGGGTGCCTTTCAGCAGCCAAAACTCAACTGCTTACCACTGGTCCTAGGACAATATACAAAGTAACAGTAACTGGTATTGAGGGAATGGTTTCCTAAAGGTGACAGCAAGACTAAACTAATATTCATCTGGTCTCTTCTCCAAGAAGTAGCCATAGTCTACTAGAGCATAGCAGCCAATTGGCTTAAAGGTATAAAACCCAGAAAACAACTAGGAATGTGTACCCTTGCTCCTTATGAGTAAAGTAACTTCCATCCCTGTTCCCATGAGAAAGTGCTCTCTCTCCTTCTTCCATTTGCTCCTCCACGTCTGGACATATTTAAGGGTTTCTGGTTATACGTGGCCCTATCTCTTTTTTCTCAGACCTGCAGGTCCTCAAGTAGGGGATAGTGTACAAGTAAGGGATAGCGTATTGTTCTGCTGCTTTCACATGTTAAGCACGTCGGAGTCAGAGTCCAGCACCTGCAGTGGAAGCCTGTTTCTCTCCAGTGCTCTCTCTCCTGTGCTCCATGGGCTGGGAGGCAGGATGAGAACCCTGAGCAAGTGTGCCCTCAGTTTGTTCAGTAGATCCACCTTTTCCTCAGGCGGGCTTCTAAGTTCCAGATCAGTGTAAGGGAAGAGGAAATAGGATTAGAAAGAAAACCTCAACCATTCTCAAACACAGCTTTCACAAGACAGCCTAAATAAAATTAATACTTAATATTTTGATCTACATCTCTCTCCTGTGTTAGTTCTTCATCAGTTAGTAATCTGGAAGGAAGAATGGAGACTAACTGAGCTCAAGAAATGACAAGCAGCTGTTTTAAGGAGGAATGTAAAAGATAAAAAAGAGAAGAGAAATAAGAGAGATTGTATGAAGGAGACAAGTAAATTGGTAAGATTAGGTCCCCATGTGGATTTAGGGATAAAATACATATGGAACTCAAGGACAGCTACCAATTTTCTATGTATGTGATTAGGTGAATGTTGTGTTAGTGCATACATAAGTAGGTTTTTCAATGAAAGAGAATTAATTTAATTTTGAATTTGTTAATTAATTCAATTTTGGATTTTTAAGTTCCTGTGAAAAATCTACATGGAAAAGTTCAGGAAAAAGATTAAACATATGGTTTTACAGCTGGGGTGATGACATAAATTTGGAAAGCAACACATTGTTGAAGTCATGGAGTACATAGAATCGCCTGGGAGGGTATATAGAATGAGAAAAAGAGGGCCATGAACAGAACGCTGGGGGAATACCAGGAGTCTTTTTTGCCTCTGAGAAGGAATGGCTCTGAGAAAAAAATAGCCAGAGAGACAGAGGTGGAAGCAATGGTAGGGGTGGGGGTGGTGAAGTGCCATAACAACCAGGGGAAGACAGAATAATAATTTTTAAAGTATTATAAACTTAATTTATTTATTCCAGTTGGGATGGAAGAACAGAAGAGATACATTTTTGGCATTTATTAAAATTAAATTATTTAATTAAAATTTTTAATTTAATTTAATTTTAATTAAAGTTAAAATGTCTTTTAATTCATTTATACATTAATTATGATATCCCAATACTGTAATCCTGTTAAACTACATAATACCTGAACCCGGAAGTTGTTTCAAACTTGATATAGCCAAGATTTTATGACATTTCCTTCTAATGAAATTTCTTCAAACATGTATCTGATGATACTGGCAAATCTTCACATAGAAAAAATGTATAGTTCATATGAGTCAAATTCTAATATTAGAGAATGTATGTTCATCCATAAGAATTGTTAAACTACATAAGTCTAGAAAATATATAAAGTATTATTTCAGTACCTTTTAAAAAATTATCAATTAAGCAAATGCTTGGAATTTTGGGGCTGTATTTAAAAACTCAAAAGGTGATTTAGGTCAAAAGGTTATTTAGGTCAATCTCCCTACCTCCAGGGAGAAGTATTCTTAAGCCCCTTCCAAGCACAGGTCTCATCTAGTTTATGGCTTTTTATCCACATACCATTTCAGTACATCTCCAAGAGGACAGGAAAATGCATACTGTGACTGAGTTCCTGCTGTGATGGAGCCTCAAATAACTTGGGCTTAGACCTTGGGATCAAGTTGACTTCATAATTTTTCTTCTGAAAAACAGCAGGGTCTTCCTTTCACTGAAAGTTAATAGATGGGCTCAAGAACTTCATGTATTTAACATCTACTATAACGTTGTTCACCCAACTAGTGATGCCTTTCTCCCTTTAATTTGATTAGGTGACTTGTTTTCTGGCTGACACTCAAAAGGAATGAGGATTGCTGAATGTAAATATGTGGCTCAGTACTTAAAATTAATGGAGTTTTAAATAGGATACTAGCATTATTTTTCATTGATTTTTATAAACTTCTTACTAAAGATATAAGCTATCAAAGTAAACATTTAATACCTCGCTTATCACCTGGGGAATAGCTGTCTATTCATATAAAATTCCTCTATCATTCATACACATGCATACATACACACACTGACTCATCATATGAGAACTATTTAATTATTTCTGGTTTGAGGTAATAAATTTTTAGAAAGACACAAATTGTATTGCGTCTCTACATCTAAACAACAGAATCATAAAGTATCAATTGATTACTAGCTAAAATTAATATCAAAGACTGACTCATTGACAACTTGTAACCTTTATCCATTTGATTAGAGGATCTTTATAAAGAGAAGATAGAAATGTGAATCAAATGTCAGATTTCTACAGTCAAAGGGAATCGGAAAGCTGAAGCTAGTTCATGAGTTAAGCTGAATTATATTAAATTATCTGGATAACTGCTCCCCCGTTAGCTGATAGGCTCTATGGGGATCAATTTCACTCATCCTCCTCACTACAGGCTTTACTATAGAAAGAAAAGAGTTGAAAATGTAATTAGTTCATAAATTTTTTTCAACACTATACAAAACTGAGAACTAGACTAAAACTGAGAACTAGACTAAACACTATACAAAACTGAGAACTAGACTAAACCACAGAAGGTGTTTCTGTGGAACGCTGATACACATACCCATATATTTCCATATGCTTACTTTTGGCCATTTAAATAAAACAATACATTTTTGAAACTCTTCGGTTTGGAGGAAGTTTATTTAAATTACCCAAATGGTTGCTGGATTTACTAACCCATATGCAATTAAGAAAGAATAAGAAAAGAAAATGGTGAATCAATTTGAGTCAGTAAAATATATACTACGTATATTTTCAGTAACTATATAAAGCCCAAATACTTCAAATTTGTTTTTACATTAAAATAGAATTCTTCTGTTCATCCTGTTTTAAAATCAGTCCCATTCAACAGTATTTGCCAGCATATTAATTAGAGGTTTAGTAGAAAGAGAATGAATTTTAGAGAAAAACAAAACATGGTTTTCTGGTTTCCCTTTACTTTCTAGCTGTGTTACTGTGGACTAGTTACTTACCCATTCTATAAGATAGATTTAACAACATTCACTTCAGTTAAATCATAGTTAAAATATAAAAATTATGATTTTTATGGCTGATATTTTATTTTTCTTAGGTCAGACTGTTAACCCTGACTCTCTAACTCACTTATTTTGCTAGTTTAAATAAAAATTTAAAGTAGTCTTCCAGCCTGGGCAAGATGGCCAAACCCCATCTCCTGCAAAATACCAAAAAATTAGCCAGGCATAGTGGTGCATGGTTGTAGTTCCAGCTACCTGGGAGGCTGAGATGGGAGGATGACTTGAGCATGGGAAGTCAAGGGTGCAGTGGGCTATGATTATGCCACTTCACTTCAGCCTGGGTGATGACAGAGTCAGACTCCGCTTAAAAAAATAATTAAATAAAATAAAGCAGTCTTGAACTGAGGTGTATGTAAAGTGCATATTAGAGTGTCTGGCATATAGTATGTGCTCCATAAATGAATGCTACACATATTTATTAGTTTTAAATCAAGGAATTATGGTTGGCATTTCCTTAATTCCATAGACTTTTACATAAGATCCCACAACATTAAAAGATTCCTGTTTATTTATCTAATACCTGAAATTTTTATCCTATTTCAAAGAAAGTGTTTGGTCTTCCTTTGTTACGAGGCATTCACCACCCCTCTGATCCATCACCCTTTGTGTACTAACACCCACACTGAGAATCCAATCACCTCAAGAACCATAAAGTGCTTATACAGAAAGACTATGGAAGTCACAGAAAGAGATCTCTCATTACTATGAGAGTGACTCAGATGTTAGGCAATCAACTAGTCATTTGAGTAGCAGATCTCAAAAAATAGTGTGACTGATTTGTTTTTCCTATTGAATTAAATCATTTTTGGAACCTTTTATACATATAGCCTTAACTTCTACAAATAATCCCTATTTTAATTATAGCACCAATCACTCTACAGTTAAAAAAAAAAAAGTCCCCAAACCATACAAAATATAAGCTACAGAAATTAGATCCAAGAGAGATGACAAAGGACTTAAATTTTCATTTCAAATATAATTAATTCTAATCTCAGAAAGTTGAAATTCATAAATGTAGAGAATTTAAAAGTTAAAAAGTCATCTTGATAATATTGAAAATCAATATTCAGAAGGAAAACATCAGAAGTCCTTGTTTTCTATAAGTCTAATTTTCAGCTGTATCTACAAGTTGTTCTTTCTCACTTCCGTTTTTTTCTTAGCCCCTTTTACAGATGACTGTATCTCTGAGATGTGCTAAGTTGCATAGGAGACATAAATATGAATTAAGTCAGATGAGACATGTACAACTATGATATTATCAATTTTTTTTAATTGAAAAAAAGAAAAAGACAGAATGAAGACAACCATTTTCCAGGTCCTATCCATCCTCATATGGTTAAATACTCCCAGTCTTGATTCAGATTGACTTTGAACCCAAAGTTACAAAATGTAAAAAGATTATATAATTGTTTTCTTACTTTTCTTTCCTACTGCCCAGCTGGCGAGCTGTATATTGATCCCCATAGTCAATTAATACCAATTGTCGAGAAAAGACATTCACTTTGTTGCCTATAAATAAATCTTCCAAGTGCAGGCTATCATATTTGGTCCGCTTTAAAAAGGTGCGATGATTCTTTACATCATGCTAGAACCAGACACAAGAATATAACAAACAAACAAACAAAATTTATGAATAAGGAAAGTTAATCTTATCATAAGGTAGAAATAATTCTTAATTCTGTCTTATCAAAGATAAGTTATATTCTGTTTCTTTTTTGTTACAAATATAAATCATAATTTTTAATTACTTCCATATTTCTGAATCCAATCTGGTAATAACATAAAAGCTTTTTATTACACATTTAATACTCTTAAAACCCTGAATAGAAAGATTTGTTTATTACCAAATCATTTCAGTAGTCCTTACAAAATGCTAAAGAAAGAGTCATACACCCAAATTTCTGCTTTTTTGTGTACACAAAATCCCAATACCAAAAAGATCCACTTGTTAAAATTGTGTTGCCAATGAAGAAACACAAAGAAATAAACAGAAGCCTCTTAGCTTGATCCTCTCAATTTGACTTTTTGTAGCAGTAACAGCTTTCAATAATGAGGACATATTTATGACCATAATAATCCTTATCTATAATCACTTATTGGTTATTTATTATCCAAAACATGAATAATCCCATTTCAGTCTTTTTTTTTTCTTTTCTTTTTTTTTTTTTTTGAGATAGAGGCTCATTCTGTCCCCCAGGCTGGAGTGCGGTGGCGTGATCTCAGCTCACTGCAACCTCCACCTCCTGAGTTCAAGCCATTCTCCTGCCTCAGCCTCCTGAGTAGGTGGGATGACAGGCATGTACCACCACACCCGGCTAATTTCGTGTATTTTTAGTAAAGACAGGTTTTCACCATGTTGGTCAGGCTAGTCTCGAACTCCTGATCTCAAGTAATCCACCCACCTCAGCCTCCCAAAGTGCTGGGATTACAGGCATGAGTCACCGTGCCCGACCCCCACTTCAGTCTTCTAACAACAACAAAAAAAATTTCCTATCTTTGACATTAAAAGTAAAGGCACAAGTTAACTTCTTATATTGAAATTATAATGAATATCTTTAAAAAGAATTTCCATATATATATACACACACACACACACATATAAATGTGTTTTTAAAAAGCAATTATATAAAAGGCAATGGTTCCCATGTTCATCCCCTTTGCCGACATTCAAGCAAAGAAAGACTTATTTACCATTTCAACAGATCCATCCCCTGGGTAAAATAAAAGCTCATAACGTCGAAGAAGTGAAGCATTTGGATCATACCACTCTGCGATGAAAACGAATCTTTCACTATGACTCTGCAAAGAAAGACAGAAGAATTTTAACACTAACATATAAAGAACAAGCACTCTCCTGTAAGTCACACAAAATGAAAGCAAGAATTACCAATTTGCAAAAAACAAACTTACTCCTACCTATTGTATTGAATTTTTCTGCTTTTCAACAAAATATCAGTTATCAACACACCCTCAGAAATATTTCCTTTTAATTTCTCATATCTCAGAGATGACTTATGGATTGCTTATTACTTTATAGCCATCTAATCATCCTGAGTAAATTAACATTTTCTGAGAACATGAGCTCCTGATTTTACTGTGGTAGCAATTCAGTCCTTCTGAAAGCAAGTTTACATAGAGACTATCAATAAATTAATATAAGCATACATTTCTGAGGATAGCTCTCAATTATATGAAGTTTTGACTTCCCTAAATTTGAGAATCTAGTAGTATCAGAATATTACCATTAAAATTATAGTAAACATCTTTTTTCCTTAGTAATTACATATGATAGTATCTTTTTATAGAAATAGAGAATGTGTTAGTCTAGGACCTCTGAAAATAAATGTGAAGACAAGACTGAACATGCAAGAATTTCATTAAGGAAAATTCCTGTAATATAAAATGAGGAGGGAGCCAAGGAAGACTAGAAAAGCTGACAAAAAACAATGCAAGTTTGACACAGAGTGGTGGAGAGGTGCAAGCAAGGTTAAGTAGAATCATCCCAGATTGCTACACCCTCTAAGGAAGGTTCAGTAAGCCCATCAGGAAGTGCTAGAGCCAGGTGACTCCCAAGGACACGGAGGGGCCAGCTTTAGTATCCCTGTTCCTCTCAATCACTGGCTGGGAGCAGCCTTTGGGAAACAAGTGCTCAGCACAAAAGCAGCAGTGGATTTCAGAGAACAGCAGCTGGGACCCTTGGTCATTTAGGTTGCCTGTAGTTGGAGGTCTGTGAAGTACATTCTTAGGGCTACCACAGAAAGCAAAAAATGAAAAAAAATAAGTCAAAGATGGGTCCTTTTCCCTTGACTATCGAGCAGGATTTCCCATTATATATGTTAGTAAAAATACCCTCGCCCCAAAGGCCCTTCATTATAATAAGCAAATAAAAGCATAGGGAAGAAGGGAATCTAGGAGTTTTATTGCTAATTCTGGATTTGCCATCTGATGCTCTGGTTAGGGTAAATTTGGGGATTCTTTTTATGTTAATAATTGACTTATAAATTCTAATGGTAGAAGTTGTATGTCTTATTATGTTTATAATATATCCATAAACTATAATGTAGATGAGTAGTTTTTAAGACACTTTTATTTTTCCCACAATCATCCAAAGACATATTTAAATGATGCTGATTACTCAAGAGAAAATAAATGTAAAATAATAGACATACTATGACATTTGCAAAAGCCTTTCATCATATGTATTTTTCATATTGACTATATAACAATACAGCTTTTTTGAGTTTAGGTTTCACTGTGCATTCTAGTATTGTACTCACTTACAAATAAAAATTTAAATATTAGTAAATTATTGAAATTTTTACTATCTATAATAAAATATTTACTTAAATACATAATTGAAATGTTGCCTTCACTAAAATAAATACGAAATAGAAGAAATGACACATCTAACTAAAGCAAATGAAAAATCAATGAAACCTGGTACTTCCGTTTATCCACGTAGCCTATCCACCAAACCTGCCAGCCACACTCTTTAATTCTGAATTGGGCAGCAGAATTTTGCACTATACTCTATCCAGAAAACAGTTTTAATACAAAGAAAATAAACTGAAGAACCATTGCTTCTGGCTATGACAAAGTAGCTCATAGCAAACCAATGCTACTTCCAAGAACAACTAGAAAAGTAGGATATCAAAGATTTGGAGAGCTTTTAAGGCAGCCAGGGTATGAGGATCCAAGATCCAGAAAGACAGGAAGCCCACTGAAATGAAACCAACATTCATTGTGTTGTTTTTACTCGTAAGACACGTGCTGAGTCTCAAGTCAAGTAGGCAAGTGACTGAGAAGCCTAAGAAGCTGGTAGAGGGAGCCCACCAAGGGCCAGAGAAACAGGTACAAAAGCGAGCTCAAACCTGTGCTTGTTCAGTAGAGTTTTTGGAAACGAACTCCCAAGTCAGTGCTGTTTCCTCTGTGAGAAAAGGTTTATTACTCCAAGTACAAATTATATTCAAACTTGATTTAAACTTAACTTTCTGGTTTACCTTTACAGTAAAAACTGTGTTTACTTCCCAGAGTTAAAAGATACATCTAGAGATATAACAGTGGTACATCTGCACTTGGGATAAAACATCACAGGTTGATCTTTCAACTACCTGCCTGACACATATGCACACACACATGCACACTTACACACACCAAAGCCACCTTTAAAATTTAAAGAAAATTTACTTTTCAGCTTTGTTGAGCCAAATCTAGAAAAAAAGAGGAACTTGGTTTCCTTTTGCTTTTTTTTTCCTCAAATGATATTAAAGCTATATATCATTTTGTTTTTAACTCTTCACTTTATGGATAAAGAAACTGAGCTCCAGAGAATATAAATGACTAGAATAAGGTCACAGAGCTGGTTAACAACTGAGCCAAAACTGGAAACTACACTTTCTACGACTCAGATATTTCCATATCACTAACCTTCCAGGGCCAACTCAAGAGGGAGAAACACTTTAGTAGCATATAGATACACCTTCAGCTGTTTGCCACAGATGCTCTGATGAGAATGTCACAACCTAATGATTATACAGACAATCATTAGTTCCTTCTTCCTTGAAGATTCCAGCTTCTATCAAAAGTAATTTATGGGGAGCATTTAAAGATTACACTGCATCAAAAACAGACTTTCTTAAAGAAGCCAAATCATTTTTCCTCTTTTGAATATTTTAAATATAAGTTATACATAATAAAAGAGTTGATCCCTCACACATAATCACACTTTGTTCCAGAAATCTTAAAGTCTTAAAGGAAGATGTGTATTATTATACCCAGAAGTCTTGAAGTGACTTGAACTGGACAATGTGGTATTATTGTACCCAAAAGCCTTAGTATCTTAAAGTCTTAAAGTCTCTGTCTATACAGAGAGAACTCAATGGTAAGTAAACAATTTTTACATTGTAACATGCATATATGTGTGTATATATGTATGTTATTGAGTGTAATATAAAATTCATATGTTTTATAACATAAAATAGGTGATTTTATGGAAATTTTGACCAATATTGGAATTGCAAGTGAAATTATATTTGAAGACTAAGCAAGTCCTTAGTGAAATAAATCACACCACTACCTCTCTCTGCTACTGTTTAAAGGAAGGCGCAGCTTTACAATGGATCATATGAAATTAACAATCTTTTCCATATAGATATACTTAAAAAAATCCAATCTCTCAGTTCAAGAGTGAGTTTAAGCTTATGTTACCAAGCAAAATTGTACTTTGGCCTCACATATTTCAATAATATTGATCAGAAAGCCATTCCATTCCTGATGATACTTTGATCATCAATCAACAAATACCAACTGGGCCTAGTACTGCTAGTATGCTGAGTGCAATGAGCACGCCAATCTGGTAAGTCTGCTGCTGCTGGTGCTACTGCTGCTACCATTTGCTGGCAGCCTACAGCAAGTGACATGGCCCTGAAATGTGTGGCTTAAAGAGAAGATCCAGGAAACTATAAAGGGTTTTTTGGGGGGAAATTATGGAGGAATATTTGAGAGTCCAAAAGACATGGGCAAGACTTAATCTCTGTAAGCCTCATTCTCCCCATCTGAAAAATCGAAACAGTACTTTCCTCATAAGGTAGTTATGGGGATTAAATGACTTAGTTTACATGAAGCACTTAAGATTTCTGTTGCCTATGTCTCCCAAAGCAACGATGGTGGTTTATAGGTCCACCTGTGACTTTAGAGCTGCATTGCACACACTCATCTCCCTCACTGATCTTTTTCTGACATACAAGAAGAGCATCTCTGGATTTGTGATGATGCAGCCTCAGCTGCAACTAATCCTAGGTAAATAGTTTTTTAAAGGTCTTTGTAGAAAAAATCAGTATGAAGGAAAAAGGGATTTATGATGGACAGAAAAATGACAAAAATTATATTTACAAATGAAAATAAAAACTACTGAACATATAATACTAAGTAAAATTTTGTAAAGGATATATAATATTAATAAATCAGAGCCAAAGTACAATTCTTACCTTTTGGGGAGTTCAAACAGTTATAGATCTGTTTTTGTCAATAAAAATTTTAGTAACACTTTTCTTTTTAAATTTTATAACACTATCTGTTACACATTCATCATTAGTTTTATAGTGGACTTAGGGTGCCCCTTAAAGCAGATACAGCTTAGATCATAATACCCAAGTCTTTTCAAATACATGGAAAGCCTTCCTAAGAAGGATGGGTACAAACATGCCAAAATTGCAAAGACAACAGTAAATACCTAACTTTTCAATGCCCAGACACAGATGAACATCCACAAGTATCAGGATCATCCAGGAAAATATGAACTTACCAAATAAACCGAATAAGGCACAAGGAACCAATCCTGAAGAAACAGACATGTTTGACCTTTCAGAGTATTCAAAATAGCTCTGCTATATGTTTCAAAATCAACCCTGGCTAGGGGCCTGAAGCAAACCAGTTTAGTGCTAACAACAAAAAAAAAATCTAATCTACTTTATTTTCACTCTACCTTCTCTCCCACACATTCCTTATTTCTCACTCTACTGCTCCAAGCTTCAACTTCTTTGTTCCTAAATATTTTATGAAAAAGTTCAAAACACTTTTTCTTCTAGATAAGCAATGTTTGTGTTTTCTTAATGTCATGCTGTGGTTTGAATTTTCAAATTTCATGAAAATTTGTGTTTCCTGGAAAAAAAAAAAAAAACCAACAAACCTCTGCTAAGGAAACCCAAGAAATTCAAGATAACACAGAGCAGAGAAGAAATTCAGAATTCCATCAGATAAACTTAACAATGAGATTGAAATAATTAAAAAGAATTGAGCAGAAATTCTGGAGGTGAAAAATGCAAAAAGCATACTGAAAAGGCATCAGAGTCTTTTAATAACAGAATTGATCAAGCAGAACAAAGAATTAGTGAACTTGAAGACAGGCTATTTGAAAATATACAGAGGAGACAAAAAAAAGAATAAAAAACAATGAAGTACACTTACAGGATCTAGGAAATAGTCTGGAAAGGGCAAATCTAAGAGTTATTGGCCTTATAGAAGAAGTAGAGAAAGAGATAGGGATAGAAAGTTTATTCAAAGGGCTGGTAACAGAGACCTTCCCACACCTACAGAAAGATACCAATATCCAAATACAAGACGGTTATAGAAAACATCAAACAGATTTAATCCAAAGAAGACCACCTCAAGGCATTTAATAATCTACCTGCAAAGGTCAGGGATAAAGAAAGAATTCTAAAAGCAGCAAGAGTAAAGAAGCAAATAAACAATGGAGCTCCAATACATCTAGGAACAGACTTTTCAATAGGAACCTTACAGGCTGGGAGAGAGTGGCATTACATATTTAAAGTGGTGAAGGAAAAAAAGACTTTTATCCTATAGTAGTATATTTAGTGAAAATATCCTTCAAACATGAAGGAGAAATAAAGACTTTCCCAGACAAACAGAAGCTGAGAAACTTCATCAACACCAGACCTGCTCTATGAGAAATGTTAAAGGGAGTACTTCAATCGGAAAGAAAAAGACACTAATGAGCAACAAATAATCACCTGAAGATACAAAACTCACTGGTAATAGTAAGTACACAGAAAAACACAGGACATTATAACACTGTAACTGTGGCATATAGAGAAATGCAAATCAAAACCATGATGCGGCACCATCTCACACCAGTCAGAATGGCTATTATTAAGAAGTCAAAATGGCTGGGTGCGGTGGCTCACGCCCGTAATCCCAGCACTTTGGGAGGTAGAGGCAGAAGAATCACGAGGTCAAGAGTTCGAGACTAGCCTGGTCAACATAGTGAAACCCTGTCTCTACTAAAAATACAAAAATTAGCCGGGCGTGGTGGCAGGTGCCTGTAGTCTCAGCTACTTGAGAGTCTGAGGCAGGAGAATTGCTTGAACCGGGGAGGAGGAGATTGCAGTGAGCTGAGATCGTGCCACTGCACTCCAATCTGGTGACAGAGCAAGACTCTGTCTCTAAATAAATAAATAAAATCCATTACAAATGATACTGGAGAAATTCAAAAAATCTTTATGGCTACTACAAGCAACCATATGCCAATAAACTGAAAACTCTAGAAAAAAACAGAAAAATAACTAGACACATACAATCTACTAAGATTGAACCAGGAAGAAATTCAAAACCTAAAGAGACCAATAAGAAGTAATGATATCAAAGCCATAATAAAGTCTCCCAGTAAAGAAAAGTCCAAAAAATAGAGGAGGAAGGACTACTTCCAAACTCATTCTATGAGGACAGTATTACCCTGATACCAAAACCAGACAATGACACATATAAATAAACAAATAAATAAATAAAAAAAAATACAGGTCAATATCTCTGATAAATATTGATGCAAAACTCGTCAACAAAATACTAGCAAACTGAATTCAGCAATACATTAGAAAGATCATTCATTATGACCAAGTGGGATTTATCCCTGGGATGCAAGGATGGTTCAACATAAGCAAATCAATCAATGTGATATGACATATCAAAAGAATGAAAGATAAAAACCATACGATCATTTCCATTGATGTTGTAAAAGTATTTTATAAAACTCAACATACCTTCATGATGAAAACTCTCAAAAAACGGAATACCGAAGGAACATACCTCAACATAATAAAAGCATATTTGACACATATAACAGACCCACAGCTAGTATCATACTGAATGGGGAAAAACTAAAAGCCTTTCCTCTGAGATCTGAAACATGACGAGGGTGCCCATTATCACTACTGTTATTCAACATAATAATGGAAGTCCTAGCTAGAACAATCAGACAAGAGAAAGATATAAAGGGCATCCAAATTGGAGAGGAAGAAGTCAAATTATCCTTGTTTACAGATGATATAATTTTATATTTTGAAAAACCTAAAGACTCCACTAAAAGACTCTTAGAACTGATAAATTCAGTAAAGTTGCAAGATACAAAATCATACAAATATCAGTGGTACTTCTATATGCCAACAATGAACAATCCAAAAAAGAAATTTTAAATAGTTATCCCATTTACAATAGCCACAAATAAAATAAAATACCTAAGAATTAACAAAAGAAATGAAGTGAAGATCTCTACAGTGAAAACTATAGCACACTGATGAAATAATTTGAAAAAGACACCAAAAAAATGGGAAGCTATTCCATGTTCATGGAATTGGAAGAATTAATATTGTTAAAATGTCCACACTACCTAAAGCAATCTACAGATTCAGTGCAATCCCTATCAAAATACCAATGTCGTTCTTCAAAGAATAGAAATAGGAAAAACAATTCTAGAATTTATCTGGAACCACAAAAAACTCAGAATAGCCAAAACCATCTTAAGCAAAAATAACAAAACTAAAAAAATCACATTAACTGACTTCAAATTATACTACAGAGCTATAGTAATCCAAACATCATGGTGCTGACATAAAAACAGACACATAGACCAATGGAACAGAATAGAGAACCCAGAAAATATCCACACACCCACAGTGAACCCATTTTCAACAAAAGTGCAAACAAGATACACTAGGGAAAAGACAGCCTCTTTAATAAATGGTGCTGGGAAAACTGGATATCTATATGCAGAAGAATGAAACTAGACCCCCCTATCTCCAGCCATATACAAAAATAAAATAAAAATGGATTAAAGTGTTAAATCTAAGACCTCAAACTATGAAACTACTACAAGAAAACATGGGAGAAAATCTCTGGGCAAAAATTTCTTGAGCAATACCCCACAAACATAGGCAACCAAAGCAAAAAGGAACAAACGGGATCACATCAAGTTAAAAACCTTCTGCACAGCAAATAAAACAATCAACAAAGTGAAGAGACAACCCACAGAGTGGGAGAAAATATTTGCAAACTACCCATCTGACAAGGGATTAATAACCAGAACACCTAAGGAGCTCAAACAACTCAACAGGAGGAAATCTAATAATCTGACTACAAAATGGGCAAAAGATCTGAATAGATATTTCTTAAAAGAAGACATACAAATGGAAAATAGGCATATGAAAAGGTGTTCAACATCACTAATCATCAGAGAAATGTAATCAAAACTACAATGAGATATCATCTTATCCCAGTTAAAATGGCTCTTATCCAAAAGACAGGCAATAAAAAATGCTGGTGAGGATGTGGAGAACAGGGGACCCTTGTACACTGTTGTTAGGAATGTAAATTAGCAAAACCATTATGGAGAACACAGTTTGGAGGTTTCTCACAAAACTAAAAATTGGGCTACCATATGATCCAGCAATCCCACTGCAGGGTATATACCCAAATAAAAGGGAATCAGGATATTGAAGAGATATCTGCATTCCTATGTCTGTTGCAGCACTGTACAATAGCTAAGATCTGAAAGCAACCTAAATGTCCATCAACAGTTGAATGGATAAAGAAAATGTGGTACATATACATAATGAAGTACCATTAAGCCATAAAAAAGAATAAGATCCAGTCATTTGCAACAACAGAGATGGAACTGGAGATCATTATGTTAAGTGAAATAAGCTAGGCACAGAAAGACAAACATCGCATGTTCTCACTTATCTGTGGGTTCTAAAAAAATGGAAAAAAATTGAACTCATGGACATAGAGAGTAGAAAGATGGTTACCAGAAGTTGGGAAGAGTAGTGGGAGGCTGTAGGGAAGGTGGGGGTGAATAACAGGTACAAAAATATAAAATAAATACAAAAATATAAAAATAAAAAGAATGACCAAGACCTACTGATAGCACAGTAGGGTGACTGTAGCCAATAATAACTTAATTGCACATTTTAAAATAACTTAAAGAGTGTAACTGCATTGTTTGTAACAAAAGGATATCAAAGGATAAATGTATCAAAAGGATAAATGCTTGATGGGACACAGTACATTCACCATAATGTGCTTATTTCACATTGCATGGCCTGTATCAAAATTATCTCATGAACCCCATAAATATATATACCTACTATGTAACCATAAAAATTTAAGTTTTTTAAAAAAAGAAATTTGCCAAGATCACACAGCTTATAAACAGAGGTGAACCCAGGCAGCTTGACTCCAGATCTCCTGCTCTTAGCCACTCTCCTTAACCATGGCAAGAAGGGATTGAAACTCCCTTCTGAGAGACACTGGACTAAGCAGCCTATATAAGCTGCACTGTTAGCTTGATTTCTAGAAACAGCAACTATATTCTTTCAATTTAACCCCCTATTAAGACAAATCAGGTTTTAAAAACCAATACAATCATAACAATAAAAATCAAGCCATACTTATCAGACTTGTAATTCTAACAATGCACTGAAAAAAATGTACATTGCATTTTGTAATGCTGTATTTTAGGAAAAATTACTTCACAATAGGCAGCAAAATATTTTTGTTCATACAAAAGTGTTCCCTTCTTTAAATCATACTAAATGGATTACATAATGCATGATGAAGAAATGTCTTAAACTAACTAGAAGTCTTATTTTCATGATTTGCATGCTGAAGGGTCAGTAACTAGTCTCAATCTATTTCAAGTCAAGTATCTGCTTCTGTTTGACTTAAAAGACATTCTGGAGTAAATTATGTAGATGATAAAGTTTACAGTTCAACAGGCTTCTAAAGTTTAGTCTGAGTCTCAATGAACCCACATTTCACCTTGAATGACATTATAATAGAAATCAACAGCATCAGTAACCAAAACAGCATGTTACAGGTAGCAAAACAGACACATAGACGAATGGAGAAGAATAGAGACCCACAAATAATACCACACATCTACAACCATCTCATCTTTGACAACCCTGACAAAAACAAGCAATGGGGAAAGGATCTCCTATTCAGTAAATGGTGCTGGGAAAACTGACTAGCCATACACAGAAAAATGAAACTGGACCCCTTACTTACACCTTATACAAAGATTAAGTCAAGATGGATTAAAGACTTAAATGTAAAATCCAATACCATAAAAACCGTAGAAGAAAACCTAGGCAATACCATTCAGGACACAGGCATGGGCAAAGACTTCATGACAAAAAGGCCAAATGCAATTGCAACAAGAGCAAAAACTGACAAATAGGATCTAATTAAACTAAAGAGCTTCTGCAAAGCAAAAGAAACTATCATCACAGTGAACAGGAAACCTACAGAATGGGAGAAAATTTTTGCAATCTACCCATCTGAAAAGGTCTAATATCCAGAATTTACAAGGAACTTAAACATATTTATAAGAAAAAAATAAACAACCCCATCCAAAAGTGGGCAAAGGATATGAACAAACACTTATCAAAAGAAGACATTTATGTGGCCAACAAACATATGAAAAAAAGCTAAACATCACTGATCATCAGAGAAATGCAAATCAAAACCACAATGAGATACCATCTCATACCAGTTAGAATGATGATTAAAAAGTCAGGAAACGAGGGGCTGGCAAGGCTGTGGAGAAATAGGAATGCTTTAACATTGTTGGTGGGAATGTAAATTAGTTCAGCCACCGCGGAAGATGACTGGCGATACGCACTGGCGATTCCTCAAGGATCTAGAAGCAGAAATACCATTTGACCCGGCAATTCCACTACTGGATACGTACCCAAAGGAATATAAATCATTCTACTATAAAGACACATGCACATGTATGTTTACTGCAGCACTATTTACAATAGCAAAGACATGGAACCAACCCAAATGCCCATCAATGATAGACTGGATAAAGAAAATGTGGTACATATATACGATGGAATACTATGCAGCCATAACAAGGTGTCAGATCATGTCCTTTGCAGGGACATGGATGAAGCTGGAAGCCATTCAGCAAACCAGCACAGGAACAGAAAACCAAATACTACACATTCTTACTCATAAGTGGGAGTTGAACAATGAGAACACGTAGACAGACAGAGGGGAACAACACATACCAGGGCCTGTTGGGGGGTGGGGGATGAGGGGAGGGAACTAACAGGACGAGTCAATAGATGCAGCAAATCACCATGGCACACGTGTACCTATGTAACAAACACATTCTGCACATGTATCCTGATTATTTTAGAAGAAAAAAAAAAAAAATATATATATATAGAAGGAAATCAACATCATCTAAGAACCTGCCCCCCCAAGCCAGCTGCTTCCAGTAATGGTGAGTGAAAAGTGGCTTCTAAACAAGGAACTTTTCACTTTGCCTTGAACAACATTCTGAGAACATAGCAGACAATTAAAAATGTATTACCTACATAGTAGGCAAACAAGCATAGTAATTCACATTGCTTTACTTAGATGTCACAGTGATAAGTACAATAGAAATAAAAACACAAGGAAAAGGTTTATATTATCCCATTGCCAGAGGCTACATTTTAGGCACTAACTTGTTTTGTACCTATCCTTTATCACATAGTCTTCCTCCAAGGCTTCCTTCAAAGACCAAGAAATTTTCTTACATTGAATAGTGTCAAATATTAACCTGACTTTAGTGTGACCATAACCAGTTTTGAACCTGTCCAGGTTGTTCACAGAGACCTATTGCTTCTTCATAAATCTATCTCGTAAAGACAGACAGAAGGCAAGCTCAAGTAAAAAGAGTCTTCATGTGTTAAGAATCTAATTTGTCAACTCTAACTTAGCATTTCTCATTAATAAAGGAAAACAAATTATAACAGAAGGAAATGTCAGGTGAATTATTAAATTTAGTTAGCTATCCTATTTCACTTAAATTCTTTAAACACTAAGTATAACCATTGCAATCACGTTTTGCTTTTAAAAAATTACAGTTTAAATACAAATGTTTTCTTTTGAAAAAATATTTTCAACAGAATTTCACATATTTCCAAGATTGTGTTTTTTAATGTCACTTCAAGACAATATCTCAGAAATAGAATGCATTAGTTTTTGTCTTTACAGAAAAAAAGTCAATGATGCAGTGAACAGAACACAAACGCCTGTATTTCCCCAACTGTGATGTTTAAGATGTACTTTCACCTTAATTCCTGCTAATTTTGTTAGTGAAAAATGCCAGAAAAGAACCATTTCCACAGTTTGAGTATAAAGCAGGAAGCTGGTCAAACAAGATGGAATCATTTAAAAAGGTACACATCCAGTTTCAGGGGAGAAACAGCTTTTTAAACTTCACCTCGGGCCCTATGATCTTGAAAATTTTTGCTGACTTCTGCAGATCACTGCCCAGTGGGGAAAAAAAAAAAATGCCATAAACCATCTATCAAGGGAAACCTCTCTGAAAAGCAAGGCTGAACTTTCCTTTAGACATCTCAAAGAAAACACGGTTATTAGGAAGTCTTCCCAGACCAACCCCAGCCAATGGATATTTCTGTAATTGGAATTTGATTTTCACAGAATTTCAGAGATCAAAGGAACATTAACAATGAGGAAACAGAAGCTCAGATAAGTTAAGTGACTTGGCAAAAATTACGTTGACTTGTTAAGTGGATTAGTTGAACAAGGACCCTTGTTTCTTCACGGCAGACTGATGTTCCCACAGCAGAACACTGGGTTGTTGTCTAATTTTGTATTACACAACACAATTATCTCTCTGATAAAATTATGAAATTCTCAAAGACAGAAGCTGTATCACTTATTTCTATTGAAACTTCAAGCTGGCTCTCCTAGTTCTGGGACCTTAAAATACTCAAATAAAACATTTACCATCAACTCGGGTGCAGCACACCAACATGGCACAAGTATACATATGTAACAAACCTGCACGTTATGCACATGTACCCTAGAACTTAAAGTATAATAATAATAATAATAAATAAATTTAAAAAAAAAACATTTACCAAAATAAAGATCTAAAGGAGTAAATAAATGTGCACAGCAATACATCTTGACAAAATGGCAAAAATCCACTCTTCCATATTCAAAAAACTCCCCCCAAAACTCTAATATTTGTTTGTAAGTCCGTTTACTTATATTTCCAGAACGATTCTCAAAGAGGACATCTTTTCTTACTTTTCTGGATAACTATGGGCTTCTCTGACTATCATCTTAAAAGAATATACTTGGCAAAGTATTAAGTAACTCCGGGACATGAGTTACCCATCAGAGATCACTGGCCAACAACTAACTGAACCTCAATATTCCAAAAAGAGAGATGGCTCTTAATCAATAAATAAATTCTGGGGCTAATTATAGTGGCATGAAAATATTTAAGCAATTATAAACTATTCACTTAATGTTCAGTTAGAAAATTGACTTTATTATTGAGCTAGAAATCATCTGATCACACAGAAAATAACAATATAAATGCTAACTTTGAGTTTTTCCAAAAAAGCAACTGTTGTCAAGGTCACAAACACAATGAGCCAAGTCTTGTTATTCCTTTATCCCATAGCTATTGTACCAGTCTGCCTGAAAGTGGATGTGCTAGACATTTTCCATTTGTCCCTCCAGACCTTCACTCTGCTCTTCTCCATCCTGTTCTAAGCCTGGTCAGCTGGCCTCCATGAACGTCATCAAAGGACCCCCTTGCCCTTGGACTTTTACATAGGTTTGGCCAGTAGAAGCCAGTGGCTACAAATCAAAGGAGAACGAGTGGCCAAGATATTTATTCTACTTCCTCCTCCTTGCCAGATCACATTGCTTAAGTTTCTCCTCTGCAATGAAGACCACAGCTCGTGTCAGACAGCCTTTCCATTACAGCTGCTCTCTGGTAGTTCTCTCCATTTTCCCTGATAGGTCAAGAAGTAGTAAAGGCTCCCTGTTGTCACTAACCCCGAACTTCTGCTTCTTGAACCATCCCTTGTTAGTTTCTGTTACTCTGCCCATACCTTTGTAACTAGTCCCTTTAGTGAACCGTTCAGTTATCCCATTTCAGTATTGACATGATTTGGTTCTGGGTCCCCAGTCAAATCTCATCTTGAATTATAATCCTCATGTGTCAAGAGAGGGACCTGGGGGAAGGTGATTGGATTACAGGGCAGTTTCTCTCATGCTGTTCTTGTGATAGCGAGTTCTCATGAGAGCTGATGGTTTTAAAAGTGGCAGTTTCCCCTGCACATTCTCTCTCTCCTGCCGCCTTGTGAAGAAGGTGCCTGCTTCCCCTTTGCCCACTGCCATGATTGTCAACTTTCCTGAGGCCTCCACAGCCATGCAGAACTGTGAGTCAGTTAAACCTCTTTTCTTCATAAATTACCCAGTTTCAGGTATTCTTTATAGCAGTGTGAAAATGGACTAATTCAGAGAATTGGTACCGGCAGAGTGGGGTACTAATATAAAGGTAACCTGACAATATGGAAGCATCTTTGGAACTAGATAACAGACAGGGGTTGGGAAAGTTTGGAAGGCTCAGAAGAAAAGAAGATGTGGGAAAGTTGTGAGCTTCCTAGAGACTTGTTGAAGGGTTTTGACCAAAATGCTGACAGTGATATGGACAATGATGTCCAGGCTGAGGTGGTCTCAGATGAAGATGCGGAACTTAGTGGGAACTGGAGTAAAGGTCACTCATGTTATGCTTTAGCAAAGAGACTGGCAACATTTTGCCTCTGCCCTAGAGATCTGTGGAACTTTGAACTCAAGAGATGATTTAGGGTATCTGGCAGAAGAAATTTCTAAACAGAAAAGAATTCAAGATGTGACCTGGCATTTTCTGAAAGCTTTCAGTCACATGTGTTCACAAAGAGATGGTTTGAAATTGGAACTTATGTTTAAAAAAGAAGCAGAGAAAAAGGTTTGGAAAACTTGGAGCCTGGCCAAGTGGTAGAAAAGAAAAACCCATTTTCCAGGGGAGAATTCAAGCTGGCTGAATAAATTTGCATAAAAAATGAGAAACAGAATGTTAATAGCCAAGACAATGGGGAAAATGTCTCCAGGGCATATCAGAGATCTTCACGGCAGCCCCTCTTATCACAGACCTGGAAGCCTAGGAGAGAAAAATGGTTTAGTGGGCTGGGCCTGGGGCCCCACTGCTCTGTGTGGCCCTGGGGCATGACACCTTGAGTCTCAGCCACTCCAGCTCCAGCTGAGGCTAAAAGGGGCCAAGATACAGCTTGGGGCATTGCTTTAAAGGGTGCAAGCCCCAAGCCTTGGCAGCTGACACATGGTGTTGGGCTTGCAGGTATGTGCAGAAGACAAGAGCAGAGCTTTGGGAGCCTCCACCTAGATTTCAGAAGATGTATGAAAACACCCAGATGTCCAGGCAAAAGTCTGCTGCTAGGGCAGAGCCCTCATGGAGAGCCTCTACTAGGGCAATGCAGAGAGAAAATGTGGGGTCAGGGCCCCCACACAGAAGAGTGTCAATGTCCTCCAGACCCCAGAATAGGAGATCCACTGACAGCTTGCACCATGTGCCTGAAAAAGCCAGGGGCACTTGATGCCAGCCTTTGAAAGCAGCCATGTGGGCTGTCCCCTACAGATCCACAGGGAAGGAGCTGCCAATGCCCTGGGAGCTCACCTCTTCCATCAGCATGCCCTGGATGTGAGACATGGAATCAAAGGAGATCATTCTGGAGCTTTAAGATTTAATGAGTTATAAAAAAAATTTTAACAAGTGCCCTGCCAGGTTTTGGACTTGCATAGGGTCTGTGACCTCTTTGGTTTGGCCAATTTTCTCCTGCCTCAGTTTCCCAAGTAGCTGGGACTACAGGCACATGCCACCATGCCTGGCTAATTTTTTTGTATTTTTATACCAGACAGAGTTTCACTGTGTGGGCCAGGCTGATCTCGAACTCCTAACCTCAAGTGATCCTCCTGCCTTGGCCTCCCAAAGTACTGGGATTACAGGTGTGAGCCACTGCACCTGGCCCACATTGTCTTGATTACTGTTGCTTTATAGGAAGTTTTGAAACCAGAAAGTTTAAGTTTTCCAGTTTTGTTATTCCTGTTCAAAACATCTTGGCTAATCTGGGCCCTTCACATTTCCATATCAAATTTAGGATCAGCTTGTCAATTTCTGCAAAAATGCCCACTGGGATTTTGATAGGAATTGCACTAAACCTATCTACTAATTTAGAGAGAATTGCCACCTTAACCATATTAAGTCTTCCAATCCATGAAGGTTGAATGTTTCCATTTATTTAGGTCTTTAATTTTACTCAGTAATGTTTTGTAGTTTTCAGTGTACAATTCTTTCAGTTATTCCTGAGTATTCTTTTGGTGTCATTGAAGTGGAGTTAATTTCTTAATCTCTTTTTCAGAGTGTTCATTATAGTATATAGAAATATAATTAATTTTTGTGAAATCAATTGCTCTTGTATCCTGCAACCTTGATGAACACATTAGTTGTAGTAATTTTTTTGTGGAATCCTTAGGATTTTCTATACATAGGGTCACATCCTCTGTGAATAAAGGCAGTTTTATCCTCTCCAGTCTAGATGTCTTTCATTTATTTCTTGACTTACTATACCAACTAGAACTTCCATTCCAGTGTTGTATAAAATTGTGAGAGCAGACATCCTAGCCTTGTTCCCAATCTCAGGAAGAAAGCATTCACACTTACCATTTAAATATGTTGCTTTTTCATAAACCCCCTTAGGTTAAAGTTCACTTCTACTTCTAATTTGTTGAGAATTTTTATTATGAATGGTATTGAATTTTGTAAAGTGTTTTTCTGTGTCTATGATTATATGTGTTTTATCCTTTCTTTCATTTTTTTTTGTGTTTTATTCATTGATTTTCAGATGTTAAATCTTTTTGGCATAAATCCCACTGGATCATGGTATATAAACCATTCTATGTGTTGCTAATATTGCTGATACTTTATTGAAGATTTTTTTGCCTCTATTCATGATGTTGGTCTGTAGTTTTCTTTTCTTGCAATGTCTTAATCTGGCTTTGGTATAGGACAATACTGGCTTCACTGAGTGAATTGTACTTCCTCCTCTATTTTCCAGTAAAGTTTGTGAGATTGCTATTATTTATTGTTTAAATGTGGAATAGAATTCATGAGAGTAGTTATCTGGGTATGAGCTTTGTAGAATGACTTTTAGTTACGAATTCAATTGCTTTATTTAGTATAGCTTTATTCAGATTCTCTATTTCTTCTTGAGTTTTAGCAGTTATGTCTTTCAATGATTTTGCCCATTTCCTCTAAGTTATCTAATTTAATGGGATAAAGTTGTTCCTAGTATTTCCTTATAATCCTTTTAATTTCTGTAGGGATAGGAGCAATGTCTCCTCATTCATTCCCGATTTTGATAATTTGTATCTTCAGTCTTTTTTCTTGGTCAGTCTAACCAAAGTTTTGCCTATGCTAATTGTTTCCAATAACTGATTTTTAGTTTCATTGATTTCTTCCATTTTCTATTTTACTGTTTTCTACTCCAATACTTATTTCCTTTCTTTTCTATTTCCTTTAGGTTTAATTCGTTCCTATTTTTCTTTTTCTGTTCTCTTTTTATTTTCTAGTGGAGATAGGGGGGCAGTCTCACTATGTTGTCTAGGCTAGTCTCAAACTTCTGGCCTCAAGTAATTCTCTCACTTTGCCTCCCTAAGTGCCGGGATTACATGAGTGAACCATCACACTTTGCCCTTTTTTGTTTGTTTTTTGTTTTTTGTTTTAAGGTAGAACCTTAAGTTGCTGATTTGAAACCTCTCTTCTATTCCAGTTCAGTCCTTTCTCCTTGGTTTCTTGATGTTCGAGTGTCAGAATACTCTACAACTTGGTCTTTGGACCCTTGATCTTTAGCTACACTCACTCTGTTATCATCTTGTCTAGTCTTACGGCTTTAAATATAATCTATATATTGACAGTGCTCAGGCCAGACCACTCCCTCTAAATTTTAGGTGCATATATCTATCCAACTGCCTTTTATCTTAGATATTAGACAGCTCTAGTTTAACAGGCCCCAAGTTGAAATCCTGCTCCAAGTCCCCTAACACAAATTTGCTTCTTCACCAATCTTCCACATCTTAGTTAACAGCAATGCTATCCTTACCATTGCTCAGAACAAAATCCTAGGGTCATCTTTTAACTCTATCCTTGACTCATTTTCTCTCAGACCATAGATCCAATTCATCAGGAAATCCTATTAGATCTACCTGCAAAACATATACACATTCTAGCCACTTTACTACCTCCACTGCGAACCCCCTACTCCAAGCCACCATACTCTCTCACGTAGATTATATCCTCATAACTAATCTCTCTACTTCCATCTTTGCCCCCCTACATCTACTCTTAAAAAAATATAGCCAGAGAGGATTCTGTAAAAATATAAATTGTATCACCTCATTCCTCTGCTTAAAATTTGCCAACTCAGCCTATGAGAATAATGTCAACCCACTTTCAATAGCACACAAAGCCGTCCAGGATCTGGCCTCCAGTGATCCGTGTGACTTCATCTCCCACAACTGTCACTCTTGCTTACTTTGCCTTAGCCACACTGTTTCTTGAACACATGGCATGCTCCCACCTAAAAAAGTCTGTCCACTGTCTTATTTCCTGGAATACTTTTTCCCCAATATTTACATGGCTTATCCTTTCTCACCCTCAAGACTTTGCTCAGGTATCATCGTCTTCTCCACAAGACCAACTCTGGCCACCTCCCTTTAAATGATATTCAACACCACTATCAGTACCCCCAACATTCATTACCCTGTTCATTTTTTCCCCTAGCACTTATTTACCTTCAAGTATAATGTATACTATACTTCATATGTTTATTGCTTATTGCATATCTGCTCCAATAGAATGCAAGCCCTTTTAGGGCAGAGATTTTTGTCAGTTTTATTTATGGATGCATCCCAAGGGACTAGGTATATGCATTGCATTTATCAGATATCTATTAAGTATTTGTTGAATGAATAAATTTAAAAAGCAGAACTCTTCTAGCTATCATCAACTGAAATGTTAGTTATGCCTTAAAAGTTGAATTTATTCATGCCTTCATTCATTCAACAAATATTGAATGGTTTCTCTTTGCCAGGCACTGCAATAGACAGTGGGGATATTCAAGACAGAAGACAGACAAGGCCCTGTTGACATGCAGCTTACTTACTAATTTTCTGTCTCTCCTTACAGAATGTAAAAGTAAAAAAATATATATAATTCTTGTAATAATATATGTTATAGCCAGGCATCATAGCTCATGCCTATGATTGCAGCTACTCAGGAGGCTGAGGCCAGAAGATCGCTTGAGCCCAGGAGTTGGAGTTATGACTATACCACTGCACTCCAGCCTGGGCGACACAGCGAGACCCCATTTCTAAAAATGTAAGTAAATAAATAAATTGTGTTACAAAAACAATAGGATAAATAAGTAAACATGCCAATTATTAGGGGTAGTGAGCTAGGGAGTACCCCTTCAACTAGAATAACAACTACACTTGATATGAGATGTCAAAACAGGATGAGGAAAAGCCAGTCATGTAGAAACCTGGGGTAAAAAAACATTCCAGGTAGACAAAAAGTATAAAGTTTTGGGAGGAAGATGGACCTTTGCAAGTTTAACAAACAACAAAGCCAGTATGATTTGAAGGTAGAGTATGAGGAGAAGATACAGTGGGATGGCATCCTGTGGCATCTATCCATTGTAGAGGCCCTAAACCCACCCTGACATTTGTAGTAAATTAGATGCATCCTGGAATGGTACTTTTATATCACCTTCTCTCTCCTGTGCTCCTTCCTCCCATATTCTTTTTTCTTTCAAGAATAAGAGCCAATGGCATAGACGAGCAGTATCATTGCTAAGAAATCTGAAAAGACTATTCTTTAGTCCATCTAGTACTCCTGTGCAAACAGAAAAAGTTGTACCTTCCTCAGAATATTTTACTGCCACCTGTTAGAAAAATACATAATCAATAAGAATATCAGCAACTCACTCATAATTGTACAATGTCCTCTATGTAGTATGTAGCAGCCCTGGTTGCACAGATAGAGAAAAGTAGCTCTATGCAAAATATGCAAACCAAAATGGTTCCATCTTTTCCTGTATGTCATATACCAAATGCTGCAGATGCTAAATATAAATATAGATTTACATGCATTGCAAATTACTACTATTCTGCATTAGCTACAGTTGGCTGCTGAGTCTGATAGCATTTTCCTCATGAGAAAAAGAACGAGTCTTTTTGAATATTAGTCAATGAAGAAAATACTGTGTTTACGGTAAAGTGATACAGATTTAAGTGGTTGTAACCACAAAGGTACCTTTATAAAAGTGGTCGAAGTCTTGATACATCCACAAGTGTTAGAAGTAGTGATCATCACACAGTCTAGCTGAAGAAGATACTAAGACAGTGTTTTCTTTGGAATGCATTTGCCTATATTATCTCATGTAATTCAAACATTATTTTTATTTTGTAGTTTCCTGTTTAAGTTTTTTAAAATGTCAAAGGATATTTTGGTAAAGTAACAGATTCCAAAAAAAAGGCCAAAAAAAACAAAAAAAAAAACCCCGCATTTTCAAGCTTAATCCCAAAGAAGATCATTAGTTTCATCATTTATGCTAAAGTTTTCTAATTTAGGTAAGAAAAATGTGTGTCTTTGACTTTATGAGAAATAATCTGTGACACTGTATGCATCTGTGATTTCTAGATAAATAGCATTCCAATGCCACTTCAATATGATTAAAATTAATAAGCAACTAATAAAATCCATAAAGGATAGCTTTTCCTGGAAGTGTCCAATGATGGAAGAGTGCCACCTAGCGTTCAATGTGGATTCACCTGCCCAAAAAGCCATTTCACAAAGCCGTTTTACATATACCTTCAATTTTAGCCCTGTAGTTATTCATTAAACCATAGTAATTTTGCAGAGCCCTAGTCAAGTATCAAAATATGAATTCTGAATCCCTGAAAAAAATGTATATCACCTATATCCACTAGAAATTGAGTTTTTGAAAAGGAAGTTAAATTTCTTTCTATAGCTACATAAAAGCAAAAAAAGAGTTACAAAAAAAAAAAAAAAAAAATTTAAACATCATGACCCTAAGTAGTAGGCTAGAAAGAATATGAAGTTCTAGGCTTAACTGGCTCAAATCTGGGCCCTACTGCTTTCTAGCAGTATAATCTTGAGTATTTTTAAAAACTGAGGTTTTCTTTATGTGAAAAGAATTTAATATACAGTAGGCATTCAATAAGTGATAGCTATTAACTATTAAGAAAAAGAGCTTTCCCATTCTGACTTATAAGTTAATCAGTTTCTTTTTTTAAAGAAAAGTGAAAGCAAGTTTATTAAGAAAGTAAAGGCATAATAGAATGCCTACTCCACAGGCAGAGCAGCCTCCTATTGTTTTTAATATATCCCCTCCAGTCATCAGGACTTTAGGAAACATTTTAATGAAAGGATAGCTTGTGCCAGGTCAACAATTTCATTTCTCTCTAATTCCTTGCATGAAAGAGAACCTAATCTAAGGGCGGGGGGTATCCTTTGCCCAATCAGCCCCAAATAAGTTTAAAGCTTTTAAACTTATTGATGAAATTATCAGATTCGAACAGCCACTCTTATGGAATATGAGTGACATTCAGTGAATTCTCTTCCACTGCTTTCTAACATGTAAAATCCATACACCTACAATGAACTCATTTTCAACAAAGGTTCCAAGAACATATATTGGAGAAGACAGCCTCTTCAATAAATGGTACTGGAAAAACTGGGTATTTATATGCAGAAGAATGGAACTAGATCCCTTTCTCTGGCCATATACAAAAATAAAATCAAAATGGATTTGGATTAAAGACTTACATTTAAGATCTCAAACTATGAAACTACTACTAAGCAAAATCCCTAAGACATTGGTATGGGCAAAAATTTCTTGAACACCACCACACAGGCACAGGCAACCAAAGCAATAATGGATAAATTGGGGCACATCAAGTTAAAAAGCTTCTGCATAGCAAAGGAAACAATCAACAAAGTAAAGAGACAACCCAACAGAATGGGAGAAAATATTTGCAAACTACCCATCTAACAAGATGTAATAATCAGAATACACAAAGAGCTCAAACAACTCCACAGGAAAAAATCTAATAATCTGACTAAAAAATGGGCAAAAGATCTCAACAGACATTTCTCAAAAGAAGACAACCAGTGGCAAACAGGGATATGAAAAGTTGCTCAATATCACTGATCATGAGAAAAATGCAAATCAAAACTACAATGAAGTATCATCTCACCCCAATTTAAAAAAAGTTTTATCCAAAGGACAGGCAGTAACAAATGCTGGCAAGGATGTGGAGAAAAGGGAACACTCATACATTATTGTTGGGAATGTAAATTAGTATAACCACTATGGAGAACAGTTTAGAGCTTCTTCAGAAAACTAAAAATACAGATACCTTACAATCCGACAATCCCACTACCGGGTCTATACCCAAAAGAAATCAGTACATCAAAGAGATATCTGCACTCCTGTGTTTACTGCAGCACTATTGACAACAGCCAAAATTTGGAAGCAACTTAAGTGCTCATCAAAAGAATGGATAAGGAAAATATGGTACAAATACCATTTTTAAAAATGTGAATTTTGTCAGCCATAAAAAAAAATGTGATTCTGTCATTTGCAACAACATAATGGAATTAAAGGTCATTATGTTAAGTGAAATAAGCCAGGCACAGAAACACAAGCATTGCATGTTCTCACTTACTTGCAAGATGTGAAAATCAAAACAATTGAACTCATGGAGATAGAAAGTAGAAGGCTGGGAAAGGTAGTAGGGTGTTGTGAGGAGGTGAGTGAGGATGGTTAATGGGTACAAAAAAAAAAAAAAAAGAAAGAGTGAGTAAGACCTAGTATTCAAGAGCATAATAGGTCAATAATAATTTAATTATACAATTTAAAATAACTAGAAGAGTATAACTTGTTTTTTAACACAAAGGATAAATACTTGAGGAAATGGATACCAAATTTTCCAAAATATGTTTATTATGCATTGCATGCCTGTACCAAAATATCTCATGTACATACTTATATATTAAAGTATTAAACATATACTTATATATTTATAAATATTAAATATAGTCAGTATATTAAATTATCTTATATACACACATACATACACCTAGTATACTATGGATGTGTATAATATATGTAACATATATATATTATACACACACACACACACATACCTGCTATGTACCCACAAAAATTTTGTTTAATTTTGTTTAAAAAAGACTGATTTCATGCCACATAAGCCTTGTATGATCTGGCCTCAGGCTACCTCTTTATCTCCTCTGCCTCACCTGCCTCTGCCACCCTCTCCCTCACCTTCTCTGCTCCAGTTACACTGGCCTTCTTGCTGGTTACTAAATAAACCAAGCAGGCTCCCACCTCAGGGTTTTTGGATGTACTATTTCCTCTGCCTAGAGAGCTCTAGGGCTAGGATTCTCAGGGCTCTCCACATCATCACTCATTCAGGTCTCCACTCATATGTCAGCAATGTAAGGAAGCTTCTCTGACCAGCCAACTAAATACCAACTTCTTCACTCTCTGTCTTGTTTGATTTTTTTTTTTCCATAACACTTATCAAAACCACACATTATACTATGTATTTGTTTATTCTGCGTCTCTCCAGAAGTGTTAGCTCCATAAGGGTGGGACTTTGTCACTGATTGCTCAGAACAGTGCCTGGCACTCAAGAGAAACTTAAAAATAATTGTTGAATGAATGAAGCTAGAGCTCTCTCTCAGAATAAGAGTCCACTGTTTTTGACCCAGAATTCTAGACTTTTCTCTAGAGGTGAACAGCCCTGATCAAAACTGGTTGTCCACTCCTGGTCTCTACCAAGTAACTAGCAGGGAAATTCAGTGGAAAGTTACCTTCCTTTCTCTTCAACTATCTTTTCAGAGGATTGTCTTTCTTCCTTGGATGTTTGTGCCTTTCTGCTCCCTGATATTGATATCTCTTCTCTGTAAATACAATACCTACTTCCAAGGACACTGTCAATTAGTTAAGAATCTTAAATGCCTTAAAAAATAGAAAACATTCTCTAAGTGTCAGGCACTATCATTAAAATAACAGATTTGCAAAGCTTTTGTCAGGTGCTAAAGTGAAAAAAGAAGAAGGTGAAGCCGGTAGGGGGACAGAGAGCAACTGGAGGTGTTACTTTAGAAAGGTGGACAAGGAAGTACTCTCTGATGAAGCGTCATTTGAACATAGGTCTGAAAATAAGTGGAGGAGCATTTTAGGCAAATGGAATAGCAAGTGCGGTTGAAGTGTATGTAAAACTGGGGGGAAAAAAAGATGTAAACTTTGAAAATGTATATCTCAAAAGCCTAAACCAAAAAGAATTGCTTAAAAATTATATGAATAAGAACTACCTCAAATACTTCTGAATAGTCACCAACTCTGTGTATCTTGTGTCCACTCAACACTCACCCAAAGGGACATCTGGGTCAATGAACAAAAATGTTTAAAAGCAAGTAGGATGGGGGGAAGCATCTGTTAAGCATTTAATTGTACAGGACACTAGTCTGAACCCTGAACAATGAACCACAATGACGGAGTTTCCTACTTCATTTCCAAATGCCTTCCAATCAGTTTAGGGAATCAATGTTGGCATTAATATGCATAAGTTTAATTTTGGATTTACACATATTCACGTTAAAGAGAACCTGAAGCTCAGTGAATGAAACATAGCAGAGAAAAAGCTGTGAAGTCAACTAATCTTTTTTTTAATTAGCATTCCTTCAGTATTAGTCTCTCTTCTGTGTCCCCACATTCAATAGGTCTCTATCTTAACACTTGGAAATAACAGCAGTAGCAATAGTAATAACAGCTAACATTTACCGGATGCTTACAGTGTATAAAGCATTGAGCTAAACAATTTATCATTTAATTATAATAATATCCCTATAAGGGAACCAGGATTATTATTATTATTTTTCTCATTTTACAAATGAGGAAATTGAATTTCCCTAAGTTAGTATTACAGTGTTACAGTGTATCATATATTTCTCTTCTTCTCTTTTTTTCTCTTCCTTCAAGACTGTGAGCTTTTTAAGAAAGAAATCTAGTCTTGTTCATCATTGTATCTCAGGTATATATCATGGTGCAAGAAGCCAAAAGTGGGCAGAAAGATGAGTTCAAGAGTCTCGGCTCTATATCTGAATATAAATGCTTATTATTTCAAGTTTGATTCTAAAAGTGTTCTAATAATGCATGCTACAACCTAGGTGTTAAAGGTATTGGGAGACAAGATAAAAATCATAAGGTCAATACTAATGTTTATGTGGAAAAGCTAGAAAAAAAAAGTGATCATATTATTAGAGAAGCCATTCTTTCTTTGGATAAAAACTTAAAAATTTTTAATTATGAAAAATATTCAGAAATCAAAGATACACAGATATTCACCTTTCAGAGATTTCAGTGCATGCAGTAAAATTCAATAAGGTACCTAAAAAGCAATATGGTTTAACATAAATGATAAAACTGTACTTGCCACTAGACGAAGGGGTTTTCAGTTTTTCCAGAGCCAAATTTCTGAGTGTAAGTGGCAAGAAAGAGACGGGGTCTGAATGGTCTCATTGTACTTTCACAGTCAAATTACTGAATAATAAAATCTCACATGACCAGCAATAAAAGTAAACGTTCCCAGTTAATCTATTTAAGTTGAGTAGATATTCAGGGATCTCACACCTAATACCTGCTAAATACATATCACATATGTTTAGCTGCCCCTACCCACAAAAGTATATGACCATTATTGAAACTGGTCTCAAGACCCATCTCTGCCATTTCCCATGCTTCCCTCCCTTTTACCAGCTTTTTCTTGTTCCCATTAGGAAAATGAATCTAAAAACAAATTTAGGAAGAAGGAATTTAATATATAAAAGTAAATTTTTTAATAGCCACAAAATTGCATAACACCATTAACCTCAAATATTTATTTTTGAAGGTTGACATTTTAATCTCTTCCATTTTCCTCAACTATCTTCTCATTAGGCAGCAATCTGGTTAATATGAAAATAAGACATTTCATATGTATATTACAGTTTATAAATTACTTTCATATCAACTTATTTGATCTTCACAAAAAATGCTTTAAGGTAATCTAAACAGAAAGTATTATTTTGATTTTATGGATAAGAAAATAACTATCCAGAAAGATTACATAACACACAGCTCATAAGTGCTTAAGCCAGGACTGGAATAAAGATTGAAATTTTAGATTTCTTGTTCTACATCAGTTCGTTTGTACTTCAACAAGCTACATCTTGAAAATAAGTACACAAGAGAGGACTGCAAAATCTGCCTACAAATAATAGTTTTAAAAAGGCTAACTTAATATTCTTCACTACAGTCAGACGATAAATCTTGAATTTTAACAATTTATGAGAGATATAAAACAATAATTACAAAGAAATATTGTAGGTAAGTATTAACAGTGCCTTTCATCTATAGAACATACAGTAATTTATATCTCTCAATATTCTGAGCAAAGCAGGTGACAGTTTTATTAAAAGTTCAAATCTATTGTTAGACATACGTGTGTAATGTATAGAAATACCAGTTTAGAGTTTAGAAGAAACAGGCACCATGGTACACTGCTAGCAGAGTATTCATTGACAAAACTATTTTGGGAGTAGTCTGGCAATGTATATTAAAAGTCTTGAAAATGCACATGACCTCACACACCCAGTTATTCCCTTTTTAATTTATTATAAGGGAATAATTATGGATGTCTATAAAAATGTGTTTGCAAAAATATGTTAGTTATTGTGTTAACAGAACAAATTAATAAATGGATTTTTTAAAACAGAATAAATGAAAGAATAAGACGTAGAGTTGTCCCTCAGTATTTGCAGGGGATTGGTTCCAGGACTCCTGCAGATACCAGAATCCTTAGAGGCTAAAGTCTCTTACATAAAATGGCATAGCATTTGCATATAACCTATGCACATCTTCCATTATATTTTAATGCATCTCTATATTACTTACAACACCTAATACAACGCAAATGCTACGTAAATAGTTGTTATACTGCCTTGTTTTTGTTTGTATTTTTTATCATTGTATTGTTATTTTTTTTTTCAAATATTTTCAATCATCAATTGGTTGAATCTGGATGCAGAACCCATGGATATCGAGGGCTGACTGTAGTTCTTAAAACTGATCTGGAAAAATGCACAAGATATATTAAGCAGGAAAAACCAGATTTCTAAACAATGAATATAATAGTATCATACTTTAAAGGATATATATATGTATCTGTGTGTGTGTGTGTGTGTGTATATGAGTATATATGTGACCAGGATATTATACAAAAATATTAATAGCGATTGTATACAGGCAGTGTTATTATAGAAAAATTTAATTTTATTACTTTTACTTCTATATTTTCTAATTTCTAAAAATCAATAAGTAGTTTTCCTATATTTCTACAACAGAATAAGTTAAATACCTTTATAAATATATATAAAACATATATAGCATATGTATTTATCATGTAAATATTGAAACTACAGAAAACAAAGGATGAAAGTTAAATTTACATCTATCAGAGAGCTCTAGAGTCATTATGTGTGCATATGAAGATACATTTTAAAGAGTATAGAAATATGAAGAAGGCACAGCACAGAAGATGAGTCAGGAGAGAGAACAATAGCAACTTATTAAGGCCAAGTGTCTAATCAGAAAATAAACGTGAATTAAGCAGTATATTTTAATAGCTACAGTTTCTCACAACTAATTAACAGAAAGTTTTAAAATATTGACAACTTTGGAAGTGAAGAAATTTAGGCAGTTTTTGAAAAAAAAAGTGAATACAAAGTTCATTGGGAATGCTGGAGATATTTCTGGAAAGTAAGATACTTCAATTATATGCTACAGCACCATCAAGAAAGGTAATAGGTGAAGATCACAGCAGCAAACATAATTCCCATGTTGAAACTATAATGCATACCCACCTGGAATATGTAGCTCTGCTCGCCACTCCTTAGAGTAGATATTATAGAAACAAAAAAAAGTCCAGAAATGGGAAAATACATTATGAAATGGCAACTATAAGGGATGAAATTAGGAGTCCCTGAAGTTCGAAGACAAGAGCAGGTCAGAAAAATATTTCCCAAAGTTTATAAGATCATAAATTTTACAGATAAGATAAAAATAAGCACCAAGAGACCAAATTAATATGGCAAAAATTTAAGGCAAATCCAAGGAAAATAAAATATTTTGATGGAATAGGTAAAATATATAAGATGTATAATCCCACTGCATTTAGAATAAAATCCAAAATCCTTCCCAAGTTCCATAAGTCTCAGTATTTCTGGCTCCTTCCTGCCTCTCAGATCGCTTCTCATCTAGCTGTCCTCTCATTCCCTAGGCCCCAGCCACACTAGCTCCCTCCTATTCCTTTAATGCACCTCTGTGCTCACTATTGACTCTGCCTGGAATGCTCTTCTCCTAGGTTTCCACCTGGCAAGCTCCTTTTTATCACTGAGATCTCAGCTTAAAAGTCACATCCTCACAAGGACCTTCCCTGATTGTCCTACTCAAGGCTACTCGCTCTTGGAACCAACCAATATTGCATTACTTAGTTTAATTTTCCTCATAGTACTTATCATCATATGAGGTGATCATTCATCTATTTATTCATGTAAATTGTTTTTCTCCTAAACTAAGGAAAAAAAGAATTAAAGAGTTTTGTCATCAAGGAGGCTTTCCCTCACCACCCCAGGCTACTTCAGATCACTCTGTTTTATTACTAATTTCCACCTCACCTTGTCATTTTTCTTTTGTAACCCAGCTTACAGTTGCAATTTGTTTTCCAATATTGGTTTTTCTCCATAAATTCCATGAGGTAGGGGCCACGGTGTGCTATCTTATTAATCAATGTATAGCCACCAGTTACCAGCATATGGAAAGTACTCAATAAATACTTTCTTGAATAGAAGAATAACTGGTGAATGAGAAAGAATTGAGAATAAAAAGGCAGAAAAAGGAAAGCAAAAATAAATAAAAAGCTGCATGTAAAAAAAATTATGGCATTATATTAACCACTTACTATTCAGTTCTCCAAATACCACTGTTTCCTACTAAACAAGAATATACCAGGCTCTCAAGTGCATTTTAATACAATATATAGGAAAATAAACTTTTAAGTGTTTTATATCTGCAATTTATGCCCTATACTTTCTGATTCATTTTTTGTAAATAAAATCCTGTGGATCTTTGGAACTGCAATTCCTTCAAATCAACAATTCAACTAACAAAAGAAATTCTGGATAAATAAAAAGCAGATGCTGGCTGGGTGCCGTGCTTCACACCTATAATCCCAGAACTTTGGAAGGCCGAGGCGGGCGGATGACCTGAGGTCAGGAGTTTGAGACTAGCCTGGCCAAAATTGCAAAACCCTGTCTCTACTAAAAATACAAAAGTTAGCCAGGCATGGTGGCGTGTGCCAGTAGTCCCAGCTACTCGGGAGGCTGGGGCACAAGAATCGTTTGAACCCAGGAGGCAGAGGTTGCGGCGAGCTGAAATCGCGCCACTGTACTCCACAGCCAGGTCGACAGAGCAAAACTCTGTTTAAAAAAAATAAATAAATAAATAAATAAATAAAAAAGCGGGTGCTGAAAACAAAACCAGAAAAGCTATTAGGAGAAACATTATAAAGTTGGAAACTGAAAAGCATTTCATTTCATGGAATAAAAGTTTGTTCTTCAGTAATCATGAAACTGTCTTTGAAAGCTCTGTTCAAACCAACTTTGACTCATTCCTGTAATCTCAGTACTTGGGGAGGCCGAGGCAGGTGGATCACTCAACGTCAGGAGTTTGAGACCAGCCTGGCCAACATGGTGAAACACCGTCTCCACTAAAAACACAAAAATTAGCCAGGCATGGTGGCACATGCCTGTAATCCAAGCTACTCACAAGGCGGAGGCAGAAGAATCACTTGAACCCAGGAGGTAGAGGCTGCAGTGACCCGAGATCAAGCCACTGCACTCCAGCCAGTGAGACAGTGTGAGACTCTGTCTCAAAAATAAATAAATAAACAAACAAACAACTTTGAGACATTTTACTTCAAAGCTTTAGATTAGTTCTTATGGAACATAGCTAATAATCTTTAAAGTCGTTCCTTATACTAACAGTTCATCTGGAGTAATGATATTCCAATAAATACTATATTTTAAAAGATATAAAACATGAATATCTCTGTTAGTCAAATGTATCTTAGAATTACCTTCTCTGTCCTCTTTATAATACATAAAAGTAAAGAAATTGATGAGTCCAGTATACGTTTCATCTTAAACAAGATGTATGAGAAACATGCTGAACTACACTTCCCTATCTCTGCTTCACAATATAAAGGTGGTTCTAGAATTTGGAAGCTACAATTGTAACAAACTAGATGAAGACAGAAGCCGATTAGATAAACTGCAGTGGTCAGGAAGCCTCACCAACAGAGCAAACAACCTGCATCTTCAGCTGCTTATTGAGAGGCCATAATCCTTTGCTACAATACATACAACAGTGGCTAGAGTGAATACAGAAAAGGGACATCTGCTTCTTAGGCCTGTTCTTTCTCATAAACAATTGACAGCAAATATGTAGGAGAGTGATCTGGATGCAGAAAGAAACTTGAAAATTTCACTCTAGCAATTTTAGGCTGTCGTTAATTCAAAGCTGTATCTGCCACACAACAAGAACATTTTCACTAGGTCAAAAGAGGAGTAAGAATATCTGCAGGCCTTGAGAGTTCAACTATTTTGCCTTTTAAACTATATATTAGCTGAATGTGGTGGCTAATATATAGTTTAAAAGGCAAAATAGTTGAAATCTCAACATAAACATAATCCCAGCACTTTGGGAGGCCAAGGTGGGAGGATCACTTGATCCCAGGAGTCCAAAACCAGGCTGGGCAACATAGTGAGACCCTGTCTCTACAAAATAAAAATAAAAATTAGCTGGGCATCATGGCACACAACTATTATCCTAGCTACTCAGAAGGCTGAGGCTAGAGGATCGCTTGAACTTGGGAGGTTGAGGCTGCACTGAGCCATGATCTCACCACTGCATTCCTGCCTGGGTGACAGGGCAATGTCCTGTCTCAAAAATAAATAAATAAATAAATAAAACAAAACAAAACAAATAAAGTATATATTCTTTAAAGTACACTGTGTCTTGGACTTTGTGGATCAGGACTAACAGTAAGAAATACATTTTACATCAGAATCCAGTACACATCTAATACATATACAATTAAACAAAAGTTCATGAAAGTTACCCTTACAACATGTAGTGAATATGTTAAGCTGGTATTTTATGTCCTCTTTTTAATGCTGGCTACATACCACAAATTTGAGTAATGAGTTACCAGGTACAGTTTGAGAAACACTGCTGTATGTATACATGTGGTCTGGCCTTTGCCTACCTCCCTAACCACATTTCATGGTATTTTGTACCATACTTTCCCTACTGCAGCCACCCCTGCACCATCCCACCACCCAGTTTCTATTAGTTTATTACATTGAACTGTAAGTTTCTAAAATATACCAATCTCTTTTCTGCCTCAGGGTATTTGATCTTGTTGTTAGCGTGGCCTGGAACACTTCCTCCAGATCATTGCACTTTGTATTATATTATTCAGGTCTCAATATAAAAGTTCTTTCCACAGAGAGGCCTTCATAGACCACCTAATTTGAAAAAGCCCCAGCCTGCAATCCCGGCAGGAGGAGTGGGAACAGGAGTTCATTCACTGCCCTTAGCATTCCTGGGAAGTCTGATAACAATAATGTAAGACAGGCAAAAAAAAAAACAAAAAAACCAAAACAGTATTTAGCAAATGTCACTTTCCAACCTCCCTATGCCATTGCACAGGTCATTGAATTCTAACTATTGAAATTCTATTCCATCTTCTTTATGACAACTTTTCTGACTCTGATTGAGAAGCAGGGACTCAATTGCACACTGTGCCCCCAATTATTTTGTATTCTCTCAGACCACTTACCACATTCTTTCTTATTTTGTATTCATTCCGGAAACATTTGAGTGCCTAATATAATCTAGGTAATACTGTGAACAAAATAAACATCAATTCCTCTAACAGTTCACATTTTAGTAACAGTGACAAATCTATAAACAAGTAATTTCAACTGAATGAGGCAAGTACAATAGGAGAGACATATACTACAATAAATGGTAACAAAAAAGAATGAACAATCAACCTTTTTCTTTTTTTCTTGATTTCACAGTGTGGAGGGGAAAGCTCTGATTATCTGCACAGATTTTAAATTTGTATTTATTTATACTTTTTTAGAGACAAGGTCTTGCTATGTTGCTCAGGCTGGCCTTGAACTCTTGGCCTTAAACAATCCTCTGGCCTCAGCCTCTTCAACAGCTGGGACTATACACATGTGCCACTGCACCTGACTCGACTCAACCGTCTCTGAGCAGGGAAGGAAGGCATCACAGCAGAGACACCTACACTGGGTCTGAAAGTGAATCCACCTTTGCAAAAATTATAACAGTGAGAGGAATCTAACCTAACTGACTCCATATTGCTTCTAACCTCACAAAGCTAACTGCCCTTGCTCATACCTGGGCATAGGCAAGCTAACTATGGGAGAAATGTATAGTTTAACTTTGAAGCAAGGATGGTAATAGTCCCTTCCAAAACTGACCCCCTCTAGGGACTAAAACTGCCTTTGTAAGACTAATAGAAGGCCGCAAAGTTAGGATTCTAAGAGGGATCTAAAATCTGCTAAGATATAGGCATAGGTAAGCAATAACCAGCTACTGGTCCTTGCTTTTCTACAATTTCTTACTATTCAGAAGTCATGTAGCCAGAGGTCACAAGATTTGTAACTTCACCAATTGCTCCTTTAGATAACATCACTATTATAAAACCTAAGATTGGTCTTGATATATTTTTCAGGCTTCTGCATTCTGGCAAACCTCCTGATGCCACCCAAATACATGACTCATACCAAGAAACTGACTCTACTAGTCCTATGACTCTCACCTAGACAACTGACTCAGCACAGGAAGACAGTTTGGAAACACCTATAAATTCATCCCCAACCAATCAGCAGCACCCACTCCCTACCCACCTGCCCACAAAATTATCCTTAAAAACCACAACCTCCAAGCTGTCAGAGAGGTGGATTTTAGAAATATCTCCTATCCTGCCACTCAGCTGCCTTGCCTCCATTAAACTCTTTCTCTGCTGCAACTCCTGCATTCTCAATGTTTGGCCTTTCTGGGAAGCAGGCAAGAAGAACACGTTGGCCTGTAACAGGAGAATAAATAAGAGTTTGGCAAGCAACAAGAGGGTGCAGGTATTCTGTGTAGAAGGAATTGCAAGTGCAAAGTAGAAAGAGGAGGCATACTACCAGTTTGAAGTTGCTTGGTATGTTCAATGAAAAGCAAGTAGCTAAAAGGCAAGATAATTTTTTATAAAAAAAAAAAAAAAAAAAAAAAAAAAAAAGGTATGGAAAGGGAAAGGCAAAAGCTAGACAGAGAAGTGCTTGTTCATGGAGGAATTTGTGTGCCACTCTAGACATTTTACTGTAGGAAATGGGGATTCTAGAGTTTTAAGGAGGTGAGTAAATCAACAGGCTGGGTTTTTAAAAATTCCTTCTTGTGGCAGAGAAAATAATGGATTGGAGAATTTCCAGACCAGACTGTAAAAGTCACTATTAAAATAATCAAGAAATGAGGAGATGACAAACTAAAATTTGATCTAGTGACCAACTGAATATGGGAGAAATAGGAAAGGGAGGAATGTAGGATAACTCTGATTTCTAGTTTAGGTTACAATATAGTAGTAGCAGTATTTAACTTGGTGAAAATAGGAGAAACCAGGAGGAAAGATAGCAAGTTCAGTTTTGGTCATATTAAGTTTGAGGGACCTTTGAGACAGATGTGTCCGGGAAGCAACTGAGTTAGGCATTAGTAGATCTGAGAGAAAAATTGAAATTTACAAGCAAAATCAAAGGTGTTAATAGAATCCATGTGAGTGGACAAAATCACCCAAGGAAAATGTCTAGACTAAGAAATGAAAGTAATTAAGGAGTGAATTCCAAAGAATGACATTCAAAAACCAGGCACAGCCAGTAAAAGGAATTAATGACTATGAACCTCAATTGTCACAAACAGACTAAGCAATATAAATTTTGAGAAGTAATTACTGTATTTGGCATTTAAAAGGCCTTTAGAAACTTAAGCAAGAACAACTTTCTTGAAGGCATTAAAGAAGCCAGACAAAAGACTTTTGTCTGTTTGATATAAGTAAAAATAATATCCTTTCAATAAGTTTACTGATAGATAGGAGGACTGGGAAATAACTGGATAAACACAGGATGGATGACATGGTTTTGCTTTATTTAATTTTCATAAGATGTGTGACTTGAGCACTGAGTAGAAGGAACTGAAGAGGAAGAGGCTGAAAGCACAGGAAAGAAAAAAGACAACTGGAAGTGAAATGTAACAGATGGAAGCAAATGAGATCAAAAGCAAAGATGGATGGATTATCCTTTAATATCCCTTTCTCTACACTAGAAATACAAGACTAAAGGCTTAGCAAAAATATAGATCAGTGTGTAGGTTGGGGGCATGAGGTTGAAGAATTGTTATACTCCATCATGTTTAGAAAGGAGAAATGAGAAGGGCAAAAGACAGGGTTTATAAATGGAAGGTTTGAAAATGTCTTTACAGAAAATGGGGCAGGGGAAAACTGGGGTAACCAAAAGGATTGCTGAGTAGTATGAAGAAACAAGGGGTGATGGGTGGGGGCTCTGTTTCTAAATTCGTAGCTATAACTATCTAAAGATCTTTCTATCTTCCAGTCCATTATCCATAAGTGCTTAAAAGACACGATAGTTAAGTGAATTAACTAGAACCCTGGTACTCTCAAACATGTGGGTGAATTAAAATCACCTACAGGTTTATTTAAAATGCAAATACCAAGCCCCATTCCTTTCATTCAGAATTTCCAGGGGTGAAGTCCAAACAGTGAATTGCAGAAGCTCTCCAAGCAATCCCAGGAGAAATTTCTGTTTAAAAAAAAAAAAGAAAAAAAAAAAGAAGAAGAAGAAAGAAAAGAAAAGCAAGCACAGACCTAGAAGGTAAGCAACTGGACAGACGAGAGCTGATCCAACATACATCTGTTAATGGCCCTCGTGGGGGCGTGGGGCAGTGCTCTGCCACTCAGAAAAGCAAAAGGACTCCAAGATCTAGGGAGATTCAGATCAGTGTTGAGACAGTCACATACACACCACCCCACACTCTTAATAAAGCGCGTTAATGTGAATCTGTGAGCATGAAAAATGCCACGATGAACAATGAAAACACATAATGTTGTTCAAAACAGATGATTAGACTCGATGCCTTACCCTGAATTTTCTGTTTCATTACTCTAGAGACTTAGTAGCATCAGTGGAATTCAGGGTGCTGTAAGAAATACGGAGAGCGAGTAAACTGCAGTAACAGCCCATGGGAAGGGGGAAAGAGATAATGAGGAGAAGGTCGGGAGGACAGGACAACTTTAAGTGCCCATCCGCCCGAAGACTTGGAACGCTAAGTAGCTAGGACCCACAGCCGTTATTCTGACATCCCCTGGCACTCACCATTGTCTCAGGATCTCAGCACTAGAAAATAGGTATCGTTGAGACAGGAAGACACCACCACCAACACCATCATCCGGTTACTCAGGCAACAGAGCACCGCCCACTGTCGCACGGTGCGTGGGACGCCACCGCCCCACCTCTTCGTCCTTAGTGGCTGAGAGTAATCTCAGCTGCGTTCATCCAATCGACAGGCCCGCCCCTCCACGCTGTCGCCTGGGGCTACGAGACGCCGTTTTTCTGTTTCCGGCAGTTTTACTTCCGTTTGTTTAACAGCTGGCCCGGAAGTTTAAGTGAATCTGAGGCTTGGGCTCCAAAAGTTGCTGTACAGTATTTTATTTTAAAGTAGACATCTGTCCGCTTTCCACTTACGGAGGCCTTACAGTGTGTGTTCTGTGTTACTTGAGTTTAAACGCACTGCAGAATGTATTTACCCTTCTCTTTTGGAAACGTATTCCGGAAGCGAAACCCTGAGTAATCGGAAGTGGTTAGGAGTGAGAGAGCTCCTGGATATGTGGAGGGCCTGGGCGGGCCGGCTTCTGAATGGAAGAGGTCTGTGAGAAGTTAGCCTGGTGATAACGATCCGAAGAGCCTATGAAGTGAAGCCCCCTGAAATACGGAGAAAGAATCTTACAGGTAAATCCGAGGACAAGCAGGTATAACTAAGGATGTTGGAAAGGGACGGAGGTCTGGCTGGAGCTTGGTGGCCAGTAGCTTTGGATTTAGGGAACGATTGTTGTTCCGGGAAGGCTTTTTCAGACAGGGATGGAACTTCGGTTTCGACTTCCCGGGACAGCAAAGGTTGACAGACTTGTCGCTTCCCGGCCTATCGCTCTCATACCTGCTCACTCCCCCTACTTACTTCTTCACCCCCTCACCTTCATTTGGCATTTGCCAGCACGCACTCGGTGTGCCTGTACGTTTCGCAGAGCAACTATCAAGGGCAGTTTCAGGGATCGTTACTCTTACGAAGAGTTTTTTGGATACCTCTTTTCGGAGCAATAGACTGTAATGTAGAAAAGTTTGTGACTGTTAAGAAAGTTAGCCGTCGGGTTCACTAATTGAACTGAGTTGTATCTAGTACTGAGAGCGATCTTTTTTTGTAGTGACACCAGTTGTCATCTAGTGTACAGTTTGTCATATTTATATCATTGCAGTAGCATCACCTTTTTATATGTTTTCTAGTAAATCTGAGTCTGTACTGTAGGCAGTGTGTACATTTCTGAAAGCATGTGCTCAATATATGTTTCTCTTTTTACTTTTGGAGCTACACTATTTTAACTTTATTACCAAAAAAATATGAATTATGTTATCTTGAGTAATATTTTTTCTCGTTTGTTACACATCTAAACAGAAGCTCCTTTTTGATATGTGTGTGTGTGTCTGTGTGTGCATACGAATTGTGTCAGTATGTCTCCTAAGAAAGTAATTACTTTAAAATTCCTCTTGTCGTACGGATGACAAAAAACCACCACAGTAACTTCATTGCCATTGCTTGGCTAAAATTCAGGACACACTTCTGAAAATTTAGAGTGTATTGGTGAGGATGGTGAAACGGAATATTTAGAAGTAAACCACCCCTATTTTTTTTTTTTTTTTTTTTTTTTTTTTTGAGACTTTTAGTAGATGTAACAATGCCTTCTGGGAGAAAGGGATATAAGAGACATTTCGCTTTCTAAATGCATGTGTACTAAATACAGAAGCAATTAAAATATCATGACTTTTAAATTAGAGGTACTCAATGAATGTGTTTATATATTGTTTAAATTATTTCATATGCATACATTTCTAGGTTGTTCAGTAGAAGTCCTGGAGTGCATTTTCAGTGGTTAAGGGGAAAAAATGACTACTAAAAATTTAGAAACCAAAGGTAAGTGGCTTTTTTATAATTGTTTTTAAAACATGACATTTATGATGATGTGAAGGAACGTTTGAGCCAGATAACTAGATCTCATGGACGCCCTTGGGAATCATTTGTTATTTCAGATCACTTTGTGTTTATTTTGTAGTGCAGTGTTTATATTTCAGTACTTTAGATGTACAAGTGAAATTTAACATCATTAATTAGAATTTATTAGGTGGCTGCTCTTAAACATTTAATGTTAATACAAAGTTTTTAACAGCTATATTCCCTATATGCTAGAAGATTAAGATTTAAATAAGAATATACATTTTTAAAGATTTAAGTAGATAGACAAAGCAACTAGGATGTATCAAAGATCTCTTTCATGTTGTATTAGTTTGCTGGGGTTGCTGTAACAAAGTACCATAAACTGTGTGGCTTGAACAACAAAATATATTGTCTCAGTTCTGGAGGCTGGAAGTCCAAGATGAAAATGTCAACAAGGCTATGCTCCTTCAGAAGGCATTAGAGACACTCTCCTAGCTTCCAGTGGCTTGCTGGCAGTCTTTGGTGCTCCTTGTCTTGTAGACGTACCACCCTTATCTCTGCCTTCATATTCACATGGCATTCTCCCTGTGTGCATGTTTCTGGTCTAAATTTACCCTTTTTATAAAGACAGCAGTCATATTGAAAAAGGAACCCAGCCTACTCCTGTATGATTTCATCTGAACTAATTACATCTGCAGTGATCCTGTTTCCAAATGAAGTCTCATTCTGAGGTAGTGGGGGTTAGTACTTCAACATATAAAGATTTGGGGGACACAATTCAACCCCTAAATTGCTAAATACAGTAGTCACTTTTTAGTCCTAGCTAGTTTGTCCTCTCTAATATTTAATACTGTTGACCATTCCCTGCCTTTTGAGATACTTTCTTTTGATGACTTCCATGATGTCACTTTTATTTTCAGCCTACTCTGTAGCCTTTCACTGTCCAATGCAGTAATTATATGTGGCTATTTGATTTTAAATTAATATTTTCTAAAAATTAAAAATTCAGTTTCTCAGTGACACTTGCCAAACTTCAAGTGGTCAATAGGCAAATATGACTAGTGGCTATTTCAATCACTGAAGAAAATTATGTTGGACAGCACTGCTGAAGCTGTATCTCCTCTGTTTCTTTTTCAGCCTCCTCTCCTTCTTATTTTTCTTTTAAGTATCAGTGCTTTTGACCACTGTTTCTTTTCTACTGTCATGACTTCAGTAATTATCTATATAAATGACTTCCAAATCTATCTATATCCCTGATCTCTTTCCTTATGATTCATACTACTGCTTACTGGCCATCCTTACATAGCTATAGGCAACAATTTTAACATGTCCCATAGTGAACTTCTCCTGACCCAGCTTATTTTTTGGATGGGGTGAATTCTGCATGCTAGAACCATCAGTGAAAGATGGAAAACTGTTTTCTAGATGCCAGTTTTTCAGCAAGCTGACCTCCAGCAGCACACCCTCTCTAAAAGCAGGTTGAAATAAGTTTAGGAAACAAGGAAGAAAGATCATGCCCCTAAATATGTAATTGAATTTAATTCAACTGTGCAACAGCATTTCATAAGTCACCAGAAGGCTTTTATACCATTAGATAAGCAAGTCAGAGACTGTAAGGAAAGTAATAAACGGTGGATTAATGGGAAATAAGAGCAGTTAAATAATTAATGTGAAAGCAACCAACATGGTGCTTGTCAAAAAGCAAAAACTAAATACGATATTACGATTAGTCATTAAAAGTACTGGTAAGTCCTCAGTGAGATTAAGTTACCTTTTAATATTTATTATTACTTGTTTTTAATGAGGATTAGAGTTATAAGGTACTTTAACAAACATGATTTTTTGTGATCTTAATTATCCAGTAAGGTAAATAATTCTATTAGCCATATTTCTGTTTAATCTGTCATCTGATGTTAGTGAACAAAAGTTACTCGTATTGCATGGCCTGTGAAAAGGTGTACTTGGTTGACATTTGTCAGTTGTCTGTACTTCCTGTAACTGCCTCAGGAGATAAGTACAGTTGGTTTGGTAATAGCAACAGAACTTCCTCTCAGAAGACATTTGAGCAGTACTGTCATCATAAGAGGGATGTATCATGGCTGCTAGGGCTGTTTCTGAAAAGGAAACATACAGTAAATAGTAATAACTAGAAACTTAAAATCCAAAGCTTTTCTTGGTTGTGGGATTAAAATTAAAAATAAAGCTATTGAAGTCAAATAGTTTAGTAATAGTAGACCAAATAGGAAGGTCTGAGATATTTAAATATTTTTGATTCCATAAAATAGTCTAACACTAGTTCTGTAGAATAATAGGTATTAGGTAAAAAAGGTATTCCATGAGCAGGTAAATTCGAGAAATGCTGTATTAAAAGAGAGGCTATAGGACCTCTTAAGAGTCTATAGTATAACTTTAATACTAATGTACACTGAAACTCCGTAGAGATGCAGTATGCAACATTGCCCACACTTATTTGACCAGAGAACTCTATCCATAGAGCCCTTGGTAAGAAGAATGCTTAGATTCCAGTTCAGTAAATCTTGATGTAACTCTTAAGTCCATTGTATGTAACTTATTTTACTAATTTAATAATAGTTAACTAAACTTTATTAGGTGAGATGAGTGACATTTAAAAAGATTCTTGATTTAAAATTACCACATGAGAATCCCTAATTTGTTTTAACTGTTTTATAACTGAATTTGTATATGTTCTGGAAAGTCTTTCAGACTATAACCAAGTTAGGAATTAATGATTTAGGGTAGAGGAAAAAAAATAAAGCAGTTTTTAAATGGGTTAGTTTTTGGATATTAAAAATGAAACACTCAAGGTAGTCTATTAACAGATTAATAAACTTCAGTAAGCATTTATTCATTTTCTCTGTGACAAGCACCATTTTATTAGTTCATGATACGAAGATTAGGAGGCAGTCCATACCCTGAAGAGCTCCCAACAGTCTAGTCTACAAGAGAAACAAATTATTTTTGAAATATATACTACCATATTTGCATTACTCTAAAAGCACCAAGGGAGGGGAGAAGGATGAGGTTAAGTGCTTTGTCCAAGGTCACACAATACATGGCAGTAGGGACTTAAGTTATTTTAACTCAGACTCTAGTGAGTTAGAGTTCTTTTCACTACCCCATTCTGCTGACTTAGGTACCTCTCATCATAGATTGAAGTTTTATGAATAAAAGAGAAATATTTGTTCAATGACAGACTATGAAATTTTTTTTGCCTCAATATTCTAGAGCACGGGTTGGCAAATTGTGGCCCTCAGCCTCCTGAGAATATTTGCAATCAGTTTGATAATAGTGGACATTAACACTATTTAAGCCAAACAGTATCCTGAATTTAAAAAATTCTGTTCTTCCCATTATTAGACCTATGTTATCAAAAAACTGTATTCAATTATTGTTGTTATAGTTTGAATTTCATCGATAAATTTTTTTTCTCTTATTAAATACTTACATGGTATCCTCAATTTTACCTTTTGGTTCACAAAGCCTAAAATATTTACTCTTTGGTCCTTTACAAAAAAAGTTTGCCAGCTCCCATTCCAGAATGTTAGACTAGTGACCTTCTTTGTTCTTGCCGTACATTTCACCAATCCTGGTAGGCAATACGAATGAGCAAACCTTAGACATGTTTTAGTTCATTGATAATTGATCACAGGTGGAAGTAATGATAATGAATAATTTAAGGATTGTTTTGTTGGTTCCCTTCGAATAGTGGGGAAGAATAAGGATTGGTGTTTTTCTTGACTTAAGCATCACTCATAACTATGGAGCTGTTGCCATAGGTCCTTGTCTTCCCACTTGAGATACGATAATTATTCATAAATGTGTCCTGGATTGTGCCTACTGCATATGTAATAAAGGTTTCTACATATGTCACAAGGAAAAATAGAATTATGAAAGTTACCAGGTGAGAAAATGTAAAGCCTTGGCTCTTCTGCCTGCTTACCTATGCACATTAGCTAGAATCATAGTTATTACTGAGAAGGAACGGTCATGTAATATATAATACAACTTTGATATTCATAAATGCTTGAGTAAGTAGAACAGTTTAAATAAAGTTAAGAGTAAATTGGAATAGAAACAAGTTGATTGAACTTCTTGATTTCCCAACAAGGTATTTTGTTCAAAAAGAGATTTCTGTTAAATACGTATTAATGATTCTTTGCCTTTTAAATTTAACATTAATCATTTTGTAATTTGTTCTTGTATCTCTGTTACTTAAAATTCCAGCTCAAAAATGTTACAGCTTGCCTAGAAATCGTATTTGACCATAATGGAAGTATCACACCTGTTTTTTATTTCCTCAGCCTCAGTGGGCCTGAACAATGGCTCTAGTGTGTATTTTTATTGTTGATGGCTTTTATTAATTTATAGTTAATACATGATTCTACGTTACTTCTTAAATGCCAGAATGTCTTATTGACAAAATTAGACAAGTTAGTTAAGTTTAGACAAATTTAAAATCAGATTTTAAGAATACAGGTGGCTAGGTGTGATGGCTCACACCTGTAATCCAAGCACTTTAGGAGGCTGAGGCCAGAGAATTGCTTGAACCTAGGAGTTCAAGACCATTCTGGACAACATGATAAAACCCCGTCCCTACAAAAAAAAAAAAAAATTACTTGGTCATGGTGGCACATGCCTGTAGTCCCAGCTACTTGGGAGGCTGAGGTGGGAGGATCACCTGAGCCCAGGAGGTCAAGGCTGCAGTGAGCTGTTTTTAAATGATTCAGTGGAAATTCTCTTTGTCAGTGCTACCATGCTTTGTTTTAACTAATTTACCAAACCCAGCATGTTAGGCATTTATTTCACTTTCTGAAGTACTCCTTTGTTTACCTTTTTAAAAGTAGAGTCAGTCCCAAGGCCCAAGGGGTGTTTAAACTTAGCTTACATTTCATATAGAAATGACACTATTTTATTCTAATGTAAAATGTTTTGTAAAATAGAACATATTAACTATACCTCAGATATGTTTCCACCTCCTGTCTAATTAACATAACTCAAGATTCCCAGAACATCTCTACATGGGAAAAATTTGAAAAAAGTAAATCTGTTAATTGAATAAATAGTCCTATAGTCTAGCAATATAACTTTAGGATTTACATAAGAGAATGAAAGTCAGAATTATATTTTATGGCATTAAATAAATTTATTTCTCTCCAGATCAACATCCAAAGTTTATTAGGAGTTTATATAAATAATAATAAAAGCAATAGGACCTAACATTTAATGAGTGCTTACTGTGTCAAATACCATTCTAAACAGTTTACATGTATTCTTATTTATTTTTAAGTACTATATAAGTCATAGGCATTGAGCATGCAAATAAATAAATAGTAAGGACATTAGGCATAGATCCACAGATTACACTGGTAGAGTGATTTTGGAAGGCATTTCGGCCATACAGATCTTCAACAAACCCATTGATTTTATGCTTGGGAATTTATTTGAAAAAGTAATTCAGAAGTTAAGAAAAATATGTAGGCATAAAAGTGTTCAATAAAGTCTTATTTATTATAGTGAAAAATTTGAAAGAGTCTAAATATTCAACAGTAGAATAATAAGAAAGTAAATGCTATATTAACTTATATTCTAGCCATAAAATAAAAAATATGTTAAGCTTACAAAATTTATTACAAGTATAAAAGGAATTCTGTTTTAAGTCTTTGTTTTAGGAGATTGTATTACACACATATATATATACACACACACATATATATACACACACATATAGAGAGAGAGAGTGTGTCTACAGTATACCATGCATTTGATCTTATTACATATATATATATGGTTTGGTTGGACAGTGATGAATTCACTGAAGACCAATCAGTAGTTCATGATTGTCCTTAATGTTTCTATAGACATAAAATTTCTATTGAAATATTTTTATACCACTTATTGCACACTTATTATATATTATCGTGTAATACATTTTATCTTTTTATATGTATGTCCTGTCCCCTAAATTAGGTAGTAAATTTCTTAAGCATAGTGGTCTTACCTGATAGAATGTCTAGCCTACATTAGGTACCCAGCACCATGTTTGCTGCCCATGACCAGTCAAAGTTCATCATTCTAATCATTGTCACTGATCTGTGTGCTCCTCTTTTGTCCCTCCCCTTGTTATCATTCATTTGTTTATAACATATATATATAAAAAACATATATATATGAATACTACATGCAAGGCACTTTTTTGGGAATACAGTGCACTCAAATTGAAAGCCACTAGATGGAATGAGGGAACAATAAAATAACTGGGTATGATACGGTGAAAGTGAGGTATAAGGATGTTTAATCTGACAATTCAGTGTAGTTTCACTTCTGTAAGCAGGGCATAAACTGTTAGGCCTAAGAATAGGATTGAATCTTTTCTTAATACATTTTTCAGTGTAACATATATGTTGCTTCCTCTTACTACAAGAGTTCACAAAAACAGATGAATCTCTTATGATATAGATGGTTTCAAATGTGCATATATATAGGTAACATTTATTTTTAACTAACATTATTGAGTGTCTACAGTATGCCAAGCATTTGATCTTATTACATTTTTTCTTACCAAAATTCTATAGCAAAGTTGTTATCATCTCTAGTTTGCAAATTAGGAAATAGAGATTCATGGAAGATTAAATTATTTACCTGGGGTTATACTAGGAAGTAAAAGTCAGAACCAAATACTCTTGATTCCAAATCTCTGGTCTACTGAAGGAAAGTTTAAACATGTACCTTTTGTTGATACATGATTGTTTTGAAAATTACTTTTTCTCTGATTTTTTTTTTTTGCATTCTTTTTAGTGCGAGTAATTTTGAATATAGGGTTTAGCATTTTCTTAGCAATTTCTTGCTTAGAAAATTTCTTAGCATTTTCTTGGCATTTCTTCTTGGTAAGTTTCTGTTTTGTTTCCTTTTTGTTAGTCACCCTTACTTCATCCCCAATCCGAGGAGCAGGAGATGGAATGGAAACTGAGGAGCCACCTAAATCTGTTGAAGTTACCTCTGGAGTCCAATCTAGAAAGCATCATAGTCTTCAGAGTCCATGGAAGAAAGCAGTTCCATCAGAGAGCCCAGGAGTTCTTCAGCTAGGGAAAATGCTCACTGAAAAAGCAATGGAAGTTGAAGCTGTAAGAATATTAGTTCCCAAAGCTGCTATAACTCACGATATCCCCAACAAAAACACAAAGGTTAAGTCTCTGGGACATCATAAAGGAGAATTCCTTGGTCAGTCAGAGGGAGTTATAGAACCTAATAAGGAACTCTCAGAAGTAAAGAATGTATTAGAAAAGCTCAAGAATTCTGAAAGAAGGTTACTACAGGACAAAGAAGGTCTTTCAAACCAGCTCCGTGTACAGACAGAGGTAAGAACAGCCTTAATTGATATAATGAGTGCTACTCTTTACGTCTGGACCTTTTGAATCTGCATGTTAGAAAACTACATTTCTTTATGGGAATGTCATTTATCCTAGCTTGTCATTTCTCTAAAACGCTTCCTCTTAAATTTCTCATTCTCTCTCAGTTCTCTAGAGATACTTTATATTGGGAACTTATACTCTAAACCTCATTGAAGATGGAGGTGTGAGTTGCTTGGGACAAGACCACCAATAAGTTACAAAAGTAGGTTACAATTATAAACTGCCAGACCAAATATTGACCAAGTCAGGCGTAGTAATTGACCAGCAGTCCTTGTTTTAAGGATCCATAAGTTTCAAGTATTTTTGCCTGTGTGTACAGGATACTTGGAATAAAGAGAAAGGTGGTATAACTTACTGTGTCTTCATTATAAATGAAAAAAATCTGTGTTGCTTAAGGGTGTTGCTTTAATCTTTGCATCTTAGTAAAAATTGCCTTGCCCCTTCCCTTGTTTCTCTATTAGACCATACGTCTTTTGGCTAGATACAAGTCTTCTTCATAAGTGAGACCATGGTTAGTGGTTTTTATCCAAATAATTTTTAAATAACTAGTTTCTCATTACAAAATGTAGTACAAATTTATGTTGTAAAAATTTTAGAAAATACAGAAAAACACAATGAAAATAGTGCCACCTGAATCATTTCATCTAGCTATACCTGCATAACCATATACATTGAGTTCACTTAGTGTTATAACCCACTTTTTTCAGTTATTAATGTTCTGCCATGTCACAGAATATTCTATTACAATGTCATTATTAATAGCAACAGTGTTCTTCAATAGCTATACCATATACCAATACCCATTATTGGATATCTGTTTTGATTTTTTGCTGTTTTCAATAATGATGTAAAGAACATACTTAGAAACATACTGGATTACTTCCTTTGCTTTATTTTTTAAAAGTAATTTCTTAGGATGCAATAGACTAACTTATACATATTGAATAAAAAACATAAGACATTCTAAGTCATGTTTTTTATCAAAATGTATTGGTTTTGTTTTAATTTTTTTTCCTTTAAGTGTTGACTGGAACTATTTGTTATTTTCATAATGATTTTTACTCTTATTACAAGAAGCTCAGTTTATTACTACATGGACTGTGGATATAGATGTATAGAGAGTAGTGGAGAGATATGGTTTGTATATCGTACAGAACTTAAATATTTAATTTTACTTTTTGATAGAGGCTTTAAGTCACGGAGGTCCAAAATTACACAGAAACACAGTCTCTTTTTGTTAATTTTGTTACATTAAAGTTAGTGATATTACTTTGAGCTTGTTGTATTGATTATGTTCTCTTCTAGGTAAATCGTGAGTTAAAAAAGTTACTGGTGGCTTCTGTTGGGGATGATCTTCAGTATCACTTTGAACGTCTAGCCCGTGAGAAAAATCAGCTTATTTTAGAAAATGAAGCCCTAGGTCGAAACACAGCTCAGCTTTCTGAACAGTTAGAACGTATGTCAATACAGTGTGATGTATGGCGAAGTAAATTCCTTGCAAGCAGGTATTTTCTACAGCAAATAGTATTTCATTTCCTAGGTTTTGCTCCATCAAGTTTTTGATCTATAACACAAGAAAGTAGATGGTAATGTGAAAATTTCTGACTAAGGTCATCAAAGTACTTCATTTGAGATGTGGACTCTCTCTCCTCTGGATAGTCACACAGTCTTCCTAAATGGAGAAGTGATATAAGGATCATCCCTTATTCCCGAGTTCTAGTTTACTGTATAGTAAAAATACAGTGTTTAAGACTGAAACAAAACTGTAAATTCAGACGTCTAGTAAACATTAAAATCACAAAAAGTCAAACTAAATTATTTTTCTCCATTTAAATATTTGAACTCCCTAAGATAATATTATTCATTCTAAATGCTCTCTTCTCATAGTTCTTTTAACCATATAATAAAGCTTCTCAACCTTTTTCTCTCCGTGCACAAATAGAAAATTATAACATTTTTATGACATACTGGATGAGGCTACTCTCATATGGCGGCGAAAACGCCAGGGTCCTCATCCAGGCCTCTCGACACACTGGTGGTTGGGAAACTCTGCTATATAGTATGATTCTTTGTCTGTTTATCCCCTCCCTGCCTCAATTTACAGTTACCGGATAACAAGATCTGGATGTTATCCATTTTTGTATTTCTGGTACTTAGCAAAATACTTTACACAGTATGTTTAATAACTGTTGATTTAAATTGAATCATCTGGAGATTTCTCACAAAACAGCCATAGGTTTACAGGGTGTATTTGAAGAACCATTGATTGTGATGAATACATTTTTAGGAAAATGTTTTTTTCATGTCTTAATATCTCTGACACTTTTTAGTAGTTGTTCACTCTCTTAACAGTGTTTCATTTATCTCCTAATTGTGCTAGTTCATTATGCTATTTGGAAAAATGAACTATTTATTCACTTAGAATGAAAGTTAATTGAGTTGATTCTTACTGAACATTTTTTAAGAGGCAAATCATGCATATGTTATACAAATTACTGCAATATGCAACTTTTTAACATTCTGATCAACACCAATAGTAACATTTCATTAAATTTTTAAATAAAAATTAAATACGATTTTATTGGTATTTTAATTGATGTAATCTTCTAATGTCAAAATTGTTTTCATTTTGAGGAATTTGGTAGTAACTGCAGTCTCAGACTTAAATTTTAATTTTAAATTTTTCAGCTGATTAACCATACTTGAACATTTTGCTTCAATTGCATCAATAGAAAATTGGTTAAATAAAATTTTGTGTATCCAATCAGTAGAAAACATGAAGCTAATTTTTGAAAAAAGGGAATGAGATAGCTCTATATGTGCTAATATGGAAAAGTCTCTAAGATAAATTATTAAATGAAAAACTAAGATTTAGAAAAGTGTGTATTCAGTATCTCTTTTTGTAAATAAAATGGATAAATTTATTTTAACACATATGTATATGTTGAAACATACATAAATTATTTTTTTTGAGAAGTGTAAAAAAACCTTGTTGGCTGCATATAAAAGAAGGATAGGGATGCTGGGCATGAGGAAAGGCTTTATATAAGTCTTTTTATATCAATATTTTTCTGAGGGCAAAGAGGTAATTGAGTGTAAGAAGATAATTTAGTTTTGTTTGCCTCTTTAGGTTTTTCTGTGTTTAAAAACATTTAATAATTTTTTCTTTCAAATTTTGGTCAATCTAGAGTAAGATTGAGATGTACTCCAAAAGTCATTGTATAGGAAAGTTGAGTAACTTTTGCCTTTGTCATTGTCTCAATGAATATTTTAACTGAATCCTTTTAATGAACTCTAAGCTCATAAACATTTTTAGTGTTCTTCAGTCAAAATTTAAAAACTGTGAAGTAACTATACTATGTTAAATCTTTGTTAGCTTCTGAAAGTGACAGTCACAAAGTAGTATATTCAATTTTTTACACTGTATTACTGTCAGCAAATTTATATGTAAGATTTTAATCTTTTTCAGGGTAATGGCAGATGAGTTAACCAACTCAAGAGCAGTTTTACAGCGTCAAAACCGTGATGCACACGGGGCTATACAGGATCTCCTAAGTGAACGGGAACAGTTTCGTCAAAAAATGATAGCTACCCAGAAGTATGGCACTTGTTTACATTCTGAACTCTTCTGCTTTCTCCTGCAAATTATGTTATTGTACTTTTGTGTTTGTTTGTTTTTGTTTTTGGTGTGTCTACATTTGATAACTTACTGAGCATATACTTTTAGTAGCATTTTAAAATAGATGCTCTGGGAGGGAGGAGGACTAAAAAAATAGAAGGCATGCTTTTCACATTCTTAATTGGGGAAATAATTAGTTATGTCTGTATTAGAAGGATTCTCTGGATTTAAAAGCAATTGCTGGTTATAGTTGTAGTCATACAGTTTTTGGTAGAAGCCAAGGAGTGTACCTGTCTCTCCTGTGGAAGGAGATATTTTTGAAGACTTCCTGCAGTATTAGAGCTTATTTTCATGTCCATATACTCCAGAACTATCAAAATTGATGGTCTTCCTTAAAAGCCTTTTGCATTTTTATGTAGTTGATTTATTACAGATAGAATCAGTAAGTGTCAAAGAGCAAATTATAGGGGACACTAGAAGAAAGAACACACAAGAAACCTCTAGCCAGTTTAATCGGGAAAAAAAGAGAAGATATACATTACCAGTATCAGGAATGAAGGGGGGGGTACAATATAGACTCTATACACATAAAAAAGATAATACAGAAATGTTATGAACAAATCCATGTCAATAAATTCAGTAATTTAGATGAAATGGACAAACTCCATGAAAAACAAACTACCAAAGGTTACTCAAGAACAAATAGATAACCTGAATAGCCCTAACCTGTTAAAACAAATATAATTTATAGTTAAAAATTAAATGTTTTCCAGTAAAGGAAATTCCAGGTCTAGATGGATTCACTGATGAATGCTAGTAAACATCTAAGGAAGACATAAAACCAAATTTACAAAAATTATTCTAGAAAATAGAAGAGAAGGAAACAATTTCCAGCTCATTTCATGAGGCCAGCATTATCTTGATACCAGAACCATTAGCCAAAAACCACCAACTAATATCTCTAATTGACATAAATGCAAAAATCCTTAACAGAATTTTAGTGAATCAAATCCAACAATACATAAAAAGTTTTATACATTATGACCAAGTAAAGTGAATCCCAGGAATTGTAGATTGATTTAGCATTCAAGAATCAATTAATGTAACTCACCAAAAAAGAAAAACTGTATGAATATCTCCATAGTTTCACAAATTATGTAAGTAGTTCCTATACTAAAAGGTGAGAACGAAAAGAAGTACTATTTGTTAAATGATTTTCAGGCAACAACCTAGTAGATTAACATATGCTTTCTGTAGTCTAACTTACTGGACTAAGACATCCAAATTTATGGAACTCTGAGAGAGAAAGGGATCAGGGAATGATGTTATATAATTTCAGAAATATTTTTATTACTTATTTACTATTATTAATTTTTACATTTTGCTCTCTTACTAATGTCCAGTGTTCATGTGTGTTCTATGCAGATTATTGGAGGAGCTCTTAGTCTCTTTGCAATGGGGAAGAGAGCAAACTTACTCCCCTAGTGTACAACCCCACAGCACAGCAGAGCTAGCATTAACAAATCACAAGTTGGCAAAAGCAGTAAATTCTCATCTTCTGGGAAATGTTGGCATTAACAATCAAAAAAAGATTCCATCAACAGTTGAATTCTGCAGCACTCCAGCTGAGAAAATGGCTGAAACGGTAAAATATTTTCTCTTTTGTGATCTGTGGAACTTCTAAGACTGTCCTCTTACTGAAAGGTGACATATTATCATGGAAAGTGTTTGGCATTAGGAATTAGGAAATGTGGGATAAACCACTCATGCTATTGAGTGTGTTATCTTGGAGGAAATTATTTCCTCTTCTGAACTTTAATATTTTCTAACATTACTATTCTATTTTTAAGGACAAAAAAAGTAATTGTTTTGAAAGAGGTCCTATGTTTTAGCTATTGAGTCACTGATAATCCTTTTCTTGAGTTCATTTTGATATAAAAACCACTGTGTAGAATTTTTAATGTAGTAGATTAAATCAGTATATTAATAGATTAGATTACTTCTGATCTAAGCAATTACTTAATTCCCACATATAGATGGAAATGTATCAAGTACTACAGAACAGATAGTATAGTCCTGGATGAATTCAAGGTCCATGCAGCTGGCTTGTCAAATACTCATCTCACATTTCTGTGACAACAACCAAGTTCACCTTCATTACAGCTCCCATGTCCCCATCCTGGGTCACTGCCAGTCGCCGTAACTTTTGCACTATTAAAATCTTCAACTCAACATCTCTGTCTCTCTCTGTGATCTGTGATCTCAACTTTTTTTCTTTCCAACTCTGATTCTTCATTCTGACTCCCTGGATGTGAACACATCTTTGATCACATAATTGTTTTTATTCCCTCGCTCCCTGTGTTTTTTTCTGTATCTCATCAGCTCACTCTTCTAGTTTCTCGTCCGGCTCTAGCTTGCCTAGACTCTATTCATAGGTGCCTTACTGCCTTATCTTCCTCTCCGAGTACGCTGAAAACCCCAGTCCTGTGTCAGTTCAGCTGTTTGCCTTTTTGTTTCAGTACCCGTCAAATACTGCCTCACATTCAGCAGATGACTTTCCTGCCTAATCCACAGAAGAAAAAGGGGACAGAGGCAGAAAACTGCCTGAAGGTCTCATTTGACACCTAGAAGCCTATCTGTATGGCAGCATACATTTCTCTGAGAGGAAAAGGTGTCCTTCCTCTTCCAAGCATACCTCCCCTCTAGGCTCTGGCTTCCCCCTCAACAGTTATTCTTTTTCTGTGTTGGTTCTTTCCTTTTGGCTTAAGAACATGTCCAAGCATCATTCATCTAAAAAAGAAAAATCTTCCCTCTATTGTAAGATCTCCGGATATGGCTTTATCATCTTCCCTTCACATCCAAGAATCTTGGACAAGTTGTCCATACATGTTTGTATTTACACACCATCCATTCCTCAATTACTACCATCACTTACATCTGTAGACTTCCTGCCCCACTATTCTCAGTAAGTACTCTTAAAAAGGTCATGAACATTTACTATCATATTATACTGTATCAAGCATTCCTTCCTTGAAACTCCCTTGACCTTTGTAACATCACTCTTTCTTGGCCCTCTCTGAACTCTTTCTTCTTCATAGACATTTTTCCTCCTTTAGATGTTGATGCTTCATAGGAATCTGTTTTCCCCTTTTCAAAATCCCTTCATTTCCTGAACACTGTACTCTTGCAATGATTCACTACTTTTGTGACCATTCTTTCTAAGTGTTTGAGGGGGAGGGGCATCCTCTTCCTATGACCCCTCTTGAGCTTTCTTAACATAGCATACTTTCTGTATTCTCTTGGTGTTATTCTGTTACCATAGCTTTATGCTTGTGACTCTTCCATCTCAGACTTTTTTCTGAGTCTGAGAGATTTATATCCAGCCAGGCATTTCCATCTGCTTGTTTCACAGATGACTAAAACTAGAACCTCTTTTCTCCTTGCTTTTGCATTTGTACACCCCCCCTCCCCTAAAAATCTCCTCCTTTTCCTGTACTCCCTGTCTTGATGAATTATACCTACTCTATAGTGCTGTTTTCAGATTTCCATAAAAAACACATATAAAGCCTGTAGCAGTTTCCAACATATTGTAATTTCTCAATAAATGGTAGCTATCATTTTTACTATTTCCTTCATTCCCCTAGTCCTGTTGATTTTACAGATCTTACCAGTTTTTTTCTAATTTATCCCCTTTCAAGTTCAAACACCTGACTTCCAGCCTAGCCCACTGCAGTTACCTCCTCACTGATACCCTTCCCTGCTTCTTAGCTGCTCCTGCCCTCCCACTACTGCCAGAGAGTTATTTCAGAAGGCCATTTCAGTCATCAAACAGCTCCCAGTTTCCCTCATTATTGAATCAGAATTCATTCATACTGTATAGAAGGCTTTTTATAATCTTTTTTCCATCTCCCCTTCTCAAGAATCATTTCCCAAGTGTCACTACCCACTGCATTTCACATTCCAGCAGGGTTTAACCACTTTTCATGATGCACATAGGCCGTTGTATCTCATGCCTCTGTACATACTTTTTCTTGTCTAGACTGCCTTCTCCGCACCTCTTTTGTTGCCCAACCTCTATACCACCTTTAAGAACCTGCCTTCTCTGAATCTTGCTGGCAATCTGAAGTGTTCCTTCTCCAGCCTTCCATTGTACTTTGCACTTATATCTATAATTGCCCTTTACCGTATTAAATTATAATAGTTTGATTTTCCATCCCTCTCCCACACTGTAAACTCCTAAAGGGCTGGGGACTTTGTGTTTTTATGTTTCCTCAAGGTCTAGCATAATCCTTTGCACATAGTAAGTGCTCAGCTACTTACTGAATGAGTCAGTACCTAAAATTAATCATTTTTATCCAAAACTTTGTTTCTCCTTTTCTATTCTCTTTGTTGGGAAATTGTGTCACTGCCTACTTAGTTGCTGCCAGTAGCATTTGGTGTAGTTGACCACTCCCTCTTTCTTGAAATACTCTTTCCTAGGTTTATATAACCTTATACCGTACAGGCTTTTCTCTTTTATCCATCCATTTTATTTCACTAGACCATGTTAGGTATCATCAGGGCTTGATTTAGATCCCCTTCTTCTCCCAGTCTTTTATCCACCACATTTTCCTATTCAATAAAACTGACAGCCCTTCTTCCTTAGTGTCTCTTAAACTTTTCAGTCCCGTTGCTTCAAGGTACCATCATTTCTTAGCTAGATTATTACAATAACCTCCCTTTTTCTGTTCTTCTTATGTCTGCTTATGCATACTGCTTCCTCCATCCCCCATACTGTGTATAGAATGATCTCTCTGAAAGGCACCCTGCATAAAATCCTTCCCCATCACTTTCAGGCTAAAATACAGAAACCTTTCTGTTCATATTAGTGTGTCAGTCTCCTGCTCCTGAATTCCCTCAGCATTTTGTTTCACTCTCTCTCTCTAAAGACCTGCAATGTAATAACATCTTTATAGTATTTGAGAACTTATTTTCTCTTCTAAATTTATAAACAACGTTAAGGTAAGCCCTTCATCTTTGCTTATCCTCTAGCACAAAACCAAATTCCATAAAAATAGAAGGATCTCAAAAATTAAATTGAAAAAGCAGTCTAGTTGAAAAATAGAGGTGCTAAAGTAAGTTGATGGCTCTTAAATAATGCCAGGACATTCTTAGAGTAGTGATGGCTCTTTGGGTTTGGTGGTAACTTAGAAGGGAAAAAAAAAATCTGCAGGATCACATAACCGCTAGGGAAACAGGCATCACCAGCCATTCCAGAAAGCTGCTTTGAACAAGCCTTATATAAGAAAGAGAGAAAGCACTTTTCCTGATTCATTTCACAATTCTTTCCAATTGCAGTGCTTGTTACCTTTGTACCATAACCCAAACACATCATGTGGTGATGATTAGGAAAATATGAACATGTGAATCGAGAGCTGTGAGCCAGGCACGTTATCCCTGCCCTTAACTGGAGAACTTTTTTCAGCTCAAGAGTTCCTGTTTTGGGTCTCAGTAAAGGAGACAGATTAGGAAAAATCAGAGGAGAAGAAGAATTAGGAGAGCATTGTGTTGTGGAATCCAGGAAACAAAAACATGGCTGTAATCATAAAATACTGCATATAAATTAGAAAAAGAGAAATGAAAAGCCATTGATACTATAAATGAAAAGTTATCAAGGATTTTGAAATATCATTTCCATAGAAGAATGGATCCTTCTATTTTTATGGAATTTGGTTTGGTGCTAGAGGATAAGCAAAGATGAAGGGCTTACTTTAACATTGTTTATAAATTTAGAAGAGAAAATAAGTTCTCAAATACTAAAGATGTTATTACATTACAGGTCTTTAGAGAGAGAGAGAAACAAAATGCTAAGGGAATTCAGGAGCAGGAGACTGACACACTAATATGAACAGAAAGGTTTCTGTATTTTAGCCTGAAAAATATAGAAATCTTGATTCTGAGCAGTTGAATGAAAGATTGAAGAGGGGAAGTAGTAAGTCCATTTTGGTTAAGGAAAAAAAAAATTGACATCACTTAATGATATAATTGACATATAAAAAAACTGACATCACTTAATGATATAACCTCATTTTCTTCTCTGTTTTCCTGCTTTCCTACCAATATCTGTGAAACATTGTCATCATTTAAAAATATATGTAACCTAGATAATCTAGTAATTAGACATCAATGTTAAATTTACAGCTTAAGAAAGGAAGTAAGTTGTCTTTTCAATCAGATTCGTCATTCAGTTTTTATAAGTTACATATTAATGAAGTGGAACCTTATAGGTAGGTATACATCAATGAAATCATAGGCTTTTACTATCTATATTGCATACTTCTGACATTATATCTTATTTTCCTTAGGTTCTAAGAATTTTAGATCCAGTTACCTGTACAGAGAGTTCACCAGATAATCCATTTTTTGAGTCTTCATCAACCACCTTACTTGCTGCAAAGAAAAATATTGGACGATTTCATCCCTATACTAGATATGAAAACATAACTTTCAATTGCTGCAATCACTGCCAGGGAGAACTGATTGCCCTTTAACAGTCAATATGTTGGAGGCATGCTAAGGTACTTGCTCATTACCCAAGAGTCATTATTATTTGGGAACTGGGGTTCTTACAATGCTAGAAGTAATATCACTTCCTATTTACAAAATGTATACACCCAAAGATGTTTTATGTATTAGACTCCAGATTACCCTTTCTTAATAAATATCTCAGGGTAAGTAAAGAAACTGTATAGATATATTTAAAATAGAGAATACTTTCCAAGCAATACATGATACTTTTCCTAAAAGACTCTAAAAGAAAAAGATTCTGCAACTCTCTTTTAAGCACTAAATTATTGTTTATCTTGCTGGATATTTTATATGAACAGTGTTTATTTAGATGCACTAAAGCAAAGGTAGGCAAACTACAACCATGGGTCAAATATGGCCACACCCATTCATTTGCTATTGTCTAAGTTGCTTTTGCATTACAACTGCAGAGTTGAATAGATGCAGCAGATCCTTTACAGAAAAAGTTTTCTGACCCCAACTCTAAAGTAACTGTAGTAGGAAGCTGGAGGACTTTCTTTCCCTTTATGGTAATTTTTTGAGCTACAAAAGAGCCTTGCAGAAATGGTTGAAGGGATTAATCTTTTAAAAATAAATGCTATATGATAAAAAAATATTTTAGAGCCAAATTAACAGGTACTTCAGCAAAACATGCTAATTTTATGCAGGGGATTCTGTATTCGGAATGGACACAATCTGACATATATAAAAGAAACAGATTATTAACTATTGACTCTTATTTAGCAAATGCAACAGACAAGAATATCCAACTTGATATTTATAAAAGGTAGACTTTTTCTAAAACAGTATATAAGCTCAAAGAAAAAAATGCAATCTATCAATTAATATATATTATGTAATATATATTATTGTGTATTTATGATTAGCCATCATAAATGCCCATTGCTTGGCCTTTAAGAATAATCACATAATATTTATATCAAATTATACAAATTTGTTGCAGAAGTGCCTGTCAGAGAAATCATCAAAAGACAAACCTGGTCAAATAATAGTAATTGTAATGTCTATGATTTTTTTTTGTCTGACTCATCTGAGTTATATTTAGTTTTCAAGTGGCAATAAACTTATCTACCTTCTTTATTGTGACTATTCCTTTTTTCCCCCAGAATTAGTGCTTTGATTTAGGTCTTTGTCTAGCTTAACTACTTCCAATTGATTCTTCAGCCTTTTCTTTTAGGTTTACTTACTATAAAAGTCTCAGAAGAAAACATAAGGGGAAAGCTTCACGACATTGTATTTGGCAATGATTTTTTTGAATATGACAACAGAAGCACAGGCAACAAAAGAAAAAATAGATAAATTGAATTTCATCAAAATTTCCAATTTTTGTGCATCAAAAGAGGAGTGAAAAGGCAACACAGAGAATGGGAGAAGATGTTTGCAAATCATATCTCTGATAACCATCTAGTGTCCAGAATATATAAAGCACTCCTACAACTCAACCACCAAAAAACAACCCAATAAAAATTAGCAAAGGGGCTGGGCATGGCGGCTCATGCCTGTAATCCCAGCACTTTGGGAGGCTGAGGTGGACGGATCACCTGAGGCCAGGAGTTCAAGACAAGCCTAGCCAACATGGTGAAACCCCATCTCTACTAAAAATACAAAAAATTAGTTGGCATGGTGGTGGGCGCCTGCAATCCCAGCTACTTGGGAGGCTGAGGCAGATAATTTTTTGAACCTGGGAGGCGGAGGTTGCAGTGAGCCGAGATCACGCCACCACTGCACTTCAGCCTGGGCAACAGAGTGAAACTCTGTCTCAAAAAAAAAAAAAAAAAAAAAAAAAAAATTAGCCGTGCATGGTGGTGGATGCCTGTATTCCCAGCTATTTGAGAGAGTGAGGCAGGCAAATTGCTTGAACCCGGGAGGTGGAGGCTGCAGTGAGCCGAGATCACGCATTGCTCTCCAGCCTGGGCAACGAGAGAAACTTCATCTCAAAACAAAAAAAAAAAAAAAAAAAAAAAAATTAGCAAAGGACCTGAATAGACATTTCTCCAAAGAGGACATACAGATGGCCAATAAGCACATCAGAAGATGCTCAACATAACTACTCATTAAGGAAATGCAAATTAATACCACTTCACATCCATTAGGATGGCAATTATCAAAAGAGCAAATTATAAATGTTGTCAAAGATCTGGAGAAATTGGAACCCTTATGCATTGTGTGTGGGAATGTAAAATGTTGAAAACAGTGTGGCAGGTCCTCAAAATATTAAACATACAGTTGCCATATGGCCTAGCAATTCTGCTTCTAGGTAGATTCCCAAAAGAAAGCAGAAACTGGGATAGATATTTGTACAACAGTGTTCACAGCTGCGTTATTCACAATAGCCAAAAGGTGGATATAACCCAGTGTCCATTGATGGATGAATAGATAAACAAAATCTGGTATATACATGTGAAGAAATACTATTCAGCCTTAAAAAGGAATGAAATTTGATGCTACAATGTAGATGAACCTTTATAATATTACACTAAGTAAAATAAGTCAGACACAAAAAGTCAAATATCAAATGATTCCATTTAGATGAATTCCTAAAAGAGACAAATTTGTAGAGACAGAAAGCAGAATAGTGGTTGTCAGGGCCTGGAGAGAGTGTAGAATGGGAAGTTTTTATTTGGTGGTATAGAATTACAGATTGGGATGACAAAAAAGTTCTGGAGATAAACAGTGATGATGATTGTACAACAATGTCAGTCCACTTAATGCTACTGCATTGTACATTTAAAAAATATTTAAAAATGGTAAATTTTACACATATGTTACAATTTAAAAAAAAGTTACATACACTCTTGTAACCACAAACTAGTGGCACACTTCTGCAACTGCTGGTTTAACGGTGTCAATAACAATAAAGATAAGAGTTATTGAGCTAAACTTAAAAAATAAAAAAGATCTCAAATGAGCAATCTAACATAACACCTTAAGGAAATAAAAAAAAGGACAAACTAAACCCAATGTGAGCAGAAGGAAGGAAATTAAGATTAGAGTGCAGACAAATAAAATAGAGAATAGAAAAACAAGAGAGATAATGAAAGAAGTCAAAAGTTAGTTCTTTAAAAAGAAAGACCAGGCCAGGCGCGGTGGCTCAAGCCTGTAATCCTAGCACTTTGGGAGGCCGAGACGGGCGGATCACGAGGTCAGGAGATCGAGACCATCCTGGCTAAAACGGTGAAACCCCGTCTCTACTAAAAAATACAAAAAACTAGCCGGGTGAGGTGGCGGGCGCCTGTAGTCCCAGCTACTCGGGAGGCTGAGGCAGGAGAATGGCCTGAACCCGGGAGGCGGAGCTTGCAGTGAGCTGAGATCCGGCCACTGCGCTCCAGCCTGGAGGACAGAGCAAGACTCCGTCTCAAAAAAAAAAAAAAAAGAAAGAAAGAAAGACCAAATTGACAAATCTGTAGCCATACTAAGAAAAATAAAACACATAAAACTAAAAGCAGAAATGAAAGTGTGGACATTATTAGTAACCTTACATAAAGAAAAACCGTACACCAATAAACTAGGTAAACTAGTTTACAAATTCCTAGAAAGACATGTATTAGCCCATTCTCATGCTGCAAAAAGAAATAACCTGAGTAATTTATAAAGGAAAGAGGTTTTCAAAAAGGGAGAATTATTCTGAGGCTAGATCATGTGATGCTTTTACAGTGCACTTAAAAAATTTTTTTTTTTCCCACACGAGATTTCTAAGTGTCTAAATTACACTTTTTCTTTAAAAACCCAGAGTAGCTTCTGTTGCAATAGCTATTAATGAAGAAAACAGAATTCAGTCAACCGAGAAGAAAAAAACTTTTGCTCAAAAAGACAAGGTCCTAAGAGAGAAATAAAAACATGAAGGCCTTTTAAATACAAGCATGCACACGTGCACACATACATTTACATATCTTGGATGTTAGCTTTTAATTAAGCTGACCATTGAGCTCCTAAAAATTATATTTTCCTTCCCAGAGGCCTCTCAGCAGAAATGGACCCAATACCTCCCGTTTTTAAGTTTACATGGTATCAAAAGGAGTGAGACAGATACACAAACAAGTGGAGACAAATTTTGGACAACACAAGGGGAGGTGCACTCGGGCAAAACAGATTCAAAACCTGATCTCAATAAAATGCAAAGCGGGTGTATAACCAAGCCTTATTGCTTCCCTTGCCAGTGCCGGACATATGGCTTAACAAGCCTAAATAGGAAATCAGTAGGCTCCCGGCGGCATACCGTCTGGTTAACTCACCCTTTGAGTTCCTCCGCTCCTGATCTCCATTCTAACCCAGTAGTGTAAGAGATGTGCACTTTTGAGCACGGGACAGCCTTCAAGAGGGTCCCTGGGAAAATCTCACCTGCAGCTGCTGGGATCCCCCTGAAGACCATCTCGTTGCAAGCCGCTGGCCGCTAAATGCAGCACCATTCTGGTCTCTCCTGGCTGGCCCACCAAATTTTGTTCCCAGACCAAACTGAGGGTCATCGGGCTACTGTTTCTCGTGGCCCATAACGAGACCCAAATGAACTGGGGAGGAAGAGAGTTTTCATTTCTGCAACCGATTACAGGGAGAAGGCCTGGAAATTATTGCCAGACCAACTCAAAATTACAAAGTTTTCCAGAGCTTATATACCTTCTAAGCTATATGTCCATGTGTAAGTGTGCATTCATCTAAGTGATTAACTTCTTTTAATCTATAACTAAGATCTGAGTCCTGAAGACCTTCCTCTGGAGCCTCAGTAAATTTACTTCATCTAAATGGGTCCAGGTGCTGGGGGGATTACCCTTGTCTCCTGCTAAATCACGGAGGTTTGGGGAGTTCCTTCAGACGCCCAATAAACTTGTATGTGGAGGCCTGGGAAGTTTCTTCAGACCCACAATAAAACTTATTTAATCCTAAATGGGCCTTGTGAAGAATTCCTTTATTATTTTGTCATACTTTAAGGCCCAGGAAAGGCCTAGGCAAAACTCTTGATGGGCTTTTATGTCATCCCAGCCTTCGTATAAGGGGACTGGCTTTTAGTATTTAACTTAACCCCTCAGTCAGTAGTGACACAGTTGTTATGGAGGCCTGCATGAGTGAGACCTGGCCTGCCACAATCCTGTGTTCATGTATTGAAAGACTATATTATTAAGATGACAGTACTACCCAAAGCAGTCTACAGATTCACTGAAAGCCCTACCAAAATTCCAAAGGCCTTTTTGCAAAAATGGAAAAGCTGACCTTCAAACTCATATGGAATTGTAAATGCCATGAATAGCCAAAACAATGCAGAAAAGGCCAAAGTTGGAGGACTGACACTTCCCGGTTTCAGAACTTACTATAAAGCTGCAGTGATCTGAACAGTGGGCTGTTGGCACAAGTACAGATGATACTAACATACAGATCAATAGAATAGAATTGAGGCTTCAGAAATAAACCCATACATCTGTGGCCAACTGACTTGCAACAAATGATGCTGCAATAACTGAATGTACACATACAAAAAAAAGTTGGAACCTCTGTGATATTGTGATAGAAGAAGAAATACATATCTTGGTCTTATACCAGTTTCCTGACACATAGCTCCTAAAACCCTTGGAACATCCCAAGTCCCCAAGCTGTGAGTGTCTTTGTTTGCTAATGAAATGACTAGTGTCTGGGGGACCTGAATGGGGGGTAGTTGCCAGGAGGAACCAACCAAGTAATTAGAGAGTAGACCTCCAGGGGAGGGGGAAGTCCTGAAGGTTAAGTTGGTCACCAGTAGCCAATGATTTAATCATTCATGCCTTCATAATGAAGCCCCTCACTCCATAAAAACCCAAAAGGTTTAAGACAGCTTTCTAGGTTGCTGAACATGTGCAGGTACCAAGACCATAGAAGCTCCACCACCCTTCCTCCATACTTTGCCCCATGAATCTCTTCAATCTGGCTATTCCTGAGTTGCATCCTTTTAAAAAGAGATAAACATGTTTCTCTGAGTTCTGTGAGCCATTCTAGCAAATTAATGTGGAAACCGTAACTGGGGGACCTGTTATTTGCAATTGACGTCCAAAGTAGGGGGCAGTTTCATGGGACTGAGCCTGGGTGTAAGGTCTGCATCAACTCTGGCTAGTGTCAGAATTGAATTGTAGAATACCTAGTTGGTGTCTGCAGAGAATGGGGAAATTGTTTGGTCTTGGGGAAAACAACCTAAACATCTGGTGTCGGAAGTGATGTACTGAGTATTGAGAGTATAGAAGGAAAAACAGTTTGTTTTTTCTTACTCTACCTCACACCATATATAAAAATTAAGTAAAAATGAATCAAACTGGCTGGGTGCAGTAACTCATAACTCACGCCTGTAATCCCAGCATTTTGGCAGGCTGAAGCAGGTGGATCAGCTGAGGTCAGGAGTTTGAGACCAACTTGACCAACATGGAGAAACCCCGTCTCTACTGAAAATACAAAAAATAGCTGGGCATGGTGGCAAGCGCCTGTAATCCCAGCTACTCAGCAGGCTGAGGCAGGAGAATTGCTTGAACCAGGGAGGTGGAGGTTGCAGTGAGCCGAGATGTGCCACAGCACTCCAGCCTGGGTGACTGCGAGACTCTGTTTCAGAAAAAAAAAAAAAAAAAAAAAAAAACTTCATCTCTTTTTTTTGAGATAGGGTCTCACTCTGTCACCTGGAGTGCAGTGGTATGACTTGGCTCATTGCAACCTCCACTTCTGGAGTTCAAGCAATTACCATGCCTCAGCCTCCTAAGCAGCTGGGACTACAGGTGCATGGCACGACGTCCGGCTAATTTTTGTATTTTTAGTAGAGATGGGGTTTCGCCATGTTGGCCAGGCCGGTCTCAAACTCCTGGCCTCAAGTGATCCTCCCGCCTCAACCTCCCAAAGTGTTGGGATTACAGGCATGAGCCACCGCGCCCAGCCAGAACTTTGTCTTTTAAAGCTTTGCCAGAATGCTTACAGTGACTGTCCCTTCTCCATCACACTTGTATGCTTACCTTTGTCCTCCACCCCTTACACGCTCTTACATGTATCAGAAGTACTATTCCTCTACACACTGGATTCTTGTATACTCTTAAATATCTCACATATTCTACCAAGGAATGTAATCTTTATAATATAACTAAGAGAAAGGATTTTGCAACCATACAGATCAGTCTATGTGAACAAAATGTTCATGTCTATATACTTTAGTTTCCTCCTCTGCAGAATGACACTAATAGGGTTGTCATATATGATTACATTATTTATATAAAGCATTTATAATACATTTTAAAATGTTTTAAGCTCTCAATAAAAGTTGGCTAATTTTGTAACATACCTAAAAGAGTATTACACATAATTGCTATTTCATCATTTCAAGTTTTATTTCAGATTCGGGGATACATACGTGCGTTAGTTACATGGGAATGGTGCATGTTGCTGAGGGTCTGGGTGTGACTGGTCCCATCACCCACGTAGAGAGCACAGTACCCAATAGTTAAGTTTTTCAACCCTTGCTCCCTTCCCTCACCCCCTAGCAGTCCCCGTTGTCTACTGGGGACATCTTTATATCCATGAGTACACAATGTTTAGCTCTCGCATATAAGGTGTATTTTTTAAGGTACTAACAAGTGGAATTAGGCCTACCCTATTGCTTAGCTTGCCATGATTATTCAAATCCAAAGTTGACATAAATAGGACTTTAAGGCCGTGAACCAGGCTTGTTTAAGGAGTCACTCCTTCAAATTTAAGAAATGTTCCATTGTAATTTTTTAAAAATAATAGGAAGTATGAATAGAAATCTGTACCTTTCTTTTGTTTTCTGCTAGAAACATTAATAATTTAGAAGTAGAAGGACATAGAATTCATTTGTTCAGTTGGTTGCACAGACTGAGACGGCACAACACATAACACTGTGAGAAAAAAAAATTTATTTTGTTCTAGTATTAAAAAAATTCACTGTCAATAAAAGATAAATATCATTTCCATAATTTAGAGTACAACCAAAGTACACAGACCATAAGAAATTATATCCAAAATTTTGATAGCAGCTGCCCACTGAAATAATATTTAATAGAAACTTTCAGTTATAATGATCAGTAAAACGAAAAGGTTTGGCTTCTGACATATATAGGTGGTGCTGTAACTGTTTAGAACGCTTAGCTTCTAGTCGGAGCTGTCTAGTTCTCTCTCTGACAGCTTGTTGCTCTGCTATTTTTTCTATCCGTTTCCTTCTTAGCCATCTGTAGAAAGAGTCATGATCAGATTTGGTGAGTATCAACCTGAATACACTCTTCATGCTATATAGTTACTACTATAGACAAAATAAATAGACATTTCTTTACAATGAAATACTATCACAACATAAATTTTTAACTATTAATTGAAAAATGTAAATTACACCCAAGGCTCATACAAGAAAAGATAGTTAGATTTGGGGTCAAATGTTTGAAATTATCTGTCTTACGATGAACTGCCAACTTAATTGGTTTTTTAATAATAAACACTATTTTATGTGTGCGGTAGGTCCTATTCTTTTTTTAGAACTAGGATTTCTTACTATTTGGTAGATTCCAAATAACTTACATTTTGTAACTAGCTGTATTCTAAAACATTACTTAGCTAGGTTAAGAATACTGTCATGCAGAAATGCTGCCTTACTCTTCTTATAGGTAAATTATAGAGCTTTTAAGTCCACAAAATAGTTCTTAAAGTGAAAAATAAGCCAAACATGAAAACATCAAAAGTAGGAAAGGAAAAGTCCACATTCTAACAAATTCAAGTCTTAAACCTTGTTTAAATAATAGCAAAAATAACTGCATATACACATATACCTGGTATATAAGTGTGTTTGTGGTATGTTTGTGTGTGTGTGTGTGTGTATGTGTATATATATGTGTATATATATATGCACATACATATACCTGGGGTTTTTTTTTTTTTCAGAAATCTAAACAATAAGTGTATTAGAAAAAAAACTAAATATCATAATCTGATGATATGTGGTTCTGAATTGGCTACTAGTTTAAGCAAATAAACTGTAACTCATTTATGGGTCTGTTGGGGAATAAATGGATATGAGTTGGATATTAGGTAATATTGCCAATGAAAAGCTGATTGCAGAATAACATATAGAGTATGATCTCAGTATTTTGATATTGAAAATATATGTACAGAGAGATACTTAGACAGTATGCACACTGGTGCTAACAGTCACAATTTCTGGGTGATGAAAAAGTAACTTGAAACTGCTCCATTTTTACAATGCACATTTACTGTTTCTGTTATAATAAAAGGGTATGTTAGAAAAAGAAAAAGGAGGCTGGGCATGGTGGCTCATGCCTGTAATCCCAGCACTTTGGGAGACCAAGGTGGGTGGATCACTTGAGGTCTGGAGTTTGAGACCAGCCTGAGCAACATGGTGAGACCCCATCTCTACTAAAAAAAATACAAAAATTAGCCAGGTGTGGTGGTGCACACCTGTGGTCCCAGCTACTCGGGAGGCTGAGGTGGGAGAACCACTTGAACCTGGGAGGGTGAGGTTGCACTGAGCTGAGATCGTGCCACTGCACTCCAGCCTGGGTGACAGGAAAAAAAAAAAAAAAGAAAGAAAGAAAGAAAAAGGAAGGAAGAGAAAAAGAAAAGAAGGAAAGAGCAAAAGAGACAAAAGAAGGAAATGAACTTCACACAACTGGACTCAATATTCACATTTTGTCCCCCAACTCTCCCCATGCTTGCTAGCAAAAATATGAAGCCACATCTGTACTGTCAGAATTAGGCAATGCAGTATCTTACCCAAATAACTAAAAAAAATCAGGTTTGCCTTAAATTACCAAAATATGTACCCAAATCTCCTTTGGTCTATACAGATTTTGCTCCTTAGTCCACCTTTCTTTTACTGGTAAATGCAACTTTTATTGGTTGCATTTATTGGTAAATACAGTGCATTTATTGGTTGCATTTATTGACAAATTCAGTTTTTCTGAGGGCTATGTAAGAGAAGCGTAACCAATCTTTGACCCATTTCTCACAGAAATAAACAAACAATAAATGATAAGGTATCAAAGGCTATCACACTGGTGCCATAAGAAATAATTTAAGTATTGAAAAGTATCTTGAAGAAAAATTGGTATGCATATATATAAAATACTCCATATATATAATATATATAATGGAGTTAAAGAATTATACATTTGTAAAGGCATGAATTTAAAACTGAATAGGTACTTGCTGTAAGAGAAAACATTTTGAGGGTTTTTTTTTTTCAATCTTAATTTATCACATAACTTTTCAAATGACCATGAGGAAGGAGGAGGGGGGAAATGCCCTGCCTTTAACTTACTGTTTAAAGGCCCTTTCCCGGCCTTCTGTTCCTTTAAGGAAGAATAAGCATTCCTCTTGCTTTCTTAGTTCTTCTGTCTTTCTTTCTTTCATCTGCTCTTCGTGCTTTTTTTTAAGCCATAATCGAAAAGCTTGTTGTGGATCTCTGTTTTCCTGCTGATTAGAAAAATAAGCTTTACTTAGTTTAGATAAACAAGAACTACATTTTGAAGCCCTCCTTATAGGATCCTACAAGAATATATTTCCTACTCTTCAATTTTTCATAATAATGTCAGCCTCATTACCTGCATTCCTAGTATCCAAACCAAATACATCACGCTTAAGTTTTAAGAATATCTTTCAGAAGTTAACTTAACTGCTAAGCCCATTTTTCAAAACTGTAGTTCCTATTGTAAAGGGTAGCCATAAGGATTTTCAGTCATAAGAATTTTCTTATAAAGATAACAGCCATAATTTTAACATAAGAAAAAGCTAGTAGGAGTGGCTTATTTCATGCTCCCTCAAAGTTCATGATGAATATTATCTTCGGGGAATTTTCAAAAGTTGAAAGAGCTCTTATTTGGAGGAATAAAGAAGAAAAAGAGGACAGATTTGGTACTCTTTGCCCTTGGGAAAAGTGTGACCTCATGTGGATTCCTGGCTAGAATGCAAAAGGAAAAGATACATTCATTTAATACTTCCCCCAAATATAAGCTTTGTGATCGAGCTTATATCTTGCATTTCCCTCATCTGTTTCCTGTATCTTGCATTTTTCCCTTGTTTGTAACCCACATTGCCAAATATGCTTTAGTCTAATTTAGAAGATTATTCAGGATCTTTGATGCACAACTGAACTTTGTGGAGAGGACCCCTGGATCTAAAGAATCATTGCCAAACACCTGGAAGTCTGGGAATTGCTAGAAATGACAGAAAAGTGTTCAATCAGGGGTTATAGATCAAAAGAGTCCAGATACAAAGTAACAGGAGGAATAAGTTCTGGCATTCTATTACAGAGTAGAGTGACTACAGTTAACAATAATGTATATTTCAAAATAATGAGGAGAAGATTTTTGAATGTTCTCATCGTAAAGAAATGACAAGTGTTTGAGGTAATATGCTAATTACACAATGTGTACATGTATCAAAACATCACACTGTACTCCATAAATAAGTAAAATTATGTGTCAATTAAATACAAATTTAAAGTTAAAATATTTTTAAAGAGTCAAGGATTCAGGGAGCAACAGGATACATAGGTATCCCCATTCTTTTGTTCTTTCAACAGATATTCATACTATTTACTACATAATAGGCACTAAAGTACTGGGTTGCATTAATAAAATTAAGGTTCCCTCTCTCACACATTCTGTACTGTACAATACAGTAACCACAAGTCGTAAGTGGCTATTTAAATAAAATTTAAAATTCAGTTTCCCAGTAATACTAGCTACATTTCAAGTGCTTAACAGACACACATGGCTAGCAGGTACTCTAATGGACAGTGCAAATACAGAAAATTTCTATCATCCCAGAAAGTTCTATTGGACAATGTTCTGCACAGACAGGATAAAAATAAGTGACAGATTGATTGACTGATCTGATTCAAAAGAAAATATGGGAAGAAGAGTAATAAAGGCAGCAGTGGGGAGAAAGGATGGTATTTAAATAGAAAGTGAGGGAGGAAGTTATGGGATATCTGGAGAAAAGCAGTAGTAACAATAAGAGCAAAGGAGCTAAGAAGGGATTGTGTTTGGCATGATCAATAAATAGCAAAGAAGTCAAAGTGAAGCTGTAGCAAAGTAGCTGAAGAGTAGAAGATGAAGTCAGGGAAGTAGCAGGGATCAGGTAACATATAACCTTGCTAGCCATGGAACTCTGGATTTCATTTTGAGATGAGAAGCCATTGGGGGTTTCTGAGCATAAGTGACACAGTTTATTCACCACTTTAGAAATATCATTCTGGCTGCTATGTGGAAAACAGACTGAATGAGGGAGAGGCAAGGTAGAAGGGGGCTGGGTTTTTAGGCTTTTGTAACAGTCCAGCAACAGAAGAAAATAGTGGTTTAGATTAGGGTAGTGGGACTCTGTATATGCACTGAAGATAGAACCAACATAGTTTGCTCAAAAATTAAATGGATAGTTTTATGTCATGCTTTAAATGATTATTTTTAAAATTATTCCAGGTTTATTAGTATAATAAAAATTCAAGAAAATGTATTTTTAAAATTTAAGGTAAATTACAGCAGAACTATCATCAAAATGATAGACTGCATTGGTACGCAAAGATGTCACTGCATAAGATCATAGCAAATAACTCTCAAAAGTGGAGGGAACCAAAATAAAAAATTAGAGGAAAATAAAAAATTATAAAGATAAAATACAAAAAAATTAGTGATGGATTAAATTATCTGATTATAAAAAAAGGATAAATGACTGAATTGGAGACTTTTGCATCCATCCATGATGGAGTAATTGGTATCAGATTTACCCTTCTGCCCTAATTAGCCATAAAGCTAGACAAAATGTATACAGCAGCTTGATTACTGAGAGTAAGAAAAAACATGCTATAACCTCCATATTCACCCTGGCTCTGAACTTGGTGACACTTTCCAGACAATAGTATAGGAAGGAGGAGCCATAGCATCAAGCAGTCATTAGTCCAACTGGGCTTATGAAACAGAGATAGGAGTCTGGGGCTGCTGAGACAGCTGAATTTCCAGGGCAGGGTACTAGAAAGGAAGCAGTCATGTGGACCATGGTTTCCCTTGGGCCTTGGCAAGGCCTGGGGTGCACATGTGTAGAGGGAGGCTCTGTAAGGTCTAACAGAGAGTGGCCGCTGTTAATGAAAAAGATTACAAAGGTTGCATAGTTTTGGAGACATTGGAGTTCCAATCCAATTATAGTGGGAATACTTCATTGCTTACCTTGGTCAACCACTTACAACCCTAAAAAGGCCATGCTTTGGAAGTATGGATCACATCCTAGAGTAAGGACCATGCTCTAGGACTAAGGACAAAAACAAACTAAACCCATCCTAACAAAGCATAAAACAAAGTCTGACAGGATCAAGAGGATTCCTTACTAATTTAACTGCCTACCAGAAAAAAATTCAATACCCTTTAAAGGAAAACAGTGTATTCTAGATTTCCTTACAACTTTTTTATTGGGTAAAGATCCACAGTCTACTAACCAATTTTTAAAAATCACTGGCTATCTAAAGAAACAAGAAAACGTGACCCATAATCCAGAGAAAGAGGCCTTCAATAGTAACAGATTGATCCTAACATGACATGGATATTGGCATTTAGATACAAACAGGTCTAATATTTAAGAAATGGAAAGATGAATATAAAACAGGTCTAATATGTAAGAAATGAAAAGGTGGATATAATGAATAAACAGAGAATCTCAGTAAAGAAACGGAAACTTAAAAAAATAAACTGATAGGAGGATCCAAGATGGCCAAATAGGAACAGCTCCACTCTACAGCTCCCAGCATAAGTGATGCAGAAACCGGGTGATTTCTGCATTTCTAACTGAAGTACTGGGTTCATCTCACTGGGGCTTGACAGACAGTGGGTGCAGCCCACAAAGCAGGGCAGGGCAATGCCTCACCCAAGAAGCACAAGGGGTTGGGGAATTCCCTTTCCTAGCCAAGGGAAGCTATGACAGATGATACCTGGAAAATCAGGACACTCCCACCCTAATACTGCACTTTTCCAATGGTCTTACCAAACGGCACACCAGGAGATTATATCCCACACCTGGCTTGGAGGGTCCCACACCCACGAAACCTCTCTCACTGCTAACACAGTAGTCTGAGATCAAACTGCAAGGCCGCAGCAAGGCTAGGGGAGGGATGTCTGCAATTGCTGAGGCTTGAATAGGTAAACAAAGGAGCCAGGAAGCTCGAACTGGGAGGAGCCCACCACAGCTCAAGGAGGCCTGCCTGCCTCTGTAGACTCCACCTCTGGGGGCAGGGCATAGCTGAACAAAAGGCAGCAGAAACTTCTGCAGACTTAAATGTCCCTGTCTGACAGCTTTGAAGAGAGTAGTGGTTTTCCTAGCACGGAGTTTGAGATCTGAGAATGGACAGACTGTCTCCTCAAGTGGGTCCCTGACCCCCGAGTAGCCTAACTTGGAGACAGCTCCCAGTAGGGGCCAACTGACATGTCATACAGCTGGATGCCCCTCTGAGATGAAGCTTCCAGAGGAAGGATCAGGCAGCAACATTTGCCGTTCTGCAATGTTTGCTGTTCTGCAGCCTCCGCTGGTGATACCCAAGCAAACAGCATCTGGAGTGAACCTCCAGCAAACTCCACTAGACCTGCAGGTGAGGGTCCTGTTAGAAGGAAAACTAAAAAACTGAAAGAACATCCACACCAAAACCCCATCTGTACGTCACCATCATCAAAGACCAAAGGTAGATAAAACCACAAAGATGGGGAGAAACCAGAGCAGAAAAGCTGAAAATTTGAAAAATCAGAGTGCCTCTTCTCCTCCAAAGGAACGTGGCTCCTCCCCAGCAACGGAACAAAGTTGGATGGAGAATGACTTTGACGAGTTGAGAGAAGAGGCTTCAGACGATCGGTAGTAACAAACTTCTGCAAGCTAAAGAAGGATGTTTGAAACCATCGCAAAGAAGCTAAAAACCTTGAAAAAAGATTAGAAGAATGGCTAACTAGCATAAACAGTTAGAGAAGACCTTAAATGACCTGATGGAGCTGAAAACCATGGCACAAGAACTATGTGACGCATGCACAAGCTTCAGTAGCCAATTTCATCCAGTAGTAGATAGGGTATCAGTGATTGAAGATCAAATGAATGAAATGAACCGAGAAGAGAAGTTTAGAGAACAAAGAGTAAAACGAAACGAACAAAGCCTCCAAGAAATATAGGACTATGTGAAAAGACAAAATCTACGTCTAATTGGTATACCTGAAAGTGACGGAGAATGGAACCAAGTTGGAAAACACTCTTCAGGATATTATTCAGGAGAACTTCCCCAACCTAGCAAGGCAGGCCAACATTCAAATTCAGGAAATACAGAGAATACCATAAAGATACTCCTCGAGAAGAGCAACTCCAAGACACATAATTGCCAGATTCACCAAAGTTGAAATGAAGGAGAAAATGTTAAGGGCGGCCAGAGAGAAGGGTCAGGTTACCCACAAAGGGAAGCCAATCAGACTAATAGCAGATCTCTCGGGAGAAATACTACAAGCCAGAAGAGAGTGGGGGCCAATATTCAACATTCTTAAAGAAAAGAATTTTCAACTCAGAATTTCATATCCAGCCAAACTACGCTTCATAAGTGAAGGAGAAATGAAATCCTTTACAGAAAAACAAATACTGAGAGATTCTGTCACTATCAGGCCTGCCTTACAAGAGCTCCTGAAGGAAGCACTAAACATGGAAAGGAACAACTGGTGCCAGCCACTGCAAAAACATGCCAATTGTAAAGACCATCAACGCTAGGAAGAAACTGCATCAACTAACAGGCAAAATAACCAGCTAGCATCATAATGACAGGATCAAATTCACACATAACAAGATTAACCTTAAATGTAAATGGGCTGAATGCTCCAATTAAAAGACACAGACTGGCAATCGGATAAAGAATCAAGACTCATCAGTGTACTGTATTCAGGAGACCCATCTCATGTGCAGAGACACGCATAGGCTCAAAATAAAGGGATGGAGGAAGATCTACCAAGCAAATGGAAAATAAAACAAAAAAGCAGGGGTTGCAATACTAGTCTCTGATAAGACAGACTTTAAACCAAAAATCAAAAAAGACAAGGGCATTACATAATGGTAAAGGGATCAATGCAACAAGAAGAGCTAACTATCCTAAATATATATGCACCCAATACACAAGCACCCAGATTCATAAAGCAAGCCTTTAGACACCTACAAAGAGACTTAGACTCCCAAACAATAATAATGGGAGACTTTAACACCCCACTGTCAACATTAGACAGATCAACGAGACAGAAAGTTAACAAGGATATCCAGGAATTGAACTCAGTCCTGCACCAAGTGGACCTAATAGACATCTACAGAACGCTCCACCACAAATCAACAGAATATACATTCTTCTCAGCACCACATAGCACTTATTCCAAAATTGAGCACACAGTTGGAAGTAAAGCACTTCTCAGCAAATGTAAAAGAACAGAAATCACAACAAACTGTCTCTCAGGCTACAGTGCAATCAAACTAGAACTTAGGATTAAGAAACTCACTCAAAACAGCTCAACTACATGGAAACTGAACAACCTTCTCCTGAATGGGTAAATAACAAAATTAAGGGAAAAATAAGTAAGTTCTTTCAAACCAATGAGAACAAAGACACAGTGTACTAGATCTCTGGGACACAGCTAAAGCAGTGTTTAAAGGGAAATTTACAGCACTAAACGCCCACAGGAGAAAGCGGGAAATATCAAAATCAACATTTTAACGTCACAATTAAAAGAACTAGAGAAGCAAGAGCAAACACATTCAAAAGCTAGCAGAAGGCAAGAAATAATTAAGATCTGAGTAGAACTGAAGGAGTTAGAGATAAAAGAAGCCCTTCAAAAAATCAATGAATCCAGAAGGTGGTTTTTTGAAAAGATCAACAAAATCGATAGACCACTAGCAAGACTAACAAAGAAGAAAAGAGAGAAGAATCAAATACACACAAGAAAAAATGATAAAGGGGATATCACCACCGACCCCACAGAAACACAAACTACCATCAGAGAATACTACAAAAACCTCTACACAAATAAACTAGAAAATCTAGAAGAAATAGATAAATTCCTGGACACTTACACCCTCCCAAGACTAAACCAGGAAGAAGTTGAATCCCTGAATAGACCAATAACAGGCTCTGAAATTGAGGCAATAATTAATAGCCTACCAACCAAAAAAAGTGCAGGATGAGATGGATTCACAGCCGAATTCTACCAGAGGTACAAAGAGGAGCTGATACCATTCCTTCTGAAACTATTCAAATTATTAGAAAAAGAGGAATCCTCACTAACTCATTTGATGAGGCCAGCATCGTCCTGATACCAAAGCCTGGCAGAGACACAACAAAAAAAGAGAATTTTAGACTAATATCCCTGATCAACATCGATGCAAAAATCCTCAATAAAATACTGGCAAACCGGATCCAGCAGCACATCAAAAAGCTTATCCACCATGACCAAGTTGGCTTCATCCCTGGAAGGCAAGGTTGGTTCAACATACACAAATCAATAAACGTAATCCATCATATAAACAGAATCAAAGATAAAAACCACAAGATTATCTCAACAGATGCACAAAAGACCTTTGACAGAATTCAACAGCCCATCATGCTTAAAACTCTCCATAAACTAGGTATTGATGGGATGTATATCAAAATAATAAGAGCTATTTATGACAAATCCACAGCCAATATCATACTGAATGGGCATAACTGGAAGCATTCCCACCGAAAACTGGCACAAGACAGGGATGCCCTCTCTCACCACTCCTATTCAACATAGTGTTGGAAGTTCTGGCCAGGGCAATCAGGCAGGAGAAAGAAATAAAGGGTATTCAATTAGGAGAAGAGGAAGTCAAATTGTCCCTGTTTGCAGATGACATGATTGTATATTTAGAAAACCCCATTGTCTCAGCCCAAAATCTCCTCAAGCTGATAAGCAACTTCAGCAAAGTCTCAGGATACAAAATCAATGTGCTAAAATCACAAGCATTCCTATACACCAATAATAGACAAACAGAGAGCCAAATCGTGAGTGAACTCTCATTCACAATTGCTTCCAAGATAATAAAATGCCTAGGAATCCAACTTACAAGGGATGTGAAAGACCTCTTCAAGGAGAACTACAAACCACTGCCCAACGAAATAAAACAGGACACAAACAAATGGAAGAACATTCCATGCTCATGGATAGGAAGAATCAATATCGTGAAAATGGCCATACTGCCCAAGGTAATTTATACATTCAATGCCATCCCCACCAAGCTACTAACGACTTTCTTCACAGAATTGGAAAAAACTACTTTGAAGTTCATATAGAACCAAAAAAGAGCCTGCATTGCCAAGACAATCCTAAGCAAAAAGAACAATGCTGGAGGCATCACACTACCTGACTTCAAACTATACTGGAAGGATACAGTAACCAAAACAGCATGGTACTGGTACCAAAACAGAGATATAGACCAATGGAACAGAACAGAGTCCTCAGAAATAATACCACACATCTACAACCATCTGATCTTTGACAAACCTGACAAAAACAAGAAATGGGGGAAGGATTCCCTATTTCATAAATGGTGCTGGGAAAACTGGGTAGCCATAAGTAGAAAGCTGAAACTGGATCCCTTCCTAACACCTTATACAAAAATTAATTCAAGATGGATTAGAGACTTAAATGTTAGACCTAAAACCATAAAAACCCTAGAAGAAAACCTAGGCAATACCATTCAGGACATAGGCATGGGCAAGGACTTCATGACTAAAACACCAAAAGCAATGGCAACAAAAGCCAAAATTGATAAATGGGATCTAATTAAACTAAAGAGCTTCTGCACAGAAAAAGAAACTACCATCAGAGTGGACAGGCAACCTACAGAAAGGAAGGAAATTTTTGCAATCTACTCATCTGACAAAGGGCTAACATCCAGAACCTACAAAGAACTCAAACAAATTTACAAGAAAAAAAAAAAAAACAACCCCATCAAAAAGTGGGCAAAGGATATGAACAGACCCTTCTCAAAAGAAGACATTTATGCAGCCCACAGACACATGAAAAAATGCTCATCATCACTGGCCATCAGAGAAATGCAAATCAAAACCACAATGAGATACCATCTCACACCAGTTAGAATGTTGATCATTAAAAAGTCAGGAAACAACAGGTGCTGGAGAGGATGTGGAGAAATAGGAACGCTTTTACATTGTTGGTGGGACTGTAAACTAGTTCAAACATTGTGGAAGACAGTGTGGCGATTCCTCAAGGATCTAGAACTAGAAATGCCATGTGACCTAGCCATCCCATTACTGGGTATATACCAAAAGGATTATAAATCATGTTGCCATAAAGACACAAGCACACATATGTTTACTGCGACACTATTCACAATAGCAAAGACTTGGAACCAACCCAAATGTCCATCAGTGAGAGACTGCATTAAGAAAATGTGGCACATGTGTATATATTCCATATACCATGGAATACTATGCAGCCATAAAAAAGGATGAGTTCATGTCCTTTGTAGGGACATGGATGAAGCTGGAAACCATCATTCTGAGCAAACTATCACAAGGACAGAAAACCAAACACCGCATGTTCTCACTCATAGGTGGGAATCAAACAATGAGAACACTTGGACACAGGGTGGGGAACATCACATACCGGGGCCTGTCGTGGGGTGGAGAGATAGCATTAGGAGATATACCTAATGTAAAGGATGAGTTAACAGGTGCAGCACACCAACATGGCACATGTATACATATGTAACAAACCTGCACGTTGTGCACATGTACCCTAGAACTTAAAAGTATAATTAAAAAAAAGAAATCAAACAAACACACCACAAAAAAATTAAAAAAAACAAACAAACAAACAAACACAACCTAAATTCCCTGAATGGGCTTGACAGTGGAATGAACACTGCAGAAGTACTGATGCCTCAAGATGGATCAACAGAAATGATTTAAACTGAACAAAGGAAAAAAATTTTCAGTAAACAGAAGTTTAGTAACATGATATAACAGCACGTGTTAGAACATATGTAAAATTTGATTTTCAGAAGGAGAAGAGAAAAAAGATAAAGTAGGAAAAGAAAAATAAAGAATAAAGACCTTTGAAGAAAGAGTGGCTGAGAATTTCCCAAATCTGGTACAAAACATGAACATAAAGATCCAAGAAGCTCAGCAAAACCCAGGTTAGGTAAATTCAAAGAAAATCACACATGTCATAAACTTCTAAAAACCAAAGCCAGGAAAATTTTAAAGAAGCAAGAGGAAAAAAACTTATTATATACACAAGAACAATGATAATAATAATAGCCGACCTCTGAATAGAAACAATGCACGTTGTAAAACAATTGAACATCATCTTTAAAATGCTGCAGGGGAAAAATACCTATCAGCCTCAAATTCTATATCCAGCAAAAGGAAAAAAAATTCTTCAAAGGTGATATTCCACACATTCAGTATAAATATTATAATCAGAGCAATGCTTTTAAAAAAGCATGCAGAGGCATACCTAAAAAGTATACAAGAAAATAAAAAGGACTGTTTTTTAAACACTTGATCAGAAAGCAGAAAAGGATGAGTAATTGAACAAATAAATAACAAATATCAAAATGACAGATCTAAAAACCATCAGGTCAATAATTATAATTAAATACACAGGTGGCTGGCAAGACAGCCAAATGGGAACAGCTCCAGTCTGCAGCTCCCAGCGAGATCAACACAGAAGGCAGGTGATTCCTGTATTTCTAACTGAGGTACTCTGCTCATCTCACTGGGACTGGTTAGACAGTGGTGCAGCCCACAAAGAGTGAGCCAAGGCAGAGTGAAGCATCACCTTACCTGGGAAGTACTAAGGGTCAGGGAACTCCCTCCCCTAGCCAAGGGAAACCGTGAGGGACTGTGCCATAAGGAACAGTGCAATATGGCCCAAATACCACGCTTTTCCCAGGGTCTTCACAACCAGGAGACCAGGAGATTCCCTGGAATGCCTATACCACCAGGGCCCTGGGCTTGAAGCACAAAACTGAGCAGCCATTTGGGAAGACACCGAGCTAGCTGCAGGAGTTTTTCTTCATACTGGACTGCCAGTGAGAGAGAACCATTCACTCCCCTGGAAATGGGGCTAAAGCCAGGGAGCCAAGTGGTCTAGCTCAGTGGATCTCACCCCGACAAAGCCCAGCAAGCTAAGATCCACTGGCTTGAAATTCTCACTGCTAGCACAGCAGTCTGAAGTCGACCTGGGTGGGATGCTTGAGCTTGGTGTGGGGAGGGGCGTCCACCATTACTGAGGCTTGAGTAGGCAGTTTTCCACTCACAGCCAGGAAGTTGGAACTGGGCAGAGCCCACCACAGTTTGGCAAAGCCAGACTGCCTCTCTAGATTACTCCTCTCTGGGCAGGGCATATATGAAAGAAAGGCAGCAGCCCCAGTCAGGGGCTTATAAATAAAAGTCCCATCACCCTGGGACAGAACACCTGGGGGAAAGGGTGGCTGCAGGCACAGCTTCAGCAGACTTAAATGTCCCTGCCTGCCAGCTCTGAAGAGAGCAGCAGATTTCCCAGCACAGTGCTTAAGCTCTGCTAAGGGACAGACTGCCTCCTCAAGTGGGTCCCTAACCCCCGTGCCTCCTGACTGGGAGACACCTCCCAGCAGGGGTCGAGAGATACCTCAGACAGGAGAGCTCTGGCAGGTGCCCCTCTGGGACAAAGCTTCCAGAGGAAGGAACAGGAAGCAATCTTTACTGTTTTGCAGCCTCTGCTAGTGATACTCAAGCAAACAAGGTCTGGAGTGGACCTCCAGCGAACTCCAGCAGACCTGAAGCAGAGGGGCCTGACTGTTAGAAGGAAAACTAACACACAGAAAGGAATAGCATCAACATCAACAAAAAGGATATCCACATGAAAACCCCATCCAAAGATCACCAACATCAAAGACCAAAGGTAGATAAATCCATAAAGACGAGGAAAGCCCAGTGCAAAAAGGCTGAAAACTCCAAAAACCAGAATGCCTCTTCTCCTCCAAAGGATTACAATGCCTCGCCAGCAAGGGAACAAAACTGGACAGAGAATGAGTTTGACAAATTGACAGAAGTAGGCTTCAGAAGGTGGGTAATAACAAACTCCTCTGAACTAAAGGAGCATGTTCTAACACAATGCAAGGAAGCTAAGAACGTTGAAAAAAGGTTGGACGAATTGCTAACTAGAATAACCAGTTTAGAGAACATAAATGACCTGATGGAGCTGAAAAACACAGCACAAGAACTTCGTGAAACATACACAACTATCAATAGCCAAATCAATGAAGTGGAAGAAAGGATATCAGAGATTGAAGATCAACATAATGAAATAAAATGTGAAGACAAGATTAGAGAAAAAAGAATGAAAAGGAACAAACTTGGCCTCCAAGAAATATGGAACTATGTGAAAAGACCAAACCTACATGATTGGTGTACCTGAAAGTGACAGAGAGAATGGAACCAAGTTGGAAAACCCTCTTCAGGATATTACCCAGGAGAAATTCCCAAACCTAGCAAGGTAGGCCAATATTCAAATTCAGGAAATACAGAGAACACTACGAAGATACTCCTCGAGAAGAGCAACACCAAGACACATAATCGTCATATTCACCAAGTTTGAAATAAAGAAAAAAAATGTTAAGGGCAGCCAGAGAGAAAGGTCGGGTTACCCACAAAGGGAAGCTCATCAGACTAACAGCAGATCTCTCTGCAGAAACCCTACAAGTCAGAAGAGAGTGGGGACCAATATTCAACATTTTTAAAGAAAAGAATTTTCAACCCAGAATTTCATATCCAGCCAAACTAAGCTTCATAAGCGAGGAGAAATAAAATTCTTTACAGACAAGCAAATGCTGAGAGATTTTGTCACCACCAGGCCTGCCTTAAAAGAGCTCCTGAAGGAAGGACTAAATATGGAAGGGAAAAACTGGTACCAGCCACTGCAAAAACATGCCAATTGTAAAGACCACTGACACTATGAAGAAACTGCATCAAGTAACAGGCAAAATAACCAGCTAGCATCATAATGACAGGATCAAATTCACACATAACAATATTAACCTTTACTGTAAATAGGGTAAATGCCCCAATTAAAAGACACAACTGGCAAATCGGATAAGAGTCAAGACCCATAGGTGTGCTGTATTCAGGAGACCCATCTCATGTGCAAAGACACACATAGCCTCAAAATAAAGGGATGGAGGAATATTTACCAAGCAAATGGAAAGCAAAAAAAAAAAAAAAAGCAGGGGGTTGCGATACTAGTCTCTGATAAAACAGACTTTAAGCCAAAAAAGACCAAAAAAGACAAAGAAGGGCATTACATAATGGTAAAGGGATCAATGCAACAAGAAGGGCTAACTATCCTAAATATATATGCACCCGATACATGAGCACCCAGATTCATGAAGCAAGCCCTTAGAGACCTACAAAGAGACTTAGACTCCCACACAATAGTAGTGGGAGGCTTTAACACCCTGCTGTCAACATAAGACAGATCAATGAGACAGAAAGTGAACAAGGATATCCAGGAATTGAACTCAGTCCTGCAACAAGTGGACCTAATAGACATCTACAGAACGCTCCACCCCAAATCAACAGAATATACATTCTTCTCAGCACCACACAGCACATATTCCAAAACTGACCACATAGTTGGAAGTAAAGCACTCCTCAGGAAATGCAAAAGAATGCAAATCATAACAAACAGTCTGTCACACCACAGTGCAATCCAATTAGAACTCAGGATTAAGAAACTCAGAACTGCACAGCTACATGGAAACTGAACAACCTTCTCCTGAATAAAACCACCTTCACCTGGGTAAATAACAAAATTAAGGCAGAAATAAATAAGTTCTTTGAAACCAATGAGAACAAAGACACAATGTACCAGATCCCTGGGACACAGCTAAAGCAGTGTTTAAAGGGAAATTTATAGCACTAAATGCCCACAGGAGAAAGCGGGAAATATCTAAAATCAACATTTTAACATCACAATTAAAAGAACTAGAGAAGCAAGAGCAAACACATTCAAACGCTAGCAGAAGGCAAGAAATAACTAAGATCAGAGCAGAACTGAAGGAGATAGAGACATGAAAAACCCTTCAAAAAAATCAATTAATCACGAATGGCGAGTAGCGGCGGCGGCGGAAGGGAGAGGCCAGGGGAGGTTTTCCTGGTTTCGGACCCCACTGGCAGGATGGTGAAATCCTCCCTGCAGCAGACCCTCAATAGCCACTGCTTTGCCAGAGAGAAGGAAGGGGATAAACCCAGCGCCACCATCCACGCCAGCCACACCATGCCGCTTCTAAGCCTGCACAGCCCCCAGGGCAGCAGCAGTGAGAGTTCCAGGCTCTCCCTCCGCTGCTGTAGTAACCCGGGTCGGGGGCCTCGGTGGTGCTCCTGATGCCCCTCACCCACCCCTGAAGCCCCTCACCCACCCCTGAAGATCCCAGGTGGGGAGGGAATAGTCAGAGGGATCACAATCTTTCAGCTAACTTATTCTACTTGGATGATTGGCTGAATGTAACAGAGGAAGTAATGTCCAACGACAAGATGAGGATTCTCAACCTCCAGTCCGGGCTCACAGACGCCAAACGCATTAACTGTGGAACAGTGCTGAGTGGCGGCAGCCTCTACATCGAGATCCCGGGCGGCGGCTGCCTGAAGGGAGCAAGGACAGCTTTGCAGTTCTCCTGGAATTTGCTGAGGAGCAGCTGCGAGCCAACCATGCCTTTCTTCATTTGCTTCCACAAGAAACCACCAGGACAGAGCTGCCTTGCTCTGAACCTTCAGCTTTTTGGGCTTTAAGGTTGTGAGACCGGGGTATCCCCTTGTCCCCAAGACACTGGACGCTTGCTTCATGGCCTACACCTTCGAGAGAGAGTCTTCGGGAGAGGAAGAGGAGTAGGGCCTCCTGGGGACTGGGCATCCGGCCCCTGGGGCCACCCCTTGTCAGCCTGGTGGGTGGAAACATAGACTCACTCATCTCACCTGGGTTTGTCCGCATGTTGTAATTGTGCAAATAAATGCTCACTCCAAATTAAAAAAAAAAAAAATCAATTAATCCAGGAGCTGTGTTTTTGAAGATTAACAAAATAGATAGACCACTCTCCAGACTAATAGAGAAGAAAAGAGAGAAGAATCAAATAGACACAATAAAAAAAATGATAAAGGGGGTATCACCACTGATCACACAGAAATGCAAACTACCATCATATAATGAACTATATAATACTAAAAACACCTCTTTGCAAATAAACTACAAAATCTAAAAGAAATGGATTAATTCCTAGACACATACACCCTCCCAAGACCAAACCATAAATAAGTCAAATCCCTGTATAGACCAATAACAAGTTCTGAATTGAGGCAGTAATAGCCTACCAACCAAAAAAAGCTGAGGACCAGACAGCTTCACAGCTGAATTCTATCAGCAGTACAAAGAGGAGCTGATATCATTACTTCTGAAACTATTCCAAATAATAGAAAAAGAGGCATTCCTACCTAACTTATTTTATGAGGCCAGCATCATCCTGATACCAAAGCCTGGCAGAGACACAAGAAGAAAAGAAAATTTCAAGCCAATATCCCTGATGAACATCGATGTGAAAATCCACAATAAAATACCAGCAAACTGAATCCAGCAGCACATGAAAAAGTTCAAGATCAAGTCGGCTTCATCCCTGGGATGCAAGGCTGGTTCAACATATACAAATCAATAAACATAATCCATCATATAAACAGAAACAATGACGAAAACTACACGATTATCTCAATAGATGCAGAAAAGGCCTTCAATAAAATTCTACAGCCCTTCATGCTAAAACCTCTCAATGAACTAAATATTGGTGGGACATATCTCAAAATAATAAGAGCTATTTATGACAAATCCATAGCCAATATCATACTGAATGGGCAAAAGCTGGAAGCATTCCCTTTGAAAACTGGCACAAGACAAGGATGCCCTCTCTCACCACTCCTATTTAACATAGTATTGGAAGTTCTGGCCAGGTCCATCAGGCAAGAGAAGGAAATACAGGGTATTCAAATACGAAGAGAGGAAGTCAAATTGTCTCCGTTTGCAGATGACATTATTGTATGTTTGGAAAACCCCATCGTTTCAGCCCAAAATCTCCTTAACCTGATAAGCAACTTCAGCAAAGTCTCAGGATACAAAATCAACATGCAAAAATAACAAGCATTACTATACAGCAATAGTATAAACAGAGCCAAATCATGAGTGAATTCCCATTCACAATTGCTACAAAGAGAATAAAATACCTCGGAATACAACTTACAAGGGATGTGAAGGACCTCTTCAAGGAGAACTACAAACCACCGCTCAAGGAAATAAGAGAGGACACAAACAAATGGAAAAACATTACATGCTCATGGACAGTAAGAATCAGTATTATGAAAATAGCCATACTGCCCAAAGTAATTTACCGATTCAATGCTATCCCCATCAAGTTACCATTGACTTTCTTCACAGAAATAGAAAAAACTTCTTTAAAGTTCATATGGAACAAAAAAAAAGAGCCTGCATAGCCAAGACAATACAAAGCAAAAAGAACAAAGCTGGAGGCATCATGGTACCTGACTTCAAACTATACCACAAGGATACAGTAACCCAAATAGCATGGTACTGGTAACAAAACAGATATATAGACCAATGGAACAGAATAAAGGACTCAGAAATAATGCTACACATCTACAACCACCTTATCTTTGACAAACATGACAAAAACAAGCAATGGGGAAAGGATTCCCTATTTAATAAATGGTGTTGGGAAAACTGGCTAGCCATATGCAGAAAACTGAAACTGTACCCCTTCCTTACACCTTATACAAAAATTAACTCAAGATGGATTAAAGACTTAAACATAAGACCTAAAACCATAAAAACCCTAGAAGAAAACCTAGGCAATACCATTCAGGACACAGGCATGGGCAAAGACTTCGTGACTAAAACACCAAAAGCAATGGCAACAAAAGCCAAAATTGACAAATGGGGTCTAATTAAACTAAAGAGCTTCTGCACAGCAAGAGAAACTATCATCAGAGTGAACAGGCAACCTACAGAATGGGAGAAAATTTTTGCAATCTATCCACTGGACAAAGGGCTAATACCCAGAATCTACAAGGAACTTAAATTTACAAGAAAAAAACAACCCCATCAAAAAGTGGGCAAAGGATATGAACAGACACTTCTCTAAGAAGACATTTATGCAGCCAATAGACATATGAAAAAAAGCTCATCATCATTAGTATTAGAGAAATGAAAATCAAAACCACAATGAGATACCATCTCACACCAGTTAGAATGGTGATCATTAAAAAGTCAGGAAACAATAGATGCTGGAGAGGATGTGGAGAAATAGGAATTCTTTTACACTGTTGGTGGGAGTGTAAATTAGTTCAACCATTGTGGAAGACAATGTGGCAATTCCTCAAGGCTCTAGAACCAGAAATACCATTTGACCCAGTGATCCCATTACTGGGTATATACCCAAAGGATTATAAATTATTCTACTATAAAAACACATGCACATGTATGTTTACTGAGGCACTATTCACAATAACAAAGACTTGGAACCAACCCAAATGCCCATAAATCATAGACTGGAGAAAGAAAATGTGGCAGTTACATGCCACGTAATAGCATGCAGCTATAAAAAAGGATGAGTTCATGTCCTTTGCAGGGACATGGATGAAGCTGGAAACCATCATTCTCAACAAACTAACACAGGAACAGAAAACCAAACACTGCATGTTATCACTCATAAGTGGAAGCTGAACAATGAGAACACATGGACACAGGGAGGGGAACATCACACACTGGGGCCTGTTGGAGGGTAGGCGGTTAGCGAGGGCATAGCATTAGGAGAAATACCTAATGTAGATGACAGGTTGATGGGTACAGCAAATCACCATGGCATGTGTATACCTGTGTAACAAACCTGCACTTTCTGCATATGTATCCCAGAACTTAAAGTATAATTTAAAAAAATAATTAAATACAAGTGAATACTAAGTAAAAGGAGTGGACTGCTGGACTGGAAGATTCAAATATATGACGTCTGCACAAACCACTTTAAATACAAAGCCATGGATACATTGAAAGTAAAATATGAATAAAGTTATACCATGCAAATGGTAAGCATAAGAACACTGGTGTGGCTACATTAACCTCAGACAAAACAGACTTCAGGATATGAGGGACATTTCATAAAGGGAAAAGGTTGTTATCAGGAAGACATAAAGTCCTAAATGTATACCCACAACATTGAAAATACATGAAGCAAAACTCAACAGAACCAAAGGAGAAATAGGCAAGGGGCAAAATGATAGATGAAATTATGAACACTATTTTCTCAGTAATTAATAGGAAAAATGGGGGAAAACAATAAGCATGCAGAAGATCTTAACAACACTATCAACCAACTAGACTATATGGGCATTAATACAACATTACATCCAATGCAGAATACACAAGGTATATAAGTACCTATGGACAGTTAACATAGATAGACTATATACATACATACATTTTCATGTGTGTGTATACATATATAGCACTGATCAAGAGAAGCAAATTTCAAAACAATGATGGAAAGTCATTTTTAGCTATTTTTCCTAAAAATGGCAATAAAAATTACATCACCTAAGATCTTTTATTCATCTAATGTAAAAAAGGTCATTCCACAATCTATAAATACTAAAGATATTTTCTGGAAACTATGACTCACATTATACAGGATGTCCCACAGAAATAATCAACATAATGCACTTATTATAGCAATGTATTAATAAGCCAAATTAATCAGCTACCAAATTGTGCTATATTTCAGCTTCAGTAGAGACAAAGTTCATAAAAGTATGTCGGAATACTATTAGCTTGTGATACTATTTCTCATTAAAATCTATTTTTGAGACAGACTTGAAATGTAGCAAAAAATACTACATATACAAAATAAATATTCAAAGGGAAATATATAACCATGTCTTCTACATAAATATTTTGAAATAAATTATGTTCAATGTGACTCATGTTTTCTGAGAATACAATCCAAGATTACTATTTATTATGTACAAATATAGCACAATTATGTACAAATATTGCACAACAGAACATACTGTACATTTATTTTTGCAAATACCCCATTTAAAAAAATCAATACATGGAATGCCATGAGGCCTGAAGGCCCATCATCGTCCAAGAAGCTATCAGCAGTATGGCCATAGCTGTGTTTTCCATAGTCACTGACTGAAACATAAACTCCTCTTGTCTTCTATACCTTTAATCACTACAGCAATATGCTGTGCTGCTTCTTTACCCAACCCCAAATTCCTCCTGTCCTTCATAACCCATTAGTTCTCTGTAATTCCTAGTCAATGATATAAAAACTCCCAAATAACATCCATCCTCCCAAGTCACTGAAAGGGATCTGGCCCTAAATTTCCTATCTTATGCAAATTCTGATTCTCCCCCAAGCCACATCTTCTCTGAAACAGAAGCTGCATTTTCTGCCATACTTCAAGTACTTCAGTGGTTAGACAAATAAATTAATATTCTCTTCATTTCCCCATACGTCTTTGGAATTGTACTTCTCCATTTTCCTGAGATAACCCATTCTCCTTTGATATTTGTATCATTTGGCTCTATTAAAGATAGTTATCTAACCAACTCTGATCACTCCTGACTCAATATTCCTCTCCATCCCAGTCCCAAGGTATATTTATAACTACATAGAAGAGCCATTGAATATCCACCCCCACAGACCTTTGATTCTCTCATCTTCTATGTCTTTCTCCAAAACACTTGCCACCTATTTCAATGGCCATATCCTTATCGCACAAACTACTCCATCCACAAACTACTCTGAAATCGCTAATTTCCTATCTCCAGTCTCAACATTTCTCCTGAAAACTAGATAAATTTCTCCAACTAATCTTCAGTATTTTCACCTGGATATTTCATGCCTACCTGAAACTCAACAATTTAAACTGGTCACCGTTCCCACGAGGAGTGCAGTAGGCTTAAGCAGATTCCAGCTGAGAAGCTGTAAGAATCTGCGTGTTCTAGGGTTGGGACGCTAGGCCCCAGCGGCCTGGATTTTCTAGTGGGATCTTATGATCCATGGGTTGCACAGTTCTGTGGAAAAAGCAGCTTCCCCTTCTGGGTAGCAGTGCTCATTCACTGCGTCCCTTGCTGGGGGGAGGGGGTTCTCCTTTCCCGTGTAGCTCTCAGGTGGGCCACGCACTACACTATTCTTCCTTCTGTCCATGGGTCACGCCAGCCTTCTAGTCAAGTTTGATGAGAGAACCTGGATACCTTGGTTGCCAGTGAAGGATTCACACGCTTACTATGTTTTTTTGGGATGGGAGCCTCTGAGCCCCGCTGTATGTAGTCAGCCATCTTGGCCGCATCACTTCTATTATTTTTACGTCCTTTCCTTTTCTTAATGAATTGGATTAAAACATCAGAATACAGTTATTTAATATAGAACCTTACATGTTTCTGACTATAACAGGTATGCCTAGAGTATTTCCCAATTATAGTGTTTATAATCTGCATTTTATTAGGAATTTTTAAAAAGAAATTATACCTTTGCTATATCTTTCAAGATAATACTCGTTTGTCTACTTACTGATGTGATGAATGATATTAGTAGATCTGTTATTATGGATCCATAATTTCCTTCCTAAAATAAATCTTACTCAGTATATTATTTTACTATATAGTATCAGTCAAATTTCTCCATATTTTCTCTTTTAGTTTATGTCTTTTCTGCCTTGCTTGTGAAAGTACTGCCCATCCCAAGATTTTAAAAAGCTAAAAACTTCCACAAATGACATAATAAACACTGTAACAAAAAATATATTTTCAGACTAGGAAAATATATAACATATCAATAAAGGATCAAAATCTCTCATATACCACTTCAATAATAAAAACCAAACTAAAAAAGGAAAAAGATTATAAACAGGAAATTCACAGAAGAATACACATGCTATATAAATAGAAAAACCAATTGTTTTTCCTTCTTATTCACACTCAACACAGAATACTTCACCTCTGGTTATCAAAATGTAGGAGGGTTCCCACTTCCCACACTGACAAGTTTAACACCAGCTGGGTATCCTATAGTTTAATCCAAACCTGATAATATATCCCTGGAGTTAGCATCAAATCCCATGTGTTAAGGGCTCAATCCCTCAAGATTGCCTCCACTTCAGATATCAATCAAAAGCCTAGATTGTGACCAGTGCTTCTGTCTGACCAGCTATATATTGCCAGGGTGGGGAGTGGTGGGAACATGACCCTCTCCTCAGGTTTAATTTGCTAGAGCAACTCACATAACTCAGGGAAACACATTTACAAATTGATTAATAAAGAATATAATAAAAGACACAGATGAAGAGCTACACAAGGCAAAGTATTTGGGAAGGGGTGTGAAGCTTCCATGCCCTCTTGGGGGCAGGCCACCCTCCCAACACCACATTTCCCATACCCTAGAAGCTCTCTGAACCCTGCAGCTTTGGGATTTTTATAAAGGCTTCATCACATAGTCATTGAGATTATTAACTCAATCTCTAGCCCCTTCCCCCTTCCTACAAGAAAGGAGTTAGAACCGAAAGTTCCAAGTTTCTAATCATGGCTTAGTCTTTCTGGGAGCCAGTCCCTATCCAGGAGCCCACCAAGAGTCATTTTATTAGAACAAAGAGAGTCCTATCACCTAAGAGGTTCCAAGGAATTAGCAGCTCTTTGTCAGAAGCCAGGATAAAAGCTCAGTTATTAGAACCAGAAATACATGTAGAACCCCTATCACTCAAGAAATTAAAAAGGTTTTAGGAGCTGTGTGCCAAAAACTAGGGGTAGAGACCTATATCTATCTCTTATTATTTCTCACACATACTCATACACAAGCATGTATATTACTAATTTGAAGAAAAAATAAGATGATAACCCACATACTGTGTTAGTCATTCACTCTCACACACTGTTGGAGAAACAGGTGTAGCATTCACTCTCACACACTGTTGGAGGAACTATACATTCATATTATCTTTTGGGAGGTTATTTTTGCATCTTTAACCAAACATTTCACTCTAAACCTTCAAAAATTATAAATTCCCCTCTGAAGAACTTCTCCTACAGATTACTGATGTTCCCATAGAATGTACCTCTTCACTACAGCACTGTTAACTAGCGCAACATCAGAACCAACCTAAATATCTACAAATGAAGAATGGCTTAATAAATTAACACTGTAATACCATGCAGCTATTTGAAAAAGAGAGATTTAAACATAATGGCCTAGAAAGAGTTCCATGATGAAGTGAAAAAAAACTGAATAAAACTTTTGTCATGTAAATATATAAGTAAGATCTAAAACGATTTGCACCATGCTGTTAAAAGTAGTTATCACTGGAGATGAGCCTGGAAGAGCTTAGGGTTGAATTTTCAACTTTTACTTTACATATATATCTTTTTTTAGTAAGGATATCGATGATTTTTAAATTTTCTCTTGGATTTTGTTTTTTTAATTCTTTTAAATAATTTGGTGTCTTTAATTTGCTAAAGATTTACGTAAGATTTCTATATGTCTAGTCTTAAGTGAGATCAGTCTGTAGGGTTTTGTGGGGGGGGGGGTGTATCTTTGTCCTGTTTGAATACCAAAGTTACACCTTGAAAAAATGAATTGATAGTTTTCTGTTTTCTGTTCCATCAAAGTCTGAACAAAATAAGAATCATTTCATTTTCACAAGGCCTCTTAGAACCTAATTGTAGTTATCTGCATGTTGCATCTTTTGCAAGGGTAGTTCTTGAACAACTTTTCTACTTCTTCCATAGGCTGTTAGTCTGATATCCAGACTCCCTTCTGTAAATAAGTTCAGCTTTCATAACTGTATAAACTTATTTTTCAGAGAAGTTTTACTTACTCTACTGTTCATGTCTTCAATTTCCTTTGCTCGCTGAATTCTCCTCATTTCTAAGACCTGCTCCCTTTTCTTTTGCAACCATGCTTTAAATACTATGTCATTCTCTCTCTTTTTTTCTTTCTCTTCTTCTATTTTTCGTTGCTCTTCCTAGTAAAAGAATATGAAAAGACATTACTAAAAGATTAATAAAATTGTATGAATTATCAGAGTAGAGAGATATATTTTGAGATCTGAAATTAGGATTCCCTGATCCTAAAATTTTCCATCAGAAAACTGGTCCTTCTAGGCCAGATGCAGTGGCTCCTGCCTGTAATCCCAGCACTTTGTGGGGCAAGGCAGGCAGATCACTTGAGGTCAGGAGTTTGAGACAAGCCTGGCCCACATGGTGAAACCCCGTTTCTACCCAAAATACAAACATTAGCTGGGCTAATTTAACAAGTTTATAGTTAAATTTTCTTCAAATAATGGAATTCTAAGTGTTTTCCTTACATTTTGACAATATAACAAGACTTTCTAATTCCTTTTGATTGAACAGAAAGAAGAGAGGAAAGGAAAAATTCTACCAAACAGTGTAAAATATATTTGAGAATATCTATATACTATTTTCTGAGCCCTAAAGTAGCCTACCTTATAGAAAATATAAATGAATTTATTAAAGATTAAATTTTACATTATTTATACATTTCCATTTCACACAAAGGACTTTGGATACTTCGCATGAATACAGTATGACAAAAGATGATTATCTTTCCAAGGGGAACATTCAGGTATATTACACAGAAGCTAACAGCCAAAGCACTGATCGCTAACGGAGTTGCCAAAGAGAACACTGAAATGATGCACTTAGGTTAGAAAGACAGAGTATAGCAACCCAACCCAGAAAATGTGGGCATAAAAAAGCAAAGCCTTCCCCTGAAACCAACTAAAACATGTTAAAAGTCTTAGTACTTAAAGACCATGTCTTGAGCCAACTTAGTTATAGGATATCGACACAATAAAAGTGTATTTCAGAACAAAGAGTATGACATTCAGAAAAGAGAAACAAAATGAAAACAGAATTATCCATCCCTCACACTAAAGACTAACATCAGTTCATTAATAAAAAGGCAGTGACAACTATATAAAATCACCAGTATAACTTTTGTAAAAATATACACACATACCTACACATTTGTGTACAGCAAACGTATTGATGTCATTCTCAAAAAATTATTTTGTATTGTCACCAAATTCTTATACTTTTAAGGGTTGTTTTATACCTGAATCAAGTAAACTTAGTTTGACTATTAAAGCTATTAGTGACCAAGTGAGCGAAGCTCTATAAGCATGCACCCTTTTAGGTTCTTATCTGAGTGTGCTAGAGGTTACACGTTCTTACGAAGTCATTTTTCACTTTTTTTTTTTTTTTTTTTTTTTGCTAATGCCAATTCCTGATTTAAATGCCAGAGATTTCCCTGATAATTTCCCATATAAAGTAGATAACACACCATTTCTCAAGGGTACCAGAGAACTGGAAATTTTTATTCCAGTTTGCTACTAACAAATACAGATATACCTTGGTAAAGTTATTTAAACTTTCCAAGATTTTCGTATCTGCAAAATGATCTGCAAGGTCACTTCTAGTATATTATTTGCTGAACTTTGTATTTAGAATTAGACATTTTGTATGGCTCAGCTTAATACCATTAGGTTTCCAGTAAAACAAAGAATTGGAGCACTGATATAAGTAATTCCGAGAAAACTCACCAGTTTAAGTCCTGGAATTCTCAATTATAAGATACATAAGAGTTTCACATAAGAACAAATATGAAAAACAAAAAAAATTAATTTCTAGAAGGCATTTTGGAGACCTTTCATTAAGAATGTTAGGCTATATTCTTAATCTGAAACTAAAATCCTGGAAGTAAAAGAACTGAAGGCATAGAACATAATATGAAACACATGCAAGTAAAAGAATTACAGTCCAAGTCTTCCTGTTGCCTCCTAAACCTCTACACTTTGTGCCTTCATTTTTCCATCTGACATTTTATTTTTACCTATCATATCAAGATTACTTTCAGCAGTCACTTAACATCTCGTGAGTCTCACCTTTAAAATGAAAGGATCAGATGAAGTCATCACTGAGTTCTCCGCTAACACAGATCAGTCTACTATTCTTTGTGATCCTTACAAGGACCAAAGTAATCACCGTGTTCACTCCATAAATACACATTCTTAATACTTAATCAATCTAACAATAGATAAAGAAATCAAAAGAAGTCTCCAATGGTTTGAACAACTGTTTTAATTCCCATTGCATTTATAAAACAGTAAAACATGCTCTACTTTTAATATAATGCCCACTTAGGTTCTCACCTCTCTTTTCAGCTTTTCTCTCTTTTGTTCTAGCTGTTTTTGTAGTTCTTTCTGTCGAGGGGAAAGACAGTATGTTGAAGTCACTGGTGAGATACGTGCAGACTGTGTCCTGTGATTATATTTCCCTTTTCCTTTACTTCGATCTGAGTTGGCAGCAGAGCTTGGACAAGTCTTGCGGTTGAGTGGTGGCTGAGGGATATAAACCAGTGGCTCTCCTGTTGATGAGTGAGTGACAGCATGAATCTTTGCTGCAGAATCTTCTTTCTTGGTGCCACTGACAGAGGAGTTGGAAGATCTGAGTAACAAGTGCTGAGGGTCATTTTCTGTACTATTTGCATTATTAATGGGAGGCAAAAACCCCTGACTCGCAATGTCTTGTAAATTCAGAAGTTCAAATTTTCCATCTCTTTCTACCAGTATTGTCCTATCCTTGTTTTCTTCACAACTTGCATTAGTAAGTGACAGGAGTACATTTTCTTGTCCAAAATCATTGGAAATACATAACTGTGACAGTTTCCCAAACATATTCCTTTCGTTTTCAAAATAATTTTTAGACGTATTAGTGTCTTCTAGTGGAGGAACTTCCAAATCAACTAATTTGTCCTTGAACTTAAGTTTTCGCTCCCTTTTATCATTCACAGGTTCTTGATTCTGTAGAAGCTTGTTAGCTTGTACAATTTTCTCCATAATATATCTCCTTACTTCCTCATCCTCTTCCTCCTCCAAGTCTTTCTGGCTTTCTAGTTTGGATTCCTGGAAAGAGTTTTCGCTATCTGAATCTGATATGGGATCCAAAGGTTGAATACCTGGTACAGAAATTATGTCATTTCTTCTTGGTGAGACGTCATCCTGCAGAGACTTGTCAGGATCAGAATGCTGTTTGGTGTGCTCTATTACTGTTTCATTCTCTTTTAAGTCTTGGTTAATATTCTCTTCCTTCTCACAAGCCATCTAAAAACAAGATATTTTTCAGTCAAAATTGAGATTCTTCATTTATCAGTAGACATACAAAATGGGATTTTCCTGTTCATGTAATTTATTTTATGAATGGGAAAATTTAAGTGTTTATTGCTCATAATTTGCTCATAACATTCTAATTCATACTTATGAGTATTCAAGGGAAATACATGTGACAGCAATGCAGGAAAAATTCAACTTTAAATTTGAATTTGATGTTGATTTTTAAACATTTTTATGCTAATGTATCTAACTACAAATAACAATATTAGCATTCCTTTCCCTATAAAATTTTCCTCTCTTTACATTTTCAGAAAAACAATTTTCAAAAATGTTTCCTCCTTGTAATATCTGCATTCTTCAATCAAACATCTTTCTCCCCAGACCATTTCAAGGACGAATTATTTGGTCAAGTCCTAATCACTTGAGGTTCTTTTAATCTTTTCAGACTATTATTGTCATTATAATCTGCAGGACCTATCTACATTCCAGGTCAATTTTTACCTTTAGATCAGATTTTCCTTCTTCAACTATACTCAGAAATTCCAGTAATCCATGCTAACCACCATCAGATAACTTGGCATTACATTAAAAATAATTAATTCCACATGAACCATAAACCAGTATCAGTGCAGCAAAAAACTCCACTCCACTTCTGCTATATCTAACTAAAAGCTTATATATATATAAATATATAGTATATAAATGTATATAATATATATAATAGATATAATATATAAAGGTATATAATATAAATATTATATATACATTTTTTTCTCTTTGTCAAAGTTCTCTCCCTCCTAAAGCAGTCCTATGGGAGTTACTACATGCTGCTCTCTTCAACCCCTTAAAATCACTTTCCTCCTTCCCTTGCTCATAGGTCATCCTGTGCGGCAGTGAAGGTCATCTTGTCTGATAGTCAGATGTCCAACAAGCAAATAAACCTAGCCCATTAAAATGACTGCCAATTAACTGTGATTTAACTAAGATCTCTGTATCACAATTGTTCATTGTAGCCTTCTCTAGTTCATTTTTTTATTTTTCCAGTATCATGAGGATGGCAGATCTCTGGTTCATTCTTATAGTCTGTTTCTAAACTCTCCTTTGGCTTTTATTTCTTTTGTTTGAAAACCCACTTTTTAAAATAAATCTTCCCCGACCCTCTTACATGTCTCTAGCTCAGTCATACCCTTTTCTCAAAAGCTTCAAAAGAAGAGGTTATTACAATCATCCACTGGAATGTGTAAGATTCATAACAGCACTTTTATTTTATCCCAGCTATATATATCCCTAGCACCTAGAACAGCCTCTGATATATGATAGGTGATCGTTAATACTTGCTGAATTAGAAAATGAAACAATAAATCATTCCTATTACCTCTCTAATTCTATCACACTGTGCTTTGGATCTCACACCCTTCCAGTCTTGAGAAACTGGTTCAACCTTACCATTCTGGGTATCTGCCTCTACTCATTCTGCTTATTTTTCTGTTAGGATGCATAAAACTCCCATTTAAAAGCCATCTTAGAAAAATCTTTACTTTTGACTCTGTTTCCATCTTCAAATATTGTGTATCCCATTTGTCTTTTCTATTATATTCAAAGCAAAATGGAACTAAAAAATCTGTAATATAAAACCTGCATTTCCTCACAGTCTTTTCCTTAACACCTTTAAAACTGGCTTCTGCTATAATAACTCTGATCATTATCCCTCTGAAGTCACCTATTTATATCCCAGTGCTATTCCTTGTCCTACTTATTGATACTAACTTACATATACACATATATATAAACACATACATATGCATATATACATATATATGTTTCATAGAAATACATATACACATTATACATATGTAAAGAGAAAGAAATAACCTATCTTGATGCAGGAACTGGTTAATTTTCCTGGAGTTCCTTTTTACATCTCTGATAAATAGTATATGACCATGCTTAATGGATCCACTTTTCCTAGAAGTATTCCTGTGACTCAGACTTTGACCCTTTACTTTTTTCTCTATATTCACTGCCAAGAAGACCTAATTCAGTCTTAAAGTTTTAAATATTAGCGAAAAGGTCATGTGTTTAGAGGATTTGCTTTATTTTTCATTTATTTTAATAGCATAACCCCATGCTTTTACCCAAGTTCACAAAAAGTAGGAATTAACTGTATTTTTTAGTTTCAATGCAATAAATCATGATTTTACTATTTATTTATATTATTTAAATTATAATTTTATAATGGTCATTTTAGTTTTATTAAATGCTAGTGTAATAACTGTTCTCTCACTAATACTTGCTGAATTAGAAAATGAAACAATAAATCATCTGCCTATGCCTTAGGATACAACATTTAAGCAACCTATGCCTCATTTTTCTTATCTTTAAGATGAGGATAATAGTAATTTACCCGATGTAGATCAAAGAAATTTTGTGATGTTTAGATGAGACAATAATGTGAAAACCTTAAAGAATTGCAAAGCACTTTGTAATATAATTATTATGAATGCTGTTGGCAACATATACCTCTATTATGCTGGCATCACTTTTTTCATTTTCATTAATTAACCACTCCAAGTCCTTTTCAAAGTCATCTTCGTATTCTTCACTTTTTTTTGAATCAGTATCTTTAATTTCATTCATTTTCTGTTTGTGAAGGAAATATGCTATAAGATTTCAAAAGATAAGGTATATGTTATGCCCACTCTAGAGGAGGAATGGCATATGGAGATTAATGCTATAGGTAAGCTAAGTAACACAGAGAAACACAAAATGGAATGTTCAAAATGAACATGCACTTGAATACACCATAAAAGAGAGATTTGCAATGGCAAGACATTTCCATAGGTAAACATTGCTAAAAACTCTCCCACCTTCCCCCGATTTCCCAAATAATTATTGATGTTGGTTCCTTTTCCCTCTCAAGATAAATTTTCAGTACACTTTAGGTATGCTGAATTAATAAATAATCCAAAAGCTGTTTTAGTCATTAGCTTCGCTTTGTTCTCCCCAAACCTTTGGCCAGACTAAGTTATTACTGAATAATAATGGTTAATTATTCAACTTAATTATTATTGAAAAATAACTGTTACTGTTCAACTGTATAATTATTATTTTTTTCTAAACTATTCATTGGACTATAATTCCTTCCCAATATTTATTTATTTTAAATTAAAAATACAAAGCAGATTTGCTAAAGGACTCAAAAGTAAGCCCTTCAATAATTTCTAAATCAGGTTGAGCACAAATTTTGAAGTGATCTGGAGAAACCAAATCAACACTTCAGAGTGAGTTTCACTTCCTAACTGCAAGACAAGCTAAATTGCTTAAGCTGTTAAGTCTAACTACCCACCAATTAAAAGCAAGGGCACTATGAATGACACAGAATAAACTAAAACTCACTGTAATCCAAAATACTTACAGTAAAAATAGCACTTTTCAGTCACAATGCCTTGGAATAATCAGTTTTCCTTTCAGAGCAGGGATCTTGAAATTTATTATTTTAAGATGTTTGAGTTACATAAATATATATCTTTGGAACTCTTCAGTGCTTTCCCTTATTTTATGATAAACACAGTTCTGAACTCATAAATAAATGGTTGCCTGAAGACTTTAGTAGATATGTTTTATTGTTTACAGAGAATCCCACCCACAAGAAAACTAAATTTTAAAATGAAAACATAAGATCTGTATAATAAATTAAAAACACAGTAATTAAAAACTTAACAGGTTAGGGATCTTTAAGTCATACTATTATGCCATAATTCAAAGGAAAAAAAAAGGTCATAGTTAAGGTAACTCTGAGAAGTAAATTAAGTCGCATCAAATCTGAAGTGCGATTCTTTTCCTGTAACTTTAGAAGAAAAAAAAAAAAAAACCCATGACTGGTTCTCAAGTAAACAAAGAACATAAATTACAAACTCTGGTTATCAAATCCCTTAAGCCTTTTTCAAATGCGTCACAGGATATTCAAACCCCTTCAATTCTTCTAATCTTCATCTCCAGGGTACTAGCCATATGGTACACAGTCAACAAGCTAGAACAAAAATACATCTCACACAAACAAAATCACTTAACACTTCCTACTTTATGCTTGTGAGTTTCACACATTTAAATTTCAACATTTATCATCAGTAAAAATCTAGGTAAGTGGCTTAAACCAACTCTACCCTCTTAATAGGGAACCGTAGAAAGAGACGGAAATCAGTTCCTTCCTCCCTGTCTGGTAAATCCCATGTGGATAGGTGAACTGCTGATCTTTCAGTAGGAGTCTTAAACCAAGTCCATATGTATACATAATTTTGATAACTTTCTTCCAGAATTCAGGATATTCAAAAATAGTTTAATCTAAATAATGGAGTCCCGTCTTACGGCGTTTTAAACATATGCTTGCTTAAAAATCTAAGAACTGAAAGCATGTCAAAGAGAATGCCTTTTAATATAAAATAAGTACTTAAGCAAAAACTAATCCATAACATCATGAAACCATCTGGCCCATTATTCCTGTGTATCCTGCCAAGACTGTAATCCTATAAGTTTTTAAAAAATCATAACCTGTCACAAAGTATAATGACAAATATTTTATGATAATTTTAATCTGTATTCAGGATCCCAAGGTACCACCAACGAAATGAGTATCATTGCCTCTTAATGGAAGCTACAATTTCGGTAGTGACTTTTTCTCCCAGGGACAAAATAATTACTTTCCACGTTCAAGAACTTTGAGAGGGGAAAGAATATGACAAAAACTTAGTCTAAGCTACCCTGAGAGAGTTTCCTTCATACGTAGAGAAGCAAGGTGTTACCAGACTTCCCCACCAATGCCAGACTCGGTGGACCTCGGACTCCAGAGGATAAGACGCCACCAGAAAGCTTCTTCCCTCACGACCTACCTTCCCTCCCAGCTCTACCAGACGTTTATACCTTTACCCTCTATCCCACCATTAATATCTCCGCATCGTCCTTCCCTTCTCTCCCTCTATATCCCTCCTGCCTGTGTAAAACGCGGCGGCTGGGGTCACAGAGATGGCCAGGGGAGTTCTCCTCTCCTCCTCTTTCTAAGCTCTTCACATTGAGGCAAAGCAGACCCCGTCACCCGCCTCCGCTGCAGCCAGGACCACACTGCCATGGCAACAGCGTGCCTCTGCGTCCTCCATCCGGGCCTCTCTACGAGAGCGACAAAAACCCGCGCAGGCGCACGCGATATCCCCAGAATACCTACCCCTCCCGGCACCCATCCCGGTGCTTGCAAAAGTCCGGTCAAGCTGAGGTTTCTAAGGGGACGACCAAGGAATCCACGCATCACTAACGTTATTGGAGACTCGCGAAGTGCCTCTGTGTTGGTTGTGAAATTTCCCTCTTGTAGCTATCTCTCGTCAGATTTAGAATTCCTTAGGACAACTTCTAAAACTATATTTCTATATGTTATGTGCTTCGCAGTTAACGTAAAAAAGTCGTTTTTAGTTTTCATTAGTAGATAAGCAAATTGCTAATTAGTTACCATATTTTTGACCCTCAGCTTTTTTTCCGAATCAAAACCAAAACTGTACCCAAGAGAGTTGCCAAAGACAATAGGATTTTTGTTCCAGCTTTGAGGCACGTAAAAATGGTCAACTAGAATTTTCTCAAATTCCGCTTATCTTTATGTATAAAGGCAAAGCAAGATGAATTTTAGATTGTGGTGAAAGTTGAGAAGATTTTAACAACTATCCATTCCCAGCCAGAAACAAATAAGAACTGGGAGAAGTAAAAATATTTCCTCAGTACAATGCAGTGTGTTCAGATTATTTTTAAATTGTTTATTATTAGGATTTCTATCACTTGATATGATGGAGAGCACCTTTTCTCCAAAAGAGGCAATGTAAAATTAAATTTTTAGATATTCTTCAAGTTACAGACTTAAGGTTTTTTAAAATGGAAGGTTAAAATGAACTGTAACATTGAGTGCACTTCCTAGATGTGGTGTAGTTGTAATGACCTAATGTTTCTACTGCTTCAGCACTTGAAAAAAGAACCCCCCAAAAAAGTTATTCACTGTTAAAGGTTGAAGGAATTTTAGTCAAATCTCCTTTAATGGATGTAGAGTTGTAGAGTTACTTACCAAAGCTGGAAGTAGACCCTGGGTTTCAGAACTCCTGGGTTAATAGCTTTTTCCTCTGGCCATCCCCCTAAATTTGTATTTTTCAAATAATGGGTACTAGCGGCAATTTTTTTTTTAAGTTTCAGTAGGTTTTGGGGGTACAGGTGGTGTTTGGTTACATGGATAAGTCCTTTAGTGGTGATTTCTGAGATTTTGGTGCACCCATCACCTGAGCAGTGTACACTGTACCCAATATGTAGTCTTTTTTTGTTTTGTTTTGAGACAGAGTCTCGCCACTGGAGTGAAGTGGCACAATCTTGGCTCACTTCAACCTCCGTCTCCCGGGTTCAAGCGATTCTCGTGCCTTAGCCCCCAGAGTAGCTGGAACTACAGGCACACCACCACGCTTGGCTAACTTTTTGTACTTTTAGTAGAGACGGGGTTTCACCATGTTGCCCAAGCTGGTCTCCAACAACTGAGCTCAGGCAGTCCGCCCACCTCAGCCTCCTAACCAATATGTAGTTTTTTTATCCCTCACCCTGCTCCCACCCTTTCTCCCAAATCCCCAAAGTCCACTGTATCATCCTTGTGCCTTTGCATCCTCATAGCTTAGCTCCCTCTTATAAGTGAGAACATACGATGTTTGGTTTTCCGTTCCTGAGTTATTTCACTTAGAACAGTGATGAATTAACCTCCATTTCCATCCAGGTAGCTACAATGCCATAATTTCATTCCTTTGTATGACTGAGTAGTATTCCAGGGTATATATGTGTACCACATTTTCTTTATCCACTTGTTGATTGATGGGCATTTGGTTTGGTTCTTTATTTTTGCTATTAAGAATTGTACTGCAATAAATGTGTGTGCAAGTGTCTTTTTCACATAATGACTTCTTTTCCTCTGGGTAGATACCCAGTAGTGGGATTGCTGCATCAAATGGTAGATCTACTTTTAGTTCTTTAAAGAATCTCCGGCCGGGCGCGGTGGCTCAAGCCTGTAATCCCAGCACTTTGGGAGGCCGAGACGGGCGGATCACGAGGTCAGCAGATCGAGACCATCCTGGCTAACCCGGTGAAACACCATCTCTACTAAAAAATACAAAAAAAAAAAAAAAAAAAAGCCAGGCAAGGTGGCGGGCGCTTGTAGTCCCAGCTACTCGGGAGGCTGAGGCAGGAGAATAGCGTAAACCTGGGAGGCGGAGCTTCCAGTGAGCTGAGATCCGGCCACTGCACTCCAGCCTGGGTGACAAAGCGAGACTCCGTCTCAACAACAACAACAAAAAAAAGAACCTCCACACTGTTTTCCATAGTGATTGTACTAGTTTACATTCCCACTACCAGTATAAAAGTGTTCCCTGTTCACCACATCCATGCCAACATCTGTTTTCTTTTTTTTTTTTTTTTTTTTTTTTTTTTTTTTTTTTTTGCTTATGACCATTCTTGTAGGAGTAAGGTGGTATAGTATTGAGATTTTGATTTGCATTTCCCTGATCATTAGTGATGTTGAGCATTTTTTCATATCTTAATTGGCCATTTGAATATCTTTTGAGAATTGTCTATTCATGTCCTTAGCCCACTTTTTGATGAGATTATTTGTTTATTCCTTGCTGATTTGTTTGAGTTCCTTGAAGACTAGATATTAGTCCTTAGTCAGATGCAGTTTGTGAAGATTTTCTCCCACTCTGTGGGTTGTCTGTTTACTCTGCTAATTATTTATTTTGCTATGCAGAAGCTTTTTAGTTTAGTTAAGTCCCATCTACCTTTTGCTGCATTTGCTTTTAGATTTTTGGTAATGAAGTCTTTGCCAAAGCCAATGTCTAGAAGGATTTTTCCAATGTTATCTTCTATAATTTTTATGGTTTCAGGTCTTATATTTAAGTCTTTGATCCATCTTGAGTTGATTTTTGTATATGGTGAGAGATGAGGATCCAGTTTGATTTTTTTACATGTGGCTTGCCAATTATCCCAGCACCATTTGTTGAATAGGGTGTCCTTTCCTCACTTTATATTTTTGTGTGCTTTGTTGAAGATCAGTTGGCTTCATTTTTGGGCTCTATTCTGTTTCATTAGTCTATGTGCCTATTTTTATGCCAGTACCATGATGTTTTAGTGACTATAGCCTTGTAGTATAGTTTGAAGTCAGGTAATGTAATGCCCAGATTTGTTCTTCTTGGTTTTCCTTTGACTCTGCAGGCTCCTTTTTGGTTTTATATGAATTTTCGGGTTGTTTTTTCCAGTTCTGTGAAGAATGATAATGGTATTTTGGTGGGAATTGCATTGAGTTTGTAGATTGCTTTTGGCAGTACAGTCATTTTCACAATAGTGATTCTACCCATCCATGAGCATGGAATTTGTTTCCATTTGTTTGTGTCATCTGTGATTTCTTTCATTAGTGTTTTTTAGTTTTCCTTGTAGAGATCTTTCACCTCCTTGGTTAGGTATATTCCTAAGTATTTTATTTTTTGCAGCTATTGTAAGTGGGGTTGAGTTCTTGATTTGATTCTCTTCTTGGTCGCTGTTGGTGTATAGCAGTGCTACTGTTACCAGTGGAAGATGTCCATGTTCTTGGCATTTTGAACAAAGAATTGGGCAAAATGCACAAATAAAGCAAGGAAAGAATGAAGCAACAAAAGCAGAGATTTTTATTGAAAATGAAAGTACACTCCACAGTGTGGGAGCGGGCATGCGCAGTGGCTCAAGGGCTCCAGATACAGAATCTTCTCGGGTTCAAAAACCCCCTAGAGGTTTCCCATTGACCACTTGGTGTTCACCCCATGTAAATGAAGTGGTGGCCTGCAATCAGTCTGATTGGTTGTGGAAAGCAACCAATCAGAGGCTGAAGTGAAGTTACAAAGTTACACTCCTATGCAAATGTTACACCTATGCTCTTTGCAACTAGTCAGGGGTACTTTCAATTTCCCATCTGCAGAAATGGGGATTTGCAAAGAGAGTAGCGTCTGGTCCTTTTTTTACTTAGGCATGGCAAGTTAGGGTTTTCCTTTCAATTGCATTCTAGGAAGTCAGTGTGAAATGGCCTTAGATTCCCTGCCTCCAGACCCTATTCTCCTGCCTCACTACTGATTTGTGTACATTGATTTTATATCCTGAAGCTTTACTGAATTCATTTATCAGTTCTAGAATCTTTTTGGATGGTTTTCTACTATACGATTATATCACTAGGAAACAGCAACAGTTTGATTGATTTCATCTTTACCAGTGTGGATGCCCTTTATTTCTTTCTCTTGCCTGATTGGGATATAGGAGCATGATTGGTAGCCAAAAGTGGAAGTGACTCAAATGTCCATCAAATGATGGATGGATAAATGTTATATACCTATACAATGGAATATTATTATGCAATAAAAGTAAATGAAGTACTGCTGGAGGATTCTAAAAAGATGGTGGAATAGGAAGCACCAAGATTCTATCTTCCCACCTAGGAAAACAATTGCACTGTCAAAACCTATCTCTTGTAACTATGTTGGAACTGTGGAGTCTATTAAAGGCTTACAACTTTCAAGGGAAGGCTTGGGCAGAAAACTGAAGTTTATTTTGGTGAATTTCAGCTCTTAGTTCAGTATCATCTACCCAACCCAAAACCCCAGCTCCCTAGCAGGCAGTCTGCATTACTTGCAGGAGCAGCTTACACATAGCTTATGAGAATCAGTGAGCTAAGGACCCTGTCCTCCTATTGATGAGGGTCTATATTCTGATAATTGATTGCTGCTTCTGATCAAGGAGATGCAAACACAGAGGTAGCAGCCATTGTTGTTGCACCTTCCCCCACCATTGTAAGCTTTTACTCCTCCAGCTGAAGCAACTTCCAGGAAATTTTCCTTGTTTTCTTCCTTTTGGAAGACAAACATTAAAGACTAAGACATTAAAAAGCAACTACATTTACAGAGAAAAGTATAAAGTTAAATTGAACACCCAGAGAAAGGCGTAAACTCAGAAAAAAAAAACCTGAGAAGACCTTAAATCGTAAAGATGCTCAAATAACTAAAGAAAGATGTGGAGAAAGTGAAGAAAATAATATACAAACAAAATGGAAATATCAATAAATAGAAAACTAAAAAAGAAATCAAAGAAATTCTAGAGCTGAAAAGTACAACTGAAATGAAAATCTTACTATTGGGATTCAAAAGCAGATTTGGGCAGGCAGAAGAAAGAATAAGTGAACTTAAAGATAAGACAATTGAAATTGTTGTATCTGAGAAACAAAAAATTAAAAAGTTAAAAGTGAACAGAGCCTAGGGGACCTGTAGAACACCATCAAATGGACCACAGTATGCATTGTGGGAGTCCTTGAGGAAAGAGAAAGAAGTAGTGTGACAATTTGAAGAAACAATGGCTGAAAACTTCCCAAGTTTAATAAAAGATATGAATATGATCATCACAGAAGCTCAATGAACTCCAAGTAGGATTAATTCAAACAAACCTCCAATGAAGCATATTATCCATCAAACTGTCAAAAGACAAGAAAGAAGCAACTCATCACACACAAAGGATTTGTAAAAATCCTCTACAGAATACCCAATTTCAGCAGTATATTATAAAGATACTGCACCATGGCCAAAAGGGATTTATTCCTAGAATATAAGGATGGTTTAACTTACAAAAATCAATGCAATATGCCACATTAACAGAAGGAAGGAGAAAAACTGAATGATCATTTTAATTGATGCAGAAAAAGCATTAAATTCAGCACTCTTTCATGATTAAAAAAAAAAAACTTGGAATAGAAGGAGACTGCCTCAACTTAATAAAAGCCATATATGAAAAACCCACACCAAACATCATGCTCAATTCTGAAAGACTGAAAGCTTTTCATCTAAGATCAGGTATAAGGTGAGGATGCTGGCTTTCACTACTGCTGTTAAACATAGTACTGGAAGTACAAGCCAGAGCAATTAGGCAAGAAAAAGAAATAAAAGGCAGCCAGATTAGAAAGGAAGAAGTGAAATTATCTCTGTTTGCAAATGACAGGTCTTATACATAGAGAACCCTAAAGATATCATTTTTACAACGATTAGAATTAATACATTCAGCAAAAATTGCAAGACACAAAGTCAGTATATAAAGTCAGTTGTATTTCTATACACTAATGATGAACAATCTAAAAGGAAATTAAGAAAACAATTCAATTTACAATAGTAGCAAAAAATAAAATACTTAGGAATTAAATAGATGAAAGATGCATACAATGCAAACCAAAAAACAAATAAATGGAAAGCTATCCCATGTTCATGGACTGGAGGACAATATTATTAAGATGTCAGTATTACCCATAGTAGATATGCAGATACAATGCCATACCTATCAAAACCTCAGAAAAGCAGAAATAAAGAAATCTATCCTAAAATTTGTATGTAATTTCAAGGAACCCCAAAAGCCAAAATAGTCTTGAAAAAGAACAAAGTTGGAGCACTAATACTTCCTGATTTCAAAACTTACTATAAAACTAAAATAATTGAAATAATGTGGTACTGCATAAAGACAGCTTTATAAACCAATGGAATCAAATTTAGAGGTCAGAAGTAAATTTTCACATATATGGTCACATGATTTTTCACAAGGGTTTTATGAAACTCAGTGGGGAAAGGATATCATCTTTCAACAAATGGTTCTGGGAAAACTGGATATCCACATGCAAAAGAATGAGGTTGGACTCTTACCTCACACCATATTCAAAAATAAAGTGGATCAAAGACGTAAATTTAAGAACTAAAACTATGAACTCTTATAAGGAAACAAAGCAAAAGCTTTGCCACATTGGATTTGACACTAATTTCTTAGATATGATACCAAAAGCACATGCAAAAGTAAACAAATTGGACTGCACAAATATTAAGTACTATTGCATTTTAAATACTTTTATTCAAAAGACATTATCAGCAGAATGAAAACGCAACCTATGAAATGGGAGAAAATATTTGCAAATGATATGTCTAATATCCATAGGTATCCAAGGTATTAATATGCATAACAAAGAACTTCTAAACTCAACAACAATTATAAAAACAAACAATCCAATTCAAAAAATGGACAAAGAACTTGATTAGACATTTCTCCAAACATACATGAATTGCCAAGAAGCACATGAAAAGATGCTAAATATCACTAATTATTAGAGACATGAAAATCAAAACCACTATGAGATACCACCCTCACTAGGAAGACTACTATTAAGACAAAATAAATATTGGCAAGGATGTGGAGAAATTGAAACCCTTATGCACTGTTAGTGGGAATGTAAAATGGTACAACTGCTATGGAAAACAGTATGGCAATTCCTGAAAAAATTAAAAATTGAATTACCATATGATCCAGCAATCCTATTTTGAGTATATATCCAAAATAATCACAAGCAGGATCTTGAAGAAATATATGTAAACTCATATTCACAATAGCTAAAATGTTGAAGCAACCCAAATGACCATTGACAGATGAATGGATAAGCAAATGTGGTATATATGCATGATGGAATATTATTCAGACTTTAAAAGGAAGGAAATTTTGACATATGCTACAATGGGATTAACCTTTGAAAGAACTTATGCTAGGTAAAGTAATAATAAAAGCCATATATGAAAAACTCACAGCAAACATCAAATTCAACACTGAAGGACTGAAAGCTTTTCATCTAAAATCAGGTACAAAAGCAAGGATGCCTGCTTTCACTACTGCTATTCAACATAATACTGGAAGTCCTAGCCAGAGCAATTAGGCAAGAAAAAGTCATAAAAAGATAATATTGTATTATTCCACTTATATGAGTGCCCAGAACAGTCAAAATCATAGAGACAGAAAGTAGAATCATGTTTTCCAGCATCTGTTAACACAGGGGAAATGAGAGGTTATTGTTTAATGGGTATAAGTGTCAGTTTTAAATAATAAAGAGTTCTGGAGATGGATGGTAATGATGTTTGCATAGCAATGTGAATGTGTTTAATATCATGGTAATGTACACTTAAAAATGGTTAAGATAACAAGTTTTATGATAGGTATTTTTTTACCCCAATAAAAAGTTTTAGACAAAAAAGTAATGAAGTACTGATAGATGCTACAACATTGATGAACCTTGAAAACGTAAATATTATGTTATGAAAGAAGCCAGACACAAAAGACCACATATTGTATAATTCCATTAATATGAAATGTCCAGAATAGGTAAATCTATAGCGATTGAACATGAACTAGTGGTTGCTTAGGGCTGAAACAAAGGAGTTGTTGAGGGGAAATGGGTGGGTGACCACTAAAAGTTGAATTGTATGGTATTAGTATATGAATTATATGTCAACAATAAAGATGTTACAAGAAGTATTAATGGAATGGTGGGCAAACCATAACTGTGGAGTCGAACATGTAAGAAAAATGGGTTTCCCAAGAATGATTGATATATGGCTCATATCTCCCATGTTTAGCCTGTAGAAGATTTTAATTTCTGGTCAATTTCCCCATCAGTAACATATAGATCATAATATTTGCCTTATTTTTGTGAAGAATAGAGAGGTAATCCATTCCATGTACTTAGCCCAGTGCCTGATGCATACAAAGTGCTTAACAGTGACTATTACATTACATAGTTTTCCAAAAGGATGAAAATAGGTTCTAGAATATCTTTATTGATATTCCAAAATGAAAATAACAAAATTTATAAAATTATGTGTGGAATTCTATAAGAAAAATGGTTGCTACATTATCAAACATTTTTTAACTTATGAAAGGTTTAGTTATTAATGTATCAATTTCAAATAAATGTTAAATGTTACAATTATAGAACCCTTGTGTGAGCATTAAAGGTGAAATGGATAGTGTAAAAATCATAATAACATCCCCACTTAAATGGAAGTCAGAGTTCCAGTTATCTCAACCACCTAAAACCAAGCTGTAAACGAAAACAAGTGTAAAAGATGTGAAAGCAATAATACGAAGCTAATACAGTTGTGAACTAAGCTTGAGCCATTTTTAGGACAGTCTTTCACAGTCCTTTCATTTACTTTAGTTTCATAAGCTCAGGTCTCTGAATTCCCAGCCCAGAAATTAGGACGTGATAATTTCAAAAAAGGAAAACAGTTGTGTTGTTAAAAGTAGGGACTCTGACACCAGGAAAAAAAAAATTCCTTTTAAAGAATTCAAAGCTTAGCAGAAATACGCTTAACTATCCCAAGAATAGTATAAGTTTCAGTGGAAACTTTTGTTCACAGATCAGGATTGTATTAGTTTTCACAGTATGTTTGTGGTATTTCAGAGGCTGCCATGAACAGTGAGGAATAGATTTCATCTTATGCCATACCCCATCTTGCTTTTCTTTTTCAGCAGTCTGGCTCTGTCACCCAAGCTGGAGTGCTGTGGCACAGTCCTGGCTCACTGAAACCTCTGCCTCCTGGGTTCAAGTGATTCTCAAAGGTTGACAGACTGACATGCATAAAACAAAAAATAAAAAGAATGAAAAGCAAAGATGACCTAGACTAAAACAAATTTTTTTTGTCTCTTCTAATGGCAAGCAGAGACAAACATTAAATTGCAATATTGTACAATCATTCACCATCTGTAATTCACAATCTATAGTGACAATCTTGAGCTACTAAAAAAGGTTGATTTCACTATTACCTCTTTAATAAGGCAGAGCACTATTCGTTTTCAATAATTTCATCCAATTTTGCCTGTTGAGCTCCTTAACTTCTGGGCCCACTGGGAGGTGAATAATTCATAACCTCTACATGAAAGAGCTCACAGACTGAAAAAGGAAATAGGCTTAAACAAAGGGAGCACAGTGTGACACACAAGGTACAGATTTAGCTTGAAAAGTGGAGGAATTAATTAGGAGGAGAGTGACAATAAAATGGTTTCTACAAAGTGTTGACATCAGAGCTGACTTTTTTTTGACAGGAGGGAGACCTGAGTTTTATTATTACTCAAATCAGTCTCCTCAAACATTCAGGGGTCAGAGTTTTTAAGGACAATTTTGTGGGTGGGGGTAAACCAGTGAGCCAGGAATGCTGATTGGTTAGGTCAGAGATGAAATCATAGGGAGTTGAAGGTGTCTCCTTGCACTGAGTTCCTAGGTGGGGGCCACAAGATCAGATGAGCCAGTTTATTGATCTGGGTGGTGCCAGCTGATCCATCAAGTGCAGGGTCTGCAAAATGTCTCAGGCACTGATCTTAGGAGCGGTGTATCCTTAAATATTGTAGCCTCTAGCTGCATGACTCCTAAACCATAATTTCTAATCCTGTGGCTAATGTTAGTCCTACAAAGGCAGTCCAGTGCCCAGGCAAGAAGGAAATTTGTTTTGGGAAAGGGATAAACTCTAAACTATACACTAAGTTCCTCCCAAAGTTAGTTCAGCCTATGCCCGGGAATGAACAAGGACAGCTTGGAGGTTAGAAACAAGGTAGAGTTGGTTAGGTCACATCTCTTTCACTGTCTCAGTTACAATTTTGCAATGGCAGTTTCAATCCCTCCCTTTGGGTTTTATAAAACCTTAATCTTAACGTGTTGGATAATGAAGATGGAAAAGGGGCAAAGACCATTCTAACTTCTTCCTGCTGATCAGGGCCATAGTGGGGGTAGGTGTTGACCCAAGGTGAGAGGAGTGGAATCACTTTGCAACTGTCTGAGCATACTCATGCAGAACTGGCTGTGGTTCCAAGGCTTGCATGGCAAAGGCATTAGTATTGTCATCTATAGTTTTAGTACCGCATTTAAGGGAACAGGTAAATGCTGAGTACTAGGGTAAGTAGTGCAATGTGCAGTTTTAAGTGTAAACATTTGCAAGATAATGTTTAGGGCTAACTATGACATGAACCCCAAAATTCCTGTCCTCTGGAGACCAAAAGAAAGTATTTCCACATGGTCACAAGGTTAAGCTCTTAAGGACACAAAATTAAATAAAGAAATTTCATCTGGTATTGCTTTCACAGACCTGCAGCAAAGTTTGTACCTCACCAGCCTGCCAGGCTGGCTTGAAAAGCAGGCTTACAGGTGTCCTAAACCCATGTTCTATCCTGTGATATCCCTCTCTCCATTATAGAAAGACAAATTTTTAGCACAAAATGTACCAGATTTGCTACAGCCTAAGACTAGCCTCATGAATCCTTTAAAAAAAATCTATTAATCAAACCCTTGCAGAGGAGACAACCAGTTACACTTACCATTTACAAACACACACACAAACAGACTCACACAGATCAGAAATTTGTGTGGTAAGAATTTCTTACCCTTTCTGCCAGCATACTAGGTTTTCAGGTTCCCTTTCTCTGCAGCTTCCATAAGAATGGAACAGTTTTTGATGACCTGCTTGCTATGCTATAGCTGTGAGGGTCAAGCCACTTAACAAAACAAAATCATCCTTTTCTGTTTTATGAAGCCATAGGCAAAATATTCTCAATTTTGCAAGATGCTGCCCAATGGCCTGCATGGGGAACCAAATTAACATTTTTCATCCCAGCAAAATACATATAACAAAACAGACACTAGTCACCTTGTTCAGCACCCAATATCAAACTGACAAAGCTCAAACTTTCTCCTGTTGGTCCCTGTTGTCTTTGATCCACTCCAGATGGGAAGGGATCACCTCCAGATGGTAATTCACATTGGGGTCTCTGGCCAAGGTGAAGAGCAAATAGTCACGCCGAGACAGGCCTGTCGAGCTTTCTTTAGGGCTCACCAAATGTGACCAGACAAATAAGGAGGATTTCTGAGTTAAGTCTGCTGGACTTCCACAAGCAATTTCTTCAGAGGTCACCTTCAAATACACAAAAACCACAAAGATGAGACAGACAGGATTCCAAATCTGATCCCTAACCAACAACTCCGAGAGTATCCCTTCCAAACTATCCTCCTACTCTCCATCTGATAAATCTCCCTGAAATCTTCCTGATTGAGAAGTCTCCTGAACCAAGACTCTTCCTACTAGTTAGGTAGAGGCAACTGAGACCCCCCCAGGAGCTGAACTGAGACAGGCACCCCACAATGGGGCTACATCCAAAACAAGACCCCCAAAGGAGCTGAACGAGACAGACATCATGGTAGAGCTACAGACATCCTGCAATGGGGCTATGGACAGACACCCCACCATGGAGTTACAAGGCCAGTTGCGAGAAGGAAGAAAGTGTTTGCAGCTCCTAGGATACTCACCAACCCAGACACCCCACAGTGGGGCTACAGACAGACACCCTGCGATAGGGCTACTGTTATGAGACATCTCCCCAGGACTATTTCTCTATTGCAATTAAATCCATGCATATTATGAAATGGGAGAGTTCCCTGACCCCCTCCCTCGTGGAACTTGTGACAGGGGTGCATCTCGTTTGCTCCACCACTGTGCTCAAATACCTTACAGGATAGGGAGCATGCAGACAGGCAGGTGCAGGAGCCAGGGCAAGCGTGTTTGGTCTCAGGACCCACAGTAGCATCTAGGAGTGTGTTACAATTAATGCTCTTTTAGCAGTTGCCATCTGCAGACAGCTAAGTGTTACACCAGCTCAGTGGAGTCAGGGTGACAGCCTTTTACACCCTGCCCTCTTGGTACCTGGCTCCTTGTCCCGCATCCAGGAAGAATCAGATCGCATGGACTTAAAGGATGGTGAATGTGGGGATTTTATTGAGTGATGGAGGTGGTTCTTAGAGGGATAGGTGGGAAGCTGGAAAGGGGATAGAGTGATAAGATTATCTTTCCCTGAAGTTCAGCCATCCCATCTCCTTTCCGACCATCCCCAGCCAAACTCCTCTCAACGTTCAGATGCTCCTTCTCTTCTCTTCTCTCCTCTGCTGCTCCATTCCACCGCTCTTCTGATTGTGGATCCTGGGGTTTGGGCATTTTATGGGTACAGGATAGGGGCATGGTGAGCAAGAGTGGTCTTGGAAAAGGCAACATTGGGATGTGAAAACAGGAATGCCTGTTCCCATTTAGGGCCACAGGCTTCCAGGCTTGAGGGTGGGGCCTTTTCCAGGGAACTGCTCTCTTCTACCTACTATTTCCTTGCCTCCTGTCCATATCAGTTGGTTTGGCAGCACCCTACCAGTAGAGAGAGTACCAGAGTCAGCCCCCAGTCCAAGAGAACTAGGCAGCCACTTGGGCTGACCTCTGGATCCATCGCTGGAGGTGGGTACCAAACCACAGGCAGGTAGCCACAAGGGCAATCCCAGATGAGCCCCCAAATTTGTAACTGCCCAGTGAGTTCGCCTTGCCCGCTGTCTAGACAGAGCCTGATTTGCCAAGACAGGAGAATTCCAATACAGAAAGAGTAATTCACACAGAGCTGACCATATGGGAGACTGGGATTTTATTATTTCTCAAATCATCCTCCCAGAGCTAACTTTTGAAGAATAAAAAGAATTGTGCAAAAAGGATAAGGCATTTTACATAGAGATGATAGCATTTGCCAAGACATAGAGGCATCAACTAGTTTACTCAGGGATCTTTAGGTAATTCAGAATTGGTGGCTCAAAACATGCAAGATGGGCCCAGGCACAGTGGCTCACACCTGTAATCCCAGCCCTTTGGGACATTGAGGTAGACAGATTACTTGAGGCCAGGAATTCAAGACCAGCTTGCCAACATGGCAAAACCCCATCTCTACTAAAAATACAAAAGCAAAACAAAACAAACAAATAGCCAGACATGGCGGAGCACACCTGTAATCCCAGCTACTTGGGAAGCTGAGGCACGAGAATCACTTGAACCCAGGTGGCAGAGGTTGCAGTGAGTCATGATCATGCCACTGCACTCCAGCCCGAGCAACAGAGCAAGACTGTCTTTAAAGAAAAAAAAAAAAAGGCTAGATGGGGTATGGCGTAACATGAAATCTATTTCTTATTGCCCATGGCAGCCTCTGAAATACCACAAACATACTGTGAAAACTAATGCAATTCTGATCTGTGAACAAAAGTTTCCATTGAAACTAATACTAACCTTGGGATAGTTAATCATATTTCTGCTAAACTGTGAGTTCTTTAAAAGCAGCAACTGCATTTTAGGCATTTCTGTACACTTAGTAGTATATGCATTTAAGTCTTTAATGAATATTTATTGAGTTCACATAACTGAACTCATGAACTAATAATTTGTGAAAAACCTATGTGCTTTATGCTATTAAGTTCATCACTTTTTTGATACTTTATTGGGAAAATGGAAGTTACTGAAGAAATTAGTGTTTTTGATCAGGGAAGAGAGAGGAGTAAATTTCTAAAATGGGATATTTTGGGTAAGTGCAGAACTCTAGTAAATTAGGAAAATCGGAGACACCATGAAAACACAGAACTTGCATGTAGGTGAGGAAGGAATGATGAGGGGATGTTAATGACATACTTTGCAATTTTATAGAATACAGCAGTTCTAGGTACCCTCTCCCTCTCCCTACACATTCCATTTAATGTCTTCTTCCTTCTCCCCTCTAAAGTGAGTACCCTCTGGCTATCAATAACTCTACAAGGGAAGAAAATTAAGAACATGTAAGAACAGGGTGATTTAGCAAGAAGTAGGTACATGAAGCAAAGGAAGCTGGTTGTTATTCAGGGACTTTCCCTTTGATGGGCTTTATGCTTTTTAAACTCTGATGATACTAGATATCAATAGATAACTATAGGCACTGAAAATGTATTTAGAATTTATGACTTATCAAGGACCATGAGATTTTACGAATATAAGATCAATATATGTAAACAGTGCCGTGTGTCTTGCCTCTCCACTGTTTAATACTAGTTACATGTATAAATTTTAAATGTGCATAGTCTGAAATATGATCCCAGAAATAGATAATACTTCCCCATTATCTGTCACCATTTACTATACTATATAGAGAAATAAATAAGTACACAATATGAGGAAGAGAACAGTATAAAGTTGAGCAACTCTCTATGTTTTGAATAAATGCTTTCACGTAGAAAAGCCAGTATTTATTTAATGTAGGTAACCAAGAAGAAAATTTAAGTAAGTTGAACGCCAAGAATTGAGAACATGTGACCATGCACATCTCCTATAAAATTGTTCAAAGTAATACACCTTATTAAAAAGTTCAGATTCTACATAGAGTCATGAAATTTTACATCACTTAAAAATAGTTATTCAGCAAATATGTGTAAAACGCTGTTTTTATACATTTAGAATATATCAGCAAAGTAATATATTCCTTAGAAGTCCATTATTTCAACCACCTAGAACCCAGTTGCAAAAAAAAAAAAAAAAAAAAAAAAAAAAAAACTACAAATGTCTTGAAAACAATAATATGAAGCCATTAAAAGTTTTGTGAGTTAAGTTTGAGCAATGTTTGTGAAAATCGCTCACAGTCCTTTGATTTACTTTATTCTAATAAGCTCAGATCTCAGAATTTCTAGTCCACAAAGTAGAATGTGATAATTTGAAAGGAAGGGAAAGAAAAGAGATGAGATGTTTTAAGTAGGTTACTTTTCTGAATTTTACACCTGTGTATGCTATTGTTAATGCACATTCATTTATAGAACACAAAGACTTTATAATTGTAATGTTTAATGCACATATATTTGAAATGGATATATTGACATTGAGATATTTTGTAAATTAAAAAACTGATAATGTGAGAAATATTTTCATTAAGGAATCAAAAATTATTTCTCTTCAATGGAGAGAGAGGACAAAATATAATAAACATAATAAATAAACAACTCCTATGTTAAAAGATGACAAACAATATGCATAACTTAAAGCAAAATAGAATCAGAAGTGTCAGGGTGTGTTCTGGTAGTGAGATTGAACTTTTAAATATTGTAGTCAGGTTAAAGGTTATTGAGGTAACAATTGAGACTTTCATTATAGTTATATACAGATTTGACATATAATAAAATCTACCTATATACAAATATATAGAGAGACATATATGTGTCTGTATGTGTATTATATATCAGATATATCACATATCTGGATATCATTATAATGAAAATATGCCTAACTATCAAAAAACTCAAGGCCTTCTTTTTGTTATTCACTCTCATGTGTCATACCAAAGGCTGGAGACCTTCAGTTTGCCTTTAACCCTGAGCAGCAGGACAAAGCCACTTCTAGCTTGTATTCCAGAAATACATTTCTTAAAACAAGTGCTCTAAGGAAAAAAGCATTTGCAATGTAATTATTTTATTTGTTTAGTAGATTTTTACAGCACTTATTTCATGTGTTCAACACCTTTGAGCATATGTCCATCTGCCGTAAGGCAAAAGTTTAAAGGGATTTCCTGCAGTGATGCTTTTGCTTTCTCAGTGTGTGATTAGAAGTCCTGTGATCGACCTTAACTGAAGAAGGATTTAATAGGAATAAATTATGGAAAAGAAACAAAATGAATCAGAATTTAGCTTTTGAGAAATCAACAAACAATTCACTTTTTAAATTATCGATAAGAAAACCCTCTGTTTATAAGTGGTGCCTCATTGGCTAATAATTACTCCTTGAAAATATCTACCCATATCATTGAATCTAAGTGCCATTTGCTAAGATATCCTATAGTTTTAGCTTTTCTCCGTGCAGATTAATAGCAGAAGCTGTACTTCATCCAGACAAAAATATTTAACATCAAAAGCAAAACTTATGAAATAAGGAAGCTAAACACCAAGGCTCCATTTAAGGTATACAAATAGTATTGATCATTGGTGATAATCATCTTCTGCTCATGTGCTATGCTAGAGCAAAGAATAACTGACTCCCATACACAAGGAAAAAGATCTTCAATTTGCTCTGTTGTTATAAAAGTGCTTCTAAGTCTCTCATATTCATATTGACTTCTATTCTTTACTGTTAATATCACTTCACAAAAAGACTAAAAGTACATTTTGGTTTATTAACAGTAATAGACAATTAGTTATAAAATTTGCCTGTGGTTAAATTTATACTCAACTTATTCTCAAACAGATTTGAGGCTGCTTGTAGTAACACTGATATAATGAGTAGTAAATACAGACGAAGAGGAAGTCAATATGCTAACCCTAAGTTTGCTCAGTTTCTGAAGATACCTTTATGGCAAAAAGCCAGGTCAGTAAACAGATCCAGCAAAAGTGCCAGCACCCTTCATTGGGAAAACTTCCTCTCCTGAACCTTTAAATCAGCACAGTGCTTTTTTATTGGACACCTATGATGCTGTAGAGCTTCAAATTTTAAGCAGCCAGTTTTAAAAAGAAAATAAAGTACTACAATACCTAGCTCTTGTGTAAAGAAGAAGAAATTACAGATGTTTCTCAGGAAAAACTTGTTATCCAAGCATTAATTTTTAAAGTAATTTCTCAGGTGGTATTTTTATTAGGGGTAGTGAGTGATGTAAGTGACAGGGCCTTCAATAGCATTTTTACAGCATGGTCCAGACAGGTTCCTAATGGTTGTTTCCTACAATGACCTTAAATTTTTTTAAAGCATAACTATAAATCTCAGTAAAGATGATTCTGCATTGTCACATTTTCTTGACAATAGTTTGACAAACTACACTTCAAAAACCACATGCTTTTAAAAATTGGAATTTTTCTACAGCCCTTCATGCTAACAACTCTCAATAAATTCGGTATTGATGGAACATATCTAAAAATAATAAGAGCTATTTATGACAAACCCACAGCCAATATCATACTGAATGGGCAAAAACTGGAAGCATTCCCACTGAAAACTGGCACAAGACAGGGATGCCCTCTCTCACCACTCCTATTCAACATAGTGTTGGAAGTTCTGGCCAGGGCAATCAGGCAAGAGAAAGAAATAAAGGGTATTCAGTTAGGAAAAGAGGAAGTCAAATTGTCCCTGTTTGCAGATGATACGATTGTATATTTAGAAAACCCCATCGTCTCAGCCCAAAATCTCCTTAAGCTGATAAGCAACTTCAGCAAAGTCTCAGGATACAAAATCAATGCACAAAATTCACAAGCATTCTTACACACCAATAACAGACAAACAGAGAGCCAAATCATGAATGAACTCCCATTCACAATTGCTTCAAAGAGAATAAAATACCTAGGAATCCAACTTACAAGGGAGGTAAAGGACCTCTTCAAGGAGAACTACAAACCACTGCTCAATCAAACAAAAGAAGACACAAACAAATGGAAGAACATTGTATGCTTATGTATAGGAAGAATCAGTATCGTGAAAATGGCCATACTGCCCAAGGTAATATAGATTCAATGCCATCTCCATTAAGCTACCAATGACTTTCTTCACAGAATTGGAAAAAAAACTACTTTAAAGTTCATATGGAACCAAAAAACAGCCTGCATTGCCAAGACAATCCTAAGCCAAAAGAACAATGCTGGAGGCATCACGCTACCTGACTTCAAACTATACTACAAGGCTGCAGTAACCAAAACAGCATGGTACTGGTACCAAAACAGAGATATACACCAATGGAACAGAACAGAGCCTCAGAAATAATACCACACATCTACAACCATCTGATCTTTGACAAACCTGAGAAAAACAAGAAATGGGGAAAGGATTCCCTATTTAATAAATGGTGCTGGGAAAATTGGCTAGCCATAAGTAGGAAGCTGAAACTGGATCCCTTCCTTACACCTTATACAAAAATTAATTCAAGATGGATTAGAGACTTAAATGTTAGACCTAAAACCATAAAAACCCTAGAAGAAAACCTAGGCAATACCATTCAGGACATAGGCATGGGCAAGGACTTCATGACTAAACCACCAAAAGCAATGGCAACAAAAGCCAAAATTGATAAATGGGATCTAGTTAAACTAAAGAGCTTCTGCACAGCAAAACAAACTACCATCAGAGTGAACAGGCAACCTGCAGAACGGGAGAACATTTTTGCAATCTACTCATCTGACAAAGGGCTAACATCCAGAACCTACAAAGAACTCAAACAAATTTACAAGAAAAAAAAACAACCCCATCAAAAAGTGGGCAAAGGATATGAACAGACACTTCTCAAAAGAAGACATTTATGCAGCCAACAGACACATGAAAAAATGCTCATCATCACTGGCCATCAGAGAAATGCAAATCAAAACCACAATGAGATACAATCTCACGCCAGTTAGAATGGCGATCATTAAAAAGTCAGGAAACAACAGGTGCTGGAGAGGATGTGGAGAAATAGGAACACTTTTACACTGTTGGTGGGACTGTAAACTAGTTCAACCATTGTGGAAGATAGTGTGGCAATTCCTCAAGGATCTAGAACTAGACATACCATTTGACCCAGCCATCCCATTACTGGGTATATACCCAAATCATGCTGCTATAAAGACACATGCACACATATGTTTATTGCGGCACTATTCACAATAGCAAAGACTTGGAACCAACCCAAATGTCCATCAATGACAGACTGGATTAAGAAAATGTGGCACATATACACCATGGCATACTATGCAGTATTTACTCATCCATAAAAAAGGATGAGTTCATGTCTTTTGTAGGGACATGGATGCAGCTGGAAACCATCATTCTCAGCAAACTATCGCAAGTACAGAAAACCAAACACCGCATGTTCTCACTCACAGGGGGGAATTGAACAATGAGAACACTTGGACACAGGAAGGGGAACATCACACACCGGAGCCTGTTGTGGGATGGGGGTAGCAGGGAGGGATAGCATTGGGAGATATACCTAATGTAAATGACGAGTTAATGGGTGCAGCACACCAACATGGCACATGTATACAAATGTAACAAAACTGCACATTGTGCACATGTACCCTAGAATTAAAGTATAATTAAAAAAAGAAAAAAGAAAAAAAGAAAAAGTGGGACTCAAAATGAGGACCTGCTTCCCATTGGGATCAGTTGTACAAAGTTTAGGTCTTAAGTATGTAGTAATCCCATTATCTCACTCTGTTTATTTTTATTGTAATAGTCTTAATATTTGCATTGTACCAATGGTTTATTGTTTTCATGTGTATTAAACTATTTGATCTTCATAGCAAAAAAAAATTGGAAATTTTTTTAAATTTGAATTCTTCCAAATATTTTATCTTCACCTTTGCCTATTGAATGCCTCATGCCTTGTAGTGACAGTGGTGGCTACATATTTTTCTACTGTGGCCTTGGCACATTTCTTAAGCTAATTACAAAACTTAGATATGCAAGAGTACCTTCAGCATTGCAAATAATGAGCATATATTGTCTTCCGGATCCAGATGCCAAGAGAGACTATCTCCCAAGATTACAGATTCCCACAATTGAGAGGTTCGTGTCAGCAACCACAATACTCTCAAAAATGTAAATCAGATTGTATCCCTCCATGACTTTCCCATGCTGTTAGAATAAAATACAAACTCCTTACCTTACTTCCAAGGTCCTACATAATCAGGCCCCTTCTCACCCTGTGATCTCACCTCCTACCACTTTCCTGTTCATTCATTATGCACTAATCATCCTAGCCACGTGTCTTCCTCAAGTATAACAAGGTCTTTCCCATGTTTGATATTTCCTCCTGCCTGGAATGATCTTCTGCAGATATTTTCATTGCTAGCTGCTTCCTATCATTCAGATGAGAGTGGATATTTTTATCTTGTTCCTGATCTTAGCGGGAACAAAATGCCCAGTTTCTCATCATTCACTATGATTTTAGGTGTAGCGTTTTTGTAGATGCTCTTTAGAAAGTTTGAGGAAATTCCCCTTTATTCCTCATTTGCTGAGAGATTTTGTCATGAATGAGTGTTGGGTTTTGTCAAATGCTTTTTCTACATCTATTAAAATGATCACATTATGTTTTCTTCTTTAGCCTGTTGATGTCATTGATTACATTTATTGATTTTTAAATGTTGAACTACTTTGCCTACCTGGAATAAATCTCATTTCGTAGTGGCATATAATCCTTTTTATACATTGGTGGATTTGATTCACTAATTTTGTTGAGGATTTTTGCATCAATGTTCATGAAAGATCTGAGTCTATAGTTTTTCTTTCTTATAATGTCTGTTTTTGGCATTAGGATAATGATGTCCTTATAGAATGAGTCAGGAAGTGTTCCCTTTGCTTCTATTTTCTAGAAGAGATTATGGAGAATTGGTACCATTTCTTGCTTAAATATTTGGTACATTTCACCAGTGAAACAATCTGGGCTTAGTGATTTCTTTCTTGGAAGGTTATTAATTAATTTAATTAATTATTAATTAGTTTAATTTCTTTAACAGATATAGGTCTATTCAGATTTTTTTTCAAGGCGGCAGTGCATTTTATCTAAGTTATCAAATCTATGTGCATAGAGCTGTTCATATTACTTCTTTATTATATTAAAACATTTGTGGGATCAACAGTGATGATTCCTCTTTCATTTCTGATACTGGTAATTTGTGTTTTCTTTCTTTTGTCGTTGGTTGGTTTGGCTTGAAGTTTATTGATTTTATTGATCTTTTCAAAGAACCAGCTGTTTAGTGTCACTGATTTCCTCTATTATTTTCCTGTTATCAATTTCATTGATTTCTCCTCTAATTTTTATGTTTCTTTTCTTCTGCTTACTTTAGGTTTAAATTGCCATTCTTCATTTAGTTTCCTAAAATGACAGCTTAAATTACTGGCTTTGAATATTTCTTCTTTGCTAATAAACAGTCATCCCTCCATACCTGTGGGTTGTGCATCTGCAGATTCAGCCAAATACAGATCGAAAATGTTTGAAAAAGTAAAACCAATAAAAATAATACAAATTAAAAACCAATACTCTACAACAACTATTTACATAGCATTTACAGTGTATTAGACATTATAAGTAATCTAGAGATGATTTAAAGTATACAGAAGAATGTATGTAGGTTATACGCAAATATGACACCATTTTATATAAGGAACTTGAACATCTGCAGATTTTGGTCTCTGCAGGAGGTCCTGGAACCAATCCCCATGGATACTGAGAAATGACCATATGTAATTAATGTTATAAATTTCCCTCTAAATATTGCTTTTGTTGCATCCCACAAATTTTGATAAGTTGCATTTTCATTTATTTTGAATATTTTCTAATCTATCTTGAGACTTTTTCTTTGATACAGATTATTTAGAAGTATATTGCTTAATCTCCAAATATTTGGAGACTTTCCAGGAATCTTTCTGTTACTTATTTCTAGTTTAATTCCTGTATAGTCTGTGAATATAACTTGTGTAATCTCTATACTCTTAAAAGTTGTTTTTCGTCTTTTTTCGTTTGCTTGTTTGTTTCTGAGACAGAGTCTTGCTCTGTCACCCAGGCTGGAGTGCAGTGATGCAATCTTGGCTCACTGCAACCTTCACCTCCCAGATTCAGGCAATTCTCCTTTCTTAGCCTCCCGAGTAGCTGGGATTACAGGTACCCGCCATCACACCCAGATAATTTCTGAATTTTTAGTAGAGACGAGGTTTCACCATGATGGCCAGATTCATCTCAAACTCCTGACCTCAGGTGATCCACCCGCCTCGGCCTCCCAAAGTGCTGGGATTACAATGTAGGAATGAGCCACTGTGCCTGGCCTGTAAAGTAGTATTTTGCAGCTCAAATGTAATCTATTTTGATACATATCCATTAAAGCTTGAAAAGAATGTGTATTCTGCCATTGTTGAAGTATTCTATAAATTTCAATTACATCAAGTTCATCTAGATCAAATTTATAGTACTATTCAGGTCAACTATATCCTTACTGACTTTCTGCCTGTTTGACCTATGAATTACTTACTGAAAGGTGTTGAAGTTTGCAACTATTACAGTAGACTTGCCTATTTGTCTCATGTAATTTAACCCTTTGTTGTTAGATGCATGCTAAGGATTCTTATATCTTCTTGGAGAATTGACTTCCTTATTACGTAATGCCTCTCTTTATCTTGATCATTTTCCTTGTTCTGAATTTTGTATTGTCTGAAATCAATATAGCTACTTCATCTTTCTTTTAATAAGTGTTAGCATGGTATATCTTTTTCCATCCCTTCAATCTATATATGTCTTCATATTTAAAGTGGGGTTTTGTAAATGACATACAGTTGGGTTTTGGTTTTTTTCATTTACTCTGATAATCTCTGTCCTTTAGTTGATGTTTTTAGATCATTTACATTTAAGGTGACTATTGATGCAGTTAGATTAATATCTACTGTGTTTGCAACTGTTTTGTATTTATTGCATACATTGTTACTTTTTTCATATCTTTTTCTGCCTTGTCTTGTTTTTGAACATTTTATACTATGCATTTTATCTCCTCTTAGAGATAGCAGTTACACCTCTTTTTGAAAAAAGTTACTTGCTCTAGAGTTTGCAATATACATATTTAACAAACTTAAAACTAACTTCAAATAACAGTTTGTTTCACATGTAGTGCAAGGTACCTAAGAACAGAGTTTTCCCAATTCTTTCTTTCTGACCCTTATGACATCATTGTCATTCCCTCCACTTATCCATATGCTAGATATTGTTTCTATTATTACTTTAAACAGTTTAAAGTTTAGTGTTTAGATAAGAATAAGAAAAATAAAAGATTTTATCTTCATTTATTCCTTCTTTAACATTCCTTTTTTAAATATAAAACTAAGTTTCTGACCTATGTCATTTTCCTTCTTTCTGAAGAACTTCTTTTAATATTTCTTATAGGGTGGATCTGCTTGCAATGAATTCCTTCAGTTTTTGTTTTTCTGAGAAAGTAATTTTTCTTCACTTGTGAGGGATAATTTCACTAGATGTAGAATTATAGGTTACAGGGTTTTGTGGGGTTTTTTAAACAATACTTTAAATATCTCACTCTATTGTATTCTTTTTGTATGGTTTCTGACAATAAATCTGCTGCAATTCTTGTCCTTAATCTCCCATCTGGCTGCTTTCAATATATTTTTGCCTTTGGTTTTTTGAAATTTGAATATGATATGCCCTGGTGTAGATTTTTCGTAACTATCCTGTTTGGTGTTCTCTGAGCTTTCTGGATCTGTGGTTTGCTGTCTATAATTAATTCTGAAACGTTATTGTGCCATTATAGTTCAAATATTTCTTCTGTCCCATTCACTCCTTCTTCTCTTTTGGTATTTCAACAATGTGTATATTACACCTTTTGAAATTGTCCCACAGTTCTTGGGTGTTCTCTTCTTTTTTAAAATTCACTTATCTTTTATTTCAGTTAGGGAGTTTTCTGCTTACCTATCTTCTAGCTTAGTGGATTTTTTCTTCTGTTATGCCGTGTGTACTGATGATCCCATCAAAGGCATTCTTCACTTTTAATACAGTGTTTTTGATTTTTAGCATTTCCCTTTCTTTCTTAGAGTTTCCATTTCTCTGCTTACATTACCCTTGTGTTCATGCATGTTGTCTATTTTTTTCCACTAGAACCCTTAAATATTAACCATAACTTCCTAGTTTGATAATTCCAATGTCTGTGTCATATCTGAGTCTGATTCTTAGGCTTGCTTTATCTCTTCAGACTTTCTGCTTGTCTTTTAGCATATCTTGTAAATTTTTGTTGAAAGCTAGACATGATCAGATAATAGGAACTGAGGTAAATAGGCCTTAAGTGTGAGGTTTTGTTTTAATATGGCTAGGAGGTGGGTTGTATTTGATGTTTGCTGAAGTTGCACATGCCATAAGCTTCCAATTTCTCTAGTGTCCCTGTTTTCCTTTCTATAGTATTTGGGCTTCCCTGTATTCGTCAGGGTTCTCTAGAGGGACAGGACTAATAGGATAAATGTATATATGAAAGTTAGTTTATTAAAGAGTATTGGCTCACACAATCACAAAGTGAAGTCCCACAATAGGCCATCTGCAAACTGAGGAGCAAGGAAGCCAGTTCAAGTCCCCAAACCTCAAAAGTAGGGAAGCCAACAGCAGTCTTCAGTCTGTGGCCGAAGGCCCAAGAGCCCCTGGCAAACCACTGGTATAGGTCCAAGAATCCAAAAGCTGAAGAACTTGGAGTCTGATGTTCGAGGGAAGGAAGCATCCAGCATGGGAGAAAGATGGAGGCCAGAAGACTCATCCAGTCTGGTCTTTCCACGTTCTTCTGCCTGCTTTTATTCCAGCTGTGATGGCAGCTGATTAGATTGTGCCCACCCAGATTGAGCATGGGTCTGCCTCTCCAAGTCCACTGATTCCAATATTAATCTCCTTTGGCTGCACCCTCACAGACACACCCAGGATCAACACTTTACATCCTTCGATCCAATCAAGTTGACACTCAATATTGACCATCACACTTCCTAAGGACTCCTCTTCAAGAGAGTCTGTGTTTTTCAGCTCCTTCAGCTATAATTCACTGTTATAATAGAGCCTGATTGTTATGGGAGTGAAGTATGAATGAAGAGAATCATTCATTCTAGAGTCTTATGATTAAATTTCAGTTTTTTAGTTGGCCTGTGTCCCTGGGCTGTGACTTTTACAAGTGTTTTTTAGGTTGTCCCTCCATCCCAGTAGGTGAAACAGAAAGGCTCGAGAGAGAGCTAGAGTTGAAGAAACTGTCCTTCCCCTACATAGGATAAGGCCGTGGTAATGTATTTTTCCCTGGAGAGTAGGCCTTTGTCATGAGAATGTTCTAGGCCTATTTTTATAATGGTTACTTTCCCCCTCTATCTGCAGAACTTTTTCATGTCTCCCAACTGAAACTATGCACACTAAACACAAATTTCCCATTTTCCCTTCCCTTCAGCCCCTGGCAACCACCATCCTGCCTTCTAACAATGTAGTCTTTTACATTTGCCATAATGTTTTAGAGGTTCCTCCATATTATGGTATGTATCAGTATTTCATTCCTTTTTATCACAGAATAGAATTCATTGTATGGATATAAGACAGTTTATCTACTCAGTAGTTGATAGACATTTGGGTTGTTTCTACCTTTGACTATTATAAATATTATTGCTATAAAAATATGCATACAAGTCTTTGTGTCAACCTATGTGCTTATTTATATTGGTTAGATTTCTATGCACAGAATTGTTGGTTTGTGCATAATTTTTAAGAAGCTAACAATCTGTTTTCAAAAGTAGCTGTACCGTGTTATGTTCCCACCAGCAATGTATGAGAATTCCAGCTTCTCTACAGTTCTGTTAATACTTGGTATTTTCTGCTTTTTTTGTTATAACCATTCTAGTGAATGTATACTGTTGTCTCATTGGCATTAATTTGCATTTCCTGAATGACAAATAACTGTTAAGAACTTTTCATTTTCAGATTGAATATCTCTTATCCAAAATGCTAGGGACCCAAAGTATTTTGAATTTTCTATTTTTCTCAGGTTTTTAAATGTTTGCAGAATACATACCACATAAATATTCCTAATCCAAAAATCTGAAATCCAAAATGCTCCAATGAGCATTTCCTTTTCATACAACTATTGCTGGGCAGAATGGGTGGGGGAACATTGCAGATGTGGAAGTCCAATTCTCTTACCACCTGCTTGGAGTTTTTTTCCAAAGAAGTTTTTTTTCTTTATGGCCCTAGGATCTGTCTCATCCTCATATTTGAGTTCTGGACTGTTGCTGGAGAAAATCACAGCTCTGCAAATTTTTGGTTTTCTGTGGGGAGAGTGAAACCAGCTTGCTTCTGTACTGCCACTTTAAAACCAGATGTTTGCCAAAAAAAAAAAATATTTTTAATGGTAATAATTAGCATAAAATTTGCTTTTAGGACCATTGTAAGCCACAAAGATAACTACAGTAGCACAATTTGTAAATGGGGCTGATAGGGAGTGGCACATAAACAGAAATCCTAAAGGCTGAACATGTAAAATCACAACTACTTTTATGCCTGTATTTATCTGGTCTAACATGGCAGTAAACCAAATATGTTTTGATAAAGTAACAGCAAAGTGTTATAATGATTGCCACACCCTTTTTTCTTTGTTTTGAGGAAGCAGGAAAATGCAGAGCAGAACAAATCAGTTCTGTTTCAGACTCTACCCCTCTCCCTGGTTCCAGGCTAAACAATACCCAGGTAACAAGTATAAATAAATGAGGTCACAAAGAATTACACAATACCCAAGCTGATGCAATTAAAAAAAAAAAAAATGACATGAAAATTGTAGAGAAATTTTGTCAAGATAATGTGCCAATAGGGTTGAAAGACAGAGGAGTCAAAGATGACTTATAGCTTTTAGCTTATGCAAATGAAAGAACGGCAGTTTACTGAGATCCAAGAGAACCAGGGTGTGTGACCAGAACTCGATAAGTTGTTTTGTGACTATGTTATGATTAATTAAGCAGTCAAGTAAACACGGAAATGGGCGGTTGAATATGTTAAGTTTGGAATTCAGATAATAAAGGACTAGATATATATAAATTTGAAAGTGATCAGTGTAGACATGGTTCATAAAGCCATGGGGCAGGGTGAAGACAGAGAGGAAATGTAGTTAAGGAAAAAAAGAGAGAGAGATTGGAGAATTTAGCTACAGGATTACACCTTAGGTTACACCTAAGTTTAGCTGTCAGGAAGAAGAGGAAGAAACAGCAAAGGAGATCCAGGAGTAACCAGTGAGGTAAAGAAAAAGAACCAGAAAGAAGCATGTTCCAGAAGCCACGGGAAGAACATGTTTCAATAAAAAATGCTCAGCTATATCAAACCTGCTGTTGACAGGTGAAATACAAACAGGATTAGGCATCACTGTTTTGACAGTAGTTTAAGTGGAATGATGGGAATTCTAAACCGAATAGGAGAAGAGAAAGTAGACATAGCAGTACTGACATTTCTTTTCAAGGAGTTTTACTCCAAAGGGAAAAGAAGAAATGGGGCAGGAGGTAAAATGGCACAGGAATTCAAGCAGAGGCGCATTTATCATGGAACTAGTGAAGTTTAAGTTTCAGGGCTTCTCACCTATGCAGGCCACTTCTATGGCCCTGGGAGGGCTCCTAACAATGTATTTATGTATATGTGAAAATAAGGTTTTTTTAAACAATTTCCAAAAGTAAAACATTTTAACTAAAATAAGCCATTTTCTCCTTCCATTCTAACTTCTTTCCATCAAACATTCCCTCTTCGGTTGGCTACAGACACTTCTGGATTCTGACTAAATGAGAGTTAAATTAGTAATATATTTAATTTGCATTTATGTTTTGTTTTAATTTTGAACATTATTTTCAAGTAAAACAAAAATAATATTAAGTTGAATTAAAAATTATTTTCCTTTTTCTCTTAAATCCTGAAGAACTGGAATGACAAAATAAAATGACCCATTCAAGTCTAAAACACTATGAAAAGTACCAAGAATTATACATTTCTAGTCATTAATTTATGAACTAATGTAGTTATTTTTGGCGGTAGTCTACTTGTTTTTTTCATTCTTTGAAGAAATATATAATCAATGTGAAGCAAAATAGACTTGAGAAAGAAGTGAAATGACAAAAAAAATGCTATGACATAGGAAGATGAGTCAGCAAAATATGCACTCTTTTATAGTAGATACCTACTATATCCAAGAACAAAACCTGTTACACAGGGTAAAACAGAATTCAAAAAGACATTGTATTTCCACTGGAATTCTTTAGATTTTTCTGAAATGTCAAGACAGCCATAATTTGGTTAATATTAATCTGAAACATCAGCAAGTCATCATGTCTGAAAAATATAGTATTGTATGGACACTACAATGTAACCACATTTTGATGCACACTAAATAGGAATGTATGTGAAACTTCTCTTTATTTCCCAAGACCCCCTAAATGATTTTTAACAAGCTGCTAGATTTTCATACAACCCTTTCCTGGTCCAATATACAAATACATGGTCATTCAGCCTCTCCTAGAAGAATGTGAATGACACAGAATCTGCCACTCTAATGGGGAGGCCATATTTTTTGGTTTATTCTGCTTCATAATATAGCAAGGAGCTCCCTGACTACAAAAGTGGATCAGAGCCTCTAATCTTGGAAATAGTGCCCCCAAGCTCACTTTTCTTTTTGTTTTTGCTCTTAGGTCTCATCCTTCCTCAATGATTCTCCACACCTCTCACTTTTCATTCTCTACACATCTACACATAATTTTTTTTTTTGGCATTAACAATAGGCATTTAAAAGAGCATAAAGTGAATGCCTCCTGCTACCAGTGGGCATCAAAGAGAAAATGTGTTCCTGGGATCACAATTGCCACAGCAGTTTCAAGACTATTAAGACACTTGCATAGCTGACAAATCCTAGTTAAACGAATTTTGAAATTACCTCTACCTTACTTGTGATGGGCTTCTTTTCAAAGGGACACCAGATTCTGCCATCTGTATGACACATGTGGATTCTCAACAGTCTTAATAAACTTGTTGCTTTTGATGTCTCCTCCTTCTTCAGGACCTAATAGATGTATTCTTGAAACAATTTTAAACGAAGAACTGACTTTTTCCCATTTTTAGAATGTACTCATTATAAAACAAGGCTATTTTTGCAGCAGTCAGACAAATGCACAGCCTCCTTTTTTAGATGTATTTTTAAACACTTCATGTTTTTAATAAGAAAAAATGAAATATATATTTCAACACTATTGGAATATATATATAGGCAACATGGGTGGAATGGATATTCCTCGCCGTATTACACCATGGAATAAAAATACTCCCACTCATTTTCCCTCTTTAAATAATGTAAAGTTCTGTATAGATAATTCAACACAAAACTATTTGCCAACTCGAAAAAGATTTTACAAAAGACATAATATCTTAATAGTGTGGTGTTTTATTCATATATTTTACAGACCTGCTTAATTAATTGAAGCTTATATTGGGGGATTAATCAGACATAAGGAAGAAATAAAAAACTTACAATGAAGGGAGGCAATTATTAAATTGCTTCTGCTCAGCAGAAAATGTTTTCTTCAGGGTCTCAACCATGAATGCCTAAATTCTGGGCAGGGAAAGCAGGAGTATAATAGAAATACTAATCAAAATTCACAGGAAGTTCACACTGCTTTTTCTTTTTAAAAAATGTTATATTTGATACATACAAAAGAATATATTGGCATATAAATTTAAAAGTATAAAATAATAAAGCTTACCTATCAAATTAAAAACATTACCAATGTTCATGATCTACCTATTCCATCTCCCTGTCTTACCAAAAAAGGTAACCACTATCACAAATTTTAAGGATATTATTACGTGCCTTTAAAGAAAAAGTTTTATCAGTTGTGTTATTCTTAACCAATATGTTGTTTGATTTACATACTTGATTTTGAGCTTTATTTTTGAAATGGTAGACTACAACATAGATAGACAGCTACTTGTTTTTTCTCAACAGTTTAATTATTCTCTAAAATTTATAAATGTTACTGTATGCAATTATATTCATTTGTTTTTTGCCACTGTATAATATTCCATTATCACAACATACCAAAATTTTTCTATTCATTTTGAAAATATCTGGGTTATTTCAAGGCTTGTATGTTTTCATTTAATTTTTTTCTTTCATAATTGAGATTTTATTCAATCAGTACATAGCCATTATGGATAATTTGTAAACAAGTCCTAATGTAAGTTTTCTAAAGTATTATTCCATTCTTTTCTAAACAGTAATTCTAGTGACTTTCCAACTTAAAGCTAGAGGCAAAGTTTCCTTAAGAAAATATATCAGGCACTAGTAACTTCAAATATTGATAAACTGTTAGGTTTAAAGCCCCACTAATTAATAATTTAGTATCATAATGCTATACTTCAAAATTTCCAAACTTTAACAAAACTTTAACAATTCTGATATATGGAGAGCCAAAATTAGACAGCAGTTTTCTTTAGGAGCAATTCTATTTTTTTTTAAGCAAGAACATGGAGATAAGCATTAAGTAATTTAAAATATTAAGATACATTAGTGGATAATTGTGACTCCTAATGGCCATTTTGTTAAATTCGTAAGATACAAAAACTGCCCTCCCTAGCAGCCAATACAGTTAATACCCAAGACAGTCAAAGCCTCTCTTATATTGACATCTTCACATTTTAGATTGTACAGAAAAATTACAAGCACATCATTTCTTTTTTTAAAGAAAGTACATACAGCAGGTGTGCACGCGCACACACGCACACTTGCATGCGCACACACACAACTTTCTTCTAAAATATGTGTTTTTAGAACTATTTTTAAAATCTTTTTTTTACAACATAGGTAATAAAAATTTATTTATCCAGATTATAATAAAGAAGATACAGGAACCATAAGACTTGGTAACTATATTAATCAGATTTCATTTTTTTTCTCTCCTTAATTAGAGACTAGACCCTCCTCAGTTTTAGTTTCTCTACTTTCTGCAGGAAAGTTGGCTTTAGTTTCTTAGATGGCCATGTCAGCCTATTTGCCTTTTGCTCCCCATTTTCCTTTGCAATTTTTTGGCTGAAGATTGATCCTTTCTTCCTCCCTTTCTGGCTTAGTTTCAATTTTTGTAGGAAGTGGTTAGGAACCTTGCCAAAGTATTCAAGAGCTCCTCCTTAACTCTCCCTTAGCTAAAGTGATCATCATCTTGAGTTTCCTGGCAGTGGTTTGTGGTGGGGAGCACAGATGCACTGTGTGACCTTTCACAAAGCCAGGTTGCATGGTTGCTGTATCTAAGTACCTCAGATAAGCCCAATTTATATATTCTTCATGTATAGTATTTTAAAATATAAACCACAAAATAGATAATCATTATTAATAAAGCTAATGACTGTTTAGTGCTGTGGTTTCAATGGTCTCTCCAAAACCCATGTTGAAACTTAATCCTCAATGTGGCAGTATTGAGAGATGGGGCCTGCATTCATGAAAAAAATGTATCCATTAACAGATTAATGAGCTATCATGGGAGGGGATATGGTGGCTTTATAATAAAAGAGAGATCTAAGCTAGCACATTATCATGCTTAGTCCTCTTGCCATGTGATACCCTGTACTGCCTTGGAACTCTGAACTCTGAACTCTGTAGAGTCCCCACTGGAAAGAAGGCTTTCACCACATGCAGCCCCTCAACCTTGGACTTCCCAGCCTCCAGAATGGTAAGAAATAAATCCCTTTTCTTTATAAATTACCCAGTTTTAGGTATTCTGTTATAAACAAAAGAAACTGGACTCACACACTTAGATTTATCTAAATACCTATCCTTTTTAATCATCCTCACTTCTTGTATGTGAGACCTTCCTATTAGGGTCTTGTACCTTCCTCCTGAGATAATCTAATCCATTGCTGGCATGGACTTTTTCCATTTTTTAAATCTGTGAATGTTGTTATTCCAGTTTTTAACAGATCACTCTTCTGGGTACACAATTTTAGGTAGGAAGTTATTTTCCTTCAGTAATTTCATTACTGTTGCCTTCTAGCTTCCACTGTTGCTCTTGAGAAATGGCTGTTAGCTAACTGATTCTTTTGTACATGATGTCTTTTCTCTCTGGCTGCTTTTATGATCTTCTCCTTGTCCTAAGTTAATTGTAATTTAACTATTATGTGTCTAGTAGTTTTTAGATATCCTGCTTGGGATACACTGTGATTCCTGTATCTGTGGATTCAAGCTTTTCATCAGTTTTGCTAAATTCTCATTCTTAAAGTAGAATATTGCTTCTCTTCCATTCTATCTATTCATTCCTTCTGAGGCTATAAGATCTTCTCATTCTGTTCACCATATATCTTAACCTCTTCTTATATTTTTTAATCTCCTATCTCATTGCTGCATGCAGTAAGTCCTCATTTAACATCATTAACAGGTTCTTGGAAACTGCAACTTTAAGAAAAATGATGTACTGTATAATTAAACCAATTTTACCATTGGCTAATTGATATAAACAAAAGTACCTGTAGCATATAGTACATCATTTCACTTAAAGATGCAGTTTCTAAGAACCTATCCATGACACTGAGGAATTACTGTACTAGGCAGTTTCTTCAGTTTTTCTTTCCACTTCAATAATTTTATCTTTAACTGTATTTAATCTGCTGTTTAACCTAGCCATTGAGCTTTTTAAAGTGTTTTAGTGTTAAATTTAATAAATATACAAAAAAGAACATAAATATATAATTATATAGCAAATATACATGTACCATATTCCAAGTCAACAACACAAGTACCATAGAAATCTGTGTGCTCCTTCTTAAGTATACCTTTCTTCATCTTTCTAGAAATAAACATTTGCTAGACTTTTATGATAATTGTTTTATATTTTTGCCACCTATATATAAAAATTTAAACAATAGTTTGAAAAAATTGTATTGATAGATTCTTTTGTGTCTTAGCTCTTTTGTGTCCTTGTGTTTTATTTAAGACTGACTAAAATTCTTGCTTGTAGTTCTGGTTTATTCATTTCCATTCCTGCATAGTCATATTTTAAGTACTCACTAGTCACAATTGTCTAGTGACTACCATATTGAAAAGTGCTGCTCCAACCAAAGGTTGGGGCAAAAGTAATTGTTTTGTTTTGTTTTTTTGTGGGTTTTTTTTGCCATTTAAAAGTAATGGCCAAAATCACAATTACTTTTGCACCAACCTATATATATAAGTAGGAGGTGAATTGCTGGGTCATAGGAAATGCATATATTTGACTTGAAAGGATAATGCCAAAATATTATTCAAAGGGATTGTACCCATTTACATTCCCACCAGCAATTTATGAGATCTTATCCATGGAATTTTAACTTCAACATTTCTATTTTTTAAATGTTTACTAGTTTCTTATGAAAGATATAAATGAACAATTTGATAAAAAGGCACACAGGGGGAAATCTAGAAGGGTCCTGAGTGCAGGAGCTTCTGTCCCCATGGAGTTGGGGTAGGATTCTACTGGCACAGAGATGTGTTCACCAATTTGGAAGCTTCCCAACATCTCTATTTTTAAATTCTAAAATATCTCTTTAGGTTCTTTTTCAAGTCAGTCTTGTCATATTGTTACTCTCTTGGTACTTGCTCATTTCTGTGATTTCATCTTTTATATCTAAATTTTATACAGATTTGTTTTATACTGTAAATCTCTTATAATTCCAATATCTGAAATCATTAGACTCTTAATCTGTTTGTTGTTCTGCTGACTCTTACTTGTGGTTGCTTATTTATGTCTTTGGTGATTTTTTTAATAGTCTTCAATTTTTAATAATTAATTTCTAATAGTAAATATTTTACATATTTATTTGATCTGAGAGTAATAGTCCACCAAATGTCCTATTAACTTCTTATATTCTACTGTGGTCTTTTGGGGGTTGTAAGAGGATAAAAATCATGCGTATGGGATTGGAGTTGGCAAATATTAAAATAATTATTCATCCTCATTTGCATAGCAGTGAGTAAAAAATAAAATAAAAAGGGCAATAATTATTCATTTTGCTTTTTTATTTCTCTAAATGTCCTATCATAAACACATAATGCTTTTAAAACTATGAAATAATAAAGTAATCATGGAACCAGAATATTTGCCAAACACAAAATCAATTAGCAAAATTTTATTTGCATTATGAAATAGGATTTTAGGTCAGTTCCTAAGAGGCTAGTTATTCAAAATTAAGGTGTCCCCTTCTCTATGCTTTCCTATTCCACACTGTGGATAACTCTACCAATGCAGAGGCTTAAAAGGAAATGATATCTCGAGACGACTTTTAACATATTGCTTCTGATAGAAGCTAGGGATTTCTACCCATCTGGGAGCACCTTAGCCCCGGTCCAGAATCCCTGGCTCAATGCTGGAATCCTGTCATCATTAGACATAACCATGTCTTGTTATTAAAATGTATATAGAGACATGACTTATGGGTAAGCACATTTAGGTATGGCATTTATACCTAAGGAAAGAAGCCCAAAATGCAGAGAAAATAGCAGGGTAAGGAGCACAGAATAAAAAAGAAAAAACTGTAACTGGGAGTTAATTACAAGGGTTGGAGATAAAAACAGACCTTCAGGCCTATTGCTGGTTACTTGGATAATTTCCCACTATGGCTATTCTCTGGGATCATAGCCTTTTACTTAGTCAAGCGTAAGACACAAGCAAGAATTTCCAGGCAGCTGTTTTCTCCAAGTGCTCGATCCTAGAGATTAGTACTGACCTAGAATTTAAGGTCCATCTTTGTCAACCCTCCCAGAACATCAGAAGTCTTCCATGGTTTTTGGCATCCTTTGGGGAATAATGGTCAAGTTACACAGTTTGAAATTGAGGAGAAAAAAAAAAGGAAGAGGCGGGGGAAGGCAGGAGCAGATAGAACTGTATCAAACAGATGAGCAAATTTTTTGTTAATATTTCAGCGTTTGGGACAGCACTTGGGCCTGTGATTCCTCTGAAAGACTTTTCTGGAGGGTAAGGTTTTCCTTTGGAAAGGGTTGTTACCGCCTTTTATTCACTTATTTTAAAGGAAGACAATTCGATAACAAACTATTTCCGTGGGTGATTTTAGAGGTCAGTGCCGTTTACTGAAGACGTTTAAAACGTCACAGACAGCAGCCAACGCCCTTCCCCAATACCTGATATTCACTGAGGATTTCCTTCATCCTGCGGTTTGGCGTGGGTTTTGGAGGAGGAGTTTCAGAAAACGGTCAACATCAGCACAGTTAGGCCTTTATAAACACGCTATCCAGAGTTCGACTCCTCCTCCTGCATGGCTAGTCTTGAGAGCCTCTTCCCGGGAAACACCCGGGTGGAAACACCATCCAAGGCGAGTGAGCCGCAGAATCACCTAGGGGCGAGAGCGCCGGCGGCCCGCCAGCCGGTAACGCGCAGGCGCAGATAGGGGCGCGCAGAGAAGGGGTAGGTATGCCTGGCTTGCCGCAGGCCTGGCAACCTGCTTCGCCAGCCCAGGAGGGACTCGTTGGCCGGGAAATTGGACTCCGGGTTTTCTGTCTCACTCCACGCGCACAAATTGGACCCCAAGACACCTCACTCCTTTGCCACTTACCCACCCATTGTGGGACATACTCAGCACACCCATCTGACGGCTGCTCTTGCCCTGCCTGGCATTCTTTTCTGAGCTCTGCTTTCTGAGGAAGGCCTGCTCCCCCAACCCTTCCCCACTGCGGTTAATATCTTACAAACTTGACAGTGGAACTGGGGCCAAAGTGACCATTAATTTGCCGGGTAGGGTGGGAATCAGAATCCCGGTTTATCCGCTTCATAGCTGTGTAATCTTGTCAGGTTATTTAAACTTTCTAAGCTACTTTTTGAAACGTAAACACACATTGTAGAATGTTAATTTAGCAACCTCAAATCAGTCGTGTTTTCGTTATTTCCACTGCCTTAAGTCATAAAAGGGCTTCCTTACCTACATCCAGCCAATTGCAATGGCAATTCAGTTAGCAATTTTGGGTAGTATCTTCCCATACAATTCATCATATTCACCTCTGCCAGATTAAATTTCTTAAAAATAAGCTTAGTCATGACTTCCCATTCCCATCTCCAATTAATAATTATTGTAAAATGACTCACGCTGTCTTCCCAGACTACTATTCTACACATATTCCTTGCTGACTGTACCCATCTCCTGCACTTTCTGGCATTCATATCTTCACTTGTGGCCCTGTCTCCACTACACAGTTCCCCTTTCCACATTTCTGTTAAAATCCTACCCATCCTGCATGGCCAACTTAAATGCCATCTTCTTCAGGAAGCCGCTCCTGATTTTCCCAGTGTCCTCATTCTCTCTTCCAGACCTAAGCCTTTTGTTATGATACCTGACATATCTTGTATTGCAGTTGTGTACCTGTTATCCTTTCTACTCATCTTTTCCAATTATACATTTTAGGGTCCTTGAGGGAAAGAACCACGACTTTTTCATCTCTGTATCCCCACAAGTGCTTTCCAAAATATGAACTAAAAATAAGGGGAGGATTTAGAAAGCTTCTGATCATTTTCATTTTGATTGAAACATTCAAAGAAAAGTTTGAGAGTGCGATGTTGAAATTGGTAGCTACAAATTAATTGTAAATGGAGAGCAAGGGGAAGGAAACTCATTTCTTAAACCCCTACTCAGTGCCTGCAATGTGACAGGTGCTTTCACTTATGTTTGCTCACTTCTTCACAATTCTGTGAGGTATCATACCATTTACAGATGAGAAAACTGAGGCTCAATAGACTGACTTTGCTAATGTATCACAGCTTTGAGCGGCAAACCTAACATTTTGAACTCCCTTCTGTAAGTCTTACTTACTGAAAAAAGTAGAGAAATTAGTATTCCTACGAGGTGCTTTTCAAGAATCAAAGGGTTGTTACCCCCTCTTATTTTAAAGGAAGACAATTGGATAACAAACTATTTCAGTGGGTGGTTTGTAGTGGTACTGTTTACTGATGACGTTTAAAACATCACAGACAGCAGCCAACGCCCTTCCCAATACCTGATATTCACTGAGGATTTCCTTCATCCTCCGGTTTGGCATTAATAAATGCCCTTCCTTAAAGTATGTTAAAGATAAGGTATTAATTATGGGGAATACGACATAATAGATAAAACAGATATACCATTTCTATCATTTAAGTACAACAGTACCTTGAATAAGGCATCCAGTGGACTAGAGATCAGCAGGCATTTTAATCTTAATAATTTACACTGATTTTTTTTTTTTTTTTTGTATTTTGTTTTTGTTTTTTGAGACTGTCTCTCTATCCCACGCAGGAGTGCAGTGGTGTGATATCAACACACTGCAACCTCAGTCTCCCAGTAGCTGGGTTAATTATTGCATTTTTTCTAGAGACAGGGTTTCGCCTTGTTGGCCAGGCTGGTCTCCAGCTCCTGGTCTCAAGTGACCCACCTGCCTTGGCCTCCCAAAGTGCTGGGATTACAGGGATGAGTCACAGTGCTCAGTTTGATGTGCTTTTTAAAAATGACAACTCCAATTTTGTAGGCTGCATTTAAAAATACAGTAAGAATAAGGCTGGGCAAGGTGGCTCATGCCTGTAATCCCAATAATTTGGGAGGCGAAGGTGGGAGGATCACTTGAGGTCAGGAGTTCAAGACCAGCCTGGGCAACATAGTGAGACCCCCATTTCTACAAAGTAACAATTCACTGGGTGTGTTGGTACCTGCCTGGGATTTCCAGCTACTTGGGAGGCTGAGGCAGGAAGACTGCTTGAGCCCAGGAGTTCAGGGCTGCAGTGAACTGTGGCTGCGCCACTGCACTCCAGCCTGGGAACTCTGACTCTTTAAAATAAAAATACAAAAAGATGAGCATTTAACTACTGTATTGGCAGGTGGCTATGATGAGTCCATCACATACCATTTATATAATTCAATGTTCACACGACACAAGAATCTGTTTTGCAACAAAAGACAAAATAAGACATGGTCCTTGCTCTGAAGGCTTCCAATCTGAAAGGTAGTAAGACACAGGCAATGAAACTATGGGGCTATAAAACTATATTTAGAAAAAATTTTGCATGAAAATTTTCCAGGACTTTGGTGATAAGCAGTGAAATCAATGCCTTAAGTAGGTTTTGAAATGGTATATTAAAAAATGGTACTCATTTGGATACTGTAAGAAAATACTGATTTGGTTTCTGGGATATAATGGACAAATGATTCTCAACTCATGGCAAGAAGATTCCTCCCTGGGTATTAGAATAATCTGAGGTGGAACAAAGAGGCTATAAAGTTTCAGAACAAGGTGGTACTTTCTGCTCTTGCTTTCCTTTCCTTTATTTTAAGAATTCAGTTAACATCAAAGAGAGTGTCTTTTTTTTTTTTTTTTTTAAGGAAGAATGCTTTAAAAAGAGGTAAGAGCGGTGCCAACATGAAGACCAAAAAAATAAACAGTGCAATGTGGTGCCAAAAGAAAAGGGGGAAAACATCTGAAATAAGGCGGAAGAGTCAAAGGTAAAAATCACAAAGGAATGGAATAATTAACAAGATAACAAAAGGTTAACTAGGCAAGTTAGACGAGGGGAAGACTTAATATGAAATTTGTCCTAGGATACATTATTAAAATATTTAAAGATATAATCTAAAGCTCCTACTGAAATAGAAGATAAATTTAAAATAATTTTGATTAAAAAGAGAAAATACACTGTAAAATATTTATTTAATAAAAATAATTTTATAATCTATACAGAATTGAATAAAAAGTACAACAAATTATTTTCAGTTATTTGCAAAACTGCATACAGTACAACTTGCACACTGGGTTCAGCATTCTACAAACATGGCCACATACCAAGATGTGAACATATTCTTGTCTCATATACGAAAAGGCTCAGGTTGTATGCCGCAAACTTGGAATTAAATTCCAGGGAAATATTGCTTTGGTAACGTGAACAATTTGTACCACATGCCATTAAAAAAAGATTTAATAAAATCCCTCAAACAGCACTTTTCTACTTGTTTTGGAGTACACAATTCCCAAATTAGCACAAACAAAACAAAGCAAAAACAAAAAACAAAATATAAAATGGAGGTTGCTACTCTTACGATACCACTTCCCTTTCCCTTCCTTAGCTAGTGTTCTTTTCCTTTCCCTTAATTGTAAAGGACAGTGAATAGAAAATGACCTATTCTTATCCTCATCCATCTGCTTCTAGGATTCCTGCTTCAACCAAATAAGTACGTCAATTTTGCAATCTTGACACACTATTATTAACACTGTTCAGCTGTGTCATTCTAAAAAAAGTTAATATCCCAGTTAAAAGCACCTATCTAGATTCTTTTCAAGATAAGGCAACAAAGTCAGCTTTAAAATAGTTTTCATGTCTGACATATACTAGCAGCCCCTTCGTAGACTGATTTCAGAATTAAATGCATACAGAACATTTTTTTCAAGTAACTTGGTAATGAAATCACTAGCAATTTTAAGCAAATATTCAAGATGATCTACCTTTAGAAACAAAGACAGACTTAAGGTAAAAAAAATGCAGGAATCACATCTATCCTAGTTCCTGTCCCATTGAAATAATTTAAAAGAGGCTCAGTTTATGAAAAAGGCCTTGGACTAATGCAATTCCTATTGACATCTTTATTTGGATAAGAAAAACAAATTAATATAAAAACTATATATAGGGATGAAATTATTCAAAAAAGATTTCTCATTTTATTTTGGAAATAAAAGGGAATGCAAATACAAATGGGCTAGTTATATCTGTAGCCCATATATGAACTTTTAATCTTGGAAATAATAGTCCTTCATATTGAAGATTTAAAGACAAGCAAACCTACCTTAAGCTTTCTTAAATCTCTTCATTTAGGCAGGCTTCAAAACTTGCCTTATTTTCTAAGTAAATGAGCTTCTCTGGGAAGCATATGAATAATGCAAAAATGTACTTCTAAACAAATTTTACACAAATACATAATTGTCACGATGGGAACCAAGAACATTCATACGATGAATTTTTTAAAAATAACTTAAAATTAGAAATGATACATACACCTTAAAATACAGAACACTAAATCAGAACAAATATTGCCAGTGATAAAATAACTATGTAGAAAGACCAATGCACATGAGTAACACAGAAATAATAAGAATTAAATTGAATAGAGGCAGATGCTGTTAGAACATATTTCCATCCATCATGACTTGTAACATTTTGTGGCCTCTGTGAAGCCATGCTCCCACCAGGCCAAGCACCTGGCTAAGTAGATACAGACATATGCGACCTATAAAACACCAAACTCACTTGCTAATAAAGTATACAACACCATGTGCTGCTTGATTGCTCTTGACTGGTTTTTAAAATCAAGTTCACTTTTGAATCAGAAGTCATCCTTAAATTAGCTCTATAAATAATCCATGAAATAAACTTTACTTCTGGCTCCTCTGAATAGTATCATGTTATTCCCGGAATACAAGGTATTAGTCAAGTGGCTGCTTTGAAGCCAAGAAATGCACATTCATAAATATATGTCTACACTTTAAAAAATCAAATACATCCAGGCAGTTGCTGTGCGGAGTTCTTGCTATAAGAAGAAGCCCTTCAGCAGTGTATTATGAAGTGGTTACTTGAGAACTTGATTCTGGATCTTCCAGCTTTCTACATTTCTTCATAATACTGACTGCACCACTGGCCAGGAAAACCACAGCGATGAGTGCAAAATAACCGGCATAGATCAAAAACTAGAAGGGGGAAAAATAGTTTATTGAATTATCAATTACAAGATGATTACTCTATAATAAAGTATATTCAGAATTTGTCCATAAAGCCTAAAAAAATATTGCATACTTACACCATGTGCCAGACCCTAAAGTTACAAAGCAGCATCACCAGCATGGTGGTACTAAATAAAGCCTGACTGCCTAAGTGTGAATCCTGACTTCATCCCTCACAAGCTGCGTGAACTTGATTGAGATACTTCATCTCTGAGCCCTGACTTCTTCACTTACAAAATGGAATTCATAATAGTTGTCACTTTACAGCATTGTTGGGACGAATCAGTGAGATCACAAATGCTCATTAGCACAATGCTAATGCTGTTAGTATTATTTCTATTGTTGTTGCTGTTATTGTTATAATTCAGTCCTGGTCTCTACCTTCAAGCTGATAGGTGGGTACAAACAGGCCAAATTCTGAAGATCAAGAACTCTATTTTTCCCCAGAAGAGGGCAGTAGAAGGTCAACTAGATTCCATTATAGGATTACTTAATATAAAAATTCTTCCCTAATTTTTTTTTTTTTTTTTAAGTTCTGGGGTGCATGTGCAGAACGTGCAAATTTGTTATATAGGTATACGTGTGTCATGCTGGTTTGCTGCACCTATCAACCCATCATCTAGGTTTTAAGCCCCACATACATTAGGTATTTGTCCTAATGCTCTCCCTCTCCTTGCCGCCTACCCTCCGACAGGCCCCGATGTCTGTTGTTCCCCTCCCTGTGTCCATGTGTTCTCATTGTTCAACACCGACTTATGAGAGAGAACATGTAGTGTTTGGTTTTCTGTTTCCTGTGTTAGTTTGCGGAGGATGATGCCCTAAGCCAAATTTTAATGTGACTATATGGTTTATTAACATCATCATCATCATCATCTTCTTATAATAACATACTAAATACTTACGAACTGGTTCAAAGGTACAATGAGAGTATGGCCTTAAATCACTGAGCCAATTTCTTTCGATGTTGGCTATACTTCTGCAGGAAGCCATTAATCAATCATGGCAGTTAAATGGGTTTCAGCACCACCCACAAAATCCTATTATTCCACATGTTTAAATCTACCATTTCTGTAAGAATCTGCTGACAAATTTCCACTTCCAATGAGAGCCATGTTTCCCTCAACTGTAATCGTCCTGGGAACTCTCCCTTATACAGGGAGGATGGCAGGCACTTAAGTTTCTCTCCTACTTTCCATCCTGAAATAAGTTTTGGGGTTAGATGTTGGTTTAACGCCGAGCTCTGGAACACTATTAGTGATAGTATTGGACAAGTGACTTAACATCTCTCAAACTCATCTTCTTCATGTCTAATACAGCAACCCTGCAAATCCTATACAAAGCATTTGACACACAGAAGGCACTCAATGCACATTGTCTATTATTACTATTTCTCTCCTAGATTGCTTTAGTAAAAACAAAGTTAATTACAGCTAATATGTTGGGAAGAAATCATTTGGGTTGGGATCGGGGTGGGAGTAAGTACCTCTTGATTCATTCAGTTGCCCATTTTGCCAAAGTACAAAACAATATGTACTTAAAACTCACAATGCATGAAGGCATATACAACTATACAATTCCTGAATGTAAAAAGTATTCACATTGTTTTTGGGTGTTGGTGCAAGTTTCTCAATAGGTCATGTGTTACAAATCATAATGCTGTTCATCAACAGCAAGGCACTACCTTGGTATTTGGGTAAGGGGTGTTTTAAATAAAGGGAGGAAACTTAAAGAGCTGTGAGATGAAACAGGGAATCTCAAACATGGGACACAGTATTCCAAGCATAGATTTAAGTATAGAGGGAAATAATGGATGAGGAAGCAGGAGGTCTTGGCCTGTAAGGAATCAGTATTACCTCTCAGCTGAAACAGACCCACTGGGCTGATGAGTTACACTCAGGAGTGTTCTAAGACCTCATAAAAAAGACGACAATCCCAACACCCTCCAGGGAGAGAGGAACTAAGGATAGGGGAGAAGGTGTTGAATGAAGGAAGGAGGGTACACTTTTACTTTACATCTGTTCCCTATTGTTTGAATTTGTTTCCATTAAGCATACATATACTTCTGTCACCCTGATCAAGTCACACACACTACCTTCGATGCCAAAGGAGAGATCTTACCTGAGTGGTAATTTCTAATCCAAGGCCACTGGCATCTACCACAATTAGAGTGAGCAGCGTCTGTAGTGCCAGGGCAATGAAGGTATTTACACCAAATACTAGGGCATAGCGTTCCATGCTGAGGTTTGCAGCAATTTGAAAACTTAAAAAAATTAAAAATAAAAGAAGAGTGAATAGATAAGAATTACTTCCTGAGTACTTATAATAGTTATTCTAAATAAAAGTAAACATTTTTACTTGAAATGTGAAGAGTCCTCCTTTCCACTGTCAATTGCCTTTCCAAACAAATGAAAATATTTTGCAACTAAATGATATAAATCTCATGCAAACATCTGAAAACAGTAGGAACATACAGACAAGGGAATAAACAAAACTTGCCTAAATGTTTCCTCAGAAGAAAAACTGATAATGCACATAAAATACAATGTTTCCTCCCATTTGCCTAATTTAACTAGAAACTTTAATATTTTGGTTTGTAAAGAAACCAAAAAATTTATCCTGTTACAATTTTTCCTAAGGCTTCTATGAGCCAAAATACATACGTTGCTATGGTGATGAGTAACATGTAGATGATTCTGAAGACAACATAGGATGCATAGCACACCCAAATGTTACCCCCAGTGTCCATGATATACACTGCAGCAGCAATCAGGAGAGAAAAGAGAGATAACGTCATTTCTCCCCAAGTTGACCAGGATATTTTTATATAACCAACTGCAAAGACAGCAACAGCACCTACAAAATAACAACAACAACAAAAAAATCCAGTTATTTTGCTAAGCAAATGCTATAAAATACATTAAAAACGCAGCTTAGATTATTAAATTTTCAAATCTGCAACCTTATAAATAGGATAGCTCAAGAATATGGAGGGCCTTGAAACTCACACAGAGATTTCTGAACTTGATGGAATCAATAAAATGGAGCCACTGAGATGACAGACTGAATTAGGAGAGGGGGCAATGAGATGAAAATGCAGGACAAAGACACAGGGACTTTGCTAAGCAAAAAAAAATTCTGCAGCTGAAGCAGAGGCAAGAGTCAAAAAGAACCACGGCCTCTAATTTGGCATCATGGCGGGATGAGTCACCTCCCCTTCACACCAAGGAGCGGTCTAGAACATGGCAAAAGGGCTTCTCTGCCTTTTGGTAAAACAGTGACGATGATAAGGATAGCTAAAATCTATGAAGTGTTTTCTGAGTGCCAAGACAGATAATAAGTGTTTACAGAAATCATATAACACCATCCAACAACCTCAGGAGGTAGGTCAACAAATTACAAATGAACAAAAGAGTAAGATGGTCAAATACACAGGCTCTGAAGCCATCCTGCCTGAGTTCAAATCTTGACTTTGCTACTTACCATCTATATGACCTTGAGCAAGTTATTAACCTACCAGTCCCAAGTTTCCATTGCAAAATGGGGATAAATTTATCTCAGGAATTTTGTGAAGATTGAGTTAATGTATATAATGTCCTTAGAACAGGACCTAGCACATAGTAACATTCAACAAATATTAGACACTATTGTTATAAACTACTGTATATTGCTATTCAAAATTTCACATCAAGTGACAAAACTACCCAGTAAGTACAGAGATAATGGAAACTTGGATAAACAATCTTGAAAATTATTATATTAGGTTTCCCCAAAGTTTATTTTAAAATTCCAGTTGGTTAGTCATAGTCCTGCTCCACTTGAGTACTTCTAAGTTGTCTTCCTCAATTATAAAATCGAGCTCAAAATAAGTAAATCATTTTTTGAGGCTATTTCAAATTTGGGAGGGGGGAGCAAATCTGATTACGGCTGGCTTACCTACCAGAGGAATCCCTTCCCCACCACCACCCTCTATTATCCTGCATTGCTTACCCAGTAAGGTTGAAACAGCCTCCACACCACCATTATAGATAGCAGCATAGCGAGAAGGCATCACTTTCTCCCACAGGCCCTGTGTGTAGTTCACAACTTGAAAATAGCCACAGGTAGAGAGGGCCCACCACACAGACCAGCAGAGAAGAGGGCGAGAAGAGTAGCACATCAGGAAATCATTCCATAGTACTTTCAACACAAGGAGACGGTCTGGCTTGGGTTCCTACATAGCAAAAGGGAACAACGCTCAAACTCTGATGAAGGCAATTATATAGAAAGCAATTTACAGGCCCAATTATTTACCTAACAGACTTTTTTCCTTGTGAAAACCAACTGCTTACTTCATAAACTTGTAACAATTACATTTCTCCCCTCTGGTGAAAAATATGTTCTCATAGGATTTTTGCTTTAAATGCACTATAGCATTAACACAGCTGTATGTAATCAACCCAGCAAAAGATGTATTGTTTACAAAATGAAGATGATGAAAAGAGATTGCAGGCTTCAGCCAATAGGAGTCTATAATCTACATCTCCCATAGACTGGCAAACAACATAACAAGAATAATAATAAGCAACAGACTAGCAACCCTAATAAATCACTATTCAGTTAAGGCCTCCTACCCTTGTAATTGACAGATTGACGCAACAGTTAAGATAGAAATATTGGAAAGAAGTAGACCAAAATATTAGCAGTTCTTTCTAAGTGGTGGGTTCTTAGTGGTTTAAATTTTCTTCCTTAAACTTTTTATATTACTTAATATTTAAACAATGAGAAATAGTATTATAATAAAGTAATAAATCAAGTTACTGGGCTTATAATTGAGTGAAGCAAGACATTACTGAGCTATGCACCATCACAAGAAGTGAATATGAGATGTCAGACACTCTGTGAGATATCTCTGATTTCATCTGTATAAAAGGACTAATCTGCCAAATGTTACTGTAATCCCTGGGCCTTGCTCAGAACATGGGAAGGCCGGGTGCGGTGGCTCACATCTATAATCTCAGCACTTTGGGAGGTCAAGACAGAATTGCTTGAGCCCAGGAGTTTGAGATCAGCCTGGGCAATAAAGTGAGATCCTATCTCTACCAAAAAAAAACCCAAAAAAACAGAACATGGAAAATTTTACTTTCGTGGCTAACATGTAAAGGCAAAATGAGCGCCATGGAAAGATGAGTACGATATACCACTGAGTAAAACAACAGCAAGTTACAAGACTACATGTAGATCACAATTTCATTTACTATAAAATGTATACATATGTGTACATGCATATGCATATATGAAAAGAGATGTTTGAAAAGTTCACTAATCTTTGGGTGGTAGTAGGTCAGGTGATTTTTAATTTTTTTTATATAGCTTTCTGTAATGTTTAATTTAAAAAAGTAAGTAGATGCCAGGCACAGTGGCTCACGCCTGGAATCTCCACACTTCAGGAGGCTGTGGCAGGAGAACTGCTTGAACCAAGAAGTTCAAGATCAAGCTGGGCAACATAGTAAGATCCCGTCTCCATACACACATACACACACACACACACACACAAAAATTTAATTAGCTGGGTGTGGTGGTGTACACATGTAGTCCCTGCTACTCAGGAGACTGAGGTGGGAGGATCACTTGAACCTAGATAAAGGCTGCAGTGAGCCGTGATCATGCCACTACACTCCAGCCTGGGCAACAGAGAGAGACTCTGTCTCAAAAAAAAAAAAAAAAAAAAAAAACATACATACACACACACCATATATATCATTTTTATAAAATTAGTACAGATATTTTCTCCTCTTATATACAGTAACAGTGACCATCAGCATTAGGTAAATAAAGGCCATTTTCTCCCTCAGAGGCTAGAAAACCTCACTGGACTGAGAATCCGAGTTTCATCATTCTTTTACCTTCTCATGCCGTTGCAAAGCAACCCCAGTGTGGTGCTTCCTTCTTTGTGCTGTTTAGCCCAGAGGGGGATATCCTTCAAGCACCATTACTACAGCCCTTTTCCAAAATTCAGGGAGGAGTACTGAGGTTAACTAAGATAACTCAGAGAAAGAATTACTGACACTTGAAAATTCTACTTGATGAATCTGCATATGATAACCACCTAAAAGTACAAAATACTGCTGTTACAAGATTGATTTCTTGGCACTGTATATGAGCGCAAACCTTGTGAATTTAAACAAATCACAAGATAACTGTTAATTATATCTAATGTGAATTTGCTGAGAGTGAGTGAATGGTACCAAGCATATTTTCTGAAGTCTTTATTCAAGATCCACCAGTTTTATTGAACTATATCAGAATTTTACTATTTAGCTTAAGTTGCTTAACCAATATAACCTGGAAAACAACTGTGATAATCTAAAACTTTCAAGGATGCTGGAAGGATTATAAGAAAGTATATTCCTGGAAGAATGGAACTATTAAAAGGATTCACAAGTTTCTATTAGAAACCTACCATAAACTGATAAGAAACCCTTAGTTTTCTCATCTGGAAAATGAAAATGATAACAATAACATCTATCCACATAAGATTATACAGAGTTAAATTAGATAATGCATGTATTTATTATAGAGGTGCTCAGTTAATGTTATTTTTATTGCATAGCTTAAAAAGTCATGGCATACATAAAATAATGCCAGTATAATACATTTGAGAACTTTAGATCTATTATGTAATAATGAATTCTGCACACAGAAGTTAATAACTACTCAATCTATTATCTGGCCACGCCAAAAAGAAAAGTTGGCAGGTCCTGTTTATAAAATCGGCACCTCTTGCTATAATCTGCAGGCTTCCTTCTATGCTGTTTTCTAGGCTTCAAATGTTAAGCTTATATGAATCGCACTTTCTAAAAGAGCATTTGACATATTACCTTTTATGTTTCTTGTTAAATTACATTTACAAAGGTTTATTTCTATTACATCAAAACTCTGAGCTGCTCATAGTTAATCATGCAAGTTCTAATTTAATAAGTGGCTTCACTGTGTTCCATGGAGCTTTGAGAGTTTCATGTGGGATGAATAACAGGCTCAAGGTGGGTAAAATTATCAGACCTGCATTCCTGTTTCAATCAGAAAGGCTCAATTTTTATTTACTTATCACAATGGGGATCTAGTTTCAGATTTCATTTGAATATAAGGTTTTGACACTGTTTTATACATTTAAAAATCTTTAACAATTACTTCCCTCTGTCAGGGAATGGAAATCTCTACTGAAGTGGTGGTTTTTGGAGTCAACCAGATGCGGGTGGAAATTTTTCTTTTTGTTTTTTTTTTTTTTGAGACAGAGTCTCTGTTGCCCAAGCTGGAGTGCAGTGGCACCATCTCAGCTCACTGCAACTTCCGCCTCCCGGGTTAAAGCAACTCTCCTGCCTCAGCCTCCCAAGTAGCTGGGATTACAGGCATGCGCCACCATGCCCAGTTAGTTTTTGTTGTTGTTTTTTTTTTAGCAGACATGGTGTTTCACTACCTTGGCAAGGCTGGTCTCGTACTCCTGACCTCAAGTGATCTGCCTGCCTTGCCCACCCAAAGTGCTGGGATTACAGGTGCGAGCTACCATGCCCGGCCTGAGTTGGAAATTTTTGAAGTGCCACTTCCTATGTGCCTTAGAGCAAGTCAGTTAACTAAATTTAGTTTCCTCTTCTCTAAAATGAGCAAATATCTACATCATCGAGTTTTAATAAGAATCAAATAATATACTAACTCTAAAGTTCTTAGCACAGTATCTGATACCCAAGTCAAAATAAATGGGAGGTACGATGATGATGATAATGAAGATGACTGGGCATGATTAATTCAAAGAGAAAAGGAAATATTACTCTATCTACAACCTCACAAATACATGACTATCTACCATAAAAGTACAAAGCTGTTCCAGATTATTCATGTCTAATGATAATGATAATAGTAACAGCAATTACCATTTATTGGAAACCTACTATGTAAACTCATTTGAAAGCTTTAAATACTCAAAATAACCCTGTAAGATATATATGTACATAAGGAAACTAAATCTCACAGAATTAAGTAACTTGCCCCAGTACTAGAACTAGGGTTTGGACTTCACTTTCTTCAAAACTCACTACACCCTGCTGCTAGAAATGACATTATTTAATACCAAAGTGCAAGCATTAATTTCACTGTTGTCATTGTTCCTATAGACCTTAGACATGCAGACACAGAAAGAACACTTACTAGTAGTAAAAGATATGAAACTACAAATAAAAGCATGGCTATATTAAGAGAATCATTTACTAGGTATTAATTACATGTCAGAACCTATGCTAAAGAAGTGGTTTAATTTGTGTCATTTCTAATAGATGAAGAACTCAAAATAAATCAGGTTCACTTATCAGCCAACTACATAATGAATCCAGCTCTGCTTGTGAAAGAAAGTCACCAGCTTTGGTTCTTCTTTCTGTGAGATCAGCACCCTTTGCCCCAATGCAATAGGCTCTCTTTAAATAAAAAGAACTCACAAATACTCTAAGGTAACTTGTAGAGTGAGCTATCACTTAGACTCCTCCTACTTCATTTTCTCTTTCTATAAAAATCAAGATAAAACCATCTATCTACCTACTCTTCAATAATTACCATGATTATAATTTATGGTTTAATTATAGGTCTTGTCAACTTAAAATACCTCTGTGTTCCCTAATATCCATATTCTGAATTTCCTTCAAGCTTGCCAAAGAAAAACAGCAGCATTTCAGGGCCAATCAGTGCCAATACCAAGCAGCACTGCCCATCTGCTATGGTATCGGTAGCAGAGCCTAGGATATCAGGGAACTGACTTGAATCCTAATTTCGAAAACAGTGTAACTGACATGATGGTTCTGACATTGTTACCCTAGTTAAAAGACTTCATGGAGAAAGGTTTAGAGAGAACTGGATCTCATATACACTTTAAAATTATGCCCAAGAGTATATTTGTGCAATTCTGCGCAAGTTGCTAATCTCTGATCCTAATCCTTATCTCTAAAAGGACAGTCTTGATGAAATCTAATCTCTTCTTAAAATTCTCTGATTTTTCTGACTTGTGATTAGAATTTCTAACTCTAAAATTCTACAATTCTTCGGTATATAAAATACTGACACACTGTGTATCTATAAACAAGTATTTCAAGTTGATCTAGAACAGAGTTTTTTAAACTATAGGTCACCACCCATAAGTTGGTAATAAAATTGATTTAGAGAACAGTGAACTGAATTTTTAAAAAGTAAAAGAATGTATCAGAATAAAGTATTGTTGTAAAACTTGTTTCTGTTATATATAAAATATATACATACCTATGTATGTACAGGTTTTCTATGTAAAATGTGTTTTCTCACTATGTTTCTTAATTATATTCAAAAAAGTTTGAAACTCACTATCTATAAAAATCTTTAGAACTATGGTCAATATGTTAATATCTAAAACATACATTTATACACACATTATATATATGTTAATTTTAGCTAAAGCCACTGTAACACATTCAAAACAGATAAAGAAGAGTATTTTTTTCCACTTCATGAAATCTATGAAATGATTATACCTCCTTCCCTCTCCCATCAACCCTCTGTTGACTCTCCAACATTACCTAACAATTTATGAAAAAATCAGCATTTCATTGCCACTTAATCCTTGGTCATTCTGACAAAAACTGCTCACAGGTGCCTTGGTAATCAAGGTGAGTTTCATGGTGAGGGTTGCCCAGGCTCTAGAAGTCTACCCAGGCTCTTTGGGATGATAACCTAAATTTCAAGTAGTAATTTGAGAGCTCAACAATGGGGACAGAGAAAAGAGTAATTTTCAACGAGGACATCAGATACCACATTGAAACAATCCAGTTAACTCTCAGTACAGAATGAAAGACTTTATTCATAATGGTTCTTTATTATCAGCCAGCCTACAAAGCTTATGGAGCTCAGTCCGACTGAGGCCACCTACAAAGCTGGAATGTTAATAGGCTTATTTCCAAACATGTCCCAGGAAAACTAAGACTACAGTGTGGCTGGAATTAACTTTGCTCCTCACAGCTCACAGCTTATAACCTAATAGAAACAAAAAAACTTGTATATTTAAAAAAAAGGGGGGTGGGTGTCTAGGGAAAGGAATTTATCTTCCTGGCTAGACAGAACAGATGGATAAATTATTTTAATGCCATACTTCTCCCTTCCAAGAGACAGCTTCATAACACACTTTTAGTATTTATTCCATCATCACCTCAAACTGTCCTCTTGTGATCTCTTTGCCTGCATTATTCATTACTACTTTACTTCAGCAAATTGTCATTTGAAAAATAAATAACAGATATACCTTCTAGCACAGAAGAGGAAAATAACTTCTTACCCTTAAATACCATGGGCTTCATGGCTGGGTGCAGTGGCTCAGGCCTGTAATCCCAGCACTTTGGGAGGCTGAGGCGGGTGTACTGCTTGAGGTCAGGAGTTTGAGACCAGCCTGGCCAACATGGTGAAACCCCATCTCTACTAAAATAGAAAAATTAGCTGGGCATGGTGGCAAGTGCCTGTAATCCCAGCTACTAGGGAGAGGCTGAGGCAGAACTGCTTGAACTCTGGAGGCAGAGGTTGCAGTGAATCGAGATCGCACCACTGTTCTCCAGCCTCAGCAACAGAGCAAGACTCCATCTCAAAAATAAATAAATAAATAAATAAATAAATAATAATTTGGGCTTCAATTCAGAAACTAGAAGTAGATATTTAATCATTTATTAGAATCATTTCATTTACCCATTTAGCAAAAATTTTCTGAGTGCTTTATTTATGTGCCAAACACTCAAAAGATGAAGACTCAGCCCTTGCAATCCAAGACATCTCTGACATGAACAATATAATATAATGTTGTATCAATCTGACTTTGGAGGTCATGCACTCCAGGGAAAAATAAATGTGTCATCTCTAATATAAATAAACCACAGCTTGAATGAATAGAATGAATGAATAAAGCAACGAATCAACTCAGGATAAAACATGAATCCAAATGAATACAAGATCTATCAAGAGGGAGTCTGCTGGTTTTTTCACCACTGGTCTAGCCCCCATAGTAGCAATTACAAGATACTTAAGGCTGAGCTTACCGGTTCCTCCAGGGGAGGCTCCTCCATATTTAGAGGGATTTTTGACTCAATGTCCTCCCAGCCAGGAAGGTGGTTAGAAGCTGGGGTGTCAGTAACAATGCCACCATTTTGTACCTTGATACCATTCACTCTCTGGCAGGTAGAAGGAATGTGGTGAAAGAAGAGGCTCTTCTGTGGCATAGGTAAAAACCAGGCCACAGCAAAAGCCACTGAAACACAGGTAAGAGAGATGACATTCAGGCTAAACAGCGACCAGCCTGCCACTGAGACAAGGATTTGCCCTAGGACAGAGCCCACTGTAAAGCCCACCAAAGTGGCACTTCGACAGTAACTTGTGACTTTCTGGTACATGCCCAGGTCTACCACACTGTAGATATAGGAGTAATAGGCAATTTCAGTGGCTGTGGCTATGCCATAAAAAAATTCTAGAAATTGAATGGCCAACAGTCCCTGGGCATAGAGCAGCATAAACCATGTAACAATAAGGCTGAGCCCCTGCAGTAGAACAACAGGTTTATAACGGAGGTAGTCGGTAGCAAGGAACACAGGAAACAGTAGCACCAGGTAAGAGTAAGTCCATACTGGATAAATTTCATTGAAGACCTGGTAGAAAGAGAAAAAAAAAAAATCCCATTAGTGATCAAAGGACCTGGAATACTCAAAAGGAATTTCTTCTTACAAAACAACCTACAAATAACTCAAAGATCTCATCCTTATCAATCAAAGAAACCTTGACAACAACATTTCAGATAATTGTTTGAAAATATCTCTTCTCTTTTTTTTGAGATGGAGTCTCGCTCTGCACCCAGGCTGGAGTGCAATGGTACAATCGTGGCTCACTGCAACCTCCGCCTCCCGGGTTCAAGTGATTCTCCTGCCTCAGCCTTCCAAATAGCTGAGATTACAGGCACCCGCCATCACACCCGGCTAATTTTTGTATTTTTAGTAGAGTTGGGGTTTCACCATGTTGGCCAGGCTGGTCTCAAACTCCTGACCTCAAATGAGGAGCCTCCCAAAGCGCTGGGATTACAGGCGTGAACCACCACGCCCAGCCCGAAATATCCTTTCCTATCCCCAATAGCATCATCTTTTTTCCTAATAAATTCTTCCCATTAATCAAGGTCTACTTCAAAGACTTCCTTATTCAGAAAGACTTTGCGGAAGCCAATAGTACTTGTATTACAATATTCAAACTCTTTTTTTCTTTTTTTTTTTTGGAGACAGGGTCTTCCTCTGTCACCTAGGCTGGAGTGCAGTGGCAGAATCATGGTTCACTGCAACCTCCGCCTCAGGTGAGGCTCAGGTGATCCTCCCACCTCAGCCTCCCCAGTAGCTGGGACTACAGGCCTGTACTACCACATCCAGCTAATTTTTTTTTTTTCTTTTGGTAGAGATAGGGCTTCTCCACATTACCCAGGCTGGTCTCAAACTCCTGGGCTCAAAGCAATCCACCAGCCTCAGCCTCCCAAAGTGCTCGGATTACGGACATGTGAGCCATCTCACCTAGCCTCAAACTCTCTTGATACTGATCTACATGCATCTCTTTCCCCAATTAATTCATAATACTAGCTCTTCACCATGGCTGCATCTCCTAAGAAGCTTTTAAAAATTTGTTAGCCAAGCATGGTGGCACAGGCCTATGGCTGCTACTCAGGAGGCTGAGGTGGGAGAAGTGCTTGAGCCCAGGAGTTTGGGGCTGCAGTGACTTATGATCACACCACTACACTCCAGCCTGTGTGACAGAGCAAGACTCTGTCTCTTTAAAAAAAAAAAAAAAAAAAAAAAAAAAAAAAAAAATGCCCAGCCACAGATATTTTCTAAAAACTTCTCAGATTTTTAAATGAGCCAGAGTTGAGCAACAACTGCCTTATCGGCTTTTTAAGGATAGACCCCTACATTCACCTGTATGACCTGTCTAAAAGCCAGCATACTGTTTGGAAGATACTAGATTCAATAAACGCTTTGAAAACTGAATTACTGTCATTTCTTACTTCTAGACACAAGATAGACAGCCTTTATCCTAGTGTTTCATTAAGCTTCTCTGACTCTAAGTTTTGTTTCTTTTGGGGCAGAGGAACAAATAAAGATGGTCAATCTGTCCTACAATCTTGAGAAAATTAACTCTCTCCAGATGGCAGGATTATAGGCAACTTTTACGTCCTTCTTTTTGCTTATTTGTAAATAGAAAAAAAATAGAAGTTTTTGCTGTTTTCTTTTTAATGCCTATTTTAAACTTGGGATATAGTAGAAGTGATCTTTAAAATAAGCTTTAAACCAGAAAGACCCCAGCAGGAATTTCAGTTCCATCACTTGCTGTGTGAGTGTAGACAAGATTCTTTTAGCTCCCCTTAGCCTTAACCTCCATTATCAGTAAAGGAGAGTTGTTTGCTGCAAAAATTAAATGAGACACAACATGTAAATTACTTACTCCACCTGATTTATTCACAAAGTCTGAAGACTAGAGGATAAGCTGACAAGGATATCTGGGGCAATATCTACCCACAGATAAAGATCTGTTTTACTGAAAGTTTGGCCTTTAACTATTAACATACAGTCAAATTTTAGCCTGCTTAAAACTTATAAACTGGTATCTATTTTAAAGTGAATGCTTTTCCTGAAATCTAAAAAAAAAATCTTTGAGAGTAGAGAGAAGAAATCTGTCTTTTTCTCCTCTCCTTTTGTTTTAAAATTTAGTTAACAATAGCTCTGTTCAAACCAACTTGTCCCTCTGCAGTCTTCTAGGAGCAAACACAAACTTTAATACAAATGTCGCTGAATATGACTTAGCATTAGCTTTGCTTAAAAATCATGTAATATTTTTTATTTAACTGTCCGTTGCAAAAAGCAAGCACTCAGTAAGTAATGAATAAGCTGTTCTATTATTTCAATTATTAGTTATACAAAAAACGTAGGGCTTGCCACAAGGAGAGGAGAATCAGCCATGATCTGGTGGTCCTCTGAGAATACACCCCTTCCCCAGACTTCTAGATTTCTCTCCAAATCCCTTTTCCTCATCTAATTAGCAATAATAGAAGTACGCTTATGTTTTTGTTACACAATCAGCAAACAGTTACTACGCCTGGCCACTCTGCTTTATTTCTGTGCCCCCTGAACATACTTCACTCACCTTGAAAAGCTTTCTGATAGGACAGAGCACATGATCTTGGTAGCACATCACACAGCAACCTTCTCCCCAGGGCACATGACAAAACAGATCAGCTTTCAAATATCAACACTTGGAACATGTTTCTCTCCCTGTGTTTCACTATCAGGAAAGGTGCACAAACTGTGCAGATCACATGGCAGTTCACATGAAACTTTAATGGTCAGCTGTTCACAGCAGTATCAATTCTGCCTCAGTGGCTACACCTCAGATTCAGTGGTTGTTTTGGGTCTCCAGAATCATACTTTCTCATATCAGTGCAGTAATTTTCTTGTAAAATCATTCTGTTCACAAAAGTTGGCTGTTTTGACTTTATTATTGCTTTAAATCAGTATTAAAATTCAAATAGGTTATGAATAACTGCTACGGTCGCTTATGCAGTGATCCACAAGACTGAGAAACGGCCCAGGAAGAGGGCATTGAATCGGCTTTATTTCGGTTTTGTGGAAGTACTTTGGGTTTAATTTCTTTTTCAGTTTATATATTGTCTTTCTTCTGCAAAAATCAAGTGCTGGTTTTGACCATGCACTTTAACAGGTCAGTACATTTCTAAAATACACTATGCGCTTCTGAAGTACTTTAATTGTAAGCCCTTATCTAGGAAAAATCAATCAGCAAAAAACTCTTGATGATGGACTACGTGCTCTCAATTATCCTGAACATCACAGAAGCCTTCAAAGACACCACCTTGTATCTGAGAAGCAAAACTAACATCTGTGAAGCAACAATTCACAATACAAGGAAAACCATAATTAAGAGTCAATTATGTTATACCATCTGCCTTTATCCCTGGAGGTTGGGCTTAAGGGAGAGAGGAGCAGGATATCCTTGGACACAACCTCACCCAACTAAAAATCAAGACAAATTAAGACTTTCTGTACTTCTGTCCTGTCCTTACTTGGATAAGCACATCCATCCTGCCAAATGTAAACAAAGTAAGGGATGGACAGGAAGCAGGTGAAGCAGGTAGAGGGAAGATCCTTTCAGAAAAGCAGTGGTTGCCTACTTTCAGTCAATGAGTATTTACTAAGCTATGTCCAAAGTACACCTTGCTGTTTTCACTTCTTTGTCAAAATATTACCCCCTCACCCCCAGCAGGAACTGCTGGACCAGTCTGGGCAGTCACGCTAAGCCACATTACAACACTATCAGCATACGGCCTGACGCACAAGGCACGGGGCCTCTGGACGCGTGTTCTGAGACCTTCGCAGGAGACTCGCCCTACATAGCCGAAGAAAACAGAAAATCATGAACACAACGCAGAGCACGAAGTCGACCTCCAACTGGGAAAAATCAGAAATCTCTGCCCAGAATGGCTCGAGCGCTTTTCTCAGTCCTCTCTTCCTCCGCCGCCCACCCGCAGGCTGGTCGCCCGCCCTTCCTGCGCGCGCCCCGCGTCCTCCGCGCGTACCTCTCTCTCGCTCAGGTTCTTGTCCGGCCCCAGCAGGTACGGGGTCAGGAAGGGCTCGGACGGCCTGAGGCTGGCGAAGAAGCCATAGGCGCAGAGCAGCGCGGTGGGCAAGAACCAGCACTCACGAGGGACCCGAGCGGTGCGCAAGAGCACAGCGGCCGCCGCGGCGCGCCGAGATACCGGGCCGGGCACATCCATCCGGGGCGCGAGGGGAGGGGACCCGGCCCGACCCCTTCCTTCTCCTCCTCCGCCAACTGGAATGAGGGTCAGGCACTGCCCCAGCGCGGGCACTTGTAACCGCAAGTGACGCCTTCTCCCTGTTAGGCCCGGCCGTTCTGGACTCGCCGCCGCCTCCGGCTACCGGACTCCCAGCCTTAACCCGCGGACGCCTCCACGGTCGCGGTCTGAGCGCCCGGCCTAAGGGAGACCCGTCCTAAGGCCCACCCTCCGCCACCGCCTCCAGGCTGGGAACCAATCACAGCGGACGCCAGGAATACTTGGCTTCTCTGCCATTGGTTGTGGGTCACACGACGTGAATTGGCGGCGGCGGCAGCAAGCCAGGCTTCTGACGTCCCAGGGCTCAGGCGCGGAGGACGTGTGGAACTCCAATCTGAAAGGGGCGGCTTACGGCCGAACGCTAGTCAGGCGGCCAGCTAGGGTTCGTGTCACACCTGTGGTCGGCTCTGCTCATCTGTCGGGAATGCGTCCTGTGGGCCTAATCCCCAGATGGAAGAAACGCTCTGTTCTCCCCAACCATCGTTTGTCATTCTTATTCACCGTCCCTCGAATGTCCATTCAGGTTCTGCTCCTGAGAGACTTAGTGACAGAGGACAGGCAAAGATTTCACGTTGGGAACGGGGAAGGTTAAATCACTCCTCCAGCAGCTTTCGTGTTTTAAATTGTATTCATCCGCCATGGAAAGACATCAGAAGCCCAGGATCTAAGCGAGAGACTGAAATGAAGAAAGTGGATAATATTGGGAGAATAATGAACAAGCTGGTCAGTGAATAGCGGAACCGTAATGGAGTCCCAGTTAAAGGGTTTTAACTTTATTTCATCATTTTTTGCAAGCATGATACAATGAAAACAAACACCTAACTACGCTAAGGTTTATAGTTAAAAGGAAGGTGGAAAATCCTGAGTCATTACAGTAATCACGAAACATGAGGGATTTCTTCATTTAAAAACAAAAAAGAGGTCTTGGCATAGTTTTCAAGGGCAAAGCATGGCAAGACTCTCCAGTGCTTGCTTTCATCTCCCTCTGTGTGCCTTTTTCTGCCTGACTCACAGCCTGGCTCTATCCTAATCCTTCGGCAAAGATGCAGCATTTAAAGCAATTTTTCCTGTGCAGTATTTGTAGAATGATAGATCCTGCCAGAAGCTCATGGAAACATTTTGAAACTATCTTGCTTTTCGGTATGTTACGATCCATCTAGCACAATTTTCTTCCTGTGATAGCAAGTGACACTTTTTTCAAGCATCAGCAACAGAAGTGAGTCTACCAGATGGAACAAGATACTAGTAAAGGGAAAGATTTGTTTCTAAGACTGCACAAATGAATGAACCCAAATATGTGAATTGATTAATCTGTGAAGAAATACAATTGGTACTATTTACATCTCTCAATGAGTCTTAAAGTGTGGTCGAGGAAGCCCTGGGGGTCTTTGGGACCCTGTCAGAGGTTTCATGAGTTCAAAACTATTTTCATAACCATGCTAAGACTTTATTTCGTTTTCCACTCCAGAGGCTATATAATGTGTGATGACATCATCACTTTATAGGATGAGAGAATATGTGCTTGTATATTCTTGTGTTTGTCAGACTTTCCATTTTTAATTTATTACAATATGGCAATTATCAATAGGTATAACCCACAAAACCCAACAGAGTTTTGGGGCACCTCAGTAACAAGGGTCCTAAGACCAAAATGTTTGAGGACTTCTAATTGATATTATTCAATTATCTAGTTTCCTAAACTCCAACCCTTGTCAGGACTACAGAGAGAAAACAGGTGGTCCTCTTGACAATTGCTTTGTATTTACATTCAGTGCTTTTGTAGAAGTGAAGAAAGAAAGAGAAAGCAAGCCAGAGAGGCCTGGGAAAGAAAAGCCTTCTTATTAAAAACAGCTTTCAGGGTGGTCATGGTGGCTCACTCCTGTAATCCCAGCACCTTGGGAGGCCGGGGCGGGCGGATCACTTGAGGTCAGGAGTCTCAGACCAGCCTGGTCAACATGGTGAAAAACGTCTCTACTAAAAATGAAAAAATTAGCCAGGCATGGTGGCATACACGCCTGTAGTCCCAGCTACTTGGGAGTCAGAGGCAGGAGAACCACTTGACCCAGGAGGCAGAGGTTGCAGTGAGCGAAGAGCGAGACTCGTGAGACTCTTTAGACTCGGTAGACTCGTCTCAAAAAACAAAACAGCAACAACAAAAACAGCTTTCCATCCCTTCCCTGAGGCTTGGGGACCTGAACCATGTTAATCTGTAAATCACTGCTTCTGTAACTTTTCCTTGGTGTAAATCATATAGGCAATGAGGCTGGGTATAAACAGTAACTGTCCTTGAATTGGGTAGATGTTTTCTTATTATTTTTGTCTAAGAGGTCATGGCGATAAGCAGAATTCTAAGAATGACCCCCAGTGACGCTTGCGCTTGTATAACCCCCACCCATTTGAGTGTTAGGTGGAACCTATGAATTTGATGAGGCAATATTCCTGTGATTATATTACATTTTATGACAAATGTGAGATTTTCCAGGTGGGCCCAATCTAATCACATGAGCCCTTTAAAAGCAGAGCTTTTCCTTCTGCTAATAGCAGAAGAGGAAGTCAGAGAGATTTGAAGGATGAGAATTTGGCATGCTGCTGTTGGAGGGGGCTACATGCCAAGAAATGTGGGCATCCTGTAACAACTGAGACTGGCTCTTGGCTGACAGCCAGCAGGGAATCAGGATATCAGTCCCAGAATCATAAGGAACTGAATTCTGCTAAAAACCTAAATGAGCTTGGAAGTGGGATTCTCTCGCTGGAGAAGAGCCCAGGTGGGTCACCATCTTAATATTGGCCTGCGAAACCGTAAGCAGAGAATCCACTCAGGCCCACCTGGATCTACAGAACTGTGAGCTAAGCTGATGTGGTAATATTTTAAAGCTGCTAAATTTTTGTTCATTTGTTGTGCATCAATAGGAATCTAACACAAAGGTAAATAGAATATATTTTTTAAATCGAGGCAATATTCACATAACATAAAATTAACTATTAATTATATTTAAGTGTACAACTCAGTGGCATTACTACATTCATAATATTGTGAAACCATCACTTCTGTCTAATTCCAAGATATTTTCAGGAGACTGGTACCTACAGGAGACTGGTACCCATTAAGCAGTCAATCCCTGTTCCCTCCTCCCCTTAGTCCCTGGCAGACACTAATATACTTTCTGACTATGGATTTGTCTGTTCTGGAGGTTACATACAATTTGCGACCTTTTGTGTCTAGCTGCTTTCACTTAGTTTAATGTTTTAAAGATTCATCCACATTGTAGCATGTATCAGTACTTCATTCCTTTTTATGGCTGAGTAATATGTGTATAAACAACATTTTGTTTATCCATCAATTGATAACATTTGGATTGTTTTTACTTTTGTCTATTGTGAATAGTGCTGCTATGAACATTTGTATGCAAATGTTGTATTTGAATATTTATTTTTATTTCTTTGGGGTATATACCTAGGAGTAGAATTGTTGTGTCATTTGGTAATCCTGTGTTTATTTGAGAAACTGCCAAACTGTTTTCCACAGGCTGCATGATTTCACATTCTCATAAGTAATGTATAAAGGTTCCAATTTCTCCACATCCTTGCCAACACTTATTTTCCTTTTTATAGTAGCCATCCTGGTGGGTGTGAAGTGGTATCTCACTGTGGTTTTGATTTGTGCTTCTCTAATGACTGATGTTGAGCATCTTCTCATGTGTTTGTTGGCCAATCGTATAACTTCTTTGGAGAAATGCCTATTCAAGTCCTTTGCCCCTCTTTAATTCAGTTGTTTGTCTTTTGATTGTTGAGTTAGAAGAGTTCTTTATAAATTCTAGGTACTAGACCTTTGTCAGATATGATTTGCAAATATATTTTCTTCCATTTAGTAGGGGTAAATAGAATATCGAGGGACTTTTATATATTAATATAAAAAGCGTGGAGGGGTGTGTTTTGCAAAAAGTAAGATTACACAGTGTTATACAACTGTGTTATGCACTCTTCTGGCTCTTGGTTTTCTCACTAAGGAATAACTCATGAAGAACATTCCGTGTGTTAAGGTATACCTCTAATTCTTTCTAATGCCTACATAATATTCTATTGCATGGGTGTGCTATTCAGCCCTTACTTATAGTTATTCATTCTGTTTCTAGTTTTTGGCCACTGCCATCAATGCTGCAGTTAACATCCTTGTACAATGTTTGTTTGTGTATTTTAAATTTCAGTTTAAAAGGATTTATTCCCAGGAGTAGTATTTCTGGTTTAAAGAGTATATGTGTTTTTAATTTTAATAGATATTGCTCAATTGTTTTACATTAATAACTTACATTTTTACTAGCAATATATGAAAACATTCTTTCTGCACTGCATCCTTTATTACAGCTATAATCAAACTTTATAATTTTTGCCTATCTAATAGGTATAAATCAGTGGTTCTCAATCCGGAATGATTTTGTCCCACAAGGGATATTTGGCAATGTTTGGAGACATTTTTGATTGTCACAATGGGGTGGGGGGAGGGGCAGGTGGTGCTACTAGCTTCTATGGGCAGAACCAGGGATTCTGTTAAATATCCTGCAATATACTTGAGGCATCACCCACAACAAAGAGTTGTCCATCCCAGAATGCCACTAGTGAGAAAGATAAGAAACCATGGTATAAATGATACCTCATTGTGGCTGGGCGCGGTGGCTCACGCCTGTAATCCCAGCACTTTGGGAGGCCAAAGTGGGCAGATCACGAGGTCAAGAGATCAAGACCATCCTGGCCAACATGGTGAAACGCTGTCTCCACTAAAACTACAAAAATTAGCTGGGTGTGGTGGCGCACGCCTGTAGTCCCATCTACTCGGGAGCCTGAGGCAGGAGAATCACTTGAACTGGGGAGGCGGAGGTTGCAGCGAGCAGAGATTGACGCCACTGCACTCCAGCCTGAGACCGGACTCCAACTCAAAAAATAAAAATAAATAAATACCTTATTGTATCTTCAATTTGAAAATCTTTATGAATGAGTTTGAGCATTTTTTTCCATATGTTTGTCAGCTACTTGGATTTACCCTTCTGCAAACAGCCTATCGATATTATTTGACCATTTTTTCTTTTGGTGGCTTATCCCTGTCATTAATTTCTTTTTAAAAGCTTTTTATATTTTTTAATCATTTATTTTTCCTATTCAAAAACATATATTTTTCAAATATACTTTTTAATGGCTTTTGTAGTATCTTTGCTAGATGGTAAAATTTTATTGTAGACATTAAAACAAAGTCTGAAAAAATGGTCCAGACATACTGTGTCTTTGGATGAGAAAAAAAAGCATCATAAAAATGTCCTTTCCCTGAAGCTAATCTATAACTTTAACACAACTCCAACTGGATGTACAAGTCAGACGTTTTTAATCTATGGACTAGCGCAAGCTAGAAAGGAGCATTGATTTATACCTGTTGTGTGACGTGTAGAATTTTGGAGCAAAAAGAAGCATTAAGATCAGTCTGTCCATTGCATTACTTTTCTGACGAAGACACTAAGTTACAGAGGAGTTAAGAGACATATGATATGCTAAAATTGGAAACATTCTGGTTGGCCCAATTTGAACTTTGTTCTAGAAATGATGGAATTCAACAAAAATAATTGTAATCATAAACTATTAATTTTGGAAGAAAACATTGAAGTTGAGATCAAGAAGTGTAAATCAGTTTGCCAGAATAACCTAGAGAGTTAGCAGCAAATTCTAAATATTCTTTGGTCATGCAAACTTACAGCTCAATACTATTCCTCCATGCCATGTAACCTCTTAAGTGCTTGCCTAGTTAATGTTTCTTTACTTTCGATATACTGGTACCACAAAGCAGTTCTCCTGGAAAACGGAGTATTGAAAGGCCTTTCAAAGATATTTACTAGAACTTGAATTCTTACTTCATCCCTGTAAGTATGATAGGTACAAATACACATTTTTTCTCAATTTATAGGTGGGAACACTGAGGGACAAAGGATCTTAGTCCTTCTAGGTCACATTTATTTCCTCAGCGTGAGTATATTGAGAGCCTGTTGTTCAAGGCCTTGCTTTGGTACTATAGCAAAGATAAGACAGTCCCCAACCTCAGAGAGCTCGTATGGTGAATCGGTGGTGAATCAGTCACCCAAGAACCACTCCTGGCTATGCCCCTGAAATGCTCCTAAACTGATGACTTATTTCACAAACAGAACCAAGTTCTGTTCTGACAATAATCACAGACTAAATGACTTGCTGTGCCATCCAGTAAAATGCCAGTTCAGCTCACAAGTGACTCTCTTCTTTGTTTCTTAAATGCCTGACCCAGAATTTTGAATGTAGTCATCAAGACATCGCCCCACAGCTGAGCTGTGTCATGGAGCAGCCAGCCCATCTAAAAGGCTGCCTACTCATCAGCCTGCTCAGCCTGTGTGGGCTGGGAATGTGGTGCCGTGCAGGGGAGGCATTGCCACCCTTGCATGGTACCACATACCCTTTGGGAAAGTGCTCTGGGCCTGTCCCATAAACACTCTGTGGCACCATTCCTCCCTCCTGACTCTGCCTGCCTTCTGCCATCCTTTGACGTGTGAATTGGAAAGCTGTCATCACCTATTAATCTCAAAAATGTCATCCTGTGTGAAAAGTGAGTGCACTCTGGGAGAACAAACTGGTTATTAACCATAATTCAGTTATTATTAAACCACTGTCTTCATCCTCAGACTTGCATTTATTTTATTGTAGTTTCTTGCCTCTAGTCTCACCCTAGCCCAGGCCAATCTTCATACCACAGTAAGAAGAATCTTCCTCAAACCTGATATTACCCTTGCCCTGATCTCTGATTGTTTAAGAATCTCTGGTGCTTAATAAATAAAGTAGAAACTTCATATTTCTGACTTCTGCTAACTGCTTCAGTCTCATTTTCTACTAATCTCCATTAATGCTCACCAGTTTCTCAAATTGTCATTCAGATGTCTTATCTCCTTCACCCCTACCACCCTAGTTCAGGCCATCATTATTTGTCTTCTGAGCTGCTACCCTAGCTCCTAACCCATTTCTCTGACCACAGCCTTCCCCTACTAGTCTATTTGCCCAGCAGGCAGATTGACCTCCCTAAAGCCTAAATTGGATTGTGCCACTCTTCTGCTCAGATCCCTCCAATGGCTTCCCATCAAATTTTGAATTAAATCCTAAGTTTTTACTGTGGTCTGTAAGACCCTACCTGATATACTCACTCCATCTCAGTATATCTCTAATCTCATCTCCTGTGACTCTCCACTTTCCCACTCTGGGCTAGTCACGCTGGCTTCTTCATTGTTTCTGGTATGTACTAAGCACAATTCCACATCAGGACCTTGGCCCTTGCTATTCTGTCTGCCTAGAACAGTCTCTTCCTAGATATTAGTATAATGCCCTCCCTCACTACTTTCAGGTTTCTGCCTAATTATTATCTTATTCTACTTAAAATAGCACACATTCCCATCCTGACCACCTTCTATTCTTCTATGTTGCTTTCTTCATCTTAGCACTCATCCCCACTTGCTGTATTATGTATTTATTTATTTTGCCTGTTTCTGAGAATGAGCACTACAGTAAGAGCTCAATGAAAGCAATGACTTGTTTTTGTTTACTCCTCTGGAACAGTGCTTGGCAACATACTCATACTTGACACATATTTGTTGAATGAATGAAGTTAAGTATCAGTTCCTCTCTGCACACTTCTCTGACACCTCTTGGGCAATTGCTCTATTTTCTATTCCCTTGGAACTATGTATATACCTCTACTATAGCTATCACATTTTACTGTAACTTTTTTCCCTCACCAGTCTATAAAATCCTTAAAAGCAGGTATCTTATCATATCCTTCCTAACACAAATTTGGTGAAAATGAGTAGCGTGAATGAAAGAAGAATAGCAATACAGCCACTCTGCGGATTCAAGGATGCACATGTTTGAGCCCTGGTTAATCCCATCTTCAGGAGGCTACAATGATACTAAATGTGGCATTTATTTCAGTAGAGGTGCTCAAGGCAAAAACGATCTTTTACTGTTCTATAAATCCCTAAATTTCCCTTAGGAAAATACTTGGGTATTTTCCCATAAACTACTTGGGTGGCTGAAGCTTCAAAAACAAGCTAATATGTAACAGTTCTGTCATAAGGCCATATCACAAACACTGATAAGATGTGGAATTCAATAAGAAAATGAAATAGATATTCGTAGAAAAAAGATTTTAACACATTGTCCACCTGGATGCCATGAGTTCTGTGGACCTCCCTCATACAGACTCCAGGAGCCAACCTAGGGGAAATTTTGTTGTGATCCAAAAATGGCACTGGATTAGGAATTGAGAACCCTAGGAATTGAGAATTGAGAATTCTCACTCAGGTTTTTCTATAAATAGGCTATATGACTTCGGGTAAGTGGCTGCGTGTTGCATCTGAGGTTCCTCTAATATGGGTGTTAGGAGTTGATGATCTCCGTAAGCCTTCCAGCTATAAAGCTCACTGACTCTATTGATTCAGCTGGGAGACTGTACCTAAGTAATAGGAACAGTTTGAGTACTAGAAAAGGAATGTATTCTCTCTCAACATCAATGACCTTGAATGTGAGGGTGATTACAGAGTTTTGACACCTAGCAGTGCCTGGACCCAGGTCTCAAATCCTGTTTGTACTCCTGCTCCTATAGACACAACTGCTTTTCCCAAACTTGCAGAAACTGGACTCCCATTAAGATGGAAGAGGGGGCCGGGCGAGGTGGCTCACACCTGTAATCCCAGCACTTTGGGAGGCCGAGGCAGGGAGATCACAAGGTCAAGAGATCAAGACCATCATGGCCAACATGGTGAAACCCTGTCCCTACTAAAAATACAAAAATTAGCTGGGCATAGTGGCACGTGCCTGTAGTCCCAGCTACTCAGGGGGCTGAGACAGGAGAATCACTTGAACCTGGGAGGCGGAGGTTGCAGTAAGCCAAGATCTCACCACTGCACTCCAGCCTGGTGACAAGTGAGACTTCCTCTCAAAGAAAAAAAAAAGGATGGAAGAGGGAAAGGGTTTGAGGCACTAGCTGGATTTGAGAGATGTGTTTAGCTGAGGTCTTAGGCAGGAGACTGCAAACTTGCCAGCATTGTAGTTGGCTAAGCTCTGCTACTGGATTTTTCTCTGAGAATGAGAATGAATGTGGCCCAGCATTCAGGGTGTGTCCTTTGGGAGTTCCCAGGGGGCTTCCGGAGATTGCCAGAGGCACGCTGGGAGCAGACAGTCACAGTTACCTATGAGGTGGCAGTTCTGGAAGCCCGGTCTGTGACTCAAAGCAGCCTCCTTGTTTCCGTACATCAGACACACTCCCATTAAGAATGGGTTCATGTGAGACCAGAAGGGGCTGAACTATTTAGCCAAGACAGGTGGTAAAATAATTTCTTTTCTGATATATTTTATCTTTCTTAGAGAATGTATCAGAACTTTTTTGGGAAAGTGTGATGAGTCTTGATTTGTAAAAGCATGTCACCTCTTATAGTAATCTCCAAAGCAGCATTTATAATCACTTGTGAATGAGTCATAAATTAAGAAATGTTGAATGATCTGAAATAAGGGTGTGTTGATTTCTCTCATCAAATACTCATTTATGGCAACATAATGGACTCAAGGCACAGATATTAAGTGCTTTGAAATTCTCAAAGCCACAAAGACAGGCCATATCTATGAATGTTTCTGATATGTCACTCCCCTGCCTTCTTCCTTCTTAATGATGTGTAAATGCATTTAAACACACAATCACACATTTATTTTATCTCCTTTCAGTTATGTGTTCTCTATGTGATTTGGTGAGATATTTTAAAATACTCTTCAATGGATAATTAAAGGTTCAATAATTTTTATGTAAAATTCTCCCAGATAGAAGAGATTAGTAAAGAAATATTCTTTCTAAGTCTCAATCTGAATACAGTACTGATTCAGGACCCCCTCTCCAGGTTCTCATAACTGCAAATTCCCATTATGCTGTTCAGCCTTTGTCTCCTTCTGAATTCTGATTTTGAAGATGAGGGTTCTTGGCTGTAATATTTGCTAACAGTGAGAAGACATCTTCAGTTCTTGGTGAGGCATTCAGGTATTACAGAACATAGCTATTTAAGCCGTGTGTGTGCATGCTTGTCACATCCTGCCTGGTAAACAATTTCTGGTTTTTGTATACATGACTTCCTCTCCCACTAACTGTAGGGATTTTTGTGATTAGAAATTAATTGTGGTCTTTATCTTTCCTGGTGTCTCCTGTGGTGTTTTAAATATAAGAGTTGTCCAGTAAGTGTTTGGTGGACACATTTCTGAGTCTTCATGGATTATACTTTCAACTTTCACTAATGCTTTTTTTGCAAATTTACAGGTATTATAACATTCCATTTAGCTGTAAATGAAGCATTCCATGCTTATAGTTGGCCAAGTTCTTCTGTTGTGCTGTGGAGATCTTTAGGTGAAACCATCTTTAGAGTCTGTCATGAACCACAGGGTGAAAAAGACCTATCTCTGTATTACAGTATGAATGTCCTTTCAGGAGACATCTGCATTCATGCTTTTGCTTATAACTAATATCATTTTAATTTCTAACCTCTTCTTTAACTTTCCATTGGCATTCCATAGCAGAAGCTCTTCCTAGTTTGAAATACAAGAGAAGATCTACAGATTCAAGACCTTGTGTCTAGGAGGTCCACCAAGAACTCTGAGTCTCAGTTCTTTATTCTTCAAAGGATACTTTGATATGTCCCCATCAGTGAGGACAGGAATTTTATATAAGAAAGAGAAATTAATGAAACTTGTGAGCATCTGAGTATTCTGATCTCTTACCTCTCCACTCTCACCCTATCTAAAACCTCATCACCTGACTTAGCACATAAAGAGCTTAATGGTGGGGTATGTGAGACTAACCTAGGTTAAGGACCTAGCCACCATTATAACTTTTGGCAACCTAGGACAAGGTACCATTCCCTTCTAAGGCTCAGTTTTCTCATGTAAAATGGGGATAATAATATCTACTTCTTAGGGTAGTTGGGAGGATTAAATAAGATTATATGTGATAAATGTTCTGCGTAGTACCTAGCACAAAATTAATCTTTAAAAAAAAGGAGATCTATTATTATCTAAGTACCATAGTGGGTCAGCTTCCAAGTACTTAGGAAAAATCCTTGCACAAAGTAGGAGCTCTTTAAATACTTGTGCAGGCAGAAAATGCCAGTTACATTTTCAAATTTAGCTTTTGTTTATTTTGTTAGAGACTAGAGCATATTCATGAGCACAGGAAAAAGAAGAGATCCAGAGTTTAAAAAATTTTCTTTAAGCAACTTTATTGAGGTATAATTTTTGTCCAATATCACCCATTTTAAGTATATATTAAGTATATATTTGATAAGTTTTGACAAACATATGTAATCAAACACATGAAACAAGTCTCTGAGGTGTGGAGGTGCTGGGGTCTGAAACTGAAATGTAAGGAGTGACCTGATTAAGAAAGGAAAATTCACCCTGTCAGAGGTGGTCGAACCAGAGCGACTCCATTTTGAGTAAGGGTTAGGAAAATGAGGCTGAGACTTGCTGGGCTGCATTCTAAAAAAGTGAGGTAATCCTAACTTTTAGATATTTATGGTTAAGGGAACAAATTAATAATGTTTACTAAACACAACCGGATTTAGGAGTGTCCAGGTATCCCGATATCTGGAGAACAAAGGCATTCCTAATTTTGCTTTAAAGACAGTACTATCAATTCTTGCAAAATATAGTAATTAAGAAAATTCATCCTTTATCACAAACCCTTGTAGCAGAACACATCTCCCCATATATACAAGCATTGTACCTAAGGTGAGTGCGTTCCACCTCATGTCCTGCTCTGTCTATAGCAGAAATGTCTTTCACCATTTTGCTTTCTTAATAAACTTGCTTTCACTTTGCACTGAGGACTCACCCTGAATTCTTTGTTGCACAAGATCCAAGATTCCTTTCTTGGGGTCAGGATTGGGACCCCTTTCCTGTAACAGCCTCAGGCTCCCTAGGTAAGGTGGGTGAAAATGTAGATAAATAGGCACTAGAAGGGGGTAGGAGATGACATTGAAAACATTCCCTAATGTTATCTATTTTTGCTATGTGGTAATAGGCAAGGTACTTGCTGAAAAAAAGTAAACAAGGATGAGACAGTTTCTACCTTAGAATATGAAAGTTTAAATAGCATATTTGGGGAGCGACTGACAAGGAGTGTGTATAAAATTGCCCAGCTAGGTCTGTCTGTTACAGCCTGGGTGTAGCATGGAGAGTGTAAGTTCTGGACTAATTCAAGGTTGGGGGCTTCTCAGGGGGTAAGAATGAGGAGCAGAAGGCCAGAGACAAGAGTTTTCCACAGGGTTGGTAAGTATTGTTGATGAGCCATGGGTGTATGCTGCTTAGAGAAGGAAGGGAAGCCATGAGGGGCCCCAGAGGTATTTTGTAATGAAGGGATTGAGAGAGCTGGATATATCCATGAAATCTGAGAGTGGTTGGGGTGGGAGTTCACACAAGCTGAGATGCACAGGGAGTTTCTTGCTAGTTGGACTTAAAATTCCATGGAAGACGTATTCTGAAGGATGATGTATTAGTCAGTTTTCACACTGCTATAAAGATACTACTGAAGACTGGGTAATTTTTAAAGGAAAGATATTTTATTGACCCACAGTTGCACATGGCTGGGGAGGCCTCAGGAAACTTACAATCATGGCAGAAGGGGAAGCAGACACATCTCACATGGCAGCAGGTGAGAGAGAGCGAATCCCAGGGGAAACTGCCGTTTATAAAACCATCAGATCTTGTGAGAACTCTCTCACTATCATGAGAATAGCACTGGGGAAACCACCCATATGATTCAATCACCTCCCACCAGGCCTTTCTCTCAACAGCAGGGGAATATAATTCAAGATGAGATTTGGGTGAGTACACAAAGCCTAATCATATTAGATGACAAAGTTCACGTTGTGTTCACAGAAATTGGCTCTTCACATACAATGGAATGGAATGCAAAGTTAATCTGTCAACAATGGATAGAAAAGAAAGGATCATTTTGACAACACTAGGCTTTTTTTGTTTTCTTTTTTTCTTTTTTTTTTTTTTTTCCAGACAGAGTTTTGCTCTGTCGCCGAGGCTAGAGTGAAGTGGTGCAATCTCTGCTCACTGCAAACTCCACCCCCAGGGTTCAAGCGATTCTCCTGCCTCAGCCTCCTGAGTAGCTGGGATTACATACACCTGCCACCATGCCTGGCTAATTTTTTTTTTTTAGTACCGATGGAGTTTCACGATGTTGGCCAGGCTGGTCTCGAACTCCTGACTTCAGGTCATCCACCACCTCGACCTCCCAAAGTGTTAGGATTACAGGCATGAACCACCATGCCTGGCCCAACACTGGGCTTTTAAAAAGCACTGCCAGTGTTTCAGTGGGTAGTGTTCTTACCCATAGTCTTTGGGAAACAACTATTACATTGTGTACTGCTTAATTCGTTAGCAAATCCTATTGACTTTGCCTTCAAAATATGGCCGGAATTCCACCACTCTCACCATTTTTATTGCTATCACCATTTATATGAATATCTGTAATTGCAGCTAAATTGGACTTCCTGCTAACATCCTTGATCCCCTATAGTCATTTCTTGTTATAGCTGTCAGAAAGATTCTTTTAAAGCACAAGTCAGATGATATTCTTCTCTGCTCAATACTGTCCAGCAGCTTCCCATCTCATTCAGCAAATGAGCAAAAGGCTACTAGACCTAAATAGCCACTCTATCCCCCACACTCCATCCCTCTCTACATTTCCCCACCCATTTTACTTTTTAGTCTCAACTTCTGCTCTCCCTCTTGCTCATTTGGCTTCAGCCACCTGGTTCTCCTTGCTAGTCACTCCCTGCATGTTTTCACTACAAAACATGTACTCACAGTTCTTTCTGCCTTCCAAGTTTTTTTTTTTTTTTTTTTTCCTATATGTCTCCTCACTTCCTCGGCTCTTTCCTCAAACATCAAACTAGGGCCTCTCCTTACCATCCTTTTCAATGTTGACTTCCTCCCCACTACAAACACTCAGTTCCCACTATTGATTTATTTTTGTCATAGGTCTATTATCTAATATATTATTTTTCTTATGGTTTATTGTCTCTTTCTTTCAACTTGTGAATAAACTCTATTCAAGTAGGAATTTTTCTGTTTTCTTTTCTTCAGTACCTAGAACAGTACCTAGCACTTAATAGGCAATCAATAAATGAATTGACTGTAAAGGTATTTGTCATGACTCAGAAGGTTGACAAGGATATCCAGGACCTGAACTCAGCTCTGCAACAAGCAGACCTAATAGACATCTACAGAACTCTTCACCCCAAATCAACAGAATATGCATTCCTCTCAGCACCACATCACACTTATTCTAAAATTGACTACATAATTGGAAGTAAAACACTCCTCAGCAAATGTAAAAGAACAGAAATCACAACAGACTGTCTCTCAGACCACAATACAATCAAATTAGAACTCAGGATTAAGAAACTCACTCAAAACCACACAACTACATGGAAACTGAACAACTTGCTCCTGAATGACTACTGGGTAAATAATGAAATGAAGGCAGAAATAAAGATGTTCTTTGAAACCAATGAGAACAAAGACACAACATACCAGAATCTCTAGGACACATTTAAAGCAATGTGTAGAGGGAACTATATAGCACTAAATGCCCACAAGAGAAAGCAGAAAAGATCTAAAATTGATACCCTAACATCACAATTAAAAGAACTAGAGAAGCAAGAGCAAACAAATTCAAAAGCTAGCAGAAGGCAAGAAATAACTAAGATCAGAGCAGAACTGAAAGAGAGAGAGACACAAAAAGCCATTCAAAAAATCAATGAATCCAGGAGCTGGTTTTTTGAAAAGATCAACAAAATTGATAGGCCGCTAGCAAGAAGAAGTAAAGAGAGAAGAGTCAAACAGATGCAATAAAAAAATGATAAAGGGGATATCACCACTGATCCCACAGAAATACAAACTACCATCAGAGAATACTATAAACACCTCTATGCAAATAAACTAGAAAACCTAGAAGAAATGGGTAAATTCCTGGACACTTACACCCTCCCAAGACTAAACGAGGAAGAGGTTGAATCTCTGAATAGATCAATAACAGGCTCTGAAATTGAGGCAATGATTAATAGCCTATCAACCAAAAAATGTCCAGGACCAGACAGATTCACAGCTGAATTCACCAGAGGTACAAGGAGGAGCCGATACCATTTCTTCTGAAACTATTCCAATCAATGGAAAAAGATGGAATCCTCCCTAACTCATTTTATGAGGCCAACATCATCCTGATTCCAAAGCCTGGCAGAGACACATCAAAAAAAGAGAATTTTAGACCAATATCCCTGATGAACATCGATGCAAAAATCCTCAATAAAATATTGGCAAACTGAATCCAGCAGCACATCAAAAAGCTTATCCACCATGATCAAGTTGGCTTCATCCCTGGGGTGCAATCTGGTTCAACATATGCAAATCAATAAATGTAATCCATCACATAAACAGAACCAATGACCAGAACCACATGATTATATCAATAGATGCAGAAAAGGCCTTCGACAAAATTCAACAGCCCTTCATGCTAAAAACTCTCAATAAATTCGGTATTGATGGAACATATCTCAAAATAAGAGCTACTTATGACAAAGTCACAGCCAATATCATAATGAATGGGCAAAAACTGGAAGCATTCCCTTTGAAAACCGGCACAAAACAGGGATGCCCTCTTTCACCACTCCTATTCAACATAATGTTTGAAGTTCTGGCCAGGGCAATCAGGCAAGAGAAAGAAAGAAAGGGTATTCAATTAGGAAAAGAGGAAGTCAATTGTCCCTGTTTGCAGATGACATGAGTGTATGTTTAGAAAACCCCATTGTCTCAGCCCAAAATCTCCTTAAGCTGATAAGCAACTTCAGCAAAGTTTCAGGATACAAAAATCAATGCGCAAAAATCGCAATCATTCCTATACACCAATAACAGACAGAGAGCCAAATCATGAGTGAACGCTCATTCACAATAGCTTCAAAGAGAATAAAATATCTAGGAATCCAACTTACAAGGGATGTGAAGGACTTCTTCAAGTAGAACTACAAACCACTGCTCAAGGAAATAAGACACAAACAAATGGAAGAATATTCCATGCTTGTGGATATGAAAAATCAATATCGTGAAAATGGCCATACTGGCCAAAGTAATTTATAGATTCAATGCTATCCCCATCAAGCTACCAATGACTTTCTTCACAGAATTGGAAAAAAACTACTTTAAAGTTCATATGGAACCAAAAAACAGCCTGCATTGCAAAGACAATCCTAAGCAAAAAGAACAAAGCTGGAGGCATCATGCTACCTGACTTCAAACTATACTACAAGGATACAGTAACCAAAACAGCATGGTACTGGTACCAAAACAAAGATATAGACCAATGGAACAGAACAGAGCCCTTGGAAATAATACCACACATCTACAACCATCTGATCTTTGACAAACCTGACAAAAACAAGAAATGGGGAAAGGATTCCCTATTTAATAAATAGTGCTGGGACAACTGACTAGTCATATGTAGAAAGCTGAAACTGGATCCCTTCCTTACACCTTATACAAAAATTAATTCAAGATGTATTAAAGACTTAAATGTTAGACATAAAACCATAAAACCCCTAGAAGAAAACCTAGGCAATACCATTCAGGACATAGGCATGGGCAAGGACTTCATGACTAAAACACCAAAAGCAATGGCAACAAAAGTCAAAATTGACAAATGGGATCTAATTAAACTAAAGAGCTTCTGCATGGCAAAAGAAACTACCATCAGAGTGACCAGGCAACCTACAGAATGGGAGAAAAATTTTGCAATCTACCTATCTGACAAAGGGCTAATATCCAGAATCTACAAAGAACTCAAATTTACAAGAAAAAAAACCCATCAAAAAGTGAGCAAGGGACATGAGCAGACACTTCTCAAAAGAAGACATTTGTGCAGCCAATAGACACATGAAAAAATGCTCGTCATCACTGGTGATCAGAGAAATGCAAATCAAAACCATGATGAGATACCATCTCATGCCAGTTAGAATGGCAATCATTAAAAAGTCAGGAAATAACAGATGCTGGAGAGGATGTGAAGAAATAGGAAGTCTTTTACACTGTTGGTGGGAGTATAAATTAGTTCAACCATTGTGGAAAACAGTGTGGCGATTCCTCAAAGATCTAGAACTAGAATTACCATTTGACCCAGTGATCCCATTACTGGGTGTATACCCAAAGGAATATAAATCATGTTACTATAAAGACACATGGCACACATATGTTTACTGTGATACTATTCACAATAGCAAAGACTTGGAACTAACCCAAATGGCCATCAGTGATAGACTTGATTAAGACAATGTGGCATATATACACCGTGGAATACTATACAGCCATAAAAAAGGAAAAGTTCATTTCCTTTGCAGGGACATGGATGACGATGGAAACCATCATTCTCAGCAAACTATCACAAGGACAGAAAACCAAACATTGCAAGTTCTTACTGATAGGTGGAAATTGAACAATGAGATCACTTGGACACAGGGTGGGGAACATCACACACCAGGGCCTGTTAGGGGGTGGGGGTTGAGGGAGGGATAACATTACGAGAAATACCTAATGTAATTGATGAGTTGATGGGTGCAGTAAACCAACATGGCACATGTGTACATATGTATCAAACCTGCATGTTGTGCACATGTACCCTAGAACTTAAATTATAATAATCATAAAGATATTTGTCATTACTATAAGGCAAAATTTTAATTGAATGTAGGCATAGATACCAAGAAAAAGGATAACAAGGCCATGATTTAAAAAAGATAATTTCCTCTGGAAAAGGAAAGAAAAAAATGAAAAAAAAAAAAAGAGAGGAAGAACTAAAGCTGCTACTGTTTAATTATTAATTAACTATTAGCTCCTTAATAGTTCAAAAACTGAGACAGATCAAAGGTCAGAGAAAGAAAACAAAGAAGGAGCATAAGGATTTAAGAAATCAGTTGGGATGCCTTGTATTCTAAGCACATATTCTAGGAAAAGCCTGTAATCTAATTTAACATCCCTCCACATCCATGAAAATTTAGATTGTAAGGAACCGCAGAACATCATTAGAAAGGGTGTTTAAAAGCATGGCATTACATTTAAGTAGGCTCGTGTGTTAAAGGGAGCTAAACAGGATGACAAGATGTATTATAGCAAAATAGTTCATGAAAATGATTACTTCAAAAGAAGTTTTCTTATACTACAAACACCAGTATGCAAATAAACCAGAAAATCTAGAAGAAATTGATAAATTCCTGGACACATACATCCTCCCAAAACGAAACCAGGAAGAAGTCGAATCCCTGAGTAGGCCAATAACAAGTTCTGAAATTGAGGCAGTAATTAATAGCCTACCAACCAAAGAAAAGCCCAGGACCAGACAGATTTACAGCAGAATTCTACTAGAGATACAAAGAGGAGCTAGTACCATTCCTTCTGAAACTATTCCAAACAATAAAAAAAGAGGAACTCCTCCCTAACTCAATTTATGAGGCCAGCATCAACCTGATACCAAAACCTGACAGAGACACAACAGAAAAAGAAAATTTCAGGCCAGTATCCAAAATCCTCAATAAAATGCTGGCAAACTGAGTCCAGCAGCACATCAAAAAGCTTATTTACCACAATCAAGTTGACTTCATCTCTGGAATGGAAGGCTGGGTTCAACATGCACAAATCAATAAATGTAATCCATCACACAAACAGAATCAATGACAAAAACCACATGATTACCTCAATAGACGGAGAAAAGGCCTTCAATAAAATTCAAGAACGCTTCATGTTAAAAACTCTCAATAAACTAGGTATTGATGGGGCATATCTCAAAATAATAAGAGCCACTTATGATAAATCCATAGCCAATATCATACTGAATGGGCAAAAGCTAGAAGTATTCCTTTCGAAATGTGGCACAAGACAAGGATGACCTCTTTCACCACTCCTATTCAACATAGTATTGGAAGTTCTGGCCAGGCCGATAAAGCAAAAAAAAAAAATAAAGGGCATTTAAATAGGAAGAGAGGAAGTCAAATTGTCTCTGTTTGCAGATGACACGATTGAATATTTAGAAAACCCCATAGTCTCAGCCCAAAATCTCCTTAAGCTTATAAGCAACTTCAGGAAAGTCTCAGGTTACAAAATCAATGTGCAAAAATCACAAGCATTCCTATACAGCATTAATAGACAAACAGAGAGCCAAATCATGAGTGAACTCCCATTCACAATTGCTACAAAAAGAATAAAATACCTCGGAATACAACTTAGAAGGGACGTAAAGGACCTCTTCAAGGAGGACTACAAACCACTGCTCAAGGAAATAAGAAAGGAGAGAAACAAATGGAAAAACATTCCATGTTCATGGATAGGAAGATTCAATATCATGAAAATGGCCATACTACCCAAGGTAATGTATAGATTCAATGCTATTCCTATCAAGCTACCATTGACTTTCTTCTCAGAATTAGAAAAAGCTACTTTAAATTTCATATGGAACAAAAACCCTTTATAGCCAAGACAATCCTAAGCAAAAAGAACAAAACTGGAGGCATCATGCTACCTGACTCCAAACTATACCACAAGCCTACAGTAACCAAAACAGCATGCTACCGATACCAAAACAGATATATAGACTAATGGAAGAGAATAGTGACCTAAGAATAACACCACACATCTACAACCATCTGATCTTCGACAAACCTGCCAAAAACAAGAAATGGGGAAAGGATTCCCTATTTAATAAATGGCGCTGGGAAAACTGGCTAGCCATATGCAGAAAACTGAAACTGGAACCCTTCCTTACACCTTATACAAAAATTAACTCAAGATGGATTAAGTACTTAAATGTTAAACCCAAAACCATAAAAATCCTAGAAGAAAACCTAGGCAATACTATTCAAGAAAAAGGCATGAGCAAAGACTTAATGACTAAAACAACAAAAGCAACTGCAACAAAAGGCAAAATTAACAAATGGGATCCAATTAAATTAAACAGCTTCTGCACAGCAAAAGAAATTATCAGGGTAAACAGGCAACCTACAGAATGGGAGAAAATTTTTGCAACCTACCCATCTGACAAAGGTCTAATATCCAGAATCTACAAGGAACTTAAATTTACAAGAATAAAACAACGCCGTCAAAACATGGGTGAAAGATATGAACAGATACTTCTCAAAAGAAGACATTTATGCAGGCAACAAACATATGGAAAAAAAGCTCATCATCACTGGTTATTAGAGAAATGCAAATCAAAACCACAATGAGATACCATCTCATACCAGTTAGAATGGCGATTATTAAAAAGTCAGGAAACAATAGATGCTGGCAAGGCCATGGAGAAATAGGAATGCTTTTACACTGTGAGTAGGGGTATAAATTAGTTCCACCATTGTGGAAAACAGTGTGGTGATTCCTCAAGGATATAGAACAAGAAATACCATTGGACTCAGCAATCCCATTACTGGGTATATACCCAAAGAAATATAAATCATTCTACTATAAAGACACATGCACATGTATGTTTATTGCATCACTGTTTACAATAGCAAAGACTTGGAACCAACCCAAAGGCCCATCAATCATAGACTGGATAAAGAAAATGTGGCATATATACGCCATGGACTACTATGCAGCCATAAAAAAGAATGAGTTCATGTCCTTTGCAGGGACATGGATGAAGCTGGAAGCCATAATTCTCAGCAAACTAACATAAGAACAGAAGACCAAGCACTGCATGTTCTCACTTGTAAGTGGGAGTTGAGTAATGAGAACACATGGACACAGGGAGGGGAACATCACACACCAAGGCCTGTCAGGGGTTGGGGGGGCAAGGGAAGGGTGAGCATTAGGACAAATACCTAATGCATGTGGGGCTTAAAACCTTGATGACGGGTTAGTAGGTGCAGCAAACCACTATGGCACATTTATACCTTTGTAACAAACCTGCACATGTATCCCAGAACTTAAAGTAAAATAAAATAAAAAAGAAGTTATCTTAGTATAAAAAAGGAGGAGAAAAGGTTGTGTTTTTTTGTGAATGTTGAAAAAGCAAAATGAGAAAAGTATTAGGGAAATGAGTGCCTTGAGGAGGAGGATGGGGGAAGGTAGTTAAATATAAACCTGGTTTTATTTGCAAAGCTTTAATCTTGATAAATGGGACCTTCTTAAAGCAAATATATTGTATAGGGAGCTCATATTTGTGTTTCAAAATCTAGGTTATAGTCCAAACGATTTCAAATCTGAGAGAAACTTTTTTTAGAGTCCATTGTACCTTGTGTTAATATGACAACAAACCAGAAAATATTAAGAAGCTAGTAATTATGAAGAAAATAATAGGTAATTACTCAAACCAAGCCTTGATAACTGAAAATGTCTAAATAAGTTGTTAGATCTTTGAGAGCTCTGCCAGGGACTATTCTTTGCAGTAGCTAAAGCTTCCTTTTCTATAAATGATTAACAAGAAATATTTGTTTAATTGACTTGAAAAACTCCAAGCATGCTATGTTCATTTTTAAGAAAGATGATTGTTAGAAATAGTTAATTTATGTTAAAAGAAGTATAAATAAGAATTAGATTATACATATGTTTGAATGTTGATATCTTCGTCATCTATTCTGTGAACTGGATTAAGGTGTTCTACCCCCAAAACAGAAAGGTGCTTTTTTCCAAATAGCGGGAAAGAAATTAGATTAATAAAAATAATTTTCTCTATTTACATTTTTTTCCATTAATTGTTCCGAAACATTTGGCTTCTACTGCCATTTGCTTATGATAGAATCTGGTGCAAGAACATAACAATTTTGTAAAAATGCAGTTGTTACACCTTGCAGAGTACACAATCTTGAGCTCATTGTCACAGAGTAGCTAACAAAATGATAGCTTAGAGAAACAGTATTATGATATGAGCCTTTACCTGAAGGAAAATGATTTTTAGAGACTGTAAAATCTACCTTTGGCTTAAGCCAGGCCAGCATAGAGCCCCTGCACATGGACCACACAGCGGTGGCCTCTGAAGACTTTTCTTTACTGAACTGTGCTTTGGTGGGAAGTCCTCAGCACCCTCTGCACAGAAAGCAGCCTATATAATTTGCTCTTATTAAAGGCATTCTGCACATTACATAGTGACCTCTTTCTGTGGACCTTCAGGAGAAATTTATTTTTAACTTCAGTCTCAATAAAAGTGTGCTCCTTTTCAACATTTTTTGGGGACACTACATTGTATAACTGATAAAGTTTTTTTGTGCATTCGCTGTTAAAAAAGTTCAGTTAAACCCAAGTTCACCCATAGCAAGGTCAATAGCTTTATGATACACATTTTCCTGTTAGTTTTCTTCTGCTTCCTGTTTATGTTTCTACCTCTGGTTTTGCTTTCTTCCCTACTTCTAACATATGTCATCTAGTAGTAGTTTATATATTTTTTAAGCAACTTTAAGTCTTGAGGAAATAAGATGAAAGAGAAATATATTCATTCATACATATATAAAAATAGGTTGTATTTAGTCATTTGGGTTTTATTTTCTGCTAAGAACATTGTGTTTCACAATTATTTTGACACCTGAAGAAATATGATAACTTTTTATGTAAAATTATAGCTGCTAGGAGTGCAGAGAAGATTCTTCACAATGCTGGCAAATATCAAACCACACTATCATCACCAGCCAATAATTTTTAGTGACCTACTTTGTATATTGCAGAAAAGTACAGTTTTCACAATGTCTCCTATAACCTAGCCTGCTGACTGTTCTTTCTAGTTTATTTTCCAGCACAATTTATTTACGTCTCCCATTTAAACTCCTTCACTGGCAACTAATTGATTTTTTTTTTTTTGTAAAGAAAATTTTTACTTGATTTTATTTAAATCTTCCAGTCTGTCTGTGGATAGTTTGATAATTTCTGAATCCTATACTAGGCCTGTGGGTTCAGGATGTAAACTAATGTCAATAGTCCCGACCCCTGAGAAAAACATAATTAGGTCAGTTAAACCCACTAAAAAAGTCCATGCAAGCTGTTCAATTTTTTGTTTAGCCTGAATAATTAAAGCTTGACCTCTATGTGAATGTCTTCAGAACTCTGGCTAAGTACGGTTGAACCAGACATGCCATCTACTGGGAAGAGCATCAAGTATGGGTAGAAAACAGAGCTGCAATAAAAAGTAATGAGCAGGCTGGGCGTGGTGGCTCACACCTGTAATCCCAGCACTTTGGGAAGCCGAGGCGGGTGGTTCACGAGGTCAGGAGATTGAGAACATTCTGGCTAACACAGTGAAACCCCGTCTCTACTAAAAATACAAAAAAAAAAAAAAAAAAATTAGCCAGGCGTAGTGGCGGGCACCTGTAGTCCCAGCTACTCAGGAGGCTGTGGCAGGTGAATGGCATCAACCTGGGAGCCAGAGCTTGCAGTGAGCTGAGATCGCACCACTGGACTCCAGCCTGGGCAATAGACCGAGAGTCCATCTCAAAAAAAAAAAAAAAAAAAAAGACGTAATGAGAAGTAGATGGTGGTGATGGCTGCACAACAATGAGACTGTACTTAATGCTGCTGAATTGTACACTTAAAGAGTAACTTTTATGTGTATTTTACCACAATTTCTATAAAAGTAATGAGCAGTATTAAAAAATGTTAAAGAATAGTAGAAATTAATATTAGTAATTAATACCATTATATTCATAACATATCATATTTTCATTATAATGCTAATAAATACTGATACAATGCTTACTATATGCCAATACTATTCTAATCATAGAATTATAGACTTTGTCACTATTTCTCCCAGACTATTCATAAAAGAAAAGCTTTTTAAACATTTTTACTTGTCATATCTGTAAACAAGTTTGCCACATTCCAGACTTTCAGAAAGCCTTTGTAATCAGCAGGAAGGAACTTCAATACAAGGTGGAGATAACTAAAATGGTAAAGCCGTTACCAAATTTCCTGGCAATAAAAAGCAGGTGGGGTGTGATATTAACTGCACATCATTCCTAAGACATTGAGAAGCTTCTTCTAAGTGTAAAACATGAAAGTACAGACGAATTGGAGGTGGTTTAGATGTGGACCACTGGTAAAAATAAAACCATCGCATAAGAACTTTAAACTCTTGTAATTGTCCAAACATCCTCAATGATCGTCTCATCTCTCCATTAGTCAATTTCTCATATACAACAGACTTTTACCCATCTTCTCCCCCCTCCAGTGTCATTCTCCTATCACCCTAAGCAAGTCAGAATCCTGTTCCTCATGGGCATCTTCAATAGCATTTCCAAAGGTGACTCACTTTTAATCTGGTCACTACCATCTGTAATTCACAATTTGGAGATTAGGGATATATATATTGTATCTTTTTTTGTCTCTTTCCCCACCCTCAGGTCATCAGTTCTACCCAGGTAACTCTTATTTCTTTTGACCTTGCACATACACTGGATTTATGGGCATGGTACAGAAGATGGAGGGAGGTGGATAAGTCATTATTAGGCTGTATAGAGAGGGTAGGGAAAATGAGTAGGTATGTCAGAGAAAGCTCAACCGGGTCCTGAATTTGAGCATAAAGCTCTTATTCATCCTGGTTTTTACTGATCCTTATCCCAGTCCTCTCTTCTTTGGAATTCTGCACAGGTTGTCTTCATACACATCTAATATCAAATCATCCAGGTTAAATCATCTCCAAAAGTTTTCACAGTCTGATTCCATCCCATTAAGGCTACTCATCTAATTGTCTTTTTCTTTACTACTCAGGGTGTAATCTGTTAGGCTTAATAGGCTCATAGTCTCTATTTACTTCTTATGTTTGTCTTCTCTATGCAACTAGATGATGTATTTGAATAAGCCGGAGAAGTGTCTTTTATTTCCTTTATATACTCTCCCCTACAATGCCTGTCATAGTGGTTTGTTGTGTAGATAGAATGAGCTTAATACTTTTTTAAAAATTGAAATGATGGTACATGTAGAGAGATTAATATCAAGTTTTCTTTACTTATACCAAATACAAAATACATGTATATGTTTTGGTGGGGACATTACATACAAGTCAGAGATAATAAAATCTTAAAGCTCTGTAGTCTCTCCCAACAATTTAAGTACTTGGATATGAAAAACTTCGTTATCTGGGCATTGACTGTGTAAATATCATTCCACGCATAATCATTTTGTCTTTGTCCACAGCTTTCCCTATCTCTAGGCTATGAGAATATATGAACTTGGGAGAATTTTCCATAAAATACTTCTCCATTAGGGAAAAAAAATAAGAAAAATGCTAACATGGAACTATCAGATATTTTTAACTATGTGTTAGGCCCACTGCATTAGGGCATATACCAGTATTTTGTAAAACCAAAATTCACTGCCTAGTGAATTGTTCCTTCCTGGTCTGTCCAGAGAAGTAAATGGTGAAATATTCATAGCTCTTGGGAACATCCAAGCTATTTGGTAAGAGCTTTTCCCTAGGTTTGCCAAAATGGCCCTGAACTCAAAATATGATGTTTATTCAAAATGATTATAAAAATGGCGTGAACTTTGTTATTTATTTTAATAACTTGAAAGAATTCTGGAGAAATAATTTCATGTTTCTTCTAGTCCCTTCATATTTTTGATACATTCACAGCTGTTCTTTTCCAACTTGCAATTAGAATGACTAATAATGTTTAGAATTTTATTTGCTGGTTTCTCTTAAGTCATGATTCTACCATGAGTCATTTAACTTCTTTCCATAGCACCCAGTTATAACAAACAGTGGATTATGTCACTGAAGGTGTACTATGTAGCCAAAGTTGTAATTTCATCTAAGTGACTTTGGAGAGAGAAATAAAAAGTGAAAATTCTTTTTCGTTTCAAAATAAGAGGGGTTTTAATGTTTCTACACAGCATCAGATAATAGCCCCAAGCAAAGATATTATTGATCCCCAAACAAGTATTTTCCAGATCAATTAATATTCATGTCTATCTGTCTGAGCAATGGATTAGAAACTTTATAATTTTCATTTTATGGAAGAGAAACCAGACTAAAAGGCTAGGGGTATGATCATTTGGTTTCTGGTTTCAGTTCTGACACTAACAAGCAATAACCTTGGGTAACTTGCTTAATCTTTGGGGCCTTATTTTTCTCAAGTAGAGGATAACGAAGCTGGATCTCATGCTCCATTCTCATCTCTTGCCTACCCCCCATTATTTCATATGATTTTCTTGTCCCTATTATACCTTGGTAAATTCTAGATAAAGAGAGATCCTGCCCAATTTCACAGTAGAGAAGCCCAGGACTAGCTGTGTAATTTGTGGGGCTCATTGCAAAATGGAAATGTTGAATTCCTTCTTAAAAAATAAAGAATTTCAAGAGGGTAACTGCAAAGCATTAATTAAGCATGTGGTCCTTCTGAGCATGAAACCCTTTGCAACCGAACAGATCACACACATCCATGAGGCTGGCCCTGTAGACAACAAAGAAATGTTTCCCCTACCTTCCAACATTCTATTTTCCTCTTAACAGAATGGAAATCTTAGCAATATTGATTAGACAATGACATGAATCATGAAAAGAAAGGAATAGTGGGAATACTAGTATTAGAAAGCCAATGTTTTGTGGATGTTTGAAACTCTCATATATATTCATAGGGCTTACCCCACTGGTATGTGCAACAGGCAATTGGTAGTTTCTAAAGATGCTCCCAGTGAATTATGCCTCCTGGTATGTGGTCCTTATGCAGTTCCCTTCTACGCTGAATCTAGACTGGCCTATAATTCATGTTCACAATAAATAGAATGCAGCAAAAGTGAAGCCCTGTGTCCCAGAGATTCTGGTACATTGTCTCTTTGTTCTCATTGGTTTTACAGAACTTATTTATTTCTGCCTTAATTTCATTATTTACCCAGAAGTCATTCAGGAGCAGGTTTTTCAGTTTCTATGTAGTTGTGTGGTTTTGAGTGAGTTTCTTAATCCTAAATTCTAATTTGATTGCACTGTGGTCTGAGAGATTGTTATGAATTCCATTGATAAAATTGTATATGTTTATGGTATACATAACATTTTTATATACGTACACGTTACGGGATGACTAAATCAAGCTAAGTAACATATCCATAATCTCACATAAATTTTTTTTGGTTGCTGTTTTAACACTAAGTTTTGGGGTGTTTTATTTCAGACAGCCTCATCAATGACTGTCTATCTCATGTGACTTTAAGGATGTCTAAAGGTTCCCCAGTTGTGCAATATCTACAGGATCACTGAATGCCAAGTCCCCAGGGAAAGGAATGATGAAAGGGGAAGTTGCTGGAAGAGAGAGGAGGAAGTTGAGGCCATAGAGAGGAGGGCCCTGAAAGAAAATGTTAACTGCTTGCCAGTTTGACCAGAGGTCTGTTCCAGCAGGAACAACTGCGTTTAGACCAGCAGTTCCCATGCTCTGTTTTACAGGTCTGAGCTTTCCCGTAGGTGAACTTATGTTTTGAAACTGTGTACCATGTCGTACCAGCTAGAATAAAGCCAACATTACACATTCAGTTCTACCATGGTTATTTTAGTTCTGCTCCATATATAATGACCACCAACCTTGAATATCAATGGGTGCAGTCCCTAGGGAGTATAGGACAGATTCACAATTTCAATGGGGCTACTGGAAACATGCTTGGCTATTTCTTTCCTCATGGAAAGTCAGAAAAAAGCATTGTTATATAGGAAAGACAGGATATTTTAAGTGCCTATTTCATTTGATAATATTGTTTTTCTCTTCACTGTCAAGAAAAACCATTAAAAAATCATGTCTTTGTTTCCTTTGCTGTTAAATCATAGTTAAAGAAAAATGTAGAAATGAAAGTTATCCAGGTCTATCAATTATTATTTAAAGTAATATCTGTTTTATTAATGTGTATAGGATTTAAAAGAGTTATAATGAAGCATTTTAACCATATAAATATTACTTCATAGTATTTTTAATAACTAAGAAAGATAAGCCCTTTTCTTGTTGGTTCTTGATATTTTCCTATCTGTATTCAAATTAATGCAGAACTAATAGCCATTATCTTACTGGTAGCAAGGAGACACATTATAAAACCTTCTTGTATAAAATTTTATTCACTAATAGAAAAAAAGAGAAATAGTGGAAAACTGTTAACATTTAACACAGTGTAAATACATTGCCCATTCTAAATGGTTTGAGGTCTTAAAGACCCTCTTCCAGGGGTTTTTGAATATTCAGTTCTAGTAAACATCACAGCCAAAGAGTTCCAGGCGAAGTGCAATACTTTGATTCCATGTTTTAGGAATGACACGGATAAACCTGGAAATGATTGGGGGGTTGAAAAAGTTCTTCACATGTCCTTTGGTATTAGTATTTCCTTCAAAAATCTGAAAGCAAAATAAGAGAAAATCTTTAATGACAGCATAAATGGAAACAAAAATCTTACAGATAAGTTTGGTTTTTTTTAGACAAGGTCTTATTCTGTTGCGCAGGCTTGAGTCCAGTGGCACAATCATGGCTCACACAATCATGGCTCACTGCAGCCTTGAACTCCTGGGCTCAAGTAATCCTCTCTCCTCAGCCTTCCAAAGTGTTGGCATTGCAGGCATGAGCCATCACGCCCAACCCAGATAATTTTTTATCCTATTAGCTCAAAATGAGCATATCAAAGAACACATAGAACACTATCACAGAGATGATCCTCCATCAGTTATGAAATCACATGCCACATAGATTTCATCTCACCAGTGATCTGAGTTAAATTGGGGAAAAATCAACAAGTCTCACATGGTGCTGTGGAGCAGCTGCAAAACCATTTCTGCCTTCAGCCCCTTTGTATTAGCTGTATGACTGAACAAGTTACTTATTCTCTGATTCTTCATTTCCTCATCGGCAGAGTAAGGATAATAAAATTTCACCTCACAGAAATCATTGCAAAGATTTTAAAATGTATGTAAAAGTAAGTGCATAGTAAGTGCCAGGAAGTGGCCACCAATAAATGGTTAACTATTGCCAACATTTAAAATTTGACCAGGCATTTTAATTTATTTATCCTTGTTGGCATGTACCTTATATCCTCAACTAAATTGTATAATTTCTCCTCCTCCATCATCAGCAAGTTCTCCAAGGTTTACATATACCAGAAACGAAATCTCTATTTTTTTATGACAATGATATTTATCCTCCTATGGGGGCAACCTGGTGTAGTGAGAAATAAAACAAACCAAAACAGACAACCAGGAGTTTGTCTGACAACAGGCACCTGAAGAACTAAGATTCAGAAGACTTAAAGAGGTGGTACATGTCAGATGCCACTCTACCTTGTCCACCATGGAGGATTTCAGCCTGTACGGTTTCCATTCCACTCCCTGGTCACTGTAGTGGATGGTATAGCTCTTTACATACATTTCAGAGGACAGAGACTTGCAGCCCTGTGTTGTAATTGCTGTTATCTTCTTGATCTTGAGTAGATCAATTTCTAGCCACTGCTTGTTGTTGTTTGCCTATGAAAATGACAAAAACACATAAATAAGGAAGATGTTAAAACCTTTGCTTTTTTTTTTAGACCAAGATATGCAAAAAAGCACAGAGCTCAAAAGGATTTTGTTCTATCTTATCCCTTAGGATTCACTGTCTCCTAGAAGCTTTCCCTCTCTCTTCTTTGTTGCCACAATATGTGTATAAATTTCTATTGAAGTATTTCACATATTGTACTATAATTGTTTCCTTCTTAGTATTCCTTACTGCTTGAGGGTAGAGGCTTATTTAATTTTGTTTCCTGTTACTCACCACAATGTTAAGATACCCAGTTGGTGTTCAATAAACAGTTGTTGAATAAATGAATGAATACATGAGTTTTATTTGGAAAAATTATTAAATTTCTAAGTTATCTGTAAATATTATTTTCTTAAGCAAATTTATTCAAATACTCTGGTAATATTGCTACAGGGTTATCTGGGAAATAATTGGATAGCATCCTCTCTCTATTTCACCTATTTTACAAAACCCAACTTCTCTTTTCCCCTGTTAATGTCAAATAGCAGAAACAGTTCAATTTCTTCTGATATTTCAAATAAATGTAATATTTGAGAGACCTGATAAAACAATAAGTAGAGCTTGATACACAGTACAGTTATTGTCCTGTCTCCAGCCTAACAAAATGCCTAATCACATGGTTGGTGATATGCGTTTGGAGAAAGATCAAAAGGTCTAAACTGAGTTTTAGAGTAATCTGAGATAAATTTTTACCTTTGGGAGATTTGTCATCTACCATAGCCTCATTCAATTATAAAGGAAATAATATTGATATGTTTCTTCAACATCACCCACACATACTTAAGTGTATGTGTATATATGTGTGTATGTGTATATACAAAAATGCACATGCTATATGTATTTTAAAATCAAATTAACTGAATTAGAATGATTATATGAGAAAACTTTTAAGTCTATAACATCCTCTAGCGACATCTGGGTGATATTTTAGTGTGTCTTCAAATCAAGGTTGTACCAGTGATAGACAGTATAACCAGCTGGAAGTTTTCACAGGCATAAAAGAGGTAGAGACATTTTAGCTATGGAGAGAACAGCATCTGTGTGCATCCCTGCGTATGTCCAGCTTTGATTTTCAACCTCTCCAAAGAGACCATATAAAGACATTTCACGTGAGTGGAAGGGGGTTAAGTAAAACACGTATTTCTGATCCCGAATTCTAACTTTGAAATAACAGCATTAAAAATTAGCATTTTATCTTTGAGGCCTTTGTTATATTACAAAGACTAAGAGCAAATTATAGAGAGTGCAAATGTTTTTAAAAGATTGTAAAATGAAGTATGGGGTGACGAGGTTAAACCATGAACAAGTCTAAAGAGTCATCTGAAAAAGAACTGGATAACATCTCTTTATTATTTATATTGCTATGTAAATTATATAAATATAATGTAATATAACACTATTTTTATTATTTTAACTTCTCTGGGTATCAGCTTTGCCCTCTACAAAATTGCAAAACGAGGTATTTGGGCTGCTACAAATGGTGGAAGGCGCATGGCCTGTTTACTGGGAGAATGGGATTCTAGTCCTGATTCTGCTACCAAACTAAGCTAAAATTATTTAATCTCCTGTGTGTTTAGACTTAAAAGGAAAAATCTAGACCAGATGCTTTGCTCCTTGCTATTGTAACATTCTGTGATTCCGTGATTCCAGAATGAGTTTCAAGACACAGATATCAGTTCCCAAGACTGTGTGGAATCCAATCTTTTCTATTTACCCCACTAGCACCACAATTCTTTTTTCCTTTCTGGTGGCCTAATTTAAGGATAGGTCTTGGAATTCTATAGAAAGTCAGGAAATTGGAGTGTAGGTATCTTAAGGGAGGGAGATATGAGGGTAGAAAGTAGGGAATTTGGATTTAGTCGGCTGAAGGGATCATCAAGTTATCCATGCCATTCTGATATCTCAGGTCATTTAAAGAATTAATAAAAATGAGTCAACTACTAAGAGTTACCCCCAAATTAAATCACCTGAATTATTCAGTGGGCTAATATCAGGGGTAGTATAACTCTCTGGAAGGTGTTTGTTTAACTTAGATCACTAATTTTATAACTCTGGTTTTGCAACATTTTACTATGCTTCTAGTTGTCTCAATAAATATCACAAAGCTCTTAAAATAAGGAGGGTGGGGAAGAGAATAAAAAAGTTTAAATGACATTTCATTTAAGACAATGAAAACATATTGCTAAATTGTAAAGAGAAAATAAGAGATGATGTTGCAAATATAAATCATTTGTTTATCACTAATGTAAGCTGTCTAAATGAGGAGCTGGCAAACTATGATCCATGGGCCAAATTTGGCCTACTGCCTGTTTTTTTGTAAACAAAGTTTTATTAGAACACAGCCAGCTCATTCATTTACATGTTGTTTATGGCTACTTTCCTGCTACAATGGCAGAGTTGAGTAGTTATGGCAGAGAATGTATGGCCCACAAAGACTAAAATATTTACTATCTATCCCTTTGCAGCAAAATAAATTTGCTTATTATTGGTTTAAATCAAGACTAGACCAAAACCCACAGAGATGATAAATGACTTCTCTCTGAGCCAGAGTTATAGTCGAAGCTATCAAGTCCACAGACATCCTAGACTCTTGGACCTAGGATTTTAATCTGCAGAAACAGATTAAAATACTCCTGCTTCCAAGATCCTCATGTTCGTGGTAGTGAGGGCCTTTGCATTCTTCTGGAGTGCTAAGAGAACACCATGCATACAGTATACTTCACCTTGGCTTGCCAGGCATTCACACGTCCCTGGGCATTCAGACGGGCACGGAAGGGTTCCCAGTAATCTCCCCACCAAGATTTTTTAAACGAAGAAGCTGTGATTTGCTTGTTTCCTATCTTTCCATTTTCCATACCCAGCGGTGTGGAACATCCTATCAAAAGAAAAGTAATGTGATTAATTATACACCAATATTCCCTGCATGGCATTTTGCACTGCAGAGGAGATAACAAATAATATTACTACCAATGAATGACAAAAACAATAATCACAAAAATGAAGATTCATTGAATCCAAGTGCCAAATACTGTTCTCAGGATTTACATGTATTATTTAATGCTCATAAATATCTCCATTTTAGTACAGCAAAACACAGTAATTTGTCTAAGGTAACACAGCCAGAAGAATCAGAAACTGAATTAAGCTCAATCTGATACCAAATACCATGTTCTAAACATTTAAACTCATTTCCTCCTTCTGAGAGCATGGAAACTTTGGTCTTTGCTTTGAGGTGACAATAATCCTAAACTATCTATATATAAAAACACTCTGTTTCTTTTAACAAAAGCTACAAAGAAGATACAATGGACCCTCAGTCACTATTTAATATTTTCTGTTTCAACCCTTAGAGGGTAATTCAAGTTATGTACTCTTTGGAATTTTTCCAAGGTGTAATTTGAATATCATAGGCAACAAGGCAGACCTGTGACTGTAAGAAACACAGCTAGTGAGTGAACCTGGCTGACTGCCCATCATCTCTGTGATACCTTGTTCTTGTTGGTAAATCATGCAGAAATTTTCTTGAAGTGATGCCTTACTTACTCCATGAAAAAAAAAAGAGCCCTAAAAATAATACTCACTGCTAATAATTACCTAAGTATCAAGAAAATGAATAAGAAGAAAATAATGCTTCTTGTATAAAAAATAGATATTTTAAATAAATCAGCTGAGTTGAATGTCACATTTTAGGGTAGTTTATTAGGATCTGAACAAATCTATTTATACCATATGGAAAGAAAAAAAACAATGACTTATGGAACTGTTTCAAGGGGTGGTCCTGCTGATACAAGATTTGTGTTTTATTTGGGAGATGTTATAGACTACTGCTATCTGGACATTGGCAAAATACCCTTATCCATCCAAGGGTATACTGTGCCATTATCTGCTTCAATAAAAAACTGATTCCAGGGTTCAGCTACTTTCTCTAGTGTAAATCATGGCTTCTTCTCTCCACCCAAAGGGAAGTACTGCAACTCCTGACAGGTGTGCCACAGCAGGTTTCTAGTGTGCTGATTTATTTATCCCTCTTCCCACCTCCAGCCCTTGAACAGCCAAGTGGGGCCTGGATCAGTCAAGCCTTGGAATTATTACTTCATTCTTTTACCTCAGAATGCCAGGCAGATATTATTTTCTTTGTGTGGTTTGAAGTAAAAAATATTGGAAAGCACTGCTTGAAGAATCCAAGAAGAACAGTTAAGACTCTTAAACATCCTTGTTACATATAGCAGAATTTTAATATGACTATTTATGATTACCTGGATTTATTTATACCACAGGTCACATTATAGCCCCTAAGAAATAGCAGCTAACATAGAAAAGACTTGAGTACCTACATAGGGTATTAAAGAAAATATAAAGACGAATCGTGGTTTCAGGAAGTTGGGAAGCCGATTCAGATTTCAAAAACACTCACTGAACACCACATATATGGCAGTGATGTTGCCAGATGCTGTCATGACTTTGAAGTCTGAGTGACCTGGAGGACTTTGGAAGAGTCAGGCCTGGTTTGAATCTCAGGTAGGTCTTATTGAAAATGGGCTGATGGAGATAATTCCAAATTAGAGCCCTTCCTTGGAGAGTTGTGATGTGTCTATATAATCCAGGCACTTTCTTCAGAGAGATACTGTTGGCCCTCTGATTGGCAGAACCATTCTTGGTCTAGATCACACCGAGAGTTTACCTGAGTAGAATCTCTGTTTCATAAAGGTTTTCCTAGGAGCCTAAATCACTGAAGAGAACTGAAAATTTTACTCAATCTCCTATACCTCCCAAATCTTGATTCTTTGTGTGACAGTGAGAAAATAATGCATCTTTGTACCTTACCATTTACCTCACAACCTTGCAACTCCAATCGAAGGGTAGGTCTGTTATAGGCTCGGGTTGGAGAGATCCTAATATATCTAGCCACAATAGGTGGGTCAAACTGATTCTCTTTTATTGTAGAGGCATCTGAATTGCCATTAAAATACTAGAAGAAAAGAGGAAAGTTTAGTTATGTAACAGTGATCTATAAAGTGACTTTATAATAAAATTTTGATCTAATTTAATATTGTAATACTACATTTTCATGGGGCCTGAACTAAATCCATTTGGTTATAAAATATACATGGGGATAATTCCACTTCCAGGAATATTGTATATATGTACTTTGCCCTATTACTCCTGGTAAGTACAACTAAAAACTTTGGACATTATAGCTAAGAGAAACCTAAGAAGGGGAAAAGACCTCAGAAGACAGACTGACTAGGGTTCTTGGAAGGAACCTAGTGGTGGTGAGTGTCCTGAATTTTCTTTTTACCTCATACATCCCAGACTTAGAGATGAAGAAACCAGGAACCTAGAAACACCAATGAGTACAGACTGAAAAAGCCCAAATAAAATCTGCTTTCTCTAACCAAAGTACCAGTAAAGGGAAGCCTAGCAAGATATAATAGAAAACTTGTGGATACTGACTTCTCTCCTTTAGCCAAACACCACAGAAAAACCTGAGGCCCCTCCCCAACCCACAACAGCAAAGGCTGAATGGGAAGCCTAGACTTCCATGCTCATGAGGCTAAAGAGGCACCCCAACACTCTTACTGGGGTTGTGTCAGAAAAGACCATGTAAGGATTTAGGGCATTCATCTCCAGCCCCTAATAAAGCTCCTGCCCCTGAGTATCAGCGGAAGCCAAATGGGGAACTCCTGTTCCCACCCAGTCACCAAGGAACAATCCCTTCTTAGGTGGCAGTGGAGTGGGGAAACTGGACTTTGACCCCCACTTGGCAGTAACCAGGCTGTGCCCTATCCCTTTTCCTGACAGAGCAATGTCGGAAAAAGCCAACTTTTTAAAACAGAAGATTGGAGCAGGTATTGGTAATATTGAAAACAGAAAAACAATAGAGAAAAATCAACAAAACAGGGCTGAGAAGATTTTTTTTTTTGAGACAGAGTCTCACTCTGCCACCAGGCTGGAGTGCAGTGGTGAGATCTTGGCTCACTGCAACCTCTGCCTCCCAGATTCAAGCAATACTTCTGCTTCAGCCTCCCAAGTAGCTGGGATTACAGTTGTGTGACACCATGCCTAATGTTTTAAAATATTTTTAGTAGAGGGTTTCACCATGTTGGTCAGAATGATCTTGATCGCTTGACCTCGTGATCTGCCTGCCTCAGCCTCCCAAAGTGCTGGGATTACTGCACCTGGCCAAGAAGATTTTTTTTAAATCGACAAATCTCTAGCAAGATTCACCAAAAAAAAAAAAAAAAAAGAAAGGAGATGCAGTTGACAATATCAGAGATGAAACAGGCAAAATCACTACAAACATGAAAAAGGATAAGGGAATATACAAACAAGTCTACACACATAAACTTAACAACACAGAGGGAATTGACCAATTAATTGAAATATACAAAGTATTTCAATTCACCTAATATGACATAGATAATTTGAATAGCCCTGTAACTATTTAGAACATAGAATTCATAACTTGAAAACTGCCCAAAAAGAAATCTGCAGGCCCAGATGGTTTCACTGGTGATTCCTACCAAATATTTAAAGAATTAATACCAACTGCAGACATTTTCTCCTAGAATGTAGAAAAGACAAGCTTACCAATTTTATGAAGCCAGAATATAGAATAGAAGAGCATGTTTACCAATTTTATGAAGCTAGTATAACTGTGGTATCAAAAGACAATTAAAAAAATAAAACTACATACCAATATCCTCTCATGAATATAGATGACAAAATCTTTATGCTATGGACTCAACTGCAATCTGTGTTTTCTCTCATAATACTCATTAGTAAGAACCATAATTTAGGATTTCAATGGTGCTGAGATATATTATAAATAATTATTAAAAAGAGGTAACTAATAAACAGTAAACAATTTTATATAAAATATGAGCAGAAACAGACTCGAGATTATCGGTATAATAATGGCAGGCGGACTCCTTGCATTCAGGTAGGTTTCTTTGGGGAAAGGAATAGAGACGGGGAGAAGAGTTAGGGCTTCTGGCTGAGCCCCTGGAAGAGCAAGAAGGAGGATGCCATTCTTCAGGCGTGGCCCCCCAAAAAGTCTGAGAATCACACTGCCTCAGAGGCTTACTAGCATTAACGCTATGATTTACTTCAGGTACACTGAAATAAAGAACAAAACAAACTGCAATAGTAAAATCAAAAGTGTTGCTAGCCACTTTTTAGCATGAGCTCCTCGAGACACAAGACCAGATATTCTACTCTGCCATACACCATCGGCCAGTCTGAGAAATCTGGGTATTTTATTTGATGATAAAATGGTTTTTTAAAGTTTTGTGGGGTTTTGAAGTTTCAGTAACCCTGCTTCTCTCTTTAATTTGTAAGACACAGACCCATCATATTACTGCTTTTCTCCATATGACCTTAGAAAGCCATTCACATTTGTAATACCCAGAAAGGTATTTTTTAAAATACATAATCATTAGGCATAGTCATAATACTCCTAGACTGAGTCTAGAGATTCAGATAGACATAGGCACACAAACCATCACATTCCTTGTGCTGTTCCCTTTGAAGATCTGCCAGTTGATCTGGTTGGAACTGTAAGCTACATAGAACTCTGTGGTATAGCAGGACTTCAGGTAGTGTTTGGCACCTTGGGTCTGGATCCCTGTGATTACGACTTCCTTTTGCATGTCCACCTGCAATATAGGAAAGCCAGTAAAAAGAACTGTCCTTGTCAACAAGTCACACACTGCCTAAATTCATTATACAATCAGCTTTCTCCAGAACGAAAGAGCTAGCACATAAGATCTTAGCAAACTGATACAATGAGTACATGTAATCCATATTTGTGCACAGAGTACCTAGGTTTGAATCCCAACTCAATGACTAATTAGCTATGAGTTACTTTGGGAAGGCACTTAGTATCTCTGTGCCTTTTGTTTTTTAATCTATAAAACAAGATATTATTAGAACCAACCTCAGAGGGTTGATTTTAAGGACATAAAGTACTTAGAACGGTGCCTCGCACTTAGTACTTGCTATTTCCCCTAACAACATTGCAAGAAAAATAACAAGAAGGAATTACTAAATCACTTTCATTTTTATTATTACAATAGCAGTAAATATTATCAGTCTATTAAACAAACCTGGATCCAAGGTTTAGAGGCCAATTCTGCTGCAAGTTTTTCTACACTCCAAGCATTATAAGATCCACCATTGTTTAGTCTTGCTAATCTGGGCTCCCAGTAACCTAAACTCAAGGGAAGAAAAATATTTATTCTGAATTTTTTCAAAACTCAGCAATTTCTCAAGTGAGTTTAATCCACTGGAAAACCAGATCCTTGGAAGACCTGTGTTGTAGTCAGAAGTCTAGGCATGGGCCTCAGCTACTAAGTCAGTCCTTGATGATGAAATCTGGGCTTCGGGTCTATGTTTGGTCAGCTGCCAACCACCACCTATCCCCTTTCTTGCACACAGGTCATGTTTGGTTTTTTTTTTCTGTTATGTTGATGTTCCTAATGCTGAATGTGCCTGCCTAACAGGAAGACATGGAAGGGGTATATGGGAGCCTGATCATCCTCTTGATCATGACCTCTTGATCTCGGAAAGGGCTTACAGGCAGTGTGAGAAAACTTTGGAGGAGTTCCTGCCACATAGTGGAGATTCAACAAAGTTTTCTGAATAGATGAATGGTTGCCACAGGCAAAGGGCCATATTAATGAGGACTATAATGCTTAGCTGATGAGACCCTGTGAATCTGGCTGAAATACTACATGTGTGGTCAAACCCAGAAAAGGTGACTGAGGAGAGTTTGGAAATGGGCACGTGGTTATAAGAGTAAGCTATCTGATCCTTGCCAAATCCCTGCAGAGAGGCTGGGCTCTTTATGTAGAGAACTCAATGACCCCCAGCTCTCGGTTTCTCCTGGAAAAGACTCTTTGGGAACATTATACACCAGAAGGGGTGGCAGTGTTAAGAGCACGCTAACAGGCCTTTAGGTCCTGTCACAGTGTTCCTTCCTTTACCATATGTGTACCCCAAATGGAGCTGCATCACTATATTGTAGTAGAGAAAAGCATAAAGAGAAGAACTGATTCATAGATAGGTTGTCATGTATGGTTTCATAGGCTGCATGCTGCACAATTGTAGGAGGTTCCATTCATAGACCATGGTGCTACAACTTACCCAGAAATTCTGAAGCCTTGATCTGTGAATCAGATATGATACCAGTGCTTAGTCCCATTGGCATCTTACAGTCTATGAAAAACAGGAAAAAATGAATAATTTTTGCTTAGAAAATGTATATAATAAAGTAAAACTCCATGGTTAGGGATTATGTTTCTGACAGGTCAGTAATTAGATATTTTTACCTACCTTGCGTGACCCTGACTTAAATATATCTGATTATAAAATGGTAAATGCACTAACAAGACTGGTGCTTTAATAGATATAGTGGCATCCCAGAAGAAAACAACTGAAATCCTGAAATGCAATCATGTTTTAAACTGATTTTCTTCTGCTTTTATCTTAACTTTGCTATTTTACAACATTAAGTACTATCCATGGCTAGGTGCAGTGGCTCATGCCTATAATCCTAGCACTCTGGGAGGCCGAGGGGGAGGATTACTTGAGGCCAGGAGTTTGACACCATCTTGGGCAACCTCTTCTCTACAAAAAAATAAAAATACAAAATACAAAAATATGAGAAAAAAAAAGTTCTAGCCCTCATGAGAATTATGTTCTCAAAAGTTGACCTCAAAGTTACAAGATTATTTATATCCTGATTAAGGAAGGGATACCAGCCACTGTGTTACCTGGATGTTAGCACAGTGCTTCATACTCAACAGTGCTTAGTAATGGCTTAAAGAATGGATGAATAGATGGACAGATGAAAACTGTGTTTCCTAAATGCTGAAATGTCAAGTTTAGTGACTCAGTCATTGTTAAATTCCTGTGACCTTTTCCCTCCTCAACTCTTGGAACCTGGAGAATTTCTTACATGCACTTGCCCATGGATCACAAATCATGAAGAAGGATGCTTTACGTAGGTTTCCCATTTGAGAGGAATGCTTTTGATCTGACTGCTGTGTTTTCAATGCAATCAGACCATGGACCAGAATAAAAGCAAATATGGCTACAAATTATGCCTTTGTCACATCAGAGTTCTTAGAGTTGAGTATTTCCAATCTAAACGTTGGTAATACTCTAGTAATAGGCACTCTCCTGCTAAACCAAATATCACATGACTCTCGTGATACCTCTGTCCATGATAAGAAATGGCGTTTGCATCCCTGCTCTCTGGTTTTCTCCAACCTCTGTGTTTAGGAGCCACCAGCCAGGTTTTGATGCCTTCATTTCAAGAGTTTTAAATGAACCTAAAATAAAAAGAACAACATTACATTTGCAAAAATTAACAAGTAAATATTGTGGTTGATAGTTCTCTACGAATCCTAAAATTCCTGCTTCACAAGAGACTTTCAAATAGAATTTAACCATTTTTCTTTAGGTAGGACTACAAGTATAACAGATAAAAACAAAACAATAACAACACACACGGAGAGATAACTAAAGAAATTTTTAAATCTCTACCATGCCTCACTAGAAGAAACTTTCACTTATCTAAATATAGTGTTACAAGTTAACTCACACACAATACAGCTTCACAGTCCTAAGTATCAAAGTGACCTCGAATGACATCATTGGGCTTCAAAAATATCATACATGTTTCCTTTCCCTCTCTTCATTTTGCTTTTTTCTCTTTTTTATAAAAGAAAATCAAAATAAAATCTTCTTCCTCCATGTTTTCAAATTTTCCATAAAGCTTACATATGTGACTAGAGATTTACATAAATTGTTCAGAAAAAAACACTGAAAGAATGAGATTTCTAAAACTTCTGGCTATCCATTGTGGTATTTAACATTACCCCCTGGCAGTTAATATTTAAATTCTGTTGACTATAATTTATGACTCTTTCCCAGATTGTGGGTGAAAATGAATAGATACAGTTATCTTCCTCAAACCCACTGAAAAAGATCTCCAGTTTTCCTCTCTCCAATGCAAGTATTTAGGTTTGCAGATTTAGAGATGCCAGCCAATCCTAGCTTCTCAGTCTGTCTCTAGGCTTATATGGGAAGGATGATTGATCTTCTAATACTCGATGAAAAGATGAGAGAATTTGACTGAATCTCTTCTGTCTCTGATTTTAATATGATAGATTAATAATCTATTGATTATCGTATTAATACAATGTTAATACAATATAATTAATACTCTCTAGATGTATTAGTGAGTTACTGGCATGTGAAAAACCAACAAGAACCCTCTTTTTTCCCCTGCTCTTAATCAAACCAGTCCATTTGGACTTCTGTGCCTGCATCTGAGGCAGACTCACACAACCTCACTCAAAGTGCTGTCGAGGGACTGCCTTCACTAGATCCTCAGGCAGCGTGTGTTAGATTGGTTCAAACTATAATTGCGGTTTTTGCCATTACTTTTAATAGAAGGCAAAATAGAAGGAAGGCTGCTTGTTAAAAATACAGACTCCCGGGAATTCTGCCCAAAATCTACCTTAAAGTCTCTGAAAACAAAATTCCTCTGCTTTCACATCTGCATTTTAACCGACTTCCTAGGTTTTTATTACATCCACTGAAGTTTGAGAATTTGGCTTCTGGCATCACAGCCCCACCCACACACCTGCTGCATAAGTAGATACATGTACAAACAACTCATTGGCACAGAAATATCCCTTCTGTATAATTGTAGATTGTTTAAATCTACATTTATCTTTATTTTGCACATGAAAAGCTCTAAATACCTTTGTTATTCTTTAACTTTTGTAACTATTTTTAAAAAATGTTTTCCCCTTCAAACAGTCTATAAGTCAGTTTAAAAATATGATTCCTGGAGTCACTTGCCCAAAGATATTAGGGTGCTAGAGCCTAGAGGAGGAGCAGAACTGAAGAATCTGGAAACCCTCCCAGCAGAAATAACTGTAGCTGCCTGAGCCCTGTGGGATTCATTTTTTTATCTGCTTGAGACCTCATCTATATGACACACAGTGGCTCGGGAGAAACTGCATGTTATGTAGCAACTGAGTTGGGTCACACATTTAGCCTGTGTGGTGCTGCAAATAGTTCATAAATTAGGTGACATTTTTGCACTCCATACATACTTTGGGTCTATGAGTTTGCCTAGGCTCTAAGCCAGAACCCTATGTTCTGACTCCTTAGGAAGTATATGCACAAGGAAGAGATAAGAAGGAGTAACAGATGCTATGATTGCCTTTTCCCTGTATTTCTTAGCAGGGACCTCTTTCCATTTCCCAAGTCTTTACCAGGCAGAAGGGCCCAGACCCCTAACTGGTGCTGTTTATTGCCATTTTCCAGCAAGGTCTGGCCATGAAAGTGAACCACGTGAATGTCTTGGGAGCCGCCTATGTTCAGCAGGTGTAACCTCACCCACTCTTGCTCGTACATTCTCAGGCCAGGCAAGCTGTAGATCATCCCATTAATGGCTGAAAGGACAAAGAGTTGAAATCAGTTAAAAATCTGTTGACACAGAGAGGGCGACTGGTAAGGAAATATGGGACAACTCACTCAACACCCATCTTCCTCATGTTTCTGCATTCCCAGGCCTACCTAGCCATGGAAAGCGCCCTCTTGTACGTCATATTAGTGAGAGGCTGAAGCAGAACCACTAGTCCTTCTCGTATCATTCACGCCAGCCTACAGCAGAAGGCGGGGGTGTCTCCCTTTCCAAGCGGTGTATCACTCTTTTCCCCAGCTTTTACACTTCTGTGCTTTACCCATGTAGCCTTTCCATTAACAGTCTTAATTTTCCTTAACTACAAAAAGATAAACACAAATATAGGCAGACAAAGTAAACTCCAGGGGTTAGAGTCAGCAAGGAGACATGCAGCATGTCACCTTAAGGCCTTCTAAATTCAGAGAAAGTTTCAGGCAAATTTGGAAGTCTAGGAGTTTATAATATGAGGAGTTTATTGTTGGTGTATCCAGCAACCATAGCAAGTCACGTTTTTTCTCTCATTGGTACGATAACTCCTCTGCCCACTTCTCAGATTAGGTGTCTCGGGTTCTCAGGCTTTATCTACTCTCCCTGTAGTAAAATATGTGGATTTTTTTTTTAAAGTCCCTGAGAAACATGATCACCTTAAAAATGTAACACAAAATTTTAAAGATAAAGTTTAGTGTTACCAAACATTTAACTGAAACCAAAGTGAGGGAAGTGCTTTGTTTCCTTCTTCTTAAGTTAGAGGAACTGCTGTGAAATTTCAGAAACCAGGCAAGCGAATTTTTGGAGAGGAACGGGTTGAGATCATTTGGGCATCCTTAAAATTATATCAGGCATGAGAACACCTGTCTACATATTCATAACACAAGCTCGTACCTTTCTCCTCTCAGTTTCTGTTTCAGTTACTAGCTTACAGGCCAAATTTCTGAGTGAATTTCCAAGTAGGCACACTTTTCCCAGTGTGACCACCCACATGCTCTCTTGCCACTATTCTCCCATTACCTGGGTACCTAGTTTCTTCTCTCATTTTGTTCTCATATGCTTTGGGTGCCACTGGTAGCTGCTGAGAGCTAAAACTGTTAGAATCATTCTTATTTTAGAAAAGACACACAGGTGATCATTTCTTTTATATAAACACTTGTGCCTTTAGAGATCCAGAAACAAGCTTATTAACTTTTTAAATTGCAGAACAATGTTAATTCCTTTTCAATGTGTGTTACCAGCTGAAGCACACTGGCTTTTTGTTGTTGTGGTTTTCTGTTCGTTTGTTTTACAGCAGCTTCTCTGCACTATCTTTCAGACTTTCTCTTTTTGCCTCACCCACAGTGTTACCTGCCAGATTACATCAGCCCTCTGGAATGTTAAGGAACCAGTTTTAATTGTAGCTCTGGTTGTCTCAGAAGCATCTCATGTCTAATCTTGTGAAGCTCTAAGGGCAGGAATCACTGTGACCCAGTGTGATTTAATTAGGAGATTAGATCAAAGTCAGAGGAAAATACCGTGAAACTCATGGGATTTTTTCACTTCTGAGGATGTGAGTCTCCAAGAACTTCGGGACTTCTTTTCATAGTACCAGCTCTTCTTTTCATCGAAGGTCATAAATAGTAAGACAAATTCTCTCATGTCCACAGGCATGTTGCTGTCCTTATGTAGTATTCCTTTTTGGCAGATTAGGAGGGGACCTATCAAGCCTGAGTGAATATCTTTTTCCTGGAAAAAGAGAGTAAATTGTATTGTCTCTTTCTCAGGAATTTCCTTGCTCTTCTGATAGTCACTCATCATATAAAAAAGGAAACTTTCTGACAGGCTCTGAATTTGAAGATGAAGATTATAAATGAATGGCGTAATAAGCCTGGATATTTATCACCTAATTCTGTTGTATTCATAATCCTCCTTCCTCTGGTTGATCTTTATCCCAGTAACAATGATGATAATAATAAATTGATAATATAAGGGATACTATTTATTGGGAATCTACCAGAATATTAAATGATTTGCCTGCAATCTCTCATTTAATCGTGACAACTATCTTATATGATAAATATAAATTCATTCATTGAACAAGTATTTACCAAGTGCTTACCATGCACTATGTACTATTACCTCATTTTTAACTTCTGATACCAGGCTAAGAGAGGTCAAGGAATTTACTAGGATTATGCATTACGTGACAGGGTAAAAATTTAAATCTGAGTCTGTGCTCTTTCCACTATGCATTAAATGAAGGAGTTGCTTCTCTTTTTAATTGACAAATAAAATTGTATGTATATACTGTGTACAACATATTGTTTTGAAGTATATATACATTGCAGAATGATAGATAAGGGAGTCTTGACTTTGCAGTTTTTTTCCATAAAGAAAGAGCAGAACATAGCTAATATTTGTTCAAGAAAATTTCAAATAAATGTCATCTTCTGTAAATGTAGGCATTCTAATTCATGGCCAATCATTCAAATAATCTTCCCTCCTCTCCACTGAATAAATGTTTCTCTCTCTGTCATCTGAAGAGCTGCATGGAGAGTCCCTGGTTATGATAAATGTAGACTGTTAACCACACCCTTATGCATTCCTCATGAAAAGCAAGACAGACATTTGACAATAAATAACCCCCTCTCTTCCATTTGGTGGACTCAGACTACGAGGTTAGGGGAATGAGAAAAACTTTCAATGAAAGTACCTACTGGGTTCACAGCTGAGTAGTAGGCCCAAGCCCGACAGGCAGAGCCAGGACTTTCTGGCCCTGATCGTTCAGTGGCATGCCATACATAGGTATAACTGCTATTTGGCTGAACAGCATTGTCTTCCTTAAACCATTCAGGAGAGTCATCTTCATAAGTCTTTCCCTCTGATGATTTTTCATAGGAAAGTCCATGGGCATGTAGAGAATATGGTCTGGATGCTAAATTTTTAAAACGAACCTAGAGAAAGGAATGATCCACAAATGTGCTTAAGCTTAACAAAAATCTAAACCACAAAAATGTCAGCATTATAGGCCAAAGTGACTGGTTATAAAATCGGAGCTAAGATATAAGGTATAAAATAACTTATGTATATTATTTCATTTAATTTTCACAACCATCCTGTGAGATATGGCCCAAGTAGTTTTCTCCAGAAATACCAAAAGATATGTGTTCTTAGGCTCAAGGCCAAAGTACTGACATTATCTACTAATGAAATGAGAGTGATAGGTAGTGAAGATATGAAGATGAAAGAGGCTTGATTCTTGTTCATAAGAAGCTTTTAAGCTTCTGATGAAAACAACATGCACATGGGCATCCACACTAGAAATCTGGAGACAACAGGTGCTATATACAAAGTCTAAGTGGGTTCAGATGATGATGCCCTGGAGGAACGATTTGGCTGAGTATTTAGGAGAGGTTGGAAGAATTAAGGTAAGTTTATTGGAGGAAATGGAATTGGCCATCGTAGAATGAACAGGAGCTAGAAAGACATTTCAGACTCTCGGAAGGGCAGAAGGATGCCTGTGAGCAGGGGAATAAAGGAAGAGTTTGGGGAATAGCAAGGAAGAATCTGAATGGAGCTGGGCTGTGAAATGCACAGGGACAGGTGGAACCTGGTGAGAAATGAGGCTGGAAAAGGACCAGGTTGGAGCCAGATGGTAAAGGACTTAAATGCCATATGGGAAGTCTTCACACCCCAGCAGTCAGACTCGTGAAGCTCCTCCCGGCCCTTCTATAACTTCTAGTGATTAAAGATCCCCTGTCTCTTCCTTATTTTATTCTACAAAGCCAGCATCACCCTAATAACAAAACCTGGCAAAGACACAATGAATCATGAAAACCACCAGCCAATATCTCTGATGTACATAGATACAAAAATCTTCAACAAAATACTGGCAAACCAAATCCAGCAGCAAATTAAAAATTAATTCATCACAATCACATAGGCTTCATTCCTAGGATGCAAAGTGGCTCAATGTATGCAAATCAATAAATGTGATTCACCACATAAACCAAATTAAAAACAAAAACAGTATCATCATCTCAATAACCATGGAAAAAGCTTTTGATAAAACCTAACATCTCTTCATGATAAAAACCCTCAACAAACTAGGCATTGAAGGAACAAACTTCAAAATAATAGGAGCCATCTATTGCAAACCCACAGTCAACATCATACTGAATGAGCAAAAGCTGAAAGCCTTCCCTGTGAGAACTGGAACAAGACATGGATGTCCACTCTCATCACTCATATTCAACACAGTACTGGAAATTCTAGTCACAGCAATCAAGCAAGAGAAAGAAATAAAAGGCAATCAAAGAAGAAAAGAAGTTAAACTATCTCTCTTCATTGACAATATGATTCTGTACCTAGAAAACCCTAAAGACTCCACAAAAAGGCTCCAGGAACTGATAAATGACTTCAGTAAAGGTTCAGTATGCAAGATTAATGTACAAAATCAATTATACAAAATACAATGTACAATGTACAAAGTAGCATTTCTATACATCAGTAATGTTCAAACTGAGAGCGAAATCAAGAACACAATCCCATTAGAAATAGACACACACACACACACACACACATACACAAAATACCTAGGAAAACATCTAACCAAAGTGGTGAAAGATCTCTGTAAGGAGAATTACAAAACACTGACGAAAGAAATCATAGGTAACACAAACAAATGGAAAAACATTGTATGCTCATGTATTGAAAGAATCAGTATTGTTAAAATAGCCATTGTGCCCCAAGCAATCTACAGATTCAACACTATTTTTAATGAACTACTGGAATCATTTTCCTCAGGATTAGACGAAGCTATTCTAAAATTCATATGGAGTCAAAAAAGAGCCCGAATAGCCAAAGCAATCCTACGCAAAAGGAACAAATCTGGAGGTATCACAGTACCTGACTTGAAACTATACTATAAAGCTGCAATAACCAAAATAGCATGATACTGATACAAAAACAGACACATAGGCCAATGGAACAGAATAAAGAACTCAGAAATAAAGCCACACACTTACAACCACCTGAACTTTGACAAAGTCGTCAACAACAACAACAACAACAAAACAAAAACAAGGGGAAAAGAACTCGTATTTAATAAATGGTGCTGGAATAGCTGGCTACCCATATGTGAAAGAATGAAACTGGACCCCAATGAATCCAATGAAACTGGATTAATCATATACAAAAATTAACTCAAGATGGATTACAGATGTACCCTAGGACATAAAGTATAATTTTTAAAAAAATGGATTAAATATTTAAATGTAAGACCTCAAACTTTAAGAATCCTAGAAGAAAACTTAGGAAACACCATTCTGGATATCAGCCTTGGGAAAGAATTTATGACTAATTCCTCAAAAGCATTTCAACAAAAGCAAAAATTGACAAACTAAAGAGCTTTTTCTCAGCAAAAGAAGCTACCTACAAAGTGAACAGACACAGAATGGAAAAAATATTCACAAAGTATGTATCTGACAAAGGTCTAATATCCAGAAACTATAAGATAGTTAAACAATTGAGCAAGTGAAATACAAATAACCCCATTAAAAGGTGGGCAAAAGACATGAACAGATACTTCTCAAAAGAAGACATACGAATAGCCAACAAACGTGAAAAAAAATGCTCAACATCACTAATCATCAGAGAAATGCAAATCAATACTACAGTGAAATACCATCTCACACCAGTCAGAATGGCTATTAGTAAAATCCAAAAAATAGATGCTGGTGAGGCTGTGAAGAAAAGGGAATGCTTATACACTGCTGCTTAGAATGTGAATTAGCCACTGTGGAAAAACGTTTGGGGATTTCTCAAAGAACTTAAAACAGAACTACTATTTTAAGTGAGGAGACCACTCCTCATATTGTCTTATGCCCAATTTCTGCCTCCAAAGAAAGAAGAAGTAAAAGGCAGAAATGAAATCTACAAGCAGACAGCCCGGCACCACACCGTGGGCCTGGTAGTTAAAGATCGACCCCTGACCTAATTGGTTATGTTATCTATAGATTACAGACATTGTATAGAAAAGGACTGTGAAAATCCCTGTCCTGTCCTGTTCTGTTCTAATTACCGGTGCGTGCAGCCCCCAGTCACGTACCCCCTGCTTGCTCAATGGATCATGACCCTTTCACACGGACCCTCTTAGAGTTGTGAGCCCTTAAAAGGGACAGGAATTGCTCACTTGGGGAGCTCGGTTGTTGGAGACATGAGTGTTGCCAAAGCTCCTGGCTGAATAAAGCCCTTCCTTCTTTAACTCGGTGTCTGAGGGGTTTTGTCTGAGGCTTGTCCTGCTACAATTTGACCTAGCAATTCTATTACTGAGTATATAGCCAAAAAAGAAAATAAAACTGTTCAGCTGGGCACAGTGGCTCATGCCTGTAATCCCAGCACTTTGGGAAGCTGAGGCAGGCAGATTACCTGAGGTCAGGAGTTTGAGACCAGCCTGGCCAATATGGTAAAACCCTGTCTCTACTAAAAATACAAAAATTAGCTGGGCCTGGTGGTGGGCACCTGTAATCCCAGCTACTCGGGAGGCTGAGGCAGGAGAATTGCTTGAACCTTGGAGGCAGATGTTGCAATGAGTTGAGATCATACCTCTGTACTCCAGCCTGGGCGACAGATTGAGACTCCATCTCAAAAAAAAAAAAAAGAAAAAGAAAATACATTGTTCTACCAAAAAGACACATGTACTAGGATGTTCATCACAGCATTATTCACAGTAGCAAAGACATGGAATCAACCTAGGCGCCCATCAGTGGTGGACTAGATAAAGAAAATATGGTATATATGCACCATGGAATACTACGCAGCCATAAAAAAGACTGCAATCATGTCCTTTACAACAACATGGATGCCAGCTGGAGGCTGTTATGCTACATGAATTAATATAGAAACAGAAAACCAAATACCACATGTTCTCACTTATAAGTGGGAGCTAAACATTGGGTACTCACAAACATAATGGCAATAAACACTGGGGACCACTAGAGCGGGGTGGGAGGAGGGAGATGAGCAAGGGCTGAAAAACTATTGGGTACTATGCACACTACTTGGATGATGGGATCAATCATACCCTAAACATCAGCATCACATAATATACCCAGATAACAAACCTGCACATATGCCCCCTGAATCTAAAATAAAAGTTAAAATTATTTTTAAATACACAAATGAAGTTATTTTTATCTCGTGAAATCCAGGGCTAAAACAAAGATTCAGTATTTGATTTTTTTCCTTTTGCCTAAGGCTCCAGTATGACTCAATGCAACATTGTTACTGATCCTGTCTTTATTCACAATTGTGATGTTTTGTTAATTGTGACTTTCCTGTGTTTATTTTGATTTTTAAATTTTTAAAAAAACTTCAGTTGCTTTAGGGATGCAAGTGGTTTTTGGTTACATGGATGAATTGTATAGTGGTGAAGTCTAGGATATTAGTTGTACCTGTCACCTGAGTAGTGTACCCTGCACCCAGGAGGTAGCTTTTCATCCATCCCCCCATTCCCTTTTGAATTTCCAATGTCCATTATACCAATCTATCTGCCTTTGCATACCCATAGGTTAGCTCCCATTTATAAGTAAGAGCATACAGCGTCTGGTTTTTGATTCCTGAGTTACTTCACTTAGAATAGGTTTTTAAAATATTGTGTTAAATTATCATTCATCTTGAAAAAGGATCCCCTAATCATAAGAGAGAATATTGCCTTCCATAGTTTCATGGAAAATTTAGAATAATTAAGATTCTTATATCCTTATGTACTTGTTCACCTTTTTAAAAAGAGCAAATGGTCACTGAAAATGTAGTAATGCTTACACAGGTATAGTAGATTATATTTTAAAATCTAGAATAGCTGACTTTAGAATCAGGGTTCTTTCTGGGTTTTTGAACGTGAGAGGTTAGCAAAAATGGCTGAAGTAAACTTTGTTCTAAAAGCAAGTTATAATCCTGGGTCTGGACACAAGATTTTGAAAGAAATGACCAGAACTAGGAAGACACTGAAGAAACTTGCTCACTTTTGGAGGGCACAGAGATATCTTTACTTTCCTTACTCATTTTATTTAACTTCACTTTATTTATTTTTTTTAGGAAAACATCAGGAGATATTTCTAAATTGCTATTACTACTAGCACTACTACTGCCACCACCACCACCACTATTATGAAGCCCAATGCAATTGCTCTTGAATATATTAATTTTCTATGTTAACTTGAGATAGGTTAGCTTTAGATAGAAATTACAGAGAGATTTTCTACAGATTATATAGTTTTCAGCATTTAAAAAAAAGTGAGATCTTTTTTTTTTTAGTCTTGAAGATTGCCAAATTGTTTGACAAGGAGTCTTTGAAAAGAAATGTAATTATTCATTAATCCTGGAAAATAAACAAATCACTTATAGCTCTCTTGCCACCTGCACCTTTACAACCCTCTGGTGCTTGTGAAAATTCCTCTGATGATCTTAGCAGTGCTCAAAAGACTTACTTGGATAACATCATCCACTTCAGCTCTGATAATAGGACCAAGAATTCCGAGATGCTCTTCATACTCCCCTCGAGGATCACGTTTGGTAAAAGTGCTGTCGAGGTACTTTCGAAAAACTACTTTCTTATATACGGTGTCTTCTGGAATATCATCAGAGTCTTCAATATCTGTTTCCCTGAAATAATAATACTAATTGTGTAAAAGAAGAAATTAAAGACTGTTCAAAGAATTTAGGAAATTGTCTCTTTCTAAATATAGCATCTAGCATAGAGAAGGTCTTTAATAAATATTTGATGGACAAATGAGTAAATGTAAAAGTGAATAAAAACAAAAGCCAGTAAATATCTTTCAATTCCTAACTCAGATATTATTTCATAGGTAAGTCTTCCTATGACCTTTCAGACTAGGTCAAGTCTCTATATCAATTCCTTATATTTCTATAGTATTATTATAGTATACATAGTAAATTCCTGTAGTATTCTTATACTATTTCTATAGTATATACGGTATATTATATATAATTTATTTGTGAGATTATCTATTAATATCTGACTCTCACTGGGTATAAGTACCACGAGGTCAGCCATTGTGCCTAGTTTGCTCATAATACTCTCTCCAGTGGTAAGCACATTATCTGGCACACAGTAGGAGCTTAATAAATTTTTGTCAAACATATAAATGAATGCACAAATACAATCATATGTTCTAAATTTTAAGATCAAAGGCAGACAAAGCCATGTAATGGGACAGCGCCAGAGCTTGGGGCTATCAGGTGACAATGGTCAGATTAATTAGAAGGTCATACTTATGAAAGTCACTGGATGGATGAATGTTTTGTACCCTGAAAGTAGCCACTCTTCTCACATTTGTTTTTTGCTAATGTCCATTATTCTTAAGCTTCTTGACACTGGTGTGGACAAAGATTTTTTGGATATGACCTCAAAAGCAAAGGCAACAAAAGCAGAAATAGACAAATGGGATTGCCACCAAACTCAAAAGTTCATGCACAGCAAAGGAAATGACAGAGTGAAGAGACAACCTGTGGAATGGGAGAATATTCTTGAAAACCAAATATCTGATAAGGAATTAAAATTAAAAGTATAAGGAACTCAATTCAGCAAAAACCCAAATAGCCTGATTAAAAAATGAGCAAAAGACTTGAATAGACATTTCGTAAAAGAAGACATACAAATGACCAACAAATATGTGAAAAGATGCTCAACATTACTAATAATCAGAGAAATGCAATTTAAAATCACAATGAGGGCTCACCTCACACCGTCAGGATTGTATTATAAAAATGACAAGAGATAAATGTTGGCAAGGATGTGAAGAAAAGGGAACTCTTGTACATCTTGGTGAGAATGTAAATTAGTACAGCCATTATGGAAAACAGTATGGGAGGTTCCCTTAAAAATTAAAAATAGAATTACCATATGATTCATTCATCCCATTTTTGGGTATATACCCACAGAAAATGAAATCAGTATGTTGAAGAGATATCTGCTCTCCCACGTTCACTGCAGCATTAGCCACATTAGCCAAGATAGGGAAGCAACCCAAATGTCTATCAACAAATGAATGGATTTCTTAAATGTGATCTTCATAAACAATGAAATACTATTTAGCATTGAAGAAAAAGAAAATGGTCTGGGCGTGGTGGCTCACACCTGTAATCCCAGTACTTTGGGAGGCCGAGGCGGGTGGATCATGAGGTCAGGAGATCGAGACCATCCAGGCTAACACGGTGAAACCCTGTCTCTACTAAAAATACAAAAAAAATTAGCCGGGTGTGGTGGCAGGCGCCTGTAGTCCCAGCTACTCGGGAGGCTGAGGCAGGAGAATGGCGTGAACCAGGGAGGCGGAGCTTGTAATGAGCCGAGATCACACCACTGCACTCCAGTCTGCGAGACACAGTGAGACTCCGTCTCAAAAAAAAAAAAAAAAAAAAAAAAAATGAAGAAATGTCATCTGCGACAACATGACTGAACCAGGAGGTCGTTATGTTACATAAAATAAGCCAGGCACAGAAAGACAAGTACTGCAGGATCTCACTTATAATGTGGAAACTGAAAACATTGAGCTCATAGAAGCAGAAGGTACGACCGTGGTTAACAAAGGAATACAGAGGTGAAGCATTGAGAAAATGGTCAAAAGATAAAATTCAATTAGAAGAAATAAATTTAGAAGATCTGTTGTATAAGATGGTGACTGTAGTTAATAACAACACACTGAATTTTTTAACATTGCTGAGTACATTTTAAGTGTTCTAACCACAAAAAAGTATGTGAGGTAATGCATAGGCTAATTAGCTTGATTTTGTCAATTCACAGTTTATAAATATATGAAAACATCATGTTTGCACCATAAATATGTATAAAACAATGACCAAAAAAAACAAAAACAAAAAAAACTGTGCTACACCCATGTAATGAAGTACATGCAATAATCTGACAAATCTCCAGAGAAATTTACTGAGTGAAAAAATACCAGTCCCCAAAGGTTGCATGTTGCCTGATTCCATTTATGTGATATTCTTGAAATGACAAAATTATAGAAATGGAGATCAGACTACTGGTTGCCAGGGAATAAGGAAGGGGTATGGTGGGAGGAAGGTCGATATGAGTATAAAGGGGTAAAGAGAGGGATTTTTAAGGTGATGGTAAACATCCCGTATCTTGACAGTATCAATGTCAGTATGCTGGTTGTGATATAGTATTATAGATTTGCAAAATGTTACCCCTGGGAGAAACTGGGTAAAGAATACTCATGATACCCAAATAATCTCTCCGTATTATTTCTCTTGACTGTATGTGGATCTATTTTATTTTTATTCCAAAATAAAAAGTTTAATTACATAATGCACATTATTTCCATCTAGTTCATTGTCTCAGTCTAGGACTGAAGCATGTCGAATTTTCCCACTGGCTCTCACATTTCCCAAGCCTGTGGAAACAAGCCAAACACTCACCCATCACACCCATAATATTTGCTATATACCATGAGCCATCAACAGAGAATCTCATCCTGCCTTTCTTCTGGTCTACCTCCCCTACTAATCCCATCTTTCCAGACTCTGAGCATAACATGCAAACTCACAGAACACAAGGGAGTGGGTAAAGCAACTTTGACTGCTATTAAAGTGGGTCGTGAGCCTTGAATGGAATACAAGATTTTGAAGGTGGTTCCATCCCTATTTACTCTGGACAGGCCCTACATCTTACTCCCTCAGGCCTTGCTTAGAAATGCTTAGATAGCTAGTTGTTCTCATATGGTATTGAGTGCAACATTTAAATAGGAAGTCATAGGAAAAAGTGTTTTAAACAGAGTTCTAATGTGGAAATGTCAGGCATCAGATTAATGAAGTCATTTGCGTAAGTCACACCATACATTGTGTTTGCCTACTGTAATTACACTTTGGTTTTTTAAGTGATTAATGTAACAGTTTTAGTAAAAGCTGTGGGCTATGTCTAGACAGTTGATGCGCAGTCATCATGCTATGTCCCTGAGAATTTGTAGTTGACTAAGCCTTGCTCCTTTCCTTCTCTTTCTGTATCTTCATCCCAGAACAAAGAACCCAGTTCAACATGGCTTTCTACCCCTAAGCAAAACTGAATTGTAAATTATCTTTAAAACAAAGTGATTTGGATCTCTTAGAAATTCTGATCTAAACAAGTAAATGCAAAAAGGAGATTTCTACATCATATTTGGGTTTGGATTTGAGGCTAACTTCAATTAAATCATATTGATTAGCATATAGCTATGGATAGGTTGGGCTCTGCCTGGAGCAATAAGAGTCAGTAGAAACAAGGGTAGTAAGAGGAGAGGACACAGAAAAAGGCCTAATTACAGAATATTATAGAGTTCTCCCAATGATTGTTCTTATATTGTCCAGGGGTCATCCAAGGTAAAGAAGCAGTTTTGGAATTGACAAAGGAAATAGAACAGACCAACTTGCAATAGGGGAACCACACTGTTCTTAGTATAATTTGCCCACAATTATCCCCCTGAATTGTAGTAGCTACTTTTTTCAGGAGTAATGGAAAAATGAGAATAAAAAAGGAGAAAACTGGCCAAACCTGTGTACAAATTCTGAATAATCCCAGGATATTTCTTCAGCAGCAATGTAATAATTTCTTCTGTTTCCATTGTTGCTGCGGAGGAGGTACCATGCTGCAATGTTGTCAGGATTTCTGGAGGAGTTGATGTTTGTCCTAACATCAGTTTTGTAGGGGTCATCATAGGGCACATAATCAATTTCAGCATAGTCATCTTCACTGCTCTGGACCTCTTCCTTTGGAATAATCTCAATGTAATCTGTACCATCTTTACTGAGGCCCACTATAACCAGTGGATTAAATTCCTTTGATAGAAAAGTATCATTGAGAGTAGGAGATGAAGGAGATGGCATCTGACCAAGGTCTGGATAAGGAAAAGTCTCATTAAATTCTGGAAGATGCAATGACTGACTAGATTCAGAAGGGTAGAATGTCTGATCAAGGTCTGGAGGAGGTGATATCTGGCTGAGATCAGGGAGAAGGGTGGTCTCACTGATGTCTGGAGAGACAGTCACCTGGCTGAGGTCTGGAGAAAGGGGCATCTGACCGAGGGCTGGGGAAAGGTTTGTATGACTGAGTTCTGGAGAGAGGTTTGTCTGGCTGAGGTCTGGAGAAAGGGTTGTATGACTGAGGTCTGGAGAAAGGGTTGTCTGGCTGAGGTCTGGAGACATGGGCATCTGACCAAGGGCTGGGGAAAGGTTTGTCTGACTGAGGTCTGGAGAAAGGGTTGTATGGCTGAGGTCTGGAGAGAGGTTTGTATGACTGAGGTCTGGAGAAAGGGTTGTATGACTGAGGTCTGGAGAAAGGGTTGTAGGACTGAGGTCTGGAGAAAGGGTTGTATGGCTGAGGTCTGGAGAAAGGGTTGTATGACTGAGGTCTGGAGAAAGGGTTGTGTGACTGAGGTCTGGAGAAAGGGTTGTATGACTGAGGTCTGGAGAAAGGGTTGTAGGACTGAGGTCTGGAGAAAGGATTGTATGACTGAGATCTGGAGAAAGGGTTGTAGGACTGAGGTCTGGAGAAAGGGTTGTATGACTGAGGTCTGGAGAAAGGGTTGTAGGACTGAGGTCTGGAGAAAGGGTTGTGTGACTGAGGTCTGGAGAAAGGGTTGTGTGACTGAGGTCTGGAGAAAGGGTTGTATGACTGAGGTCTGGAGAAAGGGTTGTAGGACTGAGGTCTGGAGAAAGGGTTGTATGGCTGAGGTCTGGAGACATGGGCATCTGACCGAGGGCTGGGGAAAGGTTTGTCTGACTGAGTTCTGGAGAGAGAGTCGTGTGGCTGAGGTCTGGCGAGAAGTTTGTTTGGCTGAGTTGTGGAGAGAGGGTCACCTGGCTGAGGTCTGCAGAGGGGACTGTCTGCCAGACTTCACGTTCTGAGGAAGGGGACATTTGACTTATATCAGTGGGGAAGGACTTGTGACTTCGGTCATACTCAAGCATCTCACTGAGCTCTGGAGCAGAGGATCTGTGACTGGGGTCTGAAGTAGAGTGCATTTCATCAGGGTCTTGAATGGGGAATGTTTCATAGTGTTCCTCTGGGGGCACTGTCTGATAAAGATCTGGAGGAGAGCTTGTCTGACGAGTATCATTCGAGGAATTCTGATTATGGTCAGGAAGTGAGGCTATCCAGCTAAAATCCATAGAGGGCAATGTCTGATTGAGGTCTTTGGGAAGAGATGTTTCATTGGATTTATGAAGCAACAATGAATGGTTAAGTCTTCTTTCTGAAAATGTGTTGTAGGCTTCAGTTCTTAGAGGGTGAAAGGTCCTTGGAGATAAAGGAGCATGGTGTGTACGCTTCTCTTTTTTCTTTTTTCGTGTCTTAATGAGAAACTGACTTTTCTTTAGTCCACTCTTTCCTCCATCCTGTCTTACTTGCAGAGATTTATGTCTAACTCTAGGAAACCTTGGGTGGCCACTCTGCTTTCCAGGCTTGTTGGCAAGAGGGGTGCTTTCTCCCCAAGCACGTGAGGCATTCTGGGGGCTGATCAGTCGATTGTTAACAGCTGTGTCTTCATCAGTATCTTGGATTATTTCATAGCTACCTTTCTCAGAAGCCAAATGCCATCTCCCAACCAAAATCTTAGATGAGTTATTTTGTTTTAAGAGTAACAGATCACTAGGAAGGTCCTCCCAGGGCCTCACTCTGGAGGGAGAACCAGTGTCTCGGCTTAGGTGTCTCCCAACTTTATGTGCTAGTAATTTCATCCGGGAGAACCTGTGCTTTGCTGCTTGGTCTCTTTCTACCTTGGGTCCCTTACGTTTAGCATGTTCTTGATTTTTGAATTCTCTAGCACCAAGTGAAAGTAGATGTATCCCTGTGACATCTGGCTGTAGAGGATCCTCTATAGGGTCTTCAGAATAAGGGCTGGAATGCTCTGCTGTGGAAGAATTGAGAACTGAGTTCTTGCCAGTGAGGTGTCTCAGTGGGGAACCAGCTGTGGTGGCTTGTCGGTGAGAAGGGGTTTTCTGAGGTTCTGCAAAATTATTGACAGTGAGCTTACTAATATTACTTGGGGAAGAATAATTTGAACCAACAATTATATCTGTGTTCGAAGAAATGAATTCAGTGCCATTCTCCAGAACTAGGGCAGTAAGATTGTACTCTTCTTCTTCCTCATTCAATGATGAGTTTCTGAATGACCTAATTCCTAATGCTGCAGCCAGTCTGCTCTGGTAATCATAGTCAGTGTCACTCTCTTCATCTTCAGTTTCTAAAGGATCATGCATTTTCCGTGTAGCTATGACTGTAGATTCTGGAGGTTCAAAAATCTCATATGAGTCTTCATCATCATCTGTAATGCATTTAACATCCCTGAATTTCAGCCTCAGCTTTTTGCTTCTTGGACTAGAATTCATGGAAGTTAACATCCAAGTTCCTATAGAAGAGAGATAGAGAGAAGAGATATCTGGAAGTCTGGGAAAAGACATGAAAACCCAGTAATCCATTGTGGCAGGTAATTTCTAATAAACTTTAGACAGGAATACTCAAGTATGGGCTGTGGACCACTGCTTGTCTGTGAACTATTGATTACTGGGTCAAAATAACATAAGGAGAGAAAAATGAGAATGAAATATTTAATAAACTTTTTCTTTTCTAAAGCAATTTGACATTGCTGTGACTCTAAGCACATGACCAGTGCATTTATCTCGCTTAACAGAATAAAAACCAAAAGTATTGCTTAGTGGAGATTAGAGGGGAAAAATGGTCTTCCAGCACAGATAGTTACTCACTATTTTAAAATATATTAAGAAAGGGATGAATCAAGAATAAAATGGACTTTTAATATCATAAATATCTTAACAGCACATCTTGTCTTAGAATTAGAGTTAAAGGGCTGACGATGAGCTCTATCCTCACAAATAAGAGACATTTAGATGTTTCTAAGTAATAATTCAGGGGGACAGTTCTGAATCTCTGAAATGGCATGCATTGCTGGCACATTAAAGATTTCTTGGTGAGTCTCTAATAGTTACCATTGTTGGTGTCTACTGAGTGCCAGGCACTTGGCACTTGGCACATATTACTATTTTAATGGTCAAAGTAACTCTGTGAGATGTGATTACACTGTTTTCCAGATAAATGATCTGTGGCTCAGTGAGGCCAAGTAACTTGTGTGAGGTTACACAGCGATTGAGCGGCAAATCACGACTTGCATTCCAGTCTGACAAACCCCAAAGCTGTTGCTGAAGCAGCTTCTAAGGCACTGTACCTGATGATTGAAGATGGCTGTCGCAAAAAACTGAAAAGGGCATTTTGATAAAAGAAATGCTCTTTTGTGGGCAAAATATTTATGCTTCTTCCTCAAAGTTATGCCTTATTTTTCTGCTGTTGTATATCTTCCTAATTTGCTCAGAGAAGGAAAAATATAACCTACACTAAAGAACTGGATCCATTTAAGTCATTAATTTCTCAAAGAGAAACCATGAGAAACATTGAAAGGAAAGTCTGCAGGGGATCAGGGAGATAAATAGAGGAGCACTGGTAGCCTGGAGAGCTGCAGCAGACCTTTATAGACCAGAAATTCAAAGCAAGCTTCCTCTCTGAGTGTCCAGGCTCTTACTCACCAACATTATCCATTGTGACCGTCACAGATTCTCCTCGCATGGGGAAGAGGGTCAAGGTGTCCTCATGCCTCTTTCCATAGATGAATGAGTGCCCAGTGAAGTGGATGGTCAAAATTTCATTCTGGGTCCCCACGCTACAGAAGTGCCACTGGACAGTGTCATCAAAGCAGAATCCGAGAGTAGTTATGCTCTCGGGCACATAGCCATTGATAGCTGAAAGTGTAAAATCTGTTAAAATTCCAGGTCTATGCCAACGAAAGGGCATGTGTCTAATTATACCTAAGATAAATGTCTCCATGTTAATTTGGTTGTGTCAAAGCAGTGATTATCCAAGATAAGCTTTATCTAGTCTAACATGTGACTAGAAGATCAAACTCAGAATTTTCCAGTGAGAGATTATTCTCCTAAATTAGCCAAAGGAGAAATCTCAGGAAAAAGATAAAGCCTTCCATTTACATTGATTTAGTCATTCATTTGTCAAATGTATAGTAAACATTTTGTGCTCCATTCTCTGCCTTTAAAGATATTCTAATAATTCCACTTGGAGGAAAAGCATAATATAAGAAATTCATTTTTTGATGTACTAGTCATTGGGTAAGAAGTAATGTTCCAAAAAATAAAGCCCATGTAGCATATTTTATAGTTTTTATTGCTGTCTTATAATCTATATAGTATTCACAGTTTCCATTTGAGTATCCAGTTCATACATTTCCATAATTGTTAAAAGGGACACTGCTGTAGGCAATATTTCTATTTACTTACGTACTAAGCATAGTAAAAATCAAAGGTATGATTTCTATGAAGGCGGGGCTCATGTCTATTTTGATTACCACTCTTAGCCTTAGTACTGACTGGCATGAACAAATATTTAAATACCTACTTAAATCACTAAAGTGACTGTAATAATTTACATGATACATTATTAGTTTATACCTCATTCTAGATGTTTCTCTAAATCGTCTATAACTGCATTGTTCAATATGGTAGCCACTGGCTACAAGTGGCTATTGAGCACTTGAAATGTGGGTAGACTGGACTGAGATATGCTGTGAGTATAAGATACACATTGAATTTCAAAGACTTAGTAATGAAGTAAGTCTCATTAATTTTTATATTGATTACATGTTGAAATGATAATATTTAGGATATATTGAGTTAAGTAAAACATAATACTAAAATTAATGTCACCTATTTCTCTTTACTTTTTAATGTTGCTATCAGAAAATTTTAAATCACACATGTAGCTCATACGTAGCTTCTACTGGACAGCACTGGTCTAGAACTATGACAGATTCACTGCCAAAAGGAACTTATGCAAAGAAAACTGAGAGTAATTTTCTGTTTGAATTATTTGACCTGGCACCTGTCGGCTCTGATAATCCCTAGCTGTCAGTCATCTGAATCTATATGAACAGAACATGGAGAAATCATCCTCACATGTGTGATTACCTACTAGAGAAGGTGATTACCATGACTCTAGACTCTGAGGATCAGTAGGGGGGACTCTGGCTGTTGTGGAGAAGTTTACTGCCAGCTGGCTCAGTGACATTTCTCTCAGACGCCATGGCAGTGCTTTTGGCTACTGAACTTTAGAACTGCGGCAAAGGCCGGAAACCTCATTCAGGGAATTCCTTTTGTTCTGAATGTCTTACTGATCACTTTAAACTTCTTTGTACATTGCCTTTCCAAGACTCTTGGGTCCCTATACTCATTTTGCTCTACTTTAATGTGTCAGTTCATCTTTGAATTACTTGCCTTGTTTCCGTCCTGGCCATATATTCACCCTGAACTCAGTCTAGGATACTATTGACATGGCCTGTAACACCTTCCATTAGTCCTACCCCCTCACCCTGTTCCTCACCATTTAGAGTACGTCTGTGTACACACACACACACACACACACACGCACACGCTTGGAATAGAAGATCAAGTGCATTTCTAAGGATAGCAAGCCTTTGACCTCTTGCTTAAAAATGTTGCTATGATGTTACCCACGGATTTCATCACCAAGTCTTTGGACTGGAAGTGAGGATTGGAGATGCTCCTTAGCAAGTGGATTCTAATCCATGTCTCTGACTCTAGGCACAGTCATATTTCAACTACAGGAATGAAAAACTGATGAACAAAAATAGTACTTTGACTTACTGCTCATGATGTTTGATTCATAAAACTTGGGGTCATCACGTTTCACCTCATCAGGATTTTCACAAAACTTGTTGATGTTGTCCTCAAGGTACCAACTTTTGTTCTCATCAAACACAGCAAACACAGCCTGCTGTTCGATGTCTGCTGCCCTCTGGAGGACAAAACAGTATAGTACTGGTACAAGAACAGACACATAGACCAATGGAACAGAATAGAGAACTCAGAAATAAGGCTGCCCACCTACAACTATCTGATCCTTGACAAACGTGACAAAAACAAGCAATGGGAAAACGATTCTCTATTCCATAAATGGTTCTGGGAAAACTGGCTAGCCGTAGGCGGAAAATTTGGAACTGGACCCCTTCCTTACACCATATACAAAAATTAACTCATGATGGATTAAAGACTTAAATGTAGGCCTGGCGCGGTGGCTCATGCCTATAATATCAGCACTTTGGGAGGCCAAGGTGGGTGGATCACCTGAGGTCAGGAGTTCAAGACCAGTCTGGTCAACATGGCAAAACCCATCTCTACTACCAAAAAAAAAAAAAAAAAAAAAAAAAAAAAAAAATTAGCCAGGTATCGTGGCGTATGCCTGTAATCCCAGCTACTCGGGAGGCCGAGGCAGGAGAATCACCTGAACCTGGGAGGCAGAGGTTGCAATGAGCTGAGATTGTACCACTGCACTCCAGCCTGGGCAACAGAGCGAGACTCTGTCTCAAAAATAACAAAAACAAACAAACAAACAAACAACAACAAAACACTTAAACATAAAACCCCAAACTACAAAAACCCTGGAAGACAACCTAGACAATATTATTTGGGACATAGGCATGGGCAAAGCTTTCATGACGAACATGCCAAAAGCAATAGCAACAAAAGCAAAAATTGGCACATGGGATGTAATTGAAACAAAGAGCTCCTGCACAGCAAAATAAACTATCAAGAGAATAAACAGGCAACCTACAGAATGGCAGAAAATTTTTGCAAACTATGCATCTGGCAAAGGTCTAATATCTAGCATTTACAAGGAACTTAAATTTACAAGAAAAAAATAAACAGCCCCATTAAAAAGTAGGCAAAGGACATGAACAGACATTTTTCAAAAGAAGACATACATGCGGCCAAGGACTATATGAAAAAAACGCTCAACATCACTGATCATTAGAGAAATGCAAATCAAAACCACAATGAGATACCATCTCACACCAATAAGAATGGCTATAAATAAAAAGTCAAAAACTAACAGATGCTGGCAAAGTTGTGGAGAAAAAGGAACACTTATACACTCTTGGTGGGAGTGTAATTAGTTCAATCATTGTGGAAGACACCATGGTGAGTCCTCAAAGACCTAAAGTCAGAAATACCTTTGAACCCAGCAATTCCATTACTTGGTATGTACCCAAAGGAATATAAATCATTCTATTATAAAGACGCATGCATACGTATGTTCATTTTAGCACTCTTCACAATAGCAAAGACATGAAATCCACCCAAATGCCTATCAATGATATACTGGATGAAGAAAATGTGGTACATATACACCATGGAATACTATGTGACCACCAAAAAGAACAAGATTATGTCCTTTGCAGGGACATGGATGGAGCTGGAAGCCATTATCCTAAGCAGGCTAACACGAGAACAGAAAACCACATACTGCATGTTCTCACTTACAAGTGAGAGCTAAATGATGAGAACACATGGACACGTAGAAGGGAACAATACACACTGGGGCCTATCAGAGGACGGAGGATGGAAAGAGGGAGAGGATCAGGAAAAATAACCAATGGATACTAGGCTTAATACCTGGGTGATGAAATAATAAGTACAACAGACCTCCATGACACATGTTTACCCACGTAACAAACCTGCACATCCTGCACACGTACTCCTGAACTTAAAAGTAAAAAAAAAAAAAAAAAAGTGCTGTATTCAGTCATTAATGTTCCAGCAAATTATCTACACCACTGAATTCTCAGAAACCAAAGTGACACAGTTCTTGGAACTACTGAAGCCATATAATTCAGGCATTTATGAGAGTCCATTGCATACACAGCACTTGTTAGAGTTAAAGGTAATATGCAAAAGCAAACAGAACAGATAAGAAAATTCAGAGATTAAAATATCCCAAAAGAGCCGGGCGCATTGGCTCACACCTGTAATCCCAGCACTTTGGGAGGCTGAGGCAGGTGGAACACCTTAGGTCAGGAGTTCGAGACCAGCCTAGCCAACATGGTGAAACCCTGTCTCTACTAAAATACAAAAATTACATGGCGGTGGTGGCGGGTGCCTGTAATCCCAGCTACTCAAGAGGCTGAGGCAGGAGAATCACTTGAACCCAGGAGGCAGAGGTTGCAGTGATCTAAAATGGTGCCACTGCTCTCCAGCCTGGGTGACAGAGTGAGACTCTGCCTCAAAAGAAAAAAAAAAACAAATCCCAGAAGAAAAATTTCACTATGGCAGCTGAAAGTCTGTCTATCTCTGTAACTGCACACCTTTCAACATGAATGATTGACTGAATATGCTATGAGTGAGTGCAAAGGATAAAACAGAAGGTTGCAACAGCAAAGCCTTATGCTTCTACTATCTGTTTCCTTTCCTAGTTCAATAAATCAGGATCTTCCATATGTCCAGAAATTCATTTTCTAGGCATATGCTTATCTTGTATGCCTTGAGATAAGACCTCTTTGGTTATAGTTTAGCATAATTGGGAATTTTAGTTTAATCACATGAGACTGTAATTCTTCAATGAAGACGAACTCAGAAATTCGGTATCTTTGTTCACATTCCCCTGTATACTTTAGTCTCAACAGAGATGGGCCATTATCTTGGTGGGATTTCACTAGTAACTATGTTTCTAAATGGTTGCTTTCAGAGAATCTCTCCTCTCTCTCCCTATTGCAGGTCTCTAAAAATAACAGAGACTGGTAAAGAGCTTTATACTTTTACCAGATGGTATCTCACTAAACCCCAAACAGACCTGTAACATTTTTAGGAGGGGTATCAACCCATTTGATAAAAGGAAGAAATTAGGAGAGGCTAATCAACTTGTTCAACACATCCAATATCAACAGACCTGGAATTTGAAACTAAGACAAAACATGTTATCACACTCTAGACTTGCCTTCTGCAGTGATGGTACTGATTAAAATAGACAAGACAAAAAAAAAAAGAATAAATGTTATCACACTGGTGCTAAAAAGGACTACTTGACAATTACTGTTCTCTTGAAGGAAAAGCCCCATTATTTAGCCGGGAGACCTAACACGTTCTAGCCAGAAGAAATTCCCAGAATTTCTGAAAGGTTACTTCAAGGACAAAATACCTGTATTCCTCGCCTGTCCAGGGATCTGCTCTTACAGATTAAAAGTAGTCCTATTAGCCCAGAGGCGATGTCTCTCATGATGTCCACGTCACTGTAGTATGGTCTTGTTAAGCACTGGGCATCGTTTTCTGTGGGTTCATCGAACTCTAAGATGTTCCACTTATAAGTATAGGTTTCCCCTGGTTGAACTGCTCTGATCATGGTGTTGTTCCTGCCTGAAACAAAATACATTCAAAATTGTTTTCATTTGCAAAGTTATTTCATGATAATAAATAAATAAACAAGCTTTTGTTAGAACCAATTAATATTGCAAAAGGAATTCTTTAAATATTCTACTTGGAACCCGGATAGCATGGAGCCATTAGATACTGTTCCACTAGAGGCCACTATGACACTAACAAAAGACACCATATTTTGTTACCACTAGGAGACAAACTCCTAGGGTTTGGCTGTGATTTTTAGGATACTCCTACACGTATACTACCTGACTGCAGCAGTGACACCACTGGGCAAGGAGAATAGCAGGAAAACGTGGCGGCCTCTCAGAAGTCACTAGTTGGATTCAGTAGAAGTGAAAGATTCAAACCTGAGGTGAAAGTAGAGTTGACTTCATCTTCATAAGGTGAGAAGGTCACTCCATGAGGGTAAATGCTATAGGGGCGGCTGGCCATATTTTTGAACACGATCTACAAAGTCAAATCAAATTTATTCTAGGATTTCAGGTTGATCATGACAAATAATATAAGATACTAGCTTTGCATCTTCACCTTTTGGATAGTGTGTGTGTACACATGTGTACACACAGTGGGAAAATTAGATCTGTTTATCTGATCAGTAATCTCCCCGCATCACTTGGGAGGAGCATTGGAGAGAGTGTTTCACTCATACACGAAGGTGGAAAATGGAAAGAGAAGTCTGACTTTAGAGGATTCGTTAGGAGAAGTAAAGTTTTCCTCACAGTATCACTGTCTCCAAGCAAGTCCTCCTTCCCCTGCCCTTCTCTCTCCAGCTTGGGTCACATCTCATTTTGAATCTGCTTCTCATCTCTAGACCATGATCCCCTTCCCCTGCCTGGTAGATTTTTTTAGGACACTGTCTTTGAAGTCATCTTCTCAGCTAGGTGCAGTGGCTCAAACCTGTAACCCCAGCACTTTGGGAAGCTGAAGCAGGTGGATCACTTGAGCTCAGGAGTTCAAGTCCAGCCTGCGCAACATGGTGAAACCTCATCTCTACAAAAAAAATACAAAAATTAGCCAGGCGTTGGGGCGTGTGCCTGTAGTCCCAGCTACTTGAGAGGCTGAGGTGGGAGAATCGCCCGAGCCCAGGAAGTGGAGGTTGCAGTGAGCCATGACCACACCACTGCACTCCAGCCTGGGTGACAGAGTAAGACCCTTAGGAGGGAAAGAAGCCACCTTCTTGAGAGGCACAAACAAATAGCCGGATCCTGAACTTTTAATAAGGTATGTCTACACTTGCTGAGAGCACATAAAAGGGATCTGAAATGGAAGAAGGGAAAGAGGCATGGAGGAAAAAACTGCTTTTGTCCTTTGGCTATTTTAAATGAACAGAATAGACCTTGTCAGGTGCATAAAGCACACAGGAGTCCTAGTTAGGCTCTTTAATCTGCAAAAGAGAACCTTAATCTTAAGTCTTCTATTTGGTTGATTGTCAAAGCCTTTGGATCATCCTTTGTCTGCAGATTATCTGCATTCTAGGATTTTGTCAAAGATTGCAGCCTTTAATTCTCTGCTGTCCAATTCTTATCTATCTTGGTGAAGTGACGTGACATTTAAGGAGAATTGTCTGAGGAAAACTCCATGCTCTCGATACACGCAGTTTACCTTCACTAGAGGGCTGCATACCTAGACTATACTAAAAAATGTCTGAGTAACAATTGTTTCGATTCAATTGTGTTTACTATTATATCTTAGCTATAATGAGAAACATTTTTAATGCAACTTTTAATGTATTATGCTGGTTATAAGAATTTTATCAAGGATGCCATCTACTGTATCACTCAGCACTCTCTTTTGTAGAACTCATTAAAGAAGTTCCTCTTAGATCGCAATATCAGGATAAGTGGTACTTTCTTTTCGTAGATGATGTAAACTTCACCCTGACATATTTCCTTTTTTACACTGTCTGCCATAAAGCTTAGGACAAAATTTGAAGACAGCCTTACAGGGTCACATGGTATCTACTTATCTGTGGCTTTATTTTCTTTGTCCCCAGATTCTATCCCAGTTACATAGACTCTTTGTTTTATGCCTTTATAATTTGAGAAACTGTCTCAGATCCTTTGTATTATTGAGTAGGCTGTAAAGAAATGCAAATACTAAATAAAAACTAAAAGTTGCATTTGAATTTAAAATTATATGAGCACCTTTTTGTTTTAAAATTAAAAAACAACCAGGTACTCCATAATAATTTACTATTTAATTTCTCCCATGAATCTGCATTTGTGTTACTTACTTTGAGTGTGTCTCTGACCTGGGCTCTGATAATAGGACCCAAAATCCCATCTTCTTTCATATTGGGATTCACTGTACGTTTGGTGAAGGACTCATCTTCGTACTGTGTGTACATAACTTTCTTATAAAGTTTTCCAATTTGGTTTGAGAAATTATCCAAATGCTGAGACCTGTATTTTCTTAAAGCGAAATAAAAATTAAAACAAAAATTAAACCACTTTCTCGAATAGAGATCTCGGTAGGATGGAGAAACCCTCGTGCTTAGATGTTCTGCTCTTACATTAGCTAAAATGCTAGTTCTCTAAAAATTTCTTAGTGTAGCTTGCAAAGTCCTGATGTTTTCTGTCTAGTTGGAAAACTGGAAACTTCTGAGTTGTCTCCTGCATCACTGATAAAAATCATAGGTAACTGGTTAGAAGCAGCTACTTAGAGCTTCCTGTCATTCTCATTACTACAGCAGACCTTTGATATCTCTGGGAAAAGGCCTATACTGGCTGGAAGAAATACTAGGAATTTTTCTAAAGTCTCTCCTATCACTTATTTTATGATAGCCTTTTTGGTTTTAAAGGTATTTCTTAAACCCTAAAGGCACCTTCCCACCCCAAGAAACATTTACTAGCATTGTTAATCATAGTTTTGTGCTATTGGGCTATCTCTTCCACCATCTAGCCAATCCTTGGAGATCACTGAAAAGCAACCTCCTTCACCCGTCTTTTGTAGCTACTGGGATAAATACTTTGGGAGCAGCAACGTGAACCACTTTTCCCCTGCCAACTTTATTGCCTTAGTTTGCAAAAGCAACTACATGCGGCCAAAAAGCATATTTTAAAAAGCTCAACATCAGTGATCATTAGAGAAATGCAAATCAAAACCACAATGCGGCCGGGCGCGGTGGCTCACGCTTTAATCCCAGCACTTTGGGAGGCCAAGGCGGGCGGATCACGAGGTCAGGAGATCCAGATCATCCTGGCTAACATGGTGAAACCCCGTCTCTACTAAAAACACAAAAAATTAGCCGGGCCTGGTGGCGGGCACCTGTAGTCCCAGCTACTCGGGAGGGTGAGGAAGGAGAATGGTGTGAACCTGGGAGGCGGAGTCTGCAGTGAGCCGAGATGGCGCCACTGCACTCCAGCCTGGGCAGCAGAGTGAGACTCCGTCTCAAACAAAACAAACAAACAAAAAAACCCACAATGAGATGCCATCTCATGACAGCCAGAATGGTGATGGTTGAAAAGTCAAGAAACAACAGATGCCGGCAAGGTTATGGAGAAAAAGGAACACTTATACACTCTTGGTGGAATGTAAATTAATCCAACCATTGTGGAAGACAGTATGGCAGTTCCTCAAAGACCTAAAGTCAGAAATATCATTTAACCCAGCAATCCTTTAAGATAGAGTATCATTTTATGAGTTTATTTTGCCCAGTGGAAAGCACTGACTGTTGCCAAACACTCTTGGATTTCTATCTCAGTTCTGGCACCAATTCTATAATCTTGGCCAAATTTTTTTTGGTTCTTTTTCCTAGTTTAATTCTTTTTAATAGAAAACACATTCACATAATTTTTATTACAGTGAAAACTCTCACTTTTCTCTGATAACCCTCGATGGACCTCCCTACCCTCCCTGAATTTTCTAGGTAGCCACATATTAATTTTATGTGTATAATTCCAGAATACTTTTATGTACACATATGCAAATATGTCTTAAAATAAGAAAATATAAATATTCTTATCCCTTTCACTCCTTTAACAAAAGGCAGTTATATATACACGCTATACTACCTCCTGGCTTTGTAATTTAATAACATAGCTTGGAGAACTTTTTTTGTTAGGACATAGAGAGTGTTTGCATCCTGTTTTTTGATGCCTAGTATTCCATTGTATGAATGTATCATAATTTATTAAACTAGTTTCCTACTGATGGACATTTTGAGTTGTTTCCAGTCTTACTACTACTAACATTGCAACAGTGAATATGTTGTACATACATCATTTCACCTGTGAACAAGTATATCTGTATAGTTAGATTTCCAGAGTGAGACAGCTGAGTCAAAGGGAATATGCATTTAGAATTTTGATACATATTGCCAAGTTATTCTTCAGAATCCCTTTACCAATTTAATCTTCCACCAGCAATATATGATTGTTCTTATTTCTCACAGCCTTGTCAACAGATGATGTCATCTGGACTTGTGACTCTGATAGATAAAAGTAGTATTCCCATGAAGTTTAATTTGCATTTCTCTTATTATGAGTGAATTTGAATAGCTTTTCAAGGGTTTAAGCACTATTTGAATGTCCAAATCTCTTAATCTCTCTGACCCATTTCGTCATCTATAAAAAGAAATAAGAGCAGTGTCTAGTTTGTAGAGTTGAAGTGAAGCTCTCAGAAGGGGATAATACAGTACTTGGCAATGGCGAGCACTCAGCAAGAGGTGGCTGCTGTTGTTATTAGGCTGAATTTCTTTGGTGATTTGGGAGTAACTGAAGATTAATCTTTACAAAAAGACTTGAATAGAAACCAATACATGTGCCCCCTTGAGAGCTGTCAACTTACAACATTTCATCCCCAAACATCTAGGACCCTATGGAATGTATCTTGAATCTTTGCCCAATGGTATGAACCCCAACAACTCACTTGTCCATATTCGCTGGTATTACAGGTGCATAGTCCCAAATGACTTCCTCTGCAGCAATGAAGTATTCCCACCTTTTCATGTGCCGCCTCTGCTCACGAGTTATTTTCTTAGGATTCCTGGTTTTCTTTGGGCAGTTTTTAATGTCAATGTAAGCCTGCATCCCAGCTGAGTTAGGGCAGAAAGAGAACGAAATAACTCGAGAGAAGAAATTATGGTTGATGGAAATACATATCCTTTAAATCAACTTGTATAAGGTTTATATTAATATAATAACAGTGAACGTAATGCTCAGGCAACTTTTGAACATTTTAGTTTGGAACTCTTTCAGTGGCATCCAGAAAAGGCAAGACTTTTAAAAGGGGGAAAAGGAGGAGGGGTTAGGGAAAAAACATGGAAAGGTTCCCTTGATTTCTTCTCGAGCTGGCAAATTTCTTATAATTTTTAACTTCTTAAAATCCTATGAATTATGTCTTGTTAAATTCTCAATTTTTCTGTCATCTGTCCCTTAATCTGTAAAATGAAGATAGCACCAGTACTTAATCAAATTGTTGTTAAATATTAAATATTAATAACAATACATAACACACTTATCTTCAACAAAGAAACAACAGTTTCATTGTTGTTTTAATATTGTTGGGAACTCTGTCTTCCACGGATGTCGTGATGGTTTTATTATTTTGAATATAATTTTGACTACTGCGTGTGAAAAGAAACAGAAATGATCTCATGAAGTATCTCTTCCTTATGTATGTTTCTTATACATTATTTTGGTAACAAAATGATTTCCTATAGTGATATCATCTCCTTAGATTTTAGTCTCTGTTTATATGAACCTTCCTCTCAACAGTTTTAAAGCAAAAATGTGTAGTAGAACAATCCATTATTCTGTTTACACGATACCACATAACCTGGGTTGATTTATTTTCCCACTTGAATTCACCGGTGTTCTTTGGAGCTTACCCCTCAGCTGTTTATATGCCGTGTATGATCCATTCAACACACATTCATTGAGTTCCTCTCCATGCTAGACTTTGTGTTCATCCCACTGTAAAGGTTAATGTTTTCATGCTAACCTTTTACACTTTCTACAACTTAGTGCTTCTGTAAATTTGCAGTTTATCTTGTGCTAGCATCTAGGTCTTTTTCTCTGGCTGCATATGAAGTAACCCCAAGAAAGAATATCTTTATGTATGCTTTTGTTTCCTTCCTCTTTTCTTCTTTCGAGGAAGTTAGAGACCTCTTCAGCTTTTGTTTAATTAAAAAAAAAAAAAAAAAAAAAAAAAAAAACAACTTTGTCAATTCCTTCACTTTCTCCATCCCCAAACAGCGAGTTATAAATCTAAGAGCAAAGTATCTAAATTTGGTTGTTAGGAACCAAAGCAAGTTTTTCTGGGGTGCAGGTGGCTTGCAAGGGCAAGGAGAAAGAGAGAGTTAGTGCTGGGAAGAAAGCATTCTGCATTCAGAAGCAAGACTGTCAGGAGAGTTTCTTGCCTTGCAAATGTTTTGGGGTGAGAGAAGATATGATCCACTTTCCCTCTGGGCCCACGGTCATATTTGCGGTAGTGGATGTAGCACTGACAAGGGTGATGGCTGAGACCTTATGATGGTTCTGCTCCAGGACCTGGCCATTGAAATGAATGGAGAACAATTCTGGCCCCGAGCTCATTCCCAGCAGATGCCAGCTGATGTGGTCATGGGCACAAACTGTTATATCTGAGAGACAGGGAGAGACACAGGCCAAAATAAGCATTCAGTCAAGTATTCTGTGATCAAACATTCACTCACCAAATGTATTGAGCACCTGCTGTGTGTCAGGCATTGAATAAAGCTTCAAGGGAACAGACACTCCAGTTGTAGTTTGTGCCCTGCAAAAGCAGACATCTGAGTGACCAGCAAACAAGCGGTCACAACTCATTGTGATAAATGGCATTATACAGGTAACAACAGAGCCTAGAGATGGCGAGTGTTAACTCAGAAACACAGGGATTGCTAAAGGATTAGGCCAAGAAGGTAACCGACTGTCCTGCTCTGAGGGATTTCTCAAGGTTTAGGACTTTCACTATTAGAACTGGTAAAAAGTCCATGGCAAATGGAATGTTTGGTCACCCCAATCTGATCTCGGCTGGAGGGAGTCAAATCACCGGAACCTCCAATAGGGCTGAGTTCAAGCACTTAATCCTCTCAGCTCTCTAGCTCTAGTGGTCAAAGCTCTGCCAAAGGGAAGAAGATGTGAAGATGATGTGAGGATTTTCAATTGTTATTTTTATTCACTTTTTGATTGTTTTAATGACAAGTCAACAAAATCACTTTGTGGGTTGCATACTCTCCTTAAAATGCAGTGTAAAAGTCTTCATTATGTTGGGCCATTGGGAGCTTTTCATGGAAGGAGTAATGATAACTGAATATAAAAACTTAGTTTTGCTCCTTCTTTGCTCCTACAGTCACTGGGGAAATGCTCATTTGCTCTGTGGGGAGACTCCATCCTTGGCTTTTAGGTTTCTGTTTTACATCTCAGATACATAATTACTAGATACTAGAAATCAGGGCTGAGAATCAGTTCCTCACCCACACAAAGGCTTGTCTTTTTTAGGAGACCATTGCAACAAAGCTGGGATTCCTTGCATCACTAGGAGGCTTTGGCAGAAGCATTTATCCATGCCAAATAAATGCTCATATTGAGTTCAGCAATTAACATATCTGTGTTAGCATTTATCATATGTATTCAATTTATTCTGCTTTATAAGGCAGAGGGTTTTACAAATGTTTACTATTCTTAGTTTCTACTGATGGTCTTTCCCTACTCTGTCCCATTTACCCCCAATTATTCTTTTGGGAACTATAAATTCATAAACTCTAAGCTCAGATCAATTTATTTTTATTTTTGTGCATATGGTTTTGCTTTTTTTGGCATCCTTATACTTACACAGATTGTTCACTCTGCCAGGAAATAAATATTAGGATAAATAGTTAGTCCACTTTTGTAAGTAAGCACATTGAGACAGCTAATTATCCAGGGCCACAGAAGGTAGAGAAGCGAGTGAGGTCTGAACTCAGATTATCTAAGGTCGAGGTCAGTTAACTAAGCTTCAGTTTTTACAAGCTCCTAGTATTGGAACTCAGGATCAACACTGAGAGTCATATGAGTATATTTTCAGAAAACCAAGTGGAAAATGTAGTCAAATGAAATAGAATACAATTTAAAAACACTACCCAGATCTCAACTCTTAACAATATTTATGTTTTAGTAAGTGAAACCATTTGTGATTTTTAGATGGCATTACAGAATAACCTCTAAGAAGTTTAGTGTTTTGAAATATGGTTTATTTAGTAAAGCGGCATTATAATTTTTTAATGTTTTTCCCTCAGGCTAGTATCATATACCCTGGATCTTTAGTTGTAGGTCAGTTCTACCAGAGAGAAATAGAAGATATGTGGTCTAAGAGGGAGTCAGTTATTTTTTCTCTTAATGATTGCTATGATTTTGCCTTCTCATAAGAGCCCAAATGCAAATGGAAAGAGAAAATATTCTAGACGCCATTGAATATTACTCTTCTGTCGCCTTTTGAAATGCTGGTCTTTTGTGTGTGTGTGTGTTGGGGATTACTCCTAATCTGTTCATCTTTACTGCAATCTTCCTGCTGACCTTTCCTGCTAGGGCTTGTCCCTGAAGGACATACATAGCAGGAACTGCAGAACTCGGAGAGAGAGACTGAGCTGATACCCTGAAGGTCTTTTTCAAAGTGCAGGCCAAGGTGAAACCTACTCAGGTCACTATACCTAACAAGGCTGCACATTTCTTCTCTAGCTTCTAATTTGTCTCTTCTGTTTCCTGTTTTTAAAAGACAGATGAGAAAATATTTCCCTCTTGATAGGGAGTTGCAAAACAGTGAGTATGGTCAACTTCTCTAGTGCTTTGAAGAAAACAACAGGACTGAAAAATTACTAATGATTTTACTGTTGTTCAATGGTGCACAGCCCTCGTGTTACCTGGCATTGTCCCATTCACGTATCCATTGACTGTGTACATTAGGGATGATGACTGGCTCCAGCTCTTGCTTTCATCAAACACAGCAAACAGTAGCACGATTTGCTTGTCAAACGTCTTCTGTTTCCCATCCTCAGTTAGGATCCCTGTAAAAGGAAAGACATGTTTTCAGTAGCACTGCAGACAGAACACTCTCATTAGCTTTCCTGGATAGCAAAGAGTTTAGGGCAAGCGATCAACCATAATGACAGCAACCTGAAGAAATTCTTACTTTTTAAAATAGCATATTAAGTAATAGTGGTTCTAGGGTTATTAAAAATCTGGTGCCACACTGTCTTCTCTGACACCTTGTTGCTTTGGGGAACAGGCTTTATTTCGTCCAGCTTGGGAAGAAAACATTTGATGACTCTCAAGACTCTCTACAAGTATCCATTTCCTCCAGTCTCAACAGAACAGTATATAGATACGTTAGCTCAGTTGGTAAAAGCACCATGCCCCAAGTTTAATGCTGTCATCTTGTTTGTATATGAAAGGGGACATTCAATAACTGGTTGGAAGTATCAGCGTTAATCCATTCTCACTATGAGAAAAACATGCTGCTGATGGTAAAATGAAAGAAGAGTCTTTCGTAAGTCTTAAGGTTTTTTTCAGTACCATCACAGTATCTTATATATACTAGGAAATGAAAAACAAGTATTTGTATAATGAGTAAATACATTGGGAAGCTATGTAGGTGTGGTCTGAGTGTAGGTATAGGCAGATGGTGAGTCCATCACGTTGTTTCCCGTGCTGTGGCTCGCTGTGGTTGTTTGCTTGTTTTAATGAAAGATGGGCTGGATTCTCATGGGATAAAATGAAAATCCAATCTTGCTCCTAAGAAGCCCAGCCAATAAAAGTTCTTGTAGTCACTTGAGTGTGTTTGAAACCTACCACTCAAAGTGTTCAACTTGTTTGTAAGAAAGGAAGCTGGCATTTAACATGTTTATAGAACAACTTACCAGCCCAAATTTTGGATATGTCAAATATGTTAGCCAATATTCTTTCCAAGAGCTCTTTCAGCAGAGTATAGGCTGCTGTATACTTTCTAAAAGACTTTGGCCTTGAGGTAAATGTTACAGATCATACAAGCATGACATCAGAACACACTCTCAAACAGGAATTTGCTTGGGAGAATCTTAAGGACTGAGATGAAGGAGAAATGAGAAGAAACAGAGGTGGATCCACACCCTGAAATAGCAGGTATTTTTTTCTCTTGTCAAACAATGATCCGTGCCCTCTTCCTCTGCTTGATGTACATGAAGTTACCGAGATGTTCCCAAGCTTTGTCCCATGACAGAACTCCTGACCATTCCAACATTTGGTTGTTGAAACTTTTGGTGGGAGTGTTCTTACCTTTTTTACAGATAAGCAGGGGCCCAATCAGTCCAGAGTTGAAATCCTCGATTAGATTTTCATGGGAGTAATAGATGTGTGTGAGGCATGGAGGGTCATCATGGGTGGGCCCGCTGTCCTCACTGATACTCCATTCATAGGTGTATTCTCGGCCTGGAGCCACAGCATCATCCATCTTCTCCACAGGGAATGTGTGGTCAAGGTAAGAAGCACCTGGAGGAGTAAGAGCCATCAAGACATGTGGGCAGTTTCTGAGGATTGCATTTTCACCACTCTCAAATCTGGGGATAGCTAAGATGAGCACTCTGGAGATGCATATGTCCTTCAATAGTGAACTTTTATTATTTGGAAAGATTCACGTATGCCCATTTCTATGCTCATGTAGTTACAAAGGCTTTGCTACCATGGTGATCTTAAGAATAACAAATGTTATTTGTAAATTAAAGTTAAGCAAGTTAATTTTCCAGGGTACCTGAACAATTATTATTTAAATATTATCAGAGAATTGAATCACCTTTGATCAGTAAAACATCTCAGAATATAAGAATGGGTGATATCTTCTTTGTGGTGTTTAACAAGACATACTTAGCCTATTAACATGAGATGGGAGGATAGTCAGAGTTGTTTATATATTGTTTTGTTTTGTTATTTCAGATCTTCTTTCCGACTGCTGTGACCCTCAGCTCTGTTTTATCTCTTTATTTCATCTTAGCTATCTGATTATCTCAATTTTTTCCCCCGAGCCACAGCGTCTAACTCCCATATGCAGGCTCGTTGTTTGTATGAATATGAAATGTGTCCATCCTCTGAAACTTACAAGTCTTACTTTGTACTTTGTGCCCCCAAAGACCCATCATTAACACCTCCATGTATACTGGACTTTCCCTACTGATAGGAGAGGGAGAGGATGAAGAAATTGGTCTTCCTTACTGAAGACAGGGAACTGAGATGCTCAATATTAAAAGAAGTGTAGAGGGTTGAGTGAGGTTTTCAATAATAAAACGGAGCAAGTGAGGTCAGGAAGGAGAGAGGTGAGTGCCATAGATCACCAAGTGGAATGGACAGTTTCCTCTGCCTGAGGAATTCCTCATTTAATTAGGTGAAAGATTCCCTATCATCAGCTGGTGCCAGAATTTCTCTTTGGGATACAGTTATTTTTGTTTGGTACAATAACTTGATAAATTCTTTGAAGGAAGAAGGTGAGAACATCAGTGTGGATATAGGCAGACAACAAGGATCTGGGGAAAAAAAACAAACAAAAAACGCCTGAAATGTTTTACATGATGGCGTAAAAGGCCAATAAAAACTACTCTTACTGAAGCAACTATAATTTTTAAAAACTGAAATGATTAATCCTTTCCTTGCCTTCCCTCCCCTTCCTTTCTCTTCCCTTTCTTTTCTTTTTACTTTCCTAGTTTCTTTTCTTTTCTCCTTTCTTCCTTTCTTTGTCTTCTTCCTTCCCTCTTCCCCATTCTCCTTCCCTCTTTTCTTCCTTTCATTATCTTTATTGAGGTATAATTTGCATATAATAACATTTACCAGTTTTAAGTATAATATTTGCTGAGCTTTGATTTAAAAAATTACACAGTCTTATAGCTATAGTCCCAATCAAGATAGAGAAGAGTTCCATCATTCCAAAACATTTCCTCATGCCATTTGTAGCCAATGCCCTCCGGGCCCAGACAACCACTAATCTGCTTTATTTCACTGTGATTTGGCTTTTCTGTAATGTCTTATCAATGGAATCATCATTATATACCCTTTTGTGTTGGATTAGTGTTAACTGGTATGGTATATAATTTTCTATCCTTTATTTTTTACCTATCTTTGTCTCTCTCATTTAAAGTGGATTTCTTAAATTCTGCATACTGTTTAGCATTCCTTTTTATTTAATCTTATTTGTTTCTTACTTGTAGTGTTCTTTCCATTTGCTTTTAATGTAATTGATTATATAGTTGGATTTAATTTATTTTCTATTTGTCTACCTGGTCTTTATTCCTTTTCCCCTTCCTTTCTATTTTCTTTTGGATTGAGTATATTTAATGATGTTTAATCTCCATTGTTGACTTATTAGCTTTGTTTTCTTAGTGCTGCCCTTCAGTTTACAATATATAATACATTTTTAACTTGTTACAGACTTTCTTCAAATAATATTATACTATTTCACTTGTAAGAACTTTGCAATACTATATTTCCATTTCTTCCCTCCTATCCTTTGTGCTATTGTCATACATTTTATTTATATATACATAATATGCCCCACAATTAATTGTTACTATTTTTGCTTTAACGTTTAGATAATCAATTGCCTTTTTAATAGATTAAAATGAGAAAAAAATTTCACTATATTTATCAACTTCTGGAACTTTTCATTCCTTCTTATGAATCTAAATGTCTCTCTGATATAATATTTCTTCTATCTAAAGGAGTTCCTTTAGCATTTTTTTTCAGCTGTACTAGTGAGAAATTATTTCTGCATTTGTATGTCTAAAGCACTCTTCATTTTGCTTTCATGTTAAAAAGGTTTTTTTGCTTGGTATAGAATACTAAATAGACAGATTCCCCTATCCTCCACCCTCCCAACACTTTAAAGATGTCCCTAATTGTCTTCTGGTTTGCATAGTTTCTAATGATAAGTCTGCTATCATTTCTTCATTTTGTTCCCCTGTATATGATGTGTCTTTTTATCTCTCACTGCTTCTAATATTTTCTCTTTATCACTGGTTTCCAGCAACTTCATTGTGATGTGGCTTGATGTGGTTTTCTTCATGTTCCTTCTTAGTTTTGTCAAACCTCTTGAATCTGTTGGTTTGTAGTTTTCATTGCATTTGGGCAGTTTTCAGTCATTATTTCTTCAAATACTTTTTCTGTTCCTGCTACTTCTGAGATCCAATTACACATATGTTAGATCACTTGATATGGTCCCACAGTTCACTGATGCTCTGTTCACTTTCTTCAGCCTTTTTACTCTCCGTATTTCATTTTGCACAGTTTCTATTGCAATGTGTTAATATTTTCTACCATTTCCTTTCACAGTGTCTAATGTGCTATTAATTTCATTCAGTGTTTGTTGTATTAGTGTTGTCCTTCAGTTTACAATATATAATTTTTTATCCTTTATTTTTTACCTTTATTTTCTATCCTTTATTGTTTTACTTTTCATGTCAGCAATTGTATTCATCTACAGAAGTTCTGTGTATGCATATTTATATTCTCTATCTCTTCATCATGCTCATGCTTTTCTCTGTTTTCTGGAATATATTGGGAAGATTTATGATAGCTGTCCCACTGTCTCTGCCTGCTGCTTCTATTTTCTCTTTCACTTCTAAATCTGTTTTTTCTTGGTTATGAGTCATCTCTTTCTGCTTCTTCTAATACTTGTTTATTTTTATTAACATTGTGAATTTACATTGTTGTTTGTTGCATTCTTGTTAACTAGTATTGAGTTTTATTCACAGTTAAGATACTTGAAATCAATTTGATTCTTTCAAATCTTAGTTTTTATTCCGTTGCCTCCTCAGCAGCCTGTAGTCTAATTTTATCCACCTACTCTTTCTAAATCCTTCTGAGAATTCTATCCACTGCTCATTTATTAGGAAGTCTTTCTGTGTTTGATGGTAGGAACATAAATGGTTACTGGCCCTGCGTAAGGTCCAGGGACTGTTCCAACTGTTCCTTTCAAATGACATTTTTCTTACCCTCAGTACTTTCCTCACATGTATGTGCAGATCAGTATTCAACTTGACAAAACCTCTCTGTAGATTCTCAAGAGCTCTTTCTCTGTGATTATACTGTCCTCTCCAGGACTCTGCCCTACAAATCACAAATTCAGTCACTTAGGCTTCTCTGAAGTCCAAACTCTGTTTCCTCACCCATAGAGACTCTATCTGGGTTCTCCCTGCTTGTGCTGTTCCCTGGAAACTCTCTTCAGGCAGTAAGCTTAGGCACTCATAGGGCACACCTGGTTTGCTATTCTTCTTTCACTGTCTTGAGTTGTCTGTCATTTGATGTCTGAAAACTTCTGTTTTATATGTTTTGTCTGCCTATCTAGTTGTTAAGAAAAAAGGTAAATCTGGTTCCTTATGTTCAGAAGCCAAAGTCGGAGATGCTAAATTTCCATATAAAATATTTTTTACATTTCAGCAATGTCAGCTTCTCTTCTTTAACTGTACCTTTCCCCATCCCAACTGTGGAAAATCTATTCCACTCAAAACACTTTGCATGAGTTTTCATGGCATCAGCATATGTTGGATTCTCCAGGTGGGAGTGGAAAATAAGGCACATCCATTCATTAGCAATGAAGGATTCAGGTACTACAGTGATGTGCAATGTACCTCATGAGGTTCTGAGCATGGAAACCATAAGTTGAGTAGGTATATCTAGATTTACTTCTTGCATAAAGTCTTTAATGTGGACCACAAGTCCATGTATGATTTACCTCTACTTCTCTCTTCAGTCTTATCATATGTCTTTTCCCTTGTTAACTGTGGGCTCCTTGTCCCCTGGGTCCCCTGTCAGTTCCCCAGACATCCAACTTCTATCCTACCTCAGGGTCTTTGCAGATGCCATTCCCTCTGCCTAGAATGCTCTTCCTCCCTTCTTCCTTTTGATAAATATGTGTTCATCCTTCAGACGTCACCTTGAATATCAGTTCACTTCTACCTTTATCTCCAATTCTGATACACATTATTTTCCTTCTACAGCACTCATCACAATTTGTAATTAAATGCCTGTGAGATTACATGACTAATTCCATTTTCTTCTACTAAATCATAAGTATTTGTGTCCTGCACATTTTGGTCACTCAAGTGTGAACTCCTCAAGGAAAAGTGCTGGATTGTATTTATCTTAGTGTCTCTGGTGCCTTCCATAGGTACCTGGAGGAGCATGGAACATGAACATGAAGAAGATGCTCAGTGAATATTTATTAAACTTCTAAAATGTAAGGTCCTATGGGCTAGAGCCTAGGTCAACAAGTCAAAGCTCACGGCTGTGTGTTGTTAGGATTGCATAATGTTAAAATAGGTTAAATACCAACATTAAAAATCTGGAGTAATTATATAAGAATCTGGTTTCTCTTTAAAAAACAAAAACCTGGAGATCTGGTTAACAACAGGACCAAACTCCTGCACAGAATTTGGTTGGACCTGGATCTTAGCTGCCATCTTCTGCTTTCTGATTATCAGTCCTTACTGGACCAATTTTGTTCACTGAACTACTCATCTGGCTACTATAGGCAGCTGAGTTTGTGAACTTTGTGCTAGCATAAAGTGGACTTTGTTGTGTCTTCCCCCAACACAACCCGAAGCATAGCTTGACACTAATAACTAATATTTACTATAGGCTGTACTTTCACTTTGGTAATAAAACTGTCAAGAGCTGAGAAATGATAAAAGCTTAAGTCACTTCCTGTAAGTTATAACATAATTCTAGTCTATAAAAGAAAAAATGTTTATGGAGAAAGTCTCCACTGATAAGCAGGAAGCATTATCTGTGAAAGATTACAAAAGAGCTTTGATAGCAAAGCACAAACAGGACTGATAAGGAGAGTTGCCCTCTCAGGTCAGACCTTGTGTATTAACTGAAATTAGGATGGCTAGTTGATGAGTTGCACTATCTATCTTGAATCAAGCATGACAGCCCTTCTTCAATGCTTCTTGCTACATGGCCTCATAAAGTTGAAAAATGATGTTTCTGGACAGGCAGCTTCCACTGTTTTAAATGGTTAAAACATCACAGGGTATTTCTATAGTAGAAAATGATATTCTTTCCACTGCTTTCACAAGCTCCCCTAAGGACAAAGCATTATATTCTTTGCAGGGTAGGAGATAACTTTTGAAGTTCTTCCTCCCTTTCTTCTTCAGGGTAAATGTGTGCTTATTCTTCAGACGTCAGATCAGATATCATCTTACACCCTTCTTGATCTCTGATTGTGATACATGTTTGTTTGTTGTTGGTTTTTTAACAGCACTCATCGCCATTTGAAATTCAGTATTTGTGAGATTATATGGTTAATGATACTTTCTCCTGCTAGATAGTGGGAGAAAGCACTGGAACTTTAGGGTCAGAGTTGAAATATCTTGGTTGTTGTATCATTTGCTAACTGTGTGAACTTGGGAAGGTTTCTTGAAGTCCCTTTTAGCCTCAGTTTTTTCATTTATAATTTAAGATAATATAATCCTTTTTCTAGAGATAACTTTATCCTTTTTGATGGGTTATGAGGACTGGAAAATATTTGTAAAATTTCTAGCTCCTAATAAATGCTCTGGTGGCCTGTGGGAATACATGTTTACATGTTGGTTAAGTATTTTCTTTCCCAGCCATGTTGCAATTAATACAGCCTCTTTCCTTTATGTTCTACTTTAGATAAGATATATCTTAAGTGTGCTTGAGTTCTGGTAACACATGTGAGTAAGATAGAAACCGGTGATTTTCTTAGTTTGGGTTGCTGTAACAAAGTACCCTGGACTGGGTGGCTTATAAGCAACCGACACGTCTTTCTCACAGTTCTGGAGGCTGGAAGTTTAAAATCAGGGTGCCAGCATGGTTGGGCTCTGGCGCAGGGTCTCTTCCAGGTTGTAGATTGCCATCTTCTCCTTGTGTCCTCACATGGTAGAAAGAGGGTGAGTGAGAGGGTCCCTTTTATAAGGGCACTAATCTCGTCATGAGGGCTCCATTTTCATTACCTAAAAATCTCCCAAAGGCCCCATCTCCTAATGCCATCACACTGGGGGTTAGATTTCAACACATTAATTTTGGGAGGACACAAACATCCAGTCCATTGCCGTGATATATTTATTCCAAAGGTGATAAAAGTAAGTAAGACTTTTTTGGTAAAAATACTTTTTTTTTTTTTTTTTTGGTAATAAGTAAGACAAGGTACCTGCTCAAAATTATCAGCAAAATCAATAATTTTTAAGCAAGTGGAAAATAATGCATAGTCCCTACTTTCTAATCAGTCCTCAGTCCCTCAGTTTAGTTCAGTAATGATTAATATCATCATGATCTTGACCATCAACATCCACTAGGTTCCAAGCTCTGTGCTAAATGCCAGAGTAAAAATGTAAAGAAGACAGGGCCTGGGCCCCTGAGGGGCTCATCCTAGTTAACTCTAGGGTACATGTTGGTGCCCTAATTGTGATAGGTTTGACCTCTAGATTTCTTCTAGGGCTACAATTAGAACACACTGTCAATCTGGAATGAGAACCAACCAATGTAAGTATCTAAAAATTGCCTAAGAAGCTATAACATTTGTGCTAGGTATAGCAGGGTAACTGATTTTCTAACAATATTGAACCTGTTTATAAACGATCAGTGTTTCACACCTAGATTTATTTTAACACATACTGGGCTTAAAAAATTATTGTATATATTTGTGTACATGATATTTTGAGATAGATAATGAGAGGTTACTCTAGTCACACAAATTAATGTCTGTCTAATTGACCAAACTAAATTACTCAGAATTTCACATTCACTTGTCAGTTAAATATAAGATTAATTTCAAATAATTAAATGAATGATGTTAATTTAGTATACTACCGAAAGTTGACTTATGAGCATCTTGAATCAAATAGTGAACAATATAGACTTGCACATAGGATATATTCTGTAATCACACTGAGTGAGAACTGCTAATGAGATCATTGGGGTATAATTTTATCAATGCTTTTATTCTTTTAACTTCAAATTAGTTTACCTTTAGCCTAGAATAAAACAGGTTTGTTGTATCTTTAATTTTGCAACATACATTAATATAAAGTATAAAATACAAACAGCTATTTAGAGGAAGCATTTGTGAGATGCAGTTTTGGTGAATGTGATTTTGACTTTGTAATCAAAATAAAAAAAGTAAAGCTCTAAACTGAAAAGAGAAATGGACAGGGACAACTATTGTGCTACAGCACAGAAAGTCCTTGTTCAGCTGCTTGCTAGAATAAAATCTTTACACAAGGGAAGCTCTTCCTTTATATTTACTCAGTTCTATTCATTTCCTGCTCAGTCGATAGTCAGCTTTGTATTGCATTTACTCGTCATGATGTACTAATTACTTGCCAAAGGCTCCCAGTATTTTTTTAAAATGAAAAATGGTGCATACACGCTTTGGGAAAGTGAAGTTACATAAAGAGCCTTTTTGGTTACCCATTAGGGTGCTCGCTCAGTAACTTCTCCCTTGTTATTTATTTTGTGAACAACTCTTCCTCTCCTAAGTTAATAAACTTAGTGAATGCTTCAATGCATCCAAAGATTCAGAACATTCTTTTAGAAGCTATAATGTAGGCAATGGGAAAATGAATGCTGATGTTTTATAAAGAGCTGATTTCATTGCACAGGACTTGCAAGTCTCTTTGGAAAAGGGATCCACATTTTTGTGATTTATTAAATATACAAACCATAGCCATTATAGTTTGTTTCAGGTGTTTATCATATACTCAAGGAAGTATCTACATAAGGCCAAAATATTCAGATGAAAAGTGAAAAAACGTAATCACCTACATTAAGTCGAGCATTGGAATGTTTTGGAACAACCTAGAAGGTAAATTTTTGTATAGAGAATTTGGCAACACTTAGATACAAGGAACAATGTCTGGCAGAAAACATGTTTCATTTGGAGACCTGGCTTATCAGCAGATGGTCATCTATTATAGAACTAATTTTGTGACATGACATGCATATGCAACTCATACATTTAAAATATGAGAATATAACTAAAAGAAAATAATAGTATTAAATTCTCTATGAAACAAGCTTTTTAAAGGTAATTGACCAAAACAATTTTGAAAATTTTACTGAACAACAAACTTTGCTCAAAGGTGCAGCTTTAGAGTCAATTTGTTGCATGCTAGTTATAGAGTTTCTGAAAATGTAACCTCAAATTGAAACCCTTTCGTGATAGTTTTTAAGTGATTAGTTACAGTTGCAGATATTTTATTCCCTGATCTAAAACAGTCTTATTAAATACATTATTAAAGGAAATGCCATTATAAGCATTTTTACAAATCACCGTTTGTCCATTCTGTCAAAAAGGGTAACCCAGAGTTGCCTTGTGTTCTGTTGTGGTTTCTGAAGCCAATGTGATACTATCTTAACCCCTCACTACCACCCATCTCTCAAATATCTACCTCTGAGATAGAGGAATCTGGATTCTCATGTAACTGGTTCAGCATGCAGTTAGTTTATCCCCACTCCTAGAAAAAGTAGCTCAAACCACAGAGGGAGGCTATAGGTGAGGCTGAGTGTCAGACATGGAGAAGGAGATGTTTTATTTTAATGCAGAGGGCATAATAAAATCAACTTAGAAGGCTTGTCTCTTACCATAAAAGATACTATCTGTTTATTATATTTGCATCTCATTTCCAAGGTAAAATTTTACTTTCCCCACCAATATATATTTACCTTTCTTAGATTCATAGGACCAGAGGCAATATACAGCAATAATCATGTCTCCAGTGAAAGTTATGGGAGTATTTTAAACAATTGCTCATAAATAATTGCTGGCTGTGGGGAATATAGGGACAAACAAACAGTAAAGGAAGAGGGATAATGTTGCAAGGTTCGTTCACTGTGCAAACAGCGCAGGTAGGGTACAAAGTCTACAATTCTTACCTCCTCCCTTATTTGAAATGAAAACTGCATGTGACATTTTGATATTTTGAGGTTTCTCCCCCTTCTTCTTTACATTGCTGAACTCCTGATGCAGTCATCTGGAAGCCTCATAAGTAGGTGAGGTGGTTGTTCACTATGTCACTGTATGACTGATTTCATGTATGTCATTGTGTGATTTTAAGAACATAGGAGAAACTCCTGTGCACACTACCTCACTCAGAGTCTTGCCAAACTCACTTTGAAAGAAATCTCAATGCCACAGTTAATGCTTCATTGTTTTTCCTCAAGCCAAAGATTAAGTGCTAATGCAAGTACTCCTAAGGAAGGTAGTTCATTGACCTATTATCAGTCACTTATACCTTAGTGGGAATGAGTTTGACAACAGTTTATATAGAAATTAATAAATTTAAAAATTACTTTCTGATTTTTTTTCTGAAACTAACGAGTTTTCAGATAAATACTAAATTATTTGAACACATTTTAATTGAAGAATTATCTTTATTATCATAGGTAATATTTATTGAGTGTCTGTTATATGCTAGTCATTATTCTAAGATTTCACGACAACAAACTTGTATGACAGAGATATGATTATTATTCCCATTTTACAGATGAGAAAGATGAGGCACACAGAGGTTAAATAACTTTATAAAAGTCACTGAGCCAGGATTTGTACTTATTAGTCTAGTTCTAAAACCTGCACGTAAACCACTCTCCTACTCAATTCTTCTCTCAAAGGTATGATGGCTGGAACATGTGGGAGAAGGAAAGATATTTGTGAAACATTAGAAGTCTGAAATTATTTTAAAATGTTATTATACCAACAACTATTACAATTTGCATACAGTTTTTCATACCAGTGTCGGATGGAACTCTACGATGCTTACAATGATCCAAACATCAGCATAATGGGATAATTAGAACCATATTAACATCAGGTACTTACTATTCAGCAGCTGATACAATAACTTGCATCGCTATTGTCTTTATGATCATTGCCATCATTGTCATCATTATTTATTGAGAGCTTATCAGATCCCAGGAGCCATGTTTAGTTCTCTACCTAAGTGATCTCATTTAAATTTCAGGCAATCTTATGGGTGGTTATAATCATTTCCATTTTATAGATGAGAAAACTGAGGCTCAGAGATGCTAAAGTCGTAGAATCAGAAATGATAAAGCTAGAATTTTAACTTGTCTGCCTCTGAAGCTTACTTTCTTGACCACTTCAGTATGTCCAAAAGTCTAATACTATTAATACTTCTAGTCTCACTACCACCAAATACCACTTACTGAGTGTCATCTATGTGCCAGGAAGCCTATATCAGGCTAGTTCTATGTCACTGTGTCAGTGGCTCATGGGCCAATTCCAACCAGTTGCCTGTTTTTGTAAATAAAATTGTATTGTCAGAGGCAGTTTTACTCTGGTGTATGACTTGAGGGAAAGAATAAGGTAATAAAGCTAATTAGTTCTGGCATCTGTAACCAAAGCCATAAAAAGAAAGTATCGTCTATGGCTGCTTTTGTACTAAAAGGCAGAGTTGAGTACTTGCAACAGAGATCTTACGGCCTGCAAAGCCAAACAAACTTACTATCTGGCCCTTTACAGAAAAATTTACTGACCCCCGCCTTAAACCATCTTTCAATGTATGTATTATTATTCCCATTTTAAGATGAACATATGAGAATTCAGAGAAATTAGATAACTTGCCCTCCCAAATATTAAAGAGTAAGAACCCAGTGAAAAATGCAGGTCTAGGGGACTCCAAAACCTTTTCCTTTTCTTCTCTTGAAACTTACAACAGCAACAATTTTTATAATTACCAGTTGCAAGAGATTTCCCTAACAACACATGGTTAACAATATAGTTTTAAATGTTGATGCTGGTATTAGAGATTTAGACATTTTCCCTTTTCAGAAAAATATTAAATTTATCTTACCTTCTGATAATTTACTGTACCTAATTCCTTGAGGATGGATGCTTAAGGGCTTATCTGCCTTATTCTTAAAGTGAACTTTTATGGTGTCTCCGACTTCAGCATATAAAGTAGGCCCAAGAAGTCCTGTGAAAACAAATATTTAAACTATGTCTGTATTCAGGGTCACCAAAGGCAGAGTTGCTAAGCAAGAAAAGCAAACAGATGATACCAAGAGTGATTGCTACCATTCCTCCTGGTCCTGAGGCTGACCGGCTTATCTTCAATCTAGAAGGTTTTAGCAGCTCATTAACTCAATATCACACGTAAACAGATCAAACAGAATGGTAGAAACACTTGTCCTGGACCTAAAAGAAGTCAACAGAGCAGGAGAAATAGTTCTGACCAAGTCCCGCCCACTTTGACCCACTGTCATTCCTTAGAGATAACTGTCTTTGCTTAAGAAAGATGTTCATTTCAATTACAGAGGGTGATGCAACAGAGTAGTTACTTTAGATTTCTCTGACGTGGGAGTGCTCAGAGACCTAGATGAATTGAGGAACCAAATCACGCAGCTCTCTGGCTCTGAGGCAGGAGTAGGCTTGACGTATCTAAGGAACAGTAAGAAAAACAGTATGGGAAGAAAGAAGAGATGAGGTGGATGGTGGGTGTGCAGAACAAGGAAGGCCCTATGGGCTATGGTAAGAACTCGAATTTTCTTCTAAGTAAAATGGGACATCACTGGAGCATTTTTTTTTTTTTTTTTAAATGGAGTCTCGCTGTGTCTCCTAGGCTGGAGTGCAGTGGTATAATCTCAGGACCCACTGCAACCTCCACCTCCTGGGTTCAACCAATTCTCCTACCTCCGCCTCCCAAGTAGCTGGGATTACAGGCATGCACCACCATACCCAACTAATTTTTGTATTTTTAGTAGAGATGACTTTTCACCATGTTGGCCAGGCTGGTCTCGAACTCCTGACTTCAGGTGATCCACCCGCCTCAGCCTCCCAAAGTGCTGGGATTACAGGCGCAAGCCACCATGCCTCGTCTAAGTGAAATGGAGCATTTCTAAGTAAAATGAAAACCACTTTGTACAGCAGAGACATAGTATAACGTGTATTAAAAGTTCATCCTAAAACAAAAAGTTCATCATAGCTGCTGTGTAGAGAATAGTCTGTGTAGGGACAAGAATGGAAGCAGAGAGCTTAGGCAGTATAGGAGACTGCAGTGTACTGGGCCAGCACATGTAGCAGGACGTGATGAGTAGTGGTTGGATTCTGGACATTTGTGTAGGTAAGACAAACAAGACTTGCTGATGGATTGCATGTGGCTTGTGAGAGACAGAAGTCAAGGATGACCTCAAGGTGTTTTATCAGAACAACTGGGTAAATGATGTTATTAGTTACTGCAATGGGAGAACACAGCAAGGACAGGAGGTTATGGGTGCAGAAATCAAGAATGAGGTTTTACTTTCTACATGCCAGGCACTGTGTTAGAAAGTTTCTGGCTACATGGATCAAATACAGTCCCTGTCCTGAGGAGCTCACAAGCTAATTTGGAGATAGATGTATGATAGGAGCGACTGCTGAGATATGGGCAAAATACTACAGAAGAAGAGAGGATGAAGCACAGATTCTGTCTGGGGAGTTAGGGAAAAAGTTGATGGCTGAGTCAGAATTCAAGCCCTCCATGACCATGGTTCATATTCATGGTTACACATCCATGGAGTCAACCAATTTTGGATCAAAAATATTTTAAAAACAACAATAAAAATAACAACAATAAAAACAATACAAATAAAACTATAACATAATAGCAATTTATATAGTATATACATTGCATTCAGTATTATAACTAATTTAGAGATGATTTAAAGCATATGAGAGCATGTGCATAGGTTATTGCAAATACTATGACATTTTATATAAGGGACTTGAGCATCTGCAAATTTTGGTATCTGTGAGTAGTCCTGGAACCAATCCCATGTGGATGCCAAGGGATGACCGTACTAGAATTTCCAAAGTGTAGTCCTTGGAGTCTCTGCATCAGAATCACCTAGGGTCTTACTAAGAGGCAGATTTCCAAATGTCACCTCAGCCTCAATGAATCTGAGCTCTGGAGGTGAAACTTGGGAATCTGGACTTTAACATGTGCTCCTTGGTGATCTTGATGTCTTTGAAATCTTGAGAATCTATGACCAAAAGACCCATTCCAGACAAGTGACAGAAATCAACTACTGTCATTTCTGAGCCATCCACAAGTGTCATGGGATTGGCTTCTCGCCATTAGGCATCCTAGAAGCAGGAGAAGGAAGTCACAGCACTCATGGAGCTCAGCCACCATTTGTTTGCACTGGTGACGATAATTATAATAGGGCTTTCCTGTACTGTTTCCCTTGATACATTCAAGTACTGTAAGTCCCTACCTTAATTCTCACACGTTTTTAAGGTAGATATTAAGATCTTCATTTTATGGCTGAGGAAACTGAGCCTCAGAGAGTTTAAATATCTTGCCTAAAATCACACAGCATCATGATTTAAAGTTTAATATGTCTGTCTCTAGATCATGACTTTTAAACCACTTCTTTAAACTACACTTCCACCTTGTATTCATTCCTTTATTTATTCAAGGAATATCGAGTGCCTATATTATCCTAGGCATCAGAATTGCAGTGGTGCATAAAAAAGTAAAATAGATACACCCACTCCCTGCCTTCATAGAGTTTATAAAAAGTCGAACATTTTTATAGTTCTATAACTTTATAAGTTTTTATAGTAGGAAAGACAGATTTTAAACAAATGATCACACAAACATTCAATTTATTTATTCATTTATTTTTTTTTTTCTTTGAGATGGAGTCTCTCTCTGTCGCACAGGCTGGAGTGCAGTGGCCGGATCTCAGCTCACTGCAAGCTCTGCCTCCCGGGTTTACGCCATTCTCCTGCCTCAGCCTCCCGAGTAGCTGGGACTACAGGCACCCGCCACCTCGCCCGGCTAGTTTTTTTGTATTTTTTTAGTAGAGACGGGGTTTCACCGTGTTAACCAGGATGGTCTCGATCTCCTGACCTCGTGATCCGAAAACATTCAATTTAAACCTATGGTAAATATTATGACAGAAAAGAATGGAATACTCTGAAGAGTATTTGACAGGGGAATCTAGTCCAATAGGAGGTAAGTTGGGGAATTCTTTTCTGAGGAATTAATCCTTTAACTGAAGTCCAAAGGCAGAGAGGCAAAGGGATGGCCGAAGACATTCTAAAAAGTGAGAGTGGTATGCACAAAGGCCCTGAGGTGCCAGAAAATGTGGTCTTTTCAGAGAACTGACAGCCAGTGGGGAGGTGGAGCTTAGTATGTGAAAGGAAGGAGCAGAAAGTGAAGCTGAAGGCATTCTGAGAGTCCCATCATGCAGGGCTTTGTAAGCCTCTTTGAGTTTTCCCTTTAGCCTAAGAGTATCTGGAAGCCATTAAAGAGTTTTCATCAGGGTGCAACATGGACCAGATTTTGGTTTTAAAATCTCTGGCTGCATTTGTGGAGGATGATCTGGGAGGAAACCGAGTGGAGAACAATTGTGAGAACAGATTTGGCTCCAAGAGAGACAGTGGTGACTGAGATTATGATGAGATGATGAGGAGAGAATATATTAGTGATCTATTTAGAAGATAAAATAGTTGGAACTTGTAGATGGATTGGATATGGGGTAGAGAATGAAGGACATCAGTTGCCATGGATGGCTGATGAGGTTCTGGTTTGGGGAGCTGGGTGGAGGAGGGTGCCATTCTCTGAGAGGGAGGACACCATGGGAGGGCTTTGTTTGGTGGGTGTAGTAGGCAGAATAATGTGCCCCTGCTGAGATGTCCATGTCCTAATCTCTGGACCTGGAAATATGCTACTTTATATGGCAAAAGGGACTGTGTATCTATGATTAAGGATCTTGAGATGAGATTTTTCTGGGCTGTCCAGGTGGATCCCATGTAATCCCAAAGGTCCTTATAAGAGGGATGCAGGAGAATCTCAGTTAGGAACAACTTGGGATGCTACTCAGCTGGTTTTGAAGATGGAGGAAGGGGCCATGAGTGTAGGCAGCTTCCAGTAACTGGAAAAGACAAGGAAACAATTCTCCCCCAGAGCCTCCAGAAGGAATGCAGCTCTGCCAACACGTTGATTTTAGCCCAATAAAACCCATTTTGGACTTCTGATCTGCAGAAATATAATCATAAAAGAATAAATTTGTGTTGTTTTAGCCACTAAGTTTGCAGTAACTGGTTACCGAAGCAATGGTAAACTCTGATCTCTGGGACAGAGATCCTATCTTTCCCTACCCCTGTCTTGCCACCCATGGTTGTCCTATTCATTTCCTTGGACTCCTAGTCCTGGAATTTATTCTGATCTTGTGCCTGAAGCTTTTTGTTTGTTTTTATGTTGGCTTTACACAGGACTGTGGAGGTCACAAAGTTCAGTCCTTCTTTTAGTTAACAAAGCCTGGGAGGTAGGAATGGGGGGACAAGGATGACTTGCCCAAGGTCAGTCAGTGATCTGGTAGCATTGCTGGGATCAGAACTCAGATCTCTGGACTCCTGAGCCAGGGCTCAGGCCCCCATCTTTATAGAACAGTCCAGATGTCTACACCTCTTTTGACTCCTGACATGTCTGACTCCACTGACTGACCCCTGTCTTCCAGCTGCTACCCTCTGTCTTGGCTCCTGATGGAAGTTTCCACTGACTATTCCCACCTAACCTGGCTGCCAGTGAGCCCAGCAGGGTGCTGACTATGCTGCCAATTATGTACCGCATTTAATTGCCATGGTTCTCTTGCTTGGTTGGTTTGTTTACTGGCATCACATGGCTGCAAATACCAGATGCCCAGAGAAAGTCTATTAAGTTATTTAACCTAATAAGACCTATTACTTCAGTGGACAGTTTGGAGTATTTACTCAACCTCCCCTCCTACTTCTTCAGAATTAAGGCAAAACAAAAGGATGTTTTCATAAATGCATACGGAATACTTTCAAGCATGTAGGAAAACACATGGCTAAATGGTTTTCCAGCTGCTCTTCAGCTCCTCCATCAGCCAGATGGCCTAAGACCCTTCTCACCCTCTCCTCAGTGCCCAAAGCTGGATCGGGGAAAGGAGTGGCCTACTTCAGGGCTTGGGGAAGCCAGCACAGCATGTACCCAATTTAGTGCAGTTGTGGAACTGGAAAAGGACTGACTGCAGAAGGTCAGCTAATCCAATCCCCTGCTCTTAGGTGAACAAGGCATTACGTAACACAAGGTAGTGATTGTTGCAGCTATTTCAAAACTCCTTCAGGGACAAACATTTTATAATTTGTCCCTGAAAAATGGGGAGACTCAAAACTAGCCAATTTAATTAATTACTTATTTATTTAGAGGTGAGGCCGTACTTTGTCACCCAGGCTGGAGTGCAGTGGTGTGATCATAACTCATTGCAGCCTCAAACTCCTGGGCTCAAGTGATGCTCTTGTCTTAAATGACCCTCTTGCCTTAGCACCCCCAGTAGCTGAAACTACAGGCATGTACCACCATGCCTGACTAATTAAAAAATATACATATTTTTAAATAGAAACAGGGTCTTACTACATTGCTCAGATTGGTCTCATACTCCTGGCCTCAAGCAATCCTCCCACCTTGGCCTCCCAAAGTGCTGGGATTATAGGCGTGAGCCACTATGCCCAGCCAAAACTAGACATTTTAAAGCCCAAGACAGAATTCCTAAAAATGACCCCAGCCATACTCCTTCACCTGCCCAAATGTCCATAAACTTTATTAGACATCTTCAGACCTCCAATCCTGCAGCCCAGCCCCCTGCAATTACAATAACTAACAGCAACACTAGTTCATGCTGCAGGAGTGAGGCTCATGATTTGTTCAGGGCTCAGCTAGAATCATAGCCAGCAGATGAGTGGAGCAGGACATAGGAGAAAGGAACAAATGACACAGGACTTGTCTGGGGAATGGGAGAGGCCACATAGTTAATGGCAGTGTTCAAATCCAGATCTCAGTCAAAATAAAAGGCTTTTCCTTCACGCCAGATTTGCCTCCTTGTATCAACTACTATAGAGATACAAAGGTGAATAAGATACCACTCCTGCACTTCAGAAGTTCATAGTTAAGCAACTTTGGATGCTCAGGAAGCAATTACATTAAAATGGACGTCAAAATGCCTTTGTTCACAAAAAACAAATATATTCTGAGATACACAGGGGTTGACAGAAAGGTGCAAAGGCCTTACACATAAATTGGAGACCATTCTCACCAACTGTCAGAGTCTGGCTCTACTAAGGTTAAAGCAGGAAATCACTACAAAACATAATCACCTGAAAGGACTTTGATCCTAGTACCCTTTTCTTCAAAAACTATCCATGCCTTTTTATTGTTTAAAAGTCTTCAGCCTGGAATTAGTCCTTTCCATCTCTTACGGCATTCAGCACAAGGTCTTACACAGCAAAGGGATTAAAGTTTGCTTAGCTTGGCAAAAGCCACAAAAGGTACACCTTCAAATACCTGCCAATTCCTCTTAATGAGTATGTTTCCCACCTCATATTCCCTTCATCTACCTACAATTTAATTTAATTAAACAGTTCTTAAGTATCTACTGTATATGTAAGCTTGGAGCTGGAGCTCTGAAAATGAATAGACTCTGTGATATAGGACAGGACATCCTTCAACTTCCTGCTCACAACTACAAACTTAATTTTATTGGCAACGTTATCTTCTGGGCCCCCAATGAAGGTAGTAGCCATTCTACCTAAGGCCAAGCCGGCCCAAGGTTTGAATCCCAATGCTTCCTGCTTCTTCCAAGTCTTCTCTCTCAGATGTTTTTATCCCCTCGTTTTCTATTGGAAAGGACTTTGTGGCATTTCTATGGAGTCTTCCCTTAAATATTTTAAGTCTCTGTATTCCTTTTTATAAAATTATCAAATATCCTGAAGCTCCTGAGTCCGCCTCAGAACTACACTGTCTCTCCTCCCATCTGGAACCAAGTTTCAGGGAAGAGTTATCTGTAAGACCCTTCTGCTTCAGTTTCCTTGCCTTCCATTCACTCCTCATCCTGCCATCTGGACTTGCCCCACTATTCCATAATAAAAGGACCATATTTTGGCCCTTATATTAATAACTCTTCATAGCATTTGACCCTTTGCTTCCAGGATACCACATTCTCTAGATTTTTTCTCCCCTCCCTGAACAGGCTTTCTCAAGCTCCTTAGTAAACTTTTCTTTCTTGGCTCATCCCTTGGACTTTGCTGCTACTTTGAGCTCTGTCTGCAGCCTTCTCTTCTCATCATATCCTCCCTGGTAAATTTACACCCTCTAAATGCTTCAATTACCATCTTTGTTCTGATGTCTCCCAAATGTTTACAGCTAGCTCAGTTCTCTCTTTTGAGGGCCAAACTTCTACACCGATCTGCTCATTTAACATCTCTAGGTAGACATTCTATAGACAGACTCCAAATCTATACTTATCACCTTCCCTCACAAACTATCTCCTTTTCTTAAATTTTCTTTCTTACTGATAGGCACCCTATCCACTCTGCTGTTTAAACCAGAACCTTGAAGTCCATAATAATTCCCTTTTCTTCCTCATTATCACATCTAATGAGTCACCAAGTTTAATTGATTTTAGCTCCTAAATCATTTTCCCCATCTCATTTTCCCCATCTCAGCTTCTCTGCTATCTGGATTGATACAACAGTCCCATAACTGGTTTCTCTGGCTCTGGACTCTGGTCTTCCTCCAATCCATTCTCTATAATTGGAGAGAATTGTCTTTCTAAAGGACAAATCTTTCTCCTGCTGAAATCCTATTAGGGACTCCCTATTCCTCTCACTATAAAGCCTAGCATGGATGCCTGATCTCCATCTAGTTGCATCTCTTGTTAATTCCTTCCCTGAAGTTTGTGCTCCAGCTGTGCTGATCCAGTTATGGTTCCACAAACATACCATACTCTCACCTCCAAACTTTGAAACATTCTGTGCCTTGGTTTAAAATGCATCTACCCTCCAATGCCTTGCCTCCCCACTTGGATTTCCAAGATCCTACTCTTTTTTCAGCTATCAACCTAGAAAGAGAAGTACTTTCCTGCCCACCAGACTGGAGATAGGTCTCCTATGTCCTACTACAAAATCCTCATCATAGTTCTTCCTTATTACTCTACTGTCATTGCTTGTCTACCTATAGGTTATCCCCAGTAGCTGGTTGACTCCTGGAAGTCAAGGTCCATGTCTTATTCACTTAATCCCAGAACCTGGAATGTGGTAGGTTCTCAATACGCAATTTTTTTTTTTTGAGATGGAGTCTCGCTCTGTCACCCAGGCTGGAGTGAAATGATGCAATCTTGGCTCACTGCAGCCTCCACCTCCTGGGTTCAAGTGATTCTCATGTCTCAGCCTCCTGAGTAGCTGGGGCTACAGGCACACAACACCATGTGCAACTAATTTTTGTATTTTCAGTAGACACAGGGTTTCACCATGTGGGCCAGGCTGGTCTGGAACTCCTGACTTCAAGTGATCCGTCTTGGCCTCCCAAAGTGCATGAGCCACCATGCCCGGCCTCAATACACAATTATTTTAAAATAAAAGAATATTTAAATGCAGATTTGTTTAAAATTAAATAAATATATAAATGAACACATATGAAGAATATATAAATGAGTGGAGAAATATAGATATATAGATATCCATAATACTATGATATATATGATCTAAGTTATGATTAATAATAGCAGCAACAATAACAATAATGTAGCTAACTTCTACTGAGTGCCTATTGTGTGTCAGCATCATTATAAATACTTTGTACTTATGAATTCGATTGATCCTCATAATATCTTTAGAAGATAGGGATTAATTCAAGGTACTAGGGGTGTATAGAAGAGGGAAGACTTAATTCTGCTGATATGGAGGGGGTGTCAGTGTAGCTTCAGAGGGAAAGTGGCTTCTGGGTAGGTCGTAGTGAAAGCTTTGGTTTTGGGTGAGATTGGAACCCTAGGGGAGAATATCTGGTGGGGATACTGAGCAGGAGTGGTAAGAGAAGTCAGAAAACCCAGGGGAAGTGACAATAGAAAAACCAGGTAAAGAGAGAGCTTCAAAAAGGAAGAGTGTTAAATGTCCTAGTAATGTCTAGTAGTAAAAGAACATAGGCTCTGGCACCTCAAGTCCTGAGTGCCCTTTTGTAAGAGTAATTTTAGTAGACTCATTCATACTAAAGCAGTTTAGGAAAAGAATATAGGCGAAGAAATGTAGAGAATGATACAGAGTCCTCACACAAAAACTGAAGTGAAGGAAAGGAGAGAAAAGGAAAAGGCAGGCAGGGTCACGGGGAGATTTTTTTTTTTTTCTTTTTCTAGCTAGGAGTTAACCTGGACATGGTTTGGTCTGGTTTTGGTTTGGTTGTTGATTTTTAACGGAAAGAATGACTCCCATTGAGTAAATATTGAAGATTAAGGGAGATCAGAAGAGGCAGGACAGACTAGGATGATTCTCGGAAAGACAGCAGGTCTTCATCTGATTGGGGAAAGGGACAGGTGAATTACTGACAAGGGGACTCAACTGGAGGAAGTGCTCCCTTGAGCACTTCATCCCTGTAGAATATGGTATCATAGTTAAGATACTAGAACCCTATTCAACCCAGTCTTCTTGATAAAGGAAGAGATGAGGAAAAAAGAAGAGATTTTCTTTAAAAATTATGGCTATTGTATATATCACACTAGATAAATAGGAGACGCAAAAGAGTCAGCCATACATAGTTCCTTTGAATGAATCTAGGGAGCCAAATGGAAGCAAAAAATCATTCTGCAGAGGCACATCTGTGCTCATTAAACTAGACCATAATCTCCATGAACCCAGGATATGAGACTGTCTCGTCCACTGTTGCATCCACAGTGCCTACCTATTTCAATGCCCAGCCCACACCCGGTACTCAATAACAGTTTTTTAGATGAATGAATAAAAATTCAAACACTTATAAGTTTTATTTAGCTATTTTAATCAAGGTTAAAAACAGAGCCAGCTTCATGGGTATGTGACCTGGGCAGTTTCACAGGGCCCCATGCCCCGAAGGGCCCCTGGCTTGGTTTAATGCTTTGCAGTCACTACTTTGAAGTGTTCAGTAATATGAACAAGGGGCCCCACATATTATGCAGCCAGTACTTGTTAAAAAAGAAAACACATATTTCTACAAATTTTCAAGTAAATGGATATTTTAGATGCATGTGAATGCCAAATTACCCATAGAAATTTATCTTTAAAATTAAAAAAGTATATTTCAGGCTTACCTGAAATGCTAGATTGTGGTTTTTCTTTCTTAAAATATGGTTCATACTCTCTGTAGACAATTTTCTTAAAGGAAGTTGCAGAAAGATTCAAACTGGAAATATAATACAAAAACTAATTTGAAAGGCATATTCAACATCTATTTCTCACAACACAAAAAAAGTAGATCTCTCATATTTTCAGACTTCTAGTAGAATACCAGTATCTTTATTGCATTTCAGAAGCCCACCGTTTTATAAATATGATCAATAAATAAAGTTAATGAAATAATTATTGGTCTCTTCAAAAATATCCTGTTGTGATAACTATTTGTTCACAAGTTAATCTACCCTAATATCGTTCCTCAGAATCAATTTTCTAAAAAGAACCCAATATCACAGTATAAACCCAAACTGTAGGTTTAGATTTTATATTATTAAAATATGACCAAATCCTTTATGAATAAATATATGAGCTGTTTTTCAACTGATCAATCAAAAATAGTTTTAATCTACTGGGGAAATTGTGAAAAAGTATTGATTTCGTGGAATTTATTTCTAGTTGAGAGGTGAGAGATGGCTAACGGGGTAAAAGCCCTGGGATTCATATTGGAAACAAACAAATGAAAAAACTGTTTTGGAAACAGTCAGTAACTTGTCTAAGAGACACAGTTGATAAGTGGCAGAACCAATATTAAAAAATGTGAAACCACCGCATTCATGATTTAAAAAAATATTAGAGAGAGGACAGACAACAGGGAGAGTCGTGAGTGGTGAGTTACTTTCCTGTTGTTGCTGTTGTTGTTGTTGTTATTGTTCTGTACCTCTAAAGACACATCATTCTTATCCTTGTCTTAAACTCAAAGATGAGGGTAAAAGGAAAGAGAATTCAGAGAAAATACCTTACAAATGTCTCAATTTGATCAGAGTGGCTTTGTTTTGCTTCCTAATGCGGGGACAGTGACCCAGCCATAATCAAGACATAACAGCACCCACGTATGCCATGCCTTCTATACAGCACGGTGGCTAGGGTGCAGGCTGTGAATTCAGTATCTCTGGACTTGAAGACTACATCTACCTCTTATTGTTTTATCTTGAAAAATTTACTTAATTCATTTGTGCCTCAGTTTCTACAACTATAAGATGAGATTAATACTGAAATCTCCCTCACAGAATTGTTGTATAATTTTAAATAAGTTGATATGTACAAAAGGCACAGAACTGGCACACTAGAAATACTTAATCCATGTTAGCTAGTAATATTTTGTAAATATAATTAGAGTTAGTCTTTAGCCTTCAGGTTTTCACAGAAAGCAAAAACAAATCTGTAGTAATAGTAATGCTCACAAATTTTAATATGTGGAATACAGGAACTGTGTTAATATGTGGGGGCAGGATTAAAGGAGGCATGTAAGTACTTTTAGAATGGCTAGATAGAGAAGGTAGTGGATTCTCCATCACTGGCAGTATTCAAGTAGAAATTAGACAACTACTTGGTAAGGTCATTGGTGCTGAGGGCAAGGGAAAAAGTAGAAGGTTAAAACACCTTAATATGTTTGAATATGAATTAAATGACCTCTTAGCGTTCTTATAACTTAAGAATTCTAAGATTCTATATACTAATGTCCCTAATGTGGAAGTCCATTTTTATTTATTTTTTTAGTACAATTGAAAAGTTATTGTCCTCCCCTGCCCCAGATCTTTGATACAGAAATGTAGATGATGGTATAAAATCTTTACTAAAAAATATCAGTCTCTTATGTGGAGTAATTTCAACAGAGAGAGGTTTTCTAACAAGTTTTACTATGTATGCTGTGTATTTATACTGAGGTATGTCTATTTTAATCTGAACAATTTCTATTGGAAAATAATCTATCTGATTAAACAGTTACAGATGATATGAATTCAAACAATGTGTACAATGAGTTTTTCATTTATAAGGATTGTTTAAAGATGATTTGTTCATAGTCACAAAATCATATAAAGCTAGAACCCTAGGAGGAAAATGTATGTGTATCTTTTCTTCAATATCTCTTTGTATTATGTGAGTGACTAAACAAGGTTTCTAAGGAAATTTTTGAAAGTGTTCATCTCCGACTTGGAGCAAGAATAATATGTACATTTTACCTTTACAAGGCATTGTCCTGCTAATATTATATGAAATAAGTAGACGGATTTCTGCTTTGTGCTAAAATATACTTTGCCAAAAGATGGAGTTGTCTACGTTGATATTCATCTAGTGAGCATCATAGCTCTAGGGGCTGGACAAGTTAGAACAAGTTCTTAGTGTAAGCAGCCAGATATATGGATTAGATTTTTCATAAGAAAATGCTAGAGAGAAGTGATATGATTTAGGGTTAAACAATATGACAGTTTGTCTGGGTTATGTTTCTATGGTTTTGACTCAACAATTGCTACCAGGGAAATGACTCTCCAGAACTTTGGAAACTTACCCACAGGGTGAGGGGACAGAATGACCAGTCGTGGTTCCCTGTGTACTCGCCATGTGAATCAGACCTTTGCCCTATGTGATTCTGCCTCCAGCATTTTGCTTGCTATTTTCAATGCTAACTACAGACACGAGAAAAAAACTCCCAAGCGTAAACCCAGCATGCTACAAGAAAGCCAACAACCAAGTTTGCATTCTTCTCATGAGCAGGCAAGATTAGTGTTAGAAGGACTGTTATTTTCCTTGGGGTTTTAGCTTACGGCAGTTCCGAAGGGTGTGGGTGTGACCTAGATTGTCACTTTGAAGTACAATATTCAAAATGATTGTTTTTGAAAAGGAGGGGTCTCTTCTTATTATAAGACCAAGATCATGTGTAATACCCTGCAAAATAACCCAGTTACAATGAGAGTTTTAAAAAGGTTAATATTATACACTAAAAGATCTCAAATATTACATTAGTTTTTGGCAGATTGCTTTGGTTTTGTAATTGTAAAAGAGGAACACATCTTTCATAATAAACTGTGATGTTAGGGAAAAAAGTGAGTCACACTAGCAGGTTGACCATTTAAAAAATAACTAACTGGAAATATTGAATAGACTCTATGATTTAGTTAATTTCTGAGAAGTCTTATTTTTAACATTTCAATTAGAAAAAATAGTTTGCAACTCAAGGGTAGTATTTTATATGAATTAAACCTCCTCTCAGTTACATACCATATCCCAGGACATGATTAACAGAGAGAAAAAAATGAAGCGTCACATTCAGAAGGATAAATAAGTCAAATATGAAGCAGAAAAAAGGTGAAAGTACAAAAACATACAAGAACTGATGATATTTTGAAAATCATTTATAAGGCAGCAATAAAATTATATGACAAAAAGCACAAGGTGTTCATTTTTAGTTTTAGAAGATGAAGCTATGTAGACAATGGAACAAATAATACGTAAATAGGAGTCTTATAAAAATACTAAACAACTAAAAATCTGGAACAGGAATTTCCAGAAAGCACTAATGAGGAAGCAATCCCTGGTGCCTTTGAATTCACCAATATATAAGCCAACACAAACATACTAACAAAACTGTATTGAAAATAAACTTGAAAAGAAAGCATCATCTAACCAATCAAATGGAATGCTTTCTATACCCTCAGAATGATAAACTACATTATTGGAGGCAAAATTAGCATTCGCCCAGTTTATTTAATTCAGTGTACTCTCCTATTAGTTATATTTACTTACCTGAAGTTAAAAAAAAAAAGCCATGACATTGCAAAGGAAATGTTGTCTAAAGAAATAGATTTTCCTCTCTAGAGAAGCCCACCCAGATCCACACCTGAGTTACCTTGAGTTTGTGGACTCAGGTCGGTAGCTCCAACTGATGCCCTGAGCAGCCACGTAGAACTGCCTTAGCTGTACCGCTTCTGTCCCTTGTCTCCCCCAGCCTACCCAGCTGGTGCCCAAGACCACCAGGACCCAGAGGCGTGGGCAGCGTGGGAACATGCTTCCTTTCCTGCTCCCGCTGGCTGCCACCACCCCAGGACCTGGGCAGCCGCTCGTCGAGCTGCTGACTAACCCCGCTCCTGGCTGTCCCAGCTGCAATGAGCTCTGAAGGCTGTGGGTGGCAGCGTCCTTCTCCCCTGCGGTTCTTGCAAACTGCAGCGGCAGCCTCTGCTTCTCCCTCCCTCCCCTTTTTCTGGGGCTTTTCCTGGCAGGGGCTTGGTGAGATCACAGCTCCCAGCGACCAGAGGTATTAGGGAGAGCAACCAAACTAGTGACTGTTTTACTACAGGTGAAGAAGGGGCAGAGATCAGAGGCTCTAGCAGGCGGGACAATGCCCAGGGATTCATGAGCCGGACAAAGCTGTATCCCTCCATTTCCACCGGCCAACACCACGGAAGCAGTCGACCCTTACCACTGACCTGAGGCCTGCCTGGGTCCAAGCTCACACTTGGAGAACTTTCTGTGAAGTGCAGTGGTACCCAACCACCTTAATCAGATGGCTCCCCTTTTGATCTGAGGAAAAGAGTATTGTGCCCTGTTACCCGGCACTGAAACACTATTTTCAAGTGGTGGAGAAGAAGGGAACAAACACATGGACAAGGCCTACTGCTCTGAATCGCCTTCCTGGTCTCTATCAAGGCACAGTTCTGCCTTGATAAGGGCCTGTAGCTAGCTAAGCTGCAGCATAGCAGAGGGCTTAAAGAACTTGGCTGAAAAAAAAAATCAGTTGTCCAGTTTTCAGTTTCACTTACTAGCTGTGTTGTCTTGGGCAAGTTACTGTACCTCTCTGTTCAGTTTTGATATCTGTGAAATAAGGATGACAATAATGGTTTTTCCTGATAGGGTATGTTGGGAGGATAAAATGCTACTGTAAACTATAGTTCCAGCACTTAGCACACAGCAGCTAGGCGTAGTGGCTCAAGCCTGTAACCCCAGCACTTTGGGAGGCCAAGGCGAGTGAATCACCTGAGGTCAGGAGTTCAAGACCAGCCTGGTCAACATAGTGAAACCCTGTATCTACTAAAAATACAAAAAATTAGCCGGGAGTTGTGGTGGACACCTGTAATCCCACCTACTCAAGAGACTGAGGCAAGAGAATTGCTTGAACCCAGAAAGTGGAGGTTGCAGTGAGCTGATAACTTGCCATTTTACTCCAGCCTAGGCTACAAGAATAAAACTCCATCAAAAAAAAAAAAAAAAAAAAAAAGAAGAGAGAGCCAGAGAGAGAGAGAGAGAGAGAAAGAAAGAAAGAAAGTCAGTCAGTCACAAATTTATTACTATGATTATATTTTCCTGTCTCCAGGACCCCTTGTATTCTTGTATTTCTTGAAGGATCTAGTTGTTTCACACCACCTTAAATCTTACTTTGCTGTTAATAGAGAATCTGAGAATTATATCGTGTGAGACATCATAATGACTTGTCCTGGGTTCCCTGTATCTGCATGGCTCCAAGTTTCTGTCATGCTTTATGCATTCAGTACATTCAATAAATTGTAATCTGGCACCTCACGTGAGGTCTCTGTTAATGATGTCAGGCTCATCAACAGCCTCTTCCCCCCTCCCCACTCCCCCCAGTGTTCTGTCTTTCCTCCTGTGCTGATATTATTCTACCAACTTAAAATGCCCATTTTCTTCCTCTTTGCTGGGTCATTCTTTACAGTGCAGGGTTCTGCCTGTCTCCCAGATTCTGGGCTCCAATGGACTTTTCCATTTTATGAACTATTATAACACTATTCAAATTGTATAATCATGTTAATTACCTTTGGTTATTCCATGTAGGTATCTATTGTCTCCCTGACTGAACAGTTGCTTACACTTCTTTATCTACAATGTTATCAGTATCTCCCAAAGTTGGTAGCCCATCAGAATTCCCAGGGGAACTTTTACAAAATGTAGATTCTGACTCAGGAAATAGGGCTGAGACCAAAGTCCTAGAACATCTAGCCTATTGATTGACGTATAAATAAGCAGTCAGAGATGCTACTGGCAGTGTATCAGAGAAACGTTTTGAAAGCACTGTGTCCCTAAATCCCAAGGTTACTACCAACATTGTTGCAACATTACTGTAACCTTTGAGTAGGCTGCTTTTTTTACTTGGATGTTTGCTTATGTATATACAGTATACATGACATGTTTATTGCATTACATTTTACAGAGACAAGATGACTACTATAATGTTTGGCTCTCTATTTTTTTTTAACATCAGTTCCAGATAAACACTGTATAACTTTCAATGACCTATTTATTAAACATGGGATTTGAAGAACATGTAAAATACATTTGTTCTTCCCTGTAAAACATTCAGGTGATGAAGAATTTTTCCATTTCTCTGATTTTCTCTTGGAGTGGAGGGTGTGTGACACAAATTTGCTGGCTGACTGAATGGTTGAGGTGTAAATAGGACAACCATAATTATGTGTTATTATACTGATGGCAAACAATGTGATATACACAGACCTTACTGAACGAACCATCCAATAGAGGAACATGGCATTTGGGGAAAATTCTTTTAATTATACATTTGAATATTGGTCTTTGGGTCCTTTGAGGGACAGTGGCTGGTGGCAGGAAGGTCCACAGTGACATGTATCCTCCTGGCTTGATTCTTGGCCTTCTGCAGCCTCTGGTGCCATCCAGAGGGCTCTCTGGAAGCCTCAGAGCAGAGGTCCAAGAGGCCTCATCAACAGCAACCACTGGAGACTCCAGAAGATGCTACAGGAATTGCTTCCCGTTAGAGATGCCACCTGCTTTCCAACAAAGTAGAGAAAGCCTTCCTTCAATCAAAAAATAAAGAGGTATTTTTGTTTCTCCACAGTCTGGTCTTCTTGTGAGTCAGATGCTCCAGTCTCTTTGGTTCACTGGCAGTTCAAGTGACAGGTGAGTCAAAGCACGGAGACTACTGCAGAAACATTTGCTCCTGGCTTCTGTGGCTTGTATTACAGGAAGAGAAGGGGTGGGGCAGGAAGGGGTGGTAGGTTGAGAATTTGAGATTGTACCACAATCCCAAACTCAGGAAACAGGGTTGGTCCAGAGCTGGTCCAACAGTCTGGTCCAGAGCTAATCTAAGATAATTCCATGTCTTTGATTCACAGGTGTTTATGGAAAACTGCAGCAAATGCATTATAGTTAAGTCAAGTCTAGCAGGAAACTTGATGTTCACAACAGGATCATATGGAGCTGAATGAGGTGACCAGGAAAAGGACAGGTCTCTGAAAATGAGACCAAAGAAATTTAAATAATTATCATTTCCTTAAAAAAAAAAAAGGAAAGAAAAAAATTGCTCATCATATCTACCCCCTGAGGCTCAGCATAATCTTTTCTTTCTAGATTTTGCATATTCTGCCATTCAGGTTTTTTGTAGGACACTCAGCTACCCACTGAATTTTTTGGGAGAGGGATAGCATCAGATTATTTTTGTTTTTTCCAGCAGGTAGCATAGGGAATTGACTCCATAACAGTTCGAAAACATTTTTCAGCAGTCTTGACTTCTGCTTTGCAGGAAAGGTCACATCATCACCACCTAGCAGCCAATAATGGAAATGTCACACATCCTGAAATAAGTTATGTCTTGTTAGGACATTTCTGTCCTGGAGGAAATGGAAATCCTTCTGTGAACTCTATTGTCATTCCGTTGTCATACCTGTGTCCTACTGCCAACACAATTTCCTTCATGCCTGAACATCTAATACATACTTAAAATGTAATACATGATTACATAAAGAAAAGTTAAGCTTTATAGTCTTCCTCTTTCCCTATTGTTCTATTTCCTTCAAAAATATCTTTATAGGTATGTTACCTTAAGAACTCGGGTCAAATGCAGCATTTGTAAAAACTCCATATGTTCCTAGGTGGCTAAAAAACAGAAACACAAGGGTGACCACCATATACTGCTTAGTTGTCAACAACACAGTCCAACACATAGTATTTCCAGAAACCATAAATTACCATCCACCCCTGGAATTCTGCTTTAGAAAGGAAAGAAAAATAAAGGCCAAAGAAATATTCGATATCCCACTTAACAGCTCTGGGTAATTTACATTGTATTTTGTACCCGCACTAAGTTATTATTGATGTTTTACCTACTGAATACCTGTTATACCCTCTAAGGTGCTGCAACCTCTTCTAGGTGAGAAGAAGTAGTTACAAAATTCTTGGCATTAACACTTAATAATCTAACGGTAGTTTTCAAAAGGGGCAGTGTGCCCCCTAGGGGTGTTTTTTGATTTTTATAACCATCAAGAGTTCTACTGATACTGAGTAGGTATGGGGCAAGGGTGCTGGATGTCTGTGACAATAGGGTTCATATAAGGATTTCTATTTCCTCCAGGATGGAAATGTCTTTAAAAGATATCCAGCACCCCTGCCTCCTGCCCACTCAACGTCAGTAGAGCTCTTGTTCGTTGCAAAAATCTAAAGAAATACCCTTGGAGGCATACTGTCCCTTTTTGAAAACTCTTGCTAGATTATAAACAGCAGGGGGTACAGGACACAAAAGAATTGTCCAACACCCCACATAACTTTGGAATATCTGCTCAATATTCATACAGGTTAAAAATCTCTGAGCCTGGAACGCAAGCGCTTTACATGTAAATATTAAGCATTTTTTGCATCTTTAAAAAGTGTAATTGCCATATGAATCAAGGGACAATTATCACAGGTTTTAGGACTCTTTACCAGAGTTGTTCACCATTTTGAAAAATTAGATTAATGTTGGCCACAGCTCTAATGCTCTTTGAGTCACTAATACAACATTCCCCTATCAGTCCACCTGCATGGCTGCTGCTTTCCTAGTGATTCTGCTGGAAGGTGCATGTTTCTGATGACCTCATTGCATCTGCTGGCACAGCGCCTAAGTTTTTGCATCGTGTTTTTATTATAAATTTCTTTTCGTTTTATTTCTACTTTATGTTATAATGAGAATATTTGTTATCTGTGTATTTTACTTCAGAATAGAAAAGAAGACATTTTAAAAGACATTGTAAAAAGGAGGCAGGCATTGCATGTAATCATTCTGACATATTACAGTGAATTATAAAGTCAAGCTAGCAAAATTTACTCAATCATAAAACATTTCTACCTTACCTGTGAGGATTCAAGGGGCATTTCCCATCATCTAAAATAAGCGAGAAGATAAGAATGATTGATTAAAAAAAAAAAAAAAAAAAAAAACAAGATGAAAGAGAGGGTCATTAAGGATAGAAATTATTGGGGAAAACCAGTAGACTGATTTTCAGGTCGGCTCATTAAAAGGGGAATATTGGGAACAGTCTCTCCCTGAAAGGTAGAAAGTGTTTTAGGCTAAATTGAACATTTGACAATATTTAACTCCAGAGTCCTCTCACTTTCTTCCTCCTTCCTTTCAGTATATACATAACTCAATTTCTTTTCAGGGCATCTTGTGTCACTTGCCCTCGGCCCTTAGCTGGGCAAGCTAATCACATACGTAAATCCAAACCAACAGAACAGTGGATGTTTTTCCTCCCAGGTAGCATATTTTTATCCAAATGACAGACTCTCATAGTTGAATTTTCAGCTATGGCTGCAGCATTTTCCTCTTATTTGGCCATAGAAAACTTGAAAGCCTAAAATCAAATTGGGAGAAGCCCAGGAAAAAAAGCTCCCATCCCCAACAAATGAATGTATTTATTATTAAAAATATTGGAACATGGGTAGCTATTTGTCCTTCCGCACTGTTACAGGGTCCCCTGGAAATGTCTCAAAGTCAAAGAAAGGACTTGGGGGAAACATGAAGATTAGAGTGATTCCTACATGATCATAGAGATTAAGGTCCAGGAGCTCTTGCCTCTGCCTTCTGGGTTCTGGGTTTGGTTGAGCAAGCACACATTTTGCATGGAGGGATTCACTGTAGCTCTCAGTACATCTCTTTGGTATTGAAGCAGAGTATTGACCTTTGTCTATTGTCTTGGCCACTCACAGGAGAATATATGAAGATTTGGAAAAACAGCCTCAATGTTTTGGTAGCATTGTAAATGGAGAAAGAATAAGAGTAGGGAACACGTGGTTTTGCCTCTGAGCAGTTAAGAATAGGTGTTGAGACCTATGTCAATAATAGAGAAATTCAATGAGAACTCTTTCAGATTTTTTCACATAGCCACTTTCAATTACCTTGATTTGAGCACTAATGGTCTCTCTGATGCCCCTAGTTACTTTCTATGAGGAGTGATGAAGAAGAGCCCCATTAGGTTATAAACAAAACTTTATGAACTTATACGCAGGCTAAGTGGAGAAGATTGAGAAAGGATGTTTTAAACCTTAAGAGATGGGATGTTCCCATCTTTAATTCCTAGACTAAAGTTATTTTTCTGATGAACAATCTGATGAACACAGTTTCCCTTACAGAGAGTTTTCATCTATTTGGTCTTCTCTGTTTAAATCCTGCATCAACTTTACAAGTTTTCAGGAGAAAAAGTAAATCTCTTCGCTTATCACACCAGGTCACCAATACAGGGGCAGCTTCTTCTGCCCCTAACTTCATCTCCTGCCTCCTCCATAATCCCCTTTTGATTCAGATGCACTTAACTGTGAAACATACCATCTTCTCAATGATTTCACACTTTCATGTCTTTCTACATGCCATTTTCTCTAATGGAACTCTATTTCCATTTTCCCCTGGGCTAAATGCCACTCATTCTTCAAAGTTAAGCTTGAAAAAGGCTTTCTCACCTGACAGTCTGGTTAAGGCATCCCTAGTCTATGTTCTAATAATACCTAGGTTGTATTTGTGTCCTAACACACTTACCACACTTCACTACCAGCATTGATTTCACCTGTCTCCCCTCCTGGATTATTCCTTCCTTAATATCAGAAACCATCATTATGAGTCTCACACTCTAACAGAGATGATGAATAAATGACTGCTACATGAAGAAATGAGTGAAGTAAGGAAGCATAACACCTTTCTAATTAGTTTTAGTGATAGCCTAGAGTACTTAGACCAGAGGCCCCAAATGCCAAACTGCAAAGTAACCTCATTTGAATTTTGGGAGAGGGCTTTTGAAAAATTCAGATTTCTGCAGCCACTCCCAAGTCTCCCCATAGAAGGATCTATATTTTTATGAAGTTCCCTAGGTGATTCTAATGGACAGTCAGTTCTCAAGATCACTTATCTTGGCTTTTTTTTTTTCTTTTAATGCAAATATTTTCCAACATGAACTACTGAAGTTGTGGTTCTACTTCCCCACCCTAAATTATGTGAAAGAAAAAAGCAAAGAGAAGACTCTTTCCTATTTACCTTTTTGTCTGAAACGCTTTCTTAGCAAAGCCAGGAGCGTCCCACCCATTATCAGACCTGTTGTAGAAGCCACCGCTCCACCAAAGTAAGTCAGGGCTTCCTGAATAGTCAGTGGTCCTGCTGCAAAACAAACACACACATGCAAGACATAAGAAGTGTATTATGCAAACGAATAATCTTTCTCTGTCAGAAAGTTTCCGAGAACTCTAAGATGTGAGATCAAGTAGGATCACCAAAGGTCCTGGCAATGCTGACAAGCTAACATGAAAGAAGATCTGGAATTCATAAATCCACTGCAACAGAATGGGAAGTGGGGCCTTATTTTATTCCAAGGCTTAAATATAAACCGTAATATCCAAAGGAATCAGGGTGAGGACCCAATAAAAGAAATTGTAGACACAAGAAGCCTATACATGTAAGTTTGGGCAAATAAAATAAAAGTGGGGCCTTATTGTATTCCTAAGGCTTAAATATAAACTGTAATTTCCAAGAAAATTAAGGTAAGGACCCAGTAAAATAAACTGTAAACATAAGAAGCCTACACATGTAAGTTTAGGCAAATAAAATAAACTGTGGGTAATTTTTTTGGCAAAGATTCAGTTATGCAACAAAAGGTAGTCAGGACAAGCCATGGGGGAAAAAATAGGGGGCTGAAATACAAGCCCAAATAAGTTTTTGCAAACAGATAGAACTTAATTGAGGAAGATCTGCTAGGGTATTTTTAGTGTTAAGTGGTAAGCAAAGGTCTTCTGATATAATAAATTAGAAATCTGCATGAAATAACTCCCAGTTTAAAACATTTTGAAACTTCAAGGTCTGTTAAACAGAGATTATAATGAAGGGAAAGGTTTCACTTCACAAATTGAACACTGAAAAGGAGGGGTGATTACCTACAGTCACTGGACTGAATTTCCACCACTCTATAAGGTAAGGAGATTCTGCCTGATTCATTGTGAAAAACTTATTAAGCAGGGGGAAACCCAGTGATGGAAAGCAAGACCACTATGAGAAAGACACAGAAGAAACACTGATTTTGTTATTTTCCACATCAAAGTGACTTCTTAACCCACATGAAAATTGTACCTTGGCAGGTTGGCACGGTAGTTGACCAGTGGCCATTCTCCTGGCATGCTGTTTGTGCTGAGCCATTAAGTAACTGGCCCTCTAGACAATGGAAAGAGCAGATTGATCCATAACTGAAGTTTCCCCAGAGGTTGGAGCAGTTCATCACTATTGGCTTATTAACATGTAGTTCTGGGCATTTCACAGCTGCAGAAAAGAAAGAATGGAAGAGAAACAACATGTGGATTGGAGGTGAAAGAGATTATAGTTTATTTTGTAACCTAACAGTGCCAATAAATGAGGCAGAATGTAAAAGGTCAGAAAGGATATGAGCCACTTCCAATATTCACAGTAGCTCTTCTAACAGCACATACATGAAAATATTCTCCCAAAGGGTGATAGCCAAAGAACCAAGATGGAAAGATGGATACGTAGTAGCATCTGATAAATACCTGCTAATGCATTAATAAATCTTGCCTCCAAATATACTATTTACAAAATTTTAGTTCTTAAAAATACTACTGGTCTAAATGTTATTACTACATTTGCGATCAACTGGCATGTCAGTATATGTTTATTAAAATACTTAATAAGTGTTCAGCATATCTGGACACTGGAAGTTTGAAAGAAGTAGACTGTCATCCTCCTTAAACTACATTTTCAGGGAACTTCAGGTTATTCTTTCTAATTTACGGATAGGAAATTAAAGGTCAGGAAATTAGATTTAATTCAAATAAATGTTATTGATCAGTAGTGACATTTGCAAAGCACTGTGCTATGTTTTTTGGGGGATACAAAAATGAAAGAAACATAGGTCTCAATGCTTTATGTATAGGGTGATAGCTCTTCAGGAAATATCACGTATGGCTTAATTTTAATTTAGGTTCAAATTATTATGAAACTATGGAATGTTTATATGGTCATGTAATATGCAACTTTTAATTTACCAATTTCTATAGCAGGTTTTACATTTCATATACCTATTTTTCTAACACATCTCGGACATCTGCAAATGTTTCTTCAAGTCTCTGAGTACTTGCGTATTAGCTTTAGTTTGTGACATGAGGAAGGGCAGAAGTGATGTGCCTGTGACACATTACTTTTAATTGGGATTGGTGTGGATTTCATAGGGGAGATGACACTTGGAAGTAGTGGTTGTGGTTGGGTGAGACTTCAACATACAGGCACAATGGCTAGCTTGAGTACTTGCAGGAAGGCAACATTAGAATTGCCTTCTCCTTTTCACCTTACCTCTGCATGTTGGAGTTACTGCTGTCCATTGTCCTGAAGGTCTGCAGCTGAGAATGCTGTCTCCTATGAGTGTGAATCCAGCGTTGCAGCCAAAGTAACAAGTGGTATTAAAACCAAAGGTTCCCGGATGATGCCTACAGTGCATGGTTCCCTGCCCAGGTGTGGTGAGGGCTGGGCATTGCACCCCCGGACTAGGAAGTGATGCTATGCCTGTTGTGAGAAAACGTTTCAATTCAGAGAGCTCCCAATTAAAAGAAGTGTAAAGAGTTAAGGCTAATCTGGAATAACTGCTTTTCACTCCCTTCATAACAAGGGAGGTTCTAGCAAGAGCTATTAAGGAAGTTAAGAAAAACTATCAGTGTCAGATATAGAAAACCAGATGAGGAAAATTATTAAAAAGCATCCTTGAGGAGATGATTCTCCTGGCCAAGAGAAGAAATTAGGGGAGTCATTGTTATTGCTATTTTAAAAAGAAGCAAAAAATGGTACAGAAATGTAAGAAATTCAGCAGAAAGCCAAATATACACAGGCCAACTGCCTGCCCAACCCTGCTTTACTGGGAAGTGGTACTGTTCTCTCACTAAAGGTCAATGTGAAAGTTGAAATTTACTGCAATGATTGCTTTCTATCTCAAACTATTTCTTCCATTTGAATGATCCCACCAGCTTTGTCATTAACTTGCCATGTGGCAGGAAGATGACGATTGACCTTTCTGGGCCTCAATTCCTAAATTTGAAAAACTGGACCAGTGACTCTACCCCAGTATTATCTCTGTTTCTCTCAGCAATAAATTAATGGAGACCATTCAGTTCGCTCAACAAAGCTCTTTCAAAAAAAAGAAGCCATGAAACAAAATTCCTGCTTAAGAATCAATGTATCTTTTATTCACAAACATAAAAATATCCTGTCACTCCTTAGACGTTTTAAAATCCTTCAGCTGTTTGCTAAATCCAAATAGTGGTAATATTGTGGAATAAATTTCCAAAAGTAGAACTGTCTCAGTAAGTACATATTATTACCTTTGCAGGCTGGTGGAGTAGCTGACCATCTTCCAGAAGTTGTGCATTTCACATTATTGGGCCCCTCCAGCTTAAAGCCCTTGTTACAAGAGAAATGGCAGGTGGAGCCAACATTGAATTCTCCATGAGAGTCAGAACAATCCAGGCTGCCCTGCTCTGGGGCGAAGAGTTCTGGGCACTTGATGGCTAGAGTATCAAATTAAGAATGTCACAATCTCCAAGTTTATTCAGAAGTTCTGTGTTACACAAAGTTCATTCACTTATATATTCAAAAAATATTTATTGAGCACCTATATTCCAGATGTTCTGCTAGGCAGCAGCATTCCACAACATATACTGTAGGTCATTTGTTGCAAAGGGCAGTGGGAGGATGGTGAGCTTACAGAGAGGTGTATAGGTACAAGTCATGAAGACAAGGAAGTCAAAGATTTAGGCAGCAATACTCAAGAACTTACAGTGTTACCCTGTTTTCTCTACACCCTCTGCTTCAGAGATCTCGTAGCCTGCCGCAGCTCCCACTATCTTATTTGAATGGGTGCAATCCAGGATTGCATTTCCGCCCTTCCTCTTGCCTGAGACTACTTACTCCCATATATCATGCCATCTCCTCAAATTCAACACACCTAAAACTGCAATGATTGCTTTCTGCCTCGAACTATTTCTTCCATTTGAATCTCCTCGCTAATTCTTTTTTGGTTTATTTTGTTATTGTATTTTAATACCACCCATCCAGATCACACAGGAAAGCTCAAAACCTCCTGGTCAAGATAGATTAGTTTCTGGGAATTCCATGAAGTGACTTTGTGTGTTATTGCTTCTGGTTCTTGGCTCACATTCCCCTGAGAATTTTTCCATTTTCATGGGATAAAATCCCACTAGTCCTCCAGGATTTAACTCATAACCTCTCTGAAGACTCTGCTGATCACCACAGCCTGAACTCTTCTCCTCTGAATTCTTCAGCTTTTTGTCTGAACTCATGTGCTGCCATGTCACATGTCATATTCTCCCTCTTCTACTGGATGGAAAGTGTCTAAAACCCAAGAATCATTCATCCTTGAGCCTTCCATAATTCCCATCTCAGGATCTCAAGAGGCAGTGCTCAGTAACCACTTGCCAAGTGAATGAATAAATGAAATTAAATTTTAATTCACAATTTCCCCCCAAAAGTATTTTTACAAATTATTGCAGTTACATGTTTTCTTAGCATTATTCCTTTCTCCCCATTAGATTCTCTAACATAAGACTATTATTTATCAGTAAATGTTGGGTTATTGACAAATGAAGTGACTATTCTTTCTTTAAATCTAAGGCTATTCTGAAAACAATACCTTGATCAGATAAGTCTCATTTATTTAGCTAGTTTGATTTTTACAAACCTCTTCAAGACCTATGTGCTCCCTCATGGAAAACCGATGTACAGTATTTGGCTTTTATATACTGGTCCATGTACTTTTCATTGAAGGATTATGGATTCTTATTGCATGAATCCATTCAAATAGCCAAAGTAACATAGTGAATTTCAGTTCAGTACTCTCAAATCATTGAGTAATTAACAACTTCATATCTGACATGTCAAGTCAATTTACTAAACATTTTTGAAACATGTCTATTGATGTAAGTCCTAGACATGAAGTCATCTGTGAACGTTTTCACAAAAATAGTTTTCTCATAATCTCCCAGAATTACAACTTTAAACTGAAGAATATGTATAATGTCAGCTGCAGGAAAGCAGGGACCTTGTCAGTTCTTGAAACACTGTATCCCAGAGAACAGGTCCTGACACATAGGAGGGGTTCTACAAATACTTATGAAATGAATGAATACAGTAATGAATACAATTTAATTTAAATGCATTCTAAAAGGTATTCCTACCTGGTTTGAAAAGAAACAAGAGGAATTACTGTTTTTAAAAATTCACTGAAGGGGGCCCTAGTATAAAATGAGAATTACCACAGCATTAAATTCTTTTGGGGGATAGTGCTTTAGTTTCAGTCTTGTCAGTCATGCTCAGCCAAGGTTACATATCCAGACTTTTGTATTTATAAAAGTCTCTGAGCCCTCTTAGGTAAAAATTAACCTTGACCCTTACATACTAAGAATTTGGCTCTGGATCATGTAAAGAAGCGGTTTTGCCTGTTTGAGGGGCAGCCTAGATGAGTTACATGGAAGCCTAACCCAGATCCGGCATATGGTGGGCACTCAGCAAACATGGGATGAATGACATTTGTGGAGTTATCACGGATGCTACTGGAATGGAGATTAGTGCAGATGCAGAGGAAAAGAGTTATAACCAGGAATGACTTTTGTGCATAACTTTGAGAAGTGGTCATATTCTTGAGCCTACTCTAAAACTTTGGCAAAAAAAAACTCCTGAGTAATTACAAAAATAGAAAACAGATAAGGGCTGCATTTATTGCATGCTTAATGCTCGATTTTCACTGACTACCAAGGCAGTTCTATTACATATGGATATTCATTGGTGTTTTCCTGTAGTCCATCAAGTAGGTATACATGATTGTATCTGAATTCATAAACATATTGATTTATATTATTTCAAATAGATTTAGTAAATTCTCTATTTCCTTTTATTATATCATTTTTCTTGAGTTTGATAGAGTTTTCTCAATAATTTTCTGGAAAGAAGATATAGTATAAATAATAAATGTAACTGAGTTGAGTATTGTAAACTCAAACTTTAGAAATAAAACTAGGGGCCGAGACGGGCGGGTCACGAGGTCAGGAGATCGAGACCATCCTGGCTAACACAGTGAAACCCCGTCTCTACTAAAAAATACAAAAAAACTAGCCGGGCGAGGTGGCAGGCGCCTATAGTCCCAGCTACTCGGAGGCTGAGGCAATCTGGCCACTGCACTCCAGCCTGGGCCACAGAGCAAGACTCCATCTCAAAAAAAAAAAAAAAAAAAAAAAAAGAACTAAAACTAGGAAGCCCCATGGAGTCAGAGAAATGTTGGGGGAATGAAGAAAAAATGGAGATGTCAGCTGGGCCAGAGTTTAGAGGACACCAGTTTACCATATTTTAGGATATGAGTAAGCAGGCACAAGGCAGAAGAGCAGAGTTGAGGTTGGGACTTGGGACCGGGACCCCTTCCCACACAGTGAAAACAGACATTAGGAGTTCAACAGCCAAACATGGTCACCAGAGGGTCCATGACAGACAGTGTGAAGGGATTAGGAATTCAGCAGTCTGTATCATGAAAGTGGTCCAACGGGCAGGGACAGGAGGGATACAGAAACTGTGTACAAGCAATCCGTCATGCAGGTGGCATCATCAGAGTTGGTACAAGAACCTCAAGCACTGCTTAGGTTCATGAAAAGGGCTTCAGGTCCTGAAGGGCAAAGGCAGAGGCAAGGCTGAAAAATAATCGACCCTCTGGATCCAAGGGTTTTGCATCTATGGATTCAACTCATCGTGTATCAAAAACATTCAGAAAAAGATAAATTCTATAAAGTTCCAAAAAGCAAAACTTGAATTTGCCATGTGCTGAGTATGTTGAATCCATGCCGAAGAAGTGATGTGTAGGCTTTGCATCGGGTGTTATAAGTAATCTAGAGATGATTTAAAAGTATAAAGGAGAATGTATGTAGGTTGTATGCAAATATTATGCCATTTTATATAAGTGACTTGAGCATCTGAGGAGTCTGGTATCTGCAGGGGGTCCTGGAACCAATTCCCCCTGCAGATACTAAGGAACAACGAGGCAGAGGCCACATCCCAGAGGGTCCAGGGAACTGGTGTTCTAACTAAAGTGGAACTCTCTGTAGAACCATCCCCCAAAATGAAATCTCACATTGCACTCTGAAGAGACAGCTTGAGAACTCCACCTGCCACACTGCCTCTGCTTACTTGGAGGCCTCTGAGTCCATCTGATGTATACTAGAACTCTGCAAAACACTCTGTGAAAATTGGGGTTCTGGGGGCAGTGTTGAGGGTTAAAAATTAATGGGTTCAGGCATATAGGAAAATAAGAGGAACCATTTGCCTAAATTTAGAGCATAAATTTGGAGAATGAAGTAGAAACACAAGTGCAAAAACCAGGGCTCAAGATCAGGATCAGTCAAGGTTGATAATTCCTAGGGCCATACTGGGTTAAAGCTGCTGTTCATGGTCAGGGTTGGGTCTTGACAGCGAGTGGGGACTGGGCCCACAAGGTGGGAGGCAAAGGCCTCCTCCTGCAGAGAAAAGGGGCTGGAAAGGAGTGAGGGGGAAGCAAGGGCTTTAGAGATTACAGATTTAGCAGCCTTGTTGGTTGCATACGTGATTTAAAATGTGAATGAGATTTTTTTAAGGTTTTTAAATATATTCTTTAGCTTTAAAATGTGGGAAAATAGAACTTATGACAAATGTCAATGGAATAAATGAATAAGAGAGTGAGGAATAAATGAATAAGTGAAAAAGCACAAGCCTAAATGCTAACCTCTATGAATGTTCAGGAATAAGGGAACTTGTAGTATATCTTTTTGACAGCAGATGGTAGCATTTTATGTCTTTCACCCTACAGAATTCTTGGCCAGGAAGCTCAAAGATGGTCTTCTCCACTCCTCTCCTTTTGGAATTGAGAAAACGGGAGCCTAAGGGTGTGACAAGACTTTCCTAATGGCACATGACTTGGAGAGAAAGCAATACAAGTCTTTGGAAATTAATCTAGTGCTCATTACACAGGAAGGAATAAATAATATTTTAGCTGTTTTCACGTAACACTAATAGATTTCTACCAACATATTGTCTCATCTGATCACCAGGCACTGCCATTTCTAAAGTTCATTCAGCGGATATAGCTGCAATCTGTGGAGTGGAAAAGAGTAAATTCACAAGTGACTTACCCCGGGTTCAGAAGCTCTGCCCTTGGGTGATAGTGTAGGTCAGTGGTCAAAACACTATCCCTATAATCAGACTAGGCCTGGGTTTGCATCCTATCTCCATACTTCTAGCTTTAAGACCTTTGCCAGCTACTTAACCTCTCAAAGCCTCAGTTTCTTCACCTTTAAAATGGGCATAGTAATAACCAACTTAAGGGTTGTTGTGTGGATTGAATGTGATGATTCTTACGAAATAGGTGGTAGTACATTAAGCAATAATTATTAGCAACTATTGCTGGTCTCATTATTACTAACTCTACACTGAAAAATACATTAGAACAATAGTACCTTTTGCAACTAAACAGGAGCTATGAATTAATTAATTCAGTGCACTTCTATTTTAGAACATAAAATATACTAGATACTTTGCCAGCCAGATATCTCAGGGGAATTAAAGACAGATAAGATTTGGCCCCTGCCTTTGAGAATTCCACTAAATTACCAAACTTGTATTTGAGTAAATTTTACTGGTAAATGATCAGCTTCAATTCAACAGACATTTTTCACACACACCCATTATTATTCTGCCTAGCTGCTGCAGGGGGTATAAAGATGAAGAAGGCACAGCTCCTGCCTTCAAGAAGCTTATATTCAATATAGAAGTGGAGAGAGGAGGGAAGTGCACACATAGTTATGCTAGGGTTAAATCTCACCCATCCCTGAATAAGGTCTGCGGCTGGGATTTAGTAGTGCTCAGTGGAAGGTGAGTGTAGGAATGAAGAAATGAAGAATGTAGCTGAAGAAGACTCAGTAAGGAAGTAAAACTTTCAGTGACATAACGCTGAGCCTTTTCACTTACTAACAGTGTGACCCTGGACGAGTTATTTAACCTCTTTAACCCTGTGTCTCTTCCTTACCTATAAAATGAGATGATACTGCCTTTCCTCAGATTAGAATTGTGGTAAACAGAAATGCTATAATGACATGAAAGCACTTCCTGAAAGTGTGCATTTTTTTTTTTTTTTTTTTGAGACAGAGTCTCGCTCTGTCACCAGGCTGGAGTGCAGTGGCGCAATCTCGGCTCACTGCAACCTCCACCTTCCGGGTTCAAGCGATTCTCCTGCCTCAGCCTCCTGAGTAGCTGGGACTACAGGCGCGCACCACCACACCCAGCTAATTTTTGTATTTTTAGTAGAAACGGGGTTTCACCATGTTGGCCAGGATGTTCTTGAAACTGTGCAATATTTAACTAAAGCTATTAAAATATTATTTAACGAGAGGGAGAACTTTTTTATCTAGATTACCATTGTTGTGGAGAGTGTTGTTTGCTTCAGCTCAAGAACACTTTTATATAAATCCCTGATGATTCTCCATTCTCTGATGTCATCTTAAAAGCCATAAGAAAGGACAGGCCCACAGCCTACCTTCACACGTTGGTGGGGAGTCTGTCCAGCGTCCCGATCGAGTACAATCCAATCTTTCTGGTCCAGACAAAGAAAATCCCTCATCACAGATGAAGTGACAGGTGGATTTATAACTGGAACTTCCAAGAGGCTGGACACAGGTCATTGTTCCATTCTGAGGGCTTAGCAAAGGTGTGCAGGGAATGGCTATCATGGGCATGGCAGAGGAGAAAAGAAGAGATTCGTTTTATAATTCAGCAACCTGAACTCTGTAACTCTGTGTGTGTGTGATTAATATACAACAATGGTAGTTGGCTAAAAGTGATTGTTTGAATTTCATGATGCTTTATCACCAGTTAGAGGTTGCTGAGGTGTAAAATGGCCGCAGCTTACAGTTGATTGATTGACATCCTGAAGTGCTCAATCACAGACAGCTTTAGAGGTGATTTTTAAAGGAAGCTGGTGCTCTGTTTGGGAAGATAGTGGTGCAACTCATTTTGGTTGCTTCTAGACAGGAGTGGAAGTGGTTGCTCCCTTGATACCTTCTTCAGAAACACCCCTAATGACCTTTCCAGAAAACAATGACAAGTGAGTAGAAACACAGAAATGGAGGAAAATACTTTCTTCCCCTTTCCCAACTAAGTGGTGGAATCTGGGTCCAAATTTTAGCTCTGTTACTTACTAGCAATCTGTTACTATACAATAACTTTTCTGAGCCTCAGTTGCTTTATCTTCTAAATGGGAAAAAGGATAATCCTTGCCAGTAGCAATCCTTAGTTAAAATCGTTAATTAAATCAGATACAAAAATTACACTTAAAATAAAAGAAAAAATCATGGACATATAATAGGTACACAATGGGACTGGCTTTTTGTAAGTGCTAATTTCTACTTCCTCCCAATAGTCTTGTCCTACAGTGGTCAGCCACAAAAACTCTACTTATTCACTTACAAACAGTTAAATTAGGTCTCATAGTTCTTTGCCAAAGTTTATGCACATAGAGTTTGAGGTGCTAGAGGATGTGCTTGGATTGGAAGTCATGCTCTGTAACTTTTGGTAAGTCACTCAACCTCTCTGAACCTCAATAGCTTCACCTTTAAGATAGGAAGATAACGTTACATAGCTCCCAGGATTTTTACTAGAATCAACAATGAAAACACTGTATGAAATTTTTTTTTCTTTTAACTTTCATTTTAGGTTCAGGGGTACAGGTACATGTGCAAATGTTAATAGCTGTCAAGATGTTCCTCTGCCAGTGATTGAAACAATAAAGCCTAGATTCAATGTGTCAATGTGTTGACATTAAAAAGTGAAGACTAAGTGAACACATGCCTTAGGGTATTTCTCGGTCGCTCGCTATTTGACCTGGTTGAGCAGTGTATGGCTTTATACCAGAGATAGTTGGGGTATGGCTGTCCTAGGGTCATTTTTCAGCCACTGACTTAAACAGCATGAGGTTTCAAGAACACTGTCTATACCTTTCTCTTCCCTTCATTCCTTCCCCTCTCTAGCTACATTCCTTTCAATCTGATCAACTTGTCCAAAGATCTGGTTCTTTTCTTCTACTTGAAAAGTATTTCTGTAGTAAGCGCGTATGTGGGGCTGGAGAGGACACAACTCAACAAGCCTATAAACTGCAAGGACTTATGGGGGAAAGGGTGTGGGTGAGGACGCTGGTACCACAGAGCCCATTTCCAGCTTTTTGTGGCTTTGCCTTCTGACAGCAAGGGTAGATGTGGAGGGGTGGGAGGACATTAAAAAGGGAAATTGTCTGATAAGAATTACAACAGTTAGTGGATTGCACACCGCATGGTACCTTCCTGCTCAGCCCACATTTGGGTATTTCACTTGATGTGCACCCGGCAGTGAGAGGAGAAAGTTCAGAGTAAACAAAGAACTAAAAGCAGAAGGGAACTGGAAGGTCACAGGAAGCCGCGGTGAGTGGCAACCTCCTTGCTGTGAAACACCCAGAGGCAGGACAGTATGGAGCAATGAACTGTAATCTGTGCCCTGCACCACCCAGGCTTGCCTGGAAGAGTTTCAGTTTCTGTGATCACTGTCCTCAGGGATTCCCAGTTCTTCCCACAACTTCTCCAAAGTTGTGTGGACTTTGTGATATGTCCAGACTTCAACATAGCCAGGATGAGCACTTAAGGGGGCAAGGTCACAGCCCCGCCCTGTTCTCTCTAGACCCAGCTCTGAAGGTGCACCGAACCCTAAGTCTAGGGGCTTACCATCCTCTCTGGTGCCTGGGGATGAAGGACATTCAATTCTGCTGTTTATTTGTTTGTTCATTTATTCATTCATTCATTCATTCATTTACTGTTGACCTAGCTTAACAGTGGGGTGTGTGTGTGTGTGTATGTGTACGTGTTTATGCTTTTGTGTGACCTGAATAGCGAGTGGTTTCCTTTTCATAAAAAATGTGTATCTGCCTGCTTTCACTCAAATGTTGAAAGTCTATACAAAGTGAAAGGTATGGCAAATAATGTAGAACTGTCTAGTCTTTTACCCATTTAACTTGATTGTTAAAATTGTATATACATCATAAAAATATTAATTGCATGGGGGAAAAGTAGATGGAGAAAATATTGGAAGTATTCATACCAGAAGCGTAACAGTGTCTATTTTAGGGTAGGAGTATTTAAGAGGATATTTTTTCATTTCTTTATTATATTTCTGCAGATTTTTTATAAATGAAAATCTTGCGTTTAAAAAGCAGCCTTTTCTACAAAAGTTAACTAAGGAGTTGAATACATTGGGGGGAAAAAGATTGGAGAATATAAAAAATATACATCTATCCTTCAATAGCCACAAACATGGATGACTAGAACCGGTTCCAGTTCATACAAGATGTCACAACACTGACAGAGCACACTGGCTTGTTAAAGAGCAAGTGCAAGTCCGGGCACGGTGGCTCGCACCTGTAATCCCAGCACTCTGGGAGGCCGAGGCAGACGGATCACCTGAGCTCAGGAGTTCAAGACCAGCCTAGCTAACATGGTGAAACCTCATCTATACCAAAACTACAAAAATTAGCTGGGCATGGTGGCGGGCGCCTGTAGTCCCAGCTACTCGGGAGGCTGAGACAGGAGAATTGCTTGAACCAGGAAGGCAGAGGCTGCAGTGGGCCGAGATTGTGCCATTGCACTCCAGCCTGGGTGACAGAGTGAGACTCTGTCTCAAAAAAATATATATATATATAAAAATATATATATTTATGCATCATATAAATATATATACATAAGTATATATATTTATACATCATATAAATATATAAACATAAGTATATATACTTATACATCATATAAATATATAAATATATATTTATACATCATATAAATATATAAATATATATTTATACATCATATAAATATATAAATATATATTTATACATCATATAAATACATAAATATATATTTATACATCATATAAATATATAAATATATATTTATACATCATATAAATACATAAATATATATTTATACATCATATAAATAATATATTCACATTATATATATTTATACATTGTAGAACCATATATATTTATACATTGTAGAAATATATATTTATACATTATAGAAATATATATACATATATATATCAAGTACAATGCAGATAGAATATTTATACTGAATCCACACATTTCTTTCTTCTGAGAATCCTGTAACCTCCAGTACACAGATTAGTTTTTCTCTTTTTTCTATCACTCTTCACCTATTCTAAGTATATTTCTCCAATTTTATACAGATCTTGGAGTGTTTGCAACTGGGTACTTATAAATTCTACCCCTCCCATTTTACCATTATGCCCTGTGGTCCCTAGAAGTGCCAGACCAGCCTTGGGGCAACCACGCTGAAGCAATTTTTTTCCCACTTGGTCTTCTTTCCAGATACCATTTTTGGCCAGGTAAGAAGAGTTCACCTGGTTTGTGACAGGAGCCTTCAGGTCTGGATAAAGACCCTGACAAAAAGTTAGCACGGGCCATGCCCTACTGCCTATGGCCAGACATCCTGACACTTGTGTTATCTGCCTAGCCCCCAGAGGCATTTGCATTTGGGATCCTTGGGTTACAGGACAAGACGATGAGAGTATTTATTAATTTTCCAGTCCATTTCAAGGTGGATCTTACAGTTGTCACCTCTAAAATCCAGACTTTAAAAATACTGCCTACAATTGATTTCCAAGATGTTAGAAAGAATATATTCTTACCTTGGCATTCTGGAGGAACAGAATTCCAGTTTCCAGTAGCCAAGCACTGTAGCACACTCGCTCCCACCAAGAGTAAGTCTTCATTGCAGGTGAAGCTGCAGACTGACTGGTACCTAAAGGCACCAAAGGGGTGGGAGCAGTTCACCTGAGCCTCATTTGGAACTGGGAGATCCTGGCACTGCAAAGCTAAGGGGTGAGGAAGTAAGGAATAAAGAAAGAGTAATACATATGTACTCATTGATTTTTGAGCCATTAACTCTTTCTAGTGTCAAGAACAGGGATTCCTGAATTGGGCTTAACATAGAAGACAAGAAAAGGTGTCATTTAATTATAATGGCACATGAAGGATTTTAGTAGGAAATGCTAAACCTTTGTTAAGCATCTTGGCAACATGTATCAATAATTTTTAAGCTAAAATGCTTTTGGACCCAAGAATTTATGCTAAGTGTGTAATCATGATGCATACCAAAAAGTCTATTCAGAGATTTTTATGACGACATTATTTGTAAGAGCGGAATATTGAAAACAAACACAAATGCCATTAATTGGGGGTGGAAAATTAATGATGGTGGATCCATGAAAAAAAGGTTAAAGGTCACTAAAAATAAAACACTTTAACTTGAAAGATAGGAGAGAAGTCTCAATGTATGATGTTAAATAAAGAAGCAGAATAAAAATTGTAATATACACCGTGATCTCAAAGATGTAAAATAAATAACCATATATGAAGAGAGCACATGTATTCCATGCATTGTCTCTTCTCGTCTTTAAAATGGTAGTAATAATTGTAACTACCTCATAGGGTTAGACTGAGATCATGGAAAGTGCTCAATGAACATTAGCTGCTATTATTAGTAGCAGTGGTAATAGTAGCAGCAGTAGTAATAGATAGTAATAATATCATTAAGGCTTTGCATCACATGCAGACCCTGAGTTCAGGGGTGGTAAACATTCAGAAGGCCTATGAAGGGAGTTACTGAGACCACATCTCTGGATACTTAAGAGAATATCCAACTATCTTTACTTGATTAGACATTTACCTTCCTGGAGACAACAATGGCTTGAATAATCCCTTATGATCCCTTTTAAGTGTGTCAAAGAGCACACTGTCTTTTTCTCCCAGATGACATATACAGTGCATTCCATAACTCAGCCTAGGTCTCAGCATCATGGTGCACAGCCATCTATTCTATTGCCTTCTTATTTTTTTTATTTTTTTATTTTTTTGCTTTTCAATTTTTTTATTACAGTAAAATTTACATAGCATGAAATTTACCATTTACCTTGTCACCAACATTAAGTGTACAGCTCAGTGGTATTAAGTACATTCATATTATTGTGCCACCATCACCATTATCCATCTCCAAAACTCTTTTCATCGTCTCAAACTGAAACTCAATATCCATTAAACCACAATTCCCTATTTCCCTCTCCCCCTGAGCCCTTAGCAACCACCATTCTACTTTGTGTCTCTATAACTTTGACCACTCTAAGTTCCTCATATGAGTGGAATCATACAGTATTTGTCCTTTTGTAATGGCTTATTTCACTTAGCATAATGTCTTCAAGGTTCATTCATGTTTGTGGTATATGTCAGAATTTACTTCCTTTTTAAGGTTGAATAATATTCCATTGTAAGTATGTGGAATACTTTTCACTTATCCATTCATCTATTGATGGGCGTTTTCGTTGCTTCCACATTTTAACTGTTGTGATTAATGCTGCTATGAACATGGGTGCACAAACATCTCTTCAAGACCTGCTTTCAAACCATTGCCTCATTTTAAAATCAAGGTATACTTAGACCCAGGGGAGTCACATAAATTGCTCAGATATCTCAGTAAATGAAAACACAAAATGTCAATATTACACTTTTGGAACATGACTTTAGTGTGAGGTACTCCTCATAAAAAAGTAATAATTCTGTGAACCACCCCACCCCCACATGAGTGCCTTAATATAAGAGCAAACTATTAGAAACCTAACATATTGAAAGAGGATCATTTTGTCAAATCAGACCATAGACATATGATTTATAAGGTAACATATCATCATATTCATTTTCCCTATAAATCTTACAAGAGTTTTAAAGTTGCATTTACACACACTAATTCACAACTACTAGTGAGGCAGGTAGGTAAAGCAGATAATAGTAGCCCAATTTTACAGAAGATACTAAGCCTCAGAGTCTAAACCACTAGCTTAAGGACAGGAAGTGACAGGACTGAACTACCCTTCCTCATTCCATGCTATTCCTCATGCATGATTTCTTCCCCCAAGTCCCATCTTCTTCATTCCAATGCACCCTATATGTGTCAATCAGTGCAACCCTCACCTTGATTATACTATAGTGGACATGTTGTGCCTAAGACTGACTTCGCTCACCATTTCATCTCATCTCTGGTCCCAAGCACAAAGGACACGGCACATAGTAGGTTCTCAGTGAATATCTGATAAAGAAAGGCATGCCAGTGCTCAGTGCAGATGCTGATGCCTCGAATGAGCTGAGACACACAGAAAAACGTTACCACTGTTACAGTACCTTGACAGACTGGGGCTGGCGCTGTCCACTGTCCCAAGTTATCACACCGAACTATATCAGCTCCTCTCAGCATGAAACCTTCAGCACAGCGGAAGCTACAGTTGGTATCATACTGAAACGCTCTCAAGGATGGAGAGCAATCCATGCTTCCGTGGACAGGACTCTCCAGCGGCTCACACGAAATAGCTAAGTGGAAAAGATACCTTCTAAAGCCGGGTAATGGAAGGGCTGGGTTCTTCCTCAGAAAAAATTTCTGGATGCTACATCTTTCCTGTCCACATTTTCGGTATGTTCAGAACCCTAAAACCTCCATTTTCCAAAAGAGAGACTGCCTGGAACACCTTCCCATGCTCCTCTTTGCCTGACTCACTCTCACCTGCCCTTCAGGTCTCGGCTTAGACTTCCCTTTCCTTAGGAAGGCCTCCCTTCCCACCTTAACCAAGGGTAGGAGCCCCTGCAATGTGCTCCCACAGCCTCTGTTCTTGTGCTGTTCATACATGATTGTCATTCTTCCCCATCATACCATGGTCTCCTCGAGGTTGGGCTCAGTCATTCGTAGGTTTATTCTGGAGCTGAGCAGAGTGTTTTGTATATTGAAAGTGCTCATTAAATATTGACATTATCTGTGAAATTGAATCTGAAAAGAGTATATACAGGAAAACGCTGGACTTGTAGGAAAAAGCTGGACTAGCATAGCTTATTGTTGACACTGTTACCTAGTCCTATGAAATGATCGCGACCGGACTTTGTCTCTAGAACACAGGATGTCATCGTAATCAGACTTCAGTTGCCAAGCGAGTGCAGCCAAAGTGAATTCCTGAGCACAATTAAGCCCTGAGTGACCTCAGTTCTGATAAAGATTGGTTTCCTCATGCTCCTCCTTGATAAAGCATTTTATCTCCAGGCTATTCTTGAGGCTTTTCAAAGTGTAAAGACCACCTCTTTGCTCTGGGCTTTGACCTCTGGTTTTTACAGAATCAGAACATTTAAGAACGAAAAATCTGGCTGGGCACAATGGCTCATGTCTGTAATCCCAGCACTTTGAGAGGCTGATGTGAGTGAATCACTTGAGGTCAGGAGTTTGAGACCAACCTGGCCAACATGGTGTAACCCTAGTCTCTATTAAAAATACAAAAATTTGCCTGTAATCCTAGCTACTTGGGAGGCTGAGGCAGGAGAATCGCTTGAACCTGGGAGGCAGAGGTTGCAGTGAGCTGAGATCATGCCACTGCACTCCAGCCTGGGCAACAGAGAGATTCTGTCTCAAAAAAACAAAAACAAAAACAAAAACTCTAGTGCTTCTCTCTTGTCTCTTACCTTATAGGAAAGAAAAGTGAGGTTCAGAAGTGTTAAGTACTAGGTAGTAGCAGGGTTGGGCTTGTAATCTAGGTCTGGGAATTCACTAATCCATCATAAATTTCCTATTCTCCCATTACCACTGTCCGCCTTATAAACTGAGGGTGTGAGGCAATTGCACAGAATTGTGTGGTGGAATTGTGTAATTGCCTGGGATTGCATCACACACTCTTTTTCAATGCAATTTTCCTTCCTTTGCTTCTTTGTCAAAAGCTACCTTCAAAGACTACATAGGGAATCACTCTCTTTAGCCACCTTAGCCACTGCTCCCAACTCCCTCTCAAGTATAGGACATGGTCCTATACCTCGGATATATCAGTAGAGCAGAAGCTCTATGCTAGGTACTTTATACATGCTATTTAATTGTATACTTTTAATTGTATACTATTTAATTGTACTTAATCCTCACAAGCACCTTGCAATTCTCAGCTCCATTTCACAGATGAGAAAACCGTGGTTCCTGGAGGTTGAAGAGCTTGCTCCAGTGCAAGAACTTAGAAGAGATCACCCTGACACTAAGAGCCCTTGGCCTCTCTACCATGCCATGATTCCTTCTTGGACAGAATGGAGGTTGCTAATGAAAAATCCTACCCTCACAGGTTGGCAAGGGTGCAGACCAGTGTCCAGAGCCAATGCAACGGAGCGTGTCCAAGCCCCTCACTCTGTAGCCGAGCTGGCACTCAAATTTACAGTTGGAGCCATATGCAAAAGCAGCGAGTGGATGAATACAGTCCATGGTTCCTTCGCTGGGGGCTTCCAGGTGCTGACACTGCACAGCTGGAGATAATAACCAAGGATAAAGAGAAAGGTACTGAGAAAGGAGAAAAGGCACAGATAGAGAGCAATAGTGGAACCACCTCTGAAATGGAGGTGGAGCTAGCAAGATGTGAAGGTCAAGAGACCCTAATGATCTTTGTCCAGACTTGGATTACCGGTTCCCAGGGTGACCTGCGTCTGTTAAAAACAAAGATTCCTCCAAGCTGTATTCTTAATGTCCTCTATTCCCTATACTTCTATCAACCTGTCTCAGTAGGTCTTCTAGTGTCCACTTACAGATGTAGAGGCCACCCTTTCTGATCTTATGTGGAAACTGTGAATCAGGCCATTCTGAAACTGCCTGTGGTTGTGAGTTTGGGGAAAGAAAGGAATTTTTTTTTGCTTTCTCATCTCAGATGAACCCAATCTAGCTGAATGGCAGGTAGGAAGAGAATTAAATTTTGGCAATTCAGGCCAGCGTCTCCATAAGCTGGTCAGTTTCATCTATGCACTAAGTGAGGACTGGGTGCAATGGACATTATACATCCCAACTACCTGAAACTCACCTTTACACACTGGGGCTGGGGCTGTCCATACCCCCGAGGCTGTGCATTGCACCACTTCTGGTCCAACTAATGCAAATCCCTCTTCACAACTGAAGCCGCAGCTAGACTGATGCTGGAATGCTTTTGCAGAATGAAGGCAGGTCATGTTTCCTCTTTCAGGAATCTTCAGGGGTGGGCACTGGGCAGCTAAAAACAACCACAGAATAATAGGGTGGATCCTTGGACAAATTTTGTCCATCACCTTGGAAGCCTTCAAATTCTGCAGCAGTCACACCTTCCCAAAGTGGCAGGCAGGGTGATGCACTAGAATGGTTCAATGGTATTTTCAGTAGCTGTTTGGAAAGATCTAAACACCCTTGTTTTTCATGTAGAGAAGTTAGGTAAAATTATCAAATTAATAATACTTAACCCCTAAGTCCTCATCATTGTACTCTGTTTACTTTACAATTAACAAAGGGAAAGGGGAGGGGTCCTTTTGTAATGTTTTGGCCTAAGAATCAACAATTAAACTGACTAAGTCACTCTACCTGTAAAAAAATACCATGAAAATCGAAATTAATGTTACTCGGGTTGACAGTTAACAGTGATAACCAGAATTTTCCATCTAACATAGATGGTCATTATAGCTCGCATTTTTTAATGAAGAAAGCTCATTCCATCCTCTTCTCCCCAAAAATTCTATGTCAGTGAGGATGAAAAGAATAAGGTCTACATACCTAAACACTGCGGAGGCTTATGTGTCCAGATTCCAGAAGCCAAGCATTCCAGCTTGCTGGGCCCATTTACTTGGTACCCGTCAGCACAGTGGAAGCTGCACTGCGAGTTAAAAGAGAAGTTTCCCAGAGGGTGGCTGCAGTTCATAAGCACGTGTTGAGGGAGCTCAAGTTCTCCACACTCTGTCACTGCAGGAGACAAAATAGTGATTTTTATTTTCCATGTAGAATTAACAGCAATGTCAGGTTTGCTGAAAGCTGTAACTACTTATGTAACCCTCAACGCTAATTTTTTAAACTTCTAACCCAAGCTATCCATCTCTATTTGGTCCCTTTATGTTGGCTGCGTCTTGGGAAATAGTCATTCTTTCACAAGTTTTTACTTCAAACAAGTAAAATTAGCTTCAAAGTGTTCTGTTCGTTTTGCTTCCTTTCCCTTTCCCTTTTCTTTTTTGAGATGTATGAGTCAATGTTTTTTCCCAAGAATAAAATGTTTTTACCTAGAGTGTATGTCTAGGGACACTGAGTGGAGAAGACAGATGATAGAGGGGGGTTAGTACCATCCTATTCTCACTGGAGAGCCTTCAACATGGTTTATTTACTTCTTGGCATCATCTCTAGCATAAAACCAAAATAATATCAACAAAATAGAAGCCTCACCATATTCACATTCTGGCCCATAGAATCCAGGGTAACAGGAGCAGGTGTAGTTCCCGATGGTCTCGAGGCACTCTCCTTGTTTGCTGCAGGACATGTCCTGGCAGGAGGCTGCATAGATATGGAAAGGTCAGAGTCATGAACATTCACCGATGAGAGGAAAGGCTGAATTCTCATTTTGACCATAGACTCATCCCCTCTCAGGTAGGACTGAGCTAGCCAGACAAGAGAGAACCACAGTATCTTCTAGAGAGCCAACATGTTCCCTGTGAAAAGCATTGTAGGGGTCTGCTGGAGTATTGCATGGCTCCCATTTCATACTGGCATTTAGTGTTTCCTAAGGAGGGTACTGCTGTGTGTGGACACAGAGGGACAAATGGAGCCACTGACAGATGTGTGGACAGAGAAACTCTATGTGGTACAAAATGGGTTGTGGTTTTCAAACCAAGTATTGTTTTATTATTGAAGCCCCAATGTCACATATTACAGCATTGAGGTTAGGCACCAGATGTGGGGCGTGGGGTCACACAAGTATGATATGAATCCTGGCTCTGCTGCCTACTTGCTGTGTGACCTTAGGCAAGTTACTTCTCTGAGCTCAGCTTGCCCAGGGTTAGGGCCCACACCCTTTCATCTTTCATTTGCTTCAAATCTATGTCCAGAATCCTACAGTGGAGAAACAGAGGAGCCAAATGAGATATTTAAGACCTACTCATGGTAAACGACAATCTTATGAGGTGATGTTTCATGAGTCTAAATATAGCAGGCCAAGATAGTGCTGACTATGGCTGACCTGCCATGTCCTCCTCACCAAGACAGTGCCACTCAGGTGACAGAATAGAGCAGGGCCAGAGTTTCTTTCCTGCAAGAAAGTATTTGAGGGTATGTGCACTTGATGAGAATTAGTATTAGAATTGATACTTTGAAAGCACTGAGAATGTTTTTATTAATGAGGTCATATTTGGGGCAAGGTCTGTGGCTGAACTGTTTTCTGGTGATTATTTCCTCTGCCTTAAGCCCTGTCCACATGCTGGTTCACTTGGAAGTATATTACAAAAGGATATCCACATGTCATATGTGGATATGCTGTGCTACATGATCTCTATGTTTCCTCTCAATTCTGAGATACTAAAATTCTATAAACCAAGCAAGGTTCTGTAGGAAGAAGTTCCTATGGCAGTCAGTGAATTTGGTGAAGCTGCACTGAGACACTGGGAAGGGTTCAAATAAAGAGAATATGTAGGAGGTAATAGCAGCTAAATAGATACAGGTTTGGTCCACATCGTATTCACCTTGCTCCCTGACCTTAACTCCACCAATGTCTTAATGCCTTACAGTAGCAACCCTTGCCTGCCCTGTGTTCTTGGAGCATACAAATGTTTCCCCAATTATAGCTTCCTTGGGATCTCAGAACTCCAGGGGAAAAAAGAGACAATGCTCTGTATTCTATCCCATTTCAGAGTTTCCTGAATAGACAGGTTAGCAATTTGTCTATTCCTTTGGATCTCCAGGGAGAAGAAGATTTATTCATGATGATTCAATGAATAAATCTTTTTTTGATAGCATGCTTTGAGGTCTAATAATTACTGACATGTAGAGAATTATTCCAACAATCAAACTTAATTTCATATTACAGTATATGTATTTCTCATCTCCCACGGATAACTGATGCTTCTCTGCATCCTTTACATCTTAGATGGCAAAATGGCATCAATGGGAGTGGCTGCTTAGAGTACTGTGTCGGTGGACATAAAACCCATCTGTGTCAGGTAAAGTTGTACTAATTAGTGATGTCTACCACTGTTGCGAGTTAGAGGAGTGGCATCATTTATGCCAGTAATTTTCAATCTTGTTTCTATCTTGCAATTTTTTTGGTAAGCTTTATTGAGGAAGACTGTCTTGCAAAAATGGATCTTGAAGGCTGGGTGAGAAGCGGAAGTAGTGGCATATTGAAACAGCTAGTGGAAGTCTAGGTTATCTGATAAGAGATAATTCTAGGGAGGCATAGCCCGGAAAGGGGTAGAGAGCTGACTGGGAGAGCAGTAGGATGAGCTAATATCCTGGTAATGTCCATCCTGATCCATGAATATATGGTCATTAATCAATGTATTTATACATAAATGCACTGTTTATAAAGTAGATCTGATTATATGATAATGCATTCATGGATATGTTTTGCCTCTGCTAGGAGGCTTGGGGAGAAGACGGACAATGTAGAAGGTTTTCTTTATTCTATGTATTCTGTTCCATACATGTACTGTTGAGGGCTTCTGAGGGAGAGGTGTTTAAAATCTAAAGAATTCAGAATATGTATGGCAGATGATTTATCGAAGAAGCTTCAGAGTACTTAGAACCTTCCTGCTCAGGGCAGTCCACACCATCCTTGGGCACAGTGTTCATGTGCTACAAAGGACAGAACCGGCCCCTCTAGACAGGGAAGCAACGTCAGAAAGAAGGACTCAGCTCTGACACTAGGCTCATGACTAGAGGAAGACCAAGCTTTCAGGAATGTCTGCTTACTCTGGTAGTGGGAAAGTTGACAATTAAAATACACTCGAAGTATTTCACCTTCAATTATTTCTTTCCTGCCCACTCCCCAGCACTACCCTCCCACCGAAGTTCAATGGATCTAAAGGTATGTTGTTGTTGAAGAGAAACTGTAAAGCATTTATAATCCTTGGTTATATTCTCAAATTGTTTCATAAAAATGTAGAGCAAAGAATGTGGTAGTTTATATGGCTAAAAAACACCAACTTTGGAATCAGCATGAGTGTGAAACCGGCTCCACCATCAAGTAGCTTAGAAGCTTGGGCAGATTACTTAATAGCTCTGAGCCTTTCCCTCATCAGCAAAGTAAGAGTAATAGAAAAATGATTGATGGAGTTGTCATGAGGACTAAATGTGACTAATATTAAATGAACAAATGACACATGAACTAAATAAACTAATAACACAATGCCTAAAGCATACTGACATTCAGTAGGCATTAGTTACAGCTGTGTCACCTAGGGGCTGGGCTAAATTCCCTTCCAATTTATACTCTCTCTTATGCCAGGCACAGGGGTAAACAAAAGCTCTAGACCTAAAATTTGGGAGACTGGTTTCAGGTCCTCACTTTGCTTCTGTCCTGCTCCATGGCCTTGAGAAACTAAAACCTCATGAGTGTCCTTTTTATCAGTTATAAGATGAGACAGGTGAGCTGGATGATACTAAAATTTTCCTCTAGTTTTAAGCAGCCAGTTTTCTCTAATTCTGATCTTATATTCTTCAAGGTGCTCAATCATGCTGACTGACTAACAGTTCACTCCTTGATTTCATGCCCTGCCTTTGTACCTTTGTGTTGACTCAGTGATTACTTTGGCCAACCGGAGAAGGCAGGTTTTTTAAACAGAAAAGTTTCAAAGTAGAGAAGGCCCTACCTGTGTAACACAATGCGTGCTTTTTCTTCAAGCAGTGCTCATCATTCCACTTGCCAGGGGCTGACGGACTCTTGATGTAGATCTCCACGCAGTCCTCGTTGTTCCTTTTGTTGTTAGGTTCATTATCAGCCCAGTTCTCAGCCTCTTTAGTGAGAGCCTTTTTGGTTCCCACCCAGGTCCATGTCTTATTGCTCTTTCGGATCCCAATCCAGTAGTAGGTGCTGTAGTAGGGTAGGACCTCATTGAGGTAATCAATTTCCTTTTTATTCTGGATGGCCACTAAGTCTGTGTAGCGATTCTGGCAGTATTTGCGGGAAGTATTCCATGAGTATGCTTTTGTGCTGTAATGATAAGTCCACGCTGCCACTTCTTTCTGGTTTGTTAGTTCTAGAGTAAAGGAGAGTGTGTGCCAGGTTAGCAACCCTCACCAAAAAGAAGCTGTGACCCCAAGTATGCCTCTGCATAGTCAGATGTGTTTCTGACCAGAACATGAATACCCAAAACATGACTAGTTTATGTCTAATGTAGTTGTTTGAAGGAAAAAGAGTGGTTTCCACCTTTTGCTTAAAAGTGTGAATGAAGTCAGAATAGGAAAATGTCATCTTCTGAGGATCCTTGATGTTAAAGATTTGGAATCATAAGATATCAAAGTTGGGAGGGACCCTGGAAGTCATCTAATTTACTCCTGTCCTTTTATAAAAGAAGGAGACGTAAGTAATTTGCCCAAGCTCAGATTAAATGACACAAAAATGTCTTAAAGGCAGGCTCTACCTCTTCACGTGGAAAATAACATGCTTTATGACCTGGAGCCTACCAGCTGGTCCAGACTCATTGCCCACCATATTTACTTTCTCAGAAAAACAGAATTCCTACTTCCTTGAATTTGCACATGTTCTCCCCACTATCCTGGCTGTTCTCTCTTCTTATGTCTGGTAAACTTTACTCCCCCTACTCTCCATGGCTTTCCCAGATGGACTCTGTGTTCCTTCCTCCAGGCTCCCACAGCACCTCATCCCTGCCTCCATTGCCCTCATTGCCATGTATGGTAATGTCTGTTTCTTTGATACAGCCTACATCTGCCAGGTTGTAAATCTCCAATGGTGTTTTGTTTTTAGCTTTGGATCCTTAGCACTGAGCCTAGAGTTTAGCACTTAACAGGCCTTCAATAAATACGTGTTGAATGAGTGAAACACAGTAGGTTTGTGGCAGAGCCTGGGTAGGAAATCAGATATCCTGATCTGCAGTCTTATAGTCGTTCCATTCTTCTTGGCTGTTTCTCTTTTATTAACTACTCTACTTCCTCCATGTCTGCATACTCACTTATTAACATAGGGCTCAAAACAGCCCTTTTTCACAAGTGTTTTTGATACCAAATGAAATAAAGAATGTGCCTTTCAAAAGTATAAAGGTACTACAGCACTGTTACCATAGCCTGTGGGAGTCCACCCGGGGCAGGAGAGGCCAGTTCCCGCATGAAGAGGTGTACAAAGCAAGCAATCAGACCTGGAAATGGGTTTGTTTCCTGTTTATTTAGAGGCTTGTTTCTATCCAACCCTCTTCTCTGCTGCCTGCATGAGGGTTAGTCATGCTTGTACCTCCCTTGCTGACATTTCCAGGACATTGTTTTGCCTTAAAAACTTCATTCTAATATAGCCAGGGCTGCATTATGACTTTCATAGACTTTAGGCAACTTTGCCTATGTAGGCTTCTTTCTTCATGCTAACATATTGAAAATTCTATTTTGCAACTGCACTGATACAAAGATGAATATATCACTATATATTAAAACATTTTCTTTGACTTCAAATAAAATAATTCTAAAAGACATTCAAACATATTTGTGGGTCTCTAAAAATTGTGTGGGTCTGTGTCTACTACGCCTAATGGAGAAACTGGTCCTGGATATATCATTTTAAGTTCTTTGCTGTGCCCTTTCTACCAATCTGATGGTGTTGGATACATTTGTCTTCCAGCAATCGGCACCTGGACAGTTTTCCCATGCCTCAAATCAACTGGCTACAATCCGTAAAGTTCTCACACATAGCTCTGGGCTCTACCGTAATTACTTGGGGCTAAGGAAGAAGTTAGCATCAAGTTTACCAGAGATCAGGGCACTGAAGCAAAGGAGTCGGGCAATTCCAAAGACCACTCTCCGGAATCTCTGATACAAGATGGCTTTTTGGCAGCTGGCCTGAAACAAGAAGAGAAAACTTTCTTTTAGTATCCATACACCACCAACATGGCCAAAAATAATTCTAGTTAACAATCATTATGTTGAAGTATAATTGCGCCAATTTCCATTGGAAGAGTGGTTCAAGCCTTCTGCTTCCTTCTTGCTTCGCATTGCCCTGCTTCTAAGTTCTACCCTGGATGGACACTGTAGCAAGGCTAGGGACAGAGTTCATTTCTTCATTCATTCAACAAATATTTATTGAGTAGCTTGTGCCACCAATATTTGTATTTTAAGATACATTTTCAATGTGTATGGAAGAAAGCTAAACACATTAATATGGCTGTAATTATAATAAAAAACATTATTATAGAAGTCACATGAGAACTTCCTGACCCACACAAATAATGTCTAACCTATACTTTGAGTTCCAGAGCATCAACTAATTGTGTTATGCTATGCCATCTATTTTGTATTATTGATCTTTGTTTTATCTTCTTGCTTTTTCATTTCTGCACACATCTACAATACTATTCAATGTTTAATATACATATGTATGTATATATTTAATATTTCTTAATATATGCAGTAAACTTATTCCCCTTGGATCTATAGCAACTATTATTTCTCATGAACTCTCTTCTGTTGGGCTTTCATCAAATCTATGAATATTTTTAAAATGTTTTTGGGGCCGGACGCAGTGGCTCATGCCTGTAATCCCAGCACTTTGGGAGGCTGAGGTGGGTGGATCATGAGGTTAGGAGTTCAAGACCAGCCTGGCCAACATAGTGAAACCCTGTCTCTACTAAAAGTACATTTTTTAAAAATTAGCCAGATGTGGTGGTGGGTGCCTGTATTCCCAGCTACTCAGGAGGTGGAGGCAGGAGAATCACTTGAACCAGGGAAGAGGAGGTTGCAGTGAGTGGAAATCACACCACTGCACTCTACCCTGGGCGACAGTGTGAGTCTCCTTCTCAAAAAAAAAAAAAAAAAAAAAAAAGTGTCTACTGTACCTATTGGATAAATTGGTCCTGGATATATCAACTGAGTTCTAGTGATGCTTATCTTCTCCGACTTCCTCATGTTGCACTTGAAAATACTGAAGCTTGGAGCATCTAAATAACACATTCAGAATGACAGTAGCAGAGCCTGACTTTGAAACAAGAGCTCTTTCCACTCTACTTTTTTTTTTAATTTTTATTTTTACCTTCATTAACCTCCAGGCTTCTAAATCCATGCTGCATTGCTGTTGTGGATGGTAGAGTGTGTGACATGACTAAGCCTAGTTGCTACATTGGTTCCCCTCCAAAGCCACTCCAACATTACCATCAACATAAAAACAGTGCATTTGCTATGCATTTGCAGTTTTGTCACTATCCCAGTCAGACTGCTACCTAAAATCTCTCCTGTAAAAAAATCCCACATTGCCATAGACCACAATTTGGTTTGTGACAATTTGCTGCGGGGTTATGTATGTGTTCGTGTGTCTAGACCCAGTGATAGATGATGTAGTGTGCATGGAATGGTGTGCAGTTGTGTGTGTATTCCTGTGTCACGCCCCAGTGACAGATGATGTAGGGTACATGGAACAGTGTGGGGTTGTGTGTGTGTGTGTGTGTGTGTGTCATGCCCAGTGATGGATGGTGTAGGGTACATGGGACAGCGTGGGGTTGTGTGTGTGTTCGTGTGTCATGCCCACTGATGGATGATGTAGGGTGCATGGGACAGTGTAGGGTTGTGTGTGTGTGTGTGTGTGTGTGTGTGTGTGTCATGCCACAGTGACAGATGATGTAGGCTGAATGGGACAGTGTGGAGCTGTGTGTGTATGTGTGTGTCATGCCCCAGTGATGGATGATGTAGGCTACATGGGATGGTGTGGGGTTGTATGTGTGTGTGTGTGTGTCACGCCCCAGTGATGGATGATGTAGGGTGCATGGGATGGTGTAGGGTTGTATGTGTGCGTGTGTGTGTGTGTGTGTCATGCCCCAGTGATGGATGATGTAGGGTGCATGGGATGGTGTGGGGTTGTGTGTGTATGTATGTGTCATGCCATAGTGATGGATGATGTAGGGTGCATGGGATGGTGTAGGGTTGTGTGTGTGTTCATGTGTCATGCCCCAGCGATGGATGATGTAGGATGCATGGGATGGTGTGCAGTTGTGTGTGTGTGTCACACCCCAGTGATGGATGATGTAGGGTGCAAGGAATGGTGTGGAGTTGTGTGTGTGTGTCATGCCCCGGTGATGGATGATTTAGGGTGCATGGGACTGTGTGGGGTTGTGCATGTGCTCGTGTGTCATGTCCTGGTGATGGATGATGTAGGGTACATGCAATGGTGTTGAGTTGTGTGTGTGTGTCACTCCCAGTGATGGGTGATTTAGGGTGCATGGGACATTGTGGGGTTGTGTGTGTGTGTGTGTGTGTGTGTCATGCCCAGTGATGAATGATGTAGGTGCATGGGACAGTGTGGAGTTGTGTGGTGTGTCACGCCCAGTAATGGATGATGTAGGGTGCATAGGACAGTGTGGAGTTGCATATGTGTGTGTATGTGTGTTTGTGTGTGTGTGTGTGTGTGTGTGTGATGCCCAGTGATGGATGATGTATGGTGCATGGGACAGTGTGGGGTTATATATGTGTGTGTGTATGTGTGTGTGTGTGTCATGCCCAGTGGTGGATGATGTATGGTGCATGGGGCTGTGTGGGGTTGTGTGTGTGTCATGCCCAGTGATGAATGATGTAGGGTGCATGGGACAGTGTGGGGTCGTGTGTGTGCATATGTTCGTGCACTTTTGACTACAGCCTGACCAGATACCAGGGAGAACTCAACTCAAACCAGTTGATGTGCAGAGAGCAGAGTTATCTCATAAGCCTAGAACTTTTCATCTGGGAGCTTCTGAATCTTTGCTTTGGTAAGTAGGCATATTTTGTGTTCTTATAAACTGCTGATCTCTGCAGGACCTATGATTAAACACTGAGAGTATCATGACGTTATGATTTATGGTGCTGTTTATTTGCACAAAAAGTAGAGTGACAGATAATCCCTTAGTGAGAAACTAACCCCACTGCTTTCTCTGAATTGTGTTGTGTCACAAGCTGTTGTTACGAACACATTTCAAAGTGCACCATTCCAAATGCTGAAGCAGAAATCTTCAAACCAGGATAAGGCTGACTTCCCAAGGGTTTCACAAGCAAAGAGAGTGTTAATTAAATCTATATTCAGATTCTCAACTTTCACATATATACTTTCTTAAAAACAATTTTCCTAAAATACACCTTTCTCCTGCTTTACAAGAGAAATATTATACCTTTTACTAATTTCTTATTTATTCTAGAGCTTTGCCCTTGGATATAAATACATTCGTATGCCAAAGATGATTCAAAATATTGGTATAGGTATTAAGAATTTGAATATTTTAAATGATATTGCAGCAAATCCTTTTTCAAGTATGGTGATTTCCATTTAGTTCCTTTCATCAGCTTTGAGGGAGCACTCAATTAAGTTGTCAGCTTTGACTAAATTTTGATATTAAATCACTATGTAATTTGGGGCATATAACTTGGAAGGACTTCAAGGAATTGAGACATTGCTACAATAAAACTTCTAATTCCATTTACTTATTCATATGAATGAAGTTTCTCAGGTTTAAATCCTTGAAAATGAAATATGGGAATAATATTGATGCTAAACTTGTTGGATTTTGTTGATAAATAATATTCATTTATGGATATATGAACAAATAGGGGAAAGCTCCTCCTCTCTTAGAGACCAATCTTCAATAGTAATTTAAATACAAAGGTTTAAATTACTTGTCAAAACTTGTAGTATATTTACCTTAGTTTATTTAATTGTGTACTAAAAGTAGCTGTCATGCTAACTCAATAGAATAGAAAAACATTTTAACACATAGAGACTTATGGTTGTAGAAAATTAAAATTTTATATTATATTTTTATTTTGCAAAGAAGTACAATAATCAAGAAAATACTTTAAGCTTAAAATGTGTTGTCTTAGGCTAAATAATGTAGAAGTGGGATAGAAATAAGTATTCAAGGAGAGAAAAATGAATAACATAAAATTTCTTATTACTAAGAGTCTGCTTGTGGTCTTTTAAGTGATGAGGATTGCAGATCACGCTAGTACTTTATTCCATTGGATAAACTTTAAGAAATTATGTAACAATTTTATTTTTAAAGTCTAATTTTTGTAATACATTGGAAAATCCAATCTTCTTTTGCTTTTAAAATTTGGGATAAAAAATTGTAGCTTTCCACTTAGAAAGGTGTAAGAGGTAACGTAGTGCTCCAGGATATTTTTGGAGGTATAGGAGCAAAAATATTGCTGCTGAAGAGCACAACTCTGCAGGCTTCATGAAGGGACCTAAGTGCTTGTCTCTGAACCTGGGCTCTGCCTCTACTCAGGCAGATTGCAGGACGAGTGCAACGATTTTAAATTTAGTGGTAATCTTCCTGTGGAAGTGGTTTTCTCCCTGAACAGAGTATTTCTAGGGATTTCCCTGGCTTTGGGGCCAGCTCACAAGAGTGTGTGGGGCGGGGGAGTCGGCGAGTCTCCTAGTCTCCCATCACAGTGGTCAACTCTACCCACTGTTTCCTGTTTTGGCTTGTTTGTTTAAACTTTTAAATAAGATGTGGTTTAAACAAAGTTTCCAAAAAGAGATGTTTCCCATTTAACCTGTTTGTTCGTTTGTTTACACTTTTTTTAAGCAAAATTTCGTCAGCAAATTCTGTACCACACGAGACAAAACAGAAAGTGAGAGAGAGCGAGAGAACTTGTTTTAAATATTTTAAAATTTTAGAGGACTGGTACAGTGCTTCCGATAAGGGCACAACATCTAAGAAAGGAAAATGCAAGTCAGTGTGCATCCCCTGCTTTAATCTGACATAGTTTTCTGTTTCCTTGCATCACCAAATACCAAGATTCACCTCTTATGGTCTCTTGTGGGAGACCATAAAGGTCACTTTCAAGCTAACTTAGCATTTATCTGCTGTTCTGCAGTAAGTCTTCAGATCATGAATGCCTAAGATGGGGCGGCCACCACTCCCCACCGCTGAGACTCAATGAGTGTAAATGATTTGCCCAAGCTTGCTCACCTGAATGTACATAGGGTTAACACAGTAATTCTTATTCTTCCAGGGCTTATGCATTTTCAAAATCTGATAAAAGCCATGGTCAGACTTCTTCAAAACATATGCATACTTGCAGTATTTTAGACAATCTCAGATGGTTCATGACCTACTAAATCTGTCCATGTATAATGGGGCCTGAGTTCAAGATTCTGTGTTAACTGTAAGGCAACTGACAAGGATTTTGTGTGCAGGTGTGGAGAATGGATGATGTTTAAAAATCTTCTTCGAGTAACAATCTTCCTCTGAAACCTGCTTGGGGTGGGCAGGCCTTCTCACACCTGCTCCTACTCTGCATTATAGTCTTCAGGATGCTGCTCTGTCCTGTGTCACTAAGCAAGTTAAGTACGAAAACAAGAGGAAATTCCTCTCTAGAAGCATCCATATGCTCTGCTAGTCTTTGATGTGCTCTGGAAGCCTGGTTCAACTGGAAGTTGCTGGAAAGGAGTCAGAGACTCGGTCATTAGAATAACATCCTGTGCCTCTGTAAGCCTTCATTAAGCACCATGATTATCTTTAATTTTACTTTAATAAAGAACTAGGCTGGGTGGGGTGGCTCGGGCCTGTAATCCCAGCACTTTAGGAGGCCAAGGTGGGCAGATTGCTTGAGGTCAGGAGTTCGAGAACAGCCTGGCAACGTGGTAAAACCTCGTCTCCACTGAAAATACAAAAATTAGTTGGACATAGTGGCGCATGTCCGTAGTCCCAGCTACTTGGGAGGCTGAGGCAAGAGAATCGCTCGAACCCATAAGGCAGAGGTGGCAGTGAGCCAAGACACTCCAGCCTTGGCGACAGAGTGAGACTCTTTCTCAAAAAACAAAACAAAACAAACAAAAAAAACTAATAATGATTGCAGGGTAAAGAAAGAAGCAGAGAGAAAGTGGAATAAGCAAATGCCTTGACCTAACTTTTCATAGAAGGAGGTACCAGAGGCTAGTAGGTGTCCCATGGCTTGCCACGTTCCAGGTGGCTTACAAAGTTGGCAGGAATAGTGCCACAGAAACGAGATCCTGTTCTCTTTGTCTACATTGTAGACCACAGTTTTGTGCTTTTAAGAAGGCAGAATCAAACAATGTCCCTCCCTTGACCCTTTGTCCTCCTGCCCATATCAGCCCAATTTCTCTCCTTCCTCTATAGCTAAACTTTCTTAACTTGCTTGCCTCCCCTTTACTCTCCAGCCCACTGCCCCATCATCCTAGCAAAGTGTTCCTGCAAACTTCATTGCTGACATCCTCATTACCAAACCAAATGAAGACTTTCCACCCTTATCTTCCTTGACCTTTCTGTAGCAATAAATACCACTACTTCCTTTTGCCTAAAATGCTTCCCTTAGCTCTTCTGTTGTTCTTCTGCTCTAATGTTTGAGAAACTTTTCTGAGTCTTCTGAATCTACCTCAATCCTCTGCCTTCCCTTGCAGAGGTAAGGGTTTCTCTAGGTTCCCACTTCCATGGCCCTATTCTCTTCTCATTCTTCTGCTTTACTGGAAAGTAAAGATGACCTCCTTATGGTCATCTGTTTCCAATGTCCTCTAATCAGCATCTCCATTTCTGAATATTCTCTTGAGCAGGAGGTCCACAATTTAAATGCACAACAAACATGTGAGTATACAACTGAGGAAGCTACTGACAGAGGCTTCTCAAGGGCAAGGACTATTACTCACTCAGGTCTGAATCCCCAGCCATGGTAGGGCACATACTTAATGCTTAATAAACATTTTATGGATAAATGAATGAATGAATAATGGCAGAGGAATGACTGAAAGTAAGATAAAAATATGCTAAATAGAAAAATGTTGGAAAAATACATAATAATTATAACTGAGTGTATTACTTTTACATTAGTGATAATATCTAAGTGAACAAATAAAATGGTGAAGACGGACACAATTCCAGTCCTCATAGAATGCACATTCTATTGGTAGATATGACAATGAAACAAATACTAATAACTACGCAATAGTACTAAGCAAGTAAACATGAAAAATATTAATAGAATATAGCCATAAGCGCTAGGTAGGAAATGAAACTTATGTGATAGAATGACTGTGTCACTATGTTGGTCAGGAACGTCAGGGAAGACCTCTTTAATGAGATAATGTTTAAGTGGAGAGAAGAATGACAAGAAACCAGTCAGTGAGAAGCAGGAAGAAGAGCATTAAAGGAAGAAGAAAAAGCTATTTCAAAGGCCTTAAGGTGGAAGCAAACTGCAGTGTGTTCAAAGAACATGAAGACATTAGTGTGGCCAGAATGGAATGAGCAATGGAGAGAAAAATATGAGATGGGGGTAGTGACAGATCACATCAGGCTTTGGGATCCAAAACAAGCAGATGAGATTTTATTCTAAGGGCAACGATAAGCCAAGGGAGGTTGGGCAGGGTGGCTCACACCTGTAATCCTAACACTTGGTGAGGCCAAGGCAGGCAGATCACTTGAGTTCAGGAGTTTAAGACCAGCCTTACCAACATGGAGAAACCCCATCTCCACTAAAAACACAAAAATTAGCCGGGCATGGTGGCACATGCCTGTAATCCCAGCTACTCAGGAGGCCGAGACAGGAGAATCACTTGAACCGAGGAGACAGAGGTTGCAGTGAGCTGAGATGGCGCTACTGCACTCCAGCCTGCTGAAGATTGGGAGGTCCTCGAGTTTAATTGAAAATGTAGTTTGAAACCAGATCTTGTGGGTCACAAATACCAGTTGGCAGAAGGGATCTAATTGCAGGGTTCTGAACAGAGAAGTATCATGAACACATGCACTTAATGGTGGTATGATTTTTTTCGGGGGGCTGGGGGATAGGGTCTTGCTCTGTTGCCCAGGATAACATGCAGTGGCATGATCTGGGTTCACTGAAACCTCCACCTCCCAGGCTCAAGTGATCTTCCCAGCTCAGCCTCCTGAGTAACTGGGACTACAGGCATGTACCACCGCACTCAGCTAATTTTTTTGTAGAGATAAGTTCTCACTATATTGCCCAGACTGGCCTGGAGCTCCTGGGCTCAAGCAAAACTCTTTTGTTGGCCTCCAAAAATGCTGAGATTATAGGGGTGAGAGTGGTGCGATCTTTTTTTTTTTTTTTTTTTTTTTTTTTTTTTTTTCTTCAATGAGTTAGAATCAGGGAGATTGCACTGCAAAAGAAGAGGCTATTGCAATGGTCCAGTGAGAGTTAAAGAGGGACTGGTTTGGTCTGGCATCAGTGGGAATGCAAATGGGGGAGGTGAATATGAGAGTCATGGAGGACGCAGAACTATACAACTTGTTGGTAGCAAAGCCCAGATGTTACAAGCTATTACAGCTAATACATTAGTTCCCTTATGTTTCTGGATGATGGTTGTGGTAGTGGTGTGGCACAGATATGAGTAGCCCAGCTTAGGGGTGGAAAAAGAAATACAGTGAGAAAAGAGGTTGTCTCTAAGCCAAAGAGCAAATTATGAATATAGACAGGAAGGGACCTAGGACATCAACATTTAGAATCCAAGCATATACTTAATTTAGACTACTAATTGCCATTATTTTGAGTAAACTATTAGCATTAAAAATAAAGTACCATACTTAAATTTTTAAAAAAGTCATTGGATCGGAGATGAGTTATATCTCTACAAATAGTAAGGATTTGCTCTGCATTTGACTTCATAAAGTTTCAGGTTTACTTTTCAATCAGAGAGATTAGACACCTTGAAGACAATATAACGAATGTCATTTATAAAACCACTGTGTACCTACTCTCTAGGGTTAGATCCAGGGTTTTTTCTAAGCACAGCTTTTTATGTAGTAAGTCATTTTGATTTTTGAGGATTTGATTAATAAGCTTCTACTTAAAGATCTCTGAAGATGCACATTCTAAGAGCTGGTGGCCAGCCCAGGAGAGTCTGAACTATTTTAGTTGCATTTTGAAAAACAGGTAATGAAAAGAAGAGTAAGGACTAGAAGCCACATAGCTAAGGTGGTTAAAAGGTATAAATGGAAAATAATCCAGACCTGCTCCTTAGCCCACTAAAACTTTGTTTTGTTTTGTTTTGTTTTGTTTTGTTTTGGAGACGAGTCTTGCTCTGTCACCCAGGCTGGAGTGCAGTGGCATGATCTCGGCTCACTGCCACCTCCACCTCCTGGGTTCAAGAGATTGTTCTGCCTCAGCCTCCTGAGTAGCTGGGATTACAGGCGCATGCCAACATGCCCAGCTAATTTTTGTATGTTTAGTAAAGATGGTGTTTCACCCTGTTGGCCAGGCTGCTCTTGAACTCCCGACTTCAAGTGACCCATGCACCTCAGCCTCCCAAAGTGCTGGGATTACGGGCATAAGCCACTGCGCCCAGCCGTAGCCTGCTAAAAGTTTGACAAACATCAATGCAATTTAACTATAAGTTCCCAGTCAAGAGTTACTCCTCTGAGATCTATCTGATTGAAAACACCCCACCAGAAAAACCTTATCCTCATTTTCTCAGGTCCTAAAAGTTAATTAAAGCCACTCTCTGAACTGGAAGCAAAACTTACAGAGGGGCTTCTGAACACAAAGCACAGGAGGCAATCGAGAAGGGTTCTGATCGTGGGATCCACACGGAGGTCTGGGAACCTCCTGTGGTTGTCTCTGAAGGTTGGTGTTTATGTGGATGTTTTTGCTTTCATCTGAGAAAGACAAGTTGCAACTTTCATCAAAATCTCAAAGAACTCTATGATCCAATAATTATGTTCATACCTTTGAAATGCAGAAGGATGCCAAGGGGAGTAGAAGGAAGGGAGGAAGAACTGCTCATTTAAGTTAACCAATTCAGAAGTATGACATGCAAAAAGATAAGACAAAGTAACTCATATCCTCATGTCATTGTGGTTCAAACTTAGGACAGGCTCAAACTCCTTCCTCTTCTCTTTATCATACTCTCATTCCTGTTTTCCCCAACACGGAACCCCACATTATAAGTAGTTGAAAAGTGTGCTATAGTAAAGCAAAGAAGTGGGATGAATCAGATGTATGCGGTACTTTTTTCTGGAGTCCCACAGAAAGGTGCTCAAAAACAGAGAGCTGCCTGTTTCCTCCATAGCCACAGACTGCAGGATTTCAGACCCTGGGACTACGTGGGATACTCTTGGAAAGTCTGGGGAAAATTAGAAGTAGCCTAACCATGTGCATTTTATCTAGGTGCATATAACATTGCTGAGTTCAAAATGCCTAGCTATCCTTGGATCTTTCCTGAATCCTAAACCCCACCATTCCTAAGATTGTTCTTTTTCTTGTAACAATAATGGCTAACATTTACTAACACTTACTATGTGTCAGGCTCAGATCTGGATGCTTTTCAGCAAAATCTTATTTAATCCTCGTGATAAAACTATAGAGTATTATTACTATATCCATTTTATAGAAGAAGAAACTGAGTCATTAACAAGATTGAGACTTAGGGCAGAAATGGAAACTATGTGTATATTCCAGATCAGTCCCAGAAGATTCATAGGCTCACAGAAAGAAATGGGAGGGATGGGGATGAGAAACTCTTCCATTGTAAGCTTGTCCCAGGGCAGTTGCCCAGTCTTCCATTTATTTCATCATTTATCCCAGACAGAAGTGCAGTCTTGGAAAATGGGGTGACAGGTTTACCATGATCTACTCTCAGAGAGCCCCTGTAGATTCCAGTAGGAGGAACAGCAGCTGCAGAGCCAGAGGACAGGACCCAGATCCCAACATCATGTAGCCTAACAGTGCAGCTTAGATAAAACAAAGCCTCTGTAAGCCACAATGACTTCATTTGTAAAATAGAAATAGCAACCTCAACTCACAAAGATGTTGGGAGGGTGAAAGTGGACAGCAAGTTTAAAAGCACTCACAAAATCTAATAGGCAATTCAACATAAAACTCCATGGCTATCGCTGTTCCTCACTTTCTGAAACTTTACCTGCCTGACTTAGTCCCAAACCACTCCAACTCACTTCAACCACTTCCCATGCAGAAAAAAAATAAACTCACCATCTCCTCTGCGACTCTGCTGGTTTTCTGCCTTCCGCCCAACCTGGACTTCTTATAATCTCACTGCCTCCCCTCAGTGTCAGGCTGTTTAGAAAAACAACTTCCTATTCACATTCCAGAAACTCACCACAGCCCTTCCCATGAAGTTAGAATGTTGATAATGCAAGGGTGATGTTGGCAGCTTAGAAACAGTGGTTGCCAAGAGGCAAAGGGGTCACCCCCTTCCATGGGAGATGGTCTGGAGACAGGGCAAGGTGAATCACTCCTGCGCTGAGCAACGTGGTAACAGTACATACACAAAGGTTTCCTTTGATTATGATATAAGCCCCAATTTAAAGTCGTACATTTGGAAAATATGCTTTGAATTAATCATAATGTGATTTTCCAGTGCCCATTTTCCAGTTGTCGTGAAATGTCAGTGAATGTTTACTATTCCAGCAGCCTTCTGAGGGAAAGGAGCAAAAATAGTAGCACGATAAAAATTAGAGAGAAAAGGAAAAAGCCACTAACGGTTTTCTGGCACTTAGGGAAGTTTACTGGTAAGTTTCAAAATGACGTATTAAATAGACATAAGTCACATGAAAGAAATTCTGCTTCTTATATCAGAAATAAAAAGGTATACAAATAGATACCTTTTTATTTTCCTCTTCCCATGGAATATGTAGGACCAAAAAGCTGTTGGCATAGTAGTTAAGACTTGAGCTATGCTGTTAAACAGCCTGAGACCCATCCTGGCTCCGCCTCTGGCTATCCACTGGGCAAATTACTTAAACTCTCTATGCCTCTGTTTCCTCAACTGTAAAATAGAATAACAAAATTTGTCTCACCGGGTTGTTGTAGAATCAAATGAGTTAATATGTAGAGAGTGATTGAAATGACACCTGGCCCACAATTGACACTCAACAAATGTTAGCGATTATTACTACTTTTCAGATTAGATCTCAGACAGCAAAATCAAGTATCAGGTATTTAGTATCAAGTCAGAAAGCCATAACTCCTATTTATACTCTCAGAATTCTATTGTGTAGTAGTAGGTATTATTCTTCATTCACTTCATGATGGTTACAGCTTGTAAATAGGCATCTCATGGATAAATTTAAAATGGAATGAAGTAGAAACATTGGAAGAAAGTCTAAAGGTAAAGATGAATTAGGGCATGTGAGGCTGCATTTGCACTTTGGAATTTGGTACCAAGAAGAAGAAATTAATTATATAGTAGAAGTAGAAAAGATTGTGAAGGAGATGCTGTTGAAGGAATGACTGTAGGGGAATAAGGGAAGCTTAGAGAGATGAAAAACTGAGGAACTTCTTGGCAGCATGATGCAGTTCAGAGTCTAGACCCCAGAGTCAGACTGCCTAGCTCCACCACCTACCAGCTGTGTTGAGCGTTACTCATCTCCCTATGACTCAGTTTCCTCAGTGATGTGGTTTTGCTGTGTCCCCACCCAAATCTCATCTTGAATTGTAGCTCCCATAATTTCCACAGGTTGTGGGAGGGACCTGGTAGGAGATAATGGAATCATGGGGGTGGTTCCCTCATACTGTTCTCATGGTAATGAATAAGTCTCATGAGATCTGATGGTTTTATAAGGGGAAACCCCTTTTGTTTGGTTCTCATTTCTCTCTCTTCCCTGCTGTCATGTAAGACGTATCTTTTGCTTTCTGCCATGATTGTGAGGCCTCCCCAGCCATGTGGAACTGTGAGTCCATTAAACCTCTTTTTTTTAAATAAATTACCCAGTCTTGGGTATGTCTTTATCAGCAGCATGAGAACAGACTAATACACTCAGCAATGTGAATAATAAGGTTAATAATCACCAAACACATAGACGTGTAAGGACAATTAAATGAATTTAAAGTGTTTGGAACAATACTTAGCATGCTGTAAGTGTAAGTTTAAGTGTTGGCTATTATTCTACAAGACTTGCCTCCATGTCTTTCTGTTCTTACTTTCATTCACCAGCCCCTCTTTTTGGCATTGCCTCATGTTAAAATATATATATATATATATATATATATATAGTCTCAGATGGAGATGAGGAAGGGTGGTATGTAGACTAGTAGGTTCTCTTTTTTTTTTTTAATTTTTTTCAGACAGGGTCTCACTCTGTGTCCTTAGGCTGAAGTGCAGTGGCATGATAACTGCTTTCTGCAGCCTTGACCTCCTGGGCTCAAGCAGTTCTCCCACCTCAGCCTCCTGAGTAGCTGGGACTACAGATGTGTACCATCACTCCTGGCTAATTAAAAAAAAAATCTCTAGAGATAGGGTCTCACTATATTTCCCAGGCTGGTCTTGAATTCCTGGGCTCAAGTGATCCTTTCACCTCAGCCTCCCAAAATGTTGGAATTACAGGCATGCGCCCCCATGCCCAACCTGATAGGTTCTTGTTGATAATAAGTTTCATATTAATAAGTGCAACTGGTAATATGTTTTTAAGTTGATGTTGTTACATTTTAGTGAATATAAAAAAAACATAAAAAGATTCCTATGGAGGTGACATTAGCAAGATAGTGGAGTAGCAGATGTCAGCCTTATGCCCCAAGAAAAAACAAATATAGACAGCTATACACAAATCAAAATAGCCCTCAAGAGGGTGGGGAGTTGCGGGGTGGGGCTCAAGAGCCTGTTAAAGAATTTGGAACAACAAAATGGAGAAAAGAAAACAATATCCATGTAGAAGAATCACTAGTGAGACTGGCCTCTATGAGACACCAGGAGATATCTAGGAATAAAGAAAGTTGTAGGCTATCAGTGTCAGTCACGTGGTAAGAGCCACTGTGGCCCCCAGTGTCCTGCTCCACAGAGGACACTGGCATCTTTTGTCACTAAGGTAACCAACAGCCATCCCCACAGCAGGATGCTAGAAAGGGAGACACAGTTGCACCACCCCCCAAACCCCCTCACCAAGAAGCAGCTATTGTACTGCCCCAGGACTGGGGCCAGGGTTGCCACCTCTTGCAACTCTATGTGTTTCCCTGATCCCCAAAAGTTGTGGCTGCTCTGCAGGTATTCACACTCCGGACTGTGGCTCTGTGGCTGCAGTGCACCTACTCATGTCTCAGACACTGGAGTCATTGCTGTTGTGAACTAGATCTCACTGTGGGACCCCAAACCAAGTTCTCTCTGTGAAAGTCTTTGCTCCGGACACCAGTTCAGCCACTGTAGAAAGCTAACCCCTATTCTTGACTCCAGAGCTACTGTAGTAATGTGCACGCCTGTGCTCCAGACCCTGGCTCTGAGGCTGCGCTACACACAACCACACCTCCAACACCAGAGCCACCATTACAGTGAGCTCTACACACCCTGGGTCCCAGTCCCAGAATCAAGGTTTCTCTGTGCCTGTCCATGCTCCAGTCACCAGCTCAGCCAACAAGGAGAGCTAACCCACACCCTGGATCCTGGAGCCACTGTAGCTCTGCATATACGTGCAGTAAAGTCCCTTGCTCCTCAGTTGCTTTATATGTACCTGCACTTTACACACTATTGTCAATGTGATAGTAAGTATGCCTGTGCCTTGGGCACTGGTGCCATTGCTACCATTGAATCTGGTGCTGTGGTCCCTCCATGCATGCCCATGCTTCAGGCCTTGACTCTTGACCACTCCATGGGCACTATTCATCAGACACCAGTGCCACCACCACCATAAGCAGGCCTGCAAGTTAGACCTAGTTCCAAGAGGAATTTCTTCAGTCACAACTTCCCAGGTGGGGAAGAAAAGAGATACGGAGGACTTGTCACCACTGAAAACCTCAACAGCCTCCTTGCCACTATAGATACCCACAGTGTTGGCTTCTAAGGATCCCTGTAGTCTTCACCGACACCAACCTCAGCTGACAGATCTGCATGGAGACCACACAGCTTTGCCCCCACTGAAGTTAGAACTTTTGCATCCCACCCAGCCAGCATCCTTGCATTATCCTACATAAGATGGTATTTATCCACCAAAGTCAGCCCATACAGCCTGAAATTGCGGCAGATCCACCAGATGCTCAAACATCAGTGTAAGGCAGCAAGAAACATGAAAACCCAAATTAAAATATCACCACCTAAGAAACACAATAATTTCCCAGTAGCTGACCCAAAAGAAATGGAGTACTACAAATGGCCTGACAAGGGATTCAAAATAATTGCTTTTAAAGAAGCTCAGTGACTTTGAAGCAGACACAGAGAAACAATTTGGTGAAATCAGAGAAACAATAAATGGACAGCATAAGAAATATAACAGAAAGATTAAAATGATAAAAAAAAGTTGGAGCTGAAAAATATAATGAATGAAGTGAGAAATGCAGTAGAAGTCATCAATAGCAGACTTGATCAAGCAGAAGAAAGAATCTGTAAACTGAAGACAGGTTTTTGAAAATATACAGTGAGAGGAGAAAAAAAGAATGAAAAGAAATGATGAAAGCCTATAGGATTTATGGGACAGCATAAAGAGAGCTAACATTCAGCCAGGCACAGTGGCTCATGCCTATAATTCCAGCACTTCGGGAGGCCAAGGTGGGTGGATCACCTAAGGTCAGGAGTCGACACCAGCCTGACAAACATAGGTGAAACCCCATCTCTACTAAAAATACAAAAACATTAGCCAGGGATAGTGGCACATGTCTGTAATCCCAGCTACTGGGGAGGCTGAGGCAGCAGAATCTCTTGAACCCAGGAGGCAGAGGTTTCAGTGAGCTGAGATCATGCCACTGAACTCTAGCCTGGGTGACAGAGTGAGACTCCATCTCAAAAAATAAAAATGGAAATTAAACTAAAAATTAAAAAAAAGAGAGCTAACATTCACATTACAGTAGTTTAAGAAGGAGAAAATAGAGAAAAAGGAGGTCAGAAAGCATATTTAAAGATTTCTAGCTGAAAATTTCCCAAATCTGAAATAAAATATAAATATTCAGGTGCGGGAAGCTTAAAAATCTCCAGTCAGGTTCAATCCAGAAAAGATCACACCAAGACATAATAATCAAACTATCAAAAATCAAAGACAAAGACAAGATCCTAAAATCAGCAAGAGAAAAGAAGCATATCACAGGCAAGAACTGCAATAAGGTTATCACAAGATTTCTCAGCAGAATCCTTCTAGGCCCAGAGAGAGTGAGATGATATATTCAAAATGTTGAAAGAGAAAAAACTGCCAACCAAGAGTTCCATCCTTCAGAAATAAAGGAGAGATAGAGACTTTCCCAAACAAATAAAAGCTGAAGGAGTTCATCAACACCAGACCTGCCTTATAAGAAATGTTAAAGGGAATTTTTCAAGCTGAAAGAAAGGGATGTTAATTAGTAACATGAAAATCTATGAAAGTATAAAAGTCACAGGTAAAAATAAAAACATAGTCAAATTCAGAATTTTCCAATATTATAATGGTGGTGTATAAATCACTTATACCTTTGGAATGAAGATTAAAAGACAAAACTATTCAAAATAATTATAACTACAATAAGTTGTTAACAGATACACAATATAAAAGATGTGAATTATAACATCAAAAACATAAAATCTGAAAAATATTAAAAACCTATAAAATGTGGAGGGAGAGTAAAAGTGTGGAGGTTTTTTTATCATTGAAGTTAAATTTTATCAGCTTAATATAGCCTGTTATAACTATTATATGTTTTATCTTTTTTTTTCACATTTCATCATTTTCTTTATTTCTTTTTTTTTATTTTATTTATTTATTATTATTATTATTATACTTTAAGTTCTAGGGTACATGTGCATAACGTGCAGGTTTGTTACATATGTATACTTGTGCAATGTTGGTGTGCTGCACCCATCAACTCATCAGCACCCATCAACTCGTCATTTACATCAGGTATAACTCCCAGTGCAATCCTTCCACCCTCCCCCCTCCCCAGATAGGCCCCGGTGTGTGATGTTCCCCTTCCCGAGTCCAAGTGATCTCATTGTTCAGTTCCCACCTATGAGTGAGAACATGCGGTGTTTGGTTTTCTGTTCTTGTGATAGTTTGCTAAGAATGATGGTTTCCAGCTGTATCCATGTCCCTACAAAGGACACAAACTCATCTTTTTTATGGCTGCATAGTATTCCATGGTGTATATGTGCCACATTTTCTTAATCCAGTCTGTCACTGATGGACATTTGGGTTGATTCCAAGTCTTTGCTATTGTGAATAGTGCCGCAATAAACATATGTGTGCATGTGTCTTTATAGCAGCATGATTTATAATCCTTTGGGTATATACCCAGTAATGGGATGGCTGGGTCATATGGTACTTCTAGTTCTAGATCCTTGAGGAATCACCATACTGTTTTCCATAATGGTTGAACTAGTTTACAATCCCACCAACAGTGTAAAAGTGTTCCTATTTCTCCACATCCTCTCCAGCACCTGTTGTTTCCTGACTTTTTAATGATTGCCATTCTAATTGGTGTGAGATGGTATCTCATTGTGGTTTTGATTTGCATTTCTCTGATGGCCAGTGATGACGAGCATTTTTTCATATGTCTGTTGGCTGTATGCATGTCTTCTTTTGACAAATGTCTGTTCATATCCTTTGCCCGCTTTTTGATGAGGTTGTTTGGTTTTTCTTGTAAATTTGTTTGAGTTCTTTGTAGGTTCTGGATATTAGCCCTTTGTCAGATGAGTAAATTGCAAAAATTTTCTCCCATTCTGTAGGTTGTCTGTTCACTCTGATGGTAGTTTCTTTTGCTGTGCAGAAGCTCTTTAGTTTAATTAGATCCCATTTGTCAATTTTGGCTTTTGGTGCCGTTGCTTTTGGTGTTGTAGACATGAAGTCCTTGCCCATGCCTATGTCCTGAATGGTACTGCCTAGGTTTTCTTCTAGGGTTTTTATGGTTTTAGGTCTAACATTTAAGTCTCTAATCCATCTTGAATTAATTTTCGTATAAGGAGTAAGGAAAGGATCCAGTTTCAGCTTTCTACTTATGGCAAGCCAATTTTCCCAGCACCATTTACTAAATAGGGAATCCTTTCCCCATTTCTTGTTTCTCTCAGGTTTGTCAAAGATCAGAAGGCTGTAGATGTGTGGTATTATTTCTGAGGACTCTGTTCTGTTCCATTGGTCTATATCTCTGTTTTGGTGCCAGTACCATACAGTTTTGGTTACTGTAGCCTTGTAGTATAGTTTGAAGTCAGGTAGTGTGATGCCTCCAGCTTTGTTCTTTTGACTTAGGATTGTCTTGGCAATGCAGGCTCTTTTTTGGTTCCATATGAACTTTAAAGCAGTTTTTTCCAATTCTGTGAAGAAACTCATTGGTAGCTTGATGGGGATGGCGTTGAATCTATAAATAACCTTGGGCAGTATGGCCATTTTCACGATATTGATTCTTCCTATCCATGAGCATGGTATGTTCTTCCATTTGTTTGTGTCCTCTTTTATTTCACTGAGCAGTGGTTTGTAGTTCTCCTTGAAGAGGTCCTTTACATCCCTTGTAAGTTGGATTCCTAGGTATTTTATTCTCTTTGAAGCAATTGTGAATGGAAGTTCATTCCTGATTTGGCTCTCTGTTTGTCTGTTACTGGTGTATAAGAATGCTTGTGATTTTTGCACATTAATTTTGTATCCTGAGACTTTGCTGAAGTTGCTTATCAGCTTAAGGAGATTTTGGGCTGAGACAATGGGGTTTTCTAAATATACAATCATGTCATCTGCAAAGAGGGACAATTTGACTTCTTCTTTTCCTAACTGAATACCCTTGATTTCTTTCTCTTGCCTGATTGCCCTAGCCAGAACTTCCAACACTATGTTGAATAGGAGTGGTGAGAGAGGGCATCCCTGTCTTGTGCCAGTTTTCAAAGGGAATTTTTCCAGTTTTTGTCCATTCAGTATGATATTGGCTGTGGGTTTGTCATAAGTAGCTCTTATTATTTTGAGGTACGTTCCATCAATACTGAATTTATTGATTGTTTTTAGCATGAAGGGCTGTTGAATTTTGTCAAAAGCCTTTTCTGCATCTATTGAGATAATCATGTGGTTCTTGTCTTTGGTTCTGTTTATATACTGGATTACATTTATTGATTTGCGAATGTTGAACCAGCCTTGCATCCCAGGGATGAAGCCCACTTGATCATGGTGGATAAGCTTTTTGATGTGCTGCTGAATCTGGTTTGCCAGTATTTTATTGAGGATTTTTGCATCGATGTTCATCAGGGATATTGGTCTAAAATTCTCTTTTTTTGTTGTGTCTCTGCCAGGCTTTGGTATCAGGATGATGTTGGCCTCATAAAATGAGTTAGGGAGGATTCCCTCTTTTTCTATTGATTGAAATAGTTTCAGAAGGAATGATACCAGCTCCTCCTTGTACCTCTGGTAGAATTCAGCTGTGAATCCATCTGGTCCTGGACTTTTTTTGGTTGGTAGGCTATTAATTATTGCCTCAATTTCAGAGCCTGCTATTGGTCTATTCAGGGATTCAACTTCTTCCTGGTTTAGTCTTGGAAGAGTGTAAGTGTCCAGGAAATTATCCATTTCTTCTAGATTTTCTAGTTTATTTGCGTAGAGGTGTTTATAGCATTCTCTGATGGTAGTTTGTATTTCTGTGGGGTCGGTGGTGATATCCCGTTTATCATTTTTTACCGCGTCTATTTGATTCTTCTCTCTTTTCTTCTTTATTAGTCTTGCTAGCAGCCTATCAATTTTGTTGATCTTTTCAAAAAACCAACTCCTGGATTCATTGATTTTTTGGAGGGTTTTTTGTGTCTCTATCTCCTTCAGTTCTGCTCTGATCTTAGTTATTTCTTGCCTTCTGCTAGCTTTTGAATGCGTTTGCTCGTGCTTCTCTAGTTCTTTTAATTGTGATGTTAGAGTGTCAATTTTAGATCTTTCCAGCTTTCTCTTGTGGGCATTTAGTGCTATAAATTTCCCTCTACACACTCCTTTAAATGTGTCCCAGAGATTCTGGTATGTTGTATCTTTGTTCTCATTGGTTTCAAAGAACATCTTTATTTCTGCCTTCATTTCGTTATGTACCCAGTAGTCATTCAGGAGCAGGTTGTTCAGTTTCCATGTAGTTGAGTGGTTTTGATTGAGTTTCTTAGTCCTGAGTTCTAGTTTGATTGCACTGTGGTCTGAGAGACAGTTTGTTATAATTTCTGTTCTTGTACATTTGCTGAGGAGTGCTTTACTTCCAATTATGTGGTCAATTTTGGAATAAGTGTGATGTGGTGCTGAGAAGAATGTATATTCTGCTGATTTGGGGTGGAGAGCTCTATAGATGTCTATTAGGTCTGCTTGCTGCAGAGATGAGTTCAATTCCTGGATATCCTTGTTAACTTTCTGTCTCGTTGATCTGCCTAATGTTGACAGTGGAGTGTTGAAGTCTCCCATTATTATTGTATGGGAGTCTAAGTCTCTTTGTAAGTCTCTAAGGACTTGCTTGATGAATCTGGGTGCTCCTGTATTGGGTGCATATATATTTAGGATAGTTAGCTCTTCCTGTTGAATTGATCCCTTTCCCATTATGTAATGGCCTTCTTTGTCTCTTTTGATCTTTGATGGTTTAAAGTCTGTTTTATCAGAGACTAGTATTGCAACCCCTGCTTTTTTTTTGTTCTCCATTTGCTTGGTAGATCTTCCTCCATCCCTTTATTTTGAGCCTATGTATGTCTCTGCATGTGAGATGGGTCTCCTGAATACAGCAGACTGATGGGTCTTGACTCTTTATCCAGTTTGCCAGTCTGTGTCTTTTAATTGGAGGATTTAGTCTATTTACATTTAAGGTTAATATTGTTATGTGTGAACTTGATCCTGCCATTATGATATTAACTGGTTATTTTGCTTGTTAGTTGATGCAGTTTCTTCCTAGCCTCGATGGTCTTTACATTTTGGCATGTTTTTGCAATGGCTGGTACTGGTTGTTCCTTTCCATGTTTAGTGCTTCCTTCAGGGTTTCTTGTAAGGCAGGCCTGGTGGTGACAAAATCTCTAAGCATTTGCTTATCTGTAAAGGATTTTATTTCTCCTTCACTTATGAAACTTAGTTTGGCTGGATATGAAATTCTGGGTTGAAAATTCTTTTCTTTAAGAATGTTGAATATTGGCCCCCACTCTCTTCTGGCTTGTAGAGTTTCTGCCGAGAGATCTGCTGTTAGTCTGATGGACTTCCCTTTGTGGGTAACCTGACCTTTCTCTCTGGCTGCCCTTAAGATTTTTTCCTTCATTTCAACTTTGGTGAATCTGGCAATTATGTGTCTTGGAGTTGCTCTTCTCGAGGAGTATCTTTGTGGTGTTCTCTGTATTTCCTGGATTTGAATGTTGGCCTGCCCTACTAGGTTGTGGAAGTTCTCCTGGATGATATCCTGAAGAGTGTTTTCCAACTTGGTTCCATTTTCCCCCTCACTTTCAGGCACCCCAATCAGACGTAGATTTGGTCTTTTTACATAATCCCATACTTCTTGCAGGCTTTGTTCATTTCTTTTTCTTCTTTTTTCTTTTGGTTTCTCTTCTCGCTTCATTTCATTCATTTGATCCTCAATCGCTGATACTCTTTCTTCCAGTTGATCGAGTCAGTTACTGAAGCTTGTGCATTTGTCACGTATTTCTCATGTCATGGTTTTCATCTCTGTCATTTCGTTTATGACCTTCTCTGCATTAATTACTCTAGCTATAAATTCTTCCACTCTTTTTTCAAGATTTTTAGTTTCTTTGCGCTGGGTACATAATTCCTCCTTTAGCTCTGAGAAGTTTTGATGGACTGAAGCCTTCTTCTCTCATCTTGTCAAAGTCATTCTCCGTCCAGCTTTGATCTGTTGCTGGCGATGAGCTGCACTCCTTTGCAGGGGGAGATGCGCTCTTATTTTTTGAATTTCCAGCTTTTCTGCCCTGCTTTTTCCCCATCTTTGTGGTTTTATCTGCCTCTGGTCTTTGATGATGGTGACATACTGATGGGGTTTTGGTGTAGGTGTCCTTCCTGTTTGATAGTTTTCCTTCTAACAGTCAGGACTCTCAGCTGTAGGTCTGTTGGAGATTGCTTGAGGTCCACTCCAGACCCTGTTTGCCTGGGTGTCAGCAGCAGAGGCTGCAGAAGATAGAATATTGCTGAACAGGGAGTGTACCTGTCTGATTCTTGCTTTGGAGGCTTCCTCTCAGGGGTGTACTCCAGCCTGTGAGGTGTGGGGTGTCAGACTGCCCCTAGTGGGGGATGTCTCCCAGTTAAGCTACTCAGGGGTCAGGGACCCACTTGAGCAGGGAGTCTGTCCCTTCTCAGATCTCAACCTCCGTGTTGGGAGATCCACTGCTCTCTTCAAAGCTGTCTGACAGAGTCGTTTGTGTCTGCAGCGGTTTCTGCTGCTTTTTTTTTTTGTTGTTGTTGTTGTTTAGCTGTGCCCTGTCCCCAGAGGTGGAGTCTACAGAGACAGGCAGGTTTCCTTGAGCTGCTGTGAGCTCCACCCAGTTTGAGCTTCCCAGCGGGTTTGTTTACCTACTTAAGCCTCAGCAATGGCAGGCACCCCTCCCCCAGCCTCGCTGCTGCCTTGAGGTTAGATTGCAGACCGCTGTGCTAGCAATGAGGGAGGCTCCGTGGGCGTGGGACCCTCCCGGCCAGGTGTGGGATATGATCTCCTGGTGTGCCTGTTTGCTTAAAGCACAGTATTGGGGTGGGAGTTATCGGATTTTCCAGGTGTTGGGTGTCTCAGTTCCCCTGGCTAGGAAAAGGGATTCCCTTCCCCCTTGCGCTTCCCAGGTGAGGGGATGCCTCGCCCTGCTTCAGCTCTCACTGGTCGGGCTGCAGCAGCTGACCAGCACCGATTGTCCGGCACTCCCTAGTGAGATGAACCCAGTACCTCAGTTGAAAATGCAGACATCACCGGTCTTCTGTGTCACTGGCGCTGGGAGCTGGAGACTGGAGCTGTTCCTATTCGGCCATCTTGCTCCGCCCCCCTATAACTATTATATGTTTTATCTAAGTCTCAGAGTTAACTACAAAGCAACAACATCACATTAAAAGGATTATTCACCATTATCACATGCAATTTATCCCTGGGATGCAAGGATAGTTCAACATAAGAAAATCTATAAATGTGATACACACATTAGCAGAATGAAGGACAAAAGACATATAATTATCTCAATATATGCAGAAAAAGCATTTGACAAATTTTACCATAATTTTCTGATAACAACTGGTATAGAAGGAATAGTGCCCTCAGATACTAGGAAGGAATAGTACCCTCAGGTATAGAAGGAATGTACCCTCAACAAAATAAAGGCCATATACATAAGCCTACAGCTAACATTATAGTCAATAGTGAAAGATTGAAACCTTTTCCTATAAGATCAGGAGCAAGACAAGGATACTCACTTTTGCCACTTCTATGCAGCATAGTACTGGAAACCCAAGCCAGAGTAATTGGGCAAGAGAAAGAAGTAAAAGACATCAAACTGACAAGAAGAAGTTGTCTATGATTTCAGACAACATGCTCTTATATATAGAAAACCCTAAAACATGATCTTATATGTAGAAAACCCTAAAAACTTCATTAAAAAACTTTTAGAACTAATAAATGAATTTAGTATAGTTACAGGATGCAAAATCAACATGCAAAAATCAGTAGTGTTTCTGTACACTAACAACAAACTATCTGAAAAAAAATTAAGAAAACAATCTCATTATACCAGCTAGCAAAAAACACATTAAGGAATAAATTTAATCAAACAGGTAAAAGATCTGTATACTGAAAACCATAAAACAAATGGAAGAAGACACAAAGGAATTGAAAGATATCCCATGTTTTTGAATTTGAAAAATTAATATTGTTAAAATGTGTATACTACCCAAAGCAATCTGCAGATTCAATGTAATTCCTATCAAAATTTCAATGGCATTTTTCAGAGAAATAAAAAATAACAATCTTGAAATTCATATAGAACCACAAAAAAATCCTGAATAGCCAAAGCAATCTTAAGCAAAAAGAACAAAGCTAGAAACAGCACACTACCTGATTTCAAAATATACTACAAAGCTATAGTAATTCAAACAGCATACTGGCATAAAGATTGATACTTAGACCAATGAAACATAGTAGAAAGCCAAGAAATAGATTCGTGCATTTACAATCAATTGATTTTTGATAAAGTTGCCAAGAACATTCAATGGTGAAAGGAGGGCCTCTTTAATAAATAGTATTGGGAAAACTGGATATCTATATAAAGAAGATTGAGACTGGATTCTTGTCTCACATACATAAATCAAAGGAATATGGATTAAAGACTTAAACATAAGTCCTGAAACTATAAAACAATTAGATGAAAACATACATAAAAAGCTCCATGACATTAGTCTTGGCAATGACTTTGCATATGACTACAAAAGCACAGGCAACAAAAGCAAAAATAAACAAATGGGATAACATCAAACTAAAAAGCTTTTTCCAAAGCAAAGGAAACAATCAACAGAATGAAGAGACAACCTATGGAGCTGAAGAAAATATTTACAAATGATATATCTGATAGAAGATTAATATGCAAAATATGTAAGAAACTCAATAGCAAAATGCACACACACACACAATACACACAAATAACTCAATCAAAAAATGGGCAAAGAACCTGAATAGACATTTCTCCAAAGAAGACATATAAATGGCCAATAGGTATATTTAAAATACTTGACTGATCATCAGGGAAATGCAAATTACAACCACAATGAGATGATCACTTCATACCTGTTAGAATGACTATTATAAAAAAGATGAAAGATAACAAGTGTTGGTAAGGATGCAAACAAAAGGGAACCACTGCACACTGTTGGTGAGAATGCAAATTGGTGCAGCCATTATGGAAAATGGTGTGGAGTTTCCTCCAGATGATACAATCCCACCACTGGGTATGTAGCCAAAAAAAAAAATGAAATCAGTATGTCAAAGAAATACTAAACTCCCATGTTTTTTGCAGCATTATTCACAATAGCCAAAATATGAAATGAACGTAGGTGTCTGTCAATGGACCAATGGCTTTCAAAGAAAAAGTGGTATATATACACAATGAAATACTACTCAGCCTTTAAAAAGAAGGAAATCCTCAACCCAGTGCGGTGGCTCACGCTTGTAATCCCAACACTTTGGGAGACCAAGGTGGGCAGATCATCTGAGGTCAGGAGTTTGAGACCAACCTGATCAACATGGAGAAACCCTGTTTCTACTACAAATACAAAATTAGCCAGGCTTGGTGGCACATGCCTGTAATCCCAGCTACTCAGGAAGACTGAGGCAGGAGAATCGCTTGAACCCAAGAGGTGGAAGTTGCGGTGAGCCGAGATTAAGCCATTGCACTCCAGCCTGGGCAACAAGAGTGAAACTCCGTCTCAAAAAAAAAAAAAAGGGCCGGGCGCAGTGGCTCAAGCCTGTAATCCCAGCACTTTGGGAGGCCAAGGCAGGTGGATCACGAGGTCAGGAGATCGAGACCATCCTGGCTAACATGGTGAAACCCCGTCTCTACTAAAAATACAAAAAACTAGCCGGGCGAGGTGGCGGGCGCCTGTAGTCCCAGCTACGTGGAGACTGAGGCAGGAGAATGGCATGAACGCGGGAGGCGGAGCTTGCAGTGAGCTGAGATCCGGCCACTGCACTCCAGCCTGGGGGGCACAGCGAGACTCCGTCTCAAAAAAAAAAAAAAAAAAAAAAAAAAAAAAAAAAGGCAATCCTGTCATTCGTTACAACATGGATGAACCTGGAGGACATTACATTAAATAAAATAAACCAGGCATAGAAAGACAAATATATGATCTCACTTATATGTGGAATCTAAAAACACTGAACTCACAGAAGCAGAAAGTAGAAAGGTATTTACCAGGGACTGAAGGTGAGGTGTGGGAATTTGGAAGATGTTGGTCAAAGGATACGAAATATCAGGAAGAGTAAGTTCATGAGATCTATTGTACCACATGGTGACTACAGTTTATAACAATGTATTATATACAGATGATTCCTGACATAAAATGTTTCAATTTAGGATTTTTTACTTTATGATGGTGCAAGAGCCACATTTTATTCAGTATAGTCTTGGATTTATGATGGTGTTATGCTTGGATACACCCATTGTAAATTGGAAATATCATAAGTTGAAAATGCACTTTCAACTTTCAATATTTTCAGCTTACGATGGGTTTATCAGGAGGAAACACCATTGTAACTTGAGGGGCATCTGTACTTGAAAATTGCTAAAAGAATAGATTGTAAATGTTCTCATCACAGAAAAAATAATGTGAGGTCAATGATATGTTAATTAGCTTAATTTAGCCATTTCATAAAAGTATAGATATATCAAAACATTATGTTGTATACCATAAATATGTATAATTTTTATTTGTCAATTACAGTTAAATTCATACATACATACACACATACTCACCAAAAATAAAGAAAAAAGAAAATTAAAAAGAAGAATCTCTAGGAATAGGAATGAGAAGAAAAAACTATTTGAATTTGTTTAAATGCTATTCAGGCTCAATACCATTTTCTTATATGGATATAATCTGTGTAGAAAATTTGGGTTGTCACTAAAAATGGGATATAATTCCAATATAATTTAATTAGTAGTATTATATATCTGGTTTGTATTTTTTTATCTCTTCGATTATACCATATATTCCCGGAGGGCAGGGATCCTTTCCTATATTAACCTTCCATCTCCTGAAGTATCTAGCAGAGGGCAGAGAGACACTCAGCAAATACTTGTTGATTCATTGGTTAGATTGAGGACCCCAAGTGGACACAATGAAAGTGCTCCCTCCCATGTTCCTCTCTGAATTCTATTTATTTCATTACACTGGTGCATTAAAATACGCAAGAAATAGCTAAGTCCCTTTGAGACTCCTGAGAGTGTGCTCGCACTAGGGATTCAGTCATGAGTATATCTCATGAAGCCCACGGTTTTGTTGGAGGTGGGGGGGCAGATATTAAATAAAAATCACACGAATAAATTCAGGAAGAAAAGAATGTGGTATAATGAAAGGGCACGATAGGAATTGGAAAACTCCTTTAAGAGAATGACTTTGGAGCTGAGGTCTAGGTTGTGAGAACTTTCTAGACCAGTCAAGGTTTGGAGCAAGCAGCCTGGGATCCTAGAGACAGCCATGGTGGGGTAGGAACAGAGGCTAGAGAGGTAGGGAGGGCCTTGGCTATGCCAGATCTATGTTAAAATTGAGTTTTTACATGTGCCGTCTGTCATTGGATCAAAGTGGAGACAGTTATTTCTTCAGGAAAATTCCACCTGCAAAGCTGGTTCCTCCACTCAGAAGACTAGGGAACTTTCTAAATAATATAGGAAGACAAATTACAATTAAAAAAAAAAAGAAGAAGAATTTACAGATTTTTTTTCTTTATTGTTAATGTATGTTAATCATGAAAAAAATACATTGAAAGTTCAGAAAAGCACAAAGAAGGGGAAAAAATGCTTATAATACTGTCACCAATGAATGTGAATCACATTGTACATTGTTTTAAAATATGCTTTTTAATATTCAATGATATATCATAAGCCTTTTGATGTTTTAAAATATATTTCTATTCTAGTTACAACTAAAAAACTCCCAGTTATATAAGTAGATATTAGTATAGCTATACACATGGAGATACAGATATACATATAGTTAGAGATACAACATAATGATGAGTAATGAAGATAAATTCAGCCTCCCCACAGCTTAATGTCCTTAACAAAACTTCCCAGGGAGATGGAACACTTCTGGCCCATTTGCCTGAAGTGCCTGTCCCTTTCCTAATGTTCTCTCCCCTTGTCATGGACAAAGATGCCAATTTTCCCCACACAGTTTTAGAAAGATATTTTATACAAGTTTCATGAACTCGTGACTCTCCTTGCTGAAATGCCATTGGAATTGGCCTGTGGTATTATGCTCAAGAATTTCTTTTCTTTATCTTTGCTCTCCAGTTTTTGAAAGGGAAGGAAAGGCAAGGAAATAAGTCAACTTAACAAAAGTCCCAAACAGTAAACATGAACTTTCAAAAAACTGTCTTCCTATATAACCTTAAATAGAAATAGGATTCTCAAGAAACACTATAGATTTCCATATTTATACCCACTTAGCCCCACTTCATGGTTCATTTTTTCATTCTATATATTTTTGTGAGGCCCTGCTCTGTGCTATTATCTAAACTATGCTCTGATCACACAAAGATGAGTAAGAAGCAAAGTCCCTGTCCTGAAGGAGCTCGAACACCTGTGGAGAAGTGAGCATATACACAGATAATTATAGACAATGTCAAGGAGTCAATAAACACAGTCCTGTAAGAGACCCACAAGAGGTCATCTGATGGTGGGGATGGAGAGATGGTCAGGAAGAGTGCTGGAGGAGATACCCTTGAGCTGAGTGAAATAAGTTGGATTCTTTGGTGCAAACTCGATGGTTAGACTTGCACACAAGGAAAATGCTCTAAAATCAACAGACAAATTAGGAAGTGGTTTTTCTCATTAATAGAAGTTTATCCTTCCCAAAGCGTACTGTGTTTGCGCCCTCTGATCACCAAAAGGCTGTGACAACCACAGAACGGTTATCACCCATACTAGAACACTAGAAACATAGTCACATGGGTGATCTATTTATAAATGAACACCGTGATAGATTGTTTAAAAGTCACTGAGGAAAGGAAGCAGAGATATTGTTATATTTATGAGCTGACATTATTCTTGGGCCAGACCCTGGCTAAGCATTTAAAAACCTATATCTGATTTAATCCTCACAGCAACATCGTGAAGTAGGTTCCATCTGCACGACTGGTCTGTCTACTTAGACAGTATTTTGATGTCCATTTTATTTAAAAGGAAATTGAAGATCGGAGGGTTAACTGTTTTGCTCAAGATGGCACAGATGATAAGTGAAAGAAATGGGATTCAAATTTAAGTGCACCCCAAATAATACTATATTAAAATATGAGGTCTTTCATTAAACTCATTTTAAAGTGCTCTTTTTTGTTAAGAGAAGAGGTCCTTCAGACCCCCTTCCCTTAGTTTTCTGGTGAGCTCTATGCTAGAAGTCTCTCGTAATTAAAGATGAATGAAAAGTAAGACTATATCAAGCCACTTCTTGTATCTGTGTCAGGACACAGAAATCACATCTCAGGGTAAGGTCTTCTGTTATTAAGTCTGCTTGCGTCAAAATCACCTTGTTTATACAGGGAAGCTTTGGTCAGTTTTCTGGGCAATCGTTTTTTTGTTTGTTTGGTTTTGAGACAAACCAAAACTCTGTCACCCAGGCTGGTGTGCAATGGCTCAATCTCAGTTCACTGCAACCTCCGCCTCCCAGGTTCAAGCAATTCTCATGCCTCAGCCTCCCGAGTAGCTGGGTCTACAGGTGGGGAATGTCTTTTTGATCTGGAAATGTGGGACAAACATGAAAATGCTTCATTTCATAAGAAAAAAAGCCTACGTTGAATGGGATGTATAACTGGCTAATTTCTAAGTCCCCACCCAATCACTGAATTAAAAATTATGTGGTTCAGAGTTTCCTGAAACCTTCCTGATTAACTTGTCCTACTGTTTCCCATGATCAAAGGTAATAAAAGATTAAATAGCTAATAATATTCATTTTCTTTTGATGCATTCAGGGGAATATTACTTCCAATGATGATTATGCCAGGTCTCTGCAATCATTTATTCTTTATATATACATCTCTGAAATTACAAATAGATACCAAATTTATAAAAACATGCATTAAAAATTTTCATTGAAATATTTATTAAAAATTAAAAATGCTAATTAAGCATTCAGAGGCACATCCCATGGTTCACAAAAGTGTTTCTCCAGTTAAACTTTTTGCTTAAAAATCAACTCATAATGGATAAAATACCTAAACATAAGACCCAAAACCATAGCTCCTAGAAGAAAACATAGGAGGAAAGGCTCATTAAAGTTGGTCTTGACAATGACTTTTTGGGTATGACCCCAAAAGTTGAGGCTGCAAAAGCAAAAATGAATAAATGGAATAACATCCAACTAAAAAGTTTCTGGACAACAAAGGAAGCAATCAACAAAATGGAAAAACAGCTTATAGATTGGAAGAAAATATTTGAAAACAATATATCTGATAAGGAGTTTATATTCAAAGTACAACTCACTAGCAGAAAAGGAAATAACCTAATTTTAAAATGGGCAAAGGACTGAATAGAGGTTTCTCCAAAGAAGACATAAAAATAGGGCCAAGGGCAATGGCTCATACCTATAATCCCAACACTTTGGGAGGCCGAGGTAGGCAGATCACTTGAGGCCAGGAGTTGGAGAATAACCCGGCCAACATGGCGAAACCTTGTCTTTACTGAAAATATAAAAATTAGCCAGGTGTGGCGGTGCGCTCCTGTAGTCCCAGCTACTGGGGAGGCCAAGGCATGAAAATCACTTGAACTGGGAGGCAGAGTTTGCAGTGAGCTGAGATCATGCCACTGCACTCCAGCCTAGGTAGAAGAGCGAGACTCTGTCTTAAAAAAAAAGAAAAAAAGTCAACAGGCCAAGAGGTATATGGAAAAGATGGAAAAGGTGTATTCAACATCACTAATCATCAGGGGAATGCAAATCAAAATCACTATAAGATATCACAGATGGCTATTATCAAAAAGACAAGAGCCAACAAATGTTAGCTAGTATGTGGAACAAAAGCCAATCCTTGTAGAGAAACTTTTGTTTAAGGATTAAACAATTAATGAAATAAGACCTCTCAAGCCAGCATCCATCAATGTAACAGCAACATCAACAACTATTTACTGTGTCTTTTTCATAGGCCATTGTTCTAGGGCTTGGGACCTCACAAAAATATGACACTCAGTTTGCTGAGTCTGCATTAAAAACTGCCTCTAGAAGCTTTTAATCTAGTTGGAGATACAGGCCAAACACGAAGAAAGGAGATATAACTCTATGAGATAATGCATGTCCACACAGATTAGAGCCACCAGAGTTCAGAGAAAGAGTGAAAGAACCAAGCACAGAGAGTAAAGGACACAAAGTGCATCTTGTGCTTTCTTGTTCAATCACATAAGTCTAGGTGAGGTCAGCCTCCCACTGCCTCCCATAAAGCTGTGGATTTTCCTAGACAGCGAATTATTCCTTCCCTCCCTCCCTCCCTCCCATCTTTCTTTCCTTCCTTCCTTCCTTCCTTCCTTCCTCCCTCCCTCCCTCCCTCCCTCCCTTATTTTTTGGCAGGGTCTCACTCTGTCACCCAGGCTGGAGTACAGTAGTACAATCATAGCTCACTACAGTCTTGACCTCCCAGGCTCTAGTGATCCTCCCACCTCAGCCTCCCGAGTAGCTGGCACTATAGGCATGTGCCCCCATGCCTGGCTAATTTTTGTATTTTTCTGTAATGATGAGGTCTCATTATGTTGCCCAGGCTGGTCTTGAACTCCTGGACTCAAGCAATCCACACACCTTGGCCTGCCGAAGTGTTGGGATTACAGGCATGAGCCACTGCTCCCAGCCTCAATTCTATTATTTCTCAAAATGCTAATATTTGTTAGGTTTTAGGAACTGAACAATTTCATATTCGGCATAAATGAATTGCAGAGAGGAATGCATTCTACACTTTCTCCCACCACACACATACACTACACATCCACTTTAAAATATGTATCTGAAAGAGAATATATAAGAAAGAAAGTATAATGAGTTGCTTATGAAATTTGTGAATATAGATTTTTTCTTTTTTCTTTAATATTTGCCCCATCATAGGTTCTTAGGAATTACATTTTCTGTGGTACCTAAAGTAGAGACAGGTACATAGGTATAAGTGCATGCAGGCAGCTGCATGCTCTGTAAAGGCACCAAGGCCGGTGGCCTTTTGTCTGAGTGACAAGTACCCCGTGTCCCCACAATTGCCTCTTCCACATCGGGCCTGAACAGCAGTCTCCCTCTATGGATGGCAGGTTTGTCAACTGCAGGGACTATGTGTTATTTTTATTTCTCTGGCTCTTAATAATAGTCAATTCAAGTTATATCAGAGTCACATCTGAAATATTCTCTCTTTCAAAAAGCCTTCTATGGAACATATCAGTGCAGTGATGCTTTCTGTCTGTAACAACCACTATTGACTGGGCGCGGTGGCTCACACCTGTAATCTCAGCACTTCAGGAGGCCAAGGTGGATCATCTGAGGTCAGGAGTTCGAGACCAGCCTGGCCAACATGGTGAAACCCCGTCTCTACTAAAAATACAAAAATTAGCCGGGCATGGTGGTGAGCGCCTGTAATCCCAGCTACTTGGGAGGCTGAGGCAGGAGAATCGCTTGAACCTGGGAGGTGGAGGTTTCAGTGAGCCAAGATCATGCCACTGTACTCTATCCTGGACAACCAGAGTGAAACTCCATCTCAAAAAAAAAAAAAAAACCACTGCTTCTCCATCGTCTTAGTGGGACTGGCATCCTCGCCGCAAACCCTGTTAGCCCAGATCTCATTAAATGTCTTCACATTCAAGAGCCATAAACCCATGTTTTCTTCTAGATTTTCTTTCGGTTAAATTTGGAGATGTATTTTTGGAAATGGCTTCCTGAGCAGTATCTCTGCTCTGAATTTGAGGCTAAGATGAGTTTCCCCGTACAACTGAACCAGTGGCTTCTTAGAGGGAGAGTACATATTCTCCAGGTATGAATAAAACACAGACAACTTTAATTGCATCTACCACTGGCCACAGTGCCCCTAAATGAGTCCTACAAGTGAAAAGGTAATTTTGAACAATGTTTCAAAATTCACACATCTGCTTTCAAATTGTTTCCTTTTCTTACAAATACCTTGGTTATCAAAATGGGTAATTTACTGAAATATATATAAACTCCAAATGTGACATTAAACAATGGATTAAATAAAATAAAGAAACGGAAAAATAACAGCTATATAAAGACACTTGGCTGGAAGTAATCAAATCAAGTCCATTTTTTTAAATTCTCAAATAATTCTGTGATCCTGGCTCCTGATAAGAGGGAATTGTCTTACCGAAAGGCGTAATAACCTCCTAGGGATTTGCTTTCCTTTGAACAATGAAGAGGGAGGAAAAGGCTTCAGTAGGGATTTGAATTTAGGAGACTTGTTTGTACTTAAACTTGGCTTAATAAGTGTTCTTTAAAGCTTGTTGTTTTTCTTTTTATTAAAATAAAACTTTTAAATTTTGTAACTCATCTGTCAATGTAATTCATAAAAACAAATTTTCACATAAAAAGTATTTTTCTAAAATAAAAATAGAAAAGTAATGTCTCTCTTATAAAAGACTCATACCAGAAAGACATAAAAAAGAAAACAATCCTCCAAAACAACCACTATTGACATGTTGGTATGCTTTTAGAATTTTTAAATTCATATATTCACAGATAACTTTCAACACAAAAAGATTTAAGCTTTACTTTTGTATTTTAGTGTTTTCAGTTAAGTGATATATTAAGGACATATTTTCATGTTAATAAAAAGTCTCTATCATTCTTTTTGGTGGCTGCATAATATTTCATTGTATAATGCACCATCATGTATTCAAAATATTCCATATGGATGAAAATCTTTCTATTTACAAATTCTTGCTATCATACACAAAACTGCAAAACATTCTAGAATATGTGTATTTGCCTATATTTGTCCCATAATTTCTCTTGGAAAATTATTAGAAGGGAATTTACTAGACCAAAGTATATGTGCACTTGAAATGTTGACAGGTATTATTTAATTATCCTTCAAATAAAAGAATAAATTTGAACTCTTGCCAACAGTATATGATGGTGACCATTCCTCTGCTCCTGTTCCAACATTCAACTTTGTCCACTTTAAGAAACCTGGTCAAGCTGGTAGAGAACAACAACAACAAATCTCATTTTTCTAACTTTAATTACTGTGGAGCTTACCCAATATATAATGTTTGGGGAGTAACACAAAAAACATAGGACAGTGCATAAAGATGTCCTTGGATGTCACCTCTTGCCACTTCACAGCTTGAAGACTGGTGCAGTCCCTAGCAGTGAATCATGAAAGGTGGCAGTCTCAATAAAGATGAAAAATAAATAAAGGACTTCTGCTTTCCAGTCTAGCATATAAGATTATTAAAAATTGTCACTCCATGTGAAAATAAGTAAAAAGCTGAACAAACTGAAAAATCAGAAGCTTTTCTTAGATCCATAAGAGAGGCAAGGTCACAGGGAAAACTGCTGCCACCCTCACCCCCCCACCCGCCCCACCGCCAAATTAAAGAGACTAACAGTAGAATAGAGAAAATGACAACTTACTGAAGTAATAATCTCTGTGGGAAACAGTGCAGGATACATCATGCCTGGCTATCAATAAAAAAGTATAAGACATACCAGAAAGCCAAAAACACATTTGTAAGAGACAGAGAAAGCATCAAAACCAGACTCAGATATGGTAAGGATGCTGGAATTATCAGATCAAGAATTTAAAACAACTATGATTTATATGCTAAGGGCTCTCATGGATAAAGTAGGAGCATGCATGAATATATGGATGATGTAAGCACAGAGATGGAAAAAAGAACCAAAAAGAAATGATAGAGATAAAAATCACTATAATTCATGATTGTATATTTAGAAAACCCCATTGTCTCAGCCCAAAATCTCCTTAAGCTGATAAGCAACTTCAGCAAAGTCTCAGGATACAAAATTAATGTGCAAAAATCACAAGCATTCTTATACACCAGTAACAGACAAACAGAGAGCCAAATCAGGAATGAACTTCCATTCACAATTGCTTCAAAGAGAATAAAATACCTAGGAATCCAACTTACAAGGGATGTAAAGGACCTCTTCAAGGAGAACTACAAACCACTGCTCAGTGAAATAAAAGAGGACACAAACAAATGGAAGAACATACCATGCTCATGGATAGGAAGAATCAATATCGTGAAAATGGCCATACTGCCCAAGGTAATTTATTGATTCAATGCCATCCCCATCAAGCTACCAATGAGTTTCTTCACAGAATTGGAAAAAACTGCTTTAAAGTTCATATGGAACCAAAAAAGAGCCCGCATCTCCAAGACAATCCTAAGTCAAAAGAACAAAGCTGGAGGCATCACGCTACCTGACTTCAAACTATACTACAAGGCTACAGTAACCAAAACAGCATGGTACTGGTACCAAAACAGAGATATAGACCAATGGAACAGAACAGAGTCCTCAGAAATAATACCACACATCTACAGCCATCTGATCTTTGACAAACCTGAGAGAAACAAGAAATGGGGAAAGGATTCCCTATTTAATAAATGGTGCTGGGAAAATTGGCTAGCCATAAGTAGAAAGCTGAAACTGGATCCATTCCTTACTCCTTATACGAAAATTAATTCAAGATGGATTAGAGACTTAAATGTTAGACCTAATACCATAAAAATCCTAGAGGAAAACCTAGGTAGTACCATTCAGGACATAGGCATGGGCAAAGACTTCATGTCTAAAACACCAAAAGCAACGGCAGCAAAAGCCAAAATTGACAAATGGGATCTCATTAAACTAAAGAGCTTCTGCACAGCAAAAGAAACTACCATCAGAGTGAACAGGCAACCTACAGAATGGGAGAATATTTTTGCAATCTACTCATCTGACAAAGGGCTAATATCCAGAACCTACAAAGAACTCAAACAAATTTACAAGAAAAAAACAAACAACCCCATCAAAAAGCGGGCAAAGGATATGAACAGACAGTTCTCAAAAGAAGACATTCATACAGCCAACAGACACATGAAAAAATGCTCATCATCACTGGCCATCAGAGAAATGCAAATCAAAACCACAATGAGATACCATCTCACACCAGTTAGAATGGCGATCATTAAAAAGTCAGGAAACAACAGGTGCTGGAGAGGATGTGGAGAAATAGGAACACTTTTACACTGTTGGTGGGATTGTAAACTAGTTCAACCATTATGGAAAACAGTATGGCGATTCCTCAAGGATCTAGAACTAGATGTACCATATGACCCAGCCATCCCATTACTGGGTATATACCAAAAGGATTATAAATTATGCTGCTATAAAGACACATGCACTCGTATGTTTATTGCAGCACTATTCACAATAGCAAAGACTTGGAATCAACCCAAATGTCCATCAGTGACAGATTGGATTAAGAAAATGTGGCACATATACACCATGGAATACTATGCAGCCATTAAAAAGGATGAGTTTGTGTCCTTTGTAGGGACATGGATGCAGCTGGAAACCATCATTCTTAGCAATCTATCACAAGAACAGAAAACCAAACACCACATGTTCTCACTCATAGGTGGGAACTGAACAATGAGATCACTTGGACTCAGGAAGGGGAACATCTCACACAGGGGCCTGTCATGGGGAGGGGGGAGGGGGGAGGGATTGCATTGGGAGTTATACCTGATGTAAATGACAAGTTGATGGGTGCAGCACACCAACATGGCACAAGTATACATATGTAACAAACCTGCACATTATGCACATGTACCCTACAACTTAAAGTATAAAAAAAAAAAAAAAAAAAAAAATCACTATAATAGAAAGGAAGAATGTCTTCAATGGGCTTACGACTAGACCGGAGACAACTCAGGGAAGAATCTCTGAGGTTGAGGCTATCTTAACAGAAACCTTCAAATCTGAAAAGCAGAGTACAAAGACCGAAAAAACCCAGAACAGCTACAAAGGATATAATATGTGCGTAATGGAAATACCATAAAGAGAAGAAAAAGACAAAGGACTAGAAGAATTATCTGAAACAAATTAATGCCAGACATCAAGCCACTGATACAGAAATCTCAGAGAACACCAAAAAGGATAAATCCTCCCGCAAAATACCCCTAAGTTTATCATTGTCAGACTACAGGAAATTGAAGATAAGGAAAAAAATCCCAAAAGAAGCCAGAGGGGGAAAATACCTTACTTAGTATCTTAGTCCATTTGGTATTGCTATAAAAGAATGCCTGAGGATGGGGAATTTATAAAGAAAGGAGAGTTATTGGGCTCACCACTCTGTAGACTGTATAAGAAGCGCGATGACAGCATCTGCTCCTCTTCTGGTGGGGCTTTTGTGCTGTGTCAAAAAACATGGTAGACAAGGTCAAAGGGGAAGTGGGTACATGTGAAGTGGAACCTGTCCTGAGGAGCATCCTGGCTTTACAGCAACTCACCTTCAGAGCGCGCTAATCCATTCCTGTGAGAACTAAACCAGTCTCACCAGAGTGGGAACCCACTCACTACCACAAGAATGGCACCAAACCATTTGTACCAGATCCACCCTCATGACTGAAACACCTCCCAACGGGCCTCACCTCCCACCACCATCACAATGGGGATCAAATTTGAACACAGGATTTGATGGAGACAAACAAACCGTATCCAAACCATAACACTTAGAGAGGAAAAAAGTAAGAATTGCATCCTACTTATCTTAAGAACCTTTTAAGCAAGAAGAGAATATAGTGAAATATTTAGAATTGAGGGGGAAAAAAAAAAAAAAAACACCACAACAACCAGGCTAGGATTCTGTACCCTGTGAAATAATCCTTCAAAAGTGAGGGAGAAATACTTTCTCAAACAAAGTTGAGAGAATTTCTTGCCAGTAGACCTGCCTGCAAAAAATGTCTCTAAAAGTTCTTTAGAGAGAAAGAAAATGAGGAAAACTACAAAACTCAGATGAGAGATATCAAAGAACTAAATAAACTGAAAGATATTTCATGTTTACGAGTAGGAAGACTCAATGTTTTTAAGATGTCAGTTCCTCCCAACTTGATCTTTAGATTTAATGCAATCACAATCAAAATCCCAACAAGTTATTTTGTTGATATCAACAAACTGATTCTAACGTTTATTTGCTACTATGGCCTAAATGTTTGTATGTCCGCCAAATTCATATTTCGAAACCCCCAGGGTAATGTGGGACCATTGAGAGGTGATTGTGCTATGAGGGAATTAGTGCCCTTATAAAAGAGACCCCAGAGAGCTCACCCCTTCCACCATGTGACGACACAGCTAGAAGTCACCACTTATGAACCAGAGCACAGACACTAAGTCTGCTTATGCCTTGATCTTGGATTTCTCAGCCTCAAGAACCATGAGAAATAAATTTATCAGCCACTCAGTGTAAGGTATTTTGCTATAGCCGCCCAAGTGTATTAACACAATATTGCCAACACAATATTGAAGAAGAATAACGTTGAAGTACCAATACTACTCAACTTCAAAAGTTACTATAAAACTACAGTAATCAAGGAAGTGCAGTGTTGGTGAAAAAGTGCACAAATAGATCAGTAGAATACATTAGAGAGCCCAGAAACAGACCAACATAAAGTCAACTGATCTTTGATAAAGGAACAAAGGAAATACAATAAAGCAAAGGGAGTCTTTTCCACAAATGGAGCTGGAACATCTGAACATCCACATGCATAAAAAATCTGGACATAGACTTTACACACTTCACAAATTTTAACTTAAAATGGAAATTTTAATGCAAAACTATAAAACTCCTAGAAGATAACAGGAAAAAACCTAGATGACCTTGGATACGGTGATGACTTTGTAGATACAACACCAAAGGCACAATACATCAAATAAATCATTGATTAAGACAGACTTCATTAGCTTGAAAAACTTCTGCTCTGTGAAAGACAATGTCAAAGAAATGAAAAGACAAGCCACAGGCTGGGAGAAAATATTTGTAGAAGACACACACGTGAGAAAGCACTATTATCCAACATATACAAAGATATTTAAAACTTAACGTTGAGAAACCACCCATCCAGTTAAAAAGTTGGTCAAAGATCTTACAAGACACCTCACCAAAGAATATGTGCAGATTATAAATGATCACATGAAAAGATGCTCTGCATCATGTGTTATCAGGGAAATACAAATTAAAAGAACAATAAAATATCACTATACAGCTGTCAGAATGGCCAAAATCTAGAACACCAACACCAAATGCTGACATCCTTTGTGTGACAACAATAGGAACTTTCATTCACTGCTAGCAGGAATGAAAAATAGTACAGCCACTTTGGAAGACGGTTTGGCAGTTTCTTACAAAACTAAACATCGTCTTATCGTTCGTTCCAGAAATCACGCTTCTTGGTTCTTAACCAAAGGAGTTGAAAACTTATGTCCACACAAAAACGTGTACATGAATGTTTATAGCAGTTTTATTCATAATTGCCAAAACTTGGACGCAACCAAGATTTCCTTAAGTGGGTGAATGGATAAACTGGTACATCCTGACAATGGAATGTTATTCAGTGCTAAAAAGAAATGAGCAATCAAGTTATGAAAAGATGTGGAGGAAACTTAAATTCATATTACTCAAAGTTTAAAAAGCCAGTCTGAAGAGACTACACACTATACAATTCCAACTATATGGCATTCTGGGAAAGGCAAAACTCTGGAGGCAGTAAAAATACTAATGGTTGCCAAGTTATGGTGAACGGAGGAATGAACAGGTGTAGCACAGAGGATTTCTGGGGCAGTATGATAACCTAATGGTGGACACACATCATTGTACATTCGTCCAAACCCATAAAAGTACACAACACCAGCCGGGCGCAGTGGCTCAAGCCTGGAATCCCAGCACTTTGGGAGGCCGAGACGGGCGGATCACGAGGTCAGGAGATCGAGACCATCCTGGCTAACACGGTGAAACCCCGTCTCTACTAAAAACTACAAAACACTAGCCGGGCGAGGTGGCGGGCGCCTGTAGTCCCAGCTACTCGGGAGGCTGAGGCAGGAGAATGGCGTGAACCTGGGAGGCAGAGCTTGTAGTCAGCTGAGATCCGGCCACTGCACTCCAGCCTGGACGACAGAGCGAGACTCCATCTCAAATAAAAAAAAAACAAACAAACAAAAAAAAAAAAACAAAAAAGGACACAACACCAAGAGTGAACCCTAATGTCAACTATTGACTCTGAGTGATAATGATGTGTCAACGTAGGTTCATCAGTTGTAACAAATGTACCACTCTGGTAGGGGATGTTGATAATGGGGGAGGTTATGGATGACTGGGGCAGGGGATACATGGGAAATTTCTGTACCTTCTGCTCAATTTTGTTGTGAACCCAAAACTGCCCTAAAAATAAAGTCTATTAAAAATAAATGAAAATATAGGTGTCTAAGACAGAAACGTTGACTGTTCCCTGGGTTTCATGGCTGCTACTTTTGTACTTGTTCACCTTCTATCTGCCTCTATCTGCAGGACTGGTCAGTTGGCTTGTTTAGAAAATTAGGGTCTTTTCATAACCCTGTGTGCCAGAGATTGTATTGCTAGAAGCACACTAAATTCAAGGGGAATTATGGTCTGGTAAACGTGAATTTGAATAATAATTTTTTTTAAACTTAATATGTGTTTTGGAGTAATACTTTGACAACCAAATATCTTGGTTACCAAAATGAGTCACTGATTGAAATACATATATACTCCAACTGTGATATTAAACAATAGATTATAATATAATAAATAAATGGAAAATAGCAACTGTCTAAAGTCAGTTAGCTGGAAAAATCAAATCAAGTCCAATTTTTTAATCCTCAAATAATTATATGATCCTGGCTTCTAATAAGAGAGAATTGTCTTACCCAGAGGTTTAATAGCTTCCCTGAGGATTTACTTAAGAGATAATGGGGATCCTGCAATGACCCTAAATGAAACTTTGGGATCCCAGAGGGCAGTAATGGATGACAGCTTAGTTTTAAGTGATGTTATCCAAGGGTCAGAGTGGTTCTTTCTTTCTAAATGAAGTGGTCTGCTGGCAATACCTAAACACCTTTTATGATTAATCCATTTCATCCAGGCTATATTACTCAGAACTTCAAGGTTTCAGTTTGGTTTTTTGTGAGCTTTTTATTTTATTATTATTATTATTTTGAGACAGGGTCTTGCTCTGTCACCCAGGCTAGAGTGCAATGGCACAATTTCACCTCACTACAAATTCTGTATCCCAGGCTCAAACAATCCTCCTGCCTCAGCCTCCCAATTAGCTGAGACTACAGGCATGCACAACCATGCCCGGCTAATTTTTTTATTTTTTGTAGAGATGGGGTTTCGCCGTATTGCCTAGGCTGGTCTCAAACTCCTGGACTCAAGCTATCCCCCTGCCTCAGCCTCCCAAAGTTCTGGGATTACAGGCATGAGCCATCGTGTCTGGCGCTCGCTCAGTCGTCTGCTTTTTACAAATACTTGCGCTGTGTGGCCTTGGGCAAGTAGCTTAACTTCTCTGAGTTTAATTTTCCCTATGGGATCTATGTAAACAATAAAGAGATTACATAGTGCACCATAAACAATTTGGATTTACCCCAGGAATGCAAAATTTATTTAACATTATCAGTGATACAATTATCCACATTTTAACAAATCGAAGATCATTTAAAATGTAATGTTTTCAATATACAAAGAAGTTTAATAAACATTTATTTATTTTAAAAATTATAATGACAGGGAACTGCTATAACATGTAAATGGTATCTACAAAGAAAACCTGTAATGGGCATTATACTTAACAGTGAAACACTATAACTACTCCCTGTAAGATGAGTCACAAGACGGAATTTCACTATTTCTATCTCTATGCAATATTGTACTAGATGACCTAGATAAGGTAATAAGGAAAAAAAGAAAAGATACAAGGATTGGGGGGTAAGAAATAAAATTGTCTTTATTTGCAAATGATATCATTGGATAGAAAACTGCAATGAATCTACAGAAAAATTACTAGAGTAGTAAGAAAAGTTTAAAACGTGGCTCCTTAAAAAATAATATGTACATTTAAGTTGCAGTTCTAAGTATCAACACAAAAATGTTTAAATGTGCTATTTTTATAAAAAGGCTTTTACAGTACAGTAAAAATTTCAGATACCTATGAATAAATCTAACAAAAGATGTATAATATCTTTAGAGCAAAAATATAAAATTTTATTGAAAACATAGAAAACTTAAATATAAATACATGTTCATGAATCCTAAAGTGTGTACTCATAAAACTGTAAATATTCCTAAAATTGATCTATGCATTTAATGCAATTCCAATTAAAATCCCAGCAGTTTTATTGTAGAGTTTCTTATTAACTTAACAAATGCTTATTGAACACTTAGTCCTTGCTAGACACTGTACTAGATATAGTAAGAATATTGCAATGAGCAAGACATGAAATCTCCATTCTCATGAACCTTGGACTAGTGAGAGAAACTGACTTAAAATATGTAATTATTAGTGTGACATGTTGATTATATGCTGTGCGATTGGCATATTACAGATGGTAAAATTGAAACTAAACATGTCATTTGCCAAACCCAAGATCACAGAACTAGTAATATGAGAGTCAGTTTTTAAAGCCAAGAGTGATAAGTCTGACTTCAAAGCCTACGTTCTTTCCACGTTATCATGCAGATTTCCAAGACCCTCTTTGTCCAAAAGCTCAGCCAGCATGCATTCCTCTGTGTACCTCTATAGAGCCACAACTGTGTCTCAAACCCTTACAAAATATATATGACCTGGGTATAAAGCTACAAAAGTCAAGTGCTACAGTCACAGTGAAGTGCATGATGGGTGTTCACAGATGCCAGCACCACTGGGCTCTCTGTTTAGGCAAAGTTGGCAGCAACTGTGGTGTGATTTCAGGGATGTTTCTCCTCTAAAAGATCTCCCTGGGCTGTCACAGTTTGTGCCAATTTCCACATTTGGAGGTTCAGACTGCAGGATTTCAGGAATATTGTGGAATGAGTAGCAATGTCAGCAACCTGCTTGTCTCCAATGTTATTACTTTAAATATTTTTCAGTAACTACAACAATAGTAACATAAAGCCTCTACCCTGCATCACAACCAAGTAAGACTTTGTGACTCTCTGGCTTTCTCCTCTAACGTGCCTAACCTCAGTAGCCAGATATGTGTGGTGGGAAAGTCTATGCACAACCATACCTCAGAAATGGGATCTAAGACCTGTACTCCAGGTCCTAGTTAATGAAACCCTGGCAGCCCACCTGGCATCGGCCAGGGCTGTCACCACATGTGGCCTGCTACTTTGGCCTTATCCTAGGAAGCTTCAAATACTAACATTTAAGACAAGTAGTTAAAACCATCTTTTTAGGTTTAGGATCAACAAGTCAAAATCATGGAAACTAAATAGTAAAGAAAACAAATGCTTCATAATGAAGAGAAACAAAAAGTCAAGAACTGAGAAAAGCCTTTCCTCTGAGGTTCACTTTATGAATCAGGAAGAATATTCTACACACCTGGCTATTTCCTGTGCCCACTGAGATTAAAGAGGATATGGTATCAGGACAGGAACAAGTAGGAGAAAACACAGGTTCAATGAAATAACTGATGATAGAGCAAGAAAATAGTGGCTATATGCAGTAAAAAGCAGAATTACTACTGCAGAAAAGTAAATACACAATACAAAACAGAGTCCCTACATTGTAATGGTTGAGAACTTGGCTCCTGTGTCAGACAGATTTGGCTAGAATTGAATTACAATTCTGCATTGATTCTCAGCCTTTTGGCTAGATCAAATGAATTACAATTCTGCCATTTATCAGCTGTATGATCTTCAGCAAATGCAATGCATCATCCGTAAAATGAGGATAAGAAGATAAAAAAAGAATGCATTTATACTGTTAAAATAGTGCCTGAAACATGGCCAATGCTGCATAAAGTTATGTCTATTATTATTTTTATTCTAACCAATAAACTTAATAATTATTCTTTGTATTGAGGCACTCAGGATCATCTGCTCCAATGTCAACATCCCCAAGAGTGGTAGACATTCCATATTATCATTATTGTTGAGCATCTGCTTTGTACAAGGCAAATTTATTAAACAACCACCTAACATAGGGCACCAAGAAACTAAGAAAATGGAAGGTATGACCAGTGTTTTGAAGAGTGAGGTGAGTTGAGTTTCCCAAATGTGACTATGAAAACATGAGATTAAGAGTGCCTCTGCTGGGTGTAGTGCATGCCTATAATCCCAGCACTTAGCAGGCCAAAGCAAGAGGATTGCTTGAGCTCAGGAGTTTGAAACCAGTCTGGGCAACATAGTGAGACCCTGTCTCAAAAAAAAAAAAAAAAAAAAAAAAAGGGAGAGAGAGAGAGACCCAGAGGAAAGCTCCAGATTTTTGACTCCTTCCACTTCCATGCACATGACTCACTTCACAATTCCCAAGAATGGTGATGATACTAACAGACCCTAGTCTTTGGTATGAAATTATGAATTGCTTTCATTACCTATAGAGATTAATATTCTCACTAGGATTCTCTGTATCTTAATAGGCTGGCCAACTCTTATTCCTCTCCTTTGAAGATACTTAATCTACAAGTGTCTGTAATATAAAGACATGGTTAAATACAAAGGGTCCTGGCAAGTGTCTAGGAAAGTCACTTTATACCATCTCTAATGGTGCCAACAGGGGTAATAAGTGATGGAGAAGCAATCAAAACCACACAGTTAAAATCACTTTTAGGGCCAGTGACTGGCAAAGTGGCTGAATAGGAACAGCTCCGGTGTGCAGCTCCCAGTAAGATAAATGCAGAAGGCGGGTCATTTCTGCATTTCCACCTGAGGTACCTGGCTCATCTCATTGGGACTCATTAGACAGCAGGTGCAGCCCATGGAGGATGAGCTAAATCAGGGTGGGGCATCACCTCACCCAGGAAGCACAAGGGGTCAGAGAACTCCCTCCCCTAGCCAAGGGAAGCAGTGAGGTACTGTGCCCTGAGGAATGGCGCACTCCAGCCCAGATACTATGCTTTTCCCACGGTCTTCACAACCCACAGGCCAGGAGATTCCCTCGAGTGCCTATGCCACCAGGGCCCTGAGTTTCAAGCACAAAACTGGGTGGCCATTTGGGCAGACACTAAGGTTTTTTCATATCCCAATGGCGCCTGAAACACCAGTGAGACAAAAGTATTCACTCCCCTGGAAAGGGAGCTGAAGCCAGGGAGCCAAGTGGTCTAGTTCAGTGGATCCCACCCCCATGGAGCCCAGCAAACTAAGATCCACTGTCTTGAAATTCTCGCTGCCAGCACAGCAGTCTGAAGTGGAACTGGGATGCTTGAGCTCGGTGGGGGGAGGGGCATCCACCATTACTGAGCCTTGAGTAGGCGGTTTTCCCCTCACAGTGTAAACAAAGCTGCGGGGAAATTTGAACTGGGCACAGTCCACCACAGCACGACAAAGCTGCTGTAGCCAGACTGCCTCTCTAGATTCCTCCTCTCTGGGCAGGGCATCTCTGAAAGAAAGGCAGCAGCCCCAGTCAGGGGTCTATAGATCAAACTCCCAAATTCCTGGGACACAGCACCTGGGGGAAGGGATGGCTGTGGGTGCAACTTCAGCAGACTTAAATGTTCCTGGCAGCCGGCTCTGAAGAGAGCAGCGAACCTCCCAGCACAGTGCTCAAGCTCTGCTAAGGGACAGATTGCCTCTTCAAGTGGGTCCCTGACCCCCATGCTTCCTGACTGGGAGACACCTCCCAGCAGGGGTCAACAGACACCTCATACAGGAGAACTCCAGCTGGCGTATGGCAGGTGTCTCTCTGGGATGAAGCTTCCAGAGGAGGAACAGGCGGTAATCTTTGCTGTTCTGAAGCCTCCGCTGGTGATGCCCAGGCAATCAGGGTCTGGAGTGGACCTCCAGGAAACTCAGCAGACCTGCAGCAGAGGGGCCTGTTAGAAGGAAAACTAACAAACAGAAAGGAATAGCATCAACATTAACAAAAAGGACGTCCACACAAAAACCTCATCTGAAGGTTACCAATATCAAAGATGAAATGTAGATAAATCCACAAAGATGAGGAAAACCAGCACAGAAAGGCTGATAATTATAAAAACCAGAATGCCTCTTCTCCTCCAAAGGATCACAACTCCTCACCAGTTAGGGCACAAAACTGGACAGAGAATGAGTTTGACAAATTGACAGAAGTAGGATTCAGAAGGTGGGTAATAACAAACTTCTCTGAGCTAAAGGAGCATGTTCTAACCCAATGCAAGGAAGCTAAGAACCTTGAAAAAAGGTTAGAGGAATTGCTAACTAGAATAACCAGTTTAGAGTAGAATATAAGTGATCTAATGCAGCTGAAAAACACAGCACAAGAACTTTGTGAAGCATACACAAGTATCAATAGCCAAATTGATCAAGCGGAAGAAAGAATATCAGAGATTGAAGATCAACTTAATAAAATAAAATGTGAAGATGAGATTAGAGAAAAAAGAATGTGAAGGAACAAACAAAGCCTCCATGGTGCTATGTGAAAAGACCAAACCTACGTTTGATTGGTGTAACTGAAACTGACAGGGAGAATGGAACAAAGTTGGAAAACACTCCTCAGGGTATTATCCAGGAGAACTCACCCAACCTAGCAAGGCAGGCCAACATTCAAATTCAGGAAATACGGAGAATGCCACAAAGATACTCTTCAAGAAGAGCAACCCCAGTACACATAATCGTGAGATTCACCAAGGTTGAAATGAAGGAAAAAATGTTGAGGGCAGCCATAGAGAAAGGTCAGGTTACCCACAAAGAGAAGCCTATCACACTAACAGCAGATCTCTATGCAGACACCCTACAAGTCAGAAGAGAGTGGGGACCAATATTCAACATTCTTAAAGAAAAGAATTTTCAGCCCAGAAATTTCATATCCAGCCAAACTAAGCTTCATAAGTGAAGTAGAAATAAAATCCTTTATAGACAAGCAAATGCCAAGACATTTTGTCATCACCAGGCCTGTCTTACAAGAGCTGCTGAAGGAAGCACTAAACATGGAAAGGAAAAACCTGTACCAGCCACTGCAAAAACACACTAAATTGTAAAGACCATCAAAACTATGAAGAAACTACATCAACTAACAGGCAAAATAACCAGCTAGCATCATAATGACAGGATTAAATTCACACATGGCAATATTAACCTTAAATGTAAATGGGCTAAATGCCCCAATTAAAAGACACAGACTGGAAAATCTGATAGAGTCAAGACCCATTGGTGTGCTGTATTCAGGAGACCCATCTCACATGCAAAGACACACATAGGCTCAAAATAAAAAGATGGAGGAATATTTACCAAGCAAATGGAAAGCAAAAAAAAAAAAAAAAAAAAAAAAAAAAAAAAAAGCAGGGGTTGGAATCCTAGTCTCTGATAAAATGAACTTTAAACCAACAAAGATCACAAAAGACAAAGAAGGGCATTACACGAACATAAAGGAATAAATGCAACAAGAAGAGCTAATTATCCTAAAAATATATGCACCCAAAAGAGGAGCACCCAGATTCATAAAGCAAGTTCTTAGAGACCTATGAAGAGACTTAGATTCCTACACAATAATAGTGGAAGACTTTAACACCCTACTGTCAATATTAGGCAGATCAACAAGACAGAAAATTAACAAGGATATTCAGGACTTGAACTCAGCCTCTGGACCAATATAAATAAAATACCTAGGAATCCAACTTACAAGGGATGCAAAGGACCTCTTCAAGAAGAACTACAAACCACTGCCCAAAGAAATAAAAGTGGACACAAACAAATGGGAAAACATTCCATGCTCATGGATAGGAAGAACCAATATCATGAAAATGGCCATACTGCCCAAAGTAATTTATAGATTCAATGCTATCCCCATCAAACTACCATTGACTTTCTTCACAGAATTAGAGAAAACTACTTTAAATTTCATATGGTAACAAAAAAAGAGCCCATAATAGCCAAGGCAATCCTAAGCAAAAAGAACAAAGCTGGAGGCATCAGACTACCTGACTTCAGACTATACTACAAGGCTACAGTAATCAAAACAGCATGGTACTGGTACCAAAACAGATATACAGACCAATGGAACAGAACAGCAGCCTCAGAAATAATGCTATACATCTACAACTATCTTACCTTTGACAAACCTGACAGATATAAGAAATGGGGAAAGGATTCCCTATTTAATAAATGATGTTGGGAAAACTAGCTAGCCATATGCAGAAAACTGAAACTGTACCCCTTCCTTACACCTTATATAAAAATTAACTCAAGATGGATTAAAGACTTAAATGCAAGACCTAAAATCATAAAAACCCTAGAAGAAAACCTAGACAATAACATTCAGGACACAGGCATGGGTAAAGCCTTCATGACTGAAACACCAAACTCAATGGCAACAAGAGCCAAAATTGACAAATGGGATAAAATTAAACTAAAGAGCTTCTGCAGAGCAAAAGAAACTATCATCAGAGTGCACAGGAAACCTACAGAATGAGAGAAATATTTGCAATCTATCCATCTGACAAAGGGCTAATATCCAGAATCCACCAGGAACTTCAACAAGTTTACAAGAAAAAAATCAACCACATCAAAAAGTGGACAAAGGATATGAACAGACAGTTCTCAAAAGAAGACATTTATGTGGTCAACAAATGTATGAAAAAAAAGCTGATCATCACTGGGCATTAGAGAAATGCAAATCAAAACCACAATGAAATACCATCTCATGCCAGTTAGAATGGTGATCATTAAAAAGTCAGGAAACAACAGATGCTGGAGAGGATATGGAGAAATAGGAATGCTTTTACACTGTTGGTGGCAGTGTAAATTAGTTCAACAATTGTGGAAGACGGTGTGGCGATTCCTCAAGAATCTAGAACCAGAAATACCATTTGACCCAGCAATCCCATTACTAGGTATATACCCAAAGGATTATAAATCATTCTACTATAGACACATGCACGTATATGTTTATTGCAGCACTGTTCACAATAGCAAAGACTTGGAACCAACCCAAATGCCCATCAATAATAAACTGGATAAAGAAAATGTGGCACATATACACTATGAAATACTATGCAGCCCTAAAAAAGGATGAGTTCATGTCCTTTTCAGGGACATGGATAAAGCTGGAAACTGTCATTCTCAGCAAACTAACACAGGAACAGAAAACCAAACACCACACGTTCTCACACATTCAACTTCAAGTGGGAGTTGAACCACGAGAACACATGGGCACAGGAAGGGGAACATCACACACCAGGGTGTGTCGGCGGGTGGGGGCTAGGGGAGGGATAGCATTAGGAGAAATACCTAATGTAGATGAGGGGTTGATGGATGTAGCAAACCACCATGGCACGTGTATACCTATGTAACAAACCTGCACATTCTGCACATGTATCACAGAACTTAAAGTATAATTTTTCAAAAGCATCACTTTTAGGTGGTATGTATCTACAAAAGAAGAGGAGGGCTATAATCACAAGCTCCTTAGTGAGCAACAGGAGAGGGTATCTGGTGGTATAGAAAGGAGAATGGGGTGGCACTAGAGACCAATTTAAACCACTTCACAATTGGCCCTGACCCCAGCTTTGGTTTGGAGCCTAGGGCAGGAGCAGCCAGGCAGCAACGTCTTTTCCTGTCTTCAAGCACAGGAAATCAGTTAGATTGACCTGACATACTTGGATGATAAACAGTCGCAGCCTTTCCCAGGCAGCATTATACTTCGTCCCCTGTTAACACCTCCCATTGTGGAATAATCTAAACAAACTAGAATTAACAGGAATCCAACATCTTCCTTTCTATAGTGAAAAGTTTCCTTGCCTAACTCATTTAGGAAAATTTTGGGGAGGTTAGAAAATTGGAAAAAGAAAAGCTTCATATCAGTGCATAGCTGTTTTTAACTTCTATGTGTAGAAAAAGCATATCTGATCAAAACTTTTTACCTATTAATACATTTGATATATAAATAAGTATATAAATGCATACACAGACACAGCAATGATGGTGAACAGTTTTCATACAAGGATATGGATGAATTTCATAAAATGCTGAGTGAAAGAAATCAGACCAAAGAACACATACTGAAAGATTCTTTCTATATACAAAGTTCAAAAATAGGTGGGACCAATTCATGATGCTGCTAGAAATCAGAAGAGAGGCTGTCTTTGTGGGGAGGGGACAGTTAATTCCCAGAAGAGGTAAAAAGGAAGCCTCTGGGGAGTTGTAATGATCTGGATGCTGGCTACGGGGTGTGTTGTTTGTAAAAATGCATTAAGCTGTATATTTTTTATATCGACCTTTTTCCATATGTATATTATACTTCAAAGAAGTTCAGTTAATAATTTCTCATGTCACTGTAGAGTAGCTCAGTTAGCCCCAGCAAGCCTCTGGCTTAATCTTGTTTTACCTTTCCAGAAAAAAAGAGTCATCAGTCATTTTAAGATTAGGAAAATTCAAAGGGAAAGTTAGAGTATAAAATCCAGAATGAAGGTGTACTGGGTAAGAGTCTCTACAGTTTCCAAAGCGTGCTTATTTCTTGATTCCAGTTCTTAAGGAGTCTCAGCATTGTGTCTTTCTCATGTGTCTTACAAGAAGACAGCATCTGCTTCTAACACCTGATACACTGTATCTACCAGCACTTGGTAAACAGAAAAGCAACACATTTTTCCTGTAGGAGAAATTTGGTGCCTATTTCCTGCCAGGCACCAATAGGTGGGACCAATAGGTGAGATTAAAGATACAGTAGAAAGTATTTTAAACTTGCCTGGGGGCAATAGTCTGAAAATAAATAAATTGATGCTATAGAGTGGACAGTTCCAGGCTTCTTTCTTTTTTCCCCAAGATCTGCTCCCTGAGCCCCTAGAGACTTTTCTGTCTGTTACTGTTTCTTCATTCTTCATCTACAGAGTCAGCCCTGAGAAGTACAGACCAAAGCCAGGGAAGGCCCTGCAAAGATGTACAAATGGAAGTCACCTTAATAACCACTGACTGCTGCTTATAATACATTTCACTCAAAAGAGGGGTTAAGCAATGGAACAGAATACAGAGGCCAGAAATAATGCCGAACACTGACAACCATCTGATTTTGACAAAATCCATGGGAAAAAAAAAAAAAAAAAAAAAAGCAATGGAGAAAGGACTCCCTATTCCATAATGGTGCTGGGATGACTGTCTAGCTATATGCAGAAGGTTGAATCTGGGCTCCTTCCTTACATTATATACAAAAAATAACTCAAGATGGGGTAAAGACTTAAATCTAAAACCAAACACTATAAGAACCCTGGAAGATAACCTGGGAAATACCATTCTGGACATAGGACCTGGCAAAGACTTCGTGACAAGACACCAAAAGCAATTGCAACAAAAACCAAATTGACAAATGGTACCTAACTAAACTAAAGAGCTTCTGTACAACAAAATAAACTACCAACAGAGTAAACAACCTACAGAATGGAAGAAAATTTTTGCAAACTATGCATCTGACAAAGGTCTAATATCCAGAATCTATAAGGAACTTAAACAAATTTACAAGCAAAAAACGACCCCATTAAAAAGTGGGCAAAGGACATGAATAGATACTTTTCAAAATAAGACATTCACACATCCAACAACCATATGAAAAAAATGTTCAACATCACTAATCATTAGAGAAATGCAAATCAAAACCATAATGAGATAACATCTAATACCAGTAGGAATGACTACTATTAAAAAGTCAGACAATAACAGATGCTGGTGAAGGTTGTGGAGAAAAGGGAATGCTTACGCACTGCTGGTGGGAATGTAAACTAGTTCAGCCATTGTGGAAGCCAGTGTGGTGATTCCTCAATGAATGTAAAACAGAACAGCCTTTCAACCCAGCAATCCCATTATTGGGTATATACCCAAAGGAATAGAAATGGTTTTACCATAAAGGCACATGCATGTGTATGTTCATTACAGCATTATTTACAATAGCAAAGACATGGAATCAATCTAAATGCCCATCAGTGGTAGACTGGCTAAAAAAAATGTGGTACATATACATCACAGAATATTATGCAGCCATAAAAATGAATGAGATCATATCCTTTGCAGCAACATGGATATAGCTGGAGGCCATTATCCTAAGCAAATTAATGCAGGAACAGAAAGCCAAATACCACATGCTCTCATTTATAAGTGACAGCTAAACGTTGAGTACACACACACACAAAGAAGGGAGCAATAAACATGGGACCTACTTGAGAATAGAGGGTAGGAGGAGGGTGAGGATCAAAAAGTATCCATAGGATACTAAGCTTATTACCTGAGTGATGAAATAATTTGCACACCAAACCCCTGTGACACACAATTTACCTATATAGAAAACCTGTGCATGTACCCCTGAACCTAAAAGTTAATGGTGGGGGGGTGGGGTTAAGCTGCTTTGTGGTAAAAATCTAAGCATTCATATTAAAATAAAATGTTTACCTCATTAGAGTAATTAACATTTATTAAGCAAAGAGCCAGGTACCTTACACACATGATGTTCAATCTCACAACGATCTTTAATCTCATAACAACCCTCCATTGTATGTACATATGTGGAAATGGAGCCTTGGAGAGATTAAATAAACGGGGCATGCCATTTGATTGGAAACTGGAAGCGTCAGGATTTAAACTCAGTTCTGAATGGTTCTCTAGGCTTTGCTTTTTCCACATTATAGCATGGCTTGCCGAGAAGAACAGGTCCTTTCTGGTGTTTGTCTTGTTTGGTTTAAGTGAAGCAAATATTTATTTAAATATTCAAGATCTGCTGTTAAATTTTTACTCAAAAATATGAGTATAGTATGGATCTTCTGAAACCAAATAACTCGTATTCAGTGCTCAGTTGAGAAATTTTGTGGAGTAGTTCTCAATTTTTATGTAGTATCACTGCAAAGGTAAGTCTTATGGAAAGATTCTTCGTAGTTTTTTTCCCTCATTTCGACATCAGCTTTTTCTTTTTCTCAGCCCCACTGAAAGACAATTTTTAAAATAAAAATCTTGTTTTTATAGCAAGTGGGTACATTTTTTCCAAATGAAAACAGTGTATTTGTTTTATATGATAAAATTAATAAATTGTTATTTTTTAAATTTTGATATAAAAAATCATTAAGAATAAATTTTCAGATGTTACTTGAAATTCTACCAACCAGAGATAATAGTGCTTAAAGATTTGATATATAAACACACACACATATCGTCCTAAACTTCTTTGTATAAATGTATATAAAGATTTTAATAAAAAATAGGAGATGAATGCCCTTTGAATGAAAATAAATACAATGTGTATGCTTTAACATCACGCCTTTACTTTATAACATTTATCACAGCAGTCATGAGATAATGATTTACATGATCATTGTTAGTAAGCTAATAGCTAAGTGCATGAACCTCTGGAGCTAGCCTCCCTGGATTTTAATCCCAGATCTGTCATTGACCAGCTGTGCAAAACTAGGTAAATTGCTGTTGTTCCTTAGTTTCTTCATCTGTAAAATAGAGATAAAAATAATATCCACCTCATAGGATTGGTGTGAGCATTAAGTGAGCGTATGTATGTAGGCCACTTACAACAATGCCTTCACATACTGAACACAAATATACTAGCTGTTGTCTTATTTGGCTAATGTTTTTCCTACCACTAAGCCTCTTGCATGCAAGGACCGTGTTGGTTTTGTTCCACACTGCATCCCCAACCTGGTATACAGTGTTCATTCAATAGTTGTTGACTATTATTACTAGTGGCATTTAACAAATATCTGTTAAATGAATGAAGAAATACCCATTTACTGCAAGTGTATTTAATATTGATGGCATAATGGGGAAAACTCAAATGTTGGAGTCAAACAGGTTTTAAAACCTTATTCCCTGATCCTCAATTATCAACTTTTTTTTGGCAGGTGTGGGTGGAGGACAACTTATTGAACTTTTCTGAATTTCCAGCTTCCCATCTATAAAATAGAGATAGTGATTCATTCTTGCAATGTATGGGTTTGAGACAATTGTGTAAGTTTATCAATAAATAGTAGCTATTTTTATAAGTATTACATATAATATCCAGGCCACTGCTTTGCATAACCCAAAGGGGGCACCATTCATGCGGAATACATCAATGGTGTCCCCTGGAGCAGTGCAGTATAGGAACCCTGAGGGGACCTACAGTATACCTTACAGTTCATAGATTACAAATTATCCCTTTATCAGAGTCTCTCAAGGTTGGATGTATTTGAGGTCCATAAGAGCAACTTAGGGTTCACAGTAGCTGCAGAAACTATCTGCAGTTGATATTCTCATTTTAAATCCACGGGAAATAAGACTTACCTATAAACTTGGGACCTGGGTTTAAGCGTTTTAAATGCCAAGTTCACTATTTTTACAACACAACAAATACTCAGTGAGAGAGAAAGAAGGGAAGTAAATGTCTCTGAATAAACAAGTTAATGTCACTAGTTATACTGTATGCACATTGATGAACAATGGAAGAACCAATGTCCAATCAGATGAGCAGGATATTTGGCAATAACAAGTTGCCTTTGAGGAAAAATGAGTTTCTTGGCATGTTCTTTATCAGCATGACAAAGCTAAAAGCTACATTTATCATCACTTATACCAGCATGCCCTGTTGTGCAAATGCTCTGTGTGTTTGCATCTGCTATTGTTGATGCCTGGTGCTTGAATCAGGACTCCAGCCCACAGGTTTCCCCAGAACTTTCTTATGGCCATCATCTTTAAGTGTCTGGTGAGCAGTCATGGTTTGGTACACAAAAGGGTCAACCTGCCGGATGGCTAGGGCTTGACTCAGTCCTTACATTTCAATAGAGCAGGAAAGGGAAATGGTGGCCTGTAACCTCAGGGAATTTTGCCAGATGGTCCACCCCACTCTCTCTCTCCTGCTCTGAGGAAGTGGCACAGCCTAGAACAGAACCACATGTGGAGAGAAATGCAAACTCTAACCAGAGAAGCAGACTCTTTACCAGTGGTAATAGTTCAGGACCACCACCAGCTTTTATTAAAATTTTTAATAACTCTCAAGTATTGACAGAAAGAAAGAATCTTGGGTTAACTATAACTGGAATATTGGCTCTTCCTCTGTGGAAGAACCAGCCAATTCCATTTGTTTACCTCAGTTCCCCTGAAGAAGAAAACTACACTGATATTGCAGCAAGACGAATTTAAGCTAGATGTAAAGAAGAACTTCCTTTAGCCTGTAATGGTAGGCTAATTACATACTGGAACTATTTTTTCAGGGAAGAATTGTGTGGGGTTTCAGGGAAGAATTCTGAAGAAAATATAGAGCTGAAATGATTTTGCAGCTCACTGAAACTGCAGGGTTTAGATCCACACTGATACTCGTTCTATTATCCCTGTAATGAAGGCTGATGGAATAAGTAAAAATGTTTTGTATTAGTATGTTTTTACATTTATTTGCAAGGCATAAATAGATTAGGTTTTGATCTTAATTTAATTCTAACATGTATTGTGCACAAGCTGTGAGCAGTTTTCAGCAGTTATGTATCTGGCCATGACTAATTTTTCAGGAGTTAATCATCTGGTAGATGGGTCATACACAATAGTAAGATCTGTGTGACAGTTTGTGATCGTTAATATAATCACACAGAGAGCTGTAGAATTTTAGGCCGGCATGGTGGCTCACGTCTGTAATCACAGCACTTTGGGAGGCCAAGGCGGGCAGATCACGAGGTCAGGAGATCGAGACCATCCTGGCTAACACGGTGAAACCCCACCTCTACTAAAAACACAAAAAATTAGCCGGGCGTGGTGGCGGGCGCCTATAGTCCCAGCTACTTGGGAGGCTGAGGCAGGAGAATGGGGTGAACCCGGGAGGCAGAGCTTGCAGTGAGCCGAGATCGTACCACTGCACTCCAGCCTTGGTGACAGAGGGAGACTCCGTCTCAAAAAACAAAAAAAAAGAAGTCATGTTAGATCAGAGGGGTAGCAACCGGGGCTGGGCTGTTGCCCAGTCAACTCCGCTCCCCTACAGGAGATGCCAGTGATGCATTTTCTTGGCTACCATTGTCAGTCAGCATCATTGAATTACTTCTGATTATAGAGACACAGCTGTAAACGATTCTCCATTAAATATGGTGTTTCCTGCAATATTTGGAAGGTACTCCTTTTTAGCAAGGGAAATTCCCTCTTGTGGCTTGCTGCAACTTTTTTCTTACCATTTTAAAAATCATGAATTCCTGTTTTGCAATATTGAGGTGGTTATATGGTTTCTCTTCTCTAATCTGTTAATATGGTGATTTAATGGTTAGAAATTTTGTAATGTAAATTCCGCTCCTATATTTTAGAAATAAACCTAAATTGAGCATGAGGTTATATTTTTTATTTACTTTTATATTTGGTTGCTATACAGTATTATGTTTAAGATTTGTTCACATATATTTGTGAATGAGATTGGACTATCTTTCTTGCCAATTTTTATCTGGTTTTTATATTAAGGATATTTTAGACTCATGAATTATTTGGCAAACAATACTTGGCAACTAATTTTTTTGGCAAATTTGTTTTGGCTATTTTGAGTATTACCCAATATATTTTAATTAAGTTATTCTTAATGTTTTCTTAATTTAAAAAATTAACTACTATATCTTTAGAGATATTCTTTATGTACCCCAGATTTTGTCTATTTATACCATTTTTCTTTTTTCCTTGATGAGTCTCATAGATGTTCATCTATCTTTTCATCTTCTTTGATCTTCTCATATTCTTTGTTTCTATTAATTTCTGTTCTCAAATTTATTATTTGCTTTTTTCTACTTCCTTATACTTTATTCTTTCAATTTTTCTCTAACTTCTTAAGTTGGGTGTTTAATTTTTAGCTTGCTTTCCTTTTCTAGTATAAACATTAAAACTACAAATTTTCCTTGTTATTCTTTTGCTGCACCCCAAATTGTTGGTATGTAGTATTTTTATTCAATTATAATACTTTATAGTTTCTTTTTGATTTTTAAAAAATAACTTTTAAATTGACAGATAAAAATTGTGTATATTTATTGTGCACAGCATATGGCTTTGAAATATGTACACATCGTGGAATGGCTAAATTTAGCTAATTAACATATGCATTATCTCACATACTTATCATTTTTCATGGTGAGAGCTATATGACTTTTTAACTTATTAGTTATTTAAATATTTTTAAATTATTAATCATATTGGGATTTTAAGTAATTTATCTTTTCATTATTAACTTATAACAAGTAGAACAGATAGTAACCTGCATGATTCTGCACCATTAAAATTTATTGACATTTGCTTTATAGTCTATTATACGGTCACTTTTGTGCATGTTACAGCTGTAGTACAGCTAATAGTTGAGTAAAGTACACATATGTCTATGAAATCAAGTGTAATTCAGAGAAAAAGAGAAATTTATTGAATATATTGTTCTAGGTGCTACTATATGTTGTCATGTTTAATCCTCACTACAATTGTATGAGGCAGCCATAATTAATTCCACTTTACGCATGAGGAACCTGAGGGTTAAAAAAAAACCTAGCTCTGCTATTTGTAAAGAATGAAACAAAGATACAAATGAAGGCCCACATATCCTATAACTAGACATTTAAGCATTTTAATTCAAGATTTAAAACTGCTAAGTCAAATGTGCTCCAATTTCTACATTGACAGACATACCTTCATAATCAGCTGGGGTTCAAATTTAGAAATCTTTGATGCTCAGAGTCCCACACTGAAATTGGAGGCACATGGTGAGTTGGTCCCCAGCCTTCAATCCACCCACCTCTTTACCAAAACACGTTTCACATACATGTATGAACACCCCAGCCTACAGGTCCAAACTGTAAACAAAATGGGACACCCTTGTGCATACACTGAGACACAGCCCCTCCTCGGGAAAACCTGGAAGAGTCCATACAAGTTCTGGAAGCAAACTTGGGACGGTCTCAGTAGTGTGGTCCATAACAGAGGCTTCAGAAGACATGTTTTCTTAATTCCATGAACTTCTCCCACTGTAGAAAGGGTGCTGGAGGAGCATCAGAGTGAGGACTTCTAAAGCATGGGGTCCTGAGTAGGTGCCACTCTTGCCCAAGTCTAAGAAGGGTACTAGAATAGCAAACTAATGTGCTTTATATCACACTACTACTAGGTACCAGAACCCGGATAGAAGCATAGGTCTTCTGAAATTAATAATAATAATAACTTACCGTTATTATACCAGTAGTCGTCATTTATTCGGCGCTTACTATTTGCCAGGCACTGTTCTAAATCCTTTACATGTATTAGCCTATTTAATTCATACAATTGTCATATGAGGGATGTACCCTCATTGTCACCATTTTACCAATGAGAAAACTGGTATAAAACATTTAAGTAACTTGTCCAAGTTGCAGAGCATAGTGAAGCCACAATGTTGCTCAATTTGCTCTCAAACTTCAAAGGGATGGGAAGGACATTTAAGTCTTTAAGAATTAGAGCCAGAAGGAATCTTAGATGTTATCTAGTCCACCTCCTCCCATTACAGTCCAAGAGAAGAAGGCCCTGAGTTACTTATAGGTATTTTTGCATGTGAATTGCAGGTGAATATACATTCTACTGAAGATAAAAGATCTTTAAAGATATTGCTGGGTATAGGAACAAACAGTGGTTTTAAACCTCTAGGCTTTAACTTTTCTCAGAACAAGGAACCCTTTTCGGTTTTAATCTATATGCACATCTGTATTTTTCTCAATTATTGGGTAGTAAAATATAACTTTTCTTCTGTAATATTTTTTAACTTTAATGAGTGTTCCTCATAATAGAAAAGTTTGGAAACCATTGCTATGGGTATATGCTTTCTAAAGAGATAGTAATTTCTCTAGAATGTTCATGTAATGCTCCAGACGTAATTAGCACAATTGTGCAAGTCTGTGCATCATCAACTATGCATTCTACCTGTTTACTCCAAATCCACATGAAACTGATTATACAGTCAAAGTTGAGCCCAGTGGAGAGGCATTTTTGGAGACTTCCTGGTACATTGAGACAGGGTTGGACAGTCTGTGTTAGGGTCTTGGTCAAAACTGCATTTCTGAAACTAAACTCAGATTGCTTTCTTTTAAAGGGTCAGAACTGATTCAAATCCACATTTTTAAGAGCCTTGGATGTGGGGCTTTTCCTATTCCCAGTCCCTTCTATTGGTCTTTATGAATCCACAGGCAATTTGGCCATATCCTTGACTCCCTCCTATATTAAGAATTAGAGAGCTAAGTTCATGCAGAGGAAATATAACAAAGGAGGGACTTTCCTACAAGATCTTTGAAAAAATGGAACATTTGCATAAGTCATATTTAGCCAGAACTGTTGTTTTATGTTTTCCTTTCTGAATACTTTGTTACACACCCTCCCAGCCAGCGCCCCCTCTCCCTGACCCCAACTAGTCAGAGACCAAAGCCTTCACAATGGTTTACACTGGAACCATCCTGGCCCCACCCTCATCATCATGCCTGAATAATTATATTCACTGACTAGTCTCCCCTGCTTCCGTTTATCTCCACTCCTAAACCCTCTGACACTTTAATCTTCCCAGAATACCACTGTGATCCTGTTCCACTCTTGCTCAAGTTTTCCCAGAAACTAGATCACAAACTTTATAAGCTTTACTCTAGAGTTTAAAGCCACTCTATCTCTTTTTCATCCCCAGGTCACTACCAAGACGGTATAACCTGTCCGACATCTCTAACTTCAATACATTTGTCTTAGATATTAGACTCTCTACCTGGTTTCTAATTAAACCCTATCTAGGATCTAATTTTGTCTCTGAATTCTGCTGCCCTTTGCCAGGTGGTCTCTTCCTCCTCTGAGCCGCAGCACCTCTGAGCTTGCACACTTGGCATGGCCATCGCACACACAGCCTTAGCTTGCAGTAAGTTCAGGGTGTTTACCTTCCCTCCCCTTCCAGATGCTGGATCCCCAGGAACAGGAACTCTGCCCGTATGTGTCCACAGCCCCTGGTAATATTTCTTGCAGTCGTACATTTTCAGCAAATGTTTAATTGGTTAATTGAAGACCACTGTACCATGCCTTAAGCCTCTCTTTTTGCTAAACATGCCTGTGTCCTTTGTCATTGAACAACTATTTTGATCTATTTTCTTCCTGACATAGGGGTCAGTTCTGAGGATGCTGAAATCAAGAGACATAGCCTATTCTCTCAAAATTGCTTTCAAGAGTGATTTTGTTGTGAATTGAGAAATGGCTGCATACTTTTGGACTACCCACTTCAGCAAGAGTGTTTGAAACCAAATCTATTCTAAGTAATTTTGTATTCCCTTTTATCTATGGCATTAGACGCACAGCTCTTTTAAACTACCTTTCGTTAACTATTAAACAGACACTCAACATCTCTATAGACACTGTCTAGCTATATGAACATAGACAAACTAATATCTCTGAGCTTAAGTTTCATAAAATTTAAAAGGAGGACAATGCCATCTATGGCCAGGGATTAAATGCCATGAGGAATGTAAACCAGATGTCAGGTACCATCTCTCTAAAATCCAGATAAAATGAATTAAAAATACTGGCCCCAAAGCCTCTCTAAGAGTTCTCAAAATTCTCAGAGAACTCAATTTTCATGCTCACCACAGCACTGATTTTCTTCTAAATATTTTGTTTCTACCAAAATATTTTGTCTCAATTTTGCCTTTTGTGGCTATTTCTTCATATCCACTTTCCCAAACTAAAGAAGCAGCCCCTTCACCTTAAACTCCTCCTTCAAAGCAGCCTAAATACAGGTCTGGGTTTGTATTCCTAGTAGGATGTCACAGAGGTTAGTGTGATGCATGGGAGTCATGCTGTTTAAGTCCATGCTAGTCCCCAGAGGCCAGGCCAGGCTGCCCCCACCACCCCCACCCCTCCCACCACAGAGTTCTTCAGCTTCTCACATTTCTAATTCTTCTCTCTCTACTGTCATTACCTTCTCTTTTTTTCTTCTCGTGTGTTCACAGGAGCAAAGAAAATTAACTCCTCTAAGTTTTCTTACACAGAGTGCCTTAATTACATATTACTATTGTTTGAGTTCCTGCCAACACTACATCTGTAGGGTCTCACCTGCTATATTAGAGGCTTATCAAAAGGTAGCTTTCTCCTAAAAAGGGATTTGGATGCCCACTAAGATAACTGGATGCCAAGATAAGTTTAATCTAACAAACTTTATTATTATTATTATTATTATTATTATTATTATTAGAGACAGGGTCTTATTCTGTCACCCCGACTGCAGTGCAGGGGTACAATACTCATAGCTCGCTGCAGCCTCAAAGTCCTGAGTTCAAGCGATCCTCCCACCTCAGCCTCCTGATTAGCTAGGACTACAGGCGTGTGCCACCATGCCCAGCTAATTTAAAAAAAATAATTAGGGATGGGGTCTTGTTGTATTGCCCAGGCTAGTCTCAAACTTCTGGTTTCAAGCAATCCTCCTGCCTTTTACCTCCCTAATTGTTGGTGTTACAGGCATGAACCACAGCACTCAACCAAGATTTAAAAACTTTCAAGAGAAACCATATTACTTACTATTATCATCATTGTGGTTACTACTACTATTAAAACAATTGATATTGAAAACATCACTACCAGATCAAGCTTCAAACCAAGATGTCAAATAAATGTTATTGTCAGCCCTCTGAGCCCAAGCCTGCAGGTATACATCCAGATGGCCTGAAGCAAGTGAAGAATCACAAAAGAAGTGAAAATGGCCAGCACCTGCCTCAACTGATGACATTCCACCATGGTGATTTGTTCCTGCCCCACCTTGACTGAGCGATTAACCTTGTGAAACTCTTTCTCCTGGCCCAGAAGCTCCTCCACTGAGCACCTTGTGACCCCCACCCCTGCCCACAAGAGAAAAACTCCCTTTGACTGTAATTTTCCACGACCCACCCAAATCCTATAAAACAGCCCTACCCCTATCTCCCTTCACTGACTCTCTTTTCAGACTCAGCCCGCCTGCACCCAGGTGATTAAAAAGCTTTATTGCTCACACAAAGCCTGTTTGGTGGTCTCTTCACATGGACATGTGTGACAATTATTATATGACTTCCAACTAAAACCCCTTCGGAGTCTTGCAGGGAAGGCTGTATGTATCTCATAAAGTGTCGGGGCCCACCGGATCAGACAAAGCTACGAAGGCCAGAGGGAAGTAAAGATCTCATTATTTCTCCTAATAATTTTCCTGTCCTTTGTCATAAACGGGTAGGTTGTTTTGGTGATGGCAGATTTTCTTTCTGTAATAGGACATTTGAACAGAAGGGAAAAATCAAATTGCTGAAGTCAAAAGAGGTCAATGCAAAGAACTTTGGAGAAAGAACTATAGAGAGAAGTCAGCTGGCAGATAGGAGGAAGTTTAAGGGCAAGAATATGGATGTCTAAAGAATACATTTATTCATTTTCCACAGTGCAATTTGGACAAGAAGCCTCTTTCTTGCTTCTTTCTATTCTCATTAAATCATTAGAGCTCAAGCAATCCTTTTGCCTCAGCTTCCTGACTAGCTAGGACTACAGGTATGTGCTACCACGCCCAGCTAATTTTTTAAAAATTAGATTTTAATTTGGTGAACTATTTCTGTAGGAAACTACCATCATATAGCTCAGGCACATTGATCTTGGGTGAACAAATCAGAAAGAATAAATAATTCTGTGTTCCTGGAACTCTGTCAATTTCATGAACTTGGTACTCTGAGTAAAGGCTGGGAGGAGTTATTTCATAAAATGTGGAGCACAACCATGTAAGGAAGATCATGGGATTCCTGTTTCATAAATAAATCTGAAGTTCAGAGACAGTAACAACTGGCCAGGGTCACATCACAGAGATGGAGGCAGGGTTCCCACTGATGCCTCTGACTCCCTGTCCCAGACCCTTCCACCTCCCCCCAGCAGAAAGGCAGGTGTCAGAGTTGACCCTGTGCAGTGATAATCTGAGGACTGGGTTCCTATTGGAACACAAGTGAAAGACTTCCTGGCTTCTTATCTCAGGATAAGGACTCAGAGTTCCATCTGTTCCAGCCTTAGGATAAGAGCCAGAATCTTACACCAAGAAAGCGTGAAAGGTAAGATTTGAGTGAGAAAAAAAAAAAAAAGTGCATGTTTCAGATTCAGTTCATGAAGCAATTTCATACTTAAGGTACCATCACAATAACGCTGTGAGGTAAGCAAGGCAAATTTCATTCTTGCTTTACGGGCATAGGAAGTAAGTCTCAGGGAGGTTAAGACCAAGGTTTTTGGATAAATTTATATTATGAATATTTATGGGATATACTATTATGTAATTCCTAAGATCATATAGGAATCCTAGAACTTGAATGTAGAACTTTATTTTTAAATCTGTATGCATCATAATTACAAGGAGTAGTGTCCATTTGGGTTCCTTGGCCCTGATGTGTTAGTCAAATAAACATGTTCCATCAGGGTTGCCATGTGAGTCTGTGCAGGTGCGCACTGTACAACTCCAGGGGATGTACCTGTTACTGGGGGGTCCTTGCTCCCAGAGCTCCCAAGATGGTGGTGGGCCACTTCCAAAATGGTGGCAGGCTGCTTCCAATATGGTGGCAAGCCTTGTGTTCTCTGACCTGGGGTTCTTGGCCTCATGGATTCCAAGGAATGGAATCTTGGGCCATGCGGTGAGTGTTATAGCTCTGTTAGAAGCCATGGGTCACGGAAGAGAACCGTGGAACCCAGTGACTAGTGTTCAGCTCCATTAGGACAAACCCGGGCACATAGCTGTGCAGGAACAATGGCAAGCCTTTAGCCTGATTGGGAGTGGCAATGGGCGCCTCGCTGTATCAGGAGCACAGCAGACACCCTGCCAGATCTGGAGGGATGGAAGTCAGTGGTGGGTCTGCCTTGGCGGCAAACAGCAGTGGTGGATGGCAAGTGAAAGCTCAGCTCGAGCTATAACAAACACGGACCAGAGGAGAGTGCAGTTGCAAGATTTAACAGAGCTCCCATACAAAGGGAGGGGACCCAAAGACATTAGCTCTTGCTGGCTCGAATGCCTGGGTTTATATCCTGATTATTGTCCCTCCCCGTGTGCTCTCAGGCAATAGACGATTGGCTATTTCTTTACCTCCTGTTTTTGCCTAATTAGAATTTTAGTGAGCTCTCTTTACTACCTGATTGGTTGGGTATGAGTTAAGTTGCAAGCCCCATGTTTAAAGGTGGATGCGGCCACTTTCCCAGCTAGGCTTAAGGATTCTTAGTTGTCCTAGGAAATCCAGCTAGCCCTGTCTCTCAGTCCCCCTCTCAACAGGAAAACCCAAGTGTTGTTGGGAAGGTTGGCCAACAACTGCTCTAACTTCTTCCTGCTGAATTGGGGCGTAGTAGGGGTTGTGCTGTTGAGATTTCCTTGGGAGGAGTGCCTTCGATGTCATTAACATTGGAGCATGAACTAGCAAGCCAGTCCAGGGGTCCACAGTAGATCTTAGTCATGGACTGCATCTGGGCCTCTATTTGAAGAACGATTTGTAGCTTTACATCTTCAATTCTGGAAGAGACAAACTTAACAAGGAGGTTAAAGATACAGGGTTCAAAGAGGAGTAGCAATATTATAACTGCTAGAGGTCTTAAGAAGGGGAGAATCCTGGGCATTCATTGACTGAGGAGGCCCCAGGATCTGGTGTTTTGAAACTCCTCTGCTCTACGTTGTATTCCATCTCGAATTTCTTTAACTTTCTTGGTGATGATTCCAGATTGATTAGCATAATGACAGCATTCTTCCCCTAAAAATAAACAGATTCCCCCTCTTTCGGCAGTTAGCAAGTCTAAAGCTCTTCAATTTTGAAGGACTACTGCTGCTAGGGAGTTAAGTTGATCTTGCAAGGTAACCAGGGAGTCAGCGACCAGTTCCCTGTCACCATTTAGTTCTTGAGATAGTTTGTAGTAGAACTGACTAGAGGTTGTGATACCGCCAATGCCAGTACCTAGTCCACCTAGCACTCCCGTTCCAATAACAAAAGGAAGAATGGGTACTCTTTGTTGCAGCCCTTAGATATGACATAGTTGTATAAATCTTGTTCAGTGTAAATGGTCATGGGGGCACTAAAAATGAGAGGAAGCACATAGATTCTGAAGAGCCATTCAAACAACAATAAGCTGAGATACCACAGACAAAAAAATATTTCTGAGGGTGGTCAGACTATTCGTGTGGGAGGATTTATCCACCTGATGCACTGGGAGTTGGTTGTGTCTATAGTATTGCTAAATTTTACACAGGTGAGGTCTGAGGTATGGGTTATTTCCAGATTGGAAACAAGAGGTCCTACTAAAATGGAAGTGGTGTTTATTTCTGTGCTGAAGTTGTTCCATTGTTCAGGTACAGGGATTGAAATGTATGGCCTGAAATGCAGAGGGAGGCACATCCAATAGTTAGTAGGGTTTTGAGCCGAGACATCATGGAGCCCGGTGAGGGTGGTATTAAATAGGCTTACTAGGCAAGTATGGGTTTGGAGGGATTCATGTAGTTTTGAGAGATCTAGTCCTTTGTAGGGGGTAGGGGTACTATGTACCAGGGTCAGTTGAGAGATTACTTCCTTTACGTGTTTTTCTCTTGCCTGATCTTGAACTCCACACCCATCAGACATACCAGTATGGGTGAAGTAAGTCCAAAAGACAGTGGCTCCAAGTCCTCCAGGACAACTAAGATTAATCATTTTCCCTGTGCAATAATGAGTATTTGCATGCATGCAAAGAGTGGCAGAGTTATAGCAGTTGCGGGGCATATGGGTGTGGGCAGTGAAGGTCGGGGTTCCCTTAAATAAATTCCTATACGATGGGGCATCAATATATCTGGGAAGCCGCATTCTCCATAGAAACTCTTGGTAAGGGGAGCTACTGGTCATACAGCAGCATGGAGGGGGTGCAGTAAGAGTGAAAGGGAGTAAGAGAACAGTAAAGATAAAAATATGATAAAGGAGGGCCATGGGGATTTATGATTGTAGTTACTTTCTTCACGGTTGTTGAAGAGCAGGCACAGATCTTCTAGGGGTTCACAGGAATAGCTAGCATTGTCTCCTGGATTTTCGGGTTCCTTTGGCAGTATCCAGGGTTTGACTTGAGTGTGATGTATCCAAGACTCCACTCCAGCCACTTCAACCACGGTTGTGGTAGATAAAATGACTGGGTAGGGTCCTTCCCAGGAATGTGTGTAGGGATGGGGAATTAAAGGGAAGGGACTTGACTAATACCATGTCACCAAGTGGAATAATTCCTTTCCCTCTTCTCGGGGACAGGCTCCATGTAATGTTTTAAGAACTTGTTGATATTTGGCTACAGAGGTGATGTCTGCAACTAAGTGGGCCATCTCTCAGTCAAGCACAAGGTCATTGGTTAGGAAGGGTCGTCCATACAGCATTTCGTATGGGCTAAGTCTTGCTTTTTGAGGAGAGTTTCGGATTCTTAGTAAGGCTATAGGCAACAGAGCAGACCGTGCGAGATGGGCTTCCTGGGTTAGTTTTTTTTTTTTTTTTTTTTTTTTGAGACGGAGTCTCGCTCTGTCACCAAGGCTGGAGTGCAGTGGCCGGATCTCAGCTCACTGCAAGCTCCGCCTCCCGGGTTCACGCCATTCTCCTGCCTCAGCCTCCCGAGTAGCTGGGACTACAGGCGCCTGCCACCTCGCCCGGCTAAGTTTTTTTGTATTTTTAGTAGAGACGGGGTTTCACTGTGTTAGCCAGGATGGTCTCGATCTCCTGGCCTCGTGATCCGCCCGTCTCAGCCTCCCAAAGTGCTGGGATTACAGGCTTGAGCCACCGCGCCCGGCCATGGGTTAGTTTTTTTAGATGTTGTTTGAGTGTTACGTTCATTTTCTCGACCTTCCCTGAGGATTGTGGCCTCCAGGCGCAGTGTAAGTCATATTGTATACCTAACAGCTGGGATACTCCCTGGGTTACTGTAGCCTTGAAAGCGGGGCCATTGTCACTCTGTAAGCCTCGGGGAAGTCAGAATGTGGGAATTATTTCATGAACTAGTGCCTTTATTACCTCTTGGGCCTTTTCTGTCCTACAGGGGAGGGCCTCTCCTCAACCAGTGAAAGTATTTACCCAAACTAGTAGATACTGAAATCCCTGAGATTTGGGCATGCGGGTAAAATCTGGTTGCCAGTCTTCTCCTGGGTAATGTAATGGCCTGTTCTTTGTTAAACTTGGCGATAAGGCAGGGGATTATTTCTTTGGCACACTTCACGGGCCCTGACTATCTGCTTGATCGTTTTGAAAAGGCCTGGTCCAGTAAATAATGCTTTGGCCATCTGATGAGTGCTATCAATGCCTAAGTGAAAGATTTGGTGAAGGGTTTTAAGTAATTTCCATTGGTTAGCTGCAGGCAAAAGTATTTTTCCTTCTTCGGTGGCTAGCCATCCTGAGGGGAGGAAACTATGTCCTTGTGAGGTTCCCCATTCTATTTCTTCTTCTGAGTACTGGGGCTTGGTTTACCAGAGGGGATTACACCATACTAGGGGTCCTTCTCTAAGCATTTCTAATGGAGGGTCCTGACTTGCTGCTCTTTTGGTTTCAATATCCTCTTGGTGGTTCCCTTCCATTTCCCTTTCCTTTCCTTTCTGATGCCCCCAGCAGTGTAAGACTGCCACCTCTTTAGGTTTCTGTACAGCCAATAATAATCTCCTAAAGGCTTCCTGATGTTTGATAGGTGTTCCCTCGGAAGTTAGGAATTCTCTTTCTCTCCATATTGCTGTGTGGGCATGGAGGACTAGGTAAGCATACTTAAAGTCTGTATATATATTTACCCTTTTTCCTTCTCCTAATTCTAGTGCCCAAGTGAGGGCTATTAGTTCTGCCAGCTGAGCACTAGTTCCTGGAGTGAGGGGATTACCTTCAAGTATTCCATTATCACTGACCACTGCATACCCCACTTTTTGAAGTCCTTTTTCTACAAAGGAGCTTCCCTCAGTATACAAGTTGAGGTCGGGATCAGTCAAGGGAACCTCTAAAAGGTCCCTTCGAGTGGCATAGGTTTGAGCAACTGTTGACAATTATGTTCTATCTTTTCTTCATTGTCTGGAAGAAATGTGGCTGGGTTAAGAGTTGCACAAGTGTGCAGTCACAGCATAGGCCCTTCAAGTAATAGAGCCTGATATTTAAGTAAACGGTTGTCTGACAGCCACAAGTCTCCTTTAGCAGTGAGTGTGCCGTTCACATCATGAGATGTCCACACAGTGAGATATTTTCCCTGTATTATTTTAAATGCTTCAGATACTAAAACTGCTACTGCTGCCACTACCTGTAAACAATGAGGCCAACCCTTTGCCACTACATCAGTTTCCTTACTCAGGTCTGCCACGGGTTGCAAGCTGGTCCCTCGGACCTGTGTAACGACTCCTAGAGCTATTCTTGCTTTTTCTGTGATATATAAAGAAAAGTCTTGCCCTGTTGGCAAGCTTAACACTGGGGCTTGGGTTAGGGCCTTCTTTAGGGCCTGGAAAGCTGCTTCTGCTTCGGGTATCCATCTTACTAAATGAGTATTGGCTTTCTGAGTTTCCTTAATTAGCGTATATATTGATCTGGCTATTTCGCCATACCTGGGACTCCATATTCGGCAGAAAACTGTTATGCCAAGGAACCCTCTTAGTTGCTTTAGGGTTGTGGGATGAGGATAAGCCAGTATAGGCTGGATACTTTCCTCACTGAGGGCCCTGGTGCCTTTGGATAATTTTAGCCCTAAGTATTTAACCTGCTGTGAGCAGAGCTGAGCCTTTGGTTTGGAAACCTTGTAGCCACAGGTGGTGAGGAAATTTAAGAGTGCTTGGGTGGCTTGATGGCACAAGGTTTCTGAACGGGGCAGCTAAAAGTAAATCATCCACGTACCAAAGGACAAGAGTGTCCAGGTATGAGAACTGACTCAAGTCTTCAGCTAATGCCTGGCCAAATAGATGGGGGCTATCCCTGAACCCTTGGGGTAAAGCAGTCCAGGTGTGTTGAGACATTGGGTTTGAGGGATCTTCAAAGGCAAACAAGAAATGAGAGTCAAGATGTACAAGGATGCAGAAAAAGGCATTCTTAAGGTCCAGGACTGTAAGCCACTCTGCTTCCCCTGGTATTTGGGAAAGCAGAGTATAAGGGTTAGGTACAACTGGGTATAGAGGGACAACGGCCTCATTGATAATCCTGAGATCTTGCAGTAACCTCCACTGTCTGTTGGGTTTCTGTACTCCTAAAATTGGAGTATTGCAGGGTCTGTTGCATGGTTTTACTAGGCCTTGGGCTTTTAGGTCCTTAACAGTATTTTGGAGTCCTTGTTGGGCCTCGAGTCTAAGGGGGTACTGCCTTTGATAGGGAAAGGAGGCGGAATCTTTTAACTTGAACAGGACGGGCATTCTTTGCTCATCCATATTATCCTTCTGTTGCCCAGACTTCAAGATTAATTCCTTCCTCAAGCAGGGGACAACAAACGGGTGTTCCTTCTCCTATGTTCAGGTGTATAATGGCCCCTGCTTTTCCTAGAATGTCTCTCCCTAACAAAGGAGTGGGGCTTTCAGGCATAATTAGAAAAGCATGTGAAAAGAGTAAAGTTCCCCAGTCACAACTTAGTGGCTGGGAGAAGTATCTAGCAACTGTCTGTCCTAGGACCCCTCGGATAGTGACAGATATAGAGGACAGTTGTCCGGGACAGGAGAGTAAGACTGAGAAGGCTGCGCCAGTGTCCAGGAGACAGTTAACCTCCTGGCCCTCAGTGAGGCGCTCTGCGAGGTGAGGGCATGGCCTGGTGCTTGCCCTGGGCACCCTCACCCTCAGTCCTGCTGCTGGATCATCTGGTTAGTGGCTTCTGACTCAGAGGAACTTAGTCTTTTTGGGCAGTGGGACGTCTAGTGATTCCCTTGACATAAGGGGCATGGACGAAGGGTCAGCTTACTTCTAGTTGGACAATCTTTTTTAAAGTGTCCTCCTTGTAGACCGCGCTGGAAGCAAACCCTATTAGGCATTCTATTTGCCCAGCTTTTCCCTTTTCCAGAGCCTCCAAAGTCCGCTTGCCTGAGGGCCATGACTAAAGCAGTGGCCTTTTGTTTATCCCTCTGCCTGCTCCTCCTGATCTCTATTATAAAAAATCAGAGGTTGCCAAGTTCAATAGGGTTTCTAAATTTTGCTCCGGGCCCTAAGGCAGACTTTTGAAGTTTTTTTCTAATGTCTGCAGCTGACTGAGTGATAAACTTATCCTTTAAGATGGGTTGGCCTTCAATAGAGTCAGGTGACAGAGAGGTATGCTTTCTCAAGCCTTCCTTAGTCTCTCCAGAAAGGCGGTAGGATTTTCTTCCTTTCCCTGTGTTATAGTGGACATCATTGAATAATTCATAGGCTTCTTCCAATTTTTCTTTAGTGCTTCTAGCACGTAAGTTAGCAAATGTCTGCAGCACCAATCTCCATGTTCTGATTCTGTGTCCCAATCAGGGTCTCCACTGGGAATTGCCTGCTGGCCTGTGAGGAATCGTTCTCTTTCCTCCGTTGTCACCTTATCATTGACCTGACTGAGATACCTGAGATAGCCAAACTCTCGGGCTGCAGTTAAGGTGGCACTTCTCTCATTTGGGCTTAGTGTCTGAATTAGCAGAAACATTATATCTCTCCATGTCAGATCAAAGGATTGTCCTAACCCTTGTACAACATCAATATTGCCATCAGGGTTATCTGAGAATTTGCCTAGGTCTATTTTAATTTGCTTTAAGTCTGAGAGAGAAAAAGGTACATGCACTCTGGCTGGGCCGAATTCTCCTCCTCCCACTGCTTGGAGGGGGCATAATCGGGGGATATTGGCACTCTTTGGTTTATTGTTTACCCCTTTGTCTATCTTCTTTTGGACCGTTTGGGTTGAAGGGGGGTCCTTATTAGTTGGGGAAGGAGTCGGGGGAACGCTGGGGTAGGGAGGTAGGCTCCGAGGGCTTCCTGTAGGGCATAAATCACACCTTTTACATAATTGCGAGTTGTCTCTTAATGAAAAGAAAGTTTGTACGTATGGCACTTCACACCATTTGCCTTCTTTTCTACAAAAGAGGTCTAGCTGTAAGATGGTGTTATAATTTATCCTTCCCTCAGGAGGCCAGGTTTCTCCCCCTTGAAGAGGATATTGTGGCCAGGTGGTACTGCAGAAGAATATAAGTCATTTCTTTCTTAGAGTCTGAGGGTCAAATTGGTCCCAATTCTCCAGAATACATCTTAGGGGCATTTTTGCCTTGGGGGGAAACGTTTCCCATCTGACAAAAGAACACAGGGATGCCAGCACCCCTAGTCATTTTCCGAAGAGCATTAGTCCTAAAGCGTCCTCTATGGTCCTAATGCTTATTCCTTTCCAGGGTGCGTCACCACCCATGGAGCTCTGCTTATCGGATTAGTTACGCTCACCAATGTAGCAGTCCTGCACCCCTTTTCCTGCCTTTCTTGACCACAAAGAAAGTGGTCCGGGCTGCTGGATTCTAGTGGTCCTTTACCAGCGTGCCCAACATTGTCTTTGTGCTCAGGGGTGAGTCCTAGGCCTGGGCTGGGTTCCTGAGTATTTCATAACAACCCAGCTGCCTCATCCAGATGCATTCCCATAGACAACAGTTCTTATGCAAATTCATTTCACAGAGGGTGTAGGTAACCTTTTGAGACAGGATTGAGATAGTCTTTTTTGATTGTGTAAGTACTTTAAGGCTTGGCTGAGTGCAAACAGCTTGCGCATTTGAGCAGACCAATTAATAGGCAATTTTTCTAACTCTGTTTCCACAAGAGTCTCCCTATCACTTACTGAATACCCACTGTGGTTTTTTCCTCAGTCGCCTGGGAGGAAGCATCTATTGTCCTGTCCTGAAGGGAATTCCTCCTAGGTCTGGTTGGACCTTTGTATGGTAATTAAGATTTAAATCCCCTGTTAGGAAATCTGCTGGGTTACGGGAATTATCAGTGGTTGGTGTTAAATTACCTTTTTCTAACAGAATAGCCCCATACTTTAGATTTTTGAGTTAGTAAGCTACCTTTTTGCTTTTTTGACTTAGAATAATTCTGAACTGGTGAGGTGTGCTCACAATGAGGTTTCCTCTAAAAGTTAGTTTTCTACTTTCTTCTATTAGCAAAGCAGTTGCCGCTACAGATTGAACGCATCCGCGGGTTACTGGATTAAGGATTTTTGATAGGAAAGCTATGGTTGTCAGTGGTCTGAGTGTTTTCAGACTACACCTTTGTTTGCACTGACAACAAGGTAGTATTGGAGTGTTATAGGGTCACAGAGAAGACCTTCAATGATCAATTACAGGTTTTAAATTTACCCTGGCTTTTAAAGGAATAGGGCACACTGTTGTTGTTGTTGTTTTACTATTTCTATCTTTCTCTTTTTTTCTCTCTTTGACTCCGTCTTTGTCTCTCTGCCTCTTTCTCCTGTTTCTCTCTCTCCTCTCTCTGTCTCTCTCCTGTCTCTCTCTTCTCTGTCTCTCCTCTCTCTGTCAGTCCTGTCTCTCATACCCTAAACCACATGAATGTGACTTGCACATACAAGATTTACAGTGTACTATAGGGAGAATCTTTTGCAACAGCTCTTGCTGTAATACAGAATCTGAGATGTCTTTGAGAAAGAAAAATGTAATCATTACCAAAAAATTATTCTCATAATATGTGCAAATTTGTATGAAATCTGTACTGGCCGTGGGACAAGGAGGTATTTCCAGCTAGCTTCTGATAGGGCCCTATTCTCTCATAAGAATCCAGCTCTTGACATTAGGTGATATCTGCCCAGGTCATCAGATGCCATAGAGAAAGAGGGTTTGCTGCAACTTCTATCAGCAGTACACTGTATGCTCTTTCCCATTTATTTGAACATTCATTTATTGAGTGTCAAGTAATGCACTAGACACTCCAGGGATCTGACACAAACTCTGCCCTGAAGGAGCATATAATCTCATTGGGGAGAAAACAAAACATACGGTAATTTTCAAAATAAGAAACTAGGCAAACTAATTAACACTTCAAAAGCAGGTTGTATTCAAATGCAAAATTGCATGTTACAGGGTAACCTTTCAGTGAGAAGCCAGGAAGAGGAGCTCAGCATGGGTTCGATTTGTTAAGGACTAGTTATTTTGTTGTGTGTGTGTGTGTGTGTGTGTGTGTGTGTGTGTGTGTGTGTTTGGGTGAGGAGGGGAACGGAGTCTCGCTCTGTCGCCCAGGCTGGAGTGCGGTGGCGCGATCTCGGCTCACTGCAAGCCTGCAAGCTCCGCCTCCCGGGTTCACGCCATTCTCCTGCCTCAGCCTCCTAAGTAGCTGGGACTACAGGCACCTGCCACCAAGCCCGGCTAATTTTTTGTATTTTTAGTAGAGACGGGGTTTCACCGTGTTAGTCAGGGTGGTCTCAATCTCCTGACCTCGTGATACGCCCGCCTCGGCCTCCCAAAGTGCTGGGATTACAGGCATGAGCCACCGCGCCTGGCCAAGGACTAGTTATAAAAGAAGTGGTGGGGGTGACGGAGGCCTGAGATGAAATTTGAAGAATATGTAGAATCTAGGTAAGTGGATAAGAGGTCTGGGGGCAGGGAAAGGAGAGCATTTAATTGTGAATCAGGAATTTCTCTACCTGTTTTAATTCTTCCACATAACATCAAAGAGATTGCACTTGCAGCTAGCATTTCAGTAATGTTTTCTTACTAATAATATAGTGACAAAAGCATTGACTATAAGAAATAGGAATGGGTCTCATAAAAAGAAACAGCAAAACCCCCAAACTAAAAAACAGTGCAGGCTATTTCTCCCTTCTCTCCTTTTGCTTGGCACTCATGAGATGCTAGGTGTGGAAGTCAGCCAACTAAAAAAGAGAGGCGGCTGAAGAAGGTGGGGAGGCTGAAGCCAGTTAAATAGGATGGTCCATTCACAGACGGTGAGGCTACAGTGCAAACAGGACTCTTTCAACTTGAGCAGGACCCCGTTACTTCACTGGAGTTAGAAAGCAAGGAGAGCGTAGACTTTATGAACTTTCTATGAGACTGTTCTACCTCCACAGGATACAGAAGACGACATGAAATTTGATCTGCAAGAAAACTGAGTCCATATTCACATATGTGTCAAATTTTCACCGCATTTAGAAGTGTCTGTCATCAAGTACAGCACTGAATTGAAACTGAAAACAAGAGTCAAGAAAGAGCAAAGTCAGCCATCTTTGTATTCCACATTAATCCTTTCCCTTTATGGTCTTATTTGTTTCTCCTCAGAAAAGACAAAAAGCTGAGCCATATAAACACCTGTGGGCTGGGGGTTGAGGGATAAATGAGGGGCAGAATGGAAGCAGAAGGAGCTGTTGGTCAGGTAGAAATCTTTCCAGATGTGCTGAAGGAAACACACTTCATGTTTGATGTAGGAGGTGCCACCATGCAAAACGTTTCATGGAAGGATTTAAAGGATCCCATGATTTTCAGTATTCCAAGACTTTTCTTTCACCGAGGGCGATTTAATATGGGTCATCCATACTGAAAGAAAAACAAAAGATAATAAACTTAAGAGTTTAAACATTGCAAAACTTGGAGTGTTAGTAGAAAAGGTAAATATTCATTAGAGATGAGAAGAGGAGCAGGGAAATGCTTTCAGCTGGAAATCTCAGACAAGAGGCCTGCCTTTAGGAACTTTTGAAGATGAACGAATGTAAGGAAACCCTAGAGGCAGCACTTGTCAGACTTTCATGTGCTTACCATTCAGAGATGGTGTTAAAATGCAGACTCTGATTCAGTAGGTCTGAGTGGAGCCTGAGATTCTGCACCCCTAACAAGCTCTTTAGTGATGCTTATGCCACTGGCCCACAGACCACACTTGGAGAAATTTTTGTGGTGCATACGGTCTTTGTCTCCAGATCTAATGAGTTTGAAGGACAGTGTAGATTGATTTTTTAAATTTATTTTTATTTTATTTTATTTTATTTTTTTGAAACGGAGTCTCACTCTGTTGCCCAGTCTGGAGTGCAGTGGCACGGTTTCAGCTCACTGCAGCCACAGCCTCCTGGGTTCAAGCGATTCTTCCGCCTCAACTTCCTGAGTAGCTGGGACGACAGGCACGTGCCACCACACCCAGCTAATTTTTGTATTTTTAGTAGAGATAGGGTTTCACCATATTGGCCAGGCTAATCTCAAGCTCCTGACATCATGATCCGCCCGCACTGGCCAGGCTAATCTCAAGCTCCTGACCTCATGATCCGCCCACCTTGGCCTCCCAAAGTGCTGAGAATACAGGCGTGAGCCACCGCGCCCGGCCGTAGATTGATTTTGAGCAGTGGAAAGTCAAGAAATTAGAAGGCATGCTTAAATGGAAAGTGAAATTGGAGAAAATTTAAACTCATGAAGTAGTGGCAGTTATAAACTCCTGATAAATTATATCCTGGGATATAATTTAATGAGATGGTAACACATTTAAAGAAGTAAGTGACACTTTTTTTGTGTGACACAACTGTCTTCTTCTTGGAAAGGACAAGGAGAGAATGAAATGTGGTATGTCTTCATGGCACCTTTCAAAGGGAGAACCAGATTCTGAGGTGCTGGTCTCATGATGAACTGTCAGGGTAAACCACAGTTCAGCAGCTGCAAATGTGCTTGCAAAAATAGAGACAAAAAAGTGTCTCTGAAAACAAAATTTCACATATGCCCTCCTCTGAGGTTGGCATCATATCTTCCTGTGTATCTTGGGTGTAGCTTCTACCCTGCCAGAATTTAGACAGCAGAAACCAAATGAGGTGATAAACAGAGTCAGTTTGCAGAAGAGTCAAAATAACCCAGCAAGAAATGAAACCACAAATGCCCAAGGAATCATTCATTCACCACTCAAAAGCTAATAGAAATGAACACAAACTACTATGAAAATTAGCCCAAGAACTTAAAAAAAAAGGCTCACAGTGTTTAGTGTGATAGTATTCATCTTACCTTTGACTTGTTCTAAAAACATACCGAACTTCTTCTACCCCACCCTTCCTCAGTGCAATCACACAATGGTTTCAGTGTGAAAAAAAAATCACATTACTGGAAAAGGAGGGTGTCTGGGACTTACCAATCTAAGCTGGTAATCAAGGGTCTTGAGTTCTAAAAGCATATGTGTTAAGAGCATGATCCCTGGATCCAGATGAGTATGGATCTCAGCCTTGCCATTTGTTGTGACTTCAGGCTATTTTATTTCTCTGTGCCTGTTCCTTTATCAGTAATGAAGATGTTCATAGACCCTTCTCCCGCAGACTTAAAGGCATATTTCATGATTTAAGACATGCAAACCATTCATAATAGTGTACAACATGGAATTAATATTTGATAAAGGCTTATGATTATTGTAACTCTGTCACTTGCTCAAGCCCTATAGAAAAGTTACTTAATTAGTTCAACTACAAAAAGAGTTTGAATGTGATATCCACCAAGATCTTATCCAGACCTAAAATTCTGTGATTCTTATGAATTAATACAGCCTTGGTCAATAAATGAGAGCTGGGCAAATAATTCTTCTTTGCTAGGCCTTTCTAGACCATCTGGTGAAGCATTCAAGACTTATGTTGGTGGGGCCAGCCTTCCCTTCCAACTTCCACTCCACAACTCCTCAATAAGCCATGGGCTCAAGAAAGTTCTGCTCACTGGCTCCTGAACATGCTCTCATAGTCTCACTACCATAGCGCTGCTTACATCTTTTCCTTCCTACAGACTGCCTTCTTTTCCTGCTTTTCTCCATACACCTAAATCCTATCTATTCTTCAAAAGCAACCTTCTTTATAAGATTATCTATAAGCACCAAGCCAAATGACTTTTTCCTTCTTAAATATAGCACCCATTGGCCATTACCATGCTCTGCCTTGTATTTTTCTGATTTTTTTCTTTCTATATTCCTATCTTAACCCCCCAGCTAGGTAATAATTTTCCTGAAATCAGGGGCCAGGCTTACTCCTCTTGGTGTCTCAAGCAAGCTTAGCAGTTTCCGACACAAGAATGTTCAATAAACAACTATTAATTGACTGGTTATAAAAAAATCAGTGAACCATTAAACTTAATATAGCAATTAGCATGGTAATGAGCTTATTGCTAATATTCTTCCAGCCAGTATCTCTTCCTGTGCCTCAAGGACATCTTAAAAAAAAAAAAAATCTAGTTGATCTGCTTCCATCTAGTGGCAATTAAAACAGGTGGTTCCGGTAGCCAGAAAACAGCTCCGGGTAGATTGTGCCAGAAAATACTTTCACTCAGTAGCTGTGAGTTTGAAAGACATCTTCACATCTTGTGGGTTTCCTGCCACAGACAGGGACACCAGCTCAGAGAAAGAAGCCTTTCCTCATTAGACTCCATTTACACTAGTAAAGAGAAGACAGAGTAATTAAAAAGAATAAAAAGAACCTCCACTGATCGCACATCCTCATCCAGTTACCCCTGCCCCACTTCGCCATCACAGCCAAACATTTTAAAAGAGATGACTGCTTGTTCTGTCTCTACTTTCTCATCCTCAGTGATGCTCAGTGCTTGGCCATCTGACCTCTGTCTTGATGTCTGCACTGCAAATAGTCTCCCCATTGACACCCTTGTTGCATCCAGGGAGTACTTACTGGTTCTCCTGGCAGTGTTTGAAGCTGTTCCCCTTTCTTTCTTTCCTTGGCATTCATTACCACACACTCTTCCTCCTCTTCCTTCTCCCTGCCTGGCAACCTCTTCTCATTTCTCTTTCCCTTAGCTGACTTATTAGACAATGATGTTCCTCTGGCTCCCATCCTCTCTCACAGATCCTCTTCCATTCTCAGAGCACTCATACCCTCCCTGGATGATCGTACCCACTCCTGAGATGGCAGTTACCTCCTGAAATGTGAGGGCCCCAAATCCTCTGCCCCAACATAGCCTCTGTGCTGTGGATAGGTCCAGTGAACCACAGTGAATGAAGAGCAGACACCCAAAGCTCAGTACAAAACCGAACCCATGATCTTTACCTCCAAAACCTCTCATTCTTTTATGTTCCCTTCTCAGAAGTAAACGGTACTACCATCCGCCAGTTTCCAGGTGAGAAAGATGATGATTTGATTCTTCTCTCTCCCTTTTAGCCAATTAACAGACACATTCAGTTAATATCACCTCTTCCTATTTCATGAACCCATTCTTACTACTAGTTCCCTAGACAGGTGCCATCAGTTTTAACCTAATAACTTCAAATGCCTCCAAAACAAGTCTCTTTGCCCCCAGGCTCACCTGTCTCCCGCACTTGCCATACTGCTCTGCAGGGTGACCTTATAAGATGCTGGAGGCAAGGCTACTCACTGTTTAAACCCCTTTAGTGATATCCCAAAAGACCTCAAGATAAAACCCATATCACATGGCTTAAAAATTACTTTATGATCTGGTTTCTGGTGCCTCATCTTTCCCCACTTTTTCCTTTGCATGCTAAGCAATGGCCCATACTAAGTTTGTGGTTGGTAGGATGGTTGCCCAAACCAGCACCCAATCCCTTCAGAAATCATCTCACTTCATTTCTAGCATTTTAAAGGGAGCTCAGTTGTCCAACTGGGTACTGAATATGTCACCAAAGTCTTCCTTTCATAGATTTATTTTACTTACACTCTCCTTCCTAAGATTCCAGAGCAAGTCACTAAACCCTAGACACTGAGAAATATTTTGCCATCTTCATTTCTGCCAGGTGGGCCATCCACTTTCACAGTCTGCATCTCCTCCCACTGTGCTATTTCTCCAGTACAAGAAATTTGAGCTTCAAGACCAAACTGAAAAATACTTGCCTCCTTGGGGAAGCTATAGGTAGAATTCATGCTCCCTATCTTTCCCACATTTCCGAAGGGCAATGCCTATTAGAGCAATTGAAAGCAAATATTCAATTGAACAAGCATTTATTCATTTCTCAATAAATGCTTGTTCAATTGAATATTTATTAAATAATATGTTTAGGGCCTCACGTTCAGCCAGAACAAGAAGAACATACCACAATGTTTTTAACTTTCAGAAAAAATTCTGAGGTCATCAGAAAAATCTCCCTTTACATAAACTGCCCTTTTCTAATAGGGATTACTTGTTCACTCATTCATTCATTCATGCAGCTCCACTAGCACCAAAAAGCACAGGTCCAAAAGGAAGCTAGTAGATTTATCACTTTATCTGGTCATTTGGATGAGGACTCCAGGTAAATAAACTACTATGGCGTTAATGTGTCTAGCTAGAGCAGGAATCAACTTAAGCAAGTAGAGAAGGAATCAGCAGATGTGGAAACTCCCCCCCACTAATAAAACTTACCTTTTCTTGGATTTCTTGCCTGCAAATAGAAAATAGAGAAATGGCATTAGCAAAAATTAGACACTTTAAAGTTTTTCAAATAAGGGAGAAGGAAGACTCCCACTCTCAAAACTGTCTTTTGAAGTATATTAGGTATTTGTTAGGTGGACCCTATCTGTGTCAAAGGGGATTTGAGGAACTGGCTTAATAAACAGTGGTAGACACTCATACAGAACAGATATGTTGATGCAGATGCCTCTTGAGGTTTCATTCCATTCTCCGTGTACTCAAGAAGACAGAAGTGTAGGCTAAATTGCCTGGTGGTGAGACCCAATATGCCCATTCAAGTGTTTATCCCTTCCCAATCTGCCATCTCGTCCTACCTGCAGATTCTTCCCTTGAGGGACAGCTGCTAATACTGTAAGACTATGTGCCATTACAGCTCACAGCATCATCTCTATGAGAATCCACAAGAGAATTTCACTTTGGCCTTGTTGATAGGAATTGCACAGCCTCATCTGAGTAACTAATGTGTTTTTATCTTACAAACACAAAGAGTATCACATGCCTTTCCTTTGACTGGCTGTAAGGAAACTCAGAGCTAGATCTGAGACCCTCTCCTACCAAGTATATAGAACTTTGTGACATACATTTTCGTGCCATAACTTCACCCTTGGTTCCAAATGATTTTTTTACCCTAAGTTTAAATTTGGTTTTCTTTTACTTTTTAATTAATTTTAATTTGCTATACTGAACACATTTTGCACTCACATTCTTTTTGAAAAAGGAAGAATATAATTAAGTAGGTAACTTAAAAAAAAACTCTTTGAGCAGAAACAGTCATTTGGGAGGCAATATATTTCAGTGGCTATAAACTGGCATTCTAGAATCATCTCACCCAGGTGCAAGCCCTATTTTGCCAGCTGTAGTACAGTGTGTCTTTGAACAGCTAGTTTCTTCTCTAAACTACAATTTCTTCATCTGTTAAAGAGGCATAATAATTGTATCATCCTCATTGGATTGATAAAATAAAATATATTCCAAGTATTTAGTTCAGGTGCTAGCACTTAGACAGTGCTCCATTACTGTTTTAATCCTTTAAAGTATTAAAGACTACTATTTGAAATTTTCTTCTAAAATTCAGCCTGCTGATGACCAAATGCACTTGAGCAGGGAGGAATCAAATCTGAATTAATTTCAGATTCTGTTTAACTTCACATAAATTTTTTTTTAGGGACAATGCACCTAACAACAATAGATGAGTAAGAATCTGTTCCTACTGAGAGAGTTTCATTTTGAAGAAAAGGGAACTAAGAGGGCATGTGTTCAGTTTCATGCCCAGGTCTAACCCTGTGTGTTGGTTCTGGTGGGAAATTCTTCCAACCGAGGAAAAAAACAGTTCACGAATCTGAAGACCAGTGATTTTAGAAGATGTATCTGGGGTAGAGTCTAATCTCTAACTCTGGGTCCTGCTGATACGGGATTTTCGAGATTTGGCCTAAAACATCATTGCCTTGGTTTCCTCATTTACCAAACAGGGCCAATGGTAGTGAGTAATCAGAGAATGATAATGCCAGGAGCAAAAAATGTGTCTAGATGAGCCCATGCACAAGGACACATGCTTCCGGAGCCCTTCCTTATTCCTTTCCTAAAAGAAAGGAGCGAAAGTCTCGATACTAAGACTACTAGGGCAGGGGAAAAAGTGCTAGAGTCAGAAGATTCATTTGAGGACAGAAGAATAGGGGTGAAGTCTCCAGTCACTTCACTGGCTTCCATACTCTAAATAGTTACCTGTGTCCTTTTTCTAGTTATTAGAACCCAAAAAGCCTATAAATTCTCTCTCTCTCTGTGTATATATACATACACACACATAGAGATACACACACACACCCCTAAACACACACATACAGATTTATGACTTTTTACTTTTATCCTTGTAAATGCCATGAACTATATTTTGTCTTAGATTTAGCCTGGGAATGTAGCCATTATTTCTACCTTTGTCTCTGTAGGAAAAATATTCTTCATGTCTTAAAGGACCAACCTACAACCAAAATCTTTGGAAAGCAGAATCATTTGTAAGTTGGTGATAATGGAAGATGTTTTACAAATGAAGACTTTTTTTTTTTTTTTTTTTTTTTGAGACAGGGCCTCACTCTGTTGCCCAGGCTGGATTGCAGTGGTGCTATCATGGCTTATTGTAGCCTTGACCTCCTGGGTTCAAGTGATCCTCCCACCTCAGTCTCCTGGGTAGCTGGGACTACATGTGCATGCTACCATGCCTGACTAATTTTTTATATTTTTGTAGAGATGTGGTTTTGCCATGTTGCCCGGGCTGGTCTTGAACTCGTGGGCTCAGGTAATCCTTCTGCCTCAGTCTCCAAAAGTGCTGGGATTACAGGTGAGAGCCACCGTGTCTGGCCCACAGATAAAGACTATTTACTGTTACCTTAAAGATACCCTGAACTTCCTACCAAGCCAGCAATCTTTTGGGGCTTCTGTTTTCTTTGTTGGCATAACTGCAACTAGCCTAACTGCCCGTTATCTGTTTCCTGTTTGCCCCACACTGATTCCCACAGCAGTTTTCAAGTTATCGGTTTGAGATCTTGTACAGAAATGACACCAAGGTAAAAAATTTAAAAACAACCCCACTGAGTTTTGTACCCTTGTTTATAAAACAGCGTTAGCCAGCTAACCCCTCACTACATACAAGTGACTTTGATTCTATTCTTTTGATTCTACAAACACTTATTAAAAGATTTTAGAATCCTGAAATAAATAGCTTCCTTATTAAGGTGACTTATAGCCCCAAAGTCCTTAAAATTATTTAGATAATAGCCACCTTATCCCAGGGGGCAGTGTGTAATAACCTACCCTGTTCTCTACCCGTCAGTTCTGCCATCATCACCCAAGGTAGGAAGAAAGACAGGATGATTAGGGTCAGGTTTTGAAGTCTCAGTGGAAAGAATAATCAGTGGTTGGAGAAAACTGTCATTCTTCTTTTGCCTTAATGCAGTACTTGGTACTTATACTTAGTACTGTATAGTACTTAGTACTGTATAATACTATAAGATAGTGAGATTCAGTGAGCACAGAATTTCTAATAGCAAGGGCAGAGACACTTTAACTGCTCAGTGCTCTCAAATTATACATAGCTAATGAAGTTCTTGCATATCAACAATCCCCACCCACCCCCCCCCCACTTTGTCTTTCTGGATTGGTTAGAAAACTTACCTCACACCCACCATTCTCAAATTTAAATGAAAGATAAGATCAGAGTGGCACGCAATTAGGGACTGATAAATAATATTTTTGTAATTGCCAGTGTAAATGGACAGGGGGCAACCTTTACATACCATATTCAGCGAACAGAATACATACTAATTAATTTGATGGAAGGAAAATTAAAATGACAACTGATCCCATAGAAAGGCAACACAGAACAGTTGGTTAGCAATTGTTTTGAGATCATCCCTGAACTTGAAACAGGTATATCTTTTTTGTTGTTGTTTTTTTTTTGAGATGAAGTCTCACTCTGTTGCCCAGGCTGGAGTGCAATGGCACGGTCTCTGCTCACTGCAACCTCCGCCTCCTGGGTTCAAGCGATTCTTCTGTCTCAGCCTCCTGAGTAGCTGGGATTACAGGTGCCCACCACCATGCCTGGCTAACTTTTGTATTTTTAGTAGAGACGGGATTTCACCATGTTGGCCAGGCTGGTCTTGAACTGCTGACCTCGTGATCCATCCACCTTGGCCTCCCAAAGTGCTGGGATTACAGGCGTGAGTCACCTCATCTGGCCAAAACAGGTATATCTTAAAAGCTGCCCGATGTCCATGAATGTTACAGCCTTGAATGGTTCTTCCAGGTGAGTTTGGCCAAATGTGGCACCATGCACCCAAGGCCTGCTGCAGGCTGGTGGGTTGCTCACACTTTAAGGCTGAGACACACTCATGCCTTAGGGTAAAGGGAGTGATAATCTGGGCAGCAGATGGTAACTTCTCAAGGCAGTCCTCCTTCTGTTTTCCTGTCCAGTGACGGATAGAGGGAAAGCATATATGGTGCATTTGGTTAGAGCTGTGGCCTTGGTAAATACGTACTCAGGAGAACACATGGGAATTTCTCCCAGGGTTAATGCAATGCCCATGTGACTCTTGAAGAGGTCAGGTATTTGGAAGCAGTGCCTTGAAACCTTAGTGGACATTAGACCCACTTCCTAGTGGAATTGTACCATTGAAATCCAAGGCATGTAGGCTCTTAGAGGACAGAGATTGTGTGTTATCTTTTCAGAATTAATTAAGAGCAGGCCAGGTGTGGTGGCTCACACCTGTAATCCCAGCCCTTTGGGAGACCAAGGCAGGAAGATCACAAGGTCAGGAGATTGAGACCACTCTGGTTAACACAGTGAAACCCCGTCTCTACGAAACATACAAAAAATTAGCCGGGCATGGTGGCAGGCTCCTGTAGTCCCAGCTACTTGGGAGGGTAGGAGAATAGATTGAACCCAGAAGGCAGAGGTTGCAGTGAGCTGAGATTGCGCCACTGCACTCCAGCCTGGTGACAGAGTGAGGCTCCATCTCAAAAAAAAAAAAAAAAAAAAAAAAAAAAGGTATTAAAGAATCAAATAAGAGCAAATAGCAAAGAGCCATTAGAATATTTCACTTACGGCCGGGCACGGTGGCTCGTGCCTGTAATCCCAGGACTTTGGGAGGCCAAGGCGGGTGGATCACGAGGTCAGGAGATCGAGACCATCCTGGCTAACACGGTGAAACCCCGTCTCTACTAAAAATACAAAAAATTAGCCGGGCATGGTGGCGGGTGCCTGTAGTCCCAGCTACTCGGGAGGCTAAGACAGGAGAATGCCGTGAACCCGGGAGGCGGAGCTTGCAGTGAGTTGAAATCCAGCCACTGCACTCCAGCCTGGGCGACAGAGCGAGACTCCGTCTCAGAAAAAAAAAAAGAATATTTCACTTACTTGTTATCAGCGTAGCAAGCTGCCTTGAAGATAATAGACATTTTTTAAAGTTTATCAGATGAAAAGCAAAAATCAGCCAACCTGTTTTAATGAAGGTGTGTCCTGGGCTGATTTACATGCCTCCAGGGACTGATGGCTCTAGAATGTAAAGCTTGGCATCCTGCTTCTGTTGAATCTATCACACTTAATTTCCTGTGGGTTTCTTTTTTTTTATTTTTCACTTTAAAGTTGTATTCTTTTCATATGAAGTTAAACTCACATACCTTTTTTTAATCTCCTTGCCAGCCAAATGATAAATGCCAACCCAGAGAAGGCAGTAACCATGACTGCCACTGGAATGAAGAGGGGGTTATAATCACCCTCCTTAATCATTGAGAAACTTCTGTCCAATTCTGAAAGAGAAATCAGTAAGGCACATAGCATGAGACCACCAGCATTATTTCCTTAGTCCATCTCATGATATTTGACTTTTTTCCTCCTTATATCTCCTAGTAGTAGCCCATTTGATGCCATCTGACAGATGAGGAAACTGGCGTGGGAAGGCCTATAATGAGTACAGCATAGGCAAAGACTGGACCAGCCTTGCTAGTCTAATGCCTACAGACTCTCAATGCCCAGATTTGTGGTTCATAGAGTTCCTGGTAATGCACCTAAAAATGTTGGCAAGAATGGTCATCATTGTGTTTAGCTCCATGGACTTGTTCAATGATTGGAACTCTGAAACACAGAGAAGAGCTAAAAGCCTAATATAACTTCAGGAAAAACAAAAGCCAGTGATCTGAACTGGATAATTCATCAGTCAAAGGAAATCATGAATGCTTTTACTTTAAAGCAGTTGTGCAAAAGTCAGCACTTGTTTTTTACATGCCAAGGACCTGCACTAATCTCTTTCCAATGCAGTAGCGCTACCACTTCCCTCTACTTCCTTCACGAATAAGTAAAAGGGTATGTTTAGAGATACTCTTGTAAGTGTAAACTAAGTTCATTTGGGAGCCTCTATTTAAAAATACCGATTCTATCCTTAGTTCTTCCCATTACTCTGATGAACCTTTTCAAGGTGCTTTGATCTCCACACCCAAATATATGATGGAGAGAGGGCTCAAGTTCCCAGGAGCTCCAGACAGAGGGTACCTGTTGGCTTGATGAAGATGAGGAGGAAATGAACACTAGCTAGGCCTTAAAGGGAAATGTCTCTGATAGGCCTAATATACAGTCCTCTGCTAAAGCCTTCCTTGCCTCTCTCTGCTCATCCGCTCTACTCCCTGGCCCTGGGCACACAGCTCATGGAGATCAGCATTTCTGACAGCTTCTGCAGATCCTACCATTTAAAGACTTTTGTCATCTATGTAGATAGTCTCAGGAGCAGACATGGGTAGCTATTCTTTCATGTGCTAACTTAACATGCATTTGCTTTAGCACCTATTGCCAGACACTGTGTCAGGTGGAGAGTATACAAAGATGAAGAAGACATGACATATACAGACAGATTTGGGGGGCATTAGCTTAGTGATAATTCAGGAGTATCCATTATTTGGGGAAGTAGGTGGTCATTAGTTACCTTTTAGAGGCATTTCAATGGGCTAACAGAGATGTTAGATTGTAGTGGAACAGAAGAATGGATAAAAAGTAAATCAATGAGTCCAGATTTTAAGAGTTAAGAAGGCAAGAGGTGAGAATGAAAAAAAGAAATGATTGTCATTAAAGGAGGAGGCAAGACCAACCAAAGATTTTACAGTGACTTAAGTATACAAATTTATTTCTAGGTCACATATACTTTGCAAAACAAAATGTAAATGTTTATGGATGTCTTTCCTCATATCTGCTCATCCATCAGCTCCATCTTTAAGTCTTCAGTTTTCCAGGACAAACTTACTCACTTTGACATATTGGATTAGGATTTGACCAGATTCCAGATGACTCACAAATGGTTTTCTTCTCCCCAATTAGCTCAGTTCCTTCTGAGCAGCTGAAGGTACATGCAGAGGAAAAGCTGAAGCTGGCCAGGGGGTGACTACAGTTCATGATCCCCAAATCTGGTGCTGATAGAGGCTCACACTGAATCACTTCAATGAAAAAAAAAAAAGAAAAAAAAAAGACAAAACAGTGTTTCTGAGTAGAGACCCTCCCTTGAGCAAAGGATTTTTAGCCAAAGCTGTGTGACTATATTACTTGTGATATTGCTTCCAGGCTTTATTTTCTTGAGAATGATGGAGGGTGGTAAATGAGAGATGAAGGCAAGGAAGCATTGAAAGCCCGTGGGGAGAGGAGTGGCTGCTCCAGGCTGCTGCCCTCGCTAAGGTGACCCTCCACTTCTGCTGGAAGTACCATGTCACATGGCCTGTGCATCAAGGGCTCTTACGGGGTATTCTCAGAGAATCTCCGCCTTTTCACCTGTTCTGATAGCTACCCAAGTGTTTTGAAAAGCATCCCAATTCACTGAAGCAAGTCCAAGTTCTGTAAAATTCCAGTAGGTGGGTTGATAGTTTTATGATTTCAATAAGGGATTTTGATAGCACTTCTAAGAATGAAACTACTTAAACTAATGCGTCAGGAACATACTTGTAGAAAATTTAACCAAAACTTCACAAGTTCAGATGACATTGGTTTTCTCCCATATCCAGATAAGGTTGGCAGTTAAAAACAGAGAAAAAAAAAACCTACCATATTTCAAACTTAAAAAGATCAAGAGACTGTGTTTTTGTTTTTCAGTTGTTATTCTCCTAAAAGTTTATGCACGAGGAAAAGTAAAAGGTGATTTTAAGAATAAGCCAAATAAAAAAACCAAGAAAGACCTCCACTACCCTGAGAAGGAAATTGGTTGGTGTTAAGTAGGACACCACATAAAACAGGTATTATTGAGATGAGAAGAACCAAATTTAACTGAGGTTTGGCAAGATGTTATTTATGCAATGGCAATGAGAAAACTAAAAAACATAATAATAACCATGCTGTATTGCTATAAATCATGTTACATACTGGGCAGTGGCTTCAGGGGTATTTGGTTTTTACTTTTTGTTTGGGAGGTTTTTCAAAAAAATTTAGTAAGAATAAGTCCTTTGAAAAACATCACAGTAGGTTAAACTAAGTTAGGTTAAATTAGACTACTAAGTTTGACTTCTCAGCAAACTTCTACTAAATATTCTGACTGTAAGCCCAGGATCACCATGACACAGACTCTAGTCTGAATTTACTCACCTTGACAGGTTGGTTCTGGAGATGACCAGTTTCCAAATGGTCCACAAGTGGTTTCTTCAATCCCAGTTAAGTTTGTTCCCTCAGAGCAGTTGAAGGCACACTGTGAGCTGAAGCTGAAGTCTCCCAAAGGGTGAGTACAGTCCATGGTACCCAGCTTCGGGGGCTCCAAAGGCTCACACTGAATCACTTCAACAGGGAAAGAAACAGTATGGGGAAGAGTTAAGAGGACCTGATGCCTGGATTTGAATCCTAGCTCTGCCACTTGATAACCATGCGCCTTTAAATAAGGTTACTTGAACCCTCCAACTTCAGTTTCTTCATCTATATAAGAAGAATAATGAAATTGTGTTATCTTTATCAAATCGGTATGGAAACTAAATGTAATTCAATTGGCATAAGTCAGGGACCTTAGAACAAAGCCTGACTCATAAGAAATTCTAATTAAACATTAGCTAGTCTTCATATCATTATCTTCAGCATTATCTGGAGGAAGAATCCTTAAATCCAAATAAGTGTAACTGGGAATGACCAGCTTAGTTGGGATATAACTATCACATCAGAGCCCCTGAGTCTACTAGAGTATTGGGAGCAAGACGTTCAGAGAAAGAGGGGGTCTCCATAATAAGCCTTCTTTGCAAGGAGAGAATATAAGTCTGGGAAGCATTTTGACCTCAATTCTGTCTTCATCTGTTCTAGCTCAGTTCCAGAATTTTAACTCTTTTGATTTTGACAACCCTCTCCAGAAACTCTATCTATTTCCCTGTTCTGATTGGTGGTACGATAGGTAAATTTAAGACTTGGAAATTAAAGTCTTCACGTTTTAGACCCTGCCATGCCATTTAGTAAACAGTACAACTTTCATGTCTTATTCCTCATCTGTCAAATTTAAGCCATTATTGTTACCTTGCTCTAGAGACTTCAATGAAGAATGGACTCAAGGAATCAGAAGAATTTTTGTATTTGGAAACAGAGAGATGAGATTAGGGAGAAAGATGGGAACTAAGAGAAAATGTTACTATCTTTTTTCATTGATTTAATGATTATCTGTTGTACATCAAGCATTACTCTAGGGCTTGAAGAGCTTAGATTTCACCCTTAGGATAAAATGGTAGGTAGAAATTAATGGGTGGATTGTCATGTATGTGTGATGTGTTTTAATTGCTTTTAATTGATCAGTCTGCCTGTAGTATGAATAATATATTTGAGGGGAGCTAATTTAAAATGGTGGAACTCATCTAATAAGCTATTGCAAGAATCTAGGAGAAAGATAATGAGGGCAATGGTAGTAGAGTTGACAAGTGGAAGACAAATTAGAAAAACACTAAGTTGTAAAAATTGGTAGAATGTTACCCTGCATAAATGTTAGGGGAGTAAAGAGAGTCTCATACCAGGGTGCCCATGTACATGGTGATTCCATATACTGAGATTAGAAATACAGAAAGGAAAGCTGACTGGGAACAAATGGTTTTATAGTCTTTTAAACATCCCAAAGGACATCCTTAGCATATTTGAGTTCAGAGCTGGAGATAGGTTTATCGGTCCAAACATCACATAGATTTGTGAGTCCGCAAAAGACAATAAGTTTGACCAAAGGACACATGTAGATTAGAGTCAGAAGAGCGATATACAAAAGATGAAAGCTGAGAAATTATAATAGTTTATGGTCCTGGATAAGTGCTCATGAAGGATCCTAGGAGAATTGATCTCAGGTAGAAAGAGAATGAGGAAAGACTGATATGACAGAAACCAAGACCAAAAAAAGTAAAGTGTTAAAAATGGGTGAAATAGACATACCAATAATCAAAACCCAGGAAAAAGGGTATACCAATAACATAAGGGTTAATCAAAAATGGGGTGAGGGTAAAGTATTAGGAAGGAGTCATAGCCCAGGGATCAAGTGAAATGAGTTAGATCTATAGATCTATTTCAGTTTGTTGACATTAAAATTTATTTGGATTTTAATTCTTTATTCTTTACAAACATTGCTTTTTTAAAAAATTAAATTGTCTAGTTCAATTCAGGCTTGCAAGCAAGTGCCTGATATATACCAGGCATTTTGTGAATCCCAAAGATGCAATGATAAATAGGACACTTACTGATCTCAAAAAGCTTTCGGCACCAGAGGAGATGAACAAATGAACAGATGACTTCAGCATAGGTGGGAGAAATGAGGAAGAAATATGTGGAGCTATCAGAACTAAGAAAACTTCCTAGAAGAAATTGTCTTTGAACTGTGTTTTAAAGATGACATGTTTGTTGGCCATGTGCAAAATGAGAGAGAAGGCCACGAACAAAGTCAGTGTGCTACAGAGCACATGTGTTAACTGTGGAGAACTGCAAGAAGGAAAGGAACTACTAGAAGGAAAAAGCAAGATTAACTTCTAGGTAACTCAGCCTCCTAATGATAAATGGCATAGTTTCTTCCAGACCTTAGAGTTCTAATTAACCTAACAAGCTCATTAGATTGTGAGCTTCTTAAGAGCAGGAATCTACCATGCTAATTCCTTATTATAACCCTGACAGCTTTTATTCCAACACTGTGCTCCTTGTGGCACTCAAAAAGACTTGTTGAGAGGTGAATTGAAACGTCATGCTGACTTATGAAATATTTACGGAAAGGTAACAATATTGTGAAAGCAGAGCTTTCTGATCAAAACTTCCCATTTCTCAGAATGGCTAGTATCATTTTGTTCCAACCAGCTTCCATTATAAGCTATAATGATTCCTGTGACTTTACCTAAGAAGAAGCAAAGAAAGGAAAGAGACTTACCAAACTGACACTGGGGCCCATAGTACCCCACATCACAGTTGCAGGTGTAATTATTGATGATTTCTACACATTCTCCATGGCCACTGCATGACCAGGGCTGGCAAGAAGCTTTAAGGAGGTCAGAAAAAAATATTTTAATGTGATTACATTTTAGTACTCAAAGTCATTTCTTTAGACATAGATAACCTTTTGTCTGAGATGATTTAAATAATCAGGAAAGGTTTATATGTAAATTCATAGCATAAAAATCATATGCTAAAATTTTTACTTATATAATACACTAAGCATATAGCCATAGTCATTTATTTGCTTTTGGAATGAAATTACCAATACTAATATTCTTTAACACTTATGAGAAACTTAGTGGCATACCTTGAAACTGTTGAAATTACTTGTTTTTAATGAGTGAGAAGGTTAAATGATGACCTGACCTCAGTCATTTCTGCATGCAATTATTTCTTGGCAATCCCTTTCTTTATAGAGATCACAAAGATTAAAAAGTCCAAATTTGCTAAAACAGTAGACTCCAATTTACAAGAGACCATATTAACTATGGTTCACTATTAAAACATCACTTGGAAAATCCTGGCTATTTTGGAATTGTAAAAGATTTTACAGAAATATTCATACACCAAAGATAGTGCAATTTTTATATAAAATTATATAAGGTTAGACCAAGAAGGAAGCATGTGGCAGCACACTGTCTACTTCACAATGTGAAAACTGAGGTGGTGTGAGCCTGAGTTTCCCACTGGCCCCAGCTGTCAGCTTCTCCTCCCCTGCCTTATTATCAAAGGCATTGACTGTCTAATTCTTCCTCTGTACTTCCTACATACACCTATCATTTTGATGTCACTTGATTTAGGGGTATAGCTTTTGTGCACAGGGACACATCTTGTACACCAAAAATTCTTAGAAGTGACATGATGCAAGATTATATAGAGGGCTAGATGTATTTTAGAATGAACTGGCAGCTGTTCTCATCCTCCAACCTTTCCATGGGGTAAATCTGATTATTCTCTTCACTGTGGTCCTTCCTGAGTCTGAGGTAGATAGCCGTCTTGTCATTCCCTACCTGTGTAACAGAGGGCTGCCTTTGGTTTGTGGCAGGCGTCATCATTCCATTTGCCCGCATCTTTCTTTCTCTTGATATAGATCTCCACGCAGTCCTCCTTGTTTTTCTTGTTGTTGGGCTCCCCATCTCCCCAGTTCTCTGCTTCTTGAGTGAGAGATTTGTTGGTTCCCACCCACGTCCATATGCCTCCTATCTTCCGGATTCCTATCCAGTAGTAAGAAGGACTGAAAGGCAGAGTCTTCTCCAGATACTCAATTTCTGCCTTGTTTTGTATGGCAACTAAATCTGTGTAATTCTCTCGGCAGAATCTTCTAGCCTTTTGCCAGTTCATGGGATTTTCAGAATAATGGTAAGTCCAGCAGTCGGTTCCATGATGTGCCAGGAAATCTGCAAGACATCAGTGTGACCTATGCAGACTTACATAATGTTACAGCTAAAAAGTACCTAGCACTACTCCAGGCCGAACCAGACACTTAGAGATGAGGAAACAGAGCCAAAGAGTGTGTGTGACCATCTCAGGATCACGGAATAGTTGTTTGCAGATTTGAAGTAGAACCTAGGCCTTCTGGCTTGAATATCAAATGCTTTTACCTAAGGTTCTATTTTAAACAAATTTAGTGGCTTTCTAGGTTTATTTTCTTATTAATTTTTTTCTCAAAATTATTTCAGGTGAAATTTAACCAACATATTTTAGACATTCATATTCCTTTTTCTTTGTAGCTGTTAATGATTTACAACTAATTACAGTGTAATATCATATAACTATATAATTTACAGTATACTTTTTAAATCCTGGAATAATTTCTTGAAGGCCAACACATGTGTACCTATGGGAGAAGCATAATAAGGACAGGAAAAACAGTGACATTCTTTTAAGTAATCTCTTTTATATAAAAAATATAGTTTATTTTTACCATAGGAAGAACTGCTTCTGGGAAAGCCCAATATACCACTCACCTCTTACATATCTAACTGTATAATTTTAAAAAAGAACAATTTACAAAGCCAAATGATATAGGGATTATGAAATTGATGAGATCATGTTCTATACACAGACTGAACTGATGATGTTTAATAAACATATGGACCCATCAAATACGAGGGCTTTAAAGATATCTAATTAAACACATAATTACACAATGACTTCATAATAATATATGGCATTCTAAGCATGGTATGATCTACGTGCATCACTATTTAATACAGTAAAGAAACAGATATAATTGATGGTAAAGAGCATCATAAAATAAACATTTTGAACAGAGTTTTGAATGAGCATTCCACTAGAATGCAAGTTCTAAGAGGGAAAAAACGGTCGTGTCCACTGCTGTAATCTTAGTGCCTAGCATAAATTTCACACATTGTAGGGACTCAGATAATACCTGTTGTATGAAAAGAGCACTAAGTTTCCATGTGACACAGTGCGGACATGGTATAAGAAATGTGTGAAGGGGAGAGTTAGCATGTTTGCTTGGCTACAGCTGAAAATCCAGGCTAGGGAGTAAGAAGACGTTAGTTTACTTAGGAAATGAAAAACCAAGTTCAAAGCTATTGCTGGAGAGTCTTCAAGAATCAGATATAAAATTTGTCACCACAATGGGAGAAGGACCAAAAAATGATAAGGCCCCATCCCTTAATGAGCTCATGTTGTAACTGTAGAAGTGACATTAATGTACACTGAACTATGAATAAAAAATAGAAAATGAGGTGCTAAATATTTGGTACAGATTGAAAGTGCCTTAACAGAGATTTCTTAATTAACATTATTCCTTTATAATTGAAGGATTTTTGGGGTTATTGGGATTTGAACCCTATAGCATGGGCTATTATAGGTTAAAAATAGTGTTCAGGAGTTTCTGGGGAAGAACTAAAGGTAAGAAGAAAAGAGATGTTCATAGAAGGGATAGAACTAACAGCTCTCTGAAATAATTTCCCCTTAGACTATGTATAGCCAGTGGATATTTAAGAAAAATGAATATAAGTAAAATAGACTTAGCGATATATAAATATCATAACATACCACAACAGAGCATTGTCCACCCCCACAACTTGAAGATGTTCCATAAGTCCCTCTGGGTACTCTGACATTTCCGTGGAAATATCTGCAAATGAAATACAAAATTGTATTTAGATTTATACTCTTAAACCACACATTTACAGCCTTTGAGGTGGTGCTTACAACTTTCTTAATATTCAAAATAAAACACACATGTCTACTAACCCTGTGTGAGGTAACAGGTTTCTCAGACGCAGATGAAAAAGTACTTCAAATTTACATCAGAACTGATGCATAGTTTTGTTTTGTACTGTTTTATTTTCACGCTTTAGTCTCAAGCTGCTAATCAGTACTGCCCTGAATTTTTTCTGTGGTTCAGTAATTTTTGTACCTGCTTTTCTGCTGAGCTATTAGATAAAACGATTTAATATTTAGTATGTATATTGTTTAAAGTATTGTTGGTGCTTAATTAACTATTGATGCTTATATTTAATGTTATAGCCTCACTCTTGATCATAACGAGTCAATGCCTCAAATACCTAAAAAAAATTTAGATAGCTAGATACCAGGAAAGAAAAATATTTCTTTTTTTTAATAAAAAGAAATATCTTTTTGAGCAACTGAAATGACAAAGTCACAGATTTCCTGCATACCTTAGAATACACCTAATGTAAATGATGAGTTAATGGGTGCAGCATGCCAGCATGGCACACGTATACATACGTAACAAACCTGCACGTTGTGCACATGTACCCTAGAACTTAAAATATAATTTTTAAAAAATTCTATCTTCTGAAGCACATCACTTCTCAATAAACAGTGTTTATTGCAAAAGATCTGATTTCTTCAAGAGTCTCCCCAGAGACAAAGTCAAGAAGAGGAAATCAGCATATCTGAGAAGAAAGATTTCAGGATCACTTTTTCTGAGGATCTGAGAAAATTTTTAGTTTCTATATTTTTTAAAACCATAATTGAAATGGGGGTGCTTCCTATCCTTGCCACCTGCCTCTACAACCCCAGGAATTTCTATCTGAGCATCTAAAAGTCTTTTAGGCTGAAAGGCTCACCATGGCTTTGCTTGGTCCTTCTCTAGTTCTTCTGCAGCCCATTGAGCCTCTTGACTTAGCACAATGGGTCTCAGGTCCTTGCCCAAGGGGAGTGTGCTGTGATGCAGGGAGACTGCACTGAATGTCAACAGAAAGCCTTGCTTTCTTTCATTTCTCTAACCCAGTCTCACATCCTCCTCCTCCCCTTTTCCCTCCCCTTCCTCCTCTACTTCTCTTTCCTCTTTCCCCACCCCTTTCCTAGACTGGCCTCTATTGCCTCCCACTGAGAAAAAAATGAACTGCTGATCAGAAAAGTAATGTCACTAGATTCTCTCTTCCTTCCCTCCTGTTTTTCTATCCTTCCTTCCATTCTCCTATGCACCTTTCCTTCCCCTCCTCCTCTTCTTTCTTTTTCTCTTTCTCCTCCTCCTTCCCTCGTTGTTGTTGTTCTTTTTCCTCTTCTTTATCCTCCTCCTCCTCTTCTTCTACTTGTTCTTGTTTTTGTTTGGTTCTTGTTCTCCTCTTCCTTCTTCTTCTCTCTCTCCTCCTCCTCCTCCTTCTTTTCCACCACCCTCCTCTATCTTTTTTATAAATGCTAAGCTAACTCTTGGCTACCTGCGGTAAATGGCCCTTGGAAATTGCAAATACTATAAATCAAAACTGCATTTCAGACAAATTTATGATGTTTGCGAATCTTCAGTAGAGCTAAGTGGTGGACTTGACTCATTTTGGTTCCTTCACCTCCGTCTTTCCTTGCTCACCACCTAGTGGAGGTCCTTGTTAGTGGCACTTTCTGAAGTTAACCCTTGAAGAGAGCCATGCTCTCTAGCTTTTCACCTTGTAGGTGTGGGAGCCTACAAGTACCTTTAATATTCTTGGACTATAAAATGAGACGGTGATAAGACTGCATGTGAAATTAGGACCCATGTGATGAAGGACAATAAAAAGGAAGACCCACTGATGAGAGTCAATGAGTCAAATGCAAATCAGATTTGCATTTTTAGGAAAATAATTACAGCAACAACAAAAGCTCTGAAGTTCAGCACCCCATATGTATATTATTTAATCTTTATAACAGCTCTCTGCTATCGATATGATTATTATGCCCATTCTAAAGAGTCTCAAAGAGGTTAAGAAACAAATTCAAAAACTAGCAGAAGAAAAGAAATAACTAAGATCAGAACAGAACTGTAGGAGGTAGAGACACTTAAAACCCTTCAAAAAATCAATGAATCCAAGAGCTGGATTTTGAAAAAATCAACAAAATAGGTGGACCACTAGCTAGGCTAATAAGAAAAGAGAGAATAATCAAATAGACACAATAAAAATGATAAAGGAGATATCACCACTGAACCCACAGAAATACAAATTACCATCAGAGATTACTATAAACACCTTTGTGCAAATAAACTAGAAAATCTAGAAGAAATGGATAAATTCCTGGACACATACACCCTCCTAAGGCTAAACCAGGAAGAAGTCGAATCCCTGAATAGACCAATAACAAGTTCTGAAATTAAGGCAGTAATTAATAGCCTACCAACTAAAAAAGTCCAGGACCAGACGAGTTCACAGCCAAATTCTACCAGAAGTACAAAGAGGAGCTGGTACCATTCCTTCTGAAACTATTCCAATCAATAAAAAAAGAGGGACTCCTCCCTAACTCATTTTATGAGGCCAGCATCATCCTGATACCAAAACCTGGCAGAGACACAACAGAAAAAGAAAATTTCAGGCCAATATCCCTGATGAACATCAGTGTGAAAATCCTCAATAAAATACTGGCAAACCGAAACCAGCAGCACATCAAAAACTTATTGACCACAATCAAGTCGGCTTCAACCCTGGGATGCAAAGCTGGTTCAACATACACAAATCGATAAACGGAATCCATCACATAAACAGAACCAATGACAAAAACCACATGATTATCTCAATAGATGCAGAAAAGGCCTTTGATAAAATTCAACATCCATTCATGCTAAAAACTCTCAATAAACTAAGTATTGATGGGATGTATCTCAAAATAATAAGAGCTATTTATGACAAACCCATGGTGAAAACTGAAAGCATTCCCTTTGAAAACTGGCACAAGACAAGAATGCCCTCTCTCACCACTCCTGTTCAACATAGTATTGGAAGTTCTGGCCAGGGCAATCAGGCAAGAGAAAGAAATAAAGGGTATTTAAATAGAAGAGAGGAAGTCAAATTGTGTTTGTTTGCAGATGACATGACTGTACATTTAGAAAATCCCGTCGTCTCAGCCCAAAATCTCCTTAAGCTTATAAGCAACTTCAGGAAAGTCTCAGGTTACAAAATCAATGTGCAAAAATCACAAGCATTCCTATACAGCAGTAATAGACAAACAGAGAGCCAAATCATGAGTGAACTCCCATTCACAATTGCTACAAAAAGAATAAAATACCTAGGAATATAACTTACAAGCAATGTGAAGGACCTCTTCAAGGAGAACTACAAACCACTACTCAAGGAAATAAGAGAGGACACATTCCATAGAATGGAAAAACATTCTATGCTCATGGATAGGAAGTCTCAATATTGTGAAAATGGCCATACTGCCCAAAGTAATTTATAGATTCAATGCTGTCCCCATCAAGATACCATTGACTTTCTTCACAGAATTAGAGAAAACTACTTTAAATTTCACATGGAACCAAAAAAGAGCGTGTATAGCCAAGGGAATCCTAAGCAAAAAGAACAAAGATGGAGGCATCATGCTACCTGTCTTTAAACTACAAGGCAATAGTAACCAAAACAGCATGGTACTGGTACCAAAACAGATATATACACCAGTGGAACAGAACAGAGGCATCAAAAATAACACCATACATCTACAACCATCTGATCTTTGACAAGCCTGACAAAAACAAGCAATGGGGAAAGGATTCCGTATTTAATAAATGATGTTGTGAAAACTGGCTAGCCATATTCAGAAAACTGAAACTGGATCCCTTCCTTACACCTTATACAAAAATTAACTCAAGATGGATTAAAGACTTAAACAAAAGACCTAAAACCATAAAAACCCTAAAAGAAAACCTAGGCAATACCATTCAGGACATAGATATGGGCAAAGACCTCATAACTAAAACAGCAAAAGCAACGGCAACAAAAGTCAAAATTGACAAAAGGGATCTAATTAAACTAAAGAGCTTCTGCACAGAAAAAAAAAAAAAAAGCTATCATCAGAGTGAACAGGCAACCTACAGAATGGGAGAAAATTTTTGCAATCTATCCATCTGACAAAGGGCTAATATCCAAAATCTACAAGGAACTTAAACAAATTTACAAGAAAAACAAACAACCCCATTGAAAAGTGAGCAAAGGATATGAACAGATACTTCTCAAAAGAAGACATTTATGTGGTCAACAAACATATGAAAAAATGCTCATCATCACTGGTCATTAGAGTAATGCAAATCAAACCCACAATGAGATGCCATCTCATGCCAGTTAGAATGGTGATTATTAAAAAGTCAGGAAACAACAGATGTTGGAGAGGATGTGGAGAAATAGGAACGCTTTTTACAGTGTTGATGGGAGTGTAAATTAGTTCAATCATTGTGGAAGACAGTGTGGTGATTTCTCAAGGATCTATAACCAGAAATACCATTTGACCCAGCAATCCCATTACTGGATGTAGACCCAAAGGATTATAAATCATTCTACTATGAAGACACATGCACACATATGTTTATCAAGGCACTATTCACAACAGCAAAGACTTGGAACCAACCCAAATGCCCATCAATGATAAACTGGATAAAGACAATGTGGCACATATACATCATGGAATACTATGCAGCCATAAAAAAGGATGAGTTCATGTCCTTTGCAGGGACATGGATGAAGTTGGAAACCGTAATTCTCAGCAAACTAACACTGGAACAGAAAACCAAACATGGCCCGTTCTCACTCATAAGTGGGAGTTGAACAATGAGAACACATAGACACAGGGAGGGGAACATCATACACTGGGGCATGTCAGGGGATGGGGGGCAAGGCTAGGAACAGCAGTAGGAGAGATACCTAATGTAGATGACAGGTTGATGAGTGCAGCAAACCACTGTGGCACATGCATACCTATGTAACAAACCTGCACGTTCTGCACATGTATCCCAGAAGTTAAAGTATAATAATAATAAAAAAAAAAAAATAAAAAGAAAGTTGCCTTAGTCACATAACTAGTAAGAGACACGGTTGGGAATTTGAACAGAGGCCAGTCAGTTCCAAATCCCCTGCTCTTGATCATTAAGCTGAACTTATGGCAGGAACTTGGAAGACATGGTAAAATGGGGACAAATGTGGAGCCAGGGAGACTTGTGAAAGTGCCAAATGCTCCTACTATACCCTGAAAGAAATATCTAGATTTGCTTTTTTCTAAGTCCTCTCCTCTAATTCTCTCAATCTCTCTATCTCTTTCTCTAAGAGATGGGAATGCTGCTTTGTCACTCAGACTAGAGTGCAGTGGTAGGATCATAGCTCATTGCACTCAAGTAATTCTGGGGTCTAGTGCCTCTTCTCCCTCAGCCTTCCATGTAGCTAGGACTACATGCCCCAACCCTCGGCTAATTTTTTTATTTTTATTTTTTTGTAGAGACAGGATCTCACTATGTTGCTCAGGCTGTAATTCTCTCTTGAAGCTTGTCTAATCAGGCTTTCAGCCACACCAATTCCCTGAGACTGCTCTCACCAAGGTCTACACTTCACTAACACCAACAGTCTATTCTCCATCCTCATCTTACTTCACCAGGGAGCCCCTGGTTTTTCTTCTACTTCACTGGCTATTTCTTCTGTATCATGTTGATTCTCCCTCATCTCCCCAACCTCCAAACCCTTGGAGTACTCCAGAGATCACCGCTTTGCTCTTCTGTGTCTAACCTCACTAACTTGGTAATCCAATTCACTCCCTTGACTTTGAATACCAGTTAAATGCTAATGATTTCTAAATTCTGTACAGCCAGAACCATTCTCCTGCAGCCAAATGCCTACTCAACATCTCCATCCCCAAACTTAATTGTTCAATAAGCCTCTTATATTTTACATCTCCCAAACTGAACTTCTGAATTTTTCCTCCAATCTGTAGGGCTCTTTCCACAGCCTTTCCATCTCAGTAGATTATAACTCCATCCTTCCAGTTACTCAGACCAAAACTTTTGGAGTTAACTGAGACACCTCTCTTTTTTTCAAAACTCATATCCAATGTGTCAACAAATTTTGCTAGTGGAAATATTGTGGGATTTTTTAAGGAATCAGAGAGACAAATGATGTTCAGGAGGATATTTATTTTTTAGGTGCACTGGCCAAGTCAGATTAACATCCAAAGGACTGAGCCCTGAACAAAGAGTTAAGTTACCTTTTTAGCATTTTGTGGGGTGGGGGAGAGGGGGATCTGTGCAGGAGAAAGCATACTACAGAAGTGAGAAACAAAGACAGTTATTCAATTAATTGAGACATGCATTACATCATTTCTTACTTTTCAAGGAGAAACATGTTTTGTGACTTGAGTTTATCTGTCTAGTGACCTTGCAGCTGCACAGCTAGGGAATCAGTGTCTTCATAATGCCTGGGAAACGAGGAGAGATAAGGCTCACTAGCCCCAGAAAAACAGGCAGTTTATTTTTAAAGGACTCCAGCTCTTTCTCTTTCTCACGGGGAATTGGTTTTTTTACATACAACTGAGTTTCTGCTTACACATTATTTAATTTCTTTTAATTCCTGTTCCAAAAGAAGCCAGATACAAAAGGTTACATGTTGTCTGATTCCATTTATATGAAATATATAGAAGAGGTAAATCCATAGAGACAGAAAGTAGATTAGAGGTTCCCAGGGGGTGAGGAGGAAATGGGGACTAACTGCTTATAGGGTACAGAGTTTTCTTCTGATAAAAATATTTTGGAACTAGATAGAGATTTTGTTAGGCCATTCTTGCATTGTTATAAAGAATTACCTGAGACTTGGTAACTTATAAAGAAAAGATGTTTAATTGGCTTACACTTCTGCAAGCTTTACAGGAAGCATGGTGCCGATATCTGCTCAGTTTCTGGTGAGGCCTCAGGAAACTTACAATCACGGCAGAAAGTGAAAGGGGAGCAGGCATATTACACGGCAAAAGCAGGAGCAAGAGAGGGATGTGGGGAGGTGACAGTCACTTTTAAACAGTCAGATCTCGTGAGAACTCATTCACTATCATGAGGACAGTACTAAGAGGATGGTACTACTAAATCATTCATGAGAAACCCCACCCTCATGATCCAATCACCTCCTACCAGGCCCCACCTCCAACATTGGGGATTACAATTTGACATGAGATTTGAGTGAGAACATGGATCCAAACCATATCAGAGATGGTTATACAATGTGATAAATGTCACTGGATTGTACACTTTAAGATGGCTGTTTTATGTTATGTGAACTTCACCTCAATAAAAAAAAAAATTTAATGTACATTCAGCCAAAAGAAGATTTGGAATAGGAAAGGTCATGGAGATATATTAACAGCCATTTGATGGGTGGTAACGAAGAGTGGTTATTAGACTGTTTTGTGGCCCTCAAAACGTAGAACTAGATTGAGTTGGTGAGCATTGTAAAACCATCACAAAACCCTGGAGAGAGGACCCAATGCTGAAGAACCACTTGCCTGTCAAGAGACATGAGGGAAGTACCAGTGAATGCTATTGAAAGCAGCATCACTGGGTTCAAGGGATGGTTAAAGGACAACTACCCAACCGTTCGCTAGCCTACACCTCCGTTACAGATGACCGCAAGGTTTATTTGCTCTTTGCTGCCAACCAAGGCTGCACTCACTGCAGTTGCTATCAGTTTATTATGGGTAGAAGGAATGTGCAGTAGAGAATTAACTAACTGCCCACCTACCTCCAAAACACCACTGCTCACGTTTTCTTTTTTTTTTTTTTTTTTTTTTTTTTTTTTTTTTTTTTTTTTGAGACGGAGTCTCGCTCTGCCGCCCAGGCTGGAGTGCAGTGGCCGGATCTCAGCTCACTGCAAGCTCCGCCTCCCGGGTTCACGCCATTCTCCTGCCTCAGCCTCCCGAGTAGCTGGGACTATAGGCGCCCGCCACCGCGCCCGGCTAGTTTTTTGTATTTTTTAGTAGAGACGGGGTTTCACCGTGTTAGCCAGGATGGTCTCGATCTCCTGACCTTGTGATCCGCCCGTCTCGGCCTCCCAAAGTGCTGGGATTACAGGCTTGAGCCACCGCGCCTGGCACACGTTTTCTTACATTTGGCATGTAAGCCACTCTTATTGTCTGTCATCTATCTCCTAGACTGTTCACCTAAACTGCTCTCTCCTGACCCCACCTTGATTTTCATCCCAAATGCTTCCTAGCCATCCCTGGGATTCCTGTCTTCACCATCACTAAACTCCCCTCAATCTTCCAGTTTCCTTTTCAAACTTTTCTCCTACCTTGTTGCTTTGTCATCAGCCCGACTGCCTCACAAGGACATCACTTCCCCTGCAGATCTCTCAAGATGACAATATTTATTCTTCACACAGTGAACACTTCAGGGTTGGAAGGCAGGGGCAATCTTCTCCTTTATAATGAGGGCCTCCTGTATATCTTTGTTCATCTGCCCTCTTGTAAAAAAAAAAAATACAAAGAAGAAATAAAATAACTCTGCTTCTTTGAAGCTTGTGACACTGAGATAAACCATCTCACTGTCCTCATTGTAGTGACCTCCCAACTCCCAACTGCTCATGCAAGGATGGCTTTGGCACCTGGCTCCTGATCTTCCTTCCCCTGTAAGCACTTCTCATAGTCTTATGGGACTTCACCATCCATGGCACAATCCATACCACAGCCCACATCCTCAGCTCTCCAGTGACATTTTCCTCCACTAGACTTGAGCTACCTCCTTCTCTAGGCACAGCCTCAATCTCAACATCACCTAAGACTGTACCATCTCTAAAGTCACACAATCAAACATTTCACTCTTTTTTTTTTTTTGAGATGGAGTTTCGCTCTGTTTGCCCAGGCTGGAGTGCAATGGCGCAATCTCGGCTCACTGCAACCTCTGCCTCCCGGGTTCAAGCAATTCTCCTGCCTCAGCCTCTCGAGTAGTTGGGATTACAGGCATGCGCCACCATGCCTGGCTAATTTTGTATTTTTTTTAGTAGAGACAGGGTTTCTCCATGTTGGTCAGGCTGGTCTTGAACTCCCGACCTCAGGTGATCCACCCGCCTCGGCCTCCCAAAGTGCTGGGGTTACAGGCGTGAGCCATCGCGCCTGGCCCAACACTTCACTCTTTAACTACTGTCTCCTATTCTCCCAGGTGTATTGCTCAAGTATCTCATTGCAATGCTTTTTACTCCTACCTCATTGAACCTCCAGGCCATTAAACATTTCCTTATTTCTAACCATCAGGTTTCTCCTTATTTGTTGTTGCTGTTTTTGTTTTTGTTTTTGTTTTTTTGTTTGTTTGTTTTTAGACAGGGTCTCACTCTGTTGCCCAGGCTGGAGTGCAGTGGCGTGATCTTGGCTCACTGCAGCCTCCGTCTCCCTGGTTCAAGTGATTCTCGTGCCTCAGCCTCCCAAGCAGCTGGGACTACAGGCATGTGCCACCATACCCGGCTACGTTTTTTGTATTTTTAGTAGAGATGGGGTTTTGCCATGTTGGCCAGGCTGGTCTCAAACTCCTAACCTCAGGTGATTCACCTGCCTCGACCTCCCAAAGTGCTGGGATTACAGGCGTGAGCCCCCACTCCCCTTCTGGTTTCTCCTCATTTGTTTCAAGTCTATGCTGCACTATTGAAACTGCCTTCACAAAAATTATAATAGTGAAAAAATTATGACAGTGAAAGACATCTGATATAACCAACCCCCATCTTGCCTGTAGCTTCCAGACTGCCCTTAATAATTCCTGGGCTTGGGCCAAGCTATCTTTGGCAGAAATTTAGTTTATAGTTTAAATGATAATAGCCCTTCTCCAAAACTAAACTGCCTTTGTAAAGCTAATAAAAGACCACCAATGAAAGGTTAGGAGGATGAGAGGAGCCTGAATTCTGCTAAGGTGTAGAGGTAAACAATTACCAACTGTTATTCCAGGGGTCACAAGATTCACAACATCCCCAGTTACTCCTGCAGATAACAGCACTATCATAGAACCTGATTGGGCTTTTGAGATGTCTCTTCAGATTCTTACATTTCAACTGGTGACTCTACCTGGACCCACCAACAAGTCCTGTGGCTCCACCCAGAAACAGACTTAGCAGGCACAAGGACCATTTTCCACACCACTATGATTGCATAGCACCCATTCCTCTGCCTGCCAAACTATCCTTGAAAAATCCTAGCCTTAGAATTTTGGGAGAGGCTGATTTCAGTAATAACAAAATCCTGGTCTCCCATTTGGCCGGGTCTGCATGAATTAAATTTTTTCTCTATTGCAATTCCCATCTTGATAAATCAGCTTTATCTGGGCAGCAAACAAAATGAACCCATTGGACAGTTACACTGCTGGCAGATATATCTTGCTTCCATAATTGGATGTTTGTTAAACAAATTTACTCTATTTTCTTGATATTTACAACTGTGAATGTTGTGTCTGAATTCTCTTGATTTCTTGTTGAAAAGAACTACATTGCTACAGCCAGTACATACAGATAGATAACTAATTATTCAACACAGAGGGGGATGTGATCATCACTGCAATGTGCAAGTGAATGTTACCCATTGTCCACTTTTCCCAAACTACATAGTGTTATATGGTATATGACCCAATCAGTAGAGGCAAAGCTCCAGAAATACCGCATAGACATCAGGCACTCATTAAACTAATCAACCTATAGTCCTTTGTCAGTAATTTCCAAACCTGGTTGTGCATCCAAATCACTTGGTAACATTAAAAAAACAAAAAAACATACACACATTTGCTTCCAATCCTACTGAATCAGAATATTTTGGGTTCGCTCAGGAACAGATTCAGAAGTTTTTCAGGGTCCAAGGTTTATATAATTTGAGGTCTCTCTTTGAGAAAAGGAATGTAAAAGCGTCTTGCTTTTATAGATTTTACAAAGATGTATTACCACATAAACACATTCTTAGGACCCAAGCCCTTATAATTTAAAGGTTCATCTAAATAATGGAGCCTGAAGCTTAATTTTCATTATCTTCAGGGTAAATTACCTGTGGGTTAGGATTCAGGAATATATCTCTGTGTGTATGTGTGTGCACATGAGCATGTAAGCTTTTGTGGCTTTTTTTTTTTTTTTTTTTTTTTTCTGAGACACAGTCTCACTCTGTCTCCAGGCTGGAGTGCAGTGGCCTGATCTCTGCTCACTGCAAACTCCGCCTCCCGGGCTCAAGCCATTCTCCTGCCTCAGCCTCCTGAGTAGCTGGGACTACAGGCACGCGCCACTATGCCCAGCTAATTTTTGTATTTTTGGTAGAGATGGGGTTTTGCCATGTTGGCCAGGATGGTCTTGGTCTCCTGACCCTGTGATCCACCCACTTCTGCATCCCAAAGTGCTGGGATTACAGGTGAGAGTCACTATGCCCGGCGCTTGTGTGGATGTTTTAGGTGAGTGGATACAAAACTAGATATTTCCCTTCTGTAGCATCTGTACTGTTTACTCTAGGTACCTCAATATTTTTTCTTTTAGTATCTTTCCTTTTTCTCTCTTATTACTTCCTCTTGTGCTATTTTTCCACCTCCTTTTTAAAAAAAAATTTTTCCCTCTTATTTCTATTGATCTTTAGTCCTCACAATGATTCCTACAAGCCCCATTTCTGTATATGGGGATTGAAATAATTGCTGGACATTTGAGAGATAGAGATATTAAATTGCAAACTGGCAGTAGGGGGGGCAGTTGATACACAACTGGGTTTTAAACTGTAGCCCTCTGAGACCACTCATTCCATTTGTGAAAAGTGATTCTACTTCTTATTATGAGCTGAAATATGCATTCATTCACCCATGCATTGATTTATTCATTCTATAAATATTTGTTGGATGTCCACTCTGCACCAGGAATGTGCTAGGCTCTGAGAATACAGCAATGAACAAGGTAATTTTTCTCTACCCCTGAGGAACTTAGAATTTAGTGGGGAAGACAGATATTAAACAAACAATTATGCAAGTAATAATGTATAGTTATTTATTACAGTTAAAGGAAGGAAGAGAAATATGGGTTACGAGGGCATTAAAGAGGAGACCTAGTCTAAGTAGCCAATTCTCATGAAGGGACATGTGTTAGTTGGAGTTCTCCAGAGAAATAGAACCAATAGGGTGTGTGTGTGTGTGTGTGTGTGTGTGTGTGTGTGTGTGTGTGTGGGGTGTGGGGGTGTGGTATTTTTTTATAGAAATTGTCTCACACAATTATGGAAGCTGAGAAGTCCCTTGGCCTGCTGTCTACAAGCTGAGAACCAGGAAAGCCAGTGGAATACGTCAAAGTCCAAAGGCCCTAGAACCAAGAGTACCAGTGTTGGAGGGCAGGAGAAGATGGGTGTCCCAGCTTAGAAAGAGAGTGAATTCACTCTGTTTGTTCTACACAGGCCCTCAGTGGGTTGGATCATGACCACCCACATTGGTGAAGGCAATCCTCTTAGTCTACCAATTAAATACTAATCTCTTCAGAAATACTCTCACAGACACACTGAGAAATAATGCTTTACCAGGGTGATAGAAATCTTCTGGAGTTAAACAATGGTGATAGCTGTACAATCACATACATTTTTAAAGGGTGGATTTTATGGAATGTGAGTCTTATCTAAATAAAATTTTTAAGAAAGAGCCTTAACACAGAGATAAACATAAGCATGTTTATTGTCAACCTTTATAGTGTCATGTCAAATAGGTCTGACATAAGCTTAAATAAATATATACTTTAAAAATTATAAAATATTTTAAGTTATAATTTAAAATTCTCAATAAAACTCAAACACAAACCACATTGGTATTTCACACAGCTAATTTCTAATGGAGTTTACATAAATATTTACAACACTTAAACAATTTCAAAGAAAATAACAATTTATTCCATGCATAGCCTGATCACAGTAGTTGTTCTCGCTTATTTCCCAGAGTTTTTCTGCCCCTTTAAAAGAACCTCTGCTGTTCTGATCCTTATCACATCTCTGTTTTGACTGTTGGCTTTGTCATTGCCAGTGTTCAGCCAGAACTTCTCTGAAACTTTTTTTTTCAACACATGCTAAGCTAATGGAAGTGTAGGAGAGTTTTGATTCTCACACTCCGCAAGGCTAGAGCAGCTTTGGCAATTACTGACTGAGAATTTCTCATTGCCAGTAATCAACTGAAAACTGGAGATTCCTTTGGAATTGTTAAATCTGCTTATAAATAAACATAAATGCTTGCTCACACAGGCATTCCTCTCTTCCAGAGCACCCTAACATACAGAAGAAAACAAATAGAGAATAACTATTAGACATCTTCATTCGTTAAAAATCTACCAGATGACTCTTTTACATGGTGAGTTTCTATCGTGAATTTAAAATCGTCCATAATGTACAAGAATTATGTTTACATATCACATCTGACAAACATCTTTGTAGGAATGCAAAGCACATCCATCTTTCTGCATTCTTTTCCAACAAAGACATTCATAAAATTATACCTTCGTGTGTTTGCACTTATGCTTTTATTAGTTCCAAACATTTGGCCTCGTGGAAGTTTTTCATCATGGAAATCCCTTATTTCTGAAAAAATACCTGACAATATACAAACCTTCCATTCAGTTTTTACTCTCCAATTCTACCATGTTTTCAAAAAACAACTGTAGTAAAAACATTCAGAACTTTATTCTGGTTAACATCATGCCTTGCTAGGGGACAATAGTTTCCCTTTTTGAAATAAATTTATAACAAATGTAACATAATTTATTAATAAACAACGAGGGGGTAATCTAGAATAAGTAACTTTTACCAGATCATAGTTTACAACATTTACAAGTTTTTTAAGTCCCTACAACACTTGTATTGAATGAAGAATTATGGAAGATTATAATATATTCAATGCAAGTAAAAAGATCACAATCTTTAAGAACTCTTTAAGAAACACTGAATCCCATAGGGATGAAAGTGATTAAACTGTACATAGCAACCCTCACACAGAGTGTTCAGTAGGATTTGCACCATTAACAACCCTCCATGCATTTGCCTGTGGGCATTCAACATCTGTTATTTTTTTAAGTTATAATATTTTAAGCCATTTTTTCCTCTAAACTCTTGATAATTATTGTTCATTCTTGTGACAGCCACTGTGTAATCAGCTGTCGAAACACTGTGAAGGGCAAAAGAAAGAAAGCCACAAAACATTGTGTTTCTGTGCCAAGATTTTATAGCGAGCAAGGGAGAGTTAGAAAAGGAATTCTGAGATTTCAGAGTCTTGGTCTCTTCACCTTTTCTTGGAAGCAAATATCCTTTCCCTTCATTAGCCAACACTCTCTTAATCCTGAGAATAGGAAAGAGAACACTGAGTCTTTTCAGTTGAAGGCTGACCTGGCCCGCTGGACTTTGATCTGTTGAAGTGGTGGTGGGTGTTGCGGTTTCAGCCATAAAGACATCTGGCATAGTAGGCAAGAAGGGCCAGAGACCCGAGGAGAGTTCTCTGTCTCTGTTAACTTCCATGTATCCCTCTAGTTCCCCAGACGCACCTGTGTTTCTGCAAATATAAACATGCAGGTCATCAGAACGCTTAATATTCTGCATACTGATCATGACAACAAAATGTACCTTCTAACACAGGCTACTGTATACACTCTCACTAGGATAGACCATGTAGGAACATCGAATTCTATTCAGTTAGGACAGTGATGATGGATACATATTATACATCTGTCAAAACCTACAGAATATACAACATAGAGTGAATTCTACTGTAGCCTGTGGACATTAATGAAAAATAATGTATCAGTGTTGGCCCATCCAGTTGTAACACTAATATAAGATGTTAATAACAGGCGTAATTGGAGGGGTGGTGAGGAGATATGTTGGAACTCTTTGTGTTTTCTGCTCAATTTTTCTGTAAACTTAAAACCGCACACACAAAAACAGTTATTTTAATTTTTTAAAAAGTATTCAGAGGGACTTGACCCTTCCAAATTCTCTCAAAGCAGGTCAGAGTAGTTAAGAACACAAATTTTAGAACCAGACTGCCTGAGTTTGGATCCTGGCTACAGCACTTACTAGCTTTGAGATTTCAGGCAATTTACTTAACTTCTCTCTGTCATATTTTCTTCATCTGTGTGATAAGAAATATAGCAACAGGCCAGTCCCGGTGGCTTACGCCTATAATCCCAGCACTTTGGGAGGCCAAGGCAGGTGGACCAGGAGTTCAAGACCAGCCTGGCCAACATGATGAAACCCCGTCTCTACTAAAACTACAAAAATTATCTGGGTGTGGTGGCAGGCACCTGTAATCCCAGCTACTCGGGAGGTTGAGACAGGAGAATCGCTTGAACCCAGGAGGCGGAGGTTGCAGTGAGCCAAGATCATGCAACTGCACTCCAGTCTGGGCAACAGAATGAGACTCCATCTCAAAATTAAAAAAAAAAAAAAAAAAGGAAAAAGAAAAGATAAGAAATATAGGAACAGCCCATATCTCAGAGTTCCTAGCTTAGAAAAGTTCCTAGAATATAGTAAGTGCGATGTAAGGGTCAGCTATCTTCATTACTATTACCTATCATAAATGAAATTACACAATAAAGCTAGATCTCAGTTTCTTTCCTCTCCTTCTATAAAAAAATGAAACAACTTTCCAGAACAATACCCAGGTGATGATTTCTCCCCTGCTCCCTCCCTAAGATATTGGCAAGTTTGGAGGGTTCAAAGAGAAACAGAGCACGTAGAGAAGATACCTCTCTCATAACCATTTGTGAGTTACAAGTCTTACCTGATTCTTTTGAACTTAAAGGATGTAAGAAGGCTTTTGGTAGCTTCCATCTGATTCAAGACTTTGGCAGCTGCTGTGGAATATATGAGAACACTAGGTAAAGCACTGTCTTCCAACATGAAGAGAGAAAAATGTGTGGAATGTTCAATGGCATGCTTTGTATAAGAATGCAACTTACCTGGCAGGAACAAATTTCTTTGCTGCAAAAGAAAAGACAAACAACCATTAATTCAGACTAAATGACTTTTAAGGATATATTAAATCCAGATACAATGTGACTTAATTCATCAAGGGTTGCAAACTCGATGCTTCAGGGCCTCTGTAATAATCAGAGCACAAGCATGGCTCGGTGGCATCTAGGGTAAAATGCAAAGTGCACAGCCATCCAAAGGGCATAGCAGCTTCCTAATGCCAGCAAATAGCTACGGGGTCATCTTGCCTGATTCAGCTCCCAATTTTTCATGAGAAGTCCAAAGTCTGAATTTAAACGTGAGATTTCCTTTTTGTAAATATCAGAACTTAACTCAAAAATGTTTTGAGTACTCTTAAACATGTAAGCCAAACAAACCATGAGTGTAGTCAGATGTGCTTGCATATTCTTTATGAGATACTCCCAAATTTAAGCCTGCACTCCAAATAAATCTCCTTAGGAAGAATTTTATCCATTTTCCTGACAGTGCTCATCATGGCAGTCTCATTGCACAATTGCTGGAGGCATCGTATAATTCAGCATGAGTAGCACCCCCTGGAGTTGTACAATATTAGGCACAACTAACATTTTTATTTCCTAAAACTCTTCCCACACTGAGTTGTACTACTAACTCTTTTCTTACGACTTCTGCTTAATTATACTGCATTTATTAGTGTTTATCCAGATTCTAATTATTGTTTAAATTAGTAAGCAAGACCATGACTTATCAATGAGAAAGAAATGTATTTTCAAACACATTTTTGAAGAACATTCATAAACTTCCTCACCTTTCCGAAAGCATTTCCGAAGCCAGAGGAGAAATGGAGCTAATGTCAGGAGGGAGAGTCCAGCAGCAGAAAGTCCAGCTACCAAGGGAGTGTTGGACTCAGTGGGAGCTAAGGAAACAAGAGAGGAAGAAATGTCATGAGGAGGAACTGACATTAAAGTCTCTCTGTCCTGTCCCGTTGGCCTTTTTTCTGTACATTCATTACTAGGAGCAGAAGAACTATCTAGTTTAATACAAGAAGCAGAGATGTGGCATTAAAGGCCTTTGAGATCTGCTCCAAGCCACCTTTGAAGCTATTTCTACCATTGGCAGGCAGAACTCTAACTTGCCAAGCTCGTTCACAATACCACACCACACCTTGGTTAGTAAACACTGCACTTGCTTGCTCTCTTGCTCTCACTCCCTCTTATTTTCCATTTCCCCCTTTCTCCTCTCCTCTCTCTGTCTCCTTTCTCCAGTTGTCAGAATTCTACCTATTTCATCAACATGCAACTTCTGTTTTTTCTCTATCCCCATACAACTTAATATTCACAACTTGTCAACCTGGGCGACCTTTCTGGTTTGGATATAATGGATAGTTGATTACTGTAACAAGATAGCTCCCCCTTTTTCTCTTTAATCCCCAGACAACCACCATCAATCAGTGCATCACCTTCACAGGTAGGCAGCATCCCAGACCAGTGTCCTGTGGCACCACATGTCATTGCTGCAGAGCCATTGAGCCTCCATCCTTCAGGACATGCAAAGTTGCACACAGTGCCAAACACGGGCTCCCCACTGCAGCTCATGTTGATCTTTTCCAGAACTGCTAGGCTTGAACATTTTACCACTGCAAATATTAGGTACACAGGTAGAGTTTCAGAAAAATCTACTGGAAAATTTCTAAAACTTGCTTAAAAGTCAAAAATAAATGTAACGTATAAGCACTACTTAGTTTTCAGCGTTTAGGAAATTAGGATCAAACCCCCTTGGGGCAATCCAGGTTCAGAAACTTAGGAAGTATTTGACCTGTACCCTAAAAAAGTCTGCACTCAATTCTACCTTGGCAGGAAGGAACCTCTTCTGTCCATTGTCCCTGAGATGTGCACTCAAGTTGAGTTGATCCGTGTAATTCAAATCCTTCCTCACAGCTGAAGGCACAAGAGGACTTGTAGGTGAATTCTCCAATAGGAGAATGAGCACACCTCACCAAGCCCCTCTGGGGCTGGTGGACAGCATCACATCTCACAGCTGGAACACATGAGAGAGCACTTCAGAAATTTGTTTGCATCTCCAGCAATACATTTCCCAAGGTAACCAAGTTCCTAAGCTCTTGAATAGTTTTTTATCTTAAAATAAAATAAAAACAAAGACTATACCTTCACATGTCGGCTTCTCATTGTCCCACTCCCCTGTGGGGCCACATTGGAGCCTTTTGGATCCCTTCAACACAAATCCCTGCTCACAGGAAAACTCACAGCTGGACCCATTACGGAAACTGCCAGAAGCGCTAGGAAGACAATTCATGTAGCCGCGCTCGGGGTTGGACAAGGCTGTGCACTGGAAAGCTGAGACATCAAAATGATGGTCAGAAAATATTGCAGTGGAACTAGAGAGTACTTGGCATTTGTTGAGTGCACCCAGTTCATTCAAGCAACACTTGGAGAACTGAAGATTCTTTATAATTCCCTGGACAAGTGGGAAGATGGCTGTTTTCTTTGAATTTCAGCCCCCTCACTGATCATGGCACTAATTAAAAGACTAATTAACCAGAACATTAGTTCCTGAGCACTGTTCTTCTAACATACAAAATAAATTATGGTCAAGGCAAAGATTTCACACAGTCCGAGGACAACATATGGGTCGTGGATGTTTATAGTTGGTGCCAAAAAGGAAGAGAAGAAAGCACCCCTATAAAATTTGTCTGTTTTGCAGTTTGGTTTTTGTGTTATAATGTTTTGCTACTGGAAATCATTCTGTGCTGGCTTTGGCTAGGAGAAGGCCAGTGCCTGATAGTAAAAACTGCTCGTTTTCAATATCCTTGCTCTCACTTAAAAGTGAATTAAAGTTTACTGCTTATATATGTATCAATACTATCTCTGTAGCTGACCCTATACTTGAAACAGTCTCCTCACTGCTAATTATGAGCCATTTCAGAAGACAGATGTGATGAGAGTTTTATATTCAAATCATGTTCTCATTATTCCGCTTTCTGAATTTTCTAACAAGATTCCTTTAGATTAAGAATTCTGTCTATTCCATGCTAATGTCTATAAAGTTATATTAGCACATCACGGTAAAAATAAGCCAGCAAAAGGTTCATTCTTAACACATATGATCCTTTCCCTGGCCAAACATTAGTTCTTTTAAATGAATCTCAAAGATATGAGTGTTGCTCATCAAATCTGATTTCTATAGTTAAAGTGGGTATTGGTTTTTTTTTCACTGTCCAAGTTTGAAGATGGTTGTTCTTTAAGAAAGTATAAATCAAAGGATCTTAAGCTTACCTTCGCAAACTGGGACTTGCTGTGTCCACTGCCCTTGAGTGGTGCATTCAACCTGGGCTGCTCCCTGCAACATGAAGCCTTCTTCACAGGTGAAGTTGCAGGATGATTTGAAGGTGAACTCTCCAGCAGGGGAATGGCTGCACCTCACAGAGCCATTCTGAGGCTGGCGGATGGCCCTGCATGTCACGGCTGTAACAAATATACCCATTGATATTAGCAGGGCCTAGAATTAGCTTGCCCATTTCCAGTATGGGTTTAGGAAAAGAATGTTAACAGTAAGTCTCCATGTGGAGCAACTCTACCTTTACACGTTGGCTTCTCATTGTCCCAATTCCCAGATGAGGTACACTGAAGGCTCTGGGCTCCCATTAGTTCAAATCCTTCTTCACAGTCAAATGTACAGGTTGTGTTCCATGTGAAACTTCCAGGGATTTGGAAACATTCCACAAACCCATTGGCTGGATTTGTCACAGCATCACACTCAACCACTGGGGATTTGAAAGAGCACCATGAATTTTACAGAAGAGAGATCTTTTCACTTCCTATTGAGCTGGGTGCATAACAGAGTGAGGAAGCTGCCTTCAAAGGGTAGATCCCAAAGTCCTGTAGATCCCAAAGTCCTATGTCAATTCTTAGGGACATGCACAGCCAGAATAAAAGCTTTTATTCTTTTTCATGGATATTCTGTCTTGCCTGATTTTCACTTTGCCTATGCTGAGTGGTCTCTAATCTATGTTATCATTTACGTGAGGTAAAAAATTTTTTTTAAAAAGATTCCAGATTAGGAGTTATGACCAGTACTGACATACATAGGCTATTCATTTATTTTAGCCCATCAGAACATGAAGAACTGTTTTTTTGTTTTTGTTTTTTTTTCTTTTGGCCTCTGGTTCAGAAAGATAAAATTAAGAAAGAAAAAGAGATACTAAGACTGCTTGACTATCATGGTCTTAAGTTAGTCCCATGTCATGGAAAAGTTAAACAGGGAAAGAAGATGAGAAAGCCACTGAGATTTCTAGAGCTTTACTGTTTTGTGATCTCCCTTACAAATCACCAGAGCCTCAGAAATACCCATTTCAAGCAGAGAATAAAAAAACCTCTTTCAACCCAGGCAGGTACTGGGTTGGCAATATACATTGGCTGAGAGAACAAGTTGTATTAAAAACAAAAACGAAAAAAAACTTTCCCTGAAGTTTTGAAAATGTTGTAAGTTGGATTAAAAAAACAGAAGCAATGAGGGATGAGTTAGAGAATGTTCTGTGCATTCTGAGAGGGATTTACCCTTGCAGGCTGGAATAGGAGCACTCCATTCTCCAGAGGACATACACTGCGTGGTCTCCACGCTGCTTGGCAGGTAGCCCCTATCACAGCTGACAGAGCAGGAAGAACTGTAGCTGAAGTTTCCCAGTGGGTGACTGCAAACTAGGCTTCCATGCTCAGGGGATTCCAGGGCTGTACAGTTCACAACTGAAAAAGAAACCCAAATCAGTTCTGCTCATCTCTCACCTTTAACAGAGAACACTGGAAACACTGGAAAAAAACTACAGTTTTTTTTTGTTGTTTTTTTTTTTTAGTTTAAAAATTTATAAAATTTCTAATGGAATATGTAAAATTGACTGTAATTGTACCCCTTTTCTTTTATTCAAGAAAACATTGATCTATAACAACAACAAAAAAAAAGCAGTGACGACCACCATAAAGAAGAAATATTGAGTGATATGGGGAGAGTAGTGTAACTGTGTTTACCTCAGAACTGTTCAAATTATATGAACAAACACGCAAACTTACAACAAATTTCTTGTTACTTTTCTCACAACTACTAAAAATACTACGATAAGCTTCCACCCGGGTGAGAACCATCCACAAAGCTATATTTCAAATTTAAGTACTAGAATACATCACAAATTTTAAAACTCCAATGCTGCACTGTCTAATGTAGTAGCAACCATCTATGTGTGGCTACTCAAATTTAAACTTGAATTCGTTGAAATCAAATGATATTTAAAATTCAGTTCCTCAGTGTCACCAGCCACATTTCAAGTACTTAATAACCACATGTGGCTCGTAGCTACACACTGGACAGCACAGCTATGGAACATTTCCATGATCACAAAAAGCTCTACTGCACAACGCCGTGCTAAGGAATTTTGGAGAGAAGCTAATCTAACTCTCTTAATTTACAAATTTAGGAACTGAGACCTCATTTCATTCAATCGACTTGCTCCATGCTACACAGCTAGTCATTACAGAGCCAGAGCATGAACCAAGATACCCTGGACTCTGTAACTCACTCATTTCTACTGCAACGTCTTGTTACCACCTAGATGATGTGAGCACCTGTTCCTTGCAGGGACACAGAACTACAGTTTATTGAATGTATCCTGTGAGCCAGGCACTATGTAACCATGAGCCTATAAAGTTCACATTATTATCCTCATTTTACAATGAGAAAACTGTGACCTAGAGATTTAAACTATCTTGTCAAGGTTCCATAATAAACAACTGGTGAATCTAGGACTCAAACCCAGAAGGGTCTGACTTCATAGTCTCAACTCACGATCACCATATGACACCATCTGCACCAGGGAAGGGAAGGCATGCAGACCTGACTCTAATGCCAGCTAGGACATCAGATCGTGCTACCATCTCAAGTGAAGAAAGAGGTGAGAACCAGACTTACTTTGCTCACACTCGAGTCCACTGAAGCCAGGGTCACACTTGCAAGTGTAATTATTGATGGTCTCTACACATTCACCGTGGCCACTGCAGGATGTATTGGTACAGGCAGCTGCAGAAAACACAAAGCATGGTGAGGAGGACTATTGCTGTGCTTATACTGAGTGCCTTTGATTTTAGAATCAACAGTGTGCAACGGAGACATCAGCAGTGCTACAGAGTGCCATAGACTTTAACTGAAGTGTTTTACGAAGTTCCAAATCTGAGCTTCAGGCCCACCTATCTTAAACCTTGATGCTAATGTATAGCTGTGGCTGGCACCTACCATAGAAAAGTTACTTCTTCACAAACTCTGGAGACAGTTCCCCTACCACAATAAACAAGCAATTAAAATATGTATTGTGTGTGTGCAATGTAAAGAACTACATATTTGCCTACAGTATTTAGATACATTTTATATATACACACACACATATGTGTATGTGTATATATATGTGTGTGTATATACATACATACATACATATATACACATACCCACATTTTCTTGCCCACATTCACACAAAACAGCAAAAGAGAGAAACTTTAGCAGTTAAACAGAATCTTTTAGAACATAAAATGACCACAATAGAGAGCAATTTTTGCATGCCGTAAATTTGCCAGGATGCCCACACACTGAAACTACCGCCCACTGCAGCCACAAACTCCCTACCTGTGTAGCACAGGGCAAGCTTCTTCTTGCTGCACCGCTCGTCATTCCACATGCCCACATCTTTGTCTCTCTTGATGTAGATCTCCACGCAGTCCTCATCTTTTTGCCTATTGTTGGGTTCACCTGGAGCCCAGTTCTTGGCTTCTTCCGTCAGAGGTTTCTGGGTTCCTACCCAGACCCACACATTGTTGACTTTTCTGATTCCAATCCAGTAATAACTTGGTGAATAGCTCAATATGGAGTTTAGGTACTCAATCTCTTCTTTGTTTTGAATTGCAACCAGATGCGTGTACCTTTGCTGGCAATAAGCACTGGCCTCATCATAAGTCATAGCTTCTGTGGAGGTGTTGTAAGACCAGGCTCCACTCTCTTTAATGAGAAGCACTAGTGGGAGAAAAAGAAAAGACATGGTAGAGTTTGGTGCTGTTGTGGTTTAATTCTGATAACTGTGCTTTTTATTGTCTTATTTTTGGCAATGTTTGTGACATGGCCCAGACTTTTCTCATCTTTTCAAAAGTAAAAGGTACGTATGAAGAAACAGTGACTTATCGTTTATCTCTTTTGTGACTGGCCACCCACGAGGTGCTTTACCCGCACTCACTCACAACATTATAGTAAACCCATTTTGTAGTAGAATAATAATCAGAATAACTAAGCTTTATGGAGCACTTAGTAGGCACCAAGTAGCACTGTATGAGGTACTTTCCATGAACCATGCTATTGAATCCTCACAACGCATCTGGGAAATAGGTCATTTATGATCCACACTTTACACTTAAGGAAAGGGAGACACTAAGAGGTAAAGTAAATGGCCCAAAGCCTGGGGAAGAACACATTGCAGGTAGAGGTCAAGGATGCTGCCAGATACCCTGCACAGGACGGCCCCAGACAAGCAAGGATATTTCAGTCTGAAACATCTATAGTGCGAGAATGAGAAATCCTGGTCTAATGACACTGACTTACCCAAAGTGAGAGCCGAGAGAAACTGTGAAGCAATCATGACTTCAAGAGTTCTTTTCACCCAAAGGTTTAGGCTTGAAATACTTTACTGGGGAGATAAAATACAAAATGAATTAGAGAAGGAAATCCTGAGTAGCCAGTTACATTATTCTACCATGATGTTTAAGGCAGCATCCTAAGATTTTGGGTAAAGGATTCTAGTGCCATAATCTTTATTTCAGAGTTTAATCAAATAAATAAACAAATTTTAAGATTTTCATCATTTAGGTCAAAGAGAAAAGACAGGTTTTAGCTACAATTCAATAAGAGCTTGTACAGATGTGGTTTTTACTAGAAGGCTTTTTGCATATCTGTGTTTCATGGCCCAAGGCTGCCCTTATAAAGCGTTCTGCACTTACTCTTTTGGGAAGCAGTTGTTCAAACTCAGGATCTCTCAGATGGGTATCACTGCTGCCTCTGTCTCAGGTCAGTATAGTAGTTTTGATGTGAAGTCAGCCAAGAACAGCTGAACACTACTGCGGCTGAGGCCCTTTTATAGGAGGGATTGCTTCCTGTGAATAATAGGAGGATATTGTCCACATCCAGTAAAGAGGAAATCCCCAATGGCATCCAAAAAGTTTCCCGGGAATATCCACGATGCTTAAAATTACAATGATGTCAGAAACTCTGTCTCTTGAAGCTACTTCATCTTTGTCCATGCCTTTATATTATATATGCAATTTTATTAATATGACACAAATGCATGATTTTTAATTCTGATAACGTAAAGTCTATGTCTTTAAAAAGTTGTAAAACTTTGCGTGTTAGTCGTATCTCTCATGTAGTTGTGGTAGAATTTCAGAAACATAAGGAAACCAAGAATAGGTTTGTCATCCGTAGTCTACTACCTTCAATTTCTCATTCATGGCTGTTGATAACCAATCACTACTCATTTTTTCTTCCTTTTTCACCTGCCAATTCAACATATTTAACATGCACTGTCTCACAGAGAAATGACTCACGAGGTAGCTATTAATCTTCAGATTTTGCATAGCAGTTATGCCTAAATTAAAATATTATCTAAAAATAATATCTACCACTCAAATGATTAAAATGATGTCTTATTTTTTAAAAATAAGAAAAATGGGAAATAGATATTTACATATGGGAAAGTTTCATGGTTTGTTCAGTGTAAAAAAATAAAAAGGAGGCTGGCGTGGTGGCTCATGCCTTTTATCCCAGCACTTTGGGAGGCCGAGGTGGGCAGATCACCTGAGGCCAGGAGCTCAAGACCAGACTGACCAACATGGAGAAACACTGTCTCTACTAAAAATACAAAATTAGCTGGGCATGGTGGTGCATGCCTGTAATCCCAGCTACTCAGAAGGCTGAGGCAGGAGAATTGCTTGAACCTGGGAGGCAGAGGTTGCAGTGAGCCAAGATCACGCCATTGCACTCCAGCCTGGGAAACAAGAGTGAAACTCTGTCTTAAAAAATAATAATAAATAAAATAAAAATAAAAAGGAAAACTATATATCCATATTTAATTGCTCCAAATTTTGTTTAAATTTTTTGAAATGTTAATGTGCAAAGAATAAAAACTCTTCCACAATGTTAACAGTGACTATCTCTGGATGGCAGGATTTGGGATAATTTTTATATCCTTCATTATTATTTTCAGAATCTTCTGATTTTTTCAATTTCCCTTTTTTTCCACCTTTATCGTAACAAGAATACAGTTTAAAGAAACTTGTCTCTAGGCCAGGTATGGTGTCTCATGCCTGTAATCTCAGCACTTTGGGAGGCTGAGGTGGGTGGATCACCTGAGGTCAGGAGTTCCAGACCAGCCTGACCAATATGGTGAAATGCTGTGTCTACTAAAAATACAAAAATTAGCTGGGTTGTAGTGGCGCATGCCTGTAATCCCAGCTACTGGGGAGCCTAAAGCAAGAGAATCGCTTGAACCCAGGAGGCGGAGGTTGCAGTGAGCTGAATCGCACCATTGCACTCCAGCCTGGGTGACAGAGCAAGACTCCATCTCAAAAAAAAAAAAAGAAAAAAAAAAAAAGGAAAAGAAAAGAAACTTGTTTCCAAATGCAACAGAAGGAGATGTATGTGGTATCCTATATTCCTGCTCTGCATTTTGACATTTCTTCCGGATGATTGTATATACATTCCCCATCTCTGCATCTTATCCAATCTCAATGATGGTAACAGTAAATGGGGATCATTTTAATTTCCATATTCGGTAGGTTTTCAGAGCTCAAGTCAAGCTAATATTCTATATCTACTGCTTTTTAAAATAGGAGGTCTATCTAAAAGTGTACCATCAGCAGACCTGAACGAGTAGTGGTAAAAGCCTCGTTTTTCTCTTTACTTGTTAGCACTGGTCTTTCTGTGTTCACAAAGATGTCAAGACCCAAGACAAACAAGAAAAGAGAAGAAAAATGCCAAAAAATACAACTGATTAGAAAAAATAACTTAATTAATGAATTTAATTCAACTCCTATTAAAAAGCATAGAATTTATTCCCTCCACCTTCCCACTCTCTTACAGGATCCAGATAGTGACATTATTCCAATTCTTTATCCCACTTTACTTAGCTCAATGTGGTTGTTGCTTCAATAAATTCAGAAGAGTGATCACTCACACATGTTTATTTAGATTTTAGGGCAGAATGTCAAGCTGGGTTAATACATTATCTGTATGTATTTTATTTTTAATAAAGTATGAATACATAATCTGCTATTTTTAAAAAGCATGGTCAAATGTATAGTGTAGGCAAATCTTAAAAAACACTTTATCTTCGATATCAAAAAAGTACCTAATATTTTGCAAATAGAAATTAGTCGTAAACATCCCTAGATAACTACCTTTATTATTGTGAATTTTTCATAACTAAGTTTACAGTTTATCTCTTCCCCTGTTTAAAATTAGTTCAAAGATATCTAAAAATAGCCCCAATGGTGATGCAGTTTCTATTTTACTTACATATATATGTCCTGGAGCCCCGATTGTAATCTGTAACATTTATTGAGTGCTTACTATGTGCCAGGCGATGTTCGGAGCATTTTGTATGTTCACCTATTGATTATTTAATCCTTACAACAGCCTGTGAAATAGATACTCTTATCATCCCCATTTTACAAATGAGAAAATTGAGAATCTGGGGATTTTATCTCATTCAAAAGCACAGAGCCAAGGGTTGAAACCAGGTAGTTGATATCCAGAGCCCACTCCCTTACTTGCTACTCCAAACCATGATTTCTTTTGTTGCTATGCTCCCAGATTCCTTGTTCTACCCAAGTTTCCTGTACTCTTCTTGCCTTCTTCTTCCTGAGACCTCCTTGACCATCACAACTCTCCACTGAGAGGGCTGTGTCCTGGGTTCTGAGACATGGGGGCTGGAAGGGACCCCAGGCGCAGCGAGCAGTAGGGAGAGGATGCAGTGAGAACAGATCCTGGATCCCCAGTGCGTAGGTAGAAAGTGGACAAAGGAAAAAACAAGCAAGGCAAGCGGAGCCATGCCTAGGTAAAGTTGATCCCTAAGCCACACTTTCCAAAAGTTTCTGATTCAAAAGCAAATTTTCTCTCAGGTAAAAGGGCAAAATGATTATTCTAAATTTGCATTGAGAAATCTTCAGGGAGAGAACCCAATATTGGAAGGATAAGAGAAATAAGGAGTGGAAGAGATAGGTGAGTAACAGTAACTTATATGTGGAATAGATGTAATATATATAATATATATGTAAAAAGTATATAAATATATAAAATACTGTGAAACGATAGAATCTCGAGACCTCAAATTCACTATGCCAAAGGGAAAGTTAAGCTTGGGAAATGAGTCATGCAAAAACTGCCTTCCTTTTGTTCCCAAATACTTGTAATTTCACATGCTTACTTTATCGTATATAAAATGTAGATGTACTGAGCATGAGATCAATGCATAATTTCCCTCTACTCCCTTCTTTTTACATTTAAAGTGTAGACTTACTGAGTGTTAAGCAGAGCCTTGTAACAATATGAACACTTGCCTCATTGCCAACCCATCTTTCGTTTTTTTTCTTCCCCTCCTGCTTGCTCTTTCCCCTCTAAGGATGGACGTTCCCAAAACCCTCTTTGGAAAGAGCACAGGTCACAGATCCTACAGTGATTTGTGTTTCTTTTACCTGGGACAAAATAAATCCCCGATCTATTGAGATATGCTTCAGTTACTTTTTGGTTTACAATATGTACATATTTTCATATATCGTGTATATAATTTATATGTATACAATATATATATACTTGTTTTAACCAGAGGTATGTTATTCAAAATCCACTTATCCTTACAATTACCTGCATTCTCCCACAATATTTTCTATGTCCCTGCCCCTGAGGTTGGGACTGCAAATCAGGTACACGGGTACTGGGAGCTGATGGGCTCCCTTCTGGCTGCCTGGGCTGCTGAAGAGGCCATAGACAAACCCGGCTTTCCTCTCATGGAGAGGCTCTGGGGCAGCACAGGGTGGGAGTGGGATTACAGCAGACTATAGCTTCTTCACCTGCTTTTTCCTATCAGGATCTCATAAGAGGCAATTGCTTGTTTTTTGAGGGTGGGGGCAAATCGGGGGAATTGAAGAGGAAATTGGGTGAGATTTGAATAGTTGGGCATGTTGAATATTATGAATATTATCTCCCTCTTCAAATAATCCAAAATATACCCCCAAGAAACAGGCTGATTAGAGGTGCTTCGAGGCTCCACTGAATCTCCCAAACTCTGAAGATGTAGCTGGCTGTTACCGGACGGCCGGTTTTCAAGCCTGGCCTCACAGGGACCCTCTTGGCAATTTCCTACATGGGGGAAGCATCCGCTACATGGATGAGAATGAAAAGAGGAAAGAAGACGGTGCAAACACAGGCACACCCCAGTGTCTGCCACCAGGGCTATTTCATCTCTGAGGTGTCACCCTTCCTGGCTTTATTGTCTCTTTTCCTGGAAGTCTCTTGTCCTCTCCTCCACATCCTTTAATCAAGCATCAAAGACTTTAACCACTTTTGCTGTGTGCCCAGGCCCAATCATTCTCACTTTTATGGCAAAGGGAGTGAGAGACAGAGAGACAGCCAGAAAGAAGAGATTGGGGACCACAAATTCTAAAATATTAGAATTTTAACCACCCTGTGGACAGGAGATTATTGGGTTTAGTGGAAGGCAGCACTGGCCACAACCACACGTGGCAAAAGCATCTATCGAGAAGTGAAGTTATGTTTGGGTCCTCAGGGCTGAATGTGACCGGGAAGCAGGGGCGGTGGTATCCTCCTGCCTTCCTGAGGCTGTCTGATCCCTTCTGGGAAGGTTTATTTTATCCCTGAGTGCTTAGTTTTCAAAGCCTTAGTCCCCTCTCTTCCATAAAAAATCTCTACTCTGCTAACATCTAAGTTACCTTGCAGTCTTAGGTAGACGGAGGAAATCGCAATAAACATTCCACCCTATTTGCAAAATACAAACATATTTCTTGCATTCCCAAAATTGTAAAAGAAAATGTTCGTGTATCACCACAGTAGAGAATGGCATTTTTTGTTTGATCAAAACCTAAAAATATTTGATGAAAATGTGTCTGGTTCTAAGTTTATTTCCCAGAAAGCCATGTTTACTCACTTGGAATTTATAGACATCTTATAATATATGAGTCGAGTAGGAGCTCCGGGCTCTATCTCACTCTTCTCTCCCACACCCAGGGGGAAGTGTAGGGTTCTCAGACTTTAGAATAAAGAAGAATCACCTGGACAACTCACCTAAAATGCACATCTTCAGGTCCCATACTCAGAGGCTCTGATTCAACAGGTCTGGGTAGAGTCCAGGAATTTGGGCTTTAAATGAGTATCTCAGGTGATTCTAATACAGAATGTGTAAGATGACCAGATCCTATCACACTTAGATATATTGGCCTAGGGCCATCTAACTTGGAGAAAATGTTAGTAAGATCCCATGGTTGGTGCTCAGCTATAGGTACCAGAATTTTTATCAAAATTTACTGTCATTATGACACCTCTCTTTGGAACTAGAAGGCTAGAACCCCACTTGTAAAGTGCTGGGGAAATACATGGAAAATTTAGGGTGAGTAGTGTTTTGAATTCTTACACATGGAAAGTGAATGTGTAAGAATTCTTACCAACAACAACAACGAAAAAGAGGGAGAGAGAATAGCTGCTAAAGAATTAACACAAATACATATATATTAATTTATTATCTTTTCTCCTCTGATTCCAGAGGATGTTTTAATTCCACTAATTCTCCTTGAGCTTCCAGGATGATCTGAGACTTAAATTTTTCATGTGCTTTTTGCTTCCTATTTGGCAACACCTTATCTTGAAGTTTCCGCCTTCTGCTTGGGGACCTAAAAACTAACTAATGGGAATTTTTTCAAAATGAGCCAACTCTGGTGAATTCCCAAAGAGGAAGAAACAAGTGAGGATGGGCTGGTTAATTAAGAGAACTTTTCCTGAATGTAGCCAGACTGTTTGCCGACTGTTAACACGAGGGAAGAAATACCCCTGGATTTTAGAGGAGCCCCTTGTTTGTTTTCCTTGGCCATTTGTGCTGCTTGTTTTGTAAGTCAGAAATTTCCTGAAGGACTATTATTAGCTTTGTTCTCAGTGCTTCACGTCAGAAAAATTCTGCTCTGGCCACTTTTAAACATATAATTTGTATTTTACTGTATTCGAAAATGTAACAATTACAGACAGCTCTAAAAGGACACCAAAGGGCAAAGAAAATGGGTAACCTTTTTAACCAAATCTAAAATGGGTGATTTTGGAGAAGTAGGAGAAAAACCTGAATTTTCTAGATCTCTTTGGACCTCAACAACTGATACGTTAATTTTGTAGGTCTTTGATATTTGGAAATGATTGGATTAACCTGATAACAATGAATATTTAAACACAGTGATTTGGCCAGGAGCAGTGGCTCATGCCTGTAATCCTAGCACTTGGGGAGGCTGAGGCGGGTGGATCACCTGAGGCCAGGAGTTCGAGACCAGCCTTGCCAACATGGTGAAACCCCCATCTCTACTAAAAGTACAAAATTAGCCACACATGGTGGCGTATGCCTATAATCCCAGCAACTTGGGAGGCTGAGGCAGGAGAATCGCTTGAACCTGGGAGGCAGAGGTTGCAGTGAGCCAAGATCGCGCCATTGCACTCTAGCCTGGGCAACAAAAGCGAAATTCTGTCTTAATAAATAAACAAATAAATAAATACAGTGATTTAACACAAGAGATTTCTATTTCACACTAATGAGGTCTGTGACTGGGGCAAGCTTCTACGCCTAATTAAGTCTCAGATTTCCTGAGAACTTATTTATTTATACCAAGAGTGCTTGACTACCATCTCTGCTAGCTGTGACATGATATGACAAAAGGTATAAATATGGGAAAAGGCACTAATTTATATCAAAGCATTCTTTGTTTTTCCTTGCTGTGAAGTTTTTAGCTAATAATTCATAAGAATATACCGTATTTAGAGTGTTTACTATGGGCCTAGCACTTCACATACATTGCCTCTTACAAACTTTACAAAGTAAAGGTAGATATTAGTCTCATTTTATGGAGGACAAAACAGAGACCTGGAGAGGTTACATACTTTCCTAGTGTTTTTTCCGCTAATAAATGGTAGAGTGGAGATTCAATCTCTGTTCGTCTAAAATCCATGTCCTTTTTATTGACTCCATGCCTACTCAGATTTAAATCTCAGCAGGGAAGTAAACCTTAGTTTTTACATGAGAAAATGTTATAGCAACCTTCTTGGCTTCCTTTACCCTCACCCCAGTTTCGTGAGCTTAGTGTCTTAGATCGGGTTCCTTTAGAAGCAGAATCTGAAATAAGGATATGAGTGCCAGTCATTTACTGAGAAGGTGATCCCAAGAAAGCCTAGTAGGGAAGTGAGGAGGTGAGATGGGGAAAGGAAGAAATTCAACAAAATTGTTAATAAGCAGGTTACTGCTGTAGGCAACCATGGAGCTCAGTTGCACTAAGGAACTCTCTCTCTTACAGAAAACCTCAGAGTCTCCCTAAGGAGAGGCAAGAAGCCTGCCTAGGGTATATATCCACCAATTCAATCACTGGCTGAGGGCTGATCCTGGGAGGGCATGGTTAATTCCTCTGCACTTTCAAGTGGATTCCTGTGGTCAGAAAAAGTCCTCTACAATGAATTCCAGATGCTTGTATTTAAATCTGACATGATTAGACTGCTGCGTTGGGACAGGGTGGGCGTTATTAGTTTTCTGTCACTACCATAACAGATTACTACAAACTTGATGGCTGTGAACAACACATATTTGTTATGTCATAGTTTCTGTGGGTCAGAAGTACAGGTTAGCTCAACTAGTTTCTCTGCTCTAGGTTTCACATTGCCAATATCAAGGTGTCATCCAGTTGGGCTCTTTTTGGGAGGCTTGGGGATGAATCCACTTCCAAGCTCATTCAGATTGTTGGCAAAATCCAGTTCCTTGTGATTGCAGGACCAAAGTCCCTGTTCCTTTGCTGGCTGTTGGCCAGGAGTCATTCTTAGCTTCTAGAGACTACCTGTACTCTCTGATTCGTGTCTCCACTTCACCTTTCAAACGCAGTGCTAGTCAAGTCCCTCTCTTCAAATGTCTCCAACTGTGCCTTCACCTCATTTATCCTCTGTGTACCGCGTCTGCCTCTACTGCTTGTAAGAGCTCATGGGATTACATTGGGTTTACTCAATCCAGGATATCTCCATATTTTAAGGCTAGCTGACTAGTGATCTTAATTCCATCTACAAAGCCCCTTCTAATAGAACTATATTAGTCCATTTTCATGCTACTGATAAAAACATACCGAAGACTTGGCAATTCACAAAAGAAAGAGGTTTAATTAGATTTACAGTTCCACATGGCTGGGGAAGCCTCACAATCATGGCAGAAGGCAAGGAGGAGCAAGTCATGTCTTACATGGATGGCAGCAGGCAAAGAGAGAGAGCTTGTGCAGGGGAACTCCTCTTTTTAAAGCCATCAGACCTCATAATACTTATTCACTATCACAAGAACAGCATGGGAAAGTCCTGCCCCCATGATTCAATTACTTCCCACTAGGTCCCTCCCACAACATGCAGGAATTCAAGATGAGATTTGTGTGGGGACACAGCAAAACCATATCAAGTACCTAGATTCATGTTTGATTAAATAACCAGGGACCAGAAATCTTCAGGAGTGGAAGCATCTTTAGAATTCTGCCCACCAAGGCTGGGTGCCATGGCTCATGCCTGTAATCGCAGCACTTTGGGAGGCCGAGGCAGGTGGATCACGAGGTCAAGAGATCGAGACCATCCTGACCAAATGGTGAAATCCCATTTCTATTAAAAATACAAAAATTAGCCAGACATGGTGGTGGGCGCCTGTAGTCGCAGCTACTTAGGAGGCTGAGGCAGGAGAATCACTTGAACCCGGGAGGTAGAGGTTGCAGTCAGCCAAGATCGTGCCACTGCACTCCAGCCTGGGAGACAAAGTGAGACTCTCTCAAAAAAAAAAAAAAAAAAAAAAAAAAAAAGAGAGAATTCTGCCCACCATGGTAGGCTGTCCTACAGAGACATAACCCAGGTATTAGGTGAATGGCTAACCTAAATTAGCACTGTGATGTGTTTTCTGACTTGGTCCTTATAACTCCTCTGCTTAGATGTGGAACTAATCCATGAATGTAAGGGTTTGTCTAGACTTTTAAGTGGGAGTTAAATATACAAAGCACTGGAGATATTATGGGCGCCTCATCCATGTCCCCTTGACATTTATCTTTCTTGGATAACCCAACTCTATTAGCTTTTATATCTCATTTGTCCCTATACTCTGTGAACTGATGTCCCATAAATAGACATTTCATTTTGCCAGTCTTCTTGAACAATAATTATGATTATTAATCTAGCAGCTATCATTAATTGACCACTTACGTCACATTAGACACAGCACTTAGGACTTAAGAATACCATGTCATTTGATCATCATAACATGGTCAGGAATTACGTATTTTTATCCCAATTTTACAAAGAAGGCACTGAGGGTTAGAGTTTAAATAACTTGCTTAAGATGTCATAGCCTGTAAGTGACAAAACTAGGACTCAAACCTAGGTCCATCTAACTCCGAAGTCTATGTTCTTGGCTACCACACTGCCTCTCCTATAAGTGACCTGTGGTTTTATTGCTATATTCACACTCTACTAACTTTACCATCTCCCATGAGTCTGTCTAGAGGAGGGCACACACAGCACAGAAAACACATGAGTGCAAAATAAGGAAGGGCCTACTTACTACACATAACCATTCTAATACCTGATGTTTGTTCTAATCCAGTTTTACTATTAATTAGTTGCTGGTGCCCAAATCTTTACTGAGAAATGGGGATAATTTTGGAAGTCATAATGATGCCTTCTTCTCATAGGGTATTTTATTTGTTGTGTCTCCAGGCCCCAACACAGCCTGGCTTTTAGTAAATTATCAAAAATATCTGTTGAATGAATAAATGTAGTCACCTGAAACATGTTAAACATTTGTCCATGTGTCCTAATCGTGGATTTCAGGATAGTAAGCATTCTAAAAGGAAAGCATGCACACTGTTCTTGCTACATTAATTTCTCACAATATAAAAAAAGAAAAGCATCTGAAAAAAGCTGCCAACCCCTATATCTCCTAATACCAAACTGAGCACAGATATGGAGGAGCTAAAGGAGAGGGATGATGGGCCATGCCTCTATCCTCACCATGGCAAGAGTCCTGGGGGGCGGGGGGGTCAGACCTGAGGAGAGCAGGAAGCATCTTTTGAGGGACACATTACTTAAATATTACATACACAGTTCAACTGTTTTTATGTGTAAAGGTAGTGGGTTTTCCCAATAAGGAAGCACTTCTTTTTTCTTTTCTTTTTTTTTTTTTTTTTTTGTGACAGAGTCTCACTCTGTCTCCCAGCCTGGAGTACAATGGTGCTATCTCGGCTCACTGCAACCTCCACCTCCTGAATTCAAGTGATTCTCCTGCCTCAGCCTCCTGAGTAGCTGGGATAACAGGTGTATGCCATTACACCTGGCTAATTTTTGTACTTTTAGCAGAGATGCGGTTTCACCATGTTGGCCAGGCTGGTCTTGAACTTCTGACCTCAGGTGTTCTGCCCGCCTCGGCCTCCCAATGTGCTGGGATTACAGGAATGAGCCACTGCGCTTGCCAAGCACTTCTACTTATGGCATTTACAAACCCTTCTTAGAATATTTTAAAATTCTAAGAGAAGAGTAAATTGAGCCTTCCCAACTAATTCTAGGAGGTTATAACCTTCATATCAAAACTGGGCAATGCTTGCACAAAAGAAGGAAGACTGGGCATTGGGCCCACTGAGTCTTGGAAACCTCATCTGTGCCAGCCACCCTGGCACAGCCTGTATGAGTGGATGAGAGTTTTGTCCACAGACAATAGCCATCTAACTGTGATAAAGGAGTCAAGGTGGTCAGCTGCATCTCTTTCACCTGTTTGCCAATGTTACACAGGTTGAAAAGCTAATGTGTATGTGAAGCAAAGCATCAAAGATGATGAAATGATCAACCTGACAATGAGTACCATGCCTGCATTGTCCAGAAAGGGAACTGTGGAAGATTTTGGGCTGAATTTCAAAACAGAATTTCCTCACTCTCTAGATGTTGGCTTACTTGGCCTTTGATGTTCAGAGGTGGTGCCTTTCGGTTGTTGAACAATGTTGATTTTGGAGAGAAAACAGAGTTAAAAAAAACCCACAGGTCATTCCCTGGAGAGTATTACCGGAATACAGAGGATAATTTCAGCAAGCCAGCAAGGCCTCATCTCTGCTTCTAGTAGATAGGAAGAAAGGAAGAGAGGAACAATACTTTTTTAAGAAGCTCAGCTTTATCGCTTAATCTCATAGAAAGATGCCTCCAGTCTGTCTGGCTAAAGGTAATTGGCATGGGAAAGTCTTTATCTGTGATTCTAACAAGTGGAATGTTTCCCTTCATTTAGAGAGCCTTGTCTGGCTTGGGGAAATGAAACACTTTCTCCGATATGAGTGGGCTCTAACCCCTGCTACTAAATACTCAGAAGAAACAAGGCGGTTGTGGAGCAGTCGGGAATGAGTCACTTGCCTCCCTGGAATATTCAGAAAACTGAATCAAAAGTACATTCTTCTGGGTTTTCTTAGTCTAACAGACTAAGGGTCTCCACTTTGTTAAATTTCTGGGAAACAGCATAGAATGGGAGAACAAAACTGGTCACTGTAGTCATGCAAATGGGTATTGCTGCTATCTAGCTGTGTGACCTTAAGCAAGGTATTAACTCTCTCTGAACTTCAGATTTTTCATCTGTAAAATAGCATATCTGTAAAATGGGAATTCTTTTCATATCATAATGCTGTAGCTTTTAAAAAAATTAAAATGGATGAGATAATCAGAATAAAGAGCCTGGGATATATAGTCACTCAATGTATAGCAGCATGCAAAGATCCTGTTAGAAATGCTAATTTTACAGTTAGCCATTTGGAGATGATCCACCAAAGCTGCTTATGTAGAGGCAACTGAGAATTTACCTGTCCTTTAGAATATGAATCAATAACTGTCAATGATGTCTCAAGCCTAGAAAAACCTATCAACCTGGATGGGTGGGAAATTTCTAGGCTAGTATTGAGAAGCCAATTTCTTGAGAAATAGGTCCTGGACTGAGTGAAGGAAAAGAAACAGTAAAACCCATGGTAAAGCAGCAAGGCTCTCTAGATGCTCTGGAGAGGATGAATTGAATTCTAGAAGATGAAGTAGGGAAGACACTTTACCTTCTTGTGAAATGAATTCAAAGACCTTCAGGAATCTCCAACTGTATAAATGGCACCATAGCTGTATGTTCCACGGAACACTACTTCCCAGAGACGCTCAGTGAAAAAAGAATACCATGGTCAAATAAGTTTGGAAACACTCCATAATGTGGCCACCTCCTTGAAGACTCTAATGCACATAAGCATGTTAAACACTCTGAGAAGTCCTGCGGAGCAGAAATGTGCTTCACATCTGCTAAGCCAGCAGTTTCCCAATATACTTGATTTTGGATACTTTTTTCCCTACAACACCATTCTCTGATATGCTTCCAATGACATGAAATAAACATATATGCATGAGGTTCTTCATTAGGGAATAATTTTTAATAGAAAATATTGAGAATAATTTTTAATAGAAAATATTGGGAATAATTTCTAATAGAAAATATTGAGAATTTTTAATAGAAAATATTGTGGGTTTGGTTCCCACAATATCTCCAAAACCACATTTGGTTTTATGACCACTGCCATAAAACCAGCCACATGAATTTTTTGGTTTCCCAGTGTATATCAAAGTTACATTTTAACTATACCGTAGTCTATTAAATATGCAATAGCATTATATCTAAAAAACAATGTAAACACCTTAATTTAAGGCTGTGGCTGGTTTGATTTTCTGTCCAGACCACTAAAATTTTCTTCATATCAGCAATAAGGCTGTTTCACTTTCTTACTATTTTTGTGATAGCACTTTTCCTTTCCTTCAAGAATTTTTCCTTTCTATTCACTATTTGACTGTTTGATACAAGAGGCCTAAATTTTAGCCTATCTCAATTTAAGGTGTTTACACTGTTAGCTAAAAATGCTAATGATCATCTGAGACTTCAGCAAGTCATAATCTTTTGCTGGTAGAAGGTCTTGCCTCAATGTTGATGTCTGCTGACTGGGTGGCTTTGGCAATTTCTTAAAGTAAGACAACAATCAAGTTTGACATATCAATTGACCCTTCCTGTCATGAAAGATTTTTTTCTCTGTAGCCTACAATGCTGTTTGATAGCATTTTACCCACAGTAGAATTTTCAAAATTGGAGTCAATCCTTTCAAATTCTGGTGCTGTTTTATCAACTAGGTTTATGGAATATTAGAAATCCCTTGTCATTTCAACAATGTTCACACCATCTTCCCCAGGAGTATATTCTATCTCAAGAAATCACTTTCTTTGCTCATCTATAAGAAGCAGGTCCTCATCTACTAAAGTTTTATCCTGAGGTTGCAACAATTCAGTTACATCTTCAGGCTCTACTTCTAATTCTAGTTCTCGTGCTATTTCTATCTCATTTGTACTTACTTTCTCCACTGAAGTCTTGAACCCCTTAAAGTCACTCGTGAGGGTTGGAATCAACTTCTTACGAACTCCTGTTAATGTTGATATTTTGCCCTGCTCCCATGATTCATGGATATTCTTAATGGCATCTAGAATGGTGAATGTTTTCCAGAAGGTTTTCAATTGGCTTTGCCCGAATCCATCAGATGAATCGCTATCTATGGAAACTATAGATTTATAAAATGTATTTCTTTTTTGTGGGGGCATAGGGTCTCACCCTGTCACCCAACCTGGAATGCAGTGGTGCAATCATAACTCACTGAAGACCCAAACTCCTGAGCTCAAGTAATTCTCCCACCTTGGCCTCCCAAAACACTGGATTACAAGCTTAAGCCACTGTGTCTAGCCCAAAATGTATATCATAACTAATGAGACTTGAAAGTCAAAGTGACTCCTTGATTCATGGGCTGCAGAATGGACGCTGTGTTACCAGACATGAAAACAATGCTCATGTCCTCATACATCTCCTTCAGAGCTCCTGGGTAAGCAGGCGCGTTGGTAAATGAGCAGTAGTATCTTGAAAGAAATTTTTTTTTTCTGAGCAGTAGATCTCCACAGTGGACTTAAAATAGTCAGTAAACTATGCTGTAAACAGATGTGCTGTCATCCAAGCTCTGTTTTTCCACTGATAGGGCACAGGCAAAGCAGATTTAGCATAATTCTCAAGGGCCTTAGAATTTTTGGAATGGCAAATTGAGCATTGGCTTCAACTTTTTTTTTTTTTTTTTTTTTGAAACGGAATCTCACTCTGTCACCCAGGCTGGAGCGCAGTGGCACAATCTCGGCTCACTACAAGCTCCACCTCCCGGGTTCACGCCATTCTCCTGCCTCAGGTTCCCAAGTAGCTGGGACTACAGGCGCCCGCCACCATGCCCGACTAATTTTTTGTATTTTAGTAGAGATCGGGTTTCACCGTGTTAGCCAGGATGGTCTCGATCTTCTGACTTCGTGATCCGCCCGCCTCAGCCTCCCAAAGTGCTGGGATTACAGGTGTGAGCCACCGCGCCCGGCCTGCCTTCAACTTAGTCACCAGCTGTGTTAGCCTCTAATAAGAGAATCTGCCTCTCCTTTCAAGCTTTGAAGCCAGGCATCATTCTCTTCTCTAGCTATGAAAATCTTAGATAGCATCTTCTCCCAATAGAAAGCCGTTTTTTTATACGCTAAAAATCTGTCATTTAGTGTAGCCACCTTCATCAGTGATCTTACCTAGGTCCGCTGGATAACTTACCACAGCGTCTACATCAGTACTTCTGCTTCACCTTGCACTTTTATGTTATGGGGATGGCTCCTTTCCTCTAACCTCATGAACCAACCTCTGCTAGCCCCACATTCTTCTTTTACAGCTTCCTCGCCTCTCTCAGACCTCACAGAATTGAAGAGTGTTGGGCCTTGGATTACACTTTGGTTTAAGAGAATGCTGTGGCTGGTTTGATTTTCTATCCAGACCACTAAAACTTTCTTCATATCAGTGATAAGGCTGTTTCACTTTCTTACTATTTTTGTGATAGCACTTTTCCTTTCCTTCAAGAAGTTTTCCTTTCTATTCACAATTTGACTGCTTGATACAAGAGGCCTAGATTTTAGCCTATCTCAGTTTACACCATGGCTTTTTCACTAAGCTTGCAACTCTCTTATTAGGGGCTAACACAGCTGGCAACTTTAAGTTGAAGCCAATGCTCAATTTGCCATTAGAGGCCATTGTAGGGTTATTAATTGTCCTAATTTTAATATTATGGTGTCTCAGGGAATAAGGAGGTCTGAGTAGAGGGAGGGAGATGGGGAAACAGTCAGTCAGCGGAGCACACACAATATTTATCGATTAACTTTATCACCTTGCATGGGCACAGGTCATGATGCTCCAAAACAATTACAATAATAAAATAAAAAAATCATTGATCACAGATCGCCATAACAGATATCATGATAATGAAAAATTTGGAGTATTGTGAGAATTACCAAAATGTGACACAGAGACACAAAGTGAGCACATGTCATTGGAAAAATGGTGCTAATAGACACTTCATGCAGGGTTGCCACAAACCTTCAATTTGTAAAACATTCAATTATCTACATCGTACAATAAAACAAGGTATACCTGTTCATATAATCAAGACCAACAGAACCCTAGAGAAAATAGCTCACTCCCTAGCTCAGAGACATTCCAACCAACATACACTTACCTTTCTTTGTGCTGTGTACAGAATTCAAATCCCTGTCTCAGCAAAATTGCAAAGTATCAACTGTCATATCCATCTAATACTCAAAACTGCAAATGTTAAGTCTTGTAAGCCCAGAGGCCACTGTATATACAAGTGTTGCTATAAGCATTAGTTCTCCTCCAAAGAAAATAGTCCTGTTGGTAGAAATACAGAAAAAAAAAAAAAAAACATTTTTTTACAAGAAGAAGATTCAGTCTCTTACCTACATAGGCAAAAATATGACATGTTTTCTTATCATTTTTCCATCTGTCTTATAATCTTTGGTGCTGGCTTAGAAACTCATTTTCCTTTTTGTACATAGCCATGTGAAAGTTCAAGGTAAGAAAAACTTGTTTTGACATTTGTTTTGCTGAGTGATGGGTCCCTAAAGAAATCTGGCTTTGCTTTTGCAAAGTTCAGCATGATATTGTGTGAATTTTTCATGGCTAATCATTTTTAGAACAGTTGTTATGTGTTTAGGTGTTTTAAGAATATGAAGCGTTCACGGTTTAAGTTGGTTGTTATAAAATGAAAGAATATGAAGGAAAGCCAAGACAAGAGTCTTAGAACACACAGATTTACAAATAAGCAGCTTCTCTCAAAATGTAATTACAAAAATTGCAAGGCAAATATAATAAACTCCTTGTCTGTGCTGTGTCTAAAAACTTAACAGGCCCAGAGAAAGTCCTGACAAGGCAAAAAAAAAAAAAAAAAAAAAAAATTATGCAAATTATGGAAGCAGGGGGTTGAAAGAAGAATAAAGACCATGTAAGGACAACCTGTTTAAAAGGGAGGGTGTCCTTGAAAGCTTGACACTTGACTCTTTTGATGAGGCTGAGGGAAAACACTCAGTTTCATAGATTGCTGGTACAGATGTAAAATACTGACATCCCTATAGGGAGGAATTTGGCAATATCTAGCAAAAGTGCATACGCATTTATTCTTTGACCTAGTAATCCCGCTTCTAGGATTAGTGGTGAAGATACCCCTCAACAATAAAAATATATGTACAATAGGTTATTAGTTATGGTACAATTTTTAATAGCAAAATATTTAAAACAACCTATATGAACAAATAGGAGACTTACTGAATAAACTATGGTATATCTATACAATAAAGTGCAATTCACTTATGTTGTTAATTTTTTCCAAAACTCCAGAGCAAAAGAGTATTTGTTATGCTCTCTTTAGTATAAGAAAGGGGAAATAAGATATGTGTGCGTCTATTTATTTTTGTGAAAATAAGTACAGAAAGGATAAGTGAGAAACTAGTAAAACTAGTTATCTCTTGATAACTTAGTAGAAATATAGTGAAAGTGAATGAGGCTTCCTTGAGTATATATTTATATATAGTTTTGACTTTTGAATTATGTTTATGTTTACATAGTCAAAAATACAAATAAACCAACAGAAATAACAAAAAAAGAAGAAATCACAAGCTTTAAAATTTAATACAGGCCGGGCGCAGTGGCTCACACCTGTAATCTCAGCACTTTGGGAGGCTGAGGCGGGTGGATCACCTGAGGTTGGGAGTTCAAGACCAGCCTGACCAACATGGAGAAGCCCCATCTCTACTAAAAATACAAAAAATTAGCCGGGCGTGGTGGTGCATGCCTGTAATCCCAGCTACTAGGGAGGCTGAGGCAAGAGAATTGCTTGAATCCCAGAGGCAGAGGTTGCAGTGAGCCAAGATCGCACCACTGCACTTCAACCTGGGCAACAAGAGACAGACTCCGTCTCAAAAAAAAAAAAAGAAAAAAAAAGAAATGAATAAAATAAAATTTAATACAAACAGAAATAATTAAATCTAACAGTATATCAAAGTGATAACATAAACTCAGAAGAAAAAATATAATCCAACATACCAGTGGAACACAGTATTCTAGCTGTATACACTCAGTGGTTATATTCTAAGGACAAGAAAAATTGCAAAATATCTTGAACTTTAGCTTGTATGATTTTTATTGGTAGCAATATTAATGTACTAAATCTGAAATTAATTTTCATGTATTATAGAATTGAGTAAATGAATAAATATGTTGATGTTATTGGGAACTAAAATTATCATTCTGGGAGTAGAGAAATATAAATATGGACTTGGCAAATGAAACAAAGACCTGCAGAGACATAACCATTTAAACTCATTATTTTAAAAATCATAAATGTCCTAGCTCTGTTACTGAAAAGGCCTAGTTTCAATCTTATCTTAATAGACAGGAGGGCACCCCTTTCTCAGAACATGTTTTCCAAATGCCATTCTCCATTAAAAGGAACAAGGTCTTCTTGCAGAAGACTGATTCTAGGTCTGGATTAGGTAAAGTACAATGTTAGCCTGGAATTTCTTGCTGAATCAGAAGTAAGAAAGTGCTCAAAAACATGGGAACATGTCACAAACACACGCAAGGCAACTTGAATCCTCACTGGCCACATTTAGGACAATCAAGCATCAAAAAAAAATGTTGAGAATATGGATTCTAACACTTAAAACAAAAAATAATCCATAGCCCACAGAAGGGGAAGAGAGGGGAAGTTCTTATTTACAGAAGAATATAAAGAATATAATATAAAGAATATTATAAAATTCTTTATAGAATATAAAGAATATTATAAAATTCTTTATAGACTATAAAGAATATTATAAAATTCTTTATAGAATATAAAGAATATAAAATAGCAAATACAGAAGAAATGACAGAATTAGAGAAACATCATTTTGCAAAACATCACTTTAATAATCAATTCAGGCAAGTATTATTAATGGATGTATTACTATTGCGTAAAACCAGTTGGGGAACATGATAGTCATACGGTCTGAAGGTGTCACCCTAAAGATAACTTATTACAAGTTATCTTTGGTGCCTTTACAATGAAGAAATCTAGCAGAAACCATCTTAATCTAGTGATCAAACTTAGTATCACCAATAATGGATCATACTGAGTCACGTGTCTCCGAATATGATGCACCAGGAAGGATGTAACATCATGAATGTTGTATTCTTTTGTATTCAACGGGCCACCCAGGGTAAAGGCAGATTTCTCACCTACTAATCAGAATTGTTGGTTTTAATTCATTTTGGATTTTAAGATTTGTTACTTTCTTGTCAGCTCAGAAATTTATTTAAGATGATTTTTATATTTTATTCAATATTTTAGCTTGGAGAACCATTCAGAGTTTCTAACTGATTATATTGCCAGAAATAGAAAACAGCATGATTTCTTTTGAAAATGTCTAACTCTAAATTTACTTGTGTTTGTCACTCAGATTCACATAGCTTTTTTGCCTGGTAACGTGGTATCATGTGGCAAGGCTATAAAAATGTTTATAATCTTTTATTTAATAATATTACTCTTGAGAGTTTATTCTAAGGAAATAATTTAATAGTAACAAAACACTATTAACACAAAGCATAGCAATTTGATTTGGGCAATCAAACACTGGAAATAACCTAAATGTCCATTACAGGAATCATTTATGAAGCAAACACTAAAATATTTATTGTGAAGATTATGAGAACATAGAAGACAGTTATGAGATTAAATTTGAAAATCTGAACACAAAACTTACATATACTCTAATTGCAACTTATAAAAAAATCCATGCATATAAGGATAAAATGGAACACAAAAAATAGTTGCATTAGATTGGTAGAATCATGGCTCCTTTTGCTGTTTTAATTTTTCCTTTTACATTTTGATACATTATTTTAATTTTAAAATTCAAAAGAATTTGCCACTCATCTTTGCCACTTCAAGGAAAAAAGAAATGTGTTCGATTATTCTGTTCTTAGTGTAGTTTTGGCAATTTTCTCATGTGTAAAAAGGGAATACTATTAATAATTTCAGTATCAATGAGACAATATAAAATTAAAGAATCTAGCCCAGTAACTGGCACATGGAACGTAATTAATAAATCATTATGGACTTTTTTCTCACACTCAAGTAGGGAGGAATCAGTGCTCCCCTAGAGGTCCAGTGTAGAGGTTGCAGCACCAATCCCTAGGAGAGAAGATCTTGGGGATGATAATTTCTGAGCAGACAGTTAACTGAGAGTTCAAGAGCAGAAAAGTAAGAAACAACTTCTTGCTAACACCTTTCCACTCACGTTTCCCTGTTCTGTTGTACTCTGCTTACCCTTACATGGATGGAGGCAGAGGATAGAGAACCATAGTCATTCACTATGCTGTTTAATCTGCCCTCTGTCTTTCTTATCAGTTCAAATTAGAATGTAGACCTGAATTTAAGTCCCCCTTCTGTCAGGTATGATGTGACCCTAGACAAAACAGTTGTATTCTCTGAACCTCAGACGACATTCTTCATTTGTAGAATTGGAAGATTAATCTATATTCCACTTGGGTGGCAAGTCTTTTATAAACTTTATAACCTAAACATGTGTGAGTTGCTAGTATCATAATGTTGGTAAAGTTATTCTGAGATATGACAACAGAACTGTTTTGTCTAACACCACTGGCATGGTTCAGGTTTAGAGAGTGTGGAATTAAAAGGCTTTGTCCTCAAATATGACTTAAATCCTATTTTTCTCATCACTTTCCTCCACAAACAAATCCTCAGGAAATGACAAATTTTACATAGTTAAACATCAGTTTTGTTTAGTCTTTGCAATTCACAAGTTTAAATCATATATTTGCAAACTGCTTATATTTGTGTTGTCTATATCTAAATTGAAGAGACTTATTGAGGAATAGAAGACTACACATTTTTCAGCAAATACTGCACGTTTTACAGAATTTCCCCAGGCAACCAACAGTCTCCAGGAGTTTATTGGCTACTAACAGTACTAAGATATGGATAAATGAGGAAATCAAAATGGAGATCTTGCAAGTTTTGTGAGAATGGGTGAATGGTCCAAATGAAGAGAAAAGTTGTGAAATGTTAGTACAAGTAAAAATTATTTACAATGAAAGAAATTTTGTCAATAGCTATGAGAATTTTACCATTGACCCAGCAGTTCCATTTCTTTCTTCAGAAATACCCACATAGGTATACATATAAAAAATTATTCATTACAGTATCATTTTCCATAACAAAAAATTTTAAAAATCAGGAACTATCTAAACTATGGTGTATCTAGGTTATAGAATCAAAAGACTAAAAATGTTGGTATAAGCATTTTTTTTTATTAACTTGGCTTAGGTCTTCAGCAAAATTGGCTTAACATTGCACTCCAGAGTTAGACTTACCCACTCAGTCTACTTATCATGCAGGATCAGACTCCTAATACCATATATCATAGAGCAGAGTAGGACATAGGTTCTCTGCAGGCAGTCAAGTCCCAAAGAGAAGGGAAGAGAGGGCTGAGACACTGCATGGTCAATTTTTTCTGAACTCTGCAATGTAAGGAGGTGGATAGTGTCCACAAAGGTTGCTCCCCTGGACCCACCATCATAATAACACAACGGCCTATTGTTTACATCTCTAGTGCAGCACTCATTTCATGTTCTTTCAAGAAGAATACATATTTCATCTTTTTATTTTATACAGCAATTAGCACAGTGCCTAGCACAAGGAAAATGATCATTAAAAGCTGGCTGAAAAACCTAATAAAGCTACTGAGGATAGGAATTGCAGACCTCATGGAAAGAAAACTGTGAGCCAGATATTGACATCATCCTGAAAGGCAGAAGATTTAGTACAGGCAAGAAGTGTGCTTTTGGAATATAGAAAATGTGGATTATGGGAAAGAAAAGAATCGTATTTGTCTTATCTTACCTACTCACTTCTCAGTTCCACATGTTTCTGAGGCTCTTTGTCCTTACTTTCTTTTCTGTTTTATCCAACCTTTCTGTTCTTTGGATTGGATCATTGCTGTTGAGCTGACATCAAGTTAAATGACCTTTCATTTTTGTCCAAAGTGCTGTTAAGTGCATCCAGTGAATTTTTAACTTTACATACTATCTCTCTTAGTTCTGGAATTTCCACATGAATTTTTTAATAGTTTCCATTTCTCTGCTGAGATCTCCTATTGGTTCATTCATTATGACCATATTTTTCTCTACATTATTGAGCATAATTATAACAGCTCTTCTAAAATTCTTGTCTGCACATTCTAACACCTGAATTATTCTGGGGTCAGTCTCTGTTACATTGCCTTATTGCAAAAACAGTATGAGTCACATTGCCTTGTTTCTTAATATGCAAAATGATTTTTGATTGCATACTAGACATTTTGAATTAAACATTATAGAGATTCTGGATTCTCGAGAGAGTATTGACTTTTTTTTTCCATCAGGCAGGTAACTTGACTGGACTCAAACTCCAAATTCTAGGTCCTCTGTAATGGGAAGCTGTAGTAATCTTTGTTTAGTTCTTTAAGACTTACTGGCCAGGCACAGGGGCTCATGCCTGCAATCCCAGCACTGTGGGAGGCCAAGGTGGGTGGATCACCTGAGGTCAGGAGTTCAAGACCAGCCTGGCCAACATGGTGTAACCCCATCTCTACTAAAAATACAAAAGTTAGCTGGGTGTGGTGGTGGGCAACTGTAGTCCCAGCTACTCAGAAGGCTGAGGTAGGAGAATCACTTGAACCTGGGAGGCAGAGGTTGCAGTGAGCTGAGATTGTGCCACTGTACTCCAGCCTGGGTGACAAGACTGAGACTCCCTCTCAAAAAAAAAAAAAAAAAAAAAAAGATTTATTGGCACTGCTTGGCATCGGCTATGAACAGATTTGGGCACATTATACACAGAATTTGGGTGTCCCTTTCTCTGGATTTCTCCTTTTCTGGATTTCTTTTTTTATTTTCCAGCAACTATGGTTGCCCAAACTCGGTCCTCTGTTCCTTTAGGGCAGTAAGATCTGGGAACTTTCAAGTTTTACCTGCCTCTCAGATAAAATAAAAAATAGTTATTTCATCTTAACGCTACTCCTTTCTTTCACGTGTAGACACCTCTCTAATTTCCACTTGCTTTTTATTGCTCTCCAGAGTCTAAAGATTATCATTGGTTTCTGTGGGAGAGTTGGTCTGATAAAGACTACTCCCCCAAAACTGGAAGCTGGAAGCCTGTAATTATAAATAGACTTTGAGTAGTATTCTTCTTTGGAAAGGGGTTTTAACTACTCCCTATGTATTTCTTTATTTCCTGTTTCTCTCATCCATAATCTTTTTATTTTCATATTTCCTAAGTCAGACAATTTTCCTACTTGAATATTCAATGACTGTTATAAAATGTCCCCATATTATTAAATACAATATCCCAACTGCATTTATAAAAAGAAAATTTATTGTTTATTAGTAAACAATATTGTAGAATAGTAAAATACTGCTGGGCTTTGGAGCCAGATAATCAAGATTAGAATCCCAGATTCTAAATTACTAGCTGGTATATTAGTCCTTTCTCATGCTGCTAATAAAGACATACCCAAGACTGGGAGACAGGATAACTTACAAAGAAAAGAGGTTTAATTGACTCACAGTTCAGCATGGCTGGGAAGGCCTTAGGAAACTTACAATCATGGTGGCAGCAAGGCCAAGTTCCAAGCAAAGAGGGAAAAGCCCCTTATAAAACCATCTGTTCTTATGAGAACTCACTCACTATCACGAGAACAGCATGAGGGTAACTGCCCTCATGTTTAAATTACCTTCTACCACATCCCCCACATGACACATGGGGATTATGAAAACTATAATTCAAGATGAGATTTGGATGGAGACACAGCCAAACCATATAATTCCACCCCTGGCCCCTCTCAAATCTCATGTCCTCACATTTCAAAACACAATCACGTCCTTCCAACTGTCCTCCAAGGTCTTAACTCATTCCAGCGTTAAGTTAAAAATCCAAGTTCAAAGTCTCACCTGAGACAAGGCAAGTCCCTTCCGCCTATAAGCCTGTAAAATCAAAAGCAAGTTAGTTACTTCCTAGATACCATGGGCATACAGGTATTGGTTAAATACACCTATTCCAAATGGGAGAAACTGCCAAAACAAAGGAGCTATAGACACCATGCAAGTCCAAAACCCAATAGCGCAATCATTAATATTAAAGTTCCAAAATGATCTCCTTTGACTGCATGTCTCACTTCTGGGTCACACTGCTGCAAGAGGTGGACTCCCACGGCCTTGGGCAGCTCTGCCCCTGTGGCTTTGCAGAGTATAGCTTGCCTCCTGGTTGCTTTTTCACAGGCTGGCATTGAGTGTCTGTGGCTTTTCCATGAGCATAGTGCAAGCTGTTGGTGGATTTAACATTCTGGGGTCTGGGCCGGGTGCGGTGGCTCATGCCTGTAATCCCAGCACTTTGGGAGGCCAAGGCGGGCGGATAACAAGGTCAGGAGATTGAGACCATCCTGGCTAACACGGTGAAACCCCATATCTGCTTAAAAAATACAAAAAGTTAGCCGGGCATGGTGGTGGGCGCCTGTAGTCCCAGATACTCGGGAGACTGAGGCAGGAGAATGGCGTGAACCCGGGAGGTGGAGGTTGCAGTGAGCTGAGATTGTGCCAGTGCACTGCAGCCTGGGTGACAGAACGAGACTCTGTCAAAAAAAAAAAACCCAACAAACAAACAAACAAACAAAAAACCATTCTGGGGGTCTGGAGAACAGTAGCCCTCATTTTACAGCACCACCAGGCAGTGCCCCAGTGGGGACTCTGTGTGGGGGCTCTGACCCCACATTTCCCTACTGCACGGCCCTATCAGAGATTCTCCATGAGAGTTCTGCCCCTGCAGCAAATTTCTGCCTGGACATCCAGGCGTTTTCATACACCCTCTGAAATCTGAGCAGCAGAGGTTCCCAAACCCCAATTCTTGACTCCTGTACACCCACAGGCTCAATACCAAATGTAAGCCACCAAGGCTTGATCGGGGCTTGAACCCTCTGAAGCAATGGCTTGAGCTGTACGTTGACACTTTTTAGCCATGGCTGGAGCTGCAGCATCTAGGACACAGGGCACCATGACCTGAGGCTGCATAAAGCGGGAGGGCCTTGGGAGTAGCTGAGGAGACCATTTTTCCATCTTAGGCCTCCAGGCCTGTGATGGGAAGGGCGGCCATGAAGGTGTCTGACATGCCCTGGAAACAATTTCCGCATTATCTTAGTAATTAACATTCAACTCCTCCTGCAGTACTAACTTACTTATGAAAATTTCTGTCACTGGCTTGAATTTCTCCCCAGAAAATGGGATTTTTCTTTTCTATTGCATCATCATGCTGCAAATTTTCAAACTTTTATGCTATGCTTCCTATTGAAGACTTTGTGGCTTAGAAATTTCTTCCCCCAGATATCCAAAATCATCTCTCTCAAGTTCAAAGTTCCACAGATGATTAGGGGAGGGGCAAAATGTCCCCAGTCTCTTTGCATAGCAAGAGTGACCTTTACTCCAGGTTCCAACAAGTTCCTCATCTCCATATGAGACCATCTCAGCTTGGACTTAGTTGTCCATATTACTATCAACATTTTGGTCAAAGTCATTCAACAAGTCTCTACAAAGTTTCAAACTTCCTCACATTTTCCTGTCTTCTAATAGCCCTCCAAATGGTTCCAACCTCTGTCTGTTACCCAGTTCCAAAGTCACTTCCACATTTTTGGGTATCTTTATAGCAGTGGCACTCCCCACGGTACTAATTTACTGTATTAGTCTGTTCTCACGCTGCTAATAAAGGCATACTTGAGACTGGGTAATTTATAGAGAATGGAGGTTCAATTGACTCACAGTTCAGCATGGCTGGGAGTCCTCAGGAAACTTACGAACATGGTGGCAGCAAAGAGAAGTTCCAAGCAAAGAGGGAAAAGTCCCTTATAAAACCATCAGATCTTGTGATAAACGCACTAACTATCGTGAAAACACCATGAGGGTAACTGCCCCCTTGATTAAATTACCTCCCACAGGGTCTCTCCCATGACAGGTGGGATTATGGGAACTACAATTCAAGATGAGATTTGGGTGGGGGCACAGTCATACCATACCAGCTAGGTAGCCTTAAGAAAGTCACATAATCTCCACAAATAAAAGGTTTCCCATTTGTACAACAAAAATAATGACACCCCTTTTATGGGATTTCTGTGAGGACAAATGATAACTAACATAGCCTTGCTTAGTGTCTGGCACAAAATAGCTACTCAAAAAAATAGTAGAAACAACATTTTAAAAATGTAGACTTTATTTTTTAGAGTTTTATACACAAAGCAAAATTGAGCAGAATGTACAGAGAGTTTCCATATAGCACTCCCTACCCCCAAGCACAGTCTCCCCCAGTATCAGCATCCTGCACCAGAGTGGTGCATTTATTATAACTGATGAATCTACATTGATGTGTCATTATCATCCAAAATCCATAGTTTATATTAGGGATGTATCTTGGTGTTGTACCTTCTATGGGTTTTGACAAATATATAATGATATGTATTCACCATTATAGTATCATAAAGAATCGTTTCACTGCACTAAAAATCTTTGGTCTTCTTCCTATTCATCACTCCCTCCCCATTAATCCCTGACAACTCCTGCTAGTTTTCCTGTCTCCATTGTTTTGCCTTTTCCTGAATGTCATATAGTTTCAATATACAGTATGTAGGATTTTCAAACTGGTTTCTTTCACTTAGTAATATGTATTTAATGTTCTTCCATGTCTTTTCAAGGTTTCATAGCTCGATATTTATAGCATTGAATAATATTCCATTGTCTGGATGTACTACAGTTTATTTATTCACTCACCTCTCAAAGAACACCTTGGTTGCTTCCAAGTTTCAGCAATCATGAGTAAAGCTGCTATAAACATCTATATGCATGTTTTTGTGTGAATTGAACATTTTCAGCTTTATTTGGCTTCTTTTCTAGAAGTGCAATTGCTGGAGTGTATGGTAAGGGTATGTTCAGTGTTGTAAGAATCTGCCATGCTCTTCCTAAGTGGATGTACTGTTTTGCATTCTCACCAGCAATGAAAGAGTTCCTGTTGCTCCACATACTCACCAGCATTTGGTGTCGTCAATGTTTTGAGTAATAGCATTTTGATCTAACTTTTCCTAGGTATTCTTTTTGAAGGAAATAATATGACAGATAATAGAGAAAGGATACATATACAAGGACAGTTCTGTCCTTTATTTATAGTCCATCATTTAATGAAGGACTCTGTCCACACTTGATATTTTTAACTCTGATCCTCCTCTCCCTTGAACTCTGACAATCTCCTAAATCCCTGTTGCTGGCACACATGGTTGTGCACCTGTGGTCTGAAGCATGACATTTTTTTTGAGATGGAGTCTGTCACTCTGTCACCCAGGCTGGCGCAGTGATGCAATCTTGGCTCACTACAGTTTCCACCTTTCAGGTTCAAGTAATTCTCCCACCTCAGCTTCCCAAGTACCTGGGATTACAGGTGCCCACCACCACGCCCAGCTAATTTTTTGTATTTGTAGTAGAGATGGGGTTTTGCCATGTTGTCCAGGCTGGTCTCATTCCTGACCTCGAGTGATCCACCCGCCTCGGCCTCCCAAAGTGCTGGGATTACAGCATGGGTCATCACACGTGGCCTGAAGCATGACTGTTGCTTTAATCATATGAAATATTGCTCTGTATCGTTATTTATTTGAAATGCCACACCTCCTGAGCTAAATTGCAAGCTTTTATGGAGCACAAACCATATTTATATATATTAGCATGATACCATGACACATATCAAAAGCCATTATATATTGTTACATGAATTTATTCTTTCTCAGTTAAGAGAACCTCTACAATAGCATTTTCATACCATTAATTTTTCATTTTGTGCCCAGCCCCTAATCTGTGAAAAATGAAATGAAACCTGTTATCATGTCCCTCCCAGGCCTTTTCTCTTTGTGGACAATGTGTGGCTCAAGAGAAAATTCAATCAGTAAATTTGTTCAGTGCACAAACTCTTTATCACCTCTCACTGTTCTCAAGTGAGATACAACAGAATATCCATCCAGTGCCTTACAAATTGTCTGGTAGATAGTAGGCACTCAATAAATGTTTGTTGAATAAGTGCATACATGAATCCTATTCCTACATATAGTATGGTAGACAGATCATGGATACCCAAAGATGCCCAAATGCTGATCCCCAGAATTTGTGAATATGTTACATTTCATGTCAAAAGGAACTTTGCTAATGTGATTAAGGATTCAGGCCTTTAGATTGTAAGATTATCCTGGATTAACCACATGGGCCAATCTAATCACATGAGACCTTAAAAGCAGAAAACCTTTCCCAGCTGGGTTAGAGAGAGATGAGACAGAGAAAAAAGGAAAGAGATTCCAAGCATGAAAATGACTCTACCCACTGTTGCTGGCTTCTAAGATAGAGGAACTAGGTCACCAAACAATGAGTATGGGTAGCCTTAAGAAATAGGAAAAAGTCCTCATCTGACAGCCAGCTAGAAAGCAGTCCTCCAACCACAAGAAATTGGATGCTGCCAACCACTCAAATGAGCAAGCAAATGGATTCTCCCCTAGAACCTCCAGAAGGGAACACAGCTCTGTAATGCCTTGATTTTAGCCAGGTGAGACCTGTTTGGGACTTCTGACCTATGGAAATATAAGATAATAAATTTTTATTGTATGCTGCTAAATTTGCGATAATTTATTACAGAAGCAATGGAAAGACAATACAGACAGAATATACAGAGGGAAAGAGAATGAGTTATTTCCTGATAATTTTGTAAATATCTGGGTCTTCACTGGACAAGCTTCACAGAAGATTAGCTGGTTCTCTAGCAAACTGGCACGTCCAGTCCTGCAGCCTCCCTTTCTTAGGCCCAGCATATGTCAGCTGTGTGCATAGAAAAATCAAAGCAGGACCCTGAGTAGTTGTAAAGAAAAGACGGTTGGAAATGGGTTGCACTTCAAGTGAGGAAACAAGAGGTAGGAGACTGGCATCTCTTTCTCATATGTCCCAAGCTGACTCTTGTGAGTTTTTTTCCCTTGGAGGCTATTGATGACAGTCACAGTAACCTGATGGAACCTGGATCATAATGAAAGAAATAAGTGTCAATGGCTCTGACTTCCAAGGACTCTGATGTCCCACAGCACTAGCTAAACAAAGCCAGCTGGAAATGAGCTTAAATGGGGAATTTCCTGAATATATTCCCTATTGTTAGGAAGCCAGATTGGCTTCCTTGCCTACAATTATGCCAAGCAGTCACACTACAGAGTCCCCAGGGACATGATATTAGTGATTCTTTTAACACAAACAACTTAATAATCATTTATACTAATAGCAAAACGGCCAACGGCTGATATTCTACTTGAAGTAGAATTGGCTATCCAACTGGAAGAGAAGTCAGGAAGAGGTGATCTCCAGGGAGCCACTAAAAGGATTGGCACCTGCCTCTGGATTGCCCATTTCCTTACATTACCTCTCAGCCCTGGCAGGGCCTTTATTTCAGGATACAGTTTCACAAGTATTATGTCACATCTCTGAGAATTATTTTGGTAGATAATTTGTTCCGGCAGCCAGAAAGACCTAGTTTGGGGTCTGGAGTCATGAAGGTGACATACCTAGTTAAGTGTAGCTAGTAACAACAGTGAGTAATGGCCCTCAAATTCTGTTGAATGGCCAAAGTGCTGACCAGGAACAAGCATGCTCTAGCTTATCTCACAAGGAACTTGAAAATTTTCTTCAAAAATCCTAGTAGCTAAGATTTCTTAGTAACAAAGCCACTAAGGCACAATTATTATTAACTTGACCCTTACGTGACTTTTAAGGACTATTCTATAAAATATTACAACTAATAGTGGATCCAAGCCAGCACACTCTGCTATATAAGATTAATTGACAGGGTCCACACTGGTAAAATAAGTTGTTTCATAAATACATTAGAATTCATTTTCACTTTCTACACAGACCCAAGGCCAGAACTTTCCCCAGAATAGGTCTGTGTTTTGCAATCTGCTACTCCGTACAGAGATTTGAGTTCGCTTGGCAATTTAGGGCTGCTTATATGTGACCTACTAGTCTGTTTTACTTCTCTCTGCCTTAAACATTACTACACTTACTAACTCCAAAATGCCTGGTCTCAACTTGACAAAAATACCCCAAGTTGGGAAATCCTTATGTGAATATGTGGATAGTCACAATTGCTGGTTGATGATGATCTGTCTTTTCCTCTATTTGAGAAAAAGGAGATAAAATGGACCAATCCAAATGATGGATTAAACATGGGAATAGGTGAGAGAGACAGGGAATACATGGTGGATCACAGTGTCTGGCTCAGGTAGTAAACACTTCTGTTAATAAAGACAGAAATAAAAGAGAAATAATTGGTGTCTAGGGGAAAATAATTAGCTCAAGTGTTAACAACCTGAGTTCCTGGATGTGAGACATCCAGGCACATTTACCCAAGAGGCAGTGGGAAGCAAAGTTCCGGAGCTTAGGAGAGAGGCATGACCAAAAGCTGGTGGGACTGTGAAAAGGTATGGCCATTCTGGAAAACTGTTGGGCAGTTTCTTAGAGAATTAAACATGTACTGACAACCCAGCAATTGTACTCTTGAGCATTTGTCCCAGATAAATGAAAAAAAGAATTTTTTTTAAAGAAAACCTATACATGAACATTCATAGAAGCGTTATTCATAAAAAACTGGAAACAACTGAGATGTCTTTATTGGGCGAATGCTTAGGCAAACTGTGGTGTATCCATACAATGCAATGCTACTTAGCAATAAAGAGAAAAGAACTATTTGATACATGCAGAAACACAGATGGAACTCAAAGGAATTAATGCTGAGTGGGAAAAAAAGTGCATCTCAAAATGGCATATACTGTACTATTTTATTTACTTAACATTTTAAAAATAGCAAAATCATAGAGTTGGAGAACAGATTAGTGGGTACTGTGTTTTGGGATGGGGAATAAGGTGTAAATTTAAAGGGGTAGCACAAAAGAGCTTTGTGGTTGAAGGATTCTCTATCTTGGTTGTGGTCATGATTACAGGAATCTACATGTGATAAAATTGTACGGGTCTACGTACGCATACACACAAGAGTATATAAAAGTGGTGACATGTGAAGAAGCTCTGCACATTGTGCCAACATCAATTATCCTAGTTTCAATATCAGACTACATTTACACAAAACATTGCCATTGAGGGAAACTGGGTAAAGGGAACACAGGACATTTGGCATATATTTTTGCAATTTCCTGTGAATCCGTAATTATTTAAAACTAAAATGTTTGAAAAATAATGATATACTACATATCAAAAAGTTAATGTCATAAAGTTGATGAGTTTACTTAGTGAATAGCTTTGTTAATATCTGCTGTAAGACTACTGAAAACGATAGTTATACAGGTATAAGCTCAGAGAACTTCTCTCCCCCTTCCTAAATGAAATGAGCAAAAGAAATGAAACAGGAAGGGCAAGCAGCACTGAAAACAGGGAAGGGTTCTTCTGCATATAACTATATCAGCAACATCAACAGCTGTTCATCCAGAAACACAGCCTCTTGCACCAGCTAAGAGGAAACTTTGGATAACAATATGTTTTCACTCTCCAAGAGAGAAAATGGATAGATTAATTTTTGATAAAAAATAACCTCACCAATTTCATGCTGTGGCTTGCACCTTTAATCCCAGCTACCTACAAGGCTGAGGTGAGAGGCTTACTTGAGCCCAGGAGTTCAAGGCTGCAATGAGCTATGATTGATTGTGCTATTGCACTCCAACCTAGAGTGCTAAGCTAAGAGCTAAGAACACAGCTGAGAGCAGAGAAGAAACAAACAAACCTGACCAATAACCCCCACTCCCCTCATTTTACTGGAGTGAGCTGAGACTGCTGGCAAACATGGCCTTTGCCCTATCCTGAACTATAACAAAAGTCATCAGATATTTTTCCACCAATCAACAGACAGAAGTGCGGAGAAAACAATCCTAGTTCATAACTACAACAAGCAGATAAACAAAGGCCATAGTAAGGGATGGAAGACATTGTGATATACCGAAGCCAGGTTCATTTAAAACTCAACCCAAATTCCAAACAAAATACATTATTTAATATGTTGTTGCCAAAGGAGCTTAAGTGAGCTTTAGCACCAATCCCTGGCCTCAGCACCCGCCCAAAAAATCACTCTCTGTTCTCTCCCCATTCTTTGATAGGCACACTTGCTGTTTTCTCAAAGTCAAGGTACAGAGGGGACTTAGAGGAACTGGAACTCTAATACACTGCTAGCGGGAATGTAAAATGAAGCATCTACTTTAGAAGACCATTTTATCAGTTTCTAGAAAGTTAAACACAGACCCACCATGCAGCCCAGCCACTCTACTCCTAAGTATTTACACAAGAGAAATGAAAACATGTGCACACAGAGTTGTATTTAAAGGTGATGGTTAGCCTTGTATGTCAACTTGGCTAGGCTATAATACCCAGTTGTGGAATCAAACAGTAGTCTAGGTGCGTCTGTGAAGGTAGTTTGTAGATGTGGTTAACAGCTACAATCTGTTGACTTGAAATAAAGGAGATTGCTCTTGACAGTGTGGGTGGACTTCATCCAATCAGTTGAAGGCCGTAAGAGCAAAAAGTAAGGATTCCCAGAGAGAAAAAAATTCTGCCTCAAGACTGCAAACCTCAACTCCTGCTTGAGTTTCCAGTCGGCCAGCCTGCCTAAAGATTTGCTAGGCCTTGTAATCACCTGAGCTAATTTCTTAAAATAAACTGTTTTATATATATTGATACAATGAATGGTTATAGCAGCCTTATTTGTAAGAGCCACAAACTGGAAACAACCTAAATGTCCTTCAGTAAGTGGATACATAAACAAATTGTGGTGTATCCGCAAAATGAAATAGTACACAGCAGTAGAAAAAGGAGTAAATGGTTGAATAAGGAATAAACACATAACAAGGATGAACCTCAAAACAGTAAGGCTGAATGAAAAAAGTCAGACAAAAGTAATATGTACTGAATGATTCCATTTATATTGAAATTCTAGAAAATGAGGACTAACCTATAGTAACAAAAAGCAGAACAATTTTGTCTACTGGTGGTGGGGGGGCAGGTATAGTACAGCGTGTGAGAAAGGACAACTGGATTAAAAAGGGGGCACAAGAAAACTTTTGAGGGTGATTGATAGGTTCATTATCTTGTGGCATGGTTTCATAGGTGCACACATATGTCAAAACATCAAGTTATACACTTTTAAAATGTTCAGTTTATATCTATTACACTTCAGTAGAGAGGAAGGAAGGAAGTGGGAAGGGGAGAAGAAAGGAAACGAGAGAGGGAAGGCCCTAATAGGAGGGATTTTGGACTTTAGATTTTAAAATGATAAAGGATGTTTGACACTCTAGGCATATGACGAATGTAGGATTAGGAGTCCACAAAAACCACCAGGAAGTCACGTATGTTTATACTTTTAAGTGAAGGATCAGTGGATTATCAACTCCCTAATGCTTTGCATCTCTATGACTGGCTGCTGTCTTTCTCATGCCAATACTCCTTCCAAAGCCCCTTGCTTAAATGTAAGCCTTCCTTCCTCCTTCCAACACATTCTGCATTCCATGACAAAATAAGTTTTCCTTAAATAGAATGTACAGCATATTATTTGTACAATTAAAAATTTTTGGTCAGGTGTGGTGGCTCATGCCTATAATCCCAGCAATTTGGGAGGCTGAGGTGGGTGGATTACCCGAGGTCAGGAGTTCGAGACCAGCCTGGCCAACATGGTGAAACCCCGCCTCTACTAAAAATACAAAAATTAGCTGGGTGTAGTGTGGCAGGTACCTGTAATCCCAGCTACTCAGGAAGCTGAAGCAGGAGAATCTCTTGAACCCCGGGAGGTGGAAGTTGCCCTGAGCAGAGATCACACTACTGCACTCTAGGCTGGAAGACAGAGTGAGACTCAGTCTCAAAAAAAAAAAAAAAAAAAAAAAATTGTTTTTTTAATGTTTCCTCCTTGCCTGTAGGAAAAAGGCTCTGAATCCTTAGCCTGGGCATCAGAGCTCTGCCTAAATGGACTTTAACCTGATTTTGTGGCACTAATTCCACTGTAGTACTTGTCCACTCACTGGTCTGTGCCTCTCTGCCTCTATTTTTGGAATAATGTCCTCTCTCCATCTTGTTTGTCCAATATATCCAACCTCTAAGGCTGTGCTCCTGCATAGCCTCCCCTGGCTACCTCAGCCCGCAGAGATATTTAACTACTCTGCAGTTCAGGACATTCTTCTGACTCTGTAAATCACATTTACTTACATATGATCTTGTGATATTTTTTGTTGACATGTTTACTTTAATTTTCTTCCATAACTTATTCAACAAACTCAACAAATATTTATTAAATGCCAAGTTAGAAAAGGATTATTGATTTTATATTGATTATAGATATGTTTGAAACTTTATTTGGTAATCTGCAAGTGGAAAGATAATTATCATGTGGTAAATTTGTGATGGAAGTGTTAGTGCAGAGGCCATGGGGAACATAATCCAACCTGAAAGTTCAGGAAAGATACATGGAAGACAGGAAGTTTGAGCCTTTTTCCTACAGGCAAGGAGGAAACATTTAAAAAAAATTTTTTTTTTTTTTTTTGAGACGAAGTCTCAATCTGTCTCCCAGCCTAGACTGCAGTGGTGTGATCTCTGCTCACTGCAACCTCCACCTCCCGGGTTCAAGCGATTCTCTTGCCTCAGCTTCCCAAGTAGCTGGGATTACAGGTACCTGCCACACATGGATGATAAATATGATCGTATTTGCTTGTTCTTTTCCTCCTCAGCTGCCTTCCCCGAAGAAAAGAATGCCTTTTATAGATGACAAACTCCCATTCTCAAGCGCAAGGATTTTTTACCAATTTAATTTAATCAGATGTCTGGCTTTGACCTAGAAACACAGTCACGAAATGGTGATTAGAGACCAATTCCCAAACATGAGCATTTCTTAGGAAACACAGTAAAGATCTGAGAGGCCCAAGAGCAGAAGGGCGAGAAACCAAAAGCCATCAGTTTGCATAGGAAACACCTTGTTTAACCTAATCTTTTTATTTTTATTACTGTATTAGTCACTACAACTATTTTCTGATTGCTATGGTGATAGATGGTTTAAAACAAGCCTTTATTGAGAATTGTCACACCATTGTCTCAGTCAAAACCACCAACATTTTTATTGGTATTGATATTTATGGGAATACCCAATTCCAAGAAGACAAGGAGACCTCTGAACTTGCTAAATGAGGACTCCAATCTTCCTGGTCTGATGGGAAGCAGCTTGGCAAGATTACCAACCACCACCACCACCACAGAGAGTGGACACTAAGCTAAGACTTAAAAGGTAAGTGGAAATTAATTATCCAGGCAAAGATGGATACAGAGAAGGAAGTGCATCCAGGGGAAAAGAACAATACGTGCGAAAGTCCAGAAATTGTAAAAAGTAATACTACATAGTCAAAGCCAAGCAGAGTTCAGAAGTGATCTGGTGGTAAAAAAAATAAGGCTAGAGAAAGCAGCAAGGATTGACTTCTAAAACCTATGAAGTATTTTGAACCTTACCCTAAATGTAATGAGGAGCTGCTAAAGAATCTTTCATTTATTCATTCATTGAACAAATATTTTGAGCCTTTCTGTGCAGAACATCATTCTAAGTAGTAAAGATACAGCAGTGAATAGGACACATAAGATCCCAGATCTCACAGAATTGACATTCCAGAGAGGGAGAGGTAGACAATAAATACATAAACAAATCATTTAACGAGATGATTTCAGACAATGGCACCTACTGTGAAGAAAATGAAACAAAGTAATGGACAGTGAAAAGGCACTGGAAGGAAGGCTGCTTACCTTTGCATGGTTAGAAAAGGTCTCTGTAAGAAAGAGACCACATGTGAGCTGTGACCTGAAGGATACTGAGAAGCTAGGTGTGTAAAGATGTGGGGACAGAACTTTTGGACTGAATAGCAAGTATAAATGTCCTTGGGTGCAAGCTTTGCCTGTTCAAGGACCAAAAAGAAGGCCGGTGTGCTGGTAGCGTACTAAGCAAAGAGGAAAAAACTGTTATATGCTGAGATTGGAATTATAAGCAGAGCCAGATAATATAGTCTCTTACAGGTCATAATAAGGCAACCAGATTTTATTCCAAGAGGATTTAAAAATCACTGGAGGTTTTGCACTAGGGTGAGAGGTGTGATTTGTATTTTTAAAAGATAATTCTGGAGAATTAATTATAATGAGGTAGGAGTAAACTAAGTTAGGGACTATTTCAGTGGCTCAGACAAGAGATAATGGTAGCTTAGACTAGGATATAGGATAGCAGTTGTGGAAATAAATAAAAGTAGCACTCTACTTTGGGGGTAGAGTCTGTAATAGGATCATAATATGAGAGTAATAATGGATCATATATGAGAGTAATAATAATGGATCATATATGAGAGTAAAAAAAAGAAAATAAATTAATAATGGTTCCTAGGTTTGTACCTGAGCAACTGAATAAACAGGTGGTGTGAATTGAGATAAAGGAGATTGAGAATCACACACTTTGTTTTGCAAATTAGTTTTGAAAGGCTTATTAGACATCCCAGTGGAGATTTCGGGTGAGTAGAGCTCATTGAAAGGTAAGGGACAGGGTCAGGTGTGGTAGGTCAGACCTGTGATCCCAGGACTTTGGAAGGCCAAGGCAGATCAGTTGAGTTCAGGAGTTCGAGATCAGCCTGGACAATATGGCAAAATCCTGTCTCTACAAAATATGCAAAATATTACCTGGGCCTGGTGGCGCATGCCTGTGGTCCAAGATACTTGGGGGACTGAGATGGGAGGATCACTTGAGCACAGGAGGTGGAGGTTGCAGTGAGCTGAGATCTCACTACTGCAAACCAGCTTAGGTGACAGAGTGAGACCCTGTCTCAATGAATAAATCAGAAAGGCAAGGGAGAAGGAAATTAATCAGATCATTGGCATATGCATAGTATTTAAAGCCAGGGGAGTAGATGAGATACTCAAAGTAGGTGAAGAGAAGAAGGCAATGAAGGCCTAGGACTCTGGTGTACATTTAGATGGTTATAAGAGGAATAGAAACTGGCAAAATAAGTAACACTGAGCACCCAATGAGTTGGAGAGGAAAGCTAGGAGATGAAGCATCATAGAAGACAAGAGAAGAAGGGTGTCAAAGAGGCAAGGCAGTCATCAACTTCTGGGCAGTCAAATAATATAAGGACAGAAAAGTAACCATTGGATTTGGAAATATCATGAGCACTCTGGTGGAGTGGTGAGACAGAAGACCAATTAGAGTAGATTGAGGAGATAATGAAAAATGAGAAAATGTAACCTGCAAGCACAGACAATTCTTGAGAGACTTTTCTGTGAAAGGAAACAGACACAGAGTCTTAGCATGTCTTGACTTTCTATGGGAAATGTAAATAGTTCGAGATCAGGGATAGTATTTTATTCTGCTTTTTGTACCTCTACATTACCCAGCATAGAACTAGGTAATGTGCATTTAAGTATGCTCTTAAGTATGTTCTCAATTCTATCTCCTGAATGACTGGATGGGTGGATGGATGGATGGATGGATGGATGGATGGATGGATAGATGGATGGAAGACTTCTGATTTGCCAAGAAGAGGACGCTGGTAGCAGAAATAAAACAATACTAGAGAAACAAGAGTTTAGATTTTTATTCTGTAGTGTCAGTGAGACAGGAAAGTAAGACATTAGAAGAGTCCTTAGGTAATTGATGTAATTATTCACTTAGGATTTTTAAATGTGATCACTGATATTGGACATGTTCCTAGTGAAACATTTTTGGTGTTTCACTGGTTGAAGTTAATAACCTTGTAAAATTAATCTCCATTCAGGGCAGAAAAACAGAAAACTTGAAGCTCCTGTTAGAAAGTTCAAGATTCTCTGGGGTTCTTAGGATTTCCTGTTTCCAAAACTCTGTCAATAACAAGAAAATGACCAGTATACTTAACTGGTCTAGACAGCAGTGGAAAGACAATTCTCAGAGATTTGTTTTAAGAAGACACTTACCATAGGAATCAAACAATAGCTTTCAGTGACTAACACAGTAAGACACAGGGTGTTAGCTCTTTCCTTCCAACCTCATGGCTGTTGTACCTTACCTCTCGACCCCTTGTTCCTGAAATTGTTAAATTCATAAACTTACCAAGGACTAACCAGCCTCTGGGGAATTGCTGTATACTTAGCAAACTTACAATGGACATATTTATAAGCCATAATGATAACCGACTAATAGGAAATACCCTGAACTGAAAATAAGAGCTCATCATTTGCAAATGAGTTCTCTTACCCAGGGCAACTACTGGGGAAAATGTCGTGTCAGCAAAACTAATCTTTGAAATCCTCCTTTTCCATATTTTGTGTCTTCCCTTTCCTTTTTTTTTTTTTTTTTTTTTTTGAGATGGAGTCTCACTTTGTCACCAGGCTGGAGTATAGTGGCACAATCTCAGCTCACTGCAACCTCCACCTCCCAGGTTCAAGCGATTCTCCTGCCTCAGCCTCCCGAGTATCTGGGACTACCGGCGCACACCACCACGCCCAGCTAATTTTTATGTTTTTAGTTGAGATGGGGTTTCGCCATGTTGGCCAGGATGGTCTCGATCTCTTGACCTTGTGATACACCCGCCTCAGCCTCCCAGAGAGCTGGGATTACAGGCATGAGCCACCTCGCCTGGCCTGTCTCTTCTCTTTCCATAGGCACAAGAAATATCACGGTCCCTGGATCTCATCTCTACAGAAAAAAAAAAAAGTGATTTCATAAACTGATTTACATCAGTGTCCAAAAACGATTGTATTTTCAAAGAGAACCCAAGGGGAGAATGCTGTCTGGCCCAACAGCAGGCTCTCGACTTCATTTCAGACACTGTGGCCAAGGGCTAGGAAACAGGTATGAACAGTCAGTTTCTGAGTCCCCTGGAATCATTCCATTTATGTAGCCACCTCCATCACAGGAAGTCTCCCTACTCTTATTTCCCAGTTTGTTCATGCATGGCACCAGGTTGCAGATTAAAAATTGCTCAGTGACCTTTTATCTAATAATGTGTTACCTTCTTCTCTTAAAAAGTACAAGGGGCAAATGTTCATGGTGTACTTTTAGGAGATTGTGGCTCTCTATTAACAGTATTTATCCAACAGACATTTATTGAGCATTTATACGTGCATCATGCTAGGGACTGGAACCTAGTAAGAGTGTAGCACATATAATTTCATTTAATCCTCACAGCAAATCCATGAGGCTGGTTTTATGATCCCTATTTTACAGAGGAAGAAACTGACATTCAGAACCAGTTAACTAACTGGTTTAAGGTCATGCAATTACTAAGTACAGAACCAAGAGTCAAAGACATGATTTTAAACCAAAGTTTTTTCTGTTACTCCGCACTGCTTCCCTAGGTGAGATCTGAGGCATTCCAGGAAAGAGAAGAGTCATAAAGCCAAGGGAAGACAAGCTTAGGAAAAAAAGGGAAATGTCCTAAATAGACAGCTTTCCTTTTCACCAGAAACCAGTAGTTTAAAAATATAATGGGAAATATCCTATTCACTTTAACAATGTTAAAAAAAAAATAGAAGAAACACAAGGATAAACTTAACACATTTGTAGGATATGTGAAGAAACTAAAAGATGTTAACAATGACCTTAAGAAAAACAATTCACATGTACGGAGAGATAGACCATATTATTGGATTCTAATATTTAATATTCTATGTGTTCCATTTTTCACCAAATCAATGTATACATTTAATACAATGTCAGATGAAATATCTTAGGAATTGTTTACAAATTATCAGATAATTATAAAGTTTACCTGGTAAAAATCAGCATGTATGAATAGTGAATGACACCCCACCACTCCCCCCCCAAAAAAAAGGTCTAAAAAGGACACCGATCAAGGAGAGTCTTGCCTGCCAGATACAAAATTCTGTTATAAAGGTGTATTGATGAAAACCATTTAATACTAGTGTAGCAATAGGCAGCAAAGCAATGAAACAGCATAAAAAGACCAGAACTATACTTAATGATGATGAAGATTTAAGGGATGATAAACATGACATAATTCAAATTAGCAGAAATTGGCATAGGTAGGGTTAAGACAAATAGCAAATCATTGGCGGGGAGGAAGGAAAGGAGGGACGATAAAATTACATTCCTGCCTTCATCTTACTTTAAAATAAATTCCGAGTGTATTACGTTTAAATTTTTTTTAAAAAAAGAAACCACAAAATACTTAAGAAAATATAAATTGTAATATAGTCTTTTGATGGGCCTTTTTTTTTTTTTTTCAGACACAGGGTCTTGCTCTGTCACCTAGCCTAGAGGGCATGGCACAATCATGGCTCAGTGCAGCCTTAAACTCCTGGGCTCAAGTAATCCTCCCAGCTCAGCCCCCCAGGTAACAGGAACTACAAGCATGCGCCACCACATCCAACTTATTTTTTATTTTTTGTAGAGACTGGGTCTTGCTTTGTTGCCCAGGATTATCTCAAACTCCTGCCTTCAAGCACCTCAGCCTCCCAAAGAGCTGGGCTGATGGGACATTTTTTAACATAGTGCCACATTACCATAAATGAAAAGCTTGTAAAATCCTAATTTTTTAAGTTAATATATATCAGAAATTTTTATAAACAAAGTTAAAAAGCAAACACAAAAAATTTGTAGCACTTTTTACAAATGTATGTAAATATATGAATACAAAAAAAAAGTCTTTACAAAACAGAAAGAAAACAATGAATATTCCCAATGGAAAACTAAACTGCTAAAAGCAATTCAAAACAAAAAAACATTAACTACTCATATATATGTGAAAAAGTTTAACCATATCAAAGAAGTAAACTCTCAAAGAAATAAACATCAAATAAGGAAATAGCCTTTTCCCACAAATAACCAAAATCTGTAAGAATACTGAGCTGTGAATGTTTCAGAAAAAAAAATTGCATACACCAATGTTAGGTGTGTAATTTATATAGATAAGAACACTTTAAAAATATTTATAGGCCAGGCACGGTGGCTCATGCCTGCAATCCCAGCACTTTGGGAGGCCGAGGCAGGTGGATCACGTGAGGTCAGGAGTTCGAGACCAGCTTGACTAACATGGTGAAACCTATCTCTACTAAAAATACAAAAATTAGCCAGGTGTGGTGGTGCATGCCAATAATCCCGGCTACTCAGGAGGCTGAGACAAGAGAATTGCTTGAACCCGGGAGGTGGAGGTTGCAGTGAGCTGACATTGTGCCACTGTACTCCAGCCTGGGCAACAAGAGCAAAACTCCATCTCAAAATAAATAAATAAAAATAAAATATTTATATACTGTGACCTATTAATTTGTCCAGCATAATTAGGCATGTGTACAAAGGTTTACACACAAGAATGCCTATTGCAATATTGCTTTTAATGCTAACAAATTGTGGAAAATGCTTTAAAAGTATGGATTGAGACTATAAATTGTGGTACAGTCATATATGAATATTATATAGCTATTATTTATTTTCAGCCACTGTCCAAAATATAGCTTGCCCTAACAACATTCTGTTAGGATACCCAAGCACCGTGAGGAGATCAGCTATAAAGTGTCAGTGTTTCACACCACTGCTCCTTTGCTAATAACCTTCAATGGCTTTTAATAATGTCAAAAATAAAGGCAAAATTCCTTAGTCAGCCCTTAAGACTCTCTGTTTCTTAGCTGAAACTACCCTTTTCAACAACACTGCCCTAAGCAGGCTGAGTCTTTTCCTCCCCTCTAGTACATTCAGCCTTTCCTTATCAAACCTTCCTTTATATAAATATCTTGTCCAGGACCACTTCACTTTCTTCCCCAATTTAGCATTTTCTATACCTCAAGGCCTACCTCTATAAAGCCTGTCCTAACCACTCAAACCCTAGCTTTTTCTCTGAACTGCTAGAAAAATTTTTCTCTCATTTGCCATTTAGGTAAAAAGATTTTTACTGTTTATTACCTACTCAATACAAATTTTGTTTTTTTGAGATAAGGTCTTACTCTGTCGACTAGAATGGAGTGAAGTGGTGTGATCACAACTCACTGCAACTTCGACCTCCCAGCTAAGCAGTCCTCCCACCTCAGCCTAGTGAGCAGCTGTGACTACAGGCATGTGCCACCATACCCCACTACTTTTTATTTTTTATTTTTTGTGAGATGGAATTTCACTATGTTACCCAGGCTGGTCTCCTGGGCTCAATTGATCCTCCCACTGTGGCCTCCCAAAATGCTGGGATTACAGGCATGACCACAATGTCTGGCCCCAGTAAGCTTTTAAGGCCATTAATGTGAGGAACAGTGTGCCTTACACTGTTTTATCAGCTAGGGCTTTGCATAGAGTAGGAGTTTAGTAAAGGTGGTTGATGGGTTAATCAACATGTGAAAATGTTCAGAGCCACTAAAAACAGATATTATGTCTATTCTCATCAATAATCAAAACTGAGTAAACAGCCATTTTCTAATCTAGGAAACCACAAAACACTGAATGGTGACATTAAAAAATTCCCCCAGTAGGAGCCAACACATTTTTTCATCCTGATCAAAGTTAGCAAACTGCGAAAGATAGGAAACACTAATGAGTGGAAATTTGAGTAGAAGCATTTCTTATGAAGACTATCTTGACTGCATCACATTTTTAATGCTGTTGGAGGTGCCATATGTATGTGTTTATGCAAATCCTCCACCTCAGACAACACACAGTCAAGGATCCTACCAAGTGTTACCATCAAGTGTCTGTCAGCAGCTGAAGGCCCCAGCATTGTTCCCTTGCACTAGGAAGAAGACATTCCAGGTACAATTACTCCCACTTTGATGCTACAGAGGAGTTGCTGAACTTTGTGTCATTAATCTCTCTTCGTTAGATCCCAACTCTGTTTAAATCCACTCTCTGCCTACTCTAGGTCTTCACCACTTTACTAGATCCTAGTTGGAGAAAATCTACAAAACCTTGCTCCCTTTAAATTTAAACAGGTCTCCCTTTAAATTTAGAATTGCTAACTTCAAGCGGGCCCTTATGTGACAGTATGACTGTCAATCATACTACACATCCCCAATTCCATTCATGTGATTCTCCATACCATTCCCTCTCTCTTCATACCCCTATTATCTCTTCCCCTACCCTCATTTTTAACTGATGACCTTGTTTCCTTTTTCTCTGAGAAAATAGAAGCCATCAGAAGAGAGCTTCCACAATCTCCTACTGCCTTATCTAGCCCTGTACCACACACTGCATTTCCTCTCATTACCATGGATGTACTGCCTATCTGTGCTTCTATCTAAGGCTAATCCTTCTACTTCAGTTTTGAATGTTATCAGCTCTTACCAACTGAAGGCCATTGCTCTAGCAATCCTCTCACTCTCTCATTTTCTTCCATCAAGTTTTCCTTGTCTTCAATTAACAGAGTAGCTCCTAAAGGAAAAGAAAAAAAGTCTTCTTTTTCTGCAGGATCAGGCCATCACCACACACACAGTCTGTTTTATGTTGTTGCCCAGCTGAAGAGATCGTTCTCCAGATCCCACTTCTCCTTCCACTTGTCACCTCAGTTCTCTACTTCTTTTTGCTGATAAACTACTCTAACTAGTTACATATTATTTCTGTCCCCCAGTCCCCTCCCTCAGTTGTTTTGAACATAATCATTTATATCATTTATCATTTTCACTCCAATTGCTCAACCAAAATCTGCTTTTTTTTTTTTTTTTTTTTTTTTTTGAGATGGAGTCTCACTCTGTCACCTAGGCTGGAGTGCAGTGGCGTGATCTCAGCTCACTCCAACCTCTGCCTCTCGGATTCAAGTGATTCCCCTGCCTCAGCCTCCTGAATGGCTGGGATTATATGCATGTACCACCATACCTCGCTAATTGTTTTGTGTGTGTGTGTGTTTTTCAAGACAGAGTCTCGCTGTGTCACCCAGGCTAGACTACAGTGGCACAATCTCAGCTCACTGCAACCTCCGCCTCCTGGGTTCAAGCGATTCTCCTGCTTCAGCCTCCCAAGTAGCTAGGACTACAGGCATGCACAACCATGCCAGGCTCATTTTTTTGTATTTTTAGTACAAACCAGGTTTCACCATGTTGGTCAGGCTGTTCTCGAACTCCTGACCTCAAATGATTTGTCCACCTGGGCCTCCCAAAGTGCTGGGATTACAAGCTTGAGCCACTGTGCCGGGCTATTTTGTGTTTTTCTTAAAGACAGAGTTTCACCATGTTGTCCAGGCTGGTCTCAAACTCCTGACCTCAAGGGATCCGCCCGCCTCAGTCCCTCAAAGTGCTGGGATTACAGGAGTGAGCCACCATGCCTGGCCATAGAACTGCCCTTTATTAACATGACTGTTGGCCTGCACATGGTCAAGTCCAGTGGCATTCATCTTACTCAGCCAACCTACAGCATTTGACACTGTCCGTCTCTCCTTCTGTCTGTTTCCAGGACACTGGCCTGGCTTTCTTTTTACCTCTTTTATATGCTCTTCCAGTCTCAGGCTCCTTTGGGGATTTGGAGGCATATTGCATTTTGCTATTCAATGAATAATGACAGGTAATGACCACTTAAGACATTAAGTGGTCAGTTCCTTTACTAGGATAAAAATGATTTTCTTCCCAACATGGGGCATATTCCATTTCCAATCTGACTGTTCTGTGTAATTCTTTGTATTCCTTGGCAACTCCCTTTATATCAGTTGATCTACTGTGCAGGAAATTGGACAAACATTTGTACTGGTATAACCAAATATAGTTGAACTTTTGACTCTTAGCTGAACCCACCAAAAATAATTTCTGTAAGAGACTGAGAAGTCTAGAAGTAGGTTTTTCTTTTTTTTTTTATTTATACATTTTTATTGATACATATATTAGTGGTATATATTTTGGGGTACAAGTGATATTTTGATACTTATAGACAGTATGAAATAATCAGACTAGGGTGGTTGAGATATCATTGCCTCAAACATATATCTTTTCTTGGTGTTGAAGACATTAAAATTCTTCTTTTCTAGTTGAGATATAAAAGCAATTAATAACTATAACTATCCCACTGTACTATCAAATACCAGATCTCATTCCTTTCATCTAACTACATTTCTGTCCCTCCTAACCAATTTCTCTTTATGCCCCCTCCACTCTTCCCTTCTCAGACTCTGATAACCACCATTCCACTCTCCATCTCCATAAGATCCACTTTTTTATCTCCTACACGTGAGTGAGAACATGTGACATTTATCTGTCCCTGGCTTATTTCACTAAATGACCTCCAGTTTCATCCATGTTGCTGCAAAGACAATATCTCATCCCTTTTTATGGGTGAATAATATTCCATATATATACTACATTTTCTTTTTTTTTAATTTATTTTTTATTATTATTATACTTTAAGTTCTAGGGTTTTTCAAAATTAGTAAATATAAATCAAGGATACACAGGTAAATTTGAATTTCAGATAAACAACAAATCCTTTTTTAGTATGTCTACTGAAATATTTGTATCTTTTCCAGCAATTCTACCTGGTACAGGACTAATCCATCCTCTTGAAAGATCTTGACTCTGTAATAAGTCCTTGGGTGATGGAAGGGAGGTATTTCTGTAATTAGAGTCAGTGTCTTCCTCCCAGTTTTTTATCCTGTCCCAGATCTGCAGTGAACACATGACAGAATTCAGGGGGGATGAAGGTGGGTACTTTGTAGGAAAAAAAAATTAAAAACATCTGAAAGAGCTTTTGTACTAACAGAATGTGATCTAAAAAAGGAAGCAGGAGAATTTTCTGTCTGCACTTTACATCAGAACAACCTTGGCGTCTTGGAGCTGTGTCCTGTGGGAAATGGTGGTGCTTGGTAAGAGATGCCAGGACCAGTGGTACCCACTGGGAGCACTGCCAATACCCAGCAAGGAACGTGGGTGCACAGTAAGGTACTGCACTGTGATTCAGCATAAAATAACAATAAGGGAACATCATGGAGAAAAGGCCAGACTTCCTTTGCTTAGGATGTGGGAAATGTCTCCTGAAAACTGGTAGTAAAAAACACACTTGGATGGTCCACTCCAGGCAAAACTGACTAATTGGGGGTTGGGGATAGAACCCCTGCATCATATGTTTGTTTCTGTTGGACTGACATGAGGTTCACTGTGACCACTGTGGTTTAACCCCATAGTCTCCTGGAAATACAGCCAGGTCAAGAGAGCTCCACATAAAACATAATCAAAAAAATAAACTCAAGTTTCCACTGATCAGCTTTTCACAACTCTTATCCTTTCACTAACTTTGGAGCAAGATTTGAGAATCAGATGGCTATTTGAGGGCTATTTTTGTGCTTTAGTTCAATGTTTTGTTCTTTCTTTATTAGAGAACTATGGTTTTTTTCAACCTTGATTTCTTGCACGTGAATAAATGTTAATGATGATACAAATATTACCTAATCTGATGGTTCTGAATATTTTCATACACCAATTAAACCATCCATTAATATTTACCAAGCTTCTATTATAGATAAAGCACCAGCTACTCAAAGAGATTAAGATACATATTTCTGACTTTAGAATTTCCCTGGGAGGAATTGTAATCAGGGAACACCTAACCTGTTCACTCAGAGCAGTCCAGTTTTCACCTGTTGTCCAGGCAAAATTATTAAAACTGCTTCATTTTACTCTCAGAAATTTCCCAGTTTGGATGATAAATTGTAGTCATACTGACTGTAAAATTTTTTATTAGCTAGTAAAATACAGATACATTCTAGAAACATTCAAAGGAAAGGGCATCCGGAATAGATGAAAAGGTGAATAGACTTCACAGATGTAGGGCTTAAGGTAGGCCTAAAATAAAGAGTAGAAATGGTAAAAACCAAGAGGAAATGAAGGAAGCCCAGGTAGGCAAAATGGGGTTCCTTCGGGGGGACCTTTGATGATGAAGACAGAGATTGTTTTAGGAGGAATAGTTGTTGCAGTGTTCTGGAAATGGGATGTGAATGGTAATTTTGGCTAGTTTAAGGGACGTCTTGAATGCTAAGTGATTTGAATTTTATCCTTGAGATAATGGAGAGCCAGTGAAAATTTTGTGGGTAAAGCAGAAATGTTTTAAAATATTGACCGTTTTCTCAGGTACTTCGGCCTTTTTCCAGAAGTTGGGGGCAGGCTGCCCTTGGAGTAATCAGTGTTATTGCAAGCCTGTCTCAATATTTCTCTTGCAAAGTCTTCCATGATGACCCTACTTTTCCCACTTTTAAATAAAGACGTCAAGAGCCCTCTTCCCTATGGACATTGTCTTTAAGGTCCTGAGGCAATGTAAATCAAGAGAGAGGCAGTTATGTTGGCAGAGTATTAGGAGATTGTACAGCTCCATGGTGTCTTATATCATGGAAAATAAATCAATATTTTCTTATTTTTTAATTTAAAAGTGAATACAAATATATGATCTAGTATTTTCTTTCTGCCTTATGATGAGATGTCTTGTATGCCTACTTTGAGGGCCACCGCCTTTGAAACTGGGAAACTGTTAGAGATTTTAATCAGGAAGACATGGGCACAAATTGATGTGCTGTGAGTAATGTTATCTGGCGGTAGAAGTTGAATGGATTAGCATTAGGCAGGATGAATTGGGGCAATCCTCGATTAGACAGAGATAAAAAAAAGGAAGCCGTTAACTAAATATTAGCAGTGTTAGCATTAGAATAGTTCGTTTTAGTCAAACATGGAAACTAAAAGGAAATAGGAATCAAGAACGGTGGTTTGCGGTGAGCCGAGATAGCGCCATTGCACTCCAGCCTGGGCAACAAGAGTGAAACTCTGTCTCAAAAAAAAAAAAAAAAAAAAAAAAAAGGAAAAAAAAATGGTGGTTTTGCCCTGTAATCCCAGCACTTTGGGAGGCCGAGGCAGGTGGATCACCTGAGGTCAGGTGTTCGAGACTAGCCTGGTCAACATGGCAAAACCCCATCTCCACTAAAAATACAAAAATTAGCCAGGCATCTTGGCATGTGCCCGTAGTCCTAGCTACTCGTGAGGCTGAGGTAGGAGAATCACTTGAACTTGGGAGGTGGAGGTTACATTGAGCCGCGATTGCACCACTGCACTCCAGCCTAGGTGACAGAGCAAGACTCTGTCTCAAAAAAAAAAAAAAAAAAAAAAAAAAAAAAAAAAAAAAAATGGTGGTTTTAAATAAGACTAATGTCCTAGATTTATATGAAACTTTAATGTACAATATTACATTTGAAACTCATAACTGAATGCTGTAAACAGAATAAATATTATCCACCATTTTATTGAAGAGATCTTTGTCACTTTGTTACAGGACAGAGAAATAAGTTACAGGAAAGGGGTTTCAATCCAGACCCCAAGAGAGGGTTCTTGGATCTCGCGCAAGAAAGAATTCAGGGTGAATCCCAGCGCAAAGTGAAAACAAGTTTATTAAGAAAGTAAAGGAATAAAAGAATGGCTACTGCATGGACAGAGCAGCCTGAGGGCTGCTGGTTGCCCATTTTTATGGTTATTTCTTGATGATATGCTAAACAAGGGGTGGATTATTCATGCCTCCTCTTTTTAGACCACATAGGGTAACCTCCTGACGTTGCCATGGCATTTGTAAAACCACATGGCACTGATAGGAGTGTAGTAGTGAGGAAGATCAGAGGTCACTCTTGTGGCCATCTTGGTTTTGGTAGGATTTAGCCGGCTTCTTTACTACAAACTGTGTTATCAGCAATGTCTTTATGACCTGTATCTTGTGCCAGCCTCCTATCTCATCCTGTGACTTAGAATGCCTTAACTGTCCGGAAATGCAGCCCAGTAGGTTTCAGCCTCATTTTGCCCAGCTCCTATTCAAGATGGAGCTGTTCTGGTTCACGTGCCTCTGACAACTTGATGAAGGCATGTGCACAGTCATGAAGGGCAAGAGTCAGGTGTAGGACTTGGGTCCATTTGACTTCTTTTTTATTAGTATTATACTTTAAGTTCTAAGGTACATGTGCACAATGTGCAGGTTTGTTATATAGGTATAAATGTGCCATGTTGGTTTGCTGCACCCATCAACTCATGATTTACATTAGGTATTTCTCCTAATGCTATCCCTCCCCCAGTCCCCACCCCCCAATAGGCCCTGATGTGTGATATTCCCTGCCCTGTGTCCCTGTGTTCTCGTTCAATTCCCCCTATGAGAACATGCAGTGTTTGGTTTTCTGTCCTTGTGATATTTTGCTGAGAATGATGGTTTCCAGCTTCATCCATGTCCCTGCTAAGGACATTAACTCATCCTTTTTTATGGCTGCATAGTATTCCATGGTGTATATGTGCCACATTTTTTTAATCCAGTCTATTATTGATGGACATTTGGGTTGATTCCAAGTCTTCGCTATTGTGAATAGTGCCGCAGTAAACATATGTGTGCATGTGTCTTTATACTAGCATGATTTAAAATCCTTTTGGTATCTACTGAGTAACGGGATTGCTGGGTCAAATGGCTTTTCTAGTTCTAGATCCTTGAGGAATTGCCACACTGTCTTCCACAATGGTTGAACTAATTTACATTCCCACCAATAGTATAAAAATGTTCCTATTTCTCCACATCCTCTCCAGCATCTGTTGTTTCTTGACATTTTAATGATCGCCAATCTAACTGGCGTGAGATCGGATCTCATTGTGGTTTTGATTTGCATTTCTCTAATGACCAGTGATGATGAGCATTTTTTCATATGTCCATTGTCTGCATAAATGTCTTCTTTTGAGAAGTATCTGTTCATATCCTTTGCCCACTTTCTGATGGGGTTGTTTTTTTCTTGTAAATTTGTTTAAGTTCTTTGTAGATTCTAGATATTAGCCCTTTCTCAGATAGATAGATTGCAAAAGTTTCTTCCCATTTTGTAGGTTTCCTGTTCACTCTGATGATAGTTTCTTTTGCTGTGCGGAAGCTCCTTAGTTTAATTAGATCCCATTTGTCAATTTTGGCTTTTGTTGCCATTGCTTTTGGTGTTTTAGTCATGAAGTCTTTGCCCTGCCTATGCCCATGCCTATGCCTAGGTTTTATTCTAGGGTTTTTATGGCTTTAGGTCTTGCATTTAAGTCTTTAACCCATCTTGAGTTAATTTTTGTATAAGGTGTAAGGAAGGGATCCAGTTTCAGCTTTCTACATATGGCTAGTCAGTTTTCCCAACACCATTTATTAAATAGGGAATCCTTTCCCCATTGCTTGTTTTTGTCAGGTTTGTCAAAGATCACATGGTTGTAGATGTGTGGTGTTATTCTGAAGCCTCTGGTACCATCTGTTTTGGTACCAGTACCACGCTGTTTTGTAGCCTTGTTGTACAGTTTGAAGTCAGGTAGCATCATGCCTCCAGCTTTGTTCTTTTTGCTTAGGATTGTCTTCAATATGCAAGCTCTTTTCTGGTTCCATATGAAATTTAAAGTAGTTTTTTCTAATTCTGTGAAGAAAGTCAATGGTAGCTTGATGGAGATAGCATTGAATCTATAAGTTACCTTGGGCAGTATGGCCATTTTCACAATATTGATTCTTCCTATCCATGAGCATGGAATATTCTTCCATTTGTTTTTGTCCTCTTCTGTTTCATTGAGCAGTGGTTTGTAGTTCTCCTTGAAGAATTCCTTCTCATATCTTGTAAGTTGGATTCCTAGGTATTTTATTCTCTTTGTAGCAATTGTGAATGGGAGTTCACTCATGATTTGGCTTTCTGTCTGTTATTGGTGTATAGGAATGCTTGTGATTTTTGCACATTGATTTTGTATCCTGAGATTTTGCTCAAGTTGCTTATCAGTTTAAGGAGATTTTGGGCTGAGACGATGGGATTTTCTAAATAGACAATCATGTCATCTGCAAACAGAGACAATTTGACTTCCTCTTTTCCTAATTGAATACCCTTTATTTCTTTCTCTTGCCTGATTGCCCTGGCCAGACCTTCCAACACTATGTTGGATAGGAGTGGTGAGAGAGAGCATCCCTGTCTTGTGCCAATTTTCAGAGGGAATGCTTCCAGTTTTTGCCCATTCAGTATGCCATTGGCTGTGGATTTGTCATAAATAGCTCTTATTATTTTGAGATATATTCCATCAATACCTAGTTAATTGAGAGTTTTTTAGCATGAAAGGCTGTTGAATTTTGTCAAAGGACTTTTCTGCCTCTATTGAGAAAATCATGTGGTTTTTGTCATTGGTTCTGTTTATGTGATAGATTACGTTTATTGATTTGTGTGTGTTAAACCAGCCTTGCATCACAGTCACATGCTTACAAGAAACAAACACTTCACAGATTGATCATTATGTGTGATAAGTGAAATCCAAGGTGGGCTTAACAGGTAGGAAAAGCAGTATTTTCCTTCAACCATGAGTGTATGCAGGTTTTTCTTTTCTTTTCTGAGATGGAGTCTTACTCTATCACCCAGGCTTGCGTGCAGTGGTGCGATCTTGGCTCACTGTAACCTCTGCCACCTGGGTTCAAGCAATTTTCCTGCCTCAGCCTCCCAAGTAGCTGGGATTACAGGTGCCTACCACTGCCTATAGCTCATTTTTGTATTTTTAGTAGAGATGGGGTTTCACCATCTTGACCAGCCTTGTCTTGAACTCCTGACCTCATGAATCATCCTCCTCAGCCTCCCAAAGTGCTGGGATTACAGGCGTGAGCCACTGCACCCAGCCCGCAGGTTTTTCAAAGACTAAACTTTTTTAAAAAAAATTATTTCTCAATGAAATGTAAAACTAAAGTGCTAAACTGTGATAGACTGTTTTAAAAAAAATGCCAATTTTTACAAGTGTCTATAGAACATGTAATTTAGATTGGTAAGATGAAATTTTGATAATATTTGATGGCAAATTTCAACAGGTATAAAACAAAAATAAAATTCTAAGTCCCCCAACCAATTGAATGGACTCCTTCTCTCAGCCAAAGGAATACTAAAGTAAAGCTGAAAAACTAGTTTTGGCCAGGATTGGGGGTGGGTGGGGGAAGCCCAACATGACTCCTTCTTCTCTCCTCCCTTTGGAATTCAGGCACAACTGAATGTCAGCATTGACATTAAAACACAGATCTTAAGACTGAAAAGCCAGACTCTTTGTAGCAGAGAGCCAGGCCCTGGAAGAAATCGAGGTATTTTATCCCAAAATGTATTTCTTTGATATATTTTGAAATGGCCCTGCAAAGCTGTCTCTTGTGGGGAAAGCTGACATTCTGTACAGAATCTCCTTCCCTTTCCAAGTCTTTTACTGATCCAGGACAGATTTAACTAAGAGGCTATCATCTTTTTTTGTTTTGTTTTGTTTTTTGAGGTGGAGTCTTGCTGTGTTGCCCAGGCTGGAATGCAGTGGCATGATCTCAGCTCACTGCAACCTTCACCTCCCAGGTTCAAGCAACTATCCTGCCTCAGCTTCCCGAGTAGCTGGGATTACAGATCCATGCCACTATGCCCAGCTAATTTTTGTAGTTTTAGTAGAGACAGGGTTTCACCATGTTGGCCAGGCTGGTATTGAACTCCTGACCTCGTGATCCACCCACCTTGGCCTCCCAAAGTGCTGGGGCATTACAGGTGTTAGCCACTGTGCCCAGCACGAGACATTTATCATCTATTCTCTCTGAAGCTGCTATCTAGAGGCTTCATCAACATAATAAGGCCCTTAGTGTCCAAAACTCCTTATCTTAACCCAGACATTAGTTTCTACTGATTCCAGGTCTTTAGATAATAACTTAACTCTTTCAACCAATTGCCAATCAGAGAGTCTTTGAATCCACCTATGACTTAAAAGCTCCACTCCTTTGAGTTATCCCACCTTTCTGGACTAAACCAATGTACACCTTATATGTGTTGACTGATATCTGCCCGTAACTTCTGTTCCCCTAAAATGTATAGTATCAAGCTGTAACCCAACCACCTTGGGCACGTGTTTTCAGGAACTCATGAGACTGTGCCTCAGACCTTGGTCACTCATATCTGGCTCATAGTAAACTTCTTTAAATATTTTATAGTTTGGCTTTTTTCATTGACACAGGAAAAATAAAGAATTGGAAGGTCTTTCATCAGTCACTGAACCAGCTTCATCTCTGACTGAGGTCATACAGTTCAGTGATTTGTAGCTTTGCTACTTATATTGCTATTCATTATCTACAAGCATCAGGATCACATGGGACCTATTGGAAATGCAGACTCTCCTAGAACCCAGCACCTTGGAATTTCCTTGGCACATAGTAGGTGCTCAATACATATTGAACTCCTGGGTGCAATTCATTAATTCATGAATTAATAAATTAACATGCTCTCCAAGTTCAGTGCTTTTTCACAGACTAGTCTTTCTGCCTGTTAAGCACTCAGCTCACCACCCTTCCAATCCCACTCCCCTATTAGTCTGATTAAAATCTGCTTACATGTAAGTGTGAGATCAAGTGTTATCTCTTCTGAGAAGTCTTTCCCCACTGACTCCTCTATCTTAGCACTGTCCCAGGTGACTTGTCATTATTCTAGTCTTCTTCATATTAGTTGTTTTTCATATATATGTTATTAAGGAAACTAGTCATTTCTCCTAACAAAACAAAATTGCTGGCCTTTGGGGTTGGCAATGCAGGGGAGGCTCTTATTGAAAAGGGGAAGAGTGTTCTACTGATATTTTTCTTATGAGATTTATGTTGCTCATCTTTAGCTTTTGATCCCCCATTGCCTGCCTACAGTTAGCAGAGACCATCTGTTCTCTCACTGTCAGGAACTGTCTCAATTCTTAAAGTTCAGAGTCAAAAAACAAGCAAGATTTCCTAGCTCTTTGATCAACTTTCTAAGTTTTACTTCCATTTGAAAATCTACTAAGTCACCAGGAGATGGTTTATACTGAGAAATATCCACTCATCCTCTTCCTCTTCAACTTTTTTCCATATACACCCTATTATAGGGATATAGTCTTACTCTACAGCTCAAAAGGATGACCCTATCAGAAACCTACACAGTATGTAAAGCATTCTCACAAGAGGTTCACTTGTGTATTTCCACCCTAGATTGGAAGCTCCCCAAAAGCACAGAATGCATCATTTTAACTTTAGATTCTATTTGCAAACCCAGTGCTTGACACATTATTTTAAGTTAATATTTATTTATTGAGTGATTGTTTTAAAATCATGACTCACTCAACAAAGTTATAAGATTAAGAATGGTGTTACAGAATTGGTATACACATGATGATAATCAACACACTTATCATCATTTTTTGAGACAGGGTCTCGCTCTGTCACCCTGGCTGGAATGGAGTGGCATGACCACGGTTCACTGCAGGTTTGAACTCCCAGGCTCAAGCTATCCTTCCACATCAGCTTCCCACATAGCTGAGACCACAGGTATGTGTCACCATGCCCAGCTAACTTTCTAATTCTTTGTAGAGACAGGGCCACCCTATGTTGCCCAGGCTGGTCTTGAACTCCTGGGCTAGAGAGATCCTCCCACCAAGGTCCCCCAAAATGCTGGGATCTCAGGCATGAGCCACCATGCCTGGTCATAATCAATACACTTTTAAGAATGCTAGAATGTTAAATCAGATGCATACTTCAGCACTGCCTCAAGTAAACTGGGGTGTGGATTATTCTACATAAAAAGTTCAGCAGTGTTGTTCCACAATCCCAAACTCCAACTGAGGTCAAATGGAGGGTGCAACAAGGTCACTGGGGCTGTCATCAAGGGCCTCTCCTTGCACTCTTGCCAACCCTGTTTCTTGATTGTCTCCACCACCATGAGTCACCAGCAATCTCCCACAGTCACTTGTTTTAAAAGTTCGCAAAATATTGTGTGAATTGCGGGCAACCCCTTGACTCCCTGATTGCCTGGTCTTTTTCCTTGGGCTCTACCATTTTTTTTTCCCCAGCACTTTTTCTGCTGCTCTAAATTTTCATTCATGCAATTCCATATGTGTTTCTCTATCATTCTTTATCTCTTTTCTCTTCCTTCCATCCAATTTTGTTTGTCTGTTTGCTTGCTTGCTTGCTTTAATACATTTCTCTTTTTCTGAGAAGGCTTGAGTCCAAAGCTGTCAGTTACTTATTGTTCTGTTTCCCATTAGTTAATCTCCGAACCTTCATAAATTAAATTTGACAAAGTCCCTTGACTAACAAAGGAAATGTACAAGTCACAGTAAAAGAGGCACACACAGAACACAAATAGACCCCGGGTCTTTTCTGTTAATCACACAGCTTTTCATAGGAGATCCAGGAGAAATGAAGTGGAAAGGGAAGTGCGTTGAGTTACTATACAACACAAGAGTAAACTTTCTTATAAATGGTAATTTTTTTTTTACAGGAATAATTGAAAATGGAAATTATCTTCTCTACTCATAGTAAGTACTCAGTGCATTCTTGATGGGATGAGAATGTGTTTGAGCTTTAGTGTAAGGCAGAATTCTGTTTAATCTGCCAGTATTGGAGAAAAATAAACACAAAGGGACTGACATGTAGGAAGTGGCACCTGGGAGGGGCTCAATTCTTCCTACCACAAAAATGCCCCAGAGAAATAAAAACTTTGTGTACATGTTGAGATGGCAGAGTTACCTGGCCCCCCTCGCAGGATGTGTGACAGGGGTGTGGCTCTCTGCTGGGCCACCATGAGCTCAAACCCCTTATAGGAGGGGAGCACACAGGCGGGAAGGTGCAGGAGCTGGGAGAGCTCTTTGGGTTCTGGCCCCATGGTACTGTCTAGAGGTGGGTGTCTGCAACTCCTGAAGCCCAAGTAGGCATGTGTTACAGTGTGTTCTTTCAGCTTTGCTGTCTGCAGCTTAAGCATTAACCAGCTCAGTTTCTTCTTGGTACCCAGGTCCTTGTCTGGCATCCAGGAAGAATCAGGTCACACATGGCCTTGAAGGATGAATGTGGGAGTTTTATGGAGTGGTGGAGGTGGCTCTCAGTGGCATGGATGGGGAGCTGGAAGGGGGATGGAGTGAGAAGATGATATTCTCCTGGAGTTTGGCCGTCCAGCAGTCAATCTCCTCACCAATCATCCCCAGCCTCTCGACGTTCAGATGCTCCTCTTCTCCCCTTCTCTGCCATGCTGTTCTGCCATTCATCTGCCTGTCTCCCTCTGGAGCCTGGGGTTTGGGGTTTATATGGTACACAATAAGGGGCATGGCAGGTCAAAAGGGAACTTTTTAGGTGCAAAAAACGGGAATGCCTCTTCTCTCTTAGTGCTATGGATTTTCAGACTTGAAGGTGGGGCCTTTACCAGGGAACCTGTATTTCCCTGTCTCCTGTGCATATCAATGTAATCAAATACTGGGCTGATCCAGGATTTTTTTTAGACCAATTATGGGTAAAATAATTTACATTCAGGTTTTTATATTTGGTTTTGTCATTTCTTTTTAAGCAATCACGTAAAATATCTATTTGACAGTAATAGATGATAGTGAACCTAATTAAAATTACCAAAAACTTAAGAATCTCTAATGATTTCAACTGTAATTAAAGTTATTTCTCTTTATGTTGAACTATGTTAGGAGGTAAGGCACAAGAGTTTCTGAAGTATTTTGAGGGAGGGTATATAAATAATATTTTTTTCCTACTTTGGGAAAATGAAAGCTAGTCACAAAGTTAAATGAGTGGTTATTTTAATATTTAAAATACAGGCTTGAATGTGTTTTGTGTTAAAGGAAATAAAATGCATAATATTCAAAACATCTGACCACCTTTCCAAGAAAATGCATATCTGAGGTATTTTCCATAGAAGTAAGAATCTTTTTGGTTCTTATTGTAAAAATCCTGGAGAAGCTTGAACACAGCAAAGCAAACAGGATGCAGAGTTTAATCTGTGGAAAGCTTAGGGAAGAAAAGCAAATCATTAAAAATGTGCTTTCCTCTGAAGATCTTTAAAACACAAAGGTAGAATAGCAATGATAATAAAAAAGGTGGCATAGAGATTGGTTAATGACAATTTGCTGTGCCACTGAGCTGACTGGCTGTGTTCTGAATTTCTAGGCATTAGTCTACCTTTCCACACACATTCTCCCTTTAAAAAAATGCCCACACACTGAATACTTTTTTCATGCAATTTAAAATAAGTACAGCATCTAATTTACAGAAATTCACGAGAAGTTATTTATCCTAAAATAGCAGAGATCTAGAAATATTTTGAGCTCTAGGACATTTTAGACACACAGAAAGAAGAATCTGGACAAGTCTTGACCAGACATGACAGAATAGAAATATTTTTTTTCCTATTTATCTCTTTGAATAAAATTTTCAGGATCTTGCAGTGGACAAGTTTGTTGTCTACACATTGTGAAGCATATTGATTTCTCCTCTGTAGCCTTAGGAAGATCTGAGAGGTGACTGAGCTGACTGAATGATCTGTGACCGCTATACTGAGACCAGTAGTAGAACTTGACTGGTGGAGACCTGCTGGAGGTTTGAGAGTAGACTTTGAAAATTACTAGAGCTACACAGATACTGTGTGGCTAACTGGATTATGTTTGGAGGCTTTCAGAACTATGCTGCCACTGCTGCAGTGTAGCCAGGACAGGCAGAGAACATCTAAGACTCTTGAATGGGGTGATAGGGACAGATTTCAGCAGCCATCTGACTTCACGCTCATTTTGATGCTTTCACTGCAGGGTGCAGGGTGCAGGGTGCAGGGTGCAGTGTGCAGTGTGCAGTGTGTAGTGGTGGGAGGCTCACACAAGAATACTTTCTTCTGTAGCCCTAATTTCTAGTTCAAACTCTGCATTCACCTTGACAGATTCTTTTCTTGGCCAAAATTTAGTTAGGCTTCTGGGCTTTCTCTTATGCCTATCTGTGGACCTTTTTGTAAAATCCAGTTTTAGTAAAGAACTCTGCTAAGTCAGTTTAGCAAGAATCCCCACCTCAAAAGTCATTATCTGCCTCCCTAGTAATGTCTGGCTTATCTTCAGCAAGAATTCTGTTAGGTTCTGTTAGGTTAGAATCCTCCTTACCCTTGATGCTTCCTCTTAGTGTTTTTTCATTCACTGACCCCTTGACCCACCTTGCTCCTTGGCTATAAATTCCCACTTGCCCATACTCTGCAGTTAAGCCTATTTTCTCTCCCCTACTGCAAAATCCCATTGCCATGGTCCCTATACCTATTTCAGTGGTAATGAATAAAGTCTGCCTTTCCATGCTTTAACAAATATCATTGAACCATTTTTTCTTTAACAATCTACTGCACAATGGGATTACTAAAACTTTATTCCATTTTGTCATGCTGGATGTCCTCAATGGAATGGCTCTTGTGAGCACCAAATCATTGCGAGAAGAAAAACCTATGTCTTACAGCCCCCTTCCTACATGTGATGTATGTTACATCGTTTTTTTTTTTCATGTTGATCACTTTTTGTCCATTTTCCTATATCTTATCAGTTGGAAGACTGTGGAAGTTTGTAGTACTAAGACACACGATGACTAAGAAGAGTTGAAAGGGCAAGTGGGGCTAAAAACAGATTTTGTTTGACTTACCCCACCATTCCCCCTATCATGGGGCCAAATCTACTTGGAGGAAGGAGCATCTTTATCTTTGTACTGTGAACCACGCAGTCTACCAGCAGCACAGCCAAGGCATTTGGGGATTCATGAGACTAAGTACATGCAATTCTATTGTAAAGGCTTAACATATATACAATTGACCCTTGAACAACACGGATTAGAATTGCATGGTCAGTTATATGCAGATTTTCTTCCACCTCTGCCACCCCTCAGACAGTAAGATCAACCAATCCTCTTCCTCCTCCTCCTCAGTCTACTCAAAGATACTTGAAGTCTACTTGAAGATGACAAGCATGAAGACATAGTAAATATATTTTTCTTCCTCCTAATTTTTTAACACTTTCTTCTCTCCAGCTTAATTTATTGTAAGAATACAATCTATAATACCTATGACATACAAAAGAATTTATTGTAAGAATACAATCTATAATACATATGATATACAAAATATTCTTAGATGACTGTTTATGTTATCTGTAAGGCTTCAGGTCAACAGTATGCTATTAGTGGTTAAGTTTTTGAGGAGTCAAAAATTGTATGTCAATTTTCAACTGCATGGGGGTGGGCACCCCTGTCCCCATGTTGTTCAAGGGTCAACATTACTGCCAAAGGCAAGCCTTTACATCCACTTTTTTCATCCCACCAGTAAATGGAAAAGGACAGCTACAGTATCCCTGCATCATATCTTTTTTTTGCAGATCACAAATTGACCACTACCTTGCTCTGTGAGGGGTAAAATGCCCCACTTTCTTTGGTAATATTTAAGTTATAAAGTTTTTCTTTGTCATTGTAATTTTTACATAGTTTCTTTCAAATAGGAAAAGCACTTTTGTTAGATAACCTCCCGTATAGATGATGACACTCCTTTTAATTCCTTGAAAAGGCAGAAATTGGATTTCTAGTAGTTATAAATGTACTATGGCTTCCCCCAACCATCCGGGCTATATAGAAGCTGCATCCCTCGACTGCAATAAAGGATTCTTACAAAGCACAGAGCAACTTCTCTCCTGGGCTGCACTAGTTATGATGGCAATTTTAAATGTGTACTTTCATCCAAAGAAAACCTTATTATCAGCAATCACAATGCCATCATAAACATGGTATGAAAAATTCAAAATGTCCCAGCTAAAGTGGAGGCAAATAATCAAGTTCATGGAGTCTGAGTTTCCTTGCTATTCCTCTTTTTCAAATGACCATTTAGTAAGCACCTGAAGAAAATACTATGGAGGGCATTGAAAAGTGAAGATAGGTTTAATCTTCTCGAAAATCTCATTCTCTAGATGAAACGCTGATACTTATCCACCTGACAGACCCTACAGCAGATGTGTCACTGGCCATCACATTTGACACAGTGAAGTCACAACGCTTAGCACAGACACGGTTCCATGAGTTTCTGAAACATGGACAGAACGTCATCTGTGGGACATGAAAACTGGAACTTAGAGGACAGGCACATCTGAGAAATGGGCAGTTTAAAGGCAGAACACAGCACATACGTGACTAGGTTTTAGAAGCAAATTTACAAGATGCACTCTTCTTCATCCTAAATAATCTGCAACCAAAGCTTACACAAAAGACAATTTAGGAATGCGGAGGTGAGGAGTGGGGAGGGGAATGGGATGAGAGAGAGTGGAGATTAATGGTGGGCAGAGCAAGGCCTAGAACTTAGTGGTTTCTTCAAGTTCTGAACAGAGATTTGTATACTGTAAAGGTACAAACACCATTTTTAACAAATGTGAGCAGGACTTCCTATCTGATTCAGAAAACAGGTGACTAAATAGTAAGAATTATCAAAAATAATAATTTCCACTTATACATAGGAAACTTGATAGGAACCAAGATAAATGCTTAACTCTTAATCTTCAAAGAACTCTGCTAGGGATATAGTATTATAAACTTTGTTTTACAGATGGAGAAATGGAATTTTAACCCAAAGTATCATAACCCTTAAATGATTAAATTACACTGTTACATGAGAAAGCTATGTATCTGTTTTCTGGATTTGTAGCCATAATTTGTGTCCCAAGTCCCTTTTGCTGCCAGCTATCTTGGGTAGGTGTGTTCACTTTGGGCTGTTTGATACCCCCAAATTTATCTTTTTTTTTTCCTTTTACTTTTTTTTTTTGAGACAGAGTCTTTCCCTGTTGCCTAGGCTGAAGTGCAGTGGTGCAACCTTGGCTCACTGCAACCTCTGCCTCCTGGGTTTAAGCGATTCTCACGATTCTCCTGCCCCAGCCTCCCGAATAGCTGGGGTTACAGGCATGTACCACCAAGCCCACCTAATTTCATATTTTTAGTAGACACAGGATTTCTCCATGTTGGTCAGGGTGGTCTCGAACTCCTGACCTCAGGTGATCTGCCCACCTCGGCCTCCCAAAGTGCTGGGATTACAGGTGTGAGCCACCGTGCCCAGCCCCAAATTTATCTTTAATGCCCCAAATTATCTAGTTCCCATGACTGGGCTTCTGCTTTGATCCTTTCTGCACTTGTTGAACCCTCTCCCTGGGAAGTGAAATTGTCCTGAGCCCCTAGTTAGAGGCTGTGTCTCTGCTGTTCCTGAATGGGCCTCCTGGATGAGACCTCATTAAAAGTCTAATTCTCTCGGAGAATTGAGAGATACCTATTTGTCTCAAAATCATTGAAACTGATTATTGTATTACGAGCCTCTATCCAGTGATTTGTACCTCAATTCCCCAATCCAGCTGTCAAGGCCAACTTGTTCTACCTTACCTAGTAGGTAAGTCTGGAATTGTAGCTGTGGCATTTTCAGTAATGGTACTCTAGGTTAGTGGTCCCTAACCTTTTTGGCACCAGGGACCAGTTTTGTGGAAGATAATTTTTCCATGAAGGGCTGGGCAGGGGAGTGGTTTCAGGATGAAACTGTTCCAGCTCAGATCATCAGGCATTAGATTCTCACAAGGAGTGTGCAACCTAGATCCCTCACATGTGCAGTTCACAATAGGGTGTGCACTCCTACGAGAATCTAACACAGCTGCTGATCTGACAGGAGACAGAGCTCAGGCAGTAATACTCACTTGCTTACCACTCACCGCCTGCTGTGCATCCCGGTTCCTAACAGGCCACGGACCAGTACTGGTCCATGGCCTGGGCATCAGGGACCCCTGTTCCTAGGTATAAGCATCTGGCTGCTGCGTGTCTTCTGTGTAGCTACACCTGTGTGTGTATCTGATGAGATATAAATTATTTGATTATAAATTACTTTCTTCATATTAGAGTTGTGAATATCACATATAATTATATATAAACGAGGAATATACTTTTTAATAATGTATGTAAGGTTCCTTAACTATGACTCTCATTCTAGAGTAGTAAGAGGGTGCTAAGAAATATTTGTGATGAAAATAGGCATTGGTAGAGTTGAGACCACTGGATGATGAAAGCGCGTAAAGACTTTTAAGACTTCAGATTCTGGCTCAAGGTGAGAAATGTGATTGGGAGCAAATCAATTAACTTCTTGGAGTCTTATAGGGCAGTTATGAATATTTAATGTTAAGATATATAAAGGTCTTCTGTTTACACTAAATGCTAAATACTGTTAGCTATTATGATCACTACTAAAATGGAGATAACATATACCTCATAAGGTTTTAAGTATTATGCAAGATGCTATACAAACTACCTAGTTAACCGTAAATGTCCAGTAAATATCACATTTAATTGAATCCATGACGTCCGATTATTTTAGCTACTTCCAAGAAAGAAAAAAATGCTGTCAATTTTACTGTTGTTATAGAGAGCAAGGCCGATCCCAATTCCCAATGAAGTAAAATGTGAAATTTTTTGCATTTGAATCAACAAAACACTTTCTCCTTTCTTTCCTACTATTTAACAACTGGTGAGAAGTCTATACTCCCCCAAATCTAGAATTCTCCTTTCTTTTTCTTTTTCCTCCTACCAAGACTGCAGGATCTCTTACTTGGCTATAAGGAGTAAACCTAAAGTAGTACAAGTTCTCTGCATCACTTTTATACTCTATCACAGATTCCCTTTATTTCCTCATCTCCATGTGAATTTAGTTAAATTCTCACCATTCTGATCCTTACTATACAAGGTAAATGAATATAAAAACAAAATGAAACAAAAACCTCTTCCTATTTACCTAAGGCCTTCAAACCTAATATTTAGTGATGTATATTAATGGCATAGTGATCTGATCAGACACTTCACGTGAACCAGGAACTAACAAAGAGCAGGAAGAAATTCAGAGACTTGAGAGAAGAAATGGCAGGATTTCCTGGGTACAATTTCATGTAATGTCAAAGATGGTAAAAAGGTCAAATAGAATGAAGATGGAGAATACCAGAATTTGCTACAAAATGATTTCCCAGGAGATCTCATCAAATGCACAAGGATATTTTCTCAGTTTCACCTAGTGAGTACAAGATTGCTAACACAGCTCACTTATGATTTGGATAAACTAAACAAACATCAAAAATTCAGAAAAATTAATAGCAAGACAGAAATCAAACACTCAAATTTTTGGTCCTTCTGTTTATTTCATTTTGGTTACTCAGTGAATATTAACCGGGAGACTTAAAAGTTATTTCAATTATGAACCGCTTCAATCCTTCATCAATTATTTTGAGTATTCTGGTCTTAAAAACATCCCTTTCTTCTATAAACTTCTGAAAGAGGTGAACACCTCCACCTACACCAAAATAATGTGCTTTGCTAGCCAAAAGTACACGTCCATTTTTACTTAACAGTCTAAGGAAAGTCTGGTGCAAATTACTGTAATAATCTGGGTTGTAAATGGTTTCTGAGGTGAGAATGAGATCATATTTTACAAAAAGTTTTTCACTGCTTAGTACAAGCTTACAAAACTCAGACCACTCACCAGAAAAAAATCGGCATTTATATAGTTCTTGTGTTACTTTTGGTTTCTTGCATCTTTTCAGATCTGGCTTATTTACATCATTTTCTTCATCTTCCAAAGTGGAATTAGCTACTACATTAGCTAAGGTTACTTCATCAATCACCATACTGTTATAATCTTGAAAGTGAATTTCTTTGGCCCCTCCCTTGAATGCAGTTATACCCAGTAAACCTGATCCACAACCAAGATCCAAGACTTTTTTCCCGGCAAATTTCACTTTGGCCTTTGTGAAATAAGCCAGGAGGTCAAAGGTACATTCCCAGATTTTTAAGCCTCCTTCATAAACACCTGTAATCAGATCAGAGTGAGAAGAAAAGCTTTTTGAAACTATGTTTTCTCCAGGGAAGTTCTCTTTCAACAAGATGGTTTTCACTACTGAGAAGTTAACATGCTGGAAACCTGGTAATGTTTCTATGACTTTATTTTCTAACATCTTTAAATCTTTAGGCATAGCATGCTCTTTAGCAGCTCTCAAGGAGGGCTGTTTTCCATATGGCTCCAAGTTACTTGAATTGTTGGCTGCACTGAGTGGACTGTCTGTGTCTTGAGAGGGAGCTGCATTTTCCATTGACTTATGTTCCCACAAGTGACCCTGAGGCAAGTCAAATTGTTCTGCAGAACATTTTCTGTCCCTGTCTTCTCCTTTTTGACTTTCTGAGACTGACAGCTCTTTTGAGGAATCCAGGGTCAAAGCTCCATCTCCAGTGGGTGTTAATTCATTTTCCAGATGGTCTTCTATAGTGAAATTAAACTGAAAGGTCATCCTCTTATTAAATGCACACGATTGTTAAATTCAGATTCTTCAACTTCTGGATAGAATTTGATGACACACACAAACCTGCCTCAATTATTCAATTAATTTTGTTGGGCCCAATTTCTCTTTAGCAGCTTATACATGGTAACAAACATTTAGAGGTATTTCCAAATTACTTTTTAGACGTCTTCGGTCCTCTTTCCATGTAACTCTGGAAAGAAAAAAAACAGAAAGAAAATGATGATTAAAGCAAAATGGCACATTTCACTAAAGTGTAATATTAAACAGCCATCCCCAATCCCTCCCCGCCCCACCATACAGTTGCCTTTTCTAAAAAAGTTGTGGGGAAGAGAGAGAGAGAAAGAGATTTGGACGCTCATATACACCTTAAGGGTTCAAAAGTGGGAGAAGAAAATCAGCTATAAAAACAAACAGAAGAACAGCAGCAGCAACCACCACCACCACCTGGACAAACATAAAGTCCAAGATATTCAGACAGGACGGCCTAGTTACTTGCCATCTTTCAGCTGTCTTGACTGTGTCCAACCATATTCACCCCCTAAGCTTCCAAAATAACTTCACTTCTGTCTTTTACAAAAGACGTACAATATTTTATTTTGATAAGTGGGCGTCCCTTTAAAAACATGCATAGGTATGGTCTGGTGTGTGTAAGTTCATCCAAGACTTCACTCCAAACATTTAGTCGAGAACAGCAGCCCTAAGTGTATGGAAGTGGGGGTAATTTGGAAATAATTAGTAAAGACTAATTTGATGACAGAGCGAACGCAAACTAGGGCAATGCGGTAGTTTGGAGAGGCCTGTAGAAATCAGAAGCAACTTTATTGAGAATCTTCTATCCACTGCGCTAGACACTATACCATCTGCCTCTGTTTTTACAGTTCTGGCAAGTGGGATCTTTATTCCCTTTACACAAGATTTACAATTCGGGGGAGAGGAGGGTCACCCAGTCCAGCGGCTAGGAAGGCGCATCTTTTCTCTCCCATCACGCTGCAAGGCTCGGAGTCACTTCCGGCTGCAGGTCCCAGGACAAATCCGACCCTAGAAGTGCAATCTTAAAACCCCATGGGTAGCAAATCTGGGACTTCTGGCCCTCACCTCCCCATTTGAATGTAATGTTTACAGTGATCCAGACCTGAGAATGCTAGCTTCCCGGCACGTCCTGGGATCGCGCGTCTGAAAAAGCTCATCTCACGACACCTCCTCCGGACTGAAATCGTGCACCAGCGAGTCGAGTCCTCCGGAGGCTAGAGAAGCCCGACTTTCTTTCCGGCCTTGAGGGACCCGGGCTCACCAAGAAACCAGCCGTCCTCCTCTCTATGGTTCTGGAGCCGGCGGAGAGAGCGCAAGGGTTGGCTGGACTGTGAGTTTCCGCTCTGGGCTGTGGCGGGACTGTGAGTTTCCGGTCTGGGCTGTGGCGGGATTGGTTTGAAGGTGTGCTGTTTGACGAAAGTATGTCTCAGGAACGCGCCGTCCCGGCTAGCGCGGTTCACCTGGAAGAATTAAGTAGCTGGCCAGAGGAACTATGCCGCCGGGAACTGCCATCCGTCCTACCCCGACTCCTCATATCCTTCCTTAGTTGTCATTTCCACCTAGAGAGGGGTGTGGGCGGGTCGCGAACCTTTCTCTTCTGTGCCGTCAGACTCACCGTCAGGCTGGGTTATATTACCGCGGCGTGAACCCCTTCTTTTCTTTGTCAGTGAGTGGGATGAAAAGCGAGGGACTGGAGGGGAAGCGACAACCATGGTAGATCTAAGGCTTTGGCCCTGGAAAGGCTCGCGGACGTATTCTGACCTAAGGGTTTAGCAGTGGATGTGGCGTTTTCTTCCATTCCTTCTTTGAGTTTTTCTGTACTCGTTGCTTGCAATTAAGTGTAAATACTTTTGGTAGTGGGTAATGGGAGAGGCAAGGACTCAGACCTGGAGTATGAGGATAGCTCTGGCTCTTAATAGGTTGAGATAAAGCGAGATACTGTGAGCTTTTGTCTCCCGTAAAAAGGGTGGTGAATATGAATAATGCCTTTCTTAGCGTTGTAAGAATTAAAGGACACAGTTCTGTGGTGTGAAATCTTTAAAAGATGTTCAGTAAATAAAAATAATTTTCCTCCTTCCTCAGACCTCTTTTTCTTCTTCTTCCTCTTCTTTTTTTTTTTTTTTTTTTTAAGGCAAGTTCTCACTCCTCTTGCTGGGCTGGAGTCTTTTTCTGAAAGAGTTGCTTCCGCTTGTTGGCTTTTGACTGTTGCATTTGAGGCGCTTAGCGCCTTTGTCATCCAGGTGCAGCACATTCTTGATTGGTCTCATGCCTTTGTGGTTGTAAATGTGCCTGGAATCCTAGCCTTTTCATGGTAAACCATATGTATATGTATCTTTTTCACAACTTTTGAGCCCACCTTTATACAATTACACTCAAAAAAAGTAACCTTCACTTGAGACAGTCTCAACACTGCACAAATATTGTGCAGCTAAAGCCCCATATAATCACATAGAAGTCATTCACCTAGACATTAGCAAAATCTCAGAAAGTTCCAAGGCCCCCTTTTTAAGTTTTTGTGTAGATACACAATTGCCGTCTTAAAGGAGTTTCAACTTGAAAACAAATAGCCACCCTAAAAACATTCAAAAACACTTAAACTGCATGCATAATGTGTGTGAGACATGATGTTAGCCTTTGGGAGAATAGAGACACGGAACATGTTTCCTCTCCTTCCCCACAAGCTTATAGAGAGACTTCATTAAGTTGAAAGTCAACATTCCCACTTAGCTTTGCACTTCAAACGACATATTCAAAAAAGCCGGAACTTCTTCCTCTGATTTTCCTCATCTGAGTAAATGGTTTCACAAACTGAAACCTTGAATCCTGTCTCTCTCACACACCCGATCAATAAGTTCTATTGTTTCTGATTCCAAACTGTCTTGAATCAATCCATTTATTTCCATCCTCATTGCTACCACTCTGATTCCAAACCCCTATCACCCTCTCACTTGGAGTATTAATAGTTTCCTTGTTTCTACTCATAATTATTACAAGAAAGCTCAGAGGGGAAAAACACAGATCACGTAATTTCCCTTTTTAAACCACTTTACCTTCAAGGCTCCAGGTGATCTAAGCCTTGCCCTTCTCTCATACCTAGTTAACTACACTCTATTCATGAATACATTAGGCTCACCTACCTCAGGATCTTTGTGCTCAGCCTGGTTCTCCCAGCCTTTTGCATATTTCATGTTTATATCTTGGCCCAAATGTCACCTCCTTAGAGGGGCTTTTTCAGAGCCTTCAATCTTAGGTAGTTCCCCCAAACCCAGTCTTACACTTGTATCAATTGATCTGTTCAGTTTTCTAAAAAGCACATTATCGTTAAAAGAAATGCTCTTGTTTGCTTTGTATATTTTCCACTTTTACATATTACGTTGCAAAGTTCATAAAAGCAGCAAGTTGATTTTATTCACAGCGTTATCCTCAGCACCTGGAACAGTGCCTGACACATAGTAAGCATTCATTAAAGAGCTAAAAATATTTCATGTTTTAAAAATTCTTGAGAGTCTAATTAGACAATACTTTTTTTCAGCTTATGGTAGTATTTTAGCTTCACTATTTTAACAAATGAAAAATTTGCAACAAATCTACAATGCCACTATCCCCCAAAATCATTTTCATGTTTTGCATTTTACATATTATTTTCTAGGCCTTACCTGCATGTCTGCATAATCATAAGTGACTAATTTTGGAACAGCTAGCAATTATTTGAGCTTTACTGAAATTTTTTCATGAGGCCAATTCTATCCTACTGAACTCAAATTTGAGTTAATGATGACCTCATTTTGATTGCTGCTGTAAAAATATATGTGGAAAATAAGATTTCAGAAGAGGAATGAATTCTTGTATTAGTGTCGTGGGATTATAGGTTCCTTTTTTGTTTTTTTTTTTTTGAGATGGAGTCTCACCCTGCCACCCAGGCTGGAGTGCAATGGCGCCGTCTCAGCTCACAGCAGCCAGGTTCAAGTGATTCTCCTGCCTCAGCCTCCTGAATAGCTGGGATTACAGGCACGTACCACCATGCCTAGCTCATTTTTTGAATCTTTAGTAGAGACAGGGTTTCACCATGTTGGCCAGGCTGGTCTCGAACTCCTGACCTTGTGATCTGCCTGCCTTGGCCTCCCAAAGTGCTGGGACTACAGGCGTGAGCCACCGCGCCCGGGCGGGTTATTCATTTTTCTTATTGACATTCTTTGATGATTCTTATAGTGTTGTTACAGTAAAACATTTCTAACAATTATTTTTGATGGTATATATGGAGAATTTGTTGTCATGTATTTGTAAGTTGCTATGTGCAGAAGAATTTCAGTCTAATAAGGTTGGTAAGAAAGATATGTAAGTAATATGAAAATAAGATAAAAGGTGATGAGTGACGCAAGACAGGTATAAATTAAGTACTATAGACATGTTAAGGAAAGAGAAATTTCTTGTAATAGAAATCGGAAGTACAAACTGGGCATGGTGGTGTGCGTCTGTAATCCCAGCTCCTTGAGAGGCTGGTATGGGAGGATCACTTTAGCCCAGGAGCTTGAGGCTGCAGTGAGGTATGATCATGTCACCGCACTCCATCCTGGGTGACAGCAAGACCCTCTCTTTTTTTTTTTTTTTTCTTGACACGGGGTCTTCCTCTGTCGTGTATGCTGCAGTACAATGGCGCGATCTCGGCTCCCTGCAACCTCCGCCTCCCAGGTTCAAGTGATTCTCCTGCGTCAGTCTCCTGAGCAGCTGAGATTACAGGCACGCGCCACCATGCCCACCTAATTTTTTTGTATTTTTAGTAGAGACAGAGTTTCACCATGTTGGTCAGGCTGGTCTCGTACTCCTGACCTCTTGTTCCACCTGCCTTGGTCTCCCAAATTGCTGGGATTACAGGCGTGAGCCACCCGCCTGGCCCCGAGCGAGACCCTCTCTCAAAAAATAAATAAATCATAAACCTGTGGATTACTGTAGCACTGTTTCTCATCTGTCAAAAATATTTCATGACTATGCATAGTTTGAAAAGGCAAGTTTGTCCTTGGGCAATTTTCAAAATATTTCTTTAATGTATTTTCACAATACTGTTTACCTAATCTTAAGTTTTTAAAAGCAAAATTAAGCCAGTAATTTGAGTCCAATTCCAGTCTCTTATGGGCCATTGCTTAAATTTCAAAAGGGTTTTTTTTTTTAAGTTTATTCTGATAACGAATACCCTATTATTATGATGCTAGTATCTTCCTTAATTATCCTACTCATTGTCTCAACATTCTGACAGTTGGATTGAGCATGTTCGTAAGTTAAATTGTTTTAACTGTATTATTTGATGTTAAGGTACGAGTCCCCACATACCTCAATGGATGTGTCCTTACAGTTTTGTATTCCCTTGAAATGTAACTGTTTTCTATGTTACAGCCTTTATAACCTTCAGTTACTTGAACAAATTCCTTCAAATTCCAGCACTTAAAAGTTTTAAATTACGTTTTGGATAAATACCAAAAGTGTTTTGTTGATGATGTATGTATAAACAAATTATAAATATTAAACGTTACGATTAGACCTATGTAAAACATGATTTACAGTCCACTGAATAACTATCAGTCTCTAACATGTTTAGTGTCATTTAGAAAATACTTTCTAAATTGTCAAATCTGATTGTCTAGGTGATAACAAATTTATCATTTGGAGGAAGTTGGCTTTCTCATTTTCATGTCGTCTTCAGTCTTACTTGACAAGATTTATTCTTTTAGTCAGAAGAGAGTTTAGACTGCTCAGTTTACTCATATTTTGAGTTAGCTTTTCTATTTAGAGTTCACTTGGTTGTGGAATATTCATTTATAATTTGAATCTACATTGTGTAATGGGACCTAATTTTTTTTTTCCTTTGTTTTTGATGAAGTCTCATTCTGTCACCCAGGTTGGAGTGCAGTGGCATGATCTTTGCTCACTACAACCTCCACCTTCCAGGTTCAGGTGATTCTCCTGCTTCAGTCTCCCAAGTAGTTGGGATTACAGGCATGCTTCACCACATCTGGCTAATTTTTGTATTTTTAGTAGAGATGGGGTTTCACCATGTTGGCCCAGCTGGTCTCAAAACTCCTGAGCTCAAGTGATCTTCCTGCCTTGTCCTCTGTAACTACTGGGATTACAGACATGAGCCACCAAGCCTAGCCCCGAAGTTTGTTTTGTTTTGTTTTCGAGACAAGATCTTGCTCTGTTACCCAGGCTGGAGAGCAGTGGTGTGATCATAGCTCACTGCAGCCTGAACTCCTGGGTTCAAGCTATTCTCCTGCCTCCACCTTCTAAAGTGCTGGGATTACAGATCTGAGCCATCATGCTTGGCCTAATTTTTTGTTTGTTTGTTTTAGGGGACAGGGTCTTGCTTTGTCACCAAAACTGGAGTGTAGTGGTGCGAACACAGCTCACTGCAGCCTCCATCTCCCAGGCTCAAGCAGTCCTCTCACCTCAGCCTTCCAAGTAGCTGAGACCGTAGGTACGTGCTACCATGCCTGGCTAATTTTCTAATTATATATTTATTTTTTGGTAGACATGAGGTCTTGTCATGTTTCCCAGGTTGGTCTTTAACTCCTGGGCTCAGGCAGTCCTCCTGCCTCAGCTAACCAAAGTGTTGGGATTACAGGCATGAGCCACCATGCGTGGCATAATTTTTTTTGAGTAAATTATTTTTTTATCTTGAGTATAGAAGTGATTCATGTTCATTGTGGAAAATATGAAACATAGAAAAACAGAAAAGATTACAAAACATCTAATCTGAAATGGTTAAGATTTTGATGAGAACAGTCTCATCTCATTTCCGTATGTTCCTGCCAGCCTATCCATCATTCTTTGTACATGTTTATATTAAAATTGGTGTTATATTTTGGAAACTTTTTGTTTAACTACATTTTGAACATTTTTCATGTTTTAAGATGTCATTTTAATGATGGCAGATCCTATTCAATAGATGTACAGACACCTATTCAACTGGTCCACAGTTGTTGGATATGTAGGTTGTTTCCTTTCTCTGTCGCTGTCTCTCTTTTTTTTTTGGCTATTACTTAATAGTTTCCCTACATAGAATGTGGTGTTTTGAAAGTATATCAAGCTTTAGATTGGTAGTATTCTTGCATTTAATAAAGGGCAGTGGCCTTTGTTGACTGACATGACAATATTTTTATAAAATATGTTATTTGCTTTACAGAAATTTTGAAAATTATTGTAGAAATGTTTTTACCTCATATGAACCACCTGACATTGGAACAGACTTTCTTTTCACAAGTGTTACCAAAGGTATAATACTATTACCTGAAAATACATGTTATAAGGAATCTAACCTCTCAGTCTTAGATAATTTATCATTAATTATGGGTCTGTTTTTCTAATATATCAAATATATTCAAAATAAAAATAAGGAGTAAATAGATCTCATGTGAGACTATAATCGTGTTAGTGTGATCATTAGGCAATTAAAAACTGTTATAGGCTGGGCGTGGTGGCTCATGCCTGTAATCCACGTATTTTGGGAGGCTGAGGTGGGTGGATCATCTGAGGTCAGGAGTTCGAGACCAGCCATGGTCAACATGATGAAACCCTGTCTCTACTAAAAATACAAAAAATTAGCTGGACATGGTGACTGGTGCCTATAATCCCAGCTACTTAGGAGGCTGAGACAGGAGAATTGCTTGAGCCTGGGAGGCAGAGGTTGCATTGAGTCAAGATCGCGCCATTGCACTCCAGCCTGGGCAATAAGAGCGATGCTCCGTCTCAAAAAAAAAAGAAACAATTTTTATTTTCAGATTGTATGAGTCTTTTGCTAATTGATTTTAAATTATTTGTAGTCAATTTTAAATTTTCGTGTATTTTAAAGCCACTGTATTCCAGCCTGGGTGAAACCCTGAATTCCAAAAAAAAAAAAAAAGCTGGAATATTGGCAAAATCAAGTAACTAAGATAAAACATTAAATTCACAGACTACGTTATTACTTTTTAGATATATATGGTATACGTTTTCTCTGAAAAGCACAAGCATACTTTTTTTGTTTTAAATGGAGGCAACCAAAGATACTTTGGTGCCAAAATGAAACATTATTTGTAATTAATCTCTTATTGAAATGGGTTTCTAACTTTAGCTTTTAAACATAATCTTTCAGGTTTCTTGTACTCATAGTCACTTGATGATTCTCTATCTGAAATATTTCTTAGAATTTGTTCTTGACCACCAGAAAAAGATTCAACTATTACATTGATAAAAATAGATGTTGAATGTTAACAGGCCTACGGGAAACAGTATCTTCTTTAACTACATTGTATTGTTGACTATGTTGCTATTCTTATAATGTTTAGGTCATTTAAATTGTTAGAAAGATCCAAGTATTAAGATCTTAGGGTGGCTAACTTTTCACAGACAAAAAGCTTAGTTGTAAGGTCATATACTATACTCTTAATTCAGGAAGGTTATCTTGAATTGGGTCAAAAAGGAAACTGGTTAGAAAATAAGCAAGTAGTGATTAGGAGATTCAGTGCAAATTCCTTCCAGAAAATACCCTTGTAAATGGCCATACGAATGTGGATTCTTCAAGACAGTCAAATTTATTGTGCAAAAGTAATACTTTTATTTCTTGCATCTCTAAAACATGAACTTTGAGTGATTTTTTCAAAAAATTGATGCTATTAAATAGATCCAAACCATAGAAATGGAAAATAAATTTCTGTTTGAGGCTTTTGGGGGGAATTATATTGTAAAAGTACCTTTTCTCTATATTTTGTGCTTAATTAGGTACAATTGTTAAGCTAGATGATAGCCCGTGGATGTTACTAAGGGCAAAATCAAATTATCGTATTGTGTTTTCTCTGTAAAGTTTTGTCTTGTCTTTTCTAGTGATTTCTCTTATTACTGTTTATTACTTGATTTGTTTTTACAGACTGTGAAATTATTTGATGACATGGTATATGAATTAACCAGTCAAGCCAGAGGACTGTCAAGCCAAAATTTGGAAATCCAGACTACTCTAAGGAATATTTTACAGGTAAGTCAAATGTATTAGAAAGCAGGAGAGAGAGGGAGCTTAAAGAATATCAAAATTTTTATACTGATGCTGATTAGCCATGTATTCTTATGTAATGGTGTAATGTTGGAATTAAATGTATAGAATTAAAGACATGAATATAGAAACATGAATTCTGAATAATAAACTCTTATAAGAAGACAAGTCATCAAGCTAGCTTACCCTACCTATATTTTTTTTTTTTGAGACGGAGTCTCGCTCTGTCACCCAGGCTGGAGTGTAGTAGTGTGATCTCGGCTTACTGCAAACTCCTCCTCACCGGTTCACACCATTCTCCTGCCTCAGCCTCCCAGTAGCTGGGACTACAGGCACTCGCCACCACGCCTGGCTAATTTTTTGTATTTTTAGTAGAGACGGGGTTTCACTGTGTTAGGATGGTCTTGATCTCCTGACCTCGTGATCCGCCCGCCTTGGCCTCCCAAAGTGCTGGGATTACATGCGTGAACCACCGTGCTCAGCCTACCCGACCTGTATTTTCAAGGGATATGTGTAGAACACCTGCCATGTGTTTTGAAGTTTGGGTTAGGATTCTAAATGGCTAGACAGTTGTTCCAGTATTTGTAGTTCTGTGAAAAGAGGAACAGACTGTGTTTTGTTCACTGCTGTATTTGTAGCACCCAGCATACTGACTAATACCTTTTCAGTGCACAAAAAATATATTCTGAATGAAATTTCCTTCCTTATTCACAGACAATGGTGCAGCTCTTAGGAGCTCTTACAGGATGTGTTCAGCATGTCTGTGCCACACAGGACTCCATCATTTTGGAAAATATTCAGAGTCTCCCCTCCTCAGTCCTTCATGTAATTAAAAGCACATTTGTGCATTGTAAGGTGAGCAAAGGTCTAATTATACTTTGAATGGTATATTATCAATGTGCATAGGGGCTGAGTAAAATAATGTTTATAAGATTTTACATTTTAGTCTGTATTATTGAAATAAACTTTTCTATACAATAAAGAACATGTAAGTAAACAATTGTTTCAAAAAAAGTGGTTATAAGTAAGTCATTAAAAGTGGCTTTTTGGGAGTTTTTAGTTTTATTTTATTTCCCCTCTATAAAGAAAGAAATTTTAAGAATTTATGTTGAGACAGACACAGGGATCCTGAAATAGTTCTGTCATGTTGCATTGATCAATATTTAGTTACCATTATGATTAGATGTCAGAACTTCCTTTTATAAAGGGAAATTAATCCTTATTTAGTCCATCTCTGCATTCCAAAGGTAGCCTTGAGGCACAAAAGCTTGCCTAGAATTTATGGGGTTCAGACAGTTTTAATATTGCTATTTGCTGAGCAAATGAAAATAGCTAGTTATTTAATACCTCTCTTTGCTGATAGGATGCTAAAAATGTCATGCACCTGGCCTAATGTTACCTTTCTTTTAGTTCTGTATTTGTAAGATCATGGAAGTCAAATAATATTTTATACATGCTTGCATCTCTTGAAGTACACTATATTTAATGGATGTTCACTGAACAATCAATGTGTGATTCAGTAAATTTATGATTTCTAATAGTATGAATTAAAGTAAATTTGGTTCTTGAGCTTTTTATGATTTGTTTTTTCTCTCATTTTTATTTATCCGTAATCAGAATAGTGAATCTGTGTATTCTGGGCGTTTACACCTAGTTTCAGACCTTCTTCAGGCTCTTTTCAAGGAGGCCTATTCTCTTCAAAAGCAGCTAATGGAACTGCTGGACATGGTTTGCATGGACCCTTCAGTAGATGAGAATGATGATATTTTGAATATGGTAATAGGTGAGTGAAGAAAACTTTCTGCTTAGTATATGGTGACTGTAAATCATATATCAGTTAAAATTGTCTCTAATGATTCCTGTTATTTTCTTACTAATTTTGCGTTAACATTGATTTAAATCTTACCAAATACATTTTAATCTTTAAATTTGGAATTTGTAAAATTTATTTTGGGTGCCTTAACCTAGATTTGCGTATTCAGTTACTGTAATTTCTCCACAATGATTAACTTATATAACTTTATGTTCTCTGAGGTTGACCATATTCAGAGACAATAACTTTCACATTTTTTAAACCATAACTCATATTGAGATGCAGTTTATATTTCCTTCCAGAATACATATAAATATGTGCATATGTGTATGTAAATATGTCTATTCTCATATTATAATGAAGTATACTCATTTTACATGTAGTGCGCTTTATACTAGTTTATTTTTATTTATTTATTTATTTTTGACACAGTCTCCCTCTGTCGCCCAGGCTAGAGTGCAGTGATGCAATCTTGGCTCACTGCAACCTCGCCTCCCGGACTCAGGCGATTCTCCTGCCTCAGCCTCCCGAGTAGCTGGGATTATAGGCGTCCGCCACCACACCTGGCTAATTTTTGTATTTCACCATATTGGCCAGGCTGGTTTTGAACTCCTGACCTCAGGTAATCCACCTGCCTCAGCCTCCCAGAGTGCTGGGATTACAGGCATGAGCCACCTTGCCTGGCCAATACTAGTTTATTTTTAAAGAATTGCTGGTTGTAGCACACTTCATTGATTTTATCACTCATTAATGGATTATGAACAAGAGTTTGAAAAACAATATAAGGGCAAAGTTTGCATTCAAAACTTTGGTATAAAGAGAGAAATTTGGTTTTGTGCAATGTATCAGGGCCCTGTCCTCTGCAACACACCCTCTCAAAGTCTATTTATTCACTATTTTATTTATTCATGATTCTGTGAGTCTGCAGTTTAGGGTGGGATCCCCTGAGATAACTTTCTCTGATCCACCTGGGGCACTAGCTCACCCATGTGACTTCAGCGACTTCATTCACATCTGGCTGTTGGCAGAGGCAGAAGTACTTGAGAAAGCCATGTGCATCATTCAGCAGGCTCACCACATCTCAGATACCTGATGCCAGTGGTTTCAGGGTTTCTAAGAGTAGCAAGAGTGAGCAGGTCCCTGTATGCTAGCACTTTCCAAGTTTCTGCTTGCCTTAATTTTATTATTGTCCCCCGGGCCAAAGCAGGTCATAGGGTTTAGCCCAGAGTCATTGTGGAAAAGTGTGGATTCACAAAGGGCAGTCATTGTGGCCATTTTTATAAGTAGTCTACCACAGGCTGAGTAAAAGCCTTGCATGAATACCATGGAAATTAATTTGAATTCTTCCTTTTTAGGTTTTCTTCCCTTAGCAATTTGTTTTGTCATTTTGGATTAGAATTATATCTGTAGAATATTTCAGTTATAATAGGGTACAACTTTTATTCCACTGAACATTTTTAGTTTTATTTAGGTCATCAGGTAGGTATAAACTTCAAAAGTTAATTTTCAATAGGTATAAAAACCGTAACAAGTGTGACACTTAAATAGTTTAAATAATTCTTTTGACACAACTATTTCCAAACTGTGTTACCTATTTTAATTCAATCAAATGTTGAAATTGTTCAGTAGATAGTGTTAATTATGGGAGAAACTCACCCCCATGATATTTGGATGTCTTAAAAGTTCTGTTATCTTTCTTTGCAGTTATTCATTCTTTATTGGATATCTGCTCTGTTATTTCCAGTATGGACCATGCATTTCATGCCAATACTTGGAAGTTTATAATTAAGTAAGTTTGTTTGTTATTTTTTACTTTTTAGAAAATGTTTTCCATATTCCCCAATCTTAATTATTCATGATTCTTTAGATTGCATTTGAAACATTTTGTGTGAATTTAATGTTCACTGACACTGCTGTCTGGTAATCCAGATATTATACATGTAACTCTCAAGCCAAATTGGACTTCTTTACCCTGTAGCCTCTAAAAATAAAAAAAGTGTTTTTCCTAGTTAGCTAGTACTTCAGAAATAATGGGCCATGGGCCAGACTAGAACTTAACCACTTTCCTGCTGCTACTGTTGTTTAACCAGCTCTCAAGTATCCTATTTCTAGGATTAGATAAATTGGTAACTATAATTAGAACTGAATATAATCTTTTCATTAGGTACTTTTAAGTTGTTCACACTTAATTCCATTTATACAGTAATTTTAACTTTCTGAAACTGAAGCATTATAATGGGTCACCAGGGATAGTGCCCATAGCATTCATCAGATTCTTAGGGCTGAGAGGAGATGTGGTTGAGATGTAAAAATGGTTAAGAATATCTACTTTATACACATACATAAAACATTAAAGGTCGGTGTATTTTCAGGTGTTAGGTGCTTTTCTTCTAAGAAATTACCAGGACATTAAGTTGCCATTCAGTGGTTAAGAGTGTTGCCTGGAAGCTGTGTCACATGTGCTTAAATCCATTCTGAAATCATTTACTCCTTCTGAGCCCTTGGGCTATTTGGTTAATTTCTCTGAACATTAGTTTGCTTATCTGAAAATGGAAATAATAATATAACCTTCTTGACAGGGTTATAGTGAGAATTGAGTTCATCACTGAAATGCTTAGAACTGTGCATGACACATAGTTAATGCTCAAGGAATTAGCCACATCGCTATCATCACCACTGAATATCTTCCACTCTTACCCTCTTCCAGTTCATTTTCTACCCAGCAGAATGATCTTTTAAAAAGCAAATCAGTTCATGTCACTCTATTGCTTAACGTCTATCCCATTTTACTAAGAATATCAACCTAATCCTCTCTGGACGCTGCCTCCTTCACCAGCCTGTCTCATGCTACTCTCTCCCTGCTCTTAGTTCCTCAAACATACCAAACTCTCCTGTCCCAGAGCCTTTTCATGGTTTTTCCATCTGCCTAGGATGCTTCTCTCTCCTACTGTATACCTTGCTAACTCCTGCTTATTGTCTTTCAGTTCTCAGCTTAAGAGTTATATCTTCATGATAACATTCTTTGATATCCTTACGCTAAGAATAAACTAGATTAGGTATCTCTATTGTAGCACCTTAGACTTTGTCATTTGACAAATCACAGCCCTAATTAATTATTCTTACAATTATTTAACGTTCTCTCTCATGCTGGACCACAAGTTTCATGCAGGTAAGGCAGAGATTGTGTCCGTTTGTTTGACCCCTTTGTCCCCAGGGCCTGGTAGACTACGTGCCTGGTACGTAGTAAGAATTCAATTAATATTTTACACAGAGAAAAAATTAGCAGCTTATTTAAACATACCTGCTTCAAAGGTAAATAGGCATATCTTATTTATATTATGTCATATATGATGCTTTGTGATTGTTTTTTAAATGTTCTATAAGGTAGATATTGTTGGTGGTCCTAAGTTACTTGATGTGTTACTTGTGGTGATTGTATTCTTTTCTTTTTATTCATTTAGGCAGAGCCTTAAGCACCAGTCCATAATAAAAAGCCAGTTGAAACACAAAGATATAATTACTACCTTGTGTGAAGACATTCTTTTCTCCTTCCATTCTTGTTTACAGTTAGCTGAGCAGATGACACAGTCAGATGCACAGGTAAAATTTGGGCTAATAGCATTTTAAACAGCAACTCTTATTTTCTTTGGCAATTAGTAAATCTCATTTGAATGTCTGGGTCAGTCTGTTTAAGAGGATTTTAATTTATTTCATTTGGGTGTTTTTTTTTTGATCTGTGGGATTATTTATAGCCCATAATTACTTTTCACCCAGAGCATTGCATTAGATTCCTAACTGCTCTCATTGCCTCTAGGGTCTACCTGACTCCCTCTTTGCATTGTGACTGGTTGGTTACAGCATTCTTCTCTGAATCCTTTCATTCTTTTCTGCATGAAAACAAATTATTTTGTTCATATTTATATAACATCTAATATAGCTGCAATCAATCTTGCATTTTTTCTTCACCAATGCATTGCAACCTTTAGGGATACAAGTATGTTTGTGCATGTATATATATGTATCAGTCTTTTAAAGTTGATGTATTCATACATTCATTTTTATTTCGAAAAGTGAGAGCGTTGAATTGGTATTCCATTTATGAAACAGATTAAATTTGTAGTACGATTATTGGGAATTATAACTCATTAGTACCTTTTGCTTTCAGACTAGCCCTCTAATTTTATTTAACTATAATAGCCCTAAATTATAAGATTAATAGTACTCAGGACCTAACAGTTATATGTAATTTTTTTTTTTTTTTTTTTGAGACTGAGTCTCACTCTGTCACCAAAGCTGGAGTGCAGTGGTGCAGTGGTATGATCTTGGCTCACTGCAACCTCTGCCTCCCGGGTTCAAGGGGTCGTCCTGCCCCAGCCTCCTGAGTAGCTGGGATTATAGGTGCCTGCCACCACGCCTGGCTAATTTTTGTATTTTTAGTAGAGACAGGGTTTTGCCATGTTGGCCAGGCTGATCTCGAACTCCTGACCTAAGGTAATCCACCCGCCTCGGCCTCCCAAAGTACTGGGATTACAGGTGTAAGCCACCGCACCCAGCCTGTATGTAATAATTTTAATGGGACCACGAATTTAGTATTTCTTCTTTGAATAGCAATGACATAGCCCGTTCTATTGTACATGTGCAAGCTGATATAGGGAATTCTTTTGTACCTGTGCTCTTCCCTGCCAGTCAGCTATGGGGGTGAAAGTGTAGGGATTCATCCAAGTCCTAAAACTGGTAGTAACTCCTAGGGCAGGGATGAGCTGGAAGGACAGACCCTAGGGGAGGATGGAACTTTAAAAAGAAATTCTGAAGGTAGTAAGAAGGAAATGAGGAGTAGTGTTAGGAAGGGGCTAACTTTTTTCTTCTTGTTTCTCTTTATCTCACCTGCCCCTCCCCTTATAACTCTTCTTCCTTTTTCCCTTTTCTTTTTTGTTCTCACTTCATTCATGCGTCCTTTCTGATTCCTCTTACCTTGCTAAAAGGAGAAGTTTGTTTGGGTATCCTGTATCAATGGCAGGAAGGTTGTTTTCTTCTTCACCTTTGTCCTGTAGGTTCATATTCTCAACCCCAACCTCCTCTTTCAGTTTCCTTCTTGCTTCTCTTGACACCACAGACTTTCCAGCTAGTACTTGGAGAGGAAAATTAAACAGAGATATTTGGACAGGAGTAAGATGAAGAAAGCCTAAGCAACAGTATAGTCCATAGTGGCAAGAGAGAGTATGGGGGCTGCTTAGCCAGGGTGGCTGTTTATATATAAAGGATATTTTCAGTTTATATAAACTGCTTATAGATGGACATCAGAAAATTTAAATTCTCTTAACTGTCCAAGAAAATTCTCATATTTTTACTCATTTGTTCAAATTTGGGACTGATAAATGTGACCAGTTCTGCTTACTGTCCATTGCCTGAAATGGAGCTTTGAGGTGGACTGTATAATTTCTTCAATCTTAACTCCAAATTCTGATCAGCGATGCCCTCTGCTGCTCACTGTTAATATTTATTTACCAATCAAAGTGAAGTATTGAAGTTTTCCAAGCAGTTTTCACTTTGTGTCTTAGTCCATTTAGGCTGCTATAACAAAATCCCTTAAACTGGGTAAAGGATTATAAATATTAGAAATTTATCTCTCACAGTTCTGGAAACTGGGAAGCCCAATATCAAGGCACCAGCAGATTTGGTGTCTAGTGAGGGTGTACTCTCTGCTTCAAAGATAGCCCCTTGCTGCTGCATCCTTACTTAGTGCAAGGGGCAAGACACCTCCCCTCAACCTCTTTTATAAGGGCACTTATTCATGAGGGCAGAGCCTTCGTGACTTAATCACTTCCCCAAAGGCCCCACCTCTTAATAGTATCACTTTGGGTGTTAGGTGTCTGGGAGGACACCAATCTTCAAGCCATATCATCTCACTTTGAAAAAAGTCACAATAAAACCAGTAGATTTAATTAATATTACACTATTTATGGAAGCACGTGATGTGTCATTCCTTGTATTTATTTCCTGGGGTTGCCATAACAAATTACCACAAACTAGGTGGCTTAAAACAATAGAATTTTATTCTGTCACATTTCTAGAGGCAAAAGTTCACAGTGTGTCAATCGGGCCATGTTCTCTGGAAGGCTTTAGGGGAGAATATATGTCATATCTTTTTCTTAGCTTCTGGGTGTCACTGGCAATCTTCAGCTTACTTTGGCTTGCAGCTGTGTAACTCCACATGCTGTTCTCTTTCTGTGTCTTCACATCATCTTTTTATAAGAACACCAGTGATAGTGACTAAGGGCATACCTTACTTTAGTATGACGTCATCTTAACTAATTATGTCTTCAATAACCCTATTTCCAAATAAGGCCACATTCTGAAGTATTGAGAGTTAGAACTTAAAAGCTTTCTGAGAGGGACACAGTTCAATCCATAACAGCCCCTAAAATCGATATTTATTCTCGAGTCTTGAAATTGGTTTTTAAAATGAGAATATTCTATTAGAGTTTTTAATGTATAGTTTTAACATATAGTTCTTTAGCCCCCAATTATTTAGTTTTTCTATAAACATAGGGAAATTTATTTGTGTGGCCCTTAGAAATAATTTAATTTCCACTCTAATTCCTACTTATATTTATATAATGCTTTTAGAAATTTGTATTATTCAGAAAATAAACATATACTATTATATCTGTTCCCTACACTTAGATTTTATTGCCTGCTACATTTAAATTTTATTAGTATTTTAGTTGTTTTAGTTGTTTTAGAAAGAATGTGCCTGTAATCTCAGCACTTTTAAGAGGCCAAGGCAGAAGGATTGCTTGAGCCTAGGAGTTCGAGACCAGCCTGGGCAATACAGGGAGACCCCCATCTCTACAAAAAATAAAAAAATTATCCAGGCCTCGTGGCACATACCTGTAGTTCTAGTTACTTGGGAGACTGGGGCAGGAGGATGCATTGAACCCAGGAGATTGAGGCTGCAGTGAGCGGTGATCGGGCCACTGTACTACAGCCTGGACAACAGAGCGAGACCCTGTTTAGATAGATAGATAGATAAGATAGATAAGATAAGATAAGATAGATAGATACCTGGACAATAGAGCGAGACCCTGTCTAGATAGATAGATAGATAGATAGATAGATAGATAGATAGATAGATAGATAGATAGATAGAGAAAGAAGGAAAGAAAGGTGCTCATATTTTAAAGCATTGAAAAATGGTCTTCCTTGCTTATATTACCCACACCTTTGTTGGCATTGAGATGCAAACTTTGTTTTAAACAGTTGAGTAAATCAAAGATGGGACTGTTAATTTATTTGTGTTATTTACTTGCTTTTTGAAAATGTAAAAATAAAACTCTAGATTTAATTAGTAGTATACTATTTAGTGATGAAGTAAAGCTACAGGCTTCGAACAAATCTTGCGTAATTTCCTCTTGAATGAGAGAGAAGATTTAAAGTAAGCAAACAAATAAGTTGTGTGTCACCACTCATTCAGTCATTTAACAAGAGTGCTTATTCCGTGCCAGGAAATGTTGTAGGTGCCCTCAACAACTTAAGAGTCTAGCTTGAAACACAAATAAGTAGGTAATTATTATAGAATGGTATGATCTTTGGAGGACTGGGTATTGGCTAGCTCATGGGAGTACAAGATAGGTATCCAGTGATGAAGTCAGGAAAGGTTTCTTATGGTGATATGATGTCTATGCTGAATAAAATGTATTATAAGGTCAGTGTAGATTAATCTTTAAACCTTGTGCTTTTAAATTTGCATAGCACTCTATTAGAGAGTTCATGTTCAAAACAGTCGAAAAGGCTGGGTATGGTGGCCCATGGCTGTAATCCCAGCACTTTGGGAGGCCGAGGTGAGCAGATCGCTTGAGCTAGGAGTTCGAGACCAGGCTGGCCAACATGGTGAAACCCCGTCTCTACTAAAAATACAAAAATTAGCCCAGAGTGATGGTGCACACCTGTAATCCCAGCTACTCGGGAGACTGAGGCAGGAGGATCACTCGAACCCAGGAGATGGAGGTTGAAGTAAGTCGAGATCATGCCACTGCACTCCAGCCTGGGCAACAGAGTGAGACTCCATCTCAAAAAAAAAAAAAAAAATTCAAAGAAGAATGAATTTTCATCTACCCTATTTCTGCTGAGGAAAATTGACTATTTTCAAGCATTTTTAATAAACATGAGGGATCATGTTCCATTAGCGAACCATCCAACTCTGTTTTGACTGGGTTTAATGAAGATTTTGCTCTATTGGAAAAGAAATCAAACATAGCCAATTAACATATAAGTTAAGATATGTTATTTTCATATGAAATAATTCACAAATTAAAGACAGTAATTTGTTTGACTTAATTTTATGGCACTGTTTAAAGCTGTTTGGATTATAGTGTGTATTATAAACTTGGGTGATGGAACAACCAATATTTATTGAGCTAAGGTGCTTAAATGTCAGACACTGTTTAAATCTCACAATAATCCTGTATTAGCCTCATTGTAGATGAGAAAACTGGGCCACAGAAAGGTTTAGTAACTTTCCCCAGATCATATAGTAGTTGTAGTAGGACCAGGACTTAAATCCAGGCAGATGAATCTATAGCCCTCCCTGCATACCCACTGTTGGCACTACCCACTGTTTTATCAATTTACAAATGTAATACGTAATCAGAGAACACACATATTACACAAGTATCCAACATGGAAAGTGAAATCCTATTTTCATCTACTAGAAAGAATCACAGGAAAGTTTTTTATTTATTTTGAGGGTGGGAGAAAACATTAACATGGAAAACATTTAAAAATAATGATAGGATTATGTTATCATTAGAGTCAATAGACAAATCTCTGAAAACAAAACGTTTTGTTTGGGAGGAAGTAATTGCAATTTGTAGCATTCATGCAGACCAATTGTTTGGTATGTCCACAGAAAAAAGAGAAGGTTAGCGGTCTTATAAAAAAGGAGAAATAATACATACGGCTCTTGAAGAAAGTCCACTGGCACTAGATTTGGGGAGCTGTCAAGCTCTGATTGGTGAGTGAGGGCAATGGGAAACACTGGTCTTAGAGTTGCACCAGGTACTTTCAGTAACCCTTAGATAAACTGGTTTCCAGTTACAGCAGGCAGTTTCAGCAGCCAGGCTTACAGAGAATTACATTTGGGAGAAATGTTTTGTGCCCTAAGTGCTTTTCCCCCAGGCCTGTTGACTCTGTTTTAGTTGGGTATGACAAGAATGACTCAACTTGTGTTACTAATTTTTACATTATACAAATTGTTTACAACTTGAGTTTTTGCTTAACAGTTTATCCTTAGGGCTTTCTGTGTCCATGAAGGTATATGTACCTGATTCTTTTTAATAGCTATATGGTATTACAGTTTATGATTATACTATAAATTTGTAGTTGACCCTTGAACAATTCAGGTCCGAACTGCACAGGTCAACTTACGCAGATTTTTAAAAATTGTCATTTATTACAATAAAATAACACAAATCTATTATCAAAGGTTAAAATTTATCAAAACTTAGCACACAGAGACCATACATGGTACCCATGCAGTTGAGAGAAATGTAAATAAATGTAAAGATGCAGTATTAAATCATAATTACATAACATTAACTGTGGTACATATTGTAGTACTATTAGGTTGTGCAAAAGTAATTGCAGTTTTTGCCATTATTTTCAATATATATATTCAATATAATACAATAATTTCATAGCCACTTCCTGTTGCTGTTACTGTGAACTCAAGTTTTGCAAGGCCATGTGATACTAACCATCCCCACATGAGCAGTTTGTCTCTCCAGTAAGTAAATTGCATTTCTCAGTAAAAAGTTAGCTCTTGAGGTGCCTCCATATTTTTTCATCGTCTTTAATGCAATATGGTAAACCCATAAGAAGAGCCACTAGTGATGCTGGAAGTGCTCCCAAGAATTCCTTAATACGTATTGTAAATTGAGGTCTGCAACTGCAATTACCTGCCATTTCATTTTGTAAATAGACAGTGTTAAAACATATAACATACAAAATATGTTAATCAGCTGTTTTTATTGGTAAGGCTTATGGTCAGTGGTAGGCTATTAGTGTTTTTGGAGACTCAAAAGTTATACTCGGATTTTAGACCACATGGGGGTTGGCACCCCTAGACCCCATGTTGTTCAAAGGTCAGCTGTATTTAGGTGTTCCCCACATGTTGCATACTTGGTTCATTTCAGTTTTCACTATATAAAAAAAGTTGTTTTTTTTTGTAAAGTGAAAGCAAGTTTATTAAGAAAGTAAAGGAATAAGGCCGGGCACGGTGGCTCACGCCTGTATTCCCAGCACTTTGGGAGGCTGAGGTGGGTGGATCACGAGGTCAGGAGTTCGAGACCAGCCTGGCCAACATGGTGAAACCCCGTCTCTACTAAAAATACAAAAATTAGCTGGGCACGGTGGCGGGTGCCTGTAATCCCAGCTACTCAGGAGGCTGAGACAGGAGAATCACTTGAACCCAGGAGGTGGAGGTTGCAGTGAGCCGAGATCACGCCACTGCACTCCAGCCTGGGTGACAGAGTAAGACTCCGTCTCAAAAAAAAAAAAACAAGAAAGTTAAAAGAATAAAGAATGGTTACTCCATAGTCGGAGCAACCCCAAAGTCTCCTGGTTGGCCACTTTTATGGCCATTTCCTGATTTATATGCTAAACAAGGAGTAGATTATTCCCTTTCTGGGAAAGGGGTGAGCAATTCCCAGAACTAAGGGTTTCTACCTTTTGTAGATCATATAGGGTTACTTTCGGTTGTTGCCAGGGTATTTGTAAACTGATGGAACTGTTTGGAGTATCTTTTATCATGCTAATGCATTATAATTAGTGTATAATGAGCAGTGAGGACAACCAGAAGTCACTTTTGTCACCATGTTGGATTTGGTGGGTTTTGGCCGGCTTCTCTACTGCATGCTGTTTTATCAGCAAGTTCTTTGTGACCTGTGTCTTGTGCTGACCTCCCATCTCATCCTGTGACTTAGGATGCCTAACCTCCTAGAAATGCAGTCCAGCAGGTCTTGGCTTCATTTTACCCAGCGCCTTTTCAAGATGGAGTCCTCTGGTTGAAACACCTCTGACATATTTGCCCCGTCCCTTTTATAAGGGAACCCTTAATCCTAAGGGTTGTAGAGGGACAGATAGATATCTTCTATAACTTCTTCGGGCTGAAGAGGGATGATGATATTCCTGCCTAACTATTGGGGTCTCTTATATTCCGGGTAGAGAGGAGATCAGTCAGAAAGTGTCAGTATCATGAGGGCCATTCATAACTCTCAGTTCCGAAAAAAGGTGATATCTGGAAGATTAGTAAGTGTTTGATTTAGTAAAACATTCAGTAAGCTTACCTCGTATTCCTACACAGAGTGCAACAGCAGTATATTCCACAACAGTAAAGCAAAATAAGTAAAATTATCTCAAGTACTAAATAAGAAGACTTCCCATGAACTGGGCAACTGTTGGAAACCAAGCTGATTCCAGTCGGCCCAGAATTAGAATACTGATCCAGATTTTCACATTACCATCCCTCTTGTTTCTTCTGAGCAGCAGCCAGAAATCACTGGTTGGTTCACAGGAATAAGCAGGTTTAGTCTAAATTGCAGGAAAAAAACTCAAAAACAACTGATGAGAAAACCACTCAAAAACACCTAATAACAAGTGTACCATAGTTTTTGAAACATAATTTTTTTTTCTCTCTCCAGTCTCCCATTTTTACTAAAGACAAATCATGATAGGACTGATTTGCTTTTTTATACTTGGCCTGATTATCTGTATAAAATACAGCAAGAATAATGATTTTTCACATGGGCTTTTAAAAACTGGCTTTGATGGAACTCTGTTTTATGAGGAAACTCAGATAAGACTTTAAAATATGAATTGGATAAATTCCTCTCCTCTTGAGGTCCCAAGATAATTTGGGGCTCCTGGGCCTGTCAGAAACTGGCATTCTTTACTTACCACAGGTCAGAAACCCTGGCATAAACAAGGTATGGGGCAAGTTTTCCCAAGGGCCTTTATTGGCTTTATAAGTCAAGTTTGATTCCTTAAAGGAAAGCACACTATTCCAGCCAAAGCCTTGGTAAAATAACCAGTTTATCCAGTTGTGTCCTGTTGCAAAAGAAAACATTCGTATTGCACTTACGCAAATAACTGTATTGCCATAAGTTGAGAATATTCACAAATAGGTTCCAAATTCTGGAGAAATCGGAAACAAATAGGCTCCAAATTTTATTCACAGTGATATACTTTACTCAATTGTTAAACAGCTCAAAGAAAAGCTCAAAGCAGCTCAAAAGAAAAGTTTTCTTGACTCTGAAAAATAAAACAAAGGATAAGCAACATTTTAAACAAAAAATAAAAAAAATTACTTCAGTCTCCTGTTAGCTCAGTCCGTGTAGTTAACGCTTGCCCTATTTGATATCCACGAACACTCCAGCTCTTCATGAGAGTCCGGAAAATTTCTTTCCTCTATTTTAATGTCACAATTGCCAAAGTTATCGGAAACCTACATTGAAAAGCACCTGTCAAAGTCCTATAGCTGATTAAAAATTACCTTTTGATTAAAACCAGACAGTTGTCTCTGGATGACAAAAATGCCTTATAGCAGCCTCTGTTAAATAATTGACTGGGGATTTTGGTTACTTCTGTGGCACATAACAATTTTATATAACAATTATAACGTACACTAAGTTATATCAGAATTATAGTTGTTTCCCATAATTTTGGAACACATGCCAGTAACATTTATACAAATATAGCCCAAAGAAAACCAAGCATCATTTTATATTTGACAGTGCTTCCTATATGATTTTTATACCAAAAAAGCCAAGTTTCACCTTTGCAGTAGTGTCCTATTGTTAACCCCGATTCTTAATAAAACTGTATAGACAAATCTAATTTTAATAAGTATAAAACTGTGTAAACAAATCTAATTTTAATCAGTATAAAATTTAATCAGTATAAAATCTAATTGTAATCAGTATAACCATAAGGTATGATTCTCATAAACTGTTTACAGCTCTTTACAATTTTTGTTGAAGAGTAGATTATTGCTTTCAGGAAACCCTGTTGTGATTTTTTGCAGTGTTCAATTTATGGAAAAACTGAATAATATCCCTTTAACTTTAGCCAATATGTTCACACAGATTTTTTTTACAAGATTAATTTTTTACAAATGTACAACTTACTCAGACCTTCAGCGTTATCGTACTTAACTTAAAACAATCCTATCCCCCTTTAATCTAGGTCAAAAATACACATTCTCATGCTTTCTTACAATCTTTTACCAAAAACACATTTCACTTTCCTTACGTATCTGTAATGTAAAACTCTTTCTTCAGTAGTCTTCAATTACATATTACAATGTTAACTCTTAGCAACTTTTACTTATGGTGGAAAACCTTGGTAAGTAAGGAATTCTAATTATGTACTAGGTATGGAGCCTAGGACACAGAACAGAAGTGCAGATAAGGTCTGACTCTTTCTAGCATAGCTAGGGGGCATGGCTAACACCACATGTCCCCAAGCCTTACCTAGAATCTGCTCCAAAGTAAGTAAGTTAAACAGTTTTCAAAAGTCAAAGAAGCAGTTTATGATCTTAAAGCATTTAGCAAACCTAATATCTAACCTGCCTAATTTAAACCACATGTCTTTATTTTGAAGATATTTTGATTTTATCAATAATCTTTAAAACTATTTCCCAGAAATTACTTAAGTCACATGAATTAAAAGGCATTCCACTTTTTACTTTTCTGACAAAATATTTAAGTGTTCATTATTTTTAAACCAGTTATCAAAGCTCTTTTATATTTCACACACAATACATATAAATATACAGAAGAAGAGATGCAGTAGTTATAAGATTTTTCATTTGCCAGTTTTATTTATTTATTTAGAGACCGAGTCTTGCTCTGTTGCCTATGCTGGAGTACAATGGCATGATCTTAGCTCACTGAAACCTCTACTTCCTGGGTTCAAGTGATTCTCTTGCCTCAGCCTCCCAAGTAGCTGGGATTACAAGCATGAGCCAACACGCCTGGCCAATTTTTTGTGTTTTTAGTAGAGGCAGGGTTTCACCATGTTGGCCAGGCTGGTCTTGAACTCCTGACCCCAAGTGATCTGCCTGCCTCAGCCTCCCAAAATGCTGGGATTATAGGTGTGAGCCACCACACCCGGCTCATGTGCCAGTTTCTTAATTGGATTACTGGGTTTAGGATAGAGCCCTTGGAGGAACAGGGCCAGGAAAGCATGCAGTGTCTACAGCCTAAAAATAAGCAGGCACAGTTGGAATGCAAAACAGATCCCCAAAAATTAAGTGTCCCATTTGTATACTGGATCCTGGATTCCCAAAAGAGAAACGCTATGGAACAAGGCAGTCCAATGATTTTACCATGCATTTCATTGCAAAGTAACCCAAAGCCAGTCAGTCCATTCTGTGATCAGCCCATCACTCATGGGAGTTGTATCTCAGTGGGGGTTGAGGGGATGCTTCTGATCCAAATGTGCAAAGATCTGAGTATCCCCCTTGTGCCATTAGTTATACCCAAAAGTATATTTCCTACCTAGTTATATACGAAAGCTCTGTGAAGTAATTTCTGATACCCCCAAAGTGAAAATCATCAGATAGTGCAATGCAAAACAGAACACAGCCTTAGATTTTGAGAGGGATCTATCCATTTTAAATTTTGGGGTTCCATGAGGAAAATAGAGGTTTTCACTTAAAAGGGATCTGTGGTGCCCCCTCTGTTTTCCGATGGAGTCCCAGGCTGTTAAAGCTTGATTATCTGCTTTCAATTAAGCTGACTTAACCACGGCACTTTTTAAAACGTCCTTTTAAATCCCCTGTTACCCATCTTTAGCCATGCCAAAGTGCCAATATTTCTGGCTTTTGAAGCGGGTAACCTTCCAGGTGCTCAGAGAAAGAAAAATTTAAGACAGTTCATGGAGGGGAAGAGAATCAACAAATGGTAAAGGTCACACAGATACCAACCAGAAAGTACTCATTGCCTTTGCCAGATTGAACCTGGGCCACCAGCCATTGTAAAATGGCAAAGCCTTAGCTGCTGAGCTCCAGCACTAAGCAATTTCCATTGCTCTTTCCAGAAGGAGCCCAGAGCACCCAATTTTGAGCTTGCAAAGGCTCAAGATAATTTTTAGAGCTAATTATAACAACCCCCAAATTCCTGTTCTCGGGATGGTAGAGACAGAGCAAGTACTGCCATGTGGTTACAAGATCAAGCTCCTCAGGATATTTTTCAACATGTTGTCTCTGGGCAAGATGAAATAATGGACAGTTGATCTGAGTAACAGAAAAGATAAGAAAGGGAAAGGAGAGAATGGGAGAAAAGCATTGGCTGTGGCAGGGTTGGGAAGGTGAGAAGCTCAAGGAGGCCTGAGAAAGACCCCTCTATTGCAGTGACACTGAGTCAAGTTCAGGCACCACTTGTCTGTAGTGAAGGGACCTTTTTCACCAGTCCCATCAGCTCAAGTTTCCCGTTTTGGGAAGGATAAAAGCTCCCCATGTCCCATGATTCTGTACATGCCTAATCCTGTCACCCATAGCCGTCAGCAAGAGTGCAAGGCTGAGTAATCCAAAGAGAATAGCAGTTAACATCCCGTAGTGCCAAACCCGTTCTTAGCCCAGAAGGACTTTACTGAGGGGGATCTCTAACGCCCTAAATCTTAGGAAGAAGTCTAATTTTCCTAAGTTGGGCCGCAGACCAAAGTTCAGTCAAGCATCCTTTCCTTTTATTAAGAGGGGTGTTTAAACCCACCCTGTCTTAGGAGAGACTCTCAACTCCTGTAAGTTAGGGCTCTAACCCAATCCTCTTCGTCACCTGGGTACCCCACCACTTAACGAAAGTTGGCCAATTGGTGCTGCAGTCTACTTTTTGGCACTGGAGGTCTCAGTATATTCCCTGCGGGGTTTGCCAGGAAGTTATTACTGGAAAGGGGTCCTGATCCAGATGCCAAAAGAGGTCTGGATCTTGTGCAAGAAAGAATTCAAGGTGAATCCATAGAGTAAGATGAAAGCAAGTTTATGAAGAAAGTAAAGGAATAAAGAATGGCTACTCCGTAGGCCAAGCAACCAAAAATGTCATATTGCATACCTATGCTAGTATTTCTATAGACTATGTTTCCAGAAATTGAATTGCTACTCAATTAAGATGTTTTAACACTTCAGGTTTTTATAATAATGTATTATTTTATGTTCCCATCAGTGGTAAAAGAAAGTGCTTGTTACCTTACTTCCTTACTAGTGCAGGGATATTATCAGTCTTTTTAATCTTTGCTAATCAAATAACCCTCAAACTTCCCCCTTCCCCAAATATATATAATTAGGTTGTAATTTGGATATTTTTCAGTATTAATTTATTGGCAGTTTGTTTTGTCTTTTTTGTGAACTATGTTTTTATGTCTTTACCTGTTTTCTTTTATGTATCATTCTTTCTTTGATTTGTAAGACCTTTTTCTTTTGACCATCCGTTAAACTTATCCCCATGTAACAAAGAATAAGGTATTTAAATTTCTTTCACTTTCAGATCAACCAAGAAGGATCACCTCTTTTGCTATCATAGGTTAAGATTTCTTTTCAGTAATGTAGAATTGAATACCTCTATTGTCATTTGTTATTTGCATTGCACCTAATAATTCAAAGAAGAGTTATATTTTCTTGGAAAATTTTTATACCATGTTTAAGAGGTTTTGTTTTTGTTTTTTAGAAAATATTGTAAGTTTAGCTAATTTTATATTCTTATTTATTATGCTTATTTCCCTTTTTGGTTCAGGATAATGCTAACTACAGATTATTTCAGAAAACACTCAAATTGTGTCGTTTTTTTGCCAACTCCCTTTTCCACTATACTAAGGTAAGTCTTTATTATACGTTACTTTATTTAATTGTAGTCCTCTCAAAAAACGAATTATTATCCCCATTCCACAGAATAGAAAGCTCGAGCTCAGATAGCATATAACTTGATCAAGTCACATATCTAGAAACCAGTAAGGCTGGGATTTAAGTACAGATGTGATTTCTTTTTTATGGTTAGACTATGCCTTAGAAAGTAAAAGAAATAGTTTTTATTGTATTATAGGAAAAAGCTGATGATCATTTGAGAATTTTTAAAGATTCCCCTGATGGAATTGATTTTTTCAAAAAGACAAGCAGCATAGTTAGGGAAAACTTTGCCTCCCTACACACCAAGCAAATATCAGATGGGTTACTACCCATCAAATGCCATTGGTGCATTTCCCACAATGTGTCTTTGCCACTGGAATACAAACCCTGCAAGCTGCAGGGAACCCAGTGTAAGAAGCAACCAACTACTCTTAAATGGCAGCTGCCCAGAAAGACCAATTTGGATGGCAGTGTATCAGTAGCCAGGGTACCAGCCATGGAATTCTGACTATAATAAATCGTCATTGGAAACCCTTATCTTTCCTCAAAAACAGAAGAAAAGGTCAAAAACAAATTGAACATGGACAGTAGTTTTTTTAAAAACCACTAACATCTTTTACTAATAATGTTTTGTTCACTGACTGCTGTAAGCATTCTCTGCTCATCTTTGCAAATAATCTGCCTTGACAACTTTTCTATTTGTTTATTTTTTTGAGACAGAGTCTCGGTCTGTTGCCCAGGCCTGGAGTGTGATGGCATGATCTCAGCTCACTGCAACCTCCGCCTCCCAGGTTCAAGCGATTCTCCTGCCTCAGCCTCCCAAGGAGCTGAGACTACAGGCGCCTGCCACCACACCTGGCTAGTTTTTGTATTTTTGGTAGAGATGGGGTTTCACCATATTGGTCAGGCTGGTCTCAAACTCCTGACCTCAGGTGATCTGCCCACCTTGGCCTTCCAAAATGCCGGCATTACAGGTGTGAGCCACCGTGCCCGGTCGACAATTTTTCTGTTTTACAGTTACCACTACTATTCTGATGACTCTTACATATGCAGGCCTCTTTAAAATTATGACACAGTTTTTAAAGTGTGGTGGCTCATGCCTGTAATCCCAGCACTTTGGGAGGCCAAGGCGGGTGGATGACCTGAGGTCAGGAGTTCAAGACCAGCCTGGACAACATGGTGAAACCCTTCCTCTACTAAAAATACAAAATTAGCCGGGTGTCGTGATGCACGCCTGTAATCCCAGTTACCTGGGAGGCTGAGGCGTGAGAATCGCTTGAATCCGGGAGACGGTTGCAGTGAGCCGAGATCACACCATTGTACTGCAGCCTGGGCAACAAGAGTGAAACTACGTCTCAAAAAAAAAAAAAAAAAAAAAAAGAAAAATAATTTTCTTTTAAAAGGGGGCACATTCAGGATTTTATTTTATTTTGCATTCCTTTGTGAGATTATATGTACTAAAAAGACACATTTTATGCAAAGAATGAATAGAGTTGTTTTATTTTAGGAATTTCTTCCTTTCCTCTCTGATTCTTGCTGTAATTTGCACCAGCTGTATCTTCAGATACACAGGTAAGAAGAATGCCGTATGATTATTAAGATATAACAATGCCATCTGTGCCATGCAGTGCTTGAGTACCTACCATTTTACAGTAAAACAAAAATTTTTCTTAATGTTTTAGTAATTTTTATCTGCTAGCTTGAAATAATTGGAGATAGAGGCTTTTGAAAGATACATTCCACATGAGTTATGCTTATCTTTGTATTTTACTAGTACCTTATACAGGAGTGATAATTAGTAGGGTGATAAAATCCAATGGCAAATATAAATATATATATATACACAAATATACGTATACCTTATATATGCCTTTATATTTTAATATTGGCATTTTTTCATCTTTATTTTTATTTTGTTTGTATGAAGTTTAAGTCAGTCCCCATTTGAATTTAAATTTTGATACCTTTCTGTAATTCACTTTACAGGACGGTCTTTTTTCTGAAACCATCTCAGAAAAGAAAGGGAATTACAGAAAGGTATCAAAATTTAGATGGGGGCTAGGCGACTTCTAAAATTGATGGTTACCTCCAAAGAGCCCTAAATTTGACACAAAGTGAGTTCATTTATCCATCAGTCCTGTTGCAGCTTCATAATTCATTTAGCGTCCCAGACAACTTTTTCATACTTTTCCTTCCTCGAACTTCCTGTATCTCCAACATCTTCCCAATTCCTCATTGTCAATGACCTCACTTCCTGTGTCACTGAGGAAAAATGGAAGCAATTAAAAGAGAGCTGCTGTATGTTTCCTGTAACACATCTACTATTCTATGTGTCTAGACCCATATATTCATTCCCTCACTACCATGAGTGAACTGTGCCCCTAAGACTAGCCTCTCCATTGTGCATTGGATTTCATCCTCTCTCACAGGCTCAGTGACCTTGCACCAGCAATTATTCCCTTTCCCTCTTGCATCATCAGCCTTTCCTCCATACTGGGTCACTCTCATGAGTATACAAATATGCTGTTATTTTTCCCATCTTAACAATGCAAAACAAAATCTCTTGACTCTACATCCTCCTACAAATACCCTCTCGTTTCTCTGCCTTTCTTTACAGCAAAATTTCTAGAAAGAGTTGTCTATACCCCTGTCTCAACTCTTTCTTGAATCTAGTCCAGTCAGGCTTTCTGCACCAACACTTCATCAAAATAGTTCTTGTTAAGGTCATGAGTGACCACCACATTACTGCATCCACTAGTCAATTATAGTCCTTCTGTAACCTGTCAGTAGCACTTGATCCTCTTTTATGAACACTTTGTTCTTTTGGTTTCTAGGACATGTCTCACTCTTAGTTCTCTTGGTTCCAGTCTTACTATCTGCTCCTTCTCAGCTTCCCTAGGAGGTTTCTCTTCTAAGTTAAGTGTGTCCCAGCACTTACTCCTCAGGCCTGTTATCTGTCTATTATCATTTAGTCTCAAGACTTTAAATTTATATCTTCTTTAATGTCTAACTACCAATCAGGACATCTATACTAAATTGTCCCAAACTGAACTCTTGATTTCCACCCATGTCATCCTCATACCCAGTAAAATCTGCTCCTTTTGTAACCTCTTTATTTCAGTTTAAGTGGCAACTTTGTTCTTCAAATTGATCAGGCCAAAAAACCTTGCCCCTTTAGCATATTCTGTCAATGTTACCCTCAGTGTACACAGGCATGCACGCACGTGCATGTACATGCACTTCTCATCACCTGAACTGCTACCATCTGATCTGACTCACTATTATTTTCTTGCCTGGATTTTGCAAAAAAGTTTATGTCTTTGCCTCACGCTAGTTTGTTCTCCACACAGTAGCCAAAATGAGTGATAAAAAACACAAATCAAATGATGTGACTTCTTTGCTCAACCCTCAGATGACTTTCATCAATAGAACTTCTTGTCTTTCTTTCCTTGTTTTATTTTTTTTCTCTGCAGCACTGAATTAACCTCTGCTATATTATGTATTTACTTGTACACTTGTCTGTTAACTGTCCCCTTTCATTAGAATTGTAAACTCTATAAAGACAGTGACTTTGTATATTCTCTTTATTACTGTATCACCCACTCATGGAACAGTGCATGGCATGTATACATAGGCACTTAGTAAACATTTATCTAATTAATTTAAAAATATTTGATTGAAAAAATAAATTCTTGCAATGATGCTCAGTAGATGTAATTCAAGTCTGGAATTTCATTACTATGTTTTATTTGTATATGTCTTTTATTTGCTTATAATTAATCCTCACGATAACTCAGAATCAATGTCACAAATGACAAAACTGAGTCTCAGGAAGGGCAAATGAATGAACCAAAGTCATGTAACTAATTGACAGATTGGTGCTTTTTCCATCACGCTACAAAAACCTCAAGTGTTTATCTTAAGTGCATACTTTAAAATGCTGTTATCCTCTGCTAGACAGAGTTTCTCATGTATTGTCAAGTATACAATTAATGTGGCAAAAAATATAGAATACATATCTTAGTTCACATAAGTTTTGATTGAACTTTAGTTTAAAACCCAGTTACTGAGACATTTTCATGAAATAGTCTTTCCATTCTTCTTCAGTGTTAGTATATGGTTTATTTCTTGTAAAGCTCTTGCTTCTGAGAAACTGAGTATGAATTCATAGTAAATTCAGCGTTCTGCCTATTTAAAAACAACTTTTTTTTTTTTTCTTTTTTGAGACGGAGTTTCGCTCTTGTTGCCTAGGCTGGAGTGCAGTGGTGCAGTCTTGGCCTCCCAAAGTGCTGGAATTACAGGTGTGAGTCACCATGCCCGGCATTTTGTTTGTTTGTTTAGTTGGTTGGTTGGTTTTTTTTTTTTTGAGACAGAGTTCACTCTCCCGCCCAGGCTGGAGTGCAGTGGCGCGGTCTTGGCTCACGGCAATCTCCGCCTTCCAGTTTCAAGCGATTCTCGTGCCTCAGCCTCCCGAGTAGCTGGGATTACAGGCATGCACCACCACACCCAGCTAATTTTTGTATTTTTTAGTAGAGACGGGGTTTCACCATGTTGGCGAGACTGGTCTTGAACTCCTGACCTCAGGCAATCCACACGCCTCAGCCTCCCAAAGTGCTGGGATTTGACAGGCGTGAGACACCACACGCTCCACCTAAAAACAACTTTTAATAGAAATAAGCTAGAATTTATCAGAAATAATCTTTTCAATATGTATTTTCACTTCTGATTTACGATAGATTTTTATAGTATTTTTAAGGATATCATTGTCAAAATGGTATCAGTGCCTCAAAGCAACAAAGATTTCTCTAAGATTATCAGCTTCTCATTTTATAGAATTATAGCTATGTTTAGTTTAGAGATCTTGATCCAATTCTGGTTTCAATTCAGTACTTGGGATTTTGTTTTATAAAATGCACACTTATTTTTAAAAATTTAGTTTTTAATATATTTTTACTACTAGAACATCAGTTTATAGTACTTACTGTACCTAAAATTTTAAGATAGCTATTAATAAGTTTTTTTCTCTCCCTTTCCAGCAAGTTTCCTCCAAGCCTTTATGCTACCAGGATTTCTAAAGCACACCAGGAGGAAATAGCAGGTGCTTTCCTAGTGACCCTGGATCCACTTATCAGTCAGCTGCTCACATTTCAACCTTTTGTGCAGGTGGTTTTGGATAGTAGATTAGGTAAGCTTCAAAACAGATTTAATGGTAAATCATCTATTATGACATGTTAGAGACAGTGATTTCCCCTAACCATTCTTTTTTACAATTAAGAAATTTTTATTAAGTTTCTTTTAGTTTCTTTTCTTGAAACATATTTCTTATTTCAAAATTATACCTGGCTGGGCACAGTGAATCATGCCTGTAATCCCAGCACTTTGGGAGACCGAGGCGGGGAGATCACCTGAGGTCAGGAGTTCAAGACCAGCCTGACCAATATGGTGAAACCCTATTTCTACTAAAAGTACAAAAATTAGCTGGGTGTGTTGGCGTGTACCTATAGTCCCAGCTACTTGGGAGGCTGAGGCAGGAGAATCGCTTGAACCCAGAAGGTGGGGGTTGCAGTGAGCTGAGATCGCACCACTGCACTCCAGGCTGGGTGACAGAGTATGACTCTGTCTGGGAAAAAAAAAAAAAAAAAATTCCTTTACGTATTAATCAGGTTTCTGCTGAATTAATGTGTTTTTATTACATGTAAGACCTGCCATGTGAACTACAGTTTCCACAATGTCTTCTTCTTGTTGTTGTCATGGATAAGCTGCCATCTCAGCCTAAGGAAGTGCAAACCCTGTGGTGCACAGACAGCCAGGCCTCAGAAACTACAACCAGGTAGCAAACATGTTTTTATCCAGTCACATTACCAATGGTTGAGAATGCTCTGTTGTTTGGAATGGTCTTGAAATTAAGTTTTGTTTTTTTTTTAATCAGATATTTATGTTAATAGTTATTGTGTAGACCTCATATGTGTGTGCTACACACACATATATATTGCTACTATATAACAGTAGATAAATATAAAATATATAAACCTATATTAGATGCTAAAAATATTTTAATGTTTTAATTTTGTTTAGTATTGCTTAATGGTGAGCATTATAAACATTGATTATAATAGAGTAGCTGTAAGTAGAAGCATTTAAAAATGAGCTCTGGTAAATAGAACACTAGACTATGGGGGAGTGTGTGTGTGTGTGTGTGTGTGTGTATATATATATATGGTATATCCTGGCAAATTTTACCTTTAATCATCTTCCTTGCCAACACCATAGTCCATGCTCTAGTTTCTTTCTTCCCGGATTACTCTGTGCTCTAATTTTCTACCTCTTCCTTTATCCCATTCTGTGTACATAACATTTATGTACTGTCAAAGAAATTCCTTAAAGGAGAATTTTTGTGGACATTTTTTGCATCATTTACCAACTGTTTATCTTAGTACTGAGTTATACAAAGTCAGAGTTCCTCAAGGAACTTGAAACTTAAATAGCTAAATTAGATATTATATGGAAAACAGAAAATAAGTAGCAGAAAAGGAGGAGTCATTTTAAGATTAAAATGGTTGAAGAAACTTAGAGGATTTAAACAACAAATTAAAAATAGTCAAGTTATGGGCATGGTGTAGTGGCTCACGCCTGTAATCCCAGCATTTTGGGAGGCCAAGGCAGGAAGATCACTTGAGCCCAGGAGTTGGAAGACCAGCCTGGGCAACATAGTGAGACCTCATCCTTAGAAAAAATTTAAAAATTAGCCAGGACAGCTGGCACATACCATTGGTCCCAGTTACTTAGGAGGCTAAGGTAGGAGAATCACTTGAGCCCAGGAGGTTGAAGCTGCAGTGAGCCATGGTCTTGCCAGTGCACTCCAGCCTGGGTGACAGAGCAAGACCCCGCTCCAAACAAAACAACAAAACTGTCAAATTGTAAGTACGTAAAGAAGACAAAAGCACGAGTAAAAGGAAGACATAAATAAGGAGTGTGACAGAAACAAGGAATATTTGTTGAAAATGAATACAAGAATGAGGAGCAAAAGTAGAAGATGGCAACAGTATGGGACAGGCTTTTATTCCAAAGTTGAGAAGTTCTAACATTATGCTTCAGTTTTTGAGCAGAATAGAAGCTCAGAGCCAGGTTTAGGGAGACTAACCTCATCATGGTACACTGAATGGGATAAAGGAAGAGGTGAAAAATTAGAGCACAGAGTAGTCCGGGAAGAAAGAAACTAGAGCGTGGACTATGGTGTTGGCAAGGAAGATGATTAAAGGTAAAATTTGCCAGGATATACCTTATATATATACCTATAGTCTAGTGTTCTATTTATCAGAGTTCATTTTTACATGCTTCTACTTGCAGCTACTCTATTACAATCAATGTTTATAATGCTGACCATTAAGCAATATTGAACAAAATTAAAATATTAAAATATTTTTAGCATCTAATATAGGCTTATATATTTTATATCTATCTACTGTTATAAAGTAGCAATATATATTGTCTACACAATATTAACATTCATATCTGATTAAAAAATGTTTTTTGACACACATGAGGTCTACACAATAACTATTAACATAAATATCTGATTAAAAATTTTCTTTGACACTGTATTTTCCTTTTATGTGCATATTCACACATGTTGGAAACTTGCTGAGTATACCTCTTGAAATTTTTCTTTGCTTAAACAACCTTCCATGTTACATATTATTATTATACTTGCTAATTAGTAAATGTTATTAACGTTGGGTTCAATGTTCTCAATTTCTCTGCAGGATATCTCTACTCAAAGCCATTTTCTACAGTTTTGAGCAGTGTTCTGGTGAACTCTCTCTACCTGTTCATTTACAGGGATTAAAGAGTAAGGGGAAAGCTGAGGTGGCTGTCACATTGTATCAGCATGTTTGTGTTCATCTGTGTACATTTATTACTTCCTTTCATCCCTCACTGTTTGCTGAACTGGTAAGCATATTACTGTGCTAAGCTAAGGTTACACTTTTGCTTTCTCTTCACTGAAATTGTGATTCATATACAGAAGAAAGAGTGGGAATACTTAACGTGTATTCGTTTTGAATGAAACTTAGTTGTGTCCTAGAAAATGGTAATCCTAGATTCCTATATTGTATAGATCTAATATTTGGCTAAAATATTTGAGAAAACATTTTGGGTGGGGAGGTATGCAAAGACAGTGTGAGAAGAGGAAAAAATATGTGGTACTTAAGTAAGTTTCAAAAGAAAAATTAATAGCTTGTAGTACCAGGGCTCTTTTAGATCTCAGATATAATGTAGATTTTCAAAAAATAGAATTTGATTCGAAAAGAGGTTAAGAAATTCTAGGAATTTGATACTTGTAATATCTGAAATTTAAGGATCAGTAGCATTTCAGATATTACATAATATCTAGCACCTATTAAATATTGTATGTGAATAAAAGCAGAAAGAAGAGTATAAGCATATATGTTATTTATGTTGTTTTGAATATTTCAGGCTACTTAGAGAATCTTTGTGGATCCTCGTGATTGAGTTACCACATTTAAAACCATGTTGAACTCTCCATAGCACAGCACGGTACTTAATGTATAGTAGGTGCTCAATAAATAGTGAGGGAATGGCAGTGTCCTTTTAGATACTAGAAAGTAGAACTTTCCCATTGAGGATCTGTTCTTTGGATTCTGATAGTGCTTTCTTGTTTTATTTTGAGAAATATAATACTATTATTGTGAATTTTAGTATTTAAATAAATTTTTCTGTTTTTGATTAGGATGCTGCTCTGCTGAATGCTGTACTTAGTGCTAATATGATCACCTCTTTGTTAGCTATGGATGCATGGTGCTTCCTTGCTCGGTACAACATATTTGCTTTTTCTTTGGATTGGTTATTAGTAGTGACTGACAGTAAATAATTTTATAATTGTAAGTTTATAGAAAAACTATGTTTCAATAATCCTTTAATAATAATTCCCAAAATGCTCTGATTTCATATTACAGCATTAAATTAGGAAACAAGTTCTCTTCTTTCTTTGGTTCAAGCCAATAGATGAGTACTGTTTAGGGAGTTTTGTATATTGTGATACTATTTGGTCATGGAAGTAATGGCAGTTTTTAATGTCCTCATCAGAATATTTAGTGCTTTATGCAAGTTCATCTCCTTGTGTTTCTGAGTAATTGTATAAACCCAGTTGCCTTCTCTTTATGTTGCAGATATGGGACTGCTGAACTCTGTGCATACCATGTCACCATAGTGGCTCATCTGGTGCGTAGAATTACAAGGCCTCAAATACCCACTCTCTATGCAGTTCCTTTGGGGATATGATAATCTTTAAGAATGTGAATATCAGCGGGAGAAATATCATAGTAACAAGATTGTTTTGACAGTCTTTGTCCTGTATTAATGCTGATGCTTTTAAGAAGGATGTACTGAAAAACTGTTAGTGTGAAACTGGGGATGTTTTCTCATATTCTCAGGATTTTATGTAATTTCAGTAATTGTTCTGGGAAGGAAAGACTAGGTTGAGATTACATTTAAAATTGAATACAAAGTAGAAAATAAGAGCGATTTATAATTGATGGCCAAGAGGTCTCTCTCCTCTGTCTCTCTAATATGCCTTAGACCCTGATTTTGTTGTATTTTTTTTTTTAAGTCAGGATGATTTGAGAGGAACTTGAATTTGACAGTGATAGATGCTTTTGGCAAAAGATTTAGTCATGTTTTATGAATGGGTACACAGAGAAAATGATTTAATAATGATTTCATCTTTTTAACATTAACATTTTTTGCTTTTAAATTCTGAAGTGTTTTATGTGTTCCACATAAGATGATTATGACCTATTTGTTATGTATTTTTGTCCCTGGCCTTTAAGATCTTATGTGGGCCATACATCTTTTGCTTTCCAATAGTCTTACTGTATCTTACATTTCTTGGTTTACCTTTAAAGGATTTTGTAGATCAGACAGTGAGGTGTGTAATATGAACAGCTGACATCTATGTCTCCATGGCTAGATGGTCTGGATTATCACTTAACCCACTTTACTAAATCCTTAACATATCTTTCACAAAGCAGATAAAGAGTGATTTTTATGTTACGTGTTTTATGTCTCAGGTTTCCTTTAAATAAAAGCTTATCAGTGCATTATGGTGTAGGAATGGATTTCTTCTAGTTCATTATGATATAAATTGATTCCAGGATGGAATGATAGTATATTATGATAGGAATTGATAAAATTGAGTTTATAACATTTTTTTGTTAGTGGTGGTTTTTTTCTTAGAGACAGGGTCTCATTCTGTCACCCAGGCTAGAATGCAGTGGTGTGCAATCATAGTTCACTACAGCCTCAAACTTCTGGGTGCAAATGGTCCTCCTCCCTCACCCTCCTGAGTAGCTGGGACTACAGGCATGCACCACTATACCCAGCTCAATTTTAAAACGTTCTGTGGATATGGGGTTCTTGCTGTGTTGTCCAGGCTAGTCTCAAACTCCTGGGCTCAAGCAGTCCTCCCACCTTGGCCTCCCAAAGTGCTGGGATTACAGTTGCGAACCACCACACTCAGCCCCTATAATGTCTTTTAATGAGCTTCTGTCTTGTAGAGTTTTATCTACCTCTCTATTATTGTAGTTAGATCTTAAAAAGTTCCATGAATTGTCTTTGGACTGACATACCAAGTTATCAAAATGATAATTAGAAATAGAAATTACAGTGTTATTTTTAAATATAATGTCAAAATTTCAATCTCATTCTAAATTTAGATTCATTGAAGATAAAAAAGAAAAGCCCCAAAATTAAAAGTCAATATTACTACAATCTTTTCCCCTAGAAAGAGCTGCTATTAATATTTTGGCATATTCTCTTCTTATAAAAATTCTGATTCTAAATTAGTCAATCTCTTCTCTCTTTCTCATGTCTTTTTCCAGATAAAATCATGCCCTGGAGAATGTTATCAACTCATCAACCTATCAATACTGTTGAAGCGTCTCTTTTTCTTCATGGCCCCACCCCATCAGGCAAGGAAGGATATCATCTTTGTCACTGTCTGTGAACCTGCTCAGAGTTGGATTCAGACTCCTTTGATAGCCTTTTTTTTTCCGTTTTAAAAATTTTATTTTATTATTTTTTTGAGACAGGGTCTCACTCTGTCACCCAGGCTGGTTGTACAGTGGCTCAGCCATAGCTCACTGCAGCTTCAACTTCGGCTCAAGCAATCCTCCCACCTCAGCCTCCTGAGTAGCTGGAACTACAGGCACACACCACTACGCCTGGCTAATTTTTTAAAAAATTATTTGTAGAGACTGGGTCTCACTATGTTACCTAGGCTGGTCTCAAACTCCTGGGCTTAAGTGATCCATCTCTGCCTTCCAAAGTGCTGAGATTGCAGGTGTGAGCCACTCTGCCTGGCCTTGCCTCCATTTATTTTAAATTTATTGGTGTGATCTAAGTATAAATTTTCGACATGTTGATTGCTTTGTTTATTGCTTTCAGCTGGGTATAGATTTTGATGTCCTTGCTTCAAGTTATAATAATTATTCTAATTCCATCTTCCTGAAATAGATCTTTCCCCTTATTTTTCAAGTATATTTGAGATACATGAAATGAAATGGTTCTGTATCCCCTGCCCCTTTTATTTTGAAGAGCTAGAATATTATTTTTGTTCTTAATGGTCTTTACATAAACCTGTATGGCCTAGTGCAGTCCCTCAGACTGGTCACGTCGGAACTCTTTTATGAGCTTTTTTAAAAATACAAGTTCCTGGACTCTAATCTGTGGATGGGTGGGTATGGAGGCATGGGTATGAAGTAAGGCTCAATAATTGGTTTTGTTGGTACTATCATTAAGTTCCTATGTGAGTCAGACTTGGATCTAAGCTTGGGAACCACTACATTAGTGAAGGGGATTAGAATTTAAGGTCCTGTGGTCCTTGCTTTGAATCCTGGCATACCGTGACCTTGGGCAAGTCATCCTTTCTGAACTTCATTTTCCTTGTCTGCAAAACAGAAGATATGTATAACTATTTTGAAAAAGTTTGTAAAGACTTGGAACTAATACATGGAAAACAGCATAGTGCTAGGTTTAAGAGGGTGCTCAGTAAATGCTAGGAGTTATTTCTGACTAGGGTTTTTGCCCCAAGTCCAAGTCTGTTCCTGCCCTAGAGTGGTTGGTCAGGAACCAGAGGTACTACAACTACCTCTTAGCCTTCTTTTTCTTAAAGGTAGCCCCACCCATTAGCCCTCTAAGAGCATGGGAAGCTTGCTTGCTTCCAAAAGAATTTTCTACTCCAGATCTCTTAGAAGAAGTGGGACTGGGAGGGAAAGGGTCACATGTCATAATACTTTAAGAAAATCACTTTCCTTTTTTTTTAGACACAGGGTCTGGTTATGTTGCCCAGGCTGGTCTCAAACTTGAACTCAAACGATCCCCCTGCCTTGGCATCCTAAAGTGCTGGGATTAGAGGTGTGAGCCATTGAGCTCAGCCGTCACTTTCCTTTTAACCTCAATTTTCTTATTTATACAACAGGAATAAAATTATTTTCCCAAAGTGGTTGTGAAAATTTTAACTTTTAAAATAATATAACTCAGAATGAATTAGCTATGAGGTCTAGAAGCAGTGTTCTAAATTAGATAAATTATAGTCTATGCCTGGAGATCTCTTACTCTCAATTTTCTAAATTTTTCCAAATGAGGCTATCAGATATATAAATTATAGGTAAATGAAGGGTTACTTTTAATTTGTATCTTCGGTTATCGAATGCAGATTTTCTTTATGTACAAGTTATTGTGATAAAACTTAAGAAACCTGAATCTGAATACCTATTCTGAGAGTCTTTAGGAGAGTTAATTATAAAATTGAGATAGATACTAATACTCATAAGGCAGTTAAGAAACTTGATAAGATAGAGAATATACATATGGCATGAAAAGACCATTTAACAAATGTTAGGTCTCCTCTCCTGTTTGGCCTTTTTTTTTTTTTTTTAAACCCCTTAAGATATTATCCTTTCTCTTAAAGGAAGGAGGACGGGAAATAATATTTTTGAGACTGTACCAGTCCAGGCACTTAATTCATTTAATCCTTACAGCAGCCTTGTGGGATAGATAATATTGTGTCCATTTGACAGATGAAGAAACAGTAGCTCGAGGAAATTAAATAACTGCCACAAATTCACACCTAACAGCTGATCTGGGATGCTGAGGCAGGAGGATCGGAGGATCGTTTTATTTAGCCCAAAGTTCAAGTCCAGCCTGGACAACATAGCAGGACTCTCTTTACAGCTTGGAAACCACTGCATTATCTCATGATATCTCAAGGAACATAAAATCTAGTATAAACTATAAATTTATAAAGATACTCATATTAAAGAGTGGTTTGTGATGAATGCCAAAACTGAGGCACAAATCAAATGTTGTTGGGTGTTCGTAGCTGAGACAGTCATTTCTGAAGAGGTGCAGCATGGGAACAGGTAGACATAGGAGTTGGAGTTGATGGCATTTGAGGTATGTGTTACAGGATGAATGTGGAAGGTGGTGGGACTAGAGAAGCAAAGGCAAGAAAGCATATTAGAGAAAAAAGGAGAAGCAAGCAATGAAACTTGAAATAATTATTCAGCTATTTGCATACAAGATGTTGTCTTTTTAAGTAGTAAAATAAGAACCCCAATTTTTTTTACTAGTGATGTAGCCTTAACATAAATGAAAATAGTTAATCCCAGTATGGTGATAATATACTTTAAAAAACAAAAGTGTCTATGATGCTCATTTGGAAGAAGATGCCGATAGAAATAGATGTTAGAATGCATTTACTGTTTTAATATGAGGGGTAATTATTGAATATCACATTATTTCTTTTAGTATGTAACTATTAATAGTATTCCATTTTATCAAGAAAAGCAAAAATACAAGAAGGTTACCTACTTGAGGGAAAAGTATTTAATATGCCTTATCTAAGCACACTGATAGTTTGTACTATCTTTTTAATGTAAAGTAAAAATTACTGCATTTACATTTTAAACCCACAAGTGTATTTTTTCTTTCCAGTTTTAAGAAGGGAAATCATAATTCTCTGTGTATTATTCCCTTATACTTTAGTCTTTTATGAACTATTTTGTCATAGCAGTTTTAAGTCTTTAGAATTGTGTTGAAACCAGGGTTTTCAACCTCAGAATAGAATCTTGAACTCTTTCTGTAACAAATTTTGGCAATACCTACCCTTTTATGTTGTCCAGGACATTATATTTTTAGTTTCTATTTTGGAAAGGGAAGTAGTTCACCCACTCACTGGACTTTATTATAAAGAAAGGTGATACTTGAACTGATGTTTGCCAGTTGGCACAGTTCTCTTGGCTTTCCTGATGTAGTTTGCTTTTATGAATAAAGCTGCTTTTTATAATAGACACTCGCTCATCAAGGGATCTGTTTTTCTGGCTGTAGCCTCTGTCACAGCAGATAGCCACATAATTTCTAGCTTGTATTGACAGGTAAATATTTTCCACAAAAGAAGTAAAATTGAAATACAAATATAGTATATGACGGAAAAGTTTCTCTGTCAGATTCAATTTTTTTTGGTGAGTTTTTAGTTTTTGGTGTAGGAAAAGTTTTCATCAAGTAGATTTTGAATATTTTAAATTGAATTATTCTACTTCTTAGAAAATACACTAATATACTTCCTAGTTGGATTATACTTATTTTAATCATTAAATGCACTATTGGTTTTACCATTTTTCCACCAAAAACTGATTCAGCATTTAAACTGTTTCTTAGAACTCTTGTTTTCCATTTTTATCTAGTCTGTAACATCTGCATTTTAACAAAACAGTACTTTTCTGTTAACCTAGTAAGCACTTTGAATTGTTATTTCAGTGGTGGAATGGATTTGCCAACCACATTCTTTTTGATTTGTGGCTTACCTTTGTGAAACTGATTTAGTATGTTGTCTAAAGTAGGGCAGAACCAGCTAACTCAGTTTAAAGCTGAATCTTTGCTTCTTTAAGTTCTCTGCTATGAATCAAGTGAGATAATAGTAAGCTATGAAGGTTGACTAAATCCAGTTTGTATATTTGGAATGTTACTTTTGACTTAACTACAAGGTGAGGAGTATACAGAAAAATAAGACTTATTGGTAAGTAGGAGCATGATAAGATATCTGACATAACTAATAATGAAATACATTATTTAATGGCTTAGTGCATTTATATCGTGCTCCACTTAAGCTGTGTTTTTGTTTTGGAAACCAGTGCAGTGTCAACAACAATAATAATAAGGTATGTTCATTTATGTTACCTTGGTCTGGAACATAGATATTACGGTACTATTAAAAAGCTTTCTTGAAATATTAAATGTGGAAACAAATACTTAGCTTTTGTGTATCCATTCCTCTGACTTGTCTCATATTACTCTTCTTTAACAATTTATTTCAGCTGGAGTTTATCCATAAATTTTCCCCAAAAGAAGCAGAAAATCTGCCTCTGTGGCAGCATATTTCCTTCCAGGCGTTACCTGCTGAGCTTAGGAAACAAACTGTCCATGAGGTCTCCACGGTAGGCACAGCAGAATGCAGGAAATGGCTGAGCAGCAGTCATACTTTGGGAGAACTAGAATCTCTGGTAAGATAATAATTTTGATTAATTTTATTCATTCAGCAGCTATTTATTGAGCATTGTTTTAGGTAATGGGGATAGGTTGTTAATAACAAGCACACAGGCTCTGTGCTCTGTTTCTGTTAGAACCTAGTAAGATTTTCAGATTTCTACATCGTAAAAGAATCTGTGAGAAACGTACTGTTATTTTAATTGATGTATTATATTGGGGGGTTGTTTCCTATGTTGCTTAAGACATGTTGAGACATGATCAAACACACTATGGAACACTTGACTTGTGTATTTTTGCTGATGCATCTCTGGATTAGGCAGATGTAATTCTTCCATTCGACAAAATACAACCCCCATTTTATGCGAACTTACTCTGAACCTTTATGTACCTTTTACATAGAATGTTCCCTCATAAAATAATGGAATAATAAAAAGACACTCATCCACTAGAAGAAGTAGGAAATGCGAGCTTTTAAAAAGTTGACTGGATATAGTACATGTAATTGAATTTTCCAGTTTAGTGTTCATACGCTCATTCATTCAAGAAATGTATTTGGAATACTTTTATGTGCCACTTTGTTCTAGGCATTGGGGGTACATCGGGAACCAAAAATTTCTACTCTCATAGACTCACATTTGAGCTTAGCAGTGGACAGTAAAATAAGAAATGCCAATTTACATTAAGTAGAGAAAAGCAAGGATAAGGATAGGGCATTCAAAGGGACAGAGGTCTATTTGCAATTCTAACTTAGGAGTTCAGGGTCTTCTGAGGGCATATGTCTCCATGCTGAGTACAAATGTTCTGATACTGTTACATGTAATGACACTTGATCATAATTATTATAATTTTTTGTGAGGGGATGAGGTTTTGTTCTCATGGCCCAGGCTGAGGTGCAATGGCGTAATCTTGGCTCACTGCAATCTCCGCCTCCCAGATTTAAGCAATTCTCCTGCCTCAGCCTCCTGAGTAGCAGGGATTGGCTCCCACCACCATGCCCAGCTAATTTTTTGTATTTTTAGTAGAGACGGAGTTTCGCCATGTTGGCCAGGTTGGTTACGAACTCCTGACGTCAGGTGATCCACCCGCCTTGGCCTCCCAAAGTGCCGGGATTACAGGTGTGAGCCACAGTGCCCAGGCTTATCCAAAGGAAATGTTTTTATGTGACTTTATTTTAGAAAACCTGTTAAATACCTTGTTAATAGGTTAAATGTGTCTGAGTTTTGCATTTAATGTGTACCAATTTCTATAGTAAGGACAAAAGATGTTTTGTTTTATATTAGGTAAAGTAAAAGCACTATAAGTAAACTTTTGAAGTATGACCACAGCTTTTTAGTCCAGCAGGTTGTTTAACATATGTCTTTTTAAATTTTTTTTCAACTTTTATTTTTTATTTTATTTTTTGGGATGGAGTCTTGCTCTGTTGCCCAGGCTGGAGTGCAGTGGCATGATCTCGGCTCACCGCAACCTCTGCCTCCTGGGCTTAAGCGATTATCCTGCCTCAGCCTCCCAAGTAGCTGGGATTACAGGCACCCACCACCATGCCTGGCTAATTTTTGTGTTTTTAGTGGAGACAGGGTTTAGCCATGTTGATTAGGCTGGTCTCGAACTCCTAACCTCAGGTGATCTGTCCGCCTCAGTCTCCCAAAGTGCTGGGATTACAGGAGTGAGCCACCATACCCAGACTCAACTTTTATTTTAGATTTAGGGGATACTTGTGCAGGTTTGTTACCTGGTTTTATTGCATGATGCTGAGGTTTGGGGTATCAGTGATTTCATCACCCAGGTACTCAGCATAGTACCCAACAGTTTATCAATCCTTATCCTCTCTCCTCCCTCCCCCTACTAGTAGTCCCAGTGTTTATTGTTGCCATCTTTATGTCCATGAGTGCCCAGTGTTTAGCTCTTACTTATAAGTGAGAACAGTGGTATTTGGTTTTCCATTCCTGTATTAATTTGCTTAGGATAATGGTGTCTAGCTGCTCTATGTTGCTGCAAAGGACATGATTTCATTTTTTTTTATGACTGTATACTATTCCATGGTATATATGTACCACATTTTCTTTAATCTGTTGATGGACATCTAGGTTGATTCAGTGTCTGCTGTTGTGAGTAGTGCTGCAATGAACAAGTGAGTACATGTGTCTTTTTGGTAGAACAGTTTGTTTTCTTTTGGATATGTACCCAGTAATGAGATTGCGGGGTAGAATGGTAGTTCTGAGTGCTTTGAGAAATTGCCAAACTGCTTTCCACAGTGGCTGAAATAATATACATTCCTACCCACAGTATATAAGCATTTACTTTCTCTGTAGCCTCACCAATGTCTGTTGTTTGACTTTTTAAACGGCCATTGTGACTGGTGTGAGATAGTATCTCATTGTGATTTTGATTTGCATTTCCCTGATAGTTTCTTTATATGTTCGTTGGCCTCTTATGTGTCTTATTTTGAGAAACGTCTGGTTCATGTCTTTTGCCCATTTTCTAATGGGGTCGTTTTTTACTTGTTCAGTTGTTTTAAGTTCCTTATAGATTCTGGATAGTAGACCTTTGCCACATGCATAGTTTGCGAGTATTTTCTCCCATTTTATTGGTTGTCTGTTTACTTTGTTGATAGTTTCTTTTGCTCTGCAGAAGCTCTTTAATTAGGTCCTGCTTGTCAATTTTTGCTTTTATTGCAATTGCTACCGGTGTCTTTCTCAAGGCTGAGGTCTAGAATGGTGTTTCCTAGGTTTTTTTCTAGGATTCTTATAGTTTGAGGTCTTACATTTAAATCTTTAATCCATCTTGAGTTAATTTTTGTATATGCTGAAAGGTAGCTATCCAGTTTCATTCTTCTGCATGGCCCAGCACCATTTATTGAATAGGAGTCCTTTCCCCATTACTTGTTTTTGTTGACTTTTTCAGTGATCACGTGGTTGTAGGTATGGGGCTTTATATGCAGGTTCTCTATCGTGTTCATTGATCTATTTCTGTTTTTATACCAGTATCATGCTGTTTTGGTTACTGTAGTCGTACAGTTTCAAGTCAAGTAATATGACGCCTCTGGCCTTCTTCATTTTACTTATCATTACTTTGGCTATTCAGGCTCTTTTTTGATTCCATATGAATTTTAGAATAGTTTCTTCTAATTCTGTGAAAAATGGTGTCAGTAGTTTGGTAGGAAAAGCATTGAATCTGTAGATTGCTTTGGGTAGTATGGCCATTTTAATGATATTGACTCTTCCAATCCATGAGCATGGACTGTTTTTCCATTTGTTTGTGTCATCTATGATTTCTTTTAGCAATTTTATCGTTTCCTTGAAGAGATCTTTCACCTCCTTGGTTAAATGTATTCCTAGGGGTGTGCATGTGTCTACTGTAAACAGGATTGTGTTTTGTTGTTGTTGTTGTTGTTATTCAGACGGAGTCTCTGTCGCCCAGGCTGGAGTGCAGTGGCGCTATCTCGGCTCACTGCAAGCTCCGCCTCCCGGGTTCACGCCAGTCTCCTGCCTCAGCCTCCCAAGTAGCTGGGACTACAGGCGCCCGCCAACACACCCGGCTAATTTTTTGTGTTTTATAGTAGAGACGGGGTCTCACCATGTTAGCCAGGATGGTCTTGATCTCCTGACCTCGTGATCTGCCCGCCTCGGCCTCCCAAAGTGCTGGGAGTACAGGCGTGAGCCACCACACCCAGCCTTGTCTTCTTGATTTGCCACTCAGCTTGAATGTTATTGGTGTATAGAAATGGTATTGATTTTTGTACATTGATTTTGTATCCTGAACAGTTTGACTTCTTCTTTTCCTATTTGTATGCTGCTTTTATTTTTTTCTCTTGCCTTATTGCTCTGGCTTGAACTTTCAATACTATGTTGAATAGGAGTGGTTAAGAGTGGGTATCCTTGTCTTGTTCCATTTCTGAAGAGGAATGCCTCCAGTTCTTGCCTGTTCAGTGTAATGTTGGCTGTGAGTTTGTCATAGATGGCTCTTATTATTTTGATGTATGTTCTTTTGATGCCTAGTGTCTTGACGGCCTTTATTATGAAGGGATGTTGGATTTTACCAACAGGTTTTCCATGTCTTTGAGATAATCAATATGGTTTTTGTCTTTAATTCTGCTTATGTGGTGAATCACACATTGATTTGCATATGTTGAACCAATCTTGCATCCCAGGAATGGAGTGTACTTGATCATGGTCAATTAAGTTTTTGATGTGCTGTTGAATTTGGTTTGTTAGTATTGTTTTGAGGATTTCTGCATCTAGAACATGTTCATTTGTAAAAGGAAATAGGTAAATCTTAAGAAGTTGTATGGTAATTTCATAAAATTAAGTGTGGTTGTCTAATAGATTAAAGGCATTCATTGTTACTGATTATTACATTCTCATAAGACCTTCCCTGTACCCCCACCACACCTCAAAAAACCTCATTCCTGGCTAGTCAGAGAGAGAATGGAGTATTTTCACACATAGGTAAGAGTTAATCCAGAAAATATTGCCTTTAGTTTCAAATACTAGTACTTCTTAAGTACTATCTTTGCTTATTAAATGCAGTGTTGCTGAGGCATTTAAAATTTTCAAATAACAGGAAAAATAAAAATCTAGTAAACCATAAAGATTGCTGTGTGCGTAATGTGAAAAAATAACTTTTGTTGATGTGTATTATAAAGTAGCTTGATTATACTGACCACTTGTATCAAAGCTATTTATTAAAGTACATTTCTGCTTTCATTTGGTAACTTTGGGTTACCAACATTTCACCCTAAAAGGAAGTTTATGGCTGGGTGCGGTGGCTCACGCCTGTAATCCTAGCACTTTGGGAGGCCGAGGTAGGCGGATCACAAGGTCAAGAGATCGAGACCATCCTGGCCAACATGATGAAAAGCAAGTCTCTACTAAAAATACAAAAATTAGCTGGGTGTGATAGTGCGTGCTTGTAGTCCCAGCTTCTTGGGAGATTGAGGCAGGAGAATTGCTTGAACCTGGGAGTTGGAGGTTGCAGTGAGCCGAGATTGCACCACCGCACTCCAGCCTGGTGACAGAGCGAGATGCCGTCTCAAAAAAAAAACCGTTTATTTAGAAAAACAAAGCAAATGTTTCTGTGTACGAGGAAAATTATTTTTAATATATACTTGTGTTAAGTAAATAGCTGAAAAGATGGCTTTGGCTCTTAGAAATATTATTCTACATGGACTTTTATGAAGAGTTAAAAGTAACTTTTATAACCTCTAGGTAAGTGGGCTCTTGGTGGTGCTTTAGACTGGTATTTAAACTCAGGTCCTTTCTTGTTTCTGCCCTTTAGAACACAGTACTGTCTGCTTTGCTTACAATATGTAATTCTGCTGGTGAAGCTTTGGATACAGGAAAACAAACTGCAATTATGGAAGTTGTGAGTCAGCTTTGGGCTTTTGTAAACATTAAACAGGTAAGGAAAACAACTGATCCTTTCTTTATCAAAAAACAGAAAATATCAAAAAAAGAGGATAGTACTGAAATTTTCCAGTGTAGAGTAAAATGTATCTCATTCTTTTGGGTGTTTGGTAGACCTTTATAAGAACTTAAAGTATCTGTACTCTCTCAGGCCGCTTTGATTTTCAGAGTGTGATAGAATTATATTAGTAAAATTAGAATACGTGATGTGATGGCAGTCCACCTACTTACTTTCCTAACTGGTTATACCCTCTTCCCTACCCGCGCCCCCCGCCCCTTATCTCTTCCCCTATTGTTTCTGTTCTGTTTTGGGTTAATGTATCCCATTTCTGTGATTCTAGGGCCTTTAATAAATCTTTTGGGCAATGGAGAGTGAGCTGACTTAAAGGTGGAAAGGGCTAGTGAATAGATGTGGCTAATTTCTATTTCTCTTTCCCAGCAAAGCCAAGAAGCCAAGTGATGATCTAAAACTAATGATATGCCTCCCACACCATGGTTGTACACCTGTTTCTTAGTTTAAAAATATAAATAGGCTGTTTGTTTTCTCTGACTAAGTATAACACTGGCCTCTGGCAGCTAGTGGAAGCTAAAGGCAACAGCCATACTTTTGGGAAATGATAGAAATGATTTTACAGATAATGTTTTATTATTATTATTTTTTTATGGTCAGATTACCCTACTGCATGGTTTTGACTTCAACAAGTACTTTCCCGGATGTTCACAAATCATTCAGTATTCATTCAGGATATCTGTGATGGGGATATAGCTTACAATATTATAACGTAAACCAAAATTATGAAGAGGAGAAATGAAATTTTAAGATGACTAAGGAACATTTATATAAGTCTTTCAGTCACAGACAAGTAATTAGATCCTTTTAGACTTAAATTTGGATTTCAATCACAGCTCTGCTTTTTATCATAGCCACGTGATCTTGAACAAATTTTTTAACCTCTTTGACCCTGTTTTCTTATCAGTAAAGGTAATAATATCTACCTCATAGAGCTGTTGTAAGGCATAAATGAGGTAATATAAAATGCTTAACATATTACCTGATATATAATAAGTGCTCAATAGAAGTTTGCTATTATTATAGTAATTCTTACGTGATTGAAACTTTTTCTTCAAAATTATTTTGTGTTTCTTAGGTAGCAGATCAACCTTACGTTCAGCAGACATTCAGCCTTTTACTTCCACTGTTGGGATTTTTCATTCAAACTCTAGATCCTAAACTGATAGTTCAGGTAAGAGTAATGACCAAATTGATACTTTGTTTGCTAAGGAGGTTGCTAAATTGCTATCATGTGAAATAGCTTTCTAGAAATAGTTATTTTAAACCTCCTGTTGTGTCATATATTGACTTGTCTTCATCAAGGATATCTCATTTCTCTTCTTTCTTCCTTACAGTATTAATACACGGCGCTGTTAATTCAGCCTTTATCTGTTCTTCGTCACCCCATACTGAGCAGTCAGTACTTTTTGTTATTACTGTTAACTACCCCCCCACAAACCCCTGAGGTTAGGAGTCGTAGTTCATGTGTTGAACCCTGAGCAGTTTCAAAGGCATTTCAGCAGCTGTGGGAACGCTGAATCGGTTAACCAATATGGATTAAAAGATAGCACCCATTGTTTCTTTGAAGAAATACAATTATTTTGAAAGAAGAGCACTACTGAATTTCCTCTTCGGCCTCCTGAATTTCCTCTTTGGCCTCCAGCTTACATGGCTAGGACAGGCAGAGCCTGGGTCACTGTCTAGGCAACCCTTGTCGTGGTGCCTCAGCTGCGCCTTTCTTTTGGAGGTTCTAAGATGACAGAGAAAATGGGAAAGCCCTTCAGCTAAACCGAAGTGATTTAGAGGCTTTGGAAAGAGTCCATACTAGAGAGAATTGATGCCCCAAATTAAGAGTTAGCTTAAGCTCAGGGTCAGGTAAGAAAGAGAAACAATAACTGTTAAGAGAAACTACCCTTCTTATTTATGAAGATGATGGAAGAGATGATTCCTGTCACAGTATGTGGTAGAACAGAAAGGAATGAAACTTAAAGCTTTGCTTTTAGTAGCTGTTTTTAATGATGTGTATATGAAGAAGTTAGCAATAACAAGTATGTACTATACCATATGTGTAACATGGATTTTACTAATTTATAAAGAATCAGAATACAATAATTAACTCAGTGAATGCAACAATTTGATTCTGATTCTGAAACCTCTAATATTCTTTTAGAAAAAATAATTTTGATATAATGTGCCTACCTTTAAAAAACCCTAACAAAATTCTAAAATTTTTAATTAAGTAGATTGTTCAAAACGTATTGCTTCCTTTATAAAAGATTTCACCTTAAGATTCCCTTAAATTAGGGGTTTGCAAATTATGGCCTCCTGTCTAAATTTTGCCCTCCTGTTTTCAGCCCAAGAGGTAGGCATGATTTTTAAAGGTTTGCAAAATAAAAAATAATATGTAACAGAGAACATGTTGCCTACAAAGCCTAAAATATTTACTATTTGGCCTGTTAGAGAAAAAGTTTGCCAGTCCTTACTAAATAATGAACTTCTCTCAATAGAATTTTAAATACAGGCATACCACAGAGAGATTACAGGTTGTGTTCCAGACCACCACAATAGAGTGAGTCACATGAATTTTTTGGCTTCCCAGTGCATACAGAAGTTATGTTTACACTATACTGCAGGTTAAGTGTACAACAGCATTATGTGTAAAAAATGTATATAATTAAAAAACACTTTCTTGCTAAAAATGCTAATGATCATATGAGCCTTCAGCAAAGCATAATCTTTTTGGTGGTGGAGGGTCTTGCTTCAGTGTTGATGGCTGCTAACCCATCAGGATGGTGGTTGCTGAAGGTTGGGGTGGCCATGGCAATTTCTTAAAATATGACAGTGAAGTCTGCCACATCAATTGACTCTTCCCTTCATGAAAGATTTCTCTGTAGCATGTGATGCTATTTGATGGTATTCTACCCACAGGAAAACTTCTTTCAAAAATACAGTCAGTCTTCTCAAATCCTGCTACTGCTTTAACAACTCAGTTTATGTAATACTCTAAATTCTTTGTTTTCATTTCAACAATGTTCACAGCATCTTCTATACCAGGAGTAGTTCTGTGTCAAGAAACCACTTTCTTTGCTCATTCATGAGAAGCAACTCCTCATCCACTCAAGTTTGATCATGAGATTGCAGCAATTCAGTCACATCTTCAGGATCCACTTCTAGTTTGCTAGCTATTTCTACCACATCTGCAGTTACTTCCTCCACTGTAGGCCTGAACCCCTCAAAGTCATCCTTGAGGGTTGGAATCAACTTCTAACTCCTGTTAATGTTGATATTTTGACCTCCTACAAATGAATCATGAATATTATTCATGGCATCTGGAATGATGACTCCTTCCCAGAAGGTTTTCAATTTACTTTGTCCTGGTTTATCGAGGAATCACTATCCATGGCAGCTATAGCCTTATAAAATGTATTTCTTAAACAGTAAGACTTGAAAGTAACAATTCCTTGATTCATGGGCTGCAGAATGATTGTTGTATTAACAAACATGAAAACAATCATCTCCTTGTATATCTCCTTTAGAGCTCCTGGGTGAGCAGGTGCATTGTCAATAAGCAGTAATATTTTGAAAGAAATCTTTTCTGAGCAGTAGGCCTCTCAATAGTGGAATACAAAAAATATTCCGTAAACAGTGATATAAACAGGTATGCTGTCATCCTGGCTTTGTTGTTCCATTGATAGAGTACATGCAGAGTAGATTTAGCAGAATTCTTAAGGGCCTTAGGATTTTTTTTAATAGTAAGTGAACATTGGCTTCAACTTTGCCAGCTGCATTACCCCTCAAGAAGAATCTTGAAGCCAGGCATTGACTTCATCTCTCTAGCTATGAAAGTCCTAGACAACATCTTCTTCCAATAGAATGGTGTTTCCTCTACATTAAAAATACATTGTTTAAGGCAACCACTTCCATCAGTGATCTTAGCCAGATCTTCTGGAGAATTTACTGCAGCTTCTTCATCAGCACTTGTTGCTTCGCCTTGTACTTTTATGTTAGAGATTGCTTCTTAAACTTCGTGAGTCAACCTCTGTTAGCATCAAACATTTCTTCTGCAGCTTTTTCACCTCTCAGCTTTCACAGAATTGGAGAGAGTTAGGGCCTGGCTTTGGATTTGGCTTTGGCTTAAGGGAATATTGTGGCCGGTTTGATCTATCCAGACCACTAAAACTTTCCATATCAACAATAAGACTTTCTGTGTTCATTGGAATAGCATTCTTCATTTCCTTCAAGAACTTTTCTTTTGTATTCACAACTTCGCTGACTTGCAAAAGAGGCCTAGCTTTTCACCTCTCTTGACTTTTGACAGCCTTCCTCACCAGGCTGAATTATCTTTAGCTTTCAAGTGAGAGATGAGATTATTCTTTTCACTTGAACACTTAAGAGGCCATTTTAGGTTTAATTTTCATATTGTGTCTCAGAGAATAGGGAAGCCCAAGGAGAGGGGGAGAGACTGATGACCTACCTGTTGGTAGAACAGTCACAACACACAATTTATTATATTAGCCATCTTATATGGGCACAGTTTGTGGCACCCCAAAACAATTGCAATAGTAACATCAAAGATCACAGATCAACATAATAAAATCCTGACGAATAAGTTGAAATATTGCAAGGATTACCAATCTGACAGCCATGAAGTGAGCACATGCTGTTGCAAAAATGGTACAGGTAGACTTGTTCAGTACAGAGTTGCCATACACCTTGTATTTGTAAAAAAAAAAAAATACAGTATCTTCAAAGTGCAATAAATCAAAGCACGATAAAATAGTGTCTGTACAAAATATTGTTTAAAGGTTTGATATATAAAGTTTTTCAGGAACATGTATACTTTTATTTTTACAGTGGTTTGAGGCAGGAGGGTGTGGTAAGAATAATGCTGTAATAGTTAACTTGTTCATATGATTGTCTTATTTAAATTCTACCAGTGAAGTTCAGGGGCTGTGGTGTGTTTGTTTTTTTCTGGGTTTGGTTTTGTTTCCCCTCCCCACATTTCCATCCAAATCTTAGGCAGTTACTGTGTCTGTACAAAATACTGGTATTCTTTATAACTGTTCTTTGGTCTTCACCTCTGTAGGTAATAACTTGGCAGACCTCACTACTTAAATTAGAGCCTCCTGACTATGTTCGTCTGGCAATGCTGGATTTTGTATCTTCTCTAGGAAAACTTTTTATACCTGAAGCTATCCAGGTAATATTTCTTAACTCTGTTCTTGTATTATTAAAACAAAATCTCTATAAGAGTTAGTGATTAAGGGATTTTTAGGCTTTTTCTGAAATTTTGCAATTACTGACAAAGTTGGAAAAAAAAAAAAAAAAAAAACTATGTTTCAGACATTCTAAAATCTATTTATAACTTATAATACAACTCATTTTAAGTTCTTTTCTTTTAGAAAAATATATGTTGATACACAAATAATTTTTAGTTGGCTGTAGTCTACTATGTTAGAGTCTCATTCCAGTTGAGTTCTAATGTACAGTTCCTGAGGATAGAAAACGTATTTGTCCTATGGGGAGCAGCACGTAACTAGGAAATTTGGTAATTTATTAAAGTTATTCTCTTCGTTCTTTTATCCATGAAAGAGAACCTGCTTGTTTTTAAAGACAATATTTTTGAAAATGTTGCAAAGTATGTATAGCTGACAAATGGATTATTTATAAAATTGTACTGTACTGGCCTGGCAATACACATCTACAGAATTTTAAAACCTCAGTAAATGTATATTACCAGGCCAGTACAGTAATTTTAAAGAACTTACAGCAAAGAGATCTTCATAAATTGAGAGTTACGCCTTCCTTATTACTATAGTCAGTAGTAATTCTAGATAATTGACACTGCAACCTCCAAGGGAGAGACTATAAGGAGTCCACTAATGAGAATTTTCTTACGTAATCAAAGCAAACACATGATAGTATCTCAGAACAAGTGGATTAAACTCTTTGAAACCAAAAATTTAATTTCTAAGGGGCTCTTTTATTTGTTCATAAGTTAACAGTATCCCATCTGTCTCCATCATGTTAATGTTATATTTCATGAGATAAGCATAGAACGTTGACAGCTTCTTTTCAACTCTCTTGACAAAAATATCCAAAGACACTTGGCATCTGAACTGTCTTCTTTTTACCATGAAATCTATTCCAAAATGCCACTTCATTTGTGAACCACTGTGGACTATGCACAGGCCTAGAAATTATGAAACACATGTTTTATAAGCAGAAATTGCAGTGCCTTCTATATTCCCAGGAGTGAGGTCAAGACCTGAAGAAATTTTTGAGATTCATCAGAACATAGGAGGCATTCAAAGCTATGAAATGAGATTGACTGATTTATCCATTTGGGAAAGATTATAAGTTTTTGCCGTATCCAGTGCTGTTTTAATCACTGGCAATGCAGTAATGAACAAAACTAATAAATCCCCACCGTTAGCCTGTTTAGAGGCAATAAACAATAACAACATGGTGATATGTGCAGTATATTAAATGCTGGTGAGTGCCATGGAGAAAAATAAAGCAGGGAAGGAAGATAGGGAATAGGAATGTGGGAGTCCAATTTGAAATGGGATATATAGTCAGTCACCAAGATGACATGCAAGTAAAAACTTGAAGTGCAAAGCATTGCAGATGGGAGCATGCCTCTTGTATTCAGGGAAGCAAGTATAGCTAACACAGAGGTAGCAGGACTTGGCAGGCCATTTGAGGACTTTAGCTTTCACTCGGAGGGAAATAGGGAGCTACTGGAAGGATTTGAGTAAAAGAGTGACATTACCTAATATGTTTTAATGTGTGTCCCTGGGACAGGATTATGGAAATTTGACAACACTGGGTTTACTGAATGTATGGCTATTTTATGATTATCTATTGTGGTTTCTGTTTCTCTATTATAATAAGGCTTGGTTCTTTTAGGACAGAATTCTGCCCAACCTGTCCTGTATTTTTGCCTTACTGCTAGCTGACAGGAGTTGGCTGCTAGAACAACATACCTTGGAGGCGTTTACTCAGTTTGCTGAGGTAATTATAAAACTGATTTATCACAATGACTTTCAAACCATTTTAATATTTCAAATATTCCAGAACAATCCCAAAACATTTATTGAACTGCTTCTGTATTGCAATCGGAAAATTGTCTGAAGGGTACATTACTCGTTATTTCTTTTACAGCTTCTCAAAATGAGGCTTAGAGAAATGAAGTGAATTTCCTAAGGTCCTCTGAATAAACAAGGACTAGAACAGGCATACACAGCAGGCCTACTGACACAGACACAGTCTTCCAGCAGATAGTATTTTTGGTTCAAATGATAATACATTTCATTTTGTACTATCAGTCATAAAGGTTAGGCTGATGAACCTAAACCTGTAAGATGGGTTGCTCCTTTACTCTTACTGCATTTGCTGTATAGTCATGCCTATGATCATAAGGGAGTCCAGAAGCATTAGTATACCAGCAGAAGTAATGAAAGCCTACAACACTTGTACAGAAGTTAACTTTATATTCTCCTAAGGGACCCTGAAGGAATCATGAGTTTATCACCTTTGAGGATCCTCTGGGACTCTTACTTAAAATGAATTTTTGGTTAAGGTAGCTCATAAAACTCATCTATTTGTCTTTGTAAGTTGTTGAAATATGTTAAAATTGGTCTTGTTCATCAATTTCTTAATAGGGAACAAATCACGAAGAGATAGTTCCACAGTGTCTCAGTTCTGAAGAAATTAAGAACAAAGTTGTATCCTTTCTGGAGAAGGTACTTTACATGGCTCATGTTTTATTCTTTGTCCTATTTTTTTTTTTTTTTGAAATTATGTAACTGTAACCAACCTGAGTATCTTCTTAAACTTTTCAGTGCTCAGCACAGTGTAGACAGACTTTTACTAAGCAGTTGAGGCCACAGAAGTAAAATACTTGGGCCACAGGCACGGTGGCTCATGCCTGTAATCCCAGCACTTTGGGAGGCCAAGGTGGGTGGATCACAAGGTCAGGAGTTCAAGACCAGCCTGGCCAACATGGTGAAACCCTGTCTCTACTAAAAATACAAAAATTAGCCGGGCATGGTGGTGCGCGCCGGCAGTCCCAGCTACTCAGGAGGCTAAGGCAGGAGAATTGCTTGAACCAGGGAGGCAGAGGTTGCAGTGAGCCAAGATCGTGCAGCTGCACTCCAGCCTGAGTGACAGAGCGAGATTGTCTCAAAAAAGAACACTTGTAGTTCCTCTGCCTGTAGTTTGGGGTTTAATAGCATTGATTATCCAGTCAGTGAGATGACTAATGAGGATCCCTAAGCCACTAATAATCATAATTAAATACACTTGATCACATAATTAGGTAGGCCTGAGGGGATGTAAACATCCATATTTTGGGTATAACTTAGGCATGGCTTTTCTTTTTTTTGTGGCAGTCTCCCAAGCCAGGGTAAGCTCCGAGTCTTTTTTTTTTTTAAGGGATGGCTTTTTTATTCTCTTTGCAGCCAAGGCCTGTTTTTACAATTAAAACCAAAATTTTGAATAACAGAGTTCCTGTATCTATGCATACTTTGGAACTTAGTGTGAGGAAATAATAGTTAATTGAAATACTAGTGGAACTGTTAAACCACAAATTTTGACTACCCGGAGAAAGTGAATTATTTTATATATTACATGTAATGATGCACATGTTATATATTTTACATATATTACGTACATTTTTTTTAGGTGGGATGGGCCCACTTGACTCACTGAACTTTATTTTTTAGACAGAGTCTCGCTCTGTGTCGCCCAGGCTGGAGTGTGGTGGTGTGATCATAGCTTGCTGTAACCTCAAACTCCTGGGCTCAAGCATTCCTCCCACCAAAATCCTGGGATTACAGGTGTGAGCCACCACACTTGGCCTACTTATATTACATCTAAGCTGGATTTTAAGTACATGTGTGTACACTGCTGTTGCTAGTTTCTTAGCTAATACATTAGCAGACTATCATTTTTTCCTGCAAAGACGACTATAACTTTGATTTAATCCAGATTATACTAAGTAGAGTAGAGTGATTTAATCCAGATTATACTAAGAGGATTTATAAGATCAGTCCATGTGACTTCCAGAATTTGCCTAGTATGGCTGAACATTGAGCACTTACATAGATTATGTGGCCATTTCATATCTAGTAGAGTGCTAACATGTTGCTATTTGCTTGGTTTTTCATGGTCCCTGGCAGACTGGGTTTGTAGATGAAACTGAAGCTGCCAAAGTGGAACGTGTGAAACAGGAAAAAGGTATTTTCTGGAAACCCTTTGCTAATGTGAATGTAGAAGAAGCAAAGAGGTCATCTTTACAGGTATGGGCTGATTTCAATAGGGGCCAAACTTTAACAAGGCAAATTCTGCCCTTATTACTTACTGATGAAACAAACCAATGTGGTTTCCAGCCTCATGTTGAATTTCAAATCAAACAGATCTAGACATGTAAAATTCTGTTTTATGGTAGTTGCTTTTAAAAATCAGAAGTGGGACTATACCATACCAAATATATTCTTTCAGTATGTTTGAATTATTGGTAGTAACCTTTAAGGGAAGTTACATATTGTACCAATGATGCTATAAATGCAGTCTTTACTGAACCACAGAAGAAAATGAAAGAAACTTACTCTCCTAAATGTTTAGTTTGATTCCTTTCCTTATTAATCAAATCAGGCTCCTAATAATTTTTGGCAGTATCTAAAGATCACATCTGCCTATTAAAAGGCAGAAATTTGACACCAATAAGGATATTCAAAATATTGTTTTGTGCACTTTAGTATAGTAGTAATTCATGAAGAACAACATTCTGATAAGTTTTAGTCAAACTTTCGTAAAAAAATACATTTATGAACTTGTTTATAAGACATGTAAGCTTAGACTATGCAGCACTTCTCATTGGGAGCCCTTTGGGACAGAATACTTGTTGTATACCACATACAAACTAAGACACTAGTAGCAGCACTCTGAATTGCTATGATAAAACCAAAATGGCTTTATATATTTTTCTAGATGACTATGTAGGGGTTTTGGGGTGCACCCTCCTACCTTTGTGATCCAATGACTAGAATAAAATTTGCACGTAACTTTTTTCCAGTCCAAAAGGAAGGTTCTTTATATTTATGATATTACTTATGTTTTTTTTCCCAGCCTTATGCAAAAAGAGCTCGTCAAGAGTTCCCCTGGGAAGAAGAGTACAGGTCAGCGCTGCACACAATAGCAGGGGCCTTGGAAGCAACTGAGTCACTACTCCAAAAGGGTCTTGCTCCGGCCTGGTTTTTAATGGAAATGGAGGCGCTCCAAGAAAGGATGGATAAGCTAAAACGTTATATACATACTCTAGGGTGAAACTTATGTCTGTACATTTTCTAACAAACAGATATAAAACAAATTTTGTAAAGTTGAATCTAGTGAAAATAATCTTTATTTGACATTTAGAGAACAGGATTGTGGGGAATATTCTCATTAAGAACTTTGGTACAATGTACTACATGTGGAACAGTCAGGAACTGCCCAGGTCCACAAAGAACCATTTACTCAGATAGTATAACTGTAAACAAATAAATAAGCTGCCTAAGGAAACCTCAGCAATTTAAAATCATTTATATAATTTATAGCTAAAATTTTTTTAAGTTGTATTTCATAATAGAGCTTACTCTTATGTTAAAGAAATGGCACAAAATTAAGCTAACCAGCTTGAATTCTTACATTTTCTTTACTTCCAGAATTATCCTGGAAAAAGCAGTAAATTTGACCTCTCCTCAGCTACTTGCTCTTCAAAGAAACTGGCCTCAGTCAAATGCACAAAGGCTCTTCCTCCTGGAAACCAGTACTGTGAGCCTCACCCCCAGGGCTTTTAGCCAGCACTCGCAGTCAGTCTCATATTTCTGTTGGTGCAGACTGGATAATGAGCTCCTGGGATGGGAAAAGCAGGCCACTTTGGGGTTTTCTTGTCCCAAAGCCTGCTTTTGAGGTATTGATTTTTTTTTTTTAAAAAAAGGGAATCCTTTTTCCTAAAGTTTAACTCACATCTACTGTCACCAGTTATTATCTTCCCAGTTCAGCTCCCCTTCTTCTTCCCAGCCTTCAGCCTCTCCCTGCAACAAAATAAAGCACACCAAGAACCCACTGAAACAAATCCATATGCAAATTTGAAAAAGCAGGAATTTAAAATTTATCTTTTGATGCCAGAAACACTACCTTGTACTAAGTAAAATAACTTAGAGCTCTAACAGAAAGTTGAAAAATAGGATTACAAAACCACAGCACTGGAAAATAGCTTTGCAAAAAACATAAAATCAAGTAAAAATCAGTGTGAATGACACCATATCCTTATTTTAATCTTTTTTCAAATAAAAAGGTTAAAATAGCTCATTAAACAAACACTTAGCCTAAAATAGCTCATTAAACAAACACTTAGCCTAAGCATTGCTACATTTTTCTGGGGAAGGAAAGATACCAATGACAGAAACTGATTTTGTTAATTTTGTGCTTGACTTGATGATTGGGAAAATAGCACGTTGCTTGTTATAAATGGGATAGTGCAACTAGGACCTATGAGGGAAATCCTAAAGCTAGTAGCACAGTTTACTCCATAAAAAGTACTCACCTCAGTAATTTCTGCTGCAGCAAATTTTGAGGAAAACTGCATCATTGGGCAGATTTCATCCTTTTTAGGGACCATTTCTGTCCTCAGTTCAGGTAATATAAGAAAAGCAGCAGAAGGCTTAATTTCTGGGATCATATCAGCAAACCAATCCATCTCAGGATCTTTTACTGGCTTCTTTTTCACTTGAATGGTAAATTCCTCTCCTAAACCAAGTTCTGATGGAACCTTAAGGGGCCTTTCTTGTGATGACACTTTTGGCGGCTTGATTTGGTCTGGGTCATCCCCGTTTTGTACAAGACTAGTCTTTTGGGGTAGGCTTGATTTCCAAGGCATAGACTCTTCAGTGAGTGGAAGCAAAGCAGGAATGGGCTTCTGCTCCCCTGAGGTAACAGATTTTGTAGCAGTGATTCCAACTCCTGGGTTTACTTTAGTATCTAAATTGCTGGGCTCGCAGTCATCCCAAGATGACTCCTCCATATCCAAGGTAGTGCACTGGGACTTGACAGCATCACATGGTTCTCTATGCCAAATCTGTATGTTGACAGTTTGATTTTCAGGCTCCTCAGGCTCACTCCAGTCAGGCCACTCCTCAGACTTTTTAGAACTTGATGGGAAATTTTTACTGTCCTCCAAAGTATTTTTTACATCCGAAAGTCCATTTATGGGAAATTTAATAGGCTGAGAAAATGGATCGCCTGTAGGGAAAAGAATTATTCTCATAAAATACTGGTTAAGGGTAAGAAATACATTTAGGGGAAGGATAGCATTAAGGAAGTTTAAGTAGTATAGATCTAATTACTTGGAAATATCCATGCATACTAAACAAAAGAGATCCCAGCAGAACATTACTCAAGATCAATGATGTAACATGTTATCCAAATAATTATATAATACTTATATTATTAACTCAGTGGAAGCATGTAAGTAATACCTAGCACATTCAATCCTTATTAAATATCTAAACATATAGTATACTGACATAATTATCTATACATAAATATAGAAATGCTCTAAGCCAGGCAGTGTTATCCTTGGGATGTTAATTACATATGCCTGAAAAAGTCTTGCATGCTCGAATAAGTTTGCCTAACTCAACTTATTATCCTCACTTTAAGCAGATTTCCCTAAGTGTAGTAGTTAAGGCACTGAGAGATCCTGTGCAATGTGTTAATGACTTTGCTCTCATTTCCCCAAACTCATTTAACCACAGAACTCTTTTTCACAACACGCCCATTAACATCTTTCAAAACTATCATTCTTGGTACAATTTGGAAGATGCCGCACTAAGGCATCAGAAGTCTTTTTTTTTTTTTTTTGAGACGGAGTCTTGCTCTGTCGCCCAGGCTGGAGTGCAGTGGCCCGATCTCAGCTCACTGCAAGCTCCGCCTCCCAGGTTCACGCCATTCTCCTGCCTCAGCCTCCCGAGTAGCTGGGACTACAGGCTCCCGCCACCTCGCCCGGCTAGTTTTTTGTATTTTTTTTAGTAGAGATGGGGTTTCACCGTGTTAGCCAGGATGGTCTCGATCTCCTGACCTCGTGATCCACCCATCTCGGCCTCCCAAAGTGCTGGGATTACAGGCTTGAGCCACCGCGCCCGGCCAGAAGTCTTAAAGTATCAGTGCAATAAAGAATTCAAGTAATGTCAACCTGCTTTTCTCACCAATTACAAAGAAGAGGTAAGTATATATCCAACAGTCTGGAGAAACAAGATGAGACCAAAGCTGACTATATAGTTACAAATAAATCAGTCTCAAAACTCCCAAAACACCCTTAAGCTTATTAGTCTCAGGAAAACATTCATCCAAGCAATGGGAAAGCTATATAAATTTAATATTTCTACCTGTCTGTAAAAGAGTATTGTAGTAATCTCGCTGTATGTGCTTCTTGCTGTTGATGGGCATGCTGCCAGAAAAGAAACATTTAGGGAATATGCTAGAGAAGGGGTTCTCCAAGACTGGCGAGATCTGACTGTGCTTGCTGCAGACGACACGCATAGAAGAATCTGAAGGTAAATAAAAACTCCAAAACATGAAAGGGACAGTAAATTGCTTCTTGATCTATCACATGGTTGGTGGGCATAAGTTAAGTGAAATGGGTATATTTTAACACAGATAAAGGATAAAATGCAGGAGAGAACATCTTCAAACATTTGAAGACATACACCCATTATGGAATGGACTGCCTGTCCCTAGAGGTGTTTAAGAACAGGCTGTGTCCACTCCATGTGGTGGTGATGAATAGAAAGGATCCAAGCATTATATAGATATAACCTTTGGGACACCTAGTTTAAAAATTACAGCCCTTCAAAACATGTTGGTGGCGATTTAAAACCAACTAATTCTACTTACTTTCCTTTTAAGAATAAAAGTTGAAGCGTATAAGCACAAGAATATGAATGTACTGAATACCACAAAACTATACACTTAGTAGTAGTTAAAATAATAAATTTAAGCTATGGACATTAACACCAACTGGGGAAAAAGTTTCAAGAAATGTCCTTAACAGTTTACCAGAAAGTTCATAATAAAAAAATGGGCATTGGTCAAAATGATTCAATAAAATTTTGGCTAAAAAAAAAAAGGATGTGGGGAATGGCCTGGGGTAAATTCTTACAATTAGGTCCCCAGCTCTCTTCAGCAGCACATCTCCCCTCCTCACCCCAGCCCTCTAAGGCCAGGCCTCTACAAGCCCTTCACTCTTATTTGTGCCACTGTCCTCCTTGAAGTCCTATCTAATGTCTTATCGATGTCGTCTTCTCTGAACCATGTTCTCTACCTCTCTTTCAGGCAGACTTAATTTCCTATTTCCCTCTCATAGCTGAAAATGAGATCACAGACTCTACATCACCCTTTACAAGCTCTTTGCAGCCACGACACTGGTTTCATTAGCACCAAGGAAGAGGTGAACGCTCTTCAAAACTTCAGGAAGCCAATGTTGCTTTAAGAATTCTTTTAGCATCAAAATTAGAGAAAAGCCTATCTGATAACTCTTTTCTATTAAGTGTCTCCATGTTACCAACTATCAATGAGAACTGGGTTAGAGATCCAGAATTACATAAGAAGGTCATTGTCTTATTGAAGGCTATACAAACGAGCAATGACATTGTTGATAAAAAATTCTTGTAAGACCAGAAATTACTGCTACCTCCCAGGAAACATCCACTGGGAACATACCAGAAATAAGGACTTCCTGAAGTATCTAAAAGTCAACAGCTTTTTACCCCATAGGCCAAGAAAAGTCACAAGAAACTTAAACATCTAGTGTTAATAAGAATTGATGCAACCTTTTTGTAAGCTGACAGTATGTACTAAATTTAAAATATATCCTTTGGCCCAGCAAGTTTACTTCTGACATTCAGTGTCTGCAGATGCTCAAGTCTCTTAAAGAAAATGATGTAGTATTTAAATATAACCTATGCATATCATCCCATAATACTTTAAATCATTTCTGGGTTACTTATAATACCTTTTTTTTGGTTTCTTTTCTGAGTATTTTTGATCCACAGTTGGTTGAATCTGCAGATGCAAACCTGCAAATATGGGGGACCAACTGGAAAGATACATGTATAAAGATATTCATTGCAGCACTGTTTATAGTGATTACAAATCCAGAAATGGATGCAGTATCCATGAATAAAGAAATCACTGAATGAGTTATGTTCAATGAAATATTAGGTAGCTTTCAAAGAGTAAGTTAGACTTCTATGTATTGGGGGACAGGTCCCTGATATGTTGTTACACGAAAACAAGTTAAACAAGTTATAGACTTGTGCATGACATTTTCTTACCATTTAAACAAAAATCCTACACAGTCTTGTGTCACTTAACAATGGGGATATGTACTGAGAAATGCATCTTAGGCGATTTTGTCCTTGTACAAACATCATAGATGGTATAGCCTACTAACACCTAGGCTATAAACTGATACAGCATGTTACTGTACTGAGTACTGTAGGTAATTGTAACACAGTGGTAATTATTTGTGTATCCAAACATAGAAAAAGTACAGTAAAAATATAATGATACATGGTATACCTGTATAGGGTATTTACTATGAATGGCATTTGTAGGACAAGAAGTTGCTGAGTTACCAGTGAATGAATACAAAGGCCTAGGACACTACTGTACACCATCATACGCTTTATAAACACTACACTTAGGCTGCACTGTTTATTTTTATTTATTTATTTTTTTGAGACAGAGTCTTGCTCTGTTGCCCAGGCTGGAGTGCAGTGGTGCGATCTTGGCTCACTGCAAGCTCTGCCCCCCAGGTTCACGCCATTCTCCTGTCTCAGGCTCCCGGGACTACAGGCACCCGCCGCCATGCCTGGCTAATGTTTTTGTATTTTTAGTAGAGATGGGGTTTCACCGTGTTAGCCAGGATGGTCTTGATCTCCTGACCTTGTGATCTGCCCACCTCAGCCTCCCAAAGTGCTGGGATTATAGGTGTGAGCCACCACGCCCAGCCAGGCTACACTAAGTTTATTTTAAAAATTTCTTCAATAGTCTTAGCTTACTATAACTTTATAAACTTTTTTATGTTTTTAACTGACTCTTTTGTAATAACACTATGCTTAAAACATATTGTACAACTGTACCAAAATATTTTCTTTATATCCTTATTCTGTAAGCTTTTTCTGTTTTTAAAATTTACTTATTTTTACTTTGAAACTTTTTTGTTAAAAGCTAAGACACAATCACACACATTAGCCTAGGCCTACACAGGGTCAAGATCATCAATTTCACTGTCTCTGACCTCCCCAGCTGTCATGTCCTCTGAAAAAAATGCCACCTTCTGGATTATCTCCTGAAGGACCCCCTGGAGTCTGTTTCACAGTTAAACTTTTTTTTTTTTAAAATCAGAAGGAATACACTAATGATTAAAAGTATAGTAAATATATAAATCAGTTACATAGTCATTTGTTATCATTACCAAGTATTATGCACTGCACATAACTGTATGCACTATACTTTTATGACTGGCAGCACACTAGATTTGTTTACACCAGCATCACCACAAACACATGAGTAATGCATTCCACTACAGCTACATCAACTGCCAATAGCGATTTTTCAGCTCCATTATAATGTCATGAGACCACCATGGTATAGACAGTCGGTCATTTACGAGGTCCTTCATTGACCAAAACGTCCTTATGTCGTACACAACTCTATGCATCTGTGAACATATATTTGTGTCTTTTTGCAAGCTTAAAAAAAAATGAAAGGATTTCCACTGAAAAGCCCCTCCAGAAGTTCAGAAAAGGAAATTAACTTTTTATTTATGCTTCTTTATATCATTTGACTGAATATGACCCTCCTACATTACTTATATAATATTAAAAATCTAAAAAAATAACATACACAAAAAGCTAGACCTTTTAATAATTCTTACCTTCTAGAGAAAGGTCAATATTTTTAGTAAAACTTGGGGCAGTGCGTTTGAAGATCTTGGTTCGTTCTCCTCCCACAACCACCTCTGGTCCAAGGAGGGAGACCAGCACTGCTAGGCTATGCAGAGTAATTGCCACAATGGAATCGCTAGTATCACGCAGGCCCAGCAAAACCTAGGAGCAAATGAGGTAATAAGGGTTGACAACCACAATACGTATCTCTTTCTTCCCCTGTAAATGAGCATTTGGGCTGCAAATAGATTGTGCTTATTCAAATAAACTACATTATCTTAGATATGTGTTCCAGGTCAGTGGCTCTCAAACTACCTGTGGTAAAAGACCAGTATCTTCCCCTCCCAATCCATCACAGACTTACCATTTTTAAAAAATACAATCAAAACAAAATTAAAAAGACATATGTTGGGGACATAAAAATACTGTCAAATTGCTACAAAAGGTTTTAAATGTTAAGTCTTCATATCTGTACTCACATCACAGAACTGTAATAAACAGTTCACATACTGGCAGTGTTTTGCAGAGCACACTCAGAACTCGTCTAGGGCACTAACAGTTATGTTCCTGCCCATGCTCCTCTTTTCAGCTCTTTTCAAGGGTAGGACCTTAAAACCTCCTTTGTAAATGATGCATGTAACACCCGTCCCAAACTGAGCCCATCACGATCTCTTGTCCAGTAATATAAACTAGAATTTTTACTTTCAGTTTATATAGGTTTACTTAAAATGAGGACACTATGCCAGGCAGTGTCACGTGCCTGTAGCCCCAGCTATTCAGAAGGCTGAGGCAGGTGGATCACTTGAGCCCAGGAGTTCTGGGCTGTAGTGTGCTATGCCGCTTGGGTGTCCTGCACTAAATTCAGCATCAATATGGTGATCTCCCAGGAGCTGGGGACCACCAGGTTGCCTAAAGAGGGGTGAACCAGCCCAGGTTGGAAATGGAGCAGGTCAAAGCTCCTGGGCTGATCGGTAGTGGGATCATGCCTGTGAATAGCCACTACACTCTAGCTTGGGCAACACACACCCCATCTCTAGAAGAATTTTTTTTTTTTTTTTAATGAGGACAGAAAACTTGGAAGTTATGGGACAACCGTGTTTGGCCATGTGCACACCAAAACAAGGAAAGCTGGTCTTCAGAGAGTCAAAAGTCAAATGCAGAGAGAAGAAAGGAATTAAAAACATATGGCTGTAAGCCCCAGCTGCACTTGATTTCCATCTAAGGTAGTCTAACATTTATTAAATTTTTTGTTTTTTGCTTTAGCTGGTTTAAAATGAGTTTCAGTTACTTGCAACCAAAAACACCTTAGAAGACAGTAACATACAGATACCAGGCAAGTACTGCTCTGCAGAGAAGGAAGGAAATGACCTTCAAAGCATCTGCACCAGCCAGACACAAGGCCAGGGTAACTGGCCTGCCTAGTGGAAGCAGCAGGCTGTGATAGGTATCAGGAATCTTTGGTTTTGGTCTTAGCTCTGCTAGTAATTCTCGATGTGACTTGACCAATTGGTCTTTTTATTTTTCTGGCCTAGTTTCCTCATTTATATAGTAAGATCAAAGGTTTCAAACAGGACTCAAAAGATAATTATTAGGACCAATGCTAACAGATCAGGCACTTTCTGTACATGTAAACTAAAGCATGTTTCTTTTACATATTAGAGTTCTACCCACTGAATATGATAATCATAAAACAATCCCCCAAGCCAAAAATCAGTCATCCTCAACACTTCTTCCATCTAATGAGAAACTGTGTACTACCCCTTCTATATCCACTGTCACACTTTCCCTAGCCTTTGTCATCTTAGCTAAACTATTCTAACAGCTTCCTAGCTTATCTCCCTTTCTGTGTTCTCTCTTCCACACTGCTACCAAAGTGAACTTTCTAGCACACACAAATTGGCCCACTCTTCTTTAGGGGAAGCGGTTTCCTAAGTATTGACAGCTTTCATTGCCTTCCACATGCTCAACACTTACTCTCTGACCTCAGTCCAATTCTGAGACCTATGATGACACCTCCATGTCAGAGTTAAGACTGCTTCATTCCTCTTCTAAATTTCCAGACACAACTACATACTGGGTAAGAATTACTGCTACAGATGTAAATACAAAGTGCTATGTTGTAGTTACTACAACATAGTGACTTTAAAGTCAGCCCCCTGTGAATCACACCTCCAGTATCCATGCCCTTGAGTGAACCCATCCCACAATGAGCCTGGGCTGACTTTTGCAACTCTAACCGAGAGAATGAGGCAAAAATGGCTGTCAGTTCACAACCTACACTTTAAGGCTTCTTTTGCCCCCTTTTTTTCTTTAGCCCTGGCCATCCATTTAAGAACTCCACCTACCTTGCTAAAGAAATCATGTGTGTGGGGAAAAGAAAGAAAGATCAGACTTACTGTGTCTATGTAGAAAGAAGTAGACATAAGAGACTCCATTTTGTTCTGTATTTGAGATGCTGTTAATCTGTGACCCTACCCCAACCTTGTCCTTGCAAGAGACATGTGCTGTGGTGACTCAAGGTTTAAAGGATTTTGGGCTGTGCAGGGTGTGCTTTGTTAAACAAGTGCCTGAAGGCAGTATGCTTGTGAAAAGTCATCACCATTCTCTTAATTTCAAGTACCGAGGGGACACATACACTGCCAAAGGTCGCAGGGACCTCTGCCTAGGAAAGCTAGGTATTGTCCAAGGCTTCTCCCCATGTGAAAATCTGAAATATGGCCTCGTGGGAAGGGAAAGACCTGATCGTCCCCCAGCCTGACACCCGTGAAGGGTCTGTGCTGAGGAGGACTAGTGTAAGAGGGAAGGCGGCCTCTTGGCGGTTGAGATAGAGAAAAGCATCTGTCTCCTGCCCCTCCCTGGGCAATGGAACATCTCGGTGTAAAACCCAATTGTATGTTCTGTTTACTGAGAAAGGAGAAAACCGCCTTAGGGCGAAAGGTGGGACTTGCTAGTGCAAAGCTGCTCTTAATGCACTAAAAGGGTTTATGGAGATGTTTACATATGCATATCAAGGCACAGCACTTTTCCTTAAACTTATGTCACAGAGATCTTTATTCATGTGTCTTACTGCTGACCTTCTCCCTACCATGATCCTATTATCCTGTCACTTCCCTTTTTCTAAGATGGTAAAGATAATTACCAATAAATACTAAGGGAACTCAAGACCGGTGCTGGCGTGGGTCCTCTGTATGCTGAGCGCTGGTCCCCTGGGCCCACTTTTTCTTTCTCTATACTTTGTCTCTGTGTCTCATTTCTTTGCTCAAGTCTCTCATTCCACCTAACAAGAAACGCCCGCAGGCCACCCCTTCACATGTGGAAATGTCACTTTGGGGGACAGAAGCCCCAGGGCTCCCCGAAAATTCATGGAGAGAAAGGCCCAGCCTTGCAGCCACCCCTTCCAAGATACCAAGGAGCCATTTTGGATGTGTCAACCCTTGTCGGGCCCCAGATGACTGAAGCCTCAGCTGGTATGTGGAACAGAACCTTCAGCTGAGTCCAATCAATCCAAAGAATCATGAGAATAAAATGATTGTTGTTTTAAGGCACTAAGTTTTGGGGTAGTTACACGGCAACAGATGACTGAAACATGTCCCACTTACGAGCTCCTTGAAAGCAGACAGAATGTTAATCTATCTTACAGGAAAATTATTTGAAAGACACCATGTGATTGTAGTCTTTTAAAACAATTTTTTAAAAACTTCATACTAGATTGAATAGTGTCCCTCCAAAATTCATGCCCATGCAGAATGTGACCTTTATACTGGGTTAGGGTAGGCCATAAATTCGATGACTGGTGTCTTTCTAAGGCCATGTGAAGACAGACAAGGAGGTAAGAAGGCCACGTGACAACAGAGGCAGAGGTTGGAATGATATAGACAGAAGTCAAGAAATATCAAGGATTGCTGGGAGCTATGAGAAGCTTGTAAGGAGGAGTCCCTTTCACATCCCACAGCCTTCAGAGGAAGCAGGGTCCTGGTGACACCCTGGTTCTAGACTTCTGGCCTCCAGAACTAAGAATTTTTATTGCTTTAAGCCATGCAGTTTGTGATAATTTGTTATGGCAGCCTAAGAAACTAATACAAACCTTTCATTAGTTTCACTAACAAAACACTTCAGTGGGCAAATCATAATAAAGTTCCCTAGTGGCTGATAACAACAGGCTGAAAGCCACTGATACAAATCATCTCATGTTCCTCTCTGTTCTAATTTAATTACTTTATAATAATTATGGATAATTACACTTTATGTTCACAAAGCGCTCCATATATTGTTATTCATTTACCCTTCTGAAATTAGCAAACAATTATAGTTTTTCCCAGGTTAAGACCAAATATGTCAGTTTAATCGATTTGCCTGTGTGAATGGAATGGAAATGCAATTTTAATTTCAGCACTTTGTATTCCACAGACTGCTGCCTCAAGGCTTTGTAAGCTATTATCTGAATACCTCCAAACCTCCTCCTTTCAGCACTCTTTCCTCAGGTTCTGTGACTACCCCACTGCAAACTTGGCCTCTGACCTGTGGCAAGATGACTTTCTTCAGCTGCTCCTGAGTGAAGTGCTCCACGTAGGCCTCGATGTGAGACAGCAGCACCATCCGCACATGCTCTTCGTGAACTTCGAACAACTGGAGAAGCACGGGGATCACCCGTGACTGGAACAGGGCTGGTGAGAGCAAGCAAGGAGTTTCTCCCTGCGCATGATCTACCCGAAAAATCAAAGGTTATAGATGAAAAAACAAATACTCATTTCAGTGAAGAGTATTAAGCATAATTCATGCACTGGGCCCAAAAGTACACATATTCTAAGTACTCTTCTAAATTCTTTTTTTTTTTTTTTTTTTGAGATGGAGTCTCACTCTGTCACCCAGGCTGGAGTGCACGGCGCGATCTTGGCTCACTGCAACCTCCCCCTCCCAGGTTCAAGCAATTCTCTTGCCTCAGCCTCCCGAGTAGCTGGGATTACAGGCACCCGCCACCACAGGCTAATTTTTGTATTTTTAGTAGAGACGGGGTTTCACCATATTGGCCAGGCTGGTCTCAAACTCCTGACCTAGTGATCCGCCTGCCTCGGCATCCCAAAGTGCTGGGATTACAGGTATGAGCCACCATGCCCGATCAGCCAGTACTCTTCTAAATTCTAATGCTCTAAACCAAAGGAAAGTTCTTTTCTTGACCCAAAATTACTTAACGCTTAATTATGTTAAGTACACTTATCTGTAGAGTTTTTGAAATACTAGAGATCATACTTAGTATAAAACAAAGCTGGTATTTTAATAGAATTCTGAGTAACTTTTTATAAATTTATGTTTAATCAGTGAGGAATTTCATACACTAGATTTGTGACATACTGATATTGTTGTAGTGTATTTGCAAAACCAGGTGTTTTAAATGCTACAGTGGGACTTTGATGCTGGATAGTCCTCTTTTTCCAGTATTTATGGTAGTGGTTATCAGGCAGGTATGCATTGAGAATTATTTGGGAACTTTAAAAAAATATGTATACCTATGTCCTGGCTCTGTTCTAGAACCAATGGATCAAGCAAAGAGGCAAATTTTTAAAAAGCAACATAGGCGATTCAGAGGCACACCCCTATGTAAGACCTACTGAGGAATAGGATGTAAGAGCTATAAAGAAAAATTCGTGGCTAAAGAGAATGATATCAAAGTAGAGATATAAGGAAATTCTAAACTGTAACAAAGCTTTGTTGGACTGAGATCCTTTTAAGAAAATAAATTCTGAAAGCAGGATTCTACATAACTTAAAATTCTAGTGTTATATTAATACTATATTCTCTAATCTGTTGTGTTACCGTCTATAGTGCTATAAAATTGTAAAATTCCAAAGCAATAACCTCATTTCACATTCGGAAAAAAAACCCTTGAAGTCCCAAGAAGTAAAATGATCTCAGTGCTTTTCACTGAAAATAGAAAATAAATGGGTTGGTCTTGGTAAGGTAGGAGGTACAGGCCTAAATGATTCATGATAAATGTAAAAGTTCTTTGAAGATGCTTGCCTTACCTTAAAACTTCAGATGTATATTTCAGATTCTAGTCAGATGTAACACTTATTATAGTAAATTGGACTCTCTAGGAAGATGCTTCATTTATCCTGTGGACTTTGGTACCCAGGTTTGAAAATTAAAGTTATAACATCAGGGGCCAAAAACTGTTCTCTGTTTTTAGAACCAAACATTAACTACACCACACAGTAATTTCATCCTGCTCAAATATGGACTAATAATCACCAAACTCCTTAACTAGCAATAACACTTTGAAAAAGCATTCACCTTTTTTGGGGCCAAGCAGATGAGGAAGAAAACTCTTAACAGCCACTGGCTCTGCAAACACCAACTGATTAAGCAGAAGAGGCACCAACCTTGAAGCTATCAATTCCTCTGACAAGCAGCTGACTCTGTCCAGCAGAAATCTGAGGACAAAAAGGGAAAGCCCAGGAAACTGGTCATGACACTGTATCAGCTTACTTGTACAGTTTAGCCTACACACAGCTTCTCTCTCACTTCTATCAAAGTGATGCATTTTGAAATGGAGATAGAGAAGGTGAACAGATTGGTCCCCAAGTACTTAAGAAAAATGCATGGCTGGGTGCAGTGGCTCACACCTGTAATCCCAGCACTTTAGGCGGCCAAGGCGGGCAGATCACTTGAGGTCAGGAGTTTGAGACCGGCTTGTGCCAACATGGCGAAACCCCATCTCTACTAATAAAGTACAAAAATTAGCCAGGCGTGGTGGCAGACGCCTGTAATCCCATCTACTTGGGGCTGAGGCATGGGAGGCTAAGGTTCAATCACCTGAAGCTGGGAGGCAGAGGTTGCAGTGAGCTGAGATCACACCACTGCACTCCAGCCTGGGTGACAGTGAGATTCTGTCTCAAAAAACAAACAAACAAACAAAAAAAACAGGAAGTGTGAGGCAAAGCCAGCTAGTAGCATACCTCCAATTCACACCAGGAAATGTTTCCACCAAATTATCCCCTTACTAATAGCCAAAGTGCCCTCCTTTTTACCCTAATAAGACAGGCTTTCTAGATTATTATCTAAAAGTGTCTAAAAGACACTTTCTCAAATTTAAACAATGTAGAAAGTTTCCATAACTAACAACTTATAGGCTTTTGTCACTATCCTCATAAATTAAAACAACATATATAAAAGCACTTTGTTAAAAATACAGATATTAGGTATTAATGGTAATACTACTCCATTATACAATCACCCTTAGCAGATATCCTTGCCTCCTACTTTATTAGGAAATAGGTCACATGCATTATCACGTTCAAACCCCTACACCACTATCAGCAAACAGGTTTGTATTGATACTCATTCCCACCTCCATTCCAGTTATCAAGGTTCCAAGGGCCTCCTCTTAAGGCCACCCCCATCCAGTCACTGCCCCAGCATTCCCCTCTCTTCCAGGACAATGCACTAACAGTTCCCCAACTTGACTGCAGCTTCAACTACTCCCTCCATTCTTCTTCTAGCCCCTTTCCCTCGTCTATTAATATGCTCAGGTCTCTTCTACCCTTACAAAATGCTTCCTTGACTCCATTTGCTTCTTCAGTGATAATATTTTCTCTCCAAGTTTTTCTCCAGTGTCTTTCTCACCTTCTGTTCACTTACCAGCCCAATGCATTCTCACTGCTGGAACAGCTCTTGCTAAGATAAAGTTACCAGTGTCTTCCTAACTGCTAAATGAACAGGTACCTGTTGATTCCTCCTACCTTTGTGAAATTCCCTACTCCTTTGGGAATATCATAGCCTTCCTAGCTCTCTGAGTCTCCTCTAACCCCTGCTTCTCATTCATCAGCCACCCCTTCCCACCAGCCACCACTTCCCACCAGCCCCCTTATAAGGTTGGGTGCCCTAGGATTACAACTTGGGCCCACTGTCCTTCATGCTACCCACTTTCTCTGTGAAAATATCACCAACTACAGGCTAACACACTAATATTTCCCTCTAGCTCATCAGCTTAAGACTTCTCTCAAGCTTCAGACCTGTCTGATCAACTGTCCATTTACATCTCTGTCTAAAGTCCAACCGATACTTCAAACCAACATATCCAACACTGAAGTCATAATTTTCCCTGCAAATTAGGTCCTCTCCTCCAATATTCTCTATTTCATTTGGTGATAATCACTAAGGCTTCTCAGCTTTATCATTTTAAACCTTTATTTTAGTGTCTTCTTCATTGTAGACATTAATGCCCTTATGTGTGGCTTCATATTTACTGCCTGGACTACCATAGTCTACTAACCAATCAAAATCTTAAATGAGTTAAGCCTTCCCACAATAGAGAACAAAGTGATCCACCTAAAGGGACATTAATCTGTTTGGCAGCCTGCTTCCACCTCTTTGATGGCTTCAATGCCTGAAGTCCCCTATTTACAAATAATGTCAGCACTCCTCACTGCCACATGGGAGGGGTACCTCCTACCTGTCCTTGTCTTGGAATTTCTGCCCCAGCAGGACTCAACTGCTTGCGGTTCCTGCACAAGTCACACTAGGTCTTGTCTTTGTGCATTTGTTTATGTTGCCCCTCTGCCTAGAATACCTTTTCTCTAACGACCTCCTCCTGCCCTGTGTGTTCTCAGGACTCCTTCCAAAAGCTCTACTGTACCCACCTCTCTGTTTAAGGATTATCAGTCTGGGTACCTGTTTCCTTCACCAGAAATATCTATCCCAGGGCCTAGCAGAAAGCCTGACACATAGGAAATGTTCAATAAATGTGAAATAAACCAAATATCTGAGTCATCTTCTCTAGAATACCTCAAGTGATTACATGGAGTTAACCCAAGTTATTCAATTTAAATTCTTAATTTTCTGAACTTACTTAAAGAATTCCGTTTTTTCCTCTTCACTCTTCAATGTTAAACTTTTCAAGAAATTCACAACTTCCAGAAAATCATTTCTAAATGCCAAAAAGAGAAGGAATTCAGCAGAACAGATTAGAGAAGGCATGTTAAATATTGAGGCCATAACCACAGACTACATCAACATAATTTTAAACAAAGAAACATTCTCCTTTGCCATTTAAAGATTCTATTACAACTAAGTAGCTTGTGAGACAAATACTACGGAACAAGCCTCTATGAAATCTAACATTTTAATATCAAAGAGATCTGTGAAGAGGATACAAGTTTAAACACACATATGCTAACATGCTTTATAGTTTCGTCAGAAAAATCCTCCAAATTGTTGGTTGTAATAGGATGTTAAATGAAATATCCTGGGAGAAATGACATTACCATTACAAAATATTGCTGACTCTCCAGTCTCCTTTGATGAAATAAAAACTATTAAAGAGGTTGTGGAAAGTGGAATTTCCATACAGCAATCTTCTCATTTCTCCTGCTGTAATTTGCTTGGTCGTTCTTTCAGCCAAGCAGGGATTAGTGCGAGAGGAGTGGTCAGTTTCCTACAGGGCTGCCAGAGAATTCCAAAGGCTGTGCACTGCTCAACTCACATCCTACTGTGTATGAGACTGTTGACCCCAGATGCTACGGCATACAAGCTGGACATTCTATTCAGAGGCCCAGTAAGCAGAGCTACCACCTGGGTCTCCACATCTTAATGTTTATACCTATCTTAGGCTTCCCCTGGTTCAGCAGCAAAGATGTCTTAACTTAAATCTAATCAGTCAAATTGGTTCAGCTGCCTCTGTAAGGGATGCTGACCCTGGCTCCTACTGTTGTCTCTTGACTGGGGTTTCTCCCCACATTAACAGTGGGATTTTGGCAGGTGGGGTTTGTGTGTTTTCAGCTTTCTTCTCCCCTCTCAATTTACAACTCTTAATAACTCATTTTACACATAGTGATGAGAGAATCTATTTACCGTAAGGGATTGTTCTTTGTAGAGACTTTCTATCAAGGGAAATAAAATATTTCTAAGAATCATCCAAAAGGGCATAGAAATACCTTGGAAAGATTCTCATAGTGATAAATATGTAAAATTTATGTCAATTAAAAATACAAATGTTTAAAAACATCCTCAAAATGATGATCATAATGGGAAAAATTCTGAATAGTTTCTTTGAAATATAAATGACAATATAATCCCAGTGACCACAAATGCTACTTATTTAATAAGATTACCCTCCCCACCTGCCCCTAGTTCTATCCTAGAGGTAATTTTCCCCACTTGGGAATAATATTAGCCTTCCCTTTGCTCTGGTTTTTCCCAAGCTCTAAATGCAAACACATAGGGTTTTTAGTTTTAAAACTGACATAAGGTTGGCTTTGCTAATAAAAGTCATGAATATGGAACTAACCTGTGCAGAAGTTCTGCAGTCATGGAAATAAAAAAATGAAGGACACATAATTAAAACTAACCTTGAAGAGGGGGTCAAAAACATCTCTGAATCTAATAAAGTATTAAATTATATTGTGCCCTTCCCTCTAAACCGACTTCTTTGCTCTTCCATCACATACTACTAGACAAAGAAAATGAACTCATTCACCATCCCCATGAGAAAAAAATAATAATAAACTCATAATATAATGGCAGCAGAAAAGAAAGGCTAGGTTTAATAACTTTTTCAATTAACTTACAACTGTAAACCAGTGGACACACCTCGCTTCTTCACTATTAGAAGCCCTAATAAAGCTGGCTACAATTTCTAAATCCAAGCCTTCAAGACAATAAAGGATTTCTAAAACTTCCTATCTATAATAGGAAACTGACGGACAACCCAATTTCTTCCCTATTTTCTCCTGTGGACATGATTCAATCTCTCCTAATAATTAACAACAGAAACTGCATCATTTAGTCCTCCAAAATCCCCCCACTGGCACTTATCCAAGGTATGAGAGCAGGCAGCAGTGTTCCGGAAGCAGCCAGCGTCACCACACCAGATGCCCTCACCTGAAGAACTCATGAGATAGTAAGGTGCAGAGCGCTGGCCGACAGTTTGGAATGGGATTCAGCAAAGTTGAGTGCAAGGTCTGTTGAAAGCTGGAGAGAACATCCGCTGAAACTGAAATCCAGAGCTACAATTAGTTTCCAATGCCTTCTCCCTCTTTTCAGGACCTCTATAGCTGGAGACTGCCGAAAGCAAAAACCAACCTGTAAAAGCCCAAACAAACAAAGCCCTGGCTGTTGCTAAACAGCTTCCTACTTGCCTTAGGCATAACTCCTTGGCAGGTGTAGAAAGTTGTCCTGCCACCACCATCAAACCCCACCCCAAGTGCCATTTCCTTCTATTCCCTCTCATTTCCTGATTATTCATTTAACCCAGCTCAGGCCCAAAGAAGAAGGGCTAACAGTGTGATAGGTTTCAGGGCCTTTCTCAACAGGGGTTCCTCATCCATAGAACAGTTATATGAACGATTATATTTACAGTTCTTCCAAGGATAGTAAATAATTGCTACCATTCTAAATACACAAAATAGTTAGTTCATTATACACAATGGATGCCTTTGGGCCTTAGGGTTTAATTCTCAAGTATTTGGGATGGAACAATTTAGAGCTGACAGCTGAATCAGAACACTGCATAAGCCTGGCAGAACAAACTGCATTAGAACTGGCACAAAGCTTGAGCTATGTGAGATGTAGGCCAGTAAGGGGCCTACTGTGACACATGCCTCAGTAAACTCAATGAGTGGAAAATTAAAGTCCTAAAGTGGGCACAGGAGAGTGAAGCAGGCTGCCAAGCATGCAATTAGAGAACACAGAGGAGAGGAGAAAACAATGTCCTTAGTGGCCTGAGCTTTAAGAGGCAATGAAAGAAAAAAGTGAAGAGTAAATTAAAGTAATAGGAAAATAAATCAAATGAGCTTTGAAAGAATAGAGAAATGTTAAGCCCAATTTAACAAAAAATTATGAATTTTACCCTATTATTCAGATTATTACATATAAATCATTAATGATAGTTATGTACTTATTGGCTGGTTCAATAAGGAATACAGTCTACATTTAGACCGCTTAAGTACTATTACCAATTAATAAGATAATCACACGATACTGACAGCCATAGTTCAAATGCTTCCTACTTAAAATTCTTTTCACTATGCAAATGAATGAAACCCAAAGCTTCTTTCCCTATTGTTCTTAATATCTGCCCTAAAAAAGTTACCTGGTAAGCAAAAGATTCCTTACTATGCTCAAAGACTATAGTCCTTTGAATTCCACAGAGAACAGACCATGGATGATTTTCCTACTTATTCTATAGATGCAGTAGTATAACTCTAACTCACCCTGTTCATTTAAGATTGTGAGCAAACTTTCCACCAATGTTCCAAATGAAAAGGCATCCCGGGCATGTCCATGACACTCTGGGAGAGTTGTGAATTCTGGAGACTAAAAGCAGTAAAGACAATTAAAACTACAGGATCTGCCTTAAAGCCATTTCTAATTTTCTCTGAAGCACTTTCTCCCATGTTTGTATTTATTATACTCAAATCTGTCTTTAGAATACCACACATAAATGAATGTATAGGTTCTTAACACTATTAGTGAATAGAATTTGTGGAAGATTTTAAAACATTAAAATGGGCAAAAATTTTTAAAAAGGTCAGAGCATGGCACACGTCAGTGGCTTTTAAAAATATTTTCACTGCAACCCATGGTAAAGAATATGTCTTATATCATGACCTACTATACATACACGTGCATAAATACACACATAATGGAAACAAAAGTTTCATAAAACAATGCTTAGCCTTACTATCTAAGATGCCCAAAGACATCTTCTTTTATTCTATTTTTTTGTAAAATGCTAGTCAGGACCCCCTAAATTGACTTAAAACCCACAAATCACCAATTTTAAAAACACTAGTGTGTGTGTGTGTATATATATATATATAAAATATATATATATATAAAAAAAATACTGATTTGGATAAATCTGATTTATTTCAAGTCTTAGGTCTATACTTAAGTTTATAGTTGAGTTCATATTTCCTGTAAAGTACACTAAATATATCTTTGGGAATTGTTTATTTACAGTGGCTATAAAAACAAATTTATAGAGGGAGCATCTGCTTTTGAATTTATTGGTAAACAGAATATTTCTTTGCTAGCACTCTAATGTTAATAATCATTGTTCTGTGCATCTTGAAATCCCAAGTAATGGGCAGCTAGAGATAGATGAATGGTTTGGGTGACATACAAGAAAGGACCTAGGGCTTTTGCTTCCACAATTATTATGGATTCCAGGAAAGTACAACTACTGATAATGGTTTCACTGTTTCCCCACCCAAATCTCATGTTGAATTGTAACTCCCACAATTCCCACATGTTCTGGGAAGAACCAGTGGGAGGTGACTGAATTATGGGGGCAGGTCTTTCCTGCCCTGTTCTCATGATAGTGAATAAGCCTCACAAGATCTAATGGTTTTAAAAAGGGGAGTTTCCCTGCACAAGCTCTCTTGTCTGCCACCAGGTGAGACGTGCCTTTCACCTTCTGCCATGATTGTGAGGCCTCCCCAGCCACATGGAAGTGTAAGTCCAATGAACCTCTTTCTTTTGTAAATTGCCCAGTCTTGGGTATGTCTTCATCAGCAGCATGAAAATGGACTAATATAGTAAACTGTTACCAGTAGAGTGGGGTGTTGCTGAAAAGATACCCGAAAATGTGGAAGAGACTTTGGAACTGGGTAACTGGCAGAGGCTGGAACAGTTTGGAGGGTTCAGAAGAAGACAGGAAAATGTGGAAAAGTTTGGAACTTCCTAGAGACTTGTTGAATGGCTTTGACAAAAATGCTGCTAGTGATATGAACAATAAGGTCCGGGCTGAGGTGGTCTCAGATGGAGATGAGGAACTTGTTGGGAACTGGAGCAAACGTGACTCTTGTTATGTTTTAGCAGAGACTGGTGGCACTTTGCCCCTGCCCTAAAGAACTGTGGAACTGAACTTAAAAGGGATGATTTAGGATATCAGGTGGAAGAAATTTCTAAGCAGCAAAGCATTCAAGAGGTGACTTGGGTGCTGTTAAAGGCATTCAGTTTTAAAAGGAAAACACAGCATAAAAGTTTGGGAAGTTTGCAGCCTGACAATGCAATAGAAAAGAAGATCTCAGGTGAAATTCAAGCTGGCTGCAGAAGTTTGCATAAGTAATGAGGGGCCAAATGTTAATCCCCAAGACAATGGGGAAAATGTCTCCAGGGCATGTCAGAGATCTTCACGGCAGCCCCTCCCATCACAGGCCTGCAGGCCTAGAAGGAAAAAGTGGTTTCACAGGCCAGGCCCAGGGTGCCCGTGCTGTGTGAAGCCTAGGGACTTGGTGCCCTGCATCTCAGCCACTCTAGCCATGCAGAAAGGGGCCAACGTAGAGCTCGGGATGTGGCTTCAGAGGGTGCAAGCTCCAAGCCTTGGCAGCTTCCATGTGGTGTTAAGCCTACAAGTGCACACAAGTCAAGAATTGGGGTTTGGGAACCTCCACCTACATTTCAGAAGATGTATGGAAATGCCCGGATGCCCAGGCAGAAGTTTGCTGCAGGGGCAGGGCCTTTATGGAGAACCTCTACTAGGGCAGTGTGAAAAGGAAATGTGGGGATGGAGCCCCCACACAGAGTTCCTACTGGGGCACCACCTAATGGAGCTGTGAGAAAGGGGCCAGCATCCTCCAGATCCCAGAATGGTATCCACTGACAGCTTGCACCATGTGCCTGAAAAAGCTGCAGACATTCAAGACCAGCCTGTGAAAGCAGCCAGGAGGGAAACTGTACCCTGCAGAGCCACAGGGGTAGAAGCTGCCCAAGACCATGGGAACCCACCTCTTGCATCAGCATGACCCGGATGCGAGACATAGAGTCAAAGGAGATCATTTTGGAGCTTTAAGATTTGACTGCCCCATTGGATTTCAGACTTGCATGGGGCCTGTAGCCCCTTTGGCCAATTTCCCCATTAGGAATGGCTGTATTTACCCAGTGCCTGTACCCCCATTGTATCTAGGAAGTAACTAACTTGCTTGTGATTTTACAGGCTCATAGGTGGAAGGGACTTGCCTTGTCTCAGATGAGATGTTGGACTACTGACTTTTGAGTTGATGCTGAAATGACTGAAGACTTTGGGAGACTGTTGGGAAGATATGATTGGTTTTGAAATGTGAGGACATGCGATTGGGGAGGGGCCGGGGAGGAATGATGTGGTTTGCCTGTGACTCTCATCTTGAATTGTAACTCCCACAATTCCCATGTGTTGTGGGGAGGAACCCAGTGGCAGGTGATTGAATTATGGAGGTAGATCTTCCCTGCATTCTTCTGGTAATAGTCAGTAAGTCTCATAAGACCTGATGGTTTTAAAAAAGGGAATTTCCCTGCACAAGCTCTCTTCTCGTCTGCTGCCATGTGAGAAGTGCCTTTCACCTTCTGCCATGATTGTGAGGCCTCCCCAGCCACATGGAACTGTAAGTCCAATAAACCTCTTTCTTTTATAAATTGCCCAGTCTCAGGTATGTCTTTATCAGCAGCATGAAAACAGACTAATACAACTACTTATCGTGAAATGAGTATAATAGTCTGTTTACACTGAGGTATCTCTACCTCATATCATAGGTGTTTATGTGACAAAAAAATTTAAGCTGGTTCCCTGGCTGTGGCGATAAGATTAATCTTAGAAAGCTTTAAGGCCAGAGGAATTATGAGGCACCTATAACTCAGTAAAGAAAGGAATAAGCAGAGGAAAGTTTTTTAAAATTTCATACTTAGTTACACAAAAGTGCCTTCATTACATGTGAAGTATATCATCTTACCATCTCTTCAGGAGGGATAGATGCTGGGTCTCTTATTGACTGAATGCTCCTCAGAAACTAGACAGAGAAATAAAGAAAATGATTCATACACGTTTGGTGAACTAATCTCTTACATCAGGTAACATAAGCAATGAGCAATGCAAACAGCAGCAATTAAACCTTCAAATCAATGCCACACATTAGATGCACAAATTTAAAATGCTCCTAATGTAAAAAATGCAAATAAAGTACCTGGCACAGCACAAGGCATAGTAATAAATGGTAGTTCCTTTTCCTCTCTCCTTCATCTGGTTTAACAGACACGCTCTGCTATTCAGAGGCATCTGTGCATCTGATTTCGTTATATGGAAATTAGAACATTTCTTTCTCTCCTGCTTAGATATTAACAATAAGAAGGCTTTTCTAGCACAGAACAAATCTGTCATTAATCTCACTAAATCAAATGAATCTTAAGTCTTGCTACCACACGAGATTAGAAAGTTGAGAACCTTAGCTATGGAGACAAAACCAACATCCACAGAATAAGCATGTTAATTTGCTAGTTTTGAAGATTATTTTTGAAGAGCTTATATGTCCCGAACATCATTGAGAGCACTAAGAATACAAGATGAATGCAATAAAGTTTCTGCCCCCAACCAGGTGCTCACAACCTAGAATGTAAATAAGAATTTCCATAAACATGCTGAGTGCCCTGGAAGCACCGGGTGACTAATTTTGTTGGGTAGGGGAGTGCCTAGGGTAAGGAGTCACAGAAAGGAGATGGAAGCCAGATCTTAGATGAGTTTACATTTTCCAGAAACCAAGGGGAAGAAATGCATTCCTGCAACAGAATGGCCTACAAAGAAGAAGAGTGTGAAGGAAGAAGGCATATGTGGGGACATAGCTGAACTACATGGAACAAGATGTAACCAGACTACAGCTCAAGAACTCTTGAGTGAGGCCAGGCTCTGTGGCTCACATCTGTAATCTCAGCATTTTGGGAAGCTAAGGTGGGCAGATAACCTGAGGTCAGGAATTTGAGACCAGCCTTGGCAACATGGCAAAACCTCGTCTCTATCAAAAATATACAAAATTAACCAGGTGTGGTGGTGTGCACCTGTGGTCCCAGCTACTTAGGAGGCTGAGGTGGGAGGATCACTTGAGCCAGGGAGGCAGAGGTTGCAGTGAGCCGAGATCACACTACTGCACTCCAGCCTGGGTGACAGAGGGAAATTCCGTTCCCCAACACTCCCCTAAAAAACCTAAATGGTAAATGAGGCTGAAGGTAGGCTGGAGAAAGATTGTGAAGGGCCTTATATCCCATGGCAAAGAATTTGGAATAAATAGCACAGAAAGGATTACATGCTATTACACGAAGTACACAAAAGGTAAATCCAGGGAGAAAAGAGATCAGTATGGGCAGAATAACCAGAGAGATGTCTTTGTGGTAAAGCTTTTGAACTGAGCAAGAACCCATGAAGGTGCACGTTAGACATGGCCCCAAGTTAAGTGTGGAAGCAGCACAAAAGAGAACAGGGGAAATTAGACTGAAACAGTGAGTCAACAGTGAGCCACCATTTCCGTAGGGATATTAAGAGGGAAATGATTTTTATTTTTTCTGTAAGAAAGAGTGAATGCAATGGCAACATGCGAAATGTGAAGAGAACACACAAAACAGAAAACAGAAAGGTTCATCAACCTGGGAGGGAAACACGTAGACAAAAGTATAAGGAATACTACGTCAGCAACAACACAGTCCACTAGGAGTTAAGATGCACAGGTCCTAAGTCCAGCTACTAAGATACCATGTATGAATTCGGGCAACTCGGACAATTGTTCAAAGAACATTTTCTGAATAACTATTATGTGCCAGGCACTATTCTAGGTAGAGGTATAACGATAAGAGACTCACACCCTTAAGAGCCCAACCACTGGAATACAAGACAGATACATAAAGGTAATCTCACTATCAAGTGGTATGATCAAAGTAAGTACAAGGTACTATGGGGCAGAGAGGAGGGGCATTTAACTAAAATATCTGAACAAAACATTTTACCTCTCTCAGTCTCAGGTTCCCCATTTATAAAATAAGGAGAAAGGATACATGACTCCTACTGCCTCTGAGGAACAAAATGCTACAATTCTATAAATGAGGGCACTGACAAAAAATTCAAGTCTCTTAAGACCAAGCTAACACTGAAGGAAAGTGCCTAGGCAAGAACCACATACTAAGACGCTATTAAAAACCAAGTAAGGAAGGGGGGCTGTCCCCTGGCTTACCTCTGGTGTGGCCTGAGAAATTTTGCAAACAGTTTCCATTGCTCCTAGTTTCCAGTGCCCATCTTCACTCACAAACACAGATGATAAACAGACATTATTGTGTGTTAGTTGTCCCTGGAAAAAAAAAAAGAACAGAAGGAAGAGTGCCACTCCAGGATCTGAAACAGAAATTTATTTAAAAAAATGTTTTTCTCCATCTCTCACAATCTTTATTTTAAAAAACTAAATACTAACCACCAAAAAAATTATGACAAGCCTTCCCACTTGTGGCACGATAAATGGAACTATGACTTTAAGAAACAACAAATTGTATGAAGTTAGGTAAAAGGAAAAATGGAATGGAAGGGCTTCTGTTATCTCCCCCTGCCTCATGTGGCAGGTTAATAAACACATTAAAGCCAGTGCACACAGTCATCTCCCCATTTCTATGGGAGTCAGAAGATATACATGTTCTTAAACATAAATTTACAAGTCTGTATAGCCTATATTATTTACTTCCAATGCCTTTAAAGATAAAATGTATCTTTGCTCACATAAGTTATTTTATTAATTTTCTTCTCTAGATTCTTTCTCACCTACATTCTATCACGAACCCAGATCCACTTCACCTGAAATCTTGTCAGTAGGCATTAAAAAAATTCTGCCTGAAGAAGAGGAAAATGGAATGATAAGGACCACCAGAAATATCCCACAGACCACAAAAGAGCCCATTTTAAAACTGTAAAAACAGTACAGTCAAATAAGAGAAAGGGAGAAAATAAGAACAGGATTCAGGTATTATTTTTCCCCAAAGCAAAAATCATTTCAGTAGACAAAAAAGTGTGTTTAAAGTTATTATGTATGTATGTAATGTATGTATGTATTTATTACAGGGTCTCTGCTGCTCAGGTTGGAGTGCAGTGGCGTGATCACAGCTCACTGCAGCCTTGACCTCCTGGGCTCAAGCAATCCTCCCATCTCAGCCTCCCGAGTAAGGGGAACTACAGGCATGTGCCACCATGCCTGGCTCATTTTTTAAAATGTTTCTGTAGAGATAGGGTCTTGCCATGTTGCCCAGGCTGGTCTCAAACTCCTGGGCTCAAGCAATCTGCCTACCTCGGCCTCCCAAAGTGCTGGGATTACAGGTGTGAGCCATTGCACCTGGCCAAAAGAGCACTTTAAATATTCTACCCAATACATCAAATATGTAAATATTTTTATAGAGAATACTCCAAAGGATATTTTTTAAAGGAAGGTTTAGAATAGTGTGTATAGTATATTTCCATTTGAGAAAAAAATGAAAGTGAAGAAGTTTACACACTAGATATTTGTTTCATATGCACAAAGAACATCTCTGGAATAATACACGAGTCACCATCATTGCCTCTGAAGAGAGGAATTAGGGCACTGGATTCAAGGATGGGAAAGGGACACCTCACCCACAGAGTGTACAAACTTTTTAACCATGTGTATGCACTTTTGTTGACAAAGAAGATATTTTTCCCCGTTGAACCATTAATAATTCTCATTATCATGTGACCTTGTAAACATACTTTTAAGAGACTATAAATCCAATATGATATTTGAAGAATCTGTCTCAAATTAATAGAAAAAATTTAAAAACATACAAGATGAGTCAAGTCCAAGTGTTTCTAACCTGTGATTGGTATTTGTTAATCTTGGTGGACTGCCAAAGACCTTAATGCTTCAGAATGCAAATACCATTAAGAAAACAGTAATACTGTCAAGAAACAGACCAGAAGTAAACCTAGGAACCACCATCTTCTAGTAATAGCAAACATCGTCAGAGAGTCAAGCACACTGGTTACACCACAGAATGTTAAGAGGCTATCTCTCAATTGGCCCCAACTACTCAAACGGGAAAGGATATGTATATATTCTGCCTTTTCCTAAGAAATGGTCATTTCTTTCTTCAAAATCTAAAATGGGACACAACTCCTGAAAACAAATAGGAACTTTAGTCTAAGGCAGCACTGATACTACACCTTTTCTTTGTTTTAATAACTCATGCCAGCTGTAGCTATTTTTAGGCAAAGAATTATCCAAAACTAGAGGCAGACTATAGTAAACTAAAATAAAATTCTAAAAATAACTGTCCAGGGACACAGAACTCGTTGTCCATTCAATAAAACCTCTATCTATAGCACCTCTTGTGCCTTCCAACGTGCTATTTTTTCTCAGGAAGTTTTCTAATAATAACACTAACTTACAATTTCTATACATACCATAATTTATAAGTATTACCACACACATCATCCCCCTACCCCCATCTACATCAAAGTCTGTGAGGCAGACTATACAGGTTACTTACTCTGTCATGAAGAAAGATAAGAGCCAGCAATATGTCATAGATCCCAGCACAGACCTCTGCAGAAGACAATGTTTCCAAAGCCACTTCCAGGGGCTGTACTCGCTCAGTGACAAGATGAATGCCATCCGCTTCCACAGTACAAGATAAAAATCTTAGCAAGCAAGGGTGACGAAGTGTCTTCAAATGCTTTAAAAATACAAACAGAAGAGCTGAAGTTAATGACCCCAAACCAGATTATAGTTTCATATACATTATGGGAGAAACCAGAAAATGTATACTTGCAGTTAAGGCTCTTTTGAGCGCCCTACCTTCCTCCCTACCCGCTAAATTTCACATAAGGCAAAGATCTATGACTTGTTCTGACATCATTCAATTTACTAACATTTAAATGACTCTACAGAAATTTCCAGTTCCATTATGGTAGTGTAAGCCTCATAAGAGCCCAGATCTCTCAACGATTACTGCTGTCAACTAAACAAAGTGCCAGAAATAACTGAAATCCCGAAAAGCAAGCAAATGCAAGCAGATTATGGAGGGGAGTCAAACCTGAAGAAGCGACACCAATGGCGGTAAGTTTCTTGGTTTAGGGAAATTTTCCCCTTCTCACAGCTATGCATGGAGACAGGCCCCAGTTGCAAAGCAGTGTAACAAAGGTGCTAAAAGTCCAATAAAAACTTTACCATCTTTCTGGCTGAAACAATGATAGAAAAGAACGAGGAAGGTGAGTATGAGGAGGATATCCCAGAGAGGAGACAGCTGGAGAGATGCCCTGATTATTCACATACCCACAAATTCTCAGAAGCAAGCATCCGCAGGATAGACCCAAACCAGCAAACTTTTGAGAAAGACAGATTGCAAATACTATTCACAGGAAGAGTAAGAGGAAGTAGTTCAAAAACTTGAGGCCTGACCCTAAATTAGCTGCCTGCTAAATAAAAAACATCAACATTTTCCAAAGGATTATAACAGAACAAAGAGTTATGTGACGTCGCATTCAACATGTCCAGGATGCAACCCCAAACTACTCAACATACAAAGAACCGTAAAAATGTAACACATTCTCAATGGAAAAGACAACCAACAACCACCACCTCAAGGGGCCTCAGATATTAGAATGACCAGAAATAATTTAAAGCAGCTATTATAATCATCCGCCTAGAGATAAAGGAAAAGTTATAAAATAAATAGAAAGATACAAATTTCCAAAAGAAAAAAAGATTGAAAATAAAAAATTAATGTATAGACTCATTAACAGAATGAATAGGACAGAATAAAGAATCAGTAAACTTGAAAATATTAACCAATCTGAAGAATAAAAAATATTTTTAAAAAATGATCAGAGGGGCCAGGTGTGGTGGCTCAAACCTGTAATCCCAGCACTTTGGAGGCCAGTGCAGGAGGATTACTTCAGCCCAGGAGTTTGAGACCAGCCTGGGCAACACAGTGAAACCCCCGTCTCATAAAGAAAAATTAAGAAAGAAAAAAATAGAGACCAGAGCCTAAGAAACCTGTGACAATAACAAAAGGTCAAATAAATATAACTGAAGTCCCAAAAAGAGAAAAGAAAAAAATTGGGGCATAAAAAATACAATGGATGAAAATTTAAATTTGGCTAAATACTTAGGTTTACAGACTTTAAGAATTTCAGTGAATATAAAACAAGACAAAAATTTTTAAAAGCACACTTAAACATATTACCATCAAACTGCTAAATATCAAAGATAAAAAAATCTTGGAAGCAGCTAAAGTAAACACATTACATGGAGGAGAATGATGATTTAAACAACTGCAGATTTCTCATCAGGAAACATGGAGGGCAAGAAACAATGAAACGTTTAAAATGCTGAAAGAAAAAACTATCAGCTTGGAATACTGTATCTAAGCAAAAGTAACCTTCAGAGACAAAGGCAAAATAAAAGCACTTTTGGTGACAAAAAGAAAATTTCTCGCCAGAAGACTCGCTATTTAAAAAATGCTCATGGAAGTTCTACAAATGGAAGAAAAAATGATACCAAAGGGAAACTTGAATTTTCAGGAATGAAGGAACAGCACGAGAAATGGTAAATATTACAATAAATATGAAGGCCACTTTTTTTTTTTCCTTTTTCTTTTTTGAGACAGGGTCTCACTCTGTCGCCTAGGTTGGAGTACAGTGGCGCAATCTCAGCTCACTGCAACCTCCACCTCCCGGTTCAAGCGATTCTCCTGCCTCAGCCTCCCGAGTAGCTGGTACTACAGGTTTGCACCAGCATGCCCAGGTAATTTTTGTATTTTTAGTAGAGACAGGGTTTCACCGTGTTGGCCAGGCTGGTCTTGAACTCCTGACCTTGGGCAATCAGCCTGCCTCAGCCTCCCAAAGTGTTGGGATTACAGGCGTGAGCCATCGTGCCCAGGTGAAGGCCACATTTTTACCTCTTCAGTTATTTAATCACTACTTAAAGCAGATATTTTAATAATTCCTGGTGAGGTTTTCAATGTGTGTGAATGAATATACAGTTAATATGTGTGTAACAAAGAACAGTAGGGATGGGAGGTTGAAGATACCTACATTACAAGGCTTCCACATTTTATGTGACATGTGGACATGGTATAATTTTTTTTTTTTTTTTTTTTTTTTTTTTTTTGAGACGGAGTCTCACGCTGTTGCCCAGGCTGGAGTGCAGTGGCGCGATCTCGGCTCACTGCAAGCTCCGCCTCCTGGGTTCACGCCATTCTCCTGCCTCAGCCTCCTGAGTAGCTAGGACTACAGGCGCCCGCCACCGCGCCCGGCTAATTTTTTGTATTTTTTTTAGTAGAGACGGGGTTTCACTGTGGTCTCGATCTCCTGACCTTGTGATCCGCCCGCCTCGGCCTCCCAAAGTGCTGGGATTACAGGCTTGAGCCACCGCGCCCGGCCTGGACATGGTATAATATTAACCACAGTAGACTATATTTTGCCCTATTTATTTTTAATTTTCTTAAATTAAAAAAATTGATAATAGATATGCATATTTAGGGGGAGTACCTGTGATTTTAATACCTTCATAATATTTGTAAAGATTTAATCAATATAATTGGGATATCCGTCACCTTAAACATTTGTCTTTTATTTATGCTAGAAACATGAGAATTATTCTCTTCTAGTTATGTAAAAATATACAATTGATTATTGTAAACTAGTCATTCTACTGACCTATCAAACACTAGATCTTATATCTTCTATCTTCTAACTGTGTATTTGTACCCATTAATCAACCTCTCTTCATCCCCTACAATCCCCTTCCTGGCCTCTGGTAACCACCAATCTACTCTCAACTCGTATGAGATCAACTGTTTTAGATTCCACATGAGTGACATCTTTCAGTGTGTGTCTTTCTGTGCCTGATTTACATCACTTAATGCAGCGGTCCCCAACCTTTCCGACACCAGGGACCAGTTTCATGGAACACAATTTTTTCACGGACCAGGGGTGGGGGGATTATTTCGGGATGAGACTGTTCTACCTCAAACCATCAGGCATTAGTTAGATTGTCGTAAGAAGTGCACAACCTAGATCCCTTGCATACACAGTTCACAATAGGGTTCCTGCTCCTATGAGAATCTAATGCTGCTGCTGATCTGACAAGAGGCAGAACTCAGATGGTAATGCTCGTGTGCCCACTGCTCACCTCCTGCTGTGCAATCCAGTTCCTAGAACCGGTACCAATTTGCAGCCTAGGAGTTGGGGACACGTGACTTAACATAAGGTCCTCTAGGTCCTAACATGTTACTGCAAATGATGGGATTTCATTCTTTTTATGGCTAAACAGTATTCCATCGAATATATACACCACATTTTCCTTACCCATTCATCCACCAATGGACACTTAGGGTGATTTCACATTTTGGCTATTGTGAATAATACTGCAATAAATATAAGAGTGCAAATATCTCTTTTTCATATTGATTCCCTTTATTTTGGATACACACCCAGTAGTGGAATTGCTGAATCATTGGGTAGTTCTGCTTTTAGTTTTTTGAGGAACCTCCAGACAGTTTTCTGTAGTGGCTATACTAATTTACATTCCCGCCAACAGTATATGAGGATTCCCCTTTCTCCAGATCATCACCAGCATCCAGGAGGATGGTGTGAACCCAGGAGGATGGCGTGAACCTGGGAGAATGGTGTGAACCCGGGAGGCGGAGCTTGCAGTGAGCCGAGATAGCGCCACTGCACTCCATCCAGCCTGGGTGACAGAGCGAGACTCCGTCTCCAAAAAAAAAAAAAAGTAGAAACCGTTCTTAGCTAATCTGGGCGTAAGTTTGCTCAACTCTGCCACAGATCATCAATGAATATAAAACATATTTACAAAGTATTTTAATTTTGTTTATTCTGTTTTCTTACATTTTACCTTTTTACTTATTATTTACTCCCCTTGAAAATGTTTATGCTGGGTGCCGTGGCTTTCCCCTGAAATCCCAGCACTTTGGGAAGCTGAGGCGGGTGGATCACTTGAGCCCAGGGATTCAAGACCAGCTTGGGCAACATGGCGAAACCTCATCTCTGCAAAAAAATACAAAAATTAGCTGGGCATGGTGGCGCCCACCTGTGGTCCCAGCTACTCAGGAGACTGAGGCTGGAGGATCGCTTGAGCTGGGGAGGTCCAGGCTGTAATGAGCCATGATCAAGTCACCGCACTCCAGCGTTGGCAACAGAGCTAGACCCTATCTAAATAAATAAAATAAAAATAAAACGTTTAAACATCTTTTAAACTTTTATCACAACTCGCTGGGTATGGATACCCCAACTTTTAGAAATCCCTACAATGGAATATTCCTGCGTCCTGACCTGGTTTCTTTGTCCTACTTTCTAAGCAGACACTAGACACAGATGAAATGACAAGCATGAAACAATTTTGCGTCCGAACAAGGGAGGTTAAATCTGTGGAATATCTTCTCTAGATGGTCCTGGAACAGCTCTATCAGATCCTGACTTTCCAATCCCCACCCATGCAGCATATTTTGAAAATTTTAACATGAGTAACAGGAGATCCACAGTCCAAAATTCCTCCAACATTGAATAATTTTATCATTTAATTACAGCAAAAAGAAACTGCTGGAAAGGTGGTTTTCCTTACAAACCACGAATTTCTGAAAGAAGTTTCATGATATAAAGCTCTAAGGTCTACCCTATACAATCACTGAGGAAGCCCTGTAAATCAGTCATATTGGGAGGAGAGTGATAAAATGTTTCATTTGGAAGATAACCCTCAAGATATTACCAGGTGGTGCCATTTTCACAAATAAACAGTGAGTACTGAACATTCCAAACACCTTCTTGAAAGACTATGGGCTAGTATAAGAATCCATACCCTGCATTGGTACAGTTTTTCTATCAGATGCCTCAAAGTTCTATTAAACTACTTCCAGGAAGGGTCATAGGAAAATCTTCTCAGTGGGTTGGTTTCTCCAATTACCTTTTTTTTTTTTTTTTTTTGAGACAGAGTCTCGCTATGTCACCCAGTCTGGAGTGCAGTGACACAATCTTGGCTCACCGCAACCTCCGCCTCCTGGGTTCAACTGATTCTCCTGCCTCAGCCTCCCAAGCAGCTCGGACTACAGATGCCCGCCACCACGCCCAGCTAATTGTTTTGTATTTTTAGTAGAGATGGGATTTCACTATGTTGGCCAAGCTGGTCTTGAACTCCTGAGCTTGTGATCTGCCCGCCTCAGCTTCCCACAATGCTGGCATTACAGGTGTGAGCCACCGTGCCCAGCCTCCAATGTCTTTTATTTTCTTATAATAATCTCACATTTTGCCAACTCTGGGAATAGTTCCAAAAAGGTTTATTTATTTATTCTTAGGAAGAAAGGTGTTACCTTGCCTTGAGTTAATTTAATAAAAACTAATTAAAAAAAATTGAAGAAAAAATTTCTCTAAGTAGCAATTACAAACCAACAAATACAGCAAAGATCCTGATAAACCAAAAATTGTGTTAGCAGGTTGGTTAAATCAGTTAAGTTAACTGGGAATAATTTTTTACAAGTGTTTTTTTGTTTTGTTTTTGAGACGGAGTATAGCTCTTGTTACCCAGGCTGGAGTGCAATGGCACGATCTCAGCTCACTGCACCCTTCGTGTCCCGGGTTCAAATGATTCTTCTACCTCAGCCTCTCAAATAGCTGGGATTACAGGCACCCATCACCATGCCCGGCTAATTTTCATGTTTTTAGTAGAGATGGGGTCTCACCATGTTGGCAAGGCTGGTCTCAAACTCCTGACCTCAGGTGATCCACCTACCTCGGCCTCCCAAAGTGCTGGGCTTACAGGTGTGAACCACCATGCCTGGCCTACAAGTGTGTTTTGAGCTACGGATTCTGTATAAAATTATGTAGCCTCCCTCATATTTTCATTTTAAGAATCATTTCAAGTAATTTTCAAATAAATTTCAAATAATTTTCAAACCAAATCTTTCATGTTCTCTTCTGCTTATTGTTTTACTCTACAATGCTTAGAAAATTTCTTGATCCAAAGTGAGTTCGTGTTTTTTAATAAAGAAGGAGAGGAAGAAATGACTCACTGCCTGTTTCTGAACAAGGCACTTAGCAAGAACCTTATTTGTCACTCTCCTTTGGTACATTCAATATTAAGCATAAATTATGCATACAGATTCACAGGAAAGGCTAGCAGTTCAGAATCAAATAGAACATTTTTTGATTCAAGCCTCTGCTGCTCTAAAGAATGGCAACAAGACATACTTGCTAAGGGTAACTAGGATATTTTTCAATCAACATCAGCTGAGCAAATAAATGGCTCTTGCCCTAGTAGAGAAAGATGACTATTTTTGAATGACAGTGTCTTGAAAGCACTTTCCCCAAAGTTATTGAATACCTGTTACATCCCATTCACTGTCCTAGGTCATGGTCTCTGAAAGAGGATTCTGAGTAAGGACCTTTACTGTTAAATATGAATAGTATTATATAATTTATTAATGTTGATATTTATCTACACCCAAACAGGGATCTTAAGTATGAGATTCTATCCCTAAATATAAATGATTCCCATTTGTCAGGAATTAGTTATGATTCAGTTATCCAGAGAATTCATTCAAGCCTCAGAGGCTTAACTTGTTATTGCTGTTCTGCCTCTGATTTGCTGTTTCACTTTGAGAACTACGCAAAGTTGACTGACTCAGCGTTACAGCCCAAATCCACCTGCAGGCTTTTAGATGGGAAAAAGCCATAATTCATGCTGTTAAATATGTTAAGTAAACATAATAAAATGACCATATTGCCTAAACTAGAGAACAAGGGAAAATATTATTCCTTTTCCTCTGAAGATGTAAATCTAAGATAAAATGCAGATACTTTTTTTTTTTTTTTGTAAATGTCCACTATCTGAAGGTTAGATCATAAACTAACAATAAAACGCAAAAAGGGAAAGGAATAAAGAATTCCATTGTGTAGAGCTTGCATTTGAGGTACTGATAAAACTTTTAGGTGAAAATGTTCAATAGGTAAGTGAAAATACAGATCTGGAGCTCAGACTAGAGATTTTGGCAGATAATTAGTTTAGAATAGCAGGTTGGATGGTTATCAACATTTAAGGAAAAAGGAGAGAGTGAAGTCTGAAAGGTGTGGTGGGGGCAAGTAGCTGGCCATTCCATCTGGTGGGTCCATCATATCTGAGGCATGGAGGATACTTCAGAAGTTCTTCTGAGTGGATAGTGCCCAGGAGCCACATAAGACCACTGCATTCTGACTGTGAAGGGCAAAAAATAATTTCTTAAAAATGCAACCATGGGCCAGGTGCGGTGGCTCACGCCTGTAATCCCAGTACTTTGGGAGGCTGAGGCAAGCGAATCACGGCGTCAAGAGATCGAGACCATCCTGGCCAACACGGTGAAACCCCATCTCTACTAAAAATACAAAAATTAGCTGAGTGTGGTGGCGCGTGCCTGTAATCCCAGCTACTTGGGATGCTGAGGCAGGAGAATCGCTTGAATCCAGGAGGCAGAGGTTGCAGTGAGCCAAGATCGAACCACTGCACTTCAGCCTGGGAGACAGAGCGAGACTCCATCTCAAAAAAAAACACGTCAGTATGAGAAAGAGGAGAACAGCTTTCCCCAACTAGAATGCAAGCTCTTTTGGGCAAAGCCATCATCTCTCCCATTTCTTGTTATGCCCACACAATGTGCATTCTTAAATACGTTGACCAACCCTTCCACAACAGCCCGAATCCATTATGGAGAAGAGCATAATGACTCCAACAATACTAAATAGAGCACTTATATAGCATCTATATACCACTCCTACATAGTCCAATGTGATTCCTGGCATGAAGACACTCAAGAATCATTTGTATAAGCTTTTATAAACTTACCACAAAGCCCTAACTAAACACTTGGATTACAGCAAACTACAGCCATCAAATTCGGGCTTAGAATTTTTCATTGTTTATAGGCTTACATATATGAGTCATCATCATCAGTTAGCAAATTATACTGTTAATTATAGCTGATGAATTCAAGATAAAATGGGATAGTCAGATAGAACTAAGTATTTCTCATATTATTTTGTGGCCAGAGCTGATACCTGCATTTCATCTTGGTGTACTATGATTGCTGTTTTTCACTTGTAACAGTGGAGAAAGTGTATATTGTTATCCAGTAACATCTGCCACAGAAAACACCATATATCTGCTTGAAATAATCGTTAAAACTACCAAAGGTGGCCGGGCGCGGTGGCTCAAGCCTGTAATCCCAGCACTTTGGGAGGCCGAGATGAGCGGATCACGAGGTCAGGAGATCGAGACCATCCTGGCTAACACGGTGAAACCCCGTCTCTACTAAGAAATACAAAAAAAAAAAACTAGCCGGGCGAGGTGGCGGGTGCCTGTAGTCCCAGCTACTCGGGAGGCTGAGGCCGGAGAATGACGTAAACCCGGGAGGCGGAGCTTGCAGTGAGCTGAGATCCGGCCACTGCACTCCAGCCTGGGCTACAGAGCGAGACTCCGTCTCAAAAAAAAAAAAAAAAAAAAAAAAAAACTACCAAAGGTGTGACCAACAACCCAAACTCTAGAGAAAGTGAGGCAAGCTAAATATATTGTTTTAGTATTTCAGATACCTAGGACATCAAATTCCTAAAATCTAACACATCGAATGCCATACATTTTTCAAGTACTATGACCTCATTTTTTAAGATTACGAGAAACATTCTGAGAATCTAAAGTTATCACTTTGTTGCAATTTCAAATTTCCCAAATTCATATATGAGGTTTTAAAAGCCACAGAATGGCTTACCAAGAGACAAAGATGAACTATGTGCAAAGACTCAGACATGGCTTAAAAGGGTATCTATGGATATTAGGGGGGAATAAGTCTTCCCTCTCAAGCTTCGCAATTCCTTCAGCACAGAAGTCCTCCAAAATGAAGAGTGGACTTTGTGTTTTTTTCCTTTAAAAACTCGATCTAGGTTATTCAATTTTCTTGGTACATGCACCATAAAGGGTAACACCATTTTTAAAAAATCTTATAAAGAAAAAAAAACTAAGAAAGATAAATCTCTAGTACCTCGCTGATAAGTCAGTTTAAGTTATTATAAAAAACAATATGTACAATCTTATTAGATAAAAATAACAGGAGGCATGTTAGACATGAACTGTAAGAACAAGAAAGCGAAATAAGGCATTTTGTCTTTTGTAAAATCACAATAAAAAATTCTTCATACCTAGATGAGGTAAAAAAGAGTCAAAAATGTGGTTCTACCAAAAAGCAAAATTACCTAGCAATAAAACAGCCAGCTATACTTTTTACCACAATGCATTGCTAGGAAATGCATCTCGAGAGAACTGTTACCCATCTTTTTCTTTAGGAACCATCTTATAACAATTTCATGCTTGATCAAAAATACATCATCAAATAAATAACTGTTGTGACCAATGGAAGACCAAAATTCCATTACTAATATAATCCTTTATAATCATGTTAAAAAGTAGAAACAATTTAGAGTCCTATGAAATAGAAATAAATGTTCCATACCTGTTGATATTACTAAGGGACTCAAGGTAATAGAGATTTTAATTCTAACAAAATCAAGATATCAAGTTCAACCTGAAAATAGCATACCTACCAGAATAAACACTGGAGAATTAATTTACTAATACAACTACATTTTCCTTTTTAGAAGATGATATATCTGAATGACTAAATTTCTGAAGTGCTAGCTATCCAAAGAAGCATCAACTAATGCCTTCATTTTCCCCAATTCAAAAAGACAATTGGGGTTATTTTATTGACTTATATTCCACAGTAAAATCATTTTTCTCTAATAAGAGGCCAGGGTCACCTGAGTGTGACAGACAGCATCCTAATGCACTGGCACCCTCTGCCTGGAGCAGCAATTATAAGGTATGAACTACAAGGATCTTTTCCCTCAGGAGGAAGCTGAAGCCTACAGAATGTTGTCAATACTTAACAGAATTTTGCTAGACAAGATTAACTCCTTATATCGCTCCTTATATCTTATATTAGCTATATAAAAATGTCTCCCTAACTTTCTCACCAGAAAAATAAAATATGATAAAAGCCATTGTGGCGTGAACCCGGGAGGCGGAGCTTGCAGTGAGCCGAGATGGTGCCACTGCACTCCAGCCTGGGAGACAGCGCCAGACTCTATCTCAAAAAAAAAAAAAAAAAAAAAAAAGCCATCATACTGAGTTTTATGATGTTTTTTGGCTATAGTATGGTACCTGACCATGTCATGCAAATGCAAGATAGGCCCACGAAGTAAGAGCAATGTTTCGAAAGGACATAAATAATAAAATACTGTTCCTTATGATCTTACCTCTTTTGACCTTTACTAATTTCATATTTTTTTAAAAGAAAACAAGATAGTAAAAAGTACTAACTATTAAGTCGTCACCTATTATGGTACCTTGGCAGCTTTATTAACCTTGTCTTCATTTTCTCTCTTATACACAAAAACTGAAGCAAATTTGCCATCTTGCAGTACAGCGGGATAAACAGCAAGTCCAGAGGGTAAGATAAATGGTGGTTCTTTCAGTGTATAGCTCTTTAAAGCACTGTTCTCTGATCCCATCCCTTATGCAGTGAGGCAGTACTGCCACTCTTCCTCAAAGCCAAGCAGATCTAAAAGAAAACAGAAAACAATTTCAAACATTAAATCCCTATCTGCAACATAAACAAGAGATATTCAGACATAGCCACCCCAAACTACTGGTTTCTTCGATCCTCGTAATTAGGACATTTGACAATAAAAATGGTAAATGCTCAGCAAGTTACCAGCAATGGTTGTTAATTAACAACTAACAACTCTAGAGAAAATGCACATTACTAAGTAGTCACATGTAGTTACTGTCCCTCCCCAAACACCACCACATACAAACTTTCAGAGTGGAAAGGCAATCAAAAATAGAATAAAGTAATTCATACTTCCTAACTCACTTGTATATCCTAAGGAAAATGTTGTAAAACTTTATTATTCAAAAACAATAAAACTTCTGTATGTCTAAAATAACTTAAAATTATAAAAGAAAACAATACAAATTGGAGAATACTTATAACAATGATGAAAATCATTGTTTTAATGTTAATATGTTGAAAAACATTGTTAATATGAAAACATATTAACAAATGAAGAGCTCATATAAACCAAGTAAAACACTAAAACACCAGTACAATAATGGGAAGGAAAACAGCTCATTGAAGAAACACAGATGACAATAAACATAAGAAAAAGTACAATCACACTACTCTTCAAGGCTATCCCAAGTAAAAAGGGGAAACCACAAAACTGAATCATCTCAAATAATCTCAAACACTAAAAAAAAAAAAAAAAAAAAAAAAGGCCCACACATACACAGAATTCAAATGCAACTACGAAAAAATATTTCAGTGCTTGCCTAGTGAAGGGGCACAGTTAGACGGACCAAGGGGGAAGACAGGATTATCATGATGTATGAGGAGATTTTGGGAAGATGGATATATTCATTATTTTGATTATAATGATGGCAATGGGTGATTATAAACGTCAAAACATAAAACTGTACACTTTTTTCATTTATTCTGTATCAATTACACCTCAAAGTTGTTTTAAAAAGAAATATATGCATACATACACACAGACTTGAAAAATATATGTTGAAGTATTAACAGAGGTTTGCGGTGGAAGGTCAGACAATAGGTAATTGTATACACACACACTTGCCTGCACCTTCCAAATCTTCTACAATATAAACGTATCTTTCTTGACAACAGGGATACAAACTCACAGGGTGACAACAGGTAATGCGCAGAACCCCAGCAATACTGGCAGCTTGGCACAGGGACCTACTATGCGTGCCTGGGACCTAGTGTGAGAGGCTTTCATTCTGAAGAGAGTGGCTATCACAGAGTTCCAACCAGGACTGCAGTTTCAGAACTGTCAGATCATGCCACTTATCATGAGGAACCAACAGCCTGAATAGTTTTGTGGAAATCTTCACATTTTTCAATGTTGGATCAAATGTTTTCTAAACCTATATAGGCCAAACAACGTATGTCTGAAAAATCTGTGGCAGTCAGTTTTCAGTGGTGGCTTTACCATAATATAAAAATTAGAAAATAGAGTTCTTCCTAACTCTGGCAATGTAGAAAGCAAACTGCTACAAATACGCCAATAATTCTATGTAGGCCTTTCAAAATTTGTTTAAAAATCTGTATTCTTTGGACAAATATAAACTCAATAATCATTACACATTGACCCTCTACTTGGAATTTTTCCCCACTTCGGTGAAGTTCCATACAACACCTTCTACACCGGGTATGTAATGCTGCTCAAAACACATGCCTAGAACAAAATTTAAAATGCCTACCGATCCACAACCATCGTTATATAAGAAACACACGTATAAAGTCTAAAGCTATCTAAAATTGAAGCTTTTCAAAATCTAAAACTGTTTCTGAGAGTAAGAACTAAATCTGCTTTGTAACAAATTCACTGAATTCCTACCTACCTGGCAATATATCTTTCTTAAAAATGACAGAGAAGCAAAAAACAGGACTAAAAAAATGCCAAGTATGGCAACTATGGTAACATTCACCTTTCTACTGGGACTACAAATAAAAAGTTTATGTGGGACCATGAGTAAAAGCAATGATGTTAATCCCTCGATTCTGGAGATGGAGTGCTGGCCAGATGGTCACAACCGCCTGCTGAGTAGGGAGGTTCATGCTTAGCACTTGATCTTGCCATCTTTTCTTGGGCACAGTTAATGTTGTCAGGTACCTAGCCTGGGCCAAAGGGCGGTCAACTCACAAATTAGTCATCAGTCTCATGGCCTGAGTGAAGAGATAAACTGGCCAGATCATTGTCTCCCCCAGGAATTTGAACTAAGAACAATTTTTGCCTATTAGAAGCATAGCTGAAGGTAGAAGGATGCTATGAGGTAGAGTTGGAGCTATGGCAAACCAAAGCCACATGAAGTCAGAAATTTGTCAAGCACAGAGGAAGTCCGTTGGTAGGAAAAATTTAAAAAAGCAAACACTGGGACAGTAGCTTAGTCATACTTAGGGGGCACATTGCTACTATCCATCTCAAGATTACCAGAAGCCCAGCCTCAAACCCAGTTCCACCCAGATACCCTAACATCCCATTGACACGCTTATAACCAGCCCCCTTTCCCTCAGGTAGCTTGAATGGGTCTATGTTCCTTGAAACTAATTGCCATTTCATAGACAGAAACCTCTACTTGGTCTCCAACTCCTGCCTGAAAAGCCAGCCAGACTGGAAGAGTGAGTTACAGAAGTGTTACTTTGAAAGTATCTGAAGCTAGTCTGACCTCCTTCTCTCTCTTAGCCACAAAACACAGCTTTCCAAAATCAACACACAGTAAGAGAAAAGCAGAGAATAAGGGACTGTATGTAAATGAATATCTTCTTGACAGGAAATCATGCTGTTTATTTAGTGTTAATATTAGTCCTCCCGGGAGATAAGACTGCCACCAGGATTCAGGGTCAGCGCTCTGGCTAGATGAATGGCAGTCACCAGAGGCAGAAGAAAGGGACATTTAGTTTACTTAGCTATTTCTAAATAGCGAAATACTTCCTTGTGGGAATACTGACCTTGCAATAGCTATTAACCTTAGATTTTATATGAATTCCACTATAAAGTAATTAACAAAGTTATAAAAGCATTAGGAAGTAGTTAAAATTCATTTTTCTTAGTGTATTTTAGGTCTAAGACTTTAAAAAATATCACTTAAAAATTTAAAAGAGACGACTGAATTTCTTGAGAGAACTGGAAAGGATGCCATTTTCTTGTTTTGAAAGTATGTTAACTTTGACAGGAATCCACTGATACCATCAGTGTAATACTGAGAGTGGTAGGATTATATTCTAGGTCCCCAGTGCAAACTTTATTGGGGGAAAATTAAAAAGGTGTGCTGAGTATTGCAATTTGAGAATGTTTTGACGCAGTAATTCTTCACACTAATACATCTAAAGAGACACAAATACTGTTATATGAACAGTTTTTTTTTGTTTGTTTTTTTGTTTTTTTGGTTTTTTTTTTAAAGAGATAGGGTCTCGTTGTTGTCGCTGGCCTGGAGTGCACTGACGCTATCCTACGTAACCTGGAACTCCTGGTCTCAAGCGACCCGCCCTCCTCAGTCTCCCCAGTTGCTGAGATTACACCATGCCCGCCAGTGCTTTAAAAATGATATTTCAGGCCGGGCGCGGTGGCTCAAGCCTGTAATCCCAGCACTTTGGGAGGCCGAGACGGGCGGATCACGAGGTCAGGAGATCGAGACCATCCTGGCTAACACGGTGAAACCCCCGTCTCTACTAAAAAAATACAAAAATCTAGCCGGGCGAGGTGGCGGGCGCCTGTAGTCCCAGCTACTCGGGAGGCTGAGGCAGGAGAATGGCGTAAACCCGGGAGGCGGAGCTTGCAGTGAGCTGAGATCCGGCCACTGCAGTCCAGCCTGGGCAACAGAGCAAGACTCCGTCTCAAAAAAAAAAAAAAAAAAAAAAAAAAAAAAAAAAAAATGATATTTCAGCAAAAATTGATCTATTGAAATGTAAGAAAAACACTTGGCCTTCCAAATGCTTTCCTGTTGTTTTGAGGAGGGGGAAAACACAAAATCTTGCTCATTAGCTTTGAAATTAAAAAGTCACAAGAAGGTATATCCTAGTATCACAGAATAGGTATTTTGTAGCAGTTAGCATCTCCACTCTATAAAAAAACACCGAGTTGACAGTCTTTGACTTGAATATGCATCATATGCTTCCCTTTAATAATCTCCCTCCACTCTTTTGCCTACTTGGCCAGCACACGAAATTTCTGGACCGCTTGTAGATTAAGAAAACCCTTGTCTAGGTCAAAGGGCAACTCATACACTCAACTAAGAAACCTTTGTGCTCTAGGGAAATATTTCTACCAAATATTTTCTTTTCCCAGCAATTAATCGAGACTCTCTTGGTCCTAGCTCCCTGAGCTTGAAAGTTCCGAAGATAATGGCTTGCACTGTGAGTATTAAGGACGCACTGTACTGGCTGATATTCTGGTACCCAGCGGTAACATTACTCCGGCCCTTCGCTTTCGTCTGTTTCAGGTATACATCCCCTCTGCGGAACTCAGTCCAGCATTGCTAGTTGACAAGCAATACACAATTATGTCTTCATGGACCAAAATAATCATGATTTCAGCTCAAGATATTACATTTTATAAGGACACGGGTCCTTAAAACAGCAGTAACAGTGACCCCCAAAATTCGAGATCCGACTCCGAGAATTTCACATGGATTCCTGAATATGCCCTTCCGAAAAATGTTTCATCTTTATTCTAAACAGAAAGCACTACGCCAAGACAGGAGCCAGCTGGGCCTTGGGGGACCGGGCACTGGTCTTCGATCAAGAATCAGGCCGCCTTCCCGAGGGCGGGCGCGCCCCCAAGAGTCCCCCGGGTTCGGGCACTGCCGCCCCGGGACAGTGACGCGCCCAGCCGAGCACCCTCGCCCTGCTCGCCGCGACCCTGCGGGGTCACTGAGGGGCCGGGACTCGACTCTCGCTTCGCTGGCCCCTCACCTCTTCCACACCTCCCCGCGAGGACCGACTCCGCGGCTGCCTAGGAGAACTCTGACCGCGGGCGCCTCACCCGGCGGGGGTCGCCCGCGAAGCGCAGATTACAGGGCGACCCACAATCAGCAAGGGGAGGCTGCTCCGAAGCGAGGAGCACAGCTCAACCGGCAGCCGGCGCCGCGCCGAGCTCGCTCCTGCGCGGGACCCACAGCGCAGACCCGCGAGCGGGGCGCGCGCCCGCCGCCTCCTCCCAGCCCGGCCCCTTCCCCCACGGCGCAGTCCTGCAAGGACTGGGGGCGCAGCGCAGGGCTCCCTGTTACCTGCGGCAGGGCGGCGGGGGAGGAGGCCGAGGGTCTTGGCTTTGGTCCCCTGTTGGCCCCCGTGTTGACACCAACCACCCCTGCCTGCCTGTAAGGCTGTGGCCACTACACCCACAATCTTCTGGGGGCCGGGTTTCTCCCACACCATAGAGACGGGTCCGGAAACGGGACAGAAGGCCCGCCTTCCTCCCTCCGACGCCACCGCTGAGGCCAACGAACCAGGAACCGAGGTAGAGCGGCCGCACAGGTGAGTCTCAGGCCAGTGCCATCTTGAGTGTGGGCGCTGTGACGTCCCCGCTTTTCACTCACTGCCCTAATGGTCTAGTTAGTCCACCAAGATGTCCCCTTTCTAGACGTTTTTGTCGAATGCTCAAGTTTGTCTTGACTTGAATTTTTAAGCTTTTAACAGCACAGTTTTACTTTCATTTCCGCCCAAATCCAAAATGGCTGCTGGCCACTTGTAACAAATAGTAGAGGTGCAGGGCGGAGAAAAGGAGTACGGGAATTAGCGAGGACTTTCAGCGGAGTGACGTCACTCAACCTGTAGCTTTGATTGGCTAGGCTGCGAGGGCGGAGTCGTGCAGAGCGGCTGAAGCTGGCGGAGGTCCTGGTGATATCGTTTAATCTTTGAGAGGGAGGGTCCTGAATCACACTTTATTACCAAAAAGTAATATTTGAAAATTTTAATATTAATGCAGTAGTCTCCCACCCCTCATGCTTTCTGCAGTGTCAGTTACCTGTGGTCAAACCTTGGTTCAGAAATGTTAAATGGAAAATTCCAGAAATAAACAGTTCTTAAGTTTCAAACCGCCTGCGTTCCAAGTAACCCGATTAAATCTCGGGCCATCCACTGCGTCCCACCCTGGACGCGAATCACCTCTTTGTCCCAGGTAGCCCCGTATCCACCCATTACCCACTCAGTAGCTGCCTTGGTTAACAGATGCACCTGTAGTACAGCCGCGATAATGAGAGAGAACACCAGCTTATGTTCAGGTAACCCTTATTTTACTTAATAATGGCCGTAAAGCACAGGAATTGTGGTGCTGACAGTTTGGATATGCCAAGGAGAAGCCGTAAAGTGCTTCCTTAAATGAAGAGGTGAAAGAAAAAGAATCATATGCTGAGGTTGCCAAAATCTATGATAAGAACAAATTATCCATGAAATTGTGAAGAAGGAAAAAGATTCGTGCTAGTGAACTAAGCACCTGTCATGCACTGTGGCTGTAACTTTTGTAGTTTGAAGTGCAACAGCAAAAGACGGAAAAGGCATTACATTTGTGGGTGGGAGACATGAATAGAAAACGTGTTTCAACTGACCACAGTGTGTTTTGTCAGAAAGTGTTGAGCCTATGGGAAGACTTCAGAAAGGGATCCCCTGAAATTAGGCACACCAAGCCATTTACTGCAAGTAAAGGACAGCTACACAGATTGAGGACTGAAAAAACATAAAAGTAACTGGAGAGGCCACATCTGCTGATGAAGAAGCTCCCACGTGTCTGGCAGAGTTGAAGAAATTGATTAAGGAGAAAGGCTTCCAGGAGATTGATGGAGAAGTTAGGAAAATCATTCAGGTAGCAATGAAACTGCCTTTGCAAAATTATGACTAAGACAGTGAAAGAGATCCAATTTAACCAACTCCATCTTGTCCTTAACCTCCATGCTGTCCTTGTTTATTCCTGGGCGTAGGCTGCACTAACTTTGGGAGGAAATTAGTTTATAATTTACAGTTTGAAACAAAGACAGAACCCTTTCTCAAAACAAACCTCCTTCTTGCCTGGGGTCTAGACTACCAACATTAGCCACAAGATTAGATATTATGGTTTGGGAGTCATGCAGCTGGAGGCCACAAGATTCTGACCCTCCCTAAACTGCTCCTGAGATCCGTTCTTGAGGTGTTTTGCAGATGCTGTACTTGATGGATCAGCTGGCACTACCCAGATGATAAACTGGCCCATCTGATCTTGTGACCCCCACCCAGGAACTGACTCAGCTCAAGAAGACAGTGAAGCCCCATAATCTCATCTCTGACCCAACCAATCAGCACTCCCTGACTTACTGCCCCTCCCCACCCACCAAATTGTCTTTAAAAACTCTGACTGCTGGAGGAGACTGATTTGAGTAATAATAAAACTGGCCCCCACACAGCCGGCTCTGTGTGAATTCTTTCTCTGTTGCAATTCTCCTGTCCTGATAAATTGGCTCTATCTAGGCAGCGGGCAAGGTGAACCTACTGGGAGGTTACAACAAGACAAGTTGGTGAAGTAGGATTTGTCAATATGCTTGATGAAGAGGTGGGAGAACATATCAAAGGCCTCGCTATCCATTCTGAGGACAGGTTTAACCTTCTCATACTAGAATCAGGGCTTAGTCACCCTGGACAGTCTCTAGTTCTCTGCCTCCTCCCACTTCCTCTATGTGGTCAGTCCAGAGATCTGCCTTGTATGACCACCTCTGGTGACCACCTCCCTATCGAACCATCAGGTACAAGCTACTTGCTTCATCCAATTGACCCCTATACCCCACATATACTTTGCAGATATGCCTCAGTAACCACCTCTTAGTCACAGTGGGATGTCAGGGAACTTGAAGCCAGCCAATTAGAATTCTTCAAGAGAAACCTGTTTGGGTAACACCCAGGACCACAGTGAAGGCTTTGGCCCACAAGTCCCTCTCTCTGTCTCGTCCCGCTCCCACTGGTTGAGCATGTGTGTCCCCCTTCCCGTCAGCCCTATGAGGCATGCTGTCCTCTTCTTATGGATCTGTAAGTAATGAAACTGCTTCTGTTATTTCATATGTTTTGTTCACCTCCTCTGTATCTCACCTGATTATGCACCCAAACCCGAGTTGTTTCCTGGTTATGGCTGTCCTAGAGAGTGGCTATCTTGGTTGGAATAAACCAGACATGGGGCAGACAAGAGCCACAAATGTGCCTGCTAATATAAACAAGCTTCCTGTGAGAGGGACCCCTGGTCATGGGTCAGACACCTAGGATTTAGGCCGTCTGCCAGGATAAAGAAGTATGCCATGGAAGCCATACTGTAAATATCCAAGCCCCATCAAGGAAGAGCTAATGTTTATAACCACTCCCAGAAAGAGACCTCAAGACTGAATTAGAAAAGAAATACAACCCATATACTCTAGGTTTACTAGCTCCAACATCCTTTGCCACTCCTCGCCCCCTTCTTCCTTGTTCACCTTCCATAAAGGAGTTAAGAAATCAAAAAGATCACTTTCTGAGCCTACTTTGCCGCTAGGGTGGTCACAAGTTTTGGCCAGTGAGACGCAGCAGAAGTTGGGAGGAGGATAGACAGTGGATTAGGAAAAGTTTTTCCTCCCTGATAAAGGAAATGGCTGTGGGTGTAACAGCAGCAGCCACCCAAGCACCAGGAGACAGCAGGAGAACATGCTGAGGATGTAGATTTGAAAGACAGAAGAGGAATTCTCTTGCCTTTCACACTATCTGTCGAGAGTTCATAACTATGTTTTTCTTCCTTTTACAGGAGAAGTAGAGATGAGTCTCTTCAACCAGTACATGAAATCTTCTGCAGTCAACACAGCTACTTGCTGGCCCACCCTTTTCCCAGTGCCCTCACCTCTGAGTCTCTGCTGGCCTTCCCACCCTGTTCCTTCCTCCCTGATCTTATGTCCAGATGTGTTGAGCTCCAGGGTATCCTCTATAATCATTCATCAACCTAGAGGACTCTATTTCCTTTCATTTTCCCAAGGTGAACCCACTCCTCCAAATATCAATGAGAAGGGAATATTTTGTAGCGAATGGAGTAGGAGAGAGATGGGAGGGAGTTTGACACTCAATGCTTCCCCTCTTCACTATTCATCTACTCACCTATTTGCTTTTGATATCACTCAGGTCTCTGAACAAATGTCACCTGTTCAGACTCTTAAAGATTTGGGGCATTGAAGTCACAGGCTAACTTGTATATTTTTGTCCAACGAAGATGCAAATCTTTCTGTCCAGTGGAAAATATAACCCCAAAGTTTATTCTTATTGCAGTAGAGAGCGTTTCTCATTTTAAAATCTAATCTAGTAATCTTACTTCATTTTATATTTGCATGAGAGTTATAATTATATTTTGAAAATTCTGCTTGAATGCAATTTATCAGAGACAGCTCCCCTGAAAACACTGTCTAAAACAGCACCTTACCTGCCTCTTCCTGTCTTTTGACCTTGCCTTATTTTCCTTGACACCAATGCACATATTTGTTTGTTCAGCATCTCTGTCCCACAGCTAGAACATCAGCCCCCTGAAAACAGGGCTTCCTTCCTTCGTTTCTTTCTTTCCTGCCATATTTCTAGCACATAACACAGTGCCTAGAACATACTAGATACTCAGTAAATATTAAACACACAAATGAATTTACTGAGAGCATGCTGCATGTCCCGGGCACCCTAACTACATCTCTCTGCCTCCCAGCCCTTACCCCACAGAGCCCTCTATAGCTCTGGTTCCAGTTCTGAGTCCCCTGTAGCTGCCCTCTGAGCTCTTTCTGCCTTTCTTATGCACAGCAATCTTGTATTGCCTCACTGATTCCTCAGTCCTCATTTTAAATATGTGTAAGGCCAGGAAAGAAAAGAATCTCCAACAACCTGAATCCGCTGTCCTTAGAATGTGGCTGGTGGGACAGTTAGAAACAAATAGTTTGTTTTCTTAATAGAAATAATTTTTTCATGTCATACTGTTTAAGGCTTAATCTGAATTTTACTTTCAACCAATCCTCTTCTTAATTCAAATCAAAACATGTCAAATCTATTGCATTCAGCTTGACTTTTAGGTATTTTTTAAAAATCTTTTTCATGTTTCTAACTTAGACTCCCAAGTAGACTGTAAGTATTTGGATATATTCCTGGTTCTATAAAAGCCTTACCCAACCAACTTAATTATTTTTTCCAACTTGATTTGAACTAACTTTTTACAAGCTCTACCTAAAAACCAAAAAGAGTAAAAGTTATTCAAGTGATTTCTATTTAATGTTCTACCTCAATAACTCGTGTAATTGCATAATTGCAATTAGAATCTGGAAATGTAAAAGGGGAAACTTGCATTAAGGACAAAGCCTCCTTCAGGCACCTTTCAGATAAATACATATAGCATCCATAGGTAGTGGATACCTTACAGCAAACTGACCTTCACCTCAGCCACTTTGCTTTCTCATTGTTTTTTAGGAACTCTGCATAGATACTGGAAGATTTCTCTAATGAGAAGTATGTGTTTTCTAAGTTCCACCATAACCTTCCACCATAACCTTGCTACCACTACAAAGAGAGAATGAAAGCAAGTCTGAGGTGGGATTCTACACGTTCACACGTTTATTAGCAAGGTTTAAAGACAGACAGTAGAGCTGTTATAGAGACTCAATGAGGTTCCACTTCCTTGTTTAGGAGCTTGGACAGCATCTTCCATGAAAGGTTCATCTGCTGCAGGAAGATGGGACAGTATTCTAATAGCAGATTCGGCTATCCTAATTAGAGTTGGGTGACAAAATCTTTTTGTAATCTTCATATGGCACTGGTTTTGAAATCCTAAATCTAGGGCACCTTTCCGAAGTGTGTAGATTACTAGACTCACTAGTTCTCATACTCTGATCATGTAACGCATGGCAACATTTCTTTTCATTCTGTCCATCTTGAAATTACTCACTTTGGCCATGAAAATTCACTTTTAAACATCCTTAAAGCCACTAGTATTGGACTGAGTTAGAGATAGCTGAAGTGCTTGTAGTATCTGCCCCAGGAGAATAGACGTCTCATTGAAATCTTTCAGATGCTAAAACCCTCTAAGTGTGAATTGCTTCTCAACTTCAAAGTGCACATGAGTCATCTTGGAATCATGCTCCTGGGAGACAGATTTGGGGCAAACAATGTGTGCATTATATATCTACATCTTCTTTAAAATACTTCAGCCTTGAGGGGGATATAGATGTGTTCTAACTTAGATCTGTCCTGTAGGGGCAGTTAATTAATATTTGAAGGCAACATGAGCATCCTCTGGAAGCATGTTAAAAATGCGAAAGCTGAGGCCTCACACTATATTGTCGGAGTCAGAATCTACATTTTAACAGGATCTCTAGGTGATTTGCAGGCACCTTCCTTGCAGGAAGGTTTGAGAATTGCCCTAAATGATCTAAGGCCTCGCTCCTTTGGCCTCACTGCTGTCCTCCTGCTCACTCACTCTGGTCCACCCTCAGTGGCCTCCTTGCTGTCCTGTCAGCATGCCAGGCGAGCTCGTGCCTTAGGACTTCTGCTCTAGCGCTTCCTTCTGCCTGTCCTTCTCTTTTCCCACATGTCCATTTGACTAAGTCTCTTCCTTCTGTTTTTTGTTCAGATCTCATCTTCTCAGTGAAGTCTGATCCACCCTAATTCTACAACTTTTCCCTTTCTTCCTGCTATACTCCTGATGCTTCCTCTCCTGTTTCCTTTTGCTGTTTTCCTCCATAGCACTGGCCATCTTATAAACAGCCATATACTGTATTTTCTAGATTGTAAAAACTATACTTCTTCACATTTTAACATCCCTGAAAGTCAGAAAGCGTTTTACCACAAATGGCATAATATAATTTGTCAATAATTTTTTCTTAGTGGTACGAAATATATTGATGCTCCCTAAATGTGATGGCATCATATATTTGATGAAATATGGCAATTTACTTATATATGATGGCTTTTGGTTTTGAGAGAAAAAAAGTATCTGAGACTTTAAAATAGGCAATCGAGGTTACTGTGGCTTTCTTCCCATGCAATTCTGGATTAAATTCCTATTGACTAGGTTATTTTACTACTTTTTTATTACCTTTCTAGAGGCAGAAGCTAACTTTTTTATTTTCACCCACTGGAGATGTAAATAAGTTTGTCCAGCACAGCAAATCATCTTAATGGTTACAGTTTATTGTCCTGTAAGTCATTAACCCAGCAACCCGAACCTGACATGTCTTTATCAAATTGGCTACATATACACCTATCTTCTCAGCTGCTATTTGGACTAGCTTAAAATCTTACTGATTCCCTCATTAATAAAAACATTAAATAGAGTCTTCGACATGTGTTCATTTTATATTCGCCTGAGAAACCTTATTCTTTTTTTTTTTTTAATTACATTTTAATGGTTTCTTTCTCCCCTGCTAGAATGTTAAGTTTCACAAGGGAAAAAAAATCTATTTTGTTCAATGATCTACCATAAATGCTTAGAACAATGCTTGGAACATTATAGGTGCTCAACAAATGTTTACTGATGAACGAAGGAATGGAAGTATAGAAAAATATACACTAGTCTGTTTACATTCACCATGTAAAGTAGGGAGAGGTTACTTTCTTTATATACCTTTTTATCTGCATATTGTTTTTGTTTGTTTGTTTGTTTAAAAGACAGAGTTCTTGCTCTGTCACCCAGGCTGAAGTACAGTGGTGCAATCATAGCTCATTATAACTTTGAACTCCTGGCCTCAAGCAATCCTCCCATCCCAGCCTCTCAAGCAGCAAGGATTACAGGCATGTGCCACCACACCCAGATACATTTTTAAAATTATTTTTTGTAGAGACGGGGTTTTGCTCTGTTGCTCAGGCTGGTCTTGAACACCTTGCCTCAAGCAACCCTCCTGCTTCGACTTCCCAAAGTGCCGGGATTACACACATGTACTTTTGTAATTTTAAAGATAATTTAATAAAGAGATGAGGAACTGAATGTAAAGTTGTATAAAGGAGGAAAAATAATCTTTCCTTTTCCCTCTCTTAAGTTCATTGTCTGGGGCCCCTATAACAAAGATTGACAAGAGAAAAACAAACAGAAGTTTATTCGTATTTCATATACACATAGGAGATACTCAAGAAATGAGTAATTCTCACAGAGGTGGCTTAGAACTCAGGCATATATAGCATCTTCAACAAAGAAGATTCAACTCTTAGAGGAATAAGACAGAAGAAAGGATGGCAAACCATGGTAAGGCAAATCAATGGGAGTTTTTAATGTAGAGTCTTCTACTGTTGACAGCAGCTGCCTTTAGTGATCAAACTTTGTGTTTCCTAGTGGAGAGGAGAGAAGGGATACTTTTGTAAATTTATATCTTGTTTTGAGGGAAGTGGGAGTAAGAGAGCTTTTTAAAAATATCTGCTTCTTCTCAATTGCCTTCAGCTGAAAATAATCCGTATGCCAAGGAGGCATATTTTGGGCATATTCTAGTCTCCTGCACTTAAATTGAAAGCTTTTGAGTCTTACATCTATAAAACAGTGCCCATAGCCTGTAATTCCTCATATGATAACCATCTTGAGGGTCTTGTGATAGTAGCTCCAAAGCATTGATAGGAAACAGGAGGGGATACGGCATGGTCACGTTTCCTGATAAGGTATAGATGGCAGTTGAGTTAACTTTACAAATTTATGCCAAGAAACAGTAACTTGTGATCTTTAGCTAGTTTCTCAGTCCTCTCCAAACCTGTGCTTTAGTTAAGGACAATATAAAAACGATTTACTCTGTTTCCTTAAAAAACAATAAAAATTCCCTGTTGCTCACTGTGCCATTCCAAGTCTTTCTGAAGGCTGCCATCTCTCCTGAGTCTCTCGCCTCCTCACTGCAAACAGACACCCACCCCAGTCTCAGTTCTACATCAAGGAAGCAGCAGCTAGATCGGGGAACTTAACTGCTTGTGGGACAAAGGGATTCAGTGCAATGTCTGTTCCACCATCAAGAAGTGTATTAAAAATGGGGAAAACAAATCCCAATGATTTTAGACCTCCTCTGAAAATTTTTGCCCTCAATTTTGATACTAGTTTCTTATTATTTTCCTCTTCCCTCACAGCAATTATTTTTTCACCAATCTTTTGAGTTCTTTCATTTACTTTTTTCCCCTAACTTTGCTCTCACTGTATGGAGTATAAATGGAGTTCTTTAGGAACGAATTTATTGATCCAGTGACATTATCAGCAGTAAAAGCCACTATGGTGTGTACAACCAAGTGATGAAGACACCTGTGTTCCCAAAACACAAGGAATAGCACCACTGCTGCCTTCTCACCATTTTTGATATGGGAGATGGGGAGGAAGAGGACATGCTTATTTGTCTTTTTTATCTTCTGCAAGAAATAGGAAAGCAAGAATCCGGTAGTGATGTGCTGAAATCAGGGTAGCCTTAAACCAAGTGTGTCAACAGGGCATTTTAATAATAGGAATTCGGACCAAGAAGGGTAATTAGGAATTACACGAAAGTGTGATTACACTAACAACGTTGTTTTAGAGAGAAAACCTAAAACAGAAATTGGTACCACAAAATTAACTCTCCAGACGAAGGCTGGGCCAGGTGTGCATTTGGTTAGGCCTCAGAGCAGACGTCAGTTCAGGGCACTCTTTCTGCTCCCTGTGATAGTAAACAGACAGTGAAGCCACTTGTCTGCTGGGTAGATGTGTGCACTTGGAGCTTTGCTGTGTCTTCATTTTGAGTACTTCTATTGCCGCCTTAAAAGTTCCTGGACCAATGAATGGCTGAACAAAATGTATTCCAAACAATGGAATATTATTTGGCCATTGGAAGGGATAAAGTTTTCATATGTGCGACAACATGGCTGGTGTGAAAACATTATTTTAAGTGAAAGAATCCAGGCACAAAAAAGCCATACATTGTTTGAGTCCATTTACATGAAAAGTCCAGGTTAGGTAAATCCACACAGAGAGAAAGCAGATACATGGTTGCCGGGGGCTGGGGGTAAGGAGGAATAGGGCATGACTGCTAATGGGTAGGACGTTTCCTTTTGGAGTGATGAAAGTATTCTGGAATTGGATAATGGTGATCGCTGTGCAACCTTGAGAATATACTAAAATCCACTACGTTATATTTTTAGTTTTAAAGTACATCTTAAATGTAAATTTTAGAAAGGCACTTTTATGGTATATGTATTATTTCTCAATTAAAAAAAAAGACCATGCTATGTGTATTAGTGCATTCTTGCTCCGCTATAAAAACATACCTGAGACTAGGTAATTTATAAACAAAAGCTTAATTGGTTTATGGTTCTGTGGGTTGTACAGGCTTAGGCTTCTGCTTCTGGGGAGGCCTCAGGTGACTTAAAATCATGGCAGAAGGCGAGCGGGAAGCAAGCACGTCTTACATGTCAGAAGCAGGAGGAAACGAGTGAAGGGGGAGATCCTACAGACTTTTAAACAGCCAGATTTCGTGAGAGCTCTGTCACAAGACAGCACTAGGGGGATGGCGCTAAATCATTGCAAACCACCTCCATGATCCAGTCACCTCCCACTAGGCCCCACCTCCAACATTGAGGGTCACACTTCAACATGAGATTTGGGTGGGGACACAGAGCCAAACCATATAACTATGTGTACGAGCACATAAACAGGTGCAAGTGAAGGGAGATGAATATCACATTCGTCGAGTCATTAACAGTTGAAACAAAATGGAACTCTATCGACAGCAGGTGCCTTATAACATATTCTATGTCATATTCTGTTATATTCTGTTATTTCTGTCAGGTTTGAGAAAAACTAAAAATTGGGGATACTCATAAAGACATTAGAAATGTTAAAAAATGAAAACAAGTAGCTAGACTTGGTAATTTCAATGAGAAATGATTGATAGGCTCTGATATGGTTTGGCTCTGTGTCCCCACCCAAATCTCATGTCAAATTCTAATTACCAGTGTTGGGGGAGGGACGTGGTGGGAGGTGACTGGATCATAGGGGCGGATTTCTCCTGTGTTCTCCTGGTGATACTGAGTTCTCACAAGATCTGGTTATTTAAAAGCGTGTGTATAGCCCCTACCCCTGCACTCTTTCTTTCCTGCTCCATCATGTGAAGAAGGTGCTTGCTTCCCCTTCGCCCTTCTGCCATGACTTTAAGTTTCCTGAGGATACCCCAGTCACGCTTGCTATACAGCCTGTGGAACTGTGAGTCAATTAAACCTCTTTTCTTCATCAATTACCCAGGTAGTTCTTTCTAGCAGTGTGGGAATGGACTAACACAGGCTCAGCGTCCATTTCTCAACTATTTCACTCCATTTCTGGAGTTTGTATGCACCTTCCAAACCTGTGTGGTTCTCCTTTTCAAAATCACCAAATTAAAACTGATTCCTTTGCAGAGAGTAGCAAGCGGTTGCCAGAAGCTGTGGGGTGGGGGAAACAGGGAGATGCTGGACAAAGGGTATAGACTTTCAGTTTAAGATGACTAAGTTCTGGGGATCTAACATACAACACACTAATTACACTTACTAATACTGCATGGTATACTTGACATTTGGAGATAGTGGATTTTAAGTGGCTTCCCCCTTCCCCACCCCACATACACGCAAATAGTAAATAATTGTGGTGATGATAATCTTTTTTTTTTTTAAAGACAAGGCCTCACTCAGTCACCCAGACTGCAGTGCTGTGGTGTGATCAGGACTCGCAGCAGCCTCAACCTCCCAGATTCGAGCGCTCTTGCTACCTCAGCACCCCTTGCGTTCTCCCCACCCCCAACTAGCTGGGACTGCAGGCATGCACCACCGTGCCCAGACAATTTTTTCTTGAATTTTAGTAGAGACGAAATCTCTTTTTGCTGCCCAGGCTGGTCTCGAACTCCTGGACTCAAGTGATCCCCCCACCTCGGCCTCCCAAAGTGCTAGGATTACAGTTGTGAGCCACCGTGCCTGGCTATGATAATCATTTCATAATGTATCCATATATCAAGTCATCAGGGTGTACACCTTGAATACATACAATTTTTAATCTGTCCATTATATCTCAATAAAGCTGGAAAACAACAACAAGATTCCTTCAGCCCAGGACTGGAAATAAAGAAGCTCTTAGAATGGTGATCATTAAAAAGTCAGGAAACCACAGATGCTGGAGAGGATGTGGAGAAATAGGAACACTTTTACACTGTTGGTGGGACTGTAAACTAGTTCAACTATTGTGGAAGACAGTGTGGTGATTCCTCAAGGATCTAGAACTAGAAATACCATTTGATCCAGCCATCCCATTACTGGGTATATACCCAAAGGATTATAAATCATGCTGCTATAAAGACACATGCACATGTATGTTTATTGAGGCCCTATTCACAATAGCAAAGACTTGGAACCAACTCAAATGTCCATCAGTGATAGACTGGATTAAGAAAATGTGGCACATATACACCATGGAATACTATGCAGCCATAAAAAAGATGAGTTCGCGTCCTTTGTAGGGACATGGATAAAGCTGGAAACCATCATTCTGAGCAAACCATCTCAAGGAGAGAAAACCAAACATCGTGTGTTCTCACTCATAGGTGGGAATTGAACAATGAGATCACTTGGACACAGGGTAGGGAATATCACACACCAGGGCTTTTCGTGGGGTGTGGGGAGAGGGGACGGATAACATTAGGAGAAATACCTGATGTAAATGACGAGTTAATGGGCACGGCACACCAACATGGCACATGTATACATATGTAACAAACCTGCATGTTGTGCACATGTACCCTAGAACTTAAAGTATAATAAAAATAAATAAAAATAACAAACATTTTTTAAAGAATAAAAAGTATTTTTGCTTCTGGTAAAAAACAAAAACAAAAACAAAAAAAATCCTCTGAAAGTTAAGCTAACCAAAAGGTAATGTTTCCTTGACTCACCCTGCTGGAGTTTAAGCCTTAGTGGGCAGCTCCGTGTCCCACCTGGTGCAAGCTGTAATAGATATAATCTAAGGGGTTCAGTTTCATATTCATGTACTAGTGCAGTGCTGATTACACAGCAGACTTGAAACAGCGGTAAATTGTAGAGAAGAAGGAAAAAGAGCTGAACCTGTAAGAACTCACTCATCATTTCTGTCTCATTCTATTGGTAGAAGTGAGATACAAGGGAAGCCCAGTTTCAAAAAGTGAGGAAATAGAGTCCATCTTTTGATGGGAGGAGCTGGAGAATACCATGGTCACCCTTTTAAGTTACATATCTCCTTCTGCCACAATTATTTACATCTCATCCACATGCAAAATATGCTTACCTCGTCTGCCAAAAACCTCCTATTCTTACAGCATTAGGCTCTGGTTTAAAGTGCAGGATCTCATTATCAAAAAATCACATCCACGCATGGATGAAGCTCTTTGGGATGGTCTTCAGGTTCTCCTGTAGTCTGGCTCTTCTTGATCTAGAACCTGTGGACTGAAAGGAGGTACCTGCCCTCTCAAACTCTCCACCCTCACCCAACATACAACAGTGAGATGGACACAATAAGCACAAAGGATACTCGTGTGGAAAAAGAGATGCGTAGTCATCCTGGGTTCACAGCAAATCTGAAATGGTGCCAGGAACATGTGCCAGTTCCCTTTACTCTAGGACCAGGGAATGTTCCTTAGAGCTCATTTTTACTTCCTTTGAATAGTTTCATATTCTGCAATGGTGCTATAATTGTACAAGAGCTAATCCTATAATAAATTCCACTCATAGTGGTTCTGTTTTTCTGATCAAACTCTGACTGATACAAGCTCAATTAAAAAGAGGTACCCCCATTAGTCTCAGAATTTTCTTTAGGGGCATTACTCACTGGATTCTGGATCTTAGATCTGTAGATGATCCCTATTGGGTCAAGAAAGCTTCAGGAGCCATCAGTGGGATTTTGATGTAAGGGATTCATCAATCCTTTACATCAATCCAATACAGTGGAGCTACCCACTGTATCCCTGTATCAGGGGATACAAACAAATTTATACCCTTAGGAAAACAACCACTTTCTATTTAGTTGGAGCTACCTGAGTTGGAAGGCCTTATGGGTCTGGTGCCTACATCATAGCAACAAAGCTTCTAACTATATTTTGGAACAGATTAAACTGCAAACAGTCTAGAGTGATGGCCCAGATCTTGAGCAAATTAAAATAACAATGTTACTTTAAAGAAGGGGCCAAAATATTACACTCACAAGAAGGCGGCATGGCAGACGCTGGGCCTCCACTATTCTGAAGGATGGCTGTGTCAGCTGAGATCAAAAGGGAGCCTGTGAGAAGAGGAAAGTACCCTGGCAGGATTTACAGTGGAAACACAGACTATGAGTGCGTCATGGACAGCAACGCCACCATAACCTGAAATAAAGTTAAATGCTAGGCCCTCTTTCCCACCCACACGCCCTCAGAGAAGAAGGACCAAGCTAATTGGCACAATCTTTTTAGCTCCAGGTTTCAATGCAGACAGTACAGGAAGCCAGGTGCTGGTCATGTAGATGGAAACAAAATGCCTAGATAATTAGTGGAAAACCAGCTTGGGAAAAGTAACTACAGAAAACCCTGCTGATATATGTAGATGCCAACTTGATGAGGGAGAGGTTTATATATATAATAATGAAATAGATGCTCTAACTTGAACCACAAGCCTGTAAAAAGGAAAACTGGGACAATAGGGGTTATTTCCATCATGGAATCTGATAGATTAGGGAATTAAATGAAGAATATATACAACCCCGTGGAGAGAATCTGAGGCAGTTCCGTACTGCATCAAGTAATGATACACAACCAGATGCAGAAGAGGAAAATTACCTTTCAGAAAGGCTTGTGAGGTCACTAATTGCATTCAGTGTTTCTTCTTCTTCCTCTAGCTGATGGGATTCAATGGATATGTTCCCAACCCAAAGAAGCAGCATTGCTAGGAGTTGTCTCTGCAGTGAGGAAATGAGCTTGTCCGATAGGGGAGGATAGCTATTTAGGCTAGAGTAAATACCTTCTATTAGTGTCAAACACTTATTTTGCAGGACTAGAGGCCTGATTACTCAAAGAGAGAGACTTGCATTAAAGAAATGGATGTAGTACAGCTGGGTGCAGTGGCGGGCACCTGTAGTCCCAGCTACTTTGGGAGGTTGAGGCAGGAGAATCGCTTGGACCCAGGAGGTGGAGGTTGCAGTGAGCCAAGATCACGCCACTGCACTCCAGCCTGGGCAACAGAGGGAGACTTCATCTCAAAATAATAATAATAAATAAATAAACAATAAAAAATAAAAAAAGGAAGTAGTGGTGAAGGCAGAAACAGAAATAGGTAATAGGTAACTAAGAGACCAGATGACTCACATCTGGTGAAGATGAACAAGCTAAGAAAAAAAGGCTTAAGATATAATGGACTAAAGTTATATTTACCCTTTGGTGACTATTTTGGCTATGGTGTTACAGTATACTCTTAACCTTATTAGGGATGATGACAATATTTATGACTAGTTGCGCAACTCAACAGCCATTAGTGATGATCACTAGGGCAGCTGGATTTGTATGTACTATATTGTGTGCTTGTAGGTACTCAGGATGGTAGCTTTTGCTGTAGCTGCTTTTAGTTCAACCAATGTATTTGATGTGGAAGCAGAACCCTTGTGTCTTGTTGCCTGAACTACAAACAGTAATTGTAGTTACATTACAACATCAGCATCTGCCACATCTGCTGGAACAAATAATACAGATGTAGTATTTACTGGCACAAGAATTTCATGCTCACGACATCCTCGCTCTCCCACATAACCTGGACAGGAACCTATAACTAAGGTGAATAAACAAGCACACAGCCATTTAAAGAAGCTTCATGTGGGAATTCCTGTGTATTTACTGGCTTCAGATAATGAGGATATACCTACCAGTTAATTTCCTATAAACTAGCAATTCTCAACCCTGGTTGCACATTAAAATCACCTGGCAGAATATTTTTTTAATAATTAAAAAAAATGTGTGTGTCTGTCCAGGGCTGACTTTCAATACATTTCAGCGAGAGAGTTGCTCTGCTACATAGGAAACCCCAAACCCCGATCCAGAAGCAGGTCGTCTCTGAGGGGTTTAGCGCCAGGTTCCCCACGAACGTGCCTTGTGTGAAGGGTGTGGGGGTGGCTGCCTTTCCGGCTGCACCCCATTTCCCAGGACTAGGGGCTCTCTGCACCCGACCCGGTCCAGGCGCATGGTGGGGCAGCCCGTCGGGGACCTGGCAGAAATTTTAAACCACGGTGATGTGTGTGTTCCATCCCCAAAGATGATGATTTAATTGGTTTGAGTTGGAGATATATATATATATATTTTAAAGCTCCCCAGATGATTCTACAAAATGCATATTAGTTCAGGGCCCACACTGTGAACTAGTGCAGTGGTTCCCAAAGTGTAGTCCTTGGACCAGAGCCAGCAGCAGCCCCTGAGAACTTGTTAGAAATGCAAGTGGCTCAGGTTTGTAATCCCAGCACTGTGGGAGGCCGAGGTGGGCGGATCATCTGAGGTCAGGAGTTCGAGACCAGCTTGGCCAACGTGGTGAAACCCCATCTCTACTAAAAAAAATACAAAAATTAGCCGGGCGTAGTGGCACGTGCCTGTAATCCCAGCTACTCAGGAGACTGAGGCAGAAGAATCGCTTGAACCCGGGAGGCGGAGGTTGCAGTGAGCTGAGATCATACCACTGCACTCCAGCTTGGGCAACAAGAGTGAAACTCTGTCTCAAAAAAAAAAAAAAAAAAAGGAAAGAAAGAAAGAAAAAGAGAAAAAAGCAAATTTTTGAGCCCCATCTCAGACGTGCTGAACCACAAACGATTCAAGTCTGTCCCAGGGAGCCCACCCGTTGATCCTCATGTAAGGTAATGTTTGAGAACCGCTCAACTGGTGAAACAAGTTGTTGGGGTTTGAGCAAGCATCACTTTACTTCTACTAATGCATGAGAAAGACAATTATCCCCAACACGAGCTGGGACAGAACTCTGTGGTCTTATGTGATTATTTGCACTTCTTGAGAATAAATTAGTTTTCCTGAGAATAATGTTTGCTAAACTTCCATGAGAATGCAGTTTTCTTCTGGAGAGCTAAAATTAGTCACACAGATGGTTGTCCTGATAATACTTAAGTAGAAATTCTTCTCTTCCGCCCCGCCCCACCCCCACCCCCCTCACCTCAAGAAACGATTCGTGGTAGGGGCTGCTGGCTGTGACACTAGGAAGCTGGGGAATATTTGCCCATGTAGTTCCCATTTTCAATGCGCTTCATTTTTTGGTGTGGATCCATAGTTTATCTGGTATCATTTTTTTCTGCCTGAAAGACTTTCTTTAACATTTATATTGTGTGGGTCTGCTGGTGAAGAATTCTTTCTGCTTTTGTATCTCTGAAAATACCATTTTTTTCACTTTCATTTTTGGAAGATATTTTCACTGGGTGTTTTAGGGTTTTCTACAGAAACAGAACTAGGAGGATATACAGGCGCTCCTCATCAAAAGTTGAGGAACATCCTGAATGCATATTGTTTTCCCACCATCACAAAGTCAAAAAATCATAAAGGCATCCATCATAAGTCAGGGACCATCTATATAGACAGGTATAGCTAGATAGGAGCAGGTTTATTATGAGAATTGGCTTACAAGATTATGGAGACTGAGAAGTCCCAAAATATGCCATCTGTAAGCTGGAGAACCAGGAAAGCTGGTGGTGTCATTTATTCTGAGTCCAAAAGCCTAAGAACCGGGGAGTCAATGGTGTAACTCAGTATGAGGAGAGCTGCTGGTATGAATCCCATACTCCAATGGCCTGAGAACCAGGAGCTCTGATGCCTGAAGGTAGAAGACAGACACTCTACCTCAAAAAGAAAGCTTTCTCCACCTTTTTCCTCTATTCAGGCCCTCAATATATTAAATAATACCCACCCACCCTGGTAAGGGCACTTTTTTTTTTTTTTTTTTTTTTTTTAAGAGATGGAGTCTCGCTCTGTTGCCAGGCTGGAATGCAGTGGCACGATCTTGGCTCACTGCAACCTCTGCCTCCTGGGTTCAAGCAATTCTCCTGCCTCAGCCTCCTGAGTATCTGGGACTAGACGCATGCATCACCATTCCCAGCTAATTTTTGTATTTTTTATAGAGATGGGGTTTCAGCATGTTGGCCAGGATAGTCTTAATCTCTTGACTTTGTGATCCTCCTACCTCGGCCTCCCAAAGCGCTGGGATTACAGGTGTAAGCCACCACGCCTGGCCTTTTTTTCTTTTTTTTTCTTGGAGACAGTTGTCTCTGTTATACAGGCTGGAGTGCAATGGTGCAATCATAGCTCATTGCAGCCCCGCACTCCTGGGCTCAAGTGATCCTCCTGTCTCACTTCTTGAGTAGCTAGGGCTACATAGGCACACCACCATGCCCAGGTAATTTTTTATGTTTTGTAGAGATGGGGGTCTTGCTATGTTAACCAGGCTGGTCTCGAACTCTGGGCATTAAGTGATCCTCCTGCCTCAGCCTCCCAAAACACTGGGATTACAGGCAGGAGCCACCACACCTGGCTGGCAGATCTTTACGCAGTCTACTGATTCAAATGCTAATCTCTTCCAGAAACACCCTCACAGACACACCCATAAATAATCTGAGCATCCCTTACTGTAGCCATATAAAACTTTGTGACATTAAATTAACCATCACACTGGGTATAGAATTCTAGATTGACAGGTGTTTTTTTTTCAGTACTTTAAAGATATTGTTCTGCTATCTTCTCGATAGCAAAATAAGAAATTTGCTAACATCCTTGTCATTTTCTTCTGTATATAATGTGTCTTTATAAAATTTCAACCTCTGGTTGCTTTTAAAATGTTCTTTTTATCACTTATTTTGAGTATTTGGGCCAGCAGGAATTGTAAGACACCAGTAGAACACAGTGTACATTTCTTTTTGTTTTTTGAGATGGAATTTCACTCTTGTCACCCAGGATGGAGTGCAGTGGCATGATCTTACCTCATTGCAACTTCTGCCTCAGCCTCCCAAGTAGCTGGGATTACAGGCGCCTAGCACCACGCCTGGCTAATTTTTTTTGGTATTTTTAGTAGAGATGGGATTTTACCACATTGACCAGGCTAGTCTTGAACTCCTGACCTCAGGTGATCCACCCGCTTTGGCCTCCCAAAGTGCTGGGATTACAGGCATGAGCCACTGCACCCTGCCAACACAGTGTAAATTTGCATGAATGCACAAGTAAACTCATTTCTACACTCAGCGTGTGCACAGCGTAAGAGTTTGAATTGTATCCCTTCCCAAAAATATATGTTGAAGTCTTAACCCCCAGTACCTCAGCACCTCAGTAAGTGACTTTATTTGGAAATAGGATATTTACAGAGGTAATCAAGTTAAAATGAGGCTAGTAGGGTAGGCCATAATCCAATGACTGCATCTTTTTAAGAAAGAGAAATTTGGACACAGAGACAGATCTACAGAGGGAAGAAGATGTGGAGACACACAGGGAAAAGACAGCTATATTACGGAGCGCTGCATGTATAAGACAAGGAAGGCCTGACATTGCCAGCAAACACCAGAAGCCAAGAAGAAGCAAGGAAGGTCTGTCCCTTACAGGTCTCAGAGGGAGCAGAGCCCTGCTCATACCTTGATTTCACACTTCTAGGCTCCAGAAATGTGAGACAACACATTACCATGCCTGACTCGTATGTTTTATACCATCTGGTTTTGGTGCTTGGCAACCCTAGGAAACAAACACATGTGTATTTCATCCCTGTGTTTGATTTGGAGCATTGCACAGGTCCCACTCACTCAATCTCCCTCCCAAGTTATAAGAATTAATCAGGACCAGCAATTCACACTAGGGGTACAGCATACCAGGTCTGGAGCCCTGTTGACTTTCCGTTATTCCACTTCATCAAGTGCCCTGTTGTTTGAGCAAATTGCGAGGTTTGCTAGACTGACCACTGGAAGATGGCGGCTGCTGCTTCAGTGAGTTTTTAATGCAAAGTGATGACTGATCTCTGAAACCAGGGAACCACCACGTTGGGTCCAGGCCAAATTGCCAACCTTCCCAGTTGGGAACTAAATAAATGGTTGTTATTTTAAGTCACTATGTTTTGGAATGGCTTATTACATAGCGAAAGATAATAAAGTCCTCTAATAATGCTTGCCTTAATATTTGTATATTTCTCATATGAATGCATGTACTTTATCTCTTTTTGTACTTGAATGAGTTTGGCTGAATATACAACTGTAAGTTGGCAGTTATTTTCTATCAGTTCACTGAAGACAGTTTTCTACTATATGCTAACACAGTTGCTGAGATCTGATGTAAGACTAATTAGAGTATCTTTGTAAGTATTCTTTCTCTGTGAATACTTATTTCTCATCGATACAGAAGGGTTTCACACTGATGCATCCAGGGGGTGTGTGTGTCCTGTCTTGGATATGTATGTCTTTTGTTAAGTCGGGAAATTCTCTATTTTCTCTTTAAGTATTGCTTCACCCTTTCTATTTTCTTCTTCCAGAACTCTATATTTATCTCTCCCCCATCCCCTTTCTGTCTTCTGAAAGCAAGGTTTAATGATGCCTCAGAATTATGATTATAATCATTTTTAAAGTATTACCAATTCCAACACACTGTGTAGGAATTACTCAGACTTTTTACCCCTTTAGCTTCTGAAAAAACCATAGTAACTAACCATTCCTGGACTCAGTTGAGGAAGTAAAATGCATTTCCTTATCAATAATTATCACAGAAAAGCACACTTAGCTTGCATTTCAAGTTGTCTTCGGTAAAGTCTCTTTTGCTTGCAACAGTTGTATTCTCCTGATTGCTCTTCCCCGACTTCTGTTCTCTGTAACAGAGATAGGTGTGTTGTGAAGGGCTACCTCCAAAGTCTTGCTTTTCCGTTTCTTTGCCTTGGGAGCACCTGGGAAGCCTTGAAGGTGCGGGCAATCGGAGGCGTCATGGGCAGTGTAGTAGAGCTCCGCACCGCAGCTGGGCTGAGAATGGGCCACTCTTGGTTTCTTTTGCTTCCACCTGGGAGACTTGCCCCGGCCTTTTCCTTTTTACCCTTTACCTGGCAAAGTAAATTCTCAGCTGAGCAGGTGAGTGTGGTTTCCAATTCTGAGATGCAGAAGGAGACCGAGTCCCCGCATCCCCCAAGGGCCATGCCCACAGGTCTGTTCCTTCAGCTTTCTCCCCCGCGCTGGTCCGGGACCCCCGCGGCTCCCATGCTTCTCTCCCCGTGCCCGTGAGGCTCAGATGTGCAGGGGAAGGGGCCCAGCGCCGGCGACCTCACCCCCGGGCTCTCCATGTCTTTTAATTCCTTACATTTCTGATTATCTCTGTGCTGCACTCTGGCGAACTTTTAAAAATCTAGCTTTATTTCCTCTTCATCTGTATCCCATCTGTTTAACTCTTCCATTGAAATTATTTATCTGTTTCATATCTAGAATTTTTAATTTTGTTTATGTCTGACCTTACCCATTTGTCCTTTAATTCTTATGTTTTCATCCCCTCTTTCTTTAAATATTTTAAACATATTTGTTTTATATTCTCTCCATGAAAATTCCAGTGTCTGATGAAGGAGGGTGCCTCATTTTGCTCTGTTGTTTCTGCTCTCACGGGGGCTTGTTTCCTCGTGGGTTTTGTAATTTTTTTTTTTTTTCTAGAAGGTCATGTCCAGCTGATCTTAATTTGTGAGAATCCTGTGAAAACTGAAGGTTCATTTCTCTAGGGAGGATTTGTGTTAGTTTCTGCCAGGTGCTCCTGAGGTTACACCACCATACAAAAATGGTAAATCTGAACCTCTGAAGATGTTCAAAGATGTGTTTGAATTCTCAGATGATACTTCTCCTTTCTCACCCAAAGCCCAGCCTGTATGGGCAATAATTTTTTTTTTTTTTTTTTTTTTTTTTTTTTTTTTTTTTTTTATGACGTATTTTCTTAGAGGTCCCTGCTTTGTGCTTCCACCTGCTCACTTTACATGAATCCAAGGCCCCTATCTCCTGTCTCTTGCATAGATTTCTACACCCAAGGCTTTATGTACTTGACATTGGTAATGCCTTCAGGGTAGGTATAGTGTGCTTTTGTGTGTGTGTGTGTGTGGGCGGGGGGATTGTGAGGGGGCGCCTCAGAGCTCAGTTAGGGCTCTGGCTTCCTCCTTCCTCTTCAGTAATCCCCAATCAATTTCCTTACTTTCTTCTCCAAGCCTCTAAAGCATTATCCCTCAATCCAATTCTTGAGTTTCAAAACCATGTCATCATCCTCAAATTATTTTGCCTTATGTATTTTTTCAGGAGTAGATTTGCATGTTGTTTTGTAATAATTACCTATATTTGCAAATATTTAACTGCTTTTAGTGCTCACACCTGTCCTTTTGTGACCTGCTAATTCTAGAGCTAGTTTTGCATTACGTAAAAAAGTCATAACACCAATTTATTTTTTTCCTCCCCCTCCCCCTCCTCATTCTGGGTCTCTGTCACCGATGCTGGGTGCAGTGGTATGATCATAGCTCACTGCAGCCTACAACTCCTGAGCTCAAGTGATCCTCCCACCTCAGCCTCCTGGGAAGTTGGAACGGCAGGTGTGAGTCACCACACCCAGTTAATGTTTTTAACTTTTTGTAGAGATAGGGTTTAGCTTTGTTGCTCAGGCTGGTCTGGAACTCCTGGCTTCAAGCAATCTTCCTGCCTTGGCCTCCCTAAGTGCTGGAATTACAATTGTTAGCCACCTCACCCAGCCACCGTTTTCTTCTGAAAATTAAATGGAAGGTATATTTTCTGAGATCTTTAAGAATCTCTATCTCCCTCACAAAATAAAATTTTTTGAAAAAATAAAGAAAAGTGGTCAGGTGTAGTATTTTTGAGTTCCAAATCTATCTCCTCAATAAAAGGAAACAGCTCTACGGACCACACTTCACTGTTTTCCGCCACTTAATGTCAAAGTTCTCAGGGTGGTCTGTTTCTTTGAAGATATTTTGTCTTTCTTTCCAAGATTCTTATGGAGGTTTTAACTCATTCTTCATAAGACCTTTCCCAGCGTATGTCAAGATAGATGCCAGTCTCCATTTTCAAAACAGGATGACCATATTGTAGGAAAAAAGCATCCTTTTTTTTTTTTTTTTTTTTTTTTAAGCTCAGGAAGGTTTTCTTGTCTTCTTCTTGTACTTTTTTAAAAGGAGTTTTAAAAATTTTAACTGGAAAACTTACTAGACAAATGTTGGTGCTCTGATTTTTGCTTCCTATATTCTTATTGATCATTTAGTATACGTTCTTTTCCTCGGCCTTGTCAGAGAGCTTCTTAAATTTTTATTCCATATCACTGATTTTTCCCCAGTATTCCCTTCTTTAATGCCTGCTTCAGACCACTCTTTATCCCAAATAGGAGGGCAGTGCTGCTGTACTCCGAGAACACATCGCAAAGTCTAGTGCATTATCATTTCAATTTTGTAGCTTTTAAATTACCTACCTAGATTGTGGTGATAATTAATTTTAGGATTAAGAGAAGTGAAGAAATACTTAGACAGCTGGAAATCATGATTTCTGGTTGTGTGAGGGGTTTCTGGAGGAGACTGGCATGTGAGTTGGCGGACTGCATAAAGAAGACCCATCCTTGATGTGGCTGAGCACCATCCAATTGGCTTAAGGTCCAGATAGAAGAAAAAGACAGAGGAAGGGCAAATTTGTTCTCACTCTCCTGGAGCTGGGACACCCTTCTTTTGCCCTTGGACATCAGAACTCCAGGTTCTCTGACCTTCAGACTCTAGGACTTGCACCAGCAGTCCCAGGTCCTCAGACTTCCAGCCTTGGACTAATAAGTTACACCATTGGCTTCCTTGGTTCTGAGGCTTTCCGACCTGGACAGCCACACTACTGGCATCCCTGGTTCTCTTGCTTATAAACGACCTGTCATGGGACTTCTAAGCTCTACAATCATGTAAGCCAATTGCCCTAATAAATCCTCTCTCTCTCTCTCCTAATTTCTCTCTCTCCCTCCCTTGCTTCCTCTTTCCCTCCCTCCTGTTGGTTCTGTCTCTCGGGAGAAACCTAACTACTACACATGTCTATGTGGGATTTTAGATATTTTAGGAGAAAACAGTATTTTCAAATTTTCCACTAAACTAGCAACAAAGACATAGAAGAACACAGTAATTCACCTCACTAAAAACCTCAATGTATCCTCAATGATAGAATTTGGGAAGACTTGCCGATAACTAGGTCAGTTGACTAGGTTAAAAAAGAAAAACAGGCTGGGCGCGGTGGCTCACACCTGTTATCCCAGCACTTTGGGAGGCCGAGGTGGGTGGATCACTTGAGGTCAGGTGTTTGAGACCAGCCTGGCCAACATGGTGAAACCCCATCTTTACTAAAAATACAAAAATTAGTCAGGCATTGTGGCAGGTGCCTGTAATCCCAGCTATTCGGGAGGCTGAGGCATGAGAATCGCTTGGACCCAGGAGGTGAGGTGGAGGTTGCAGTGAGCCGAGATAGTGCCACTGCACTCTAGCCATGGCAACAGAGAGAGACTCTGTCCCAAAAGAAAGGGGGCTGGAGAAAAAAAAAAAAAAAAAAAACAAACCTCCAGCTACCACTTGGGGAAAAAGTAGGCAGACAGTTTCTATTTCTCTCTTGTTGTTTTGTGACTTAAAATATACAGGATCTGTAAAATCCTGAAGATCAGGTAGCTAATAACAATTAAGCTTGGAAGAAGAAACAGATTCTGAAAGTAGGTCTTCAGTTGGTTTGAAGAAAAAACACTCTTTTCTGTGGGACCTTCTGAGAGTTTGGCCTCATCTTAGAATTCTAAAGATTCCTGAGTATTTCTGGTGGCACAGGGCAAGTTAGCCCTGCCATGCAGGCCAGGTGAGAGCCTTGTGACTGTTGGCTCTTGTAATAATAGCAAGTTATTTTGCATGATATCTCTCTTCCCTTATTACTTATATCTCTGTAAAGTCATGATGAAACATATAGTTTTAGTTTCTGTTGTGCTGTGCAGATTTAAGCAACAGGTGTGTCACACACATGGAAGGGAATAAGAAAGGGGAGAACAGTGTCATCTTCCCAGGTCCTAAGTGGAGGGAGCAGTGGTTCTCCCATGTGGAGGGCAGCTGTGATCTCATGAGGATCATGAACACACAGAAAGCCGTGTAGGGGGAAGAGGAGGAACCATAATATGAGAAACCTATTCCTGGGCCTATGTGAGTAAGCACCTTAATGAACTCTCAGAAAGAGCAAAGAACTCTGGAGAAGAAATAATTTTCAGCTATAAATCAGGGCTTGAAGCCATGACAATTTAGTTATTAAAATAAATCTGACCTAAATTTGTAGTCAAAATGTGGTGAGGACAGGATATTCGTCTTACTACATAAAATGTATTTCTAAAAGTGCCCAAGGCCAAAACCTTTTGTTCTCTGAAGTATGTAAAAATATTAGGCTGGGCATGGTGGCTCATGCTTGTAATCCCAGCACTTTGGAGGCTGAGGCAGGTGGATTACTTGAGCTTAGGAGTTCGAGACCAGCCTGGGCAACATAGTGAGACCTCGTCTCTACAAAAAGTAAACAAAAAATTAGCCCAGTGCAGTGGCACATGCTTGTAGTCTCAGCTACTTGGGAGGCTAAGGTGGGAGGATCACTTGAGCCTGGGAGGCTGAGGCAGCAGTGAAAGGTGACTGTGCCACTGCACTCCAGCCTGGGTGACAGAGCAAGACCCTGTTTTAAAACAAATCTTTTTTTAGATAATCTTCCTTATTAATCTCTTTAGAAAAACACTCCTTCATAAATAATGCAATGGTAAACCAGTTCATACCTGAGTGGAAACAATTTCTAAATTTGTTAAGTCCTAAACTAATGAAAAAAAATTAGGGAGAGTGAGTATGTGCATGTAAAATTCAGTGAGCATAGCCCTGGGAATGTTATCAATTTTGGGGGGTGTTCTTCCTAAAGCAGTTTATAACAACATGAGGGAAGTTAAAGCTATAGGATGTTTGCATCATTTTCCTATTAATGTCACTTATGTGTATTTATACTTTGTATGCATGAAAATAATAAAACAAGGTATTTAGTATTGAGATTGCTGAATAGGAAGCAAAGAGACAGGCTATGTCATTGACTAAGTCACTTAACCTCTCCTGGCCACAGTTTTTTTGACTGCAAAAAGAGTTGGACAGGGTTGCTTCTAAGGCCTTTTCCAGCTTTAATATTTTATGGTTAAAATAGAAACTAAGACAAATAAATGTATGTTTTCAGAAAGATCAAAGGCATAAACATAAACATAAACATCCCCTAAGGTGCATCATATACTTCCTTACACATAGCAGGTAGTCAGGAAAATATCTGTTGATTACATTTAAATTCTTTATGTGATTGGTTTCTTAAATAAGTAGGCAGACTGAGTTATTTCAAAGGCCTTTTCCAAATGTTATCCTCTGCTTAAAATGTAATTTAAGCCAAATAAATAGTGTACTTAGATCAACGAGATTTTAAATTCAAGAATAGAAGTCTTATCTTTGATCTATGTATTCCCTTTGAAGCTTCATATTTCCTTCCATAGCAGGTGATCATGGAACTATCTCTGATTATAGTTATTATTACGGTTATTTGTTTGCTTAGTTTTTCAAGTAGAATTGAACATTTTTCTCAATATGAAAACACTGAATTACTTTTAAAACTCATTATTATATAATGTCCATCCATTTCTTGCTATCTAAAGCTATGTTATAAAAACAAGTGAATAATTGGGAACTGGGTACCAAAGTGAGTGAAATATTCTGTTCCTTAGTTTTCCATAATGAGACTTTTAATTAGCTTTCCCATGGTTTAGATACTAAATTTATGAAGAATAAAAGTTAAAAGCCAAATGCTAATCTTGTATCACCGCTTGTCTTGTATACTAGTTGTCCTAGGATTTCTATATTACAACCAGGAAGACGTGAATTAAAACCTCTGAAGAGACTATAACCATAAATAACTTATGGCATATGTTCCATTATTAATTGAAAACTCATAGTTAATAAACTTTGGGAAGGAAACTTTCAGGCACATGGCATGGAATATGAAGGTGATGTTCTTTTTATAAATTATAAAGGTAGCATATATTATATGAATTACTCAAGATTTTACAAGCAGAAAAAAAGGACAAAAAATAAAACTCATGTGCACCCTATGTTAACATGTAATTCGTAATGAAACGTGTGAAATATAAACACATGACTTTCACTTATTCATTTTCACTTTATACTTTTTAATTGAAATTAAATTAGTCACTTAACGTACATAATGCAGTGTTTCTTTTCCAGTCTAGTAGCTTTTCAGCATTCAGTTTTGAGGCTCATGGGAAATGTTACTCAGTATCAAGATGTGGTTTGATGAGTGAACAATGTCAGTATCGACTGTACTTAACAGAAGACAGAAGGGGCTGGGGTTAATCTGCAGCTAACAACATATAAAAATAAAAATAAAACACAGACCCACAATAACATCAACATGCATTATTAGGCAAAGCTCCAAAATTAACCCAACCCACACAGATTTCTTCTAAGCTGAGGTAACGCATGGAAACAGATACTTTATCAAGATCCATAGCCATAGTAGTAAGGTTCATCAGGGCGGAATCCATAGGCTGTGGCAGGGCGTCCAAGAATGCCAACTGGTTGGCCAAAGCCATCCCTTCCAAGGCTAAAAAAGAGAGAAAGGAAAGATAAGCTACGTTTTTCATCACACATCCACAATGCAGATTAAGAGGCCTAGATTTTTATACCACCAACATTCTCCTCCTAGCAGGGATAGTGATTTATGTGGATATCACTAACTTTTTTTTCTTAAGGTTAATAGAGCCATTAAAAGTGTATATAATAAAATACTTCTAACAATGTGTGTTAAAAGTATGAGAAACCTCTGTCAGTAGGTACTATTCTAAACAAAGTGGAAGAATCAAGTTAGAAAAGTTTTATTTAATGAATTACTTATATATGGCTCTTAAGCAAAAATATGAAAAGATTTTACATGCTAGCAATGATCAGTAATATATTGCTAGGGAATGATAAAAATAAAACTGTAGTAAAGTGAGTTTTGCTGTTTATAATGTCTTTTCATATGACGATATGGGACTAATTCCACTTTTAGTAAAAACATGTGTTTGAGTTATATCAGTGAACTCTCATGCAGGGCCAAATCATACCATAAGCCTATGATTAAAAGAACAAGATAAGGAATTTGACAAAATGTGAAAATTAGTCATATTTGATCTGCAAATCCTTCCTCTGATTCCTCAATGCAAACAATTACAAAAAGTATCTATTTCTTTTGAGTGACAGCAAGGCAATTACAAATTCTGGTTCAACTTATTCTATGGAAAAAACAGAAACCCAAAGATAACCTTCAGAGCTGTAAAGATAGCTTCAAGTATGTTAAACTTCATGATTATTAAAAAAATTACTTGTTGATCTATTAATACATTATTTAGAGGAAAATCTGTTCTCCAAAGTCCTTTTTAAAGGTCAGGGAATTATCCGACACTTAGGAAAATGACAAAGTATTAATGTTACCAGGCAGAATATGGTGGCCTTAACATGCTCATGCATAGCTCATGCAGTGAATGCTAGTGAGCTTGACTTCCAATCAATAGAAACCATTTGTAATGCAGAAATGTAAGTTTTGGAAAAATAAAACATATTTAAATGATTTAAGTTTGCACTACATGAGGAGATGGAAAGATAATTTTCCCTCAATAGCAAAAGCTGAATCTGATGAAAAAATATATTCACACAGGCACTAACTCTCTGTCACACTCAGAGTGAGATTAAGTTGACACACTTTAGAAGTAACTATTAAAATGTTAAGGTTTTAAATAAATGTGTGTATGTGCATGTGTGCATGTGCACGCATGCTGGTGTGTATTAAGATGGAACTAAAGAGTAAATGTAAAGAGCCAAAATACACATAACACATACTGGTCCAGTGACTCTACCCTTTAGGAGAATGGAAGTTCTGAAATACAAGTTTCAGGTTAGCATTTGTACTGAGCAGTCCTGGACACAATTTATTGTTTTGGGCTCCTCCTACATCAAAACTTTGTCTATAGTTTCTCAAAGTTGGTTGAAATTTTTAAGTCTACATTTTATTTTGAAATGGTAAAAATATAAGCACCTTTTCTTACTTTGGTCTCATGGGAAGAGAGACTAAATTTTGTGATGAGGGAATCAAGAGGTAGCTTAACAGATGTTTCAGAAATTAATGGAGTCAGTGAACTAAGAGGCACTGGTATCAGCTTAAAATTAGAGTAAAAGTTATTGAAAACTTTTCTCTGCAAGCACTAAGGCTAACAAGTAATTATCTATCTAAAGAACTCTCCATTATAAAACTGTTGATTACATAGCTTGGATTTCAACTTGTTCCTTCTTCATCTTTCTGCTTATTACCTGTCTTTAACCAGTCCTTATCGTTTTTAGCAACTCCCCTGAGGCCAAATAGCAGTAAACTTAGGTTAAACACAAGTTAATCTTATGTTCGTTTCTCAATCTGGGGGCTATGGCAAGATCTATTTCAGTAATTTGAAAACAAGAGGCATATATGGGACAGTGAGGAAATATGAAAAGGCACCTTCAAAACAGAGTATCTCACAGATGACTTGTTAGCAATATCACTGTAATTTTATCTAAAAGAAGATGGTCCTCAGAAGGGAGTTTGCCAGTCGTTGGCACAAAACAAGGAGCTTCTCGGCTACAATGCTGGTTGTAGCCACCTAAGCAATTGTGTGGTGATCTGGTAAGCTATAACACCATAAGGAATATCTGGCCTTTTTTGCAGTTTGGTCCTCAGTCAGGAAGGGAATTTAACATTCTCAGAGTCTGAGGCCATTCTACATTCAAGTTGCAAAATTCTCCCCCTTTTTTTTATTTCTATGACTAATAGGCAAACTATTGATCATTGTTTTCCCATGTAATTTGCCAATAGGGTAAATAATAAACTTAGATATTACCTAATCTACCTGATGGTTATAACTTCCATTGTACATTAACAAATGGATTTTTTTTTTCTTTTTAAAATATGTCATGCACATTGTTGATAAGAATCAGAAGTCCCAAGTCAGTGAAAGGATGACCCTTGAGCACTGATGAGTCTGAGTTTCTGAACCTATAAATCTCTGGTCTTGAACAGCATGGTCTTTAGGTTACTATGGTAAAGATCTATTTATGCAGTCAACAGTTCACCCAGAGACACCTGTGGGTATTACAGTGTAGAGGACATCATTTAATTTTCTGAATTTCTATATACAAATATCATTTGGGGAAAAAGGAATAAAATTTGAAACCAAACTCTAAAATGATCTTTTCTGGAATTCTTCATTATGTATCACAGATGAACTTGCTGTTTAAAGAAAAAAATATTTAAAACATTTATGATCAGTTTAGAGAATACATTGACATAGGTCCTAGGTCCTTTTGTATTATGAAAAATCAACTATATCTACAGAATTAATACATTTTAAATTAAATTCACTGTGAAACAAATAGTTTGTTTCTTTAATCCCTCTCATTTGATTCTTTCTAATATAGTGGGGGAAATTAGGCTTTCCAGGATGCTAAAACCTGGAGATATTCTTTTGGAATATGTAGACACTTTACTTTTTTCCTTGGGAAAAGGATATAGCCTTGCTAATGCTGAGTTTAGTTCAAAACCAGGAGAGTTTTCCTTTAAACAGAAGCAGATAGATTCTTCATGTAAATTCTTGAAGGAGATAGAAACTATGAATATAGAAAGGCAATGTTGCAGCAAAAATTGTGCTTTCCTGATCTGGAAAGACTTGACTTCAATAGTGTGTATCACAGGAATTTGTATGCCCTCACTAGGGGCCCTGAGAAGCAAGGAAAAGTAAGCTGTGATATGCCACATCTGCTCTTGCCTTGTGTGACCATTTTGCTTCAGATACCAGTTTGAATATGTGGCTATTTATAAGTATACTGGAATTTAATCCAATCTTGTAGGGTGCGTGTCTCTGTATGTACATAGTTTCTTCTTGCTACTCCTAACCCACATAAAAAGTGGTGTATCCCTCTAGATTAGTATATGCCACTATTATAGTACTTTTTCTTTACAGGATTGGTTATTTAGTGTCATTTCACCTTTATCCTTAATGTTCAGATAACATATTTTGGACCTTTGAATCACCAAAATACAGTGTCTCTTCCTGAAAATACATAATTCTGGTCCAAAGAAAATAGTTATTGTTTATTGCGAAAAGATAACTAGGAATGATAAGGGCAAAAAGTCAATCTGCCATTAAGTTTTATTTCCCAATAACAATTATTTCTGGGTACCTAGGAAGAAAAATGACAAGTTCTTTAAAAGACAAAAATTATATTTAAAACTCAACAACAAATAGAAAACCACATCTAGAGTGTGTTTTTTTAAATAAATTTAGAAATCTAATTAGCATTCAGCAAGCAGAAGACTGAGTTTTCACTAATATTTACAAGACTTCAAACACATTTGTAATAGCAATCATTAGAATTCTAAACTTGAGATGATTTAGAGCAGGAAAAAAGAAATCTGGAAATGACAAGTGATGCTTCACATGCAGCACATAACAAGGGAATGGCAGCCAGTAAGGAATCCCAGGCACTCACAGGCTCTTATTAAATTTCTGGGCCAGAGTTGACATTCCTGTAGAAAGAGAAGAAAATCACCTACCTCTGGCTGTTTGTGAGGCTTAATTAGTGCGTATTTGTAAAGCACTTTGAAATCCTTGGATGAAAAGTGCTGCATAAGTGAAAAGTATCATTATTTTATTAAAATGAGATAAAAGCAACACAAGTCTTTTTCTTCTTTTAAATTCCTAGGTCAGCAATATCAATGTAGAGCAAGTAATGAATTTATTAGTAAATGGCTACAAAAAAGAATAAATGCAGGCCAAATTATTGTTTCATAGGCTCATGGAAGTCTGACTTGGGAACATTTTAGGAAATAATCTTGGCTACACTTTTATTCACAACATCCTTGACAGGGTCTATCCAGCTCTTGTCTGAACATCTCCAGAAAGAAGTGCTCACTACTTTGTCAAGGCAGTTCATTCCATTTATGGATATGTAAAACTGTTGGAAAGTTCTTTATTACACAGCTCTAAAATCCAGTTCAATTAGTCTTAGAATTACCCTCTGAAACCACACAAGGAGTCCAATTCCTCTTTGATATGACTGTTCCACAGCCCTGGTTTACTCAAGCCTCATTACATGGTCTTCAATCTTTACCATCTCACTTGCTCTCTAAAACCACTTCCATTTTCTAGTGTTTGTCTTCAAATGAAGAAGCTAAAATTAACATGATACTTATGATGTGGTCTGAAACCAGTACAGAATAAAAATCCTATATCTGACTTTATACTATTGTAGGTTAAAACTGTATTAATCTTAAACAAAATTTTTAAGAAGATATTATCACAAAGTTGCCTAATATTGACTGCTTATAATTGTGTATATATGTGTATATGTATATACATAACATTGAGTTGTATGTACTTATATAATATTGTTATATGTAACATTAAGTTTTTTATATATATGTACAGTTGTGTGTGTACACACACACACACATTCAAAATTTACTTATAACTACCATGCTGAATTTCATCTTTTTGGTCTGAGTCTGTCTTTAGGAATTCTATTCTTCCCAAGACAAAATCATTTATGACTACATATTTGTAAATAGGCAACAGTGATTTTTCTTAACAAACCAGTCTTTGTGATCCATCAGGTAATACTGAAGGCTGGAATGCTTTTGGAATTGTCAAGTGAAAGAATTTAACATGAGCTGTTATAGGAAGAAACTTTCCAGGATATTATAAAACCATATGAAATTACTTCTTCATAATTTCTTAGAATACTTCATTCTTTTTATGAATTTCTTCAATATATTGATTATAGAATCAAAATCAGTATTTAGTATGTTTACCTTTCTAAGTAGATTGTTAACTGATCATCAGGGTAATTTCAGCTTAAGTATGATTTGTCATGGGAAATTTAGGTCTATTGTTAATAGTGACTCTATATACCATTTGCCCATCCATTCACCTATCCCAATAGTAGAAACATTTACTGAGTTCCTACAATGTTCTAAGTATAGTTTTTGAAGCCAAGGAAAAAACACATGCTGGGAAGGCAATAATAAATAAGACATAGTCCTTGACTATAAGGATTGGAGGCACCTAACATGGAAGAAATATTCTGATAATAACCTGATGTCATACTACTGTAGCATATGTATAAATTGCTACAGAAGAAAAGAGGGGGCCCAAATATTTAACATAAGAGTATCTTAGAGACATGTACAAATTGCTTCAGGAGAATCTTGGCAGCTAGAAAGTCTTCATACAAAATACTTTGATTTAATGCATCTGTTACTTCCTGACATATTTTGTTATTGTATTTCTTTCCCATTAGAAAACAAACACCATGGAGGGCAAGGACTGTCTTGGCCATTGCTATATCCCTAGCCTCTAGTATTGTATCTGACATGTATTCAAAGAAATACATGAATTCATGAATGAATGAGTCTTAAAGGACAAGTAAGATTTCACAGGCGAAGAGAGACAGAATTCCTGATGGTGGAGCAGCCTGAGCAACAGAGAGGAGTGGCCGATGAAGAGCAAATGGTTTGTTATGGTTAAAGTTTTAGATTTATGATATCAGCAAGTGGCAGGAGATAAGGCTAGAAAGGGCAGTTAGGACTAGATATTGAAGCTTTTCATAAAGCTAAGAACTGGTGGCTTCTGGAGAGTCGTCAACAGTTCCTAAGAAAGAGAATGACCAAATTCTATGTTTTAGAAAGATAATTGTAGTAGGAAAGGGGGTTGAGATGCAAAATCATAAACACTGAAGAAACTATTACAGCTGTCCAAATGTGAAGTAATGAGAACCTACAGAGGGGTACTGGCAGAAATAACAATGATCAAATATGCTACAATTCACAACAATGTTATCTTTTCTTTTTTTTTTTTTTTTTTTAAAAAAAAAGGAATCTTGCTCTGTTGCCCAGGCTGGAGTGCAGTGGTGTGATCTTGGTTCACTGCAACCTCTGCCACCCGGGTTCAAGTGATTCTCCTGCCTCAGCCTCCCAAGTAGCTGGGATTAAGGTGTGTGCCACCACACCCGGCTAATTTTTCTATTTTTAGTAGAGACTGGGTTTCAGCATCTTGGCCAGGCTGGTCTTGAACTCCTGACCTTGTGATCCACCCATTTCGGCCTCCCAAAGTGCTGGGATTATAGGCGTGAGTCACTGTGCCCGGACCATCTTTTCTCATTTAAAATAGTTTTATCAGGCCAGGTGCTGTTGCTGATGCCTAAAATCCCAGCACTTTGGGAGGCTGAGGTAGGCAGATTGCCTGAGCACAGGAGTTCAAGACATTGGAAAACCACATTTCTACAAAAATACAGAAAACTATCCAGGCATGGTGGTGCACACCCATGGTTCCAGCTACTTATGGGGTTGAAGCAGGAGGATCACTTGAGCCCAGGAGGTTGGAGGCTGCAGTGAGCCATCACCGCCACTGCACTCCAGTCTGGGAAACAGAGTGAGTGAGACCCTGTCTCAAAAAAAAAAAAAAAAAAAAAAAAAAAATTTAGTTATACCTTTACATGTTGGGGACTGAGACTTAAGGAGAAGAATTTCAAAACTGTCTGGAAATTTTAAAGGTTATAGTTAATTGGAATGGAGCAAATTTTGCCCCCTTAGTATGGGAATATGCTTCATCAAATGACTGAGATGCTGTGGTATTCCACATAGATGAAATCAGACTGTAGAAGAAGCTTGCCCCTATTTTCTACAGGGCTGAACTATTCTGGAAAAGAGAATATTTTCTCCTTGAAATTCTTACAATAAGAAGAGATGTGCAGATTGAATGAAACAATGAGTATAAAACAATACCTAACACTAGTAAAATGATGTGTTACTACATCGAGATCTAAATGTTTGTCATTTATAGACCAACCACTAGATGGAGAGCTTGTCTTACCACTGAATTTCAGGTACTTTCACAAAGTTTCAAAGCAAGGATTATTAAATTTAAACTTCTCAGCACATTTAACATTCATAGAATGTGGCGTCCATTGCTTTCGCAGATAATTAATGTCCAGTTTTATGATTATGAAATAATTTACAGCTAAATAGAAATACCTATCAGTTACATGCAAAAAAAGTTTTGTGAATGTTGGGTGCCTAAGAAAATAGGTTATAAGAAAAGATGCTGATTGTCTTGAACACTGAAAAAAGTAATATGCATGAATGTTAAAGTACTATTACTATAACATAGCTTCTAAAATTTTTCATTGACCTGATATTAATGGCATCTTGTTTCTATAAATCTATATGTAATAAATATATATTTTAAGTTGCTCAAAGGTATTACTCATTTCTTTGGACCTGAACTTTTGTATTGTTGAGAAAATAAAATCCAAGAGCATGGTTAAGAAGTCTTCTAATGAGTTTCACCAGCATATATCAAGTTTAGTTGTCATTTTCCATTTAGTTTTATTCTTAATTTTTTATATGCATAATTATAACTTTTTCTTTTATTATAATAAAAAAAGTGGCTAAAGCATCTTAAAGACTCTTATTCTTAATGAATTCAAACTAGTGTTTTTTTTCAAAAATCAAGGGCAAATTATATGCGTAGTGGGAGGCTGTATTTAAAATACTCATCTAAAAACATTTTTTGAAGGACTTAGAAATCTGTCATTTCTAAGGGTGAAAACACCTTGGGGAAAACTCCTTTCAATTTAGTTACTACACTGAGATACTTCAGATAAAACTAATTTGTACTAATGATGAAGGGAACATGTGTAAAACAGTCACTGATTTATTCTAAATGGTAAAGAAATTCCATTCCATTGACTGTCCTCTAATTTCATTCAAGTGATACTTCTCTTCTTATACATCTTAATCTGTTGATTAACCTGCCTCCAGAGTATTATTTTAGTGACTATATTTTAATGTGGAGATGTTATACTTGGTACTTTTTGATACTATATCATTGCATTAATTTTTCTATTCCTTTTTATTAATTTACTTATTTATTGCATTTTATATAGTCTCATTGAGATTCTTCTATTAACTGTAATTCTCAGGCATCCTAACACTCTTGCTGTTAGAGCGCTTGTCTTGTACTGTCATGTACTTTACTAAGCTTTTTTTTTTTTTTTTTTTTTTTCCCGAGACGGAGTCTCACTCTGTTACCAGGCTGGAGTGCTATGGCACGGTCTCGGCTCACTGCAACCTCCGACTCCTGGGTTCAAGTGATTCTCCTGCCTCAGCCTCCCAAGTAGCTGGGACTACAGGCACATGCCACCACACCCAGCTAATTTTTGTATTTTTAGTAGACGGAGTTTCACCATGTTGGCCAGGATGGTCTCGAACTCTTGACCTCAGGCAATCCACCCGCCCTGGCCTCCCAAAGTGCTGGAATCACAGGCTTTACTAAGCTTTAAAACAAGGCTTATCAAATTTAAACTCCTCAGCATATTGAACATTGATAAAATGGGATTTCCATTACAATCTGATGATTCTCTTTCATGATGGTCCTTTTTATGTTTTCATTGATATGAAGTCTCATTATATTGCCCAGGCTTGAGTATTGTGGCTATTCACAGGCACAATCATGGTGCACTGTAGCCTCCAACTCTTGGCCTCAAGTCATCCTCTACCTCAGCCTCCAGAGTAGCTAAGACTACAGGTATGCACTGCTGCACCTGGTTCCTTTCTTTGTGTACTTTGTAATATTTTATTGTGCTTTCAACTTCATTTTTTTTTTCCTGTCTGTTGGCTCTTGAGCTGTGGAATTATTTCTACAGAGAGGTTCTGTGTTTGTTTATAATGTATCAGGGCCCTGGCAGTTCCACTGTCCTGAAACAATCTAAATGGCAATTTCTTGACTAAGGTTCCCTGAATTAAGTATATGGTGTAAATTCTGAACCCACTCATGTGCATGAAACAAGCTTGTGACTTCTCTTTCACATGAGTGACTATCTTCCCCTACTGAGGGTCTTTGAGCACAGACAAGTTTTGGCCACTTCTCTGGGCTGGTGAATTAACATCATTTAGTCCTCTTTTCAACTGATGAGAAAAACGTAGACCTTTGAAATTCCAGGCTTTATTTAGAGAATTCAATTCCATCTTCCTTTACCAAATAACCCATACCTAGTTCAATATTCCTGTGGGTGTTTTTTTTGTCATTGGGGTATTCCCTATCTTTCTTATGAACTTGGTCATGTAAGTTTCTGTTACATTTTTGTCTACCATTTACATATTATCTGTATAGCAGTGGTCCCTGCCAAATTAGCTCAGTCTACCATCTTGCTGGAAGTCCTTTTCATTTTATTATCACTATTTTTTTTTGACGTGGAGTTTCACTCTTCTTGCTCAGGCTGGAGTGCAATGGTGCAATCCTGGCTCACTGCAACCTCCACCTCCTGGATTCAAGTGATTCTCCTGCCTTAGCCTCCCAAGTAGCTGGGATTACAGGCCCACACCACAATGTCTGGATAATTTTTGTATTTTTAGTAGAGACAGGGTTTTGCCATGTTAGCCAGGCTAGCCTCAAACTCCTGAACTCAGGTGATCCACCTGCCTCAGCCTCCCAAAATGTTGGGATTACAGGCGTGAGCCACCATGTCTGACCCATTTTATTATTATTTATCTGCACATTCGAAGAAAAAAAAATAAATTTTAGATTTCTCTGGCTCACAATAGGCTTTCTTGAAGAGAACAATGACTTGCAAGAAACAACTGGAGCCATTAAAAGATATTTTATTTTTCCTTATTTGTAGTTATTAACAGAAAAAATGCTCTAATAGGTACCTAATGGAAGTTGTCAGATGTGATTATCAAGTTGAAGTGAATATTTACTCAAACCTATAATGGTCTCAGGCTTTTTCTGGCAATATTTTAATGAAGGTATGCCATCTAGTCATCTTTAACTTACATTTCTTCCATTAAGTACAAGGACTTCTTAAAATTGGCAGTTCTATACTATCAAGTAATGCTTCATTTCATACCACCAAATGTTAAGGGAACTTGCTGAGTGGCTTAAATAACCCCTAGGTCAATAAACCGAGTCATTAGCACCTCCTTTAAATAATTGTTTGTCTGTTACTGGTTCAACATTTATATAATCTGTCATAATACCCTGGTTTTCTAAGGTAAAAAAATTACTGCTATGGGCTTAAACTAGAGAATATCATGTAAGTAGCAATGTTTTTTCAGTGATAGTTTAACTATACTGTCTGGTACTGAGTGAGTTAAAGCCTGAACACCACAACTAATTACTATGTAATGCTAACCTTAGTTGCTGGTTCATTTTGAGACTCTTTAAAATATGAACTGTGTATTTTACCCCTATGCACTCTCTTAATGATTTGTTTTTTTAGACTGAAATCACTTCCAGCCATCAGTTATACTTTTGGTCTCTACATATGCACTTCTCCAAGCACAAATATTTCTTTTTCCTATTGGTCTGCCAGCCCTGTCAGAGCAAATTTCACTTTAAACTAAATGCTATGATACTTAAAACCTCTTGGATTACTCAGGCTGCTAGTGTGATCTGTAACCTTCCAAGAATGACAGCTGAACTTTCCAATTTGCTTATAGTGTTTGGGGAACTAGAAAGCACATGCCAAAAGGAAAATGTTTCTGATGTTGAACAGAAAGGAAAGTTCTTGTTGGAGGTGGGGGCAAGAGACTATTAAGTACTGAAAAATACTAATAAGAAATGAAAAGAAACTAAACATGCTGTAAAGTCTAAGACCTCAAACATAATTCAAAACTTAATACTAGTACTAAAAACTCTGGTTAAACTGGTTAAAATATGAAAAATAACCTTTAGTTACTGTAATTTAAGCGCCAACCAGAATCTTAAAGTGATAATGCACTATTGAAATGAACAAATTCAAAAAATGGAATATAAAATTATCACAAGTAGTACACAAAATGGGCTATATCAACTCCCCATCTTTCTTTATAAAACAGGCAAGTCTGACATATGAACAAAAATAAAAGTTAATACAGTCATCTAACATACATGCTACCTCCATGGACATAATAAGAGTCTCTCTTATATGAACAAAAAACACTACTGACATAACACCAGTCTTTTTTTTTTTTTTTTTTTTTTATTAATGTTAAGTTTTTTGTTAAAACTTGTGTCTCCAAAATCCTTAAACAAATCATTCAGTTTGGGAACATTTTGGAATAGTTTTGAAACTTTTCACTTCAAGGAAGCAGACAAATGTTTGTCTTAAAAAAAATCCTGAAAATCTTATCAAACGTAAGATGCTTAATACAAAATCTCCTATTTATTTCATAATCTACTTATTCATTTGTGTCAATATTTTTTAGGCTAAAATAATAGTCAAATTACATTTGGATGATAAAAATTGAGCAATGACTGATAAAGACGTTTCTGGAAAGCTAAATCAAACTAACATTTTTCCAAAATTGAGGGCAAACATATAGATAATAGGAACTATATTTAAACACATTAAAAGTGCATCTTTTTAAATAGCTAAGCATAATTTAAAAAATTTGATTCTAAACTTATAATTGCAAATACACACACAAACACACACACACAAAGGCATTTCCTTGCTTTACAAGGGTATGTCAAAAGATTTATATTGGGCAGTATTATTTGATGTTTTGCAGCCATTAATTCAGTAATTTCAGTAATAAACACAGGTTGGAAAAATATATCACAGTTATTTAACGTCCTCTAGAATGTTTAGGATCTCAGAATACTGCATAATATAACAGAAACGCATTAGAAGAACAGGTATTAAAGTAAATCTCTACCGTTATAAGCTTTCTTGATCCTTAAGACTATATTTAACTGTTACATTATAGGTTTCTTTTTTAAAAAAGGTAAATTCATTTTCTGTTCAGGTATAAGACTATAGATTGTAAGATTACATGTCTTCTGATGATGAAGCATGGTGTTTCTATATCATCTTCAAAGAATAGGGCTAAGCATCCTTTGGTCACACTTTGCATTGATATAAACAAATTCAGTGTAGACTGGAATGTAGAAATACATGACAATTGTTTATCTGACTTGTAAGAGTCATATTTTAAGTTAAAATTATTCTTAAATCAGCCTAAGGAAACACTATCTTTTTTCTTCTTTGTCACTCATGTAAATAAGCATTTCCCCTCTTAATTTAAGGACTAGCAATTAAGTTTATGAAATTCAGCCAAATGAACTTAAGTACAAACTATGAAGTTATCAATAACTCCTAAATTTTCTTAAAGTTAGTAGGGTGCAATTACTTCAAAACTAGAATATCTGAATGGGATTTGTGTCTCCACGGATAACTTGTTTCAGTCTATATCCATAACTAACTTTGACATGACTTCTTTCTTTGTAAAATAAGAATAATGGCTATATCTTTTAACACCTCTATGCCTTGAAATTATTGTATTTCCAAGAAAAGTACCCGCATATAGTATATATTTGGTGGTGTTATTGTTATGACATGAAAATGATGAATACTTCCCTAGAAATGCTTAGGAAATTCTGGCTTCTGCCTAATGATCTAGACAGTTAAGGGATACTCTATCATACTTGGCAAGCTTCATACACATGCTTTCTGTTTGCCTTTATAGGGCTCCTACATAATTCATAGAGATTTATGCCTCCACATAGGCATACTAATTGTTGTTGCACTAAAATAATGCCATGGCCAATCGTTCTTTCCTTTTACCGTAGTAAGACTGGACTGTTTGTATTAGATTGTTCAATCAAAACTCTTTAGATTCTATGTCACGATTGATGAAAATAACACCTTTAGGGAGGAAACTTACTGAAAGATTCTAGTTACATGCTTTTTCATCTTATTTTATACTCAGTGAGTTTATTTTGAAAGTAGTTAATCAAGGGTAAGATTTTTAGTTATCTCATGTAAATCATCACTTCTCACATTGTACACATTCCTATACTCAGGTTTACTGCCAGTGTTGGCTTCTCTTAGAAAAGTGCACACAGGTCATGAAAACGTTTAGGGTGGAGTATTTTCATTCTGCGATGTGTGTTGTCTTTGGGCTTGTGCCAACCTAACAATCTGGCACTTATAAGCAAAGCTGGGCAACTATGAGAATTCTTTAGGGAGATGGAATGCATCATACATTTTTGAGATTATCTAGGCTTTAGACAGTATTCTGAATGAGCATATAGGTATATCTATATTAGTTATTTCAAGTATGCAGGAAAAGGGACAAATTGATTCAATTTAAAATAACTATGGTATCTACTTGCTGATGGCAAAGAGTATCTCCCTTCCCTAGACTTTGTTGGGGGATCACGTAACATGCAACTGTATAAAATTGTAATAGTTTCTTTTTCCCCATAGTGTATAAAAAGAATGAGGTAAATTATAATAGCCTAAAATTTATGAAGGCTTTGAAAACTTTTTTAAAAATACTTTTAAAAATATTTGAATGTTTTTAAAAACACTTTTTTTGAGATTTTTAAGAACTCTTAAAATGCTTTTTAAAAACACTTTTTTAATGCATTTTACAATGTTTTTAAAAATATTTTTTGACTTTTAAGAGCTCTTGCATATTTATCACCTCAAAAATATCTCAGCATGAAGTTGGGCACCTTTATCAATATAGCTTTATAGGGTTTCTTGTATAAATTTGAAAAGATGTAAATTTTAAGCTACAGTTGTATTTTAAAAATTTACTTGCCTAACTATGTTCATAGAAGCCTCCTCCCATCCTTTCACACTTGAGGGGCTCTAAATTAGCCACTTGATACTGTCTACACAAATCTGGATTCCTTTTTAAGATCGCTGTGCCTTTTAATTTCTGACAGGCCAGTAGGAAGGTGCTTTGTTTTTGGCTGGAAAACCCTGAAAAATCGGGGTGTATCAACTTTAGATAAAGTTTCTTATAAATGCTAAACAAAGAAAACAGGCTTAAAAGATATAAAATACATTATATTTCTTAAAATATAATGTTGACTTATGTTCATAAAAAGAGAATTATGTTCAGGAAATCATTGATTATGTTCCTGTTTAAGTGTATTCAAAAGACTATTTAAAATCCTTAGCTTATTCAAAGGGTGCAAGACAGCTTTTGTTAATTGTGCCTTTCTACTCTAAAATGAGACCATAGAAATATGTAGCTTTTACTTAAGAATCAAAATAAATACACACAGATTTTACATATACCCATAATTAACTATAATATTAGAAAAATGATTAGAAAATTACTAATAATTATGTTTAAACACAAAACAAAGTAGCATTTGAAAATAAATTATATTACAGAGTCCCACACTTGTCTCTTTGGAGCAGGTCTGAGTTCTATCTAATTCATGGAGGAACTGAGCGTTAGATTACCAAGTAATTTGGGCTAATACTGGAAGACTGCGTGTTAGCCTAAAATTCCTACAGGTAAATTCTATAAGATTATAGTTCATAATTAATCCTTTAACTCCAGACATCACCTCCATTTTCAAAAGACCACTTTTTTAAAATTAGAAAACCTGATGCATTTTAACAAATCCTTTATAATTTAAAACTCTTCCAATGAAAAGTGTTAAAAATTCATCAATAGCTATGATGTCAGTGTTAAAAGAATTTCAAAGACTAAAATGTTTGTCCCTTGTTCCCTTGGGAGTATCTATCTGTGTAAAATGAAAAGTCAGTTTTAACTCAGTAAAACTTTCACCCATGAGATGGGAGTCATAGAAAATCAACATTTATATCAAGCTCCTTGATAAAATGGTTCTCCCCAAACCTGTAATTATTCAAATTACATTTTTTAGGACTCTGATGTGTTTCTAAAGAGGGAATATCTCTATTACAAAGACACCAAAAGCTGTTGTTTCGACTAATCCTTCCAAACTACTTATTGCTGTAAAGAAGTAATTAAACATTAGTGAATTATCAGACCATGAAAGTATGATATTTTATGAAACAGCATATATAATTTAAAAAGTTATATTTCAAAAATAATGTGGTTCTTTGACAAATATTGTACTGCTTACCTCAAAATGCTGTAAAATCTGGACCTATTTACTTTTTTCTAAGAAAATTTACATTCTCTAGATTTTTTGTGTGTGTGTATAAGAAGATACTAAAGGTCTGTGTTTTTGTACCAGAAGTAAGTTAATGAATGACACACTCCAAATATCATGCTCTTCATAAAATATAAGGAGGGAAAGTATTATTTAAGATAAAGTGGCATTCTTTTCTAAATATCATTAATTCTGTTTCCTCTAAAAATTAAGAATTCAGAAATATTTAAGATGTTTATTCTACTGGAAATATTTCCAATAGACAAATATTATTCTATTTACAGTAGAAGAAACATCTTAAACATCTGAGTTCTCCTTAATTTTTAGAGAAATATATATATCTCAAGATATTGGAATAACATACAAGTGGGCAGAAACAGATGAAAGACCATTGATGTCCAGATACTGACAACGTAGTATTACTTTTATAAGCCTGATAATACTATTACCCTTAAATATTTTCAAAACAGAAAGCTGAAAGAATAATAAATAGAATGCTTTAACTCATCTCAAAAAATTATACTTTTAACCCTGAACTATATAAGCCTCTTAAAGAGAAAGAGATTATTTCTTACTGACCTCTATATCCCTAGACCTCATCCAAGTGCTTGTCAACTAAAAAGGTTATGAATAAAGGAAATTTTAAGTGTTAAAAGCAAACATTAAGTGATTCTATATTTTATCCTATATTTTGTGTTTTATAAAGTTAATTTCACCTGTCATCACAGAAACTTTAAGTAAAATTATAAGTATCTTTTGGAAATAACAGCAATAACAACAAAAAAATCCCAACAGCATATATACTATTTTTATGATTTATTGACTACTAACAGATCATTAGTTATAACCTGGTAATAAGAAAGAAACACAAACAAGGAAACTCTATTCATTTTAAGTATGGAGTAGTATTTGTTGCTACAGAACTTAAGCTATTGCACTATGAAAATTAATACAGATTTTTAAAATATTCTGATTATCCTCTAAAAATACAACCAACTAAAGATACAACTTTAAGACACAGTCTAAAGATACAACTTGAAGATCCTCTAAAGACACAACCAACTTTAATATCCTCTAAAGTCATAACCATCCTCTAAAATTACCCTATTCTCTAAAGATACAGCCGTAAAAATTCTTAAAACAAATACTCCTTGATGTTTAAACATAGAGCCATTTCTCCAGGTACAACAAAACTGAAAAAAAAAATTTTACAGCAAATCAGCAATGAAATTGACTATAACTGAAATTATGTGACTTCCAAGCATGTATTCTACTGATCTTTCTCCATGAAAAATGTAACTCCAAGAAAATAATTATTTTGCAATTCTAGTCAGTTGGTTATTGCTATTGTTAATGAGAAATTGAACACTAATCATATTATTTCTTCCTCCATTATGGTGAACCTATAATGTTTCTTTAGGCTAAAGTAAATGGACTAGAAATATGATTTTACACACTCGTAATATCGGGACATTATAAGAGTTATTTTTGAAAATAAAGGCCGGGCGCGGTGGCTCAAGCCTGTAATCCCAGCACTTTGGGAGGCCGAGACGGGCGGATCACGAGGTCAGGAGATCGAGACCATCCTGGCTAACACAGTGAAACCCCGTCTCTACTAAAAATACAAAAAACTTAGCCGGGCGAGGTGGCAGGCGCCTGTAGTCCCAGCTACTCGGGAGGCTGAGGCAGGAGAATGGCGTAAACCCGGGAGGCGGAGCTTGCGGTGAGCTGAGATCCGGCCACTGCACTCCAGCCTGGGTGACAGAGCGAGACTCCGTTTCAAAAAAAAAAAAAAAAAAAAAAAAAAAAAAAAAAAAAAAGAAAATAAAAGAAAATTTTTCTGTGCTTATATTTAGTATAGATGGGTACTTCTCGGTATATTTAATTAGACTTGTAGTAGTATAATACAAGTACACTAAGAATCACTTAACTGGATCTTAATTATGAAGGCAAGCATCTTCATTTGTGTAAAATATGCCTATTTAAAGTCTGTTTTTATCTTACCTAGGTTATTAAAAAATTTTCCCATATAGCATAGGCTCCTATCAACAATTTCATAATACAAAGCATATGATACTGTAAGCAGGATATATAATACACATCTACTTGATTATATATTTAATAGATGATATGCATTGTACATTTGAAAGGATACTGAAATAGTAAAAATTAAAATTAAGAAATTATAAAAAAGTTCACACTGAAAATAAAACAGCATGGGAAATGGAGTAAGACATCTATGTCTGAATACTGGCTGTGACCTTTATAACTTTTATTAAACAAACGTCTATTAAGAACCTAGTGTGTGCCAGTAGATACAACTTGGAAAAAGACAGTCAAAGTTCTTGCCCATCTAGAGACTGTATTCTTGTGGTAGGAGGGAGAATAAACAAGTGAACAAAAATTAAACTACTAGGTTAGATGAGGCAGAAGCAGCTTCTTTGATAATTCTCTTAGGAAAAGACTCTCTGAAGAAGTAATATTTGAACTGAGATTTGAAAGGTAAGAAGAAGCCAGTTATTTAAAAAGTTGAAAGACTATTCAAGTTAAGCGCAAAGGTGAAGTGAGAAAGAACTTGGTGAATGTCTGGGGAAGAGAAGGGGGTCCAGAGTGGGTAGAATTAACAAGCAATTATAACTGGAACATTTGATGAGGCTGGAGATGTAGATAAGTGTCGAATAATGCAGGACTTTATAGAACATGGTAAGAAATTTGTATTTTATTACAGGAGCATGGGGAGCCACTGAAGGCAGGTGAGATATGTGGTATGACATACTTGAAAATGATCATGATGGCTACTGTGGAAAAAATGAAGCAGAAGGGAAGTGTAAAAGCAGGAATATTAGGCTATTGAATGGTTCAGGTGGCAGATGATGGTGGCATGGAATAGGATACTAACAGTGAAAATGGAAATAAATAGCCAAATTTCAGACCTATTCTAGAAATGAAATGAAAACAATAGGACATGCAGATGGTTTGCAGTGGAGAGAGAGGCTACTGATGAAGAAAAGGGAGATAATAAGGAAGATTCCAAAGTTTAAAGCTTGAACTACTGGGTGGATGGTGGTGACATATACTGAGATGAGAAGATTATGGGAGGAACCTGTTTATATGTGAGAAATCAAAAGCTAAGTTTGATAATTTTATGAAACATTCAATTGGATTGCATAAGGAATAAGGATGGTGCTCAAAGGACAAGTCTAAGCTAAAAATATAAGTTTACAAATGGTACTTAAAGCCATGGATCTGGATGTAATCCTAGGTGTGGTGGGTGCAGTTAGAAAAGAGGGTCCCCCCAAATAGGGTATGGATAGAGAACAGGGATATAGCCCTGAAGTAACCAGCATTTAAATATGGAAAACAGAATGAATAGTCAGCAAAGAACACTGGGAAGGAATGACAAAGGGCTTGGGAGGAAAATCAGAAAAATGGGGTATCTATCTTGAGAGCTGAAAGAAGAGAGTTTCAAAAAGCAGGGGCCTGGTCAACTGTGTCAAAACCAGCTGAGAGGTAAAGATGAGAATGGTCCATTAGATTTGGCAATATGATGACTACTGGTGATTCTGACAAGACTGGGTAAGTTGAAGAGCACATGCAAGTCTTTTGAGAAGTTATGGATAAAGGGAATTGAGAAACAGGCAGTAGTTGGAGTATGATGTGGGGCCAAAGAGTTTAACTTTGTAGATTCTGATTTATGTTTATGCTGATTTATGATTTATGTATATCTGATTGTGTATGCTGACAGGAATTATCCAGTAGAGGGGAAAAGAGTGATGACAAAAAAAAGTCCTTGAAAAGACAAGAATGGGGTCTAGAATAAAAATGGGTTGACTGGATTTTGAAAAAACTTCCTTCATTGTAACAGAAGAAAGGTGGGCAAACGTAAGAATAGTTTATTGATTGAGTGGTGGCAAGATAACCTTGGGCAAGTTGCTTTAAACCTACACGCTTCAGTTTTCTTAATAACAGTGTCTCCCTTCTTCAGCTGTTGTGAAGAGTAAATTAGATAAGGGATGTAATAAATAGCAATTCATATACTGCCTGGCACTCACTAATTTCAATAATTGCCATCATCATTATTGGTCCATCTATCTCATATTGTACATAGATCTGAAACCATTTAGAGTAGCAGCCCACAACCTTTTTGGCACCAGGTACTGGTTGTGTGGAAGAATTTTTCCATAGATGGGGGAGGACAGACAATTTTAGGATGAAACTGTTCTACCTCAGATCATCAAGCATTAGTTAGATCCTCATAAGGAGCACGCAACCTAGATCCCTCGCATGCGGAGTTCACAACAGGGTTTGTGCTCCTGTGAGAATCTAAGGCCGCTGCTGATGTGTCAGGAGGTGGAGCTTAGGCAGTAAGGTTTGCTGGCCTGCTGCTCACCTCCTGCTGTGTGGCCCAGTTCCCAACAGGCCATGGACAGGTACTGGCCCGGGAGTTGGGGACCTCTGATTTAGAGAATACCATTTAAAATAACACAGTTAGAATAAAGATTGTGTATGTCACTGAAGTCTGCATTGTTTCTACTCCTTTCTAGCAGTTTCATTTAAAACTTTACTGGGTTGTTCATGTCCCCAAAACACATTCTTTTGAGCAGTTGCACTTGTTTAAGATTTGTGTGTGTGTGTGTGTGTGTATGTGTGTGTTTTAAAGAATAACAAAAACTGAAGAAAACAATCTTCATGCAGAAACTTTCTGTGGACTTTCAAGGTTAGAATTTTGGGCAGATTTAAAGTTGCAAAGAAACAAAGAAGCAAACCATAGAACAGGCCCTCAGATAAAGTCTAAAATTGTGTTTTCACCTTCATCTTTTTTTCACATGCAAACTATTATGTTACAATTTAAGCAGACATAGGTCTATTTGAAAATAATTCTAAGAATATAAGCTACATTTTGAAAGTTCAACATTCCAGCATTGTACCTAATACCTTTTGAAAAGGCCCTGTGAGTGCTGCACTCTCTTTCCTTTAAAATGTTCAAACCACTCCTATTACCCTCCTCTTGTATTGGGGTAACTAACAACAGGCACTTCCCCAAAAGTGGATCCTCTTTTTATCAGGAGATCTGACTTTACTATCCCCAATTCAAAAATAGTCTTCTGAGTTCTCAATAACTTTTAGTTACTGCTTTTACAATAGTCATCTAAATCAATACATGAGTATTACGTATTTTTGATCTATCTCAACATTTTTATTTTTATGAGGATGGGAATAATTTTTTCTGTGAAATTAGATGGCTAAAACAGTAACTGTGACTTCAGTCTTCTGGGAAAATATAAGCTGATTTCCTTTTTAAATTTATTTTATAAAATTTCATATTTCTATATGTAAATTTGACCTAATATAAAGATATAATAAAATGTATTTATTCAATGACTGTCACCCAAGATGGCCCCCTGAGGGTGAATTTCTTGACAAAGAAGTTGCTAACTTCCAGTTGCCAACCACAAAAACAAAGCAGTAGAAAACATAAGAGGTGTAAGTAAAAATTATATTTAACCTGTATTAACTGAATCAGATTATTAATGTCTCAATTGAAAGATTTCATTGTAACAAAAAAGAAAATAAATATTCTTCATGCACTTTACTATGAGAATGCACATATTAATGTATAAAATTCAGCTTGCTTAAATGTGATTTTGAAATTCCAATTGATTTATTTAACATATTCATAATATTTCCTTTATGTATGTAAGGACCCATTTGATAAGATGGTTTAGTGTATGTTAACAACAACGTTATTTTTACTCTAAGAAGAGCTCTTATAAAGTGGAACTTCAATTTTTTGAAATCCTTGAAATTCCCTTAAATTTCCTTAAGTACTGTGGTGTCTTCTCTATAACGAAAACCGGAAAAATAATGTTATGACTCATTAAATAAACCCAGTAAGTACAAACTTATGTTGAAACTAAACATACAAAATAACGAAATAACAAACCGTTTTATTTTATTTGAGAAAAAAGAAAAAAAGCCTTGGTCTTTTAAAAGGATTGAAATAGACTCAATTTATGGAGTCTTGGAATCTTCACGGTAGTGCAGACGAACTTCCACTTGACCTCCCCTGCCCCACCTCCTGCACACCTTCTCCTCTTAGTTTATTCACATTTTAAATCTTTCTTCCAAGTTTGGCCTGCAACCACTTGACTGGATAAAGTAGGTCACTTGAAAAGGAAGAAAGCCCAATAAAATGAATTGCAAAGACAACAAGATTAAACTGATTGCGCTGTTTTCATACATTGTAGCTGAAATTCTGCAAATACGCAGTTGGCTGTGGTTTGGCATTCAACAGCATGTGATCAGTAAGAAGGAGGAAATTTTATTCTCATTAACTGCTGCAGATTTACTGCAGTGAAAAAGGGCTATGTAACTCGAGATGTGACAGTACAGAAAGATCAAAGCCATGGACTGGAAACTAAATAAACCCTCTGGCTACTTCCTGCAAGGAAAATTCACTTTGGCAATGTAAAACAGAGCCCAGTTAAAAACTACTCTCAGTTTTATGAGCTGTCACAGCAGTTCAAGTGGTTTGGACTGGCTGAGTTTATAACATTATATTTCCTTGTTTTTGTCTTAGATACTTCTGTAAGCGGTTTTAAAGACGCCCCCCACTCCTTTAAAAAATACAACAACAAAAAACTAATTTCTTTTGGTTGAAACCAAGAAGGTAACCACTAAACTTATTAACGCAGGTAGGTCTTCATTTGCACATTCCTTTCTCATTTAAAACAGCTTAATACTTTATTCTTAGATTTATTTGGTAATATAAATTTACTTAATAATTCATCTATGATCTGTACAATTCCTATTCAGAATAAGTGCAAATCATTTTACAGAGCCCATATGGCTCATATCTGAGGAGTAAACTATTTGTAATAGCACATCTGTAAGGACTATGGGCAATATGGAGATTATGGGAATTAATATTACATTTAAAATTACATTTGAAAACGGTTGGCCCTAGGTTTTAGCTGTTTCTTAAAAAACAAATACCTTAGAAAAAATACCTAGTTTAATATTTCTAATATAAGAAGTCTAACAACTGTTCATAAATAGTTAAATTACATTGTTAAATCAATGAAGACAAAAATAGGCTAGATTAAATCTACCTTAAATTAGAAAATATCCTTGAGTTAAGGAGTAAGCTCAATATCATTACATTCATATTTAAAGGAAATAAAAGATGACATGCTGTATTTCTCTCCCTTATTTTTTTGGAGGGGGTAGTGATGCTTATTAACCAATTATACACAATTTTGTTATTCTCATTATAATATGAAGGAGCAAGCCTTTATGATGGTAATTTGCATTATATTCCCTTAAAAATCATTTTTGTTTTTTAAAATAAGAGCATTTCCTAGGACAAATATGTCATAAGAGCAGTCATCTTTGCTTCAAGACTTTCTTCCTTTCCATTTAAATTTACAACTAATTTCTACCTGTAAAGCCAACAATGCAATTAATACATGTGAAAAGTATATGACCTTTAACACTAGACAATCACTCTTAAATGGTGATGATATAATTAACTTGCCAGATACAACTGGATTAGCTTCCGTGTCATCTTTTCTTGTAGAAAGCTACACCATAATTGACATGTTAACATTTTCAAAGGTTCCAGTCATATTCAGGTTACGTTTTTTTAAATTTATAGACTCAATTACGCTGAATTTCTTCTACTAAGTGAAAGTCCTAGTGTCACAGGGTCCTTGGGGTGTTGCTTTGCCACCCAGAAACCATTGTGGCTGGGCAGTACCTTCTCCCTGAGCATTGTTTGCGGCCGCTGGGCTTGTTCTGTCCACTCGGCCAGGTAGGCTGTGCTCAGCTTGCGCTACCAACCTGCATCCCACACCAGTCACGGGTTAGCCAGGTGTGGAGCGGCAAGGGGTGTGTGGGTAAGCGAATGCAGGGCCTGGTCACCACACACAGCAGGCATGCTGGCTGACTGGCTGCTACGGCAGGGTGGGCAGCTCCAGGCACTGTTACAGGTGCTGGCTCCATGCAAGGCTGCAGATGGACCAGATGTACTGCACCCAGCTTCTGCTCTGAGCAACTGCGTCTGGATGAGGGGAACACAGAGGCGCCCAGAAGCCTAGAGAAACCGGGAACCACAGAGCCCCACAGAGGGTGTCACAGCCCTGGCTCAGGAGCACCTAGGTCTGGGCTCTTGGAAGAGCCACAGCTCTTCTCTCCTTCTCGTTTCCCGCAACATGGCGAGTGGGGGCGATGTGTTTCAGCCCCATTTGTTACAGCTCTTTGAGTCCTGCCATTCAGGTCCCAAGTTCTTGTTTCACATCCAGGAAGAATGAGGTAAGTGGACAACTGGAGGGTAAGCAAAGGGGAAGAGGAGCTCCATTGAGTGACAGAACAGCTCTCAGGAGACCCAAAGTTGTAGCTCCTTTCTGCAGGCGGCCTGATGAGTGTCCAGCTCTCAGCAGAGAAGAGATCTGCAGTGGGTAGCTCCTTACAGCAAGCAGGTAATCCCCACATCTGTACGAGTCTGGCTGAGCCTGGGGTTTTTATAGGCTCAGAAGGGAGGAAGTGCATGCTGATTTGTTCATGGCTGGCCATAGACACGGCCAGAAAAAGTACAAGTTCTCACTTTGGGTGGAAGACTCCACCTGGAACCGGCAGCCTGGTCCCCAGGCTCAGGCCATCCCTGACTAGAAGGTAGGGTTTCACTGGGGACTCACCCCTTCCCCAGGAGCCTGCCTCTTGCCATCAACATGCCATCCACTGCGCCCAGGCAGCCCATACTGAGCCACCTTCAGCACCCCCTGGCCTCCCTCCCTGAGCTCGTAGGTGCCCAAAACTTCAGAGGGGGCTGGGGCAGTGCGGGGCAGGGCAGGGGGCGGGGGGGTGCTAGTGTGTCAGGGCTGCTCCAAGTGCAGGCACACCCAGCCAGATCATGACAGTGCCTGGGCTTGGCTTCAACTTTGCTGCAAAACTGGAGTAGGTGCCGGCAGCAGGGAGAGGCCAGGGAGCGGAAGCAGGCACTTCCGAAACTGCAGGGGCAGGGGGCCTTCCCCAGGCTCCCAGGAGCACTGGGATGACCTGGTCTCAAGCTGTAGCTGGGTGGGTGCAGCTGCACCCAGGAGCGCAGGGGGCAGGGCTCCTGCCTATTCCAGCCTCACAGCTGTGTAGCTCGCAGTGTCAGCTGTGCCTCCCCAACTGCAGCTGGCATCCCTGCAGCAGCTGCTCCAGATGGGCCACTGCCGCCATCACTAATAAAGTGACAATAAATTTGGTTTTATTTGGGAGCATCTTTGGGCTTTCTATACAGCTAACGTGCATGCCTTCAAAATTTTTGCTCAGATTAGCAGATTTAAATTGAACACTAACTTGAAGAGGGTAGTTCTCTCACCAACTTCTCTTGTTTCTAAATTTCCAAAAGAAAGCTAATCACTTGAAATATTTTTTCAACTCAGGATTATAATTTCTCTAGGATAAAACATCTTCCCAAGTTTCCAGGATTCTAAGCCTTGATTTATGGCTCATATGTCTATATTTCAGTTACGTTTACAATTTACTAATGCCGATGTGTGATAATCTAATAAAATCTGCCCTTAAAAGTTATAGGCCCAATTTACTAATAAAACCTAATCCAATTCTCCTTGGGAAATGCAAATCATTAGTGTCCAAGTAGCAGAATGAATTTCCTTGCCTTTTCAATACTAGAAAGAAGTTGTCTCTCTAAGAAGTCTAAACAAATAAGAGAAATCAGACTAATATACAACAAGCCCATGAGGATTCATTTATGAGCATTTTTAAAAGAATACTATCACATATGCAAAAATTTAAACTGCTTAATTAGCTGAATAAATGATTTTTAAAGAGACATTTACCCTTCTAGACTGAGAATATCCCACTTATTTCATTCCCATTTTTTATACAACTGGAATTAATCTGTAGAGAATTTAGTGAACTATTTAAGATAATTTAAAGGTAGTGAACTAATTACTCAATGTGTTAATAAACCCTTAGCAGCTCACTTCCAAGCAAATCTGAATCACCGATTTGCAGTAAACCATGTCAAATGTATTAAATCAAACTAAGTAAACAGTATGTCGTGTTGCACAACAAAACCTACATATCTTACTCTGAATTTTAATAACATTTATTTCAAACTTTCTAAAGTACAGTTCACTGATAAGACTAATATATCTGCTTGTCATCTGGAGGCAATAATGATGTAATAGTAAGAGTGTTGACTCTTACCAAGCTTAAAGGCTTCACTATTAGCTACCCGGTTTTAGGCTATTTCTTAAAAATCTCTGAACTTTAATTTTCACATTGTGAAAATGGGGACAATATTACTCTTTGCCCTATAACCTCACACACTTTTTGATGATCAAATAAGATACATGAAGATTTAAATGCAAGATAAATGTAAGTTATTAGTCTTCATATACTTAAGAGTAAAAAGGCTTAAACATTTTATTATTTGAATCTTTTAGAAGGCTCCTAAGGTATTCCACCTTCTTAATTACAAAAGTAATTGGGACAGCTGCTATGAAAGTATACAGAAAGAAAAAAGGGATTTCATGTAAAGATTATGTGAGATCAAGACTCTTGTAGTATAAAAATTTTTTATTTGCTTTTTTTCTCATTAATTAGAACTATGCTGTGACGTAACTATTGCACTCTTGTTCTCCTGTTTTTACCATCCCACAAGTTTAAGAGTAAAATGACCACTTCATTATCTTAGGAATAATTTTGCTTGTCATATAATACTATTTCTTATGGTTTTACTCGAAAAATTTTACTGTACACTTCTGCTTCATTAATACTGAAGAAGGTGGAAATAACTTAAAATTATTTCTATTGGTTTTACCTACCTATGTCATTTATTACTTGGCTTGAAATAGATGCTTACATATATTGAAAATAATGTCATTTGGAAAACTGAATACAATTATTACAAAAATTTGCACAGATCTGAGTATTTTTAGATCAAATCATATACCATGCCTGAATCAGAGCAACTTTTAAAAGTAAACAGGACACTGTATTATTATCCAGCCCTACTGTTGCTATAAAGAGGTTCTACTGAGTATGTTTAAATCATGACTTAAAATTCTATTTACATTGAGAAGCAACTCTTGCAAATATCCCAACCTAAATCCAGTTAAGAACAATTAGGGACCTACACAAATGTGCATGTCAAGAACAAAGTGTAAATAAAACATATGACAGTGCCTTGCCTTTAATGACTTTTTGTTCTTTTTAATACTATGTTTCATAATAGACTCATCTTAAAATGTTTACATATTAAGAATAAGTAAACAAATCTGTTATGATGTTTTAATACATGAAAATCAATATAAATAGATTGAGCAAATATTCTTAACCATACTGTCTACTATCAGTTACTAGAATTACAGATGTGGCAGTGATGTATCCAATTTTATGCTATCAAAACATCATATGTGAATAAAATTTTTATAAAAAACATTTTTAATAAGGAAGAGGAAAATTAAAAATTCACTGTGGTAAATCCTTTAAAAAGTCAAGAAGTTGATGAAAGGTGAATATTTATTGCTAAATGTATCTATTTTGACTTATGTTGACATTCACATATAAAGTTTACTTACAGTACCAGTGTAATAATATAATCTAATATATAGACAAAAATCTCATGGCACAAAAATAATGTTGTAAAAATGTTTATTTCACTACCCTCAATTATCAATTTTCTTTGACACATAATAAATTATCAGTCTTTACTTTTATCTCGGATTATTTCATAAGGACAAATTCTTAGAAATAAAGTTATAGAATAAAAGGAAGTAAACGATTTAAGGTTTTTGTTCTTTATCATCTTGCCTTTCATAAAGGTTTTATTAACTTAAATCCTACAAGAGGTGTTTAGGAGTACCGTTTTGCTCTGATGTGTGGGTGTTAGCATTAGAAATTATTTGGCAATTGATAGGTGAAAATGTTATCTGTCTGCTTTATTTTGTAACCACCATGTCTAGAAAAATCGCTAAGTCAGTTTTTTGAAAGGCTTCATGAAGCATGTTTTCTGCTGAGAAAAAGTAATAAGAAATTCATAAATAATAGAAAAACTATGATCATCTTTGGTAAAAAAAAAAAAAGTAGTAACACACTAAATGAAGCAGTATTTTAGTCAATGATTACTTTAAAAAGATTTTATAGGTTTTTAGCAATTAGGTTAGTTCTTACAATGCTGAACAAATGGCTGGTGTCAATATCTATCAAAGAATGTGCTTCTGAGAGGTTCTTTTCACTTTTTTGATCCTTCCATCTAATTGCTATGCTATGGCCACAGTAAGGAAGATCATTAGAACTTAAGTTACTAGAACAAATGAGTTTGGGTTATTAATTAAAAATTGATAAAGGACTTATCAAAGAAGGAATTTTGCAGGCATATTTACTTTCCTCTCAATATAAAAGAATTTTTTGCTTGGCCAAATTAAGGGCTGTAAAATAGACAACTTAGTTTCTCTTTTGAATAACTGCTTTGAAACAAACTCATATAGTTCTAGGAATATGTAGTTCTGTAAACACTGCACAATGCCTTTTAGACAGAGAATATGTAATTTTGAGGTTGCTTTCTCAAGGGAAAAAACAGTAAACTAAATAGCTGAGTATAATTAAGGCAGCCTTACAGCTAAACAAATAAGTCTAATTTTTTTATATGTAGAATTCTAGAATTAAAAAATCATACATTTAAAAATTTGGGTAAAAGATTATTTCTTACATTTTAAAGAAATAATTTGTTAGTTCTCCTCAGTATGATTTTTTAAAGTACAACAAATATTCAACTGTGATTTAATATTTGAAAAAAAAGAGACCAAAATAGAAGGCATATGTATATGTAATATAAAATACATATAATGCATAAAAAAGTTAATACTAAAGTACCCTAAGAAAAGAAAAAGAGGCAGGCTATAACATATACATAGAAAATGAAAGTGTAAGGGTCAGATGGCTCAGATAATGCACACATCTAGTTTGTCTTTGACACCATTGAAATGGTCAGTAAATGACATCACTGTGCCAACCACAAAGAAGAACTTCAGGCTCTCTGAAAAATATTTTTCAAAGCCCCAAGGAAACCTAAGCAGTCTGAAATTTTTTTTCCAGTTTATGAAAATTGGATTCCTATAAAAGAAAAATGAACCATTTTTACTGCAACAAAAACTGATTTGTAAAAGCTGGAAGCAGTTTAAAAATACCCTTAACATGCGGTTCTTGTTAGTCTTGAAAAGTAAAAGTTATAATAAAAAAATGGTCCAAAAGTATGGTGCAGATACATGGTATACATAACTGGAAAAAAAGCTAGTCTTGCTCCTATTATTTTTAATTAGCTTCAAAAGCAAGTTCCACTTTACTTTCTAACACCAGTTCAGATTTTGGGAGGGGAAGATTTACATCTGATGCTCTGGGATTGGCAACTCCATAGCTAATGCCTTAGAGCCCTAATGCATTTTGCATTAGCTCTAAATGTTGGAAAATCCTGGCGCCAAGAGGTTCAAACTGATAGTGACACGTGTCTAAAACCCAGGATTCACAGACCAATTGCCAATATCTATTTTATCAAACATCCAGTCTTCTTATAGAATGAGATAGATAAGTTTAACTGTTTTCACTGTTGCCTATTAAACTGCCTTGCTATCTTACAAAAATGCAGATATTCAGATTAAGAAGGACCCCCGATGTGGATTTTAAGAAAAACACCAATTTGAACTATTTAAATTCTTCTCTAAATCTGGCTTAGTTTCTCAGATTTTAATACATTCATCCTATTACTGAACATTGTCATTTTATGAAGAAATAATTTTTCTTTAAACAATTAAAAAAACCCTTGTGTCATACAAATTAGCAATTTATTATTTATTACATGAATCCACCCAAACTGAAATATTAAGAAAACAGAGAATGAAAAGCCATGAGAACTGGCTGAAGAGTATGCCACTTGGCACTGTCATATTGTTTCATGTTTTATCCCACATATTGTTATACTCAAATCATTACAAACAATGGTAATGATAAAAGTTCACTTTTTATACATTAATCAAGTATTATTCTTTCTCCAGATAACTTGACAGTGCTTATTTATCAAAGACATATGAAGAAGAAACAGGGAAGGAATTTATAAATCGTCTGGGCCATTTCCCTAATTTAAAGGAAAAACACCCAACAACTCCAAATAGATAACATTTCCTCTTTTTAAGATACTTAGAGAATCAGCTTTTTCAATATGTAAAGATCAATTAAGCTATTATTCTATCACAGGTAACACAAATTCTTCATGTTGTCCATTAAGTCTGCTTATTCTCATCTTTACAGTAGAGATGAAGAATAGGAGTTCAACAACTTCTCTTTAATTAACTTGCATTTCTTGAAAAAGATTCCTATTTTGCTTAAAATCAGTTAAAATGAAAAATTTCAGAAACATTTTTGAATGACTATTATTTAATGAGATTTAAATTCACCTATAGGATATCAGGAGCTGAAATGTAGCCATAGTTTAAAATTTCACATTATGCAGCAAAATTATCATATTGAAATATGTGAATAATTATGTAAAGATTTAAAATACTTAAATCTTTGAATTGAAAAAATGCCACACTTTCAGATCCATGGTTACTGTTACAAAAGAGCTTAGAGGTCCTATTAAAAGGAGAATCTTAACCAACCACAAATGATTGAATAAAAGCAAAAAAGCAAATGATTCCAAAGTAAGTCAGTAAAATAGAGTGAGAAAAAGAAAACTATGATTCTTTGGCTATATTGTGTAATCCGTCTGTGGCTCTGCTGATAGAGTTTAGGGTCCCTTCTCGTTTGTTCTATTACATACCACAAAATTTGAGGAAATTCATTGTGAATTATTTCTTCTAAATATGAAAAAAGTGATATAGTTAAATGTGATTTAAGGCCTTAACAATTACAAAAGACAAGAGATGAAAGTCTTAACTTTCTCAGGGAAAGTTCTTTCTAAAGGGCAAACAATTCTCAAATGAAAATAATTATAAAAATTGTATCATTCTTTTGATTTGAAAAATAGTCTATAGTAAGTTTTATTAACTAATCTTTTAAGTCAACATTACTGGGCTGTGTCTTTTGTAAAGTAAAAGAAGCTACTTAAGCATTTTTACTTTTAAAAAGAAAGTAAAGGTACAAAGGTAAAAGGATTTTTCCCAAAGTCATTTAAAAAAATCTTATTAACAGAATGGAGGAATAAAATCCTGAAATCTTTGGACCCAGTACATAACTTGTAGAATACATTTATCTCTCTCAAAACTTTTATTATTTTATAAAGTAAGCATTTTCGAATACTGGAAATTAGAGATTTTGCTGAATTGGGCAAAAAAGGATTGTTTTCTATATTTTAGTGAAAATGTTTAGTTTTTAAAAAGTCACATAATTAAATAAAAAAATAAAGGCAAGTCTTTCTCAAATAAGTAATGCATGATTTATAGCAGTTGGTTTTTTTTAGATTCATAGTATCTGCAGGAGATACAAAAATAATGTTTTGCTAAAAGTAAAACATAAATGGCAGAATAATCTTATAAACGCTATAAGCAAAATTTTTCAATATAAATATTAAGATCACATATCTAAATCATTTCGCCTTTCCCAATTATGTTTCAGAAAACATTTGTACAGTAAATTGTCACCTGATACAGTATTTATAATGATTAAACAGAGCCTCTATTCAAATAATTATAGCTAATAAAGCCAGAAGCATCAGAAGTAATCAAAAGCCATATGCTTTCTAGTATTTAACCATGTTTAGCTTTTATTTCCTAAGGCAAGGTGTTTCTTACTATGACAGTCTAGTACACAGATGAAACAATTTTTAAAGGGCTACTATTTAAACTACACTACAGAACACTGAACTACACATAAGGTTATTATATTTCATGTAATACTGCTATGATTTTCCACCATGCTTTTAAACTTTGGGTCATGACCATCAGCAAGTTGTAAAATCAATTTAGTGGGTTGCAATTTGCATTTAAAACGGGAAATGGAATATAATAAAATATCATTGTGTATTACAGGTAGAGTACCACTTTAAGCAATTTTTGTTTTACACATATATACAGGTAGATACATATATGTAAAACATTTACATATATGTATAGGTAGATACATGTATGTAAACAAATATGTATGTATGCATTAAATTCAAATTGGAAAGGTATTTCTTTTAATGTGGGTTGTGATCAAAAGAGCTTAAAAATCACTACACTATGTTTTGTTGCCTCCAAATGAGACCGCATGTTATACTGGAAAGAACATAAACTTTGGTGACATATATACCTGAGTTCAAATTTTTGCTCCATCATCCTACTTGTGTGAATTGGTCAGTTAACCTTGAATTTTTAGAGCTGTGATTTCTTCATCAGTAAAACAGATATAATAATACTTGTTTTAAAATGTTGCTGTGCAAGTTAAAATAAATGAGTATTTGTAAAACAGATTATATACAATGGATAATTGATAATGGTTGAAATTATAATTTAGTATTAGATTAAAATAGCATTACAAGTGATCATTAAGAGTTATCACACATTGGTTGCAACTGTATTGTTCATTTAAAAAAATACATGAACATATCTTACATATAGAAAATAGCTTATCCTAATGAAAAGTAGAATTTCAGAAGAAAAAATAAATTAATAATTTAATGAAAAAATTAATAGGCTTAAGGGAAAATAACACTGTATCTGTTCACTGGACTAGCTTAATGTGAAATGTCAACTGTCAGTCTTAATTAAAACATTACACCTCTAGGAATGGTATGAAGAGGAAAATATTATTTATACTTTCTGGCAAGATTTTAAAAATCTGTTATATCATTATGTAATAAAGCTGGATATATGCTGTGGGGAACTTTATTATAATTGCAAAACAATCCTGGCCTGATTTCTTTTTTCTCTTAAATATTTTATGCAAATGCCATCTAGGGAGGAAAAGTCTTCAATTTAATAAAAGCACCAACTTTTTAAAAACAGCTATGTCTTTGGTAATTGTTAAAATACATGTCTTGTGTTCTCATTTTATATTTTAATGGCTTTGGAAAACACTCAGAAACAATCTGCATTCGTTAATTAGGCAAAAGTATTGTTTGTGTCAACAGACAATCTATATTTTCCAACTTGAAGAGCATGTTTTGTTTTAGATCTGTGATCTCCCTTTTCTTTTTGAGACGGAGTCTCGCTCTGTCGCCCAGGCTGGAGTGCAGTGGTGCCATCTCAGCTCACTGCAAGCTCCGCCTCCTGGGTTCACGCCATTCTCCTGCCTCAGCCTCCCCAAGCAGTTGGGACTACAGGCGCCCGCCACCATGCCCGGCTAATTTTTTGTACTTTTAGTAGAGACGAGGTTTCACCATGTTGGCCAGGAAAGTCTCGATTTCCTGACCTCGTGATCCGCCCGTCTTGGTCTCCCAAAGTGCTGGGATTACAGGCGTGAGCCACTGCGTCTGGCCTTGTGATCTCCGTTTTTTAAATACAGAAAATGTGACTTCGTAAGTTACTTTAAAATCAAACAAACAAGTCCTTGAAAAGATTGAGGGTTTTTCCCCCCTTAATGAAAAAGAAGAGAAATGGAGAGCGAAGAGAATTTTAGCTTTCCAAAAGCAACAGATCCCACACATTAGATTTTTCTTGTAAAACTTTACCTGCCAGGAAATGAATGCTGCCCAACAACATCTCCATTTTGAAGGTGGTAATCATTGAAGAAATCGGGACTTATGGCTCCTTCAGAGGCAATTAATCCATCTAGAAAGAAAAAAAATGGTAACCAGTAAAACACATGTGAAGGAAAAACCAGTCTATCAAGCAATACAATAAGAAAATAACTTGTATATTTAATCTATAAAGAAAAACGTTAGCATGACATGTTGTTCTCTCTGGGAGTGTGAACAGATGACCACATGTACCTTAAGTACTGGTTCACAATAATGCAGCACAATAACTGAACATTCATTGAGCATCTACTGTGTATTTGGTACTATACGATTACAGAGAGGAATTAGTCTCTGCCTTCAAGCAGGCTTATGGTCTTCTGTGGAGAAGAAAGACAGAAAAAGATAAGGAAGGGAAACAAGGTGGGGAGAGACAGCAAGGATGGTTCAGGCTAAGGAAACAGAACAAATATGAGCAAGGAGGTATTAAATAGTTTGGTATTGGTAAAAGGTAATACTTTATTGTATTTCACAGCTTTATTAGTGTAGCATGATTAGGGAATCAGATATACCAAATAAGTGAATTTCTAAATAAGCAATACTTGACAGTTTAAGTGCCAAACATTAAAATACATGCACAAACTTACATTAGAAATCTTCATATAGTTTATACTCCTTATATTCTTAAAAGGATATACTATAAATATTTCTTGATTATTCAATATTCATTATAAATACTAAATATTGTACAGTCCCTAGGGTTAAGAGATATATTTGATTACCTATGCTAAATAGCTCTATACTAGTATGCTTTTTACCGTTATTTTTCTTTGCTTATAAAATGCTTCTTTCCCTAAATTTAAGTATTTGTTAAGACATTTTCCTGATTATAGTTATGCTACTTTCTCATTTGTTCCAATCTAAGAATCTAGATAACCTATTTTTGATAGAATTATGAGTAAGTTAAGAATAAAAAGAATCTGAGGAAAAAAAAGATTTAAGTGATGGCTGCAGAGTTGTTCAATGCATAGAACAAACACGTTAGTATATTGCTTTTGTAATAACTATTTGGATAGCTTTGAGGCCTTTCAAAGTTTCCTTTTCTGAAAGTATGCTGGGCTGTTGAGTGGCCTGCAGATAAATGTTAGCTAGGTCATACCCACCACATTGTTTATACATTTGGCACACAGTATAGGCAAATTATTCAATCACCAAATTTTATACTTAGCACATGCATAATACTGTGCTAGGTCCTGTGGGAAATATATAATTTTACAATACATAACCTCTGTTTTTAAGAATTTTAGTTTAAGTGAAATATAAGACAAACACTTAAGATGCAATTAAAAATGTAATTTATAATAAATGATATACAGAAGGAATGGATATAAGTACCAAATGAGTGTGGAGGCAGTAAAAGCTATAGAGGGGTCAGAAAATTCTACTTGGGAGGGGAGGAGGCAGAAGTGTAACAGATTTGAGTCTGGAAAGGCAGGTAAGAGTTAAATGATGAAATCTGTTTAGGAGTAAGGGTCTTAAAAATTGAGTGAATGGTAAAACTAAGTAATAGAGTTGGCAAACGAATTAAGTGGGGTAATTTGTATTTCCATAAGACTCCCATACTACTCATTTGATATATATATCCATTTGTTATACATCGTATATTAATGACATATTATTTGTCAAATTGTTAATGGATGCCTTTGGTATTTGTCCTATTACTTTACTAACTTTAAAATATGAGATTGCTTGAGCTTCTACTGAAAGTGTCAGTAATATTTAATCCAGTTTTTATGTGCACTAGAAGTTAAAGTTTCTATAAATCAAAAAGACCAGCTAAACACTGAAAAGTCATAAAAAAATGAAATCATGGAAAATGACAAGACACCACAGATTGACAGTAAAGCAACGTAAAAAAAAAATCAATTTTATATGGATTCTCGCCATACAAAAATTTGTGATTCTATATGGTAAACTTTTTAAAAATGTCTAGGACTTTGTGAAAGTGCCTAAAACTAACAAGGTTAAGAACACAAAAATCAACAAGTTCCTCTGTTAAATTAAAACCAAAGAATTGAGAATCAGAGTTTAAGAAACCTGCCAATTTTAGAGGAACAAAGCTAAGTAAAATGCCAAAATAAATTATATGCCACACGTGGAAAATACACACAGAGATATTTGGCATGCTAATTAAAATAAAATAATTTAACACCAAGAAATATTTCAGATACAAATAAAGACAAATGAAAAGATACATGAATTATGTAAAAAGCTATATACTTATAAAGTATGACATAGTGAAGTGATCCAGGTTAGGCAGAAATTAAGTAAAAATCTGACCAAATTCTCAACATCTAATTTTTGATTCAGAATGCCTATTGTCTTCAAAGGGAACAATGAGTAGCAAAAGGATAAACAGAATACAGGGCACTAGAAAATGGGCAATCATCAAATAGAGATCAAATTAAAAATTTTGTACTTTAAAGATTCAGCCAGAAATTTTATAAACCCAGAATACAACTAGTCCAATAATATAATAAGTCTACTCTTATGTGAATAAAAAGAGTAAATTTATACTTCTGAAGTTTTTTTTTTTTTTTTTTTTGACACAGACAGGGTCTTGCTCTGTTGCACAGGTTGGAGTGCAGTGGTACAATCATAGCTCACTGCAGCCTCAAACATCCGGCTAATTTTTAAAATTTGTTTTAGAGACCGGGTATTGCCCAGGCTGGTCTTGAACTTCTGGCCTCAAGAGATCCCTTTTGCCTCAGCCTCCCAAAGTGCTGGGAGTACAGGTGTGAGCTACAGTGCCCAACTTCATTTTTAATTTTCCTAGGACACTGTGGTTGATTCAGAAAGCTGCAGCTTCTACAGTGCCCTTTAAGGCTTGACAAAAGTTAGGCAGCTCTGACATGTGAGTAATCTTTCTTTACTAGAATGAGGTATAAAGATTCCATTAAAGCCTCTCATCTCAAGCATCTCAACTTCTTTGAAAATATCTATGTTTTCTTAACATTGTTCCACCAAAATTAATTCCTTTAGGGAAATATTAAAAAAGAATCTCAGCTTCTTATTTATTCTCCAAATAAATCTAGGAGTGTCTTAAATTCCTACTCTAAACTTGTTGTTTCAAAGATACTAATAAGGAACTAAAGTATTTCATGTAACATTTAAATGACCAGAGAACAAACAGGAAACACAGATGATATACACCATAACCCTCTAAGCTATAGAGTATTATACACATTTACATTACTCAATTATATAAAACCTTTTAGACCACAGTTATAAAGTACACCTTTCTGAGATGCCCCAAGTAAGATGATAAAGACAGTTATGAACAAAACAGAGCATATATTAGAACAGTGATGAAACCAAAGCAAATTTGTTGTCAACACAGGTAATTTATCAACCTTCTGATTTCTGAAAGCCAGTTTTAAAAAACTGGCTTATAAACATTGTGAATTAAAAAAAATACAAAAACTCAATATCTTCTTATGTATTATCTTGTATATCATATATTCTTACTGAAATACAGTTCTTTTTTTTTTTTTTTTTTTTTTTTTTTAACTCTTTTTCTTTTTCTTTTGGAGATGGAGTCTCGCTTTGTTTCCAGGCTGGTAGGTAGTGGCATGATCTTGCCGCACTGCAACCTCTGCCTCCTGGGTTTAAGCGATTCTCCTGTCTCAGCCTCCCGAGTAGCTGGGATTACAGGCGTGTGCTACTACATCTGGCTAATTTTTGTATTTTCAGTAGAGCCGGGGTTTCACCATGTTGGCTAGGCTGGTCTTGAACTCCTGACCTCAAGTGATCCACTTGCCTTGGCCACCCAAAGTGCTGGGTTTACAAGCATGAGCCACCATGCCTGGCCAACTTTTTTGTTAAAGAGACAGGGTCTTGCTATTAATAATTGGCCCAGGTTGGAGTGCAGTGGCTGTTCACAGGCATGATCTCACTACTGGTCAGCCTGGGAGTTTTGACTTAATCCTTGTTGGATCTGGGCCAGATCACCCTTCCTTAGGCAATCTGGTAGTCTCCAACTCCCAGGAGGTCACCATAATGATGCTGAACTTAGTGGGGACACATGATTGGCATAGCTCATTACAATCCAGAGTTCTTAAGACTCAAGTAATCCCCTCACCTCAGCCTTCTGAGTAGGTGGGACTATAGGCACATGCCACTATGCCTGGGTAATTTCTTTTTCTTTTCCTTTTTTTGGTAGAGATGAAGTCTCGTTACATTGACCAGGCTAGTCTTGAACTCCTGGCCTCAAGCAACCCTCCTGCCTTGGCCTCCCAAAGTGCTGGCATTAGAGCTGTGAGCCACCATGCCTGACCTCTTTTTATTTCTTAAAGTCAAATGAAAATATAATATTGGGCACAGTAATATATATAATATTGGACATATAATAATATATAATATCAAAATTATATTTTCATTATATAAAATATAATACATGATATTGGGCACAATAATATAAAATTCATATCATATGAACTAAAGGTGAAATTGTGACTGTATGGGAGAAAATAGATGTCAATAGTATAGAATATGAGAAAAAGAAGTAAAATGATACATCTTATTAATAATTTATTTGACTATACTTTACAAGACACATCACAGAAATACACAGGTAAATGAAAACTATGGTTTTTACAATATTCCTGAGATAGAACAAACCATTTTCAGCTTCATATTCCAGTAATATATTCACATACTAAGAGTAAGATTCACTACAATTAATGAAGAACAATTAAAAAATAAAAAGTCATTTAGACATATGTCGTAGCAATACGGCTTTATAAATGACAAAATATTTCCTCTATGGGTAAAAGTACTAAAGCAAACAGCTTCATTTTCATGATAGCAAAGGACATTAATTAGTGACTACAATCACAATAATTTTAGACTAAGGAAAAAGTACTGTAAAGGAGATGCTAGTTTTGTATTTCACATGATAATACTAAGATCTTTTTTTTAAACATGGGAGAATCATTCACATTTGACTATTAAATAGTCTAAAAATACAGAGTGATGCTAATGACTAGAAAATAGCAGATGCCATTTCATTTTAAAGTAAAAGATGAGACCCAGGGAATTACGAGCCACTCAGTTTAACCTCTGTGACTGAAAAGCCGCTAAAGCTGTTCTTATCAGAAACAGCCTAAATTTTCAGGGAGACCCAGAGGCTTAGAAACATGGCTCAAGCATTCAAACAAATCTGCAGTAGTACACATTTATCTGATGTTTTTTGATGATACAATCATACACAATAAAGGAAAGGAGGCTGATACTATCTAGATTTCCATGAGACACATCAAGAAATGCTACAGAGATTCATTTAGCCCATGGACTATCCATGGAAAATGATGTATGTAAAATAATTACTAAACTAAAAAAAATTGCTTGCTATAAGAAATTTAGTTGTTAAATGTCTATCATATCAGGCTACAGATTAAAAAAAAACTAAATGTTTCTAAGTTTTGGTATATGAAAATATACATAACTGTTTTCTCACAAAAGCATAACTTATACATTTTAAAGTATCAGAAAAATATTTAGGATTTTCACTTTAAGAGGTTAATTTAATTTTGGAAATGTGGTATAACTTTTCAGAAATCTGTTCTGAAATTTTAATTGTATTAAAACAACAATGATGAATACTGAGGTGGTTAATAGCTTTATCTGGTTTTGGAAACTGGTAATTGATTCATTATGAAAGGTAGCTATCAACCTTCAAAGCAAGAAACTTGATTCCAAGAATATTCTGATTTCTATTAACAAAAAAGTTCGTATCATATATATTTTACATCATCTTACTTCATGAATACTGAATATGTAAGTAACAGCTGTTTGCCATTACTGAACTAAGAAATTCTGTTTGGTTGAAATTAATGATCTACTCCATCTGGTTTGAAACACAAAGCAACATTTCATAACTACTGTAAAGTTCAGTTAGGAAGAAATCTATTTGATTTTCAGAGTAAAGCATAAGTTTTCCATGATTTAAATATCTATACCAAATACAAAAATAATACACAATATCTATGGAAAATTTGCACAATACACAATTAAGAAAACACATGAATGAAAATGTGAGTGATATTATTAATGTGAGTACAGTGATCAGATGTAATAGTAATTTACATAATCATCCAATCATTGATCAAATTGTTCAGATAAAATGAGATAATACACAAAATATTTAGACAACATATATTGAGAACACTAAATGCATGGTAGAAATACATGGTAAAAAAAAGTGAGTCACTAATTCAGATATAATCACTTTAATGATTTTTATCTTGAACTTGCTAGAGATCTTAATTATTATAGAAATCCTTTCCTTCTTCTCAATTAAATGACTTCAATGAAGTAATATTAATGTTGGCAACAGTACAAAATAGTGAAAGCTAGAATATGCAAAAACTTACCAATCTTTGTGTCAAACTCATCTTTGGAAAAAGGTAGTAATGCAGAATCAAAAAGGTTATAATACATGTAAGATTTACATAAATATTAAATTTTACCTTGAAAACATTAGCATAGTTTAGAAAGAATAAACAATTGCTCTAAAGTGTCTAAATCTTCCCCAAGTTACCATATAGAGCTTGGTAGTTTGAAACTAAAGCAAAACCATGGCAAAATTAAACTGTTAAGATTAAATACCTTGGAAAACAAAAGATGAATTAATAAATTATGCATTTAATAAATGCAGAAGAAAAATGAATATTACATTTTTGAACAGAAGTCAGAAATCTTGAAGTTGTCCATTTAAGTTACACATTCTAGCAAGTAATAAACTTCTAAGAACAATTAATTTTCCTGGCTACAGCCTTTTATGGAGATTCCATTAAAGACTAACTTGGAAAAAAATGGTAAGTTAATAGGTTTGCTTTTTATATATAGATGTTACATCTAAAATCATTAGCAGAAGACCATTCATAAAGTAAAAGAAGTGCTAATTAAACTTGGGAATGTGCAAGGCTGGCAGACTAAAATCTCTATTCACAGCATATAAACTGTTTATTTTCGCTTTGGTTATCACCTGAGTTGTAGAAAAGGTCAGGTCTTTCGAGAATATCTCCTTCATGAATGTATGGCTCAATTCGATCATCACCATACAAGTACTGCTCACTCTCGTCCATCTGACGACTCTCTACCATCTCCAGCCACTGGGAGTTATGCCAGCGAAACTTTTCACTCTGAATTTTCTTAGCCCATTCTTCATCATATTCCTGTTGAAAACAAACAGTTAACGGTTATTATATAAGCTAACTCACTTGGCACTCAGACAGCAATATTTTTATCTCTTGAGAATTTTGGGGGGCCTTCATTGGGTCAGAGGAAGCATTAAAAATACCTGTTCAGAATTATTTTATATAATAGCCAACGAAAAGCAATTACATACATAAAGAAGTCTGTGTTTGTATTATTGATTACTAATGGCAATGGCAAACACGAGAAAAGTTCAAATTTCATAAGTTCTTATTACATAAATATTGCCAGAATTTAAGCAAGCAGTAAGACTTCAGTTTCCAAAGAGTTCTTGTGACTGTAATTACATTTGCCCTTAGAACAAAATGGATTTGAATTGCACAGGTCCACTTATACATGGATTTTTGTTCCACCTCTGCCATCCTTGAGACAGCAAAACCAAGCTCTCTTCTTTCTCCTCCTCAGCCTACTCAATGTGAAGACAACAAGGATGAAGATCTTTATGATGATTCACTTCCACTTGGTGAATAGTAAATATATTTTCTCTTCCTTATGATTTTCTTTAAAACATTCCTTTCTCTAGCTTACTTTGAGAATACAGTATATAATACATATATAAAATATGTTTTAATCAACTGTTTACGCTATTAGTAAGGCTTCCAGTTAACAGTAGGCTATTAGTTTATGTTTTAGGGGAGTTAAAAGTTATACATGGATTTTCAACTGTGTAGGGGTATTGGTCCCCTAACATCTGGGTTGTTCAAGAGTCAACTGCATTTGTGGCACTAATGACAGGTAGTTACCATAAAATGACATATTTTGCTGTATCTTTTAGTCTGGATAACACTAGGGGGAAAGCACTATTAAGTATTATTTTAGCTGCTAAAATGGTTTACTACAGAAAACAAATATCAGAATTGAATTTAATTTTTGTTCCAACCACAAACTAATGATCTTATTTAGTTGTAATTAGTTCTTTAAATGCTTCTTGTTTTGATCATAAACTCCTATGGAGCAAGATTAGGTTATTCACTGACAGGTGTATCTGTAACACTTGTCAGAGAGAAAGTTCTTGGTGAATGATTTTGAAGGACAAATAGGCAAATTACTGTAAGCTACAGCAGAACTTCTCCATCTTCTACTTGTCCCATAGGGTGCAGCTACTACTGATTAGTGTATTGCTTTATGGACAGCAGAAATGATAGCATGGATAGAAAATAAAGGGCTTCAGATATTTCATGTCATTGTTAGAGTTCTTGGTTTTAAATTCCTCTGTCATATCTTTAAACACATTTGGTTACAGCGGTCAAAAAGGAGTTAGAGGGATGTAGGGTAATAGCACTATTAAGGTGATCACAAAAACTAAGAGGTAGACCAAATATATATTTTAGTCAAATGCTAAGCAATTTCAACTCAAGCTGAGACTCAAATCAAAATCACTATCACAGAATACATTTCTGGGATAAAAATAAAATCTGTAATTTTATAATAAATGTAATTATTATTGTAATTTTCTTGTTAAAATTATAACTTGTTCAAGTTTCACATTATCAGCAAATCCCAGCAGTGTCAGTTGTCAGATTGTATATTCTATACTGTACATTTAAAAAATACAGACGCTCCCTTCAACTGAAGTTGGGGAAGTTAGAGGATATTTTTTGACTATAGTACTGCTAGTGACAATTTTGCTACCAAATTATTAAACTTTATTTTCTTTTTAATTTTTATTTTAGGTTCAGGGATACATGTGCGGATTTGTTATACAGGTAAACTGTGTATCATGGGGGTTTGGTGTACAGATTGTCACCCAGGTAATGAGCATAGTACCCAAATAGGTAGTTTTTCAGTCCTCGCTGTCCTCCCACCCTCTACCCTTAAGTAGGTCCTGATGTCTGTTGTTCCCTTCTTTGTGTTCAAGTGTACTCAGTGTTTAGCACGCATTTATGAGTGAGAACATGTGGTATTTGGTTTTCTGTTCCTGTGTTAGTTTACTTAGGATAATGGCCTCCAGTTCCATCCATGTTGCTGCAAAGGACAAGATCTCGTTCTTTTTTATGGCTGAGTCCATGGTATATATGTACAACATTTTCTTTAGCCAGTCTACTGTTGACGGGCATTTAGGTTGATTACAAGTCTTTGTTATTGTAAACAGTGCTGCAATGAACATGCACGTGCATGTCTCTTTATGGTAGAACAATGTATATTCCTTTGGGTATATACACATAATGGGACTTCTTTTCTTTTTCCTTTTTTTTTTTTTGTTGAGATGGAGTCTTGCTGTTACCCATGCTGGAGTGCAGTGACACGATCTCAGCTCACTGAAACCTCTGCCTCCTGGGTTAAAGTGATTCTTGTGCCTCAGCCTCCAGAATAGCTGGGATTACAGGTGCCTGCCACCACCACCCAGCTAATTTTTGTATTTTTGGTAGAGATGGGGTTTCACCATGTTGGCCAGGCTGGTCTTGAACTCCTGACCTCAGGTAATCTGCCTGCCTCGGCCTCCCAAAGTGCTGGGATTACAGGCGTGAGCCACCGGGACTTCTTTTCTAATAGTTATCTATTAACATTTCTATTAGCCGTCAATCTGTTTCCTAATGTTATTATTTAAAATTAAGTTGCATAAAATTAAGAGCTATCATAAACATTACGTAAAAAATAGACATTTTTTATTCAACTGATAGTTTTCATAATTAAACAACTGAAGATCTTTACCTCAGTTACATCTGTTACACTAAACTATACTTGAAATTGACTATTCAGATATAAATAATAAATCCAAATGCCATACCTCCTTAGTATTATCGATGTGGTCACAGTGACTGAATGTGATGGTAATTTATACAACCACTCAATCACTGATCACACACAAATTATTCTGCCAAAAGGAGATAATACATATAAAGTATTTAGATAACTTATATTGAGAACACTTAATAAATGTTAGCCATTACCTTAATTAATTCAGGTAACGGCTCTCTGAAATAAGTACTATAATTATCAACATCTTACAAATGAGAAAATGAGGCCCAGAACACTGAAGTAACTTGATCCAGGGAACACAGCTGGCTGTGGCTACTACAGCACTGTAAGCCTCAGGCTAGCAACGTGGAAGAGGCAGTTAAACAGAGGATAAATGAGTATTTTCAGGGTTCCTGCAAAACGGCTTCTTCATTGAATGAGAATATAACAAATAACCCCCAGGGACAACTTTCAGCTCTAAGATTTTGTAAGTAAACAGTGATATGGGAGGAAGTCGTTGACCAAGCAGTGATATGGGAAGAAGTAGCTTCTGGTCTGGTAAGTATATCATCCCATCGTATTCTCAGTCATGCTCTTACTGAGCTGGCTATACTTGGGAGGGTATTGGGGAAGAGGGAATTGAAAAATAATATGCACAGAGATGTTGTTACAAGCAGTTTTGTGGTTCGCTTTGGGCTTCCAAACTTAAATAAAATACCAAGCGATGCCTCATTGTGTAATATAGGCATATGATCAGCTTCAAAGTTATTTAGCCTAAATGCTAAATATAACTGTGAACCTCTTTAAGATTCATATAACTTCACAAGAGTACACTTTTTGTTGCCTTGTGTGTCTGTGTATGTGCTCAATTAAAGTTAGCTGCAGAAAGATAATGTCGTATTAGAAATGGCCAGATAATTACAAAGAGAGATCACATAACCACACAGTAGAAAGAAAGGATAAATTTATTATATCCATTGGGGTAAGACATTTAATATATTAAAAAGCAAAATGCTAATGTGGACAAGAAATTAGTATGTGTCCATACTAATTGGCTTTTTTAAAAAAAAATAAGTTAGTTACAGGTTACCAAAACTCTCAGAATATGCTTTATAAAATATTAGAAATCCTAGTAAGTCCACATTAAATACAGAACTAATTTGAATGTTATTTTTTTAAAGAATAGTAGCTTGTTTCACTTGGGAAGAGGCATAAAACTAATTTTTCATTTTGGTAGAAAAATTTAAATCTGATTGAATTATCTGAATGAAGAGGTATTCATTCAAGGAAAAAGACAGAAAAATCATATGATCTGATGATTTCATTGCAATTTAAATTTCAAGCATACTCATTTCTGGTGTAAGAATAGGAGTTAAAATTCAGTCAAGTGCCCAAAGCATATAAAATATGGGGTCTGCTATTCCACTAAGAGTAAAACTTGACTCCTACTAATACCTGTGAAATGTTACAGAGGTAGGTAATATTTAAAATAACAATATCCTTAAACTACATTTCCACAAAATGTATTTAGCCTAGGAAGTAATGCTTTGCAAAACCAAAAATCCTGCTTACTCTGAGTTATCATTTCACATCCTCTTTTAAGATTATCCTAACAATAACAAAAATATATCTAATAAATGTAAAAATGTATAACAAAGAAGTTTCGTCATAAACAATTGCCCTTCTAACTTTAGCCTTCTGATCACCCTACGAGCTCACATCATTATTCTTATTAAAAAACTTATACATACAAGGCTCAGTTTAAAAAGAGATTACCAAATCTATCTGACAAAAGTCCAAACACACAAACCAAAAATATCCATAAGCATCCATGGCTAACTTTTGATACTTTCTTGGTAAAACTGATCTTCTAAGACAGTGAGTTAGTACAGAACCTAGCACCAAATGTAATGACTGCCCTTACACATTCCTTTAAAATTTTCACCTCTCTTTTATCAGTTTTTGATTGAATTTACTGTATACAACCAGTGCATCTCTTGACATTATAAGCCTAAAAAGTATGGTAGCAATGATATAGATTGTATTATCATTTTCTTACTTAAAATAATTGTATTCTAACTTTTAAGCATTTTGTACTATAAAATAATAGGTTTAATTTCTATGACTAACATACTAATTAACATGCATTATTGTTTACAGGATCACAGTAAAAATACCATGGTTATTTTCTCAGCTCTAGAAAAGAAGCAAAACAACTCTTCTCTCAGGAAATACGACACAGCACACTACTCTGTACCAAACTGTGTATTTAGGATATTGAAAATTGTATCCTGCAAAAGATCCAACAATGATTCCAGAATCCTACTATGATGAATCTACTACATTGGCAAGCAGAGTTTTCATAAGAGGTGGCCTTGAAATTAAACATGTATGTATGGTTCTTTGTTATAGATTATAGATGGAAAATGGCAAAAAAAACCAAAAAAAAAAAACCCAAAAACCTCGGCTTAACAGTATGAAAGCCTTAAAAGTTTCTCCATTTAAAGTCTTAAAGAGTCATAACATAACTCTGAAATAATATTTGGAGTTTCGTGATTATAAAAGTATATTTTCATTGTTGAAAATGGAAAATTACAGGAAAAATACCTATAAAAACTTCAGCAAGATAGAACCACAATAACTACTATATCCCACCAGTTTTCAATGACTTTCTCAACTCCAATATTAATGGATAACTTTGGAAAATATTTTAAAATATGTGTTTAAAACATTTTACAGGCTAAGTATGAAACATTATTAAGATATTGGACTTGTGCCATAAAAGTTTGCTCTACTTTGTGATAATGTTGCCTCAGGTTTTCAACTGTTTACCAAATAAAGCATCTTAGAATGAAATATGCCATAAGGAACACAATATTCATTAAAACTTTTTACTTCTCTTTTTCCTTAGTAGTAAACGTTACTTAGAATCAAATGAAATAGCATTGTTTTGCTGTATAATGCTGACCATTTATGTTTATGTTTCTGGTAAGGTTTACCAGATTTCTTGAAAATGAAATACTTTAGCTTATGGCTGTTGAGATTCTATTTACCAAGTACAGTGAATTAATAGGCTAAGACAATGGTTTTGGACTTCAGGAAAGGTTCAAAAGCACATTTTGGGGACAAATATTAAAAGTAAATCAACTGCCACCTACTATTCCTGTTTTATTAAAGAAGGGTCATTTGCAGACTAAAAAATGTGAGAAAGAATCTCAAAGTAAAGACATACAGTACTTTCCCAAAATAAAACATGTTGGCAACATTATATCCCCCTCGTGGACTAACCTTTCCTTTTCAATATTTTTCCCTTTTCCATTTCAGTGACAATTTGCTGTATCATATTCCTATGGACCATCATTTGGGAATCTCTATCTTCTGTATGTGCTCTGGGAATCCTCAATGAATATAGTTTAGTAACCATGGCAAAGTGAGTTTCTCTGTGTTTCAGCATCTGCATTTATAGCTATTAATAATATGGTATTGTATAATATAAAGAACACTGGATTAGGAGTCAGGAGACCTGGGCTCTGGTTCTAGCTCTGATATTAACTGAATTATGCAACCTTTTAAAGGTATTCTAATCTCTTTTGGTCTCAGATTCTTCATTTGTAAAATGAAACAAACCTAAGATTTACTTAAGCTCTAACATTCTATAAATAAAAACCGATGATTTATACCATGAATTCATAAAGCTGTTGAAATAACTATCCCAAATAACTAAAAAATACTGGTAGGATAGGAGTTTCTTTTAAAAAGTTAACAAGCAATTCTTAAATGAAAACCCAGTGTCAAAAAATTTTAATCAACATATATCATTGAAATCAATTCTCTCAACCCCATCCACCAATCTCTAGTCCCTTCTTATTATTCACTCCCCTCTACCTCCAGCCCCATATCAGAAAATAATTATGAGAATTCAGGGATGTCACAGCTGAATCACAGTTAAGGTATGTCATCAAAACCTATCCAAAGCCTTTGTGGAAATACTCTAGGATTATAGTTTTTTCTTCATTTTTGAAATACTTCTTTTCACAAGGAGTATACCCTGGTGTCCTGGCTTTGAGACTTGTATTTAAAGAAAAACATGCTTTGTTTTTTATTTCTTTCTCTTCTCAGCTCCTGACATTATGATTTTAAGCACTTAGTATCCATAAATTCTAAAGTGTTGTGAAAGACTGATGGTTTGATTTTACATGGAATGTACCATCCTTTTTGAAGTCCTACATCATTTTGTTTATTAGTTAACCACCGAAACATTATGAAGCCTTAACTAGCCTATTATCAGAGCCTGTTCACTATCATGAAAACTCTGTCACTGGCTTCCGTCACACCTTGTATCTGATTAACACACTATAGGATAACACAGAGCAACATAGATCTGCTTTGTGTTCTAACATAACTGATGGAAAACAGATTTTCCTTTTTCCTTTAATGTGGCAGCCCCCTAATTGAGACTGTAATATGGTTTATTTAATGTAATTTTTCATACAAAATTAAAGCAAGTCTGGAGTAATTTAGTTGCTCATTAAAGTTACGGTGGTAGCTGCTAACAAGACACTTGTTATATCTTAAAAAATATTTATTCCAGTAATATCGATAGACATAGACATAATTTAACATACATAATAAAGTTGTTGATTTTTATGCACATACTATCTATTTCTCAATAAGACTGCCCCAAGTGTTGACCTTTAGTCTTGACCACAAAATAAGAGAAATAACTAAATAAAATGTATTTAAGTAAGAAATCATAATTTTTTTTCATACTATGTGTGGGTTCTTTTAAGTCCAACTGTTGCCAATTAAAAAAAAACAAAGTAACATGCATAACAGGTAGGAAACACACACATTTATGTATAAAATTATGTGTGTATATGCTTAAATTCTAACAGGTTGGAAAAATATCCTAAATGTCTGCCTTTTGGTTTATGCAATATAAAAATGAACTATAAAAGAGGGTTAACTAAATTTATCTCATTAAACCCAATTAGACTAATGGGAAACAAAAATCAAACTCACACTGGGAAATAAAAAAATTTACCAAGACTGCAAAACAAGCAAGAACCAGTTCTGCTTGGTCTGGAAAGAGAAGATTTTAGAAATTTCTGCCAACAATTCACTTGAAAATCACTACTCCCACATCCAACTTGCATGCCAATTAAAAGTGACCAGCATTTACCCATGCCCTGCTCTTGAAAGTTTGAGTTCTAACGCTAACCCTAACCCTATAAAACCTTCTCTGTAACTTCTTTTCAAGATGTTGTAAGATACTTTTTAAAGTGCTCTCCCTTACTGGCAAGATTATTAATAAGTCCACCTTTTCTCTCTGACACAAAGATAACTCTGCCTGTGTTATCTCTGCAGAGATCATAACAACGGGTGATGTAGAAGCTACATTTAAAGCTACATTGGTTTCTTTCATTTTAATAAACCAGCCTTATTAAGTACAATTTTGTCTGTCTGGAATGAAGGTAGCACCTACTTTTCCAAGTTTAGAATATTAGAGTTTGCTATTAATTCCAGATTATTAAAATAAAAACAATCTGCCCATGATCGTAATTAAGAGTTATTAAAAAAGGAAGAGGTACCCTTCAAAATCTCAGTGACACAAACCTATGTCACTACTAAATCATACACTGGCTAGAAAGATGACAGAAATCAGTCTTTCACCAGAGAACCTGGTTATATCCCTTTTCCTGTAAACACCCTGTAGATACAGTGTGCCGTTACTACAAATAATCTAGTGATAGGCCATGTAGTAGTATTGCTTCTGGAACGCCAGTTCACATGTTTACAGAATAGTATCTCAGGAGTTCTCTGGAGTCTAGATGGTATTTTTCATATTCAAGGAACTTTGTACTGTTGAGTTTTGTATTCTCAGGGTCTTTCTTAGTGTTTGGCACATAATAGGTGCTTAATAAACATGTATTAAATGTCTGACAAACCAGACATATCAGGGGAGCATTTTTGAAGTTCTCAAATACTTCATACAAAGCTGAGGATGTACTGATGGATACAAATCTACATGAGTTTTTAGAAGTTCTCTAGATTGGAGGGGTAGGTGATGTTCTTCCCTTCATGATTCCCATGATTGCCTTCATGCAAGAGAAAGAGGCCATAGTCAACTGACTTATAATTCCCTTGGGAGACCAACTAGCTATAGGCTTCTCTCTTCTTGCCTCCCTGCTCCTCTTTGCACCTACACCATTCCCTGCCTCCCCAAACTACAAGTAACATAGTCACACAGGTGACAATGTGCTGATGAGGCCACAGAGACTGTATCATGTAAACAAGTGATGTAATCCTCCTTGGTACCCAGGGTACTGCCACCGCACATGTTTCAATTAATCAGTTGAGGGCTTGGGCCCAACTAAATTAAACAAATCTTCACTAGTATAATATTTGCATAATTTGGGGGACAAGTACTTTACTCCAGAAAGTATATTTCCCCAAGGCTTGCAAGGCATCTAATTTTTCTTAGTATTATTCTGCACTGTCTGTCTTCAGTGGCAAATAAGTTTGTTTTTTTTAAAGGTAAATTGTTTTAAGCTAAGAATATTCCCATTCTGTCTATATATTTTTTGGATTTTTTATTATTATAGAACACAGTCAGTCTGAGAATACTAGGACATCATTATCTAGAGGTAAAAAGAATTTCAAGGGATCATCCACTCCTCTCCTAAGCAGGTTTCTAATAATTTAAAAAGTTTGTTATTTAGCCATTACTAATGCTAACTGAACAAAAACTTCACATTCTCCCTTGATGGTCTTTTTAGTGAGCACCATTTCAATGCAGCGATGGAGGCAGAAGCCAGAATTTTCATAAGTTCAAAGTGCAGAAATGAAGGAAGTAAAATATAGACAACTGTTTGGAAACTTTGGTACTAGAAAGAAGGAGAGCTAAGACAGTATCTAGAAGAGAAAAGATACACAGGGGCGGGGGTGACTCCAGTTTAAGATGAGAGACTTAAGCCCAGAGTTTAGAAATTATTTGAAATAAAATTATTTTGTAATAAATACATTTGTATTGGAACTATCAACTTACATTCTAAACCACATACACTTAATATGTTAATCTAAACATTGTTATCTTCTAGCTACCTTTCCTAGACAGAAGGTAGATAAAAAGTATGCTAAATATAATGCATAACAGAATGACAACTGTCTTCTTTCTTTGTTGCTTCAAGTAAGATAATCACATATGGAACCATAAGAAGTTTCTTGTTCTTATACTATATACTTTATATACAACAATGGCACTGTGATCTATTAGAAAATAGTACATGAGCCATGAAATTATTCTCTAGGCATATTAAATATTCTATATTCATAAGCCCTGTGATCAGTGACCTATGTGTGAAATATTTTCGTAGAATGAGGATTTAATATGTACAGTTTCTCTATTCTGACTTAGAAATCAAAGCTAAAATGTCAACGTATCCATTTAGTTCTACACCAGTAATGAGATACTTAGTGAAATCCAAAAAACAGATAACAAATTAAGATGAATTTCTGAAATAAAATGTGAGAAAGTGACAATAAAGTTCCAAATGGTGATTGTCTAGTTTCATGATTATATCACTAGCAGAAAACCCAACTTAGTGGATTTCCAACTAAGTTATTAATTGATTTTAAAAAAATGTTATTCTGATCTGTTTAAAAAGCTAAAGTTAAACTTTTAAAACTACTGAGTAGGCTACATTCAATAAGCTTTCTAAAAGTGAGCCAAATCCAGTTTGAAAAAGAAAGCAACCTGGTTGTGCGTAGCAGTATATACCATATATAAAAACATACTTAAAATAATCGAGTATCTTGTACACCCCTGGTACAAGGCCCAAATCCAGGCAGAAGACTGTGGTAGGCAGCAAAATTGCTGCCAATAAGTCTGCGTGGTTCACAAGTTTCTAACTCAACACTTAGATCATCTCTTTGATCATATCCCTCTAGTCATGTATCCTTTAAAAACCTCCAAAACTATGAATAATATTGAGATTTTTGTATTTCCCATCATTTCAAAGCAACTTAAACGGCAACTGTATGTATAAAATAAAACTATCAATTAACTGGAAAAAATAGTTGATACAAGATTTGATTTATTAAAAAAATTTAAGGGCCAAACCACAAAATTGATTATGTTTTGACAGAACTGTCTTCCAACTCCCCACTCCTATACAATAATTTATCTGAAAAACAAGTAACTCTGTGATGATATGTAGATCAGAACTCTGAATACCTATAAAATCTCTTTAAGTAAGGGGCCGATGACTTAAAAGTTGAAAGCTAAAGAACTTACTAATGTTTAAAAAGTAAATTTGTTATCATTGTATATCCTGAATCTTACCAAAATACAAATTTGGGTTTACAATGAATGCATTGTTTAAAATAGGTTTACAATGTCTTTTTCCCCCAAGATGAAGTCAATTATACTTTGTGTAGAAAAAATAATTACTTACCGCTATAATATCTAATGTATTATCACAGACCTTTCGGATTTCATTATTCTTATCATGCATCAGGTCTATGAGATATGCTGGAGCCTCTGAATAAAAATGGTTAAAGATACAAACTACATTTGATATTGTGGCTAGTCAATAATACTAGAAAAATCTCATATTTTTCTAAATCTAAATGATAATGGAAATTTAACTCAAATTTTAAAATAAAACCATTAATACAAGATGACTAGAAACACTTAATATTTCATTTGTTTAAAAAAACAGGGATAGTAGGGACATAAAAAAGAGAAAAATCTAGATAAAAATGGGTAAGGAAAACAGTCAGTAAATCTCAGAAAGTACAAGACCACATTTGTGAATACATGAGGATCATGAACATAAATAAAGAGGAAGCCCTATAGTTGCGTAGCTATAAATGCTTCTTGATCTATCCTGCTCTCCTAAAAATTCAGGAAAACTAATTTCATACAAAACTAACAAGAGAGATTCATGGTCAAAAAGAGAAGGCATGATAAAACATTTTCACATAAAAGCTGCAACCTAATTTTTCAAAAGAGATAAATATATTTTAAAAAACAGTATATATATATACATATATATAATACACATATATCTCTATACACACACACACACACACACACACAAGTGAAATTATTATATTGGATAGCAAATAACATGGAAAATAGAAGTGGAGATAATAGACTGTCAAATAGAAAGATATACTCCTTTAGAACTTGGTGACAATGCATGACGAAATTTACGTTTGCATCCCAAAAGAAAAAAAAATGGAATGTATAATTACAAATAAGTAAGAAAGAAGGGACAGAATGAAGCAAACTCAAATTAATAAAGAAACCTTGATGAATCTAAAAGAGGAAGTGAAGAAAAACATTGTGATCTCGCATCAATACTATCGATTGGTCTTCGTTAAAACAATTTGAAAACAGAGTCCACAAATTTCTACTAAGAAACTCTAGCACACGTACACAAGTACATACCATTCTTTGTATCACTGATTACACCCCCAAAATTTTATCACACAGTATTATGACTAGCTAGTGGCAAAGTGATGACTTAACTCATTAGTGTTACTTACTACTTAAATTGTTGTTTTTTAAAAATAGATTTAGGGGACCCAAGTACAGTTTTGCTACATGGCTATATTGCATAGTGGTTCTTACTATTTTTTTTTTAGGGATACAAAAGGTATATTTAAAAATGTAGAAAAAATATACAGAATAATGTATTTGTGCATTCTGAAACTCATTTTTAAGAAAATATGTAAAAAATATGTATTGACTGCCTCTTTTCTCCACTGGAATATAAGTTCCACTAGGGCAGAGACTTTGCCTATCATATTCACTATAGTACCCCAGGTTTTAGATCATAACAAGTGCTCAATAAATTTTTATTTAATGAATAAATAATCATCTACATACTTCACATGGTTTTGTGAGAATAAAAATTATTAGAAAAATATTAAAAATTCTCAAGGGGAATCTAAAATAATCTAGACAAATGTGGATTATAATCTTCCCTCAGCAGCCATGGGAGACTGGTTCTAGGATCCCCCAATGATGCCAAAATCCACAGATGCTTAAGTCTCTTATATAAACTGGTGTAGTATCTGCATATGGCCTATGCTCATCCTCCCGTATACTTTAAATCCTTCCTAGATTACTTACAATACTTAATAAAATATAAATGCTAAGTAAATAGTTGTTATACCATATTTTCTGTTTTTTATTGTTGCATTTCTATTCTCTATTAGAATGCTTTTTGAATAAATTTAATCTATGGATAGTTAAATCAGCAGATGAGGAACCCCCAAATAAGGAAGGCCAGCTGTATTTTATTTCCCATACTGCAATTGTTGAGATTATATAAAAATATAATCAGCATTAGTTCTCAATTCTTATGTGATTGAGTCATGGTGTGAGTCAGTTTAATATTTTAAACATCTGAATATAAATCATATATTTATCTAAAATAAGTCTACACTAGCTATCTCATATGTCAAGTTTTCTGTTCAAATTATATCAACTAATATTGATCGAAGTTTCTAACAAAAAGAAAAGGAATAAAATCTTGCCTAATAGATTTTTTTTATTTTAAATATTCATATTGGATTCATAGGGAGAATCACAATAAAATGCTAAAGGTTATGGTGAAATAAAATATTTCAATAATTTTTAATATGTAATACATTGTAACATGACAGATTTAAATGCCATTGACATCAACAAAAATTGTGTTTTTTGAACTCCAAAACATTTTTAAAATTTATTATTTTTCAGCTTTTTTTTTTTTTTTTTTAAGAGACAGAGCCTCGTTCTGTCATCAAGGCTGGAGTGCAATGGCGTGATCATAGCTCACTGGAGCCTCAAATTCCTGGGCTCAAGTGATCTTCCTACCTCAGCCTCCCAGGTAGCTGAGACTATAAGCATGCCCCACCATGCCTGGCTTAGAAAACATTTCTGTGTTTTGTATTTTGGAAAAGCACTTCAGTGATCTTTATCCAATTTTAAGACACAAAGTTTTTATAAAAATTTTAACTCAGCAGATCTTTATCTCCCTGTTGCACCATTATCAACATGTTATAATCTTCAGGACAACTATTCAAAAAGTATTGACTCCAGATTCAGTGACATAAAACAGAAATTAAACTTGGGGTAAAATGCAAAGAAAGTTACACTGAAAAGAAAGGTCATATAGGAATTCTCTTAATTCTGTGGGCTCTGATAATAAGGTACTAAGTATACATTTTAAACAGACTTCCCAAAACAGAGGCAGTAACACTTATTCACTGTGTGCAGGTACTTGGTAGGTACTTTAAATACTTCACTTTTTAGTCCTCACAAAAAACCCTATGAGATGACCTGTAAATAGGGTTGTCTCTCAAAGAAGTTACCTAGAAAAACTACATTTTCATTTTACTATTTTCTGTAGTGGCTTCTATAGTTATGTAAATTTTAAGTAATTCTACACATAAAATACACCTTCAGAGACTCTCAACCCAAAAAAGCATATTAAAGGTTCCAAGAAGACCTTGTAGCAAGAAAACTTGTTAACTTTAACTCAGTGTTTCCCAAACTTATTTACTATCAGAGAACCTTTTTTTTTTCACTAAGCAGCTATTAATACTTAAGGATTATGTTCCATGGAATACAGCTGGGGAAAAATGAATTTACTCCAATTATTTTAACACTGTTAAAAAGTGTATTTGGAATTTATCTTTCTGGGAAAGTCAGTTTATAAACCACATTAAAAATATTTATTCATGCCTGTAATCCTAGCACTTTGGGAGGCCAAGGTGGACGGATCACGAGGTCAAGAGATCAAGACCATCCTGGCTAACACAGTGAAATCCCATCTCTACTAAAAATACAAAAAATTAGCCGGGCGTGGTGGCAGGCCCCTGTAGTCCCAGCTACTCGGGAGGCTGAGGCAGGAGAATGGTGTGAACCCCGGAGGTGGAGCTGGCAGTGAGCCGAGATTGTGCCACTGCACTCTAACCTGGGCGACAGAGCGAGACTCAATCCAAAAAAAAAATTATTACTTTCTGTACTCTTAGCTGTTAAGGCAGAACAGTATTTGTATTTTGATAGCCCATATTAGCATTTCTCAAATTAGACTTGCTATTTATCAGACTTGACTCTTAGAAACTCTATATGGTTCCAGAATTTTTAATTTTGTTTTGAGATAGGGTCTCCCTCTGCCACCCAGGCTGGAATGCAGTGGCAAAATCATAGCTTACTGCTGCCTTGACCTCTTAGGCTCAAGTGATAATTCCTGCTTCGGTGTCCCGAGTAGCTGGGACTACAGGCATGCATCACCGTGTCCAGCTCATTTTTTATCTTTTTATTTTTAGTAGAGATGAGGTCTCACTATGTTGCCCAGGCTGGTCGCAAACACCTGAGCTCAAGTGATGCTCCCACCTCAGGTTCCCAAAGTGCTGGGATTACAGACATGAGCCACTGTGCCTGGCCAATCACACTGGATTATAATTTTATATTTCTTGTATATTATACCTGTCTATCTCTCCAACTAAACTATAAACTCCCTGAGGTCAAGGACTTTCTTATATATCTAACACATAAGCCAGTATCTGTTTAGATGGTCAAAGCTTGAGAAATGTGTGAATAAATGAATATTTAATTATATATAGTAAAAGAGCGGATACCAAAATTTTCAGCTTAAGAGGCTGTGTAGATGACAATGTTGTTATTCACAATGAATACAGATGGCAGGACTGTTCTGCTTATCAGGAGATGATGTTACCAATATTGAGTACCCTTTGGATGCAAGAATGATAAACTACCAGGTACTAAGTACCTCTGTGTATTGGGAACTATTACAGACAATTTAAATCCATTAGTACTTACAACAATTCTACAAGGTATGAGGCCTTTTTATTTTAACAATGTTACGGGCATTTTTAAGGTATATGATTGTATCCCAGGGAGGTTAAGTAACTTTCTAAGGTCCTGCAGCTTTGTAAGTAGCAAAAGGTAATTAAAATCAGGGCTATTTGATTTACAAAGATCTCTAGACTACAGCATGCTATGCCCCTTTAGGTAGGTGGAAGATAACCAAGTGGGAGTTAGCAACAAATGCCTGGGGCTCAAGATAGGGGTTATCAAGATTAAATAGTTAGTATATAGTTGGTAGCTGAACTCATGGGAATAGATGTGGTTTCTCACGTAGAGTAAATAAGGTAAGATTAGAAAAGGACCAAGGATAGTCCTAGAAACCTCTGATACTTAAGGTATGTTAATAGAGAAGGAAGTTCTGATTTGTTTGCTAAGTTTCTTAGGAATCACAACCTGACAAGTTAATAAAATTGTTCTCATTATATTCTACCTATATACTGATTTGGGGTCAACAGCTTCCATGGAAAATAGGTTATCTTGTAAATTTATCTCAAAACTTAGTGTTTTCAGCATTATTTCAACATTTGCCAAAAAAACAAACAAAAAACCCCAAAAACCTAAAGATGCATCTTTTCTGAATATGTGAAATATTGTTCTCTACTGTAAACATTGAAAGGATACGTGTTTCCTTGATTATGACGTCTCTTGTGGCTTGGTGGAAAACCATCTGGTAGAAGACATAAATTATCTGACATACAAATTCATCATCTTCCTGTTGAGCTGTAAATAAACAAAAAAATTCAAATAAAGAATACTATGTTTATAAACCAAATTTAAAATAATTGAGGGGAATAATATCGAATGAGAAAAACTAAAAGTGATAAGGAGGTAAGTAAGCAGAAATGGATTAAAGTAACTTCTATGTTCCTAATGTAAAATGGTAACAGTTATCACCACTTGTTTTATCCATCATAAGAATTCTTTAAACAATTCTAATTTGTAAAATAAACCTGGTTCTATTTTGTCTTTATAATGTTGACTTCGCAGGAGAAAAATGATTCTTAAAAATTATCATGCCTTCTAAACTCTAAGTTTTTGGTAGAAATTGAACTATTATAAAAAGGTATTTCCTTTTGTTGAATAATGTTCAGAAAGTTAAACTTTACAGATTGCATGAAATAATAAGTAATTTAGTTTCCATCTAATTAATTATAATAGTAAAAAAGTTACATAATCATAAAGGCTAATTAATAAATCTTTAATATCATACAAAGAGTAATTTACATAACAGCTGATGTCCACCGATTAGTATGTAATGGAAAAAGCATAATTGCTTATAGAAGTCTAACCTTAAGTAATGATTATGAAATTAGATTTAATAGTATAGTTTGCTATCAACTCTTGGTAAAAGTTCAATGACATTTTAGAAACAGAGTTTCAGGTCAACAGAGTATCAAACCAGTTGTGTAGAATAAATTGTGGGTCCCTTAAAGTTCAATTTGTCCCAAATCATCTCCCTCACTAACTTGCCAAAGTACTACTCTCCCAAATGAATTGGGCTAAATTTCTCACTATTAATTAATATCTTGGTATACAGTATTCCCTCACTTAATACCAAAGGCTTTAGTCTTGAAAATCCATATATTTCTTAAAAAGAATATTATAAAGCCTCTGCCTGTGACAATCTCATGTCAGAGAACACCAAAACCATAGTAAAACACTCTGAGCTGGCTGTGTCAGATCACTTTACGAATATCTCAGCTCTCTTGATTATAATCACTATGGGACAGTAATTCCAGGATGCAGGTCATTTTGCTTCAACTTTCTTCAGCTCTCCACAAAATCTTCATTCTCACTCTGTCAACTACATGTCTTTACTTTCACCTCCCAACTACCTAGTCTTTCTTTTAATTATTTGTGATCTGACTGTGAGAAGACTGTATCAAAGTAAACACAAATATGTTACAGTTTTGAGAAGTATACTTCAAATATTGGGGCATTATCTCTAGATGATTTATTAAAATTAATTATATTAAGGAACTTACAAATTAAATTTTAAAAAAACTCAAAAGAGAAAAATGTGCAAGAGGCTTAAATAGGCACATCTTTTTATTGGCTATCCCTAAATAATCAATAAACATAAACAGGTGCTCAACTTCATTAGTCATTAGGGAAATACAAATTAAAATCACAATGAAATACCAGTATGATGGCTACAATTGAAAGGACTGACAATGCCCAGTATTGGAGGTGATGTAGAAAAATTGCAGCTCTCTTACATTACTGGTAAGAATGAAAACTGGCACAACCACAGATTCACACAGTTTACTAAGGCCAAACATATATACAAACTCTGTGACCCAGCCATTCTACTCCTATGAGTGAACCTAATGGAAATGAGTACATAAGTGCACCAAATGAAAGGTTTCAAAATGTTCATAGGAGCATTATTTATAATAGTCCTCCTCCTCACAAAAACCTAACTCTACTATCCATCAATAGTAGAAAGGATAAATGGTGGTATATTTATATAATAAAATATTACATACAATAAAAATGAACAAACTTTTGTATACAACATAGATGAATGTCACAAATATAAGGCAGAACAAAACAAACTAGATTCCACTTAAATAATAAAGTTCAAAACCAAGCAAAACTAATCTAGTGGTGACAAAATAAACTTATCTTTTGTTTCAAACTAACCACTTTGAAGGAGGTGGTAATGACTGAGAGGAGGGAGAAGAGGCATTTCTAAGGTACTGGTAATGTTTTATTTTCTTACATTAGTGATAACAACATGGGTGTGCTTACACTGAAAATACATTGAGCTATACTTAAAATTTATGTATGTTATTATATATTCTAAAAGTCTATTAAAATTAATACAAAATGCATATATATTATGCCTAGTACAAGATGAACTGAGATGAGAGTATCTTCTTCAGGGATCTCATATTAGCATTTTTAACTTCTAGACTATTGGCTAGCTATGATGTGTAAGATCCTAGAGAACTTGGCCCTAATAAGATTCAGATAAATTTTGTATGCAATATGGAGAAGAATGAGCCCTGCCCCTTAAGAGCAATATAAATGCAAGGGGAAAACTCTAGGCCTACACTGTCAAATATTATAGCCATAAACCACTGCAGCTAATTAAATTAATTCAAAAATTCAAGTTATCAGTTGTGACAGCCACATTTCAAGTGTTCTACAGCTACATGTGTCGGACACCACACATATAAAACATTTTCATCAACTAAGAAAGTTCAGAGAACTCAGAGGACAATAAATTCTGGATCTAGAAGGGAATATTACATTTAGAATCAGCTTCCAAATGAACCTTCCAACTTAGAAATCAAGTTTTAAAAAATAAGATTTCTACAAGAGAAGAGATCCAATTCAAACCAACACAAATCTCAACAGAAAGAAGTGATATAGCCGGGCGTGGTTGCTCAAGCCTGTAATCCCAACACTTTGGGAGGCCGAGGTGGGTGGATCACCTGAGGTCGGGAGTTCGAGACCAGCCTGACCAACATGGAGAAACCCCATCTCTACTAAAAATACAAAATCAGCTGGGTGTGGTGGCGCATGCCTGTAATCCCAGCTACTCAGGAGGCTGAGGCAGGAGAATTGCTTGAACCTGGGAGGCGGAGGTTGCGTTGAGCCGAGATCACACCATTGCATTCCAGCCTGGGCAACAAGAGCAAAACTACGTCTCAAAAAAACAAAACAAAACAAACAAACAAAAAGAAGTGATATGATACAGTGGTCCTCCCTTATCTGTGGTTTTTCTTTCCATGGTTTTAGTTAACTGTAGTCAACCATGGTCAAAAATATTAAATGAAAAATTCTAGAAATAATTCATAAGTTTTAAACTATGCACAATTCTGAATAGTGTGATGTAATTTCCCACTGTTCCACTCCATCCCATCCAAGACATGAATCATCCCTTTGTCCAGTGTATCCAGGATGTACATGCACGCCACCTGCCTATTAGTCCCTTAGTAGCCATCTCAATTATCAGGTCAACTAGCACAGTATTGCCATGCTTGTATTCAAGTAACCTTTATTTCATTTAATAATGGCTCCAAAGCATAAGAGTAGTGATACTAAGCATATTGTTATAATTATTCTGTTTAATTATTAGTTATGGTTGTGAATCTCTTACTGTGCCTAATTTATAAATTAAACTTTATCATTGGTATGTTTAGAAAAAAATAGTATATACACGATTTGTTAGTATCTTTAGTTTCAGGCATCTGCTGGGGGTCTTGGAATGTATTCCCCTTGATTAAGTTGTGACTACTATATTAGTTGTTCAAGGTTGGTGAGGAGAGTACTTCTGTAAAATTGGTCTTGAACTGCTTTATAGCAACATTCTTAACTTTGAAAGCTAAAGATCTTTGATATTACTGTATCCAATCCCAGTTAGTAGTATATTTAATTCATTTTTCTTGATTATATAAGTTGCTATAAAACAATGTAATGAGAAAAACAGATTCAAACTCTGCATTTCATATTTAAATATTTAAATCAATAAGCTGTTAAATCAATAAGACATTAACATGAAAATGCATTAATGTTATTTACCATTTAGCAATTCAATGAGTGCAGGGATTATCCCAGATTTGGCTAGCAATGCAGCACAAGAGTCATCCATGGATACAGTTCCAATCATTATAACCACTTCTAAAACAAGATCATCTTCTGCAGCACCTAGTGAAGTCAAGCCATAGAAAGTTTTCACTGAAATGTCCTGATCCAAATTCATTTAAGAGTATCAAAATGTAAATACACAGAAAGGATACCGAAAGCTATTAAATCAAGTCATATGAATCCTCGATATGCTATAAATTTGTCCTTTTTCCAAATTTCCATGTTTGCTGATGACAGTTTGTGATAGTGGGGGGTAAGGGGGGGCAGTAGAAAAGTGGAAATAAGCCTTTGAGAGTGCAACTGAATGACAACATAGACACAGAAAATAAAAGACTCATCTGAATGCCTCAAAGACCTTTGTGCGTGTGTATGTATATGTAGAGGGATGGTATTTGGTAATTTTAAAGAGACAGAATAAAAAAAAATTACCAAAAGACCACAAGAAAGGTAGAATAGGAAACAGAAACTAATACTAAGAAAACACACTGTTAGGAAAAAGAGAGTATATATATAAGAGGAGATCCAGTGACTACCTTTCTGGGAGAAAAGAGCTGTGAGAAGAAATGGCTTTTCCTAACATAATAATAAAATAGTCACACAAAACTGCTCTAGCAGCCTTATCCATAACAGAAAGAAATAACTTAGTGATTATGCAAAAGTAAAATACTTAGCACAAACCTGGTTTTAGTTTATCCTTGAGGTATGGAACCAACTTATATTCTTTAAGAACCAATTCCCAGTCTAAGTCTGGAATGGTCAAGTTTGCAAGAGTTCCCAAACATTCAATCACAAACTCCTCTTCCTCATCATTAGAGATCTGGGCTGCAAGGTCCCCAACATAATCCTGAAGAAAACAGAATTTTAGTATACATTTAAATTATTTTTTATTTAATCTAATAATTAACCCACAGGAATCTAACAATTGAACCCACTGAAAGAAAAAATCAATATCAAATGTGATTTTCTTGTTTTAATAATCTTGAGCTAAATTGCTAAAGAAGCCTATGGTGAACTGGTTTAAGGCAAGAAGACTGTAGTGGGGTGGAGGGATTAGGGGTAAGGGTCACAAAACAAAAACAACATTGAAACGTAGGTTGAGATTTCTAGGTGCTAAACTAACAAAGAAGTTGATAACATAAGAGCAATTTGGATTATAAATTAATATTTGACGAGAATCCAGTAAGAGTTGTATTTCCAAATGTAGCAATTTCAACTCCCAGTCTATTTTAATAGAAAGCCAAAATGATACTTACAATAAACAGATTTTTAGTTGGTCCGTCATGCTGAGAAATGTTTCTAATCATTTTCATCAGCAATGGATCCTTAAACTTCAGAGCCCTCTTCATGAGCATCTTCAGCCCATTTCCTGAAACAGAAAAGTCCCCCAATAAAATTAAGGTTAACTTAAGTTTAATGATTTTTTGTTTAGTTCTCAAAAAAAGCCACGACTATTTATATCTAGTAAAATGCACAACTCTTAAGGGTACAATTTGATGAATTTAGATGCAACCCATACCATATATCAACATATAGAGTATTTTCATTCCCTCTAGAAAGTTCACTTGTGCCCCTTCCCAGTCAATCGTGTTCCCCAAATATAATCACTTTTTCCTCTTCCCTGTCTCATTTTTAAACATATATAAGTTTTGCCTGATACAGAACCTCATATAAATAGAATCATACTGTATGTGTTCTTCTGTGTCTACAATTTCTACTATAAATGTTAAAAACAAAAGTACTTTTGACTCAGAAAAATTGTACTTCTGGGAATTTATCCTAACAACATAAAAATGAAAATGTGTAAAGATTCAGAGAATGAGTAATCACTATAGCACTGTTTGTAACAGAAAAGAGGTGGCAACGAACTATATCCATAATAGTGAAGTAAACTATGGCAAAATTCTTTAATAGACAATTTTGCAGTTATTAACAAATATGCTTTATAAAAGCATTTAAACACATAGAATATTATTTCATGATATTACTAATTTTAAAAGAATCTATCATGATATACAGACAATCACATTTTTATTTAAAAATATGCAGAACTATTATACTAAAATCTTACCTATGATTATCTGTGGATGGTAGGAGTAAAGATTCAAATCTTTTCCTTTTTGCTTATTTTTGCTTTTTATAACAAACACATACTACTTTTCAAATAAGGCAAAAATTATTTGGCAGATGCTGAAACATCATAATGTATGACAGGCTGTTCTACCAAGATATTATAGAAATAATCTAATACATTTGTATTTTATTACCTCATATTGTAATAGACTGCTTTGCAAAAAACAGTTTCATTTTATCTAGAAAATGTTTTAAAAATCAAATTTCAGTGAAGGCTAACTCACCATGGTTTCTAAAATGTTACCAGAAGGTAAGTGTCTGCATTCATGATGTAAGAATATTCTATCTGACCTTTAAGGATTATAGCTATGAAGAAATTATGTGAAAACAGGACTTACATAATCATTATAATTCTTAATTCTTTATTATCTATTTTCCATCATATGCCAAATACCATATGCTAAAAACGTTACCTACACTCAAAGGCACTGACCTTCACAGATAAGCTGTACATTTCTTTTGTTAGCAGCAAGATTAATGCAGAAAGAAATGAGTTCCAAGTCAATTCGTTCATCTGAACATTCAAACAGCATCTTCATTAACTAGCAAGAAGCACAAGGCACATTTTACTCAAGAAACAAAACAAAAAACCAAACATAGAAGCAATTATTTTTATCATAATGTATTATCTTAGACTGTACACTGGACATAATATTATTAGTTACGTTTCAACACATAAAACTGGCAGGCATTCACTGTTCAACAACTGGATGAATAAACAGTTAATGAACTCTTAGATGCTCAGCATTAAGTATAAACTTCTACATACAGTGGAGAATATAAGTGAAGAATTAGATAAAACATCTGTCCTTAAATAATTAAACATTGTTTGGAAGCAGAACATTCCAAGCAAAGAAAATAGCTTATGCAAAGGTCACAATGCAGGAAAAAACAGTACTCTTTGAAGAACTAAAAGAAAGCAAGCATTATTGGTGAAAGGGAAACAACAGTTTTAAGAGATAAGAAGGTAAAAACCAGATCATGCAGGGTCTTGAAGTACATGTTAAAGATTTTGGCCTTCGTGCTAAGGATGATGGGAAGCTACTAAAAGCTTCTAAATAGGAAAGTGTCAGGATAAAATTGGTGTCTCAAAAAGATTTAGCCAGTGTAAAAAATAGAATAAAATTCCAAGAAAATATGGGGAACCATGTAGGATGCTAGAGGAAAAGTCCAAGTGAGAAGATGGGTGTCTGAACTAGGTAGAGATAAAAGGATTGATTAGATATATATTTAGAAAAGAGAACCAAAATGGAATGGAGTAACTGACTAGATGTTACAGTTAAAGCAAAGGAGGAGTCAAAGATGACTTCCAAGTTTATGCACTGAGCAATGACATACATGGTGATGCCAACATCTACCAAAAAGGAGAAACTAGGGTAGAAAAAAACTTTAAAGGAAAGATGGTAATTTTGGTTTTAGATATGTTGAGTTTAAGCTGCTCATGTGGTAGTCTAGTGCAGATATTCAGTAGGAAGTCATAAACGCAGGCCTGAGTTTAGAAGAAATGTCTGGACTGGAGGTAGAATTTTAGGAACTGGCATATATGGTTGAAAACTGAAGTTGCAGGCTAAATCCAATCACTTGGGCATGGGTATAAAATGAGAAAAGAACTTTTTGAGTGATAAGAGAAAAAGAAGGAGGGTGTGAAAAACAGCAGACAAAAAGGTAAGAAGGAAAAGGTAGGCTACCTATGCCATTTAGCAGTAATCTAGATTTGTCATAATGAGAGATAGCTGCTATAATAAAGGACAAATGAACAAATTTCATGCTATGTTTTAGAGAAGCTAATCTTCTATTATTGTCAAATCAGCAAATTAACTTAGTGTATAGTATGTGAAGAGAATTTTCTCTCAGCCCAAACTGTTAACAACAAATAGAAGTTATTCCTAAAATTTATAGTATAAAAACTTCTTATGTTTTATCTCAGGGCAATACCTTTTTAGAACAACATGCCTTCATGAATCCAACACAGCGAATAATAAATATTTATTTATTTTAGACCACTTTCTGTTAAATCTTGTTTTGATTACTCTTAGTTCAAGATGACTTCTGCATTTCAAAAATGATATGTGGTCAATATACAAAAATCAATCATATTTTTATGTGTTAGCAATGAACAGCTGAAAACCAAAATTAAATTTGGTTAAATTAAATAAAAAACACAATATCACTAGAATTGTTAGGTATAATTCTAAGCAAATACACTGATCTGTATGCTGAAAATTACAAAACACTGTAGCAGGTGAACGGCTGGCATGTATCATGTGCTCTCCCTGAGGGCAGATATTTAACCACAAATATTACCACTGATAGCATCTCTGGGTAAGAATCATTAATACTTAATAATGCCACAGAATAAAAAAAGATTCAAGGGCAAAAGTAAAATAATCTTAATTTACTGGATATATATTTAACAGATTTCACTACCTATCTGCCCAATTAAAATTAAATTACAAATAAAATTGCCAATAAAAATTAAATTACAAATTACCAAAAATGTAGGTGACAATCCTCTAATTAATTGCTATGTTTTCTAAACTGTAATTAAAAACCCACTATAGATTTTTTTCAAACTGAGAATTGGTTACATTGAAGCAATGTTTCAAGCTAAGTATTTATTGCTAACAAAAATTATTTACTTCAAATCAACCTTTGTGGTATGAAAATTAGCCTTAAACACAGGGCTACAGGTTATTATTTCAGAAGGTAAATTTTCTTTAAAGTAATTTCCATATTAAATTCTACCTAGAAATAAATAATCAGAAACTAGATTTTTAGAAAATAATGCATGGCTCGAAAACTTACTCAACTCCCATTCCGCATATCAAGCTAAATTAGGACTAAATATAAATGGAATGCATAATGATATAGAATTAGTTTTTCATAACAAGAGAAATAAACATTTCAATTTTAATTAAAGCTTTCAAATTTAAAAAAGCAATAGTTTAGTTCAAACTCCACATGAAAGAGTATGTCTTTAATTTGATTGCTATGATGGCACTTCAAAAGTAAGTGTAATTGCTGACAACTAGAAAATATTAAAACTAGATTTGTTCTGTCTTAACTATGTCCATTGTCATCTTTTACTAATTTATCAGAAAAGCACTAAAAGGGCTTCAGTCTGTGCGATGAAGAGGCAATAGTGTTCAATCAGACAAGTCCCATATTGAGTATCAGATACCAAAGACCCATGACTGAAATCACTGTGTCTAGACTCTCTGGCACCTGACTTCACTTATTTACCAGTGACCAGAGGCCAACCCCCACAGCTCTCTGTATTCACATATAACTCTACCACCCCCATCCCCTACCCAAACATCTTTGAATGATTATACCAGAACTTTGCATGCCTCCGGAATCTTTTCTGACTGGCTACTCCCTAACTCTCCTGTTTGAAGTGATGCTCTGGTTTCTGAACTTCGGCAGATAATGGCAGGCAAGAGCAAAGGGGGCTGTCAGAAAGGACGTTTACCAGCATTCAGCTAAAAAGAAGCATGTAGATCAAAGGGGGCCATATAGGACAACTGCGGTGGAAAACATGTGGATCACTATGAAGATTCTTGCATGCTGTTCTAGGATAAAATATTAAATAACACCATGACATCACTACCTAACCATGTACGTTCATTGGCCATTCTATTACCAATAAATACTTTTATAAGCATCTGGATGGCATTTGCACCCATTTAAACAAAACATGCATCTCAGAGGTCTAAATAACAATGAACTGTTAATGTGTACTTTTAACTATTATTAGAATACAACCATTAACTCCCGGTTATCCTCAAGTATGCTTACCTGAAACAATCTACCCACTGAGACCGTTAAGATCATGTATAAAGACTTGACCTGGCCCCTAAATTTTACAGAACAGTGATACAATAGGGTAAGAAAATTAGAATACATTAGATATCTAGAGGCAATAAAGTACAAAGGAAGTAAAGCAATATAATATTGGGAGAGATTATGAGACATGTTGTATATATAATCACCCACTCCAGATGCTAAATATTTTCTAAAAGTAAATTCTAATCTCATTATAGGTTTATTCTATAAAACACATGTGATAGGCAGTATTTAAAATGGACTATAAATGGGTCAAAATGGTGAGAAAGATTTTACTAAGAATATCTTACTTTCAAATAGTTAAATTTATAAAGCTCCTTTAATATATGTAATTAATGAAGATGATTATACTCAATTTCTTTTTCATCATTGAAATGAATATGAATTACTACTAAGCCACTGCTTTCCTACCTTCAAAGTCATGTTACTGGCAATACATGAGGATTTTTACCAAGCAAAAATTAATATGCATAATTACAAAAGAACAGAATATTATATTAACTCTAAGATATGCCAACCGGGGTTATGACTTTAGTAAGTTAATCAGTGGCTGATTAAACTCATGAGTGAGTTTAAAGTCTTACTGATATTATAAACATTACTTTGAGTAGCCAATACCTCTAAAGGAGTACCTTTTTAATTCCTGAAGGAAACTTGGACATTTCATTTAATTTCTGACTTGTTTTCCATCATTCTTTTATTTTGCAATTAACTTGGCACTGGGTGGCAATAAAACCACATCAACTTTTCTCCTTAAATATGTAAAATTTGGCACTATAAAGTAAAAGTTATAGGCTGGATACCATATTTGAAACAAATATATTGTACAGTATCATTTGTTTTTCTCAAAATACTAGCTCATATAGAAGCTTCAGGATGTTTACAACACAATTTGGTAACACAACCTTATTCCCTAAAGGGCTGAAATTTCAAAAAGAAAAAAATGGGAAAAAGAAAACATCGAAAATCATTGACCTCCTAAATTTGGAAAATGTTGTTCACAAAATACAGATTACACATGTTCTGAAAACTTCACTGCATACATGTTTGATGTTAGAAAACTGTCTGGTAAGAAAATATGCATGGATGTTGTTCCTGAAAAGGTATGGGAGAATTTTCTGTATACAAAGTTTTAAATTGCAATAATAACAATATCTAAAAAGCAACCTAGACAGACTCTTATTTCTGATTCTTTCATTTAAAATAAAATTTTACATTTTATATTTGAGATTATACATTCTAGAAGAACACGATAACTCCAAATTCAAAATTGTATAAATAAGTTTCCTATTTCTTCTTGGATTGCATATATTTCACTTTTATTTAATGTTATTCTCTTTAAAATCTAAATCTGGATAAAAACAGTCAATCTCGGCAAGAATATTATTATTTTTTGGCTGCTTTCCAGTTCATATCCTGTGGTCAATGAAGTTCTGACTCAAAATGGAATCGGAAAAGGAACACCCTTTGAAACTGCAAAGCAGAAACCTTTAGAACATATGGAGTGAGACTGTAGTAAATCACCTGTAATCTCCCTTTGACACGGCTACTCTTTTATTGAAAACTGGTTTGACAAAGAGTTTGATTACACTTTGCACTGAGTATAGTCTGACATGCATTATCTCTGTAAGACACCCTGCCTTGCTAGATAAGATATGCTATATATTCTTTTAGGGATGTCTATTTCCTATAAACAAGCATAATTAGTTTATCCCCTGATATAAAAGTCTAAGAAATTACCCTAGAGAGTTTATCAATTTTTTAAATACATGTAGGTGAAGTGTTAAAATTCTCGAATAGCAAATTCATTTTTAGCACTGTTTTATCTAATTTGGAATGAATGAAAGAATAGTCAATTAGAATCAATAAAAAGAAAAGTTATGGTCTATTTTTTACTACATGTTATTTTTCAAGTAACATGCATTTAATAATTCTTTATAGATGAAGAAGGAATTATGTAGTAGGAGTCAAGAGGAATTACTTTCATAAGGATGATTTATTCATATTCTTCTAACATGTTTTTAAATGTATGTTTATTGTATATCATACATCCTACAATTTTTGTTTCAGAAAACTACTTTATAAAAAATAACGTAATATTAAAAATCAGCCCAACTAGTGTTACAATCATCATAATTCAAATTAGTGGAAGGTAGTTTAATAAAGATTAATGACACAACAGTGATCCTATGAATGCTAATTCCCTAAGAGTAAAATTGTTACTATGTACAGAATCTCTACCCTTATAACATACAGTCTATGTTACAAAAAAATCAATAAACTCCTTCAAGACATTTAGGACAGATATTTATTTAGGTCTATTAAGACCTAACATATGATACATATCTAGCCACTGAATCACAGCAAAAAACTTTCTTGAGAGCAGTTGTATAAAATAAAAGAATTTTGATGAAACATTTTCCCATCAGAGAATGCAAAGCAATTAAATCTATTAATATTAAACATAAACAAAATTAAAGGACACGTGACAAGCTTAAGCAATATTTGTAACATAAAATTAAAATAGTTATTATATACATTGATCTTATTTAATAATAAAAATATTAACAAATCAATTAAAAAATTGGGAAGGCCCATTTTGATGGCTCACACTTGCAATCCCAGCACTTTGGGAGGACAAGCAGGGAGGATTACTTAAAGCCAGGAGTTTGAGACTGTCCTGGGCAAGAAAGCCCAACCCTGTCTGTACAAAAAATAAAATAAAAAAAATTAAAAAATTAACTAGTCATGGTGGTGCACACCTGTAGTCCTAGCTACCTATGAGGCTGAGGCAGGAGGATTGCTTGAGCCTAGGTATTTTAAGGCTCCAGTGAGCTATGACTGTACCACTGAACTTTAGCCTGGGTAACAGAGCAAGATCTTGTCTCAAAAAAAAAAATAAATAAATAAATAAAAAGGAAGGAAGGAAGGAAGGAAGGACGGACAGACAGACAGACTGGCAAGAGACGTGAATAATCTGTAAGAGAATATGGATAATAAACACATGAAAAAATGTTCAACCTCACCAATATTCATGGAAATGCAAACAAAAAGAAATAATGAACCACCACATATTTAGAAGAACAATAATATCCAGTGTTGTTAAAAATTAAATGTTAGCTGGAAATAAAAACTTATGTTTTCTTAGAAGATATTTTGGCCAAAACAAAAACAGAAGTTTTCATTATCTTTTGACTTAGCTATCCTACTCTTAGGAATTTAAGCTAAAGAAACATTCAGAGATGTGGAGAAGCATTTACAAATATGATATCTCACATCATTTTCATTTGCTTACATGTATTTTTACGTGATAAATTGGAAAAAACCTAAACATACAATTTAACAATATTTAAATTATGGTATATCCATGTAATAGAATGTTATACAACTATTAAAAATAATTTTTGAAGAATGTTCAGTGACATGGGTATAATTATGATATATTAATAAAGCAATATGTAAATATTATATATACCATATAATCTCAATACATTATTTTTTAAGTATGTAGAGATAAGTGTACCAAAGTATTAAATAGTTATCTCTACATTTGGGATAATGGAAAGTTATTTTCGTTTTTATACAGTTCTGTACTTCCTCAAATTTCTATAATAAATTTGTAGCATTATTAAGAACTTTTTAAGAGAGAAAATCTTGACAAATCAAGAGAAAAGAGTAAAAAAATATATATTTCTTAAATGTTTTTCTTAAAACACTTAAACCACTTACCTGTGGTATACAGTCAGTGTACGCAAACATTGATTTAAAGCGGTCATCCATGCTTATGTGGTAAAGAACACACATTGCTATTTGTTTGTAGTTGTCATTGCCTAGGAATAAAACATCACGGTGATGATGCCATAAACACATATTTTTTTGTACAGCACACTCAATGTACTACAACTTAAACTACTGAATAAAATCCTTATACAAACTTAATCTGAAAAATATTTTGAGCTATTTCATATCCAAAGTTTAGAGCAAGCATATTTATGTTATATGTGAAACATCACTAATTTCCAAGACAGAATGTCTATTTTCCAAGGTATAGTTTTGAAAGACAATTAACCCTAATAATTAATTATTTTCATGAGTCCAATATAAAAACAATTGGGTCATTAGCCTCCTCATCTTTACTGTTTTATCAAAATATGTGATTAATATAGTTCACTGACAGTGGTGATGTATTAGAAATAGTAAATAAAAGAGCATATTTCTATGAACCAGAAACTGAAAATATCATCCAAATGATGAAAGAAGTAAAGTAGTAGTTATAACAAAAAAATAAAATATATGACCATAAAATGCTATAGGCTATAACATAACCTAAATATAGTATGAAGAATGTCTCAGAACTTCTAAGGTAAGATTATTCTGGTTTTATATGCCATGAAACTGAAAAAAAGTGAATACATATCAAGATTTGAAAAACAAAATGGGACTTCAATATATCATTTAATCCTAACTGCTTTCAGACAGAATATATTTTAAGGACCTACTTATGATCTCAAAGTCAATGATAAAACTAGAGCCAGAAAAGTTGCTTAACTAAAAATTTTATCCAAAAAACAATATCCTTTTTGAAAATTCTGGGCTATGAGAAATCCCGAAGATATTCCCAAGTAGTTAGAAATTCTTTAGAGGAAATAAACTGGTATTTTCTTTTTCTTTTCTTTCTTTCTTTTTTTTTTTTTTAAGAGACAGAGTCTCACTCTGTCACCCAGGTTAGAGTGCAGTGGTATGATCTTGGCTCACTGCAACCTCTGCCTCCCAGGTTCAAGGTATTCTCCTGCCTCAGCCTCCTGAGTAGCTGGGATTCAGGCATTTACCACCATGCCTGGCTAATTTTTTTTGTATTTTTAGTAGAGACGGGGTTTCACCATATTGACCAGGCTGGTCTCGAACTCCTGACCTCATGATCCGCCCACCTTGGCCTCCCTAAGTGCTGGGATTATAGGTGTTAGCCACCACACCCAGCCCTAAACTGGTATTCTCACAAGGCCTAGCGTAGAACATGGAAATTGTTCAATAAGTATCTGCTGATTGATTCTATTTTTAACATTTAAAGATAAAAGCTGAAAAAATAAATTCATTTAGTCAAAGATAGAAATTACTAGTTCTAAAAGGGGTTCAGAATTCGAGACAGATAAGATTTGAGACAGAAGTATTCCGTTTCAGGAGGTCTTTGAAGGATCATGCCTGTAATCCCAGCACTTTGAGAGGCTGAGGCAAGTGGATTGCTTGAGGTCAGGAATTTGAGGCCAACCTGGCCAACACGGAAACCCTGTCTTTACTAAAAATATAAAAATTAGCTGGATGTGGTGGTGTGCGTCTGTAGTACCAGGTACTAGAGAGGCTGAGGCAGGAGAATCGCTTATACCCGGGAGGTGGAGGTTGCAGTGAGCCGAGATCATGCCACTGCAAGCCAGCCCGGGCAACAGAGTAAGAACTCTGTCTCAAAAAAAAAAAAAAAAAAAAAAAAAAATTAAGCAAAAAATATAGTGACCCTCTATCTCCTGAATTTACTTCGAATTTCCTTACCATTTGATATATTTATCTAACATATAACCTCCAGGAAAGCAAGGACTTTATTCACTGTATTATCCCCAGATGCAAGAATAGTACCTAGCACAGAGAAGGTATTTAATAATTGTTGATTGGTTAATAGTAATCATTTATTAAACAGTTACTACATATCAAGAGACATGCTAAACAGGGGGGGAGGGCATTGAATTCAAAACAATCACATAAATCAAATAGACTTTGACCCATCCCACTGTTCAGATGGTTGATGCGAAATCTGTAGTATCCAGGTAGTAGATAGGCTGAGCAGGAGATATTTGCTTAAACAGCCTTGTAATGGGGTTGCAGTGGCTCGAGATAATGCACTGCAGCAGCCCGGGCAACAGAGTAAGAACTCTGTCTCAAAAAAAAAAAAAAAAAAAAAAAATAAGCAAAAATATAGAGTCTCTCTGATCTCCTGAATATACTTTACAGGATATATTTATCTAACATTAGACCACTCAGGGAAAGCAAGGACTTTATTCACTGTATTATCCCCAGATGGAAAGTACCTATCACAGGGGGATTGTGTTAATAGTACATCATTTTATTAACACAGTTACGCTTTGACACTGCATGGCATTGAATCTCAAAACAATCTGTCAAATAGGTCTTATCATCCCTATGTTTCAGATGAGAAATCTGAAGTTTACAGAAAAATAAATATTTGCTACACAGCCTTGTAAGTGGTTGAGTGGGGATTTAAACACAGGTCTCTCTGATTCCCAAATCTTTACCAGGTAATGTTACAATACCACTCTCAAACATTTTTTTTCCCTCATTTGATGCCTTTGGTATTCAACATTTTTATATCACAAGGTAAAACTGTTTTCTATATAAGATATTATCAGGTATAAAAGACTGATAGACACTGATATATGAGAGAATTAAACTTGTTTTAAAAATATACTACTTTTTAAATCCAGGCTTTTAGATTTTCAAAATTGTTAGGCTAAAGTCTATTTCCTCTTGCTTACAATAGCAGTAACAACAACTCCTTGGGATAAGATAAAAACAATGTATGTTTTTCAGATGAACGGACACTAGTAAGCATTTTCACCTTAAATAAAATCTATAAATTCACTAATTCAACTACTTGGAATACAACATATACAGGAAACACATTTTATTTATATGAACTAATATTTATTTCATCTATTTTTAATTTTTCCCTATAGCATTATTTATAGAAAAATTAAATTTATAGAAAATTTACAGAATAGAGAGCCCAAGTCAAATCATTTAAGGTAAATTTCGCATTTCTTCTATTGTTTGAAGAGCTTTACTACAAAATTTATAAAGAAGAGAGAAGCTGAATTAGAGTCAGAGGTAGGCTCTAAGGATAATGACTATTGACTAAGGTTAAAATAAAGCTAAGATAAAGTAATGTGGGAGAAAAAAACATTTAAAGTCTTTGTTTAGGGGTTAGAATTTTATTTGGAGGGAAGTAGGTAAAAATTGTGAAATTGCTCCAAGTAAGAGAAAAGTGCAGACAAAATAAATGTTCTCAACCCCAACAACTTTGTCCTCGAGTTTGGAGCAATCTAAACATGTAAGATTTATCAATTTTAATGTTAGATTTTAACAGACTACATTTTTATACTGTTGAAGGCATCAATTTATACTTATTCTAGTATAAAGCACATTTGCCATAGCAAAACTTAACATTTAAACAGGTTCTCATGATATGTAGGTTAAACATGAAAAACTCCAACTTTATTCTCCAAGAAGATAGGAATCCCTTAGTCTTGGTCAGACTGTATCTCACGTTATTTTTTTCCCCTGGAAATTGAGATATTTGAAAATCTTTTCAAACAGTTTTAAAGCAAACTCTAACATTCTGAAGGAAAGTCTTTCTTTCCCTGTGATTCCAGTTATTTTCTATGTCATTCAGCTGTGGATAAGTCCTAGTCCTACTTGATTTTTACAAAATATTTGAAGATATTTTCTCTATGTAATGGATTCACTGAAAAGTAGGATTCCAAGTAATACAACTTATTAAATGGTAAAAGAAACAAAGAGAAATCGATAACCAATATAAAAGATTCTTCAATAACAAAGTAAATAATCAAACATTAAAATTCAATGTGACGATAGGAAGGAAACAGGAAACTATTCTATACTCTAGGAGAATCTGTCTGCTGTTTATGTCAATGAAAAAATTCTAAAAAGCAATGTCCTGAGGTGGCACATCATTCATGTAAGGTGAGAGGAAGGGAAGGAAAGACTCACCTTCAAAAACAGGTATTACATTAAAAGAACAAGAAATTCCTGAACATTGGGAGAAGCTAAAATAATTTAAAGAATAACAAGGGAAATTCTCTAATTAATTTTATATACATGTATGTATACATATAGCTTGCATGTGTGTGTGTGTGTGTGTGTGTGTAGCTTCCAAAGGCCAACTCAGGATAAAGTGTATCTGTTAGAATAGAAGGTACAGAGAAGAGTCCTAAAATTATAATAATTTCTACTGGCAGATAAATAATATAAATAAGAAGCAGTTCTCAGATATAACAATTTATATTAATTTTATATGGCAAAACTAAATGTCTAATTTCCAAAAATAGGATGATTCATTTTGCAGCCAGTCCTAACTCTGCTCTTATGTACTTTCTCATTTTCCTTTTCTCTTCACACTTATGGCCAAAGGTGAAAGCTCCTTACAGTTCTCCCACATCTTCCTACTTCTCTCTCTGTGATCCTCTATTTAAAAAACTCTGAATATGTTTCCAATTTCCTATAATACTCATCTAAAATGATCATTATATCCAAAAGTTTGCTAAAAACTAAAGGACTGAAGTTAAGAGAAGCTCTAGGGACATAAGGCTATGGACAGTTAATCTTTCTTATACCACAATTCTTTGAGAGAAGGTTAAAGAGAAAGGGTTAAACAAACAATGGTATTTTTCCTATTGCATGTTCAACATAGTTTTTGTCATTTATACCTTACAAGTAATTAAAGGGGTCGGTATTATCTTTGATTCAGAGATGAGGCAATGACATTCACTAAGGCTATGACCCTTTCAAAAGGAAACACAGATGTGAATCTGAGATTCAAACCTAGGTCTGACTATAAAGTGCATGTATGCACTTTTAAGCAAGCCTTCCAGGAGGCAGCAGAAAGAGGGAAAACAATAATGCCAAATAAATGTAAGTTATCATTATCATTCCTTAGGGCAAAGTACAGGAAGGAGATGCACCTAGAGGGACTCTGTAGGATCTGCTGGATCTGGGACTCTTGGGGAAAAGGGTAAGAAGATTGGCAGTGGTGAAGATAAGAGATGAAATGGAGAAATGCAATCAGATATTTCTCAGAGGGCCTGTGCCCAGATACAGCAGGTTCTAATGGATGAAATAAGTTCTTCATGGGGCAAACTGCATTATCCCCCAAGTAGTTTTAAGGACTAGACCTACAGCAGCCTAAGTTCTGAAACTCACTCTCACTAAATTGGACAATAACTGCTATCAATCTGTGATTTTATGAGAGAAACAAGGGCTAGAAGCTTAAAATGTAGGTAGACTGATAAAAGCTATACTCTAACATTGGTTGACAGCTCAGGCTCTGGAGGCAGACTGCTCGGGTTCAATCTGTGGCTCTTCCACTCATTAGCTATACAGCCTTGTGAATGTTATTTAAATTCTGTGTTTCAGTTTCATCACCTGTAAAAATGGGATAATAACTGTACCTACCTGAAAAGGTTGTGGGAGGATTGGATGAGAGGATCCTGGTAAAGCAATTAGCACTAAGTTTGATGTACAATAAACCAATTTGATAAATATCATTTATTATTATCATTATTATGTTGACAATAATATTTTTTGTTTTACCAATACAACAGTACTATCATGTATTCCTAATATATATGATGCTTTGTATTTTTTACTTTCAAGACTTGAACTGTAGTTAGAAGTAAAGTAAGTTGGAAAGGTAGCCAAGATTTCTGAGATGAGCTAGACACGGTTCAGAGGTATTCTCTGAGCCTGTGGCTGAGCCACTTACCTTTCTACTAGTCATTTTCCTATACAGCTCTGCTGTTTGGCTGGATGCAGTGGCTCACGCCTATAATCCTAACACTTTGGGAGGCCAAGGTGTGTGGACTACCTGAGTACAGGAGTTCAAGACCAGCCTGGCCAACATGGTGAAACCCCGTCTCTACTAAAATATAAAAATTAGCCAGGCATAATGGCAGGTGCCTGTAATCCCAGCTACTTGGGAAGCTGAGATGTGAGAATAGCTTGAATCTGGGAGATAGTGGTTGCAGTAAGCCAAGATTGTACTACTCCACTCCAGCCTGGGTGGCTGAGTGAGACTTCATCTCAAAAAAAAAAAAAAAAAAAAAAAAAAAAGAAAAAAAGAAAAAACACAAACAAACAATTCTGCTGTTCATAAAATTTAGGCTTAGGAGAATCATCTTATACCTGAGGCTCTACTCAGTGACCCATATGTAATAAGAACCCATGATCATTCTCTCACTCTCACAGTTATAAATTCCTTAATGGGGAAAAAAAAAAGAAAAAACTTTACTAAAGAAAATGATCCCTTCTCAATCCCCCCCTCCACAGGCACATTGCAAAATCTCTTATCCTTTCACGTTTCCTTCTTTTAACGGAACTTACTTTCACTCCTAAAGTGGGGAACAGTCATGGAGGTGATGGGCTATCAAGCAGATGAAAGAACAGACAGAAGTCTGAGGACATAGAAGAGAAATCTCACAATTAGCTACCCTCTTTCATTTACCTTTAAACAGCATATCCCAGACAAATAAAACCTGTATGAGCAGAGGTGTTTCCCCCATGTTTTAGCTGAACACAACTGAACAAAAGAAATAGGACTACAACTAGTATTGCACCAACTATATATATATGTATATACACACACACACACACACACACTTTTTTTTTTTCTTGAGGAAAGAGTATGAAAGGAGGTGATGACAGAGCTAAGGAACTATAATATTGTATTCAGGGATCTATCTAACCCAAGTTGCTAATGTGTCTTCCGGATTTTATCTGGGTGAAGGTTCCCCTAGAATTCAAACAATTGATTTACAAATAACTATAAATTTAATTTTCCCCCCTTTTTGTATTTAGTTAGGGAATGAAAAAGATATAAACTGGCATTTGGCCTTTTATTCAGAAAAATATGTAAATATTTTATAAACGGTCTTGTTACCCATATATTATCTTGATGATTCTAGTTCTACAGTTACAAATCACATATTTTCTTTCTCTTCTAAATAATTTCAATATAGGAAGACTACAGTATATAAACCATATGTATCTTATTCACTGAATCATAAATGATTACATAAATAATCAACACTTAATAAAAATGTGGCCTATAAGTTCATGGCATCTAGCAGATATCTGACACCTACAACAAAAAAGACAAGGCATTTTAGAACAAAAGTGAGTACCTGGAGTGGGAAGATGTCTGGAAATAACCTGAATTCATCTATTCAAACACAGCTCTGCAGAGAAAGTAAAGGCTCTTTGGCAGCCAACATTTATTATTATGACTTAAAGGATAATTTGCAGATCACATAGCAATAAACAGCTATTAGAGAGATTAAATGGTCTAAGTAAAATAAAGATCTTATCCTTTATTGTAAACTAATAGTCTTCTTCATTCACTGAAAGAACATCTGAGTTCTTACAAAATAAAGCCCAAGAAAAAAATCTTATATACCCTAAGTGAATTCCTACAAGAAATGAGGATTGGAGGGTATGATTTTCCCATAAGAATTCATGACTAGAAGCCATAAACTCTAGCTAACCAGCTATGATTCCTCTACATCCTACAAATGGCAGACATTTCAAAAAGGCTCCTTTAAGACATAAAGACATCAATTATTCTCTAATGGCATCCCAAGTAGAAACAGGCTGCCAATAGTCGGCATGCTGGCACAGCACCAAACGCTCTGTGAATTTTAAGCAAGGGCAGTGAAAAGACTGAGTATCTTGAGAGCTATGTTCTTAATGACTGGAGGTGGATTAGTCAAATCTGTTCAAGTAATAAGGGCAGGGTAGGAAAAAAAATGGCCTAGTCATTATGATTCCTTTGGTATTTATGGTAATAAACATGAATCATGATGAACTCACTGGCTATTAAATGCAAAGGTCATAAGTACTTCGATAGGATTTCCACAGGAATTCACCGTTAATTAGCTGGATCATTATTTGAAAGTGTTACTGAATTATCTTAGCATTTGTGCAGCCATTCCCCTCAAATTGGTCATTCCCAGCTGAGGGCAGTTAATGCCTTAACAAACTGGTCATTAACTCCAGTAACTGATTTTGTGAGAATTATTGCACTTATAAAGTACATTCAAGAGTTTATAAGAAACATTGCATCTTTTTTTCTTTTTAAAGAAATTTACAGCTTGTAGTTCAGCTGGAGCAGCTGAAGGAGAAAAAAATCAGCTTTCTGGGCTGCTCTCACAATCGATTTTCTGCCAATTAAAGGGCAAAACACATGCTGATGGGTTTTGAATTTTAAAATGTCTTCAGTTTTTTCATCTCTGAAGTGATTAGTAAAAACACCGTTCAATTACTAATTTTGTAAGACAGTTGGGATTTTTCATTCACAGTTCAGTCAAGCAGAAACAAGTTCTGAACACGAGAACTCAAAAACCAAATTTCTGTTTCTGCAGTAGACCCAGCCCAACACTGTGAAAACAAAGTGAGAACACAAGTTATGGGCCACATTATTAGCCAGATTCTCATTCTCTTCTATACGCTATGTCTTCTTTCAAAGTAGAACACTCCCTTTGATGTCACAAAGGCTCCCTGAAGATAAGAGAAGTGGGAATATAAGCACACCCATATTAGGATAGAACAGCATTAAGGTGATATATTACCCCTGGAAAGTCTATATGAATACAACATGCTTCAAAATTTGCAGGTGTCTTTACATTTATTATGGACTTAGAGCCCCTAAAGTTCTATCAATACAGTGAAAATGCCACAGGTGAAAACCACCACTTAAAAGATAAGTGTGACAATTATTGAACATGTTAACTACACTGACATAGGCTAAAAACATATTGAAATTATACCAGAACATCTTTGATACATTTCCATATAATTTTATGCTTATTAGAGCATATACTGCAGATATATACTCAGTATAAACAGATAGCCTTAGTTTAAACTTGAATTTGCACAGACCAATGTTTAAGACTGTAACTATACTGGATGATCTGTTTTATAATAGATTTGTCTATAGTCAAGATTTGAGATGAACAGATAAAAACTAACAGCTGTTAAGCAACAGTTAAGGGGAAAAAATAACATAATTTATAGGTTACAAAGATCAGTATGAAAACATTAAGTACAACAATCATTTCTGAGGTACAGTGATTCACGGATAATTTTTTATGTCCAATTACTTAATTTTAAAAGTATGAGAAACTAACATTGCAGATCTACCGGTAAGCTAAACACTCTGTTTTTAGAGATATTCACTAAATGAGTACTCTTATATACAACCTTTTTGATGGATTTTCATTTTTTTTAGTATATACAACTGCACATTTGGCCACACAGCTTATTTTTCAACATGTCTTCAATTATTTTATTATGTCCTCTGTAGAATTTTTATTACATCCAGACAATACAAGTTATTTGCAATAAGCCCTAAAGAATACACATACTTGTGGTACAAATGATAAGGACCAAAATAAAGCCCTTAATGATGAGTGCTTTCTAGCCTTTATGTCCACATCATTGACTTAATATGCTTTTGCCAAATTTTACCATCTAGAAATGGAGACACCCTAGGCAATATTCACACACACAGTATTGGAACCAGCTGGTGATAGAAGAATCTTAAGAAAAAAAGGCTTCTTGATTTAATTGGGAAAACAGGAGGAAGCATAAATTTTACTGCCATTAATAACTTCAAGCAATCCTGATATGACTCTACCTCACCCTGACGGCGAGACATGTGCTTTCTGTTAAACTGTTTGCCACATCTGACCCCTATTGTTTGCTCACTTGATCAGGTAAGAAAATGTAGGTTTATTTATAGGATAAATGAGGCCTATTAAAATTGAGAAACAGTGTAGTAGTCTATGAGGAGTTGTGTTCGGAAACAGATGTGTGAAATTCCGTAACAGTTTGGTAATAAACAGACCAACCAAACCAATTTATTTTTTAAAAAATCTACTTTAAGTTTCTTAAAGAAACTATCATAAAGGCAACCTAGTTTCAAAAAAATGAAAAACACTTCATTTTGCTTGGAAATCATTACTCTGACCACTTCCAGTTTTTAATAAGTCAGAAAAGGCAAAATGTTGCCTTCTTCACAAAACAAAGTTTTATTTTTTCATTCTTCATGATGCTGTTGGTAAATTAAAAATTAGATTATATTAATATAAAGTAAACAAGTGATTTAACATTGTGAAAAAATTTCAAAGGTGTTCAGAAGTTAACTTTGTCAATTTTCTTTTAAAGACATATGACAGAATGGTCAAAGGAAATAACCCTTAATTTTTATATGATCAAAGTTTAGAGTTCAACAGTATCTGCTCTGGTGATCTCCAACAATAAGGGAAATCAGACTTGTCTAAACCGGAAGAAATCAAACATTTATCACTTAACTCTTGACCTGGTCTGACTCCTTACATGCTGATAAAACCTTTCTACAGCCCTGTAAAATGCCCCAAACCCATATTACCTAAATGTAATCTAGACAAAAATGAATCAGGTGCCATTCTTACTCTCAAAATCAATTTTGGGTCTATTCACAGAATACAGAAACATTTATATCAATTTGGAACACCCTAGAAACTCTAATTTGTCTTCCAATGAAGACAATATGGTCTAACATTACTAAAAATTAGACCTTTTGAAATTATTCACATAAAATTGTGAAACAGGTCTGATGTGCTATTGAATTTAGGAGGCCCAATTTTCCTGTCATAACCAATAACGTTAGTTTCTGCATAAGCCAGCCATGCACACTGGCACAGACTTAAAACTAAGTTAGAAGAATCAAAATTTACACAGTTAGAACTCAGAATCAAAATTTAAATGATGGTTCAAACCTTCATACTAGTAGCTTTCAGTGGCATACATTTATCACTGACCAGGGTGGCTCTGTTGATTAAAAGATAACTTTAAGAAATATGTCGTAGTTAGTTAAATTTTTTATTTAATTTGCATATGGTTATAAATTATATATGAAAATGCTTAACACAAGTTAAATACACCAGATGATTGACTCAATTTATAGCTATTATAATTACTGTAAGTATAGAAAAACTTAGCAACATCTATGGGTAACACTACTAATTCCTCAGTTTTTAAGGATGAGAAACATTCTCATCTCTGCTTATAAATGAGCTAAGGAGGTATCCGAAGGCAGGGTAACTTTGTGATACTGGGTTCAAATTATATGGACTTCTGAATACGTTTAAAGAACAGTTTACTAACCTAGGATTAAGACCGTCATTTCATCTATTTGAACAGTAGTTCTCAAACTATCTGTGGTGGTGAGCCAGGTTTTTGATTTCTTCCCCTAACATTTTTATTAAATTATTTTATTATATTATTATTATTTTATTATAATACTTATTATATTATGTATTATATTATCTTATTAATAAAAATGAAATTAAACAAAAGATATATAAAACAGAAGATGTAAATTTTTATTATTACATTCAGCAGACAAAATCTTATTCAGTCAAACTGCTATATGTGTCTAAGTGCTTACTTTCAATTTTTGGACTTACTCATTATAGACCAGTAACAACTAATAACAAATAGACCAAGTATTGGTCCATGGACCACACTTTGAGTATCACTGTATTAGAAGATTCCTGCACTGAATTCACTGATACATGAGAAAGGCATAAAATATAAGTGAAATTAAGGTGTTATTTCAATGTTTAAAACAAACACTCTATAACAAACCCTCTATAATCAGGTCTAGAAATACTCAAAACTGTGAAGCAAATTGTTTTCTGTCTCCCTGATCTCTCATTTGGCAACCATTAGCCCCCTCAAGTCTTTCCCTTCCTTTTCTTCCTCCTTATCATGACTAACATTTGTACACGACTTTCTAGTTATCAAATAAATATATGTTTATTCTCTCACCTAATTCTCAGAACAAACCTGTGAGATAGGACCTATTTTATCCCCTAATTTTTTAAATAAGACGAAAGGTTTAGTGAAGATCAACTGATGACGTGCCTAAAGTCACTCAGGTAATAAAGGGCAAAGGGAAGACTCAAGCTCAGTTCCTTTGATGTTCTTTCCTTTCATGTGTTCCTTTCATCCTTTCATCCATTCATCCCTCTAACCAGCCACCAAATATTTATTGAGAACATACAATGTGCTAGACATTGTTCTAGGTACTAGGAGTAAAGAAGTGAAGAAGTGCCATGCTAATGGTGCTTCAATATTCTTCATCTGCCTCTTCCTACATGTTAGCCAAGACTTGATGGAACTCCATATTGTCATGGAGCTTATGCTGACGGGGCTTGGAGGGTGAACACGGGAGGTGGGTGGTGGTGCATAGGTAATAAACAAGATAATTATATGGAATTTATATTCAATGATGATTAAGTACTATGGGGTAGCAGCTATATTTTGAAGATATAGCTGACTGGATTCCTAAGAGTTTGGATAAAGTACAGGAGGGAAAGAAAAGGATTGAGGATAATTCCTCCAGTTTTGGTCCAGTTAACTAGAAAGATGAAGTTACCATTTACTGACATGAGAAAGACTGTGAAAATAGTAAATTGAGGTGAGGGTAGGGTAGAGATCGGGAGCTTAATTTTGAACCTGTTAAATCTCAGATGCTAATAAGGCATCCAAGTAGTAATATCTGGACCAAGAAAATCAGGGAGGAGGCTGAGATTATTTCTATTGCTATTTAGGAGTCGTCAGTATAGGCAGACTATTTAAATGGAATGAATGAAGTCAGCAAAGTAACAAGCATAGATAAAGTCCAAGGACTAAGTCCTGGGGGCATTCTAATGCTGAGAAATTGGAAAGAAGAGGTGGAAGCAGAAAAGGAAGCAGAGAAGGATTGGATATTTAGGAGGAAAGCTATTAAGAGTACTGAGTCCTGGAAAACCAATGGAAAAAGTTAAAGGAGGGAACTGTAACAAATACTGCTCATAGGTTGAGTAATATGAGTACTAGAAATTGACCATTGGCTTTGGCAATGTGCAGGTCACTGGAACTTGACCAGAGTAGTCTGATGGGTTGTTTGTGTGGGAGGTGAAGAGTGGGAGTGACAGCTTGATTGGAAAAGATTCAGTAGTGTGTAAAACAATGAGGGGAGGGGACTGAAAGAGGAGAGAGAATAGAAGGAAGTGGGGAGAGGGAGAGAGAGAGGGAGATGGGCAGATAGGGAAAGAGAAACAGAAAGAGACAGAGAATAGGGAGAGAGGGCATATTAATATATATGAAAGGGAAGAGGGAAAATGAAGACAGGAAATGAAAACTTTTTTGAGGAGAGTTGAAATGGGAAGAAAAGAAACAACATAATAACTAGAAGGTAAAAGAAGTGAAAGTGAAAAATAAATTTACAATTGCTACAAAGAGAACACAATACCTAGGAATACAACTTACAAGGGATGTGAAGGACCTCTTCAAGGAGAACTACAAACCACTGCTCAAGGAAATAAGAGAGGGCACAAACAAATGGAAAAACATTCCATGCTCATGGATAGAAGAATCAATATTGTGAAAATGGCCATACTGCCCAAAGTAATTTATAGATTGAAAGCTATCCCCATCAAGATACCAATGATTTTCTTCACAGAATTAGAAAAAACTACATTAAATTTCATATGGAACCAAAAAAAGAGCCCATAGAGTCAAGACAATCCTAAGCAAAAAGAACAAAGCTAGAGGCATCACACTACCTGACTTCAAACTATACTACAAGGCTACAGTAACCAAAACAGCATGGTACTGGTACCAAAACAGATATATAGATTAATGGAACAGAACAGAGGCCTCAAAAATCTGATATTTGACAAACCTGACAAAAACATGCAATGGGGAAAGGATTCCCTATTTAATAAATGGTGTTGGGAAAACTGGCTAGCCATATGCAGAAAACTAAAACTGGACCCCTTCCTTACACCTTATACAAATATTAACTAAAGATAAGATTAAAGACTTAAACATAAGACCTAAAACCATAAAAACCCTAGAAGAAAACCTAGGCAATACCATTCAGGACATAGACACGGGCAAAGACTTTATGACTAAAACACCAAAAGCAATGGCAACAAAAGCCAAAATTGACAAATGGTATATAATTAAACTAAAGAGCTTCTGCACAGCAAAAGAAACTATCATCAGAGTGAACAGGCAACCTACAGAATGGGAGAAAATTTTTGCAATCTATCCATCTGACAAAGGGCTAATATCCAGAATCTACAAGGAACTTAAACAAATTTGCAAGAAAAAAACAATCCCATCAAAAAGTGGGAGAAAGATATGAACAGATACTTCTCAAAATAAGACATTTATGCAGCCAACAACATATGAAAAGAAGCTCATCATCACTGGTCATTACAGAAATGCAAATCAAAACCACAATGAGATACCATCTCATGCCAGTTAGAATGATGATCATTAAAAAGTCAGGAAACGACAGATGCTGGAGAGGATGTGGAGAAATAGGAATGCTTTTACACTGTTGGTGGAAGTGTAAATTAGTTCGACCATTGTGGAAGACAGTGTGGCCATTCCTCAAGGATCTAGAACCAGAAATAACATTCGACCCAGCAATCCCATTACTGCGTATACCCAAAGGATTATAAATCATGCTAGTATAAAGACACATGCCCACGTATGTTTACTGCAGCACTATTCACAATAGCAAAGACATGGAACCAAACCAAATGCCCATCGATGATATACTGGATAAAGAAAATGTGGCACATATATACCATGGAATGCTATGCAGCCATAAAAAAGGATGAGATCATGTCCTTTGCAGGGACATGGAGGAAGCTGGAAAACATCATTCTCAGCAAACTAACACAGCAACATGTTCTCATTCATAAGTGGGAGTTGAACAATGAGAACACATGGACACAGGGAGCGGAACATGACACACCAGGACCTGTTGGGGGGTGGGGGGAAATGGGAGGAGTAGCATTAGGAGAAATACCTAATGTAGATGATGGGCTGATGGGTGCAGCAAACCACCATGGCACATGTATACCTATGTAACAAACGTGCACGTTCTGCACATGTACCCCAGAACTTAAAGTATTGTAAAATAAAATTTAGTTAACATTTTAAAAGCTGACATAAATATTTGGAACATTACTCAATTTAAAATATACAATAATATCACTTGCAACAGAAAAAAAATATGAATAAACTAAAAAATTCAGAATTGTCCAAAAGAGTTCACCAGTGAAATGCCACCTTTATTATTATGATGATGATGCATGCACTCTGTAAAACACTGCCACCTGTCACTATGTGATGTTTAACTTTTATCCAAGAATGAAGGCCCTTCCAAAGAACACATTTCAATTGCGTATTTATGCTCGCTCTTGGGCTAAAACCATCCTCAAGCATATCAAACAATCCTCAGCTTATGAAATCTCTAAACCAAAGCAAATGAAAGGTGCAACAAAATGTGTGCATGATCCATCAGACAAAAAGCTAGGAAAATTTAACTTTTCAAATTACTTTTGAAACACTATCAGTACATCCTCCAGGGTACTGAAGAATACACTATGACAAGGAATTTTCTTGCCATCTTCCAACCCAGTCTGACAAAAGGAAGCACTCGAGACATATCAAGGTCAAATGGCTTAATAAGTTTTGACAAGGAAAATTGTTTTTTGAAGATCTGATTCTTGGATAAGCCAAAAAAATCTTTAAACACTTTTAAAAAGGTAACACTATAAAAATCTCAAAAAAGACTGTATCTAACAATTAAGTAAAGCCAAGTTTTGTAGGTCCAATTCAATTTGCAGATAATCACATTTGCTGAAACCAATGGCTATTAATAGATCTCCCAGATGGTAGCATTAAGTTACCAGACATAAGAAACTATCTGTCAAAGTACAGGAATGATAGAACTGAAACTATTTACAACTGATACTGAACTAAGCAGAAATAAATTTAGTATCCTTATGTAATCTCAGGAAAATAACATATTAAAAAATAAGAAATGAATAAATTTGGTAATATTTAAGAGAAGGAAAACAAAGGAATATTCAGATATAAGGTTTTCCATGGAACCAATTAAAATTTTAGATTTTCTGCACTCTTAGGGAAAGATCAAAACTACTCAAATCAATTTCAGCATAAGATAGAAAATGTAAAATAATTATTTATAATATTCTTTACAAATCCCTTTTTGTGTCTCTGGTTTTAAAAGAAAAAGTTAAATTTAAAATTCTTAAATGAAATGCTTTATGTGACAAAACAAAATTAAAATAATTTTTGGTTCTATTGAATTACAGTTTCCCTTAGAGCCTTACATGGAAAAAGGCCTGAGCTATAACACAATTTCCCTTTTGCCTTTAATTATTCAAATCACAAAACCTTAATTATATATATTTTTTCAGTTTATTTTCCAAGTAAACTTTGAGTAGTTATTCAGCCATAAACACCAATCTCACAACAGCAGGGGTCGCAATGTACTAGTTAAATGTTTCAGGAAACTGAGAAGCAGATTAACTGTTCATATTGCATAGATTTATTAGAGCATGAAAGATTCACAACTCATTGTACTCTAGTGAAAATAATCTATCATTAAATATAAAAAAGATTTTTCTGTTGTGGGGATCCCCAAATTATAATAAAGAAAATCTACTTAAACTATCTACTGATGATAATCTACTTAAGCTGATAGCATTTCTAGTTGAAACAGCATAAAAATCACTTATGCTAAGTTCTACCATATGCATTAGCTCCACAGAGGTGCTTCTACACCTCTTAAAAAATAAGTAATTTCTATATATGTAACAGGTAATTCTTTAATTCAGTCAACTGTCAACTTGAACATATATTAAACATTGAGTTTATTTCCGAAGAAAAAAGCAAACTGACCATTCACGTCTACTGCATATTTTCAAATTATTTTCTCCACAGTGGAGAAAATGTACCCCAAATACTTTAAATATTTGATTTACAGAAAGTTTCTGCTGTCGAATTTCTTTAAATTTTAATTCCATGTAATCACTCCAGTTATTTACCAAAAAAATCTAAAATAATTTAGATTGTCTACTATTTAACACATTAAAAAATCAACTAAAAATAAAACTTAAAAAAATCCACAAGAAACAGTGATATTTCTGAAGGTTTGAAGAAAAACAAGTCTAACCACCTCCTCTAGTTCATTATTTTTCATCAAACCAACCAGGAAGATAAAATCAATGAGTACCTAATAACTAGCATAAAAAACGGAATACAATAAAATACGAAGTGTCCATTGCACATAGAAAAGGTAAATACTGTTTTGTGAACATTTTTGTTTAATTACATATATTAAACAAATTTTTAAATATATATCAAAAATAATATGTAATATATATTGACATACACACGTGAATATACATGCATACAAACATATACACATCACATACACGTGAGGGTTGGGCTACACTGTAAAATATATATTTAAAATAATATACTTTTTTCACCTTAGGAAAAATATATTTTACTATGGATTGAGGTAAAGAATGTGTGAAAGTCAGTACTCTAAATAAATTTTTCCTGTCCCTTTCAAATTCATGTCCTTTATAACACAGTTTCCTTACTACATCTTTTGTATAAGCTTGTAGCCAAAGATCACATATGTTAAATGTATCACTGAATTACTCAATTGAGAAGTTTAGCTTATTGTGTTAGGAGTTAATGATTTAATTGTCTACACATGTAACTTATACAGTAACAAATGTAAAAATGACCATTCTAGTAATATCAGGAAATCAATTATACACTAAATGCAATTTCTGTGAACATAGCAGAGAGATACAATCCAGCAAAATCAGTTTCTTCACAGTCAAAAGAAATGTTACAAGGTCCATGCAATAAAACTCAAGAACATTACTAGGAAGAGAACCCTTGGGGAACTCATTTGGAATTCATTTTTTTAAAAATATACAATTCAAGTAAGTTCAGTTGTCAGTTTCCAAGACCGCAAGAGAACAGAAATAGATTATTATAGGAGAGAAAAATTGCTGCTATAGAAATGCTGCTGGTACAGAAGAAATGTGAAGTGACAGCTAAGGCCAGGGGAAAAACAGAAAAATTGTATATAAAAATGAAAAATACATGGCGTTCTGGGGCCATTTAGCAAGGGGAAATCCTTAGGCATGGTAATAATATTTATGGCCCTGCATAATAAATTATCTTCAGACTTGCAAACTTGAATAAATGACAGTAAGAACAATAATAGCTACACACATATAGCCTTTGAACCTAGGGACTCTGGCTCCAAATCCCATGGTTTTAACCACTACACTATACTGCTTCTCACTAAAATTTAAAATTACATTCAAGATATTAAAGTAAATTTAAGAAAATACTTTAGAAAACAAAGATGTAATTGATTTTTAAAAGACCTTCTGCTATAAACTGAATGTCTATGTTTACCCAAAATTCTTATGTTGAAACATAATCTTGAATGTGATAATATTTGGGGCTGGGGCCTTTGAGAAGTGGTTACGTCATGAAAGCAGAGCCATCATGTATGGGATTGGTGCCTGTGATAGTCTGTTGGCATGCTGCTAATACAGACATACCCAAGACTGGGTAATTTATAAAGAAATAAAGACTGGGGAGGCCTCACAATCATGACTGAAGGCAAATGAGGAGCAAAGTCACATCTTACATGGTGGCAGACAAGAAGAGCTTGTGTAGGGGAACTCCCATTTATAAAACCATCAGATATGGTGAGACTTATCAACTACCATGAGAACAGTACGCAGAAAATGCCCCTATGATTCAATTATCACCACCTGGCCCTGCCCTTGCACCATGGGGATTACCACAATTCAAGGTGAGATTTAGTGGGGACACAGCCAAACCATACCGTGCCTTCAGAAAAGACACCTCAAAGAGCTCCATTTCCCCTTTTGCCATGTGAGGACACGGTGAGAAGACAGCTGTCTATGAACCAGTAAGCAGGCCATCCCCAGACCCTGAATCTGTTGGCACCTTGATCTTGAACTTTACAGCTTCCAGAACTGTGAGTAATAAATTTCTGTTGTTTTAAGTCACCCAGTCTATTCCCTTATAGAAACCTGGACGACCTAAGATACCTGTGTATGAAATGATTAAATACCCTTAATAATATAAGCCTGGAGAACTTATCAAAAAAGATCCTTTCTAGATATCTAGTTTTTTGGGATCTATGTATTTTTATTTTGATGATAATTTCACATATTTGTAATTTTGTAATATTGCATTATTTCATTTAACTTTTCCCTATTAATATATACTATTATTATCTACATACTGGAGACAAGAAAACTGACATATAGTTTAGGTAATTGCACAATATTACATAATTGGTATCAGATGAAGCCAATATTCAAAGGCATATAGTCTGGTTCCACAGTCCTAGCTTTAATCAATGTGCTCTGGGCTACCACAGTTGCCAGACTGACGACGTCCTGTAGGATTTGCTATGATGTGTCAGGATGTACTATTTAAGAGATTCTGGTAATCCTGAAAACCCCAAAATAACTTTCAGAATCATTTTCTTGCTCACCAATGTTCTAGTTTTACTCATTCCAGGCATTTGTCCACTCCCTTGAAGTTAGGCATGGCCATGTGATTTGCTTTTAACAACAGAATGTAAGCAATAAGAATTCGTCACTTCAAAGTGGAAGCCTTTAAGAAAAGCATGCAATTCTCCATATCCCTGTTCCTTCACACTTCTCTCTTTCTGTTCCTGGCACTAGCATCCTAATAGTAATAGATTTTATGACTTCTTTTCCTATCATTACCCACATCCAAACAGTAACTATAACATACTCATTTCACCTATGACAAATCCCTTCTGCCCTTTCCTTTTGCCTCATACTGGACATACTATGTCTTCTCTAAATGAGGTTTTCTTTACTTCTTGTCTTGCCTGCTACAACAGGCTAGTGATCTCATCTTCAGACTCTAATGTGAGTCCACCAAATAGAATACATCAGATTAATTTCCCTTTAGCAGATTTCTGACTGTAACCTACCTAGTTCAAAAGTTTACAATGATTCCCACCATTAGTTGTAAGTATAAACTTCTTAGCAATGCTTTACACTTTATAATACCACTTAAAAGCATAAATCCATTTTTCTAAATGTTATCTTTCACTTAGTCATATTCTATGCTCAAGTTGAAATGGCAACTTGTTCCTCCTACTGGCCTAGCTCCATCTATGCCTTAGGTAATGTTTACTGCTTTATCTTAATTACTTTCTACAGCCTCAATTCTTATTCTTTTATAAATATTACCCTGTGAAAATGACAAATTTTTCAATATCCATTTCAAATGAAACCTTATCTATAAAGTGTCAATATGGGAACATCATCTCTTTTGAATTCCAATATATCTGTAGGTTGAAAAACATTTCTCTATAGTGCTCAGCGCTGTGCTTTGCCATAGTAGAGTATCAACATTTTACTGAATTAAATTGTACTGCATATTCAAGAGTAAAATGTTTTAAAAAAATTAACTAGTTTGTCAACAAAAATATAACACTTTTGCGAAAAGTATTTGTACTCAGAGTAACATAAGTCAGCAATATTTATAGAATGTCTACTTCATAGCGAATGATGATGTTGATTAGGAAAATAACAGTATCCAACATTTACTTAGAAAATACTATGTGTCAGGTACTTTGCAGGCAATTCCTCACTTGATCTTCAAAAACTCTAAGTTGAATATAGTCATTATCTTTATTTAAGACATGAGGAAACTGAGTCACAAAGAGTTTGCATAACTTGCCCAAGGTCACATGGTTAGATGTAAATAGTCACAATTCTAATAAAACAGTCTGACTCAGGAAACTGAGCTCCAAAAGAGATAAAACATTAATTTATATATTGGGTATTATATCTTATATCCCAAAATTTACTACTTGTTAACAAATTATGAAGTGGGTATCGCATGAGTGATTTCTTAAAAATCTCTTTTAAATCACACATTTTATCATATATTACAAGGCAATTATTTAATAAAAGTACGTGACTGGAAACTGAACAAACCAAACAGACTATGAATTCCTTCAGGCCAATGGGTGTAAATTGTTTATCTTCATACATTGGGAAGCTGACCTAATACGTGACACATAATTATGTAAGATTTATAATAAGGGAAAGGTCACATGAATTAAATTCAAGATCAATCAACTTTACTCTTAAAGTTTTCCTTATTTATCCTCAAATGTCTACAATGCTGTGGTTCTCCAAAACCAATTTTTGAAAGTGCTCCTTAATAGAGTAACTTCTAAAATGTATAATAACACTGTTGTGCAGTATTTGAATATATGGAGAAAGCTGTAAAAAAGAATGAAACTGCAGTACTGAAACAAAGGAACAAAGAGTTAAGATATAAGTAACAATTTGCTTTCTGGTTAAGAAAGGCAATGGCATTGCAGGTAGAGGAAAAAAGCAGATAAAACAGGTAGACAGGCACTTAGGCATGAAAGAGCTTATTTAGCAAACTGCAAGTGTTTCAGTATGGTGATAGTGTAAAGTATATGCTGGGAACTGGCAGGAGCCCATAAAGATGGAAATTGAGTAGTTTGTAAAGAGATTTAATGCCCTACTAAGAAAGTTAGCATTATGTTGACTGCACAATGTTAACTCTTCAACTCACCATCTTGCTGGCAGCGGAAACAAAATAACCTATAAACTGAATTCTCCAATACAGTACTTTCTAAGTCTTGCTATACAAAATACCCTTTTTAGAGGCCGAGGTGGGAGGATCACTGGAGCCCAGGAGTTCAAGACCAGCCTGGGTGATATGGTGAGACTCTCTATTTAAAAAAAAAAAAAAAAAAAAAACCCTTTTAACTTAATAACAAAAAGTTTCCACAAATTAGCTCATTTTTAAGTAGTATTTTAAAGGTATAGCAGAATATAAGAACATAAATGATACCTGCTTTTATTTCCTTTTTTTAAGAAAAATCCTGAAGATAAAATATTTTTTTCCTTACTGCTTCCTTGCTTCTTTATTTTTCCTTGCATCATTACTTTCATTTTGGCTTAGTATGGATACATGAAGTCAAAGGGTTAAAAGTAGCTATTTTATTTCATTCCATAGCACCATGGAAATCCTGGTACAGATCATTTTTTACTTATTCTGCTTATTTTTACTTATTCTGCTTATTTTTATTATTTAGTTTCCAATCAAAGAATACAGACAGAATGCTTTTTGTTCAGGAGACTTTTCAACACAGAGCTCAATTTTCTAGTGATGTTGGAAATTCCAGGCAACACTGTCATTGATTTTTAAAAAGCATACCTAGGAGTGCAGTGAGCTTGGGAAGCAGTCCAACTTGTACCATCTTATTCCTCAGTCCTGTGTCAAAGGAGAGGTTTAGTAAAAGTCGGAGGGTGATATTCAGAAGGTCTTCATGCTCACAAGGTATCATTTTCACCAGTTTTTCAACAATATCCATTTCCACCTACGTAAAATAATAATACAAATACAGTGAAGTTCTGCTGCAAAATAGGACAAAAATAATATAATTATTTTTTGTTTTTACCGTAATGTATACCTATTTTATAATTATATGTTAATCTTATAGTCCATTTCAATCTGTAAACTTTGCTGAAATCAAACTTTTGAGGAGAAAATATATATGCTACACCATCCTCTCCTTCCCTCATTTAATTCCATCAACTGGAAGACAAATTACATTTGATCCTTGAAAACACTTTGCATTATTGAACACCACCTACTAAGTACCAGGTCCTATGTAAAGATCTCATCTTGGCCTTCAAGGATTCCTCAGTATAAAAAGAGAGTAGGTTGGGCATGGTCGCTCACGCCTGTAATCCCAACACTTTGGGAGGCTGAGGCAGGTGGATCACGAGGTCAAGAGATTGAGGCCATCCTGGCCAGCATGGTGAAACCCCATCTCTACTAAAAGTACAAAAATTAGCTGGGCATGGTGGTACGTGCCTGTAGTCCCAGCTACTTGGGAAGCTAAGGCAGGAGAATCACCTGAACCCACGAGGCACAGGTTGCAGTGAGCCGAGATCACGCCACTGCACTTCAGCCTGGTGGCAGAGCGAGACTCCGTCTCCAAAAGAAAAAAAAAAAAAAGTAGACAAATAGAATGAATAATGAAAATACAATATGATAAAAACTGAATGAACAAAATGCTCTGAAAACAGCACGGACAGAACTACCAACTCACCTGGAAGAACAGAAGACTTCAAATTGGGAACAAAGTAAAAAAAAAAAATGACTAAGAATTTGTTCTCTGGTTCAGAAAGGCAATGGCAATACAAGTTGAAGAAAAAGTCAGTGGATCAGCATTTAGGAATAAAAGAGCTTGTTAGGGAATTGCAAGTGATTTAGTATAATCATAGTATAAAGTACATGTTGGAGATTGGCGGAAGGCTGTAAGACAGATCTATACAAAATCGTAAGAGCTTTTAATGCTGTACTAAGAAGATTAACATTATTACACAGGCAGTAAAGTGTCCTGAAAGATTTTAAGTCCAGGGGGTGATGTGGTCAGATTTGTTCCTAGACTAGGAATATTCCTAAAATCCAAAGTCCTAGACACTAACCAAGCACCAACTTGTAAAAGGCCTATTTAAAAACAGCAGTATCAGAGTCCTTTTCTGTACGGTCAATAAGGTAGATTATTTTCTGTTAACTGACAAATGGAAAAAGAGGTTTAGGATAATGAAGGCAAAATATTATTTTAATTTTTGACATTTGAGATGGTATTCAGTGAATATTTAAAAATCATATAAAACCCAGGAAAGAAGATAGACTAAAAGTAATAGTTGAAACTTTAGGACAGGGATCAGCCAACTATGGCTAGTGGGCCTATCTGGCCTGCTATCTTTCCATTCAGCCTATGAGCTAAGAACGGCTTTTGGCTTTTAACAATTTTAAATGGCTGAAAAAGAAAATCAAATGAAGAATGATATTTCATGACATACAATAATCATATGAAATTCCAATTTCAGTTTTGATAAATAAATATTTACTGGAACAGAGCCATGCTCATTTGTTTATTGACTGTCAATGGCTGCTCTCATGCTACAACTAGAGCAGAGTTAGTAGTTGCAAGAGAGATCATATGGCCCATAAAACCCACAATATTGACTATCTGACCCTTTGTAGAAAAAGTTTGCAGATCCCTGCTCTAGAAGATCGTAAAATTGCATTAAGAGAACTTACTTTGTAGTCATAGAGGACAGAACTTATTTAGTAAAAGAAACCCTGCATTCAGATTTTTTTAAGGTAGCAATCAGAAAACTTTGGTTGTAAAAACATCTCATGTCTTTTAGTTACACAGCAATGGCAAAAAAGAAAGAAATTTGGAAAAGTATTTATGATTTTTTAATCAAAGATTTATAATGAATTGTGCTCTACTTTTTCTTTTATTGGAGATCTAAAATATTTATTTATACTACCCATTTCATATCTGTGTTGCAATCTTTCACTGACCTCATAAAAATCACATTAATAACTGAGCCCTTGATACATTTTTTTCCTTTCACTCCATGCCAAGGAATAAACACAATTTTTTTTTAAATTGCTAAAGTGACAAATTTACACCTGATTTTTCCTTTAGACTTCTATCTACACTCCACAGCCACACTGTAGTCCTACCCTGGAGCTGTTCATTATAGGGTATAATTCTATTGCCAAAGACTTTCAAAAATCAAACACAAGATAAAAGTTGCTTCTTTGAAAATACCAAAGCAATTGAAAAACCGCTAATCTAGAAAAAAAAGATCGATATCTGAAATAAAACAGAGAAAATCACTTTAGCCTTTCAGACAAAGAGAGAAAAAGGAAACAGTACCAAAAATTTTATGCCCGTACATCTGATAGCATATAAATGAAATAAATTCCCTGAAAGACAAACTACTGAGCTACCACTCAAGAAGAAAGAACCTAAACAGTCTTATATCTATTAAACCAATTTACAGAAAGAAAATCTCAGGCCTATGACTTTTTACTGGTGAAGTCTATTAAACATTTATATAGAAATAATACCAATTCTACACAAACCCTCCCAGAAAAATTAAAGAAGAAGGGATGCTTCCCAACTCATTATATGAGGACATAGTTACTCTAATAATAAAATCAGACCAAGACATTAGGAGAAAAGAAAACAATAGAATAATGCCTCATAAACATAAAAATTCTCAAAAATAATTAGCCAATAAAACTTAGCAATATATATAAAAGAGCAATATATATAAAAGAGCAATATATCACAACCAAGTAATGTTTACACCCTAAATACAAGACTGGTAAACCTTCAAAAGCCAATCAATGTAACTCACTATATCAACAGTCTAAAGAGAAAAACTCATATGATTATCTCAGTAATAGATACAGGGAGGCATTTCACAAAATTTAACATCCATTCATGATAAAAAGTCTCAGGAAGCAAGAAATAGAAGAACTTCCTTAAACTGATAGCAAGTATCTAAAAAACCCTACTGTTAACATCATGCTTAATAGTGAAAGACATTGCTTTCCTCATAAGATCAGTAACAAGGCAAGGATAGCTGCTCACACAATTCCTCCTCAACATCAAACAAGAGGGCATACCCAGTGCAATTTAAGGCAAGAAAAAGAAATAGAAATCATACAGATTAGAAAGGAAGAAACAAAACTTTCTATTTGCAGATAACACAATTATCCACTTAGAAAATCTCCAAAATCTGTGAGTCAGTACAACTAAAAAGTGAGTTTAGAAAGTCACAGGACATAAGGTCAATATGCAAAATCAATTATATTTCTATATACTATCAACCAAAACCAGGAAATGGGTAATTTTTGAAAACTATCATTTATAATGGTAAAATACTTAAGTATAAATCTAAAAAAATAAGTGCAAAATATGTATGCTAAACCATAAATGATGGAAGAAATCAAAAAAGACCCAAATAAATAGAAACCTATACCATATTCATGGATTGGAAAAATCCAATATGGTCAATATATTGATCCCCTCAACAGATTCAATGCAATCCCAATGATTTTAAAATGTACATGGAAAAATACAGAATAGAATAACTCTGAAAAAGAATAACAACATTGGCAGCCTCTTACTGCCTGATTTCAATACTTACTATGAGGTTATAGTAATCAAGAGAAAGAGTTATTGATGAAAGCACAGACACATAGATTAATGGAACAGAAAATAGAGTCTAAAAATAGAAGCAAACATATATGGCCAAATTTTCTTTTTTCTTTTTTTCTTTTTTTTTTTTTTTGAGATGGAGTCTCGCTCTGTCGCCCAGGCTGGAGTGCAGTGGTGCGATCTCGGCTCACTGCAAACTCTGCCTCCTGGGTTCATGCCATTCTCCTGCCTCAGCCTCCCGAGTAGCTGGGATTACAGGCGCCCGCCACCACACCCGGCTAATTTTTTGTATTTTTAGTAGAGATGGGGTTTCACCATGTTAGTCAGGATGGTCTGGATCTCCTGACCTCATGATCCATGGAAAGGCAATTTCAATGGATAAAAGCATCTTTTCAACAAATAGTTATGAAACAACTAGATATCCATATTAAAAAACATAAATCTTGGTCCATATCATGCACCATATACAAAATTAACTCAAAATGGATGTATCATAGACTAAAACGATGATGACAAAAACCTCTATAAAACTTGAAGAAAACACAGGAAAAAATCTTTGTCAACTTGGGTTAGACAAAAGATTTCTTAAATATGACACCCAAATACAGTCCACTAAATTTTTTTTATATGCTGACTTCACGAAAATTAAAAACTTCTGCTTTTCATATGAGAATGAAAAGAAGCCATAGAAAAGTGAAAATACTTGCAAAACATGTAACTGATAAACAACTTGTATCCAAATACAGAAAGAATTCTCAAAAGTGAGCAGTAAGAAAATTAAGCAAACTAGGCAACATATATCCTCTCTGTTGTTCCTCTGAAAAACTGTCTAAAAGCAAGGCTGGTATTAGTTCACATCAAGAGTAAAATAAACACTTGATTTAAATAAATAATACTACCTCACAAATAGCTCAACCATCTCCTTATTCCTTTTATAAATAAAACTGCCACAAGCTTCAATTGTCACTAATTATATCAGGTGGTATTTTCCTTTTGAAAAAGCAACAGTGTATACATACACTGGTTGTTACAGCAAAACTTAATTTAAAAAACTTGCAGAGTTTGTTATTTTTTTTTTTTTTGATGGGGTCTTACTCTGTCACCTAGGCTGGAGTGCAACGGCATGATGTCCGCTCACAGCAACCTCCACCTCCTGGGTTCAAGCAATTCTCCTGCCTCAGCCTCCTGAGTAGCTGGTATTACAGGTGTGTGCCACCACACCTGGCTAGTTTTTGTATTTTTAGTAGAGATGGCGTTTCACCACATTGGCCAGGCTGGTCTTGAACTGCTGACTTCAACTGATCCACCTGCCTTGGCCTCCCAAAGTGCTGGGATTACAGGTGTGAGCCACCATGCCCAGCCGGTTATTAATTTGCATTTCTATTGCACAGAATAGAATGTGAAATATGTGCCATTAGACAATCAGATGTTTAAACACTAGACTAGCATTTAACACAGCCTTCTAGTCATGTCTTTTTGGTTGATAAAAACCCAATCTTGAGAGCTAAATTTAATAACTACCTCAATATGCAATGCCCTCAGGTTTCTTTCTCTCTCTCTCTTTCTTTCTTTCTTTCTTTCTTTCTTTCTTTCTTTCTTTCTTTCTTTTTCTTTCTTTCTTTCTTTCTTTCTTTCTTTCTTTCTCTCTTCTCTCTCTCTCTCTCTCTCTCTCTCTCTCTCTCTCTCTCTCTCTCTCTTTCTTTCTTTCTTTTTTTTTTTTTTTGAGACAGACTCTTGCTCTGTCGCCCAGGCTGGAGTGCAGTGGCATGATCTCAGTTCACTGCAACCTCCGCCTCCTGGGTTCAAGTGATTCTCCTGCCTCAGTCTCCCAAAAAGCTGGGATGGCTGGTGAGTACCACCACGTCCAGCTAATTTTTGTATTTTTAGTAGAGATGGGGCTTCACCATGTTGGCCAGGCTGGTCTCGAACTCCTGACCTCAGATGATCTACCTGCCTTGGCCTCCCAAAGTGCTGAGATTACAGGCATTAGTCATCCTGCCCGGCCCTCCTCAAGTCTCTTTCTATATCACAGAACTTATAATTAGTATTTTTATTAAACAGTCTATGTAAAGTGAGGGTTTACCAACAATCTATCAGCAAGTTTGTTTCAGCCTTTAATTGTATCTTTCTCAGTGTTTCTGGAAACGAACATTTAAAAACTGCTTATTGTTAATCTTACTAAAAATGTCTTAAAAAAAAAAAAAGACCTAAACTATTTTTCCCAGGAGGCAAAGAAGAAGAGTAGGAAGTTCAGTATCTAGAGATCTGCTTCCTCAAGCAAATTAATGTCTTTGGTCCTCTCCTACTTCATCTGTGAAATTGGGAGGCTATAGATTCACTAAATCTGGCCTTGGATTTAAGGTCCAGTCAAATTCTAAAAATCTTGATTCTACAGATATCCTTAAATAAAGTGTATTTCTTCCACAATAAAAGGTAAAATCCATATCATCTATAGTAAAAATCTGGCTAATCAAATACTTCTCTTGATCTTAGAAGAATAACAAACTTTTCGGAACCTCAGTTTTTCCTCCTCAATAAAAAATGAGGTTCAATGAGACAATTTATATCATATATTCCAATTCTATGATCTTCCCAGAAAATAACTTTTAATAATAGTCAAGATCTTTTTGATAGAATAAACACATAACTGTATTAGTTAAATCTAACTCTAATACATATATAATAGATACATGCTGATAGAAATCAATTTGAATTTTGAAAACTTACTAAAAGTGAACTTAATTTGATCACACAAATAGAAGAACATACTTCAATTTATAGCAAGAGGAAGTAATTATTTAGCCATACTCTTAACTACTCAGGACTGTTTATATACTACCATGTTATCATATTCTTCTTAGATATAAGTGAAAACAAAAAATATGTTTGATTAATCTAAGAAGAGTCAATCCCAAAATAATGTCAGGCACATCATGAACATAAATAATTATATACTGATAATGAAAATGACAGATACTAAATATATATGGGAAAAATAAAATTTCATACATTCAATAATTATAATTCAAGGTACTTATTAAATCTGATAAATAAGTCTCAGGTTTTCAAAGGGCCTGCAATATCATTCACTATAGTATAGCTACTTCCTAGTTCATTTGATTTTAAAATAAAATAGAGTAGGCAGACATACTATATATTTAGACTATATAAAGGAGAAGACATTTTTGCCAGTAATACATAGCCACATAATGATATATAGTTATAAAAATTATCCTTAATGGAGTTAAGGTCAATGATCCAATAATTTCATTTAGAGGAATCTGCTCCAAGAAAATAAGCAGAAATATAGACAAATATGTATGTACAAATATGTGCAGTGAAGAATTATTTGTAATAGATAAAATTGTAAACAACTCAGTTATCTGAAAACAAGGTAGGTTAATATATGATCTATTGACTATATTATTGTACATAACAAAGACTTTTTAACGACATGGTAAAAAGCAGATGAGAATTTTTATTTTATCTTTATATATTTTTATACTATGTATATTTTACAGAGGTGAAAATGATATATGCTCAACTTGTATTTCCCAAAGATCATTGCATTAACACAGTAAAAGATGGCAAATGAGAGCCTAGTATAATTCAATCAAGAAATAAAGAAGGTATGAACAAAGAGGGTATTAATTAATAAATTAATAAAGAGGGAATTAATACAATGGCACTAGTAATGAAAGGAAGAAATATTACAGTTTCAAGAGATTTTTAAAAAGCAGAATCAACAGGTTGTGGCTGCCAAGTAGAACAGCAGGTAACAAAGAAGAACTGTAGGTAACAAAGTGGAAGTATGGGTAACAAGGAAGAGATCTGGCTAAATTTTAATTCCACAAACTGAAGTTGGAGATGCAGAAGGCAAAATAGCTTAGGGTAAAATAACAAGATCAGGTGACTCTGAAATAAAATTTTAAGTTTAAACAAACTTTCTATATATTATGTTTAATATGGCAAGATCCATTCTATATATTAGAAATGATTTTTATTCAGAAAGGTCCAATCATCTGGAATATTGACTAATATGGAATACATTTCTTAATGAAGCAATAACAGTGAGTTATTGCTATTGTAAAATCTTTATTCAGAATTATCTCAGTAGGGGAATAAAGTGTTTAATTTTTATCAAAATATTTTAATTTGAAAATGGCAAACATGAACTATTTCAAGAAAAAGCTTTGTAAGTTACCATATCATTTTTATTCTCCATAAAAATGCTGAGTTTCTTCAAGAATGACACAACTAGAATTAGCAGTTCAAAATTGTCCCGATCAAGGGCCTTCACCAACATGTGAACTATGTTCTTGTTCCTCATTTTCAGTTCGGTACGAGTATCCTCAGCAAGATTCAGAAGCAAATAAAGAGCAACTAGAAAAATGAAATATATGAGAGTTAAAGAATTAGTAAACTGAATCAACAATTTAGAAAATCATTTCTACTCACCAAGGCAACAGAGATAGCCCTAAAACGTTAATATATTATTTTGAAAATTTTAACTGGTTAGTAATTGGTTAATTAAAAACCATTTATTGTTACTGAATGGGATATATGTGTGTGTGTGTGTGTATTTAAAACAAAACATATATATAAAAAATAATTCATACAATGCTGAGAAGGACACAATAACCAAAATAAAACAATGACTCCTGCCCTCTTGGAGCTTACAGTTTAATAGAAATCAAATGGCAACTAAAGGTAGATAAGTCAGGAAAAAATAATGCAGACAGGGGAAAATAGTTTTTATACATATAGAAAACAAGATAACATATTATAAAACTTTAACACCTAAAGTCTGCTGTGTTAAAAAGTGCAATAATCCAAAATATACAGTATAGCTACAGCTAAATTTGAGCCTACTAAAATTGACTTTTCATATGCAAACCCATTTTCTGTTAGTCACTATAAGAAAAGACCTTATGAAATTCAGTAAGACAATTATTGTACTAGACAGAGTTGAAGCCACTGTTTGCTAGTTTTAAGTAAAATTTCTTTTAGATTTGTATAATAAAAATGCTTAGGTTCTCAAAGGAAACTTATTCTCTTTTTATAGTGAAAACGATATTAACAGATAATGTTTTCCATTTTTCCTTGATTGACAGGGAGCTTCAGAGTTCAATTTCTGTAAGAATTATGTAGGTTTTTATGTTCAATACAGTCTTTTTGCTCTCTTGTGGCCTCACTGTTTTAGTGTTTCACTTCATGTATTCTTGCCAGCTACCTCTAAATGCTTATGAAAAGAAGAAATACATGCATATGCATATTCATAAGTAGATAAATATAAAATTTATTTATTTAACAAATATTAGAGATGGAGGGTGGAAGGCCAAACGTATCTATTGTATGCCAGGCCTGTTGATGTATAAAGCGTATTTAAATTCTAAAACAGTTTTATGAGGAAAGAAGTATTATAAAAATTTTACAGATGAGAAACCCCTGATTCAAAGAAATTAAATAACTTTCCCTACCATACAGCTAGAAAGTGTGCTAAATTGAAATTCAAGCCTATCAGATCCAAAGCTCACTCACATACTTACACTATTACATTATGCTGACTTTCTATATGAGGCACTGTCAAAAGGTTTTAGAATTACACTGAAAAAACAAACAGGCTTCTCTTTACAGCCAAGATAGATGTAGCAGGTTGAATATCGTCCTCCGAAAATTTATGTTCACCCAAAACCTCAGGATGTGCTTTATTTGGAAATAGGGTCTTTGCAGATGTAACTGGTTATGGTGAGGTAATAATGGATTAGGGTAGACCGTGAATCCAATGAGTGGTGTCTTAAGAAGAGGAGGAGATGACATAACAGAGACCGACAGATTGGGAAGAAGGCCATATGAAGACAAAGGCAGAGACTGGAGTGATGTAGCTAAAAGCCAAGAAGCACCAAGGATTGCTGGGACCCACCAAAAGCTAGAAAGAGACAGGAGAAGATTCTTTTCCAGAGCCTTCAGAGAGAACATGGGCCTGATGATACCTTAATTTTGGCCTTCCACCCTCCAGAGCTATGACAGAATAAATTTCTGTTGTTTTAAGCCATCCAGTTTATGGTAATTTGTTACAGCACCCCAGGAAATTAATAGGATGGGGTTTTAAACCTTTGCCTGACAACACCACGAAAAAACCTGACTGAAATACACAAAACAAAGATTTTCACAATAGTGGACACCAGACAAGGAAGGACAGTAATCCCTGAGAGATAAGAAATAAATGAGATAGTCCTATGTTTATCCTAGAATATTGCCTTGAGAGAGTTTCCAGGTCACAACACAGTGAAGGAGAATCCAGGCAGAACCTGATAGTATCCCTGAGTTAAGGAGATGAAGCCAAGAATCCAGAGATGCCAAGGAGTTCACAGAAAAGAGTATTGAAGAAGAAAGAGCTGAGCAGAGAGAAACTCTGGAGTTCTAACAGAGGCCTCCCTCAAATATTGAGTTGAGTATTGATGGGAGCGTAGGAATTTAAGTGAGGCTGGGACAGAACAAAATGAGAGGAGTAGAAGAACAAAGCTGAAAATAATGCCTGCTTCTACCAACCATACTGGCAATCTCATAATTCATGCATTAGTGGGTAGAGTCCTCAGAAGGGTCTTGCCTCCGTAGTGGGAAATAACCAGCTTTATACAAAATGCTGCTTCTGTCCAGACTAACAAATTATAAGAGTAAGATCCAAGAGGATACAACTGTTTCCAAGTAATTTAATTATGTTCCCAAACAAAACTCAAAGATATTTTTAGGAATAAAAAATCCACCTACAACAATGTAAATTTCACTGTCTTGCTTTTTTTTTTTTTTTTTTTTTTTTGAGACGGAGTTTTGCTCTTGTTGCCCAGGCTGGAGTGCAATGATGCGATCTCGGCTCACTGCAACCTCCACCTGCCAGGTTCAAGCAATTCTCCTGCCTCAGTCTCTCGAGTAGCTGGGATTACAGACATCCACCACTACTCCTGGCTAATTTTGTATTTTTTAGTAGAGACAGTGTTTCACCATGTTGGTCTGGCTGGTCTCGAACTTCTGACCTCAGGTGATCTGCCTGCCTCGGCCTCCCAAAGTGCTGGGATTACAGGCATGAGCCACTGTGCCTGACCCTGTCTTGCTTCTAATCAAAGATTATCAGTCATACAAGAAGCAGGGAATATAACTCACAAGGAAGAGAAAAATGAACCAATTGCAACTTTCCAAGAATTGACCTAGAGTTTAATTATAAAAACGGAACATTATAAGTTACATAACTGTATTCCAGATCTTCTAAAAGTTAAGTAGAGACATGGGAGATACCACAAAAAAATTCAAACTTCTATCACTGAAAATTATAATGCTTGAGACTGTAAACTAGATGAAATTAACAGCAGTTTAGAAATAGGAGAAAAAAAGATTAGTGAAACTGAAGACATAATCACAGAAACTATCCAAAATTAAACACACAGAAAAACATGGAAAAAATGTTGAGTTTCAGAGAACTGTGGAACAACTTCAAGTGGCCTAATATATGTTTACCTGAAGTACCTGAAGAAATAGTAACAGAAACATTTCCAAATTTAGTGAAAATTATAAACCCAGAGTTTCAACAAGCTCCCTAAACTCCAAAAACAAGAAACAGAAAGAAAATTACACCAAGGTCCGTCATAATAAATTACTCAAAATGAATGATGAAGAGACAATCTTAAAAGCAGTCCAAGAGAAAGAGACCTTATATTAATATATAGACAAAGATAGCATGACAGCAGACTTCTCATCAAAAACAGCACAAACAAGGCAACAATGGAGCAACATCCTTATAGTATTAAAAAAGGTTGTCAACCTAGAGTTCTAAGCCCAGTGAAAATATTTCAAAAAGATAAAAATATTTTTAAAATAAGACATTTTTAGACACACAAAAGGTAATTAACCACTGGTAAATATGTCCTACAAGAAACATTACAGGAAATTGCTCAGGCAAAAAGAAAATGACACCAGACAGAAATATGGATCTATGCAAAGGAATAACATCAATGGAAATGGTAACTCTACAAGTAAATATATAAGATTATTTTCTTAGTAAATATATATTTAAAATAAAATTGATTATTTATATAAAATGATAATGTGTTATAAGGTTTTTTGTTTGTTTGTTTTTGGCTTTTTTTTTTTGAGATAGAGTCTCACTCTGTCACCTGACTGGAGTGAAATGGTGCGATCTTGGCTCACTGCAACCTCTGCCTCCCAGGTTCAAGTGATTATCTTGCCTCAGCCTCCTGAGTAGCTGGGGACTACAGGCATGTGCCACCACACCCGGCTAATTTTTGTTTTTTGGTGAAGACAGGGTTTCCCTATGTTGCCCAGGCTGGTCTCAAACTCTGGACCTCAAGTTATCTGCCCAGCTGGGCCTCCTAGAATGCTGGGATTACAGGTGTGAGCCACCACACCTGGCCTTGTGATAGGGTTTGTAACATATGTATAAGTATAATAAATGTTAGTATTAGCATAGAGGTGGGAGAGGGAAGAAGTGATTGTAACACTAAGCATGAAATGGCACAAAATACTTGACAGCAGACTTAACTTATGATAAGTTAAACATGTATCACTTGTAGGTAATTATGATTAAAGATGTGTGATATAAACCTTAAAGCAATCAATAAAATAACAAAAGACTTATAGCTAAGCTAACAATGGAAATAAAATAGAATTTTAAAAAGTCTCAAATTCATATGAAGGTGGACAAGAAGGAAAAAGGAGGAAAAAGACACATACACACATGCAAAGCCAATCTAAATGCTGTTCATAAAAAAACACACTTAATAGAGACATAAATATATTAAAAATATATAGACAAATATATCCCATGATAACACTAGTCACAAGAAGTAGATTAACATAAGAAAAGGTAGATTTTAGACAAAAAACTATATCCAGCCATGATGAAGATCACTTCATACTGGTAACAAGGACAATTCATCAATAGTACATCTACATCCTACATCCTTATGTCCCCAAGAATAGAGAGCTTCAAAAATACCTGTGGTGAAAACTGGTAGTAGTGCAGGAGCAATAAATAACTCACAATTATAGTCAGAGATTTCAATATTACTCTCTCAACAATATAAAAAGTACAGGAAAACATCAACATATGTAAAGACTTGAACATCAATTATTTGGGAAAAAAAGATCTCCCTTCTAAATAACCCATGGGTCAAAAAAGAAACCAAAAGAGAAACTGGAAAGTATTTAAACTGAATGAAAATGAAAACAGGACATATGAAAATCTGTGGGATGCCATCAAAGAAGTGCTTAATGGGAAATTTTTAGCACTAAATATCTGTATTTGAGAAGAAAGGTCTTGAATAAATGACCTCAGCTTCCATCTTAAAAAAAAAAAAAAAACAAAAAAAAAAACAAAAAAAAAAAAATATAAGAGCACATTAAACCCAAAGTAAGCTGAAGAAAAAAAATTACAAAGATCAAAGTAGAAATCAATGGAATAAAAAATTGATAGGGCTAAAAGCATCTGATATCAAAATTTTCTATAAGCTATGGTAATGAAGACACTGTGCTACTGGCATCAAAACACACAAAAGTGATGGACAGAACAAAATAGAAACCCAAAAATAGGCATGACACATATGGACAAATGGTTCTGACAAAGATATAAATCAATTCAGTAGATAAAAGATAGTGTTCTCAAAAGTAGTACTTACATAATTAGCTATTCATATGCAAAAAAATGAAGAACTTTGATCCATTCCTCACCCCATATACAAAAATTAACTCAAAATGTATTATAGGCTTAACTAAACTGAGACTATACAACTTCTAGAAGAAAACATATGAGACAATAATTGTAACCTTTGGTTAGGAAAGGATTTCTTAGATACAATACCAAAACCACGATTGAAAAAACACTAAGTTGGAATTCATAAAAATGTAAAATTCTGCTCTTGAGAAGATACTTTAGGAGAATGAAATCATGTATCTGCATAAATGCTTATATCCAAAACATGTAAAGAATATATATAAAACAATCCAATTTAATAATAAGGCAAAAATTATGAAGGTACACTTCAACAAACAAAGAGATGGCAGATAAGCACATCAAGAGATGCTCAACATAATCAGTCACTAGAGAAATTCAAATCAAAACCACATACATTCATGGTGAGAATACAAAAACGACTATTATAGAAAAACATCTGGCAGTTTCTTACAAAGTTAAACATACGCCTATCATATGACTCAGCCATTCCATCATTAGGTATTTAACTAAGAGAGAAGAAAGTGTATGTCCATACAAAGACTTGTAGACAAATGTTCACAGCAGCATTAAAATTGCCAAAAATTGGAAATATTCTAAATGATCAACAGGTGAATACAAAGAAATACTATTTAATAACTATTTGATAAATGCAATAATATGAATGAATCTTTAATTATGCTGAGTAAAAGACAAAAACACATATATACTACATGATTTCATTTATATAAAACTCTAGAAAATGCAAACTAGCCTAAAGTGACAGAAAGCAGATCAATGATGACTTGGGATTGAGGAAGAAGGGAGAAGGTAGAAGGAAAGGGAGAGATTACAAAGATGTATGAGGAAATTTTGGGAGTGATGGATATGTACTTTATCTTGATTATGGTCACCATTTCATGGGTATTTACATATGTTAAAATTTATCAAATTATATACTTTAAAATTATACAACTTATTATCTATCAGTTATACCTCAATAAAGCTGTTAATATTATTATTGTCACATGGAATTCCAAGTGGAATTCCAATAATATGGAATTCCAAGTGAATTCCATTATTGGAATAATAATATCTGCATAAATAAAATATTTGGTTAGAAACAGAGCTTATAAACTTTTGCATGTTAAAAAAGTCAAATTAGTTCTTCGAAACTTTTACACGAAAACAATTGCTTTCTTGAGATCTGATGCATTTTGGATTACATGCTAACATAGATAATACCTATTATTTTCTAGCATATTTTAAAATGAACTTTTGAAAATCTGACATTTTCTCCAACAGGCTGAACTAAATTACTTGGCTTCAAATATTTAAAAAACTCAGTGTAGTTAAAATTGCTAATAATCTTCACAGGATGAAAATATTTTGGGAGTTAACAAGTATTTCCACATACAAAGTTAGTCAAACACCAATTAACTACATGAATCATCAAATAGTCAAGTAGAAACCAGGAATTAAATTCACACTTAAAAGTCCCATGTCATTATCATTAACCACCATAAGATTTTACATCTTATCAGTAACCAAAAAACCATACTATTGAAGTTTTAAATCTCTTAATAAAGCTAGAGACAAGGAATTCTTTTCTATTAAACAAGAGAAATATTTTAAAATTTTTATATCAATTTCCTAGGAAAGCAATAAAATAATTCACTTTATAAAACAAGTAAGTTAGGGTTGAAGAGACAAAGATTGTTATCATTGAAAAGGTCACACACTAGATTAAAAAATCCTTTCTTAGGAAATAAATAATAAGTATATAAACATTTAGGAACTAAACGGGGAAAAATAGTAGAGTGAAATTTAAAACATTACCCATGCTAAAGAAAGACGAACTTGTAGCATATTAACATTTATAGAACTTTCAGTTATTCTCACATTAGCTTTACAGGTATGATAAAAAAGTGAACAAAACAAATGTATTTAGAGTAAGTACTTTGTTGCCTTCCTCATTGCTTAGGAATTCATACCTCGTAATAGCTGTTCCTGTTTTACCACAAGCCCCTGGTACTTTTTAAAGGTTTTTTCATAATCCTTTCTCAAGGTTTGATTTTCAGGGTCTTCATCAAGTAAACAACTTGTTAAGGATCATCCATACTCACTGAAGCAAAAAAAATCTACTGATAAATTCTATGAACAACGGCACTATTAGATTTTATATGCAACTTTATCCAGTTATTTTTCTCACCAAAAGTTTAACTAAAATGTTCTCTGTATAATAATTGTGCTGTAACAGCACTTCTTATCTAAGTGCTCATGGATTTCCTAGGAGTCCTTGGGTGAACAAACTTTTTTTTAATGTAGCCCACAGCTAACATCATATAGATGTTTGAACCTCACCAAATACTTGAATTCCCAGAAACTGTATGTGAGTATTTTATGTAGGTGCACAAATCTATAACTTTCAACAGATTATCAAGTGGGTCCACGAACCAAAAATACTACTGCCTCAGAGAATGATTTAGTTACTAAGAACACTGGATTTTACTTCAGACAGAGGCCCAGAATATTTAAAGGATATAGATTAAATCTAAAGCTTTTGTAGCAGCCTTTTCAGACTAGAGATGCCAAGAAAGAACTAGCCCAAACTTAAAGGTAAACAAATTTTAAAAATCACATCTTTTGGTCCCAAATCGTCCCCTGGACACCTTGCAAAAATAATCAGTTATTTCAGCATGTGAGTCAAGCATATGACCCCAGAATATGAGTCAATGCAGCTAACCTTGTTGAATACCACTTGTATCAAAGTACAAAGAAATTTAGGACATAATAAAATAGTAACATGTCAGGAGAAATGACCAGAATTCTGATGTAATTTTTATATCCCTTCAATTACCATAATCTATTGAGTCTAAGACACATTTTCCTCACATCTTAACATCTCCAAAATGGGATGTGTCTTATAATCCATGATGTGTCATAGCTTAATTGAAAGCATATGTTCCTCTCCTAGCGGTTAAACAATAGTGAATCTTAAAATTAATGGTGTCTGATATAGAAATACAGTATGTCCTAAGATATCAGTTCTTGTCACCAAACAATCACAAAATGCAAATTCATGATTGCTAAAGAGTTCCACTAGTGGTTCCCTGCATACTTCTCCAGTTTAAATAAATTTTAGGTATCACTGAAGCATTCAGGAGTCTTGGGACTCCAGAACTGATGTAGTCTCTAGGATTCTTGGGTTGTCGATGTAGTTGAGTCACTGTCAATCTAGATGCCAGAAGTTTATGGTATGCATAGGAAATTTATAAACCTGAAAAGATTCTAATTAAGAAAAGTCAAAGCTTGTGTGTGGTGTGGATTTTATAGCATCTTGGAATTCCATGTGACAATAATAAAAGTCTGAGAGATTTTGTACACAATAACCTGAGTTAACCTATTACAACACAGATTAAATTGAAGCCTCAGGGTTTCCGGAGGCCAAAATTAATATAAAAGTAAGGTCCACTTTTGCACAAAGCAGAGTTAAAAATGTATGATACACTGCACAACAGGAATAAAGTTTTCACTTTTTAAAAGACACAATAAACACGTGATTCAAAGGAAAGTTACCAGCATGCCTAGTTGATCTACAAAACACATCATGTTTGAACAGATATGAATAAACCAGGGGCCTCCGATCCAGAAGCATTAAGTTGTAGAGGCTAAAATATGATAAATATCTTCAAATATGAGAAGAATTATGATGTTGAAGAGAATATCCTTATTCCATATTGCTTTGGTATGCAATACTAGAACCAATGGATAGAAGTTATTGGGAAATGGACTTCAGTGCACTAAGCAAAAGACTATTATAATAAACAGAATGCTAAACCACAGAATGGGTGAAATAGATAAGCATTGACATTGTTAAAGAAGAGCCGATGTAATGCCATTTGCCAGGGAAGTTGCAGAAAAGATTTTTATATTTGCAAGATAGGTTAAAACAGATACCTAAGTTTTCTTTCACAGGTTCTATCATTCTATAGGCCTTTCAAATTTTTATTTATTAACAACAGTATTTTTGCACTTTCCTAGAAAAATAGAACCTTTAGGTTCATCACCAAATTTACACCCATTCTAATCAAAGTCACCTTAGTACTCACATAGAAGTATATTGTAGCGGTGAACTAGGCTTCAACTAACCAAAGGATCATAGTGGATGTAATTACGTAATCCTTTAGAAGTTCACCTACTAAGTTACCCAACACAACTACTACCTGCTCCTTCTACCTCATTAACTAATAAAGGTTGTTAAAAGACAAAAAGTGAATGTCAAACTGTATTCATTTTGACAGTTTCAATCTACTTCTTAACCTTCAATAACACACTCCTGCATTGTTTCCAAGTAATGCAATTAACAATTTTAAAAAAGAAAAAAGAAAAGAACAAAACCATCCCACCCATCCAAAGCTTATAGCAAAAGGCAAAAGAGGGTTCAAATGCCACCCTAAAAGGATATCAGCTTTCTTCTTCTTTGAAAGTTCTTCTTGCCAAAGCTCATGTCTTTTTAACTCATGATCAATAATATTCATACACAGAGCTCCAATTTTATAATGAGTAATAAGTCCATGAAACTGAGAAAAGCTTTAAAGAAGACATTTTAATATATATTTAAAAGAATACATTTTATGGGTACAGGAAATTTGTTTTTGGTGATCAATGGTACAAACCATGTAGAAAATAAATTTGATATACATATTTTAAAAGATAAATCAACAATACACTACTAGGAAGACTTGAGATTATAAAATTATTTTAAATATATCACACTACCCTTACCTAAAATACAGTTATTTTTAAGAAGTTAGAAAGTAGACATTTTTTGTAACTAACCACCATATTAACTAGTCAGATATTCACAATAGATTTTTCGATTATTGTCTAACAAAACTAATAATGTATCAATACTAGACATACATTTTATTTATTGTGTAAAACTGACATCAATTAGTAAAGTACTAGTAATTAGGTTTTACATATGTTTTCTGGACAATTCATTCATCCAAGTATTTATTCAATAAACAATTATTTGCTAATACTAGCACATTTTTAGAACAGAAGCAGCAATTCTCTAGGAATTGGCTAGAACTTTTCGTAACATTTTAATAAACATCTTTCTTAAGGATATATGTGTATAAATAAATATGAATACATAATAGGTATGTATTTGCACATACATGCATATATATAACAATAACATTTACTGAGCACTTACTGTGGGTCAGGCCTTATTCTAAGCATTTTAATTTTTAATTCATTTAATTCGAAAAACTATCCAAAGAGGGTGCGACTATTACTATCCAAATTTTACTCATAAGGAAACTGAGGCATGAGTGAGTATAGACTAAATGAAAGATAGAATAACAGATAGCAAGACAGAAAATGGGAAACAGGAATAAGAATTTAGCGGTACAGCATAGGCAGACACACAGAGAAACTGAGAGAACGAGTGATCTACATATTGAATCAATGACACAAACAGCAATAGAGATACAGTAGTCATTTGATTTAATAATTTTTATACTCACCTGGAAAAGCAAAAAAAGATGTAAATTATGTTTGTAGCTAACTCAACACTTTGCTTCCAGTCTTCTCTCAGGACCCTTGCTAATGCACCAAGGGCAGTTTCTAAAGAAAAAGGAGAAGTACCGAAATGATCATTCTCCTTGCTCTGGTATAAAGGGTGATTGGTTTTAAATGTCTAGTTATTAATAAATAACAAAGCTAAGATAGAACTGGGACAAAAAGTAGTATGCTTCTTTCCAATACGGACAGCTACTTTTAAAACTAAAATGTAACTTTACTTAAAGATACGTAATATGCTACTTCAAGTATATACTGTACACAGAAGTAATCAAATATGATTTAGATAAAGTGACATAATATATATTATGGTAACAATAAAATAATTAAAAAGCCTTTCATTTTTTAATTTAATAATCTTAAATTAAGAACTGCAATCTTAATTTGTAAGATTAAGAACTATACTCTTACTACTGCAGTACTGATTTTTTTCTTTTTAACATCTGATTTAATGTATTTGATAATATGAAAAAAAACTTGAATAAGTCTAGAAAAAAATGAGCAGTTTAGTAGACTAACACTAGTTCCATTAAAGTAAATTAAAAACCAAATAAAATCTATACACAGAAAAATAAATTTAATATTTCAGTATCACACTGAATTTATGCTAATAGCCGCAAATAAAACAAAAAGCTTTCACAAAATTAACTTTCAGGTAGGTTAATAAGCATTTCTGCTAAAATTTTCTCTTCAGGAAATGAAAATTATAAATTAATGACATAGTTTCAAATTGGGTTGGTACATGGCATACTAATTCTTAAAATAATTAAAACAAAATATCTGTATGTTAAAATATAAAAATCATAATTCCACTGTTTTTAATAGATACTCAAGATTTACAATAGTACTTTATGGACTGCATTATAAGTATTTATTATGGTAATGAAAATGTTCCATATTTGAGCTTTCTGGCTATTTGGACTATGAACAAAAATTAATTGTATTAGTTATGAATCCACATAGTGACAAATTTTTTAGCAAATTAAAAATCATCCTATGATAGCATTTCACAGTATTATTCATATTCACAATGCAGAGAACTGGAATAGTATATGCTTTGAAAAAAATTATTTTGGAGTCATGTAAATAGGTTGGCAATGCATATTAACATGCAAAGCCTCCCAAAAGTCCTATTTAATAAAGAATCCGGTATAGCTTTGTTCAATCTAGTAATTCCCAAAGGTATTTGACCATTATAATCCAGAGAAAATAGTATTTCTTAAAATACTAGCCTATACAGAACTGTTCTATAATGTCATAAATTTAGGTATAGGTTTAGTGACCTATTTGCAAAATTTTATTTCATTTTTCTCCTTTAAAACAGAATAGAGAAACATCTCAATAAAAATACAGTTACAGGAGTTGTACACAGTTTACCAAGAAACAGCTAAAAGAAAATATAGTTTACAAGAGGTTAAAAGACAATCCCAAATTAATTTCTACATTGAATGCAATCATAATCAAAATCCCATTATGACTTTTCACAGAATATGATGAAGTAATCTCAAAGTATATAAGACAAATGTGCAAGACCAGTAAAGCCAATTCTTGGGGAAAGAAAGCAATTTGGAACATTTTTTCCCACATATTCTAAAGTTCAAGTCAAAATAAAAAACAACACAACAATAGTGTGGTATCGGTACGTAAATAATCAAATAAACCAATGGAACAGAAGGAGAGGGAACACTAAAACAATTCCATGAAAATATGGAACAGTACCTGCCACAGAATAAGTTTTCAAGAATTATCTATTTCATAAAAGAATGGCAAGCATATAGCAGAAAAGGCATTTGAAATACTTATTTGAAAATACTGATTGAGAAAACTATTGATTTGAATTATTTTATCCAGGTATTTGGCAACAACCAGAAAGGCATTCTCTCTCATGTAATGCAAACCAGATAATAAACACATCTTTCCTATTTTGTTTTTGATAAATGTATAATCAGAAAACTATGGATTTAAAATGATTCTATAGGCAGGGCGTGCGGTGGCTCATGCCTGTAATCCCAGCACTTTGGAAAGCAGAGGCGGGTAGATCACCTGAGGTCGGGAGTTTCAGATCAGCCTGACCAATATGGTGAAACCCTGTCTCTACTAAACACACACACACACACACACACACACACACACACACACACACACACACACACACACACACAAAATTAGCCGGGCATGGTGGCACATGCCTGTAATCCCAGCTACTCAGAAGGCTGAGACGGGAGAATCACATGAACCCGGGAGGCGGAGGTTGCAGTGAGCCGAAGGTCGCAGTGAGCAGAGATCGTGCCACCGCACTCCAGCCTGGGCAACAGAGGGAGACCTTGTCTCAAAAACAAAAACAAAACAAAACAAAACAAAACAAAACAAAACAAAAATGATTCTATAGTGGTATTACTGAGAAAAGGGTGTTAAAAACATTCTATCTCCTTTTCTTGTTACTATCAAGTACTTCCAGTGAAAGGAAAGCAAATACTTGATGTGAAATTCAATCTCAATGAAACTGCAAAGATTAATAGCTTTCCCTGTGCTACTGAGAAAAAACTAATACTGGAACTTTAATAAAACATGATATATATATTTATGCAAATGTCTGTAGTTTGATCTTATATTCTAATTGAAACAATAAAAGAGTTTCCCAGAGTAGAAGAAAGAAAAGGCATAGTACCATTAATGCTTAATTTTCCTTGTTTACATTAAACGGTTTGTGAATTCTCCGGAGAATATTTAAATGCTATGCTCTCAATTTAAGAAATCTGAGTAGAAAGAAATAAAGAGCTGGAAAATATATGCAGTCTTAAGTTTTGTATAAATAATTGTAACTTATTCATCTATTATGATTAAACATGTTTTATGGTAATCACCATTTAATAGTAGTTCTTCCAAGTTATCAGGATTTCGAGCAAGCTGCAGGATCAAAGCAGAACCCCGAACCTTGTCAGGAATATCTTCATATAATAACTCAATATATTCATCCATGTCATTAATGTTAGCAACTTCATCAATCTGAAACAAAGGAAGAAGCAGAAAGTACTCATCAACAATGCTCAACAGATCCACTGTCAAAGAAATAATATTTTGTGATCAATACAGATATAACAATACAGAAATTTCCAAAGAACTCACAGTAACCATCTTTTTGGATAGGGAAATTTTAGATCTTTAGACCTAGGACTCTAATACAAAACCCCATGATAAAATGAGATGTATATTAACTTTAAAAATTGTTTATCAATATAAAGTATCTTAAATGTAATAAAAAATATTTGTATCTACTATAGTAGATTAAACAATATTTCAAAACATATTACAATAAGAATATGTAAACATTTTTGCCCATCATTTACCAAAATTAATTGTTTAGAAAGCACAACCAGCCACAGGTACAGCGGCTCACAGCTACAATCCCAGCACTTTGGGAGGCCGAGGCGGGCAGATCACAAGGTCAGGAGTTCGAGACCAGCCTGACCAACATGGTGAAGCCCCGTCTCTACTAAAAATACAAAAATTAGCTGGGCGTGGTGGCACGCACCTGTAATCCCAGCTACTCAGGAGGCTGAGGCAGGAAAATCGCTTGAACCCGGGAAGCAGAGGTTGTGGTGAGCCGAGATCACGCAAAAAAAAAGCAGAACCAATACTTTTTGTCTTTTTCAATTAAATAATGGTTTTCTACCTTTCTCAGGTACCTGAGTTCAGTCATTTTTAAAAAATACCACATGCTTAATGTGATTGTGTGTATTATTGATGGAAAAAGGCAATATCTTATAATTCAGTCCTCTATGAGATCAGAACGCATGCAGTCTTACCTCCATTCCTTCAAAAGGAGGTGGATCTTTAGGCTTGCTTGATTTTTCTTTTTTCTCTGTAACAAGATTTTTTTTTTAAATAAGGAGAATTAGGTTTTTAGGGTTTCTAGGTAATTTTTATTTTCAGCAGCTGAGTTTAATTCTAGCTAAACTGGGGATATTAAAACCAGTTTATGAAATAATCTTTTTCAATGTATAAAAATGCTCATATATAATCAATTTGATCAAATGAGGATATCAAGGAGAGTATAAATTAATAAAATCTATATCACCAACTTCCTCCTTGGTTAACTTTTTGGGTATGTAAGGTATACAGTCAGACTTGCCAACAAGCAGCAAAATAGTCTGCTCTAAGTATTCTCTCTTTCCCTTCCTAATTCAAATTTAAGGTAGGAATAGGAAAATCAATAAGGCAAAGAAAAAAGTATGACTTGAGTAATATAAAAACTAAAATGAAAATTAACAAAGCAGAAAGAAATAAAAATTGGTAAATTTAAAACCTAAGATATAGAATAGTTGTTAACTGGTTCTTTTTTAACAAGTAAAATTAATATCATAAATTAAAAGGCAAACATTTATTACTTATATTAATTAAATCCCCACTTATTCCCAAATAAAGAGTTATCCAAAGGTGCTGAACACAAGTTTGAGCCATTCATTTATATTGAATTATCTAATTAATGGCATAATTTCATTTTTTAACAAAAAAACTATCAAATACTTTATTGATCTGGATTATAAGTCTAAGTAATGTATGTACATTAAAGTAAGTTAGAATGTTATCAAAATTTTTGATTCCATAATTAGCAAATAAATATATGATAGAATTAGTCATTATTTTCAGAGGACAGCACTCATTCTATATAAGATCATACATTCTCAACAACTTAATTCTGCTTCAGACAGATAATTTACTAAGACAGTGGTTTTAATTATGCAAAAAAAAAATCACTGAATGTAATGAATTACACAACCAAGTAAGTATTATTGTTTCAATTGCTTTTAAGATAAGATTTCTGGCTTTGGAATACTGCTTGCCAAGTAAAAGAATTTTAACAAAGAAAACCAGTAGTGTAAAAAAAAGCATATATTTAATATACACTTCCTAAAGCATTTCCTATGTCTTCAATTATTAATAATACTCTACCCAGATAGAGAAAATATTGATTTGAATTATTTTATCCATGTATGATGACATGAACATTTTTTCATATTCCTCTAATTTCTGGGGAGCAAGGTAAAACCACTGATTTGCCCTGAAAACACAGTGAAAGAGTTTTTACTGGTTCAAAGATACTTTATTCTAAATGCCTTCAGAATTATATTAATTTGGCACTAGGAAAGATCAACTTTAACTATACTGTACAACCTACAATAAGTAGACACAGATCTTAAAAGACTACCAGATTTGCTTTTCTCCTTGGATTTACTGGACTATGTGATCTCTCATCATTTACAGACATCTTAACAAGAATATTCTATTAACAAAATACTTAATACAAATTTTCCTTGATAATATTTTCCTTATCTACATAGTACTTAACAATGCCAGGTATGTGATTAGAAGCAATCACGTTCAAAATGTCTATTTTTGCTTTTTTTTTTTTTGAGACGGAGTCTTGGTCTGTTGTCAGGATGGAGTGCAGTGGCACGGTCTTGACTCACTGCAACCTCTGCCTCCTGGGTTCAAGCGATTCTCCTGCCTCAGCCTCCTGAGTAGCTGGGGTCACAAGCATGCACCACCACAACCAACTATTTTTGCATTTTTACTAGAGATGGGGTTTCACCATGTTGGCCAGGATGGTCTTGATCTCTTGACCTCGTGATCTGCTCGCCTCGGCCTCCCCAAGTGCTGAGATTACAGGTGTTAGCTACCATACCCGGCCCTTTTTGCTTTTAAATAAATTTACAACCATTTAATTCGTTCAACAAATATATGTTGACCATCTATGTTAGACACTGTATTCACAGCTAATAAAAGTATATATTAAGTACAAGGCATTTTATTTGCTGTGTATGAAGAGAGACTAATTTGAAAAAATTCCAAACAAAATTTTCTTTTTTTTTCCTACTTAGTCCAATCAAAACTACAGCACTGATATATTATTTTAAGAGCACCAGCTGGGCACAGTGCCTCATGCCTGTAATCCCAGCACTTTGGGAAGCCGAGGCAGGAGGATCGCTTGAACCCAGGAGTTTGAGACTAGCCTAGGCAACACAGTGAGACTCCCATCTCTACAAAAAATGTAAAAAATTAGCCAAGTGTGGTTACAATTTAGTGGTGAACTCATAAAGGGATACCCATCGTGGGCATCTGCCTGTGGCTCGGTAACCTCTTGACATTTCAGAGGCCCAGAGATGAATCCAAGTAGCTGCCTGGCTTCTTTAAGCCAGGGGCTGTCTCTGCTGCCTCCCTTGCCAGCAAGGCATTGCCGACCTTCACATAAGCTTGCTTGGAGTAGAGAAACAGTTTCTGAATCTGAAAGACTTCTCCGGTAAGTATTCCCAAGCGCAATCGACATCCCTTTTGCCTTCTCCTGATCTGTTGGCCTCCTTAAAGGTCCTGTTGCCTCTTCAGAGGTCCTGTTGACACTTCCTAATCTGTAAAAAGGGCCCTGTTTAAGGGGGATTTTCCCAATTGGAAGGAGAATAAAGGGCAATGTTTGGGGGGAGTACTCCTGGATGATTTGGTTTCAGTTATGAAACCTGATTTTAGAGTTCTGACTTACCGGGGTCTCATGTCTGTTCTTATCTTGTCCTGTTTGTGTGTGGGGAACCCAGAAGGAAACATTAGCAGAAGTTCAGTGGGCCTAACAAGTGGAAAGGGGGGTTTGTTTTATCTGTTTTGCTAGGTTAAAACTTGGATACTGAGCCAAGTAACTGGTGTTTGTCTTTGTTATGTGTGTATTGTAATTTTCTCTCGGTCGATACAGGAAATGCTAACTTGATCCCTCCTACCTCAAGCAGCCCCTTGGATTCTATCTTGCAAAACTGGGCAGCTTTCACCTATGAACCCATGAAAACAAAGAAAATGGTTTTCTTTCATAATCAGCAAGCAGGGTGATCAAAGCTCTGCTCTTTTGGAAGCCACAGTTTAAGAGAATCCAGGAACCCAACAAGGGGGCAACAGGGTAGTAAGAATCGTTTACCAGTCAGGTTCCTGATCTCTCTGTGTAGAATCCGGCTGAGCAAAAGGTAAAAAAATCAGTTTCCTGCAAGGTTTTGATTAATAGGAGAAAAAGATGTGTATGACTAGTCTTGGGAAATACTGACTCTGGTGTACTTTTTGGTTTATTAATATTCATATTGTTCCCTTTCTTTCCAGAAATAATCTTTTCTTTGTCTTTCTGTGCTCTTCATAAAGAAAAGGTACTAACTGAGGGCTCCTCTCATCTTGTTTTATGTCCTTGAAAACTTGACCTGTGACTGAGTGGGAGCTCTATAAAATAGAACAATTCCTTTACACTATATACTCTGGTTTCAATAATTACTTCATTTTGCTCTTCCTCCACATTGGCTACCTTCTTGGAGAACACAGGTCACAGAGGCATTTTCTATTGCCCTGACATAATTTTCTGCTTTTGCGGGTAGCTTCGAGGCTAGTGACCTGAGCTCACACAGACCCACATCTAAGCCTTCTCTAGCCTTAAGGCCCAACCAGCAATCCGTTTTACTGTCATTTTAGCCATTATAGATGACAACAAGCAAGGAATTGAATATTGTTTTTTTCATATTAGTTTGCATTTCCTTATGCATCCAGTGAACCAAGTCCCCAGAAGTTGTATCCATCTCCAAATTCACTGTAACTTTTACCTTTAGTAATTGGGCACAGCCCAGCTGCAGTTCCATGCCATGGATGACCACATGGTCACACAGGAATCAAAGGTTCCTTATCCTCCACCTTTTTATTTTATAGATTAATATCATCAGCTCCCTGAGGAAACTATACTGAAATGGCTTATGAGAGTAACTAATTTGGGAGCAGTGTCTTTGGTTTTAAATGCTGCAGAGTGAAAGAACGTGTTTGGGTTGGTATGGTACCCACTGCTCACAATTAAACAATTGCAAATGATTATACATGAACCAGACAAACAGGACATGATTAGTGAGGAAAGAGTTAGCCTAATGAATTGGATAAAAGCCACTGTAAGGTCTCTTTACCCTAAGAAAGGGGACTGTCCGACTCTACCTGTAACTGCCAAGTGGAGTACCCCAGATGAAGCAGCTAATGTGGTTTGTATGCAAGCCATATGGGACTGGCATTATGATGACAGGGATATTCACCCCTTGAATATGCCCATTACCCAGGTCATGGTCAGCTTCTTCTCATGGGTCTTACAGATGCTAACAGAAAATATGAGGTTCGTTAACAAGGGAATGGTGAAGGGTAGAGGGGAGGGTCAAAGGATGCATCCCAGGAAGATGGGAAGTTTTAAACAGTTATTAAGAAATATGATGAATGAAGAAAACATTGATAGGAGTAAAACTAAGAGGAAAAGAAAAGGGGAGAGTCAGGGGACTCATCCCAGCAGAAGGAAAATCTTTAGACAGTTATTAAGAAATTGAATGAATAAAATGGAAATTGATGGCGTTCAAACAAAGGCCTTGATTGCTGGTTCCCCCAATATTAAAGGGTACCAAATCAGTTTTCTGTACTTACCCCAGTTGGAGACATTTTTTTGAAAATCAGAAGACAAAGATCAGTATGAGAAAACTGACCAACAATTGCCTAGGGTGATGTTGAGGTGACTAATCAACATAAAGATTGACTAAAAAGCCTTGGTCCCTTAGCTAAACCCTCTGCTGGGAACCCAAATCTCTTTTCACAGGAGAGGGTAAAATGGTCTGGGAGTGAAGAGAAATTGCCAGGACCAGAACATAAAATTAAGGGTGGATAGGATTATCAAAGTTGAAATGTTTATATAGGCTTTTTGTAAGTAATTGTATATTATTTACCTAAATGTCTTATGAAAATGGATATTGTATCTGACTAGGGGATGTTTTCTCTACCTAGTACTATAAAACTGAAGGCATGCAAATCTGCCCTTCAAGCTATAATTAACTGGACATACTACAATGGGAACCAATAAGATTGCCCGAGCCCACAGAATATAGAATAGAAGCTGGAGTGCTGGTAGGAACAAATTATCCACTTGATAGCCTTTTGTGGAATGTTTACTGAGGCTTATAGCAAAAGTCTGTGAGCACATCCCAGTGATGAGTGCTGTGACTCTGGACTAGAGAATTTCCACTTAAGAGGCATTTACTGCCTTGTTACAGGACATTAACTGAAGACATCCTATGATGGAAGGACATACAATGATCATGACATCTGAAATACCCATGCTATTTGGGGCAATGTCAGAAACAGTCTAACTGGGGACAGCAGTGCCCAGAAGAGCTCCATAATAAAATGGAGATACTTTGTATATGATCATGCTACTTGGGAAATTCAAGGAGGAGATACTCATGAGCAGGGAGCCTCTTTTTCCCCAGGATTGACTCTGAAACTGTGTGAGAAGCTGCAGGATTCTACGGTGCCCGTTAAACAGCTCTTACCTGACTGACAAAGAGCTGCCTGATTTATGAAAGGCAATTCCAAGGTGAACAGACAACATCCTGTTTGGAAGTCGGCTACTCTGACTGAAGACGAGTCAAGAAAACTTTTTTTTTCTTTTGAGCTATTTATAGCTTATGACAAGTAAAGTACATCTTTATGAGCAAAATTTGCCTTTCTACCTGAGTTCTCACAAATGTGGAAACTTCATTCATAAGTATTATTTTATGGCAATATAGTTATTTGCATAAGTTCAATAAGAATCTGCTTTCTTTTGTAGCAGGACACAATTGCAGATGCTGGTTACTTTACCAAGGCTTTGACTGGATTGGCATATTTTCAGATATGACTAAACTGCTTTGAGGAATTGATGTTGACTTTATAGAGCCAATAAAAGCCCCTTGGAAAGACTAGCCTTCTACCTTGTCTATGTAGTTTCTTTTTAGGGTTCCTCACCTGTGATAAGTAAAAAATGTTACTTTCAACAGATCCAGAAACCTCAAGTTATTTTGGGACCTCCACAAGAAATGAGTTCACCCAATTCATACAGGTGTCTGCAGGCATGGATAAATCCTTGGTTTAGCTAACCTTGAGGCTTTCAAAAAGTCTAAACTAAGATTCCTTATGGAAAAGTTCCTGCAAAGTCAACTTAAAAGAGCCTATATGGCCAATCAATATTCTTGCCATACTTTATGCAAATAGGCCAAGTATAATAAGACTTATTTTGGAAATAAATTGGTCCTACTATAATTTGTCTTTGGTAGAAATGGCATACTAGAGATAAAAATTTTGTTTCAAAAGAAACAATAGTATACCTGTTACTAGATTCTAGCCTTGTCTATTATTTTTGGGTTTTTATTGTTTTCTACAATTTGAACTAAACCTGAATTCTTTCCTGGCTACAAGTCTTCAAACTAACATTTTCAAAATTTTCTTCCATTCTTCTGACTTGAACTCTGTTCCAGACAGAAATATAGTTATAACTAAGCATTAATTAGGCTACACTTTGGCTCATTACCTTGCTGCTAAAGTCACATAGCACTACATACTGACCATTTACATCCCCATTGTTCTTACAGACAGGATCTCTGACGTTAAGAATCATAAGGATTTTGCTTAAGGATCATTTAAAATGTTTTTCAGACCCTGAGTTGCAGTGAAACAGCTGACACCTCGGAAGACCCTCATAGAGGAAAGAAATCAGCATGAGAATACAGTCTCTTCATCATCCTGTCCCATTACTTCACCTTACACTCTTTGACCAATCAACAATCTCCACACTTCAGCCCAATCCAAAATCCTTAAAAACTCTAGCCCCAAACTTCTCAGGGAGATGGATTTGAGGTTTTCTCTCATCTCCTAGTTTGGTGACCCCCAAATTAAACTTTTTTCTTGCTGCTGCTGCCAAAAAAAAAGGAAACAAAGAAAAATAATTCATGAAAGTTATATCCGTTGGATAGTCTAAGGCATATGATATATATTTTAACACTTACATAATCCGTCCAAATGACAAACAAATATAAAAAAGAAGCTTATAAAGTATCAGTCTAGTTGGTGCAGTGAAAATAGGTTTTCTGCCCCAAATTCTTTCCTTTTATTATTCTAGAATCAATATGACAGACATTTCCTTTTTTATTCTTACTTCAGTATATGTGTACATACACAAAACATGAAAAAAGAATTAGACCATTTTATGTGGAAGCATCTAATATAAAGCCTACCATGAAAGCAATTAATGTTTATTCTTTGTTGTTTACTCATTCATAGCACTGGTGAAAAAAACCTACCCAACATCAAATATCAATAGTTTGATAAACTTTTGTTTATAGTTGTTTGACAAACTATAAACAACTTTGGATCTGCATTAGGAAGCCAGGAATTCTACTACTTACCTTTTCCTGACAATGAATCACGGCGGTTCTGCAGATAGTACAAGAGCTGTTCCACCTCATTTAGTTTTGAAGGATGAATGAGTTTACATTCTTCAACCACCTTCCTTGCCAGGGAAGTTATATCTGTGTTGGCATTGAGACTCTTAAGTCGAATGCTGTAGGTATGACAGAATTTTTCAACTCACGTATTATAAAAGTAATAACTGCAATACTACTACTTTAAAATAATTTATAGGTTATAAATTATTATAGAGAATCTGGCCATAGACTCTTAGTAAAATAAAGTATTAGATATAATTAGACTTAGAAAAATACAAGGCAGTGATTTTCTGTGAGCTAGACAAACAAAATAACAAAAGGAACACAAAATCTTCTTCTAACTCTCTAGGCAAGACAGCATATTCGGAGATTCTGTTTTAAAATGGTATTTCTGATATAAAATATATAAAGTCTTTAGCATTATCAAATGTAAGAATTCATACCATCATAAATAAATCATTTTCTTGACCATACCCACAAATGCTAACTTTTTTTCAGCTAGGGACAAGACACAATATTGATACGTTCAGATTTAGTTGCTCCGGTGGTAATTATATAGAAAGTAAAAGCAAAAGAAAGTGAAATCCGGCTGGGCACAGTGGTTCACATCTGTAATTCCAGCACTTTGGGAGGCTGAGGCGGGGGGCTCACAAGGTCAGGAGTTCGAGACCAGCCTGGCCAATATGGTGAAAACCCGTCTCTACTAAAGATACAAAAAATTTGCCGGGTGTGGTGGTGTGCGCCTGTAATCCCAGCTACTCGGGAGGTTGAGGCAGGAGAATTGTTTGAACTTGGGAGGCAGAGGTTGCAGTGAGCCAAGATCGCACCATTATACTCCAGCTTGGGCGACAGGGGAAGACTCTGTCTCAAAAAAAAAAAATAAAAAAGTGAGATCCACTTTAAGATCTGTATGAGGAATTTTGAGGAACAAATGAATACATTTTATACTTAGGTTAGTGCATTAACAATAATAAGCCAACACCTCCCTCTTTTTAAAGTTAGCCCAGGAGATTCACTGGGAATCCATTAAGAAACCATTATTAAGAGTCTGGAAACAATTGCCAGGAAGAGGTATAAAGACATAAAATTAGATTCAAAGTGAAGAGTCAACCTGGTGGCAAAAGACTGTCAAGCAGATGCTCCCATGCAAGCTTCTTTTCAAAAAGAGAAAAATAAGCAAGCAGCCACTGTGTAGAATTATTTTGTGTTAAAGATGGCTAATTTTTTGTTGGAAGACATCAAGGAATTAGAAGGAGCAGGAGTGGAGATCTCAGAGCAATGTCCTGTAAGCTTATTATTCATACACAGATGATTTCTCCTGAAACCATTCCAGCAGAATGACTTAGATATTATTCCTAGCTATATATTCAACCCCAAATCTGGTTATCCTGGGGTTCTATAAGCTATGTAATCGCTTTTAATAAATTCCTTTTCTGTTTAAATTTGTTAGAGTGGTTTCTAATGTTTACAAGAAGAACTCTAGCAATATTCTGTCCCTTTATTTCTTCTTTAACTTATTTGGTTTTTTTTTTTTTGGTTTCTACCTTGAAAGTCCTTTAATTTTATTATATTTTTATATAGTCTTAGCTGCATATCAGAAGGCATAGAGAGAAAGAAAGGTCAATACAGAGAAAAACTCTAAAAACCTCTAGTTTGCTTCCAATTGCTTGCAATTATGAGTAAAACTGCTATAAACATTCAAGTGCAGCTTTTTGTGTGAACATGTTTTCAACTCATTTGGGTAGATATCTAGGGGCATGAGGAGGGTCCAAGATGGCTGAATAGAAACAGCCCCAGTGTGCAGCTCCAAGTGAGATCAACGCAAAAGGTGGGTGATTTCTACATTTCCAACTGAGGTATCCAGTTCAACACATTGGGACTGGTTAGGCAGTGGGTACAACCCATGGAGAGTGAGCAGAAGCGGGGTGGGAGGACATCACTTCACCCAGGAAGTGCAAAGAGCTGGGGGACATCCCTCCCTCAGCCAAGGGAAGGTGTGAGGGACTGTGCTACCCGGCCCGGGTGCTATGCTTTTCCCACAGTTTTTACAGTCCACAGATCAGGAGATCCTTTGTGAGCCAATACCACCTGGGCCCTGGATTTCAAGCCCAAAACCAGGCGGCTGTTTGGGTAGGCACTGAGCTAGCTGCAGGAGTTTTTTTCATACCCCAGTGGTGCCTGGAACCCCAGCAAGACAGAACTGTTCACTCCTCTGGAAACGGGGCTGAAGCCAAGGAGTCAAGTGGTCTCACTCAGGGAGTCCTACTCTTATGGAGCCCAGCAAGCTATGAACCACTGGCTTGAAATTCTCACTGCCAGCACAGCAGTCTGGAGTTGACCTGGGATGATCAAGCTTGGTGAGGGGAGGGGGGCCTGCCATCAGTGAGGCTGTAGTAGGCAGTTTTCCCTGGACAGTGCTAAGGAGACTGGGAGGTTTAGACTGGGTAGAATTCACCACAGTGTGGCAAAGTGCTTCTTTAGATGCCTCCTCACTGGACAGGGCACCTATAAAGGAAATGCGGCAGCCTTAGGGGCTTACAGATAAAACTCATCTCTCTGGGACAGAGAACCTGGCAGGAGGGGTGGCTGTGGGCACAGCTTCAGCGGACTTAATCTTTCCTGCCTGCTGGCTCTGATGAGAGCAGCTGATCCTGACAGAGGGAATTCTCCCAGCACAGCACACTAGCTCTGCTAAGGGACAGACTACCTCCTCAGGTGGGTCCCTGACCCCTGTGCCTCCTGACTGGGAGAGACCTCCCAACAGGGGTTGACAGACATCTCATATAGGAGATCTCTGGCTGGCATCAGACAAAGCTTCCAGGGGAAGGAGCAGGCAGCAATATTTGCTGTTCTGCAGCCTCCAGGCGAATGGGGTCTAGAGTGGAATTCCAGCAAACTTCAGCAGACCTGCAGAAGACGGACCTGGCTGTTGGAAGATTAACAAACAGAGAGCAACAACAACAATATCAACAAAAAATACCCCCCAACAAAAACCCCATCCAAGGGTCATCAGCCCCAAAGATCAAAAAGGATAAATCCACGAAGATGAGGAGAAACCAGCACAAAAACGCTGAAAATTCCAAAAACCAGAATGCCTCTTCTCCAAATGATCGCAAGTCCTCTCCAGCAAGGGCACAAAACTGGATGGAGAATGAGATTGATGAAATGACAGAAGCAGGCATCAGAAGGTGGGTAATAACAAACTCCTCTTAGCTAAAGTAGCATGTTCTAACCTAATGCAAGGAAGCTAAGAACCTTGATAAAAGGTTACAGGAAATGCTAACTAGCATAACCAGTTTAGATGAAACATAAATTACTTGATGGAGCTGAAAAACACAGCATGAAAACTTCGTGAAGCATACACAAGTATCAATAGCCAAATCAATCAAGCAGAAGAAAGAGTATCAGAGACTGAAGATCACCTTGCTGAAACAAGGCACAAAGACAAGATTAGAGAAAAAAGAATGAAAAGGAACAAACAAAGCCTCCAAGAAATATGGGACTATGTGAAAAGGCCAAACCTACGATTGATTGGTGTAACTGAAAGTTACAGGGAGAATGGAACCAAGTTGGAAAACACACTTCAGGGTATTATCCAGGAGAGCCTCCCCAGCCTAGCAAGACAGGCCAACATTCAAATTCAGGAAATACAGAGAACACCACTAAGATACTCCTCGAGAAGATCAGTCCCAAGACACATAATCATCAGATTCTCCAAGGTTGAAACAAAGGAAAAAAATGTTAAGGGCAGCCAGAGAGAAAGGTCAGGTCACCTACAAAGGGAAGCCCATTAGACTAACAGCAGATCTCTCTGCAGAAACTCTACCAGCCAGAAGAGAGTAGGGGTCAATATTTAACATTCTTAGGGAAGATAATTTTCAACACAGAATTTCATATCCAGCCAAACTAAGCTTCATAAGCAAAGGAGAAATAAAAATCTTTCCAGACAAGCAAATGCTGAGGGATTCTGTCACCACCAGGCCTGCTTTACAAGAGCTCCTGAAGGAAGCACTAAAATATAGAAAGGAAAAACCGGTACCAGCCAAATGCAAAAACACACCAAAATATAAAGACCAATGACATTGTGAAGAAACTACATCAACTAATGTGCAAAATAGTCAGCTACCAGTATGATGACAGGATCAAATTCACACACAACAATGTTAACCTTAAATGTGAAAGGGCTAAATGCCTCCATTGAAAGACACAGACTGGCAAATTGGATAGAGTCAAGACCCATTGGTGTGCTGTATTGAGGAGACCCATTTCACATGCAAAGACAAACTTAGGCTCAAAATAAAGGAATGGAGGACTATTTACCAAGCAAATGGGGGGGGGGGGGGGGAAGCAGGGATTGCAATTCTAGTCTCTGATAAAACAGACTTTAAACCAACAAAGATCAAAAAAGACAAAGAAGGGCATTACATATGGTAAAGGGTTCAATGCAACAAAAAGACCTAACTCTCCTAAATATATATGCACCCAATACAGGACCACCCAGATTCACAAAACAAGTTCTTAGAGACGTACAAAGAGACTTAGACTCCCACACGATAATAGTGGGAGACTTTAATACCCCACTGTCAATAATAGACAGATCAACAAGACAGAAAATTAACAAGGATATTCAGGACTTGAACTCAGCTCTGGACCAAGTGGACCTAATTGACATCTACAGAACTCTCCACCCCAAATAAACAGAATATACATTTCTCTAAGTGCCCCATGGCACTTATTCTAAAATTGACCACATAATTGGAAGTAAAATAATCCTCAGCAAATGCAAAAGAACGGAAATCACAGGCCACAGAGCAATCAAATTAGAACTAAGGATTAAGAAACTCACTCAAAACCGCATAACTACATGGAAACTGAACAACCTGGTCCCGAGTGACTCCTGGGTAAATAACGAAATTAAGGCAGAAGTAAAGAAGTTCTTTGAAACCAATGAGAACAAAGAGACAACGTACCAGAATCTCTGGGACACAGCTTAAGGAGCGTGTAGAGGGAAATTTATAGCACTAAATGCCCACATCAGAAAGGTGGAAAGATCTGAAATTGACACCCTAACATCAAAATTAAAAGAACTAGAGAAGCAAGAGCAAACAAAGTCAAAAGCTAGCAGAAGACAAGAAATAACTAAGATCAGAGCAGAAATGAAGGAGATAGAGACAAAAAACTCTTTCAAAAATCAATGAATCCAGGAGCTATTTTTAAAAAAAATTAACAAAATAGACTGCTAGCTAGACTAATAAAGAAGAGAGAAAAATCAAATTGACACAATAAAATACGATAAAGGGGATACCACCACTGATCCCACAGAAATACAAACTACCATCAGAGAAAACTACAAACACCTTGAAGCAAATAAAGCAGAAAATCTATAAGAAACGAATGAATTCCTGGATACATACACCCTCCCAAGACTAAACCAGGAAGAAATCGAATGCCTGAATAGTCCAATAACAACTTCTGAAATTGAGGAAGTAATTAATAGCCTACCAACCAAAAAAAAAAAAAAAGGCCAAGAACAGATGCATTCACAGCAAAATTCTACCAGAGGTACACAGCGGAGTGGGCACCATTCATTCTGAAACTATTCCAAGCAAGAGAAAAAGAGGGACTCCCCCCTAACTCATTTTATGAGGCCAGCATCATCCTGATACCAAAACCTGGCAGAGACACAACAAAAAAAAAGAAAATTTCAGGGCAATTTCCCTGATGAACATCAATGTGAAAATCATCAATAAAATACTGGCAAGCTGAATACAGCAGCATATCAAAAAGCTTAACCACCATGACCAAGTCAGCTTCATCCCTGGGATGCAAGGCTGGTTCAACATATGCAAATCAATAAAAGTAATCCATCACATAAACAGAACCAAGGACAAAAACTGCATGATTTTCTCAATAGATGCAGAAAAGGCCTTCGAAAAAATTCAACATCTTTTTATGTTAAACACTCTCAATAAACTAGGTATTGATGGAACATATCTCAAAATAATAAGAGCTATTTATGACAAACACATAGCCAATACCATATTGAATGGGCAAAAGCTGGAAGGATTCCCTTTGCAAACCATCACAAGACCAGGATGCCACTCCTATTCAACACAGTATTGGAAGTTCTGGCCAAGGCAATCAGGCAAGAGAAAGAAGTAAAGGGTATTCAAATAGAAAGTGAGGAAGTCAAATTGTATCTGTTTACAGATGACATGATTGTATATTTAGAAAACCCCATCGTGTCAGCCTATAAACTCCTTAAGCTGATAAGCAACTTCAGCAAATTCTTAGTGTACAAAATCCAAGTGCAAAAATCACAAGCAATCCTATACACCAACAATAGACAAGCAGAGAGCCAAATCATGAGTGAACTCCCATTCACAACTGCTACAGAGAAAATAAAACACCTAGGAATACAACTTACAAGGGAGGTGAAGGACCTCTTCAAGGAGAACTACAAACCGCTGCTCAAGGAAATAAGAGATAACACAGACAAATGTAAAAACATCCTATGCTCATGGATAGGAAGAATCAATATCATAATAATGGCCATACTGTTCAAGGTTTACAGATTCAATGCTATTCCCATCAAGCTAACATTGATTTTTTTCACAGAATTACGAAAAAGTACTTTAAATTTCATACAGAACCAAAAATGAGCCTGTATAGCCAAGACAATTCTAATCAAAAAATGGAGGCATCATGCTACCTGACTTCAAACTATACTACAAGGCTACAGTAACCAAAACAGCATGGTACTGGTATCATAACAGGGATATAGACCAATAGAACAGAACAGAGACTCAGATATAACACCACACATCTACAACCATCTAACCTTCAACAAACCTGACAAAAACAAGCAATGGGGAAAGGAGTTCCTATTTAATAAATGCTGCTGGGAAAACTGGCTAGCCATTTGTAGAAAACAGAAACTGGACCCCTTCCTTACACCTTATACAAATGTTAACTCAAGATGGATGAAAGACTTAAATGTAAAACCCAAAGCCATAAAAACCCTAGAAGAAAACCTAGGCAATACCATTCAGGACATAGGCAAGGACAAGGACTTCATGACTAAAACACCAAAAGCAATTGCAACAAAAGCCGAAATTGACAAATGGGATCTATTTAAACTAAAGAGCCTCTGCACAGCAAAAGAAACTGTCATCAGAGTGAACAGGAAACCTACAGAATGGGAGAAAATTTTTCTATCTACCCATCTGACAAAGGACTAATATCCAGAATCTACAAGGAACTTAAACAAATGTACAAGAGGAAAAACAAACAACCCTATCAAATAGTGGGTAAAGGATATGAACAGACACTTCTCAAAAGAAGACACTTATGCGGTCAAGAAACACATGAAAAAAAGCTCATCATTATTGGTCACTAGAGAAATGCAAATCAAAACCACAATGAGATACCATCTCATGCCAGTTAGAATGGTGATTATTAAAAAGTCAGGAAACAACAGATGCTGCTCAGTCTGTGGCGAAATTGGAATTGGTTTAACCATTGTGGAAGACAGTGTGATGATTCCTCAAGGATCTAGAACTAGAAATACCATTTGACCCAGCAATCCCATTACTGGGCATATACCCAAAGGATTATAAATCATTCTACTACAAAGACACATTCACACATAGGTTTATTACAGCACTATTTACAATAGCAAAGACTTGGAACCAACCCAAATGTCCATCAATGATAGACTGGATAAAGAAAATGTGGCATATATACATCACGGAATAATATACAGCCAAAAGAAGAATGAGTTCATGTCCTTTGCACGGAGATAGATGAAGCTAGAAGCCATCATTCTCAGCAAACTAACACAGGAACAGAAAACCAAACACCACATGTTCTTATTCATAAATGGGGATCGAACAATGAGAACACATGGACACAGGGAAGGTAACATCACCCATCAGGGCCTATCAGGAGGTAGGGGGGTAAGGGGAGGGAGAGCATTAGGACAAATATCTAATGCATGTAGGGCTTAAAATCTAAATAACGGGTTAATAGGTGCAGCAAACCACCATGGCACATGTATATCTATGTAACAAACCTCCACATTCTGCACATGAATCCCAGAACTTTAGAGTAAAATTAAAAACAAAAAAAAGAAACATGAAACACATCTTTTATGGTTGATTTCACAAGTTAGTAGTTCATAATCTATTATATTCATTTTCTAAATGGGATAAATTAGAATATATATGTTACAACAGGTTCCTATTAAGCTCACAAAAATCTTACTTTTTCTAGGATTAATATACTCCATATTTATAGTTTAATATAATCTCTCCTTCACTAAGATGAAGTATGCCTGGAAGAATGCCATAATTAATCACCTATGCAGATCAAAATAATATCAGATTTGTATAAAGTTTATATAATGTTCACTAATTTCAAAATGTACACAAATAAAGAACTTACATTTTTTGACATTCTTTTCGTTCTCCCAACATGGGGTCCCCCATTTCTCCAAGAATGGTGGCTTCCACTTCATATTGAACAATGAGTGCTTTTTCTGATGGATGTACATCAATATTCCCTCCTTTAACTTTCCTATAATACAAAATTGAAATGACATACCAGATTAAAACTCTCAAAGTGGCCATGGTTTTTGTCTATGTTTAGGTCTATAACATATGGGTTGGATTAACATGTGAATTTGAATCAGATTACTCTTGACTTGGGATTAGAGATAACTCTTTTTCTCTAACTGTAATATATATATATGTGTGTGTGTATGTGTGTGTGTGTGTGTGTATGTGTGTATATATATATCTTTGTCATGCATAAAGTATCTTTATAAATAGCTCTTCCTAGGAAAAAAATACATTTACCAAAGGATCATGCATAAGAGCAAGAGAATGAAACATAAACAATTAAGATGGCTTTGGAGAGAATGACCTCAAAAAAGTCAGTTATTCAAAACCAAAGACAACTGTCTTAAAATTTATGTTAAAAGAAAAAGTCAGGCCAGACATGATGGCTCACACCTGTAATCCCAGTGACTTGGGAGACCAGCATGGGAGAAATCCTTTAGGTCAGAAGTTTGAGACCAGCCCAGGTAATATAGTGAGAGACTGTTTCTACAAAAAATTTAAAAACTAGCGGGGCATGGTGGCAGGTGTCTGTGGTCCTAGATAATCACAGGCTGAGGCAGGAGGATCACTTGAGCCCTCTGATGGTGCCATTGCACTCCAGCCTAGGCAATAGAACAAAACTCTGTCTCTATCAAAAAAAAAAAAAAAAAAAAAAAAGTCAACCTGCCCATTAATTACCCCATAAACTGGACCAAAAGACAGGAAGAAATTATATATTACAATATATGTCATGTATCATTGTACAAGTTGTAGCATTAGTACCTAAATAAAATCACTGAATCACACCCAAATTACGTAACAAAAAAGCATTTACAGGTTAGGTAGGTTGTATAGTCACATATCTCAAATTATAGTGTCAATAGTAGGTTCTACGGAAAGGTTGTATATACTCTTTCTTCAAGCCCATGAAGTTGCAAAATGAATTCTTAATTGCAGTAAACCAGTGATGAATTAATCACTATTTGCCACTTGGCCATTTTAGAAGGCAATAAAGTTGGTTGTGCTGGAAGAGATTAAGCAACAGAAACAAGTAAAATCTCTCATTCTTAGTACTAGGTAGCAGCTAGCTAGTGGGGTCTTTTAGCCTGATAAGAAAAAACAAAAATATGACAACACCTTAAATTTAATTCCAGTAATTAGAAACTCAAAGCTTTTCTTTCAGTTGGAAATAATACTCTGATAAATTATGCATATTTTCAAAGTAATTTTTAACTGATCTGTTCACCAGAATTCCTCATGAAAAGGAGATGCATCTGCAGTGAGTATTAGGGTAATGATTAACTGTCAAGTACAGTGATAGAGTAGGAAATTAAGTACACTAAAGCATAGAGTCTAGGTAGGTCAGCAACTAAAGTGATAGTAAGACATATAGGACAAGTAAAGAATGAAAACAGAAGCCAGGCAGGTCAGCAAAAATCGAGGAATTAGGAAATGAGATATAAACATACATTTAAAAGAATGGTACAGATTCCAAAAGGTAAGATAAATGGATAAATGTACTAAAGCTATGTAAGTCACAGGAATCAAAAGATCTAAGGAAAGCTGAAAAACAGATATAATGTAGCATCACTATCTTAACTACATAAGAAACTATGTTAATTACGTAAGGCAAACTAGTTACTTCCTTCCTGATAACATGAAAAGCAATCCCACTCCTGGACTTTTTATAACTGTATCCAGTTAAGGGAAGAAAAGAATAAGGATAAAATATAAATGCAGATCCTTAGACTAGCCTCCTATTACCACTCTAAAATGGGTCTTCCACATATTGGCAGCTGGAGGAATTGCATAATTCTTGTCCTCTGTGGTCTCATATCTTGCCTTTCCTTAAAGAAATCAAATAATTAAAAAGGAAAAAAATGAAACACCTCACCACTCCTTTTTAGTTTTTGTTTGCCTTTTTTTGCTGTGTATGTGTGTTTTAGAGGAGTAAGTTAATTAAAATTTATCTCAACTTATGTTTATTACAGAAAAACTAAAACAGAAATGAGCAAAGAAAAAATAAATTCAAAAACTTACAAGAAGTAATCACTTGTTATTGGTAAACATATACATTCAGATATTTTTCTATTAGTACTAAACAATATAGAAAGAGAGAATGACAGCTATAGTGGTTTTTTTTGTTTTGTTTTGTTTTTGTTTTTTTAACAGAAGAGGCTTAAGGGTAGTAATCTAGTAGGGCTGAAACTATCATTTTACCTTAAATGCTGAACTTTCAAGTTGAATAGTATTCACAATGATGTCAGATATTTAACTACTGGGAGAATTAATTTCCAAATGTTCTACCTGAATTCCATTAATTAGATGAAAAAAACTTAAGCCATTATTAGAAATTAATGAATTTCTATTTGAAGCATCCTATGACACCGATGCTAAATTGATATCTTTTAGCTGGTTGCAAATTTCTTCTACTAATACAGCCTTCTCAATAACAGCTCTGTTTCACTTTGTTTTTGTACATGAATAAGAAAACTAGAACCAACAGTGTGCTAAATTTACTTAGAAAAATAATTTTCTTTTAATCTCAATGAGAAGTTATGCTTCACAGAGTAATATAAAATACACCTTCTATAACTGCATGTGATAAACTGTCACCTTTTGGGACAGTGTTCTTAATTATTAACTTCTGAAGTACATCCTTATGTTCCTAGATTTCCTGTGGTTAGAGATATTATTGTGATCCTTAAGAAAGATAATAAATGCTGATGAACTTTGTGTTGCCACCCATTCATTATCAATTTTCTTGAGAAACCAAAAATGCAGTCCTTAACTTTTCATTACATAGGTACTTTAAAAAAATTATTCCTTTCAAAAGGATTTACTGCAAAATAAAATTGTATCAAATAATAAAATTAAAAAACAGTTGTAGATTTATACCATACAGCCAATAACATAGCCATTGTAGGAAGTGTTTGGTCTACTCTCCATATGCTCTCTGGCAGGATTGTTATGCATCTATTTCCTGCATCTACTTGAAAAATACCCAATATATAAGTGTCCACAATTCCAAATGACCCTACCAACTGTCAGAGCATATGTATGCATTTCCATAGTTTACAGCATGGGTATGGCACAATAGGCTGCTTAATGGGGAACTCTATTCAATGCTCGTATGTCTCATATACTACTAGACAAGACACTAACAGAAGCTGGAAGTACAAAGTGGAAATCTACCAAATCCTCCATCCCAGCTTATTTTAATGTAATTACTAATGATACCTCCATAACATTTATAAAAACTGGGACAAATGCTAAGTCAGATGGGTTGAGGGGGGTGTGGGGGAGGAAAAGCTGAAAACTAGAATTGTCTAGGGCAAAGAGGCAAAAAATAATGACCCTAACCAAATATAATCCTTTCTTGCCTACTCAAAGGCACCCTTCAGTAATTATTTAGTAGTCCATTCCCATCCACAAATAAACATATGAAAATGTCTCAGGTTAAAAGGCAAAAAAAAAAAAAAAAAACCCAACCCCCCAAACCTTACATTGCTTAATGCACTGTTGCTTAACACCTTGATATTAATTCTATTAACACTGCTTTTCATTGTTACAAAACTCCTTTTGTGTTTCATTTTTTCATTTTTTTAAAAAAACAGACCCAAGGCTTACAAAACTTCTTTTGTTTTGATAGTTATTCTAATTAGTCTACTCACATGTGAACCCATTCCAATTAGACTTTGGCTCTAAACCCTACTCCTACTCTACCAAAAAAGCTCTGGTCAAGGTCATCAATTTCCTCCATGTTCTAAATATTTAAAGTTTTCACATTTTTGTCTTTATCTATATATTATTTTTGTATTTTGTGGGGATAAATTTTAACTTCTTTCCATAGAAACAACCAATTGTATCAGCAGGTTTTGCTGTGTCTTTTAAACTTTTTTGTTTTTTATTTTTTATTTTTTGGTACAAGTCATAGTCAAGCACATTTTTCATCTGGAACCAGTATGTACCTACTACACACATAAATCAAACAAAAAATTCAGGAAATCATGCCTATTCTTATCATGTGAAAAGCACTCTATCCTATTCACAACCCACTGATACATTGTGATTTACAGCTTAGAAATAAAAATTTAGTCTTTTTTTTTTTTACCATTGGTTGGCAATGTTACCTCTTTGCAAAAATGGCAATGAAACCGCCTTTGCAAAAATTATAACAGTGAGAGAAATCTAACCTTACTCCATCTTGCTTCTGACCTCACATGCTACCTGCCTCTGTCGGACTCTAAAACAAAAATAACAACCCCTTCCCAAAACTAGCCCTGAAACCACCTTTGTAAGACCAATGAAAGGCCACACGATTAGAATTACGGGAGGGGCTTAAATTCTGCTAAGCCAGTAGGTGCAGTTAAACGATAACCAGCCATTGTTCCCTAGTCTGCCTTTCTTAACAATCTACTGCTCCAAAGGTCACAAGATTTGTATTTTCCCCAATTGCTTTGATAGATAACAACACTATTGTCAAAACCTAAGATTAGTCTTTGAAGGTATTTTTCAGACTTTTGTATTCTGGCCACTGACAGACTCCACCTGGACTTGTGACTCAGCCCACTGAACTAATTCAGCTGGTTCTGTGATCCCCATCCAGGAACTGACGCAGCACAAGAAGATAGCTTAAACCTGCTGCAATATCATCCCCAAGTAAATCAATCAGTATCTCCCGTTTCCTAGCCCCCTGCCCTCCAAACTGTCCTTGAAAAACCCTAACTTTCAAGTTTTATGGGAGGCTTGTATGAGTAATACTCCCACCCTGCTGATTGGCTACCCACGCAATCATTAAACTCTTACTCTACTGCAATACTGCTGTCACAGTGAGTTGGTTTTTTCCCTGTAGTGGGCAAGAATAATCCAGAGTCGATTATATCACATGTGTGTCTATTTCTAGGCTTTTCATTTTATTCAGTTGGTTTACCGAGCTATTTTTACGTTAATACCTGAGGGAAGTGTTCCCAGCCTGGCTCTTCCATATTTTTTTCAGTATTGCGGGACCTTTGCTCATCCACTTAAAAATTTAAAATTGTGTTTCAAATTCAGTAAAATCCCTCTTGGGATGATTGACATTATGAATTTTCAGATTAAGGCATCTATCCATGAAAATGATATATCTACTTAAGATTTAATTTTCTTTTAATGAAATAATATAAATAGAAAGGTGATGCCCATCATTTATTATTAGGTTTATTCCCAAGTACCTTATATTTTTATTTGTATTTGTAAATAACTTTTTTGCTAACAATATTTAACCAACTATATCAAAATTCAATTTGGGTGTGTGAGGTATAGAGATGTTATATTCTGCCACTGTTGTTTAACACCTTGATATTAATGTCAATAGCTTGAACATTATTTTAGGTTTTCTCTACAGATTAATACATAATTTGTGAATAGTATCAGTTTCATTTCTTCTCTTGCTATCTTTATACCTTTCCTATTTCTTATCTTACTACCTGTTTAGGACTCCTGGTGAAATGTTGAGGTAGTTACATAGCTATCCTTGGATCATCCTTAATGTTAAGGGAAATGCTTCTAAAGTTTCCTCATTTATTATTTTATCTTTTGATAAAGGGTCTCACTCTGTCACCCAGGCTGAAGAGCAGTGGTGTGATCACAGCTCACTGCAGCCTTGCCTCCCAGGCTCAGGCAATCCTCCCACCTCAGCCTTCCAAGTAGCTGGGACTACAGGCATGCACCACCATGCCCAGCTAAGTTTTGCATTTTTTATCGAGATGAGGTTTCACCATATTGCCCAGGCTGGTCTTGAACTCCTGGGCTCAAGTGATCCACCAGCCTCAGCCTCCCAAAGTGCTGGGATGACAAGCATGAGCCACCACACCTGGCTAGTTTCCTCATTTAGTATGTTTATATCACAATTCCCTTTTATTTATGGCTTTAGTTTTTTCCTTAAATCATGAATGTGTAGTGAATGTCATCAAATGTATTGTTCTTCTTTAATTCATAAATATACTACATCAAATTCATTAAATACATAAAACCATACTCATAGTCTTAGAATAAGCACAACTTGTTAATGCTGTCTTAAAACACTGTTGGATTAAATTTGCATCCTTGCTCATTGAGCCTGCAATTTTCCTTTCTAATGTCCTTTTTCTGACTTTCATATGGAGATTATTCTAAAATCTTAATATAAATTAGTTGAGGAGTATCCTTTCTTTCTAGACTTCTTGGAAGAGTTGTACATAATTGGAAGCATCTGCTTCCCGAAAATTTTATTAGGATTTGACTTTAAAACTGTCTGGATGTAGCAGATTTTATCAGTATGAAATACTCCTCTATAGTTTTTACAGTATACTTTTTCTTAAAGTCTATTTTATCTGACATGAACATGGTCATTCTAGCATTCTTAGGCTTACTGTTTGATTGCATGCATTTACCATTAACTTACCATGTTCATACTTAAAAGTATATTTTTCAGGTATGACAGATAGTTGGGTCTTGCTTTTCTTTTTTCTTTTTAAAAGAAATATTGGTAATCCCTGCCTTTCCATTGGAACGTTAAAACCTATGCTGTCTGATACAATAGTCACTAGCTACATGGGTCTATTTAAAATTAAATTTAAATACATTATATTTTAAAAATAATTAAAAATGCAATTCCTTAGCTGTACCAACCACATTCAAAGTGTTCATTAGCCATACAGCCAGTAGCTATGTATTTGATGATGCAGCTGTAAGACATTTCCATCAGTGAAGAAAGTTCTATTGGACATTACTGTTTTGGATCATTTAACGCAATTACTGACATACTTAGATTCAGATCTATCATTTCATTTTTATTTCCTGTTTGGGCCCTCTATACTTTGATTATTTTCCTATTAGCCTTGTGAATTATTATTTTTTTAATTCCATTTTGTGTAGATGTTTTCGCTATACTTAAAAAAATTGTTTTTGGTGGTTGCTTTAGGAAGAACAATGTTTTGGTTACCTTTTTTTTCACAAGGTATTTAAGAGTCAATGCTATGCTACTTCACAAATTGTAGGTCTATTGCCTACACCTCCCCCGCCATTCTTTATGTTATAGCTGTCATATGCATTATGTGTACTTACCTTATAAACCCACGCAAAAATTTCATAATTTTTGCTTTCAAGTCATATGTATTTTTAAAAAATTAAGAGGGGAATAACCTCTTATGTGTACTCAAATATTTACAATTCCTGATGGTTTTCATATTGGTAAAACCAAAACAAGTTTTATATTTCTATTACTAACATTAGACTTGGTAATGGAGAATTAGAGGATTAAGGTAATTCAAACCAACACACCTTCTAAGAAAATCTTAAAAGCTGAGGGCAAAAACACATACGTGTGTATCTGTTTGAGGCCATAAGAGAACTAAAAAGGCAGAAAAAATTACAGTGCTAAGATCCAGGAGAAAAAGAAAATGAAGAGAGGTAAATCTTGAATTCAATGCTACTTTTCCCTAGAGGTATATGCTAACTGAAAAGAGAGGGCTGAGAGGTTGGGAATCTTTTAATAATCACATGAGGCTAGAGACACAAAAAGTGGATTCTGGAGTGCTCTGAACAGTGGCTCTGATAAAGCTCCAAGCTTTAAGCTGGAAACAGGAGGATTACCTCCTAGGAGTAACTGTGAAACAGATGCAGATCGGTCACCAACAAGACTAAAAAGCCCAGTTTAATGTAGTTGAATCTCTGAGAACTAATTAAGGTGACCCTGAATTTTCAGTAGTTCTTACCATCATAAACAAAATATAATCTTCTCTGGAAAAAGAGATCATCTGAGGCCTCAAATGATGATTTAAACATTTATATTCCTATATATGATACTCAAAGAATAGTCATTTTCAGAAAAAACTAGATATTATTTTTTTAATTTCTAGAACTAAAAATGCAATAAACAAAATTAAGAATAATAAATAAATAAATATATTTAATAGCAGATTAGACACAGGTAAGGAGATAATCTGTGGTATAAAATATAAGTCAGAAGAAAACAACCAAAATAAAACATAGAGACAAAAAGGCGTAAAATACAAGCAAAAGTATAATTCAGCAATGCATACTGAGTAGGTCTAGTATATGTACTTGAAGTCCCAGAAAAAAGGTGAGAGAGAATGGGGACAGAAGCAATATATGAAAAGATAATGGTTAAGTGACAATAGTGAAATGGCGAGAGTAGGGACCTCTAGAGGCTGGCACTCCCCAGAAGCACTGAAAAGCTTGGCAAAAAAACTATCACAATCAACCTCATCAGAACTCTGGAAGATAGTCAAAGGTTTGTAGCTACCAAGTGAATGTTTAATCAGAAGAAAGGTTACAGAAACAGGGTAGGCGATCATTATGGTCTTTTCACTTACACTAGACATCCACCCCACTCTCAAGCACAGTGGCAGTCTTAAATATGGCAGCCCACGTTCCCACTGTTAATACTTGGTTCTAGAGGAGTTATGTGGACCTTGCACCCAAGGAATTTTGTCTGACTGTTTTGCAACTGACTGGGGTTTCCTTTGAGGTCTGCTGCAAGGGGCTTTCCTTTGTTTTGACTGATTTTAAACTCTTATCAGGATAGTGTAGCTATGCAGTCACTGAAATCAGTGAAAGCCAAGCATACAAGCTGCTGACCCCTGGGATAAATAGTAATAGCGGGGTCAAACAAAACATGCTGAAAGCCTAAGAGGAAAGTCCAGGGAGTCAGACATTTTGGGGGAATAGATGCTTTGAAAAGCTATTGCACATAAAGAGAAATCTAGAAATCCATGAGTATGGTCAGGGCAGAATACATACCCAGAAAAAACCTGGTAAGACCACAAGATTTTACCTCTGGCTGGTCTTTAGGCTCTGTGCAAGCAGCAAATGAAGGCTAAGGTAAAACTGTAAATTGCCTGACTAAGTGTTGAAGGCATATCCAAACACTGAGTCAACCTACAAAGACACAAAGAGTATTTTTTTCTTTTCTTTCTTTGGCCATCATAATATTCAAAATACCCAGTTTTCAACAAAAAAATATGAAACATGCAAAGAAACAAGAAACTATGGCTCATTCTCAGAATAAAAAAAATTAACAGAAACTGTCCATGCTACAGCACAAACACTGGACTTATCAAAGACTTTAAATCAACTGTCTTAAATATGTTCAAAGAGCAAAAAGAAACCAGTGCAAAGAACTAAGAAAAAGCAGAAACACAATGTCTCAACAAATAAATAGTTTAAAAATACATTATCATAAGGATCCAAATAAAAATACTAGAGCTGAAAAGTACAATAACTGAAATAAAAAAATCACTACAGGGTTTTTAACAGCAGATCTGAGCAGAGAGAGAAAAGAATCAGCAAACTTGAAGATATGTCAAATGAAACTGTCCATTTTGAAGCACAGAAAGAAAACAGAATGAAGAAAAACAGAACCTAAGAGACTTATGGAACACCATCTAGTATACCAACATATGCATAATGAGGGTATGAAAGGAGAGGAAGAAAGGAGCGTAGAGAATACTGGGAAAAAACAGTCAAAAACTTCCCAAATTAGACCAAAGACAAATTTACACATCCAGGAAGCTCAATGAAATTCAAAGATAAACTCAGAAATTCAAAGATATCCACAGTAAGACACTCTATACTGACGCTCTATTTAAAAAAATAATAAAGGATTTTGAATTAACTTAATTTTACACCTTAAGGGGCTAGAAAAAGAAGAGCAAACAAAACCCCAAGCTAGCAGAAGGAAATAATAGAAAGCAGCAATAAAAGAAATAGCGACTAGAAAAATAACAGAGAAAATGAAAACAAAGGTTAGTTCTTTGAAAAGATCAACAAACATTTTTGGAAAACTTTGTTAGACTGATTAAAAAAGAAAAGAAGAGACTCAAATTACTAAAATCAGAAATGAAAGTGGGACATTACTGCTGCTCTTTTGATGATTAAAAAATTACAAAAGAATAATATGAACACCAACAAATTGGATAACCTACATGAAAAAGAGTAATTCCTAGAAACACACAAACTACCAAAACTGACTCAAAACACATAGAAAATCTGAACAGAACTAGAGGTAAGGTGATTGAATCAGTAATCATAAACCTTTCAACAAAGAATAGTCCAGTACCAGATGGCCTCACTGGTGAATTCTACTAAGCATTTAAAGACAAATTAACATAAAAATCCCTGGAACTCTTCCAAAATATATTAACAGTAGAGGAAACACTTCCTAATTCATTCCATGAGGCCACCATTACCCCGATACCAAAGCAAGACAAAGACACTACAGGAAAACCTACAGACCAATATCCTTTATGAATATACATGTGAAAATCCTCAAAATACTAGCAAACAGAATCCAGAAGTATATCAAAAGGACCACACAACATGGCCACACGGGCATTTCAATATAATACACCACATTAATGGAATGAAGCATAAAAGTACATGATTATCTCAATTGATGCAGAAAAAGCATCTGAGAAAACCCAACATCCTTTTATGATAAAAGTACTTGATAAATTAGGAATCGAAGTCCCTTAACATAATAAAGGGCATATATGAAAAATCTACAGCCAATGTCATATTCAATGGTGAAAGAATGAAAGCTTTCCCCCTAAGATCAGGAACAAGACAAGAATGTTTATCCACTTTCCTGACTTCTATTCAACATAGTACTGGAAATTCTAGCCAGAGCAATGAGGCATGGGGGAAAAAAAGGCATCCAGATTGAAAAAGAAGAAGTAAAGTTATTTCTATCTGTAGAAGACATAATCTTATGTATAGAAAATTGTAAAAGTGGCACAAAAAACTGGCTAGAGCTAATAAACAAATTCAGCATAGTCAGAGAATAGAACAGAACACACCAAAAAAATCCACTGTTTTTCTATATATTGGAGCTGAAAAATATGCAAAGGAAATTTAGAAAATTTCATTTCCAATACTATCAAAAAGAATAAAATACTCAGTAATAAATGTAACCAAGGAACAACTGTATACTGAAAACAACAAAAAGTTGCTGAAAGAAATTAATATGAACTAAATGAAATCACATGTTCATGCACTGAAGGACTTAATATTGTTAAGATGGCAATATTCCCCAAAGTGATCTACAGATTCATTACATTCCAAAAGTCTCAATCGCTTTTTTTTTTTTTTTTTTTTTTTGCAGAAATGGAAAAGTCAACCCTAAAATTCAAATAGAAATACAAGGAACCCTAAATAGCTGAAACAGAACAACAAAGTTGGAGGACTCACACTTCTGGATTTCAAAACTCACTACAAAGCTTCAGTAAGCAAAACAGTGAGGTACTAACACATGGACAGACAGATAAATGAAATATAATTGAGAGTGCAGGAATAAACCCCAACATTTTTGGTCATTTAATTTTCAAAAAAATTGCCCAAACCATTCATGGAGGAAAACAACAGTCTACTGTTCTTTTCTGACATTTGTTCTGACAAATGATGTCAGAACAACTAGAGAGTCACATATAAAAGAATGAAGATGGACCCTTACCATACACCATAGACAAAAACTAACTCAAGATGGATCAAAGATATTAAATTTAAGAGCTAAAACTGTAAAACTCTTAGAAGAAAACAGAAGGACAAACCTTCATGACCTTGGATTTAGCAGTGGTTTCTTAAATAATGATGCCAAAAGTCATGAGCAACAAAAGAATAAATTAGACTTCACCAAAATTAAAAATGTTTGCATATGAAAGTTTTACATACCAAGAAAGTGTGAAGAAAACCCACAGAATGGGACAAAGTATCTGTAAATCATGTATCTGACAAGGTTCTATTATAAAGAACTCCTTTTCCCAAAGAAGAAAGACAAATGGCCAAGAAGCACATGAAAAGCTCAATGTCATTAGCAATTAGGGAAAGGCAAATCAATTCCAAAGTAAGATACCATTTGATATCCACTAGTACAGTAATAATTATAGAACAGAAAATAACAAGTGTTAGTGAGGATATGCAAAAACTGGAATTCTTATACATTGCTGGTGGGAATGTAAAATGGTGCAGTCACTAGGGAAGACATTTTAGTGGTTCCTCAATGAATTAAACATAGAATTACCATATGCTCTAGCAATTCCAGGCCTAGGTATACACCAGAAGATTGAAAACAGGTGTTCAAACAAAAACTTGTACAGTAAAGTTCACAACAGCTTTATTCCCAATAGCCAATAGGTAGAAACAACCCAAACGTCCATCACCAGATGAGTAATAAATAAACAAAATGTGGTATATCCATAAAATGGAATACTGAATTAGTCAATTTTATGTTGCTATAACAGATTACCTGAGACTAGGTAATTTATAAGGAAAAGGGGTTTATTTAGCTTACAGTTCTGCAGGCTGGGAAGTTCAAGGGCATGACCCTGGCTTCTAGTGAGGGCTTTGTGCTTCATTATAACACAGTGGACAAAATCAAAGAGGAAGAGAGAAGAGAGAATACCCGAGGGTCTTCCTGGCTTTATAACAACCAACTCTAGAGGGAACTAATCCACTCCCAAGAGAACTAATCCAGTCTCACTAGAGCAAGAATTCACTCACTCCGGCAAGAACATCACCAAGCCATTCATGAGGGATCCACCCCAAAAACTGAAACACCTCCCAGGCTCCAACTCCCAACACTGCCACACTGGGGGACCAAGTTCTAACATGAGTGTTGGTGGAAACAAACTATATCCAAACCACAGCAAATATTATGCAACTATATAAAGGAATGAAGTACTGATACATGCTACAACACAGATGGACCTTGATATACTATGTGAGAAAAGCTTGACACAAAAGCCCACATACTTTTTTTCATATAGCATGTATAAATACAATAAATATCAGTATGTTTTAAAGTCTGTATTACTTGCTAGAGTGTAAATGCCATGAAGGCAGGGAATATACTTGTTTAATTTGCCAAATATGTTTTATCACTTGGCTCAATGACTTTTACATAGTAGAATCTCAACTATTGAATGAATGAACAAATGTTGTTCACTTTTAATATACTTCAGTAGTTCCCCAATGCACTCATAATAAACTCTCAACTCTTTACTAAAGCTCATAAGCCCCATATGATTTGGCCCACATTTCTTTCTAGTCTTACTCTGACTTTACTTAATAATCTATGTTTCAGGCACCTTGCTGAGTGCTGGGGACACAATGGGAAGTAAGATAGACATAGCACCTTACCTTTATGAAGTTTATAAACCGGAAGGAAATATAAAGTAGTAAGATTAGAGAAAAACAAGGTATTAAGTATCATGAGACCCTAACAGGTATACCTGACCTGGATTGTGAGGGGGGAAAGGGAAGTTCAGGAAAGCCTTCTGGAAAAAGTAGTATTTATATCAAAACACGAAAGATGAGGAATTAGCTGGGCAAAGAACAGGACAAGTTCCAGAAAAAGGGAAGGGCATGTAAGAATCAAACACCAAAACACATAGGGATCCAAAAAAAATTATTTTTGTAAGACCAGAATATGGAATTATTCAGGTAGGAAGGGATGGAAAATATACTGCTATCTGCTGTCTTGTGAAAAACAAAATATAAAAGTAAAAATATTGTTAAAGAATATATGTAATCATGGTCAAAAAACAATAATTAAAATGGAAGGTTCTATTGGACATCATAAATATTTTCCATCAGGCCTGTATGAATACATGTCTCCTATATATTTCTAGTCTGAAAGCAGACGATTCAAACTTTTTCTTATTTATAGTAAAAATTAGATGAAATTGAGAAATGCATTTTTCAACCATTCCAGATTCTAATCTCATTTTACTTCAAACATTTCATTGACTGGCTCAGTTTTAATTCTGGAACTCTAGATAGTATGTGTTTAAAAGCAAACAATGCGTTGAGAATTATAAGTCACAGTATGCCTGAGTGTCCATACTAGTACCATAATGTTAAGAATAACTACCTCTGACACAAATATATTACATGAAAATCAGCTAATGGTATAACAGCGGCTCTTTGTTCCAGAACAATTTTGAATTTAAAGTTAAAAGACAATTTATTTTCTTGTGTCACAAAATTTTTAACAAAGGTATTTTAAAAACCAACGTTAAGTAAAATTCAGTGAGGAAATAAACACTGATGTAAGCTTATATATTCATTTAAAAATTTTTACTTATAAAGTCCGGCTATTTGCCAGTTTCAGATATATTTATATAAAATGATAAAGACAGGCAATACATGCCTGTCTTGCAAGGACAATATAGTTGATTATTTATTAAAAAATTGTTTGAATCCCTTTTATGAGTCTACTAACACTTGGAAGATCTTTCTGTGATGATGAGAGCTCAGCCAAGCCAGAATAAAAATATTCAGTACAAGTGAATTATGACTTCAAATAATACCACCACCTTACATTCATGTTTCATTTTTTAAAAGTATTTTCATCTTTCGTCCTCGTATCTCTCAGAAGTTAATACCTGTTCCATTTTCAGATGAGGAAACTGTGCCCAAAGGAAGGAATACATGTGACTTTTCCAGGGTATTTACTGAATCAGTACTGAATTAAAATTTTTTTCTATTGGATCACTGCTTACTCTTGGTCCAGTGGGAGGTATCTTTTTTTTTTCAATCAGGAATGATCTGAGTATTTGCCAGCAGCCAAATAATCCCAACAGACTACAATTTTTTGAGTAATTGATACTATAAATATTTAAAAGAAATGATGGTCTATTTTATTGTCATCAAGCTTCTGAACAAACCTCTTGATAATTACGAAATGTCCTACAAAAATTATGTTGAATATATGGCAGTCAAATGGATGACATGGATGAGGAAAGCAGAAAGAGACTAGAAATCAACATCTCAATCCAGCCTTCCAAAAGGTAGAATCCACGACTTCCTTCTCCTTCATCATTTCAAAACCCCATGGCAGTGAACCCCAAACTGAGGCCCGAGGGCGGATGCACCAGATTTCATTCCCAGGCTCTCATGGGCTTTATCTATTATGGGAAAATGGAGAGTCTGGGAAGAGGGGGAAAAAAAACAAAGACAGACGCGGTTTACCTTGCCCTACCTCCCTCTCCTCCTGGAATAAGGTGATGCAGCGAAGAAGCCATCTTTCAATGCTGTCAGGGCTCCGCCAAGTCAGGTCAGAGGACCTTGAAACCCCCCAGAACTCTCTCCTTTTTTTCCCCGCTTCACCTTTTCCCTCTCCTTTCGGTGACTTCTCTCCCTGCTTCCCATCCCCTCTTCTAAACTAGCGTTGCCCAGTGACATCTCACAGCCAACCCAAGACCATCTTCAGGGCCCTGGCAAGGAGGGTAGGACAGAGCCTTGGGGAGTCGTCACCTTTTGAGGTATCTGGCGTCCTCCCCTTGCATGGCGGCAGCGGTAGCGGCGTGGGGAGGATGGGGTGTCTGAGAGGCAGGCGCGGCTATTTCCGGGGACGGTGACCAAAGTACCCTCACACCCAGAGGTGATGACAGTCCTGAGGCCTGCAAGGCGGGGCAGCAGCGGCGCTTTGGTTACCACGGTGAAGCCTCCAGCTCCTCCCACAGCTTCTGGGCCCCAAAACACTGGAGCGGCCCAGACCCGCCCAGAGTCGCCTATGCCGGGCCGTCAGGACGCATGCGCTTGCTCTGCACCATTTATATGCGCAGGCTCAGTCTGAGGCGCTGGCCTCCGAGTTTGACGCACCGGGGAGCGGAGCAGGGAAGTTTTGGTGCACATTTGAGCGTCCGTGAATAAGGAGTGGCTCCGTAGTCACCGCCCCCTTGAGGATGGGAATAGAAAGGGCTGTCAGGTCAGCTTGAAAGGACGGAGGGGAATCCGAGAACCTGTTATCCAATGCTACAGAGCAGTCCAGTCCTAGCTAATAAGGGAGGTTTCTATTTGGCGGCCTGGATTGCACTGACGGCACTTACAAGCTCTAATTTGTGGAGATAATCTGACCCGTGTACAAAATGGATATAATTAATATCTACCTTGAAGGTGGCAAGTCTGTCACTTTGATGTCTTAGATCTAGAATACACCTCTCCCCAACCAAAACAAACAAACAAACAACAACAACAAACAGTTCCTGAAATTCCAACTCCACCAATTATCCCTAACTCAAGGTATGTTTAGAATTGCTTCTTCTGAGGCAGGCAATTGTGAGCAGTGCAGGGCATAGGAAAGAAGGATTCTTTTATAACTGAATGTTCTCTGGTTTAAGATCTATTCCCATGAGTTCAGCTATTACGTCTATGCAAATGATTTAGGTTCATTTATTTGATAAATGTGAATTGAGGGCTGGCTGTGTGCCAAACACCAAACCAAGTTCTAGGGATGCAAAGAAAGCATCTCCACTCCCCCTCCTCACCTATAATCTTGTCACTTATTCACTGTCTTCTAGTCCTGTTTTCTCAATTGCCTCGAGACGTGCATGTAGTTGCTCTGCTGCTTTTTTCAAATGCAGTACGTTGATGCAATTATTGATTATCCGTTATGTGTAAAACACCATGTTAAGGCACTGCATGGTATATTAAATATAGAAATACAGTCCTTACCCAACAAAATATATTTTTATCTTCCCACCCATTCACACCAGCTACAACACTATTTCTGTAGATGTTATAGTCATTCTTTATTCTGCCAGGGAAGAAAATTTGAAGGTAATTTTAACTCCTTCCTCTGTATCATGCCCTCTTACTAAAGTGTTACAAAATTCTATCTTTTCTTCCTTCAAGATATTCAGGTAGTCCAGTTTTTTTCTCCATTCTTACTTCTACCAATAGTCTAACCACTTTATACCTAGAGTACTGCAAGTCCTTCCTCACTGGACTTCCTATTGTTTGTTTTTCTAAATATTAATTCTGCAAAATGATGTAAAATTTTACAAATTATCATTTATGACAACTTTAACGGTAATATAGCAGGCTAGATTACTTTAAAACCTTCACAATACCTAAAATTGAAAGACAAAAATATACATTAAAATGCATAGATAATATAAGAAGGATTTTTGGAATGTAAGTCATCTCCTTGAGCTCAGAGAATTTATTTTGTTCACTTTTGTATTCAGCCTATAGTTGTCACTGAAAAAATATTTGGTGTTGAAAAAATGCAAACCTGAGCTTGAAAAAATGCAAATCTGAGCTGGAAAAAAACAACAGCAACAACAAAAGCCTAGAGAAAATGCCCAGAGGCCAGAAGGAAAAGAGATGGCTGGAAATGGAAACCAGAGCAATAAATAGATAACTGAAACTGGGACTGAACTAGATAAGCTGTCTGTCTATGGCAGGAAAAGTACAAGATGAGTCTGGAACATTTTATGCTTGACAGTAAGGACATAGAAAAAGACTAATAAGATTATGTAAAAAGGACACTGGTGAATTTGAGGCAATTTGGGTATCAAATGGAATTACTGGGATTGATTTAACACATTAAATAAATAAAAAAATGAAATCCATAATGATACCCAACAACATAGAAAAACATGGAAAAAAGAACCCTGCTTCCATTGGAGGCAACTACTACATCAGATCTTCACTCTGAAAACTGGTAATTAAAAGAAAGAAACACTTAATCTAATTCTTTTGGAAATAAACTGGATTTCACCTCCTTTTGACAAGGAAAAGCTCTTCTTAACAGAAAAATACCTGGTAGGAATGGAGAAAAATAATGATAGTTACTGTTTTGCAAGCCCCAATAAACAATGGATTCAAATAAGCCCTATTAATTTACTTTAAAATAATTTAAAGTGAGGCAAAGTTTTACCCCACATATTTCTTGATAATTCTAAAGGGAAAGAAATGTTACTTTACAATGAGGAGATCTGGCTGTCAGCATTTTAAACAGACAAGCAAATAGCACCATCAGTGACAGGCGAAGCCAGCTGGACATCTGGGTTGGATGGGGACTTGGAGAACTTTTCTGTCTAGCTAGAGGATTGTAAATGCACCAATCAGCACTCTGTGTCTAGCTAAAGGATTGTAAATGCACCAATCAGCACTCTGTAAAAATACACCAATCAGCGCTCTGTGTCTAGCTAAAGGATTGTAAATGCACCAATCAGCACTCTGTAAAATGGACCAATCAGCAGGACGTGGGTGGGGCCAAGTAAGCAACTAAAACCTGGCCACCAGAGCCAGCAGCGGCAACCTGCCTGGGTCTGCTTCCATGCTGTGGAAGCTTTGTTCTTTCGCTCTTCACAATAAATCTTGCTGCTGCTCACTCTTTGGGTCTGCACCACCTTTAAAGAGCTGTAACACTTGCCGCGAAGGTCCACGGCTTCACTCCTGAAGTCAGCAGGACCACAAACCCACTGGAAGGCAGAAACTCTGGACACATCTGAACATCTGAAGGAACAAACTCTGGACACACCATCTTTAAGAGCTGTAACACTCACCGCGAAGGTCCAGAGCAATTCTACTCCTAGTTCTATACTTCAATATTTCTTCCAATATCATTGGAGAAATATTGAACTAGTAGAAAATGAAAAATGGAAAAACAATAACGAAATACTTTGGCAGGAGAATGAATGAATACATTTGAAATATTCACACAATACAATAATATGCAGCAGAGAAAGTTGATGAACTTGAACTTTACATATGTCATTGCTGAATATTAGAAAAATGATACTGAGTGAAAAATTGTAGAATATTAAATACAGCATGATGCTTTATTTAAATTGTACGATAATTTATATACACTAAAATGCATTCTTCTTGGCCTACAGTTCTCTAAGTTTTGACAAACTCGTAAGTCACATAATTACCCACATAATCAAACTATAGAGCAGTTCTGTCATCCTCCAAAATTCCCTTGTATTCCTCTGGAGTTGTCTTATCCCCACAACCCCAGGCTCTGGTAAATACTGATCTGTTTTCTGTTCCTATAATTTTACCTTTTCCAGAATGTCATCTAAATGTAATCATAGGAGCTGTAACCTTTTGAATCTAGTTTCTTTCATTTAGCGCAATGCATTTGAAGACAATCTATGTTGTTTTTCAGTCCTTTTTTTTTTTTTTTTTTTTTTTTTTTGTTAGGTACTATGCCATGGTATGACTGTACCACAGTTTATTCATTCGCTAGTAGAAAGACATTTGAGTTGCTTCTAGCTTTTAGCAACTATGAGTAAAGCTACTAAAAAAATTTACATACAGATTTTTGTGTTAATTAGTTTTCTTTACTCCTGTTCAATTATCTAATAATACATTTACTTAGTTGTATGGTAAATATATGAATGACTCTGTACAAAACTGCCAAACTGTTTTCCAAAGCGACTGCCGTTCTGCATTTCTACCAACAATGTATGAGTTCAGATTTAGCCAAATCCTTTCCAGCACATGGTATTTTGGAGTTTTTTAATTTGTCTGTTTACTCTCATCATTCTAATAAGTGTGCAGGGCTATCTCACTTGATTTTAATTGCATTTCCCTGATTATTAATGGTATGAACATATTTTCACATGTTTAATTACCATTTCTATACCATTTTTGAATTCTTTTCAAATTTTTTGTCATTTTTAATTTATATTTTTGCCAGACTGATAAACTGAGCACAGAGATATCAACAAATAAGTAGATAAAGATAGGACAAATTACTAATATCTGAAATGAAAGAAGGGACATCATTCAGATTCTACTGGTATAAAAATGATAATTTGAAAATTATGAACTTTATACTAATAAATTTAATGACTTAAATGAAATAAGCCAATACCTTGAATGATATTTATTGAGATGGTGACAAGACAATAGCAAAGACTTGGAACCAACCCAAATGTCCATCAATGACAGACTGGATTAAGAAAATGTGGCACATATACACCATGGGATACTATGCAGCCATAAAAAAGAATGAGTTTGTGTCCTTTGTAGGGACATGGATGCAACTGGAAACCATCATTCTCAGCAAACTATCGCAAGAACAGAAAACCAAACACTGCATGTTCTCACTCATAGGTGGGAATTGAAGAATGAGAACACTTGGACATAGGAAGGGGAACATCATGCATCACGGCCTGTTGTGGGGTGGGGGGAGGGGGAGAGATAGCATTAGGAGATATACCTGATACAAATGACGAGTTAATGGATGCAGCACACCAACATGGCACATGTATAGATATGTAACAAACCTGCACATTGTGCACATGTACCCTAGAACTTAAAGTATAATAAAAAAGAAAAAAAAAGATGGTGATACGAACAAAGATAAAATGTTAAAGCTCTTTATCTCTTAAAGAAATAGAATACCTAATAACAATATTTTCCACAAAATACACTTTGGACACAAATAGCTTCACTTATGCATTCTACCAAGCAAGTAATGAAGATAATGTCAATTTACATACTTTCTGAAAATATAAAATGAAAGCATATCTCCCAACTAATCTTAAAAGGTCAACATTATCCTGATACCAAAATTAGAAACTGATATTACAAAATAAGAGCTACAAATATCCTTAGTGAACATATATGCAAAATATTTAACAAAATACTAGCAAATCAAACCAGCAATACATGAAAAGAATGCTATGACCAAATGGGGTTTATCCCAGGAATGCAAGGTTGGTTTAACACATGAAAATCCAATAATTAATTTGCCATATTGCTATATAGTTTGCATACTTGACCCTCCAAACCTTATGTTAAAGTTTGATCTCCAATGTTGGAGACAAGGCCTAATGGGAGATGTTTGGGTGATGCAGGCAGATCCCTCATGGATGACTTTGTACTGTCCTTGTGGTAATTAGTGAGTTATTGCTCTATTAGTTCCTGTGAGAGCTGGTTGATAAAAAGAGCCTAGCATTGCCCCCACCTCTTGCCTCCTATCTTGCCATGTGATCACTGCACATGCTGGCTCCCTTTCCCCTTCTACCTTGAATGGAAGCAGCCTGAAGCCCTCACCAGAAGCAGATACTAGCACCATACTTCTTGTACAGCCTGAAGAACAATGAGCCAAATAAACTTTTCTTTATAAATTACATAATCTCAGGTATTCCTTTATAGCAACACATATGAACAAAGACACATATTAACAATGTAAAGGTAAAAAATCATATGGTCATCTCAACAGAAGCAGAAAATTAATATGATGGAATTCATGATTTTAAAAAACTATTAGCAATCTAAGAATAGAAAGTGACTTCTTCACCCTAATAAAGCATACTTATATGGGTTTACTTCTGGGTTCTCTATTATGTTTCATTGGTCTACATGTCTTTTTTATGCCAGTATAAGACTGTTTTAATTACCATAGCTTTGTAATATATATTGAAATCAGGAAATGTAATGCCCCAATTTTTCTTCTTCTTTCTCAAGATCATTTTGGCTTTTTGGAGTTCTTTGTGGAGTTCCATATGGACTTCAGGGTTTTTAAAAAATATTTCTGTAAAAAGAATGCCAATGTATTTTGATAAAGATAGCATTGAATGTGTAAATTGCTTTGTCAAGTATGGATTTTTTTAAACAATATGAAGTCTTTCAATCTAAAAACAAGGGATGTCTTTCCATTTATTTGAACAGTTTTGGTAGATTTATCCCTAGGTATTTATTGTTTCAGGTGATATTATCAGTAGTGTTTGAAAAACCATATAGGTTGGAAAGGAAAAGTAAAACTATTTTGATTTACAGATAAAAAGCTACTAGAACTAAGAATTAGTAATATCATAGAATACAAAGTTATTACAAAAATCAGTTGCATTGACTCATACTAGCAATGAATAATTGAAAAATAAAATTTATAAATACCATTGATAATATCACCAGAGAGCGATAAATACATAGGGATAAATCTACCAAAATTTGTTCAAGACCTGTGCACTGAAAACCATGAAACAGCACTAACAGAAATTAAAGATGCCCTAGGAAAGTGTAAAACTGTGTCATGTCTATAGATTGAATGATTCAATATTGTTAGAACATCAATTTTCCTCAAATTTATAGATTCTATATAATTTCAATCAAATAGTGGCAATATTTTTGTTTACAAATTGACAGGCTGATTATTTTATATGAAAATGCAAAGGACCTCTAATAATTTACACAATTTTGAAGAACAAATTTGAAGGACGTCATGATTAAAAGACCTACTATAACTTTATTAGTCAATTCAATGTGTATTGGCATAAGGACATACACATACATAGATTAATAGAAGATAATAAAAAATAAAGAATAGAAAGAGAATGACTCAATTATGGTTCAGTTAACTTTTCAGATAATTTCTTAAAACTTTTTTAAATTCACAGAAAATTGCAAAAACGGTACAGAGATATCTAGGTACCTTCACCTAGTTTCACCCAGTAGTTACATCTTCCATAAGTGTATTGTAATCAGAAACCCAAAAACTGGTATCAGTACAATGTATGTATATAATTCCATTTTGTCACGTGTATAAACTCCTATAACCACTACCTCAATCAGTATCTAGAATTATTCCATCACCACAAACATCTACTGAAATCTACATTTCACTGGATTGAATGAAGTGTAGAAACTGCATCTCCCTTTAAGTCAGTTTACTCTCTTCCATTTTTAATAAAATTATCTTTAAAATTTCCTTTACATACATTTAGAACTATATCAGTGCTATCATTTTGCTTTAATCATAAAACAATTTAGAAAACTTAAGAGAAGGAAGGTCTATCACCAAAATTTAAAACTTCCCTTTGAAAGACACCATTAAGAAATGAAATGGTAAGTCACAGACTGAAAGTATTTGCTGTAAATCCATACGACAAAATAATTATATTCATGATATAAAGAGAACTATCACAAGCCAACAAAATATCTAAACAACCTAGCTAAAAGTGAGCAATTGATTCACAAAAATGTCATAAAAGGAGATAGCATGGCTAGCTAATAAGCACATGATGACTCAACTTCATTAGTCATCATGGAAACAGAAATTTAACCACAGTGAAATACACTATTACACACCTGTATTAGTTTTCTGTTGCTGCAACAAAAAATGGCAACAAACTTAGTGGCTTAAAACACAAATTTATTATATTACAGTTCTGTAGATCAGAAGTCTGCAATGAATCTCACTGAGTTAAAATCAAGATACTAAGAGGGATTTATTTTTTTCTGGATGCTCTAGAAGAGAATCAGTTTCCTTGCCATTTTCAGCTGTTACAGGCCATCCACATTCCTTCACCGATGGCCTCTTTCCTCCATCTTCAAAGCCAGCAGCAGTGGCCCAAGTCCTTTTCATTATTGCCATCTCACAGGTCCTTCTTCTCTTATCACATCTCTCTGTGACCACAGTCAGGAAAGGTTTTCCACTTTTAGGGATGCATGTGGACCCCACTGGAGAATTCAGGATAATCTCCACATGTTAAAGTAGGTCCTTAACTTTAATCACATCTATCAAGTTCATTTGCCATGTAGATAATATATTTACAATTTCCAGAGATGGGATGTGAGCACTTTCTTGGGTGGGGGGTGGGAGAGGGGACGGTGAGAGGGATGGGAGCATTATTTTACCTGCCACAATACCTACTACCATAATGATTAATATTAAATTGTTGGACAATACCAAGTGGTGGTAAGAATGTGGAGCTACCGAAGTTCTAATACTTGTGAGAATGCAAAATGGTACAACCTTTTGGAAGACAGTTTTATAGTTTCTTCAACAGTTAAGTGCGTATTTACAATACAACCAGCAATTCCACTCCTATGTATCTACCCAAGAAAAGTGAAAACATATGTCCACAACAATTGCTTGCAAATGTTCATGGTAGCTTTATTAATAATGACAGAAAACTTGAAACAATCCAAATGTCTAACATGTCAATTGATACAAATTGTGGGATATTCACACAATGGATACTACTTAGCATTAAGAAAAACCAAAACTATTGATATATGCAACATGAATAAATCTTAAAACTCATTATGATGAAAGAACCATATAGTTTGATTCCATTTATAAGAAATTCTTGAATAGAAAAAAAAAACCCTGATCTACTATGACAGAAAGCAGATAACTGGTTGCCTTGTGCTAGTGATAGTGGGTGGATAGACTGCAGCTAGGCTGGAGGAAACTTTAGGGTAATGGTTACCCATGTGAATACAATTATTAAAACTCATCAAGATGTATACTTGCATTCATTTTATTGCATGTAAATTTTTAAAATTGTGTATCAAAATAAATTATACATCTACTTTGTTGTATATAAATTATTTCTCAGTGTGATTTTTTTAAAAGATACGATGAGCAAGGAAAAAAGTAGTAAGCCAAATGGGTGGATTAAACAGCATATTAAACAGTTGGCTGGGCACGGTGGTTTACACCTGTAATCCCAGCACTTTGAGGGCCAAGATGGGAGGATCACTTGAGGTCAGGAGTTCGAAACTAGTCTAGCCAACATAGTGAAACCCCCATCTCTACTAAAAATACAAAAATTAGCCAGGCATGGTGGCGCATGCCTGTAATCCCAGCTACTTGGGAGGCTGAGGCACAAGAATCGCCTGAACCCAGGAGGCAGAGGTTGCAGTGAGCTGAGATCATGCTGCTGCACTCCAGCCTGGGCAACAGAGTGAGACTCTGTCTCAAAAAATAAATAAATAAATAAATAAAATAAAATAAACACAGTTGAAGAGAAAATTTGTAAATAATAAGAGGAAATAATGCAACACAGTGTGATAGAGAAAACTAGCTCTTAAAAAAGAGGTTAAGAAATGGGAAGGATAACATGTAAGGATCCATATGCTTTTAATATGACTGCTGGAAAAAAAGAATAGAGAGACTAGAGACAAGCCAATATTTAAGACTGGAAAACATCCTGAGTTAATCAAAGACATGAACCCCAAGCAGGATAAATAAAAGAAATTCATTACCGAAATTAGAGAATTCCAGAGATAGAGATCCCAGAAGCCATCATCAGTTAGTAATTTTGTGTGTGTTAATTTTGCATTTCTATTTTGTTCTCATCTCCCAAATGGATTATAAATTGCCGAGTGAATAAACCAATCTCATTCAGCACTTGGAATCCCATTCTTGTATGGTGTAGTGTCTAAGAACCTGAATTCTTCTGAGGTAAGAACTTGATTACTGTGCCTGTTCTACCACTTACTTACTTTTGACCTTGGGCAAGTTAAACTCTGTAAGTTTCAATTTTCTCATCTATAAAATAAGGGTAATAGTCTTTATATCCTAGAGTTATTGTAATGTTAAATGAGATAGCATACCCAAATTTATACCAGTGTATTTATTACATTAAGGGGAGTAATTGATATTAGCTGAATCAGGTGTTTGCAAACTTAATTTATTACCTACCTACCATTTATTAATTACCACCTACCATTTATTAATCATATGACTACCCACCCACTTATCCCTTATTAATTATATGACTCTGGACAAGTCACTTAAGCACTCTGTGTGTACTTCATTTAGAAAAATTGGGGTAAATACCCATATTGCCAAAGATTATTGCAAGGATACAAAGAGTTGATATTTTGTTAGAATCTTATAAATTTTAAAGTTACATGAAAACGATGATGTTATTATTATTTCAACTTTATTCTTAAATTTGTTAACTGTATTTTGAATACTAACCACAGTGGGGTGTTTAGAAATACTGAGAAAAGTGATTGCTGCCTCACAATTTTATACTTTGCCAGGAGAGAAAGAGTACAAAGATGCCTAACACCAATGACAGAATCATTTAAATGCAAATAATATGCCCATTGATACACCAATATGCTAAAGATGGTTTCTGAGGGCTTTAGAGATACAGGAGTCAGTCTGGGTTGCATTGGGAAGCCTTTTGTTAATACCATAGTTTGTTCCATCAAGCAAAAGTCTTTTTCCTAGAAGCCTTTTTGTAAGCTTCAGATGCAGTAAAGTGCCTTCTCTGTTCTACTGTATATACTCTATTTTATGGGCATTATTTGTTTATACCTCTATGCTCTCCAATAAGAGGAATTAAAAAGGCATAAAATCATGGATTTCCAATCACAGTGCATGGCACATGGTACTAAATAAATGGCAACTGCTGCTATATCAAATACAGTTACTGCCTTCAAGGAGCACATGAACTAGTCACTAGGTATATAAACAATTATTGACTATATTAATGCTTTCATAATAGCAGCATGACATGAGTAGGACGTTGGCACAAAAGGGAATAATCCACTTATCTTGGAGGATAGAGACTCAGAGTAGGACTCACAAAGGCTGAATAAAATTTTGCTTAGCAGAGAGCATAACATGGATATTATAGGGAAAGGCAATAGTACATACAAGGACACAAAATCATGAAATATCATGGTACAGTTAGGTACCTGTATGTAGTTTGAGACAGAATTAGGTTTGGGTGGAACAGCATGAAAAATAAGTTGGGAAAAGACAGCAGGGGCAAGATCATGGAGAACCTGGTATACGAGAACATGGTATTTGAATATTTCCTGCAGACATGAGGACCCATTGAAGAATTTTAATATAAAAATGTCATATGCTGAGATTTATTACTTTCAGCAACATTCATTGCTCTATATTTTATCTACACAGCAACAAAAAGCAGAGGGGTAAGAATTACATTTAAAAAATACTCCAAATATGTTGTTTATAAATTTCAATCCTGATTTGCTCCAACAGTACATAGAAAATCTTTCTTACCTTGTGATTGCCTTTGGGATGCCATCAAATGGCCAGTGGGGCCCAAGGAGCCCATATCCACTGGCTATTAATGCCATTTTCTGCCACCTTTCTAATTAGTTTGAGCTCATGTAGCACATCTTAATTCAAAGGAGATTTCAGTTAAAAGGACCCTTTAAAATAATTCTCTTCCTGGTGGTGGTAACCACTGTTTCAACTAGTATGACATAAGACAATAACTATGACATCATTGGGTTGCTCCTAGGATCAGGAGTGGGGCGTGGCCCGCTAGGATAATGAATAATGAATTCCTGTGCTTTTTTTCTTTCACCAGATTCTCTTATAGTCTGTATAACACTTTGAGAAAATAGTCATGCAAACTGATGAACCTTAAAGACATACAGTCAAATGAATGTGTTATTCAGTATGAATAATAGAGGTGTATTTAGTCACTTACACCCATATGTGCACACGCACACATCTGTATTTGTGAATTTGTATATGTGGATTTATACATATATGTTCAAGTGGAAGTTCCTTGCAGGAGAACATAGCTACCGTTATGCTTTCATGTGTATTCCTGTGCAGAGATGTACACAGCATGGTGAGGAAGGACTATCATCTGAGTGCATCCAGCCATATCAGCTGTATTTATTAATTTAAACAAAATTTATGAGCAGGTATTGCTTTAGATTTGGGTATGGAAAAATGAATAGACACAATTTTTGACTTGAATAGTTGTACCCAGATTCAGTGGGGATACACACAAAGTGAACAGATAAGTGAAATTTAAAGTCATATATTCTGTGGTAGAGCTATGATGTATCTCTATAGAAATCAAGGAGATGAGATGACTGTGGAATTGTTAGATACTTAATGCCGATTAGCAACAAGGCACTCTCCTAATTACTGATGCTATAAGAAGCATAAGATACAGATCTTATCCTACAGGAGTTACAAATCTAAGAATAGGCAATCAGGGAGCATGTAATTGACATCTCAGCCATATTTCCCACACACAGCTAATCCCTAGTCAAGTTTATTTTGTTCCCAATTTTCAACTGTTCTTATCTATTAATTTTGTTCTTATAAAGAAGATGGCATTTCATCTCTTTTCAATTTATAAACTCACAACTCATAAACTCACAGTGATAGACATTTCATTTGAGTTACAGATATGAAGGGGATCAGATCTCTCATTCAATACACATGTTTGGTGCATATTATGCATTTCAGGCACAATTTAGGGCTAAAGTAGTACCCCCAAAGATCATCTGACAGGATGGAATAAATTCAGGCAATGGCTTTATATAAGCATCCAGGGTTTCCTGCACAATCTTAGGAGCTCCTTCTTCACCTCTTTAAGAAAAGGTATTACCATAACAAAAGTGTTTGTGACATATCCTCAGAACCAGAGCTGCCAGTTCATTCCAGATTAGTTCCTGGTAACCGCCAACTGGCAATAATAACTTTGAAGTTGGATACAAAATATGAATCTATGCTTCCAGGGTTGAAATATATTTTGTTTCAATGGGTGACATAATTTCAGCTTTTTAAGTATGGGGCCAAAATTAAATCACATTATTTTAAAAATTTGACTTTAAAAATTTTACCTTTTGTGTTCTTTTTCTTCCCTCCCTCCCTCCTTCCCTTTTCCCTTTCCTTCCTTCCTTCCTTCCTTCCTTCCTTCCTTCCTTCCTTCCTTCCTTCCTTCCTTTTTTCCTTCCTTCCTTCCTTCCTTCCTTCCTTCCTTCCTTCCTTCCTTCCTTCCTTCCTTCCTTCCTTCCTTCCTTCCTTCTTTCTTTCCTTTCCTTTCAATAGCACATGTGTTATAGAAATAACTGCATATTGGAAATAGAATTGTCGGCAACTTTGGAAATTTTCTTCCAAACCCATGTCTCTTAAATATTGTCATCACTATATCAGGAAAGGAAGTAGATATATATCAAGGATCATGAGAAATGGTGGAAATAAATCAGAATCTTTCCTTGTTTGTTAGAAACATTTAAAAGTCATTTTTAGTTCACACCTCATTACCTTGTTCAAACTGCCTATTTTATTTTAGTTTTAAAAGGGAGAGGTAGAAAATAAAATGCTGGTACTTGCAACTCAGTCCTCTTCCTGCCTATCCTTCTCATTGGTGTATGAATTTTTCTTTCCAAATGAGTCAGACATTTGAGAGGATGTCAACATTGCTCTGAATAAAATATGCTAGTATACTATCAAAAAAACAAAACAAAGTAAACAAAATACTGCTTGTCCTCCTCACATTTGAAGACATTTATTGACATTAGTTCTCTTCAGGGTATGGTGATGTGTGTTTCTCTTTAAATGGTCTCTTGACTGAAACTTATCAAAGAATTTCCACCATAACCAAGTGGATATGCTGATGAAAATTATTTCTTATGAACTAAGGAAGCATTCACAGCATAAACATTTTTAGCAAAGTTGGTTTTATTTTACCTTATTAAAATATTCTCATAGATTCCAGAATACTTTTTGTTTTCAGACCTTGAGATATTGGGTTAGGATTGATTCCAAGGTGATTTTGCTGCCAGTTCATTTGCATTTATAATACCATAAAATTGAACAAATAAGAAAAGTCTGAACTAGGAAGTCAATTACAAACTAAAGGAACACATTCTATTCTATTTTGCTGGTCAATGTATTCAAAGCAAAGAAAAACAAAACAAAGCAGACTACAGAAAGTGCTCACTAAATAAGTTTTGAATGAACATTTATAGAGAAGAGAAATAATCAAATAAATGGAAATTTTCTGGTATTTTGTAATATAGCAGTAGGTCTGCATTTAAGTTGTTACATGCAGGCCAATAGAGTGAAGATTATACAGAAATTGGGGCTTTTGCATTTTTTCTCTTAAATGATAGTATTCCTCATGGATATAGTAGTTAACAAGAGGAAAGATTGCATGGTGGCTTTCTATTTACTTCTACAATACTGTAGTATACATTTACTTTGTTTCTATTCTATTGGTTTCTGCTGGCTCAAGAATAATATGCTTTATTGCATTAACAAACTCTATATACTTGTATGGAGGAAAAGGGGAGAAATATTTTTTGATGGCATAGTATGGGATAGGCACTAACAGAAACAAAACTGTAAGAGGGAAAATTATCCATATTTTACTGATGAGAAAGCAGAGATAGTTTGTACAAGTTATCAGTGCTTAGTTTATTTTTTATAAAATTGTATTTTACTTTTACCTTTCTATTATAAAGTAAAACACTAATACAGAAAACCACACAAGTCAGATGCAAAGTTAGTGAATTTTTATAAGGCAAACACCCTAGTAACCAGATCAAGACATAGAACTGTATCAGCCACCCCAGAAGCACCTCCATGTGCCCCTCCCAATGTTAACCCCTTTCATCTCTTCAAAAGTAATCACTATCCTGACTTTGATACCAGTCACATCTCTGTTTTACTTTAGGTTAAAACCCATGTGTGTAGCTCTAGAAATTATAGTTTAATTTTGCTCCTTTAAAAAATCTTGATGTGTCTGTTAAGTCTCTTTTAATTTAAATATTTCCCCTCTAGTCCTTTGTTTTCCTTAGAATAGATCTGTTTAAGAACCAACTCTATTTGACCCATAATGTTCCCAAATTCTGGATGTGCTGATTGCATGCTTATGATGGAATTTATTATATTTTTCTTGCAAATATGTGTTTTATGCTAATCATCAGCTGAATCCAACAGCTCAATTAGACTCATATATGATGATTTGAGTAATATAAGAAGTGGTGTATTATTTTCTCAGGCAACACAGAGTAACTGATGTTTACTTCTTTTTGGTGTCAGCAACCACTAATGGTCAAGGCCACCAGTATTTTTGCAATGTCTCTGTGGTCATTTTGGTTGTCTGAAGCTCATTCTCTAGTTTATTCCTTAGGAAGTACTCAGAGGAATAATATTTCTTGAGGTCTTTCATGTGGATAATAGTTGTCTGTGCTTTTTATATTTGAAGATCGCATTAACTGGTTATAAAATCCACAGCAGTAATTTTACTAGAATATGTTTTAATGTCAGTTATTCTGCATGGATGATTCAGTTACATGGTGCATTTTCTTTATGATTTAATTTTTTTCTTCTTTTGACTTTCTGTTTTTAATAGTTTTTTTTCTTTGACATTTTTGTCATTTTCAAATTATTTTTAGTTCTGTTTCTTTATGATAGGTTTTTACATTTGTAAATGATTTTAAATGATTTTAAATTTCTAATTCTTTCTTGAGTTGTATCAGCTTATTTCTGAGTTTTCAATACCATTTCATATTGTGTATCATTTTATATAGTTTGGCTTCTTTTGAGATAATATTTTGCAGTTTTGATCTTTCTTTCTCTCTCTTTATGTCCTTCTGGTGTGATTTCATTGTGATTGTATGAGATTTGACCTTGATATACTTAACTGTTTATTTTTTATCAAATTACTTTTTCTTGCTTTCTGAAATTCCCTAGCTTTGTTCCCCTTTGCCACTTTTATCTGTATTTTTTTTTCCTTTGAAAGAAGGAAAGAAAATATTGTCTATTACCTCTTTCCTGCTAAATTATGCTTCTAGTCTGAGGAGTTTCTCTTCAATATGGAGCCCTGTCCTGGAAAGAAACTCTGGTGGATCAGGTTTGAGAGCTCCTAGAGAATAAACTGCTGCAGAGCTGCTGCAAATTAGCAGATAATTAACACTCAGTGCAAATTTGTTGAGTGAACAAACTCCGCTCAGTTTCAGCCATTCTTCTCAGATTCACCTGTTGTACTTTCCAAGGATTATCTGTTGGATGTTTTTGTTTCTTTTGTTCTCAGGACCATCAAATGCCTTGTTACTTCCGCCTGATTTTTCCCACACAGATGCCAGTGACACACAAGTCTTGTGGTTGTTAGTAGTTTGTTTCTATCCACTTGTATTTTGAGGTTTGCATTGTATCCTGTTACACAGATTTGTTGGAATTTTGGTTTTGCTGTCTAGTTGCTTGCTCTTTTTAATGTGGTGATCTGGGAAGAAACAAGAAACTATGCTGCCACTGTCATCTTCCCAGGATACTACAACAGTTAATCTTTTTATAGATGAGAAACCTGAAGCCCAGGGAATTAAAGTTATTTGCCCAATATTCCACAGCTAGCAGAAGGCGATAATTGTAAGTAAAGCACCTTAATTAGTGTCTGTTGCAGAAAACTGATTAATGCACGCTCTTTCCTTTCTCCTTCCTTCCCTCACTTTTCCCAGTCCTTCTTCCCTTCCTTCCTTGCTTTCAATTCTCCTGCCCTTTCTCCAGAGCCCATATTTAAACCCAGTTATTTCTGACTTCAAAGCCTCTGCAAATTCATTAAATGTGCTATACTTCTACCCCATACTGTGAAATCACTGGGGTTTTTAATTCAACAGAACTATTGAAACAAAATTAGTTTCACTAAAACCTACACCCATCTTGCTCTAAGAACATTTTCTTCTTTGCTGTTAAGCTCATATACTTTTCTAATAAAATCCACAAATGTCAAATTCTTTGACACATGCCTCATCAAAACATGACATGTTAGAAATAAATTGATGCCCCTAGTTCAATGAATCCACTTATAGGCATTATATATAATCCTTTAATTGCCTTCTCTCTTTTTAAAAAACCTTCTATCACCACCCAGGAAACAATATTTGACAAAAAGTAAATGAAATCTGAACCTGAAAAAGCTTGACTTCACTTCTGAATTTAAAATCCACAGAATTTAAAGATATTTTAAAGTTTGGGCAAAGTCAAATGCCCTGCTTTTGAAAAATCTTATAAAACTACTAGTTAACTGTTCAGCTTTGAGACACAAGTCCACAAAATCCGAAGCTCCATTAGTTAGGAAGCTTGGCTCCTGATAATACTTGATTGAAACTGATTCATTCAAAAGTTGAATGCACTTTGAAGGCTCCCAAATAATTTATACTGTATAACCTGTAACGTAGAAACTACAATTTACTAATTCTCCATAATCTTCTACAAAAGATTAATTAGAAATTAGATCTTAGGGAGCAGAGTTTTGCTTAAGGTATGAAATCGCCACACAAAACCTAAGGGATTCTATTTCCAGCCAATCCCTTTATAAAATCCTGTTCCAGCTTTTGACTCTGTAATGGATTGCCCAGGTTGGTGATATACCACACAGAAAATGCCATTTCCTTATTTCTTTCCCCCTTGAACTTCCTGCTCTAACTGTGCAGGCTTAGTTTATACTGTTTGAATTTACTTATTGTGGTTTGCATAAAATTATCCTTCACTCATCTACACGTAGTAGATAATGGTTATTTGCCTATAAATCTAACAGGTACTAAGTTTTATTTACCCTCCTGCACTGTGGGCATTCTCTGAACAAACGGGCTGTTGTTCTTGAAACATTTTCCATTTTTATGAGATTTGGAACTGTTAGAACTGTTTGGAACTGCTTGTTGCTTTGTGTGCTTTTTAGCAGCTTGAGGCTCCTTCTTTCACGGTGTTTACTCTGGAGCTGGTGTGAACAGAGGATTTTGGAAATGATAGAGATATCCTGGAGTGTGTCTTGGTACATGTAAAAGATTGCTTCTCTATGCTGCTGAGAGCTGCAGCAGAAGACACACAGACAAACACACAGGAGACACACAGACAAACACACTTAGTCATGAACGGTTGCACACCTACTCTCACTCTCTGATTTTGCATGTGCACGAGCAGGCCAGGAAACCTGACCCCATGTTGATTGGAACACTGCTTTGCATTTATTTCCAGAATATTTGGAATGGCACATGCACATATGTTTCTCATTAACGCTCATGTTTGATTGTTCTAAGAATATTTTAAAAATTAAATAAACCTGTATCAAAAACTGTCACTTTGTGTTAAAGAAGCACAATTAGGTCCCTTTGGGGGAGCAAACTGAAAAGAAAGAATGAGATGAAATATTTTGGCTTCTTTACATGTATTTCCGTAAATGAGAGTGGCATTAAGACCTAGTCATACATTTGAGGTTCAAGGGATTTTAAATAGCTTTTGAACAAATCAAGCACAAAGTAGCAGTACTTACACAAAGAAACTCATTTAAAACAGCCCATTAATGAAATGTGATTTAAAACCATGTCTGTTTTAAATATATGTTCAAAATTAAAAGTTACTGGGCCAGAAATGGAAAGTTAAGTAAGCTGATACCTGAATATAATAACTGTAATTGTTTCAACCCATAAGGGCATGATTTGGTAAATTATCAGACCTGGTATAATATACTTAGACCAAGAAGACTTCATAAATTTCTAAAAGTGCAGTTATTTGAATCTATCTTTATTTTACCTAACAACCTAAGGGCTGTCTCCAAACTCAACCTGGTAATGCTGTGGCCTTCTTAAGACAAAAAGGAGAAAAGCTTATGTATGTATATATGTATGTATGTATGCATGTATGTATCTGTCTCTATCTATCTATCTATCAATCATCTAGTTATATTCTATCATCATTTAGCTATCTAGCTATCATCTATATAGCTATCTATCATTATCTAGCTCTATATCTGAATCTAAGTGGCTAAGTCAAATATTTTGAGATCCAGGTATCAGGTTGATATTGCCTCCTGGCTCCTTACCTATCCTTTTATTTCACTCTTTTATTCTATACATTTTGGATAGTGCTTTGTGTATTAATTGTGTTTTTTATTTCCTATGTTTTACAATGGTTTGACATCTTGGGAGGTCATGGGGACTTAGGGAGGAACTGCCCCTCCCAGGTTTGTTGATTCCTAGACATTGCAAGCAACTTGCCTGTGAGCATGCTTTTGATATGCAAGTCAATCAACCAGAGCTCAGACTCTCACTAACCTCCTTTCTCAAATTCTCATACACCAAACCAACACTTCCCTGCCTTAAATTACCTGAGGACCAGGTACCAGACAACTGAATACCACCCTAGATGCCAGAGCCCTTTGAAATTATTCAAATCGTCCAATCCTAAGCTTGCTCAGTGTACCTACCCTACCTCACCCATTCCTTCCCACAGAAACCTAATACAGGCCCTGGTCCATATTTTCCCCTTCTTTCCTTCTGCCTCCCAACTGAGTGGGCACTTCCCCATGTGGCCCTATGTCACATGGCATGTTCCTTCCTCTTGGAAACTGTAATAAACTATCTTTTCAATGGAATAATTTCCTGATCTATTGGCCTCATCATGCCTGATTAAAACAAATCCTAGGTATATTTTAGCACACTTTGGCACTCTTCTCTATCATAGACTCCTGGCCTCTCTCTACCCATCTTTGTTTCGATTCTTAAAGACCTTTGAGACTCTATTAACAGACATGCTTACACAGCCCTTTTTGGTGAGGTGTACTCCTGTAAAACTCCAATCCCAGAGGAGTTCTTTGGTCTAGAGGTAGTTAAGTACCATCTTAGCTCCTGGACTTTATGGTGAAGATATTCCATCCTGACAGACCCAACCCAGTCTCCACTGCTGCCTCAGGAGTGGAGATGAGTTCAACTGTGAGATACTTTTCCTGCTGGAGCTGCTCCAGGCTCTGCTACCATTTCAAGCCCATGACTACGCTTACTTTACTAATCATTCTTCAGATCCCAATTCCCCCATAAAATGTAAGACCCCTTTGCCCAATCTTCCAAGCTCATTTCTGTCCTTTCTTGTATATTTTCTCCACTATCTCCACCCAACCATCTCCTTACCATCCATCCAAAGTCCTACCAATCCTTAAGTCCTCTATAAAATCTTCTTAAATAATAACTCCTCTCTCTGAATTTGATTATATTTAATTGAATATTTTCTCATTTGTTGTAATTTTCTCTTCATTTCACATACATTTTTCTTTTATAACTGGATCCCTAGATTTTAAAATACTTGGCGCTGTAAGGAAAGCTTGAAATTTGAAGTCAGAAGACTTGAACACATGTCCTGATTCAATTACTTAAAAGTTATATTAGTCTCCTCAGGCTGCTCTACAAAATACCACACTGTGATAGGTTTAAAGGATGGAGATTTATTTTCTCATAGTATTGGAGGTAAAAAATCCCAGATCAAGGTCTGGCATGGTCTGTTCCCAGTGAGGGCTCTCCTCCTCATTTGTAGATGGCTGCCTTTTCACTGTGTCCTAACATGTCTTTTTCTTGGTGTATGAGCATGAGGAGAAAGAAGAAGAGGGAGCTCGCTGATGTTTCTGGTAAGTACACTAATCTCATAGGATCAGGGCTCCATCTAACTTTAATCACTTCCCTAGAGGCCCCATCTCTAAAAACACCCACTTGGGGGGTGAGGGCTTTAACATACAAATTTTTGGAGGGCATAAACATTCCAAATGACTACAACAATATTTTTACATTTGAAAATGAGGAAAATACTACCCCACATTTCTTCCCAAACTCTACCAAAGGGCTGAATCATGTTAACTGCTCGAAAATAATTATTGCATTGAATTTTAAGTAAACAATTTTATTATTTGTATTTATGAAATTGATATTGCAGGATGAGAAGTAAATTTATGTCACCTGAGACCCTGATGTTAACTTTTCAGGTTTCAAGAGTTGAATCTCAGCTTTTAGAAAGGCTTTTGCAGCTGATTCTTTCCATTGCACATTAGGGCAAAAGGGCCTCTGGTGTCAAATTTTCTTTCTTTCTAAAAATAAATCTTTTAAATCTTTCCAGAGAAATTATCTTATTCCTCACACTGTCAGCCTAGCTTCACACTCTAGTATGAAAATCTCAGAATTCTAGCTGAAATATGGAGAGGCATTTTACAAATACACATATTTTTTAGAGGCCAGTTTTGTTCCACTTGGCATTTTTTTTTTTTTAAACAGTAAATTATATTCTGGCCATCTACATCTGTTAGACTGTCTCTTAGATTCTTTTCTCAGATGGCTTGCCAGAGGTTGGGAAGGGTAGTGGGGGCCTGGGGGAGGTGTGGGGGTGGTTGATGGGGACAAAAAGATAGAATGAATAAGACCTACTATTTGACAACACAATAGAGTGACTATAGTCAATAATAACTTAAACGTATATACTAAAATAACTTGAGTGTAACTGGATTGTTTGTAACTCAAAGGATAAATGCTTGAGGGGACGGATCCCCCATTCTCTATGATGTGCTTATTTCACATTGCATGCCTGTATCAAAACATCTCATGTTCCCCACAAATACATACACCTACTGGGTACCCACAAAAAATTAAAAAATAATTTAAAAAATTTTATAAAACCCAAACTGAAACAAAACAAACTCCTTTTTGGTGAGCATTAGGTAAAAAAAAAAATCAATTCAACTTAAAATTGCCTTCCTATGCTAATCACTAGAACTTCAAGCCAGTCATCCAGTCCTTCTAGATTCTTACACCACGGATCTTTTGAAATAATATTTCCTAGATGCTGCCACCAGTTACTAGCAGCTCCTCCTTTGACTTACTCTCAAATTTCTCTTTGTTTTCACTTTCTTTCTGCTCATAACACCTCTAATTTCATTTATTCATCCAAAAAGCATTAATTGAGAACTTTTTATATGCCAGGCACTAGGAATTTGATGGCAAATAAGATTGGCCCGGACCCTACTCTCATTAGTTTTATAGTCTAATGGACAATAAATTTTCTTTGACTGGGAAAGCACTAGGTACTCTGAGCTCATGGTCTTGAGGGGAATGTCAGGGCAAAGGGAGTAAAGGGAGAACCATAGGTGCAGTCACAGGAAAAAAAGAAACAATGCCTGTTACTGAGCTGTAACCAACCTCAGTAATTTCAATTACCTTCTACATGATTCCTCCACCTCTCTCTCCTGAAACTCTATCTTCTGCTGTTGACAAGCATTTCTTTCTATAACACAAACTTGGCTATTACACTCCTGTTTCAGAACTCTTAATGGATTCCTGTTACCTACAGAATGAAGTCCAAACTCAGTATGTCAGATCACCTCATCAACCAAAACCCTGTGTGGGATAGCTTTAGTCACTCCACATTACTTGCCATTTCCCAAATAAAATGCACTTTAAAATTCTGTGAATTTGCTTCTTCCTCCTAAATTTGTTTACTTGGTGGACTCATTTTAAACTCACCTTTTAATGTCATTACTATGAAAATGTTCTTAACCTTTCAGTTTCTCAAATAAAATTAATTGCTTTTTTTGTCTTTGTTTTTGTAGCTCGTCACAACTCATGTTGTTTATAACTGCCTCCCTAGATAGACTATGTATTTCTCAAGCCCTTTGATGTTTTATCCTGGTATTCAGTAGATACACACTAAATTAAGTTGAATTCAGCCTTTCACAAGTATCTTTTCTCACTGAGATCAATGTACTTGACCCCATTTATTTGATTATTCTTCTGCCAATGTTTGGATGCCATTTATTCATTAAACTTAGGCCTTGCATTAAACCAAGAAAGCTCTTTAATAAAGATACAACTACTTATGGAGTCCATTTATCACAGTGATTCGCAATTTACAGAATCACTTCTCACATATTTAATTAATAAAAGAATGATCAATCTTTAATAAAGCTGGGCTTAAAGTGACATACATTTTTCTTTTTATTTTTATTATACATTAAGTTCTGGGGTACATGTGCAGAATGTGCAGTTTTGTTACATAGGTATACATGTGACATACTGGTTTGCTGCACCCATCCACCTGTCACCTACATTAGGTATTTCTTCTAATGTTATCCTTCCCCTAGCTCCCCACCTTCTGACAGGCCTCAGTGCATGATGGTCCCCTCCCTATGTCTATGTGTTCTCATTGTTCAACTCCCACTTATGAGTAACAGCACGTGGTGTTTAGTTTTCTGTTCTTGTGATAGTTTGCTGAGAATGATGGTTTCCAGCTTCATCCATGTCCCTGCAAAGGACATGAACTCATCCTTTTTTATGGCTGCATACTATTCCATGGTGTGTATGTGCCACATTTTCTTTATCCAGTCTATTATTGTTGGACATTTGGGTTGGTTCCAAGTCTTTGCTATTGTGAATAGTGCCACAATAAACATATGTGTGCATGTGTCTTCATAGTAGAATGATTTATAATCCTTTGGGTATATACCCAGTAATGGGATTGCTCAGTCAAATGGTATTTCTACTTCTAGATCCTTGAGGAATCGCCACACTGTCTTCCACAATGGTTGAACTAATTTACACTCCCACCAACAGTGTAAAAGCTTTCCTATTTCTCCACATCCTTTCCAGCAACTGTTGTTTCCTGACTTTTTAATGATTGCCATTCTAACTGGCTTGAGATGGTATCCCATTGCGGTTTTGATTTGTATTTCTCTAATGACCAATGATGATGAGCATTTTTTCATATGTCTGTTGGCTGCATAGATGTCCTCTTTTGTGAAGTTTCTGCTCATACCCTTTGGCCATACCCTTTTTGATGACGTTGTTTTTTTTTTTTTCTTGTAAATTTGTTGACGTTCCTTGTAGATTCTGGATATTAGTCATTTGTCAGATGGATAGATTGCAAACTTTTTCTCCCATTCTGTAGGTTACCTGTTCACTTTGATGATAGTTTCTTGTGCTGTGCAGCTCTTTACTTTAATTAGATCTCATTTGTCAATTTTGGGTTTTGTTGCCATTGCTATTGGTGCTTTAGACATGAAGTCTTTGCCCATACCTATGTCCTGAATGGTATTGCCCTGGTTTTCTTCTAGGATTTTTATGGTCTTAGGTCTTATGTTTAAGCCTTTGATCCATCTTGAGTTGATTTTTGTATAAGGTATAAGGAAGTGTTCCAGTTTCAGTTTTCTGCATATGACTAGCCAGTTTTCCCAACATTTATTAAATAGGGAATCTTTTCCCCATTGCTTGTTTGTGTCAGGTTTGTCAAAGATCAGATGGTTGTAGATGTGTGGTGTTATTTCTGAGGCCTCTGTTGTGTTCCATTGGTCTACATATCTGTTTTGTTACCAGTACCATGCTGTTTTGGTTACTGTAGACTTGTAGTATAGCTTGAAGTCCAGTAGCATGACCCCTCCAGCTTTGTTCTTCTTGCCCAGGATTGTCTTGGTTATGAGGGCTCTTTTTTTTGTTGTTCCATATGAAGTTTAAAGTATTTTTTCCAATTCTGTGAAGAAAGTCAGTGGTAGTTTGATGGGGATAGCTTTGAATCTATAAATTACTTTGGGCAGTATGGACAGTTTCACTATATTGATTCTTCATATCCATGAGTGTGGCATGTTTTTCCACTTGTTTGTGCCCTCTCTTAAATCCTTGTGCAGTGGTTTGTAGTTCTCATTGAAGAGGTCCTTCACATCCCTTGTAAGTTGGATACCTAGCTATTTTATTCTCTTAGTAGCAATTGTGAGTGGGAGTTCACTCATGATTTGGCTCTCTGTCTGTTATTGGTGTATAGGAATGCTTGTGATTTTTGCACATTGATCTTGTATCCTGAGACTTTGCTGAAGTTGCTTATCAGCTTAAGGATATTTTTGGCTGAGACGATGGGGTTTTCTAAATATATGATCACGTCATCTGCAAACAGAGACAATTTGACTTCCTGTCTTCATATTTGAATACCTTTATTTCTTTCTCTTGCCTGATTGCCCTGGCCAGAACTTCCAACACTATGTTGAATAGGAGTGGTGAGAGAGGCCATCCTTGTCTTATGCCAGTTTTCAAAGGGAATGCATCCAGTTTTTGCCCATTCAGTATGATACTGGCTGTATGTTTTTCATAAATAACTCTTATTATTTTGAGATACGTTCCATCAATACCCAGTTTATTGAGAGTTTTTAGCATGAGGGGTGTTGAATTTTGTCAAAGGCCTTTTCTGCATCTATGTGGTTTTTGTGATTGGTTCTGTTTTTGTGATAGATTACATTTATTGATGTTGAACCAGCCTTGCATCCCAGATATGAAGCCAACTTGATTGTGGTGGATAAGCTTTTTGATGTTCTGCTGGATTCAGTTTGCCAGTATTTTATTGAGGATTTTTGCATCAATATTCATTAAGGATATTGACCTGAAATTTTCTTTTTTTGTTTTGTGTCTGCCAGATTTTGGTATCAGGATAGTGCTGGCCTCATAAAATGAGTTAGGGAGGATTCTCTCTTTTTCTATTATTTGGAATAGTTTCAGAAAGAATGGTACCAGTCCTCTTTGTATCTCTGTGAGAATTCACCTGTGAATCCATCTGGTCCTGGGCTTTCTTTGGTTGGTAGGCTATTAAATACTGCCTCAATTTCAGAACTTGTTATTGGTTTATTCAGGGATTCAACTTCTTCCTGGTTTAGTCTTGGGAAGGTGTATGTGTCCAGGAATGTATCCATTTCTTCTAGATTTTCTAGTTTATGTGTGTACAGTTGTTTATAGTATTCTCTGATGTTAGTTAGCATTTCTGTGGGATCAGGGGTGATATCCCCTATATCATTTTTTATTGTGTCTATTTGATTCTTTTCTCATTTGATTCTTTTCTCTCTTTTCTTCTTTGTTAGTCTGGCTAGCGGTCTATTTTGTTGATCTTTTCTGAAAACCAGCTCCTGGATTCGTTGATTTTTTTGAAGGATTTTTTTATGTCTCTCCTTCAGTTCTGCTCTGATCTTAGTTATTTTTTGTCTTCTGCTAGATTTTGAATTTGTTTGCTGTTTCTTCTCTAGTTCTTTTAATTTCGATGTTAGGTGTCAATTTTAGATCTTTCCTACTTTCTCTTGTGGGCATTTAATGCTACAAATTTCCCTCTACAAACTGCTTTAAATGTGTCCCAGAGATTCTGGTACTTTGTGTCTTTATTCTCATTGGTTTCAAAGAACATCTTTATTTCTGCCTTAATTTCATTATTTACCCAGTAGTCATTTAGGAGCAAGTTGTTCAGTTTCCATGTAGTTGTGCAGTTTTGAGTGAGTTTCTTATTCCTGAGTTCTAATTTGATTGCACTGTGGTCTGAGAGACTGTTTGTTATGATTTCCATTCTTTTACATTTGCTGAGGAGTGTTTTATTTCCAATTATGTAGTCAATTTTAGAATAAGTGCCATGTGGCACTTAGAAAAATGTATATTCTGTTAATTTGGGGTGAAGAGTTCTACAGATGTCTATTAGGTCTGCTTGGTCCAGAGCTGAGTTCAAGTCCTGAATATCCTTGTTAATTTTCTGTCTCGTTGATCTGTCTGATATTGACAGTGGGGTGTTAAAATCTCCTATTATTGTGTGGTAGTCTAAGTCTCTTTGTAGGTCTCTAAGAACTTTATGAATCTGGGTGCTCCTTTATTGGGTGCATATATGTTTAGGATAGTTAGCTTTTCTTGCTGCATTGATTCCTTTACCACTATGCAATGCCCTTCTTTGTCTCTTTTGATCTTTGCTGGTTTTATCTGAGTCTGTTTTATCAGCGATTGGGATTGCAACTCCTGCCTTTTTTTGCTTTCCATTTGCTTGGTAAATTTTCCTCCATCCCTTTATTTTGAGCCTATGTGTGTCTTTGCATGTGAGATGGGTCTCCTGAATACAGCACGCTGATGGGTCTTGATTCTTTATCCAATTTGCCAGTCTGTGTCTTTTAATTGGGGAATTTAGTCCATTTACATTTAAAGTTAATATTATTATATGTGAATTTGATCCTGTCATTATGATGCTACGTGTTTTTTTGCCCATTAGTTGAATAACATACATTTTTCTATACAGATACTGCCATTCTGCCATTCTTGAAATCTAAAATAATTTTGTAATTTGATATTTCCAATTCCTGTTTTCTCTGGATTTTTCCTAGTAGCTAGCTTAATAAATACTTATTGAAATAATTAAATCAATAAATGTGGTATTAAGTTTGATTTAGAAATGCTTCCCAACAAATTTTCAAGCTAAAATTTCTAGATCACTGTACCAAAGCAATTATTATTGGCAATAAAACAGTATCCTGAATTTCTTCATGTTTCAGGATGCCCCACATTTAAACTGTGTATCTAGATATATTTTTATGCGTATGTTCCCGCATATTGTTCTCCATATGAAAGATGCTATTTTAAAACTCTGTGCATTTGCTTATGCTATTTTCTTTGCCTAGAATATACTGTCCTCTTTATTTTCCTTTAAACACTACTCAAAAAATTAGCTTTACTATTTTCTCCTCCATGAAGCATTCCTCAAGCCTCTTGACAGTTAAAGTATCCACAGAATTCTTTTTAAAATCTTTGTCAGAGCACATGCCACACCATACTGAAATTACCCTTTTGCCATCTATCCTTCCCAGTTGAGTGTAGCTCTTCAAGGAAAGAATGTGTGTTTTATTCATTTATTGGAGAATTTCTGACACATTGTGTACCCAATAAATGTTTATTGACTACTGGATTTTGATGCTTAATGTATTTTATATGCCAGATGTATATTTAGGGTTTGCAACTAGGCAGAAATATGAAGTGTGTCTCTTGTACTCTTTTGCTACAACCTCCTTTCCTAACTTGCAGTACCTATTCCATGGTTGTCATGCTTTTACAGCAGTCCTCTCTCGTGGTTAAGAATATGTCTGGTTCAGTCACTAACACTAAGATGTTATTAAGGATATACTAAAGGAATGAATTTTATAATTTTAGACACAAAAACTCCTGCATAGAAAAGACATATTTTGAAGGGCATAGGACTTTGCAGTTCTGGTTAAATCATGTTAAGTACGCCACTACCTTCTATTACTTTTTGCTGCTGCTATTAAGCATCTTGGGAACTCCAAAGATCTATTCATTGCGAGTTATTTGACAATCCCATATGAGAAAATTCAAAACACTATGTATTTTTGCTATTCTGTGACTTAGTCCATATAGTTTACTCTCTCTGGTTTTCTTCTGTTGCTTATCTCCCTTTAAAATGTTGACTTATTTTTCAGTGTCACCTCTCCTAGTAATTGCCACTCAAAATATAATTAATTGCTTCTTCTATGCTGTCCCAGCACATATGTTTAGACTGTAGACTTTATTGTGATATTATAAGTTCTTATATTCTTGTCTCTATCTCCTACTTAAGTATGAATTCTTTGAGATAAAGGATTTTGTCTTCCTTATATTTGATTTTCATCCCATTTCAATTCCTAGAAAAAGTTTGCATTACACTCAATGAAGGGTTGTTGTAGTAAATAAAGTCAGTAAGCCAAATGTACCAGTATATACCGGACGCTAAAATAAAATTTTATGTCTAGAATAAACATTTTATCTGGAATAAACAATTTATCTATAATAAACATTTCTTTCTGAGCTGTAGGGCTGCTTTAGCCTCCGTGTTTCATTCATGTAAATGGCATTAATCAAATGAACTATACCTGTTACTGTAACCATAAGATGATGCTGACCACCTAAGGCAGAGTCTGGATGACAGTAGAGAAAAATGCAGGAATTCAATGGGTGGTAGATTGGTTGACTTAAAGGCTCCTTAACCTCTGAAATCCAATGAAACCTGATATTCATGACCCGCCTTTTCTGAAACTTATGGGCAAAGTAGATGCTGACCATGGTGCTGAAGGTTTGAATTGCATATAATGAGCTCCTAGACACATGGTCTTTCACATCACAAAAATCAACCAGTGCAAGACTAGCACAAGTGTAATTTATTTGATAGGTTATATTTTGATGTGTGCCTATACATACTTTTGTCAAAGTCCACAACTTTTATGATCAGTTCTGACTGGTATATCTCAATGTGGAGTACATTGAAAAACAAGATACAATTACCTATAAACATTCATGAAAGCCAGGTCCATTCATTGAGGAAAAACCAGATTTACTGCATAGACATTTATCCTCAGGTTTTCTTATTGAATAAATTTTTGCTTCCTGTGCCAGACAGGGCTCTGGAAGGACCAGCTCACAGGCTGGGTCCCAGGAGAGCCGGGAGGACTAGTGGGCAAGGCCCCAGGGCTCAGCTCCCACCTTCGACTTCCACTTCTGCCTCCAGCTTCCTGAGTCACTCACAGCACAGCCAGGGAATAGGCCTGTCTCAGGCAGGTCGCTGTGCCTCCTTTGCTGCTGCTGCTGTCTTTGCTGCTGAGCAGGTCTCAGGCTCTGGATGGGAGATTCTGGCTGCAAGTGCAGGAGTCAGAGATGGTGCAGGAGGGACTGTGTGTCTCTGTGACCTGCTCCTTCTCCTACCCACTGAGGGGCTGGACGAGTCTACCCCAGCCTGTGGCCACTGGTTCAAAGGAAGGACCGACACAAACATGAGTGCTCTAGTGGCAAAAAACAACTCAAAATAAGTAGTGCAAATAAGTACCTAGGGCCGATTCCAGCTCACTGGGGATCCCCACTACCAGAGTTGCTCCTTGGTGATCAGAGATGTGCAGATGGAGGATACGGCAGTGTACTCCTTTCAAGTGAAGAGAGGAAGCTTTGTGAGATATAATTTCATGAATACATTCTTTCTGGAACTGACAGCCCTGACTCAGAAGCCTGATGTCTACATCCCCAAGGCCCTAGAGCATGGGAAGCCAGTGACAGTCATCTGTGTGTTTAACTGGGTTTTTGAGGAATGCCTAACCCCTTCTTTCCCTGGATGGGGGAGGCCCTGTCCTCTCAAGGAACTGGAACAACAACCTCCCATTTCTCAGTGCTCAACCTCACACTCAGACCTCAGGACCACGACACCTACCACAATTGCTGCATAGACTTCTCCAGAACAGGCGTGAGTGCATGGTGGACCATCCAACTCTGCGTGGTTTATGCCTCTAGGTACCTTGTTATCAGCATTTCCCATGACAATGCAGCAACTGAATTGGCCTCATCCCATATTTCCTCCAAAAAATCAGGGCCCATGAAGGATGTGGTTCTGGTAGCCACCAGGGAGGGAGCTGTGAAGACCCTGCTTCTCTGTATCTGCTTCATCTTCCTCAGTGTCAGTTTCTACAGGAGGAAGGTGGTGAGGGCAGCAGTGGGTGTGGAGGCTGCAAACACTGTCACAGGCTAATCCCTCAGGCCTCCAGACTGTGCTTCCAGATGCCTGCTTGTCCAGTTCCTCCACAATCTGAATGGCCATGTTTCCTCTCCATTGCTGGAGGATGAAGGGCAAATGCCACAGCCTGGACTGAAGGCCTTGCAGGGTCGGTCCCCTGCTAGACTCTGCTCCTGATCCCTCTTCTCCCTGCATCATCCAATGTCTTCCCACATCCACTGGACCAAGCCTCTATGACTCTGAGACTTTGCATGTATAGTTCCTTCTCCTGAAATGCCCTTCTCTCCCCATCCCTGCCTATCCAGGTCTTGAAAATTCTTCAGGCTCAGTCTAAAATGTCACCCTGGGCTGTGTGTATTCATTGTATGGTCTTGATGGAAGAAGGACATTGAATGATGCATTCATAGACTCACTCAGCAAGTATAACTGAACATCTGCTATGTGCCAGGATTATCATAAAACACCAGAGCAGCATGCGTGGAAACAACCTCAAAAATCTCTGTCATCCAAAGGTCTTGAGTAGATATTTCCTACAATATCTAAAAGTGCGTTTAGGTTGATATACTGGGTAAAGAAAATGTGGTACATATACACCATGGAATACTATGCAGCTATAAAAAAAGAATGAGATCATGTCCTTTGCAGGGACATGGATGGAGATGGAGGCCATTATCTTCAGCAAACTAACGCAGAAACAGAAAACCAAATACTGCATGTTCTCACTCATAAGTGGGAGCTAAATTATGAGAACACATGGACACATAGAGGGGAACAACCCACACTAGGGCATTTCAGAGGGTGAGAGGAGGGAGAGGATCAGGAAAAATAACTAATGGGTACTAGGCTTAATACATGGGTGAGGAAATAGTCTGTACAACAAACTCCCATGACACAAGTTTACCTATGTAGCTAACTTGCATATCCTGCACATGTACCCCTGAACCTAAAATAAATGTTAATTTTTTTTTTTTGCTTCCAGACATAGTTGTAATACTTATAGTAAGAGGTGAAGAAAGATGTTTGGAACAGGGAAGTTCTAAATTAGACAGGCATGATGGCATTAATCTGGAGATAGATTAAGCATACATTTTCCCCATTATGTTAGCATTAATTTTAGATGTGTACGTAGCTTAGGACTAAATGGAACCTCAATACGGAAGTAGTGAAATGTCACTATGCAAATTTCTTTCAAAGTCTGTATGGGTGAAGATTAGTGGATAATAGGGTCTGAATACAGAGGAGAAGAAAGGAAAGAATAAATTTTTTAAACATTGTTGCTAAAACATTTTTAAAGACAACATTTTTCTACATTGAAAAACTCTTTTTCTTGTCCTATAACTCTGCCTTAATCATCCCACGTGATTGTTGAGGGAGAGAATTGAGGTAGTGAATATAAACACAGTTTGTAAACTACAACTTCTTATGCAAATGTAAGATTTTGCTATTGCTGTGTCGAGCTGGGTCTTGTTTCTAAGCCTTTCCAAATTTTATTCTACTATTCAAACTAAGATACACATACTCTGAATGGCATGTGAAGAGCTTCTCAGAGATACTATGCCTGAAATAAACTAAAGGAATAAACCTCCAGATCTTTGACTTTGACATATACTTGGTCCTCAGACTGATCTGTCTGACAAAGCACCTGTTTTGGAGGGGAGAGTATTACTTTCCCACCACCCTTTTCACAGTTTTCCTTTCCTTACTTTTCAAAAGAAGGACATACCTCTTTCTTACCTATTCAGGGTATTGTGATATATTTTTCTGGGAGACAAAAATATTTATGGCTTCAAACAAAGGGATAATTTTAAATATTAATGTGATATTCAGGAAAGGACTGCTTTTGGATAATAAATATATTTGCAAATTAAATTTCACTTCTCTGTTTTCAACAAAATTGAGGGAAACAATCAAGTTGTTAGCTCATATAGCACTAAAAATAATTTTTGATGATGAATGATATAGAACTTTGGCATGTACATTAATAAATATAAGTACATGTATAGGTATACTGTCATAAAATTTCCATTTCCCATAGTATAAGAAATGTCTATCAGTATCTACATAATAAAACAAATTATAATAGAATTTATGGTGAACCCTGTCTCATTATAGTAGTAAGTTGTTTATCCAGAAATGCATTACTAATCAAAAATATTAAGCCCCATCTATCTTATTAAAAATGCATTTCCAAGAACATACCTCAAAATAATAAGCACTATCTATGAGAAACCTACAGGCAACATCATACTGAATGGGCAGAAGCTGGAAGTATTCCCCTTGAAAACTGGCACAAGACAAGGATGCCCTCTCTCACAACTCCTATTGAACATAGTACTGGAAGTCCTAGCCAGAGCAATCAGGCAAAAGAAACAAATAAAGTCATCCAAATAGGAAGAAAACAAGTCAAATTATCCCTGTTTGTAAATGACATGTTTCTGTATCAGAAAACCCTATAGTCTATGGCCAAAAGCCCCTTCAGCTGATAAACAACACCTGCAAGATTTCAGATACAAAATCAGTGTACAAAAATCACTAGCATTCCTATACAACAACAACAACAGTCAAGTCAAGAGTCAAACCTGGAAGGCAATCCCATTCACAGTTGCCACAAATATAATAAAATACCAAAGAATAGAGCTAACCAATGAGGTGAAAGATCTGTACAATGAGAACTACGAAACGTTGCTCAAAGAAATCACAGATAATATAAACAAATGGAAAAACATCTCATACTCATGCATAGGAAGAATCAATATTATCAAAATGGCCATACTGCCCAAAGCAACTTATAGATTCAATGTTATTCCTACCAAACTACCAATGACATTCTTCACAGAATTAGAACAAGTTATTTTAAAATTCGTATGGAACCAAAAAAGAGCCCAAATAACCAAGGCAATCCAAGCAAAAAGAGCAAAGCTGGAGACATCATGCCACTTGACTTAAAACTACACTGCAGGGCCATAGTAACCAAAACAGTATGGTACTGGTACAAAAACAGGCACACAGACCAATGGAACAGAATAGAGAGCCCAGAAATGAGGCCACACCCCATGACCATCTAATCTGCAACAAAGCTGACAAAAGCAAGCAATGAAGAAAAGACTCCCTATTCAGTAAATGGTGCTGGGATAACTGGCTAGTCATATGCAGAAGATTGAAACTGGATGTCTCCCTCACACCATAGACAAAAATCAACTCAAGATCGATAAAGTCTTAAATGTAAAACCCAAAACTATAAAAACCCTGGAAGACAACCTAGGCAATACCAGTCTGGACATAGGAATGAACACAGATTTCATGATGAATACACCAAAAGCAATTGCAAACAAACCAAAAATTGACAAGTCAAATCAAATTTAAAGAGTTTCTGTGCAGAAAAAGAAACTATTATCAGAGTAAACAAACAACCTACAGAAAGGAAGAAAATTTTTGCAAACTATGTATCCAACAAAGGTCTAATATCCAACATTTATAGATAACTTAAACAAATAAACAAATTTACAGGAAAAAAAAATCCATTAAGAAAACCCCATGGCAAAGGACATGAATAGATACTTTTCAAAAGAAGACATACATGTGGTCAACAAGGATATGAAGAAAGGCTCAACATCACTAATCATTAGATAAATGCAAATCAAACCACAATGAGATACCATCTCACATTAGTCAGAATGGCTATTAATAAACAGTCAAAAAATAACAGATACTGGTGAGTTTGCAGAGAAAAGGAAATGATTATACACTGCTGGTGGGAGCATAAATCAGTTCAAACATTGTGGAAAGCAGTGTTGAGATTCCTCAAAGAGCTAAAAACAGCACTGCCATTCAACCCAGAAATCCCATTGCTAGGTGTATACCCAAAGGAATATAAACCATTCTGCCATAAAGACACATGTATGTGTATGTTAATTGCAGCACTATTCACAAGAGCAAAAGCATGGAATCCACCTAAATCACCTAAATGCCCATTAATGATAGCCTGGATAAAGAAAATGTGGCACACATACACCATGGAGCATAAAAAAGAATGAAATCCTGTTCTTTGCAAGTACATGGATGAAGCTGGTGGCCATTATTCTTAACAAACTAACTCAGGAACAGAAAACCAAATACTGCATGTTTTCACTTATAAGTGGGAACTAAATGCTGAGAACACATGGACACAAAAAGGGCATCAACAGACAGTGGGACCTAACTGAGAATGGAGGGTGTGAGGGAGAAGAGGATCAGAGAAAATAACCAGTGGGTACTAGGTTTAATATCTGAGTGATGAAATCATTTGTCCAACAAACTCCCATGACCTGAGTTCACCCATATAAAACACATGCACATGTACCCCTGAACTTAAAAGAAAAAAGATGCATTTTCAATAAAAATTTAATTTTGTTAAAATTTATCAAATCTGAAAAAATTGATATTTTGACTTCTTAATTTTGGAGTGATTAGGGTCCTTGGTTATTTGGTTATTTTCTCTGTCTAAATTCAGTTCTTTAAATTTCAAATAGTTTTGGGGATTTAAATTCCATTAGTATGCTACTAACTCCTAAATTTATATCTCTAAGCTTCCTCTAAACTCCAGAATTATGAAGCCAATTGCTTCCTCAACATCTCTTGTTTTTCAAAAAATTTCAAATTCTTAATTGTTGTGAGCACATAGTAGGTGTATATATATGTATACACACACATATATATACACCATATATATGGGTTACATGAGATATTTTGATATAGGCATGCAATGAGTAATAATTAAAAAATCACAATCATACCAGGATACATAGGGTATCCATCACTTTAAGCATTTATCCTTTTGGTTGACAACAATCCAATTATACTCTTTTATTTTTAATTGAACAGTTAAATTAATTTGTACTACTGTCACCCTGTTATGCTAGCAAATACTCGGTCTTATTTATTCTTTCTGGCTGTTTTTTGCACCCATTAACCATCCCCTCTTCCCCAGCAACCTTCCACCCTGACTCCATCTACCCTTCCCAGCCTCTGGTAACCATCCTTCTCCTCTCTATCTCCATGAGTTCAATTATTTTAATTCTTAGCTCCCACAGATAAGTGAGAATATGTGACGTTTGTCTTTCTATGCCTGGCTTATTTCACTTAACATCTCCATTTGTATGTCTGACGTCTTAAACTCCTGAGGTTTCCTCCAAACCTGCTCTACCAACAGTTTTTTATGTTAGTGGAGGGAAACTCAATTTTCCCAGTAGTTTGATCCCTGAGCCTTGACACTGTTCTTAATTCCTTTCTTTTCTTTCTTCTTCTTCTTCTTTTTTAAATATCCCACATTCACTCTGTTAAGAAATCCCATGAGTTTTACCTTCAAACTATATCTGGAATCTAATGACCTCTCACTATGCCACTGCTAAAGACACTAAAAATGGCTCAAGCCTCCATTATCTTTTATATGAATTATGCAGTAGTTTCTTCTTTGGCATCCCTGAGTCTACAATTCTCACCATATAGTCTATTTTTAATCAATAGCCAGAATCATCTTGATAAAATACATTATATAATGTCACTCCTCTCATAATCTTGCAAAGTTAACTGTGATGCTTAATTTTATGTGTCAATTTGGCTGCGCCATGAGATAGTTTGTCCAACATTATTCTGGAGGTTTCTGTCAGAGTGTTTTTGGATGAGATTAACATTTAAATTGGAAGACTTGAGTAAAGCAGATTATCTCTGTAACGTGAGTGAGCCTTTTCCAAACAGTGAAAGGCCTGAATAGAATGAAAGACCTACCTGACCAAGAGGGAGTTCTGCCGACAACCTGCAGAATTGAACTGTAGCATTGACTCTTCGTTGGGTCTAGCCTACCTTGCAGATTTTGGACTTGCCAGCCTCCATAATCATGTGAGTCAATGCACTAAAATTACCTCCTTTAACTTACACACACGCACAAACACACACACATGCACATCTATTCATTCTGTTTTTCTGGGGAATCCTAACAGTACCATTTAAAAAACTTTCCCTTTTAAAATACCAGGATATCTCTTATCAAAACATCTATTTATTTATGCAATAAGACAAGAAAAAAGATCAGTTAAAATGAATATTTAGGTTTTCTGTTTTTTATTTTTTGTGTTTATTTTTCTAATAAATATGTCCCTTTGTCTAAGTTTTCAAAATTATTGACACAAAATACAAATTTTAGATTCTCTATTACCTCTGTGGTTTTGCCCCATTTTTTATTCTTGATATACTATTTGCAACTTCTGTTTTTTCTTTATCAGTATTTCCAGAAATTTGACAGTTTTATTAATCTTTTAAAAGTATCAGTTGTTAGCAGATTCTGAGCTCTCAATTGGAACGCCTCCACATCACTCAGCCACACTCAGGGACTGGACACCTCACTCCCATTTCTGAGCCATTAAAGGTCTAAGGCCGCTTCCCCCAAGCCAGCAGAACATCCAGTCATGGATAAAAATGGGCTGGTTCAGAAGGCCAAACTGGCCGAGGAGGCTGAGCGATATGATGACATGGCAGCCTGCATGAAGTCTGTAATTGAGCCAGGAGCTGAATTATCCAATGAGGAGAGGAATCTTCTCTCAGTTGCTTATAAAAATGTTGTAGGAGCCCGTAGGTCATCTTGGAGGGTCGTCTCAAGTATTGAACAAAAGACGGAAGGTGCTGAGAAAAAACAGCAGATGGCTCGAGAACACAGAGATAAAATTGAGACGGAGCTAAGAGATGTCTCCGATGATGTACTGTCTCTTTTGGAAAAGTTCTTAATCCCCACAAGCAGAGAGCAAAGTCTTCTATTTGAAAATGAAAGATTACTATCGTACTTGGCTGAGGTTGCCACTGGTGATGACAGGAAAGGGATTGTGGATCAGTCACAACAAGCATACCAAGAAGTTTTTGAAATCAGCAAAAAGGAAATGCAACCAACACATCCTATCAGACTGGGACTGGCCCTTAACTTCTCTGTGTTCTATTATGAGATTCTGAACTCCCCAGAGAAAGTCTGCTCTCTTGCAAAGACAGCTTTTGATGAAGCCATTGCTGAACTTGATACATTAAGTGAAGAGTCATACAAAGACAGCAGGCTAATAATGTAATTACTGAGAGACAACTTGACATTGTGGACATCGGATACCCAAGGAGATAAAGCTGAAGCAGGAGAAGGAGGGGAAAATTAACCAGCCTTCCAACTTTTGTCTGCCTCATTCTAAAATTTACACAGTAGACCATTTTCATCCATGCTGTCCCACAAATAGTTTTTTGTTTACGATTTATGACAGGTTTATGTTACTTCTATTTGAATTTCTATATTTCCCATGTGGTTTTTATGTTTAATATTAGGGGAGTAGAGCCAGTTAACATTTAGGGAATTATCTGTTTTCATCTTGAGGCGGCCAATATGGGGATGTGGAATTTTTATACAAGTTATAAATGTTTGGCATAGTACTTTTGGTACATTGTGGCTTCACAAGGGCCAGTGTAAAACAGCTTCCATGTCTAAGCAAAGAAAATTGCCTACATATTGGTTTGTCCTGGTGCGGAATAAAAGGGATCATTGGTTCCAGTCACAGGGGTAGTAATTGTGGGTACTTTAAGGTTTGGAGCACTTAGAAGGCTGTGGTAGAAACATACCCCATGGATACCACAGGTTAAACCATGTGTATCTGTGGAACACTCAATCTCAACGTGCACACCTTTGACTACAGCTGCAGAAGTGTTCCTTTAGACAAAGTTGTGACCCATTGTACTCTGGATAAGGGCAGCAATGGTTCACATTCCATTATTTGTAAAGTTACCTGCTGTTAGCTTTCATTATTTTTGCTCCACTCATTTTATTTGTATTTAAGTGTTTCAGGTAACCTAAGAACAAATGTAAAAGTAAAGATGCAGTAAAAATGAATGGCTTGGTATTCATTACTTCGTGTATATCAAGCACAGCAGTAAAACAAAAACCCATGTATTTAACTGTTTTTTAGGTTTTTTGCTTTTGTGATTTTTTTTTTTTTTTGATATTTGCCTAACATGCATGTGCTGTAAAAATAGTTAACAGGGAAATAACTTGAGATGATGGCTAGCTTTGTTTAATGCCTTATGAAATTTTCATGAACAATCTAAGCATAATTGTTAAGAACACGTGTATTAAATTCATGTAAGTGGAATAAAAGTTTTATGAATGCACTTTTCAACTACTTTCTCTACAGTTTTTCATATAAATTAGTCTTTTGGTTTTGAAACTTCTCTAAAGGAAATTGTACATTTTTTGAAATTTATTCCTTATTCCCTCTTGGCAGCTAATGGGCTTTTACCAAGTTTAAACACAAAATTTATCATAACAACAAAAATACTACTAATATAACTGCTGTTTCCATGTCCCATTATCCCCTCTCTTCCTCTCCACCCTGAAAAAAATGAGTTCCTATTTTTTCTGGGAGAGGGGGAGATTGATTGGAAAACAATGTAATGTGTTCAATTTAAAATTTTGGTATACGGCATTTTCTAACTTAGGAAGCCACAATGTTCTTGGCCCATCATGACAGCATTAACTATAAGTTTTGTGCTTCCAAATCACTTTCTGGTTTTTAAGAATTTCTTGATACTCTTACAGCCTGCCTTCGATTTTGATCCTTTATTCTATTTGTCAGGTGCACAAGATTACCTTCCTTTTTTAGCCTTCTGTCTTGTCACCAACCATTCTTACTTGGTGGCCATGTACTTGGGAAAAGGCCGCATGATCTTTCTGGCTCCACTCAATGTCTAAGGCACCCTGCTTCCTTTGCTTGCACCCCACAGATAATTTTCCTCATCCTATTTACTGCAGTAAATCTCTCTTTAGTTGATGAGATTGTGTTTATCTCCCTTTAAAACCCTACCTATCCTGAATGGTCTGTCATTGTCTGCCTTTAAAATTCTTCCTCTTTCTTCTTCCTCTCTTCTCTAAATAATGATGGGGCTAAGTTATACCCAAAGCTCACTTTAACAAAATATTTCCTCAGTACTTTGCAGAAAACACCAAACAAAAATGCCATTTTAAAAGAGGTGTATTTTTTCTTTTAGAATGTAAGCTCCTCAAGAGCAGGGACAATGTTTTCTATATGTTCTGTGTGCCTAGTACACTGTAAATGCTCAATAAATATTGATGATGGGGGAAAAAATGTATCAGTGGTTAATTTTTAGGTTCTTTCTATTGTTTCTTTGTTTTTGATTATATTAATTTCTGTTTTTACCTTTATATTTTCCTCTGTTATATGTGGAATGTTTAGTTCATTATTTTTCGACCATTTTTTAGCAACGTATTTAATTAAGATTATTCATTATCACAATTCACGGATCGCGATCCATTATCCAAAACCCTTGGTGTCAAATGTGTTTCAGAATTCACTGATTTTAGATTTTAGAGTGGCAATATGGTTTATAAACTCCATATTATAAAAATCTCCCATGGTATTTGTGCCAATACTCTGGTCATATATTGGGTTGGTGCAAAAGTTATTGCGGTTTTTGCCATTACTTTGTAATTACCTTGTAATGGCAAAAACCACAATAACTTTTGCACCAATCCATACATCAAGATAATAAAGACTATAGTTTGTCTCATATCAGATTGAGTCAGGGTTTCATGTCAAATTTTCTAAAAATTGTTTTTCAGAGCTTTCGGTAATTTAGAATTACAAATGAGGGATTGCACGCAGTATTGCTTTAGGTTTGTCTCAAAGTGACTCTGTTGTTGCTTAATCCTAAAATGTTATAATTTTCAAAATGACCTATTGGTGAACCCATAATGTGGTTGGAAATAAGCTATTTAGTTTCCAAATGTATGGAGATTTGGGGGTGACCTTTTAATTTTTTGAGGTATAATACAGAGATATGCTCCAATCTTAAGTGTACCATTCAATCAGTTTTGATTAAGGGTTTCAGTTGTATAAGCCACACCTGCATCAAGACAGAACAGTTTCATCAAACCTCAGAAAGTTCCTTTGTGCTCCTTCCCAGTCAGTTACCTCCCTATAATCTGATCTGATTTCTACCACCATAAATTAATTTTGTCTATCCTAGACTTTCTTATAAGTAGGATCAAACAGTATGTAGTTTTTGTATGGGGGATTCTTTCACACAGAAAAATGTGAAAATTATCCATGTTGTTGCATGTATCATTACTTTGTCCCTTTTTATTGCTGAATAACATTCCTTTCAATATACCATATCCATTTTGTGGCTATTAGGAATTGAATGTCTATAAACAAGGGTTTTTTAGACATATGCTTTCATTTTTCTTAGTTAAATACCCATGAATTGAATTGATGTGTTACATGGTAGACACACATTTAACCTTTTAAGAAACAACAGTTTTCTGAAGGAATTGTATCATTTTGCATTCTCAACTGTAATGTATTAGATTCCGGTTGCTGCTAATCTTCTCTAACATTTGATGTTGTAAATTGTTTTTATTTTTGCCATTCTTGTATAAGAACCACAATCTTATTGTGGTTGTAATTTGCATTTCTCTAATCACTAATGACGTTGAAGACTTTCTTATGTGCTGTATACCACTTGTATATCTTCAGTTAAGTGTTTGCTCAAGTCTTTTAATCATTTTTTGTTTTTATTTTGTTATAGAGTTGTCTTTTCATATATTTTAGATGTAATTCTTTTGCAGATACATATGAATATTTTCTTCAGCCTATGGCTTGCCTTTTCATTTAATTACTCATTTTTCAATGATTACTGCTCATTTTTCAATGAGCGGAAGATTTTAAAAGTTTGATGAATCCCAATTTATTATTTCTTCTCTTTGTAATTCATGCTTTCTTTGTCCAGTCTAAGCAACTTTTGCCTACAAAGGTCATAAAGATACTTTCTTCTGCTGTTTTTTCTAGAAACTTGATGGTTTTAGCTTTTCCATTTAGTTCTATGATGAATCTCATTAATTTTTGTGCATTGTAGGAAATGGGGGAGTCAAGGTTTTTTGCTCATATGATTATCCAGTTAGTCTAGCTCCATTTGTTGAAGAGATTTTTCACTCCCAGTGAATTATTTCAGCGTGTTTGTAAAAATAACTTGACTGTACATGTGTGGATCCATTTCAGGACTCTCTCTTCTGTTCTATTTTCTATCTATCCTTTCACCAATGGCACACTCTTTTGATTACTGTAGCTTAAAAAAAGTTTTCAAATCAGGTAGTATGAGTTCTCCAATATTATTCTTTGTTTTGAAGATTCCTTTGGCTATTTTAGGTCCTTTGTGATTTTCATATGTATGTTATAATCACCTTGTCAATATATATTTAAAAGTTTGCTGGGATTTTGATTGAGATTGTGTTGAATCTGAATCAATATGGTAGGGGAGGAGGGAATTGATTGGTAATTTTGTTTTATTTAGCATTGCTTCATTTATTTAGGTCTATTTTAATTTTTTTCAGCAATGTTTTATACTTTTTAGTTAAGAGGTATTACAACATCTTTTAATAAATTGTTAAATTTATCCCCAAGAATTTATGTTTCTTGAGGCTGTTGTAAATGGTATTTTAAACTTTTTTTCTAATTGCTACTATATGTAATAGAAATGCTATTGGTTTTTGTATACTGATTTTATAGCATACATTGTTAAAATCATATATTAAGTCAAGTAGTTTTCTTATAGACACCTTGGGAGGTTTTACATAAAGAATCGTGTCTTTATTTTTCCCAATTTCTATGATTTTTTCTCTTTTGTACAAGCTAGGATCTCCAGTATAAATTTCAATGAAAATGATTGGAGTGGACTTTTTTGTTTTTTCTTAGAAAGCATTCACTATTAAATATACAATTAACTGTAAATATTTTATAGATGCATTACAAATATTTTGTAGAAGTTTCCTTCTAGTATTTGTTTGCTATAAATTTCTATATAAATATGTGGAATATGTTTTCTGTATCTATTGAAATGATTATAAGATTTTTCTTCTTTAATTATATAATGTGGTGAGTTATTTTGAGTAACTTTCAAATGTTAAGTAAACTTTGTATTTTGGTGCCAAATCCAATTAGTTATGGTTTGGTATGTTTTTTATGTATTACTGGATTTAATTTGCTAACATTTTGTTAAGGATTTTTGCATCTATATTCATAAAGTATATTGGTCTGCAGTTTTCTTTTTTTTTTCTTTGTCCAGCTTTAGTATTAGGAGAATGCTAGCCTCATAAAAAATAGCTGTTAAGTATTTGTTTATTACTTATTATAACAGTATTCCTCATACCGTTAAATATTTCCTCTATTTTTGAAATATTTATAAAATCTTACTATTATTTCTTCTTTAAATATTTGGTAGAATTCACCAGTACATCCTTCTGGGTTTGTTCAATGATTCTTTTCTCTGCTGTGTCCAATTTACTGATAAACTTATTGAACATATTATTATCCAATACCATGGTTTTTAAAATTTTTATATTTTCCATTTTACTTTTATACAATATTCATCTCTGTTAAAATTCCCCATCTTTTCATGTAGATTGTCCATTTTTTCATTATATTTAAAATTTTTTTTTTAAATTATAATTATTTTAAAGTCCCTGTCTGATAATTCTAACATTTAGGCCATCTCTGAATTTATTCCTTTTTTTCATTTCATGATGGGTCATATTTTCTTATTTTTTGAGTGAATCTCATAATTATTGATTGAATGCAGGATACTTTGAGTAAGTATAGTAAGTAAGGAGGTAAATAATATTTACATTATGAAAAATATACTTCTGTGAAGTCATTAGTTATGTGATTAAATTAAACTGGTTTGTGATTGAACTGGGTTTGGGTTTTGTGATGGCTTAAATGATGTCCCTGCTCCCATAGACTGGCTTCATGTATTTCCAGGGGTGCATTGTTGCTGTATTGTACTTCTCGTAAGGCCTGGAGTGCCAGACATATATCTCAGTTCGCTTGCCCTGGACCCAGAATTAGTAAGGTAGTCCTCTGTCTCTCTCTCAGTGCTCCTTCACTTTCCTCAGCATCAGGCTGCTGTTGCCTCATGCTTGATGGAATGTATGTGGGATAAAGAAGAGGGAGGGGAATTCCACTGTGTTTCCTGTCTTTGCCCTCAGACTTAAGAAACCCTTGCTTTCATAAACCTCAGAAGGAATTGCTCTTAGCAATCCTCTTCCTCCCCCAGTGGCAGACAGCTGCTGTCTTAGTCACTGCAGGAGTTTCTCTGTTCTCCTTGCTCTGTCCTAAGGCTTAGGCATGCCACATATACCGGTGATTTAGTAGGTGTCTCTCTCAGTGGTTTTGCCCTGCTTTCAGTCTTTTTCACGAGCTCTCATTTAAGGACCATTAAAGAGCTGATGAATGCCACAGACTCCCCCATGTCCAAGGCTCTCAGGATTCTGATACTATCATGCCATTCTACATGTAGCCTTTAGAAATTTATTAAAACTTCAGCTGTTTTTCTCCTTTCCCATGACTGAGGTAGCTGCCTTTCTCTCTGGCTATCCTGTCAAAGATAAAACAGTCATGTGTACTGTTTCTTGAGAGAAGCTTGTCACTCTTCAATATTAGCTCATTAAGTTACCTTGTGACATCAGCATTAAGCCCTTACCTTGTTAACTCATACTTACCATTTAAATTTTATCTCAACTTTTATTTCCTAGGTAAGGGCTCCCCTGAGTTTTAGATCTATAAGATGCTTTTGCTTTTGCCTTCCACGGCGTTTTGCTTCCCTTTCCTGTTTATAAGTTATCATACTTTGACTTTTAAAATGTCTGCAGCTTTCTCGAAGGCAAACATTATGCCTGTCTCCACTCACTGTTATATATCCTAAATCTAATGCAGAGCCTGGTATTAATAGGCACTCAAGAAAATATTTGTTGAATTGAATTGAAATTCACACTTTATTTCCTGGGAGGCATTTTGAGGTCACAGCTGAAGGATAAAGGGAGGGAGATAATTTCTTTTTTTGATGTGAATGATATAATTAAAACCCTGTGTCCACTAACAGTGTAAAACAATTATCTCCTTCCATTTCCAGTATTGCTGGGAAGGCTACATGTCTTTGAAGTTAGGACCTTGTTCTCTGCCATTGCATAGTCTTTGTTTTGTGTCCCATCTTCTCAACTAGTAGCTGATGACCTTGGACAAATTGCTTAATCCCTCAGAATCCTACTTTCCTCACTCATCAAATGGAGATAATACCATCCATCTCATTGGGTTGGTATATGAATGAATTGAATTTATATGTACAAAGACCTACTGGATATTTAATAAGTAGTTAACTATTGTGTTTACTTCTTTTTGATCCCTTCCTTGTTGTTTTCTCAAGAAGGAAGGGGAAGGGCTGTCTAAAGAGGAACAGGCAATTATGCATGTCTCCTTCCCCTGCATCCAGTGTATTATTAAATGCTTCTTTTCACACTTCTTTTTTTTTCTTGATCTTTCTTAACTCATTTGTTTAAAGATTATTGAACAAAATGGGGCAGAGAGAGCCAACAAAGGATCCTTTTTATTTTTGAGATGGAGTCTCGCTCTGTTGCCCAGGCTGGAGTGCAGTGGCGCGATCTCGGCTCACTGCAAGCTCCGCCTCCCAGGTTCACGTCATTCTCCTGCCTCAGCCTCCCAAGTAGCTGGGATTATAGGCGCCCGCCACCATGCCTGGCTAATTTTTTTGTATTTTTAGTAGAGAGAGGGTTTCACCATGTTAGCCAGGATGGTCTCGATCTCCTGACCTTGTGATCTGCCCCACTCGGCCTCCCAAAGTGCTGGGATTATAGGCGTGAGCCACTGTGCCTGGCCAAAGTTTCCTTAAAGTAAAATATGAGTATGTCAATATTAATCTATTGAAATTTGATCAGACAAGAACGATTTCATCCACTTTGTGATGGCGCTGATATATAAAGAGGCTGCGAAACTATCCGGAGGCCTGAATATTCTTTGTTTCTAAAATTCCAACATGAAGTTAGGTTTACAGGCACAGAGGGAGTTCTGAGAGTTATGCTTTCTAACTCTAAGGCAAACTCAGGAAACTCCTCTGCAAGTTGAAGTCTCTATATGACCTTTCCAACCCTTCCTTTGGACTCCTTTTCTTCTCTGAAAATCTCTTTATTGACTGTGGAGTAGGGGTGTAAGGAATCGAGGAGGGGCTCTATTTGGGTCTAAGGGTATCCAATTGTGATTTTCTTATGCCAAGAGCGTATGTTAATTGCTTTATCACCAGTGCCTGATCTAATTTGTCCAGTCTCATAATTTAGCTACATAAACACAATTTGGCTACTACCACTTTTAAGCAGTAACTCGCCAATACTGGCAAAGTAACACTACCGTCAGGAGAAAAGATTGGACCATATGGCAGCATCAATCAGAAGTAGTATCATGAGTGCTAAACCAAACCTTCAATCAAATGGGGCAACCAAAGATCAAGGTTAGGTTACCAGGCTGGCCTGCGATATAGGTAACAGATGCAGCAAACTGGAAGAAAATCAAGAATGCAGAGAATCAGATCAAGTTTCCAGGCCAAAGTTAGGAACATTAAAGATAAGAGTCAAGTTGTTAAGGCAAGGAGAGGACCACAGAAAATCAGAACACAGGACAACTGAGGTGAATTATTTAGCTGAGATCAGGAACTCCATAGGTCAACATCAAGGAAAGTGAAAAAGTCTATTGATTCAGGTTTCAGCCAAGGACTGTGTAAAGTCAAAGACGTAGGTCACCAGTAAGACTAAGAATGCCTTGGAGCCCAAAATAGTTGGCTACACCTGGAAGTAGCATTGACTGCTCCTTACCTGCCTATTTCCATGAAGCTTCATGGAAAAGGAATAGAAGTAAGGCCTTTAAGTACCTGCTTGTACTACTCTACTAATTTCCTTTCTAGTCCTATTTTTGTTACAATGGCAAAGTGTATAGTTGCCCCCATACAGCCCTTATTTTGCTTCTACTGTCTTACATCCTGAGATCAGACAGATTCCAATGGTAGAGAAAATGGTGATTAAAGGTTCATTGGTTCCCTGCCATATCCCACCCATCCCATTTCTGATTCCTGCTCTCCACAGGCAACTCTTTTACCTGTTTTATTTTTCTGCATTTACCTGCTTATTTCTAAACAATAGGCTTCTATGGCTATTTCTGGATATTTTTTGGTTTTAAGTTCTACTGACATTCTTGTCAGCAGATGTTGACAAGATGTAGTTTTAGGTTCTATTGACATCTTGGTAGGAATAATGAAGATTTAGGTTTCTTACACCCCTGCCTGCTATCCCCAAATCACTTCTCCCATTTTTTCAAGATGTTATATCTTGAATTTTTGTTAAATTCATATTGATATTTGTAATATTATGATTATATGAACTATTTATAGCTGTGCCATGTAGTTATAAAAATTACATTTTTTATTCTTTATAACTTTTGGTTTTTCCAAGGATCAATGAATCCCTCCTTTTTGGTTCCTTAATTTTCTACTTATCTATCACAGATATATTTCTCCACTCTGCTAATCTCTCCCTACTATATTCAAAATATCAGGTTATCTATATGGCCCTTCTTAGAAACCACCATCCTTTTGCTGGATTGGTGATTTTCTAGAAATGCTGCATGCTGCCATTATGGAGATTTATTTTCACTAACATCCTGGGGATTTTAAATATTTTTAAGATGCATTCCCTATTTTCCTGGATCCTGTAGATTCAAAATACTACATGTGCCATAGTCCATTTTAAAATAATCACATTCCACCCTTGAATTTTCATAGTATAAGCTTTGGGATTCAAGGGTCTACTTTTTTTTTTTTTTTTTTCTTTCTCAGTGCTGACTAATGGAATTCCAATACTCAGCCTTAAACATTTCAGGCCTTCCTAAGAGCTGGTGAAAGAAATCTGAGAAAAATCAAGAGGGAAAATATTTTCTCATTTCTTACAGTTGCATAAAGCAGATAGTCTTCTGCATCATAAAACTTTCTGAAAAGTGATTTGAAAAAGTTTAGAAGAGTATCAGTTTTATTCTCCCGTCCAGGCTTAAGATTTGTGTAAAGATATATTTACCTAATATGTTCTTTGCTTAAAAGTGTTCTTAGAAGCATTATTTGTACAAGGAAATCTTTTGGACACCTAAGCATTAGAATTTGTTGCTATGACCTACAAAACATAATAGGTTACTTCAAAAATTTGCAGATCAGACTGGTTGTCTTAATAATTTGTTGCACTGACAATAAAATTCAAATGGACGTATTTTTCTGAGGTTGGTTTTTTGACCTAGAAAAGGATTATGAATGAAAAATAATCTATGATCCTGTTGTGTACTTTACTGAAACAAAATTGTAGGTATTTTGTCTTATTTGGAATTTACACTCTCATTAATCTTCCTCTTGGTTTACACTCTCTTTTTTGTGTAGCATATGCTTCAGAATTTTCTTCTGAAATGGTGCACAGGAGGTAATTTTTCGGGCCTTCCTCATGTTGAAAAATGCCATTATTTTTCTCATAATCTACAATTGATCGTTTGGCTGAGTGTTAGCATTTTAGTACTGAAATCATTTTTTTCTCAGAATTTTGAAAAATTTTCTCTATTGTCTTCTAGCTGCCACTGCTGTCATTTAAGTGCTGATCTGAATTGTCATTCTCACATGCATTACTGCAGAACCCTCCTAATTCCCTGCTGCCACTCGTGCCTTACTATCAGGCCATTCTTAACACAGCAGCAGGGTGAACTTTTTGAAAAAGAAATCAGATCATGTCAAACCTCGCAATGACTCCCCACCTCGATTATGGTTCCTCTCATGCCCTTACAATGGCCTTAAAGGCCTCACATGCTGTGAGCCCTGTTACTTCTCTGGTATCATCTCTAGTTTCCTCCCCCATGTTTACTCTGCTCTAGGCACACTGGCCTCCCAGCTGTTCCATGAACACGTGCGATATGCCAACACCTTTGACACTTGGCACTGACTGCTCCTCGGTTAGAAGGCTCCTCACCCAGACATCTCGAAGATGAACACCTTCACTTCTTTCAAGTCTTTGCTTAAAACATACCTTCTCAGGTACACCAATCAGATGTAGATTGGGTCTTTTCACATAGTCCCATATTTCTTGGAGGCTTTGTTCATTTTTTTTTTTACTCTTTTTTCTCTAAACTTCTCTTCTTGCTTCATTTCATTCATTTGATCTTCAATCACTAATACCCTTTCTTCCAGTTGATCGAGTCAGTTATTGAAGCTTGTGCATTTGTCATGTAGTTCTCGTGTCATGGTTTTCATCTCTATCCGGTCATTTAAGGACTTGTCTACATTGGTTATTCTAGTTAGCCATTCATCAAATCTTTTTTCAAGGTTTTTAGTTTCTTTGCACTGGGTTCGTAGTTCCTCCTTGAGCTCGGAGAAGTTTGATGGTCTGAAGCCTTCTTCTCTCAACTCGTCAAAGTCATTCTCCATCCAGCTTTGTTCCATTGCTGGTGAGGAGCTGTGTTCCTTTGGAGGGGGAGAGGCGCTCTGATTTTTAAAATTTTCAGCTTTTCTGCACTGCTTTTTCCCCATCTTTGTGGTTTTATCTACCTTTGGTCTTTGATGATGGTGACGTACAGATGGGGTTTTGGTGTGGATGTCCTTTCTGCTTGTTAGTTTTTCTTCTAACAGTCAGGACCCTCAGCTGCAGGTCTGTTGGAGTTTGCTGGAGGTCCACTCCAGACCCTGTTTGCCTGGGTATCAGCAGTGGAGGCTGCAGAAGAGTGAATATTGCTGAACAGCAAATGTTGCTGTCTGATCGTTTCTCTGGAAGCTTCATCTCAGAGGTGTACCCTGCCACATGAGGTGTGAGGTGTTGATCTGCTACTAGTGGGGTATGTCTCCCAGTTAGGCTACTCGAGGGTCAGGGACCCACTTGGGCAGGCAGTCTATCCATTCTCAGATCTCAAACTCCGTGCTAGGAGAACCACTACTCTCTTCAAAGCTGTCAGACAGGGACATTTACATCTGCAGAGGTTTCTGCTGACTTTTGTTTGGCTATGCCCTGTCCCCAGAGGTGGAGTCTACAGAGGCAGGCAGGCCTCCTTGAGCTGCGGTGGGCTCCATCTAGTTCCAGCTTCCCTGCAGCTTTGTTTACCTACTCAAGCCTCAGCAATGGCAGGCACCCGTCCCCCAGCCTCGCTGCCGCCTTGCAGTTAGATCTCAGACTGCTGTACTCGCAACGAGGGAGGCTCTGTGGGTGTGGGACCCTCCGAACCAGGTATGGGATATAATCTCCTGGTGTGCCATTTGCTAAGACCCTTGGTAAAGTGCAGTATTAGGGTGGGAGTGACCCGATTTTCCAGGTGTTGTGTATCACGGTTTCCCTTGGCTAGGAAAGGAAATTCTCTACCCCCTTGTGCTTCCCAGGTGAGGGATGCCTTGCCCTGCTTCGGCTCTCACTCACTGGGCTGCATCCACCATCCTGCACCCACTGTCCTGCATGCACTGTCCGACATGCCCCAGTGAGATGAACCTGGTACCTCAGGTGGAAATGCAGAAATCACCCGTCTTCTGTATCACTCACGCTGGAAGCTGGAGGCTAGAGCTGTTCCTATTCGGTCATCTTAGCACCAGCTGCCAGTATTTTATTGAGGATTTTTGCATTGATGTTCATTAGGGATATTGGTCTAAAATTCTCTTTTTCCGTTGTGTCTCTGCCAGGTTTTGGTATCAGGATGATGCTGGCCTCATAAAATGAGTTAGGGAGGATTCCCTCTTTTTCTATTGATTGGAATAGTTTCAGAAGGAATGGTACGAGCTCCTCTTTTTACCTCTGGTAGAATTTGACTGTGAATCTTTCTGGTCCTGGACTTTTTTTGGTTGGTCGGCTATTAATTATTGCCTCAATTTCAGAGCTTATTACTGGTCTATTCAGGGATTCAACTTCTTCCTGATTTAGTCTTGGGAGGGTGTATGGGTCCAGGAATTTACCCATTTCTTCTAGATTGTCTAGTTTATTTGCATAGAGGTGTTTACAGTATTCCCTGATGGTAGTTTGTATTTCTATGGGATCAGTGGTGATATCCCTTTTATCATTTTTTATTGTGTCTATTTGATTCTTTTCTCTTTTCTTCTTTATTAGTCTTGCTAGTGGTCTATCAGTTTTGTTGAACTTTTCAAAAAACCAGCTGCTGAATGCATTGTGTTTTTTTTTAAATGATTTTTTGTGTGTCTCTGTCTCCTTCAGTTCTGCCAAAAGAGAGCCCACATTGCCAAGACAATCCTAAGCAGAAAGAACAAAGCTAGAGGCATCATGCTACCTGACTTCAAACTATACTACAAGGCTACAGTAACCAAAACAGTATGGTACTGGTACCAAAACAGATATATACACCAATGGAACCGAACAGAGCCCTCAGAAATAATACCACACATCTACAGCCATCTGATCTTTGACAAACCTGACAAAAACAAGAGATTGGGAAAGGATTCCCTATTTAATAAATGGTGCTGGGAAAACTGGCTAGCCATATGCAGAAAGCTGAAACTGGATCCCTTCCTTACACCTTATACAAAAATTAATTCAAGATGGATTAGAGACTTAAATGTTAGACCTAAAACCATAAAAACCCTAAAAGAAAACCTAGGCAATACCATTCAGGACATAGGCATGGGCAAGGACTTCATGTCTAAAACACCAAAAGCAATGGCAACAAAAGCCAAAATTGACAAATGGCATCTAATTAAACTAAAGAGCTTCTGGCAAAAGAAACTACCATCAGAGTGAACAGGCAACCTACAGAATGGGAGAAAACTATTGCAATCTACTCATCTGACAAAGGGCTAATATCCAGAACCTACAAAGAACTCAAACAAATTTACAAGAAAAAAACAAACAACCCCATCAAAAAGTGGGCAAAGGATATGAACAGACGCTTCTCAAAAGAAGACATTTATGCAGCCAACAGACACATGAAAAAAATGCTCATCACCACTAGCCATCAGAGAAATGCAAATCAAAACCACAATGAGATACCATCTCACACCAGTTAGAATGGCAATCATTAAAAAGTCAGGAAACGACAGGTGCTGGAGAGGATGTGGAGAAATGGGAATACTTTTACACTGTTGGTGGGACTGTAAACTAGTTCAACTATTGTGGAAGACAGTGTGGGGATTCCTCAAGGATCTAGAACTAGAAATACGATTTGACCCAGTCATCCCATTACTGGATATATACCCGAAGGATTATAAATCATGCTGCTATAAAGATACATGCACACGTATGTTTATTGCGGTACTATTCACAATAGCAAAGACTTGGAACCAACCCAAATGTCCATCAATGACAGACTAGATTAAGAATATGTGGCACATATATACCATGGAATACTATGCAGCCATAAAAAAGGATGAGTTCATGTCCTTTGTAGGGACATGGATGCAGCTGGAAACCATCATTCTCAGCAAACTATCGCAAGAACAGAAAACCAAACACCGCATGTTCTCACTTATAGGTGGGAATTGAACAATGAGAACACTTGGGCACAGGAAGGGGAACATCACACACCAGGGCCTGTCATGGGGTGGGGGGATGGAGGAGGGATAGCCTTAGGAGATACACCTAATGTAAATGACGAATTAATGGGTGCAGCACACCAACATGGCATATGTATACATATGTAACAAACCTGCATGTTGTGCACATGTACCTGAGAACATAAAGTATAATAAAAAAAAAAAAAAAACCCTTTTTAAATAAAGACTAGTCATGCCAAAAAAAACCCAAAAAAACAAAAAAAACCTTCTCAAGAGGACTATTTTGATTATCCTGTTTGGAATGAAATGCCATCTTCTCTTCTCATTCCAATTTCCCCTTATCCTGATTTGTTTTTTCTTTTTATGTAGCACTAAGCTTTTAACTAGCTGTATTGTTTATGTTTATACCTTGTCTATTATGTAAACTCTAAAAGGGCAGAGATCTTTGTCTATTTTGTCATGAATATTGCCCCAGTGCCAAAAGCAGAACACAGTGCACAATATATGTTTGAATGAATAAACTGAAAAGTGATTATTATATTCTTCTTCCATGTAATATGACAGAGAAACTTTATTTTAGTAATATTTGTAGTGCAAAGGTTACTTGTACAATCAAACTTTTCATCATTTTACTGCCTCCATCTGTTTTCCACAACATAGACAGAGCAATACTTCCAAGATGTTAACCTGGTGATGTCAGCCCCATCTCCACCCCTCCTCCACTCTGCTTAAGATACCCCAAGTGGCTTTCTATGATTTTAGGATTAAGACAGAATTCTTTGATATGGCCTATAAAGCCCTGCGTGGATTGCTTCTTGCCTGAGCCATAGAGTTTTCGCATAAACTATTCTCTCTTCTTGGAATGCTCTCTCTCTCTCTCTCTCTCTCTCTCTCTCTCCCCCCCCCCCATTAACTACAGGAGCAAAGCCACATTCTAAAAGGGGAGGGAATGCAAGTGGGGCAGAACCTGGAAATAGAGTCCAGCAAGAGGCTTGAGCCACGCCCTTTGATTTCTTGCGGAGCAAACATGAAAAGAAAAAGGCATTGTCCATTCTTACTGCTTTCTCTAGCATCTTTTCATCCTAGTATTAACTGCCATTAAGTCAATGAATTACCTCTTTAAAAAACAGCAACACTGTCATATGTAATGAAGGAGTAGCCTTTTTCACTTCAGTTATGCTTCTAGTTAATTCCTGCATATTTCTCAGATCTCCGCTCAAGGGTCAATTTCTCAGGGCAGTTTTCTCCAACTAAATTCCATCCACCTTTGATGAGCTCTCTCAGCATTATGCACCTCCACTCCTTAGTACTTACTGTAGAGACACATACTTATACATACATGTGTTATCTGGCTAATTTCTAATGCTCCCACTAGACTGTAAGCTTCATGAGGATAAGGGAAAGAGACTAGATTTTTTCTTGATATGGTCTCTGTTGTCTAGTGCAATGTCTGGATCATGGGTGATAACAGAAAAACTATTTTAAAATAAATTCACAGGTGTAAAGTAGTCTGTTTAGGCATCAACTTTCATTATATATTAGATCTAATTCAAGCATAATTGCATAATTCCCCTTGTTAGTGTACTAAGCTTTAGGGCTGACCCTCTCTCCCTCAGATGCTATGCACTAAATTCTATAAAGTCATAGCTGATTTACATACCCACTCTTCTATTGGTCTTCTTGTTCTTAACAACTGCCTTATGTGGTTCTTCAAATATGGAATTTTTATTTCAATCATCAAAGCAGAATATTAATCTTATATTATTCTGGTGTCACATTGGTTAACGCTGACTTGAAATGTAGTTTCAGAGTTTTACAACTCTAAGAACCAGCAATTTTCACTGATTTCTAAAAATGTGTCTGTCCTTTTACATTCCATATACATTCTAAAAATGTATATAAACTTTTGTAAAATTTCATAAAACTGCTCCGAGTGTGCAGAACTTTCATACAACTCAAGAACTGACTATGACTTTCAGGCCTCAATAAAAACTTACAAGGTCTAGGTAAAAGAAGTGTAGGAGATGAGGATGGGAATAAGAAATGAGTGATGACAAAATGAAAAGCAGGATGAGGCCACAGTGGATGAGCAAAATGAAGCCAGGAATTTTTTCTCACACTAGATTTCTTGTCTTTATTCCAGAGAATATGTAGAGGTGTAAAAAAATTTATTGTCTTCTGATATTTGGCTTATGACACTTGGTTTCAAGATTCATTTTCGTTTTGAGAGGAATGAATTCTCTGTATAATGATCATTCTGCTGGCCTAGTCAGTAAATCTAGTTGCTTTTCTATCAGAGGTGATGGATTTGCTGTGATCCAGCCACAATCTGTTACCCAGTCCAGCTACTGGCAGGTTTCAATGGATTTGTAAAAGAGATGAGTAAATTAGGAATCCAGCCTATAGTTATGAAGTGGAACAAAGTTAGTAGGCTTCATTTGGCTTCAAATGTAAGTCTGTCATGCTTATTCTCCAGACACCCTGAATAGATGTGTATAAATGCAAATATAGAGATGAGCTATTTTAAATTATGTCCCCTAAACCAGCCAACATTCACAACTGCACAAAACACACATGCCTGCCAAAGTACTATTAAAATCAGCCTGAAAAAAATGACCCAAGGGAGTCAAGTAGTTTATGAGTTTGGCTGTCACTAGATATTTAATTCATTTGAAGCACCCTTTATAACTGGAATGATAGGAGATGCCATAAAGATCCAGAGATCTTGATAGATGCACCAAGAGTAAACGAGGGACAGCTTTTCAGCCTCACTTCATTATTGTCTGGCTTTCATCAGTGAGCCAGAGCCTGAGAGCCAGAGCTCGAGTGGCCCATTGAGTCTCTGCAGAGAAGGACGAGTCAGTGAAGTTTCAGAGGTTACCCTTGCCTAAGGTGGGCATTTCCTAGTAATGTTTCTGTGCTATGTGTGCAACTTAGTTGCTGATGTCACTAGTGACAAAAGTTTACATAATCATTCATTTGGACATGGTTGAACAGGAAAAATAAAAACACACTAAAACAAATATACTCAACCCTGATATCAATCAAAAGACAACTGTAGTTAAGAACAAAAGGAAACACAAAACATACTTGGCCTGATAAGTTGTTCTGTGTGAAAAAAGAAGATTGTCCAAGACATAAATCATGGCAACTTCCCTCTGCAGTAAGCACTTTTTTCCCCTCAGAATTATCATTTTATAATCGGAAAAGCCCTAGAGTTTAAAGTATGCCTCGTACAAATGTCACTTCCAAGCTTCAGTGCTAATCCAGAGGAAATATTATCCTAGTGGTCTCCAAGGCCCAATGTCTAGGTGTTGGATACATGATAAACTTACGTGGAGCTTTCTTAGTGAGATATAGTCCTCCAGAGGATTGAATTTTTCAAGGCCTAGTACAACCCAACCCTTTAAAATAAGATTTAAGCTTCCCTTGTCAGGTTCTTTTAAGAGCTTTTTAAATTTTTTTTATTTGCTGCTTTGACCAGGTTCTAATCCCTAGTCCCCAGTGACAACCTTTGGCCATCTCCACCATTTCATGTCTGGTTTCCCATGCCTGGGGCAGCTTGCACAATTAAAGCTATTTTTTCCCCACTCCCACAGAAGAGCCTCATGGAAATAATTTAAGATATAAAATCTAACTTTTTTTTTTGTAGCTAAAATAAGACTTTCTGGCTACTTTATGGGTAGTATTACAGATTTTTAATCATTTTTTACATTCTATAGGCAGCTTTCTAGAATACAATAAATAATGACAGAATAACAGGTATTGGAAATAAAAAAGTGGATCTACCAATTTGAACTCTCCAAAGCACAGCTAAAATATAAGTTTACTGCACAAAGACAAATGGCCTCCAAAGGTTTCCAAGAGGTCTAGGAGGGGGTTACAGTATATTGCTTGATTGAGTGTCTGCTTTTTTTTTTTTTTTTTTTTTTTTTTTTTTAATAAAAAAAGGATAAAGAAACAGGCAAACACTGTCTGTGTAGTTGGACCCGTGTAGGGTGAAGTGAGGCCTGGTGGTCCGTGTGACCCTGTTGGTAAATCCTGTTTGCACTATTTTTCATACTGCTCTTTCATTTTAAGCTGAAAGTCTACTTAAATGCCCACTTTGTCACAAATGCACATTAAGTTTATTAAGCAAGTATTACCCATTTCTATTCTTGACAATGATTTTTTACCAAAACCTACACATGGGAATATACTTTGTTTTTTATTTTTATTTTATTTTTTCTTTTTGAGATGAAGTCTCTCTCTGTGGCCCAAGCTGGAGTGCAGTGGCACCATCTTGGCTCACTGCAACCTCTGCCTCCCGGGTTCAAGCGATTCTCCTGACTCAGCCACCCGAGTACTGGGACTGCAGGTGCCTGCCACCATGCCCAGTTAATTTTTGTATTTTTAGTAGAGATGGGATTTCACTATGTTGGCCAGGCTGGTCTTGAGTTCCTGACCTTGTGATCCACCCACTTCGGCCTCTCAAAGTGCTGGGATTGTAGGTATAAGCCACCGTGCTCGGTCCAGGAATGTATTTTGATGATTTTATCATAAATTTAATTTTGCTAAGTTTGGCCTATTATTTTAGCCTTCTAAATCTATCATTCTGGGTAGTAGGTTGGGGTCATCCTGTTTCAACTATCAACATATTACTTTTGTTTCATCCTTGTTTTAGCTACCAATTATAGAAACCTTTGGTCTATATCTTCTTAAGGTCATTAATAAAAATGTCAGTAGGTTTTAGCCAAGGCAGAAGTTCATCCCTGGAAATCCTGGAGATAAACTACTGTCAAAGAAAAATCAGAGCCTACAGTAGTTAAAGTGGTAAAACCAGATTTTGGTTCAAGACTATTGCAATAGCGAAAAAGAGACTGGAGTATAGAACTTGGCTCAGTTCCAAATACAGCTGGGCAAGTGGGAATTTATAGCTAAGAAGCAGGGTGTGAGGCAGTGGATAGAAAATTACTTTGAAGGAAGCATCAAGGGTAAGAGGAGATTCTGGCTCAACTGACTTGATAGGATTCTTGCTGGAGACAGGCTACTGTGATAAGATCCTGAAGGTGGAGAATGCAAAATTTGGTCAGATATCAAAGGCAACCAGATACTGAGGGTAAGGATTCTCTCTACACTAATGTAACAACATTTTTGCTGAAACTGGAATCTACAGAGACAGAGAGAGAAGCCAAAATTTGGACATCATTGAGTAGAAGATTCAGTGGTGCCTATTAAAGTTTGGTCAAGTGGGATGGTGTCTTGTCAGTCCCTCCTCTTGTTCAAGTAAAGAAAAGGCATTCTTTTATCCTCTCAAAAATCTACATTTGCTTCTGGAGGCTCTCAGTAGAACCTCAGTTTGTGGTCTCTAGTTGCAAAACTTTTCTAGTCTAAATAGCTTTTTTATTTCTTTAGTTGTGAAACATGAGCCCAATGTTAACACCCTGTAATTTGATAGCAATGTTAGCAATGAGTAAAACAGTATAAGGTCACTTCTCTCTGGGCTCAAGATTAGTTTTCTGATGGTAGTGTTTTTAGAAAACCAGATTGCTTACTTATAAAGGGACAATCAGGAAGTTATAAAGGGATGGAAGCCTTGAATTTTTGGTTATATAATTGAGTATATATTTTTTATTGATCCTTGATGTATTTAAAGATGCCAGGTCAAGTCAAGTTAGAGCCTCACACTAGCTGAGATGCACACGACATCTTCATGGGTCTTCCCATGAGAATTTCAAAAGTGAATACCTTATGTGGAGGTGAAGATGTAAGAGTCATAAGAGCAATGGGAATCACTTATGGCCATGGCAAGTCCAATTTTTCAGATGGTTTAGCCAGTTTGGTCTTAAGAATGCTGTTGGCTTTTTCTATGGTTCCTAATGACTGAGGGTGGTAAGAGCAGTATAGTCTTTGACTAATGTGTGTTACTTTTCCATTTTTTTTTGTATAATTTTACCAATAAAATGTGATCTCTATCTCTAGAGATGGGAGAGGGGATACTCCAGGTGGGGAAAATTTATCCGGAAAACTCCACTGACAGCACTAGACAGATCATCAAGACAGAAAGTCAACAAAGAAACAATGGATTTAAACTATACCCAACAACTGCAGAATATACATTCTGTTTATCAGCTCATGGAACATTCTCCAAGATAGACCATATAATAGAACCAAAAAAGAGTCCACATAGCCAAAGCAAAACTAAGTAAAACTAACAAATCTGAAGGCATCACATAAGGCCATAATCACCAAAACAGCATGGTACTGGTATAAAAATAGGCACATGGACCAAGGGAACAGAATAAAGAACCCAGAAATAAACCCAAATACTTATAGCCAACTGATCTTTGACATAGCAAATGAAAACATAAAATGGGGAAAGGACACTCTTTTCAACAAATGATGCTGGGATAATTGGCAAGTTATTGTCACTGTCTCAGCAAGAAAATAACATTTTATTTTTCATTGAGTCTAACAGGACTTTACCATGTATGAGAGTGGCTCAATCATTTGCCGAGTTAAAAAGCAGGCACACCACAATTCCTTAAAAGAAAAGTGTTCTCCAGGAAAGATAAAAAATGCTTGGATAATGCAAGTTATAGATAAATATAGCCTTGCCTGGAAATCTTTATCTCACCCTCCAGTCTTGAATGACTCCTGCCACAATTTTTATCTGAGCCTAATCTTTAATAAGTGAATTGGAGAAGTGGAAGACTTCAACCTCCACTGCTTCCTTCTTTCCTTCCTTCCTCTCTCCCTCTTTTCTTCTTCCTTCCTCTCTCTTTCTTTTCTTTCTTTTTCTTTCTTTTCTTTCGTCTTCTTTCTTTTTTGCCTTTTCCAAGATCTTTGCAAATACAAGCTCTCTATACTAGGGTAATAATTATTACCCTAGTATATAGGTTGTGATGGTGGAAGGACAGAAAAGGATGAGAAAACTGTTGTGTCACATATTTGATATGCAATATGGAATCATTGAAGGGTTTTAAACAGGGGAGTAAAAACTTTCTGATTTGTAGGTATTAAAACAAGATGATAGTTTGCAGATTACAGAATATTAATTTTTATATTATTGTGAGTTATTTCTAGATGTAAAGGTTAGCTTTCTTAAGGTGTCTTCTGAAGGCTGACCCCCAGAAAAGGAATTGAATTCTTTAAAAGTTCCATGTATACTACTATGGTCCAGTTTTTAAGGCAGTCAATTCTAGCCAACCACAAGCTTGAACTCCGGGCCTTAGGCATGCACAGGATGAGGCTGTGGCTTCCCAATTATGAACAATGATCAGGCAAATCCTGCAGCAAGCTTACTACATCACACAGCTGCAACTACCTAAGACCACAGCTTTCAGATTATGACAGAGGAAGAGCTGGCGTTACCCCCAAGTCAAAAAATTAAGCTGAAGTCAAGGTTTTGCAATGTCATATAGTCATTTTGTCCTGGTCCTTCATCAAGCCAGAACATGAGCAGCTGCTTCCCTAAACAGGCAGCTTAAGATATCCCCAACCCAAGGGGCAGGGTGTCTCTCCCAGCATATAACATCCAGCTCTGACAGGTGGCTGTGCCCTGCTCTAGGATGAATGGATAATGGGAAATTTTATGCTTGCTACTGATTCACTTTCTGTGCATTTTATTTAATGAGCACTGCTCTAGGAGGTCTCGTATAAATGACATTTGGCAATTTGCCTTTGCTTGCATGACTGTTTCATACAAACAACTACCTTAATGTACAAAAAGCTAATAAGGTGAATATATTTGCACCCACAACTTAGCTGAAGATTTAAACATTGCCAATACTATCAAAGTTCCCTGGCATTCCATTCCAGATGTATCCTCTCCTTATCTCTCAGGATTGTTCTCTGTACTGATCATTGTATTTACTCTTCTCCTAAAATCATGCTGCTTAGTTTAGTATGTGTTTGAACTTTATATGCCTAGAAATATACAGTAAATATATTTTTGCAATTTGCTTTTCACACAACATTGTGTTTCTGAGATTCATTCATATTTATGGAGAAGAGTAGTAGCAGATGTTTTCAAGAGCACAAGGTAAGGACAAGGCTAAAGTCTGATTCAGCCAGTTAAGATACAATGAGTTATTTTTAGGCTCAGGCAGTTTGTTATTTTCATAGAAAGTGAAATAAAGAGTAGCCAAAGATGCCAGGTAGATGCATCCCTGTCTTATGCATCCAAAATTATGATACTAAAACAAAAAGGGCTGAATGACTGCCCATAGGAGTTGCAAGATACTCCATTACTAAGATGCAATTCCAGACTGGAGCTAAGTGGTTTTGTAGCCTGATGCCATAACTTACAGAAAGCCTCATATCTCATCAGTATCTGGGAAGTGATAAGAAACTGTCCTATGCAAGACAAATGTACACTTATGTTTATTGCAGCACTGTTCACAATATCAAAGACTTGGAACCGACCCAAATGCCCATCAGTGATAGACTGGATAAAGAAAATGTGGCACATATACACCATGGAATACTATGCAGCCATAAAAAGGGGTGAGTTCATGTCCTTTGCAGGGACATGGATGAAGCTGGAAACCATCATTCTCAGCAAACTAACACAGGAACAGAAAACCAAACACCGCATGTTCTCACTCACAAGTGGGAGTTGAATCAATGAGAACACATGGACACAGGGAGAGGAACATCATATACTGAGGTCTGTCAGTGGGTAGGGGGCTAGGGGTGGGATAGCGCTAGGAGAAATACCTAATGTAGGTGACGGGTTGATGGGTGCAGCAAACCACAATGGCATGTGCATACCTATGTAACAAACCTGCACATTCTGCACATGTATCCCAGAACTTAAAGTAAAAAAAAAAAAAAAAAAAAAAAAGAGAGAGAGAGAGAGAAAACAAAAAGAAAAAGAAACTGTGCCATGCAAGTCTCTTAGGAAATACAGGAAAGTGAGTGGGAGATGGTTTCACAAACCACTCATCATCTTGTGTTTCAGGAGGATCACAAGGCATTCTGCCAAGACTCAGATTAGTTGTGGTTCAATCCTGTGTGGCACATGTGGATACCTGCAAGGATGCCAGTGCATAATAGCAGAACATTCCCCAATAGTCATTGCTGTGTTTGGTTTCTTACCGTATAAATATATGTTATTTGTCAATTTTGATGTTTTTGAACATCTGGGTTGCTATAGTGTTTTTGTTTGTTTATTTGGTATTGTAAAGAAAACTACTAAAAAAATTCTTAAACATATCTCCTGGTGCAGATGTGTAATAGTTACTTTAGAGTTTGTGCCTAAGAATGGAATTGTTTGATCAAGGATACGCACATCATTACCCCTACAAGATAATGTCAAATTGTTTTGCAAAATGTCTGTGTCCATTTTCACTAAAACATAGTTTATAATGATTTCTTCTGTTCCACATCCTCACCAAGCCTTAATTTTTGCAAATCTCACTCTGCATCTTGTTTTGATTAAAATTTGTATATTCTAGGTGATTAATGGGTTAACCTTTTTAAAAATGCTTCATTTGTATTTTTATTTACTTTTCTGTGAACTACCTGTTAATGTCTTTTCTAAAATTTTCTATAGAATTGTTTGTATTATTCTTACTGATTCATAGAAACTGTTCATATATTTGGTATACTAATTTCTGATTAATTATTGATGCTACAAGTATTTCTTACCATTTGTTCAATGGTTTCTTTTGATGAACAAAAATTCACCATTCTAATTTCAAAGTAGTCAAATTATTTATACTTTTTCTTAATGGTTTTTGCTTTTTACATCTTAAAAAAGTTATCCTTCTTTTACTCTGTTATCATAAAGATGTTTTCCCACAACATGTTCAAAGAATTTTAGAGGTTTGCTTTTCACATTTAAGTCCTCAATCTGCCTGGGTTAGGTTTATGCATGACGTGAAGTGGGGACCCAATTATGCCAACACCAGCGCCATTGTTGAAAATATCCTTTCTCTACTGCAATACTATCTCTGTCTTATGTCAACTTACCACATATGAATAGATTTGCTTTGGGGCTCTACGTGTATTCTGTTTTATTAATCTTTTTACTTATCCCTGTGCTAATAACACCCTGTATTAATTCCTTCTTCCTGAAGTAGATTTTTTTTTAAGTTGTGCTTCCAGTTAGCACCTATGAGTGGTAAATTCTCTCTTTGTCTGAAAATATCCTTATTTCATCCTCTATGCTGAATTTCCCTTTAAAGTATTATGATATTTTAATTTGATAGGCATTTTAATTTGAGTGATGTTCCCAAACATTTAGCTCATCGTACTACTGACTGAGTATCTTTTTACATGGCTTTTTTTCTTTCTTTGTTTTCCTTATATCTGACTCTCTCTTCATGATAATTTACTTTTTAACACTAGTTACCCCCTCCGTCCCCCACCAAGGGATCCCCTGTGAGAAGGAAAACCAAAATGGATGAATTCAGAGTTTCTACCTTCCCTTGCCGAAGTCATATTTCTTTCTTCTGCATTCATTGTTTTTCTTTCCCGCCTGGAAATTGATGACTGGTAGACTTGAGATCTATATCATAACCTTATTTACTCAGTATGAACATAGCCAAGAATGGTGTGAGGTGGTAGCAAACAGAGCATTGCAGCTGTGAGAGAAAAATTATTGGCATAAGGAAACAAACGCAGTGAGCCAGAAACTGGTTCAAGCTAAACCAGTATGAGAAACAGTCACAAAATCCAATGTGACCCACAGAGATAAACAAAATTTGACAAAGGCATTTTGTAGAAACCGATCAGTCTTTCACCCCACTGAAGAATTATGGGTATAAAATACAGAATCTTAGAACACTTAATAATCCTCATTCAAACATAAATAATTAATATTCATTTTATAGTGGAAGAAAATCAGTTCTGTAAAAACTGAGAAACTTGCTAATATCAATTGCCAAATAAGCAATGCTGAGTGCCTTGAGCCAGTGATTGCCAGTCTCTCTCCCAGCACCAAACATCCTGACCTTTTCAGCATAGGAGGGGTCATCAAAAGATCACTGAGATGGGGTTAAGAACCCACCTTCTGTTAAACATACTGACAATATAAGTAACAAAAGAGAATCCCTTCATGTTTTTCTTCTTTTACTTAATGTCTTTTACTACAGCAACAGAAAATTCCAAAGGACAGATGAATGAACTCTAACAGCACATTTCATTTGGATTTCTTTTCAATTCTTAAATGTATTAAGTACAAATAATCTGGACATGTGTTAGAAGTGCTTGAATATAACACAAGAAGAATCAGATAGACATCATGTATTTTGAGGACCTATAACTTACATTAGCTTACTCCAAAGGATTAAGATGATAATAGCTAACTGATGATAATAACTGAACATGTACTGTGTATTAGGCACTGTGGTATTTTACATGGATTATTTCATCTCATCCTCACAATAATCAAGTAAGGCATATACTATTATCATTTTTATATTAAAGAGGATGAAAGTGAGGCTCAGAGAGACTAAGAAATCAGTTAGTTGATGTAACCCCATATATAAGTGGTGGCAATGAATTCCTAACTCAGTCATATCTGCTTAATTCCAGGCAAGACCCTTCCTTCTTAATACCATGAAATAATTTCACTAGAAGTTTCTTTGGTCTGTTTGATGTCATCTACTCTATCTTCATGAAAATTCATTGAGTAAAAATGATTTAGGATGGTATTTGTATTAGACAAAACTCCGTGTTGCTAGTACAGAAAACCCAACTCAAGCTGGCATTAACAATAACAGACTTAGATAATGTGCCCACTCCCAAAGGAAAACTGGAACCAGGGTAACATTATGCACTGACTGGCTCAGGCATGGATGATGTACCCATCTGTGTACCACAAACTGTGACAGGGGCAAAATGGATAACTTGAACTGCAATCTGGGCAATTACTGAAGCCAGGGATGGAGACAATTCCACTAAAATTGAATGGCTGTCCCTTTACCTGGGGAGGGAGAAAATGGCAAAACAGAAGCACAAGAAGATGAGGGAAAATAATCAGAGTCAAATAAATGGAATCCTTACTTCCTCTCTCAGTAAAAGATTGACACACAAATAAGACTTAAAAAAAGATTATGACTACATTCTATATCTTCAAAAAATTCTGGCCAGGTTTAGTGGCTCATGCCTGTAATCCCAGCACTTTGGAAGACTGAGATGGGAAGATTGCTTGAGGCTAGGGGTTTGAGACAAGCCTGGACAACATGACAAGACCCTGTCTCTACAAAAAAAAAAAAAAAAAAAAAGAATAAAAGAAAAAAATCCAGATGTGCTAATGCATGCCCATTGTCCTAGCTACTCTGGAGAATGAGATGGGAGGATTGCTTGAGCCTTGGAGACCTGAGGCTGCAGTGAGCCATGATCACACCCCTGCACTCCAGCCTGGGTGACAGAGCGAGACCCTGTCTCAAAAAAAAAAAAAAAAAAAAATCATGGACAATGTATGAATTCATTATATCTCATGGCATTGTAACAAATAATCCCCAAATTTAGTTGCTTAACATAATAAACACATTTCTGTGGATTAGTAACCCGGGTATGACATAACTGACTTAGGGTCTCTCATCAAGTTGCAGCCAAACCGTTAACTGTGGAAGGATTTGCTTCCAAGCTCACTCACAGGGTTGTTAGTGGATTTCAGTGTCTTCTGGGTTGTTTGACCTAGGACTTCAGCTCCTTGACATGCGGGCCTCTCCACATGACCACTCACAACAGGCAGTAGTCTTCCCGCATGGCAAACAAGCAAGCGAGAGAAAGAAGACACCTAAGAAAATCTTTTAACAGCCTCTTCTTAGAATTGACATCTCATCACTTTCACCATATTTTATTCTTTAGCGGTGAGTCCTTAAGTCCAGCCTATACTCAAAGAAAGAGGATTACAGGAAGAGGTGAATACCAGGCAGAAAGAAGGTGGGTACTCTTATGGACTGCTGTGGACTAAAAATTGTTCCTTCACAATTTTTATGTTGAGATTCTGAGCCCTAATGTGTTGAGATTTGGAGATGGGGGCCTTTGGGAGATAATTAGGTCATAAGGGTGGAGTCCTTATGAAGGGGATTAGTGCCCTTATGAGAAAAGACATAAGAGCTTGATTTCACTCTCTGCCATGTGAGCACACAATGAGAAGAGGGCAATCTGCAAACCAGACAGAGGGCCCTTACTAGAGAGGGGATCTGCCAGCACCTTGATCTTTGAATTTACAGTTTCCAGAACTGTGAGAAATAAATGTTTGTTGTTTAAGCCACATAGTCTGTGGTAGTATGTTAGAGCAGTCTGAACTAAGACAGGGGTCACATTAGAAGCTGCCTACCATAATGTGTGCCTTTGTGTATATTAGCATGGGTATATGTATGGGCAGGGGGTCTGTGGGTGCACATGGCATAGGGCCAATAGTGTATTGAGATCTTACACATTTTCCTGTTAGGAACATAAGGGGAGGAAAACAGTAGTCATGGTCCCTGTAGGGAACAGATGGAATTCACAAATTGAGAATTTGAACTGGTTTAATAAAGGGACTATTTACAAATAGGTGGGCAAGGATAGGAAAATTACAAGGAATCGGGCTTGTCACCTGGTGCATCACTCCCCCTGGGCCTCAAGCAGTCAGGTGAAGGAGAAATAAACAGAACTAGGAGAGGATATTTGTATGAGAAGACCCCTGTCAGATGTATGACCTTTTGTTAAAGGATATGATCAGCTCATGGCATTTCCACAGAGAAGGTGCCAAGGAAATAAATACTTTGACCTCACTTTCCTCCAGTCTCCTCCTGGCACTATCCATTGGCTAAAGCCAACTAGAAGCCAGAAAGAAGTCAAAGGAGTTCACTGATATAGGTCAGCCTCCTAGGGAACACATAGTAATGTGTGAAGAGTGGAGAGTGGGTTTGGAGGGACAATCGAAAGATACCCAGGACAGAAAACAAATGTACTTAAGAGGAAAATCATATTCATAGTAGGCAGAGAGGAAGAAACAGGCTTACATGAATAGCTGTTGTTTACAGCAAGCTAGATGGAAGAATTTGCTGACAGAGAAAGATATTCAACATCAAAACAAGCTTTCAAATAATTGCATCTCTTGAAGATCCTTCAAAATAGGAAACACATACACATTTCTATGAACTTTTGTGGGAGAAATTGTACAGATGAAAGAAGCATGGGTGGCTAAGATGACTTTGAAGGGTCCTTGTAATTTGAGGATTCAATTTTCTAGGAGGAGTGATGCAAATCAGGTAACAAGATCTCCTGCAAAATATTCACAACTCTTTGAAATGGAAATTAGGCTATTCCAATTTAGAAATTAAATTAAGGCAAATATTCAGGGTGTTAGCAGGCTGTGCTCTTGCCTGTTTGAAGTAGTGGCTAAAGGAGAGAGGCGTACTTTTTCCTCGATGAAGCAGGATCTCTCTCAGCCAGTTTTCATCCTTACTTAGCACCTGCTGGTTTGGAGTGGTGTCACCCAAGCAATCAGACAGGGGGGATGTGCCAAGAGCCTGCCCTCCCCTCCCACTGTGTGCTGCCCCTCCTCCCTACACCCCATGACAGCCTGTCCTGATATAGATGGACAGGGGACTGGTTTAAAATGACAGTCTCAAGTTCGTTTAGAAAGAGAAGGCTAATTCAAAGAAACAACAAGGCAAGCTTCCTTTCTCTGTAGGAATCGTTATTATCCCCCTTCATCATGGCCCACCTGGGTGCCCATTTTGCCTTTAGATCCCGCTGGCAGAAGACCGACGATGAACTCTGTCGACATAGCATGTCTTTTATCCTTCACAAAGCCATTCGCAATGACTTCTTTCAGAGCTATCTCTACCTGCTGGAAAAAATTCCCCTGGGTAAGTGAGTCAGAGCTACTAGATAAGAAACAAGAAATGACTGAAGGGATTGCATGAGGTCATGGGGCTTCTAGAAGAGAATTTAAAACAAGGATACTTTTTAGATTAAAAAAAACCAACTCCACAACCAATGTCATTGGGCTGAAATGTTTCAATGGAATTCTTTTATGAAGAATACAAAGATTAAGTGCCTAAAATAGAGTCCGGACTTTATTTTGGGATTTCCATGCACCCTCAGGCATTGTGATTTGCTTCTCTGGGTGTCTGTTGCCTGAGTATCAGGCTTGTAGAAACTCAGACATGTTTAATATTTACAAAAAATTGTAATTGGGCAAATTTGATAATTCAAAGATGAGAGTATTAATGCATTAATACACTGAGTAAGAGTTAAAAAGAAAGACATAACAGATAAAAATGTGCTTGGGGTATGTATGTATGTTTATGTGTGTGTGCTTGTGTACACACTTATAATCCTCTCTGGTCTTCTTGAATCACAAGAATAGTCAGAGAGCCTTAAAGAAGCAGATTTTAGCTTGGTTTTTGAATATTAAGAAATCAGTAGTCTGTCTCCATTTTTGTTATTTCCTCTAGTTTTCAGAGACTTGGATAAGAGAGCAATAAAAAGCTTATGTGGTTTGCCTACTCTACTTTTTTCAGCCTCTGTGAAAGTAGTTACTTAAGGGTACCCTAAACAGCACTGAAGAGGAAATAACTTACCATTAAAGAGTAAAGTACCCTCCTCCCTTTGATTTATATTTTCCCCCAGTGAAAGCAAGAAGGCTGTGTATCAGCCTAGTCTGTTTTCTTAAGGTCGTCTGAAAGCCCCATTGTGCACTTGAGGTGGTCAGGGTTTCCAGCTGTGGAAGCAGCTACATAATTCTTTGTATTGCATTCAAGCAACTGAATGTTAGCAGCCTGCCAAAACCTATTTATGAGGGATCTTTAATTCTAAACATACAAATACCTTCATTTCATATTTATATAACTTCTTTCTAAAACTTTTTTTATCATCTATGACTTTATTTGATTCTCCTAGTCACACTATGGAATAGATGGGGTAGGTTATCATTATTTTTTTCTACCTACCTTCCCTCCTTCTTCCTTTCATTTTACTTTTTCAAAGGAGGGAAATAAAATTCAGAGATGGTGATATTTAATCTAGATAGAGTAATATCAAAGCAAAGACCAAAGTCCAGGGCTTTTTTTGGTAGATCGCACTGCCCATGAGTAATTCTTTTAGGACATATAATACATCTCATCTATATCCAAAAGGAAAAAATAATAGAGCAGTTTAAGTGGAAGGTGATGATGTTCTAGCCACTTCATATACTGCAGAGTATTGCTTTTCTGGAGACACTCTTCAGGCCATACCTCTATAAGAGTAGCTTTGTAGCTTTGGTTTTATTAGACTGGAGAAAGGTATCAATTACGACAGCTGAGAAGAGAGTCACTAACAGGCAGATGACCGCCAAACTTTACAAGTATTTACTAGAGAGAAAAAGAAGTCACCTTTGAAAGCAGCTGAAGATGAATGAAAAAGTAGAATACAATAGTCTCTTCTGAAAAGCAGATGAAAATTAATTTGGCACAAGTGGACAATAATTTATATTTGATCTCAATCCATTTTATTGTCCAATAAAATCATTGTGATTTTGTGTTTTTCTCCTTTGTAAATATGCTAATGGTTTACCAATTATTTTCAACCTTTTAAAAAAACATCATTATCAAAAGGCAAAGTTTTTGACAAAATATTCCATGGATGCCCAGTGTAAAATACAGGAAAAAGTGAAACTTTTCTGCAAAGGATTGGGGTCAAGACCCTTTCCTTGGTCTAGTCTCTTAGACTCAGACTTACCACTGTCTCCGGAGGCACTTTTTTTTTTTTTCTGGAGACGGAGTCTCGCTCTGTCGCCCAGGCTGGAATGCAGTGGTGCCATCTCAGCTCACTGAAAACTCCACCTCCTGGGTTCACGCCATTCTTCTGCCTCAGCCTCCCGAGTAGCTGGGACTACTGGCGACCGCTACCATGCCTGGCTAATTTTTCATATTTTTAGTAGAGACAGGGTGTCACCGTGTTAGCCAGGATTGTCTCAATCTCCTGACCTCGTGATCCGCCCATCCTGAGACTCTTCTATAATACCTGTGGGGTTCCATAAACACAGTTTGAAAACCATTAGTCTATTCCAAGCCAACATTGCCTTCATTTTACTTATTTGCAACTTTCCATAAATGGGCATTGCTTATTTTCTCTGACCTGATGATTTGACCTGGACATTAGTTTCAACTGAGAGTCACAGAACTAGCCTCATCCACAGTACCTCTTTGAAGATAGAAATCGAGGGCTACATTAGTCAATATGGACTGGGATATGCTGCAATAACAAATTAACTCTGGAATCTTGATAGCTGAACACATAAAAAATATTGTTTACTCTTGCTACATCATTTTCAATGTGCATTATTGGAGGTGGAGGGGAGGCTATATTCCACACAGGCAATCAGGGATCCAGGATGATAGAGGCTTTGCCAGCTGGAACATCACTAGTCACCAGGCAAGCAAATAGAGCAGCCAAAGTTTTGTCTACTAGCTCTTAAATACTTCAGCCCCAAAGGACATCGATTACATCTGTTTAGAATTCATTGTCCAGAACTTCAAGAATGCTGGGCAATATGAAGGGAGCACATGTATATTTGCTCACTAGCAAATGTTCCTGCCACAGGGAAAAATATTTTATTTTGGAGATTAAAATACCAGACAATTCTTATTTCTGATCAATTCAGTCATATTTAATGTAAGAGACATTTATGGAATTTCATTATTGTCAAAGTACTGTGCATTAGAAAGGATTCAAATATTAATAAGATAGTTTCCACTCTTCTTCAGGATTTTATAATGTGACAATGGATGCAAATCTACAAATAACTGTGTTAATCCCTTTAAACTAAGGGTACAGGGAAATCAGGCTACCAGTTCTGTGAATACTCAGATTTTTTGTGGCTTTGTCCTCTAATGGGAGAAGCCGAATGTTCAGAAAGGGATCTGCACGTAAGTCTTATCTGCCAGTGTGACTTTTATTCAATTAGAAGGTTTCCCTTAATCCTTGATTCACTCATTTAAACTTTGGTTTTTGTCCCAGGAGGTTATAACTTATATTTATGGAATGCAGTTGCGTGTATTAGTTCCCCTATTGGACTCTCATTCCCATGAGAGTGGAGACTTGCCTTTTTCTTCCTCTTCTGTATCTATTTAGCATTTACCATGGTTCCTGGCACATCAGAAAAACTCAAAAAATATTTGTTAAATGAATTAAATGGCCTCTAATAATTAATTGCGGATCAGCAAAGTTCTGAGTTCAAATGTTTGCACTGCTACTACTAGAAAACTAACCTCTGCGAGTTACTAAAGCCTCTGAGTATAATTTTTCTTAAAACTATAGCAGAGTTGATTGAAGGATGAAATGTTGGTATATATGTGAAATAGTCCTCCTCAGTAAATATTAGTTTCTTTATTTCCTTCCTCTGAGCCAGGCCTCTTTTAAAGTCACCATGTAGCTTTCTCTAGAACAGGCATTACCAAAGACAATACACTTAATTCAAATTATGAGAGTTTTCAGGCTGCAGTGAGTATTAATTATGTTTTTCAGTTTGGAAATAAAACTTAGCCAGAAGAGATGCTTCCTCTCCAGCTCCGCTGAGGTGTTTTACAGTCAGCTTCCTCTACTCTTGATAATTTCAAGACTTCATAGAAATGAAAATAAAGCCCTTCTTTCAAAAAGGCTAGGGAACTTCTCCTGTAGGGTCTGCACAGAGAGTTTGTTGTTTGGGGTAATTATATGGAAAGAACGGTGGCTAACCAGACTCTTTGATTCCTTCTTTCCTTCCTTTCTCCTTCCAACTGCCTAGATTAGAAAGCCAGTCTCACTCCAGCACACTATGTGGTGACATTCAGTCATGGGGAAATCTGCTGAAACATCCCTGGCAAGCTTCAGAGATTCATGGAATAGCAAAGACATACGTAGTAAAAATCTCCAATGGAAGGCTCAGCTATGCTGTTGAACATAATGGATCTTCAGGAAGAAGTGAGAACAAGCCTATCATTGTTCTCAATGTTTTGCATATAATTATCTCAGTTCATTTTCATAACATCTCTATTAGGTGTGCTGTTATTTTCGCCATATGATATTTGAGGAACTGATACCCAGATGAGTTAAGTAACTTGCCAAAGATCTTATGGTGGTGAGTGGAGTAGCAGGATTAGAACCCAGGTGATCTAACTCCATGATCTTTTTTAAAACAATGCATAATACAATGTAAATGAAAACTTAACTCACGGGGCAATATAAGTTTTACCATATTTAATGATTTAACAGGAATACAGAACAAACAGCCTATGAAGAACGTTGGCTTCCTGTTAAGATAATCAAGGTAGGCAGGTCAGTGAGTAGGTTTAAATAATCTAGGTACACCAACCAAAGTTCTGTTAGAAGCTTGGTGTGAACAAGTTTTCCAAAAGTGTCTATTCATGAACAAATAGGAAACAGAACAGGAAAACAAGTCAGTGGAAATCTCCAATGTGTATGCCAGTGCTCAAAGGGTTCCACTGGAGCTGCTGGGATAACATCTCCACGTTTAGTAACAATTATTGAGGAATAACTTCACACTCAATGATTCTTCTAGTGCTATCCACATTTTTGAACACATAGAAGTCAATGGACATTCATTAATTATATTATTGAGCAAAAGTCTATTACTCCTAGACATTGTTAAAGGCTTAGCCCAACTTCATGTGTAGAACAATGGTTCTGTGTGGTTTAACAGAAAGACCAGAAGCTTTGCATTTGAATAGGCACATGCCAGGACCTGGTTATGACATTTCTTTTCTATATGATATTAAGTTACCAAGTCTCTCAGATTCTGTTACTCATCTCTAAAATGATGATTATAATTCTAGTCTTATAGAATCATTGTGACAGTTAAAAGAGATAAAGTGAAGAGGTGACATGAAAGTACTCAGCATAATGCCTGGCATATAGGAGGTATCCTCTCTTGCATTGATCCCTTTTCAGAAGAATCAGTCTCTGAGGAGGAAATTAACTCTGGCTTTTAACTTTGATGGCAAAGACATAGATTGTTTAGCTACACCTTTGCCATCAAAATTAAAAGCTAGAGTTAATAACAACATCTCTTAAAAAGCACTTGGAACTTCCAGAATAAAACTCACCACACAGCTATTGGTATTTTAAAAATTTATTTCATTCCTGTGATAGGCATTGCTGCACAACTCAGCAATGTACAATGATACATTTTCAAATGTTTATCACTACCTGTGCAATACAAATGCTGTAACACCATTTTTCTCTTTCAAGCAATGAAGAAAATATAATTTTCCTTTTTATTTAGTGATATATTTTTAGGTACAGAGTATGAGAGGGATGATCTATAGGTTTTCTATTTAAATAGACATAGGTTCAAGTTCCAGATATACCACTCTCTAGCTACTTAATCTTGAGCAACTTAATCTCTTAATGCCTTGGTTTCTTCTTTTGTAAAATGGATATATAATGTTTATCTTACATATTCAGTTCGATATAAATGTTTTGCATATGTATTACATATAAACATGTTTGATCAATTATAGTTACTATTTTTTAATTATTTGAGTATGCCTAAGTGGAAGGACAGGTATTTCATAAATGATACCAAAGGTATGACTTATGTGTGCTTATGTCAGTTAATCCCTATCACCATTCAGCTCTTTGTTGAACCCATATATTATTCAAAGAACCAAAAGCTAGCTTTTATTCAACGAACATTCAAAGAAGGCTCATCAAGAAGCTAGCATAATGTTAAGTGCTAGGGTTATAAAAAAATAAGATATAGCCTTATCCTGAAGAGTTTAGTGTAGAAGAGAGACCTACACAAATAATTTTTTTAAATGTGCTCCTGAAATGCCTGACATGTGGAAGCTTCTGATACTTGAAAATGTGGAAGTGACTTTGGAACTGGGTAATGGGAAGAGGTTGGAAGAATTTGGAGGGCTCAGAAGACAAGATGATGAGGAAAATTTTGGAACTTCTTAGAGTTGTTAAATCACTATGACCAAAATGCTGATAGTGATATGGACAGTGAGACCAGGTTGCTGAGATCTCAGATGGAAATAAGAAACTTATTGGGAAGTGGAGCAAAGGTTACCCTTTTTATGCTTTAGCAAAGAGCTAAGTTGCATTGTATCCATGTCCTAGGGATCTCTGGAAGATTGAACTTAAGAGTGATGACTTAGCATATCTGGCGGAATAAATTTCTAAACAGCAAAACATACAAGATGTGGCCTTGCTTCTAACAGCCTAACCAAGATTTGGAAGCAAACAAATGACTTAAAGATGGAAGTTATATTTAAAGGGGAAGCACAGCATAAAAGCTGAAAATTTGCAGCCTAGCCATGTGGAAAGAAAACTTTTTCAGAGTAAGAATTCAAGCAGGTTGTGGAACAACCACTTGCTAGAGAGATTTGCATGACTAAAAGTGAGCCAGGTGCTAACAGCCAAGATGATGAGGAAGAGGTCTGGAAGGCATTTCAGAGATCTAAGAGACGGCCCCTCCCATCACAGACCCAGTAGTATAGGAAAACTGGTTTCAGGGGACCAGGCCCAGGGCCCTGCTACCCTGTGTAGCCTCAGGGCACTGTTCTCCATGTCCCACTCCAGCTCCAGCTGTGGCTCAAAGGGGCCCAGGGACAGCTCAGGCATCTGCTCTGAAGGGCAGAAGTTGTAAGCCTTGTTGGCTTCCACATGGTGTTAAGCCTGTGGGTGCACACAGTGCAAGAGTGGTGGAGGCTGCCAAGCCTCTAGATTTCAGAGGATGTATGGGCAGTCCTGGGCACCCAAGCAGAAGCCTGTTGCAAAGGTGGAGCCCCCACACCGAGATAACCTTTACTAGTGTGGAGAAGAAATGTGGGGTTAGAAGTCCCACACAGAGTCCCCACTGGGGGCACTGCCTACTGGAGCTATCAGAAGGGGGCCAAGTGCCTCTAGACCTGAGAATGGCAGACCCACCTGCAACTTACAACCTCAGTATGGTCCAGCCCAGGAGGGGAGCTGCCCAAGACCTTGGGAGCCCACACCTCACATCAGTGTGCCCAAAATGCGGGGCATGGACTCAAGGATTATTTTGGAGCTTTAAGATTTAATGACTGTCCTGCTGGCTGGGGTTCAAACTTGTGAGGGACCTGTAACCCCTTTCCTTTGGCCTATTTCTCCCTTTTGGAATGGGAATGTTTTCCTAATACCTGTATCTCCATTGTATCATGGAAGTAAATAACTTGTTTTGATTTTATGGGGTTGTAGGTGGAGGAACTCATCTCCAGATGAGATTTGTGACTTGAGACTTGGGACTTTTGAGTTAATGCTGGAATGAGTTAAGACTTTGGGGGACTATTGAGAAGGGAATTTGAAATGTGACAAGGACAAGAGATTTAGAGGTCCGGGGCAGAATAATATGGTTTAGATATTTGTCCCATCCAAATCTCATGTTAAAATCCCCAATGTTAGAAATGGGGCCTGGTGGGAGGTGTTTGGGTCATAGAGACAGGTCCCTCATGGCTTGGTGCTGTCCTCTTTGTGAGTTCTTATGAGATCTGGTTGTTTAAAAGTGTGTGACACCCCACCTCTCCCCTTGCTCCTGCTCTGCCATGTGACATGCCTGCTCTGGCTTCACTTTCTGCCATGAGTAGAAACTCCCTAAGACCTCCTCAGAAGCTTAGCAGATGCCAGCGCCATGCTTCTTGTACAGTCGGCAGAACTATAAGTCAAACACTTCTTTTCTTTATAAATTACTCAGTCTCAGGTGTTTCTTTAGAGCAACACAAGAACAGCCTAATGCAGGTATCATTACCTCTTTATAGAGGAAGAAGCTGAGGCTAACATGAGTTATGTAACCTATTCAAGGTCATAAAACTAATTTGCGTCAGAGCTGGCAAACAAATCCAGGGATGTCTTACTCCAACTTTTTCCTTCCTCTTTTTCCTTTTCTTTCTTCCTTCCCTCCCTTCCCTCCTCTCTTCCTTCCTTTTTTTCCTGTTTAATAATTACTTCTTTAATGGCTAAACTGAGAAGTACTCACCTGCAAATCTCTTTTATGGAAGGTCTTACCTTTCACAGGGGCATCTCCTAATTGGGCTTCTTTTTTTTTTCTTTCTGTTGCAAAGGTCTAACTTGATCAAATATTACCAGACTCAAATCATTTCAAAATTACTGTCTAAACCTAGCTTACAAATCTTCTGAAGAATTTTAGATCATGTTTAAATTGACAAACAGGTCTAATAGCTGGAATAGAGAGGTATTTTAAAATAGCTATATTCAACCACTTAAAAAAAGAAGAAAGAAAAGAGGATACTCAACACAGATAAGCACTTAGCTATCAACAAAATTTCTTGTTTCTCAGAAAGTCTTCATTTTATTGCCAACTTGGATAATATTGTCTTGACTTGTTGTCCCTATCTCTGATACTGGATCAATATTTCCTTTCATGTCTAGATTAAGATTTTGAGTGACTATTTTGTTTTTCTCCCAATTTTTATATTGAAAGACAGCAAAAGTCATCAAATGGCACATTGCCTCAAGGTAAACTTACTTCTTTGCATCTTAAGAGTCAGAAGATGAGACCATAAGACACAAAATTCTTTTGCTACCTGCAAAAGATTTTCTCAAGTAGGCATTTGAAAATTCTGAGTTTTATCCAGATAATTCATGCCATGTGACATTTCTTTCCTGCTCATTTTTTGATAACCCAAATAAAAAGTATCCTTCATGGTTAAAGTCTTATGGAGTCTTCTTGCTGCTACTTGCAGGCATCTGCTGCATGCCCAAGGCATTTTTTGGTACTATTCTTTGGGCATGCAGCCATGTGACTTAACTCCTCCATGCTAGGGTGTAATCTCCATGAGAGAGATTGAGCTTTATGTTTATATCCTGAATGTTGTATTGGGGCTTAATAACTGAATCATGAATGAATTGTCTTTCAATGTAAACTCTCCTGGATATTAACCTTTCCTAGAAATTTCATTTTTATTCTCCTTCAGAGTAAACCAACTCGTACTCTATTTTTCTTTTCACCACAAGTAAATAGTGGAAGCTCCTTGGGAATTCAACTCATAATGTAGGTCAAGAAATAAATAAATACTACATTAAATAAAAAACAAACAGTGTCTAGTTTTTGTCTTGAACTACCCCAGGTTTCACAGAGACATTGTAATTCTTTAATTAGCCAGTATATATATTTGTATAGTAAAAAGCCATGTGCTGGTGACTGATTGACTTATCTGAGTCAATATGCACAACTGCAGAAGCTTTCAGGAGGGGAGAACCTGGGGCCGAACATGACACCTCATTTATCTTTTTTTTAGTGAAATGCTGCTGTCAATTAGGTGAAAATGAGAACTCAAGTCCATAACCATAAAAGCCCACCTATTGAGTCTGACGCCTGCTGAGATTGGCATTCACTTGTGGTCTAAATGTTGCTGGCATAATGGACCATTCCTATTTCTAGATTAAGGATTTTAATAGACTGCACAAACCAGTTGACTTAAGCAGGTGATGATGAGTGTGGCCGCTTTGCTGCTTTGGTTGGATCAAGAGAGCCCTGGGCTATGGCTTGCCAATGATCCCAGAGCAGCATCCAACCCTGGGCAACCTCTGTGAGCTGTGAGTTCCTAGCCTGATTTTCTGAGACATCCAGAATAATTTGGAACAGTCATATTATTGGTGATGCCTGATTTTTGTCATCCCTGTTGAATTTATAAGCACTTATTAAGTCACTTGCTGTGTACACAACACTTTACCAAGTGCTAGGGAAGGGAGATTGGTGTAGGTCCATGGTTCTCAATGTTTTTGAACATAAGGACCATTCTTTTAATGTTGTAGTTTCTCAATCAGTAGCTAATTTGTGTATAAAATAGCAAAAAAAAAGCTTCTATGTATTTATTTAAACTTTTAAAACATTTGAATTTTAAAATAACAATCTATGTATAATAGTTAATACGTATGGAGGATATAAATAATATTGGTGGCCTCCAGAAAATGATGTATTACATGGAAACTGATTCTTGTTCTTGTTATCCCTTTCAGCAAATTCATGGTGATTCAGGGTACAAACATTGGCTCCAGTGTCTCCAAGTTGGAAAATGCTGATGCAACTCCATAGATGGAAACAGTCATAGTAATATAAGTGGTATTTTTTGGATTTTTAACTTTTAGAATCAAAATTTGGAACTATGTAATTGTTCAATTCTGAACACCATCCAACATCTCAGTCCTGGGATTATCTGAAGAAAAATGTTCTTAAAGTGAAATAGGTATTTTTCTCTTTGATTTCTTCTACCCAAATTTATGCCATATTTTGGCTTGCTTCATGCCCTGATCATAACATTTTTGAACCATTGTATATTTTTCTTGGAGCTTTCAATTATCTTTTATTTTTGGTGGTTTAGATTAAAAATATGTCTTCCTTAGAATATTTCTAATATCTCCTTGCTTCTTGCCTACTCTGTTGCCTTGGATCTAGCTTATTCTACTTAAAGATATTATTTTTGAAGTCTATGTTTTGTCTTGTAATATAAACTGATTTCTTTCCAGATCTGATACATATCTGTCATTTTGCAATTCCTTTTCATTGGATTCCTGGTTAATTACATCATCTTTCATCATGCATCTTCTCTTGATTGTAACCCTCATTGGGCTGGAATATAGCTTCAAGAAACTTCTGAAGAATGAATCTATAGGAGGTAAATATTCTTTGACAATTTGACTGGGTATTAAGTTTAGTTTCCAAAAATTTGATCTCAGAATATTGGTGGCACTGTGCCATTGTTTTCTAGTGTTTCTGATGAGATCTGTGATATAAGCCTGATTCTAGTCTTTTGAACATAGAGTTGCCAAATAAAATACATGATGCCAGCTAAGTTTAATTTTAACATAATCACCAAATAATTTTTAGTGTAAGTATTTACCCTGGAATGTGCAATATTTCAGGCATACTCAAACCAATAAATTATTCATTATTTGTCTGAAGTTCAAATCTGTGTGTTGTGTATTTTTTTTCCCCTAAATGTTGCAACCCTATTTGAAGGTCAGCCACTCTTCCTCCTCTAAATGACTTTTAGATCTTCTTACTACTCTTTCTGTTTTGAAATCTCTTAAAGATGTGCTTAAATGTGGCTTTAAAAAAAATCTATGCACCTCAGCACTTTGTTGGATCTTACAATCTCTTTCAGCACCAGGGAATTTTCTTCTATTACTTTCTTTAATAATTTTCTTCCCTTCATTTTATTAGTTTTCTGGAATTCTAATTAGCTTGATGTTGGGCCTTCTGAATTGCTTATATAAGTCTAGTCTTCTTATTTCTGTTTTGCATATCTATCTTTTTGTTTTATGTTCTGGAAATTTACCTAACTTTATATCTTAAAGTTTTTGGTTATCAAAACTTTAATTTCTAATAATTCTTTACTGCTCTTTTAATTATAATTTTCTTGGAATCTTATCTTTAATTTATGGATGTGCCTATTCTCATATGTCTTCAAAGATATATGAGTTTTTTTGTTTTGTTTTGGCTTAAATTCTCATCCATTTCCTGAATTATTTTTGTTTTCTTTGAGGTCAATTCTGACTATTTATCTCACTCTTTGTTTTTCAGGCTGCTACTTTACTCTCATGTGTTTGGAGATCATTTATCCACATTTAAGAATAAAAAACAAGGTAAATAATTCTAGGCAATGGATAAGGTTTCCTTTGTTTTGTACTTGTCCCCTAAATAGACAAGAAGCCCTACATGTGCAGGTAGATTTTACCAGACTCTGATGAATGGGTGTAAGTGACAGCACTTGGAGTCTTCTATATGTGAAAAATGAGTAGTATTCTAACATTTTAATGCTAACTGGTCTAGCTCTTCCTAGGCAACTGATCTACTACTTATTCTTTTAAAAGACAACAGACACATTTTCCCTTTCTAGGATTACAGCTGTGCTTTCTGCTGCTTTTAGGAGGGTGCACTTGTCCTCTTACCTGTTTGTTCTCTAGACAGAGTTTTGATTTATGCTGTTTTTTTGTTTGTTTGTTTCGTTTTTGTTTTTTTGACTTCCATTCTCATTCTTACACTTGCCTTCCTGTTGATTCTAAGTCCGGAATGTAATTTCCTCTTGCAAATATTTTGGCCTGCAAATTCTTTTGCTTTGTTCCATCTGCTTTTTATTGTCCAGAAATTTATTGTAATCATGAATCCATCAGTGATACCCTCTCATTTTCCTCACTATTATGGGTTTAGTGTTTTAAGATAGTTCTCAGGGAATACTGGGAGGGAGAGAAGACAAATGCATGTACTCAGCCTACAATCTTGAACCAGAAGTTCCATCCTTTAATCTACTGTCTATCGTTTTATTATGAATGTCTTATGATGAAAATATTTTATATCTGCATGGGTGAATTTTGGTTTGCAAAACACACTTATGTGTAGTCTCATTTATTCCTCAGAAGTTGGAACACATATTTTTCTTATACATTTTTGAAAATAATAAAATGACAAAGTGTATGTGAATGTGCCTGGCACACTACCTAGGACAGAATGGCTGCACAATAAATATTATGTCTCTTTTATTGTTTTGTTTTCACAATGTAGAATTCAGGCACATTTCTGTAATATTGGTATGAAGACATATTTGGATATGTATTGTTTGAAAAAGATATAAAACAGTTACCCCTACCTTACGATTAGAAGTAAAGTAATTTTTTCATTAAACTTTATTATAAGCTTAATGAGAAAATTCTCAGAAAACATTTGGAACTCAGGGATAAAACTCACCACAAAACTGATGACATTCTTTACATTATTGTAGCTAACACTGTTAAAAATTTTAATACACTGATATAGCTATGGGTTTATTCAACTATAGAGTTATTAAGTCATGAAAATGCCACATGATTGTAATCCATAGATGCGATCTCTGAAGATCAGAGGAGTTAAGACATTTTCCCAGCATTACATAGCATGTAAGTCACGGAGCCAAAACTCAAACCCAAATCTTTTGACTTCAAACTAGTGCTCTTTTCTCCACAGCACAGATTCACAGGCTTTTAAAAGGAAATGCAACGCATAAAGCTGAGCTTTTTTTCTTATAAATATTAATAACGTTTCATTTGCAGTGAAATTGTACGCTTTAACGAGCCAAGTCATCAATGGCGAGATGCAGTTCTATGCCAGAGCAAAACTCTTCTACCAGGAAGTACCAGCCACAGAAGAGGGTATGATGGGAAATTTCATTGAACTGTCCGGTCCAGACATCCAGGCCTCTCGGAAATTTCTTAGGAAATTTATTGGGGTGAGTTATTCAACTGCAGCTTGATGAGAAGGCAAAGTCATTGCAAACACTGAGCTCGCATGCCTCTGTGTTGTTACTTAAGTCACGACTAAGCCATATGACCCAGCCAAGAGTTCTGCCTGCAAGCCTGTTTTAAGATGTTCAGAAAGGATGAACCATTTATGATATGATAAATATAGTAACACTCGTTTATCCCACTTGGCATTTCACTCTCCTATCGCCAACTAATCTTACATGCTCCAGAGGAAGGTGAATTAGCGGTGTTGATATAAAATTTGGGAATGAAGAAGATATCTCTTTTAGAGTCTCATAAACATTTCATACCCAAATGATTGATGAGAGATCATGTCCTTTGGGATCTTGGGTTGACTTATTGACTCCCTGTAATAAAAATGAGATGTTGGAAGGAAATACATGATTATGCTCAGTTTAAAAACAATGAAAGTAGAATCCTTTTATACTATTTTATATATAGTTTTGATTTTACCTTGAAAGAATGTTATCCTTTTGTAGTCCTGCATTGAGTCAACCCCTACTTCCTTACTGTCATGTCATATGAATACAGACAGTATATTGTAGGGGTCAAAATTTTGGGCTTTAAGGCTATTGTGGTTCTTCTGCTTAATGTATAAGCAACTTTGAGCTTGTTACTTAAATGTACCAAGTGTCAGTTTTCTCTCTTGTGACTAGGGCATGACAATAGAAGCTACTTCACAGGATAATGTGGAGATCAAACGAAATAATACATGTCAGGTACCTGCTTTAGTGCACAAAATTAGTACCCAATCAAGCTAATTTATTACTATCACTACTAATAACAGGCTTTCATATAATGTATTCCTTCTATTTTAAGGAACTTCATTTAGTTGCTAGAAAAGACTTAACTCCCAAGAAAGACTGGGTGTGGTGGCTCACACCTGTAATCCTAGCACTTTGTGAGGCCAAGGTGGGTGAATCACGAGGTCAGAGTTCGAGACCAGCCTGGCCAATATGGTGAAACCCCGTCTCTACTAAAAATACAAAAATTAGCCAGGCGTGGCATTGCACGCCTGTAGTCCCAACTATTCGGGAGGCTGAGGCAGAAGAATCGCTTGAACCCGGGAGGCAGAGGTTGCAGTGAGCTGAGATCGTGCCACTGCATTCTAGCATGGGTGGCAGAGCAAGACTCCATCTCAAACAAACAAACAAACTAACAAAACAGAACAAAACAACAGCAGAAAAGACTTAACCCCCAAGATAAAGCTGCTGTTAGTTCTATCGAAGATGCAAAGTTCTAATTGGTAACAGGTTTTGTTCCAACACATTACAAAGTCATTGGTTTGAGATTTGGTGCCCATTTTATTCTGATAAAGGAAATATAAACATTAGGCCATCAACCAATTTAGTAGCAAAACATTAATATCTCTAGTGTTGAGGTGAGGTTCACTTCAAATCCAATCTCCCTGGAGCACCCAGTGTGTGAGTCCAGAGCCTGACAGTGGATAAAAATGTGATCAGGATGATGTATTTACTGGGGCCAAAGTGTCTGGACATTAGCTTCAGCCATAAAAGACTAGAGAGTCTAGGGATGAAGACCATGGATATTTACAGGTTAGGTTAACTTGGAGTATTTCTAAATCAGTGTTGCTGACTGGCTTCACTGAATGCTGGTTCTGCGAGAGTCAATCTGCTAAGCACTTTAGAAGCGTTGTCTCATTTACTCCCCATGCGAATTCTTGCAGTAAGTGCTATTATTAGTTCTGTTTTTTATAGTTGTGGAAACTGAGGCTTGAAGAGGTTAAATAAGTTGTCAAGATTACACAGCTGGTAAGAGACAGAATGGGGAATTAAGCCCAGCCAGGTCTGCCTGACATCAAACTCCCTGCTGTTAACCATGACATATTTTTTCCATTTGTCTCATGAAACTGAAAAATCCCTGCTTTATTTATTTATATATTTACTTTTTTGGTGGACCATAGACCTTGACTCTCCTCCGGCCTGGCTGAAAGCAATCCCTCCTGCTTTCCTCGTGGTGAGGCCAACTTTGATCCCAAAGCATTTCAGAAGCTTAGTTAGTAATCCAGCTGTCTTGTCACTCCGTGTGGAATGCCAAGCTACCACAGGGATGCTGGTCAGACAGAGCCCATAAGCACGCCCACAGACCTGGGAAAGGAAACAGCCTTGTGCTAGCATATTTATGTTGGAAAAGAGGCAGCCTGCTCCTTTGAAACAAATATAAGGAGTCCTTTTTAGTAGACAAGGCTCATTGTAAAACTGTGACTTCTAAGCACAAACACAGTCCTTTTTAAGGACTGATATTTTGGTACTTTGACCTTCATACTCTAATCTACTAGATTAGTATTCAGGTCAAGATACAAAGAGTTAGGGAATACGAGTATCTGACATGACTTACTCTCGCGTCAACTGCAAAAAGAAGATTGTTTAAAGTTTTGCTTTCCTTTCAGCACTTAATGACATGAGACAGTGGGAAAAGGTGTTTAAACTAGTTGCAAATGTATTTACTTTAGCAAATAAACAAATGACATCAAGATGATGTCAATGCCATAGTTGATAACTTTCCTGTTTTAGCTTTCTAGTGGGCAAAAGTAGTAATTCATAGAAAGTCATCAGTATTTATTTGATAGTATTTATTTTTTGACATTTCTCAGAGATTGGATAGCTAAAAAATCTGGGTCTACTAACTTGTTATATTTTATAGTTTTTATAGTGACATGAGGCCCTTTCATTTTAGTTTTTTAGCTCCACTGGATAAACCTAAAATAATGTTCTTCAAAACAAAATACATAGGCAGAATCAAAACTAAACTGAAATTCCTAATAATGTTTTACTAGTTTATATGGATTCATAAATATAAACATGGCATAATAAATGAAAATAAGGAAATGGGCTCACGTCTGTAATCCCATCACTTTGGGAGGCCGAGGTGGGTGGATCACCTGAGGCCAGGAGTTCCAGACCAGCCTGGCCAACATGGTAAAAACCCCATTTCTGCTAAAAATACAAAGATCAGTGGGGTGTAATAGCTAGCACACACCTGTAATCTGAGCTACTCGGGATACTGAGGCAGAAGAATCACTTGAACCCGGGAGGTGGAGGTTGCAGTGAGCTGAGATCCCGCCACTGCACTCCAGGCTGGGTGACAGAGTGAGACTCCATCTCAAAAAAAAAAAAAAAAAAAAAAAAAAAAAGACTGTCTTGTTTTGAAATCATACATTGCATGTAGTTCTAGTCATATGCATTCAAGGGCATCAGATTTCAATACAATCACAGTTTCAGGCAGCCATGGTGTCCAATAAAGTTCAGGGTGCTTTGTTGTTCCAGGATTCTACTTCTAAAACTGCTTTCTACACTAATGAGAGCAACGTGACCAATAGAGGCTTTTAAGGCCAAGTAATAATAAGAAAAATTTGAAATGAGAATCTCTTATTGAGCATACACATTTTTAGTAAAGTCATTTCTAATAATGACATAATTTCTCCATCTACTGCCCATCTTTTTGTTATGAATTTACTTAGAAGATGCTTCTTTCACAGCTTTCATACTTAGGCCTTTTTCTGAATTAGCTTAGTCTAAATTATATTTGAATGTGACATGTGGCACAGTATAAGTAAAAATGGCAAACATATGGCAGTATACTACCACTTCCCCTTCTCATGCTTGAGGCAGACATCACTAATCTATCATAGATCTCTTTTCTACTGTCTAAATGAAGCCTTGTAATTCTTTGTAACATAGCATTAGACAGATATTACCAAGAGAATCAGAGTTATCACTTGAGGTGACATCTCTAATGTAGAACTGGCTTTGGATTCAGACAGTTCCTGTTCTAATTCTAATTCTGACATTAGTTATGAAATATTAGAAATCGGAATTTTCTCATGTCCAAAATGAGGATAATAATCGATATTGTGGAGTTTTCTTATTATAATTATTATAGCTAAGAGCTTGCTATGTATAAATAATAATTGTGGCTATTATTATCCATTTTGAAAGAAGTTATAGTTCCTTCACTTTTTGTTCTTCATTGTACTTTTCTAGCATAACGAAGGCCATTTGGGTGGACTAGAAAGCTGGTTTTCTGATGTTTCCCTCTGTTTGTATTTCACCTTTGATCCTTAGCCAATTTTTTTTTTATTCTTAGTTCCTGAGAAATCAAGAGTAGGCTTTTCCCTTAAGATCTTGATTGGCAACTTCAAGTATCTTGTTACTGTAATTTCTAGCACAAAACTGCTTCAGCAGCCATCCCAATTATGACCAAATAATTTAGACCAGCTGAATCTTCATAAATCAGAAACGTTTTTTAAGTTTTATGGAAGCAAGTTTGAGAAAGTTTGTATTGGCTGATTTCTCCCTACCTCCACCATCTTCCCATCCCCTCACTCCCAGCTAAATTAATGCACAGACATACTTAAAAAAACTGTTTTTAGAATTTTTATGCCAAATAAATCATGTTGTTTCTGGTACCAAAAAAACCCAGAAAAAAATGTTTAGCATTAAAAGACACAAGGAAACTTTGCCGAAACTATCTTTTATCCATGTGAACTTGCTGTGTGCCATCAGGGCTGTATTTGAAATAAAATCCTGGCCAGGAATGGAAAAGTTACATTGTTCAGCTCAGGTTCCCAAACTTACCATCCACCCAAGAGGAGTAGATAATTCAGAGCCTTCAAAATTTGCCTAGAAAAGATAAAATTCAACTATTCCAAACTGAAATGTTTCCATTGAATGAGTCTTTAATTTTAAAACTCGGAAAGGTTCTCACTGTTTGGTTATTTTTTGCTTACACGGCAATAATCTATAGTGTAGAACCATTTACCTGTGGATTTGTCTCAAATTTAGTCATTAACGTTTAATCTTCATAGGGCTAGCAATGGCTCATTTTTTTTTGGAGAAAATTACCAAGTGTGTAAACCTAAGATACTATTTTTTAAAAATCTCATTTATAATTCTTTATTTGGATAAAGAAAGCAGGACTAGAAATATTTAGATTTTTTGAAAAGATAATTGAATGTATATCTTGATTGTGGTGGTAGGTGCATGACTATATACATTTGTCCAAAATCATCAAATTGTATACAAGAAATGGTACATTTTATTGCATAAAATTTACCTAATAAAGTTGATTTAAAGAGGTAACTAGGGTGTGCAATTTTCAAGGATGGGTCTCTGTACTTGAAATATCAAGGTGCCTTTCTGCAGGGGCCTGGGAGAGCTGGAACAGACTGCGCCTTGGACTGCGGCTCCGGGATAGGAAGGGTCAGCAAACACGTCTTATTGCCTGTTTTCAACAGTGTGGAGCTGGTGGATATGATGGAATCCTTTCTCCTTGAAGCCCAGAACTACCTGCAGGTCAAAGGTGACAAAGTAGAAAGCTACCACTGCTACAGCCTGCAGGAATTCACACCCCCGTTCAGGAGATATGATGTCATCTGGATTCAGTGGGTCTCTGGTTAGTCCTGCATGACTTTGGCTCTGCTATTCTCCCCTTTTCAGCCAGAGAAGACGGTGCTTGGGGCTAATGAGGGCACCAGGGAAGAGTTAGCTGTAGTACTTCGAGCAGTTAGCTCCCTTAGGTGTCATGTGAACTCCCACAAAACTCTGATCTTCCAGATTTCTCCCTTGACATTTTCTGTACAATAAATTTACATTTCTTTGAGGATTTACGTTGGTTCTCGAACCAACCTAAATGGAGCAAGTGCCTTTGGACCAACCTAAATCCTCAAAGAAATCTAATTACTTGAAAAAATTTCAAAAGTGCGGTCAAAAAGATTAATCCCCATTTATTGGCAGAACTAGACATTCTTAGATTTAAATTCCCAGGAAACGAGACAGCAGTGAATTCGATTTTGGGGTGTGTGTGTGTGACAAAAAGATATAGTAATAGAGGGGTTCTCCAGGGGACAGGGAGGGACTTGTGGGGGTAGACAATAATTTATCTCATGCCTATGAGGTCGACAGGCTAGGTAGGATAATATATTTTACAGACAGGGGACAGAGTCTTCTCTAAGAGGATATGTGTCCCCTTATCTAAATTTTCAAAGCCTCCTGTAACTAAACGAGGCTATTAAATAACTCATGAATGAGTGAACAAATGGTCTCCTGATTCTCAGCCGTGTTCTTCCCTACTCATCTTCCATCCTCCCTACCATATCATCCTGTTCCCCCATCCACTTGGTCCCCCTTGTAGGGCACCTGACTGATAAGGACCTTCTTGCATTTCTTTCCCGGTGCCGAGATGGCCTGAAAGAAAATGGCGTCATCATATTGAAGGACAATGTGGCCCGGGAGGGCTGTATCCTCGATCTCTCTGACAGCAGTGTGACTCGGGACATGGACATCTTCCGGAGCCTCATAAGGAAGAGTGGGCTGGTGGTGCTGGGCCAGGAGAAGCAGGAGGGCTTCCCAGAGCAGTGCATCCCCGTATGGATGTTCGCACTGCACAGCGACAGACACTCCTGAAAAAGCAGTGGGAATGAACACCCGGACTGGGCAGTGGTGCTTTGGGACAGGGCTGCTATCCTTCCAGGTGCCCCTTGTAATGCAGATAGGGAAGGTGAGAAAAGGGATACAATGTATGTCTGGAAATAATTTATGATATAATATGTACCTGTTTTCAGTGGTTATACAATGTACACACTCTGATGAGACGTGCAGAAATTCTGCGGATTTTCTGGAAAAAAAAAAAGTGACATATCAGGAAACATGCTTTAACTCTGTTTGTATGTGTCTAAACTGTACAAGCATGCATAAAATCAGAAGGCATAAAGGACAGCTGGCCTGCATCAATATTTGTAAAAATCGTCTTTAACAACATCCTTGGCAAAAAAGGTGTTTTTTGTTTTTTTTTTTTTTTTTTTTCATCACAAGATCAAATCAGCATTCTGTGGGTCAAGGAAAACAATTTAGCTTTGGGGGTTGTTCAAATAAAGCATTTGTTTACTCAAACACACACAAAAAAGGAAAAGAAACAATGCCCACATATTCCAAACTATCTTGTTCCCTGATAATTACTATTATAGAGTATTCTGGTAGGGGCAGGGGTGGGAGAAAATCTAGACTCCTTTCCCCACTTTCATGTCAGTTACATTATATTTCCTTCCTCTTTGGTACTACTACTTCTCTTGAACAAACATCTCCCTCTAATTAAGAAGACACTAGTCAAAATAATCTTGTGAACACAAATCCATTATTTAATTTTGTCTTTAGCCTTTCTCTTGGCAGAAAAGGTATTTGGTTTCACTTTCTATTTTGGGTCAGTTTTACTACCCAGTGATGTAATATGGATGTAATTTGGTAACAGAGGTCTGCATTACAGTGATGGGAAGTATCTCCTTTCAGGAGAAAATGTTGTGCCCTGAAATTTCAGCCTTTAACATATAAGTAAATGTCATTGATAATCTAATTTTAGTCTTTGGTTTTCAACATTGCTTGGTTCATTGCAGCTGCTCCTGGGGTCTTGATTGATATGAATATATATTGGAAAGAGAAGCAGCAAAACAAATGGACAAGGAAATGATAAACCTGAAAACTGAACTAGCTAGACATTGGTTTAATTAAAAATAATCTAAAATTATTCAAAAAATGTAATTCAATTTTTATTAGCAGAATGCTAAATATAACTGCTGTTGTCTTTAAAACACTTCAACATCTTCACATGGAAGCACATTTGTGCTTGATATGTATTGAGTCTTCATGCAATGAAAATAATCAATTTAAGTAAAGAAGATAGACTACATGGATATGCTATCATCATAAAATAGTATTTTCAGGTCACAGCTGTAATTTAAGAGGAAAACAATTATGATAAAACATTTGATACTTTGTTGTAGCTTTACCTCGGTAGTTTCATTTACTGTGCTGGAAAATTACTTCACCTATTCTGCTCTTGGCATCTTACAGCTGTGGTATGTTACTTGCCATGCTCTAGGGTAGCATGCCACTGATTCCATGACAAGCAAGCCAGGGACCAGAACTAAATCGAATGGTAAACCATTACCAAACAGCCTAAGTGCAGCAAAACAATGGTACTCATGTTTTAGGCCTCTGTAATTCTTAGAGCACATTAGCAGAATCTTCTTTTTAGGCTCATCCTGGGAATTTTCTATTTCTTTCACCAGTATCCTTAATTCTCTTAACCCTTGACTTTCTGCTTTGCCAATATTCACAAGCTGATTAACACAGTTGTCAATATTCTCTGCTATGGGTTTCTGAGCTTATGGAAGGAATGACATAATTTTCCTGCCGATACTGATACCAGATTTTCAACTCAGTTGGGTCATTGAGGTTGACCATCATTCCCTTTTCTCATCCTAAATCACATATTATTCTCCTTAGAAATTTTTCAGATTTTTATTGCTCTGTCCAATTTCCCAATTCCGTATCTATGCTTAACTTAATTGAGAAAGTAGACATTGGGAGTAAACAGTATCAACACCCCTTCTCCCCTGACCCGGCTTTATATTGTTAATAACGGGTACAAAGTAAAGGGTGGCTTGAGAGAAACTGGAGCCAGATCATGTACACTATAGGTCATGTTAAGGTTTGGACATGTTATTCAAAGAACAAGTGGAAGTTCTTGAAGGATGCAAGTAAAGGACTGATTTTTCTGCCTTTGGTAGTAGAGTCACAGAAACTGTGGAAAGAAGACATTTAGCATGCGACCTACTCCAATCCTCTTCAATCTAATTAAGTAAGCGAAACACACTGCTCAAGCTTATCAACACATCTGAAAACTAGTGATACAAATGACAACCTATATTATTTCCTAAATACTGGTCCATAGTCCAGCTGCCTCAGAATCACTTGAGGGAGACTTATAGAGATTCTCAAACTTGATCCCCATGATATATGGTTTTGTTAAGTTGGTCACTGATTCTGATCACTAGTTTTGTTTGAGGACATTGATGGGAAAGAGGTGTGGAGCTGAGCTCTTCAGAACCACAGAAAGGTAAGGCAAGAGAAGCAAAAGTATGGACCAGGTTCAAGGGAAATCGCTGGATGATGAAATCCATTGTCCGCATTGATGCCAGTCCTTCTAAAATATGAATCTGATCATGCCATGTATAAACTTCCTTTTCCAAAAGTTTTATTTTAGGTTTGGGGTACATGTGAAGGTTGCTTACATAGGTAAACACATGTCACAGGGGTTTGTTGTACATGTTGTTTCATCACTCAGGTATTAAGCCCAGTACCCAACAGTTACTTTTTCTGCTTCCCTCCCTCTTCCACCCTCGCTGCTAAGTAGACCCCAGTGACTGTTGTTTCCTTCTTTGTGTTGATACATTTTTATCATTTAGCTCCCACTTAAAAGTGAGAACATGCAGTATTTGGTTTTCTGTTCCTGAATTAGTTTGGTAAGGATAATAGCCTCCAGCTCCATCCATGTTCCTGGAAAATACATGATTTCATTCTTTTTTTATGGCTGCATAGTATTCCATGGTGTGTATGTACCACATTTTCTTTATCCAATCTGTCATTGATGGGCATTTATGTTGATTCCATGTCTTTGCTATTGTGAATAGTGCTGCAATGAACATTTACATGCGTGTTTCTTTATGGTACAGTGATTTATATTTCTCTGGGTAAGTACCCAGTAATGGGATTGCTGAGGGGTGGAATGGTAGTTCTGCTTTTAGCTCTTTGAGGAATTGCCATACTGCTTTCCACAATGGTTGAATTAATTTACACTCTCATTAACAGTATATAAATGTTACTTTTTCTTTGCAACCTCGCCAGCATCTGTTATTTTTTGGCTTTTAAATAATGCCATTCTGACTGGTGTGAGATGGTATCTCATTGTGGTTTTGATTTGCATTTCTCTAATAATCAGTGATATCGAGCTTTTTTTCATGTGGTTCTTGGCCACATGTCTTCTTTTAAGAAGTGTCTGTTCATATCCTTTTGCCCATTTTTTTAATGGGGTTGTTTTTCTCTTGCAAATTTAAGTTCGTTAGAGATGCCAGATATCAGATGTTTGTCAGATGCATTGTTTGTATTTTCTCCCATTCCATAGGTTGTCTGTTTACTCTGTTGATAGTTTCTTTTGCTGTGCAGAAGCTCTTAAGTTTAATTAGATCCCACTTGTCAATTTTTACTTTGTTGTGATTGCTTTTGGTGTGCTTTTCATGAAATCTTTGCTTGTTTCTATGCCCAGAATGGTATTCCCTCGGTTGTCTTCCAGGGTTTTTATAGTTTTGGGTTTTACATTTAAGTCTTTAATTCCTCTTAAGTTCATTTTTGTATATGGTATAAGAAAGGGGTCCAGCTTCAATTTTCTGCAAATGGCTAACCAGTTATCCCAGCACCATTTATTAAATAGGGAGTCTTTTCCCCATTGCTCATTTTTTGTTAGCTTTATCGAAGATCAGATGGTCGCAGATATGTGGCCTTATTTCTTGTCTCTCTATTCTGTTTCATTGGTCTATGTGCCTGTTTTTGTACCGGTAACATGCTGTTTTGGTTACTCTAGCCTTGTTGAAGTAGGGTAACATGATACCTCCAGCTTTGTTCTTTTTGCTTAGGATTGCCTTGGCAATTCAGACTCTTTTTTGGTTCCATATGAATTTTAAAATAGTTTCTTCTAGTTCTGTGAAGAATGTCTTTGGTAGTTTGATAGGAATAGCATTGAATCTGTTAATCATTTTGGGCAGTAAAACCATTTTAATGATACTGATTTTTTCTTTCCATGAGCATGGAGTGTTTTCCATTTGTTTGTGTCTTCTCTGATTTCTTTGAACAGTATTTTGTAATTCTCATTGTAGAGATCATTTACCTCCCTTGTTAGCTGTATTCCTATGTATTTTATTCTTTTTGTTACATTTTTGAGTAGGATTGCCTTCTGATTTGGATCTTGGTTTGACTGTTGTTGGTGTATAGGAATGCTAATGTTTTTTATACATTGATTTTATATCCTGAAACTTTGATGAAGTTATTTATCAGCTGAAGGAGCTTTTAGGCTGAGACTATGGGGTTTTCTAGATACAGGAAATTCATAGAAATTCTAATTACAGACAAAACAGATTTCAAACCAACAATGATAAAAAAAAGATGAAGAAGGGAATTACATAAAGGTAAAGGGTCCAATTCAGCAAAAATACCTAACTATCCTAAATATATATGCACCCAACACAGGAGCACCCAGATTCATAAAGCGAGTTCTTAGAGACCCACAAAGAGAAATAGATTCCCACAGAATAATAGTGGGAGACTTCAACACTCCACTGACAATGTTAGATCATGAAGGCTGAAAATTAACAAAGATATTCAGGACCTAAACTCAATATTAGGTCAAATGGGTTTGATAGACCTTTACAGAACTCTCCACCCAAAACCAACAGAATATACATTCTTCTGATTGCCATATGGCACATACTCTAAAATCAACCACATAATTGGACATAGAACAATTCTCAACAAATGTAAAAGAACTGAAATCATACCAAACACACTCTCAGACCACAGCACAATAAAAATAGAAGACTGAAAATTGCTCAAAACCATGCAATTACATGGAAATTAAACAATATGCTTCTGAATGAATATTGGGTAAATAATGAAATTAAGACAGAAATCAAGACGTTCTTTGAAAATAATGAGAACAAAGATACAATATGTCAGAATCTCTGGGACACAGCTAAGGCAATATTAAGAGGGAAATTCATAGCACTAAATGCCCACATCAGAAAGTTAGAAAGATCTAAAATTAACACACTAACTTCACAATGGAAAGAACTGGAGAAGCAAGAAAAAATCAACCCCAGTGGTAACAGAAGATGAGAAATAACAACAACAACAAAAAAGCTGAAATGAAGGAAACTGAAACACGAAAAAACATTCAAAAGATCAATGAATCCAAAAGTTGTTTTTTTGTTTTGTTCTTTTTTGGAAAAAAAACAAGAAAGGCCAGGCACTGTGGCTCATGCCTGTAATCCCAGCACTTTGGGAGGCTAGGACGGGTGGATCACGAGGTCAGGAGATCGAGACCATCCTGGCTAACATGGTGAAACCCCGTCTCTAGTAAAAATACAAAAAATTAGCTGGGCGTGGTGGCAGGCGCCTGTAGTCCCAGCTACTCAGGAGGCTAAGGCAGGAGAATGGCGTGAATCCGGAAGGCGAAGCTTGCAGTGAGTAGAGATGGTGCCACTGCACTCCAGCCTGGTGACAGAGCGAGACTCAAAAAAAAAAAAAAAAAAAAAAAAAGAAAACTGATAGACCACTAGCTAGACTAATAAAGAAGAAAAGAGAAAAGACCCAAATAAACGCAATTAGAAATAATAAAGGAAATGTTACTACTGACCTCACAGATAAAAAAACAACCATCAGAGACTACTATGACCACATCTACACACACAGACTAGAAAACCTAAAAGAGATGAATAAATTCCTGGACACATACACCCACCCAAGACTGAGCAAGGAAGAAGTTGATTCCCTGAATAGACCAATAATGAGCTCTGAAATGGAATCAGTAATAGCCTACCAACCAACAAAAGGCCAGGACCTGATGGATTCACAGCTGAATTCTACTAGATGTACAAAGAAGAGCTGGTACCATTCCTACAGAAACTATTCTAAAAAACTGAGGAGAAAGGACTCCTTCCCAACTCCTCCTATGAGGCTAGCATCATCTTGATGCTAAACTTTCAATGACTCTCCACCACCAAGAGGATGAATTTCTGTCTCCTTAGAATGGCATATAAAGCCTTTTGTGATTTGGCCCTGGCTTCCCTCTCCACTCCTGCACCTATACTTAACTACTTGTAGGTCCCTTAGGGAGCCATAATTTGTGGCATTTTTACATGTTACTTCCTTGGCATATATATTTTATTTTAAATTTTTGTCAGGCCCAGACCACTTAGATGTTGCTGACTCCAGGAAAGCTTCCCTTACTCCCTGGGTGCTGGGCTAAGCACCCCTATTCTGGGTTCCCCTCTGCTTACCATATCACAGCACTTCCGTGACTTCATAATCGTCTGTTTACTTGCCATCTCCTCTATTAAATTCTGAGCTCCCTGATGGAGTATTCACGGTTAGAGTCTCAGTCTTTATTACCGTTCCTACTACACTTCAGGAACTCAAAAGCTTTGCTGAAATAATGCAAGGTGATAATAAAAGTAGAAGGACTTGGGATATTCTTGGTTTCTGAAGGCATCAAACAGGAATCAACAAAGCAGCAGGAAAAACGACGGGCTTTTTAAGTTTCACGAAAACTACGGTGTGCAGGACTGGTCAAAACAGTAATCAAACAATGCAAGTGGCAAGAATCAGGAAGTGCACAGAAACGAGAAGCTCGGTGCACACTGGGATCGGGCAAGCGTCTGGGAGAAGATTGTAGCAAGACTGGATCCTGAGGTAAAATCCTGCCTAGTTAGGAAATCTCTCTGTCTTTCTCTCTCTCTCTCTTTTTTTTTTTTTTTTTTTGAGACGGAGTTTCACTCTTGTTGCCCAGGCTGGAGTGCAATGACGCGATCTTGGCTCACTGCAACCTCCGCCTCCTGGGTTTAAGCGATTCTCCTGCCTCAGCTTCCCGAGTAGCTGGGATTACAGGCATGTGCCACCATGCCTGGCTAATTTTGTATTTTTAGTAGAGACGGGGTTTCTCCATGTTGGTCAGACTGGTCTTGAACTCCCAATCTAGGGTGATCTGCCCACCTCGGCCTCCCAAAGTGCTGGAATTACAGGCCTGAGCCACCGCGCCCAGCCCTCCCTTTTTTTTTTTTTTTTTTTTTTTTTTTTTTAAGAGGAGACAGTCCGAGGATATGAGCAATCTGAAGTCCATAGTTTAATTAGGTGAGTGTGTACACTTGATAAGAGAGATAGATATGTTGCAATTGTGAGTAGGTTATATTAATAACAAAATCCTTACTCATTTCCTGCTATGCAAGAGGTCAGAAGAAACTAACTAGGTTATAGATGACGTTAATCCTTCTGTGAATGTTGATTAGAAGGTGCTCACCTGATGTCACAGATGAGCTAATTGCAAACATGCCCGCAATCCTAGATGAACTTTGGAGGACCTCTTGATTTATATAGTGATTCATGAATGGGTGCACTCTTCATCTACTTCCTTTTTTGAGAACCTGAGCCACCAATCCTAAGCACTGGCATAGAAGCATGCAAAGTCTTAAAGCATCAGCAGTTTTATAGATTTGGGCCCATCATAAAAATATAAAACAAAGTGAATAAGGTCATCCACGTGAAAGATGATCTGCTTTGTATTATGGACACATTTTGGCCCCATCTTGATTTTTTTTTCTCTCTACCATTTCCTGTAACTGGCCTGTTTTGAGTGATGTATTGGAGAGAAGGCCTGTGTCAGATATCTTCAGCTGCCTGTCATGAGTAATTAAAACCAGTTGTGTTATTGCTTTCCTTAGTTCCAGCTGACTCTTTGATGCTTTGGTGTCCATGCCAAAAAACTACCTCTTATAATCATCAGAGGCCAGTGTTTTTGTAGAGGTCACTGCAAGCTAATTAAGCAAATATGTGAAAAATAGTTTTAAATTATCTCTATTAGTGGAGTGTGTGTATACATGTATTTAGAGTGGGGGTTGAGGAGAGACTTTTAAAACAATAGCTGACTTCCAGAGCTAGTAATTTGGTGTCAGAGAACTACGTATATATGGCACTGTTGTACATTCATTAAGTTGGCACAATTTGATCTTTTGTTGCATGACAGACACTGTATTAGTTTCAGCAAATAAACATGGGTCAGTAATGGTACAGATAGATACATAAATGATAGTAATAATTCAGTATAAAATGGACTAAATGAGTGGTATATACAAAAAGTTAAAATAATATAGGTAAAAGAATAACTCACTCCATCTCTGGGATTTGAGGGAGGTTACAGAGATTCATTCATTGAACACATTTTTTGGTTTTGTTTTGTTCTGTTTTTTGGAGACAGAGTCTTGCTGTTTCGCCCAGGCTGCAGCGCAGTGACATGATCTTGGCTCACTGCAACCTCCGCCTACCACGTGCAAGTGATTCTGGTGCCCCAGCCTCCCAAGTAGCTGGGATTATGGGCGTGTGGCTAATTTTTTGTATTTTTAGTAGAGACGGGGTTTTGCCATGTTGCCCAGGCTGATCTCGAACTCCTGAGCTCAAGTAATGCACCTACCTCGGCCTCCCAAAGTGCTGGGATTACAGGCATGAGCCATCGTGCCCGGCCTCAACACATTTTTTAATGCGTACTATGTGCCAGGCACTGCTCAAGGATCTCAGGCTACATCCAGGAATAAAACCAAGGTTCCTGGCCTTATAGAGCTTATATTCTAGGAGAGGTGGAGAGGTCATAAATATAAATAAGTGAATTGTTTTTATGTTAGAAAGTGGTGGGGAAAGGAATAGAATAGAAAAGGGGATTGGAATTCACAGGGGATGTTTGTAACTTCCAAGAGTGGTCGGTATGGGCTTCATTGAAGAGGTGGCATTTGAGAAAAGAAATGCAAAGATGAGGGCATAAGCCATGTTGATCTGGGGGAAAAGGGAATAGCTAGTGCAATGCCCTAAGTCTTGAGCATACGTGGCCCATTTGAGAGATAGCAAGAGGTCAGTGCAGCTGTAGCAGTGAATGAAGGAGAGAGTGTAGTCATATATGAGGTTCAGGAATATGACTGGGGCAAGATTATGTCGGATCTTGTAGGTCATTGAAAGGACTTTCACTTTTATTCTGAGTGAGAAGCGGAGCATTGCAGAGAAGTGACATATGACTTGTGTCTTAAAAAGATTCCTTGCTTCTGTGTCAAGAAATGATAACTGGGGTAAGAATGGAAGCAAGGAGACCAGTTAGCCCAGGACTTGGTAAACTATGGTTCATGATCCAAATCTGGCTTATTGCTTTTTGTAAATAAACTTTTATTGGGACATAGCCAGGCCCATTTGCATTACCATAATAGAGGTGAGTGGTTGCCACAATGACTGTATGGCCCATGAAACAAAGAAATACTTACTATATTATTCCCTATGTAAAACGTTGCTGTCCCCTATGTTAGAATATTGCTGCATTTCAGGAGAGAGGTGATGGTGGCTCAGACCAGGGTGTAGCACTGAAAGTAGTGAGAAGCGTTTGGGTTCTGCATATACACAAAACTAAAACCAACTAGATTTGCTGAATGGTTGGGTGAGAGGGTGTAATAAAGGAAAAGTCAAAGGTGAGTGTCAAATGTTTGGCCTGAACTACCAGGAGAACATAGTTTCTATCATTTGAGATAGGGAAAGTTGGTGGTAAAACAGTTTTCATGGTGAAAGAAGATCAGGAATTAGAGCAGCTCAAACTCAACATTGGTGAGTGTTGGTATGACACCAAGTGAAAGTGTTGAGGAGCCAATTGAATATGCAAATCTAAGTTCAGGAGAGACTACTAGGCTGGAGATGGAATATTGGGAGCCATCAGCATAGAGATACTGTTTAAGGTCATGATTCTGGATGAGATTACCAAAGGAATGAGTAAAAACAGAGAAAAGAACAAAGGATGAATCCTAGAATGCATAATCATTAAGTTTGGGAAGAAAAGGAAAAACCATTAAAGGATACGAAGGAGGACTGACCAATAAAATAGACCAGTAAATTAAATCAAGAGTAGGGTGTTCTGGAAGCCAAATGAAGAAAGTTTATCCAGGAGGGCAGAGGAATCGAATATATCAAATAATTCTAATAAGTCAGATAAGAAGAGAACTGATAATTGACTGTTGCAATTTTGGTAGACTAGGTAGGACCAAAAATTGGATTGGAATAGATACAATTAAGTTTGGAAAGAGAAGAATTAGAGAGAAGGAGTACAGAAAACTCTTTCAAGGAGTTTTTGCTGGAAAGAGAGACAAATTTGCAAGCGAGTAAGGCAATGTCAGGCAAGAGAAGTAGGATTAAGAGAAAGATTCTTGTTTATAAGATGGAAGAAATCATTTTTCATATAATTTCAACTTTTGTTTTAGATTCAGGGGTATATGTGCAGGTTTGTTACATGGATATATTGTGTGATGCTGATGTTTGGGGTATGATTGATTCTGTCACCAGGTAGTGAGCATAGTACCCAATAGTTTTTCAACCCTTGCCTACCTCTCTTCCTTCCCCCTCTAGGAGTCCCCAGTGTCTACTGTTGCCATCTTTACGTCTGTGAGTACCCAATGCATAGCTTTCACTTACAAGTGAGAACATGTGGTATTTGTTTTTCTGTTCCTGAATTAATTCACTTAGGATAATGGTCTCCAGCTGCATCCATGTTGCAGCAAAGGACATAAGTTCATTCTTTTTTATGACCATGTATTATTCGATGGTGTATATGTACCACATTTTCTTTATCTAATCCACTATTGATGGACACCTAGGTTGATTCCATGTCTTTGCTATTGTGAATATTGCTGCAGTGAACATACACATGCATGTGTCTTTTTGGTAGAATGATTTATTTTCCTTTGGGAATATAGCCAGTAATGGGATTACTGGGTGGAACAGTTGTTTCATTTTAAGTTCTTTGAGAAATTTCCAAACTTCTTTCCACAGTGGCTGAACTAATTTACGTTATTTCCAGCAGTGTATAAGCATTCCTTTTTCTCTGCAGCCTCGTTAGTATCTGCTGTTTTTTGACTTTTTAATAATAGCCATTCTGTCTGGTGTCAGATGGTATCTTATTGTGGTATTGACTTGCAATTTCTCTGATGATTAGTGATGTTGAACATTTTTTTCATGTTTGTTGGCTGCTTGGATGTTTTCTTTTGAGAAGCGTCTGTTCATGTCTTTTGCCCACTTTTTAATGAGGTTATTTGTTTTTTGCTTACTGAATTGTTTAAGTTCCTTATAGATCCTGGATATTAGAACTTTATCATATGCATATTGTGAATGTTTTCTCTCATTCTGTAGGTTGTCTGTTTATTTTGTTAATGGTTTCTTTGGCTGTGCAGAAGCTCTTTGGTTTAATTAGGTCCCATTTGTCAAATTCTATTTTTGTTGCAATGCTTTTGAGGATTTAGTCATAAATTATTTCCAAGGCCAATGTCCAGAATGGTGATTCCTAGGTTTTCTTCTAGGATTCTTATAGTTTGAGCTGAAGGTGGAAGAAATAATTTTATTGTGTATATGTATATTGATGGGGAAGATTTGATAGAGATGGAAAAATTAATGATTTAAGAGAGGAATTGCTAGCATAATGTCATTGAGTAGTTAAGACAAGATAGAATCTGCTTTGCAAATGGGAGGATTGAATTTTAAATAGGAACATGATAAATAAATCCTCCCTAGAAGCAGGTGGGAGTTTATGTGTGCAGATTCTGGAGGGGGTGGTGAGAGTCTATGGAAATCTTTTTTTACTTGCTTTAATTTTCTAAGTGAAGTAGAAAAAAAAAGATCATTATCTGAGAGTAAAGATTGAGGTGGTGTATTGTGGGTTTGAGAAGAGAGGAGAAAACAAAATAGCCATCAAGTATATGGTAGAATGAATGCATTGGAACAGTGTAGTATGATCATCAAACAGCAGACAGGCTAACTTAAGGTTCATAATCTTGGGCATTTGTCTTCAACTCATTCTTTTGCATGGTTGTAGGCACAATGATAAATTTAAACAGGGTTGTGATTTTTTTCAAGTGAGTATAGCATGGACAAGGAAGTGAGAGTGTATACAAATAACTGAATATGCTAATTAACCTTAAGATGAGTAAGTATGAAAGAGAGGATATTAATAAGGTTACAGACAGTGAAAAGATAGGAAGAGGAATGGATTGCAGATCCTGGTGAAGTTGGAATTGAGGAATTAGAGAGAATAAAGTGATAGATGGAGAATGGGATAAACTAAATTGAGATTATACAGGGATTATTGGTGATGAGAAGGTCTAGGGTTATGAACATATAACTGAATAACTGAGGTAGTATGAGGGTCAGATCACTGAAAAAGAGGAGTTTAAGAAACTGAGACGCTAGAGTGTTAGATCGAATCTCTAATGGGTGTATTGCAGTCGTCCAAGAATTAAGACATAAGTCGTATTGGATAGGGTGAAAGTGAACCAAGAACTAAAATCAGTGGGAAATAAAGGGGCATTACCTGGGGGCTGGTTGGTGACATAAACAATGAGGGATAATGGGTAATATGATTTATGTAAGATTAACCCCTAGAGTACCTACTGAGGAGAGAAAGAAAGAGAATAGTTTGGAAATAGTGATGAGGAGCAAATGTGAATCCATTGCACATATGATTTAAATTTTTACATGGGAAAAATTTTAAATTTTTTCTTGAGGCAGTGAGGTAGAGTCTGGGCAGGCATAGGGAAATCATTGGGCATTTAATTGCATGTGAAAAAACATGTAATTTAAGATATGGTGACTATATCCACATGGCTCAGTTATCAAGTGGGGGCATGGTGGCTACAGATGTAGAGATATCAGGACATAGTAAAAGAAGATGGAAGAAAACAAAGTTGCTGAGACTTGCTAGGTTGGGGCAGATTGTGCAAAGAGACCACCTAAGGTTTTTAGTCAGGGCACTTATCTCATCAGATTATTTCACAAAAATAAATCTTGCTACACCTTAGAAAGAGAGTTAGAGGCAAAGAAGGCAACTAAAAATCTACAGCAATAATGAAAACTACAGATAGAAGGGCTTGAACTTAGGCAGTTCAAGGTATAGATGAAACATTGGGAAGGGAAAATCAATAGGAGCTGGTGATCGTTTGGTGATCGTGGTTAGTGCGGCAAAGAAAGGAATCAAGGAAGATTTAAAGGTATTTGACTATAGCCACTGGGTAAAATATATTACCTTTTACTAGTTTAGGGAATAAAGCAGAACAACTAAGATTGATTGATAGAGTATATATCTTTTAATAGGCAATAACATTGCAGAGTCCTAAGGCATACACCTTATTCTCTAGATAGATGCTTATTTATTTAATGCAACTCAGCATTTCTTAAAGTATCTTCAACACTGGTGAGGATTCCAAGAGACCAATCATATTCTCTCATCTAAACGATTTAGTCAATTTATAAATAGACTTGAGGACCAAGGATCACATATTAGTTTACTATATATAAAGCGAAGTTGGAGAATGCATCTTGGATCTGCATTCCAAACCTTCCTCCCATGTCCTACCTCTTCCTGCCTCACAAGTCTAGATCTTGGGATATGATTACCCCTGCCTGTCCACTGCACCCCATCCCCTCCCCAAAACAAAATAGTCTAGTGTGATGGGTTAATATTTGCCAAGACAGATACAAAGAGATCTACAATCTCCCTTAATCCAGGGAGAATGGACAGCCCTGACAGGAAAGGAGAAAAGGATTGACACATCTCTATGCTTTCTTTCCACAGTGAAACAGGAGCAAGCGAAAAGACCACAGCTTGCTTTGTGAGTCTAATCACTTTTCCAAATCCTTATGAGAGGAGCACTACTTTGACTGTGAGAAGGAATGAGTAAGATATAGAAAAGGGACAGAAATGTCCCCTGTTCCCTTACTGATCTCTCCTGGAAGTGGAATGGAAATCTTTGCCTCTCTATGGAAATTGAGGAATGGGGTAATAAGCACTTCCCTAGAGAGGAAAGAGTCCATGTTAGATGTAAGCAAACTGGCAATATAAGTGCAGGTAAGGTAATCTAGTCATATGTGGCCCCTAAGTAAGAAAGCATACCTCCCTATGTACAAAATGTAGGGCCAGAGCACTCTAAGGGAAACAGAAGACAGAGAACTCAGGTAATACGTTCAGAACAACAACAACAAAAAAATCAAGGTGCTGGGAAAAGATGACTGAAGCTCAGTATATCAGTTACATCAATGATTGGATCGCAGGTTGAGCTAGGTGAAAAGAGGAATGTTTAGTATATGGATGCAAAGTTGATATAAAACTCAATGGCAAGAATGCAGCCAAGACCTTGGGATGCGACCAGAGATGAGAAAGCCGCCAGAAACCAGGAAATAGACTCTTTCTATTCAAGCTTTGCTTTGCTCTGAACATATGCTTGAGTTTTCTCTTTCCTTGTGGGTGGAATTCTCTGCTCCCTAGTCCACATAACAGAAAACACGGGCAACCTCAGCTTCCCAGTTTGCATGTTCTGGTTTCAGCCATGGAACAAATGATGGAGTGATGGACTATCTCTGTCTCGGTAGCCCTTGCCCTTGCTTTCAATTCTCATTTCACCGAAAATGGTCACCAATTGTTCTGGCAGAGTCTCACTTCTTGTCCTATCAATCAACTGTGACCATGGAGTAAGGTCACATTGTGCAGTATGGCTGTGTCTCTCTCTTTCTGACCACCCCCAACTCTCAGAGGCCTTTGAACCAAAGCAACTCCATCTTGAATAGGAGCTGGGCAAAATAATGCTGAGACCTACTGGGCTGCATTCCCAAGCAGTTAAGGCATTCCCAGTCACAGGATGAAATAGGAGGTCAGCACAAAATACAGGTCATAAAGACGTTGCTGATAAAACAGGCTGCAGTAAGGAAGCTGGCTAAAACCCACCATAAACCAAGATGGCAATGAGAGTGACCTCTGGTTTTCCTCACTGCTACGCTCCCACCAGCACCATGACAGTTTACAAATGCCATGGCAGTGTCAAGAAGCCACCCTCTATGGTCTAAAAAGGGGTTGCATTAAAAATCTACCCCTTATTTAGCATATAATCAAGAAATAATCATAAAAATGGGCAACCAGCAGCCCTTGGGGGCTGCTCTGCCTATGGAATAGCCATGCTTTATTCCTTTGCTTTTAAAATAAACTTGTTTTCAATTTACTCTATGGACTCTGCTCGAATTCTTTTGTGTGTGTGTGAGATCCAAGAACCCTCTGTTGGGGTCTGGATTGAGACCCCTTTCTGGTAACACAACTATGAGCTATAGGTGAGGAGCACAGTTAAAGGAGGAGGCAAGCTGGGAAGGTACTCCAAAATTGTCTTCAGTGCCTGAGTGTCTTCAGGGTCTTCGTTGTCTTCAGTGACTAAGATCAGAAAACAATAAGAAAATTTAAATTCATGTAATATGTCTGTGCTGTGCCCTAGAGATACAATTAAGCAGTCTCTTGACAGGAATTCTTTAAAACAGTTTCTTGGGAAGTCAGCTCACACCTGCATTTGGAACCTTAGCAAGAATAAGAAGGCTACAATTTTCCTGCACCATTGGATTAAATACATGTACAGAAACGATTTGGGTTATTTCAAGAAGAACAAAAGGATGTCCTGGAAGAATGTCTGATTCTCACCCCTCTAGGAATATTTGTCAAGAAGGAAAAAGTAATGTGGCAGACAGGCCCTCTGTGTCTACCAGATGTTCTTTGACAATATGTATTGTTAAAACATAAATTACATTATGAGAATCAGGCCCATCAAACAATGAAATACCTAGTGACGTTTTGAGTCCTATTCATTAGGCCTTTCTGAGTATTGCTCTGAGTCTAGCCACCATTTCTTTCTTTTTAAAAATCATATGAGTTAAGGTGTACATCATGCTATTTTGGTATACATACTGAAATTATTACAATGAGTGAGCAAATTAACATATCCGTTTCTTGAAAGGAAATGCAAGTTTATCTCTGAGATGCGAACTGTTTGGCCTTTCCTTGGATCAGAAAGTACATGAGAAGAAATTTTCTGTCTCTTCCTCACTTCAGCCCTCTGGAATTTCCTTTCAAGTGGTGGGAAAATACTAATAATAAACACTCAGTGAATGCTAAGTTCTTTACATCTATGATTTTGCTTAATTCTTTCAACAGCCCTGTGAGATAGGTGTTTGCACTTTATAAGTATAGAAATTGAGCCTTAGAGAGTTTAAGAAAATAGCCCAAGGTCATGTGACTGGTTAAAGGACCAATCACAGATTGGATCCCAGTGCTGCTGATATAAAAGTCTGTACTCTCAAAATAAACACCACCAGTATGGTGATGTCTAGGAAACATGAAAAGATTATAATAATTTATTCGTATGACTCTGTTATTAGAAGAAATGGATTCAAACATTTGATTGTACATGAGAAAACCTTGGAAGTAGATTAGCAAGTAGAGCTTCATAAACTTGATGTAGTAATTTTCCTGAGTAATTACCTGAGGGTAATTTTCCATTACCCTCAGATGAGTGAGAGGAATGGCTTTCCCCTTTCACTCCCAACAAGATTCCTGTCCCACTCATGTATAATGTCAGAAGATTCTTCAGATTATTTTTTCTTTTCTTAAATTTTGATTATCTTTTATTAATACATAATATTTGTACATGTTTATGGGGTATATGTGATATTTTGTTACATGTATACAATGTGTAATGATCAAATAATGGTATTTGATATCCATCACCTCTATCATTTATCATTTCTTTATGTTGGGAACATTTTAAATCTTTCACTCTAGTTATTTTGAAATATACAATATATTGTCTATTAACTATAGTCACTGATGTGCTATTGAACACTAGAATTTATTCCTTCCATCTAACTTTATGTTTGTACTTATTAACCAACCTCCCTTCATCACTCCCTCCCCACTGTCTTCCCAGCCTCTGGTAACTCTCATTCCACTCTCTACGCTATGAGATGAACTTTTTTTTTTTTCTCCATATACAGGTGAGAATGTGCAATATATGTCTTTCTGTACTTATGTCATTTAACATAATGACCTCCAGTTCCATACATGTTGCTGCAGATTACAGGATTTCATTCTTTTACATGGATAAATAGTATTCCATTGTATATATACCACATTTTCTTTAACCATATATTCACTGATGGACTATTAGGTTGATTACATATCTTGGCTATTGTTAATAATGCTGCAAAAAACATAGGGGTACAGATATCCCTTTGATATATTGCTTTTCTTTCCTTTGGATAAATACATAGCAGCTGGAGTGCTGGATCTTATGGTATTTGTATTTTTAGATTTTTTTTTTTTTTTTTTAGTTCAGAGGTACATGTGCAGGATGTGCAGGTTTGTTACCTAGGTAAACGTGTGCCATGATGGTTTGCTGCACCTAGGTGGTGTCCCATCACCTAGGTATTAAGTCCAGCATCCATTAGTTATTCTTCCTTATGCCCTCCCTCCTGGCTTCTCACCCTCTGACAGGCCCTAGTGTGTGTTGTTCCCTGCCATGTGTCCATGTGTTCTCATCATTCAGCTTCCACTTATAAGTGAGAACATGCAGTATTTGGTTTTCTGTTCCTGAATTAGTTTGCTGGGAATAATGGCCTCTAGCCCATCCACGTCCCTGCAAAGGACATGATCTTGTTTATTTTTATGGCTGTATAGTATTCCATGGTGTACATGTACCACATTTTCTTTATCCAGTCTATTATTCATGGACACTTAGGTTGATTCCGTATCTTTGCTATTGTGAATAGTGATGTAAGGAAGGGGTCCTGTTTTAATTTTCTGCATATGGTATGCAATGAACATACATGTGCATATATCTTTATAGTAGAATGATTTATATTCCTTTGGGTATATTGCCAGTAATGGGATTGATGGGTTAAATAGTATTTCTGCCTGTAGGTCTTTGAGGAGTCATCACACTGTCTTCTATAATGGTTGAACTAGTTTACACTCCCACCAACAATGTATAATTATTCTGTTTTTTCTGCAACCTCACCACCAGCATCTGTTGCTTTTTGACTTTTTTTTCTTTTTTTTTTTTGAGACAGGGTCTCACTCTGTCACTCAGCCTGGGGTGGAGTGGCATGGTCTCGGCTCACTGCAACCTCTGCCCCCTGATCTCAAGTGATCCTCCTGCCTCAGCCTCCCGAGTAGCTGGGACCACAGATGTATGCCACCATCTCTGACTAATTTTTGTATTTTTTGCAGAGACAGGGTTTCATCATGTTGCCCAGGCTGGTCTTGAACTCCTGAGCTCAAGCATTCTGCTCACCTCAGCCTCCCAAAGTGCTGGGACTATAGGTGTGAGACACTGCACCCAGCCTTGACTTTTTGATAATAGACTTTATGACTGGAATGAGATGGTATCTCATTTTGGTTTTGATTTGCATTTCTCTAATGATCAGTGATGTTGAGCTTTTTTTGTGTGTTTCCTGGCACCATGTATGTCTTCTTTTGAGAAGTGTTTGTCCATGTCCTTTGCCCACTTTTTAGTGGGGTTGTTTGTTATTTTCTCATACATTTGTTTAAGTTCCTTGTAGATGCTGGATATTAGACCTTTGTCAGACGGATAGACTGCAAAAATTTTCTTCCATTCTGTAGGTTGTCTATTCACCCTGATGATAGTTTCTTTTGCTGTGCAGAAGCTCTTTAGTTTAATTAGATTCCATTTGTCAATTTTTGCTTTTGTTGCAATTGTTTTTGGCATTTTCATCATGAAATCTTTTACTGTGCCTGTGTCCTAAATGGCATTGCCTAGATTTTCTTCTAGGATTTTTATAGTTTTGGGTTTTACCTTTAAGTCTTTCATCCATCTTGAGTTGATTTTTGTATATGATATAAGGAAGGGGTCCTGTTTTAATTTTCTGCATATGGCTAGTCAGTTCTCTCAGCACCATTTATTAAATAGGAAATCCTTTCCCCATTGCTTGTTTTTGTCAGGTTTAAGATCAGATGGTTGCAGCTGTGCAGTCTCATTTTTGTGTTCTCTATTTTGTTCCAGTGGTCTATGTGTCTGTTCTTATAGCAGTACCATGCTGTTTTGGTTACTGTAGTCTTGTAGTATAGTTTGAAGCCAGGTAGTGTGATGCCTCCAGATTTGTTGTTTTTGCTTAGGATTGTCTTGGCTATTTGAGCTCTTTTTTTAGTTCCATATGAATTTTAAAATAGTTTTTCCTAATTCTGTGAAGAATGTCAATAGTAGTTTAATGGGAATAACATTGAATCCATAAATTGCTTTGGGCAATATGGATATTTTCACAATATTGATTCTTCTGAACCATGAGCATGGAATCTTTCTCCATTTGTTTGCGTCATCTCTGATTTCTTTGAGCAGTGGTTTGTAGTTCTCCTTGAAGAGGTCCTTCACTTCCCTTATTATTGTTATTCCTAGGTATCTTATTCTTTTTGTGGCAATTGTGAATGGGAGTTCATTCATGATTTGGCACTCTGCTTGCCTGTTGTTGGTGTATAGCAATTCTTGTGATTTCTGCACATTGATTTTGTATCCTGAGACTTTGCTGAAGTTGCTTTCTTTGGTCTGTAGCTATTACTGCCTCAATTTCAGAACTCATTATTTGTCTATTTGGGTAATCAGTTTCTTCTTGGCTCAGTTTTGGGAGGGTGTATGTGTTCAGGAATTTATCCATTTCTTCTAGATTTTCTAGTTTATGTGCATAGAGGTGTTTATAGTATTCTCTTGTAGTTGTTTGTATTTCTGTGGTGTCAGTAGTGATGTCCCTTTTATCATTTCTGATTGTGTTTATTTGAATCTTCTCTTTTTTTTTTTTATTAGTCTAGCTAGCAGTATATCCATTTTATTATTCTTTTCAAAAAGTCAGTTCCTGGATTTATTGATTTTTTGAAGGTTTTTTTTGTGTGTGTGTGTTTCTGTATCCTTCAGTTCAGCTCTGATATTGGTTATTTCTTGTCTTCTGCTAGCTTTGGGGTTTATTTGTTCTTAGTTCTCTAGTTCTTTTAGTTGTATGGTTAGGTTGTTAACTTGATATCATTCTAGCTTTTTGATATGGGCATTTAGTGCTATAAATTTCCCTCTTAACACTGCTTTAGCTGTATCCCGGAGATTCTGGTACATTGTATTTTTTGTCCTCAGTGGTTTCAATGAACTTCTAGATATTTGCCTTGATTTGATTATTTACTGAAGAGTCATTCACGAGCAGTTTGTTCAGTTTCCATGTAATTGTGTGGTTTTGAGTGAATTTCTTAATTTTGAGTTCTAATTTGATTGTGCTGTGATCTGAGAGACTGTTTATTATGATTTCCATGTTTTTGCGCTTGCTGAGAGGTGTTTTACTTCCAAATATGTGATCAGTTTTAGAGTGAGTGCTGTGTGGCAATGAGAAGAAGGTATATTTTGTTGTTTTTGGATGGCAAGTTCTATATATATCGGTCAGGTCCACTTGATCCAGAGCTGAGTTCAAGTCCTGAATGTCTTTGCTAATTTTCTTTCTCAATGATCTGTCTAATATTGTCATTGGGATGTGGGATGTTAAAGTCTCCCACTATTACTGTGGTGGGCGTCTAAGTTACTTTGAAAATATCTAAGAACTTGCTTTACAAATCTGGGTGCTCCTGTATCGGGTTCATATATATTTAGGATAATTGGCTCTTCTTATTGAATTGAACCCTTTACCATTATGTAGTATCCTTTGTTTTTGATCTTTGTTGGTTTAAAGTCTGTTCTGCCAGAAACTAGGATTGCAACCCCTGCTTTTTTCTGTTTTCCATTTGCTTGGTAAATTTTTCTCCATCCCTTCATTTTGAGCCTGTGAGTGTCATTACATGTGAGATGGATCTCTTGATGACAGCATACTGATTGTCTTCGTTCTTCATCCAACTTACCACTCTGTGTCTCTTATCTGAGGCCTTTAGCCCATTTACATTTAAGGTTAGTGTTGTTATGTGTGGATTTGATCCTGTCATCATGTTGCTAGCTGGTTATTTTGCAGGCTTGTTTATGTTGTTGCTTCATAGTGTCACTGGTCTGTGTACTTCGGTGTGTTTTTTTATTGGCTCATAATGATTTTTCCTTTCCATATTTAGTGCTTCCTTCAGGAGCTCTTGCAAGGCAGCTCTATTGTTAACAAATTCTCTCCACATTTGCTTGTTTGAAAATAATCTTATTTCCCCTGTGCTTATGAAGCTCAGTTTGGCTGGATATGAAATTCTGAGTTGGAAATTCTTTTCTTCAAGAATGTTGAATTCTTAAAGAATTGACCCCCCCATCTCTTCTAGCTGGTAGGATTTCTGTGGGGAGGTCCACTGTTAATCTGATAGGCTTCCCTTTGTAGGTGATGTGGGCTTTCTCTTTGGCTGCCTTTAACATTTTTTCTTTCATTTCAACCTTGGAGAATCTGATGATTCTGTCTCTTGGGCATAATATTCTCATGAGGTATCTTACTGTTGTTCTTTGCATTTCCTGAATTTTAATGTTGGCCTGTCTTGCTAGGTTGGGGAAGTTCTCCTGGATGATATCCTTAAGTATGTTTTCCCACTTGGTTCCATTCTTTCCGTCTCTTTCAGGTACCCCAATCAGTCATAGATTTGGTCTCTTTACATAATCCCATATTTCTCAGAGGTTTGTTCATTCCTTTTCATTTTATTTCTCTATTCTTGTCTGTGTATCTTATTTCAGAATGATAGTCTTCAAGTTCTGATTTTTTTTTCCCTGCACTTGGTCTATTCTGCTATTAATACTTGTGATTGCATTGTGAAGTTCTTGTAGTGTGTTTTTCAGCTCTAACAGGTTGGTTATGTTCCTTTTTAAACTGAATGTTTTGGCTGTCAGCTCCTGTGTTGTTTTATCATGATTCTTAGCTTCTTTACATTGTGTTACAACATGTTCCTTTAGCTCAGCAAAGTTCATTATTACCCACCTTCCGAAGCCGACTTATGTCATTTTAGCCATCTCAGCCTTAGCCTTTGTTAGAGAGGTGTTGCAAGCATTTGGAGGAAAATGGGCACTCTGGCTTTTTGAGTTTTCAACATTTTTGTGTTGATTCTTTCTTATCTTGCTGGGCTTATCTACCTTCGATCTTTGAGGTTGCTGACCTTTGGATAGGATTTTTGTGGGGTGTTGTTGTTTTCTCTGTTTGTTTGTTTTTCTTTTAACAGCCTGGTGACTCTTCCAAATATGGACAAAAAATATTAAGTTATGTACAAAGGACTCCTGTATAAATCTTTTGGAGTGATGGATGGCTGCTTGGTAGTGACAGTGTAATAATGGCTTCCCTGAGTCATCGTGCTATGCCTGAGGGAGGTGAGAAGTCAGAGACAACTGGTCTCAGAGAAGGAACAGTTTTTCAGCTCAACTTCGTATGGGTCAGGTTCTTCATTCCCCATGACAGGGGTTAGATTTCAGTGGTCGCTAATCTGAGGACATGATCCAGACAGAGATTAATGAGAAACCCTAAGCCTCTCTGGAATGTGGGCAGAGCTTGTGACTGCAGAGCATGGCTCCAGAAAAACTGGTTTAAGAAGCCAGAAGCCCAAATTGTCTAAAGTAGGATATTAGATCCTTGGCTAAGGAAAGATGAGCACCCTGAACACAGGCCCTGGTCTGGGGCTTGGTGTGCAATGCTCAGATCATGCTCTTACCTTTTAAGTTCCACCCTGTGATGATTGGCAAGAAGGTGACTCAGTGTACAAACAGGCATATTTAAATGTTAAGTTTCCCTGAGACATTAGGATTATTTAAAATCTAAAGCATGATGATCATGGCCCCTCCTTCAGAGAAGCGTGTAAGAAGATTAATTTCAATTTTTGGTGTCCTCCTTCAAGCTGATAATAGGAATGACTTGATTCATTTGTTCAATTGTTCATTCAACTACTAAACTGACAAGTATTTTTTTGGTACCTGATATATGCCAGGTGTTATGCTAGGCACTGGGGACACAAGTAACAACGTGATTTAAGTAACTTGAAAATTTGGTGAAGAGTGGACATAAAATAAACATGCACTCAAATAAATGTATAATTTTATGTATTTATGTATTTATTTATTTAAATTTATTTATTTTGAGATGGAGTCTCTCTCTGTTGCCCAGACTGGAGTGCAGTGACACAATCTCAGCTCATTGCAACCTCTGACTCCCAGGTTCAAGCAATTCTGCCTCAGCCTCCCGAGTAGCTGGGACTAAAGCATGTGCCACCATGCCTGGCTAATTTTTGTATTTTTAGTAGAGACGGGCTTTCACCATATTGGCCAGGCTGATCTCAGACTCCTGACCTTGTGATTCGCCTGCCTCGGCCTCCCAAAGTGCTGGGATTACAGGGGTGAGCCACTGCACCTGGCCCATAAATGTATAATTTTAATTGTGTTAAATGCCGAGAAAGATAATAATGGGAGTAGGAGCATCTAATTTATGTTTGAGGCTCTAAGAAGATCTTTCTCCTTAGTAAATCTTGAATTCTTTGGGGATCCCACTTACGGAAGGTTTATGAAATGAGGACTGCAGTAAGATTCTCTGATGGGATCTCCATAAAAAATCAGAGGATATAAGTGGATTTGGAAGCAGAATAAATTTCCTTTCTGGTCTGCACATTCTCTCACACCATACATTAGCCAGATATGTGTTATTCCCAGTTTCATTCCCAGCACCTAGACACAATGGCTAGCATGTAGTAGGTATTCATTAACGTTAATTGAATGTATGAATAACTTAAAAGCTGACATTTTAATACTTACCTGTTTTTGTTTAAGTTGTTCAGAGCAGAGCTGAAAGTAGGAGATGGAATCAGAATATGTGAAAAGCTTGTGAACAATACCAGACAGAAAAAGATAGCGAAGTCAAAGACCAGTTGGAAGGAAAAGGAATTATCTCATATTGAGACTTACAGGTCAGGATGAGGCAACAGGTTCCTGCCAGTAAAGCTTTTCATTCCAGCCTTAGTGACTATCATCTAGGCCTTCATGCCAGGATGGCAGAGAAATGCTGTCTCTGCTCTTCACTGCCCTCCCACAGACTTTCAGTTATGAGATGAGCAAGTTCTGGGGATCTGATATACTGCATGGGTGGTGAGGGATGTATTAATGAATTTGGTCGTGGTGATACAAATATCAAGTCATCATGTTCTACATTTTGAATATATACAATCTATTTGTCACTTAAATATTTTTATCAAGAAATAAAGAAAATGAGAAGAAACCTCTTCAACTCTGGGGACACCAATAAGTCAGGTAATGGCAGAATGAGGAGGAAGGAGAAGTATGGAGAGTTCGAAATAGAGAACAATGAATCAAATGTATTTTCCTTTTTTTTGTCCATCATAACAAACTTTCTAAGATATGGAAAGTTTATTTTGGTTTAACTTTAGGTAACCCTATTGATATGGCCAAGTTTCCACACTAATGTCAACAGTGGAATTGTGCAGGCTCTGAAATGAGGGATAATGTAGAAATGATCACTGGCTGGGATAGGACATTGTAATACTTGCCTAGTCTTCCATCTAAAAGTAGTTACCTTACTTAGCTTCAGTGGGCAAAGAATACATCTGGTGACCCACTTAAAATAGGCCACACTTAAAGCTGTCCTGTGTTAAAGGAGACTCTCTTAAATGGACCACCCCGAATGTTACATGAGATGGTGTCTTTCTGCCAATAAGCTTAGCAGTGTTTTATAAATAAAAAGACGATGTTAGGGAGAAGGGTTCTTCCCCCCCTTTCTCTTTGTCTCTGCCTCTGTACGTCTGTCTTTTAATTCACATAGAGAATTTTATTATATAAATCTTCTGCTAATCTGTGCAATGACAAAGCAATTTCAACCCAGGAAAAATGATTCTACTCCCTTGCCTCTTACGTGAGATAAGACTGTTTCAGTTTTGTGAAAAACTAGGGCAGACTACATTCTACAGAAGCAACTTTTCTAAGTGACAGTAGATCCTCTAATCACTTCTTGGTTCCTACAGGACTTCTGCTGGGTCCCTGAAAGAAACCTCACATTCAGGGCGGAAAACGAAACATAGGCTAGTTGACAGCTGCTTCAAGAATGCAGTTGCTGGCTATCTCCTGACAGGGGGTTCTGTTGTGCTTTGAAGAATAATATGAAAATTCAAGCTCAGAATAAGCTTCTGTAATTTGAAAATTAAAACTCCACCCTAAACCTTCACCAGCATGTGAAGCCAAATCCTTTTAGATGTGCAAGAGGGATCTGTTTACTTTGTATGGAAAATCATTTTCTTTTTATTAGCAAGCTCCAGGGTTTCCTGATGATCTGAAGGGCTCCTGCCTTTCTGAGGGCAGTCCTGGGGCACTCTTGGCACAAATAGAGGCCAGAGAGATTGGAAATATTATTTTGCAACATTTTCTGCCTGGTTTTAAAGTCAAGGAAGACAAATGGTTCAGATAATTTCAGCAATACCTTTGAATGTGAATTGCCTCGTCCTGAGCTGACCTAGTGAGGTTAAAATCAAACCAAACCCAAACAAACAAAAAAATAAAAATAAAAACTGAAACCAACATACCATGAACAACTCTTCCCTTCCTCAGCCAGCCTGTTTGACCCAGAAAAAGGTAGCTATCTTTTTCTTATTATCAAAACCAACAGAAGAATCTGCTCATTGCTTTTTGCACTCATGATGGGGAAGGGCGGGGTGGGGTGGGTAGCAGGGGGTTCAGTAATTGTCTTAGTATTTCTTTTTCTTTTTCTTTTTTTTTTCTGCTATAACAGAATATCACAGAGTGGGCAACTTATAAACAATAGTAGTTTATTTGGCTCACAGTTCTGGAGGCTGAGAAGTCCAAGATCAAGGGACCATATCTAGTGAGGGCCTTCTTGCTGCATTACAACATAGCAGAAGGCATCACATGGTGAGAGAACATGACATTTAACATAAGATTGAATTCACAGCCTCAAGTCCTTTTATAATTGGCATTTATCCATTTATGAGGGCAGGAGTCCTCATGGGAGTCCTCATGATTTAAACACATCCCATTAGGCCCCACCTCCCACCACTGTTGCACTTGGGATTAAGTTTCCAACATATGCCTTTTGGGGGACACATTTAAACCATTACAGTTGTCATTAAATCTTTTTCTTGATGTCACCATGCTCACTTTTATCTTCTTCCTGTTGTTGAATTGTTCACCTCTAACAAGCAAGCCATCCTGATTTGTTCTCATCTCACCTTAAATTCCACTAAGAGACCTCCTTTATCAGATTTATCTTGAACATTCTAGCCCACAGTTATCTCCCCATCTCTCACCTATAGCAGAAATATTATTCAGGTCCCCAAGCAGTCTACTGCTGGAATCCAGGTATTTTTTTCCACTCCCTTGCCTCTTATGTGAAATAAGACTGTTTCTAGCAGTCTTCTAACTTTTGTGAGCTACAAGATCATCCCTGGATTTCCTACCCAGAGACTAAAACCCTTGAATTTCAGTAGACTTTAGACTTCTTGGTTCAACCACAGCTCCACCAGTGACTCCACTGTCAGCTCCCTCTGCCAGCTCCCTCTGCCTTTTAAATGCTGTGCAACCCACACTCCCCTTTTCTCTCTACTTTAACATCCATTCACCGACCTAAGATCTGCTCTTTGTTCATGTTTCCCAGCCTCCAGCTTTTCTAGTGCCAATGTGCTCCATTTTTGGAGTAATCCTGTCTGTCAACTGTGGTTCATTGTAAAATGAGCATGCCCTAACCTGCACTTCCAGGTGGCTTCATGATATTATTGTAATTACATTCCCTGACTACCGTAGGCAAAATGAAACACATGCTATGAAAGTAGGTATGTGTTATGCTGGTTCACAAGGCAAACTTGAAAAGAAAATGAGTGAGGTCTCCTTAGGACCTTTTCCACTGATTGGCCCCTTCTTCGAATGGGGGTTCATAATAGTCACTGCTTCTCTACCAATAGCATGAAATGCTTGCTTCTGGATCTTGTTTTTAAGTCTTTAGAACAGAGAGGTGATGATAAGTGGGTATTGTAATAAAGCTTCACTAGTGTACTTGATAAACCTCTATTTTTTTTTTTTTTTTTTAGTTGGAGTCTCGCTCTGTTGCCCAGGCTGGAGTGCAGTGGTGTGATCTTGGCTCACTGCAACCTCCATCTCCCAGGTTCAAGCGATTCTCCTGTCTCAGCCTCCCAAGTAGCTGGGATTACAGGCACACACTACCCCCTCTTGGCTAGCTTTTTGTATTTTTAGTAGAGACGGGGTTTCAGCATGTTGGCCAGCCTGGTCTCGAACTCCTGACCTTAGGTGATCCACTTGCCTTCGCCTCCCAAAGTGCTGGGACTACAAGCCTGAGCCACTGCGCCCAGCCTAGTGTACTTGATAATCTTATGTGCACTGTGAAGTTTGAGAAAAGATAAGAGTGGGGTAATGGGTAGAGATGGTTTCACTAAAGAACAACCTTGGGCCTGGTGCTAAATAGTTACTTTGTGTATGTTCCTTATTTAAATGTGGCAAGAAACTTTCATTTCAGACTTATCAATGGATGAGACTTTTTAGGGTTTATTTCCTAGCTGCTAATTTTCTGGATTTGTTATTTAGAGCATGAACTTAAGAAGCTGAGAAATACGAGTTCAAATCATTCTTGTTTTCTGTGGGTAAGCATTTTAGTGCTTTAAAATAGGATTATCAATTTCTCGTCTGTAAAATATGGGAGTGACAACGCCTACTTAATGGGATTGATGTGACAAATAACTGAGATATTTTAATCAAGGTGTGAATTACAGTGACTGTTCTACAGTAGATACTCAGTAAGTGAGAGCAGTGGTTATAACCTAGAAATATGCTTCTGGCCAGGGAGGAGACACCCAGAATCAATCCTGTTGGTATTAAAATTTTTTCTTTAAGGTTTTGCAGATAAAAAGTAAGGCCATGGTTCATAAAGATTCTGAGCTCAGAGTGATGGACTCTTGGGTTCTCACAGAGCTAGTGAGGAAAAAATGAAAGGGAAAGTCAGCATACACACACACACACACACACATGTGCACACACACCCCACCCCTCAGTCTTTCAGATAGGGTCTTTAACAGTAAACCAAGGTTCACTTACAGAGTTCCCATAACAAATGAGCATATGGTGAGCATTTGACAGCGAGAAATACATATCCTTTAAGGAAGCTCTTAAGTTCTCGCAAATTCAATAAGAATAGAAGAATGTCTTAAAAATCAGAAGACATCGGAAACATAGGGAAACTCTCAGTAGTTTATTCTTTGTTAAAACTTGCAACATAGAGGTGTCTGTCTACATGTAGCCCTCTGAGTTAGGATGCATTCCTCCACACTACAGCCTGGAGAAAACAGATCTGCGTGTCCTTTAATCCCTGACCATTGTAGATCAAGTTACTTCTTTGAAAGAACTTTTCTTTCTCTAGCCAACTAAATGAATAGAAAATGATGTACTTAATTGTTTTCTAAATTGCAATTTTTCTCCCACAGATGTTTTTTATCAGTGTTGAGCCCAGTGGACTCTGTCAGTCACATGGGGAGATGAAGTCATGTGGTAATAAAAGAGACGGGGTTGGGGGAGGAAGGGAAATACCATACAGTATATTGTCTAATTGAAAAATGTGCCACATAAATGCTGAACTTGAAATCTCTCCCTCCCCAAGGGCTACTCGTGACAAACAATGCACACATCTTCTGCACTGGAAAGATTAGACTTCTCCCCTTTCTCCATTATTAATTCAGGTCAATGCAAGAGTTTCCTTTTTTTTTCCCCCCCTTTTTTGGGTTAAGTCATTCTACTGGAATTGTGCTGCAAGGTAAGATTCCAAAGTGAAATCTTAAATGCAAAGGTGATGGCATCTGATCTAAAGGGTGAAGGTTACAGTGATGATGATAAGGGATAGCGTTAGATTAAACTCTAACTTTGTAGAAGGAAGATGAGAACTAACAACAATATCCATGGACGTGTCTGAGAAATGATTGCTAATGATAATGCAACCTAAAATGTTGGGGAGGCTGGGAGAATTACAGCACTTGGAAAATTCAGAAAGGCTCAGGCTTCAATGCCTGTTAATGAAAGCTGGAACCATAAGTACAGTGGAGCAGGAAGGACAGAGAGAAGGGAAGGCTGCATGTGTTTTTCATAGCAAGAAGGAGAATGCTACAGATGTAGGACCCATGTCAGCATCAGAGAGATTAGAAAACAAAGAGAGGCTGATGTTCACAAGCAAACCTAAAGAAGTAAAAGGTTTTAACTTCCCCCTCCGCCAATAGCCCATTATGGAAAGCAAATGAGAATTGACTGCGGTACAAAAGTGTTGGCCTAGAAGGTCCTCTGAGAGCTCATTCTAGTTCTCCACCTATCTTCATTTGCACTGCCTTTTACCCTCGCTTGACTGTGCTTTAAATTTTCTGTAGGAAGTGACTTGTAACCAGTGAGATGGTAACTAAGGGGCTTTTATCAGCCCTCACTGTTAAGAAGACCTCTCTCTTATGTTGGGAAAAAAAGGCTCTTTCCTCTTCTTCTGCCATTATTGAAGAAGGAGAGCATCTGGTCATTATATAAGAAACTCAATGAATCACTTATTTTATTTTTTGCTCATTTAATTTAGCTGTGTCTCATATTTGACTAAAACTAACTCCAGGGATTTCTCCAGGTTCTTTGATTGCACTGGAATCTTAATGAGTCATCCATTTCTTTGAAATATGAGGATTATTACCCAAGTTTTATAATCCTTTAACTAAACAGTAATTTTTTTGTAGTAATATTTGGAATAGCTGGATTCAAACTGCATATAAGAGAGTCACCATGTATAATACCAAAGCTTTATGGGGAAAAATCATATTGCATTAAGTTGCAGATGATTAGGGATTTGTCTGGGCTTTAAAACATACTTCAACCTTTCTGTTTCTCAGTGTTCATCTCTGTGTTAAAATAAACATCCTCCTCCTCATCATGATTGTCATTGTCATCGTCATCAGCATCATCACTTTTCCTCTTACCTTCTTGTTCTTCTTCCTCTTCTTTTCCCTATTCTGCCCTGTCCTTTGTTTCTGTCCCCTACCTCCTTCTCCTCCTTCTTCTTTTTCCTGTCTCTTCTTGCATTTCTTTTCCCTTTTTTCTTTTGCCTATCCTTCTCCTTCTCTTCATGTTTTCTTTTTTTCTCTATCACTTTTTTCTTCCCCTCCCTCACTTCCTTCTTTCCATTTTCTCTATATATTTTTGACTTTTCACTCTGTGTCAAGGTTTAGTGAAGCCTCTTACTTATGTCATCTCATCACATCTTGGTAATGGGCCTAAATATTATTTTAAGAAAGGCAAATGAAGTATCAGAAAGGAATAATTAATTTATTTATTTACATGGCTAGTAAATATGACTTTGGGTATCTCTAACTCCAAATCCATGCTTTTAGCCAAAACCTCTCTAGGAGACATGAAAAATATTGCGGGAGAAAGGTTGAAATAATCAGTGTTGTAATTAAACTTTAAATTTATAATTTAAGAGTATAAAACTTAACTTTAGACTTGTGAAAATTTGGAAGTTAATTGAAATAAGGTAATTAAAATGCTTATATGATTATATGGTTTGGCTGCGTCCCCATCCAAATCTCATCTTAAATTGTGGTTCCCATAATCCCCACATGTGGTGGGAGGGACCTGGTGGGAGATAATTGAATCATGGGGGTGGTTTCTCCCATGCTGTCCTTGTGATAGTGAGGAAGTTCTCACAAGATCTGATGGCTTTATTAGGGGCTTCCCCCTTCGCTGAATTCTCATTCTTCTCCTTCCTGCCACTTTGTGAAGAAGGATGTCTTTGCTTCCCCTTCTGCCATGTTTGTAAGTTTTCTGAGACCTCCTCAGCCATGCTGAACTATGAGTCAATTAAGCATCTTTCCTTTGTATAATAAATTACCCAGTCTCAGGTATCTCCTTATAGCAGCATGAGAATGTCCTAATACAGTAAATTGGTACTGCACAGAGCAGGGTACTGCTATAAAAATACCTGAAAATGTAGAAGCAATTTTGGAACTGGGTAACAGGCAAAGGTTGGAATGTTTGGAGGGCTCACAATAAGACAGGAAAATGTGGGAAAGTTTGAAACTTCCTAGAGACTTGGAGGTCTCAGAAGACAGGAAGATGTGGGAAAGTTTGGAATGTCCTAGAGACTTGTTGAATGGCTTTGACAAAAATGCTAATAGTGATATGGACAATGAAGTCCAGGCTGAGGTGGTCTCAGATGGAGATGAGGAACCTATTGGGAACTAGAGTAAAGTTCATTCTTGCTGTGCAAAGAGACTGGCAGTATTTTGCTCCTACCTAAAGATTGGTGGGCTTTGAACTTGAGAGAGATGATTTAGGGTATCTGGTGGAAGAAATTTCTAAGTGGCAAGACATTCAAGAGGAAGCAGAGCATTAAAATTTGGGAAATTTGTAGCCTCGCAATGCAATAGAAAAGGAAACCTCATTTTCTGGGGAGAAATTGAAGCTGGCTCTAGAAATTTGCATAAGTTATGAGGAGCCAAATGTTAATTACCAAGACAATGGGGAAAATGTCTCCAGGGCATGTCAGAGACCTTCATGGCAGCTCCTCCCATCACAGGCCCAGAGGTCTAGGAGGAAAAAATGGTTTTGTGGGCTGGGCCCAGGGCCCACCTGCTCTATGCAGCCTCAGGACTTGGTGCCCAGTGTTCCAGCTGCTTCAGCTCCAGCTGTGGCTAAAAGGGGCCAACCTACAGCTCAGGCCATTGCTTCAGAGGGTGTAAGCCCCAAGCCTTGGCAGTTTACATGTGGTGTTGGCCTGCAGGTGCATAGAAATCAAGAATTGAGGTTTGGGAGCCTCTGTCTATATTTCAGAGGATGTTTGGAAATGCCTGGGTGTTCATGCAGAAGTTTGCTGCGGGGGTAGAGCTCTCGTAAAGAACCTCTGCTAGAGCAGTGTGGAAGGAAACTGTTAGGTCAGATCCCCCACACAGAGTCCCCACTGGGGCACTGTCTAGTGGGGCTGTGAGAAGAAGGCCACCAGCCTCCAGACCCCAAAATGGTAGATCCACTGACAGCTCGTACCATGCACCTGGAAAAGCTGCTGGCACTCAATGTCAGCCCATGAAAGCAGCCAGGAGGAAGGCTGTACCCTGCAAAGCTACAGAGGTGGAGCTGCCCAAGGCTGTGGGAACCCACCTCTTGCATCAGCATGACCTGGATTCGAGACATGGTTTCAAAGGAGATCATTTTGGAACTTTAAGGTATAATGACTGCCTCGTTGGATTTTGGACTTGCATAGGGCCTATAAACCTCTTCTTTTGGCCAATTTCTCCCACTTGGAATGGGTGTATTTACTCAATGCCTGTACCCCCATTGTATCTAAGAAGCAACTAAGTTGCTTTTGATTTTATAGGCTCATAGGCAGAAGGGACTTGCCTTGTCCCAGATGAGACATTGGACTTGGACTTTTGGGTTAATGCTAGAATGAGCTAAGATTTTGGGGGACTGTTGGAAAGTCATGAATGTGTTTTGAAATGTGAAGACATGAAATTTGGGAGGGTCCAGGGTGGAATTATATGGCTGTGTCCCCATGCAAATCTCATCTTGAATTATAGTTCCCATAATCCCCACATGTAGTGGGAGGGACCCAGTGGGAGTTAATTGAATTATGGGAGTGGTTTCCCTCGTGCTGTTCTTGTGATAGTGAGGAAGTTCTCACAAGATCTGATGGTTTTATAAGCGGCTTCCCCCTTCACTTGATTCTCATTCTTCTCCTTCCTGCCATGTGAAAAAGGATGTGTTCACTTCTCCTTCTGCCACGATGGTAAGTTTCCCAAGGCCTCCCCAGACATGCTGAACTGTGAGTCAATTAAACCTCTTTCCTTTATAAATTACCCAGTCTTGGGTATGTCTTTATAGCAGCATTAAAACAGACAAACACATATAATAAATCTTTCTTTTTTTTAGACAGTGTCTTGCTCTGTTGCCAGGCTGGAGTATAGTGGTGTGATTGGCTCACTGCAACCTCCATCTCCTGGGTTCAAGCAATTCTGCCTCAGCCTCCCAAGTAGCTGGGACTCTTAAGTGTGTGCCACCACACCTGGCTAATTTTTGTATTTTTCTTTTAGTAGAGATGAGGTTTCATCATGTTGGCCAGGCTGGTCTTGAACTCCTGACCTGAAGTAATTTGCCCACCTTGGCCTCCTAAAGTGCTGGGATTACAGGCATGAGCCACTGCACTTGGCCAGTAGTTTTTAATAGTATAATCTATAAAGAAGAAATGAAATAGGAATGTGATAGTACTTTGAAATATAGAAAGGTCTTTATATTAAATAATTATTTATTAAATGTATTTATTAAAACTCACAGGGGATGCTCAAGGATGAATGCATGTGTTATTACAAAGGACTCAACAGTCCTTGGAAAATGCACATTTGTATTTGTTAGAATCAACTATCAAGTAACAGAGACCAAATTACCATAGCTTTACACTTTACAAAAAGAAGTCTGGAGATGGACTCTTTCAAGGCAGTCACAGTGGCTCATTGATGTCTTCCAGGTCCTCCATTCTTTGTTTCTTTTTATACTACCATTTTGAGTATGTTGGCTTGTGTTCCTTAGATTTGTACCTCATTATGCTAAGAGATCTGTCATAGCTCCTAGGATCATATCTCACCTAATTACATTATTACATTTAGAGACAGAGGGAAAAAGTTTTTCTTCTTTTGAGGATCTTTTTTTTTTTTTTTTTTTTCGTTTTTGTTTTTTAAGGAAAGGAAATAGTTTCCAGAAACTGCTTCCACTCAACTCCCTAGCACACTTTCTCTTATGTGTCATTAGCCAGGTCTGGGTTACATGCCCACTTCTGATCGCTGGCAGAGGAAATGGAATGGCAAGTGGGGCCAGAGAAGGAGCTAAACTTCTTCAAAAATACAAGATGTCTGCTTGCTACCTGAATATGTTTGGAGTTTAATTAGCAAGTAAGAGGGCAAAATGGATGTTGCATAAACAGTGAACACTGTCTGCTATACCACCTTATCCATTTCACAGGGAAAAAATATCTTCCTTAATTTCCCTCAACTGAGAGCAAACCTGTATGGAATATTTTGCCTTGAGGAAGCAAAGATGGGGAAGAAGACAGCATCCTATGGAAAGTTACAGTTGGTTTGCCTCTTTCTTTCAAACTTTTGTATATTCTGTTAGTATTCTAATCTAAATACCAGGAGAATTGTGAGCAGAAAAGTAGAGGAGAATGACTAAAAACTAAAGAACAAGACAAGCTTTATTTTTTTGAGAGGAGATATAGACAAGTGAGGGATAGGCATGTAAATAAGTAAATATGTCACTGAAGATGGATGGAACATTACATGTGGCACAGCACAAGGAGAAACAGAGTTCACTGCAGTCATGACAAAGGGGTGAGACAGGGACTCTGGAAATGTCTGAAAGATTCAAAAGTAAGTTTATCACCCTTTTTAAGAACACAGCACAGTGTGTCAATGGCCATAAGAATAGTCTAATATTCCAGATTGCTAATTGATGATGATGATGATGATGACGACGAGGATGTCAATATATAGTGTTTACAACATGTCAGCTGCTGTTCTTAGGACTTTCTCCATGGTCATTTAACTGTTGTGACCACACTACAAAGTAGGGTCTGTTATCATCCCATTTTTTTCCATGAGGAAACTGACACAGACAGGTGAAGAACTTCCCCAAACTTAACACAGCTAGTAAATGGCAGATCTATGATTTTTTTTTCTTTTGTTGGTTTCTTACATTTTCCCAATAATGCTATTTATGCACAATGGTTGGCCCTTTCAAATAATCATACTGAAATTTTTAATAGCATCTCTTTCATTACAAATTGATTTGGGAAAATTGGAATATTTATATACTTCACTCTTAAACATAAGCACTTTTTGGAAATCGTTAGCAATTCATCAAGAAGCCATCTTAGCAACAGTTACATAATTCACAATAAATATTAAGGCTGTATAAGGAAGTTGAAAAAACCAAAGAACTCTGAACAAGTAATGTATGTATTTAAGTTGTATTAGAGCAACAATTTGAACAGCAAAGTATTGTGCATATCCATAGCTCTTTAATTATAGCATAAGGAATTTTTTAACATTTAAGGTGATTACACTGAGAGTAGGTAAACAACTGACTTGATCCAATGGAAGTTTATCTATTGGCTTATTTCTTCTGTGCCTCTTCTTTTTTAGAATTCGTTTTCAGTTTGCAGTCTATTAGGGCCATTGTGATTGCATCTTCAGTTAGCATGGAGCAGTGCAGCTTCATGGGAGAAAGGCATAGTTCCTTGTCAATATCTCTGCTTTTGATGATCATGGCTTCTTCAACCACTTTTTCTTAACCTATTCAATGGCTAATAATCTTGGATCAATTTTAGAACCACAGCCAAACATTTAAAACCTGGCAGCCTTAAGTTTTTCCTTTTCATTCACTTGAAACTTAATTTCATTAAATTACTACCAGCTAGAGCCTTCACCAATTTAGCTCGTTTTTGATATTTTATCAAGGAGCCTTTCATTGTTTGAATTCTCTAAATGATCAACAACCTTCTTGTGATAGAGCAGGGCCTGGTGCAACAGCTCCTGGGTGGGGACATACAGGCTCATGAGCAGCAGGTTCAAAGCTACTGGCCACCAATGATCTACTCTAGCTGCCATATTGTCAAGGCCAGAACTGGAATTCGACCCAGATATTCTGGCTCCACAGTTCATGTTCTTAACCCCTGGACTATATTATCTCTCTAGTGTCTGTGTTTTACCTAGCGTCTTAGAGTACTGAGGCCATAGCAAGGTTATAAATGGTAAAAATACAGCTAATAAAGAAGACCAATCAACACTGTGTTATAAGGTTGAGGAGAAAAGGACACATGTGGCAATGATAAATTGCAATGTTTGGGGAAATAAATGAGAATCAGTTATATTTTGAATGGAAACATGTTGGAGGAGAAGAAATTTGCAAAGTAATAATCAGACATGTTTCAGGTTGACTAATAACCAACTGAGTTCTTAGGTCATCACCTCTGAGAGTAGCATGGGTTGATGGGCACTGCTGTCCTGGCAGTTCTTTTTTTCTGTTTCTCACCATGTCACTGGCCTTTCTGGTGCACCTGGACCATAATAGCACTACTAGGCTGCTCTACCAGAGTACATTGTCTTTCACTGACATAGAAGAAATACCTTCTGATATTCCAGACACCTGCAATGGGATGGAGAATGGGAAGAGGGGCCTTCATTTTGGTGGCATTTCTTGTCTAAGCAGGGATGTGTCACTCAGTGGCAAGCTCTGCCTCTCAGATAATGAATGGGGCACTGGGTCATCCATTCCAAGGTCTTGGGGCAATATCAGGATACCTCTGAGGCTTAGTTTATAATGTAGCAGTTTCTTCTGTTTGTCATATGGCAAGGCAGAATGGACTTTGAGAATCTTGTTTTTGTGGTCTAGTGGTGAAGTCTTACCTTTGGGACAGCAGCCCAATTGTTCATAATTATTGAAGAAGTAAGTCAGAAGGTAGTTTCATATATGCATCTGCCTAAAGGTCAGATGGAACTGTGGAACTCCATGACAAGCTCACAGAATGTTCCATTCTCCATCTGCACGCAGCCTGATAACTGTATTTTCATAGAATTAGAGATTTATAATATTTAAGGTATTTTAAGGTAATGTATCTCATTCAAATCTCTCTCTTTACAGATGAGGAAACTGAAGCCCAGAGAGATGAAATGATTTTCCATGTTAATACAGAGACAGCTGGTACTGGACAGTATGTTATTTTACCTAGTAGTCAATGCTCTTTCCTATACACCTCCCTGGCTTGGATAAATAACATTGTCTGGAAATGGGAAAGATAATTATAACTGGGACAATAGTAGAGAGAAGAAACTTTAGAAACTCTGACTAGAGCAGAAGGGCAAGCAAACCAGTTTGACTCAGCACTTTGTTTGAAACTGAGGCTTATTGGATGTTAAATTATAGGAGCCTCTATCCCATTGACTGAATTTTTTTTTGTGGGGGGAGTAATCTTCTCACCCACATGAAAGTAAGGAATTCTTCCATAAGCATTTAAGTACTACTATTAAGGGAACTCAAAGAGGTCATTTACAAAATAGCTCATTTACCCTTCCCACCAAGAATTTGTTGCTTTAATTGAAGGGAGTGGTTTTTTGAGAATTGGCTGGCCCGGCATTAAGCTTAAATCATTTGCTTTCCATCTTACTCCTCCTTTCCCTTGACCTTATCTGGGATTTTACTTTATTAATTAACTTGAAAAGTGCTTTCTATAGGTAGCATGAGTTTTTGGTTAAAAAACAGTTCGAAAAACACCCCCCAAGATGTAGTGAGAAGAAAATCATTTGAATTCCTATCCCCCCCAGGCTTCTAGTTCTCTTTTCTAAAGACAGACTCTCAAACAAGCTTTTTCTGTTTTCCTAAGCTATGTCTAATTAAGTATGTGTTACTATATAGCTGCCTCTTTTTATACACACGGCACCATATTATTCTGTGTCGTACCATTTCTTTTTCACTTAATATTTCTTAAAGATGATTGCCTATCTGTGTAGAGATTTACTTCATTCCATTTACATTTTACAATATTGATAAAATGTATTCTATTTTATCTCTTTCTAGTGCCTGACGTGTGGCCAGATCCCAGAAGATGAGTTTCTCTAAGAAGATCACATGAACCATCCCGAAAGGCCTGTTGCTTCGAAGCTCAGGAATCCAGGGACCCCTTCCTATTATGCGAACTTCCTGGGTGAGTGTTTTATAGTGAAATCATATGTCAGATTGTGATTCTCAGACAACCTTCCCAGTCTGGCTTAAGAGGAGAGGGTTGTCGGGGGAGGTCCTGGGAAAGCCGACTTGCCTTAAGATTGTCTTCTTGGCTGCTGGGTGAAGCTGCACTCCTACTCTGAGATTTCTCTGAGGAGACATTGGGTTTTCCTGGCAGGCAGAGCTTCAGGCTACTCAGCGGAATGTCTATGGTTCTGTAGCTTCAAGAGGAGCCAGGAAGATGAGCTTCCAAGCCAAGGGAAACACTGCTTCAGACTCAAGACCACGATTTGGCAGAGACCACGGGGCCTGCTGAATTTAGGAGAGGACTCATACCCCTTCCTTACTCAAACCACTCTTTCCCACTAAAAGAGGATGGAGGTGACCTAAGAAATCTGCTTTATTCACCAGCACACAGCAGTTGCTTGGGTGAAATGGACTCCGGTCCCATTTTGGTACAATAGGAAAGGCAAGTGCCTCCCTCTCTATCTGGGAAGAAAGGAGAAGGAAGCCAGAGTGGAAATCAGACATCTGAAGTCTCAACAGCAGTCTTGGTCTGTGCTTAGACAAATAATCTCAAGGCGACCCAAATCCCCCTGTTCGTTCTGAAAACAGACAGTGCCAGAGTGAAACAGAATTAAATTGTTTCTCTTTCATGGCAGCTGAAGTGTAAAAACCATTCTATTCCGACCTTGTGGTCAGAATATCCTGACACCTCATAAATTATCTTAAGGGGTCAGGGCTCAGGGAGGTTTGGGAAGGCTGCGAGTCCACACTGCAGCCAACGGTCTGCGCCGCACGGCAGCAGCGGGAGCGCCTCCTTCCTGGTCTTTCCGATAGGCAGGCACCAATGTGTAGGATGTGGAGGAATGTAGTGTCCTCAGAGCCAGTTTTTATGAATTGGGACAAGCATTTGCCCTCCTTCTATGCTTGTAGGATTTGTATGGCCACAGCAACTACCTTCATGAAAGTTTTTAAGTAAGTGAGAAAAGCACAGTGATAGCTTCCATGTCGGACAGAAATTCTAGGGTGGATTTGTCTTAGCAGAAAAAAAGACAGGGGAGGGATGGAGACAATAGAGACATATATTTACACAATACGAAGAACTAGAGAGAAAAAAATGAATCAAGGAGAAGAGAAAGGAAGGTGGGAAGGGGAAACGTGGGTGACAGAAAAGTTTTCTTGATTCAGATATACACCCCCAAGCACACGCGCGCACACACACACACTGTTTCTAACACACACACTCTCACAACACTCTCTCTCACACACACACACTGTTTCTAACACACACTCTGTCTCACAACACATTCTCTCACACACACACACACTGTTTCTAACACACACACTCTCTCTCACAACACTCTCTCACACACACCACTGTTTCTAACACACACTCTGTCTCACAACACATTCTCTCACACACACACACACTGTTTCTAACACACACACTCTCTCTCACAACACTCTCTCTCACACACACACACTTTCTAACACTCTCTCTCACAACACATTCTCTCACACACACACACACACACACACTGTTTCTAACACACACACTCTCTCACAACACATTCTCACACACACACACACATACACACACACACACACACACGCCTCCTCAGCAGAGTGGAACTCTTGGACTTCTCTGCCTCCTGGTGAGTTTCTTTTAGCCCCCACATTCATCTGTGCCTTACACACAGTAGGTGCTCCATAAATGTTTGCCTATTGGTAACATCCACAGATTGGTCTCCAGAGAGGGAAACAGATTTATTTTGGGAAATTCCAAGTATGTAAAGCAAAGTCATTTGTAGCAAACAGTATTCTGATAGCTTGAACCACCATAAGGTTGAAAGAATCTGGGTATTTGTGGGTGTGTCTGGACATATTGTGTGTGGGAGTGTGAGTGGGTGGTCTGGATGGGTGGGTAATAAGTGACAGGGGGGCCCTTGAAAATATAAAGGGCTCCATAACTACTGTAAAAATAAAACTGGGAATAGCATGCCCAGACCTCCAGTCATGCGGTGACCAAACCTGACCTTGGCAGAGATGAATACATTTTGGAGATGGATTCAAAAATTATTAGTCAATGTTTTTGGTCCCCATGGGCTTTTTTTTTTCTTTTTTAAAGAGCAGCTGGGCGGGTTTTTGGCAAGGCAAATGACTGCCACAGCCTGTAGAGTTCCAGAGCCCTTCCAAGCTTTTTCTAGACTCTTTTGTATTAATGCTTTTTTATTTCTGGTTCATTGTTTTCCTAATGGGATATGTCTTCTGCCTCCCCCCTTGGACAAAGGATATGATTTCTCACTGTCTCTGCTCTTAATTTCTTCCTTTATGGAAATTTTGTCTTGAGGACATAATTATGATCAGAAATACATTAGAAGTGTATTGTTTTTCCTAATTGTGTCATCCCATTCCTGATATCAGCATCTCTTAAACATCACTGGCTAGTAAATAGATGGAAGTTAGTAAAACAAGCCACGTCGTGGATGGACGATCCTTCTCCCAATTCCTCTGGCCTGGAGAAACAAAAGAAGATCCAAGGCAGAAGACAGTTAAAACCCTGTTCACATCAGGCTTCTAAATAGGTTGCAGTATATGATTTTCTGCAGCTGTCCCAGTGCATAAACATGCTCATTGGAATGTTTGTTGTAATGGTGAAGGGAGGCAGGACAAAAGGAAGTATTGATGGAATGTGGAGGGAAATCCTATACTATCCACAACTGTGGATACCTGACAAGTCTGAGTTGGTATATGTATGTCTTCATACATATATCGACTAATATACCATAGCAAGCTCTGTGATATGTAATTTAGATTTTTTTTAATTAGAGAAATAGTTCACAAGGTTAGTAACACATCTTTAAACTTTGTGGTTATTTGGAGTATTAGGTGGTAAGTCTTAGAAATAAACTTTCTTAGATGCTGGAGATTACATGCTATAGGTTTAGACATTAAGGAGTGTCATAAAACTAAAATTTTCTCTAAAAGTACATTGATAAGAACCTTCATACTACATCTCTATTTCCTTTACACATCTTTTGAGGTTTACCTAACCATTCCCCAACTAATCAGCCTAATTGTTGATTTCATGCAACCACCTCCTTCCTGTAATTGCTGTGTACATTTGTGTGTATTTGTGTTGATTTTGTATATTTTATTTCTTTCTCATTAGACCATAATCTCATTGGGGATAGGAATCAGTACTTATCAGTACTTTTTTTTTTTGGCCCAGGGTCTCACTCTATTACTCTGGGCTGGAGTGCAGCATCAGGATCTCGGCTCACTGCAGCCTTGCCCTCCGGGGCTCAGGTGGGAATCAGTAATATTTATTCTGTATCCCCAAGTGCCTGGGATTATTTTGTAAATCCTATGCATAGTCAATCAATGAAGAACATATTCTACTCTCAGAGGAGCAATTTAATGCTAGGTTGGCTTGTTTTACTAACTTCCATCTCTTTTCTAGTCAGTGATGCTCAAGAAATGCTGACATCAGCGATGGGATATCACAATTAAGAAAAAAATACACTTTTAAAGTTATATAATACTCTTCCAAGTCAAGAGTAAATTGCCTATTAATTTTCCATGGCTTTGTAGGTCGCAAAATGGCATTTAAACTGTAGGTGTACATTTCTGATCATAAGCAATTATCCATCTTTTAATCAAATATAAACTATCTAGTTACTAAATATTTTGAAGTCAGTTTTTCTTGAGGTATTCTGTTTAATTCTTCTTGGAGCATTCTACTGGACCCCCCACTGTCATCATCTCCTAAATTTTAAGCTTGGTCCTATAGTCCAAAGAATCACACAGGGACAATCAACTGAATACATTTGACCTATTTCTGAACAAGGTTCTATGTCCTCCGACACCATTAACCAAAACAACTGACACTAAGTTCTAGTCCTTATAAAATGCAAAATCGCTGCCCTAGCTCATTACTTCAATCCTCTCCTCAAAATCTTTTGCTGGATTGCAGACTGATTCATGCTTCAGCTCCTTTTCTCCCACTGTAATATTTGGCTATGTGGGTCCTAGACACATTGCAAATGCATTCTACAGCTTTCCTCCTCTTCTTTCTGGAGATCCAGCATGTCTCCCTTGGTATATCACCAAACTGCTTCTGTGTGCTCTTCTGCCTGTCTGCATTAATACCACCCATCCTGAGCTTAGTTCTCTTATGAGACTCCCTTTATTCAGCTGTCTTTATGGGAAGAACTACTGAACAAATTTAGAATGAATTGCCAATTAATTGGTAATGATGTATTTTGGAAAAATGTGCTCCTCGTTCTATCTCTTGGAATATAAAATCTTCATCCCAGTGCTTCAAATTCATCCATCTATCCATTAGCCTGGGAGAAAACTTTAATTTGTTTTATAAGGAATTCAACCAGGTAGATAGGAATTAGTCAGATGCTAACATACAAGATAGATTTTGAACAAAACAATAGGCTTGAGAGGCAGCCAGGCATTGTTGAGAAAGTTTGTTCCAAATAACTTCTTTGCTCCTTTGCCATATGAACAACTTAGCTTGAAGTGCTCATTCTCTGAGAACACCCCTCTAGCCTAGAGAAGATGACTCTTCTGCTACAATCCCCAGGTGAGCTCCATGGCAGCAGAAGGGTAGTAAAAGAAAAGCCCGCCCCTCTTTTGGCTCTAGGGATTGTGAATAAAGGGAGTGGGAGAGTAAATCAGTGAAGCAATCGAACATCTCTCTCCCCATTTACTATAAGGTAAATAGTAAGCTCCAAGAAGCAGGTTAGGACTTGGGAGGTGGCCACCTTACAGGCTGCCTTAAACTAAGCTGGGTCATAGTCAAACCAACCAGAGAATGTAGTGAGCTCAGGCAGAAGAAACTCTGAGGTCATCCTTTCCTGAGGCATGCTTGGTTCCCTTGTGCACAGACAAATTCCAGAAAGAACTGGAAATCTGGTTAGGAAACTTGGCAAAGTGGGTGTCACTGTATTGGGGAGGGTGAAACGGTTCTGTAGCAGAAGTTGCAAGGCAGACCCCTCGAACTAGGGCCCAGTGATAGTCACAGCCAAACCTCATAAGGGTCTCTAACACCAATAAGAGTTGAGTTGAGGCAGAGTCAGCCAAGGGTCACTGCTGAGCCCGCCAAGCCCAAGCTAAGACCTACTAGATGGAAAGTTAAACTGACCACAGACCTCAGCTGTTGGATGCCAGTGAGGCAAGGAGCACCTGTGTTGACAAGGATGGTACCCCAGAGACAGAGGGAGGGGACGTTGCTCCTGAGACCCTGACTCTTCCTTTATGGACTTTGAGGTCCCACCAGTCATACTCCTCTTCCTCATTCATTCGTGTATCCCTGCCTTTAACCTAGGGCTGGAAGCCTTTCAAAGAAATTAGAATTTTTTTTTTTTTTAACAAAAATGATGTTAAATACTTCTTAAAATAGACTGTTTATGTTATGGATCAAATGGAATTCCTAAGTTTAACTACATTTTTGGTAATTTTTGTCTCACCTACCTTTTGAGAAACCAGATGGTTTACTGATAAAATACTAAACCTTATATTTTTTGGTCTTTTCATTTGCTCTTCTCATTTAGTGGCTCACACCACATGATGACTAGCTGTAGCTGAATAGTTAGCCTTTCCTAGGATATGAATATTTTAATAGGTCATTCTGAGGGGTCCAACTTTGTATACTGAAGGACTTAATTTTAAGGTTTAGAAAAGTTGTTGGCAAACTATAGCCCACAGGCGAAATCCAGCCTACCGTCTGTTTTTGTAAATAAAGTTTTTTGTAACAGCCACGATCATTTGTTTACATATTGTCTGTGACTGCTTCAGGGTTATCATGATGGAGTTGAGTAGTTACATTAGAGACCATATGTAAGTATAGCTCGCACAGCTAAAAGTGTTTATTATCTGGCTTTTTATAGGATGTTTGTCAACCCCTGATATAGAATAATGTGTGGTTTTATTGAGCATCTTGTCCAGTACCCTTTCTGGACAGATGAGGCCACTGAGGCCTGAGAATTTAAGGTACACATCCAAGATCACACAAAATGTAAGGGGAGAGATCAGGATAACAAACAGTGGAGTTTTAAACATGGTGAAAGGCAAGTGGGGGAAATCTGTACAGAGTTGAGGTCTTTTGAACAGTCTCATCTTAAATAATTCTTCGAAGATTGCACGATTATTATGAAAAATCATACTAACAAACCCAAGAGGAAAATAAAAATAATAAATGAAAATCCCCTTCAACCTGTGAAATCACCTGGATTTTATGACAGTGGAAAAGACTCAGTTCAATTAGTGGCTCTGTGCCCCCAATACTCATAAAACCTGCATTTTGGAACATTCATATGTTCTTGTTATATATTAGATAAATGAGTCCCCAAAGAGGCCCTAGTGTATCAAGTTACTCAGTTTAGAGATTTGGAAAAGAACCTAAAAAATTGATTACTAGACTCCCAAATGAGATTCCAACAACTGGGGGCTGGGGGTTGTCTGTAACCCTGATCTGTTCTAAAAGGCTGTCAGAGAAGCAAGGGCTACGTGATTTAGTGTCACCTCCCAGGCTGTTGGAGAAACACTGAGGAACAGAACATAGACCGGTTGCCACATTGCTACCTCTGTCTTTCATTACACTGAAGAGTCCTCTCTACCTGCTTTCATTTTACTTGCTAACTTTATGTTCACTTTTTATCTCTTGTAGTTAGGAGCTAGCCCTGCCACTCCATTGAAATAGGGAGGGTGTTTCAGCCCTCACCTCATTTGACCCCTCTGAGATAGCTGACATTTTTGCCCACACCCTTTTGAATAATGTTCTTTCCTCCCTTGGCGTCTCTAATGCCCTGTTCATGTGATTCTCCTGACTTGTTGCGTCTCACCAGGCTCATCTTTCATCTGTCCTCCATTCTCAGAGGTGGGCTATTCCTCAGGGTTACGATATCTGTCTTCTTTCTGTCTCTTACATATTCACCTAGGAAATTTACTTATGGTCAGAGCTTTAACTACCAGCTAACTGGGGTTGTCTCCCAAATCTCTTTCCAGTTCACGTGTCTCTTCTGAACGACAGCATTTATTTCCATGTGTCCACAGAACACCTGTAGTCAATGTACCTCAAGTATCTCAAACTCGTAAAGTCCAAAGCTGAAACTATAATCTTTCCCCATACACGTGATACCTTCTCTGGTATTCTAAATTTACTAACCATCTACTCAGCTCTCTCCAGTGACTCCCGGGATCTCTAAAGAATGAAGTTTCTAAATTCCACAAAACCTTCTATGACCTGGCTCAGGCTAGCCTCCTTGTATACTTGGCCTCCATTCTGCAGACCCTTGCAGTTCCTTGCTTTCCTCATTACTATATTTCTATTCATTTGTTCTCATTGGACTCACTTCCCTGTTAGTTCAATAAGCATCTATTTAACTTCCAAGATTCAGCTCAAGCACTGCCTTCTCTGTAATCACCCAACATGACATCGGCCACTAGAAAAGGAAGGCCAGAATCCTTACTTCCTCACCTTTGCACTTTGAAGAGCTCTGGAATTCATCATCCTGACAGAGCAACTATGTGGCAGCAACCTGCTCCTTTTGGGCAAGGCTCTAGCTGACTGCACAGTTTGTTGTGGAATTTTCCAGTTCTCCCACCCATCTGGGATTATCTTACTAGCCTTGCTTTAAAAACTGTGGGCCAAGTGAGTGGTAATTCTTGGAGTAATTTAGTCAGAGTGTTGTCAGTGAACATTCTTCTGGAGAAAACAATACAATAACTGGAATGGGGCAGTCTGGTTAGGAGCGGAGTGTAGCACATTATTCAGCATTTAGTACGTTACAAAGAGGTAGCATAGTGGGGTTAAAGAGCATGGAGTCTGGAGTCCGAAGGCCTGACTTTGAATTCTGGCTCAGCTACTTACTAGCTTTGTGACTCTGGACAAGTTTGTTAGCCTCTCAGTGCCTCAGTTTCTTCATCTGTAAAATAGAGATTGTGATAATAGTACCCCCCAGATAGGATTGTGGTGAAGGGTATGTGTCTGTGTGTGTGTGTGTGAATATGTATATATATATGTGCATACACATATGTTACTTAGAATAATGCTTACTATTTAATGTGTTACCTGTTACTATTTTTAGCTTGTTAGATGACGAAGGGGAAAACCAAATTCAGTAGCCTTGAGAAAGATCATTTTCAACCAGAGGGTTGAGTAGTCTCCCTCTTTTACTCCAGTAAAAACAACCAAACTCTCAACTCTCCAATTAAACTGCACACTGAATAACAAGCTTATATACCTTGTGTTTGTTTAGTCCTTTATACTAGGCAAATAACTTTCACTTACTTTTATATTAGGTTACAGTAAAAGCAAGAAAAGAATAAACAGACTTTTGAACATACAATTCTTTATTTTATGTGCAAATACTTTGATGAACATCTCCTTAAATAGTTTGAGAAGCAATTATAGAAACTTCAAACACTTGGGAGTTTCAAACACTATTAACATGAACCACTGTGGACCTCGGTACACATGATCTCTGTGGCATTTGCTCTTCACAACCACCAAATCCCAAGAGGCAGCATATGTAGGTTTATTGCCCCTCATTTTCAGTATAAGAAAACAATAAAAAATTAACATACAAGTTCTATTTTCTGACTCCCTGTCTGATGTGCATTCCATTGTTCTTTTAAAAATTTTTAACTTTGTTTTATATGTATAATATTTTTTTAAAAGTTGGGCTGTGCTGAATCAATTCATACCCTAGAGATTCTATCTAGAGGCCCTCAGTGCCCTTTTGATAACTTTTTCCAAATTTGAGAAATTTTTATCATAATTTTTATATCTTCATTGTTACTGATGGTGACCAAAAGAAACTAAGGAGAGCTAGGGGATAACAAGAAGTAGAAAATAGTGCAACAAAGAAAACAGATGTATTATCTATTTGCCTGTTGCTACTTAGCCAATGCTTTGTTGCGTGGTGTTACTATGTCTGTCTATATATCTACTTCTCTCTATTTCTAGCACCACCAACTACTCTGTTCCATGCTACCATGATGTCTTGCCTGAATTGCCATGATCTCTTCCCAACTGATCTCCCTAAAACCACTCTGACATACTTCTAATATTTTCTCCAGTTTGTTGCCAGAGTTACCTTTTCAAAATACAAATCTGATCGTGCCACTTTTCTTTATTTAAATCTCTTCAGTGGATTTCTTTTGGTCTTGAATAAAAGCAAAATTCCTCACTGGGGGCTATAAGACGCTGCATCATCTGACTCCACCTGCTTATGGTAGAGATTGCAAGCCGTTCAGTAATGCCTATTCCTCTTGTTCCTGTGACAGATGGTTTACAGTTTCCAGATTCCCTTACTGTTAGGACCTAGCCCATAAATACCTTCAGTGTGCATTACTCATGATCTTGCCAGGTGACTTCGATGGCAATACTCATGATGATTTTTTTTTTTTTTTTTTTGAGACGGAGTCTCGCTCTGTCGCCCAGGCTGGAGTGCAGTGGCCGGATCTCAGCTCACTGCAAGCTCCGCCTCCCGGGTTTACGCCATTCTCCTGCCTCAGCCTCCCGAGTAGCTGGGACTACAGGCGCCCGCCACCTCGCCCGGCTAGTTTTTTTGTATTTTTAGTAGAGACGGGGTTTCACCATGTTAGCCAGGATGGTCTCGATCTCCTGACCTTGTGATCCACCCGTCTCGGCCTCCCAAAGTGCTGGGATTACAGGCTTGAGCCACCGCGCCCGGCCTACTCATGATGATTTTGAAAGCCACATCTTGAAGATAAAGAGTAGTATCCGCATGAATCTCTGAAGTAGATCCCCAAGGATCTTTCATTACCATCCTAGATCTGTGATTTCTTGGAAGGCTATATGAGAAAGAAATACACGTTTATTATAACCTATTATGGGGTCTATTTGTTTCTGCAAGCAAGTCTACTATAATTAATATGTCATATCTTCTGTCTCATCTATCCACAATACTACCCATGCCTCATTTCTCCACATCAGCTGAATACATCTTTCAGTTCCTCATCCTTGCCATGCTCCTTTATCCCAGGGGATCTTAGCATATGCTATTAACCTTTCCATTAATACTTTCTGGTTAAATCCTCCTCATCTTTCAGGTCTCAGCTCAGGTATAACCACTTCCTGGAAGCCCTCTCTGAATTCAAGTCCCACTATTAGTTAGGCTCATCTCTTCATGTGCTTTTCCATGGATCTTATGATGGTTGTGACTGTGCATTTGTGTTTGTGCTTGTTTAATTATCTTATGCTCCTTCACTAGGGTGTAAATCCACGAAGGCAAGGACAGTGTTTGTTTGGCTTATTTAGCATCTATGTAGTGCCTTGACATAGAGACAATCAGTGATATTTATTGAATGAGTGAGTCAGATTGTTGATTTTTATCACTGAGAAAAAAATTTTAAAAATATTTTAAAGTAAAATTTATAGCTGTAAGTTGTGATCCAAAAATGTTTTTTTCTCAACATATAATATTGTTTGGATGCTTTGTGTTTAAAGGCTTTTAATAATTGCTGACATGTCCTAAGATCATAGTTTCAGGAAAACAAAGAGATTTGAGGTGACGGTTCTTGATGTGGCAGCCCTTTAGCCAGCCTCAGTGGTTTAGCTTACTTGCCATCAGCATGTTACTTTCCCTGATAGTTGATAACCAAATGCAATTTATGAACAATATATTTCTTCCTGAAGAAACGTCTTGTTTGGGAAAATTTACTAGGTCTATTAGTCCATTTTCACACTGCTGATAAAGACATCCCCAAGACTGGGTAATTTATAAAGAAAAGAGGTTTAATGGACTCACAGTTCCACATGGTTGGGGAGGCCTCACAATCATGGTGGAAGGCAAAAGGCACATCTTAAATGGCAGCAGGCAAGAGAGAATGAGAGCCAAGAAAAAGGGGAAACCCCTTATAAAACCATTACATCTTGTGAGACTTATTCACTACCACGAGAACAGTATGGGGGAAACCGTCCCCATGATTCAGTTATCATCCATCAGGTTCTTTCCACAACACGTGGGAATTATGGAAGATATTATTCAAAATGAGACTTGGGTGGAGACACAGCCAAACCATATCACTAAAGAAAACAATATACAAAGAATAAGTTGTATTCTGGCTATAGTTTAGTGCAGTGAGGGTAGAAAGAGCATAGGCTTTGGATGAAATAGATCTGGGATCTTGGTCTCTGGTTAGGGTTGTAAGATATGTAACTCTATCCCTTGCAACAATTCAGACATGCTTATTCTAAAGAAATATTTATTGTTTGAAATACATATTTAACTAGCTATCCTGTATTTTTATTTGCTGAATCTGGCAACCCTATTTCTTGTTCTCCACTTACCAGAGTTTGGATAGGAATTTTACCTTGAGAGGATTAAGGAGGATACACTATTTGAAATGCTTAGCATAGTGTCAGACACTATGTGCTGACACTTAGTGTTCCAAAAATATTTATTCTTTTTTAGATTCCACATGTAAGTGAGCTCATGTAGTATTTGTTTTTCTGTGTCTGGCTTATTTCACTTAGCATAATGTCCTCCAGGTTCATCCATGTTGTCACAAAAAAGTCAAACTCAAAGAAAGAGTAGAATGGTGGTTACCAGAGGCTGGTGGGGACGGGAGGGGTGATGGAGAAAGGGGAGATGTAGGTCAAAGGCTATAAAGTTTGAATTAGACAGAAGGAATAAGTTTTAGTAACCTATTGTACAGCACAGTGACTATAGTTTGCATATTGCAAAACTGCAAAAAGAGTAGATTTTAAATGTTCGTACCACACAAAAATGTTGAGTACATGTGGTAATGGATATGCTAAATAAGTAGATTTAGTCACTCTACAATGCATGTATATATGAAAACATCACATTGGACCTCATATTTATATACAGTTGTCAATTAAAAATGAAATGAAATAAAAATATTTCAAATGAAAGAATAAAAAGCAGAATTAACAGTATTTAAAAATTTTATACTTATTATTAAAATATGTTAAAATGAAAGTTACTTTTGTTACAATACTAGATTCCATTATTTGTAAACATAGGAGCTACCATTGTGTGCCATATTATATACCATGTGTTGTTCTAAGAAGCCCTTCATATGTATTATTTTATTCATTTTTTTTCAATGATCCCATAAAATAGATATGACATTGTCTCCACCGTGCAGATGAGACACAAAGAGTTTGGGTCACTGCCGACATCACACCGCTCACGGTGGTGCAGCCTCAGATCCCACTGTCAGACTCCGGAGTCTGCTTCTTCACCACCAAGCCATAATTTCTGTCTGTGACAAGCAAGGTCGGGTCCATTATGGATGAGCATCCTTTCATATTTGACAGGACCACTTCCCTTTAGCCTCTTTGTAACCCTGGGGCATTGGTGATGCTGTCCACCTGGTAAATCAACCACCCCTTTTGTACCCAGAGATGATTTTATAGAAATCTAAATATACTTTACTAGGTTTACATGTTAACACTAAAAGAAAAAGAATGTTCTCTGTTTGCCTTTTAGTTGAGGCAACCCTTTGGTTTTATAGGCTTGTTTCAGTAAGTAATTATTCCGGTAATGCCAAGGCCTCCTTTATTGAGTCATAAATGCATCCTGGACAACTCAAAATAACAAGCAGGCCTTTTCCTTTGGGCCTAGCAGGCACACTGTTTGGCTAGATGTGAGTTGGCTTGCCTGCCTCTGCAGGTTTCTCTTTCTCTCTGGAAAGCTCCTATGAAACCATGTGAAGGGGGGGAAAGAGGATCAGATAATTGGGATCTTTAAGATGGTTATTATGAAAAATGTTCTGGAACCAATTCAAATACCAATCAGAAACCACATTGTTCTACTAAATCACTTTCAGATGCTATATAAGACACAAAATACAATTATTTCCAGTTTAAAAATATAATGTTCCTTTAAAAAAACACAGCATTTTATTTTATTATTTAAAAAAAAAATCTGCCTTGGCTGGATTTCAGGCCCGTCACAGATGATGTACAGACAGGCTTTGTGCCTTTCCCTTTGGATTCAGGGCCTGTAGACCTCACTGTAATGTATTTTAAAGTTCCTTAAAATGGATGTGACAGCTGTTTTCTTTGTGTATTACTGAAATATACAGAGTTCAGAGGCTCCATGGCTACACTTTGGGCATGTGTGTCATTACAGGAATGAAAAAAAGATGATGGCCAAATGCTGTATTAAAATCCCATTAGAAACGCCGGGAGAAATTTATGGCCCCAATGTCTTTTATCTGACAGGTATCAGTTCGGTGAGTTTTCTTTCTTGCCCTTTTTTCTCCCTCCCTCCCTCCCTCCCACCCTCCCACCCTTCCTTCCTTCCTTCTCTCCTTCCTTCCTTCTCTCCTTCCCTCCCTTCCTCTCTCCTACCCTCCCTCTCTCCTTCCCTCCAATCCTTCTTCCCTTCTTCCCTCTTTTATTACCCTCCAATTCCCTACTTGATCACAGAACATCTGAGTGTTGTCTTTACTACTGTAAAGGCAGTATTACCAGATTTCTGTCAATATTTGCTCCTCTTCCTTGTTTTGTACATTAGACACCTTGAGGTTCCTTTCCCAGATATTTTTTCTCCAGCTGAGGATTCATTGAGCCCATGATGGTTTGTCTGAGCCATCATTACTGTGATGAAGAATAAGGAGTTAACACACCATGTGATTTCAGGAATGATTTCTGTTACAGCAGTTCCCATGTGATCCATCAGGCTCTGAGCATGAATTTTAATGGGCTCAGAACCACTTCTCTTCCCTGAGGTCACTTGCTTTCAGAGTGAATCTTCCACAAACTGATTGGAACCTGAAGAATTTGCTCTGTCAAGAGAGGTATGGATTTTTGCCTTCAGACCTCTAGGGCATGCTGTCACCCTCTGTGATACAGTAGGGAAATATCAAATCATTACTTCGTTAAGTATAGAGTTACTTACGGATTAACATGGAAAAACTCAGCCCATAAAGCTGCTACAAGGTCTGACAGTAGGAACAATAGGAACCTGGAGGTCTCATTCTGGTCTGGCTTTGCCACTTACAAGCCGTGTGGTCATGGGCAAGTTGCTTTATCTCTGTAGGTTCAGTTCATTTAATGGTAAAAGGAGGACTGGCTTTGAAGTCTCTGATTTTGTGGAACTAACCCAATGGGAGCAGATGGGAAGATGAAATATTGCTGTGAGATAGTGTCACCAAGGATACACAACAGGTTTTTTCCCCAAATGTTATTGGGGAAAAAAGAATAAATAACTCTATACTTCAGGGAACTCAGAGTCACTGATAACACCTCTATTCACTTATCTAATATTTTGTTCATCTCTATTTACCAGCCTAAAAGCCATTTAAGGCCAAGGATGGTGCCACTCACCTCTGTATCCTCACCTCTGTGCCTGTTTGTCACGTGTAGGAAGAAAAGCATAAACCTTAGGTGGTATGGAAAATGAGGAAAGGGGAGGAGAAGGAGAAATCCAAAAGATAGATGGAAAACCATGGGAGCAAATCAAGGCAGGAAATCAGAGAAATCAAAGCCAGAGAGCATCTCAGGAAGAGCTGATGGCTACCAGCATTGAATACCACAGGTAGGCAAAAACATGCTGCAGAAGGGCTGAGCAAAAGGCCCTGCAGCTTGGGAATATCAGTGGTCAGGCTATGGTGACTAGAATAGTTCCTGTATTGTTACTTCACCTTGCAACTTAAAAAAATATATATACAGGCTGGGCACAGTGGCTCACACCTATAATCCCAACACTTTGGGAGGCTGAAGCAGGAAGACTGTTTGGGCCCAGGAGCTTGAGACCAGCCTAGACAACATGGTAAAACCCTGTCTCTACAAGAAATATAAAAAAATTAGCTGGGGGTGCTGGAGCATGCCTGTATTCCCAGCTATTAGCGGAACTGAAGTGGGAGAATCACCTGAGTCTGGGAGGTCAAAGCTATAGTGAGCCTTGATCACACCACTGCACTGCAGCCTGGGTAACAGAGTGAGACCCTGTTTCAAAAAACGTAATCTACGTATATGTACAGAAATAGGCTTTTATGTTTTCATTTTTATAAATTGGGAAATTTTATACATATATTTCTCTATATCTTGCTTTTTTACTTTTCAAATGCTGTGAAATTCCTCCAGATCATTTAGGAGAGATCTAAACTCTCTAAGTCTGTATTTTCTAAAGCAGTATTTGACAAAATTTGTATATATTCAAGATGTATAACATGATAATGCGTTATACATAAACATTGTGTAATGATTACCACAATCAAAGAGCACATCCATCATCACCCAAAGTTATCATTGGGGTGTGTGTGTGTGTGTGTGTGTGTGTGTGGTGTGCATAATAAGGACACTTAAAATCTGATCTTTTATTGAATTTCAAATAAATAATCAAAAAGTAAAAGCATTATTATCTCTAGAAAACAGGAAGACAGCACTGTCACTTAAGGTTGAATAAACGAAATATTGAAGAAGTTAATTTCACCAAACATTACACAGTAATAGAAGGTAAGTGTCATGAACCCAAAATATCTGAGAGAGGTCTCATTCAATTTAGAAAGTTTATTTTGCCAAGGTTAAGGATGCACCAGTGACAAGATTTCCGGAGGTCCTGACAACATGTGCCCAGGATGGTTGGGGTACAGCTTGCTTTTATACATTTTAGGGAGACATGAGACATCAGTCAATATGTGTAAGATTGGTTCGGTTGGGTAAGGCAGGACAACTTGAGGTGGGGGCTTCCAGGTCATAAATAGGTAAGAGACAAAGGTAGCATTCTTTTGAGTCCTTAATCAGCCTTCCACCGAATACACAGTTGAGTCTGGCTCTGTGAATCTGCATTTTTACATAAACAATAGGGCAGAGGAAGTAATCAGATATGTATTTGTCTCAGGTGAGCCTCAGAGGGATGACTTTGATTTCTTTCTGACCTTTGTCCACAAGGAATTTCCTTGCTGGCAAATTGTGAGGGAAATATGTAGCTTTTTATCTTTGTAGCTATCTTATTAGAAATAAAAAGGGAGGCAGGTTTGCCTGACATATTTCCTAGCTTGACTTTTCCCCTGGCTTAGTGACTTTGGGGTCTTGAGATTTATTTTCCTTTCACAGTGTCAAATCTATACTTCTGATGCATCTTTTAGTTCCTACTCCCTTTAGACTATATTACACACTTCTTACTGACATGAACGGGGCTGTTCAGTGAACAGGGGCAGAATGGTCCAGTAACTGGCTAAGAGTACATCAAGATCCAGCAGACTGATGTACACACCACCATAGGCTTACTTCCCACGACATCCTTGAATGAAATAAAAGGAAGCATTCAAACTACTTGGTAATAAAGAATTGGAAAAAACAGCAGAAGACTAGAATAAGTAGTAAATGACAAATGGGAAATATGAATACTTGATGACCATTATGTTCAAATGACTATCTCAGCAGAACATTCTGTATCTACAGAAAGGATTGGCTTAAGTAAAGCTATTATGATGGGATTAAATGCTAACTTCAAATTAGAGACCAACTCCAAAACAGAAAAAGAAAATGTTTTTAAGCAGTACCCTTTATATAATCTGGTATCAGTTTTGAGGAATAACAGAGTACATTCTGAGAAAAAAAAAAAATTGGAAACACCTAAAGGGTAAGGAAATCATGAACCAGAAGTATGGGTTTCTGCATTAAAAATTGTATCAGATTCTTTTTTTGGATAATAGTTTATAACACTAGTGAGAAAAAAGTAGAGTAGATGTTATTTATTAGAGTTTTTATGGAGTATGTGGTTCAGAAATTGCAAAATTATATTTTTAATTTATTTTGAGCATTAATTCCAGTTGGCAGAGATTAAAATATGTTGCAAAGACTGCTTGTAGAAGAACCAAGAAAGGAAGAAGCCAAGGTGTTACAGTTTAGGAAGCAATATGTTTTACATCTCTTTCTTATAAATATTTTCATTGCTTCTCTGAAAGAAAAATAAATTGGAACATTAATGAAATTGGCATGTAAGTCCTTAGTTTGAGAATGTTAGTGAACGCTAAAAAATTGGCAGAATTGAGAGATGAAATTATTTCTCTTCTTTCTCTGGATTTTTGGAGAGATGAGAAGAAGAAAAATTATTTATTTGTTTATTCATTCAGACATTTATTTCTCCATGGTCACATTGGTGCCATAATAAATGTGACACAAAGATGTATAAAGAAAATAGCTATTCTTCATTATTTAAATTATCTTCATCTTAATTTTCTTATCTGTAAAATGGAGATTATAACCACAAATCCTGAGAGTTATTGTGAGCATTAGATGTGATGATCTGTGTAAAACAGCACAATGCTTAGTGTATAGGTATGATGTTAATAACAACAATTATTGAGCACTTACTATGTGCTAGGTACTCTGTTAAATTTTTTGTATACATTAATTCATCTGATGCTGATAACAAGCTTATCGTGGATGGAATCATCTTAATCCCATTTTATGGGTGAAGAAACTGTTGTTTAGAGAGTTTAAGTAACTTGTCCAAGTTTGTAAGGAGTTTGGCTGAGGTTCAAACTCAGCCTGAGAGTCTGACTCCATTGGTCATACCTGGGAGCTATTATGGTTATTACTTTAACTACTAGGCTAAGCTGAAATTGCAGCAATAGGAATTTAAATTCAGACATAACGTTCTTAACTATAGAGATTATGGGAAAAATGGAATGGAAGTTTTTAAAATATGAAAATCCTGAGAGACTTTTAAGCATATCCCAGACGTCAGCTGGGGTCCTACTATCCCTTGGAGACGTAGGTCAATTTGGTTTAAAATTTCAATTTGGTACCAATACAAGTTTAGAGCTACTTCTACGATTTCTGTGAATTCTCAATGGTGTCCTTCTTCAAGTTTTCTTTGTCTTAGATTCATCCTGCATCATCCAGACACAAATTCTACTTTCCCCAAATATGTCATTAGTTTAGTGGTTTTACTGAAGATCTGAGAGGTTATGGGAAAAGTAACATCACACACAATATTACTAATTTCATGGCCTTATCTTCATTCTTCCTCGTTTTACACAAGTGGAAATATGCTTGATAAACTTGCTGATTTCAACCACCTTGTAACCAGGACCCCAGGCAGGATTCTTCCTATTGGCAGATGGGCTCATCATGCCACTGCAGGTGAGGAGACAAACCTCTTCTTCATCATCTAGGTATTCTTCTTAAACCTTGAATTTTCTTTCCATTAACAAAAGAAAAATAAAACCAGAATCATCAAAGCTAATGTAAGTCAATCCTTCGCCTAAAATCCTCTTGAAAGGCCAAGAGGCCAAAACTAGAAACAGTAAGATTACGTTAAAAGTTAGAAATGTTAGTCGGTCTTGGCAGCGAACCTGTAATCCCAGCTACCTGGAGGCTGAGGAAGAGAATTGCATGGACCCAGGAGGTGGAGGTTGCAGTGAACCAAGATCGTGACACTGCACTCCAGCCTGGGCAACAAGAGCAAGACTCCATCTCAAAAAAAAAAAAAAAAAAAAAAAAAAGTCAGAAATGTTTCCAAAGCATTCATTTGTATGGACCACATGGAGGGGGGATTCCTTGCCATCTGATTTCCAGTTGGGTTGGGCCAAAGGGAATCCTTGGCAGGAGATTGGAAAGAGGGAAGAGAACGAGGTCAAGTTGTTTATTTACCTTGGTCTCCTTTTTGGACACTAAGGGATCATGAGGCCAGAAGGCCAGTCAGTCAACTCCAGGGAGAAAATTGGCAGAAGAGAGATCTTTGCAATGCTTTATGCTCCTGTGGATACATAAGCACATGTCAGTATAGCCAACTAAATACATAGCTTCCCTTAGTCTTGACACATGCAAAACTTTTTTTTTTTTTTTTTTAATTCATGTTGAAAGGAATTTTAGAAACTAGTTTCTTCTTTACAAGGGCATTGTCTTTATAATAGGTCCTCTTGCCTGCAGGCGATCTGTATAAAAGCAGTTTGGTACAGAGAGATCTGGGTTCCAATTCAGGCTTGGTATCTACTAATTTAATGAAAGGAAGGTTTACAATAGTCAAATCATGTATTTACCAGTGCAATTCATCATTTAACATATAATTATTGGGTATCTAGTTGTATCAGGCCCTGTGCTAGGCACTGAGAAAACAGCAGTGAACGACAAACTCCCTGCTTTCAGGGTGCTTACATGTCAGTGGGAACAAAAAAATCTGTAATATTCTAAGAGAAAATATAAGGCAGGGCAAGAGGACAAAGCATTATAGGGGAGGGGCCCCGAGATAAGGTGACATGTGAACAGAGATCTAAATAGAATAAGGGAGGGAGCTGTGGAAATTTACAGGAAGAGTGTCTTAGGCAGAGGGAGCCGCCAGTTCAAAAGCTTTGAGACTGGAGTGTGCTTGGTGTGTTTCAGGAACACAGCAGAATCCAGAATGGTGGCTGGAGCTGACTGAGACAGAAATGGGTCAAAGATGAGATCAGAGAAGTAACCTTACTTCCCTTTTCTAGCAAATTCACCTAATTTTCCTTTCTCTACTGGATTGTTTTGAAGTCTTAAAAGTTTGAGGGCAGTGTTTATAAAGTGACTAATAGAATATTCCTCCTGTGATAAGTCCTGATAATTCTGACATGGGGTAGGGTTCACACCTTGTTTCTACATTTCTCTAGATTCCTTTCCCATCCTTGTAATAGGCCCAGCAAAAATTCATGTTGTTCAAAAAGACAAAGGAATACTTTATTTTTAAGTCATAGCCTGATTTCTAATTAAATGAATTTTTTTTTTTTGGCATGATTAGAAGTGAATTTCTTCAGCTCCAAATTAGTTTCCAGCCTTTCTTTGTTTATTCCATTATGATTTATGTGGCCACGCATGCTTTCTGTAACCTTCCATTATTTCTCTCGATCCATGTTTTGGCTAGGGCAGTCAGTCCTACCCACCATAATATAAAGAACTCTTACAGATTTTTAAGGAAGTTTTTCACTTATAGAAAGTACCTTTTCAGATTATTTAAATGGATCATAAAACAGCCTCATTTACTGAGCCTACATTTCCTTATGTCCCAAATAACCAAGAGAGGGTGTATGGTCTAGGGCACTAAAGCATTTATACACACTGGTGGTCTGAAAGGTTTAATGTCTCTTCCTGGAGTGATTAATTTAAAGCAGGGCAAGACTGGCTCAGCATTATTATTTCATCTTAAGTGCATCTGGAAATCCAGAGTGAGCCATTGTTTAACTCTGTTGAAGAAAAAGAAATGCATGTTCATAATTCTTACCTGTTACTAAAGCAATTCCTCAACTGCTCCTCATACCTAGGAGGCAAAGCTCCTATCACCTTGAACAGGAGATAGGAAGTGGCAGAGTCATTTCTGTCTATTGATGAGGTAGGGACTTAGGGAGCAGAGTAATTGGAGTTTAGTGAGGCCTGAGGCTTCTATAATTTTATGAATTGAGCAAAAAACTGAGAATTTATTTATAAAAAAAAAAATTCCAAGAATTAACAACTAAAACAGTTCGCCAATTTTATAAACATCACAAAATCAAGAAAAATAGCATAATATTTTTAATTGATTAACTCCCTAACTTACTACTATACATTCTTTTTACATTTTTGACTGCATACTCTTTGATGAGACTTTCTTACTAATAAGATTCTGTAATATTTTATACAGAGAGTATATAAAGATATCTTAGTCTTTCTTTTAGCACAGTTGATTGAAATTTACTTTTTATTACTCATAGTTTAGATGACCATAACTATGGCTTACTACAGAGACATATTTGCTGTTTTTTGTACTGCTCCCGTTTGTGGTCTATCAATATAGGAATTTTGACGGTCCTAGTATTTCTTAGCAGTGGTTTAGGTTCAGAAACATGCTGAGAAAATGAGTTCTCGATTGCATGTATCGATAGAGAAAAACCTGGGATAGGAAAACCTGGGATAGTTCTTGATTGTATGTATTGATAGAGAAAAACCTGGGATAGGAAAACCTGGGATAGTTCTTGACTGTATGTATTGATGAAGCAAAATCTGGGTAGATTAGGGTACTGAGTTTCAGGGCATGCTGTACTTTCAGGAATCCTTCACTCTAAAGATTAACGTAGGTAAGCAGTACAGGGGAAAAAGTGCCCCTGACACACACACACACACACACACACCATGTGCACACACAGCTGGGTCTGAGTCCCTTCCTTCCATAAGTAACCTTTCAATGACATTCTGTATTTTTTTTTCACCTATTCAAGCCTGTCTGTGATGTATATTTTAACTTGATCTCATTTAGATAGGATGTTGGCACCCTGTGCTTATGTGTAGTATTTGGTTGACTACTGGCACTTGGTTGAACATATGGCAAGCACAAGGTTAATTCACTCACTTGGAAATAGTGGCAACTCTTCTTGACGTAACTATATCCTATAGAGTCCACTTATATTTTGCTGCGATTTTAGAAATTTGGCTCTACTTAGACCAGAAACGAAATAGTCCACGTCAAACTTTTTTTTTTTTTCTTCAGTGAGAGCTTCCAATTGAAATGGAGAAGGAAGAACAGGACATATTTTCTGTAAGAACAAAAATTCCACACGGTGCTTACCCTACCTGTCTGATTTCTCTGTTAGGAATATCAACTTCACAAGGCAGAGAGTATTTTTCTTATCAGGTATCTTCTTTGTTGCTCTCATGCCCCTTAAGAGAATTTTTACAGACTTTGTTCCCCCTTCCACATTTTTAAGTTGACAACTAAAATGTTTAATCATAAGTTTATACAGTTTCAAAGGATATAATTTCTCGAACATTTAAATGGGAATTTTTAAAATAAAACTGTCACCTGACTTTTAAATGAGCACTTTTTACAGAAATATCCACTATCATCTATTTTAAAAGCGTATAAATATCTTCTTTAAAAATTAGACATTTTTGTAATTCTTTTTTCTCTTTGATATTTTATTTCTATTCCACTTCCTGTTAGACTCTTACACCAATGCAATATATTTTTAAAATTGAATATCTGTTTCTGATTACCCTTTTATATGCCTATACAACCAAAATTTTAAAATTTCCATTCTCTGTTTTTTTCACTATCTCCATAGTCAGAACTTTATGTCTAAATTTAGATTCCTTTTGCTACATTTTTAGCTCTGCCTACTAGTTGTAATAAAAATTTTCTATGGTCCTAGAGTTTGAAGACCTACAATTTTCCTCTGTATTATCATAACAGTTATTTTTCATATGCAAGTGATCAAAAATATACACAAATCATATTTTTTAAATATCAAAAATAAAATTGTATTGGAGATGCTTTTCTTAGTATGAGACGTGGTCAGGATATATGGTGCTTTGATTAAATGAGGTGACACAAATATTTCAAATTGTTCCTTTGTTTGACATCTCAGAGATTATTACATCGCAAGACAATGCATACCTCCAACAGGGATGATAAAGTGAATGGGAAGGAAAGGGTTATGAAGAGTTCATGGGAGGCACCTAGGCAGACTACTTTTAGGAAAGAGTGGATGTGGAAGCTAAGTATCTGGAATTTGATTTCCTTAGAACGGTTTGTGTTTGCATGTCTTCTGAAAGGTTTTATGTGCTCCCAGGAGTAAGTATACCTGTTTGAAGAAGCTGCTCAATATAGTTCTTAAAATAATCTAGAAACATTTTGCCCCAGCATAGTAAGAAATGAGAGTACAGCCAGAAATGAGAGTGGGAATGATTAGAGAGACCTCTTTGAGGCCTTGGTAGTGGGTAGGAGCACAGTGGGAGGGGCTCTTTTTAGATGTACTTTAATCATCAGGAATTCTGATACAATTATATTTTGACTATGATATATAAACTTCATTTGATTACTTTTGTCAAATATTTTTTGCTCTTCACAAAGTAAATGTCTTTTTTAAAACTTTTTAACTGGCAAATAATAATTGCATCTATTTAGGGGGTACATTGTGATGTTTTGATACATGTTTACATTGTGGAACAATTTAGTCAATATACTGAAATTTAGTGAAAACAACTTAAGCTATTAATCTCAGCTTTGGTGGCCTCTCCTAATTTATGCTTACACAGGAGGCCGTATTCATTGTGAAATGTCACAGACTCTCACAAACAAGAGAAGAAAATATGGAGAAGCCCCTCAAACAAAATGCACTAGGTTAATTCATACTGACAAATGTGACACACTTAAAATCGTTCCTAACATCAGTTCATGATTTACTTCAAAAGTTCTTAATATTTGAAAATGCTCAATAATTTTAAATTATTTCAATGTATATAGCAATTAAACCCTGCTATTAAAACAAAAGAATCAGGTTCATTTCAGAAGGGTGAAAAATAGCAAGATCTTACTGTAAATCAACTGTTTGTTTTCAGTTATTTGGCATGAGATCTTACATATTTTTAACCCATGTTTTAATTATCTTAGATACCCTGTTGCAAAAGTTCTGAAACATTGTGAGAAAATGTTCTTGTAGCACTTTGGCAATGGGAGCCTCACTTCACTCTGTTACGTGATGTCCCATCCAGGTTTCAGTTAAACCTGGAAACACCTTTGTCCTGAGGTGAAGCAGTAAGTCTTGCTTAAGCAAAGCTAGTGAAATCAGAGCCTGGTCCAAGGCTCAGAAGTGTTTGTGGGGAAAAGCGAACACTTTATGTGGGAGAAGGAACCAAAGGAGAAGAGTGGAGGAGGAAGAAATTGAAAAAGAAGGGGAAGAGAAGAGGAAAAGAGAAAGAGATATTGAGAGAAAGAAAAACAGAGAGCTGTGTGTGATTGGATGCCATGACTCCTCAGTCCTAGTGCTAATGCTGTTGTTACCTAACTCTATTTAGGGAACTTTCCAAAACGCAGAGAAGCTTTGTGGGCCTGGCTTTCAGAACTTATGCAACAATTGTTTTGGGAGCAGACTGAAAATTTTACAAGAGGACTGAGTTCTCAAGAAACTGACAATGTGACTAAAAGATCAAAGGTTTGGTGCAGTGGGACGAAGTTTCAGGAAGCCTTTCCAATTGTGAAGATTTTCTTTCCTGTTATGGCAGTTAAGACATGTGAAAATAGTAGTTGGAGACACCTATAAGCAGCTTTCTTCTTAGTTCACATGTTCCATGAATGTCAGTGCCCTCCAAACCCATGAGAACAAAGCAGGCAACCAGGATGATTACTGCCAAATCATTGATAAAAGGAGAGAGAAGTACAGAGATACACAGTGATTGTGGGTTGCCAAAAAGTTGCACGGTCAGTTTGACAACTGTTATTGCCTTCAGGTTGACAAACTGCAAAAGCAGCATTGCTGTGTGTGGGTGGGGAGGGAGGAGGAATTGCATGAGTAAGAATGAGATGAGCAATAGTTAGGTGGGGTGGAACTATAATCTTAACAGTTATTGGAGGTTCTGATGTATTTATCAAACCAAAAGATGATCTAAAAGCCATACACTCAGACTTACATTAGGGCAGTCTGTGATAAGCCAAAGTTAATAAAGTTAATATAGTGTGTTGTTTTTGAAAATATAGCATGATAATTAATAGCAACTCCTTTTTTTATACTTGCTTGGTTAACAGGAGGAAATGTAGATAAAGTAAATATTTTTGAACAATCTTTAATAACCAGGAGATGCTTAATATTTATTTAGAAATCTCCAACATTTTATAAATCATTGTTTTGGCTGCTGGGACAAACTCAGAATATGGAACCCACAGAAACCTGTCAGTTACACCAAGACTTTCCAGTTAATTGCTACGGCACTGAAGAGCAGTCTTCACAACTATACCTAGAACTTATTAGGCCAGGAAGGCAAGGCGTTGGTATGTGTTTTTATTATAGTTAAACTTATCTGGATTTAAAAGGCATTAACTATCTTCTGATTTCTTCCTTTTTCTTCAATTGTACAAGAGTGTTTCAATTGGATATTGCAACTGAAGACATTCACTCTGCATTGATCACCTATGGAGTGATCAACTTTCAACTCTTTGACGTTTCCTAAATGTAAGCCTTCTTCTTAAATATCCTTAAAGCAGCATTTTTAAGCCTGTAAAGATCCATGAGCCCAAGAATCCCTGCCTGAAGTACTTTTGGCTTCAGTCATCCAGTTTCACTCTTCCCATTGTTCAGTTACCCAGATAACAATTAACCAGATCCTGGTTTTTCTCTCATGCCTTGCGGCTAAAGTCATGTTTACCCAAATTGATAAAAATGAAAATGAAAATTGTTTATGCAGAAATTCATTCTGCTACTACAACTCTCCTTTCCATCACAGTTTTAGAAGCTTGACCATGATACGCAAAGTGCATTCTGAGGATGACTAACTAGTCATAGTTGAAGGGTTTGGATAACAAAATAGCAGAATAGGACGGGGCCAGATAATAGTCCTCATCTAAATTTGACTCCAAGGAACACCAGCACTATTATCAACTACCACTGTGGTTAAATTAAGATGCTTTTTCCAGAAGGAGTGAACATTCAGACATAGTAAATTTATAGGATCAGCTTCCAAAAGTGACATGTGTTTCTCCTGGATTATTCTACTCAGAATTCTAATTAGAAACAATGCTGATGAACCCCAGAACACAGTTTCTGGGAGAATCTTCTATTATCCTGACTAATTTCATGAACTAAGAGAAAACAGAAGAAGCTTATAATTAATTACGGCCAATTATGCAAAGCTAAACCTCTGACGAGCTGTATCTATAAAAAGATATGAGACTGACTTTATTTTTTCTTTTCTGGAAAGAAAGAGGCACTCTGAATTCAAAGGCTGTTTGAATGAACTGACTGCTTCAGCACTCCTTGTAGATATAGTCCATTCAAATAAAAGACAATATATATCTGACTGAATTTTGTCAGCACATTAAGACATTTATTATAAAAAGATTTAAGAAGAAAATAATGACCATAGTTCTTCAGACAACATGCATACGAATGTGACAAAACACTGTGGTGTTGCAAACTCAAGATAAAATGGAGTGAATGAGAAAACAAATTTCCCCACAGTTAAGTTGTATCACAATGTTTATTTATCTTGAATTCACCCATCTTTATCCCATTTCTACCAGTGCTGCTCTGGCCAAGACACCTTGCTGAAATCTCCATTTCCACTTGTGCACCCTGCCAAGCCACTCTCTACACAGCTGCCAGAGTGATTACAAAAATAACGTGGGATTATGCTACCCTTGCTTATCTAAAATTTGTTGAAATGCCCATTGCACTTTGAATAAAATACAGATTCCTCTCAGATCTCATTTCTTATCATGTCTTTGTCAGTCATTATGTTCCAGCCTCACTGACCTTCTTTCTGTTCCTGTAAAATATTCCTGCCTCAAGGCCATAGGTCTACGACCTGAAGTTCTCTTTTTCCTATATGTGACCAAGCTCTCTCTTAGCCATCAGGGCTCATTTAAGCTCTTTCCGTTCTTTCTAGGCATCTTATCAAAATCAACCTGTGTATTATTCATTTATCACATAATCTTGTTTTATTTTCCTCATAGCACTCTCACTTTCTGAAATTATCTTTGTTTATCTGTTTAATGCCCTTCTTTTCCACTAGAATAGAAGAAACTCAAAGATCAAGAAACTTGTCTGGCCTTTTCACTGTTAAATTGCCAGGATTTTGAACAGTGCCTAACATACAGTAAGGGCTCAACAAATAAATAAATGTTCAGCTCCCTTGGCTGTTACTGCAGTGATCAAGAATATTTTGGTGTCTCTCAAAAGAAGTATATGCTTATAGTAGTCTTTGTAGTTCTTGGGTTTCAGTTGTGGAATTACGTGTAGGTGAAACAAAATTATAATGAAAACCTTTGTTTTTAAACCCTTTTGAGTAGAGTCTCATAGAACTTCATTTTATAGACAAGTAGGGTCAGGGATTTGGGAAATGGGGAATTAAATTAGTATTTTTGAATGCTTATTATGTTTTAGACACTGTGATAGGCATTTGATATATGTAAAGGCAATGTTCAGTCTTCTAAATTGAATTCCATATGACTTAGACTATTCAGGGGGATGGGCTTGTGATCAAGACTGTATGAAGTCAGGGGTAGCTAGATAGAATTAGGGATAGCAAAGGGACAGATGGTAAGATTATGGGGGTATGATATTGTAGGATATTGTAGAAAAAGTGTGAGCTTCAAATCAGGTCTGAGCTCAAATCCTAATCTGCCACTTTTACTAGTTGTGTGACCTTGCGTAAGGTACTTACAACTTTAGTGTGGCTCATTTTTCTTATTTATAAGAATAGAGAGCAAACAGCATTTACAAATGATTAATTCACAGTGTTGTGAAGATTTAATGACATAATATTTAAATATGTAAAATAACTAGGCCTATTGCCTTTCACATAATAGATGCTTAATAAGTGACAAGTTATTATGACATACATTATTAATTATCTACCCAATAGCTATACTTCCTTTTTTCTTGACAATGGAGCCTTAATTTTGTTCAGAGTAGTAATATCTAGTCCAAATGATGGGTCATGTTTGATGTAAGACAATCATAAGCAATCTGTTTCCCACTTTCCCTGCCTCCTTTGCAACTATAGGTGGTCACGTGATCCAATGATCCAATTTCAGATGACAAAACTAATAGGAAATCCACTGTGTGTGTGTGTGTGTGTGTGTGTGTGTGTACGTTCATGTGTGTGCATGCACCTAAGTGAGGGGAGAGGAGCGTCTGGAGAAGTTTTTCTTTTCTTAAAAAGAAAAATATTTTAATAATACAATTTAGCACTTGAGCTACATTTGTTTTTGAATGGTCTTTAAATTAATATTATTATTTCGAGACTGGATTTTCTTCTGACACCCATCTGTAGTGCAGAGGCATGATCACGGTTCACTGCAGCCTCCATCTTCCTGGCTCAAGTGATGTTCCCAGCTCAGCCCCTCCCAAGTAGCTGGGACTGCAGGCATGCACCACCATGCCTGGCTACTTTTTCTATTTTTTGTAGAGATGGGGTCTCACTATGTTGCCCAGGCTGGTCTTGAACTCCTGGGCTCAAGCAATCCTCCCTCCTTGGCCTCCCAGTGTTGGGATTGCAGGCATGAGACACCACACCCAGAAAATTATTATTTTTAATTGACTAGTAACAATTGTACATATTTAGGAGTACAGAGTGATATTTTGATACATGTGTACAATGTGTAGTGAACAAATCAGGGTAATTAGCATATCTATTATCTCAAACATTTATCATTTTTGTTTTGTATTGGGAACATTCAAGATCTTCTCTTCTAGCTATTTGAAAATATACAATAAATATTGTTAACTATAGTTATCCTACAGGGCTATGGAACACTAGAACTTATTCCTCCCATCTAGCTGTAATTTTGTATCCATTAACTGTCCTCTTCCTGTCCTCCACTCCCCACTACCTTGCCAGTCTTTTAGTAACCACAATTCTACTCTTCTATGAACTCAAGGTTTTTAGCTCCCACATATGAGTGAGAACATGTGGTATATGTATTTCCGTACATGACTTATTTCACTTAACATAATGTCTGGGTTTATCCGTGTTGCCACAAATGACAGGATCAGGATTTCTTTCTTTTTTTTTTTTTTTGGTGGCTGAATAGTATTCCATTTTGTATATACCACATTTTCTGTATCCATTTATCTGTTGATGGATGCGTGTTGATTCCATACTTTGGCTGTTGTGAACAGTGCTGCCATAAATACAAGGTATCTCTTTAATGTATTCATTTCTTTTCCTTTGGATAAATACCAGTAGTGGGATTGCTGGATCCTATGGTAGCTCTGTTTTCAGTTTTTTGAGGAACCGCCATACTGTTTTCCATAATGGCTATACTAATTTACATTCTCACCAACAGTGTATGAGCATTCTCCTTTCTTCCCATCCTTGTCAGCAAGACTGTTTGTCTTTTTCATAATAGCTATTCTGACTTCTGGGGAAGCTTTTGTATTTCTGATATTAAGACAGAAGTTGGTGATCCTGTTTATTATCCCTTTCCTGCTGACATGAATGTGGAAGCAATGGTTTGTGATCAAGGAGTCATCTTGCAACCTTGAGAGAAAGCTTTGCAATTTTTGAGCCACTGAAGCAATGCCAGGAGAAGCCACTTATTTGTAGACATCCCATGTTTACTTAAGCACTGTTAGGTTGCTGGCTACTGAAAGCATTTCTAACTGATGTAGGTGTGTGTTTATTTGTTTGAATGTGTGTGTGCTCACACATATGTAGGTGGGTAGAGCATTTAAATATAATGGCAGTGAGATATACATTACTTGCACCAAAATTACCTGGTTCAGTGTCACCTAAATTTTTACCAAGTAAAAGCAGGGATAAGTGCCACTTTATTTAAGGTCACTTCACACATGACAGAGGTTAAGGATCTGGATTTTGAATTTCATGAATTAAATCTGATGCTCAGGATACCAGTCCTTCCAACATATTTGCTATATTTTATTGTGGAAAGGAATAGCATTTGTATTTATCAAAAGCCAAGTTTAAAAAGAAATTTGCTTTTCATTTTTGAAATGCAAAAACGAAATATATTCTATACATATTTTTGGACATTGAGTAAAAAGCAAACAACATAAAAAAAGCCATGTTAAAAAATCTTATTTTAGACTTTTACAATTTAAAGTGTATATGAGAAAATGGCTTAAAATAAAACATACTTCAATTAAAATGTTTTACTCTGTCATGTAATATATAAAACATATTATGATATATAAAACATATTCTTAGAAGCCAGAATTCTAAAATAATACTATAATCAAATAGTTTTTGAAAGTTTATATGGAACCACAGAAGACCCTGAATAGAAAAGCAGTTTTGAACAAAAAGAACAAACCTGGAGGCATCACATGTCCTGACTCGAAAATATACTGACAAGCCATAGTAACCAAAACAGAAAGATTCTGGCATAAAAACAGATACACAGACTAATGAAATTGAATGAAGGACCCAGATATAAAATCACACATTTATAGCCACTGATTTTCAACAAAGGTGCCGAGAACACACAATGGGGAAAGGACAGTCTCTTCAAAAAATGGTGCTGGGAAATCTGGATATCCACATGTAGAAGAATGAAATTACACCTCTCTCTCTCACCATATAAAAAATCAACTCAAAATAGATTAAAGACTTAAACGTAAGACCTGAAACTGTGAAACTATTAGGAGAAAACATAGGGGAAAAGGTCTATGGCATTGGCCTGGGCAATTATCTTTTTTGGATATGACCCCCAAAACACTGACAACAAAAGTAAAAATAGACAAATGAGGTTACCTCAAACTAAAAAGCTTCTGCACAGTAATGAAAACAGTCAATGGACTGAAGAAACAGCCTACAGAATAGAATAAAATACTTGCAGACTATACATCCAATAAGGGGTTAATGACTAAAATATGTAAGGAACTGAAGTTACTTATGAAGCAAGAAAATGAATAATCTGATTTAAAAATGGGCAAAGGACCTGAATAGACACTTCTCAAAATAAGACATACAAATAGCTGTCAGATATATGAACAAACGCTCAACATCACTAATCATCAGGGAAATGCAAATTTAAACACAATAAGATATCACTTCACCCTTGTGAGAATGGCTATTAAAATGAATAAAGATAACAAGTGTTTTCAAGGATGTAGAGAAAAGAGAACACTCACATATCATTGGTGGGAATGTATGAAAAATGGTATAGAGGTTCCTCGAAAGAAAAGAAAAAAGAACTACCATATGATCTAGCAATCCCACTACTGAATACGCATCTAAAGGAAATGAAATCAGCTTATTCACAATAGCCAAAACATAGGATCAATCTGAGTGTCCATCAACAGATAAATGGATAAAGAAAATGTGGTATATATTCACAAATGGAATACAACTCAGCCATAAAAAATGAATTCCTATCATTTGCAACAAGATAGAAGGACCTGAAGGATGCTATGTTAAGTGAAATAAGCCAGGCACAGAAAGATAAATACCACATAATCTCACTCATATGGAATCTAAAAAAGGAACTCATAAAAGTAGAGAGTAGAATGGTAGTTACCAGGGGCAGGGGTGGTTGGAGGGTGGTAGGAAAATGTTGGTCAAAGGATACAGAATTTAAGTTAGGTAGGAGAAATAAGTTTAAGAGATATATTGTACAACAAGGTGACTATAGTTAACAATATGTTGTTTTCTTGAAAAATGCTACAAGAGTGGATATAAAATGTTCTCACCACAAACACAATAGCTGTGTGAGGTAATGTATATGTTAATTAGCTAAACTTAGTCATTCCACTATGTATATATAGTTCAAAAGTCATGTTGTACATGATAAATACAGTCATGTTCCACATAATGATGTTTCAGCCAATGGCAGACCACGTAGATGATGGTCCCATAAGATTATAATACTTTACCTTTTCCATGTTTAGATATGTTTAGATACACAAATACCATTGTGTTATAATTGCCTACAGTATTCAGTTCAGTAACATGCTGTTCAGGTTTGTAGCCTAGGAGCAATAGGCTACCCCCAATAGCTCAGGTGTGTAGTAGGCTCTACCATTTAGGTTTGTGTAAGTACACGCTATGATGTTGACACAATCACAAAATTGCCTAAAAACACATTTCTTAGACCTGTTAAGTGACACATGACTGTACATAAAGTTTTATCTGTCAATTAAAACAAAACTAATTTCAGGTGCTTAGTTAATTTGCATAATAATAAATGACATTTACATAGTATTGCCATGTGCCAGATATTGTTCTAAAATCTTAAGTCATTTAGTCTTATTAACTCTATGAGTTTGGCGTTATTATTACTGTCGTCTCCACTTTATGACTGTGGGTCCTGATTTACAGAGACATTGAATAATAAGCTCCAGGAGAGGTAAAATTTGAACCAACAGCTTCTGACTCCAGCATCTGCCCTCTCATTCACTGTGGTCTGTGGCCTCCCAAGTTATATCACTCATTATATTTCATGTGAGTTACAGTACTTGTATAATGTGTGGCGAGCTACATTTCTTAACACATTTACTGTTTGTTCTTTCATCTGAGTATTTGAAGATATCTTTCTGCTTATTATCCCATACAGGTTGGAATAAATGGGCTTACCAACCACCCTTACCCTCTTCCTCCCAGTAAGCTAACAAATTGGGAGATTGATCACTAGTACCATGTGCACTCAAACAACAATTAGAGCAAAACTCCCTCTGAAGCAAATCCCAAACCAAAATTCTTACCTGCCTCAAGAATCAAGAGTCAAGACTAATAACCTCCATTTTGTAAATGGAACAAAAGTTTCATAAAAGATATGGAACAGAGTACTCCTTTATTTGTGCCATGATTAGGCCAACTCTGAGGTGAAGAAAAGGAATAGAGAAAAGCAAAAGTTAGAAATATTTAATGAAAGCAAGCAGAGAAGTATGAGAATAAAATGTGGAAGAGGAGCAGGAGATTCAGAGATGAACAAAAAGTTGAGGAGCTTGGGTCTGGTGGGTGGAACAGGTATTTGAAGAGTGCTGGAAAATTAAAAAGTGTGCTTTGACCAGTCTGTCATAGAAACTACAGTTTTAAAGGAAGCTGCCCAGAACTGCCTCTCTGCTTGGATGCTCCTTAGGCATCTAGGAAATAAACAATTAAGCCCAGCTCTGGCCACATCCTTTTTCTCCTGGCATTTGCAGCCTCCTTCCATTCTCCAAACCTTTGATATTATTCCTTAAGTTAATCACTTGTTTTCTCTGTGCAGTGTCCCATCCCTGCCTCTGTAATTCTCTCTGTTGTGAACAGCTCTCCATTATGCATTTATCCTGGACCAGACCATACCCAGGAAGCCACTTTTCCAGTATAGGGAAACCACAAGAAAGCTCCAAAAATGGAAGTCCCAGCTTGCTCTCCACAATTATGTCATTTTTCTCTCCCTCTTACTTTCAAGTTTTTCTTTTAGTTTTGTATGTGGAATTGGGCTAACAGGAGAACCAGATTGCTAGTGCTAACTTTGGGGAAAGCTCCGTAAAGGAGTTTCTGTGAAATCTCACTCTCCCATTATGTAGCCTGACTATTGCCACTTCATCTTCTTTTCACTCCTTAGTGTCTCACAGATTGGCGTCTTCCCCCACTACTGTACTAAATCTGATCCCACAAAAGTTTCTAATAACCTCCCAGTTCATGACTCAAATAGAAGCTATTCAGTCCTTTTTTAAAAATGAATGCTGTTTGACAACATTTTTTTGACATTTTTTCTTCCATCTGCAAACCCTTGATGCATGTCTCCCTCTCTGATTGTTCCTTCTCATTTTTTCCCAGTGGTCCCTTTTTCTCTGTCTCATCCTTACATTATGGCATCCCCAGAGTTTTGGTTCTGTCCACTCCTTCCCTTTCTTATCCTCCCCTTTTTTTATTGGTTGATTGTGTCGTCCCTCTATCTCCCTACACCCACCACCCAAAATGTTGAAGGCCTAATCCCTGGTACCTCACAATATGACCCTGTTTGGAAATAGGGTCACTGCAGCTGTAATTAGCTAAGTTAACATGAGGTCATACTGGAGTAAGGTGAGCCCTAAATCCGATATGACTGGTGTGCTTAAAAGACAAGGAAAATGTAGACGTAGACACATACAGAGAGAGGTCAGCCATGTGAAGACAGAGACAGACACTGGAGTTATGCTACCACACACCAAGGAACACCTGGGGCTACCAGAAGCTGGAAGAGGCAAGGAGATTTTCTCTACTAGAGGCTTTGGAGGGACCATGGCCCTACCAACACCTTGTTTTCAGACTTCTAGGCTCCAGAACTGTGAAACAATATATTTCTGTTGTTTTAATCCCAGTTTGTGGTACTTTGTTTTAGCAGCACTAGGAAACTTACAGGCCTCTCCTCCCTTCCCCTCATTCCTTCCCCTTCCCTCTCCACTCCTTCCCTCCCTTGATTTTCCTTCTCTTCCCTTCTGGTCCTTTTCTCTTTCCTTCTCTATTCTCTAGATAACCATAACATCTACTCCCATGACTTCCGTTACCATAGATACCCCGATAGCTCTCAAATCTCCTAAACTCCAAAGCCAAATTTATTGTTTTTCATTTATCTTCTTTATCTGAGTGTCCCACCAGCATTTGAAATACAACACATCCAAAGCAGAACTCAAACTTGCTTTTCCATCTGTGTGCTCTGGCAGATTATGTTTTCCTCTGATGACTGCCACAATATATATAGCTCATCCTTTTTGTAGTGTGCCCTTGTAACTCCTCCCACTGAGAGCTAGGGGTATGTGTCCTCTCCGTGGACCTGGTTGGACCTTTGTGACTATCCTGACCACAAAGTAGCTGGAGTCACAAATGAATTCATGTAACTTCCAAGCTTAGGTCATAAAATTTCCATTCACTTCCACCTGGTTCTCTTGGCACACTTGCTATTGTAATCCAGCCACCATGCTATGAGAAAGCCTAGACCACAAAGAGAAGCCACATGTAGGTGCAATGGTCATCAGTTCTAGGTAAAGCCCCAGTTGAAAGCCAATATGAACGTCCAGGCATATGAGTGAGGAAGCCTGGAGATGCCTCCAGCTTCAGCCACCATGTGATTGCAACACATGAGAGATTCCAAGCAAGACGCATGTAGCTAAGCACAATCAACTTTCAAACCATAAGAAATGATAATAAAATGATTGTGTTATTTTAAGTCACTAAGTTTTGGGGTAAATCATTATGCAGCAATAAATAACTGGAGCTGCCTTCTATTTTGGTTAATGAAACATTTACCAAGTCACATATGTTTGTATTCTTAGTCATCTGTGACTCTTCCTTCGTACTCCACAAATTCAATCAATTCTCAAATTCCTACCAATTCTATCTCATAATTTTATGTTGAATATATCCCTTTCTTATATTCTGTTTCCCTGCCTTTTGGAAACCATTAAGATATGCATATAAAAGAGGATAAGAAATTAAACCGACTGTCCAGGCTTCAATCTCTTCCTGCTCGAATCCATCCTCATGCTTATGTGAGAGTGATCTTTTAAAAATACACATCTGAACTGTGCTCCTTCCCTGCCTGCCACCTTCTGTGTTAAAGATAATAATGTATGAAAAGATACTCTTCATATGAGGTCCTCCATAATCTAGTTCCCCAAACTACTTTTCCAGCTTTGTCACTCTGCTTATACCCCATGCCCCCTCCTCATTTTGTCCCAGGTAAGTACCTTCCAGGCTCCTCTCCTTTTGCTGGTGTTCTTTGTCTTCATAAAATGCATTTATCGGCCGGGCGCGGTGGCTCACGCCTGTAATCCCAGCACTTTGGGAGGCCGAGGCGGGCAGATCACGAAGTCAGGAGATCGAGACCATCCTGGCAAACATGGTGAAACCCCGTCTCTACTAAAAATACAAAAAATTAGGTGGGCGCAGTGGCGGGCGCCTGTAGTCCCAGCTACTCGGGAGGCTGAGGCAGGAGAATGGCGTGATCCTGGGAGGCGGAGCTTGCAGTGAGCCCAGTTTGTGCCACTGCACTCCAGACTGGGCGACAGAGCAAGACTCTGTCTGAAAATAAATAAATAAATAAATAAATAAATAAATAAAGCATTTATCCGCATTTGCTGTCCAATAAGCTCTTACATATTCTTCAGGACCTATATTACATATCACTGCTTTGAAGAACTTTCTCGGATGATTCCCTTGCTCCCCAGAAGTTACCTTTTTTTCTCTCCTATAATAAAACCTTGCAATACTTCTCTCATTTTATTAGAATTTTTCTGTCTAGGCATCTTTCCTAGACTGAGAACTTTACAGCACTAGGACCACTGAATCTAGATCCAGTGCTCAATATTGGTAATTTTAAGAAGAACAATTTACAATGAAAGTCACCATCATCCATCCATTATCTATCTATCCACCCATTCATTGTTCTATCCTTCTATACATTCAGCTATTTATTCATTCATTTATTTCCCTATCAAATATTACCTACCACTGGGACTTTACTCTGAGGAAAGAGTGAACATATCATCTTATTTTGGTTTAGAGAGTCTGAAAAGTAAAGCCTTGCCTTTGCCTAGACATAGGAAATTTTGTGAACAGCTTTTTTTTTTTTTTTTTTTTTTTTGAGACGGAGTCTCACTCTTTCGCCCAGGCTGGAGTGCAGTGCCGCTGTCTGGGATCACTGCAAGCTCTGCCTCCCGGGTTCACACCATTCTCCTGCCTCAGCCTCCCGAGTAGCTGGTACTACAGGCACCCACCACCGTGCCCGGCTAAGTTTATGTAGTTTAAGTAGAGATGGGTTTCACCGTGTTAGCCGGGATGGTCTTGATCTCCTGACCTCGTGATCCACCTGCCTCGGCCTCCCAAAGTGCTGGGATTACAGGCGTGAGCCACCGTGCCTGGCCGTGAACAGCTTTAATAACAAAAAGCAAACATGTTTATGAAGCTAAACACTGCAAGAGCCACATTATGTATATCTTTACATTTAAGTCTGACAAGAATACTGGAAAGTAGATTTTATTGTTCTGTAAATCGATACTCAGAGATTAAATATAACTTGCCCAAGTTTACAGTTAGTAAACGGCATTGCTAGATTTGAATCTGAATCTGTTTGATTTTAAAGTTCATTTTCTTTCCACAGTAGGTCACACTTTATTTCTCTGTTTAGTGTCAGTGATCATCTCCTTAGTAACTACTGCATTGTCACTATTTCCAGATCATCCAGATGTTCGTCTACTGGAAATCTCAGTGGGGCACTTATTAGTCCTGACAGCCCTTCCACCTAGCTTCCCAAAGTTTAGTTTCCCCAGCTGCCTAGTGAGCAGTGTCTTACTTCTCTTTCACTCAGTTATTTTGAGCACTTCAGGAATTGAGTTTTCATGATGCTGCATAGACAGCAATTAGTCAATTACTTCAATTAGTCAAAGATGGATTTGGGAAATTCTAATTAGAGACAGTTTTGTGTTCAAATAAGGCACGTAGGGGAAAGTCATAGCTGAGTAAATAAGGGTTGTGGGTGTGGCTGTGGCATCTGTATATGGGTCTTTGTGTCTGTGTGGGTGTGAGAATGCAAGCACATGTGGTGTCTGCAGAATGAGGCATCTGTAGCTTCGGTGGTTCTGCTGCAATTGGGCGTTTTTATTGTCTGCCTGTCCATGTGTTCTTAGGTGCACATGTGGCTTCTCTATGGGTGTGCCATCATGTCTGGATATGGGTTTCTCTGTGTGCATGTGGGAGTGCTGGAGGAAGAGCTAACATCTAAATAGCTTTTCCAGACTTCCATCCAGGACCCAAGACTCTAAGCAAAAATGATGCCAGAAGCCTAAGTGAAATTTGTTGCTGATACCTTAAATGGGAGGCATGAAAGAGCCAGAATATGAAATGAAGAATCCATTATATACCCCTTTCCTCTTCTCTTCTTAGTCTTAAAAAACTTCTCCCCATTTCTACCTCATTTCTTATCTGTCCAGGTGAATTATTTTTCACTCAGCCTTTGTGTCATCAAACTAAATGATTATTTCTGTGTTTCCGCCTCTAAACACATCTGTGTCTCTGCCACTGACAAGGAGGGAGCGCTGTGAGACCTGGAGAAGATTGGCAGGAAGTGTCCAGCCAGAGGGCACAGGAAGCCAATGATTATCCCGCCATATTGAATAATCAGGTTGACTACATGCCAGATGTGTTCTAACACAGTCCCAACCCTCCTCCAAAATGCTCAAGTGATAGGCTAACACTGTGAGAGAAGGGATAAAAAGTAAAATCGCAGCTGGAATTATTATAGAGCATGAAACAAGTCAATCAGTTGTGTGAATTGTGAAACATGAATTCTATTTGTGCTGCGCCAAAGTAATATTTGCAAAATAAGGGGAAAATCTATGAAAGCATCTAGTAGAGAGCTCCAACTAATACCCAAATCAGACTTTGGCCCTCTCCAAACATTTTAACTAGTATCTGCTTTGACTGGTGACCGTGATACATACAAATGAAAAGTTCTTTATTTTTGCATTTCCATGACTTTCAAGTAACGAGAAGCGTAGATTTGAAACAAATTGAGAGGAGGGGGGGGTGATTGATTCAACATGCCTGAGAGATATTAATAGATTTTTGTTCTGTTGAATGGCAGCAATGCAATGGGGACAGCAGTGAGATGCTTCCTCTTACATTGGAAATGGGGGAAGTTCGCCATCTGTGGGAGTAAGTATGGAGACTGTAAATATGTGGCTGAAGTGTTTGGGAACATACAAAACTCCAGTTAAGGTCACCTGGGTGTAATTTCAAGCAGGCAGTTCCAGAATGTGATTTTAATTTAGTAATTGAAACCCAATTGTATTGTACTTTACATGGAGAAAAAGTTGACACGGAAGACAGTCAGTCTGGATAAATAGAAGAGGGAACTACGGTTGAGCAGCCTGGAGACTGGGAAGTAGGGCACACACAGACTCCACTCAATTCAGGGTATTGTGGGGCAGTGATCCTTCACCCACAGCACCACCTGTAGCATAAATATGAAACTTTGCTTAAGATCATATGTATTTCCATTTGTTTTTATTCTCTGCTTGCCAAATGGCATTTTTTTTTCTTTTCTGTTTTTTCTTTCTTTTCTTCTTTCTTTCTTTCTTTCTTTTTTTTTTTTTTTTTTTGAGACGGTGTCTGGCTTGGTCGCCCAGGCTGTGGCATGATCTCGGCTCATTGAAAGCTCCGCCTCCTGAGTTTACGCCATTCTCCTGCCTCAGCCTCCGAGTAGCTGGGACTACAGGCGCCTGCCACCACGCCCAGCTAATTTTTTGTATTTTTAGTAGAGACAGGGTTTCACCATGTTGGCCGGGATGGTCTTGATCTTTTTTTTTTTTTTTTTTTTTTTTTTTTTTTTTGAGGCGGAGTCTTACTCTGTCGCCCAGGCTGGAGTGCAGTGGCGCGATCTCGGTTCTCTGCAAGCTCCGCCTCCCGGGTTCACGCCATTCTCCTGCCTCAAGTCTCCCGAGTAGCTGGGACTACAGGCGCCCGCCACCACGCCCAGCTAATTTTTTGTATTTTTAGTAGAGACGGGGTTTCACCGTGTTAGCTTGGATGGTCTCGATCTCCTGACCTCGTGATCCGCCCTCCTTGACCTCCCAAAGAACTGGGATTACAGGCGTGAGCCACCACGCCTGGCCGCCAAATAGCAATTTTTTAAAAAAGGACTCACTCTGTCACCTGGGCTGGAGTACAGCAGCATGATCATAGCTCACTGCAGCCTCAAACACCCGGGTCAGGCAATCCTTCCACCTCAGCCACCCGAATACCTAGGACTACAGTTACATGCCACCATACCTGGCTTATTTATTTAAAAAATTTTTTGTAGAGACAGAATTTTGCTATGTTGCCCAGGCTGGTCTCAAACTCCAATCCTCTCTCTTTGGCCTACCAGTGTGCTGGGATTATAGGCATGAGCCACTGTGCCCGGCCAGTCAGTAGCATTTTTATTATGAACTGTTCTGCTAGTGAGAAAGTGGTACCCTGAATGGGGAAACATCATTATTCTATACTCTGGAAGGAATATCTCTCAAGATGGGTGGGAGGAGAAGCAGTCTAATTGAATTGTTAAACTTCAATCTCCTGTGAGTTTGAGACAGACTTCTCAGGACAGATGATGGTGGAGATACATTGACAAGGTAAAGACCAAATTTAGAATTGTATCACCTGTGAGGCCTGTTGGTGGACAGGAAGCTGGATCTCTTTTGGAAAGCACTTTTCTATGAACCACTTTGAATGCTTAATGGTGCTGGGACATTATTTAGAAATAATGCATACAGAATGAGATTTTTGTCCCTAACACTAAAAAGGACTCAAGCTTGGCTGACTTCTGGCTATTTCTTTTCCCCACTCTACAACTATAGTCCTGATTTGCTTGAATAATTTTTGGGATTTTGTGATGGAGGGTTGAGAAAAAAGTGGTAGGTGGGGTGCTGTGGGGAGGTGGTGTGGGGGGAAACAAGAGGTACAAGATAAAAACTGGATGAATTTTTTAGGGATGTTTAAGGAGATTGGCTGTAGTCTGTGAGAAATATGGATTGGGTCCAGAAATAAGTAACTATTCTTAAAGGAATATGTGTCAACTTCATGGAATTTTTGAAAACACAAGTAAAATACTTGTCATTCTGAAATTATTGTGGTTGGATGAAATGCATTCTTTTAAATTCAGCACCTGTATGGATCAAAACTACATGGAACATAGCTCTAGGAAGGTTCTGCATATGTTTTATTGCTTACTATTCTAAATTACTTGCCCTAGAAGTTTTAAAATTGATATTTTGCTTGTCTGGCTCAGAGAACCTTCAGCCATTAACTATTAACCCAACCTTTCCCGTTGGTTAGGATATCACATGTTACATCAGATTGTTCTCCAGAGCCCCAGAGAATATACCCAGCTATTAATGTGTCATTTTTCTTGTGGATGTTCCTTCAGCATTTCAGACTCACATGTTCTTAGCATTGTACTTTCCAACCCTTTCTCTCCTTTAGTGTTCCCAATCTCAGTGAATGGTACTATTTTATGCTCAGATTTCTAAATCAAAACCATGGTGACTTCTTAACACTTCCTTCTCTGATATCGACCTCCCAATTTGTCTAAATATTTCTAAAATCTGCCCACTTATCTCTATCCCACTGCCATGACCTTGGATCAGACCACCATTACCTCTCAATTGGATAACTGATATAGCTTCATAACTGGCCTCCCTGTCTCCAGATCTTCCCTGATCCATACCTCCAGGTGAAAATCATGCCTCTATTTGGTTGCATTTTTTTTTTCTTTTCTTTTTTTCTTTTTTTTTTTTTTGAGACGGAGTCTTGCTCTGTCGCCCAGGCTGGAGTGCAGTGGCACGATCTTGGCTCACTGCAAGCTCTGCCTCCTGGGTTCACGCCATTCTCCTGCCTCAGCCTCCTGAAGAGCTGGGACTACAGGCGCCCGCCACCACGCCTGGCTAATTTTTTGTATGTGGAGTAGAGACGGGGTTTCACCATGCTAGCCAGGGTGGTCTCGATCTCCTGACCTCGTGATCCGCCCCCCTTGGCCTCCCAAAGTGCTGGGATTACAGGCATGAGCCACCGCGCCTGGCCTTGGTTGCATTTCTATTTGGATTATGCCTTTCTTATATAGTTCTCATTTAACACTTATTTTGAAGTTTCTTATTTGCTTTGTATGTATGTGTTTTATATTGTTCATAGTCTTAGTCATAGTTCATAGTCTTAGTTTTCTGAGACTTACATTTTAATATTTATTCTATTTAATTTTCCTCACCCTTTAAAAAAAAACAAAAAAACAAAAACAGCTATCAATCAATGCTTCTTACTACCCGCCATCCCGCTCTTTGACCAGAGACCTTCCCCAGGGAATTCTTGCCTAATTGGCTGGACTAGTTACATTGCTATCTCACAGGGGTCCATGTTATGTCTTCCTGCATTGGACACACAATTGGTTGGATCCCATGTCTTCCTCTTTCTTGGTTTATTCCAGTAAGTGACGGTCTAGGAAAGGGTGAATGTGAGATCCAATTTTGGAGTCTTTTCCTTTCTTAAAATATATTTATTCTGCTCCTCATACTGATAGATAATTTGGCTAGCTATGAGATTCTAGATTTAAAAATCGGATCCTTGAACTCAAAGAGCTTGTTCTCTAGTACTATATAGTTTTACTGACAAGATGTCTGCATTTCTCTCTGGAGACTTTTATGATCGGCTTTTTATTTTTTATGTTTTAAATTTTTATAATGATTTTCCTAAGTTTGGGTCTTTGTTCATTTATATTACTTTCATTTTATAGAACCATCCATTTTGTATTTGTTCTTTGGTATGGGCAAACTGTATTGTTTTATCGGTCTGATTATTTTTCTGTTTATTCTATTCTCTCTTCCCAAATCTATTTTGTTGGATGTTGGATCTTCTGAATTGATCTTTTAAATATCTTATTTTTCCATGTTTTCCATTTCTCTTTCTTTTTATTTCCAGGAAACAAACTAGATGATATCTTCCTGTCCTTGTATTGAAACGTTGGCAATTTGGTTTTTCACTCAGTCTGATGCTCTGTTGCATCATATGTCAATGAAACCAAAGCCCTCTGCTACAACCTTGGACTTCTTTCCAAACTTCTCCTGATCTGCATTTTCTATTTGACCCCGGCTTTCTTGGCTTTCTCTTCAATTTGCAGTCCTTTTTATCACCTTTGTTTTTGGCACAGGAAATTCCTGAAAATTTTGTAAGCTACTATAAGACATATCTTTAGATCCAACAGGGACTTGGAACCATATGTACTTTTATAAGCACTGCTACTATCATACACATTTGTTGTCAGCAGAAATAATCCTCTGTAAAGTTACTGCTATTGATCTTTATGTTAAAGTGACTCCTTTTACAGAATGAAGAAACTTTAGTAAATCAAATCAGGTTTCCTAATTTTTCTATTGCTATGGAAACAGATTTTCTTAAGTAATGTTGGGAGAAATGAGTGGGTACCTCTATTATGTGAAGTAAAAAGAGTAAGAGAAAATACTGGAAATTTTCATGGCCACTTTCTTTCTGACCCTGGGTTAATAATGTGTAGCTTACAGAGTACACAGTTTTTCACTATGTACTAAGCTCTGACAGAGCAGAGATCCTGTCTCTGAGCATGAGGTTGGGTAATTCATTTCTATCCAAGGCTGTGTCAGAATAGTTATAATGAAATTGACTATATTAGCTTCATTGAGAGAAAAAGACTACATCTTGTGATGTAGACACATTGTATAGATGAGAAAACAGATTCAGAGAAGTCTTTGTTGGAAGTTGCACATCTAGTAAATGTCATTGCCTTGCACACTCCTGCCTCTCTACCTCTTATAATCTTTATGCTTCCTGGAATGATCTCCCTTCTTTTTGCCATTTGAAGGCCCTAGCAGTAGGGCATAGTGATTAAAAGCCTAGGCTCTAAAGTCAGACAACCATGAATTTGAACTTTTGCCCCATTACTTAGCTACTTTGATCCAGTTAGTGACCCAATCCATCACCGTGACCTTGCAAAGTGATTGTAACCATCTAGATCCATTCTCCACTCTCTCCACCTTGCTCTCTGTCCCAGTAGTCTGACCTCTGTGCATTTTATCCACATGCTGCCTTGATCTGGGACTTCTGGTAGATTTTAGCTAATAGGAAGCCTCAGCAGGAAATTAGAGCATAGGAAGAGAATGAAAATGGAGATGCTTATTTCTCCACTCTTCCCTTCCATTTTCTATAGGCTGCCTGCATCCATCTACAAAGAGGGATACTGCCAAGGTACCCTCCTGACTTAGCTCTCTTTCTGGCTTCCAGTAACTATTCCTTTCCTTCTTCCAGGTTTGGGGATGACAATGGCCTCAACAAAATAAGAAGGCATAATGAAGCACCTTTTATAAGCATTGGTACTATCATATATTTGTTGAAAGCAGGCCATAGAATGAGCAGTGCTTATAAAAAGGTACTGCACTATTCCTTATGATTTAGTTACACCCTGCCTACATTTTGGTAAATAGTCATTTTAATAAACTTTTCTCTAATTAACCTACTTTTAGGAAGCCATGTATTTCCTTTTGGAAATATATATTATAAGCCACAAATATATCATTATAAGCCTCAATTTTATTTTCTATAAAATGGGCATAAGAATATTATTTACCTCATAGATTTGTTATGAAGAATAAATGGGATAATGGACCTAAAGCATTAGGCATAGTACATAGAAAGCACTCGATACATTTCAGCTATTACTATTAATAGTTGCAACATCAATTTTCTCCCATTCTGTAGGTTGCCTGTTCACTCTGATGGTAGTTTCTTTTGCTGTGCAGAAGCTCTTTAGCTTAATTACATCCCATTTGTCAATTTTGGCTTTTGTTGCCATTGCTTTTGATGTTTTAGTCACAAAGTCTTTGCCCATGACAATCTACCCATCTGACAAAGGGCTAATATCTAGAATCCACAAACAACTTAAGCAAATTTACAAGAAAAAATCAACCCCATCAAAAAGTGGGCAAAGGATATGAACAGACACTTCTTAAAAGAAGACATTTATGCAGCCAACAGACACATGAAAAAATGCTCAACATCACTGGCCATCAGAGAAATGCAAATCAAAAGAGCAATGAGATACCATCTCATACCAGTTAGAATGGCGAACATTAAAAAGTCAGGAAACCACAGGTGCTGTAGAGGATGTGGAGAAATAGGAACACTTTTACACTGTTGGTGGGACTGTAAACTAGTTCAAACATTGTGGAAGACAGTGTGGCAATTCCTCAAGGATCTAGAACTAGAAATACCATTTGACCCAGCCATCCCATTACTGGGTATACACCCAAAGGAATATAAATCATGCTGCTATAAAGACACATGCACATATATGTTTGTTGCGGCCCTATTCATAATAGCAAAGACTTGGAACCAACCCAAATGCCCATCAATGATAGACTGGATTAAGAAAATGTGGCACATATACAGCATGGAATACTATGCAGCCGTAAAAAAGGATGAGTTCATGTCCTTTGTAGGGACATGGATGAAGCTGGAAACCATCATTCTGAGCAAATTATCACAAGGACAGAAAACCAAACACCACATGTTCTCACTCACAGGTGGGAATTGAACAATGAGAACACTTGGACACAGGATGGGGAACATCACATGCTGGGGCCTGTTGTGGGGTGGGGGGAGGGGGGAGGGATAGCATTAGGAGATATACCTAATGTAAATGATGAGTTAACGGGTGCAGCACACCAACATGGCACATGTGTACATATGTAACAAACCTGCACGTTGTGCACATGTACTCTAGAACTTAAAGTATAATAAAATAAATAAATAAAATAGTTGCAATATCATTCATCTTAAGATAAGATCAAAATTAATCTGCTATTGATTCTGATTACTTCAGAATTCTGTTTTCCCAACATTTATGCACTTTGAGTTTTTCCTGAATTAGCCTGTGGTAAGAAATGTTTATTTCTCATTTTTTTTTCTTTTTCTTGTCTTGTCCTTTTAATCAATACTTTTCTGGAAAGATGGCTCATAGGTAATAATAGAGGAGCATTTATTAACAGGCGGGCTGAGAGAGATTATGGATTACATAGATATTGAGTTCCTATTGCTAATGTAACAGAGACACACACACACACACACACACACGAAAATAAAAATAAAAAAGATTACCTGCCTATCTCTGATAGCTTAATCCATCCATAGAGATAAGAACAGAAAATATATTTACAGTAGAATAAATCCAAACCCGCTTAGAAGTGTGAAGTTCTGGCAGGAGTTAGTAAGATAAACTAGTTGACTTTAGCTTTCCTAATCTAATTCTATGATTGATTTTGATAGAAAAAGAAAGTAACAGACAGGATGCCCAGGATCACACTCAAAGTCACCAGTACCTAACACGGTGAAGTTTTAGTCTGTGTTGATGTAACTTCAGAGCACAGTTTTGTACACGGAAGAGTTTAAAACATCTCGGGAACAGATGTAAAGGCACTTTTTTTCTTTTTTAGCAAGAAATGTGGTTACTGTCGGCCACCACAGTCAGAACCAGAGGACACCATGCTGGCTAACGGAAACCAGATGCTCTGGTAAAGAAAGCCATGGATAAATATGATTTATTTTCAGCTGAATGACCTTCAATTATCTCCCTTAACGTTTAGACCTGGTTCTCTGCCATATTCTTTCTTTGAGTACTTAAAGAAGAGACCAGCAAAGGGGCACCATTATAGAGTGATTTATGGAGGACATGGACAAGGGTCATCTATGGAATGTGAGAGAAAACAGGAGGGGGAGGAGAAAAGAGGGAGAGGGCGCACGCAAGAGACATTGAGAATAAACTCAAGATAAGAAATAAAAACATGGGAAATATAGTTTTGTGGGTAGATTCCTGGCTAGGAGCCAGGAGTCCTGGGTGCCAGTCCTTCTTTTGGTATTAACTCATTGTGACAGGCTGAACCAATTCAAAATACATTTATTGTGAATCCAATCTCTTAGCTTCATTATGCCAAGATTCTCCTGCCATCACACAATGGAGCTAGTTTTCGTAGATTTTCTAATTTCCAGGAATACTATGCGATTTGATAGTAAGATGATTTGTGTTTCTTCACCCCAGCTCTTTAATCCCAGTGTTGATACCTTTATCTTATATGCCATCCCAAGCCCGTAGTTAAACGTCTTGAAGATGCTGAGACTGAATAGCCATTTTTGTCTCCCCGTCCCTTTTCCTGGAAATTCTTCTTGACCACCTTTCCATTTATTAAACCACTGTTTTTCAGCTAATGACTTTACTTTGATAACTCCTGCATGTCCTTAGGAAAAGTCAGTGGTGGTGGTGCCAGCAGGAACTATTCATAGTAAGCAAACTGTTTATGAAAAATATAATCTTTAAGAAACAACTTGCTTGTAGACTTACTGCATCTCTTTCTTTGCATTTTGCTAAATTTTTCTCAACAGTTTCAACAGCCACAAGAACATCTCTCTCTATGTGTCTCACCAAATTGAGACTACTCATTGAGAAAGTGAAAATCATCTCATTTCTTTTTTCCTGTCTCCTTGATTCTTTCTCCTTTACTTAAAAGCAATTTCTCTTTTTCTGATCCATTCATCTTAAAGTATCCACAAGTCTTCTAGAAATCCAGATTTGGTAGAATCTCTTCTTCTTCCTTATTAAGTTTACTGATTCTACTACAATATCTGTTTTAAAAATTCTGGAAAGATTTATTTTAGAGTTTGACTGAGGCCTCAGGCTAAGAGGAGCTCTAAAAAAATGAATAGTAGAGACAGAGCCCAGCCATTTTCTCCTTCTCAATGAACATTTTTTCCATTAGTTCTCTCCTCTCTCCTCTAAATTATATTTTTTCCCTCTGTTTTTTTCCTAAACACACACACTTGCTTTTATTTCTTCTATCTGAAAAAAAAAAAAATAAGAAAAGAAAAAGACTATGTGAGTTTGCTTGGACTGCCAAAGCAAAATGTCACAGACTGGGTGGCTTAAACAACAAAAATTCATTACTTACAGTTCTGAAGGCTAGAAGTCCAAGATCAAAGAGTTGACAGGTTCGGTTTCCTGAGGTCTGTCTCCTTGGCTTGTAGATGGCTATCTTCTCACTGTGTTTTAGTCTTTCTTCTCTGTGTGTGCATCTCTGTATGCCCTAATCTCCTCTTCTAATAAGGACACCAGTCAGATTGAATTATGCCCACCCTAACAACCTCATTTTAATTTCTCTTTTAAAGGCCATATCTCTGAACACAGTCATATTCCTAGGTACTAGGTTGCCATATGTACCTCCTATGAATTTTGGGGAACACGGTTCAGTCCATAATACAAAGGAACAAAAAAATTCTAAAATTCACTTTTTACTCGACTTTTCTCTCCTACTACCACATAATTTCCTGCCCCTCTTTACAAAAACAATTTCTCCAAAGAGTTGTATATGCTTGCTGTCTCTAGTATTTTCCCTCTCATTCTGTCATAATTTTACTCCATTCAGCTTTTTGCTTTCACGACTCCATGAAAACTACTTCAGTGGCCAAAGTCACTGATGACCTTGCTGATAAATCCAATGGTCATTCTCAGTGCCCATTTTATTTGATATAGCAATACCATTTGACACAGTTGATTATCTTTCTTCTTCAATACCCCCTGCTCCCTTGGCTTCCAGAACAACATACTCAATTGATCCTCCTTTTGCCTTCCTGGTTACACTCAGTCTCTTTTGCTGGTTCCTCCTCTTTTTCCAGAACTATTAATATTGCAACAATCTGGATTCTCTTCTCTATCCACATTCATTCCCTTGGTAAACTTATCCAGTCTCATACTTTTACTATTATGAGTATACTAGACTCCAAAATTTATCTCACTAGCTTTCTCTCTTAAATTTCAAATGTCTCTATATTATTTCCATATGCTCATAATATGTAGAAAATTGAACTCCTAATCACCTTCCCAAACCTGCCCTATTTGTAATCTTCTCCACCTAAATTTTTGGCAGCTCTATCATTCCGGTTGCTTAGACTAACAATATTGAGTCATCCTTGACTCCTCTCTTCTTTCATTCCATATCTTATTCACCATGAAATCCTGTTGGCTCTAGGATCAGAATTGATTTGGAATCAGATCACTTCTCGCTAACTCTGTTACTACTAATTTGTGCCAAGACATTATCGTCCCTCACTTGGAGTACTACACTTGACTCCAAAATGATCTCTGCGATTTCATATTTAGCAACCAGAGTGATGCTCTTAAAATACGAGTCAGATCATGTTACTTTTTGAGCTGGAATCCTCCACTCACTTCACATACTACTCAATGAAAAAGTCAGTCTTTACAATGGCCAAAAGACCCTTCATGATCCCATTCTTTCATCTCATCTTCTAATATTATCCCCCTAATTTACTTCATTAGCCATATTGGTCTCATTTTTTTCCTACAATACAGCAAGAACATTCTACCTTAAGGCAATTGGACTAGCATTTACATCTGAGGCATTTGTTTCTCAAATACTCTCATGGATAACTAGTCCTCCCTCTCAAGCCTTTGCTCAAATCACACCTTTTCAACCAGGCCTACTCTGATCTCCTTTTTAAAATGGTAAATTGCCTCAAACCCAACTCCATCTATGTGGTCCCTCTGACTGTTCTATTTTATCTATTAAATATAACTTATTACCTTCTAATATAAGATACAATGTGCTTAAGTGTATAATACAGGCATACAATGTGTAATGATTACATCAGGGTAAATGGGATGTCTATCACCTTAAGCACTTATCATCTCTTCATGTTACAGTCCAATTATACTCAATTATACTCTTTTAGTTATTTTAAAAAGTACAATAATTATTGTTGACTGTAGTCACCCTTTTGTGCTGTTAAATACTAGATCTTATTCATTCTATCTAACTATATTTTTGTAGCCACTAACTTTCTCTATTCCACTGACCCCCTATATTAGTCTCTTCTCACGCTGTCAAGGCTTGGGGCTTGTACCCTCTGAGAACATGGCCTGAGCTGTACCTTGGCCCCTTTTAGGCATGGCTGGAGTGCCCAGGATGAAGGGCACTATGTCCCCAGGCTGCATATAGCAGGGGGGCCCTGGAGCCAGCCCAGGAAATCATTTTTCCCTCCTAGGTCTCCAGGCCTATGATGGAAGGGGCTGCTGCCAAGGTCTCTGACATGCCCTGAAGGCATTTTTTCCCATTGTCTTGGCATTAGCATTTGGCTTTTCATTACTTATGTAAATTTCTGCTGCTGGCTTCAATTTCTTCCCAGAAAAATGGATTTTTCTTTTCAACTGCATTGTCAGCCTACAAATTTTTCAAACTTTTATGCTGTGCTTCCTCTTGAATGCTTTGCCGCTTAGAAATTTCTTCCATCAGATACCCTACATCATCTCTCTCAAGTTCAAAGTTCCACAGATCTCTAGGGCAGGGGCAAAATCCTGACAGACTCTTTGCATAACAAGTGTGACCTTTACTCCAGTTCCCAAGAAGTCCCTCATCTCCATCTGAGACCACCTCAGCCTGGACTTCCTTGTCCATATTACTATCAGCATTTTGGTCAAAGCCATTCAAAAAGTCCCTAGGAATGTCCAAACTTTTCCACATCTTCCTGTCTTCTGAGCCTTCCAAGTCTCTAAGAAGTTTTAAACTTTCCCACATTTTGCTGTCTTCTTCTGAGCCCTACAAATTGTTTCAACCTCTGCTCATTAGCCAGTTCCAAAGTTGCTTCCACATTTTTGGGTATCTTTAGAGCAGCACCCCATTACCTAGTACCAATTTACTAGTATTAGTCCATTCTCATGCTGCTATAAAGAAATACCTGACACTGGATAATTTAATGAGGAAAGAGGTTTAATTGACCCACAGTTCCACAGGGCTGGGAGGCCTCAGGAAACTTACAATCATGGCAGATGGGGAAGCAAATACCTCCTTCTTCACATTGTGGCAGCAAGGAGAAGTGCCAAGCAAAAGGGGAAAAGCCCCTTGTAAAACTGTCAGATCTCATGAGAACTCACTCACTAACACAAGAAAAGCATGGAGGTAACTGACCCTATGAATCAGTTACCTCTCAGTGGGTCCCTCTCACCACATATGGGGATTATGGGAACTACAATTCAAGATGAGATTTTGGTGAGGACACAGACAAACCATATCACCCCCTAACTACCGTTCCCAGTGTCTGGTAACCATCTTTATACTCTCTATCTCCATCAGTTCAATCGTTTTAATTTTTAGATCCCACAAATCAGTGAGAACATGCACATTTTGTCTTTCTGTACCTGGCTTTTTTCACTTAACAAAATGTCCTCCATTTCCATCCATATTGTTGTAAATGACAGGATCTCATTCTTTTGAATGGCTGAATAGTATTCTTTTGTGTGTGTGTGTGTGTGTATGTGTGTGTGTATCACCTTTTCTTTATCCATTTATCTGTTGGTGGACATTTAAATTGCTTCCAAATCTTGGCTATTGTGAGTAGTGCTGCAATAAATATGCAATGACAGATGTCTCTTTGACTTTTGATTTCATGTCTTTTGCATAAATAGTAGTGAAATTGCTGGGTCACATGGTAGTTCTATTTTTAAGGAACCTCCGCACTGTTCTTCATAGGGGTTTTATTAAGTTGCATTCCCACCATTGGTGTATGAGGGTTCCCCTTTCTTCAGATACTTGCCAGTATTTATTATTGCTAGTCTTTTGGATAAAAACCATTTTTAACTTGAGTGAAATAATATCTCATCATAGTTTTGATTTGTATTTCTCTGATGATCAGTGATGTTGAGCACCTTTTCATATACCTGTTTGCCATTTGTATGTTTTCTTTTCAAAAAGTCCATTCAGATCTTTTGCTCTTATCGCATTGTTACATTTTTTCCTATTGAGTTGTTTGAGGTCCTTATATATTCTAGTTATTAATTCCTTGTCAGATGAGTAGTTTATAAATATTTTATCCCATTCTGTAGGTTGTCTCTTCACTTTGTGGATTGTACCCTTGCTGTGAAGAAACTTTTTAACTTGATGTAATCCTATTTGCCCATTTATGCTTTTATTGCCTGTACTTTGGAGATATTACTCAAGAAAATTTTTCCCCAGATCAATGTCCTGAAGAGCTTCCCCAGTGTTTTCTTGTAGTAGTTTTATAGTTTCAGGTCTTAGGTTTAAGTCTTTAATCCATTTTTTATTTTACTTTTGTAGATGGTGAGAGATAGGGATCAAGTTCATTCTACTGCATGTGGATATCCAGTTTTTCCAGCTTCATTTATTGAAGAGCCTGCTCTTTCGCCATTGTTTGTACTTGGCACCTTTGTTGAAAATTCACTGTAGATGTGTGAATTATTTCTGAGTTTTTTATTCTTTTCCATTGGTCTGTGTTTTTATGCTAGTACCATGCTGTTTTGATTACTGTAGCTCTGTAGTATAATATGAAGTCAGGTAACGTAATTTCTCCGGTTTGTTTATTTTTGCTCAGGATGGCTTTGGCTGTTCTGAGTCTTTCATGGTCTTGTGTAAAATTTAGAATTGTGTTTTCTATTTCTGTGAAGAATGTCATTGGTATTTTGATAGAGACTACATGGAATCTATAGAATGCTTTGGGTAGAATGAACAATTTAACAATATTTATTCTTCTAGTCCATGAACATCAAATATCTTTCAATTTTTTGTGCCCTTGTCAACTTCTTGCATCAATGTTTTGTACTTTTCATTGTAAAGATATTTCACTTCTTTGGTTAAGTTTACTCCTAGGTATCTCATTTTTAGCTATTGTAAATGGGATTACATTCTTGATTTCTTTTTCAGATTGTTCACTGTTTGGCATGTAGAAACACTATCAATTTTCATATGTTGATACTGTATCCTGCAACTTTACTGAATTTATCAGTTCTAGTATTAATAGATTTACTGTGGAGTCTTTAAGTGTTTCCAAATATAAGATTATATCATCTGCAAACAAGGATAATTTGACTTCTTTCTTTCTAATTTGGATGCCCTTTATTTTCTTCTCTTGTCTGATAGCTGTTGTGAGAATTTCAAATACTATGTTGAATAACAGTGGTGACAGTGGGCATCTTTGTAGCATTCCAGATCTTAGAGGAAAGGCTTTTCATTTTTCTCCATTCAGTGTGATACTAGCTATGGGTCTGTCATATATGGCTTTTATTTTATTGGGGTATGTTCCTTGTATACCCGGTTTTTTGAGAATTTTTATTACGAAGGGATATTGAATTTTATCAAATGCTTTTTCAGTGTCAATTGAAATGATCATATGTTTTTCCTTCATTCTGTCAATACGATATAACACATTGATTGATTTGCATATGTTGAACTATCCTTGCATGTCAGTGATAAATCCCACTTGGTCATGATGAATGATATTTTAATGTGTTGCTGAATTCAGTTTGCTAGTATTTTTTTGAGGATTTTTGCATCAATGTTCATTAGGGATCGTGGCCTATCGTGTTGTTTGTTTATTTGTTTTGGTGTGTCTTTTTCTACATTTTGGTATCAGGGTAATATTGGTCTTGTAAAATGAGTTTGGAAGTATTCCCTCCTTCTGTAATTTTTGGAACAGTTTGAGTAAGATTGGTATTAGTTCTTCTTTAAATGTTTGACCCAGCAGTGGGTCCTGAACTTCTCTTTACTGGGAGATGTTTTATTACTGCTTCTATCGTCTTACTTGTTATTGTTCTGTTCAGGTTTTAGATTTCTTCCCAGTTCAATTTTGGTAGATTGTATGTATCTAGGAATTCATCCATCTCTTCTAGGTTTTCCAATTTATTGGCATATATTGCTCATAGTGGTCTCTAATAGTCCTTTGAATTTCTATAGTGTCAGTTGTAATGTCTCCTTTTTCATTACTTGAATTCTGATTTCGTTTACTTGAATTTTCTCTCTTTTTTTTTCTTAGTCTGGCTAAAGGTTTGTTAATGTTAACTTAAAAAGAATGACTTTTTGTGTCATTGATCTTTTGTATTGTTTTTATTTCAATTTCACATATTTCTGCTTTGATCTTTATTATTTCTTTTCTTCTCCCAATTTTGAGTTTGGTTAGCTCTTGCTTTTCGAGTTCTTCACAATACATCATTAGGTTGTTTATTTGAAGTTTTTCTGCTATTTTGATGTATGTGTTTATTGCTATAAATTTTCCTCTTATTATTGCTTTCGCTGTATCTCATACATTTTGTTATGTTGTGTTTCCATTTTCATTTGTTTCAAGAATTTTTAAAATTTCCTTCTTAATTTTTTCATTAACCTACTGGCCACTCAGAGGTATATTGTTTAATTTCTTTGTGTTTCTGTGGTTTCCAAAGTTCCTCTTGTTATTGATTTCTAGTTTTATTCTATTGTGGTCAGAGAAAGTACTTGATATTATTTCAATTTTTAAAAAAATTTTTAAGAGTTGTTTTGTGGACTAACATATTATCTATCCTTGAGAATGATTCATGTGCTAAGGAGAAGAATATGTATTCTGTAGCCATAATATGAAATGTTCTGTAAATATCTATTAGGTCCATTTGGTCTATAGTGCAGATTAAGTCTAGTGTATCTTTGTTGATTTTCTGTCTGGATGATTTGTCCATTGCTGAAAGTGGAGTGTTGATGATGAACCCTGCCAGGACTAGGTCCTTCCCTTTTGGCCCTTGGTGTGTCTAAAGATGTCAACCAGGAGCTAGGGCCTAGAATGGAGGCCTCAAGACTTTGCTGGGTGTTCTAGTGTGGCTGAGCTAGTATCCAGGTTGCAAAGCAAAGTCTTCTTTACTCTCCTCTCTCCTCTCTTTAAGCAGAGGGAAGGAGCTCCTCCTGGAGCTGCAAGCTGTTCTGCCTGGGGTTGGGAAGGGGTGATGCAAGAAAACTCTTAGCCATCTTGGCTGGTGTCTCAGTAGGACTGCATGCATCCTAAGTCCACTGGTTCTAAGCTCAGCACAGCACAAGGACTTGCCCAGGAATTGCAGTACTTGTGGCCTAGGCAGCCTTTTAAGTCTATTTAAAACTGCAGCACACTTTAGCCCTCAGTGGTGGGACTTGCCAGAAATCAGGTTCCCACTGCTGGGATGGGTGATTCCCCTCTGGCTAAGGTTGGTCTAAATGCATTCTTCTTGAGTGCTGGTTGTATTCTGCCCAATGTTGCTTTCTGTGACAGGACAGCACTGAGTTCCAATGCAAAGTACAACAATCACTGCACTCTCCCTCCTGCAAGCACACAGATTCTCAATCTGTGCCACATATCTGCTGCAGGAGAATAGGGGAGGGGTGGTGTCAGCAATTCAAGACTCTTGCCTACTCTCTTCAGTGTCTCCTTGCTTTGATGTTAAAATCAGATACCATGATCACTCACCTGATTTTTGGTTCTTATGAAGGTGCTTTCTTGTGTGAACAGTTATTCAATTTTGTGTTTCCATGGGAGGGATGATTGCTGAAGGCTTCTGTTTTGCCATCGTGTCTCATCTCTCTCCTTCCTAATTCTGTCATGAGACCCTATGTATGACTTAAGATTGCAAGCATCTTGCTCCTATGGTGTTTGTTCATACCTGACACTAAATTCCTTCAGGTGTCATTCCTCACCTCAGCCCCAATTCATACTGGCCTCCCTTCTAATCTTTCATGGCTCATTCCTACATTGACTATACAAGACAGCAGTATTTGTCACATTTAATATTATTGCTGTGGTCTGGGTATTCATGTCCCCTCAACATTTATATGTTGAAATATTAACCCCCAAGGTGATGGTAGGAGGTTGGCCTAACTGGGGGATGATTAGACTCTGTCCTAATGAACGAGATTAGTGCCCTCATAAAAGAGGTTCTAGAGAGCTGCCTTGTTCCTTCCATCATGTGAAGACACAGTGAGAAGGCACTATCTATGAACCAGAAGGCAGGCCTCACTAGACACCACATCTGACAGCACCTTGATTTTGAACATCTCAGCCTTCAGACCTGTGAGAAATACATTTATGTTGTTTGTAAGCCACTCAGTTTATGGTATTTTGTTGCATCAGCCTGAGTAGACCATGGCAAATATCAGAACATTATAGCAGTCACCTCCTTCTTGAAGATGTTCATTCAGTTTTGTACTGGCATTTTTAATAACATCTAAATTTATCTCTCACTTCCAATCTTTTTTCACCTATTATTTTATTATTATTTTATTGTGTCCAGATTAAGCTTCAAAAATACAGCTATGATCCTATCATACCTTGAGTAGCTCCCAAAGATGGCTGAATAAAGCCCAAATCCTTTGGCTTAGTATTCTAGGCTACTGTCTATAACCTAGCCACAGTCTACTCTTCAGCCTCATTTCTCACTATGTCCTCAAGCATACCTTAAACTTTAGACGAAATGGAGTACCTGATGCTTATTAAACATAGCTAGTAAGTTTCCTACCTCTATGCTTTTCTTATAGTGTTAATTCCAAATGTAGTATTCTTCATCCTTTACCTAGCTCTTGAATTTCTTGTACCTCAGACTGAGCTTACATAACATCCCTTCTATGAAATTACCCTGAAGCATCCTTTAATGAAGAGAGGTTTTCTTCCTTTACATTACGACAGCACTCTATCTGAACTTCTCCTCCAGCTATAATTACTTCTGCCTTCTGATATATTTGTATACATGCTTGTCTTTTTTTCCCTTCCCCCAGCCCCCCACCCCCCGCACCCCCACCCTAACCCTCAGACTATAAGCTTTCTTTCACTAGTCTGAATTTTATTCATCTTGATGCACTTCACAGCTCTTAGCTTCATGTCTGGGACCTCAGAGACACTCAGTGATACTCAGTTAAAGTCTGTTTAATAGATGTTGAATAAGTTTCTAATTTTCTCTATTGGGCTTTGTAATTCTGTACCAAGTCCCTTCCTCTTACAATATTCTACTCTTCTGTCACCTACTTCCTCTTCTTCTCTGGTCCTTTTTAGTTCTGACTTTACAATAGATCCTGTGCTTTAAGTTACTTAATAAAAAAAGAGTATAAGTGAATTAGGGAATGTCTCAAATCACTATTTCTTCATGTGTGCACTTACCAAATTGGTCCATGTATTTTTAATGCAGAAATACATGTTCTATTTATAGCACTTATCTTTTCATTGTGTGTTATACAGTTTTAAAGTATTTTTATAGTTATTTTCTCATATAATTGTCAAGGTCTAACTGGAAATTCTTGAGGCATATTACAGACCAAAAGTACTAAGAACCAAACACCTTGGTTGATCCAGAATGGTTCTATTTTAAAATATCCTCGGGGCTGGGTGTGGTGGCTCACACCTGTAATCCCAGCACTTTGGGAGGCTGAGGTGGGTGGATTACCTGAGGTCAGGATTTGAGACCAGCTTGACAAACATGGAGAAACCTCATCTCAACTAAAAATACAAAATTAGCCGGGTGTGGTGGCACATGCCTGTAATCCCAGCTACTTGGAGGCTGAGGCAGGAGAATGAGACTGGAGAATGGCTTGAACCCAGGAGGAGGAGTTTGCAGTGAGCTGAGATTGCACCATTGCACTCCAGCCTGGCCAACAGGAGAGAAACTATGTCTAAAAAAAAAAAAAAAAAATCCTCTACTGGTGTAAGACTATGTGTCTCAGTTTTGGCTTCTGATATTATGTTTGGTATGATAAGGAATCCCTATGCTTTGTTTCTTTCTTGTTCATTAGTACTTGGGGTCCTGAGTGAAGCAAGGAAAGGTATTGATATTTCAAAATAAAACCATAACTGGCTTTGCTGGTATATATTCATTTTGGTAACCTTGTCTTTCTATCTGAAGGAAAATAACTGTCTGAGAATTGACTAACCAACCAGCATTTATTGAGCATCTACTCTGTACCTAGCCATGTGCTAACTTAGAAAGACCTTGAGGGATAAAACTAAATCTTATTTGTCCTTGTAATCACTCTCTCCCCTCCAATGGGCCAAGTTTAATCTACTCATGAAAACATGTATCGACCCTGTGCTATGAACCAGGCACAGAGTTTAGGCACTCGTATGAGAAGATAAATATGTCTGGTGTCTGTTTTCAAGGAACCTATAATAAAGAAGGAGAAACAGTCAAAGAAGCAAAATGATTACAATGTAGCGTGGCAGGTTCTGCATCAAATATTTCTTAAGGATGTGATAGAAGCACTTAGAATGGCCAGCTCAAGTATCACTCCGTTTTAGAAGCTTTTTCTAGGTCTTAAAAAGGTTTAATAGAGACTCAATTTATGTTTGTTTAACAAAAGAATTATTATGAAAATGTAACCACAATAAAAGGCCAAAAGTAATAAAATGGCCAGTGAATGGTAGAGGTAGTGAGTGTAGGATTTTGCAGGAAGATCACTTGGGATGGGTGGTTTATGGGGAGAGCACTGAATTCCCCAAACCTAATCTAACTGATGGCCCCAAGTCTATGGAGAGTAAATTCTTGGTCTGATTGCCCTATCCAGAATTGTAGGTCAACTTCTGATAAAGAATGTTCTAATATATTCTTTAGAGTTAAAGCTGGGATAACTGCCTGGATTGATTTTTGAGTATGTGATACTTTGATCCTCTGAACAGAAATTATATTAATATTCTATGCAGCTATGAAGCTTCCCTTGCTACTCTTTGTGGGAATTTGGGAAAAAAATCCTGAGTGAGTGTGGAAGAAAGTCTGTAAAATGATCTACTTATGCTTATTAAAAGGTAGTGAAATCTCTCTAACCAAAAGATGGGTTCTTCACAGTTAAGAAAGAGTTGGATTCTATTCTGTGTCATCTGTCATAATCTGCTATCTGTGGTCCGGCAGTTGAATATTTATTACCAGCAGTGATGCGAGAAGTGAGAAGAGCCTAGTTTGATTTTCCAGATCTAAGACTGTGTTTTGAACCACCACTTAGACAAATGCTTTGACTTAAAAGCACTGAGCCAGCTTGATTTGGAACTGTCACCACCAAGAGAGAAAATGTCTGGAATACTGCAGTGTCATTTCTGGGCAGTCTGTCTTTTATGACTTGTCATGCACTACTACAGGGAGACAAGTGAATACTGTGTACATGAAATCATTAGTGCTGTCGTAGCAGGCAGAAGAAAGACCACCAGGCAGAACACAAGACCACCCAACACAAAAAACATGAGCTCCCATTAGCAATATGGTTGAGACTATATGCCCTTGACATTTGCCTTTCAGAATGTTGAGCCACCAAGCATGCTGTTGGATAATTATTGCTTTGTGATGATATTCAGCAACTCTCACAATGTGGACCACCAGTTCTGGTTTGGGTTTCTTCTTTTTATTAGGACCATCTGAGAATGTCTGTGGTAGAGACTTTGGTGAATTTCATCTGTCCTGTGGCCAAAGGAATGAAAGGAAGAGCAACTTAGTTTGTTAATATGGAAGAATTCAGCAACAAAAAACCCATGACACATGTCTGGAAGAGGCTTCATTGAGGGATTTTTTTTATTTTTCAAACAAAGCATTCTAAAATGTTTTACTACTGCTTATTAAAGGGCACTCTATGCACATAGCCTTATACTAATTAGCCTTATACTAATTTCAGAGCTGTAGTGATATATTTTTAATCCAACAAAACTTTCTGGTTGGTATTTCTATTTCACAAAGACTGGGCTATCTCCTGGTTGAAAAACAAGCCAAAACAAAATAAAGCATTTTTTTTTTTTCTAAAATAAGTTAATGTGATTTTAAACAATCATAAAGTTTTTATTTTTAAAATATTTTTGTAAAGCAAAAATGAGTTCAATCTCTTTCCTTTACTTGCCTTTGCCTCAAACTTTTTTTTTCTTGCCTTTATTTCATTTTATTCGACTTCTACTTCTTATATTGAATGTCTTGGTCAAATTTTTAAACTTGAATTTACCAATACTGCTTCTCATCTGACTCATTTATTTCCTGATGACAAATTTTTTGCTCAAGTTTTTTTTTTTTTTTTAGATTTGCCATTGTTGTTGATACTTGCTTCTCTTGTACTCTTGTTCTTTCAGTAAACATTTTATTGAAGTTATTTACAGATTTTCTCAGGCATGTAAAATCTATTAACCAACTACATATCTGTTTCATCTTTATGATTTCAATGCCTTTTAAATTCAACTTTTTTTTGAGGAATTTCTATTCTCTCTGAAAATTTTGAATTCCAAAGAGAATGGATAATCAATCCTTAAATAAGTAACTCATTATCTTAGTGGTCTTAAAGAAACTTATTTAGATTGCAGATCTTTAAATTGACTTGACGTGTTATGTTGTCATTGCTTGTAAAATCTACCTTTAGTGGAAGCAAACAAAAATTACTTTAAAAACATATATAGAGAGGTTAGATTTTATACCTAGTGCAGAAATCTCTTGATTCAAAACATTTGACAAAAATACCGTAAGTTGAAATTGAGTTATCTTCTGCAGAAGCCAATTCTCCAGCAGTGTCGGTAGTAGAACTGGGGCTCTTTACTATTCTAGTCTGTTGCTCTGATAAGCAACATCAGTGTGTACAGGTGAGATTTTCATCCAGTTAACATTCATTCAGAGAATTATATCTTCTAAAGCTTTCTAACTCAACAAGAGCAGAGTACATAAGCATCCTACACAGTGCTCAACTACAAAATATTTGATGAATAAATGGCAGGAGCTAAATATAACTAGAAAAAGCTGTAGAACAAAAAAGAGACAAAATCGTAAAAGGACTAGATCTGGAAAAAAACATTCATGAAGATCGTGGATTTTAAAGTTTAGACTCCTGATTCATCTCTACTTATGCATAATCTGTTTTGGAACCCATTGTATATGCCACTATTTCCAGTAACTGATCCAAAATTGAGTTCCATCCTGGAATGTTGTGGTTTCCAAATACTAAATTGTTTACCAGATATAGAACAATACAGATTTTTCATCAACTTACCCAGGCCTCTTCTGACCACCATTTCCTTAGTATCCTGACAAGAAATTCCGAGTTTCTCCTACTGGTATATAAGCTCTCAGGCTTATGTGAATTTGTCTTCTTTCTCACTCAGGAGATTTCTCTGCTTTCCCATGCCCTGCATCATTCTTTCATCCCTAGGGGCTGATCTGTCCATTTCCTGTGGGGTACATGCTTGGCCCAAATGTGTGTAATTATGAAGTTTGCCTTGGGATCTGGGGTGGTGGGATGGGGATAGTTCTTGATGCCTGGTGCACACAGTTTGTGTCTCGGGAGAAGAATCATAGAAAACAATTAACTGAGCATTTGTCAAAAATACTGGCACGTGCATATGTCTTTTAGCTCCCCAAAGATTTCCCTTCTGCTTTGCTAACCTCAGGATACTGGCCAGCCAGATGGAAAGACTGCCAAGCACATCCAGCTCATGTAGCCAGAAGGCCACTCCATTTGAGTATCTGGAAATCATTCTTCGCTCACTTGGGAGGTTCTGGGGCCTCTTTATTTCCTCAGAAACAAGGCCCACCCCAGTGATTTCAAGAGCACATTGCAGCCTAGTCTCCACAAGCGAACAAGCTGTGAGAGCTGGTAATCTGCAGCTCCTCTCCTGCTCTGTTTAATGCAGTACATTCTTTTCCCAGCAACATAGGTTTACGGCCTCCCAAGACCCTTCTCATGAAAGGTACTAAAATGCAGTGTCAAGTTAAGTTAAGATGAGTGATTAGGGAAATCTGTAGCTACTGAGAATGAGGTTCCCGGATGCGTATCAGAAGCGACCACAGAAGGTAAGGGTTTGCCTCTTTTCCATCTGTTGTCAGGAATAATGAAGAGAAGCAGAAGACATTGGTTTGCTTCTCAAATTCCCAGCTCTGCTTCTTACTGTTGCCAATAATGATGCACTGGGTAGGGGATGAAGCTTCCCTCCCATATCTCTTTCCTGGCTTTGGTGATGGACTGGCCACATCTAGAAGGGAAAGAGACATGAAATTCCCTGAATGCAGATCAGTGGCCAAGGTCCTACCAAGGTCAGTCATTGAGTAGGACAGCTCCTTTACCTGCAGGACCTTACCAGAATGTCTGCAAGGCAATGACACCAATGTGAAAATAAACCCCATCTTTCACTCTGCACTTCTCTTCTTCTTATCTCAGATTAAAATGCACCCCCCTTTTTAAAAAAATCAAGCAAATACAATAAAGATGAAAAAAAGTGACTGACAGAAAGATAGAAATTTAGAGGAAATAAATTTATACTTGACTGCTCCTCCTCCCCACCCCTTCCATTCCTTAAATTGGAAACAATACTTCAGTAATGGTCTTTCTAATACATAAATGTAACCATATCACTTTCTTGCTTTAAAGTCTGCAACTGCTATTTAGAGTCAAGTTAATGGTCTTTAGTATAATACTCCCCCACAACCACCCCAAACTCAAGCCAGGCTGAATTGTTGCAGCTCCTTAAATCATCAGGTCCTTTAGAGTTTCCACAGTTGGACACAAGCCACTCCCCATACTTGAGATGCCTTTATTTCCCTGGTCTTGCAAAACTGCTGATTTAAAATGCCATTCAGATGTCCCTCTCACTTGCAAATCTTCTCCAGCTCTACCAAGAATAGCACTTGCTGTCTTTGCACCATGGAATTGTGTGTGTATCTTTTATAACATGATATTATTTTGGTTTTGTTGCTGTTGTTCACTTGCATGTGTATCCTAGTGGACTGATTTCTTTGGGGGCAGGGATTTTGTGTTATTGTCCCATTAACCCCAAGGTTTCTGAATGACTGCAGTGTAGTAGATTCATTACACTGTTGCAGAATGAATGGACAAAACTGGAAAATATAACTAAAGTTTGTATATATTTCCCCATTTTCTAAATTCCCACACCTTAAGAAAGATGCTTTTTCCTCCTTTTTCACATTTTGTTGAAGTAGTACAGTCTTTCATCTCTTCCTTTTATTCCTATCTTTCTTTCTTGATTTTATCTTTTTTTGGAAAAGAAGGTATTTGGCACGGCATCCTTCTCTCTGCTCTCATCATCATGGCTGCATTCTCTTATCAGAGACCCAGAGACCTCAGCTCTTGTCAAGCAGCCCTGTCTCATGGCTGCAGCGCCCACTGGGATCTGTGCTCCCTCTCATTCATTGCCCTCGGGGTGCAAGAGTAAAGACCACTTCCCACTATGAACAGTCCCTTAGTTATTCTCCCTCCCTCCAAATGTGTAAATAGTCCCTTCATTAAATGCTCTTTACCCTTTGAGTGAGCCATCTCTTTCCTACCTCAACCCTGACTGATACTGTGGTCAACAAATAATAATTGAGTTACTATTTATTAATTAATCTCTTAATTTATAAACAAGAATACGGATTTCTTCCACTTAGTTACATCATATCCACAATGATATCTGTAGGAATCAGGAGCCAAAGTCTTGAAAATGTTTAGGGACCCCAGAGAAATATTCTCCATTGAAGTTGAAATTTGTATTTTCAGTCTTTCCTGTTATATATCTCTGTCCCACTCATGCAACAAGCGTTTATTAATCACTGCCTTCTCTTCATTCTTATCTTTGATTTTTTTAATCTTATCTTTCCCCTTTTCTATGTGAGAATATTCTTAGATCATAAGTCAGAGAACTTCGACTACTGGCTATGTAATTAGGCAAGTCTCTGCACCTTGGTTTCCTTATCTGTGAAATGGGGAGGATGATTCCTCTCTTACAGAACCCACAGAGCTGCTGAGTAAATCAAATAAAACAATTGTATGTATAATCTGTAATCGCATTTACTACTTTTACTGTTTTTGCTGTTTTCATGTTTGTAATTGTTGATGTCTTTCCTCCATAGTGCTTCTTTTTTTTCAAATAAAAGTTTTTTCTTTCTGCTGTTTTAGGTTTTCTTCCTTTTCCATGATATTCCTTTCATGCTCCTTTTCCACAAGTGCCACCCTCTTGACTAGTCTTTTGAAAATACCCTGCAAGACCCATTAGTCTATACCTCAGCTCCTTTGAGACTGTCCTGTTCGTTTTTCTCTCTTGCCTTAGTGGCTTTCTTAAAAGCTTGTTTAAAAAAATATTCCCTCTGTGGTAAAAGGATAAAAATTCTAGAAAAATATAAACTTGTACCTAGACTGAAACAGATGTATAATTCTCCTTTGTTGAAATGGTTTGGCTTTGTGTCCTCATCCAAATCTCATCTTGAATTATAATCCCATAATCCCCATGTGTCAAGGACGAGACCTGGTGGGAGGTGATTGGGTCATGGGGGCAGTTTCCCCCATGCTGTTCTTGTGATAGTGAGTTCTTGCAAGATCTGGTAGTTCTATAAGTGTTTAACATTTCCTCCTACATATGCTTTTTCTCTCTCCTGCCGCCTTGTAGAGAAGGTTATCTGCTTCTCTTTCCGCCATGATTGTAAGTTTCATGAGGCCTCCCAGCCAGGTGGAACTGTCAATCAATTAAAACTCCTCTGTTGATAAATTATCCAGCCTTGGGTAGTATCTTGATAGCAGTGTGAGAATGGACTAATACATTTGTTTTGTGATTTTTGAGAATAAAGTTAAGGTGAATATCAGAAAGGTTTTTAGGGTTCAGTTGATCACAGCCTGAATAGTGTCTTCATATGCTACTGTTGTAATTAGTAGTCTAATAACACCACCAAGGTATTGTCCCATTCATCTTTCTATGTATTCTCATTTCTTATTCTTAATATTATTTGCTCAGTGTTTATTGAGCAGCTATTTTGTGCCAGACTTTTGTTCAGTGCTGCATTTTTAAGAGAGGCATTGTCTTCACTCCCAGCAAGTGTACAGTTCAGTGGGGATAAAAATGAGCATGCTGGTAATTAAAAGACATGTTAGGAGAAAACACAAATGAGTTTTGTTCCCTGATATATCCACAACATCAAGAACAGTTTCTTGGACATAGCAGGTCCCTAATAAATACTGTTGAATTTATGAATGGATCTTGAGATTCCAAATGTTGAATAGGAATTCATCAGTTAAAAATGAGTGGGGTGAGGCATTGGAACAGGCAGAAGAAATGGCTCAGAGGCAAAAGAAAGCATGATAGTTATGGGAAAGTGCAGGTTTCTGTTTAGCAAGAGCTTTATGTGGGAATGAGATTTGGTGAGAATTGAGCTCAATAAATCAACATATCCCTTGATAATGACTACGACCTACTGTGTGTCTCCCACATATCAAGTACTTTATATAAATTATCTTAAACCTTAACGCTGTGAAAAAAAGTATTATTCAGTCTCCTTTGCTCATTCAACTCAATTTCACCTAGATACAAGTGATGGCAGTGTTCAAGAATAGCCATATACTTGATCCTGGCCATACATTTCTTTGATGACTGATAAGATGGTCAAACCTTGAAAGCTGAGTTCAACTGCCTCCAGGAAAAAGAATGCAGATTTTAGAAATTTTTTTCAGCTGTTATCACACTCTTATTATGTGGGAATAAATTTAAGAAGACCCTAGGTAGTAAATAATCTGGAGCCTTCAACTGTGGTGCAATGAGTTTTATTAAACAGTTGGATGCCAAATTTTAGTACAATGTGCAATAAGTAAACCAGAGGCAGTAGAACTGGAGCATAACTCTATGCAGAACAAAGAACTCTGAGAAAACACTATGTTCTCTGGCTAACCCATCAAAAGGTGTGAGTTTGAAGGGGACTAGAGCAGAACTGCAGAGATTATGACTATTTTAAATTCTAATAACTTTCAAATTAATGGTTGGAAATTTATACTGAAGGCTATTGCTAAGTGGTCCTGAGAATCCTAGGCATTTTGTGCAGAGAAGATCTTATAGATATTTTACTGTAACTTCCTTGTTTTGTAGAGGTGGAAACTGAGGTCCAACAAGTTCAAGGTCTCACAGCTGGCACTGAAGTTAGTGCTCTCTCCACTGCACCACATTGTCTCTGCAGAAGTTTTCAGTGTTGCTCTACTATGAGATGATCTCTTTAGTTAAATCATAGGATGCACAGAATTTGTACCACTCTTTCTTAATGTCTGCTTTCCAGTCACTTAGTTGTTTGTTTTTTTAAGTTACTCTAAGCTCCTTAAGGATGTGAAAAACTCCATGAAGGAAGAAGTGAATTCAATACTAAAAGAACAACTTTTTTCAATCTTGACTTTATTGCCTTTCTGTTATTTTTATTAAAGAATCCAAAATTAAATGATTTGTCCATATATACGCTTTATTTATTTTGCACTATGTGGCAAGTATTCATAAAATATTAGTTTAAGAAACCAAATATGAGATAAATTGAGTTACTGGCTTACCTTCAGGTCACATAGGAATCACAACCAGGATCCAATTCTTAAGAATCTTAGTTGACACCAAAGGTGTCTCTCCTTGGAGGGGACTTGGTTCACTGAAAAGGGAGATCATGAAGGCCTCAAAGAATGCTTGGAGAATCTCCCAAGAAGCATTGCAATGGTACTTTTCTTATAAAGTGTGAGCCTTTATAAGAGAACTTCATGAAACAACTGTTGTGGTGCTTTATTTGGGGCTCTTTACTATCATCATTGACGGTGAAGCTTTAGTAGGAAAACAAACAAACCAAAAACACTGGGCTGATGAAAACAAATATGGAAGCATCTGGTACAGTATCTAGCAGAGAGAAGATACTTATTACATCTTTATTGATGGAAAGAAGGAAGGAAAAAGGGATAGGAGAGAGAGAAAAGATGGGAAGGGCTTTTAAAAACAGATGCTAAATACTAGAGTCTGGGAAGGGTGGGTAGGTGAAGCAGGGATGAAGAGAGGTAGGTTAACAGGTACAAACATACAGTTAGATAAAAGGTACAACTTCTATTGTTCAACAGCAAAGTAGAGTGACTATAGTTACAACAATGTATTATGTATTTCAAAATAGCTAGAAGAGAGTAGCTTGAATTGTTCCCAACACATAGAAAAAATAAATAATCAAAGTGATAAATACCTCAAATATCCCAACTTGATCATTACACAACCTATGCATGTAACAAAACATTTACTTCCTTAAAATGTAAAATATTATGTATCAGTAAAAAGTAAAAATACAAAATTTAAAGCAGCTTTTAACACATGAAATAACCAGCTGGCATCATAATGACAGGATCAGATTCACAGAAAACAATATTAACCTTAAATGTAAATGGGCCAAATGCCTCAATTAAAAGACACAGACTGGCAATTGGATAAGGCATCAAGACCCATCAGAATGCTGTATTCAGGAGACCCATCTCACATGCAGAGACACACATAAGCTCAAAATAAAGGGATGGAGAAATATTTACCAAGAAAATGTAAAGCAAAAAGAGCAGGGGTTGCAATTCTAGTCTCTGATAAAACAGACTTTAAACCAACAAAGATCAAAAGAGACAAAGAAGGACATAACATAATGGTAAAGGGATCTATGCAACAAGAAGATCTAACAATCCTAAATATATATGCACCCAATACAGGAGCACCCAGATTCATAAAGCAAGTTCTTAGAGACGTACAAAGGGACTTAGACACAATAATAGTGGGAGACTTTAACACCCCACTGTCAGTATTAGACAGATCAATGAGACAGAAAATTAACAAGGATATTCAGGACTTGAACTCAACTCTGGACCAAACGGACCTAATAGACATCTACAGAACTGTCCACCACAAATAAACAGAATATATATTCTTCTCAGCACATCACACGTATTCTAAAATTGACCACATAATTGGAAGTAAAACACTCCTCAGTAAATGCAAAAGAAAGGAAATCATAACAAACAGTCTCTCAGACCACAGTGCAATCAAATTAAAACTCAGGATTAACAAACACACTCAAAACCACACAACTACATGGAAACTGGACAACTTGCTCCTGAATGACTACTGGGTAAATAACGAAATAAAGGCAGAAATAAATAAATTCTTTGAAACCAATGGGAACAAAGACACAACATACCAGAATAAGCAGTGTTTATAGGGAAATTTATAGCACTAAATGCCCACATCAGAAAGCTGGAAAGATCTAAAATCCATACCCTAACATCACAATTAAAAGAACTAGAGAAGCAAGAGCAAACAAATTCAAAAGCTAGAAGAAGTCAAGAAATAACTAAGATCGGAGCAGAATTGAAGGAGATAGAGACACAAAAAACCCTGCAAGAAATCAATGAATCTAGAAGCTGGTGTTTTGAAAAGATTAACAAAATAGACAGACTGCTATCCAGACTAATAAAGAAGAAAAGAGAAAAATCAAATGGACACAATAAAAAATGATAAAGGGGGTATCACCACTGATCCCACAGAAATACAAAATACCATCAGAGAATACTATAAACACCTCTATGCAAATAAACTAGAAAATCTGGAAGAAATGGATACATTCCTGGAAGCATACACCCTCCAAAGACTAAACCAGGAAGAAGTCAAATGCCTGAATAGACAAATAACAAGTTCTGAAATTGAGGCAGTAATTAATAGCTTACCAAACAAGAAAAGCCCAGGAACAGACAGATTCACAGCCGAATTCTACTAGAGGTACAAAGAGGAGTTGGTACCATTCCTTCTGAAACTATTCCAAACAATAGAAAAAGAGAGAATCCTCCCTAACTCATTTTATGAGGCCAGCACCATCCTGATATCACAACCTGGCAGAGACACAACAAAAAAAGAAAATTTCAGGCCAATATTCCTGATGAACATCGATGCAAACATCTTCGATAAAATAATGGCAAACTGAATTCAGCAGCACATCAAAAAGCTTATCCACCACAATCAAGTCAGCTTTACACCTGGGATGCAAGACCAGTTCAACATATGCAAATTAATAACTGTAATCCATCACATAAACAGAACCAGTGACAAAAACCACATGATTATCTCAATAGATGCAAAAAAGGCCTTCAATAAAATTCAACATGCCTTCATGCTAAAATCTCTCAATAAACTAGGTATTGATGGAACATATCTCAAAATAATAAGAGATATTTATGACAAACCCACAGCCAATATCATACTGAATGGGCAACAGCTGGAAGCATTCCTTTTGAAAACCAGCCCAAGACAAGGATGCTCTCTCACCACTCCTATCCAATAAAGTATTGGAAATTCTGGCCAGGGCAATCAGGCAATGGAAAGAAATAAAGTGTATTCAGATAGGAAGAGAGGAAGTCAAATTGTCTCTGTTTGCAGATGACATGATTATATATTTAGAAAACCCCATCGTCTCAGCTTAAACTCTCCTTAAACTGATAAGCGACTTTAGCAAAGTCTCAAGATACAAAATCAATGTGCAAAAATCACAAGCATGCCTATACACCAATAACAGAGAGCCAGATCATGAGTGTACTCCCATTCACAATTACTACAAAGAGAATAAAGTATCTAGGAATACAGTTTACAAGGGATGTGAAGGATCTCTTCAAGGAGAATTATAAACCACTGGTCAAGGAAATCAGAGAGGACACAAACAAGTGGGAAAACATTCCATGCTCATGGATAGGAAGAATCAATATTGTGAAAATGGCCATACTTTCCAAAGTAATTTATAGATTCAAAGATATTCCCATCAAGCTACCATTGACTTTTTTCACAGAAGTAGAAAAAAAAAAAAACTACTTTAAATTTCATATGGAACCAAAAAATGGCCTTTATAGCCAAGACAATCCTTAGCAAGAAGAACAAAACTGGAGGCATCATGCTACCGGACTTCAAATGATACTACAAGCTACCGTAACCAAAACAGCATGGTACTGGTACCAAGACAGATATATAGACTGATGGAACAGAATAGAGACCTCAGAAATAATGCCAAATATCTACAACCATCTGCTCTTTGACAAATCAGACAAAAACAAGCAATGGAGATAGGATTCCCTATTTAATAAATGGTGTTGGGAAAACTGTCTAGACATATGCAAAATACTGAAACTGGACCCATTCCTTACACCTTATATAAAAATTAACTCACGATGGGTTAATGACTTAAATGTAAGACCTGAAACCATAAAAACTCTAGAAGAAAACCTAGGCAACACCATTCAGGACATAGGCATGGGCAAAGACTTCATGACTAAAACACCAAAAGCAATGGCAACAAAAGCCAAAATTGACAAATGAGATCTCATTAAACTAAAGAATTCTGCACAGCAAAAGAAACTATCATCAGATTGAACAGGCAACCTACAGAATGGAAGAACATTTTTGCAATCTATCTGTTTGACAAAGGGCTAATATCCAGAATCTACAAGGAACTTTAACAAATTTACAAGAAAAAAGCAAACAACCCCATCAAAAATTGGGCAATAGACATGAACAGACACTTCTCAAAAGAACAAATTTATGTGGCCAACAAACTATGAAAAAAAGCTGATCATCACTGGTCATTAGAGAAATGCAAATCCAAACCACAATGAGATACCATCCCATGCCAGTTAGAATGGCAATCATTAAAAAGTCAGGAAACAACAGATGCTGGAGAAGATATGAAGAAATTGGAACACTTTTACACTGTTGGTGGGAGTATAAATTATTTCAACCATTGTGGAAGACAGTTTGGTGACTCCTCAAAGATCTACAACCAGAAATACCATTTGACCCAGCAATCCCGTTACTGGGTATATACCCAAAGGATTATAAATCATTCTACTATAAGGACACATGCACACATATGTTTATTGCCACACTGTTCACAATAGCAAAGAGTTGGAGCCAACCCAAATGCCCATCAATGATAGACTGGATAAAGAAAATGTGGCACATATATGCCATGGAATACTATGCAGCCATAAAAAGGATGAGATCATGTCCTTTGAAGGGACATGGATGAAGCTGGAAACCATCATTCTCAGCAAACTAACACAGGAACAGAAAACCAAACACCACATATTCTCACTCATAAGTGGGAGTTGAACAATGAGAAAACATGGACACAGGGAGGAGAACATCACACACCAGGGCCTGTCAGGAGGTGTGGGGCTGGGGGAGGGATAGCATTAGGAGAAATACCTAATGTAGATGATGGGTTGATGGGTGCAGCAAACCACCATGTCATGTGTATACCTATGTAACAAACCTGCGCGTTCTGCACAAGTATCCTAGAACTTAAAGTATAAAACACACACACACACACACACACACACACACAAACACACAGAGAAAAAAATGGACCTAAATTCAAGTTGCTTAGTGTTCCAAATATAATGTAAATGGAATATTTGGGCCTCTGCAAATCATTCTATTTGTAGAATTTGTGACTTACACTTGGAGTAACATTTTGAATTTAATTTCGAGGAGTATTTGAAAAAGCTATTTATACTGGACTTTCTTCTCATACATTTGTGTAATTGAAATAACTTGGCCTTTTGGCCAAAATGTGTAAGATCTATTTTACCCATAGTTGCACAGATCCAAATGTCAGCTCTACCATTAAAAAAGTACATGGAACTAGGAAAACAGAATCTTCTTAAAAGAGAATTCTCAGTTGCCAAATCACATTTGTTATGAAAATTATTATGAGCTTCATTATAATATGCTCTATAAAAGGTACTCTGCACTTTTAAAACTCTGAGGAATTAGTGTTTTGTTAAGAAATTTTGTTAAATTACCGAGATGTTTTAGTTTTTAATACTTATATGCTGGACACAATAATGATAGAAAAATCTTTCTGTGTTCTATGGGGAAGAGCTCGACATAAAGCAGGATATTTTCTCAGGGTCAGTTTCTGCAGCATCCCTCTAATTCAAAATCCATAGCACTACCAGTTTCTTCCTCAGAAGGCCCCATTTCTTTTTTCTTTTCTTTTTTTTTTGAGACAGAGTCTCGCTCTGTCACCCAGGCTACATAAAAATGTAAACTTCTTTGGCCAAGTCCATTTAAGGCTCACCAAGAACTACCCTTTCTACCTTTGTGGACTTCTCTCAATGAAAAACCCCTTGTGTAAGCCCAGGATTTGGATACCACCCTCCTATCCTGAAAATAACGATAGCAGTTGACATTTATTGAGTACTTACCATGTGCCAAGCAGTGTTCTCGGTACTTCTCACATGTTAATCGCCAGGACAGCCTGTGACGTGGGTATTACCATTACTTTCATTTTACTGATAGGGAGCTTAGGCAGAGAGGTTAGAATTTCCTTACGTTGTACAGAGTGGTAACTTGTACAGAATGGTAACTTAAAGGGCCAGGATTAAAACCCAGGCAGTCTGTCTCCAGAGCCCTCACTGTTAATTTCTTTATAAACATCCTGCCCCTTTCAGCCTTGCCCTAAGTCTCCCAAATAAATGAAGTCTCATGTGGGCACCTTCTTTCCCAGTTAATGAAAATATTCATGTCCTCTCTTTAAAAGACCACATGTGTTGCAGTTACTAGCAGTGAGTGAGTCTTTGGCCATCCTCAAAGAGAGCCACAGTGTCTGCTTGATAAAAGCCACAATTTTCCTGACCTGCTCTGGGGCTGGCCCCCTCAAAGAAAATGCAGGCAGACACTTGGCAACTGGGCTCTCCCAGACTCTCAAGCACATAGCTGTGTTAGTGTTGGCAGTGGGGGACGGTTTGCTTCCTCCCTGTTTCATGAACTGTCACATCAGCCTCTTTGATCCTCCCAGGGTCTCAAGTGTGCCAAGATCATTACTCCACGTTATTGCTCTGTTTCAGATAATTGCCAGAGAAAACGCTAAGGTTGGTAATGACCAAGGTAAGGAAATATTGCTCCCTGCACGGTATACCATTTATATATTGCATACTCAGAAAGGCTCCAGAGTGGAGGCATTGCTTATTTTTATTGTCCCAAAGCCATGAGGGGGAAAAAGGGGAATGAACAGAAATTGATACATCTGGAACAAGAGCCAGGCATGATTTACTCACATTTTTACCTGACCTGAAATTGCTTATTTAGAAAAAAGAAACATTATAAAGTCTCAGGAAAATGTCATGAATCACAGCCAACATGATTTCACATTGGGGCTTCATAAACTGTGTGTGTGTGTGTGTATTTTTTTTTTTTTAAGCAAAGAAACTGTCCAGGAAAATCAAATGAGCCAAAGGTAGGCCTGCCACCATGACCATCACCATAGCAACCGTGTAAGAGCATGATAGCACAGCACGGGAGCCCCATGGCTCAGGACTGCAAACGGATGGAAACCTGCTGGTTCACTAGAGGCCATTCTTACTATGAAAAGAGGATGGGCACTGACTTGGGAAAGTAACAAGAGACAGCAGACTTTCACTATTACACTATTGCCTCAAAAATGAACTAATCATACACTACATCACTGAAACCCACAACTACAGGAAGTCAGAAGAGAGAGGGAGGAAAAAGCTGATTAAAGCCTTGCATTCTACTTTAATAGTTCCCTTACTTCATGTGCTCTTAGCACTTTGTAAGCAATATGAACAGTTTTGAAGCAATTAGATAATAAATGCTATTATTATAGCTACCAGCTGGAAGAGACTTTAGAGACCATCAATTTTTTTTTAAATTAACTGAATTTCAGGATTTATTTGGTTTTCATCTGTTTTTTCATTAATGTCCTCTTTCTAGTCCAGGATTTGACCCAAGGTAGCACAGTGCATTTAGTTGTCATCTCTCCCCAGTCTCTTCTGGTCTGTGACAGTTTCTCAGTCTTTCCTTTTTTTTTTTTTTTTTAAACGACCTTGGTAGTCCTGAGGAGTGCTGGCCAGATATCCTGTAGAATGTTCTCCAATCTGAGTTTGTCTGATGTCTTTCTCGTAATTAGACTGGGATTATGGGTTTCTGGGAAGAAGACCACAGAGGTGAAATGCCCTCCTCATCATATTCTATTGAGGGTATATGATAATCACATGACATTTCTAGGGATATTAACCCTCATCACTTGGTTAATGTCATGTTGGCCAGCTTTCTCCTGTAAAGGAGAAAAGTGTAAAGTTACTATTTTTCCCTTTCCCTATTCTGTTGCTTGGGGTTGAGTCGTTAAGCCTAGTCTACTCTCAGGGTATGTGTAGAGGGGTGTCAAGTTTCACCTTTTTTTAGTTGGGGGTGTAGTTACATATATTATTTGAAATTCTTCTGTAAGAAAGATTTAACTTTTCTCTTCATTTTTTTTTATTCAGTCATTTATTGATATTGGTGTGCACTCATATAGAGTCACAGATTGATCTTCCCTAATCTGAAAATCCAAAATCTGAAATGCTCCAAAGTCCCAAACTTTTGGAGCACTGACATGATGCCCCAAGGAAAGAAGGCTACACCTGACTTCATGTGATGGGTTGCAGTCAAAATGCAGTCAGAACTTTGTTTCATGCCCAAAATTATTTAAAATATTGTATAAAATTACCTTTAGGCTATGTGTAGAAAAAGCAGAACTGCATTGCATGTTTACACTTGGGTCCAATCCCTAAAATATCTCATTATATATATGCAAATTTCCAAAAATCTGAGAAAGTCTGAAATTTGAAGAACTTCTGGTCTCAAGCATTTCAGATAAGGATAGCCAACTAGTATTTCATATTTTGGGTTATAATCTAATGCCATGTTATTTATTTTGTTGAACAAATTACTTCAAGTTTGGCCATTGGGATTGCCTTTGGGTTGGCTTCTGATTTCCTTTGACATGCCCCCATCTATTTGTGTGTTGAGCACTTCCTTCCTTTTGGCACTGCAAGATCCTCCAGCTTCTATTTTACCTGCCCCAGCCCTCACGTTAGGAATTTCTCCAAGGAACCCTGGTTCCTTTCATTGAAGAGTGGTATTTAAAAAACAAAGAAACCATCAATTTTTAACTTCTTCATTGGTCAAATAAAGAAGCTGAGGTGCAGATGACAAATCAAATCACCTGATGCATCATCTGATATTGAGTTAGTGGCAGGCAGGGTTTAGAAATCTGGGCCTGACCCCTAGTTTGATAGTGTTTCGATACTCCAGTCCTTGCTATATATCTCTGCTTTTCCAGCTAGCTTGTGAGCTCCTTTGAGGTAGGAAGTATGTTGTCTGCTCTTTGTAGAGTCTCCATTGTGCCTTATATAAAACTGGGCACGGTGCATATAGTAAATGCATTAAGAGACTCTCTGCTGCATCCTCTTATTTAGCCCCACTCTTCTCTGCTCAGGTCAGACCCTCATTCACTCTTGCTCTAGACTATTGCAATTTCTACAAATACAGTGGTTTCTTCTTTTCTCATCTATCCTACTCATTGCAAGATAAAAGATGAAATTGCAGAGTTCTGAAAATCTCTTTCTCAACACCCATTTCATAAAGTTAAACTCACAACTCAAACTTACTCCCTTTTTCTGTTTATCTGAAATCATATGTGGTTTCCTATGACTGTATTAGCAAACACTGCTTCATCATGTATTGCCCAGAAAAGAGGGACCATCAGATATAACCTCCCTCAGCTTTCTTGTTTTCTATCATTAATTCTATTTCTGTCTTCTACCAACCTTACATTTTTCATTTCTGTTACAGAAAAAGTGTCCCTACTTCTTTCACAGGTTTTAGCAGGTGTTAAACCTGACTTCTCTGAGATAGGGCTCCAGTGGTTATTATTTCTGAGCCTTAAATTCCTACTCTTTCATTTTCTATTGGTGCATTCTGTTGAACACATTTATAGGCTGAATTTTGCCTCATCCTAAATAAATAGATACATGAAAAATCTTCCCTAGCCCTTTCTTCTTTACATCATGCCATTTCTCCTTCCATTCATTTTTACATTACTCAAGAGAAGTCTCTACGCACAGTCTCTACTTTCCACTATTAACTGACATATCCTACCTGAATTTAGATTCCCCCACCTAATTAATCCTTTACAGTATCCCTGAAGTGTTATGAATGATCTCTTAAAAGATTTTAATGACTCCATCAGTCATGGTCTAGTAGGAAATGGCACATTCAAAGGGTTTAATTTTATAACGTGAATGTTGGTGAGCTGAAATAACCCGGTGGGAGGTTACAGAAGCCAAGCAGAGTGACGAGGTATCCAGAGACCAGCAAGAGCGGGAAGGCAAGTGGAGAAAGAAGTGTTACCAGAAATGAGCAAGAGCTGTAGCTGCCTGATATGAGCTGTGGTCTTAGTAGAGGAAAATCGGCTTCTGTCAAAACTATGGACCACCAGGGAGGGGGAGCAGAAGAAATTCCCTTACTTATCATTTCTATTACCCATGATGTCCTGTTGGTGTCTCCCATTGGTTAACCCAATCTTAAGATAGAGGGCAGGAAGCTCAAGTAACACAGTTTGTAGAGGTCAGTCCTCTAGGGGGTTCAGGAGACAGATAAAGGATTGCGAGGGGCAAAGAGAATAACCAGCATAATTACTTATCTGATTGAACAATTGGGAAGATTTTTCTGCTCACTTTTTAAAGTTTTTCCTCCCTAATGCTATCTCCTGACGTCTTTCAATAATGCATGGATTTAAAAGATAAAAGAGCACCTGCTCTGTTGAGAGGGCTGTGTTAGACACTGGAGATTCAGTGGTGCAAAGAAAAGTGCTCTCCTTTCCTTCAGAAACCTTATGTTTTGAAAATTCCTTTTCAGTCTGCTGTACCAGCTCTTTCTCTGCCTTCCTGGTTTACTGTTGTCATTCTTCAAAATTCTCTCCTCAGGTCTCTTCTCTCTCTAGGAAACCCAATTTATCCCCAGAGACTTTTGTTCTCACATGTATGTGAGGACTTCCAAATCCACATTCTAAACTCAGCTTCTTTAGCTTATTAGGAAATAATTTAAGGTGCTCAATATAATGGCCTCAATCTTTTTCCTCATATCTTATGGTCTCTTACATTCTCTATGCTCCTCCTTCTCATAAGAGGATCCAAGTCAGGGTTTTTGTTTTGTTATGTTTTAATCTGTTTTTGTTCATTGATGTATCATAAGTGCCTATAATAGTATCTGGCACATAATAAGCACTCAATAAATATTTATCGAATAATGAATGAATTCCTTCCAGTGAAATCAGATTATGCTCTACTCCCTAACCATATGACCTTGCTTATTTCTGCACTTTTGCTCACATAAATTTTCTTGCATCATTCTAGCATCTGTAATCCAATCTTCCTCCAAGATTTAACTTAAATATTTTTCCTATGAGCCCTTTAAGATACTGCCGAAATAGAATTAATGCATTCATCTTCTGTGTTGCCATTATATCTTGTTTATATTTCTGCTTCAGCGCTACTATGATTTCATATATTATAGTTAAACATATGTATTGCTTATCTCCTCCTACAACATCACTAAAACTATCTAGGCTAAGTCATTTATTGTCATTCCTTCTTTACATCTCCAAAGAGCCTGGAAAAGTGTTTTGTTGAATTTAAGAAGCTAAACATTAAATCTCAGCCCAAATATATAAATTAACCTCTCTTGGTCATTTAAAATGTTTAGTATCTGTCTCTATACATAATTAATGTATGTCAGGAAAGTGAGGGCATATTGCATCTTTATTTTTGTACTTCTGGAGAGGTGTCAGGAAGTGTAGCTGAAAAAAACAATGTCAGATAGCACCAATTGGATACACCTTTAGTCAATGAATCCTCAATTAGGGTGACCTTTTGAATCTTCAATACTGCAATGCCATACCATCCTATCTGTGCTCTGAAATTTATATGATCTAGGCTCAATTAACTCAATTATATTGACAGGAAGTCACATCAATCCAGTTGCATACCCTCTGAAAACTGACTTCTGCAGAAAAAAAAAAATTGTCCTAGAGTAGATATTTACAGAGATCCAGAATAAGTTTCTGCTAATTTGTAAATATTAGAAGTGTTCATCTAAGTCTATATGGAGATAATTGAGGTTTGTTTGTATGGATTCAATTGGACCTATTTTTGAATCTATTTTTCATACCCATGGGTGGAAAATCAACAGCCAAGTCCATGTTGGACTTTAGCAATCCTGGTCTGCGTCCCTTTTTCATTCCTCCACTAACATATGGTGAAGATCGAGCTTCCATGTCTGTCTTTGTATTTTTTGGTCTTGGCTCCTCCTGATCCACAGCAAGTGACTGTAAAGACTAGAACACACATGGAGTTTAAGCACTACTGCATGCAAATTAACTCCTCTGACTTCTAGAATATAAAAATCTCTCACTTCCCTCAGGTTGCAATTAGTTAGAAATTAGTAGAACTGTAGCTTCCTAAGGACAACTGTAACCTTTCAACTAAAAAAATTAGACTGATGAAGAAACAAAGAGAGTGTGATTTATTACTGGTCAGTTCTTTGCCAAACTCACTTACGTTCCATCCTGGGCATGTAGTAAGAATACATTTTCCAGCCTCTATTAAATCCATGTCATGTGACTAGCTTTAACCAGTGTAATCTGAGCAGAAGTAATATGTACTACTGAAATATCTGCCCTGTAAAAATTTCCTGTGCTTCAAACTCCATGATTTTTTCCTTGAACAGTTTGATGCAAATGAAGCCACATGTTGAGGATGACAGAACCACAAGACAAAAGCATCTTGGGTCCTTAAATCACAATGTGGAGGAGAACTGGCCAGTGATTAGGAAGACTTATTGCAGATTTTATGTAGTATATTTCTATTACTTTTGGCGTTACAGCAGCTGGTGTTAACGAAACAGAGGAAAAGTCAATGGAAGTGTTAAGAAAGACAAGGGTAGAATAAATTATGCAAATATTTTAATATAGGGTCATATATATTAGAGATTTGATGTAGTTGGAGTGGCTGCTCGTACTAAGTTCCTAGGGAAGGCAAGACAGCTTACAAGTAATAAAGGGCAAACCGAAACTTTAACTTTCTCTAGGCCTGATCGCTCATGGCCAGCAATGTGGGAAGGACAATTTAGCATCACAGACATTCGTGAGTCTAAGACTGAGCAGTGTAATCTAAATATATACGTAGGAAAGAAATATTCCTCTAAAGGAAACAATTTCCTGAAATACATTGTCATCTCTTAATTCTAACCTTTTACATTATTGTGAAAAGCGGTTTAATTCATTCCAGTCACAGTGACTCAAACTTCTCTATTCATCTGCTTAAGGAAATCCTCCTTGGGAAGGTTATTCCAGCTCAAAGTGATGCACTGCCTCAGACTTTATGTCAAACCTCTACTTCCCAGGGGGCAGAAAAAAAATCTTTTCGATAACAGATTTATCCAGACTCTGTGCAAGAAGAATTCCAAAAACATTTTGTGGTTGGATCTGGGTTCCATACTCTATACAACTTTCTTTTATCCCAATATATTTTTTTCAAAAGTGATGAGATTTAATTTGGGACATGACACTCATGTAAGTTGTCATTATTCCCTTCACAAATGTACCTAGAGATTGCTATTGCAAAAAAAAAAAAAAAAAAAAAAAAAATTGACAGAAAGACATTCTAGTTTTACCAGATATGTAAATGGAAACTTTACAAAGTATTTTGAAATAAAACATACTGAAATCAATATCATCCATGAGATAAGATGTAAAATCAACATAGATTATTGACCAACATTTTTGGCCTTGTCGTCTAGAAAAGTAGGTACTTTTGCTTAGTTATGCTGAGTAGCCTCGCATGGACAATCCTGGTTTATAATTCTTCCGATGTCAGAATCAGTTCCAGGCCAATGAAAAAAGCTACTAGCCAAGACTTTCATGTGAACAATCTCCAAGTGTGCTGTATGTAGCATGGCCAAGAAAATGTGGTGACCATTTTCTGGAAAATCAGTATAATTTCTTTGTATGATCAAATAACTCATAGTGATTACTTTTGAATAGCTTGAATTTATTTATAAACTTTCTTCCGTACACTTAATTTAAGACATAGACCAGTGCAGGAACTCTACTTAACAAATGCTGAAATTTGATTAACTGGAAGGGGAGTGGGGGCGGGGGTGTTCAAGGAAGTTTTCCGCTTACATATTCAATAAACAGTCATCCAGCAATCTTGACACTGACGTGGCAGACACTTCTCAAGCTTTGGCATTCCATTCTTTTCTTCTAGATTTGTGGCAAGACATGAAATAATAACGAGAGGAAGAAAACCGACTTATGCCCACAAAGCACCAGGTGCCATGTTCAGTGTTTATCTCTTACATTAATTAATTTAAACACTTAAAGAATTCCAGAGTTACATACATAATGATAGAATTTAGTGTTTCAGCCTAGCCTTAGAAAGGATGCCAAAGCATAGAGTTTGATCTTCTTATACCTCACAATGACAGCTGGGATTTTTATTAAAATGTGTAGATAATTAGATGCCACAAAAGATCTGTTTTGAACCAAATGTGGTTGGTGCTTCAAGGTCATCTGGAATTTGGTGATCAAATACAAATTCAATGTTATTATTATTATTGTCATCATTTATTTATAACTCAGCAGAGAGCCTACTATGACCAGGCACTGAAATAAGTATATTACTTTCTCATTTCATGTATCCCTTTCAACAACTCTTTGGGGTAGATATGGTATTTATTCCTATATTAAATTAGTAGTTTAAGATTACATAACTAGTAACAGGCAGGTATTAACTTAGGCAGCCTTAGGGTATCAACATAGAGCAATATTCAGTGATGGTATTCTAGAAAGTGTCTTTACAGTGGTAAATTCAAAGCTTTGGAAATTCTTTTAACAGTAGGAAATGAAATAACTTAGCTATGTCTGTGTAAACTTTATGGAAAATAAATATGGTCAGAAATAAGTAGGCCAGGGAAGCTTTACCCTTTTGCTTTATTTTTAGAATAAACACAAAATGAAATTCATGCACATTTCTCCTTTTTCTCAACTTAAAGAAATACCTTTTAAATGGCTGGATAATATACTTACAGTTCTAGTAAACTGATATACTGTATAGTTTATACACCTTTCTCATACAAAAATCTAGAAATGCTGGATAAAATATAGCAAACATTCTTTTGTAGTCATAGCTGAGAATGGGCAAGTGTCAGGTTCCAAACTCAAAAAGGAGACTGAAAACAAGTGGGGAAGGAAAAAATGGTGGAATGTGTGTATATGAGGTGTGTTTGTCATTAAACTAGGGACATAGTTACTTTTGGCCGTATAGACACAGATGGTGATTCCTTGAGAGCATGGAAGGCAGAGAGTTAGAACAAAGACCATCTATATAGATCTAGGATCTGAAAAGATTGTATCTTTAATTAACATGTGAGATGGAAAGAAAAAAAAAAAAAAAACCTACCTACCAATGATATACAGACATGGCAAGGAAGCTTGTATACCACTATCTGGGTTTTTAGAGGATGATGAAAAGGATGTCTTCTGATAATTTATAAATATGGTACTCTCTTTGGCAATTTAAAGTTGCATGGCCTGCTTGATCTAGAAAACCATAAGCTTAGAAAATAACAGTAAAATTGGCCTGTGTCTGGTAATACTCCTGGGTCACTGGGAGATGCAAACATTAAACTAATTTGGAATTTCACCCATAGGTACAAAAGATTGTCAGAGAAAAAAAAAATCTACCTCATTTAAAGGAAAGTTTCTGTTAAAAATTATAAAGCATTGAAAGAAGTAATCTGCCATGAGTGAAAGTTAGCAAATATGACAAAAAGCAAGGTAGGGATCTCCAAGAATCTGAGATAATTTATTAACAATATGAATTTAAAATGATTATGCTAAAAGCATACCAAATGAAATCAAATAAGTGAATAAGACATGAAAATGAAATATTTTTTAAAAATGGTTTACTTCAATAATTTTTAAAAGTTGTTATAATTAAATATTCAGTAAATAGTTTAAACAGTAGATCAGAAGTATCTGAAGAGAAATTAGTAAACATCAGAAATAAGAAAATTTCAAAATAATTTGACACAGAATGAAAAATAATGAGACAAAAAGTATGTATAAAAAATAAGTCAAGAAGACTCATTTACTTGATTGGAGTCTAGAAGTACAGAGTAAGGAAATGGTGAAGAGAAAATATAAAAGAGATGGTGTTTTTAAATTTTCTAGAATTAATTTTAAAATGAATCCTTCTATGTAAGATTCACAAAAATTTTAACAGGGGAATAAAAATAAATCTACACTTGTGAATGTTGTAGTGAATTTGCCGAACACTAAAGACCAAACCTTTGAAGCAACCAGATTGAGAAGATAGATTACCTATAAAGTAACAGCCATGGAAATGAGAAAAGACTATTTCATAAGAACAATTGAGGTCAAAAGATAATGCGATAATATTTTAAAGCACTGATGGAAAATAACTGTCTATCTAAAACTCTATATACTGGCTAAATTATCCATTTAAGAGTGAAAGCAAAATAAAAATATTCTCAGTCAAAAACAGAGAGAATTTATCACTCAGAGACTTCCACTAAAAAAAAAAAACTAAGATGGCAAGGTAATGGTGCAGGATTGACAAACAGACAAAGCAGTGGGGGAAAAGGTTTTAGCTGTTTCATAAATAGACCTTATAAAATTAGTCATCTATGTATAAAAATAAAATAAAATTAGTCTTACTTTGTTTTGCACACAAAAATATATTCCAAAACATGAAAACTTTAAAAATGTTAGATTAAAATGTCTTTCAACAGAAAAGAATTTACAAAATAAGACATTAAAGGCAAACATTATAAAAGATCGATAAATGTAATTACATTAAAATAAAAGATAAAGTGTACAACCAATGGACAGAGGTTATTTGCAACACATATAACCAATTTTATTCATCAGGATAGGCTAGATTATGACATAACACCAACATTTCAGTGGCTTAAAACAATACAAGTTTATATCTTGGTCGTGCTACATGCCCACTGAGTCAGCAGTAGGCACTTCAATTTACACAGAGACCCAGGCTGATGGAGCACCCACACTTTGGTCATTGCTAAGACCATAAAAGAGGGAAATAAAAATTTCAAGGATTCACACTGGCAGTTAAATGTTCTAACCTGGAATTGACCTGTCACTTCTATTCATAATTCATGTGGCAGAATTAGTCAGATGGATCCATCTATTCCCAAGGGAACCAGGACATTAAATCTTTCATGTGCCCAAAAAGGAAGGAGAACTGGATATCCGTAAGTAGCCCTACTGACTGTCACATTGACAAAGTATTTGTATTTAGAATATATAATTAACTAATGTAGATTAAAAAGAAAAAATTAAAATTTAAGAGAAAAAATGAGTGATAGGTTTGAAAAAACAATTCACAGAAGAAACCTAAATGGCCATTAAACGTATTAAGAAAAGTTCAACCTGATTACAAATCAGGGAAATTACAATTACAAATAAGTAGATAATATTAAATGACCATCATACTGACCAAATTAATGTATGATAACGCCAAATGATGGTGAAGATGTATAGAAATGGAAACCCCAGCACATGACTGTAGAACTCTACATTGTTACAATGACCTTGAGAAGAAACTGCAACATTCATTTAAGTTGTGTCTCTCTTGTTTTTCTCCTAGACAAGCTCTCACACATATGTTCAAGGAGACAAGCTCTAGGATGATTGTTTTAGCTCAGTTTATAACATCAGCAAAACAAAACAACCTAACTATTCTGCATTAGGGAAATGTGAACTATGTATACAATTGAGTAATGTATTGTAGTAATATAAACTATCTAATTAGATAAATGTCAACATAAATGAACCTGACGTATGATACTGAAAACTCAAGTCACAATAAGATCGATTTTTACATTTGTATCAAATGCTTTTATTTGCAAAATTTTTAAACATGGGAAAACAACACTACATCTTTGTTAAAGACATAGGGACATGTATGTATACATATAGGAATGTACATTTCACACATGTATATTAAATACACAAGAATTATAAATATCATATATAAAGTAACGATTACCTTTGGGAGAAGACAGGAAAAGAACAAGTGGATTTCAGAATAATTTGAAATAGTTTACTTTTCAAAAAATAAAGATCTAAAGCACACATGGCCAAAAGTTAACATCTGTTTTATCTTGGTGGTGGTATACTGGGGAATACAATATTTTCTGAACCTTAATGTATTTCTAAAATTTCATGATTACAAACTAAAAATGAAAGAAAAATAATAAATGCACTTATAATCAGGATGGAGCTTTGAGGTCACACTTTAAATTTCTTCTCTACTTCAAAGACTTAGCAGTGAAAGGTTTGTATTTGTGTATATTTAAAAGGCGTAGACATGGTTAAAACAATAAAACAATGTTAAATATATTTGCTGATCCGATAGGGAATAAGGAGCAAAACAATAAGCAAGCGAAGAAGACAAGGGCCTGCCAGGCTCTGGAACTAAAAACGGTCTGAAAGAAATTGGACTCCCATGAGGTAATGGGGAACATAACATGTTCCACACGTGGCAAAGCATGAGAGCCAGGCTCACTGTGAGAAACAGAAGGCCGCACAAATCTTGTGGCAGACTAAAAACAAAACAAAATGCCCTCAAGAAACAAAACAAATTCAAACTTTTATTCAAGATAAACTCACAAACTAAAATTTTAAAACACATGAAGAAACTAATATTTGCAGCAAACATATTCAGTAATCAAATGATGAATTCTGTCTCAACTGCAGACAGTCTCTGACTTACGATGGTTTGATTTACAATTTTTTGACTTCATGATGATGTAAAGCAATACACATTCAGTAGAAATAATACTTTGAATCTTGAATTTTGATCTTTCCCTGGGCTAGCAATATGCAGTGCAATACTTTCTTGTGATGCTGGGCAGTGACAGTGAGTCACAGCTTCCAGGCAGCCACAACATCACAAGGGTAAACAACCACTAGTCTACAGTGTACCGTGTTGGAAGCACGTTTTGATATTGTGCTTTGTATTTTTGCATCCCATTGTGTCTACAAAATGCCCATCTATGTAAAGTATTCAACATTTTATTATAAAATAGGCGTTGTGTTAGATGATGTTGCCCAATGGTAGGCTAATGTAAGCGTTCTGAGCACGTTGAAGGTAGGCTAGGTTGAGCTATGATGTTCAGTAGGTTAGGTGTATTAAATGTATTTTTGACATAGGATATTTTAAATTTATGATGAGTTTATTTGGGATGTAACCCCATCATAAGTCTAGAAACATCTGTAAATGAATATAATAGAGCAATCTAAAAATGATTTTTAAATAATATGTTTAAGATTCTCATATATCAGAAGGCATAATAACCTTATAATATAGAATAATTAATTATGAAATAAAAACCAAGAGACAATACTGAAAGATGGGTAGATAAAAGAAGAAAATTGAATTATTAGAATTGAAAATATAATAATTAGACCAAAAATATCAAAAAGATGAGTAAATATCTCATGTAAGGTTACGAGAGAAAATTAATGAATTGGAAGATACTACTCAGGAAACTTTCTCAATGTGGCACAGGAATAAAAAAAGGATAAAATTAGATGCCTCATTATTAAAACTTCTAAAAGTAGAGAATAACGAAAAGATGGAAAAACAATATTCAAAGGAATTCATATTCATAGAAAACTTTTTAGTCTTAAAGAAGAGTCCCCAGATTTAAAGTGAATACCAAATGCTATGCAAGATAACTAGAAGTAAATTCACATTCTAAACATATTGTAGTAAAACTTCAGATCAACAAAAAATAAAGAAAAAAATTGAGCAGAATGAACAGTCTATCTACCAAGGAATGACAGAACATCTAACAATAAGTTTCTCATTTGCAACAATATATGCAGAACACAAAGGAGTACAAACTTTGAGGTACTGTATTAACATCCCCTTCCAATTATATATATGTGTGTGTATATATATATATGTGTATATATATGAACTATTGTTCTTGAATGAGGAGGAAAATAAAAATATTTTTAGGTATATAAAATGAAGTCTGTTTGGGCACCCACAGATATTTATTGAAAGAATTTTAAAGGGTAAACTTGATTAAAAGAAAAAGTGAACCCAAAAGGGAAAAAAGGAAATGCATGCTTATTGCATAAAACTTGAAAGAGAAAAGTAGAATAAAATAAGTTATCTATTAGCCATAACATCTGGAGATGTTCACATTTTATTTCCTTTCACTTTAAAAAATTTATCATTAGTTTTTGCATTTTTGTATATAATTATAGTAACATTGCATATTAAAATTTGTATACTGCTTTTTAAACCTAATATGATAACACTCATTTTCCTCTGTTTTTTTTTTTTTTTTTTTTTAAGAGTTTTGAGTATTTATTATCTTGGCTTTTCATATAATGTGTTTAATTGTAAGCTTATATGATTTAGTTTTTAAAATGGCTGTGTTTTACAACTGGCTCTCAAAATTCTTGAAAGTTTAACAATCAGCTTTTCGAAGCCAGTATGAGTTTGGGGTGCAGAGAAAGTGGGGACAGTGTTAGAGATGAAGGAGACCCAGTCCAGATGACGTCATTGTACAGAGGTGGATTCTAATCTAATTCCTTTTTAGCTGCTCTTCTCCAACAAGCTCTGCTTCCATGTACACACGGAAGCACCTGCCCTCTAAACCAAAGAGCATGGGTACAAATATAGTAACAATTTTGACATTCTTACTAGATCAGGTCACTCTTACAGAGAAACTCTCGGCTCTCCAATCTTTAGTGAACATAATTCATGCAGTCAGTGCTCTGAATATGGTAGATTCTTCTGTGCAATACAGAGTATGTAATTCCTTTTTTTTTTTTTTTTTTAATTTATTTATTATTATTATACTTTAAGTTGTAGGGTACATGTGCATAACGTGCAGGTTTGTTATATATGTATACTTGTGCCATGTTGGTGTGCTGCACCCATCAACTCATCATTTACATCAGGTATAACTCCCAATGCAATCCCTCCCCCCCCTCCCCCCTCCCCATGATAGGCCCCTGTGTGTGATGTTCCCCTTCCTGAGTCCAAGTGATCTCATTGTTCAGTTCCCACCTATGAGTGAGAGCATGCGGTGTTTTGGTTTTCTGTTCTTGCGATAGTTTGCTAAGAATGATGGTTTCCAGCTGCATCCATGTCCCTACAAAGGACACAAACTCATGCTTTTTGATGGCTGCATAGTATTCCATGGTGTATATGAGCCACATTTTCTTAATCCAATCTGTCACTGATGGACATTTGGGGATTCCAAGTCTTTGCTATTGTGAATAGTGCTGCAATAAACATACGTGTGCATGTGTCTTTATAGCAGCATAATTTATAATCCTTTGGGTATATACCCAGTAATGGGATGGCTGGGTCATATGGTACATCTAGTTCTAGATCCTTGAGAAATCGCCATACTGTTTTCCATAATGGTTGAACTAGTTTACAATCCCACCAACAGTGTAAAAGTGTTCCTATTTCTCCACATCCTCTCCAGCACCTGTTGTTTCCTGACTTTTTAATGATCGCCATTCTAACTGGTGTGAGATGGTATCTCATTGTGGTTTTGATTTGCATTTCTCTGATGGCCAGTGATGATGAGCATTTTTTCATGTGTCTGTTGGCTGTATGAATGTCTTCTTTTGAGAAATGTCTGTTCATATCCTTTGCCCACTTTTTGATGGGGTTGTTTGTTTTTTTTCTTGTAAATTTGTTTGAGTTCTTTGTAGGTTCTGGATATTAGCCCTTTGTCAGATGAGTAGATTGCAAAAATTTTCTCCCATTCTGTAGGTTGCCTGTTCACTCTGATGGTAGTTTCTTTTGCTGTGCAGAAGCTCTTTAGTTTAATGAGATCCCATTTGTCAATTTTGGCTTTTGCAGCCGTTGCTTTTGGTGTTTTAGACATGAAGTCTTTGCCCATGCCTATGTCCCGAATGGTACTACCTAGGTTTTCCTCTAGGATTTTTATGGTATTAGGTCTAACATTTAAGTCTCTAATCCATCTTGAATTAATTTTCGTATAAGGAGTAATGAAAGGATCCAGTTTCAGCTTTCTACTTATGGCTAGCCAATTTTCCCAGCACCATTTATTAAATAGGGAATCCTTTCCCCATTTCTTGTTTCTCTCAGGTTTGTCAAAGATCACATGGCTGTAGATGTGTGGTATTATTTCTGGGGACTCTGTTCTGTTCCATTGGTCTATATCTCTGTTTTGGTACCAGTACCATGCTGTTTTGGTTACTGTAGCCTTGTAGTTGCAAGTGGGCGATCTTGGCTCACAGCATAGTTTGAAGTCAGGTAGTGTGATGCCTCCAGCTTTGTTCTTTTGACTTAGGATTGTCTTGGAGATGCGGGCTCTTTTTTGGTTCCATATGAACTTTAAAGCAGTTTTTTCCAATTCTGTGAAGAAACTCATTGGTAGCTTGATGGGGATGGCATTGAATCTATAAATTACCTTGCGCAGTATGGCCATCTTCACGATATTGATTCTTCCTATCCCTGAGCATGGTATGTTCTTCCATTTGTTTGTGTCCTCTTTTATTTCACTGAGCAGTGGTTTGTAGTTCTCCTTGAAGAGGTCCTTTACATCCCTTGTCAGTTGGATTCGTAGGTATTTTATTCTCTTTGAAGCAATTGTGAATGGAAGTTCATTCCTGATTTGGCTCTCTGTTTGTCTGTTACTGGTGTATAAGAATGCTTGTGATTTTTGCACATTAATTTTGTATCCTGAGACTTTGCTGAAGTTGCTTATCAGCTTAAGGAGATTTTGGGCTGAGACAATGGGGTTTTCTAAATATACAATCATGTCATCTGCAAACAGGGACAGTTTGACTTCTTCTTTTCCTAACTGAATACCCTTGATTTCTTTCTCTTGCCTAATTGCCCTAGCCAGAACTTCCAACACTATGTTGAATAGGAGTGGTGAGAGAGGGCATCCCTGTCTTGTGCCAGTTTTCAAAAGGAATTTTTCTAGTTTTTGCCCATTCAGTATGATATTGGCTGTGGGTTTGTCATAAATAGCTCTTATTATTTTGAGGTATGTTTCGTCAATAACGAATTTATTGAGCGTTTTTAGCATGAAGGGCTGTTGAATTTTGTCAAAAGCCTTTTCTGCATCTATTGAGATAATCATGTGGTTCTTGTCTTTGGTTCTGTTTATATGCTGGATTATGTTTATTGATTTGCGAATGTTGAACCAGCCTTGCATCCCAGGGATGGAGCCCACTTGATCATGGTGGATAAGCTTTTTGATGTGTTGCTGAATCCGGTTTGCCAGTATTTTATTGAGGATTTTTGCATCGATGTTCATCAGGGATATTGGTCTAAAATTCTCTTTTTTTTGTTGTGTCTCTGCCAGGCTTTGGTATCAGGGTGATGTTGGCCTCATAAAATGAGTTAGGGAGGATTCTCTCTTTTTTTCTATTGATTGGAATAGTTTCAGAAGGAATGGTACCAGCTCCTCCTTGTACCTCTGGTAGAATTCAGCTGTGAATCCATCTGGTCCTGGACTTTTTTTCATTGGTAGGCTATTAATTATTGCCTCAATTTCAGAGCCTGTTATTGGTCTATTCAGGGATTCAACTTCTTCCTGGTTTAGTCTTGGAAGGGTGTAAGTGTCCAGGAAATTATCCATTTCTTCTAGATTTTCCAGTTTATTTGCGTAGAGGTGTTTATAGTATTCTCTGATGGTAGTTTGTATTTCTGTGGGGTCGGTGGTGATATCCCCTTTATCATTTTTAATTGCGTCGATTTGATTCTTCTCTCTTTTCTTCTTTATTTATTAGTCTTGCTAGTGGTCTGTCAATTTTGTTGATCTTTTCAAAAAACCAACTCCTGGATTCATTGATTTTTTGGAGAGTTTTTTGTGTCTCTATCTCCTTCAGTTCTGCTCTGATCTTAGTTATTTCTTGCCTTCTGCTAGCTTTTGAATGTGTTTGCTCTTGCTTCTCTAGTTCTTTTAATTGCGATGTTAGAGTGTCGATTTTAAATCTTTCCTGCTTTCTCTTGTGGGCATTTAGTGCTATAAATTTCCCTCTACACACTGCTTTAAATGTGTCCCAGAGATTCTGGTATGTTGTATCTTTGTTCTTATTGGTTTCAAAGAACATCTTTATTTCCGCCTTCATTTCGTTATGTACCCAGTAGTCATTCAGGAGCAGGTTGTTCAGTTTCCATGTAGTTGAGCAGTTTTGATTGAGTTTCTTAGTGCTGAGTTCTAGTTTGGTTGCACTGTGGTCTGAGAGACAGTTTGTTATAATTTCTGTTCTTGTACATTTGCTGAGGAGTGCTTTACTTCCAATTACGTGGTCAATTTTGGAGTAAGTATGATGGGGTGCTGAGAAGAATGTATATTCTGTTGATTTGGGGTGGAGAGTTCTATAGATGTCTATTAGGTCTGCTTGCTGCAGAGATGAGTTCAATTCCTGGATATCCTTGTTAACTTTCTGTCTCGTTGATCTGTCTAATGTTGACAGTGGAGTGTTGAAGTCTCCCATTATTATTGTATGGGAGTCTAAGTCTCTTTGTAAGTCTCTAAGGACTTGCTTTATGAATCTGGGTGCTCCTGTATTGGGTGCATATATATTTAGGATAGTTAGCTCTTCCTGTTGAATTGATCCCTTTACCATTATGTAATGGCCTTCTTTGTCTCTTTTGATCTTTGATGGTGTAAAGTCTGTTTTATCAGAGACTAGTATTGCAATCCCCGCTTTTTTTTGTTCTCCATTTGCTTGGTAAATCTTCCTCCATCCCTTTATTTTGAGCCTATGTATGTCTCTGCGTGTGAGATGGGTCTCCTGAATACAGCAGACTGATGGGTCTTGACTCTTTATCCAGTTTGCCAGTCTGTGTCTTTTAATTGGAGCATTTAGTCCATTTACATTTAAGGTTAAGATTGTTATGTGTGAACTTGATCCTGCCATTATGATATTAACTGGTTATTTTGCTCGTTAGTTGATGCAGTTTCTTCCTAGCATCGGTGGTCTTTACATTTTGGCATGTTTTTGCAATGGCTGGTACTGGTTGTTCCTTTCCATGTTTAGTGCTTCCTTCAGGGTCTCTTGTAAGGCAGCCCTAGTGGTGACAAAATCTCTAAGCATTTGCTTATCTGTAAAGGATTTTATTTCTCCTTCACTTATGAAACTTAGTTTGGCTGGATATGAAATTCTGGGTTGAAAATTCTTTTCTTTAAGAATGTTGAATATTGGCCCCCACTCTCTTCTGGCTTGGAGAGTTTCTGCCGAGAGATCTGCTGTTAGTCTGATGGGCTTCCCTTTGTGGGTAACCCGACCTTTCTCTCTGGCTGCCCTTAAGATTTTTTCCTTCATTTCAACTTTGGTGAATCTGGCAATTATGTGTCTTGGAGTTGCTCTTCTCGAGGAGTATCTTTGTGGCGTTCTCTGTATTTCCTGGATTTGAATGTTGGCCTGCCCTACTAGGTTGGGGAAGTTCTCCTGGATGATATCCTGAAGAGTGTTTTCCAACTTGGTTCCATTTTCCCCCTCACTTTCAGGCACCCCAATCAGACGTAGATTTAGTCTTTTTACATAATCCCATACTTCTTGCAGGCTTTGTTCATTTCTTTTTCTTCTTTTTTCTTTTGGTTTCTCTTCTCACTTCATTTCATTCATTTGATCCTCAATCGCAGATACTCTTTCTTCCAGTTGATCGAGTTGGTTACTGAAGCTTGTGCATTTGTCACATATTTCTTGTGTCATGGTTTTCATCTCTTTCATTTCGTTTATGACCTTCTCTGCATTAATTACTCTAGCCATCAATTCTTCACTTTTTTTTCAAGATTTTTAGTTTCTTTGCGCTGGGTACGTAATTCCTCCTTTAGCTCTGAGAAATTTGATGGACTGAAGCCTTCTCTCATCTCGTCAAAGTCATTCTCCGTCCAGCTTTGATCCGTTGCTGGCGATGAGCTGCGCTCCTTTGCCGGGGGAGATGCGCTCTTATTTTTTGAATTTCCAGCTTTTCTGCCCTGCTTTTTCCCCATCTTTGTGGTTTTATCTGCCTCTGGTCTTTGATGATGATGGTGATGTACTGATGGGGTTTTGGTGTAGGTGTCCTTCCTGTTTGATAGTTTTCCTTCTAACAGTCAGGACCCTCAGCTGTAGGTCTGTTGGAGATTGCTTGAGGTCCACTCCAGACCCTGTTTGCCTGGGTATCAGCAGCAGAGGCTGCAGAAGATAGAATATTTCTGAACAGCGAGTATACCTGTCTGATTCTTGCTTTGGAAGCTTCCTCTCAGGGGTGTACTCCTCCCTGTGAGGTGTGGGTGTCAGACTGCCCCTAGTGGGGGATGTCTCCCAGTTAGGCTACTCAGGGGTCAGGGACCCACTTGAGCAGGGAGTCTGTCCCTTCTCAGATCTCAACCTCCGTGTTGGGAGATCCACTGCTCTCTTCAAAGCTGTCAGACAGAATCGTTTGCGTCTGCAGAGGTTTCGGCTGCGTTTTGTTATTGTTTACTGTGCCTGTCCCCAGAGGTGGAGTCTACACAGACAGGCAGGTTTCCTTGAGCTGCTGTGAGCTCCACCCAGTTCGAGCTTCCCAGCAGCTTTGTTTACCTACTTAAGCCTCAGCAATGGCGGGCACCCCTCCCCCAGCCTCGCTGCTGCCTTGCCGGTAGATCACAGACTGCTGTGCTAGCAATGAGGGAGGCTCCATGGGTGTGGGACCCTCCCGGCCAGGTGTGGGATATGATCTCCTGGTGTGCCTGTTTGCTGAAAGCGCAGTATTGTGGTGGGAGTTACCCGATTTTCCAGGTGTTGTGTGTTAAATATATATAAGTGATACTCAGTTCCCCTGGCTAGGAAAAGGGATTCCTTTCCCCCTTGCACTTCCCAGGTGAGGCGATGCCTCGCCCTGCTTCAGCTCTCGCTGGTCGGGCTGCAGCAGCTGACCAGCACGATCGTCCGGCACTCCCCAGTGAGATGAACCCAGTACCTCAGTTGAAAAATGCAGAAATCACCGGTCTTCTGTGTTGCTCGCGCTGGGAGTTGGAGACTGGAGCTGTTCCTATTCGGCCATCTTGCTCCGCCCCCCCGGAGTATGTAATTCCTAACTGCTCGTAGGCTGAAACTTCTTCCTGAGGACTAAGTCGGAAAGGAAGGACTGATTTCTTTAAGCAGGAGCACAGCTGGAGAGCAAGCAGGCAGGCAGGCAGCCGAATACACACTGCTCTATCTTTCCTCTGTTATTATGCTAGTCTTGTAAATATAATTTTTGAAACATTCATAATATTTCAAATTGCTTTTCTGGACATAGACTTTTAAATATGTGACTTTAAAACAAGAATAGAAATTTCAAAAATAGTACAAGAAACTTTGATATATAAATATATATCAACATTTGATATATATATATCCTATATATTTAATCACTACAGTATATTTCTTCAATGCATAAGCACCCAAGCATGGTAAGTAGGTAATCTTGTTTAAGAAAACATCAGTATACTCAAGATAAAAATACAAAGCAAAGATTAAGTCTGGTTGAAAGTCCTAAAGATAAAAGGAGAAATAAAGAAAGTCTAATATTTTCTGCATAATTCTTACTTACTTTTGTTTTTTTCTTCCCTGAGTTTTATTCACAACAATAAATAAAAGCCCAGAACTAAGAGAAACACTAGATACCATTCAGTGCATCTCTTCCCTACATCTGATGGATGGGTAAACTGTTCTGAAAGTGGGGTAGGCTTAGTGAGATCCTCTACTTCTATGAACAGGGTTTTTCCCACAAGAAAGCTGCCATGGCAGTTGACAGCCCAGTGGCTTCAGTACTGGATCATCCAAGATCAAAGCCCAACTCTGTCTCTTACCAGCTGTGTAACCTTGAACAGAGGCTGTAACTTTGAAAAGCTTTAGTTTCTTTGACTGTAAATGAAGCAAAGAATATATAACTAATGAGCTTAGTGAGAGAATTAAATATGATAATATATATGTGTTCCTTTTGTCTACCTAAGTATTTTATTCTTTTGCACCAATTATAAATGACATGGCTTTCTTAATTTTATTTTCAGAGTGTTCATTGGTAGTGTACAGAAATAAAATTGATTTTTAATATCAATCTTGTATCCTGCCACATTGCTGAACTTGCTTATTATTTTAAATAGTTTTTTGTGGATTCCTTATGATTTTCTATATGTAAGATAACGTCATCTGCAAATAAAGGTAGTTTTACTTATTTTTCTAATCTGATTGTCTTTCATTTCTTTTCTTGCATAATTGCCTTGTCTAGAACCTCTAACACAATGTTGAGTGAAAATAGTGAGAATAGATACCCTCTTCTTCCTGCTTAGACGGAAAAGCATTCAGTCTCTCACCATTAAGTATGAGAGTAGCTATCGGTTCTTTTTAAAGTTCTTTTTACCTTTGATGCAGTTAGCAAAAATTACCTTCTAGTCCTAGGTTGTTGAGTGAATTTATCATGTTTTCTTGGATTTTGTCAGCTGCATTTTCTGAGTATACTGAAATGAACATGAAGTGTTTGTCCTTTATTACTATGGTGTATTATACTGATTTATTTCCAGCTGTTAAGTCAACCTTGCGTGCCTAGCATGTATATGTACTTTAAAAATTTAAATAACACTATATAAACACATTGCGCATATAATATTTTTGGTATTGTGGAATATATATATATATATATATTCATCAGGATAAATACCAGCAATATTTATACTGTTGCCTCAGGACGTAACAAGTTTCCCCTTTTTCACACAGCTGTTCAAATATATGTTAATAATATAGGGGCTCTTAAAGTTTTTTTTGTTGTTGTTGTTGTTTTGAGACAGTGTCTTACTCTGTTGCCCGGGCTGGAATGCAGTGGCGCGATCTTGGCTCACAGCAACCTCCGCTTCCCAGGCTCAAGTGATTCTCCTGCCTCAGACTCCCAAGTAGCTGGGATTACAGGCGCACACCACAACCGCCCGGCTAATTTTTGTATTTCTAGTACAAACAGGGTTTCACCACATTGACCAGGCTTGTCTTGAACTCCTGACCTCAAATGATCCACCTGCCTCGGCCTCCCAAAGTGCTGGGATTACAGGCGTGAGCCACTGCAACTGGCTAAAGTTTTTTAAAATATAAGCTTTGCTGACCTCTATTAATTGACATATTTTACACACCTCAAATACTACGAAGGATTCTGATGTAACAATGGAAAATTCTGGAAGTCAGAAGATCACATCTGAATTCTACCACTTATCAGGCATGAAACCTTCGTCAGTTTCTGTAACCCCAATAAAACTTCATTTTATCGCCTTCATAATGGAAATTCTAACATTTTCTTATAGGGTCATTTTAAATGTGTATAGAGCACAATATGGTGTCAGACATTAAAACTGCACAACATATGGTAGTTATTTTCATTAACTTCTTGTGGTAGTAGCTACATTTTTGCATGGCAAAATTTTTAAACACTATTACAATTTTAAGAACAATAGGAAATGACCATGTTTAAATTTTGTTTCCCTGACTATAAAAGGCACTGTTAACTCTCAAGAGAATCAGCGCACAGATTTGATACCCTAGCTCCCCCAATGTAAGTTCTCAGTTGAATGACAAATCCCTGAGTAGTTTGATAGCAACTTTGCAAATCTTATTGTTCCAACAATGTACATATGTTGGGCAAAAGTTTGTGTTAGTAGGAATCAGTTTTTTTAAAGCACAGAGAAACCTTGAGACATTAGTGAAAACAAGCAGTGGAATAGTAATAATAGCATATGTGTGTATATATGAAACTATATAAATATGTATAATACTATACATAATGATATATACATATTTAATTTCATTTACTCTTCTTAACAACTCTGTGAGTTATTGTTATGATTTTCAGTTGACAAATGAGGAAAATAAGGTTCAGAAACATTGAAGAACTTGTCTAATATCACAGAAAAACTAGGAGGTAGTGCTGGGCTTGGTATCAGACTATGCTGCCCTCAGAGTCCACTGTACACAATATCACTACATAATAATACTTCCCTTAAAACACACATTTCTTAGCTTCCTGGGAAGAACCAGAGGAAACAATTCTTTGGGAATAGTTGGGTCTTCTAGATGACAGCTTACACAAAGAAAAACGAGAAAAAAAATAAACTCATTAGCAAAAATCATTGTAATTTAAGCTTTAAAAATATTAATCTATTTTATAGTATTGGATATAATTTTAAACGTAAGTGGGCAATAGACTTGAACACTTTTAAAATTGTCTTTGATGAATGAATTTAGTTACACTTATGGCTACAGGTAGGCACTTTCTGCTTCATGATGCTTCATCATGAATATTTAGAGAGTTGCCTGGGGACTTGGAGGGGAACATCCAAAGTATTGATTATTTAGTGACATTAAATTGTTTGGAACTCTTTCCCTTACATGTCAATATTACCCTTCTGTGGTTTTTATTAAACAGTATGTCTTAAAAGACCTTTAATCTGGCTAGAATACAGTTTATATTAAGTTGATTACATAATAAAACAAGCACTGCTGATTGCTTGTGTATGCCAAATGCTTTACTTACATTATCTCATTAATCTTCACAACAATACTTAGAAGTAAGTACTACTGTCATGTACATTTTATATATGGGGCAAAGGAAGGGAGATAATTCACCAGGAAGCATTAACTAAAAGGGATAGAACTTGAAGTTGAAACTAAATTTGGTTTGATTCCAAAGCCCTTGTTTTTAACTACTAGTTAATACTACCTCTTATAAGCATATAACATGACCTTAAGATATATATGACCTAATTGTTGCTTTCTCTGGATTTCCTTCAAGAAGCAAAAATTGGGTAGGTGAAGTTAGAATCTTTGAGGAGTCCCCATCTCTGCCAGAAATCTGAACTAATTGAGATTTGTCTTATTTGACAAAGTGGCAAGTCAAATGGGGGCAAAACTATCACCTCCATTAATGGTAAAGCCAATGTTAAAGTAGTAACTTAAATTGATGGGCAAGTGAACTTCCTAGTATTGAATCCTAGACATAGTTGGCTTTGTGGACATGCATTCAGGTGGCATGAGGCCCCATGCTAAGAGTCCCACAGTTGGGATTAAATGTTCTGTGGTCACATTGTTAAAATTCTCAACAATTTTATCTTTGAATTTGTGTTTTGCAAGTGAAGTTCAATGTGACAAAGAACCATGCTCTGGGGCTTGGAGCCTTGTCTCATACCCAGTTTTTACTCCTGCCTCCTTGCCAGAATGAGTTCTCAGCTGACTGCTCCCAATCCCCCCCACCTGTCTTCTCTTTCCTCACTCTAAAACCACTGCAACCTCTACCCAGGCAGGGGCCTAGATGTGAGCTTGGAAAGAATCAAGAGTGAGTGCATATATCCATGGCATCTTTCGGAGAGGTTTGGCAGTGACTGTTCCCACCCTGAGCTGGCAGCAGCTTGGTGTGCATGGTGGGTGACCAGCAGGAGGCCATATCTCAGGGGGGGTGAACCTCTCAAATCTCTCTCCATCATTCCCTGACTCCAATCAAAACACTGAACATGACCCAGTGCGAAGGTTTAAAGATTTTTGGGAGTAACCCATCTGCTGTGAGATAGGACTGTGGGTTTGTAGAAAGGGGAGGTTCTTGGATCAGTTTTCTCAGGCCTCACCCCCTGTCTAAGGCCTCATGTATCAATCCAGTGACTGGTGAGAAGGGGAGATATTAGACCTAAGCTGTTGCTGTTTTCCTACTTATTATATCTCCAAGTTATTTCAACCATGCTTTGCAGTTTTCAATGTACGGTGTACAAGTCGTGCACTTTGTTGTTAAATTTATTCTTAAATGTTTTATTCTTTTCAATCTTATTGCAAAAATAATGTTTTCTTAATTTTATATCCATTTGTTCATTGCTACTCTATAGAGATATAATTGTTTTGTATATTAATTTTATATCCTGAAACCATGCTGAACTCATTTATTAGTTCGAATTGTTTTTTGGTGAATTCCTTAGGATTGTCTACATATAAGACCATGTAATCTGCAAATAGAGATTTTTTTTTTTTTTAGCTTCTTTCTTTCCAGTCTGGTTGGCTTTTATTTTGTTTTATTGCCTAATTCTCTTGGCTAAAACCCCCATTACAATGTTGAAAGGAGTGGTGAGAGAAGGCATTCTTTGCTTATTTCTGATCTTAAGGGCAAAAGGTTAAGTCTTTCACCATTGAGAATGATGTTAGTTGTGTTGTTGTTTTTTTAATAGATGACCTTTATCGGGTTGAGAAAATGTCCTTTATTTCTAGTTTGCTAGCATTCTCCATTGCTAGTTGGAATGTTTATCTCGTCTGGCCAGCTTGAGGCACCCTCCAAGAATAAGCCAATAAATACAAATTGAGAATTTTTGTGGTTTTGCATAGGAGTTAAATGCTCTGATATTTTTGCTTAAAACTATTACTGTAGAATATAAAGATGAATGAAAAAAATCATGGTAATAATTATTTAAAATTTTCAGTTTACTTAGAATGACAAGGAATAGCAAACAAAAAGCACCATGACAAGTTGAGAGTGAAAGCAGAAAAAAAGAAAAGCCTTATGTGTTCCTTTAATGGCATATTTTTCCTGATCTTTAAACAAAGGAAGTCACATTTTCACCTTTCACCGCAACCTCAAAATTAGATAGTTGGTCTTGACCCTAAACTTGTACCAACTTACTCATTTGCAGCACTAGACTGGGACCAGTTTTCCTATTTTGCAGGAACAAAGCCAGTTCCTAGAGATAAAGAGATAAATACATATACCCTGTGAACATTGCTTTTCTGAGAAGGAGAAAGGAAGAGACAGGGCTAAGCATCCCCAATTCTCCTAAAGAGCACCAACCAGCTGAGTTACTACTTCCTGGCCCCTCTACTGCTGCCCTTCCAGGAGTGAGCAAAAATATGGAGAGAGGCCACAAGTGTTGCATTAATGCATACCCTTTATGTAAGAGGAAACACCAGGAGCGGGAAATATGCATTTCCCCCAAATGGGGGAATTCTCACAGGATGACATGTGGGTCACAGATAAATATATATTGCCTCAAATGGAACCTCTTCAAATGAACCATCCTTGATCAAGCTGACTTTGGTGGAAGTAGCAAAAAGGTTCAGAACCAAGTTAAGATATACAAATGAATATTTCCTTGTTTATAAAATAAATTTATTATTATTTTACTCACATTCAGTTGACCCACCAAAATAATAGAAGACAAAAATGAATAATATCTGAGATTCAATTAGGTCATTGGAATATTCATTTTCCTATTTAAGTCTCCTTATCAATACTGAAATCAAGAACAATAACTTGCTTCAAGCTAGGAAGGAAACTCAGTACCATCTAATTTTTGCAGACTGTCATACTATAATAGGCAAAGTCATCACCAAATCTTTACAAGTAAAGCTATTATCAATGCAACTTTTCTAAAAGGAGGTTGAGTAGATAGTTCTTTGTTTAGATGTCTTTGTCTCTCTCTGAGGCTCTCATGGTGAAAAGAAGAGAGGTTCTTGAACCATTTCCTAGACCTAAGATTTAACTCTTGTCACCTTCTACAATGTTTGACCTATTGCCTTTAAACTCGAAATGGTCCTATTTTCATTTATTTAAGGTATAAAACGCTACTTGGTTTTTATTCACTACTTCATTTGAATTTGTGGCAATCAAATGGTTTTCAATGATGATCACAATGCTTAGGTTTTATACTAGGCTTTTTAAAAAATTAATGTGTTTTCCTACTGAAAAGTATTTTTATTTTCATTTTTAGTGAGTTACATCCTAATGTAGAATTAAAATGTGATAAATGCAAACTTCATTTTTTGGGTTTTTTAAAACATTTTTATTTTTATATATATAATAGTTGTACTTCTGTATGTACATAATAGTTGTACATATTTATGGAGTATATGTGAATCATTGATACAAGCATACCATATGTAATGATCAAATCAGGGTAACTGATCCATCACCTCAAGCATTTATCATTTTTTGTGTGTGTTAGGACTATTCCAGTTCCACTTTTCTAGTTATTTTGAAATATACAAATAATTTGTTTTTGACTATAGTCACCCTATTATGCTACCAAACACTAGATCTTATTTCTTCTAGTTAAAAAATAAAAATTATCTAAATGAATAACAATTGATAAAAGAAAACCAAAGGACTCCTTCTTCCTCTTACACTCCCATTAGCCTTGGGGCATCCTTGCTGAAACATACATAAAGGAAACTTGAGCCTAAATGTCAAGGTCTCAAGCCCCAGGAATCTAGATCTTAAATGAAATGGCCTGAACCCAGCACCGTTATGGTGACTGGAACCTTCAGGCCTGAGGTCAGCAGAAAAATGGAGAATGAACTCATCTCTAAAGGCAACATGTACTGGGGCAAGCTGGGGTGTGGTCCTTCTTCCATTTTCTCACTGGCTTGGGCAAGGCATTGATTCGTTATCTATAAAATGGTAAATCACTTAACTTTTAGGATTCTAGTTATTAATAAATGACATAATTTAAAAGTGTGCAATATGTGGTTAGCTTATGTTCAGTACTCAATAAATAATAGTTATTTTTGTTTCCTCTGGAATGGAAACAGAGACAATTGAAGAGGAGTAAAAGAGAAAAGAAAAAGAGGAAAACAATGAAAATAAAGAAGGAAAGCAATAGCAACAGAAAGGCTAGTGCTCAGGTGGAGGCTGCTGAGGAATTTCTTACGTGGACGTTGCTACAGTGTGAATATGATTTGTCCTCACCAAATGTCATATTGAGGCTTTGCCCCCAATGTCATGGTGTTGGGAGGCGATGCCTTTACGAGGTAATTAGGTCCTTAAGTTGGATTAATGTCTTTATTTTGAGACCGGGTTAGTTCTCATGGGAATGGAATAGCTCCCTTGAGAATGTGCTGTTATATGACCAGGCTGCCTCTCCTGTTTGTTCTCTTTCACATGCTTGTTTCCCCTTTCACTTCTCCACCATGCTATGATGTCGCATGAGGCTCTCATCAGAAGCCGCCAGATGTAGCTGCTCAATCTTGAACTTGCCAGCCTATAGAACACAGAGCTAAATAGACCTCTTTTCCTTACAAATTATCCAATCTCAGATATTCTATTATGGCAAAACAAAATAGACTAAGACAGAAGAGAACAACGATACAGATAGAGATTGGAAATGAACACTCTCCTTTCCACAGTGTATTATGTTCCACTGACTTCCCACCCTACTGCTAATCTGGAACACACAATATTGAGTAAGCAAAAACACAGAGGATGTAAAAAGTGAAAGATATGAGTCAGTGAGCAAGGGAAAATATGAAACAAGGGAAGAAAGAGAAGACATAAATACAATTTGAAAGTGTAGAGGAAATGTAGGATAATAAAAATAATAAATAAAAGGTTAACTATTTTGGGTAATAATATAGATTAGCAGGCAAAGAACCACCAACTCTTTTTATTAATTCAACAAAACAGGCAGATCTTAGTTCTGTTAGTTTTGACCTTTAAGTTTTGGGATTTTTTAAAGGTTTGTGAGTAGGCTAAATAATGACAAATGCCTAATTTAAAATCGATTTAGCTGCCAATCCCCTCTCCTGTGAGAACCAGCTGCCAGCTCTGCTCTAAGACAAATAAAAATACTTGGATTAATGCATTCAGTAACAGAAAAACATATCTCTTTTCTGGTGCATTGGAAACAGAATAAATAAGCTGTGCTAAGGAGAGAGACCCATATAAAGGGAGAAGCCTTTTTAGGACGTTATTGGGTCAGGGTCTGCACTGTTGAAAGCCAGGGGGAACTGAAGGCAGCAATTCTTGATTGAAAACATGATTCAAGCATTGGTCCAAGTGGAGTTTTTAGGGATCACATGTCATGGACACTATTCCGTATCAAATATTTTCTTTCCAGAACACAGTGACTGGAAAGGTTTCTCATTCCAACCAACGTCAAAAAAAAAAAAAAAAAAAAAAAAAAACCCCCCCCCCCCCCAAAAAAACATGGTCTACCCCTCTGATCCCATGCTAGCAGCCCTCCTGGGAATAGCTTACAAGATAAGACAGCTTTGCAACAAAGCACTATTAACTGTCTCCCTTTTGTCACTCTTCTCAGTGAGGCTGTTTACAAGGGTGCAAATGCCCTATTTTGTAGAAGAGACTTTGACACTGTGCATAGTAAATAAAAACAGCAAAGTTATTCTGACAAACTATGTAAGCCAATGTCCTCCTCTTTGATCCATTGTGTGTGTGTGTGTGTGTGTGCCTAATTGTTGGCAGGCCAATAAAGCTCAGAGCCTGTGGCATTGGAAGAAAGAGGTGCAAGAAGCGTGCAAGTTTATGCTGTCAGGGAAGGATTTCTGGATTCCTAGCACTAAAGGATTTGAATCCCCTGGCTGCTTTGGGAAAGTGTCCTGTTTGTGTTGGGGGAGTCCCACGGCAGACTTCCATTACAGAAATTGAGAGATATTGTTGCCTTAGGCTCCAGCACCTTTCCCAGGCTTGTTACATGCCGATCACTCATTCCTTCACTCAATAGATATTGATGAAACACTCCTGACTCAGAGCTGGGGAACATGTGAGGCCAGGGAAGGCGGTATGCTAGGGGTTGTTTTAGGAGATGAAAAGATCACTGACCCTGACCTTGAATAAGCAGAATTGTGTCATGGATGTAAGTAATGCAGATATTAAAGTCAATGTTAGGACAATAAATTAGAGTCAATGTTAGGACAATATAATAATAAAAGTTTAACTATTTGGGGAAATAATACAGAGTAGCAGGCAAAGGACCACCAACTGTCAGAAAGTTTTGAGTCTATGTCCTAGACCCTCCATTTTCTAAAACCACCTTGGGCATGGAAGTTAATTTCCATGAGGTTCGGATACAGAGAACAGTGCTCACCTTATAGGGTTATTATGAGCCTTAAATAAGCTAATGCTTTACCTAGCACATTATTGCCTGAGTCATAGAAACTATTATTAGTATTTTGATAGTCTAATGTTAAAGCACATCTCTTTCTTTCTTCAGACCCCTAAATTAAAATAAAGAAGTATAGCTGTTATTGCAGGGGATAACCCCATATTTAGTAAATATCTCCGGAGATCATTCTAAATAATGGAGTTGAGCCCAAGGCAACTTTGCCAAAAGGTCTTGATCTTTGAATGCCTGAAAATGACTTACGTTCATTAAAAACTGTCTTGTTGGCTGGGTGTGGTGGCTCACGCCTGTAATCTCAGAACTTTGGGAGGCTGAGGTGGGTGGATCACCTGAAGTCAGGAGTTCAAGACCAGACTAGTCAACATGGTGAAACCCTGTCTCTACTAAAAATACAAAAAATAGCCAGGTGTGGTGGTGCCTGTAATCCCAGCTACTCTGGAGGCCGAGGTAGGAGAGTCACTTGAGCCCTGGAGGCAGAGGTTGCAATGAGCTGAGATCATGCCATTGCACTCCAGGCTGGACAGCAAGAATGAAACTCATCTCAAAAAAAAAAAAAAAAACCAAAGAAAACACCAAACGGTCTTGTTTCCACTGTATTGCTTGGTGCTTTGTGAATATAAACTGATCTCCAGAGAGACAGATGCCCATTGCCTCTGAGAGAAGCCCTGTGCCTCCACCCCAGCCCACTCTACCATGTCCAAGACTTTCCTTTCCAGACTATGTGAGAGCTGAGCATTAGTGAACCTCAGAGCTGAGAGGAGCTTTGAAGGTTATCACCTTAAGCCCTACTGCAATGCATGAGCCAAACCATGTAGCAAGTAAGAGACTCAGGTTGGCTGATACCATTTCCTCTGAAAGTCTCATATTTTTTCTTCTTCTAATTTTAGTTCAGAGTCTCAGGACCCCAGATTTTCATGGATTAGGCCAAGTGACATTGGAGAGGCTACCTGTGAGTGACCATTTAGTAAATGGGAAAAACAATGATGCCATTTGGGGACTTCTTGTGTTGATGATGGCCGAGCATCAGAGACTCTGGGATTGGTGAAGGGGATGATTGACCAGCCTGCTGGCTTTTGGCATGAACTATGAAATGGTATGAAAGTGTCAACAACCCCATTGCTTTCACCATCTGTACAGTTTTAAGATATACGCATTTGCTTTGTGTGTACTATTTGGAAATACATTTCTACATATGCATTTATGTAAGAGCGTTAGCAGTAACAGCCACAAAAAGTTCCAAGAAGTAGTGACTGGAAGGCAAGGAGAGGCCACCAAACAATCACTAAAGCCAAGATGCAGAAAGAGGATGAAGTGCTTTTTCAAAATAATGAATAATAACAATAATGGTAATAATAACCAGCTACTACATCAAGAAGCAAAGGGTTAAGTGTTGTTGTTCATTGTCACATGATTCTGGGAAAGAGCTGAGCAGGAACCTCAGGGATCCAGGGATCGGGAGGAGGCACATCTTGCTTGCACATGTGGCCTCTACCACAAACACTTCAAAGTGCCTCCTCAGACCGACATAACATTCTGACGCCGACTGTAAATGCCCTTGACACGCAGAGTGGAAAATATCAAACACTCCAACAGTCCCCCAAATGCAGTGTCTCTGCACTGGGAAAGGCCTTAATGAGCCTGCAGTGAAGGGAGGGAGGGGGGTTTGAGGGTAGGGCTCAGAGCCAGAGAGAGGGGAGGAGGTGTAACGGGTGGTTCTGATTTAAAGCTTGTACTGATACATGCCGGCGTGTGCAACTCGGCTCAAGCCGCCGTGAATCTAAATGCCCTAGGACCTTGCAGAACAGCCCAAGCATCAATTCCAGGCCTTGCTGAGTCAAGACCCTACTGAGACTGTTTCCCCTTGCACATTCCAGAGCATATGACTCTTAAGTGGAAGAATTTCCCGGCCCATGGAGCTGTACTTTTTCTGCAAAGGAATCTTTGTACCTAATTTTCTCTAGCATCGTCCCCCTCTATTCTTATTGATAACACTTTGTGATGCTGCCCTCTCTTTGGTAAATTTTAATGACAGAAAACTTAAGAAGCTCTTTCATCTCATGAAGGCCCACTTGCATTTCTGTAAACAGGGAGTCTTTCCATGGGGGTCTGTTTGTATCATCTCCCAGAAAACTCTCTACAAACTGAGTCAGTAGGTTAGTCCAGACAATGTGGAAGCAAAGGGCGGGTCCCTTCTTAATGTCTCATCTTCTTCCCCATCCATCATTGGGCCCTTCTGCTGGGTTGGTTCATTCATTCATTCTTTAATTCACTCACTACTTTTGAAACACTGGGGCACATAACATTCATAAAACATGTTTCTTATCTTTTGAAGATACCATGATATAATAGGGGACAGTGACAAATAAAAATTAATTGCAAACTAGTGTGTACAGTGCTACAGTAGAGGCCTGTTACAAAGTGCCAGGATCACAGGGGAGAAAGTGACTATGTCAGTTTTAGGCACTGGGAATCCTTCCCTTAGGAGACTGTATTTAAGTGGGGCTTTGACAAATGGGTGGGATTTCACCAGGCAAAAGAAGCAGCCAACACAAAGACATTGGAGAGAACAAATCATGGTGAATTTGGGGAAGGATGAGTTTTGCGTGGTTGAGGTGGAGGATATGATAGCAACGGCGATAGACAAAGCTGGAAAGGCACAAAGTTAAGGGCATATGTGCCAGGCTAGTGCCTTCATGACAAAGTCTGAAGAGTGTAATGTAGAGCTCTTATTCAACCATAGCTGTGTTTTAGAAGGGCACATTGAGTTTCTGAGTGAAAGATGATCAGGAAAACGGAAAGGCAGGAAGCTTGCTGTGTGTGACAGGCTCTGTAAGTCTGAAGAACATCATTTGCACACCGGAAGAGGAATTAATTTCTATTTGTTCCCAGGTCTGCTAAACTGTCTTGGTACTGCTGCTCCCAACTCCTTAAAGACGTAGCATCTAAATTAATAGTGTTCTAAAGGCATTCCTTTGGCTTCTGTTTTAGTCTTTCCAGTTCATGCATTCTAGGAGAACTTAGGGAAGTCATCAAAGCCACTGGTCCATTATAGAGCTACACTCCAAGGGGAGTATGGAGGATGAAGTCCGGCCCCAGGAGAGCATGAACGCATTCGTACATAAACATAGAGCAAATGGGAAATTTTAGCCAGAAAAATGTACTGACTTAAAATGCATTCTGTTACTAAGCTTATATCAAATAGGCCCAAGGGGACCTGTCAGAAACTTTCTTGCAAATTATGTTTATGTGTTTTTAGATGGTGTGTGAGTGGTTACAGTTCTTCTAGTATAGTAACCTGGGAACAGTAGATAAATGACTAATAAAAAATGGTAATGGAATCCCTTGTGTTAGGTTCTAAAGTTTTTACCTCTTCAGGGAATAAAGAGGAATTAACCCATGATCAGGAAGTGTTCTGGAAGAAAAGAAGCAGTTATCAGGGTTGTTGTTTAGTTTGTTTGTTTGTTTTTTACAAAATTTTAATTGTCACTGCTGGAGAAAAGACCCCAGAATGAAAGGATTAATTTGCTTGATGAACCCCAGTAGATTTTACATAATTTAAAAATAACTAGTGGGACCTGCTCTAAAAATATCATATCTTGTTTCTCCCCACAGAAAGACTGTAGATAGTCGAAAGTCATTGCTTCATCTGGAATATTGGCTCTGATTAAAAGTCTTTAGACAGGACTTGGTTATTTGTTACTGGAAACTTACATAGCTTGGCCTCCACGCACTGACCATATTGAACATGCACTTTTGATCTATCCATCTCTCTAACCACGCCTACCATTTATAGAATACCAAGCAGTGTGCTGAGGTCTTCATATGCATTGTGTTATATTAGCCAGTCTTACAACAACCACATAAGATCAGTACTACTATTAGCCCTATTTTACATGTGATGAAATTGAAGGCTCAGGAGGATTAACTTGCACCAAGTTAACTTGAAGCAACCAAGGAGTAGACATGAGATCCCAATCCAGATCTGACTCCATTAGATAACACACTGATATTTCTAAAGAAGGACACTAAAAGCTGTTACTTGAGTATGAGGGCAGAGAAAGGGGATTGGATTTGGTTTAACAGAATTAAGTAGCTTGGGTGATTGAGGGGTAGAATCAAAAACTCATCTCCCTTGTCTTTGGTCTGGGCTTTGCTTTTGACCCTCTAGAATGTAGGAAGCAGGGGACTGTTATCCCCGGGCCTGGAGTTGAGTCTCCGGGTCACCCTGCAGAGCTGGACACAATCACCACTGCAGCAAGCTCAAGGTCTGAAAGCAATTATGCTAGGCCTAAAAATAAATGAGCTGCAAGTAAAACACAATTTAATAATGTCTAATTTATAAATTCCCCCTGCTTTTACAAAGACACCCAGCTCTTACATGTGGAAGTTCTGTGTTTTAGTGAAGGGAAGTGAATTACAAGGATCTTATTCCTCAAAGAAGCTGCCCCTGCCAGACAACCTTTCTGTGAGCTCATTGCACAGGCAGTCTGCCCTTGTGCACTTGGCACCTTGCTCGTCTCTTAATTTAAATGGTCCAGGTGGGCAAGCAGAGCTCCTTGAGGTCCTCCTTGCTCTCTGCCACTGAGGCAAGAGAACAGCCTTTACTTTAGTTCCCCTCTCTCAGCTCCCACTCCTGACAAGATAAGAGGAAAAAATAAAAGCATAAATTTGGTTTTGGTGAGTGTCTTCATGTGGCAACCAGCCTTGCAAGGAGCCTGAGCAAATGTTCTGCTTCCTCCTGCACATGAGCTAACAGGCTTCAAAGCCAGGAAGAAATAATTCCCAGGTTGCAAGACAACAATAGGGTAACAGGTGATCTTGTTCCTCATTTGGTTCCAACGGAGATCCTGAATCCAGCCAAAACATTTGAAGTCTTTGTCACCCTTTGAATGGAAGCAGCAGGTCCCTTGAAATGGCATAATATCAATGTTTAGATTGAAATAGAAAATTGAGATGCAAGAGGACATGACTATCTGGATGTGCTAAAGGCACCTCATCATTTCCCTGTAAAAATATTCCCTGCCCACATGTCTTTTATCAGTGAATGGGTCCATCACATACCTAGGCACCCACATTGGATTCCTACATTCTTCTTTTCAACCTCATCTTCCAGTAAGTCCTGTTGTTTTTCTCCTGAATGTCTCTTTTCTCTATCTTCTTCTTTTCACATTGTCAATTGTTCAAATCCTCTTAATTAATCTCCCCGTCCCCACCCATCCTTCACACTGCTACCAGAGTGATGCTTGTAATCAAGGAATAATAATTCTCATTATAGCTAACATTTTATATGGAAATATACAGAATTTCTACATGGGCCAAGGAACTCACTAGGTGCCGGGTGCTGTGCTAATAACTTTGCCTCTATCCTTTTACTTACTTTGGTAACATCACATCCTGCTATTCAGTTTTTAATGATTCCTTTTACCAGAAGAATAAAATTGTGTTCTTTAATATGTCATGTGGACCAGTGTCATGATCTGGTCCACTCCTTACCATGATTCACCTCCTGCCACTGTCACCCTTTCACTTGGCACCTGCATGATCAGGCACTACTCACAGCTTACTTCACACACTCTCATTTTCTGTGCTTTTAGACATGCTGGCCCTTGTCCTCTACCTGCACATCCCCATACCCCAACTTTTAACCTCTGGTGCCTCATTAACAGGATCACTTTCTTAGATGAGACAGTTTCACCATAGCACACCTTGGAGAATAGTAAGATGAATATTCTGGAACTTTACTACTAAACTTCATTGCCACAAATTGGTGCCCTCAACAGACTATGAATTCTATATTCAAACAATCTTTGTCAAAAGGAAGGCTTTCAATCACCATTTCAGAACCCAAATCACAATGTTTGCCAACAATCAATATTTAACTAGCTAATCTGGTGATTGGGCTTGTGAAAACACAGTCCTTAAGTGGCAAAGTTTGCAACCAGATTCTCTTGAGGACAGGGCTCTTTGCATGTTTTGTTTCATGCTTTCTTCCCACTTTCTAGGACTAAACCTGGCATATTTTAGGCACTTGAATATTTGTTTTGTTGATACAAAGAGACACTTTTATGACTATAACAAACATTTGGATATGTACACATTTTCCCCATGTTTTATTTTTCATTTTCAATGATGATGAGAGTGTAAACATTTCTAAAAAAAGCAGTTTAGCAATATGTATCAAGACCCTAAAATAATGTATATCATTTGTGGCAGAGACTGCAAACTGCCTACCCAATATCTATTTCCCTCTTCTTTACTAAGAGAAAGAAGTACTACAGAAATCCTTTATTATTGAGATGAAAGGGTGTCCAGCTAGACTTCTACATTTCCCAGCCTCCTTGCACTTAGGTGTGGCCATGTAACTAAGTTTTTATGGCTAGCGAGATGTAAGTGAAATTCTTGTGAGAGGCTTCCAGGAAGTCTCCTTAGAAGGTGGACAGAACACTGATGAAATCCCCTTTGTTTCCTTGTCCTTCCTGAAGTCTAAAACTAAGGTTAGACTGCAGAATCTTCTGCAGCCATCTTAGACTCATTGAGTCAAAAAGGGTTTATTACAGGCTGTTGGAAATACACAGAATTTCTAAATGGGTCAAGGAACTTACCAAGCTGGGGAGTACTGGCCAAGGACAGCATCCCTCTGCCATGACTTGGTTGCTCACCACTTGGCACTTGTGACAGGAGAATGTCAGCTCATCTTAAAGAATCCAGGCTCCTCCTCCTCAATACTATCCTTTCCAGAGGATCTAGCCCTTCTCTACTTAACCACCACCTCCCCGTGCTCCCTTCTGCCTCCAAGTCTTGCAGCAGTGTGTGTGCATGGAGGAAATCAAATCCCTTTAGAACCTGGAGCTACCAGGAGACCTGGAAAGCATCATTCTCCTTTCTTCTTTTCCAGTCTCTGAAGTACAGAAAGACACATGCAAAGGGGACTGGAACAGGTGTGAGAGAGCCAATATGAGGTACTTGCCACTCTCTCAACTTAGCATCACCTGCAGTTCTTTGTGTCAGGGCTGTCATTGTTCAGAATCAGCAGGGATATCCAGCAGTGGGAATAAATAGTGAGGTTTGTTTCATGGATGTTATGCTGAGGGAGAAAAAGTTATAGAGCCCAGGAAAGAGACGCTATAGAATCACACTTGGCATTTAGAAGACCTCAAAAATGACAGGAAATACCAACTACCAGCTAGGCATAGTCAATTCAATAATTCTGAGGAATCACAACAGCCTCCTAGGTGGGCTCCTGCTCTGACTACTGTTCCCTTCTCTGCACAATAATCAAAGTGATTGGGATAAAACTCAAGGCACATCAAATTTCTCTTCTGCTCAAAAATCCCCAAAGTCATCCCTTCTCAGGCAGAGAGAAGCCATAATCTGCACTCTCCTTGCTCCCTCCTGGACCTCATCTCCCACTTCCTCCCAATGCGCTTCCTCTTGGCCACTCCAGCCTTTGTTTCTCCACTGTTCCAAGCACATTCCTCCTCCGGCCTTTGCTTTGCCACTTTGCCTGGAATACTCTCCCCAGGTATCTGTGTGGGCTTTTCCTAAGTGATACTTTTTAGAGAGGCCTTCACTGGCTACCCATCCCTTATTTAAGCCTCCCCTATCCACCAACGTTTCTACCTCAGTTCCTCTTTAGTTTTCTCTTTGCACTTATTGCCCCCAATGTACCATATTTTTCAGACATTTGTCTTATTTACAGATAATCTCTTCCCATCTCCTAGAATATAAGCCCAATGCAGGTAGAGATCCCTGTCTCCTTTCTTCATCATTTTCTCCAAAGAAACTAGAGCAGTGCCTGGCACATGATAAATGCTTCATAGATACTTGTTGAATGGATGAATAAATGAATGTACTGGTTAAATTAAAAAGCCATCAGACTGAGGAGAAAATAAAAGAAAATTTTTCCATAGAGGGATCTAATGTAAGTGGGGTTTCTAAGGAGACAGAAAAGGAAATTTTCTAACTCTCTGTTCCTTCCAGAGCTCCTTGGGGTCAGGACTGTGGAGGGGCTGTCTGCCAGCCACCTTCTGTAGAGAAACCCTGGAGCCAACATTGTTGTGGCCGGGAAAGAACATTGGCCGAGAAGCCAGGAGAGCAGACTGCAGCCTTGCCTCTACCCTTCCCACTCATGTGGCCCCTGATTTTACTGATGGAGAAACTGAGCTTCTGTGGGCTCCTACCTCCTTCCATGGTGTATTGGCACTGAAGGAATGATTTACTGATAAGGGACTTATACTCCACAGGTGTAACTCCAATGCTCAGGGGCTACGTTTTAGCCTTTGAATTTCCTCCAGAAAGGCTCATGGCAGTAAAATTCCTTCTTTCCACCCCATGGAGTGGGGCCACGTCCCCCAGGCTGTGACCTTCTGCAGGTTAACACTGACACTCAGGGTCCATGGGGTTGGCCATGGCCTGCCTCTTTAGGATACCCCATCCCATCTGCTGCCGCAATCTTGCTGTCCAGCTTCCATTTCTTCCCTAAATACACAGGCTTTCCCTGCACCTTTCACATGAGTGTCTTGAAGGAATCCAGAATCATTTTTCTTTAAGCTGCCTGAAATTTGTTTTGGCAGAAGTTCTGAAGGCTGAAGTCTTGAGAGATTTGGGCTCTGTTAAATTACAGACATAAGTTCCATGAGGTAAATAAATAGCTTAGGCAAAAATTGGAGTACCCTCACTGTTATTTCTGTGCTTGAAACTCTACCCATTTGCAAACCCGACTCTAGAGCTGTCTCATCCACGAAGCCTTCCCAGGTCACCAGAAGGAAGGGCATCCTACTCTCCCAGCGGCTGGGTGGCAGCACAGCATGGAAAAGGAGCCAGGCTGATCAGATCCCAGGTCCTGTTAGTGGGTAGCTTCAACCTTCAAGTTCTCCAACTTCCCTGAGCCTCAGATTTCTCAATTTTAAGTAATGATAGTGACAATATATTGCATACTTGAGAATTGCTAAGACTATAGATTTTAAATGTTCTCACCCCCAAAAATAAGTATGTGAGTTCATGGATATGTTAATTAGTTTGATCTAACCATTCTACAATGTGTACATATATCAAAACATCATGTTGTGTGCCATAAATAGACACAAATTTTGTCAATTAATTTAAAAATAGTAATAGTGAAAATAATAGCACCTAACATTTATCAAGAGCTTAAGCTAAGCACTGTGCTACATACATTACATTATCTATTTTAATCAATCATCTTTAACAACCCTGTGAGAAAGGGTATTTTATTATCCCCTCTTTACGTATGAGGAAACTGAATGTAAATGGGATGATAATTTATACTTCACTGGGTGTTTAAAAATACATGCATCCTATCATGCAGTAAGCACTCAATAAATGTAAGTTCTTTCTCCATCATACCCACTAAACCAACTTGTAGGTGTTATTCTCAACACTTACCATATATTGTCTTATATAGTGATGTACAGTACTGTACAGTCCTGGGTAGGGCATATAGGACAGGAGACAAGGGTTAGAGACTCGAGAGTGAGCCAGGCCTGGGCTCCTGCACTCAGACATGTTACTTAATCTTTATGCACCTCAGTCTCTTTCACTGTAAAATGGGAGAAAGACTGTTAACTGTAAGGACTCATTGAAATAATATATGAATATAATCTAGAAGAATGCCTGGAATATAGTAGCTATTATTACTGCTATTATTTTCATTAATGTTAAAGTACATATCACTATTTATTCAATGTTTTCTGAACAATAAGACAAGTCTGTTCCGTGTTTGTTAATCTGTTTGGGGCTTCATCCTATGCCTGAGATGCTACAAAATTGTTTCTCAAAGTGCATCCAAAGGGCCATCTGCATCAGAGTGTCCTGAAAACTTGTTAAAAGGAAATGTCTTGAGTATCTCCCCAAAGCAAATGAACCATGATCTCTGACAGTGACCCAAAATTTTGTATTTGAACAATCTCTTCAGGTGAGTCCCATGGACACTGAAGTGTGAAGACCATTCTGCTAGGAGCACCGAATATCTGTGAATGAAATAAGCAAATGGGCATATTATTAAGCTAGTGCTAATAACTTTAGGTTACAATGACCCTGGTTTTGCTCCTGACATAGAATTTTTTACTTCAGTTGCTCATTTGGCTTTTCCTTGTTCCAAATCCTCCTTCAGTCTATTTCCTTGGTTAGGCGGAATAGCTTTCTATTTAGGCACAGGTCTTCCTTAGGCTCTGAAAAATTCCTGAGAGTTGGTATACCCCAGCTGATTCATCAAAAACATGTGCATAGACGTATGCACACTCTGGCTTCTGGCTCTGAGTATCATCCTGAAGCTCTATTAAGACAAGTTATATTGATGGAGGCTATAAGAAAGCAAATACCTCAAAACTTTCAAAATACTATAATAATAATTTTAATTGGCATATAAATCTTTTTGACCTGAACATTTTAGCAAAAGGAAGAACAAAAACTTGAGTCACATGAAACATATGAATTAAATACATAGGTATTCTGGATTTATTTTTACACCAACTAGATGTTTTTAAAAGACATTTTTTAAAGCATCACTAAAGTAAAAGATTATTGTTCTATAAAGACATGTCATACCAACATTTCAGTAGAACACTACCCCTTTAAAAATAGAAGGGAGGAAAGACAGAATAGTGATGTGGTCAGCAGAGTAATAAATTAAATTCACCTGGCAGAGTTCATTCTTCAGGTCTGAGGAATGTAAAAGAACACATTTCTAGTGAATGAAAAAAAAAATCCACAGAAAAAGAGACCTGTTTCAAAACATGAAAGGAGAGGTTACAGTCTCAAAACCCTGACTCCAGCACAAACAGCATGTCCAGGTTAAGAGTCATACTCCCTGGGTCATTTCTATACCAAATATGCAACATTTTACACAAGCCAAACAAAAGCTGTCAAGCCCAACAAACCCCAAGCTAGTTTAATTTCTCCCACAAAAGGAAGACAATAACAATCTAGAATTGAACACTGTTTTTTTTTTTTTTATTAATGGTGCCTATATTTGAGGTTTTTAGTTGAGTTGGATGGTAAAAAAACACACACTGACTTCCTCCAGAAGGTAGTAGTTGTCATATGCTAAAAAGCTCAACCTAAAGTTCTATAGCATTTGCATGGTCTCAGCTCTAGCAAATTTCTCACCCATTTCTGCTTCAATTTCTTCATCTGCAAAATTAGAAAAAGAATTGTGCCTATTTCAAAGGGTGGTTGTGAGGGTTCTATGTTATAATGCCTGTAGAGCTCTTAACACAGTTCATTGCATTCTGTAAGACCTTAGTCAAAGCTAGTTTTTATAATCGTACAAGATTTAGCTTGGAGACAAAGATGTCCACCTGTATTGGAATGAATAATCCATGCTCATGACCCTAATAATAAAAATAATGAGATACGATGTTGTGTAGCCCTAGCAGGGAAGCTAAAGGTCACATGGAAACTGAAGAACATCAGGTAAATCCAATTATCTGAGCACTGAGCAGCAGGAGGTGTTTGATGTGTATTAGTTGGACATAGCAAGCTGTAAAGGAGATGGTACTTTTAAACAGGCCTTATGTCATCAAGAAGTTTCTATGCCAACCATAATTCATCACAAATTTAGGAAACAGTGCCAAATGCAACCCCAGATTATCTGAGTTGTAATTTCTAGGGATAATGGCTGTTAACTCCTTTTGCTCTGAGATATATAAAACCCTGAATATGAATTTGTATGTTTTCACAAGTTACACTGTAACAGTGACGGAGTGGGTAATATTTCTGTTTTCTATCAGAAAGAAAGAGGTCTAAGAAGATAAAGCTGCTTTCATAAAGTCAGTCAATTGAAATAGAAACTCCATCTCTTAACACCAAATTTCAACTTCGGTTCTGTAAAACTCACCGCCTTCACATGGGCTTAGAGTGCACAGTAGCTCTGATTTCCTTTGGTTTCATTTTCAAGAGTAATAACTTATAAATTTAAACCGATTCCATGGTTTTTCCTCTCACTGTCTCTCTGGATATGGTTGAGGGCGTTTTTCTTTGCAGCTTCTGAGTAAATGTGATGCAGGTGTGAGTCTCGTGCTGGGAAGGATTAGAAGGCAGTGCAGTCATGGAGGCTCTGGGGACCCACACCTTTGGTTTTTCATTACAAGCAGGTGCACCAAACTGGGATCAAATACGAGATCTGAGAGAGAAGAGTTTGCATTCCAGGAAGCCGCCTTGGCTTCCAAGCAGGATGCAGCAAGGTAGTTGGGTGAAACTTGAGGATCAGAGAGATGGCTGTCCTGAAAGGAGCAGGACTATGAGGAAGTTTTATATATGGAAAATGGGTATCAGAGTTTGAGATAAGGACCAGTCAAGATAACAGAGGTGTGGTAGAAGAATCTGCTATAATAGAAGCTGAGAGGTCATTGGCATCATGCCTATTATTTTAAAACAAATGGACAACAAAGACAAATAGAACCTGTAAAGAAATGATGGTTCTATAACTGACAAGAGGAAAGCAAATGAAATAACAGAAAAGTAAGCTTTTTGGCACCAGTGTTGGTTATCATTCGTTATTCTCAGAAATAACAAATACCTATGCCTAGAAATATACACCTTAGGAAAAAACATCAGAAATACAGCAAACACTTCTGCAAGAAGATGTTCATCACTGTGTTGCTCAGATTAATAAAATAATGGAAGCAGATTTCATGTTCAACAATGAGAGGATTCTAAATAATGTAGCACATGTTAATACAAGTAAATATTGGATGCCCATTAAATAAGCTTTTAAAGACTGTTTTATGACATGAAAATGTTTACAATATTGTATTTAGTGAAAAAGCGAGACGTAAAACATGTATGCAATGTGATTTTCTGCAAAAGAAACACAAGAACATAAAAGAAACAAAAACACTGGAGGTAAATGCCATAAAGGAAACAATGATACCCTATAATTAGGTGATGAATTTGTGAGAGATTTTTGTATTCTTTTTTGTTTAAATTTTTAGAAATACTGAAAAATACAACTAGCTTTCAGTGATAAGGAGAAGTACTATTTGAATAAAGATTATGCAATAAACCTATACAGAAAGATGGCCAATGTGCCTGGAAACCATTTTTTTTTTCCCTACTAAAAGCTACTGAGCATATTAAACCTGGAGGAAGACAGTTCCAAATTAACCTTACGCAGCACCAACCCCATGGCTACCTTGATTCAAACATACAGGAATTCACCAAGACCACACTACTCAGCTGGCCTCAGGAATGCACATGTCTGAGCCACTTCCCTTCAGCCATGTGGGGAACATCATTCCCATATATTCCCAGAGTTGAAAGCAGTCCAAGTTCTGTCATTTTCAGTGGGTAGAGGGAGGAAGAGGACTACGTGATGGCATGCATAGAATCACGTATCATCTCTTGTGCCATTATATCTTACCAGCTTTCTTCAGGCGCAGACCCTCCAACATGCTGTTTATTTTTTTCAAGAATTTGTCCAAAATTTGATATGTGTAAAAGATGTCTGTTTAGCCTTCCTTCCTTCAGCGTTTTCACCATTCATTCAAATGTGTGGTAGGAAAAGAAAACTATCTGATTAACTTTAAAACTTTTATCTGTCTGCATTGAATTCTATTTATTTTTTATTTTTTTTAGATGGAGTCTCGCTCTGTTGCGAAGGCTGGAGTGCAGTGGCGCAATCTCGGCTCACTGCAACCTCCGCCTCCAGGGTTCAAGCAATTCTCCTGCCTCAGCTTCCCAAGTAGCTGGGACTACAGGCATGTGCCACCACACCCAGCTAGTTTTTTGTATTTTTAGTAGGGACAAGGTTTCACCATGTTAGCCAGGATGGTCTCAATCTCCTGACCTCATGATCCGCCCACCTCGGCCTCCCAAAGGCTTATTTGGTTTTTAAATGTTCTCCTCTTGGAAAATGAGCATTTTCATATGCTGCAAGTAGGAATATGAACTGATACAACATTTTTAAAAGATCTTTTAGTGATTAAAAACACATATATATGTATGTTATATAAAAATATATAGTATATATTAAAAACACATATATACGTTAGTAAGTTTACCTACTCGAAAGTATGTATACCCTTTCACCCTAAATGCCACTGCAAGGGGTTTATTCTAGGTAAATAATCAGTAATATTTATAAACAAAGGTTTTGTTTCTGCTGTCTTTCCTAGTTTTATTTGAGTTTCAAGTGGTACATATGCAGGTTTATTACATGGGTAAATTGAGTGTCGCCAGGGTTTGGCGTACAGACAATTTTGTCACCTAGGTAATCCACATAATACCTGATACATAGTTTTTCAATTCTTATCCTCCTCCCACCTTCCACCCTCAAATAGGCCCAGTGTCTATTGTTCCCTTCTTTGTGTCTATGTGTACCTAATGTTTCACTCCCACTTAAAAGTGAGAACATTCAGTATTTAGTTTTCTGTTCCTGCATTAATTTTCTTAGGATAATGGCCTCCAGCTCCATCCATGTTGCTGCAAAGGACATGATTTCATTTTTTTATAGCTGCACAGCATTCCATGGTATATATGTACTACATTTTCTTTATCACTTCACCATTGATGGGCAACTAGATTGCTTCTATGTCTTTGCTATTGTGAATAGTGTTGCAATGAATATACATATGTGTGTCTTTATGGTAGAATGATTTATACTCCTTCGGGTAATATACCCAGTAATGAAATTGCTGGGTCTAGTGGTAGTTCTATTTTAAGTTCTTTGAGAAATATCTAGACTGTTTCCACAGTAGCCAAATTTACATTCCCACCAGCAGTGTATAAATGTTCCCCTTATTCCACAACCTTGCCAGCATCTATCATTTTTGACTTTTTAATAATAGCCATTCTCATTGGTGTGAGACGGTATCTCATTATGGTTTTGATTTGCATTTCTCTAATGATTAGTGATATTGAGCATTTTTTTGTTTGTTGGTCACACGTATGTCTTCTTTTAAGGAGTGTCTTTTAATGTCCTTAGCTCATTTTTTAATGGAATTGTTTGGTTTTTGCTTGTTGATTTTTTTGAGTTCCTTATAGATTCTGGATATTAGACCTTTGTTGGATGCATAGTTTGCAAATGTTTTCTCCCATTCTGTAGGGTGTCCATTTACTCTGTTGATATCTTCTTTTGCTGTGCAAAAGCTCTTTAGTTTAATTAGGCCCAACTTGGCAATTTTTGTATTTGTTGCAATTGCTTTTGGAGTCTTTGTCATGAAGTCTTTGCTTATATCCAGAATGGTATGTCCTAGATTTTCTTCTAGGGTCTTCATAGTTTTAGGTTTTACTTTTAAGCCTTTAATACATGTTGAGTTGATTTTTGTATATGGTGAAAGGTAGGGGACAGTTTCAATCTTCTGTTTATGGCTAGTCAGTTTTCCCAGCACTATTTGTTGAATAGGGAATCCTTTTCCCATTGTATGTTTTTTGTCAAAAATCAGATGGTTGTACATGTGTGGCTTTATTTCTGGGCTCTCTATTCTTTTCTATTGGTCTATATGTCTGTTTTTGTATCAGTACCATGCTGTTTTAGTTACTGTAGCCTTGTAGTATAGTTTGAAGTCAGGCAGTATGATGCCTCCAACTTTGTTCTTTTGTCTTAGGATTGCTTTGGCTATTTGGACTCTATTTGTTTCCATGTGAATTTTAGAATGGTTTTTTCTAATTCTGTGAAAAATGTCATTGGTAGTTTGGTAGGAATAGCATTAAATCTGTAAATTGTTTGGGGCAGTATGGCCATTTTAATGATATTAATTCATCCTATCCACGAGCATGGAATTTTTTTTCATTGTTTGCATCATCTCTGATTTATTTGAGCAGTTTTAGAGATCTTTCACCTCCCTGGCTGACTGTATTCCTAAGTATTTTACTCTTTTTGTGGCTATGGCGAATGGGATTGCATTCTTGATTTGGCTCTCAGATTGGATATTATTGGTGCATAGAAATGTTGCTGGTTTTGGCTGGGTGCTGTGGCTCATGCCTGTAATCCTAGCACTTTGGGAGGCTGAGGCAGGCGGATCACCTGAGGTCAGGGATTCGAGATCAGCCTGGCCAACGTGGTGAAACCCCATCTCTACTGAAAATACCAAAAATTAGCCGGGTGTTATGGTGGGCGCCTATAATCCCAGCTACTCAGGAGGCTGAGACAGGAGAATCATTTGAACCTGGGAGGCAGAGGTTGCAATGAGCCGAGATGGCGCCATTGCACTCCATCCTAGGCAACAAGAGTGAAACTCCATCTCAAAAAAAAAAAAAAAAAAAAAAAAAAAAAAAAGAAAAATGAAAGAAAGAAATGCCACTGGTTTTTATGTATTGATTTTGTATGCTGAAACTTTGCTGAAGTTGTTTATCAGATTGAGAAGGCTTTGGGCAGAGACTCTGGAGGTTTCCAGATATAGTATCATATCATCTTCAAAGAGAGATTGTTTGACTTCCTGTCTTTCTATTTAGATGTCTTTTATGTCTTTCTCTTGCCTGATTGCTCTAGCTAGGACTTCCAGTACTCTGGAACAAAAGTTTCTTATCAGATTTTTATTTATAATTGAGAAAAACTGAGAATAATCCAAATGTTTAAAAATAGGAGATAAGTTAAATGAATATTCACAAAATAGTAAACTATGCCATTGTTAAAAATCATGAGAATATTTAATGGCCTGAAAATATTTATGATATATTGGTAAGCACAAAAAGCACAGTATAGAACATTGTGATGCTAATTTTTTTTTTTTTTTTTTTTTTTTTGAAGGATGACTAAAAGCCTATACAACACAGTGGCAACTGTAGTATCTCTGGGTGATTTTTATGTACTTTTTCTACTTTCCTATGTTTTTCAAACATTATGTATTGAACATACATTATGTTACTTTATTAATAAGACAAAATAAGTTATAGTATTTCAAATTCCTTTGCATTAAAAACCAGTGTTCTCATATGAAATTTGGTTTAAACAACAACATTGACTATCACATGTCATTGGCATCTTTTGGATAAGACACAAAAGCTCTGAGAAAAGGCTAAGCAAACAATATTTGTTGAGAATTTACTATGTGCCAGATATTTTGGCAAGCTGATCTTATTTAATCCTCATATAAACCACCTGAGATAGATGGTGTGCAGCCTTTCTTTAATTCCTCTTTATATACTGGAATATAATTCATCCAGAAGATTTTCTCACAAGGGTCTTGTTCAATGTCATTGAAACCACCCTCTATTTTTCAAAATGATGATGATGAACTGATTCCTGAGGCTGGAACTGAAAATTGTTCTGTGATTGTGAGACACGGCTCTTTGAAAGCATCGCAAGCACCACCACCACAGTGAGGACACACAAAGACTTCTGGGAAGGAACTAGTTATTGGCACCAAGAATCAACGTCTAAGACAGATGTCCATGACTTTCATCCAGTCTAGCCTTAAAAAGTTGTAAACACGTATCTCTATGAAGAACCAGAACCTCTCTGAGGGGAATGTGTATTCATTCTCCTTCCTTTTGGAGCTAATCATTTTACCAAATTGCTTGAGAACATGCACTACAAAACAAAAAGAAGTATAACTTTTCCTTTAATGGATTAAATAACCAGAAAGTTTGTAAAGTGGAAAAAGTAAGTATGAATTCTATTTTCCCTAAGATCAGAAGTAAAACAATTTAATCTTTTTGAAGAAATCAGATAATTTGGTTTTGGCCTTTAAAGTTCTTTGTTTCTTTTCTGTGCTATTATTTATAAGGAAAGGATCACTTGATTTTATAAATTCTTTCCTCCATCAATTAAAAATACTCTGATTCTTCCTAGTGATTCAGGTTAAAAAAAAAAAAAAAAAGGTTTCATATAGATGTTTTTCTTCTAGTGGCCACAAAAGTAGAGTTTAACATTTAGGGAATGTGTATCTCATCTTTTCTGAAGTTTTATTTATTAGCAATGTGTCATTTTTACATTTTATGAAGAATGCTTCCCAAGACAGTGTGGCTGAATATCTCAACTCCAATTGGATGGGAGTAAAAAGGCCTTTATAATTACAGGGTGGAAAAGTAATGCAAGCTTCATTTAGTCAAAGAGCTCTTTGCCCTAGACAACTTCAAAAATTAAGTGACTGAGGGAGGGTCTGGAATTTCATTTAAATGAACAGGGTGCCTGTCATTATACTTGACACCTGGGTTTAGTATCGAAATGCTGAATGAAGAAAAAAAAAAAAAAAAAGACCACAATAGGACAAGATAGATTCCCTCTGTATATTGCTCTTCACCCAACACTTTCCTCATTGCCAAGAAGAGTATTGTAAATCACTCCCTGATTATTCTTCATATGTTCCCCAGATTGTAGTTCATTTCCCCAAACCTCAACTTATTGCGCTTTGCTGGACTGTAAGATCAGAGTGTGATATTGAAACCAGGCTCAACTTCTTCAGAACTCTACTAGTCATATTACTCAACCTCTGTGGTGTGCTCAGTGCTAAATCTATGGTCGCTCCACTCCCATTAAAAGCTCCCTGGATTTTGTTTAAGCAGGGTGATATCCTTTGTTACCTCTGAGTGGCCTGTGGACAATTTTGGCTAACCCTTGAGAAGTCCACTCACTTTGCCTGGTTTGACATACTTCAGAAGCCATCAAATATAGCACATGTAGTGGCTCTGTGACAGGAAGATTCTGAAGCTGGGGACCAGGAATATATGTTGTCCTAATTACTGAGGGATGCTTTTACCTATCGGTATAAGCTCTAAAAGGATATGAATGTGGCTAAGTGTACATGGATCATTAAGCCTTTTTCCTCCTATAAATTGTGATCTTTCCTCCAAGTTTAACTTGAATGTCAGGCAATAGGATCACAGCTCCAAGAGGAAAAAATGTTTAAGGCCTGGAGAAGGGGATGGTGGGGAAAAGAAGTAACATTTTTAAAAGTCTCTTGAGTTTTAAGTGGAGATACTAAAGGAGGCAGGATCAAAGACATCTTTTCATAATACTGGTAATAATTATTACTGATGATAATTTAAATACTTGATTGTCTCCACTATATTCAAAGGAGACTTGTGGTTTGGTTGTGCCTCCAGAAATTACAGAATATAAAACAAAGTTGGAAAGTTGCACATGGACCAGACTTTGTAGAAGAAAGAAATAGCATTTTAGATTTAAATAGAAGTCATAGAAATTATTTTGCAAATATAATTTATTAGGGGAAGCAGAAAGAACTCTAACCAAAAACAGAATAAGGTGTCACATGTGTTTTTTACAAAACAACATAAAAGGGAGCTTTAAGGATGCCTTCCAGAATGCAGTAATAAATATCAGTAATATAATGTAGGGATTGGGCATGATGGGTGGAAACAGGTAAATAATATTATTTACTGGACCAGATTCTAGTGTAGAGGTGAGTAGGGAGAAGCCAAGTTACAATTTTTGCACAGAGAATACCGTGTTCTCAAAACTCCTTGCCTCCTCCAAAACATTATATCCATTTGGAGAAGGGTTCTAGCCAGAACTCAGTTCTTCCATGCCCCTCATGTCTCACAGGAAGTTCTGCAAAAACATGTCTTGCCAACCTGCACATCACTTATGTCCTGAACTTTCTGGAAATTTCAGCCCTTGTTGGGAGAATAGGATGTTTGTTTTAAGTTCCCTCCACCAGGCCCATAGGAGTTTATAACTGCTTGTAACTGGTGCCAGGTTTGCAGACAAGCGTGTAAAGATCAAATATAGATAATTGAGTTAGAGGTTGCTAATAATCACTGATAGTTAACAAATCAACAAAAGAATTTATCAAATATCCTTGATCTATAAGGTCAGAGGAATAGAAATAAATTTAAGACACAGCTGCATTCAAGGGACCTACAATCTTGTTGTAGGGAGGACATTAGATATTAGTTATTGCTAGGTATTGTTAGTTAATTTTTCATGAATATCAACATGAATTAGATGATCAATAAAAGCCATCAAGTTCAGATAAAGGAGAAATAGATCACCAGGAACTAGAGTGATGACAAAGTCTTCAGAAAATTTATGAGACCCAAGGAAGGAAGGGAGAGAACAAACACACCTTCATTGATAAACTGTTAGGGGTCAGGCACCTTATATATGTTCTTTTACTTAATCCTCTCACTGAGTATCTGAGGTAGATTTTATTCTTTTTTTTATATATGAGAACACAGAAGCCCAGAGATACTTAGAAACTTGTGAAGGTCACAAAACCAGTAAACAGAAAGGTCAGGATTTGAACCCAGTTTCAACTGCATTCATAATCTTACACTCTTTGTACTTTAATTTGAAGGATGGATGGATGTGATGGGCTGAGAAGAGGTCAGAGAACTGATTTAGAAAACATAGATGCTGATTTAGAAAACACAGCATTTGGCATGTGTTTTCTAGAGCAGCACCTGCCAGATGATTGAAATTAGTCCAGAAGTTAGCAGCTGTCTCAGTGAAGGAAGGAGAAAAGAAACATGGCAGCCCAACACACAGAAGAAGATGCTACAATTGGAGAGTTTTTAGCTAATTATTTTCTTGTTTGGGGTATCTCCAGAAGCAGACCGAGAGACAAAGATTTAAACGCCAGCAGTATGTAAGAGTCAAACTGGAAAAATTGATAGAAAAGTATAGAAGTGAGACGGAGAAGAGAAGGCAGCAAATACAGGGTGAGATATTAAGACAGTGACCACTGTGGATGACAGAAACTTAATCTTACAGGGGAATCTTTGGAAAACAGCGTAGAAAACAAGCCTCAGACTCCTCCACCCAAGTATTCAGAGAGCTAGAGGATTTGTACACCAGCTCCTACCAGCCATTGGTTAAGAACTGCAGGTGGCAGAGGGTACAGTAGTTATTTTTCTGGTACTGCTTGTCTGCCATGTATACAAACAGAGCTTTATCTAAGGCTTGGAGGAAAAGTCCGAGGAGAAGCCATAAGATACTGACAGCTGAAGCTGGCTGCCTGAATGACATGGTTAAGGCTCAGGGATATGCAGAGGGCATTGATAGCACCTGCTACAAACATCAGTGTCTTTGGCACAGGCTTTGTGATATTCTCTACTATTCTACCCCCTTTGAAGTGTATGAGTATGCAGATCATTGTCTCTCAGACTTCAGAATGCATAAGGAGCACTTGGGAAGCTTGTTAACAAACCAGATTCTGGAAACTTACCCATTGAAATTCTGACTCCTGTTTCAGAGATGGAGTCCAGGAATTTGCATCATTAATAGGTATCCCAGATGATTCTGACACATAAGGTCCACATATCACTCAATGAGAAACAATGCCTGAACTCTCCAAGTATTATGCAAAAAATATATGAACAAGAGGGAGGCTCTGTTATTCAGTAAAGAGGATGGCTTTTGGATCAAGGTATCCTTGGATTTGAAAGCTGGCTCCATTACTTCATGATCTTAGGAAAGTTACATAATCTCTTTGCTTCTGTTTCTTTACTGATAAAATGGGGGTAAAAGCACCCATCTCAACTGTTTGTATGAGAATTAAATAATGTAACAGAAACAGTCCAGAGCAGTGTGAGGTACATGGTAAGTGCTCAGTGTTAATTCCCTCCTTTTCTTTTTCTTAGAAGATTAAAATCTGTTGACAAAGAAGAACGAATGGCAATTGATTGTTAGTGCTATTTGACAAATTATACCTGGATAATTTATACAAATTTTAGAAGAAAACTCAGTGATAAAACAATGCAGGCCTCAGCTCTAAATTTACCCCATACTTTTTCAGTGCACCTAAAAGCTGGGCTATTTTTTGTCTTCCACTTACGATCACATTACCTAATGATTATCCTGGGGCTATCAAAAGAAATGCTCATATGCCAAGGAACAGATCGGGTTGATCTGGCTTCTAGATCTCGCCCAAGGACCTGACTCTAGATTCTCATTCTTAGACACTGACTTTCTATACTGAGAAGCTACTGCATTTGGTTTATTGGCTCTTTGTGTTTCCAGGAATGACATTTCCAAGCATGCATTGGGGGAACAAAGGATGATACCAAGAAAAAGATTAGAGACAACACATAGATTATGATTTTGGCTAAATCATGCCTGTTTATTGTTATCCCATCATACCCAAATTGATTGGCAATCAGAATGAATTTGGGATTATAATAGTATTACCATAATATAGACTTAAAAAGATGAATATTATAGCACAAAGCAAAATGCTTTGCACTTAGTAGATCCACAAATACTTGCTGAATTTAATGACATCATTCAGGGCACACAGTCATCTTTATGCTTCCTCAACATCTCTAGGTATAATCATTTTCTCTCCATGACTCATCTTTCTCTTAGTCTCCTAGTTTGACCTAAGTGTTAACCAAATCCCTTTTGCCTTAGTTTAAGATAATTGACTTCTACTTTGTCCTTGGAATATGGAGAAAAATATAACAAAGAACGAAGCTTTGTTGACTTAATTGCATAAATAACATGTCTAGACTAATAGCAGTGATTTAAAAGGGAAAAAAAAGCTTTCTATAAATGTTATCCCATTTCCCTGATATGGGTCTTTTGCCATAGCACAGTGCCACCCACAAACATGGAGCAAGGACATTTGTTTCTTCAAACACAAACATATAAGATATGTATTCCAGCATCTAAACATCACCAGAAAAACAGGCACTGCTGGACATGAAGCCTGAAGCATGAGCCAAGTAGGAAATCACTCTTTTATCTAACCCCATGAAACTGCACCTTCTAAAGCAGTCATTTTCCCCGTGTCTGCCCAGGAAAGCCAGTGTAGTCTAATCATATAAAGATGGACTTGAGGACTCTGTCTGTTCTTAAGGCCTGAGATCACGTCACATCTTGACACCTCATTTTCTCTAATGTAAAATTATGGAGTTGGATGAAATAACTGATAAACTCTCCTGCATCCCTAAAGGTAATTTATTATCTAAGGGAAACATTTAAGATAATCAATAATAACTACAGTTGACTTTCATTATTTGCAGAAAGTATGTTCTATAAAGTAGCCTCAAACACTAAATTAATAGCAAATACTGAACCATTGTTCCTAGGGGAAATACAGAGTTAGATTCCTGCAAGCCTCTGAGCCCAACATTTTTTTATCCACTGATCAATTGATCAATAAATAACCTTGTTTTATGTATATTTTTGTTTAAAAATACATTATTTAATATATGTTACCAATTTATTAACATTGAAATCATGGCCGAAAGCACTGCAAATCATGACTGGATGGAGCTTATCTAACAGGGGTACTTTCTCTGCAAGGCACATTAGAGTCTTCTTGTGCTGTGGATCACTACACAGTACATTATTAGCACTATAATTGGAGGCCTTTCCAAATAGCAAAATCATCAACAAAGCACAAAAATGCAGAAAACATGGTAGTAAATAGACCATGGAGAGAATACACAGAACACCACCTTATTCCACTTCAGGTGGGAACCTGTGGATCAGGAGACTCAAACTTTTGCCTGTGTGTGTCTGTGAATGACCACAAAAGAGCCACAAATACGGATTTGGCAGTTACAAATAAGTTTTAGTGAATAGGTACACAAGTACGGAATCTGCCAATAATCAGAATCAACTGTATATTAAAAATATACATTTTGTTATTTTATAGTCTCTTGCTTCTGATAATAGCAAATTTTCTCCAAAACCTTAACTTAAAAGCAGTGTAGTAAGCCCCCGAGCTCCCCTACGTATTCGGTAAAATTACAACCCCATCTCACAGATGGTGAAATGTGGAAATGAAGCAGCTTCCTGCATGTCCCCAAGCAATGTGACAGCCGAGCCAAGATAGCTCAGGAGTGTGAAACTAATCCTGTGTTTGGCCCACTGGGCGGCCTTGTTCCTGCTCAGTCACCCGCTGTACGATGTTCTCCCTTCACCGCTTGTTAGCTACATCCTGCACTTAGGCTCTGTGGTGGAAGTCTGCAGATCATTCTGGGACATGCCTTCTGGAATTGAAACAAGTGATTATAACTATCAACCTGTAATTTTGTCCTGTAAGAGTGTTACCTGACGACTAACTGGCTGGTTTTTTTTAACCACAGTTTTTTCTTTCAGAGATGGTGTTGCTGACATTTACTTCTATTCCCTGTGTACAGGCAAAAGTCTCAGCTCCACAGCCTCCTACTCAGGACACTCCAGTCTCATCTATCTCTACATATATGTACCTGGAAACCATACTGGGCTATTCACTGTTCCTTTTCTAGAGGGCAAGAATCAGTTTATATTTATTTTTAAAATTCTCTTTTCCTTTTCACCGTGTCCGTAGCAGTGCTGGGGGCATAGAACAGACTCTGAACATATTGATGAAATTGAATTCTATTCTGCAGAGCACATTTCCCCAGCCTTTTCAGGACTTGTAGTTGGAGGGAAACAGTACTATGGAGTATTTTCAGACTTGCTAAACACTTTATGTAATTTATCTCACTTAATCCTTAACAACCCTGCAAATCATTATTTTTCCCATGTTATAAATGGAGAAACAGGTCTGAAAGAATTTGCATAACTTGTCTAAAGTCACATAGCTAGTAAATACAGCTGTGATGGAAACTTAGAACCTGTTTTTCCTATGGGTTATGACTTAATTTATTGGTCGCAGTAATGCCTTCTGTTTCACCAGCTGCAGTTTTAACCAAACAGGTAATTTGAAAAAAGAAATAATATTATTCTACTACTCATTGCCTAGACCTTCACAGGCAGACAAAAAGAGTTATAGAAGAAAATAAGGATTGGAGTATTTGGGTTAAAACCACCCACCATTTACCAGTTGCCCTATAAGAATTACATAAAAGTTTCTCTGCCCAGAAATAAGAATGTAGTCATACACTGGGAGGACCATTTTATGATGTTTATCTTTCAAAGAAACAGAGATTAATGGAAGTAATATATCACAAGTTGAATACAAACAACAGTATTGGAAATCTCTAAACATAGTATACAAAATGGCTTTTATTTTACATCTACTCATCTTTCACCTAATTACACAGCTTCTGTATTATCTCATAAGAAGATAAGTAACTGACATTCTTTTCTCTCCATTAGTAGCTGTTGGACATTGTTGGTCTGTCTAGAATTCAGCAGATATTACAATTCTCATTATATAGATGAGGTTCAGAAAGCTTAATTGTTCCAAAAGATTCTTTTGCATCAATTATGTGCCAAGCATTGCATCTAACAATAAACTCTGGATTTGATAACATCCTAAGATCCCTTTCAGTCAATAGTCTATTCTTTTCTGTGGCTACTCTAAAGATTATCAAATTCTTTAAATAACTGTGAACCCATTAAAAGTCTTTGGAAGAATGTGTAAACCCGGAAAGAGATTTTTTCTTTTTCTTTCTCTTTTTTTTTTTTTTACATTTGCTGAAATCATTCCAAGATTCTCAGGGCTATGATTCTACACCTTTAAGATCTGTCTATAACAATACATTGATCAAAAATCATGAAACCTTTAGAAAGATCCTTGGCATTTACCTTGCCCAGCTGTCATTCTCTCCATAACATCCGTGTTCAGATTTAATATTTCCAGTGGTGATTTTTCCACTGTTTATGCCATTTTGAGAAACTCTTCATGATAGTTATTTAAAATTCATCTCTCAATGACCTTTTTCTGTAAGTCATAACTCTTCTTGAACCATAGAGAACAAATCCAGATAGTTTTAAAAGGACTCTATGTGGTGTGATCATAAGTCCCTGACAGTACTAGTTTATGAGTGTTGCCCTGGGTTCCTGTCTATTTTAGTATCTATCTCAGACTTTTCATTGTATAATGAAATTTTAGTGTAATCAATCATTGCTTTAGAACAAGCTGTAAATAGATGGGTAGGCCTCCCCTTTCCTCTTGCAACTTCTGCTGTGATCTCATCTAGTAGCATGTGCGACATGCATGCAGTGCACAGCGTCCTTACCCTCATAAATGGCCGAATCTAAAAGATCACCAGTGGTAATTCATCCCTCTTTCCCTGCCCCTTTCCTCATCACTAATATTTCTTCTTCAAAAAGAGCTTGCTGATAAAATGAAGTGTGCTCAGACATAAGTTGCTAGGGACAGCTAACTCTTTCCAGTTTCAGGTAGTTCTGGGAGATGTATTTGATAATCTTTCACTGCTGGCCCCTTGGTATACCTATCAGTTATACTGTGATCAGTGGCAAGGCCTGCAAGATACATGAAGTTACCAACTGGCAGTCAACCAGGAGACTGTGAATGACAAATGTAATAAATTATAGTTCAGGTACATGTGAAATAAGTGGAGGAAATAAAGAGAGTCATCCTATCTGTGGAGCAAAAGGAGAAGAGTTTAAACAGTTTTTGTATTGTTTTGTCATTTATTGTACTGTGTAAAATTTACAACTATTCACTTATTTCTTTGACAAAGCTTTTAAGTTTTGCCATACATACTTCTAGCAACAATAAGTTAAAAGAAAAAAATTAGATATGTGTGGTATGGTTTGACTGTGTTTAGGTTGGTGCAAAAGTAATTGCGATTTTTGCCATTGGAGGTTAATGGCAAAGACCACAATCACTTTTGCACCAACGTAATATGTCCCCATCCAAATCTCATGGTGAATCGTAATCCCCAGTGTTGGAGGTGAGGCCTCATGGGAGGTGTTTGGATCATGGGGACATATCCATCATGAGTGGTTTTAGCCCATCCTCTTAGTGATATGTGAGTTCTCTGAGTTCTCAGGAGATCTGGTCTTCTAAGTGTGTGATATCTCCCATCTCACTCTCTTTCTTGCTCCTGCTTTTGCCATATGAAGGGCCTGCTCCCGCTTCAGCTTCCACCATGAGTAAATGCGCCCTGAGGCCTCCTCAGAAGCAGATGCTGGTGTCATGCTTCCTGTACAGTCTGCAGAACTGTGAGCCAATTAAACCTCTTTTCATATAAATTGCCCAGTCTCAGATATTTCTTTATATTATATGCTAGAATGGCCTAATACAGTGTATTGAGTTGAAAAATAAGAAGCAAATTTTGTTTGCTCAAGAAAGTTAATAATAAGCATGTAACATATATAAAATGTTTGTTGGTGTTTACCATTCATCATGTTATAGTGATATACTGACCACATAAAAACCAGAAGATACAAATGTGCTGGAGAAGCACCAGACATTACTGTAAAAGTAAGTTAACTAGTTTGTAAAGATTGTGTCCCATTTGTAACCACAGAACATACCCTTCATAGGCTTCTTTCTGTGAGATATGACTTTTCGTTTAGATCAAATAGCTATTTTAAATTACTTTCAGTCATTTTTCACTCTACGGGTTTTTTTTTTGTTTTGTTTTTGTTTTTGTTTTTTTTGTAAATGAATTAAGAGTAAAGCAATAGCTGTTAGCATATGGCTCAATGAGCAGAAGAAATTAACAGTCAAATAAGGACAGTTTTGTTTTTGTTTTTCTTTTTTTAGAGACAGATTTTCTCTGTATTGCCCAGACTGGACTCCGACTACTGGGCGCAAGAGATCCTCCTGCCTCAGCCACCTGAGTAGCTGGTGCTACAGGCATGTGCCACTTCTCCTGGCTTGACAGTTTTATGTCAGTGCCATCAAAACATCTCAAGTGAAAAATCAGTTCATTCCAATCTATGCATTTTTTTCATCAAATTTATGGAATCAAAGTCAGTCTTTTGGAAATTCATTCTCTTAACAGTGTAAAACACCTGACATTATTATGAATGCCATAGTAAATTCAATTAAAACATTTAACATTCAAGATAAAATTATATGTTTTTGCAATGACAATACAGCACAAATTTTTGTGAAACAATGTTCTTAATACCATCAGAAGCTTATGGAGCAGAGATGAACTTAGAATTGGATATGGTCATATATACTTCGTAATTATGTACAAATAAGCTATGATATTCAACCAATTGATATGGAAACCATAGTGGTCAAATTGTACAACTATGTTAATTAATATACAGAGTAACTAAACTCCGAAATTTTATGACAAAGCTGATATTAAATTTTAGGAAATTACTTCGGCATGCAGTATGTACATTTTCTGTTTGCTACTTGAAATCAGCTTTTAAAAATGTTTGTGCTTTTGAGGAGCTGCTTTGTAAAGCAACCCAAGTGTCCTACAACAAAAATAAACATTTTCGTAAGAGGTTTCTCTCAACTGGATTTGAATTCTTAAAAAACTCCATTGGAAATATGTAGTAAAAATATTTGATAAATGGAATAGTAAAAGTTCTTTAGCCTTTGAAGTTTGTAGATATTGTATATACTGAACTATATTGAATATCTATGTGTGTGTCTTGATGTGCACATACACACACAATATATTAAAAACAAACTTGCAAAAAGAAAGACGTTGAAATGTATCCCTAAAAAAGCAATGAAGAAACTGAACAAATTAAATCATGGGGGTTCAAATGACATACCTGCTAAACTTTTAGCTCTAGCAGGCCCTAGTAATATTAACACTAATCAGTACGGGTTAGTTTTGTGCCAGCAGCTAAGTAAACAGAGCACTTTAGGACTTCTCTTTCATGGTCTCAACTGTAAAGGAGATACAGTTATCCCTGTGATTTTTTGTTTTGCTTTGTATTTTTGTTTTTTAGTTTAGTTTGTTTGTTTATATTAAGAATCTGTAGCTGAAAACAGTGAGGCGGTTTACCAAGGTCACTGAGCAGGAGGGAGAGCCAAGGTGTGCTGGTGGTCATGACACTCAGTGCAGCATGGCTATCTGTCCTGTAACTGCTCAACCTTGAAAACCTATGCCTTGCCACCAAAATGATGGTACCAAGCTTTATTTTGCATTAGACTTTTTTTTTTTTTCAAATTAAAAGTACTAGCCCCTTCTGGGTAAGATAATAATTCACCCTTTAGGAGAGATGAAACTTTCTGATAACTTTAACTCCTTCATTTTATAAATGAGGACTCTAAAATTCCAAAGTGTACTCAATGGTATCTTCAAAGATACAGTGCAAGTGAAAGTAAAGCTGGTCCCAAAAGCCCTGAGGCTTAGCTCTCTCCTCTAATGCATGCCCCTACCTCAGATAAACCTTTAAATCTCCACATACATGTTAGTGTAGATCTGAATCTTCCCTCTAACACCCAGAGAGCTTGATAGTGATTCTGTACAGGTAGAAAGGCCCTATGGCCTCAGGATGTTCAGCCAGGAAATTATAATGACATTAAGAAGAGTTGGCCTGGTAAGAAAGAAAGATCTTGAGAGAGCATGGACTGAGGGAAAACATGCATCTTGAAGTTGCTTGTATTTGTATTAAGGCTCATTGTTTCTGTGAGAACACTTTATCTGCAGGATGAAAGGAGCATGTGTCTGAAAGTCCTGCCTTCCTTGACTCACTTCCAAAGAAATGAAGGACAGGACCAGTGTGGCTCCTAGCCATCCATGCTCCTAAGGGTCCCCAAAAAGGCCTTTCCCTGGGTATTCAGATGGTGCCATCAGCTTAAAATGTCTTTGTGTAGGACTGGCTGCACCCAGAAATCTGGCAGCTGAGTGTTGGGAAGAAACTAAGAAATCCTTGAAAAATATGAAAGGATCAAAGGTGCTTATTCACATATTTTCAAAAGAGTTCTGGTTTTAATAAGAATCAAATGAGATCGGATAGAGAAGAATCCAGAGACTGATTCTGGTGTGGAAAACTCCTTGTTGCAAAGACCAGAAGAAAGGAGGATACCAATGGGAACATTGCTTATTTGGAAGCAAAGCATTAAACAGTGTGCAATTGAATTGCTCTGCCCTTGAACCTGGAGGAGTGCGCAGGAGTAAGCAATTACTTAAACAGACACATCTTTCCTAAGAGATATGATCCAAGAAAAATAATGAACTACAACAACCAAAAAACTAAGGAAAAGAGAAGAAACTCTCAGCCTTCCCTTTTACCAGAAAAGCAGTTTTATGTTTCAGGAAGACTTTCAACATAGAGTACTGACTTTGTTCATGCATTAGTCAGTCATCAGCACTCTAGCAGTTTGGATGAAAGAATGTTCTAGAGAAATTTTGGATATTCTCTTACCAACCAACCAATCAAACCAACCAAAACTACCCTCTACACACTTTTCTTTAGAGTAAAATATAATTTAAGTGTGTGTTATTACATGGAATAATTGTTCATAACAAAGAAGATCCATTCACTTAGCAAACTCCTAATCTTTAAATAGACCAGAAATAGTCAGTGTTCAGATCCACACACATATTGAGGCTTCAAAACTGGCACACAAGGGTCTCTTTTATAGAACCCCATGAGACTTACCTGTGTATTCTCCGTGAAACTTTAAAAGAGGCTAATTTATATTTATCCCTAAGGGGTCAATGAAACTGATAGCAGCAATCTTCTCTTATAAATTGCAGATGAATAATTAATGAAATATAATAAATTATAATACTAGAAATGAAAAACAAAGAGAGAAGCATAATACCTGGTGTTCACAGGGTATGAAGAAAGAGACACTTCGTACACAGGATGTATGAGTTTAAATTGGCATAACTGTTTCTGTAAAATTGTAGTATTTGTTAGTAACTTTGGTAAAAGCTCATCCTCTTTGACCCAGCAATTCCAGTTGGAGAAATGTATCCTAAAGAAATCATGTATGTCTGTCTACAAAGACTTAGCTACAAAGTTGTTCAGGATATATTTGTTTAAAAATGAAAAATACATATTGTAAAAATTTTTAAAGGCAATGGAATAAAGTATGGTGCGTTCATTTGATCACCATTTTATAGCCATTAATAACAGTATTTTAGTAAATATTTAGTGATGTGCAAACATATATAGAATTACACTATGCAAAATTAGTGAAAAATATTCAGAGTATATATGCCTATGTTGAAATTGGAATGAAATGTATTCAATTATTCATGGCAGTTATCTTTAGGTGGTGGGATTTTAAAATTACAGGGATTTTAAAATTACTTTCCTTTATACTTATATTTTCTAAGTATTTATATTTATGGTTGACATATCTGATGCAGTATCCAAACTTCCCTTCAAAATTAAACTGCCATACTCATAGCCTTGTTCAGCAGACAGCTGCTCTTTGGGCATGGGGGTTCTGATTGGTCCAGGGAAACTTGCCTGGTCCCAGATGACCTCATCCCTTAGGTTGGTGAATCTTGCGATGGCACCACCTTTCACGGGTTATGAGAAAGGGATAAAGAGAGGTAGAGAGGGAAGGAGGGTGAGGTGGTTGGTCCCTAAAGCTGCCTCCATTTGCTAGTTTCCTAGTGGCAATTGCCACTCCGTTTCCTAGTGGCAATTAAAGTAGATATGTACCTTGCAATAACTACCCCACTTCTCGTCTGTTTCTTGTAAACAACTACAAAAGCACAATACCAGGAAGCCTAATCTGTTATAATCAGGAAATAATGCTAAATTTTGTTTTCACATAAAGCTGTAGCAGGGTAATAACTTTTTATGCTTTCTGAATTATAAAAAGAGAATTGGGCATATTTTATATTCTTGACATTCTGTTGAGCAGCATGTGCTTTTCTCAAGAGAGTAAAGTTGTCTGCTCTGCTTCTCTATTTTTATAATTGTGAGCAAATAACAATATTGTTTTATTTGAAGCTTGTATAAGACCTTCCCCCTATATGTGAGTCTTAATCTTACAGAAATTCATTTATCATACCTCCTCCAATGCAGTTTTCTTCATTTATTAGTGCATAGTTTCCAAATGCATTTCTGAGAGTGGCATTTTAGTAACATCATTGATCTCCAGCCCAGTGTGCTTTGGAAACTCTGAGAATCTACATGTGGTCTGCGAGCAGGAAATATTGTGGTTAGAAGAAATAATTATTGAAGGGATGGATGAACAGAAGGAAGAGATCTTAATATCAGTTAAGTATGTTTTTTTTCCTGTCTGTCATATGCTTAGCACTGTGCCAGCCTCTGAGAAGCCATGATGATAAGGATGATTTCTATTCTTAGGGAGCTTAAAATAATGTTATCTTGGACTGGAAGTCATCAGATTTGGATCCTCCCTAGGAGAAATCTATTTTTATGGGTGATCCTCTCCTGAAGCCTGGCCTGACCACCCTAGAATATGTGAAGCTCTGAAAAAATACATGGAGCCTTTGTCTATATAAACAGTTTTAGTCACCTCAAATCACTATTTCGGTCCCATTCTGGAGGCCCAACCTCATGCAGTCCTTCAAAAGACATTCCACACCAGTCAGTAAGAGTAATCAGCTTGCCGGGTCAGCACCCTACAGCCTTGGAATAACTCCACAGATGGGAATATTAGAGCTCCTCAGGGCATCTAATTGGTTCTACACATGGGATAGAGGTTTGACTGAGATCTATGAGGATCCCTGTATAGGCATGGAAAACCCTGCCTGGATGACATTGTGGGCCTCACCTGTCTCAGGCACTGGAAGGGGACTAGAAAATTTGGAGGAAGATCCTCCAAAGCACAGTCCCCATAAGGTATGGGACTTGGGGCAGGAGTTCTTGCTCACCTAGGTCTAATGGCAGTACTAAAGGTAGACATTTCTCTTTATCTTCCATTTTTCAAATGCCCTTCCCTCTGACTCACTTTGTCACATATATACCCACAGCATCCAAGGCACTAAACATAATAAGTAATGACCTTGGTAATGGAAAATTCCAGCTCCCTCCCTAGAGTCTGACATGCCATCACTACATTTCCAGACAGCTTATCATTAATGACAGCAGTATGAGCACATACACATTTAAATTTACATTCCAAAGCTCCAGACAGATAAGGGAACATGGATAAAAGCTCTTGCTCCTATATTTGGACCATATGACTCCAATATATATAGACATATTTTATTCCTCAGCCACTTAGCTGTGAGGTCCTGATGCTGATGAGCCACATGGATTTCTTCTTGTAAACCACGAGCCGTCCAGCAAATCAGGATCACTGAGCTATTACCTGGACAGCACATGAACTTTCAGACAAGTGCTAGAGACCATAGGCAGAAGTTCTGGCAGCTGGAGCCCCAGAGGATGAAAGTGGAACACTGAAAGGAGATGGAGTCTAGTGCATCGTTTGTCCCAGACACAAAGATCCAAATATGAGCCCTGCAGAAAAAAAGATCGCTAGTGACAGCTGAAGAAACCTCTCTTCTTAGACATTCAGCGGCATAAGGCAACTCAGTGTAGCTTTAGAGCACGGGAGATGAGATGTGGTATATACTACATTAAAAGGTCACTGTTTTCCTTTTTGTGGTGCTTTTTCACACAGTGGACCCCTGACCTACAGTTGCATCTTGAGGTTTGGTGACTTAGGAGGCACTAGGAGATGATACTCCCGACTCAGGTACCAGTGTCCTCATAATGAACAATGGCAGAGATGACAGTTGTCAGGTGTTCAGGAGTTCTGAGGATGTGTGAATATCAACTATTTATAAATGGGCACCAGAAAGGGAGAATAGAAGAGGTGCAGCATTGAACTGTGGCTGACAGACATCAAATCTTTTATTCATACTCCACATTGACATAATATTTAATAGAGATCAAATTTCTTCTGCTGCTTCCCAGAAAAATATTTCTTAGAAAAATGAAAAGAACTTAGGATTTAGCCATAGAACTGAATTCAAATCCTGGCTTTTTAGATTATGAATTGTCTTTTTTTTTTTTTTAAATTAAAACCCACCTCCTACACAAGAATTAATAGTCTTTGAACAAGCCATTTGATTCTTTGGAGACTTAGTTTCCTCATCTGTAACATGTGGAAAATATTGACTTCATAGAGGTAGTACAAGGATTAAATATGCCTTATAAGTCTGTTACAAAATCTTTTGTGTTACTAATCATGTGGTCACTGTTTTCTAAGAGCCTACAGTTATTGTGTTCTTCAAAGGGTACATGAGGATATACTATCTTTGTTCTTCAAAAATATGGACTTCTTTGCTGGATCTGTCCCCTGGTTGCCAGTTACAGTGGTAAATAATTGGGTGCAAATGCTTGTTTTCTACAAACAGTTGTTGGAGGCAGAAAACTCATTTCTTCAAACCCTTTAAAAGTTACAAGACATTAATGCATGTCTGTGTGCCAGCAGTTTAGAAATGAGAGTTCCCACATTCCTTGTGCCTGGTTTCATTAGTTCACCCCGCCTTGTTGGTGTTAAGGTTTTATAAATAATCAAGACAGGATTGATTTGTTCCATTTCAGCAAACTGTAAAAGAAAACAGTCAAGAAATCACTTCCATCATCATTTCCCCACCAATCACATCACTCTTTAAAATTGGGCATAAGCCTGTGTTGCCTTTCTCAATTAGGTGAATGATGATTTCATTTCAGTAATCTTCAGGGAAGTTATTTCTGGTTTTGTACAAACATGCCAAAATAATGCAGCAGGCTTCATAAAGAGTTCAGTTTGATTTCTCTCTGGCTGAAGGGATACTTAAGATGCAGAAAGACCTGACCACCAGTATTATTAGGATTTATGGTGTTTAGTCAGACCTACCTGGATGTGGCCTAGAGTAATGGAAGGAACATCGAGGCAAGAATCAGAATACACAGGATGCTTAAAGATCTCTGGTACTGGGGTTTAAAAGCCTCTTAGGCAAAATCCTGGAAATTCCAGATGAGGGCTGCCTTTTAGATGTGAATAGAGAAAGGGGCAAGAAACTTCAACAAGAGTAGACCTACTTTTGTAGGTTCTACATACTAGATATCCATATACAATCAATCTCATCCACCAGTATACTCTATAAAACCTTCTGTTGTCCAGATTTTCTCTATAACTTCCCAACTGATCCTTGTACCTATGCCTGAACAGCTTCAGTTTTCCCAAGGCAGCTGTCTTTGGACTGATATTCCCTATATTCTCTTCTAGTTCTATTAATCTATGCCAATGTATGAACATAAACAGGAAATACAATGGTGTGAAGACATAGATTAAAGGCACTTGCCTACAATCTATAGCATCCCACAAAGTTGTTTTTTTGTCTGTAGCCAATGCACACACAAACAATTTTAAGTTTGTTTTTGTAATGTATTTTTTAAACATGTGAAACTACCCCCTTTCTTTGACACAGGGTGTTGCTTTTTCTCTTCAAGAGAGAAAACATTCACATCAGGATTGATTTAATTTTTCCCCTTTTAAATCATAAACAGTCCTGGTACAAGAAACAGTAGCTGTTATTGATTAAAAGTTCATTTGCCTTGCCTGGGCTGATGATTGATACTTGGAGTGCAGGAGGGGTGTTGGATTTGGGCTGGGGGATTGGAAGTGGGGCAATTTTGTCACATTACCTGTTCTTTATAAGAGTGTTAGTGTTGGAGAAAATTTGAGTTTGGGGTGAGAGCTTTTTTCTCTGTGTAAATTTTAGTAGATGCTGGTCCACATTTTTGTTTTGTTTTGTTTCTTACTACGCTGGGTTCGCCAGCTTTAAGTGCCTGTAGTGCACATAAGCTTGTGAGAGGTCCTCTAAGTGGGCTTTTAATGGTCTGTTGAATAAAGCAGCTACCAGTTCAGGAAATGCATGCATTTTATAGGTGCATATTTTCAAAGCCTCTATTTGTGAGTGCCAGTTGAGAAGTGCCTTTGTATGTGTTCTTCACAGACCCAGTATAGCCATAAAGACTGCCTCTGGAAGTATTAAAAAGCAAAGAAGAAATTTCCATGTTCCATTTATGCTTCTAATATAAAAAATAATAATTTTCTGGTTAAAAAAATCTTACCTTTGGAAAAGTTATTTGAGCCCATCAGAAAATTACAATTTCACAAGTGTGGCAGTCAGATTCATTGAATATATTTGTCAGTGATATTTGTAATCAAGGCATGGGATCTTAAAGAAGCTAAGAAGTAATCAGTAGTTACAACAGAACTCTTAGTCTTCAGTTTTCTCATTTTTCTGTGTTGTAAACATTACCTCCCTTTTAGTTTTTAACTGTAGCAAACATGTACCAAGTACTAGAAATCCTTGAACTTGTCAGTTAGCAGAACATCTGGAAGTAATAGCAACTTTTGCACAACACCATTTAATATTGACATATTAAATTTAAAATAACAGAATATATAATATGATGCCAGGTTTTATTAGATATTAATAAAGGCAATGGGTAGCAGCACCAAATGTTTAAGAAAAACTGTGGTGGGAAACCTTAGATTTGAAAGATATTTTATTAAATTTATTTTTCTGAAAAATTAAAAAGACTGCTATTATTCATATTTAATGGCACAGCACCATGACTAAAATTATGGGAAAATGGTCTTCCATAGAAGGCATAGTTTGATAAGTATCATGAGTAAAAACGCATGAAACTTTTGAATAAGTTTATAGAGAGCTTATGTATCATAAGTTTGACTGTTTCAGAGTTGCTTTAAAGTTCCTGGAATTGTCTAAGCCAAAAACCAAAGGGAAAATGCAAATAAGCAAATGCTGATGGATTTGACTATATACAATGTAAAACCAGTTTGTTGCATAAAACACTGTAAGTAATATTAAAAGGGAAAAAAAGACAAATTGGAAAAAAAAATGCAACATTTATTATAAAGCGTTACTATAAAATGAGAATTTTTATAAATCAGTAAGAAAAAGACTAATACTCAGGTAAAAATTAGCGGGCAAAAAAGATAATAAGCTATTTATAAAAGAAGAAATGCAAGCAGCCAATGTACATAGTAAAAATTATTCAACATTATTGCAACGAAATGCAATGAAATGACATTTATTTCTATCAGCCTGCAGGTTTAGGGAAATGGATGCAGCCATACACTGCTACGTATGTTGGCACAATTTTCAGAAAAATAATTTGGGATCATCTATCAAAAGCCTTTAAAATGTTTACACCTTTAATATAATAAATAGTTTCATTTCCAGACCTGTTGCTATGTATCTCTCACTGTTTCTCTTACACCAACGGTTTTGTTGGCATTCATTCACTATTGGCAATTGAAAAATTGTAACCAAGTCTCATTGTCTAATCCTAAAGAACAGATTGAGTAAATTATGATGTAGCACATGGTATCATACTATGAGCTGTGTAATTATTATGGTATAGATCTTTCCTTATTGATATTAATTTGTATTCATAATATCAAATTAAAAACAAGCTTCAAATATGTATTATGCTATGATTTGATTTCTGTTAAATTATATATGCAGATTAAAAAGGTGGAAGCTTGTATATCAAGTGTTTATGCCATTATATCTGGGTGGGTTGAATTACGTATGTTTATTTTGTTTGTTTTTCAGCCTAAACCTTTTTTTCTGTATTATTTGTGTTAGACTGAGAAAAAAAAACTTATTTTAAGTTCGATCCTGAAGAAGCTATCTAAGGAGATCAAATGACTTATCTAGCCCAAGATATATCATTACCACTAACAAACTTTCTTTTCCTCTAAAAACAACTTCTCTTACAGATTTTTCCTTTCTAGAATGTTTTTCACCCATTTTACTCATGGGTCATCTCAGCCAGTGATGACTTTCATATTCCTCCAAGGGATCATAAGATTTGTTTCTATGCAATAAACTCTCCCAATCACTAGTAATGAAATCAAGCCCCTCTAAATTAAGGTCTTTGTTAGAGAAAAGCCAAGTCGATGAATAGTTTTGTAGGATTTGAATGAATTGATGAATAAATAAGTCAGACTCTAGGCTTTCATCATACTTCCAACCTCTGGAATAAGAATGTTAACTCAGCCAATTTAATGTTTAGGAAAATCAAAAAAAGCAAAAGAGAACAACATTTTAAAACTTCCATATCCAAGCATTAAGATACTCACTGATCTTATTTTTGAGCAGCTACCCAAAGGATATTAGAATGCCCAAAATCTGTTTAAAGTGAATAAACTTGAAAGAAAAACAACAGAAACAATATACAGGTTTTGGAACTGATGAGACCTTGGGTGCTCCTAGATCAGCCCTGCATCTTGCAAGGCTCTGAGCCCTGTGGTCTTCCATCCTTGCATCTTGTAAGCTGTGAGAATAGATAAGGCATTTGATCCTTCTGAGGTGAAATAATGCCAAAGTAAGGTTGTTACAAATATTAAATAAAATTAAATACATCTTGCATTAGACAATTGATAAATATCAGTTTCCTTCATCCCAGAAGATAAATATGAGGACAGGAGGAGAAAGCAGGAAATCTCCCTCTTCTCTAACCCCCATGTTCAGAATTTCAGGAACAGTCCTTGCAGTGTGGTGGGGGAAATATATATGTGTTTGGAGGGAGAGAAATGAGTATAAGTTTGGAAGGAGAGAACATTTTTAAATAATTTTAACATCCATCTGAGAATAAGAACTAAGAAAAATCCATGATCATAAAGTGCAATACTACTAAGATACTGTAGAGCCCAGGAAAGCTTTGGGCCTGCAACACATAGATCATTATTTCTGAGAGTCAAAAGGTTCTCGGCTTGCCCTGCCTGCCAGATGGTGCTGAGCAATCTTAGCTGTGCCACTGAATGCCTATTTCAGTTTTGCTCTTTGCCAAATGAGAACACAATATTTTTTATCTTGTAGAATACACCAACAAAATATAATGATTTTTAAAAATGCTTTGAGTGCTAGAGAAGGTAGTACTTCCATCCAAATTATTGTAGTTTTTGTCATTTTTGGTGTGGCTGAAGGTGTGTGTTTTATTTTGGAAGTCCAAAGCTGGAGAAAATTCCATCTCAGTTCCAGTTGAAGTAAGAAGTGCTTTGGAGGAGACCTGAAATTTTAGGAGCTCTTGAAACATGATGAATAAGTAGGAAGTTTAATGAAAAACAAACATTTTGTGATGGTGGGGGCTAGGGCTGAGGGTTGGGAAAATGGGAATGGACACGTGGTGTGAACCTCATACTGAATGTGGTTTGAGAGCGTTGCTGTGAATTAGGCATATCACAAATGTGAAACACATCTACCACAAGGTCTACTATTGTGGGTTTGAGTTTGAAATACTGAAGTGTTTCTTTAGGATCAAAGCTTTGGCAAGGGAAGGTGGGCACGGGGACAGGTTCCAAACTGGCCCGAAGCAAAAACTTCAAATTTTCCTTAGGAGACACGTGGTCTGAGAAAATGCTTTTGGTTGCTCAAGTATATGTGTTCACATTTACTTTGGAGCATTTTTTTTTTTTTATATTTCTTAAGTAAAAATGCCTCTTCTTTAGAAATGAGCAATAGCTGGTAGCTGTTGATCTTCTGTCTTGCTGGCTGTCTCTTCTCCCCCATCCTTTTGAGGCCTGTTAGCACTTCCTGCCTGAACCCTCTGGAGGGAAGTGAGAGAATACCCCTAATGAGTCGCAGTCTTTTTCTTCTCCCATAAGCCCGGTTAGCTTTATTTGAAGTCAACATGGCAAACAAAATATGAATGCTCATGTATTTAGAGAAGGGGAAGAGGACCTGGATGGATGAATCCCTTATCTGGGCCCTGGGCCTCACTGTATCTCAAAGCAAAGAGAACAAGACCACTCAATTCCATCACATCAGGAGCACCCAGCTGGCAAGGACAGCCCTCAGCATTCACACCAGATGTCTACTGAATCTTACAACCTTCTTGGGAAGTTAATTTTAAAAATAAAGGCAAAGCACACAACTGGCAAAGGTTCTCTGATGGAAATTGGAAATAGCAGGGAACAAACAACACAGGAAATAGGAATTCCCTTTAGGTGCAGCTCCCTGAGCTACATCCAAGAAGAGTAAGGCAAAATCCCATTCCCTGCCACAAACCCACCACTCATCCTGAAGGACTGAAACCTGGAAAGTAAGTTGGCCTTATTTTCTCTATATCTCTTGACAATTCCCCATTCCTGCTCTTACAGCTTTCTTTTATTCCCTCCAAATGGAGGACTTTAAATAAAGTCCCTTCTCCCATTAAGTGCAATAGAAGACTAACTCCTTGAGGCAGGGATTAGATGTTATTTATATTTGTGTTCCTACTGCCCAGCAAAGAGACCTTCATATAGTAGGTGCTCAATAAATGTTTGTTTATTGTATGCATGAACAGATGCATTCAATAATAATTCAATGTGTGTGTGTATGTGTGTGCATGTGTTTTGGGTGGCAGTGGGGGGAAGGCGTGTTTGAAGACTCTCCCCTAGGTCAGGGTACCTGGTACAAGACTGTCCATTTTATATGAGCTATCTCACTCACTCCTTCCAATCCTACAAGGTAGGTCATCAGAACTTCTCAGGAAATGGATGCATGTAGAGATTAAAGTCACATGTGAGATACTGAGGGTTGATATTTAGATTAAGCATGTGCTCCCTCCCTACTATGATGATTGAGAGTCTCATTGATTACACTCTCTCAGACAATGATCCAGGCTGTGCCGTGCTTACAAGATATGAGACTGGGTAAACCCCTTTATTGTGTAATTTTAAGGAAGGACTCCCAGAACTCAAATTGTTCCCACCTGATGCCTGAGAGACCAAATTCATCCTACGTTCCTTTCTGAAGGAATCTCTGGACTCCAGAATTAGGGTGGAGTAATGCAAATATTACTGGCATTGAATCTTGGGTGTATTTCCAGCATTTCCTCTAACTGGATATAATACTATGTGAATCAGTTTGCCTTTCTGAGCATCAGTTTATTCAACTCTCCAAAAGGAGTATATAACATTGCCTATTCTCTCACCTCAAAGGAATGATGTTGAATAAAAAATCCAATTAGATGAACTTCATAAAAATATTTGATATTTGCTAGATTGTTAAGAGCAGAGACCCGTCTTTTATTTTGGTAAACTTCACAACACCTGGGAAAGTGCTCAATAAATTTGTGAAATGGAGGAGTTAAGATAACTTCATATTCAAATACAAAATTTTCATTTCTCTGGTTCAATTTAGAAAGTTGTTAGTACAATTAGAAATAACAAAGATAGAAACAAAAATAGCCAGTCAATTTTATACTCTATTTCTCTTTCTACTAGATCAGGTGTCATCAACCTAATATAAGAATAAGCAAAAGATTTATTCAGTTGTTCTCAGTGCTACAACAAGATCGACAAGCTTAAGTGCAGGTGCCTGGCCTATCCAGTACAAGTTTACTAGTCCTGGTTTGTGTTTTACCATATTCTCCTGTATGTAGTCCTTCTCTTGTGATCAGTGCCATCCCAGATGAAGTCTTTGGTTCTTAGAAACAAGAATTCTTTGTTAAAACGAAATTGCCAACATCAGCCTATGTGAATAACCACCCCACAAGTGAAGAATAAAGAAGGTCTTCAGAGCCACTGTCCTGTCCTTCAAACAATAACCAGTTTTTAGGAGACCATTTTTCTTCATTATGTCTTAACAATTGCCACTCTTCTTACCTAATTCAAGCTGTTTTCTTAGGCTTTTTCTTCAACATTCCCTATGTAACATAGTACAAGGCTTGTCATATAAACTGAAAATAGAAAGGAGAAAAAGATGATAATCACCTTGATGGCAGTAGAGCAGAATAAATACATCAGTTAATTTTACCAGGTTTTTGAAACCCTTCGTAGTTTTTGAAACCCTTGGTAGTTTTCCCTTCCCATTCCAAGGTAGCTAAGCTATTTTGTTTTCTTGGTTGAGGGCTTTAGAATTTCAAGGAAGCAAGCATAACCCAACAGATGCTCATAAGACAACCATTGAGTTGAGTGAGTTTTGGAGCTGAGCTTCGAGGGACATAATAATAGATTGTTTCAAAGGCATAGAAGTGACTTCTGGGAGGATTTGAAAGTATCTGGTAGGGGAGAGATTTAGGGAGAGTCTCTCAGAAAGAAAATGGGAGTCCTGCAGGTCTAGGGAGCTTGGGAAAACGGTAGCCTGCCTGCTGTCTTTCAACGGCATCTTCCTTTCCAATGAACTGGGGAGGTGGCAATAACTTAGAGGACATTGGTTTCCTGGTATATGTAAGGGGACAGTTTGAGATATGTGGAAGTTCCTAGCTTCAGCAAAAACACTAGAACCCAAGGCTGATATGGAAGTAGCAGGGCTGCCCACCTTCAAGGGCACAGGTGTGCTTGGACGACACACATATCAATGGTGACCAATGTCGACCAAAGACGAAAAGGTTACTCTTAATGTTCTGAGCTGCCTAAGACTCTCACAGTTCTTAAATGATACCAGAGAGGTGAGATATTTCCTCTCTCACTATTCTCCAGGAATATCCTCTACCAATGTTACAAATGTCTTGGTGTTTATCTTCCAAAATCCTAAGTAAATTAGGTTTTGAAAAATAAATGTATTTGCCATTTATTGCACCCTGGAATTATAAATTAAAGTTCATACTTGTTACAAAACCAACGTATAAGTTTAGATCTAAGAACAGGTTATACAGCCCATGTAAAAATATGTGTAAGCAATTTACTAACATAAAAAAGCCTCCTAATTCATAAATGTGGCTATAAAAAGTCCTTTGAGAAATCCTGGCAGGGACTTCCTTTAGGACTCAGCATTCAACATCTTATTTAATTCCTGCTCGTATTGATTTTTTTTACTAAAATTGTTTATTTCCTAAGTGCTTTATACTCATTAACTAACGTAGCCACATAATAACCCCATGCAGTAGCTAACATTATTATCATTTTATAGATCATGGAACATGAGTGGCAAAGACAAGATGAGACAAGATAAGTCAAAAGATCCAGCACTTTTGAGTTCTCAACTGTAAGAGACCCCGCTGTCTTTAAAATGGTCCAGAAAAGTTGTGTGTGTTCTCACAGACTAGCAATTATTGATTCTAGCTCGTATGACAGGTGTCTTGGCAAACAGGAAATGGATGACAGAGCCTTATAACAACTGTAATTTTAAGAGACATATCAAGAAGTCATGAGTATTGGATGAGGAACAGATGGTTTTCATCTTCCTTTACCACAGCACATAGGAGAATGCAGCAAGTCCACGTGGGTGTCAGCAAACAAAAATCTCCATTTGTATCTAGCACTTAACACTCTCTATTCTGCTTCAGGAAAAAAAGTAAACATGCCACAATAATTGAACCTGCACACTTAAGGTTCTAATAATCAGATTCTCCTGAAGAGGAGAGGGGAGAGAAAGAAAAAGAGAAAGAAAAAAGGAGGAGGAGGGAAGAAAGACAGACATAAAGAAAGACCAACAACATTATTTTGTTCTTTGTTTCCATTGCCTCTTCATGGCTGAATCAGCAAGTGGAACACAAATATTAACTCTGAAAGATATGTGGAAATGTGAAGCATAATCTTTATGATTCTGACAGCTGCTGATAAGCAGCAGCTGAGTTCATGAATTCCAAAGACTTTCTGGGTATATTGTTAAAACATTTCAATGGAGGAGAATTAAAAAATTAACTCTCCCTTCAAGCCTTGCCTACCCTGAAATATTTGTTAATAAATTGAGTAATGCATTCATTAAGTCATGTGCATTTATGTGCTTTTCAATCAGATCCTCATTCCTCCTAGCCATTCTGTACACTTTTCTTTTTCTCTTCCTTGGTTGTCACCAGAGCATCAGAACCACCCTACCTCTCCAATTCCTAAGCTGCTCTGCATACACAGCATCCCTTAGATCAGCCACTACTGGGCCTACGTATTTTGATTCCAACAATAATTGACTGAGCTCCCATACTACCATTTTCCTTCCAGTGATTCCTGTGGTTTAAGCCAAATACTATGTAGCTCTAACTACTTAAAACAGAGCCTTTGATTAGGACACAGAAAGTTATAACAATTGGATGCAAAGCTCCTGTTCTGAGAGTGACCAACATCCTGGCCTCTGACAAACAGCCAGTCCAAACATACTGGAGACCAAATGGAGCTTTAGTGGAAGAGTGGTTAAATGTGTGTTGGTTCCCATGGACAGAGTCCATGTTTCCATGTGTCATTTGCAGAATATCCAAGAGGAATTATAGGAGAGGCTAGATGAAAGGCTTGGTATGAGTGATAAATAGGGATGAGAGAAGCAGAGAGTGGTTGGGTTAGATGAACTTGTCAGAAGGTTACTTGTGGACATTAAAGCTGGGCAATGTGCCTTGCATGGCCTGAATATAGGCCCTTGCTTGGATTCTAAATGCCCTATTTTCTTAGGCTCAACATTAGGATCCAATTACCTGCAACAAAGCTTTATTTGATCCCCTTGAATTTCTATTTGTCTACAGATATTTGTTGAGTAGCTTCCATGTGCCAAGCACCAAGTGCCAGAAATAAGCAATGAAAAAGTCAGGCAAAGGTTTTTTTCCTCCAACTTGGTTTGATTCCAGTTGGAAAAAACAGAAAACTGATAATTAAACAAGGTTACTTTGGGTCATAATAAGTGTTATGAAGAAAAATAAAGCCGAGTTAAATGGAGGAGATGCTAGAGAGTACTGGGATGCTAGAAAGCCACTTTAAATTGGATGTTCAAGTGAAGCCTCCCGTACCAAAGGGAAATGTACTTAAGACTTTAAAGATGCAATGAAGCCAGACATAGTACAGGAAGACATGGGTGGGTGTGTAGGGGGATCACGGGGAGTATTTGAAAGGAAAAGAAGTACTACACAAGACAGAATTAAGGCATGACCTTGAGGATCTGTATGTTCAAAAGGAGGCCCTGTGGCTGGAGCCTCATGAAAAAGGTAGAGAGGAGAACTAGATAAGGTTGGGGAAGCCAGCAAAAGCCGTATCATGTAGGTCTGTAGGCCATGGTAGAGTTAAGATTTTATTCTAAATGCAATGAGAAGCTTCTGAGCAGTGTGGCCACAAAAACCACATTCTCCTCTCTTCACTACAACCCAGTAATCCATTCTCATAAGTTTGCATTTGACAATCTGATAGCTACATTAAGGATATCAAATCCTAATCTTTGGACAGTAGTGAATTGTTCATTTCTGCTTTGCTTTGCGTAGTTCTCACAATCTCTTAATGCTCATTCCAGATTCTACTTTGCTTCTGTTCTATATTAGTTTCTGTCCAATTAGCCACGGGGCGTGTCACCTATGGGTGGAATCATGTTTTGCCCATATACCCTGGTTAGAATTATAGTGAGTGTTTATTGTTCAAAATAGTACTGCACATTTTGATAAGAATCTCTGTGACTGCATCATGAACTCTAAGAATATAGGATTACTGACTATTCACTCATGTCTCTTTACATCAAGTCCTTTATAATAAGGATTAGTTGTCCTCTCATTTGGCATACCCAGCCTCATAACCTCTTATAATTTATTATTCTCTTGCCATTAATGCAAGAATATAGACATTAATTCAAATGAATGGCATCTGGAGATTGATTTTACCTTTGATAGTTATCGATGATCAGAAGGCTATGAAGGATGTCTTGCTAAGAAAGGGCCACATGATACCATTCTTTGTCTGCTGCTAGATTTAGATAAACAGTTTTATGTGAAAGGAACAAATTGGGATTTTAACCCAAACCTTCCAGTGTTAATAAGAAACTGTATATTAAGTTTCTTATTAACTGTGAGTTAAAACAATGGGCCTTCAGCTAAATACTGAGTAAAATCAGAGACTCAAGCCTGGAACCAGTTTTCCCAAAAACATACATTGAACAGTTTCCGCTACATAATTTCACAGAAGTATTGGCAATCTGACATTTCCTAGGCATCTGGGCTCATGAATATTTAGATAGATAGGGTGCTGAATACTTTATTGAATGATGACATCTGGCACTCCTATTTTAAATGATACTTCTAGTTCTCAGAGAAATAACATAGATTACTATGACGGGTATTAACTTTTATATAGGATTCACTTGTTAATGAGAAAAATTTATTCTCTATCAATCCAACAAGTTTTTTTAAGGTACTAACCTTGTGCAAGATAATGTGCTAAGGTCTAGGAAAACAGTATGAAGTTCCATACTTACAACTTTGTACCTGATATTTGCTGGTTTCTTAAGGGGTTGTTTTTAAAGCCATAGGTATCATTCAAAATGTGTCTACTGAGAAATTTCATGATCTTATTTGATACATTGCAAAAAGTATATTTTAATTAAAATCAGAAGCCCAAGGATCTAAGAGTTAAATTGACCCTAAGGAAATTTCTGGAAACGTACGGGGCCAAGGTGAACTCACAGATCCCAGTTTAAGATTGTTTAGTTAAGGACCCTCAAGGATTATTAATATGTGTGAAAAATTTTTATACGTCTTGTCTTTCCATTTCTAAGGCACACAGTATAGATGTCAATTATAGGTAAAGCATATTTGCATTTCCTAAACCCTTGTTTCCTTGTCATTACAAACTATGTGTTTATGCCAGGTTGTTAGTGCAATACAGAATGCTTAGACTTTGACATTCCATATTTTAAAGTGTGAGTTATTGTATATTTCCCTGACATTTATATCTGTTTTTTTTTTTTTTTTTGAAATACAAATTCTCTGCCTTGATGCTTCATTTCTTCACTAGCACCTCCACACCCCTATCCACAACAGTTCAGGTCTTAATGATCACAGTACCTACTATACATGTCTTTTCTGTAAAAAAAATAAATCATCCAGAACTGATAGCTGCTCATGGAAAGTCCATTACTTTGTTACTTCTGGCAGGCACATGTATTTTTCTTTGGTTGGCTAGCCTAGTGGTGTTTCCAGCAGCTCGGATAACTGGCAGCCCTGCATAATTCTTTCTGTTAGGCCTGTCAAAGTCTTGTCTGACACAGGTAAACTAGACATGACTATACAAATCCATCAGGGCATACAGTGCCACTCTGAACTGTCACACCCTGCCAGATAGTCTCCCTAGTGTGTCAGTGACTGGTTAGAGCTTTCTGGGCCCAGCATAGTTCTTCTCCATGAGATAAGATTTCTGCAAGCAGGACTTTGCCCTCAAGGTTTACTTTTTATTTAAAACTTAAGGCTCCAAAAACTTCGGGTCAAATTCCATTGCCATTTATTTCCCCTTGCCACTTTGGATTGAACTGTCCCCCAGGGTCCCTTTCTTGAGACTTGGACCTATCACTCCCTGGTTACTTTTCTGACCTTTTTACTCCTCAACCCTAAGTGTGTTTTTTGATCCATATACTGGCATTACCTCTTTCTCTTCCAGGACAATTTTGAATACACTTGTAAATAGAGATCCAAGTTATTTTTTCACTTTCATTTAATGGTATTAGTTACTTCTGTGGTGCCAGAATCCCCTCCTTACCCTTGCGTCGGACTGCCCTCAGAGAAGTCACTGGCTTTCCCACATTCTTCTGAAGTTGATTGATCAAGCATGGGAAATCCGGAAATTTGCTCCATGAAATATTCCTACAGTTATGTGTTGTGCTCTCTCTAGTTTTTATCGTGCTAAATGGCCCTTTAATACATCTTTGTTTTCTCCTAGACAAAAACTCTCTTAAAGAAGTAGTGCCTATAGATTTTACTCAGTACTGTGCTTCATGCATACAATAGACTCAACAAGTTATTTATTATATTGAATTTAAAAATCAGCATCATAAACTCATTAGCTCTAATTTGAGTTTTTAACATAACCTGGTTCATGGATAGCTTTCTTTTTAAAGTTTCTATTTTAAAGAATTTGTATTTTTTCAAGCCTGAAACCTTTAAAAATAGGAGGCTGAAGAATTCCATTGTTAGCCAAAGTGATTGGTGTGTTTTAATTTCAAGGTAAAAATGTACATTGCTTCATCTGTAGCCTGAGTGTAGATTTTGTTTGGCTCTTCAGGATAAATTTACCTTATAAAAGATCACCTAAGATAGCAGAGAAAAGCTGCCATTCATCCTTACTAAAAATAAAACCTCTAGGCTTAATGGAACACAAGATGTCTCCCTTGCACGGAATGTAATGTAGCTGGGATAGAATTCTCTGTTGGGTTTGTATCAAAAAATGGCCTAGTCTCCTTCTCTTTCTCTGAAGCACTGGGTAGCTGCCAATTCATTCAAATTCTGCAAGCATCTGGTAAAGCTCTGACTTGATTGCCTTGGTCAGATTGGATAGAAGCAGACCCAGGTGTTGCTCTGCTAGGTATTGTTTCCATATTATTACCTTGAAGTTGATCTACTCTGTAAGTTCAATCACCTTGAAAATTACCCTCTAGTTTTCCATCAATCACATTGCCTCAGTTAGTCAGTTTTTTAGCTACTTGGATTTTGTGTGAAATATTTATTAAATTAAATTACACCAATGGACTCTGGGATTCACAAATATGTTGTAGATACACTTATAGTTACTCATCTGACTGAATATTTTCCTGAGGAAAAAAATAGTCAAAGGACTACCTTCTATGAGTGGTCTTCTAGACTGCAAAAATCCAGATCTTGTCAGGATTCCATAATTTAATTAACAGAGTTCTGACTGACTTTGATTGGAGTGAAGAGCCTTAAAGAGAAGTATTAGTTCTTGGTTGCCAAAATGTCAAGTGTAACTTGAGCATCTTTTTATTGTTAAGACTAAGCATAAACAGAGGTGTTTTGGGAGTTAATCAGATTTCAAACCATGTAGAGTTTTCAAGTCTATGTTTGTATTTACCATGGCAATGCTTTGAAGAAATTCTTGACCATACCAATTATTATTTAACGTTTCTACATGGATAAGTGGACTGCCTCAAGTAGAAGAAAGATTTATTTGAACCATTTTGTTTATTCACAAGAGAAAGATTTCAAGTTTTCATATGTTTTATCTGTGAACAACTTTCAAATGTGTAAAATGGCCTGTGAACATGTCCAACATAACACCCTTTGACTCAAAAACTCCCAAAAACGTGAGAATTCACTGATGGTAGCAAAGCCCAATAAGGAGTTTTAAAGTAAGCAAAGGGGCATAAAATTATGAAATCTTACCAATAGTTTACAAGCAGAAGTATGGTTACCTAAATACCATCCATCTACACACACTCCTCATAGAAATTCCTACAGGCTCTTGAAAAGGAAAAGAACAAGTTTTATGCTGTAGAAACATAAGAGATGGAGGGGGTAGTAATGCTATAGGACATCAGGTAGAGGTCTAACAGGTGTACAGGCCTCAAAACTTTATTGAAACAGAAGGCTTTCAGAAAAATAGAAACCTATGCAGTTTCTTTCTACCTCTACTGGCTCGTATTGGATTGATTCTCACTTTCACATTGCCTGATACTGGTTGCATGGGTAGGAACCCTAGCCTAGGAAGGAATGTGGTAGAGGTAGAAAAGTATCAGTTATCAGTATGTTATATTCTGTTTTGTTTACTGTTTCCTGTGTTATTATGGTCTCACCAACTAGAATGTGTATCAGTGGGCAAGGATAGATGGACTATATTAATACTACCCTCTCTACAGCAAAAAGCAGAATACATTGTTCTATGTAACCAAATTCTGGAGCCAGGGGTTTGAATTCTATCAGCCTGTGCTGCCTCTACTTTTTATTATCTCCCCTATATTTGTCTCTTTTTAACTGTCCCTTTATTTGCATGCCAGTCCCATTCTCTCAGACCAGCTTTAAACATGGCTGTCAACAGAATTCAGGTTCGCATCTCAGCTTTGACACAAAAATGAACAGAGTCAAACAGTACTTTTTGAATTGTAGTAAAAATGCACCACCATGTTCCATAGTCTCCTTAAGAGTGATTGCATCTTGAAGGCCTTTCATCCGCAAGTGAAATGTCAACATAGAAATCTTAAGTATTTTAGAATATTTAAGAAAGAGACTTTTTCAGTTAACATTATTAAATACAATATACATTTTAGGAAAAATACAGTAAGTTGGCGAATATAATGTTCATACACTGCTGATGGGAACATAAAGTGAATAACCACTTTGAATAATGGTTTTTCAGTATCTTAAAAAATTATGGCTGGGCGTGGTGGCTCATGCCTGTAATAGCAGCACTTTGGAAGGCCTAGGCGGGCAGATCACTTGATGTCAGGAGTTCGAGACCAGCCTGGCCAACATGGTGAAACCCCATCTCTACTAAAAATACAGAAATTAACTGGGCATGGTGGTGCACACCTGTAATCCCAGCTATTCAGTAGGCTGAGGCAGAAGAATCACTTGAACCTGAGAGGTGGAGTTTGCAGTGAGCTGAAATAGAGCCATTGCATTTCAGCCTGGGCAACAGAGCAAGATCCTGTCTCAAAAAAAATTACACATTTATAGTATAAGTCAACCTTTCCACTCCTAGGTATTTACCCAAGAGAAATAAAAGCATATATTCAGAAAAAGCAAATACACAAATACTCATACTATGTTTATATGCAATGGCCTAACTCCAGTGACAAACCAAATGTCAAACAACTGGTGAATGGATAAAATTTGTGGTATATTTATACAATGAAGTAGTAATTAGGCAATAAAAAGGAATGCACTATTGATATATACTACAATATGGGTGAACCTCAAAATAATTATGCTTTTGTACAGGTGGAACTATACAATATGCACTAATATGTATAAAAGCATAAAAAAGTATAAATAGTATGAAAAAGCAAAGTAATCTTTAGTGACAGAAAGTAAATCAATGATTGACTGGGGGAATGGAGGCACATGAGAAAGGGTAGGTGAGAGAGATTATAACAGGACATAAGGTAACATGAGTTGATGAATATGTTGAGGACATAAGGAAACATTTGAGTTGATGAATATGTTCATTATCTTAACTGCACTGATGGCATATATAGCCATATATATATACACACATACATACACCATATATATACACATACATATATACATATATTTATTTATATACACACACAGAAATTTGTCAAATTGTATGCTTAAAACATATACTTTTTATTGTATGCAACTAAATCAAATAAAACAGTTAAAAATTATGTGGGGTTCAGCTAAAGCAATGCTTAGGGAAAAGATTATATTATTGAATACTTATATTAGAAATGAAGGAAGGCTTGGTGCAGTGGCTTATGCCTGTAATCCCAGCACTTTGGGAGGCTGAGTTGGGAGGATTGCTTGAGGCCAGGAGTTTGAGACCAGCTTAGGCAACAGAGTGAGATCCTGTCTCTACAAAAAATAATTTTAAAAATTAACTGGGTGTAGTGGCTCACACCTGTGGTCCTAGTTACTTGGGAGGTCGAGGCAAGAGGATTGCTTGAACCCAGAAATTTGAGGCTACAGTGAACTATGATTGCGCCTGGGCAAAATAGTGAGACCCTGTTTCCAGAAAAAAGAGAAAAAAAAGAAAAAAGGAAGGAAGGAAGGAAGGAGAGAAAGAAAGAAAGAAGAAAGAAAGAAAGAAAGAAAGAAAGAAAGAAAGAAAGAAAGAAAGAAAGAAAGAAAGAAAGAAAGAAAGAAAGAAGGAAAGAAAGAAAGGTGAGAAGAAATGAAGATACTGATGAGCAAATAAAACACAAAGCAAACAGAAGAATGGAAGAAATAGATAAGAACAAAACTACTGCAATTTAAAAGATAAAATCAATAAAGTCAATGAAACCAAAGGTTTGTTACTTGAAGAGATCAAAAAACTTAACGAACTTTTTTATTAGACTGATTAAGAAATAAAGAAGATACAAATTACCAACATTAGGATTGAAAGAGGAACATCATGTGACCTACAAAAATTAGGAGGACAATAAAAGCATATTATGAACAACTTTATGCCTATACATATGATAGCACATGTGGAAATGGACAAATTTCCTAAAGGTACAAACTAATAAAACTTATTCAAGAAGAAATAATGTAAATAAATAGCTCATTAATTATGAAAGTAATTGAACTAGAACCTAAAAGCGTGCACCCTAAAAATTCCAGGACCAGTGGTCTCCACTGTTTAATTCTACCAAAAATCGATGAAAGACATAAATTTTACAAGAATTCTGCCAAAAAATAAAAAGGAAGGAACACTTTCCAATTCATTTGATGATTCAACATAGCCTTGACATCAAAACCAGACAAAGACATTACAATGTAAGAATACTATAGCCTAATACCCCTCATGAACATAGATGCAAAAGACCTTGACAAAATTTTAACTAACTGAATCCATCACTATATAAAATTAATAATATATTATTATCAAGGTGCTTCTCAGGAATTCAAGGTTGGCTCAATATTCAAAAATCAATCAATCCAATTAATAATTCAACAGACTAAAAATGCATAAAATTATCTTCCTTGATGGAGAAAAGCTTTTTTCAAATTCAAAACCCTTATTGATAAAAATTCTCAGCAAATCAGGAGTGGAAGAGAGTGTTCTTAATATAATTAAGGACCTCTATGGAAAAATCACAGCTAACAAACTTAATGGTAAAAGCCTGAAGCCTTTCTCCCTGAGATCAGGAACAGCACAAAGCTGTCTGCTCTCATCATTTCTATTTAACACTACTAGAGTTTTTAGACCATAGTTTCTCAAATCAGTATATTGACATTTTGGGCCTGATAAATTTTTGTTGGCTGGCACATGCATTGTTATATGTTAGCAGTATCCCTGGCTTCTCCGCACTAGATTCCAGTAGTACTTATATCAACCAAAACTTTTTTCAGGTGTTGCCAAATGACTCTTGAGGAGAGACAAAATGATTACCAGTACAGAATCACAGTTCTAGAAAGTGTATAGTGAGAAAAACAGGAAAAGAAAAGAAAGAAAGGGAAAATAAACAAATCAGAGAGGAAGAAATAAAATTGTCTATTTTCAGTGCATTATTGTCAATGAAGAAAATTCTAAGAAATCTCAAAGAAAAGGCGTAAGATCTAATACGTGAGTTTAGTAAAGTTGAAAGATACAAAGAAATATACAGAAATCAGTAGTATTTCTATATCTGACAATAAACAATGAAAAGTTGAAATTTAAAATTACCAAAAAATATAGAAGTACTTAGGATACATTTAACAAAATATTTGAAATATCTATACATTGAAAACTACAATATATTGTGAAGAGAAATTTTAAAAAATCTTTTTTTTTTTTTTTTGAGATGGAGTGTCACTCTGTCGCCCGGGCTGGAGTGCAGTGGCCGGATCTCAGCTCACTGCAAGCTCTACCTCCCGGGTTCGCGCCATTCTCCTGCCTCAGCCTCCCGAGAAGCTGGGACTACAGGTGCCCGCCACCTCGCCTGGCTAGTTTTTTGTATTTGTTAGTAGAGACAGGGTTTCACCATGTTAGTCAGGATGGTCTTGATCTTGTGACCTCATGATCCACCCATCTCGGCCTCCCAAAGTGCTGGGATTACAGGCTTGAGCCACCGCGCCTGGCCCTGTCTTAACTCTTAAAGTGGAGTGTTGAAGTCCTCCACTATTATTGCATTGGAGTCTATTTTTCTCTTTAGATCTAGCTATATTTGCTTTGTAAATCTGGGTACACCAGTGTTGAGTGCATATTTATTTAGAATTGTTATTTCTTCCTGTTGGATTGATCTCTTTGACATTATATAGTGCCTTTTTATTTTTTTAACTGTTTTTGTCTTAAGGTCTGTTTTATCTGATATAAGTATAGTTATTCCTGCTTGCTTTTGTCTTCCATTTGTGCGAAATACCTTTTCCTTCTTTTTACTTGAGTCTATATGTGTTCTGCAGGTAAAGTATGTTTCTTGTAGGAAGCATATAACTGGATCATGTTTCTTTATCCATTTAGCCAGTCTACATATTTTTAAGTGGAGAATTTAATCATTTACATTCAGAGTTATGGCTGATATGTAAGACTTTGTTCTTGTCATATTGTTAATTGTTTTCTGGTTGTTTTCTATATTCTTATTTCCTTTCCTTTTTTTTCTATTGTCTTTGTGGTTTCGTGATTATGTGTAGTGGTACCATTTGAGTTATTTCTCTTTCTCATTTGTGTGTTTGCTTTACTGTTGAATTTATACTTTTATGTGTTTTCATGATGGCAAATGTCCTTTCAGCTTCAGATTCCCCTGAGCATTTCCTGTAGACTAGTCTAGTGGTGATGAATTCCCTTAGCATTTGCTTGTGTGGGAAAGAGTTTATTTTTCTTTCATTTATGAAGGGTGATTTTGTTGACATAGTGTCATGGCATATTTTTCTTTCAGTGCTTTGAATATGTCATTCCATTATCTCCTGTCCTGTAAGGTTTCTGCTGAGAAATTCACTATTAGTCTGATGGGTGTTCTTTAAAAGGTGTAGATGTGGGCCGGGTGTGGTGGTGCTCATGCCTATAATGCCAGCACTTTGGGAGGCCGAGGCAGGTGGATCACAGGGTCAGGAGTTTGAGATCAGCCTGGCCAGCACAATGCAACCCCATCTCTACTAAAAATACGATAAATTAGCCAGGTGTGGTGGTGTGCACCTGTAATCCCAGCTACTTGGGAGGCTGAGGCAGGAGAATTGCATGAGCCTGGGAGGTGGAGGTTGCAGTGAGCTGAGATCACCCCATTGCACTCCAGCCCAGGCGATACTGTGAGACTCCATCTCAAAAAAAAAAAAGGTATAGAGGCCTTTCTCTAACATTTTAAAGACTCCTCTCTTTGTCTTTGGCTGTACACAGTTTGCCCACAATGTGCTGTCAAGAAGAACTTTTTGCATTATATTCATTTGGGGATCTTTGAGCTTCCTGTATCTGGGTATCTATGTCTCTTGCTAGACTTGGGAAGTTTTTATCTAGCATTTTGTTAAATAGGTTTTCTAATCTTTTCTTTCTCTCTTTGCCCTCAGAGACACTGGTAATTCAAATATTCCATTACTTTATGTTGTCCCAAATGTCACAAAAGCTTTGCTCATTCTTTTTTATTTTATCTTTATCTTTTTCTGACTGGATTATTTCAAAAGACCAGTGTTCAAGTTCTAAGAGTTTTTCTTCTGCTTGGTTTTACCTATTTTTGAAGCTTTCAAATGTATTTTGCATTTTAGTAAATGAATTATTCAGTTTCAGAATTTCTGTTTGATTCTTTTTTAAAATAGTTATCTTTCTGGCAACTTTTTAAATTTATGACCTGAATCATTTTTCTGATTCCTCTAAATTTTTTTTCAGAATTCTCTTGTGTCTCATTGAGCTTCTTTAAAATCGGTAGTGTGCATCTTTATTTGGGATTTTGTGAATTTCTTTAATTGGGATCTGCTGCTGGAAAATTATTGAGTTCCTTTGGAGGTGTTGTATTTCCTTGCTTGTTCATGTTTCCTGCATCCTTACATTGATATCTGCACATCTAGTGTAACAGATACTTCTTTCAAGTTTTGAATTTGATTTCATGGGGTAGAACTTATTCCTGAAGATGTATATTTGTTTGCAGTTGAGTAGGTCACTCTGGCTTTGATATTGGGTGTATGCAGTAAGGTAGTCTCTGTATGATTTCTTCAGCTATGAACAGTGTCAGTGGTATTTGTGATTTTCTTAGTGGCTTAGGATGTAGCTGTTAATGGAGGCTATGATGAAGTTTTTATTGGTACTAAGATGCCTGGTGGGTCAGTCTTCAGGCCCTGGTGGTGGTAGCAGTGGGCTGAGCATACTTGTCCTTGAGCCCCAGAGTGATGTATGCTGCCACTGGTATTAGCGGGTCCAGGTAGGCCAGTAGTGGCAGCTGTGGGCAAGGTATGTGGGTGGGTTCTTAGGTCTCCAGGCAGTGGTATGATGTGGGTGATGGCAGAAGCAGTGGTGGAGCAACCCACTGGAGCCCAGGTGGTCCATTCTGGTGTTGGTGGTGGTTGTGATAAGTTGGGTGGGCCAGTCTGCTGACCTGCAGGTGGCTCATGTGGGTGACTGCCAGCTGTGGTGGTATCAACAGGTTGGGTCAGCCCAACTTCAGACCCCAGGAGGATGTTCATGTACCATTGGTGGTGAACTGGGCTGAGAGACCCCCAGGCCCCTAAATGGCATGCTAGAGTAGTAGGGAGATGGGACTGAGTTGATAAACTTGTCCTCAGGTTCCCTGGAAGTGCTTTCAGGCACTGGCTGTGATAGGCAGGGGCAGATGGTCCCTAGGCTGCTGGCAGAATTATCAGGTTTGGGCAGCAGTGGCTGCACTGCAGTCTGCCTCCAGGGAGAGCAAGGCCACTCTCAGCAGGAGCAGCTTAAGCAGTAAGCTGTGGAGCTTGGTGTTTGCTCGCACCTTGGTCTCTTAGCAGCCAACAGCAGTGGCAGTGGTATTTGTCCTCAGGGCTTGTTAAAGTGCCCAGCTTTCCCTCTTCTTCTTTGACCTGGTGGCCCCAGGGAAGATCATAGTGCTTTGGAGACTGGGCTGTCAGAATGGCACTGGATGTGGCCTGCTACCAGGGAGGGCAGTGCCACTCTCAGTGGGAGCAGCATGGGCAGACAGCTGTGGCGTGTACAGTTTCTTCACATCTTGCCCCCACAGTAGCCTGCAGTAGTGGTGGGATTTGTCCTTGGAAGTATGTGAAAGTGCCTGTTCTCCTTGGCCCAGTGGCAGCTATGGCAGTGATGGTCCCAGGGTAGGACAAAGTCCTCTGGGGGCTGAGCTCTCAGAATGACACAATGTTACAGTTGCACAGGGCTCAGAAGCCTGTGGGACTGAGCCTAAGTTTCCTTTCTGAAACGATACCTCTGTACAATCTCTACGCAGCTCCCTTTGTTAGTCTTGACGCTCATGAGGGTTGAGGGGCTCTCCAGTGCCTAGAATTGAAGTTCATGACAAGAAATTGGAGCCCTGAAGGTCTCACTGACGATTTCCCTGCATCTGGGAGCTTCTCCCAGCTCCCGGGCAATCTTGGCTGAGCAAGCTGCCTCAATTCCCTCTCCTTCTTTGCTTTCAGTGTTTCTCATCACTCCTCTGTTGAATTCCAGTGTTCTCTCTTAGTTTTGTGATTATCTACTTGCTATTTTGGTCCTTCTCTGTGGAAAGGGCTCATATTAGCTGCGTCTGGTCAGTTATCTTGCCTCTGTCTCTCCCAGTGATTTCTGACAAAGGTGCCAAGGTATTTCAATGGGGAATGAATTCATTAATCAACAAATGGCATAATCAAAAAGTGAACATTGAACCTTACTTTCCCCCTACAGAAAAAATTAACTCAAAATGCATCATGGACCTAAATGTAAGTGTGAAAATCAAAAAATTTCTGGAAGATATACAAGAAAAATCTTCGGAACCTTGAGCTAGACAAAGATATCTTAGACTGGACACATGCTCACATACAAATAAAAGATATAGAAATAATAGACACATTGAACTTTACCAAATATAAAACATTTGCCTTTTAAAAAAACACCGTTTAGAAAATAAAAAGGTAGGCCATGGACTGAAAGAAAATATTTTCAAAAGCTATATCTGATACTGAACTTGTGCAAAATACATAAAGAATGCTTAATTTCAATGATCAAGATGACATTTTAAAATTAAGCAAAACATTTTTTAAGATACAATATGATATTGTATTCAGGAGATAATAAAATATGATACAGGGCTGACACTGACACACAGCCATGCATAAAAATTATATAAATCTGCTTGCTAGATTTTCCAGAAGAGGCCCAGTCATTACAAACAAGAAAGAAAAACCAGGAGGTTGCCTAAATGCGCTCTTTCAAGCAAATGCAAACGTTTCCACACCCCCTTGTAGCAAAGGCAGCCCCAGGTGAAGGTGGTCCTACTAGCAGGAAGATTAGGAGGCAGCAGCTGTGCAGAAGCCATGCTTCCTGGCCCTGCCAGAGCTCAACGGTAGGCCTTGTTGAACTCCTGGAGGGCCTACCGCTTCTCAGTTGCCTGCTTGAGTAGAGTGGACTCTTCTCACCAGCCTGTCAAACTCCTCCGCAAGTATTTCATAGGAGTTCAGGACCTGTCTTGACTTCTCCATGTGCTGCTCCTGTAGGTGAATGGCTCCTTCCAAACGGTCCCTAATCAGACAATGAACTTCCACTTTCTCAGCAGTGTGTCGGACAAAATCTTTATCTCCTCCATCCTCGGCTTAAGGATCATAGCAGCGCACTTGACTTCCAGGTACTGGGCATTGATGTGGTCTAACTCTGAGTGGGTCTTCAGCCAGTGTTCCTGAGGAAGCCTCTGCAGCAAAGTGAGGCAGCGGAGAAGCACCTGGGAGTAGGTGGACTCTTCTTCTCCAGCAGCACCATCTGCTCCTTTTGCTGGCTGTTGGCATCCTGGCACTGCTGCTCCCTACCCACTAGGACCTCTGCAAGTTTCCACACCTTTGCTGTCTTCATGGTTTCACTGTCAGCATCTGAATTGGGATCATAGTACCAGAGCAGAGTGAAACATTTCTTCTTGAGCTGCTCCACTTCTTGCTGTAGCAGAGCCTTCATCCAAACAAAATCCTCTGAGAGTGGCATGGATTCCAGAAGGTCTGCTTTCTCCAGCTCTAGCAGTGAAGGTATCTCCCTCTCCTGGCTAGGACCTAAGAGCCACGTCAGTTCCGTTATGAGTAGCCGCTGTTCAAGGGTCTCAAGAAACTTTTTGTCCTCAGAAGTTAAATTTGTGTCTTTTATCTTCACACAGGCAACTCTTGAATAACTCCATGTAAAATCTCAGACCTCAGCCATGTTGTCTTACGCAGTCAAACTTCCTTCCATGCCTTGTTGAAGTATTTCCATCCTTTTTCCAGGTGAGCAGAAATCCCTGAATGCCTTTTGATTTTCTTGGGATTCTAATACTGGGGCAGCTGAAGCTCTTAAGAGGGTGCCAAGAGCCTCTGCTGGGGCGGGCTGGCCAGCAGCGTCTGTCTACACCCAGGACCCATCCCGCGCGGGGGCTCCAGAAAGCACTCCGGAACCTCTCATTCGGACCCACCACAGGGGCTAGGGGAAGCGAGGCCCAGGAGGACCGCACTTGGAAGGCCCTCGGGGAAGGGGAAGGGGCAGCAAAACATTTTAATAGACAACTCACCAAAGTAGATATGCAGCTAGCAAATAAGCACATTTTAAAATATTCAAGATCATTAGTCATTAGAAAAAATGCAAATACCCAACTAGAATGGTAAAATTTCTAAACGCTTACCATTCCAAGTTTTGGCAAGTTATATGGAGGAATGGGAGCTCATATACATTGCTGGTGGGAATGTAAAATTGTATAGTCATTTCTGGATGTTTAAACATATAAATAGACTGTAGAGTTAAACATATTCGTACTTACCATACAGCCTAGAAAATCTACTGTTTGTTTTTACTCAAGAGAAATAAAAACATAAGTCAACTCAAAGACACATACTTAACTGTTTATAGAAGTTTTACTTATAGCTCCAAACTTGAAACAATTCAAATTTCTACCAATCAGGAATATTTTTAATTAGACATAATTTTAAAGAAAAAAGTTTAGACCTCACTAGAAAGCCTGAAATCACATGTTTTTCTCTGACTTTATAGTCATACCTAAATGTCATAATGGCCCATTAAAAAGTTTTAAATTTAAAAGGTACCTGTCTAGGGCCAATTATTACCACTATCTCAAAGGGCGGATAATGAGGCTGGAACCATGAGATTTACTCTTTCTCCTCCTCCTTCTCGGTAATTACTGTACACAAGGCACAGTGTTAAAATCAATTTTAAGTTTATGGCCTCCAAACAGATGCAAACTCCATATCGTTTTTAGAGCAAGGCTTTCCTATGTTTCTCTCACATGTCTTGATAGGAAGAAATGTTTTCAAGCAGACATCCATTTCTAGGTCTCTGTAGGAAAATCCTGGCTTATTCAACAAGGTTTGAATAACCAAGTGCCCCGGTCAGAGCTGCTTTCCTTATTTGTGCACAACAGTTAAGCAGCATCTTCTGAATTATCTTGCAAAATCATGTATTAGGCTATTCTAGAATTGCTATAAAGAAATACCTGAGACTGGATAATTCATAAAGTAAATAGATTAATTGGTTCATCATTCTGCATGCTGTACAGGAAGCATGGTGCTATAATCTGCTTGGCTTCTAGTGAAGCCTTGGGGAGCTCACAATCATGACAGAAGGCAAAGGGAGAAAAGGCATGTCACACAGTGAAAGCAAGAACAAGCAAGAGAGAATGTGGTGTGTGTCGGGGGGTGCCACACACTTTTAAACAACCATATCTCATGTGAGCTCAGAGCAAAAGCTCGCTTATCACCAAGGGAATAACCCAAACCATTCATGAGGGATCCACCTCCACGATCCAAATACCTCCCACCAGGCTCCACATCCAACACTGGAAATTACAATTCAACGTGAGATTTGGGTGGGAACAAATACCCAAACCATATTATTCCACCCTTGGCCCCACCCAAACCCCATGTTCTTCTTACATTGCAGAGTATAATTATGCCTTCCCAATAGTCCCCCAAAGCCTTTCCTCCCGCAAAGTCTTAACTCATTCCAGCATTAACTCAAAAGTCCCAAGTCCCAAGTTCAAAGTCTCATCTAGAGCTGAGCTGAGTTCCTTACCATCTATAGAGCCTGTAAAATAAAAAAAACAAGTTATTTACTCCCAAGATACAATGGGTGTATAGACATTGTAAACATACCCTTCCAAAAGGGAGAAATTGGTCAGAAGAAAGGAGCTACAGTCCTCACACAAGTTCAAAATGCAGAAGGGCAGTAATTAAATCTTAAAGCTCCAAAATAATCTTCTTGGACTCCATATCCCACATTCAAGGCACACTGGTGCAAGGCGCGGGCTTCCAAAGCCCCTATTTCCAGAAGATATTTCCACCTCTGTGTCTTTGAAGGTTTCAGAACTCCAGGCTGCTCTTACAGGTTGTTGAGTGCCTGTGGCTTTTGCAGGTGCTGGGTGCAAGCTGCTGGTGGATCTACCATTCTAGGGTATGGAGGGCCATGGCCCCTTTCTCACAGCTGCACTAGGCAGGGTTCTAGTGGGGATTTTGTGTGGGTACTCCAACCCCATATTTCCTCTTGGCACTGTCCAGTACAAGTTCTTCTATGGGGGTGTTATGCCCAGACCGTTTATTCCCCGAAGAAGACCACCAGAGTCCAGAGTCAAAGCTAAGCAGCAAGGATCTTTATTACAGGTTCGAACCTGGAACTCTCCCTCGCTCGCGAAACGAGACGGGCAGGAGAGCTCCCCCACTAAGCTCCGAGCAGTGTTATATAGTCTAAGAAAAGTGGGCATAGAGTTATTATACAAATCAGATATATGATTGGCTAGTGTTTGGACAAGGCGATTTGGCTAACTATGATTGGTTCCCGCCATTTCTGATATTTCGGTTCAACCTTTGAGGCGGGAGAGCAGGTTTATGGCAGCAAGAGTTTATCTTACTTAAACACGTCTTGTGACCTTGCCTCAGAACTTACAAAATCTCTGGTATGTGCAAAACAAAATCTCTGGTACGTGCAGAAAAACAGGTGCTCACAGAACTTATGAAATCTCTGGTATGTGCAAGGATTAGAGAGCAGAACAAAAGGGTGTAGCGGGGTGGGGGGCACGGGTACACATCTATCTTTGTGTCCTTTCAGGGGCTCTGCCCCTGAGGCAGGCTTCTACCTGGGCATCCAGACTTTTCCACACATTCTCTGAAATCTGATGGAGGGTGCCAAGCCTCATTCACTCTTGCACACTGTGTACCCACAGACTTAACACCAGATGGAAGCTGCCGAGGCTTGCAGCTTGCAACCTCTAAAGCCATGGCCCAAGCTGTACCTGGGCCCCTTTGAGCCACAGCTGGAGCTGGAGTGGCCAGAATGTGGGGAGCAGAGTTCTGATGCTGCACAGGACAGCAGAGCCCTGGGCCTGGCCCATGAAACCATTTTTCCCTCCTAGGCCTCTGGGTTTGTGAGGTAAGGGCCTCCTGTGAAGGTCTCTGAAATGCCTTTGAGGCCTTTTCCCCATTGTCTTGGAAATTAGCACTTGGTTCTTTTTTAATTACACAACCATCTCTAGCAAGTGGTTGCTCCACTGCCTGCTTGAATTCCTTTTCTGAAAAAGCTTCCTTTCTCTGTCACATGGCTAGGCTGCAAATTTTTCAAATGTTTATGCTCTGCTTCCTGTTTAAATACAAATTCCAACTTTAAGTCTTTTTTTTTTTTTTTTTTTTTTTTTTTTTTTTTTTTTGCTCCCACATCTGAGCACAGGTTGTTAGAAACAGCCAGGCCATTTCTTGAATGCTTTGCTGCTTAGAAATTTTTACCCCCAGATATCCTAAATTATCACTCTGAAGTTCAAACTTCCACATTTTCAAGTATCTTTATAGCAATGCCCCACTCCTCAGTACCAATTTTCTGTACTAGGCCATTCTTGCATCACTATTAAAAAATATGTGAGACTTGGGTAATTGTTAAAGAAAAGAGGTCTAATTGGCTCATGGTTCTGCAGCTTTGCAGGAAGCCTGGTGCTGGCATCTGGTTGACTTGTAGTGAAGCTTCAGGGAGATCACAATCATGGCATAAGATGAAGGAGGAGTAGGCACATCACATGGCAAAAGCAGGAATGAGAGAGAGAGGGAGTGTGTGGAGGAGGGGGCGGGGGGATACCACACCCTTTTAAACAACCAGATCTCATGTAAACTCAGAGCAAGAGCTTGGTTATCACCAAGGGGGTGGCCCAAGCCATTCATGAGAGATCTGCCGCATGCCCCATGATTCACCTTCCACCAGGTCCCACCTTCAACATTGAATATTACAATTCAACATGAAATTTAGGCAAGAACAAATATCCAGACCATATCAAACCAAGCAGCAGACAACATGAGAGCAAGTTAGGAAGCAGGGCTTTCTTTTGATGTGTTAACATAAAAACCCGGTATCTAAAGTGGAGAAATCTCTTATTTTCTGCCAAACACACCCCCACACACCATGCGTGGGAATATGTACAAATACACACACTTGCAGTGCCTTCAATACAAAATTCTCCCTTGAGGCAAAATCTTTTGTCATTAGCTGATCCAATGATGAAAAGCTATTTGGTATCGACCTAATAAAACCTTCAAATGAAACCAGCATAATAACTGTCAAAGTTTCTATATTGAATGTAACTTGAGGAGTTTCTCTGATCCTAGCATAGTCAACCTGCTTACATACAGAAGGCAAGTAAAATTTAATGAATTGAAATGGCCAATGCACTTTTTGTTGAAGCACAGGATAAAAAAATGATTTACTGTTTCTGTTTCTATGGCTACATCCTATATTTCATCATTGCAGGGTTAGAAAATGGTTAGCAAAAATCTAATTTGTGGATTTCTGTACTTCCTTGAGTCCAAAAAACTCTTGCTAGCTAGACTTTGGAGCACAAGAAAAATATGTGTCTTTTATACCAAGTTTTCCCAACTTTTTTACATTTTATGTTGTGTGTATTTTAACCATTTCTAAGTGTCAGTTTAGTGACATTAAATACATTCATATTGTTGCAAAACCATCATCACTATCCATCTCCAAAACTCTTATCATCTTGCAAAACTGAAACTTTATACCCATTAAACAATAACTTTCCATTTCCCCTTTGCCCAGCCCCTGGCAAGAGCCATCTACTCTGTCTCTATAATTTTGATGACTCTAAGTACTTTATCATATAATTGGAATCATACAGTGTTTGTCCTTTTGTGATTGGCTTATTTTACTTAGCATAATGTCTTCAAGTTTCATCTATGTTATAACATATATCAGAATTTCATTCCTTTCTAAGGCTGAAAATATTTCACTGTATGTGTGTACATTATTTTTTTTATCTGTTCATCCATCCATTGAATTCTGGGTTGCTTCCACATTTTAGCAACTGCAAATACTGCTGCTGTGAACATTAATGTACAAATACTTCTTTGAGACTCTGTTTTCAATTTGGGGGCGGCATACGTCCAAAAGTGAAATTGTTCAATCACATGGTAATTCTATTTTTTATTTTTTGAGGAATGGCCATGTTATTGTTTTTTACAACAGCTGTGCCATTTCACATTCCTACCAACAGTTCACAAGGGTTCCAATTTCTGCACAACCTTACCAATGCTTATTTTCTGTGTGTTTGGCTGAGTGTGTGTGTGTGTGTGTGTGTGTGTGTGTGTTTACAGTAGCTGTCCTAAAGGGTGTGATGGTATCTTATTACAGTTTTGATGTGCATTTTCCTAATAATTAGATGTTGAGCATTTTTTAAGTGCTTATTGGCCAATTGTATCTTATTTGGAGAAATGTATATTCTGATCCTTTGCCCATTTTTTAATAGAGTTGCTTATCTTCTTGTTCCTGTCTTTTAGGAGTTCTCTATATATTCTTGATATTAATCTCTTATCAGGTGTATACTTTGTAAATTTTTTCTATTCTGGGTTGCCTTTTTACTCAATAGTGTCTTTTTTATTTTTTGTGGGCACATAGTAAGTGAGTGTATATATTTATTGGGTACATAAGATATTTTGATACAGTCATGTGATGTGAAATAAGCACGTCATGGAGAATGAGGTATCTGTCCCCTCAAGCATTTATCCTTTGAGTTACAAACATTCCAATGACACTCTTTATTTTAAAATATACAATTATTATTGATTATAGTCACTCTGTTGTGCTGTCAAATAGTAGATCTTATTCATTCTATTTTTTGTAACCTGTTAACCATCCCCAGCTTCCCCCAGGCCCCCACTACCCTTTCTACTCTCTCTGTTCATGAGTTCAATTGTTTTGATTTTTAGATCCCATAAATGAAAGAGAACTTATTTATCTTTCTGTGCCTGGCTTATTTTACTTAACGTAATGATCTCCAGTTCCATCCATGTTGTTGCAAATGACGGAATCTGATTCTTTTGTATGGCTAAATAGTACTCCATTGTGTATATGTACCACATTTTATCCATTCATCTGTTGATGGACACTTAGGTTGCTTCCAAATCTTGGCTATTGTAAACAGAGCTGCAACAAACACAGGAGTTCTGATATCTCTGTGATATACTGATTTCCTTTCTTTGGGGTGTATACTCAGCAGAGAATTTGCTGAATCGTATGGTAGCTCAATTTATTTTTTTGCGTTTTTTGAGGAACCTCCATACTGTTCTCCATAATGGTTGCACTAATTTACATTCCCACCAATGGTGTACAAGGGTTCCCTTTTCTCCACATGCTCGCCAGCATTTGTTCTTGCCTGTAATTTGGATATAAGCCACTTTAACTGGGGTGAGATGATATCTCATTGTAGTTTGATTTGCTTTTCTCTGATGATGAATGAGGCTGAGCACTGTTTCATATGCCTGTCTGACATTTGTATGTCTTCTTTTTAAAAATGTCTATTCAAATCTTTAGCCCATTAATTAGATTGTTAGATTTCTTCCTATAGAGTTGTTTCAGCTCCTTATATATTCAGCATATTAATCCCTTGTCAGATAGGTAGTTTGGAAATATTTTCTCCCATTTTGTGGGTTGTCTCTTCACTTTGTTGATTGTATCCTTTGCTGTGCAGAAGCTTTTTAACTTGATGTGATCCCATTTGTTCATGTTTGACAAGGGTCCAATTTCATTCTTCTGCATATGGATATCCAGTTTTCCCAGCACCATTTATTGAAGAGCTCATAGGTTAACTCAATTTGTTTGCAAATATCCTTTTCTATTCTGGGTTGCCTTTTTACTCTGTTGATAGTGTCATTTTTATTTTTATTTTTATGAGTACATAGTGTATATATTTATGGGGTACATGAAATGTTTTGATACAGGCATACAATGTGAAATAAGCACATCATGGAGAATGGGGTATCCATTCTCTCAAGCACTGTCTCTGCCCCAGTGTATGTTCTTGGCACCTTTGTGAAAAATGAGTTCACTCTAGGTATGTGGATTTGATTCTGAGTTCTCTAGTCTGCTCCAATTATGTATGTATCTGTTTTTATGCCAATACCATGCTGTTATGGTTAAAACAGCTCTGTAGTATACTTTGAAGTCTGGTAATGTGATTCCTCCAGTTTTGTTCTTTTTGCTCGGGATAGCTTTGGGTATTCTGGGTCTTTTGTGGTTCCATATAAATTTTATAATAGGATTGTTTATTCATTTCTGTGAACAATGTCACTGGTATCTTGATAGGGATGGCATGAAATCTGTAGATTGCTTTGGGTAGTACAGACATTTAAACAATATTGATTCTTCCAATCCAGGAACATGGAATACTTTTCCATTTTTTGGTGTTCTCTTCAATTTCTTTCATCAATGTTTTATAGTTTTCATTATAGAGATATTTCACTTCTTTGGTTATGTTAATTCCTAGGTATTCAATTTTATGTGTGGTTATTGTAAATGAGATTACCTTTTTTCATTTCTTTTTTACATTGTTCACTGTTGGCAAATAGATATGTTACTATTTTTGTATGTTGATTTTGTTAATCTGCAAACAAGGATAATTTTATTTCTTCCTTTCCAATTTGGATGCCCCTTTTATCTTTATCTTATCTAATTGATCTAACTATGAATGCAATTACTATATTGAATAACACTGGTGAAAGTGGACATCCTTGTCTTGTTCAGGATAGAGGAAAGGCATTCCAATTTTCCCCATTCACTATAATACTAGCTGTAAGTATGTCATATATGGCTTTTATTGTATTGAGGTGTGTTCCTTCTAGTCCCAGTTTTTCGAGGGTTTTTATTATGAAGGGGTGTTGAATTTTATCAAATGCTTTTTCAACATCAGTTGAAATGATCATATGGTTTTTGTCCTTAATTCTGTTGATATGATGTATCACGTTGATTGATTTACGTATGTTGAATCATCCTTACATCCCAGGGATAAATCTCACTTGGTCATGATGAATAATCTTTCTCATGTATTGTTGAATTTACATGTTTTTCGCTAGTATTTCATTGAGGATTTTTGCATTAATATTCATCAGAGATATTGGCCTGTAGTTTTCTTTGTCTGGTTTTGTTATCAGGGCAATACTGGCTTGTAGCCACATAGAATAAGTTTGAAAGTATTCCCTCATCCTCTATTTTTTAAAATAGTTTGAGTAGGATTAGTATTAGATTTTCTTTAAATATTTGGTAGAATTCAGCAGAAAGGCCATCAGGTCCCAGGCTTTCCTTTATTGGGATGCTTTTTATTATGGCTTTGATCTCATTACATGTTATTGGTCTGTTCAGGTTTTTTATTTCTTCATGGTTCAAACTTAGTAGGTTGTATCTATCTAGGAATTTGTCCATTTCTAGATTTTCCAATGTATTGCTATATAGTTGCTCATAGTAGTTACTAACAATCCTTTGAATTTCTGTGCTATCAGTTGTAATGTCTGCATTTGCATTTTTGATTTATGTGGATCTCCTTTTTTTCTTAGTCTGGCTAAAGGTTTGTCAATTTTGTTTAACTTTTCAAAAAACCAACTTTTGTTTCATTGATGTGTTCTATCCTTTTATTTCAATTTCATTTATTTCTGTGCTGATCTTTATTATTTCTTCTCTTCTGTTAATTTTGTGTCTGGTTTGCTCTTGCTTTTCTAGTTTTTGCAATGCATCATTAGGTTGTTTATTTAAAGGTTTTCCTTTTTATGATGTAGGTACTTATAGCTATAAACTTCTCTTTTAGTACTGTTTTTGCTGTATCCCATAGGTTTTGGCATGTTGTGTCTCCATTTTCATTTGCTTCAGAACATTTTTCAACTTTGTTCTTAATTTCTTCATTGAACCACTGATCATTCAGGAGCATATTGTTAAATTGCCATGTATTGGTAAAGTTTCCAAAATTCCTCTTGTTGTTCATTTCTAGTTTGATTCCATTGTGTTCAAAGAAGATGCTTGATATTATTTCAGTTCTTTTGAATGTCTTAAGACTTGCTTTGTGACCTAACATATGGTCTATCCTTGAGAATGATCCATGTGCTGAGAAAAAGAATGTATATTCTGCAGTTCTTGGATGAGACGTTCTGTAAATAGCTATTAGATCCATTATGTTTATATTACAGATTAAGTCTGATGTTTCTTTGTTGATTTCCTGTTTGAAATATCTGTCCATTGCTGAAAGTGAGGTTATAAAATCTCCAACTATTTTAATATATGGGCCTATCTCTCTCTTTATTTCTAATATTTCCTTTGTATATCTAGGTGCTCCAGTGTTAGGTGCATATATATTTAAAATTGTTATATTCTCTTGCTGAATTGAACTCTTTATCATTATATAGTGATCTTCTTTGTCTCTTCTTATAGTTTTTGTCTTAAAATCTATTTTTTCTGATACAAGTATGGTGACTCTCTGTTTGGGGTTCCCCTGGCATTGAATATCATTTTCCGTCCCTTTATTTTCAGTCTATGTGAAATGTGCTTCTTGTAGTCAACAGATCAATGGGTCTTATTTTTTTCATCCATCCCTAGTTTATATCTTTTGATTGGAGAGTTTAGTCAAGTTATGTTTAATATTATTATTAATAAATAATGACTTATTTCAGACTGCCATTTTGTTATTTGTTTTCTGGTTCTTTTGTGGTCTTCTCTCCCTTCTTTCTTTCATTTATATTTTCCTCTAGTGAAGATGATTTTCTCTGATAATATAATTTAGTTTCTTGCTTTTTATTTTTTTGTGTATCCATTGTATATATATTTTTTGTTTCGGGTTACCATAAGGCTTGCAAACACCAGCCTGCAAATAACCCATTATTTTAACCTGGTAATAATTTAACAATATTTTCATAAATAAGCAAAAAGAAAATGAATAAAAACTCAATGCCTTACCTTTGTCCCCTGCTTTTTAACTTTTTCTTGTTTCTATTTATATCTTATTATACTGACTATGTCTTGGAAAGTTGTAGTTATTATTTTTGATTGGTTCATCACTTAATCTTTCCACATAGGATAAGAGTAGTTTATACATCACAGCTATGGTGTTATAATATTTTGTGTTTTTCTGTCTACTTATTATTACCAGTGAGTTTTGTACCTTCAGGTGATTATTTATTGCTCATGAATGTTCTTTACTTTCTGCCTGAAGTACTCTCTTTAGCATTTCTTGTAGGACAGGTCTGGTATTGATGAAATCCCTCAGCTTTTGTTTGTCTGGGAAAAATATTTATTTGTCCTTCATGTTTGAAGGGTATTTTTGCTGGCCATCCTATCTTAGGGTAAAAGTTTTTTTCTTCCCTCAGCATTTTAAATATGTCATGCCACTTTATCCTGGCCTGTAAGATTTCTACTGAAAAGTCTGCTGCCAGATGTATTGGAGCTCCATTGTATGTTATTATTTTTTTTTTTTCCTCTTGCTGCTTTTAGGATTCTTTTATTTAATCCTTAACCTTTGGGAGTTTGATTATTAAATGCCTTCAGGGGAGTCTTCTTTGGATTAAATCTGTTTGGCATTTTATAACCTTTTTGTACTTGGATATTATTATCCCATTGAATTAATGTTCTATCCCTATCTCTTTCTCTACCTCCTCTTTAAAGTTAATAACTCTTAGATTACCCTTTTGAGGATGTTTTCTAGATCCTGTAATTGTGCTTCATTATTTTTTTTCTTTTGTCTCTTCTGACTGTATATTTTCAAATAGCCTGTCTTCAAGCTCAACTATTCTTTCTTCTGCTTGATCAATTCTGCTATTAAAAGACTCTGATGCATTCTTCAGTATGCCGATTGGATTTTTCAGCTCCAGAATTTCTGCTTGATTCTTTTTAATTATTTCATTATATTTGGTAAGTTTATTTGATAGCATTCTGAATTCCTTCTCCGTGTGATCTTGACATTTTTTGTTTTCTCAAACAGCTATTTTGAATTCTCTGTCTTAAAGATCACATAGCTCTGTTTCTACAGGTTTAGTCCCTCATGCCTTATTTAGTTCATTTGGTGGGGTCATGTTTTCCCAGATGGTGTTAATGCTAGTCAATGTTCTTTGGTGTCTGGACATTGAAGAGTTAGGTATTTATGGTAGTCTTCACTGTCTGGGCTTATTTGTAGCTGTCCTTCTTGGGAAGTTTTTCCAGATATTTGAAGGTACTTGTGATCTAAGAGGTATCTGCTTTAAAGTGCACCCCAAGCCCAATAATACTGTGGGTCTTGCAGATGTATAGAGGCACTGCCTTGATGGTCTTGGACAAAATCCAGGGTAATTTTCTGGGTTACCAGAGACCCTTGTTCTCTTACTCTACTTTCTCCCAAACATATAGAGTTTCTCCCTGTTCTGAATCACCTAAAGCTTGGGGTGGAGTGACACAAGTACCCCTCTGGCCACCACTGTTATGACTGCACTGGGTCAGACCTGAAGCCAGCACAGCACTGGGTCTCACACAAGGCCTGCTGTAACCACTCCCTGGCTGCTGCCTATGTTTGCTTAAGGCCCTGGGGCTCTACAATTAGCAGGTGGCAAAGCCAGCCAGGCCTGTGTTTGTCTCTTCAGGGTGGTGAGGTCCCCAGGCCTCAGGTGGGTCCAGAGGTGTGCTGTCTTGGAGTCAGGCACTACAGTCAAAAACCTTAGAAGTCTCCCTGTTGTTCTGTTGTATTGTGGCTGAGCTGGCACTCAAACCACAAGATGCAGTTCTTCCCACTCTTCCCTTCCCTTTCCAAAAGCAGGGGAGCCTCATCCCATGGCCACTGACACCCCAGGCCGTGAGGAGTACTGCCAGACTACTTCCAATGTTCTCTTAAGGCCTAAGGGCTCTTAAGTCAGCTTGTTGTGAATGCTGCCTGGACTGGGATTCACCCTTCAGGGTGATTGGCTCCCCTCTGGTCCAGGGGAGGTCCAGGCATACCATCAAACTGTCAAGTTCTAGAATTGGGACCCCAAGAACCTATTTGGTGCTCTACCACCCTGTGGCTGTGCTGGTATTTAAGGTGCAAGACAAAGTCCCCATTCCTTTTTCCTCTGCTTTTCTCAAGCAGAAGGAGTTTTGTCCCATAACCACCAGAGCTGGTAAGATGCTGAGTCTCACTTGAAGCCAGCAAGTCTCAGAAGCTCACCCAAGGCCCTTGATGTGGTACCTGGGTATTGCTGCTGGTTATTCAGGGCCCAAGGGCTTTTTAATGAGCAGGTGATGAATCCTGGCAGGACTGGGTTCTTTTCTTCAAGGCAATGGGTTCGCTCTGGCCCCAGGTGTACCTAGAAATGTCATCTGAGAGTTAAGGCCTATAACAAGGTCCTCATGACTCTGACGGATGCTCCATCCTGCTGTGGCAGAGCTTGTATCCTAGGTGCAAGACAAAGTGCTCCCAACTCTTAAAGAAGGGGTGTCATTTGCAGCCAGGAGTTGTGCAGCCTGGAGTTAGGGAAGGGGTGATGCCAACACTCCCTTGGCTGGCTTAGCTGATGTCTCAGCATGTCACGTGTTCCCCCAGTCCACTGTCTCTGGGCCTAGCTCAGCACTAAGACTCACCTAAGAGTTGCAGTTCGTATGTTCTAGACTGCCTTCCAAGTTTATTTAAAGTCCAGGTGCACTGTAGCCCTCAGTGGTGAGGTTTATAGGCACTCAAGTTTGGACTGCTGGGATTGGCAATTACCCTCTGGCTCAGGCTGGTTTAAATGCTCCCTCCATGTGCGGGCATCAGCTGAGCTTGGTCTGGTTTTCCTTTCTGCTCTAACAGAACAGCACTGAGTTCAATGCCTCAAAATTGCTGTGTTTCCCCTCCCACAGCACCCAGAGATGCTCTCGGCACCACACTGCCACTGCCAGGGAGTGGGGGAGTGGTGGCGTCAGCGATTCAAGGTGTTTTTTCTGTCTCTTCCATGCCTCTTTCAGCAATGTGAACTTAAAACCAGGTGCTATGAATGCTCACCTGAATTTTGTTTCTTACGAAGGTGTTTTCTCTGCATACAGTTGTTAACTGGGTGTCCTATGGGGAGAATGATTGGGAGAGCCTTCTATTCCACCATCTCACTCTGCCTCCTGCCCCCTGTTCATAGTGTCTTTTCATGCATAAAATGTTTAAATTTTCAGGAAATCCAATTTATCTATCATTTCTTTTATTCATTCATTCATTTATTCATCTTTTAACTTTTATTTTAGGTTCAGGTATACATGTGCAGGTCTCTTACATAGGGAAACTGCATATCACAGGGGATTTGGTGTACAGATTATTTTGTCACCCAGGTAGTAAGTATAGTACCCAGTAGGTACTTTTTGATCCCCCTCCTACACCCCTCAACCCTCAAGTAGGCCCTAGTGTCTGTTGTTTTCCTCTTTGTGTCTATGTGTTCTGTTGTTTAGCTTCCACTTGTAAGTGGGAATATGTGGTATTCTGTTTTCTGTCCCTGCACTGGACTTGAGATAATGGCCTTCAACTCCATCCACGTTTCTGCAAAGGCATAATCTCATCCTTTTTTTTTTTTTTTTTTTTCTGGCTGTGTAGTATTCCTTAGTGTATATGTAACATAGTTTCTTTATCCCGTCTACCGTTGATGGGCATTTATGTTGGTTTCATGTCTGCTATTGTGAATAGTGCATGTGCCTTTATGGTAGAATGATTTATATTCCTTTGGATACATACCCCAACAATGAGATTGCTGGGTCAAATGGTAATTCTGTTTTAAGTTTTTTGAGGAATTGCCACTCTGCTTTCCACAATGATTGAAAAAATTTACATTCCTACCAGCAGCGGGTAAGCATTCCCTTTTCTTCACAACTTCACCAGCATCTGTTGTTCAAGTGGTGAGGAAAAGAGAATGATTATACAGTGCTGTTGTTTTTGATTTTATAATAAGCCATTCTGACTAGTGTGAGACGGTATCTTATTGTGGATTTGATTTGCATTTCTCTAATGATTACTGATATTACTGAGATTTTTTTATATGCTTTTTGGTCGTATGTATGTCCTCTTTTGAAACGTATCTGATCATGTCCTTTATCCACTCTTTAATGGGGTTGTTTGATTTTTTTCTTGTTGATTTCTTTAAATTATTTATAGATTCTGGATATTAGATCTTTGTTGGATGCATAGTTTGCAAATATTTTCTTCCATTCTGTAGGTTGTCTGTTTACTCTGTTCATAGTTTGTTTTGCTGTACAAAAGATCTTTAGTTTAGTTAGGTCCTATTTGTCAGTTTTTGTTTTTGTTGCAATTGCTTTTGGCATCTTTATCATGAAATCTTTGTGTCAGGACCTATCTCCAGAATGGTAATTCTGAGGTTACCTTCCAGAGTTTTCTTAGTTTTAGGTTTTACATTTAAGTCAGCCATTTTAGCCCAGTTAAGAACTCTTGCTGGGCTGGGCATGGTGGCTCACACCTATTATCCCAGCACTTTGGGAGGCTGAGGTAGGAGGATCACTTGAGCCCAAGAGTTCAAGACCAGCCTGGGCAACATGGCCAAACTCCTTCTCCACAAAAAAATACAAAGATTAGCTGTGTGCGGTGGTGTATGCCTGTAGTCCCAGCTGCTCAAGAGACTGAGGTGGGAGAATTACCTGAGCTAGGAGGTTGAGGCTACAGTGAGGCGAGATTGCACCACTGCATTCCAGCCTAGGTGCAGAGTGAGACCCAGTCTCAAAAAAAGAAAAAAAAAAAAAAAAAAAAAAAAAAAGAGAAAGAAAAGAAAAGAAAGCCTCGCTGGGGAAATATTGCAGTAGTTGGGAGGAAGAAAGACACCCTGGCTTTGTGAGTTGCCAGAGTTCTTAACATTGGTTCTTTCTCATCTGTGAGGGCCAATGTTCCTTTAACTACAGTGTATTATAATTTGAATACAGTCAGTAGAATTTTTTCTGGATGTTTTCAGAAGGCTGGGGCTTTGTGCAGGGTCTTTATTTGTAGCTGAATTCTTGTCCTTGATTTCATGGGAGGTTATATGAGCAAAATATTTTTGGCATTGAAATTTGGGATCCAGTAGGTAGGCTCTTGCTCAGACATGCAGCTCCTCTGTATTTCCTAATGATTGTAGCTGTACTCCCTCTCAGTGCTCTAAAAGTGTGCGCTCCTCTCCCACTGAAATGATGGCTGTAGATCTTGGTTTGGCACTCCTGGGCTGCACACCACAGCTCTGTGGTGAGCTTGGGCTTTATGTTCCCTCCTCAGCCTGAAGGCAGCAGGGAAAGGGAACTTGGCAGTGGGTGTCGCAGAGGACCTTTCACTTATCTCTTGGGGCCCCACCCCAAAGAGATGCAGAGCTGCTATCAATCTGTGCGGTTGGCCCAGGGTAGGAAGCTGCACTGTGGGCCCAAGCAGGGTCTTGGGGTTCTGCCTAGTGATGAGCAGGGGAAGTAAGGAGGTCACCGTGTGGGATGGGAAGACAGACTGGTCTTTTCTTAGGGCAACTGCAGCTTGCTGGAGGTGTGGTTAAAGAACGTAAGGTCTTTGCTCCTTCCTTAATCCAAGGGCAGCAAGGGCAGTATCACTGCAGTTGTTACCTCTGGGAGCTTCATCTCAGAGAAACACAGAACCACTGTTAAGGGAATCTTCAGCCAGGGGGTAAGGTGGCTGCACTGCTTGGCCAAGCTAGGGCTCCACTTGATGATGAACAGAGGATCAAGGGCTTACAAATTGGAGAGACTGGGCTCTTTCCATATGGTTACATGGCATGCTGGAAGCACAAGTGAAGCTCTCAGACTCTTTGCTTCTTCTCCAGACCAAGGGCAGCAGGGGAGGAACTGGTACCATGGCAATGGCAGAGGGGCTGTCGGTTGCCCGACAGGAAAGCACAGAGCTCCCCACCAGGAAAGCACAGAGCCACTACCAATCGGTATTCTCACCAGGCAGGGCTCCCAGATAGGGATTGCAGAATAGCCTCCCCACACAATTGGTTTTGGTGTCATAGCCAATAAATCATTGCCAAATCCAGTGTGATAAAGATTTTTCTATGTTTTCTTCTAAGAGTTTTATAGTTTTAGATCTTACATTTAGGTCTTTGATCTACTTTGAGTTAATTTTTATATAATGTTAGATAATAATCCAGGTTTTTTTTTTTTTTTTTTTTTTTTTTTTTTTTTTTGCATGTTGATATCCTGTTTTCCTAGCAACATGAAAAGACTGTCCTTTTTCCATTGAATGGCCTTGGTACCTTTGTAAAAAAAAAAAAAAAAAAAATCACTTGACCACATATGTAAGGGCTTATTTTTGGGTTCTGTCTTTTATTCCATTGGTCTGTATTCTGTCTTTGTGCTAGTACCACATTGTTTTGATTACTGTAGCTTTGAAGTAAGTTTTGAAATCAGGAAATGTGAGCTTTGCTTTTCTTTTTCAAGACTGTTTCAGCTATCTTTAGTCCCTCGAGATGCCATATAAATTTTAGGATTGGTATTTCTAATTCTATAGAAGACATCATTGAGGTTTTGATAGGGATCACTAAATCTAGGTACTTTGGAAAGCATTGACATCTTAACAATACTAAGTCTTCCAATACATGAATATGTAATCTTTTCATTTATTTATGTCTTTAATTTCTGTCAGTAATGTTTTATAGTTTTCATAGTGCAAGTCTTTCACCCCTTTAAGTTAATTTTAAGTATATATATTTTTTCCTTTTGATGTTATTGGAATTGAAATTTTTTTTCATTTCCTCTTTGGACTGTTCATTGTTAATGTACAGAAATGCAACGGATTGTGTGTTTTGTATTCTGCTGCTACTTTGCTGAATTCATTTATCAGTTCTAATAATTTGTTTTTGTGGAATCTTTAGGATTTTCTAAATATAGGATCACATAATCTGTGAGCAGAGATAATTTGACTTCTTCCTTTACAATCTAGTTGTATTTTTAAAAAAATTTTTGCCCAATTTCTCTGGCTAGAACTTCTAGTACTATGTTGAATAGAAGTGACAAAAGTAGATTTCTTTGATTTTTTCCTGATCTTAGAAGAGCTTTCAGTCTTTCACCATTGAGAATAATGTTTACTGTGGGGTTTTTCTATGGCTTTAACTATGTTGAGGTAGTTTCCTTCTATTTCTAGGTTGTTGAGTGTTTTTATCATGTAACTATGTCAAGTTTTGAAAATTATTTTTTCTGGGTTCCAAGATGACTGAATAGGAGCAGCTCCAGTCTACAGCTCCCAGGGTGAGCAATGCAGAAGACGGCGATTTTTGCATTTCCAACTGAGCAAAGAGCACACCAGGAGATTATATCCTGCGCCTGGTTCAGAGGGTCCCACGCCCACGTAACCCCGCTCATTGCTAGCACAGCAGCCTGAGATCAAACTGCAAGGCAGCAGCGAGGCTGGGGGAGGGGTGCCCACCATTGCTGAGGCTTGAATAGATAAACAAAGTGGCCTGGAAGCTCGAACTGTGTGGAACCCACCGTAGCTCAAGGAGGCCTGCCTGCCTCTGTAGACTCCACTTCTGGGAGCAGGGCATAGCTGAACAAAAGGCAGCAGAAACTTCTGCAGACTTAAGTGTCCCTGTCTGACAGCTTTAAAGAGGGTAGTGGTTCTCCAAGCATGGAGTTTGAGATCTGAGAATCGACAGACTGCCTCCTCAAGTGAGTCCCTAACAACCTAGTAGCCTAACTGGGAGGCACCTCCCAGTAGGGGCTGACTCACACCTCATACGGCCAAGTGCCCTTCTGAGACAGAGCTTCCAGAGGAAGGATCAGGCAGCAGCATTTGCCATTCTGCAATATTTGTGGTTCTGCAGCCTCCGCTGGTGATACCCAGGCAAACAGGGTCTGGAGTGGACCTCCAGCAAACTCCAACATACCTGCAGCTGAGGGTCCTGACTGTTAGAAAGAAAACTAATAAACAGAAAAGACATCCACACCAAAACCCCATCTGTACATCACCATCATCAAAGACCACAGGTAGATAAAACCACAAAGATCGGGAGAAACCAGAGCAGAAAAGCTGAAAATCCTAAAAATCAGAGTGCCTCTTCTCCTCCAAAGGAACGCAGCTTCTTGCCAGCAGTGGAACAGAGCTGGATGGAGAATGACTTTGACGAGTTTAGAGAAGATGGCTTCAAAAGATCAGTAATAACAAAATTCTCCACACTAAAGGAGGAAGTTTGAACACATCGCAAAGAACATAAAACCTTGAAAAAAGATTGGATGAATGGCTATATAGAATAAACGCATAGAGAAGACCTTAAATGACCTGATGGAGCTGAAAACCATGGCACAAGAACTATGTGGCACATGCCGAAGTTTCAGTAGCCGATTCGATCAACCGGAAGAAAGGGTATCAGTGATTGAAGGTCAAATGAATGAAATGAAGCGAGAAGAGAAGTTTAGAGAAATAAGAGTAAAAAGAAATGAACAAAGCCTCCAAGAAATATGAGACTATATGAAAATACCAAATCTATGTCTGATTGATGTACCTGAAAGTGACGGGGATAATGGAACCAAGTTGGAAAACACTGCAGGATATTATCCAGGAGAACTTCCCAAACCTAGCAAGGCAGGCCAACATTCAAATTCAGGAAACACAGGGAACACCACAAAGCTACTCCTCGAGAAGAGCAACTCCAAGACACATAATTGCCAGATTCACCAAAGTTGAAATGAAGGAAAAAACGTTAAGGGCAGCCAGAGAGAAAGGTCGGGTTACCCACAAAGGGAAGCCCATCAGACTAACAGCAGATCTCTCAGCAGAAACTCTACAAGCCAGAAGGGAGTGGGGGCCAATATTCAACATTCTTAAAGAAAAGAATTTTAAACCCAGAATTTCATATCCTGCCACACTAAGCTTCATAAGTGAAGGAGACATAAAATCCTTTACAGACAAGCAAATAGTGAGAGATTTTATCACCACCAGGCCTGCCTTACAAGAGCTCCTGAAGGAAGCACTAAACATGGAAAGGAACAATTGGTACCAGCCACTGCAAAAACATGCCAAAATCTAAAGACTATCGATGCTAGGAAGAAACTGCATCAACTAACGAACAAAATAACCAGCTAACATTGTAATGACAGGATCAAATTCACACATAACAATATTAACCTTAAATGTAAATGGGCTAAATTCTCCAATTAAAAGACACAGACTGGCAAATTGGATAAAGAGTCAAGACCCATTAGTGTGCTGTATTCAGGAGACCCATCTCACATGCAGAGACACTCATAGGCTCAATATAAAGGGATGGAGGAAGATCTACCAAGCAAATGGAAAACAAAAAAAGGCAGGGGTTGCAATACTAGTCTCTGATAAAACAGACTTTAAAACAACGAAGATCAAAAGAGGCAAAGAAGGCCATTACATAATAGTAAAGGGATCAATTCGACAAGAAGAGCTAACTATGCTAGATATATATGCACCCAATACAGGAGCACCCAGATTCATAAAGCAAGTCTTTAGAGACCTTCAAAGAGACTTAGACTCCCACACAATAATAATGGGAGACTTTAACACCCCACTGTCAACATTAGACAGATCAACGAGACAGAAAGTTAACAAGGATATCCAGGAATTGAACTCATCTCTGCAGCAAGCAGACCTAATAGACATCTACAGAACTCTCCACCCCAAATCAACAGAATATACTTTCTTCTCAGCACCACATCACACTTATTCCAAAATTGACCACATAGTTGGAAGTAAAGCACTCCTCAGCAAATATAAAAGAACAGAAATTATAACAAACTGTCTCTCAGACCACAGTGCAATCAAACTAGAACTCAGGATTAAGAAACTCACTCAAAACCACTCAACTACATAGAAACTGAACAACCTGCTCCTGAATGACTACTGGGTACATAATGAAATGAAGGCAGAAATAAAGATGTTCTTTGAAATGAATGAGAACAAAGATACAACATACCAGAATCTCTGGGACACATTTAAAGCAGTGTGTAGAGGGAAATTTATAGCACTAAATGCCCATAAGAGAAAGCAGGAAAGATCTAAAATTGACACCCTAACATCACAATTATCACAATTAAAAGAACTAGAGAAGCAAGAGCAAACACATTCAAAAACTAGCAGAAGGCAAGAAATAACTAAGATCAGAGCAGAACTGAAGGAGACAGAGACACAAAAAACCCTTAAAAAAATCAATGAATCCAGGAGCTGATTTTTTGAAAAGATCAAGAAAATTGATAGACCACTACCAAGACTAATAAAGAAGAAAAGAGAGAAGAATCAAATAGACACAATAAAAAAATGATAAAGGGGATATCACCACCAATCCCACAGAGATACAAACTACCATCAGAGACTACTATAAACACCTCTATGCAAATAAACTAGAAAATCTAGAAGAAATGGATAAATTCCTGGACACATACACCTTCCGAAGACTAAAACAGGAAGATGTTGAATCCCTGAAGAGACCAATAACAGGCTCTGAAATTGAGGCAATAATTAAGAGCCTACCAACCAAAACCAGTCCAGGACCAGACGGATTCACAGCTAAATTCTACCAGAGGCACAAAGAGGAGCTAGTACCATTCCTTCTGAAACTATTCCAATCAAAAGAAAAAGAGGGAATCCTCCCTAACTCATTTTACAAGGCCAGCATCATCCTGATACCAAAACCTGGCAAAGACACAACAGAAAAAGAGAATTTTAGACCAATATCCCTGATGAACATCGATGAAAAAATCCTCAATAAAATACTGGCAAACCAAATCCAGCAGCATATCAAAAAGCTTATGCACCATGATCAAGTGGGCTTCTTCCCTGGGATACAAGGCTTGTTCAACATATGCGGATCAATAAACGTACTCCAGCATATAAACAGAACCAATGACAAAAACCACATGATTATCTCAATAGATGCAGAAAAGGCCTTTGACAGAATTCAACAGCCCTTCATGCTAAAAACTCTCAATAAACTAGGTATTGATGGGACTTATCTCAAAATAATAAGAGCTATTTATGACAAACTCACAGCCAATATCATACTGAATGGGCAAAAACTGGAAGCATTCCCTTTGAAAACTGGCACAAGACAGGGATGCCCTCTCTTACCACTCCTATTCAACATAGTGTTGGAGGTTCTGGCCAGGGCAATCAGGCAGGAGAAAGAAAGAAAGGGTATTCAAATAGGATAAAAGGAAGTCAAATTGTCCCTCTTTGCAGATGACATGATTGTATATTTAGAAAACCCCAAATCTCCTTAAGCTGATAAGCAACTTCAGCAAAGTCTCAGGATACAAAATCAATGTGCAAAAGTCACTAGCATTCTTATACACCAATAACAGACACGCAGAGAGCCAAATCATGAGTGAATTCCCATTCACAATTGCTTCAAAGAAAATAAAATACCTAAGAATCCAACTTACAAGGGATGTGAAGGACCTCTTCAAGGAAAGTTACCAGCCACTGCTCAACGAAATAAAAGAGGACACAAACAAATGGAAGAACATTCCATGCTCATGGATAAAAAGAATCAATATTGCAAAAATGGCCATACTGCCCAAGGTAATTTATAGATTCAGTGCCATCCCCATCAAGACACCAATGACTTTCTTCACAGAATTGGAAAAATCTACTTTAAAGTTCATATGGAACCAAAAAAGAGCCTGCATTGCCAAAACAATCCTAAGCCACAATAACAAAGCTGGAGGCATCACGCTACCTGACTTCAAACTATACTACAAGGCTACAGTAACCAAAACAGCATGGTACTGGTACCAAAACAGAGATATAGACCAATGGAACACAACAGAGCCCGCAGAAATAATACTATACATCTACAATCATCTGGTCTTTGACAAACCTGACAAAAACAAGAAATGGGGAAAGGATTCCCTATTTAATAAATGGTGCTGGGAAAACTGACTACCCCTACGTAGAAAGCTGAAACTGGAACCCTTCCTTACACGTTATACAAAAATTAATTCAAGATGGATTAAAAACGTAAATGTCAGACCTAAAACCATAAAAGCCCTGGAAGAAAACCTAGGCAATACCATTCAGGACATAGGCATGGGCAAGAACTTCATGTCTAAAACACCAAAAGCAATGGCAACAAAAGCCAAAGTTGAGAAATCAGATCTAATTAAAGAGCTTCTGCACAGCAGAATAAACTACCATCAGAGTGAACAGGCAACCTACAGAATGGGAGAAAATGTTTGCAATCTACCCTTCTGACAAAGGGCTAATATCCAGAATCAACAAAGAATTTAAACAAATTTACAAGAAAAAATCAAACAACCCCATCACAAAGTGGGCAAATGATATGAACAGACACTTCTCAAAAGAAGACATTTATGCAACCAACAGACACATGAAAAAACGCTCATCATCACTCGCCATCAGAGAAATGCAAATCAAAACCACAATGAGATATCATCTCACACCAGTTAGAATGGCAATCATTAAAAAGTCAGGAAACGGAGGGGCAGAGCAAGATGGCCGAATAGCAACAGCTCCAGTCTCCAACTCCCAGAGCGAGCGTGATTTCTGCATTTTCAACTGAGGTACTGGGTTCATCTCACTAGGGAGTGCCAGACAATCGGTGCTGGTCAGCTGCTGCAGCCCGACCAGCGAGAGCTGAAGCAGGGCGAGGCATCGCCTCACCTGGGAAGTGCAAGGGGAAAGGGAATCCCTTTTCCTAGCCAGGGGAACTGAGACACACAACACCTGGAAAATTGGGTAACTCCCACCCCAATACTGCGCTTTAAGCAAACAGGCACACCAGGAGACTATATCCCACACCTGGCCGGGAGGGTCCCACGCCCACGGAGCCTCCCTCATTGCTAGCACAGCAGTCTGCGATCTCCCTGCAAGGCAGCAGCAAGGCTGGGGGAGGGGCGCCCGCCATTGCTGAGGCTTAAGTAGGTAAACAAAGCTGCTGGGAAGCTCCAACTGGGTGGAGCTCACAGCAGCTCAAGGAAACCTGCCTGTCTCTGTAGACTCCACCTCTGGGGACAGGGCATAGTAAACAACCACAAAAGCAGCAGAAACCTCTGCAGATGCAAACGACTCTGTCTGACAGCTTTGAAGACAGCAGTGGATCTCCCAACACGGAGGTTGAGATCTGAGAAGGGACAGACTGCCTGCTCAAGTGGGTCCCTGACCCCTGAGTAGCCTAACTGGGAGACATCCCCCACTAGGGGCAGTCTGACACCCCACACCTCACAGGGTGGAGTACACCCCTGAGAGGAAGCCTCCAAAGCAAGAATCAGACAGGGACACTTGCTGTTCAGCAATATTCTATCTTCTGCAGCCTATGCTGCTGACACCCAGGCAAACAGGGTCTGGAGTGGACCTCAAGCAATCTCCAACAGACCTACAGCTGAGGGTCCTGACTGTTAGAAGGAAAACTATCAAACAGGAAGGACACCTACACCAAAACCCCATCAGTACGTCACCATCATCATCAAAGACCAGAGGCAGATAAAATCACAAAGATGGGGAAAAAGCAGGGCAGAAAAGCTGGAACTTCAAAAAATCAGAGCGCATCTCCCCCGGCAAAGGGGCGCAGCTCATCGCCAGCAACGGATCAAAGCTTGACGGAGAATGACTTTGACGAGATGAGAGAAGAAGGCTTCAGTCCATCAAACTTCTCAGAGCTAAAGGAGGAATTACGTACCCAGCGCAAAGAAACTAAAAATCTTGAAAAAAAAGTGGAAGAATTGATGGCTAGAGTAATTAATGCAGAGAAGGTCATAAACGAAATGAAAGAGATGAAAACCATGACACGAGAAATACGTGAGAAATGCACAAGCTTCAGTAACCGACTCGATCAACTGGAAGAAAGAGTATCAGCGATTGAGGATCAAATGAATGAAATGAAGCGAGAAGAGAAACCAAAAGAAAAAAGAAGAAAAAGTAATGAACAAAGCCTGCAAGAAGTATGGAATTATGTAAAAAGACCAAATCGACATCTGATTGGGGTGCCTGAAAGTGAGGGGGAAAATGGAACCAAGTTGGAAAACACTCTGCAGGATATCATCCAGGAGAACTTCCCCAACCTAGTAGGGCAGGCCAACATTCAAATCCAGGAAATACAGAGAATGCCACAAAGATACTCCTTGAGAAGAGCAACTCCAAGACACATAATTGCCAGATTCACCAAAGTTGAAATGAAGGAAAAAATCTTAAGGGCACCAGAGAACATGGTCGGGTTACCCACAAAGGGAAGCCCATCAGACTAACAGCAGATCTCTCGGCAGAAACTTTCCAAGCCAGAAGAGAGTGGGGGCCAATATTCAACATTCTTAAAGAAAAGAATTTTCAACCCAGAATTTCATATCCAGCCAAACTAAGTTTCATAAGTGAAGGAGAAATAAAATCCTTTACAGATAAGCAAATGCTTAGAGATTTTGTCACCACTAGGCCTGCCTTACAAGAGACCCTGAAGGAAGCACTAAACATGGAAAGGAACAACCGGTACCACCCATTGCAAAAACATGCCAAAATGTAAAGACCGTTTAGGCTAGGAAGAAACTGCATCAACTAACGAGCAAAATAACCAGTTAATATCATAATGACAGGATCAAGTTCATACATAACAATATTAACCTTAAATGTAAATGGACTAAATGTTCCAATTAAAAGACACAGACTGGCAAACTGGATCAGTCTGATCCATCAGTCTGCTGTATTCAGGAGACCCATCTCACATGCAGAGACATACATAGGCTCAAAATAAAGGGATGGAGGAAGATTTACCAAGCAAATGGAGAACAAAAAAAAGCGGGGGTTGCAATATTAGTCTCTGATAAAACAGACTTTAAACCATCAAAGATGAAAAGAGACAAAGAAGGCCATTACATAATGGTAAAAGGATCAATTCAACAGGAAGAGCTAACTATCCTAAATATATATGCACCCAATACAGGAGCACCCAGATTCATAAAGCAAGTCCTTAGAGATCTACAAAGAGACTTAGACTCCCATACAATAATAATGGGAGACTTCAACACTCCACTGTCAACATTAGACAGATCAACGAGACAGAAAGTTAACAAGGATATCCAGGAATTGAACTCATCTCTGCAGCAAGCAGACCTAATAGACATCTATAGAACTCTCCACCCCAAATCAACAGAATATACATTCTTCTCAGCACCACATCACACTTATTCCAAAATTGACCACGTAATTGGAAGTAAAGCACTCCTCAGCAAATGTACAAGAACAGAAATTATAACAAACTGTCTCTCAGACCACAGTGCAATCAAACTAGAACTCAGGACTAAGAAACTCAATCAAAACCGCTCAACTACATGGAAACTGAACAACCTGCTCCTGAATGACTACTGGGTACATAATGAAATGAAGGCAGAAATAAAGATGTTCTTTGAAACCAATGAGAACAAAGATACAACATACCAGAATCTCTGGGACACATTTAAAGCAGTGTGTAGAGGGAAATTTATAGCACTAAATGCCCACAAGAGAAAGCTGGAAAGATCTAAAATTGACACTCTAACATCACAATTAAAAGAACTAGAGAAGCAAGAGCACATGCATTCAAAAGCTAGCAGAAGGCAAGAAATAACTAAGATCAGAGCAGAACTGAAGGAGATAGAGACACAAAAAGCCCTCCAAAAAATCAATGAATCCAGGAGTTGGTTTTTTGAAAAGATCAACAAAATTGACAGACCGCTAGCAAGACTAATAAAGAAGAAAAGAGAGAAGAATCAAATAGACGCAATAAAAAATGATAAAGGGGATATCACCACCGACCCCACAGAAATACAAACTACCATCAGAGAATACTATAAACACCTCTACGCAAATAAACTAGAAAATCTAGAAGAAATGGATAATTTCCTGGACACTTACACTCTTCCAAGACTAAACCAGGAAGAAGTTGAATCCCTGAATAGACCAATAGCAGGCTCTGAAATTGAGGCAATAATTAATAGCTTACCAACGAAAAAAAGTCCAGGACCAGATGGATTCACAGCTGAATTCTACCAGAGGTACAAGGAGGAGCTGGTACCATTCCTTCTGAAACTATTCCAATCAATAGAAAAAGAGGGAATCCTCCCTAACTCATTTTATGAGGCCAACATCATCCTGATACCAAAGCCTGGGAGAGACACAGCAAAAAAAGAGAATTTTAGACCAATATCCCTGATGAACATCGATGCAAAAATCCTCAATAAAATCCTGGCAAACCGGATTCAGCAGCACATCAAAAAGCTTATCCACCATGATCAAGTGGGCTCCATCCCTGGGATGCAAGGCTGGTTCAACATTCGCAAATCAATAAACATAATCCAGCATATAAACAGAACCAAAGACAAGAACCACATGATTATCTCAATAGATGCAGAAAAGGCTTTTGACAAAATTCAACAGCCCTTCATGCTAAAAACGCTCAATAAATTCAGTATTGATGGAACGTACCTCAAAATAATAAGAGCTATTTATGACAAACCCACAGCCAATATCATACTGAATGGGCAAAAACTGGAAAAATTCCCTTTGAAAACTGGCACAAGACAGGGATGCCCTCTCTCACCACTCCTATTCAACATAGTGTTGGAAGTTCTGGCTAGGGCAATCAGGCAAGAGAAAGAAATCAAGGGTATTCAGTTAGGAAAAGAAGAAGTCAAATTGTCCCTCTTTGCAGATGACATGATTGTATATTTAGAAAACCCCATTGTCTCAGCCCAAAATCTCCTCAAGCTGATAAGCAACTTCAGCAAAGTCTCAGGATACAAAATTAATGTGCAAAAATCACAAGCATTCTTATACACCAGTAACAGACAAACAGAGAGCCAAATCAGGAATGAACTTCCATTCACAATTGCTTCAAAGAGAATAAAATACCTAGGAATCCAACTGACAAGGGATGTAAAGGACCTCTTCAAGGAGAACTACAAACCACTGCTCAGTGAAATAAAAGAGGACACAAACAAATGGAAGAACATACCATGCTCATGGATAGGAAGAATCAATATCGTGAAAATGGCCATACTGCCCAAGGTAATTTATAGATTCAATGCCATCCCCATCAAGCTACCAACGAGTTTCTTCACAGAATTGGAAAAAACTGCTTTAAAGTCCATATGGAACCAAAAAAGAGCCCGCATCTCCAAGACAATCTTAAGTCAAAAGAACAAAGCTGGAGGCATCACGCTACCTGACTTCAAACTATACTACAAGGCTACAGTAACCAAAACAGCATGGTACTGGTACCAAAACAGAGATATAGACCAATGGAACAGAACAGAGTCCTCAGAAATAATACCACACATCTACAGCCATGTGATCTTTGACAAACCTGAGAGAAACAAGAAATGGGGAAAGGATTCCCTATTTAATAAATGGTGCTGGGAAAATTGGCTTGCCATAAGTAGAAAGCTGAAACTGGATCCTTTCCTTACCCCTTATACAAAAATTAATTCAAGATGGATTAGAGACTTAAATGTTAGACCTAATACCATAAAAACCCTAGAGGAAAACCTAGGTAGTACCATTCAGGACATAGGCATGGGCAAAGACTTCATGTCTAAAACACCAAAAGCAAAGGCAGCAAAAGCCAAAATTGACAAATGGGATCTCATTAAACTAAAGAGCTTCTGCACAGCAAAAGAAACTACCATCAGAGTGAACAGGCAACCTACAGAATGGGAGAAAATTTTTGCAATCTACTCATCTGACAAAGGGCTAATATCCAGAACCTACAAAGAATTTAAACAAATTTACAAGAAAAAAACAAACAACCCCATCAAAAAGTGGGCAAAGGATATGAACAGACATTTCTCAAAAGAAGACATTCATACAGCCAACATACACATGAAAAAATGCTCATCATCACTGGCCATCAAAGAAATGCAAATCAAAACCACGATGAGATACCATCTCACACCAGTTGGAATGGCGATCATTAAAAAGTCAGGAAACCACAGGTGCTGGAGAGGATGTGGAGAAATAGGAACACTTTCACACTGTTGGTGGGATTGTAAACTAGTTCAACTATTATGGAAAACAGTATGGCGATTCCTCAAGGATCTAGAACTAGATGTACCATATGACCCAGCCATCCCATTACTGGGTATATACCCAAAGGATTATAAATCATGCTGCTATAAAGACACATGCACACGTATGTTTATTGCGGCACTATTCACAATAGCAAGGACTTGGAATCAACCCAAATGTCCATCAGTGACAGACTGGATTAAGAAAATGTGGCACATATACACCATGGAATACTATGCAGCCATCAAAAAGGATGAGTTTGTGTCCTTTGTAGGGACATGGATGCAGCTGGAAACCATCATTCTTAGCAAACTATCACAAGAACAGAAAACCAAACACCGCATGTTCTCACTCATAGGTGGGAACTGAACAATGAGATCACTTGTACTCGGGAAGGGGGACATCACACACTGGAGCCTATCATGGGGAGGGGGTAGGGGGGAGGGATTGCATTGGGAGTTATACCTGATGTAAATGACGAGTTGATGGGTGCTGATGAGTTGATGGGTGCAGCACAGCAACATGGCACAAGTATACATATGTAACAAACCTGCCTGTTATGCACATGTACCCTAGAACTTAAAGTATAATAATAATAAAAAATAAATTAAAAAAAAAAAAGTCAGGAAACAACAGGTGCTGGAGTGGATGTGCAGAAATAGGAACACTTTTTACACTATTAGTGGGACTGTAAACTAGTTTTCAACCATTGTGGACGACAGTGTGGCGATTCCTCAAGGATCTAGAACTAGAAATACGATTTGACCCAGCCATCCCATTACTGGGTATATACCCAAAGGATTATAAATCATGCTGCTATAAAGACACATGCACACATATGTTTATTGTGGCACTATTCACAATAGCAAAGACTTGGAACCAATCCAAATGTCCATCAGTGATAGACTGGATTAAGAAAATGTGGCACATATACACCATGGAATACTTTGCAGCCATAAAAATGGATGAGTTCATGTCCTTCGTAGGGAAATGGATGAAGTTGGAATCCATCATTCTGAGCAAAGTATCACAAGGACAGAAAACCGAACACCACATGTTCTCACTCATAGGTGGGAATTGAACAATGAGAACTTGGACACAGAGTGGGGAACACCACACACTGGGGCCTGTCATGGGGTGGGGGAATGGGGGAGAGATAGCATGAAGAGATATACCTAATGTAAATGACAAGTTAATGGGTGCAGCACACCAACATGGCACATGTATACATATTGAACAAACCTGCACATTGTGCATGTGTACCCTAGAACTTAAAGTATAATTTAAAAAAAAGAAAATATTTGTTCTGCATATATTGAGATGACTGTGTGTTTTAACCCCTTTATTCTATTCATGTAGTGCATTACATTGATCAATTTTTATACATGAAATCACCTTCCATTCCAGGACTAAATCCCACTTGCTTATGGAGTATAACACTTTCATATGCTGCTGCATTTGGTTTGCTAGTATTTCATTGAGGATTTTTGCATCAATGTTCATAAAAGATATTGATCTGTAGTTTTCTTTTCTTGTGATGTCGTTGTCCAGTTTCAGTATGAGGTTGATTCTGGCCTTTTAAGATGAGTTGGAAAGTGTTCCTTCCTCTTCCAGGTCTTAAAAAGTTTTAGAAATATTGGTGGTGTTTAAAATGCATAGTACAATTCACCAGGGAAACTATCAAGTCCAGGGCTTTTCCTTGTCAGGAGATTTTTGATTGCTGATTTAATTTCCTTACCAATTATACGTCATTCATATTTTTTTATTTCTTCATTATTTCATCTTGGTATATCTTGTTTCTAGGAATTCCTCAATTTCATCTAGGTTATCCAGTTTTTTAGTTTATAATTGTTCATAGTACTTTCTTATAATCCAGTTAATTCCTATAGAGTTGGTAATCACCATACTTTCATTTCTGCTTTTAGTAATTTGAATCTTCTCTCTTTTTTTTCTTAGTTCATCTAGCTAAAGATTTGTCAACTTTGTTGATCTTTACAAAGAACAAGCTTTTGGTTTTGTTGATTTTCTCTATTTTTTGTACTATATTTTGTTTATCTGGCTGTAATCTTTAATATTTCCTTTCTTCTGCTAGATTTAGGTCTAGTTTGTTCTTTTTTTCTGGTTCCTTAAGTTGTATAGTTAATTGTTGATTTGAGATTCCTCTTGTTTTTTAATGTAAGTATGGTTATAAATTTTCCCCTTAGCACTGCTTTTGCTGTATCCCATACATTTTGCTATGCTGTGTTTTCATTTTTATTTATCTCTACTTACTTTCTTATTTCCCTTTTTATTCTTCTTTGATTCACTGATGGTTTAATTTTTACAAATTATCCCGTTTTGGTTGGGGTAGTTACTTTGCACGATATCTACCTTTTAAAATCTACTGAGACTTAATTTCTGACCTATTATGTGGTCTGATATTGTTTGGATGTTTGTCTCCTTCAAATCTCATGTTAAAATATGATTCCCAATGTTGTATGACGGGCCTGGTGGGAGGTGATTGGATTATGGGGTAGACCTCCATGATTGGTTTAGCACCAACCCCTTGGTGATAGATGAGTTATTACTTAGTTAGCTCACACATTATCTGATTATTTAAAAGAATCTGACACATCCTCCTTTTCTCTCTCTTGCTTTCACCCTCTCCATGTGATGCACCTACTCCTTCTTTGCCTTCCATCATGATTGTAAACTTCCTGAGGCTTGCACCGGGAGCAGATGCTGAAGGAAGAGATACATGTACAATCTGCAGAATCATGAGCCAATGAAAACCTCTTTTCTTTATAAATTACCCAGCCTCAGGTATTTACAGCAATGCAAGAATCGACTAACACATGTTCTAAACTGGAAAACGTCCTTGTGCCCTTGAGAAGAATGTGCATTTTGTTGGTGTTGAGTACAGTGTTCTATGTATATCTGTTAAATATAGTTGGTCCAATGTTCTATTGACGTCCTGTTTCCTTACTTATCTTGTGTTGGTTGCTCTAGCCATTATTGAGAGTGGGGTATTTAAGTCTCCAACTATTATTGTAGAACTGTTTACTTCTCCTTTCAATTCTGTCAATTTCTGCTTCATGTATTTTGATGGTCTATTATTAGATATGTACATGTTTATAATTAGTTTATTGCATACTCTATTGAACTTTGAATTGAAACATAATGATCTTTGTCTCTTGTTACCTCTTTTTGATTTAAAATTTGTTTTTTGTCATTAGAATAGCAACCTGTGTTGTCTTTTGGTTAGTATTTTCATGGAATTATTTGCAGTTCATTCATTTTCAATCATTTGTGTCTTTAGAGCTAATTTGAGTCTCTTGCAGACAGAATATAGTTGGATCATGTTTTTGTTTCTTAATTCTGACAATCTCTGCCTTTTGATTGCAGAGATTAATACATTAACATTTAAAGTAACTACAGTTCTCTGTTGATATCTCTGGAGAATCAGCTCCAAGACTTCCTATGTATACCAAAATTCACAGATGCTCAAATCCTTTACATAAAATGGCATAGCATTTGCATATAATCTATGCTTATTCTCCTGTATACTTTAAATCATTTCTAAATTACTTATAATACCTAATAAAATGTCAGTGCTATCTAAGTAGTATTACATAGCATTTTTACACTATATTTTTATTTATATTATATTGGTTTTCATTGCTGTATTTTTTTCAAACGTTTTTGGTCTGTAGTTAATTGAGTCTGGGAATGCAGAGCCCACAGATACAGAGGGACGATTGTATTTTAAAGAAGAGAGTTACTTCTGTATATTTGTTTTCTATTTGCCTTATAGCTTTTTGTCCCTCATTTCCTGTATTACTGTCTTCTTTTGTGCTTAGCTAATTTTTTGTGAACATTTTAATTTTTTCTCATTTCCTCTTGTTTATATTCTACAACTGTTTTTGTGGTTATTATGGCTGTTACATTTAACTCCCTAAATTTATAACATTCTAGTTTGAATTTATACCAGCTTAACTTTAATAACATACAAAACCCATACTCCTTGATAGCTCTGTCTCCACTCTTTTCAGTAGTTAATATCACAAAATTACATCTTACATTGTGTGTTCAAAACATAAACTCTTTTTATTCTATTAGTCTCTTAACTATTTAGAAAACAAAATATAGAGTTACAAACCGAAGTTCCAGTAATACTAGTTTTTAAAATATGTTAGTTTCACATCATGTAGGAAATAATTGCCCATGTAATAATTAACCTTTATTTCTTTATATGGCTTTTAGTTACTGTCTAGTGTCCTTTCACTTCAATCTGGAGAATTCCCTTTAGCATTTTTTGGAGAGAAGTTCTAGTAGTCATAAATATCGTTAGCTTTTTTTTTGCAACTTGGGAATGTGTTGATTTCTTTCTTAATTTTGAAGGACAATTTTACTGGATATAGAATTCTTGATTAACTGTTTTTTGTTTTGTTTTGTTTTTTGTTTTCAGCAATTTGGATATAGCTCCCCACTGCCTTTCGGCCTCCAAAGTTTCTGATGAGAAATTTGCTGATAAACTTATTGAGGATACCTTGTATGTAATAAGTTGCTTGTCTCTTGCGGCTTTCAAAATTCTTTTTTTCTTTGGCTTTTAACAGTTTGATCATAATGTGTTTTGATGTGAGTTTCTTTAAGTTCATCCAATTTAAAGTTTATTTGGCTTCTTGAATGTTTGGGAGGCTTTCCAACTATTTATTTACATATTCTATCCTCCACTTTTTCTCTCTTCTCTCCTTCTGGGTTCCCACAGTGCATATCTTGGTCCACTTGATGGTGTCCTACAGGTCCTTTAGGCTTTGTTCAGTTTTCTTATATCTTTTTTTCTTTCTAAGACTCAATAATTTCCATTTTCTGTATCATCATGTCCACTGGTTCTTTCTTCTGCCTGTTAAAAATCTGCCTTTGAATCCTTCTAATGAATTTTTAATTTCAGATATAGTAATTTTCAGCTTCAGAAATTTTTTTTTGTTTCTTTTAGGTATTTTATTTCTTTAATGATATTTCCATTTTGTTTATACATATTTCTCTTGACTTTCTCTATGTCTTCTTTTAGTTCTTTGAAGATCTTTAAGACAGTTGTTTTAAAGTCTTTGTTTAGTAGATCCATCATAAGACTTTTTTTTTCCAGGGACAGTTTCTGTGTATTTATTTTTCTTTTAAATGGGTTATACCTGTTTTTTTGTAGAATTTGTGGATTTTTTAATTGAAACTCTAGATTTCAATCTAATAACACTGTAACTGTGGAAATCAGATTCTCCTTCTTCCCCAAGATTCACTGATTTTTTTCTTTTTGTTTTTTCTTTTATTGTTGTATGCTGTCTTTGTGCTAAGAATCTATCTGAGGTATAAATTTAAGATCTCCTCAGGTCTTTTCTGAGCCTGTGCCTTTGCTTAGGCATGCACATTCACTTTCTAATTTTCCCCATTTATGCAATTGCTTTGAATGTTATAGTCTTTAATGTCTTGCTTCTAAAAAGGGGGAGAAATGAAGGTGGCAGGGATAGTCACTGGTTCTTTAAATCTCTTGGAAATCACTTCAACTAGAGGGAGAGAGACTTGTTACAAATCAGGAGAGGTGCAACAATAATGGATGCCTGCCTCTTTGTCTGCACCTCTATAGTCATAAGCAGTAACCAGCAACTGAAGCACAGATCTCTGATATTTGAAGGATAGGATTCTTGTTGCTCAGCCTGGTTCCTTTGAGGTCTGTGTAAACTGTTTCAGAAACATATGCATGGCCCTCTGCCACAGAGATGGAGGACGGATAGCTGCTACTGTGCTAAAAGCTGAAATTGACTGAAATCAACCACAATTTACTGTTCCTGCCTTCCCCTGGAAACTTCAAGTCTTTAATAGACTTCACAATTCCAAAATAGCTACATCAGAAAGATTTTGCCAGTGCAGTTATTGCCTAGGTGAGGAAACAGATTCCTGGTGCTTCCTAAACTGCCATTTTCCAAGAGTCTTCTCCTGTTCCAGTTTTAATATGCAAAGGAAATAACATTGGCTCATCTTGGTAGGAAAGCATCTCTGAATTAGTAAAATATATGAATTAAGTCTTTTTAATGTGGAGTTTGATTATTTTTATACTTAATTGGAGGCTAACAATATGTTGTTTGCTAAAGTGGCACTCAGGGGACCTCTTTAGTGAGTGAAGAAAATTATTTTAATTATACATACCAAATGTTTTTATTTACAAGTATCTGTAAATTTTTTGGAAAATGTTTTTTCTCTTAAGTTGTTTTAAAATCCTATTTACAATCATTTTAAAAGAAAATTTATTTAACAAGCTCTTCTTTCTCACCCCATTGAACTTATGCTATATAAGTTCCTATCCAATGAATCATCAATATTAAATTAAGGCATTCTAAATTTTCATAAAATAGTAGCTATCATGATTATGTTCCACGTCTTCTACATTAACTGTATAAAGCTGGGTTCTACATTAAATATCTCCTCAGTGAAGCCGTCCCCAGTCACTGCACATAAAATTTAAAAACCTCCTTAGTCTCAACACTCCTAATCCCCCTTCCCAATTGTTGCTTTTCTTCTTAACATTTATTGTTATCTAACACATCATTATATAGCTTAGTTTTTCTTATTTATTTTTTGTCTCTCACATTTGACTCTACACTTCATAAAGGCAGAATTCTCTGTTTGTTCACTGCTGTATCCCTGTCACCTATCACCTAGGAAGTTGGTGCTACCAATATATGTTTCTTCAAAGCCAATAACTTGCTTAACACCTAGTGAGAAGTTGTTTGGCATGTGATGTGATACTTGGAGATGGCCATAGTAGATTGAATTATTTCCAAATATTCTAGCATTTAAAAAAATTGTGATAGTGAGAATTACCCAATTTAAATAACAGTATTTCACCCTTGTCTGAAGCCACTTGGAGAGGAGACAGTTTACCAAACATCTTATTTTTGGACCCAGCATTCATGTAACCCTCTTTGTACGCAGTATTTGGACACACAGTGACTCTTTTGTTAGAATTTGAGAGAAAGAGTGAGGAGGAGAAAAACGACATTTTCTTTTCTGCTGGATGTAAGTAAACCTGGAATCAAGTGGGCCTGGGGCTCCAAGCAACCACCTTGGCATTTCATGGAAACCTAAAAATAAAGCCACTGCCCAAGAGGCAGAACTAAAACATGAGAATAATTAGTTCTAGAGGCATTTGTTGAGTGTCTGGATACAGCTAATGGTTTTGCCCCAACATTTTTTAGTTAGGAGAGCCAATGAATCCACTTACTACAACCCCTGGCAATTTTGTTTTTCAAGGATTTTGTTTATTTGTTTGTTTTTGGCTTAAGCCAAATTTAGTTAGGTTTTCCATCATTGCACAAGAAGGAACTGATAAAGATACTGAATAACTAAATCTATAAAATGTACTCCAAAATTAGAGTATTGGGGTTACATTAAAAACTGGGTATAGTGTGTTTCACAAGTAAAATTGACTCTGAAAGAAAAATAATATAACACATCAGCTACATTGGAAGATAATTTTTTAATTCTACAATATTCTACTGTTAGAAGTATTTTTAAGATAGATGGAAGGGTGGATGGATGGGTGGATGGAGAGAGAAAGAGAAAGTTTTACTTGGAGGTCTATGGTGACCTTTCAGGGACAGTGTTGAAATCTGGTTCATGATTAAAGCAGGGTGTGGTTAAAAGGGGCAGGGATGGAAAATGGTTTTTTGGCAACTTGTTAGAGATGTGAGGTTAAACTGTTGAAACAGCCACAAAAGTCTATTGCCAGAAGAGAAAAATAAAAACCTTACAGCAGCTTTATGCTGGGCCCAGTACTGTGTTAACTGCTTTAGGCATGGTCTCATTGAGTTCTAAAACTGATGTAGATTTCATATTATTATGAACATGTTAGAGATGGGGAAGTTAGACTGGAGAAGTTAAATAATCCATCCAAATTTTCACAATAACTGGTGAAGACTGGGTTTGAACCCAGGTCTGTCAAATTCCTAGCCTCATGCTTTTACCAACTAAACAGTAGTTCAGCCCTGTTGCTGCTTCTAATCTAGAAAAGATTTTATTGATGCTTCTTTGCTCCCTTTCATATTGAGGACTTTTTTTTCCTCTAATGATTCTCATATCAAAATCCTCTTGATTGAAAATCATCATGCATGAAATACTGACACATAACCATGGAAAAGTATTTTATTTTTCTGGGAAATTTTCTTCTTCTCTGTCCCTCAGTCTGGATTATCATAAGGAAAATGTTTTTTCTCACCTGTCTTTGAATGAAAGAAAAACATATTATTTAATTTTTTAAAGCATGAAATCTCAATGTTCTTTTTTAACTGTGTCAAGGAGGGTTTTGTTTGTTTGTTGGGCTTGTGTCTGTTTGTTCATTTTTCTGCAACAAAGATACTCAAAGTCTTTAAAATATAAAGGAGGTAAAAATGGGATCTGTTCTGGTTTAGCATGCATCTTTAGATCACTGGTCTGTTGGTCAAAGTTGCCTGATAGAAGCACTATCTTTGGGAAGTAGCTTCCTAGAAGAAATTCACTTTCTTAGCTTCTCCAGGATGGGTTAAGCTTGATCCTGACTGATGAATGGCAAATATGTATGTTTGCGAGAGTCTCATACAGGATATTCTGGGGTCTGCTTTTACCTTTAACAGGAACACGTTCTCAGTCTAGGCAAATGATGGTTAATATTGAGGTGTCTACAGAGAGGTGAGGATCTTGGCCAATTAGAATTGATCTGATTAAGATTTCCTACTAGCTGAGACAGACTAATTTTTTCCCATTTGTTACATTTTAAAGCATCTTTAAAACTAATTTTTACATTAAAGTGTGAGGACTTGAAAGTTGACATTCATCAGAAGTAAAAAGAAATTTAACAAAACTTATTAAGTTTGAAAAAGACACAGATTTTTTATTGCTGACCACCTAGGTATCACACACAAGTTATTTTTCCTTCCATACATACACCTTCTCAGTTTAGGCCAATAAGAATTTTCCTAAAACTAGTAGAGTGTATGCTTTGAACATAAGACTTTTGGAAATAAACTTCTTTCAGGCATCCAAATATCCTGGAAGGAAAGTAAGAGGTAGCTTTTAAAAACTTGAAAATGAAGGCGATTAGAAAGAACTTTGAGAAAGGGCAGCTCTTCTGTTGGGAAGGTGAAAATTAGGTTTTACTATGGGAGCCGAATTCTCCTGGAACAGAGAAGAGTGGAGCCACTGCATGTAGTCCTTAGGCCAGCCATGTATCCTGAAGAGGGAACATGAAGTTGGAAAGCATCTTTCTGGTGATTTCCCACCATGTCAATAACATGCAGGCTGCTTCTGAGAATATGTAACTAGAGAACATTCCCTCTCTTAACTGCATAGCTGTGACATTGGTAAGCAAGAGTACTTACTTTATCATTCAACTGAGGTCATATTATGTAAAATGATAACTATCACCATGCCCTCCATCAGGGTATTGGGAGCTTCGGCATAGTTGCCATGGCATCATCCTGGCAGAACAATTGGAATCCTGTCACTATTGTTAAATAATGCTGGGCCCTGGCTAGTCTCTACCCTTAGAAGTTATTCTTGTGCTTTTTTATAAAGGTTACATTAAAACTTATTTTTTAAAGTTGTTAGATTAAAGAAAGGAAATACATGATAAGAGTATATTTAATATGAGATTCATACTTTGATACATGACACAAAATTCAGTCTTTGAGGGAAAAGTATCACTAGAAATGCTTGGCATGTTAGAATCAAACACCACCTGAAAATGTTTTAAGTACAGATAAAACAAAGACCAAACATTATTAGGCTTATCACTCTATTTCTCTTAAAAAATTAAAAGAGAGAAAGAGAGATAGGGAAATGTGGTGCACATTAAGGCAGCCAGCTATATGCCATGAAATGGCCAGCTTTACAGTTATAGATTATTTTATTCTAGGCAGCCTTCTCAGACACTAAGAACAACAGTATATGATTCATGGTAGGCACTCAAATCATTGGCCATCTATCTAAAGTGATTCATCTAGTTTTCAGTCAATAATGAATGAATTAGATAAATAATTCTATAATAATAGTATTTCAATAAATATTCAATAGATATTATTTATTGGTAGATCATTAATTACTATGCAAATATAATTTCCAGATGAAAAGTACAGACCTAAGTCATTAATTGAGATTCTCATTAGGGGGAGGAATGATGAAAAAACAACAACAGAGAAATTAGAAATCCTGCTAAATGATTTAAACATATTGATACATGTGGTAGTCAATGCATTTAACAAGAAAAGAAATAACAAAAGAAGAATCCACTTTAAAATTCTGTTCTTAGAAGTTCTAGCCAGAGCAATCAGGTAAGAGAAATAAATAAAAGGCATACTAATAGGGAGAAAAAGGCTAATTATCTCTCTTTGCTGATATGATTCTATACCTAGAAAATCCTAAAGACTCTGCCAAAAGGATTTCTAGAACTGATAGACATCTCCAGTAAGGTTGCAGGATACAAAATCAACATACAAAAATCAGTAGCATTCTTATACACCAATAGCATTCAAACTGAGAGTCAAATCAAGAACACAATCCTGTTTATAATGGCCACAGAAACAAAAAACAAAAAACATAAAATGCCTAGGAATACACTGAACCAAGGAGGTGAAAGATATCTACCAAGAGAACTACAAAACGCTGTGAAAAAAAATCAAAGATGACACACCCACATGCAAAAATATTCCATGCTCATGGATTGGAAGGATTAATATCACTAAAATGGCCACACTGCCCAAAGAAATCTACAGATCCAATGCTATTACTATCAAACTACCAATGCCATTTTTTACAGAATTGGAAAAATCTATTTCAAAATTTATATGAAACCCAAAAAGAGCTAAATAGTCAAAGCAATCCTAAGCAAAAAATAACAAAGCCAGAGACATCATGTCTCCTGACTCCAAACTATAGTATAAGGCTACAGTAATCAACATAACATGGTACTACTACAAAAACAGACACATAGACCAATGAAACAGGTTAGAAAACCCAGAAATAAAGCAGCACATTTACAACCATCTGTGACAAAGTTAGTAAAAATAAGCAATTAAGAAAAGACTCTCTAATTAATAATTGGCACTGGGATAACTGGCCAGCCATATGCAGAAGAGTGAAACTGGATCCCTGTCTTCCACCATGTAGTTTTATAGTTCGGGGTCTTATATTTAAATCTTTAATTAAAGATTCAATATTTAAAGATTTAAATGTAAGACCCTGAATATAAAAATCCTGGAAGAAAACCTAGGAAATACCACTGTGGACATCAGCCTTAGCGAAGAATTTATGACTAAGTCCTCAAAAATAATTGAAACAAAAACAAAATTTGGTAAGTGGGACTTAATTAAACTTAAAGAATTTTTGTGGAGCAAAAGGAACTATTAACAGAATAAACAGACATCTTATAGAATGGGAGGAAATATTTGCAAACTATATATCTGACAAAAGTCTAATATCCAGAATCTATAAGGAACTTAATTCAACAAGCAGAAAACAAAGAAACCTGTTTAAAAGTGGGCAAAGGACCTTAACAGATAATTCTCAAAGAAAACATACAAACAGCTAACAAACATAGAAAAAAATACTCAACACTACAAATTAGCAGAGAAATGCAAACCAAAACCACAATGAAATATCATCTCACACCTGTCAGAATAATGGCTATTACTAAAAAGATTTTTAAAAAATAGCAGATTCAGGAAGGACTGCAGAGAAAAAGGAATGCTTACACAGTGTTGGTGGGAATGTAAATTAGTTCAGCCACTGTGAAAAGCAGTTTGGAGATTTCTCAAAAGAACTTAAAACAGAGCTACTATTCAACCCAGCAATCTTATTACTGGATATATATCCAAAGGAAAATAAATCATTCCAAAAAAAAAAAAGATACATGCACTTGTATATTCATAACAGCACTATTTACAATAGCAAAGACATGGAATTAACCAAGGTGCTCATCAGCAGTGGACTGGAAAAAGAAAATGTGGTGCATACACACTATGGAATACTGTGCAACCATAAAAAAGAATGAGATTATAGCCTTTGCAGAAACATGGATGCAACTGGAGGTCATCATTCTAGCTGAATTAATGCAAGAACAGACAACCAAATGCAACAAACATGTTCTTGCTTATAAGTATGAGCTAAATACTGGGTACATATAGACATAAAGATAGGAACAATAGACACTGGAGACTACTGGGGGAGAAGGAGAAGGAGTCAAAGGCTGAAAAACTACCTATTGGGTACTATGGTCACTACCTGGATAATGGGATCATTAATATCTGAAACCTCAGCGTCACCTAATATACTCATGTAACAAACCTGCACATGTACCCTCTGAATTTAACATAAAAGTTAAAATTATAAAAAATAAATAATTAAAATGTTAAATTTTTTTTTAAAGAATCCTGCTTTTGCATTCTAGAACTTTTCAGAAACCGCAGCAGAGGTTCATTTTGTCCAGGCTTGGTGTAAATTAGCATCAAATTGATGGACTGAATTGCTCCATTTTGGTGTGGGCAGTTATCAAAAGCTTGGAAAAGAAGTCTGTGCACAAGAGCCTTCAACACACCAAGAGTCAATCAGCTGAGGAGATCTTTTGTAAATACATACTTTGCTATGCAGAATATCTTTTAGAGATACTGGACTACTTGGAATAAAGGAGAAATATCTGGGCCTCCACTTCAAACTCAAAACAAGATCTCATTCAAATGCTAAAAATAGTTGGCCAAACTATTTTTTGGCCAACTAATAATGCCTCTGGATTTTGAGATTTGGGCCTGTCAGATCATAAACAACAGTGATTAAGTATCCACTAGGTACAATGCATAAGTGAGATTAGGGTTCTGGGCGGGGGGATACAGGAAAAGCATATGATATGGTCCTTTGCCTCCGAGAGCTTATGACCCAATAGAAAAAGGACTACCACATAATTGCTGACAAGAAATGCTGGACTAGAGCATGGTTTTAGCCAAATTGCTAAAAAAAAATAAAAAATAATAAAAAACATTTTCCAAAGTTGTTTAATCATCATGCTTTTGGCAGTCTTTCGTTTCAAGAGTCCCTCCCTGCTTGCTTTATATCTTACACAAAATCTCATGTGGCCTACTCGGGAGCCATGTATTCCAGAACAACACCCACAGAACATACCCAGGTACCTGCAGCCAAAAACTGATATGTTCCCTATTTAATATTTATGATCTTCCATACTGGTAAAAGACATTATTGTATTGTCATTAGAAAACTTTGCTGGCTAAACAAAGCTGAGGGAAGTTGCTATTAACTTCTGAGACTAGAAACAAATACAATATTGCTGATGGCTGTGCTGTCTAATTATTTGCAGATGACCTCAGCCATGTGAATGTACAGAGGGAATGCCAGACTTGAGCACTAGTTTTTCAGCATTAGGATTTTTTTTTCTTTTCTCAAACCATCAAATTTGTTTACTAATCACTTTAATCAAGATAACTAGGACAAAAGAGAATAGAAACAGCAGTGACTGTGCAAAAAAAGAAAACTGACTCACACATGAAGTGTCATAATCTTAAGTTCGGGTGGGACACAGTAATCATTTGAAACATCCCTTTACCTTCAAGTAGGTCCATTCTTAGAACATCAAGACTTTCTCCTTCACTGTATATGTATATATCTTTATATATTTTATGTGTAAATATATGTGTATGTTCATTTCCACCATGGTACAGTAGTCCATTGCATGAATTCACATACCACTGTTTATCTATTCCACTTCAAATGGACACTTGGGTTGTTTCTAAGAACGACTACTGTATGGACATGCTGCCATAAACATTTTTATACTTGCATTCTGGTGCATGTGTTTCTTTCTAGCAGAGTTCTTAAAGGGTGATCCTTGGGAGGACATCAAGACACTTTCATTGGGTCTGTGAGTGCAAAACAATTTTCACGATAATACTAAGACTTTATTTTCCTTTTCCACTTTCAGTCTCTCATGAATGTAGAGAGAAATTTTCCAGAGGCTACATCACGTGCAATACTGTGCTAGACCAAAAGCAGAAGCAGACAGGAAAATTCAGCTTTCTTCTAGTAAGTCAGACATTAAAGAGATTTGCAAAACTGTAAAATTATGCTGCTTTTCCCCTAAAATTTGTCTTGCTGTGGAAATAATTATTTTGATTAAAATGTTATTTAGGTTAGCATCTAATTTTAATACTCTTGTAACAACATTGCTATTTTAAATAAGTAAATATTTTAACTTTTTCTTATTTTTAGTTTCAAATACAGTAAATATCTATGGATATAACCAGCATAAACACAGCTTGTAATAATTTTTGAGAAAAGTATTACATTTGAGGACCACTGCACTGGATCATAAGGTATATATCTCTTAAAATTTCATAGCTAATGCCATTCTGTTTTCTAAAGATGTTGGATGTTTCTTTCTCCCACCAGCAGCATATGAGAGTTTCCACTGCTTCATACACTCGTCATCACTTGCTTTTGTCAGATTTCTGTCTTCAAATCTGATAGAATATTAACATATATCATTACAGATTGGCTTTACATTTTTCTGATTACTAATAAGATTGCATCCCTTTGGCTTTCTTTTTATAAATTGCCTGTTGAAGTTTTTTATGCATTGTTTTCTATTCAAGTGTCTGTCTTATTTGTGGACATGTAAAAACTTGATATATTCTGAAATATAAATTTTTGGTCAATTATACGTGCCACAGGTATGTGTTAAAACACAATGCTGATTATTTTTATAGTGTTTCTATGATTTTCTTGATGAACGGAAGTATTTAATTTTACATAGTCAATTTATCAGTCTTTCACTTTATGGTTACTTGAAGAAATACTACCCTATCCTGCAGTTATTCTTGTTTATTACTTCCTATAAGCTTTATATTTTTATTCTCAAATTTTGGCTTTAACCTTATCTGGAATTTACTTTTATGTGTGGTTTCATTTATAAGTCCATTTTTATTTATTTCCCACATGTATTCTCAATTGTCCTATTATCATTTGTTGAAAATTTCCCCACTAATTTCTCATGCCGCCTTTGTCGTACATCAGGTGTCAATCTATGATTTGTCCTGTTTCTGGGCCTTTTTATTGTGTCTCATTGGTCTATTTGTTTGTCCCTGTGCAAAACCACATTGTCTTAATTACTATGTCTTTATAATAAATCTGAATATATGATAAAGCAAGTTCTCACATTCTTCTTCCTTAAAACTATCTTGTGTTCCTGACCCCCTCTTGTATTTTGATCTTATGCTACTTCCCTCAACTAGTAATCACACAAAGTGCTGGATGAGTGCATTAAGCACAACAGTAGGAGAACATTTGTTGGTAGCAGATGAGTGGAGAAGTGAGCATTTAGGGCCCACAAATGTTTTGTCTATTTCTAGTTTAAATGAAGAAACATGTCCATGTCTTAATTCTTAAGAATTAATTTTACCTATTAATAAACAAAATAAATTGGGATGGGAAATTCCATTTGTTAGTCTTACTTGATTTATTGAGTTGAGTCTGATAAGCTAATGAAATGGAAGCAAAGAAAGAGACAAGTATGACTTTCATTTTTCTAAATCTGTGGCGAAATCCTTTATTTCCTCCAAGTTTTCATTACCATAGGAGAGTCCAACTCAGCCAAAATGGCTGTGCCTTGAGGCATTTCTTCCTGGAGTGATTTGAGAAGAGAGAAGTAAATCACTTTTACATACCAGAACCTGCATCAGAGCTGGTGCACAGTAGGTCCCAATAAATAATGATTGTAATATTGTCTTAATTACTGAATGACTTTATCATGACTTAATTAATGAATGACTTTGTCATTATCTTGAGTCAGGACCTTGCATTTCAAAAAAAGCCTCTAAATATGTGCTATGATCTGATGTTGGTGCCCCCCAAAATGCATATGTTGGAACCTAGTAGCCAATGTGATAGTCCTAAGAGGTGGGGCCTTTGAGAAGTGATTAAGTAGAGGGCTCCACCCTCAGGAAGCAAATTAGTGCCCATATAAAAGAGGCTCAAGAACGCTCCCTTACCCCTTCTGTCATGTGAGGACACAGCAACAAGGTGCCATCTGTGAAGCAGAGAGCATTCACCAGACATTTTAACTGCTGGCACCTTGATCTTGGACTTCCCAGCCTCCAGAGCTATAAGCAATATTTCTGTTGTTTTTAAATTACCCACGCTAAAGTATTTTGTTATAGCAGCAGGAACAGACTCATAATATGCTTCTAAAAATATATTCATTAATATAAAATAGTCAGGCCTCTCCCCATTTAAAAAAAAATGGCTTTCCAACTCTACTATTAACCATACCAGGTTAGCATCTTCTTTTACAAATCTTCACTTAGGAACTATTTCCTCACTAACTCTTTGTTCTTAATTCTGTGAAATTTGGCTTCCACCGCTCTATTTCTCCAGTCACTGCTGGCTCAAAAGTTAATCTCCAAATTGTCAAATTCAAAACTTTTGTTTTTTAATCTGAGGATAGGATCCTTTTTCAAGGATAGCTACTTATAATATAATTCTATTGTCAACCCCCCTTTTCCATGAATATTTTGTCTTTGGTGAACAAACATTGTAAGTAGTCATTGAGTATAGCTCAAATGACAACATCTACTTGAGACTTTCTCTAATCACCCTGTTGAGGAATTATCTCATCTTCCTTAGAAAACCTATGCATTTGCCTGAACATATTTACCAAGTGTGATGGTTAATGCTGTGTCAACTTGATTGGATTGAAGGATGCAATGTTGATCCTGGGTGTGTCTGTGAGGATGTTACCAAAGGAGATTAACATTTCAGTCAGTGGGCTGGGGAAGGCAGATCCACCCTTAATCTGGTGGCACAATCAAATCAGCTGCCAGTGAATAAAAAGCAGGCAGAAAAACCTGAAAAGGCGAGACGGGCCTAGCCTCCCAGCCTACATCTTTCTCCCATGCAGGATGTTTGGGCCCTAGAACATCGGACTCCAGGTTCTTCAGTTTTGGGACTTGGACTGGCTGTCCTTGTTCCTCAGCTCCCAGACAGCCTATTGTGGGACCTTTTAATCATGGAATTAAATACTTAATAAACGCCCATATAGATACATAGATATATAGATAGTCTGTTAGTTCTGTTCCTCTAAGAGAACCCTGACTAATACACCAAGTGTGATGCATATTATACTGGTGTACTGTTAAATTAGTCAGTTTGTGAAAATCTCTAGCACCAAGTGAGATAATGTACTATAATCCCTCATAATAATGCATATTTGCATGTTAAAGGTTTTAATAACTCTCAAAAATAAAATTATTTAAGTTTGGTTCAGCATTTACAAAATCTTTGACATCAAATCCTTTTTCATTTGTAACACCTATTAGCATCTCAGGGGTCATAAATAGTGTATGAAGCATGATTTAGGAAATGCTACTCTACTATTCATTTGACTTTCATGATTTGTGCAATTTTAGTTACTTGCGCACACACCTTTTCTCCCTCTCTAGAAGTGCCCTCGAAGTGGGGACCATGTCATACATACTTGTTATCCCCATGAAACCATGCTTTTCTCCCAAGAGCTACTTAAAAAGCAATTCAGGCACAGACAAAGCTGTAAGCCTGTAGTCCTGGACATTACGGAGGGATTACAATTCTGAATCTGAGGAATTTTATTTGTAATCCAGTAAGAATTAGTGGCTTAAAGTCATAGTGAAAAGGTTAACTATTGTACTTGAGTTGAAACTGGAAATAACCGAGAGAGCCCAAACATGGTTTTAAGCTATGTCAAGATGGTTTAAGGAAAGAAAACATGAAATAGTAAAGTTACATTCCTGGGTGTATAGGACGTGGCTGTTAGTAATGTATCCAGATTAGTGTGTTGCAGAGAATTGCCTGTTGATCACATGCATCAGAATTCCTTGGGGAAGCTTGTTGAAATACAGGTTCCTGAACCCCATTGCAGACCCACTGAATTATTTGAGATTTGGATCCCACGGTACCTGCAAATTTGTTTTAATATAATTCCTAAATGATTCTATAGCCATTGAAGTTTGAGAACGACTGTTCTAAATGTATAAGTCTTGGCATTTTCAAAGGAAATACTTTTCCCTTTACATTTTAGGAAAGCCATTGCCTTAAGAGACAACATATTTATTCTAATGACGTTGCTATTTCTCAATTCAAATTTTTTTGGGGAATACTCCTTTTGTGTTGCCATAACAGCTTCTAAAGCATTTTTTTGGTATCTACTCACTAGTGCAAATCTGCACTTTTAAAGAGTGGATTTGAATGTTAGCAACTGCCACAGTCATGTAGGAGCATGTCTAGTAAGGCAAATGACCAAGCATATGCACATTTTCACAATCACTATATTTGTAATGAAAATTGTTAAAATGTTACATTTGGCTTGTCGAAACAAATATTTTAAATGTCATGTTTCTAAACAATCCTGAAAATACATTTATGCATTGCTGTTATACCAGAAACATGCACACATAGACATTAATTCAACATGAAGCCTCGAATTTCCATCCATGTTGATGACTTTTAAGCACAGATGTTTTCAGATCAAGTTTGCGTATAAAATAAAGCCAGAAGCCACGGTGAAGGGGGTTCATGGGGATTGTATCGTCAATTTTTAAATAACACTTTCACTTGGCTATTGTTGCTTCATCTGACGAAAATCTATTGTTTTAAATATCTACCTTTTGTGCACTAATTTCTGTTTTGACCCCAGGTTCTCTACTGGGTTCTTGGTTTCTGAGTCCTGGTGCCTCAAAGAAGCTCAGTTATTTGAACAACTCACTACAGATTCATATTCTCCAGGCACCAAGGAGAGAATAGCAGTGACAAGTCAGGAGCAAATCAGGATATAATTTGTTAGGTGTATGAATTAAATGCCATTGCAACTTTCAAGGCCTTCTAAGTTCTAAACAAGTTCACAAAAATAATTTCAACATTACAAAAACTATCAAAAAATCTCAAAACAGCTTTCCTTCAGTTAAATTAAATTTCCCTCAGTTAAATTGTCAAACATCTTACAGAGTTACTTAAGTTTTCTAAGCCTTAGTCTTGTCATACATCAAATATACATAATAGTGAAATTGACTTTAAGGAGTTTTTGAAAGAATTAAATAAAATAATGCAAGTAAACAGCTTAGCATAATGAGTAACACATTAACTGATCAAATGTTAGCAATTGTTACTATCAGCATGTAAAGCAATTGGCACAGTACTTGGCTTATGTGGTTGAATAAATTATACCTATTAATAGTGTTTTTTTTAAAAAAAATGATGAAAAGTCAGATTCTTGCTTTATTGATACATATTAGATATACATATTTTGGGGGCACATGTGATAATCTGACACATTCATATAATCAAATCAGAGTAATTGGGATATTTATCACCCTAAATATTTATCTTTTCTTTATGCTAACATATTCTAATTATTCTCTTCGATCTCTTTGAAATGTACATTCAATTAATGTTAACTAAAGTCATCCTACTGTTGTACTGAACACAAGATCTTATTTCTTCTGGGTGCATATTTATACTCATTAACCAATCTCTTTTCATACCCCCTCCCCACTACCCTTCCCAGCCTCTGATAATCACCAATTTACTCTCTATTTTCATGAGATCCACTTTTATAAGTCACACATATGAGTGAGAACATGTGATATTTGTCTTTCTGTGCTTGGCTTGTTTCACTGAACATAATGACTTCCAGTTCCATCCATGTTGCTGCAAATGACAAAATTTCTTTCTTTTTTATGGCTGAATAATATTTCCTTATAGATAGATAGATAGATAGATAGATAGATCACATTGTATGTCACATCTACATATCTCACATTTTCTTTATCCATTCACCCATTGATGACCACATAGGTTGATTCTATATTTTGGCTATGGTGAAGAGTGATGCAATAAACATGGAAGTGCAGAAATCTCTTTGATTTGATTTTCTTTCTTTTGGAGATATATGCAATATTGGAATTGCTGGATCATATGGTAGTCCTATTTTTAGTTTTCTGAGAAACCTCCATACTGTTCTCCATAGTGGCTGCACTAATGTACATTCCCAACAACAGTGGGAGGGTTCCCCTTTCTTTACATTGTTGCCAGTATCTGTTATTCTGTCTTTGATAAACCCCTTCTAACTGGGGTGAGATAATATCTTATTGTAGTTTTGATTGAATTTCCCTGATGATTAGTGATGTTGAGGATTTTTCATATACCTGTTGGTCATTTATATGTCTTCATCTGAGAAATGTCTATTTAGATCTTGTGCCCATTTTTACATCAGATTGTTTGTTTTTGTGCTATTGAGTTGTTTTAGCTCCTTATATATTCTGGTTTTGAATACTTTGACAGATGGATAGTCTGCAAATATTTTCTTCCATTCTGTGGTTCTCTTCATTTTGTCGATTGTTTCCTTTGATGTGCAGAAGTGTTTTAGCTTGATATAATCTAATTTGTCTACTTTTGCTTTTGTTGCCTGTGCTTTTGAGGCCTTACACAAAAAAAATCTTTGCTTGGACCAATGTCCTGGAGCATTTCCCCAACATTTTCTTCTAGTGGTTTCATAGTGTTAGGTCTTAGATTTAAATATTTAATCTCTTTTTATTTGATTTTTGTATATCATGAGAGATAGGGTCCTAGTTTTATTCTTCTGCGTATGGATATACAGTTTTCCCAGCATCATTTATGTAAGAGACTGTCTTTTCACCATTGTATGTTCTTGGCTCCTTCTTTGTTGAAAATGAGTTAGTTGTAAGGAAGATTCTTTAATCGATAATTTAATTAACTCAGCCATACACCCCCCTAAAGTAGGCACAATACCAAATTATTCAGTTTTTGGACACTCTCTAATGTATTTTCTATCCTAAATAAATATTATTAAAAGCATGGATTTCTATATGGAGCCTTACTTTTTGGTTAGGGTTTGTCCATACATTTAAAAAAAAAAGTCACTACATTCTGAAATTAGCTAAGACTTTAGTTGAGTACTTTCCCACCAGGGAAAAGACAGGAATTAAACTGAGGTCTTACGCATTCAAGTAAATGTTTGCAAGAGCTAAGGAATGCTTGGTGTATTCACAACTAGTAAAAATAACCCAGGGTGAAGAAAGATGACTGAGTCATCTCATATTCCAAACCCACTTTTTAAAAATCCTAACTTGAAGGTCAAAAAAGTTTAGTAAACCTCTCATTTCTATTTTTTCTCTTCTTCTTTCTTCCTTCCTTTCATTCTTTGTTGCTTTCTTTCTTTTCTTTCTTTTTTTTTTCTGTACTGTGCCCTCTGCCCTCTGCAATTCTTGGCTCTTACCAGAGTAGGGAAAAACTGCCTAAATATCATGAGATAGGTGGCCCTCAGGGGTACTTCTTGTCAAGCAGGAAGTGCCAAAGATCTTGTAAAATGTCCAATACAAATTTTATTTTGCAGACTCTAGGGGTTTGCATCTGGATACACATCTGCATTTTCTGGGTGCTGGGCCAAACTGAAACATTCAGTTTATCCATTGCTAATAAACATGTCAGCAGTTTCTTTGCTCTCACATCTGTTGTGAAAAATGTTATCTTTCCTGAAGTATATTTATTTTGTCTTTAATACCAGCTTTCATGGATTACAAACTCAAGATATGCCTTCACTTAACAAATTCAAAAGCATATGCTGGAAGGTGCCTCACTAGAGTGATGAGATAAATTAAAGATGTATATTATATCTTAGATTCTGAAGAGGAAATCAGTGTAAGGAATAACGATGACTCTCAGGAAGGTTATGTCAATTGAAATAAGTTGCCTCTTAATCAAGTTCATCTCAAAATCTATTCAAGGTACCCTATGCATCACAGCAATTCAACAAAAAGTTTAAAAAATTTATCAGTTGTTTCATTATTAAGGCTGTCTTCAGTCAAGCAGATGACTTCCTTTCCTAAGGAAACCGCCCCCAGGCACTTGCTTCTCCTATATTCTCCAGAATACCTGCTTTACCCAATTTACTGATATTGGTGCTATTAGAGAATCAAATGAGGTTTTGGCTATTAAGGTGTCTTAAAAAGAAAACTGTAAGTTATTATGTGAAAGAAAAATAATTGCCGATATTTCTTCCTATTTTTATTCTTTCATTTTATCTCATAGCCAAGTATATTTATTTCAAGAATTCATTCCATCCTCAGCAATTCTATCTCATTGTCTTCCCTTAGTAATTCCTCACCCTCTCAAAATATTTAATCAGTGGGAAATTGTTATCTCTCTCACATAGGTAAAAATTGCATATTTCACAAGTATGTAGTTTAAACAAAGCAAGTAAGAAAATGTTAGTATCAAATGTATGTTAATGTGATTAGGACTGTCAAAGGTATATGTGTATCCTCTTCAGACTCCGATGTTATGGATATTCCTAATACCATATACCACCCTGTCGAACCCAAAGCTACTTTCTGCCCAACTGGGCAATAGCCAATCTCTGCTAAAGTCAGGGAGGTAGTGGCATGAAATTCCTTAACCTGTCACCTGTTCCTTCAGCCCCATAAGATAAACCAGCAAACTGTGAACTCATGTGTGAAGTTATTTGCTAAAGGATTAGAGCAATATCAGAAAGAAATGTACCATTGAAGGAATGGTGATTCGTTAATAAAAGATAAATCAACATACAACAGAGAGGATCAAAAAAGCCAAAAATTTATCTTCTAAAAGTCTAATAAAATTGATCCACTTTTGGTAAGATTAAAGGAAAAAAAAAGAAGGCACAGATGAATAATATTATGAATACTAAAGAGGATACAACTAGAGAAGCAACTCTGTTTAAAAAGATAGCAAGAGAATATCATTAAAGGCTCTGTGTCAATAAATTTGAGGGATTAGGTGAGCTGCACACATTATAGAAAAATATAACTTAACAAAATGACAGAAGAAATAAAAATCCTGAAGAACTTTATATTATTAAAGAAATTCAATCCAATTAAATCTTCTTAAAAATAGAGCACCTGGTAAAGACATTTTACAAATAAATTATATCAAATATTTAAGAAACAGGTCATTTCAATCTTACACAAAACATTTTCAAATAAGAGAAACAGAGGAAAACTGCCCAACTCATTTTGTGAAGCTTGTTGTAGCCAAGATATTCTTAAAGAGTTATATTGAAAGGACTTACCACACCAGAAATCCTTCCTTAATATAAAATTAATCTAATAAGTAAATATGCTATTGGTGCAGAGATAAACACATAGGCCAGTGGAATGAAATACAGAGTCCCAAATAAACTCAGCCAAATATGGAAACCTGATCTATAACAGAGCTTTTGTTACCGATTAGTGAGGAAAGATTAGACTTTTCAATAAATAGTACTGGTCCATTTGCCCACTCATAAGAAAAAGAAGATTGTATCTCATACTACACAGTCATACAAAATCCATATAGCTCTAGAGCAAAATGTTATAGTTTTAGAAAGAATTAGCAGAATAATTCATGAACCCAAGGCAGAGAAAGATTTCTTAAACAAATTTTTTAAAATGCTAATTATAAAGAAAAGTAAAGAAATTTGACTATATTAAAACTAGGAACTTTTGGACATCAAAAGGAAACACCAAAAAAGTAAAGAAGTCACTAATTCATAGACAATATTTGCAATACAATATGAACAAAAAGCTAGAATCTAGAATATAAAAAGAACTCATATAAATTAACAAGAGAAAGACCATTCATTTCTTAGAAGAAGGCAAAATGCATGAATATGCATTTTCATATATTAGAAGAGGAAACACGAATGGCCTGTCTGAATGTAAAAATGTTCAATTACATTAATAACTAGGGAAATGCATATTAATATCATGAATGAGATAAAATTTCACAAACCCAAATTAGCAAAAAACAAAACCAAAAACAGTTGGATAAATCCAAGTGTTGGAGAGATTGTAGAGTAATGCGAATATAAATGGTACAGCCACTTCAGGAAATAGTTTTACATTACCTAGTAATGTTGAAAATACTTATAGCCTATAATGTAAAAATAAATTTACTCTTTTATACTCTAGAGAAAATTTTTAAGGAATAAGCCAGGAGACATGAATAAACATGTTCATAACAGCAATTTTTGTAAAAACAAATAACTGAGAATACCCAAATATCTATCAATCAAAAGTATGAATAAGTTGTGAAATAGTCATATAATGGAATTCCTTACTGCGATGAAAACTAATTAAGTAACACATATTGATAAGTATTAATTTAACAAAATAGTAAGCAGGAAAAGCAAGTCACAAAAGGCTATGTGTGTGTGTGTGTGTGTGTGTGTGTGTGTGTATATGGTGCTATGTTTTGAAACCTCAACAAAAGCAAAACTAAACATCTCTCAGGGACATATGCATAAATAGTAAAATTTATAAAGAAAAGCAATGGAATAATAAATATTTGGAAGGGAGGCAGATACCATCAGGAGGAGCCTATAATGACTTCAACAATATCAACAATATTCTCTTTCTTAAACTTGATGGTGTATACACAGTGTTTGTATTGTTAAAACTGGACACATGCATATATGCAAGAGTTATAGGGATGAAGTCGATTGATGTATTATTTTGTGTGTATTTATTTCAAACGTAATAAATATAGAAAGTAAGAGAGAAGAAAAAAGTGTCAAGAATTTAGGATGTATTAATAAAAAGAAGATGTTAAGCTCAGGAGAACTTAGCAGGGCACTTTGCACCAGGACCTGGATAAACAAAAACATACCAATCAGTGACTAAGGGCAGTAAAGAGGTGACAATGAGCGTCAAGGTTATTTAGTCCTCTTGGAGAGCAATTTTGATCTGAAGCCAAAAAGGTGTTGAAAAAGGAGCTAAGACAGAAGTATCTACAGAGAGGCTGAAGTTGGCCAGATGCGATGGCTCATGCCTGTAATCCCAGCACTTTGGGAGGCCGAGGTGGGCGGATCACAAGGTCAGGAGTTCAAGACCAGCCTGGCCAACATGATGAAACCCATCTCTACTAAAAATACAAAAAAAATTTAGCTGGGCATAGTGGTGTGCACTTGTAATCCCAGCTACTCAGGAAGCTGAGGCAGGAGAATCACTTGAACCCGGGAGGCGGAAGTTGCAGTGAGCCAAAATTGTGCCATTGCACTCCAGCAGCCTGGGTGACACAGCGAGACTCCATCTCAAAAAAAAAAAAAAAAAAAAAAAAAAAAAAGAGGCTAAACTTAAACTGGAGGTATGGTGAATGGGTAAAAATGACAGTAAGGGTGAAATAAACAAAGTCTTAATTTCGAGAAAAATTGGCATCATCAACTGGAATTTGGGAATTCGGGAATTCTTTCCTGTGGGAAAGCTGCATCAGAACACTGTTGCCTTTTAAGAATCCACCACAAACATTTCTATTCATAAGGGATCAAATTTTATGTTTATGTGGACCTGGAGTGTATAAAACGCATTCTTAAGATGGTCTTTTATAGAAATGAAGTAAATAGACTAAACATGATATGTGAGTTTTCTCCTCCAGAAGTAGTAAAATAATCTTTCTGTAAGGTTTTAGAGGACAGCACAAGAACACTTATTAGACGACCACAGAGGGAAAATGAGTAAGTCACAATCAGAATACTTGCATTTAATGTTTACTTTCAGACAACTATGTGAGTGAGTTTGAAGCTTGGCCCAGATGCTGAATAGACTCATGACCTTGGCAAAGTCACAGCATTTCTGTGTGCTCCAATTTTCTCAACTGCAAAATACAGAGTTAGGCCTTTGCTTTCTTCAATATTTTCTAGTTCTAATACTTCACAATGCTAAGATTCATAAATTTAATAATTCAATTCCAACTGTGGTTTCCCTATTCATATAGAGAAGCCGAAAGAGAAAGAAGCCCACAAAAACTTTTACTTCCCCAAATTTCCCATCTTTCAGTTTGGCTTAAAGAGACCTCCTCTCTAGAGGAGAGGCATGTGCTGGCAGCCCAAAGGGCAATCATCTGCTAGCCTTGAAGTCCTATCCACCTCTACAACATCACTGGAAACTGGGTACTTTATTCCTAAAAAACATTTCTGGGACTGGTGCGCTGCTGGCTCAGCCTACAGCAACCCTCCATCTAGAAAGTGCCCTTCCAAGTTAGCAATAGAGGGCTCTTTGGTTTCAGTAAAGAACGCTGGAAGGTGAGGGTGAGAGTAACATATTTTTTTCTCTTTTACCACATGAATTTTTGTTTTTATGGCCTTCAGAAATGAAGCAATTTTTAACTTAAAAGCAAATATTTTTACTGCTCTTCAAATGCTAGCATTTGAAAACCAATATATACTGGCTGGCAAATAACGTGGGAAATAGACATGCAGAACCTTAATAATGATTGCATATATAAAGTATTTTTCTTTTGTTTTTATGTGACAGCTGGATGAGTTTCAACTTCCTGCTCACAGCACAGGCTCTGAGCTTCCAAATCTGGGGGTTTTCCTTTTCCTACCCCCCGCCCTTCCCCATCTCCCCATCTCCTTCTTGCCTCCTCCTTCCTTTTTGGGAAAACACAAATGTTTTTGATTACATAATAGCTGCAAACTTTATATCTCCCACTTCAGTTGTTACACATCATAAACAGGGGAGTGAACTTCAGACTCCATTAAGACAAAGGTTGGTCTGGATTGTTGGGAGGCCTTTTATGTTGGTATAGTGGGGAGAAAAACGTTTCTTTAGAAAAAGGAAATATAATAGGCCTGGCTAGAGACTGCACTGACTACCAACCACTAACCACTCAGCCTAGAGAATGATAAAAACCTCAATTATGGTCAAGGCAAAAGTGAAGCCCAGAGTTCAGAACCAATACAGCTCCTGCAGGATTCACTTAACCCAATGGGAACTTAATATGTGAGGACCAATAAACATCGAAATGTTAAGCAAGGATAGAAGGAACCTGTATAAAAACACCGAGCAATGTGCACACCATATTGATTCGAATTCTCTCTTCTTTAATCTGGAATTTTCTTTTACATTTTCATTTACAAATAAGCTTCTGTTATTGCCATAGTGCCCAAGTAAACAATTTGGAACCTGAAAGGGCAAGGCAGCACTTCTCATTCAGTCATCTACAAGTATTTATTGAGCACCTACTAGGTACCAGGCACTGTTCTAAATTCTTTTGCTACTTCAGTGAAAAAAACTGACAAATGTTTTTACTGGAGAAGACAAAGGCAATTTTAAAAAGCAGCGTGAATATGTTTATTATAGAGTATTTTAGAAGTGATAAATGTTGTGGAACAATAGAACAAAGAAGAATTGTGTGGGAATACCGGCTCAGGTAGGGAGATGTGATTTTAAATAGGGTGGTCAGTGGAGGCTATGTTAAAAAAAAAAGTGACATGTGATCCAAGGCAATGTTGAGTCATGGGAGAAGGGAGGATAGTGGTGTTTCCATATTTGAAAAAAATAACTATTGGATAACGTCCTCATTTTTCCTATTTCCTTGGTAACTTTTCATGCTATCTGTTTATCTGACTGCAAATGATTGTCTTTATACCTTACTTGTGAGTACATTTAATTCAATGTAACACAATCATTCTTTACTGAGCCGCTGCTACATACCCGGTACTGTTTTAGGTGTTGCGGGTGCATCATTAAGAAGAAAGGTGAGATCTTTGGTGGTCCTGGAACCTCCATTCTAGGTACGAGAGGCAAACACATAAAAGAATAAGATGATTTCAGGAAGTGGTAAGGGTTATACAGAAATAAATAGACTAATAGCAGGTGGCTGGAGGGACATACCTTGATAGAGTGGTCAGGGCCGGACTCTCTGGCTTGGCCCTCAGATCTAAAGAAGATTATAGTGGACAGGTAAAGAGTTTTCCAAGTTTAAAGAATAGGAAGTACCAAATACAGGAGAGTGAGAAGGTCAATTCATTGATCTGTTCTAGGAACAGAAGAAGGCCAGTGTAACCAGGGGAAGGAAAGTGGCAAGAGATCACAGTGGACACTTATTATGAGTTGAGTTTTGTCGTTCAAAAAGATGTTGAAGCCCTATCCCCTGTGAAGGTGATTTCATTTGGAAATAGAGTCTTTGCAGATGATCCAGCAAAGATGAGTTCATTAGGATGGTCCCTAACCCAGTATGATTTCCTTATAAAAGGAAAAAAGTTGGACTCAGACACATACACAGGGAGAATGCAGCATGAAGATGAAGGAGGATATTGGGGTGATGCATCTATAAGCCAAGGAACTCCAAACATTGCTAGCAACCACCAGAAGCTGGAGAGGGGCATGGAACAGATTCTTCCTCACAGCCCTCAGAAGAAACTAACCTTGCTGAAACCATGATTTAGAACTTCTAGTCTCCAGAACTGTAAGCCAATGCATTTATTTTGTTGAAGTCACTCAGTTTGTGGTACTGTGTTACAGCAGCCTTAGCAAACGAATGCAAACGAGGACAGATCTCTAGACATTTAGATTTTAGTATATGTTTAAATAGATCATACTGATGTTGCCATGTTGTCATGGCAGTGCAGTCAAGGAGAGCCTGATGATTTCTCCCCGAAACGTCAATAGAGCTTTATTCTTTAGCCATTAAAGACCAACCATCATACATAGGAGAGCTGACTTGATTTTTGAGGGTTGTTAACATTTAGTATTTTTTAAAGTACCTTTTTGGATAGAGGTTTTAAAAAAATTAACATGCAAATTTTTGAATGCTCAAGTCAATTATGTAATATATAATTTACCCCCTTCTATGATTCAGAAGTATCCATTTCAGCTCACAAAAAATTTAAATTTGAGTGTGATGGAATGTAGGAGGCATTGGAGGTATAAAAATAAATGAAGCTGTGCTCTTGATTATCTTAGAGTCTGATGGAGAAGACAGATACCTAAAGAAATAGTATCAATCTTTGGCAGGGAATCGTAAGTAGAGGTATATATGGGCTCTACAGGAGCACAAATGAAGGACTCGGTGGTGCTTTTGTGGTGGAGCTGATACCTGAGCCAAGGATTGAAAGTGAATAATCATCTGCCAAAGATAGGAGAAGCATCACTCCAGAAAAAAGGGAGAGTCTAGCAAACCCACAGATGCACAGCCAGTATCTGTGACTGGCTGCCCTAGAAACAAGAGTGGTTACAGAGACTTGATGGCGAGAAGAGGGGCCTGGTCCTGAAGGTCCTCGGATGGCCAGCCAAGGCCTTTGACTGCTCTGTAGGCAGTGGGGATCCACTGGAGAGAAGTAAGATGAGACGCACGTTTGTCCATGTATATCAATCAGAGCTCTTTGGTTGCAAACAACTGAAATAAACCCCAACTAAAAAGGAATTGTTAGAATTGAAGGAAAAGCTGAAGAAACAGGACTTGGGAAGGATAATTTAAAGCAGCCCCAAGACTAAGATGGCAAGATGGTAGTGGATAGCTTCATCAGGGATGCAGCAGTTACAACTTTGTTCCTTGAAAAAAAAAAAGTTATTTTGCCAAAATAACACATGTATAATACATGTGTACAAAACATCAAATGATATTACAGCAATTATATTGTAATAATTAGGAAAAAATCCCATCCTGATTTCAACTCCAAAGAACTACTTTTAACCATTTTATCTATTTTTCTTTCTAAAATTTATCTCTGTATTTGTAAGTTTAAAAAATGCGTATTCTGCTAACCAGAATTAAGCATAAAAACATCATTTTCTCGGCCATATGAAGAATAAGTTGGGGGAACTGGTGGAAATAGAAGCAGGAAGATTAGTTGGGAAGTTACTAAGGTAGTAGAGAAGAAATTGTGTCTTGCTTCTATGGCCCTGAATAACTGTAACATTTACAATATTTCTAAATAATGTACACTGTTTATTTTGAATATAAGCAAGATGGTTATGACAGGATGAAATGTTTATTTATCATACATCAGGAAATTAGGTCTATATCCAAAATAGTTGTAATGCAGGAAAAGCATGAATATATATTTTAGGGTTGAAAGAAATCCCTTTAACAGCAAAAGAGGTTTGGAATATATGGGTTTCTATCTTGTTTACCAGCAGAAATGTGGACTCAGTCAAAGCTTTCATTTATTGACTGGGTAAACTTTTCAAGAAAAATGAAAACAAGCCTTTAATTCATATATTTAAACATGTTTAAAACATACTTATATATATATGCATGAAATACAAATATGTGTATATATTTGTATATACACATGTGTATTTCATGCATATGTATATATATTTGTATATACACATATTTGTATTTCATGCAAATATATATATATTTGAGACTGGGTAATTTATAAAGGAAAGAGGTTTAATTGACTCACAGTTTCACATGACTGGGGAAAACTCAGGAAACTTACAATCATGGTAGAAGGTGATTGCCATGCCTTCTTCACATGGTAACAGAAGAGAGAAGTGAAGTGTAAGCACAGGAAAAACTGCCACATTTAACACCATCAGATCTTGTGAGACTCACTCACTTTCAGGAGAACAGCATGAGGGAAACCAGGTTCCTCCCTTGACACAGGGGGATCACAATTCAAGATGAGATTTGGATGGGGACACAGAGCCAAATCATATCATCCATATATATAAAATTATATATATATAATTTTCATAATCTACACCTTTGCCTTGATATATTCCTGAATTTTGAATCCCCAAACAATGTTAACCATTTAGATTTTGAAAATCAGCACCAATTTGGATGACCACTGAAATGAATAAGCCGTCTGTTTTTATAGGGTTTTCCTAGTGACAAGAAGCGGGAGAAAAAGGACAACTGTGGTCCTAAGTTAGCCATTTCCTTAATCTATTCTGCTAGACTTTTTCATCTGAAGCCTTGATTATTTAAAACCTTACAAAGTTTTTGGACAAAATCCAGAATGTGAAAAATTCCACAGGACAAAACACCAGATTTCTTCAGTGAATAAATGGCAAAGAGCACAAGGAGGAACCCAGAGTTTACAAGAGATGTGAAACAATCGCTGCATTCAATGTGTGAACCTTGTTTGGATCCTGATTCAGACAAAACAACTGATCAACTATTAAAAAGTACATAAGATAATCAGAAAAACATAAAGAGGTTTGATTATATTAAGGAAATATTTTTTACTCTTCATGGATGTAAAAATATTTCACTTATTAATTTTGTTAATGATCCTTACATTTTAAAGATACTTAAGGAAACTATTTTTTTTTTTTTTTTTTTTTTTTTTTTTTTTGAGACGGAGTCTCATTCTGTATCCCAGGCTGGAGTACAATGGTATAATCTTGGCTCACTGCAACCTCCGCCCCCCGGGTTCAAGTGATTCTCCTGCCTTAGCCTCCTGAGTAGCTGGGATTACAGGTGCCCACTACCACGCCCAGCTAATTTTTGTATTTTTAGTAGAGACGGGGTTTCACCAGGTTGGCCAGGCTGGTCTCAAGCTCCTGACCTCAAGTGATCACCCACCTCGGCCCCCCAAAGTGCTGGGATTACAGGTGTGAACCACCACACCCAGCCACGAACACTGCTTTTAATGAGATGACATGATGTCTGGTTTGCTTCATGATAATTGAATGACAGGAGGTAAGAATACAGATGAAACAAAAGTAACTTGAGTTGATGATTAGTGAAGCTGGGGTAGGAGCGGGGAAGCTCATTGTGTTGGCCTCTCTACTTTTGTACATGTTAAAATTATTCATACTAAAATGTTAAAAATGTTTTTTCATATACAAAATACAGTAATCTCCCTTATCCATGGTTTCGCTTCCTGTGGTTTCATTTACCTGCAGTCAGCCATGGTCAGAAAATACGAAATGAAAAATTCCAGGAATAAACAATACACAAGTTTTAAATAGCGGCCATTCTGACTAGCATGATGAGATAACGCAGCATCCCACTTCATCCCTTCTTCATCACAATAAAAAAGATGAGTATAGTACAATAAGATATTTTGAAAGAGACCACATTCATGTAACTTTTATTATAGTTTATTGTTTTAATTTAGTATTTTGTCATCAGTTACTATCATTAATTTCTTACTGTGCTTAATTTATAAATTATACTTTATGATAGTTACGTATGTACAGGAAGGAACACAGTATATACAGGGTTTGATGATATCCATGGGTTCAGGCATCCATTAGGGGTCTTGGAACGCAATCCTCACAGATAAGGGGTGATTACTTCCAATACTATGTTGAATAGGAGTGGTGAGAGAGGTCATCCTGGTCTTGATCCATTTTTCAAAGAGAATGCTTCCAGTTTTTGCCCATTCAGTATGATATTGGCTGTGGGTTTTTCATCAATAGCTCTTATTATTTTGAGATATGTTCCATCAGTACCTAGTTTGAGAGTTTTTAGCATGAAGAGGTGTTGAATTTTGTCAAAGGCCTTTTCTGCGTCTATTGAGATAATTATGTGGGTTTTGTCATTGGTTCTGTTTATGTGATGGATTCTGTTTATTGATTTGCATATGTTGAACCAGCCTTGCATCCCAAGGATGAAGCTGACTTGATCATGGTAGATAAACATTTTGATATGCTGCTGGATTCAGTTTGCCAGTATTTTATTAAGGATTTTCGCATCAATGTTCATCAGGGATATTGGTCTAAAATTCTCTTTTTTTGTTGTGTCTGCCAGGCTTTGGTATCAGGATGATGTTGGCCTCATAATATGAGTTAGGGAGGATTCCCTCTTTTTCTATTGTTTGAAATAGTTTCAGAAGGAATGGTACCAGCTCCTCTTTGTACCTCTGGTAGAATTCGGCTGTGAGTCCATCTGGAACTGGACTTTTTTTTGGTTTGTAGGCTATTAATTACTGCCTCAATTTCAGAGCTTGTTATTGGTCTATTCAGGGATTTGACTTCTTCCTGGTTTAGTCTTGGGAGGGTGTATGTGTCCAGGAAATTATCCATTTCTTCTAGATTTTCTAGTTTATTTGCTTAGAGGTGTTTATAGTAATCTCTAATGGTAGCTTGTATTTCTGTGGGATCAGTGGTGATATCCCCTTTATCAATATTTATTATGTCTATTTTATTCTTGTCTTTTCTTCTTCATTAGTCTGGTTAGCAAGGGGTGATTACTCATCTGAACATAGTGCAAAGCTTTTGGAAAATAATTTAAAACATTAAATTCTATAACCTAAATTGCTATAGGGCATTGTTATAAATATATCTCTAGTTAAAGTGGTTATTTAAAAATCATGATGATATTATTATTTATCTAATACTTCCTGCCCAGTTAATTCCAATGTACACATTATTTTGATATACCACTTAGTGATTGATGTGTATTACAATTGTAATCTTATTAAATTAGAATTTGTGATGTCTGTTGTTGTCCACCTCACATCTTTACAGCCTCACCCTAGAATCAAGCCCAGGAGGCTTCCAATTACTTGGGCTGACAATGTCTCAACTCAAGTGCGCTCTCCTTTTACTCTCTGCCTTGGGGCTTCTCTGATGTCCCAGCATCGGATGCCAGCATGATACAGTCAGAAGGCGTCCACAGACAGCTGATCTTTAAACAATGGTGGATGAGAAACCATATGTAAACACTTCTTCAGTTGGCCTTTGAGCGAACAATTCTGAGGGACATTCTATGTGCTTCTCAAAACATCCTGGTGACATCAAGCCTTATTTACCCATAGAGTGACCAGCTTGGTGTGCACTTTTGTTTTGACTTTGTGTCTTTTTTTGTTTTACTTCCTTGGTTCTCATCCTTCTCCCTAAGACTGTCTGCCAAATAAAATGTTTTACAGAAATTATTACACACTCTGCTTTTGGAGGGGACATAGCCTAAAATAAGACAGTTTTTGAAAGTTGTATTACACTTGAAGTACAAATTTTTCTCAAAGACAATGTTATAAATTCTAAAACTTATAGCTAAGACACTGGTGTTTATCACTATTCATTTGTATTCCAGTACCTTAGGTATAAAATAGGCTTCCATTTAAAACTTCAGACAACTATATTCAGGACAGTGTTTTCCAAATCTGAGTGCACATGATAATGATCTAAGGTGATTTCACCATACTTCGCAAAGCAATTTACAGATTCAATGCTATTTCTCTCAAATTACCAATGACCTTCTTCACAGAACTAGAAAAAAACTATTTCAAAATTTATGTGGAACTGAAAAAGAGCCCAAATAGCCAATCCTAAGCAAAAAGAACAAAGCAGGAGGCATCATGCTACATAACTTATACTACAGGGCTACAGTAGCTAAAACAGCATAGAACTGGTACAAAAACAGAAACATAGTCTCAATGCAGTGGCTCATGCCTATAATCGCAGCATTTTAGGAGGTCAAGGAAGGTGAGTTCAGGAGTTCAAGACCAGCCTGAACAATCTGGCAAGACTCTGTACTAGAAAAAATAGCAGGGCATGGTGGCATGTGCCTGTGGTCCCAGCTACTTGGGAGACTGAGGTGCAAGGATCACTTGAGCCTGGCGGGGCAGAGGTGGCAGTAAACCCAGATCACGCCACTTCATTCCAGGCTGTGTGACAGAGGGAAACCCTGGCTCAAAATAAAATAAAATCAAAAGCAAGAACAAAAAAACCCAGACACATAGACCCATGGAAATGAATAGAGAGCCCAGACATAAGGCTGCACACCTACAACCATCTGATCTTCGACAAAGCCAACAAAAACAAACAATGGGAAAAGAACTCCCTGTTCAATAAGTGTTACTGGGATAACTGTTTAGCTACATGCAGAAGATTGAAACTGGATCCCTTCCTTACACCATATACAAAAATCAACTCAAGATGGATTAAAGACCTTAATGTAAAACCTAAAACTATAAAAACCCTGGAAGACAACCTAGGAAATACCATTCTGGACATAGGAGTGGCAAAAATTTCATGACCAAGATGCCAAAAGCAATTGCAACAAAACTGAAAATTGACATATGGGCTCTAGTTAAACTAAAGAGCTTCTGCACAGCAAAAGAAACTATCAACAGAGTAAAAAGACAACAGAATGGGAGAAAACATTTGCAAACTATGCATCTGGTAAAGGTCTAATATCCACCATCTATAAGGAACTCAAATTTCCAAGAAAAACAAAATAATCCCATTAAAAAGTAGGCAAAAAAGGAGAAGAGGGGCCAAGATGGCCGAATAGGAACAGCTCTGGTCTGCAGCTCCCAGTGAGACCAACGCAGAAGGCAGGTGATTTCTGCATTTCCAACTGAGGTACCAAGTTCATCTCATTGAGAATCGTTAGGCAATGGGTCTAACCCACAGAGGTTGAGAAGAAGCAGGGTGGGGCATCGCTTCACCCTGGAAGTGCAAGGAGCTGGGGGACAGCCCTCCTCCAGCCAAGAGAAGCATGGAGGGACTGTGCTACTCAGCTGGGTTACTATGCTTTTCTCATGGATTTTGCAGTCTGCAGATCACGAGATTCCCTCATAGGCCTACACCACCAGGACCCTGGGTTTAAAGCATAAAACTGGGCAGCTATTTGGGCAGACACTAAGCTAGCTGCAGGAGTTTTTTTCCATACCCCAGTGGAGCCTGGAACCCCAGCGAGACAGAACCATTCAATCCCCTGGAAAAGGGGCTGAAGCAAGGGAGCCAAGTGGTCTCACTCAGCAGGTCCCACTCCCACAGAGGCCAGCAAGGTAAGAACAACTGGCTTGAAATTCTCACTGTCAGCACAGTAGTCTGAAGTCGACCTGGGACAATCAAGTTTGGTGGGGGGAGGGGCGTCCACCATTACTGAGGCTTTAGTAGGCAGTTTGACAGTGCTAAGGAGGCTGGGAGGTCTGGACTGGGCGGAATTCACCACAGAACAGCAAACTGGCTGTGGCCAGACTGCTTCTCCAGATTCCTCCTCACTGGGCAGGGCATATCTGAAGGAAAGGTAGCAGCACCAGTCAGGGGCTTACAGACAAAACCCCCATCTTCCTGGGACAGAGCACCTGGGGGAAGGGGGATTTAATCTTTCCTGCCTGCCAGCTCTGAAGAGAGCAGCTGATCCTGACAAGAGGGGTTCTCCCAGCACAGGGTAGCAGCTCTGCTAAGGGACAGATTGTGTCCTCAAGTGTGTCCCTGACCCCCATGCCTCCTGACTGGGAGAGACCCCCCAGCAGGGGTCGACAGACACCTCATACAGGAGAGCTCCAGCTGGGGCCAGTGCTCCTCTGGGATGAAGCTTCCAGAGGAAGGAGTGGGCAGCAATATTTGCTGTTCTGCAGCTTGCACTGGTGATACCCAGGTGAACAGGGTCTGGAGTAGACCTCCAGCAAACTGCAGCAGACCTGCAGAAAAGGAGCCTGACTGTTAGAAGAAAAACTAACAAACAGAAAGCAACAACATCAACATCAACATAAAGGACCCCCACAAAAAAACCCCATTCAAAAATCATCAGCCTCAAAGATCAAAGGTAGATAAACCCATGAAGATGAGGAAAAACCAGTGCAAAAATGCAGCAAATTCCAAAAACAGGAATGCGTATTGTCTTCTAAATGATCACAACTCCTCTCCAGCATGGGCATAAAACTAGACAGAGAATAAGATTGATGAATTGACAAAAGTAGGCTTCAGAAGGTGGGTAATAACAAACTTCTCCAAGCTAAAGGATCATGTTCTAACCTGATGCAAGGAAGCTAAGAACCTTGGTAAAAGGTACAGGAACTGCTAACTAGAATAACCAGTTTAAAGATGAACAAAAATGACCTGATGGAGCTGAAAAACATAGCATGAAAACTTTGTGAAGCTTACTCAAGTATCAATAGCAGAATTGATCAAGCAGAAGAAAGGATATCAGAGATTAAAGATCAACTTACTGAAATAAGGCAAGATTAGAGAAAAAAGAATGAAAAGGAATGAACAAAGCCTCCAAGAAATACGGGACTATGTAAAAAGACTGAAACTATGAATGATTGGTGTACCTGAAAATGATGGGGAGAATGTAACCAAGCTGGAAAACACACTTCAGGATATTATGTAGGAGAACTTCCCCAACCTAGCAAGACAGATCAACATTCAAATTCAGGACATACAGAGAACACCACTAAGATACTCCTCAAGAAGAGCAATGCCAAGACACCTAATCATCAGATACTCCAAGGTTGAAATGAAGGAAAAAATATTAAGGGCAGCCAGAGAGAAAGGTCAGGTTACCCACAAGGGGAAGCCTATCAGAATAACAGCAGATCTCTCTGCAGAAATGCTACAAGCCAGAAGAGAGTGGGGACCAATATTCAACATAATTAAAGAAAATAATCTTCAACCCAGAATTTTATATCCAGCCAAACTAAGCTTCAAAAGTGAAGGAGAAATAAAATCCTTCACAGACAAGCAAATGCTGAGGGATTTTGTCACCACCAGGCCTGCCTTGCAAGAGCTCCTGAAGGAAGCAGTAAATATGAAAAGGAAAAACCAGAACCAGCCACTCAAAAACACACAAAAATATAAAAACCAATGACACTATGAAAAAACTGCATCAACTAATATGCAAAATAACCAGCTAGAATCATGATGAAGGATCAAATTCACACATAACATTAACCTTAAATGTAAAAGGGCTAAGTGACCCCAATTAAAAGACACAGACTGGAAAATTGGATAGAGTCAACACCGATTGGTGTGCTGTATTCAGGAGACCTATCTCATGTGCAAAGACACATATAGGCTCAAAATAAAGGGATAGAGGAATATTTACCAAGCAAATGGAAAGCAAAAAAAAAAAAAAAAAAAAATCAGAGATTGCAATCCTAGTCTCAGATAAAACAGACTCTAAACCAACAAAGATCAAAAAAGACAAAGAAGGGCATTATATAATGGTAAAGGGATCAATGCAACAAGAAGAGCTAACTATCCTAAATATATATGTGCTCCCAAATACAGGAGCACCCAGATTCATAAAACAAGTTCTTAGAGACCTACAAAGAGACTTAGACTCCCACACCATAATAATGGGGGCTTTGACACTCCACTATCAATATTAGCTCAACAAGACAGAAAATTAAAAAGGTTATTCAGGATTTGAACTCAGCTGTGGAATAAGTGGACCTAATAGACATCTACAGAGCTCTCCACCTCAAATCAACAGAATATACATTATTTTCAGCACCATATTGCACTTATTGTAAAATTGACCACATAATTGGAAGTAAAACACTCTGCAGAAAATGCACAAGAATGGAAATCATAACAAACAGTCTCTCAGACAACAGTGCAATCAAATTAGAACTCAGGATTAAGAAACTCACTCAAAACCACACAACTACATGGAAACTGAACAACCTGGTCCTGAATGAGTACTGGGTAAATAATGAAATTAAGGCAAAAACAAAGAAGTTCTTTGAAACCTATGATAACAAGGAGGCAACATACCAGAATATCTGGGACACAGCTAAAGCAGTGTTAAGAGGTAAATTTATAGCACTAAATGCCTACATCAGAAAGCTGGAAAGATCTAAAATCAACACCATAACATCACAATTAAAAGAACTAGAGAAACAAGAGCAAACCAATTCAAAAGCTAGCAGAAGACAAGAAATAACTAAGATCAGAGAAGAAGGAAAGAGATAGAGACATGAAAAACCCTTTCAAAAAATCAATTAATCCAGGAGCTGGTTTTTTGAAAAGATTAACAAAATAGAAAGACTGCTAGCTAGACTAATAAAGAAGAAAAAAGAGAAGAATCAAATAGACACAATAAAAAATGATAAAGGGGATATCGCCACTGATCTCATAGTAATACAAACTACCATCAGAGAATACTATAAACACCTCTACACAAATACACTAGAAAATCTAGGAGAAATGGATAAATTCCTGGACACATCCACCCTCCCATGACAAAACCAGGAAGAAGTCGAATGCCTGAATACATCAATTATATAATGCATTGAAATTGAGGCAGTAATTAATAGCCTACCAACCAAAAAAAGCCCAAGACCAGATGGATTCACAGCCAAATTCTACCAGAGGTGCACAGAGAAGCTGGTACCATTCCTTCTGAAAATATTCCAAACAGTAGAAAAAGAGGACTCCTCCCTAACTCATTTTATGAGGCCAGCATCATCCTGATACTAAAACATGGCAGAGACACAACAAAAAAAGAAAATTTCAGGCCAATATCCCTGATGAACATTGATGCAAAAGTCCACAATAAAATACTGGCAAATCAAACCCAGCAGCACATCAAAAACTTATCCACCATGATCAAGTCAGCTTCATCCCTGGGATGCAAGACAGATTCAACCTACAGGAATCAATAAGCAGAATCCATCAGATAAACAGAACCCATGACAAAAACCACACAATTATCTCAATAGATACAGAAAAGGCCTTGGATACAATTCAACAGCCCTTCATGCTAAAAATTCTCAATAAACTAGGTATTGATGGAACATATCTCAAAATAATACAAGCTATTTATGACAAACCATAGCCAATATCATATTAAATGGGCAAAAGCTGGAAGCATTCCCCTTCAAAACTGGCACAAAGCAAGGATGCCCTCTCTCACCACTCCTATTCAACATAGTATTGGAAGTTCTGGCCAGGGCAATCAGGCAAGAGAAAGAAATAAAGGGTATTCAGATAGCAAGACAGGAAGTCAAATTGTCTCTGTTTGCAGATGACATGATTGTATATTTAGAAAACCTCATTGTCTCAACCCAAAAACTCCTTAAGCTGATAAGCAGCTTCAGCAAAATCTCAGGACACAAAACCAATGTGCAAAAATCACAAGCATTCTTATACACCAATAACAAAAAAACAGAGAGCCAATTCATGAGTGAACTGCCATTCATAATTGCTACAAAGAAAATAAAACACCTAGGAATACAACTTACAAGAGATGTGAAAGACCTCTTCAAGGAGCACTACAAAACACTGCTCAAGGAAATAAGAAAGGACACAAACAAATGGAAAAACATTCCATGCTTATGGATAGGAAGAATCAATATTGTGAAAATGGCCATACTGCCCAAAGTAATTTATAGACTCAATGCTATTCCCATCAAGCTACCGTTGACTTTCTTCACAGAATTAGAAAAAACTGCTTTAAATTTCATATGCAGCCAAAGAAAAGCCAATGTAGTCAAGACAATCCTAAGCAAAAGAACAAAGATGGAGGAGTGAGACTACCTGACTTCAAACTATACTACAAGATTACAGTAACCAAAACAGCATGGTACTGATACTAAAACAAATATGTAGACCAATGGAACAGAACAGAGACCTCAGAAATAACAGCACACATCTACAACCATCTGATCTTTGACAAACCTGACAAAAACAAGCAATAGGGAAAGTATTCCCTATTTAATAAATGGTGCTGAGAAAACTGGCTAGCCATACACAGAAAACAGAAACTGGATCCCTTCCTTATGCCTTATACAAAAATTAACTCAAGATGGATTAAAGTCTTAAATGTAAAACTCCAAACCATGAAAACTCTAAAAGAACACCTAGGCAATACCATTCAGGACATAGGCATGGGCAAAGACTTCATGACTAAAACACCAAAAGCAATGGCAACGAAATCCAAAATTAACAAGTGGAATCTAATCAAACTAAAGAGCTTCTGCACAGCAAAAGAAACTATCATCAGCGCGATCAGGCAACCTACAAAATGGGAGAAAATTTTTGCAATCTACCCATCTGACAAAAGTCTAACATCCAGAATCTACAAGGAACTTCAAGAAATTTACAAGAAAAAAATAAACAGCCCCATCAAAAACTAGGCCAAGAATATGAACAGACATTTCTCAAAAGAAGACATTTATGTGGCCGACAAACATGAGAAAAAAAAAGCTCATCATCACTGGTCATTAGAGAAATGCAAGTCAAAATTGCAATGAGGTACCATCTCACACCAGTTAGAATGGCAGTTATTTAAAAGTCAGGAAACACATGCTGGAGAGGATGTGGTGAAATAGGAACACTTTTACACTGTTCATGGGAGTGTAAATTATTTCAACCATTGTGGAAGACAGTGTGGCAATTCCTCAAGAATCTAGAACCAGAAATACCATTAGACCCAGCAATCCCATTACTAGGTATATACCCAAAGGATTATAAATCATTCTACTGTAAAGACACGTGTGCACATATGTTTATTGCAGCACTATTTATAGTAGCAAAGACTTGGGGAACCAATCCAAATGCCCATCAATGATAGACTGGATAAAGAATATGTGACACATATATACCATGGAATACTCTGCAGCCGTAAAAAAGAATAAGTTCATGTCCTTTGCAGGGACATGGATGAAGCTGGAAGCCATTATTCTCAGCAAACTCACACAGGAAGAGAGAACCAAACACCACGTGTTCTCACTTGTAAGTGGGAGTTGAACAATGAGAATACATGGACACAGGGAGGGGAACATCACACACTGGGGCCTGTTGGGGGGCGGGAGACAAGAGGAGGGAGAGCATTAAGACAAATACCTAATGCATGTGGGGCTTAAAACGAAGATGACGGTTTAATGGGTGCAGCAAACCACCACGGCACATGTATACCTATGCAACACACCTGCACATTCTGCCCATATGTCCCAAAACTTAAAATAAGATTTTTTAAAAGTGGGCAAAAGACATGAAAAGACACTTTTTAAAAGAAGACTTATATGCAGCCAGCAAGCATATGAAAAAAAGCTCAATATTACTGATTATTAGAGAAATGCACATCAAAACCACAATGAGATACCATCTCACACCAGTCAGAATGGCTATTAAAAAGTCAAGGCCGGGCGCAATGACTCATACCTGTAATCCAAGCACTTTGGGAGGCCAAGGCAAGTGGATCATGAGGTCAAGAGATCAAGACCATCCTGGCCAACATGGTAAAATGCCCTACTAAAAATGCAAAAATTAGCTGGGCCTGGTGGCGCACGCATGTAGTCCCAGCTACTCAGGAGGGTGAGGCAGAATAATCACTTGAAAACGCGAGATGCGGAGGTTGCAGTGAGCCAAGATCACACCACTGCACTCCAGCCTGGTGACAGAATGAGGCTCTGTCCAAAAAAAAAAAAAAAAAAAAAAAAAAAAAAGTCCAAAATAACACATGCTGGCAAGGTTTTGGAGAAAAACCTTGGAGAAAAGGGAATCTTTATACACTGTTGGTAGGAGTGTAAATTAATTCAACCATTGTGGAAGGCACTGTGGCAATTTCTCAAAGACCTAAAAACAGAACCACCATTCAATCCAGCAATCCCATTACTGGGCATATACCCAAAGGAATATAAATCATTCTGCTATAAAGACACATGCACGTCTATGTTCACTGCAGCACTATTCACAATAGCAAAGACATGGAGTTAACCTGAATGTCCATCAGTGGTGGACTGGACAAAGAAAACGTACTGCATATACACCATGAAATACTACACAGCCATAAAAAATGAATGAGATCATGTCTTTTGCAGCAACACAAATAGAGCTGGAGAGCATTAGTCTAACTAAACTTACACAGTCACAGAAAACCACATACCATGTGTTCTCACTTGTAAGTGGGAGCTAAACATTGAGTGTATATGATCACAAAGAAGAGAACAGACACCAGAACCTACTTGAGGATGGAGGGTGAGAGGAGGGTAAGGATTGAAAAAGTACCTATCAAGTATTATGCCTCTTTCCTGCATGATGGAATAATCTGTACATCACACCCTCATGACATAAGTTTACCTATATAACAAACCTGCACATGTACCCCTGAACCTAAATTATAAGTTTTAAAAAAAACCCACAAATTCTTTTTGAAAGTATTATATTAATAATAATGATGATAATAATAATAATAATCCAGGTGATTCTGATGCTCAGGCAAATTTGAGAATCACCCATCTAGAAGACTATATACTAGGGAAGAATATCTCCTGAGATTCACAGGAAAAATTATCTTGCCTTCAAGTGAGATTATAATCCATTTTTTTCTGGGTTGGTTTGGATATTAAGGACACAGAATCTACTACATCTTTTAAACATAGAAGGTTCTTCTTTATAGCTATTTTGAATCCTTTATGTCACAGTTTAAGATTTTTCTTCTGTTTCATCCTGAAGGAAAGTGAAAAACAGTTTGGATATTTCGTATCAAAATATAAAGTCTGTATGCTGTTAAATCTCCTTTGATTATTTTTCTAGGTTAGAAAGTCCCTTTCCCTTTCATCTTTCCTCATGTCTGATTTTGCAGCTCTTTACATCATCCTTATAGGTCCAAACCCCTCTTCATGTACTTACAAAATTGAACCCATTTTTCAAACCCTGAAAAAGGTCTGAACAATACTTTTAAAAACTTTTCTAGTAAAATTTCAGGGTTAAGAGTCATGAACAGAAATAGTTATATGTCTTGAAACTGAACAATTCCATTCCATTTATCCAGGATGATCAAGGGGGTAACTAAGGCACTTGGAACCAGATCCCTGCTCTGTGAGATACTTGTAATAGGACACAGCAGTAGTTCTCAAACTTTAGCACGCATCAGAATTGCCTGGGAGGACTTGTTATATATGGATTGCTGGGACTGATCAACCTTCAGAATTCCTAATTCAGCATATCTGACTGGAGCCTGACAATTTATATTTCTAATCTGTTTCTAGGTGATGCTGCTGCTGGTCCAGAGACCACACATAAGAACCACTGGACTAGGGAGATTTGTACATCATAGACACATTGGTTTCCCTTGACACAGAATGGATCTCAGAAGTCAAGTGTAATTTTGCAGATTTGGACACTGGGGTTTAAGGAAGCCAAGTGACATTGCTTGAGGCCATGAAGCAGAACTAAAAGCTCTCTGCTCCCATCTCAGAGCTTGCTGATTCTACATTACTCTGCTGAGCCAGTCCCTGTGCCCATGACTCCCATCATCCCAATAATGTTTGAGGTCTATTAATGTTTCCAAAAGTTAAAGATAGGTCTTTGACTTATCAAAAAATGATATTAACCATTCTGCATAAAAATCTTTCTAAACTGTATTATATTCTTCTGGACCTCACATAGAGTATGTAGGACATACTTGAACCCATTTTTTTTTTTTTTTCAGTGAGTGGTCACTACTATGGTGGGAAGAGTAGGTTTGGTAGGGGAAGGGCAGATACCAACAGCTCATTCTGGACATATTAAGTTTGAGATGTATATTAGGTGTCTAAGTTAAAATACAAGTAGGAGCTAGAAAATATTGATCTGGAGCTCAGGGGAAAAGTCTAGACTAGAGATATTAATTTGTAAGTCATTAGGACATAAATACATTTTAAAGACCTTTGTTGTACTACATTATCTAAACTCTGAGAAGAGGTAGAGAGGAGAAGAAATACAAGGACCAAGTCCTTAGGGTACTCCAACACTTAAAGACTGGAAAAATGAGGAATTAACAAAGACCAAGAAGGTAAAGCCAGAGAAACCAATATAACCAAACCAATATGAGAGCAGGTTGGATTTATAGTACAGCTGCAGATAGTATATAAATACAAAATTGCCAGACATTGGGGCTTCAATTCAGATTACATCTATTTTCTCAGTGAAATAGGAAGCAAGTCAATGAACAAGAATGTAAATCTGAAATAAGCCTAATCAGTATGGCTGTGTGTTTTTCTCCAGCCGTATTCAGTTGTATGGGGGCAGGCAGGGACTAGACAGTTATGTTCAACTTTCTAAGTTAAATCTAGGAAAATATAGGAAAGTAGTTGATAGACAAGGGCATTAAGGATGTTTGCCAGAGAATTATTAAAATTTAATGATGTAACTAAAGCTGGTTTAAGAGTGAAGTAAAGACAGAAGAGATTAGGGGGAATGAAAAGGTGGTAGAATCAATGATTCTCCCCTCTGAGCCTCAGTTTTCTCATTTGCAAAATGAAGTTTCCTAAAACTACTTCTTCCTCTAGACCATAAGCCTCCTAAAGGTTAGGGCCATGTTTTATATATTTTGGCACATCTATTGCCTAATGTAGTATTTGGATTATAAAAGATGTTCAATACTTTTAAAAAGTCACTAAGTGAGTGAGACTCTTAGAAAAAAAGGTGAGCTTTTTAATAAACAGCAAAACTACATGCAAATGAAGTAAACAGTAAACAATGTCAAGCAACAAATGGTACTCCAAGCTCTATTTTTAGAGAGGGAATACAATTGATTCTGTGAGGCATTTAATATAAGGTAAAAGAATGAGGTCATGTGGGAAAAGGCTAGAGTGCTACGTGAAGGTACATATGGAGCCAGCACACTCCTCAGTATATTTCCCATTTCTCCAAATATCATGTGTGGTAAACTGAACCATGACCCCTCAAGAGACCTTCATCCTAATCTCTGGTGCCTGTGAATATTTCCTTATATGGCAAAAGAGACTTTGCAGGTGTGATTAAATTAAATATCTTGAGATAAAGATGTTATGCTGGATTATCCAAGTGGGCCCAATGTTATTATAGGGATTCTTTTAAGAGGGAGGCAGGAGATGAGGGAGACCAAAAGTGATGTGGTAACAGATGAAGAAGGATAGAGAGAAAGGGATTTGAAGATACTGTGCAGCTGGCTTTGAAGATATAGGAACATGGCCATGAACCCAAGGATGTAAATGGCCTCTAGAAGGTGGAAGAGACCAAGAAATGAATTCTCCCCTAGAGCCTCCAGAAAGAACCAATCCTGTTGGCACCTTGACTTTAACTCAATTAAAATTTATTTCAAACTTCTGGCCTCCAGAACGATAAGATAATAAATCTTCATTGTCTTTGTGGTGATTTGTTACAATGAGAATAGGAAACTAACATGCATGTTTTCATGCAGAATTTAAAAGAGAATTAATGAAAATTTAATTAAAAATAAAGATCAATATATGTGACTCTCTTGCCAGTGTACTACAAATGCCAGCTGGTTTTAGCAAATGCAGTTATTTGACTGAGGATAATTTTGAGGTGGAAGACACTTTGGGAGTGGAATAAAAATTATTCTTCATATTTTAGGGTAGAGGAAACATGAATAGGTAGTTGATAAAACTCTCCAGGGCCACTCAAATATAAAGTTTCTTGCCTTTTTTCACTACTTCCTCATGGGATCAGGTGATTTTCTCCTACAGTGCACTTTGGGACAACAACCCTTTTCCTTTATCCTTCCCACATTCTCTTATTCTCTAACAGGCCATCTCAAAACTCTTTAGGTGGCAAGGACATTAATGACCATTTTGTTATACAAATTACACCTTTGTAAGTAGATAGCATTTCATAACTTAGCATATTAATCATGTTCTCCCAGCCCCCTCTAATTCAGTTCTACTCTGCTGGACTGTGCCATTTTTAATCCTATTGCTCTGTACTGAACACTAGACAAATCCTTGAGTTGGTGGAAGATGAATGAAAGGAAACATGATGAACCAACTGAAGCAGAAAAAGTGATCAAAGAAAAGAGCACCCCAGGCCTAAAAAATCACAGTCCTCTCTATAGACCTAATTGAAAGTATGTGATTCAAAATTGCTGTTGTTCAAAATGACCAAGCTAGTCTCAGGAGCTTTGCTAATGACTTTGCCATCTGGGAAGGCAGAGAACTTAAAAGATAATTATTTTGGGGGTGAGGGGCTAGCACAAGATTACAAGAATATTAAATGTAAACGAAAAGCTTTGGCCATAGCAAACACTGAAAAACTGTCCACAGGAATAGCTTACCTAAAATCCAATTAAAACAGTAAGGCCCCTTATTTAATTGCCCTTAAATAGGAAGTCCAACCCCTAAAATGTATGCCTAAGGGTGACAGAACTCTTCACTGAAACTTCTCCTGTAAGGAACCATAAGTCACTCTGTGGATCCCAGAGCAAGGAGATCACCTAATATATGAGCTCCCCTCTAGAACTCACTTATACTGGGAAATGGATTAGGATGGTGATGTAGCTTTGAAATCCCCTGCTTACTGTGAGAAACACTTAAGCTGGTTAGGATACAGTCAGGACTACTTACCACTCACAAGGAGACAACCAGAGAAATTTAAATAAATGCTTTCCACTACATTAAGGACCCACAAGCCTCAATAGAAAGTAAAAAAGACAACATGTAGAATTTTTGCTATCCGTTCCTTGAAATGATAAAGTGATAGTTACTCCTTTTATAATAATTTAGATTCAGGTCAACTCCATAGTATCAAGTCATGAATATTCTGTAACTCTGTAGAAACTACAGAAACTGAAGGAATGGTGGCATGAATTTTTTTGGTGGGGAGCGGTGTTTCTTAATTCTTCCTAGCACCTCTGTAACAAATTTTCCTTCTCTATTCAATCTGTTTCAGGGGTAAGGGTGATAAGTAAGAATCATTTGCATCATTGCTCTAGTAAACCTGTGTTTAAGGAATGATGTCAAATCTGGTGTGTATGCTAGAGTAGGACAAATATTTGGAATCATTATAAGTTGTTCGAACCCTCTCAGCATCTGCTATATTGCTTTTAAATATAATGTGTCACAAGACTTGCACTTCCACCTGGGCAGAATAATAAGGACAATATTTACTGTTTTCTATGGAAAAACAATATAACCAGTCAAAATATATGAAACAATAATTTTTAAGATACTGAATATTAAGGAACAGAGAAAAATGGTCCCGCAAAAACAGAAAATGAATAAGGTAAGCCCTACAATTACCTCAGATTTCTGCCTTGTGAGAGATGCCAGTCCATAGCACATGAAGAGAGAATCCAGGTAGAGTTCAGGGGACTCCCTGAGTTGAAGAGACAAAACTAAAAGTCCAGGGAGACCAACGTAGCTACAGTTCACAAGACAGAGAACCAGAAAGTACATAGCTGCACAAAGGAAGAAGTCCAAGGACTAGCAAAGTGTCCCCCTTGAGTATTCATTAGAGTACTGATCAATGCATGCATGTAAAGAAACCAACCAAGTGAGGGAAATAACTACCTGAAAAGTTTAATGATAATAGTATGTGGCAATTACACAGGACTTGGAAGAGTATCTGCCCTTATCACCATAGGAAAATGTCAAAATTTACAATGAATTAAAAAGAGTACATGAGAGGGTCTTGCCTCTGTGGTATGCAATAATTAGTAATAGATCAAATAATACTCTGGTCCCATGTAACAAATCTTAAAAGTCATATACAAAAAAATAAACTGTTTCTAAGTAACTTAACTGCATCCCAAAAGAAAGCTCAAATATACTTAGAGGAATACAAAAAATATCCAGTACCCAGAAAAGTAAAATTCACAATGTTTGGCACCCAATCAAAAATTATCAGGAATGCAAAGAAGCAGGAAAATTCAATCCATGATGAGGAGAGAAAACAGTATATTGAAATTGACACAGAACTGACACACATGTTTGAATTAGCAGACAAGGATATAAAAACATTTACTGTAACTGCATTCCATATGTTCAGAGAATTCTGTAAAAACATAAAAGAAATTTTTAAAAACCTAATCAAACTTCTAGTGATGAAAACAAAAATGTCTGCTAATAAATACACTGGATGAAATTAGAAGCAGATAGGACCTTACAGAAAGAACTATAAGTGAATTTGAATATGCATCAGTGAGCTATGGAGCAACTTCAATCATCCTTTATAAATGTATCTGAAAGAGAGAAAAAGAAATGCAAAAGAGATACTTGAAGAAATAATGGTCATTTAAAAAACTGATGAAAAATGTAAACCCAGATATCCAAGAAGCTCAATTAATTCCAAGTACAAAAAATATGAGGAAAAAAACTATACCTACCAAGGCAAATCATAATCTTTGTGAAGATTTTTAACTACTAATTCAGTGTTTTTATATCTTATAATAAAGACTAGAACTATTTAAATTGTTTGTTTCTTCTGGAGGGAGTTTTAGTAATTTGTGTTTATCAAAAAAATTGGTTCATTTTATTTAAGTTGTTGATCTGTTGGATTCTACCAAACATGAAAAGAAGAAGTGTTGTGGGAAGTCAGGGGCCCCAAACGGAGGCACCAGCTGGAGCCATGGCAGAGGGACATAAATTGTGAATATTTCATTTTAATATGGACATGTATCAGTTCCCAAAATTAATACTTTTATAATTTCTTACACCTGTCTTTACTGCAGTCTCTGAACATAAATTGTGAAGATTTCATGGACATTTATCAGTTCCCAAATAATACTTATAATTTCTTATGCCTGTCTTATTTTAATCTCTTAATCCTGTTATCTTCATAAGCTGAGGATGTACATCACCTCAGGACCACTATAATTGTGTTAACTATAAAAATTGATTGTAAAACATGTGTGTTTGAACAATATGAAATGAGTGCACCTTAAAAAAGAACAGAATAGCAGCAATTTTCAGGGAACAAGGGAAGACAACCATAGGGTCTGACTGCCTGCAGGGTCAGGCAGAATAGAGCCATATTTTTCTTCTTGAAGAGAGCCTATAAACAGATGTGCAAGTAGGGAAGATATTGCTAAACTCTTTCCCAGCAAGGAATACTAATAATTAATACCCTGGGGAAGGAATGCGTTCCTGGGGGGAGGTCTATAAACGGCCGCTCTGGGAATGTCTGTCTTATGCAGTTGAGATAAGGACTGAAATATGTCTTGGTCTCCTGCAGTACCCTCAGACTTATTAGGGTGGGGATCCCCACCCTGGTGAATTTGAGGTCAGACTGGTTCTCTGCCCTCAAACCCTGTTTTCTGTTGTTTAAGATGTTTATCAAGACAATATGTGCACAGCTGAACATAGGCACTTATCAGGAGTTTTTGATTTCACTCTTTGCTTTGTGATCTTTGCTTTGCTCTTTGCCTTGTGATCTTTATTGTCCTCAGAAGCATGTGATCTTTGTTCTCCTTTTTGCCCTTTGAAGGATGTGATCTTTGTGACCTACTGCCTGTTCATACACCCCCTCCCCTTTTGAAGTCCTTAATAAAAACCTGCTGGTTTTGCAGATCAGGTGGGCATCATGGACCTACCAATATGTGATGTCACTTCCGGTGGCCCAGCTGTAAAATTCCTCTCTTTGTGCTCTTTCTCCTTATTTCTCAGACCAGCTGACACTTAGGGAAAATTAAAAGGACCTACATTGAAATATTGGGGGCAGGTTCCCCCAAAAGAGAAGTAATACCAATTCTGTACAAACTCTTTTAGAAAAATTAAAGAGAAAAGAATATTTCCCAATTTATTATTTGGTTTTAGGATTATTAGGATTCCAATCCAGAAAAAAAGACATAAAGAAAGATAATGATAAATCTAATATTTATAAACAAAGATGCAAAAATTCTAAATAATACTTTATTCAAGCAAATGCAACAATACAAAACAAAAAAATATATACCATGAGCAAGTGGGGTTTGCTCCATGAATGCAAGATTGGTTTAACATAAAAAATCAATTTGTGTGGTTAGTTCACCATATTAAACTATAAAAACTAAACCATATATCACCTGAATAGATTCAGGAAAAGCACATGTCAATATCCACATCCATTAATAATGAAAACTCTCAATAAACTAGGAACAGAAGGAAACTTTCTTTACTTGAAAAAGGGAATCTATGAAAGATACATTGCTAACATCATCCTTAATGGTGAAAACTTAGATGTCTTCCCCTTAAGTAACAGAAGATAATAAAAATGCCCACTCTACCACTTCTCTGTATAATTTTTTTTTTTTTTTTTTTTTTTGAGACAGAGTCTCGCTTTGTCGACCGGGCTGGAGTGCAGTGGCCGGATCTCAGCTCACTGCAAGCTCCACCTCCTGGGTTTACGCCATTCTCCTGCCTCAGCCTCCCGAGTAGCTGGGACTACAGGCGCCCGCCACCTCGCCCGGCTAGTTTTTTGTATTTTTTAGTAGAGACGGGGTTTCACCATGTTAGCCAGGATGGTCTCGATCTCCTGACCTCGTGATCCGCCCGTCTCGGCCTCCCAAAGTGCTGGGATTACAGGCTTGAGCCACCGCGCCCGGCCCACTTCTCTCTATCATTATACTGGAGGCTCTACCTAGTCCGTGAAACCTGGTAAGAACAATAAATGAAAGTTATCTAGATGGAAAGGAAAAAATAAAACTGTATTTGTTCACAGATAATATGGCAATCTATGAAGAGAGTCATATGGAATTTATGAAAATGCTACTAGAACTAATAAGTGAGTTTAGCAAGATTATAGTATACAAGATTAATAAACAAAAATAAATGGTATTTCTATATACTAGAAACAAGAAATAAATTGAAATAAAAATATCATTTACAATAGCATCAGAAAATATGAACTACTGGAGGATAAAGCTGACAAAAGATTTACAAAATCTATACACTAAAAGCTATAAAATATTGCTGAAATTAAAGAAGACCCAAGGAAATGGAGAGAGAGATTGTATTTGTGAGTAGAGAAAATCAACAGAGTTAAGACATCAAATCTCCCCAAATTGATCTATAGATTCAATAGATTCAAACTCCCAGCAGGTCTTTTTAAAACAATAGAGAAGCTGAGTATAAAATTCATATGAAATTGCAAAGAACATAAAATAAACAAAACATCTTTGGAATAGAATAAAGTTTTAAAGTCAGGACTTATTTACAGCTACACATAAATCATGACATTGTGGTATTTGCATAAAGATATAAAAATAAATCAATGAAAAATAATAGAGTTCAAAAATAGATACAAACATATATAGACAACTGATTTTCTACAAAGATTTCCAAGGCAATTCTGCAGAGAAGGGATACTGTTCAACAACTGGTTCAGGAGCAGTTGAATATTCAAATGCAAAGTATGACTATTATCATACTTTTTATCATATGTATAAACTAAAAAATGATCGCAGAACTAAATGTAAATCCTAAAACTATAGAACTTTCTGAAGAAAAAAATAGGTGAAAATCTTTGTGACCTTAGATTATGCTAAGATTTCTTAGATAGGAAACCAAAAGCATGATCTGTAAAACAGGCCCCCAAAAGTGATAGATTCATGAGAATTAAATATTACTGCTCTTTGAAAGACGCTGTTAAGAACATGAAAAGACAAGCCACAGAATGAGAGAAAATATTTGCAAGTAATACATCTAAAAAAGAATTTGTATCCAAAATCTATACAGAACATGTAAAAGTTAGTAATAAGAAAACAAACAACCTAATTTTAAAAATGAGAAAAGATTTGAACACACACTTCATCAAAGATATCTGTGTGGCAAAATAAGAACACAAAAAGATGCTCAGTATCACTAGTCATTAAGGAAATCCAAATTAAAACCACATCACTGGACACCTGTTAGAATGTGAAACATTAAATAGACTGACCACACCCAATATTGGTGAGGAAGTGGAGGAACTGGAATAGCTGATGGAAATGCAAAATGATGCAATCATTTTAGAAAACAGTCTGGTAGTTCCTTAAAAAGTTAAATATACACCAACCACGTTATTTCTACTCTTTCATAGAAATGAAAGCATATATGCATACAGAGACTTGTATACAAATATTCATAGCAGGTTTATTTGTAATAACCAAAAACCAGGAAACAATTCAAACATCCATCAACAGGAGAATGGACAAGCAATGTGTGTTATAGCCATACAATGGGCTACTACTCAGAAATAAAAAGAAATGAACTCTTGATAAATGCAAAAATAAGGATGTATTTCAAAATAATTATAATGAATGAAAGAAGCCAACAATAAGAGAACATGTACTGTATAATTATATTTATATGAAACTCAAGAAAATCCAAACTAATCTATAGTAAGAGTAAAAGATCAGTGGTTGCAAGGGGAAAAGGAAGAGGGAGGAGGGACTGCATGGGCGAGAGAACACTTGTGGGTGACTGACATACTGCACTCTCTTGATTATGTTGGTGGTTTCAAACATATATACATTTATCAAAGTCTATTAAATTGTGTATTTTAAATACTTGAAGTTTATTTGTGTCGATTAAACTTCAATAAAGCTTCAAAAAGATCCATTTTTCTCAATTGTTTACCTGCCTTTTTCAGTGCTGAAAATTGAACCTTAATTAAATATTTGCTTTCTGTCCCCTATTTCTCCCAGAAACTTACCTTTTGCTTAAAATTCTAAAAAAAAGAATGACTCCAGCTGACAAAGATCTTGGGGATGTTACCAGTGCCACTTAACTGTTGATTAAGAGTATTTCCAACTCTTAGTTTTATGTTTCACTAACTTTTCATATCAAGCTAAGCAAAGAACTATAAGTTGATTATTACAGAAATTATCATAGATATATATCTTCCTGGGGCATAAAAGCCACCAAATTACACTAATTTTTCGTGGAAGACAAAAACTTTCTGTATATTATTTCCATTCACCCATTATTCATTAATTCAAACAAGGGATAATTATTGAATGCCTACTACATGCTAGGCACTATGATATTGTTGAGTGCCTACTACATACTAGATAGGTACTATGCTCAGTATTTAGTCCTTAAACTCTTGAGTGTAGGTATTTATTATTACCAATTTATAGATTAGCAAAGTGAGAATCATAGAGGTTAAACACATGCCAAATTTTATACTACCTAGGACACAGGAAATCTTGGAATAGTGATTTTTTTAACAAAAAATATATAATTAAAAAATCTCTTCCTCCTAGTCATCCACAGGTCTTTATCTGGTTCTCTGGTTTTGTAGAGATGAGTATTTGTCAATTACATATTCACACACACACACACACACACACACACACACACTCAGAGTTTTTTAAGGCATTTGAAATATTTTTAGTTTTGTTACTTTATTCCCATTCACCAGGACTGTTTTCATTCATTTGAGACTCTGTAGTTTCAAGGTTGTGTCCAGCTTCCAACCTTCCCCTGTGAAGTGAAGGTCCCAAAAACATAAAGGAGCTTGGTTAGCAAGTGTCAATAATGTACTTAAAAGGAATTGGGATATAAAAGGAAATTGAAAGCTGTTATTCTTCCTGTAATAGAAGAATTGATTGAAATATTGAATTTTCATTAGAACCTTTCTTGGTAAGATGGGTTACTGCCAAAGGGTCTAAACAACTAGTGGTTTAGTGTATGGTAAATAACACTATACACTAACATAACAGCTGAACAGCATGAGGTGCAGGTATTTTTCAAAGTGAAATAAGATTGGAAGCAAAGGGGTCAAGCACCTTGCAGTAAGGTGAGATATCAGTTTTGCCTCATGGGCTGTTCAAAGGGACACAGCAGCTGTGAAGAAGAGGAAGCTGGACTGAAGCCACATAATATATGCCCTAATTTCATTCATGGAACAGACTGAGCACAGAGCAGATGGCCCCTTACTTTGATGAATGATCAGAAAGGAAGTCCATGGATGCCATAGAAAACAGGAATATACAAAATGTTTTTAGGGGACCATGTGTCAAGAATTCTAGATGAGACGAGATGGTTAATTCCTTCTTCTCACCCTTAGATCAAAATTCATCAAGACATTGCAATTGGAATGAGTGGTCAGTAAAGAGACAAATAAACAATGTTAATGGTATGGAGTGAATGTCCCATTCTTCATCAGCTTTCCTTCCTTGGCACCTAAACCTACATTCTCTCTTTTTAGAGCCTTTGTCCCTACAATTTCTACTCTCGCAAAGCCTGTCCCTGCTGCTTCTACACAATCTGAGCTTACCTGTCCTTCAGGACTCTGCTCAAATTCCATATTTCTTTAGTTTTCTTAGCCCGTAACGATTGTCCCTTCTTTATTCCCAATTTACTCATAGTTTCTATCAACCATTGTTTTTTAACTAATAATAAATGCAGTAAGTGATGTTATTTTTGTATATTCCTAGCAATCAGTAACTTGAAGTCTGAGCTATCTTTACTAAACACAATAAAGTTATCCTGCCTCACACAGTAGTTAGAATACAGCAGATGTGTGACTGTCTTCTTTGTGCCAATTAAGGACATAGTGTAGATATCTTGTCATATTTGAGACTTTTTTACAAAAAAACAGGAAATCCTTAACCCCAGAGAACACACTGAAGTTTGAGAAGCACAGCTCTCAGAGAAAAGCTTTATGGTATGCCCCAGCTATTTGGAAATTACCACAAAATTGATGCCAGGTATTTAATATCCAGTTACCAAAGGCATACAGAAGGAGGCCATTTGGATTCAATGGTGGAAATAAATACAGCAGTACCCCCTTATCCACTCTGGCCGTTTTCACAGTTTCAGTACCCATGGTCAACTGAGGTCTGAACATAGTGAAGGGAAAATTCCAGAAATAAACAATTCATAAGGTTTAAATCACATGTCATTCTGTGTAACATGATGAAATCTCACATTGTTCCACTTTGTCCCACTCAGGATGTGAATCATCCTTTTGCTCAGCATATCCACACCTACCCACCCGTTAGTCACTTAGTAACCATCTCGGTCAGCAGATGGAAAAAACAGTATCTACAATTAGCCCTGCATATCTACAGGTTCTGCATCCGTGGATTTAACCAACAGCAGATTGAAAATACATTTTTAAATAAAGCAATAAAAAATACAGTATGACAACTATTTATATAGCATTTACATTGTATCAGGTATTACAAGTAATCTAGAGAGGATTTAAAGTACATGGGAGGAGGAGCATAGGCTATATGCAAATACTACACCATTTTACATAAGAAACTTGAGCATCTGTGGATTTTGTTATCCACAGGGGTCCTGAAACCAATACCCTGCAGATACTGAGGGATGATCGTACAGGGTTTGGTACCATCCCTGGCTTCAGACACCCATTGGAGTTCTTGGAATATCCTCCACAGAGTAGAAGGGACTACTGTATCTCCAAACTAGAAGCAACTGACTTTTTGGCTTTCCTATTATTCTTGATAATGTTCTTTTATTCATTAGGACTTTCTTCAGTTGCTAGCAACAGAAATAAACTCTAACTGGCTTGTGGAAAATGAAAATTCTTTCATTCACAAAGCTCTGGAGCATACATGAGCAATGCACACAACTGAAATGAGAGATACAAGCATCAGAGCCTCAGGACCTTTAGCCAGAGACTCAAAGCCACAAGATTTCTTCTGTCTCTGTCTGACAATTGTCTCCAGTTGGCTTCACTCTGCAAGCAAATTCTCTCCACACTTCTGCTAGCAGCCCCATGTTCCTATCCTCCTGTCTTGGAAATCTTAAAGAATACATTTAGTTCCAGGGAAGGATTACGAGTGATTTTTCTTGGGTCACGTACCCATCCTACATCCATTCACTGTAACTAATGAAATGGAATACTATAGGTAGACCTGAGCTACCCACCTTTCCACCCTTTAGCCAGGGAACAATATTTGTAACAGGAAAGGAGGAACAGAAAGTTTATTATTCCAAGAAAAATAATAATTTTCATGGTTCACTGTGAGTGTGGCATGCATTGTTGGATGATAGGTAAGAGAGTTCAAATTGAGAGGGATTTGTGAAATTGTTGAAATGAAGGAAGCACTTTTACTTATACAAGCTTTTATCAAAATGTTCTCCTTTGAGCCAGGCTGGGGACATTGCACTGCTGTCTTCCTGGATGTCACCTCCATGTGGAGGACAATAAAATTTCCCAAGTTTCTGTGAGCGATGTGAGTATCTAAGTTATCCTGAAACCCCTAGAATCCAAACCTGTTAAGGAACAAGGTGAAGTAATTTTGTTAGTGATGCCTGACGACAGCTTATCAGGATGATCCCAGAAAGAAATGTGTGTTACTACCTTGAAGGTGCTGTAAGTCCTACAGAACTGACACACAGGTCATATGAAGAGCACTAAGGAAACAAGTATCATGGGGCACCATTCCCTTTGATTTGACACACTGATTTCATATCTACTGAAGAAAGTATAAAGGTAAATCCAGGGAACAGTCTTATTTTTCTTTGTTCTCATTTCCTGTAAAACTTGTTGCCACTATCGCATTAAAAGATGGCAGAAATTCTAGAGAAAGTATAAATTTCTTCACAAAATACTAAGATACTTCTGTTTTTCAAATTTCTTTTTGCAAAGATAAAAATCATTCCAACTGATTGAATATCATTGCTGAGAACATTAACACATCTGTAGGTACATCACCGTAATTTGTATCTGAAAAATGGGCATTTGATTATGTTTGTTTATAAGTATATACAAGAAAAAACAACTAGGAAATTCTGTCTTGCATTTCATTGGGGACCAACTCTCTGCTTTGAAGAAGCACCTTAACTATACTATAGAGCCCCTGTATTGTCTGTTACTCTGCTTCTCGGTTTCCTGGATAGAATCTGTAGCTCACGCTAAACTATTACATTTTTAACTGTGCTATAAGCATCAGTTTGTCAGTTGAGATAGTTTTCCAGCCTCTAGACACATGTTCAAAGTAAAAACAGGCTGGGGGGAATTATCTGTTACGGGTTTACTCTTACCTGAATGGGTCTCCCAGGAATGGATTACTTTGCTGTTTAGCATTCCTCTTTGGGGTCTATTTTCAGAGGGTTCTCAATCTGGCTCCCTTTATTCTCTCAGTAACCCAGAGTTTTCCAAGGTTTCTATACAGAGCTTTCAACTTTGTTAGTTTCTAAGAAAGTTTAATGCCTACCCACCACCTGCATCTTTTCCCACTGGGTCTTTGCACCAGGAGACAGATGCAGTGTTAAATAACTACTCCATATATCAAACAATGACCCATCCTTGGGACTCTCTAGTGCTCTAAATCACAGACTACACTGAGCAACAGGTAAATGGCCACATTTTTCTTCATTAGTCAACATGAATAAAAGGAATGTCTCATTTAGGAAAAGCATTCAAGCCTAAAAGCCTCAAGAATCAGAAGTCATGATTGGAAACTAATTCTAGAAAGATTGAAAAGGGAAATAACCCTTAGACATTGATTTTTTAAAATCTCCAATTCCCATGGAGTAGCCTCCAAATTATTAAAAATTCCTTTAAAGGGAGTCAAGTTCAAATGAACTATTTCCAAGCTCAAATGAACTATTTCCAAACTCCTTTCTCATCTCTTCACAGGAAAAAAAAAGTAGTTTTTCCATAATGTGAACAGAAGTCCCTTCAGAGCATTTTCCCCTTTCCTTTACTGAAGTATACATGTGCTTTCATAGATCTTCTCATAAAAAGGAAAGAAGTATACATGAATCATGATTGTACAACTGAAATGTTCTCAAAGTCAATGCATCCATGTCAATGGGGAAACTATAACAATGAGAACTCATCACAACTTCCAGAAGCTCCCTTGCAAGTCTTTCTAGTTATTATGCTATACCCCACCTCCCAACAAAGGGTAACAACAGTTCTGACCAAAGATAATTTAGGCTTGTTTTTGAAATGTGTACTTCTGTTCAACATATACCCTTTTGTGACTTGTGTCTTTCGCTCAACATTTCGTTGAGTGAGATGCATCTATGTTGATACATGCAACTGTCGTTTGATTGTCATTGCTATTTAGTACTTCATTTTAGTACATCATTGGCACAGCCTATTTAGAAAACTGATACTATGTATTAAAGATGAACATATGTGTTCCCTATGACCTAGCAATTCTATTCTTATATATCAACAGATGAATAACTAATTATGTATCTGTTGATATATATCTGTTTTTAAAAAGTATATCCCTATTCAACATGTACCATTTTGTGTCTTGCTTCTTCTACTCAACATTACATTGAGTGATTTTTATCCATGGTGATTCATTTAACTGCAGTTTGATTATTGTCATTGTTATTTAGTACTCCATTATATATGTGAAGGACTATTTATTTATTCATTCTGTTATTATGAACATTTGGCTTATTTTTTGTTAGACTGTAAGTGTTGTCACAACAAAGAATTCATCTGAACTCAGTGGCGGCTCTAAAACCAAATGTTCCTTCAGAGTTTTACAAGTTGGAGCTAAGAGCAGGGCTTTTATAACCTCCATTAATTAGACAAAGTCTTCCTTGGAAAGGTGGTGTGACATCAGTGGAGGAATTCCAAGAGAAGGCAGACAAATAAATGCTTTTATCTAACAGCACTCCTAGCAGCTAGAGAAATAATTATCCTTTCCACCTCAAAGCAGGGTGTGAAAGTGAAGGTTGGCCACGTAGCACAGTATGCACTAAAAATCCTTTCCACATGCACAAAGATTTCCAAGAAAATTCTTAAGTCAACATTTGCCAAAATTATGAGGTCACATGTCTCCATCATATTATGGTGAAAAAAAACTTATCAAAGGGATGACTAGAAACCTTTACAGAACAAGTTTCTAATTGTAACCCAAATCATAGTAGGCATAAATGAAGTCACGGACATTTAAAAACTCAATTTTTGACTGGGCGAGCTGGCTCATGCCTGTAATCCCAGCACTTTGGGAGGCCTAGGTGGGCAGATCACCTGAAGTCAGCAGTTTGAGACCAGCCTGGCCAACATAGCGAGACCTCATCTCTACTAAAAATACAAAAATTAGCCGGGCATGGAGGTTAGTGCCCATAATCCCAGCTACTCGGGAGGCTGAGATAGGAGAATCACTTGAACCCGGAAGGTGGAGGTTTCAGTGAGCCGAGATCACGCCATTGCACTCCAGCCTGGGCAACAACAGTGAAACTCCATCTCAAAAAAAAAAAAAAAAAAAAAACACACACACACTCAATTTTTAAAGAACTTTTCTTTTTCTGCTCCTGGATACTTTAAACCTCACAATTTCTCTCAGTGATTTCTGCAAGATCCCAAGAGAGGTTTTTCTCTGTGTGAGAAATCAGTAGGCTCATCCATCTCTTTGACAGTCTCCTTGTCAAGGCACTCCACATTTGCGTGTTCTGACAGTGCTCTGCCCTGCCGGGAAAAGCAGTCGGTGCTGATGGACATTTTGCCCCTCAGACTGCTAGACCTGCATTGTAGGATGAAGCACAGAGGGCTTCTTTCCTATTCTATGCTGCATTTTGTCACTGGGCCTCACAGCAGCTCTGCTTGTGTGCAGATTCCTCTAAAGCCTTTCTTGGAAATAGATCCTAAAGTTTGGTCTATAGTATCTCTCTACAAAAAGGCTAAAAACAGTTCATTAGACCAGATGGGAAAAAAAATAATAATGCCATTGTCCTGGCCATTGTTGTTTACCCTGATTTTTGCTCTCACTCCTAACTCTTCTCTCTGCCTCCTACACAAAAGCCTATACATATGGGCCCTCCATATTCATGGGTTCTGCATACCTGGATTCAAATAACTACAGATAAAATATATTGAGCAAAAACAATAAAAAATAGCTACAATAATAAAAATAATACAAATTTTAAAATATAGTATGACAACTTTTTTTTTTTTTTTGGAGACAGAGTCTTGCTCTGTCGCCCAGGCTGGAGTGCAGTGGCCGGATCTCAGCTCACTGCAAGCTCCGCCTCCCGGGTTCACGCCATTCTCCTGCCTCAGCCTCCCGAGTAGCTGGGACTACAGGTGCCCGCCACCTCGCCCGGCTAGTTTTTTGTATTTTTTAGTAGAGACGGGGTTTCACCGTGTTAGCCAGGATGGTCTCGATCTCCTGACCTCGTGATCCACCCGTCTCGGCCTCCCAAAGTGCTGGGATTACAGGCTTGAGCCACCGCGCCCGGCCCTAGTATGACAACTTTTATATAGCACTTACCTTTTATTGGGTATAAGTAATCTAGAAATGATTTAAAGTATAGAAGAGGATGTGCATAGGCTATATGTAAATACTATTCCATTTTATATAAGGGACTTGAGCATCTATGATTTTGGTATCTATAAGGGGTCCTGGAACCAATTCCCCACAAATACTGAGGGACGACTATACTCATATCAGTTCATGCAAACAGTTACTTGCAGAGATCACAGGTCTGTCACCTCCACAGACCACCAGACTATGAGTCTTAGCTTGCACTCACCAGAGAGCCCTGCCACACTATTAGCAGAATCTTTCAAAATGCTTATTGTTGAAACATTTGAGACATATATTTTTTAATTCCTCTATTTTAAAAATTTTATTTGTATAAATATGTAGTGGACAAGAATAATTCTTTTACATGGATATATATTGTGTAGTGGTGAAGTCAGAGCTCTTGTGTGTCTATTACCCGGTTAATGCACATTGTATCCATTAAGTAATTTCTCATCATCCAACCTGCTTCTATTCCCTACCCTTCCAGGTCTGCAGTGTCTGTCATTCTACTCGACACCCATGTGTACACATAATTTAGATCCCACTTATAAAATTGGTAAATGCATAGAATCATAAAAATCACACTTTTACATGGTTATAGGCAGAATTGTGCCCTGCCTCCTCCCACCCCCAAATTCACATGTTGAAGTCCTGATCCCCAGTACCTCAGAATATGATTATTTAGAGACACAAGTCTTTAAGAAATAATTATGTTAAAAGGAGGCCATGAGGGTGGGTCCTAATTCAATATAACTAGTGTTCTTATAAGATAGTAGAATATAGACACATATAGAAGGAAGAGGACATGGAGACACAAGAAGGAGCAGATAGCCACTACAAATTAAGACAGAAGCTTAGAAAAAAAAAAAAAAAAAAAAAAGACAAACCTTGCTGAAACTTTGATCTGGAACTTCTAGTCTCCAGAATTCTGAGAAAATAAATTTCTGTTGTTCAAGCTTCCAGGTCTGTGATACTTTGGTATAACAGTACTAGCAAACTAATACATACATTTTTATTTTTTGTTGTTGTTATTTTTCTTTTTTTAATGGAAGTACGTGTATTTTAGAGAGCTCTATATTGCTTGATAAATAACTTGTATTTAAATATGGGGTTTGATCATATTTCTTTAAAAGGCGGGCATTAGTGGGAGGCTGAGGCAGGACAATCACTTGAACCCGGGAGGTGGAGGTTGCAGTGAGCCGAGATCGTGCCACTGCACTCCAACATGGGCAAAAAGAGTGAAACTCCATCTCAAAAAAAACATCAACAACAAAAATGGGCATTATGACCTTGATCAATATTGTAACCCATCTTTTTCTTTTTATTTTCTTTTTTTTTTCTTTTTACACTTTAAATTCTGAGATACATGTGCAGAATGTGCAGCTTTGTTACATAGGTATACACGTGCCATGGTGGTTTGCTACACCCATCAACCTGTCATATACATTAAGTATTTCTTCTAATGCTATCCTTCCCCTAGCCCCCCCACCCCCAACAGGCCCCAGTGTGTGATGCTCCCCTCCCTGTGTCCATATGTTCTCATTGTTCACCTCCCACTTATGAGTGAGAACATGTGGTGTTTGGTTCTCTCTTCCTGTGTTAGTTTGCTGAGAATTATGGTTTCCAGCTTCATCCATGTCTCTGCAAAGGACATGAACTCATACTCTTATATGGCTGCATAGTATTCCATGGTGCATATGTGTCACATTTTCTTTATCCAGTCTATCATTGATGGGTATTTGGTTGGTTCTAAGTCTTTGCTATTGTGAACAGTGCTGCAATAAATATATGTGTGCTTGTGTCTTCATAGTAGAATGATTTATAATCCTTTGGGTATATACCCAGAAAAGGGATTACTGGGTCAAATGAAATTTCTAGTTCTAGATCCTTGAGGAATCACCACACTGTCTTCCACAATGGCTGAAAAAATTTACACTCCCAGCAACAGTGTAAAACTGTTCCTATTTCACCACATCCTCTCCAGCATCTGTTATCTCCAGCATCTGTTATTTTAATGATCGCCATTCTAACTGGTGTAAGATGGTATCTTGCTGTGATTTTGATTTGCATTTCTCTAATGACAAGTGATGATGAGCTTTTGTTCATATGTTTGTTGGCTGCATGAATGTCTTCTTTTGAGAAGTGTCTGTTCATATCCTTTGCACACTTTTTCATGGGGTTGCTTTTTTCTTGTAAATTTGTTGAAGTTCCTTGTAGATTCTGGATGTTAGCCCTTTGTCAGGTGGATAGATTGCAAACATTTTCTCCTATTCTGTAGGTTGCCTATTCACTCTGATGATAGTTTCTTTTGCTGTGCAGAAGGCCTTTAATTTAATTAGATCCCATTTGTCAATTTTGGCTTTTGTTGCCATTGCTTTAGCTGTTTCAGTCATGAAGTCCTTGCCTATGCCTATGTCCTGAATGGTGTTGCCAAGGTTTTCTTCTAGGGTTTTTATGGTTTTAGGTCTTATGTTTAAGTATTTAATCCATCTTCAGTTAATTTTTGTATAAGGTGTAAGGAAGGGGTCCAGATTCAGTTTTCTGCACATGACTAGCCAGTTTTCCCAACACCATTTATTAAATAGGGAATCCTTTCCCTATGGCTTGTTTTGTTCAGGTTTTTCAAAGATCAGATGGTTGTAGATGTTTAGTGTTATTTCTGAGGCCTCTGTTCTGTTCGTTGGTCTATATATCTGTTTTGGTACCAGTACCATGCTGTTTTGGTTACTGTAGCCATGTAGTATAGTTTGAAGTTAAGTAGTGTGATGCCTCCATCTTTGTTCTTTTTGTTTAGGATTATCTTGGCTATATGAGCTCTTTTTTGATTCCATATGAAATTTAAGGTAGTTTTCTTCTAATTCTGTGAAGAAAGTCAATAGTAGCTTGATGTGAATAGCATTGAATCTATAAATTACATTGGGCTGCAGTATGGCCATCTTCACGACATTGATTCTTCCTATCCATAAGCATGGAATGCTTTTCCATTTGTTTATGTCCTCTCTTATTTCCTTGAGCAGTGGTTTGTAGTTCTCCTTGAAGAGGTCTTTCACATCCTTTGTAAGTCGTATTCCTAGATATTTTCTTTTTGTAGCAGTTGTGAATGGGAGTTCATACATGATTTGGCTCTCTATTATTGGTGTATGCCTGTGGTTTTTGCACATCAATTTTGTATCTTGAGACTTTGCTGAAGTTGCTTATCAACTTAAGGAGATTTGGGGCTGAAACGATGGAGTTTTCTAAATACACAGTCATGTCATCTGCAAACAGAGACAATTTGACTTTCTCTCTTCCTATAGGAATACCCTTTATTTATTTCTCTTTCCTGATTGTCCAGGCCAGAACTTCCAATACTATGTTGAATAGGAGTGGTGAGACAGAGCATCCTTGTCTTGTGCCAGTTTTCAAAGGGAATGCTTCCAGCTTTTGCCCATTCAGTATGATGTTGGCTGTGGGTTTGTCATAAATAGCGCTTATTATTTTGAGATACATTTTATCAATACCTAGTTTATCGAGATTTTTTAGCATGAAGGGATGTTGAATTTTGTCAAAGGCCTTTTCTGCATTTATTGAGATAATTATGTGGTTTTTGTCATTGGTTCTGCTTATGTGATGAATTACATTTATTGATTTACATATGTTGAACCAGCCTTGCATCCCAGGGATGAAGCCAACTTGATCGTGGTGGATACGCTTTTTGATGTGCTTCTGGGTTTGGTTTGCCAGTATTATATTGAGGATTTTTGCATCGATGTTCATCAGGCGTATTGGCCTGAAATTTTCTTTTCTTGTTGTATCTCTGCCAGGTTGTGGTATCAGGATGATGCTGGCCTCATAAAATGAGTTAGGGAGGAGTCCCCTCTTTTTCTATTGTTTTGAATAGTTTTAGAAGGAATGGTACCAGCTCCTCTTTGTACCTCTGGTAGAATTCGGCTGTGAATCTCTCTGGTCTTGGGCTTTCTTTGGTTGGTAGGCTATTAATTATTGCCTCAAATTCAGAACTTATTATTAGTCTATTCATGCATTCAACTTCTTCTTGGTTTAGTCTTCAGAGGGTGTATGTATCCAGGAATTTATCCATTTCTTCTAGATTTTCTAGTTTATTTGCTTAGAGGTGTTTATAGTATTCTCTGATGGTAGTTTGTATTTCTGTGGGATCAGTGGCTATATCCCCTTTATCATTTTTTATTGTGTCTATTTGATTCTTCTCTCTTTTCTTCTTTATTATATTGGCTAGCAGTCTATTTTGTTAATCTTTTCAAAAATATAGCTCCTGGATTCAATGATTTTTGAAGAGTTTTTCATGTCTCTATCTCCTTCAGTTCTGCTCTGATCTTAGTTATTTCTTGAGCAGTGGTTTGTAGTTTTTTAGTTTGTTTGCTCTTGCTTCTCTAGTTCTTTTAATGGTGATGTTAGGGTGTTGATTTTAGATTTCCCACTTTCTCCTGTGAGTATTTAGTGCTATAAATTTACCTCTAAACACTGCTTTAGCTGGGTCCCAGAGATTCTGGTATGATGTGTCTTTGTTTTCATTGGTCAAAGAACTTATTTTTTTTCTGTCTTAATTTCGTTATTTACCCAGTAGTCATTCAGGAGCAAGTTGTTCAGTTTCCATGTTGTTGTGTGATTTTGAGTGAGTTTCTTAATCCTGAGTTCTAATTTGATTGCACTGTTGTCTGAGAGACTGTTTGTTATTATTTCCATTCTTTTGTATTTGCTGAGGAGTGTTTTACTACCAGTTATGTGGTCAATTTTGGAATAAGGGCTATGTGGTGCTGAGAAGAATGTATATTCTGTTGATTTGGGGTAGAGAGTTCTGCAGATGTCTATTAGGTTTGCTTGGTCGAGAGCTATGTTCAACTCCTGAATATCCATGTTAATTTTCTCTCATTGATCTGTCTAATATTGACAGTGGGGTGTTAAAGTCTCCCATTATTATTCAGTGGGAGTCTAAGTCTCTTTGTAGGTCTCTAAGAACTTGCTTTATGAATCTGGGTGCTCCTGTATTGGGTACATGTATATTTAGGGTAGTTAACTCTTCTTGTTTCATTGGTCCCTTTACCATTATGTAATGCCCTTCTTTGTCTTTTTTGATCTTTACTGGTTTAATGTCTGTTTTATCAGAGACTAGGATTGTAACCCTGCTTTTTTTTTTTTTTTTTTTTTTTTTTTTTTTTTTTTTTTTTTCCATTTGCTTGGTAAATATTCCTCCATCCCTTTATTTTGAGCCTATGTGTGTCTTTGCACATGAGATGGGTCTCCTGAATACAGCACACTAATGGGTCTTGACTCTTTATCCAATTTGCCAGTCTGGGTCTTTTAATTGAAGGGCATTTAGCCCATTTATATTTAAGGTTAATATTGTTATGTGTGAATTTTATCCTGTCATTATCATGCTGGCTGGTTATTTTGCCTGTTAGTTGATGCAGTTTCTTCATAGTGTCAATGGTCTTTCTAATTTGGTATGTTTTTGCAGTGGCTGGTACCGAATTTTCCTCTCCATAGTTTGTGCTTCCTGGAGGAGCTCTTGTAAGTCAGGCATGACTGTTACAAAATCTCTCAGCATTTGCTTGTTTGTAAAGGATTTTATTTCTCCTTTGCTTATGAAGCTTAGTTTGGATGGATATGAAATTCTGGGTTGAACATTCTTTTCTTTAAGAATGTTGAATATTGGCCCCCACTCTCTTCTGGCTTGTAGGGTTTCTGCTGAGAGATCTGCTGTTAGTCAGACCACAGTGCAATCAAATTAAAACTCAGGATTAAGAAACTCACTCATTTTTTCCTTCATTTGAACCTTGGTGAATCTGATGATTATGTGTCCTGTGGTTGCTCTTCTCAAGGAGTATCTTAGTGGTGTTCTTTGTATTTCCTAAATTTGGATGTTGGTCTATCTTGCTAGGTTGAAGAAGTTCTCCTGAATAATATCCTGAAGGGTGTTTTCCAACTTGGTTCCATTCTCCCGATCACTTTCAGGTACAACAATCATACGTAGGTTTGGTCTTTTTACATAACCCCATATTTCCTGGAGGCTCTGTTCATTCCTTTTCATTCTTTTTTCTCTGATCTTGTCTTCGTGCTTTATTTCATTAAGTTGATCTTCAATCTCTGATATTCTTTCTTCTGTTTGATCAATTCAGCTATTGATACTTGTGTATGCTTCACGAAGTTCTCATGCTGAGTTTTTCAGCTCCATCAGGTCATTTATGTTCTTCTCTAAACTGGTTATTCTAGTTAACAATTCCTCTAACCTTTTTTCAAGGTCCTTAGCTTCCTTGCATTTAGTTAGAACATGCTTCTTTAGCTTGGAGGAATTTGTTATTACCCACCTTCTGAAGCCCACTTCTGTCAGTTCGTCAAACTCATTCTCCATCCAGCTTTGTTCTCTTGATGGCGAGGAGTTGTGATCCTTTGGAGGAGAAGAGGCATTCTGGTTTTTGGAATTTTCAACCTTTTTACACTGGTTTTGCTTCATCTTTGTGGATTTATCTAGCTTTGGTCTTTGATGTTGGTGACCTTCGGATGGGGTTTTTGTGTGGATGTCCTTTTTGTGGATGTTCATGCTATTCCTTTCTGTTTGTTGGTTTTCCTTCTAACAGTCAGGCCCCTCTGCTGCAGGTCTGCTGGAGTTTGCTGGAGGTCCACTCCATACCCTGTTTGCATGGGTATCGCCAGCAGAGGCTGCAGAACAGCAAAGACTGCTGCCTGTTCCTTCCTCTGGAAACTTCATCCCAGAAGGGCACCTGCCAGATGCCAGCCAGAGCTCTCCTGTATGAGATGTCCATTGACCCCTGCTGGGAGGTGTCTCCCAGTTAGGAGGCATGGGGATCAGGGACCCACTTAAGGAGGCAGTCTGTCTCTTAGCAGAGCTTGAGCACTGTGCTATGAAATCCACTGCTCTCTCCAGAGCTTGCAGGCAGGAATGTTTAAGTCTGCTGAAGCTGTGCCCACAGCTGCCCTTTCCCCCAGGTGCTCTGTCCCAGGGAGATGGGAGTTTAACTGTAAGCCCCTGAGTGGGGCTGCTGCCTTTCTTTCAGAGATGCTCTGTCCAGAGAGGAGGAATCTAGAGAGGCAGTCTGGCTATAGCAGCTTTGACGAGCTGCTGAAATTTATTCAGCATTTCAAGTTGTTTGCAGTTATAACTTCCAGGCAGCTTTGTTTACACTGTGAGGGGTAAACCACCTACTCAAGCCTCAGTAATGTCAGCCACCCCTCCCCCCACCAAGCTTGAGCATCCCAGGTCTACTTCGGACTGCTGTGCTGGCAGTAAGAATTTCAAGCCAGTGGATCTTAGCTTGTTGGGCTCCATTGGGGTGGGATCCACTGAGCTAGACCACCCATCTCCCTGGCTTCATCCTCCTTTCCAGGGGAGTGAACAGTTCTGTCTTGCTGCTGTTCCAGGCACCAGTGGGGCATGAAAAAACAAAAAAACAAAACAAACAAACAAACAAAAAACTCTTGCAGCTAGCTCAGTGTCTGCCCAAACAGCTGCACAGTTTTGTGCTTGAAACCCAGAGCCCTGGTAGCATAAGCACCCGAGGGAATCTCCTGGTCTGCTGGTAACAAAGACCATGGGAAAGCATAGTATCTGGGCCATAGTGCACCGTTCCTCATGGCACAGTCCCTCAGGGCTCCCTTGGCTAGGGGAGGGAGTTCCCCACTGTCTAACCAGTACTAATGAGATAAGCTGGGTGCCTCAGTTGGAAATGCAGAAATCACCTACCTTCTGCGTTTATCTTGCTGGGGGCTGCAGACTGGAGCTGTTCCTATTCGGCCATCTTGCCAGCCACACTCTCTCTTTGTTTTTTAGGAGCTTTATTATGATGTTCCTTTATTATGGTGTGGTTTACTTCATGGTTTTCTATGTGGAATTCACAACTCTTCTTGAATCTATGTCTTGATGTTTTTCAGCAGTTTTGGAAAATTATCAGCCATGTCTCTTCCAATATTGCTTCTTCCCCATTGTCTCTTTTTTTCTTCTTCTAAGATTGTGATTACACATTTGATATTTTCATTATTTCTTATATGTCTCTTATCCTCTGTGCTTTCCTTTGCTTTGTTTCTCTATACTTTTTTCTGAATATTTTCACTGACTCATCTTCTAATTTACTAATTCTATTTTTGGCTATGTCTAATTGGCTCTTAAACCCACACATTGATTTTTAAATTGACTTTTAAATTCATTTATTGCATTTCTACCCTAGAATTCCAATTTCATTATTTTTCTAGATTCCAGTTCTATACCAATTCTCTTTACATTGTCCTTTTAGTTAGAACATTTATCATAGTTACTTAAAGGTCCATGTCTGATAATTCTAATAAATGTCTCTCCTATAGGTCTGTTTTATCTTATTTTTTCCTGGTTTTTTTTTTTTTTTTTTTTTTCTTCTCTTCAGTTTTTATCATTTGCCATTGCCTCCTGGAAGGTGTGGTAATATTTTATTAAATGCTAACATTGTATATGAAATATTTTAGCAATACCTTTATGCTTTTGATGATGTTATCTCCCTCCATATAGTATTTATTTTGCTTTCAGTGTACTATTAGCCTAGGAAAACTGCTTTAATATAACAAGGGATCCAACTGACATGACAGTTTGTTTCAGTAACTGGAAGGACTTACTGTGTTCATTATTGATTTCAATTTGTATCCCTTTAGGGATCCCAACTGAAAGCCTGGTTGTTTACCAGGTCCCTGACACATTCACAGATTCTAATACCTAATTTTTGTCCCCTCGGTCCCATGGAACTGCCAAAAGCAGCCCTCATTTTCTCAATTTTGTTGACCTGGATAGGAAAGGCAGCACCAAATTTCAGGCTCCTCTCCTGGTTCTTTTATCATCTTGACAATCTTGAACTCTCAATTTTTGACTGGCTTATAGCTCTCCAATGTCATCAAAATGATTTTTAAAATTTATTCAGCATTTCAAGTTGTATTTCCTGAGTAGACTTCTAAAAGCATAATTTCTTGGTCAAAGTTACAAACATTTTAAAACTCTAAAACATTTTTGCCCTATTGCCTCCAGAAATATTTGGCTATCTATAGTCTAATAATTAGGCTTGGTTTTAAGTGACTATCAATAACTTTACTTTTTTTAATTTGAGAAAAACATGAAAATATTTTTATCCTGGAAAATATTTTTCTCCATCCATCCAGCCATAAAATTTTATTAATGGAATTTTTACTTTATTCTTCACACACGGCAAAAGATCTCTTTGGGCCTGATTCAAAATATATTAAACTTCACTCATAAAGATATTTTATTCCTAGGAACATGTTTCCATTTATATCAAACAGGGAGTTCCCATGAAATTCATGTTGTAAACTTAAATGCAATTGCTTCAATAATTGCTGAAATAAAGGTCTGGTGGGCAAAGCCTAGGAAGCAGAAAAGTAACTTAAAGTTTTGCACATGGTCCGACATTTCAAACATACATGGGTGGCATGACACTTTCCATGCATCTTCTGTTGCCACCCATTAGGAATACACCTAATTGAACATGTTAATAAGAGTCCGTACGTGGCTTGATTCAGCTCAGGAGAGGTAGAAAAACTCAAGTTCTGAGCTTTGTAATGACAGAAACAAATGCTATATGGCCTCTTAAGAAAGCTACAAGAATATGAGGTGGTTTAGGGTACCTCAGCCAGAGAGGCTAACTTCAAATTACCAGACACATCTATTATGAAGTGTTGAAAGGAAAAAGAAAAACAAATAATAAAGTTACAAAATAAAGTTTATTTTATCAAAATTAAAACGGCTTCCTTCCCTCCACTTCAGAGTAACCTTGAGATGGAACAGTCTGAGGATTACATTGCTATAATCCCTTAGCAGTTAGTTCCACAGCAGGAGGTGCCTGCTACAGACAAAATTATAGGGTTAGGAATGTTCACAATTCAGTGACCCGATTGGCTGACTATTCCTTAGAGCTTTAGAATCAAATATTTATACATCTAAATGGGAGCAAAGAAAGGAAAATGGTTCATAAAGAGAGTCCCAGAGCATGTATTATTGAAATAACAGATGGAAATATTATATTTTTGAAACATTCTTTCTATAAAGAAGTCTTTTGAAGTGTGTTTTGGTAGGATAAGCTGAGCCAAAAGTGGAGCAGAGTGAGAGAAAAAAATAAGGTTTTATATTCAAATGTTTGGTGTCAGCAGAGTATAAAGTTAGCACTTCCCAAAAAAGGCATGTCCCAAAAAGCACTGCAGCACAATGTGTTTGCTCTACTTCACATAACAGTCCCAGAGGAGAAATATTTCAAAATACATTTTACCATCACTGCTCAGTTTGTGTGTGGACTCTCCCAAAACTTGACCTCTGACATCTTTGCAGAGGGTGTATGATCTCCCACCATTGAATTTTTTATGTTTCCTAAAATGACTGAAACCTAAGCTAAGACTCAGTCATTATCTTGAAAAAGCTGTTGGCTACCTCATACTTGCTGAGAGTTGGGTAAGAAGTATATTTAAATTGTAGGTTTTATGCCACATGGACAATAGTGATTGGTCATCTAGGCAGGGCTTACAGACTAAAAATGGAGACATGCAGAAAGCAAGAAAGTAGGCAGAAGGCCAGATGAAAAATTCATCACACTTTCTTTATTTTCCTGTACATGGGAGCCTGTACCCATGACAGAAGTAACAATTCAGAATTATTCTGTTGTCTTTCCAGAAAAAATATCCCATTACTAAGCAATCAATTTGAAGTGCTCCATGGCCAGTCCAATTTCTCCATCATTTAGCTCTGAGGACATGGTTCACGTATCCTGCTAGTCTCAGCTATTAGCTGGATCTGCCATATGATGATGTGATTTATTTCATGGCAACTGGTAGTCACTCTGGTTGAAAAAAGAAAAAGAATCCACAGGAACACAATGATTTTGATCTTGTATCCAGACAAGATTTATATCTGTGACAGAGATCTGAATGCAATTCCTACTTGAGTCATTCTTAGGGGAAACAAAAGGAAGACTAGCCTGGGAGAAGGACTACTGGCTGGGATGTAAGAAATGAAGGAATTGCTGGTTCTCTTTCCTTCAGTACCCTGTTAAGTCCAGGGTATTGATAGATTCACATCAGGTGATCTAGGTATTGATAAGAGTTTGGGGATGTGGTGTTTGTATACAGGCCCTCAGCACCAAACAATAGTCAGTTGGCAAAGGGCATAAATCCAGTAACCTATGGCCTCTGAAAATTCAGAATTGAGTAACCATATGGCAACTTCTAACTTCTGCCAAAAGAAAGAAACAAGAAAGAGAAAAAGAGACAGTAACTCACTTGCACCCACCAGTGAGGCCACCTCAGAGCAAAGCAAAAAAATGCTTTAGTGATGGCTTCTTGGGTGACAGCATCTGTTCAGGGAGTTGACTCAGAGAGCCTCAGAAGCTCAGGGTTCCAGCCAGGAGCAGAAAGGACTCTTGGCAGAGCTATTTCCTGTACCTCTTTTGATCATAAAGCTCAGTTTTGGAAAGGTTCTCACCAGTCTTGTGGTTTCCTGGTCGTGCGTCAGTACATTCTGGCTGAAACACTTCCCTTCCTTCAGGCCAGCCCCTCTGCCAATGGCTCCCAGTTCTATGGTTCACTCTCTTCAGCTTTGAACTAGACTCCAAGGACACTGCTGGCTGCAACATAAACCTTGAATGAGAGTTTGCAGCTGGGATGGTAGCCCTCCCCTCCTTGTGATGGGGATCCTAAAAAGAAAAAAATAAGGGTAAAACCAAAAGTCCATAGAAGCATAGAATTTTAGAATCAATGAGTAGTTAGCATACAATCTCTTTTCCAATATAGTATGCAATACAGTCACCTGGGCAACTGGTTAAAATACAGAGATTCTTACACCAACCTCAGACCTTCTAAATGAGAATCTTTAAGTAGAAAGTGGGAATCTGTGTTTTCAAGAATCTCCTTGGCAATTCTTACGTAGTCACTGTATAGTATAATTTACCAAGTTTTGTAAATTAGGAAACCTAGGTACAGAAACATTAATTAACTTTGTCATGGTAAAATAGGTGGCCTAAATCTCACGTTGTGCTCTTTCTATTGTACCACATTGTTCTCTACTCTTCTTTCTTGTGATTCTGTAATCGGGCTTGGGTCTCGTGCTTCCTAATCATGCACTCTTCCTGTGATGTATTTCTCTAAAAAATAACTCAGTCTGTTTATATAAGGTCACTTTCAAATCCCACTACCCTCAAACACAGGCCGTATTAGACAAATGTATAAGCTCAGAACAGCTATTAGAAATGGTAATGTTCTTATTCATCTGTTCCTGGTGAGAAGGTATATATGATGTGACCAGGGACACTGGCAGTTTGGATAGCTCACATATGCTCTCCCCCACAAACCAAAATAAAAAGGAATTCTTCAGACACTTTAGTAAGTGATAATTATATACAGTCATTCAAAGTTTTCAGGGTTATTTATAGAACAAAGTTTCTGCTGGATGGCTTGGGTATGCTACAAAGTAGAAATGGTTAAGCGGAAGACCAAAAGATTCTCCAGTGAAAATGGGTTATTTTTCTCTAGAAACTTAATGGTATTAGAAACTGTAAATTTTGCAATGGATCAGAACCATCATAAGCTGAAAGGAGCCCTAAGGATGATATATGTTTCATCATTCCCATGCTTATAGACCAGAGTGTGAACTGTGCCAGGACTCACAGACTAGCTCAGAGAAGTCATAATACCATGTGATTAAGTACTTCATGGTATATGCATAGAGGAAACTTTTAAAATAATGCAAGAATAAAATTGTGGTTGACACTGCAACTTTTGGAGTCAGATAGATCTGAATCAAAATCCCAGATCTACTACTCACCAGCTGTGTAGACTTGAGGAAGTTTTAAAATTTCTTTAAGTCTTAATTTCATCCTCTATAAAATGAAACCTGAGAGGGCTCTCAAGAACATTAAAGCATGAGAGTGGGAAGAATGTGTTGGGGAGGGGGTGATGGGTTTTGGAAGAAAACAACAGACAAAGCGAGAAATATAGGTAAACCAAAGTTATCCAAGGAGAAATACAAAGTTATCCAAGGAGTAACAAACTAAAAATATTTGTATGATAATTAACCTAAAATATTAATGTGAGTTTTGACACCAAATCCCATGAGTCCTGTGCCCACATTAGGATATGTAAAGATTGTCAAATATGGATAACATACACGTATTGTATAAGCCCCATGAAATTAGGGAGTTTTATATGTTTGTTCACTCCCATGCTTTCTGCTCAGTTATGGAATGAATGAATAGGTTGGTAGGATCTAAAAAGAGCCAAAGTCTTGATACCTCGACAAGAGAGGAGGTCAATTAATATGTAATGAATATATAAATACCTCTGAGCCTTCTGGGTGACTGCCTATCCTGTGTGCAGTTATGTGTGCCAAGTCTCTGCCATACAGCCAAGAAATGAAGGTTAGGTTCTGTTGTAAGAACAAAGTAGATTCCCTGTTGTGATGCTAAAATGTCTTAAACTCTGCTTCAATACCAATGAACTTCGGGAACACCTGCTTAGATAAAAGTTCTAATATTAGTAACAAATTGCTTAATACTTGATATTATCTCAAATCAGATGCCACATCAAGAAAGCCATAAGTTTTCCTGAACATTTCCAAAACATTGCTACAATATAATGGAGACTTGGTGAAAAGGTGTTGGAAGTAAACCATAATTTAATAAATCCTTCTTGTATTACAGATGAAGTCCAAAGCCATTAAACTGGCAGAAAAAAAAGTGAGGAGAGAAGAAGGGGGAGGTTAGTAGAAAGAAGGAAGGAATGAAAGAAGGAAAAAGGAAGGTAGACCAGCAAAGAGAGTATAGGATCATATACTTAAACAAAAATATAAGTAAACTAAAACTTGCAGTTATTTTTTAATGTATATTCCCTTAACATATCATTACCTTAAGTTAAATTAGTCACTATAAAATGAGTGAAAGTGTTGCGAAGAACAAGAGTAGTTCCCTCTTCACAGCTCATTGATATGTACCTAGTGCCTTGGTAGTGGAAGTGGTACAGCATGCTGGTTATGAGCTCAAACTTGGGGTCATGGAGATGAAGATTGGCTCTGCCTCTCACTAGTTCTGTGACTTCAAAGAAGCCACTTATGCTGACTGAGCCTCAGTTGTTTTTGTTTTTTTGTATAAGGGATATAAGAATATATACCTCATAGATTTGTATAAAGACAGTTTTGATAATAAATCCCAAAACATGGTACACAAGGCTCAACAAATGGTAACTACCATTTTCATCATCATCACTAATATTCTTGACATCTTGAAACATCTCAATATCTGAGATCCTGAAATCTCTGTTTTATTATTTAAAAATGTATTATGTGTGTTGGTATGGAAAATGGGGCTGCGAAATGTATTTATTGCTGGAGCTCTTGGGAGAAAGATCTAAAACGCTGTACCCCTGTGGCAGTTGAGATGACTATACTTAGCTTTTATATGTATCCTGTGCTCACTAACTGCATGCAAGTTTTTCTATCCTTTGTATTCGACCTTCTGGTTACACACAATAGATTTTACCTTTTGCTGATGAAGCAACTAAAGGAAAGAAAAATGAAATATTTGGCCTGGGATCATAAGATGAGCCATAATTATCTTAATTCCCCAAATCCCAGTCCTGCGTTTAGCCAAACAAACTGGAGTTACCATGGGGTAAAACAATGAGTCAACCACAGAGATATTTGGGACAATTTTAAGACAATCCAAATACACTTTGCATTTCTTAGTTTGTATTATACAAAAAAAAAAGTAAACTGAAACAGAGGAATGGAGAATACAAGGCTGTGTAGTAAAAATAGTAAGGAGTCTTTTAGATTCTACTGTAAAAACAAAGTAGATTTGATTCATGAGCTACAGGAAGATTATTCTGCCAAAAGAGAACCAAAAGAATGAGGTAAGTTTTAGAGAAAAAATGATTAACATAGTCTGTGTGGTTACTAAGGTTGTTGCATGGAGACTTAAAATATTTAAATGAAATAAGAAATTCTGAGAGGCCAGAGAGTAGAATAGAAGAACACAGAAATAAGAGTAAGGAGGCCTGGCTCTGTTCATCATGAATTGAACTGCTTTTTGGAGATCACATATTTGCTAAAATGGGGATATCTATCCTAACCCTAAAGAATGGTTATGAAGATATAAAAACAAAATACTAGTTTTTTAAAAACTAAAAATAATATGCACACTAGGTATTATTGAAACTTACTTATTAGGAAACATTGCTTATTTCATGTGACCACCCCTGTCTCCACCAGAAGAAACCCTGGAAAAAAATGTAGCCTTGAATCCCATTCTCCTTTACACATAAGTAGACATGTATTAAATACTAATTCTGGATATTGTAAAGGATTCAAAGACCTACAAAACATGAATTCTGCCCTTCAAAAATTTAGTTGGAGTATAAAACATAAAAGGTATATAATTACAGAAAGATAAATTATTTGATAAAGATAAATCATAGTTTGATAAATTGCTAAAAGATTTCCACAAAAGACTACCATAAAAATTTTTTCATGTTGATGAAAACTAAAATGGTTAAAGGGAGAAAAATAAAAGGAAGTTGAGTTTGTGATAAGACATGGAAGAATTAAATTGTTAAAATGAAAGTGTGTTTTTTTAATATCATAATGAAAAGTTAAACATTCATCCGATAGAAATTGAGGAAAGTCTAAAAAATATTTTAGTAAGAATGAATCTTTTGGAAGACTCATCTAGCACTGGTGGTTTGGATAAGGAATAAAAGCAAGGAGGCTCATTAGGAGACATTTGTGATAATTCGAATACAGGAACAAGTGCCTGAAATACAGTTATGGCTGTAGGAATTAAAATGAAACAAGTATATGAGAAATTTTTAGAGAGATTTCTTACAGAAACAGTCTACAAAATCTGACATTTGATTCAGTGAATAAAGTAAAAATCAGGATACAAATCAGACAAAAGAGACTATGGTTTTAAGCGTCAGTTCAGAAAAACATGGTCCTACCTATAGATATAGAATGTCACAAGGAGAATGTTTTGCTATTATAACATTTAAGAATAAAATTTTCAGCACAATACTTGGGGAGTAGTAATAGCTCTAAAAATTACTACTGTCAGATATACTTAGAGATGTCTCAGTAAATCAAGGGTAGGTTAGAGAAAATCAGAGACCTGGCAACACAAATTCCAATAGTCTGCAAATATGCTATCTACCTTGTGGACTGGGCATTATCCACTGTGACATAAGCAGACATATCAAGTTTACATGGCCTTAGAAAAATGAATAGTTAAATTTGCTTAGGTGTTATCAAAGCCTAAGTGTTGTAGTGTCTTTCAGAGCATGTGGGATGTGTATCAATAGATTATCTCTTCTTACAGTACATTCTAAGAATGATGATGTATTCTCCCAATAATACACAACAAAAACTTGAATAATTGTGGTCAGCAGAATAATAGTTCCCCAAAGATGTCTATTTCCTAACCCCTGGGACCTTGAATATGCTACTTTACATTGTAAAAGGGTCTGCAAAGATGATAAATGTAAGGATCTTGTGATGGAAGATGACACTGGATTATCCAGTTGAGCTTACTATAATCACAGGTCCTTTTAAGTGAAAGAAGACAAGAAAGTCAGAGTTAGAGAGAGATTTGAAAATGCTATGCCTCTTAATTTGACGATTAAAAAAGTGGCTATGAGCCAAGGAACGCAGGCAACCTGTAAAAGCAAATAAACAGATTCTCTCTCCCTAGAACCCCTAAAAGATAGGCAGCCCTTTCAACACTTTAATATGAGTCCAGTAGGACTTTGCAGGACTTCTGACCTACAGAATTCTAAGGTAATAAATTTGTATTCTTCAAAGCCTCACTTGCTACAGAAAAAATAGGAAATTCACACAATAATATTACGTATATTTGTTGAATAATACATGTTAATTGTTGAAAATTAAAAGTCTATAAAAATAATATTTTTAACAATACAATGACCAAATTTACTTATCTGGCACTGACAGAATAACATGTACCTGATTTGTCTTCTTATAAGCAACTAGAAACTCGACAAAATGTGAGAAACAACTCTTTTCAGATATATGACTATATTCTCTACAAGAGAGTAGGAAAATGAAGTGAGCTCTACAATCCCCCAGCTGTCTCCCTGAAAACACTTTTGAGACCACATTTGAAATTCCAGCCATCCAGAGGGAAGAGACTTTTTAGAACATCTGTACCATACAACAGAGACTCAAGAAATATTGTACCTTAGTTGCAGGACTAAACTAGCTCCAGAAGACAGGCAACTCTAGACCTGCACTGAGAAAGTTTAAAAATAAGCCTGAAAAAATTAAATGAAATCTCGATTTATCTAGCTGGCACTCAAAACAAGAGTTAACACTCTTCAAATGGAAGGAAACAAAATACACAGACTCTTCAATGTAATATTCACAGTGTTTCAGCAACCAATCAAAAAATACTAAATATGCAATAGGCCAGGAATTATGACCATAACCAAAATAAAAATGAATGATAGAAACAGATGCAGAAATGATAGAGATGGTAGAATCAGTATACAAGGATATTCAAACATCTATAATAAATAGGGTCATGAAGTTAGTAAAGCACGAACATAAGAACAAGAGAAATCAAAACTAAAGAGAGAAATTGAACTTCTAAAACTGAAGTTCATGTCAACTTCACTAGACGGGAATAGCAGCCAATTAGACATTACAGAATAAAAGATCAATGAATTTGAAGACATAGCAAGAGAAACTATCCAAACTATAGCACACAGAAAAAAAAAATGGTAAAGAAAAAGATAAGACTCAGTGACTGTGGAGCAATATCACATAGTTTAACATACATGTAAATGGATGCCCAGGAGAAAAACTATTTGAAGAGGTAAAATCAGAAGTCTCCCAATTTGATGAAAACTATAACCCATGTATCCAAAATGCCCATGCATTCAAGAAGCAAAATAAAAGCAAAAAGAACCATAGGAAGTCCTATCATTATCAAATTACTGAAAATCTGTAATAAAAAGAAAATATTAAAAGCAGCCAGAAATAAAAAGACACATTAAATTCAGGGAAACAAATATAAGAATGATTAGGCCTGGCGCGGTGGCTCAAGCCTGTAATCCCAGCACTTTGGGAGGCCGAGACGGGCGGATCACGAGGTCAGGAGATCGAGACCATCCTGGCTAACACGGTGAAACCCCGGCTCTACTAAAAAATACAAAAAACTAGCCGGGCGAGGTGGCGGGCGCCTGTAGTCCCAGCTACTAGGGAGGCTGAGGCAGGAGAATGGCGTAAACCCGGGAGGCGGAGCTTGCAGTGAGCTGAGATCCGGCCACTGCACTCCAGCCTGGGCGACAGAGCGAGACTCCGTCTCAAAACAAAAACAAAACAAACAAACAAAAAAGAATGATTAATGACTTCTCAGAAATAAAAAAGCAAGAATACAATGAAATAGCGCCTTTAAAGTGCTGGATACAAAAAGTGTCAACCTAGAAGCTAATATACAGAAAAAATAACCTTCAAACATGGAGATGACCTAAAAGTATTTAAATACAAACAAGAACTGATATAATCTGTCACTAGAAAACATACATTAAGAGAAATGTCATGGAAGTTCTTCAGGGCCAAAGGAATATCAGATGGAAACTTGGATTTATAACAAAAATGAAAAGCCCTGAAAATGGCATATGTGGATAAATAGGATAAATTTTTATTTAACTGTAATTTACTTTACTTTTTAAAATCTACTGTTTAGAACAGTAACAACAATATATTGAAGGCTAATTTGTGTAAAAATATAATCTATGACAATATTAGCACAATTATGACAATTTTATGGAAATAAAATTATATGGTAGTAAGAGTCTTACATTATACATGAAGTAGTATATTATTTGAAGGCAGACTTAAAGAAGGTAAAGGTGCTTATTATAAAACTTGAGTAGTCACTACAAAAAAAGACCACATTGACAATAAACAAAAAAAGGAAATAGAATATTTAAATATACTCCATTAAGACCAAAAAAGCCATGAAAATGGTAAACATATATAAGCAGGAAAAATGAAGAAATATTTAGGATAGTAAACAAACATGATGAAAGGATTAAACTTAACTGTACTGATAATTACACTCAATGTAAATGACCTAAACATCTCAATTAAAGGCAGAGATTGTCACATTGGATAAAAAAGCAAAACATAACTCTATGTTGTCTAAAAGAAATACACTTTAAACTTAAGAACATACAGAGGTTAAAAGTGAAAGAATAGAAAAAGATACCACAGAAACACTAAAAAGAAATCTTATATGGCTATATTAATATTGGGCAAAATATAGTTCAGAACAAGGAATACTATCAGGAATAACAAGGCCATTTCATAATGATAAAAGAGCCAATTCATCAAAAAGATGTAACAATCCTAAATGTGTATGCACTTTATAATACAGCTTCAAAAATACATAAAATAAAAACTAATAAAAATGAAAGGAGAAACAGAAAAGCCCACAATTATAGTTGGATGTAAAAACACATCTCTCCTAGTAATAAAACAGGTTGATAGAAAATTAGTCTAGAAAACTTGAACACTATCAACCAATGTGACACCTAATTGACATATACCAACAATGGCAGGATAGACTTTTTTTTACATGCAAATTGGACATTTACCAAGATAGACCATATGCTGAGACATAAAACAAGTCTAAACAAGTTGAATGGATTGAAATCATATGTCATATGCCCTCGGACCTCAACAAATTTAAATAAGAAACTAATAACACAAAGATGTATGAAAAATCTCCATATTCTTAGAAATTAAACATACTTCTCAATAACCCATGAATGAAAGAAAAACATTTAAAGGCAAATAAGATAATTCAAGTTGTTTGAAAAATGAAAACACAACATATCAAAATTTATGGGATACAGCTAAGTGATTGCCTGAAGATAAATGTACAGTTTTAATGCTTATGTTAGAAAATAATATGTAATGTCAGTGATCTAAGTTTTCCTTCAAAGAAGCTAGAAATCAATTAGACTATTAAGCATAAAATAGAAAAAAGAAAATAATAAAGGCAAGAGCAAAACTCAATGGAATAGAGAAGAAAAAAAGGAGAGAAAAACCAAGTATCTAAAAGATACTTATTTTTAAAAGATCAATAAAATATAGATATCTGGCTAGATTGACCAAGAAGACAAACTTTTTAAACCATAACAGAGAAAAAACAATACATTTGACTTTATAAAAAAAAATTTTTTTAACTCGCCAAAAGAGAAAATTAGGATATTAAAATGCAATCCATAGACAGGGATATGGAGGGATATCTGTAATATATATATTTGATAAAAGGCTTGTATCCAAAATATATACATATAAAATTTTTGCAACTCTTTAATGAGAAAAGAAGCAACCCAATTTTTTGAAAATGGGCAAAAGATTTGACTAATTTCTTGCAAAAGAAAATGTATAAATGGTAAATTAATGGGCGGAAAGATGATCCACATAATCTGCAATCAAGGAAATACAAAAAGCAAGTCCACAGTGAGATATTACTAGACAGGCATTTAGAATGGCTAAAAATACTTAAACTGTCAATATTCATTGTTGTTATGAATAAAAAGTAAGGGAAATTTTTATATGTTGATAATGAAAGTGTAAAAGGTATACACCATTTTGGAAAAGAGTTTAGCAATTTGTGTCACAATACGCTTACTGTTTGGCTCAGTGATTTCATTTATTGGTATTTACCCATGAAAACTGAAAACATATATTCACAAAAAAAAATCTGTATACAAATGCTCATAACGGCTTTGTTCATGATGGTCCCAAACTGGAAACAACCTAAAGTTCCATTAACAGATAAATGGCTAAACAAATTACAAATGCTGCTTAGCCAAATGAAACAAACAAACAAACAAAACAAAACAAAACAAAAGAGAAAGAAAGAAAGCAATGAACTGCTGACATATGCAACAGCAAGGATAAGTTTCAACAATATTAGGTTGACTGAAGAAAGTTAAAAACAAAACAGTACATACTGTTTTATTGTATGTGCATTCCATTATACTGTTACACATTGCATTATATGACATCTAGAATAGGCAAGACTGATACAGTGACAGAAAGAAGGTCAGTAGGTACTTTGCTGAGTAAAGGGAGGGATGCTGACGGCAAATGGGCATAAGGGAAATTTTGGGGGTGATGAAAATATTCTATATCAATTCAAGTGATTGTTATATGAGTTTATATGTTTGCCAATACGTATTAATTGTTCACCTAATATATATGCATTTTATTGTAGGTAATTTATATTTCAATAATGTTGATTTTAAAGAAAAATCTATTTAAAAATCTATAAATCTGTCATCCAATTTTGTTATAATTATTTCTAATTTTTTCAAACTTCTAATTCATATTCAAGATTCTATTCTATGTACCATTTGATACCTGTTTCTCTACCTGTACCATTTATAAGCACTTGATGCATATCATCCATAATTATTTACAGACATTTGCTAACTTAATGATCCCTATGATCCTTTATTATTTTAATAAAAATTTGTCTTATAGTTTGGTATTTAGATGTTCAGTTTCTCATTTTTAGAAATAATACTCCAGTCATCACCTCTACACATAAAGCTTTGTCCACATTTCTATCAGTTCCTTGTGAAAGATTTCTAGAAAAGCAATACTGGCTTAGGTTGAAGGATCCAGGAAGAAGATATTTATATGTGGCCCCTACTTTTCTGGAATTTTACTTATAAAAATTCTGCTTACAAGGTGAACCACAATGACAAACCAAGACTATGATTCTTATTTCAAGATGATTTGCTTGGAAGATACATTTTAATTAATTAGCCCATTAAAAATTGGGGCAAGATGGCTGGGCACAGTGGCTCACAACTGTAATCCAAGCACTTTGCATCATTGTCTGATGCAAAGTTTGCAAATATTTTCTACTATTCTGTAGGCTGTCTGTTTAGTCTGTTGATAGTATCTTTTGCTATACAGAAACTCTTTAGTTTAGTTAGGTCCCACTGTCAATTTTTGTTTTTGTTATAATTGTTTTTGTAGTTTTCATCATGAAATCTCTGCCAGGGCCTATGTCCAGAATAGTAATTCCTACATTTTCTTCCAGGGTTTATAGGTTTTAGGTTTTACTTTTAAGTCTTTAATTTATCTTGAGTGAGTTCTGTACGTAGTAAAACAAGGGTGTCCAGTTTCAATCTCCTGCATATGGCTAGCCAGTTATCCCAACACCCATAATTGAATGAGGAGTCCTTTCCCATTTCTTGTTATTGTCACCTTTGTCAAAGATCAGATGGCTGTATTATAGATGTGCAGCTTTATTTCTGGGTTCTCTAAGCTGTTCCACTTGTCTATGTGTCTGTTTTTGTACCAGTACCATGCTGTTTTGGTTACCATAGTCTTGCAGTTTAGTTTGCAGTCAGGCAGTGTGATGCCTCCAGCTTTATTCTTTTCACTTAGGGTTGCTTTGGCTATTCAGGCTTCATTTTGATTCCATATGAATTTTTGAATAGTTTTTTCTAATTCTGTGGCAAATGTTTTTGGTAGCTGGATAAGAATAGCATTAAATGTGTAGATTGCTTTGGGCAGTATGCCCATTTTAACATTATTGACTCTTCCTATCCATGAGCATGGAATGTTTTTCCATTTGTTTGTGTCATCTCTGATTTCTTTCAGCAGGTTTTTTTTTTTTTTTTTTTTTTTTTGAGACAGAGTCACACTCTATCTCCCAGGCTGGAGTTCAGTGATGCCATTTCGGCTCACTGCAAGCTCTGCCTCCCAGGGTCACGCCATTCTCCTGCCTCAGCCTCCTGAGTAACTGGGACTACAGGCACCCACCACCACGCCTGGCTCATTTTTTTTTTGTATTTTTCGTAGAGATGGGGTTTCACTGTGTGAGCCAGGATGATCTCAATCTCCTAACCTCGTGATCCGCCCGCCTTGGCCTCCCAAAGTGCTGGGATTACAGGCGTGAGCCACCGTGCCCAGCCTCAGCAGTTTTTAAATTCTCATTATGGAGATCTTTCACTTCCCTTGTTAACTGTATTCCAAGGTATTTTATTACTTTTGTGGCCACTGGAATGGGATTGCATTCTTGATTTAGTTCTCAGCTTGGACACTGTTGATGTATAGAAATGCTAATGATTTTTGTACATTGATTTTGTATTCTGAAACTTTGCTAAAGTTGTTTATCAGATCTAGAAGCTTTTGGGCAGAAATTATCAAGTTTCCTAGGTATAAAATCATATCATCTGCAAAGACAGTTTGACTTCTCTTCCTGTTTGGTTGCCTTTTATTTGTATCTCTTGCCTGATTGCTCTGGTTAGGATTTCCAGAACTATGTCAAGTAAGAGTGGGCATCTTTGTCTTCTTCAGATTCTCAAAGGGAATGCTTCTAGCTTTTGCCCTATCAGTATGATGTTGGTTGTAGGCTTGTCATAGATGGCTGTTACTATTTTGACATATGTATCTTCAATGCTTAGTTTGTTGAGGGTTTTGAACATAAAGAGATGTTGAATTTTATTTAAATTCAACATTCTATTGAGATGATCATGTGGTTTTTCTTTTTAGCTGTTTATGTGATGAATCACATTTATTAATTTACATATGTTGACCCAACCTTGCATCCCAGGAATGAAGTCTACTTGATCATGGTGGATTAGCTTTTTGATATGCTGCTGGATGTGGTTTGCTAGTATTTTGTTGAGAATTTTTGCATCTACATTCATCAGGGATATGGGCCTGAAGTTTTTTTTTTTGTGTTGTGTCTCTGCCAGGTTGTGGTGTCAGAATGATGCTGGCTTCATAGAATGAGATAGGGAGGAGTCTATCCTACTCCAATTTTTGAAATAGTTTCAGTGGGATTGGTATCAGCTCTTCTTTATACATCTAATACAATTCATCTATGAATCTATCTGGTCAGGGACTCTTTCTGGTTGGTAGGTTTTTTATCATGATTTAATTTCTGAACTCTATTGATCTGTCCAGGGTTTCAATTTCTTCTTGGTTCAATCTTGGGAGGTTGTATGTGTCCAGGAATTTATCTGTTTCTTCTAGGTTTTCTAGTTTGTGTGCACAGAGATGTTCACAGTAGTCTCTGAGGGTTTTTTGTATTTCTGTAGGATCAGTGGGATTGTCCCCTTTGTCGCTTCTGATTGTGTTTCTCTGTATCTTCTTTTCTTCTCTTTGTCTACTTAGAGATCTGTCAATCTTATTTATTCTTTCAAATAATCGGTTTTTTGTTTCATTATCTTTTGTACGTCTTCTTACATCTCAATTTCATTCAGCTCTGATTTTGGTTATTTCTTGTCTTCTGCTAGTTTAGGAGTTGGTTTGCTCTTGTTTCTCTAGTTCTTTTAGGTGTGGTGTTAGGTTGTTAACTTGAGATCTTTCCAACTTTTTGATATGGGTATTTAGTGGTATAAACTTTCCTCTTAACACTGCATTAGCTGTGTCCCAGAGATTCTAACTAATGTTGAATCTTTGTTTTTATTAGTTTCAAATAATTTATTGATTTCTGCCTGTCTCCTTCTTTATTCAAAAGTCATTCAGGAGCAGATGTTTAACTTCCATATGATTTTGAGAGATCTTGTTGGTATTGATTTTAATTGTTATTATGATTTAATAATAATCATAATAAAATGTGATTTTATTATGTGGTTTTACACATATTATTTTATATTATTTTACACTGTGGTCTGAGAGTATGGCTGGTATGATCTGGGTTTTTAAAAAGTTTTTTGAGAATGGCTTTATGGCTGACCATGTGGTCAATTTTAGAGTATGTGTCATGTACAGATGAGAAGGATGTATGTTCTGTTGTTTTGGTCTGGAGAGTTCCGTAGATGTCTATTAGGTCCATGTGGTTAAGTGTCAAGTACAGATCTCAAATATTTTTGTTCATTTTCTGCATCAATGATCTGTCTAATACTGTCAGTGGAGTGTTGAAGTTCCCCCACCATTATTGGGTGGTTATGTAAGTCTCTTCATGGGTCTCTAAAGGTTTTTTTTTAATGAATCTGGCTGCTCCAGTATTGGGTTCATATATATTTAGGAAACTTAAGTCTTCTTGTTGAATTGAATCCGTTAGGTAATGCCCTTCTTTGTCCTTTTTGATCATTATTCATTTACTGTGTGTTTTGACTAAAATAACAATAGCAACCTTTGCATTTTTTTGTTTTCTGTATGCTTGGTAGATCTTTCTCCATCCCTTTACTTTGAGCCTATGGGGGTCATAGCTTGTGAGATGGGTCTCTCGAAGACAGCATACAGTTTATCTTGCTTCTTTATCCAATTTGCCACTCTGTGCCTTTTAAGTGGTGTTTAACCTGTTAATGTTCAAGATTAATATGGATATGTGTACATTTGATTCTGTCATCACATTGTTAGCTGGTTGTTATATAGACTTGATTGTGTAATTGCTTTATAGTGTCAATGGTCAATGTGCTTATGCGTGTTTTCGTGGTGGTCACTAACAGTCTTTTGTTTCCATGTTTAGCATTCCCTTAAGGATGTCTTGTAAGGCTGGTCTGATGGTAATAAATTCCCTTTGCATTTGCTTGTCTGAACAGGATTTTATTTATCCTTTGATTATGAAGCTTAGTTTGGCTGGATATTAAATTCTCAGTTGGAATTTGTTTTATTTAATGAGGCTGAATATAGGCCTCCAATGTCTTCTGACTTCCACAGTTTCTGCTAAAAGGTCCACTGTTAGCCTAATGGTGTTCTCTTTGTAGGTGACCTGTCCATTCTCTCTAGCTGTGTTTAATATTTTTTCTTTCATGTTGATCTTGGAGAATCTGATGACTATGTGTCTTGAGGATGGTCATCTTCTACAGTATCTCACAGGAATTCTCTACATATCTTGAATTTGAATATCATTCTCTCTAGCGAGGCTGGGAAAGTTTTCATGGAAAACATCCTCAAACATGCTTTCTAAGTTGCTTCCTGTGTATCCCTCTCTTTCAGGGATACCAATGACTCATAGGTGTAGTCTCTTTATATAATTCCATATTTCTCTGAGGTTTTGTTCATTTTTTAAATTATTTTTTCTTTATTTATTTTATTTATTTATTTTTGAGATGGCATCTCGCTGTCTCCCAGGCTGGAGTGCAGTGGCTGGATTTCAGCTCACTGCAAGCTCTGCCTCCCAGGTTCACACCATTCTCCTGCCTCAGCCTCCTGAGTAGCTGGGACTACAGGCACCCACCACCATGCCCGGCTAATTTTTTGTATTTTTAGTAGAGACAGGGTTTCACCGTGTTAGCCAGGATGGTCTCGATCACCTGACCGCATGATCTGCCCAGCTTGGACTCCCAAAGTGCTGGGATTATAGGCTTGAGCCACCACGCCCGGCCTTTTTTCATTTTTATATGACTGAGTTGATTGGAGGATCCAGTCTTCAAGCTCTGAGATTCTTTCCTCAGCTTGTTGTATTCTACTATTAATATTTCAGAATGTATTATAAAATACTTGTGTGAGTTTTTCAGCTCTATTCAATTAGTTTGGTTCTTTCTTAAAATTGCTATTTTGTCTTTCAGTTCTTGAATAGTTTTACTGGATTCCTTAGATTCCTTGGATTGGGTTTCAACTTTCTCCTGAATCTCAACAAGCTTCAATGCCATCCAGACTTTGAATTCTATATAAGCCTATTCAGCTATTTAAATCAGGTTAAGAACCATTGCTGGGGAGCTAGTGCAGTCATGTGGAGGTTAGAAGACATTCTGACTTTTAGAGTTACCAGAGTTTTTACGTTGATTCTTTCTTATCTCCGTGGGCTGATATTCCTTTAATCTTTGTGTTGCTTTCTTTTCAATAGGGCTTTTTGCTTTTGTATTCTCTGATGCCCTTGAGGGTTTGACTGTGGTTTTAAGCTGGGTTTTGTCAACTGGCTTCATTTCTGAATGATTTCAAGGGGCCAAGGCTCAGCTCAGCACTTCTGGGCTGCATGCTCTATACCTGGGGGCCTGGGATCAGGCCCACAGCATTTTTTCTCAGACTCCTCAAAGTTAAACACCTGCTGTGCTGGAGGGGCTGAGGTGTTCCCTGTCCACTGGCAATAGCACTCCAATGGGGAGTGTCAGACAAAGCACTTAAGGCAGTGGCACCAGGGTCCATGCCAGCAAAGCATCATGGGAGGCTACAGGCAAGCGTGTTATGGCAAATCAGTGGAGTACAGCTGCAAGCAGGTGCATGCTGGCAGGGGCCCATCTTCAAAAGCTCTGAAGATTAGGCAGGGTCGTTTCACTATGGCAGTGGCCACCAGGAAACACCCTGTTTGGGAATCTGAAGCTTCATTGCAAACAAGTTCAGCCAGGCAGGAAGTCTGGGAAAGGCTGGTGGCAGACAGGAGAATCCTCAGATCAGATTGGCCTTGTCCCACAGGCAAAATATCCCTGTTCTATACAGGTCCAACAGTCAACAAAGACCAAAGCCTCCTAGAGGAACATGGCAAGCCTTGAGGAGTAGGCATCTCTGGCCATGCTCCATTGCAGCCATTCCCATGCCAAACCCTGTGGGTTCCATGCAGGCTGTAATCCCATCCCTGCTAACTCTCCAAGCCATTCTCTCTGCCAGCTTAAATGTCCATGGGGGTTGCCGGCAGGTCTCCTGCACCCAGGATTCTGGAAGTCCATGGAAAGAGTGGTCCACTGCATACCTATTTAACTCACCCTCCCTCAGGAGCCATTTGGGGGCAGTAACAAATACTGGAGCTCACTATTTTTTATTTACATATGTTATAGGTATATTTGTTATATTCTCCAAAGTCACCCCAAGAGACATAAGGAAATAATGAAGAGTATCATGGCAAACAATAGAACAGAACAAATAACCAAAGAAGTTGAAGGAGAGTGAAAACTTAAGGTCTTACAATTCATAAACCATTTAGATATTAAGTCCACAAATTCTTGAAAGGCATATTGTAAATAGTAGGCTAAATTCATGATTAATAAAAACTATTTAACAGGATTACATTTTCTATGCTAAAGTTTTATATTAAAATCATCTTAGTGCCTCCTCCATCCTGAATAGGTAAGGCTGAGAACACCGTAACGTGAGTATCTCCAAAGGAGGGCATTTTCTGATCAGGATAACACTTTCCATAGATTCCCTGATTATGATAGTAGTAAAAATTCTAGATGATTCTTTATTATTTTTTGTTTAATGAAATCAAAAGTTAACATACTTTCTTATTCTAAGATGCCATTGACTGTCATGTGCACTATTAATAACAACTTTGGGTACAATAAATAAACAAACATTAAACATTCACATTGAATTTAAGACTCATTCCAGTTATGGAAAAATAAACTATGGGCAAAGTACATTTTATCGTTGAGGACACTGTACTTTTAAAATAGCTGATCTGATTTCAAAGAGTTCGCTATTTAGTAATTTTGAGGCAGTAAATATCAAAGTATTGGATCTTTTTTGCTCTCATTTGCTTGACTTCAAAATGAGACTATTCTCTGCCTTTCTGAAAGTAGAGAAAGAAAAGGGCTAAAGGAGGACAGGGCAGAACAGATAATATTTGAGGAACAATTCTAGCTCTAAAGCTCTTAGGTTACAGTTCCATGTTTCTCAATAACAATAAAATTATTGAAAGGGAACAGATGCTCATTTGATTAGTTCATACAAACACTTGTTTTAACTTTCATTCTCATCTGAATCTATTTGCAGTTATCAGAGAATTTCTACCTCTGTAACCCATGATTTTGAAAGGGACTTTAAAAGTTGATGATTTTAGGAGTTGATGAGTCATTCTTTCTTCATAAAATCTTTGACGACAAGCTCCAATAGCTAAAGTAGACACAGCTTCCAATGAGCAGGACAGCAGCTCTACTTCTAATAAGTTAATCCAATGGTTTTTGTCATGAGCAAAACAAGAAATCATGTTTTTAATAATACTAAAAGGTCGCTGCATCTTGTTAACATCTGGAGTTCAATCACTTCTGTGCTAAAAACCGGGGAATGCTTCAGCAGGGCATAAATCTTGCCCCTTATTGTACATACGATCCAGATGCCGGAGGAGAATTAACGTTTGTTTGTAACACATCTGGTGTCGGCAGCTTTGAGTAAGCTCTAATAGAAAGAGTGTGGAACTAACGCAGCATTACACCTTCACTCAGGCCAGGAGTTCTAGACTGAAGGTAAAAGCCTTCAGGTGTCCCTTGGGGTTTAGCAATAAACTGCACTAATCAGCACTGGCATTGTGTTAAGTGCAGGGTGTTTTGAATTTTCCACATCAGTTTTGCAGCCCTGTAATTCTACATTCCAACTGTCTGCTTTTGACAACTTTGTAGATTTGCCACCATCTTAAGCTCCAAATGAAAGAAAGGCCCAGATTCACTGTCAGAGTTCAGACTATCCCATAAAATGGAGGAGGACACATGATCACTACCAGAGCAGTAGTGAGCAAATAATAACAAGACTGGCCTTATCTGTAGATATAAAAAGTGACTTGGTATCCTATCCATGAAAAGCAATAGATGAAGTAGAAAGAGTGCAGAATTTCAATTGGGACATCTAAGCTCAAGTCCTATCTCTGGTACGTGTGCAGAAGTCCAAAATTAACTGGGTCATGTTTTCTCACAAGGGATGTGTAAGAACCAAATCAGATGATGACTTTTGTAACAAAAGGATCAGGTCCAAATTTCCTGGAATAGTATTTTAATTAACTTTGTAATATAACCCTCCTTCCTAATCTTTGTTATCGTCAGCATATTCTGGGTTTTAAACTATAACAAATACCTTGCACCTTAAAAACCTGCCACATAATTTGATGTTTTACAGTCTTTGTCCATGTTGTTCCTATTGGTTATAATGTTTTCTTCAATCCATTATTACTTTCTGGACACTTTGCACTAAGATTCCTTCTTTATAAAGCACTTGTGCATGTCTCTAGCATAGTAGTACTTTTCATGGAGTATCATATATCGCCCATTGTTTTCTATGCCTTTCTCCTTGGCTGGACTGTGATCCTACTTCATGATATCTGTGAAAGAAAAGGTGGTAACTATTAGAGGCACTGAATAATAAAGTCTTTTTTTTTTTTTTTTTTTTTTTTGAGCTAGTGTCTCGCTCTGTCACCCAGGCTGGAGTGCAGTGGCATCATCTCAACTCGCTGCAATCTCCCCTTCTCACGTTCAAGTGATTCTCCTGTCTGAGCCTCCTGAATAACTGGGATTACAGGTGTGTGCCACAATGCCTGGCTAATTTATTTATTCATTTATTAGTAGAGATGAGGGTTTACCATGTTGGCCAAGCTGGTCTCGAACTCCTGACCTCAAGAGAGCCACCCGCCCCAGCCTCCAAAAGTGCTGGGATTACAAGCATGAGCCACCACGCCCAGCCCATTTAATAATAAAGTCTTAAGGATACATTTCATGTTGTTGCAGATAGCCTCCAATTAAATCACACTTCTATGAGAAAGTTATTTGTGATGGTCAAATGATATGGCAGCAAATGCTACTGGGTAATTGGGGGATTTTATAGTAGCATTTAAAAGAGCACCTAGCTCACTGTAAATGTGTTTTTATGATGGTGTTATGCTCTGTCAGGGGTCAGGCTCTGAAATCAGAGAAGTAAGATACTCCCACCAGCAGAGGCATATAGGAACCAAGATCATCTGAACCAAGGACAGATTCATGTGTCCTAATTCACACTGTCTGGCTCATGTGTTCATTGAGGAAAATGGTGGGTAAAATCTTCCGCCCTGTTCAAAGTGTTCTTCATTTTAAGTTCGCACAGCATGTATGGTTGGCTGAGTTAAATATGCATATGACATGGTTCCACTAATCACATGTTTTAAATTTGGTTTTTGTAACTGTAACTGGAAACCCAGAAGAGGCTACTTTCCAATTTAGACTTGAAAACTGCCACAGCACCAAATGAATCATATAGAATAAAATTATAAGACATGAACATTGGAAGAAAAAATGCAGAGTACAAAAGTAAGATTTAAAAAGGTATTAATGTCTCAAAGAGACTGATTTCTAGTACTAATATGATTCTAATAACTTCACTTTGTTTTTGGAGAACGCTTGTATATTTCTCAGTACTTTCATATGTTTTTCATTCATTTGTCTTCCCTGCCTACCTGTGGAATAATGGGCAAGACCACACTTAGGGTGGAAGGAAAAGCAAAGAATGGATACATTGATCTAAAAATAGCCACATAAGTTATATCAGTTTTCCAGTAGAAAGTTTTCTAGCTTATAAAGACATTATGGAAAAGAGCTTGGATTGAAGAAGACATGTTTAATTCAGGTATGAAGAATAAATAACTAGTAGAAGATAAAACTAATGAAGTGGTGAAACACACACACACCCAAGGCTGACAGAATTCACAACCAACAGATCTTCACTGTAAGAAATATAAAAGAACATGTTCTAGACTGAAAGAAAATAATAAAAGTTGAAAGTGCAAGAAGCAATGGACATCTTTGTGAAAGGTAAATATGTAGATAAATATAAAGTACTGACTGTTTAAAGCAAGAACAATTGCAGTATTTTATGGGGATTATCACATGCAGAAGCATACGACAATAGCAAAAATGGCAAAGGTGGAGTAGAGGGTAATAGATGTGTACTGTTCTAGATGTTTTACATTGTTGGAAAAGCCAAAAAGGTATTAAGATAGACCATCATAAGTTAGCATGTGTCTTATAATTTTTAGTGTATCCACTAAAACAATTATATTAAAAAGCATAACAAAAGCCTACCAGAGGAGAAAAAATGAAATATAAAAAGCAAGTAGAATTATTACAAAGCAAGTATAATAAAGAAACAAAAACAAGGAAAAATAGAAAACAAATAGCAATATGGGAGACTAAACCCAACTACATCAGTAATTGCATTTTACGTAAATGGATGAAACACTTCAGTTAACAAGATTTTCAGCTCACATTTTTAAAAAAATACAATTATGGCTGCTTATAAAAAGCACACCATAACTATAAAAATACATAGTATTTTAAAGAATGTAAAAATGACATACTAAGTGAACATTAGCCAAAGGAGAACTGGTATGACTAAAGTGATATCAAAGTAGACTTTAAGATGAGAAAAATAGGCCGGGCGTGGTGACTCACGCCTGTAATCCCAGCACTTTGGGAGGCCGAGGCAGGTGGATCACAAGATCAGGAGTTCGAGATCAGCCTGGCCAAGATGGTGAAACCCCATCTCTACCAAAAATACAAAAAATTAGCTGGGCATGGTGGCACACGCCTGTAATCCCAGCTACACAGGAGGCTGAGGCAGAGAATTGCTTAAACCTGGAGGGGCGGAGGTTGCAGTGAGCTAAGATTACACTACTGCACTCCAGCCTGGGTGAAAGAGTAAGACTCTGTCTCACAAAAAAAAAAAAAAAAAAAAAAAATTATAACTTCTCCAACTTCTCCTATAGATAACATCATTATTGTGAAAACTAAAAAACTGGTCTTTGAGATATTTTTCAGATTTAGCATTTTGACAGACCAAGAGACAAAACTTGGTCCTGAGGCCAGTTTTTGGAAGTGACTCAGTCACACAAAGACAGTTTAGACATCCCTGTGATTTCATCCCTAGCCAATCATTGTTTCAATTCCCCAGCCCCCTGCTTGCTAAAATATCCTAAAAAAACCCTAGCCTCTGAAGTTTTAGGGAGATGGATTTAAGAAATACCTCTCCTCCTCTAGCTTGGCTGGCCCTGTGATTATTAAACTCTTTCCTTGCTGCAATATTGCTGTTCTCAGTGAATTGGCTTTTCTGGGCAGTAGGCAAAAACCCATCAGGCTGCTACACAACCAGATGATTGAGGCTAATGTACCATCTTAGGCTAACCAAAACAAAAGGTGTTTGGGACTCTGTGCAGGGAAAGTAAGAGCAGGATATTATGGTAAATAAGACTTGTCTTATTATGCGGATAAGATCTCTCTGGTGATAATAGTTGTCTCCAGGATTAGCTTTCTTCCCAGTAGGGAGACATCTTTACGAATGGAAACTTATTTTATAAACATAAACATCCTTTACAAAAGGGGAGATTTATATTCTATTGTTAGGCATTTAGGGGAAGGTAAGAGCTCTTCCTGCACCTGCAGGTTCTCAACTGTCTTTATCTCAGAATATTCTATGTAACAGAGTCATATATTTTGAGGTGGGCATATTCTGGTATCTTTCAACAACATCTTTAAATAGGTTCTCACTCAACTCACCTAATAAAATGGCTTTGTAGGGGTTCTAGCCAAGATGGCCAACTAGATGCAGCCAGTAAGAGCATCTACCACAGAAAGACCAGACCATCAAGAAGACTGGCACACTCCAAGCAGATCTTTGGAAGGAAGGCTTTTGGAGTTGACAGAAGGAGGACACAGACTCTGGGTTGAAATGGGAAGAAGCTGGGAACCCTGCATGGGGCTGCTGAGCACCATGACTCCTTCCTGGGCCCCAGCAGCTTCTGGGGCAAGAGTGAGTTGAAAAGGTGAGGAGTGACCTAATCTTGCCACAGACCTCTGGAATCCTAGCTGCAGGAGACCCTGTGACCCCTATGGACATTTGAGCTGACAGGGAGAGCTGTTTGGAGAGATGGCAGGGACAGGAACTCCAGCCTACATGGAACTCAGAGGGTTTGGTGTGGGAATAGCTGCAGTGGGACATAGTCAGGGAGGCCCATCCCCTAAAGCTCATCACACTCCTCTAGGTGGCTTTGGTCTTTGTTGACTGTCGGACTTGGAGAGAAAAAGGCTTTCTTGCCTGTGGGATGGAACCAGTCTGATCTGAGCACCCTCCTGTCTGTCAGCCTCTCCCAGAGTCCCTGCCTGGCCATGCCTACTTTTGGCACAGTCTCAAATGCCCAACCAGGGTGCTTCCTGGCGGCTGCCACCATAGTTCCTTTGTGTGGTGGCTCATGCCTGTAATCCCAGCACTTTGGGAGGCCTAGGCAGGCAGATCACTTGAGGTCAGGAGTTCAAGACCAGCCTGGCCAACATGGTGAAACCCCATCTCTACAAAAAAAAAAAAAAAAAATTAGCTGGGTGTGGTGGTGTGTGCCTTTAATTCCAGCTACTCAGGAGGGTGAGGGAAGAGAATTGCTTGAACCTGGGAGGTGGAGGTTGCAGTAAGCCAAGATCACGCCACTGCACTCCAGCCTGGGTGACAGAGGGAGACTGTCTCAAAAAAGGAAAAAGAAAAAAATAAAAGGCAGGGAGAATAAAGGAGTGAAGGACATGAACAGACACTTCTAAACTTCTAAAAAGAAGACATACAACTGAGCACGGTGGCTCACGCCTGTAATCCCAGCACTTTGGGAGGCCAAGACAGGTGGATCACCTGAGGTCAGGAGCTCAAGACCAGCCTGGTCAACATGGTGAAACCCCATCACTACTAAAAACACAAAAAAGTAGCCGGGCATGGTGATAGGCACCTGTAATCCCAGCTACTCAGGAGGCTAGGCAGGAGAATCGCTTGAACCCAGGAGGCAGAGGATGCAGTGAGCTGAGATTGCACCATTGCACTCCAGCCTGGGTAACAACAGTGAAACTCTGTCTCAGAGAAACAAACAAACAAAAAAAGAAGACATACACATGTCCAACAAGTATATGAAAAAATGTTCAACATCACTAATCATTAGAGAAATAAATATCAAAACCAAATGAGATGCCATCTCATACCAGTCAGAATAATGCCTATTACTAAACAGATAACAAAAAATAGATGCTGGCGAGGTTGCAGAGAAAAGGGAAAATTTATACACCATTGGTGGGAATGTAAATTAGCTCAGCCACTGTGGAAAGCAGTCTGGAGACTTCTCAAAGAACTAAAAACAGAACAACCATTTGACCCAGCCATCTCATTACTGGGTATATGCCCAAAAGAATATAAATCATTCTACCATAAAGACACATGCACGTATATGTTCAACACTGCACTATTCACAATAGCAAAGACATGGAATCAACCTAGATGCCCATCAACAGAGAACTGGAAAAAGAAAATGTGGTACATATACACTATCAAATACTATATAACCATAAAAAAAGAAGGAGATCATGTCCTTTGCAGCAACATGGATGGAGCTAGAGGCCATTATAATAAGCAAATTAATGCAGGAACAGAAAACCAAATACTGCATGTTATCACTTATAAGTGGAAGGTAAACCTTGAGTAGACATGGATGTAAAGACTGGAACCTACCTGATTGTGGAGGGTGAGGATCCAAAAACTACCTCTCAGGTACTATGCTTATTATCTGAGTGACAAAATAACCTGTATACCAAACCCCCACAACACTCAATTTACCCATATAACAAACTAGTACATGTACCCCCTGAACCTAAGATAAAAGTTGAAAAAAATGCTTTGTAATTTTTATTTGTCATCAATAATAATGTATCCTTTGTATTAATTCAAAATATTAAAAGCAGCTCACCCTTTACCCCTACATACATGTATTTTTTAATGGAATTTTGTGTTAATATTCCCAGGTACCTAAAGCTACTCTTAACCCACTATCTGCATCCTCTACCTTTCCTAAAAAGCCTTTTTCCAGGATTTCCTAAATGTAAATATAAACAGCTTACATAAATGTAAGCATATTTTTATGCAGCACCCAGTCATTCTTGTATTTACTTAGCAAAGAGAAAGTAATGGTAAAAGCCCAATATTCCCATTTTGCTACAGGTTACATTTTAGAAAATAAAGTTAAAAAGCAGCAACACCAACACAGACCATTCTTATTTCAATTTTCTTTACAGTTTTTTCCTACTGCTGTTTATTTGACAGAAAGTCAATTGCTTACTGCGGGGTGACTGCATGAGAAGAAATTTTTAAAACATTAATAAAAATAATAGCTTAAAGTATGTGGCCCTTAATGCAACAGTAGCTTTCTTTTTATTAAACAAGTGTAAGACAGGGAAGGAGGACTTGAGACTTGATTTAAGCCTCTAAGCATTAGGCCATTTAAACTCAAAGAGTTGTAGGGAAGAAAAATAATTTTTTTCTTCACCCCTCTAAGGTTCTCAGTTGAAACAGACCCCTTAACAAAAGACAGATTTACAAGAGAAAAATAAACAGAAGTTTATTAACATGTATACCTCATGTATAAATGGGAGCCACCCAGGGAATGAATAATTTTCCTAAGAAGTAGCTTTAAGTTCACGCATCATCTTCAACTGAAACAAAGAAAGAAGGGTATGGGGGAAGGCCTACTATGGGGAGATGCACAGAAAAAAAACATGGTAAAACAAGGGTAAGGTTACTGTTTTAAATTAGTGCCTTCTCCACTGATGAGGGTTTCTAGTGATTTCATCCATCTCTTCCTGGTACAGAGAGGAGATGCTTTTACCAACAGGTATTTCCTTTATAGATGTCAATTTCTCTAACAAAAGGGTAAAGGTAAACTTCTACTCTGTTTACAGAGCTCCTCCTGTGTGTAAGATTTCTTTAAAAAGCTAGGTGTGGTGGTTTACGCCTATAGTTCCTGCTACTTGGGAGGCTGAGGTGGAAGGATCCCTTGAGCCCGGGAGTTCAAGGCCGCAGTGAACTGCCATGCCACTGCAGTTTAGCCTGGGGAACAGAGTGAGACACCATCTAATTCTTAAACATTTTTTTTAGGTGGCATATTCTGGTCTCCTGCAGTAGCTATGACCACATTGCCCGCCAATAAAGTTTAACAACGTACCCACCTACTAATTATGTATAAGAATGCCCGTCACTTATCCTCATCGGCACAGTATGCTATTAAACTTAATGATCTTTGCCAATCTAGTGGGTGACCAGGGGTATTTTTGTATTACCCCTTTCCATGAGGATTGAATGTAATTTTTGTGTTTCTCTTGTATGGGTCTGGTTAAGTATCTTTCTACCTGTTTAAACTAGATTTGTTTCCTTCCTTTATTATAAACTATTCATTTCAACTCTTCCAAGACACCTGTTTTATATATAATTCCTAGGCATGAAGCTGTGTTCTTATTAGATCAAATCTGAAAACAACAAAAACTTAGGAATACACTTAACCAGAAATAAATAAGGAGTGAGGAAAATTTTTAAATGCTCCTAAGAGTCACAAAATATACAAATATATTCACATACACACATAGCATAAACACACATGAACACATACACACTTAAACAACTGGGAAGGAATACCATGTATTTGAAAAGAAATACCTGCAAAATATGAAAGTATCAATTTTACTTAATTTATAAATTTGATATATTTGTTTTAGAGGGTTGATAAGACTAAGCTAATCTCTAAAGATCATCAGAAAAATAAGCAAGTAAAAATTGCCAAAAATTTCTGAAAAACTAAATCAAGAAAGGAAGCTATTTCTATCATATTTTAATATATATTATAAATATATTAAAAATTTAACAGAATTTTTTAAAAAATTGATACTTGTACATGAATACACAGATAAGCTTATGAGAGAGAAAAGAAAATCCAGAAATAGATTCAAATACATATAGTTACATAGTAAAAACACAGGAACATTTCAAAGTAGCATTGAAAATATGGATTATATATTAACCTTATGGGAAATCTGGGTAGCTACCTGAAAAAAAAAAAAAATTTAGATTTATATCGTTTACCAGAATATATCTGAAATTGATCAAATATTTAAGTATAAGAAATACAATTGTAAAAGTAGTAGGAAAAAAGCCATGAAAACATTTTAGTCTTTCAAGTGAGAAAATTTAAGTAGAAACAAAATCCAGAGGTCATTAAAAAATTGATAAACTTGATACAAAAAATTTAAAGAAAACATTCTACATGGCAACAATCACAATAAAGTTAAAATCAGGCAAAAATGGTGAGAAAATATTTGCATAAGAAATAAAGAGATAATTTCTCTAATACATAAAGAACTCCTATTTATCAACAAGAAAAAACCCAACCATTCAGTAAATTAATGAGCAGAGAATGTGAGCAAACTGATCATAGAAAAGAAAATATAAACAGCTCTGAAATATATTAAAATAAGTTCAGAGTTGAAAGAAACACTCTCATACATAGATTGTGAACATTTCAACCAATAAAATCTGTTTGCAGGGCATTCTGACCATGCCTATCAAAATTATAAGCGCACATACCCTTTAACCTAGCAATTCCACATTTAGAATATACTCTACAGATTTACTCATACATATAAAAAATGAAATGTATACAAGATTATTTATTGCAACTTTGTTTATAAAAGCAAAATATAGTAGTCTTCTAAATATCCATCAATAGAATATTGTTTATAGAAATTATAAGGTATACATATAATGGTATATTATGAATAGTAAATAAGGAATAAAAAAGATTTTCATATATAGATATGAGATCATCACCAAAATGTTTTTAAAAGAGAAAATTATGTAGAACATTGTGTATAATATATAAACATTTGAGTAAAAATTAATTGATTGATAGATAAAATACATATTTTAACCCCAGCCACTACATTTCAATATCAACAGACCATGTACTATTCCCCATATACACCTTTTTGTTACCACTATTATACTTTTGATTACATTATTCCCTACATAGATAGACTTTCATCTTGATTTTTGCTTGCTAAAATTCAACCCATCTTTGGATCCTGTAAATTAACCTTTCTCTTCTGTTCTTTCAATACAACTTTCTGAATATAGGTTCTTTTTTCTAATAAAAACTAGTAAAATCTATTAATTCCAATAACACTAAAGGAAGAGAAGGGAGGGAAAAGGAACAACTACTAAATACATGTCTGCCAGACACTTTAATGCCCTATGACATTTAATTCTAGACAACTTTTTAATTCAGGTTTTATTCCAGTAACAAACATTGTTACCAGTTTGAGAAGATTAGAGAATGTTTGCAATGACACAAATCTGATAATAGGAGGTACAGAGGTTTAAACTCAAGTATCTAGGATTATAAATCCTTTTCTGACTATACAACCTTGTACTTGATGGAATTTCTGCCACGTTTCTTTAGAATCCGAACCTTTGAGATCATCTAGTTTGACGCTCTCAATTGACAAATGAGGGAAAGAAAGTAGGAGAGGTTAAGAGCTTTGCAAACTAGTTTGTTAGTGTCAGTGGGGTTGGATAGGGGTCTATAAAAACATATGTATGTAATTAGGACTAGGATGTAAGGTCAACTTGGTACTTTACACTTTTATAATAGAATTTAGGATTAACAGGATAATTGATAGTCTTTAAAATTAAAAAATTGGCACATACCACAGATGGGAGTTGTTTCAGGAATGGAAAGCATAAACATCTGAGAATGAATGTCTATCTGTGAAAATTAACACCCATCCATAACGTTCATAAGAATTCTTTAGTGTCATTAACTGTTTGCCAAACATCTTCCTGTGCTAAAGACAAAATGAGTTTTTGACATTCTCATACGAAGTCCATGTGCCCTACAATAAAATCCTGAGGTCTCCAGCACTTACTTGCCTCCTCCCTCCAATATCTGGCTCCCATCCCATAGCCTCTACCACACTGGCTCAGGAAGTAGGCAATTTCCTGCCTTGGCTGAGCCGGATATTAAGACTTCTTTGTTCCCTTATCTCTGAGAAATAACACCCCTCTGAAATACTCCAATAGCTGACTGATTCATGCTCAGACTTACCTAAAGGACTCTCTGCTGTTCTTTAATGTTAGTGTTGGCTGAGGCAGAGCAATTCAGCCACATTCTAATCGTAAAATGTCGTGGGGTGATATGGAGCACTCTGGATAATTATAGTTTGTAGACTGTCTAATATTAGAATAAAGAAGATTTTTTTAAAGAACTATTGAGCTAGGGGATCTTCCTCTCTGCTCCCACCTCCCCTCACTGACCCATCCACAAACAAACCCATTTTATGTCCGTTTGCATTTATAAAAGCATCCTTTCTCATACAAGACATCTTAAATAGATTCATTCATATTGGTACAGACTAAACTGAAATTTCTAGGCTATGTAACACAGGCAATTTGGCTATTCTCCTTGGAGGCAATACATACAGAAATAACAACTGCTGACAACTTCTTGGTACCTCCCAATGTATACAGACACTTGACATATCGATCTATACACATAGCCTGTGTTCTCTATTTGACTGATGGTTAGTAATACCATCTGCACATCCACAGCTTGTCCAGTTTCCAGGTTTCTTCCATTTAGTGGAATGTTCTTAATACAATATTCCTATTCAACACTTCAAAGCCCTTTCAAAACATTTCACTTTTCATGTAATGCATGCCCTACATTCCAGCTTCTTTTGTTTGGAGTTCTGATACGAGGAAAAGCTAAAAACAATACATCATGATGACCAAGCCCAGAAAATGCAATTTAGAAGTAAAAATGATGAGAACACAATCTTCCCTCTTCCTTCACTGGCAAGGTTAAGTGAACCAAAATATTCTAGAACTAAGAAATTTTAAAGACCATTTAGTCTCACCAGCTCATTTTACAAGTGGGGGAACTAGGCTCTGGGTGATGAACAACATTTTAGGTTGTGTAATGGAGTAAGTTCCAGGTAAAAGAAACAACATCTGCATAGACACAGGGATGCTGATTGTGCCACCAGAGGAAGACTTTGACTCAATGGGCTATCAGGAAGAATAGAACAGAAGATTAAATAAGTAGAGTTGAACAAATTTACAAGGGACCTTGGAATTTCCATTTGCAATTTGTGGGTCAATTTTCTACTTTCATGAAAATGTAGACATTGTATCATATAGGTTAGATTTGGAAAAGAACTCAGGATCTCAGCTCTTATTTTTTTCCTTCATAATACTTTAATATAGTTATAATTTTATATTAATTTAACCTTAAAATCTTTGTCATTCACTAGTTTGTAATCTTCATAGCATCTGGCACAGTTGACAGGCATATAGTAAGTACTCCAAAACTATCTGTTGAATGAATGAGATCATCTGAATTAACTTTCTACATAGAGATGGCGTCTTTTCTTAGAGTTTCCTGAACAGTTGACTCTCTGTGGTCTCTCTGAAAATACTCAGTGATGAAGTCTGGCTATCACCAAGGCCCCTGTCAAGGCCATCCTTACTGAGAAGGTGGTAACTTCTTTTGGAAGAAGGAGGACAGACTTTAGGTTACCAGGATAGTCTAGGTCCAAGAACATTAGAATATTGAATATTTCTATGTTTCTAGTAGGCACTAGTGTTTAGTTAAGATGCAAGGAAATGAAGTATGTGAGGACGTTTTTGTACTTTTTCAAAAAGCTCTATAGAATTAGGCATTACTGGCCAGGCTCAGTGGCTCACACCTGTAATCCCAGCACTTTTAGAGGCCAAGGCAGGCAGATAACCTGAAGGTCAGGAGTTTGAGACCAGACTGCCCGACATGGTGAAACCCCGTCTCTACTAAAAATACAAAAATAGCCAGGTATGGTGGCACACACTTGTAATCCAAGCTACTTGGGAGGCTAAGGCAGGAGAATCGCTTGAACCCAGGAGGCAGAGGTTACAGTGAGCCGAGATTGATTACGCCACTACATTCCAGCCTGAGTGACAGAGCAACACTCCATTTAAAAAAAAAAAATAGGCATTACTAGACACATTTCACATATGAGGTAATTGAGGCTAAGCTTTGAGTACTTTATTCAAGGCAACACAACACACAGTAGTGAAATTAATTTGAAATTAGGTCTGGGCTTTGAAGATCAGGTTCTTCCTAACCTGCTACACTGCCTCTATTAAAAACTATAAAACAGAATTGCTACCCTCAATGATACACAATCTAGCTGGAGAGACAGATTTGGAAACATCCATTATCATGCTTATCGCCAGTATGTAAAACGCAGTAAGCACAGAGATGCAAGCTGTTCATTCTTCCTGGAGTTTGAAAATGTCATGAAAGGTTTTACCAAAGAGGTGCCTCCTGACCTGAGTTGTGAAGGTGATTGTCAAGTGGAATCAAGCAGACTCAACCAAAAAAGTTTCTCAGAGGAAGAAGTCCAAGAACTCAATGCTGCCAGATTTTCTCATTGGGGCATAATATGTCCCAGCCAGGCAGGAGGCACACCTAAGTCAAAATGCAATAATTTCAGTGGGATTTTTATCAGATTTTGCTTGCTTGCTATGTAAGTACCCCTTCAACTTCACCCTGTCACCCTACATGCACACGCACACATACACACACACACACACTCACATGGAAAGAGAGAGGGAGCAACTACCAGCAGCATATACGTCCTATTGCCATGACTAGATAAATTGCCTCAATGCCTTTTCTACTACACTCGCTGTCTCTGACCATTAATAAATAAGGTACTCAGTTTATGTAAATATAAGAGTGTAGCTAAAGGAATTTTAAATGCCAGACATGGTCAATTTAGCTGTTTTAAATGCTGCAGTGACTAGCCTGCACCAAACTTTTAGAATAGGGAGTAAATACAGACTAGGCAACAGTAGGGAAATTTCCTGGACTTCTCAAGTTCGTGATGGAAATTGGTGAATGTCTTCGACAATTTGCTCTTAATGCAGATGGAATCAGTTTCTCATGGAAACAGATACCTTCCTTTACATTTATTGCATGTGAAAAAACTGTGTCTGGCTTTAAGGCAGTCATGGACCACCTTACTCTCTTCCTTAGTAGAAACTCAACAGAGAATTTAAAATTAAAACTCCAGCTTGTTCGTCACACAGATAACCATACAATACTAACAAGCTAAAAATAAATCAAATTTGCTGTATTATAGTATTCAAATTTGAATATAATATTTGAATATAGTATTCAAATACTACATGTCCTTGGAAGAAAACATTACATTTTAGGTTTCTTCCATGCAACACAAAATGATACAGCAGCTGATAAAGCGGAAAGTAAATGCGTACCCAGGATGCACTGGATGTAACACCCACTTTTATAGCTCATCAAGGATACTGAGGCTGAGGGTGGGATGTGTTAGGGATCTTGGTACAATCCCCTGCCACCAGGTTAAGAAAAATATTGAAAAATGATGGTGGGAAGTGATATGAACAGTGTGTGGAAAGAAGTCTAATGTGAGAAAGGACATGATTTCCTCAGTCTTGAACTCGATAGGCCTCAGATTCCCAACACTCCGTGGTTTGTACAACTGGATAGTCTTAATGAGGTCATGGAAGATGATGTGGAAGTGGCATTAAATCTTTACAGTGAGTCTTTAGAGAGCAAGTGTTGCTGCTACTGAGGAAAGTCCAAAGAGTTTGCTAATACATGGAACTCTAACATGTTCAAAGGGACCAAATACAGTTTTGAAAAAGAGACCCTACAAATGGGAACCCTAAAAAATGGGAACCATAGCAGTGAAGTGTTAAAGAAGATGCCAAAAGCACTGACCTACAAAATTAAGTGATGTCAAGAAAGAGGATAAAGCAGATGCTTTTAGAAAAAAAAATTATTATTTCTGGATTCACCGAAAGAAGCAGAAGGGGATTAGCCCAGGATGAGAAAGTTGAGAAGACTGCCTTAACAGCATGGTCTCTCTTTCAGGTTGTCACACTTTCTCTCTCAGGGAAAACAGTCTTGGAACATTAGAACCATAATGAATATTAGAGATAATCTGTCCCAACCCCATTATAATATAGCTGGGGAAACTGAGGCACTGCAGGTAGTGATTAATTCAAGGTTACACAGCTAGTAACAGGTCACTCAGAACTGGAGCCCACCTTTCAGACTTCTTGTGTTCTCTGGTTTAGAAATTAGAAGACTGGATCTAGCTCTGGTTCCTAAACCAACGAGCTATCATACATTTAAAAGACTATAATCTCTCTATGCCCAGTTTTCTCATCTGCTCTGTTTCATGGTTAGAATAAAATGAAGATGTGGCATGTAGCATTCATTATAAAAGACAAATAGTACTATTCAAAAGTAAAATATTTTTATCAGATGGTATCTTCTTGAAGTTTAAGGATGGGTATTAACTTTGTATCTTTCCCAGGTTCTAGCACAGACATTACATACATTTCAGTGAAATGAACTGAACTATCTTCAGTTTTTATGAACTCAAAATAACCCAATTGTGTACAACAGGGAAACTGTCCAGCAGAACTATTTCCAAGAAGGCTATATTGAATTCTCAAAACAATAAATGTACTCTTTGGGGAAAAGCAATACCCATCTGCAACATAGTCTTAGATCTGGTGATCGCATCTAGTAGGAATTCAGTGATATAGAGCTGGGTGGGAAAAAAAATTTATTACATTTCCAGACGTTGGAACCCAACAAATAATTTCTAATTATTATGCAACTTATTTTCCTTATTTCTCTATTTCAGTAGCAGAAACTTCTACTGAAACTAATCTTTCCTATATGAGCAAACCAAATAAAGTTAAAAATACAGGACCACTAAATCAGGTAATGATTCAATATAATTGACATCTACTTAAAAATACTATCAGTCTTTATGAACCAACTCATTCATTAAATATCTCAAATAATAATTCAGTTTAAGCTAAGCATTTGAACTTTCTGAAAACAGAATCTACTCTGTTGAGACAAACTGACATTATTTCATTTGCTACCTTGTTTTAAGTGGGAGAACATACAAATTATTTTAAATTCATAAAATGTTGGTCTTTTGTTTGTCTCTGTATCTTTTAAAATGTCTTTCCTGTAAATCAGGACATCAAATGTCTTATGCTAATGTCTATTCTGTTGCATCTTCTCAGAGAACATTTATCATTCAGCACATAAGAATGACACTTTCCTTCATTTTGAAATTGGCTGAATCTCGATATATTAATATTTTGTGAAATCCAACCAACTTGCCACTAGTACTATCAGGAAATAAATTGGTCCAAATTAACAAACTTGATTTTACCACTCAGCTCTGGAGCATAGCAACATTAGTTAATTTCATCAATGGAAAGTTCCAGAACCAAATTCTACGAGATAAAATGGTACTAGTGCAAAGGAAATAAGATACCTGAGAGAAACCAGATGATCTTCAAATTTGGTTTCCCTCACTGAAGAAATTCCTGATAGCGCATTATACACAGCATCCCCTACCATGATCAAGACTTTCTTAGGGTCTTACATTTCTGTCAACTGACATTTTTCAATTCTCAAAGGTGGAAAAATGCTCCCAGAGACATGGTCATCATTCCCATATCTTGTGACAGCAATGCTCTCTCTAGGTTGTTCTCACCCAAGAATTTTGATGTGTTAATTATGGTCATGGGTAAACTTTGTTTACTCAAAACATAACAATATTTTAATGTCTATTAGCAGCTCCCTGAATATTTAAGTTTAGGGAAATCTTATTTTACTCACAGAAGTTCCAGAGGAGAGAAACTGCTTCTACAGGATCAAAGAACACATCCCACATAGTTTGGCCTGAGCAAACTATAACAGGGATTTGCTTAGCATAGTCTCTACATCAGGGTGATAAGAGGAAACGAGACGAATGAGAGCATCAACATGTGACCTGTGTATTGCTCAAGGGGGTGTGAACTATTTATTTATCAAAAGTAGGACAAGATAGGTGAAGTAAATTGATTGACTCTAGAAGTAGTTCAGTGAGGATCCTCAGGATCCTGTAAGAGAAAGGGTCCAATATTACTGCTGAAGGCTATATAGAGTCACATTGCAGACCAGAGGCTTCGGAGTCAGACAGATCTCAGTTTGAATTCTGGCTGCATCACTCATGAATTGAGTCACCTTGGACAAGTCCCTCAACCTTTCTGAACCTGTTTCTGCACCTGGAAAGTGGGGATAACATGATTACCTCAGTGGGCTGCTATGGGAATTAAGTGGCAGGTGTCTGTGAATGCTTAACCCAGTGCCTGGCACATAGCAAGAGTTGAGAAAACATCTCATCGAGGGAATTGGAGATGTGACCAAAAGATTTTACAAAAGGTTACATGTACTAATCAGAGAGGAGTTGTGTGCTATCTTTATAAGTGAGAGGGCATGACAAGTCCAGAAACTCCATTTAAATCTGTTTTTCTAAGTAAAATGATTATTAGTAACCATGTAAATGAAGTTAAGACTAGAATTTAAAAAACAGATTTAAGTAATAACTGGGGATGATTTTAAGAACAATATGGGTAGAGGATATCAAACTATATTATCTTCTGACAATGAATAAGTTTATCAGCTAAAGAAGACAAAAAGAACACTGCACGACATAAACACTCAAGTGATTCCATTGATGTAAGCTCAAGTATCAGCTGATAATTTTTAATATATGAATTGTTACTTGCAATCATGGTCTTCCATCAATAAACTTTCCTGAAGCATTCAGAAATTTGGTAGCAAATGAGATACCAGGACTTTCCATTTATATAGTTGCTGTGCAAATCATCTCAAACCAGTTGTTTTTGCCCAAAATCTGTCTTTTGGCAATAAACGTGAAAGTACAATAGCCTTCAGAATATTTCTAACTAATAGTTTCAATATACCCCTTAGGAATTCCTTCATGTGTACTTGGCTGGATAAGTAGAGAATGATATGATAGTCTTTTCATTGTCTTCTGAAGTCAGTTGTTGCCCATCTATCTGAAAACTATTTGTTCAATAGATAAGAAACTAGGCTATAATTTTCACATATACATAAGCCAAATCCATATTTTTATCCCTAAAAGGGCTAAAAAACATATCCTGGCCTCCCAAAATTTAGTTTATTCTAAACATTTGAGAAACTGCTCTTCCCATTTTTCAGGACAAATTGCATGTTTAGAAGGAGGCAATAGAACCTAAGAAGGGAATGTATGTAGTTTGAATAAAACATGTTCAACATTCTATTTTTTTAATATTTAGAAACCAAAAAAAATGATAAAGGATTTTCCAAAAGCTACAGAAAGAAAAAGGCTCAGTTAACTTTCTCGACTGGTAAAGGAACCCAGAAAACAAATAGAGCAATGATCACTCCCTATCTCTTCACCTATTTGGTTTTCTCTTTTTGCAGGCAGAGCATAAAATAATTTCCAGAGAAATAGGAGATTTTTCTTTTTCCAAAAAGGGCAGAGGTTATAAAAAGGTTGAAAAACACCTATAGAAACATATCAGCTGGATAACTATGTAAACATCACTAGGGACAACATATTCCCCCCATGAGGCATGTTGCAGGAAGGAGATGAATTGTAGTCTTTAATCTCCTCTGTGTTTAGTGGAGCCCCCAAAAATCAGATTGTAAACATTGGAATACTTGCTTGAGTGGTTCCACCAAAGACTTTATTGCAGTAACTGTATTAGACCTTTGTTGCTATCGGTTCTCTTAGGAGCAATCACTTTAGTTTGGATGAACGAGATCCCTGAAAGGAGATTCACTGCTTTACAGAACTGCTAATCCTCCATTCATTTTAAAAGGAAAAATAAATATTGCCCTGATGATTGTCAGTTTTATGTAAACTTAATACATATTACTATTTTAAAAATGACCTTTCATTTAAATGAGACTTGTATTGATATGCTCAGTTTTATTACAAAAGCAATTTTTTTTATTATATTAAAAGTATGGTTTACTTGTGTTATGAAGTATATGACTTCAGCACCTTCTATTAGATATTTTTTTCCTTGCATCATTGTGACATCTGCTCAGGGTGTTTTCAATCTCATTTCTTGGATGTGTTTCTTCATCAATGTTAGATTTTTAAATTAAAATAATACTTTATACAAAAGAAAAAGTCATCTTTCTTTGCACAAAATGACTGGTCCAAGATCATTTGCACAGATCTGAACAACGATATAATGGCAAGTCTTGATATTTCATCTGCTATGAAATTTCTGAATGACTCTGGAAAGTTTTTAGGTAGATCATGGTTATAAGTGAAAATTCAAATTGTCAAAATTATCAGCTGATACTCGAGCTTACGTCAATAGAACCACTGTGGTGTTTACATTATTATTATTATTTTATGTATTTACTTATTTTTGAGACGGAGTCTCACTCTATCACCAGGCTGGAGTGCAGTGGCACGATCTTGGCTCACTGCAACCTCCGCCTCCTGTGTTCAAGTGATTTTCCTGCCTCAGTCTCCTGAGTATCTGGGACTACAAGCACACACCACCATGCCCAGCTTATTTTTGTATTTTTAGTAGAGATGGGGTTTCACCATGTTGGCCAGGATGGTCTCGATCTCCTGACCTTGTGATCCGTCCACCTCAGCCTCACAAAGTGCTAAGATTACAGGCATGAGCCACCATGCACGGCTTATATTATTAATATAATGGTTATGTAGAATGATTCAAATGAAACAACTGAATTGCATCGATGTTAGGCTCTGGGTTATTGTTGAGTGGGTTGTTACAAAAATTTTAGGTTTTGCTATTCCTGGGTCTTGGTTGATAAAATAGTTCAAATCAGGATGACCTCGAGGTCAAGTGGGTGGTAAATAAACAGTTCAAAATCTCAAACAGCAGTGGAGGCTGTTTATAGAGTTGTGCAGCAGAAATGCTTATGCAGCCCAGCTCAGTAAACATTTTACATCACTTTGCATGAGGGATATATAAAGACAGTGTTTACTGCCGTTGATAAAGCCTCAATGTATATGTGCCAAAGCTAGGACTGACTGGCTGAAACTGCAAAGCAGGGCTGCTCTGCAGATAAAGTATTGAACAAGACAGCTGAGCTCATCCAGAGATAGGCTAAAACAAGACTATAAAATCAGTCATGGAAAACAGAGAGCTTTTGGATCATGTGTAGCAGCTGGGACAGTCTTCTCCTCATGTCCAGCTGGGCAACTCTAAACTCCTTTTCTGTATGCAGATGTTTTATCCCGTGAACAGCTCATGACTAGACAACAACTGCATGAGGTGTACTTAACTCTTGGGATGCTTCATTGGCACCAGGTCCCTACATCAAACTCAGAAGACCTCTTTAAAAATCAGCTGCATAACTTGGCTATTTAAATAAGTCATTGCATTTGTAAGACTGACCACTGGATGTTTTTGTCATTTCAATTGCCTTGCAAGCCAGGACAGGTTCTCATGTGCTTTTCTAGTAAATGAAGGAAGGAAAAAGACATTGAATAAGAGATGTCATTAGAGATTGGATACAGATTAAGGAAGAAATTATAATATGGATCCATACCACTAGAACTACTCTTGAATGGAGAAATAATTTGAAAGGACTCATGGTTAGCTTGGTGAAGAAAATGTAATAAGAGTAGAATCTTCTAAGACTTTAGTCCAGACTTAATTATTTGCTTCAGGAGAGTGAATTCAGGGACTCACTCTTGAATTTAATGATAATTTCTAGATTTTCTTTTGAATCTAATGAATTGTATCTGGCATTTAAGTCTTCACATAACAAAAAAGGGACCCAGTGCTTTTTGAGATAGGGAGAAACAAACAATCTAGATATTAGTTTGCTCTCAATCAATACAGGCTAGAAAATTGTGAGACTATTTTCAGGATTTGACGTCAATTTCTATACCTATCAGCATAAAAGACTAATATCCCATTTTCTCATTTTGTGTAATGTTTTGATTTCAGGAATGCAAGTTCTATTTAACATTTAAGTATCTACAATACTCAAAATACTGATATTTAGATATATTAGGAATGGTCTTTGTCCAAAAGACAGGCATCTCAAAAAAATGTAACTTAACCTCAAAAAGAAATTGAGCTTGTCTCCCAGGGTACAGTTTCTTTTTTTTTTTTTTAAGATTTTTTTTAAATACTTTAATTTCTGGGATACATGTGCAGAAACGTGCAGATTTGTTACATAGGTATACACATGCCATGGTGGTTTGCTACACCCATCAACCTGCCATATACATTAGGTATTTTTCCTAATGCTATCACTCCCCTAGCCTGCCACCCCCTGACAAACCCCAGTGTGATGTTCCCCTCCTTGTATCCATGTGTTCTCATTGTTCAGCTCCCACTTATGAGTGAGAACATGCAGTGTTTAGTTTTCTGTTCTTGTGTTAGCTTGCAGAGAATGATGGTTTCCAGCTTCATCCATGTCCCTGCAAAGGATATAAGCTCATCCTTTTTTATGGCTGCATAGTATTCCATGGTATATATGTGTCACATTTTCTTTATCCAGTCTATCATTGATGTGCATTTGGGTTGGTTCCAAGTCTTTGCTATTGTGAACAGTGCCGCAATAAACATACATGTGCACGTGTCTTTATAGTAGAATGATTTATAATCCTTTGGGTATATACCCAGTAAAGGGATTGCTGGGTCAAATGGTATTTCTAGTTCTAGATCTTTGAGGAATCACCACACTGTCTTCCACAATGGTTGAAATAATTTACACTCCCATCAACAGTGTAAAAGCATTCCTATTTCTCCACATCCTCTCCAGCATTTGTTGTTTCTGACTTTTTAATGATTGCCATTCCAACTGGCATGAATGGTATCTCACTGTGGTTTTGATTTGCATTTCTCTAACGACCAGTGATGACAAGCTTTGATTCATATGTTTTTTGGCCACAGAAATGTTTTCTTTTGAGACATGTCTGTTAATATCTTTGCACACTTTTTGATGGGGTTGTTTTTTTCTTCTAAATTTGTTTAAGTTGTTTGTAAATTCTGGATATTAGCCCTTTGTCAGATGGGTAGATTGTAAAAATTTCTCTCATTCTATAGGTTGCCTGTTCACTCTGATCATAGTTTCTTCTGCTGTGTAGAAGCTCTTTAGTTTAATTAGATCCCATTTGTCAATTTCAGCTTTTGTTGTCATTGCTTTTGGTGTTTTAGTCATGAAGTCTTTGCCCATGCCTATGTCCTGAATGGTATTGCCTAGATTTTCTTCTAGGGTTTTTATGGTTTTAGGTCTTACATTTAAGTCTTTAGTCCATCTTGAGCTCATTTTTGCATACAGTGTGAGGAAGGGATCCAGTTTCACCTTTCTGCATATGGCTAGTCAGTTTTCCCAACAACATTTATTAAATAGGGAATCCTTTCCCTATTGCTTGTTTTTGTCAGGTTTGTCAAAGATCAGATGACTGAAGATGTGTGGCATTATTTCTGAGGCGTCTGTTCTGTTCCATTGGTCTATATATCTGTTTTGGTATCAGTACCATGCTGTTTTTTTTACTGTAGTGTTGCAGTATAGTTTGAAGTCAGGTAGTGTGATGCCTCCAGCTTTGTTCTTTTTGCTTAGGATTTTCTTGGCTATGCAGGCTCGTTTTTGGTTCCACACGAAATTTAAAGTATTTTTTTCCAATTCTGTGGAGAAAGTCAACGGTAGCTTGATGGGTACAGCATTGAATCAATACATTACTTTAGGCAGTATGGCCATTTTCATGATACTGATTCTTCCTATCCATGAGCATGGAATGTTTTTCCATTTGTTTATGTCCTCTCTTATTTCCTTGAGCAGTGGTTTGTAGTTCTCCTTCAACAGGTCCTTAACATCCCTTGTAAGTCATATTCCTAGATATTTTATTCTGTTTGTAGCAATTGTGAATGGGAGTTCATTCATGATTTGGCTGTTAGTCTGTTATTGGTGTATTGGAATGTTTGTGAATTTTGCACATTGATTTTGTATCCTGAGACTGCTGAAGTTGCTTATCAGCTTGAGGAGATTTTGGGCTGAGACAATGGGGTTTTCTAAATATACAATCATGTCATTTGCAAACAGAGATAATTTGACTTCCTCTTTTCCTATCTGAATACCCTTTATTTCTTTCTCTTGCCTGATTGCCCTGGCCAGAACTTCCAATACTATGTTGAATAGGAGTGGTGAGAGAGGGCATGCTTGTCTTGTGCCAGTTTTCAAAGGGAATGCTTCCAGTTTCTGCCCATTCAGTATGATATTGGCTGTGGGTTTATCATAAATAGCTCTTATTATTTTGAGATACATTCCATCAATACCTAGTTTATTGAGAGTTTTTAGCATGAAGGCTGTTGAATTCTGTCAAAGGCTTTTTCTGCATCTATTGAGATAATTATGTGGTTTTTGTCTTTGGTTCTGTTTATGTGATGAATTATGTTTATTGATTTGTGTATGTTGAACCAGCCTTGCATCCCAGGGATGATGCCAACTTGATCATGGTGGATAAGCTTTTTGATGTGCTGCCAGATTCAGTTTGCCAGTATTTTATTGGGGATTTTCACATCAATGTTCATCAGGGAGGTTGGCCTGAAATTTTCTTTTTTTGTTGTGTCTCTGCCAGGTTTTGGTATCAGGATGATGCTGGCCTCATAAAATGAGTTAGGGAGGAGTCCCTCTTTTTCTATTGTTTGGAATAGTTTCAGAAGGAATGGTACCAGCTCCTCTTTGTACCTCTCGTAGAATTCGATGTGAATCCATCTGGTCCTGGGTGTTTTTTTGTTGGTAGGTTATTAATTACTGCCTCAATTTCAGACCTTGATATTGGTCTATCCGGGGATTAGACTTCTTCCTGGTTTAGTCTTGGGAGGGTGTATGTTTCCAGGAATTTATCCATTTCTTCTAGATTTTCTAGTTTATTTGCTTAGAGGTGTTTATAGTATTCTCTGATGGTAGTTTGTATATCTGGGGGATTGGTGGTGATATCCCCTTTATCATTTTTTATTGTGTCTATTTTATTCTTCTCTCTTTTCTTCTTTATTAGTCTGGCTAGCAGTCTATCTATTTTGTTGATCTTTTCAAAATACCAGCTCCTGGATTCATGGTATTTTTGAAGGGTGTTTCATGTCTCTATGCCTTTCAGTTCTGCTCTGATCTTAGTTATTTCTTGCCTTCTGCTAGCTTTTGAATTTGTTTGCTTTTGCTTCTCTAGTTCTTTTCATTTTGATGTTAGGTGTCAGTTTGAGATCTTTCCTGATTTTTCTGTGGGCATTTAGTGCTATAAATTTCCCTCTACACACTGCTTTAAATATGTCCCAGAGATTCTGGTACATTGTGCCTTTGTTCTCATTGGTTTCAAAGAACATCTTTATTTCTGCCTTCATTTCGTTATTTGCCCAGTAGTCATTCAGGAGTAGGTTGTTCAGTTTCCATGCAGTTGTGTGGTTTTGAGTGAGTTTCGAAATCCTGAGTTTTCATTTGATTGCACTGTGTTCTGAGAGACTAACACATACATAGTTGTTTGAGGATGGAGGTAAAAGTTGGCTTTAATGTGTATTTTTTTCCTGCAAAAAAGGAATCATTGCTTTTATCAGCCTAAAAATTGGTCAAGATCATTATTTTGGTGTTGAGTTGTAGACTCTATTTCTATATAGTATCAGATGTCTATTACTTCTGAAATAAGGAGGCTGATAGTTTGTTATAATTACAGACTGTATACAGAGAATAATTGATAAGATCTTAAGAAATATTCAACTATTTTAGTTTGAAAAACTGCTTTTCTTGGAGTAACTGACCATAACTTTGTCATTCAGATAGATCTGGTTTACTGCTTGGGGAAAGAGGGAAAGGAAAAGGGAAAGTCTTTGAACAATTTAAAAGTAAAAAAAGGTCTTAATATATTGAAAAATAATAATTGGGAATGTGAAAGTACTAGTGGGAAAATGTAATTTTTTTCTTTTAAAAAATTATTATTATTTTAATTGACAGATAATTGTATACATTTATGGGTTACAGTGTGATACTTCAACATATGTATACAATGTATAATGACCAAATTGAGGTAATTAGCTTATCCATCATCTCAAATATGTATCATTTGTGTTGGGAAATCTTCTCTCCTACTACTTGAAAATACAGAATAAATTGTTGTTATGTCACCCTATAGTGCTGTGAACTATATTTCTCCTATCTAGTATTTGTATGTTAACCAACCTTTATCTCCCCACCCCCTTACCCTTCTCCACCTATAAGTAATGACTATTCTACTCCATACTTCTTGAGATCAACTTTTTTAGCCTCTACATATAAGTGAGAATGTACAGTATTTATCTTTCCATGCCTGGCTTACTTCACTTAACATTATGTCCTCCAAGCTCATTCATGTTGCTGCAAATGGCACAATTTTGTTCATTTTTATGGCTAAATAGGATTCCATTGTGCATATGCCACATTTTCTTTATCCATTTATCTACTGATGGACACATAAGTTCATTCATATTTTGGCTATTGTGAATAGTGCTGCAATAAATATGGGATAGCAGATCTTTATTAAACATTCAGATTTATTTTCCTTTGGATATATACCCGGTAGTGGGATTACTGGATCAGAAGACATACAAATGGCCAACAGGTATATGAAAAAATGTTCAGCATCACTAATCATCAGGGAAATGCATATCAAAACCATTGGGAAATATCAACTCACCCCAGTTAGAATGGCTATTATCAAAAAGACAAAAAGAACAAACACTGGTGAGGATGCAGAGAAAGGAGAACTGTTACACACAGTTGGCAGGAATGTAACTTAGTATAGCCATTATGAAAAAGTAAAATTAAAAAGTAAAAATAAAACTATCATGTGATCTAGCAAAATGTAATTCTTAACATAAACAGTTGAAATAAATTCTGAACTTAGGACCAATATTAATTATAAAATTGATTTTGGACCACATATACACACGCACACATATATATACACACCCACACAATCAGGAGTTGCTTAACAATGGGGATGCATTCTGAGAAATATGTCATTAGATGGCTTTGTTGTTTTGTGAACATCATAGAGTGGACTTAAACATAGTGGTATAGCCTACTACACACCTAGGCTATATGGTATAGCCTATTGCTTTTAGGCTATAAACCTGTACAACATGTGACTTATTGAATACTGTAGGCAACTGTAATGCAATGGTAATTATTTGTATATCTAAATATATCTAAACATAGAAAAAGGACCACAAAAATATGGTATTATAATCTCATGAGAGCACTATCATACATGTGGTCTGTATTTGACTGAAATGTCATTGCGTGACGCATGACTATATATGTATCATGGATACCAAAGCACCTAAAATTCAAAGCCATAAGGTAACCTTATCATTTTACTAACAGTTTTGAACAGCAGAATCAACAATCTTAATAACATAAGTTTTAAAATATTATGAACAATCTGAAGTAGTCAGAGTCACTATAAAATAAAATGCATCAGAGCAATAAAGGAAATTTAATGACAAAAAGGCTGTCTACTGATTTTCAAACAACCCAGAATCCACTATTTGAAATATTAAGTATAATATCTGGGGCTCCTGGTACTGAAAAGCAAAGACTATCTTGCAGAATTTCATGTCCCTGAAGTTCATGACACAGTAGGCGCTTAAGTATTTGTTGAATGAATTAAGTGAGTCTAAAGATTCCACAGGCTAGGAATACTTGGGTCAGTTGGTACTGACTCCACTGCCATCACAATCGTGTATCAGTTTCAAGTGTTAATATCTGTTGTCTTAGATGAATCCACAGAGAAGGGAGCTCTCAGCAGCATTAAAAATGTGGAGCTAGTTTTTCAGAGCTCAGTCAGAAGGTAAGCAATGAGCTTGGAGGAAAGGGAAGAAGTAAGGAAAGATACTATAAATGAAATATATACATCATGTTTATGAGAACACATAGGCTAGCTTATAGCCACAATCATTATCTGAGTAAAGGGAGTACTAGTTAATTCATTCTTATAAAGAACTACAGTGGTTCCTATCATGTATCAGCATTGGTATGATTTGAAAAATATCTAAAGATGGATTTTTCTTACATATACATGGATACTGAGTAAGGTAAGGCATACATAAATCAGAATCTGATACAAAATCCTACTCATAAATGACAAATTTCCAACAGTCTGACCTTAAGCTTCAGTTAATAAGAGCACTTTTGTGTTTGAAGTATACCTATTCAAAACATGTCATCTTGTTCATATGAATGGAATTGGCAATAGGGGAAACAATGTCAAATCTATGTCGACTGAAAATAGAATCCCCTGTCCTCCCCAATCCGTCTTCTGTTCCCTTGGCTTCCAACAAACAGGCTCTAGGAGAAGCAGCAGCATTAGGATGCCACTGGTGGTGGTGACTGCTGTTGCCTGCATCTTCACCCTGAGATGCATGTCTGTCTAGTGGTGGAAATAAGGGTCTCTGCAACCCAACCAGCCAGTTCTATGCTGCCACTCAGTCTCCAGTGTTCATTATCGAGGCCACGTGAGGGCAAAACCTTCCATTCCTCTCCCTATTCCCCTCCCACAGCTGAGCATGGAATAGACATTAAGTAAGGCCTCCTTCACGGAGAGCATTTCCCCCACTCGAACATTCTCTCACAGGCCCCCTTTGTTCCCTGCCCTCCGCCCCATCTACATGCTGCAGCAGCAGTTGCCCAGATGTTCTCTATCAAAGCCTGAGACATGCCAGCAAACTTTGGCACGCATGAAAGTGCACTGAGTACTGGCCCTCCAGAAATACCTTTTCCCCCCTCTGATTTCTGCAAATATTTTTAAATGTTAATGGGTTCCACTCACCCACAACCTAGGGGGAGGTTGCAGAACAGGACTCTGTGTGTCCAGCAAATTAGCAGCCTGAGGATACTGCTTGGCGCCTGGGTTCTGTCCCACCCTCGGGGCATTGGCTGGGGTTCTCCAACCTTGAACTGTAGAGGCCAGTTTGCCAGCACATAGCTTTCTAGTGACAGAGGTTAGATAGGTCATTGACAGGAAAGTTTCTTCAGGCTACCAAATAAATAAATAAATAAATAAATAAGACCTAAGCTCTCTCAAAAGTTTCTGAGAGTAAGAGAGATCCTTTAAGTACCTCTGAAATAAGATTCTGAAATGTTTATTTTCTCCTCTTAACTCATCCTCTCTCCTCCTCCTCTTCTATTTTCTTCTTTTTAAAAATATACAGTTTTCCTGATTTGGTACATAGGCAGAAAATAATTTGACCTATGCTTTGGTACTTTGTATATCACATCCCTTTTAAAGCCCCTTAATAATAGAAAATGGTTCATTAACAAAAGCCTTGGTACAAATTTCAATAAAATGTAAATTACAGTATTTTAGATGGAGGTGGGAAAATGGTATGTATTTGGAGAGAAAAGGAAAAGGGTGGATGACATGTTTTTCCGGGAGAGAGTTATTCATCTTACTTGCATTGTGACAGTTGTTTTAGGGCCTGGCTAGAAGCCATCCAAAAGATAATGTAAGGCCAACCTGCTATGGGCTGAATGTTTGTGCCCCCCACCCACTCCCCTGCCACCAAAACTCATATGTTGTAACCCTAGTCCTTGGTGTGATAGGATTTGGAGAGGGGGCCTTTGGGAGTAATAGGTCATGAAATTAGTGCCCTTATAAGAAGAGACAGGAGACAGGAGATTCTCTTTCTCTCTGACATGTGAGTACACTAGGAGAAGAAAGCCATCTGTAAACCAGAAAGAGTGCCCTTATTAAGATCCCAACCATACAGGCACCCTGATCTCAGTCTTCCAACCTTCAGAACTATAAGAATAAAAGTTAGTTATTTAAGCCACCCAGGCTATAGTATTTTGTTTCAGTAGCCCGAAGAGAATAAGATACTACCCTTACAGAATTCTTTGTTTTTAATTCTGTCCTAATAGCCTCACTCTGGAAACAAACTGCTTGGGTGTTATTGATCTCTCAGATATCTGAGGGTTTCTCCATAGCTAAAGCTCCATCTGTGCTTACAAAGTTATAATGCTTGAGGTAGGTAACCCATATGCCTCGCCCCTGCCCATGCTTTGAACTTTGTTCAAAGAAGGATGGTCAGTAACTTTTTTGTGAAGGAAAACTGAGCCCTCAAAACTCAATAATAAGAAAATACACAGTCCAGCATAAAAATGGACAAAAAGATTTGAATAGACAGGTCACCAAAGAAATCATACAGATGGCAAATAAGCACATGAAAAGATGCTCAACATTAGATGCTCAACATTAGATGCCAGGGAAGCGCAAATTAAAATCCCAGTGAGATACCACTATACACCTATTAAATGCCTACGTTTCTTTTTAATGATAATACCAAGTGCTGAGAAAGATGTGGAGCAACTAGAACTCTCATATATTCCTGGTGGGAGTTCAAAATTACAGCAACAATAATCAAATTAGTGGTTGTCAGAGACTAGGATTGGGGGAAAATGTTAATAGTTGTTTATATTCTGTGTGCTACAATACAGGTTTATGTTTTATTTCCTGTACTTCTGGTTATTTTTTTAAATTTTGTCCAAATAATTTTTTTTAAGAAAAATGAAGAAATATATACATTGTGCTAGGTAATCTCCATTTGCCTTTCCAGATAAATTCTCTTTCTTTTTTGTGTTTTGTGCCCTGAGAGACTGACTTCTATGAGCTATGTCAGCCAGGCGCTTTGCCCTCTGACTTCCTGTTGGATTAGGCTAGTGGGAGGCACCAGCAGGAGTAAGTGGGTAGGAAGAGAAAAAGGATGGGGTATTTATTCCTCTGGCTCCCTCCCTGGCAGGCCACAGGATGGCAGTGGCTGACTTTCTCTACAGAGGGCCACAGCTCCTGTCAAGGTACCTTCTACAACTACAACTTTAGCAAGCAACAGCCATCAAGTTCTTGAATTCTGGTTACTACTTCCTTTCCTCGTTCCTGTGGCCTTGGTGGTCATGGTTCCTAGCAGTTGCTATCATTCCTTGTTAATTTCCTTTAACATAGCTCACACTTTTGTAAATGGTCCCTTCATTAAATTTTTCTGAAATTATCCAATTTGAGTTTGTTTCTTTTTCTATTACATGCTAATACCTTGCTAACTCTAGGTGTTCCACAATTTTAATCAAAAAGATCTTTCTTTTGGAATCTTTAACAAAAGCCTATCAGATTAAAAAGTAGAAATTAATTCCCAGACTAAAAGTATATGCATCAACTGTAGCACATAATTATCTGTCTATCCATCCATTTTAGCATTAGATAGCCAGACAAAGCCATTGCTACGTACATACCTGGACTACAGTATTTGACCATTCTGTTTGGCCATAGAATTATGCTAATCAATCAGTGCTATGTATATTTTTTTAAAGGCAAAACATGCATTGTACTCTAAATATGTTGAGGACATTGCTTACTAAATTTCATAATATGACCTTTATTATAACTTATGGGAGAAACTTCTCCTATGCTTCAAGTACTTAAATATATATATATATATATATATATATATATATATATATATGACACCGCATATCAATTCCCCCCTCTGTTTTGGTTCTGAAAAGATTCAGAGCAAAAATTATGATCCAGCTCTAGAAAGTATATAATACCTAGAAACACACTGTTTGTGTACTACCCTCATTCTCTGCTATATTTTCTTTTTCCGAGTCTTACTTTCCCTTAAATTACATTTCTTTGTTTTCATATATATAATATAGTTGCACACATACACATATATATTTACATGTGTGTATGTGTACAAATACGTATGTGCCTGTGTATTTTTAAGGCACCTTAAATTCTTTCTGGCCTAAGCAGCAATACAAAGAGTACAAATTTACAGTCTCTTGACAGATGATTTCTATTAACTAAAGGCAAGAGTGTAGTTTAGCCACATTACTATTTAATCTCCATTTTATTAATGTAATCTAAAGATCATCTGGCCCAGAACTATTCTAACCTTAAAATGTGTGCCCTTTACAAACTGTCTACCCCTCTGAATACGTCTCTTATCCACGTATGTTGAAAGAATCTTACATAATTTCAGTTACGGTAAAGAACATTAAAATATATATATGAAATGATTGGCTAACTATAGTAATGACTAGGCTTCTTTAAAAAAATATATTTGAGGCATAAGAGTGTATTGACTAACAGCACAAACCCTTGAGTCAGACTGTCTGGGTTAACCCAATTACTAGATGTAGTAATTTGGACAAGTTACTTAAATTCTTTGTTCCTCAGTTTCCTCATCTGAAAAATGGGAAAATAGTAAGGAAGTTTTTGTGAGGATTCAATGAGATAATACAGAAGAACAGAAACTGTCAAAATAAATATTAGCTACAATTATTTTAATAAAATGGTTTTCCTGGAAAACATCTTTCCCAGAACTATCATACAAATGATGACGATTTTCAAAGATCCAACTCAAACCAGAGCAAGGCAATGGTAAAAATTCTTTATGAATAACAAGCAACATAAATAAAAAGTTACCACTTTAATTTTTTCTATTTCTATTCATTTTGTCAAGCCACTGATTCTACAGCTACGTAAGTTTATGACTAGGCATTTGTTCAAAATGCTCCATTTGATAAGGTGACTAAATCTTGTCAAAATTGTCCCAGGAGGTCTATGCCCAAAGTAATGGTATTAGTCCATCTTACCCAGTTAAACATTTTTTCCTGTTAAACTTGGGCCTTTATAACTGATTGCTTCCATATTGCATGTTTAACAAATATAAAGTCATTCCTCTTCAGTAGTCTCCTGGAATTGGTTGATGCCATTGGCATCAGCTGGTAAAGGGTGATTGTACATATCTCTTCTTAACTCCACAATTCATGTTTACACTATGGAAAGCAACAATCAGGTTTTTTGTTTTCTTTCTGGAGACGCTTTTATTAAACATTACCAGCACATCACTGCCCCTAGTCTAAAAGAACCAGCCTTCGCAAAGTCTCAGAGTTGGAATGCCCACTATATCTTTTATAATTGTAGCCTATATCAACAGCTAGTATTAGAGGCTATCCTGATTTGCATATGTCAAATAAATGTGGTGTTTAAAAAAACAACAAAACAATTGGGTTTCTATCTGGGATATTCATATTTGTAAATCCAACTTTTTGTTCTGGTTTAAAATGTGAGCATAAGTCTTTTCAGTTGCAACAGTAACTACTGTAATGATGCTGTTTGATGATTCTTTACATCAAATTAACTTGAAAATATTGATACATGATGTAAGTACCCTTAGAAATTCAGTCTGATTTATTCAAAGAAGTTTGACTACAGAACATTTGATTTTGTTCTGGAAATTTTATAAAGGCATTTTGCCAAAAGCATTAAATATTTGATTTTACTTGTTAAGATTTGTAGGAACTCCTTTAAATTTATTATAAAAAATAACAGCTACAGCAACACATTTTCCCCTTTCATTAAGGTAGTGAAAAAAAGAACTTTAAGAGCTTTTCCATAAAAATGCTCTAAAATATTCCATTAAAATTAAAAGGCAACTGCCATATCACACGTGGTCAGATTTAACTATTCGAAGTTATTTTAGGTATATCAGCCCCCAAAGACCAAACTACCTGAGAGTCCAGCTGTGTTCAAAGTAGATAGGGACCTACAGAACTCAACCTCTACAGTGGGGTAGGGCTGGCACAAAGAGTTGTTAGATCAGAGAAGAAAAGAAGAATTCTGAGATCAATATTAGCATTCGACTCCCTGAAAAGCCTCACTTGATTACAGGATTATGTTAAGGAAACAGTCATCCTGTGATGTTCAGGGAGAAATCTATGATAGAGCAAGGAGCTTAGAACAAAAGCCCAATTCCAATAGTACTAGCCATGAGATCCCATGCCAGCAATGGTGAATTGAGAATCTTACTATCAAGTAATTTTCTAGGTTGTGGGAAATAATTGCATTTCAGTTGAAATCTTAAAGTCTCATAATTACAAAAAGTATCTTTAAAACACTACAACCATATGCATATTTGTTGTTAACTATTATACTCCTTCTGGTATGGTTCTTCTTGCCTAGTTTTGTTTTATAACAATATTTATGCATTTTAAATATGGTTTAAACATCAGTGGCCACAAAGATATGTAGCTCCATGCATAAGTAACTTATTAATATATCTCTTAGGGTGGTCCGTTATACATATATTTAATTAGCTTTGGAATCAGATTGTTAAATATTTGTTTTAATGTTCCAAATATCAACAAATAAAAGTCCCCTATATTTTTCAAGAATTTATTATTGATTTTGAACTTAAATCTTAATCTTTTACCAGTATCCTTGTTAGGGTCACCTAGAACCCCAACAAACTGACATAATGTACTTTCACCTGAGTGTCAGATGCTGATGTCTTTGGAATCTTATTTTTTTGGTAGAAAAGAGAGTTATCAAAAAAAAAAAAAAAAGTAAGCTAATGACCACAATTTTTTTAAAAATATGGACACAATAAGACAGTAACTAAGTTAACAAAAATGAATAAATAAATAAAAGATTTGCAGTAGTAACACTGGATTAGGCCATTGCCTTTCCTTGGAATATCCCTGTTAAGAACCTCTCAACCTTTGCTTTACAATGATTTCTTACTGTTAAGTACATCTATAATGTTAATCCTAAAAGTGAAGGATTTCTTCAAATTTACACACACCTTGTTTGCAGGCCAGTGGTCATTGGCTTTTCTTCCACCTAAACGAAAGAAGGAGCCATTTGCCATTTCCAGTCTACTCGCCTATTCATTTACTGTGAGCTCAACTCTGTTATTTGGAAAGCTGCCATACATTTATGAGAGCCTAAGGGATATTAGATGATTGTCATCTTTCTCTTGTTCCCTCCCACCCCACCAAATGCCCTGGAAGGTTGCCGCACCTGGACACTGAATTCCCTGCAGAGTCCCTTGTTACCAGAATTGTGGAAAAGTTGGACCGAGTTCAGAGAAAAGCTACTAAAATGGTTAAATGACTGAGGGGGCCAATTTATAAGGAACTCAGAAATGTTTGGTTAAGTGGTAATTATCCTAAAAAAGGTGTGGTGACTGGCATTAAGTTTAAATTCCAAGCCTTACTTGGCAAGAGGCCTCCTTTCAGGCAGCCTCTATGTTCAGAAATACTCTGAAGAAGGAGTAGAATCTTACTTTTGCTTGAGCCTCCAACTCCTGCAAAGACCACTTGGGTGGTATTCACACTCAAGTGTAGTAACCTCTATAAACAAGCACAGAAGGCAACACCACTAACGCAGAAAGCTCATGTAAGACCACTGAAGAATGCTTAAAGGAAAGTCTTCCCAGGAATCAGGAAGAACAAGCCTGGGCTGTGAAAAGCCAGTCCCCACATCCCAGTTAAGCACCTATCACACCCCACACAGTCAATATCTGTTTGATGGGTGGTGTCATTTAATAAGAACTGCCGGCTGAGTCCAAAGTAGACAGGTCTGTCTGAAATACACTGCTGGGAATATTGATTCCATTACCCGACAAGAGTTTCTACTTGACCAAAGAGGAAAACCTAAGAACAACAACTATAATAGTCAAGAAAGCAGAATGAGAAAATTTCTTATAACAGCATTTTCCCAAATGTCTTCTAGGTGATGTTAGTATGTGTTACACAGATTCAAAAAGAAAAGAACCCAACAACTGGAATAAATGAAGTTAAACCTTGTGTGTTTATGATGTGTTTGTTATTATTGACAGTAAAACCCCTCAGAGCCATTAATATGCTGAAGCCTATTGTGTCTCACTAAGGAGGGTAGAGTGTACACTATTTCCTAAATTCAGTGTGGGCATGGAGTGCTTTATTCCATAAGCATGGACCTTTGTATTCACAGCCACTTCCATAATACCTTTTACAATGCTGCATTCAGTAAATGAGCAATGAAAATGAATGAGTCAACTTAGGCTAGAACACAGGTCTGAAATCCCAATCTACTCCTCTTTCCACCACATTCATATTCGAGTTACTCTTTACTTACAATGAATCTTTTCACTCTATATAAATGAAATTAAATTTGTTAACCAGAAGCAGACTGACCTGAAGTTACTAAAGCTCAAGCTTGCGGGCCTCTCATTGGGCTTCCTAGTCCCAATAACTAAGTGTGTATTTATAGTGTTGCATTTACTTTTTACTTAAGGAGGCCTCACAAAACTGTAGAGCCTTCATGTCCTGTACAACCTGCTGCTACCATATAAAATGAAAATGAGTTTTCACCAAATGTCTAAGTTGTCACTGAGATGACTGAACTGAAATTATTGATATTATGGATGAAAATATACTCTGGATTACTCAGGCTCATCTTTAAGAGATTTCATACTCCTGTGTAGCTGAAATGTAGATTCAAATAAGAAATAAATCTGAGTTCATTCTTTCTATACTCTTCATGATTATATTAGCTTCAACCTTCTCTCTCTTTTTTTTTTTTTTTTTTTTTTTTTTTTTTTTGAGACCAAGTCTCGCTCTGCCGCCCAGGCTAGAATGCAGTGACACGATCTGGGCTCACTGCAACCTCAACCTCCCACATTCAAGCGATTCTCCTGCCTCAGCCTCCCAATTAGCTGGTACTACAGGCATGCGCTACCATGCCCAGCTAATTTTAGTAGAGATGGAGTTTTGCCATGTTGGCCAGGCTGGTATCGAACTCCTGACCTCAGGTTATTGCCTGCCTCAACTGCCCAAAGTGCTGGGATTACAGTCATGAGCCACCATGCCTGGCCCATCTCACTTCTTACATGCCTCTTAAGGTGTTTATCACTTCCACTATTCTGTTGTTTTCTTAAATGAGCACCTTACCCAAAATAGTCTTTCTTCCAATCTCCCCCTTCAATATTTTAAGACTATAAATCGTCACTATGAAACATCACATTGTAAATATTACTACAGTTGGAATTCCTTCTGAAGACCACCAGAAGCTTCTGAATCATTTTTTTCTATGTAGTAGGGACTGACACTTATAAACCTGAATCTATAGTGCTGCAATTTGGTGTTCTACTTCAATTCTTTAAAAACTTCACTTATTTTTGAAATTTCCTGTTGGCTGCCTGAGATAAAATAATTTCCAGCCTAATCTTCATCTTACCTCCTATCCATTTGACATTATGCCTTCAAAATGATATTTTATTATTTAATCTAAATGAAGAACACTTGATTCCAGAACATTAAATCAATAACATTAACAGACTAACCTTTGTAATTCATTTTTATCATGATTGATAAGCCAGTTTAAGCTTTCACCATAGATACTCACAGCTTTGCAGATTCCTTCTAGACTATTCATAATTTAACAAGATATTCTAACAACCACACACAAAAACATCACTTCCAACCTCTTCATGTCTTAGAGCAAATCAGGGTTTTACTCCCTCATTTTTCACATCAAACATTACAAAATTAGAAAACTGAGCACAAAGGCCAAAAGTTTTACCTGCCTCTTTTTCCTTCCCATCATCTTACTGAGTTGGTGACTATGAAAATATTCTGAGCCCAAATTAGCAGTTGTGTACTGCCAGGTCTGCCTTAGTCATTTCCAAGCCAAAGGGGACTTGACAGATACCCCCTTTACAAGTCTAGTGTTTGTAAATATCAAATGAAATGACTTCATTCAGTCAATTATTTCTGGAGAAAGCTGGCAGAATAATGTGGTAATTAAACTGAGGACTGATGGAAACTATTAAACAGGAGGGCTATTTTGCCTGGCAGTACTAGTTAATGCTTTTTATGTGTTTTTGTTTTTTAAAAATGCTTGAAATACTAGTTCATTTAAATGGAATTGCCTCTTCATTGAGATACATATTTAAATTGTTCCAGTGAAGACAGTATAAATAAAAGACAGGAGAAACTCAATTTTCTCGCATCTTCTGAGTTGTCAGTATGATTTCCTTATTTTAGATGAATTCTGAAATCAAAACTCAACCGTATTGAAATGTAAGTAGAACATACCCATATCCTAAAGCCAGAACATAATACAGTCAAGACTCAATTGCCTGGGTGCTGGGTATTCACTTCAATCTGAATAAGCTGTCTACAGCATGTTTGCCCAGTCTAGTCTAGTCTTCCTTGGGCTCCTCCAGCTGGCCACCAGCTTCATTAATCCATCCATCCACTCATTCATTCAACAATATTCAGCCACCATCTCAGGCACTGTTTCTAGTTACCTGTAATGCAGTAGTAAAAAAAAAAAAAAATCCTTTCCTACATATCTCTCCTGGTTACCTAATAGTTATGCACTCAGGGACAGACAAAAGCTCTAACAAAAAAGAACAAATTGGAATCTGAAAGCTAATGGAAAGACTTCTGAATGCTTCCCAAAGGAAAATGCAAGCTGCTAAATTACTTGTAGCTCTTCATTTTTAAGTGATTTACATACAAATAACCACCATTTTCCCAGTCTTTGATGAATGGATACAAAGGTTTAAAAAAGGGAAACTTTAATCCATTGGTAATAGTCTGAGAATGTTAGATTAAGAGAAGTTGGCAAAAATTAAGAATAACTTAGGAAAAACAAGCCAGAAAATTCCAAGGTAGAGGGAAACTGGGTGAGTTAATAACTACAAACAGCTTCCGCTATACTTCATAAATATTTCCCATTTTTCTTTGTTAGAATACATGATACTTCTATTACATATTTAATAGTATATGATAGATAAACAAACATACTGAATAAATAAGCATATTCTTTTGAAAATGCAAATATCATGGTGATGTGGAGTTAAGGACCATCAATCATCCACATTCTGAGCTACGTAAACATTTAATTAAATGTTTGCCACAGTTCTTAGCAAGCTTAGAAGTAATTGAAAGTAGATAGTAGTAGTTGAAATCGTAGATTCTGAAGTTATACTGTTCAAGTATTCAAGAGCTAGTATTTGAATTCTAGCTCTACGACTACCAAGCTGTGAAAGCTTGGACAACTAACTCAATCTCTTGGTGCCTCAGTTTTCTCGTCTATGAAATGGAATAATAGTTGAAACTTATGCTGGGACTTGCCCTTTTGACAAAAACAGAGTAACTAACAGGGACTTGATTTATGTTTTCTTCTAAACTCAAAATGAACAAACAAATAGAATAACAATAGTTTTCAAGACACAGGATATCAGGCAACCAAGGACAGTGATCTCTAAGAGATGAGAAAAAAAAAAAATGAGGCAAGACCTGTGATTTCCCCAGTTGACTGCCGTGAGAGTCCTCAGGCCACAGCATGTGGCAGGGGAGGGACTGGACAAATCCTAAAGGACTCCTACTTGAGGAGGTGAAGCTCAGACTGCAAGAAGAACAAGGAAATTAGAATTTGTATGACGAGGTATCAGAAAGGAGTGAGCTGCATAGAAGAATCATGAGGACTAGTAGAAAGTCTCCCTCAAAGTGATCAGCACATGTAAGTGAGGAAACTACACGAGCCAGATGCTATGATTGGAATGTTTGTCCCCTACAAAACACATGGTAAAATTTAATTGCCAACATAATGGTATTGGAAGGTACAGCCTTTAAGAGGTGATTACGTCACGAGGGCTCCATCTGCATGGGCAGGTTTAATGCCTTTATAAAAGGGCTTCCAGGAGTGGGTTCTCCCTTGCTTGGCCCTTGCACTTTTCTGTCATGTGAGGAACAGTGTTCTTCCCCTTCAAAGGATGTCATGTTTAACAGCCATCTTGGAAGTGAACACCAGACCATTACCAACACCAAACCTGTTGGCACCTTGACCTTATACTTCCCAGCCTCCAGAACTGTGAAATAAATTTCTATTATTTATAAATTACTCAGTCCGTAGTATTCTGATATGGCAGCCCAAAATGGGATAAAACACCAGGGAAAGAACTAAGCAAAAACACCAGACCAGGCATAGTGCCTGTTCCCATCAATCACACTGGAAACCTTCACAATTCCCAGAGCATTTGGTAGAATATTCAGAAGATTCTTGCATTAGTAGCAGGAAATAATTAGTCCTTGACTAATCATTGAATAGTTAGTCCTTGACTAACCATTGCTCTGGTTATGTCACAAATTCCAAAATCAAGACTCAAAAAGATAAGCCTATTTTCAAGTAACTTAAGTATATCTCAGAGCAAAGCTCAAAAATATTTATAGGAAAACAAAAATAGCTAGCACCCAACAAGGTAAAACTGACAATGTCTTGAACCAAACAAAAGATTACCAGTCATGCAAAGTAGTAGGAAAATATAAATAATGAGTAAAAAGATTAATCAATTGAAACTTACCTAGAACTAACAGAGTTATTAGAATCAGCAGACATGAATATTAATATTTGTCATTCCTGTATTCCATATGTTGAAAAGATATAAAAATACCTTAAATAATCAAAGATACAAAAACTATCTAAATTGGGTATCTTGAGATGAGATGAAAACTACAATGTCTGTAATAAAAAATATACTAGATGCAATTAATAAAAGATTAGATATCAGAGAAAAAAATCATTAAAAATATTAGTGAACTTAAAGATGTAACAATAGAAACTATACAAAATGAAGCAAAGAGAGAAAAAAAGATGTTAAAAGTGAAATGACCATCAGTGAGCTACAGAAAAATTTCAAGTAGCTAACATGTAATGGAATCCCCAAAAGAAGAGGAAAAAAGAAGGGAGAATAAATAATATATTTAAGGAAATAATGGTCAGAAAACTTTCAAATTTGATGAAAACTATAAACCCAGACATTCAGGTATCTCAAAGAAAAGAAAAGAAAAGAAAAGAAAAGAAAAGAAAGAAGAAAGAGGAGAGAAAAAAAGGAAGAGAGAAAGAGAAAGAAAAAGAAGAAAAGAAAGAAAAAAAAGAGAAAGTAAGCAAGCTACGCACTATACCATGGTACGTCATATTCAAATTGATCAAAAACAGTGATAAAGTAAAAATCTTAAAAGACAGAAAAAAACCACCCATTATGTAAGAAGGAGCAAAGATGAGGATGATACAAATTTCTCATCAGAAACAAGGCAAACTAGAAGAGTGGAAGAGTATAAAGTAATTTAAAAAAAAGTTAAACTAGAATTTTATATCTAGTGAAATATCTTTCGAAAACTAAGGCAAAATGAAGACTTTTCCTTCAGACAAAAGCTGAAATAATTAATAAGCAGCAGACCTACACTGTAAGAAATACTAAAAAAAAAAAAAAAAAAAACTCATAAGTAGAAGGAAAATGATGCCTGATGGAAATATGAATCTACACAAAGAAGTGAAGAACATAGGCAGTTTTATCTACATATGTAAATATATATTTTTATTTAAATCTGTTTAAAAGTTAGCTTAGTATTTTAGCAAAAATGATAACATTGCAGTGTGGATTTGAAGACATATGTATAAATGAGAGGTATGAAACAATAGCAAAAGGCCAGGAGAGAAAAAGTAGAAGTGTATATTTATAAGGTTCTTATAGTACATGTGGTATGATATTACCTGAAGATGGACTATGATGAGTTAAAAATACATACCAAAACCCTAGGGCAATCACTAAAATAACAAAACAAAGAATATAGCTAATAAGTTTATAAAGGAAATGGATACAGTCATTAGAAAAAGGAAAGAGGCAAAAGATATACCAAGGCTAATATTTAGCAAAAGAAAGTTATAGTTGCTATATTAATATCAGACAAAGCAGATTTCAGACCAAAATTAGAGGGAAGAAAAAGATCATTTCATTATGATAAATGAGTCAAAGAATCAAGAAGACATACAAACACAAATATTTATTCACCTGTTATTTTTATAACAGAGTTTCAAGATACATGAAACAAAACTGAGATAACTGCAAGGATTAATGAACAAATCTACAGTTATAATAGAGTATTTATGGTCTCTCAATAAATAAAAGTACAAGGAGTCAGAAAATGAGTAAGGATATAGAGGACTTAAAAACCTAATTTTGGGAGGCCGAGGCAGGCAGATCACCTAAGGTCGGGAGTTCGAGACAAGCCTGACCAACATGGAGAAACCCCGTCTCTACTAAAAATACAAAAATTAGCTGGGCGTGGTGGTGCATGCCTGTAATCCCAGCTACTCAGGAGACTGAGGCAAGAGAATCACTTGAAACTGGGAGGCGGAGGTTGTGGTGAGCTGAGATCACGCCATTGCACTCCAGCCTGGGCAACAAGAGCAAAACTCTAAATCAAAAAAAAAAATTTAAAGGGAAATTATATTATGAGACATTTAAGAAGTCTTTTTTTTTTTTTTTTTTTTTTTTTTTTTTGAGGCAAGAGTCTCTCTCTGTCACCCAGGTCGAAGTCCAGTGGCTTACTGCAAGCTCCGCCTCCAGGTTCATGACATTCTCCTGCCTCAGCCTCTCCAGTAGCTGGGACTATAGGTGCCCACCACCACCCCTGGCTAATTTTTTATATTTTTAGTAGAGACAGGGTTTCATCGTGTTAGCCAGGATGGTCTCGATCTCCTGACCTCGTGATCCGCCTGCCTCGGCCTCCCGAAGTGCTGGGATTACAGGCGTGAGCCACCGCGTCCAGCCAAGACATTTAAGAAGTCTTAATAAATTTAAAAGGATTTAAATTATACAAATTAAATTTTGATGACATGGAACTAAAAATAGGAATCAATAAGAGAAAGGTCTCCAGAAAATCTCCAAAACATTTGGAAACTAAATAACAAAATCTCAAATAATCCATGAATCAAAAAATCAAGAGGAAATAAAAATGAATTTTGTATTGAATGAAAATAAAAACACAGCATATCAAAATTCATGGGATACTGCTACAGTGATACTTAGGGAAAATTTTATTGCATTAAGCACTTATTTAGAAAGGAAGAAAAGTTTTAAATTAATGAACTCAGTTTCCACCCTAAGAAACTAGGAAAAGAAGAGCAAATGAAATCCAAAGAAAGAAGAAATACAACAGTAAAGATTAGAACAGAAATCAACAAAATAGAAAACCAATAAACAAAGAAAAGTTCAACAAAACCAAAAGTTTATTGAAGAAAAATTAAGAAAACTGATAAACCTCTAATGACAGTGACAAAAAAAATTTTAAAGAGAGAAGACACAAATTACCAATATCAGTAGAGAAGTGAAATCACTACAAAGTCTACAGATATTAAAGAGGTCTCCATGCCACCCTCAGGTTTGATGGTTTGCCAGAAAGACTCATAGAACTGAGAAAAGCAGTCATACTCACATTTACAGTTTATTGCAATGAAAGGATTCAGATTAAAATCAGCAAAGGCAAAAGACACATAGGGAAATCAAGTATGAGCTTATAGCTGTCTATGAGAAATCAAGTGTGAGCTTATAGCTGTCCTTTCCTAGTATGTTTGTGTGGACAGCACTTAATTCTCCCAGCAATTATGTGTGACAATGCATACGAAGTGTTGATTGCTAACCAGGAAGCTCACTTCGACGTGCAGTGTTCTTATTAGGGGTCAATCACATAGGCAGAGAGCACTCATATAACTGACTTTAGCTACCCAATCTCCAGCCCTTCCAGACATCAAACTGATACAGCATGGCTCAGGAAGACAAACAAACAAAAACAGTCATTTACCAAATCACGTTGTTAGCATAAACTATCTGGTAAGGCCAGAAGCCCCATGTATATAAAGATGATCTTATTAGGTGGGATATTCTAAACTCTTGGAGCTTATCTCCTAGGAGCCAGGCAAAGGCTAGTCTTTGGCAAGTGCAGGGTTTGAGCATCCCAAGCCCGCTAAGTTAACTCTTTACTGCCCAATAAAAGAGTATTATAAACAACTTTATGCCAATGCATTGAAAAGCTTAGATAAAATGGACAAGTATCTTGAGAGAAAAAACACCAAAGTCATGAAGATTATGTGAATAGCCCTGTATCTATTAAAGTTATTAAATTTGAAGTTAAAAACTTTCCCACAAAGGAAACTCCAAATGACTTCACTGGTAAATTCTATCAAGTATATAATGAATATTAGTGGCACACAGTTGGCCAAAAAATTTGAGAGACTATTTCTGAACTCATTGTGTCAGAATATTACCCTGATCCCAAATCAGACAAAGACTTTACAAAAAACAGAACTACAGACAGATGTCCCTCATGAACCTATGTAGAATTTCTAAGTAAAATATATTAACAATTAAATCCAACATATAAAAAGGATAATATATCACGTCTAAATGGAGTTTATCCCAGAAATACAAGATTAGTGTAACACTGGCCACTCAATGCAATTGACTATATTAACAATCTGAAAGAGAAAAATCATAGGATCATCTCAATAGACTCCAAAAAAGCATGCACCAAAATCCACTATCCATTCTGAGAAAGGTTCTCAGAAAACTAGAACCAGAAAGGAATTTTATAAGCTGTTAAAAGGCATTAATGAAGACCTAAAGTTGACATCATGCTTAATGGTGAAAGGCTTCATGTTTTTTCCCTTGTGATCAGAATCAAGTCAGGGTATACAATGTCGCTTTTTTTAATTCCACATTTTACTGGTGGGTCTAGCCAGTGCAATAAGGCAAAAAAGGAAATAAAAAGCAAAGCAACCACATTAGAAAACAAGATGTAAAACTGTTTATTTGCAGACATGACTGTCTATGCAGACAATCCAATGAAATCCACCCAAAAATGCTATTACAACTAATAAATGTGTTTATTGTGGTTAGAGGATACAAGATCAATGAGTCCATTTTATTTCTATATTGTCTTAGCTCATTTGACTACTATAACAAAATACCTTAGATTAGGTAATTTAAAAATAACAGAAATTTATTGTTCGGTTCTAGAGGCTGGGGAGTCCAAGACCGAGGTGTTGGCAGATTTGGTGTCTGGTAACGGTTTGCTCTCTGCTTCATAGATGGAATCTTGTTGCTGCATATTCACATAGAAGGGGCAAGCCGACTCCCTCAAACTTCTTTTATAAGGACACTAATCCCATACATGACAGCCCTGACCTCATGATCAAATTACTTTCTAAAGGCCCCACCTCTTAATACTGTTACATGGAGATTAAGTTCCAGAATACGAATCTTGTGAGGTATACCAAAATTAAGACTGTAGCAGGTATAAATAATTAAAAATTGAAAGTAAAAATAACACTATAATAGCATCATGTTATTAACTATGTAAAATAAATCTGACAGGTGTGCAAGACTTACTGAGAGCCCAGAGCTAAACTGGGGTTGTAGTACCATAGCAACCCTAATCTTACAGGAAATGAAGGGGAACTAGATATGGGTGTTTCCAGAGTGCCTTTCATGGGATACTTCTTTTACCTGGTGGTCATCCTAGTTGTCTGACCCACAACCAGGGGGTCCCTCACAGGGGGATCTTGTTTATACTGGCAGACACCCCTGTGGCTCTTGTCTGACCCACATCCACTCTATGCCTTTCTGACCACTGCTCTGGCACTGGGAGTCCAACCTGTGTTTCTCCAGGGCAAAACTTGGTCTGGGGTAGCCCCATGTTCTCCAGATGGAAGGCACAAATTCAATACACAACCACAATAGGAAGTTCAAAGATTTTTATTTACAGATCCTGGGTAAGGAGGGCATAAGGGTCAGAAAGGCAGTCCTATATCCCCAAGACGTAGGTAGAAATGAAGAGTCAGGCAAAGGAGCGGGGACAGGAAAGGAAGAGAGGCAACTGGCAGTATATAAAAGGGAATTGGATGGGTCACTTTACACTCGAGGATAAATGCTGGTAAAGCAGGGAGCTCAGTCTGTAGACGGAGGAGATGAGAAACTTTAATTAGTGCTGTAAAAGTTACAAAGAACATAGAAGTGGGCGGGTGCTACTTAGATAGGGTGGTCATAGAATGTCTATGTGAATATTTTAGGCCAAAACGTAAAGAAGCAGGAAGAATCGGCCAGACAAGGGAAAGATAATAATTAAAGGACAGCATTTGGGAAAGCCCTGGGTAGGTAGTAGAGGGTAGTAGAAAAGAAAGTCTGGTGTATTCCAAAACCCCAACGAATGCCAATTTGGCTGGATTATAGGGAGTGCAGAGTAAAGGGAAAGACAGCCTAATGATCACATAAGAGAGGTAGACAGGGGTGAGATCATGTAGGATCATGCAGAAACAGATTTTATTCAAAGTGTGCTGGGAAGACATTTTACCAGCTTTGACCAGGCTACAGACACAATCAGTCTTCATTTTTACTCTAGTCGCTCTGATGCAGAATCAGCTGGAGATTATTGTCTAAATTGTCATAGGTGGTCCCCTTCCATAAACACATAAAGATGCTAAATACTGTATAACATGTTCTTATTTATGTAAACAAAAAATATATATCACAGAGCCTAAAAGAAAGCAAAGAAGATGTAGAAAGGGGGAGTCTCTACCTAGATACAGGTCCTGGGGATTGGGATTCCTACACATAATTTGAAGACAAGATTGCTGAAATAAAGCTGAGAGTCTAGAAAAGATAGACCATGTGATCAGAGAGGATTAGAAAAACTCCAGGCACAGTGGGTCATGCCTGTGATCCCAGCAAGTGGGAGGCCCAGCTGGGCAGACCGCTTGAGCTCAGGAGTTGGAGACCAGCCTGAGCAACATGGCAAAACCTCATCTCTACAAAAAAATAAAAATATAAAAGTTATCCAGTTGATGGGTGCTGACAAGTTGATGGGTGCAGCACACCAACATGGCACAAGTATACATATGTAACAAACCTGCACGTTATGCACATGTACCCTAGAACTTAAAGTATAATAATAATAATAATAATTTAAAAAAGTTATCCATGCGTGGTAGTGCGCACCTATAGCCCCAGCTACTCCGGAGACAAAGAAATGGGAGGATCGCTTGAGTCCTGGAGACAGAGGTTGCAGTGAGCCAAGATCACACCACTGCACTCCAGCCTAGGTAACAGGGTGAGATCCTGTCTTTAAAACAAAAGAAACAAACAAAAAGAAACACAAAACCTTAAGACTGTTGCTTTGGAAAAGCAGTAAGGAAGCTTGCTATCTGTGAGTAATATTACTATTATTGTTTTTTGTTTACATAAAAACATATAACATGTTTTTATTTACATAATCAAAAAATACATCATAGATCTTAAAAGAAAGCTACAGAGATGTAGAAAGGGGGATTCTAACTAAATATAGATCCTAGGGATTGGGTCTCCTTCACTTATTTGAAGACAAGATTGTTGAAAATAAAGTTGTGTATAATTTGTATATAAATAAAGACAATTACAAAACACTGAGACCTGAGTCCTGTATCATATATGGGGGTGGAACCCAAGAACCAAATTTACAGTAGAAGCTGAAAAAATTACCTTAAATCTGGTTTAAAACAACTGAAACTTTAGGATCAATAAAACCAATCTGTAGAGACACTTCCTCAACCCAGGGAAGAGAAGACTTCTGCAGAACAAAGAATTTTGAAGATAAATTCCCACTTAAATATTACACATCATTTGAAGAAACTAGCCACCATGAGGGAGAGCCAACAGAAACAACAAACAGGAGATTTAGAACCTAGCAAACTGGAAATTATAACTTTATACAGACGGATTTTATTATCTTTTACTACATGTCACTTTTGCTTTGGTTCTCATTGACGGCCAATGCAAAACCTTTTAAAATATCCTAATTTACATCTCTATTAAGATTACGGATAATTTTTGAAATTCCCCCAGAGTGAACTAAAGAACATTTATGTGTAAAATTCAACATGGGGCACACAAGGTGGTTTATTGTTATTAGATGAACTAGATGGTGGTTGCCTGCAAATGGGAAACTGAATTAACTACCAGATTGCCACTGATCCCCGTCTACTACTTTGGAGCTAGATAATCTATAACTTGAATATACTTAGTCTTATGTTCAGAAACTGGAGGCAACTGTCTCCTCCAGTCCTCTTGGATGGCATTTTAATTGTTTAATGTTATGAAAACTGAGTACACATTTAAAATGACGCATCTGCAGCATCCCCAAATTTCAGAAACCACTTTAAGTTTAAAAGCTCAGATTTACATGGGAAATTCCAAACATCCTTCACTTTCTGATCCCTTACTAAATCTGAAGTACTCCTTTCAACTTTTCTTGACGTGTTTTATTTTGTACTTTACTCCTTTCTTTCATTTTGCTTAAAAATATCAACACACTAAAGCCAAAGTATTTGAAAATGTAAGCCAAGATGAAGTGTTTTGTTGTTCTCACTGCAAAAATAGTGAAAGAGAAGCATGAAAAATAGTATAACTAGGTATCTCTTAAATCATCCTTATCTATGTGTATTTTGACAACGCTTGCATCTTTTAATCTTTGCAACCCTACTTCAAATGAGGAAATGGGATCTCAGGTTAGTGTTCAAGGCAGAACCCGAACTACGGTATTAGGACTCCAGGCAGGATCCTAAGAAATGCCTTCTCATCCCCCAGTGCCGACATTTTATAATGTCTTCTCTGAAAAATAGATTTAAAGGGGAGACATTTAAGAAATCCTGGCTGGGCGCGGTGGCTCACGCCTGTAATCCCAACACTTTGGAAGGCCGAGGCGGGCGGATCGCCTAAGGTCAAGAGTTCGAGATCAGCCCGGCTAACATGGTGAAACCCCGTGTCTACTAAAAATACAAAAAATTAGCCGGGTGTGGTGGCGGGCGCCAGTAATCCCAGCTACTCGGGAGGCAGAGGTTGCAGTGAGTCGAGATCGTCCCATCGCATTCCAGCTTGTGCAACAAGAGCGAAACTCCGTCTCAAAAAAAAAAAAAAAAAAAAAAAAAAGGAAAAAAAGAAAAAGCAATCCTTTAGTAGGAAAGTTATATATTATAATTATTGACAAAGGAAACAACCCAAAGCAAAAGAAATCTGGGAGGCGCTCCGGCCTGCGAGAGACCTGGTTATGCCTGTTCCCTTTTCGTTAATTATACCCCACCCCTTTTAAATGTTTCTTCATCATCAAAATCCTAAATCTGATCATTTCCTGAGTCAATCTGAAGGATGCCTCCAGCGCTGTGCACACTCCCAGCAAAACACAACGATTTCAGGGCAAACTAAGAGCCACAGAGAGCACCGCTCCCGCCCTGCAGGTACAGGACCCAAAAGGCACTCTGATCTCCCGTTTCCGCCACCGACTCGTAGCTCCTTCCCAAATACCTGTTTATCTCCACTCTCATCCCCATCGCCATTTCCCCCCTTAGCTCCTGAAGCGATTAACCAGCAACAGTGAGAAACGAGAGAGAGAACGAGCGCAAAGGCAAGCCTGGGGGAAACGAATGTCTGCGTGGCAACGTTTCCTTAGGCAGTTTGTCAGGCACTGCTGAAGGCAGCCTGGAAGAAAGCCGGACCCTGAGGCCGCCGAGAGAGGGCCTTGTGTTTGGAGCCCGACGCACTGATTGGCCGCGGCCGAGGAAAAACCCGGATGCGCTGGACAGCAGTGTTGGCAGTCCCGGCTCCGAGATTTGGGCACTTTTGGGGGTGCCGGTGGCCCGGGCCAATGGCGCAAGGTTGGGCAGGCTTCTCTGAAGAGGAACTGAGGAGACTAAAGCAGACTAAAGGTAACAAGATGGGTTTACAGTGTTTTAATTCTTGGTCCTTAAAGGGAAGGGGCGGGGATGCAGCTTTGGCGGGGGAAGGGGGCGTGGAAGTGGCTACGTTTGTGTTAGCGGAAGGCGCTGTAAGTACGTGGACTGGTTTGAGGGGGTTTGAGAGGTGGACTTACTGGAAGTCACGACGGGAGGGGCAAGCCAGAGGACTGGGATCTTCTTTTAGGAAAAACGGTCCAGGAATCCACTGTAGGGATTTGACTCGCGTGAAAGGAATGGGACTTGGGAGAGGAAGTGAGCCTACAGCCTGTGTGTCTTCCTTAGGGAGGATTGCTGCAGGAATCGACAGTTGGAGGGTCAGGGTCAGGGTAAGGGAAGGAGGAGGGGCGCACATCATATTAGAATTGTGGTGAATTTGCAAAAGCAGAAGATTGGAAAAAATGAGCACAGGCGTCTGAATAAAGGCAAAAATTTGGTACTTTTCACAATTCATCTGGAGTGTTGCATTCGCTTCTGGTTGCCAGATGATTTTTGCAGTTCTTTCCAATTTTTGAGAATCAGCAAACCAAAAGGGTCTTTGAGAGGGTAGATGTGAAGACTTTATATGTTTATATACATACAGTCTTACTTTGGAGTAAGCTAATCTTGTTCTTCTCTCTCTGGCTTTTTTAGAGTAAGCATTGAATGGGCTTGTACTATATATATATATATATATATTTTTTTTTTTTAATGAAGGAATTAAGTTTGCTGATTGTTGGTGGAAAACTTAGTAATATTGATTGCACTGCACTTGTGGTTGAAATTTTGCAGTGATCTGTGTGGTTATCCTGGTAGTACACACAATTTCTGTAAGAAGTGTACACCGCTCTTGGTACCTTAATTCAAATACTTTATTTTGGTAGAAAATGAAGTAAACCTTTTATTAGCGTTTGTGGGGAAGTTAGTTGTTGCTCTGGTAGCTTGTGCATTTTTAGCATAAATGTGAGAATAATCTAGGGCGGACAAGTGGGAAAAGAAGTAAATTAGTAAGATAGGACCAATGTAGATTATATCGATTGGGGACATTTTGACTGGTCCAGGAGACTTTAAAAACTCTGTCAAAAAGGTTATGCTACGCTGTATGGTTAACTGACTCTGTGTTGCTTTATATGCTCGAATTCTTTTGCTCTGTGTTTCAACATCCATTCACATACTCTGATGTACAGAGTACAAGTGCCCTGGCCTCTGGTCTGACTCCAGTAGACTCATGAGGAGACAAATCACAAAGTTATGTGATAGTAGATATTGCAAAAGCTTGCTTCAGAGACAAGAGGAACCTCACTCTGCCGGAGATTGAATGGAGCTTGGGAAGATTTCACAAAGATTGTGTGTTAGCAGAGGCGCATTTTCCAGGGTAAAGACGACTTAATCTAAAAATCAAAATTACACATTATATTAATTATGTAGAAGTATATTTTGAAATATCTTTGCAACTGGGGGTAGATAGAGGATGGTAAGGGCCTGAACTTCAAGGCCCACTGTAGAGTGTGGAAACCAAATCACTAGTCCGTGACCACCTCGAGGATGGAAAATATCTTAACATCCTTGTATACCCCTAGCTAAACACAGTGCTAGGGGTATACAAATACAGAACTTTCAGCTCTTCCTCTAAATCTTTTCCCCTTGGATTCCTTATTTGTAAAATTAGAGGATTTGGCCCTTTAATTTTAAAGCCATTTCTAGCTGTTCTCTATCCTTAAACATTTATTGAATAATCTAAGAAGATGGAGTTGGTTGCCAGCAAAATAAGGACAGTAGTACTCTGGAGACCCCTGTATGTGCATTGAGGAACATGGTCAAGAACGTTGTTAATAGTCTTGTTTGTAATATTAAGAAGTTGGAAACAACCAAAGTGTTCATTAACAAGGGAATGGGTAAATAAATTGTAGTATACTCATCTAGTGGGCTACTACTGTACAGCTGGTGGGAATATATTAGTATTAACTGTAACCACATGCATTAACATGTTTGTTAATACAGTATATGTGATTACACTTGGCCCTTGAACAACACAGGTTTGAACTGTGGCGGTTCACTTACAAATGTGCATTTTAAAAATACAGTATTTGGGGGATGCGAAACCTGAGTATATGGAGGGCTAACTTTTGGTATATGTGGTTTTCACAGTGCCAACTGTGGGACTTGAGTATGCACAGATTTTGGTATACATGGGGATCCTGGAACCAGTTATCCTCATATATCAAGGATCAGCTAGCTGTATGTATAATATATACAGTCACACACTCAATAACAGTATTTCAGTTATCAGTGGACCACATGTACAGTGGTGGCCTGGTAATATTATTATAACACCCTGTTTTTACGGCACTTTTTCTGTGTTTTCTTAAGTATAGTGACATACTGTACAGGTTTGGAGCTTATGAGCAAAAGGCTGTACCATATAGCCTAAGTATATAGTAGGCTGTACCATCTAGGTTTGTGTAAATACACTCTCTGATGTTTGCACAAGGACAAAATTGCCTAACAACACATTTCTCAGAATGTAGCCCATTGTTAAGTGACGTATGATTGTATATAGTGGGGAGGCGTGGGAATGTGATCAGGGAGAGGAAAATTCAGAGGTATTGGTAATTTATGAAATCAGGTTAAGGCAAGTTAAGCTAAAGTAACAAATAGCCCTAATATGTCAATTGTTTAAAATAAAGATTTGGTTTTCACTCTAGTTTCATGTTTAATGTGGGTTTGGCAGGTGACTGTGTTTCACAGTCACTCCATCTTTTGGTGCTGTCTTGTAGGAGTTTACCATGGTAGGAAGAAAAGAAGATTGAAAATTGAACATTGGCAATTAAATCTTTTCACCAGTAAATGACATGTGACACTCCTACTTATATTTTATTTACCAAAAGCAAGTCATACAACTTGGGGGACAGGACATAAATTCTCTCTTACCTTCTAGAAGGAGGGTTATGTCTATCGTTAAACAGTAGTTACTTCTACTGCAGTCATATTTTAGTTCTTAAACTTTTTTTTAATCATATAGGTTGGAAGACTGTGTTTATGAGTGTAACACATGCATATATTTGATGTATGATCTATTTCATAATGAAAAATTGGAAGAAAACAGTACAGCCACATGCTGTCAATTTTTAGTTAAATAAATTGTTTATTCAGAAGAGTTATTCTTCATACTGATTCTTTGCCAGTTACATTATGAATATCTTCTCCCAGTTTTTAAGTTGTCTTTTCACTTTTATCTTTATGATGAACAAAATATTTTATTTTTTGAGACTGGCTCTCTGTTGCCCAGGCTGGAGTGCAGTAGCGCGATCATAGCTCACTATAACCTTGAACTCCTGGGATCAAGCGATCCTCCTGCCTCAGCCTCCCAAGTAGCTGGGATTACAGCTATGTGCCATCACACCACACTAGTTTTCTTTCTTTCTCTCTCTCTCTCTTTCTTCTTCCTTCCTTCCTTCTTCTTCTTCTTTTTTTTTTTTTTTTTTTTTTTTGTTTGTAGCGATAGAATCTTGCTATTTTGCCTAGGTTGGTCTGAAACTCCTGGGTTCAAGCAGTTCTCCTCCCTCAGCCTCCCAAAGTGCTGGGATTACAGGCATGAGCCACCATGCTGGGCCTTAATTTTAATATATTCAAACATGTGAACCTTTTTTAATAGTGAACATTTCCGTGTCTTAAGAAATTGGTTTCTTACTATAATTAGTATAGTAGTTACAGGTGTGAGCCACTGCACCTGGCCACTATTCCTGACCTTCTATCTTTTCATATAAAAATTTTAATAATTTTACCAAATTTAACGGAAAACCCATTAGGAATTTTGATTGTAATTGCATTGACTCTTTAGATCAATTTCATCTTCATATTAACATTACCACTAACATGGTATATGTCTCCGTTTATTTAGTACTTGTTTAAATTCTCAGTAAATTTTATAGTTTTCCCTATAGAGGTATTAAACATCTTTTTGTTAGATTTGTTCCTAGATAACTGATAATTTCTGGTATTGAAATATATTCTCTTTAATTGTATTTTCTAATTGTTTTCTGCTGATATATAAAAAAGTGCAAGCCAAAAGAAAAGTCAACAAAAGACATGAATAGATATTTCCTAGAAAAGGAACTATGAAGAGATGCTCATCACCACCAAGGAGCAGAGAATTACAAATCAAGAACACAGTGAGGTACTATTTTACACCCATTTGATTGACAAAAATTAAAACATCTGACAGTGTTGTATATTGAAGAGAAAGTACATCCACAGGATCTTACACATTACTAGAGGGAGTACACTTTGGAAAGCATTTTCACGTTTCTTCTAAAGTTATACTTTGTGACTCAATAGTTCTGAGATAATATCCAAAGCAAATTCTTGTACATGTAAAATAAGAGACACAGTATTGAAAATTTACAAAAGCAAAAACCTGTAACCAACCTAAATGTCTATCAGTGGAAGAAGATCAGTAGACTCTGGTTTACTCACACAATGAAATGTTATACAACAAAATTAATGACTGCTGCAACATAGACAATATGAATGACTATTGACAGTGTGATATTAAGTAAAACAGATGTACAGCACAAAACCCTTTTTATAAAGTTGGACAACTAAGTAAATACTTTTTAGAAATATTCATAGATGCAACATGTCTATTAGAGAAGGAAGAAAATAATCAACATACGATTCAAATGATAGTTTTCTGGGGTTGGGGGAGCAGGGCTTAAATAAGGGATATGGAGCATATATCACAAACTGGTAGTCCATTGGCTTAATTTAACCCAAAAATGTATGCAGCTTTTCGGCTTTGCCTGCATCCTTCCCCCTTCTTTCTTTTTTTCCTCCTTTCTTCCTGCCTGCCTGCCTTTCTTTCCCTTCTTCCCTCCCTCCCTCTTTCATTCCTTCCTTTCTTCCTTCTCTATCTCTTTCATTTATCCAATCTTTACATTTATTTTAAGTTAATAATGGTGATAATCATCGTGTTATTTGGTAAGCCAGCTATAACTGTTGCCTTTGTTTGGGGGTAGTCCATGTACTAGGTGAGCCATTGAATTGTGAGCAGAAGTGTTACGCCACTATGGGGTCAGAGCACTTAATTGCTGTAGCAAGACCTTTCTGACCTCTCTTTTCTCCCCGTGTTGTGGTGGCCAGCAACACTGAATACTGCCTGTCCAGTCAGCCTAGAGCCCTGAGAGACTAATCAGCAGAACCACTCTGTTAGCCTTTAGTTGGCACATGTCATTAATGAAAAATAAACCTTTGTGGTTTAAAACCACTAAGATTTGCCCCTACAGCATAATCTAGATTTTCCTGATTGAGACAGTTCCCTACATTTAAAAATCAAGATATTTTACATAAAAGTCTAAATTGTAATCATAAAAATCAAAATATCTGGCTATGCTGACCTAAATTTTTTAATGATAGCAATTGACTAAAGGTGACTATGAGTTGCCCCCTTACTACCAGACTTGTGCTTCTCAGTTCACCAGTCTCCTTGATATTTGCAGCCCCTAATACACAGTGTGGGAAACAGTATGTTGTGTGTTTAAGTGGCCTGATTTGCTTATTGTTTATTGTTTAAAATTAGCATTTTCAGTCTTATAGGTAGGTTCTGTAAAAATGCGAAATAAAATAGAAGTGACTGCCTGAATTTCAGAGGAACTATTAATAATTCAGCTAATGAGTTCAACAGGGAGGTAAGCAGGCTAAGTGACGTTTTTTGACGGTATGAATAAAGATCAGAGCCAAGAATGTGTTCCTGTTGCAAGGTACAGGAGGATACTTTGGGTTTCTGGCTAAAGTCAACAATAACATTTGCTTTTGATAGTACCTCAGTCTTTTAAAAAATGTTTTCTGTACGTATCTCATTTATTCTTAGACCAATTTCATGCATCAGAGCAGGTTAATTTTCAACCAGCTTGATAGATGAGGAAACTAAGATATTGAATAAATAATTGACTTACCTGAGGTCAGTGAACTGGGCAGAAGCAAAGCTGGAATTGTGACTCTAGAGCTTTTAACTATACTTTGGGAAATTCGAATAATCTTGTTTTGCTTCAAAAGTCAATATGCCAAATTTGAATGTCCCATTTGAGTTGTTCGTTTACAAAAACTCATAATTTCACTTCCCAGGCATTTAAGAGAGAATGCTATTTATAGATCTTATTAAATATAGTATGAATGTGAGTCAGATTCTCCAGTTGTCTGCCCTAAAATGTTTACACTGGCATGGACAGTCCAAAAAGTGTAATAGAAGTATTATTATTTATAACTTTAAAGATATTTCCCCCCAGTTGTTTTATCTTCTATCGCTTTGCCCAGGCTACTATTAAAAGTAGTTTGAATGCATTGATTAGAGCGTGACTAGGCTCTGGGGAGTACAACCTTGGATTGTTCTGTAGGATGAAAGAAAACAGTTTAAGGTTAACTAGCATTCCTAGAAATAAGAGACTTCACTCAACTACATTTCTGTTATAGCATCTGAATATGTATCACATATGTACCAAATTGCCCTAAAAGCTGTTAAAATTTAAGAGAGGGTAATCCCATTTGAAAATGCAACCACCATTTTGTTCAGGAGAGCAGACAGAACCATAAATCAAATTTAAAACCAGATAATTCAGTCATCTCCCTGATTTGGTCAAAATTAGTTGATTTCTTTTGACAATTAGGAAATCAAGTTGAAAAAGAAACCTCACTTTGTGACCTAAGGCCTAACTCACTGATGGACTTCTCTGAAGATAAATTAAGAGATGGGGCAGTTTCTGTTAAATATTAATATTATGATCTAAAAACTGTTGAAACTCTACAGGAAGATGCCTGTTTTTCCCCTAGACTTTCAAGATAGAGAATGGGGTAGGAGAACCACTAGAATTATCAAACTGTAATGTTAATTTTTTATTTTCTTAGAGGAATTATAATTATTTGCTGCTCACACAAAGGAATTTTCCTCTCTTTTCTTTTACATAGATCCATTTGAACCACAGCGACGTCTCCCCGCGAAGAAAAGTCGACAACAACTTCAGCGAGAAAAAGCCCTTATAGAGCAAAGCCAAAAACTTGGACTTCAAGTTGGATCAACCTCATTACTTCCAGAGCAGCTGCTTTCAGCACCAAAACAGAGAGTTAACGTTCAAAAACCACCTTTTTCTTCCCCTGCTCTTCCGAGTCATTTCCCTCTCACCTCTCCTGTTGGTGATGGACAACCACAGGGCCTTGAAAGTCAGCCAAAGGAACTGGGACTTGAGAATTCCCATGATGGTCATAACAATATTGAGATTCTACCTCCAAAGCCAGACTGCAAACTGGAGAAAAAGAAAGTGGAATTGTTAGTAAGTCTATATGAAAAGTCCATGAGACTTTTCATCTAAACCGTTTTTTCCCAGTGGGCTTTAAGGAAATGTAACTTGTTTATTTTAACATTTTCTCTCTTTTATATTCAATCCTAGAAATGTGATGTTTAAACTATTGAAAAACAGCTACCACCTAAATATAAGCTGGATGCTGTTAGTCATTCTGTATGTTTTATGTTATTGAGTCTTCATAACAGCCTTAAAATGCATGTTTATTATTTAAACTTTATAGATGAGGTATCTGGGACTCAGAAAAGATGATACCTTCCTAAAGCTAATACACTGCTAGTAAATAGTAGAGCTGAGATTTACATATGAGTCTGTCTGGATCCAAAGTTTATGCCTTTTACACTCAGCAGAAGCAGTTCTTTTTTTTTTTTTCTGTTCTTTTTTTTCTTTTGAGACAGAGTCTCACTCTGTTGCCCAGGCTGGAGTGCAATGGCGCGATCTTGGCTCAGAAGCAGTTATTATATGCATAGTGCCTCTCCCCAAATTGACCCCTTTCTTCATCTTCCAGACTATTTCCATTGGCCCAGAAATTGGAACTTGTGGAGAGACATAAAGGGATGGTCAAAGGAGAGAGTGTAGGAAATTTAGGGGACTAATGATAAAACTCAGTTCATCATTAGGTTTCTTTTTATTTATTCTTTACTGTCTTTGTATTAGAAACAACCTTCATAATTTAGCTACACTGCTCTTGTGGAAGATGCTATTTTTTGATTTGCAAATTCTTAGAATTTTTATTTGATAGCTTGTGTTTTAATATATACTCTATTTCTTTGTTTCCTATTGATTTATCACTCACAGAGGAGAAGGAATGACTTTTATCTCTGTTTTCTCTTTTCTGAGTTCTTTTCAAAGTATCTTTTTTTTTTTTTTTCTAATCTCTGACATCTTTTTAATCTCTGCTGATCCAGATTCTATCCTGTGAATTTAAAATGTTTCCTGTCCACTAGGGGTTTACAACTAAGAAATCATTTTGACAAGAGTTATAAAACCACATGAATTTATGAAATCTACATTGAACAAGTGCATACATTAAAGTGTCTCTAAGTGTAGTTTACCAACAAAGACCTGAGACAAATAGGAGGTAAGTTTACATTGAGCTGGACAATTCAGATTAGATGTCATAGGGAAACACTCTTTTTTTAGATACTTGGAAGAATTTTCATAAAAGACATGTAACCTAAACCATTCACGTAAAGGAGAAATTTTGAGGTTTTAAGGAGGAGAAAGGAAAGCTGTGTCCTAGAGAATGTTCAGAGATGCTACCTCATTTCTCTCGGAGAGATGGCAAAGGATGAGCCAGAGAACAGTAGAGAATTAAATAAATGAGGAAGGAGGACAGACGCGGTGGCCCACACCTATAATTCTAGCACTTTGGGAGGCTGAGGCGGGCGCATCTTGGCCAACATGGGGAAACCCCGTCTCTACCAAAAATACAAAAAAAATTAGCTGGGCGTGGTCGTGCGTGCCTGTAGTCCCAGCTACTTGGGAGACTGAGGCACAAGAATTGCTTGAACCTGGGAGGTGGAGGTTGCAGTGAGCCGAGATCGTGCCACTGCACTCCAGCCTGGGCAACAGAGCGAGACTGTCTCAAAAAAAAAAAAAAAAAAAAAAAAAAAAGGAAAACAGAAATGAGGAAGCAGAAGCAGGGGATGAATAAGTAGAGAATTAAAGAAATGAGAAAGGATCGGAGATGCCTGCCTAGCAAATTCACTAATGCAGCAAGATACCATGAAGCTCTCTGAGGGCTAAAGGCCTCAATCAAAATAATGGTTAGAGAAATTCCAGGTGTCAGTGTTATAGATCATATGGGAGAGAGTGCAGGGTGAGCTGTGGAACTAAGGTGCCTAGTGAAGAGATGCCTGTAATAGTAAAAGTGAGAAATGACCAGTCCCAACACTAAGGTGTAGGAATGGAGCGACAGGGACAATTTTGGAAGTGGTTACTAGATTTGGGAATAGATACATGTGGTATAGTGGCTGTAAGAAGTGACAGTAATAGGAATAAATAGTTTTGCCGAGTTGGCATCAAGCTCATGACTTTATGGGAAATTTTAATATATTTATTTTAGAATTGGACAGATTGTAAGACAATACATGTTTTCAGATCTTTGAATTTTTTTTCTTTAGCCCAGCATTCCAGTCTTAGCTCTTAGTGTTTTACTTCGTTTAAAAATGTCTGAGTTGGGCTGGGACAGTGGCTTACACCTATAATCCCAGCACTTAGGGAGGCAGAGGCAGGAGGATAGCTTGAGCCTAGAGTTCGAGACCTGCCTGGGTAATACAGCAAGACCCTGTTCTGCACAAAAAGGAAAAAAAAAGACAAAAATCAAGTCTAAGAGTTGGGAAAAAGTGAACAAATTGAAAGAAAATATTAACGTGTGAAATAAACATTGGTTATTGTCTGAAGCATGTTAACGTGGTGGAGACTTTATAGAAAACTCTAAAAGGTATAAGTAATATGACATCAGCTACAGACCAATTTTTATTAATCTCCATTCTGCATATAATACATAATTAACTTACACAAATTTCTTTGTACTCCTAAACACATGCACAGTATTCTGGCTTCTAGTTTGTGAGTTCCTAGATTATATACATATTACGGATTTCAGAGATCCAATTTATGTAAGCCTCTTTACTTTAGATCGTAGTCTTTGTTCCCATTAGAACAAAATAATGAACTGCAGGTGGGTTTCTTTTAAGAGGACTTTTGAAAGAACATATACATAAATCTTCTTGATTAAATTTTATACTTAGGGGACTGAGACTGGTAAGGTGTGGGATAGGGTAGCAGTTTCTTTTTCTTTCATAAACTCATTTTTATGCTTTTTTTGCCCCCTAGGCAAGAAAAATCTCGTTGGGAAGTCCTCCAACAAGAACAACGGCTAATGGAAGAGAAAAATAAACGTAAAAAAGCTCTTTTGGCTAAAGCTATTGCAGAAAGGTGAGGCACCTGAACCAGGAGAGGCTGTTTGTAACCTGTAACCTGTTCTGTCATGTGTTATATTTATTTTCCCACGTCTCTTTTAATAAACTGATATTTTTTCTTCGACCATTACTTTTAAGTAAACAAATTATGCTTTATAAGTGATACTGAAATTCCAATTATAATTTATTAAGGAGAACTTTTTAAGCATAGAGCATATTAAATTTGTAAATATAGTTGCAGTTAAAACTTAAAGACCTTCATTAGTGCTTCCAGTTTTAGCCATCTACACAATCATAAGGGAAGCAGTAAATAGCTATCAGTATATGTAAATTAGCAACAAATGCAAGTTTTAATTTTTATGTAGGGAGGCCTTAATCATTTGATGTGTAGAGGAATAAGGTTTTCTACATAAGTGACATACTCCCATGAATCTTAAGTGTATTTCCTATGGGCGTTTTCTTAAATAATGTGTCCCGCCTCCACAAGTAGAAGATACATGATATAGTTTAACTTTTTATTGATGACTCAGGGTCGTTATTCTGAGCACTGTGTGAGATTCAATTTTTCTTTCACCTTCCAGTGTCTATCAGCAGCCCCTTCACATTTACTGCATTGTACCAGCCCTATACAACATTCCCATTGGAATCATTCTTCCCATCCCTCACCACTCTTGCTGAGTTTGTAGTTTCTGTCTAATCTCCTGTGGCCTTAGGAAACTAAACTTAGTCAATAAATCAATGGTTGTGAATAGTGAAAAATAAATGCAAGGAAATATTTAGTGACATTTTCTTTTTAGACTTCCAGAAAAGTCTGTCAAACTGTTACTGCTTGAAGCTAGAGTATGTGTAGGGGCAGGAGAAGAGGGAAGAGGGTGATAGGTATAAGAGTAGTTTAGAATTTTGTCTACCAGAGGCGTGAGTGTATTTGAGAAATCATGATTTTTCTTTTTCTACTACTGGTACACCTTTATCTTTCTTGAAGCACAGGAAATATGCAACTCACTGAGTTACTATGTTTCAAGGGAAAAAACCAGCAGATAAAAGAGTAGTACCTTCTTTTTTTTTTTTTTTTTTTTTTGTAAGTGATTATTTAAAAATAAAGCATTTTAGTAGTCTTTGATTTCTAAGAGATGGGAAGGCTGTTTTCTGTGGTTTTACAAAAACATGTACAGGCTCGGCAGTTCTTCTTATAAGTGTTTTTGATTTTAGACAGAAAGCACCAGTATAAACAGAAGTGTAGGGAAATGCATCATGTTTGAACTATTAATAAAAGGACAGTGAAGTACTTGACATTAAGTGAACTTTTGTAGGCTGAAAGGAAGGGTAAATGCCTAAGAGTAGAAATCTAGAGAATGTGCTGTGTAACATAGTGGACTTATGTGGGGATTTTTCTTCTTCATTCACAGTGTGTGTGAAAATTTGAAATGAGTGAAATCATGATTAAAGGGTTGCTTTTTTATTTTCTTGTTCCATTTCTTAAGTATATATTGTACTTGGGAGAGGGGATTAAGAAATGATGAGGTTGGATGTGCTTTTAAATAAGGAAAATGAGTGTTTTGGTGTTCAACTCCATAAAGAATTTGGGGAACTAGTAGTTTTCCTAGAGAACAAGAATCAAAGCAATAAAAGTTTGGGGAAATGGGTCCCAAGAAAGTTAAAACTAAATGGATGTTCTCAGATGTATAAAGAGGTGTGGTTTAGTATAGGCATCTGTCTGTTCTTAATGGCAGGTAAGTATCAGACAAATGAAAATGGGCTTAGGAAGAGGAAGAATTAAAGACTAGAAATTTGGAAAGCTCTGTTGAATGTTTCAATGTAAAGGGAATACAGATATATTCTTTTAGTGTTTGTTCTCTTTACAGAATGAGTATCTACAAATGAACTATTTGCTGAGTTTTTTTTAGTCTTGTTACTTTGTTTATGCAACATGCAAATATAAAATTTCAAAAACTCAAATGTTAACCAGCATTTATTTTATTTCAATTTTCCTGAGTTTTTTCTAACTTTTAAAACATAAATTATAAACATATATACAGTATCTTGCTTTTTCGCTTACATTGTATATGAACCCATGGTTTTAAAATGTTCTTACTTTCCCACTCACATACCTGATTTTCTAGATCCAAAAGAACTCAGGCAGAAACCATGAAACTAAAGCGGATCCAGAAGGAGTTGCAGGCTTTAGATGACATGGTGTCAGCTGACATTGGAATTCTCAGGAACCGAATTGATCAGGCCAGCTTAGACTATTCATATGCTCGGTGAGTTGGGGAAATTGAACAAGGAGTATGATTTAATTAATGTTTATTGCCAGCTATTCCAGGGGCTTTTATGTATATATCATAATTTAAGCCTCAAAACAACCCCATTCAGTGCTGTATTTATTCCTCTTTTGTGCTAATTCAGGTGTCTGCTCTTCAGTGACGTCTTCCTTAACTCTGCCCTACTAGTTAACCTTGTTCGTGTGCCATTAGAGCAGATCTTGCATTATTTATTTACATTTTAGTCTTTGCTGCTAAACCCTCAGCTATTTAATGTTTGGAAGTTTTTTATTCATCTTTCAGGATCCAGCAAAGTAAATATCTGAATGATTTGCCCAAAACTGTTATTCTAACACCATGTCTATGTTCTTTCCATTAAAGTTTTTGATATCTGACACGGTCCTATAGGATTGAAATCTAGTTCTCACTTTAGCTTTTGTCAGAGTAAGAGGATCTAGTTTAGTTTTTAAAAGCTTATGAATAATTTAAGCAGATCCACTGTCTTGGAAATTTGAAATATTTTCTCTTTTCTTTTTTTTCAATTATATTCTTATGAGTTGGTTTAATATATGTTTCCTTGGTGTCAACCATTGGCATTTTTTAAAAGAGAAAAAAATACCATGGAGTATTTTTAAAATGAACTAACACATGTAATGAATTACATGGACTTTGCAGACAGATAAAAGGGCAAAAAATTATATCCAACTTCAGGGTTTTCAGCCCTTTCAACATTGCTTTAATCATACTGGTTTGTCTTTTTTTGCAAGGGAATGCTGTGTTAATGACTTGATTTTGTATCTTTCTCTGTTACACTAGAAATCAATCAAAATGCCTCATTAGGCCAGGGTAAACCACAACATCAGAATGTTTATGTAACAGTTTATTAAAGCGGAAATGCTTGATTGTGGTTTTTAATTAACTGTTGAGTGTTTAAGAAAGAGACTTGTGGTTGTTCTTGTGATTCTTGTAATTGTTGTTGGACCATATGCTGTTAGACTTAAAGAGTTGTCTTTATTAATTAACTACCTAAATGAATGCCATCAGTAGCTGATAACCAGAACTTCCAGGTTTCCATTAATAAGGTCATTAAGGGAGGTAACAGAGATTTTATTTAAGATTAAACTAAGCCTTGGTTTGTAGCATATTTTATTCTCTGTAACATAAGTTTGCCAGAGGAACATTTTTATGCCTTTGTAGCCTTTTATATGAATAATTCATATTATAAGGTACAAGTACTAGGTACCTCAATAGAAATTTGAGGCCGGGCACGGTGGCTCACGCCTGTAATCTCAGTGTTTTGGGAGGCCAAGGCAGGCGGATTACGAGGTCAGGAGATCACGACCATCCTGGCTAACACAGTGAAACCCTGTCTCTACTAAAAATACAAAAAATTAGCCAGGCGTAGTGGTGGGCGCCTGTAGTCCCAGCTACTCGGGAGACTGAGGCAGGAGAATGGCGTGAACCTGGGAGGGAGGCGGATCTTGCAGTGAGCCAAGATTGCGCCACTGCACTCCAGCCCTGGCGACAGAGCGAGACTCCGTCTCAAAAAAAAAAAAAAAAAAAAAGAAAAAGAAAAGTAATTTGATTTTGTTTTAATTCTGTTCTAGTGGAAACTGGAGAAAGATGCCTTTTCATATTCAGTATTATATAAGAAATGTCATAGTTTTAGCCTTCTAAGAACCACAAAGAAGGTGGGGTTACTAAAGGAAAAAACATCCTATAGTCTCTAAGTATCCTAAATGAAATTTTAGTAAATTTTTACATCTTTAATAAGTTACAGATGACAGTTTCTCATGTTACTAATATTGATTTAGTTGAATGTAAGTAGATGTTGTGTGCCGCTGTTTTTATTTTTATTTGTGAGATGGAGTATCACTCTTATTGCCCAGGCTGGAGTGCAGTGGCGTGATTTCTGCTCATTGCAACCTCCGCCTCCCAGATTCAAGCGATTCTCCTGCCTCAGTCTCCTAAGTAGCCCAACTACAGGCACCCACCACCACACCTGGCTAATTTTTTTTATTTTTAGTAGAGATGAGGTTTCACCATGTTGGCCAGGCTGGTCTTGAACTCTTGACCTCAGGTGATCCGCCTGCCTCGGCCTCCAAAGTTCTGGGATTACAGGTGTGAGCCACCACACCTGGCCGTGTGCTGCTATTTTCAAAAGCCGAAGCTCTTGGCGTTCAGTCAAAGGAAAATATAGGCAATGGTGATTAGAACCATATAGTGTGTCTTGTTCATGTGTAAGATTAAGGTATCATTTTCTAAATTTGCATTTGTGGTTACTGAGAAATTACAGATTGGTAAAATAATAATATGGTCCAGATTTCGAGTGAAAGATAATCCCTAGGACAGTCAGTTTTTATGGGAGATTTCCTTGTTTTTTCTTTTTTTAATAAAAATAATATCTTAGTTCTGTAGTATTTGGTACAATGCTATGTCCACAGAAGGTTCTTGGATAGTAAATAGGCCAGAACTTGCTTTAAAATTGGCTTCTGTAGAGCAGTGTTTGGAGAGACACCTCTGAGAAGACTGGCACTTTGAGTGAGCCAATTTGAGAGAGTTGCTGCTGCTACTGCTACTGTTCACCACTGGGATTACAGTGTTGCCATATGCTGTGCAGACCAGCTTACAAAATCAAGAGTGGCTGCATGTAGAACATTTTTTTGAATCACTGTTGACCATCTAGGTTTCATAGACACCTTCATACACACAAACATACACCCACAGACAAATATTTTTAAATCACTTTATGAATAATTTTTAAAAGTAAGATTAAAAGGGATTGTGTAAAACAAAGATTTTAATAAGAATATAAGCCTGGTAACCATCTTTGTATCAAGTAATGTTTGACTCACAGACATGAAAAGCTGAGAGAATATAATTACATTACATCCTTGTAGCAACAAGGGATAGTCTAGATACTTGTAAAATATTGGGGGTAAGTTCTCCCTGCTGAAATGATTAACTCTATGATAATATTTTTCCTTTCTATGCTTAGAAATATATTTTTCATTCACTGACTCTCAAGTTTGAGAAAATTCACCTAGGATATGTTTTGCTGAAGACTCATCTGAGATTTCACATATGATCGATTTTTATCATCTGGACTCTAGAATGTGTCTCTGCATTTCTATTAGTTTCCTAGGACTGCCATGACAAGTAATCAAAAACTGAGTGACCTAAAACAACATAAATTCCTTCTCTTGCATTTCTGGAGGCCACATACCCAAAATCAAGGTGTCAGGTTTGTAATGTCTTCAGAGACTCTAGCTATCCATTTCTTGCCTCTTCCAGCTTCTAGTGGCTGTGGGCATCCCTTGGCTTGTGGCCACGCCACTCCATTCTGTGCCTCCATAGTTATATTGCCTTTTCTTCTCTCTCAAAACTTCCTCTGCCTTTCTCTTAAAAAGATGCATGTGATTACACTTAGGGTCCAACAGTATAATCTGAAATAAACTCCTTTCAAATCCTTTACCTTAATCACATATTTTTCCATATAAGGTAATTTTCACTCATTTGTCATAGAAAGTAATATTCACAGGTCCCAGGAATTAGGAATTCTCTTTGGGAGGCCATTTTTTAGCCTACCACAGGATTCATCTTTTGATTTCTGTAACAGTGGCAAAATGTCTTCCTCTGTCAGTTGTCTCTACTTTGCTAATACTGGATAGGCAGAAATGAAAACTAAAAACAGTTTTCAAAAATGGTGTTTTCAGTCTTCTTTTATATCTTCTGGAGGTGACATAGTACTTTGTACATCACAGTAAAGAAGGTCAACAATGATAACTTATTGCATCATCCTTTTAGATCATTATTTTATTTTAATTTTTTATTGCAAAAGAGAATAATTGATAAGTAATGATGAAATAATTCCTAGGATGATGAAATGGCAGAATGTTTCAAGATACAGGAAATATAAAAATACTGCAATAATCCTCTATCTTAGATTTATGAAAGGGTTCATTGGACCTCTCTAGTAATTGCAGAATACAATTTATTTTGTTTTTTTAAATAAGTAAATTTTCTCATTGTTTGAAAGGCTTAAGAAAAGGTAAAAATTATGAAATGCTAATTTATACAAATAGTGAGAACTGCTCAGAAAAGGAACTGAAAAACTAAAAGTGGACCCGTGGAACCCAGTGCTATACAGAGGGTTAATGGTTGAGTTTTTAAACATTTAAGGGGATACCAAAACAAAGAGATACTTTCTAAAATCCTTTAAAAATAACTTTCATTGATCCATTCCATCCCCCTTTAAAATAACAAAACAATTGTATAATTACATTTCCAGTTCACTCTGTCTTACTATGTTATGTATAATGCTCTTATTATTTTGTTCCAGAATGTCATCATACACTACTTTGGTATTACCCACCTGACTGTAGGCTGGTAGTGCAGTTTGTGAAACTAATCAATATTTTAAATGTTAAATCACTCTGTAGGAGAGTATATATTCGTATTTCTGACCAGAAAGACTTTGAATAAATAAACAAAATACAAAATCTTCAGTGATTTATCCAGGGTGATAGATCAGTGGAAACCAAGGGACCTATTTGCAGATGTTAATTTCAATTCAGTATTCATGAGTCCATACTGTAAATCTCTACTGATTGATTTTGACTGGCTGAAGGAGACCACAGACTTGCAGAGAAGGGAGGTTTGAGTCACGGTCAGGTCAGGGCATTCATACACCTATTGAGAATGTCAGAACCCCTGTCTTGTTGCAAGAATATTACATGAACAGGGTATGTTATAAAGTATGGAAATAAGGGAACTAGGTATCCAGTAGAGTTCCTTTAGAACAATTCTTTTAACATAGGGGGTTATTGAAAGATAATGGGCACTCTCATTCTTACATTTACTATATTTAATTAAAAAAAAGGAAATATGATAGATTAACATTATGTAAATGAGTTTTCAAGTATAAATACCAGGTCCCTAAATTTTGTGTAATCTTAATTTTAGATTCATGCTTACTAATACATTAACAGTACTTTTTGATTCTGGTGTTCTAAAGGAGAAGTTCTGTTTCTTGAGCACCTACCATACACAAGACTGGAAGCTTGCCCCGTTTATACTGTTTAATACTCAAAACTCCTATGAGGTATTTTATCATCATTGTTTTACAGATAGACCAAGACTCAGCTTAAGTAACTGCCCAGAGTCTCTGTACTGGAATTTTCAATTATTGCATGCCTCTTCCCCAGCCCCTTCCAGAGGAACCTGACTGTGTTTTGGACTCAGGATGCTGACCCTGAGGCATACCTAATTAGAACAAAGATGGGCTACCGACTCCAGTACATTTAATTCATAGGCTAAGTAGTGGTTCATGGCATGGCCTGACACTAAGAGTTCTGTTTAAGCTGAGATGAGCTGGGCAAACCTGGGTTCTTCTCTGAGACTATGGAATTGGATCACTGAGAGATTGAGTGGAGTGAATTTGATACAGATTGCAGGTGGTGGCCATACTGGGCTGTGAGTGTGATAGGAGAGCTGAAATGAGAGAAAATGTGTTGCTTCTAAGCATTGAAGAGAATAGCCTTTGATTCTGATGACATGACTATGAAATTGCCTCTTGCAGCCTACAATAAAACTCAATTTTTACCTGAGCTAGTTTGACTGGATATCTGTTCTTTGCATCCACGAAAAGCCTTAACCAAAACGGGCACACACGGTAATTGTCAGGAAGGTTTTGACCCCTGAGTTGTCTAAAATGAAAGCCATTTATTATTTTCACTGTATTTTTTTCCAAGACAGAGAATCCTAAATTAGGAGATACACCTGTTTCTTTTTGCCATAACTCTTATACTAGAAGCTACGTATTACACTAAGTCGATGTAGGCACTCATAACAGGTAAAGCAGCGTGGCCTTCACAACTGCTAATGGTAATGAAATTGAAGAACTAGTTGGAAATCAACCTTTTTTCTGACAAAGAGGAAGGACCCTCTTGTTGCAAAAAGAAAAGCAACAAATTGTATAGAAAAGGTAAAAGACAATAAATTAAGATACGATAACTCTTCTTTTTGTACTGACCTAATGCAGAAGAAAAAAAGTGAGATTGCATGGTGACTTCTCCGGTAGAATTGCTCTGCTTCACATACGACTTTACATAAGATTACCTATCAACAGAGTTTATACATGTGTAAATATGTAAAATTTCCTACTAAGTGTAAATGGAGTAGTGGAGAGAGTGAGAACAACTTAACCCAAGGTTTCTCAAGTGGGAGCATTTTTGTCCAATAAAGGGACATTTGACAATGCCTGCAGACACTTTTGCTTATTACAACTTTTGAGAATTACTGGCTACTGATGGGTAGAAGCCAGTGATGCACTTTAGCATCCTGCAGTGTGCAGGACAGCTTCTCACAACAAATAATTATATGGCCCAAATTGTCAGTAGCACCAAGATTGAGAAATCCTACATATAGCTCTCCTGAGGTTTTCTACTTGATGTTTATGTCTTGCTGTCACCCAGTATCATTTTGCTGGGTGTGCTCTGTCCCATTTATATTCATCTCCCAACCACTGTCCATATCTTTCTCCATCAGAATTTGTCTCTTTTTTTCTAATTTATTAATCAAGAGATACGATTTTCCACTTTCTCCATCTCTTGTCTTACTTCTTATAAATTTAACCAGCTGTGTGCTAAAGCTAGCTTACCCTGGCTCATGTGGATTTTGTGTATCTCTTCCCAGTTCTGCATTCAGTAATATCACCTTGGTGGTAGTAGTTATCCCATGGAAATGTAAACGCTACAAATCAGGGCTCCCCATCCTCCCACTCCGGAAGTAGCATACCACTGAATTAACCTTTTAGACTGCCTTCACTCAAAAACAGCTTTGGAAAGAAAACATTCGTGCAGAATGATGTGTTTTATTAGGTGAATTCAAGTAAGGATATTGTGAAAGTTTCAGCAGCCATGGCCTAGTTTGTCTAACATGTAGACAAGTGTTTGTAAAGCAGTAATATCCATATCTTCATTATCTATTTTTTCCCAGTTTTGGAGTTTAATTATTGTTTCTAGATCCTCTTTTGAATATCTTCTTCAATGGAAAACTGATGGACTTATCTTTATACACATCCTTACAGGAAGCGGTTTGACAGGGCTGAAGCAGAGTATATTGCAGCAAAGCTAGATCTGCAGCGCAAGACTGAGATAAAAGAGCAACTCACTGAACACCTTTGTACAATCATACAGCAAAATGAGCTCCGGAAGGCCAAGAAGTTGGAGGAGTTGATGCAACAACTAGATGTACAAGCTGATGAAGAGGCTCTGGAGCTTGAGGTGGAGGTAGAGAGATTGCTACATGAACAAGAAGTAGAAGCAAGGAAACCAGTGGTTCATTTAGAGAGGCCATTTCAGGCTGCTGAGGAGAGTGTGACTTTCGAATTTGCAAAAGAGAACAAAAAGTGTCAAGAACAAGCTGTTTCCCCAAAGGTAGATGAACAGTGTGGAAATTCCAATAGCATCCCCTTTCATAGTCCAAACTGCCCAAATCAAGAAGGTAATGACATTTCAGCTGCTTTGGCCACATGAAGTTCTGGTATTCTTTTGAACTAATATGGTATTCAGTGAAGTATACTTTTTGCAGTAGATTATGCCCTCACCTCCAATAAAAACCTCTTTAAAACAATGCTGATTTTTGAATTCATGATTAGTTTTAGTAAATTAATATGTTTGGCCATTCTAAAATCCAAAATTATGATAAGTTTATTTCTGGGGGTATATTTCACCTTGATTTTGGCCCAGTTCTTTCAGTGTTCCATTACCCTTTTTACTGAATTAAAGTTAAGTGACTTAAAAGGATGGAAGAAAAACTACATGGTTGGAGTGTTTTTAGACCAGATAAATATAGAAAAGTAGAATGGAAAATGATACTCAATACCTAGTTGAACGCATTTCACTTCTCCTGGGAGATGTATTAAGACTGGAAGTCCTATTTTATGTAATCAGTAAAAAGACAAAAATTACAGTGTGAAAAAGAGAAAGACAGGAATCGAAGAAAAAAGTTGCAGGTTGAATTATCTATCTGGATATTACTAGAGTTGTAAAACTTGGAAATTGGAATTTATGTGAAGAACCAGACAACTGAAGCCAGGATCACTTTTGTCTTCAATTTACCTTCAAATGGTTTTAGTTTATAACTTGGGTTTTGTTATTTGACACACACACACGTATATATAAACATACATGTAATTTTACTATTATATTGTCATTCCTTTAATCGATGAATTGATTAAATTTAGACAATTAAAACATTTCTAAAGTGAGGCTGAAAATAATATAGAAAATCTCATTGCTACTTGTGATGATCAAAAAAGGATGTATTTTCTTTCTAAAGTTATCTATAAATATGTGTTTGATATGTTGGACATGAATTACCCTGTCATGAAGCATTTAAAAGCTGATTTTCTTGTTAGTTTGTTAATTACCTGTTACTAGTATTTGACCAATACATTGTGCTGTATGTAAATGTGTAAATAAATATTGTAATTTTCTCACAAAGTCTGTGAGTATCACATTAAATTATGATTTATTTACCAGAAATTCCAAAAAGTCAAAATATTACCTTTGAGGACTTAAAAAAAAAAACAATTATTATCAGAGAACATAAGCACAAATATAAGATTGTATCCATAAAAGTTTCTGAAAAACTTAGGGACGTCCTGTTTTTAAATGGGTTTGTTTGAGGGTATTATCTTCTGGTAATAATAATATAGATGAGCTTTATATTTTTATATTACGTAATTTGAGTTGAAAGTATAACATTTCATTACTGACTTCTCTAAAGCATTTCTATAGATAGTTGTGCTTTTATTTATGAATGACATACATAAAAGCCAAAAGTTTCATTGTCTAACACACTTCTTTTTCTAAGGAATAAACAAGTCTGATGTACTCACAGTGTCTTTCATTTACCTTAAAAAAATTTCTAACAGTTTAGTATGTGTTAAGCATTGTGTGACAATAATGCATCTTGGATCTCTTTGTGGTACATACAGTTATTTACTTTTGTTAAGCCTCTGTTAAGGAAAACTGATTATCAATGAGGTTTTATAATATTGGTTAAATGCAGATATGTGCAATCTTAATTCTCAGTCTGAACACTTCAAAGATATATGAAGAAATGAGAACCATGAAAAAGAAATGTTAGATGAGACCTCAGAGATAATCTAATTTAATCTTGTTTTTTTTGTTTTTGTTTTTTGTTTTGAGATGGACTCTCACTCTGCTGCCCAGGTTGGAGTGCAGTGGCACGATCTCAGCTCACTGCAACCTCCGCTTCCCGGGTTCAAGCAGTTCTTCCTCAGCCCCCTGAGTAGCTGGGATTACAGGCGCCTGCCACCACGCCTGGCTAATTTTTGTATTTTTAGTAGGGACAAAGCTTCACCGTGTTGGCCAGGCTGGTCTCAAACTCCTGACCTTAGGTGATCCACCTCAGCCTCCCAAAGTGCTGGGATTATAGGCGTGAGCCCCTGCTCCCAGCCTCATTTTATTTTATAGTGAGGAATTTGAGAGCCCAAGATTTCAGTAGCAGCTTATTGGCCAGCTGGCTCATTTGAAATTTAAAGTGCTAGTAAAGTTGCTGTTCCGTATTCCAGATGTGTCACTTACATATTTCAGGCTGTGAAGTTCACTGCACTGCATCCTTCTACTTGCAAATTTTGCTTTATAACCTGTTGAGGAGGAGTGTGTGTGTGTGCATGTGTGTGTGAGAGAGAGAAGTGCTTTCAAATGTGGCTATAAAAGGTCGACTGAACCCATTATTTTGAAAAAATGTTATCTTGCTTGGCTTTCCTAGGGTGGTATGAGAGTACTCAGGTGATGATATAAGTGACAAAGTCATATTGCATCAGTTTTATACAAAGGCAGCTGTATCCCATCTGTGGGAGGAACAAGAGCAAATGAATGAGAAGTGAGGGTTCATTGGTATGAAGACCATCTGCACTGGCTTTTCTGGGATCACCCTGACATAGACATGTTTCAAATAAAATACAGTACGTTTGAAAGGGTTTGATATATAAATTCACAAATACACAATAATTGTTAATTTCTGTGAAGGAAATTACTGGTTCAAAATTACTGCCATGAGTTTATTGCAGCACTTTATAGAGCTGTCCCTCCCGGGGTTAAACTTCTCTCCTTGCTTCCACTTCTCAAATTCTTAGAGCTGAGGTGTGGATTCTTAATGATGTGAAAAGTAATCTAGGGGCCACCTCTTTGTGTTATCTCACTTGTTCTATTTAAAAGATAATCTTTACCAAATTGTAGTAATTCTCAAAGTATACATTTACTTGGGTAAACTTAAATTCCTGAATTGAAGGGTTTTTATACTTTGATTTTCTATTCCTTTCTTTAGGGCCATTTTGGGGGGGTTTCAGAGAAGCAAAATTTGTTAAAGCACAGTCTTCATTGCACTTAAATAAAAACTTGAGTTTTTCACCTCTGCATAGTTCTGCTGAATTACAGCACTTGCAGGTGGTAAATCTTTGTATTCACTGAGGACAGCTGGTTTCCAAGTCAGATGATAATCTCTTACTGGAATTCCTACAGCGTATTTCATTGCTGGATTGGCATTTGAATTACAGAGTAAAAATTCAGCTATAAACTTCTCATTCTGGGTTTGCATTTAGCAACATAGTACTCTCAAGGAACTTATCTAAGTATTCAGCAACTTCCTCTTCTTGGCATTGGCACAAAATGGACTGAAGTTATTCTGACCCCGGCCATTCTCAGTGACCTTTATAAATGATGTTTTGAGTTTATTTATATTTCTAAGGAGCCAAGTAAGCCTTTTAAAAGGCCCTGATAGATGTAACTCAGTCTGCCAGGCAAGACCTGGGGCCACTCTGGATCAGGGTAATTATACCCTTTCTCAACATAGATCTATCCTAGGCCTGATCTGAACTATTCTCTGGCGGGATGAAGCAGGACACTGTTCTCCAATCTGGCTTTATCTTAATGTCAGGCTATTTTTGCAAGCTCCTAATCCCAAACAGCTGTCTTGAAAATACAATATCATTTATTTATGCAATTGATCAAACAACTGAGTAGAGCTATCTATAGGGACAGAGCTATGTAAGAGGCATATGATCTCTGCCTTTTGTTCTTGAGAAGCTTATACTCTAATTGAAGCAATAGGATTCACATTCATAAAAGGCTGATATGAAACAATGTCTTAATGGAAAGCAAAATAAGTGATTGGAACACTGAACATGGATGTATCCTCCAGAAGTCCCAAATTTGTAGAACACTCTTAACTTTATTCTATCCAGTTTTGCAGTCTATGCATGTGCCTAGGACCTGCCATATCTTTCAGTTCGCCTTTAGTACTACGAAGCAACACATATACAACCAAGTGCTTTGGGAGGCCGAAGTGGGCAAATGACTTGAGCTCAGGAGTTCAAGACCAGCCTGGACAATGTGGCAAAACCCCATCTCTACCAAAAATACAAAAAATTAGCTAAATATGATGGTGTGCGCTTGTGGTCCCAGCTACTTGGGAGGCTGGGGTGGGAGGATCAATTGAGCCTGGGAGGCAGAGGTTGCAGTAAGCCAAAATCATGCCGCTGCACTCCAGCCTGGGCAACACAGTGAGACCATGTCAAAAAAAGAAAAGAAAAAAAAGAGACAATATGTGCAGATTTTGAGTTTTTAAAGCACAGTCCCCAGGACAAGAGTGAATCGGAAAGACGGAAGCTTTTTCCCTGTCACTGGTTTAAAATAGGGGACCCATTGGAATTCATCAGTGCAAAACTCCATCAGGCGTTGGGAAAAACTACTTTAAGAACAGACCTTTCTGACTGAGGGTTGATGGTATCTCTTTAGATGAAAAATAGCTTAAATGTTAGAGCTCATTACAATTACTCAAGGTGTTGTGGAACCAAGGGGCAGTCAAGTATTGCCTAAGTCAGAACAAGATATAAATGGAACAGACAATGTGAGCTCAAGGATAACTCAACATGGAGGCTTGTTCAAAGATCACACATAAGGGAGGTCTTTCCAAGCCAAATAATTCCAGGAGCCTAAAATAGAACCATAATTAAGCAATAAGAAGTGACAGGGATAACATTTCTTAGTGATTATAGCATGCCTCAAGGGATAAGTCACTAGGCCAAAGGTTCAGATGAGGAGTGAAGTAAACCTGCAATGTCTAGTGTCTCTGCTGTTAGAGGGAGAATGAGAAGGAAATGAATAATTGGAGTTAGAAGAGTCATTTCATGAGCCATTATTTCAGTTGTTGGGTAATATTACCATGTGTATAGTACATGTGGCCATTAGTTGTATCCAGCATTCTGAAGCTGTGTATTTATGCCAGAGCTTTCACTAAATTTAAAACTGTAGAATTAACTATTTCATATCTGTAACCAAGCAAAAACCAGGCAGTTCAGACACAAACCTGAAAATCAGTAGCCTTAAATATGGAAGTACAGTCTGGTAGAATTATGATTACAGTCGCTTAGCCCTGAAGCATGTTGGGTCATTTCCCATACTGTGGTTCATTCACCTCATGTGCATTTCCCTCAGAAATTACCAGTAGGCTTGGCTCCAGTGTCAGAGCCAGAAGCATCTTGAACTTTCTAGTCTGAGCTTTTCCTCCCCTACCACTATGCTGTTGGTGGAAGAGAGGGAGCACCCTAGAACTAGTGATCAACTAAACCGCACACTATGGTGGTGACAAGTCCTTCACCAGGATGAGAGATGAGATGCCCAGTAGCCATAAGATGGGGCGAGAAGTACCCAGCTCTGACAGAGACCCTGGAAAGCCCTGCAGATAGAAGCAGGTGTCTTATTGCTGTATTCCTCTCCGTGTTTCTGTCTGATCACTTCAGAAGATATGAAACAAAGAGGGCAAGGTCTCCTGTGGTCCTACTAGTCTCCCATGGCACAAGACAGGTCTGTATTCTTAACAAAAGTCTAGGCAAACAATGGGTTCTCTTAGCCTAAGCCCTCTTTCAGGGGACCAGTGCTCTTTCTTTCAAAATACGCTCTTTGGAGAAGATCTGAAGACAGTTACTTGAATCTTGGGGAAATGTTAAGTTAGTAGATTACTTCTCAAGAGTGTTTGCATTTTAATACAATGGAATATTTTAAAGTAATGTATTTTAATTTGTGTAGTATAACTCTTAGCCCCCAACTAAAGAAATGCCAAGCATCAGAGAGCAGGTGAGAGAACTGGGGAATGGTAGTGTACCTGGAGAGGACTTGAGGACATCCTATAATCATATCCTACTGCATGGGCTGAGAAATGAGTTCCTGAAGCCTTTGCCTGTGCTATGATAATCTCCATTTGAGGAAAATGACCCCAACCTGTCCTTTTCCTATTGCTGGTGCAACATGCTAGTAGAGAAGGGAAACTAACTCTGCCATTCTAGGCACATATATCTGTTGTTTATGGCTGCATAACAAACCACTGCATAACTTAGTGTCTTGAAACAATAACCACTTTTATTTGCTCAGAGTTCTATGGGTCAGCAATTTGGTCTAGGTTCAGCTGGAAAATTCTGCTGATCTTGCTGGGGATCACTCATGTGATTGCAGTAGGCAGGTGACTTTCCTAGGGCTGGATGATCCAAGACAGCCTCATTCACATTCTGGCAGTTGGTGATGCCTTTCACCCAGACGTTTTTTTCCATTTAGTCTCTCAGTCTCAGGAGCTTGCTCAGGCTTCTATTCATGGAGGTCCCAGGGTTCCAAGATGGCAGCAGTAGAAGGTGCAGGGCTTCTTGAAGTCATATCACATTACTTGCTGCAGTCCACTGATGAAAGCAAGTCACGAGACTGGCTAAGATTCAAGTGGTGAACAAACAGTCTTGATAACTTGATGGGAGGGGTAGGAAAGTCACATTCATATAGGAATGAGAGGGATTGTTGTGATCTTTGTAAATAATTTACCACAGTCAGCTGCCTTGTTACAATAATTACATCCTTTACAGGTACAAAAATGTATTCACCACCTCCCCAAAAAGTCTCATCCATCCCATTCTGGTTTCAGATGTGGAGTCCAAGGTTTCATCATCTAATCAAGTCCAGATGGGAATGAGGCACCTCAGGTTTTGAACTTCCAACATGACTCCTCTTAATCTAAAAACTTGTGAACTAAAATGAAAATTTACCTGTCCTCACCACACTTCAATACACAGTGGTGAGGGGAATAGGATAGCTTTAGGAGACATTCCCTTTTTAAAAGAAAAGGTGGTTGGGCATGGTGGCTCACACTTGTATTACTTGCACTTTGGGAGGCTGAGGCAGAAGAATTACTTGAGGCCATAAGTTTGCCTGGGCAACATAGTGAGAGCTCATCTCTACAGAAAGTTTTTAAAATAATAAAACTACCCAGGCATAGTGGCACACACATGTAGTCCTAGATATTCAAGAGGCTGAAGCAAGAGTATTGCTTGAGCCCATAATTTAAAGTTGCAGTGAGCTATGATTGCACCACTGCACTCCAGCCTGGGCAACAGAGTAAGATCCAGTCTGGAAAAATAAAATAGCAAAACCAAAAGAAGAAGAGGAACAGGAAGCAAATGGGAAGCATCCTGAAATCTAGCCTGGGACATATTGTCAGGAATCTCTTTTCTGGAGACACTGAGTATAATTTGGGTTTAATTGTGCTTTCTGGGAGTGGTTACCTAGTTCTACGTTTTCCACAATTCTTGGCTCTGCACTCTGAGATATCTGTATTTTGTTTTTGTTTTTCCTCAAGGAATGATCCATGTTTGCAACTTAGTAGCTTTCTCTGCCAGCTTCCTGACCATAAAAACTTTTGATGGTCCTGAGGCTTCTTTACATTTTGTAAAGTCTCCTCTTTTAGTTCAAGCAGGTGATGCTTTTGTCAATACAACTCTTTTAAAATTTTTTAGGTTTTCTTTGAATCTGATATGGTTAAGCATTATGTCTCCATCCAAATCTTATCTTGAATTATAATCCTTATTTTCCCCATGTGTCAAAGGAGAGAGCAGGTGGAGATAATTGGACCATGGGGGCAGTTCCTCCCATGCTGTTCTTGTGACAGTGAGTTCTCATGAGATCTGATGATTTTATAAGGGGCTCTTCCCCTTTCACTTGGCACTTCTCCTTCCTGCTGCCTTGTGAAGAAGTTGCCTTGCTTCCCCTTTACCTTCTGCCATGATTGTCAGTTTCCTGAGACTTCCCCAACCATGCTGAATTGTGAGTCAATTAAACCTCTTTCCTTTATAAATTACCCAGTCTTGGTCAGTTCTTTATAGTAGTATGAGAACAGACTATGGCTGGGCACAGTGGCTCACACCTGTAATCCCAGCACTTTGGGAGGCTGAGGCAGGCGGATCACGAGGTCAGGAGTTTGAGACTAGCCTGACCAACATGATGAAACCCCATCTCTACTAAAAATACAAAAATTAGCTGGGCATGGTGGCACATTCCTGTAATCCCAGCTACTCAGGAGGCTGAGGCAAGGGAATCACTTGAACCCAGGAGACAGAGGTTGCTGTGAGCCAAGATCGCACCACTGCACTCCAGCCTGGGCGACAAAGTAAGACTTTGTCTTTAAAAAAAAAAAAAATGACTAATACAGAGTCTTAGCGGGGTTCATTCATAACCCCAAAGACATATTTATTTTAGGCAGCTATGAAACAATACCTCTGCTGTGGACTGAGCTGTGTTCCACCAAAATTCACATGTTGAATCCCTAATCCCCAGTGTGACTATATTTGAAGATAGGGCCTGTAAGGAGGTAATTAAGTTTAAATGCGGTCATAAGGGCTGGGCCTTGATCTATAGGATTAGTGTCCTTATAAAAAGAGACACCAGAGAGCTAACACACACCTCCCCACACGAGGACACAGTGAAAGGGTGGCCATCTGCAAGCCAGGAAGAGGGCCCTCAACAGAAAACAAATTGGCCAGAACCTTGATCTTAGATTTTTCTAGCCTCCAGCACTGTGAGAAATAAATTTTTGTTGTTTAAGCCACCCATCCTGTGGTATTTTATTATGGTAGCCTAAGCTGACTAATATAGGCACTAAGCTTCTTAGAAGCCCTTTTGTCTTGCTGAGAAGTTCAAGGCATCACCACCTTAAATATTTCTGAGGTTTTAACAAAAGATCTTATAGTCACACCCTTGGTATAATTTACCCTGAACCTGTTTCTTACTTTCACAATCTTCTAGCAGCTGGCAATGCTAAGGATGAGAAACAGTTTTATTTTCCAACCCAATGTCTTAGCCCTCTCTATTTTCTTTAAATTCTACTTGCAAACTGAAACATTTTTGTCTGTTTTTGTAGTATCTCTCTCATAGTACCTTATGATACGCATCTAGAAACACTCAAATGATCAATATTCTGTCCAGAAATCTCCTTTGCCAGAAATTCATTAGGCACATTTTCTGTTTTCTGAGTTATCGTGGGTGTTATTTTTTGCCAGTTGTTTCCGCCATTGGATAATATGGGCTGCCCTCTTTCCATCTTTCCATATGCAGTTTCTCCCCGCTTTTGCAGCCTCTATCTGCTACCTGGTCCCAAAGCCAAAGACATATGTTTTAGATTTTTGTTACAACAGCATCTCAGTTCTAGGTACCAATTCTTCCCCAAAACTCAATGGCTTACATAAAACGATACACCTAAAAGGCATGACTTCACTGTGTAAAAACCATGTCTCAGCACGACTTTGAGGAAAAAGAGTTGCTTAAAACAACAACCATCTTATTTTCTCACCATTCTGTGTGTCAGCGAATTGGGCTAGGATCAAATGGGCAGTTCTTCTGTTCTATCCCCAGAATCAGAAGCAAATAAAATGGTTGTTGTTTAAAGACATTAAGTGTTGGGTGTTTTTTAATGCAGCAATAAATAACTGACATGCTGGGCGGTCATGGTGGTTCATGCATATAATCCCAGCACTTTGGGGGGCCGAGGCGGGCAGATCACCTGAGGTCAGGAGTTCAAGACCAGCCTGGCCAACATGGTGAAACCCTGTCTCTACTAAAAACACAAAAAATTTAGCCGAGTGTGGTGGTGTGCCTCTGTAATCCCAGCTACTTGGAAGGCTGAAGCACAAGAGTCACTTGAACCCTAGAGGCGGAGGTTGCAGTAAACACAGATTGTGCCACTGCACTCCAGCCTGGGTGACAGAGCAAGACTGTCTCAAAAAAAAAAAAAAAAACCTAATATGCCATAGTGGGTTGAATCAGGAACTCCAGCAAGTTCTTTGAGGCAGTGAAATATAGGCTGACCCAAAAGGGAGGCCAGCCATCCTTAGTGTGATTAGCAGGAACTCTGCCCCATAGAAGTATGTGCCACATCTATATGATGTCTAAACTATCTAATCAGAGTCTTTGTTTGGGGAAGTATTCAGTGCAGAGTAGAGAATTGTGGGTCTAACGTGCTCAGATTGCTACTGGAGGGTATAAGAGCTACTTTCCCGGAATGACTCAAGGTCCTTGGTGTGTCTCAGGTTTGGTTGTTGGTTGTTATCTTTCCAGGCTAGCATCCTCTAAGCTGTAGATGGGACCAATGGTGCCCAGTACTCAGTCCATGTGGACTACATCTTCATTATCCCTTAGACAAGACTGCAGGATTCCACTAGGTCTGGTTCTCTCTCAGCCACTTCTACACCCATCTCAAGGTCCCAGAAAATAATAGGTTCACCTCCCTTACCACTCTGAGATTATAGAAAACTCTCTGAGGAAACCCTAGACTCTTCTGCTCTAGATGTGCCATGCAGCTCCTCTGATCCAATGCTGAGTATAGAGGATCTCTCTGAGGTTTGCCATCTCCTAGATTCCAACAAGGAAATAAGCCACAGGTCTCCAGATTCTCAGAACCTGAAAAACCCACACACAGGCCAGCGCTCAGCAAGAGGAGGATAGGAGAAGAGTGCAGGGGCCCCTTCCCAGGAACTCAGCGGCATTGAACCGTCTTGCTTTGCCTTAGAATCCCCTCTTGTATCCCAGCCAGGGGAATTTTTATCATACGAGGGCAGGGAAAAAAATTTGGCTCAAATTAATCAAATCTTCTTCTTCCAAATCTTTCTTGTCTGAAGCCTGAAGCTCAGCTTTTAAAACTTGAAAGCCAAGAATTTGTCTCTTTTGTTCTCTGGTTCTGCTGTGACAACCCTCCCTTGAGGCAAGGAATGACTCATGGTCTAGCTGGCGGGATGGGGGAGGGTCAAGGGTAACAGGAAATCATGGGAAAAACACATTGGTTAATACATCAAAATATCCTGCTATAATAGAATTTCTATTCTCTTTTTTATTCTCTGTTAAATTGAGATGAACTCGTCTTCCTTCTTTCTTACAAAGCCTTCCACATTAGATAGGGTTCTTTGGGATGTAAGTAATAGAAATCAACTCATTTTTGCCTACCACTTCCCTCAGAGAAAATATAATGCAGGTGCTAGGAGAAGGAGCAGGAAGGACTGGAGTCTAAGACAGAAATGTGATCACGCTTCATGAAAGCACCAAAGCTGTGGATTTCTATCAGAACCATGCTTCCTCTGGTTTCTGTTCTTTGCATGTTGGCTTTGTTCATTCTTTTCATGGCTTTTCTCTTCCGCTCTGTAGACAGGGCCTAAATTTGTGCTCCTCCTCCTGCCATGCTGAGACTGAAATCTCTTGCTTTAATATTTGGATTCTAATGGATCTTCTGACTGGGCCAACTGGGTCAATAATAAATTAACTGTAGCTGAGAGACCCCTTGTAGGGAAGGATAGGATCCCATTTTATAAAATGGCTAAGAAGCACCCACCACTGATGGAGGAAAGAAAAAGTGGAGGCTGGGCAGACAATCCCTTCAATATTCAGCTTACCATTGCCTGGGTAGAAGTGATTTCATATTTATTGAACTACCCTGGCAGCTTATCTATATATACCACATTTTATACTGCTTTTTATACTGCTTATTTTGTGGCCATTTATGGATATATCTCTACCTTATAGCAGACCACCAGTAAACAGTATGCAAGGGTTTAGTTCCCTTTCTCCATAAAGGCAAACACAGTGCCCTGCACACAGTAGGCATTCAAAAGTGTGCATTTAATGATCAAATGAATCAATGAATGGGAAGGAAGAGTTAACAAACCCAAAACAACTGATGGGCACTATAAAAGGAGAAATACAAGGCATTTTCATGACAGGTGTAATTTTGAAAAAAAATATCCAAATAACTTCAATTATGCAGCGTACTAAGGCTTTTCTCTTGGCAAGGAAACAGTTAAGAGGTTTTGCACAGTGTTCATGGACTTCTGACATGATATAAAACACTACAATTTTGGCTTTCCCATTTTAGCTGACATAGTTTAAGTTGATGAATATTTTGATTTGTGCCAGTCTCAGGCAGTTTTAAATGCTATCCCTGCAGGAGTCAAGAAGTCCAGTCATAATCATAACAATATGCTTGTCAGTCAAAAGCACCGGAAGACTGTTTAGGTGCAAAGAGAGCATTTTCCCCTGAAAGGAAACAGGGCAATTGAAATCACCTACTTTTCAAGGTATTGAAGTCAAAACTGTTACCAGCTTCATGGTGTGAAAATCCAGGTCTGGGCACCTCCTTGGTCAGATTCCAGTATGTCCTTAGGCTATCCAGTCAAAAAAAGTTACAGTCTAAAGTTCAGAAGAAATTAGACTAAAGGAAAAGCACACAAGGTTGATTTCCCCATCATTATTTGCAGGTCACTATTTCAGCAAGGAATGTATAATGAATTCTCTTCCATCTTTGCAGTCAAAGCACCTTGGGATAAATTTGCAGAGCCAACTAAATCAGAGCATTCATGCAATTACACAGGATCTGGGCAGAAGAAAGTGATTTTATTTTTCCTGAACAGACCAAGCAAATAATACCTGAAGAATTGACCTAAAGGTTATACCACAGGAACTGTTTGCACTATAGCAGGCAAAATTTAAAAATCCACACAGTATTGGATTCATTAGAAAAAGGAGAAAAACCAGAAACCAAACCAGTGTGGGAGAAGGAAAGAAGAAAGAAAGAGAGAGAGAAGAAAGAAAGAAAGAAAGAGAGAGAGAGAGAGAGAGAGAAAGAGAAAAAGAAAAAGAAAGAAAGAAAGAAAGAAAGAAAGAAAGAAAGAAAGAAAGAAAGAAAGAAAGAAAGAAAGAAAGAAAGAAAGAAAGAAAGAAAGAAAGAAAGAGAAAGAAAGAAAGAAAAGAAAGAAAGAAAGAAAGAAAGAAAGAAAGAAAGAAAGAAAGAAAGAAAGGAAGGAAGGAAGGAAGGAAAAGAAAAAAGAAAGAGAAAGAAAGAAGAAAGAAAAGAAAGAAAGAGCATAGGAGTCTGATCAAAATTATTCAGATATTCAAGTATGTTGATGTCAGGACCTTCTTTTTTCAATGTTAATGTGACTTTAACAATTCCAACTGCTCAACAAATTTACTCAGCAACTGTACGCCACCATAAGAAAATTAAAACACAGATCCGGTGTGTCCCTTCAAATTGTATTGCATTGATAGCAGTTTTTTTTTTGTTTTTTGTTTTTTTTTTTTTTGCGCATGGAAATGAACTAGTTAAATTGAAAGTTACTATAATAGAAAGTACACCTTTCACCCCCAAAGAATTCCATACACCCCATGCTGATATCAAAAGAATCTCCTCATGGGAAAGTACAATGTGGAAAGCAGAGAGTAACAAAAATCTGGTGTTCAGAGTCCACTGGGAGCCTCAGAAACATATGAAACAATGACTTCATGTAGTAGATAAATTTCTCACATTCTTCAACCCGTTTTATTGGCTTAATACTCATGTATCCAGTTGTATGAACAGTAAGCCTGCCCAAAAAAGAATCTGATGGGTATTAAAAAATATATCCAGGGTGAAAATTTAATAATATGCTAGTCCTTTGTCCATCAATTTACAAACATTTTTATTAGTTATTCTTGAAGTCGTCTAAAAATATGTCCAAGATTATGCTCTCTTTTACAAATAAGTAAGTGATTACTTTGAAAGAAGAACATCTTTTAGTAGTAATAGAGCAGTAGTACCGTCATAATGTCTAAGTCCCATCTTCCACATTCTCTACTGCCCCAGGATGCAGTACAAACCCTAGTGTTTAAAACACACCACAATTTGTCCCAGACCCTTCTCTTTGGCTCTGTCTCCCAGTTCTCCCTTGTGAGACCATGTCTTTTCATTTAAGCTATTTCTACTTATTGTTCCTAAATAAGCCATGGATATATCTGTGTGTGCACCTTTGTATGCCCTGTTTTATCTCTTCTCTTGCCAAAGCTCCATCTATCCTTCAGACTCAGGGCCTCCAAGAAATTCTCCTGGGCCGCCTCAGCCCTTTGCCAGGCATCACTCGTCTGGATTCTTCTCAACTGGCAATTACCCTAGTCTGTCTTGCCCTATAGGTATCTCTTAGGATTTCATTAATCTCTAACGACCATGTGGTATAACAGAAAGTATACAGGCTTTAAAGTCAGGCAGATTTAGTTTGAAATCCAGGCTCTTCCCCTAACAAACTGGTAATTTAACCTGTTTGCAGTTTTGTTTTCTCATGTGTAAACTGGAATAATAATATCTGGTTTAGAGAGTTCTTGGGAGTATCAAATAAAGTTACATGCACAAATGCCTAGGGTTTATACTACAAAGTCAGTCAGTCGGGTTTTGTCTGTTGTGTTCACTGCTGTATCTTTGGCACCTAGAAGAGTTCCTAGCACATAGTAGATATTTAGTGTATGCTTACTGAAAGGATTAATGACTATTTGATACTCAATAAACAATTGTTCTCCTCTCTTTTTCCCCCCTCCACTAGCTTGTAATTATTTGCAGGACAGGCCTTATGCATACATCTCTTGGCATTTCACTGTGAGAAGATTTGATAAATGGGTTTTTCATGAGTCCTTGGTCTTCCTACTTACTAGATAACTCTCAATGGCATAGAAAGATCCATTTATCATACATAGCCGTTGACCCATTTGTCTATGAACCTCAATTGCTACTCCCCACTGATATAAGCAGTAGCAGAGTAAAAATAATAATAATCTTAGGAAAAACAAGGAGTGAAATAAGGTATTTTAAAAATATGAAATATTTATTAACCTTTCCACCTGCCTAGTGTGCTGAATATACCGTAAAACTCAAAAAGAGAAGTCAAACTATCAATAATAAAGGTCCTGAAGAAGAAAAAAAAGAAGATAAGGAGGGAAGAATAGAAGAAGGAATGAAGGAAGAGGGAGGCAGAGAGGGAAGGACAGGAAAAGGGAAAGAGAGAAAAAAATAAGAAAAAAAGAGAAGGAAACAAAGTCATAAACATATTGCTGTTGCCTCAGGTTGCGTGTCATGTTTGTTCCCAGGCCTCTTGTGACCATTCTGGCTCAGGCTGTGAACAGCCTCAGAGAAGTCTGAAATCCCAAAAGGATAGTGATATTTAAAGTCAGTAATCTCCTAACAGAATCTCTCTCAGAGACTATGCCAAGCCCCCATACCATCAGCATTTTCTCTCTGTGTATATACAAACAAGAAACTAGATATGAGAGCCTAAAAGATCCCTTTTTGATTTGAATCCAAGAACTTCTCCAGATTTTTAAAAATCGAGTTCTCTAGAGAAGAGGCTGCGATGTCGTACACCAGAGAGACAGTCGAGAGCAGCTAGGACAGGCTTTACGTTGGCATAATGGAAACCATGTGTCCTGTACACCATTATGGATTTCTAATGCTTCGTTGAGGTGGGTACCTGTTGCTTTGAAGAAAAAAAAAGCCATTTCCACCCCCATTTCTCCTGATTTATGCTCTAGCCACAGAAGGCCCAGACAAGTTGGAAAAGATTTGGTAACTGGAGAAGTGACAGGGGGTGAGAAAGTATATTTTGTCAAAGACTGCACACTTGACTCTCACTTTAAATCCTTGCCTTGGGCAATGTGTGAGTTACAGAGTTTAAATCAGGTTATTAGTTTAAGTCAGATTGAGGGTGAAAGACTACACAGCTCTATGAATTAGGACTGGATTGTTTTGGTAAAAACATTTTCTAGGTTGGTCAAACATAAATCAGTCCTAATGAGGCACCTGTGATTATAGGCAGGTCTAATGCTCCTCCCTGCTTTCCGCCCATTCTCATTCCTCTCCTATTTGTGTTGTTTTTTGTTTTTGTTTTTGTTTTTCTAACCAGAAAATCAGAAAGCAATGAGAATTTAAAAAAAAAAAAAAAAAAAAAAAAGCATGTTATACTCAGCCCAAAAGAGATTAGAAGAGTTCAGAATGACGTAAGTACAGAGCACAGGACACAGGTGACTGAATGAGTCTTAACAAAGAAGCCAGGTCTGGGAAGAATCAGATGGTGGACACAGGAGAGCTTTTCATCAAACAACAGGGAATGGAATTTCTAGATTTCAGTGTAATGTCCAAGAATTTGCGTCATCTGTCACCTGGCAGCTGGCATTTCACCCCTCCCTCCAGGGGGCCTCCATGACTACACACACAGGCTGCTTACCTGAAGACTCTCATCTTTCTTACTCTTTGGCCTACAAATCTTTGTTCAAGAGGTTCTAGTCTCTTATTTTTCAGGTGACTCTTGTCTGTCTCTGGAAAAACTTCATAGCTGTTTTCTTATTAAACCTCGGGTTTTAATGTTATTTCTTCAGCGTTGTATTATTCTTTATTACCATATCATGAAAAATGGTTTTAACTTTGAATCACTGCTCTATTTCCGTTAGCAAATGCCTTTCTTCTTCAAGTCCTATTAGAAACAGAACAACAACACTGAAAAAGACACCAGGGTTATTTTGCCCCTTTGCATACCTTGTTAACTGCTCACATAGACTTGAAACCTTTTGTCCACCAAATCCAGTGGTCTTGGGAAAAAGCAGTATGTGTGGCTCTTTCTAGTCTTTTATCTACATTTTAAAACTAGATTGGTAGGGACAAGATGGCTGAATAGGAACAGCTCTGGTCTGCAGCTCCCAGCGAGACCAATGCAGAAGGTGGGTGATTTCTGCATTTCCAACTGAGGTACCCGGTTCATCTCACGGGGACTGGTTAGACAGAGGGTGCAGCCCACGGAGGGCGAGCTGAAGCAGGGTGGGGCATCACCTCACCTAGGAAGTGCAATGGGTTGGGGAACTCCCTCCCCTGGCCAAGGGAAGCCACGAGGGACTGTGCCTTGAGGGACTGTGCTATCCCGCCCAGATACTATGCTTTTCCCAAGGTCTTTGCAACCCAAGGACCAGGAGATTCCCTCAGGTGCCTACACCACAAGGGCCCTGGGTTTCAAGCACAAAACTGGGCAGCTGTTTGGGCACACACCGAGTTAGCTGCAGGAGTTTGTTTTTCATACCTCAGTAGTGCCTAGAACACCAGTGACATAGAAACATTCACTCCCCTGGAAAGGGGGCTGAAACCAGGGAGCCAAGTGGTCTTGCCCAGCAGATACCAACCCCATGGAGCCCAGCAAGCTAAGATCCACTGGCTTGAAATTGTCACTGCCAACACAGCAGTCTAAAGTTGACCTGGGATGCTTGAGCTTGGTGGGGGGAGGGGCATCCACCATTACTGAGGCTTGAGTATGAGGGTTTTCCACTCACAGTGCAAACAAAGCTGCCAGGAAGTTAGGACCGGGTAGAGTCCACCACAGCGCCACAAAGCTGCTGTAGCCAGACTGCCTCTCTAGATTCCTCCTCTCTGGGCAGGGTATCTCTGAAAGGCAGCAGCCCCAGTCAGAGGCATATAGATAAAACTCCCATTTCCTTGGGACAGAGCACCTGGGGGAAGGGGCGGCTATGGGCGAAGCTTCAGCAGACTTAAATGTTCCCGACTGCTGGCTCTGAAGAGAGCATCGCAGATCTCCCAGCACAGTGCTCAAGCTCTGATAAGGTACAGACTGCCTCCTCAAGTGGGTCCCTGACCTCCATGCCTCCTGACAGGGAGACATCTCCCAGAAGGGGTTCACAGACACTTCATACAGGAGAGCTCCAGCTGGCATTTGGCAGGTGCCCCTCTGGGATGAAGCTTCTAGAGGAAGGAGCAGGCAGCAGTATTTGCTGCTCTGCAGCCTCCAATGGTGATACTCAGGCAAACAGAGTCAGGAGTGGACCCCCAGCAAACTCCAGCAGACCTGCAGAAGAGGGGCCTCACTGTTAGAAAGAAAACTAACAAACAGAAAGCAATAGTATCAACATCAACAAAAAGGATGACCAAGCAAAAACTCTTATCCGAAGGTAACCAATAGCAAAGACCAAAGGTAGATAAATCTGCAAAGAGAACAAAACAGCACAAAAAGGCTGAAAATCCCCAAAACCAGTGCCTCTTCTCCAAAGGATCAAAACTCCTCACCAGCAAGGGAACAGAACTGGATGGAAAATGAATTTGACAAATCGACAGAAGTAGTCTTGAGAAGGTGGGTAATAACAAATTCCACCGAGCTAAAGGAGCATGTTCTAATCCAATGCAAGGAAGCTAAGAACCTTGATAAAAGGGTAAAGGAATTATTAACTAGAATAACCAGTTTAAAGAAGAACGTAAATGACCTGAAGGACTTGGAAAACACAGCATGAGAACTTCACGAAGCATACACAAGTATCAATAGCTGAACTGATCAGGTGGAAGAAAGAATATCAGAGATTGAAGATCAATTTAATAAATAAAGCATGAAGACAAGGTTAGAGAAAAAAGAAATAAAGGAACAAGCAAAACCTGAAAGAAATATGGAACTATTTGAAAAGACCAAACCTACATTTGATTGGTATAACTGAAAGAAAAAGGGAGAATGGAACCAAGTTGGAAAACTCTCTCCAGGATATTATCCAGGAGAACTTCCCCGGTATAACAAGACAGACCAACATTCAAATTTAGGAAATACAGAGAATACCACAAGATACTCCTTGAGAAGAGCAACACCAAGACACATAATCGTCAGATTCACCAAGGTGGAAATGGGAAAAAAAAAAAAAAAATGTTAAGGACAGCCAGATACAAAGGTTGGGTTGCCCACAAAGGGAAGCCCATCAGACTAACAGCAGATCTCTCTGCAGAAACCCTGCAAGCCAGATGACATTGGAGGCCAATATTCAACATTCTTAAAGAAAAATATTTTCAACCAAGAATTTCATATTCTGCCAAACTAAGCTTCATAAGGGAAGGAGAAATAAAATCCTTTACAGACAAGCAAATGCAAATGCTGAGGGATTTTCTCATCACCAGGCCTACCTTACAAGAGCTCCTGAAGGAACCACTAAATATGGAAAGGAAAAACTGGTACCAGCCACTGCAAAAACAAACCAAAATGTGAAGACCATCGACACTATGAAGAAACTGGATCAACTAATGGGCAAAATAACCAGCTAGCGTCATAATGACAGGATCAAATTCACACATAACAATATTAACCTTAAATGTAAATGAGCTAAAAGCCCCAATTAAAAGACACAGACTGGCAAATTGGATAAACACTCAAGACCCATTGGTGTGCTGTATTCAGAAGACCAATCTCACATGCAAAGACACACATAGGCTCAAAATAAAGAGATGGAAGAATATTTACCAAACAAATGGAAAGAAAAAAAAAAAAAAAAGCAGAGGTTGCAATCCTAGTCTCTGATAAACAGACTTTAAACCAACAAAGATAGCAAAAACATAAAGAAAGGCATTACGTAACGGTAAAGGGTTCAGTGCAATAAGAAGAGCTAACTATCCTAAATATATATGCACTCAATACAGGAGCATTCATAAAGCAAGTTCTTAAAGACCTAAAAAGAGACTTAGACTCCCACAAAATAATAGTGGGAGACTTTAACACCTCACTGTCAATATTAGACAGATCAATAAGACAAAAAATTAACAAGGATATTCAGGAGTTGAACTCAGCTCTTGAACAAGTGGACCTAATAGACATCTACAGAACTCTCTACCCCAAATCAACAAAATATACATTCTTCTCAGCATAACATACCACTTAGTCCAACATTGACCACATAATTGGAAGTAAAACACTCCTCAGCAAAAGCAAAAAATACACAAACAAACACACACACACACAAAACCAACAGAAAACAGAAATCATAACAAACAGTCTCTCAGACCACAATGCCGTCAAATTAGAACTCAGGATTAAGAAATTCACTCAAAACCGCACAACTACATGGAAACTGAACAACTTTATCCTGAATGACTACTGGGTGAATAACAAAATTAAGGCAGAAAGAAATAAGTTATTTGAAACCAATGAAAACAAAGACACAACATACCAGAATCTCTGAAACACAGCTAAAGCAGTGTTTAGAGGGAAATTTATAGCATTAAATGCCCACAGGAGAAAGTGAGAAAGATATAAAATGGACACCCTAATATTACAATTACAAGAACTAGAGAAGCAAGAGCAAACAAATTGAAAAGCTAACAGAAGACAAGAACTAACTAAGATCAGAGCAGAATTGAAGGAGATAGAGACAGGAAAAACTCTTCCAAAAATCAATGAATCCAGAAGCTGGTTTTTTGAAAAGATTAACAAAATAGATAGACCACTTGCCAGACTAATAGAGAGAAAAGAAAAGAAAGAAGAATCACCACTGATCCCACAGAAATACAAACTACCCTCAGAGAATACCATAAACACCTCTATGCAAATAAACTAGAAAATCTAGAAGAAATGGATAAATTCCTGGACACATACACCATCCCAAGGCTAAACCAGGAAGAAGTCGAATCCCTGAATAGACCAAAAACAAGTTCTGAAATTGAGGCAGTAATTATTTTTGGTTGGTTGGCCTACCAACCAAAAAAGCCCAGGACCAGATGGATTCACAACCAAATTCTACCAGAGGTACAAAGAGGAGCTAATACCATTCCTTCTGAAACTATTGCAAACAACAGAAAAAGAGGGAATCCTCCCTAACTCATTTTATGAGGCCAGCATCATAAACCTGGCTGAGATACAACAAAAAAAGAAAACTTCAGGCCAATATCCCTGATAAAAATCGATGTGAAAATCCTCAATAAAATACTGGCAAAACAAATCCAGCAACACATTATAAAGCTTATCCACCATGAGCAAGTCGGCTTCATCCCTGGGACCCAAGGCTGGTTCAACATATGCAAATCAATAAATGTAATCCATCACATAAATAGAACCAATGACAAAAACCACATGATTATCTCAATAAGTGCAGAAAAGGCCTTCGATAAAATTCAACACTCCTTCGTGCTAAAAACATGCCATAAACTAGGTATTGATGGAACATATCTCAAAATAATAAGAGCTATTTATGACAAACCCACAACCAATATTATACTGAATGGGCAAAAGCTGGAAGCATTCCCTTTGACAACTGGCACAAGACAAGGATGCCCTCTCTCATCACTCCTATTCAACATAGTATTGGAAGTTCTGGCCAGGGCAATCAGGCAAGAGAAAGAAATAAAGAGTATTCAGATAGGAAGAGAGGAAGTCAAATTATCTCCGTTTGCAGATGATATGATTATATATTTAGAAAACCCCATCTTCTCAGCCCAAAAACTCCTTAAGCTGATAAGCAACTTCAGCAAAGCCTCAGGATACAAAACCAATGTGCAAAAATCACAAACATTCCTATACACTAGCAATAGACAAACAGACAGCCAAATAATGAGCAAACTCCTATTCACAATTGCTACAAAGAGAATAACATACCTAGAAATACAACTTACAAGGGATGTGAAGGACTTCTTTGAGGAGAACTCCAAACCACTGCTGAAATAAATAAGAGAGGACACAAACAAATGGAAAAACATTCCATGCTCATGGATAGGAAGAATCAATATCGTGAAAATGGCCATACTGCCCAAAGTAATTTATGGATTCAATGCTATCCACATCAAGCTACCATTGACTTTCTTCACAGAATTAGAAAAAAACTACTTTAAACTTTATATGGAACAAAAAACCAGCTCATATAGCCAAGGCAATCCTAAGCAAAAAGAACAAAACTGGGGGCATCATGCTATCTGACTTCAAACTATGCTACAAGGCTACAGCAACAAAAACAGCATGTTACTGGCACCAAAACAGATATACAGACCAATGGAACAGAACAGAAGCCTCAGAAATAACACCACACATCTACAGCCATCTGATCTTTGACAAACCTGACAAAAAACAAGCAATGGGGAAAGGATTCGCTATTTAATAAATGGTGTTGGGAAAACTGGCTAGCCCTAAATATGCAGAAAACTGAAACTGCTTACACCTTATACAAAAATTAACTCAAGAAGGATTAAAGATTTAAGCATAAGACCTAAAAGCATAAAGACCCTAGAAGAAAATCTAGGCAATACCATTCAGGACATAGGCATGGGCAAAGACTTCATGACTAAAACACCAAAAGCAATGGCAACAAAAGCCAAAATTGACAAATGGGATTAAATTAAACTAAACAGCTTCTGCACAGCAAAAGAAACTATCATCAGAGTGAACAGGCAACCTACAGAATGGGAGAAAATTTTTGCAATCTATCCATCTGACAAAGGGCTAGTATCCAGATCTGCAAGGAACTTCAACAAATTTACAGGAAAAAAACAAACAACCTCATCAAAAAGTGGGTGAAGGATATGAACAGACAATTTTCAAAAGAAGACATTTATGCAACCAACAAACATATGAAAAAACACTCATCACTTTTCATTAAAGAAATGTAAATCAAAACTGCAATGAGATACCATCTCATGCCAGTTAGAATGGTGATCATTAAAAAGTCAGGAAACTACAGATGCTGGAGAGGATGTGGAGTAACAGGAACGCTTTTACACTGTTGGTAGGATTGTAAATTAGTTCAACCATTGTGGAAGACAGTGTGGCAATTCCTCAAGGATCTAGAACCAGAAATACCATTTGAACCAGCAATCCCATTACTGGGTGTATACCAAAAGGATGATAAATCATTCTACCATAAAGACACATGCACACATATGTTTATTGCAGTGCTATTCCCAATAGCAAAGACTTGGAACCAACCCAAATGCACATCAGTGTTAGACTGAATAAAGAAAATGTGGCACATATACACCATGGAATACTATGCAGCCATAAATAAGAATGTGTTCATGTTCTTTGCAGGGACATGGATGAAGCTGGAAACAATGATTCTCAGCAAATTAACACAGGAACAGAAAACCAAACACTGCATATTCTCACTGATAAGTGGGAGTTGAACAATGAGAACATATGGGCACAGGGAGGGGAGCATCATACACTGGGGCCTGTTGGGGGTGGGGGGCAAGGGGAGGGATAGCATTAGGAGAAATACCTAATGTAGATGATGGGTTGATGGGTGCAGCAAACCACCATGGCAATGTATATCTGTGTAACAAACCTGCATGTTCTCCACATATATCCCATAACTTAAAGTACAATAATAATAAAAAAACTAGATTTAAATTGTCTGCTCTTATTATGTTCTCTGCCATTTGTAAACATGCTTTTTCTTTTTTTTTTTTTTTTTTAACCAGTATAACCTTCTTACTTTTATTGTTTATCACTCACCACAGGTAATTCCCTTCTTCAGTTGACTTACACTATTTTGATATCCCATATCAAATACTGCTCGGGTTAGTTACTGAATTCCACGGTCTGATGGAAAACAATGATCTTGTTTGGGAGCATCATGTGATCAAGGTACTGCTAATTGTTTGAAAATGTTTGGGTTCTCCTGGGTCTCATCACCAGTTGGAAAACACATTACGTCCTTATCTTTAGGGAGTTGATTTAGTTTGCATTGTGCATTTTATATAATGCATCAAAGTTTCCATTTTTTTAGTAAATAAATGACAACATTTGAGCTGAAATCTTTCACAAATATCTATTTAAAATAACATTTAAAAACCAAATTTGTATAAGCTATTCAAATGCTATATCTGGCAACACTGTGACATCAACCCTAACAGACAGAATTGGCTATATTTTAAAATGAAGAACAGAGGTTCAGAAAGATGAAGTAACCTGTCCAAGCTCATATAAGTCTTATGTTGGGTACTCAGGAATTGGGCTATTGTTTGTCTGGTTCTAATGTCTAGTTACCTCCTAAATAGATTGTTAAGTGAATAATAATAAAAACACAGGCCCAGTGCAGTGGCTCAGGCCTCTAAATCTCAATGCTTTGAGAGCCCAAGTCAGAAGGATTGCTTGAGCCCAGGAGTTCAAGGCTGCAGTGACCTATGATCACACCACTGCACCCCAGCCTCAGCAACAGAGCAAGACCCCATCTCTAAAATGACAACAACAACAATAACAACAACAACAGATTACCATATCAAACTGCCAAGTTCTCAAGTTCTGATTTCACTGGATATTCCTGACCACCAGTCAAGTCTGGCAAAGAATCATTATTATTTCCATTTTATAGTTGAAGAGATGGAAGATCAAAAGGTTCAGAAATTTGTCAAAGACTCTAGTCTTCTGATTCCTACTTCAGCGCTTTTCTTCTAGTACATCCTACCATCTCCTGAAGCTTTCTTCTCAGCACTACCTTTGCATCTTTCCCTACTTCTGACTGTGGTGTTTGTTAGCCACCCAGAATGGAAGATGAAGATGGTTCTGGAATAATCACATTGATGATGACAGAAATAATGCCCCGTTATACACTCAAAAAGGCTGTGCATATTTGTAAAATTCAAACTAAATTTTAGTTTTTCAATGACAAAAATTATATACATCTATTGTGTACACCATTTGTTTGAAATAGCCATACATTGTGGAATGGCTAAATAGAGCTAATGAACATGTGTAATACTTCACATACTTTTTGTGTGATAAAAACACTTAAAATCTACTCTGTTAGTAATTTTCAAGAATATACTTGTTATTTAGTCATCATGTAGTACAATAGATCTCTCGAACTTATTTCTCCTATTTAACAAAAATTTTGTATCCTCTAATCAACAGCAAAAACTCCATCATACCAACTCAACCCCAGCCCCTAGTAATCGCTATCTATTCTCTGCTTCTATGAGTTCAACTTTTTAAAATTCCACAAATAAATGAGCTCATATGGCATTTGTCTTTCTGTGCCTAGCTTGTCACTTAACATAATGTCCTCTAGGTTAATCCATGTTGTTGCAAATCACAGGATTTCCTTCTGTTTTTAAAAGTTTTCTATTATGTATAAATACCACATATTTACATCCATCCATCCACTGATAGACACTTAGGTTGATTCCCCATCTTGGCTATTTTGAATAATGCTGAGTACAGATATTTCATCAACATACTGATTTCATTTTCTTTGGCTAAATACCTAGTAGTGGGATTGGTGGAGCATACAGTAGTTCTATTTTTAATTTTTGAGAAACCTCTGTACTGTTTTCCATAATAGCTATACTAATTTACATTCCCATCAACAATGATCAAGGGTTCCCTTTTCTCCACATCCTCACTAGCACTTGTTATCTTTCATCTTTTTTATAATAGCTATTCTAACAGGAGTGAGATATCTTATTGTGGTTTTAATTTGCATTCCCCTGATGAATAGTGATGTTGAGCATTTTAAAAAATATATCTGTTGGCCATTTTATGTCTTCTTTTGAGAAATGTCTATTCAGTTCATTTACCCATTTTTTTAAATCAGGTTATTTGTTTTCTTGCTTTTAGGTTGTTGAGTTCCTTATGTATACTGGATGTTCACCCCTTATGAATGTATGATTTTCAAATATTTTCTTCCATTCCTCATTACTTTCGTGATGATGAATTGTGTTCACATGATGATACATTGTTTCTACTGTATGATAATACACATGGCCTCTATTTTGTCTGATTAACTGAGACATACTCTTTGAGGTAAACAACAATAAATAAACATTAGGCCTCAAAATTATGTGCTTCATATAGCTTAGTGTGTAACCCTAGAATAAAGCCTATTTAGGATTTTTCATAATAGGAGATTGTTTCAAGAGATTTAATCCTCTAGAGTGAACTCTTTTGACAAATTTCATTCTTCAAACAATCATTTCTTGAATATCTACCATGTGTCAAGTACTATGATATTGGAGATACATCAATGAAAATCAACAAATTGTGATCCTTTGGTTGAATTAAAAGAAGGTATATTGACAGGTGGGAAGAGTGTTGGTGAAGGGAGAGGCAGTAAATGAACAGCAATGCACAATATCCATGTGCCACTTTTATGTATGCATAATATATATATGAACATGCATCACAGTTGAATACAAACTAGCATAAAACAGTGGTGATACATTTACTGACAATGGGATTGATGATGAACTTTAAGTCATGTGTCATGCAAGGGCATGCAGCAAATAGTTACTAGCTCATATATAATGTTGTTAGTCATTCTAACAACAACTGCATGATAAAAGTCGCCTTTTTGTTTAAATTGTATTTCAGAATGTCTAACCTTTCTCAATCCTCTCCTTTCCCAAATTTCCAATTAGTTCTAAAACTCCTAAGAGATGCCTCACTAATTCTTCTGAATAAGTTCTCAAACTACCATGTACCATCTGTCATACTCCCTTCTCTGTCTGTTTCCCTTTAGTGATTTTCCTGTGAATACAAGTGAAGGTTCTTTATTGCAGCCACTAAGGCTGGACTACTTCCTGCTGCTGGTGTTGCCACCCAGTGGTCCCTCTGGGCCACCCTGTGTTCCTATTGTCCTGCAGAGGAGCTGTACCGCTCTAAGAAAGTAGAGACACCCCTTCCCCCTTTTCCCTGAAAGAAGCGTATTTGTGCCACTCTCTGCTACCAGGATCTTAAAGGAGGGCTGTCTTGCATTCCTAACTCCTCAGGGTGATTTCTTTTTTTTTTTTTTTTTTTTTTTTTTTTTTTTTTTTTTTTGAGACAGAGTCTTGCTCTGTCACCCAGGCTGGAGTGCAGTGGCCGGATCTCAGCTCACTGCAAGCTCCTCCTCTTGGGTTCACGCCATTCTCCTGCCTCAGCCTCCCGAGTAGCTGGGACTACAGGCACCCGCCACTTCGCCCGGCTAGTTTTTTGTATTTTTTTAGTAGAGACGGGGTTTCACCGTGATTTCTTAACCTGTACGCCACTTTTGTAAGATTCAGATAGTAGTTTATGCAGGTTGTTGAAAATACCAGTTTTTCAGAAGACTTCATGCTGTCCTCCTGTCTTACTTGTCCCGAGTTACACATTACATATGAGCTAGCCACAATGTGATAACTATTTGATGTATAGTTATCAGCAGGGAAGGATTAACTACTGATGCTTTACTTGGGGAATAGGTTGGGGTGAGGAAGAAGGAAGGGAAGAAGGGAAGAAATAGGAAGCAAAGTTGTGCTGGCTACGGCTTTGCAGTGGTGGTAAAGAGACATGGCTGGGTATGCAGTAGTTATACCCAGTGGGGAGTTCTACAGATAGGCAGAAGTTTCATATTAAAAATTTCATATTAATAAATGATGCTTCAGAGCAGCCTGTGGGTGTGAGGAAGAAGAAGGAATTTATCTGGACAGCTCTCACCCATTTCCTCTTCTCCACTGCCTTGTAGGGTGTTAACTCCTCTCCCTTCTGGATTACATTAACAGGATAGCTGCTGGGGTGTCAGATATTTGTATGTATCCTATGCCTGTGATGTACTGTTTATCCAAGTCTAAAAGTGGTGGGAAGAGATGGAAACTCTGGGCACATGAAAATCAGCTGACAGGGAGAACTTGGCATTTGCAAATAAAGAGGCTGCTTATCCCAGCAGGCGAGCCACAGGCCAAGTGGAGTTGGTGGGCTGTGGCAAAGCAAGGCAAAACAAAGAGTGAGGGCCTGGAAAGTGAGGACTCCAGGGTAATCTTGGGAGATGCTTAGGATTTGTCAATTCACATTCAAGTCCCACCCCTCACCTTTCCATCCCACTCTTTCCCCACAGTCTTGTGATCATTCAGAGTCCCCCAATACTCTATAACTCAGCACAAGACTTGGTTTACTTTGAGATTTGTGCTACATAAATATGTCCCATTTAATTTTGATGAAGTGTCAGGTCTGAATCAGTTATGAAGCCATTGATCATAACTTTTTTGTAAAACTGGAGTGCTAAAGTGAACAGAATAATATTTTTCAGGGACTTGTTATATATTTTCTTTAAAGATTGAAAAATGAACTATTTGACATCTCATATAATAATCAAGATGGTATAATGAAAACTGGTGATATAAATAACCTGGAAAAACTCATTTTCATTCCTAAACACCTCAGACTCCTTTAAAGAGAGGCAAAATGGATGGCTAAATGTAAATAAACTAAAATAAAAACCACACATTTAGGGGGATGGGATTGTTTAGCTCACACAGTGGAATGGAAAGTGGTTTTTGTTTGTTTGGGTCATTTTAGTCTGTTTTATTGTTATGGTTTTAAGTTCTCCATGGTTAGAGCTCAAGTAATTTTCTTCTTTTCTATTATAAGTTGTTGGCAGGCTGGTAAAGATTTGGTTTCATTCTAACATTTGGAGAAAAAGATCTTCTTGTTCCATATTCAAAGATAAAAATATCTTCCCATTAAAGAGATTGTCAATGCCAGGGCCAGGTTCCTTTTCAAGAATTTCCTTCCTGGACTTGGCCCTTCAACTTCCAAAATAACAATTGTTTTCAAAAATCAAAATATTTACCAAGAGTATTTGGTTTTATGATATTGCACCCCCTTCTTTGGCCTGTTGTAGTAGTTAACATCAGACTGGCTGACACTGAGCTTGGGAAAAGCCAGAAGAAAACCTCAGTGGGCAAAGGAGAGAAGGAGAGAATAAGCAAGAATGAGGAATAAGTCTTGACCATTTGCACATCAGAATTTCAAAAGAGGCTGCACACCCTGAGTATCCAAACAGAGAGGAAATGTTATCAGTTGAAACACCCACACTTAGGTCTTTCTTAGAATCTACTTCCTTTTAGCAAAAACTTTGTCATTGCCTATTATGAAAAGTAACTTCTTGTTGCCATTTGATAAGGAGAAAACAACAATAAACACCTTCCAGTGGGAAAGCAGCTGATTGGGAACAGTGCATACTATTTGCTTTTGGCTAGGGTTCACTTTAAAAAAAACCCAACAGGGTTTGATTTTTGAAACCCATTATTGTTGGCTGCTAATGGTTGACTGGTGATTCTCTCTCCAGGAGACTCTCTCTCTAGGCTAAAGAGAGTGGCCTTGCCAAAGGCTGTTCCCCTTGGGAGGGTGGAAGGCAGCATGCAGTAAAAGATGAATAATTGTGTGGGTAGAAAGGACTGACCCCCTTGCCTCAGTTGGGATGAGCTGGGGGGCCAGAACTCCCTATGGGATCTGCTGAGGTCTTTGTTATGACTGCATCACATCTGAACCTCTTGCTGTGCCCAGTCCTGCTTTCTTGGTTCTCTTACAGTTGTTTGTTCTCAAACATATTCCCCAATAAACTATTATATACATCTCCATTTTAGAGTTTTTTTCCTGGTAAACCTGACCTATGAAAGCCTTCTGGGTCTGGAATGCACATTAAAACAAACACAATCCAACCAACCAACCAAAAACAAGAAAACAACAAACAAACAAACAACATGAGCAACAACAACAACAACCACAACAAAAACCCAACAATCTAAAAGCCAGGACACAGAAAAAAATTAAAAACTAAAAAACCCCCATTAATCTGCCCCATCATTTTAACACAGTAGCCCTAGTATTCTACAGAGAGATATCCAAAAGTGATACTCATTACAAAGTGGAACCCCATACATTATAGGATTTTACTTTTAGAACCAAAATGAATGTTAAAGAATCTTTTCACCGGCCGGGCACAGTGGTTCACGCCTGTAATTCCAACACTTTGGGAGACCAAGGCAGGCAGATCACAAGGTCGAGAGATTGAAACCATCCTGGCCAAAATGGTGAAACCCCATTTCTACTAAAAATACAAAAATTAGCTGGGCCTGTAGTCCCAGCTGCTTGGGAGACTGACAGGAGAATCACTTGAACCCGGGAGGCAGAGGTTGCAGTGAGCCGAGATCGTACCATTGCACTCCAGTCTGGTGACAGAGTGAGACTCCGTCTCAAAAAAAAAAAATCTTTTCACCAATCCCACCTTCATCCACCTCCATGTTACAGTTTAAAAGATAAATGAAGCTTAGAAAAAGCAACTAACTTGGCCATAGTCACCCAGCTGTTTGAAAGATTAGGACTGAGTGCTGAATCCAAGACATCACTATAAAACATAGCACAGGTCATATCAAACTTCTAATTTTGTTAAATTAAAAATGCTTTTATGATGCATACTATGTGCAATACAGTACTTAAGCCAGAAATGCTAGGTTCTCCCATCCCAATTTTAGAGTTAGTAATATATAACTACTACCTTTAAAAGTATAATAAAAGAAATCTTGGCTGGGTGCCGCCAGCACTTTTGGAGGCCGAGGCAGTGGATCATCTGAAGTCAGGAGTTCGAGACCAGACTGGCCAACATTGCGAAACCCCATCTCTACTAAAAAATACAAAAATTAGCCAGGCATGGTGGCACTCACCTGTAGTCCCAGCTGCTCGGGAGGCTGAAGCAGGAGAATCACTTGAACCCGGAAGGTGGAGGTGCAGTGAGCCAAGAACACGCCACTGCACTCCAGCCTGGGTGACAGAGCAAGACTCTGTCTCACAAGAAAAAAACAAAAAGAACCCTTAAATATCGCACATAGAAACAAATATTATCCTCTGCTTGAACTGAATCATGCTTGACTTCACTTATTTTAACCAAGCAGTGGTTTATATACATTCACTTGAAACTGTTCACACAGTTTTAAGCAACATATCTTCTCTCTCTCTGCCATCCTGTCCTAATTTTAATTTTAATTTCACCACATTACATAATAAATTGTTTATTTTCCTTAAAAGAAACCATTTCAAGTATGCCTTACAGAGCCCTGAGAGCTCCTTTTCCCTCCAATCCAATTAGCTTGGTTTAGAAATGGGGATCTCGAAAACTGAAAGACGATTCAGTCACAAAAGGGAAAACCTTCCCCTCTATGATTCTGATCCACTACTCCCTGCCCCCCAACCCCCCACCAAAACTTCTGTCCTCCATCAAGAGGTTAAAGGACCATGGCCTTCTGTTTCATGAGATGGATTAACATTGCTGGGCTGCTCGGAAGGAGAAAGGACTTTCCAAGCTGTAACACGCTGGACGTGTTGAGAGTGCATAGTAATGTAACACCATATTTTTTAATACAACTGACAGTCTGTCTTGAGATTTAAGTGTTTTTTGACAGTTTTTATGCACCTGTTAATTCAAAGCTCTTAACATATGCCAGTTAAAAAGAGCCAGGCACTAAAACATCTAGCTTTAGAGGCTAAATATGGCTCAGCTGCAATCCCAGTCAGGCAGGCAGGTGGAGGCAGGCAGGCAGAGGCAGGCAGGCTGACGGAAACAATTCCTTCCTCCAAGATGGAAATCAGTTGTAGCTGCCTCTCTGCAACCTGAACAAACCATTTCTAGGTGGGGTGGTTGGAAACACCATTGTATTTCTCAAGGAAGAGTTATCAGGATCAACTCAGGTCTTCAATGTGTTTGGTTACTCTGGATAGTGTTCTGTTGTGTTCAGATGGAGAATCTGGATTTGGAAAGATATTTATGTTCGTCATGGATGCTCAAGGTGGTACTTGAGCCTCCTTGGGCCTTAAGTCTGTTTAGTATAGCTCTCTATCTGTCCTCTGCTCCACATCACTCCTCCACACCCACCCACACCCAGAAAAAGGGAGGGCAAATGCCTAAATTTTTCCAATTCTGACTCCATGGTTTTTAAGGAATAAGTCCATGCATTTGCCTATAACACAGAGCAATATTTCTGGTATAAAAGAAATAATTCTTATGAACCTTAAATTAGGATGATTAAGGGATATTCATTTTAGCACTAGCCTCTGGCCAAAAGATAAATATCTCTCCATGCGTTCTAAGGACCTTGTAGTCAAAGCTTTATTTATTTATTTATTTATTTATGTTTGAGACGGAGTCTCGCTGTGTCGCCCAGGCTGGAGTGCAGTGGCACGATCTCGGCTCACTGCAAGCTCCGCCTCCCGGGTTCACGCCATTCTCCCGCCTCAGCCTCTGAGTAGCTGGGACTACAGGCGCCCGCCACCACGCCCGGCTAGTTTTTTGTATTTTTAGTAGAGACGGGCTTTCACCGTGTTAGCCAGGATGGTCTCGATCTCCTGACCTCGTGATCCACCCGCCTCGGCCTCCCAAAGTGCTGGGATTACAGGCTTGAGCCACCGCGCCTGGCCTGTAGTCAAAGCTTTAAAGCAGGATAGGATGGAAGCTGAATAAGCATTTGCTTTTATTGTTCTCTGAGACTATCTGGAGCAAGGTGTGGATTTGATAGATTTCAAACATCTGGTGCATTCCACTTTTGAGGTTCCAGAACAATGCTGTTCAACAGAAATACAATGCAAGTTGCAAATGTAAACCATATATATAATTTAAAAATTTCTAGTAGCCACATTTTAAAAAGTAAAAAGAAACAGGTGAAGATAATTTTAACATGTATTTGTTTAACTCATATCCAAATATTATCATTTCAATGTGTAATCAACTAATGAGGTATCTTACATTTTGAGTGTGTGTGTGTGCTAAGTCTTTGAAATCCAAGGTCTATTTTGCACTTACAGCACATCTCAGTGTGAACTAGCGACATTTCAAGTTCTTGATAGCCACATATGGCAAGGGCAGTTCTAAAATGTCAGCCATGAAAACATTCAAACAAATGAAAAATAATACTTAATGACCCTGAGGAGTATTACTAGAAACCAGATAATTGCTAGGAGACTTGCAGAGAATTCAGCAGCTTTTTCTTTTCTTTTACCCCATATGACAGCACATTTTTGCCCCTTGTTTAAATGTTCTTCCTGGCTTTACAGTGATGATCATCAGATTCAAAGTAAAGAACTACAGAAAAACAGAGTTATCAAAAAGTGACATGAGTCACCTCACAGATGGAAAAATGAGTATTTGAGCAGAGTCCAAATGATGATCTGTAGAGATGTTATGATGGATTCTGTACTATGTGATTCAGTAGCATAAGGTAGTATACACATAGCAGTTAAGAGCTTGGGATTTAGCCAAGAGGACCCGAGTTTGAGTCTCATCTCCATTATTTGTGTAGTGGAAATTATTTTTTACCATTTTGAAACTTCATTCCCTCATTTGTAGAACAGAAGTAACTACTTCATAACATTGTAATAAGAAATAAATAAGTTTTCTATGGCTCACACCGCAGTGCTAAAAAAAATCATGGTATGATGATGATTATTACAGCACAAAAACCTGTCTATGAATATTTGGTACTAAAGGTAAATTTCAGAGTAAGACATTGTTCATCATGTCTCCTATAACTTCTACAGTTACACGACTCTCTCGTGATCTAATAAAACTAGTTACACATAACGAAACCATCAATTATCAAAGACAGCTGAGAACTAGACATAAGAATGATTTGCAACAAAATTGTTCACAGCAAAAATTGTTGTTTTGTTTTTAGAGTGGAAGAAACAACTAGCTTTTATTGAGTGTCAAGTTTTGTTTTAATATTACCAAGCACTTTCCCTATCTTATCTTAAAACTTCCTTGATATGGTGCTCCTTTTAAAGGTAAGAAAATTGAAGTTCAGGGAAGTCAAGGAACACACAGCTAATATATCATGTAGTTAATTTGTGAATCCAGATCCGTCTGACTTTAATGCCCCTGCTATTTCCAATACATAGGAGGGACCAGATTTGACTTTCCCTTATCCAGAACTTTCAATCAGTAGTAGAAATGGATAGAAATGGTATTTCAGTCAATACTACACTACAAGCATTATGGTGAACTGTGTTTAAGATGCATGTCCTTCAGCCATCGCTGTCTACCCTGGAAAAGGGATTAGTACTGTACCCCCGGATCATCGTTGTTGTCCACATCACATCTGCTTTGGCTTTGTCTTCTAACTGCACCACTCAGAGTTTTAGCCCTTTGAGGTGCTCACTTCTGATGTAAAAAACAACTGGAAATGGGAACACAAATAGAACATGTATTTCAAGAGACTTCTCTCAAAGGCACAGAGAACTCAGTCACTACACAAACGTTCTCAGAGGAAGAATGGCAGTTACCCTAGAGGTGGGAGCCATCAACTTTCCAGGTGTGTCTATTCTAACACAACTTGGTTAAGGTTGACACATGGAGACAGGAGAAGGAGTGGAGTGGCAAGGGAGGAGCACAGAAAATAGATGCTAGTATGCTGCCCTTTTGTATATTCATTACTGTCATGATTAAACAGTTATCAATGCCTTTACAACACATCTATCACAGAAGAAAACAAAAGTCTCTGGCAACCGTTCCGAGGATCTTTGCTTCATCAAATCTAGTTTCTGTAGAGTTGCAGGAAGGGATCTATTCAAGAATATTCACACTGTTGCCCCAACTTTCAGAGCAGTTAAAATCTCCCAGTGCTTTAATAATAGGGCAGAGGAAAATAACTCAGTTCAGACTACCTTTGTATTTCTTACCCTGAAAGTATTCAATGTAGTTTAAGCAAGCTTCCCTGTTTCCCTTGTGTTTACTCATTCCAGAAGAACTGTTCCTACAAATTATATATAATTACCCACTCCTGGTCAAAGGTGAGAGGGAAATTAGCATCACAATGGCAAGTTTCCTCTCCGGGTGTCGCCAGCTCACTCAGTTCCATGGATGATTGGAGTGTGTTAAGCCCCTGCTTACTAGCAGGAAAGTTCAGCAGAGCCCATGAGGACAGCATTAACAATTCCTAATCATAGACAAGCATTTCAGACATTCATTACCACACAAGCCATCAGTGGATTAGATCTAATAAGCCAAATGCTTGCAGACCTCAGCCTGGAGGCTGCTTAGACTACTCAAAGTAATGCAGAATCAAAATTGGCCCGCATTGCACTCCGCCTTCTTTTGAAACAACTGGCCTGCTTTTGTTAAAATGGACTGAATGAAACAAGCACAATGGTCCCTATCTCCATATAAGGGGGTGTTAGGAACCGAGTTGAACAACAATAGACCCACACATTTGGGGTTTCATATTCTTTTTGGTTAGAGACCATAGGAAATGATGTAGTGTTTCAATTTAATAAAACATCTTAAAACTGAAAACTGCGTTGTTAGAGGAGGCAGACTTTGCGGGGGTGTGTGGGGTGGGGGGAAGTGGGGGAATAGGGATGGTTTCTTCATGATTTAAAAGAAGGAAAATAACTCATCTTTTTCAGTAAGAAGAATTTGCAAAATATTCTTCCAGAAAAAAAAAAAAACTAAACACACACACACACACACACACACACACACACACACACACGAATCTCTGAGATAGTTGCCAAGTACTTCTCTGAAACCATGTGAATTTTTCTCTCGTGCATTTGTCAGCCTGACTCCAAACCATTTTATTCTTTCCTCATTTCTCGTCTCTGTTCAGTCTGTTTTTGGTTAGTTGCTTCTTGGCATAGCTTCCGTTGGAGCTGAGAGTGCCTGTTCTGTTTTCTTCTTCTTTTTTTTTTTTCCTTTTCTTTCTTTTCTTTTTAAAAAACTTCTCTTTCGGTGTTCTTTCTTCTGGGCTCTATAGTGACTCTGCAAAAATTGCCAAGACCAGAGCAAATAGAGTCTCCGGAGCCCACACTGTCTTACTCCATCAAACCTGTATACAGCGTAGAAGGAGCAGGCTCCAAAGAGTGGAACCGAGACATGTTTGGGAATAGAAATGCATGCCACCTTTGACCACTTCTCTGTGAGAGTCTGCAGCTCTCCCAAAACCTTCTTTGTGAACAGACTTACTCAATACTATCATGTTGTGTGGAGGACTTCCCTCAGAAGACTCTTTTGAGTTACTTTTTAGGAGTTAGTTTTTAGACACCCAAAAAGTAGAAGTTTCTATATTCATTTATTTACGGAACTATGTTATGTTTTATTGGAACTCTTTTTAACTGGCCTTGTCACAGTATGTTTTGACTCGTGGAAAAATGAAAAGTATAGTCACACTAGCTATGTAACCGCATAGAGCCCTGAAAAAAAATGCTTGCTTTTTCTAAATTTAAGCAAATAATTTTGCATGTATGCTTTTGTATGTATACGGAGTAAGTTTTAAAGGGCATCGTGAATATTATTCTGTACTATAAAGTGAAACACACTCTCAGGGTACATCTTTGTCCTCATCCTTCTTGTTTGGGGAACTTGAATGGATTTAAGGTGATGTTATTATTTTCACCAATGTGTGATTAGACTTCAGAATGACTAACATCAGAAAATACTCGTAAGTGTGCTTCAAATTAGCATGTAAGAAAAATAAGGCAAAGTCAATTTCTCTAACAAATTGAGAGTTAGTTAAACTTGAATTAGCCCTCTAGTCTAATGGGACAGTAGCAACTGAACTATTTCTTCTTGTCTAGACCTGCTCAAGTTCATGGACAGTCTGTATTTTCGAAAAACTTACCCGTGCAGCAGGAAGCTCACTCTATCTCCAGGTCACACTTACAACGAAGAGATTCTTTTCCAGTATCAGAAAATTATTTTCAGAGATGTGAAACACAGGGCTATTTGCCGATGATGTGCATAGGATTTATGAACAAAATCAAAATTCTATAGAATTGTGTATAGAATTTTTAAAAATAGCATGTTGGTTTCAGGAACCAAAAATAAAGAAATTAACACATTCAAGTGCAAAGACTGATGTGGGAGAAAATTACCTCAAGATATAAGAAAAGAGATGTGAACTGGAATGACTTGGCTTGGCTACCTGCAAGAAAAAATGTCCAAACTTTCCCCTCTTTAGTTATGCAGCCTGGAGAATGTTATTTCAATCACTTCTGCAGTTGCTCCACTAAAGACTTTTGAAATGCTCCTTGTCTACAGATGACAGGCCCCCTCAGCAGAGAGGGAACAGAGCTCGTGGCTGTATCTACATGATTCCAAACATCTGGATTAAAAACTGAAAACGTGAAGCCAGTGCCTCGATGATTTTCAAACACCTTGCTTTTAGCATTGTAAAGGGAAACAATCCAGATTGCTGGCTGGGTGTTTCAGTTTTCATTCTGATATTTGTCATTGTGAAGTTGTAGTCAATGGCTAGATAAATATGTTTTCTCTCCACCAAAAGAAGAAAAAAGTTATACACGTACATGAGAACTTGTCCAAGAGAAGTAAATTAAAGAAAAAAAAAAAGACTTACAGCTAAATCACGGTGCCATGGTCACCTATGTGTCCTTATTATACGCAAATACCTAAACACACATGTATGTACACACATGCTTAAACACCGACAAAATTCCAGCTAGACCAGACTTCCTACTCTATCTTATTCAGTTATTTGATATTTCAACCTGACACATTTACAAAGATAAATCATGTATTTCTGCGGTTTTATTCTCATAGGAGCTTCAACCAGATAGCTCCTATGAGAATAAAGCGGCAAATACATGATTTCTCTTTGTAAATCAGCAAACCATTTTTCCTTCTATTACTTGTATAGCTGTGGTTTTAGTTATGTGCAGAATATATTTTAAAGGCACTGCTCAAGTTCATAATGCTCTGAATCTCTGTTATCTTAGTGATTGTGTGGATGCTAAAATATAGTAAATCAATGTGGAAAAAAAATTCTACCTTTAGTTTCTAAAATATACTTAACATTTTACAGTTAAGTAAAAATACAGATCCAAAACTATGTGATTCATAATCTTAAATTAATGGATCCAAAATCAAGATGATGAGAATATCTTTTGTTTTGGTAGCATGATATATTTGCTAAGGGACTTACCTTGATTTTTATTAATGAGGAAATGGAGAAATGAGGGAATGCATTGAAAGTGAAGAACCACATTACAGTTAACTTTTTAAAACTGGATTTTAATGATTTCTAAAATAAATGGAAAAGGAAATATTTAAACTGTTTGAGAAAAGCTGCTTTCAAGAGGAACGTAGTATATACTACGGACTTTTTCCATGAGACCGGCATTCTCAGAAATTCTCCTGACTATAAGCATATTCATAAAGGCCAGACCACTAGAGATGTGTTTGTCACATCCTATCTTGTTATCATCTCAGTCGTTCATTTTTCAGTAATAATTCCACCTCCTATTTCCTCAGCTTTTAAGGGCAGCTGTCTCTAGATTATACATATATAAATGGCATTCATTTCCAAGATATTTAATGTCATAACTAAAGCCATTTTAAGATTAGAAAGAATTGGCATTTTCAAGACAATGCCCTTGAATTATCAATGCAAAGACATATATGTGCTTAAGTAAAATTGTAATTGTATGGGGTTATCTATGAAGTTATAAATTATAGTGTTTGAGAAAACATTTGAAATGAGCACTGAGAAACTATAAAGAAATACAAATGGAAAGCCTTTGAACATGTTCAGATTAGTGTAAATGGTTTCACAGATATAGATTTCATGTTTTTGTTTTAATAGCAATAAAATATTTTGTTTGTGTACATTCATTTTAAAACAGTTTAAAAAGCATAGCATATATAACATTTATACACATGTTTACCATATATTTAAAGAGAGATTTTAATGAGACATGGCTGGAAATCCATAAAGGTTTGCATGTCGACTCTAGTTCCATTATAGAAAATATTTTCCTTCCCCTATTTCATTTCTAAAAATATAAAATGTCTGGGAGTATGGAGGGCAAGAGGGAAAAAGTGCTTTGCATAAATATATACAGATTTTGAAGGTGGGTTGACTTTCTTTCTCTCCTTTTTCCTTCTTCTTTCTTTCTACTAAGAACAAGAATAAATGCATTTGTGGTAAAATTACACAGAAAAGAAGATGTAGGATGCAAAGTCCCAACAGTGGTAATGTAGGGATGCTGTTAGCAGCTCAGTATTCCTCAAACACTTGGGGACCTTTAGCACATCTTCCGCATATTTGCTGAGTTGGATAAATTTTTGAAAATCTACTTGTTAAAACTTCAGAATGTAGAGTTTTGTAATTTTTGCACAAGAAAAGTTAAATTGGTTGCAAACTAAATATTGTTATAGAAAACAAATGTATAAAAACCAAAAGCCAGGAAGGTGGGAAGGGGGAAGGAAGGAAGGAAGGAAGGAAGGAAGGAAGGAAGGAAGGAAGGAAGGAAGGAAGGAAGGAAGGAAGGAAGGAAGGAAGGGAGGGGAGAAGGGAGATGGGGAGGGAAGGGGGGAAGGAAGAATATATACAATGGGGATAGTATGGAAATGGGAGAAATAACTTGGGGGAAGGGCAAAGAGGACAAAGTGAAAATCAGGATCAAAAGGGTCTGATAAAAGAATCAAACACAAACTTTAAAATATGGAAACTGAGTAAACATCACAAATATGCCCTTAACAAACCCCAGTTCTGCAGGCTTTTCTGCTGCCACACAAAAGTGTATTTTTCAAGAAAATTGGTTACAGCAGTTACCGAGCCTTCCAACAGCAGCGTGTAGAAATAAGGCAGTGAGTTTGAAGGGGCTCTCCGCAGAGCTACATTCTATACCTTTTCAGTTCCTGCCCCTTTCTCCTGACCATATGGAATCCATCTCGTTCAAGGACTTAGACTAAGAGAGGGGCTTGAGGAAACTAGGGCTGCTGCTGGCTCTTTTAACGGCATGCCACAGGAAAGTTTTATTTCCAATTGATTGGTTACAAATCAGATAAATATCGCGTCTAATGAAAGCAGCTTTGAACTGCTGGAAATGTTATCTATAGGAGTCTGGGGTTTATCAAAAGTCAAATGTAGCTTTAATCACATCAACATGCTAATTACAGGCAAACAATAAAAGCTTTAAGAAATGATTGTGTGGGTTTTATTACTATTGACAGTCACTGAGGCATATTTATTTCGGGAGGTAATTGTCAGAAGACTTTCTCCAGAAAGACTTGTTTGTATAATTAAGTGCGTGTTATGCAAGCTTATCTGCTGATCGGCTCCTGCTAGTTATGTAGTTCCCCCAATGCCTCAGAACACAGAAGCAATTAAAAGAGAAAGGCTCAGGAAGATGGTTTTTCAGTAGTTCATTTGTAAGGGATAAAAAATAAATAAATAAATAAATAAATAAATAAATAAATAAATAAATAAATAAATGAGTGAATATGCCTTGAAAAACAGAGTGTACTAGAATGGGAAATACACTAAAAATTAATGAATAAAAACAGTAAAGAAAAAGAAAACTCTTCATAAAATCAGTGATGTAAAAATGGAAAAAAAATTAGAATGGAGCTATACAGTTTCATTTAGAGTGCATATTGGGGGATGGGAGGGCAGAAATTTTCTATTTTGTGTACAAATGATCATTCAATGGAATGGGGCAATCCAATCTAAAAATATATATGATGAGAATGAGGCAAAGTGGAAAATAACAATAAATGGCTACATATGCCCCAGTACCACTGATTTTATTATTTTATTGTGGATTTATGACATAATTCTCCAAAGTACCTAATTTAAAAATAAGAGTCTTTAGTTCTAAAAGCTTGGTAACATAATTCCAAATCTATACAGCCACAGATGCTTTTCTATCCAAATAAACAACAAAGGCAAATTTACTGTTGCTGCCCTGAACGGTTGTTTTTTTTTTTTTCCAGGCCAAGATGCTTGAAACATACATTTAAAATTTTTTTCCATCTTATTTTTAATGACAGACTGACTGCATTGTGACTGAACTAGAGAGGGAAAACTAAACTTTTCTAACTATAAACTATTTTTGTGCCATAAAGAATCATTCAACTCTAAAAGGGAAAAACCCCAATTTAAAAAATATCATTATTATTTTGAAAGGTGTGGGACTGGATTTAATTCTTTTCATTCCCAAATATTGGCCTCACTTCAGTTTTCATTTCGCTGAATGCAATTAAAAATGTGGCAAATCCTTGATCAATTTTTTCCCCTTAAACAGGGTCAGTTCTGAAGTTGTTGTCACATTTTAATGGGTTCAGACTCAGTTTATGCAAGAGACAATCAAATGTTTGCTTTTAAAAGCCCTATAAAAACTAAGAGCTTTTAACCTTTTGAATGCGTTAATAAAATGCTAATGACATCATGGCCAAGACCACATTTGGAGGTCCCAAAAAATTCCAAATGACTGTTGTGAAAAGAAAACAGAATTTTAATCAAATGATCTGTTATTTTAATGGCCACTTACAAAACAGGAGATTTATTGTGAAGCATAAAGTTTGTTTGCATGAGTGAAGGCAAAGCTTTTAAGAATTACCTTCTGGTTTTCCCCTTCAGTTTCTTGCAACATAATACTACCAAATATTTGTGAATTGTGACTCAAGTCTGCAGTCTTATTTCTCACAGAAAATAAAAGGGAGGCTGGAGAAAAAAAAAAAAAAAAAGTGGTGCCAATTTGTCTGCCCAGGCTCTGATTATTGGATGCAGAATTTTTTTTTTTTTTTCTTTCAGGAGAAAAGGATTTGGTGGGAATGTTTCTCCCTTCAGGGTGAGATATCTGATATCCATCCCGAGACCAGTCATAAGGCCAAACTTTCATGCAAAACTGCACGAGGGAAAAAAAATGAAGCTTTCTGTAAAATTCTCATCTGAATTTGCAGCAGATCTTGAGTTTCCGCTGGGCAATTATGGCTCCTTTTACCATTTCTGATTGCAAAACACATTGATTATTTTTAAAAGTTATTTCTGATAACTTGAGAACCTTCTATTCCTATCCCCTTCCCCCAACTCTTCTTCCTCCTCTTTGAATCTCTGTTCCTCATTTCTTTCTCTCCTGTCTAGAAGTGCTATCCAGTGACCCCTGGTGCTGATTAAAGTTTCTCGGATGACCCCTGAATGCATTTTATTACACTGGCTGGTCATAAAACCTGCTTAAACTGCTGGCTTATCCAAACCCCTTCTTCTGTGGAAAGCCACATAGTCAGTCTAACCTCAGACTGGGAAAACGCAAACAAGCAAACCAAGGAAAGGCAGAGAAAGCTTGGAGACAGTCTTTGTCAATATCAGGGAGCACCCTGGCAGATGGGAAGAAACAACTTAGACAGACACTTGGCAAATATTCTGGAGGAAGTCAATTTAGTACTAATGTAGGTGTAGGTGGGACATGACATGGAAAAGTAGAAACACAGGGTAATAGGTGTTCTGTTCTTTTCGTAAAATAGATATCACAACATTGAAATAGCTCGCAAAGTGAAAGCAAGGCATAACTAACACAGATTAGCATAAGGTATCTTTGGAAACAACATACTCCTAAGATGAATACCAGAAAAACATTTCCTTGGCTTCTGGAAGCAACATGAGGTGACTAAAAGCCTTAGTATATTTATGTATTTACTATATCTTGGTTAAAAAAATGCATTATTTTACTTCTATGGCTTAAAAGAAATCAACTTTAAGTTAGCTTCAGTTTAGCTGTTTATTTCCTTGGCTGCCAGGTGTTAAAGGGAGACAGAAATCTGTAATATTCACAATCCTCCATGGATGGAATTTCTGTGGCAGGGATAACGCATGGTAATGCTTGTAGGGGAGGCCAAAGAAGTCAGCATTTGGAAGGGGAATGGAGCTACTGGGAACCCCAAGTTCCAAGGCCCTGGAATTTCCCTGGTCCTAAAACTGAATGTATACATGTGTGTCAGATCCCATTTGGCATTTGAACATAAAAACTGTTTTAAATTCCATTCCCACTGGCAAAGTCTTAAAATAAATCAGCAGGGTTGGTTCTGATCCCTGAGCCAGAGTAGAATACAGTCTGGTTGTTTGCTGAGAGATGTCCGTCTGTTTGGCTGTTAGCAAAGTGCTGCCTGTTGCCTCACAGGCCACAGGATGAAGATCTGAAGCACATCGTTAGCCCCTGGCAGCTGTCTGGCCAACATCAGCAGAGATTCACAGAGGCAAAAGGAAGACACACCTTTCCCACTTTTCCCTGGTCAGGCCCCCACTGAAATGTGACTGGAAGGCTAAAACAGGTCCAAACTCTGCCAGAGCTCCTGGCATCCATCATCCCCACGATGACAGAGTCCCAAAGAACTGGTTATTTTTTCCAGTAGTGCCATGGTCTACAGCCTCAATCATTGTCATACTAGCTAGAATCCTGACTTAGGCAAATTCAAGGGCCCAAAATGAATCACTGACGTTTTCGTTGGCATCTGATAATTAAAAAGTGATTTGGGATAGTTAATCTTGGAATAATTTCCTTTGTTTTTTCAAGTCCTTAGAGAATTTACTGCATCAATCACCCTTTTGTTCAAACAAATAAATACAAAATAATCATGAATTTAACAATTAGAGACTAGGAGTACCCCCCTTTACCTGTTTATCTTTTTCATATAGTAACTAAGCAAAAGTCAAGCATTCCTTCAAAGACACTGTTAGGAGAAACTGGTGCCTTTGTCAATACCTATAATGAACTGGTGAGTTATGCTTTATTTCAGTCTTGACCTAATTTAATTCATTTAGAGATATTTTCATAGTGGATGATAAATCTGATAGCCAATGATTCAACAAGAATTTTTAGATTTTTCATATGCAACTACTTTCTGTGGTTAGAGTATATTTTATAGACAGGGATGCTAGGAAGAGTCCATGAAACACATTATGCCTGAAGAAGCCTACATCACACTGGGTACAAGACTTTACTAGGTTGCTGTTGCTGCTGTTGATTGAGATCTACTGAGCTAGGCACTTTACAGATGTGAACAGTTCTTACTATAACCCTATGAAATCTACATACTTATTCTCTATTTATAGATAACGAAACTAGGGCTTAGAGAAATTAGATAATTGCCCGAGTTTCCATAGCTAGTAAGTGATAGAGTCAGGAATTTAACCTTGGACAGTCTGATCCTGTGCACTGCCTTTGGTTCCAAGTCACTCCATAGTCAACATCCTTAATCAAGTTTGCTGAGTCCCAAACAGAGTTCATATAAGGAAAATATCTCAGGTGATAAACAAATGTACATTTTATTGCTCATGTTGTGGCTTAAAATAGATACTAGACCTAATATGTTGAAAAAATAAAATAAAATATACATATTTTTTCAAATATTTTTATTTTTTCAACATATTAGGTCTAGTATCTATTTTAAGCCACAACATGAGGTAATTTCCTTTATGAAAACTTCCTGAGTAAACTACTTTATACTCCACTTGATAACTGTATTTATCGCCACTTCTTTTATCAGTGTAATTTTTTTCAACTTTTAAGTTCTGTGTATTTTAGTTGATTACATGTAGAGTGTCTTCTTAAAGGAAATAATACATTTTTCTTTAAATAGGTTTGTTCCACGCCTTTAGACAGAAACTCTAAGATGGAAAAGCAGGTGCCATAAGTTCCAGAACACCAGACAGATTGGAGTTCAAGTAGAAGCAGGGAAACAGAAAGGATGGTAGGCCAGAACCAGTAGTTAGTCTTCTATGCATTTGATCCAAAAAGAAAAACAGTGAGTAAAGTGGTGGGAGTGACAGAAGCAAGAAAGTTAAGATATAAAATGACCCAGTAAACACATTTCTTAGAATCTAGGCTAGAAAAAGATGTAATGAGGGAAAAGTTATATGTAGGAAAATATTCACAATAAAAATCTTTAAAAACAGTGAAAGTGTTGCAAATTGGGAAAATGAATAAACAATGACTTATACTATGAAATAATATTACAATTATTAAAAGTGATAATATACTATAAAGTGAATAAATTGTAGCAAGTGTCTTTACACTATTATTACTCTAGGTGAAAGGTATATGCAAATGGACAAAGACTGGAAATGAATGTATAGAACCTTTCAAAGATGCTCTAACAGGGATTTGGGGTTAGAAATCCTTTTTCTCAATTGTTCAATATTTCCATAGTATTGCTCTAAAGATGTAATTATACAATACAATATATACGATATAGTAAACAATAATATATTTACTATGCATGTGCAGGTCTGTGAAGACCAAATACTTTCTTTGTCTAACTGAGGATATCTTTACTTTGGCTTCCTTTTCAAAGAACAATTTTGCTGGATATAGAATTCTTGTTTAATAGTTCTTTTTCTCTTTCAGCACTTTGTTTTTTATTGTTATTATTTTATTTGTGTTTTATTTTTGTAGACAGGATCTCACTCTGTTTCCCCGGCGGGAGTGCAGTGATGCACTCCTGGCTCACTGCAGCTTCAACCTCCCGAGCTCAAGTATCCTCCCACCTCAGCCCCCCAGGTAGCTGGGACTACAAGTGCATGCTACCATGCCCATCTAATTTTTGCATTTGTTTTGTAGAGACGGGGTTTCGCCATGTTGCTCAGGCTGATCTGGAACTCCTCTTTCAGCACTTTGAATATGACATTTCACTGCCTTCAGGCCTCCAATGTTTCTACTGAGAAATGAGTCTTCACTCGTATTGATGCTGCCCTGTACATAATGAGTCACTTTTACTACTTTCAAGATTTCCTGTTTGTCTTTCAACAGCTTGTACCTATGTGGATTTTTAAAATTTATGCTACTTGGAGTTTAATAAGCTTCAATGTTTTTCATCAAATTTGGGAATTTTCTGGCCATTATTTCCTCAAATATATTTTCTGTATCATTATCTCTCTACTGTCCTGCAGGAAATCCGACTGCATATATGTTGATATGCTTGATCATGCCTCATGTGTCTTTGACATTGAATATTTTTTTAATCATTTTCTTTCTGTTCTTATGGGATACATTTTATTGGTTAATTTTCAGATTCATCAATTTATTTCTTCTGCTATCTCAACCCTGCTGTTAAACTCCTCTAGTAGATTTTTAAAATTTTTCAGTTATACTCTTTAACTCAAAATTTCTCACGTGGTCTTTTTTTTAAGTTTATTGAAAAATCTTCATTTGTCAATTCATTGTTGCCATACTTTGCTTTAGTTCTTTAAAGATAGTTTACTTAAGTACTCTGAACATATTTATAGCATATTATTTGAAGTATTTGATTGCTAAATTCAAATTCTGGAGACGGGGCATTCTGAGATAGTTTCTGTTGGTTGCTTATATTTTTCCTGAATGGGTCACACTTTTCTATTTCTTTGCACATATTATCATTGTTTGTAGCACCTCTAGATGCTGTTATTTTTGCCCTAATGGTTGTTGCCATTGTTCCCTTTTGTTTGTTTGTTCTTTGTTTAATTACCCAGGCTAAATTTGTGAAATCTGACTCCCCTATAGTGTGTGGTCACAAATATCTCTGGCCAGTTTAGTTTTTTTGTTTGTTTATATGTTTTCTTTTAGTTCTTATTTTGACTTTCAAGACCGAATTCCTAGGGGTTGTCCCTGCACTTGTGTAGCCTTAGCCAATAATGAGACAGAAGTCATGCTCAAATACCTCAAGCCGGTAAGTCTTCTGATCTCTGTAAATTAATCTGTGTTGGTAAGGGAGCACGTTTAAAATTCAGTCCATTTTGAAGTCTGTCCCAGATTTTACTCTTCACCAAGTCCTTTCTGGCCTCCTAAATGCAGGTACACATTCTCAGGGTCAGCCAGGAGCACATAAATAATTTGGCCCCTCTCCAGTCCACCACACATGTGTGCAGCTAGGAAAACTGTTGTGCCAATTATGACTGAAATCTCAAGCCTGTGGAGCCAAGTTATTGGCCCTACACTACTGTTCCACATCCCTTAAGTCACTTATTCTGACAATGCCATTGGGGTAGGTATCACCCACTTCTCCAGGTTGCCAGAAAGAGTGTTAGTTCCATGACTTGCCCATCCCTGGCAGAGCCTTCGTGCTGACTGAGCCGGGAGAACAGGATAGGGGGAGCCCCAGGCCAGAGTGCTATGAATTCCCACTTTCCTCACCTGAAATTAAGCTTTTTCAAGAATGAACACTTCTCACATTGTTATACGCCTTTGGCCAATTTCCAGAAACCAAAATGGTTGTTTTTGTCAATTTTCGCCAGCTTTAGGTTGCTTCTCTCAGAGAGGATTTGTCACTCTCCTCACTTGGCCATAAATAGAAGTCTTTACTTTACAAAAAGTCTTAACATTTATTCACATAATTTCCATTATTGGTGCTCTTCATCCCTTTATATAGATCCAAATTTCCATCTGGACTAGTTTCTTGTAATGTAGGTCTGATGGTGATAAATTCTTTCAGATTTTGTGTCTGAAAATGTCTTTATTTCACTTTTGATTTTGAAAGATATTTTGACTGAATAAAGAATTCTGTGGTTGACAGGTTTATTTTTTCCTTTCAATACAGTCATGCACTGCATAACAATGTTTCAGTCAACAACAGACTGCATATAAGATGGTGGTCCCATAGATCCTAATGAAGCTGAAAAATTCCTATCATCTAGTGATGATGTCATAGTGAAATGTATTACTTGTGTTGTGGTGCTGCTGTTGTAAGCAAATCTGCTGTATAAACTTTATAAAGTAAAAAGATTATAGAAAGCTAAGGCTAATTTATTATTGAAGACAAATAAGTATTTTAAAATACCCAGAGAAACCTCCAGTCCTGCAAGCTTCATTTATGGTAAGTGCTCTCTACAGATAAGCTATTTTAAAAATCTTTTCTCCTGTATTTTTACTGAATCTTTTCTAAGTTTGACTATGTTTAGATGCACAAATACTTGTCATTGCATTACAGTTGTCTATTGTGTTCAGTACAGTAACATACTGTACATGTTTGTAGTCTAGGAGCAATAAATTATGCCATGTAGCCTAGGTGTGTAATAGACTATACCATCTAGGTTTGTGTAAGTACACTCTGTGATGTTCACACAATGACAAAACCCCTTAAAAATGCATTTCTCAGGTTGTGTCACCATTGTTGAATGATGCATGATTGTAATTTAAAGAAGTTGCTCCACTGCCTTTTCACTTTCATTACTTTGATGAAAATGTGCTATCATCCTTATGGTTGTTCCTTTGTAGGTAATGTGTCTTCTTTGGCTGCTTTAAGATTTTTTTCTGTTATTATTTTTAAGAAATTTAAGTATGATAGTTCTTGGTGTAATTTTCTTCATTTTTTTTTTAGCTTTTTGGATCTGTGAGCTTATAGTTTTCATCCAATTTGAAACTGGTTTGGTCATTATTTTGGCATCACAGTGGCCCTCCATATCTTCAGGTTCTACATCTAAGGGTCCAATCAACTGAAGATAAAAAGAACAATAAAAATAATAATACAATAATAAAAAAGAATACAACTGAAAAACAATAGAGTAAAACAACTATTTGCATAGTATTTACATTATATTATATATCTAATATATATTGTATTATATTATTTATCTAATATAATGTAAATTACTTGTAATATGGAGATGACTTAAGTGTATGGGAGAATGTGCATAGGTTATATGCAAATACTATGACATTTTATATAAGATACTTAAGAATTCTTAGATTTTTGGTATCTGTAGGGATTTCTGGATAGAGAAATCCCCATGGATACAGAGGGATGACTGTATTCCTTCAGTTTTTTTCTGTCCTCCCTGCCCTTATACTTTGGGGACTAGAATTATGTGTATATTAACCTGCTTGAAGTTGTTGCACAGTTCATTAAAGCTCTGTTTGTTTTTTTGTTTTAGTATTTTATTTTTCTCTATGATTCATTTTGGATAGTTTCTATTGCTGTATCTTTAAGTTCACTACTAATCTCTTCCTCTGCAATGTTTAATCTGCCATTAATCTTGTCCAGTGTATTTTTCATTTGGGTCTTTGTAGTTTTCGTCTTTAGAAGTTTAATTTGGTTCTCTTTTATATTTTTCATGTTTCTAGTTAACATGTTCAATTTTTCTTCTAGCTTTTTAAACATCAGGAATTCTGTTATAATTGTGTTAATGACCTTGTCTACCAATGATATTATCTGTGTCATTTATGTGTTAGTTTTGACTAATTGGGTTTTTAAAATACCATATTATCAATCACATGAGTTGCAAGACAGATAATATTTTTCATTGGATGCCAGATATTATGAATTTTACCTCTCTCAGAGCTGAAATTTTTTATTCCTATAAATATTTTTGAGCCTTATTTTAGGACATTATTAAATTATTTAGAAACAGTTTGACCCTTGAGCTTTATTTTAGGACATTGTTAAATTATTATTATTTTTTTTTTTTTCAAGATAGGGTCTTATGCTGTCACCCAGGCTGGAGTGCAGTGAAGCAAACTTGGCTCACTTCATCCTCCACCTCCTGGGTTCAACTGATTCTCTGCTTCAGCCTCCTGAGTAGCTGAGACTACAGGTGCATGCCACCACTCCTGCCTAATTTTTGTAGTTTTAGTAGAGACGGGAGTATTAGTCCATTTTTACACTGCTGATAAAGACATACCAAAGACTGGGCAATTTACAAAAGAAAGAAATTTGATGGACTTTCAGTTCCACATGGCTGGCCTCACACTCATGGTGGAAGGTGAAAAGCCCTGTCTCACATGGCAGCAGACAAGAGAAGTGTTGTGCAGGGAAATTCTCATTTTCAAAATCATCAGATCTCATGAGACTCATTCACTATCACAAGAACAGCACAGGAAAGACCCACCCCCATGATTCAATCACCTCCCACTGGGTTCCTCTCATGACATGTAGGAATTGTGGGAGTTACAATTCAAGATGAGATTAGGGACACAGTCAGGCCATATTATTTCACCCCAACCCCTCCCAAATCTCATGTCCTCACATTTCAAAACCAATCATACTTTCCCAACAGTCCCCCAAAGTCTTAACCCAAAGTCCACAGTTCCAAGTCTTACCTGAAATAAGGCAAGTCCCTTCTGCCTATGAGCCCATCAAATCAAAAGCAAGCTAATTATTTCCTAGATACAATGTGGGTACATTGGTATTGGGTAAATACAGGTATTACAGGTATTGGGTAAATACAGCCATTCCAAATGGGGGAAATTGGCCAAAACAAAGGAGTTACAGGGCCTATGAAAGTCTGAAATCCAGCAGGGCAGTCAAATTTTAAAGCTCCAAAATGATCTCCTTTGACTCCAGGTCATGCTGATGCAAGAGGTGGAGTCCCATGGTCTTAGGCAGCTCTGCCCCTATGGCTTTGCAGGGTACAGCCTCCCTCATAGCTGCTTTCACAGGCTGGCACTGAGTGCTTGTGGCTTTTCCAGGTGAGTGGTGCAAGCTGTCAGTGGATCTACCATTCTGGGGTCTGGAGGATGGTGGTCGTCTTCTCACAGCTCCACAAGGTGGTACCCCAGTAGGGACTCTGCATGGGGGTTCTAACCCCACATTTCCCTTCTGCACTGCCCTAGCAGAGGTGCTCCATGAGGACCTTGTCCTTGCAGCAAACTTCTCTCTGGGCATCCAGGTGTTTCCATACATCTTCTGAACTCTAGGCAAAGGTTCCCAAACCCCAGTTCTTGACTTGTGTGTACTCACAGGCTCAACACCACATGGAAGCTGCCATGGTTTGGGGCTTGCACCCTCTGAAGCCATGGCCAGAGCTCTATGTTGGACCCTTCAGCCACAGCTGGAGCAGCTTAGACACAGGGCACCAAGTCCCTAGGCTGCACACAGCATGGGGGATCCTGGGTCCAACCCATGAAACCATTTTTTCCTCCTAGGCTTCTGGGCCTGTGATGGGAGGGGCTGCCATGAAGGTCTCTGATGGCCTGGAGACATTTCCTCATTGTCTTGGGGATTAACATTTGGCTCCTCGTTACTTATGCAAATTTCTGCAACTGGCTTGAATTTCTCCTCAGAAAATGCTATTTTATTTTCTATGGCATTGTCAGGCTGCAAATTTTCTGAACTTTTATGGTCTGTTTCCCTTATAAAACTGAATGCCTTTAGCAGCACACAAGTTACCTCTTGAATGCATTATTGCTTAGAAATTTCTTCTACCAGCTACCCCAAATCACCCTGCTCAAGTCCAAGGTCCCACAAATCTCTAGGGAAGGGACAAAATGCCACCAGTCTCTTTGCTAAAACATAACAAGAGTCACCTTTGCTCTGGTTCCCAACAAGTTCCTCATCTCCATCTGATACCATCTCAGACTGGATTTCATTGTCCATATCATTATTAGCATTTTGATCAAAGCCATTTAACAAGTCTCTAGGGAGTTCCAAACTTTTCTACATTTTCCTGTCTTCTTCTGAGTCATCCAAACTGTTCCAACCTCTGCCTGTTACCCAGTTCCAAAGTTGCTTTCACATTTTCAGTTATGTTTTCAGCAACACCCTACTCTACTGGTACCAATTTACTGTCTAAGTGGATTTTCATGCTGCTGATAAAGACATACCTGAGACTGGGCAATTTACAAAAGAAGGAGATTTAATGGACTTACAGTTCTACATGACTGGGGAGGCCTCACAATCATGGTAGAAAGGTAAAAGGCACATCTCACATGGCAGCAGACAAGAGAAGATCTTGTGCAGGAAAACTCCTGTTTCTAAAACCATTAGATCTCGTGAGACTCATTCACTATCACAAGAACAGCACAGGAAAGACCCACGCCCATAATCCAATCACCCCCCACCAGGAGGTTCCTCCCACAACACATGGGAATTGTGGGAGTTACAATTCAAGATGAGATTTGGGTGGGGATACAGCCAAACCATGCTATGTTTGCCAGGCTCATTTCAAACTCCTAGGCTCAAGTGATCCCCTGGCCTTAGCCTCCCAAAGTGCTGAGATTTCAGATGTGAGCCACCATGCCTGGCAAACTATTTAGAAACAGTTTGTTGTTAAGTTTTGTTAGGTTGGAATATAGCAGCATGTAGTCAGAAGGTAATTTTTTCTTACCTTGAGACAAAATCCTTGTGAATACTCTAACTAAAGCTCCATGCTTTATTAGGTTTTCTGCTCTAGCTTGTGGGACTGCTCCATCTAATCTTTTCCAGTGGGTTTTTCCCTGTCTCCGGTACTTCATCACATGCATGTGCTGATCAACGTACACATTAATACTTGAGAAGAACCCTACACAGACATCTAGAATTCTCACAGTGTGCAACTCTTTTCTTTCTGGTTAATCTGCCCTCAAAATCTAGCCATGTTGTACTCCCTCCAACTCCTAGCTCTGTCTCCTCAACTCAGGGAGACTGCCATGCTCCACTGAATTTCCCCATTTTTGCTCTGGCTGAGCAGGTTCTCTGGGCTGTAAGCTAGGATAATTGTAGGGCTCACCTTGTCTCCCATTTCTCAAGGATCATTTTCCTTCATTGCTTCATATCTGATGTCTCATGAAGCAATGTTTCATGCATTTTCTCTGACTTCTTAGTTGTTTTATGTAGGATGGAAATCTATTTTGATGGGAAGTAGAAGTCTCCATGTCTTTTTTTCTTTTCTTTTCTTTTTTTTTTTGAAGATGGAGTCTCTCTCTGTCACCCAGGCTGGAGTGCAGTGGCATGATAGCTGCTCACTGTAAGCCCTGCCTCCCGGGTTCACACCATTCTCCTGCCTCAGCCTCCTGAGTAGCTGGGACTACAGGCACCCACCACCGCGCCCTGATAATTTTTTTTTTTTTTTTTAGTAGAGATGGGGTTTCACCAAGTTAGCAAGGATGGTCTTGATCTCCTGACCTGGTGATTCCTCCGCCTCGGCTTCCCAAGGTGCTGGGATTACAGGTGTGAGCCACTGCACGCGGCCAGAAGCCTCCATGTCTTCAACAGCCAAATGTCACAGTGGTCTAAGCTAATAGTTTATCTAACAGTGTGGTTAAAAATCTTGGTAGGCTTAGTATTTTAAACATGCAGTAGGCTTCTTATCTGTTTGCTCAGTTCCATGTGCCAGTGACCACATCCTAAATATTTTTGAGGCATAGTTTTCAGATTCGCTTTATTTATTTGCTTTTTCATCCCTACACTTGTCCTTCAGCTTAATAGTAGCTGCCTTGAGGATTTCAGACTTTACAGTGAGAACCTGAATGTGATGACTTCTGCCAACAAGGAGGTTTATGGGGCACTTTTCTTTAAAACCTTTTGTTGTTGTTATTATCTCATACTCTTTGAGGTTGACAAGTAGTTTCTCCCAAACCTGTTTGGCCTCAAATATCTGTTTTCTCTCTGTTCCTTTTCATTTATGCTTGCAAATCAGCTATTTTTTTTCGGAGTTTATAATTTTCTTACAATATTTTGACAAAGCTTGAGCAATAGATGATATTCACTTCTAATTATTGTCTCTTCTAATCTCCTTTGCTAAACATATGATCTGTTCTGCTACCCAAGTTACCACAAGTGACGGTTTCACTTTTTTCCCCAACTGAATAACATCAATTTCTTTCTTTCATCTCATGTCAATTTTCTCACGCCTGTTTTCCACTAATACACAGCATATATTTTAAGTTTTTTGTTTTAGCAACACTTCATTTCAAAAATTAATAGCTGAAGTAGGATAACTAATATAAGTTCCACAAGAGGAAGATGCTAAAATCTGAAAGACTTAACAAAATAAATTTAATTTTCCTTTTGCTAAATTTGATGTGGATTGGCAGTCTTCCTCAAGCTTGTAGCTATGCCATCTGGAATATGTGACTTTCAGGTTGGCCAAGGCAGGGGAAGATAATGATGCAGAAGGCACATCATTTTGTAACTGCATCCGTCATTTTTACTCACAGTCCATTGGCCAGAATTTGTCACATGGTCCCAGTCTAACTACAGATCTATACCACACTAATAACTTAGTATGGAGCCACTCGCATTTGAGAAAAACACATCCTTCTGTATATAAATAACATATTCATAAATATGTATTTAGAAATATAGCATGTTGTCATTGCCTATTTTATAATAATGGAATCAGATTTATACTTTTCTGCTTTCTTTATACCAAACATCTGCTGGAAATCTCTCCAAAACAACTGCTAATCTTCTAATTCATTCTTTTTAATGGCTCCATGGAATTCCATTATGTAGTTGTATCATAATTCACTCTATCATTCCTGTCCTGAGGTACATTTACTTAACTATTTTATATTATTGCCAGTATCAACAATGTTCCAATATATATCTGTTCATACAAAATTCATTTTTTAAAAATTGATGGCTTTTACTTCATGGCACGGATGTCCAGGAGTGGGATTTATTGAGTTAAAATGCACATGTTTTATAAATTTCTATATTTTGTCAGATTGGCGTCCATCTGAAACTATTCACATTTTCACCAGCAATTTATAAAAGAACTCTTGTCTCAATGAACCTGACAACAATTGATATTTCAACACTTTCTAATATTACTAAATTACTCAGTTCAGAAATTATGGTTTTAGATACAAGAAGTACTTTGGGCTGCATTTAAATCTTTTTATTTTATTATTATACTTTCAGTTCTGGGATACATGTGCAGAATGTGCAGGTTTGTTACATAGGTATACATGTGCCACAGTGGATTGCTGCAGCCATCAACCCATCATCTACGTTAGGTATTTCTCCTAATGCTATCCCTCCCCTTGCCTCCAACCCCCTGACAGGCCCCAGTGTGTGATGTTCCCCTCTGTGCCCATATGTTCTCATTGTTCACCTCCCACTTTTGAGTGAGAACATGTGGTGTTTGGTTTTCTGTTCCTGTGTTAAGTTGCTGAGGATAATGGCTTCCAGCTTCATCCATGTCCCTGCAAAGGACATGACCTCATTCCTTTTTATGGCTGCATGGTATTCCATGGTTTATATGTACCATATTTTCTTTATCCAGTATATCATTAATGGGCATTTGGGTTGGTTCCATGTCTTTACTATTGTAAGTAGTGCTGCAGTAAATATACCTGTGCATGTGTCTTTATAGTAGAATGATTTATATTCTTTTGGGTATGTACCCAGTAATGGGATTGCTGGGTCAAATGGTATTTCTGGTTCTAGATCCTTGAGGAATTGCCACACTGTCTTCCACAACGGTTGAACTAATTTACACTCCCACCAACAGTGTAAAAGCATTCCTATTTCTTCACATCCTCTCCAGCATCTGTTGTTTTCTGACTTTTTAATGATTGCCATTGTAACTGGCATGAGATGTTATCTCATTGTGGTTTTGATTTGCATTTCTCTAATGACCAGTGATGATGAGCTTTCTTTCCTATGTTTGTAGGCTGCATAAATGTCTTCTTTTGAGAAGTTTCTGTTCATATCCTTTGCCCACTTTTTGATGGGATTGTTTGTTTTTTTCTTGCAAATTTGTTGAAGTTCCTTGTAGATTCTGGACGTTGGCCCTTTGTCAGATGGATAGACTACAAAATTTTTCTTCCATTCTGTAGTTGCCTGTTCATTCTGATGATCATTTCTTTTGCTGTGCAAAAACTCTTTAGTGTAATTAGATCCCATTTGTCAATTTTGGCTTTTGTTGCCGTTGCTTTTGGTGTTTTAGTCATGAAGTATTTGCCCATGCCTATGTTGTGAATGGTATTGTCTAGGTTTTGTTCTAGGATTTTTATGGTTAGGTCTTACATTTAAGTCTTTAATCCATCTTGAGTTAATTTTTGTATAAGGTGTAAGGAAAGGATCCAGTTTCAGTTTTCGGCATATGGCTATCCAGTTTTCCCAGCACCATTTATTAAATAGGGAATTATTTCCCCCTTGCTTGTTTTTGTCAAATCTGTCAAAGATCTGATGGTTGCAGATGTGTGGCATTATTTCTGAGGTGTCCGTTCTGTTCCATTGGTCTATATATCTGTTTTGGTATTAGTAACACGCTGTTTTGGTTACTGTAGGCTTGTAGTATAGTTTGAAGTCAGGTAGCATGATGCCTCCAGTTTTGTTCTTTTTGCTTAGGATTGTCTTGGCTATACAGGCTCTCCTTTGGTTCCATATGAAATTTAAAGTAGTCTGTGAAGAAAGTGAATGGTAGTTTGATGGGAATAACATGAATCTATAAATTACTTTGGGCAGTATGGCCATTTTCACAATATTAATTCTCCCTACCCATGAGCATGGAATGTTTTTCCATTTGTTTGTGTCCTCTCTTATTTTCTAGAGTAGTGGTTTGTAGTTCTCCTTGAAGAGGTCCTTCACGTCCCTTGTAGGTTGTATTGCTAGGTATTTCATTCTCTTTGTAGTGATTGTGAATGGGAAGTCAGTCATGATTTGGTGCTCTGTTTGTCTATTACTGGTATATAGGAATGCTTGTGATTTTCGCATGTTGATTTTGTATCCTGAGAGTAGGGAGTTTTGGGGCTGAGACGATAGGGTTTCCTAAATATACAATCATGTCATCTGCAAACAGAGACAATTTGACTTCCTCTTTTCCTATTTGAATACCCTCTATTTCCTTCTCTTGCCTGATTACCCTGGCCAGAACTTCCAATACTATGTTGAATAGGAGTGCTGAGAGAGGGCATCCTTGTCTTGTGCCAGTTTTCAAAGGAAATGCTTCCAGCTTTTGCCCATTCAGTATAATATTGTATAATATTGACTGTGGGTTTATCATAAATAGCTCTTATTATTTTATTGTTCTGAGATATGTTCCAGCAATACCTAGTTTATTGAGTGTTTTTAGCATGAAGGGGTGTTGAATTTTGTCAAAGGTCTTTTCTGCATTTATTGAATAATCATGTGGTTTTTGTTATTGGTTCTGTTTATGTGATGGATTACATTTGTTGATTTGCTTATATTGAACCAGCCTTGCATTCACAAGATGAAGCCGACTTGATCGTGGTGGATAAGCTTTTTGATGTGCCACTGGATTCAGTTTGCCAGTATTTTATTGAGGATTTTTGCATTGGTGTTCATCAGGGATATTGGCCTGAAATTTTCTTTGTTTGTTGTGTCTCTGCCAGGTTTTGGTATCAGGATGATGCTGGCTTCATAAAATGAGTTAGAGAGGATTCCCTCTTTTTCTATTGTTTTGAATAGTTTCAGAAGGAATGGTACCAGCTCCTCTTTGTACCTCTGGTAGAATTCAGTTGTGAATCTGTCTGAACCTAAGCTTATTTTCATTGACAGGCTATTAATTACTGCCTCAATTTCAGAACTTGTTATTGGTCTATTCAGGGATTTATCTTCTTCCTGGTTTAGTCTTTGGAGGGTGGATGTGTCCAGGAATTTATCCATTTCTTTGACATTTTCTAGTTTATTTGTGTAGAAGTGTTTATAGTATTCTCTGATGGTAGTCTGTATTTCTGTGGGATCAGTGGTGATATCCCCTTTATCATTTTCTATTGTGTCTATTTGATTCTTCTGTCTTTTCTTCTTTATTGATCTGGCTTGCAGTCTGTCTATTTTGTTAATCTTGTCAAAAAGTCAGCTCCTGGCTTCATTGATTTTTGAAAGGGTTTTTCATGTCTCTATCTCCTTCAGTTCTGCTCTGATCTTAGTTATTTCTTGTCTTCTGCTAGCTTTTGAATTTGTTGACTCTTTCTTCTGTAGTTCTTATAATTGTCATGTTAGGGTGTCGATTTTAGATCTTTCCCACTTTCTCCTGTGGGAATTTAGAATTTAGTTCTATAAATTTCCCTCTAAACACTGCTTTAGCTTTGTTTCAGAGATTCTGGTATGTTGTGTCTTTGTTCTCATTGTTTTCAAATAACTTATTTATTTCTGCCTTAATTTCTTTATTTACCCAGTAGTCATTCAGGAGCAGGTTGTTCAGTTTTCATGTAGTTGTGCAGTTTTGAGTGAGTTTCTTAATCCTGATTTCTAATTTGATGGCACTGTGGTCTGAGAGACTATTACGATTTCTGTTCTTTTGCATTTGCTAAGGAGTGTTTTACTTCCAATTATGTGGTTGGTTTTGGAATAAGTGGTATGCGGTGTTGAGAGGAATGTATATTCTGTTGATTTGGGGTGGAGAGTTCTGTAGATGTTTATTTGTCCGCTTGGTCCAGAGCTGAGTTCAAGTCCTGAATATCCTTGTTAATTTTCTGTCGCATTGATCTGTCTAGTATAGACAGTGGGGTATAGACAGTCTCCCACTATTATTGTGTCAGAGTCTTTATAGGTGTCTGAGAACTTGCTTTATGAATCTGGGTGCTCCTGTATTGGGTGCATATATACTTAGGATAGTTAGCTCTTCTTTTTGCATTGATCCTTTTACCATTATGTAATGCCCTTCTTTGTCTTTTTTGATCTTTGTTGGTTTAAAGTCTGTTTTATCAGAGACTAGGATTGCAACCCCTGCTTTTTTTTTTTTTTTCTTTCCATTTGCTTGGTAAATATTCCTCCATCCCTTTATTCTGAGCCTATGTGTGCTTTTGCACATGAGATGGGTCTCCAGAATATAGAACACCAATGGGTCTTGACTGTTTATCCAATTTGATTTGCCAGTCTGTGTTTATTTGTTGTTGTTGTTGTTATTTTGTTTTGTGTTTTGAGATGAAGTCTTGCTCTGTCACCCAGGCTGGAGTGCACTGGCATGATCTTGGCTCACTGCAACCTCCACTACCTGGGCTCAAGCGATTATCCAGTCTCAGCCTCCTGAGTAGCTTGGATTACAGGTGCCCACTACCACACTAATTTTTTGTACTTTTAGTAGAGATGGGGTTTCGCCATGTTGGGCAGGCTGGTATCGAACTCCTGACCTCAGGTGTTCCACCCGCTTGGCCTCCCAAAGTGCTGGGATTACAGGTGTGAACCACCACACCTGGGGCAGTCTGTGTCTTTTAATTGGGGCATTTACATTTAAGGTTAATATTGTTATATGTGAATTTGATCCTGTCATTATGGTGCTAGCTGGTTATTTTGCTGATTAGTTGATGCAGTTTCTTCATTTTGTCAATGGTCCCTACATTTTGGTATGTTTTTGCAATTGATACTGGTACTGGTTTTTACTTTCCATATTTAGCGCTTCCTTTAGGAGCTCTTGTAAGGCAGGCCTGGTGGTTACAAAATCTCTCAGCATTTGCTTGTTTCTAAGGATTTTATTTCTCCTTTCCTTATGAAGCTTAGTTTGGCTGGATATGAAATTCTGGGTAGAAAATTCTTTTCTTTAAGAATGTTGAATATTGGCCCCCACTCTCTTCTGCCTTGTAGGGTTTCTGCAGATTGATCTGCTGTTAGTCTGATGAGCTTCCTTTTGTGGGTAACCCGACTTTTCTCTCTGGCTGCCCTTAACATTTTTTCTTGCATTTCAGCCTTGATGAATCTGACCACTATGTGTCTTGGTGTTGCTCTTCTTGAGGAGTATCTTACTGGTGTTCTCTGTATTTGCTGAATTTGAATGTTGGTTTGTCTTGCTATGTTGGGGAAGTTCTCCTGCATTATATCCTGAAGTGTGTTTTCCAACTTGGTTCCATTCTCCCCTTCACTTTCAGGTACACCAATCAAACATAAGTTTGGTCCTTTCACATACTCCCATATTTCTTGGAGGCTTTGTTCTTTCCTTTTCATTCTTTTTTCTCTAATCTTGTCCTCACGCTTTGTTTCATTAAGTGGATCTTAAATCTCTGATATCCTTTCTTCCACTTGATCAGTTCAGGTATTGATACTTGTATATGCTTCCCGAAGTTCTTGTGCTGTGTTTTTCATCTCCATCAGGTAATTTATGTTCTTCTCTAAACTAGTTATTCTAGTTAGCAGTTCCTGTAACCTTATATCCAGGTTCTTAGCTTTCTTGCATTGGGTTAGAACATGCTTTTTTCGCTCAGAAGAGTTTGTTATTACCCACCTTCTGAAGCCCACTTCTGTCATTTCGTCAAACTCATTCTCCATCCAGTTTTGTTCCCTTGCTGGCAAGAAGCTGTAATTCTTTGAAGGAGAAGAGGCATTCTGGATTTTGGAATTTTCAGCCTTTTTGTGCTGGATTTTCCTTATCTTCATGGATTTATCTATGTTTGGTCTTTGATGTTGCTGAACTTTGGATGGGGTTTTTGCATGGGCATCCTTTTTGTTGATGTTGGTGCTATAGGTTTCTGTTTGTTAGTTTTCCTTCTAACAGGCCCCTCTTCTGCAGGTCTGCTGGAGTTTGCTGGAGGTCCACTCCAGACCGTGTTTCACTTGGTATCACCAGTGGAGGCTGCAGAACAGCAGAGATTGCTGCCTTGTCCTTCCTCTGGAAGCTTCATCCCAGAGGGTCACCCACCAGATGCCAGCCAGTGTTCCTCTGTATGAAGTGTTTGTCGACCCCTGCTGAGAGGCATCTCCCAGTCAGGAGGCATGGGGGTCAGGGACCCACTCAAGGAGGCAGTCTATCTCTTAGCAGACCTAGAGGGCTGTTCTGGGAGATCTGCTGCTCTCTTCAGAGCTGGCAGTCAGGAACGTTTAAGTCTGCTGAAGCTGCGCACACAGCCACCCCTTCCCACATGTGCTCTGTCCCAAGGAAATGGGAGTTTTATATATAAGCCCCTGACTGGGGCTGCTACCTTTCTTTCAGAGACGCTCTAACCAGAGAGGAAGAATCTAGAGAGGCAGTGTAGTTACAGTGACTTTGCTTAGCCACAGTGGATTCCACACCCAGTTTGAACTTCCCGGTGGCTTTGTTTACACTATGAGGGGAAAACCACCTACTCAAGCCTCAGGAATGGCGGACGACCCTCCCTGCACCAAGCTCGAGCATCCCAGGTCAACTTCAGACTGCTGTGCTGGCAACAAGAATTTTGAACCAGTGGATCTCAGCTTATTGGGCTCCATGGGGGTGGGATCTGCTGAGCAAGACCACCCAGCTCCCTGGTTTCAGCCCCCTTTCCAGGGAAGTGAATGGTTCTGTCTCGCTGGTGTTCCAGGCACCACTGGGGTATGAAAAAACTCCTGCAGCCATCTCAGTGTCTGTCCAAATGGCCACCCTGTTTTGTGCTTGAAACCCAGGGCCCTGGTGGTACAGGCACCCAAGGGAATCTCCTGGTCTGTGGGTTGTGAAGACTGTGGGAAAAGAGTAGTATCTGGGCAAGATAGCACCGTCCTTCACAGCACAGTCCCTCACGGCTTCCTGTGGCTAGGGGAGGGAGTTTCCCGACCCCTTGCACTTCCTGGGTGAGGCAGTGCCCCACCTTGCTTCTGCTTGCCCTCCGTGAGCTGCATCCACTATCTAACCAGTCCCAGTGAGATGAACTGGGTATCTCAGTTGGAAATGCAGAAGTCACCCACCTTCTCTATTGGTCTTGCTGGGAGCTGTGGACTGCAGCTGTTTCTATTCAGCCATCTTTGATAAAGAGGGGGCTGCATTTAAATCTGTGTGTCTCATTCAGCAGCTATGTGGAGTGTGCTATGCATTATGACCTATCTTCTTCTCATGAGCTGATAGGCTCTCCTCAATTGATTATTTTTCATCACAAGTAAACTAGTTATTTGAATATCTCAACTTACTATAAGCCTACCCTATAGTAGAAGGTGAAGCAACCTTTACAAACAAGGGGCTGGCCCTTGTTGAAGTACCATATGAAAACCCTCCTGCTCTGAGCTATCCTTCCTCTTTTCCAATCCTGGGGACAATGAAAGTTCAGCCTGCTTTGGTTCTCAGTTCTTTAAGGTCAGAAGACCAGGCACCTTCAAGGGAATGAATGCCAATCTTCTTCCAAGGATTTATGCTGTTTTAGAACCAGAAACACTTTTTCATAATCCGCTGTCTTAAAATCTTCACCTTGAGGATCTCTGTTTGATCTCCAGGCTCTCCCAGACTACACAGAAAAAAAAAAAAAAAAAAAAAAAAAAAAAACACCCTATATAAGGTTTCTCCTTTGAGTCCATGGAGTACAGTTTTGTCAGCATGAGAGTGTATCAATCAGCTCTAGTGGTCTTGAAGCTCAGAAAGCAGACTAGACTGCAGTTGAAAGAAGAGGGAAAACAAGCTACATTCAAGTTACCAGTTTGCTAGAAACTTCCTAATATATTTTGTAGAAATTATTGAAATTGAGAGGACACAGTAAGAGAGTGATGGGCAATGTGACATAGTGGGGCACTCCATCCAATTATTGCCAAGTGGGAAAGAAGACCTTGGGTTGCTACATCTCTCCATTTTTTTTTTTAAGAAAAATCATAAATCCAGAATTTTATTTAATATCTTTTCATTTCAAAATATTGAAGATTTATAGAATTGTTTTTGTAAATACTGTGTGAACAAAACCAAACATGTCTTTAGGTTGGATTCAGCCTACAGTGTCCTAGGTTAGGATCTCTGGAGTAGATGGTATTTTGGATAATAGATGGACATCTCTAACTTTTTAATTCTGTATTGATATGGTTTGGCTCTGTGTCCCCACCCAAATCTCATCCTGTAGCTCCCATAATTCCCAGGTGTTGTGGGCAGGACCTGATGGGAGATGATTGAATCATGGGGGTGGATCTTTCCCATGCTGTTCTCATGATAGTGAATGGATCTCACGAGATCTCATGGTTTTAAAAATGGGAGTTTCTCTGCACAAACTCTCTTTTGCCTGCTGCTATCTATGTAAGATGTGACTTGCTCCTCCTTGCCTTCCACCATGATTGTGAGGCCTCCCCAGCCATATGGAACTGTAAATCCAATAAACCTTTTTTTTTTTTTGTAAATTGCCCAGTCTTGAATATGTCTTTATCAGCAGCATTAAAATGAGCTAATACACATATGATGGAAGGCAACTATCATGCTTTCTCTTTAGGCAAGTTCCTTGGAAAGAGAGGCATGTCCTCTACTTAGTTTTTTATTGTCGAATGTTCCAAGTATAGCATAAGGTATACACAGGACATTTAGTAGGTGTTTATGGAATGAAGAAAGACAACCCTTGGTGCCAGTGTCAGAGACTAATAGGTGACTGGTCTGACTTTTGTGAATATAAACAGTACTGCAGTAAAGGAAGCTACTAATGTGGCAATTGAAAGTGTGAAGAGGGATGAGACATAGTGTCATGAACTAAAATATTCCCTGGAATTGATTTCCATAAAGGTGAGCAGAATATGCATGTATGTGCCTTCTGCAAAACCAGAATGTTTTCAAAACTTTCAGCTGTCCAATTTACCTGTGGCATGGAGCTAGCTGAACAATGAATCCTGTTTAACGAGGAATACAAGAAGTTTTGTCCCAACCATGAGGATTTGAAGATTTTATAGTCTGACAACCACCTGGATGCAAAGCTTTGTCTCGTGTGGCATAACCTGAAGATGAACTCAAAACCATGAATTTTCATTTTTTTTCCTATTTGCCATGTCTCTTTTGAAGAGACTTCGAAGAGTCTCTTGTAGGGAAAGGAAAACAATGAAATCATTATCCTATATTTTGCAAGCACAGAGTCTGAATACTATAATAGTGAAGAAATGATTGCCTGAAATAACAACTCAAATGTGATTTCAAAATATGAGAGAGAAAGGCCAAAAACAGAATTTGAATTGCAAGCCTCCTTAATTGTTGATTGGGCTCTAATGGTCTGTTCACTGTACTACTGCCTGTATGAACATGAGCCCTATTCCTAATTACAACCTATTTTTATTGTTATCTAGATGACATCAAGATCTGTGGGATTAAACAGACAGTGCCATGCACACTGTGTAATGATTGTAGCCAAATACCATGTTTTCTCAAGACCATGGAGAGAGAGTGATTTCCTCAGTCAAAATATCAACAGCTAGATTTTCAAGGCTGCTACCATTATACTATTGTCATTCTGAGAACAACAACAACAAAATGTCACTCTATTGAGTCAACAGACTGTCTTTAGCTTATCTTCAAACTCATATTATTTTACTCTGTAATTTCAAAATTTTTGTTTATTAAGTTTCTCTCTGGGAGAGTTTGAAACATGAGTTTTAAAACAGATTATTAACATCAAAGACTATTGAGTTCACTTATAAGTAATAGGAATATAGAGTAATAATACTACACATTTATATATAATCTGTCTACTTTCAAAGAAAGGATTTGAAGTAGGTTCTTCAGAGTAAATGAGCTAAATATGATCAGCTTTTTCTGTCGGGAAATTGAAGAATCTAATGAGTGCACCCAAAGAATGGCAAACACGACAGTTTTCTTCAGGACTGTCACAGTGCCCTGCTTCCAAAGGATATGACACCCAAAGAGTTCACAGCTGTGCTGTCATCGCAAGCTTAAATTTAACACTGGTGATATCATAGCCATGGAATACAATTTTTTAAAAATATCACAGCTGAATTTTTAGATTACGTAGTATCATTAAGAAGTGAGCTCCACCAGTTTTGATAGAGACTACTGACATTTGAGAGCATACAATGAAGGAAATTTATGTAAAAATCAGCTGTGTCACATACTGTGTTAAGACTTTGATACCTATGATCTCAGCCTCAAAACAACCCCGTGAGCTAAGCAGCATTATCCTTATTCTGTACACTAGCAACTTAAGATTTGAAGAGGTTAAATACCTTCTCCAGGATCACACAGCTGGCAAACGACTGAACAAGGAGGCTCACCCACGTCTTCCTGATTCCAAAGCATGTGCTCTTTCCATTACACATGGAATGTTGGGAATTCAGATTGTATTTCGTTTTGGCCTAGGTTAAAAACCTGCTCTGGACATTTCTCAGGAGTCAAATAAAATAGAGGCTAATGAAAACAGCGAATTCATCTCCTAACAAAGCCTAACACACCTCGGTGGCAAGGGACAGGGTCTCGCTATTGGAATAAAAATTATGACATGACCAAAAGCTCTGTTCTCAGCCATTCCCTCTCATAGATGTAGCGATCTCTTAAAGTCCACCACGAATATTCCTTCCTATGTCCTTTTTAAAAAAATAAAATTATTTCTATGGGAGACAGGAAAGAATCATATATGAAATAAATTCACATTCAAGTGCTTAGTGACTAATCAGATATGCTTTCTTCTAAGAAGAAGGGCAGTCAACACGTTTTTGGTGTGTGAAGATGATGTGGCTGAAAAGCAGAATGGAAATCTGGAAAGGAAATGAAAGAACACTCTGTCTTTTTCACTTTCTGCTTAGGTCAAGCCCTAGACACAGTACTTGGAAAAGGAAGAGAAAAAGAGATGCTGGTGGTGGTTTTTTTTTTTTCTTGAGTAGTCTGGAAACTTGCAATGGGTCAAATTTGTAGCCATGTTCTTGATTTGAAAGATGTCTACCTGAAGATAATCGTAGTTTTAAACATTTTATTTTAATGGTCACTGATGATTGGTATTATTTTAAAGGTTAAGCATTGGCATCAAGGTTTTTCTATATCCTTTGCTTTTACTATTTTAATAATACTCTACATGAAATAAACACTTTGAAAACTTAGGAGATTTCATCCTTTCGTACTTGTGAATTTGACTTTTGAACTGTTATTAAGTTTGAAGTCCAAATTATGGAGTTGACTAAGACTGATACTAGATTAAAAAGTGTGCAAAACCATGGAATTAAAAGACCTAATCAGTTTTTCTGTGTCACTGACTTTCCTGCTTAACTGAGTATTGTAGAGTATTACATAACTAAATATAGGATGTAACACAGATCTTAAAAGTTAAAAGTCAATAACAAGATTCCAAGCACTGTCCATAGTTGGTAAAACACAAAATTCCACTTTAAAACAACGTTTTTCAAAGCCTCTCAGAAATTAGTCTGCTCTCAGGAAGTCCTGCCGAAGGCTGTCATAATGAGACATGCCTATGGAGTTGGCAGCCATCTTGTGCAGTGAGAGACGGAGTGTCTGGCTCTGAGCCAAGGAAAGCCAAAGTGATCAATATTACATCCTGAAAGCACCAATGGACCCTTTGTCCCAGAACTAGCGCTTCTGGGAGATGTGCCAGAAGATTCACATGTGCACATATGTGCACACACAATAACATGATGATTCAGGAAATTCAGTCATATGGGAAGATCAAAAGCACAGCAGGATATTCCTGTGACTCTGGCATTGGTCAGCAATACTTCAACCTCCACATCCAAATATGAAGGCAGCTTAAAGAGCCTACAGATGGAAGACAAACAGAAACTTGAAAAAATGTACTAAGACAGCTTATTTTTCTCCTGTTGTCCTTACACCTACCATGAACACTCTGGTGCCTTGCCAGTCACTCCTGCACCGCTTTGAAGTTTGACTCTGTCCCTGAATCCTACAGAGTGGATGCCAGCCTGGCCTGATCTCACCTCTTTAAGCCTTCTGCCTCCAGTGTGCTCACAAGTGTTTGGAACATGTATTGGGGATAGAGGAGAATATGATCCCAGACCCAGCTCCAGACAGCTACTAGAACACGTTATGTGTCTGGCATTGAACAAGATCACATTGCCAATTTAAAACCATCGAAGTGATCTCAATTTTCTTGGGAAAGAAAAAAAGAAAGACCAAGTGCCTGATGAGAGAACAATGAAAAAATACAAATATCATCACACACACAAATATCATCTGCCTAAAAATCCAGGCCATATTTGGGATCAGAAAAATATATTTTAAATGGATCGCATTAACAGAAGGGCCTAATCAGGCACTCTTGCTACTGTTGTCTTTATGGATAAATTTTAAGGACAGGTGGAGCCAGGCAGGAAGTAAATATTCAATTTAGAACGTTTTCATGCATTTAATATCTGCCTCTCTCATCATGTTTGCAATTTTTACAGTCTTTGTTATGAATAGCTTCTCATCACATTTCTAAGAGGGAGATCATCATAATTACAACCTTATGTTATGGCAGAGCAGAAAGAAGTGACTTGGCAAAGGTCGTGCGGCAATGCAGTGTCCTAGACAGGAAGGGAACTGATATATCTGGAAACCATTGTGAGTTGTGCATTCCAGTGTACATGGCAGAAAGCAAGGCTCAAGTTGCTGCAGCCAAAGCTTAGAGCTTTTTCTGAAGCATGAGTGCTTGGTATGGATATCACCAAAAAGAAAAAAGAAATTAAGCTTTAGTAGTACTGAGCAAAATCCGACTGGGAGAAATTTCCAAATTACTGTTACTTTTATGGGTATTAGGAGTAAGACAGAGAAAGGATAAACTGCCCTTTAATAATAGAGTATTTGATTTGGCATTTAAATGGTTACAAAATCTACTCTTAGGCAACAATTTACCCTGTGCGAAAGTGTTGTATTAATTCAGATAAGGATGGTACCTCCTTCATGAGACTCTCCAGGGGTTACTTCTTTGTGTTCTTGTATGGTCCACATGGCTATATAATGAGCCAACACATATCCTAGGATGCTGCTTTGCAGTAGGAATTAGATGTTTAAATGATTTTAGAAATGGAATATCATGAAGTCTATAATTTCTACACAATGAATGAGTCATTTACAGATCCTTATAGTTGGTCTTTTCCCAGCAAAAGTTTCAAGAATAAAAATCCCCTATCTCCCAACATAACATCAAAGAGAATAAGATTGAAAACTCAGAAGAGAGAAACAGAGAGACTCATAGTATTTTTTTCAGAAAATACATATTTCCCAGTAAGCAAATCTCCTTATAAATATAATTGTTTAAAAATGAAAAAAAAAAAAAAAAAACTCTGAATTTACTGTATGAACTTTGGAATATTTAAAATGGAGAAACCAAGAATTTTCTGTAATCAGTATTAAAATTTTGACATATAGAAGTGAAAATTTAAATCACAAGGTATAGGACAAGACCTTTATTTGATACACAAAAGGTCTTACTAGAGGAGAATATGACCCAAACTGGATAAGGGCAGACACATCTTCCTTGACCACATCTGACAAGTGGCTTTACCCAGTTGTCTCACAAAAAAGAATTACATGTTTATAACCCATTTGGTTTATGTTTCTAATATTTAAAAAAGAGGTGATTGTAAAATATTTCAGACAACAGAAAATAGTGTACCATCAACAGCCATATTTCACATGTTTCAGCATCTTACCATATTCGCTTTAGATCAAATTCTTTGTTGCCGGGCACAGTGGCTCACATCTGTAATCCCAGCACTTTGGGAGGCCAAGGAGGGCAGATCACTTGATGTCAGGAGTTGAGACCAGACTGGCCAACACAGTGAAACCCCATCTCCACTAAAAACACAAAAGTTAGCCAGGCACGGTGGCGGGCGCCTGTAATACTAGCTACTTGCGGGGCTGAGGCAGGAGAATCACTTGAACCTGGAGTGTGGAGGTTGCAGTGAGCCGAGATTGAACCACTGCATTCCAGCCTGGGTGACAGAGTGAAACTCCGTCTAAAAAAAAAAAAAAAAAAAAAAAAAAAAAAAAAAGACCTTCTTTATACGAAAGAAGACATAGCAGATATATTAATATTTGAATGCTATAATAGAAGACTATCCTGTCTTGCAATTCCATTTCCTTTCTTCTCTCCATGGTAGTACCTGAAATTGGGGTGTATTTTATTGTTGTTTTTATACCTTACTACCTGTAGATGTATTAGCAATTATTATGTAGTATCGTTTGCACATTTTTAAATTAGGTAATATTATGTTGTTTTACATTTTTCTATGTGATTTTTACCCTACCATAGTTTTTAACATTTATCCAAGCTTATATATATATATCTTCTAATTATTATAACCACTAAAACTAGTCTACTTATGTGTGTGTGTGTGGGATGCCATTTAATGATGGTTCACTATTATTACTTTTCATTGTTGTTGTACTTTTTATTTTGTATTTCCTTGATTATAGTGAGATTGATTTCCTTTTCTGTGATTTCTCTTTTCATATCCTTTGCCCATTTTTCCCACTGGATTGTTTGATTTTGTGAAATTAATTTTTAGCAGTTTATAATATATTCTTAATGCCAATTCTTTGACAATTGCATGCCTTGCAAATAACTTCTCTCTACTATGTCTCTTTAATGATTTATAGACTGCTGTATATAATGGCACATCTCACCTCTATTCCTTACATCAGCCCCATCCACTATACATAGTTGATGCCAAAAAGGAAATATTACAGCAACTTCACTGTGCTTTTCTATCAACCTCATTCTTGTTGAACTTCAATTATACCTTGCTTCTAGCCCTTGGCTCTGTTTTTCTTTGGCTTCAAATCCAATCTTTTGTATGACATTTGAACTTGCATATCCAAGTTTTTATATTCTGTGCTTCCTGAAAATGTTGTACAGCACTCAACCTTTGTCATCTCATCTTTTTCCTTCTTGTGTAGATTCTCTGGATCTTATATAATTTATATCACATGCTTTCATGATTGTGGTAAGCTAGATCCTTTGGCCTAGCATTGAACTTTCTCTTAAATTCTAAATCTTTAATAAATGAATTTGTTTTCTTCAGACATGTATTTCTAGCATAAATCATCTTATTCATGTATTTTATGACTTCTTTATTATCTGTTTCCCTCCTCTGCATCCTCCTACAAGAATGTAAACTTTATGAGAGCAAGAACTTTATCTTTTCACCACAGTATTTTCAATAATTTTTGAAAGGAAGAAGGAATCCAGATAATGTTCTTTGCATGATTTCTGATGTTTGAAAACCCAGCGCAAGCCTTTTTAACTAAGGTTCTATATCATTCTCACACCATAATATGTAGCTAGTCAATCTTCATTCGTTATTTTTGTTGTACTTCCGTTCTCACAGCACCTTTGATAAGTATGGCAGTTTTAAAACATGGCTGTAAATTATTTGCCATTTCTCCCATAAAGAGGTCTGATTTGTGTACTCATTCTTGATTTAGGTGAGTTTGTGGTGCCACAGGATTTTTGAGACTGAGTCATAAAAAGTCATGCAATTTGCGCCTTGTTTTCTGGAACACTTGCTTATGGAATCCTGAGTCATCATGTGATAAGTCCAGCAACATATCCTGAGGCCACCATCCTGTGAGGAAACCCAAGCCATATGGAGAGGTCACATGGCAACATGCAGGTCACATAGTCACATGTAGGAGTTCTAGGTAACAGTCCCTGCTTAGCCCAGCCTTTGATTTATTCCTGACCAGTTCCCAGACATGGAAGAAGCCTCTAAATGATTCTGTCTCTCAGTTGTTCAAGTCACTCCCAGTCATTTAAGTCTCTTCAGCTGAACCCACATATACTATGAAGCGAAGACAGAACATGTCCACTGCGCTCTGCCTGAATGCCAAATGCTACCTATACAAAAAGGATGCCAAATTAATTTTGAGGCCAAAATTCTATTATGGTAGAGTGAAAAGACCAGATAAACCACATTTTAAATTAAACTGTATAACCAAGCTGACAATAATCTGGATTTATTGCAAACTAAAACTCCACTTTAATAGATTAACTATCCAAAGAAAAAAATCCTGTTTTCTATACTTTTTGGCATCCGCCACCACGCTCGGCTAATATTTTGTATTTTTAGTAGGAATGGGGTTTCACTGTGTTGGCCAGGCTGGTCTCGAACTCCTGACCTCGTGATCCACCCACGTTGACCTTCCAAAGTGCTGGTATTACAGAAGTAAGCCACTGCACCCAGCCCTTCCTTTCTTTATGTAGATCCAAGTATCTATCACATCTATCACATCTCAAAGTTATAGAAGAAAAATAAAAAATTGAAGACTCCAGCAAATATGTTTCTAAGATTTCTGATTTAAACAAATCATCCTGGAAGAATACTTTATAAATTTAACCATCATTACAATACCCTCAAGCCCAAAAGCAGTCTAGAGCTTGTATAATGTAGGCCCAAGAGTTCATTATAATGATGGAATCTATTGCGTCAATACCAAATTCCCCAACAAAGACTCTTAATATGTAAGTGGATGAAGAGTCAGTACAAATGAACCCATATTCAGGACATTGTCAGCTCATGCTTTACATATCACTCAGGGGCATTTTATTCTACTCATTACTGTCTTCTTAAAGCTCTCCTCTCCTTGGGAATCTGTGACACTACTCTAGTGATTTTCCTGCTCCCTATCCAGGTTTTTCTTCTAAGTCTTCTATGGATACCTGTTCCTAATGCTACTCCAAGCATCGTCTTCAGCTGTCGGTTCTTATCAAAGTCATTCACATGAGTGATCTAATGTACTGCATACATGCTGACGACCTTCACATGTCTACCTCCAATTCAGATTTCTCTTGAAGCTAAACATATAATCTGCACCTTGGACATATTCCCTTAGAGATAAATCTTCTTTCTCCCAAGGCTGGCTTGCTGCAGGTGTACTTGTCAAAGCCCAGAAGCCACCCCACCTCTGGCTACATGTGTTGACTTTAGGTCAGAGTGAAGGTGCATGGAATCCAAGACACATTTCAGGGCCTGGGCCTGGACTGGACATGGCTGTGGGTCCAGGAAAAGGCTGGGTCTCTAGTAAATTTTAGGGAATCAACAGGAATTTTAAAAGCTATGTACAAATCTTCTTGTAGAAATGCCTACCTTGATGACCTATAGAAGCTTTAATGTTTTCAGAAATTGACTTTGTGCTTAGACTGCAGGCTGTATGAGAATTTTGTCTAATTTGCTTAACATTGTATATCCAACACTTAACAGATTGCCTAATCCAGAGTAGGCAGACAATATTGACCGAATAGATGAATGTATGAATTGATGAGTGTATGAAATAGTCTCAGAACTGTTTTCTTCCCAATATTCCCTGTTTTTGGAATGGTGACATCATCTCTTTCAATTTTCCCAAGCCAAGAACCTCAAAGTCATCTTAGATCTTCTTCTCCTAGCCCTCACACAACGATTTGGTCATCAATTCTGTTAATTCTACTTTCTGACTATCTGCTCCTCCTCCCCATCCCCATGACCATTGCCCGAGTTTATCACCAACCTCTTCATCTTCTACATGGCTATCAGAGAGATAATTCTAAACACAAGTGCCACTACGTCACATCCTACCCAGCTCTGCCACTGAGCTGAATGACTTTGGACAAGTTACTTAACCATGCTGAGTCTTGCAGCAGATTGTGAGGCTTAAATTAATAAATGTTAACTGTTTAGGACAGAGCCTAGGATAAGGTAACAGTCAATAAATGTTACCTAGTGCTTTTGTTATTATAATCCACTATTCTTCAATATACCTGATTTGTTCATAGAGAAACAAAAACAAAGGCCAGGCGCGGTGGCTCACGACTGTAATCCCAGCACTTTGGGAGGCCGAGGCGAGCGGATCACCTGAGGTTGGGAGTTCGAGAGCAGCCTGGCCCACATAGTGAAACTCCATCTCTACTAAAAATACAAAAATTAACTGGGCATGTTGTCACATGCCTGTAATACCATCTCAGGAAGCTGAGACGGGAGAATCACTTGAACCTGTGACGCGGAGGTTGCAGTGAGCTCAGATCACACCACTGCACTCCAACCTGGGCTTCAGAGTGAGACTCCGTCTCAAAAAACAAAAACAAAAACAAATCAACGCAAGTCAATCCCTTTGCCGGGCATGTAAGACTTTTCTTACCTGACTTCCACTGGTCTAGCCTCACTCCCCACTCTCTTTCCCTAAATTTGAGAGATACCAAATCCCTTTGCTTTTTTTTTTTTTTTTTTTTTTCCACTCTGTCAACCAGGCTGGAGTGCAATGGCACGATCTTAGGTCACTGCAGCCTACGACTCACAAGTTCAGGAGACCCTCCCACCTCAGCCTCCTGAATAGTGGCAACTACAGGCCTGTGCCACCACACCTGGCTTTTTTTTTTTTTTTTTTTTTTTTTTTGGTAGAGACAGGGTTGCACCATGTTGTTCAGGCTGGTCTGTAAATGATCTATCTGCCTTGGTCTCCCAAAGTGCTGGGATTACAGGTGTGACACCACCCCTGGCCACTTTGCATTTTTGATACATGACATGCTTCTTTATACCTTTGCATATACAGTAATCATCCCTTAACTCCTCTTACAGTTAAATTTCAGTTTTAATGCTGTGTCCTCTAATGAACTTTGCCTGATGTCTTTAAAGTCAGATGCTTCCCTGAAAGTGACACTTAACTTGTGTATATGATACTCATGACTTTCAGCTCACTGTATTATTAAATTTTCAAGCAGCATTTCTCTAGCTTTATTAAATTGTATACTTCTTTTGGGGAGAAATAATTCTTTTATCTTTGTTCCATTTTTCTATGAATAGTAATAGAGTCTAACATTTAGCATACATTCAATAATTATTTGTTGAACAAATAAAGCACCTTATTATTAAATCATTAGAAATGACCTAGATTATTGATAGGAAAATAATATATTGAGTAAATAAAATATCCTTTAGAATTTATGATTCTCTTCTGAGAAAAACTTCAGTTCTGTATATTTAATGATTTAAGTAAGTAAGCTCATCTTTTGAAGAAGATCCATAGTTTATGGTATTTTACCATCATATATTTCTTCTTTAACACTTTGCCTTTCTTTTTCTTTTTCTTTTTTAAGATGGAGTTTCGCTCCTGTTGCCCAGGCTGGAGTGTTATGGCATGATCTTGGCTCACTGCAACCTCTGCTTCCTGGATTCAAGCGATTCTCCTGCCTCAGCCTCCCGAGTAGCTGGGATTACAGGTGCCTGCCACTACGTACAGCTAATTTTTTGTATTTTTAGTAGGAACGGGGTTTCACTATGTTGGCCAGGCTGGTCTCGAACTCCTGACCTTGTGATCCACCCACCTCGGCCTTTCAAAGTGCTGGTATTACAGGTGTGAGCCACTGCACCCGGCCCTTCCTTTCTTTATGTAGATCCAAGTATCTATCATATCATGTTTCTTCCTTCTGAAAAAATTATTTTAACATTTCCTGCAAGGCAGATCTGCTAGTGACAAATTCCCTCAATTTTTGCTTGTTGGAGAAAATCTTTGTCTTTTACTTTTAAAGAATAAAGAATTCCAGACTGGTGGGTTTTTTTCTTTTAATACATTACATATTTCACTTTACTCTCTTCTTGTTTGCATGCATTCTGAAAATAAGCCCAATGTAGTTCTTTTTTTGTTTGTTTGTTTTTATTTTTTTCTTTATTTCTTCTAAAAAAAATGGGATACATGTGCAGAACGTGTAGGTTTGTTACATAGGTAATCGTGTGCCATGGTGGTTTGCTGCACCTATTGACCCATCCTCTAAGTTCCCCCCCCACCCCTCACCCCCAAAAGGGCCCTGGTGTGTGTTGTTCCCCTCCCCGTGTCCATATGTTGTCAGTGTTCAACTCCCGCTTATGAGTGAGAATATGTGGTGTTTGGTTTTCTGTTCCTGTGTTAAGTTGCTGAGGATAATGGCTTCCAGCTTCATCCATGTCCCTGCAAAGGACATGACCTCATTCCTTTTTATGGCTGCATGGTATTCCATGGTTTATATGTACCATATTTTCTTTATCCAGTATATCATTAATGGGCATTTGGGTTGGTTCCATGTCTTTACTATTGTAAATAGTGCTGCAGTAAATATACGTGTGCATGTGTCTTTATAGTAGAATGATTTATATTCTTTTGGGTATATACCAGTAATGGGATTGCTGGGTCAAATGGTATTTCTGGTCCTAGATCCTTGAGGAGTCACCATACTGTCATCCACAATGGTTGAACTAATTTACACTCCCACCAACAGTGTAAAAGCATTCCTATTTCTCTACAGCCTTGCCAGCATCTATTTTATTGTTTTCTGACTTTTAAATAATTGCCATTCTGACTGGCGTGAGATGGTATCTCAGTGTGGTTTTGATTTGCATTTCTCTGATGATTAGTGATGTTGAGCTTTTCTTCAGATGTTTGTAGGCTGCATAAATGTCTTCTTTTGAGAAGTCTCTGTTCATATCCTTTGCCCACTTTTTGATTTTTTTTTTTTTCTTGTAACTTTAAGTTCCTTGTAGATCCTGGATATTAGACCTTTGTCAGATGGGTAGATTGCAAAAATTTCTCCCATTCTGTAGGTTACCTGTTCACTCTGATGATAGCTTCTTTCACTTGCAGAAGTTCCTTAGTTTAATTAGATCCCATTTGTCAATTTTGACTTTTGTTGCAATTGCTTTTGACACTTTTTTCATGAAGTCTTTGCCCATGCCTATGTCCTGAATGGTATTGCCTAGATTTTCTTCTAGGGTTTTTATGGTTTCAGGTTTTACATTTCAGTCTTTAGTCCATCTTGAGTTAATTTTTGTATAAGGTGTAAAGAAAGGGTCCAGTTTCAGTTTTCTGCATATGGCTAGCCAGTTTTCCCAGCACCATTTACTTAATAGGAGATCCTTTCCCCATTGCTTGTTTTTGGCAGCAGGTTTGTTGAAGATCAGATGGTTATAGATCTGTGGTGTTATTTCTGAGGTCTCTGTTCTCCTTAATTGGTCTGTATGTCTGCTTTGGTACCAGTACCATGCTGCTGTGGTTACTATAGCCTTGTAGTATAGTTTGAAGTCAAGTAGTGTGATGCCTCCAGCTTTGTTCTTTTTGCTTAGGATTGTCTTGGCTATACGGGGTCTTCTTTGATTCCATATGAAATTTAAATTTGCTTCTTCTAATTCCGTGAAGAATGTCAATGGTAGTTTGATGGGATAACATTGAATCTATAAATTATTTTGGGCAGTGTGGCCATTTTCACGATATTGATTCTTCCTATCCATAAGCATGAAATGTTTTTCCATTTGTTTGTGTCCTCTCTCATTTTCTTGAGCAGTGAAGAAGTCCTTCACATCCCTTGTTAGCTTATTCACATCCCTTGTTAGCTGTATTCTTAGGTATTTTATTCTCTTTGTAGCGATTGTGAATGGGAGTTCATTCATGATTTGGCTCTCTGCTTGCCTATTGTTGGTGTAAAGAAATGTTTGTGATTTCTGCACATCGATTTTGTATACTGATTCTTTGCTGAAGTTGCTTATCAGTTCAAGAAGTTTTTGGGCTGAGATGATGGGGTTTTCTAAATATACAATCATGTCATCTGCAAACAGAGACAACTTGACTTCCTCTCTTCTTATTTGAATATGCTTTATTTATTTCTCTTGCCTAATTGCCCTGGCCAGAACTTCCAATACTATGTTGAATAGGAGTGGTGAGAGAGGTCATCCTTGTCTTGTGCCAATTTTCAAAGGGAATGCTTACAGATTTTGCCCATTCATTATGATATTGGCTGTGGGTTTGTCATAAATAGCTCTTATTATTTACATATATGTTCCATCAATACCTAGTTTATTGGGGGTATTTTTTAGCATGAAGTGATGTTGAATTTTATCAAAGACCTTTTCTGCATTTATTGACATAATCATGTGGTTTTTGTCTTTGGTTCTGTTTATGTGATTGATTACATTTATTGATTTGCATATGTTGAACCAGCCTTTCATTCTAGGTATGCAGCTGAGTTGATTGTGGTGCATAAGTTTTTAAATGTGCTGCTGGATTTGGTTTGCCAGTATTTTATTGAGGATTTTCACATCAATGTTCATCAGGGATATTGGCCTGAAGTTTTTTGTTGTTGTTGTTGTGTCTCTTCCCAGTTTTGTATCAGGATGATGCTGGCTTCATAAAATGAATTAGGGAGTAGTCCCTCCTGTTCAATTCTTTGGAATAGTTTCAGAAGGAATGGTACCAGCTCATCTTTGTATTTTTGGTAGTATTCACTGGTGAATCTGTCTGGTCCTGTTTTTTGTTTGTTTGTTTGTTTGGGAGGCTATTAATTACTCCTTCAATTTCAGAGCTTGTTATTGTTCTATTCAGGGATTCAATTTCTTCCTGGTTTAGTCTTGGTAGAATGTATGCACCCAAGAATTTATCCATTTCTTCTAGATTTTCTAGTTTATTTGTGCAGAGGTGATTACAGTATTCTCTGATGCTAGTTTGTGTTTCTGTGGGGTCAGTAGCGATATCCCCTTTATTATTTTTTATTGTGTCTATTTGATTCTTCTCTCTCTTCTTCTTTATTAGTCTAGCTAGTGGTCAATCTATTTTGTTAATTTTTTCAGAAAACCACCTCCTGGATTCGTTGATTATTTGAAGGATTTTTTGTTTCTCTATCTCCTTCAATTTGTCTCTGATCTTAGTTATTTCTTTTTCTGCTAGCTTTTGAATTAGTTTGCTCTTGCCTCTCTAGCTCTTTTAATTGTGATGTTAGGGTGTTGATTTGAGATCTTTCTAGCTTTCTGATTAGGGCATTTAGTGCTATAAATTTCCCTCTTTTGGGTTTTCAACACTGTATTGTTGATTCTTTCTCATCTTTGTGAGTTTGTCTCGTTTCGGTCTTTGAGGCTGCTGATCCTTGGATGGGATTTTTGTGGGGGCTTTTTGTTGTTGATGATGATGCTGTTATTGTTGCTTTCTGCTTGTTTTCCTTTCAATGGTCAGGTCCCTCTTCTATAGGGCTGCTGAAGTTTCTGGGGGTTCACTTCAGGCCCTATCTATATAATTCACTCCCACGCCTAGAGATGTCACTCAAGGAGGCTGGAGAACAGCAAAGATGGGTGCCTGCTCCTTCCTCTGGAACTTATGACCTCGAGGGGCACCAACCTGTTGTCAGTAGGATTGCTCCTATATAGGGTGTCTGACAACCCCTGTTGGAGGGTCTCACCCAGTTGGGTGAACAGGGAACAGGACCTATTTAACAGAGCACTTTGTCCCTTAGTGGAGAGGGTGTGTTTCACTGGTGGGGGGGGACCCACTCATCTGGGCTGTCTGAATTCCTCAGAACTACCAGGAGGAGAGGCTAAGTCGGCTGGTCCGTAGAGACTGCAGCCACCTCTCCTCCTAGGGGCTCTGGCCCAGGGAGATCCAAATTCTGTCCCTGAGGCTCTGGCTGGAGTTATTGGAGATCCCACCCGCTGAGGAAGGATGGGTCAGGGTTAGGCCTGAAGATGCACTCTGGCCGCAGGCTACCATAGCTGGTGTGTTGGGTTATGGGGACAAGTGTTGGGACTGAGCCCTCCAGCCTCCCTGGCTCCAGCAGAGTAAAAGAGCAGCCTGGAGCTATAGAAATGGGTGCAGCCCTTCTCCCACCCAAGGAGCTTAGTGTGTTAGGCAGTTGTGAGTCCCAGTGCTGGTTGCTGCCACTCCCCAAAGGAGTTCAAACAGCCACAGCCGGTGCTGGTTGCCCCTCTTCCTGGGAGTTCAATAGGCTTGAGCAGATTCTAGCTGAGAAGCTGTAAGAATCTGTGCATTCTGGGGTTGGGATGCTAGGCTCTGGTGGCGTAGGTTCACAAGTGGGATCTTCCGATCCGTGGGTTGCACAGTTCCATGGAAAAAGCAGTTTCCCCGGCTGAGTAGCGTGTTCACTCACTGCCTCCCTTGGCTGAGGGGAGGCAATTCCCCTTCCCCGTGTGGCTCTCAGGTGGGCCGCAGCACCACACTGTTCTTCCTTGTCTCCTTGGGTCATGCCAGCATTCGAATCCATTTCGATGACAGAACCTGGATACCTTGGTTGCAGGTGGAGCATTCACGAACTAAATATGTTTTTTTTTTTTTTTTCAGTGGGAGCCTCCTAATGCTGTTGCCTGTTGTCAGCCCCCTTGGCCCCCCCACCCCCCTACGCCCTTCCTCCCACTTCCCCACCCCCCTCCCCATCCCACTGCCTCCCCCTACCCCCCACCAATGTACCACCCCCACACCACCAGTGTCGTTCGTAATTCCTATTCTTACTTCTTTATAGGTAAGGTGTTTTTTCATCTTTCAAGATGTTCTCTTTGTCTTTAATTTTCTGCAGTTCGAAAATTATATGCCTGGGTGTAAATTTTTGTTTTTTATCCTACTTGATGTTCTCTGAGCTTTCTGTATCTGTGGTTTGGTGTCTATCATTAACTTTAGGAAATTCTCAGTTAGTATTGCTTCAAATATTTCTTTTCTTTTTTTTTTTTTTTGAGACAGAGTCTCGCTCTGTCACCCAGGCTGGAGTGCAGTGGCCGGATCTCGGCTCACTGCAAGCTCCGCCTCCCGGGTTCACGCCATTCTCCTGCCTCAGCCTCCTGAGTAGCTGGGACTACAGGTGCCCGCCACCACGCCCGGCTAGTTTTTTTTGCATTTTTAGTAGAGACGGGGTTTCACCGTGTTAGCCAGGATGGTCTCGATTTCCTGACCTCGTGATCCACCCGCCTCGGCCTCCCAAAGTGCTGGGATTACAGGCGTAAGCCACTGTGCCTGGCCAAATATTTCTTCTGTTCTGTTTTGTCCTTATTGTCCTTCTAGTATTCCTATTATGTGTATGTCATACATTTTGTAGTTGTTCCACAATTCTTGGATATTCTGTTGTCTTTTTTTCTCTTTGCATTTCAGTTTTAGAAGTTTCTATTGACATTTCTTTAAGCTCACTGATGCTTTCTTCAGTTGTGTTCAGTTCATTGAAATGCCCCTTTAAGGTATTCTTCATTCTTGGTACAATGTTTTTGATTTTTAATATTTCCTCTTGATTCTTTTACAATTTTTTCTCCTTTCTGCCTACATCACTTATCTGTTCTCATATATTGCCCATTTCTCCACTAGAGCTCTCAGCATATTAATCATAGTTGTTTTAAATTCCCGGTCTAATAATTCCAACGTCCCTGCCATGTCTGACTCTGGATCTGATACTTGTTCTATCCCTTCAAAATGTTTTTCTTTTTCTTTTTTCTTTTTTTTTTTTTGTCTTTTATTGTGCCTTACAATCTTATATTGAAAGTTAGACATGAAATACTGGGTAAATGGAACAGAGGTAGATAGGGTGTTTTTTGTGAGACTTTATGTTTATCTGACTAGGAGTTAGGCTGTAGCTGTAGGTGTCAGAGATTAACATTTCCTCTTGTGTTTTTCTATTTGTGTTTCTGGTTGTCTCTGAGTTTCCTTAGAGATTTCTTCTTAAATAAAGTCTGACACATCCAGTTCTTTTAGTTGTATTCTCCAATTATTATACAAGAGCCCTATTGGTGTGATGGTAAGGTGTGAGGCAAGAGTAAGTGTTCCATAGTCCTATGATGCAGTCTCAGGCTTTTAGTTAGCCTGTGCTCCTGAGCTGTGAGCTTCATGAGTGCTTCTCAATGTTTCCTTCTCTTTGGTAAGTAAGACTGGGTAGAGGTAGCTGAAGTTGGGTATTTCTCTTCTCTCAGGTCAGTTAGGTTCTGGTAAGACCTCCATTTGATTAAACTCTGGCAAAATAGTTTTTCATGAGAGTAGGCCTGTTTGAGAAGAACAAAATAATCTGGGCAAATTTTAAATGGAAACTTTCCTCATACCATTCTGGAAACAGAAGGGGATTTTTTTTTTTTAAAACCAGATATTCACTGTGAAAACCTCGTAGAGCTTCTAGATGTAAAACTCACATAAGTATAGGGGCTCCCCTAAGATTGAGCCCCCTAGAGTTTTTAACTCTCAAATTTGTCCACACTGAGCCGCCAACAACTTGTTAATTACAGTTTAAATCTTCATATGTTGATACTGGTTCTTGCAGAAGATTTTTGCTTCTGGTCTGGTAATTGTGATTTTCTGTATTAACCTGCTTCTCTAATTTGAGTTTGCCCTGTGACCTCAGTTTTCTGACGGATATAAGAAGAGTTGTTTGTTTTCAGTTTGTTCAGCTTTTTTTGTTGTTGTTTTATTTTGAGGCTGAGAATGACAACTTCCAAATAGCTTACATACTGAAACAGAGACTAGAAGTCTAGTTTGTGATATAAAAATTTATAAATACATGTTGTTGCATTTGGCTAATTGCTCATCACCTAAGAAAAGAGTAAGCATTCATTTGTCTATCTGTGCTTAGATGACATTGATTTTAGTTTCCTTATTTTTTCTTTCTTTCTTTTTTATTTTTGAGATGTGGTATGGCTCTTTCACCCAGGCTGAAGTACAGTAGTGGTCTTATGGCTCACTGCAACCTCAAACTTCTGGGCTCAAGTAATCCTCCCGCCTCAGCCTCTTGAGTAACTGGAGCTATAGGCATGTGCCACCATGCTCAGCTAATTTGTTTTTATTTTGATTGTAGAGATGGGGTTTTGCTATGTTGCCCAGGCTGGTCTCAAACTCCTGGCCTTAAGAGATCCTTCTATTTCAGCCTCCCAAAGTGTGGGGATTGCAGGAATTAGCCATGCCACCTGCCTAGATGACACTGTTTCTGAGAAGTGAATAATAATATTCTCATGTTTTCTATAATTTTGTGCTTAATTTCAATTTCACTATGTCAGATGAGTGTTGGCTTTTAGCAATACTGCTTATATTCAGTGTAATGTCAGAACTGTTAAGTAGTCAGTAGCTGCTTAACAATCTAAAACGAGTTCTCATTCTGGTAAGCCAAATGCCATCAGATAACTTTTTCTGGTAGATGATAATGCCGCTCTGAAATGTCTACTTTTTGTGGAAAAAAAGTATGAAATAAATTGAGTGGTCCTTAGAAAGCTGCATTTGTTGCTAAAAACAATTATTTTTGATTTGGCACATCTTACATGGGTGACTACAATGTAGACTAAGGCATGCAGGCCCTGGGAAGACAACTGCTACTTCCAATTTACTTTTTCTCTTTTTACCACAAAATCTAATGCTTTGATAGAATGGAGAGTCTTTCATTGGGTCATTCTTTACTAACGCTATTAATGAGATGTCAGTGATATACAAGCTACATATGGACTCTAGAAAGCAGACTCTCAATGAAGCATTGGGAAATTCCAGAGGCATCATATTCTAAACTGAAGAGGTTTAAGTCATACTGTTTTCAGGAGATGAAAATACCTATTGATAAATTTTAATTAGGTAAAGTTTCACCGAGTCTTTTCCCCAGCAAGACAATAAAAAAGCCATTGGCTAACTCTGGTGGTCTCCCTTTATGCTATTAGCCATGATATTAGTCTTGCTTGTTACTGAATGTGTATAAAGATGTAACTGGTTTGAGAACACCTGTACTTTAATTGTGCACCTGGAAACACATTTTGTGATATTAACATACCCTTTTCTCTTTCTATTTTACACCTTCCCTTCTCCACATTGAAGGTTGCTAGTCCTCCTGTCATTACTCAGGAATGACAATACAGGGCAAGGAAGGAAGCAAACACAGACCAAAGTCATTCTGCCTATTGTTTCTAAAAGCCTAAGGTTCAGAGGAAATGATTGGTTGTCGATTTTGCTGAGGAGGCAAAAAGAAGGAAATTCTATAGCATGAACAAATGGAAAATGATTTCCATTAGGTTGAAAATCACCCTGCCCCTTTTGAGCTAGTGGGTTGAAAGAAAAGAAAGAGATTTGTGAGCTGTTGGAGGAGAAGAGACCAACATCCTGCTTCTCAGAGCACCACAGGAAATGTTCTGAGACCTCCAAGAGGACCTGGCTGAACAGTTCTCAAGCAGAGGGACACACAAGCAATCTCACCAAGAAAGGGTCTGTGCTGCAAACATTCCTGAAGCAGTAGGAATCTGTTGGTCCTGAAAGGGTCTTGTGGGCAGAAGACATTTCCATGGCTATCAATGTGGCAGAAAGACTGAAGACAAGATGCCTCACCCCCAATCTTTACCCTGTATAAAATCTAAAAACTATACTATAATATATAGAAACTATACTATAATGGAGAAGTCCAAGAAATGTGAATGTTTATGTTTTTTGTCTCATGTGTTGCAGTCTTAAAATATGAATTAAATTGATTTGACAGGGAGGTTGCAACATTTCTTTCTGACCTGAATTTGTAGACATAGCCACACTTTTATTAGATCCTTATGCTCTTTTTAAAAAATTGTATTTTCCCCTTAAAACAAAGAGTACAAACTTAGCATTCAAATTATTTTGAATAATTGTCTCTCTAGCTCTCTTTTAATAGAATTCACCATCTTCAGAAACTTAGTAGACATGGAACATGGAAGTCTTTAGCAAAATAGACTTCATTGCTGCAAAAACTACTTGGGATTAAACCCAATCTAAATTAATTCAATATAAAACGAAAGAAAAGAAAAACAAAAATGAGAATAAATAAGGAGTTCAGAAGGGTCAAACATGCTAATATTAAATAATATTATAGTCCCCTGATTATGAACAGTGTCACAACTTGGCCTTGTTTTACACCATAACTACCACAGCTATCCTCTTGTTCAAATGTTTTTTCTTTTCTTTTCTTTTTCTTTTTCTTTTTTTGTCTTTTTTTTTTTTTTTTTTGAGACAGAGTCGCTCTCTGTTGCCCAGGCTGGAGTGCAGTGGCACAATCTTGGCTCACTGCAACCAACCTCTGCCTCCCAGTTTCAAGTGATTCTCACACCTCAGCCTCCCGAGTAGCTGGGATTACAGGAAAATACCACCATGCCCAGCTAATTTTTTTTTTTTTTTTTTTTTTTTTGGTGTTTTTAGTAGAGACAATGTTTCACCATGTTGCCCAGGCTGGTCTCAAACTCCTGAACTCAGGCAATCTGTCCACCATCCACCTTGGCCTCCCAGAGTGCTAGGATTATAGGTGTGAGCCACAGTGGCCTCTTGTTCCAGTTTTTTTTTTTTTTTTTTTTTTTTTTTTTTTTACTTCTTTAAAATGTCCTGACCCTAGGAATCCAACTTACAAGGGGTGTGAAGGACCTCTTCAAGGAGAACTACAAACCACTGCTCAATGAAATAAAAGAGGATACAAACAAATGGAAGAACATTCCATGCTCATGGATAGGAAGAGTCAATTTCATGAAAATGGCCATACTGCCCAAGATAATTTATAGATTCAATGCCATCCCCATTAAGCTACCAATGACTTTCTTCACAGAATTGGAAAAAGCTACTTTAAAGTTTATACGGAACCAAAAAAGAGCCCGCATTGCCAAGACAATCCTAAGCCAAAAGAACAAAGCTGGAGGCATCACGCTACCTGACTTCAAACTATACTACAAGGCTACACTAACCAAAACAGCATGGTACTGGTACCAAAACAGAGATATAAACCAACGGAAAAGAACAGAGCCCTCAGAAATAATACCACTCCTCTACAACCATCTGATCTTTGACAAACCTGACAAAAACAAGAAATGGGGAAACGATTCCCTATTTAATAAATGTTGCTGGGAAAACTGGATAGCCATGAGTAGAAAGCTGAAACTGGATCCCTTCCTTATACCTTATACAAAAATTAATTCAAGATGGATTAGAGACTTAAATGTTAGACCTAAAACCATAAAAACCCTAGAAGAAAACCTAGGCAATACCATTCAGGACATAGGCATGGGCAATGACTTCATGTCTAAAACAACAAAAACAATGGCAACAAAAGCCAAAATTGACAAATGGGATCCAGTTAAACTAAAGAGCTTCTGCACAGCAAAAGAAACTACCATCAGAGTGAACAGGCAACCTACAGAATGGGAGAAAAATTTTGCAATCTACTCATCTGACAAAGGGCTAATATCCAGAACCTACAAAGAACTCAAACAAATTTACAAGAAAAAAAAAAAAAACAACCCCATCAAAAAGTGGGCAAAGGATATGAACACACACTTCTCAAAAGAAGACATTTATGCAACCAACAGACACATTAAAAAAAAGCTCATCATCACTGTTCATCAGAGAAATGCAAATCAAAACTGCAATGAGATACCATCTCACTCCAGTTAGAATGATGATCATTAAAAAGTCAGGAAACAACAGGTGCTGGAAAGGATGTGAAGAAATAGGAACACTTTTACACTGTTGGTGGGACTGTAAACTAGTTCAACCATTGTGGAAGACAGAGTGATAATTCCTCAAGAATCTAGAACTAGAAATATCATTTGACCCAGCAATCCCATTACTGGGTATATACCCAAAGGATTATAAATCATGCTGCTATAAAGACACATGCACATGTATGTTTATTGCAGCACTATTTACAATAGCAAAGACTTGGAACCAACCCAAATGTCCATCAATGATAGACTGGATTAAGAAAATGTGGCACATATATACCATAGAATACTATGCAGCCATAAAAAAGAATGAGTTCATGTCCTTTGTAGGGACATGGATGCAGCCGGAAACCATCATTCTCAGCAAACTATCACAAGAACAGAAAACTCAACACCGCATGTTCTCACTCACAGGTGGGAATTGAAGAATGAGAACACTTGGACACAGGAAGGGGAACATCACACACCGGGGCTTGTCGTGGGGTTGTGGGAGGGGGGAGGGATATCATTAGGAGAAATACCTAATATAAATGACGAGTTAATGGGTGCAGCACACCAACATGGCACGTGTATACATATGTAACAAACCTGCACGTTGTGCACATGTATCCTAGAACTTAAAGTATAATTAAAAAAAAAAAATTTCCTGACCCAAACATTATTATTGTTAGGGACATCACATAAAAAATTACTGCAATTATTGGCATTTCAGCTTAGGAATTATTCCAAGTTTCTGATCATTCAGGCCTCTTTGAATCCCATCATGAATGGGTTTTCTCAAATCTCCAGTCTCCCTTGCCTTTGGATCTTGGCTTTCCCATCTGTTGGCTGTACAACCTCAGACCATCCTTATTGTTTTGGGTTGAATTGTATCTCACCCTCTCCCCTCAAAAGATATGTTGTAGTCTTGTCTTATCCAGTGCCTCAGAATATGACCTTAGTAAAGGCCTAAAGATGGAGTATTCACAGAGGTAATGAAGGTAAAATCACCGGTGCCCAATATGACTGGTGTCTTACAAAAAGGAAAGAGAAAGACATAGAGGGAAGACGATGTGAAGAGACACAGAGAAAACACAGCCATCTATAAGCCAAGAAGAGAGGCCTAGAACAGATCCTTCCCTCACAATACTCAGAAGGAATGACTGCTGCTGACATATTATTTCAGACTTCTTGCCTTCAGAGCTGGGGGACAATGTCTGTTGTTTAAGACACTCAGTTCATGGTACTTTGTTATGGCAGCCCTAGCAAACTACTACACTGATCCTCACCTGACACTACCTTCTGTTTACTGTTCTTTGGCTTCAGGCACTGAAGCCAAAGCCAGGATGCCGCTACCCTATGGAAAAACAGCAGCAAAACAACACACACTCCTTACCCTTCACTTATCAGGAGAAGTAAACTGGATAGCCACCCCTTGGGCTTCAGAAATATTTTTGCTATATAACTATATATCTATTTAATAGTAATGATTAGGATTAATCTCTTTCAAATACATAATTCACTATTGCATTAACTCATAAGCATTGTCAAGGGTATTGTTCACCGTATCACCCACATATTTAAATAAAATCCCACATAAGAAACATCTTCTGAAATTCAGTGTTTCACAATTTGGTGATATCTATAAAACTTTCAAATGTAATGATAATCTATGACCGAGCAATTCTACATGGCTCTTAGGGAGGCAAAAGCTTGGAGTGTTTGTGGAACATGAAAAAGGCCAGCCTTCATCTTTAGGTGCTTCAAGATATGGATCTTGGCCAGGCACTATAGCTCATGCCTGTAATTCCAGCACTTTGGGAGGCCGAAGTCGGTGGATTGCTTGAGCCTAGGAATTCAAGAACAGCCTGAGCAACATGGCAAAACCCCATCTCTACCAAAAAATACAAAAATTAGGCAGGCGTGATGGCACCTGCCTATAGTCCCAGCTACTGAAGGGGCGGGACACTGAGATGGGAGAATCACTTGAACTCAGGGTGGGGTGGTGAGCCCTGGTTGCACCACTGCACTCCAACCTGGATGATAGAGGAAGACGCTGTCTTAAAAAAAATTAAAAAAAAAAAGATATTTCTGGAACAGTCTTTTCTTCATCTTAGTGAACAATCAAGGTTAGAGCAAAGTGAGAAATATTCCTAAAGCATAAAACGCATGCCTGTAATCCCAGCACTTTGGGAGGTTGAGGCGGGTGGATCACCTGAGGTCAAGAGTTTGAGACCAGCTTGGCCAGTATGGTGAAACCCCGTCTCTACTAAAACTACAAAAATTAGCCAGGCGCAGTGGTGGGCACCTGTAATCCCAGCTACTTGGGAGGCTGAGACAGGAGAATCGCTTGAGCCAGGGAGGTGGAGGTTGCAGTGGGCCAAGATCACGCCATTGCACTCCAGCCTGGGTAACAGAGTGAAACTCCATCTCAAAACAAAACAAAACAAAACAAAACAAAACAAAAACGTAAAATATTTTCTGTTTGGCCCTTTTGGCTCCTTGGAATTTACAATGTTTAAACTGAGGGTTTCAGTTTAATGTAGACCTCATCTATACCATTATAGGTGTGACCCTTCACGTTGTGGGTCTTCAAATATGAGATTAAGGCTAATGATGCTGATATGATCAAATTAACAGAGCAGAGGCAACCATCAGGTGTGTCTTGTCAAGCAGTTCTATAGCATAGCTGAGATAGCCCTCACACCATATATATGGCCATGATGATGGGCTGCTTGTGAATTATTTTTTGTGTTGTCATTTTTTCAATTGACAAGTAAAGATTGTATACATTTATGGTGTAGAGCATGATGTTTTCATATATGTATACCTTGTGAGATGGCTAAATTGAACTATTTAATATATACATTACTACATACCTTTTTTTTTTATTTTTTGAAACAGAGTCTCACTCTGTCGCCCAGGCTGGAGTGCAGTGGCGTGATCTCAGCTTACTGCAAACTCTACTTCCTGGGTTCACGCCATTCTCCTGCTTCAGCCTCCTGAGTAACTGGGACCACAGGCGCCTGCCACCACGCCCAGCTAATTTTTTGTATTTTTAGTAGAGACGGGGTTTCACCGTGTTAGCCAGGATGGTCTTGATCTGAACTGGTAATCCGCCCGCCTCGGCCTCCCAAAGTGCTGGGATTACAGGCGTGAGTCACGGCGCTCGGCCTACATACCATTTTTTTATGATGAGAACCTGTAAAATCTCTCCTAGAAATTTTTAAGTATAAAATATATTGTTCTTAACTGTAGTCACCGTGATGTACAGTAGATCTCTTAAAGTTATCCCTCTTGTTTAACTGAAATTTTGTGTTATTTGACCAAAATCTCCCTGATTCTCCCACCTCCGTCCTCTGGTAACCATTATTTTACTCTCTGTTTCTAGGAGTTAGACTTTTTTTTTTCTTTTTTTCTTTTTTTTTAGGTGGAGTTTCGCTTTGTCGCTGGAGTACAGTGGCACAATCTTGGCTCACTGCAACCTCTGCCTCCCAGTGAGAGGTAAAGCTAGTTGGACTTCCTGGGTCCAGTGGGGACTTGGAGAACTTTTCTGTCTTACAAGAAGATTGTAAAATGCACCAATCAGCACTCTGTAGCTATGATTGTAAAACACACCAATTAGCGCTCTGTAGCTAGCAAGAGGTTTGTAAAATGCACCAATCAGCGCTCTGTAAAATGGGCCAATCAGTAGGATTCTAAAAGTAACCAATCACAGGGAGGATTGAGAAAAGGGCATTCTGACAGAGCAGAAACAGGACATGGAGGGGGGACAATTAAGGGAATAAAAGCTGTCCACCCCAGTTAGCAGCAGTAACCTCTGGGGTCCCTTTCCATGCTGTGGAAGCTTTGTTCTTTCACTCTTCACAATAAATCTTGCTGCTGCTCACTATTTGGGTGCATGCCATCTTTAAGAGCTGTAACACTCACTGCAAAGGTCTGCGGCTGCATTCTTGAAGTCAATGAGACCACGGACCCACCGGAAGGAACCGACTCTGGACACACCAGGTTCAACTGATTCTCCTGCCTCAGCCTCCTGAGTAGCTGGGACTACAGGTACATGCCACCACACCCAGCTAATTTTTGTAGAGACAGGGTTTCACCATGTTGGCCAGGATTATCTCAATCTCTTGACCTTGTGATCTACCCGCCTTGGCCTCCCAAAGTGCTAGGATTACAGGCGTGAGCCACCACTCCCAGCCGGAGTTAGACATTTTTATACTCACATGTAAGTGAGGGCATTTGGTACTTGTCTTTCTGTGCTTGGCTTATTTCAGTTAACGTAATGTCCTCCAGATCATTCATGTTGTCGAAAATTATAGGATTTTCTTCCTTTTTAAAGGCTGAATGGTATATATTTTGATTTGTAACTGTATATATGTTTGATTTGTAACTGACTACATTATTGTGGATATATACTATATTTTCTTCATTCATCCACTGATGGTCACTTAGATCGATTCCACATCTTGGCTATTGTGAGCAGTGCTGCAATGAACAGAGGAATGCAGTTATCTCTTCAGAGTCTGATTTCATATATGTCCAGTAGTGGGATTGCTGTATCATATTGTACTTCTATTTTTAATTTTGAGGAACCTCCATACTGTTTTCCATAATAGCTGTACTAATTTACATTCCTACCAACAGTGTTCCTTTTTCTCCAGTCCCACTGGAATAAGCTAGTTTCCTGAGGCTTGGTTCCACTGGGGCCAAGAGTACCTATAGTTCAGAGGGGGTGAGCAGAGATGAAGTTGGTGCAAGTTTTTAAAAATGAAATATAAATGATCAAATATGAATTATTGATATGAAAACTGATGCCTTATTTTACACTAGAAGAAACAAACACTGTGCACCTGCTTCTGTAATCCTTATGTAAGTGAAGGAAGTGCTGTGCTTTAGACTTTATTGTGGTTTCTTTGGCTTCTATCTGCCCCCAAAGAAAACAAATACACACACAGCTGTTACAGCACTTGCTTTCTGCTCCAGAAAAGGGTAAGTGTGGAATAGAAATATTGGGTGCCTTCAGACATTGCCTAATAACTAAAAGGTGTCAAACAGCAGGACTCTCCTAGTTCCCAGTAAGGAGGCACTAATTCATTATAAAAACAACCCTGCACCTGCAGTGATAGCTGTTTTATGCTCATCTGTGTACTGGAGGCTGTCCTTGCATAACTGTGAGTCTGAGGCTGAGGAAATAATATCACTACTGTGTAGAGTCTGGAGAAGGAATGCACAATGGTGATTCCAAAACCAAAGGACACAGATTTTCAGTCCCACTGGATAGACCAGTTTCCAAAGCTTGGTCCCATCCAAGTAAAAGTGCCTCCAGTTTAGAGGTGGTAAGCAGAGATAAAGTCAGTGTCAGTTTTTTTTTGAATGAAGTATAAACCAAAGACTTGAGAATTCTAGTACATGCCCATTTAAAATTATTTCAAAGGGCCAGGCAGCTGCAATACCATAGGTGCTTGGCTGATGTTGCCAATGCCAGTGAATTTAACCTTTCTTTCAACTGTTATTTCTCATTGTAGTTATTGGTGGTTTTGATGAAAGATTAGGTGATATATGGAGAATATCTTGTGGGCTTTATTTTAACACATCCCGTTGGTAACAGAGAGATGGACTGTCCTTTGAAGTTTCCTCTAAAAAGCTCTTGTCTTTTCTTCCTTCTATAAATCAAGTAATCTTGTAGTGATTTTAAATATGAATTATGTGGCACAAAATGAAGATACTAATTACAAATGCTATGAAGCATTTCACAGAAACATATTTACTCATGCATCCAACCAGCTTTGATTGATCCCTGAGAGCCAACTACAGGTTGGCTGGTAGAACAGAGATAATAAAAACACTCCATACCCAGGAAAAACATACATTTTAACAGGGGAAAATAGACATGTGAACTAATAAAAGCAATAGAATGTGATATATTCTATGATAAGAGGGTAAACTATGATTCAACAGGGCCCGAAGATGAGAGTGATCAAATATATCAGAATTTCTAGACGAAGTAAAGTTTGAGTCAATTTCCTGAAATAGGACCAAATACAGGTTTTTAGGAGAAGGACAAATTGTCCAAGCAGAGAAAACTAAAAATGTGAAAGTAGAGTCTGAAATAGTCTGACACAGTTATACAGCTGAAGATAGATTCAATCAGAATAAGGGTGCAACCCTTTATTTATTAAATAAGTTCCGTAGAGGAGTGAACAAGATATGTTCAGTCCATGCCCACAGGAAGACTACGTTATAGTAATGAAGGCAGATTTTAAAAATTACTATGTGAACAGATAAATAATATAATTACAAAGTATAAGTGCGTATAAAAAGAAAAGTGGGGGCTGAGATAGAGAATTGGGCAAAGAAGATGAGAAAGGGAAGAAGTATTCCTTAAAGTTCAGTAAGTGTTCTTGTGAGAGGTGCCTTTGAAATTGACACGTGAAGAATGAGCAAAAGCTAATCTTTAGCAAAGGAGGTGAGATAACCATTACAGACAAGTGAAGGGCACAAGCTAAGTCCCTGATACATGAAAAGGAAGGTAGGAGGTAATGCTAATCTAGTCAATGAAAGGAAGTGCATGCCATCACTATACTAAGATATTTATCCTCTCTTTTATTGGCAATAAGGAATCACTGGATAATATTAAAAGAGACAAATGATAATATTCTTTTTAGATATCCACTTTGGTGGCATGGTGGAGAGATATTGATCATAATGAAACCAGTTAGCAAATTACTGCAGTAGTCCAGTCAGTGGAGACAGAATTGAGGCAAACAATATTAAGGAAAGAGAACTGAAAGGATTTAATTTCTTTTTGGATATAGGATTTTTTTTTTTTTTTTTTGAGACAAGGTCTCATTCTGCCACCCAGGCTGAAGTGCAGTGGTGTGATCACAGCTCACTGCAGCCTCTACCTCCTGAGTTCAGGTGATCCTCCCACTTCAGCCTCCTGGATAGCTGTTAGTACAGGCATGCACCACTATGCCTGGCTATTTTTGTTTGTTTGTTTGTAATTTTTGTAGAGATGAGATCTCACTATTTCCCCAGCCTGGTCTTGAACACCTGGGTTCAAGCAATCTGCCAATGTAGGCCACTCAAAGTGCTGAGATTACAGGTGTAAGCCACTGATGCCAGCCTTGGGTAATTCCTTTCTATTTGCTTTATTTTACTTTTATTTATTGCTTATAATACAAGAAATGAATGTAATTTTGGAAGAAATAAATAAGCACCAAACAAAAATTTATACAATTAAATCATGAAAAATTCCAACATGTACACTTTCTTCCAGTCTCATTTCTATGCAAATACATAGTTTATAAATATGCTTGCCTAATTTTTTTTCACATAACACCTGTACTGTGAATATCTTTCCAAATCAGTAACTCCAATGACTTCATTATTTTGATAGCTACATAATATTTAATTGAATTTATAATTTATTTAATCACCCCACTATTAGACTATTTGGCTCTTTCCATATTTTCTATTATAAAAATGCTGTAAGGAATATTACTTTATATAGATCATTGTCTTTTGCTTGATTATGTTCTAAGGATTTATTCTTAAAAGCTGTATTATTATGCCATAGCAATTTTTTAATGCTTTTAATACAATTTACCAAAATATGCTCCAGAAAATCAGACACTTTCCTTCTATCTGAACTCAAAAACCATTTTCTCACACTGCAAAAAAAAAGGAACTTTTTTTTTTTTTTTTTTTTTTTGAGACAGGGTCTTGTTATGTTGCCCAGGCTGGTCTTGAACTACTGAGCTTAAGCAGTCCACCTGCCTAGGCCTACGAAAGTACTGGGATTACAGGTATGAACCACAGTGCCTGGCCAAAACAAGTAACTTTTATTGGGACTGCATTACATTTACTGATTAATTTGGATATAATTGACATTTTTAATATATTGAGTATTTTCATCCGGGTAGGAAATGCCCATCCATGTCAAGGCATATCTTCTTTTATGTCCTTCAATAGTGCTTTCTTAGTCTTCTTTTGTATGCCTTACACATTTCTTTTTCATTTTGCACTTAGATATTTGACATTTTATTATCATTATGATTGGGGTATTTTACTTAACGTCATGTATTCTGACTGACTATATTTGATATCTAGAAAAACTTTGGAATTCTAAATGTTTGATTTGTAACTGACTACATTACTGAATTCATTAGTTTTAAGGAACTTTTTTGTTGATTTTTTATTTTATGGTATTTGGTAAATTTACTTCTCTTTCCAGTATTATTACATTATTACATAGTTTTCCTATCTAATTGTGTTAGTTGGCATTTTCTGTATAGTCTTATATAATCATTGCAGTTATAGACTCCTGTCAGTAGTCTTGCCTTTAATGAGAATTTCTGTAGGATTACATCATGATGAATGATATTGTTCAATCATTTTAAGGTGTGCATTTTTATCATGTTAAAAAGTCACTTTCTAATTCTATTTTTTAAAATTTTATTGAGAATATATGCTCAATTTTATTAAATGCCTTCCACGTATCACTTCTGATACTTTTTATTTGATGAATAATGGTAATACATATTTTAATATCAAACCATCCATTTCTTTTACTTAGTTATTGTGGCTTGTCATTTTAATAAATAGCTTAGGTTGTTTAGTTAATATTTTATTTAGGAAATTGATGAGTCTTTTGATTTTTTGTGCTCTAAGACTTTGGTATCCAGATTGTGCTAGCTATATTTTTAAAAATTAGAAACACAGCCAATTCTAGCAATTTAATTAATTCTTTCTCTAGTTTTCTATACAGTTATATGTTCCTTCTTGATGTTTCCATTGTAATTTATACATTTAAAATGGGATAATATATTTCAAAATAATATATAATAGCACATAGTATATTATAAAACTATAGAAGTGTAATATATTTAATGTCATAAGATATAAATATATCACAATATATAATGCATATTAAAATGTATACCTTTCTTTTATTTTCCATACATGTAACTTTCTAGTTATTCAGAAATATTAATCTACCTGAAGGTGGTAAATAGGAATGAAAAAGAAAAAAGCAAGAAAATAGTTGACATTCAACTTCTGACTACCAAAAATGGGACTTTTTAGTCATTTTTGTGACAGTATTCTCAGAAGGCCAGCATTGTGGAGAGAGTAAATAAATTTCTGTTTTTAAACTTTCTTTATAATATCAAGAATTAGGACAGGCTGACCTCAATATCAAGCTCTCAAGGGTAGAGAGAATTCATAGGCATAATTCCTTTCCATACAGGGAAGGGAGAATAATATGGCTTAATATGGGTCTAATAGATTATGAGAAGGAAAAGAAAAAAAGAGGTAGGAGGAGGTAAAGGTCAGACCTTGTCCCTCAGATGTTCTCCCCACAGGAGCCCCATCTTTCCCATCTTTCACTAACTCCAAGAGCTTGTCTCCCTACTTCCCAAAGACCAGAAGTTTGGAACTCCGGAAAGAGATGGCCTCACAGGGTACAATCCTGTATCAAAATAAAATGGTGGAGAGACTTGGCTTGCTTGTAAGACCTGAGTTAGCCATTAAAAGACTTCCTCATCTCCTCTAGTATATGGAAGGGATCCAGAAGTCTTCATGCCTCATGGTGTGGAGCGGGGCAGGAGTGAGAAAGGTAATTGAGTTGAGCCATTGGATCTGTAAGAGACTGCTGCGGTAAACAGTGAGGGGACCTACTCAGTATACTAGTGCTGGGAAGCTGAACCCAGCCAGCTCAGATTGAGAGGGATGTGCAGTCCTGGAGAGAGTTCAACTGGAGCTTAGTGAGTCAGGGAAGACTAATATGAACTGATCAGCTAAGTGAAAAAACACCTTTATTAATAATAACTGCAAAAGGGAGCCCAAGGATTGATCCTCCCCACCAAACACTTTGTCACAGATAAATTAAAAGTCAACATAGAATTTTTATTCATGGAACTTAGACTCTCTCTCCCCAGCTTCTTGTAGACTTCAGACCCCTCCTTGATATACAGTAAGTTCTCACTTAATGTTGTCCATAGGTTCTTGAAAACTGTGACTTAAGCAAAACAGCATATAACAAAATCAATTTTACCATAGGCTAATTGATATAAACAAGATTTAAGTTCCTATGGCATACTTCTGGTCATGCACACGAAAAAATCACTAAGCTTTTTTTTTTAAAAAGAAGACCAAATATTTCTAATATTAAACATTGAAATAACAGTGAGCTCTACATACATTAAAGAAAGATTAATAAAAGCAAGTAAGACATGTATTTGTCCAAGTTTTGGCTAGTCATTGAGTGACAATGGTCATAGCGGTGGTGGGTTAAATCAAAGAATGTTTGCAAAGCAAAAACTGTAATGAGCTCTTCCTATCCACATGCCATTAGAAAATATAACAAATGTGGTGGGCTTGCCAAGTGCTTTTGTACTGCATCATTTATTGCCGTGCACTGTATGATTATTGTACACTTTACTGATTTTTATTTGACAATAATTTATGTCTATTCATTCATTTCCCAAACCATTTATTCCAGTTCAGGGTCATGGGTGGCCTCCCATGACCCTATCCCAGCAGCTCAGGATGCAAGGTGAGAACCAACCCTGAACAGGACACCATTCCATCTCAGAGCCATTCACCCCTCACCACACTCACTTAGACTGGGACCAGTGAGATACAACAATTCACCTAATGTGCACAGCTTTGGGATATGGGAGGAAACTGGAGTATCCAAGAAACCCCATGAAGGCATGGGGAGAACATGCAAATTTCACACAGACAGTGGCTCTGGTCAGAAATCGAATTTTTTCTTCATCAATTTTATAGCAAAACGATATTGAGTAAAATGACGTTATTTGAAGACCTGCTGTGCTAAGATGCCATTGTAGAAGAAAGTCAGAGGAAGGGGAAGCAAACTGAAAGACTGAGCACTGATATCTCAAAAAAGATGAAATTACCTTTGAGAGACGATTACACACTCCCAGGGGTCTGAGATGCTGTTAATTACTTAATTTAGGCTTTTCCTTGGCCCTGATGGATGAAGGGCTAGGATAATAGCTGTTATAGAAATTTAAAACAATACTTCTTTTAAGATTTGAGGAATAGAGTAAATTTAGTCCCCCAGATCCCTCTGTTTTCCTCCTTTAGCCTCTACTTCACCCTCACTTGATCCCCTTGAGTTACTTTGCACTACACTGGCAATTCAAAACATAAAAATATCACAAGGAAGAGGAAAACAATGATACCTATGCTTATCTTATTAAAGGGTTCATATCCCAAAATAGGGTTAACACAGATTGTTTTAGAATCTGTCTAGTTTTTGAATTCTTTTCCTGAAGATGGAGTAAAGAGGGAAGATATATAGTCAGCATGCAGACTTGCTGTTTTTCTTGGTAAAACAATGGAAAAGAGGGAATTACAAAATGAATACTTACCCTATAAATCAGAGAATACCTGCACTTAGATTATTTTTTCTCTTTATCTTTACACCCACCCTATTTTTGAAAGGTATTCATTCTTTGCAATGAAAAACTCATTTGCCATGTCAATACAATGGTATTTCACATCTGAAATACCATTCAGACCCTTGAATTGGTATTTCTTTACATCATTAATGCATTCCAGCATGATACACCATCTAGCAAGGTACTTAAGAGTGCAAGCCTTGTCATAAGAGGGAACCAGATTCTAACCATGCCTGGGTGACCCCCTGGGAAAACTACTTAAGTTTGATTTTCTTATCTGTAAAAGACAATAGTAAAACTTACCTTATGGTGTTATTGTGAAGATTAAATGAGATAAAGGATATATACTTAGCACAGTGTTTATCATATAGCGAATACTCATTAAGCCATTATTACTACTATTACAGTTCCTTGGTTATAAAATTGAGGTCAGTGTGAACAACTGGATAGCTGGGAGAGAATTATCATGGTCTTATATATTTCAGATGCCTGTGTGCAATGCTATATACTTAGTATATAATTTCCTCAGACACAAAAAACATAGTTAAAATCCTGCTAAATATTAGAAGACAATTTGTGAAAATACTTTGTTTTTTGGAGCAATTGATATTCTGTTTTAAGCATTTTATTCACATTTCTTACTCATTCTTACAGAAATCCTCTGTGGTAGATAAATACCAAAAACCGAGCCTCTGATTTCTTGCTTGAACTATAGTTTCTGTGAGAAATGTAATCATATGAGGTGTTTTCAGCTTGAGAAGTAGAATATGGAGACAACCAAATTTTTTTCTTAAATAAATGAAATGTACAAATGGTACTCTGTGCCTGACATTTTTAAATCAACATTATCTTTGTGAGATTTAACCATGTTGCTGCATGTAGCAGCAGACAGTTTTCAACTATATAAATGTATCAATTTTTTTTAACCCATAATACTGACATTTGGGTTATTTGCAGTTTGCATCTATTACAAATAGTGCATTACTGTTTGTGTGTGTGTGTCTGTGTGTGTGTGTATTTCTTTGGGTACACGTATGAAAGCATTTCTGTTGGATTGTTACCTATGACCCAGAATAAAATGTCTAGGTCATGGCATATATTTGACTTTAGTAGGTGCCGCCCGTTTTCAAAAGTTGTGTCAATTTATATTCCCTGAAGCAGTGTGTGGGAGTTTCAGTTGGTTGTACCAAGTTACCAGCAGTATATGAGTATTTCAGTGTATGAGAGTGGTGGTGTAACTATTCTAAATTCTTAAAAGCACTGTCTATTTCGTTTAACTATTTTGGTGATTGTATGATGTTATCTTAATGTGGCTTTAGGTTAGATATATCACTATGTCATTTTCACATAAAAAGAGCTTTCTTTCTTTCTTTCCAATTTTTTTAAAATTATTTTTTCTTCTTTTTTCTTGTACTGCCTAGGGCCTTAAAAGAATGTAAATAGAAATGATATTAGTAGGCATCTTTGTCCCATTCTAAATCTCAAGGGGAAAGCTTTGTATATTTTACTAGCAAGTATTATTTTTTCAGTATACTTTTCCTAAGTGTTATTTGCCAGATTGAGGGACTTGTTTTGTATCCCCAGTTTGTTAAGGTTTTTAAAAATGATTATGAATGTGTAATTTTATCAAATACTATTTCTTCATGAGTTTAGATAAACATCTATTTTTTCTTTGATATTCTCTTAAAGTGGTGAATGACATTGATTGACTTTTTAATATTAAACCAGCTTTGCATTCCTGGAATAAACTCAACTTGATTGTGAAGTATTATGATTTTTGTATATTACTCAATTTGATTTGTCAGTATTTCACATAATAGTTTTGTTTGTTTACTTATAGAGATTGGCCTGTAATTTTCCTTTCTTGTGATTTTCTTTTCTTATAATGTCCCATTTTGGTTTTGTTTTCAGAATTATGCTGGCCTCATAAAACAAGTTGAGATTTGTGTCCTCTTTATTCATTCTTCAGAAGAATATTTATAATACTGCTATTATTGCTTTTTTAAATTAGTGAAAAAATTTATCCTTCATGCCATCTGAGTCTGTCTGAAGATCTCTGAGTGGAAAAGATTAACTCAATTTCTTTAAAATGCGTAAGATTACTTGTATTTTCTAATTATTCTTGTGTTAATCTTCTTAAATTCTATTCTGTTTTGTTTGTTTAAGATGGAGTCTCACCCTGTCCACAGGTTGGAATGCGGTGGCGCGATCTTGGCTTACTGCAACCTCTGACTCCCTGGTTCAAGCGATTCTCCTGCCTCAGCCTCCGGAGTAGCTGGGACTACAGGCGCACCACCATGCCCAGCTAATTTTTGTATTTTTAGTAGAGACCGGTTTTCACCATGTTAGCCAGGATGGTCTCGATCTTCTGACCTTGTGATCCACCCGCCTTGGCCCCGGCCTCCCAAAGTGCTGGGATGACAGGCGTGATCCAGCGCACCCAGTTTTTTTTTTTTTTTTTTTTTTTTTTTTGAGAAGCAGTCTCACTCTGTCACCCAGGCTGGAGTTTAATGGCGTGATCTCAGCTCACTGCAACCTCTACCTCCTAGGTTCAAGAGATTCTCCTGCCTCGGCCTCCCACGTAACTGGGATTACAGGTGCCTGCCACCACATCTGGCTGTTATTTTTTTATTTTTTATTTTTAGTAGAGACAGGGTTTCACCATGTTGGCCAGGCTGGTCTCCAACCCCTGACCTCAGGTGATCCATCTGCTTCGGCTTCCCAAAGTGCTGGGATTACAGGTGTGAGCTACCTTGCCTGGCCGTTAAATTCTGTTTTTAAAGAATCTGTACATTTCCTCTGAATTTACAAATTTATTTGAATGAAAACATAATTACTCTCTTAAGATGTATTTAATATATAGAGATCTATGTTGATTCCCCTTTTTTTACCCCAATATTGATAATTCACTTTTTTTCTCTTTTGTTCTTTCTTAGACTTACAATGAACTTACTGATTTTCTTGGTCTCTTCAAAGTATCTGCTTTTAGCTTTGTGGACTTTCTCCATTGCAACTCCTTTTTTTCTCTCTGATTAGTTTCAATTCATCTTTATTGCTTCTTTTATTCTACTTTATTAGTGTTTAATCTTCAGTTTTTCATGTTTTTGAGATAGATACTTGAATCACAGGAAAAAAGACTGAAAACCTTTTTTCCCTAATATATCTTAAGACTATAAAACTATAAAATCACCATTACAAATATTCTCAGGTGCATTCTATATGTTGGATATGTAGGATTTTCACTGTGTAGTCCAAAATGTTTCTAGCTTCCATTGAAATTTCTTGTTTGATAAATAGTTAATAGAATAAAATAGCTTAATTTCCAAGCATATTGGAATCTTCTGGTTATCTCTTCTGATTATGTCTTTATTTTACACTTGAATTCTAGCTTGAGCATTTAATTGACTAGTTTCAATGCCTTGAATAATTTTGAAACTCATTTAATGGCTCTGCATATATTTTTCTGCCTTAGTCATTTTTCTGTTGCTACAACTGGATACCTGAGATTGGGTAATTTATAACGAAAATGCATTTATTTTTCATAGTTCTGGTTGCTGGGAAGTCCAGGGTCTTGGAGCCACATCTGGTAAGAGCCCTATTACTGATAGAGACTTTCTTTAGAGCCCCCAGGGTGCTGCAGGGCATCACATGGCAAGGGAGCTTATTAGAGACAGCCAAACTGGCTTTAATAACAGATCCACTCTCATGATAACTAACCCACTCCTGCAAACCTATTAATCCATTGATGAGGTCAGAGCCCTAAAACCCTTTTGAAGGCTCCATCACATTTGAAAGTTCTCATCTCTTAATGCTGTTACACCGGGGACTGAGTTTCCATATGAGTTTTGAAAGAGACACACATTCAAACCACAGTGCATATAGTCATTAATATTTTGGTCAATGTTATATATGCACTTGGAAAAAATATACATAGTTTGTCATAGTTGACTTCAGTGTTCCATATGTGTCAACTAAGGCCAAGTATTTTTCAGACCTCCCCTCTTTTTAATTTGTTTTTTTTTTTTTTGTTTGTTTGTTTTCTGTTATGGAGAAAGAGACATTAAATATTCTCTATAATTATGGTTTTGTATATTTCTCCTCTTGGTTCATCTAATTTTTAATATGTATTTTTGGAAGCCACACTAATAGATGCATACAAAGTTTAATTGTAATGTTTTCATATAACTTTATTTGTTGTTATTAAATATCTTTTTTCATTTCTAAAATTGTTCCTTCCTTTTAAGCTTATCTTTTCTGGTACTCATATTCTTTGTTTTGCTAATCTTTTCACAAAATGTTCTTCTCATTCTTTTGCTTTTTACTTTTCTTTGCCTTTATATTTAAGGAGTAACTCTTGTAGCAATCTGTAGCAGCATGATGTTTCTTGTCTTTTAATTTGTGTATTTAGACCATAAGACATTGTTGTTATTATTATTTTTACAGTCAATAGTCATTCAGATTTATTGACATATTTGCCTTTATTTTGCACTTTATTTCTTCCTGAATTTCTATGTTTCTAAGTAAAATCATTTTAGAATGATGTGTTTAGTGTGAGTTTGCTGGTAGCAAATTATCTCAAGTTTTACTTTGTCTGAAACTATCTTCATTTTGTTTTAACAAAGATATTTTCACTAGGCATAGAACTTCAGGAGGGCAGTTATTTGTTTTCAGTACTTAAACAATGTCATCCCATTGTCTCTGGCTTTCATTGTTTCCGTTGAGCAGTCAGCCTGAAGTCTTGCTTTTGCTACTTTGGGGTCAAAATATCCTTATTTCTCTGGTCCTTTAAATTTTTTTCCTTTTTGTTGTTTGTGTTTTGTTTGTATCTCACCAGTCTTATTACGATATATGTAGGTATCATTTTCTTTTATTTGTATTTATTCATCTTGTTTAAAGAACTTCTTGAATGAGGGACTTGATGTCTTCCATCAACTTTGGACAAATTTCAGTCAGATCCAATTTCTTTAAATTTGCCCCTATCCTCTCTTTATCCTTCTTCTGAAATTCAACTACATGGATGTTAGATATTATCCATATGTCTATATCTTATCATATATATATTTTCTTTTTTTCTATACTTCTCATTATTTTTGCTCTCTGCTTCAGTCTTTTCTTCTGACCTATTTATTTTCCAGCTCACTAATTCTCTCTTGAGCTGTGTCACATATCCTGATAAACTCATCGATTGAGTTCTTAAGTTCAGTTTTTGCGTTTTTTAGTTCTAGAAATTTCATTCAATTCTTACAGTTGCATGTTTTCTGGTGAAATTCTCATCTTATCATTTATTACTTTGATTATGTTAATTACAGCTATTTTTTAGTCCATGTCTGCTACTTCCAAAACCTGGGCCATCTTTTTCTGTTGTGTATTATTTCTCTTGGACTTACTTTTTAATATACTAGATTTTTTGGTGCTTTTTTGGTTATTTTTATCAATTGGACATTTTGTATAAACATTAAAATGATTCTAGGCTGGATGTGGTGGCTCACGCCTGTAATCCCAGCGCTTCAGCACTTTGGGAGGCTGAGGTGGGTGGATCACTTGAGGTCAGGAGTTTACGACCAGCCTGGCCAACAGAGCGAAACAAGTCTGACTTACCTCAGAGCATCCTTGTCTGGAATATAGGTTTGCTCAAGTCTTGAATGCCTTGGCAGGTGTCTGATATTTGAAGTGAGGAAGATATAAATATTTTTAGGTTCTTAAGTTGCTTTTGGAGGGAGCACTACTCTTCTGCTATAAGCTACTACATCATTGCCAAATGAATTTCTCAACTAACTTTTATTGAGTATTTATTACCTGCCAGGCACTATGTTAGGTCTTACTTATTATCTTACTTTTTTTTCAGATGTACTTTGAGCTTCTGAGACTCAAAGTGTGAGACTCAGAGGAATTAAGTTACTTGCTCAGAATTTCTTTAAAGAGGTAGAAGCAAAGAATAAACTTTCAAAGCCGCTACAGCCTCTAGTCTTTACACCACGTTAGGGACAAAGTAGGATGTAATACAGTGTCTGGTAATGGTTAAAGATTAATGGTGAACTACTACTTTATGTCATTTGGTCCAAAATAGAATATAAATGTTGATATCTTTGATCCTGTGTAACAATTTTTGATGGAGACTGAAACACACAATAGTAACGAATGTTAGAGAGGTCACTAAATCTCTTTTCATATTTTGAAGGAAATAATTCTAACTTTTGGCTTAAAGGAACAGAAGATGCTCAAAAGAACAAATCAGGAAAGAGGAAAGAATAAAAGGGTAAGTAGCAAAAGGAATTCCTTTTTTTTTCCAGTATGTATTCTGGAGATAGGTAGTTGTGGTGCTTTAAATGCAGAGCTGGGTACCAGGTTCATGAAAGACAAAGGTATATATTGCATGAAGAGGTGAATGGTGACTTAACAAAATGTAGAAATAATAGGTTTGTGATCTGCAAAGTACTGATATAACACATTATTTTAGACTTTTTAATAAAAGTTAGTTTTCTTATTTCCACTGTATAAATCCTTACTTCTTTTCTGTAGTGATAAAGGCAAGAAAAGAATGTCAGGAAAGAATGACAACTGGAGGTAATGACAAATATAACTGGTCCTATATACAGTCATACCTTTTACATTGAGTTCCTCACATATACATTATCTCAAAGCATCACTTTGAGGCAGGAAAGAAAAAAATAGTCTCTGAAATTTTGTGAAATTACTGTGGAGAAAAACTTGAAATAAGGCAGATCCAGGTGTTTTTAACAAGATAAAAACAAGAAAAATTAGGGTAAAATTTATATACCTAACCTAACAGGTATAAAGTGACAAAAGAAGTTGTGACCAGCTTGGATGTTTACCTATGAGCTAGTATTATAGGAAAAGTGGAGATCTGGGAGATAAGAGAGAGACACGTTTAGAAACTTAGAGATTCATAGAAGGGGAGGAAAGCACGTAGAGAAGTGGGTTGTACTTGGTTCCAGATTTACGGGAGCAGCAAGCCAAGGAATGTTATCCAAAGTGGCACACCCACTATGTATGCTGTAAATAAGCACCAAAGTCAGCTGAAGGACCTTATGCATTTCAAATCAGCCTAACTTACCCAGGTCCAGAGAATTTTGTATTTGTACTGTTAGATTCCATCTTATGTCTGCCTGGCCTGGAAACAGAGCTTCAGGGCCCAAAAGTTGAAGAGCTTGCAGAGGCACCAACCTAGCCTGGGATCTCAGCTTAGATGTCTTATTCAGGGCCAATAATCTGGTGAGTATCAGGTTCTCAAATTCTCAGAGTGAGACACAAGAAAACCTACCAGGCATGAATTCTTCCTGCAAAAGAATGAGGGGTTGGCATTGGTTTCTCTTACAGCTCTGTGTGCTGCTGCTTGCCTAGAGCCATTCCCAGTTTTAAGCATCTAAGTTGCATGCCTATGCCCATCCTTAAAGGATTTTTCTAAAATAGAAAGATAGCAAGAATTAAGCCTCCTATTACCCTGTGCAGCCCAGAAGAATCTGAGCATAAGGTAAAGAGTGGAGGAAGGGAACTAACATTTGTTGAATATTGACTATGATAAGGCATTTTTCCTTTATTCTCTTTCTTAATCCTCTCAATAGCCATTTGTGGTACATCTGAATCTGCGTGGTGAGTAAGATTTGGGTTCCTCAAGACAGAGAAGGTATGGCACCTGTATACTCATATTTCCTCTGAGAGCATCTGGCAAGACACCTGGACTACTAACTGTTATGTTTATATAATATGAACACACTATAAATATAATACCTACATATTCATATATAGTGTTGCCTATTCACCTCCTCCAGTATTACTTTATTTTCAGTTCCAATTCCACAAGGATTTATTGGCTATTTTGTATCAGGATTGATGCTAGCTAGATAATTTAGGCAGACCTGGAGGTGGCATCAAAGAGGAAGAAATTTGGGATAATTCCTAGGTTTACTACTGGGGCAAGAGTTTAAGTTTATGTTTCTTCAATAAATGTGCAGATCCAGCAAGGAGATAGCTATCTTTTTTTTTCTTCAGATCTTACTATATGCTAAGCACTGTGATAAATTGATTGCCTGCATTCTTATTTAATTTTCACAAATATATATGGTAGGTGCCATAATTAGAATTATTTGAGTGATGAGTAAGCTGAGGCTTGGAGTGGTAACTTGCCCAGTTTGCAGCAGATGACAGTAAGTAGGTGGACAAGCTTAAGGTTTACATTTTGGACTCATTGACAAACAGGTGGTAGTTAACTGCTATGGTTTGGATATGGTTTGTTTGTTACTACCAAAGCTCATGTTGAAATTTGATCCCTAGTGAGGGCGGGTTGGGGGTGGGGCCTAGTAGGGGGTGTTTGGGTTATGGCAGTGGATCCCTCATGAATGGTTCAGTGCTCTTCCAACATTAGTAAATACATTCTTGTTCTCACAAGAGTGAATTAGTTCTCAGGAGAATGGATTCTCATTGGAGTGGGTAGTTATAAGCTGGGATGCCCCTAAGGTTTCCCTCTCTTCATACATGTCCACTTCCCCTTTTACCCTGTCTGCCATAGTGTGATGCAGCAGAATAGGTCTCACCAGAAGCCAGAACTTGAACTTGAACTTCTTATCCTTGAACTTCTCAGCCTGCGGAACCGTGAGCTAAACAAACCTCTTTTCTTTATATGTAACCCAGTCTCAGGTACTCTTTTTAATTATTTATTTATTTATTTATTTATTTATTTATTTATTTATTTGAGACAGAGTCTCGCTCTGTCACCCAGACTGGAGTGCAGTGGTGCGATCTTGGCTCACTGCAAGCTCCGCCTCCCGGGTTCACGCCATTCTCCTGCCTCAGCCTCCCAAGTAGCTGGGACTACAGGTAGCCGCCACCATGCCCGACTCATATTTTGTATTTTTAGTAGAGAGAAGGTTTCACCGTGTTAGCCGGGATGGTCTCGATCTCCTGACCTTGTGATCTGCCCACCTCGGCCTCCCAATCAGGTATTCTTTTATAGCAACATAAAACAGACCAAGACATAACCCATAAAAAGTAAGATATCTTCTAAGAACAACCTATTTATGTTGAAAGACAGTAAAATGAAGACCAGAATTCTGGAGAATATAAATATTTAAGGAGTGAGCAGAGAAAAAGTAATACACTATGAAAACCAAAATAAGTGGTCAGAGAAACAGGGGACCAGGAGAAAAATACTAAAAAAAAAAAAAAAAAAAAAAAAAAAAAAAAAGATGCTCAACACTATCAATTATAGCAGAAGCATTTAGCAAAATAAGGCCTGAGGAATACTTATTGCATTTGTAAATGTGCAGGTCACTAATGTCTTTAGCTAAAGCTGCCTCAGTGGTATATGCAAAGTCAGTGTCCAGCCAGTGATTTGAGGAGCAGATGGGCTTAATGAAACTATTCTAGGTCCCACCTGAATATATTGGGCTTCCCAGCCTATAACAGAGTAGATCCATTAGCAGCTCATTACTTGGAAATGTATTTTTAGTCTGACTTCCTTTAATTATTATAAAATTTCAAAATAACTCAATGAGGCTATTGGATAAAGAATAGAGCATAGGAGAAATGCTCCTGAAATAACACGTTTATTACAAGAATCAGAATTGGAAGGATAAAGGAGAGTTCCTTTCAGGCCTGACATAAAGACTCCTTCTAAAAAGATTAAAATATGGGAACCCTGCAGAATCCATTTTGCATTTGTCTTTTCCCCTGTATCATTGCTAATGAATATGTCCTAGATTGTCAACCATGAGAAAGAAAGCATTTTCATTCCCACAGCATGTCATTCTCCTGAGAGTGGTGGTGTCTTCTTTATGTGTCATGGAACCTGTGACCTGTCACCTGATTGTCATGTTAGTTATTAACATGTCAGGGCGTGCCACCCCTGGTTTCCACCTCAGAAAGGAAATTGCTTAGGGTGGGAGACATTCTGCTAGCCAGATAAGGCAGAGTTCTGCCAACTTTCAGTGCCAGGGAAACCCTAGACAGTAATCAGTACCAAACCTGACTATTAATAGGACCACCCAAAGGCACGTGGCTGGGAACCAAACCTCTCTCCTACCTTGGTCTGATCTATTGGCAAGTTTCCCTGCTAGATCCAGCTTTGCTCCCACATACATGGGGAGGAATTCAAAAACAGAAATTGTAAAGGAGGTAGGGCAGAAGGAATGGTTGGAAAGTGGGTCTCAGATGCTGGAAGGGTCATAAGGGAGAAGTTTCTGGTTAGTTACATCATGCAGGGCTTCAAACTTCAAAAAATAATAATTGATGGATGGAAATCAAAGCTAAAGCCAAAGAAAGGCCTACACATGTTCAGAGATTTTGAGTTAGAAATTCTCTTTTTCCAGCTCTCTCTCCCACCCCCAAAAATCACTTGGGGAAAGCAAAGTAGTGATTAAGGAACTACAGGGGCAACAGCAGGCTATTCTCTGGGGCCTTCTAAATGCCAAGCCAAGCCTACCGCCTGCTTGGGAGATGAGTATGTGCTCTCCTCCAAAACTTCCTCAAGTCTCCTCTCCTGACATCTTTCTGCCAGATGGTAGTTCGAATTCTCAAGGTGCTTGGCCCTCCTGGTTCCTACAAGGTGAGCCAAGCCCAGAGAACTTTGGTCCATCAGTTTCCCCCTTGCTCCACCCCTCTTGCGAGCAGGACCTGGAACCTGGAGGTCAAGGAGAGGCTAGGAGTACCGACCTATGGCGCTCTGGGAAGGAGCTCCCAGCTTGTCCATGGATGCCTTTGGGAGAGCATCAGCTCTGGCTAGGAGGGTTTCCGGAGCGCCTTCTCCAGCTGAAGCACGCCTTTTGTCCTTTATGAGGTGAACGCATTATCAGCTCTGACTTGAATTTCCCTGTAGGGTTATCCCGATATTTTAAAATTACAATCCAGACTCTTAACAAATTACGAATGTGTGTAAACATAATCAGAGTGTGGATGCAATCCACTTGTAATTGCTAATAGAAAAAAAGGAAAAGAAAAAAAACCACAAAGACTTAAACAAGCAAGAAAAACCGGGGAGGGGGGGTTGGGGGGCGGGGGGATCAGTTCTGCAGGGTGTTTGCCTTTGTGATTTGCTTCCTAGGGGACTCTCCCAACGCGTCCCGCAGCCCACCCTGCCTCCCGACTCCCTGCGGTGATGTCCGGGCTAGAGGAATCCAGGGCTTGGTCCCTGCAGCTGAGGCCTACGGGATATCCCGGGAAAGAGCAGCCTCTCACGGTGTTGAAGAGTCCCTCAAGCCTTCGCGCTCTGGTGGCCTCCCTCCGCCGAATTCTGAGAAAAGCACTGCGGAACGGCGGAAGAGGGCCCTGCTGCTTGCCTCGCGCTCCCCGGGGACCGCGACTAAGTCCCCGACGCCGCTCTTCCCTTTCCCTGAGGACCCTGGGACTCTGCTCCCGAGTTCCAGCTCCAAGGACTCAAGGACACTCTCCGTTCCTCACTCTTCAAAGGCCACCTCCTTTTCTAGAGGTGGGCTCCCCGACCTTGTGCTTCTAGAGCTGCAGGAGCGGCGCTGCACAGGTCTAACAAGCCCGGCACATTGGCGGGTGTTCGAGCTCTCAGTTCGAAAGACATTTGGGGAAAATACTGCACATAGAAATTTATATTATACGTTACGTATATTATATAATATTATGTATATAGTCGATAAATTAGCAAATGTGTGCGGTGTTTTTCTTGAAACCGTTAGCATCCTAGTTGGTATTAGTGGTATTGGTTGATATTAACACGAATGACAAGTGGGTGATTTTCAAGAAGCGCCCAGTCCCTCCGAATATCATCGGAGACGTCTGCGTATGCCTCCGGATGCCCATCTGTAAACTCTCTTGCTTGTGGCTATTCCTCACTCACCAACCATATTGACCATTCACCCGGATAAGGCAACTTCCTCGGAAGGGCGATCTGAGGACGCTGACCCCCTAAATGACTGAGGACGCTGGATCTTCAGGGCGAACATCGTGTCTTGGGGATGCCAAAAGTCCCCAGCCCTTACCCAGACCTTTATTACGAGGGGCAATTCGGTCTGTGTAGGGGACAAACAGCAACGTTAAAACGCAAGTGTGTAAATGAGGATGGAGAATGCGAAAGGAGAGAGAGGCAAGGAGCTGCTCCAATTCTAGGGAGGTTTTGGGGAGGCTGATCCGCTCCAAGGACAAACCGCTGGGAAGGGAGAAACGGCCCACATCGAACTGCCCGGTGGAAACCTCTCTGCGCTATTAGATTGCGTCCAGTACAGCAGATGGCACGAGCACGTGCGGCGCTCAGCTTAGGCTCTCGGAGGCAGCTGAGTTGGAAATTCCGACGAAAGGCACCCACACACTCCCACTCTGCGCTGGCCCACCCGCGTGCACGCCCACCCCCCACGCGCGTCGATTTCACCCTAGCTCAGAAGCGCACAGATGTTTACAGCTTAGAGCCGGTACCGCTGGGGAGATCGAGCGACGTGCGCGGCGCACAGTGCGGCGCTGGCAAGGCTCTGGGCTCCCGGTCGGGGGTTCGAGTGGCCCAGGGATGGGAGTGGGGGTGGGGAGATTGGGGGGAGGGAGAAGGACTGCAGAAAGGAGGGGGGAGTGGGTGGACTAATGATGAAAAAGTCTCCTCCATCCCTGCTCCTTAATTAAATGCATGGAAAGAACCGAGGCGAGCACATCTGGTTTCAATCTGCAGCCCTTTGATGGCATCAAATGTTCTTTTCCCAGATCAGGGCTGGAAGTTCTGGGCTAACTATGGCCGTTTGGAGCCCAGAAACCATTTACACACACTCGTACCCTTCTTTCTCTCCAGTCAAGCCTCTTGGCTATAGGACGAAAAAAAAAAAGTCTAGCAATCAAGGGAGTGCGGGAGTACGGATGCATGTGTGTGTGTGCGCGCGCGTTTAAAGAACATAAAACGCCACAAATAAGCACTTAATATTTTACTTAGTCGTCATATAGTAACTCATTTCTAATGAGACTGTTAAAGCTGTTACCAAATTCCAACAGGTCATGAAAAAACTGCTCAGCACCTCTCTGTCTTCTGTCAAGTTAGGGCTCCGCAGACGGACGACAGAGGATTATCCGTAAACTTAAATGGGGGTTCCTCCGCCCCTCTCTGTCCTCCCGCCACCACAGCCAGGCCGACGCAGAACCGCACGGAAGCCTCCCCTACTCCCGCCTCTGTGAGTGCTCCTGCCTGCTCCAAGGAATCTGGGCAGCGGGACCCTCTAGGTTTAGCGTCCTCGCCTGGGGAAGCAACCTTGGCCGTACCATAGAAGTTACAAAATCGGCAGGGGGTAGGGAGAAATATTATAATATATTTTTGGAGTCCTTTCCTCCAGTTTAATAAACACGTACATTTCTCATTGCCCTAGCCCTGGTATTCCTAATAGCTGGGAAAGCCTCAAGTAAACTCGGTGCCCTCTAGATCTCCCCAACCTGCCTTCAGTCCTTGCGAGAGGCGTAAGAGAGCTTCCCATTAGCATCCCTCTTGTTATTTTATTACATTATTTAATAGGCTCCCTCTACGGAACCAAAAATAGCCTTAATATGCTTACTTTCTCCCTGTATTCCCCCCAAAACTGTTAGAACAGCAGAAAATGTGTGTGTGTGTGTGTGTGTGTGTGTGTGTGTGTGTATGTGTGTGTGTGTTTTAAAGGTGGTGGGGGAAGGCAGAAGGAGAAGAAAATTTGATTGTGATGGTGGTGGATTTTTTCCAAATTTCCCCACAGCTGTTATCAAAACATGCAAATGAGATTTTCCAACAGGATCTTAAACAAATCTGGAGGAGTTAATGCCGAAGCAAAATAATCCGCACGTTTGAAGTGACTGTGAGTTTCAGTTTGTCTTTTCTCCCGTGATATTATTGCAGGGGAATGATAATTAGACCTTTAGAAATCCAAAGGGGCTCTCTTGCTCTCTTCCTTCTCTCATTTCTCTTCTCTCGTTCTCTCTCTCTCTCTCCTTCCCTCTCTCTCTCCCTCCCTCCCTTCCTCTCTCCCTCCCTCTCTCTTGTTCCCTCCCTCTCCCTTTCTTTCTAACTCTGATGTTGGCAAAGGGGGTTTTCTTAATCAGACTGTTTTTTGGTCCCAGGGAAAGGAGGAAGAAGGAGATTGTGATGGAGAAAGGGGGTCTGTGAAACGTCAGGCACCGCACAAAGGCTTTGCCACGTAATTACAGGCTCCTATTAAGTCGAGATCTGCCCTCCCAGGGGTCTCCAATTTTCTTGTATTCCCTACAAAGCCTCCTCTGCATGCCAGTTTGTGCCTTTTGAAGTGCCAGAGAGCTTCTTGATCCAACTGAGAAGGAAAAAGGAGCCCAGCAAGAAGAGGGGGAGAGAGAGAGAAGGGAAAGGGGGGAACCCAACAGCACCCTCCTTCGGACTCTTGAAGCCTTTTTTTTTTTTAATTCTTAATTTTTTTTTTTTTTTTACTCTTTACAAAAAGTAAAGTGAGAATCCTGCTCTCTAATACATCTGCAAGACATCACCCTCTCCTCCTGAAACTTTAGTCACTCCTGAGAATCCACAGGAGTGCAGAGAGGGGGGAACACGTTTTCTTGAAGATGTTTTAAAGCTGGAACAAGCCTTCTTCTGTTGGTGCTTGAACTCTTGCCTGGGAATAACTTTTTTAACCTTTGAAAAAAACCCTTCACTTTGATTCTTCTCTCCCACCCCTTCTTCTCTCTTCTTCTGTTTGCCTAACTCCCCCGCCCTGCTGGCCTCCGCTTTCCTTTCTCCCCCTTATTATTATTTTTAGTCTGTGCGTGTGGACACTTTTGGAGAGTTGGAAGGGATTTTTTTCTCCTGACTTGAACATAGGGTGACTTTTTAATATTGTATTTTAGTGTGGGTTATCTCTTTGGACCGCCCCGGACTTGGCCTCAGGAAAGCAACCAAGGCTGTGGAAGGCGGCTGGTGCAGAACGCTCTGCTCTACAGAAGGGGGTCCCCCGCCCTCTTTTCCACTTTTTTTTTTTTTTTTGGCCTTCCTCTCCTTCCCTCCCTCTTCCTCTCCTCTCTCTCTCTCTCTCTCTCTCTCTCTCTCTCTCTCTCTCTCTCTCACTACCCCCCTCTTTCTTCCCCACTCGGCTCCTCTCCCCCCTTGCGCCCACAGCGTTTGGTGTTGATTCGAGCGGGAAGAGAGGGGGGTGGGTGGGATCGGTGGGGGAGACCATGACCTCCAGCTACGGGCACGTTCTGGAGCGGCAACCGGCGCTGGGCGGCCGCTTGGACAGCCCGGGCAACCTCGACACTCTGCAGGCGAAAAAGAACTTCTCCGTCAGTCACCTGCTAGACCTGGAGGAAGCCGGGGACATGGTGGCGGCACAGGCGGACGAGAACGTGGGTGAGGCTGGCCGGAGCCTGCTGGAGTCGCCGGGACTCACCAGCGGCAGCGACACCCCGCAGCAGGACAGTGAGTGAGGGGCGCATGCCCACGGGGTTGTGTGCCCGGGACAGAGGGCGGGGACCGGTGTAGGGCAGCGAGAGCTCCTCCGCGGCCAGAAAGACTAGGTCCTGGGACCAGGATAGGTGGTGGCAGACTTGGTCCCGGGACACTCCGAGGCCCTGCGGTCTTAGGCAGGGACTCTGTCCGCCGCGGACTCTCTTTACTTTGGTCAGGCACCGGCTCGGTTCATCCCGCACGCGGGACGGCGGGACTGGGATGGGAAAAGGTCTTAGCGGGGTGCAAACTCAGAGAGCCACCCCTGTTTGGGAAAGCAGCGGGTTAAAGATGCTGAGTCGGGTTCGAAGGGCTTCTCTCAGGCAGCGTATGACGGCTTGTGGGAGGGCACCAGGCACAGGGAGCAGGACTTGACACTCCACGCGGGCACCGTAAGGCCGGGCGCGACTTGGAGGCCGCGAGAGAACGCCCGGCCCGAGACACTGGAGCTGCTCTCTGCCCCCTGCTGTTGCCTCTACAGCAAATGGGTTTGAGACTGGCAGAGTCAAAAGCCCGGCTGCCTCTGGAAAACTCAGGCCAAGCAAAGGGAATGTCCTTTACGGGTGAAACCTGAAATCCAGCCCTGCATGATCCCGCACAGGCGAGCTGCATCTGGGAGGCGCGGGCTTCAGTGCGGAGGTCAGAGTCACTTTAGAGGAGCTCTCCCTATTGGCTCTTAAACGTCCAAGAAAGTCTAGTTTCCCTTCCCCATACTCACTGACCAACCTCGCGCCCCATGAAAATCTCGCTTCGCTAGTGCCTTAAAAAGAGACTGCAAATGTATCCCCATGTCCCCAAGCCTGTAACAGACCGGTCACCCTGTTCAACCCAGGTGACATGTGGCCAGATACGTACAGATACTCCCTCTTCTCCTCGAGGTTGCAAGAGTCTGAACTTAGCTGTAAGTCCTCAAATGAGGCTGTTCACTTTCTATATCAGTAGTTGCCGGTTACCATTTTGTCTTCAAATTTGGAAACCTGGGAACCAGGGGACCCGCCAGCATTCTATGATTTTCACAAAACCTTGTCTATTTCAGACTCTCAAAGAATAGACATACAAGTCAAACTGGACATAGAAACAACTGGAAACAGGGCCCGGGCACAGTGGTGGCCCAGCGGGCCACGCTAAAGCAAGCGTCAGAGAGAGCCTCTGGTGTGCTGAGGGCGCGCGGTCTTTACCCTGCTTCCTTAATTCCGGCCTGGGCGCCCCTGGGTGTTTTTAGCCAAAATAGGCCTAGGGCCGATCCACCTAATGTACTAGCAGACTGCTACAGGAACTGAATGAGGAAGTCTGGCCTGGACACCAGAGAAAGGTGGCCAACTCTGAGGAATGAAGTACCAGGTGTCCCCAAGTTGCGCATAAAGAGCTAGGCGCAGAGACAGAGACGTTCTATGTAGGGTTTGGGTTCTTGAGAGGCTGCTTCTGCTGCCGGCACCCGCAGCCTTACTTCAGTGTTTGCATAGGCACTCTTAGTTCTAACAAAATGCACTGAGAAATACTATGATTGTTTTTAAACGTTTTACTAGGGAAAATGAAAAATGAAAAAAGTAGGGAGAGTCGAGGCGCGGTAGCTCACACCTGTAATCCCAGCACTTTGGGACCCCGAGGTGGGCAGATCACAAGGGCAGGAGTTTGAGACCAGCCTGATCAATGTGGTGAAGCCCCCTCTCCTAAAAATACAAAAATTAGGCGGGTGTAGTGCCGCGCTCCTGTAATCCCAGTTACTCAGCAGGTAGAGGCAGGAAAATCGCTTGAACCCGGGAAGCGGAGGTTGCAGTGAGCTGAGATAGTGCCACTGCACTCCAGCCTGGATGAAAGAGTGAGACTCAGTCTCAAAAAAAAAAAAAAAAAAAAAAAAACGTAGGGAGAACAGCATTCGGTGTAGACCCCAGCTTCACCAATTCTGCACGTCTGGTCGTTTCTGTTTTGCCAGGACGACTTATTAATTGCGACATTTACCACTGTTCCGATACTAGAGGCTGGACCCACAACAGAAAACAGGAACATGAAGAAAATTCTGCTTAGAAGACCAGAGTGGATCAGGAGAGACTAGATGCTGCTTTGCCCTATGAGGAGGTTGGAGGATGAGAAAACCATGGCCAAGGCCAGCGGCCTCGGCCAGCCTGGGGAACAAGCCAGCTGTGGTGGCCCTCAGATACTGCAGGGGAAGAGGGATGCAAATTGTACAGGTTGTTTGGCTCTGAGTGGACGCCACTCCTGAGAAGGGAACACGGGATTCATCGTGGCCTTAGAGTGGGTATGGAGAGGGGCTGGCCCGGCCTGAGGAAGCCAGCTATGGAGCGCCACCCAGCAGATTAGGGAGGCGATGCGCTGTGGCTGGGAGGCCGCCCTGGACTGGGGACTGGCTTCTGTGAGACCTGAGCCTGGCGCCTCAGAGGCCCTGTGGAGCACGTGGGCGTCCTCAGGGGCGCTCGAGGACAAGCTCAGCATCGCGGGTGGAGTTGGGGACTGTATGTTCCGGGAGAAGGGAAGAAGTCTCTAGAAACTCGCCCACGTGATACTCGGGAGCATCTCAGAGTTACAATGACTAAAGAGGTCTTGTTGGGAGAAGACCCCGAAAGGAAACTGAGGTTCAGAAAGAGGATGCTCTGCGGAAGCGTGATCAAGAGACAGCTTCGGGAGGAGGCCGCAGAAGGCAGAGCGAGGTGATGGGGACGAAGTGACAGGCACCTGGAGCTAGGAAAGTAGCTGAGAACCCCCCCCACACACACACACAAACACAAACACACACACACACACACACACATACACCCCAGGCCTTGCTTCCTAGAGAGATGAGGGTAGTGTTCTAACGAATAGTTTGTTGCTTTTATAAGCACTTTTGTCAACCTCTTTTTTCTCCGCTGGGATGAGAATGGGAGGGCCTGATGAGTCTTATGGCTTCCAGGGGAACCCGCATCCCTAGTTCTTGGGCTCCCATCAAGAGTTGCCAAGAAGGCTGTTGTGAGCTACTTGGAAATCAGGACCGCTGGGCCTCCAGCCTGCAGTGACAATGAGACTCAGACTGTGAATCAGGGAAGAGGGGAGTGTCACGGGAACGGATGGCTAGAGCAGACTCTCCCCCACCCCCAAAGGGACTCAGGGATGGAACCGGGAGTCTAGCGCTCTTTGTATCCCGCTGAAAGTCTACTCCAGTGGGAAACGATTGTCTCCTTCGGAGAGATGGGGAACATTAAAAAGAAGCCTTTGACTCTTTTAGCTATATAGAAACAGTCCTTGTCCTTTCTAAATTTTCTCTTCAGCTGAAATTAACAAAACAAACTCCACTTACACCTTCAATATTAGGTTCTTAAATTTGCAAAATTCCTAACTACAACGAGGGCCGAATATAGTTAGAAGGAGTAGGTATTGTCTAAAGTCAGGGCTTCTCCCAGACCCTCCCCACCCCATCACCATCAGCAATTCTGTCCCCACCCCCACCTTGGTGGACATTCACTACACTGTCCTCTCTGTAGAGTGCTTTCTTTCCCTTTTTACTGAGTCTCTTACTAGTAAATTCTCAACTTCTGGGCTCAAATATACTAAGTGTCCAAAGAAATAGTTCTTTAACATTGTTTGGAATCCAGTGGCTATTGGGAGAGTGTGGAGTGTGAATGGGGGTGGTGGCAGAACTTGGGTAATCAGGGAGAGGAAAGAGGAACAGGTCATTAAAATAAGCAGACATACTCCAATGAAGACAGTGAATCCCGCTGTCATTTCTTAATCTGAACTTCTGCAAACTCTTTTAAAAAAATGCGCCTGCCTTCCACGTTTCCAACCTCTAAATTAGTGAAACCAGATTGTCCTAATAAGACCTTTTGTTGGAAACACATGTAGTCATAAAAAGGTAGACGGAAAGTCAATTAGACACGCGCGCACACACGCACACATTCACAAGCCGGTGCTAAGTGTGCACCCGGCGCAGCTGGTTCCCGGGCCGCGGCGGGATGCAAATGCAAAACAGTGACGCGGGAAATCGATTTGTCACAAAGGGAGAGGTGTAAACGCAGCGCAAAGGAATTGCCTGCCCAATCTACCAGCCGCACTCTCCCAGGACCTTGCCCCGCCAACTTCTCTTCGCCAGAGAAACTCCCAGGAGAGCAGGAATATTTTCTAGGGCGCTCCCAAGTTGGAATTCGCATCACAGTAATATCAACTTCTAGAGTCTCAGCGTTTGCAACAACCCTGGCGCCAGAAATTTTCTTATGCAGCACCATCCTGGGACTCGGGAGCCAGTGCTGGCAGTCTAAATTTGGGCTTCAATTATCTCGTTGAAGAGGGGAGCCAATGAAATATATCGTTTTAAGGTTAGCCTGGAAACTTTTCTCTTTAGAGGAGGAGAAATACAGGATTAAGGTGCCTCACTGAGTCCCCAAAGTCGAATGTCAAGGCCGGTCAATAGGTGGTGATTTCGGTTTATTTTACACGCAAACGTAGGGGCCCGGGTGACCTTCTTCTCTTAGAATTTTGGGGAAATTGATAGTCCAGGGACTCCTTACCCACTTTTGGGTGAAGGACGACTTGGAATTTGAAGTGTGGGGAGATAGGCCTGTAAAGTCCGAAGCCTTAGGCTTCCAGTCCTCTCTGGGGCTCCAGATCCCCCAACTCTGGAATGCAGTGAATTCCCACCCCCAGGCTTCAGAGCATCTCTCCCGTGCGTTAGGACGTCGTGCAGTCCTGCATTTTGGCTGAGAGACCTAACTTCGGTGCGCGCTCAGTTCAGAGCGCCAGGGAGTTAGGCAAACAGGAATGGGTCACACGGGTCCCTATAGTTCCTTCCTCTTCCCAGGAGTGTCACTTTAGATTTTACAACACGAGCGAATAAGTCATCTCCAAACCAACAAGATGTCACCTTCAAGCTCCCAGTTGAAAAAAAAAAAAAGTCCATTCAGAAGCAGTGATGATGCCTTTCTATTCCACCGACCCAGCTTTGAATGCCTCTCCCAGCCAGGACCCTTTTCCACGAAATAACAATTGTAGGTTTTCAACCACGACGATCCCTAGACCAATTTGATTTTTTATTTTAAGAGGCATGTTTCTTTTACAATCCCTCTCCTACACACAGTTTCCCGCTCCATCCAACAGCCTACCACACCATCATCGCAGACCCCTAACTCCTGGAAAACCCTCCTCCTTAGCAGAAGCACTAGGGCCGCAGGTAAGGGGTTGTTGCAAAGATCTGCGCGCGCCAGTGCCTGCATTGCGACCCCCAGCGCCCCTCCAGTTCCAGGGCCGAGCCCACTTTCAACCGCTCTGAAAATATGCATGTATTTCCTCCACTCCCCCCAACCCCCGCTTTAGAAGGAGCTATACGAGGAACAACTTTTTGAAATCGGGAGTGTGTTTGTAGAGACGGAGATGAGGATTGCATTTTGCTTATTTTTCTACAGGTGGTGGAAGTGTTTTGGGGGTCAGAGTATCCTCTCAAAGAAAAAGTAAAACGTGGGGGTTCGCTTTCTCTAGCCAAGCCTTTGGAAGTTTAATTAACAGGACCCTTAAAGTATTCCTTAGAACTACAGATAAAAAATTACAGGCAATATTTGGATAAGGGGCCAACTGTCCCTGTCCAAACATTTAGAGAACTGCCTGTGAGTGTAATTGTAATTGTGAGTGCCATTGTAATTTGATTGGGCGCCCTTTGTCGAATTCTGTGTTTTACTTTGATGCCTTTTGAATACCACTTCCATTGTTTGGGTGTCCTTTAACTCCGTTTACAACAATATATTAATAAAGAGGATGCATATGTCAGCGTTATGTATCCACAAGAATTTGGATTCCTGTAAAATCAAATGGCTTGGTGAGCAGGCTAACACTCAAAACCCAACAGTCTCAAACAGTAATAATAATACCAACAAATGGTTGCAATGCCCCCCTTTTCTCCAAATGCTGTTTATTCTAAAATCAGTATATTCGGAGTTACATTGCAGAGAAACAGTCATCAGTGGTTCAGGGTCGGCAGGTTTGTTTTTCAGGTGTAGATGTTCTTGAGTAATACCGCTCCACTGTGGACTAAATATTAGTAAATTGTCATTGTCATTTTTCTAATTTAGTGCGGCAGCCTCAGGGAAGTACTCATCCAGACAATTATGGGGTATCGATTTTAACTTTGAGCCTAAAAAAATACGTATTTCACTTGCCCTGGGACTACTTTTCTTGATGAAAAAATATCTGGGAAGACGATTTTAGGGCCATGTTAGCGTAGGGGAGGGGAATAAAGGCACAAATGGTGGTTGGTTAAGGAAATTTTATGAAAGAAAATAAAGAAAACATGTCAGAATAAATCAATCAGATGCACAAATGTGTTAGAGGAATCTGAGGACAACCAGCATCTTGGGGATTCTTCTGTTCCCGAGGTTCGCAGATACAGGAATAAGGGTCTGAGTTATGCCCAGAATACATTCGTCGGGTACTGCATGTCCCAGTCCCTTAGCTGTGCCACGTAATGAAGAAGCTCTAATTCCCCAGAACGTTGGGGCTTATTTTTTTTACCATTATTGAGTCCGCCCAGGCTCAGCTCTCTTAAAAAGGGATAAATCTGAAATTCGTGTTAATTTGAATCCCCAAGATCCGAGTTATGAGAAAGGGCAAGGGCAGGTTTTATTCCTATTTTGTTTACTTTCACCGAGTTACTGTGAAGTGATTGGAAACGTTCTCAACGGGCAGGGAGAGAATACACCGAAACTCAGATGCAGCAGTAAAGTTGATACAGCGGTCGGAACAGGGGGCTCTTTTTGGATCTCACCTTTACTGGGGATTGAGGTTGTGGAATGGGTGGAAGAGTAATTAACTCTATGAAGAATTTTAACGTTGAAAACAGAGCCCACAGTATTTTTGGTTCTAATGGTGTGGTCTCTGCCTCGGCAAAGAAACAAACACCGCCACCGCATCGCCGCAGTTCTCCTCTCTGCTGCACCGACGCCCTGCGCTGCTTAAAAGAGCTGCAAGCCTCGCCAGACGCATTCCTCCTTCCCTTCTTTCGCCGAAAGGGGGCGCGCTCCTCCCAGGCGGCGCTGGTACCTATCCTGCCTTCAAAAATCTTTGGGCTCCTGCAGGAGAGAGAGTCTCTTGAACACGAGCAACAAAACGTGGGAAATAATAGCTTGAAGGCACTTCAGGGACTATATGAATATAAGCTGCACACACATGCATCTTATTGGAAACATGTAGACAGCTGGCAGGAACACTGGCTGCCTGCCTCTCCTCCTTTCAAATGAGGGTGGTCGGGGTTCCAGGGTGGCAGGAGGGGAGTGGGGCCAGATGACCGTGGATGGAATTGGTGGGTGCTAGGACTGGTGCCTGGGTTCCATGCTGGAGGAGAGGGTTTGTCCCCATGGAGCTGTGTGGACTTTTCTGCATATGTACTTGAGGTCTTTAAAGAAAGAAGGGCAGATCTAAGAAATGGAGAACTGGCTGGTATTAGTGAGATGTTGAAAAACTGTCAGAGAAGCCCTCACAGTGCCTGGAGTGTTAAGACAGAAGAGAAAACCTGACACCATAGAGTTTTAGGCCCTTGGATCAGGGTAACCTTTTGTCCCCACAAAAGAACAGTAACTGCCCCAAATCTCGTGTGAGCCTGCAACTTGGGTACCTAAAGCCATTTCCAATCTACAAATCTGACTCCTGGCCTCCACTGATCCTCCATTTTTGGGCAAGAGTTTCAAGAGACTCACAGGACAGATGAGGATAAATTTTTAACCCCTTCTGTAAATTTAGGGATTTTCGACTTCTTAGCACACCCTGACAATGGGGGTCAACAAATCAAGGCAAGAGTGAGAGTAACAAACTGGAAGAATGAATGTTTTGTCTTCATAGCATAGATGATGGTTAATACATACCTTCCAAGATAATCTGAGCTGGAGTGTTCACTAGAAACAGGAGCACAAGGCCAGAACTGTAAGGGAAATTGCTTTCCCACAAACGTTTGTCTGAGAATAAGAACATTCACCCCATTCACTTAATTTCTCATCATCAGTCATGTCATTATATTTTCAAGGACCTCACAGTGCTGGAAAGTGGTATAGTTACAAATAAGTATAAAAACAGATGGGTGATCCCAGTCCTCTAAATATGTACGGGAAGGCCAAATCTTTTCAAAGAGAATTCAGATATACAACTTAAAGGCCAACGAGCCCAACTCAATCAAAATTTGAGCCAGGATGTGCTAAGTTCAATCAGCTGACTATGGGCAAAGTGTTAGACCTAGCCAGCTCTTCAGATTCATACAGAGAACCACATTTTCTCAAGTTTCCATTGTTATTTTCCACACAAATTTAGTGTTAGTCTTCAAAGGGATTGTTAGATTTGGAGGGTGGTGAGAGTCAGTGCCCCAGGCTCCTGTCCTTGTCTACTCCCCTTTTTTTTTTTGGTACTCTCTCTGCTTCAACAGTTTGCCGAAAATCTGTGTTGCAGAGAAAACTGACACCTAGAGGCCACAGAGGTCTCCTAAATGCTGTTTTCTAGGATCCTCAGAAAACAAGAGGACTGTTGAGTTCAATTATATGTAATATACCTCTTTAAGTATTTTTCTTCTCTGCTAATTCATTTTATAATAGTCAAGTTAGAGACTTATTGGAGACTTAGGTTTTGGGGACTGGATATCATTCTGTTTTATTTTCAGCTAACTCGTAAATATATGAAGCTGAAAGTTCCCATGGAAGTAGGTATTGAATGTAAACCTTTATACCTGGGCATTTTCACGTATTACCATTAATTCAAACTGGGAGGTAACGTTAAATAATTATGTACATTGTCACTTTCCATTTTCTACCAGTGCTGCTTTGCTAAATACTTGTCTAGATTCCAGCAGTAGTATACTACTGGGACAGTTGCTAAATTGTCGCCTGTGTTCAGTTAATGCTTACCAAGTGAGAGAATGAGCTCTCCATCCTTGGTGGAACACCCTTCTAATCTAGCCTAAGTTCTAGCCACTTTACCCTCCCCTTCCCATTTTATACCTTTTGCCTAGGAGGTATCTTCTAGGCCCACCATTTTAATAACCATCTATATACTAACCACTCCCAGTTGACAGCTTCAAGACCCTCCATTGGAGCTGCAATCCATAGCCACAGTCACTTATTTGACATTTCCATTTGAACATCACAAATGCGCTTCGACCTCAAAAATCAACAAAACATGGAACTAATGAACTTTCTTTCCCGAGTCTGATCCTCCTACAACTTTCCCTGTTTTCCTATATGGTAACATGTGGGTGCAAGACTCAGGCACTTCAGACTCATCCTTGACTCTCCTTCCTTTATGATTCTGTTCCATCCATCCCCAAATCCTAGCAAGTTTACCTTCTAAAATCATTTGAATTCATCTACTATTTAAATCTCTATCCTGGCTCACCTGCACTGCTGTACCACCCTCCTAGCCTGTGGAAACTCTCTGCGTCCATACTTGTCCTTGATGTGTTGGTGACAAAGACTGGATATAATAGATCCCTAAAGAATATTTATTGAATGTCCGAATGACAAATGCTAGTGTATTTTTCTACAAATATATTTAAAAAATCATGTCATGTTCTTTCTTTAGAACTCACACTTTTCATCCTTTACATCAAAATTGAATTGTTTATCTTTTTTTAAAAAAAATCACTTGATAGTCTACCTCTCTGTCTCTCTCCCTCACACACACACACACACACGCACACACACAGATTGTAACTGTTTTCCTATTGTTCCCTAGTATGCTAGCTAGGCTAGTATAGTAACTCCATGTGCTCTAGTCTCCTTTCATGGGCTCTGGTCTCATTTTGGCTTCTCTGACTTCTGATGTGAAGTGTCCTTGCTCTGTGCCTCGTTTTTGCAAATCTTCCCATGCTGTCTTCCAAGATTCTGCTCCCATCACACCCCCTTGCAAAACCTTCTCTGACTACTTTATCTAGACCACACAAATCTCTTTTCTCAAGACTTACTATGAAAATAACAGTCAGTGGCTCCACAAGTAGTGCTCAGTTATTTTCTAAATATTTTATGATTATCTATATTTTTTTAAGATTTAGAGACTTCTGGGGAAAAGGTGTATTCCGCAGCGTACAACACTGCTGCAGTAAGCAAATAGATTTTTTTTTTTTTGTACATAGTACTTCTACTGTTTTTGTAATCCTTTTTTTCCTCCCCTCTTCCCCATCTCTGTTTTTGTAATCTTTAGCTGCAAGTAGTTTTTTAAATTATAGGAGTAATGCCAAAGTGTAATACATGTTCATTTTTGAAAATGTATTGTTGTACATTTAAAAATTGAAATGGGAATATCAAGACACCAATTTTTTCACAAGTCTGAGGTAGATACAGTTAATATTTTGGTGTTAAAATATTTTCTTTTAAACTTTTTACACAATTGGCATCATATTGCATTAACATTCTTCTTTACTGATTTTTCTTTATTCAGTGGAAAAATTTTTAACCCCATTTTCAAAGACTGTGTTTCTCTAAAATTGAAAAACTGCCTAAACATTTAACCCACTTGCTCTGATCAGAAAAATTAAACAAACACGCACCACACTAACAACGGTTCTACAAGGATTGTGAAAGCTGTGTTATCAGTTAATTCCCAGCTTTCTCAAGTTCCAGTGGGGACGTTTTCAGCAGTGAAGTCCTTCAGAGTTAACAGCTTCTTTTTCTTTGCTGCTGGTTCTAGCTGGGAACCTTCCCTAGACACGAGCACATGTCTTCTTGTGAAATTGGAAAAGCCTGCATAATACCGAAAGGACGTTCCTAGACCACAGTTAGAGAACTACTGCTCCAAAAATTAATTTTTACATGATTTGGTAAGGAAGAGCTCACAAAATTAGTGGGGGAAAATTTTGTAGCAAACTAGACATTTTCTATTACTCTTGGTCCCTGAATCTTGAATTTTTAAAATGAAATGTCTTAAGGCTCACACATGCTTTTTGAAAGAGAAAAGGAGGAAAATGACAGTTATTTCTTTATACCTTTTAGAGGTAAGATAGTGACATCTTCCAGGACATAATAGTGTGGTTTGACAGAGGAAGAAGCAATTATAAAAAACTAAAGATAGTGCATTTACCCAGACATGAGCATCTACAGCATCTCAGCTTTTTCAAATGTGATTTTTCAGAGAAACAATGTATTTTATTATTATGAAGTCTATTTAAAAATTGTTCCCAACCAAATGGACATTAAAACATTTGTCTGATGCATGCAAATATTTTATTTAGGGGAAGTATTAACAAGTGATATAAAATCTGATAGAACAGAAATTTTAAATTATGAATTACATGTATGTTAATAATTAATCTTTCTCCTCATGAGAAAGGGAGAACAGAGAGAGTAAACACCATTTTTGAAAACTAAAAACCACACTTGTCTAATAAAAGTTTCTGAAGTTCCCCCACATTGCCTATTTCTGAGAGAGGAAAGAAAGAGAACCACCCAGAGAGCTCTTTGCCTATAACCAGATGTGCTGTTCAACAGCTCTAATCCTCCAGATCAGGGGAAGACCACAGGATGAATCCTCAACACATTTAAGAAATAAAATGTAATTTAGTTCATTAATCATGGAACCAAAATCTGCAGTTTTGCTAGACATATTTCAAGACTGAATCCCTTCTGACAAGAGAAATAGAAAATAATATCACTCCACATTTGACTGTTACAGTCTGTTCTTAGCTTCCCTCAGGGAAGAAATTTTTCCTGGTATGATCGTTTTTACTCAGAATATACAGACTGCTATTTAAATTTATATCTCCCTTCTCTCTCTCTTTTTTTTTCTTTACCTCAATATTCTTTTTTTCTGGGTGGTGAGAATATTTGTTTTCTGAACTGTTTTGGGCTTTTTGATTTGGAGATTCAGAGCTACCTTGAAGGTCAGGAAATCTATGTAGGCCTTGAAATATAACCATTTCAGCTGAATTAATATACTCAGACTGCTGGTTTATTTAGATGACTTACTTTGTCATAAAGAATTAATAAAATTCTTAATATGAGAGATAAGGTGGGATAAAACATAAAACTGCTTCACAAACTTTAAGAACATATGCAAATGCTACTATGTTCTATAAAAACAATTTTAAGAAGTAAGATAGGGCTAATGTAATTATTTCATTTTACAGATAGGAAAACTGTGGCTTGGAGCTGCTCTGATCCCATGTTATTTATTTTTCATTATATTCCATGATCTTTGATGTCAACCAAATTCCTCCAGATGCATTATTATCTGGTGAAATCATACTGAGTTAGGAAGGAAGAGTCTAGCATGCCATTTCATAACATATCGCCATGCTGCATAGACCTTTTTAAATTCCTCTGGTTCGTGTTCTTCATTATAAAATTGGCATGTGACTGCCGCACCTATCTTCTTCATGCTAACATAGCAGGTCGGAAAGAAATTGTGTTTGTGAAAATATTTGAGAAATAAAGGGCTACATGTATGTGCGTTATCATACTATAAGGGAGTGAATGGAGAATTTTCTAAATTAAGTTGTCAAGTAACAATAAAAAAAAAGAATGCATTTTGTTGGATTTACAGCAAGGTCTCAAAATGTGAAACATTTTAAATTTAGATTTAGATACATTAGAAGTCTTCATGTGTTTTACGTTGGATTCAGCAAATTATGCGTTAAATTATGGTTCCACCATTTATTAATACTTGCCTACTGATTTTAGACAAATCTCTGTGTCTCAATTTACTCATCTATAAAACTGGCACAATAATATTTATCACACAGGTTTGTTATTTGGGATAATAAAACGATGTAAGCAAAATGCCTAGTACCCTACTCAAATAAATGCTTATTATAAATTGTTATAAATGCCCTTTAGGACAAGCATTTATTTGAGTGCCTTCAGTGGGAATGGTAGTAGGGTACTGGGCATTTTGCTTACATTATTTCTTTTTTTTTTTTTTTTTTTTTTTTTTTTGAGACTGAGTCTGGCTCTGTCGCCCAGGCTGGAGTGCAGTGGCCGGATCTCAGCTCACTGCAAGCTCCGCCTCCCGGGTTCACACCATTCTCCTGCCTCAGCCTCCCGAGTAGCTGGGACTACAGGCGCCGCCACCTCGCCCGGCTAGTTTTTTGTATTTTTTAGTAGAGACGGGGTTTCACCATGTTCACCAGGATGGTCTCGATCTCCTGACCTCGTGATCCACCCGTCTCGGCCTCCCAAAGTGCTGGGATTACAGGCTTGAGCCACCGCGCCCGGCCCTGCTTACATTATTTCCACCCCACAGCATCTCTGACTAGTATGACTTTTTTTTGGCATGGATATATGTCCACTGTGGCTTCCCAATCAATGTTGGAGGCCATTTAGTGCCACTGACAAGAGGAATATCTGCATATTCCAAAAGCCATACTCTTACAGCATGTCACTGATTGAGTCTATTTGTTTTCTATCTACAGTTAGAAACTGATGCTTCGTAACTTTTAGCGATACTTATAAGGCCACACCATGAGTATCTGGCAGAACCAGGAGTTTGGCTCAGAAGTTCCTGACTATGGTTATCACCTTTAGGCCACCCTTCCTCTCTCAGCATGAAACAATAACACAGATCATTTTATATTTTTGGATGGCACCAATATTAAAGATTTTATAGGGACTGAAGACGTTACAGGGATTGAAGAAGACAAATTCCTTTCCTCTATTTAGCTTCTGAATTTTATAGAGACTCTATGACATATGCTTGGGATACAGGGTGTTAAGGGTTCTTATTCCAGACCTGACATAGCTAGTAAATTTCTGGAGGCCAACCACATTAAATTCTCTCTGTCATATAGTGCCTCTAACATAGCACTACCTTACTACTCCACTGAGATTTCTGTGGGTTTACTTAATTTTTTGTACATGAATAATGCTCACCATGTTAACTATAATTATACATAAAGTTGCCATTCTTTTGCCAACTTAGATTTCCTAAACCAGTTGAGTAAGATAAACATTCTGTCCTCTGTTTGATATGTGACCTGTCTGCATACATATTTTCCTTTGAAATCTGATAAGCCTGGAAGACATACGGATGGCACTTCTATATCATGAAGCATCCAGGACTCTATTTTCTTTTTTTTTTTTGCCAAGCAATCAACAATTAAATCTCTCTGGCATTCTCGAGCAATAGATCAGCGTGGCTAGCAGTTGTGGTACATGTGGAGAAAACTGGTCACCATGGGTGAGGCACTTTGACAAGTTTATTGCAAGGCTAGTGTGCTTGTGGTCGAAGAAAGTAGCTTAACATGTGCCTTATGCAAGAGAGAAGGGGCAGGTCAGCCTCAACATGCTAAGTGAGTGTTAGGCAAAGATTAGGAGCACAGTTCTCTTGGCAATAGCGCTCTGATATATAGAAAAGTGTTTGTGTGTGTGTTTGCTAAAAATGTTGTCAATATTTTATCATATTGTGTAGGGTCTCTAATTGGGGTTGTAGATAACTCTGGCTCTCTGTTCTTTGGAGTGCGTGAAGCCCTTCCTCATCTAGGAAGATTTTCCTTTGGTCATTGTTTTTCTTCTTCTGTCTGTGTCTCTCCCATATGTGCAGTTCATGTCTAATAATTTAGAGAATAGGGATAAGAGAAATAAATCACAGATTATGGGATTCTTTCTCTAGTGTCCTTATACTCTAATCCTCCATATCTTCAATGTGATGCCTGGTTCACTTGCATCAGAATGATCCGAGGTTTCTCAAAATGCAGATTTCAGGGCTCCACTCATACCCAGTGAATCAGAATCTCCAAAGCATATGCATATTAAATATCCCAGATGATTTTTATATCCCACAAAGTCTGAAAACACTGACCTAGACCACTTTCTCCCATAGCAATTGGTATTGAATAATATCTTCCTTGTGACATCCACTGTATCCTGTGTGTTCCATTGTTATTTAACTCTCCGTGTCAGTCTCATCTCTTCAAAGGAGTGCATACAGCTTTAAAGACAAGGGCAGAGGCAAACAGTTTAAGCCTCAGAGCACTTATCATGGTGCTTTTTATATTATAGGAGGCTTAACAAACGGTTACTGAATAAACAAATATGTGAACAAACAAGTGAGAAATAAAGAGCACACACATAGCAATTATTAGGCATCTGGCATTCTGTTAAGCACTCCACATAAAATCAAGAAAAACAATGTGAGGCAACTATCAGGGGATGTAAAAATTCTAAGACTAACTGTTTTATTTTATTTTATTTTTTTTGAGATGGAGTCTTGCTCTGTCACCCAGGCTGGAGTGCAGTGGCACAATCTCCGCTCACTGCAAGCCCCGCCTCCCGAGTTCACGCCATTCTCCTGCCTCAGCCTCCCGAGTAGCTGGGACTACAGGCGCCCGCCACCACGCTGGGCCAATTTTTTGGATTTTTAGTAGAGACGGTGTTTCACCGTGTTAGCCAGGATGGTCTCGATCTCCTGACCTCGTGATCTGCCCACCTCGGCCTCCCAAAGTGCTGGGATTACAGGCATTTTATTTTATTTTTTTGTCATATATTGACAAATTGTGGTTGTACATATTAAAACTAGTTTTAGGTGGTTGTTAGCACTTATTCTTGAAGAAAAAACATGTGTCAAAGAAGTGGCAACCTACCCCATGGATAATGTTTGCAATTTAATTTTAGTTTTAAGTATGTTTTTAAATGAAAGTTTATCTTTATCTTCTATTCTTACAAAGTCCTTCCTTCCTTTCAGACCGTTGATAAAGCACAATTTTTCTATTTTGAAATTTTGTTTATTTATCTTTTTTATGGTCTGATAAAGCCAAGTTTTAATTTTCCCTTTTTTCAGATGCTGATTTTTGAAAAGACTATGTATGAAATTTCAAATTTCAACATAACCTTTCCAAATGTATCATTTAAAGACAACTGCATTTATTACACTAGTAGGTTTTGGCACATGCTAAAGTTATATCTCAAATATCCCCTTTTAAGGTATGTTTTAGGGCTCCTGTCCTAAATGGATTTTCTATTAAATACCAGGCTTTGTTTTTTTTTTTTTTTTCTAATGAAGTATATGTAATCATGAATTGCTGTCCAAAGGATGTATTTGTTGGTCTGTCTTGAATGACAGACCAGTGAATGAATGAAAAGGAACTACATTTAGAAAAGCAGGATAAGTATGATTTTAGAAAACCTAAAGGAAGAGAACAAGAAAGAACGGCTCTTGTAGAGACGTGAAGGGGCAGAAAACAGAGGTGAATGGGTTTCCTGGACCCATGTCTGTAGTAGAGACCACTACCGAGTTACAGTTCTCTAAGCCCATCTGGGATCCTTTGGTGACATGAACTTTGCTCTAGTGGTTTATGACATCAATGGAACCCCGTTGGTGGAATATTACGACTTCATAATTCACAGTTAGCTCTTGTTTATTTTATATTTAATCATTAGCGGAGCATACTGGCAGCATACTCAGGGGAACTATGTGGTTATGCTCCTGCAAATCTTGTTGTTGCATAATTAAGTACGTCAGAAGTAATTCACCAAGTGTCATAACATCCCATATTTCAGGCCTTGCAGATGCTGGTGTTGGTTATGAATGTCCTGAAAGTTATCCCGGCTGCATCACCTCCTCAATGAGTTTTCGTTTTGGAGGAACAGTTACCAAAGACAGCTAGGCTTTCTGGTTTAAATAAAATACAATTTTCTGAGTAGCAAGCATGATGCTTCCATAGAAAGACAACTCCAGCACCATGCAGGAGTGACTTCTATAATGTGACTGTAAAATGTGGTTCTATTCCTGTTAACCCATGGGCGTGTAAAATGTATCAATGAAACAACAAAGGCAGTTTCGAGGTGAGCGAGGAGACTCTGGATTTGTCTCCATATTTATTTGTGTTTAGCCTGGAGACTCAGAAATGATTCCACTTAACTTGTGCCTTTGGGTCTCTTAATGGAAGAAGGGAGCTAAAGGGAAGAAATTAAGATGTATTGAATACCATAATGGGTCAGGTACTTGCTGGGTAATTTTTGCTAATTATGTTGTTTCAATTTTCACAATAATGCTGAGTGATAGATATTGCCTTGAGACTCAGAGGAGTCGGAGCAACGTGCCTGAAGCGTCAAAGTTAGTGATTGACAAATCAGAACTTGTCTTGACCACTCTGTTCCACAGTGTTCCAGTATCTTCTAACTTTTTCTCCAGTGGCTAGAAAATTGGAAGGAAGTGGTTGAGTTGAGTGGTTTTTCAGTGGCATTTATTCAGTGGAACATAGAACTCTTGTAACTGTGGTACCTGACTGTTAGAATTACAAATTATAACATGCAAATAATCCTTCAGAAAATATTATTGTTGCCAAAAAAAAAAAAAAAACCCTCTTGATAGCACTAGACATTTAGATGTCAGATAAGCAGCAAAATTGAGGTCAATTACAGGGCTCAGTGAACATAAATGAAGAAGTGAGTTGGAAGATAGTACTAGAGAAGAAACAGGTGAGCCAGAGAGCTTTCCTGAAGGTGAGGAGTTGATTTTGACCATGGTCCTTCCAACAGTATGGCCTTGAACATGCCACCCAGCCCTTCTGAGCTCTAATCATGGGAATAATAGAAATATCTTCTTGACAAGTCTATTAAATATAAAATCAGATATTTATGTATCAACTTTACCTCACAGGTGGAACCAAGCTCCTAATTTGTATCATCTAATATTGAATTGTAAAACACTGAGAAAAAGGTGACAGGTTCAACATTTCTGATTATGTTCTCTGTTGCTATGGAAATGAATTTTTATAACCAAGAATAGAATTGTATTTAAAAGATTCAGACAGTTGTTTCTAATTTGGCTGTTTGGAACTGGAAATTCATTTGTCCAAATGCAATGTTTTAATTTGTTATTAGGTTCCTAGGAAACCTCCAAAAGATTAGTCGATGGGTGATACAGTTGAACTGTAGTGTAAATGGAAGCAGCTAGTGTGTTGCATCCTGGAAGAAATAGATTTGTGGTTCAGAATGAGGAAGAAAGGGATGGCCCTTCTCTCTTTACTGGTATAGGACCAAAATTTAGGCAAAATTTAGAGCTAGATGAATTTAATCTCTAGGCAGCCTTCTCCAAAACCCTTCTCCCCGACCCCTAATGTCTGAATTCAGTGTTCTTTCTGTGTGCTCCCATGTTCTTAGTCACCCTTAACAGTATTATCACACTGTGTGGCTTAAGAATGCCAGTGAGGTTTTGGTGCCTCAGTTACATCCTACTCACTCCTCTTCTCTAGAGTTCCCCATAAGGAAGATAAACACATAGAACAGTAGCTGAAGAGGAAATAAGGTACTGAATTATCATCATCTAGCAAACACTCCATAAACTCTTGGCACCCCACGCCCCATCTCCTGGGATTTGTTAGTATAACAAAGTTGGAGGCCTAGGTTTAAATCTGTTATGTTCGTAGAACAGACTTCCATGCGATCTCTTTTTCTTTCTCTCACTTATTTTTTTTTCATACATATTACACAAATATGTCTTGAGTACCTACTCTGTGCCAGTTATTATGCCAGGTTCTGGGATGCAGCAGTGAATAAAATAGACACGTTGCTTTTTCTCATGAACCTTACATTCTCCTGGGAAAAAGAGGCAATACACAAATAAATGAACACACACCTAGATAAGTAATTCAATTGAGATTAATAAGTTTTATGAAAGAAATGAAACAGGCTCTTTGAGCAGGAATACGAAAGAAAAGAAGGAGAGCTAACTATGTAGAGAGCAGGGTGAAAAGCCTTCCAGGCAGAGGAAGTGAACAGTAAGTGCAAAGGCCCTGAGACAGGAACAAGCTTGAGATGGCCAAGGAACAGAAAGAAGGTCAATGTGACTGGAAGATAGTAAGCGATTGGACTTTGAGAGGTGACAAAGTCAGAGAGGTATGTAGGGGCTAGGTGACAGGGACTTGTACGTTGCACTGAGGAACTGGGCTTATATTCTAAGTGTGATGACAATGGGAAGCCAGGGGAGAAATTAAAACTGGAGAGTTTTGTAATGTGATTTATGTCTTTAAAAGAACAACCCGACTGCTTTATGGAGAATGGATATTAGAGGAGGAAGGAGAAGCAGTTAGGAGGTTATTGCAAGAGGCCAGATGAGAGATGATGGTGTCTGGAACTGGCTGTATGAGTGAGGATGCAGCAGCAGTGGTAGGCACCCAGAGTGTGCCTCCTACAGGGGCTCAGGAGGCTGACGGAGCCAGCGGAGTTGAGCAAATGAAAGAGGAAAAGAAGGGACAATGTCAATGAAGCTGTGCAGCCTGGCCTGGAGGACTGACCGAGGACATTCATCTTTCTTAGTCTCATCTTTTCTGTTTCTGTACCTGGGTTTTCTCTCAAATTTCCAAGTCTTACCATGGTGGGCTCCTTGGAAGCAGCTGCATGGGAGAAGGAGTGGTTGGTTGTGTGCAGTGGGGTATGAAATAGGAGCAATTTATTTTGATTTTGTTATTTGAAAGGTTAGAGTCTATAATTCAGGTACTGCCTGTAATTTTCCCAGAAAGGAAGGGTTCTGCTTTAAATTCTGCAAAAGCGACCTCTTTGTAATTTAGCAAAACATCAGAAGGCAACATTGCTAAAGACTGCAATTCAGATATGTGAAGACTTGTGTAACTGAAATGTCTTCAGAAGTTATTAGTGTTTCCTGGGTCTGAGTCTCTTCTTTTTAGTATGTATGCATTAATGGAGCCAAAGGTCAGAAATCCGTCAGGTCTTTCCTCCAAGCAAACAATGAAATAGTAACCAAAATTCAGGGGAGGTAAAATCAGAAAATTATACCTACTACCAGTTTGTCGATTAACAAGTATGCATTGTATTCAGCATCACGCCAAGCACTTTGGAGGATATTAAAGAAGTGAATGGCATGGCCTCTTGCCAATCATCCAGCTGGCGAGATGGATATAAAATTGTGCCTCACATAGTTCATATTCAGCATGATTTTAACATGTCTGCTCCTGGGGTCAGAGATCCTGTTCCTCCTCTTTTCCCTATCACTCAGTGGTCCCTCATGCTCTCAGGTGGCACCTGCTCAAAATGTTAATAGCAACCTCAACTCCTTCCTGTCTTTTATGCGTATTTCTCAGGCTTATCCTCTCTTTTCCAAGACAGACATTTTATCTCAGAAACTTAATCAGATCTTTTCTTGTAGTTTCTTACAGATGGAACTTTCTATGACCCTGAAGTGATTGCAGGCTATGAGAATTTTAAACCCATAAGAAACAAGTAGTTGGAAAACTATCAGAATAAACTATTTGTATAGATACATGTTGCTTTTAAAGATTTGCAGTTGACCGGGTGTGATGGCTCATGCCTGTAATCCTAGCACTTTGGGAGGCCAAGGCAAATAGATCACTACAGGTTAGGAGTTCAAGACTAGCCTGGCCAACATGGTGAAACCTCATCTCTACTAAAAATACAAAAATTAGCTGGATGTGGTGGTGCACACCTGTAATCCCAGCTACTGGGGAGGCTGAGGCAGGAGAATCACTTGAACCCGGGAGGTGGAGGATGGAGTGAGCCAAGATCATGCCACTGCATTCCAGCCTGGGCAACAGAGTGAGACTCCATCACACACACAGACACACACACACACACACACACACACACACACACACGAGCGTGTGTGCGCAATTTGGAGTCTCAGATACTTTAAGCATTCTGCAGTTTGTAGCACCATGAAGAGATTTAAGAAATGCCTCACTATCTCATTTTTCTTAGCATCTTGAGCTTTCCAACAGTTTTCATGATTTTAAAAATAATTTGGCAAAGGATAAGTTATAATCAGCATAAACCTAGAGTTATGCCATTGATTAGGTAGACCATGCAGAGAAGTCTAGTATTTGAAAAGAAAAACTGGACTTCATGTAAACTGAGACTTGGAACAGGAAAGACAGTCATCTGACTTCCAAATTGCAATTTAGAATCTACCAGTTTTTAAATTTCTTGGCACAGGAAATTTAATCAATATTTTTTCCTGATGTTGAAATATTGGTTTTGGACCAGGACTTATTTGAAATTTATCTCTTCTTTTGAGCTTTCACTATTGTCTTTATTAATGATCTGAAATAAGGAATGGGGAAGAAAATTGGGTCAGAATAAGCCAGTTGACACCATTTGTGGCTGGACCCATGCAGGAGGACACCAAGAACTGTGTGAGGTGGGTGAGGCCACAGCCTGGGAAGTCTTGTCAAAGGGTGATTCAAGTGTGGGCTAGCAGCTGACTCAGGAACAAACCGGCAGTACTCTGAGGGTTGACTCAAGCTAGGGGATTTGTTAGGCCATCTGCAAGACACATTTAGAGGGAAAATGATCTGGGAATGAAAGTGCTGTCATCCAAACTTGAAAGTTTAAAAGGTATTCATTTTGATAGATGAAGACTAAAAGATTTTGGAATTTGGAGTCAGAAAATCTAGATTTCAATCCTGTCTCTATTTCTGCCACTCTTGGCTTCTATTACCTACCTGTAAAATGAAAATGGTAATGCCTGCTTGATTTCTTTCCTTTTTTTTTTTTTTTTTTTTTTTAATCATGGAGTCTCAAGAGGGCACAATGTGGTGGAAAAGTTATATATGGTTTGAAGTCTAATGAATACCTCTATGAAGCTCTAATATAATAAGAGGGTAACAAGCTGCTAGGGATTCGGAGGGTAGATTTTTCATCCCTAGCAAGGATATATAAGGACAGGCCTTGAGAGCACAAGGCAGCATGTGAATGTAACTTGAGTGTAATTGATTTTTTTTTTTTACAAGTCAGACTATTGAGAGTTAAGAACAATATAAACAGTAAACAAGCAAATTCAATTGGACATATACCTGTTCATTCCCACAAGAGATTGAACTGAAGGGTGAGGCCTGTGAATTTCATTGGCAGTAGTCAATATTGCTTCACTCTGTTATAGTTAAAATATAGACCATCTGCCTCCAAAGCTGTCAATCCGGCACCTTTCACCAGCACTGAGCTCACTTAAAAATGATTTGAAACATTACATTTAAAAAAAGCCTGGTAGATCCTTAGTTAAGGGTACAAAAAAAAAAAAAAAAAAAAAAAACAAGTTGTTGTTTGCGTTTCAGATATTTTTTAAAAATACTGTCTGGTGAGTGGAAAATGGCAGCTTGGAAAAATGCCGGCGTAGAGGGCCAAAAACCTAAGAGGGCAAGAGCAGGCAGCTCTGCGCTTCATAAGCGAGCTTTTCTTTAAAAGGAGCTACAGCAGCACTGGGCTTTGGGGGAAGCAGAAGGGAAGGAAGAGACGTGGGGAATAGAATTTCTTGTTCCAATAATCCCATAGTTTTCAGCAAGGTCAAAAGTCTGAGAGTTGTGTAGGGCCTTGGGGAGTGGGTCTAAGGAAAATGTGACCTGCCAAGGTCAGCAATTCTGACACTGATTCAAATTCTAGCCCTAGGGGGTAGCTGTTTGATGAGAACAGAGAAGGAGGTGGCATGAATAGATGACATTTAGCATTGGTAGGAGACGGGCGGCTGCAGCGGCTTGTGCAGTCAATTCCATGAGAGATATTTCCAGAACAAACAGAGTCACCTCCTAATTGCCTGCATATGGATTTACCACTTGGTGCATTCTTTTAAAATCTGTAGTTGACACCTCTCTCTAACTTGCACACTCCAGAGTTTGTTTATTTCATTATCAAAGAATCTACACTTTGAGAATTCAAAATCATTTGGAAATGAAACGAAAATGAGGCAACTATGTAATGTGGGAGATGGAACTATAATAACATTGGTTGAGTGCCTTATAAATGGTTATGCCTTGCCTCTCTCCATTAGTTAGAATAAACAAGAATTGACCGGATGCTTCTCCACCCCCATCCCAAATGCACGTCATTTAAGTTTCTTACTAATTAAGTATCCTCTCCCCCTGCTCCCACCCTCAGAGTGCCACAAGGTTAAACAAAAAGCCCAATTTCTATGATAAGAAGAGCTTTTTACAAAAAGGTCACCTTGACCATTTAGGATTTCTCTCTCTGTCTCTCTCCCTTTTTTTTTTTTTTTAAATTTTACAAGTCAGAATGTTGTGAGTGAAGAACAAAATAAACACTAAACAGGCAATTTCCAAAACCCCATTTGTGAAGGCTGGTTTTTAAACGATGAGAAAATGTCTGCACTGCACATTTATAGTCTGTTGAAAGCATATTTGGTGAACAAGCCTGTTGGAGGCATTTATTGAAACTAAACAAGAGCTCTTGGTCTACAAGTCTCCTTCTCTGGCCTCTTAAAGGCAGTCTCTTTGGATGCTCAGGGATGCTCCCCAACTTTTGTGAATTCTGTCTTTTCTTTCCTGCTGTAAGCTAGCAGTAGATGAGCTTTGCTTTCACACAGCAGCAGTTCACAAGGGCTAAGAACGTGTACTTGGTATAGCACCCTTCTCCCGTCACTTAATTGTTCTATGAAGTCACTCTCTGAGCCTTACTTTCCTTTTCTCTAAAATGAGGATTATAATATGTCCTTTATGGGGTTTTTGTGAGCATTAAGTAAAATAAGGTATAGGATGTGGTTAGCATTATGCCTTGCATGTAGCAAGTCCCTGCTTAATGAAAGTTATTTTATAGCATGTACTTAATTCTTATTTTACAATTGAACAGACATTGTGGAGTCCGTTATCAGTCATCCATAAAAACTGTGTGGATATATCCTTGAAATATTTGTAAACATCTGGAAACAATTTAGTCTGAGGACACTTTAGGTAACTAAAGGGACTCATTCTTAAAATGAATATATAGTCTCAGGAGACACCAGGGTCAAAGAGCAAGTGACCAAATACTTCTACTCAATTCAAAAAGCTCTGTGGTGAGAAAAAGGGGAAAAAGAAAGGAGAAAGAGAAGGACCAAGAAAGAGAAATAGCTAATCATCAAGAATATTTTGATTGAGAAGCAATGTGTTGCTTACTCTATAATTTAGAAGTCAAGCATGTAGGCTATACATTCATTCATTTGCTATGTGACCTCTAAATTCATTGTCATACTTCTCAAAAATTGCTATTATTATTATTTTCCTATTACCCTAAAGATCTTGAGAGATGAAATAAATCCTGGAGCTCCTTGTTGACTTTGGACCCAGAAAGCAGTATAAAATAAGAATGTAAGGAAAACTAACACTCCAAGTACAAAGTTGGTCCAAAAAATGTAATGTTATATAGTGTTAATATATATTTCTGAAACTGGACTGTGCTGAGGCAGAAAATTAAGGTATCTATTTTTTTTCTATTTTTCTTAAAAATTGCTTTTATTTAACCAACCCATTTGAAAAAGTAATAGGAGTTCTAAAAATTTACTCTTAAAGATAGCTTTATCCATTATGTTTCAACATTTTCTAACTTTTAATAGCCTTGAAAATTAATTTCAGGTGAATGCTCAGGGTTATACAGATTTATGAAATTTATTTACCAATGAAATTTTATGTTTAAAAGGTATGAATATTACTTAAAGACATTTAAATAAACCTCCTATAGTCTGCTGACTATATCATTTCATAGACGAAAGAACATTATAAGACCAAAATAATAAAATGGCTACTAATTACTACTAATTGTACTTGCAAAGTAAAACAATAAAAGGGCATATTTAACATATAAAACTTTACTATGTTGTACTGATTGTTGTACCCATTTAATTGTGAAACTTGAAGAGTTTGTCTTTGTTCTGGGAACTGTTTACAGGAAATTTCTAATTGACATCTTTTTTTCTTCCCATTTCTTAACTATATACTTGCTAAGTTCAGTATTGAAACTTATCTGATAATTTTGTGCTGACTCAAGTTCAAGTAAAGTTCATATTATTCTTTAGCTTTGCATCTTTTGGTTTTTAGTTCTGTGACAATATAATTGTTACCAATATACATTAGCAATCGATAGCACATTTATAATGAGAAGAAAGATAATACGAGCTAAATGTAGAGATTTGAGGCTTTTTCTTCAGGAATTATCGATTTGAAGTTGTATGTAATCTATCAGCATATGCTCTTTTCTAACCCATTGGTTCCCAATCTTAGATTCCCCAACTTCTTGAGGCAGTAAGAGAGAACCTTTATTTTTTTTCTGTTATTTCAAAAAGATTAATAAAAATGTATGTTTACTCTCTATAAGCAAAAAAAGAACTTTAAGATTTTTGGTGGGATTGATAATAATTTAGTGAGACTCTGTGGAGCTGTGTACTGTTCTTAGAACAAAGTAGGGACTCATTAAAGAGCTGAATAAATCAATGAATGAACAATCTTCCTGGCCATCACAGGCTAAATGATATCATAGTCTGACAATTTTGAATTTACTTAATGCAAATGACAAAATATAGTTGATTTAGTAGAAAAGGTTTTAAATCATGGAATCTATGTGGGAAGGCAGTCCATGGGGCTGAACAATTGAGAACATTCATAAAGATGTGAGTGGAAACAAGGGTGAGTTTTGAGGAAGATTTGTGTATTTAATCTTTATATGCCTGTGACCAGATGTCTATGCCAAGAAGCACATGTTTTTGTTTTTGTTTTAAACTTTCAGTTTATGGTTCCGAGGTCCTGATACTAATCAGCTTTAAAAAAATCGTTTTCATTTCTTAGGTATTTTTCTTGCTTTTGGGCACCAGGTGGCAATACGGAGTGAGGTGGGGAGTGCATGGGGCACAGAGGTTGGATTGTCATAAAGACCAAGCATCTGTAGAGTGAACTGATGAGATTTAATATCACATCTCTGTGTGTGTGTGTGTGTGTGTGTGTGTGTGTGTGTGTGATAGACAGAGAGAGAGAGAGAGATCAAAAAAGAGAAAACTTTGTAAAGATTTGGTTCCATTTTTTCTGAGAAAGACTGGATTGGCGTTCCTCATCTGTATGAAACACTTTTCTCAACAGATTCCATACAATATATCACTTGGAAAATTCAAGAGCTGCCAGGTCTCTAGCTCTTGCTAGCATTTGGTTAGCATTTCACTGTATATAAGATCCTTACTCCTCCCCTCCTCCCCATTTATTCAACATTTACTGAGCACCTATAATGTCCCATGCACTGTAATAAGTATTAGAAATGTTGTATCAGATAAGATCTTGTTCCTGCCCCCTACAAGCTTATAGTTTAGCAGGGACAGACATGTGAACCCTAAATCAGCTGCATGTTATGGCTTCTACGATGGAGTCAGGATCAAGGCAGGATACGGAAGGATCACAAAGATGAAATTGTCAGTCCAATGGGTAAAGAAAAACATCATGGGAAATATGAACTATAAGCTGAATAGTGGTAGATGAACAGATATCCATCACTTAGACTTGGAGAGAGAAGTTATAATAATCGATTTTACTCCTTTGAACCCTTCAAGTGTGTGTGGTGCATATAAGGAAGTTGGTTGGATCTTAGCATTTATTTATAGTAATACTCATAAGCACAATGGGCAGTTAACATTACCAGCCTAGTTTTTGAATTTGAAAATGTGAGAAAATACGTGTTTGGTAAAATTCAACTTCCCCACTTTCTCCCACATACGAGATTTTATGTGATAAGAATAATTATAATATAAATTAGACTTTAAGTATTCAAATGTTTTTATTGGGTCAGGGCAGATTAAATAGGTGCCACCTGAATTATGTACCGGAGAGGCCTTGGAACTGTGACTCTGGGAAAGGTATAAATAAAATTAAATTTAGAAGATATTCAGAGAGATGGATATTTCAGAAAATGTAAGATATTACAGAGAGAACAGTAAGTTAGCTCGATGCAGTCTTTGCTGTGAGCATCAAAACAAGGAAATGCATGAACTGGTCAGATATAGTCCATCAGAAAATGCTTGATTCCAAAGAGAAGGTACTCATGGTTTTATCTAGACAGACAAAAAGAGGCTTGAGAGGATAATGTAATGAAAAGATGCTTGACAAAATTTAGGGATGGATAATACACTAATTTGGGTTTTAGAAAGCTATTGAGAGAGCAAAGTAATGTAGCCTTTCAAGTGAGGGCCATATTTTATTCACCACTGTTTTTCCAGTGCCAATCACAGACCTGGAAAATGGTTGTGCAAAAGGTATTTGTTGCATGAATAAATGAAAGAAATAAAGCAGATGGGTTGCATGTTTGCAACCAAACAAAGATTGGATTAAAAAATGTTTATTAACCAACCAGAGAGTGAAATATAAAGTAATGTCTTTCAGAAACTATTGATGGATTTAATCAGATCACACTTACATAACAGCTTGCTTTTATGGAGTTGCCACTCAAATGAATTCTGACATCCCTAAGAAAAAATTTATTCCCTCCTTCCCTTCCTTTTCCCCTTCCCCTTCCCCTTCCCCTTTCCCTTTCCCTTTCCCTTCCCTTTCCTTCCCTCTCCTTCCCTTCCCTTTCCTTCCTCCCTCCCTCCCTCCCTCTCTTCTTTCCTTCCTCCCTCCCTCTCTTCCTTCCTTCCTCCCTCTTTGCCTGCTTCTCTTCCTCCCTCTCTCCATTTTTTAGTTCTTTTTAATATTTTTGTTTTTATTTCAGATATATTGTTACGTCAATTGCTTTCTTTAATTTTATTATTTCCTCTTCTCCCTTCCTTTCTTTTCCCTTCTCTTTTCACCTTTTCTCCCCTCCTCTCCTTCCCTCTTTCTCTTCTACTCTTGTGTGTTGTGACAAAGATAGTATTGAAAATAAACAAAATGAAGCATAGTCCAAATGGTTTAATGTAGAGTATGAAAATATTAACCCTGTGCCCTGGGTCATGATCAACAGAATTCCAGCAGCAGGTTTCAGAGCACTATGGGGCCTTCTGTTAGGGTGAGGGGAAGCAGTGTTCTCTAAGCCTGCCTTATTAGCACATTTATTCAAGAAATATTTAGTGCACAGTTATTGTGTGCTTGGTACTGTGTTAAGTGCTATGAGGAATACAAAGATCCCTGTCCTTAAGAGGTCATATATGGGTCTAGAATCTAGACTCTAGATATACACATAAATATAATATCAAATGGAAAGTGGTGCCATGAGAGAGGAGCCAATTCCATAATAAAGTTGTTTTTATCTTGGCAGACCAAAATTGAAGTTGGATCTATTCAGGTTTACATTTCCAGGAAAAATGTACATTTGTATTATTATTAACAATTGTCCAGGATCAGGAAGCCCTTTCTAATAACTGACATAAATCCTTATGGGGTAAGAACTCAATTTATTTTCCATTGTTTCAATACTTTTGATTAAATTCTTAATTTAAAGGGTTTAACTAAAAATAAAAGTGTACAAACTTCCAAGAAATAGAATTGATGAGCCTCTTGGGATATCTTTCCTTAATTAATGCTTGACATATTTTAGAATGTAGCTAACTTTCTAGAATGTAGTTAAGGGATCACCTTACATTATTTTTAAGTTGTTGCGTGTATTTGATGAAAAATTAAAGTTTTTTGTTTGTTTGTTTGTTTGTTTGTTTTTTAATTCAGGCCACTAGAGTTCCACTATTTTTTAAGAACCAGGTCTGTCCTAGTTGAATCTGTTTTTTTTTTTTTTTTTCAAGATAGGAAGTAATAATCTACAACAAGTATTGGGGATTAAAATGGGTCCAATAGATAATCTTCATGGAAATAAGTGGAAAAAACCCCTTAGCTAACAACTAATCCTCTCTCTCTCTCACACACACACACACACACAGACACACATGCACACTCACATGCATCTCTCACATTTTTCTGCAACTGAGACTTCTAGAATTTTTATATCATCAAAAGACTTACCTTCTGCAGAAAGCCCTTGACCTTGAGGTGCCTTGGGAAATTTTAGGACTTGGCCTAATCCTATATATATTCCAGACAAATTTTGACAGCCTTATTGCTTTTCATCATTAAGTGATCCTGGAACTTTTCCTAAATATTCAGGCATGTTAACACCAGCATCTTGATTCACTTCCAACCCAACCTTCAATTTATTCCACTTAGGCTAGTCACAACATTTTTCCCCAGTCCTTCTGTGACCTAAGCAATTCTGGGAGACTGCAATGTATGCTGTTAATATTTGTAGAGTTCTCAGGAGACAGAAGCTATAGAAAAGCTAAATACCATGGTTTTGTTATTACTACTAATTACAAGGCTCTACCTCAAAGGAATCAGGGTGAGAAGAGATGAATTAGCATTGATAAATGACTTGCAAAATAGAATATGCTGTAGAAAGGTTCTAAATATACTATAAAGAGTGGAGACAGCATGCAAATGTGATTAGGGAGGTGGGGTCAAAGGGCAAACACTGGAATACGGGTGTACTTAGGGTCAGTATGACCAAATTCTAGTATGATGTAATTTCCTGCACATACCAATCTCAGAGGCAGGCTCTCAGGAAACAGGATATTTGATATGGCAGTACAACCTTTCTCATGAAGGGTACTAGGAAAGAACAACAGTTGACTTTTGCTGGGCTGTGATCTTCCACTTTCCCTATCTGCCAGCCCCCACTAAAATCAATAATCACTGTTGTAAATAATTTGGAAATGTATGTTGTTAAGATAAAACTTACTCAGCTAGACTCTTAAAAGAAAAACTATTAGAAACAAGAAATTTGATAGTGTGGCTAGTATGATGGAAACTGGCAATTTGCTATTTAAAATTTCTTTGGAGGTTGGATCAAAAAGATGAGAAGCTCAGACCTTGAATCAGACTAAATTTACAAGAGGAGACAGAAGATCGAGGGACATTTATTCTCTAAGAAATCTGACCCGAATGGGGAAAATGAGATGTAGTGGCAAGGCAATGGGTCTGCATAGTATACAACTCAGGCAAGGTTTGTGCCCACAAAGAAAAATGGTTGGGAGCAATAATTCCATCTTATTTATACATATTTTATTACTAGTTTTTTTTTTTCATGTGTTCACCACACAGAGATTCCATGAAGCAGAGACAGGCTTAGTTTTGTAAAGAACTTTGCAATTTTCCTGGAGGAAAGTTGTCGCCGTGAAGGACTTTATTACCACATACTTTGGTTTCCAGGTGCGGGTGCGTCCAAACCCCAGGTGCAAATATCTCCACATTTCAGCACCATAAGCTTTCAGTTTCTCACTTGTGTTTTGTATAGTACCTGCCAACACATGAAACACGGTAGAAAGGTTTGATCAATTTTTAAAATGAATTTAGGAAAAAACAGTAACTTACAGAAACTTTGAATTCAGAGTTGAAAGAGAGCTTATAAATGATCAAACCAAACCTATTCTGAGAGCCGAAATTCCTTCTCCGGTATTCCTGGCAGACAGGATCCGGCCTTGCTTAAAGATTGTCACACAAAACAGCTGTTTTTGTTGCAGAGTGGAAATGGTTCTTATGAAATTTATATGAAAATTCTGTGAATGTCTATGTGTGTATGCATGCGTAATTTATATTTCCATCTAGGAGAGGCATATTCCCTATATAATTGCATTTGCTTATTCAAAAGCTAGTCGCACTGGTTGAGAAGTACGAGGGTACTTATGGGGAAAATAAGACAGAATTAGGATAGTACTTTAAATCTGGGAAATGTGCCCACGGTATTTACTGCTGTTTTAAGAAAGCATATTTATGCTTTTAATACCAAGCAGATCTTCTTGTTGATTCAGGACTTCTGCTATTTTACAATAAAAGCAGATTGTAAATGAAACTTTACTGATTTTCCTTTTTCCTTTTCCTGTAGTAATCAAATGCTCTCAGCCACTGGATCTAATGAGTAACAGCTGTGCTTGAAGTGTCCTTATAGATAAAAATTAAAAGTATGGTAACATCTAAGGATTTTGTTGTTGTTAGAATAACAGTAGACTTAGGAATTAAGAGGAGGCTAAAGGCATCAATGCTTCTAGTATGTCAGTCAGCCTCTTCATGTAGTAAGTTGGAGAAACTGACATAGTCTAATGAGCCGATGCATTGGGAGATATGCTGTGGTGATCTGACCTTACTTGGAGTTGCAAAGACTTGCACTGGAAGAGTCTATCTCCCTAGTGATGGTGGGGATGGTTTGCTAAATGTCCTTGAAGGCCTGATTTGCAAGATATCTGATGTTGTTATGATTAAATGCAATAACCGTACCCCATGAACCATTAGAGATGGAGCTAGAGAAGGTGCCCTTCCAAATCTCTTACTGACAAAATGAGGAAGCTGAAGTGATTGCACAAGATCAGCCAGCTAGCTGCACAACTGTGACTGGAAACTGAGCCCCTATGTAATGCTCATTATGTCCCACCAATGGCTTTCCTGTACCTGCATTTTACTGTTTAGAGTGGTTGTAGCCACTCTAAACAAGATGCTATTTTAATACTACATACCTAAAAGTTCAATCAGTTGGACGTTTTTCTCTTTTTACCAAAACCTTTTAAGAACATATTTGATATGAGTGTCATTTGTCTGTTGACATACGCTTGGTGGAAGGAGTAAGTGTCCTGGGATAGAAAGGCTATTCTTCTCTGCTGCGGATGTGTGGGATCCTCAGCCACAGTTGGATAGAAGAGAGTATTTTCTTCTTCAGAATCAAGACCACAGTTTTTTTTTTATGTGGCTAGCCTTGAGTTTTGTCAACTTAACTAAACATATCAATTCCAATCAATTATATTTCCTATTAGTTCAAACACTTCTGCAGTCAACAAGAAATCTGTAAAGAGTCCCTGAGTCCCTGCCCTCACTCTCACACACATTTCTTTGTGTGATCAGTATGAATGTGCATCTTTTCCTTCAAATATCATGACCCCATCCTTATTTTCTCTTTTCCCTTATTTTCCTGGGTATGCTTTTTTCACCTCTCTATTCTCTGAGGCCTTTGCTGGAACCTTTATTGAATGCATAGCACATGCTTGGAGCAATTTAGGATGACTTTTCTAGGATCATCCAGATGTCCAGTGTGGAGAAATAAAATAAAACATGCTTTTCTCTACATTTCAACATAAAGGCTTTGGTTGGCATTTTAGTTTTCTCTGTCTTTAGCAGTAGACATGTCCAAAGACCAGCACAAAAAAAGAGACAGAAGAGATCAGCATGTGCTTCACACCTGCACTGGTCACTCATTCAAGGTGCAACGTAGGCAGGAGCAAAGGAGAGAGTGACACATGAAAAGTTTCCAGGCCAGATGGCAGTAGGACAATCCAGGCATGCTTGTCTAGGTCTATTTGTAAACCCTGTGGGTGTTATCCCCACACTGCAAGAACAGTGATAAATACGCCATTAACCATGACCAGCAGTGACATGTCTGTATTAGAGAAAAAAAGGCAACACTGAATCTTAACAATATATTTTACGTCTTACATTGCCTGTTCTCTAGTGTGCAGTTCTCAGAGAGGAATGCACCACAGTATTCCAATAGTGATGAAAAGATAACATAAGGTGCAGCCAGCAGTCCAGAAGAGATGTGGTTAAGATTTGTGAAACTATTTGAAATCGTTTATAAGTAAAAATACCTCACTCAATGATTCTTATGAATTCAATTTTCCAGTTAAAAAAGGGCAAAGAACACATTTTGCCATTTGTGCTAGGGATTAATATCCCTTTATTTACATGCAAATTACTTTAAAAGGTAGGAAAACCTATAAAATTTTAAAGGTTCCACACTGGGGGCTTACACTAAGAGTCTTTGTCAAATAAAATGAATTCTCGCAGATCTGCTTTGAGCTACTTTCTTTGCCTCTAAGCACAGCCTCTCTTAGAGGAAGGAAACAGTAAAGTTCTCACAGAGAAAGAAAACGTTTACCACTCAGTAAAAATCCCTGGGCCTCACTGTATGAAAGCTTTAATTTAGCTCGGCTCATTCCTCCATGAGTTAATTTAGAACACCAATAAAAGGAGATTATTTTTGGACTGAGAATCTGCCTGGCACATTTTTTGAACTTAATAGAGCTAAATAAAACTATCCAAACTCTTGTGATTTTTGGAGGAGGTCATCTACAAGCGATAGCCCTGTGATAGTTTTCATGAACATAGCAGACCAAACGTGAAGGAACATTCTCTAATCTGGAGATATTAGGGGCCTCATGCATGAATAGACTCACTTCTTAAATACACATTAACAGGAAGAGATATGGAATGTGAACATGCATGCACACGCTCTCCAGGCAGGAGCAGCCAGGAGAAATGGAAAGTGCAGAGGCCTAGGAATAAGATAAGCCATGTCTTAGCGTTGGCTGTGCTGGGGAACTAATTTCCATTGGGAAAACAGCTTCATCTCTTTGAACATTAGTTCCTTTTGTAAAATGGGAACGATGGTCTCCCTTGAAGGGTTATAATATTGCATGTGTACAAATGCATAATCTTCCAAGTGTGATATTTTTGTTTTGATTTATTTACTTTCCTGTATTGACCTTTTCTATTTTCTTCTAATAATAAATGTAAGACAAGCTTATCTTAAAGAATTAGAGAAATATATAGAAAGGGAGATAAGGGAAAAAGTCTTCATTATTGCATCATTCGGAGGTTTTTCTTCCAATCTTTACATTATTCAGAGGCACTTTCTTCCAATCTTTTGTTGAACATTTTCTTTTATAGTTAAGAATACACCACATTTGTAGCTGGAATCCTTAAAAAAATACATATTTTTTGCATGTCTATAAATATACATATATATTTATATCTGCGTCTATAGATATACAAATACAGATATCCATATACATATATAGCTATATAAATATATACATATATAGATATATAAATATGTATATATAAATATGTAGAAATATATGTCTATATAAATACATATGTATACAAATATGTATATCTATATACACATATACAAATATGTATATCTATATACACATATACAAATATGTATATCTATATATACATATATAAATATGTATATACATATATAAATATATCCAGATCTAGATCTAGGTCTGGATATATTTATATGTATCTAGATCTAGATCTATATATAAATCACCATGTTCTTTTGTATTATTTAAAGGCCTTTATATAACATAACTTTTAATACTGCATATTCCACCTTCCCATCATCATCATCTTTGTCTTTATTAGTATCATCTCCAAGATCATTATTATCACCGTTTGTTAAACACTATGAACCAAACCATATGTAAGTAATTTACACATATTACACTATTTTACTTTATTCTCAATAATTATTCACATTTGTAAATGGAGACAAATATAGACAATAAAAACAAAAATATTGAAGAGAATAATAATCATCTGTAAGCTTTGTACTTCTAAGAGAAACTCCAGGACCATTTCAAACTAACTTAACTGGCAACAAGGTGACTGAAACACTGATTATTACCTTGTACTTTTTTGGAAAGTTAAAGCTAAATAAGGCTATATACTTATATATGTTTCTTGAAAGAGAGTTCTTACCATTATATAACCACCTGAGAAAAACACTTTTTAAAAAAATTAAAAACTGAAAAACAAAGCGTCTCTTTATTTTTCTGTTCCCAAAGAATGGAATCATTTAAAGATGGGGAAATGTTTCAGCTCAATGCAAAAAGGCTTCTTCCAAGAATACATAGGCACTATTCAGGGTTTAGAAAGTTGTTTTAGAATCACAGTAGAGGCCTTTGCTTATTAAAATAGACCATTTTTTTTTTTCCTGACCATTTAGCCTTGCAAAGCAGCTGAGAGGAGTAACACCATATTATTTCTTCAGCTTTCAGATATCTATCTAGTAATTTCCATTTTCATCCACAGAACACATTCAGAGTAGAATTGGAGTAAAGTTGTTGCTGACTTGATTTGGCCAATGATTCTTAAGAAATGACGGTGGCACAACTGTCACATCTTTCTGCCAAAACCTTGTCAGTCCAGCAGTCTCCACTGGATGAGGTGAAGGGAGACGAGGGCTAGAGATGGGAGAGTCAGTCCTGAGAGGGGAGGAGGGTGGCTGAGGAAGTGTCAAGGGGGTGTCTGGAGAAGAGGCCCCGGGCTATTAGCTAGCTGTCTAATCCTCCCCTCAGCAAGGGCTTTTGACTGCCAAGACTGTTATCCTGTGTGCAGTGTTGATGGTCTGTAATCCTTTGTCAGAGTAATTGACGGTGAAGTCTGCACTTTTGCAGCTAATGATAAATAGAGCCTTTAAAGGTTGTAATTTCTTGTTTAACTGATGCCAGTTGCAAATACTTTGTGCTGAGGAATAATTCCTCTCTGCCAAATAAAATACAGTGGAAGTCTGTGGTGTGTTTTTCAGCTTATTGTTAGTCACAGCTTTCCTGACAGAGCACTTTCTATGCAGGAGATAAATGCTCAGGCCCTCCGCCTGCCAATTTCAGCACAGAAAGGACTTTTCTGTGGAAAAGACTTTTCTGTTTCTCTAGTGAACATTAATAAGGATTTTTATTTATTTTACTTTTTTATTTTATTTTTTACAAAACCCTTTCAGGGGGCAAATGTTTGCTTCCTTGCAATGAGAATTGTTTGAGTTTTTAAAATGGCTCTCATTTCTTTCTCTGTCCCATTCAGGAGCTCTGGTTTGCACACAGCTCCTCTAGATAAATGGCAAGAGGATGGCTCTCTAGTCCGTTCACAGAAAACTGTATTATGGCCAAAGGGAGTGGGGAAAGGCTTCCCCAAGGGTCTGCGCACCACAAGACTGAAGGGAAAATTATAGTAAAATGGGCCAGAGGATGGCAAAAAGGAGAGAAATCAGGTTCCTAGGAGCTCGAAGGAAGACTGGCCTGCTTGGATATAAATTGAGATTCATACCTTTCACAGCGAAACGAAGCAACACAAAAATGCACCGAGAAATACCAGGGTGCCTCAAAAGTACAAGTGAATGGATTTGAGAAGGAGTCTCGCTCTGTCGCCCAGGTTGGAGTGCGGTGGCATGATCGAGGCTCGTTGAAACCTCTCCCTTCTGGGTTCAAGCAATTCTCCTGCCTCAGTCTGCCAAGTAGCTGGGATCACAGGCTCCTGCCACCACACTCGGGTAATTTTTGTATTTTTAGTAGGGATGGGGCGAGGCTGGTCTTGAACTCCTGACCTCAGGTGATCTGCCAGCCTCAACCTCTCAAAGTTCTGGAATTACAGGTGTGAGCCACTGAGCCCAGCCAAGTGGATGGATTTCAAGGGTTTTCATATATATGACTATAATCACATTTAAATGTATTGATGGGGTTACAAACTTGAAAACATTCTATGGCCTCCTATGGCCATTTTTTTAAGCAAATGAAACACCATACTCAATTTGATGCATTTGGAAATTATTTTTTGTGAATGAGTTGGTTCAAGCCAACCTCCTTCATAGGAAATAATTTCTGAGCCCAGGAAGTCCAGTAGGTCTCAGGTGAAATGTTGGCAGGTGGAGGTGCTTCTAGCTAGTATAGAACTGCTGATGAGTGTGTTACTGCAGGTTCTATTATAGGGTGGGAGAACCTTTAGGATATATATTCAGACCATTTGGAAAGTCCTTCAGGGCTCTTCCATACGTTAAAAAATGGCATGTCCTCGTGTCCTGAATTCCTGCTTTACTTATCTAGTCATTTAGATATACATATATGTCATAGATTGAAAGAAAGATGACCAGGAGAATTAAAAACAGACCTAGACAGGGGAGAAAGTGGGAGATGATGGACAGAGACACTATAGTGAAAATTTAGCTATCAGAGAGGCCTTAAGCATCCTATTCATTAAAAGTAGCAGACAGTCGGCCGGGCGCGGTGGCTCACGCCTGTAATCGCAGCACTTTGGGAGGCCGAGGCGGGCGGATCACGAGGTCAGGAGATCGAGACCATCCTGACGAACACGGTGAAACCCTGTCTCTACTAAAAATAAAAAAAAAATTAGCCAGGCGTGGTGGCGGGCGCCTGTAGCCCCAGCTACTGCGGAGCCTGAGGCAGGAGAATGGCGTGAACCCGGGAGGTGGAGCTTGCAGTGAGCCGAGATCGCGCCACTGCACTCCAGCCTGGGCGACAGAGTGAGACTCCGTCTCAAAAAAAAAAAAAAAAAAAAAAAAAAAAAGTAGCAGACAGGCCGTATTATTAGTGCTGTCCTTCTGAATCTGTAAAGCATTAATATTTGTCTCATGCTCAGCAAAAACCAAGCTCCATGTTACCAGGTTGCTACCTGGAGACAAAACTGCCCCTATCACCCACTTTGCTGCTGAAAACCTGTTACTGACTGCCCTACCCTGGAGGATGCAGTTCAAGAGTCTTAGCGTGTTGGGAAAGGTCCTCTACCATCTGGCCCTACTTTCCCACTACAGCTTCATCTTCTCAAGGCTCTCAAATGCTGGCCTGAGACAACACAGGGAAATCATGATCATATCACTTATCAGCACGGCATTCCTGAGAAGTCTACTTTTCTGAACCCCTGAAATTAGGACAGTGACATAGTTTTTCATAGGGCTGTTATGAGGAATAAATGAGGTAAAAATCCACTTTTAGGAATGAGTAACACTGCCTTTATCATCCTGATCTGTCCATTACAAACAGTATTTTTCCACTGGTCAAAATGTGTATTTTTCCATCAAAATCTAGTGCAATTAGTTCCTCTTCTTTATGACTTATCTATTATCTCATCTATTAAGGTACAGTTGATCCTTCCTTTGCATCACAACTTTACTATATATATCCTCCATTATTTTGCATAATTCAAGTTTGAAGTTACTTGCTTATATATCTGTTTTTCCTCACTAAATTTTGAGCTCCTTGTGGGAACCACTGACCTTTCATACTTATCAGCCAGTGCTCATCACCAGTAGTAAACATATATTACACTAAATAGAAAACACAACATAGGAACTCTGAACTGTGGTTTGTCATTGCAACTTGATTTGAATTCCATGGTTTAAAGGCTCATATAATCCTTGGGCATGAAATCAGTTTAACTTGTGGGCATCTGATCATTCTATTTCTACTCAGGCCAAATGTTTTGCTTGTTTTGTTCGAGAATTACAAATTTAGAGTTTAAGAAATTTTCTTTCCAAAAACTATTAAGAAGCAGAAGAAATTTTTTTTAAGGAAAGATTTTTTTCAAAAGGGTTATTGCAATAGGGAGAATGCTTCAACTACAAGTTTTACAAATGCCCTAAAGTCAGACCAAAAATACATTTTCTTTATTGTTATTTTTAATTGACACGTTATAATTGTACATGTTTATTCAGTACAGTATGATATTCCGATACATGTATGCAATGTGTCATGATCAAATCAGGGTAATTATTAATATCATACCCATCATCTGAAACGTTTATCTTTTTGTGTTGAGAACACTCAAAATCCTCTTTTCTATTTGAAGATACACGTGAATTATTTTATAGTCACCCGATAGCAGAATAGAACAATAGTCCCCAACTTTTTGACACCAGGGACCGGTTTCATGGAAGTTAATTTTTCCATGGATGGGGGAAGGTGGGGGTAGGGAGCGAGAATGGTTTTGGGATGAAACTTCCACCTCAGCTCATCAGGCATTAATTTACATTATCATAAGGAACCTGCACCCTAGATCCCGCGCATGCGCAGTTCACAATAGGTGGGGTTTCTGCTCCTATGAGAATCTAATGCTACCGCTGATTTGACAGGAGGCGGAGCTCAGGCAGTAATGCTCACTCACCTGCCGCTCAACTCCTGCTGTGTGACCCTGTCCCTATCAGGCAACGGACTGTTACTGTAATTTTTTATCTGTTATTAACCAATCTCTTCCTAATCTCCCCTCCCCTCACACTTTCAAGCCTCTAGTAACCACAAGTGTACTCTCTACTTGGAAGAACTTTTAAGAAGTGGATTTGTCGGACTCCTCCCTGTGGAGTTGGCAGTGCTATACAGTGGGTGTGTGTGCAGGCAAAGCAGATCCACATTTCTGTTAACAAATGTAATTTATAACAAGTAAAAAGAGAACTCCTCAACTGAATTTCCTAAGAGCGAGGGTAACCAGTTCCCAGGATTGAGACTTTTGCCCGTGTTCGTAGAAGAAGGTATCACATGTTTTCCGTTGTTCTATGAGCACCCTGTAAAGGGTAAACGCTCAAATTTAAAATTTTATTTTTATGGTACTTAAAGCAAAAAGACAATATAATGTGGGTCTCCCATAAGTGGCAATAGCAGAGTGTTTTTTTAAAACTTGGAGATTCCAGAAAGCTAGGTTGCAGCATTTCAATAATTTACGATGTTCGGTGAAATGGATGGGTAGATCTACGCAATTATCTTGCTCTCATTGGCTTCGTGCATAATCAGATTAATGCTTCCACTTTTCTAAGAGGGATTTATAACCATTTGATCAAGAGAAGAACAGAAATATCTTGCAGGCTGGAACTTCAGTTTGCAAAGCCAACCAAATGTTCAGAGGCATTTCTTTGAAGAAAACATCCCTTATGAAAATCATAGAATTGCAATCCAATCATGTCAAGAAGTTTATCTGTTTATCTAATTTAATTTCTAGGTTAAAATTATACCCGATACACTGCCACGAATTCCTATCCACTTCTTAAAAGTTCTTCCACTTCTTAATAGTTTATAGGAAGAAAATTTTCTAACCTCTGAATTCTTTCAGGATCATTGGTTCTGTGAATGTCAAGTGATTCAGAACTTGGGCTCTGTAGCCAAACTACCAGATGTTGTCCATTGTGTGCCCTGGGCCTGGATGATCAGCTCCCTAAGCCTTGGTCTCCTCATCTGCAAGACCTCCTAGTGTAGTGAAATATGAAATGGTCCATGTAGAGCACTTAACAGAGGTTCTTAGCAAGTAGTTAGTACTTAATAATTGTTTGTTATTTAGAAATATTTATTAAGTATTTACTTGGTAAATCATATTGACTTGACATTACATTAGTTCCTGGAAAGTATATAGGAAAAGTACAAATTACTGCCTCTGTCTTCACAGAGTTTATAATAATAATACATTACATAATAGTGTGTTTTTTTTAAGTCATCTTACTTGAACCTCACAACAACACTTGAAAACATTTAGGACACTTTACATTTGTATTTTACATTTTATTTCAGAACTCGGTCTCTGTAGCCAAACTACCAGATATCAGCTGCATGCCCTGGGCTCAGGCAAGATGAGTGAGTTTGCTGAAAGACAGTGAATGACAGGACTGGCTCTCAAGGCTCTATCTTCTAATTAATGTCATTTCCAGTCCATGTCAGCTCTTCCCCCTGAGTATGTAGTTGAGACCAAAATACATAGAAAACAAAGAAGACATCATGAAAATATACAGCCATGTGCTACATTGTGTGAATCAAGCACTAGCTCAGAGTCAAGGAAGGAGAATAATCAATGTGACCTAGAATACTGGGAAAAGCAAAGCAAAAATAAAAATTTTAATTAAAGGTTAAACTAATCAACTTACCCACTGACCATTTTTATTCTGAAATATAACTAAACATTGATTTCCCCAAATGTTAAATTAGATAAATGTAAACTTTGCTTAGTTTTGTTAAAATGTATTAAATTAACACTCTTTAAAATTAAAATTGTATTCTGTCCTTTTGTTATGCTATAAACACATTTGGAATATAAATGAAATAACATACGTGAGGTGTTTTACGATCTTTGAAAGAAAGGCCTATATAAATGCAACCTCTCAATGCTCAGAAGTTATGAACACAATTAAGTTTCTCTCTCATGGAATTCTGTTCTTTCCAACTGCACTGAGAATAAAGTGGGGGACATAGATTTCTACTTATTTTTCTGAAGTTCAAGAATCTCTAAGCTGTGGTTAACTTTTGGCATGAGACCACAAAAAACACACTCCAAATATTAATCATATTCATAGGTTAAGTAGGGTACACAAGATGTAATTGATTTATTGGCCATTGGTCACTGCAGTCATTGTATAGGCCTGAATGCAAACTTGCCTTCTCAGCTGTACTGTGTTCTTAAAGGAACCTTGAGAAGCAAGACAGACTTTGGAAAGCTGGTGTCATACATCTTTCCTGTTTCCTGTCCTTAGCCTCCACAAATGATGATCTTGGAGAAACTCAACTTCATGAGAGTCTTTGCTGGAACAAATAAAATGGTAAATAGATTTTCCCCAACAGATCTGCACCCGGTGTGTAATAGACTATACCCAAAACATTTCCAAACCTTAAATATTAGTCTTTCACATTCAGTCTGGAGAATACATTGTTTTTCTGGATTCTCTCCTTTTGGAAGAGGCATCATCTTGGGATCAAACTAACAGGCCTAGATTCTGTTGTTACTGGATGCTTTGTGCCATTATTTTTCCAGCCCTGACAAGAAACTGCTCTTCTAGAGGGACCCATAAAACTTACCTAGTGGCTTTGGTCTGAACTTTGAAACATATACTGCAAATAGTTCCAAAGGCACACATGTTATTTGGGTCCTGGTGGAATGGTCTCAATATATAAACGCTCACAATTAAATGGAAAAACATCCTTAGTGATTCATCTTAAATGTACCCCATTCCTTTTTTTGTCACCACTTTGCCACTTTCCTACTCCATGTTTGCATTATGTAGCAATTTAAGACCTCATTTATATAGTTCATGGTTGTGCCAACCAGCATAATCTGGCAATTTACTTCACTTGGAAACTTATATCCTCTGACTTGGTTTATTTAAATTTTAGACTATATACACAATATATATGTAAAATATACATAATGTATATTATATATATATAGCCTCACTCTGTTGCTCAGGCTGTAGTGCAGTGGCACAATCATGGGCTCAGTGCAGCCTCGACCACCTGGGCTCAGGTGATCCTCCCACCTCAGTCTCCCAGGTAGCTGGGACTACAGGAGCACGCTACCACACCCAGCTAATTTTTGTTATTTTTGTAGAGACAGGGTTTTGCAATGTTGCTCAGGCTGGTCTCAAACTCCCGGGCTCAAGTGATTCACCCGCCCTGGCATCCCAAAGTGCTGGAATTACAGGTGTGAGCCACCTCTCCTGGCCATGAAATATCTATTTAAAATGTATATATATTTTGTTTACAGCTGAGTTCAGCAGGCAGTGATATCATGTTAGCTATTGTCTGGGAGCTCCTACCAGAAACTACTATGTCAAAGTGAGCTACCAGATACAGTCAGTACTAGGTAATGACAGTAGGTCTCAGCAGTTTAGTGGGCTATGCAGAGAACTCAAACAAGTAAAACTTTCACATTGCAAGAGGTTGTTCCTTCCCACTGTGAGCCTCTGAATCTGCTTCTAGTTTTCATGTTTCTAGCACTGTTGTTACCAGTTCAACTTTGGGTTCTCTGAGCTAAGTCACATATATACCCTCATAGACACACACACAGACACAGACACAGACACACACACACACACACACACACACACACACAAACATTTTATAAGAAATTATGCCCTTCCACCCTTAAATGTTAGATTGTTTTAAAACTCTAGAACTTTATACAGGGTTTTTCAATAGTTTTCTTTGGTTTCTTGTTAAGTATTTGAATACCTGCTAAATCTGAACATTATCTTTAAAAATTATCTGAAAGAAAATAAGCATTGATGCAATGTTGAAATAACCCTAATTTCTGCAAATATCATTACTAGTGTTATTTAAAAACAATCAAAGATACTGCAGATTCGACCACGGCAATGTATATCCATGGAATTACACAATATCTAATTAATCCATTGTTAAATTCATAGATTCCAAAAATGGGGATAATTAGTAATTAAGTATATTATTCTTTACTATATACCTCTTTGAAGGCACAGAATTATCTATTGGTCAAGTACTTGAAGAGGAGTTTGTAATTTAAAATTAGAAAGAGTTATTAAAAATAATTTAATACTATGCCCTTTTCCAACAGCAACAGTAATAGAAATCTAGATTGGCAAAGTTACATTCTCAAGATCACATGACATTTTTGGGCCAGAGACAGAGAACTCAGGTTGTCTGGCTTCTGATCCACTGACATTCTTCCATGCCCCATTATATAAAGTTGACTTCTCATAAATTTCTATGAAAAAACTTTTACTAACATTGAATTGCTGAAAATGTGGGAAAGAATATAATATTATTGTTGTATAATTTGGTCTGGGGCTATGATTAATTAGAGATAAGTTTTGATATAACAAATGGGCTCTCTCAGGTCAAGAAGTTACCTACATTGGTATCATTTGGTGACCACCTACACTTAATGGCCAGAAAAGCTCAGTGTCATTTGGTCTTGGGAAGACCTGAGACTGGTGCTCAAACCAGAAGTCTCAGCCGGGCTCAGTGGCTCACACCTGTAATCTCAACACTTTGGGAGGATGAGGTGGGAGGATTGCATGAGACCAGGAGTTCAACACTAGTCTTGGCAACATAGTGAGACCCCATACCTACCAAAAAACAAATTGCTGGGCATGTTGGTGTGCACCTGTAGTCCCAGCTGCTGGGGAGGCTGAGGCAGGAGGATCACTTGAGCCCAGTAATTAGAGGTTGGAGTGAGCTGCGATTATGCCACTGCACCCCAGCCTGGGTGACAGAGTAAGACCCTATCCCTAAAAAAAAAAAAAAAATAAAAAAAAATAAAAGAAAGAAAATTGTAATAATCCTTCTAGCCAAGAAGATTTCTCCTCAAACTAACAGATCTGTAGTAAAGGAATAAGTTTAATGATATCATCAAGGAAGGTATGACCACTAATACTAAAAAGGCCTAGTATAGAAATAGCCAAATAGAACAAAGTGAAGGAGCCCAGCAGGGGTCTGCATAACACAGCTGAATAGCAAGAAAGGAAAATATTTCATTTTAACTCTCTTCTTGGCTAGATTAAAAAAAATAAAATGCAGCTTAGAATGTCTCCAACTTTGCTCAAATCAGTTACCATACACACATTTTCTTTAACTGATTTAATGCAAACACTGTGTTTATAAAATCTGATTTTCTCAAATCCTTTCTTCCATCTACTCACCTAGTCAGTAAATGTTTTCTATAAGAATCTCCTGAGTCCATGAAAATTTCAAGTTTATTCCTATGATACTTTATTTTAAAGGTGCTGACTTCTGAATAAATTAGCCACCTAATTACACCCTGTGCCATTTTAATCAAATAGATTAAAGAAAAGAAATAAGAAGGCTGGTAAATGAAACTTTTATCAATTGTTGGGAATGCTCTTGCAGTGGAATTGAACAATAGTATATCCAGTTTGTCCTTGCTGTTCGTTCAACATATCACTATCAAAGTCCTTTTTCGAAGTAATTTAAAAATTGCAAAACTTTCAGAAACAGGGAAAACCTGAAAAAAGACCCAAGGTGATAGGAGGAAATATATCTGTAATTGCCATGGAAGTCATATTGGAAACAGATGCCAAGGTGGAGAATGACCCAGGTGGTGATTGAAAAGTCATTGTCCTTCCTTAACCTTGATTATCTTCCTTTTCTGGTTATCATTTTATGTTTAATCAGTACAACTTTTTATTAGGTCTTTCCTTCATTCACTTTCTTCCTGTTATGAATTGAGCGGTGTAAATTCTTGTTGCCAAATTTCAGATGATGAGGATTTGGAAGTGTTGGCCACGACATGAGTCACAGTGACACATAGATTACTCATAGATTTCCACTCCAGGCAGACAGAATGACTATTAACAAGGACTTCTTTAGGGCTGCTCAACAACAGGGGACATGATTCAATGGAATAGGATTATTCCACATGAATTTTTGGGTGTTTTACCCAAATGTAACTTTTTTTTCTCATATGACCTTAGTGCATCGGCTTCCTTACTAGTTAAAACAGTCACATATCCTTGGAGAGGAAATCACCATATAATTAAAGCTTAGGTGTGGCTGACAGGCAGTAATGTTCCTGTATATTGGAGAATGAATTAATTAGCTAGGCTTTTGCCCAAGCTCCTTTGCCAGAGAAAGGGAACAGAAAACACGGTGACTGGAAATGACTAACTAGAAGAAAATACAACCTCAAGCTAAATATGTTTTTTGGAACATAGAAATAACTGTATCAGGTCATGCCTTTTGAGACTTCCTTTGTCTTTTCTAGGAGCAAGATGGTCAATAATTCCATATGTGTCATCATTATCAAAGCCAAACATTTATTGAGCACTACTAAGAGGTTTAGGGCGCTATTCTATAAACTCTGTTCACCTGCCTTCAAGGCTTACTTTCTAATTGGAATAATTACTGCTGCAAAGTCATTCACTGAGAAAGTGCGTGAAAAACCTGCAAAACATTTGATCCTGGAATTTACATCTTACAAAAATGCAGTAAGCAGGAAATTTTGTGTGTCAAGACCTTATTACAGAAAGTGATCCCTGAAAGAGTGGTCAGGTTTGGTGACTGAGTGTGAACAGATCAGGTTGTTCAGAGTAGGCACTTTCACCAAGGACAGTCTAACATAATAATTTAATAATTCTAAGAAAAGTACCCAAAATATGGAAGACTAATGTCAGGTGCCAGGATAGCACAGTTAACGAGTCAGTAAGGTGCCTACATTCATGAAGCTATATTCTAGGGTGAGGCAATCAACGTAAATAGTTACAGGTTGTCATAAGTGTTATAAAGCAGATGGTTAAGATGCTGGGTGAAGAATAGTGAGAAGACTACTTCTGGCTGTTGATCACAGAAGATTCCTACAAAGAATTGACAGGTCAGCTGAGACTTGGGGAAGGAGAAGGAGCCATTAATGTAAAAGTTAGTAGATATGGGTAAGGTCTGTGATGTGTTATTAGGCAAAGAAAGACAAGGTCGGAGAAAAATATAAATGAAAAGGACAAGAAAATTACGTTTTTATCACCATTAGCAGTACAACTAATGTGGAGTGATTGCGTGAGAAATAATAGGTCAGCTGAGAAAAGCATGCTAAGCTTTAGGCATGACAAAGAGAGGCCCATGCAGTGTTTTCTAACCTTGTACTCACTTTGGTATCTCTGTCCTCCTTCCTAGCCCTTTCCTGGCTCTGATGGCCACCAAGTGTACTGGAATGTTTTTTTCTCTACTGTTACTTTACTTGTCAAGTGCTTTTGACTTCTTTCTCCAGATCAGTTATAAAGTAAGTATCTTGAAGTGTAGACAACATACAACATTTCTGTCTACTCAGAGCATCTCATTGCTTGGCATGTAGGTGTTCAATAGATATTTGTTCAAATGAATGAATAAAGTGATAGTGAGAGGATGCGAAAGTCAAGATTGAATGTAACCATTGTTAGTGGCATCCATTTTGGGATTAGCTTAAAATGGTTGATATAGGCAGTGTTTGCAGCAAGGCTGATGCCACTTAACTCATGGTTAGAAGGTCAAGGATGGCAGAGAAAAGAAGTATGTAGTTATTCTTATCTCCTTTTAGTAAATTTAGAAGATAGAATAACTCTTTATAGTTATTCTAAAAAACATCGTACGTTTCTTCTTTCTCTAGACTGTGGTTAGAGGTAAACTAATGTCTTCTAAAGATTCACATTGATTTCAGTCTGGAGCGTTGTCTCTGCAGAGTGCTGTGGGCATGGAGGAATATGTCAAGCACTGAAGATTTCTCCAGGCCTGGTAATTACATTGCAGCCCTTATACAAGATAAAATCCAGCCTAAATGTTTCTCAAAAAAGTAAAAAAACACCACCACCACCACCATCACCACCAAAAGAATATAATTCAGTCATCACCCTAAATGAGCAATTATTGAAAGTTTTTTAAATTAGGCTAGGCATCGGAAATGTAAAAGCTATCCTATAACTCCACAATGCTGAATTTGAAACAGATCTTAGTCCCAGAGCCTAACCTATAATTACGCCAGTTAGGACACTTGAGGGCTAACATCACAGGCTTTCCCAGTAACTCCCCTGATTTAGAATCAAAGCCTCCTTATTCCCAATCCAAAGCCATTTCCACAATTGCTCCATAATACATATTTTACAATAAAATATAAGGAAATGTGCACAACTAGTTGTCACAATTTGTATCATTTAAAAATATATGTATCACTTGTATCTTAAAGCAATTGTCATGGACTGAAAGTTTATATCCTCTCCAAATTCATATATCGAACCCGTAATCCCCAATGTGATGCTATTTGGAACTAAGGTCTTTGAAAGGTAATTAGGTTTAGATGAGGTCACGTGAGTGAGTCTTCATGATGGACTTAGTAGTGTTTTTATAAGAAGAGACCAGGAAGCTTGCTCTCTTTTGCTCTCTCTGCCATATGAGGATATAGTAACAAGGCAGTTGTTTCCAGGCCAGGAAGCAGGCCCTCAACAGGAACCCAAATAGGCCAGCCCCCTCATCCTGAGACTTCCAGCCTCTGAAACATATTTCTGTTGTCTAAGCTACCCAGTCTATAGTATTTTGTTTTGGCAGCCTGAGCTGACTAAGCCAACAACCATTTTACAGATACCGAAATTGAAAGCTTCAGATGTTAAAGAATGGTATTTTCCTCTAAAAAGTCAAACTGTAAGCCATTATTTTCACTTCAACTTTTCTTATTCTTTAAATAAAATTTGAATTTTTGTTCTTTAAAGAGAATTTTATTTCATCTAAAAAATATTTTAAAATATCAAGCTTCTTATGTTGAACATTTTAGTGTGTTTTCATCTTCAGATTTATTTGGCATCCAAGACCAGAGTAACACCAAAAACTTTGATATCCTTTTCAGACCTCTTCATTTATTTTATATAGTGTTACAGAATTGCCCTTGGTTCTCTCTCTTACTGTGATGGAAAGCTAATTCTCTGTTACTGTGGCTTTCTGTGCTATAAGCACCTTGTCCATTTAACACAAGATTAACAATTATAAGAAAATTCAAGTCATGCTTTTGTTCTCACAAGTTCAAATACCATGTAGCTGTCTTTCTGTCTAAGCGGAGAAGCTCTGCTCCATCACTCCTGTCCTTCTAAGAGCTGAGCTTACTCATTAACTATGTACATCTCCTTCATTCCTGTCTGCTTCCAGTCTTGGTTTTTTAGAACTTGTGTTTACCAGATTTTTCTTTAGAACATTAAAAATTATAACCAAAACAATAAGGAATCATTGAAAAAGATGACATATGATGCTTGCCTCTCATGAAAACACTAGTTTCTACTGGTAATGGCAAGATTGATGTTGTCTCTTTTACAAAGTGATAACAGTCTCACTGCAAAGGGAAAAAAAGCTCAGCAGAAGAAGACAAGAGCATATGCCTCATCCTCAGCTCTGTTTGTAATCGCAGTCCAATTCCTAAGTCAAATAATGTATTCATGAATACATTATTGTTATTGTTATTAGTAATATTATGTATTCATGAACACATTAGTATTATTAGTAGTAGTATTATTTCATGTCTGATTATTCACTTACTGAGCATTGATAAGAGCTTCAATTAAATACAAACACAAATGTTGTGCTCTAGAGTTATAGTCTAAAACAGATTCATCATCACATGGAAAATGCCTAAATAATGGGGGGAGGGGAGATTTATCAACATAGCCTCAGAAGTAAGTATGGTTCCAATATGAGACTACACAGAAAGTCAGTTCTGGCAAGTGTCCTTGCTTTGTGTTGGATATTCTCAGGGGTTCTGGTCAATAATCCTTTAAGAAAAAAGCCTTAAGAGAGTTAAAGCACTTAAGGTGATATGGATTGTGTTAACATTTTTGGTGCTATAGAAATGTATTTGTTCTATAGAAGTGAAAAGAAATACATAACAAAGAAGCTAAAAACAGTGCAAATCACATTAGAGTACCTCATATTCTTGAGTGTTCTCTACTTGAAAGGAGGGTTGGCTATATTGAGAGAGTTACATTTTGAGCTGTCTACACAGAGCCACTGACTCATCTTTTTGATCAAAACCATTCAAAATAATGTAATGTCACACTTCTTACAGCATTTTGTTCTCCAGAGAACATATGTCATTTCCCAAATTACGTATAAGATGTTTTAATCCTGTTTGCTAAGGCTTAGTCTGATACTTGACTAAAAATGAACCAAGTCTTACCAAGATGACAGTAAAGACCACCAAACAAAGTTTAGGGGATTTAGTGTGCTCTAGTTCAGGTAGCTGTGCTGTGATAATGCACAATAGCTGCACAGTTGGGTATTTGTATTGGCAGAGATCTGTTCACTCTTGATACTCGCTGGGAGTCAATGGTGGAGGACTGCTGAAGGACTATGCTGTTGAGAAGGAGTGGGTGTGCTGCTCAACTTGGCTTTGGTCATTGTGATGCACTAAGCTCAGTCTATATTGCAACAGTCTTCCCAGTTAAGTGACCTATGTGCCATTTATCAGGGCACATATTAGAAAGATGCTGTCCTAATTTCAGTTAATGCTGAGTGTAGCCAAAGAAACTCAAACGAATACCACCGCTCTATTTCACTGCTTTTCATAGGCCTTGCAATAAAAGCTAAATGGTTTTTAGTGGCTTTTGCAATTATACTTCCTTTCAATTTTCCAAAGGTTACAGGGCCTGAACCACACAAATCCCATTAAAGTAAGTAGCTGTTGTGCAATATAAGTTCCTTTGAAAACATTCTTCAATGCCCATAAAATGATCAGCGGGCTGCACTTTAGATCCGCTTGCCTGCCATGCTTTCAACCAGAAGGCAGATGACAAGCTTTGATGTGGTAGTTGGTTTCTGCTACTGGAGCTGGCATTTTATCTTCTTGCATCAGATTTTTTCCCAAACTGATGTGACCCAGGCATAGGAAACACAGTTTTCTTCAGATTTTATTCCTAAACTATGTTTTTACCGTACCTTTAAATTACGTTTGGCTGACCAATGATTTGGAATCTCTAAGGTTCCTCCCACAGGATGCAGAGCAGAAGAGGGTGAGGGGTGTTGGAGTTAGTTGAAGCTTGCATGGTGAGTGCAAGGCCTTAGTGAATAGGGATCACCACATGCTGTCAGGTCCCCATGCTTGAGGATGGCACTTTCTGCCTTCTCCTCCACCTTCCCTCTAGGGCAACGTCAGCAGCCGCTTGAGGAGTCCAGAGTGAACTTCACACTAGAGCCAAGGTCAGGGCTATTGTTCTCTTTAACTCATATTTGAATACACGGAGGGTATCCTACCTCGGGCTTGCAGACTTCTTTTCTCAAGAAGTTCTTCATATGTATTCTAACATTGTGATCCCTTAGAAACACCCATCTCTTTTAGTACCTCTTTCTTGTGTACGTTCCTGGTGGTTTAAATAATTCATGTGTCCTGCAGCCGCTTTTCTAATAAAGGATAAAAATGAAAGAATAATTCCTACATTTGCAAAGGAATCAGACAACAAGCCTTTTTCCCTCTCTAAATCTGGTAACTATTCTATCTGATAAAGAAACACTGCAAAAGAATTTTTCCTCTGTGGGTAAAGCTATCCAGAGACAAAAGACAATGCTAACATAATTACTTGCTATGTATTATTAAAAAGAATAATTGGAATTCAGAAACTATGCAGTGCTTTAAAACTTCAAATAAATCACTAAAGTTCTAAAATTCTGGGACTGCTTCTATACCATGACATTACTATAACTCTTTCAACTTTTACTGTAACGTAATATGTCAAGGAATCCTATCTCTTTTCTATAGAAATACCTGAATGCACTAAGGTGACAAAATATTTACACAGAAAAAATTGAACCATAATTTAAAAAAAGTATTTGATAATATACTAATATATGTATATAAATTTAGAGCCTTGGAAATCAATATGAATTGGTGCTATCAGAAAAGGTTTATAGAGAAGGTAAGATTTGAGATGTGTTTTAGGAACAGAGACATTTTAAACTGTGTCCTAAAGTGAAAATCATCTTCCATGATTGTGGGAGAAGATAGAAGACGGGGCATACCACTAAGCTAAAATAACCCTGCACTTATTTAACTGATGAAGCAAGGACTTATGGATAGCATTGTAAAGAAGAATACAAGAACATCTGGATGAAAATAGCTTTCTAGATGAGAATGGTTGCATTTTTTAATGGCTATTCTGGTAGGAAGGACAACATGTGATATTCATCGACCCTCTTTCTCAGACCCTTTTTATAACAGCTAGTATGGAAAAATCTGTCTTTCTTATAAACATTTTCCCTGGGGAATGGTTTCCATTTATGTGTTGGATGCTTTGTTGTTTCTCTCTTGCACAGCGTGTATGCTGTCATTTGCACTTAAGAGTGGAATGGAATTGGGAATCCTGGTTTCTCGCTCTGGCTAGAGGTCCCAAGTCTGCATTGTGATTTTGGGCAAGTCACATTGTTCTTCTAGATCTAATTTAACTCATCTGTAAAATAAGATGGTTGAATTAGACAATTTCATGGGTTTTCTTAGATGCCAATATTTTATGACTCATGATCCCAAGCAAGACTACACCTATTTATAAGGATGTTTCGCTTGTTTTTATTAAGAGCAACAATAACTACATATTTTCAGTTTACTCAATTATCAAAAAAGTGTAAAATCCATACACACTTTGGATTTGAAACATTGTGACTTTGATAAAAATGTATCCATGTAGGCTGGACACAGACACGGTGGCTCACGCCTGTAATCCCAGCACTTTGGGAGGCCAAGGCAGGTGGATCATGAGGTCAGGAGATTGAGACCATCCTGGCTAACATGGTGAAACCCGTCTCTACTAAAAATACAAAAAATTAGCCGCAGGTGGTGGTAGGTGCCTGTAGTCCCAGCTACTCGGGAGGCTGAGGCAAGAGAATGGCATAAATCCGGGGGGTGGTGCTTGCAGTGAACCGAGATTGAGCCACTGCACTCCAGCCTGGGCGACAGAGCGAGACTCTGTCTCAAAGAAAAAAAAACTGTATTCATGTTTCTGCTGGTTATTCTACAACTTGGTGAATCCTTCCCATTTTAGAATGCCAAAGAATGAGATGCATCCTAATATCCAACTGGATGTCAGTATCCTCAGACAGCATGTTTCAAAATCAACCTTCACTGTAGTTGTTTTTGCTAGTTGTAGTTGTTTTGACCCTCTTGGAATTTGTACAAACACACTGCTTTCTCTCCCCTGTATTCAACCAGAGCCAAGAATCTGATAAATGTGTTTATCACAGGTCCTTCAGATGCCCTGCAGATGTAAACCTCTACAGTGTTTATGTTTCCTTTTGTACTGCTGAAGATACTGTGCTGGGTCCTGTTCTGCATTCTTGGGGAAAAACAGGGAGCTCACACTTTGTGATTAGTGAGCAAAGACAGACCATCCCCAGCACTGCTGCTCGAGCTGTCTCTGTTGCCCACTCATCGTCTCTTTCTATTATGCTTGCACTCTGAAGGACATTTGCCAGAGCCAGACTCCCTGGATCCCTGTTATTTGTGTCTTTTCTCACCTTCAACATGATCTGAACTAGTGTTTTCATTTGTTAAAAACAACAAGAACATTCACTGGGAAACTTTTGCTGGAATTGCTTCAGGTCATCATAGCTATTTATTCCCTGTCATAAACTGTAATTCTCCATTTCCCTTACTCCCACATCAGGGGAGTTGGTGGTTTATGGTGGACAGTCAGTGGAATTTGATTCAACAGTGGAATATTTCAAAGAACTACTGAGATTATGTAGCAGGTTGTAATACTAAGAACAAAACATAAAATATTCTTGGTCTTGATTGCAGTTGGCAGTACAAGAAGAAATAGGCTTATAAAAAACATAAAAGATTTACAATTTGTGGTTGCACCTAAGAAAGAATTTTCTTTGAGAGAAGGAAACAAATCATGGGATTGGCTTAATAAGGGATTTTCTCTATATGACTAAAAATAGAATTATCTCTATATTATTAAAAACAGAAATTTACCTGTATGATTAAAATGGCTTAGGGTCTAATTGGTCTCAGTTAAAACAAAGTACAGAAGCTAAGGATTTTTTTTTGCAGACTTCTGTTTTGGGGGCATGAAATTCAGATTATTGTGCTATCACAAGGGCTTGCATTATCTAGAAAGACCTGAAGTACAAGACAAAATGATTTGGAAAAATGAACATGAATGGGAGAAATGCTTCCAAATATTAAATAGGAAAGAGAATACAAGGGCAAGGTAACTACTAAAAGGTATTTAATCCTAGGTGTTTGAATTCTAGTGCTGATCTTATTGCAAACTAATTTTGCTAATCGCTAGTGGTACAATCAGTGATGTTGGTTAGAATATTTTAGGCATTGGTAGATCTCAAAAATTATTATTAAATTTGCTCAATTTCCAAGATGCAGCTGATCTTACATTCTTACTGAGTGTCACAGAAGTGCCACCAAAGCTGGGCCCCTAGTTGAGGCACCATAAATGTAAAAATCTAAAGAGAAGGTTGACTGCACAAAACTATAAAGCAGAGAGAATGGTGTGGTAGCTTCTTGGCTGGAGGAATCTGGTTGAGATCATATGACATTTTTTGCTACGGAAACAGTCTTCTAAGGACAAGAGGAGTTTCGCATTTTCCCTGAAAACAAATTCAACAAGCATTTACTATATATGGGTGCTTTAATTATCAAGAGGAAATGTGCAGTCTCCATTCTAAGCTTCAGGGGTTTTCCTGGTAAGGAAGCATTGATGTAGAAGGGTTCTCTTAGCAAAAAGACTTAGAGACCTTAGTTGTCAGGCCTCTGGATTTAAGCTACATTTTGACTCTGTACACAAATCTAGAACATTCCCTCAATTTGTAATAAGAACAATATTATAGCTGAGGTAGGTGTCATCATGACTCGTGCTAATAGTTTTACTGAGTACGTTGTGTTTGTATTCTCTCTGTTTATAATCAGAGAGAATCAGGAGAATTTGCATATTAGAAGAGACAGCCAAAAGTACTTTCTAAACAGTGAATGGCCAAGCTCTCCTTTCTCCCCATCCTCACTACAACGCCTCATAATTTTCTTGGGGCTGAGCCTCTTTGGGGAAAAGCTAAGGGGAACTTAAGTCCAGTTCATTAGATGGAGCGTATGACTTGGGTTTTGGCAGCATGGTGTTGCAAATCTCTTGGACTTACACGGGCTCTGCAGAGCTCAGGTTTTAGGGTGACAGTTTGATGAAGGTGTCGGCATAGCTGGTATTCCACTCAGTTTCACATATACATCACTCCTGACTGGGCTGGGTGGGGGCAGCAGGACAGGAGCATACTACTCTCTGACTGCTATGGACAACCTGGACAATTATCTCACCAGGCTACCTTCAGGGGAGCTCAGAGAAAACCAAGGAAGGATCTTGACAGGTAAAAATGGTGTTGTGATTCTTCAAAGGTGCCTAAGATCTTAGGGTCCTAGAACTCAAGTTTGAGTGAAACATTTTCAGGGATCTTTCTGAACTGTTTCCTGTTCTTGGGTTCCCAGGGAGTGAGCTCCAGGCTAATGTTAGCTTGGGTTGATGGCATTGTAGCACTAGTCCTGATCTAGGCTGAGGCCTCTGAAGCCTGCCTTTGCAACAGCATGGAGTCTTCAGTGAACGCTGTTAGAAATTACTTGCTGCTTCAAGGGGAGTGCATGGTAAAACACATCCACGTAATGTGGTTTGAACAGAGTTTCTTCTCTATAACTCTACTTTTGTGTTCATGTATATATGTTAGGAGAGAAGGAACCAGGAGATAATTGGTCTACTTGATTATTAAACTACATGAGTGAGCATAATATTGTCAAAGACAAACAAGGTACAAAAACATCTACTTTTCTTCCTTTATCTCTAGAGAAGTTCAGAGAACATGAACAGGGGTACAATTTTCCTTGACATGTTTGTCAAGGCATCAAGGAGCATGCAAGTAATGTCTCTCTGACAGTTCAGGTCTTGTGCCAGATTTAGAGGCAACAGCCAAGCATTAGAATTGTTGGAATTCTTGACATATGAACTTGAGAGCACTAATGCCCACATTTGCACATGCAAAGTGGCATTTGGCTATAGGACTTTGATAAAGATGTGAGCAAATGGAGCAATATCTCACTATAGATATACCATAAAAAAAGTTTTAACTGGGACTCCTACAGTGAATTTGGCTTCTTTTCATCATTGTATTCTATTCCAGATGATCAGCTGAACTCAGAGGAAAAAAAGAAGCGAAAGCAGCGAAGGAATAGGACAACCTTCAATAGCAGCCAGCTGCAGGCTTTGGAGCGTGTGTTTGAGCGGACACACTATCCTGATGCTTTTGTGCGAGAAGACCTTGCCCGCCGGGTGAACCTCACCGAGGCCAGAGTGCAGGTAACTGAAGCTGTGGGAAGCTGGCACCAAGTAGTCCCCTCCTCAGAGGCACATCTCTGAAGATTGTTTAAAGACACAAATTATAGCCCAGCGCAGTGATTCATGCCTGCAATCTCAGCACATTGGGAGGTTGACACAGGCACATTGCTTGAGCTCAGGGGTTTGAAACCAGCCTGGGCAGCATGGTGAGACCTCATCTCTACCAAAAATACAAAATAAATAAACAAATAGCCAGGCATGGTGGTGCGTGCCTGTGGTCCCAGTTTCTTGGAAGGCTGAGGTGGGAGAATTGCTTGAGCCTGGGGGGTGGAGGTTGCAGTGAGCTGAGATTGTGCCACTGCACCCCAGCCTGGGTGACAGAGTGAGACTGTCTCAAAAATAAATAAATAAACAAATAATATACAAGTTAGAGGCTTCAGATGGGAGCTGGTACTCATAAGGGTTGCAAATGGTCAGCATAAGGATAGAATCCTGTTTCCAGCTGTTTTTCTTTGGGCAGCAAGTATTTTTTTTTTTTTTTAAATAAAATTGAATGTTTTCAGGTAGGGCAGAATAATCTTTGCCACAGGTTCCTCTCCCAGCACCCGTTTCTTTCTGACACTTCCAGATTTATGTGATATACATTGTCCATCTGAGCATTTTACTCTGCACCCTTAGATTTCACTTTGATCTTGAAGTGGTTAAAGAGATGAATTCTCTGTCCCCTACCTCAGCTCTCCTCCTCAGTCTTCAAGAAACTTGTTGTAAGTACACATGAATATGAGCACTGATGGAGTGGGAAATGAATACTTAGGAACTGAGTTAAGAGCACACTCAAGTGGATGATTTTATTTACCCTCAGGGTCTCTGTGAACTGAAAGAGGGTAAGAGCATGAAAGGCAGGAAAAAGAGAATAGCCATTCTTTCTAACATTGGTGCCATGACACATCAACTGCAAGCCAGACATCTAGAACATCATACAACCTGTGATTAACAGTCATAACAATAATGACAATATATAATAACTAACACTACTGGAGCCCTTATATGCCAAGTAGTGTTCTTTACATAAGTAATGTATTTCATCCTCACACTAATTCAACGATGTGGATAGTATTCTTCATTTTGCAGATGAGAAAACTGAGGTACAGAGAGGTTAAAATATTTTGCACAGCATCACATAGCTAGGAAGTGTCTGAAATAGGATTTGAATGCAGACATGCAGATCCAGAGTTCATGCTTTTAATTACCCCCACCGCCCCCCCCAAAAAAAACTGAATGAATAAAAGTCTCCTGGCTAAATGCCTTTTGGAGTAGTGCTTTGCTCTCTGCTGAAAGATCTTACTGTCTTCCATATTGCCAGTAGCAAGATGCTGTTTTGATAAGGTGGGTAGGTCCAATCTGTCTTGTCTTCCTTACGAAATTATTGTTTGTATATCTATGTTCTGTCTGAGAGTTAAGAATTTCTTTCTGCAAATGATAACCCTCTTGACAGGCCAGAACTTGAGCTAGACCCCAGGGTAGATTTCTACCCCATTGATTACGGTCTGTGTCTATGGAGGAGACACAGTATACAGTGGGAGACCACTGTGGAGTTGATGCAGAGATCCTGGTACTCCCTTCAGTCTGAAGAGAAAGTGTGAAAGTTTCCCTATGGGGAAACAGGGACCTCACCAAGAAGTACGCCCCAAGAAAAGAAATGAAAATGTCAGTGACAAAAGAAGAAAGTTATGGGAGCCTGTGGGGTCCCTGAGGGTAGGTTAGGAGGAAGTGTGAGTGCAGGTGCCCCTTTGGGCTCAAGTAAGAGTGACCCGTAGGGACAACACTCAGTTTTGCTCTCCCATTCGCCATCCAGGGCAGATTATTAAATTTGTCTTCCCACACCCTCTTCCCCTACACTGCTCACCGCAAATCTCTAACTCTGCTCTTAAATCCTTTCCTCTCTCCTCAAAAACTCCATGTCTTTTATGCCACACCTCAGTTTGCAGTGGTGTAATGAATACTTTTAGTCCAGTAACCCACAGCACACTAATGTGCCACTTTTGCTACGGTGATCTAAATTTTAAATAAGGAAACCTGCCCAGGGCAATGGTAGACATTTCAAAAAAAAAAAAAGTGAAAGACCAATTTTGGGGTTGGTGGACTGTCTTGCCCCTATCATGACAGGGAAATGTCTTTTTCATATGTTGGAACTATTTTTTTCTTTCTCTTTTCCCACCTTGCTATGATTTAATGACTTTTAGAGCTGTGAACGTTTCCTAAATGAGTAGGACAGAGTTCTCCCTCCATGGCTTTACTCTTCCCCCATGAAAGCCTACCTTTTTCCAGTCTGAACCAACCCCTTCTGATTCCGGGCTTCTTTATATTTATGGCGTTTATCATAACATGAAATGTATTATATTGAGTTGTATCTGGGCCAACTTCCCCCACAGGACTGAGGAGGCCTCTTGGATGGAGGCCATGTTTTATTCATCTTTGCAAAATTTATTTTTTTCTTCTTTTTCCTCTTTTTTTCCTCATACACTTATCAAGCACATATTATGCTCTTGAACCCAGTTTTGGTTTGCTGGGGATGAATAAGACACCGACCCTCTCCTTAAGGATGTTTGCACCGGGGTGGAGAAGATAGATGTGCAAACCATACATTTATGATATCATAATGTGATTCCTACATCAGTGGAATGTACAATAATTAGTGATAGAGCAGAGGAAGGAATGATCTAATTTGCCTGGGGGAAAAGGGAGAGAATTTATATTTATTAGACACCAATTCTGGGCCAACTCTCAAAACTATCCTGTAAGTAGATATTATTATCTCCAAGTGATTAGGAGAAAAAGGAGCAGAGAAATTAAACAACTCCCAGGACAAATCTTGAAAGTAGTGTAGCCAGTATGACTTTTAAGTTATGTTCAATGTTAAAGCTGAACTTCGAAAAAAATATGTAGGCTTTGATACCTGGACAAAGCAGGAAAGAATATGATAGGCAAAGGAAATATCTGGTGTGAATATTTTTAGGTGGGAAATAGCCTAACACATTTAGGAGTCCACAGGTAATTTTGAACACAGGGTAGGAGCTGGAGCCATAGAGGGCCAGTGTATGAGGTTAGAGTGATGTGGCTTGTGGCTGGATTGATGGACAAAGAGCTAATTCCTGAACAGCTTTAGTTCTGCGGTTAAGAAGTTTTTATTTTATTCTGTGACTGATGGGGAGCCAGTAGATGATATAAAACAAGGCACTAATGTGATTATATTAACATTTAAGATGATAGCTCTAAGAGCAATGTGAAGGCACAATAGAAACAGAAGAGCCAGGAGTCTGGGAAGCCAAGTCCAGATTCCACCTTGGCCAATTTCCACCCAGGCCCTTCATGCTGCGCAGTTCTACAGGGAACTGATCACATGTTATTTTATGTGTATGTTGTCCCCTCGAGCTGTACAACTGCTCACTCCACAAAAAGAATTTTGTTCTCCCATACCTTGTTATACATTTCTATAATTGCATTTAAAATACTTGTTTTGCAGTTTTTCAAATTTACATGCCTTCCTTTAATAGGTTGTGAGCTGCTTAAAAGCAGAGCATAAGTTTCTCATCTCTCTCTTTCCAGCATTTAGTACAGGGCCTGGACCATAGCAGGAGCTCCATAAAGATTTCTTGAATGAGTAAATGAATGAGTAGAATTCCATAGCACTCTACAAGAGTTGTATGATCATGAATTGGATGTCCTTGAGTTCAGAAACTCAGCCATTTATTATTTATGTGAATTTCAAGAGATTACAGTCATATAATGCTTAATAATGGGGAGTCTGTTCTGAGGACTGCATTTTTAGGTGATTTTGTCATTGTGCAAACATCATGGAGTCTACTTACACAAATCTAGATGGTATAACTGACTGCACACCTAGGCTATAGGGTATAGCTTGTTGCCCTTAGGTCACAAGCCTGTACAGCATATTACTCTACTGAATAGTGTAGGCAATTGTAATACCATGGGAAGTATTTGTGTATCTAAACATATCAAATTTAATTATAATATAATTAAGTTATAATTATTATAATTCAATGAGACCACCATCGTATACAAGGTCCATGATTGACTGAAACATTATTATGTGGTGCATGACTGTATTTAATCTCATTGAAATTGCTTTCTAACTGTAAAATAGAAATATTAAAACTTAATATGTGAAATTGTCATGTTGACTAGAAATAATGTATGTAGTGTGCTTATATAAGTTCCTAGCCCTAGTAACACTTAACAAACAATATTGTTTGCCCACTTTTTAATGGGATTGTTTATTTTTTTCTTATAAATTTGTTTAAGCTCCTTATAGATTCTGGATATTAGACCGTTGTCAGATGGATAGATTACAAAAATCTCCTCCCATTCTGTAGGTTGCCTGTTCACTCTGATGATAGTTTATTTTTCTGTGCAGAAGCTCTTTAATTAGATCCCTTTTGTCAATTTTTGCTTTTGTTGAAATTGTTTTTGACGTTTTCATCATTAATTCTTTGCCTATGTCTATGTCCTGAATGATATTGCCTATATTTTCTTCTAGGGTTTTTATAGTTTGGGGTTTTATACTTAAGTTTTTAATCTATCTTGAGTTAATTTTTGTATATGGTGTAATGAAGAGGTCCAGTTTCAATTTTCTGCATATGACTAGCCAGTTCTCCAAGCACCATTTATTAAATAAGGAATCCTTTCCCCATAGCTTGTTTTTTTCAGGTTTGTTGAATATCAGATGGTTGTAAGTGTACAGTCTTTTCTGAGTTCTCTATTCTGTTCCATTGGTCTGTGTGTGTGCTTTTGTACTAATACCATGCTGTTTTGGTTACTGTAGACTTCTAGGAGATTTTGAAGTCAGATAGTGTGATGCCTTCAGCTGTGTTTTTTTTTGCTTAGGATTGTCTTGGCCATATGGGCTTTTTTCATTCTATATAAAGTTTAAAGTAGTTTTTTCTAATTCTGTGAACAATGTGAATGGTAATTTAATGGAAATAGCATTAGATCTATAAATTACTTTGGCCGTATGGCCATTTTCGTGATATTGATTCTTCCTATCCATGAGCACGGAATGTTTTTCCATTTGTTTGTGTCCTCTCTGATTTCCTTGAGCAATGGTTTTTAGTTCTCCTTGGAGAGGTGCTTTATTTCTCTTGTGAGCTATATTCCCAGATTTTTTATTCTCATTGTAGCAATTGTGAATTGGAGTTCATTCATGATATGACTCTCTGCTTTTCTGTTGTAGATGTATAGGAATACTTGTGATTTTTGCACACTGATTTTGCACCCTGAGACTTTGCTGAAGCTGCTTATCAGCTTAAGAAGTTTTTGGGGTGAAACGATAGGGTTTTCTAGATACAGGATCATATCATCTGCAAACAGAGACAGTTTGACTTATGTAGCAAACCTGCACATCCTGCACACGTATCCTAGAACTTGTAAAATAAAATAAAAATAAATAAAATTAAATGATAGGTTTATTATTAGCTGTAGCAAATGCTGTCTGTGCTGTCCATTTCCCTTGAACTCTACAATTAAGTGCAGTCTGGTCAGCTTCCAACTTTTAGTGCCTGCATTTCTGTGCCAGCAGTTTCTTTTAGAACTTCAGGAGACTGCCCTGCCTTCAGCATTCCAGAAGTGCTGGAACATTAATATCCAACGACTGACAGGATCCAGTGTACACACACCCAACTCCGTCAGCCCCAGGAGGGATAACTCTGAAGTGTGTGTCCTACATTAGTCTTAGTTTTCAGGATCTCTGTAGGATTGAGCTACCGCAGAGATAGCTGGTTTAGTAGCACACTCTTTAGTGGTTGCCTTTTCTTCTCTGTTACTTCCTTGCTCCCCAAATGGTGTTCCTTGCACCTCCCAAATAAAACACTTCCTTCTTAAATCTTAGTTGGAACATCTACTTTTGGGAGATGAGGAATTTTCTTAAAATATAATTGTTATGAAAGCAGATGACATTTTCACATTTTGAAGAATTTTGAGAAAGCTTTTAGAAAAGTCATTATTTCTGTGGCAGAAGCCTAATGAGATTTTTCTTGATTACAATTTAACAGGGATTATAACCCATATTTTGCTGTCCTGTCTGTAAGTCACAGATCCCATCTCCGGAGACCTGATTACTGGAGAATTTCATGGTCTTGTAATAGTCTGGACCTTTAAGAATGGCCCTCATGAGGGAAGCCGTACGGCATGTTTCTATTGTTCTAAGGAGAATTCCATAGCCATCTTATATCTTCCTTGGGAAGGCATTATATAGTAAAATCAACCAGAATTTCATCCATGTAACCCCTTCTTCTTTGTTTTTCCTCTCTTTCCTTACGCCTTCTCGCCTCCTAACAATCCTCCAGGTGTGGTTTCAGAACCGAAGAGCCAAGTTCCGCAGGAATGAGAGAGCCATGCTAGCCAATAAAAATGCTTCCCTCCTCAAATCCTACTCAGGAGACGTGACTGCTGTGGAGCAGCCCATCGTACCTCGTCCTGCTCCGAGACCCACCGATTATCTCTCCTGGGGGACGGCGTCTCCGTACAGGTGAATGACTGGCCCACTCTCCCTTGCTCCACTTCCGCTTGTTTCTCAGCGGTCGGTCATGTTTCAAGCTGCTTGTGCAGCTCACCGACATTTCTTACTGGGTTAATCTCTTCAGAGACATTCAACTTGCTGACATCCCCACATTTTCCCAGGAGATTATTAGCTGCCCCAGGAGCAGGGTTTGGGGCAGAAGTAAGAGGGGCAGGCTATCTCAGCAATCTCCTCTTGGACTCAGGAACTCTTGCAAAGGTTTCAAAGATGAGGAAGAATTTAAAAGAAAAGATCATTAAGCTGTGCCCAGTGTCCCTCTTGCAACAATTCTGCAACAACACTTTACCCTGTTTCCAAATTTAAGATAAATTCTTTGTATTATGCAAATGTAGGGACTTAACTTATAAAGCTCCAAGTATAGGGCCAAACGCAAACTTTGCAGTAAAACTGACTTTGAATTTAAAAAAAGAAGAAGGAAGGAAGGAAGAAAGAAAGGAAAGAAGGAAGGAAGGAGAGAGACAGAGAGGGACTATGACAGAGAGAGAAGGAAGGAAAACCCAAGTTCATTCTGATCACTTTCATGGCCAAGGTTCTTTGTTAGTAGGTGTGAATTTCTTATAATGCCAAATGCCTTCCTAGTCTATTGCTAATTCTTGTCTACTTGTCTGAAGGTTTCTCTGGGGATCAGTTTGTGTGTATTTGTGTGTGTGTGTGTGTGTGTGTCTGTGTGTGTCTGCATGTGTTTGTGTGTGTGTTTCTTTTAAATAAAAAAGGAATGTATAATTTACACTAAACTTTTATATTAAAAAGTTGAACATTTTTAAAGAAACAAATAACAGAGTACTATTTCAATCTCATAAAGAGGTTTTTAACCTCCAATTATTATGCTGTTCAGAAAATACAGGCTGCCAGAAGGGAAGCTGAGACACAAGTGCCTAACCCATTGGATTAGTCTAGAGTGCCTTTCTTTGAAAGTAGACCTGAGTACTCTGAGAAACCAGGCCAAGCCTACGTGTTCTCCCTGGCTGATTTCAGTGGAGGCAGAACTATTCACAAATTCATTTATTATGCTTTTGTTTACCTTTTTATTGTCAAGGTTAATTATTGGTTTAAGGAGAGGTTTTAAATGAAATATAGGAGATTATGTCTCAGATGAAGTTGAATTCCTGACATGAAATGCTACATTTTTGAAATGCAAGTGTTTTTCAAAGGTTCATAGCTTTAATCAAAGCAAAAAGCCTCATCTAAAAGTTTCTTTCTGTTCCAAATCAGTTCCTTTAGAGAAACATGGTAAATGCATTTGGAAATTTCTTTTAATCCCCTGTTATAAAATTAGCCTGAATTCTTTTGGTCTTAGCACATAGAGACCCTCCGTCTAGGAAAGTCTTATTCTGGGCCCTGTTGCACTCAGATGTGGTGTGCCTTGCTGATCTTGAAACATTAGTTATATCTGTGTGCCCTGTTTTAAATTTAAACTCTTCTCCTATAAGATTTACTAAAAATACAGTTTTTGAAGACCATTGTAAAATCACATATTCTCTAATATTTTAAATAAATGAAAGTCTGCTTTATTTCTCTTATAAATATTGGTATAAGAGAAATTTAGTGTGTTCATGAACATGCTAAATGACTTGGAAAATGGGTGTGGTTCAAAGCCTGATGCTTCAAGATCTCTGGTTTGAATATGGTCACAACCAGGAAGTATTGTTCCTTTTTCTGTCTGGGTCCTCCATAGGAATTTTTCACACCAGCAATAAACAATCCAGATGGCTGCCACATGGTCCTTACCAGTGAGAGGCTTCACACAGCACACTGCATGAATGGGGATGAAATCCTTCCTGAATTAATATAGGGTTATATTACTTGGACCTCAGCCCTTTGAGCCTCAGCGTCTGCATCATACGTGTTTAGTATATGGACATCTAACTGAAATTATTAACATGGCAATTTATGCGTGCCTGTTTTGGAAATACTCTATTTTAATGGAAAGAATTATGTAGAAATACTGGATACATTTTTAAAAACATCCATAATTCACCATCTTGACATAACTAGTATGTTCATTTTTGTGATTAGAGTTCAATATTTTATATAGGTGTAGCCTTAGTGTATATATTATTTTGTATTCTTCTCTTTTCACTTAAAATCATATAACCTAGTACGTTTTACTCATTTCATGGTATGCTTTTATATCATTTCTCTCTTAGAAATTGAATTTGTAAAAATTAATTAAAAAATCATAAAATGTTCATATTCTGTATGAAGAATAAATTATTCTTCAAATATAAGTAGAAAAGTGATGTTAAAACAGTAATCTAATCAATAATAATGTTTTTGATCCAATGTTGACTGAAGTGTTTATATTTTGGTTAATTTCTAAAAGTAGCAAAAAGCTATTCTGTTATTTGGAGAAGTTTCTGCTATGTTTAGAACCAAACTATGTTATGATTTCACACTTTGAAGCTTGATAGGAAATATTGTTAAGGAAATAAAAAAGAAAACCAAGTGATCCAAAGCAAAGGAAATGATAGACCTTTTGTGTTATGAAAAATTAACTCACTGTTCTTGTTGATACTATTATGTCAAGTTAGTTATCTCACATGTGACACTCATTAAAAGGCATTTCTCTTGGTTAATTCTTGGAACACTCCTGTGTGATAGCTCTGTCTTGCTCTGCTCCAAAGAAGAGACTAAACACTTGCCCAAATTTAAGTCTTCAGCAAGCAGAACTAGAACTAATGCTTGTGATCCCTGTTTTTATCCAACATGTTAAGCCACACGACTGTACTCTCATTCAAATTAAACCTTGCATTGTATCGAAAGTAGTAAAAAAGTATAAGATTGGAAAACTATCTAAAATCCCCTTTTTATTCAAGAGCTATCTCAGATCAGTGAGGCATGCCTGCGGCTGAGGTCCACATTCCGTGGGGTGTGGGCATCCCAATGGACTGATAGATGTGGCTTGGTCATACAAGCCAGAGACAGTGAGCAGACAGTTTTACCAGAAAGGATAGTTTGTTGACTTCCACAGTTATCCCCTGAAAAAAGAAAGGAGAAAACCAAGGCATAAAAGCAGTTATTTGCATATGGTCAGAATTTTGGGTTGGAAAATAGCCAACATATTTTTTTCTGGGTGTCTTTTACATCCAGAGTGATAGAAGTGTAATTTATTGTTCAAACTGGGGCATTTTTTAGAGTGAAAGGGGAACGCTATTAATAATTATACTAGGACAACAGGTATAAGCCAGGATTGTCCCTAGGACATATAGTTTGCTCTAATTATAGCACGTCATGACCTCACTCATTCCCTTGATTGAGCATGTTAGAGGTGATGACATTAGGCAGGCAACTGAGTCACCAGAGGGACAAAGCATTCCCTAACACGGACACTGTTGTCCTGGCAGGTGTCTTCTTTATCCATCCGTGGCCAGTTAAAGGAAGCTTGTTTTTGGCACACACACCCATTGCTTAACTCAGAGCTATTTTTCTTAGGCAACTTGTAAGAATGAAAGCACACACAAGCACCAAAATTATTCAGACTCACTAATCTTGCAGTGCTTTGCTTCTTGGGTAGCAGTGACCAACCAAGTCCTGAACTTTTGACTGTTATTTGAAATGAAGTAGCCAAGAAACATTTTCCCAGAGACATCCTTTCCTAGGTGAAGTGGGTAGTGAATGGCCTGGTTCTGCATTATTGACCTGAAGTGCTGTTTCCAGAGGGAAGCCTGGGCTTAAAAGAAAGCTAGTGATCAGTGAAAGAGAGGCCAGCTATCCTCGTCCACAGCTTCCCTCCCCATCCTTCTCCTCCCCTCATTTGATCATGGTCATGGTGCTGCCTGACATCTGCTGAACGCATTTGGCTTATTTCTCCCTTTCACACTTTCAAAAATAGATCCTCGTCCCTCCCAAGATGTTGTTTACACGAGGGGCTTCATAACGGATTCTAACGGAAGACACTGAAAAGGTAACTTGTCAGAGGGGGAAGAGGGCGGCTGCTTGGGGTAGGGTTTAAGTGGGAATTCAGAGTGTTTAAGAAAGTGGGGGTTGCAGTTCTAGAAATTTCAGCAGTGAAGTCCTCAAGTGAGGAATACTATTGGGAACCAGAGCTACAAGAAAGCATGTCCACGAAATGAATGGTAGGGTGATACTAGTCTAAAGCAGGGCTCTTCAGAGATTGCTGTGCGCGGGAAACATCTGGGATCACGTGACCGTGCAAACTCTGATTCACGAAGTCCAGGGTGGAGCTTGGATTCTGTATCTCTAACTTGCTTCTAGGTGATGCTGATGCTGCTGACACTTGGTGCACACTTTGAACAGTGAGACTTTGTAGGTTACCGGACAGGGTTCGGAAGAATTATTTTCTTGTCCTGGCTTCTGCTGCTCCTCAGGCCAGTCAGATCATTGCTCTCTTATATAGCTTTGTATCTAACATGAAGCTAGCAATAGTTTCCCTATTGCTTATTTCACAGGGGTGTCTGGAACCTACTGATAAGCAATGTGCACGTCAAAAAAAGTCTTGCAACAATAGAAAGATATAAGAGGCTTTATATATAAAAGCATTTCTAAAATGAAAAGTTAAAAATAGCAGAAAGATCACTGAATATATAGTACAAACTGAAAGCTTACCAATGAAATGTGCAAGTGTGTTCACTTTAAGAGATAAATATATATCTTAGAAAATCAACTTCTGAATTTCAAAACATAAGTTAGAAACAGAAGTTAGTTATTTAAATCACAAAAGATCCCTTTCCAAAGAATGTACCAGATCTCTTTTTAAAAGTAAATTTCCCTAGGAAAACTGGTATTACATTTTATCAGGTGAGGCAAGTATGCCTCTGTTGTACTTGCACTGACAAAAGAACAAACCAGAGACTTTCTGCAACTTCTATGCATCACAATCTTGGACACCATAACCCCTACAGTCTTTGAAAAAATCCTGAGCTGGTGAAACCCAAGATTTCAGGAAAACTCATAGACTTCTTGGCTGACAGATTTGTCTTTAGGGTGAAATTGTAAACGTCATCATTTGTTCAAAGGGCCACATAGAAAACAAAGAGTTGAAAACAGAGTCAGGTATTATTTTTTTCCCAAGCTAGCAATTGTTTTGTGATTTGTGGGACTCAACACTATAGGTTTTTAGAAAGCAGAGGGGCAGTTGTCCGTAAGTATCCTGGCTTTAAAATCGTACTACGAATAGTATTTTCTGGCAGTCATTTTAACATTTTTCTTTTTTCCTCACAACTTTCAGGGTAGGTTGAAGTGATAAAAAATGATTTGTCCCCAGTGAAAACAGTCCTCCAACCCTGCTAGTGATTAGCATTCTGCTATCTATGGCTGTGCTGCATCTGTTAGGAATCTCCAAATAAGGAAATGCAAACATTTGAAGCTGATTTAAATGTGTCAACTCCGTGTAAGTCTCAGTGCAGACTAGCTAAATCAACAGATGTGGTGCAAGCATTTATTATTAATCTCTAATTCCTCAGTGCACTTTATTCAGTAGTGTGGTTTCTTGGTCACTGACACAAAGAACTTAACTATAACTAACTAAAAATGGGGCTTTAGCCAAAACCTAAAAACTCAGTCCCAGAACTTATGTCTGTACCCTGCTTCCAAGAATAAATGGATTTTGCTTAGAAGGCAAGACCAACAGGCAGGATCTCTGGTTGTTGTTAAGCAGGCTTTTGGTTGTTGTCATGTGCTTAATCTGTACAAATCACTTAGTTTCAATCTCACCATTTGATCCGAGCAAGCTTAATCCTGTATAGGAAGGACTGGTCATTTTACATGCTCTGAATGGCTCTATAAATTGGTTGAAAACAGTTAATTACCCTCATTGGACTTTTAAGAAAACACTTTAGGGTTCTCTTTCTTTTCCTAAAGCAGAACTTCAGAAGTTTCCATGACATGGAAAGCAGATGGTCACAAACAATTTCATATTGGCAGCCACTCAAGACTGTCTTGCATCTGTTGACACTTTAGGAGGCAGGTCCTCTCCATCTTACTTCTAATGCCATTTTTGAAGAATGACTAAGCTGCTCTCAGAGGACTCACTCACTAATTCTGTCTTTTCTGACTTGTAATAAGAAGTTTTGCTTTTCACGGGTAAATCCAAGGACTGCTCACTGCTTGCTATATTGCACCCTTAGCTTAAATTGAGAAGCTAGATCCATGTCAAATTACTGGAAAACAGACTTGCAATTATTTAGTATGTTTACAAAATATTATTGGAATCCATATTTGTAGGATTACATATTCTAAAAATTTTTAAGAGGCTGTGAATTAAGATGGCTTTGGTTCTTTTATCCTACTTCTTATGGCTATGGAATGCTTGAACAAGTTAAATCAATTTTGAAAGTTTATACATTTCCTATGCATTTATCAAGTGAAAATGTTATCACCTATCAAGCTCCTAGGGAGCTGCAAAATTCATTCATTAAAAACAACTGCTTTTTAATCCTCATGCTCCACTAATTTGAGGGATACCTATAAGACATTGTCACAGACTTGCCTCTGCTGGTGTTCTTATACAACGTCACTGTATAATCAGACAAGGGCACTGTTCTTTACTGTGGAAAAGCAGGCTGCAATTTATGTGAGAAATGTCCCAGTAAATACCCAATCTCCTGTGCAATAGATGATCTGAATCCCATTAATTTGTTTTTGAGATAGAAAGTGCATTAACATTCATCTCATTTGGGATATCACTGTCTTGCTTACATTTGAGAGAGAAACTCAATATTTCCAAGTAATGTGTGACCCTACTAAGTCCTCAGACTAGAATATCAGGTGGTAAAGCTAGTTGACTATGAAATCACTACAATAAAAATGGTTATGCAAATAGACAACTCGTAATCATTATTATAGGAGACATTTCTGGGAAATAGCAATAGCATCTTCAGTAAACTAAAATAATCTCCCCAAGGTTCTAATCTCCCTTTTTGGCTAAAGAGATGGAACACAACTTTGATATCTAAGAAAGGGCAAATTTCTGTTAAATAGGACTTTGCTTGTTCAGAATCTCAAAAAACACATCTCTCAGAAAATTAGACCAAGTACTTAAAGCACAATATTCTATGACAATCTACAATTTAGCATCAGAAAATTTTTCTTTATCCTCTCTCGTGAAGTTTTACTTTCTGTTTTCAGAAGCCATCAAAATTTCTTCTCAATACTTAGCAAATAATACAGGCAACTCCTAATTCCAGGTTCTCTTCTATGTGTTTAAAATTATACTAACTGTGCATCATCTTTAGGGCTTAATTCTGTCACAGAAACCTGATTATGAAAGGTTGACTTGGTTGATTTTATAATAATCTATGACTTAGGTACATTTCCCAAATTCAATAGTCTTTTTTTTTTTTTTCTCAGATACTTAGATCTTTGGATTCTTGGCATATCCTAGAAATTTTTTGAATATAGGTTTTGTGGGTTTACATACATTTATGGTAAGGTCTTGAGTGGAACCGTGAACTAAATGATAATACGTATATGAGTTTTGAAAATAAGTGACATTTCTTGGTATATTCTTAAAAAAACTTGTCCCACTTTAGTGTATTGTTCCGGTCATTTATCTCACTTCTAATTTAAACCTACCTTAACTGGGAACTCTTCTGCTTCTATCCCTTGATAGGTAGTGGTAGAAGTGATAGTCTAACTATACTAATAACTTGTTCAGTTTTTATTGTGAAAGATATTTTTTGATGGGTCCAAGTATACACAGCGATCAGCTTCTACTTTTGTCATTACCTACTGACTTTGCTCTTTCTATTAAGATAGTAAAATTGGCAGTAAGGACCAGTTCCTGTGAATAAAAGCATATTGGTAAGATATATTTTGTTTTTAGAAATCATTGCTCACAGCAGAATGACAGAAACCAATGACATCGAGCAGGAATCAATTTAATTATACTATATCTAGATATTTCTTAGTTATCTGTTTATTCATTGAACACATAGTACTAGATATGGTGTCATTTCTACCTGAGGAAACAGTGTGAACAAGGCAGATGTGATGTCTAATCTATGGAGCTTATAGTTGAAACAGTGATAGATACTAAACAAATTATTAACTAAACTTGAATCGAGTGCTAAAAGCAAAAGTTTAGTGTGCTATAATAGAACATAGCTTTGTCTAGCTGTGTGCACACACACACACACAGAGTCACCCATACATTTAACCAGGGCTATAAAGATTTTAAATTAAAGATGTATATTTCTGGAAATACCTAGTGATCTGGGACTCATTATATTTCTTAATTTTTTTGAGTTAATTATTAGTAACTGAGCTGAAATAGGTTATTATGAGTTTTGACTCTGTGTGTCCCAAATAAGAATCAATGACTTGCGTTCTATTTGTGGAGTAGCTTTACTTTTCTCTCTTTCTGATCTTGTCACTTGATCCGCAGAACCACAAACTTTTATGTGGCTGACAAAATTCCATTGGAATGTAGGCAACAGAAGAGCACATGTCATTCCATTTATAAGTCTATCTCATTCCAGCCCTGAGTTGAAAGATTTTACTAATCTTAGAAGCAACTAAAAACATTTTTATTTAATTAAAATGCATATCCTTTTAACTATTTAGTAGAAAGAGTAATTTACTATTAAGTCTATGAAACCATTTCTTTTTCCTTTAATAGAGATTCATGGATGCAATGAACAGAAACCCGCCAACGACAAATTTCTGCTTACCAGTGTTCTTAGGTCCTCATTGTAATCTCTGACAACGAAAAACAACTTCAGATTTTTCTCAGCAATAAAGACAGTGAGAAACAGTTACCTCTGAAGTCAAGAATGCTGAAAATGGAGACTTTGATAGTTTATCTAGTAGATTTAAACATTTTCAAAATAACTGACCCAAAAGGCAGTGTGTGCTATTCAAGTTCTTTTGAGGAGTTTTTAAAATCAAGGCCAGTGGGTTAGTAAACTCTTGATTCAGCAATGCTTGGTACTATCAACCAGTAAATTAAGAATGGCAGAGAACTTATGTCAGGATGTTTAACTGGTTCTCCAGGCACATTATTTATTATGGTATTTATTATCTAAAATGTGTTGGAATTAAGGTCAGTTATCTAGAGTGAAGGAGCAAAATTCCCTTTAGTTTATTTTCAAAAGCTTGTTTCTATTCCTCACTGCTCCCACAGGCTGGGGAGGTAGGCAGGACGAGAGATTAAATACTGTTCTAATTAGTCAGCTGATGAAACACCTGCTATTCAACTTGAGCAACTTTCTTCTCCTACCCCAGAAATAAATCATTACTCACTGTATCCACCACAACAAATACTTCTCCCTCCCTTTCCTCACTCTACACCACTCTCTCCTGCTCTTCAAAACATGACCACTCTTCTCTAAGTACCTTAGACGGATGGAAAGCTGGGGCTGTAAGGGACCCTAGAGGTCATCTAGTCCAAGCCATTGCCCCTGCCTGCCCCCATGCTGAGAGTACCTCCATCTGGGGCACGGACTTGCAGCTTTGTGAAACTAACGCCTGTTATTCTCCCTGCTCTCTCCTTTGTCCCTACAGCGCCATGGCTACTTATTCTGCCACATGTGCCAACAATAGCCCTGCACAGGGCATCAACATGGCCAACAGCATTGCCAACCTGAGACTGAAGGCCAAGGAATATAGTTTACAGAGGAACCAGGTGCCAACAGTCAACTGAGGAAAAAAATTATTAAACAGGCCTAAGAAGAAATCAAAAACCATAAGACACCTATCCCGCTCTGTTATTTCTTCATCTGCTGGGGGAGAAAAGTAAATTACAAACAAACAAACAAAAAACAAAAAACAGAACTAAAATATTGGGACCATGGCAGAGAAAAGCAGGAGAGGAGCAAAATGAAAATTAGTTAACAAATGTTCCTCCTCCCTCTGGGATACCACCACCACTTGTTTCTGTGTGTGTTTATTTTGTTTTTCTTTCTATTCATGCTTTGCTTAATATACTCCAAGCTTCTTCAGCTAGGTTCAGCCCACCCAACCCCATGATTGTATGAAGTTTTTTAAAAAACTACAGCAGCCAAAGAAACCATATATACATCCAGAATGATTGCCTCTACTCTCCTCATTGACTTGTTTGAACCTCAGTGCCTTACCCTGTCCTCTTCCCAGTTCTCTTGATAGAAGCTCTAGGAGCTTTTGAAAAGCCAAAGTCTTTCTGAAGAATCTGTGCCAGACAGACATAATTCCCTTTCTCATTGTCTCCATCTTTGTTGGTCATGGTAAGGTTTTTCCATCAGCCTCTGAAAAAACAGTTGTGCACATCTGGTCACTGGACTGTCAGATCCAATGTAATTGGCTGTGTCTGGCTAATTCTAAGCACTAAGGTGTACATCTAAGCTATAGATTTAAGCTTGAAGCTATAGATTATATCACTATCACCACCACCCCTCACCATATGCAATCAATCAATCAATCAATCAATCAATCATCTTAAAGATATTTGTTGTCTTTGAATGATTTGCTGTCACAGACTATTTGGTAGAAGAAATATTTTTCACCTGAGAGAGGAAGAGAAATTTCTCTAGTAACACTAAGAGTGAGTCGTAAAAGGCATGCCCACATCTCTTTCGTGCCTTAAGGATAGTGAGATGCACAGTTATATATATACTGTATATATTTATATATTTATATATATATTTCATATATATATATATAATATTGCAAGCTTCAGTTTGCAATTTCCCAAACAGTACAAAAAGCAAATTATACACCGTCACCACTGTTCTTATCTCTATAGTGATGAGACATTAATTAGGGATCTTGCTGCTTTTCTTTTTCTACACAAAATTTTCATTAAAGCCACAGAATAATTGATAGAGCAGCTGTTTTAAAACAGGTCTCATTTTCACATTAGGACTTTAAATGGATTAGAAACTATTTGAGGCTATAAAAAATGTCCTTGAGTTTGGAGCCTGAGCTCTGGTGAAATGCTGATACATCTGATCTATCATGGGAATTGCAGTTAGAGAGAGGAGGGAAAACCATTTAGTCATCTACCCTTTCTTCACTCAGCAGGAATATGAAAGACACATGTTTAAGAGGAATACCTAAAGGTTTTTCTAAATTCCAACATTTAAAAGGCAATTGTGGGCTATTTTTATTTTTTAATATTTTGAAATAAAGTTTAGTGTCTAGGGCTGGGAGCCAGGACTGATCTTTCATTTCTTTTTCTTTGTTCCCAGCCATGCTTTTGTAACTTGCCAGGTGGACTTGATCAACTACATTACTATGCTGTGCCTCAGTTTACCCATTTGTAAAATGGGATTAACAATACTTACCTACCTCACAGGGGTGTTGTGAGGCTCTATTCATTTGCTCCTTTATTCTTTCCTGTATTCTCTGTATGTCCAGCACTTTGTAGCCATGGGAGGAAAGGGACTATAAAAGTGTACAGTGTTAATGGAATGATACGGTACCTGAAAGCCTTGTTTTCTAGTAAGAAAATGCTACCTTGCTGTACATACTTATAACCTTGTATTTGGAAATGAGAAATAGGTTTATATTTTCAGATCTCTCAAAAATCACATCATTTGACCAAAGAATAATTTAAGACACATAGAACAGAATTTTTTTTTAATTTATATTTTCATCCTGACCAGCTTAGTTCTAATAATTTCTAGTTGTGAGTGATTAAAAAACTTTGGATCAATTTTGGTCAAATATGGCAACTTTGTAGTCTGAGTGACAGGCAAGGATTTTTGGGTTTAAGATGCACTTTTAGCACACATTTGTATTTCCCTTGGCATATCAGATTGAGCTAATGGTGATGTTATTTCAGTCTAACAGCCACCAATCTGAAATTGTATTTCAAATGTTGATTCTGTAGTTCTTTAAATAATAATGAAGCTCATCATATACATTTTGCTTTCACCAATTGATTCCTTCTTCTTTTAACCCCCTATTAAAGTATTTCTTACTGAATGGTTCGTGTAGGCTTGCTGAACAGCATGCATTACTTGCTTCCTGAAGAGCTCCTCCATTCATCCTTTTGTCCCACTAGTTGCTGTGGATTTTCAAGTTTTGAAGGAACAGTACATCCCAACAGACTGACACATTCTAAGTGAAATGAGTATAATCCAAGAAATTGATGAACTTTGGAGGTTTGGAGTTTGGAGAGAATGGCTAAGAAGATTTGAATTATAGGGAGGGAACAGAAATCATACATGAAAAGGTTTTATTGAGAAGGGAAAAACCTTAGATAGAGGGACATGTGAAACAAAATCATTTGAAATTTTGATTCAGACATCCATTTCCAGTGGCAAACAGCAAAGCCGGAACCCACAAACCCAAATGATCGGTGAAATTGGGTGGTTTTATCCAATGTCTCAGGCAAGCAATGTCTGGGAATATCTTAGAGTAACTGGTGCTGGTCAGCCAAAGAAACATTCACTGCCAGTGAACCAACACCATAAGCATGTATTATCTAAGCACTTGATCAAGAAGTACACATGTTGTACAAGCTCTCAATTTTGTTCATTTACTATCAATTTTTTAAAATACAAGTTTGGTATGTGATTTGGAAAAGAAACCTTCTGGATCTTAAGCCAGTTGTCAGTTGAGGGCCTCAGGGCCACAAACGTCAAGACACATCTCTGTTCTTCACCATCGTGATACTCCAGATACCAGATACAGGTGAATACATAGGAACTATCTGCCTGTGTCCTCAATCTCCCTCCAAACAAGATGCTGATTTGTAGGGTATACTTGGCAGGTTAAATTAAACCAGAAGAGGTGACTTAATAGAAAAGGGAATGACATTTAGGGTATAAAGATCTCATAAGAAATGTAATATGTAAATTATATCTTGCTTTATGTTGTAAAATATACATTGTTTGCGCTAGAATAGAAATGATTTCTTTTCAATAAAAAGAAAGGACACTACCATGTCTTTTGCTATATACACTTGAGCCTGCTGATTCTCTTCTCTTTGAACTTCGAAAACACAGATCTGCTAGAATCTGAGATTACATGCAGAAGAGTGAAGGTAAGAAGGGCTCATAGACAAGAGAACTATATCCGAGTGTGATATTATTTTCTATAAAACAGGAAAATAATCTATTTTTCCTCAGAAACAAAGACAACAGTAGGAAGAAGAGGGGACACAACTATTATAATAGATGAGAATAGAGTGGAACTTTTATGAGAGTTTAGCATTATTAAAATCAGTACCTTTAACATTCACAATACCGTCCAGTAAGGATCTGTACAGGTGAGAAACAGGTGATGGCTTTTCAAATGAGGGTGTGGAGAAGTAGGAGTGAAGGCAGGGATATAGGAATGAGGAATTTGTGTTCAAAGATATATGGCAAGATGGGCCGGAATGAGATGGAGAGTTAATTTTAAAGTTGAATGGAAGATACTAGAGATGCAAGTTGAGGCTTAATCTTGCAGGGTACTACACGTCAAATATGTTTGGACTTTTCCTCAGGCCACAGAGATCCACTGAAGGCTTTTCAGCATTAAAAAAAGCCATGTGAAAAAATGCTACTTTAGCAGGATCAAAAGAATGAAGGTAAACTAGAACAGAACAGGAACTGGAAGCAGATCAGATAGAAGTTGCTGTGAGAGGAACAAAAAAGAAAGGACGATTAGAAAACATCTTGCAAGGAAAGAATCACTGGGACTTTATAGCAAGAAAAAGAGAATGGAGTCAAAGGTAATATTGGTTTAAAACCTGGGGACTGGGAAAATGAATCACTGACAAAACTGACAAAATCTACCCAAAATGGGAAAGACTCAGCTACAGAAGATAAACACAGTTTTTGTTGTATTATTGAAGCTGAAAATTCAAAGGTAAGCATCCAGTAAGTGAAGACATAAAAATGGGACTTGGTACCAAAGTCAAAGATGGAGATATAAGTTTGAAATTAATATTTAAGGAGGTGATACTTAGAGGTACAATAACAAATGGGTTCATTGAAATGAGAGAGTGCCATTATGACTCAAATAATTATTCCCAGTAAATGACTTTTCAAAGTAGTTTTAGCCAGGGAGGAAGATTATACTTTGAAGAACATCTCTAGCTGGAGAAATGGCTAATAAAGTCTATTTAAAAGAAGCTGTTTAAAAAATAGGAGGAGATTTAATCTTCTTTATTATTCCGGAGTTAAGAGAGGTTTTCAATAAGAGGGGAATGTTTGATATATTCAAATGCTATAGAGAAGGCCAGCTAATTGGGAATGGAGGAAAAGCCATTGGATTCATGACTTTTGAAAGTACAGTTTACCTGAGTGCTGGAGGAGGAAGGTTGATTTAGCAAGTTATGGTAGGAATAAATGCTTTTAAAAAATGGAACCACTTGCATGGCATTATAAGCCTATTAATAAGGATTCTTTCATTTGCAGGCAGCAGAAACATCAAATTAGTCAAATTTATAAAGAGGCTTTATTTGAAGGACAGTTCATGCAGCCAAGACATGCTGCCAGAGCTGGGACAGCCCCAGGGATCCTAGACCCTGAAACAAAACCTGTACCTGTTTTCTTCAAGTTGGGCTGCTCTAACAAGATACCATAGTCTGGTAGCTTTAAAAACACACAGTTATTTCTCACAGTTCTGGAGGCTGGGAAATCCAAGATCAGGATGCTGGCATATTCTGTATCTGGTGAGAACCCTCTTCCTGAGACAGCCATCTTCTTGTGGCTTTACATGGCAAAAAGAGTGAGCTCTAGTTTCTTTCTCTTGTAACGACGCCAATTCCACAATGGTGGCTCCACTCTCATGACCTCAGCTAAACCTAATTACCCCCAAAGACACTACCTACTAGCAATATCCAATTGGGGGTTAAAGTTCCAACATATGAATTTAGAGGGTACACAAACATGCAGTCCTTTTAAAGTAAGAATGTTAGTCTGTTCTCACACTGCTAGTAAAGATATACCTGAGACTGGGTAATTTATGAAGGAGAGAAGTTTAGTGACCTCACAGTTCCACAGGATGGGGAAGGCCTCACAATCATGGCAGAAGTCAAAGGAAGAGCAAAGGGGTATGTTACATGGCGTCAAGCAAAAGAGCTTGTGCAGGGGAGCTCCCATTTATAAAACCATCAGATCTTGTGAGACTTATTTACTACCATGAGAATAGTATGGAGGAGACCGCACACATGATTCAGTTATCTCCACCTGGTCCTGGCCTCGGCAAGTGGGGATTATTACAATTTGAGGTGAGACTTGTGTGAGGACATAGCCAAACCATGTCATTCCACCCCTGGTCCCCTCTAAATCTCATGTCCTCACATTTCAAAACCAGTCCTGCCTTCCCAACAGTCCCCCAAAGTCTTAACTCCTTTCAGCATTAACTCAAAAGTTCAAGTCCAAAATCTCATCTTAGACAAGGCAAGTCCCTTCCACCTATGAGCCTGTAAAATCGAAAGGAAGTTAGTAACTTTGTAGATACAATGGGGGTACAGGCATTGGGTAAATACACCTGTTCCAAAAGGGAGAAATTGGCCATAATGAAGGGGCTACAGACCCCATGTGAGTCCGCAATCCAGCAGCACAGTTAAATCTTAAAGCTTCAAAATGACCTCCTTTTATTCCATGTCTCACATCCAGGGCATGCTGATGGAAGAGGTGGGCTCCCATGGCCTTGGTCAGCTCCACCCCTGTGGCTTTTCAGGCTACAGTGCCCCTCCTGGTTGCTTTTTCACAGGCTGTTCCTGAGTGTCTGTGGCTTTTCCAAGAGCACAGTGCAAGTTGTCAGTGGATCTACCATTCTGGGGTCTGGAGGATTGTGGTGCTCTTCTTACAGTTCCACTAGGCAGTGCCCCACTCTGTGTGAGGGCTCTCACACCACATTTCCCTTCTGCACTGCCCTAGCAGAGGTTCTCCATGAGGGCTCTGCCCTTGCAGCTCACCTCTGTCTGGACGTCCAGGCATTTCCATACATCCTCTGAAATCTACGTGGAGGTTCTCAAACCTCAATTCTTGACTTCTGTGCATCTGCAGGCTCACCACCACATGGAAGCTGCCAAGCCTTGGGGTTTGCACCCCTGAAGTCACAGCCCAAGCTGTATCTTGGTCTCTTTTAGCCATGGCTGGAGTAGCTGGGATGCAGGTCACTAAGTCTCTAGGCTGTACACAGCAAAGGGGCCCTGGGCCCAGCCCATAATACTGTTTTTTCCTTCTAGGCCTCCAGGCCTGTGATGGGCAGGGCTGCTGTGAAGGTCTCTGACATGCCCTGGAGATGTTTTCTCCATTGTCTTTGTGATTAACATTTGTCTCCTTGTTATTTATGCAAATTGCTACAGCCAGCTTGAATTTCTCCTTAGAAAATGGGTTTTTCTTTTCTATTGCATCATCAGCCTGCAAATTTTTCAAACTTTTATACTCTGCTTCCTCTTGAACACTTTGCTGCTTAGAAAATTTCTTTTGCCAGATGCCCTAAATCATTTCTTTCAAGTTCAAATTTCCAAAAATCTCTAGAGCAGGGGCAAAATGCCACCAGTCTCTTTGCTAAAACATAGCAAGAGTCACCTTTGCTCCAGTTCCCAACAAGTTCCTCATCTCCATCTAAGACCATCTCAGCCTGGACTACATTGTCCACATCATTCACTATCAGCATTTTGATCAAAGCCATCCAACAAGTCTCTAGGAAGTTGCAAACTTTCCCGCATCTTCCTGTCTTCTTCTGAGCCCTCCAAACTGTTCTAACTGCTGTCTGTTACCTAGTTCCAAAGTTGCTTTCACATTTTTGGGTATTTTTACAGCAACAGCTCACTCTACTGGTACCAATTTACTGCATTAGTCTCTTCTCACATTGCTAATAAAGACATACCCAAGACTGGGTAATTTATAAAGGAAAGAGGCTTAGTGGGGCTCACAATTCTACATGGCTGGAGAGGCCTCACAATCATGGTGGAAGGCGAAGAAAGAGCAAAGGTATGTCTTACATGGTGGCAGGCAAAAGAGCTTGTGAAGGGGAACTCCTGTTCTTAAAACCATCAGATCTCATGAGACTTATTCACTACCACGAGAGCAGTATGGTGGAAACCACCTACATGATTCAATTATCTCCATTTGGTCCCATTTGGGATTCAATTATCTCCATTTGGTTGGTGAGGACACAACCAAATCATAGCAGTAACTCCTTACCCTTCTATCAGGCAAGGCCCATATGCCATGCCCTGAGCCTCACCTATATTCCTCTGACTGTGTGCCTCCGCTGAGAAAAGAGTTTATGGAGCCACCTGCATGTGCCCACCTGGAGCCTACATCCACAGTTCTTGACCACACTCCAGGTACTTGAGATTTGGAATTCCCTAAACAAGTGATCCCAAACCCACTCTTAGGGCCTGAACAGGCCTCTTCTTGTGGTTCATATATCATTGAGGGGTAGTCAAAAGGCTACTTTTGGTGGAGGTGAAAGTGTGAAGGTAGACCTGGGATATGTGTGCTACAGTTTCCACACACACACACACACACACACACACACACACACGTCCACTTTTGGTGCACGATGGGGCTGGGGTGAGGAGAGAAATGGGAAGGCTACAGGCTGGGGCCAAGGTCTAACTCCCTTCTCCACCACTGCCATGTTCTGGAAAGAAACTCCAAATAGTATGAGAATCCTAACAGCAAACCTGGCTGTTCAAGTCATTATGAAGGTATGTTTGTTGTAGTAGGAGACTAGAACACACTGTAACAATCTGTTAGCTTGATTTATACATAAATATATGGATATAAATATGCAGACCTTCCATTTCTACTCTTGCCCTGAGCACAAGACTGGACAAGGGCTCCACACTCCAGCATTCTTTCTATTTCCATCTCTTATTTTGGCCTCTTACTTTCTCTTATCTTAATTCTTTCCAACTAATCGGCCTTTGAGCAGACAAATAGTATGGGTAGTGGCAGCTTGAGATTCACATTCTAATGAGGGGCAAAGAATCTTCCATGCTGGTTCTAAGCAGAACAATCTAGGGGAAAGATTCTGGTTGGCCTGGCTGGCGTTATGTGGCTCTCTGAATCAGCACTGTGGTCAGGGGGTGGGGGATCCTCTTATTGACCAGACTGCTTTATGAAGGACACTCTGATATGCAGATCCCTGAGTACCACAGGGAAATAGTCATGGAGCAGGATCAGCCTTCTATAAGAAGGGAAGTGCTATACTGGAAAGAAAGGGACAACAGACTGACAAAAGCAGCAGAGATGCAATTCCATTCCATGCCGGGAGCCCCAGGACACACACCACTTTCTTCCCATTCATAGTGCCTCCGCTTAACATGATGCCAAAAACTCTCAAGAACACTTATCTCAGAACTCTGAGGCACCCATATTTGTCAGTTAGATCTGTAGGTCTAACTTATGATCCTGTCATCTATAGCTAAGGTATTTTAACCATTCCTAATGGGTGTGGAGAAGAGAGGCTAACAACAGTAAAATTTTCTTTTAAGGAAGATTAAAGGGGAAGATATATATATATATATATATATATATATATATATATATATATATATATATAGTGTTCACTTGTCTGTAGCATATGACACCAGGAACACAGAGGACTCAATCCCTTGACAATAAAGTGGTTTCATTGGCCAGTCTATCCAGCGCACACATCTGCCTACTTTAACCTTTGTTCCCCATGCATGCCCAGGCCTGGGAAACAGGCACTGCTCTATTATCCCCATGGATGAGTGACATACATGCTTTTAGATCTGGCTTGGCTGCTATTTGATTCAATTTCTGGAGATTCCATAACTAGACACTAATATTGTTGAGTCAGAAATATTGCTGAGTTATATACTTGAGTCTGAACCTATCCCAACCCCACTTTGTTTCTTCTTCTTCTTTTTTTTTTTTTTTCTTGACAGGACTCAGTGGTCTGCTCATTCCTAGGACCTCAATTTAAAGGTTTCATTCTAATCTTCTGCCTTTGGATAGAATGATACAAGAGTTTTGGGCAGAGATAATCTGTCCTTGTCAGGCAAGATCCCAGCAGATTATAATTTACAGTGGGAGGGGGAGTGGAGTCCTGGCCTGTGGGGAGCAAGGACAGCAGGAAGCCATTGGGAAGGGGCTGAGGAAAGAAGATTTGCAGTCATTTCTCTAGCTCCTTTTAAGCCTCAATACTTTTCACTGTGTTTCACAATTCCTGGCTTTGTTTGAAAAGGAGAAAATGTTTCTACCATTTGGCAGATTCGGACCCTCGGTATGACACTCAGGAGTCTTGGGCAGCTGGTCTCAAATTGAGATCCTCCAGCTCTTCAAACTACCACAGGTCATCTAGGTCTAGATTTGAAGGCATGCACTTAATAACACTCCACTTTCATCTATCCATTTTTACATTTCTGTTCAGGTACACTTCAACTGTAAGTGGCAGCAACCCAACTCAAATTAGGCTAAGATAGTCAATCAGAATATTTATTAGATGGATGAGATGTGGTCACAGGATGAAAGGGGGATTTATAAGAATCAGAGTAACTCCGAGAACCTCAGGTCCTGGAACCAAGACTTGATGTCACCAGGACTCCATCTCCCACCTCTGCAGGCAAGTTTTCTCCTTGTAGTAGGGAAAGGGACTGCTTGAAGGTACAGACTTACCTCCATTTAGCTTTGGAAGAAGGATCTTAGAAACAAGCTGCTATTATAGAAATCCCAAGGGAGAATTCTGTTGTCCTGCCTTGGTGTATGTAACACTCATGAGTCAATCATTGTGCCTTGGGGGTGCAGGTGTACTGAGTAGCCAGACCAGCATTGCCTGCCTGTCTAAGACACCACTTGGGTGCCAGTGCAACTCTTCTTGTCCCCACTTGTAGCCCAGTCATTACTGCAGTGCCCAGTCTCCACGATATTTCCACCAGCCTTGAAGATAGAACTTCAACTAAACCAATAGATAAATGCTCCCCAATTTTAATCTATGTGCATACAGTTATTGACCATCAGTCACCATAGAAATGGTGGCCACCTTGATCATGTGTGCTTTTTACCTGTATTCTCTCAACCCCTCGTTCCTGCTCTGTGGGATCATTTTCCAAGTAAACTTCCTGCATTATCAGCCATTACCTCCAACTCCACTTTTTGGAGGGGGGCTCTCAGGCTGCATTCTTATCAAAACTATGAGGACTGGGTAGTGGAGATCTGTTGTTATCAGAAGATAGACAAGGAAATGAAATGTAGGCAGACAAAAATAGCACAGGTACACCAGAGAAAGGAAGAAGAAAGAGAGCACTTTTGATTGCAAATTGTTTTTAGCTCAATTGGTATTACTTATTTCTTCTTACTAATGTTGGCAAACATTTGCTGCAAATACTTCAATTAAAACTATAACAACTTCTTTCCTCTCTCCTGTGGAAGAAAGAATTAGCATTTTAGTAAAGTCCATTTGCTCTTCCTTCTGGGCACACAGGTAGATTTCATTTCTCAGCATCTCTTACAGGTAGATCTGGTCTCATGACTAATTCCTAGCCAATGGAATGTGAGCATTAATGGTATTTGACAATTTCAGTCCTGACTCAGACCTCCCATTCGCTCTTCTTGCTATTTATTCCATCTGGCTGACTGAGATGACAACTTCTGATTAACTTTGGAAGCCACATTTTAAAGATAGTAAAGTAACAGTCAGCCTGGACCCAGAAAAGTGACTGCATAAAGAAACGCTGCAACCCTCACTGACCTGGAACCATCCTGAAGTGTTATACAACAGAGAAATAAAGTTCTATTATGTTGAACCATTACATGGCGAAGTCTATTTGTTACTGCAACTCAGCCCTACATAAAAATATCCCCTTCTTCTTTCTTTCTCCCTCCCTTCCCTCCTACCTTCCCTTCCCTTCTGCCTTTCTTCCTTCCATACGACCAGCATTTTAACATCCCTGTGGTAACTCATAGACTTCTAGTTCTCAATGAATAGGGGAAATTATTCTCCCACATTAGATATTTGAATATGTAATATACAGTCTTGTGGCACCTGGTGCCCTTGGATTATAACCTAATAAAGTAAATTGAATGTTATAGTAAATAAACACACTAAATAACCCTTTCAAGAAATTAATGCCTGACACTCTGGAGTTCATGGAAGATATTTCAAACTGTTATTTTAGTTATAAAAAGTCAGCATTCCTAAAAGGAAGATAGCTAGGTCGTCGACAAATCAAAGGCATCTGAGAACTATTTCCTAGAGTCACATATTTATTTGCTTAGTGTCATTCAGTTAAGCAGAGGTAAAATAAGGCTAGCAATCCTGGACAGTCAGAGAAACTCACACATGTGCACAGGAAGACATGAACAAAAATGTTCATTGCAGCATGGTTTGCAATTACAAAATATTGGAAACAAACAAAATGTCCTTCAATGGGAGAATAAACATACTGTGACATGTTCAAACAATGGAATACTATTCAGAAATAGAAAATGAAGGAAGCACAGCTACATTTATTTACTTAGAAACATAACTTTGAGGGGAGGACGTGTTGTAGAAAGATGTGCCACCCTTTATAAAAAGTTAAAAAACGCACACTCTAATAGTATGCTGTTTGCAAACATATATCTATGTAGTAAAAAAGCAAAAAAAAAAAATCATAGAAGTGATAACTAATTTCATAAAATTTCTGAATTGATTCAGAAACAATTTCAGCAAAAGCAACTTCTGAACAAGGGGGCAGAGGATAGGATTGGGACAGGTATACTGGGTGCTTCTAATACGTTTGAAATATTTTACTTCTTAAAAATATGAGAAGAAAATATAACAAAATATTAAATTTGATAAAAGCTGGGTGGTGAGTATAACATGTTTATAGTGTTAACCTCTGTACTTTTCTGTGCTTGTTGTAGTTCAAAATTTGTTAAATGTAGAAAGAAAGAATGGGCAGGTATATTTTACAACCTCAGCAGAGGGAGATGTGGGGTTGGGGTGGGTATGTTTGTGCAATCCTTGTCGTTGCTCTAGCCAAGCAGGGAGGAGGGAAATTGTAATATATTTTTAAGAAAACTACAGAAAGTTTAGTTGCATGCAATTCAACTTGTCCAGTCAAGCTTTTAGATGTAAAAGAGTCAAAGTGTCTAGAAGACTTCTACCAAAAATGTCTCCCTTGGTTTACTACTGTACCTAAATTGACCCAAGCAGAGACTTATTCCTGCCGTCACCGCACAGTTTCCAGGAGTCTCTCAAGAGGGGCATGGGCTCAACCTGTGCCTTGAGATAATTATTAACCATTTCCACAACTTCTTGGTCTTAAAGGAACTGGACATAGTTTTGATGCATGAGACGAGGCAAAAGAGAAGTACGTGTGAGGTCTGGGAGGATTCTGCTGCAGAACAGCAAGCATTAACAGGAATTCTACAGAGGGGAACTTCAGGGTACAACATGATGTAATGGAAAAAACATGGACCTTGATTCCAGTTCCTGCTTAGCTGCTTACTTTCAGTGTAATCTTGGGCAAGTTGCTTATCCCCTGAGCCTTTTTTCTTTTGTAAAATGATACCTACATCAGAGATTAGTGGCAAAATTAAAGAAGACAACATACATGAAACATTAACACAGTACCTGTGTCACACTTGAGGTTCCCTTTTCCTTCCATACTATCAAACGACAACTCAGATACATTGGCAAGAGTCCTGGGCTGCAGATTAGGGGGCTCAGGTTGTCCGTGTGGCATTACAGCAAAAGAAATTCAAAGACAAGGGCAATGTGGCAGTGAGAAGAGGAAGAAAACTGCAGAAAGGAAAAGAGGGAGTACATGGAATATCTGTGACTGCTCTGCTCTTTCCAGAAGTATATACAACATGCTTTCCCTGTTGCTTAGCTACACAAAGTTGAGGGTTTGAGTTTCTTCCCCCTTACATATAAAAACGGCACTCAGAAGTTTAGAAACCCCTTTTCCCAGCACAATGGAAAGTCTACAGAACAGTAACTGAGAGGACTTCTGAAGAATTTCTTTTTCCTCTAACAAAATAACTATTTTCTCGTAACAAAATAGCCTAGTCCCAAAGCAGTAGAGTGCAGAGTTAATTTTTGAGTGAATAAAAATCCCTGGAAGTCTTTTGCTTAAATCCCCTCTTCCTGCTGTTTGTGCAGTGCCCCTTCTTGTCAGGGATGAAGCGTTAGAAGCCAGTTAGTTATGGAGAACTTTTCTTCATCCAGGGGAGCAGTCCCTAATTCTCTTGACCTACTCAATCCCACCCTTCCTGGCTCCAGGTGAGTTTTCAAAGGGCCTACTTGAAGTTAATGCTTGGTTTTCCGTCAGTAAGGCAGAAAGCAGGCATCGCAGGCCTATGAATGAATACAGAATTGTCCTCTGAGCCCCAGAAAACCAATTATCTGCGCTGGCTCCCATAAGCCCCTGCTGTGTGTACCTCTAGGTACCTAACTCAGCTTTTGCCATCTCAGGGAAAGAATGCATCTCCTTCTCCACTTCACCCCAACACCAAATAAATTGCTGGTGGTCAGATGGAATTTTAACATTTTGCAAATATGCTGTTGACAGGAGATATGTAAAATGCAAAGATAGAATTTTGAACATAAAAGTGTGAGAAAATATACATCAGATGAATACTAGGCAAAAGAAATCTGGTCTCCCCACATCAATAACAGATAATGTGGATATTAATGCAAAGATCACTGTTAGGGATCAGGAAGATCATTAGATAATGATAAAAAGACAAAATTGTTCAACATGAAGCTGTAACAATTTTAGATAACACCTAACAACACTTAGTAACAGAGCTTTAAGATTTATAAAGGATAAATCAATAGAATCACAAAAAGGAATTTATAAATCCACAACAACAGCTGGAAATTTTAACATACCTCTGTCAGTAAATGATAAAGATTTAAAATTAGAAAGGTCATAGAAGAATTAAATAAGACCATTAACAAGCATAATCTTTATAAATATTTATAATATAATTTTAAATATCAAAGAACTCATTTTTATTGTAATTAAATAAAATTAACAAAAGAAATACGATGGGGTAAACATCATGGCCCATGTTTGAAAAGTCATAGACAGTAGAAAGAATTACAGAATAGGAGAGCCAGGAAGATATTTCAACATTTTAAGGAAGGGCGATAACAGGCATTATACCTATTATGTATGTATACAGGGACAAGCTCTACACCCAGTCTAAGGTTTGGTTGACTTGGCCTCTGGGTATATCAGAGCAACCCTATTTTTTATCCCACTGTATTGAGTTCAGGAATGTACCCGGACTGGGCTCATGTTGGTCTACCCAGACTGAGGGAGATGCCTGAATGTACTATATCAAACTGTACCCAGTAATCATATAGTATATTGTATAGTAGTAAGTTTGATTATCTCAAGCATATATGCATACCAACCTATGCTCAGTGCTCAGACCTGCTCTGGTTTTTTTTTTTTTTTTTTTTTTTTTTTTTTTTTTTTTTTGAGATGGAGTTTCACTCTTGTTGCCCAAGCTGGAATGCAATGGTACAATCTTGGCTCACTGCCACCTCCGTCTCCCAGGTTCAAGCAATTCTCCTGCCTCAGCCTCCTGAGTAGTTGGGATTACAGGCGTGCACCACTATGCCCTGCAATTTTTTTGTATTTTTAGTAGAAACGGGGTTTCACCATGTTAGCCAGGCTGGTCTCAAACTCTTGACCTCAGGTGATCTGCCTGTCTCAGCCACCCAAAGTGCTGGGATTACAGGTGTGAGTCACTGCACCCAGCCTCTGGTTTTATATATGATAGCCTGAAAAGGCATAGCAGCTAGGCTACCTGAAGACTGATGTGACTATCATTCACTTGGATGTTGTAATCTACAAATGTACAGGATTTAGGGTATGGAAACTTACCCATCCTTCTGTCCTGGAATATGTGCTGGGTATCCTAACAGCACTTTATTTAAAGATCTTTTAGAAAAATGAATCCAGATTTTTTTACTGATGTGATGTCTGTGTTTGTTTTTTTTGGTCAATCCAAGCCCCCTATTAAAATTTGTTGTCATGTTTGATTTTGCTTCCCAGAAAACAATTGAGTGGATGGTTTTTGAGTAAAAAAAGTTGGGGGTTGGGGGAGGAGATAATATGGACACAAGGGGGTAGAATGTGTTCACTATGTTTTTTAAGTCAGAAGAATTAGTAAACTGATAGATTTGGAAATTCTAAAAACACTTGCTCATCTTCATTTTTGGAGGCCTTAAAAAAATGAGGAAATTTATTATGGTGGGGCTTTTGTACTCTTTTACTTGATGGCTTTATCCTTAGGCTGGTAGCTAGAAAGCTGAAAATGTCCAAGAAGATTTTGAGTAAGTTCCTCATTTCTCAACAGGAAAAAATAGACAAATATGAGACAGATGATTATATTGTACAAATGAATAAAAATTTTTACTGTCTGCATAATCGTGCCCAAAGTTCATGCTTATTCATTAACATACTTGAAGACTTTGTTTTAGGTACATTTTTACTCAATATTTTAATCAATTACTTCTGTAAAGGTAAAAAAATTCTATTACTTACGAAAATAGTGAAAAATCTCGTGATTCAAGTGCATTATTTTTTAAAGACTTGACCCAAAAGTGAGCCAAAGTAACCTGGCATATCTGACCCAAAGTAACTTGGGTCACTTTGACCCAACTGTTGAAAAAATAATTAATGCACTTGAATCATAAGATTCATTTGAGATGGCCCTCATTTTAAATAGATGTTAGATAATGGGTTAGTGGGCTCCTAATTCCAGGAGAAATGAAACGCTATTGAAGCAACATTCTTCACTAGTTTTAATTTCCACTACACACCCATTAGAATGGCTAAAATTAGGGAGATTAACAAAAACAAATATTGGTAAAGGTATAGAACAACTAGAAATCTTTAACATTGCTTGTGGGAATTAAAATTTATATAATCACGTGGAAAGCAGTTTGTCGGTTTCTTACCCAGCTGAAAACACAGTTGTCATTAAACCAAATTATATTCCTATGTATTTCTCCAAGAGAAATGAAAACATTCTTTTATATAGAGACTTAAACACAAATGTTTATAGCAATTTTATTCATAATAGTACCAAATGGAAACAACCTAAATGGCCACAACAGGTGAGTGGGTAGACATTTGTGGTATATGCATAAAATAGAATATTGCATGACAATAAGAAGGATCAAATCACTGATGCAGGCAACAACATGGATATATCTCAAAAACAGGTTGAGTGCAGGAAGATAAAGCAAAGAAGTGTATATATTTAATTCCATTATGTGAGACTCTAGAAAGGAAAAATCTATAGGAGCAGAAAGAAGTCCAGTTGGTTGCCTAGGGCTTGGGTTGGGGAAATTGACTGGGAAGGTCATCAGGAATTTATCTGAGCTAATGGAATTGTCCCCTGTCATGGTTGGCATGGTGGTTACATGACTATATACATTTGTTAAAGCTTATTATTAAACTGTACTCATGAAATATGTACATTTTATTTTATGTAAATTATGCCTCAATACAGTTGATTAAAACAGGATAATTGTATAAATCTACAAAAAAGTAGACAGACCAACAAAGTATGTAGTAATGGAAACAGAAGCTCCATGAATGCAATAGATTGAGCTGCAAAGTAATAAACAAACTGTTGGCATATGTCGATTAATTCAATCAATTGGACATCCACACCCAAACAAAATTCCCACTATGACTTCAGAGAGTATCATATATGCAGACCTGCCCTTGAGGCCTAAAGAATATTGGCTAACATCAGACAACAAGAACTGATAATCATTATTATATTAGTTATTATATTTGATAACATATATACTTCTCTTGGTGAATAACATTAATGTATCTCTATGTTTACATCAAATTTTCTATAGTCGTTTATTGGAAAACAATAATTTCAATACCAAATACAAACTGAGGAAGATTTTTCAATGGAGATAATGTGCTTATATTTCACATGAATATGAACTATCTTGCCAAGTAAGGTCTCACTGTACATCCCAGAATGACTATTATATGGAAAAAATAGTCTTTAAGAATTAAAAAAGATAGACATCATAGAATGGAATATAAAAGCTAGAAGATAATTAAGATAAAAATCACAGACTGACCTCTACTTGTTCTGTTAAAATTTTCTCTGCAAAGAGACACATGTTTGGTGAGTTCTAGGGGCAAGCCTCAAATTTTAGAGCAGCAAAGATCTAAAATTGACATCTTAACATCACAACTAAAAGAAATACAGAAGCAAGGGCAAACACATTCAAAAGCTAGCAGAAGGCAAGAAATAACTAAGATTAGAGCAGAAATGAAGGAGATAGAGACACAATAAAATCCTTCAAAAAAATCAATGAATCCCGGAGCTGTTTTTTTGAAAAGATCAACAAAATTGATAGACCACTAGCAAGACTAATAAAGAAGAAAAGAGAGAAGAATGAAATAGACACAATCAAAAATGATAAAGGGGATATCACCACTGACCCCACAGAAATACAAACTACCATCAGAGAATACCATAAACACTTCTATGCAAATAAACTAGAAAACCTAGAAGAAATGGATAAATTCCTGGACACATACACTCTCCTAAGACTAAACTAGGAAGAAATTGACTCCCTGAATAGACTAGTAACTGGCTCTGAAATTGAGGCAATAATTAATAGCCTAACAACCAAAAAAAGTCCAGGACCACATGGATTCACAGCTGAATTCTACCAGAGGTACAAGGAGGAGCTGATACCATTCCTTCTGAAACTAGTCCAATCAATAGAAAATGAGGGAATCATCCATAACTCATTTTATGAGGCCAACATCATCCTGATACCAAAGCCTGGCAGAGACACAACAAAAAAAGAGAATTTTAGACCAATATCCCTGATGAACATCGATGCAAAAATCCTCAATAAAATACTGGCAAACCAAATCCAGCAGCACATCAAAAAGCTTATCCACCATGATCAAGTGGGCTTCATCCCTGGAATGCAAGGCTGGTTCAATATATGCAAATCAATAAATGTAATCCAGCATATAAACAGAACCAAAGACAAAAAACACATGATTATCTCAATAGATGCAGAAAAGGCCTTTGACAAAATTCAATGGCCCTTCATGCTAAAAACTCTCAATAAATTCGGTATTGATGGAATGTATCTCAAAATAATAAGAGCTATTTATGACAAACCCATACTCAATATCATACTGAAAGGGCAAAAACTGGAAGCATTCCCTCTGAAAACTGGCGCAAGACAGGGATGCCCTCCCTCACTGCTCCTATTCAACACAGTGTTGGAGGTTCTGGCTAGGGCAATCAGGCAGGAGAAAGAAATAAAGGGTATTCAATGAAGTCAAATTGTCCCTGTTTGCAGATGACATGATTGTATATTGAGAAAACTCCACTATCTCAGCCCAAAATCTCTTTCAGCTGATAAGCAACTTCAGCAAAGTCTCTGGATACAAAATCAACGTGCAAAAATCACAAGCATTTTTATACACCAATAACAGACAAACGGAGAGCCAAATCATGAGTGAACTCCCTTTCACAATTGCTTCAAAGAGAATAAAATACCTAGGAATCCAACTTACAAGGGATGTGAAGGACCTCTTCAAGGAGAACTACAAACCACTGCTCAGTGAAATAAAAGAGGACACAAACAAATGGAAGAACAGTCCATGCTCATGGATAGGAAGAATCAATATCATGAAAATGGTCATACTGCCCAAGATAATTTATAGATTCAATGCCATCCCCATTAAGCTACCAATGACTTTCTTCACAGAATTGGAAAAAACTACTTTAAAGTTCATATGGAACCAAAAAAGAGCCCGCATTGCCAAGACAATCCTAAGCTGAAAGAACAAGGCTGGAGGCATCAGACTACCTGACTTCAAACTATACTACAAGGCTACAGTAACCAAAACAGCATGGTACTGGTACCAAAACAGAGATATAGACCAATGGAACAGAACAGAGCCCTCAGAAATAATACCACCCATCTACAGCCATCTGATCTTTGACAAATCTGACAAAAACAAGAAATGGGGAAAGGATTCCCTATTTAATAAATGGTCCTGGGAAAACTGGCTAGCCATAAGTAGAAAGCTGAAACTGGATTCCTTCCTTACACCCTTATACAAAAATTAATTCAAGATGGATTAGAGACTTAAATGTTAGATCTAAAACCATAAAAACTCTAGAAGAAAATCTAGGCAATACCATTCTGGACATAGGCATGGGCAAGGACTTCATTTCTAAAACACCAAAAGCAATGGCAACAAAAGCCAAAATTGACAAATGGGATCTAATTAAACTAAAGAGCTTCTGCACAGCAAAAGAAACTACCATCAGTGTGAACAGGCAACCTACAGAATGGGAGAACATTTTTGCAATCTACTCATCTGACAAAGGGCTAATATTCAGAACCTACAAAGAACTCAAACAAATTTACAAGAAAAAAACAAACAACCCCATCAAAAAGTGGGCAAAGGATATGAACAGACACTTCTCAAAAGAAGACATTTATGCAGCCAACAGACACATGAAAAAATGCTCATCATCACTCGCCATCAGAGAAATGTAAATCAAAACCATAATGAGATACCATCTCACACCAGTTAGAATGGCGATCATTAAAAAGGCAGGAAACAACAGATGCTGGAGAGGATATGGAGAAATAGGAACACTTTTACACTGTTGGTGGGACTGTAAACTAGTTTAACCACTGTGGAAGACAGTGTGGTGATTCCTCAAGGGTCTGGAACTAGAAATACCATTTGACCCAGCCATCCCATTACTGGGTATATACCCAAAGGATTATAAATCATGCTGCTATAAAGACACATGCACACATATGTTTCTTGTGCACTGTTCACAATAGCAAAGACTTGTAACCAACCCAAATATCCATCAATGACAGACTGGATTAAGAAAATATGGCACATATATACCATGGAATACTATATAGCCATAATAAAGGATGAGTTCATGTCCTTTGTAGTGACATGGATGCAGCTGGAAACCATCATTCTCAGCAAACTATCACAAGAACAGAAAACCAAACACTGCACGGGTTGGCTCAAGCTCAGCACTAGGTGGGAATTGAAGAATGAGAGACATCTTGGACACAGGAAACCCCGTCTCTAAAAAAAAAAAAAAATACAAAAAATAAAAAATAGGGGAACATGTAGTCCACACGGGGCTGAGGCAGGAGAATGGCGTGTTGTGGGAGATCGGGGGGTGACAGAGCAAGGTCTCAAAAAAAAAAAAAAAAAAAAAAAAAAAAAGAGCACGTTCTCACTCATAGGTGGGATAGCATTGGAGGAAGAACATATAACACGGGGGCCTGTTGTGGGGTCGGGGGAATGTAAATGACGAAATGACGAGTTAATGGGTGCAGCACACCAACATGGCACATGTATACGTATGCAACAAACCTGCACATTGCACATGTACCCGAGAACATAAAGTGTAAAAAAAAAGAGGATTATATATCAGACTCTATCCAGATGGAGCCTCACCTGTTTGAGTGATGAAAAAGTGACATCTACATTTCATTTTAAATTTGAATCAGATACCCATATTAGAATAATTTTAAAATACCCTTTTATACTATTCTTATATACCTACAATGCTGAGTGGCATGGCACCAACGCGAGCAAGATGCCAGCTTCTAGTTAGCTAACAAGTGCTGTTCTTTGGGTTCATTGTGGACCTTGCCATCTCCCAAGTTTCTTGGAGGTTGTAAGCCTTCTTATGACAAAATCAAACACAAAAAAGAAAAAACCCAGCATATTTTACTTGCTGTGCAGTTCTATCACATAGATTTCAGAAAAAATATCAGTGATGATGAATTTTCCTAGTTATGCTTGAGAACCTGACACACAATTTTGAGAGTGGCTTCATGTTGTGCTGCTCAGTTTAAACTAAAAATTGTCCAATTGCTAAACCAAATATACCCCAGGTTTGCCAAGAAAAATAATCTATTTTCCTATTTCCTGTGCTTCATCAGGGTACAAAACATAAAATAAGCCAAAATTCCTCCACAGTGGGCTTGCAATCTTAAAGAGACCATTATTTTCTACACAGAAAGTCAAATATTTTTTCCAGGACCATTTTTCTTGCTGCCTACATTGAGCATTGAGAAATCAGTGAGAGCCTTCTTGGGAAAAATTGAATTGATAGGGGAATCTGGCTTGAGGAAACAGGAAGTGGGTTTCTATTGCTGTATATGGCCAGGAGAGAATGGGACTTCTAGACTACATTGTTGAAGGTGTGCGAATAATTCCTGGAAACAGTGACTATTTCTTTTGGTGCTTATCTAAACCAAAACAAAATTAATCCATTACTCCTCATTTAAGGACAAAGCTAGGCTAATATGGATGAATTTTTCTGAGCTTTCTTTCTTTTCAAGGAAAAGGAGATCAAGTTGGGAAAGACCAATGCAACACTTCTAAAAAGTCTTTTTGTGCAAACATATTTCATCCATTAGGGTAATGTTTTCTTCAGGCTTGTCCAGGAATAAATCCCAACCTTCTCCCCTTAAGATCTGAAAGACACAGCTGATTTGTTTTCAGTTGGGGCAATGAAATGTTTAAATGGGAAACACATGTCCATTTGGTTTGGAGAGGACATGCTAGGAAGCTTCTTGTTTATGAGGCTCCCATTCAGGAATAATCTGACAGCCACAGAAAGACTAAACAAGCAACTAGCAATTAACTCCTAAATAATACCTCTTCCTGGGAAGATAGTGGATTTTAATTCCATGTAGGATACTCATTACCTAATACAAGGTTTAAAAGGCTTTTTATTTCAAAAAGGAGGAAATATTGTTTAAAAAAACCTCACTTAGTTGTTGCCCTTCTCTTTCTTGGAACACGAATCATTTGCCCTAACTGCTGTACCCAAATGCTCATGATCCCAGATTGCTGACTGTCCTAAGTAGTGTTTCCCCACAGGTATTTCTTTCTAGCATTTCTTCTACCTGAATACACTTTTCTAAATCCTAGCTCCCAAGAAAAATCAGCTGAAAAATTGGAGAAATGTGAAAAATAGTATATTCTGAGAGACATAACTCAATAAACAACATAGAAAAGTTATTGAGTCAAATGAGTCTCATAAAGTGATGCCACTTGGAGCGGAAGTTTAAGGTTCGTGTTTTTGTTACCAGGACAGGAGCACATAAGAGTGACGTGGTCACAGTGTAATCAGTTTTGCTTGTAGTTGCACCAGTGCTTTAACTATGTGCTCATGGCCTTGTGTGCTGCTAATGGTGCATCGTTCTTGTAAATAAAATTAATATTTTTATGTTTTATTGTACTAAATATTTTACACAAATTCTGTGAGTAGTGTTTCAAGAAATAATGGGTTTTGGAAGCAAAACAATTTCTTATATTAGTAATATTGACATGTGACTCTGTATGCTCCTGTTGTTAGATAGTCTGAATGCTACATTATTTAAATAACATTAATAATTTAAGCAAATAGTTTTTACATATCCATAATAATGAGTGAAGAGTGTAAAGAATGTTGGAAGTAATTTAAGAATAACTTAGGGCTTTTGAAATTCCTGAGAATTCCCAGAAATTCTCATCACTTGTTCCCTAAATCCCTAAGATTAACACCTTTGAGAATTTGGATGCTAGTACTACCTGAATTTAGGAAGAAACTTCATTCTAGAATGGAATACTGGAGCCCTGGTGTGAAGTGTCCAAGCAAAGAATGTTGAAAACATTTTGAACTTAAGAATTGGAAGAGTAGAAATAGGCCCTCCTTCAGAAACTTGACCACTAGCTGGCCTTAAGCAAGTCACCTGGTCTCTTGAGACTCATCTACAATATGGACATACTCATACTTACTGGATTGTTGATAATACCAAATAAGGTTAGGAATTCTATCCCTTTGTGTACTCTAGATAAATAAGGAGCACAAATTCAGGCAATAATCTCAAGTTATTTTTGCTAAATTTTCTGTGTCATGTATAAATTTGGGTAGGACAACAACTGGAGTTAATAATAAATGAATAAGTATTATTTATTACTTAATTATTATTATTATACACACATTTTAAAGATATCCACAATAATGAATAAAGATTGTCAAGACTGTTATTAGTACTTCAGGGCTGACTGGAAAATTGGTAGAAAAAACTTTGTGGCCAATTCCAAGTATGTGTTCTGTCCCTGGTAAGGAGTTTTTCTGTGTACAAAAGAGGATCACGAAAGGGTGTGGTGAATGGCTGATGGACTTTGAAATCCAGGGGGGTAATTGGTGACTGCTGCCTCCAACTGGACTCCAGATTCAGTAGCCTTTCTTTGTTCAATATTGGAAAACCTTCTACCAGTCTAAAGAGAAAACACAAAGAAAAGATCAGCCACAACAGAAAATCAAAGGTCAGCTGTGGCCCAAGAATGCTACCATATTTTTGAGGTCATTAGAACAGTAGTCATCCAGTTTTCCACTGTTTCCACACTTCCATTATTGAAGTACCATTTTATACTTTCTACAATATCTGCATAACACCTGTATTCTTATTTACTTAGCATTTTTCTTTAATCTGGCTCATTTTTAAACTTAGTTTTATCCCAAACAGTAATAAACCTGAAATTATTGATTGATGTGCAAATTATATTTGTCTAAGGCACATTTATATAACCATTACATATATCATAACATATTGGTAGATGACTATAACACTAAGCAAATGCCCATCTGTGCACCATCAAAAATCATCTCATCAACCACTGGACCACACTTTGGGAAGACTCAGAGGCGATTTTCACTGAGTTTAGTAACAAACTCTAAAGGAAAGTCATCTTAAGTGAATAAGGGAAGCAAACCTGGACAGTTACACAGGACCCTGCACTCAGAAAGACCCCATGCCTGCTTTAGTCTGTTCTTACATTGCTATAAAGAACTACTTGAGACTGGGTAATTTATAAAGAAAAAAGGTTTAATTGACTCAGTTCTGTGGGCTGTACAGGCTTCTGCTGCTGGGGAGGCCTCAGGAAATTTACAATCATGGTAGAAGGCGAAGAAGAAGCAGGCATGGTCCTCACATGGCCAGAGCAGGGGAGAGAGAGAGAGAGAGAGAGAAAAGGGAGGTGCTATACACTTTCAAATAACCAGATCTTATGAGAACTCTGTCATGAGAACAGCAAGGCAGAAGCCCATGACCATGATCTAATTACCTCCCACCGGGACCTTCCTAAAACACTGTGAATTACAATTTGACATAAAATTTGGCTGGGGACACAGAACCAAACAATATGAAATGCTGTGTTGCCACTTCTTGAAATTCTCAATTATTTGTGAATAAAAGATCCCACATTTTTTTTCCACCAGGTCTTGCAAATTATACAGCCAGTCCTGAAGAGGTAAAGGAATATAAAAGGTATGGTATAAGAACATGGCTCAGCTGTAATGCTGAAATTTGTTTTACACCAACAGCTCCTTTATAGTGACTCATTAAATAGTCATTAGAGAAACTACCACCCGAAAGCTATATAACACATCTGTGGAAGATAAAATGGAAATATTATGTGTTTTTTATCCAATGTTAAAGCTTATAGTCAGGTTGGGGAGATAACATTGATATTCATTAAGCAATTAGAGATTCTATAATTAAGAGCTAAATTATATGTTGTGGCTAAAAATTACAATAGTAGTTTAAGAGAGAAAGACACCTTTGAGGACAGGAGCAGTAGGAGAAGGTGTGAAAGGAAAGATTTGAGCCATTTGATAGCTCACATATCTATTTTTAGAAATGTCTCTACTAAGCTTCTCATGTACAACCCTTCAGAGGCTAGTCCCAACCTCTCTCTCCAGCTTCATCTTTGACCAGTCTCTTCAAATATAGAACTGTGTCTAACATTTACAAAACTCAGGTCAAGAGGGTCAATGGAATAAGGATGATGCTGGCTTCATAAAATGAGTTAGGGAGGACTCCCTCTTTTTCTGTTGTTTGGAATAGTTTCAGAAAGAATGGTACCAGCTCCTCTTTGTACCTCTGGTAGAATTTTGCTGTGAATCCGTCTGGCTTGGGCTTTTTTGGTTGGTAGGCTCTTGATTACTGACTCAATTTCGGAACTTGTTATTGGCCTATTCAGGGATTTGACTTTTTCCTGGTTGAGTCTTGGGAGGGTGTATGTGTCCAGGAATTTATCCATTTCTTCTAGATTTCCTAGTTTATTTGCATAGCGGTGTTTATAGTATTCTCTGATGGTAGTTTGTATTTCTGTGGGATTGCTGGTGATATCCCCTTTATCATTTTTTATTGCATCTTTCTGATTCTTCTCTCTTTTTTTTTCTTTATTAGTCTGGCTAGCAGTCTATCTATTTTGTCAATCTTTCCAAAAAAACAGCTCCTGGAATCATTGATTTTTTTGAAGGGGTTTTTTTTGTGTCTCTATCTCCTTCAGTTCTGCTCTGATCTTAGTTATTTCTTGTGTTCTGCTAGCTTTTGAATTTGTTTGCACTTTCTTCTCTAGTTCTTTTAATTGTGATGTTTGGGTGTTGATTTTAGATCTTTCCAACTTTCTGATGTGGGCATTTAGTGCTATAAATTTCCCTCTAAACACTGCTTTAGCTGTGTCCCATAGATTCTGATACATTGTGTATTTGTTCTCATTGGTTTCAAAGGACTTATTTATTTCTGCCTTAATTTCATTATTTACCCAGTAGTCATTCAGGAGCAGCTTTTTCAATTTCCATGTAGTTGTGCATTTCTGAGTGGGTCTCTTAATCCTGAATTTTAATTTGATTGCACCATGGTCTGAGAGACTTTTTGTTATGATTTCCATTCTTTTGTACTTGCTGAGGAGTGTTTTACTCCCAATTATGTGGCCAACTTTAGAATAAGAGTGATGTAGTGCTGGGAAGAATGTATATTCTGTTGATTTGGGGTGGAGAGTTCTGTAGATGTCTATTAGGTCAGCTTACTCCAGAGCCGAGTTCAAGTTCTGAATATCCTTGTTAATTTTCTGTCTTGTTGATCTGTCTAATATTGACAGTGGGGTGTTAAAGTCTCCCGCTATTATTGTATGGAAGTTTAAGTCTCTTTGTAGGTCTTGAATAACTTGCTTTATGAATCTAGGTGCTCCTGTATTAGGTGCATATAAATTTAGGAGAGTTAGCTCTTCTTGTTGCATTGAACCCTTTATCATTATGTAAGGCCCTTCTTTGTCTTTTTTGATCTTTGTTGGTTTAAAGTCTATTTTATCAGAGACTAGGATTGCAACCTCTGCTTTTTTTTTTTTTTTTTTGCTTTCCATTTTCATAGTAAATATTCCTCTATCCCTTTATTTTGAGCCTATGTGTCTTTGCATGTGAGATGGGTCTCCTGAATATAGCACACCAATGGATCTTGACTCTTTATCCAATGTGGCAGTTTGTGTCTTTTAATTAGGGCATTTAGCCCATTTACATTTAAGGTTAATATTGTTATGTGTGAATTTGATCCTATCATTATGATGCTAGCTGGTTAGTTCGCAAAACATGGCAGAGACACAACAACAACAACAAATTCAGACCAATATCCCTGATGAACATCGACATGAAAGTTTTCAGTAAAATACTGGCAAACTCAATCCAGCAGCACATCAAAAAGCTTATCCACCATGATTAAGTCAGCTTCATCCCTGGGATGCAAGGCTGGCTCAACACATGCAAATCAATAAACGTGATCCATCACATAAACAGAATCAATGACAAAACCACATGATGATCTCAGTAGATGCAGAACAGGCCTTTGATAAAATTCAACACCCCTTCATGCTAAAAACTCTCAATAAACTAGGCATTGATGGAATGTATCTCAAAATAGTAAGAGCTATTATGGCAAATCCCCAGCCAATATCATACTGAATGGGCAAAAGCTGAAAGCATTCCCTTTGAAAACTGACACAAGACAAGGATGCTATCTCTCACCACTCCTACTCAATATAGAATTGGAAGTTCTGGCCAGGGCAATCAGGCAAGAGAAATAAATAAAAGGTATTCAAATAGGAAGAGAGGAAGTCAAATTGTCTCTGTTTGCAGATGACATGATTGCATATTGAGTAAACCCCACTGTCTCAGCCCAAAAACCCCTTAAGCTGATAAGCAACTTCAGCAAAGTCCCAGGATAAAAAATCAATGTGCAAAACCACCAGGGTTTCTATACAACAATAACAGACAAACAGTCAAATCATGAGTGAACTCCCATTCACAATTGCTACAAAGAGAATAAAATACCTAGGAATGCAACTTACAAGAGATGTGAAGGACTTCTTCAAGGAGAACTTCAAACCACTGCTCAAGGAAATAAGAGAGGACACAAACAAATGGAAAAACATTCCATGCTTATGGATAGGAAGAATATCGTGAAAATACTGCCCAAAGTAATTTATAGATTCAATGCTATCCCCATCAAGGTACTATTGACTTTCTTCACAGAATTAAAAAAAAAAAAAAAACTACTTTAAATTTCATATGGAACCAAAAGAGAGTCCAAATAGCCAAGAAAATCCTTAGCAAAAAGGACAAAGCTGGAGGCCTCACACTATCTGACCTCAAACTATACTACAAGGCTACAGTAACCAAAACAGCACGGTACTGGTACCAAAACAGTTATATAAACCCATGAAACAGAACAGAGGTATCAGAAATAATGCCAAACATCTACAACCATCTGATCTTTGACAACCCTGTCTAAAACAAGCAATGGGGAAGAGATTCCCTATTTAATAAATGGTGTTGGGAAAACTGGCTAACCATATGTAGAAAACTGAAACTGGACCTTTTCCTTACACCTTATACAAACATTAACTCAAGATGGATTAAAGACTTAAATATAAGACCTAAAACCATAAAAACCTTAGAAGAAAACCTAGGCAATATCATTCAGGACATCGGCATGAGCAAAGACTTCATGTCTAAAACACCAAAAGCAATGGCAACAAAAGCCAAAATTGTCAAACGGGATCTAATTAAACTAAAGTAACTATTATCAGAGTGAACAGGCAACCTACAGAATGGGAGAAAATGTTTACAGTCTACCCATCTGACAAAGGGCTAATATCCAGAATCTACAAAGAATTTAAACAAATTTACAAGAGAAAAACAAACTACCCCATCAAAAAGTGGGAGGATGTGAACAGACACTTCTCAAAAGAAGACATGCATGTGGCCAACAAACATATGAAAAAAAGCTAATCATCACTGGTCATTAGAGAAATGCAAATTAAAACCACAATGAGATACCATCTCATGCCGGTTAGAATGTGATCATTAAAAAGTCAGGAAACTAAAGATGCTGGAGAGGATGTGGAGAAATACGAACACTTTTACACTGTTGGTGGGGTTATAAATTATTTCAATCACTCTGGAAGACAGTGTGGTGATTCCTCAAGGATCTAGAACCAGAAATACCATTTGACCCAGCAATCCCATTACTGAGTATATACCCAAAGGTTATAAATCAATCTACTGTAAAGACACCTGCATACGTATGTTTATTGCAGCCCTATTCACAATAGCAAAGACTTGGAACCAACCCAAATGCCCATCAACATCAATGATAGACTAGATAAAGAAAATGTGGCACATATACACCATGGAACACTATGCAGCCATAAAGAAGGATGAGTTCATGTCCTTTGCAGGGACATGGATGAAGGTGAAACCGTCATTCTCAGCAAACTAACACAGGAACAGAAAACCAGACACCACATGTTTTCACTCGTAAGTGGGAGTTGAACAATGAGATAACATGGACACAGGGATGGGAACATCATACACTGGGGCCTGTTGGGGGGTGGGGGACTAGGGGAGGGATAGCACTAGGAGAAAAACCTAATGTAGATGATGTGCTGATGGATGCAGCAAACTACCATGGCGTGTGTATACCTATGTAACAAATCTGCACATTCTGCACATATATCCCAGAACTTAAAGTATAATAAATAAATAAATAAATATGAAAAAGAGTGTCAATGGAGGCTCACATACAATGTATTTAGATATTTAAAAGTTATAAAGCAAGGTAACAAACAGGTAAACAAAACACATCATACTATGCTATGGTGATTATCTTACATTTATAGCAATCTGAAAGGCTAGGTTTAACTTTAGAATTCCTGGACTCCTAGGAGCTCCACTCTTGAGCTTGGTAGGGCAGGGTTAGTTGGCTCCCAGCCTGAGCCCTACAGTCTGCTAGTCCTTCTCTTTCTATGTGTGGTTCCAGCCTTCAGTGTGAGGGCCCTCATATACACCATGTGGACTCCAGCTCACACATCCAAGCTCATCCATAGCTCCAGAAACAGCTCTCCACCTCAGTGTAGGGTTGTCCACGTCAGCAGCATAATCTGTCTTTAGGAGGATGGACTTTGGGAAAAGTTTGTGCAGACCCTTAATTGGGTTTGGGGTCCATGTGGGCAGGGAATTCTGGATCCCTGGAAACCAAACTCTGGTCTGCAAAGGTTGTAGGGCTGGCTCTGGGTGAGCGAGTCCTCTTGCCCATGGACTTCTTATTCTTACAAAGCATGCAGCTGGAGGAGGGCTGAAACATGGTCCTCTAACACACAGGATCCAGGACAGATACTGCTAATATTTCCTATATTTTACCCCTCTCCCAGTTTCTCTTTTTCCCTAAAAAGTGCTTTTTAGTATCTTTTCATCTTCGCATACCTTATTCCCTCACTCCTTCTGGCTTTCTTTTTTTGTGTAGAACACCCACGTCTACTCTGTTTGAATAGGACCTTGTTCAAATGTCATTTTATCTTTGAAGCTTTGCAAACTTTCTTAAGTAGAGATAGCTCATTTATGCTTTGCAGTCCCTTGGCATTTTGTTTATGTCTCTTTGATGGCCTTTGTTACTCTGCATTGAAATCACTATCTTTCTCCACTACATCACGAATGCTTTGTGCATGTTTGGTCTCTTGTACCAAAAGCGTGATTGGTGACACATAGTATTCCCTCTTATAAATATAGTTACTGAGGGAATCAATAAATTAAATATACTCTTGTGGTCCCAAGTATGCCACACTATGTAAAAGTTTATTTATCTTGAAGCATTACTTGTCTCTAAGAGTAGAGGTAAGCATCTACATGACACGGTCCTAGTGGCAACTGGAAACACTCAGTCCATCCAGATGTTTGGTATCACGTGGATAAATCTCCAGATGATTGACTGAATTTTTCAGTTTTCATTGGAATGATTGGCATTGTGTATATATGGCCTTATGTTATCAGCCCTGCACTCGTGCCACACTGGGTTCAAAAAGTTACTATTACAGACCCAAATGCTTAGTGAGCTGTTAATGGGACACACCATTCTTCATCATATTCTACTCATGTGAAAGCTGACAAGTTTAGTGCCAAAGGTGATTTCAGTCCATCAGTCCTCATTGTCATGATCAACTAGCATGTATTAGGCATTCACATGTGCAAAGCACATTTTCCAATGAAAGACATCATGACAAACATTAGCTGATGAAACGGTTTTTCTTAAAGCTGTGGAATCAACTTTCTGGCTGTCTACTACGCTATTTTATAAGAATTTGCCTAAAGAGAGTTCAAAGCATCTACCACATTTTGATGGTTAAAATCTCACTCATCATGGAAGTTCTGGTTCCCTAGTTTCTCACCCACGCTTATGCCCTTGCCCTTTATCCCAAACTCTGTTTATTGGGTGTGCAGTTTGTTGGCACACTCTGCCACTTAGCTTAAGTAGCTGAGGTACAGCGGAAACACAGTACACTGAGAATCAGAAGACTGATTTCTACCTTGCCTCTGTCATTTGTTGATTTGAGGAAAATTATTTAACTTCTCAGACACTTGGTTTCCTGATTTGTAATTCTCAATACCTGCCTTACAGATTTGCTGTGAGGCTAAACAAAATAATGTATGAGAAAGTGCTCTGAAAACTCCCAAGTAATACAAAAATATTACGGATTATCGTTATTTGGCATTTGATTTGAGGTGTTGCCTCTCTTCTAATACAATCTTAGATGGAGTCTAAGGAATTGTCCTTTGGGGGTCCAGATGTAACAACAAAATAGTAAAAACTGAATAAAAGCTAATAAGAAGTAATGATAATACTTGTGATGGAGAGAAGACAAAGATAATCTTTTAAGCACTGATAGAAAATTTGAGGCCTGAAACTTTCCAGAGGTCTCCAAGGAGATTCCAGGACTCATGCAAACTCCAAGAGTCAATGTGTTCCTTCTATTGCACTGCCCTCTCCCAGAGACAGTGCTCCCTTAGGGTGCTATGAAGTGAGACCTAATTTTTCATGTGCTTTTATGGGGTTCTCATGATGGAAGAGCTGGAGAGCATCAAAGATGTGGCTCAGGGTGGTGTGTGCAAGCGATTCTGTCCCAATGGAGGCCTATGGGGCCAAGCGTTGCTATCCAATGTGGGGCTGTGATGAAAGGTAGCTAGCCAATAATTATGGAATTGTCCCTCTTTCTGGAAACAATGGCATGGACAAAGGTGCCCTTGTGGCTTTTTCTGAACAAACATATCTGGCCAACTGTTTCCCACAGCTGCTGGAGAAATTTAAGAATGTAGACACTTAAAAAGCCCCACTTAAAAGGAAAAATATAAGCACCTGTTATAGAATTGACAGAGTAAATTCAGATAAGATATGCCTTAGATGAGAACTAGTCAAGAAAAGGCCAGCATGCTAAAAAGGAGTTGTTTTAATTGCACAACAATACCACATGGTGGCTCTGGAAAGAACTGCACTGAGTATAAAACATCTACCAGTTTTCTCCCCTGCAGGGCCTTTCTTCAAGGTATTGCGTGAATTTCACAAAAACACGCACAGTTAAAAATGGAAAATTTGCTGAATATTAGGGACAGTTTTTTTAAATGTTTCAAATAAGTATTTTAAATGGTCATATTTTATGGAGCCTTCTCTGTTGGTCCCCAGGCAGATAGCCATCTTACGATGCACAGGCAATCCCACACAACACAGCACTCTGTGTTGCACGGTAATCAACCAGATTACTTGTCTTTCTCATCCGAGAGGTAGGAACTTTCTTGAGGACAAAGCTGTGTGTTTCATCTCTGAAAGGCAGGCTATGTGGAAAGAGCAGGTGTTCCCGTGATGGAGGTGTTTCTGCACTCACTCTTCCAGAGCTAACTATATGACTGTAAGAAAACTATTTACTTATTATATTCATTTTCCTAATCTGCAAATGGTTAAAAACGATGACTTCTTCAGAGTCATTGCAAGGAAGGTGAGTTCATGGGTGCATAGTGCCCAGCATATAGCAGATAAATTATTATTTGTTGTTGAATATTTAAATGTAAGATTCAACTGAAAAATATCTGCTTGTGTTTTTCATTTTGAAACCTGTGGATCTTTTCAAAAACTCAATGAAAATTAAGGATTAAAATAAAATGATCTTTTTATACCTTCTTTGTTCTTTCTTTTAATCTTCTCTTTTACCATCTTTTCAGGAAGACACTCATTGGATTACACTTATATAATTTTCCTAGCCTATCTCTAATCTCTCCTACTACATGTAACAATATGCTTATAGCTTTGTGACTTGCAAATATTCCTTCAGCCCACAAATTCGCTAACATAATCTTTTCTTTCTCCATTTTACTGTCAAAATTCACATGTTCCTTGCACAGGTTCTCACATTTCTTCACTGTGAAAACATTACAAACTTGCAAAGCTTGTTTATTACCCATCATGTTACAGGAACTAAATGTACTCTTGAAGATCTCCCAATGACTTTCTTATCGCCAAAATTCATGGACTTTTATAATACTATTATCTTATTTTTTAACATTGGAAGGAGTAAAAGTTCTATCTTCTAGATCCAGAGCCACAGTTGATTAATTTTATAATATTAACTGAGTCCCTCTAAAACTCTCCGGACTTTAGCTTCTAAATACATGTACTTTGCAACATTGTAAGAATAAAATGAGACAGACTCTATGAGAGGTCTTTGAAAACGGTGAATTTTTGTACTCATATTAGGAATTATTGCTCTTAGTACTATTATCAAAGGCGTAAAATTAAATATAAACGAAACCTGCTCTGGAAGACTCCACAGTCTACTGTTAAAGGAAGACCTATGCAAAATAATTTTAAAATAGTCAGGTGAGCTCCAAGAGAACCAGTATAAAACTTTTTTTGGAAAACCTGGGATGGAGTGACTATGTTGGGGAAACAAGGAGCAGGCATTTGATTGCTATCTGTGGAATTGATGAGAGAGTGATATTGATATAGAGACATCTCTGAGTAGAATCTAAAAGGTGAATTAGACCAATGGTAGGAAGATGATTCCAAGTAAATATCCTGGTAGGATATGTGTGGTACAGTGAGAAGTAGCCAAGAGCCGTGTTGTTCAGAGAATGTATACCATTATTACATTGTGCTCATTTCTAAAAAATAAAGTTCTAGAATGGCAACAAAGACAATTGTGTATAGATATTTCTTTAGCTTCTCCCAAATTATGTTTTAGTGACAATTCACTTTTCTTCCAACTTCCTTCAGGACAGTCTTAACTGGGAACAATTTTGCCTCCCAGGAAACACTTGGCAATGCCTGGAGACATTTTTGGTTGTCAAAACTAGGGGACTGCTACTGGCTTCTGGTGGGTAGAGGTCAGGGGTGCTGCTAGGTATTTTTCAGTGCCTAGGCAGCCCCACAAAACAGAAAATTATTCAACCCCGAGTGTCAATCCTGTTGAGGCTGAGAAATTCTGATCTAGGAAAATCTCTTCCCTTAACTCCACTCCTGTTAGGGGCACTTTGGACATCATTTGCTTTAATTATCTTACCTCCTCACTTTATGATCTCATAGGTCAATATCTGAAAACCCTTCACAATATTATTTCATATTTCCTTTTCTCAGGTGGGTAATGTGGCTTCTGTTTCCTGCTAGGCTCTTTTGACCAGTTTTTGAGTAAAACAGAAGGAAGCTAGAGCCAGAGACTGAAGGTAAGTTTTCATGAAGGTTTAGTGAGGCATTGCATTAGAGGAGTTTACAGTGGAGTGGAAATCACACAAACGACGTAGTTTTGTCCCTAAGGTAATTAAACAATTATTAAACCATGCTCACCCATTCCTTGAATCCTAGAAATCCAAAGACTTCTTCAAGACTTCTGCAAATTTCTTGGCAGAAGTGGAATGAGGAGTTGGACTGATATTCTAATGAGTACCTCTGCTTTTGTTCAAATTGTGTCTATATGTTACACACAGTGACCTAGATATAAAACATAGCTCCTTCCCTCTCAGCACATCCATTTCCACACAGCATACAGGCATGAGTTTAGTGTGCAGAGAAGTATTTGGAGGTAACTGGGAGACCTAGGAGAGCTTCACAATGCAGAAGTGGAAACAATGTTTAATTATATGTCATACTTTTTCAATCTAAAAATGTCTCCATCTCTAGGATTGTTCCACTGCGTTCCAGCCTGGGTGACAGACCAAGACTCCATCTCAAAAAAAAAAAAAAAAAAAAAAAAAGAAAAAAGAAAAGAAAAAGAAAAGAAGCTTCCACTTACAAATGGACTTACAGGTATTCCCTTGGCCCACAAATTCACTAACGGAATCTTTTCCTTTGGTCCACATAGATGCCAGCCTCACATAACCTAAGAAGCTACTTGCTCATGCTTGCCTTCCCTCTCATGAGTAAAACAGTCTCGTGCAGAAGAATTTAACCATCTATTTATTTCTCAGGCCTCTATCTAGGCAACATCCATGGCTACGAGGTCTTATCTTCAGACCTAGGTTGCTTATCAGAGTATTTTACTAAACAGTCATTTGTCTGTGTAAGAGAAAATCTAGTGCTAGCTATTAGGATAGTAAACTTTTATTTGCTGGGTAGAGACTGAGATGGAGGAGAAAGGCATTCTATCCATGCTTCCTTAGAACAGAGATGGCCCTGGAACCTTGCAGATAGGCAGAATGAGGAGCATCAGGTGACAGCACCATGGACAGCAGGGGCAGTAGCTAAGGGGAACTGTCCCATGGCTTCGTGAGAAGGCATCTACTGATAGGCAGTGGGGAGAGTGGGAGATGGAAAGAAGTTAGGGAGGAAAAACACAACAGATGTGTGATGGTAGCTGTAGTGGGAAGACTGATTTGTCAGCATATACACCACTGCTTAGAGATTTCAAGACATAATTGGGAGAGACTGTGGAAACCAGAGGTCTGCATAACCAGGTAAGTGCAGAATACTGGAGAGTTGTATGTCACTCCATCCCTATAATTCCAGGTGAGGCTTGAGGACACTCGTGTTGCATTTTATGTAAATGACCACAAGCCCTATCTCAGGACATTCTAGTAGCCTTGCTTTGGGGTCAAGAAACATTCCTTATAGCCGTAGCTCAAGTGTAACTTTTTTGTGATGTATTCACATACTTAATTTAAAAAGAATGCATTTTCTAGTTTTTTATATTGAAAATTAATTGAAGATGCACTCATATGTCTTAATTTTTTTTCAATAGTTTTCAAGAGATTAACCTCAAGGGACAGTCCTTTGTAATCCAGTTTATATCCTCCTCTACTCCCATTTTATTGCTGCCATGCTTGTTTGTCACCCAGCAGGAATGAAATCCCTAATACCAGAGATATGTTGGTCACTGTAAAGAGAGGAGAATCTGATGCTATAGAAAACTGCCTCATACTGGGGTTTGAAGAATCCACCCACAGTCTACACAGTCCTCATGATTATAAATATACATGGGTGGGTAGTATCATAATCTTGGAAATTAGTACATATTCCTGGAATGCTCAGGGACAAGAGACAAATAATGCATGTGCATATATAATATGTGTATGTACATAAATAATGCCTATCTGCTAGAATAAAGGTGTGGATCATAGCTTGTGGAAATGTTTAATAATTTAAGAGGAAAAACAGCCTTTAGTTACATTAGAAAGAATATTTCTATCTTAACAATATATTATTTATATATTTATCTATTAACTATGTGTTAACAACAGTCTGCTAATTAAAACCGACCATGAAGCATAGTTTAATTCATATGAATTTGAAAATAATCTATTAAAAATAGTACATCATTTTGAGCTGTCACTTCTCGCACCCTTGACTTAAATAAAATTATTACAGTTTTTACTATACTTTTGCACAATGCCCAGTTTCATTTTGAAGAGCAGTTCTATTTTCTATGGAAAGATGATGGAGATATGGTAAAAGGTGAACTATGTTACAATAGGATGTCCTAGCTTCCATTCTGGCTCTGCCATGTAAGAGCTATTTTTGAACTGGAATAAAGAGTCCTGCCCCTGGACTTCATCATTCTCACCTATTAAATGAGAGCTGCATGACCTCTAAGTTCCTGCCAGCTCTGTCAATCTCTGAGAATACTAGATTTTTCTCATCTTGCTCTTCCTTCTTTTACTCCTGTATTAGTCAGGGTTCTCTAGATGGACAGAACTAATGGAATATATATGTGTGTGTGTGTATATATATATGTGTATATATACACACATGTATATACTTAACACATAATAAGATACACATATATGTGTGTGTGTATATATACACATATATGTGTATGTATATGTATACATATATACACACACATATATATATACATATATATATATGCACATATGTATATATACACATATATGTGTATATATACATATATACACACATATATGTATATATATACACATATACACACATATATGTATATATATACACATATACACACATATATGTATATATATACATATATACACATATATGTGTATATATACACACACACACATATATATATTTCAGTGCATAGGCAGCCCCACAAAACAGAAAATTATTCAACCCCAAGTGCCCAAGTGTCAATCCTGTTGAGGCTGAGAAATTCTGATCTAGGAATTTCTATGCCGTGTGGAAATGGAAGGGCTGAGAAGCAGCTATGTTTTATATCTGGGTCACTGTGTGTAACACATAGACACAATTTGAACAAAAGCGGAGGTAATCATTAGAATATCAATCCAACTCCTCATTCCACTTCTGCCAAGAAATTTGCAGAAGTCTTGAAGAAGTCTTTGGATTTCCAGGATTCAAGGAATGGGTGAGCATGGTTTAATAATTGTGTAATTACCTTAGGGAAAGAGCTACGTTGTTTGGGTGATTTCCACTCCACTGTAAACTCCTCTAATGCAATACCTTACTAAACCTTCATGAAAACTCACCTTCAATCTCTGGCTCTAGCTTCCTTCTGTTTTACTCATATATATATGGAATATATATATATATATATATATATATATATATATATATATATATTCGGACCGCCAGTCCAAATTTCAAAACTGAAGAACTTGGAGTCCGATGTTCAAGGAGAGGAAGACTCCAGCAGGGGAGAAAGATGTAGGCTGGGAGGCTAGGCCAGTCTCTCTTTGCACACTTTTCTGCCTGTTTATATTCTAACTGTGCTGGCAGTTGATTAGATTGTGCCCACCCAGATTAAGGGTGGGTCTGTCTTTCCCAGCCCACTGTCTCAAATGTTAATCTCCTTTGGCAACAACCTCACAGACACACCAAGGATCAATACTTTACGTCCTTCAATCTAATCAAGTTGACACTAAGTATTAACTATCACAACTCCCATTACTTCTATTCTTTTAAATCATTATATTATAAAGACACATACATACAAATGTTCATTGTAGCACTATTCACAATAGAAAAGATATAGAGTCAACCTAAATGACCATCAATAATAGACTGGATAAAGAAAATGTGGTACATACACACCATGGAATACCATGCAGCCATAAAAAGAATGAGATTATGTCCTTTGCAGAAGCATGGATGAAGCTGGAGGTCATCGTCCTTAGAAAACTAACACAGGAACAGAAAACCAAAAACTGTATGTTCTCTCTTGTAAGTGGGAGCTAAATGATGAGAACACATGGACACTTAGAGAGGAACAACACACACTGGGGCCTTTCAGAGGGTGAAGGGTGGGAGGAGGGAGAGGATCAGGAAAAATAGCTAATGGGTACTAGGCTTAATATCTGGGTGATGAAATAGTCCATACAACAACCCCCCATGACACACGATTACCTATGTAACAAACCTTTACATGTACAGTGAACTTAAAATAAAAGTTAAAGGATCTTGTCAGCCTTGGTTATGTATCTTTTTCTCCACCTTTATTTTGCTTAATTCATAGTGGAAAAGGTCATATAGAGTTCTCCGCCTTCAGCCCTGTATTAATCTCATGCTGATTATTGAGGTGCAGTTCACACTGTTAAAGAGAAGAGGGTTTGAACTCAAGTAAACTTGGGTTTGAATCCTGGCTTCCCTATTTACTAGCTGTGTGACTTTGGGCATGTCATTTAAACTTCTTATTCACTGGGAGAATAGGGTTAAGAATGTCTTCTTCTTATATTTGCTGTGAGAATGCCTGATCTTCCTACTTATGCCAATATATCCAGTTTTTTCCTAGTGAGCCTCTTGACTTCAAACTATCCTCATTCAGTCAAAAAATATTTGTTGAGTGCTTCCTGCATGCAAGCACACTTCTAGATGCTTGGTTAAATAGAGAGCCCTGACCTTGTGGAGCTTATGTGCTAGAGACAAACAATAAACAACACATAATAAAGAAAATGCTATGGTATTTTAGAAGGTAATAATTGCTGTGGAAAATAGAAAACAGAATAAGGAGAATCAGAAATGTCAGAGGAGAAAGAAGCTTGTAATCCTAACTTGAAAGAGTAGGCAAGATTAAGAAGAGGTGAGGGGATTTAGTGAAATGCATATCTGAGGGAAGAGCATCCCAGCCAGAATGAATGCTTAGAGCAAAATCCTAGATCATATAAGACCTCATGGGGCATTGTCAGAGCTTTGTTTTTACTCTGCATGAAATAAAGAAACTCTGAAGAGTTTTTAACCTAGTATGCATAATTACCTTTTTTAAAAAAATCACTCTAGAAGCTGTGAAGATTCTCAACCTTAGCCTTATTGACATTTTGCATCAAACTTCTGCTTGGGCGATTTCTTGTGTATTGTGTATTGTTCATAACATCCTTAACCACACCTACTAGATGCCTGTAGTACTACCTCCCCCGGTCATGACAATAAAAAATGTCTCCAGGTAATATCCAATGTCCCTTGGTCAGCAGCAGGGGGTGGGGAGAACTTCCTCAGTTGAAAACTACTTGCATAGACTATTGAGAAGCAAGAGTAGAAATAGGAAAATCTTTTAGGAGGGCACTGCTATAATCTTGGCTAGAGCTCATAGTGGCTCAGACCAGGGTGGTAGCAGAAGATGTTGTGAGTAATGCTTTGAATCTGGAGAGACTTTGAAGGTAGAGAAAAATAGAATTCCTGATAGATTCAATATAGAGTGTGAGAAAAAGACAGAAGTCAAGAATGACTCAAAAGTTTTGGCCTGAGCAAATGGAAAGGTGGAATTGCCATTAATAGAGACATGTAATGCTATTGGAGGGGTAGGTTTAGGGAGCCCAGCAAAGAAAACTGGGAGTTTAGTGTGGGACAGGTTGAGTTTGGGACAATTAAGTAGACATTCAAATAAGGATGTGTGAGAAACAAACTCATCCATCCAAACCCAAAGAATGGACTTAGAGACCCAGAGAACAGTGAAAGTGAGACTTTTAATGATGATCTTGCAAGATCGGGTGTCTGATAGGCAGGCACACCCAGCACAGTTTTAACAAGCAATTTATCCCCTAGAGCACAGGTCCCTCCCCTGGTTCCTTATAGGCTGCGTACTATGGGGTCACAATCTTCCTGGATGATGCCTATTGACTGCTGGGTAGGGGCTGTAGGTTTTCTTTTTTAGGGTTGTCTTATTGCATTTTGTTGCAGCCCACAATGCATTGCAATCCTAGTTTGCTCAGGTGCTCTTCAAATAATTTGACTTATGACCTAAGCAGCTGGGCAGACTGATAAGAACAGACAAAGCAAGCTATTTGGCAGGCTAATAAACTTTCATTTTAGAGTAAACTTCTTTGGTTTGGGTGAAGGCAACTAAGTGGAGGTGGGGGAAGGGGGAAGAAGGGGGAGGTTAACAAGCAGGCATCGGCTACCCAGGCAGGGGTCTAGTGTATCCCGTTTCTTCTGTAGTTTGCTGACCTAAGCTGATTTGAGGCACTTTATCTTGGAAATGTAGCACTGTATATATTATTTCCCTCAGATATCAGATAGATGAGTAGACACACACACCTGCAGTCTGGAAAAGAGTTCTTGGCTAAAAATGTTAAAAGCAGAAGTCATTGGCATACAAATTATCTTTAAAGTCATGCAACTGAGTGGGGTCACCAAGGGAGCAAGAAAAGTAGAGAAAGGAAAAAAAAAAGACCAAAGACTGAGATCTTGAGCACTGAAATATTGAGAGGTAAGGAGACAAGAAGAAACCAACAAAAGGGAGTTGACAAGCAGCACTAATAGGAGGAAAAACAAGAAAGCTGATGATCTGGAAGCTAAGTGAAGAAAATATGTCAAGAAATGATTAACAGTGTTAATTGTTACTGATAGTTCAAAGAAGATGAGGCCTGAGAATTGACTAATGGGCTTAGCAATAAGAAAGATGTCGGTGAACTTATCAAGAGCAATTTTGATATGGTAGAGGCAACAGCTTGATTAAAATGAGCTTAAGAAATGACATTACTCTGAAACATCAAGTATAGACAACTCTTTGCAGCAAAGGGAAGCAAGGAAATGGGGTTAGAATTGGTGGGTGAAACAATGTTTTTGGTTTTGGTCTTAATATGGAAGAAGTAAGAAGACATTTGCATCCTGATGAGAATTTTCTAGTACAAAGGGAAATTTTGATGTTGTAGGAGTGAGAGGAGACAACTTCTTCATTAATGCCCTTGAACAGGTGAGAGGAGGTAGGACTTGATCTACGCAAGTGGATAAATTTCTTTTAGGTAAGATCATGGAGAGAGTTTATGTTTAACAACAGGCAGGAAGGCAGATATTTGCCTGCATATGCTGATAAGTAGGTTGATGTGATGACAGATGTCTAAAAATTCTCTTCTGATTGCTTCAGTTTTCTCAGTAAAGCTGGAAGCAAGGTCATCAGCTGAAAGTGGGCATAAGGGAGATGTATTGGATATTTGAGCAAAAAAGGTGTTATTCATTGGAGCAGAGGGAGAGTTAAATGGACTAGGTATTGATAGCTCGATTTCCTGACAGTGGTCACAAAGTTAAGGTCAGACCAGGCAAACATGGTTGTGTGGTGTTTTTATTTTTTTCCAGCCACATTAAGCAGCAGAAGTGCAGGCACAGAATACATGGAGAGTGGGATTAAGAGTTGTGGCTCCAACAAAGTGAGAAATGAAAAGGTTGTTGAGGGCATATGCAATAGAATGGTTATAGTAACTAGCTATAGAATTTAGGCTGTGTAAGAGAAAAGAATAAGAACATTACGTGAGTGAATTCCAGTGAGAAAGTGGTAAGCTTATTAATTGTGGTAATGATAAAAGATGATTGGATTTGGATTGCCAATGGGAGCAGATGGGACAAATGGGATTAGAATGAATAAAATTGGAAAGACTGAAGTTATTGGTAGTGGCAAAGCCCAGGCAATGTCCATGGGAGGGTGTGGCTAAGGTTAGGGAGAACAAGATTATCAGAGGAGAAAAGCCAAGGATCTGAGAGGTCATTGCCATTTATTAGATGTATAACCTCAGAAAAGTTGAGGACTAGAATAAATGCTGAAAAGGACTTCAATAAATTAACCTTAATCATTCCAAACCTTTATTTTATAATTTACAAGGTGAAGATGTTAACTTCTCGCTTTCTACTTTAAAGGACAAGTGGCTCAATAAATCAGGAAGTGCCTTGTAAACAATGCACCAGTGTGAAAACATGTATGTTACATTGCATTTGCTTCTGTGCATGCCTACAGGGTGTGGGGCAGGTATTTATTGAAGGGCTGAAAATTTCGGATTGTACAAGACTAACAACAGAGAGCTATTTTAGTTTCCTAAACTGACATGATCAAACAAAATTAGTGGATTATTTCATTTACACTGGCTAGAGATAAATCTGTAATTGCTTACTGATTTTCTCTGCTCTCTTGCCTTTCCAGTACAACTTTTACACTTTCTCCAAACATACGAGTTAAATCATTTTAGTTCTCTTACCTTAATATTCCAATTTTTTACATGGTACCATCTATATTTCTGTGCCTGATGTTCAGTAGCCTCCAAGATGTGATGTAATTTTGCCTTTCCACCTTTATATCCTGCTCATCTGTTGTGCAGCCTGTGTCTCTCCAAAATTTCAGAATAAAGTATGGCCTTCCTGCTCCTGTTCCTTTGTTCATGCTCTTTCCTCAGAACTGTAGTATTATTCCTCACAATAGAATCAATCCAGTAATGATTCTATTGGTAACATTATTTGATCTCACATGCTGTATAGTCAGTATAGCCTTTTGCCAAAGTTTATATAAACTTACATATATAACTTATTAAATAATTTTAATTGCTTATATATATGGCCCACTGGACTGTTAGCTCCTTTTGGGCAGGGATTATGTGTTATTTATCTTAGCAGAAACGAACAATAAATTTTATCCTTATGAGCACTTATTATGGTTTTTATTATGCTCAGCAAATATTTGTTGACTGAATAAATGTGTAGAAGAATGATTGAAGGCTCCCTATGCACAGGGCACCATGCTGAATTCTGTGTTGAATATTAAAATTAAAAATATGTGCTCAATAAAACTTGATTCATTTAAGTGTTCCTATTTCAAAGAGTTTCCCTGCTGAACTGGAAACTGCCTGCAGAGTAGGAGCAAATGGAGTTTGACATATTAACTTAGGAAAACAAGGCAGCTGTGGAGGAATGGAAAGAGAACGAGACCAAGAGCAGGAGCTCAGATTTCCAGGACCAGCTTGTATGATGGCTTTATGACTTCAGCCACCTTGAAGCATCTCTGAACATCAGTGTCCTCATCTGTAAAATGAGGTATTTGATTATGCGATCTCTAAGGTCCTTTCCAGTGCTAACACTTCATGATTCTAAGATGTTATGAAATCATCTGAGTCACTGTCAAACTCAAAATCAAGCTTTGCCAAGGAGAGCCATTTGTGAATTGCAGGATGGCCAATTATCTTGACTGGACAATGTAACTGTTCACAAGAGAGAACAACAAATTATAATTCTTTTTTTTTCTTGTCCAAGGCAAGATGATTGGTTCTGCAAATCACGCACTGTTCTTAGCTCAAAAACCCAGACAAGTTTTATGTCCCTGCTCTGTTTTAGAGGGCATGAATAAATGCACATCTTCTTCAATATAGATGGAAAATGTGACATACTTTAGGTTGAGCTCCAACCAGTATGCAGAGAATCACTTCCATAATCATTAGAAAAAAAGGAAAAAAAATCCTGCAGAACTTCAACCAAATTGGAATTGATATTTGTTGCCGAGCCTGGGGACTTGTCTCTTGGCAGAAGTCGATTTTTCCCATTTGGTTGCAAAAGTCTAATGACATGAAACAACAGCTGGCCTTGTAATTCCTAATAGACTGCATCTGCTCCTGATATTTGAGAGTGACCATGACAGCATTCCCAATAGGGATCTCACCAAGCCTCAGAAGATACCCTTGTCCTTTTTGAAAATCATATATGTCCTTGTGCATACACGCCTATGACTGAATAATTTTGGATTAACAGGGGAGACACATAGGGAAAATAAGAGTAAGCTTTTATTTGCTCAGGGCAAAAACTTAATGTCTCATAATTCAATGTGTTAGTCCATGACTGATTGCACTTTTTTCCATTGCTGCAGAAGAAGCAACATGGCATAATGGAAAAACCCCGGGTTTTGAGGCAGGTGGTACTGGGCTTAACTAGTAGTGCCTCAATTTACTAGCTAAGTGGCTTTATGGAGGTTACTTAATATCTTTCAGTCTATTTATTCATCTGTAAAATAACACATTTCTTTTGCAGAGTTGTGAATAGGTAGATTTTACAGTGGGTAAAACACATATATACTTTATATATTCTAGATTCCTTGTTTGATTATAAAATTTCTATGCTGTGATAATGCTAGGGAGGATTCTATCTTAAACTACTTAAAGTGTGTGTGTGTGTTTTTTTTTTTAAGTTGGGGATGCAATTCTCAGTCATATATACAGAAATGCTAAGCAGCATTGTTCTCAAATAAGCATCAACTACAGTGATTGTCTGGTCCCTCTTAGGAAGAAAACTCAGTAGGGCTAGCTTCATGGGCATGCTTCCTAAGCAGTCACAAAGGACCCTATGTTTAGAAGGGCTCCATTTTTGGTTTAATGCTCTGCTGTTGACATGTTGAAATTCGTAATAATTTTTGAATAAAGGCCCCACATTTTCATTTTGCACTGGGCCCTGCAAATTACACAGTCGGTCCTGAGACTTAGGAAGGAAATTCTCTGCTGCATGCATGCTTCCTCAAATTTATAAGAAAAAAGATGTCATATATGAAGGCATATTCTATCTTTTTTTTTTTTTTTTTGACGCAGTCTCACTCTGTCGCCAAGGCTGGAGTGCAGTGGCGCAACTACGGCTCACTGCAAGCTGTGCCTCCCAGGTTCAGGCAATTCTCCTGCCTCAGCCTCCTGAGCAGGTGGGATTACAGGCACATGCCACTAGGCCAGGTTAATTTTGTATTTTTAGTAGAGGTGGAGTTTCACCATGTTGGCCAGGCTGGTCTCGAACTCCTGACCTCAGGTGATTCACTCCCTTCAATATCCCAAAGTGCTGGGAGTACAGGTGTGAGCCACTGCACCTGGCCAGCATGCTCTATCTTAAAAATAGGCATTAGGCCTGGTGCAGTGGCTCATACTTGTACTCCCAGCACTTTGGGAGGCCGAGGTGGGAGGGTCACTTGAGGCCAGGAGTTTGAGACCAGCCTGGGCAAAGTAGCAGACCCCATCTCTACAAAAATAAAAAATAAAAATAAATTAGCTGGGTGTAGTGCTGTGTACATTAGTTCCAGCTACTCAACAGACTGAAGCAAGAGATTGTTTGAGCCTAGGAGTCCAAGCCTGTGGTGAGCTTTGATCATGCCACTGCACTCTAGCCTAGGAGACAGAGTGAGACCTTGTATTTAAAAAAATTAAAAAAAAAAAAGGTATTAGCATTTATGCTTTTGGTTTCAAAGGATAAAGTTAATTCTGAGTTGGTTTTGTAGCATCTAAATGAAATGGGTTACACATTTATACATGTAAGCATATTAAAGATTGGAAGTTGAACCAAAGGGTAACAAGAGCATTCTTGCTCTCCAACCAAGGCTCTCCAACCAAGACAGCCAAGTAGCAGTGAAGCATCGTGTTTAATAGTATTCTGTAGCTAGACTACTTGGGTTCAAATCCCAGCTCTGCTTACTAGCTGTGTAACTTCGGGGAAGTTACTAAATCTAACTATGTCTCGGTTTGCGATTTCATTGGGTAATTGTGAGGATTTTATAACTTGCTACATATAAAGCTCCGACAACACTGATTGACACAGTCAGTGTTCAATAAGTACAATCTCTTATTATCATCTACAGAGTAGAACCTAGCAGAGTTTCAGTTTCATTTGGAAAGATACAGTTGCTACTTTAAGGGATTTAAAAATCTTTCAGTCTAAAATAATAAAGATAACCAATTTTATTGACATTGTGAGTTTTACAAGTCTTAGAATCATACTTATCTGAGAATGTTTACACTTTTTAAAATTTTTTGATGAGAATTATCAGTAGAAAAGCAACTGAGAATAAACACGTAAGTGTAAATCAATCATTTGTATTTGTATGCATATATTACTTTATTCATTTAACAGTTATTCATCGAGTGCTTGTTACATGCTGGGTTCTGTGTTAACTGCTAGGCATAAGTCAGTGAAGGCATTTATTTTACCAAATAGCTCATCATGTAGTAGAGAGTACAGAACTGTAATCAAGTTACAATTACAGTATGAAAGAATAAGTACCAGGTATAATGAAATCAAAGGGAATGCCCCTAACTCATTTGTGAGGCAGAAGGCAATCAGGGAGGGCTTCAAAGAGGAAGGAATATTTAAGATGAGCCCTAAAAGGTCATCCAGAGTTAATTATGTGAAAAGGGAGGAGCAGTACAGACAAAGTCCTGGGATTGTTGCACAAGGTTCAGCATGACTGGAATGTAGAGTGTGAGGTGAAAAAGTAATGACATTAAAGACTGAATTCACAGAGAGGAGCTAAATTATTGACTTTGTATGCAGTGTAAGGAGCACAGAACTTATCTTGAGGTCACACCAAATAGTTAAATTTTTAAGGAGTTGAAACCCATGATTAAGTTAGAGTTTAGAAAATTTACTCTGATTGCACTATAAGCAATTGATTGGATGGGGGAAATTATTGTAGGCAGGAAGATAGAAGGCTATGAACTAATTCAGGTGAGAGATGATAAAGACTTGCTAAAGTAGTGATAATAGTAATTGTAATACATTGATGAAGTCATAGGCACCAAGGAGGTACAATCATCTGGACATTGAGGAAGAGGGAGGAGGAAGTAGTAGAAATACTCACCAGATTTCAGGTTTGGATAATTGTGTGTGATTTAAGAGGTGGCATTTAAGAGGAGGAGTAGGATTTGGAAGAGTGAAGGCTTAAATCATAATGAATTTAGTTTGGGACATGATGAGTTTGAATAGCTTTGGAAAATAAATAGAAATATTCACTAGGCAGGAAACTATATAGTTTGAGTTTGGGCAAGAGTTATTGGTTTAGAAAAATATTTTGAGAATCATTAGCATAGAGATGAAAAATGAAGTTATGAAAAGAAGAAAGTATGTTTAGAGTGATAAGAAGTCAGGATTGGGACAGGATCCTGAATCAGACAGAGGCAAATAAAAGAAAAATAATGCACAAAGACCAAGAAGTAGGCAAAAAGATAGAGGGAAAACCATAAAATCTTTAGATATCAAAGAATCTAAAGAAAAATAAAGTGCTTCAAGAAATGGGAAACTACTAAAAATATCTAAATGTACAGACAATTTGATAAGGTAAGGATTGAGTCATTGCCTGTTGAAGTCTGCAACAAAGGCATAGCTGATCTAGCTAAGAACCCTGTAGTCAAGTAGGAAACCACCTTTCATACCATTAAAGTATAAATGGGAAATGAGGAGAAAGACATGAGGGGTTCCTGTAGATAATAGTGGCTGCCAAAATTTAACCTATCTACACATTCTACTAAGAACAATGGAAATAAAAAATAAATAAAATCACCCACATAATAAGAAAATAGAGAAGATGTAAAATCCGATTAACATGTAATTGGAGAAATAATCACCCAAGATTAGTAGAGGAGGCTCCAGAACTCACAGTGGAGCTGAGAGTCAGTCAAGGCCTCGGAAGAAGCGAAGAAAACTTAGTGGGGTCCTTGCAGTGGTAGAACACAGTTAACATCAATTAAGGGCTGTTTCATAAGGCACAGGACCCACCCTGAGTAGGAAATACTAAAAACGAAAAAGAAGATGTGGTGTATCCAAATATTGGATACTTGGGAGTCAAAAGAAAAGAACTTGGAAAGCATGCAGGAACAGTTTTTGGAAGACAGGAAAATATTTTAGAAGCTAGAAATTTATTTGGAGGCTGGATGGTGAAGGTAAAGCAGAAAGAGTGTAAAGCTAAGGTTTTTTATGGCATCAACCTGTTACTTGTTTTCTGTCTAGTCTGTTCTTTGTTTGTCTTTTTCTGTATTCTTTGGAACTATTTTTAATGATTTTATTTCCTCTTCTTTATTGGCTTGTTAGCTGTAACTTTGTGGGTTTCTTTAAATTTTAGTAATTGCTTTAAGGTTTATAGTATACATCTTTAACTTATCACAGTCAACCTTCATGTGATAGATCGCTTCACATATACTGTAGCAACCTTAAACATGTATATGTCTCTTTCTCCCATCCTGACATTATTGTAACACATTTTACTTTAATAGATCTTATAAACTCTACATTAACTCTATTAACAACTATATATAACTACATTGCTATTATTTTATTTATAATTTGTTTAATATCAATTTTTTATTTTATCTTATTTCTTTGTTTCTTTAACACAGAGTCTCCCTCTGTCGCCAGGTGGGAGTGCAGTGACACCATCTCGGCTCACTGTAGTCTTGAACTCCTAGGCTCAAGCGATCCTCTCACCTCAGCTTTCTGAGTAGCTGGGACTACAGGCATGCACCACCACATCCAGCTAATTTTGTTTATTTTTTGTGGAGATGAGGTCTCACTGTGTTGCCTAGGCTGGTCTTGAACTCCTGGGCTCAAGAGATCCTCCTGTGTCGACCCCCTAAATTGCTGGGATTACAGATGTGAGCCATTGCACACAGCCTAACATTATATTTTAGAGACATTTAAATAATAATAAGAGATTCTTATAGATTTATCCAACAGCTACCATTTCCAGGGCTCTTTGTTCCTTTGCCTAGATACGCGTTTCCATCTGGTGTCGTTTTCTTTCCACCTGAAGAAACTTCTTTAACATTTTTGTAGTATGGGTCTGCTGGAGAGTGCTTTTAGCTTTTGTATGCCTGAGAATCTCTTTTTGAAGAAATGTCCTTCATTTCTGAATGACAATTTCAGTAGCTATAGAATTCTAGATTGACAATTGTTTTCCTTCAGCACTTTAAAGATGTTGTTCTACTGTCTTCTCACTTGCAGTTTCTGATAAAAAATCTTTGACCATCCTTAACTTTGTTCCTATATTTGTAATGTATCATTGTTCTTTAGATACATTTACACTTTTCTTTTCATCACTGTTTTTGAGAAATTGGATTATAATAGGATTGGTGTAATTTTCATCATGACTCTTGTCGTAGGTTTTGTTTTTGTTTTTGAGATTCTAGGATTTGTAGATCTATAGTCTTCATCAATATAAAAAAATGGCCATTATTTTTTCAAATACTCTCTCTGTGACCCATTCTTTTATTGGGATTCCACTTATACATATATAAGGCCATTAAAAGTTATCCCTCAGTATGCTAATGACCTTTTACTTTTTAAAATTATTTTTTCTTCTGTATTTTATTTTGAAGAGTTTCTATGGTCTTCAGTTTTACTACTTTTTCATTTGTAGTGTCTAATCTGCCATTAATCCCTTCTAGTGTGTTTTTCATCTCAGACAGCAAAGTTTTAATTTCTAAAAGTTTGATTTTTGTCTATATTATGCCTTCCATAACTCTATTTAACTTTTTGGATATATGGAATTCAGTTGATAATGTCCTTTCTTGATAATTTTATTATAATATCTATGTTTATTCTGGGTCATTTTTGTTTGCTTGAAGTTTCTTTTCATTAGAAGTTATATTGCTTTGTATGTTTGACATTTTTGTTGTTGTTGTGTAGATTTCAGACATTGTGAATTTTAATCCGTTGGGTGCTGGACATTTTTATATTTCTATAAGTAGTCGAAGTTTATTCACGGATAAAGTTAATATACGTGGAAAGAGTTTGAGATAGTTTGAGATTTATGGCTTTGCTTCATTTTGTTTTGGATTGTTTTTCTCAGATGGGACTGGAGACACGCTCAATCTTGGGTGAATTACTCTCCACTACTGAGAGGAGTTCCTTCTGAGTATCCTGTTCAGTGACCCATGAATTTTGAGGTTTTCCAGTCTGCCTGGTAAGCATAGGCACTACTTCCTGCCCAATACATGTAGCAGTCTTTATTTATTTATTTATTTATTTATTTATTTATGTTTTCTCATTAAACTTTTTTAATGGGTCTCAACATTCTGTGACAAATTTTTGGTCAAGTTGTTTCCATTAAAAAGTACTGATTTTAAAAACTAATAACTTAAAACTGTCACACGCAAAAAAGAAAACCAAAGTGGTCCACAAGACATTCTCCTTTCCTTCTGAAGGTTTTACGATGCATCGTTATCATTAACCAGTCTTTTACTACTAAACTTAAATGGCCAATTGCAACAAACAGTTCTGAGACCATTCGTCCACCACTGATTAAGAGTGGGGTGGGAGGTATTAGGGATAATATTCATTTAGCCTTCTGAGCTTTCTGGGCAGACTTGGTGACCTTGCCAGCTCCAGCAGCCTTCTTGTCCACTGCTTTGATGATACCCAGCACAACTGTCTGTCTCATATCACGAACAGCAAAGCGACCCAAAGGTGGATATACATGGGCTTGCCAGGAACCATATCAACAATGGCAGCATCACCAGACTTCAAGAATTCAGGGCCATCTTCCAGCTTTTTACCAGAACGACGATCAATCTTTTTCTTCCGCTCAGCAAACTTGCATGCAATGTGAGCTGTGTGGCAATCCAATACAGGGACATAGCCAGCACTTATTTGGCCTAGATGGTTCAGGATAATCACCTATGCAGGGAAGCCAGCTGTTTCCATTGGTGGGTCATTTTTGCTGTCACCAGCAACATTGCCACGTCTTTAATCCTTTGGGTAGATCTTCCCCAGCCTCAGGTAGTTATCCTACATACATTCACTTAGCTGTATACTTGACAGAAAACCTCTGTTTTTAGAGTTTCCCTTCTACATCCTTTCCTCTCCAGTAATCTGGCCTAAAACCCTAGCTGCCTTATCCTCTCTGGATTTTTCATTTTCTCCTCAATTCAGGGAATCCACTGGACCCTGCAGGGCTCCCACTTCCTGAATGGGGGCCTGGAAGCTCTCTTAAAGGCATAAGTTTGATAATCATGTGACTGATCTTACTTGTTTTCCATCTCTTGGGGAACTCTGTCCTTTGTTGTCTCATATTCAGTGTCTTGAAAATTGTTTCATACAGATGGTTCAATATATTTTTTGGTTATTAGTCCTCCTTGGCCAAAAAGAGAAGTCTAAAACTCACAATTTTCTTTAAAATATATTTCTTAGCCCTGTTCACTTAAGATGCCTAAAAAAAATCTTCCTGGTGACAATAAATAACATAGTGTCCAGATTTTTGCTTTTACTCTAATTTCCACTAAAATATCAGGGTGTTTTGGTAAAATGATTGATTCTGCGTCATGATTTGGGAAATGACAAGGTTACCCTGAACTTCTCTGTGTCAGAAAGCAAGAGTTCAAAGACTATAGGGATGTGTCTAGTCGAAGGCGGTTCCACAGGACAAATCATTGGAGGTGGTAATTATATAAAAATATTGTTGTGTAAATTGGTAAATAAATGAAAATGATGTTTACTCAATTTTAGAAGAGAAACTGTTGTTTTGTTCTAGTTGATAAAAAATTTTTTCTCTTATAGAAAAATGCCAACTAGTAAACATAAAAACATTATAGTATTGGGAAAAATATTCACTGTCTTGCAACTCCATAATAAAATTATTGATTGTGGTAATGACTATCAAATGTACTAAAACCATTAGATAAAATGTTAATTAAGAATGATACATTAACATGGAGCCAGACAGTTTACTGTCTTATTGTAAAAATTAGAAAAAAATAACAGTGGAAGGAGCTGACTCTTAACATCTCAATCAAGTGCTCAAACTTGGCATCACCAATAATAAGACAATATGGATTTCATGTGCCACCTGATGTAATACAATATGAAGTGCCCAGTATTCTTCTTAAGATATTCTTATTAAACATGTTTAATCTGAAGCTAATTATTCATTTAAATTTCCAGTTCACAGGAATATTGGAGATAAAAGAAAAAAAATGGCATCTAGATGGAAACAATCAGTCAAGCAAATTCAGATTTTAGAAGTTCCACAAGATGACTGATCCAGTCTCTTCAAAAATTCAATGTTATTCAAAAGAAAAAAAGGTATTGGGGCTCTTCTCAATTAAGAGGGACTAAAAAGATATAATGACCAAATACAATAGGTAAACCTTAATTGGATTTTTTTTTGTTCAGGAAAAAAACCAAGTAAGATATCTTGTGGACAATTGGGGGTTATTTAAAAATGAACTAGTATTACGGTTTATTAGGGATTTATATTTAATTTTCTTTAGGGCAATAATATGGTTATATAAGAAAATGTTCTTATTTTTAAGAAATGTACAAATGTCTTTATTTTTAGGAGTGTCATGATGTCTGCAAATTACTTTGAAATGGCCAAATGTTAATATTTTTCGATCTAGATCTTTGACCTTGAATATATTTTATTATTGCTTCACTCTTGTCTGTTCATTTAAAATGTTTCATAATACAATGTTTAATGGGGAGAGAACATATTCTACTAAACATTTTAATACCTAGAAAATTGCCTTAAGGAATTAATGACAAATGGTGGCAAAAATTTTTACCATCAGAATGTTCCTGATGAAATAACTTAAGTATATGACAATTAGAAATGCAGATAAATTAGCTCTATGTTCTCAAAATAAAAATATTAATCCCAGCAGGACTTTTTGGCAGATTGGTTCTAGAATTTATGTAGAGCAGCAAAAGACAAAGAATAGGCAATTTATTTCTCAAAAGGAAGAAAGAGAGAAAAAAACTTTATTGTAAAGATTATAAAGCTATTTTAAAGTTTAAAAGGTATAGTGTAGGAATGAATTGTTAACTGATTGAACAAAATAGAAAGCTCACAAAACAGAGTATACATAAATGGAATTTTGATATATGATGTAGGCAGCATAACAAATTACTGGAGAAAGAAGAAACTATTTAGCAAATGAACTGGAACAATTGTAATTCATATGGGAGAAAAATAATCTGGAGCCCTACCTCAAACCATACACAAGAATTGATTCCAGATAGATTGAGAACCCAAATGTTGAAAAATGTTGTGAAGGAAAGAAAGAAGGTGAAGCCAGAGGAAAACATTAGTTTGGGATATTTGTTTTTGTTTTTTAAAATAGGAGAAACTTATAAAGATTCTGAGAAGTATGGAGTAGAAAAGGAAATACAGAAAAGAGGAGGAAGAGAACCCCTAAAAAGCATATGGCAATTGGACAAATAGTAAGGTGCTGCCATAGAGCAAATATTTAGTAATTATTAAATTCATGGATTAACAAAGAAAGAAAGAATTCTCTTAGGTAGAATGTGCAGAAATTGATTCAGATCCGTAGTTTTTTGTTTTGTTTTGTTTTCTGACAAGTATGAATGTGGAATCAGCAGATGTAGCTACTGATAACCTTGCTTGGATTTGCGACTTTTTATGTCAGGTTTTAGAAACAGGCTGTAAACCAGTGGAAAATAACCCACTGTGGCTAAAAAATTAAACATAAACTTTTCAGACTCATTGGAAACAGTGTGTGGATACAAAAAAATATGTACTGTAACCAGAGAAAAAGAAGGCTACTTAAGAGATAACTCTCCAATGAGTATCTTTTGTTTCTTTGTTTATTGTTGATGTTGCTGTTATTGTTTTTCTAAACCTTGGCACCAGTATGCTATCTTGAGGGAGAGTATTCTCAGGAGATCTAAAATGGCATGTGTACTATTCAAAAATAGCAAAGATATGGAATCGACCTAAGTGTTCATCAGTAGATGGACAGATAAAGAAAATGTGGTTGGTTAGCTACATGCAGAAGATTGAAACTGGGCCCCTTCTTTATACCACATACCAAAAAATCAACTGAAGATGAGTTAATACTTAAATGTAAAACTTAAACTATAAAGACCCTGGAAGATAATCTAGGAAATACCATTCTGAACACATGATCTGGCAAAGATTTTATAACAAAGACACCAAAAGCAACTGCAACAAAAATGAAAATTGACAAATGGGACCTACTTTAACTGAAAAGCTTCTACACAGCAAAATAAACTATCAACAGAGTAAACAGACAACCTACAGAATGGGAGAAAATATTCTCAAAGTATGAATCCAACAGAGATCTAATATCCAGCATCTATAAGGAACTTAAACAAATCAACAAGCAAAAAACAAACAACCAGATTAAAAAGTGGGCAAAGGACATGAACAGATACTTTTCAAAAGCAGACATATACACGGCCAATGAGCATTTGAAAAAATGTTCAACATCACTAATCATTAGATAAATGCAAATTAAAACCACAATAGGATACCATCTCACACCAGTCGGAATGGCTACTATTAAAGAGTCAAAAATAATAGATGCTGGTGAGGTTGCAGAGAAAAGGGAACACTTATACACTGCTGGTGGGAAGGTAAATTAGTTCAGCCACTGTGGAAAGCAATGTAGCAATTCTTCCAAGAACTTAAAACAGAACTACCACTTGACGTAGCAATCCCATTATTGGGTATATACCTGAAAGAAAATAAATCATTCTATCATAAAGACACACACACACATATGTTTATTATAGCACTATTCACAATAGTAAAGAAATAGAATCAACCTAAATGTCCATCAATGGTAGACTGGATAAAGAAAATATGGTACATCTACATCATTGAAAACTATGCAGCCATTAAAAAAATTGAGATCATGTCCTTTGCAGTGACATAGATGGAGCTGGAGACCATTATCCTAAGCAAATTCATGCAGGGACAGAAACCCAAATACCACATGTTCTCACTTATAAGTGGGAGCTAAACGAGAACACGCAGACACAAATAAGGGAAACAACAGATGCCAAAGTCTACATGACACTGGAGCGTGGGAGGAGGCAGAGAATCAGAAAACAAAGATTATGTCCTTTGCAGTAATACGAATGGAGCTGGTGGCCATTATCCTAAGCAAACTCATGCAAAAACAGAGACCCAAATATCGCATGTTCTCACTTGTAAGTGGGAGCTAAACGAGAACATGTGGACACAAAGAAGGGAAACAGCAGACACCAGGCCTCCATGAAGATGGAGGGTGGGAGGAGGGAGAGAATCAGATAACTACACATCGGGTACTATGCTTATTACTTAGGCGATGAAATTATCTGTATGCCAAATCTCCATGATACAGTTTACCTATACAAAAACCTGCACATGTACCCCTTAATCTAAAATAAAAGCTTTTAAGAAAATGGTTGAAAAGGTAAAGTTTATGTTTTCATATTTTACCAATGAATTTTTAAAATAAAAAATAATAAAATTTTACCTTAAGAAAAGAAAATGTGGTATGTGGTATATATACACAATGGAATCCCATCTGGCCATATTTGCAGCAACATGGATGGAACTGGAGGTCATCATGTTAAGTGCAATAAGCCAGGTACAGGAAGACAAATATCACATTTGTCTCATAAATATCTCATTCCTATGTGGGAGCTAAAAAAGTGGATCTCATGGAGGTAGAGATAGTTACCAGAGGCTGGGAACAATGTGTGTGGGTTAGGAGGGGATGAAAGAAGTAGGAAGTTGAGAAATTAGAGTAGCTGCAGACATCGAAAAAGCAGGAAGAGATGGTTGATTTTCTAGCATTCTGGCCCCTAAATGCAATGTTCAGGAGTTTTTGCCTTCAGTCAATGTGTTCTATACCCAAGTTTCAGAAAATTTATATCTGAATAGCCAAATTTAGAGATTTTTTGCTCATTCCTCAGATAGAGGAGCACAGAGCATATTGATTCATGGTTCAATCAACCTGTGAATGAGTATTGTTAGGAAGAGGATGGAGAGCTGTTGCCATATGAAAAAACAACAAATGTGTATATGCTCCAGACCCTTGATGATCTTAATATCCACAAATTTATTCCTATTTACTAACCCTCAATAAGGGTTTAACCTAGCATTACGTTAGTATTCCACAAACAATGAAAATATGTTCATCTTCTCTCTAAAGGTGGATAACTCCAAACTGCATCCACCTCGAGAATTTCTGAGTAGCAAGTGTTTATCCATGAACTCTGCTATCAACCTGTCTCAGGAGTCTGCAGCCTATGGATTAAGCAAGATCATGCAACAAAATATCACCATGGTTTTCTGTTACAGGGGAGCATATTTGCATTAATACTTATCTTCTCATGTCCCCGAGATTCCCGAGGGACATATATGGACAGTGAGAGCAAGAGTGGTCATGTGCTTTACCCAAAGCAACCAGTGACTAAGTAGTCAAGCCAAGATGTGATACCAGTTTTATTCACTTCTAAAGCTCTCTCTTTCCTTTCCATCCTGGAAAGGTTAGAACAACGAAAAGTAAATGTCCTCCTTGCAGAATTTTAAGAGAAATATGAAAATAGAACTCTAAGGAGAGTTTTAGGTCCTGGAAGACAGGGTAGAAGGCTTAGGGTGGCAAAAACATGGGTAGGGGCTGGGCGTGGTGGCTCATGCCTGATATCTCAGCACTTTGGGAGGCTGAGGCAGGTGGATCATGAGGTCAGGAGTTCAAGACCAACCTGGCCAATATGGTGAAACCTCATCTCTACTGAAAATACAAAAATTAGCTGGGTGTGGTGGTGCATGCCTATAGTCCTAGCTACTCGGGAGGCTGAGCAGAAGAATCACTTGAATGTGGGAGGCAGAGGTTGCAGTGAGTCGAGATCACACCACTGCACTGCAGCCTGGGTGACAGAGTGAGACTCTGTCTCAAAAAAAAAAAAAAAGAAAAAAAAAAAGTGGGTAGGGGATGAGAGGTATATTTATTTAAAGGAGACAGAAAGGTAAATAGGGCTTCCATATTTTTATTTTTAAAACTATTTCACAGAAACAAAGCACGTTATATTCACTGATGACTATTCCTTCAGCCATTTGTGCCAATAGGTATTTGTTTAGATTGTGTTATTATTAAGTATAGGATTTGATTGGCATAAGTTAGTAGGTCACATGAACATCTGATTATCTAGTTATTGATTTTTTTTAACTTGATACCTTTAAAGTCAAAATATAATTCAATTAGAGGTAGGACAGGGTTGAAATTGGTTATTTAGGGGGAAAAACAAATTAGATTCTCACCTTACTTTAAATAGCAAAAAAATTCTAAATACATGGAAAAGTTAACGTTTTAAAAAATAAGAACCATAAAAAAAAAGTAGAAGAAAGTATAGGAAATATACAGGAATGGAAAAAGGTTTTTAAAGCATAAAGGCCATGAAATGTCCCTGCTGGCCACAGAACAGGAATGCTCAGGTGTTGCCCAAGTTTCTGTGATTTGCGGTTAGTGGTAATGGAGGTTTCCACGTGGTGGTGCTGCATTCAGTGTCAAAAGACTGAATTCTCTCCAAAATCTTCTAAGACCACATTCCCCACCACCACTTCTTTAGACCCAACAAAGAACAGTACCAGACTTTTTATCCTGCTAAGATTTATTCCCAATTTAAATCTTGGAAGCTGCACACAGGCATAATTATTTTGGTCAATCAGGAGAAAGCTTATTCTGTTTCAAAACAAGTCATGCAAGGAAAGATTTAAGGAATTTCATTTTAGCCTGAAGATGTGAAATTTAAACTTCCACTAAAGGATGCTTGGGGAAAATGTTTAGAGAAAGTCATGGTATTGGCTAAACTTTCTGAGTGTCTTATTCTGATGTCAGGTATATAGTAAGAGACTCACCCCTGGCACAATCTAGGTTCTCACAGTCTCAAATAACATGCTGGTCATATTCAGATTTCATCTCTTTGAAGTGTTGAGATTGCATTCCACTGTTAGCTTGGTAGCTGTGATTCAACTTATACTTTTAAAATTAACAGAAAATTTTTTGTTATTGTTTTTAAATTTTGGTCAGAATATTTGGAACTAGATGAATTCCAAGATAAACAAACTAAAGAGCTAAGTTAATGACTGTACTGTTTTTACTGCTACAGAATTCAAATCCTTCTGTGCCATCTCTGACTAATTCTTAAATTGGGGATCATATGATGTCAAACAACGTGAGAGCTTCTGGCAAGCAAAGCAAAACTAAGGGATAATGTCACAGTGGGGAGTGTTGCCAATCAATTGAATCAATTCTAAGCAGTAAGAGATGAGTTTTAAATGGGAATAGTCACAGTTAATAGAATTGTAAGAATCCTGGTGAATTGATAAACTCTGTCACATGTCTGTCCCAATCAGCTTGGCTTAGTCTGACTTAAAGATAAAGTTCTACTTGGCTGTTACTGACACAGCCTGAAATGGAGTTAAAGATCCAAACCCAAGTGTATCAGTTGGGTTGCTGAGTGAAGAGCTTTAGGAATATTTCAAAGCTATAGATACAAATAGGTGTGACCCCTCTGACGAAATGGACACAGCAGAATTAAAAATGAAGGTAAGTGGTTTTATCAGAAGCTTATTCTCTAAAACAACGCAGGATAACATACTTGCTTTTATCTTGATATTCAGCAAGAAACTTGCGTTATGAAAACCATTTGTAGATTACATTAGATGGAAAGTTAAGTCAACATTTGAGATATTAGTAAGGCCATTACTTAGTTTTAGGGAAAGAATGAGGACCTTCCATGTTGGGGCTGTGGTCCTCAATACAACAGTGATGCTGGTGACTGATGAAGAATGTGTAGAAAAGACAGGAGTGATTTTGAGGATTGAGAGTTGGGTTGAGAAAATAATGAGAGATTAGAGACTGCCTAATTGAATCTTCATTCAGGAGTGATGTGGGTAATAATGCATGAAAATTTTAAACTTTCCAGTATCTGTGAAGGAGAAAGACTTAGTGCTTTTAGAGCAATAAATTCAAGTTAATAATTAGGATAAACCTTCTGACAGTGTTATTTGTTTTACTTGGGAGAGAAACTGCTCCTGAAATGGAGAAATAGAGAAAGTTAAGCCAAATACCAGCTAAGTGAAGTTTTAAAATAGGGTAGGATTGTGGTGTCTAAGGCACCATCTGTTGGCAGTTATCTGACTACAAAACCTGAGTTCATGGTTGGCCTGATTTTTGTATGAATCCCTTGGCATTTTGATGTTTAGAAGAAGTAAAGTAACTGCACAACATCCCCTCTGACTGAGGCCACATCAGTAAAAAGGGAAGCATAGTCTCTTCTCTGCCTCAAGGTCCTCAAGGGAGACATGAGTCAGGAATGAATGTAGGTGAGTAGAAAGAAGGGATAAGGGAAGAATAGTATAAGGCCTTTGGTTGCTTGTGCTTTGGGGCAATATTTTTGTGGTCACTTTCGTTCAGTACCTGGATCTCTGAATTTCATGGGAATGATGGGGGCCTCTTGTTAGTACCTTATGTTTACATCTGTTTGTCAGGTGGCACTTCTAAGTAACAGTAGACAGGTTTCTAGTATTTCTTGGATTTATTTGTTTCTAGTGGTAGTTCCAAAGGTTCTAAGATCAAGCCCTTAGAGTCACTCAGATTTTGAATCCACTCCTGTGTTTGTAGCATCTTGGTTGTTTTCTTGATTTCTTGTGTGTAATAATCTTGGGTGACCAGTATTTCCTGGCCTAGAATGATATTTTTCTTACCTTCTCTTGGGATCTTTAGGAGGACAGACCTTTAATTCCTTCTTTGTATTATCTAGGCCCAACTATTGAGCATTTCTATAACAATCTCATATGGCTTCTCTGCAGCCATGCAAACCACATTAAAGACAGCCTAGGTTTACAACAGTACCCAGAGTGAGAAGTACCTATACCAAGAGTGACAAGGGCTTTGGGGAAGCTAAGGAATAGGAGACATAGAGTTTTATGGTGTAATGTAAGGAAAGAGATATACTAGTAATATAGAGATGAGTAAACAAGTTTTAAATAGACTATGTCTCTTTAAGACAACAAACATTTATTTTTTTGTTAATATATGCAAGTCCCCAGGCTAGAAATTCAGAGCATTTAAAGACAAATGAAATACAAATTAAAGAGCTCAACATTTCATGGGTTGAGGGTGGGCATCAGACACATGACATTTGACGTAAACTGGGTAGTGATGTGATCCTGTTGTCTCAGACTATGGTAAAGGAGTGACAAGGCAACAAACGACAGGTCATGTTTTCAGGGTCACTTATCTTGGCACCTCTCACTTACACAGCTGCAACCCTCACCTATGAGAGAAATTAGGCTGTAGGTTTAAGTGAAAATTAACATTATTTAGGAAATGGTTCTTAAGGTGATCTCATTTTCTCCTCTCTCCCCTATATGCTTTTTCACTCATCTGATTTTGCCATCATATTCGTTAGAATGATTTATAAATGGCCATTTCCAGATTTTTCTTAGTTTTCATTAGTTTCAGTCTTAAATCATTCACAGACTCATGGGACTATATATTTCATCATTATTTCTGCCTTAATATGTCCCAAGCAGAATTTACCTTCATCCCTGATGGTACCCACCTCTTCTAAGTTTCATGACTCTAGCCTTCACACTGTCACAGAATCAGGTGTCTGTCACCCAGGTTCCACATTCTTTTATTATCTTTAATCCTTTCTCCCCTTTACTTTGTATATCTGAGTGCCAATAAGTGTCAACTACTATATTTGTCTAACAAATCATCATTCTTCTTCAAATTATCATTAACTTTCCCTTTGCCTACTGAAATTACCTTTCTTTTCTTTTTTTTTTTAAACGGAGTCTCGCTCTGTTGCCCAGGCTGGAGTGCAGTGGTGCGATCTCTGCTCACTGCAAGCTCTGCCTCCCGGGTTCCCGCCATTCTCCTGCCTCAGCCTCCCGAGCAGCTGGGACTACAGGCGCCCGCCACCTCGCCCGGCTAGTTTTTTGTATTTTTCAGTAGAAACGGGGTTTCACTGTGTTAGCCAGGATGGTCTCAATCTCCTGACCTCGTGATCCGCCCACCTCGACCTCCCAAAGTGCTGGGATTACAGGTGTGAGCCACAGGTGTGAGCCACCGCGCCCGGCCGAAATTACCTTTCTTTTATCCATCTATAATTTATTCTACACACATCAGCCAGAGTAATCTTTTAAAAATGCCAGTAATATCTGGGCATTGCCCAATGTCCAATGCCATCCCATCACATTTAGAATAATTTTTACTTCAGTGTAGAAGCACCTATATGATATAGCCCCCTTCTAAATCTCCAACTCCATTTCACCTTGTTTCTTGCTCACTGCATTCAAATCCACATTGCCCTTCTTTCTGTTCCACCACCACACTAAAATTGTTTCCTGTTAGGGCCTTTGCATTAGCTGTTCCCTCTAGTTGTGATGCTTGTCCACATCCTTTCTTGACTGGCTTCTTCAGCCATTCAGGTCTCAGCTGAAATATCTATCAACTGCTCAGAGAAAGCTTCAGTGAAAATCCTCTTCCCCTCAGTTTTTCTGTATAACAATGGCCCTTGGTAGCATTCATTGATCTCTGGTTTATTCTTTATTTGTATATGCTCTATTAGTGCTTTGGGCTTATCTGTTATCTATGTATCTAAACTAGCCTATCTATCTATCTATCTATCTATCTATCTATCTATCTATCTATCTATCTATCTATCTAGATATAAAGGCTGCTTGAGCCTTCTAAAGTGTCTGGAACAAACATCAACACAGAACCAAACATAGCACTTACACTGAGAATACAGAAATTTATATGATAAGCTGTTGCTATTAGAAATGCACCTGTTATCAATTTAACATTGTTGGCTGGTCTGTAAGCCCATGCAACCAATTGTTCCCTCTCAGACTTCTTTCTATAATTTTAACAGACTTTTCCCTTTGAATTTACATCTTTGGAAACATAATATCATGGGTGTGTTTTACCATACTCAAGGAACTGTTCTGTCTTTTCAAGTCAGCTTCATGTAGATCTGATGCCATCATTCTGTCATTTTTGTGTATCACCTTCAGTGTTGAATTATGAAACTGCTTTGCTTATTATTGTTGTATGTGTTTCAGTCCTGTGTTAAATAGGCAATTAATATTCTATATTACATTAATCTAAATTCACCATATTACTCAACATGGACTAAGCATCTGACACATTCTTTTCAGGTGGTTTCTTCAACATGATCTCTCTATAATGATAATGGTCTCTAAATATGATATTAGGAAAATGGTATTTTGTTTCTTCATCTGTTGTTTTCTTTCCAAAAATAGGAAAGAAAAAGAAAGTCTGCCTTCAGGAAAACTTTCACTTATAGCTTTTACCAAAAGAGAATAAGCAACTGATTGCAGAGAACAAGACTGATGGTTTTATTTTTCTTCCCAGCAATAAACAGAGTGAAAATGATAATTATGAACATTTTAAAGTTTTTTGAAAGGAAAATGTGTCTCAAATTAATTTTTTGCTTTATATATTTCTTTAGAGTAAAGAGGGTTGAAATTTAATCATCTTCCATTTTCAGTATACTCTGAATAGCATAAATCCTACCAAGCTTTTAGTTCATTTCTTTGAGGAAACTCTCTTCTTTACATTTCATTTCCTGAGCCCTGCTTGGCAGTCCAATTTGGTGCTATCCTGAGTGCTGTTTCAAAATTGGTCTAATTGCAAATGTTGGAGACCACTTAAACTGTGGAAACTTATTACCCATTAAATGTTTTTGTTCATAAAAAGAAGATATATTGAATGCAATTTACCTACTATACTCAAATATATACTTAATATTATACCTAATATGTTTAAATAAAATAATAAATTAACAATTTATTATTTGTTACTCATAAAAACAATTGTCATTTAGTGAGGAACTATTAGGGCCAAGACTAAAAACTATACTGACACTTAAGAATAATACGGTGTAGTTATTATTACCTCGATTTTGTACATGGGAAACTGAGGCTTAAAGAGTTTAAGAAAGATGTCCAAGTGGCAGAAGTAGAATTCAAATAGGGTTCTTCGTGGCTACAATACCTCTGCCCTTAATTTCCTTGCACACCATTTTTATTGATGCTGTGGTCAAGCAGACTTATATTCAGATCCTGCTCTGCTTTTACCATAGTCAGTTGCAGAATCTTGAATGATTGGCTGGTTCCACTGGAACTGGTAGACAGATTGGCAGGTGATCTCCTAGGATGATTTCTAGGCTTTTGTTTATGGTTTGTTGAAAAGAAAAATGGTATTTTAAGTCACACGATCTGGATTTAAATCCTAGGTCTAGGAATCCCTTGGGCAAGTTGCTTAATGGGTTTGAGCCTTAGTCTTCTTGCCTATAGATTTGACAGTATTCATATTTTCCTTCAGGCATTATGTTATATAAATTTGTATTGGGTTAGAGGATATCTTAACTCAAATCCAAATGGTAGTCCAAAACGATTGGCAAGTTGATGGGAGGGTTCTACCAGAAACCTATTTGCACAGGTGCTTTGGAATCTTCTGGTATGTCTGGAGAAACGATGAGATAACCTGAACATATGTCTTTTCAGGGGAATAAGAAGTCTTTAGGAAGAAAATTCATGCTCAGAAAAGAAGGAGCCAGTGGTAATAAATTTGACCAACTAATAAAAACTTAATTTTGGGATAAAAGTAAAAATTAAAAATAGAATTTGGTGTTAATCATGGAAGACAGAAATTGTCTTCCAACTTAGTTTCCACTGAAATTAAGATCAAATCCTAAGTAGAGCATAAAGACTGAAAGAGCTATTCATTAAATTATTTGTAGAGCTTTGTGGCACAAGAAAAAGCTGCTTTGGGATTCCTTTGATGGAGGAAGGCACAAAAAAAGAATCTCCCTTAATTAGCCACAGGCCACTTCACAGATTTAGAAACTCAGGGCATTTGAGAACTGGAGACAAAGGTCTAGGAAGCACCAGTGGCATCAGAAGAATATTTTTCAGAAGAGTAACTGGTCTGGGTGAGGCCTGAATGTCCCGCATTACCATCAATGCATGGTGGATGTGACTGCACACCAAAGATGCCCTGCTGGGCTGTGCCTGGCAGCAGAGGATTTGCTCACAATGACATTTGTGACATTATCTGGGTCCAATAAAGAAAACATCTAAGAGATATTTTAGATGATGCTGAGGCTCTATGAGAGCAGTCAGGAACAAAACACAAAAGTCAGTGTAATCATTGTTATTATTGATCAACATACACTGGCAAGATCTGCGGAGATGGGTTTAAGGATAATACATGAGAAAAATTATACTGTAAAGTGTTATTCTTAGTTTTCTCCCACTCTTGGCCCCCCTACTGCTACACTGGAAATTCTCAAGGCATTCTTGTGTTTCATAAATAAGGTCAAATATCACACCAAAACTACACTGAAGAGTGTTAAAAGATACTTTTCAAAAAAATTAAAATGATCACTCTTATACAAATGAATGTGTGTCTAAGATTGCATTCAGTTCATTAATTATGAGGGAATAGGATGATGGCATGGTGCTATGGACTGAATTGTGATCTTCAAAAATGGAAGTCATTACCCCCAGTAGTATCTCAGAATGTAGCTGTATTTGGAGATAAGAGGTAATTAAGTTAAAGTGAGGTCTTTAGGGTGAGCCCTAATTAGTCTAATTGGTATCCTTAAAAGGAGAAGAAATGTAGACATACAAGGATGCCATGGATGTGCACACACAGAGGGAAGACGACGTATGGACACAGCCAGAAGGCAGCCCTCTGCAAGTCGGGGAGACAGGCGTCAGGAAAAACCAGCCCTGCCAACACCTTGATCTTGGACTTCAAGGCTCCCAAACTGTGAAAAATAAATTTTAGTTGTTTAAAGCACCCAGTTTATGGTATGTTATTATGATAGCCTTATCTAACTAATAACTTAGTAGGTTCAAAGAGCATCTGAGAAGCTGGGAATTTATAGACAACTTAATGAAGGAATATTAGAACAAAATTTCTTGATTAGATATAAAGCTGGTAATGTCCTTCAGAAGAATAAACCATGACTTTGGGACTATATTTTCTGTTAGATAAAGTTAGCTCCATATCTATGAAACAAAAATCTATCAACACATAGCTTCACTTAAATCTGGAACTTTGAGTTCATAGTAAGTAGTGAGTCGAATAAAGTACATTCCCTAGATAATTAAATAATCTTTGGGGTACCTGTTAAACAGTGCCTTTCTATATATTTAGAGAATACCTCACAAGTTTTAAACAATTTTTCAAAGCAAAAGAAATTTGTTTCTTCCTCTTAGTCTAAGAATAGCCACTCTAATCTACATCTACTGGTCAAGAAAATGTTCTTCCCCAATTGATTAATAGGAGGTATACTACTCCTGAATGTAAAAATCTAATTCTCAATCATAGAAATGTGACATCACAATAGCCTGACCTTGTGCTGTCTCTCAAAGTTTGGGTTATTCAGTCTTGTATGGAAAGTCAGTGGTTCCATCTAGAGAGTTAAACCTAACCTAAGACCTTTCTCAGATGTCTCTAACAGCATAAAGAGATAAGATAGGTGTGTATCCTCCTGTAACTTTTAGGTCTGTATTTATGATCTACTGTGAGTAATTACTTGGATATTTGCATTCTCAAGAACCAGCTATAATAGTAACCCAGCCCAATGCATCCCTGAATCAGGCAGGAGACAAAATTCTGTATTGGAAACAATATTTGGAGGTATAGATCTGTCACAGGGTACGGTCAATTAACATAAACAAACAACATTTAATTTTCCACACATTGATCAAGAGATTTAGTGCAATTCCAATAAAATTCCCAAGATAATTTTTCTTGTAGAAATGAACAGAGTTATTCTAAAATTTATATGAAAATCATAAGGATCTAGGATAGCTAACATAATTTTGTGAAAAGAGCTATAAATTTGGAGGATAACACTAGCCCCAGTTTAAGACTTAATATATGGCTATACTCCCATTTGCAGAGTGATAGACTCATAGATTAATGAAACAGAATAGAGAGTACAGAAGAGGACCCACCAAATTCTGACCGATTGATGTTTGACAAAGGTACAATGGTAATTCAATAAAGGAAAGAGTAGTCTTTTTAATAAAGAGTGAAATTGTCCATTAATATGCAAAAATACACTTTAATCTCACACCTGTTACAAAAATGAACCCAAATTGGATCATAGATCTAAATGGAAAATGTAAAATTATAAAGCCTTCAGAAGAAAACATAGAAGAAAATCTTTGTAAACTGGGATTAGGCAAAGAATTCTTAGACATTATTCCAAATGCATGATCCATTAAATATAAAAATTGATAAACTGGACTTCATCTGACCTTAAAACATTTGTTCTGCAAAAGATTTGTTAAGACAATGTAAATACAAACTACAGACTGGAAAGAATATATGCAGATTACACATTTGACAAAGGAATTGAATCCAGAATATATAAAGAACGCTCAAAACTCAACCACCAGAACACGACCCAATTTAAAAACAGGCAAAAGGTTGGAATAGATGCTTCACCAAAGAGGATATATTGATGGCAAAAAACACATTAAAAATGTTCAGCATCCTGAACAATGAGAACACATGGACACAGGGAGGGGAACATCACACGCCTGTTAGGGGTCGGGGGGGGGGGGGGGGGGAAGGATAGCATTAGGAGAAATATCTAATGTAAATGACAGGTTGATGGGTGCAGCAAACCACCATGGCATGTGTATACCTATGTAACAAACCTGCAGGTTCTGCACATGTATCCCAGAACTTAAAGTATAATAATAAAAAAGAAAAAAATGTTCAACATCCTTGGACATTTGATAAATACAAATTAAAATTAAATGAGATAACTCTATATGTAGGCAAGGATGCAGAGCAACTGAAACTCATACATTGCCACTGGGAATACAAAATGGTACGTCCACTCTGCAAAACAGTTTAGCAGTTATTATAAAGTTAAATGTATACTTACCATATGATCCAGCAATTCCACTCCTAGGAATTTACTTTAGAGAAATGAAAACATATGTTCACATAAAAACCTATACATGAAAGTTTGTGGCAGCTCTATTCATAATTGCCAAAAAGCTGGAAACAACTCAATTGTCCTTTAACAGCAGAATAAATAAACAAACTGAGGTATATCCAGGCAATGCTATACTACTCAGCAATGGACTACTGATACATTCATTGGATAAATTTCAAAGGCCTTACACTAATTGAAAGAGGTTAGTCTCAAATTTTTACATATTGTATGATTCTATTAATATGATATTCTAGAAAAGACAAAACTATAGTGATGAACAGATCAATGGTTTTCAGGGGGTAGGGAAGAAAAAAGAAGTCGACTACCAAGGGGTATTTCAAGGAATCATCTGGAACGACAGAATGATTCTGTTTCCTGATTGTGATGGTGGTGACATGAACCTCTATGTGTATCAATTCATAGGACTGTACATGAAAAAAAGTCAGTTTAACTGTATGTTAATTTTAAAAATTCTTAAGAACAGCACCCTGCCAGGCTCTCTCTGAAACAAAATGCCGTCTCTGTTCTTGCATCTATTGCCATTTGCAATCCTTTTCAACAGAGACCCTCATCCACTTCCTCTACCTACTCCATAACGTTCAACAAATTGTTCTCCATCTCAGTGAAATCGCTCCCCAAGGGCACTCATGATTCCTATTCTCCTACCCATGAAAACTTCACTAATAATTCTGGCTCCCTGTGCCTTGTCATGTCTCAATTCCTATAACTCTTCCTCTAGATCCTTATTTTTGGCACGTATTCTAACACTTAGATTATTTTAAAAATGTTTCAGGTGCATATATTGCTCTGTCATGACCAGAAAGTTTTTTCCTCAAAAAGCATGCAGATAGAGAACAAACTCCAGACTTGCTGGAGCCAGAGTAATCAAAATGTTATGTCAAAAAAAAAAAAAAAAAAAGCCAATATTATTTCTATGAGTGTGAGACTTTTGGGAGGATAACTTAGGACAAAATACCAGTGCACACGGAATTCTGACTGTCTGCAAAATGATTAATCACAAACTTTCATTGACAGATATACGTACACATAAGCACACATGTCCATGCGCGTGCACACACACACACACACACACTTGCACTGAGCGTATAATGGCCACTATCCATTCAAAATGACTAGCTGTTATCACCCTGATGTATTTTTTTAATTTTTATACTGAGTGTATTCATATAATTTCATTTTCATATGTCTTTTATACAACCCCCAAGAAGTTTTCTCTACCCTGTCTTCTAATTTAATTATCTTGATCATCTTTGATCATCTATATTTTTGCAATCAAGTTCTGAAAGGGGCCAGGATATTTCGACATTGGTAATATTGCAAATGTTTTCACTCCAAACATTCTGTCTTCAGCCAGATTTGTCTCCGTGGTTTTCTCTGCTGGGGGCCCTCATTCACATTCATTTAATAAACGTTGACTGAGCACTCACCACGTGCCAGGTACTACGTTAGATGTTGTGAATAGAGTCGTAAGTAAGACACACAATGCCTCTGCATCCACAGGGTCCACAAACCATGACTATAAATAGACAAATAAGCCAATATTTACAGGACCTATGTATAGGACGTATAAGTTATGGATGCACATAAAAAACGTGCCTGACTCAGTCAGTGAAAGTCAGAGAAGCCTTCCTGGAGGTGATAATGTTTGGCTGAGTTTTCCGAACAAATAAGAATTAGATATTTCTTCCCATGGAAGGTGGGAAGGAATTGACAGAGGAAAAATCTTACGACAGCATGACAACATTAATGTCAGATAGTCTGGTATTTCACTACCCATGTAATCTGACATCTTTAAAATGTGCCTCGTCCTTTTTTTTTTTTTTTTTTTTTGATGGAGTCATACTCTGTTGCTCAGGCTGAAGTACAGTGGTACTATCTCGGCTCACTGCAACCTCTGCCTCGCAGGTTGTAGCCATTCTCCAATCTCAGCCTCACGAGTAGCTGGGATTACAGGCACCCGCCACCATGCCCGCCTACCATTTTTTTTTTTATTTTTAATAGAGATGTGGTTTCATCATGTTGTCCAGGTTGGTCTTGAACTCCTGACCTTGTGATCCATCTGCCTCAGCCTCCCAAAGTGCTGGGATTACAGGCATGAGCCACCACGCCCGGCCATGCGTCATCGTACTACAAAGATTTCCCTTGCTTCTCTGAAACACAGTGTTCTTCTGTCCTCTGAACTCAGCCAAATATCTTGCCTGCATGTCTTTTTTGGCCCTTCTATGCCATCCTCAAAGTGTGGAATACCTATTCACATGAGTGAGCTGTTTAGGATCACAGGCTCTGGGGTAAGAGTGCCTGTGTTTGAATTCCAGCTGTGTGAGCTTTCGATACTTACTGCCCTCTCTAAAAGTTTCAGTTTCTTCATCTATAAAACATGATTAATAATACTTACTTCACTAGGTTGTTGCAAAAGTTAAGTGAACTAATAAATATAACAGTACATTTATTTATAACAGTGCATTAGATATTATTAAGCATCATTATGTTACCTATTACCAACAAGTGTGCACGCCATAGTTTCCCAACTAAATTGTAAATTATTGGAAGGCAGAATCAAGTTTTACTTTAAAAACAACTAAGGACTTACACATAAAATTTCATTTAATTCCTTCAATAGCACAGTGAGTTAGATATTATTTTTCCCTTGTTTCAGATGTGCAGCTGAGACTCAGAGATGTTCATTTAATTGCCTAAGTTTGCCAGCAAATAAATGAGAGAATTTAATCCCATGTTCTTCTCACTGTGAAGAGAGAAGTTAAGAGAGTAACACAGTTTACTCTCTTAAGAGTGTTAAGAGTAACACAGTTTACTTCTCCTGTTTCATTATGTCACACTATTTCCATGACAGTGAAACAGGAGAAGTAAATCGTGTTACTCAGGTGTTTTGTTTTGTTTTGTTTTTGGTTGCAAGCAACAGAAGGGGAGTTTGCCTAACTTAAGACAAAAGGAAGTGACTGGAGGGGTACCTGGTAGCTCTGAGACTGATGTGGTGGCTAGAGGGCAAGGTCTGAGAAGACAAGCTGAGTCTCTAGTAGCTCAGCCAGGTTAGTAAGCCACCACAGCCCCTGGTCAGGGTCTGAGACATTGAATTCTGCCATCACAGTCACCCAAGCTGATATTAAGCAGTCCCTGCTTCTTTGTGGTGATGCTTTAATTTTATGTTGCAGGCATGCTGTTCCTTTAGAGGCTAGGTACCAGGGACACCAGGTATCTGGCCTTTGGGGCCCCTTCCACCACAAGCCTATAGTCCCAGATTCTCCAACAAAGGAAGAAGTTTCTGCAACTAGGCCTCCAAGAAAAAGTTGACAAATATCCACTGATGATTATTCTTTGAGGGTGTTTGTTTTGTTTTGTTTGAGACAGGGTCTTACTCTGTCACCAGGCGGGAGTGCAGTGGTGCAATTGGCCCACTGCAATCTTGACCTCCAAGACTCAAGCCATCTTCCCACCTCAGCATCCTGAGTAACTGGGACCACAGGCAAACACCACCATGCCAAAGCTATTTTTTTTTAACATTTTTGGTAGAGATGGGATCTCACTAGGTTGCTCAGGCTGGTCTTGAACTCCTGGGTTCAAGTGATCTTCCTCCCTCGGCCCCCCAAAGTGCTGAGATTATATGCATGAGCCATCTGTGCCTGGCCCTTTAAGGATTTTGTTTTGTTTTGTTTCATTTTTAAACCCTGCTAACTTTTCCAAAGCAATAAACGTAGTACTTTTTAAACATAGAAAATAGGAGGCTGGCTTTATTTGTTCCACCTGGCTGTGCCTAAATTCTGAGCCAGTTTAGTAGCAGAAAGGAAAGATATGGGTTTCAAGTATTGGATATATCTGTGTAGATTTATGGGAAATTGAGATGATACAGAACAAGCCTAAAGATGAGGAGCAGGCCAGAATTGAAAGCATTAAGGAGCAGTTCAAGTGTAATCAAAGTGACTAAGACAAGGAAACAAACACAGATATTAAAAATCTAGGAAAGGATCCTAAGAAAGGTTGCAAAAGCAAGACTAGCTTTATATAATACTTGGGAATAAGAAAAAAGAGAATATTAATGAACAATGTTGAAGACTGTGATTTAGAGATCATAATAGAAACATCAGGGTTGGTTATAGGAAAAGTTAGAAGGAGACAGAGGAGAGACTTTAGGGCACCGTGCCAGAGTTATTCCAAAAGGAAATTAAAAGTTCCAAATTCTCCCCCGCACCAAAAAAATTTAAAAGGCTGCTCAGGCTTCACATTTTCAAGCAAAACCTCAAATTCCTGACTGAGTCACATGAGCACCAAGACGCTTCATGTTTCCTTTGATGCGTGAATGTATATAACGGGGTGACCATAAGCTAGTGGGGCTCATAGCTTCAACATGAAGAATGAAGAAGGGAGAGAAAAGAGAACAACCATGACCAGAGTAGCAGAATTTAATAATAAAGATCAGTAACATTTTTATCCAAATGATCCACAGTGAGCTGCGTCTGTAATTAGACTAAGGTATAATCTGCATGTGAATTGGGTAAAGTTTTTAAATAATTTTGGGGCAGGCACAGTGGCTCACACTTTTAATCCCAGCACTTTGGGAGACTGAGGCAGGAGGACTGCTTGTGCCCAGGTTTCAGACCAGCCTGGGTAACATGATGAGACCTCATCTTACAAAAAAAATTTAAGATAATTAGCCGGTGTGATGGTGTGTACCTGTCATCTCAGCTATTCAGGAGGCTGAAGCAGGAGGATTGCTAGAGTTCAGGAGGTCAAAGCTGCAGTGAGCCATGTTTGCAGTACCACACTCCAGCCTGGACAACAGAGACAGATCTTGTCTCAAAAAATAATAATAAAATAAAATATTTTTAACTACCATTTACTGGAGATTTAATGGAATCCTCACAGTAATCTAAGTAATGGGTAAAATGACTGTCTTCATTGTATAGATGAGGAAATGGAAGCACGTGGGTTTAGATAACCTGCCCAAGCTCACATACAAACAAAGCTGGGACTTGAACTTGACTCTATGGAACCCTTTGGCAGTTAGCTGATATCTGTTGCAGATAATAGCATACTGACAATCCCTTAAATCCTAAAGCATATGTTGTTTAACATGGCAGGGAATCTGGAAGGAAGGCTGTTCAGGAGCACAGTGATATCATCAAGAACTATGGATTTCCACGTTTCTACTCTGCCCTATGTGTTGCTAACCTTTCATTTTCAAGAGCATAGTGCTAGCAGTTTCGGACATCCTAGGAAGCCATGACTACATTGTTTAAGAGGAGGGAGAATGTTCTTTATCAATCTCTTTTTTAATTTGTGAGAAAATCTTTCCTCCAGTGACCCCAGTAGGTTTCTCTGCATGTGCTATTGGCTAGTCATAAGTCACACATCTAGGCCTAAATCCAATCACCTTCCAAGATTTTGGTCTTACTATGATTAACTTACATCAATCATGATTCACTCTCTGAGGTTGTCTAAGACGTCAATTTCCCTTAGCCAGCAAAAAAAGGAAGGTACACTGGGAGAAGTCTGGTGATGGCTGTTGGTATGGAAAAAAAATTGTCTGTCACAAGCACTACCACCAACTTATTGTTCTGGGGATGAATTTAGTTTTAATATGGCTGCTGGAAATGGAGGTTGGGAGAAGAGAGGAGTACAGACAAGAGGGGAGAAGAGAGAGGGAAAATGTATTGAGCACTTCCATGAATTAATGTTAGCTCCTTTTACATACTTCACAATATGCCCTTCACATGGTGCTTTTATTTTACCCATTTTCTAGAAGCTCTTTTAAGTCCTTCAAATCACACTTGAAAATGGCAGTGATGATCTGAATTCAAAATGACTGATTAGAAAGTACATGCTCTCTAGAGATACTGGTCTGTTTTATACTTGTATCTGAGGTGTATAACTTCTCCCTTTAGGGGAGAATGGCTGGAAGTTATTCACCTTAGATGCAAGTATAAAACAGACCAATATTGAAGGATAACTCCCATCTTTTGGAAAGCTTGTATAATGCCTCTTTGCACCTCCAACCTTCTCAACACCCCGAATTAAGCTAAGTCATTCATCCGTTAGTTGTATGCACAGCGTGTTGTGCAGTTGTCTATGTTTTTACTTCTTGGTGTTCTCTGAGTAAGAGGAAACGTCTGTGATCTTCCACTGGATCCTTGCTTCCATATATCAGAGGCTAAGGCAATCACAGGCAGCACTGGTGGGAAAGCAGAACAGAACACACGCACATGCACACACACACACACACACACACAGACACACACACGAATGGAACAAGGAACTCCAAGAGGGACTTCTAATATTTCATTGTTATTGAAAATTACACTTCATAAAAAGTCTTGTTCATTTAAAGTTTGAAGAGTGACAGAAAAATGGCTTTCATACTCAAGTCTGCTAAATGTATGATAAATCAAAAAAGATGGAACAAGGAGAAACTTCAAGAAAAACAAAACAGAAAATCAGTGTGTAGTATAAATAACACTTCATTAGTGCTGTAGTGCCTTACAAAACAGTCTGAAACATTCCACAGGGTAATCGTAGTGTACAACGCAGAAGAGAATAATTTACTATCGTTAGGCGTTTGTAATCCCTACAATGGAAAGCAGAATGTATGCATGTAACTCTTTAATGATAGTGGACTTGCAGGCATAAATCCCCAAATGATGAGATGTGAATACATTTTATAAATTCAGGTTTCTGTTGGGGAAGAAAAAGTCAGGCTGTCTGGTTTGACTGGCATGCTGACCTAAGTCAATTGTTGAACCACGGAGAGCTCTAGCCTAGGGAGTGTGCTATGTTCCTTCTACGGTCTTAAGAGAGGCCAGGCTCAGGGGTTGAGCCTAGTGGGCTGGTCTCTCGCTCATCAGGCACACATCAACACTATAAACACACAGTTTTTAGCTAGTGGCAGTCAATGCCAAAGGCCTGGCTGCGTGCCACACCATCTCAAGGCACTCTCAGCAAGAACTCAAATGTTTTTCTGTCAGAAAAACTTTTTCTGTACTAAGTTTTCAACACTTCAGCTGAGTGTGGGACTGAAGCAGAACGAGGGATAGGAAAAATTAATGATTTTACACTCCAGCTTTCAAAAGCCCCTTTCCTTTGGTAGCAGAGTTTCTTCTTTTCATTCTATTTAATTTTCAAACTCTCCTCAACAAAATCTCTGAAGCAAAGACCTAAAACTTATTAACACGGGAATCCAAATGAAAGACAATAGGTTAATTGTTACTTTTCCCACAGGTGTTTTAAAAAATATTGATGTGGATCCAATCCTTAAACCAAGCAAAATTTAGAAAAAGTTTTCAAAGGAGTGTTCTCCAGACAAGGATGCCTGGATGTTGGATGGGAAGTAGGGAGTTCCCAGAGGCTAGATTGGACATTATGGAGGGATTACTAGAGTTTAACCAGGGAACTGTAAAAATTATGATCAGGCAGAGAACAAAGCACTAGATCAAATCTAAAGGGGGGGCAACATAAATGTGAAGAAATAAGACTTCAGGTTAGATACCAGGAAGAAGGGGCCCGGGTTGGAAAGCAGAAGCATGAGACGAGGGTTCCAGGACCAGTGGTTCAGGGGAAGCTGTGAACAATGCGGAGAGGGACAGAAACCTGCTGTTACATCATGCTGGTTTCACGGGACAAGCTGGGTTAAAATGGGAGTTCTTCATCTGGTGGAAGGGGTGGCCTGAGAGAGAGAACAGTGATCCAAGGACAGCCTTCAAGAGGTCTGGAAAAACCCTGAACTCTTCTTTAAAATGTTGTGCAAGAAGAAAACTTGAAACTTTGGTTAAATTCTCAAAGCAATATGTCACCTGAGAATGATTAAGTATAGCAGTCCAGTGAAAAGCACCTTTGTGGGCCCTATGGATCCCATGGCAGTGGCGGTCATCTACTGTCAGTCATGTAGTTTGGGCCTGGTTCCACCACTCTGATTCCATCTTCTTTAAGCACCTGCAGCAGGGTTGGTAATCCATTCGCATTCCCTTCTTCCAGCTAGTACCTCTAAAGGAGGAAAAAATGGCTTTGCTTAACTGGGACTATTATGAAAGGGCATCTCTCTCTCTGGTGACTCACAGGAATGAGGCACCCTTCTCTGAAAAGGTAGGTTGTCCAAAACAATACTGTCTCTGTTCTTCTAGAGGAACAGCTAGTCCATCTCAGTCTCTTGCCTTGTAGATCTCTCAGGTATGAGCCAAATGCCAGTTCACTAGATATACTGGGCTCCAAGGGCCACGTATCAAACTCTCCAAAATGCCTCTGTCCCTAGGATGATGGTTGAAGGGGGGATGGGAATGAAATGCACAGTATATTAATAGCTCTTTTCAAAAATATTTTAAAGTTTTATACCCCCCAGGCCCATTAACTTCAAATATTTTGTGCTCTCAAGTGGATGCCAGGCCAAAGCCTCAAAACCTGTATTTAACTACCTTCTTTGCAAACCCTGCATTGATCATCTTATTTTGAGATGTGGGGAAAGTTGGAGTATATTTTGGGGGGGCCATGAGTAAAACGAAGATAGAAATAGTTTGATTTCAACAGCTTCTTACTTATGGGCATTTTAAGGGGTAGGAGGCGTATCCGATGGCTATTAACAGTTTCTACTGGAGACAAGCACCAATCTATCAAAGTACAAAATATAGTATTTTGAGGAAATGGGTCCTGGAAGAACAATGGCCCCATCTGGTTCTTGGAAAAATAGGCACACGTTTACTTTACACTTGAAAAGGAAGCTTTTCTGCTCTGAATTGTACTATTTCAAGTTGATAAACCTGTTTTTGAAGGGCACATGTTGCTTTTTTTATTGGGTGCTTGTAGTGACACATTCCTGCTGGTGGGGGTTGCACAGGGTAGGCAGGGGAGGTGAAGACTCAGAGGAGAGACAGGGAGGAGGGGTTCCCAAATGTCTTGATATGAAAAATAGGAAACAGTTCCTTTCTGAAAACCTGTAAGTTAACCAGCAGTAGCAACAACGATGAACTGCCATGCAGAAGACCGGCTGAGGTTTGGGTTATATATAAAAAATATTTGCCATCAAGAGGGTTTTAGTATTCCAGTCTGCAGCAGGAGTCGCTTGTGGCCAGGCTCGGCCTTGCTAGAGAAGCTCAGAGGGTTTTCTTAAAAGTCCTAAATTGTTTATAAAACAGACTCAAACACAGCGATATCTCACTTATCCAGCCCCTTTCAAAACAGATGTGCCACAGAAACACATTTTTCGATGATATTTAGGTTTATGTTATAATTTAATAACAAAATTTGCAAAATAATTTTGTTCATTTGTTTTTCTTATTTTAGTCTGATCTTTATAACAACCCATAGAATACAGCATGGCAGGCTTTATTAATCTCACGGACTTGCCCACACAACAGAGGTAGCATAATTGGTTTTTGCCTTGCTCCTCATGGCTCTCAGACTTCTGACCCCAGGTATATCTTAGAAGCTTTTTCAATATATTAAAGACAGGATAATTTGTGAAATCCTACTAGTGTTAACTCTTAGGAAAAAGAAGACTGCAACCAGAATTGAGTTAAATATAATAAGGGTTTTAAGTATCTTTTTAATATTTTAAATATTTAAAATACCTTTAAATAGTGCCAAGTACTATTAGGCACTGTCAAAGAACAAAGGAAGATCCTGGACTTAAGGAATCTCTGGGGTGAGGCCAGTGTGGTGGCTGGGATGGTGCTGGACTGGGGTGCAGGGAGTCTGGGAGGCAGGCCATTTCTAGAAGGGCCACACAGGAAGGAAAGACAAAAGCCTGAGAGGGTGGGCAGACTAGAATGGGGTCCTTAGCAAGACAACACCTGAGCTGGGCAAGGTAAGGTGAGATTATGTGGAGAGCCACCCACTGCCACCATGTTAGCAGTTTCTTCATGTATGGGATCATCCTGTCCAGCCCAGTCTCAAAGGGATCAGTCCCAGTATTTCTAGGGTTTTAAGAGGGTAATAATGGAATGATAGGCATGGCCCCTAATGGATGTTTTATTATCCTAAGTTTACCCAGGAATTTCTTATTTCCTATGACTCCGTTATCAAATTTCATCAGCTTTTGCAAAAATGAAATTTTTATCCTACTGGAATTTTTTGGAGAGCTCCCACTTTATAATATTTGCAATGACCTTGTTAGAAAGTATGTAAATCCTATTCTATTAAGTTTTAAAGTTAAAGCTTAGATAATCCATTGCCCAGGGTCTTCTGCTGAAAGGAGAAAAGGAAGTACTGTATCAGACTTCAAAATCAGCATTATCCCAAAGCTAAATGTCAACTCAGAAGGAGAAATAGAAGCACCCTTTGACCACCAAAGGAAGTCCCTTCCTTCACCCTTGGTATATTTCTCCCACTAGTAAAGGGATCCATTTCTGCCTGCTCCTGATGCCTCTTTCCAGCCTTGCCTTCTGTGCCTTTCCATGGCTGCAGGTTCTGTTCTTGAATTAACTTGACTCAGTCAGTCCCCGAGTTGGCCAAAGGAGTTCCCACCATTTGTTCTGGATTCCAGCTACTTCCTGCAGTTACTTCCTAGAGAACGTGCAGCTTTGGGAGCCTGAGGTTCTTGTTTTTGATTCTGAGTCTATAATAGCACCTCACTCTTCATCATACCCTCCTAGCCCTTATAATCACCAGGAAACTTATCACTGTCCCAGTCTACACTGGAGCTTTCATTCTGGGCCCCCTTCTGAGAAGTTCTGTAGTTTTTCCAGGTCTTTTCTTCAGCTTCTGCCTTTTCCTTCTCCAGTCAGTGGGGTTCCTCCCGCAGACCCAACTTAGTGGTTAGGGCTGGATATTGTCTGCAAGTCAGTGTGGCTTTCTAGGATCAGAGTATCATCTGGGGTCAAGATTCCTTTCTTCTGGGTCCTATTCATCTGCAGGACTCCTGCTCCATCATGTTGGTTCTCAGTGCCAACCATGTGCCTGAAAATTGACTGAAAACCACAATAATGTTTAGCCATGATGAGCCACCTCTCAGTCCTGCTGCTGTCAAGTCATCATCTGTTCACTACTACCCTGGGCCTCCTGATAGCTCCTACCATACTGGACTACTTACAAATCCTGAGAGAAAACAATACTTCTGGGTTATTTAAGCCCTCTCTCAAGTATCTTCTTAAAAAGTAGAAAGACAGGACATCCATTCCAAGATGGACGAATAGGAACAGCTCTGGTCTGCAGCTCCCAACATGATCAATGCAGAAGATGGGTGATTTCTGCATTTCCAACTGAGGTACCTTGTTCATCTCATTGGGACTGGTTGGACAGTGGGTGTAGCCCATGGAGGGCGAGCCGAAGCAGGGTGGGGCATCGCCTTACCCAGGAAACACGAGGGGTCAGGGAATTTCCCTTTCCTAGCCAAGGGAAGCCATGATAGACTGTACCTGGAAAACTGGGACACTCCCACCCAAATACTGTGCTTTTCCCAAGGTCTTAGCAACTGGTAGACCAGGAGATCCTCTTCTGTGCCTATCTCAGCGGGTCCCACGCCCACGGAGCCTTACTCACTCCTAGCACAGCAGTCTGAGATTGAACTGTGAGGCTGCAGCCTGGCGGGGGGAGGGGCACCCGCCATTGCTGAGGCTTGAGCAGCTCACAGTGTAAACAAAGAGACCAGGAAGCAGGAACTGGGTGGGCAGAGCCCACCGCAGCTCAGCAAGGCCTACTGCCTCTATAGACTCCACCTCTGTGGGCAGGGCATAGCTGAACAAAAGGCAGCAGAAAACTTCTGCAGACTTAAACATCCCTGTCTGACAGCTCTGAAGAGAGCAGTGGTTCTCCCAGTATGGCATTTGAGCTCTGAGAACAGACACACTGCCTTCTCAAGTGGGTCCCTGATCCCTGTGTAGCTTAACTGGGAGACACCTCCCAGTAGGGGTCAACAGACACGTCATACAGGGGGATGCCCCTCTGGGACAAAGCTTCCAGAAGAAGGATCAGGCAGCAATATTTGCTGTTCTGCAGCCTGTGCTGGTGATATCCAGGCAAACAGGGTCTGGAGTGGACCTCCAGCAAACGCCAACAGACATGCAGCTGCGGGACCTGACTGTTAGAAGGAAGATGAACAAGCAGAAAGGAATAGCATCAACATCAAGAAAAAGGACATCTACATCAAAACCCCATCTGTAGGTCACCAACATTAAAGACCAAAAGTAGATAAAACCACAAAGATGGGGAGAAACCAGAGCAGAAAAGCTGAAAATTCTAAAAACCAGAGCACCTATTCTGCTCCAAAGGATTGCAGCTCCTCATCAGCAATGGAACAAAGCTGGATGGAGAATGACTTTGACAAGTTGACAGAAGTAGGCTTCAGAAGGTTGGCAATAACAAACTTCTCTGAGCTAAAGGAGCATGTTCTATCCCATTACAAGGAAGCTAAAATTCTTGAAAAAAGGTTAGACAAATGTCTAACTAGAATAAACATTGTAGAGAAGACCTTAAATGAACTGATGGAGCTGAAAACCATGGCATGAGAACTTCGTGATGCATGCACAAGCTTCAATAGGTGATTCGATCAAGTGGAAGAAGAGATATCAGCAATTGAAGATCAAATTAATGAAATAAAGTGAGACACCAAGATTAGAGAAAAAAGAGTTAAAAGGAACGAATAAAGACTCCAAGAAATATGGGACTATGTGAAAAGAACAAATCTACATTTGATTGATGTACCTGAAAGTGACAGGGAGAATGGAACCAAGTTGGAAAACACTCTTCAGGATATTATCCAGGAGAATTTTTCCAACCTAGCAAGGCAGGCCAATATTCAAATTCAGCAAATACAGAGAACACAACAAAGATACTCCTTGAGAAGAGCAACAGCAAGACACATAATTTTCAGATTCACCAAGGTTGAAATAAAGAGAAAAATGTTAAGGGCAGCCAGAGAGAAAGGTTGGGTTACCCACAAAAGGAAGCCCGTCAGACCAACAGCAGATCTCTCGGCAGAAATCCTGCAAGCCAGAAGAGAGTGAGGGCCAATATTCAACATTCTTAAAGAAAAGAATTTTCAACCCAGAATTTCATATCCAGCCAAACTAAGCTTCATGAAGGAGAAATAAAATCCTTTACAGACAAGCAAATTCTGAGAGATTTTTGTGACCACCAGGCCCACCTTACAAGAGCTCCTGAAGGAAGCACTAAACATGGAAAGGAACAACCATTACCAGCCACTGCAGAAACATGCCAAATTGTAAAGACCATCAATGCTAGGAAGAAACTGCATCAATTAATGGGCAAAATAACCAGCTAACATCATAATGACAGGATCAAATTCACACATAACAATATTAACCTTAAATGTAAATGGACTAAATGCCCCAATTAACAGATGCAGTCTGGCAAATTGGTAAAGAGTCAAGACCCATCAGTGTGCTGTATTCAGGAGACTCATCTCACATGCAGAGACACACATAGGCTCAAAATAAAGGGATGGAAGAAGATCTACCAAGCAAATGGAAAGCAAAACAAACAAACAAAAAAAATGGGTGGGGGAGGGATGCAATTCTAGTCATTGATGAAACAAACCTTTAACCCAACAAAGATCAAAAGAGACAACGAAGGCCATTACATAATGGTAAAGGGATCAATTTACCAAGAAGAACTATGCTAAATATATATGCACCCAATACAGGAGCACCCAGATTCATAAAGCAAGTCCTTAGAGACCTACAAAGAGACTTAGAATGCCAAACAATAATAATGGGAGACTTTAACACCCCACTGTCAATATTAGACAGATCAATGAGACAGAAGGTTAACAAGGATATCTAGGACTTGAACTCAGCTCTGCAATAAGCAGACCTAGAAAACATCCACAGAACTCTCCACCCCAAATCAACAGAATAAACATTCTTCTCAGCACCACATCGCACTTACTCTAAAATTGACCACATAATTGGAAGTAAAGCACTCCTCAGCAAATGCAAAGGAATGGAAATCACAACAAACTCTCTCAGACCACACAGTGAAATTAAATTAGAACTCAGGACTAAGAAATTCACTCAAAACTGCACAACTACATGGAAACTGAACAACATACTCCTGAATGACTACTGGGTAAATAATGAAATGAAGGCAGGAATAAAGATGTTCTTTGAAACCAATGAGAACAAAGACACCACATACCAGAATCTCTGGGACACATTTAAAGCAGTGTGTACAGGGAAATTTACAGCACTAAATGCCCACAAGGGAAAGCAGGAAAGATCTAAAATCAATACCCAAACATCACAATTAAAAGAACTAGAGAAGCAAGAGCAAACAAATTCAAAAGCTAGCAGAAGACAAGAAATAACTAAGATCAGAGCAGAACTGATGGAGATAGAGACACAAAAAAATCCTCGAAAACTCAATGAATCCAGAAGCTGGGTTTTTGAAAAGATCAACAAAATTGATAGACCACTAGCAAGACTAATAAAGAAGAAAAGAGAGAATTAAATAGACACAATAAAAAATGATAAAGGAGATATCACCATCGATCCCACAGAAATACAAACTACTATCAGAGAATACTATAAACACCTCTATGCAAATAAACCAGAAAATCTAGAAGAAATGGATAAATTCCTGGACACATACATCCTCCCAAGACTAAACCAGGAAGAAGATAAATCTTTGAATATACCAATAACAGGCTCTGAAATTGAGGCAATAATTAATAGCCTATCAACCAAAAAAAGTCCAGGACCAGATGGATTCACAGCCAAATTCTACCAAAGGTACAAAGAGGAGATGGTACCATTCCTTCTGAAATTATTCCAATCAATAGAAAAAGAGGGACTCCTCCCTAACTTATTTTATGAGGCCAACATCATCGTGATACCAAAGCCTGGCAGAGACACAACAAAAAAAGAGAATTTTAGACCAATATTCCTGATGAACATCAATGCAAAAATCCTCAATAAAATACTGGCAAACAGAATCCAACAGCACATCAAAAAACTTATCCACCATGATCAAGTCAGCGTCATGCCTGGGATACAAGGCTGGTTCAACATACACAAATCAATAAATGTAATCCATCATATAAACAGAACCAATGACAAAACCCACAAGATTATCTCAATTGATGCAGAAAAGGTCTTCGACAAAATCCAACAGTCCTTCATGCTAAAAACGCTCAATAAACTAGGTATTGATGGAACGTATCTCAAAATAATGAGCTATTCATGACAAACCCACAGCCAATATTATACTGAATGGGCAAAAACTGAAAACATTCCCTTTGAAAAGTGGCACAAGATGAGGAACGCCCTCTCTCACCATTCCTATTCAACATAGTGTTGGAAGTTCTGGCTAGGGCAATCGGCAAGAGAAAGAAATAAAGCATATTCAATTAGGAAAAGAGGTAGTCAAAATGGCCCTGTTTGCAGATGACATGATTGTATATTTAGAAAACCCCATTGTCTCAGCCCAAAATCTCCTTAAACTGATGAAACTTCAGCAAAGTCTCTGGATACAAAATCAACGTGCAAAAGTCACAAGCATTCCTATACACCAATAACAGACAAACAGAGAGTCAAATCATGACTGAACTCCCATTCACAATTGCTACAAAGAGAATAAAATACCTAGTAATCCAACTTACAAGGGATGTGAAAGAACTTTTCAAAGAGAACTACAAACCACTGCTCAACGAAATAAAAGAGGACACAAACAAATGGAAGAACAGTCCATGCTCACGGATAGGAAGAATCAATATCATGCAAATGACCATACTGCCCAAGGTAGTTTATAGATTCAATGCCATTCCCATCAAGCTACCACTGACTTTCTTCACAGAATTGGAAAAAACTACTTTGAAGTTCATATGGAACCAAAAAAGAGCCCACACAGCCAAGACAATCTTAAGCAAAAGGAAAAAGCCTGGACGTATCACGCTACCTGACTTCAAACTATACTACAAGGCTACAGTAACCAAAACAGCATGGTACTGGTACCAAAACAGAGATATAGATCAATGTAAAAGAACAGAGGCCTCAGAAATAACACCACACATCTACAGCCATTTGACCTTTGACAAACCTGACAAAAACAAGAAATGGGGAAAGGATTCCATATTTAATAAATGGGGCTGGGAAAACTGGCTAGCCATAAGCAGAAAGCTGAAACTGGATCCCTTCCTTACTCCTTATACAAAAATTAATTCAAGATGGACTAAAGACTTAAATATTAGACCTAAAACAATAAAAAGTCTAGAAGAAAACCTAGGCAATACCATTCAGGACATAGGCATGAGCAAAGAGTTCATGAGCAAAACACCAAAAGCAATGTCAACAAAAGCCAAAATAGACAAATGAGATCTAATTGAACTAAATAACTTCTGCACAGCAAAAGAAACTACCATCAGAGTGAACAGGCAACCTACAGAATGGGAGAAAATTTTTGCAGTCTATCCATCTGACAAAGGGCTAATATCCAGAATCTACAAAGAACTCAAACAAATTTACAAGAAAAAAACAAACAACCCTATCAAAAAGTGGACAAAGGATACGAACAGACACTTCTCAAAAGAAGACATTTATGCAGCCAACAGACACATGAAAAAATGCTCATCACTGGTCATCAAAGAAATGCAAATCAAAACCACAATGAGATACCATCTTATGCCAGTTAGAATGGCAATTGTTAAAAAGGCAGGAAACAACAGATGCTGGAGAGGATGTGGAGAAATAGGAATGCTTTTACATTGTTGGTGGGAGTGTAAATTATTTCAACCATTGTGGAAGACAGTGTGGTGATTCCTCAAGGATCTAGAGCTACAAATACCATTTGACCCAGCATCTCATTACTGGGTGTATACCCAAAGAATTATAAATCATGCTACTATAAAGACACATGCACATGTATGTTTATTGCAGCACTATTCACAATAGCAAAGACTTGGAACCAACCCAAATGTCCATCAATGATAGACTGAATTAAGAAAATGTGGAATATACACCATGGAATACTATGCAGCCGTAAAAAAGGATGAGTTCATGTTCTTTCCAGGGACATGGATGAAACTGGAAACCATCATTCTCAGCAAACTGAATGTTCTCCGCAAGGACAGAAAACCAAACACCGCATGTTCTCACTCATAGGTGGGAATTGAACATGAGAACACTTGGACACAGGGTGGGGAACATCACGCAGTGGGTCCTGTTCGGGGAGTTGGGGGCTGGGGTGGGGATAACATTAGGAGAAACACCTAATGTAAGTGATGAGTTGATGGGTGCAGTAAACCAACATGGCACATGTATACCTATGTAACAAACCTGCAAGTTGTGCACATGTACCCTAGAACTAATAGTATAATAATAAAAAAAAAGTAGAAAGACAGGAAAATGTAAAATGGTGTCATTTTAGTGTTAATTAACATATCAGATTATCTTTCAGTGGAAAAATATAGGCAGCAGGAAAGTGTCATTAAAATGTTGAGTCTATTGAGTTTGTGTTGGGGGTAAAAAGAAATCTGAAAAGGTTAAAAACTGCAAGTATAGATTAGCTTTTCTCAGTTTTGCCAACACTGGCATGAGGCTGTTAGAATCATGCCTTACAAATGTATGAAACCATAAAAATATTTTTCTTGTCGCTTAACTTGGTTCTGGAAATTCTAAAGGGAACCTTTCAAATAAAGCACAATTAATCACCAATTCAGTCATTTTGAAACACTTTGTTTCTGGAATAATTGAATAATTATATGATACTTCAAATGCAAGTTTTTGATATATATTTCTGTACCCCAAACTGAAAACTACTTTAGAAAAAGGATAATTTAATAAAGTTTTGCATCTTGAGAACTTTTGAACTGAATAAAACAATTTTATGTTGAAAAATAGAAGATTTTTGTTTTCTGGTTCTATTCTGTACTTTGTTTTTTAGTTTTTCCCTTCCCTTCTCTTTCCTCTATCCATTTTTTAGCTCCTTGCTCATGTTTTTAATCCACTTATAGCACCTAGTTCTGTGATTTGAACATGGTAGGTGCTGAACAGTGTTTGTTAAATTGAATTTAAGTCAACATCACCACATATGGGCCCATTTTACCTACGATTTTAGGACAAGGTTGACTTTTTGTCTTTCTGTTGCGTGATGAAAGCAATTTGGCAGGAGCTAGCAACTTTTCATTCCCTGGAATCACTTTTATTATTTATTTACTATTTGTAGTACAAACATGTTTCCAGGAACTTAAGCGACTAGAATGTAGTTTCCTACTTAAATTCAATTCCTCTATTTAGGAAACTTCTATCAGAGAGAGTTTGGCAAAATTCAGAAACTGGTAAGAAAAAAATGACTGCAACTATTCTTGGGATAGAAGAGAACAGAGATGAGAAATATTTATTAAATCCCTTCACACTTACCAGACCCATAACTGTTTCCAGAACCAGTTCAATCTAATTTTGTGTCTTGCACTATTTTATTTTGGGCTTACTGAACTTCACTGCCACAGGAGGGGGAACGGGTTTGGCAACACATTTCAGACTATTCTTTTTTCCTCTCTCTTACCCCATCTTCCTCCTAAATGGTTTGGGTCTTGGCAAAACCAAAAAGTGTTTTTCTCTAGTACTTTTAATTTTTTTAATTTTTAACTAAGTGTGCATTTCAAAGAAAATGTAACCCAGCTGTTTTTTAATCTTTTAAACAACTAAATGGTACTTTGTAAAAGCCATTCAATGTCCAAGAAGAATTTAGCCTCTTAAAAAAAAAAGAAAGCCTTTCTTTCTTTGAACCAAGAATACAAGTCTTGCCAAAAGGGAAGAGTTGGAACCAAGAAAGACTGGGATTTAATTTAATTTAAACTTAGAATTTATAAGTGAGAGAATGATTGCAGCCTTGGCAGAATGTAAGTATTTCCAGGTAACTGAAATTTAACTCTTTTATTTATGAGCCCTGACCACATCCAATAGTGGTACTTCTATATTCTCTTCCTTGAGGATTTCTTGGAAGGGAAAATAGTGTCTATGTGTGTGAGGATTTTGGAAAGTGGGGACAATGAGCAGGAGGTTGTAACAGGAGGAATAGTAATCCTACGTACCCAGCAGCACCGAAACAAAAAGTAAAGTCAACACCGAGGTCTCAATATTTATAAAAATGACCACTTTCACAGATGCGAAAATGAAATTTACTCTTACATTATTTACAAGTAATTTACTGAATGATCATGACTTTTAATAAAAATGGAAAGAAAGAGAGAGATTTCACTTACGAGAGAGAACATTTCCTAATTCTGGAAAGGTCTATTTGTGGTACAGTAATTCATATTTTAATCACAAACTTTTATGTACTCACTAAAACAGATTACTAAAGTTCCTCCATTTGGCAAAACTTTGTTTTTCTAATTAGATGTCACCCAGTAATTGGAAGTAACAAAACTGTATTTCTCTGAAGACATTTTATAATTCAAACATTTCACTAATGGCGAACAAACTTTCTCCATTTTCTATTGCCCTGAATTAAATTTTATTGGCAGTTAAGAAGAGAGTATTTTTATAGACTTTTCTATTAAAAAAGATAAATTGTTCACATGCTAAAACTGGATGTTAGTGAGAATTATGTTGATACCACAGCAAATTTGGCCCAGACACATTATTTCCTACTGACTTAAAAGTGATACCACTTTCTATTATAAGACTACTTTGCATTCGTTATCTCTAATGTTCTTTTGGCATTGGTCTAGTAATGTTTTATACTTGTTTCTTACTTTTAAAATTTTTATTCTAAATGAAGTTCAGTTTGACATACATGCACTGAGAGCCTACTATGTGCCTGGTGTTGTCAGGACTCCAGAGAATCAAATACAAAAAATAAAAATTCATTCTCATTGGTAATCTCACCGTGGCCTGACTGCAGGGTAGCAGACGGGGTGGGTATGAGGGCAAGAAAGGAGTTGAACACCATAAAAAGGACAAATGCAATTTCAGAGGGTGGAGAAGAATTACGGCCTCTAAGTCATTAGAGCTTCATAGGAAGTAGAAAAAGAAAGTTCTTGTTCAGGTGAGAAGTAGCTCCTAGGGGCACGTGGTTTGCAAAGTGGACAGTGCCTATGTGCAGGAAAAAAGAAGTTGGTGCTTCTGGGTGGCTACCGCCCACACTTGGGCTGTGTGCCTGGAAAGGGTGGCAAGGACTGGATCTGAGGCCTCATTTACTTCACCTGCTGAACTAACATAACTACTGCATTGACTCTCTGAGGAGACAAGAGGAATTGGGAGAAAATTCATGTCTGATAAAAAGCTTTAAGAGGTTGTTGTGGGGATTATGACATTAAACCCCAACATAATCTTACAAAAGTTTCACCAAAATCTCTATTGTTCAAGAATGCTTTTGGTGCTTTTTTCTTTTGTTCCTGGAGGATATTAAGTAGTATTGAAATCTGCATCAAAATTGACTTGAGGTGTCAACAGAGGATAGAAGACATCTGAATCACAACAATAACTAAGTCACACTCTTCCCTTGGAGTAGCTCACTGACTAGTGGAGACAGACGGACAACCTAGACAGGTAATTTGAATACAGTCTGGTAAACTCAATAGCATATATGCAGAGGGTGTGCTGTCTCAGGGAGCAGGTGCTAGATCTAAGTTGTGCCCTGGACAATACCTAGCAACATTCACGTATGTGGTAAGTAACTACTTGCAGAATCAAACTGAAGAAATAGTGCAACTCTGGATCTATTTACTAATCTATTTTTCTCACCTTCAACAATTTTTCTTAAACTAAATCAGTTATAATTTATTTACTTTTCCTCAGATCCAAAGGAAATAAAATCGTTTGAGAAAGAATGATTGGGCAACTTTGAGGCATTTTTTTTGAAACTCATGTGTGTTTTCACTTCCTATTTCCTTATTGTTTAGAAAACAAATACTTGAATAAAATTCAAGTTCAATAGCTTATGCAGATTTTTCTTAAACTAGTAATAGAAAGCACCAAGAATCCAGGTGCTTTCATTGTGAGAAATTTGAACTGATCTGGGCATTTATTTTCATGGTAATGAATGTGTAGCAGAGGAAAAAGAAGGAAAAAAAAAACTATGACAACATGAAGTCATCATCCTTCCTGTCCAGGGTGAGAGCCCTTAGAATGGCTTAGTGACAGATACACTGAAGGACAGAACCAATTACAAAAGGACTAGGGCTGACAGGACCACACAAGAAAAGAGCAGGTTGGGCGCCACACAGTGGCTCACACCTATAGTCCCAACATTTTGGGAGGCCGAGGCAGGAGGATTGGTTGAGGCCTGGAGTTTGAGACTAGCCTAGGCAACATGAGAAGACCCTGTCTCTACAAAATATACAGAATTAGTCGAATGCGGTGATGTGTGCCTGTAGTCACAGCTACTGGGGAAGTTGAGGTGAGATCAAGTCTGCGTTGAACCGTGATCATGCCGCTGCACTCCAGCCTAGGGAACAGAGTGAGACTCTGTCGCAAACAAACAAACAACAACAACAACAACAACAACAAAACCCCAAAACAACAAAAAAAAAAAAAGAAAAAGAAAAAGAAAGAGCAGGTTGGTGAGAATTGGCATGGGCAAAAAGAGAAGGATGTGGAAAACATAGAAAGCTCAGGCTATTTGACTGCATTATATTGTGGAAAAGATGGAAAGGCTTGAAAGGGCTTGCATCCAAAAAAAGCCTTTGAAAAATGTCATTCTTATCATTATAGTGCCCTGTGAATCTCTACAGTTTTTCTTTGTCTGTTGGAGTTTTTGTATTAAAATTTCAGTACCCTTGTTTTGTACAATTTTTTTACCATTATTTGTCAAGAAGTAAGTATTGCTTTTTACCTATGACAACGGTTTGAAAAGGAAAATCTATGTGGCGTCAGGAAGTAGCTGCTCCTGACTGGAGAAAAAGATCTAGCAGGAAAAGTGGGAAGGTGCTAGAGAAAACCTATGATTGCTTCACAAATTTGTCCAAGGACAGCCTTACCCTACAAAACAGACATCGTCCTTATGACCTAACATGTTGATAATCAAGATTTAACCTCATCCACTTTCTTGCTTGCATGGAAAGAAGGAAGAGAATTCTTATACCTTCAATATCTGTGATTATTAGGTGTTTTCACAAATGATTTTTTATGTACTTCTCGTAACCGTTGCATGGCATACCAGTTATCATTTCTATAGCTAATGAAAAACAGAGTTGGAATGTAAACCCAGAATTCTAACAATAAGTCCAATTCTCTTTTTCCTTTTCAAGATGATTGTTCATTTCCTGGCACTACTTGTTTCCTTTTTCTCTCTAACGATCCCACTATTGGCATGTTGGATAGTCTTAGTCACATTTTCTCTGTATATCTCCCTGAATTAGGTACGATTGTTCCAATTTATAGATGAGATAACTGAGGCACAAACAGATTAGGCAACAAGCCAGTGTTGCAGAGCTAGATAACAGTACAGCCAGGGTGCCATCTCAGGCATACCGCCATGATCTGAGCCAACCCTGGGGCTTTTTCTGCCTCTTGGTTTCCAAGAGGCCCTCCCGTTTTGACTGTGATCTCCCTAGGATCCTGAGGACCCACTGGTTTATTTGTTGTGGGTATCACTAGAGGCTTGAAAAAAACATCCAGTGACCTTGGCACTGAGATGATCTACAAGTAGATGTGCAAAACTTGGCCGTCGCCACGGTCCCTTCAATAACGCCAGATTAGCGATGGGAAAACTGAAGAGTCTTGTCTGGTGTGGAGTTCCTGTGACTGCTTTCACCCTGGTGCTGTCCCAGACCAATTTGGAGTTTACGGAAAAAACTAATAGGAACCAGAGTAATTGGAAACATTTTGCAGAGATAAGCTAGCAAGTTCAGACTTCCATTTTTTTTCTAATGAAAAAGCCATAAAGGAAACATGTCAGAGAGTGAATATTGCCATCTCCCCTCCACCTCTAGTGGAAAGCAAGCAGGTAAGCAACAGGATACAGGGCGTCTTAGCAGAGTCTCTCATAACTCTGCCCCTCACTTGAGTGTAAATCATTCTCCAATTGCAGATCAGACATAAATCGTTCTGAAACCACAGTGCTCACTAAATGTTATTGTGTTATTGAGACATAAATCCTATGTCAGCTCGATGAAATGTCTATGGCCATTGCATTAAACAAGTCAAGGCAACTACTTAACGATTTCCAAACATTCTATTATTAAAGTTCAGACAAGAGGTTTGAGAGGAAAGCCATGTTAAAATGGACTTTAAACAGCCATTTCTCACATTTGTTTGATGAACAATAGCCGTAATGAGTGCCCCAGCTCTGAACTCCATCTCAGCAGACAGGCTTAGAATGGACAACATAGGTCATTAAGAGGAAGCAGCCTTGGTTTTGGGAGCCCCCTTTGACCTTTGCAACTTCTCAGTATGTAAAGCACAGGCATCTCTATTTTATGTTGATTATCATCTCAGGCATCTCTGTTTTAACCTGTCTCTAGGGCACCTTCTACAGGGTGAAGAATGAAAAGAACTTGCTTTGTCCAATAGTTGTGATACCAGTCACCTGCTAATAGCTCCAATATATGTAAATTAAGTAGAGCATTTTCTATCTGGACAGCTCCTTAGAGTTTCTGAGAATTTCTCCATGCATTTGATCTACATCCTCTTCCCCTTTCCCTGCTACTCTATAGAAAAACTGAAATGATCAAAAAAAGAACTTTTCTAACATCTTGCGTCTACATTACAAATGTATCTGCATCTTCTTTTCCATCCCTGATGTCAGCATGGGAGACACGTTCTTCCGTTGACTCATGATGAGTCATTCTACCTCTCCTGGAGTTTCATCCTTTTTGTCCCTTCCCTCGCTCCCCACTCCCCAGGGACTTTGCAGTACCGAATTTTTTTCTCATCCTTGCTCTATTTACAACCATTTCTGTTTTTACTGACCCCTTCCCATTATCATTTAACAGACTCAAGTCCTCCACATATTTAAATAAGCAAATAAGCCTCTGTCAAACTCCACCTCCATCTTCTGCCTTATATGTATCCTTCTTTCACTGCTAAACTTTTGTAAAATAGATAGATATGTAATAGTTGTACGTATTTACAGGGATCACATGGCATTTTGATACATGCACACAAACTATAATGATCAAATCAGGGTAGTAGAGATATCCATTTCCTCAAATATTATCACTTCTTTGTGTTGGGAACATTTCAAATCTTGTCTTTTAGTTGTTTTGGAAATATACAATAAGTTATTTGTAACTATGGTCTTACTCTCTTACTCTTCACCTCCCCTTTAATTCTCAAGCCATGACAGTTTGCCAAAGTCACTGGGTAGGTTAGAAGTCTGACTATAAGTACAAGAAAACCCAACTCCAACTGGATTAAATTATGAAGGAAATTTTGGCTCACTTAACTGGAATACCAGGGATAGAAAACTGATCAGACATCATTCCATCCTGTGGCTACAGGTCTGCTCTCTTACATGAATCAACTGGGCACAAGATGGCTGCAGCTGGTCTTGACTTCACCTTGGCACACAAACAATATTCAGAAGACGGAAAGCCATCCCTTCTTACAGGTTTTTTGGAAACATAGAAACTTTTCCTACAAAGTCTCAGAAATTTCCTTTCACATTTTCTTGGTGTGAATTATCTGTTATGTGCCAATTCCTGAAACAATTATTAAGGCCAGAGGGATGCCATGCAAGTGTCTCACTTACAAACATTAAAATTTCTCATATATCAGTAGTTCTCAACCAGGAGTGATTTTATCCCTGAGGGTACATTTGGTATTGTCTGGAGTAATTTTTTACGGTTATGACTGGGGTGGGGTAGTAATGGCATCTAGTGGGTAGAGGCCAGTGATACTGCAAAACATCCTACCATGCACAGGATATCCCCCTACAACAAAGGATTACCAGCCTAAAATATCAATAGTGTCAACATTCTTTGTTATCTCCCACCTCCCATAAATGACTAGCCTCTGTGAATGCTAACTCTCACTTTCCTACTTCAAGTAACTATCGTTTTTCACTGGTATTATTTCACCTGCATCATTTTTCTAACTGGGATGTCCAATTTTGCTGCCATTCAATTCACTTTGCATAATGCATTCTATATCAATTAAGGTCTGGCTATTTAAGAAATAAAATTAAAATAAGCAAGATATAAATTTATTTTTCTCTCATGCAAAAGAAGTCTGAAGTTAGGTGGGTCCGGGGTTAAAAGTAGAGTTCCTTGGCATGGACCCAAGTTTGTTCTATCTTGCTACTTTGCCGTCTTTAACATGTGAATTTTTCTATGTGTTCCGAAGCATTTGATTGAACAATGACAATCACAACCACTGTGTCAACTAGCAAGAGGTGAAATGGCAAAGAAAGGGTTAACTTCCTAGAAGTTAAACATATTTGTTCTGCTTACAGCTCATCAGACTTTACTTAGTCCTACTGCCACGCTTAGCTATGAAAGCCTGTCAAATGTGGGGCTTATTTCAAGTGGCTGTGGATTTAACTAAAAATTACTATTTCTACTATTATGGAAGGTGTGAGAAAATACATACTGTGTAACAACCAAATAGTCTCTGCCAGAAAGTCAGAGTCATCTTTCTAAAGAGAAAAAATGATCATGCAATTTCTGCTTAAAATCCTTTTTAGATGACTCTATATCACAAATAGAATAAATTTTGAACCCCCTAATTAAAGAGGTTTAAAATGCTAATCACAGCTGGGTGCGGTGGCTCATGTCTGCAATCCTACCACTTAGGGAAGCAGAGGCAGTCAGATTGTTTGAGCCCAGGTGTTCAAGACCAGTCTGGACAACATGGTGAAGCTCTGTCTCTACAATAAATAAAAAAAAATTTAGCCAGGCATGGTGTAGTTCCAGCTACCTGGGAGGCTGAAGTGGGAGGATCACCTGAGGCAAGGCACTCCAGCCTGGGTGACAGAGTGAGACCCTGTCTCAAAAACAAAAAACAAAAAAGGTGCTTATCAGTATTTGATCTGTGGTGAACTTCTCTGGTCTTGTCTTTAATGATTTCCCCAAACTTATGCTACCTTCTCAAATGCAGTTATACTGCACTTATTAACAGATTCGTAAACTACTTTTTCTCTTTGTCTCGCTCTATGCCCCTTTCTCCGCCTGAATTGCCCTTCCTTCACTTACCTAATTTCTGCTCCTTGTTTCTCTCTTTTCTCAGATCAGATGTTATTTTCTCTGGGACTCCTTTCTGGACACATCATGATTGAGTGAGGAGGGCTCTCTTCTGTTTTCCCACAGCCCAAAAGCTCAGCCCTGTTTGAACAATGTATTGTTATTGCCACTTTCCTTCTTGCATTGGCCCTTTAAGCTGTGCTTCTTTAGGGCAAAGATTGTGTCATAATACACAGTAAGCACTTATTAAATAATACTTGAATAAATGACTGCATTACCTCATTTGGCCCTCAGAAACACCCTTCAAGGCAAGCAACCTTATTTATTTTTACAGACTAATTAACTAAAGTTAAGGAAATTTATGTGTGCCCAAAGCCATAACACCAGCAAGGGGCAGAACTTGGGCTGCTTCCAATTCTGATTTCCAATCTGGTTCTCACTTTACAATACCACAGGTTTTTTTTAACTTATCCTCTCTTATGCTTACACTGTAATACTGACTTTGTGCTTTGTGTTCATGGTCATTCCGCAGTAGCACCCACTTGCCACTTTCAATTCACTCCAAGTTGTTATGGATCTTTAAACTGTTTTCTGTTCAGCCTTATACATGCAGATGTTATAAACCTCTCTCTATGTATGCCTTTGCCTTGAAAGTATTTAAGACAAATGCAAAACCTGAAGGACATCATTGGTTCCCTATCCAATAGCCAATCTTCCTCTTTGGCTTTAGTAAAAATATAATTCCTTCAATTTAGATATTTGGTGGCCTTGTGTTTTAGAGAAAGCTGAGCTTCCCTGATCCACAAAGGCAATCTGTATTAGTCTAAGCAAAGATAGTAATCCTATTCCCCTCTCTAAGAGCTCATTTAGGAATGGGCATATAAAACCAATTTTGCCAGTAATATTTAAAGGAAAGTCTACTCTAGGGCATCCTGTTTTTTTTTTTTTTAAGGACACAGTGAGAGGTTGTGGCATGTCTGTCTCCATGCTGTCATCAGCATTTCATGTTTTAATCTGCTTTGACCATCTTGGGTCCACCAGGAGTGTCAGTATGCTGAAGACGGCAGAGGGGAGACACAGATGCATCTGGTTCCTGATGACCTGCCTGAGTTTTGAATAGATCAACTCCAGAACTGTCCTACCTTAAGATTTCCTGTCATGTGAGAACCTCAACATAACTTAACATTTAAGCCACTCATAGTTGCATATTTTCTGCTTCCTGCAACCAAAAGCATTCTAAATAGAATACCAACCTGGAATTGCATTGGGGAACTCATCAAAATGAACTCTACACTGACCTTTGTGTAAAGAAAATCACATTGCTTGATCGTTCTCTTTCTTAAGTTTGGATTTCAGTGTTGCTCCTACATTAAATGCCTAATACATATTAATGATATATGAAATATATTAGATAATCTCTAAATTGTATCAACCTGAATCCAGTTCCCAAGAAACCTGTGCCACACTGCTATGACACTGAGTATGACCTTTCTCAGGATTTTTCATTCTGAGACCTTAGTTTTCTTCTCTCCAGTCTTTTATACACAGATAATATATGCCTTTGCCTTGAAAATACTAAATACCTTGGAGGATAATTCTTTGGGTCACTGACTTGCTAAAACATATATGTTCATTTAAAGTAAAAATCTGCTGTGAAAAAGGTCTGTCACACCCCATTTCCCATCAGAACTCTAACTCATTTTAGCCCGCTTCACCTCTTCCTCTGGGAAATATGAGACACGCCGTCTTTGGAAATAGTTTTGGCTTGTGAAAGGGAAGCCCATCAGTCATATTTTCAGGTGTAAGTCCTAAATTATGTATTTAAAATAAAATATATCCTCTCCTCTGGGGAAGTATGCATAGCATGACATATGAACCTGAAATGGCCTGTAGGTTTTACTTAGCTAAAGAGTGACATATACTTGTATGATATATTTTTTTTTGCATCCCCTGTGCCTATGAGAGTAAGAAGAAATTACCTGAGAAGATAAGAATATTCTGGGTACTAAACAGATCCTGGATATCATTCAGTCTAACAGCTTCATTTTACTGGGATCTGGCTCACTACTTCTGGAACAATAGCTGATAAAGTCAATGGAGAAAGAATTCTTTAGAGTTTCTGATGTTGCTCCTGTAGGAGTAGTTAGAGTTTACTCTGTGCAGGGCTGGAGTGAGGAAGCGGCAGAGGCAGTAGATTTGTTGGAATGCCTAAATCAGTAATAAAGAGAGGTTATTGTGGCAGGGATAGGATAATGATGTGGGAAGGAGGAAGACAAAGAGATACAATGGGTTCTATACAATTCAAGTGGTTAAGGGCATGGGTTCCATGCACATGAAGGTGCACTTGGGTTTGAATTCCGGTCCTCCATTTGGTAACTGTGTATCTGTATTAATTAGGCTACAGGCATGGCTTCTATAACAAAGGGATTCAAAAAAATCAGTGCCTTAAACAAGTTAGAAATTAGTTTATATAACACGTAAAATTCTGGGTGAGGTGATTTGGGCTGTTAATTCCAGGTAGATGGTCCAGAACTGCTATGGAAGCTCTACCAGTATTAGGAATGCAGGATCTCTTTTTTTCAAATAGCCTTTCCACCCTCAAAATTCTGTTTCCAACTCTTGCTCCAAGAAGGCCACTCCAGTTCACACTCTCATGTCTGCATTCTAGACAGTAGACAGGAGAAGGAAGGGAAGGCATATTTCTACCACTAAGGGGCATGACCAGGAAGTTGTATCAATCATTTCCGGTCATAGCCCTTCAACCAGCACTTGATCACATGGCTCTTCTTTGCTGAAACAGAATCTGAGAAGTAAAGCCTTAGCGGGATAGCGATGTGCCAGGTAAAATGTAAATTGCCATAGATAGGGAAATAAGCCTAGGAGAGATTTGCCTATGCCGCAATGATGTAGGCAAATTACTTAATTCCATACATTAGTTTTTCCATATGTAAAATGAGAATTACAATACTTCCTACCCATATCAGATATGATTGTGCTCTGTTGTTAGTTACACAGAACCTGACAAGGCATAGCTATAAAGCAAGGTTTCTGAACTTCAGCACTATGGAATTTTGAACCAGATAATTCCTTATTGTGAAGGGCTGTCCTGTGCGTTGTGAAATGTTTAGCATCATTCTTGGCCTCTGCTCACTAGATGCCAGTAGTACTCCCCTCGTCGTAAAAACCAAAAATGTCTCATAGAAATGTATCTTTGGGGGAAAATAGTCCCTGGCTGAGAACCACTGCTATAGAGAAAAGGGGTTTGAGTTGTATTATTCCCCCTGCGCTTAAGATAATCTGAAGAAAAGCAATCCAGGGCAGTATGGTCACTTAAAGAAGATTCAGTGATGACTTAAGGAGGAAGACCCTCCATTTTTCTGCTCTACCATTCTTGGCACATGGCTTTTGTCCATAGAGTTGTTGCTTATCATGGTCTGACCCCAATCTGGTTTTCTATCCTAGATAACTGGCATTGCCCCACTCAAATGCCAGAAAGAGCAGGAAGGCTTTTGCCTTTATACTCCCATCATGTAGTGCAGTGCCTTGCATTAATATATATTTGTGCAGTGCAAAAAGTTATAATCTGAAAGTGGTATTTGTGGGCTTGTATCAATCAGGATTATTAGTTACAAAGGAAAAAAAGTCATTCCTTGTAAGTATTAAAGGAGATAGGGCACTCACAGAGATTTGGGAGGGCTGAAGAACCAAACTAGGAACATAATAGCCCAGCCAGGAACCATGCCCAACCATGCTCAACCATGCTACAGATCTGTTTTAGCAAAGCAGTGCCGGTGCTACCTCTCAACACCACCACCATAGTGTCTACCCATGATGAGCAATGGAATGCTAGAAGGTCTTCCCTTGCTAGCCCCAAAGAAGCAGATGCCATCATCTGTGTGATCACCAAGGTGCTTGATTTCTCATGCATACTCTTCCTCACATTGCTTTCTATGATTGTTAATTTTATGTGTCAACTTCACTGGGCTACGAGTGCTCCAACATTTGGTGGAACATTATTCTGGGAAGGTCTGTGAGGGTTTTCTAGATGGGATTAACATTTGAATTAGTAGACTGAGTAAAGAAGATCCTCTTCCCCAATGTGGGTGGGACTCATCCCATCTGGTGAAGGCCTGAGTCGAGCAAAACTCTCACCCTCCCAGGAGTAAGGAGGAATTCATCCCACCTCCTGCCTGACTGCTTTTGACCTGAGACATAGGGTTTTTTTTTTTTTTTTTTCCCTCCTTTTCCACTAATACTGAAATATTGGCTCTTCCTGGGTCTTGAGCCAGTCAGCATTCAGACTGAAACCACATCATCAGCTCTCCTGGGTGTCCAGCTTTCTGACTGCAGATTTTGGAACTTGTCAACCTCCAGAATTACATGAGCCAATTCCCGCCCCCCCCCTTTTTTTTTTTTGAGATGGAGTCTCATTCTGTTGCCCAGGCTGGAGTGCAATGGCGTGACCTCAGCTCACCGCAACTTCCACCTCCCAGGTTCAAGCAATTATCCTACCTCAGACTCCCAAGTAGCTGGGATTACAGGTGCATGCCACCCTGACCAGCTAATTTTTGTATTTTTAATAGAGATGGGGTTTCACCACATTGGCCAGGCTGGTCTTGAACTCCTGACCTCAAGTGGTCTGCTCGCCTTGACTTCCCAAAGTTCTGGGATTGTAGGCATGAGCCACCACGCCCTGCTGCCAATTCCTTATAATAAATCTTTGTCTCTCTCTTTTTAAAAAAATATATATAATATATATATGTATGTATATAAACACATGTATGTATATATACACAATGTACTGTTGCTTCTGTTTCTCTGAAAAACTCTAATACAGTCACCAAATTAAAATCTCAAATAGGTATGGCTGAGTGATGATCCAGGTCACATGTCTACAGCCTAGCTGCAAGTGAACTGAGAAAATGAATGTTCTGACATCTTCCTGTGAAAGGCAAGATGAACACGGTGGAGAACTATAAAAATACGGGGATGGTGTCAAAATATTGGAGGCTACAAATGATAAATGCTTTTCTCATAATTGGCCTTGTTCCTTAGAAGAAAATATATGTAGAGACACATTGAATGTGGCCCACTCATTATCCTGAATGTCACCTTTGTGAGAAAAGGAAGGAATCAAAGAGAATTCCTCTTCCTTCCCGACAGCTGGAAGCAGAACTTGTCTTTGCCATCAGTTCCTTTACATTTTATCTGAGTCACACCCTGATGCTCCTGTGTTGCCCTCTCCCTCTCTCTCTCTTCCTCCCTCCATCCTTTCTTTTCTTCCTTCATTTTCTTTTATATAGTTCTTTGTTTTTGCTTCAGGTGCATTGATGCATACAAACATAAAAACCTCTGCTGGCTGAGTATGGTGGCTCATGACTGTAATTCCAGCAGTTTGGGAGGCTGAGGTGGACAGATCAGTTGAGCCCAGGAGTTCGAGACCAGCCTGGGCAACATGGTAAAACTCCATCTCTACAAAAAAATACAAAAATTAGCCGGGCCTGGCTGCAGGCACCTATAGTCAAGCTACTTGGGAAGCTGAGATGAAAGAACACTTGAGCCTGGAAGGTGGAGGTTGCAGTGAGCCGAGATTGTGCCACTGCCCTCCAGCCTGGGCCATAGAGTAAGACTCCATTAAAAAAAAAAAAAGGTCATTGCTTTTCTTAGTTCATGGCACTTTACCATCATGAGTCCATTCACGAGTCTTTTCTTGTTTTGTTTATTGTTTGTTTATTAATTCCTTTAAAAAGTTTTTATTTTATCTTATTAAATTTTTTTTTTCCAGGTCAGGTGTGGTGGCACTCACTTGTAATCACGCCTGAAATCAGGCACATGCCTGAGGTCAGGAGTTCGTGACCAGCCTGACTAACATGGTGAAACCCCGTCTCTACTAAATACAAAAAAATTAGCCCAGCATGGTGGCACATGCCTGTAATCACAACTACTTGGGAGGCTGAGACAGGAGCATCACATGTACCTGGGAGGTGGAGGTTGCAGTGAGCCGAGAGAGTGCCATTGCATTTCAGCCTGGGCAATAAGAGCAAAATTCCGTCTCAAAAAAATTTTTTTTTTTTTTTACAATACTTTCATGGGTACACATGGTTTTTGGTTACATGGATAAATTATATAGTGGTGAAGTCTGGGCTTTTAGTGTACCCATCACGTGAACAGTGTACGTTGTACACAATAGGTAGAATTGTGTACACCTCTTGAATACTTTGCGTATCCATAGCTTAGCTCCCACTTAAAAGCCACATGTGGTATTTGGTTTTCTGTTTCTGATTTACCTTCACTTAGGATAATAGCCTCCAATTCCATCTAAGTTGTTGTAAAAGACATTATTATTTTTTTTTTGGCTGAGTAATATTTCATGGTATATAGACATCACATTTTCTTTATCCACTCATCGGTTGATGGGCACTTCAGTTGTTTCCATAACTTTGCAATTATGAATTGTGCCACAATAAACATGCACAAGAAGGTGTCTTTTTTACATAATGACTTCTTTTCCTTTGGGTAGATACCCAGTAGTGAGATTGCTAGATTAAATGGTAGATCTACTTTTAGCTTTTTGAGAAATCTCCATACCATCTTTCTTAGTGGTTGTACATTCCCACCAGCAGTGTATAAGGGAACACTTTTCCCGCATCCGCACTTAAATTCCTATATCCCACTCCCATTGTTCTCTCTACACATAGACAAACGTTCTCAGATGGCGCATAACGGTTTTAATATGTTCTTGCAAAATATATATTGTGTACTTATCATGGCATGTGATATGATTTGGCTGTGTCTTCACCCAAATCTCATCTTGAATTCCCAAATGTTGTGGAAAGTACCTGATAGGAGGTAATAGAATCATAGGAGCTGGTCTTTCCTGTGCTGTTCTCATGCTAGTGAATAAGTCTCACAAGATTTGCTGGTTTTAAATATGAGAGTTTCCCTGCACAAGCTCTCTTTTTGTCTGCCACCATCCACATAAGATGTGACTTGCCCCTCCTTGCCTTCAACCATGATAGTGAAGCTTCCCCAGCCACATGGAACCTCTTTCTTTTGTAAATTGCCCAGTCTCAGTATGTTTTTAGTAGCAGTGTGAAAATGAACTAATATGGTAAATTGGTACCAGTAGAGGAGATGCTGCTGAAAAGATATCTGAAAATGTGGAATCAACTGGAACTGGGTAACAGGCAGAGGTTGGAACAGTTTGGAAGGCTCAGAAGAAGACAGGAAAATGTGGGAAAGTTTGGAACTCTTTAGAGACTTGTTGACAAAAATGCTGATAATGATGTGGACAATGAAATCCAGGCTGAGATGGTCTCAGATGGAGATGAGGAACTTGTTGGGGATTGGAGCAAAGGTGACTCTTGTTATGTTTTAGCAAAGAGATTGGTGGCATTTTGCCCCTGCCCTAGAGATTTGTGGAACCTTGAACTTGAGAAAGATGATTTGGGGTATGTGATAGAAGAAATTTCTAAACAGCAAAGCATTCAAGATGTGACTTGGGTGCTGATAAAGGCATTCAGTTTTATAAGAGAAGCAGAGTATAAAACTTCAGAACATTTGCAGCCTGATGATGCAATAGAAAAGAAAATCCCATTTTCTGAGGAGAAAATCCCATTTTCTGAGGAGAAAATCAAGCAGGCTGCAGAAATTTGCATAAATAATGAGGAGCTGAATGTTATTCACCAAGACAATGGGGAAATTTCATGTCTCCAGGGCATGTCAGATGTCTTCATGGCAGGCCCTCTCATCACAGGCTTGAAGACGTAGGAGGCAAAAATGGTTTTGTAGACTGGGCTGAGGGTACCTGTGCTGTGTGTAGCCTAGGGACTTTGTGTCCTGTGTCCTAGCCACTCCAATTGTGGCTGAAAGTGGCCAGTCTAGAACTCAGACCATGGCTTCAGAGAGTGCAAGCCCCAAACCTTGGCAGCTTCCATGTGATATTGAGCCTGCAAGTGCACAGAAATCAAGAACTGGGGTTTGGGAGCCTCTACCAAGATTTCAGAGGATGTATGAAAATGCCTGGATGCCCAGGCAGAAGGTTTGCTGCAGGGGCAGGGTTCTCATGGAGAACATCTACTAGGGCAGTGTGGAATGGAAATATGGGGTCAGAGCCCCACACAGAGTCCCTACTGGGGCATTGCCTAGTGGAGCTGTGAGAAGAGGGCCACTATCTTCCAGACCTCAGAATGGTAGATCCACCAACAGCTTGCACCGTGCACGGAAAAGCTGAAGACACTCAACGCCAGCCCATGAAAGCAGCTAGTCATGCTTAGACATATATGATTAATCAGGCATAATCTGATTAGTCATGATTATGAGGGAGGCTGTATCCTGCGAAGCTACCCAAGACCATGGGAATGCACCACTTGCATCAGCATGACCCAGATGCGAGACGTGGAGTCAAAGATCATTTTGGAGCTTTAAGATTGGACTGCACCACTGGATTTCAGACTTGCATCAGGCCTGTAGTCCCTTAGTTTTGCCCAATATCTCCCGTTTGGAATAGCTGTATTTACCCAATGCCTGTGTCCCCATTGTATCTAGGAAGTAACTAACTTGCTTTTGATTTTATTGGCTCATAGGCAGAAGGGACTTGCCTTATCTCAGATAACTTTGGACTGTGGACTTTTGAGTTAATGCTGAAATGAGTGAAGACTTTGGGGAACTGTTGGGAAGACACAGTTGGTTTTGAAATGGTGGGACATGATACTTGGGAGGGGCTGGGGTGGAATGATATGATTTGACTGTCTCCCCACACAAATCTCATCTTGAATTCCCACGTGTTGTGGGAGGGACCTGGTGGGAGGTACTTGAATCATGGGGCCAGGTCTTTCCTCTGCTGTTCTCATGATAGTGAATAAGTCTCACGAGACCCAGTGGCTTTAAAAAGAGGAGTTTCCCTGCAAAAGCTCTTCCTCTTTGCCAGCCACCATCTACGTAATATGTGACTTGCTCCTCCTTGCCTTCCACCATGATCGTGAGACCTCCCCAGTCATGTGGAACTGTGAGTCCAATTAAACCTCTTTCTTTTATAAATTGCTTAGTCTCAGGTATGTCTTTATCAGCAGCATGAAAATGGACTAATACAGCATGCATTTTTAATTTATCTAAGTGATATTGGGCTCTTTTTAAAAATTATACTTTAAATTTTGGGATACATGTGCAGAACATGCAGGTATGTTATATAGGTGTATACACATGCCATGGTGGTTTGCTGCACCCATCAACCCATCATCTACATTAGGTATTTCTCTTAATGCTATCCCTCCCCTAGGCCCCCATCCCCCGACAGGCCCCACTGCGTGATGTTCCCCTCCCTGTGTCTATGTGTTCTCATTGTTCAACTCCCACTTATGAGTGAGAACATACAGTGTTTGGTTTTCTGTTTGTGTGTTAGTTTGCTGAGAATGATGGTTTCCAGCTTCATCCATGTCCCTGCAAAAGATGGCTGCATAGTATTCCATGGTGTATATGTGCCACATTTTCTTTATCCAGTCTATCATTGATGAACATTTAGGCTGGTTTCAAGTCTTTGCTGTTGTGAACAGTGCTGCAATAAACATATGTGTGCATGTGTCTTTATAGTAGAATGATTTATAATCCTTTGGGCATATACCCAGTAATGGAATTGCTAGGTCAAATGGTATTTCTGGTTCTAGATCCTTGAAGAATCACCATACTGTCTCCCACAATGGTTGAACTAATTTACACTCCCACCAACAGTGTAAAAGCATTCCTGTTTCTCCACATCCTCTCCAGCATCTGTTGTTTACTGACTTTTTAATGATTGTCATTCTAACTGGTGTGAGATGGTATCTCACTATGGTTTTGATTTGCATTTCTCTAATGACCAGTGATGATGAGCTTTTTTTTCATGTGTTTCTTGGCCACATAACTGTCTTCTTTTGAGAAGCATTTGTTCATATCCTTCACCCACTTTTTGACTAGAAAATCTAGAAGAAATGGAAAAATTCCTAGACACATACACTCTCCCAAGACTAAACCAGGAAGAAGTCTAATCCCTGAACAGACCAATAACACGTTCTGAAATTGAGACACTAATTAATAGTCTACCAACCAAAAAAAAAAGCCCAGGACCAGTTGGATTCACAGCTGAATTCTACCAGAGGTACAAATAGGAGCAGGTACCATTCCTTCTGAAATTATTCCAAACAGTAGAAAAAGAGGGACTCCTCCCTAACTCATTTTACGACAGATCATTTTTATATTACATGTTGTTTCCCTTTTTTTTTCATTAGGTAATGTATATCTGTTGAAGTTGCTTTCTGTTCATCTACTTGGTTACTTCTAACTGCTGCATGGTTTTCATTCAGCACATTTTTCTAACCATTCTCCTGAAATGGACACCTACAGTGTTTCAAACTTCTCATCATCAAACACCCACTATCAAGAATACACAGAATTGAACATCTTCAGTATGCCCTCTTATTGACCTGAGTGAGTAGTCTTTGGTAAATATGGCTAGGTAGAATTGCCAGGTCATGGGGGTACAGACTGGTGACTTATGCATATAGTGTCAGTTTGCTGTCCAGAATGGCTGCAGCAGTTGACTTTGTTATGTGTTCGTTGCAGTATTGAGGGTTCCTATATACCCACATTCTCTCTAATATTTGGCATTCCAATCATTCCCCAACCCATTTTTCTTTTGCCAATCAAATACATATAAGTAATAGCTCACTAATCTAGCCTGTGTTCTCTGATTAGTCATGATTATGAGTAGCTTGTTCATGTGCTTGTTAGTCCTCTGGGGTTCCACTTCTGTCAAATATGTTTTTATACCTTTGGCATTTTTGTCTTCTTGTTAATTATGAAGAGTTTCCAATAAATTCTAAATAATTACATTTTAGTTTTTGGCATCAGAAATATAATTTCCTATGATTTCATCCATCTGTTAACTATTTTTTTTTTTTTTTGAGACAGAGTTTTGCTCTTGTTGCCCAGGCTGGAGTGCAATGGCGTGATCTAGGCTCACTGCAACCTCTGCCTCCTGGGTTCAAGCGATTCTCCTGTCTCAGCTTTCTGAGTAGCTGGATTACAGGCTTACAACACTATGCTTGGCTAATTTGTGTGTGTGTGTGAGTGTGTGTGTGTGTGTGTGTGTGTGTGTGTGTGTGTGTATTTTTAGTAGAGACAGGGTTTCACCATGTTGGTCAGGCTGGTCTTGAACTCCTGACCTCAGGTGATCCACCTGTCTCGGCCTCCCAAAATGCTGGGATTACAAGCGTGAGCCACCATGCCCAGCCACTGTTAACTTTTCCTAAGGGTCTTTCATTGAATGGGAAGTGTTAATTTAAACATAATTATATACATATGAGAAAGAGAGAGAGAGATGGGGAGTGTGTGTGTGTGTGTGTGTGTGTGTGTGTGTGTGTGTGTGTGTGAAGAGAGAGAAAAAGGTAGAATTATGTTGCCTTATGTTATTTAATATGGTTTAAGAAATATTAATCTAAATTATTCAATCACATTTTTCCATTAACTACATAAATTTAATATTCTTTTTTAAAAATTTTAATTTAATGTACAATTCATTTTTGTATGTGATGTCTAGGAATTCAGTACTTTTTTTCATATGTTGAGCCAGCTTTCTAATATCATCTGTCAAATAATTTATCTTCCCCTTCCACTGATTTCTGATATCTTTATTGTACATTAATTTGCTCAGTAAAAATGGCTTTGTATCTGTATTCCATATTCTGTTCTGTCAGTCTACTTGACCTTTTTGATTTTTTTTTAATTTAAAAATTTTTAATCTTACGGGTACAATGTAGGTATATGGAATGTTTTGATACAGTCATGCAATGCGTAATAATTTCATCATGGAGAATGAGGTATCCATCCCCTCAAGCATTTATTCTTTGTGTTACAAACAGTCCAATTAAACTCTTTTAGTGATTTTAAAATATACAATTAACTTATTATTGACTATAGTCACCCTGTTGTGCTATCAAATAGTAGGTTTTAATTTTCTATTTTTTGTACCCATTAACCATTCCTGCCTCCCCCTCATCACCCAACTAGCCTTCCCAGCCTATGGTAACCATCCTTCTACTCTCTATATCCATGAGTTCAATTGTTTTAATTTTTCGGTTTCACAAATAAGAGAGAACATGAAATGTTTGTGTTTCTGTGCCTGGCTTATGTCACTTCACATAATGATCTCCAGTTCCATCCATGTTATTGCAAATGACAGAGTCTCATTCCTTTTTGTGGCTGAATACTACCTCATTGTGTATATGTACCTCATTTTCTTTATCCATTCATTTGTTGATGGACACTTAGGTTGCTTCCAAATCTTGCCTATTGTGAACAGAGCTGCAACAAACATCAGAGTGCAGATATCCCTTTGATACACTGATTTCTGTTACAGGCTCAAAGAGTGAGGGTCGTGATCAACTCAATATACCACTGGAGCCTATATGAGTAAGCAGCGAGCTGTTTCTCATAAATGCAGAATGTAGGCAAACTGACAAACTGTGTCTGCCGCCCAGAAGGAATGCTGAGGGCAGTCATGCCCCAAGCACAGTGTTTCTTGTGATTAAGCACATCTGAAGCCTGTTAGTAATAATATGAACCTGCGATCAATTAAGCAGCTGACCAATCATTACCTCCTCCTCCCTGCTCATTCTACCTAATAAATACGAAGGGCTGTGGAAGCTCAGGGGTGGTTGCCTTTGCTCACCAGAAGCAGGGAGCTCTCCTTCTTCGCCTGGACCCTTCCATTAAAACAGTTTCTTTTGTCTTCAAGTTTTTATTTCTACATTTGTCCCTTTGTTCAGTCTTGTAATGACACTCTCAAGTAGTAACAGTAGTAACTGTCATAGTGACGGTCTCAAGTAGTAATTGTGGCACTCAGCCACAAATTTCCTTTCTTTTGGGTGTACACCTAGGAGCAGCATTGCTGGATCATATGATGGCTCTATTTTTAATTATTTGAGGAACCTCCAAGGTCTTCGCCATAGTAGTTGTACTAATTTACATTCCCACCAACAGTGTACGAGGGTTCCCTTTCCTCCACATCCTCGCAACCATTTGTTATCACTTGTCTTTTGGATATAAGCCATTTTAACTGGGGAAGGAGGATATCTTATTGTAGTTTTGATTTTCATTTCTCTGATGATCGATGATGTTGACCACCTATTTGACCTTACACCAATGCCATATTTTCTAATTGCTCCAACTTTGTAGTGTGCCATAACATGTGATAGGACAATCCCACCATTTAACTCTTAAATTTTTAATTTGTTATAATTATTCATAGGTTTTTGGTCCTCTCTAAAAATTTAAATATAAACTACAAATAGAAAAAACATAAAAATAAAACAGTAATTTTGATTGAGTTTGCATTTACTTAATAGATTAACTTGAGGAAGAATTGATATATTTGTAATATAAAAGCCTTCTATCCAAGTGCATGAAATTTCTTTCCATTTAATCAAATTATCTATTTTATTCCTTATTAAAGGCCATGAAGTTTTGTGTATTCTTGCTTAGATTATTTCCTAGAGATTATTTTTCTTAACATTGTGAAAATTGTGTTATTCTACATACTTTTTTCTGGTTATTGTTGTTATCGATGAATAGTGCTGATTTTTATAAGTTTGTCTTCTATCTGATATCTTTCTGAATTATCTTATTGGTGGTAAGAGTTTTGGTTGTTTTGTTGACAATCATATCATCTGCAAATAATGATGATTTTATCTCCTTTTCTCCTTATTGCATTGACAAATACTTCTACTTCTATATTGAGTAATATTTTCAAAGTAAATCACCGTGTCTTATTCCAGTTCTTAAAAGAATTGGACTATGTGTTCTAAATTTTTATACTTGAATATTTATATTCAATTTAAAAGCCCTCTTGTAGTTTAATTTGCTATAATTAAAAATCACAAATGAGTATTGAACCTTATGAAATAGTTTTCTGCTTTGAGATGATCAAAGATTTCTTATAATTTTGTTGATAGATTTTCCTGATCAATAATCATTCTTTCATTAAGGAGGACATTTCTTCTTAATTACATTGATTATTTTAAAAATACAATGTTGGATTTGGTTAGTTAACATTGTATTTAGGATGTTTACCTTCTGTTCCAAAGTAAAATGGGTCATAATATTTTTTTCTTGCACTGTCCTTTTCCAGTTTTGGAATCAAGATTATGATAGCTTCAAAAATGGTCTTGGCAGCTTTATTTTCTTTTATTATTTAGGGGGAAGCTTCAATATGATAAGATTTGATTTCTTAAAAGTACAGTAAAATTTACCTATAAAGTTACATGAGCCTAGGGTTTTGAAGAAAATAAGTCTTTGATCACCTTTAAATATATAAGTATATTTAAATAATATTTATCTACTCAAGTCCTCTACTCTTGAGCCAATATGACACTTTATAAATATAGTGTAATGTATCTATTTTATTTAGCTTTCCAAACTTACTAGTACATAGATATTCAAAATAGTCATGTATATCTATATATGTGTATATAAAACTTCTATTATGCTTGTATTTCTTTCCCATTTTTCATTCCATACTTTGTTTATTGGCATCTTCTATCTTTTCTCTTGATTAATCTTATGAGATTCATCTATATCAGTGGTTTTTTTTTCAGATTCAGGTTTAGGTTGCTATTCTTTCATCAATTTTCCTGTTCTTTTATTTGTTTTATTTAATTCTATGGATACATAATAGTTGTATATATTTATGTGGCATGTGTGATATTTTGATGCAAGCATACACTGTATAATGATCAAATCAGGGTAATTGGGACATCTATCATCTTAAACATTTATTATTTCTTTGTGTTACAAACATTACAATTCCACTCTTCTAGTTACTCTGAAATGTACAATAAATTATTGCTAACTATAGTGGCTTTATTGTGTTACCAAACACTAGATCTTATTCTTCCTTTCTAATTGTATTTCTGTACCCAATTAACTAACCCTTCTTGATCCTCCTCCCAGCGAGGCACTACCCTGGTACCCACTGCTGAGGCCCTCGAACTGGGTGGAGCTCACAGCAGCTCAGCCTCTGGTAAGCATCAATTTTACTCTCTGTCTCCATGAGATTATATCTTTTTTAGCTCCCACATATAAATGAGAACGCACAATATTTGTCTTTCTGTGTCTGGCTAATTTCACTTAATATAATGTCATTCAGTTCCATCCACGTTGTTACAAATGAGAGGATTTAATTTTTTATGGCTGAATAATAATTCATTGTGTAGTTTCTTTCTTATTTTTGATGTTTATTCCTGATCTATTACAAATTTCTTGAGTTAAATGCATAGCTTTTAAAAAAACCTTTCTTGGTTCCTAAAAATTCATGAAAAATTTTTATTCCAAAAAAAGAATCAATAAATGGAGGGCCCAAAATGATAGATTTGGGGCTTTTATAAGATTGCAATATTGAAAAAAAATGCTTACAGACTAGAATATATACCTCCAAAAGCCAGGGTGAAATAACAATAAAATAATGACTACAGCTCAAATGGTTTGTAAGATTTAATTTTAAAATTCTATAATTATAATTTGGAAATCTCAATTTTGCTGAGAATTTTTTGAGGGAGCTTTTATTTTTCATAAAATGAATTTACAATCATACCAGGATGAAATAAAATTTTAAGATGGTCAGTGATTTTTCAACATTTCAGTGTACCAAAAAATTCAAAAGAATTATGGCTAAAGAGAATTTATTTGACGTTTTGTCTTGTAAAACTGTTTTTTTGAAGAAATGGACCCTGGATGGAGACAAAAAGATAGAACAAGTGAAATGGGCTGAGATAGTCACCGGTCAATTCCACAAAACCTAAATGTAGAATACCTTCCATATAGTGAAATTTGCTCCAACTTACGGATACCTTAGCACCTGTGGGAAAGTATCTTCTCAATTAGAAGTAACATGGTCTACAGAGACGCATCAATTGAAGAAGCATGAAGTAAAAGACATTAAGGCTGGTTGAAGACAATTTTATGAAAAAATAAATATAATACGACCATATGGCAAGACAATATATTGCAGAAAAATAGCCGGATCACAGTATTATTCTACTTGTTATTTTTAAATATTCAGATAATCCACTTAAGAATTTATTATTTTTTAAATAAGAAATGAGATCTTACTCTGTTACTCAGGCTAAGGTGCAGTGGCATGATCATAGCTCACTGCAGCCTTGATTTCCTGGGCTCAAGCGATCCGCCTGCCTTAGCATCCCCAGTAGCTGGGACTCTAGGTACATGCCACCATGCTCAGCTAATTTTTAAATATTTTTGTAGAGATGGGGTCTTGCTATGTTGCCCAGGCTGGTCCCAAACTCCTAGCCTCAAGTGATCCCTTCCACCTGCCCAGCCTCCCAAGTAGTTGGGTTTACAGTCAGGAGCCACTACACTCAGCCTACTTAAGAATTTTTACAATTTTGTTTTAAGCATACGGATAGATGTTGTTTTGTTAGAGCAAAATTCACTGTTTCAAAATATTTTTTGGATGAAACTAGTTTATAGGTTCATCAGTAAAATAAAACCAAGTTGTAAATTAAGAGATAAATATTTTAAAAGTATACTGAATTATTTCACTGATTTCCTCTCACTTCAGAACAGACCTGCTTTAAGATCCCAATGATAAAATCACCCTAGCCTTCAGAAACTTTGACTCTTTATATGTTTTTGGTACACTTTTTTTTAATGGTGGTTATTATCCTCTAGATTGGCTCTTGGCGTCAACTGCATCTCTACTGATCATACCCTTATTCCAAGCAGGAAATAGGGAAAAGAGGAAAATACCAAAAGAGGCTCATGCCTCCTGCCCACATATATCCTTAGGAGATTTTTCCAGGGTTCTCACCAAACAATTTTGGCTTACGTTTCATTGGCCACCCAGTACTTTCAGAGAGGCTAGTAAACATAATGCTTTAACTGGGCACATTGCATTTTAGAATGTAACTGGGGGCTTGATCTTAAAAATTAAGGGATGGGACTTACTTTTTCTACGCAAATGGTAGTATCTGCTACATGTATTCCTTGTTTTGTCTACATTAAAGTTCCTCATTGCTGAAGATGGAGTGAGGGAAGCTTTGAGTTTCCCCTTAAAATCAATGCTGTTTTGAAAAAAACTTCTTAATTTAAAAATTTTAAATTAAAATTTTTCTTTTAAAATTTCCTAAATGTTTTTAAATTTCTAGTCCATATCAAATTAATATTTTAGTAAAGTACAATAAAAATAATTCAAAAATAAAATTGAAAAACAGACAATAACAATTTTTTATTATTAGATTCAAACATTACGTTTTAATGAATATAATTCAAATAAGCATAACAGAAAAATTATAAATAGTGATCACTGAAATGTGTAGACAGGTGATTAAAATAGATAACTTCTATTACACTTGTAATTTTTGGTCAGTTGCAATTATGACTAAACAGTAAGTTTTAAGTAAAATAGCCTTTCCGATTAAATGCCGTATTCACACTTTGAAAACATACTATGTATATCAATATTAATGTGATAAATGAGTTTGCTTTTTTCTCATATAATAGTAGTTAGACCTATGACAACGTTATTCCCGTGAGATAATGTGCATCTAAATTATTTTTGTTTTGCTTTTATAACACTCAGAGTAGAGAAACCAGACCTACAGAGCTTTACCGACAGGAATGGAAGATGATATATTAAAGCAATTTTAGCAAGCTCTGGATAGTCAATTTTATCTTTTATTCAAAATAAATAAAGCAAGTGTTGCTAAATTTTCAAATTCAATCCATCAATACCCAGTTCCAACAATATATTCTAAAATTTCAAGTTCAATTTAAATTAGTTTTCAAAGAAAGAAATAGATTTCAGATTCATGACTCTAAGCATCTATCTCCTTTTGTTGAAAAATAAAATCCAAAATTCTATCAAATTCTAAGCTATTAGGTTGATAATTTTTTTGCAGATAAGCAATATCAGAATCATTATTTCATGGACTATTATTGTGAAATTAATTAAATGTCATAATAATCTGTAGAAACTGTTTTTCCAAGTTTCTATCTTACATTTTTGTCCTTTAATCTTATGTGCCTTTAAAAAAATGCATTTCATTCTTTTCTTAAATGGAATTATTGAAATCATTAGAAATACTAATGTAGCTATCAGATATTTTTACAATGCTGTAAAAATCAGCAAGTCGAAATTTTTAATTCATGGGTTTAAGAAGATGGAAACAAATTGGTTTTTTACCTTGCAGAAATACTAAGAGTTCCTTTCATAGTTCAAATAATTCCAATATAATTTTTCCCCAGGAAGACAATTGTATCTCAGCATACAAGAGTTGTTTACTATCAGCTTGCAAATTACCATAATAATGAAGAGAATTCTCAAATTTAACACATTTGTCTCTAAGCATTTCACAATTTTTACTGTATCACTAATCACACTGTTTAGATCAGAAGACACTTTATTCATAACAACATTTTCTTGGTGAGAAACTGGTGCATTGGTTTACATTCTAGTGCAAGCTCCATAATCTTCAACAGACTCCCAAATGTTTTCATCATTGCAGCTGTGCCATCCGAACATTCTCCTACACAAAACTTAAATTCCAAATCACATTTTAGATGATATAATTCTTACTAGTTTTATATAGTTACAAGTTAGCTGCGGTTGTCAGCAATGAAGCTGAAAGTCAAGTGCTTCCTTCAGAGTATCATGATTAAATTGAACATATATGAAAATAATTATCATGGTAGGGGTGCTTGTGCATTTGTCAAAATGCAGTAAAGAATTGTTTACCAGCTTTATTTGTTCTGTGACTCTGTCTTCCTTATCACTAGTTCACTCCTGAACACACCAGCCAGCAGAATCATTGGAGAGTTCTACTTGAGTTCTCTTCTTGGTTGCAAATTTATTCCAAATTTCAAAGCATCTATCTTTCATACATTCTCATATTAACATATTGAGGTTGAAGTGTGTTGTTGCAGAGGTGCACTGGCTTATAAAGAATGAAACCAACAAAGCTCTAAATGGGTTTGTTATTGTTTGTTTTAGCAATTCGAAGTGTTACTTTACAAGAAAGCTACAGTGGCCTCATATTTACAGGTGTAGTATTTATACATATTCCTATATACTTATATACATACAAGCATGGTATTTGAGCATATGCGCTGCTCTGTCAGTTTTCTAATTTAATAGTCTTTCTTCAAAGTGTTTGATTTTTAATGTAGTTCTTCAAGTTTCACATGTTAATGGTACTTTTGCTCTGATGGTCTCATTGCTTTATCAGCTACTACATCTCTGCAATAACACACTTCAACCTCAACTATGGTTACAAAATCAATATATGGGGGATCACACTTACATGTCAAATCAATACAAACTCTTTGAATCTTCAGTTTTTTAAATAACTTCTGTTTTCAACATTTGCTTTTCTACTACTGCCACATTCATAAGAGATGTGTCTTTTCTTGACAAAAAAAACCAAAAAAAAAACCCAGTGACATAGTACAAACTGAACGTGAGAATTAAAAATAAACAAGACAAATATTTTCTATCCTATTATACTTGATACCATTCAGCTAAATTGAAAACCAGGCTTGATTTAAATTTAAGCTGAGTATAAAAATGATAAGTTATAAAAAATATGCTTATATTTTCTCAAATTTTTACATGCTTTTAGTTTCCAGATGATGAGCCAACTTTAAAATAATCATGTCACGTCATAACATTATTCTACAGTGCATTCAGGTCTCACTCCGTGGGCAAAGAACCTGTGTATTCACACAATTCCCACCATTTTGTGTTGGGCTCAGGAAATTATGTAACGAGTTCTTGCTGGCATGAAAAATATAACTCAAGGCACATGCAGCTCACTTTCTGAGTTAGTCACACTCAAATTGGCTTATCCTCTGTTCAGTGAGACCAGTCCATTGACCACCTGCTTGGATATCATGCAATGTCAAGCAAATTGCTGTATACATTTCTAAATGTTTACTGTTCATTTCCAGGATTATCTCATCACACATTGGTAACGACCAGTCATGGATTGGCTAACAGGCCCACCTCAAGTGGCACTTTCCTAGACATTAAATCAGTGACGAATAAAATGAAGGAAGCAATGAATCCATTTTGATGTGGGAGAAGGGGTCCCTAGAAATAACTAGAGGCCAGGAGTCTTCTCTTTTTGGGTATGCCTGCTAGGATATTTGTTACGGGTTACCTGAGCACTATGGTAAATTTTTAACAACAATCATTTAGCCAACGAAGAAGGGGTGTGATTATTTCAAATGTGATGAGGCACAGGAGAAGTCAGAAATCACATATAAATTTTATGGTGCCTTGGCCTCCACCTCACCATTTGCTAGCAGGAGTCAGCTATGTTCTCTCTCCTAAAGAACCAGAGTTACAGGATTAATGGAAAGCAGGCCTTGCAGGGGCTCCATAGCTTTTGACAAAGACTTGAAATTTGAATAAATTACCCTCACTGAAGGAAGGTGTCACTGTCTTTGAACAAGAATAAATATAAATTAAGAGTAGAATTAGTTTAGGCTTCAAGGCTATGGCAGTGAGCACTCCCCAGTGATGACCTCTTACGGAAAAGAAAACAAACCTTATCTTTTGAGGCATTTAAACTTGAGCTAAGGAGGAAAGTCACAAGGAGCATTTTTGTTGCTCAAAGGCATGGAATTTACATGGCCCAGAGGAGCCTGAAGAGGTTAAGTGGCTTGTCAGAGGTCATAAACTAATGAGATGCAGAACTGGGAACCAAGCTGGGCCTCTAGCTGCTAAGCCTATCATTTTATTTTTTTTTTTTTTAGGTTGATAGATAACATGATGTGTTTTCATCACATATAACATGATGTTTTCACTTGTATATATACATAGTGGAATGTTAAATCTAGCTAATGAACAAATGCATTCTCTCACATGGTTATCATTTTTGTGGTGAGAGCAATTAACATCCACTCTGTTTACATTTTTAAAGAATATAAAATATCAAATTAACTATTGTCACCTTGCTATACAATAGATACCTTGAAATTTGTTTCTCCTATCTAACTGTAATTATGTATTCTTTGATCAACATCTCCTCATCCCCTGCCCAACCACCCCAGCCTCTAGCAACCACCATTATACTCTTTAGTTCCATCAATTCAACTTTAGTTTTCACATGTAAGTGTGACTATGCAGTATTTATCTTTCCGTGCCTGGCTTATTTCACTTAATATAATGTCCTCCAGGTTCAACCATGTTGCAAATGACAGAATTTCATTTGTTTTTATAGCTCAATACTATTCCACTGGGTATATATTTTCTTTAACCATTCATCCATTGCTGGACATTTAGGTTGATTCCATATTTTGGCTTTTGACGATAGTGCTGCAATAAGCATGGAAGTACAGCTATCTCTTCAACATATGGATTTTATTTCCTTTGGCTAAATACCCAGCAGTGGGATTTCTGGATCATATGGTGGTTCTATATTTAATTTTTTGATAAACATCCATACCATTTTCCATAATGGCTACACTAATTTACATTCACACCAACAGTGTTTAAGGGCTCCCTTTTCTCCACAGCCTTGTCAACAATTCTTATTTTTTGTCCTTTTGATAATAGCTGTTCCTTTTTTTTTCTTTTTTCTTTTTCTTTTTTTTTGAGATGGAGTTTCGCTCCTGTTGCCCAGGCTGGAGTGCAGTGGCGCGATCTTGGCACACTGCAACCTCTGCCTTCCAGGTTCAAGTGATTTTCCTGCCTCAGCCTCCCAAGTAGCTGGGATTACAGGTACCCGCCACCATGCCCAGCTAATTTTTTGTAGATATGGGGTTTCATCATGTTGGCCAGGCTGGTCTCAAACTCCTGACCCGCGTGATCCACCCGCTTCAGCCTCCCAAAGTACATGAGCCACCACGTCCGGCCTATAATAACCATTCTAACAGGAGAGAGGCCACATCTCATTATGGCTTTGATATGCATTTCCTTACTGTTTAGTGATGTTGAGCGTAATTTTCATATACTTATTGACTATTTGTATATCTTATTTTGAGAATGTCTATTCAGGTATTTTTTTCCCATTTATTGTTTTGGGGTTGGTTTGTTTGTTTGCACATTGTTTTGTTTTGCTATTCAGCTCCTTATATAGTTTAGATATCAAACCCTTGTCAGATATACAGTTACAATATAGTTACAAATATTATCTCCCATTCTGTAGGTTGTCTCTTCACTCTGTTGATATTTTTTTCCTATGCAGAAGCTTTTTACTTTGATACAATCCCATTTGTCCATTTTTGCATGTATTGCATGTGCTTTGGATGACTTATCCAAAAACTCCTTGGCCATATCAATATCATGAAGCATTTCCTCTATGTTTTTTTTTTCTAGTAGTTTTATAGTTCCAGGTTTTACATTTAAGTATTTAATCCATTTTGATTTTTTTTTAATGTGGTGAGAGATAAGCATATAGTTTCAGTCTTCTACATGTGAATATCCAGTTTTCTAGCATGATTTATTGAAAAGACTATTCTTTCCCCAACATATGTTTCTGGCACTTTTGTAAAACAAATCTATTGGTTGTAAATGCATAGATTTATTTGTGGGCTCTTAATTCTGTTCCATTAGTCTGTGTGTCTGTTTTTATGCTAGTACCATACTGTTTTGGTTGTTATAGCTTTATAGCACATTTTGAAGTCAAATAGTGTGACACTTCCAGCTCTATTCTTTTTGCTCAAGATTGCTTTGGCTATTCAGGGTCTTTTGTTGTTCTATACAAATTTTAGGATTTCTTTTTCTACTTCCATGAAGAATGCCATTGGTATTTTGATAGGGATTATACATTGAATTTGTAAATCACCTTGGATACTATGGACATTTAAACAATATTAATTATTTCAATCCATGAACACAGCCATCTTTCTATTTGTGTCTTCTTCCATTTTTCATCAGTGATTTATAATTTTCATTGTAGAGATCTTTTACCTCTGTGGTTAAATTAACTCATAGGGTTTTTGTAGCTATTGTAAATGAGATTGTTTTCTTGATTTTTGGCAGATAATTTTCTATTAGCATATCGAAATGCTACTGATTTTTGTATGTTGATTTCATTTCCTGCAACTTTATCAGATTCATTTATTCTAAGTTTTTCTGGTGGAGTCTTTGGGGTTTTCTATGTGTAAAAGTATGAAGAATAGAATGTCTGAACATACCAATAAAGAATGAAGACTTCATAGGTTGATGCAAAAGTAATTGCAGTTTTTGCCATAATGGCAATTACTTTTGCACCAATCCAATAAAAGTCTCCCATCAAAAGAAAGCCCAGGGCCACCACAGTGGTTCATGCCTCTAATCCTAGCACTTTGAGAGGCCGAGGCAGGCAGATCACCTGAGGTAAGGAGTTTGAAATCAACCTGGCCAACGTGGCAAAACCCCAACTCTATTAAAAATATCACACCACTGAACTCCAGCCTGGGGGATAGAGCTAGATTTTGTCTCAAAAAAAAAAAAAACAAAAAAAACAAAAAACAAAAAACAAAAACCTAGGACCTGATGGCTTTAGTGATGAAGTCTACCAAACATTAAAAACACTCTACTCTAATACAGATGTTTCCTAACTATATATAAAAAATCGAAGAGAGAATTCTACCAAACTTATTCTATGAAGCCAGCATTATTTTAATAATAAAACCAGAGGGGAAAAAAAAGAAAACTACAAGTCAATATCCCTGATGAACATAGATGCAGAAATTCTCAACCAAATACCAGCAACCTGAATTCAAATTCAACAGCACACTAAAAAGATTAGTCACCATGATCAAGTAGGATTTATCCCAAGGATGCAATGATGGTGGAATGCATACAAATCAAAAGCATGATACATCTCTGATATGGTTTGGCTCAGTGTCCCCACCCAAATCTCATCTTGAATTATAACTTCCACAGTTCCCACATGTCCCGTGAGGAACCCCGTGGGAGGTGATTGAATTATGGGGGTGGGTCTTTCCTGCACTGTTCTCCTGATAGTGAATGAGTCTCATGAGATCAGATGGTTTCTAAAAAACAGGAGTTTGCCTGCACAAGCTCTCTCTTTGTCTGCCGCCATCCACACAAGATGTGACTTGCTCCTCCTTACCTTCTGCCATAATTGTGAGGTTTCCCCAGCCATGTAGAGCTCTGAGTTCTCCATTAAACCTCTTTCCTTTGTAAATTGGCCAGTCTCAGGTATGTCTTTATCAGCAATGTGAAAACAGACTAATACATTCTCACTAATAGAATGGACAAAAGCCCTATGATCATTTCAATAGATGTAGAAGAAACATCTGACAAAATTCAACATACCTTCATAATTAAAAAATCTTCACAAATTAGTTATAGAACGAATGCAATTTGCTCAGCACACTAAATGCCACCATCTATGAGAAATCCACAACTAATATCCTACCAAGTGGGAAAAAGTTGAAAACTATTCCTTGAAGAACTGGGGCAAAACAAAGATGTTCACTTTCACCACTCCTATTCAACATAGTACTGGAAGTCCTAGCCAGAGCAATCAGGCAAGAGAAAGAAAATAAAAGGCATCTAAATTGGAAAGAAAGAAGTTAAATTGTCACTGTTTGCAGAGGACATGATTTTATACCTAGAAAGTCCATCCTTCTTCTATATAGCTCTTTCAGAATAATGGCCTAGAATTCCAGTTTTAAATTGTGGGCTTAAATGTATGTTTTTATTCCTGCCTTCTCTCTCAAATCACACTGCAAACAATAAGAAGAGAAAAAAATACCCTCTATCTTCTTAGAACAAAGAGCCACAACCCTAAACCACAACCCTAAACCCCAAATTTTCTGTAATTTGCTCTAAAATGAGCAAGGATAACTCAGAAGTGAGACAAATCTCCTTAGTCCTGTCTTTAGAGAGGAGATTCTTTTAAAAGAGTGTTTCTCAAGCTTCAGTGTGCATCAGAATCACCCAGGGAGTTTCCTAAAGGCACAGACTGCTCATTTCCACCCCTAGAGTTTCTCATTCAGCAGGTGAGGCTTGAGAAACTGCAATTCTAACAAGTCTATAGGTAATGCTGATATTATTGGTTAGAGATCCTAGCTTGGGAATCTAAAAGCCCTGTATAGTCTTTTAATTAGAGCAAGGAGCTCTAGGGGTTGGTACTGGCCCTTAGAAAATCAAAGATTTTTCTGTTTAGATACCAAGTAAAATACCACAAAATAACATAAGGGAAGCAGCTACTGTCTATATTCTGGTCTCCTGGCTTAGAAAGGCTGCCAAAGGTTAAAAGAGAGAGAGAGAGAGATGGAAAAGGGAGGGGAAAAGGAAACCACAAATGTGCAGCACAGGCAAGTATAGAAAGAGCTTTGCAGTGATCGATATGATCTATTAGAATGTTGAAAACCAAGCTGAGATGGTCCCCCAAGGAAAAAGAAATAACACAAGCCCCAAAACACAGACTGCATCACTCACTCTCACCATTCTCCTCCCCACTGTACTCCAGCAAATTGTTGACCTGTTAAAAATGACAGATATGCAGAAAAAAACTCACATAGAGACAATGCATAGATAAGACATGAACATAAGCAAAAAGCAGGTGAAGAACATACATCACACAATTAATTACCCTTCCATACACTGTGATCCCTTGAAAGTTTAAAAAACTTACCAATAGGAGAAACGAGGAATCAAAGAGGAGACAATAACCTATTAAAAGTAATGAAAAATAGACTGGCAAAGTGCCGGAAAGATATCAAAGAGAAAAATGAAATAATCACAGAGATTTATGTCATGTTGGACTGAGAAAATCTGTTTGGAAACCCGGAGTAGGCTTGAGGCAAGCTCAATAAATAAAATGGAAAAAAAAAGTGAAGATAGGGAAACATTTACAGAGGAGAAAAAGTGAAATAAATATAAATGAATAAACAAAAAGTTACAAACCTATAATCTAAGGACATTTTAGAAATAATTGTTCTTCCTAGCCTGAGACAAGGTATTATGTTCAGGTAGTTATTTTGGGAAGTAATACCAGGCATTAGAAGAGAAGAACTGGGAAGAGCATAAGAGGGAAGGGGATACAAACATCAGTGCTTCCCAAGTCAGGCCTTGCTGTGGCACCCTGCACTACTCAAAAGGAGAAATGGGCAACACCTCTTTCTATCTCCCCCCTGGAATCAAGGGTACCATCTTGCACAAAGTTAACCCCCTTGTACTTCCAAAGTTGCACATGAAGAGGAGTCTATAGGGTCCCCCCAGGAATCCCAAATCCCTACATCAGCAATGCCCTGGACAGAAAGAGATGCATTTGAGTATTATTTGAGGCAAGATATTGTCAGGTCACAGCTTATCAAGTTGGCTACTACAGAAAAGATTGGAGTGAAAAGTGGTCTGAGAGGATGCAAGTTGAGGAGCAAGGTGTGTTGGACATAAGGACAAACTGTATCCCAGGAGAAACTGGCACAGGGTATAAACTTGGGAAAATATCTTAGTAAAGTTACTGAACTTCAAAGAGAAAGAAAGTGTATCGAATCAGTCAGGCCCTAAAACAAAACAGACGTGCAAGTCTCTTATAAGAAGGGAAAAGCCAAACTGGTGTCAGACTTAACCACTGCAGTGGTCAATACCAGAAGACAGTGGAACAATATCTAAAAGAGGAAAGCGAAACCAAAATATATCATTGCTAGATGAAGCATTGTCCAGGTCAAGAGACACTTGCTGACTGGGCATGGTGGCTCATGCCTGTAATCTCAGTATTTTGGGAGGCCAAGACGGGCTGATCAGTTGAGGTCAAGGGTTTGAGACCAACCTGGCCAACGTGGCAAAATCCTGTCTCTACTGAAAATATGAAAATTAACAGGGCATGGTGGTAGGTACCTGTAATCCCAGCTGCTCCGGAGGCTGAGGTAGAAGCATCATTTGATCCCAGCAGCAGAGGTTGCAGTGAGCCAAGATCACACCGCCGCACTCCAGCCTGGTTGACACAGCAAGACTCTGTCAAAAACAAAACAAAACAAAAACACCTGCTTTCAAGCTTATAAGAACTCAGAAGACAGGTCTCATTAGCACATCTCAAAACACACTTCTTGACAAAATCTAGCCACCAAGATGCCAGGAACAGAGAAGCCGTGACACAAGAACTGGTGGAAATTAGTGACTTTATTTAAGTACAGAGTTAGAATTACACAACTATGAAACTGAAGCCAGATAATAGGAGAAAATGACTTACATTTTGAAACTGTAAAAGTAACACAATTAGCAAAAATCTTGGGTGAATTGTTTTCCTCATATATCATAGTAGAGAATCATTAGATCCTGTCAAATATTAGATACAGTTTTCCAGTACAATACTCCAACTTAACAATGCTTCTCAGAAGATTGTGCGCCAATTTTAGAGATTTGTTGAAGCGTGAATAATAATTTTTGTTGTAGAAAAAAATCATCTGAAGTTCATAATTCTTTGTTTTACTTTGATTTCTTTATATTCTGTGATATTCATATAAAAGTAAATTTAATACCATGATTTGTGTGATACACAAAAGAAAGGACGCATTTGTGAGACTTACAACCTGGCTAGTCTGGCATGGTTTAACTCTCCAGCCAGAGCAGGCTCTTCACCCAGCATGCCCATGCACCAGCCCTCTTCTGAGGATTCTACTGCCTCATGACCTTTCAGTGCAGCTCTGTACCTGTGGTCAAAAGGGCACTGGGGAGGATTTTCTGCTCACTAATTAGTTTATGATTTGCTTTGAACCATGTGTTCCAGCTATTTTGGGGAAATGTTCAGCAGTAGTTTGGAGGGAAAGGAAAGAGCCAGAGTAGCCATGTATAAAAAAAGACAGTCCAAATTTTGATTTTCGATCTTGCATTTGTTGTACATTTTTCTCAGATTTTGTGGCACCAAAAGTAGCTAAGATACTCTCTGATAGTGAACAGTAATTTGGAATATTAGCGACAGAAGAAGAAAAAACAGAAAAGGCAGCCATGTATACAAGGTGTTGCAAGAGCCAGAAAAAAAAAAAAAGGAGGGTGCTCAGAACAGCCAAAAGCTTCAAGGAGGACATAGAAAATCAGCAAAGGGAAAAGATCACACAGCTGGCCATGCGTCCTTATGTTTTGTGGAGGAGGAGGGTCAGGGCAGAGTTCTCTTCAAACTCCTCAGCAGCCTCTGCTATACTTCTATCAACAGAGTTTCTGAATGACTTCGCCTCAGGCAGGAGTGCTGGAAGTATTGTTTTGGAATATAGATTGTTGAGAAAAATCATTTTGAAGCAGGAAGTGATTTCTATTAATGTATAAATATGTGCCTGTATAAATCCTTGTGCATATCTCTGTATATCTATCTTTAACATCACCTATATCTAGAGTTCCCTTCACTAAACTACCCAAGAGAGAGACAGAAAAGGAAAAATGTTAACTATGAATGTGGGGCTGAAATAGTAACCAGAAAACATATAAATAAATAAGTAAATGAATACAGAAAGCATATTAATTATAAGCCATCAGTCTAACTTCTCTGGATATATCCTTTTGCTTAGTTCGGGTGTTTAGCAACATGGTAGTGTTTCACATAGCCCCCAAATAAGTAAACAACTAAATCAACTGAGGTGTGGAGGTCAACCCAAAATGTAATACAAATAGTAACAAATAAACCTAACCATATAACAAATGAATAACCAAGCCACAATGAAGGAGTTGGGGAAGAACACAGTTATCCGAAGTAACTTTGGGAAACAGATTTTGAGTATACGGTATAAGACTAAGCACGAAAAGGATGTAGCACACATGTGCTCTAGCTAATAAACTTGGTTTGCACTGTGGTATGTTTTAGCAGTTCTGAAGCTACTCTATGTGTTTTGCGGGGATTGAACAAATATGAAAATATGTTGTGGACAATGAGAGTCAGATTTCTCCCTGTCAGAAAAAAGAGTTACAAATAAGGAAGAAGAGAAATCTAGGTTAAGAAAACACAAAACAAAACCTATGGTATTGGATTCAAATTGGAGATATCAGTATGAACTCATGGTCTTTAACAGGTGATAGATAATAAGTAGATTGGATAGACAGATAGATAGATGATAGCTAAATAGCTAGATAGATGACAGATAGAAAGAAACACAGACATGTGCATGTGTATGTATGTACATACATATATTTCCTAGCTTTCTCTGGGGGAAAGGCCTAGAAGCAATGACACTTAATAGAATTAACAGAAAAAGCACCAAGATTTTAGTTTCTAAATAATACTGTTCAGTAAAAGAAACCAGGGTTCCTTGGAAACAGATGATTCCAGGGCTGGGTCAAAGAAAGGACAGGAAGAATCTATAATATTCTGTGGTGCCAGGGATTAAGGAAGTGCTGAAAAATGATAGAGATATATTGAGAAGATATGGAAACCAACTTGAAGAAATTCCCAATGGCTAAATTGGGACAAATTTGAACAAAAAGGAAGGAAGAAAAGGAGAGAGGTGAGAAGAGGAGAAGGGAGGAGGGGAGAAATGTAGAAAGAATGAACCGTATAGAACATCACCATTTGTCAAACACCACTGTAATAACTGTTGCAAGCAAGAATCATATTGGATGTAAAAATTAATGAACAAAAGTATGATGAAAAACAGGATATTTGCATTTTCTCAAAGTATATCTCCACAGGGTATTTGCTCATTGCAAGGAGAAAAAGAGTAACAACAGTTTAGAAATCAAAGTTGCCACTTTAACCATGACATCGAAGTTACTGTCACCAGTAATGAGACATATCAGTATCTGACATCTCCTAATATGAAGGTACTAAGAAGGGGGCGAGATCCCTTTCACGGTATCCTTGCCAAAAATAAATATCTTGAATTAATCATGAGAAAACATCAGACAAAACAAATTGAGGGACTCATTGAAAGTTTCAGGGTCATGAAAGACAAAGAAAGATTGAGGAACAGTTCCAGATTAGATGAGGCTAAGAAGACATGGCAACTAAATGAATCCTGTACAAGAAAAAGAACATTAGTGGGACAACTGGTAAAATTTGAATAAGGTATGACTGCCGATTAACTTAATAGCATTGTATCAATGTTTTTATTTTTGGGTTTTGATCGTTGTACTATGCTTAGATAAGATGTAACATTTGGAAAAGCTGTGCAAAGGGTAGGCTGAAAAAAACACTACTATTTTGTACGTTTTTATGAGTTGAATTATTTCAAGATGAAATAGATATGAAAAAATGAAAACATAATGCTAATTAAAAAATAAATCCAAGTGCTTAGAATATAGAAAAATGGGCAGTGATACCCTAATTTTAGGTGGAGAAAATTAGAACTTCAGCAATAATCCAAACTTCAGATAATCCTTCATTAATCAATACTACATCCAAATAAGGAAATACAAACTTTAAGAAAGCCACCTTAAGATAAAACAGTTTTTTCCACTGCTTCTTCCTTCTCCTTATGTAGTTTTACACTCTTCAGAACTCAGCCATTTCTTCCTGGAATGTGCAATGTCACCTTTAATTTTATTTTATTTTTTCCCTGAGATGGAGTCTTGCTCTTGTCACCCAGGTTGGAGTACAATGACACGATCTTGGCTCACTGCAGCCTCTGCCTCCCTGGTTCAAGCGATTCTCCTGCCTTAGCCTCCCAAGTAGCGGGGATTATAGGCATCTGCCACCATGCCCGGCTAAGTTTTGTATTTTTAGTAGAGATGGGGTTTTCCATGTTGGCCAGGTTGGTCTCGAACTCCTGACCTCAGGTGATCCACCCACCGTGGCCTCCCAAAGTGTTGGGATTACAGGTGTGGGCCACCACGCCCAACCTGTCGCCTTTCATTCTTATGAGAGCTCGGTGCTCTTGTCTTTCCCTGTCCTCACTGGCCGAAGTTTGAGCTCCTTACCTTGCTAATTGATGCCTATAATTAGAGCTTCATTTATTTAACTTACTACTATTTATTCTTTTTATTAAACAAGTAAATATCCTTGCATATGATCAAACATTTTGCCTTAATATTAATGTACATCTCATTGTGAAGACATTTATTGAATAATAGTAATCATTATTTTTTACAAAGGAAGTGTAAGAAAGAGCCTTAGCGTGTTGTGTGCTTGAAATGGAGGATGGAAGTAATAAAGGAGAAGAAAAAAGAAGAATCCAGGTCCCTTTGAGGAGACTTTTTTCCCCCTAAAATAGTGGCTCTCAAAGTGTTTTCCAACAGGGTATTGGGCGGAATTGTCCAGCTGCTAAAATAATGGGTCTGTTTTCACAGATCACTGGAGACAAAAAGGGCAAATAGAATCGCTTCTTTTCAGTTTGCCTTAGGCTTTGCTCTTTGGAAAAACAGAAAGCACTTGTAAGTAGCCAAAGGTGCTTAGTGTAATGCTTTGCTCTTTTGTGGATAGTGTCCTTAGGGCTATGATTCTATTATTTCACATTGTTTACATACAGCAGAGTCATATTTTCTGCTGGTAAGAATTCTGTGTGTTTGGGGGAGTGAAATCAGTTAGTGCTCTGTGGCTCCTTCTTTACACAGAGCATCACATCTTCTGGTTACCTGCCTGAACAACTTTGAATACCACTACTCTACTAAAGAGTCTAACAGGTAGCTGACTGTGAGTTTACATCAAACTCTTCTCTTCCACTATCAAAAAGGTGTTTCTAAGCCTTTAGCCAAGAACATTGCAAGGCATAAAGCTAGGGACACCTCAGTGCCACAGGATGCTAAGGAGGTCTTGTACTCAAGATTTCTCCATTTGCAATTACCTTGCTTCACCTAAAGGTTGAGTCTGAACCAAAGCTTTGTGTGAACACAATCATTCACCTTCCTGCTTTATGGTTATTTAATACAGAAACCAGCCTTTGCCTTTTCCAAATTCTGCCACTTCTTTTTTTTTTTCATTTGGGAAGTTATTTATTTCTGAAAGCGTCATTTATATATTTTGGATGTCCCCTCCAACTCTCATGTTGAGATGTAATACCCATTGTTGGGGGTGGGCCAAACGGGAGGTGTTTGGGTCATGGGAGTGGGTATCCCTCATGGTTTGGTGCTGTCCTAAAGGTAGTAAGTGAGCCTCTCAGGAGATCTGGTGGTTTAAAGTGTGTTCACTTGCTCCATTCTTGCTCTTCCTTCTGCTTTGGCCATGTGATATGCTTGCCCTCCCTTCACATTCAAGGAGAAAAGGTTATCTGAGGCTTCCCCAGAAGCCGAGCAGATGCCAGCACCATGCTTGTGCAGCCTGTAGAATCATGAGTTAATTAAACTTCTTTTCTTTATAAATTACCCAGCCGCAGGTATTTCTTTATAGTGATGCAAGATGGGCCTAATAGTTACGTTTGAATTTATTGCTATGAGTTGGATATTTCATACATTCCTCTTTTTTGTTGCCTTTGATGATGGACATTCTGAATAATTGGAGCTGTTATAAAACCATGAAGTTTTCAAAAATAAAAATTAAAAATTCTTAAAGCTTCATAGGTGTTGAGCTTGAGGCATTCTTGTAATGCAACTAAAGTTTGAAGCTAGACTTTTGGAATGGCCCAAGATTTGAGACATGCACATACAGCAAAATACAGGGAGGCTATGACTTTGTAGCCTAAGGGCTAGAAGGTAAGTGGGCTGCACAGTCAGAGAAGGAGATGGGGAGACACTTTCACTTTGATCTTGATGAATTCCCTCTGCACTTGAAAACAGTCCATGATCCTCAGGACCTGGGTTAGATAAGACCACCTGGCGTCAGCCCACAGAGAGGCAAAGTAATGGAGTACAAATAGTAAACGGACTGGGCCCCCACAGGCCAAAGGTTGGGCCCCAGGTCTCATGCAGCTAGCTGTGGGACTTTCCACAATTCATGTAATCTCTTTGGGCCTCACTTTCTTTAATTGCATAGTAAGAAATTTAAGCAAAATGACTTCAAGGGTCCCTTCTACTCCTAAAATTCTAAGATACCCTTTTGTAATTTTGACCGGATGCTTTTCATTTATTATATAAACCTAATTTTATGAAAATTAAAAATAGAATGCATTACTGGTTAAGTTGTAGTAAAAATGTTTAAAAAGAAGACAAAATAAATGTTTTTCTCATGGGAAATTTTCATATGCTGTTCCAAACATATGCCAAAAAGGAAACAATATAATATAATTAACATAGGAAGTTTCAATTCATGAGTAAATATTCCCATTAGCTGCAATAAAAGAAGCTTGTGCCGTATCCAGGATAAATGTTAAGCAAATACATTCTAAATATTCTTTTATTTATTAAAAAAAGGAAAATAGAAATTGGCCATAAAATATTGGGTCTTTTCTTATAGATCATTTATTTTTTTAAAGAGAAATACATTGTAGAGAAAGAACAACTTTAAAGTTCTATTTCTGTGTCTGTAGAGCTCCAACCTCTAGGTAATACCAGGTGCCTGCAGTTTCACCTTCCTGCAGTTATCTTTCCGCTGACCTGACAGATGCCTAAAACTCTCACTACACATTATCCATTTATTTGTGCACAGCCATTGACTTCAAAGATCTTAGTCTAATGCACACAATCACTTTTTTATATGAATGGAATCGGGATACACAGAATTTTAATATTTAAAAAATTTAAAAGCTATCTGTTGTTCATCAACAAGAGAATTAATAAACAGATTATAGTTTATCTATACAATGAACTACTATTCAGCAATAAAAAGGAACAATGTACTACAAAAACATGAAATAACATGGATGAATCCTTAAAACATACTGAGAAAAGGAAGACAGATTCAGAGTAGTATACACTGTATCACTTAATTGACATGAAACTCTAGAAAATATCAGCCTAATCTTGATAAAAAGAAATTAGCAGAATTGTTGGCTGAGGTGGGGTGGATAGGGAACAGCTAAGAAACATGAGGGCATTCTCTACCCTCTACAGTGATGGAAACTGTCTGTATCTTGTTAGTGGTGTTGGTTACACAGGTACATACCTTTATACAAACTTGCTGAACTGTACATTTCAGATTTGTAAATTTCACTGTGTGCCAGTTGTAACAATAAAGTTGTTTAGATTTTTAAGAAATGCTTTCCCAACAGTCTCAGATACTCTTCTGGTGGAAGCATAACTTGAAACAAATGTTTGGGAAAACATTTTATAATAAATATTAAAATCTTTGAAATACTCATACATTTGACTCAGGAATTCCAATTTAAAACAAATTATTGTAAAATAAATATAAATATTCGGAAACAAATACTCTTCTATAATTATTGTTATAACAGTAACATATTTTTTCCTAACATTATAAAAACTTTCAACATATGAAAAAGTGGACAGAATTTTATAGTGAACACATTCATATTCATCACTTTGATTCTGCCATTAACATTTTACTTTTATACTTATCATATGTCTATCCATAGCTCTGTCCATCAAATTTACCAATCAGTTTGTGAAAATTTTTGAAATTTTTACAATGTTGATTCCTGCAACCTAGGACTGGAAGAAAATACAAAACATGAACAATTTTTTTGTTTCCTTTTGTGATGGAACTCCATAAGTTAAAATCCTACCATGTGGGAGGCTGAGGCAGGCAAATCACCTGAGGTCAGGAGTTCGAGACCAGCCTGGCCAACATGGTGAAACCCTGTGTCTACTAAAAATACAAAAATTAGCCAGGCGTGGTGGTGGGTGCCTGTAATCCCAGCTATTCGGTAGGCTGAGGCAGGAGAATCGCTTGATCTGGGAGGCAGAGGTTGCAGTGAGCCAAGATCGCACCACTGCACTCCAGCCTGGGTGACAGAGCAAGACTCTGTCTCAAAAAAAAAAGAAAGAAAAAAAAAAAGAAAAAAAATCCTACCATGGGTGGCCAAAATATTTTCTTAAGTATATTCCTGGAAACAGAGCTGAAATTACTCAGAAATGGATCTAAACAGTAACTATCTCTGTCTTGCAACAGAGATACCCTCCGATAGCCCCTCTAATCCTTCCTGGTTCCTAAAAGTCCCCCCATTAGTTACTAATTCTCTTCAATTAATTCATTAATTCTAAAGTTAATAATATGAATACTTCTAGGAGAAAGAACACATTGAACCTCTATTTCTGTTTATACTTTTATACATTCAAATAAACAGCTACTTAGCAGGAAGTACCAAGGGAGTTGTACAGTCAAGCCTTCAGTTGGGAGTACAAAAGAGGAAGCTGTCTGGTGATGATGGTTCAGAGTAGGGTGCTGCAGAATAGGATTAAACCTAGTATCTGGAGGTAGAGAACAAGGGCATCAAAGTGCATAAAAATGCCAGGGGCACTGTTGTGTGGAACTGGCCCTGTATTCTGGAAGGGCCATCTGTAAGCTGAAAACACCCTACCTATACTAGCAGCACTTGGTGGATTGTCAAATTAAGCTATTTCCCTTGCAATTAGTAAAAATTCTGGGCTCATCTTAAATGCTGGATTATGGTTTGCGTTGGACACTTGGGGGTGCCCAGAGATTGTAGTCCATCTGGAGACTTCCTGGTCTGTATGTTGTGTCGTTTTGATTTCTTGTTGAAGGGCCATGGGGACTTAGAATGGGCATCCTCAGGAGATTCAGAGGAGCTTTCTGCCAATTGAATCAACTATAGCTCTGACTTAGCTTGTTTCCAAAATTGTAGGCACTGTTGCTCCAAAATTAATATTTTTGAATATTCAACACATCCCTGAGGAAGAGCAAAGACCTCTCCCATCTTTGTTTCTTTGCAAAACAAGTCAAGATGAAGTCTTTGCTGATGAAACTCTTGGCTCCCTCTCTTCCAGCTGCACTTCACCCCTGTGGCTGTCCTGCTTGGAAATCTCAGAATAGTCACAGCGGCTTGCCTCCAAGCTAGAACTGACCTAGCCTGTCTGGCTGCCTTCCAAAAGGGATTTTTATGAAAATATTATTTTTTTCTCTTCTGAGACTTTTTTCATTAGAACCCATGCAAAACTGCATCATTCCCCATTTGCCATTATTTTCAACTTCCAAAGTCTTTTTTTTTTTTTTACTTCATCAAGGACATGTGTTTCCTTCTACATATTTAATAACAGTTTCTGAGAGGAACCTGTGGAAGAGGAAAGCATGATGTACTGATCATGAAACTGGGAAGACATTTGGGATAATAATAGGAAAATATTTGAAACCCTGAAAAGAACTGTCCCTCCCTCCAGTAATCAATTCTCTCTTGGCTTCAGTGGGAACTTAGTTACCCTTTACTTTTCGCACACATAACAAAAATACTGCTGTTGACAAAGTCTAGACTGTAATAAGGAGTCAGTCCTACTATGAGTACCTTAATAGTTCTGCCAAGTGGGCATCATTCACAAGTTTCCTGTCAGAATACCATGGCTGTGTTAACTAAGAGTAAAGGCTTACTACATTCTACTGGAATTATCTGATTTGTTCAGCTGCATCTCCCATTATACTATGAGCTCCTGAAAAGCCAGAACGGTGCCTTATTCACCTCTCTGCTCCCAGTCCTCATCACAATGCTGACATGTAGGCAGTACACAATGAATGTTGAAGAAATGGTAATGAGATCTATAGTCAAAAGACCAAAGATGCAGCCCTTCATGGCTTACTGTTAGAGAGAGAGTCACTTAATCTTTACAAACCTCCTTTTCGTCTGGAAAGTGAAAGGAATATCACTACTTCCTTCAGGAGTTAATCAAGGCTTAGATGAAATAACTGTATGTGAAAATGATTTGTTAACTATAAAGAGCTGTGCAAATGTTTACTGTCATTGTACAGGCCCAGGGCAAGAGGGCTAATTACTCCCCTTTCTTCTGGTTCAACTCTCAATTCAGGAAGGTTAGGATTCAAGAAAGACAGAATATTCTAGCACTGACTGTAATATGCACCATTTTTTTTAGTACAGACATGTCACCCTTTTGAGCCTCTATTTTACCCTCTGGGAGTTGAGGATATTCTGTGAGATAGACGTAGGATCTAAGACACTGCCTTACCCATTGTAAGCACTTAGGAAATGATCACAGAGGGAAGTCAAAATGGTGTTGTGAAGGCAATAGACTTTGAAGTCAGACAGACGTGAGTTAGTTCAAAGCCCTGCTCTGCCACGAAATAGGAGGGTAATCTTGGGCAAGTTACTTCTATTTTTAAACCTCAGTTTATGCAGCTATAAAATAGGGCTAATATTAATACCACCTGCATGAGATTCGTGTGCTCATTACAGGAAATAATGGACACAAACTGCCAAGCACATGTTGAGCACATGGTAGGCAAGGTAGTTCCTTGTTTCTTCTTCCCTGAAATCAACAGGCTGTCATCCTCCCAGACTTGACTTTTCCTAACAGAGCACTACAACTTCAAACAATCTAAACAATAGAAAAGAAAGGTTGAGCCCTGCGCATCCTCCAAGAGAAACTCAAAGGCTAGGCTTAGATTTCCAGAAGTACCTTTCTCACTATCCCCTTCTCACTATCCTTATCTATATATTTCACCTGATGTCAGCTACACTGTTTCCCTTTGGAACAAACTCCAACATCTGAAATTATCAATGGCTCCACCAATCTAAACACCATTTTAATAAGCATCCTTACTTTGCAGAGTCTAAGTCTTTTGTGGCTATGAAATATCCCTTACTAATTCTGGTCAGATTTCAGGGTGATGGCCAGGGTTTATATCCAGGTGGATGGGAAACACTGCTGGTGGTAAATGGCACACCTTTCTCCAAATTTCATTTCTGCAGATGGTTCCAGGAGCTACCATGGATGCCAGATCTGCCTTCTCTGCCTGGGCATCCTACTCTGCTGTCTGAGGTTCCTGTACTCACTAACCTTTAGTTTCCACTCAACAATTTTCATATGCTTCAATTGCAGTCAAAGGCATCATTTTTCCAAATAGTTTGCCTTAGATTACTTGTAGCAGGTTGACCCAAGAAGTGATTGCTTAAACCATATTTTCCTTGCCCATATACACCAACATTCCATATACCTGCTAATTATGTAATACATTGCTTAAGAAAAGGAACACTGGGATTTTTACCTACTGGTTTCTAGAATATTAAGTGGCTTAATTTTTAAGCAAGTTAAAAATTTTTGGAAGTTAAAACTTCCATGAACTTTATTAAAACTTTCATTAACTTGCAGAATTTTCATTCTCCAATGTAAGAATTCTTGTGAGCCTGTCACATATTGTCTCTCTCACTGTAGAGTTGGGGAGAGCATGTCTGGGAAGGCAGAAGTGCAAGTTCATTGTGCTATGGCTGTTGCTGGGACACAAAGGTGGCATCACAAACACTGATTATTTATTATCCTAATATAGTTCCAAGGACTGTATTAGCTCCTGTTTGAATCTCTGATAAGAAATGGAAAGGAATATGTATGGACTGAATCACATTTTCCCCTTAACAGAGAAGAACCTCACCTAAGACCAAGCTTACCTTGGAGGTCAAGACCACGTGCCCTCAGTTGACAACGCCAAAAGTTTATTGTATCACATGATATCTATATCTGTTCCCATCAGGAATCAGCACACTTCTCTAACAAATAGGCTGTGCATTTTATCTAGTATACTTCCTGTCAATGCAAGGACCTGTTATGTGAAAACTGTATTTTTCCCCCCAAGGCTATCCACCCCCCATCTTTTGAAGATCAAATTTACATCCAATCTTTTCCATTCATATGGTATGCTATTATCTGTGAAGCATTTCCCAAGTTGAAGGAAAGAAAAATGTCAGCCTTTGGTTGGCCAACAGCAATGCTGTAAAGAGTAGCCTTGGTGTGCATGTGGAGAGATACACCTCATCCCTTTGACCTGTCTCAGTATCCTGCTTCTCCTCTGTCCATGTATACAAAGGCAGATGAAAAGATGACAGTCTATCCCTTTCTATCCTTGTCTTAACGCCTACATTTTGATTGCGAATTATGAATAACTGAAGCTTTGTTCATAAACTCAAGATCTGTAGGCATTTCAGGACAGATTTGGCAATAAAGCAAAGAGGAATAGTCTGTAACTGCTGTCACGGTGCTATCTTGGCTTTCTCTGGTTTGTATCTATCTTCAAACTTTTTTCTGCCCCAAGTCTTTGCCTCCAGTCTCTGCTGTCTATCGGATGGTGAAATTATGATGGAATAACAAAGTAATTGCTAAAGTGTATTCAGTACCAGTGTGTGATATGCTCTATACTTAGCATTGTATTATCCAATTTCATGCTCACAAGGTGGACACTATTATTCTATCCATTTGACTTCAGAGGAAAGGAGATTTTTAGAAATCAAGTATTAGGCAGCTATTACATGAGTCTTAATACAGGAGTAAGTCATCAAGACCGTGACCAGAGTTGCTACCATTAAGACTTCTTCAAATCCACTTCTCCCTTCCACTGCTGGCTAACAACAAGTAGCGGAGGACAGATGGATGACAGGGCAGGAACAGTGGTGCTGAGAAGAAGGTTTGTTTTGAATGATTAGAAAGAAGGTCATGGAATAGATTTTCCTTATGTGTGAAATTCCTTATGTGTGTCATTTGTGACAGTAGCCTTCTATGCAGAGTGGAATTGCATGGGAGTTCAAACTGGGCCCATGCTGGCAGTGTAGTGGAATGAACACAACTAGCCAACCCAAATTTTTCCTAACAAGGTACCAGGGAAATACAATTGTATTCACTTCAGCATCATGAAAATGGAAGGAATTCAATTTCTGCATGGAATCCCAGAAATTGAATCCCAGCATGGGAGAAAGAAATAAAACTCAAGCCACCAAAGACAACCTAATACTGCACCCCCAGAATACCAATTACTTTTTTCCCCTCTAATTCTCTTCTAAAAGTACTGCTGTGCCACTTATCACCCTACTTACATTAATTTGTCTAGTAACAAACATGTCTAAGGTACTAAATCATTGCAGGTTAGTGCATGTATGTGCAGTAACCTGTGGCAGAATAACAAATAGCGAATACATGAAAGAAGAAATAAAAGTTTCTGCCGCAGTTAGTGTAAGGAGTGCACATCAGGTTCATGAAATATGCCAAAAATAATTTAAAAACTGAGACTGCCTCCAGCTTTGTTCCTTTTGCTTAGGATTGTCTTGGCTATGCGAGCTCTTTTTGGGTTCCGTATGAATTTTAAGATAGTTTTTCCTAATTCTATGAAGAATGTCAATGGTAGTTTAATGGGAATAGCATAGAATCTATAAATTGCTTTGGGTAGTATGGCCATTTTTACGATATTGATTCTTCCTATCCATAAGCATGGAATGTTTTTCCATCTGCTTGTGTTCTCTCTGATTTCCTTGAGCAGTGGTTTATAGTTCTCCTGGAAGAGGTCCTTCACGTCCCTTGTTAGCTGTATTCCTAGGCATTTTATTCTCTTTGTGGCAGTTGTGAATGGGAGTTCATTCATGATTTGGCTCTCTGCTTGTCTGTTATTGATGTATAGGAATGTTTGTGATTTCTGCACATTGATTTTGTATCCTGAAACTTTGCTGAAGTCACTTATCAGCATAAGAAGCTTTAGGGCTGAGATGATGGGGTTTTCTAGATACAGGATCATGTCATCTGCAAGCAAATATAATTTGATGTTCTCTCTTCCTATTTGAATACCCTTTATTTTATCTCTTTACTGTTTGACTTGCCAGAACTTCCAACACTATGTTGAATAGGAGTGGTGAGAGAGGGCATCCCTGTCTTGTGCCAATTTTCAAAGGGAATGCTTCCAGCTTTTGCCCATTCAGTATGATATGGGCTGTGGGTTTGTCATACGTGGCTCTTATTATTTTGAGGTGTGTTTCTTCAATATCTAGTTTACTGAAAGTTTTTAACAAGAGGGGATGTTGAATTTTATCAAAGGCCTTTTATGCATCTATTGAGATAATCATGTGGTTTTTGTCTTTAGTTCTGTTTATGTGATGAATTATGTTTATTGATTTGCATATGTTGAACCACCCTTGCATCCCAGGGATGAAAGCAACTTGGTCGTGGTGGATACGCTTTCTGATGTGCTGCTGGATTCAGTTTGCCAATATGTTATTGAGGATTTTACAGTAACCAAAACAGCATGGTACTGGTACAAAAATAGGCACATAGACCAATGTTACAGAATAGAGAACTCAGAAATAAAGCCACACATCTCCAATCACCTGATCTTCGACAAACCTGACAAAAACAAGCAATGGGGAAAGGATTTCCTATTTAATAAATGGTGCTGGGAGAGCTGGCTAGCCATATGCAGAAAACTGAAACTGGATCTCTTCCTTACACCTTATACAAAAATTAACTCAAGATAGATTAAAGACTTAAATGTAAAACCCAAAACTATAAAAACCCTAGAAAAAGTTTAAGCAATACCATTCAGGGAATAGGCATAGGCAAAGATTTTATGAGGAAATCACCAAAAGCAATTGCAACAAAAGCAAAAATTGACAAATGGGATCTAATTAAATTAAAGAGCTTCTGCACAGCAAACGAAACTATCATCAGAGTGAACAGACTACCTACAGAATGGAAGAAAATTTTTGCAATCTATCCATCTGACAAAGGTCTAATATCTAGAATCTACAAGGAACTTAAGTAAATTTACAAGAAATAAAGCAAACAATCCCATTTAAAAGTGGACAAAGGATATGAACAGACACTTCTCAAAAAAAGACATACACGCGGCCAACAAACATATGAAAATAAGCTCAACATCACTTATTATTAGAGAAATGCAAATCAAAACCACAATGGGATGCCATCTCATACCAGTCAGAATGGCAATGATTAGAAAGTCAAGAAAAACAGATGCTGGCGAGGTTGTGGAGAAATAGGAATGCTTTTACATTGTTGGTGGGAATGTAAATTAGTTCAAGCATTCTGGAAGACAGTGTGGTGATTCCTCAAAGATTTAGAACAAGAAATAACATTTGACCCTGTACTCCCATTACTGGGTATATATTCAAAGGAATATAAATTATTCTGTTATAAAGATACATGCATGTGTATGTTCATTGCAGCACTTTTTGCAATAGGAAAGACATTGGATCAACAAATGTGTATATGTACCACATTTTCTTTATCCAGTCTGTCACAGCCTATCAGTGACAGACTGGATAAAGAAAATGTGGTACATATACACCATGGAATACTATGCAGCCATAAAAAGGAATGAAATCATGCCCTTTGCATGGACATGGATGAAGCTGGAAGCCATTATCCTCAGCAAACTAACACAGGCACAGAAAACCAAACACTGCTTGTTCTCACTTAAAAGTGGGAGCTGAACAATGAGAACACATGGACACAGAGAGGGGAACAGCACTTACAGGGGCCTGTTGGGGGATGGTGGGAGTTGCAGAGAGCATTAGGAAAAAAGAGCTAATGCATGCTGGGTTTAATACCTAGGTGATGGGTTGTTAGGTGCAGCAAACCACCATGGCACATGTTTACCTAGGTAGCAAACCTGCACATCCTGCACATGTATCCCGGAACTTAAAAATAATTATAATAATTTAAGAAACCCCATGAGGGTGATAGGAAAGATCTCTTCATCCTCTACCTTAAACCAGGATCATTGTAACATAGTAATTAGATTTTGATTGTGGTGAACAAAGTCACTTTAGAAACTTCCTAATGAAACTTTGAGGAAAAAGTGGAATTACCTTTCCAATGTTTTTCTCCTGCACAAAATTGTGAACTCTTTTCTCCTGCACAAAATTGTGAACTTTTTGAGGCAGGAACTGTTGGTTATTTGATTCCCACCACTATGAGCCTAGTTTCACCATCTGTGAAATGGAATTAATCATATCTCAGTATGCAGTTATAGCAGGACTAATAAAGTGATCATGTATATAAATTATATTTCTAGTGTCTGGCACATGGAAAGACAAATTATAATTGTGAATTATTATTTATTATTGTGGTTATAGGGGAAGATGGGAAAAACAACCTTCAGACAACTCTTTTACTCCACAGTCTCTTGAAAGATATGAAACAGAGCAGTGAGGAGCACTGGTTGGGGATTCAGGCGCCTAGTTCCCCTATCGATCCTTTTAATTAACCACCTTCTCTTAACCAATGACTTACATTTCCAGATTTCAGTTTTCTAACATCATAATGAAATGGTTCGTTTAAAATACCCAAGATCACTTATAGTTCTAAATTTCTCCAGTATTTTGTTTTTACTAAAGGGCCACTCTTTCCTTAAATTTGGCCCTATTTAACAAATAATTACTATTTATATTTTTGAAACAACTGGATTATAGTATAAAAGTTTTCTTTCTTTGTAATATGAAGCTATTTATTAATTTGAGATTAAAAGAGAAGGTAACAAGAGACTGTAATCTTGTACCAATTTCCTAATAAAGCCCACATTGAAACAGCACTATTCTGGGTCAAATATCCAGTAATACCCAGCTTTCTGCATAAGCCTAAGTGTTTGGGTGAAATAGCTGAACACAAATATATATACACCACCAATATAGTAATTCCGATTTTTGATGTTGTGCTTTTATCTGGACCATGAAAGATACCACTGTGCTCTATAATCCATACACAAAAAGAAACCTTCACCAGTGGTTTAAAAAAAAATGACTTGTATAAAGAGAATTGCATCAAAGGGAAATTAAGTGGTTGAGCAAGAATTCACACATGAAAAAAGTTAACTATCTAGTAATAGAAGTACTAAAGAATGATCTATGTCTAAACACCCATATTTCTATTTAACTTACGTTTCTCCTTCATGTGGTTTTTATTAGTTCAATCAACAAATGTTCATTTAGTTTTAACTCTGCAAGGCTCTTTTCTAGGCACTATGAGGAATAAAAAATTAACCAAATATAGATACTTTTCTCCTCAAGGAGCTGGCAGCTGATTACACATGGGGAATTATAATACAGAAGAGAAAGTGCCCCATTCCTAAGAGCACGACAAAGAATGCACTATGTATGTCCAGAGATAAGAAAGATTCTTTCCATCAGGAAAGTTCAGGGACACTTACGAGACATTTCAGTTGCGCCTAAATGGATGAGAAGGAATCTCTGGATGGGACTGGGAAACAATTGGTTTCATTTGTGTGGAACGTAGGATTGGGAGATTATGGAAGTGCTGGGAAAAGGGGTTAAAAGACTCAGTTTAAGCCACACTGTGACCTTGAAAGACTGGCCAAGAAGCTTGAACTTCACTCTCTAGGCAACAAGAAATCATCAAAAATATTTTGGCTGAAGAATTACATTCCTATAGTTGGGCATTAGAAAGATCACTGTCAGGAAAGAGAAAAAGAGGAGACATAGGAAGCAGAAGACCAGTTGGGAGACTGTTGCTACAAACTATGGAAAAATAAACCAATTAACTAGGGTAGCAACAGAAGGTCTGGAGATGGCAGGAGGGGTGTTTGGGAAGTTTAGGAAGTCTGCCTGATAGATGGCGGCTGCTCACTGGCTACATGGGCTGAGGGGTGGGAGGAGGAGTCAAAGAGGCCTTGAAGATGGAGAAACACAAGCTGAGAACAGAGGATGGTCACAGAGAGATAGAGGTTTTAGTGTGAGATTCTGGGAATACCCAGATGGAATTTACCAGAAAGCAGTTTAGGTGTACGTCTGATATTCTGGAATGAGGGTGGGGCTGGCAATAGATTTGGCAATTATTGGAGTGAATGCTATAATTGAAGAAACGAAACTGAGAGGAATTCTCATAGGAGATGTCATTGAGAGGAAAAAAGAATACAGATCTATATTTAGTGAGAAGGAGGAAGAAGAGCAACCTAAAAGAGAGAAAGAGGAGTCACATGGAAGTAGAAAGGAGAACAGAAAAGCAGGAGTCACAGGACGAGAAAGAAGAGCATGTTAACAAAGGAGTAATAATAAACTGCAGCCCAGACCAGGCCAAACCATGAGAATGAATTCCAGTTACAGTCAGATAACCTCATAGCTTTCACCACAGAATTTTCCTTAGACTGAAGCAATGGGGAAGACTGTAATATATTTAACCAGTGAAAGATCACTGATGCCAGCTACTCCCATTAGATTTTTTTCAATATTGTATTGTAAAAATATTTGGATATACAAAAAAGTTGAAAGTATGTTATAGTGATACTCTTATACAACCACCACCAAATTCTACCGTTAACATTTTACTATACATGTTTTATTACAAATTTATTTATCTACTCATCCTTCCATCAATCCACCTTAGAACTGCTTTGCAAGGAATCCTAGGTAAATTATAGCCACCATTATACTCCCCGTGAATATGCCAGCATGCACATCATTAGTTTAGTATTTGTTTACAGTTTTATTTTTCTTTGTGATAGAATTTACATGCAATGAAATACATTTACCTTAATTCAATATTTGCTAATTTTTGACAAATAAATCTATGTAACTTAAATCCCTTTCAAGGTATAAAATGTGATCATTACCCCAGAGAGTTCCCTCAACCCTCTTTTTAGGCAATCCTTGTCCCCTCCCCCTGCAGAGGCAACCACAGTTCTAATTATTATTATTATTGATTAGTCAATTTTTACTTTGCAAAAAATAGCTTTGTATTATCAAGAACATCTTATAAATGGAATCCAGTGGGATTTGTTCATTTTGTGTCTTTCCTTACTTTTTTGGCTTACCATAATATTGATGAAATGGACTATGTTATTGTGTGTTTCAGTACTTTGTTCCTTTTTATTGATGAATAGTATTCCATTGTATGAGTATAGCAAAGTGTAGTTTTCCATTTTCTTACTGACAGACAAGTAAACTGCTTCCAGGTTTTAGTTATTGTGAGTAAAGCTGCTATGAACTTTTATGTACAAGTATTTTGGTGAATATGTATTTTCCTTTCTCTTGGGTAAACACCTTGGAATGGAATTTCTGGGTTTATGCTGTCATATAATTTAATTTTCATAAATACTTCATGAAAGATCAGTATTGTTCTCATTTGTCTTTAGTGCAATTTACCTCCCTGGGACTCTAGCAGAAACTGTGCTTGAACCTTTCTCACCTCATGGTATTTTATCAAAGCTGTTTCCCATTCTTTCCCATCTGTCCTGCCACTGAGTGACAACGAGCAAACCAGAAAAGGGAGTCTGTGTCAACGTTCACTAACTCACATTACCAACACAGTCAGCATATTCCACAATGCAATTAAAATGTACAGTTTATAATTTTAAAAATATACAGAGATAGGGTCTCAGATTGTCTCCCAGGCTGCAGTGCAGTGGCTCAATTAATAGTTTACTGCAGTCTCAAATTCCTGGGCTCAAGCAATCCTCCTGCCTTAGCCTACCAAATCACTGGGATTACAGGCATGAGCCTGTACCTGGTCCTAGTTTATACTTTTAACGTTTACCTGTCTTCAGTTGCATTGTGTAACATAGGCATAATCATGGTACTTATCTCTTAGAAGTATTGATTTAAGAAATATTTATTAAATGAATATTATGTGCGGGTTACTAGAGATGAAATACGAACTAAAGAAACAAACTTACCATTCTCAAGTAGCTTTCAGTTTAGGAGAGAAAACAGTTAAAAAACCACACTAACAAATGTACTGTTACAAACTGAAATAAGAGGTCTGGAGAAAAGGAACACTGCTTTATGAAAATTTGCAATAAATGAGACCAACCAGAATATGGAATCAGGATGAACTTCCTTGAGGAAATAATGCTTGAGCTGAGGAGTTACATAGGTTACAGGGTAAGGCAATATAGCAGCGGGACTTCATTCCAGAGAGAGAGAAGAGCGAGGACAAAGTCCTTTTTGGCTGGAGGGCATGTGCACATTCACAGAACAAGAAAGCTGAAAGTCAGAGAATGAGGTGGAGAGGAATGGGATTAGAGAGCAGAGTGGAGGTGGGGGTCTTTTGGGCAACATTAAGGACGTCTGTTCTTTGTCCTAACAGGAACGGGAAGTCACTGTGGAGTTTTAAGCATGAAAGAAGCATAATAGAATTTGTGTTTTGAAAAGATTTTCCTGGATGAAATGTGGGCCATTCTTAGAAGAAGATCAAAGTGGTAACTGGCCAGGAGGTAATTTCAGCAGTCAAGTGAGGTGCTCAGAATAAGGCCACGGGGATGAAGAAATGGGTTTGACAAATATTTAGGAAGCAAAATCAAAAGGTTATAGCAATAGACCAACAGTAACTCCAAGTTTCTGGACTTTGCAATGCCTGCCAGACAATTAATGCTCAATAATTGTTAGTAACAGCAGTTTTGGTGTTGGTTGATGCTATTGCTGTGTTATTATTATTATTTATAGAAACTCCTACTTAATGGTTTATGAGGTAGCCTGACCTAGTGGACAGGAAAAGAGCTTTGGGATCAGAAATCCCAGATTTAAATCCTGGTTTTGCTAATAACTAGCTAAGGTTAAACAACAACAACAAAAAATTGAAATTAGTTATTATAAACTGCCCCAGCTCCCAAAGGGGTAGCCTGTAGTTCAATGTCCAGGGACCATGAAGAACTCAGCTCTTTCTAGCAGCTATAGTTATTTGCAGAAGTTACAACACAGGTGGGAGCCAAAGCCAATGATAAAGCAAGGTGTCCTGGATTTGCTTCCTGAGGATCTTGCTTCTAATTCAGCCTCAGCCTCTTATTTTCTAGGGACCCAGCGTTTGTGCTAATTTCCCCAAATACTTTATCCCACACCTTCCTGAAAGCTCTTTTTTCTCTAGATTTGTTCCTTTCTCCTAACTTAAGTCTTATTTCCATGGGAGCATTGGGAACTTTAGACATCTGATTAGCTAACTCGTGTTAAAGTGCAAATTGCCTACAGTGTTGCTTCTCTATGGCATTCACAGAATATTCACTCGTCCTCAAAATCAAAACTGATGTGGGTGGGAATGCCAAACACTGTGTATGGCCAACTGCATTGAGACCCTAGGGGTACAATTTGTGAGGGAGTCATCACAGTTGCTCAGGAGGGCACTGGAGCACTGGGTGCTTCAAAAACAGATGACAACTGTCCCACTTGGCATTCTTGGCAGATGGAATAGCTGCAGAATAGATTACGTGACTCAACTCCTTGTGGAGAAGCAAATTTCTTATGACATGACCAAGCAAGGAGAGCACTTCACGTATTTTCAGTTTTTTGAAAATGCTGCAAATTATTATTATTATTATTATTATTATTAATCTAGGTCTAGGCAGAAATCAAGGATGGAAACTTAAAAATATTGAAAACTGGATTTTTTTTAAAACACAGAAAGCAAAGTACTGTAAATTGCAAAATTTTCTTGCAAGAGAAAAATTTTAAGTCAGCTTTATTGGAGTATAAGCTGTGTATAGAAAATTCATCCGTTTTAAGTGTACATTTCAATGAGTTTTGAGAAATGTATACACTCCAGTGATGACCACCATAATCAAGAGGTATAACAGTTATAGATAGCAACAAAAAAATTCACTCATGCCCCTTTGTAGCATGGGTTATCTTAGATTGAATCATACTGCATATTCAATTGAAGAAAAAGCCAGACACTTGCTGATAGATTGGGTATAAAGTGTGGGAGAGGAGAGTCAAGGATGAGTCCAAGCTTTTGTCCTGAGAAACTGGTATGCAGAGGTACCATTGTTAGATGAGAGTGACCGAAGTTTTATGGGGAAAATAGTGTAGTTTTAAATATTAAAGAGGATTTATGAAAGATAAATTTTAATAAATGGATAAGCATTTCAAAGACTGGTCACAACAGAAAAACAAAAATATGCTTATTGAAATAACAATGGAGTATAAATGTACAACTATTAAATTACTGCTTATTGAAAGACATGATGCTACTCGATGTTGGTTATGTTGGGAGAACTTGTATATGCACAGCTGCAGATGCTAATTCAGAAAAGAACCGTCATTTGAAGAGCAGTGGCCCAGAATTGCCCATGACTCTTTTGCCCCCTCATTCCAATTCTGAGAACTTTTTCTTAGGGAATTGTGTTTAAAAATTAAACCAAACAATCTAAAAGAGAGAAAAAGTATTATTTGTGTCAAATGCTCACTGCAACTTTCCTTATACAGGTTGTGCATCCCTATCTCAAAAATATGAAATCCGAAATGTTCCAAAACCTGTAACTTTTTGAGAATTTACATGACACCACAAGTGGAAAATTCCACACTTGACCTCACATGATGGGTCGCCGTCAAAACACAGTTGCACAACATGGTTTATTCAGCATCTTAGAGGGAAAAGAAAATCCTCTCAGCCCCCTTCAACTGCAGTGTATCTTTTCCATGCAAGTCCAGATTCCCCTTCAAGCACACCCACAAAAGGTAATAAAATAAAAACTTTGATTCATGCACAAAATTATTTAAAATATCATATAAAATTACCTTCAGGTTATGTGTATAAAATTTATACAAAACATAAATGAATTTCCTGTTTAGACTTGGGTTCCATCCCCAAGATATCTCATTATGTCTACATGAATATCCCCAAATCAGAAAAAAAATCTCAAATCAGAAACCCTTCTGGTCCCAAGAATTTAAGATAAGGATGCTCAGCCTACATGTAATAATGAAATATTCATATAACAAGTGTCCAGAAAAGGAGAGTGTATAAGTAATGTGCCTTTGGATAGAATCTGTAATAACAGGTAACTTTTACTGAATGTTTACTATGTGCTTGACACTATGCTAAGGCTTAGTTTACATTACCTCATTTTATCTTCATAATAGCCTATGACATACATATTCTATTCTGTGTGGTAGAATTTACCCCCAATTAACTGATGAGAAGCATGAAGGACACATAGTTTAAAATTATACAACCAGTAAGTGGTAAAGATAAGACTTGAATGTAAGCAGGATAACTCCCAAGTCCAGGTTCTTAACCATCAGTAAAACTATCCAATATTAAGCAAATACTGAGGGTAATTACAATGAAAATGGATTGGAGATAGAGTGACACATTCAAAAGGAAAGAAAATATGAGAAAAAAATGTTTCTAGTGGCTTGTGTTAAAAAGGAAAGAAAATACAAAAAAGATCTGTATGTTATAGGTATAGGTGTGTGAATATAAGAAAAGACCAGAAGAAAATGCAAAAATAAGTTTTTTGTTCACATGAGACTATTGGATTCTTCAGTTAGGACTTCATTAATGGTGTTGTCAGATAAATTTCCTTTAAGAGGTAGGAGCAGAAGGGTTTAGTAAACTGATCTTTCAGAGACTTTCAGAGACTTCTATACGAGATGTATAGAAGAAACTTGCATGTTTTTGTTTGAAGAGAGGTAGAATCAAGGGATTTGAAAAAAGCCAAAGAGAAGAAACCAAGGAATAATAAATAGAAAGAGGATGAGAGGAAATGAGAAAAGAGAGGAGGTAGTGCAGAGAAGAGAAGAGGAGGGAGAATGTTGAAGGATGAAGAAGGAACCAAAGGTAGCATGGAGTATGTTATGCCTTATACATAACAGTTGCTCAAAAATATTTATTAAATTTGAAGTTAAAGCAATTTATTATAAAGTTAGGCAATCATGTCATGGTTAATATCTCAAGGAATTCATTTTGCTTTGCTTTGTTTTGTTTTTCCCCGTATGTGTGTGTGTGTGTGTGTATGTATAACACAAAAATAGTCTTATTTTATTTTTCTAAGTATGCATATATAAATAAATATGCTTATGTATTTGGAAAGTACATTAAATAATTAAGAAAAAATAAAATAATCTGTAATCCTATCTAAACAAAACTATGATTAGAATTTTATCATATAGCCTTCTGGGTTATTTCTGTTCATTATGCACACGTACCTAAATTCATATTTCCTTCTAAAAAGGCATCGACATTTGTAATCCCCTTTTTGTCACTCAACAACACTATATGTGTATTCTCTATGTTAATAAATATCTTCTCTTGAATAGTTGTGTAATTTTCTGTTGCTTGGACAGATATAATTTATTTAATTAAACCCTTATTAATGGATACTGGCTTATTTTGAATTCTTAGTTACTACGAGAACATTGTGATGAATATCCTTTTACTTGCATATCTATACATGTTCATTTGTTTCCTTGACATAAATTCTGAAGTAGAATTACAGGGAATATTCTATATTTATATGTGGATATATATTTATATATAGAATATATATGTGTATATGAATATATATTTTTTATATATAGAATATACATTTATATAGAGAATATATATATATCTAAAAGTTCTTTGGATGGAAATTACTCAAGCACCTTCTAGAAAATGTGTAACATTATCTCCTCCCATTGACACAGTGGAGGAAGGTTTGCATCCCCACAGCTTGCTGGTTTGGGCTATCAGCCTTTCTAATTTTTCAGACAGCCATTGTCTGAAAAACCTCAAAATATTCTCTTTCTTATCCCACCTTGCCTCTTGTATAGATAATTTGCCCAAGAAGCATCTAAAAACTTCTGGAAAATATAAGTGGTTGAAGTCAAATTAGATTGGTTTTAAGGTTTTGCCAGAGAACAAAGAAAGTTGAAAACCATCAGGGCAGAGTTCTATACATGTTATACACTGATGACTCTATGCTGTGTTCCCTCTGATTAGAAAATGAAGGAATCAAACTTATGGAGATGCTTAACAAGCTCCTAAAAAACAGATCTTCAGCTATGGAGGGAGCCACAGATTTTCGCTGTATGAATATAAAATTATGTCAAAGTTTTTTCTCCTTTATGTTGGGTGGTTTTTTTTAAAGAATAAATGTGAAGGCACTGCCTCTCAACCATTGAAAATAAGCATGAGAATTATAAGAAAAAGTTCTGCATTTGAACTCTGACTTAAGGTTTGGGCAAATATTTAGGTATTAATTTAATTTCAGACAAACTACAGAATTCTAGCGATTTATTATAGCTCTAATTTGCAATAAGGGAGAAGCAGTAATATTTCTTCTAGTATTTTAGCAGAAATTTCAAATGTGTATTTACAACACTTAGTCACTTCCCTTAAAAAATAAAATCTTTTCAGCCTCCATGTAAAGCAGCCAGATGTCTAATTAGGAATCCTGAAACTCGGCTCTATTGAGTTAATAAGAACCCGTGGCAAGCATTAACCAGAATATCTCATTCCTCAACAATGACGAAAAACACTTGAAAGTTCATGAAATAAGCTGTCAAAGTGGGTTGGTAAAATTCTAAAAAAGATTATTATATTTTCATGTTCTTGCTAACCTATATCATGGTTGGAAATCAAACCATGCCCAAATTTCTTTCTTACTTTTTTGCTATTCTTCCTCAACCCCATCTCACTCAGGAATTTTTTTTTTAACTAAAAGGTTCTGTGGTTGCTTTCAACCAAAGAAATGTTATAGATTATTGAAGTTTATGTGTTTTTTGTTTGTCTTTTTATGGATAGAAAATATTTGCTATGTATTAATCAGCTGAGTGGGGACTCTGTGTGTGTGTGTGTGTGTGTGTGTGTGTGTGTGTGTGCATGTACCAGTATTTTCTTACTTTTAAAAAAAGTTTTCCTATTTTAAAGGCTATGTGATATACTGATGAAACAAAATGGACAAAGTTTCAGAGACCCTAATTAGTCATTTGGCAACTCTTCTCACAGCTGAAAACGCAGTTGTTGTTTTTTTTTTTCTGAAGAGGAAGCAATAAAGTATTATAAGTAAATATTTTTTAACTTCTACCAAAATGCTGGTTGAAATGTAACTGACATACCTTATGGAAAAAGTGCACACTTTTATGACCCTTAGTAAATTACTAGAGTTCTGGAATTTCGTTGTCTGATGTTATTCAATATATGTTTACACAAATCTCAGTTTATTTTTAAGGAATTGAGAGATAAATGCATTTATATTTTTTAGGAAAGGCAATTAAATCCCTATAAGAAAATAATGTAATGATAATGGTTAATACCTAGTTTAAAATGTAAGCATGAAAATTAATTAACCTAATGTGTACAAAGGACATAAACACTTGCTTGGCTTATGATGAATACTTAGTAAGTATCAGCTGTTATTTTACCTGGAGTCACACTGTCTGGATTTAAATCCCAGTTCTGCCATGACTTGGCCTCAGGTCTTAACTTTCTCAACGATAACATGAGGATAATTATAGTACCTACTCCATTGGATTGCAGTGGGAATCAAATAAAGCCTTGGAAGAGTGTCTAGCATACAGTACCTTCTCATTGACGATTAGCTTTCATTTTTTAACCATTAGTGCCCTCAAATGAGAGTATGTTGCCTGGATTATTGGTAATGGAATAGATATATGTTTTATCTTAATTAGTGTAAAAATTTTGGAGAGGATAGGGTCTTATTTTTCTTCTGTAGCTCCTGATGTTTCTAGCCTTGTACAATAAGGATTAAAGCCAGATTCTGTAACTGCCACTGTCTCAATGCATAAATGATTTAGTGAATTAATTTGTAAATTCAACTGGTATAAATTGGTCACTGACAGAAATAAAGAAAATAAACAATTCTTTTTCAACTCATCCGGAGTGATCAAAAAAGGAAAGTCAGATGTTTCTTGCAGAACTAATGTTCCCCAATTGAAATGACTTATCAGCCATATATGTCTTCTCAAAGCCAAAGTGCTTCTCCAAGGAATATTTGTACTTCTCCTACCTGCCCTCTTCTATGAAAAATAGGTGGGATTAAAAAGAAAACAGACAACAAAAACCAAATCCAATGTTGACTGCTTAGCTGCTGTGTTAGTTCTAGAGCCATTTGTAAAACAGCAATGCCACCTGTTGGGTAGAATATGCAAGTCTGTTATGATTTTTGTACACTGGAAAAATATTTGTTTATGCCTCCTCTAGGAGGCAAAATGTTAAGTTGCAGTATGAGAAGAAGAGAAAAATGAAAAAGTCACTTGCAAAAAGTTTCCTAAGTAGTAAAGCAAATTGAAAAGACATTTCTAGTCATAGCATATGGACAAGTCTCTATTTTAAAACCTAACTTTTTTCCTCCCAAATCCTTCCAAGGATTACATGCTCTATCCTGGCATTTGCTCTATTGCTCTTTCACACTCCTTTTATGGGGCTGCTAAAAGCAAAAATAGCAATCTGTAATACCTGTCACTTAACTAAAATTAGACATTACTTTTAATAAACCAGATAATTGTTTTAACAACTCAGCAAAGATGGGGCCCTGTGTGTGGGCAATGCAGCAGTTTTGTACTTCTTCTTTTCAGTACCACATAGTCATAAATCTCTGAAATGTAATAAAGAAAGAAAAATCAAACATGATATTCTGATAGTGAGATGACATAAGGGTATTAATCCCTGACCCAGAAAATATAATCAATTTTTGTTTAAGACAGAGTGTCCTCAGAGTTGGAAGTCTATCAGTATGGCTCAAGAGTATACCTTGACACTTACTAATACCTCAGTCTAAAGATGAAACCCTCAGCACTATTGCTTTTCCATTGCTAGGAAGCAAATGATGACGTTAACTTTTGCTGGGCTTCAGACAGCAGAGAATATCTGGAATTGCCTGCTGGTCAAATATCTTGCTTGGCAGAGATATTTTCTCTAGGACCTCTTTGGATCAATTTCCTGACAACCAGGATCACCCTACTAGAGTAAAGAGAAAGATAGCTGGGCATTCAGAATATCAGATGCCAGTTGTGTGTATGTATAAAAACTACAATATAAGGAAAAGTGCAATGTTGTATGAGTGGCATGAGTGATTTGGGAGTTTATAGGTCATAAAAATTCCAACTGAGATAAACAAGGAAGACTGGCATGAAGACACTCAAACTGGAAAGATGAGGGCAAGGAATAGCTGAGATCCAATCAGAAACAAAGAGCCAGACTGTGGGAGTCATTAGGACTATTTGGGTTTGTTTTTCCACTTATTCTTCTAGGTACATGACACAATTATGTTTTCCTGCCTCATTTGAAGTTAGACATGATTGTATGACTGATACCAGTGACATGTGAAGGAAAACAGTGTGCATTACTTCTGAGCTGAAGTTTTAAAAGCCAGTATAGAATTTGTTATGTATCTTTTCCCTACCTCAGCAATTGTGAATACAAATGTTGAGATGGAGTGCCTCTTAGTCTGGTCTCTAGGTAACCAAGATGATCAGAGTCTGTTTGCTGATTCACATTGGATATACACCTTTATTGTAGTATGCCATCAAAATTGTGAGGTTTGTTTGTTACTGCAGCATAACCTAGTGCATCCTGACTAATACACAGGTTTCCCATAAAATATATAAAGTAATGAGCTAATAAAAGTAAAAATAAAAAGGAAAGCCTTAAAAAACCTAAAATTTGCTGACTATCAGCAAACTATCGCAAGAACAGAAAACCAAGCACCACATGTTCTCACTCATAGGTGGGAACTGAACAGTGGGATCACTTGGACTCAGGAAAGGGAACATCACACACCGGGGCCTATTATGGGGAGGGGGGAAGGGGGAAGGATTGCATTGGGAGTTATACCTGATGTAAATGACGAGTTGATGGGTACTGACGGGTTGATGGGTGCAGCACACCAACATGGCACGGGTGTGCATATGTAACAAACCTGCACATTGTGCACATGTACCCTAGAACTTAAATTATAATAATAATAAAAAAACCCTAAAATTAGAGAACATTAGCTTTGGAAAAGTTAGAGAACAAGGGTTTTTTAGTAGTTATGTGTTGTATATTAAGTCAATATATATGTGTGTGTGTTACAGTATATATGGTTTAGAAATGTATTTCCAAATGTTAGCCATTTTCCTATTGAATAACATATTTTCCCCTATTTCCTCAACTCTGAAAGCAGCAGCAACAACAATACAATGGTACTTTTCAGATGTCTCCTTTATCTCTCTGTTGTTAATATTCTTGATCATTTCCAAGACTAGAAATTAAAGCATTGACTCAGTTTTCTTTTTCTACCTTTGTCCACATAGAGGCTTTTTATATAGTAGCCAGAGCAATTTCATTAAAACACAAGTCAGACTAAGTCACTCCTCTGCTCCATGACCTCCAATGGTTCACCATTCACGCCGAGAAAAGTCCATCCTTGCTGGAGCTTATAAGGTCCTTTGTGATCTGGCCCTCAGTCACCTCTGAACTCATTTTCTTTGTGTCTTAACTTCCATGCATAGCTGTTCCTCAACTATATCAAACACACTTGCTTAAGGACATTTATAGTTATTATTCTCTGTGCCAATAAGGTTCTTCTCTTAGAAGAACATTTACATAGCTCATTCCCTTCCTTTCCTTCTGGGCTCTGTTCAGAGACCTTCCCTGAACACTTCACTGGAGTGGATTTATCATACTCACTCTGCTTTATTTTTCTCTAGAATATTTAAGATGATGTGATATACTACAATTTGCTTGTGTATCTATAAATAACCTTGTTCCTTTTACTAGGACATAAGCTCCATGAAGGCAGGTCTGTGTCTGTTTTGTTCTCTGTGGAATTCCGTCACCCAGAAGAGGACCTAGCACGTAGTAATATTTCAATAATGAATTTGGATTATTCTGTCAATGCTGAACCTCATTGCTGTGCAATATGGCTTTGAATTCCCCTTCTCTATCCCTGGACTTACTACTGAATGTCCAGTATGCTGTCCAGGGTCAGGCTCAGGGTCACAGCATGCCAGCATGACAGCATAGGACAGAAACCTAAGCAGGCTTACTTCTGAGGTTCTCACATGGAAGCTATGGAAAAATTTGCACTTTCCCATGAAGAAAAAAGATAGACAAAGGTTAAAGTTTGAAGGCACTGACATAAAGCTAAGTTTTACATTTTATTTTTTAAAATGTGGGATTATTTACTTACATTTTTTGGTTCTAAAGTGTCCTTTAGTTTGTTAAATAATGATAGAGTTTGATGACAGTTTTTTATTTTGCTGCTTATTTGTTAGCTTATTCCTTTTTATGGCCCATACTTGGCAAAGTGAAAAGTTGAAGATCCTCAATAATACCTAATTTTTAAATATTCTAGAATTAGCGATCTCATAAGGCAGGAAACTGAAGTCAAGAGAGATGTTATGACTTCTGCATGTTCATCAATCTAGATTATAGCAGAAGAAGAACTAAAATTCATACCTCCCCATTTCCAGCCAGTTCTCTCTCTTCACAAAATTCCTGCCTCCAAAAAGCGCTTTGAGAATAATTCCCTCCCTGATGTGGAGTGTGCTTTATCCCCATAGATTTGCTTTTTTGGTCATTAAGCATTCTGGGGCTCTACAAGAAAATTGAGCTCTTCTTTCTCATTTTTAGGGTAGTCAAAGTGTTTACACCTTACACAAATGTAAGTTCTAATAGGGTGGAGTGAAGTGTCCGTGTTGGAAGCAATTTGAGAGGAATGAATTTCCCTCTGAAAACAGGTTAGGATAGTTTAAGAGGTGAGTGGAGGGGTATGTTGTGCATAATACATTCCTGAATGTAATATTGCCCAGTCACTTCCTTTGCTGTCTTTGATATCATTTTGTACATTTTTCACACACTGTGTGTGTGTGTGTGTGTGTGTGTGTATGTTGCAAATACCCAACTTAACTCTGAACTTTATTGTAGGCCAGAATTTTGTCTCCTTATATTTATTATCCACATAACCAGAGGAACTGCCCAGTATTCAGCACTAGGTGAACACTGAGTGCCTGCCATGTTGACTTCTGCTTTTATTTATTCTCTTTCTGAAAGGTCACCTGAGCTAAAGATTCTCAAGGTATTGAGAAATGCCACCCCCATCCCTGGTACTGCATTGGCTCATGAGTTTTTTTCAGTTATCTTTCTCATTGTCTTGGCATCTGACTTATAAGTAGACAAAGAATGCCAAGTTCATGCAAGATCACAATCTACAAAAAAAAAAAAAAATGCTTATCACCACTGGCAAGGAGAATGGAATATGCTCCCTTTGTAAAGATCATAGCTCAGAAAGAAGGTTCAAATTCAGATGTCCTGACTTCTATCAGGGAGGTATCAGGGCCATTAATGTAATACTCCATCACCAAGTATACATTGTGATCACCACTAGTAAGCTCAGAAAATCACTGAATTCCAGGATTAAAAGAGACTTTAACGGTATCTTAATCCAACTTCCATCCTCTTTATAGTTAAGTGATTGAAGACTGCTGGTAATTTACATAACACATTTATCGTTAGAAAGTTTTGTTTTCACACATGTGAGGACTCGAAATCTTCCTTGCCGAAACTTCTACTTATTGATTGCTCGTGAACTAATATTTGAACATTGAGCTCCTTATTACATTTCATGTTCTGTGCTATGTGCTGAGGCCACAAAGATGGATAAGGCACAGCTCCTGCTTTCAACAGCCTCATAGTTGGGTTGGAGAATTGTCATATAAATATATAATTCATATGCTGTATGTATGTAAGATGACACATAGCTCTGTAAAAAGCAGAGTGGAGGGACATATTCCCCCAATTTAGGCTGGTAAGGTAAAGGAAGGGAAGATTCCTGGAGTATGTGGTATGTCACCTCACTTTGTAGTTTGTTAGTTGTGTGGCTGTTTAATCAGTTACTAATCAACCCAACTATATCATCCAGTCTAAAAGTCTACATCTTTTCATGAACATAATAATCTTAGCTGGGGACACAGTGACTGAAACTCCATCATGCTTTCCCCACTCCACTCCCACCCCTGTGTAGAAGCAGTAAAGTTTGAGGAACTGACCTCAACTCCAGTCTTAAAAACCATCCCTTGCCAGGATCCCTAACTGGAACCTATCAGTGCATAGTGTCCCATTGATGACAATTACTGGTTAAGAATTGGGAACATTATGAAAGGAAAATTATGTTCAGTGCTTGAGAGTTGTTTGCTCATTTTTCTTTCCACATATGAATGAGAGAACATGTAGCCTATTTTTTTTTTTTTTTTTTTTTTGAGACGGAGTCTCGCGCTGTCACCCAGGCTGGAGTGCAGTGGCGGGATCTCAGCTCACTGCAAGCTCCGCCTCCCGGGTTCACGCCATTCTCCTGCCTCCGCCTCCCGAGTAGCTGGGACTACAGGCGTCCGCCACCTCGGCCGGCTAGTTTTTTGTATTTTTTAGTAGAGACGGGGTTTCACCGTGTTAACCAGGATGGTCTCGATCTCCTGACCTCGTGATCCGCCCGTCTCGGCCTCCCAAAGTGCTGGGATTACAGGCTTGAGCCACCGCGCCCGGCCCATGTAGCCTATTTTTGACTACTGGACAACTTACATACAAGATGAAACCAACACTGTTGTTAGCACAGAAAGACAAAATAAAACCTGGATCCTTGATCATATTACTAAACTGCTGGATCAATGAATTCTGATACACGCTGCCAAGCATGTGGGCCAATAAATGTACTCATTCTTGAAGCTAGTTTGATTTAGATTTTCTGTTATTTATGTCTAAAACCATCATTAAGTGTTCACCTTGTCTAAAACCTTATTAAAATAAAGAGATATTATGTCTATGGTTTTTTCTGAACAACTGCTCTAATAAGAAGGGGAAAACGTGTCTTTGGTATGCCTTGTTTTTGTGAATCAATTGTGGTTCCTAGTACCTAAAGTCACATTTTCCTGGAGAAATGGTCTTGATTCACTTAGAGTGTGGGTAACAGTTGGAAGCAATTCAGCTCCACAAGTATTGATTACACGTCTACTCTTTGCCCTGTATTATACTAGGCACCAAGGCACGTGCAAAGTGGTTCTGAATAAGATATGGCTGCTTTATTCAACAAGCTTAAAATCCTTTGGAAATCAAGTGTAATCTAAGGAGCTTGAGTTCTTGTGTCATATACCCAGCCTCAAAACTTGCCCTGCCTATTATGTGTCAGACACTATACATATCCTGTCTCATTTAATTTTTCCATCACCCATTAAGGTCATTATTTATGAATGAGGAAATTAAGTTCAAAGAGGTAACTAACTTTCTCAAAGTGACTTGTCAGACATGATGGTGCTGGAAAATGAATATAAGACTAAGTCCAAAACCAAAGGTATAACCAACATTTAGGTGGGATGTGAATGTGTCTTTAATAGGCAAGCAAGCCTGATGGCCAATTTATGTCTATTGTAGTTCCTCTGTCTTGGAGATATGCTCTGAAGTCAAAGGTGGTACTCAGTTGGTCCTTTAGGGAAAAAAAATTTCCCAAATCAGGCAAAGCTCCATCTGATGGCAATTAGAGCAAAAGCCAAGAGCATTAGTCTTTTGGTTATTCATCTATTCAATGAAGATTTATTATGCTTAATATATGACGGGCATTGTGCTAAACACAATGAAGAATACTAAGATTCATGAGGCTCAGTTTCTTCTCTGAAGCAGCTGTGACCTTTTAAGTAACAATAGCTGCCATGTATCAGATGTCTACTAACTTCTAGGCGTTTTTCATAAATCATCTGTAATCCTTAAATGGTATTGCAGTATAGTTTTGTTCCCATTCTCTGGATGGGAGATCTGAGACTTAGAAGGCTATACCTAAGTCACATATTCAAAGTCAAGATTTGAAAACAAGCCTAACTCAAAAGCTCATGATGTCACCCAGTCATAAACATCTAAAGCCTCAGTTTGATTGGCAGAAGTGTGTAGTGTCCAATAGGTGTTCCTTTCTTATTCTCCATTCCATAATCCCCACCCCATTCTCCTCAGCACCATACGCCTACCAAAGTGCTGTGTTTACAGCAGCCACTCAGTGGGTTTACATCATGTGTTTTCAGCTGTGTGACAGAAACTATACTTTCCCTACTGCCTATCAAGTGATTGATCTTGAGAAATCCGAGGTCTGAAAATTATATTTCAAGTTCTTTTCACCATACTAAGCATTCTTTCCTCTAGCATAGAACTGGTTATATAATTCAGACTCAAAAATATACATTTTAAACACTTACTATATATGCTATGCACTTTCACATATGTTGTTTCATGACTTATTTTGCGAATAATGAATCCAAAGGTGTAGTAAATTGTTCAAGGTCACTCACATTTTAAGTGAAGGTCCAAGATTCAAAATCCAGTATTCTCTGTCTAGCATATTTTTAAGTACACATTCAGCTTTCAATATACTTTTAAGGATATGTCTAAGTCTGATATATATTCTGCTACACCAGATGTGAATGCTATTGGTTTTTGTATGGTGAGAACTACTTTTATTTAAAGCATTTACTCTGTTTCGTCCCCTCATTCCACTTCCATTATTGCTTTCAGAATGTTTTATGTCTATGTAACCTCTGCTTTTTTCCTTGGTGTCTCGTAATTACTGATCCTGGCTCCAAACTCTCTCCCATAACTATTCCCAGAGGCCATCCTCACCATGCTACAGCCTTTCTCTCCGTTAAGTTTTCACGAGAAATGTCTCTTTTGTGGCATTTACCAAAGGGGAAAAAAATCTTCCAAGCTTCTTTAAATAGCATAAAGTATTTCTTTTCTCACAGTCTTAAAAAAGGCGTTTTCTCCCTTTTTCTTTCTTTTTTTTTTTTTTTTTATTCTAGGACTCGTCCCATCAGTAGGACCCAGACAGTTCACCACATGAAAACTATTGAAGTAGACTTTAAAAAAAATCTTTGGTATGATGAAGACAGTGATTTACCAGATTTATTCTAAGTAATCATATGGGAATACTTTTTTATTTTCAGAAAAAATCAAATTAAACATGTGAGGTTTATTTTAAAAATTGGTATTTATGCTTAGACTCAGTACAGGTAAGGAACTCAATTGGATAAGGCCACATGGTTTTTGTGCCTATCTTCTTATGAAGTGGTTGGTGACAAATTAGATTTGTCTATACTTCTAGCGAAAAATCAGTCATGCTTGAAGGCTTCATTGTGGTGACCCTTGACCTGAACTGAAAGTATAAATGAGAAAGAGCCAGGTCACCCACTATTACATTTAGAAGTTGTTAAGTATTTTTGGAGTTCTATCAAGAAAAACTTGGAATAAAGTAAGACTAAGATTAACCACTAATTATGGAAGAGACAAGTAAGTGGAAAAGGGTCACGGTCTTTTAAGAGAACATCCAAAATCATGCTTTCAACTAACACCTCTTAGCAAAGTAGTGAAAAGCAGTGACCTAGGAATATGTTCAATACCCGCTTCAGCTACTTACTAACTGCAAGTGGTTTAACTTCTCTGGATTAATCATAGTTACCATCTCCTAGGATTGTGGTGAAGTTTAAATGAAATAATGCAAGGAAAACATTTAGCATAGTGCCTGTTGATCCTAAGTGTTCAGAAAATATTCTAGCTAAAATATTGTTGTTGTTGTCATTGTTGTTATTTTTATTATCTAGATTTGAGCCTTCAATGCAGTCCAAGTGGTGTGACAGGACATTTCTACTTTGGTGTCTTGCCACTCCTGCAAGCTTCTAAGCCTGCACAGCAGAGTTGGATTTTTCTGAGATCAAGGTGAGGGGACAGATATGACAAATAGCATCGATCTAGGAAATAGATGGAAGCTACTCATTGTCACCAAGCAATCACATATCCTCAATGCATACTTGTTGAGGCAATTAAACTTCAGCTTCTATATGTATAGGTTGCTTGATTTTCTAATTGAGGAACTGATGCAGAGTGAATATACCAATCAAAGTGTATCAAAGTCTCAGCATGCACAATCTCAGCATGTATCTTTATAAATCACATAACATAAATCCAATATTTTGGAGGAAGAATGCTTGGCAAAAAGAAATTAGAAAACTATTCATAGATATTGGGGTTATTTAGAGAAGAGAGTAAGGAACAAAAAACAATTCGTTGACACTAGGGTTATGTAGAGAAGAGAGCTACAAATATAACATTCAACTTATTATCCAGATTCTGAAACGGGCCTGACAACCCAGGAACATTTAACATTTAGCACTTTAGTAGAATGTATAACATTTCTGTGTTTACCCACAACTGAGCTGGACAAAAAGGATGACTAGAATTATTCTTTACAATCAAAGAGCTTACATGATATTTTAGAGTATAAGAAGCATAGATATTCCTATGTTTCTAAATTAATCTACATCTCTGATTTTTAGCTTAGTTATTGCCAAATTTAGAGTATTTGTGAGCAGAAATAATAGCCCTTCACCTCCCAAACTATATGGCTGGCTCTGAATTTTGGAAAGCCGGGTTTCTAGTCAGGCAAGCAGGACTTGAATTCCAATGAGTCAGAGAAGGCAGTCAAATGCTGGCTGTCCAGCCATTTGCCGGATAGCTGCCTCTATTTAGAGATTGTGAAGAACCAGGGAAAGACAGCCAGAATCAAACCTGCTTCCAGCTTCATCCTCTTTCTACCTCCACACACCATCATTTCTTTCCCAAACAATTGTTAACTAGCCTTTGCCACTATATATCTCAGTAAAAATTTCACCCAAAACTCAGTGACTTAAAAGATCATTTATTTCCACGAGCCTGTGCGTTGGCTGAACTGGGATGGATGCTGTGCTCAACTGGGTGGATCTACTTGAAGCTGTGGCTCCCTAGATGCCATTGCTTCCCACTACAGGTCTGTGGGCCAGCCTGGAGGCTCTACTTCACATTTCTCGTCATCCTAGAGTCCCAGAAACAGATACGCTTCTTCATTCATGGAGGGAGCAGAGGCAAAAGGGAGCAAGAAGAAGTATATGAGGCCTCTTAAGGCCTCGGTATGAAACTGACCCATTGTCACTCTTACCCCAGGATCAAAGCAAGTCACGTGGCCAAGCCCAAAGTCTATGAAGCAAGAAAACACACTCCACCCATGATGGGGCTATGGCTAAATATGGAAGCAAGCAAGTGTGAAGAATGGGAGCCAATCTTTCAGCCTACACTCTGAATCACCCCCAATCCTAAGCTAAAAATGCTCTCACCTGCAGAACTTGAAGCTTCTCTATTGAAAGGATATTTCTTCACTTTTTAAGATCATTCAAGGGGGTTCTAACCCCGCTACACTTCTCCCCTAGCCAGAATCCATAATTCCCCGTTTCATTTTATGCTCCATACTGAAAACTTTTTCCCCTCATATTTATCAAAATATGATTACTGTTTGTGCTGTATTTTAATTCTTTGGGAGGCAATCTATATAGTTTCATCTGGAATGGATGTCATTAACATTTGCAGTACTTCCTCAGTTCATTCCCCATAAATAATAAACTATATAGGATACACACACACACACACACACATACACACACGAGAATATTCAAAATAAGGAAAAGCGAATTAGTTATTGGTTGAGATTCATCTGAAAATCTTCAGGGAGAACTTGAACATTGAGTACAACCCTGAAGGAAATTTCCAGTTGCAATATTCTACTCACCACTCACATGATGAGGCATTAGATGTGTGGATGTGTGAACTGGTTAGTTTGGGAGACTTTGCTTGTTATTCACCACAACCCTACCTTTCTTCTTAAGCTATGCACACTACTAGTGCAAAGGAAATGGGTGAGAGCTCACAACTAACTCATCAGCATGACCGGACAGAGCTCAAAGTCCATGCAGTTTTGATTGGTGGATCAGAGGTAGTATGGCTCATATGTGTTCTCTGTCTCTCCACATTCATGTACGTGTGCATATGTGTAGGTGTGTGTACATATAATCAAAAGTAAATATATGTTGTGCTTATGAACCAATTAATGGCCATTAATAATCAACAAAGTATAGCTTCCTGACTGCTGTTATAATTATTGGGAGCCATTGATTCATTAGAAAGTATATGTGTTTGAGTCATTAAGATAATACATTGTACATTTTCCTCACACTTTTGTTTCTAAAGCTGTTTCAGGTAATAGGAGAGAAGCTACTTCTTTCTAGGTTACTATGTAACCCTAACTACCTTTCACCACAGCACTAACCATCCTGTATTGTAATTGCCTATTCACTTGTCTCTATCCAGCATAAGCTCTGAGAGGGCAAGTAAACTCATCTTGTTTATAGTTTTCTCTCTTGGCATAGTGCCTGCCATGTATTATATGCTCAATAATTATTTTTTTTTGAGAGAAGTAAACGTCATTCCAAATGTTACATAAGACAACACAAGTAAAGCTTTTTGTAAATTGCAAGTTGTATATCGCTATGTTATAATTAGTATAATCTCCATTAAAATTATCTGATGAGAACAATTACAACTGGCAAACCACAGATTATGAATGTACTAGCCCAGGCAATGTGGCAACTTTGCAAATTATCTAATTTTGGGGTTGTATGTATTGATCTTGGCATGAACATGTATAGTGTTACTTACCAATTTGGTCTATAGGGCATATAAATATACTTTACCAGGCCAGGTGCAGTGGCTCACGCCTGTAATCCCAGCACTTTGGACGGCAGAGGTGAGCGGATCACAATGTCAGGAGATCAAGACCATCCTGGCTAACACGGTAAAACTCTGTCTCTACTAAAAATATAAAAAATTAGCTGGGCATGGTGGCTGGCGCCTATAGTCCCAGCTACTAGGGAGGCTGAAGAATCAGGAGAATCACTTGAGCCTGGGAGGCGGAGGTTGCAGTGAGCCGAGATCGTGCCACTGTGCTCCAGCCAGGGCAACAGAGCGAGACTCCATCTCAAATTAAAAAAAAAAAAAATTTATATATATAAATACACACACACACACACACACACACACACTTTACGATGGGAGTGGACCTGTACCCACTGGCTACACATACACACAAGCTCATGACAGATGACCTCAGGTTTAGCATTGAAATGGTTTCTCTATGAAAGCTCCTCAAAGTTGTGAAATACAACTGAGATTCAAGAGCAAAATAAAGTATGAGTCTTACCAGAGGAAAAATACGGTTTTTCTCTGGATTAAAAATATAAGATTTTTTCCCCCTGAATGATAGGACCGTAACGATTCAATTTCTCCTGCACCAATCAGCATCGGTCTGAGAGATCCAGACCTGGCACATGGAAATTTCAGCCTTAAGTCAAATATTATTTCAAAGTTAATGACAAAATCTATTTTTGCAGTGGTCTTGTTTAAAATATTTCTCCCTAATACTCTTGAAATGCTGTAATTGAAAGCAGTTATTTGAGATGCCAGTGCATACTTCTTTAATTATGTCCTGTGCCATCTGTTTTCAATGAAAGGGCAGTATCTGTTTGCAGTTACCAATCTTATGAAAAACAGGCTTGTCCCAAAATAGATTGGAACTAAAACCAGAAAGCAGTTCTTTCAGAGGCATCCTTTCAAGGCAATTAACTTTAATCATTATAGAAATGTTTATTTCCCATCTTAGTCTCTCTTCACATGTAAATTCCTTCAGGGGAAAAGATCTCTTTTTGTGACTGTTTGAATAGTTCCAATTTGGATTAATCAGAACCTGCTGGTCTGTTTATGTTCCAATTGTGAATGCTGGCAGCTTTCTTGATGAAGGAGCACACATGCCCTGCAGAGAGCAGATTGAGAAGCACAGTAGATACACACCTACTGGTCAGAGCAAGTTGGCTTAACCTCCTGGGCCCTATGCTTGCCCCATACTGTCTTCAAGGGTCAGGACAAGGAAGCGAGGTGATGGATGGGACACCAGGAATCCTAAGCTGAATTTGTATAAAACACATCTCCTCAAAGGAGCCAGATACTCTCTTCACCCACACTTTCCCATGTCATTCTCATAAAAGCTATGAGAAAAATTGGTGGCCTTGCAAAATGCAGGATCTGTGGTGGTGACTTGTAAGTGCATCACTCAACCTGGAAGAGTGTTATTTCTGAATTGCTTCTATTCTTCAGGGAAATTTTCTATCGAAAGGTCAAAAACATTTTATGGAAAATCTTTGATTATGATTATTAAGTAGTTTCACTCATTCTTTCAGAACGTAAGTTTCTCAAGGGCAGAGATTCTTGACTGTTTTGGACATTGATATATCCCAAATACCAAGAACAGCAATTTGGTGCAAAGAGACCCTCAGTGACTATTTGCTGAATTTGTTCATCCTTTTAGACTTTGATGGTACATTGATATAAAACATACAAAAAAGTCTCTTACGAGACTTTCATTCAACATGATCGGTGTCTTGGACGTGAAAATAAAATGCTCAAAAGACACACCATGTTGACGGTAAACATCCTGAGGATGGAACAAGAGCAGAGGCTGTGTCTTTCTCATCTCTGTGCCTAGATGCAAAGTCTCTAATTTAGAGTTGGTATTTAATAAATATTTGATTAATTTAACTCAGCAGGCATACATGTCTTGGCTTCCACCTAAGAAACTTACCATTTACTTAGATTTTAATAAGTCTTGAATGTTTTTATACATAAGCTTCTCTAATCCTCAAAACAAACAAACAAAAACCCTGTGAAGTATTAAATATCTCCAATGTTCACATGAAGAGCTGAAGCTTCTATCTGGAAAATCACTTGCCAAGGTTAATCAGTTAGTAAAGCCAACATGAGATTAGGAACTCAGATTTGTCTTAGTTTAAAGTCAATAACATTGTACCCCATAAATATATAATATATACAATTATGATTTGTCAATTAAAAATTTTAAAAAACAAAATGCAAATCAATAAGCAAATAAAAGTTGATACTCATATATGTTCTCTATTGGCTCCTATATACTACTTAAAGTGTCCTTTAGGAAAGTTTGTCTTTAACACAAACCCAAGGATTCATAATCACATATTAGAAAATCTAAAATCATTAAAATCTACATTATTATTATTATTTGAAAAACAGTAGTTTCCCATCTCTCCCTTGAAGCTTCCTTGACAATCCCATTTCTCCCTTGAAGTTCCTGGAGTCTTATATTGCCTGGACCTTCTAGTAACTGCTACATCCTTTAATTTGGGATCCCTGTAGCTTGCAGGTCTGTGACTTTTGGACCTCATGATCTCCATTCAAGAAGGAGATGTTCTTCTGGTTTCCCAAAAATCATAAGAGTAAGTAATGTGTTTTTTTCCCTTTGGAGGTGAAATGTTATCCTATCAGATTGGATGGACTTGGCAGGCTTGATTTAAAGAAAACCACCCATCTCTCCCAGGCTTTCTTTCTGTGATGATTTAAATAGAAGTGTAACACAATCTCTTAAACTTTCATAATGTAGTCCCACCCCAAACTTTCCAGAAATCAGTCAGGAATTCTTGTGGGAATATCAAGTGAGAGGCAGTACAGGATAACGCAACAAAGGGAAATATATAAAGGGAAATGATGGAAAGTTGGGAAAGAGAACAGAGACATACGAATTGAGCAGTGACTGAGCATCTTAACACACTCATGCTAATGAGTGGCTTCTGAAATTATATGGTCAAAGAAAAGGAGCTCGACTCCATGTTCTTGAGCTTGGCATTTAGTGACTATGACTCATATTTTAGATCTGGAGCAGACTAATGAGTTATGGACAAACTGCAAGCACTCATTCTGTTTTAGCATGGCTATGATCCTTTTGTCAACTCTTCACTTATCACTTAATATTATTAATCACCACTTCTCAGTCTTCATCCACAATATAGTAAGTGCTACTCTGAGCCACAAGCAAGAGTTATCTCTACCCAGAGAACATTCCATTTAAATTCATCAAGCACACACACACACACACACACACACACACACACACACACACACGTGCGCGCACGCGCACACGATAAAGCTAAAGCTAAGAGCTCCCTCAAAGAGAAGGAATGCCAGTGCAGGGCAAAAGTCAATGTGTTAAAGCAAACACACTAATACCAATAACAAGAACAACAACAAAAAAATTAATACTATTTATTTAATGTCTACTGTGTGGCAAGCACTGTGCTAGGAGCTTCATACTGATTCTACACAGACTCTTTGAGTTGAATGTTCTTATCCCTGTTTTACAGACGGAAAATCAAGGCTCAGAGAAACTAACATTTTAGGTTCCAGAGTTAGTAAATGATAGAAACAAAATTAAAACTCAGTTCTTCCTGACTTTAAAATTTCTGTTCTTTCTGTATTAATCAGAGAATATAGTGGAGAAAATTCCGTTCTGTGAAGGAAGCAGCTTGAAAATAGAGAAAAAAAATATTAAAAACTTAATATAGAGTCCTGGAAATATTCCTGAGCTAGAAATTAGATCTAAATTCTATTTTATACTATTTTACTAATTGACTTTATAATCTTAGGTAAGTCACTCACTTTATCTCTTCAGGCTTTGGTGGTATCATCTATGCTACCAAATTAAGGAGATGAATTTAATGCTGTTAAAGATCGCAGGGGGACTGTTAAAGATTGCTGTTAAAGACTGCCCCTAACTTAGAATTCTCTGTGGAAAAAGCTATCTGAGCGAGGCTGAGCAGCCAAATGGAAAACAATATGTCAAGTATTTCGGTTGTAGAGTTCCTTGGCTAAGTCACACCAGAGTATCTTGGGCTTTGAAACTGGGCTGGACCTTCTTTTCTCTGTTCCATCTAGTATGATTGAATCTGCATAGTATATTCCAGATTAACTTAAGTAACCACCCTTGTGGATAGGAATAGTCACTCAGACACTCAAGTGCAAAGGCACATAAGGTCAAAAATGTGGGTGAAATTTCTCATCTGAATGAACTAAGGAAGAAGCAGGGGATAGAGATAAAAAAGAGAAAAGTAATTTATCTTCTCTGTAAAGGACTTCTAAGATCTTTCCTGGTATTGAGAGTCCATAGATCTACGAAGCCACTGCTTATAAACAAAACTGAGTGAATATCATTCAAACTGAAACATGTAGTGAAATGCCAATTACCTATAAAAATGTGACAGTGAGATCAAAAGCAGATTGTTAATTGGGAACAGTAGATATCAGAAGACAATGTAGTAATATATTGAAAGTACTAAGAAAACGTAATGTAAAACTAGATTTTTTTATTCAGCTAAACTATTATTTAAGAGGGAAGGAGAAAAGCACAGTTTACCACACACAGATTCTCACTGAAATAATTAGTAAAGATGTGCTTCCGAACATTGTTGTTTTTAGAGTCAGGCAGCTCTCCCGACCCTCATGCTATTATACAATCCTCTCTCTGTCTCTGTTTTTGCTATAAGGTAGAATCCACAGGACTAAGGGGATGTGCTCACTGGGAACCTACCTCTCCTTCTAGACCCTGGTCCAAATACCTAGAACGCCAGAGTTTTCCACCAGAACCTGGGCCTCCTTACAGGTCCCGGATGGATCTCTTTCCCCAGTCTGTTGTCTCAACAGAGGGAGATACCACCAGTGGTCACACCTCTCAACTGAAGAGGCAGCTGAGAGGTAGCTGTTTGCAAGAGTTCTAGATGGAGCTATGTATATGTGTGGAGAGAACTACAAACATGTATATGAGACCCTTAATTGTGTGAGGTAAAGCCAGGATGAGAACAGAATTGGTGTGAGCTGCAAAACAAAGGTCAGGGGCCCACTCTCTCCAAGCCACGACTTTCTGGTTTGTCTAAGAAGTCTAAGAAATCTAAATTTGAACCTGTTCTTCTAGGTTGTTAGGAGGATATATTTGCCAAGAAAGAGGATAGAGCATCATGTATTTAACAATTTGTGGGGCTTTATGTACAGTTGCGTGGAAACAAATAGCTCTACAAAGAGAAACTTAGAACCATTAACCCAGGAGTACAGCTATGTAAAGAGTACACAGGGAACACACAAACAGCTAAAGGCGGAATGGAATTATAGTACAAATGTCCATCTACAGGATAAAAGCCTCTCTACAGTTCAGAAGCCCCTCAAATTTCAAACACTCATGAAAAGAGCTAAACTACAGTCTAGGAAAAATAATAGTGAGTGGTTGTTCACAATCTATATTTTAGCTTTTACATTTCAGGTCCCAGTTTGTCTAGTAAATGCAAAAGCAATGGTGGTATCCTAGTGAGAAAAGACAGGGGCTTGTGGTAGGGGAAAAAAAAATTCTGTGTATGTAAAAAATATGTATTTATATGTATGGTATGTGAGCTTCTTTATCTTCTCAATCTAGGCCCTTTGAATATTAGGAGAAGCCTAGAAGAAAAGAGAACCCAAAGGGAAAGCATGGAATGCAAAAAACAACAGAGGTTATGAAAATTAGCAAAACATACCAGAAAATTAATTAATGTGACTACAAAAATTCTAACAAGAAGCTTTTGTGGGTTAAAAATGGTAAAACAAAAACATTAGGAGAGTTTGTCAATGGGGTGTTAAAAAGTGCTAGGATTCTATTATATGAGAGTGGGATGTAAACACTGAACAATTTTATAAACCATTAAAAAGTTTAGACCTAATTCTGCACTATAAAATAATAAAAAGTTTAAGGTAATCACTAAAGAAATAGAAATACTTAGTTTCTGGACTAACAAAAGAAATGGGGAATAAATTGAACTTTAATCCAAGAGCAAACAGGAAAAGGAAAAATAAAGCAAAGAAATAGTGATAAACTGAAAAACACAAAATAAGAGAAGAAGAATAAATCTACAATTTAATAATTAAAATAAATTTAAATGCAATTAAGTCACCTATTAAAATATAGAGATTAACAGTTTAGATAGTGTAAAAAAGAATAAAATCCAGCTATATGCAGCTTATAAGACACACAACTGAAATAAAACCATGCAGGTCAGAAAAGAAATTATGAAAAAAAGATGTAACATGTAAATTCTAACCAAAATAAAGATTATTTTAGGTTAATACCAGATAACATAGAATTTAAAACAAAATAGTAATTATGAATAAAGTGAGATACAATATAAGGAGCAATCGACCCAATAGAAATAATCACAAATGCATATGCACCTAAAAACACAGTTTCTAATACATAAGAAAATATTTGAAATAGACACATCTCCCATCAAAACAAACCAAAAATAAGCAAGGTTAGAGAACATTTGAACCACACATTACCAAGTTTGATCTTATATCCATATTTCTGTCTTTATACCTACAGAGTTATCTTCCTTCCTTTAGTTAGAAAATATACATTGTTTTCAAGAATGTAAGATGTATTTAAAAAACTAACCACACAGCAGCATAAAATTAAAAACTCAATAACAAAAGGATAACTAAAGTACTCCATGTGTATAAAATTTTCAAAAACACATTTAAATAACTCAGAGTTTAAGAATACATAAGGAGCTCAAACAACTCTACAGGAAAAAAATATATAATTTTTTAAATGGGTAAAATATCTGAATGCACATTTCTGAAAAGAAGACACACAAATGGGAAACAGGAGTATGTAAAGGTGCTCAACATCATTTGATCATCAGAGAATTTCAAATTAAAACTATAAGATATCATTTCACTCCAGATAAAATGGCTTTTATCTAAAAGACAGGCAATTACAAATGCTGGTGAGGAAATGGAGAAAAAGAAACCCTCACACACTGTTGGTGGGAATGTAAATTAGAACAATCACTATGGAGAACAGTTTAAGAATGAATAAGACCTACTATTTGATAGCACAACGGGTGACTATAGTCAGTAATAACTTAATTGTATATTTTTAAATAACTTAAAGAGTGTAATTGGATTGTTTGTAACTCAAAAGATAAATGCTTGAGGGGATGGATATCCTATTCTCCATAATATGCTTATTTCACAGTGCATGCCTGTATCAGAGCATCTCATGTACTCCATACAGACACACACACACACGCACACACACACACCTACTATGAACCCACAAAATTAAAAAAAAAAAAACTAAAAATAGGTCAGATGGAGTGGCTCATACCTGTAATCCCAGCACTTTGGGAGGTCAAGGCACGTGGATCACCTGAGGTCAGGGGTTCAAGACCATCCTGGCCAACTTGGCAAAACGCTGTCTCTACCAAAAATAAAAAAAATAGCAGGACATGATGGCGGGCACCTGTAATCCCAGCTACTCGGGAGACTGAGACAGGAGAATAGCTTGAACATGGGGAGATGGAAGTTGCAGTGAGCCGAGATCGTACCACTGCACTCTCCAGCCTAGGTGACAGAGCGAGACTCCGTCTCAAAAACAACACTAAAGTAAACTAAACCGAACTAAACTAAAATTAGAGCTACCACATGATCCAGCAATTCCACTCCAAGGTATATATCCAAAAGAAAGGAAATCAGTATACCAAAGGGATATTCTGCATTCCCATGCTTGTTGCAGCATTGTTCACAATGGGCAAGATTTGGAAGCAACAGATGAACAGATAAAGCATGGTACATATACATGATGGAGTACTATTCTGCCATAAAAAATAATGAGATCCTTTTATTTGCAACAACATGGATGGAACTGGAAGGCATTATGTCAAGTGAAATAAGCCAGACACAGAAGACAAACATCGCATGTTCTCACTTATTTGTGGGAACTAAAAATCAAAACAGTTGAATTCGTGGACATAGAGAATAAATGGATGATTACCAGAGGCTGGGAGGGTAGTAAAGCATGGGGGTGCAGGGGAGTCAGGATGGTTAAGAAGTACAAAAAGTAGTTAGAAAGAATTAATAAGACCTAGTATTTGATAGCAAAACAGAGTGACTATAGTCAATAATAATTTAATTATACATTTAAAAAGAACTAAAAGAGTATAATTGGATTGTTTATAACACAAAAGATACATGCTTGAGAAGATGGATATGCCATTTACCATGACGCGATTATTAGGCATTGCATGTCTGTACCAAAGCATCTCATGTACCCCATAAATACATATATCTACTATATACCCACAAAAACTTAAAAATTTAAAAAAAAATCATCTACAGAAAATATAAATAATATAAATGATGCTCAAAAAATTAAAAACAATAACTTATGGTTTAAAGGAGAAATCATAAAGAAAATAGAAATATATTTACAACAAAATAATAATGAAAATACTAAATTTTGTAATTTGTTAGAATATAGCTAATATGATACTAATGTAGAGGCAAGTAAAAGAAAATCTTAACCCTAAAAAAACAGCAGAAAATTAATAAAATTTGAATACAACAAATATATAGAGAATATCAGAAAGGAGGATAAATAGATAAAATTAATTTATAAGGATGGAATTGTGCCCTAAGCCATTTTTAATAAAACACCTAACATTTAATTTTACTTAAAGAAAAAAAGACAGAAATGAATCTGTAAACTTGAATTAAAAATTTCTATATTCCAGAGCTATTACTTTTCCTAAGCTCTTTTAACATTAAAAGAACTATATGAAGATAATTAAATTAGTGTTGTCTTTTTTAAAAAAACTGCATTTTCAATTTTAGTGTGAATTGCCTCTCTTCCACCAAAAATGAAACAATTGTTATTACTAAATTTCTTTTAATCTTCCCACCATCTTTTTTTCTGTTACTTATGATATTTTTACTTGTTTAGGGATTATAACACTTAAGTTTTACAATGAAAATTCCTTCAACTGTTAATTTTTTTTTTTTTGAGACAGTCTTGCTCTGTCACCCAGGCTGCAGTGCAGTGGCACGATCTCGGCTCACTGCAACCTCCGCCTCCTGGGTTCAAGCGAATCTCCTGCCTCAGTTTCCCGAGTAGCTGGGATTACAGGCTCGCACCATCACGCCCAGCTAATTTGTGTATTTTTAGTAGAGATGGGGTTTCACCATGTTGGTCAGGCTGGTCTTCAACTCTTGACCTCATGATCTGCCCACCTCAGCCTCCCAAAGTACCGGGATTGCAGGTATGATCCACTGCGCCTGGACTAATTTTGTTCTATTTTTAAATGGATTTCATACCCAATCAGTTTTTCTTTTGTTTAATTTGTATCAGTTTTCCAAGTCAGGGTTCTTCATTTCTTTAAACATTACTTAATTGTCTGTTTTGTTTTGTTTTCTTGAATGTTTTGCTTAAGAATTCTTGACTGAAACCTGTAATCCTTTACTTTTTACATATATATGGTATCTGCCTTTTCTCCTATTTTCCTAAATGGCAATTTGGCTGGATTAAATATTCTTGGGTCTAACATTAGACCCAAGAATAGAATTCTGTAGTTATTGCTTCATTGTCTTCTGGATTTTGTTTCCTCCTTGGAAACTTACTTTTTCTGCCTAAATATCTAAAGCAATTCCTTTAAAGTTTTTTTTTTTCCAGTTTGGTAATTTAATAGTAATTTATTTTTTAAAAATGTTCAGATAGGAATAATTTTGCATTATTACTTCCTAGTATATAAAATTCCCTCTCAATTTTTTTCTTCATTTCAGGAAATGTTTTGTCATTGTGGTATATCTTTACATAATAGCAGCTCTTTCCTTCAGGGATACCAGTTGCCTTTATGTTAGATTATCTTTACTTTTTCATAACTATCATCTCTTCCAATTGCTTTAATCTCTGATCCGTGACCATTTCAGTGTCTTCCCCATGCCATAAATTCAGTTTTTGTCCATGTCTATTTCCTTCCTTGTTCTTATTATAATTTACAAAGTCTATCATGCTATTATTTCAGTTCATAATCTGGTTCATTAATTCTACAACTTTCATCTCATTCTTTTGCCTCATCCCATTTTGGGGCTCATAGTTTTACAAAGTTATTTTCTGTAATGAAGAACTGAGTGGGAGTTTCCAGGCCAAGACAAGTACAGAAGCAGGAACACAGCTTTTCTCTTCCATGTTTCCTAAAAATGAACAAAAGTTATTTTTAAAAAGCCAAAACTATGTGTGTGTATATGTATGTGTGTATGTGTGTGTGTGTGTGTGTGTGTGTGTCTTCCATGAACACGAATTGTTACATCTTTGAGATGGTTTACTTATGATCCTGGAGGTCAAGAGGATAGACTTCATAACTTTTAAATGTCCATTCTATGCTTAAGTAAAAATAATTTAGTAAAAGCATTGTGTTATCTAAATTTTATAGTTGTGTGTGTGTCCACATAAAAAAACCCACATTTCTAAAAGGAAATGGTGCAGCCCAATACAATCTTTAAATCTGGTTCAATTAGTGCACATCAATTGCGTTGAAGTCAAATGGGCTCAGTTCAATTTAACTGGATAAAACTACTTGCTCTCATCTTGGTTCACTTTCACATTAGGGTGAAAAAGAAAAAATCCAACTCCAGATAATACCTTTCTGCTGTCAATATTTTCTCTAGCTACCCTCCCTTTCCTCCACTTATTCACTTGACTAGCTTTTCCCAGCCCTCATCTCCTGCATCTTTTATCTGTTGACTTTGTGACCCAGCTTTTGTCACCTGCTTTAGGTCCCTGTTTGTTTTGACACCCTATTTGGACCAGTTTCTGTGTTTTACCAATTTTAGTCCATTTCACTAATCTGTTCACTTTTTAGATCCATTAAATTTTGATAACACTGCAACTGAAAATAAGAAACACTTTATTCAGCTAAAGACTTGGTCTAAAATATTCACCACACTGCCAGAGGTAATCTGTACAAATGTGTAGCTTGGCCTCCTTACAAGTATATAATGCACTATGTTGGGGTAAGGCATAAAATCATAGAGAAAGATCATGTGTACTGGGCACTAAGAAGACAGTGATGCTTCAACCTGTTCCCTCCTGTATATCTTAGTCCTTGATACTTTGCCCTTAATATTGAGAACCAGAGCTTCCACTAATTGGATAGAGCCAGAAAGACTAGCCCAAATAGAATTCCTTTTATGTGTGCTAATGTAATTTTTAAAGGACACATTGGGTGAGGCAGGCACATAACTGAGGACCAGCAACAGTCCAAAGTGTCTCAAAATAAATTACTTTCCAAATAGTCCAAAGAGATAAGGCAGACTCTATATGGCTGGTAAAAAGTTGGCATCAAAGGCAGATGATTGACTTGAACTGCAGTTCACTGTATTTTTATGCTTTGATTGACAGTCTTCTGTTACTTTTGGTGAAGTGGAAAACTCAAATTTTGTCTTTGGTATTTTTTTCTTTACTTTATTATTTTTTCAAGCTGTGGTAATGCAATATTTTCCAAAACTGAGAAAAAGCATTAAGTCATCTTCTCTATTGCTCTGGACAAAGCATTATTTTCTGTGATATGTATTCTAAGACATTTATGAACTAAGTTAACCTTAAATTATGGTGGTTTCCTTGTTATTGTCTTTGAGACATGACTCCCAAATTTATTTATTATTATTAGATATTTTTTCTGATTCTGGTCATCCTTGATTAATTTCCAAAATTTCTGTTTACATCCCTGAATCACATCTATCTCTATTATGCTGTGATCTTAATGTGACGTTATTCTCTTAATGTTAAGAAAGGCATTTAAGTATTTCCATCAGCTATCATACTGAGATTAGAGACATATGCATATAAAGGAATGGGACATTATAATATTTGACTGAGCACTCACCAATCTCTGAAATGTGACATCTGGTTAGAGTAATTGTTACCTCGAATGGTAAAGAAACCATTAAAAGAAAACTTGGTGGAGAGTGTATTAGGACAATTCCAAATCCTTATCATGGTGAGGAAAGCAGGCCATCGACTATTAGGCTTAGCATTTATAAGGTCTTTGTTGAATTCTGTGGGGGTTCTACAGGGTCTTTTCATTCTTTCTGTCAAACCTTGAATGTTTTCCATCCCTGTGTGACCTTTGGTAGTTGCTCAGTTCAAAACTTCTTGATAATTGTTCTTCCCCAAGTAGTTGTATTCTGCCAGGCCTTGCAGAGTTTTGCCCTGAGCATTTTTGCAGTTTTTGATTAAGTCAAAATTTCTGTACAAATTTCTGGAGCACACAAGGGAAGATATCCACTTTTTCACTCTATTCAGCACTGCGTTGGCAACCCTAGCCAATGAAATAAGACTAGAAAAAGAAATAAAAGACATACATATTGGAAAGGAATAAATAAAAGACTTTATTCTCAGATGACATAATCATGTGCATAAAAAATCCTAAGGAAGGCCGGGCGTGGTGGAGCACGCCTGTAATCCCAGCACTTTGCAAGGTCAGGAGATCAAGACCATCCTGGCTAACATGGTGAAACCCTATCTCTACTAAAAATACAAAAAATTAGCCAGGTATGGTGGTGGGTGCTTGTAGTCCCAGCTACTCAGGAGGCTGAGGCAGGAGAATGGCATGAACCCAGGAGGCAGAGCTTGCAGTGAGCTGGGATCACGCCACTGCACTGCAGCCTAGGTGACAGAGGGAGACTTCATCTCAAAAAAATTTAAAAAAACCTAAGGAATATACAATTATTATAACCAATATGTGAATTTAGCAAGGTCACAGGATACAAAATCAATATACAAAAAAATATTTCTAGATACTGACAATAACATTTGGAAAATAATTTTAAAAAATGACATTTATAACAGCTCCCAAACATATAAGATATTAGAGCCAAGTTTAGTGATAGAGATGCAAGATATGTAAATGAAAATTACAAACACTACTAAGAGAAATTGAAGACATAAATAAATGGAGAGATACATCATATTCATCAATTAAAAGATCTAATATTGTTGCAATGTTAATCCTTTCAAAATTAATCTATGAATTCAAAGCAATACCAACCAAAGTCATCAGGCTTTTAAGAATTAAATTTACACACTGTTTATAAAACCTATAGGAATCCAAAGGAAAAAGTAAATAGATCAAAAAACAAAAAGAGAGTTCACAAATAAGCCTATATCTTTACTGATTTCTTTCTTTTATTTATTACTTTTTTTTTAACTAGAGTTCTAAAGCAATTCAATGGGAAAAAGAAAGACTTTTCAACAAATAGTGTTGGATCAACTGGCTACCTATATGAAAATAAATTAACCTCAACCTATAGCTCATGAGACATGCAAACAATTATTTTGAGATGTATTATAGACCTAAACATAATAGCCAAACTATATAGCTTGTTGAAGAAAACAAAGGAAAACATCATCTTGAAATTGTTATAAGCAGTAATTTCCTACACGTTAACTATAAAAGAAAAAAAGTGTCAAATAGATTTCATCAAAATTAAAAACTTGGAAAGATTCTGTTAAGACAGTAAAAAGATAAACCATAGAGTGGGAGAAAAAATATATAAATAATTACATATAAAATATATATTACATATTTATATATACCATTATATAGTATATTATATACTATATAATATATAACTATATGTAATTATACATTAAAATGTTTATTTTGTGTATATAAATTTATACATATTATGTATTATATATATCAAAACAATCAAGAAAAACTTAAACACACACTACTAGATTGCAAAACTTAACATAAAGCTATGGTAATCAAGAGAGTGTGATATTAGATTTATAGATATTAAATATGGGATATTTAATAATGGACAAGAGTTGAAATCTTATAACGTTATTGCACAGATTAAATGAGACGATGCATGCAAGGTGCCAAGATTGCTGGGTCCATAGTATATGCTCCATAAGCATGAAGCACCCTTGTACCACTTCTTTTCTCCCTGTTTTTGTTTACTAAATTACCAAAAAATTCAACTTACAGTTACAGATTGTTGGAAACAGATGAATTTGTTGATTCTCCGATTCATATTCAACCTGGATCCAGGAACACTAAGATTTCTCACTGAAGAATTCAATACTGTGACAGTTCCCAAGTTGACTAGTTTCTCTCAGTTGAAGTATAGAAGAAAAAATACCTCAACTTGAGATATTAAGGCAAATGGCAAATGGTGTTTGTTTGTTTGTTTTGAGACGCAGTCTCGCTCTGTCGCCCAGGCTGGAGTGCAGTGGCGCGATCTCGGCTCACTGCAAGCTCCGCCTCCCGGGTTTACGCCATTCTCCTGCCTCAGCGTCCGGAGTAGCTGGGACTACAGGCGCCCGCCACCACGCCCAGCTACTTTTTTGTATTTTTAGTAGAGACAGGGTTTCACCGTGTTAGCCAGGATGGTCTTGATCTCCTGACCTCGTGATCCAACTGCCTCGGCCTCCCAAAGTGCTGGGATTACAGGCGTGAGCCACTGCGCCCAGCCAAGGCAAATGGTTTTCTAATTCAGCCTTTAAAAAAGTTTTGACTGTGGAAAGCATTTCCTAGTTCTCTCTTGCATGTGTTGTTTTGTTTTGCTTTGCTTTCCTTTGTTTTGTTTTGCTTTGCTTTGTTTTTTTTGATGAGTATTAATCAATATTCATCAATAATACATACTTCCACAATAATATATCATCCATTTCTTCGTCCAATAAGAAAAGGAAATTCTCAAATTGAAGGGAAGAATAAAGATCTCTGTGATATCAGTGTAGTCTTCTTTTCAAAAATCCTGATATCTTATTGTCAGTAATAAAAGTGGTAATATTTTGGCCCCAAACTAATAGGTCCCCTCTATATAAATGCTGAATATATTGTTGAAATATATCGCCTAAGCAAGTCACTAGAAATTATATAATTGGTCAAATGAAATTTCCAGCATCATAGGAAAATTTTAATAATTCCTCATTTCAAAATCTCACATTACCAGTTTTGACTTAACAGCCACGGAATTTCAGTGCGCAAGAGCAGGGTTGCACAATTGCTTCTCATTTCCTTACACAGAATGCTAAAAAGATATATCAGTCACTGTCATTTAATCATATTTACAGTGTTTACTTCAATATTTTAATCAAGATCGAGTGACATTTTGATAACCATTAAATACTCTGGGAAAAATATAATAACCATAAAGATAAGGAGAAATAGCGTTCTCTAACAAGTTTCAGTAAAGTAACTGCAGTTTAGCTAATCAGTCATTTTGTGAGTTTCATGAATAATCAAGGCTTTAGTGGCTGCCTAAATAGTTTAGGATTTAGAAATAGAGATTTTAAAGAAGGAAAGATCTATGATAGACTCCTTGATTAACCACTAACCTCTGAGATTTCTCTGTTATATGCTCTCATAGCACCATAATATATGCAAGATGTATAAATTTAATAAATGTGGGATGTAAATGATGTGTGAATTATAACATGTAACAGTATTTATGAGGTATTTGTGTATTTATTTTTTCTCTTTGCCACTGGACTGGGAGCTCATAGAGGGCAAGCACTATTTTGTTTCATGTTCTGTAGCCACTGATTAGCAGAGTGCCTTACACATAGTGAGGTTTCAATACACATTACTTGAACATGTAAATAAGTAAAATGGTTCCAATTAGAATAGAAACATAAGTAAAAATGAATATGAAAATTAAGTTAACCATCTTTCATATGTTATAATTGCTAATGAGCTATTAAAAGATTGGCATATAAATTATAGCATTTCAATGTTCTCTTTAACTTATTATTTACCTTTTCCAAAGTTGAACAGATACATTTTATTTTGGCTTATTTAGACTGTACATTGCTTCAACCACATAGGTAACAATAAGTAGAAAGATGTATTATCTCTATTTTGAGCTAAATTGTTCATAAAGATTTTTCTTGAATTAGAATCTTAGCTAACAAATGAAGAAGGAAATCACATAATTAGAAATCACCATTTTGCAAACTATAACAAAATACTGGAGGTAATCAATGCTCATCAATACATACTAAAGTAATTAGATAAAAAATTGATATACAACATTATAGTAGATGGCTTAGGCTGATAGTACCTGAACCCACTGATATTAACATCACAAAAAATAGTAACAATTTGACATTTTGTGAGTAGTAACGTGATGTATTAGAACATTCACAACATTATCTGTGAAGTAGTTTTGCCAAAATACATCTTATAAAGCCTCTAGATCAAATTTCTGGTTTACAGAAGCTACAGGGCATAGACGAACCTGTTAGTGACATCTCAGAATGCAATAACAAAATCCAGACTGTGGGAAGTTCTAAAGATTTTTTTCCTCAGAATAAACAGCTCAGTGTCTTCTACAAGTATATGTCAAGGGGAAAAAAGAGGAAGAAAAAATCTATAGTTTAAAAGATCCTTAAAAGACACATCAACCAAAGGCAATGTGTAAACACTTGTGGATTCTGATTTGAACAAACTGTAAAACAAAACAAATACAAAAATAAGGAAAGTTTGAATGCTGGCTGAATATTTGATCAAATAAGGAATTATTTGTTGTTTTAGGTGTGATAATAGTAGTAGTGGAAATCTTTTAGAGACACACACTGAAGATTTCTGGGTGAATGATACGTAGGATTTGTTTCAAAATAATCTAATTGAAGGTAATTAAGGGATGTATAGATAAATTATGTCTGGTCATGTTTGATAATTATTGAGGTAGATTGGGAGGTATATGTAGATGTATTATAATGTTCTTGCTACTTTCATATATGTTTTAATGTTTCCATAATAAACAATGTAAAAAGAAGGAAAAAACATGCAGAAATGAAGATTGAACACAATACAGTGTTGTGATTCAGAATATAGCTCTGGAATCAACTGCCTGAGATTAAATTCCAACTCTACTACTTAGCAGCTGAGGGAATGTGGTGACTACTAAATCTTTTTGTGCCTCAGTTTCCTCATCGGTACAATGGGGATAATAATGGTACTTGGCTAACAAACTTGCCAAGATTCGGGGAATTAATACATATAAAGCATTTAGAACAGTGAGAGATAAATAGTATGTACTAATACATGTTAGCTATTTAAAAGCAAAGTTATCCTAATTAGCAATTAGTTTTAAAGCTTAACTGGAAGACTTTTCTTTGTGCCAACTTCAGTCACTTGGTAGTAGCTTCTTAGAGTCTTGAGAAGAATATGATTTTGAGACCAAATGTGGACACAGCAAAAAATAACTTACACTTGGGTCTGCAAGGGTGGGAAGCGTAGGTTTATGTGGAGGTATTTATAAACTTCTTTCTATGAAGCCCCAAAACCAATCACAGGCAGTTTTCGTAAATTATGGAACTTTGTAACTAGACTAATCTACTTTATCTCTTTATTTTACTGAGGAGAAACTTGGGTCCAGAGAAGTCAAGTAATTTGCTAAAAATTGTACAACTGGCAGTTAAATGGTCCCCAGAACCCAGATCTCACGGTTCCAGTAAGACAAGTGATGTGTCTCATATCTCAGCATTGCATCTGTGGGGAAATTACATTCATTCAGAAAACAATTATGACTATGATTGCAAGGCATCTTATGTTGAGATTTGGAAAGTGGTTCTAAAAATTGAGAAACATAGAAGGAAATCTGTGCAGTGGAGTTGACAAGGGTTGAAGCAGACAATGAGAGCATCACTCCCTGGCTAGCAGGAAATTGAATCATTCTTCATCATGCATCCTGTTTTGCAAGGTCAAGTTTCCAAATAATTTCGTAGGTCAAACTGTAGGCAATAAGGCCTATAAGCTTCTAGGACTCTGGTTATCTCCCTTATTTGACGCTTTATGACTGATGAGACCTATCTGAATGATCACTCCAATAACTCAGTAATGACAGTGACACGGATCATTTTCGAGGTCTGTTTGGAGGTATCTGAAAATATCATTGATTTGCCTTGAAACTAAGGCAACATTTGTTTTATTTGAGTGTCCTAACTGTTCACAAGGAACATCCAAAGTAAGCATATTCTTTCCCAGCAACAGTTTTCAAGGACTGTAAATTTCTTGCATTGCCAAGAACAAAGCTTTAATCTGTGAGGCACTTGGGAGGTAAAGAATATGTCAAAGTCATACTCAAACCTCTGTGTTTAAAGTTATTCTTGGGAGATTTCAGTGGCTGAATTATGGAAATGTTTATAAGAAATTCAAAATCGAAACTATTATTCAAAACATTGTTTTTAAAAGGTACTATTGATTAAAATGGGCCTTTACAAAGGTCTATGAAACCCTTTTCATATATCCTCACCCTGCAAATTGTTGATGGGGAAGAAAACTATGAAGCAGTTACTACTCGTAGAGACCACTGGCACACAGGGAAGCATTTTCTAAACTAAGCAGCAATTTGAAAATATTTTATTGTCTTATAAATGCTTCTCAATAGCAAATATGCTTGCAAAAGGACCACTGTTCTAGCAATGATTGAACTATTTATAGTCTCTCTTGACATCATGTCTCTCCATATATCCTTTCAGACATTTGTCACTATTTTTTGCTACTACACTAAAATTTGATAAGCAATATTAAAGGTTTGTTGCAATGTGCAATCTGAAACTATACCCATAAACTTTGCATGCTCTGTTACATTAAAATCCACCTGTATGTCTTGCACTTTGAGGAGATCTTTCACACATGTCTGATTTTGGAACATTATACATTGGTAATTTGGAACATACTGGTTTACCAAGTTATGCAGATCTTCCAAATGCTGACGCAAAATCACAGTTATTAACATCACTGCCAATTTCATGAGAAAAGTGTTTCAGTATTGGGAAGCTGTCAAACTCATGGTGGTGGATAACATTTTCCAAGACTCTAATTTTCTCTTGAAAACTTCAGTTTTATCATCGGCAACAGATACTTATTTTCCCTGAAGTGACAGACTCATATCATTCATTTTTGAGAAAATGTCTGCCAAATACCCAAATCTGAATAACCGTAGTCTGTCATTTCTTCATTCAAATAATAAAAAAGGTTTTACAGAGTGGCCTGTTCAGCTCACAATTCAAATACTCACACAAGTGCTTTTCCTTGAAAATATGAAACCAGCGTATTTCTCCATGTAGCAGAAGTACTTTATATGTATTTCTCAGTTCATTATATAGAATATTTAAAAATTCATGTGCTGACTTTGCTTGTTTTGTTTGGTTAGGTTTTAGGGAGGTTTTGGTGCATTTTGCTTTTTTTGTTTGTTTGTTTTTACTGTATGTATGTGGCAGTGGAGAATATGGTGTCTACTAGTATAGTTTGGTGCCCTATGTTGATACATGCGAAGGACTAGCAGTTTTATCCAACAATGGTTTTGCATCATCGGTGCGTTATTATTAAAACAGTTTTGACCTCAAGGACCTCCTGATAGAGTCTCAAGGGCCTCCAGGGATGTGCTGGTGACACTTTGAAAACTGCTGCCCTATATAATCACCTTTGTATATTTATTCTGACAAAATATGATTTGAAATAAAGGCATAATAAGGAAAGAGTACAGGAGACAGGCAAGGAAAAAACTTTTAGCTTAGGTTCTAAAAACGAAAGAGTCTTAATTTCTACTTGAGTTGTGTAAAAGTAACGTAATGAAAGATACTCAAGGGAGTTGATCTTGGGGTATGCTATAAAGCTAATCACTGCAGCTCAATGGTAAGATGAAGGAATAAAGTTAATGAAAACCTAACACAGAATAAAAGATTAAATTAAAAATTTTAAAAGGAGTTTGCATCTGAAATGTGGAAAATGCATTTTGATTTCTCACGATTTTATTTCCTCTCTACTGTGGCAATAATCTTGATTTGACAATATTTCACTGGACAAATTTTGGAAAGGACTCCAAGTTCTTGTCCAGCATATAAGAATAACAATTCCTTATTTTAGAGTTGTACTTTAACATTTCAAAGAAATGTAAACTCTGTAGCTTCAATTTAACAGCATTGAGTAGCAACTCTACTACCAGCCTCCGAATTGTGGGAAAATTTACTCCCAAAGTAATGTCGCAAATAATAAAAGTTTGAATGCAAATGTATGTAGTTTGATACAGCAGGTGTGTGAATCAAATGAAAAGTACATTTTTGCACATTGACACATGTAATATTAATTTAAAATGCTTGGTTTTGAAGGGAATTCTAAGCTGAACCTTTGTCAACCTTGTAGTTACTTTCTATTTTTTAAACCTTTTACTGGTGTTCTTTTATAAATGTATAGTAAAGAATTTTTCTCGTAGAAAACATACCAGTCATTTTATTTTTTTTCTATAAGAAAAAGGGGAAAAAGGACAATAAAACATTCTTAATCCCATGCTACCATTTTGTATGTTATGGATTATTAGAGAAAAATACACATTTACAGTAGAAAATTTGGGAAATATTCAAATAAAAACTGACATAAGAAAAAGGAATCATAAAATGTGATAAAATTTCTGTCTCTCTCTCTCTCTCTCTCTTTCCCTCCCTCTCTCTCTTTCTCTCATTAAACCAGTTAAACCGTCAATGGAAATAAAAACATAAAATAGTCATTTGTTTTTGTAATCATTGGCTTCAAGTAGGCCAGGTAGAAGCTTTATTTTCTATCTGATACTGATATATAGGAGAGGACAAAAGCTTCGCCATGTTAAACTCACAGCTATGTAGACACTGAAGCCTGCTGTCACCAGGGCTTACCAGATGAACACAGGACCTAGAGTCTCCTGAAGAGTCATTCCCTGCAGCTTCTTCTCCTTCACTCTTTTCTACCACTACCCAACTACAGTCACTGCTAATATTCTTTCACTATGCTTTTGCTCTTGTTTGATCTCTCTATATAGAGTATATCTTAATATTATCTAAGTACTTTTCTCATGCCTTTAACCTTTTTATGAGCACCAATAACTACATATTATGCCATCTATCATATGATTACTTTATAATTTCTTTTCACTGTTGGAATAACTTTGTTTTATAAATCTGACTTTCATACATCAGATTTTGTTTAAACAGGGCATACTCAAGCTGTAATGAAACCCTATCGTTCCCTTCTATGCATGACTACTTCCCTATAGAATTTCAATTTGGCTGCAATGGTTCAGATTGAATGTCGTATAATAAAAAAATATGTCTGGCCTTTGACCTTGGTTTCTGGAAAGGAGCTTCTAAACCCTTGAAATGTCCCAAGTGATAAAAGTGCATTTGTTATCCAGGATGGGCACCAGAGAACACATTGAGTTTATGCCAATGAGATGACTCATGGTGGGCTCCTAGTTTCAGGATAGGGGCTAGCCATACCAGAAACACTAACTATGCCATTAGAGTGTTACAGTTTTGAGCCACATCATATCAGCTTGACTTCCAAGGAGGGAAGGGGGTTAGAGAATGAGTTTAATCATATAGTCAATGATTCTATCTATTAAATAAAACCCCCAATAAAAACTCTAGACAATGATGGTCAAGTGAGATTCCTAGTTGGCAATACACATCGATGTGTCAGAAGGATGATATATCCAGAGGATATGGAAATTTTACATTTGAGACCCTCTCAAACCTCATCTTATAGCTTCGTTCTTTTGGTTGTTCCTGATTTTTATCCTTTATAATAAAACTGTAACCATGGGCATAACAGTTTCCTCAGTGCTGTGGGTCATTCTAGTGAATTATAGAACTTGAGGGACTAGTAGGAAGCTCCAAATTTGTAGCCAGCTCATCAGAAGTGCCAGTATCCTGGGAATCACAGACTTGGCAGCCAATGTCTGATGTGAGGATACCTGTGGGGTCTGTGCCCTTAATCTGTGAAGTCTGCATTAATTATGGGTTTTTAGCTTCAGAATTGCTTTGCAGTAGGCACGTGTTTATCTGTTAGGCTTTGGGATATTCAGTTGTGGGAAGTAAGTCAATTGGTGTTATTTTCTGGAAAAAAAAAATCTGTCGTCCTCTTTTTTTTTTCTCTGTCTCCCCACCACTGCACCCCTCACCCTCTCCCACACAAAGTATAATGTTTTGAGTGGGCTTTTGAACCTCTCATTTTGTCTGCCCCAGAATGAAAAGCATTGCCAGTGAGATACCAAAAAATCCCAGTCCCCCAAAATTTTGACCAAATGTGGTTCTTTTCTTGAAGAAGTCCTATAGTCTCAAAGTGTTAAACCAAATGTGTGTGCGTATGTATGATGTGTGTACATATGGGTTGTGTGTGTGTATGATGTATGTATATATGGTGTGTGTGCATGTGTGTGTGTGTGTAAACTCTGAGAAATAAGTTGCCAATGGTTTTCTCTGAAGTTTTAACTTTACATGGCAGCAGAATATGGGATTTTTGACTATAAATACCATCTAATATAAGAGTTTTTCTAGTTCATTTCAGAGATATCTGGCTCTGGACTTTTCTGGGAATTATGCTGACATCCTCACCAGCCAGAACCACTACCAATACCGGCCAGATATGGGCCTACATCATTCCAGATGCAGGCAAAAAACTCTAGCACAGCAAATCTGCACTGTCCCAGGAAAGGTGATGAATTCTCCACAGATGAGGAGAAATTCCTAGCTTGAATCAACAATAGGCTTCTCCCCATGTTGAGAAGAGGCTAAGAGCTTGGTCTTCGGCATTCATTTTTAATATCACAAGTTTTTGTACACCTGGAAAGCAGGGTTATTGATGAATGTGCCCTACAGATCCTCTTTGTAAGCAAAGGGTAAATTGGCCTAATGTGTTGCTATGAGCAAACATAACTTAGAGCATGTCACACTGAAAACAAATAGCTACATAGCCAGAGGCACATTGGAAAGGCCTGTGTCTATGCCTGGGAAGAGACACCCCATTATCCATCCAGTTTAACAGTCTTTGTAACAAAGTCTTGCTTTAGTAGAGGCTCTCTCTAACAGGTTAGTAGATAAGTCTGCTCAGGACAAATTTTTGACATGGTTCAAATTTTTATGGGATCTGTAGGGAAATTTCCCAGGGTGGCTCTCAGTAATTAATATTTCCTGAGAGGATGTACCTAACTGGAAATGATGACTTGGAGTTCTGTTTATAGTAATTTGTGGTCTTCTCTGAATATTTATCTGATCTGACTCAGTGAACAAAGACCCTTCACTCTGAAGCTTGAATGCAAGGAAGAAAGAGGGAGCAAGCAGACTCTCGTGTTCTGATGTGAAATGAAAAGAGACTAATTGTCTCTGATTACAGCTCCTCATTTTGGAGACTCTGATAATAACGTGTATAGATAGATCCCTGAGAAAAGTGAATATTTAAGAGGTAGGGAGAGAAAAAGGAGTCACTGCAGGAGACCACACAGGCAGAGAAGTCAGAAGAGAGCTGGGGGAAAAGGACAAATAAGCTTTATGAAGGAATATGCTTCCATAGTGTTTAATGCAAAAGAGGCGTCAAGAATGATGTGCAGTACAACATATCCCCTTCCTTTGGATACACTAATTACAGAGATATTTGGCCAAACTTAGCAAGTGAATTTTAAAGTTAATAATAGAGGTAAGAGACAGATTTCGGGAGCTGAGCAGCAACTGAGATTCAAAGCATGGACGGAGTGAGTATGGGTGAATCTTCCTAGAATCTCTAGGCCTAGAGTCTGTCGTCATTTCTGGGATGATTCTGGCCTTCCTCCCTGGCAAACTAATACCTAGTTGCTTAAAAAAACAGGAATTATTGTTTCCTTCATTTAGTTCTGTCAAGTATGGGGAGCATTAAAGTATATTATCCAGGTAATTCTTATTTACCCAGAGTCTTATTGGAATGAATCTGCATTCCAATACTTTTTCTAGAGGATGTCACTTTCTCTTAATATGTGTCCATCTGGGCTAGGCAGGATTATAAACTCATTCTCCCAATAAATAGTCTCATATTTTAAAGGCCCATTAGAAAAAGTTCTTGAAAAACATTATAATGAGTTAAGTGTAAATGAATCAGAAACACAAGGATTGTATTTCCCTGGAAATACACATGGGATGATAAGTAAAGAGAGGGGTGATGCCAAGAAATGATAATCTGTTTTTCCAGCATTCAGATACCATTCCTATTCCCTGCCTTTCTTTTTCAGGCACATAATAAAAAATATTTGATACTCAATTGCTTCCTCCACCCTGAAGTGTGACTTTATTAATTCAATTAACTAATGTCCAGTATTTCTTCTCATTTTGTAAACTAGAGGGGCATACAGAGTCTTACAAGAAGAATTGATGGAGCAATGGGCGAAAAGCAATGCTTACAAAGTACAAATGAGCTCTAATGAGCTCTGCTCAGCGGCTTCTCACAGGGTTCATATGAGATTATGTTACCACTCAAAGTTAACAGGAAGAACTTTCTAACCATTATGAAGCTTGCTTTTCTGGAGGCAAAAATGTGTGGGTGAGTAGGGAAGGGAAGGGAAGGGGACACAGTATTGCCTGCTGGTTCACTAGTATCATTTGTTTTATTAAAAGTCAAAGCCTTCCTTTCCCAGATATTGTAATAAGGGAAAAAGAAACATTTGGTGCCTGGGCTTGGGTAATGAAGTACATCAGTTAGCTTTTGTGGTGTAACAAACCACACCAAAATTTAGTACCTTAAAGCAGTAAAGATTGTTTTTCACTATCCCATGGGTTGCCTGGTAGGTTTTTTAGGTTTGGGCTGGTTGATCAGGGGCTTGATGGTTTAGGATGGCCTTATAACTCTGCATTATGGGTGATTTTATTGTTTTTTTCTTACTTTTCAATATGTTCCAAATTATGTATATTAAATATCTTTTTGTAAGTATTCTTTTTTACAAGAAGCTAATTTTATGTATTTTCTTTTAATACTTTATAATTAGATTCGTGATGTACACAGTTTTATATTGTGATTCTATTTAGTAAAAGTTACATCATTAGAGTTTCCCCCATCTTAAAAATTTCTGTGGTCTGAACCTGTCCCTCAAAATTCTTATATTAGAAACTTAATTCCCAATGCAACATTGTTGGGAGCTGGGGTCTTTTGGAAAGTGTTTAAGTCATGAAGACTCTGCCTTCATGAATGAATGAGTGCCATTAAAAGGGCTTAATGGAGGTAGTCCATTCTTTTTGGCCCTTCTACTTTCTGCCATGTGAGGATATAGCAAGAAGGCCCTCACTAGACACCAGATGCCAGAGCCTTGATCTTGGACTTCTCAACCTCCAGAACTACAAGAAAATAAATTTCTGTTCTTTCAAAAATACCCAATCTCAGTTATTTTGTTATGGTAGCACAAAACAGATGGAGACCAAAAATTCTCCAAAACCTAATTTTAATGCCTGCATTATAGTCTTTAAGTATGCTTCATAATTGAAGTAATCAATTATTTTGTTGATATTTCTATTGTTCCTATGTTTCACAATATAAATAATACTGTTTTAAATGTCATTATTAAAAAAAAATTTGAATCTCTCTTCTAGTTTCTTGAAATGTAATAATTGAGTCACAGGGTGTGAACTCTCCCAGGACTCTTGATTTATATTTCCAAATTCAGGAAGAATGAAATGTGTTCGCATGAGGGAGAGTCCGAGTATGAACCACATAGAGAGAGCTCTCCTACAGCACTGCTATGAACACACATTGTGATGAGCAAAAAAAGAGAAAAAAAGGAGAAGGGAGTTTTCTTTGTTTTAATTCTCATCATTTTGATTGTTGGTCAGGTTGAACATTTTAAAATATACTTATTGGCCTTTCTTTTATTTGAAAATTATATCTATATGACCTTTAACATTTTCATATTAGATGTTACTCTTTGATATCACTAATTTGTAAGGCTTCTTATAAAAGACTGTTGACCTTGTTTCTCATATCTGTGGTACATTTTCTTCCAGTATATTATTAACCTTTTATGTTTTTATCATATTTCAAATTTGTGTGTGCATAAATCTACCAATATTTTCCCTTTTGACTTTTCCATTATTCTAATACTCAGAAGTAACTTTATTCATTCAGAGATCAGGAATTTACTCATGTTTTCTACTGTTTTTAAAAACTACTTATTTCTTTCATCCAACTTGAATTTCAGTTGCTAGATGTAATTTCAGTTGCTATGTAATTGCAAGCTGCAAGCTGATTTTCCCCCTAAATAATTAGTTTATTCCATACTCTTTATGGACTAATCCATACATTCTCCAGGGTCTTAGAATGTATCTCGTATTATAAAATAATTTCTTATATCCAGCTGTCCTCTCAGCATCTCTAAAGGCATCTATGTGATTAACATATAAAACTACATTTCTTACTTTCTACATAATCCTTGCTCCCCACACAGGAATGGAATATCTATCCTTTGATTTTCTCATGATCTCTTCTTTTCTCACATGTTCATATCTGATCTACCAACTAAAGCTCTACTTTCAAAGTAAAGTTAGAATCTGACCATTGTGCCCACCTGCACTACTTCTACTCTGGTCCATCACCATCACCTCTTGCCTGAATTATTATAATCACTTCAACTGGTCTATGTACTTCTGCATTAGGTCAGTTTCAGATTATTCTTAAGAGAGAAATAGAATTATATGTAAGATTACATATTTCCTCCATCTGAAGTCCTCAACAATTTCACTTCTTACCCGTAATAACAGTGAAGTACATATAATAGTCTATGAGGTTCCACTCTCACTTCCTTTCTTAACACTTGATACGGTTTGGCTGTGTTCCCATCCAAATCTCATCTTGAATTCCCACGTATTATGGGAGGAACCCAGTGGGAGGTAATTGAATCATGGTGGCAAGTGTTTCCCATGCCGTTCTTGTGAAAGTGAATAAGCATTGCAAGATGTGATGGTTTTGTAAAGAGGAGCTCCCTTGCACAAGCTCTCTCTCTTTGCCTGCTGCCGTCCATGTAAGATGTGACTTGCTCCTCTTTGCCTTCTGCCATGATTGTGAGGCCTCTCCAGCCATGTGGAACTGTAAATCTGTTAAACCTCTTTCTTTTGTAAATTGCTCAGTTTTGGGTATGTCTTTATCAGCAGCTTGACTACAGACTAATACAATACATCACCCTTTATGTCCAACTACAATGGTCTTTGTGACCATCTTTGAGAAGTTCAAGCATGCTCTGACATCAGAGCCTTTATATCTCCTGTTTTCTGTACCTGAAATGCCTTTCCACCACGTGTATGTATAGCATTCATCCTCACTTCCTTTAGGTTTGCTTAAATGTCACTTTCTTGGTACAGCATTGGCTACCTACATTATTTAAATTTGCAAGATGGGAACCTCAGATTCTGTCCCACAATAGATCCCAAAGGGGCCCAGTTTCAGCTCTATACCTTCATGCCACATGAAGGGCTTGTGTGTTCCTTCTGGGAGATGCACACCCTCTCAGCCAGTGACTCTGGACTCTCCAGCCTCTGTCCCACAACAGATCCCAATGGGACCCATTCTTAGCTCCAGTTCCTCATGCTGCATGAAGGGCTGCCAAGTTCCTTCTGGGAGAGACACACCCTCTAAGGCAATGAGACTGGGCTCTTTAGCCTCTGTCCTACAGTGGATCCCAACAGGGACCAGTCTCAGCTCCAGTCCTCCTGCTGCAGTCAGGAAACTATCCCCTCTGTGCAGGGACCTGCTGGTAGATGCATGCCTATCTGAGCCAATGTATTAGATAGCCCAGCCTCTGTCCCACAGCAGATCCAAAAAGGCCCAGTTTCAGCTCTAGCCTCTTCTGTTGCAGTCAAGTAATTACCTTGATTGTGCAAAGACCTTCTGAGACAATGATGGAGATGTGTGATCTTTTAGACAAAGAATTCAAAATAGTTGTTTTAAAGAAGTTCAGCAAACTTCAAGGAAACACAGAGAATCCAGACATCTATCAGATAAATTAATCAGAGAGATTTAAATACTTTTTTAAAAATAAAACAGAAATCCTGGAGCTGAAAAATACAGTAAATGAAATAAAAAATGCAATCAATAGCAGAGCTGATCAAACAGACGAAAGAATCAGGGAGCTGAAAGATTATTTGAATACACATAGAGGAGAAAAAATAACAAAGAATAAAAGGAAATGAAGAAAGTTTATGTGCTCTGTGATACAACATCAAAAAGCAAATATTTGGGTTATTGGAATTAAAGAAGGAACTGAGAAAGAAAAAGAAAGAGAAAGCTTATTCGAAGAAATAATAACCAAAAACTTTTCCAACGTGGAGAAAGATACAAATATGCAGGAACAGAAACATTAAAGGTCACCAATCAAATTCAGCCCAAATAAGAAAACTGTAAAGATCAATGACAAAAAGAGGATTCTGAAAGCAGTGAGAGAAAAGAAGCAAGTAACATCAAAAAAAAAAAAAAAAAAAAAAAAAAGCCAATGTGCCTGGCAACAGACTTCTTGGCAAAATCGTTACAGGCCAGAGAGAGTGAAATGATATATTAACAGAGCTGAAAGAAAAATACTGTCAACCAAGAATACTGTATTCAACAAACCTATCACTCAGAAATTAAGGAGAGATAAACACTTTCCCAGACAAACAGAAGCTCAGAGAGTTTGTAGCTACCAGACTGGTCCAACAAGAAATGCAAAGCAAGTTCTTCAAACTGAAAGAGAAGAATGCTAATTTGACTGTTAAACTAATGTTGTAATTGTGCTGTATAAGCCACTTATATCTTAACTAAGAAGACTAAAAGAGAAAACTATTAAAAATAATGGCTACGACAATTTGTTAAGAGATAGATACTCATAATGTGGAGAAAGAAGGGAGTTAGTGTGTAAGGATTTTACATGGTTGTTTCTTTTCTTTTTTTGTGATCAAAGTTAAGTTAGTATCACTTTTAAATAACTTGTTATTATAGGACTTTTGTGTAAGCCTCATGATAACCACAAAGCAAAAACCTATAATAGATATATTAAAAATAAAATGTAACAAATTAATACATACTACCATAGAAATTCATTTAACCAGAAAGGAAGACAGTAAGAAAGGAAGAAAGCAAGAGATGAGTTATAAAACAACTAGAATACAAGTAAAAAAATGGCAGTAGTAAGTCCTCACCTATCAATAATATTGAATGCAAATTGATTAAATTATCAATTAAAAGACACATAGTGGCTGAATAGATTAAAAAACAAGACCCAGTTCTATGCTGCCTACAAGAAACTTAGTTCACCTATAAAGACAAAAAGATCAAAAGTGAAGGGATGGAAAAATATATTCCATGTAAATGGAAACTAAAAAAGGGCAGGAGTAGCTATAGTTCTACAGACTTTAGGTAAAAAGGAGTAAAAAGAGAAAAAGAAGGTCATTATATAGTGTAAAGGGGTAAACTCAGCAAGAACATATAACAGTCATAAATATATGTATACCCAACAATGGAGCACCCAAATATATAAGCAAATATTAATGATATAAAGAGAAAGATAGGCTACAGTACAATAATAATAGGGGACACCAGCTGGGAATGGTGACTCATGCCTGTAATCCCAGCACTCTGGGAAGCCTAGGCTGGTGGCCTACCTGAGGTCAGGAGTTTGAGACCAGCCTGGCCAACATGGTGAAACTCTGTCTCTACTAAAAATACAAAAATTAGCTGGGCATGGTGGTGCACACCTGTAGTTCCAGCTACTTGGGAGGCTGAGGCAGGAGAATTGCTTAAACCCAGGAGGTGGAGGTTGCAGTGAGCCAAGACTGTGCCACCCAACTCCAGCCTGGGTGACAGAGTGAGACTCTGTCTCAAAATAATAATAATAATAATAATAATAATAATAATAATAATAATAGACACCCCACTTTTGGCAATGGACAGATAATTCAGGCAGAAAATCAACAAATAAATATGAGAGTTAAACTGTACTTTAGACCAAATGGGCATAACACACATTTACAGAACATTTCATCCAACTGCTGAAGAACACACATTCTTCTCATCAGTACATGAAACATTCTCCAAGACAAACCACATGTTAGGCCATAAAACAAGTCTCAACAATTCAAAACAGTCAAAATTATACTGAGTATATTTTCTCACCACCACAGAATAAAATAAAAAATACATTAACAAGAGGGAATTTTGGAAACTGTACAACTACATGGAAATTAAAGAATATGCTTCTGAATGTCCAATGGTCAATGAAGAAATTAAAAGGATACCAGAAAATTTCTTCACACAAATGCAAATGGAAACAGAATCTATGGGGCACAGCAAAAGCAACACTAAGAGGGAAGTTTATAGCAATAAATACATACATTAAAAAAAACAGAAAGGCTTCAAGTAATGAACCTCAAGGACATAGAAAAGCAACAACAAAAAAAAACCCCAGTTTTAGTAAGAAAAAGTAAGTAATTAAGTTCAATGCAGAAACAAATGAAATTGAGAAAAAATATAAAAGATCAATGAAACATAAAGTTGTTTTTTTTTTGAAAAGATAAACAAAATTGACAAATCTTTAGCTAGACTAAGAACAAAAGAGAGAAAACCCAAATAAATGAAGTCAGAGATTAAAAAGGAAACATTACAACTGGTACTACAGAAATGCAAAGGATAATTATAGACTACTATGAAATACAAAGGATAATTATAGACTACTATGAACAACTACACATCACCAAATCAGAAACCTAGGAGAAATTGATAAATTCCTGGATACTTACAAACTACCAAGACTGAATCATTTAAAAATAGAAAATATGGACAGACCAATAATGAGCAACAAGAGCAAAACAGTATCCAATCAAAGAAAACCCTAGGACCTAATGGATTCATTGCTGAATGCTACCAAACATGTAAAGAATTAATATCAATTATACTTTAATCATTTCAAAAATTGTAGAGGAGGGACTGTTTCCAAACTCATTCTATGAGGTCAGCATTACCGTGATACCAAAGCCAGACAAGAACATCCCCCAAGACAAACAAACAAAAAACACACAAAACACTAGAGGCCAACATCCCGTTGAGCACAGATGCAAAAATTCTCAACAGAATATTAGCAAACGAAGTTCAACAACACTTTAAAAAGATCACTTGTCAACACATGGACACATAGAAAGGAACAACACACACTGGGGCCTTTGGGAGGGTGGAGAATGGGAAGAGGGAGAGGATCAGAAAGAACAACTAATGGGTGCTGGGGTTAATACCTGGGGGATGAAATAATCTGTACAAGAAACCCCCGTGACACAAGTTCACCTATGTCACAAACCCGTACTTGTACTCCTGAACTTATAAGTTAAGAAAAAAGATCACTTATCATGATCAAGTGAGATTTATCTTAGGGATACAAGGATGGTTCAACATGTGCAAATCAATAAACAAGATACACCATATTAACAGAATGAAGGACAAAAACCATATGATCATTGCAATAGATGCTGAAAAGACATTCAATAAAATTCAACATTCCTTTATTATAAAAATTCTCAACAAGTTGAGTATAGAAGGAACATACCTCAACATGATAAAGGCCATTTATGACAAATCCACAGCTAATATCATACTAAGCAGAGAAAAATTGAAAGCCTTTCGAGTAATATATGGAATGGGACAAAGATGCCCACTTTTACCACTTCTATTCAACATACTACTGGAAGTCCTAGCCAGCATTTAGGCAAGATAAATGATATGGTTTGGCTGTGTCCCCACCCAAATCTCATCTTGAATTGTAGCTCCCATAATTCCCTCCTGTTGTGGGAGGGACCCAGTGGAAGATAATTGAGTCATGGGTTTCCCCCATACTGTTCTTGTGGTAGTGAGTAAGTCTCACAAGATCTGATGATTTTATAAGGGGAAACCCCTCTCACTTGGCTCTCATTCTCCTCTTTTCTGCCACCATGTCAGATGTGACTTTCATCTTCTGCCATGATTGTGAGGCCTTCCGAGCCATGTGGAACTGTGAGTCCATTAAACCTCTTTCTTTTGCAAATTGCCCAAGCTCATGTATGTCTTTATCAGCAGCTTGAAAATGGACTAATACAAGAAATAAATAAAGGACATCCAAATTAAAAAGAAAGAAGTCAAATTATCATTCTTGGTAGACAACGTGATCTTATATTTAGAAAAACCTAAAGACTCCACCAAAAAACTCATAGAGAATTTATTGAACTCTTAGTTAAATGAAATTAGTAAAGTTGCAGGATACAACATCAAAAATCAGTTACATTTATACACACTACCAGCAACCAACTTGAAAAAGAAATAAAAGCAGTAATCCCATTTACAATTATCCACAGTTTTGCTTTTCTGTAGTTTCAGTTGCCTGTGGTTATTTGTGGTTCAAAAATAATTAACTACTGTATAATAAGATACTTTGAGAGAGAGAGACAGAGAGATGGAGAGACCATGTTTACATAAGTTTTATTTCAGTATATTGGTATATTTGTGCTATTTTATCATTTGTTGTTGTTGATCTCTTACTGTGCCTAATTTATAAATTAAACTTTATTGAAGGTAAGTATGTATAGGAAAAAAACATGGTATATGTACGATTCAGTACTATCCATGGTTTCAGATACACACTGCGGAGATCTTGGAACATATCTCTCACAGATAAGGTGGAACTACTGTATGATAATATTTTATGGACTTTTTTGTTCTGTTTCTCACTAAAAGGATTTCATTCTAAATTCTTAATCTTTTCTAACGTTCACCATGTCTAAATGAAAATACAACATAACTAGTATCCCTCCTGCCAAATTTCCACATCTCTGGAAGGATAATGTAGGGAATAATAGCCTATTACTTGGGGAGTTTTATTTAATGTGAGGGTAGGATGTATTTTTTTTTTTTTTTTACAAAATTAGGCATAATTATTTAGTTGTAGTTTTAAAGAAATATTCTTGTTAATTATTAATGAAACTGTAAAAATAACTAAATATAAAAATCAAATACAATAGAACTATACTATAATGCACATGCTGGGGATATGGTCAATGTCTTGCTTTTTAGTTGGTTTTTCTATTAGATACTGTTTTCTATTAGGAATTGTTTTCAGCAGAAAATAAATCATTCTACCAAAAGGGCATGTGCATTCACATGTTTATCACAGCATTATTCACAATAGGAAAGACATGGGGTCAACCTAGGTGCCCACTGATGGTGGATTGGGTAAAGAAAATATGGTACATATACTACATATACACCATGAAATACTACATGGCCATAACAAAGAACAAAACCATGTCCCTTGCAGCAACATGGATGCAGTGGTAGACCACTATCCTAAGTGAACTAGCACAGGAACAGAAAATCAAATACTGCATGTTCTTGCTTATCAGTTGGAGGTAAATATTGTGTGCTCATGGACATAAAGATGAAAACAATAGGCACTCTGAACCACTACAGAGGGTAGGGAGGGAAGAGTAAAAGTTGAAAAACTAATTGCTGGGTACTGTGCTTACTACCCAGACGATCAGATCAATCTCAGTCATAGCCCAAACTTCAGCATCACATAATATACTCATGTAACAAACCTGCACATAGACCCCCTGGATCTAAAATAAAAGTTGAAATTAATTTTTAAACAAGAAATAATCCAAAAAAGAATTGCTTTTTCAGCATCACATACTTACCATTTCTATACTAAATACTAGGTAAGAAAGAATCAGAATGGTTTCTACTCGTCTTAGACATGTCCTTTCCATTTTGATACATGATTTTAAAAAATAAAGAGAAAACAATGGGGGAACTTGAGAGGAGAGGACACACGTTTTTGTGGGGGCAGTTTATAAGCTTGGAAAATGTTGACATCTTAACAGTTTCAAATAAATAGAAAGCAATGCTCCATTTCCCGTTCCTCGTCCTTCCTGCCCTGTGCTCTCCCCCAATGCCTTCCTGCTCCCTCAAGTGCCCACCATTGAGTCCAAAGAGTGTTGCCTCTCTAGATCCTCAGTACACTCTTGAGATTCACCATGAAAGTGCATCAAAAAGCATTTTATCATGAGATCTGGAAATAATTTTCTAATGAATGTATAATACTGTATGTGTATTATGTAAAATCACAGCCATAGAGATGGTTACTTCGGAAAAATAAGCTGTAAATCTAAATATGATCTTCTCTTTTTAAATTTTTTTCCAGTAATAATGCTTGTTACTTGCTCATTTATTTTGTAAAGCAGATAATCATGACACCAAAGATTTAAGCAAAACTAATGAAAGTATAATTTTAAACTAAGGAATTCTGGTTGCCTTTCATCTGCTAATTAGGAAAGGTCATCATTATTTAATTATGTCAGTGATCAACCTCATGGATCATTGCTGCAGAAAGCAAGAAGAGCTCACTGATCTGTGATACCTCAGGACACATGGTGTTCTGCTAATATACATTAGTAGATGCTATAGGACAAAAGGCTTCCATAATCAAATGAGACTGGAAAATACTAGGTTAAGGAAAGTTAAATACATTTGTTTACCACAGGGATACTGTGCAACTTTCATATGCTAATTTTCAATATGAATTTGCAAAAAGAGGCAGTGACCATAGAATCTCCTTTGTTCATGGAGCATATTTTGAAACTGGAAGTCACATAGGGAAATTTTCTCTAATCACATCAGAATTGGACCATTTGGGGAAAAAAGAAAACTCTGATTTCCTATTACAACTTGTCATAACACATTACACCCAAATTCATCTGAGAGAAATAGAATTCTAGGAAGTTAAGCATGAAAAAATCATGGCAACATTATTTATTTAATTATTTATTTTCTCTTATGTCAATATATATTGTTGGAGTTCAGTAAGCAAATAGTAAGATTTGCCACCAGAGAATAGAGAAGCAGTAGCTATGAAGTGTTGGAAGAGAAGGAATCAGCCATAGGCTATAGATCCAATTTACTATGCAGAAAGCATGAGGTATATGAAAAACGGAGTGTATGTATGTAAATACATGTATGTAAGTGTATAAATATAGAAGTATATGATATAAAAGTATATACAAGTATATAAGAATAATTATGTAAGAACTGAGGGAGAATGGCCAGCTGAAAGAAAATTCTTAGCTTGCACTTGGGGAAGCACAGGTAAATGTTTCTAGTAGGAGGGGAAGAGAGTGACCTCTTATGGGCAGGACCTCCCTTATTTCACTTCAGCATCCTCCTCTTCCAGAACTTCACGCAATGTCATTCCTATATGCAAGGTGATCAAACATTAGAATGCATCAGTAAAGGTTATTTTTCTAATTTTGACTTCATTTACATCAGAAGTTCCACTAAAATTAAATCTAGTGTAGTTCCACAGTTCTATCAGTTAGGCTTATGCTTGTCTGCAAGTGCTAAAAGCTTAACGTGGCAGATTAGAAATTTATTTATCTCAGGTGAATAAAGTCCAGACTGAGCAAGGTTGGACCAGGAGGAACAAGGTTGAGCAAGGCTGGCAAGTCATTTCATGATCATTAAGGCCCTCAGCACAGGGCTTCTACCTCATTATCCAGGCCGCAATTTTGTCTGTCTGCTGCAGCTAACGGGAAAAAGGATAGAGGAAAAGGAAAACAAAGCAAGGAGGCGTCCAAGAATTTCCACATGAGCCATGGTAACAGAGGCTTATTCCAAGCAGTTATATACTCAGCTAAAAACTGGGAGCTCTATAATGTAGAAGAAGGAGAAAACACCACAGTAGTTAATAAATCTTCTTCATTAAAGAAGGTCAAACTATATGAAAAACTGCAAGAGAATGGCCAGCTAGAAGAAACATGCTTAGCTCGTTCTCGGGAAGTGCAGTCAAAAGATTCCAGTAGGGATGTGTGAATATCTCAAAAGCACCATTCTAAGAAAGAAACATCACTGCCCTTCTCATCTGTCCTTCTTTCTTACCCTCTTCAACCCCAGTTAGGGAGTGCAGAGGAACCAAATAAGAAAAAGAAGACAAACATACCTCATCCACTTCTGGAGGCTGTCTGACGGCAGCCATGCTTTGCTTGGACAAGGAAAATGTAATTTTGAGTGAAATAAATTGTGTTATTATACAAAAGTGGACTGTGAAAATTATTAAATTGTGATTATTCTGCTATGTGCAGTGACTATAGGACTTTTTATAGCAATAAGAAATCAGAAATGTCATAAGTGTGCCTGACATTTGTCCTGGAACAGGACAAAAGCTTTCCTACTTAACAATGTTTAAAAATACAGGGAGAAATAAAAGTAAAAATCACTTGTGATTATATCCTGTGAGTAATGCTTGTACAAAGTGATGGCTACAATAACCACCTCTCAGGCCTTTCGTGAAGTTATTAAAAAAAAAAAAAAAAAAAAGAATGAAAGAAAGCCGTAGAGAACAGGGCATAGAGTGGCACAAAACAAATTTAGTGTCTTTCTCTTGATTCATCTGATTCACTGAAAAAATATTTATTAACTTCACACTATTTGCTAGCTATGGTTTATACAAGACATACAATGGGAAAAATCATAGGAAATAGTACAAATGGATATTTTGAAATCATATCTCATGAGATATGAAAATCCTAATTATTTGGTTCACTACCACCCGAGGGCAACTGCTGAAATTTTAGACACAATTCCCAGGAGAGATGCTAGAAAACTTAAGGCTTGGAATTTCAACTCCATTTTACTGACAGAGGCATCACTATAACATGCCTCTTGAGTTTGGTGAACTCATTTAGTTATTTTTCTGTTGAAAGCTGATTCCAACCTAAATGAGTCCACACACTACACAGATATGATACAGAGGATCTGAGACCTTCTCCTGAGGGTACTGGGCTGGAAAGAGGCCACTTTCCATTGCGTCATGTAAGAGTGCAAATTTCAGTTTCCTCTATTAACACCTTGAATTCCCCCACTTGTAATTTCTAGTATGATGCCTGCAAGTTTTATCTTGAGTGACACCTAGTGGTTTCATGTTGTAATGAGAACACGGAGGAGACTTGGAAGCTCTGGCTAGCAGGCCAGAGGGGCGAGGTTTAAGCTTCTTTTGCGTCTTTACCGTGGTCAAATAGTCATGTGAGAAAAATGATTTAGAGATCACGGCAATTCAGACTGTCCCACTTCCTACTTGTAAAACGGAATTTATATTTGTGCTCGCACTTCATTGCTGGAATGTTAAAAATCTCTGGAAGAGAGGTGCTATGTTCTTTCAAGTGGGCATGACTATAAAGCAGTTTCTTTCCTTTCTTTGGAAACTGTGGAGGTGTTACAAACGAACAGTGAAGGGGAAAGAAGAGAAACAATGTCCAAAGTTCTCATTCTCTGGCCAGAGCAGAGAAAACCATGGAGATTTTTAGATAGTAAGAAGCCAATGATTCATACTTTTTTCTGTCTGTTTTGAACTTGTGCTTATTTAAAAGCAAAATGAAAACCAGAATTTGACATTCCAGATTTGAAACCCATTTCAAAATCATTATATAACAGACTTGATTGTGGTTCAGCAGTTATTTATCTTACTCTTGTCTTTTGTTTTCTCTCCACCCTCAGATTATAAAATATTGAATAGAGTCAAAGGAATTCCCAGAGAACAGACGGAACTAATTCATTATGACTTTCTTCTTAAATTTTATATTCATAAAAGCACAGAAAATAATATAGCAAACTTTCATGTGCCCAGATTTTCTTTAATAGAAAAAGAAAGTATTATGGAAAATGTTGATCCAATTTTTTTTTCATTCTAGTTTTATTCACCATCACTATGATGCATTTATCCTCCTATCCAATTGTTTTACAAAATTTACTTCATATCAAAAATACTGTTTTGTACCCAATAAAAATACAATTCAGTATGTTATTATATAACTGTCACACCATACATATCATTCTGCAATTTTTTCATAATTTTTTTACAGCTATCCATGTTTAGATATACAATGTTAGTCCATTATTTTAATTGCTATTTCCATTGTATGAAGAGATCACAATTTGTTTAATGTTAGAAATTTTTTTTTCAATTTTTTTCTATCAAAACAAAGCAGTGAAAGTATTTTTAGAATGGTGGGATAAGGAATTCTGCTGTACAGAAAACATGGCTGCAGAGGCCTCAGGAAACCTTCATTCATGGCAGAAGGGGAAGCAGGCACATCTTACATAGCTGGAGGAGGAAGAAGGGAGAGAAAAGAGATAGAAGGGGAAGGTGCTACTCACTTTCAAACAACCAGATCTCATGGGAACTCACTCACTATCATGAGAGCAGCAAGAGGGGAAACCCACCCCAGTGACCCAATCGCCTCCCACCACACCCCTCCTCCAACACTGGGAATTACAACTTGTCATGAGATTTGGGTGGGAACACAAATCCAAACCATATCATTCTGCCCTTGGCCCCTCCCCAATCTCATGTCCTTCTCATACTGCAAAATACAATCATCTCTTCTCAACAGTTCTCCAAAGTCTTAACTCGTTTCAACGTTAACTCAAAAGTCCAAAGTCTCATCTGAGACAAGTCTAGTGCCTTCTGTCTATGAGCCTGAAAAATCAAAAACAGTTAGTAAGTTAGTAACTTCCAAGTTACAAAAACAGTAAGTTAGTAACTTCCAAGATACAATGGTAGTACAGGCATTAGCTAAATATTCCCTTTCCAAAAGGGAGAGATCGGACAACACAAAGGGGCTACAGGTGCCATGCAAGTCTGAAACCCAGCAGGGCAGTCTTTAAATCTTAAAGCTCCAAAATAATCTCCTTTGACTCCATGTCTCAAATCCAGAAAACAATGACACAAGGGGTGGGCTCCCAAGGCCTTGGACAGCTTTGCCCCTGTGGTTCTGCAGGATATTGCCCTCGTGGCTGCTTTCCCAAGTTTGTATTGAGTGCCTGCAGCCTTTCCAGGTGCACAGTACAAGCTGTTGGCAGATCTACCATTCTGGGATCTGGAGGACAGTGGCCCTCTTCTCACAGCTCCACTAGGCAGTGCCCCAGTGAGGACTCTATGTGAAGGCTCCAACCCCACATTTTCTCTCTACCCTGCTCTAGTAGAGGTTCTCCATGAGAGCTGTGCTGCCACAGGAGACTGCTGAACATCCAGGCATTTCCATATATTATCTGAAATCTAGGCATTGGCTCCCAAGCCTTAACTCTTGTCCCCTGCGACCCTGCAGGCTTAACACCATGTGGAAGCCAGCAAGGCTTATGGCTTGCATATTTTGAAGCAGTGGCCTGAGATGTACCTGGGGCTCTTTTAGCCACAGTGGTAGCTGTAACAGCTGGGACAGAAAAAACAGTGTCTCAAGGTTGCTCAGGGCAGTGGGGCCCTAAACCTGGCCCTTAAAACCATTCTTCTTTCCTAGGACTCTAGGTCTGTAATGGGAGGGACTGCCCTGAAGATCTCTGAAATGCCTTCAAGGCATTTCCCCCATTGTCTTGGCTATTAACATTTGGTTCCTCTTTACTTATGTAAATTTCTGCAGTTGGCTTGAATTCCTCCCCAGAAGATTGGTTTTTCTTTTGTACCACATGGTCAGGCTGCAAATTTTCCCAACGTTTATGCTCTGCTTCTCTTTTTAAGTTCTAGTTTCAGACCATCTCTTTGCTTAGGCATATGGGTATATACTGTTAGAAGCAGCCAGGTTACATCTTAAATGTTTTGCTGCTTAGAAATTTCTTGCACCAAATTCCCTAAATCATCACTCTCAAATTCAATCCCAATAAGGTCCTCATGTCCACCTGAGACCTCCTCAGCATGGCCATCTCTGTCCCACTGTCAGCATTTCGGTCAAAATCATTCAAGTCTCTAGAATGTTCCAAACTTTCTCTCATCTTCCTGTTTTTTTCTGAGCCAACAAGACTGTTCCAACCTCTGCTCCTTACCCAGCTCCAAAGCTGCTTCCACATTTTCAGGCATCTTTATAACAATGCACTGGAACAGGAATTAAAAGAAATTAAAAATGTGTAAGCAAAAACTCAGTTGTATGTAAGAAAACCCAATTCCCCCTGAAGAAGAGAAAGAGCTGAGGTCCTTTAAAATTAACTGCCTGCTTTTCTGCAGCTAGTGAGCCTTATCTCTCCCATTCCCAGGCATTGTGAAGACCCTATTTCTCTAGCTGTGCGGCTCCACAGTCACTAAACAGATAATCTCAAGTTATAAAACATGTTGTTCCTTGAAAAGTAAGAAATAACGTGACACATGTCTTAATTGAATAACTGTCTTTGTTTCTCGCTTCTGTAATATGCTTCCCCTGTTCATATCTCCCCCCGCCCCACAAAATACTTAAAAGGTAACCGGACTGTTTGTTGAGGGCTCAGTCCGTTGGATGTTAATCCGACTGGGACGGTGCACCTAAATAATTAAATAATTCCTCCTCAACCCTTCCGTCTCTCTGATTCCTTAATTATCCCGCTGCAGCACCACTCCTAGGTATTAATTTTCTGTAGTAGTCTGTTCTCACACTGCTTTAAAGAAATATCTGAGACTGGGTAATTTATAAATAAGGTTTAACTGGCTCACTGTTCCACAGGTTCTACAGAAAGTATGGCTGGGGAGGCCTCAGGAAACTTTCAATCATGGCTGAAGGGGAAGCAGGCACATCTTACATGGCCAAAGCAGGAGGAAGAGAGAGAAGAGGGAGGCTAGAAGGAAGTCAGATGACAATAAAGAACCATAAAAATAAATTACTGGGCCGGGCCCAGTGGCTCACGCCTGTAATCCCAACACTTTGGGAGGCTAAGGCAGGTAGATCATGAGGTCAGGAGATTGAGAACATCCTGGCTAGCACTGTGAAACCCCGTCACTATGATAAGACAAAAAAATTAGCTGGGTGTGGTGGCACGTGCCTGTACTCCCAGCTACTCAGGAGGCTGAGGCAGGAGAATGGTGTGAACCTGGGAGGTGGAGCTTGCAGTAAGCCAAGATTGAGCCACTGCACTCCAGCCTAGGCAACATAGCCAGACTCCATCTCAAAAAAGAAAAAAAAAGTATATTACCAACTGAGAATTCTATACTTGGCCAAACTATGCTTCAGAAAAAAAAAAAGAAAGAAAAAATTAAGTATTCACAAATAAAGTAAGATTGTTTTTCTATCTGATCTGCCCTATGAGAAATACTGAAGATATTGTCTCACGCTGAAATAAAAGAATACTAGATAGTAACTCAAGTCTACACAGAGAGCACACTCATAAACTACAGAGGTAGTTTAAAAGTATTTGGTTTTGTTCTCCTATTATGTTTAAAAGAAAACAGCATAAAGCAATAATTATAAAACTGGGTTGGTGGGATTATAATATTTAAATATATGTATGTATAACATGTATATGTGTGTGTGTGTATGTGTGTGTGTATATATATATATATAGTGTGCATCACAATAATAGCAGAAAGGATGAAGGAGGAAACCAGGTATACTGGAGCAAAACCTTTGTATGTTATTGAAACTAAATTAGTATTGATTCAAACTACATTGTTTTAGACTAATGTTGTAATTGTAAGCCCAGAACAAACAAAGTTTGACAATTCACACTTCCTGATTTCAAAACTTACTATGAAGACACAGTAATCAAGACAGTGTGCTACCGGTATAGGAAAAACATATAGATCAATGGGATAAAATTGAGTTCAGAAATAAACCATTTTAGTCAATTCATTTTTTACAAAGATGTGAAGACAATTAATCAGGAAAAGAATCAACTTTTTAACAAATTGTACTGAGACAACTGAATATCCAGATGCAAAAAATAAAATTAGACCCCTACCTCACACTATATACTAAAACTAATTCAAAATGAACCAAGTACCTAAATGTAAGGCATAAAACTATAAAACTCTTAGAAAAGTTCTAAATCTAATCTCTGTGAAGTTGGGCCAGGGAATGCAGGCAATGTTCTTTTTTTTTTTTTTTTTTTTTAGTTATGATATCAAAAACACAGGCAACAAAAGAAAAAGAATGGCAAATTAAATTTCACTTAAATTTAAAACTTTTGTGCTTCAAGAGACACTGTCAAGAAAATGTAAAGGCAGCCCATAGAAAAGGTAGAAATATCTGCAAATTATGTATCTGATAAGAGACTAGCATCTAGAATATATAAAATATCACAACTCAATAAAAACCAAACAACCTAATCAGAAAAAGTCATACATTGTATAAATCTATTTACATAAAATGTCCAAAAGACAGAAAGAAGACTAGTGGTTGCCAGGTACTTGGGGAAGAGGGAGGGAGAATATCTGCTAACAGGTACAGGGTTTCTTTGGAGGTTGTTCTAAATGAAAATGTTCTAAAATTAGATAGTAATGATGGTTGTATACCTCTGTAAATATATTTAAAATGATTGAATTATATACTTTAAGATGATAAATTTTATGGTATGTGAATTATATCTTAATAAATCTATTATAAAAAGTGCTACAATAAACATCCTTCCCCATGTCTCTCAGAGCATCAATTGTATACATGTTTATACACTCTATGGACCAACAGCTGGAAATTCTGGGTTGTAGATTTTCGGTTTTGCTAGAACTTGACAAACTTCTCTACAAACTAGTTATATCTATTTATAATCCCACCAGTCATGTGAGAAAGTCCAAGTTTCTTTTATCTTTGCCAATATTTGAAATTATCATTTTTTATTATTTTTACTTGTATTTTAGTATTTTTTAACTTATTAGCTGAGAAATAATATTTCAGTGGTTTGTTTTTTCATAACTTCAAGTGAGATTACAAATCTTTTAAAATGTTTATTGGCCATTCACTTTTCCTTTTCTGTGAATTTTCTATTCTTATCCTTTGCCCAGCTTCTACTGGACTGTTGGTCTGCAGAACTACCTTTCAGTGCTGGTAACATAGAAACCAGAAACTTCCCCACCCCTCAATAATGACAGGTGAGTATTCGTAGCCACTTGGGCATGCCAGTACATTCTACCACATTCATTCCAGAATGGAATCTTTGAAATATATGGTTGCCATGACAAGTGTCAACATTTCAAAGAATTTGCTTGCTTGGTAACTATCTAGGTATTTTATCTTTGGCTAAGAGGTAATATACTAGAGTTTCTCTTCACTACTTTGTCTCATCAGTGATTACAGAGAAGTTACAAATATGTAAGTGAATTCCTATTAATATTTCAGTCAGTCAAAAGCTTATCTTTTTTTCTAATCCTGACTATTTTTCTTAATTTTTGTTCTCTTAAGAGAAAGAATTATTAATACATTAGAAAATTACATTACTGACCGGGTATGGTGGCTCACGCCAGTAATCCCGGCACTTTGGAAAGGCCGAGGCAGGTGGATCATGAGGTCAGGAGATCGAGATCATCCTGGGCAACTTGGTGAAACCTCGTCTCTACTAAAAATACAAAAATTAGCCGGAGATCCAGTGGTGCAGTTTGAAGGCCTGAGAGCAAGAGAATTGATGATAAAAAGTCCAGCCTGGTTCTGAGGATTCAGAACCAGAGCACTGAGGGCAGCAGATTTGTGTCCCAACTCAAGTAGTCAGGCAAAGAGAAAACTAAGCATTCTTCTGCCTTCTTGTTTTATTCAGGCCCTCAAAGGATTGGAAGATATTGACCCACATTAGGGTGTGGTGGCGGGTGCCTGTAATCCCAGCTACTCAGGAGGCTGAGGCAGGAGAAACACTTGAATCCAGGAGGTGGAGGTTGCAAAAAAAAAAAGAAAGAAAGAAAATTATATTACTAAGAGCCCTCATCCAGAAATCTTACCAAATTTGCCAATTGGAAGAATTCGTCTTTATTAATTAATCTCCTAACTTCATGCCTTATTAGTAAGGGTTCTCTTATTAGTAAGGATAAGAGAAAACACAACTATATGGATAAATATATTTATTATAAGGTATTGGTTTGCACAATAATAGAAGCTAGGAAGTCCTAGATTCTGCTTTCTGCAAGACAGAGACCGAGGAGATCCAGTGGTGCAGTTTGAAGGCCTGAGAGCAAGATAATTGATGATAAAAAGTCCAGCCTGGTTCTGAGGATTCAGAACCAGAGCACTGAGGGCAGCAGATTTGTGTCCCAACTCAAGTAGTCAGGCAAAGAGAAAACTAAGCATTCTTCTGCCTTCTTGTTTTATTCAGGCCCTCAAAGGATTGGAAGATATTGACCCACATTAGGGAGTGTCATTTCCTATACTCAGAACACTAATTTAAATGCTAATCTCTTTTGGAAATACCCTCACAGACATACCCCAAAATAATGTTTACCAGATATCTGGGCAACCTATGGCTCACTCAGTTTGACACATAATATTAACTAACTATAATGAGTTCCCACACTGAAAATTTGGAACCCATATACATATCCTTAAGCCATATTTAATCTCCAAATAAAGTCAATAACAAGCTCATAATTCCATTTAACATGTTGAAATGTAGCACGATTGATAAGGAATCAGAGAGACTGATGGGGTTGAGGAGGATATTTATTATTTAGGTGCACTGGCCCAGTCGGATTAACATCCAAAGGACTGAACCCTGAGCAAAGATTTAAGTTACCTTTTAAGCATTCCGTGGGGCAGGGGGAGATCTGTGCAGGGGGAAGCATATTAGAGAAGCGAGAAACAAAGACAGTTATTCAATTAATTGAGACATGCATCACATCATTTCTTACTTTTCTAGGAAAAAACATGTTTTATGACTTGAGTTTATCTGTCTAGTGACCTTGCACCTGCACAGCTAGAGAAACAGGGTCTTCACAATGCCTGGGAAAGGAGACGAGATAAATCTCACTAGCCACAGAAAACCAGGCAGTTAATTTTGAAGGGCTTCAGCTCTTTCTCTTTCTCAGGGAGAATTGGGTTTTCTTACATACAACTGAGTTTCTGCTTACACATTCTTTAATTTCTTTCAATTCCTGTTCCAACATATGTCCTGCATACAAATGAAAATGCACTAAACCCTCCTCAGAGGAGGAGATAAAGTCCTTCAGTGACGTTTACTCTCTTCCCTGATGTCCTGTAACTTAAATAATATGATGTAACATTAACAATATTAAATACTAGAATATGAAGTCATTACATTTTATATTATGTGATAAGAGAATAAGAAAAGAAAAAATATTTGCTGATATATACACACAGATATGTATTCAGAACAAAATTAAGAGGCAATACTAAGAGACACACTAAGAGATCTTTTGTATTGCAGATATACTCTTCCTTCCCTCCATTATGGAATAGTAGTCCAATTTCTCTTTGGTAGTGTGGATCAGTCAGTCCAAGCAGCACCATAACTCCCTTCTTAGCCTGTTGACTCAGAAGCACAAGGAGACCAAGGTGGCCAGGTGGCAGTCTTAACTTCCAGTTCAATGGAATTCTTGTTGTTTCCCCTGATGGAATAATTCTTCCCTCCAGAACTGAGATCTCTAAGACAGCAGAGCATAATGTCACAAGAACAGGAAGCTAGTGGGTCACTAAGGATAATAGTGAGTGGTGCAACTCCTATTTTCACCCCTTGATCCATAGACCCAGCAATCCTGGTTATAGGAGAAATAGCACTATAAATTGAACACATTCAGAGCATATTCAGTTTTCCAGATAATCTTGCCCCAGCCCTTCTAGGTATTGATATCTAGCTGGTGATGTAACTGAGTCTTCAAAAGGTCATTCCACCATTCTATCAAACAAGTAGCTTAGGATGGTGGGGAACATGATAAGACTAGTGAATTCCATGAGCATAAGCCGATTGCCCCACTTCTTTTGCTGTGAAGTGAGTTCCTTGATCGGAAGCAATGCTGTGTGGAATAACATGATGGTGGATAAGACATTCTATAAGTCCACAAATGGTAGTTTTGGCAGAAGCATTGCATACCTGGAAGGCAAATCCGTATCCAGAGTGTCTATTTCAGTAAGAACAAAATGCTTCCTCTTCTATGATGGAAGCAGTCCAATGTAATCAACCTGGCACCAGGTAGCTGGCTGATCACTCTGGGCCATATCAAGGACTCAGTGTTTTTCTCTGCTACTGGCATATTGGCCACTCAGTAGTGGCTATAGTTAGGTTATCCTTGACAAATGAAAGTCCTTGTTGCTGGACCCATACATAACTTACATCCCTGACACTATGGCTACTTTGATCATGAGATTATTGGGTAATGACAATAGTAGCTGAAGAAATAGCCCAATTGGTATCTACAGAATGTGTCATCCTATCTACTTGATTATTAAATAATCCTCAGCTGAGATCGCCCTTTGGTGACTATTTACAGAAAACACAAATATCTTTAAACTTTTTGCTAATTCAGAGATGTCTATCCACATATCTCTCCCTCAAATTTCTTCATCAATTTTCCAATCATGTTCCTTCCAAGTTTCTGACCATCTAGAAATATCATTGGCCACAGTGGATGAATCAGTGTATAATCACACATCTGGCTATTTCTCCTTCCAATCAAAGTAAAAAAACAGATTCAGGGCTCGAAGTTCTGCCTACAGGGAGGATTGCACTGCTTGGAGTTTTGCCCACTGGGAATATTTCTCTTGATCATTGTCCTTCAGAGATGTCCCAAAAGGGGGCTATCGGGATACAGTCATCCACTTTCAAGTTGTATCTGTATATCATGTAGAACCATCTGTAAACCAGGCTGTTTTCTTCCTCTGTCAATTGATCATAGGGAGCTCCCCATGAGGCCATAGTTGCAGGCAAATAAAGAGAAGGCAGGGTAGCAGGAGGAAGGATCATGGGCTTTTGACCACTTCTTTATGTAATTTACTTGTGCCTTCAAGACCTGCTCATGCCTGATCACATGTATATCACTTCCATTTGATGATGGAATACTTCTGTGCACACCCAACTTTATGGCTTGGTGGGTTGGATAACACCAAGTTCATGATAAGCAGCTCAGGTCACATGGTAACTTGGTGCCACATGGTCAAGCATTCAGTCTCTACTAAGGCCTAGTAGCATGTCAAAGGCTGTCTCTCAAAAGATGACTAATTATCTGCAGAGGAGAGTAAGGCTTTGCTCCAAAATCCTGGGGGCTTGCACTTCAATTCACTGCCAAAGGCTCTAAAAAGCATCATTATCTGCCACTGATACATCAAGCACCATTGGATCTGCTGGATCCTATTGTCCAAGTACCAGAGCAGATTGAACAGCAGCCTGGACCTGTTTCAGAGTCTTCTTTTATTATGGGTTCCATTTAAATTAGCAGCTTTTTAGAACACTTGGTGAATGTGCTGGAGTAACACACCCAGATGAGAAATATGTTGCCCAAAATCTGTAGAGGTCCATTGGGCATTCTGCTTCTTTTTTGGTTTTAGGAGGTGCCAGATACAACAAGTTACCTTTAACCTTAGAAGGGATTTCTCAACATGCTCCACACTACTGGACTCCAAGAAATTTCACTGAGATAGAAGGCCCCTGAATTTTTGTCAGATTTATTTCCCACCCTCTGGCACACAGGGGTCCTGCCATAAGTTTAGAGTATTGCTACTTCTTGTTCAGAAAGTCCAGTAAGCACAATATCATCAATATAATGAACCAGTGTGATGTTTGTGGATGGGCAAGTGATCAAGACTCCTGAAAACTAAATTATAACATAGAGCTGGAGAGTTGACATGCCCCTGTGGTAGAACAGTGAAGGAGTATTGCTGGTCTTGCCAGCTGAAGACAGACTACTTCATGTGCACCTTACTGAAAGGGATGGAGAAAAAAAGCATTTGCCAGATTGATAGCTGCATACCAGGTACCAGGGAATATGTCAATTTGCTCAAGCAATAAAATCACACCTGGGACAGAAACTGTATTTGGAGTTACCACCTGGTTAAGTTTCCAGTAATCCACTGTCAGTCTCTAAGATCTATCTTCTTCACAGTCCAAATAGATAATTTAAATAGGGATGTGGTGGGAATGACCACCTCTGAATCATTCAAGTCCTTGATGATGGCACTAATCTCCGCAATCCCTCCGGGAATGCAGTATAGATTCCAGCTTACTATGTTCCTAGGTAGAGGCAGTTCTTGTGGCTTCCATGTGGCTTTTCTCACCATAATATCCCTCACTTTACAGCTCCACCAAGCAGCATGGGGATTCCACTAGCTACTCAGCATGTCTATTCCAATTATGCATTCCAGAACTGAGGAAATAACCTCAGTTATAACAAATAACTCTGTACTAACCGAGGATGGATTTGGGGACACACTGGACCCACTATTAGAAGGACCTGAGCTACACTCCATTGAACTGCTGACCTCCCTAATTCCCTATTCTGACTGGACGGCCAGAATGACATTTTGGGTTTCCTGGAATTATTGTCAGTTCAGAACCATTGTCTAGTACTTCCCAAAAGTTCTGATTATCTCCTTTCCCCAAGGCACACTTATCCTGGAAAAGGCCATAGGTCCCTTTGTGGCAGTCCGGGAGAAAGATTCACAGTATAAATTTTGGTAGTATACTAAGGTCCTTCTTCAAAGGGACCCTGCCTCCCCTTCACTCAAGGAATTCTGGGCTTTATAAGCCAGCTTAAGTCTGGGAAATGATTGAGGAATCATGACTTAATTTTTTATTTAGGTTAGATTTTTGTTTACTTGACCTAGAACTTTTATGCTTACACAAATCAAATAAGAATTTAATAGGCCTCCTATCTGTTTAACTTCTAGGAACACCATGATCAACTAGCCAATACCATAGGTTCACAAGAGGCAGACTATTTTGACTGCTGCTTTGAGTTTTTGTTATTCATTAAGTCAACCACACTCATCTTTCCATTGGCTGTTGAGCTTGCCCTTTTGCCCCTGCCACTCTGAAATCCAATTATCCTCATCACATTTATATTTCTCCATTCAATGGCTGCAGTTTCCACCACAGTAGGGTCTGATCTACAGAAAAGAGCAAACACAGAGCTCCTCAAGGATGCTGGGACTTCCCTCACAAATTGCTTGCTGTAGTGGTGAAAGATGTGCCTTCTGGACACTCCCAGCATGAGGGACTAGGTTGTAAATGACAAATTCACTCTAACATTCCAATCTCCCTAAGCCTTTGAATCCCTTTTCTGCCTTAAGCTATACAGGTCTGGCATTTCTAACTTTCTCCTCATGGGCCACTTTTTGGTCCATGTTTTAGCCAATCAACAAAACAAGTAGTTAGAGCCACTTCTAATTCCCTGAGCTGCACCATTAAATGCAGAATCTCTGCTTAGTGAGCCCATATCAATAAACATGGCCTAATTCAACTTTTTGTGTCTTCCTCCATTATCCCACAGCTTTATTATTTATTTCTACACAGGTTCCCTGGATTTCTGCTTGTAGAAAGAAGAAAATTCAAGTAATTCTTTTGGAATATAGCACATTTCCTCATGGGTCACACCTTGTACCTTGACTTTAGGGACCTTCTGGAACTTGAGTCTAGTTAGGGTCTAGAAGCAAAGAAGAGTGGTGGGAGTGGGTCCCCTGAGAAGACTCAGCATTATCTTGCTTGGCAACTGCCTCAGGGGAGGCAATTACAGTTTCCTCCAGCAATGTAGAGTAGACACACACACACAAACACACACACATACACAAAGTGGGGGCGGGGGGGATGAATACCAATAATTTTATCAAGGGTAAAATTTTAGATCTTTCCTAAAGTTTCTTTCTGTATGTCTTTAATCCTGTGATAAATTTTAAGAAACTTTTGTTAAAGCAAAGTCTCTGATAGGGTAGAGGCCAGTAACATACATTTACTAAAATATGGGATTTCAAAAACAGCAAGGAAAGCACTCCAGTTATGGAGTAACAGCTGAATTGTATGGAAATATGACACGCCTGGAATAGGGCTTTTGTTCACATGTTTGGACCCAGAGATACCTCCCTGGATAGATGACCGATGCTTTTCCTGGGTGATAGGGATGTGAGGAAAGCAAGGTGAGTAGCTTAGACAGAGAAAGGGGAATGGAATGCATACACTAAGTAAACCTTCTTTGGTTCTGGTTTTGAACCAAGGATAAGCTGGTGAAGCTGAACTAAACAAGAAATCACACAAACAAGCTGTTGTTGCCTGCAGGTGGGCCAGGGTAAAGGAGGCCAATTCTGCAGAAGCTCTAATGCTGCCAGGGTGAAATAGTTGGGGAAAAGTAAAGCTAAAAGAGCAAATTTATACATACTATGCTGGATCAAGAGGAACATTCCTCAAGGTGAAAGTCCTGAAAATATTTGATTTGGAAGTAGCCCAATTTATTCTAATAGGCAATAATTTTAAAAGAATCAATACAGGATCTAAACAAATATTTTACAAGAAAAAAGTAGAAAAGTAAAAAAAAATCAATGACAATTAAAACTGGAAAAATATCAAATGGCAGATGAAAAACTGTTTTAATTTAATGGAGTGATTTTATCTATAAAATGTGATCTCAAAGTAGATATATAAGAATTTAGGAAAGACATAGGGAAGCTCAGGAAAAAAATGGAATGTTAAAAATACTCTGAAAAGGCCAAAAGCAATGTTGGAAACAGTGCAAAGAAAATGAATATTGGTAAAAACATGCTAAGGAGAATTAAGGACCAGACTGAGGTAAGCTAGAAAGACTTCAGAAATGAGACAAAATATAAGCATAACTGGTATCACTAAAGAAGAGAACCAAAATAACAGAGGAGAAGGAAATATGTAAATAAAATTTAATAAAATGTTTTATGAACATATAGATTCAAAAGCAGACTATGTCCCTAGAAAAATTAAGTCAGTCAATGATGAGCTCTTTCCTTGTAAAGTTACTTAATTTCAAAAATAAACAAGGAATCCTTTGGAAATCCAGAGAGGGAGAAAAAGGTTCATTTGATCTATATAGGAGACAAAAAAAGTAGCTAACCTTAGCCTTTTCCACAACAGTGCTAGATGACAATGGAACAATGTCTGTAAAATGCTTATGAAAACATTATAGCTCAAGAATATTATATGCAGCCAAACTTTAACTCAGTGTAACAGTTTTAATGTGAAAAAAAAACAAGGAATGTGATTCTCATGAGTCTCTCTTAAATAAAGTCAAAGAAAATGAACTTTAGCTCAACAAGAAATGAATGGGGAAAGTCTGGCAGTATGCACAGAATCTGTTACATGAAGGGCTAAGACATAAAGGAAGTAGGATTATTGTTACATAACTGAATGTAAATATTATACATCTTGAAAGTATAAAAGTGATATTGCTAATAACAATTATAACAAAAATAAAAGATAAGGAGAAAGTTAATAAACACATTGATTTCATTTTTAAAACCTAGGGGTTATTAAAGTAAATAAGCAATATAAACACAAATGCATAAAGGTTTCACTAATAAAATCAACTAAAATTTTAAGAGGAGTGACAGAGAAAATAGAAATGAACCAATTTCATATTTGCTCATAGTTGGAAATCAACAGATTCTGTCTAAAGTTTTGAGGAATAAATATAAGAAGTTATTGTAATCCTAAACATCATCACAACAGGAATATAAACCTTTCATATTAAAGAAACACACAAAAACACCACATCACACACATACAAAGTGAGGAGAAAAACATCAAATAATAAGATATTTCAAGGTAACGACAACAACAATAAAAGCACATATAAAATACAGTGACAAAATCTGTTATGGAATAAATGACAGGAGATTGAACTTACGTAGAAAGAGAAAGAAATATAGTTAAATCACTAACAGAGTCCAGCAATATGTTACATACTAGAGGCATTTATAAAACAAAGTATCTCAAAAAGGTTGCAAATAAAAAGATGGAAGAAAGGAATACCAAAAAAGTGTAAACAACCACAAAGTAGGTGTTGGGATCATAATTCAGACAAACTTGAATTTCAAGCTTTAAAATAAGCTTTCAGGCAGTAAAGGTGATTTTTTAAATGTATCACATTATGAAAAAGTTCATAATCCATTATGATGATAAAATAATTATGAAAATCTATGTAGTAAGAAGAATTTTAAGATGGCTCCCAATATTCCTGTCCCCTAGTATCCATGTCTTATATCAATCCCTCCACTTGAAGCTGAAATATTAAGGAAGGGTATGGGATGAAGCTCTGAATATGATGGGAAATCATTCTCATGATTATGTTACATAATGTGGAAGAAGGAATTGTACAGCTATAATTAAGGTTACTAATCAGTTATCTTTGAGTTAAAAGGAAGAGTATTTGAGTGGCCTGTCCTAATCACATGACCCTTTTAAGTCTGGGTCTGGAGGTTGGAGACAGAAGTTGGAGACTGGTAGCATGAGATGGCCTCTGGAACAGGTCATATGGCAAGAAACCATACACGGCTTCTAGATGCTGAGTATTGCCCTCAGCCACAGCCAACAAAGTAATAGGGTCTTTAATCTGACAGCCTCAAACAATTGAATTTTCCCAACAATCTAACTGACCTTGAAAGAGAACTCTGAGCCTCAAATGAGATAGCACTCCCAGTTGACATCCTGAGTCCATCTGTGTGAGACCCTGAGCAGACTACAGCTAAACTGAGACTGAACCTTCTGACCTAAGACACTATAATAACTAGGTATTTTTAAGCCATTAAATTTTGATAAATTGATGCATCGCTATAGAAAATTAACACAATCCATATACTATATATCATAGTACCATCTAAATTGATAGAGCAAAAAAAAAACTGTAGGAAAGTTTCTGGTTTATGTATTAATACATGATACTCTTTTGCAGCATTAGTAGTAGAAGACTTTAATTCACCTCTGTCAGCATGTCGGCAAAGAATCCAAAAGCAAGTAAGTCTTTAGGACATAATAGATAGAGATAGGAGGAGGCATTTTTGTGTATGTGTGTGTATGAGTGGCAGATGACAGAGAGAAAACTTTACATTATTCTGTATCCATGATAACAAAAAATGTACCTTTTTTTCCCTAATGACCATAGAACATTCACAAACGTAACCATGTATTAGGCTAGAAATTTCTGTATAAATTCCAAAAAGTAGAAATAGAAGACATATTCTCTGATTACAGTGCAAAAAATTAGAAACTAACAATGAATTTATGAAACAAGCGAAAAACAACCTATCACTTGTCAAGTAAACTTTCTATTTTAAACAATTGTTGGGTCAAAGAGGAAATTAATAGGAAACTACAAAGTATTGATAATACTACATATCAAACTCTATAGTATACAGCCAAAGGGGTCACAGAGAAAAATTTACAGCCTTTAATACTTAGAAAAATAAACCAGAAAAAAATGAGAATAATGAAATCAAGTATTGAAAGCAAGAAGTTATACAAATAAAACAAAATAAATCTAAGGATGGCAGAAAGAAAATGACCCATATAAAGATGAAGTTGAATATTTGAATTCAGGAAGAGAAAAATAGTAGTACTAATAAATAAATTCAAATCTTGTATATTTTTTTCATGATGAGACAGGCAGGCATTCACTCTGTAATATTTTTTCCTCAAAGCTATATTCCCAGTCTAATTATGTGGGAAAAAAGTCAGATAAATACAAATAGAGGTACATTTTACAAAATACCTAACCAGTACTCTTCAAAACTGTCAAGGTCATAAACAAGGAAAGATTGCTAAACTTTTAGAGATCAGAGGAAACTGGGGAGCTATGCTGACTAAATGCAGCATGGAATCCTGGACTGGATCCTATAACAAGAAAAGGATATTAGTGGAAAAATAGGTGAAATCCAAATAAAGTCTGAATTTTAGTTAATGTAATTGTAATAATGTTAATTTCTTAGTTTTGAAAAATGTGCCATGATTATGTAAGATTTTGGTTAACACTGGGGGGAACTGGTTGAAGGATACATGAGAATTTACTGTCTTTGTAACTTTCCTATAGCTCTGAAATAAAAAGTTTATTTTTAAAAAAAGAATCAAAGAAGATCTAGAAAATCTAAATATACCAATTAAAATAGAAGACAAAATAATTATCAAAGTGCTACCTCCTCCAAGCAAGCAAAGGAAAACATAACAGGTTCTAAAAATTTCATAAGGCAATTTTATCAATCATTTCAGTAACTGATAACTCTACTTATAATTAACTTATTTTGATAACATTGAAAATTTAAAAGCCCCTCATACTTTTTCCCAAGAAGTTATAATTCAAACAAAATTATATTTTTCTTTCCAATTTTAATATATGCATTTATTTCTATTTAAAAATAATATTTGATGGTACTTCCAGAAATGGTAAATAATGGTGGTAGTAATGGTAATCTTTGTTTTATTCTTTACCTTAATAAGAATGCTCTATTTATTTTCTAATTATACCTGGTACCCTCTTTTTTATCTGTCACATTAAGACAGGAACTACATAGTCATTTTATTTAAAAATGTTATCAAGTTTATATTTAAAATCTTATAAATTTGGAACTCAAAAATTATTGTGTAGAATTTCTTCTTTAGCAATTAATGTTGAGAATTGTATTATAGATTCTCTTTTATTGAACCATCCTCTATGTAATAAATACTACTAGGGCATAGTGTTTCATTCTTTTAATGTGCTGCCATATTCTGCCTGCTAATCTTTGTGTTAAGTGTTGTCCAGTAATACTCACAGTAAATTTGTCTGTAGTTTTAGTGTGTGTGTGGATGTCCTTGTTGGGCTTTGACATTAAGGTCATAGTAGCTTCAGATTTGGAAATCAGGCTCCACTAAGATGATAAGAGGCTATGTTCATTCCTTTTTAACTAATCTCCTTCTTTCTGGCTAGTGAGTAGTCTCCAGATTCTGCAATACAGTGTGAAATGGCACCACATGGTAAGTGATATTCTATAAGGATATCAATGTAATTGAAATCTCTTGGAAAAAATAACTTTTTAACTGTTTCCATTACAAGGATGTTACAAGTAATGTTTAAAGTACATGTGTTGGGGTAGAAAGGGAAAAAAAAGGCAATTTGGTTAAAAATTGTTTTTACCTGTATGTCCCTGCAGCGTCATTTCTTCTTCACTCTCTCATGCTCCTGAAAATGACCTTCAGTACTAATTTAAAAGGATGAAACTCTTTACCCATGCTACTATTTATCCCACCCATCCTCCATCAACTGACTGGTCTCTAGGATAGTCTCCTCACTCATATTTTACCTTCCATCATCACTGTGGAAACCCTTCCGGTCAAACTGAAGCCCTTTCTACCTAGTCTCTATTGAATGATATTATTTCCTTATTTGAGAGCCATTCTAGTTTGCGTCTTTCCTTTTCCATTTATCTTATTGTTTTCTAGATCTTTTGCAAATTTCTTGTCTTTGATCTTTTGAGAGCAGAGATTGTGACTATTCATCTTTGTGTTCTCTGCAGTGTGTAGCATGGTATTGTCTTAGTGGATATTCACCCAGTCATTTTTCAAAATCGTATTAAAATTCTGAACCTCTAATAGACCCTACCATCATTTTAATCCACATCCAAATTAATACAGAAGAAATAGGGGAGGGCTACCATAAGAAAATATGTAATCTTCTACCTTTAGAAAAGAAATACTTCAGTGTGGATATTAAAACTTTTATAGACTTCCTTCATAATCCATAGGTCAAAGTTGCTGATAATTAAAGCAAAACATTGATAACATTTGGTGGACAAATTGACTTTTCCAGCCAAGACATGAGGAGAGTTGTTAATAAAATCATATTCTATTACACAGGGTCATTTAATCCTTTCCCATTTGTATAGTTCATAGAGTCAGAAAGAGGCAGTTTAGAATTACACTCAATCACTCATTCATTCATTCAATAAATATTTATTGATAATCTGCTATGCATTAAATATTATGCTATCTTTTTGAGAAACAAAGTAGAATAAAACTCAAACACTAGCCCCAAATTCCTTATAGTCCAATGGGAGAGATTTACAAAAAATTCAGTAGTTAGAAACTGCTACAAGTTATGAAGAAGTTACAATATTCAGGAAATGATAGAAGTACATTTGGAGGGACATTCAAATATGACTTTGGGCCAGAGAAGATTTGAGCTGGACTTTGAAGGATGAGTAGAATGCCTAGATGAAGGTGAAGTACATTCCAAGAAGAGGAAACAGCACCTGTAAAGGCATGGAGAAAGAAAAAGCAACATACATTTGTAGAATTATAGATTTTAGCTATGGTTCCCCAGGAAGTAGACTCTAAAGTAACAGTGGATGTGCTCTTTGGATCAATACTTGGGGATTAGTAGTAGAGGCAAAGTGAAGGAAGCAGGATTAAGTACAAGGAGGTGTTGAACTGCAATGCACTTGCAAAATAGGTCTCAGGTACTTCTGCAGGGTGCTCTGTAACTGGGATGACCTTTCAAAGTTGACCCTCTTTGAGGCAAGGAGGTTTGGTCTTTTTTTCCCCATGTCAACTAGTCATTAGATGTAGGTTGCTCCCAGAGAGGGGATGTGATCTTAGGTAGGAAGGCTCTTTGGCTAAGAGAATTCTCAAGAATACTTATCTAAGAGCTCTCAGCTGCCAACACTTCCACAAGTTGTGGAAAGAGTATTTCAGAACTGAAATGGAGAGGGGTGGTCTAAACAGCACCCTGTAGCATCCATCTAAGACAAAAGGTGTATCTAGAATGAAGACTGGTCAAGAGGAAATGATAGGAGTTGTGGATAGAGGGGTAAGCACAGACTTAGTCATGAAAGTTCCTTTAAGCTTTGCTAAAAAGTTCAAAACCTTGGTGACTTATTTAATCAGGAGAGTGGTGTTGCTCTATCAAAATTATAGATGATGAAACACAAAGATACTCATTATAAGTAATAACAGACATCTGAGTTGCAGTGTATACTTGAGGGCTGATGGCTGTTGGGAACTCCTGCACCTGGGTCAAGTGGGCTGGTGCTTCAAAATTCAAAAACAAAAAACCAAAACACAGCACAGTGGGGATCTTCCAGAACATGTAGCTGGACCTTGAAAGTGACACTCCCCTAGTAGATTGAGTTCTTCATCAGCAGGGCTGTTGGGGGCACCACCTGCTATGCCAGAACGAATCACCAACGGGAAGGGGACAATAAATTATTTCATGGATGGACCAAAAAGGAAACATATTTCCCCTAATTCCTCAGCCACCCACAACTCCAGAGATACAAAGACAGGGAATATGAGAAAGGGAACAGAGTACTGAGAGGTGTGAGAGAGGGAAATCCCTTCCCCATTCCAATGATAGTAAAAATAGCTAAAACTTACATAGTACCGATAACATGTTAGGCAGACTCTAAGTGCTTTAAATGAATAACTCATTTAATCCCCACAACAGCCCTGTGGGGTAAGTACTACCTTGAAAATGGGGAAACATAGGCAGAAAGTCACCAGCTCATAGTCACATAGCTAGCAAGTGGCTGCAGAGTTGCTGGTCTAAGCACTAAGCTATACTGTGTTTACCCTAAAACCAAAATCCTTGCCTGCTCTGGGTATCAAGGAAGACTTTTGAACAAACAATAAAGTTGAAGATTTTAAATAAACAGGATTTAGTACTAACAATAATGATGAGACTGTATTAATAACCAAAACGAGATGGAGAATTAATGAAATCAGACTTAGAATAGTCCATAAGGGAGACAGCCATCTATCAGGGAAAGATAGGGCAAGGGAGTTGGCAGAGAAGAACAGAGCACAGTGGCAGCAGTTACAGGAAAACATAGAACCAATTCCTATATATATACCTTAGAGGCTAAAACTGCTCACAAAAGAGTATCATTAACATTCTTATATCTGCATATTCTATTGCTAGGAGAATGCACAGGAAAGCAGTAACAACTGTAGATTCTGGGGATGGAAATTAGAGGATGGGAGCTAGAGAAGGGGAAGACTTGAAAACATTGTTCACTGTTTACGCTTTTGTACTGTACTGCACATGCATGTGTATTACCTTTTCACATGTTCAAATAAATAAATAAATAAGGTATATTACTTTAAAAGTCCATTCAAAAACATGCTTCTATGAATAATCTAAGTTTTATTGCTGGATCAAACTATACCTATATTTTGATATAGTCTATATTTACAATCCATCTTTTGCTCTTGTAAAGGGGCTGTTTACTATGCATGTTTGTAAATGTCCCTCAGCCTTAAATCCTCCATTTTGTCTTAATTTTTATTCTTTATTTTGTTTTAGCCTTTATTTTTATATCATCAAATTGTTTTTCTTTGTCTCTAAGCCACTGAAAATTCCTCTTTTTTTTCCCTAGTGTGGGAGGGGGTCCTGATGAAAAAATGGAAAGATATCTTCCTATGTGGATTTGAAGGAATTTTAAAATAGAGATTTGCCATCAGTTAGAGATGATCACACTAAATTTTGATCTAGTTACATGTATATACTATTAGAGAAGCACAATAGTCCAAACACAATTATTGCCAATAGTGTGATAAGGAGTTTTGTTGAAAATATAAAGTGCACAGAAAATTTAGAAAGTGCAAATAGTTAATTATGGCATTCCAATTACAGAAACAAATTAATCAACTCCATCAATTTGTCTCTATTGATGAATAACAGGAGTTTAGTGAACCAACTCCTAAGCATGCATAGTAAAACTGTGGTTCTAAGAAAGCAAAAGCTGGACTACCATTCCAGGTCTTAATTTGTTTTTCAGCAACAGAATCTACATTTCTCTTAGCTGTGGAAAAGGCCAACTTCAGAAACCCAATTATATTCAAAAGAATGACACAGACTTAGGTTGGAAATAGGAGTTGCAAGAAGAGAGAAGGAGACAATCAAATGGCTTGTTGGAAACAAAACATAAACTTGCTTGATGTAGAAACTGAGTTCTTGCTAGCATCAAGGCATGGGCCACTCAAGATAAGGCAGGACTAGCAGGATGGAAGAGCCTGCAGGGAAAGACACCTCCTAGCTGAAGATTATCAAAGTGTGTGAAAGTGATTCAAAGACAGTGGGCTAGTATGAGAGGTTGATGAGTGCTTCTCACTATGTTAATAGCACAGTCCCAGCTGCTAAGTCCTACAAAGACAGGGCTGTTGTAAAAGAGCAATAATGACCATCTGAAAATGATGAGAGTGAATTCAGTCACCTGTGACTTTAGCTATAAAGTGAGAGCACCTTTTGTGCAGAACCTGGCTCTTTTGCTAATGGGTTACCACAGCCATGGGGCTGTAATCAAGAAGCACTAGCAACAGTATCAATGCCTTTGATAGATGGCAGAGGCAGCAGCAGCAGCAAGCAGCAGCTTTTAACTTCAGCAGAGGTAGGCAATGCCAACACATCAAATTATAGCAGTAAAGGAGGTATAAGACAAATCTTTAATTACTTCAGATAGCTCAGATGTAAAACACAAAATCTTTTGTAATCTATCCACTTATTTTTTTTTCAAAAATGTATTAGCTACTTTTAATTATTTACACTTTCAGAGGAACTTTGATATATACTTGTCAAATTCCTTCCAGAATTTCTCTTGGCATTTTGAGTTGAAACACTGAATTTACAGATTAATTTATGAATACTTCCTTAAACTATTGTCTTATTAGAAACATGTTTTCTTTCTGCTTCTCTGAATATTTAGTAAAGTTCTTTCTTCATGCGGACTTCATACAATATCTTTAGAAGTATTTTATAAACAGTATTGAGTGTAAAATGTATGATTTGCAAATATATTCTCTCAGTATATGGTTTGTCTTATTTTTCTTAATGGTATCTTTTGAAGAGCAAGAGGTTTTAGTTTTGATCGAGTCCAATTTATCATTTTTTTCTATTTTGTGGGCCATGGTTTTAGTGTTGCATCTAAAAAGAAAAAAATCTTTTCCTAACCAAAAATGAGTGTTTTCTTCTAAGGGTTTTATAGTTTTAGCCTTACATTTATATTTATGATCCATTTTGTGTAGGTGCAAGGTAAAGTATGAGTTCATCTAACTATGTTAAACATCTTTTGTCCCATTCTTATGTTTGTAACATAAAGTCTTGCAGCATTGGCCCATACAGTTTCTAACTTTCAGAGCTTAAGGAGATTTTCTTCATGAAGTGAATATATGATCAATTTCAAATGCTTTTATAGTTTTACAAAAATGGTATGCTCTTATTTTTAAAAGTCATGCAATGTAGATTAGGGAAAGAAAGAAAAGAAAAGAAAGAAAAGAAAGGAGGGGGGAAGGAATAGGAAAGAAAGGAAAAAGGAAAAGAAAAAGAAAGGAAAGGAAAGGAAAGGAAAGGAAAGAAAGGAAGAAGTAGGGAGGGAGGGGGGAGGGGGACAGAAGAGTGTGAGAGAGAGAGAGAGAAAGAAAGAAAGGAAAGAAAGAAAGAAACTAGCACCGTGAAAAGAGTCATCAGCAATTACTACTTCAGCCATATCTCTAGGTCACAAGTCATTTTCTCTTAAAAAAAATTGAACACATAACTTACATTGTTTTGTGGCATCCATTATGACTGATGAAAACATGATGGTGGTCTGATTCTCTAGCCTTTGTCACCTGGATTCTTTCTGTCGAAGCCTTTAAGATTTATCTTTATTTCTGGTAAACTGGAATTTTATAAAAATGTCTCTGGTATTTTTTTTTTAATTCAAATATACTGGGCACTCACACGTTTCCAATCTAAAGGCTCCAGCCATTTATCTCTGAGAAATTATACTACACTATTGATTGGATAATTTTTCTCTTCATGTTTTCTCCATTCTTTATGAGACTCCTATTAGCTACATATTGAATTGTAAATTCTTAAGAAATTTGACAATTTGACAGCTTTGAATTTTGGAACTCTTCAATATCTGATATTATATTTTCTGTATCAATTCATCTATCAGAGGACACTTAGGTTGATTCCGTATCTTGACTATTGTGAATACGCTGCAATGAACATGGGAGTAAAGAGATCTCTTTGCTATCCTGCTTTTATTTTCTTTGGATAAATAACCATAAAGAGGATTACTGAATCATATGGTAGTTCTATTTTTAGTTTTTTAGAAATCTCCATACTGTTTTCCATGTGGTTGGTTTCATGCCAATTTACATTCATGCCAAGGGTTTACATGCATCCAAGGGTTTCCTTTTTTCCATACTCTCACCAACTCTTATTATCTTTCATCTTTTTGATAATACTCATCCTAACAGGTGTGAGGCAATGTCTCACTGTGATTTTAATTTGCATTTCCTTGATAATTAATATTATTATATTGATAATATTGAGCATTTTTCATGTTCCTATTCACCATTTATGTCTTTTTTTCCCATAAGTTATTGGGGTACAGGTGGTATTTGGTTACAGAGTAAATTCTTTAGCGGTAATTTGTGAGACCGGTGCACCCATCATCTGAGCAGTATACCCTGAAACATATTTGTAGCCTTTATCCCTACCCCCCTCCCACTCTTTCCCCCAAGTCCCCGAAGTCCATCGTATCATTCTTATGCCTTTGTGTCCTCATAGCTTAGCTCCCACATATCACAGAACATACAATGTTTGGTTTTCTATTCCTGAGTTACTTCACTTAGAATAATATTCTCCAATCGAAATAGGAACACTTTTACACTGTTGGTGGGACTGTAAACTAGTTCAATCATTGTGGAAGACAGTGGCGATTCCTCAAGGATCCAGAACTAGAAATACCATTTGACCCAGCCATCCCATTACTGGGTATATACCCAAAGGATTATAAATCATTCTGCTATAAAGACATATGCACACGTATGTTTATTGCAGCACTATTCACAATAGTAAAGACTTGGAATCAACCCAAATGTCCATTAGTGACAGACTGGATTAAGAAAATGTGGCACATATACACCATGGACTACTATGCAGCCATAAAAAAGGATGAGTTCATGTCCTTTGTAGGGACATGGATGCAGCTGGAAATCATCATTCTCAGCAACCTATCGCAAGAACAGAAAATCAAACACTGCATGTTCTCACTCATAGGTGGGAATTGAACAATGAGATCACTTGGACACAGGAAGGGAAACATCACACACTGGGGCCTATTGTGGGGAAGGGGGGGCGGGGGAGGGATAGCATTAGGAGATATACCTAATGTAAATGATGAGTTAATGGGTGTAGCACACCAACATGGTACATGTATACATCTGTAACAAACCTGCACGTTGTGCACATGTACCCTAGAACTTAAAATATAAAAAAAAAAAAGAAGAATATTCTCTAGTCTCATCCAGGTCATTGCAAATGCTGTTAATTCATTTCTTTTTATGGCTGAGTAGTATTCTATCACATATATGTATGTCATATATATGATATATATTCATATATATAAATGTCATATATATGATATATATTCATATATATATATCACAGTTTATTCACTCGTTGATTGATGGGCATTTGGGTTGGTTCCACGATTTTGCAATTGTGAATTATGCTGCTATAAACATATGTGTGCCAGTTTCTTTTTCAAATAATGACTTCTTTTCATCTGGGTAGATACCCAGTAGTGTGGATTGCTGGATCAAATGGTAGTTCTACTTTTAGTTCTTTAAGGAATCTCCATGCTGTTTTCCCTAGTGGCTGTACTACTTTACATTCCCACCAGCAGTGTAGAAGTGTTCCCTGATCACCACATCCATGCCAACATCTACTGTTTTTTGACTTTTTGATTACCGTCATTCTTGCAGGAGTAAGGTGGTATTGCATTGTAATTTTGATTTGCATTTCTCTAATCATTAGTGATGTTGAACATTTTTTCATATGTTTGTTGGCCATTTGTGTATCTTCTTTTGAGAATTGTCTATTCATGTCCTTGGCCCACTTTTTGATGGGATTGTTTGTTTTTTTCTTACTGATTTGTTTGAGTTTGTTGTAGATTCTGCATATTAGTTCTTTGTCAGATGTATAGATTGTGAAGATTTTCTCCCATTCTGTGGGTTGTCTGTTTACTCTGCTGACTGTTCCTTTTGTCATGCAAAAACTCTTTGGTTTAATTAAGTCCCAGCTATTTATCTTTGTTTTTATTGCATTTGCTTTTGGGTTCTTGGTCATGAAATCTTTGCCTAAGCCAATGTCTAGAAGGGTTTTTCCAATGTTATTTTCTAGAATTTTTACAGTTTCAGGTCTTAGATTTAAGTCCTTAATCCATCTTGTGTCGATTTTTGTATAAGGTAAGAGATGGGGATCCAGTTTCATTCTCCTACATGTGGCTAGTCAATTATCCGAGCACCATTTGTTGAAAAGGGTATCCTTTCCCCACTTTATGTTTTTATTTGCTTTGTCAAAGATCAGTTGGCTGTAAGCATTTGGGTTTATTTCTGGATTCTCTATTCTGTTCCATTGGTCAATGTGCCTATTTTTATACCAGTACCATGCTGTTTTGGTGACTATGGCCTTATAGTATAGGTTGAAATCAGATAGTGTGATGCCTCCAGATTTGCTCTTTTGGCTTAGTCTTGCTTTGGCTATGCGGGCTCTTTTTTGGTTCCATATGAATTTTAGAATTTTTTTTTTCTAATTCTGTGAAGAATGGCAGTGGTATTTTTATGGGGATTGCGTTGAATTTGTAGATTGCTTTTGGCAGTATGGTCATTTTCACAATCTTGATTCTACCCATCCATGAGCATGGGATGTGTTTCCTTTTGTTCGTGTTGTCTATGATTTCTTTCAGCAGTGTTTTGTAGTTTTTCTTGCAGTGGTCTTTTGACTACTTGGTTAGTCTATTCCTAAGTTGTTGTTGTTTTGTTTTTGTTTTGTCTTTTTTTTTCTGCAGCTATTGTAAAAGGGGTTGAGTTCTTGATTTGATTCTCCACTTGGTCGCTGTTGGTATATAGAAGAGCTACTGATTTGTGTACATCAATCTTGTATCTGGAAACTTTGCTGAATTCTTTTATCAGTTCTAGGAGCTTTCTGGAGGAGTCTTTAGGGTTTTCAAGGTAAACTATCACATTATTAGCAAACAGTGACCATTTGACTTCTTTATGGATTGGGATGTCCTTTATTTCTTTCTCTTGTCTGATTTCTCTGGCTAGGACTTCCAGTACTATGTTGAAGAGGAGTGGTGAGAGTGGGCATCCTTGTCTTGTTCCAGTTCTCAGAGGGACTGCTTTTTGTATGTCTTCTTTGGAAAAATTTTTATTTAGGTCTTTTGCTCATTTGTAATTGGGTTATCTGCTTTTTTTTTTTTTTTTTTTTTTTTTTTTTTTTTGCCATTGAATTGTATGAGTTTCTTTTACATTTTGGATATTAACCCCTTATCTGATTTATGTTTTACAAATATTTTATCCCATTCCATAGGTTGTCATTTTAATTTTGTTAATTGCTCTCTTTGCTGTGCAGAAGCTTGTTAGTTTGATGTAGTCCCACTTGTTTAATTTTGCTTTTGTTGCCTGTGCTTTTTACGTCCTACCCAAAAAATCTTTGCCAAGACCAATGTAAAGAAGCTCTTTCCCTATGTTTTCTTCTAGGAGTTTTACAGTTTCACATCTTTACATTTGTCTTTAATCCATTTCAAATCAATTTTTGTATATGGTATAAGATAAGGGTCCCATTTCATTTATTTGCTTGTGGATATTCAGTTTTCCCAACAACATTTATTGAAGAGACTGTCCTTTGCCCAGTGTGAATTCTTGGCTCCCTTATCAAAGATTAGTTGACCATATATTAATGGGTTTATGTCTGGGCTTTTAATTTCATTCAATTTGTCTATGAGTCTGTTTTTACAGCAGTCCATACACTTTTAATTACTTAATTTTGTATTATAGCTTGAAATCATAACTGTAATACCTCCATGTTCTTTCTTAAGATTGTTTTGGCTATTGGAGGTCTAGTTCTCCAGTTTCTTGGAAAAGAAAGAATGATAAATTCTTAGTGGAATCCCTTTAATTATCACTTTTAAAGCCTAAATTGTTGTATTCAACAGCTGCACATTGCCCTGTAGTGGTTCTCAGTCCATAGTGTAACTTTAGTCAGTCTTTAATAATACCTGACTTAAGTTGCCCTGCTATTTTTTTTTTTTTTGGGACAAGAGTCCCGCTCTGTTGCCCAGGCTGGCGTGCAATGGCGCCATCTTGGCTCACTTCAAGCTCTGCCTTCCGGGTTACTGCCATTCTCCTGCCTCAGCCTCCCGAGTAGCTGGGACTACAGGCACCAGCCACCACGTCCGGCTAATTTTTTTGTATTTTTAGTAGAGGTGGGGTTTCACCGTGTTAACTAGGATGGTCTCAACCTGCTGACCTCATGATCTGCCCGCCTCAGCCTCCCAAAGTGCTGGGATTATAGGCGTGAGCCACCGCGCCCGGCCCTGCTGGCATTTTTATAGGCAGACTCCACACCGTATAGGTGGGACTTAATAGTTATAGTGGTGTACAGAAGTGCATCTGGTAAAGAGCACACCTTACAAAATGCTGTCTGGAAATACAAATTATATAAGCATAGTTGTTGACTGTAAAAGACCTCCAGTTAGGCAAACATACTATTGTAAATTTAAATTACAGTTTGTCTGGTCTTAACACTTCTATGAACTTTTGAGCATGTTTTCCAGCCTGATTTGGTTCCTTTAGTCTCTGTAAAAGGGAGAAGTACACATGCTATTATGAGTCTCACTGTTCTGTAATCATTAATTCTTCTTCTTTTTTTTTTTTTTAACATGGTACTTAGGCACATAAAGTTAGCAGCCTATTGGATGCATACTCAGGCCTCTTAAGTAATGAATCCGTGATCCTGGCTGTGAACTCCAGGTATGATAAGCTATCATGCTCTTTTATTTCCCTAATTGGATGTATTTAAAATGTTATCTCTTTAAAACATGTAATTGTGAAAAATTAAGAAATTACTCCAAATTCCACCATTATAATTTGGCAACTACTATTTCTTTCTCATACTCTTTTCCAGTCTTTCTGTATTGTATAGACAGGCAGATAATCTTTCTAGCTGCTTATGCAAGCTTCATTTGCCATCAGTTTGAAGATGCATCTCAATGTAAGAAATACTAAGATATGAAAAACATATTATCATTGATTACAGAAATTGTGGTAGTAATATAGTTCAACTGTTTAAAGCTTAGCATGGCTTTGTGGACTTGGCTGGGAATGTAACCACTCTTCGCATTATTATGTTTATGGAGAAATATATTCTGATTTCTAAATAATTGTTTATAGATAATATTTACAAAGAAATTAATTCCTTTATATTTAAAACATTATCATTTTTAAGATAATACTTAAGACTCATCTGTCATATAAAGCCAAAAGCTGAACCTCATTTTTGTTTATCACTAAGAAATGGCTGGGCCAGGCACATGGCTCATGCCTGCAATCCCAGCCCTTTGGGAGGCCGAGGTGGGCGGATCACAAGGTCAGGAGATCGAGACCATCCTAGCTAACATGGCAAAACCCCATCTCTACTGAAAATACAAAAAATTAGCCAGGCGAGGTGGTAGGCGCTGGTAGTCCCAGCTACTCGGGAGGCTGAAGCAGGGGAATGGCATGAACCCGGGAGGCAGAGCTTGCAGTGAACCGAGATGGCGCCTCTGCACTCCAGCCTGGGTGACAGAGCAAGACTCCGTCTCAAAAAAAAAAAAAAAAAAAAAAAAAAAAAAAAGAAATGGCCACCAAATTTCTATTATATTATTTGTTATCTCATCATTAATAATTATGCCTTTTTCTTGTCAGCTTTGTGGATCCCTTACTGCAGTTTGAATCTCAGCTGAAGATAATAGAGTTATCCTTTGGAATGATAGTTGTCATGCCAACTCTTGACAAAGTAAAAGAAATGGGGAGCAGTAATGAGGACTTTGAGGACATGGAGGTAAAATTTTTCTTCCTTTAATCATTGTAGGATATTATTACACATCACAGCAATCCTGCAGAATGTGTCTCAGCAGGTGATAATCTTGAGAGTCCTCCTCTTCACTCTTTTTAGTTGTAACAGTCAGTGCACTTATCTATACCCCTGGACTCCTTGTGAGTTCTACAACCCATGGGATTTTAGTGGATTCTGTAGGATTTGTAGGAGCAAATAAGTGAAGATATTTTTGGGTAATTGGTTTAGCAAGAATAGGGAGTTTGCTGGCAAATGTTTCAAAGAATGGAATAGGAACATAGAAAGATGGAAGTAGAAAGAATCATATAGTAAGATTAGCAAACATCTGTGGTCTCCATTTCCTCAGCATTTCTATACAGTGAACTCGCTCTATAAGCTAGAGAAGAAATTCGTGGCTTATGGTATAACGTGAGGTCTCAGCATAGCCACCTCTCTCCTTTCTTCAGTTTGTGGAGAGAACCTAGAACACTCAGATGCAAAACTATCAGGCCAATTATTTCCTTTTATAAGAGCTTCTATACAAATATCAGATAATTTCAGCCTCTTCTGCAATTGATGCAAGGTGACATTAATGTAGAAACTTTCTCAGCTATATTCCTATATCCCTAACACAGATTTTTAGGCTGCTAATTTTCCCAAATGTGCCATTCTTTTCCAACTTGACCTCTTCCAAATATTTCTGAATGGCTACCTGAGAATACTCAGAGATACTTTTACTTTTTACTGGTGAGGACCACTCTGGTAGTTGGAAGAAGAAAAATAACTTTCTGAGTTAAATGAAACTCTTCTTCCAATACTAGCAAGAAAGAAAAAAAATGTGTTGTTATATAGCATTTCAACATCCAAATGCCCCATGTTTATTAATGTTCCATGTATTTTATATGTCAGCTACTCACACATGGAAATTTCCAATACCTACATAGCATACAATTTCTAGTACCTACATAGTGTGTGGAACAATAAATCTTACTGTTTCCATCTATTTTACATATAAAATGTATTCAATATTGGATTTTTTTTTTTTTTTTTTTTTTTTTTTTTTTTTTTTGAGACAGGGTCTTGTGCCGTCACCCAAACTAGAGTGCAGTGGCACTATCTTGGCTCACTGCAGTCTCCACCTTCTGGGCTCAAGCAATCCTTCCATCTCAGCCTCTCAAGTAGCTAGGACTACAGACATGCACCACCATACCTGGTTAATTTTTGTTTTGTTTTGTTTTGTTTTATAGAGATGAGTTCTCACTACGTTGTCCAAGCTGGTCTCAAACTCCTGAACTCTAGTAATCCTCCCACCTTAGCCTCCCAAATTGCTGGGATTATAGGTGTGAGCCACTGTGCCTGGCCTGAATTATATTTAAATATGACGTTTGGGTAACTTGTAGGTGTCAGTTAAAATAAGAACCAAGTCACATCATGCTGGAATCTTCTCCAACCTATTTCAAATCACAAAGGCATAAAAGTCTATTTTTTTACATAGATAGTAGTAAGTGTCAGCACTTAAAATAGCAATTACTGTCTACCTCCATCACAACTACTCAGGTGGATATTCACAAATTAATGCTTTCAATGAACTTAAAGCAACAGTTAGAATAAAATATATTCATGTTATTACATTCTAAAAGACGATGGAAAATTGAAAAGTATATGTACAAGAGTATCCCGAAACAAGCACTAGAAAGATAATCTATAAACAGCTAAGGCAAGAGAAAATTTAAAATTTTAGATGTGAGAATTTTTCTAAATCTTCATCATTAGAATAGGAAAGAAAACTTTTTATAAATAGGGGGACAAAACTATTAGCCAGGGCTATGTTCTTTTTGAAAATTAACTCATACCTAATGTAAATGACGAGTTAATGGGTGCAACACACCAACATGGCACATGTATATATATGTAAGGAACCTGCACGTTGTACACATGTACCCTAGAACTTAAAGTATAATCATAATAATAATAAAAAATAAAGAAAAAAATGAACCCAAAATCATGCATCCAGTGAAAATAAATCCAACATATTGAATTCTCAAGCAAAATCACATTTAAGCACAAAGAATATTGAGAAAATGCAGCATTCATAAACATGGAGAAGTAAGTTTTTATAAAATTAAATTTACAGCTTTTCCTCCTATAAACATGGTAGATGCAGGCCGGGCGCCGTGGCTCACGCCTGTAATCCCAGCACTTTGGGAGGCCCAGGCGGGTGGATCATGAGGTCAGGAGATCGAGACCATCCTGGCTAACACGGCGAAACCCCGTCTCTACTAGAAAAATACAAAAAATTAGCCGGGCGTGGTGGCGGGCACCTGTAGTCCCAGCTACTCAGGAGGCTGAGGCAGGAGAATGGCGTGAAACTGGGAGGTGGAGCTTGCAGCAAACCGAGATGGCACCACTGCACTCCAGCCTGGGCGAGAGAGTGACACTCCATCTCAAAATAGTAATAATAATAATAAAGAAAGAAAGAAAGAAAAAAACCATGGTAGATGCTTATTATAGAAAATGTAAAGATTATAGAAAGTCACTAAATAAAAAATACTCATTCTATTTCTCAAAGGGAATTACATTTTTATGTTTTCCTTTGTCTTTTTTCTTCGTATATTTTTTAATATCTGAGATAATGCTAGAAGTCTTTAAATATGTGTGGCATTTTACAATTTGATGTTAAGTATTTTCTGTGTCACTGATTTATGTTCAAGGAATTGAAACCCAATTAAAAGTAACTTTTAAGCAAGAAAAAAGCTGTAGACACTAGGTAAAAGTTTATCTAAGACTGGCTGTGCAATGTTTTTGTGTTTCAGAATTTATACCACAATATTTTAAATATATATGAGAACATTCTTCTGACCTTGGTGTCTAAAGACCTCTACAAACTACAAATCTTAAAGGTAAAGGGGAAATAAGTAGTTTAATTTTCTTGTCATAAATCTAGTATGCTCACTATGCTTCGCTGTCTTTTCACTCGCTATATTTGTGTCTCCTTCAAGTATTTGATGACTGAAAGTTTTTCTTTACCACAAAAGAGGGAAATGTAGTCACTTCCCTTTGTTTGAATTACAGAGGCACACTTTTAGGAATTTAATTTGGGAAGGACAGCATCAACAGGCACTTGAAAAACCAGGTCTCATGTGGTGCTATATGGGTGAACACAATTTGGAGTGGCAGAGAAAGTATTAGAGAGCAGTGTTAGCCTAAACTATCCTCAAGTTCACATCGCTATGAAACCATGCTGTGTATGTCTGTATGCATGCTGCTTCTTCATCAACTCAGGTACTAAAGAAAATGCTGAGCATTCTATCTTCATGGATACTACTGTACCTAAAGAAGGCCTAATGACAATTCAAAACCTATTTTTCACAACTTAATTTTTTAATGTCTAAACCAGAGACAGAATACTGCACTGCATGTCTTATGGTCTTCAATTTTGCATTCCTAACATGTTGGCATCAGAGGCCAACTGTGTAGAAGTACTGGAAAAACAGATCAATTTATCCTACTGGGAGCATCTATGAGCTGTATAAATCATAAATACACACAAGTAAAGAAGCAGTATTGGTATTTATGAGGACAAAAAGGAATTTGAAGAAAAATAAAATGTATTAGGCTAATTTGTGCCTAATTTGAGCCAACTGGTTTTTTTTAATTATTCATTTAACAAATGTTGTCCACTAGCTAGCCACATGCAGAAGATTGATATTGGACCCCTTCCTTACACCATATACAAAAATTAACTCAAGATGGATTAAAGACTTAAATGTAAACCCCAAAACTATAAAAATCCTAGAAGACAACCTATGCAATACCATTCTGGACATAGTAGCAAGCAAAAATTTCATGAAAAAGGTACCAAAAGCAGTGCAACAAAAGCAAAAATTGACAAATGGGATCTAATTAAACTGAAGAGTTTTGCCCATCGTAAGAAACTATCAATAGAGTAAACAGACAACCTACAGAATGGGAGAAAATTTTTGCAAACTATGCATCTGACAAAGGTCTAATATCCAGCATCTAAAAGGAACTTAAATTTACAAGAAAAAAAAATCCATTACAAAGTGGGCAAAGGACATGAACAGACACTTTTCAAAAGAAGACATACATGTGACCAACAAGAATATGAAAAAAAAAGCTCAACCTCATTGATCATTAAAGAAATGCAAATCAAAACCACAATGAGATATCAACTAACACCAGTCAGAATGGCTATCCATAAAAAGTCAAAAAACAGCAGATGCTGGCAGGGTTGTGGAGAAAAATAAATGCTTATACACTGTTGATGGGAGTGTAAATTAGTACAACCATTGTACAAAACAGCATAGTGATTCCTCAAAGACCTAAAAACAGAAATACCATTTGACCCAGCAATTCCATTACTGGATATGATATATCCAGAGGAATATAAATTGTTCTGTCATAAAGACATATGCACACATGTTGCAACACTATTCACAATAGCAAAGACATGGAATCAACCTAAATAACCACCAATGGTAGACTGGACAAAGAAACGGTAGTACACATACACCATAGGATACTATGCAGCCATACAAAAGAATGAGATTATGTGATTTGCAGGAATTTGGATGGAGCTGGAAGCCATTATCCTTGACAAACTAACACAGAAACAGAAAACCAAATACTGCATGTTCTCACTTATTAGTGAGAGCTAAGTGATGAGAAAACATGGACACTTATTGGGGAACAACAGATACTGGGGCGTAACAAAGGGTGGAGGTTGGGAAGAGGGAGAGAATCAGGAAAAATAATTAGTGGGTACTAGGCTAATACCACAAGTTTATCTATATAAAAACCTGCACATGTACCCCTGAACTTAAAATAAAAGTTAAAAAAAGTTGTTATCCTCACGACCCTTCACGGTGATTATGAATCCTCCCCTTCCGTGCCCGTGCATGCTCTTTTATTCACCCCATGAAATTATCAATAGTTTCCATTTATTGAGTTAAGCATTGACTCCATGTCAGACACTAAATTGAATATGTGAGTTATCTCATATAATTCTTAACATAATCTCGTGAGGGGGTTACTGTAATTTCTTCCATTTCACGATAAAAAGAAATGAAAACAGAGAAAGGAGCAATAATATATATAATGCTAATGTGTGGAGGAGCCCCTCTATCTTGGGAACCTGTTACTTAACCACTTTGTTCTTATACCTACCTTGCCTAAAATTTTCCCTGATTCTCGAAAAGGGCTGAAACCTCACTCCTGAAAAGGCCAAGGCAGAGGCTGACCTCTCTGAGATTTAGAAACTCTTTCACCTTAGGAAATAGACTTCAAACATTTTTCACAATGGGAGCAAGAGCAGGTGAAGAGGTTTGGCCAACCATTGACATAAATATAGTAGACCCTGACAGATTGCCTTAAAGAAAACTATTAATGGTGGTTAGTATATGAGACATATGCAGTATTCTTCCTTTCTCAAGAGAAGAATTAATCCCTCTGTGGATTAAGAACAGCTAGAAGGTGCAGCTAAGACAGATTTGAATCAAAATTTGCAAGAACTTTCTAACAAACCTGCCTCCAGTAATGTACTCTCTAACTATAAGCCAGAATATTTGAGTGGTGAATTGGCAGAGGAATTCTGGAATGTCTTTTAAATCTGAAATGCAGCTTGTCATTTAAAAATAAAAGGGAGAATACATACGTTGAAAGAAAAAGAGGAGGCAAAGCAGCTGATAATCATATCATAGCCTCGTGCTGAACTATTCATGGTGCTAATAAAGTGACTATTATAGTGGATATTAGTAAATACTTGTTGAATAGAATAAAATAAAATAAAACCCAGAAACAGTTTCTATAGTAGATGAAGTAGTATACTAGATGCTTATTGTCTGGGTTTTTGAGATAAATGTAGGTTAAGTGTGAAATAACCAGGAGACTGTGGGAATGCCTGAATTGGTGAAGTTGGAGAATAGAGGAAAGGTTCTTGGAAAATGGAAATTGCATGGTTCAAGGATGACTTTGTGTTTCCAACAGGAAATGCTCGTGTGGATGAGTAAAGATAGCTCATATCTGCAAGAGAGAATCATGGTGATCATCAACAAGGTGTTAAGATTTACAGTCAGGAAAGTCAGAAAATATGTAAGTCACAGAGTATAACAATGCCACCTGATTCTGAAGACTGCATTTCTATAGTGCTGCTTTCCGTGTCTTGGGTCCTAACAGTACTTGACAGGTCCTTGGTATTATTGTACTGGTAGGTTGGTTGGGATATCAGAAAAGGGGTCAATATCCTACATGACTTTTTGTCAATCAGAACAGTTTCTCAAACAATTGGTTAAGATGCATCATGCTTTATGCAAAGAACATGAAGGTGTTAAAACCAGATTCTTGCTGACTCTGAAATTTCCTCTGTAGACCACAATTTGTAATTTTTAAAATTCTTCCAACCTTACCTGTCTTCTTATGTATTACTTCCTAAAATAATTTGAAAGCTGTTATTTATTTATTTATTTTAAATTTATACAAGTAATCCTCAAGTTCTTTCATTGTGAAACATGCTAGAGGTAGAGCATAAGTCTCCCTTTACTATCCTCTCCACACCAACCCTGTCCTTAGCCATGTCAGCATGATGTGTGTCCTACCAAACCACTTTCAATGTGCATACCCACATATAAAACACACACTGAAATACATAGCTTTATTACTTATTGTTTCTTTACTAAAGTTGTATTTACATATGGTTCTACAATTTGCTTTTTTCACTGAAACAATACATCCTACAGATATTTTCATGTCAACATATGTAGATTCATTTTATTATTTTAAATACAGTTTATAGCCCATAGTTTTAACATATTATGATCCATTTAGCTATTTTTCAGTTGATGGACATTAAAGTATCATTTAATTTTTTCTGCTTCAAACAATACAAAATGGACATCTTTGTGCAAGTACATGAGTGTGTACCTGGAAAGGCTTAGAAAGGTGATAGTCAGATAAAGAAATATGATAGGTTAAAGTTTAGTAACACAAAATTGTCCACCAATTTGCATTCTTATAAATATTAAACTGCCCATTTCCCCACACCTTCACAAATACTGGGATATAATCAGACTTTAATTTTTGCATTTCAGATGGAGAACAAATAGGTATGTCATAATCACCAATATTTACTGAGTTTGTCTATACTTTGAATGCCATCATGGCCTGCCTTCTAAAAAATGTCATACTACCTATGAATATTTCTATTTTGTGGATACTGTATATTCAGCCTCTGTTTCCCAACCCATCCTTTACAGCGATTTTTAAACATACTCTGCTAATTACTTATCTGATTGCTGGAGTCACTTCAGGAGGAGATAAAAGTAAAGAGGGTGAGAAACACGCATTCATGATGTTATCTTTATTCATTTTCTACTGCTTGTACAAGCAGTCCCCAGATTTATTGAGATGAAGAATCTAGATGAGCTTTGTAATACATTTGAATTTTTACTATTGTGTTTAAACTCAGCTTTGGAACATAATACAATTTACTTAGACGGGGGATACAGTCCAGGATGTTCTTTGTATCATGCTGATTCCCTATTTCAGTGCCCAAAAAAAGAGAGTGAGTGGCTTATTTCAATCTTCTGATTCTCTGACCTGGGAAGGCAGCCTTTCTCTAATTTCTAAAATAGCTTGAGTTATACATCGGGTGTCCAGAAAGTTCACCACTGAAAATTTTGCAAGTGAAGCTTGACAGTAAGTGTATCTCACCACTCAAGACTGTTTTCTGCGCAGTTCCTAAAATGTGTTATATACTCAGCAAGTATTTGATGACAATTGTTTGACTAGAGCCTAGTCACATGTTTCTCTCTTCATTTGATATATTCTAGTGAATTCCACTCAAGTAGCAGATAGACATTTTGGAGTTTCATCTTCTGTCACCTCTTTCCATTACTGTAGTAGAATTCATTCTCCTTTGCATACATCCCATCCTTCAACTGCAAAGGAATAAATATGTAAATTCACATGTGAAGCGGAAGTTTCTCATAAATTGTTAGTTGAGAGTTCCTAGCTATAACTCAGATTTGTTTGAGAAAACCGATGGAGTAACCTATTACTCTGTTCTGCAATGTTCACTAAGTGCCACCAGGTGGAAGTACTTCAGCATTTTCCTGGACATTGAAACTAGAGCTAGAATCAACCAGCTCATCACTATCAGGGAAGCATAAAACTTCACTAAGTTTGCTTTCTCTTTAAAATAATGTCTTGTAAAGATGATTAAGCCAGTGAAATTAATTGGGGAGGCAAATATACAAAACAAAAAAATCAAAACACATTGTTGATAAATTAAAATCTGAGATTCCCACAGCCCCGGTCTGTGCATCTCTGTATCTGACACATTGTAGATCATCAATGAATATTTGTTCTACCCTTCTCTAAGTGCATCCACCTCATTTGTTGTCTGGTACTGTTCCTACATTGGATAGACTTTTTTCTTCATAATAACCCTAGCCTAGGTCCTCCAGAGTGTCAGAGATTCTTGTCCTATTGAACAATTCTATCATTTTTATCTTGTCATAAACATTTTTAAAGTGATGATTTGTCTCACATGACCCATGTGCCCATCAGGATAGAGAAACTCCTACACTCAAAGCACATGTTCCTTCAATTAAATGATTCAACTTTCAACAGGCAAAGAAATGTGAGTTAAGCATGTCAGCTTATAGCACTGAGATGTTTTTTCCCTAGCTTTGTCCCTTTGGCACATCAGCATTTAAAAATGGATGGTGGATTTCCAGCTAAATCTAACAAATTGTCCACATGTATATATCTCTTTCTTCTCCAGAGTCTCCACAAAATGATGGTAATAAAATATTTTAAAAGTATAAATACACAGCAACAAAGAGAATTAATGAAGTGTTTTCAATGGGCTAGTCATGCCAACAAATTTCTGGAAGACAGATTAGTTAGAAGATAAAACCTGGCAGGGGAACTGAGTGGTGGGAGACCATGAGCATAGGATAGGGGTTAGCTGAAAGAAAAGCAGTTTTCCCTGTAGAACCCTAGAGGGTGAGTTATGAAAGGCCAAATAATGATAAGGGGTGGGAGTCAAGGCAGGCTGGAAACATATGCATTAATTCAAAGTATTAATTGAAAGCATGTACAGAAGAACGTATGTTGTCCCGCATTCCTCTTGACACACATTGGCAGACAGAAGTTGAGAATTTTTCTTTTGCAAAAACCATTGTTAAGTTCCCTGAGAAAAGAGTCTTGCATTCTATCTGGATATACTACAGCATGACTCTAGCCCCCCTCCTAGCTGCTCTAAAACAAAGTACAACAGGTGGCAACCCTTGCTCACACACAAAACCCCATCAACAGGCATTACATCCTTAAATATTAAGCAGCAACCACACTTTGTGAAATTTGGGGAAACTCTGCAAATAAAAGAGACAGACAAAGGTAAATAAAGAAAAAAATACTATTAACGATAGAGAGACAGCTGGGCTTTGTGGCTCATGCCTATAATCCCAGTGCTTTGAGAGCCTGAGATGGGAGGACCTCTTGAGCCCAGGAGTTCTGGGCTGCAGTGAGCTATGATCACACCACTGCAGTCCAGCCTGAGTGACAGAGTGAGACCTCATCTCCAAAAAAATTAAAAATAAAAATAATTTAAAAAATAAAATAAAGAGATAATGCAGGGTACAGATGAGAAAGACATAGGTACATGCCAAAAGGAAATATAACTAAAGTGAGCTTAGCCTATACATTGAGTAATTTTACCTAGTCATGGTGAGACCATATTATTGATTTTTAACTTTTAGAATTAATCTATAAACCCAGCACAGAAAAACTTAAATGAGTTACTGAACACAATGTAAATGCTACGAGCTCAAAAGTGCAAAAATTAAAGTGCAGAGAATAGTTTAGTGGTTCTCCAACAAGTTAAACATAGAATTGCCATTTGACACAGAAATATTAGGTATATACCTAAAAGAATTTAACAGTTGTTCAAACAAAAACTTATACAAAGTGTTCATTGCAGCAAAATTCACAATAGCTGAAAAGGGCAATCTAAATGTCCATCAACAGGCAAATGAACAAGTAAAATGTAACATACTCATATGGCATATTATTCACTCATAAAAAGGTATAAAGTTGTATACATGCTACAACATGCATAAACCTTGAAAACATTACACTAAGTGAAAGAAGCCAGGCACAAAAGGCTACATTCTGGATGATTCTACTTATGTTCCTATTCTGTTATTACGTTTTATCCTGTTATATTCCTATTCTGTTTTTCTGTTCTATGAAACAAGAAATAAAAGTATTAATATAGTAGTAAAACACAAAAGTAGAAGAATTAAAAATAATATACTATGATGAGTAATGTTCTCTATTGAGAGAATTGTGGGGAAGTGGAAGAATGGAATTGAGATAGACAATGTCTCAAACTGATGTTAGAAGTGAAGATGCATTGTTTATAGAAACAAGGATGACTTCCAGAAGAAGCAGCTGAAAACCACGGAAGTGGTTGCTTCTGGAACCTAGCACTTAAAACTATCATTATTGTTAAGATAAGCGACTGGAGAGGCCAGATCTACAAAGAAAGGGCACAGTTAAAAGGGCCAGAAAACTAAGCAGGAATACTTAGGTTTAGGAGTGAATACCGAGAAGCTACTTTTCTCCATTTTTTAAATATTTGCTTCTTTTTAGTACTTGGGTAGATTTTCTATAAAGCCAGGATATATCATATTGAAAGCTCTCAAAGTCTTGTCTTAGAGGAGGGGTAGCTGTGGTTGTCACGCTTCTGAATGGCTGTGCAGGATATACATCAGTGTGCTCCATGATCCACGCTGCCTTACTCCTCTCTCGGCCTACCTTGGGTCATGTCCCACTCCCTAAACATGCCTTTTTAGTTGGTGACAGTAAGTGGAAATGCAATCTAGGCACGACCACACATACTCTGCTAGAGGCATCCACCTAACATATACAGTTAGATAGATCCTAACTGGCAAACAGAAGAGAAGGAAACCACGAGGAGTTTCATTTACAAAAACATCCACTAAGAACTACACATTTAACAAGTTCCTGAGCAGGGATAATCAGGGAGGACATTTGAGGCAAAACCTGTAATATAAGATGACTGTGAGGCCAGTCCCCTGTAAGTGGTGCTCAGCTTCAGTGAGTTAAGCTGTGAGAAGTACTACTCTTCTCTCATGCCCTGTAGAGAGAGAAAACTTGCTCCTTTTTCTCATGCCCATACACAACGATGGTTTTTAAGATCTTGCCATCGAGTGGGGGAAAAAAAACCTTGGAATATAAACCCAAAGAAAAGGACTTCCAGGGAAAGAGAGCATTTCTCCCTAGGGCCTAGAGCAGAGGCAGCTGCTACTGTCTGCTCCCAGACTCTCCAAAGCCACAGAGCTCCTAAAAGGGGAAGGACCAGGCCAGTCTTCGTATGGGTGGAAAAGAATACAAGCAGAATATCCACGGAAAAAAAGATATTTATAATCTCTGTTCTCCTACTGAGACCTTCACTCCCCACATCACAATTCAATTATGGCCTTGGCCCATGACCCAGATGACCCAGGCCACTTCATATTTCTTCCTTAGGAATTTCTGTGTGTGTGTGAGAGAGAGAGAGACAGAGTGGGCAGGAAGTGGTGAGGTAAGTCACGTAAAGGGCAGGGAAAATGGGGCATGAAAAAGGTCAACAGAAGCAGAAGCAGGCCTTGCGATCCCTCAGGAGTTTACCATCAACAATTGCTCCAATCATCAAAGCCTCTACCTAGGAAAAGTAATCACTTGTCTTGGGGGCAAGAACTATCTGCAAGCCATGCTGCTAGTTCGCCAAATCTACATTTAATCAGAGCCCTTCTTTGTTTTAAAAAAAGGCACACACAATTGGTAAAGGGCACCCATAATTTCATAAAAGCAAATGCCTTCTCTATCTTTCCTCTTTTCTATCTCTACTCTCTTCTCTATGTGGATATTCTCTAGCCAAACAGGTCCATTAAGATGAAAATCTAAATATTTGACTAGTCGAAGTGTTGAAGAAGTTGTAGAAGGAAATACGGAAATATTTTGGTAGTAGCTTTGACATCAAAAGCAAATGCTCTGCATTTTAAAAAATTTCCCTGGGAGGAATCAGAACAACTTCAAGAGGAAAAGTGGCATACCTCCTCAGTGACTTATAGTGTTTCATATGTGGAAAAGGAAACACTAAAGGTTTTGGAAATACACATCCCACCTTACTTTTCCACGTCCTGGGAATTTGCTACCCGCAAATGGCTACCCACTTCATGGCACAGAAACTAACATTAGTTGAGTCACCATTATTTCCAAGTACTTTGCTAGGATTTTTTCTTCTTGTCATCAGTGTTACCCCTTACTCTCCACAATAACTGTTACAAAGTGGAATTTATTATCTTCATTTCACAGATGAGGAAATTGAGAGTCAGTAATGGGGCCAGGATTTGATTACAGATATTGTAAACTCTGAAGCTTATCTTAGAATCCTAGTCTGATTTATAACAGGATCAGATGCATGCAGACATTTTCACGTTGGCTATGCATAGCAAATGAATGTTCTCCTTTGTTTCTCCATTAGACAAGTGTTGATGCTCCATGTTTGGGTCTCCTGGCAGCAGAGCTATCTCTTTTGTGTTCCCATGAAGATCCCTCGATTGTACAACAAGCGTCATTGGGAATGTGTCACCTCCTCTACATTGCACAGTGTCAGAATGGTAAGAATGGTTCACTATCTTTTCTCAGGGTTACTAAGAATATATCCCTCGTTATGCAATTTATGGGTCCTGGGAAGGCTCTATGTCTGTTAATTTCTAAATCCTGTCCCAAGAGTCATAGCTATACTTTCTAAAATGTATCTTTGAATCTTTTTCGCATTGTCAAGAAATTCTGGTAATAGTGTGGTTGGTTCTTCAAGATTTATAAAGTACTGTTCTTAGATTACTTGAGTATTAATGGTGGGGAGAGGAATGCTGGGTAGAACCAGGAAGGACGGAGAAGGAGAGAGTTTACCAATGGGACTTTAAAAATGAGGTATTTTTTCTATCTAATTGAGCATCTGATAGACTACTCAGAAGATTCTTGCTTCAATGGTGGAGAAAAATCAGCCTAGGATTAAAATAAATGTTGCTATGACTTGTCTAACAAAACATAAAAGCAAGACCTGAAAGTATTAAACTATTTCCAAGTAATTTAATTGCATTTTAGAACAAAGCTTAAAAATACTTGTATATTTGTAAGGGGTGGAGCCTTTGTCTATGGAGCCTATGCCTCTGCTTCTGTCCAGGATATAATAACAGAGAACAGATTTACTCTATTTACCCTCCTATAATAAGCAACCTTAATATATGTATAGTTTTTGGCCAGGCGCAGTGGCTCACGCCTGTAATCCCAGCACTTTGGGAGGCCAAGGCGGGTGGATCACAAAGTCAGGAGATTGAGACTATTGGCTAAAACGGTGAAACCCCGTCTCTACTAAAAAATACAAAAAAATTAGCCGGGCATGGTGGCAGGTGCCTGTAGTCCCAGCTACTCAGGAGGCTGAGGTAGGAGAATGACATGAATCCGGGAGGCGGAGCTTGCAGTGAGCCAAGATCACACCACTGCACTCCAGCTTGGGTGACAGAGCGGTGACAGAGCGGAACTCCGTCTCAAAAAATATATATATGTGTGTGTGTGTGTGTGTGTGTGTGTGTGTGTGTGTATATACATATATATGTGTGTGTGTGTGTGTTTATATATATGTGTATATATATGTGTATATATGTGTGTGTGTGTGTGTATATATGTATATATATGTATTATATATATGTGTGTGTATATATATATACACACACACACATAGTTTTCAATTCATTGGACATTAAATAACAAAGGATAATGACTCTTGAAAGATGAGAAGATAAGAACAAATGAGGTGGGGTTTGTAATTGCCTAAGCTTACCACCTAGAGTACATTTCTAGGAGCTATCACAAAAAGAGATAAGCCAGTGGTCTCATCAAGTTAAAAAGAAATGGGAGTCCAGATAGGTCAATATCTAGAGTTGAAAGGCCAGGGTACCAGAACGGGGTACATGAGTACATGCACACACATACACACACACACACGCACAAACCCACAAACTCGAGATCTTCAGAGATCTAAAGAGAGCCCCCTTTAAGTATTTAGCTGAGTACTAATGAGAATATGCATGTGAGTAAACTGCCTGAGTTCGAAGGGTGGGAAACAACAAAAACGATTACAGAAAAAGATCCAGTGCTCAACAAAGGCTGGTGATAATACCTATGCCTGTAAGCCAGAATTTAAAAGCTTATAATTCACAAGTACTGAGGTAGAGTACTCAGATGGGTTTTGTCTCATTAGGAGAAAAAAATCATCCCCAGACCAAACTGTTTTAGTGCTACCTAAAAAGGCCTAAAAACAAGATCTAAAAGTATCACTATCTCCAAATAATTTAATTATTTACCAAAACAAAGCTGAAGAATACCCCTAGAAATAAAAAAATTCCTGCACTCAACAAGTTAAAATGAACATGTCTGAAGTCCAATTAAAAAAAAAAATTATTAGGCTGGGCATGGTGGCTCACGCCTGTAATCCTAGCACTTTTAGAGGCTGAGGCGGGCAGATCACCTGAGGTCAGGAGTTCATGATCAGCCTGGCTAAAATGGTGAAATCCCATCTCTACTAAAAATACAAAATTAGCTGGACATGGTGGTATGTGCCTATAATCCCAGCTACTCAGGCTGAGACAGGAGAATTGCTTGAACCTGTGAGGCGGAGGTTGCAGTGAGCCAGGATCACGCCACTGCACTCCAGCCTGGGCAATAGAGAAAAGGCACGAATGATAGAATGAGTAGAGTGTGACATTAAAAGAATTATTATAACTATATTCCACTTATTTAAGGAATTAGAAGATAAAAACATCTTAAGTAGAGACATAGAAAAACTCCTAAAAGACCTATATTGAACCTCTGGAGATAAAAATGACAGTATCTGAGAAGAAAAATTCTCTGGCATGGATTAACAACATTGCAGAAGAAAAGATTCATGAGCTTGCAGACATAGTAATTATCAAAATTTAAACAGAGAAATAAACAACTGAGACAAATAGAGCATCAATGAACTATGAGGCATGTCTAATTTGAGTCTCTGAAGAGCTTAATACATATCTTATTTGAGTCTCTGAAAGTGAGAAAGTCAGGACAGAAAAACAAATTAAAGAATAATGACTGAAAAATTTTCGAGTGTAATAAAAGCTATAAACTCACACACCAAAAAACATGGCAGAGAACAGGAAATGTGAAGAAAAGAACATCAAGGCACATCATAATTAAATTGCTTACAAGTGATAAAGAAAAAAATCTTAAAAGGAGCCAAAGAGGAGAAAGGACATTATATATAGAGAAACAAAGGTAAGGGTGACAGCAGATTTCTCATCAGAAATGACACAAGTTATAGGCAATGAAGCCAACATAAAAAAATACAGAAAAGAAGAAAAACAGTGTCAATCTAGAATCCTTAAATGAGTAGAAATATATTTCAAAAAAAAAAAAAATAAAGACATTTTAGATATACAAGAGTTGCTAGAATTAATTACCATCAGATCTTTAACTGCAAGAAATGTTAAAGAAAATTCTTTTAGAAAAGGAAATTATACCAGATGAAAATCTAGATCTACAAAAAGGAATGAAGAGCACTGGAAAACTTCAACAACATAGATAAGTATTCATTTCTCTCTCTTATTTAAATCTCTTTAAATGATAGCCAGCTCTTTAAAGCAAAAATAATAACAAAAGTAAAATGTATAAAAACAATAACACAAAAACTTAAAGGGGAAAATGTATAAATGTGTTTTAAAATTTTTCTCCTATGCACAAAGCTATAAAATAGCACTTGAAAGTAAACTGTAATAAGTTAAGGATGTATCATCTAAACCCTAAAGCCACCACTAAGATAACATAGCAAAAAGTTATATATAATAAGCCAAAATGGAGCTAAAATGGAATCATGGAAAATAATTTAAAATGAAGCAAAAAGAATAGGGAAAAAAATAAGAAAAAATAGTAAACAAATAATCAAAAAAAAATTTTAACCCAATCATAATAAATGTAAATGTTCTAAATATCCGAAGTAAAGAGACAGAGATTGTCAGACTGAATAAAAAGCAAGCCTCAACTATATGCTGCCTACAAGAAACTCACTTTAAATATAAAACACACATGAATTAAATGTTAAATGTTAGAAAATGATATGTTAACAATAATAAAAAGAAAATTAGAGTGGCTACATTATATTGCTATAAAAAGATATATTTTAGAGATAAGAATGCCTCCAAGGAAAAAAAAAGTCATTTCATAATGATAAAGGGATCAATTAATTAGGGGGACATAATAATTTTTTTGAATAGATTTAGGAGGTACAAATGCTGATTTGTTGCTTGGATATATTGACTAGTAAGCATCACCTAAATAGTGTACATTTTACCCATTAGGTCCTTTCTCATCCCTCACCCCACCTTTCATCTTCCTACCTTTATGAGTCTCTGATGCCTATTAATATGCTCTGTATGCCCATGTGTACACATTATGTAGTGAGAACCTGTGGTATCTGACTTTCTGTTTTGAGTTATTTCACTTAAGATTGTGACCTTTTTTGCCTCAATGATCTGTCTAATACTGTCAGCAGGATATTGAAGACTCCCATTATTATTGTGTGGGATGTTGAAATCTCTCACTATTATTGTGTGGGAGTCTAAGTTTCTTTGACGATCTCTAAGAACTTGCTGTATGAATCTGGGTGCTCCTCTCTTGGGTGCATATTTATTTAGGATGGTTAGGTCTTCCCATTGAATTGAATCCTTTTCCATTTATGTAAATGCCCTTTTTGTCTTTTTTGATCTTTGCTGGCTTAAAGTCTGTTTTGCCTGAGATTAGGATTGCAACCCTAGCCTTTTTCTGTTTTCCATTTGCTTGGTAGGGTTTCTCCATTTCTTTATTTTGAGGCTATAAGTGTCATTACATGTGACATGGGTCTCTTGAAGACAGCATACCATTGCATCTTTGTTCTTTATTAAGCTTGCCACTCTGTGCCTTTTAATTGGAGCATTTAGCCCATTTACCTTCAAGGTTAGTGTTATTTATGGATTTGATCCTGTCATGATGTTAGCTGATTAATTATGCAGACTTGTTCATGTGATTGCTTTATGTATTACTGGTCTGTGTACTTCAGTGTGTTTTTGCTGTGACTAGTGCTGGTCTTTCCTTTCCATATTTAGTGTTCTTTTCAAGAGCTCTTATCAGGCAGATCAGTGGTAATGAATTTCTTTGGCATTTGCTTGTCTAAAAAGGGTCTTATTTCTCCTTCGCTTAGGAAGTTTAGCTGAGCCAGATATGAAATTCTTGGTTGGAATTTTTTTTTTTTTCTTTTTTAAGAATGTTGAGGCCAGGCATGGTGGCTCATAAATCCCAGCACTTTGGGAAGCTGAGGTTGGTGGATCAATTGAGGTCAGGAGTTTGAGAACAGCCTGGCCAACATGGTCAAACCTCGTCTCTACTAAAAATACAAAAATTAGTCAGGCATGGTGGTGTATGCCTGTAATCCCAGCTACTCAGGAAGCTGAGGCATATTAAAAAGTGATAACATTTTTTTCTTTTTTCATTTTGACCTTGGAGAATCTGACGATTATGTATTTTGGGGATGTATAATTGTGCAGGGATTGTCTGTATTTCCTGAATTTGACTGTTGACCTCTCTAGCAAAGTTGGAGAAGTTTTCATGGATGAAATCCTGAAATGTTTTCCAAGTTGTTTGCTTTCTCCCCATCTACAGCAGGGATGCCAATAACACATAGAATTGTCCTCTTTATATAATCTTGTATTTCCTGGAGGTTTTGTTCTTTACTTTACATTCTATTTTCTTTTTTTTTTTTTTTTTTTTTCTGACTACCTTAATTCTGAGAGCCAGGCTTCAAGTTTCATGATATTTTTCCTCAGCTTGGTCTATTCTGCTGTTAATACTCCCATTTGCATTGTGAAATTCTTATAGTGTGTTTTTCAGCTCTATCGGGCCAGTTAGGTTTTTTCAATCTGGCTATTTCATCTGTCAGCTCCTGTATCATTTTATTGTGAGTCTTAGTTTCCTTGGATTGGGTTTTGCTATTCTGAATCTCAGTAATCTTCATCCCTAGCCATATTCTGAATTATATTTCTGTCATTTCCATCAATCCAACCTGGTTAAGAACACTTGTTGGAGAACTATTTCAGTCATCTGGAGGACATCAAACACTCTAGCTATTTGAGTTACTGGTTCTTTCTCAGCTCTGCATGAGGGTATTCCTTTAACTGCAGTGGAGATTGAGTATAGTCAGCAGACTTCTTTTTGGGATGTCTTCACAGGGCTGAGCTTTGTGCAGGGTCTGTATTTGTATCTGACTTCTCATCTTTGGTTTCATGGTAGGGTATGTTAGTGAAATATTTTGGTGTTGAGGTTTTAGGGTGTGATCTGGTCAATGGCACTTAGGCACAGTGGTCAGTTGGTAGACTCTTGCTCAGTTGTGGCTCCCCTATATTTCCTTACAGTAGCAGCTATGTTCCTTCTCAGTACCCTGAAACCATGGGCTCCTTTCCCACTTGAGTGTTGGCTATAGATCATGGCTTGGCACTTCCGGGATGCCTATCACAACTCTGGGGTGATTTCAAGGTTTATATTTCCTCCCTAACTTGGAGGCAGCAGAGAAAGGAACCTCGGCAGTGATTTTGGCCAACAGTCTTTTGCTTGACTTCTGGAGGCTCCACACCAGAGAGATGCAGGTCAGTAATTGCTTAGTGTAATCAACCCAGGATTGAAGGTCTGTGCTGTGGGCCCAAGCTAGGAGTTCCCGGCCTGGTGATAAGCAGGGAGCATCAAGTAGAACCCTTGGGAGACAGACTGGTCCCCTCTCTTTGGGTTGATTGTAGCTTGCTGGAGGTGCAGATTAGGTACTTACAGTCTTTGCTCCTTCTTTAGTCCAAGGGTAGCAGGGGTAGTACCACTGCAGAGGCAGTGGTAGAGGAGTTTTCAGTTGCTCCCATGAGCTCTACTTCCAAGAAACACGGAGCTGCTGTTACTGAGATTGTTCAGCCAGTAGGGTAGGACAGCTAAATTGCTGGTATGAGCTTGGGGTTGTGCTTGTTGGAGAGCAGGGGTTCAAGGACTCTCCAGGTGGAAAGATTGGTCTCCTCTTCCTATGGTGACTGTGGTGTGCTATAAGCTCTGGTGTAGCCCTCAGGCTCATTTCTTCCCCAAATTGAGGGCAGCAGGGATAGAACTCTGCTGTGGCAATGGCAGAGAGGTTGTCAAATACCTCTGGGAGCCTTTCCCCAGGGAGACTCCAGGCCACTTACCAATGGACATGCTCAGCCATGGTTGTGGGTGACCATTCTGCAGTTATGAGCCAGGGGCCCTGCCTGGTGAGGAGTGGGGGTTGGGTATTTCCAGAGAATAAGGGTTAGACTCCTTTTCCTCTTGTGGCTGGAGTGTGTTGGAGGTGCCCGCATAGTGATTAGGCCCTTTGTTCCTTCCCCCAGCCCAAGGGCTGTTAGGGGAGTACCACGGCAATTGCAGTGGTGGAGGTGTTGTGGGTTGACTCTGGGATTTTCTACTCAGAGAGATGCTGGGCTGCCTCTGATTGAAGGGTCAGATGGCGGCAGGGTGGTTGTGCTGGAGTCCAAGGTCAAGAGACCGTGTCCAGTGAGGAGAAGGACTGAGACCTGGGTGGAAAATAGCCCAGCCACTTTTTCATGTCGGGAATGCTCTGTGCTGGGAATTCAGACCAGTCTTTGGTCCCCACAGACTCTCAAGAGCCTGGAGACAGTAAGGGTTATAAGACAGCAAAGATGGCAACTCGCCCTCCCAGGGAGCTCTGTCCCAGAGAGTTGCAGAGATGCTGCTGGCTCAATAGCGCTGGTGAGGGATTGCTGGAGATCCAAGCCAGGAGAACCTATTCAGTGAAAACTTAAATGATTGTTAGCATTTTGTAGCAATAAAATGTTTTTAAGTAAGATATGTATGTTTTTAGACATAATGCTATTGCATACTTACTAGAATATAGCATAGTGTAAACATATATTCTATAGGCATTGGGAAACCAACAAAATTAATGTGGCTTACTTTATTGTGATAATCACTTTATTGCAATGATCTGAAACCAAACCTGTAGTATCTTTTGAGGTATGTCTGCACGTAATGGTAAAATACTGAATGATTTCCCTGAAACATCAGAAACAAGACAAGGATGTGTATTATCACTACTTCTATTCTATTCAACATTGTGCAGAATAGAATTGAGAGTCCAGAAATAAATCCATATATATAGCCAGCTGATTTTTTATGAAGTTTCAAAGGCAATTTAAAGGAGTGAGCACCAACTTTTCAATAAATTGTGTTTGGAAAAAATGAATATGTATAGGCAGAAAAACAACTTTGATCCATACTTCATATATATTCAAAAATTAATCCAAAGTGAGTAATAGAACTAAATGTAAAATCTACAACTATAAAACTCAAAGAAATTTGGGGGCCTTGGATTAGCTAAAGATTTCTTAGATACAGTAATCAAAGTATAAATGAAAATAAATGATAAATTAGGTATTTCTGCTCTTTGAAAGATACTGTTAATAGTTAAGCCACAGACTGGGAGAAAATATTTGCAAACTACATATCTGATAAAAGACCCATATTCAAAGTTCATAAAGGACACTCAAAACTCTGTAAGAGGAAGAGAGGAAGTTGTCTCTGCTTACAGATTACATGATTTTATATTTAGAAAACCCCATCATCTCAGTCCACAAACTTCTTGAACTGATAAGCAACTTTAGCAAAGTTTCAGAATACAAAATCAATGTGCAGAAATCACAAGCATTCCTTTACACCAACAATAGGCAAGCAAAGAGCCAAATCATGAATGGACTCCCATTTACAATTGCTACAAAGAGAATAAAATACCTAGGAATATAGCTAACAAGGGATGTGATCTCTTCAAGGAGAACTGCAAACCACTGCTCAAGGAAATAAGAGAGGACACAAACAAAAGGAAAAACATTCCATCCTTATGGATAGAAAGAATCAATATTGTGAAAATGGCCATACTGCCTAAAGTAATTTATAGATTCAATGCTATTCCTATCAAACTACCATTTACATTCTTCACATGATTAAAAAAAATATTTTAAATTTCATATGGAATCAAAAAAGGCCCCGTACAGCCAAGACAATCCTAAGCAAAAAGAAGAAAGCTGAAGGCATCATGCTACCTGACTTCAAACTATACTACAAGGCTACAGTAACCAAAACAACATGGCACTGGTACCAAAACATACATATAGACAAATGGAGCATAACAGAGACCTCAGAAATAACACCTCACATCCACAACTATTTGATCTTTGACAAACCTGACAAAAACAAGTAATGGGGAAAGAATTCCCTATTTAATAAATGGTGCTTGAAAAACTGGCTAGCCATATGCAGAAACTGAAACTGGACCCCTTCCTTACACCTTATACAAAAATTAACTCAAAATGGATTAAGATTTAAATGTAAAACTCAAAACCATGAAAATCCTAGAAGAAAACCTAGGCAATACCATTCAGGACATAAGCATGGGAAAAGACTTCATGAATAAAACACCAAAAGGAATTGCAAGAAAAGCCCAAATTGACAAATGGGATCTAATTCAACTGAAGAGCTTCTGCACAGCAAAAGAAACTACTGTCAGAGTGAACAGGCAACCTACAGAATGGGAGAAAATGTTTGCAATTTATCCATCTGATAGAGGTCTAATATGCAGAATTTACAGGGAACTTAAACAAATTTACAAGAAAAAAAAGAAAAAAAAAAAAAAAAACCCCATCAAAAAGTGGGCAAAGGATATGAGCGGAGACTTCTCAAAAGAAGACATTCACACAGCTAACAGACATATGAAGAAAACCTCAACATCACTGATCATCAGATAAATGCAAATTAAAACCACAATGAGATAACATCTCATGCCAGTCAGAATGGTGATTATTCAAAAGTCAGGAAACAATAGATGCTGGAGAGGATGTGAAGCAATAGGAACGCTTTTACACTGTTGGTGGGAATGTAAATTAATTCAACCATTGTGGAAAACAGTATGGCAATTCCTCAAGGTTCTAGAGCCGGAATACCATTTGACCAGCAATCCCACTACTGGGTATATACCCAAAGGAATATAAATCATTCTACTATAAAGACATGTGCACACATATGTTTACTGCAGCACTGTTTACAATGACAAAGACATGGAACCAACCCAAATGCCTATCCATGATAGACTGGACAAAGAAAATGTGGTGCATATATACACTGGAGTAGTATGCAGGCATAAAAAGGAATGAGATCATGTCCTTTGCAGGGAGATGGATGAAGCCGGAAGCCATCATCTTCAGCAAACTAGCACAGGAACAGAAAATGAAATACTGTGTGTTCTCACTCTTAAGTGGGAGTTGAGCATTGAGAACACATGGACACAGAGAGGGGAACAACACACACCAGGGCCTGTTGGGGGTGGGGGGTGAGGGCAAGGAACTTAGAAGGTGGGTCAATAGGTGCAGCAAACCACCATGGCACACGTGTACCTATGTAACAAACCTGCACGTACTGCACATGTATCCACCCCCCTTTTTTTAGAAGAAATAAAAAAAAACTCTCTAAGAAAAAAGACAACCAAATTAAAAAATAAAAATGGATTTAAATAGCCATTTTACCAAAGAAGAACACATAGCAAATAAGCAAATCAAATAACGTTCTATATATACTTATTAAAGAAATGTAAATTAAAACTATAATGAGATGCCACTACACACCCATTAGAATTTCTAAAACTGAAAAGACTGATTCTACCATGTGTTATTAAGGATGTATAGTCACTTGAGCTCACATACATTGTGGGCAAACTGTAAAATAGTATAACAACTTTGGAAAATAATTTGGCACTATCCTAAAAAGATAAACATATAGCTATCATATGATTCAGTCATTCCACAACTTTATATTTACCTGAGAAAAATGAAAGTAGTTGTTCATACAAACACTTAATGGTACATGAATGTTCATAACACCATTATTTGTAATAGCCTCAAACCAGAAACAACCTAGATGTCCATTAACAGGCAAATAGATAAAGAGATTTGGGTATGTACATATAATAGAATAGTATTATTCACTGTAAAAAGGAACAAACTATTAATATGTACAAAAACATGGATGAATCTCAGTAGTTTTGCTGAGTGAAAGAAGCCAACCCCCCTCCACCCCCAAAAAAGAGTACATACTGTATGATCCACTTATATAAAATTAGAAAGTACCAACTTGACAGAGAGCAGATGACAGGAAGTGGATCAGTGGTTGACTTGGAGTCAGAGGATGGGTAGAGGGAGTAAGTGTGAGGGGTTACAAAAGGGCATGAGGAAACTTTTGGAGGCAATAGATATGTTCATTTTTTTCCTGTGGTTTATTATTATTGAGTTTATAGATACACAAAAACTTACCAAGTTGTTCACCTTAGATATGTTATATGGGCTGGGCATGGTGGCTCACACCTGTAATCCCAGCAATTTGGGAGGCCTGGGCAGGCAGATTACTTGAGCCCAGGAGTTGGAGACCAGCCTGGGCAACATAGTGTGACCCTATCTCTACAAAATATGTGTATTTTTAATTAGCTGGGCACTGTGGCATGTGCCTGCAATCCCAGTTACTGGGAAGGCTGAGGTGAGAAGATCACTTGAGCTCAGGAGGTCAAGGCTCCAGTGAACCCTGTTTTTACCACTGGACTTCAACCTGGGTGACAGAGCAAGATCCTGGCTCAAAAAAGACAAAAATCAAAAACAAAATCAGTAAATAAATGTCAATTATATCTCTATAGAGCTATTTAAAAACAAACAAAATCATTTAAAGCTCACCTTCTCCGGAACTGAAATTTTCTGCACCTAAAGTTTTTCCTGAGTACTTCTGGATTCTCTGGTCTACCACTCAGCTCATTTCAGATGCCTCCGAGTCTACTCTCCCTGCCAATAGACCCTCCAGCTTAGCATTAGCTTTTCCAGCACACTGAACCATGCATTTGATGGTCTATATGTATTTGTTATCTTGTCAGGCTATTATTAAAAGTATTTGTCCTTCATTCATATGTCACATGGACTCTCTTAAACACTTTATGAATTCTGTGTGAGTGCCATAATATTTTATGAGGCTAAACTATGAGCAGAGAGTTAAATATTCAGAAAACGTCAGATCTCCTGAACTGGGCAGGAAAAGAAAATTGGAAATAGTAATGTCATCGAACAAACCAGTGATCAAATAACCTTAAACCATTTTTCTTAACACAGCGGATATTAGAACAAATAAGCCTACAAACGATAAAAGTCACAGCCTCCAGTTTCCTTCTTCTGATGTAGAATTTCTACCCAAGGAGTTTCGACAAGACAAAAGCAAAATTGCTCAGGTAATTTAGCCCCCACTTTTGCCAAGGGCTTTTGTTTATATGTATTATTACTCTTAGTAGCAATTTATTTGAACAAAGTTTATGTTGTTAGTAGTTTTTCATTTTTTTTAAACTCAGTGCGGTAAAATGTAAATGATTATAGACCATTTGGTTTTCTGATTTTCATCTCTATTAATAATTATGCCAATTATTCCCAAATATAGTAATTTGTATTACTTAATCCTTATAGAAAGCAAATGAGGTTTTCCTAGTTACACTTCTTTTTGTTTGGCCAACAAATAGTTCACTAAAAATGGAGAACTTCTGCTTATTTAGAAAAATTAACAAAGCAGTTAACAGACTTTCCAATACTATCATAATTTGCTCTGCAAACATAATGACACTGTGATTTTGATTTGTTTAAAAGTGTTATTAAATGAGAAATAAAAATTTAAAAAGCCTACATGATAAATCTCAGTACCAAGTAAGTTGTGTTTACACTGTCTCAACCCTTGGGAGAACCGTGAGGCTCTATAGCTATATATGCTCCCTCACCTTATTCAAACTACATAGGTTTAGCCATAGGCTCCAGAAGTTGCACAGCACTGGGGCCCAGGCTGGGCTTTCCAGCACCTTCCAGATAGGTTTAGTTATAGGCTCCAGAAGTTGCACAGCACTGGGGCCCAGGCTGGGCTTTCCAGCATCTTCCATCCACACGCATTGAGCCAGTGGCTCAGCAAAACTTTTGGGGAAGCCCTTTAGGCCAGCTCATCTCTTGGGGTAGGAGGATCTAGGGGTTCCTCTTAAAACTATATGTATAAAGCAGTGTCTTCTTCCATGGCTGAGATGGGTGGAATTGTGGGAGGCTGAGGATACGCAGAAGCAATACATCTAACATGATATGGTCAAAAATACTGCATAGATGTCTTAAATATGTAGAAGCCCTATGGTACATCTTTCCAAAACCAAAAATTATTCTTTCCCACCTCCTCTCAAAATTTTCAAGCCTGGTTGACCATGTTCATTTACATAAAGAAACCAGGCATCTGTTTAAGTTTACTAGCAAATCTTCCCTCATTCTTCCATCCTCCACTTCAGTATCCTGGAATTGAAATCCTGAGTACCATGACTGGGCTAGTGAACCTAGGACCAGCAGTCTGTTGGGGTCTCTTCTAAGCTGTTCATGAAATTTATCATCACAGCCTCTAGGTTGGTGTCCTTGCTCATCGGAGTTTAGTATCCATCAGGTGTAAAAATCCTTGGGCTTGGGGGAGGTGCCCTGGGTCCTTGTGTTCATGACCTGTTATTCATTTCCCAATTGTGAGACCAAAGCAAGTCCAGCACTACATGCAGGAGCAGTAGCTGGAAAACCTGGAGCTGGGACTTCCAGTAGTAGATGGAATAGGTAAATTGAGAGAATACAAGATTGTAGAAACAAGACCAAGAGGACCATAGCCAAAGACAAAGTTCAAAGCATGCAAATAGGAGTAGAAGCAGCAAGATTGCTAACCATGGAAGCTGGAAGCAAAATACCATTAAATGGGAAGGCTGGATAGAAAAACAAAACGAAAAACAATTCCCAAACCATGGCACTCTCATTTTATATAGTGGTTGGTTGTAAGAGAGGACACTGTTTTCCAAAGGATCCACAGAGAGCCACAAAGTGTCAGTAACTAAAATATATATATGTCCAAATAAACTAGTAGTCTCATTCATGGGAATTTATAGAAAGAAATAACTCAAAACAACACCACTATTTGTGAGAAGAGCTTCGTCACAGATTTTTTAAAGTATATGCCAAACATAGAGGAATAAATGAAAATCTGTGGACTGTTAATAGTATATTATGCAAACATTCAAGCAAGTGGCATCAAGAACATGTAATAACATGGTGTAACAGTGTAGCAGTAAGAAGCAGGGGGAGATAAAAATGACCTCTGAAGAGCCCAGCTGATCCTGTGTGATTGGTGTATTTCTGGAGAGTTACGTGTAGATAATATTTTACAAAGCAAACCTATCATTTTATATAATCTACTATCACACCTTCACCTGTACGTGACAGAAACTTCTAACACTAGCTCTAAGTTTCACTGGGAATTGCTTCTTCTACAACTTTTTAGATAGATACTAAAGTAAATTTTTTGTTGAGCAAGCAAATATTCAAAAAGAGAATATTCTGCCTTCCACCATTTAAAAAAAAATCCAGTGTCATATAATTAAATCTGGCTTTCTTAAAGTGTGGCAAACTATTTGTGATATTCATCCCACCTCTCCAATCCTTGGTTAACCTCCTCTAATTTTCTTCCATAGCTTTCCAAGATTCCCATCCGTCACCCCTCTGCCCAGTGGGAAAGGCGCTAGTGATCATCAGTCCTCACTCAGACCTTAGTCTTAGTTCTGCCTTATGACCAAAAAGCAATACTCCATCCCTTTAAAGACAGTGCAGAAAAACTTTTATTGATGAGATTGGGTATCCTCTGTACTTGGGAGAATGACTATTTTTTCCCCGTATAAAGGCAAAAGGAGAAAATTTGGCTCGTTTATCTTTCTTTAATTGAGAAATCTATAATCAATGTGATTTTGTTCAAATTTTACAATCCACGGAGAGTCCTCTAACTTTAACAAGGGATTATTTGAATTGTAGTTCTTGCACCTCGATCATGGACATAAAGGCCTTTTATTTCTTTCTGCTTCCTGATCCCTTTCTGTAAAAGAGGAAAGTCCATGCCTTTGAGTTCGCTTGACTTCCTTACCCTGTCCCCTCCTGCATCTTCTGCTTTCTTCATACTTGTTTCTGATCTGAGTAAACTCATTTCCAAAACTGAAGAAATTCATGATAATATTTGAACAGCTGAATTGCTTTAAAATCAGAAGAAAAAAATTAAATATAATTTCACTTGGATTATAGTCATTTTTGTACCAACATTGTTGTAAAATATAATTTTTAATATTTTTTCATGGAGGAAGGAGACTCCAATGAGATGTATATGGACCATGGAAGTCTTGTGGCACTGCCTGGCTCTTGAGCATCTGCCACCATGTCTGAGTTTAGCTGTTTTATGCTGGTGTGAGTAAGCCCTGAGGTCATGACTATCCTTTGTGGTTGCAGAGAGTAGGGCAAACCTTACTGCCTTCCCTGCTGACTGACTTTGTGTGGAGTCTCCTGATGAAACTCTCTTCACCTGATGATAAAATCGCATCTGATGCAGCATCCATACTGAAATTTACTCTGGAATTTCATGCCGAGAAGGTCATCATGGTAAGATACTTGACAATAAACAGGAGAGCACAGGGTTTACTCTCTAATGTGCATTTTTGCCTTTGTTGTATGTCCACTTCTTTTTATATGTACTTCTTGTCATTGTTCATTATATCACTTTAATATAATGAGGCTTTAGGTTTTTTAAATTTTACTTAGAGATAGGGTCTTGTTCTGTGGCTCAGGCTGGAGTGCAGTGGTGAAACCTTGGCTCATGGCAGCCTCAAACTCCTGGGCTTAAGCAATCCTCCCACCTCAGCCTCCTAAGCAGCTGGGGCTACAGGCATGTACCACCACACCCAGCTAACTTTTTAAATGAATTTTTGTAAAGATGGAGGTCTTGCTATGTTGCCCAGGCTGGTCTCAAATTCCTGGGTTCAAACAACCCTCCCACCTTGGCCTCCCAAAGCACGAAGGTCACAGGCATGAGCCACCATGCTGGCCTGAGGATTTTTTGTGTGAAATATTTCAAGCATACGAACAATTTTAGAGAGTAGGTAATGAATGCTTATCCACCAATCATATTATCTCATAATATTTTGCCATATTTGCTTTCAAATTTTTAAAGAAATACATTAATGCAATAAAATAGTATAGCTGTAATAGAAATCCCCTGTGTATCCCTTAAGGAAAGATTTCAAAGACCCTCAGCTTGCCGTAGAGCTGGCTACATAATTTGTGGGGCTCAGTGCAGAATGAAATCTGGGACTGCTTCCTCACAACATAGGAAATAATGTCATTAAATGTGTAAGCACATGCAGTGTTTGCCTTTCCTCCACAGTCTCTCTCTCTCAATTCTTCATGCTGGTTTTATTTGCTATTTAATGTCTTTCTAAGCAAAAAAAAACAATTAACATTTTTTAGTCGTGAGCAGATTTTACTATCCATACATATATTGTGCAATGCCAGTTACAAAGGTAAACATAGGAGCATTTAGCTCATGTGCAGAATCACCAAAATAATGCTATTTGTGTTTCACAGCTCACACATGCATATGTATTAAATTCTTTCCGAAAGGATGGAAACACTCCATAAAACTAGCTCAACTTCTAAAATTTCACTTTTTATCATTCACATATCCTACCAACGTTCTCTACCCTCAGCTTATTGATGAGTAAGGAAAGCCTGAAAGGAAAATAATTTATGGGCTACCCTTTCTGTTTCCTTCTATGTCATTTTCAGACTAAGTGGGAATTTTTAAAGTAGGTTACAGTTTTAGTAAGATGCTTATCTTGTTTTCCCACTGAGCTTCACATCCTGGGTCCCCTGGAATTTTGTGAACACCATATGTGAAGGGCACCATAGGAACAATGGCAGACTCACTTATTGTATCTCCTCTGCTCCACTGTCCCATGGGATTTGATTTACAAAGTACAAAGATAAAATTGTTTAAAAGTTCAAGGTGATAGTGGCAGAGCTTTAAACAAAGTAAGAGTACCTTCTCAGCATGGAGCCTTGCGCAAACACATAGGTCACAGGCCCATGAAACTAGCCCTGATGGTGACATGAGGAATGAACCTCCAGCTCCCTCTCCTGACACAGGAGTGCAAGGTGACTGAAAATAATCTGAGAAGTCTTACTCAAATTCCTAGGGCAGGAAAGGGGAGGCGATGCTTTATATAGAACTGTCAATGCTGCTGCAGATGGGAGCATTCTGTAGGGCAAACACAATCACAGGGAAAGGTGAAGGGCAAAAGTCATCTTACAAAATAGAGTTCTCTTCTAGTGAAGTGGGAAAGAGCACTTGAAGGAAGGCGAGATGAAGCCTTACCAAGTCCCTGAGAGGAAGAGAGACCAAACAGAAAACTAGATGTGTAAAACTAGCCTCTGCTACAGTGAAATCTCTAACCACAGAAAAAAAACGAACAAAATGGGCTTCTCAATTTATGACCCAACCCCAGCTCCCACAAGCAACTGGACTACTGAACACAGTGGATTCTTGTCTTAGATGGGGTTAGGTTCTAACAAGAGTTATAAGGCTAAAAATATCCCTAAAAATCCCCTAAATTCCATATATAGTATATGGGCTTATAATCTCTAAATAATCCTAACACATCAAATATTTCATCAAAATTGAAACAGACTATCATTTTTACAACTGGACATAAATTGGCACAAATTTCTATAATTAAGCACCCAGTAACATAGGTGGCTTGCTTTAGAGGTATCTGCATTTAAAATAAGAAGAGGACAACTAGAAGAAGCTCTAAATCCTATAGTTAAAAAGGTCTATGGAAAAGAGTAGTTTGATATCTCTCATTTCTTGCTCACATTGGAACCTATGTGGTTGGAAAAGTACCCTGCACTTTTTAACATTTTATTTATAATTTTTTCTTTGGTTTGCCATAGAAAGTTGTACAGATAACTGAACTGTATATGATGTAACTGCAGGGTAATGTAAATTTGCATTAACTAATTTTTCAGCTAATAATCTCTGTTAGTCTAAAATTTATGATCCAGGATCACAAGAAATATTTAAGAAGAAAAAAATGCAAAGGATTATTTTCAAGATAAGAAGTGAGATGATCTGGGTGGATTAAATTTGATATTGAATACACAACCACTGTTTTGAGACAAATTTCAGATCCAGCTAGAACTCTCCTTGTTCAAGAATAAGTAAAAAGGCGGAAAAATGAAATTAACATGGGACTATGAGTAGAGTTTGCAAGATTATGGGTTGGTGTTTACCATTCTGGGTCATTCCTCCGACCCATCATTCATCCCTTCAATATGTGGATTCAAATCATCTTTAACTTTCAAACGTTTCTTTGAAGTATACACTGTAGTTCCATTGCTATTCTGTTCCATTATTTTGATTTTCTTCTTTAAGTACTTGAATTATATGTATGTTTCCTATACTGAGTTTATATTTCTTATATAATGAGTTCAACCCTCCCAAAATAAACTTTGAAAGAAATGGGCATTTTCCTGCTATTCGTAAATGCACAGATTTAGTCTTCATCCAAATGAATATTTTGCATTGTGTAGTAACACATATAAATATGCTTTCTACTAGTGCTTATTTGTGTGTTAGTTGCTGCCTTGATAATTCTGAGAAAAAGTGAATTCTTATATCCAAGAAATGCCTTGGTTTAGAGGTGACCATGGAACAGGAGATTCTTGTTTACCTGTGGAATTTCTCTTCCAGGTGTCTAAGATTGTGGATACTATTTATAGGCAATTGTGTGATAACAATTGTATGAAGGATGTTATGTTGCGGGTTATCACTTTGTTAACATGTACTTCACCCAAGAAGGTCATCTTTCAACTTATGGACTACTCAGTTCCAGCAGACGAGTAAGGCCCCCCAACCCTTTGTCCCCTTCCATGAGGACTTGTTCACAGGCTCCACTCTCAGATGGACCTGGGTTTAAACTCTCAACCTACCATAGTCAGGTCTGGTTTCTTTTTTCTGAAAGAGAAAAATGTATTTGTGCATCATGTGGGATGATTGTAAGACTTAAATAATATCATATGTGTTATGCATATCTTTGTATAATACCTAAAACACAGTAGGCCCACAAGAAATGATCAATGTCACTATTATTTATCTGAGGTTTTAAATTGTATTATGTTGCATATCCCAGAGGAACAAACCTCTCCTCAATGTGATAATGGATTTTTATTCCCATTTGTGAATTTACTCATTTTTGTTGAGAAAATAAATTTGTACATGTAGTGTTTTTTCTTGTTTATGAAGGACAGACATAAGATATTTCTACATCCCAATAATAAGCATTAAAATTGGGAGTCCTGTGTCCTTTAACTGTTAGACTGAAATTTATGATCCAGGATCACAGGAAAAGTTTAAGAAGAAAAAAATACAAATGCGAGCTTATGGGACAATATGAACCTAACAGGCACATTAGAAGAGTTTAGAAAAATCACACCACTCCATTTCTACAATTTGCATAAACATTGGAAATCAAAGTACTACTTCCTACCATGAACAGTGTAAAAGGCGGAGAGTTTTATTATGAAGAGGACTTGGGCTTTGGAAACAAATGAATCTGTTTCCATCAACTTTGACACTTACATTTTATGTGACGTTGTGGAAGTTCGATAAAACTCCCCGAGGCTAAATTTCCTCATCTGGAAAATGAGGAAAGTTCTATCTATAAATGTGTTATGTAGGTTAGTTAATGTCTGTGAAAGGGCACTGAAATAAACAAAAGTCTAAATAAATCACATAACTTTATTTTTCAGACTGAAAGATTGTATTTATTTAGGAAGCTTTAACTCACAAAGTATTTTACTATTCATAAAATTCCTAGAAAGATCTTCATAAGACAATTTACTCATTCAGGAACTAAGCACCCACTTTGTATAAAGTATTACTGGCCCTGAAGCATTTTGTTGAGGAGAGGGAATATATTCACATGCATACAATATAAAAATTGCCAATAAATCTGGTACAAGCAATATGTGCTCAGGAAGTACAGAAAGCAGGCATAATTTTTTAGGTGAACTTAACCAAAGCTGCTACCAGCAGGTCTAATTCTATCTGAGGACCGAGGTAGAAAAGGCCAGGACATGGAGTGAAACTAAACCAAAGAAACACATGGAACATTTGCTCAGCCAAGAGGTATGAACAAGAAATAAGACAAGGAGACACGGCATATGAGAGTTGACGTCCATGTGATTCTAAGTGGGACCTGGAGCAGGTGGGTAGTGGGTGCTACAGAGCTGGGTATTTCCATATTCCAAGCGATCAGGCACCCAAATGATGAACCTGAACACAGAAAGACTGAGCAATAAGTGTCAGAACCCAGCATGAATTGGCAAGGTCTCAGAAATACATCGGTGAAGAGGTGTACAGCAGTTCGTAAGATAAGCAACAGTAAGACTAATCTTGAAGAGTGTCGAGTACATAGGAAAAGGAGCCAGGGGACTGGAGATTGAGAAGCCAGGATTTTAATAGCATCTGTGTCACTCATTGTGTGACATTTGACAAGATGGCTTACTCTTCTGTGCTCAGTTTTGTTTTTATTTTTGTTATTTAATTAGTTCATTTTTTATTTAGGGTTTTTTAATTTTTATATTGATCTACTTATTAATTTGTATTCCCATGCCAGTTTTTAAATATTCTATTATTTCTGAACAAACAAAGTCATAAGGCAGGAGTAGCAGAGGAAGTATAGAGTGCAGAAAGCTGATCAGTTCTTGACAGTGAGCTAGACAGATATTTAAATAGCAGTAGAAATGAATTTGCAGACCAGACTGGTATTTTCCATAAGGTTTTATTTAAATCCTTTCTCTGTTTTCTAGGATAAGAGGCTTATGGGATCATTTGGAAATAGGAATCTCAGTTTGCTTTGGACAGGTCTGCAGTGTCTTTGCTATATAAAAATGTAAAACCCAGACTCTTTTCCTGATTCTTGTTATTCTATCAAGTAGGACATAACAAACACGATTCTCATTGTGTGGGGCGGGGCTGTGTTTGCAGCACTCTGATACAGATGTGGCAGGCGGCGGGTTCTGAGGCAAGCGTGGCCCCTCATGTGCTGAAGACAATCTTATTGATACTGAAAGGAAAACCTGGGGAAATGGAGGACACCCTAACGAAAGGAAAACGTTTCTCTCTTGATGTTACCAACTTAATGCCTTTGGCGGTAAATAACACGATGAGTATTTCTTCTTCTCAGTATTGTTTTCCTGATTGTGAAAAATCCCTATCTGCCCACAGACTCAATCATACTTTCTTAACACAGTCCTCTTCTCATGCATCCATTCATGCAACACATATTTATTGAGTGTCTATTATGTGCTGTGCCCTATTATGGAGTTTACATTTTGGTAAGAAACACAGACAATGAACAAATAAATGTCATGTAAGTCAGATGGTATAAAGCTTAAAAGAGATATATAGTGGTGTGGAGGAAAGAAAGGGACTGGCAAGGTTTAGGTGAGTTGGTCAGGGCAGACCTCTCTGCTGAGCTGGCATCTAATCAGAGACCTGAATCAGGTGAGGATGTGATCCTTACATATATCTGAGTTAGAGAGTTCTAGACTGAGAGAAGGGAAAAGTCTCGTATTGATGGACACTTACCTAGTATGTCAGCGAATACAAGGAGGCCAAAGAATCTGAGTGAATCGGGCAAGGGAGATGAGAGCATAGGAGATATGAGAGAAGTAGCCACTGGCTACATCATATAGGCATTTGTAGCCATGTAAAGACCGAATCTTATTTGTGTCCATCATTTTATTCTCCTGAAAACCAAAATCACCACTCCGGGGAGTAAAGTCTTACAGAGACAGGGTATTATAAAGTTGGCATTGCTTCAAAAATGTGATATGTTGGAACATGTATTTCTACAATGCCAATTACAATCCCTAAAGGCAAAATCCTGAACACCATAATCCTGAATATTGAAATTCCAAAATATCAAAATCCCAAAAGTCTAAAATTTCTATCATCTAATTGAATTCCCAAACTGTAATGACATGTTTGGAATTAGGTGCAATCAAGGCTTCTAAAAGTGAATTTCAAGTTGTCACTAATAAAGTTTGTTTTTTTCCATTCAGTCCAAAGCATTTCTAGAAAAATTCAGATGAGGAGATTAGCCAGGCAATATGACAATGACGAAAACTTTAGTGGTAAAATATGTCATTTGTTTGCATTGACATTCCTTCCAGCTGATGAAATTCCAGGAGCTTTTGATAAATTAAAGCCACATTTGCCTTGAATAAGTCAGAAAAGTTACTGACTGGTTTGAAATTAATTATGTGTACAGTAGGAGAAGACACGCAATGGTGTTGCTGTTCAATCACTAGTACTGTTTTCTTCAAATCTGTGGTCTTTCTATGAGTGCATGTGAAATAGATTTCTGCATGCCAAAACAACATAAAAGCATGGCACAGAAGATGGGAAAATTGAACAGGGAATGCTCGAATTAGTGTATGTCAAACCACAAAAGAATTTCAAAAAGAGTAGCATCACATATGAAATGAATGCGAACATATTCTCCAGGGAGAGCCATGCCCTACAGCCATACATCATAAGAAAGGACTTCAAAATATAATTAAGGATCGTAAAAGTTGACCAGCTCTTATGAACCACCTCGATGCAGCTGCCCATAATTTATTCCTATTGTTTTTATGTTGAATTTTCTTTTTAGTGTGTTTTTTCTTTTTAATGTATTTTTCTCACTACTTTAAGTTGTCAGCATTGTTTTTTCCAATTTGCTGTACTACATATTTCATTTCCTATATTGGAGATAAAAATGGTGTAAAGACTTTTAGAGGGTTCTAATTATTTTTATGCATTTTTTTTTTGCAAATTTGTCTCCATGAAGATGCATTGTCACTATATTGACTTTGTGTGTAAGCATTGCACTTACACATAAAAATGTTGAAACTTCCTCAATAAATGAAGTGATGCATTTTTGTATATTTGCTTTTTCTGAGAAAGATAAAATTTATTGAGATCTCGGCTCTTTGGGTGACTGCATGTGTGGTGGTGATCCATTGGTCTGTCTTGTCAAAAGACTTAGGTTGTCCACCAAGGGATTTCAGATGACCACGGTTATATAAGCTATTTCTTTATGAATGTGGTTTGTCTGCCCATAACTGTTACCCATGTGACTGTTGTTAGTATACCTAAGTGTTTATGTTTGGAAAAATGCATATATTATTGCCCAATTTATTGTGTAAAATGACCTATGAAGTTTTCTGTCACGTTTTCATGTTTCTCAAATGTCATTTTAATTTTTAAAAAAAACTTCCATTTTTGTAGGTACAGAGTAGGTGTATATTTTTATGGGGCACATGAGATGTTTTAATACCAGCATGTAATGTGAAATACATACATCAAAGAGAATGGGGTACCCATCCCCTCAACCATTTATTTGAATTATAAACAATCCAATTACACTATTTAAAAATGTATGATTATTATTGACAGTAGTCACCCTGTCATGCTATTAAATAGTCTTATTTATTCTTTCTAACTATTGTTTTATACCCATTAGCCATCCTCACCTCCCCCATCCCACTAGCCTTTCCCAGCCTCTGGTAACCAATAAATCTCATTTTTAAGAATATAAACACGTCTTTAAAAATTTTAAATTATGTTTCCCGAGTTATATTTTTGGGAGTTTGGTCTCCCAGGATTTCAATATTCAGGATTATGGCAGTTAGGAATGTGTCTTTTAAGATTATAGCCCAAACCCATACTTCTGATGTGGTGGTTATTGCAGTGGTCAGTATGCCAAATGATCTGTTGGTGACCTGACCTGCCTTCCCTTTAAATATCTCACTTCCTTGTATTGTTTGAGCACAGGAAGGACCTAGGTTATTAGTATGACTGCTCTTCATGGCCACATAGGAAGGGGATCTTAGGAAGGAAGCCCACCTTGGAAACCAGCCTGCATCCCACTGGTTTGGTATCCAGGGTGTTTGTATAGTGTCTTGAGGAGTCCCTTACCATAGTAGGCTTGGCACAGTTCCCAGCTCACAATTGATGTAGCAGCTGTTATTGAATGAATGGATACCCATATATGCTTTAGGTTTTTTTCAAGGAGGCTGAAGGAGGGGTTGCAGAGTCACTCCCTTGCTCCCCTCAGTAAGGTCGAGTGGGTTTAGAGAAAAATGTTTACATTTCTACCTCCTATTTCCTTCCCTTGTAGGCATCCCAGGCCCTGTGCACCTTTCTGCCTCTTGGTTCCTACAAGAAAGCGGTGGCCCAGTTTTTCCCCCAGCTCTTGATGACCCTTATGTTCCAAGTCTTCTACAGCAATGAGCTGAAACTGACACCCAGGGACAATGCTTTGTGAGATAATACTGGTTATTTCAGATTAAATAAGAGATAAGCATCCAGCTGTCAATACTTCTACCCCCTTGGGTTCATATGGGATTCTTTACAGTCCCATGTGCAGTGTGTTCATTTATTACAGTTTTCTCTTCTCTGAATGGTAGAATGCATTCAGAAAAGTAACCAGCCTGAGTATCTAAAAGTTAGCTCACCTCCCCTGAGCATGTGTAGCATATAAAGAGCCATGACCACAGAACTCTGTTGATTCCTACCACACTCCCTATCAGATCAGTAAGAGACTACCACAGAAAAGACAGCAGAGCATTAAATCCAAAGTCAGATACGTTTTTGCTCTGCCATTTACTTACTTTCTGCTAGTAACCTCTCAGGGTTATTCTACATATAAGATTAAAAATGATGTGCTCAAATGTACTTTGTGAACCGTAAAGTTAATTCATGGTTGGAGATGGGATATATGGGTTTATGACTACATGCAGTTGTCTGTCCACAGAGAAGTTTGGCAATTCCTTTTTGCTCAAGAGAGTACAGTTGATTTTGCTACCCAGCAGAGAAATCTCAACCCAACTGTCTACTATTTACCCTATTCTATAAGAAGACATATATCAAAGCATCTCAACTAGATGAAAATATATCCTATTCATTTAATAGAAGAAAATGGATACCTTTAGCAAGTCATTGCATCATTGAACATCTCTTTCAAATTAATCTATCGCAAATAAGCTAGTAATAATAAACAAATAAGCTGTTCTGCGATTGATGCTAGATTTTATGTGCCACAATTTTAATTTAACCCCTATCCCATGTATTGTTAATCAGGGAAGATGAAGGACATTTAGCAATCTTTTTCCTTTGAGACATCCCCTTTCTCAAAACCTATATTCTGCCCAAGATGGGATGAAAAGGCAGGTAATGTGTATTTAGTTTTTTGAATATCACTGACATGTGATGATCTTGCTCTCTTTTGGGGCTTTAGATATGCTCAGGATGCCCTGAGAGTTCTGCTGAATTGTTCTGGACTGCAACAGGTGGATATTACTCTAACGAAGGCGAATTTCTGGGACCAGTTATCTGAAGAGCTGTGTTACTATTATGGAGTCTACTTTATTGCTAAGTAAGGACAGGGGTCTCTGTGTAGGATTCTTGGTCTCTATCCCACCTTCTCCAACTTCCTTCAATAAGCCATGAGGAAACAAAATAGGCATCTATTCCAATTTCCAGATCTCTCTTAATGATATGAGTTGCTATTTGATTTCTACATCTTCAGTTATTTTGAAGGGTTTTTACTTGTGATTTTTTTCCTTTTTCTTGCCCTCTTACCTGATAATATAGATGCCCCATTTTCCTCCCTCCACAGAACAGGTTTCTTTTTTTACAGATACAGAAAACTAGAAGTGAGTTTGGTTTTTTCCCTCTGATTTTAGCTGATTCCTGCACTGCAGGCATCAGTTTTAAATGTGTTTCCAGTTGAAAGAGGTCCAATAAAAACCTATACTGAATAAGCCAAATAAATTTGGAAAAGAATAGTAGAAGAACACTTTTATTTTTCTTGTACTAGAAAGGGGGTTTTCTAGTTAACCCTTTAGTGAACAGCAAGTTTCTGATTGTAGGGATCAGATTTTCTGATCAAGAATCAAAATATGGGCTGTTGACAACATGACAGACTAAGACTACTTCAAGTTGCGACTGACCCAAAAACTACACTCTTTGTGGTCTATGGGGCCTTGGTGCTTTTATAACAGAATCTCATTTGCAAATAGATTTCAGGGGCACATGCTGTGTAAAAGTGTAGTACATCTGTACCCTGCAAGTTGTCACAAGCTGAATGTCACTCTAAGGATATCTAAGAAGTAACTTTGGATCTTCTTACTCAAACAAAGTGGGGTCCACAGACAAGCAGCAACAGCATCACCTGAGAGTTAAAAATTCAGAATCCATGGCCCACCTTAGACCTACTGAATCAGAATCTGTATTTTCCCAATATCCCCAGGGTGATCTGTTTGCACGTTGCAGTTTTAGAAGCACTGGTTTCGAAGACCAACCGGGAATCTTAAAATGGAAACTTTCTCATGTTATCCTTAGCCATTCTGCCCTTACTGATCTGATCCAGTCCACCATGTCAGGACAAGTGTGAGGCTGTCCACCACCCAAATGTGTTTTGGAGAATGTGAATGGCATAGTGAATCAGAGATAACCACCTCTTTTCCTGAGTAATCCAGGGCGGTCCCAAACTCTCATTGGCATTACAGCATTTAAAGAAAAAGCTTGGTCCAAAACCACAAAGATGACCTGTATGCAGCCATCTTGGACTGAGCACTAAATTTTTATTTCCTCTCCCTTTAGTCAAGAATTGGTGGGAGCTCACACTAAAATAGGGCATTCTGTTCTGTGGCAAAGGATGGGAGAGACAGGAAAGAGAAGTGACATTAAGGAAAGAGATGTTGACAGGGATCCAGTTATATGTAATTCTCCAGAGTATGTGTAGAATTCATAGTGGGACTACAATTTATTTAGGGACTATTAAAGAGTATCTTTCTTTCTATCTGGGAGGTACAAAATAGAATAATGTTTCTCTCTTTGCCACTATTAGCATAGTGTTTTCTTCTTTGCTAATTCAGTGCCTTATTCTCTTTTACAGAACTCTCAGTGAATATAACTTTCCACAGTTTCCAGAGACTCTGCGTTATCTCTATAAGCTCTCAGTAGAAGGTCCTAGAAGGTCAGAAGACACTGTCATCGTAGTAATATTCCTCACCGAAGTGAGTTTTGTAGACTGTGAACAGCTGTGTCCTCATTTCCTTTTCTTACCCAAATTTAAATCAAAATTCCAGTTTCTCATATTTCTCCCTCTGAATGTTGGTCCTTACCAAGACTTAAGATCATGAACGTCCTTACCAAGACTTAAGATCATGAATGATATCTGAAGTTGGATGGGGAGAGGTGTGGGGTTAGATCTGGGTTATGGAAGAGTTGTCCCTTCAGCTTTCACCAGCAGTTGGTTTTTCTCTGTTTCTAGGGGTGTGAATTTTTACAAACACTAATTATATTTTAGTACCAGTTTATATATTTCTGCATGATTGTTAAAGTATATTGAGGGATAATTGGGTTTAATAAAGATGGTAGTTAACATCGGGGATCTAGGCAGTACTTCCGACCATCTAGGGGGAGAAAGGAACTGGCTGAGTAACTGGGTAAAATGAAGATGTAGAACCATATTACTTTGTATATGAATATTGTGCCATGTATTGTAATACTATAATGGAATCAAGCAAATTGACAAACTCTTGTTTACAAAAAATAAAGGCTTTATAACCTGAAATTATCGGAGTCAAATCTAATTTTTTTCATAAAAATAGTAATATAATAGGCATGTATTACCTAAGGTGAAGTGCCCAATATTTTCAAAATTTGAGGTGATTTCAAACATCATAGTAAAATGGTTAATTAATTATGAAAAGTGTACTATTATACTATACCATCTACTTCTAAAGCTTTCAAAAGTATGCATAAATTTAACTGAACATTGCAATAGTCATCAATGATTTCAAATATGCTTAGTCTATTTTGACCTCTCATTAATTTTACTATGTGACTCATTATTTTTATTGAATTGACTATGCTTTGCCCAGTGTCTATTATTGGCTTATCAATCTCTAGTTGACTATTTATAGGTGGATTTATTTCTTTTTTTCCCCCAAAAGTTATTAGGGCACAGGTGATATTTGGTTACATGAGTAAATTCTTTAGTGGTGATTTGTGAGATTTTGGTGCACCCATCACCCAAGCAGCATACACTGTACAATATTTGTAGTCTGTTATCCCTCAGTTCTCTCCCACTCTTCCCCCCAAGTCCCCAAAGTCCATTGTATCATTCTTGTGCCTTTGCATCCTCATAGCTTAGCTCCCACATATCACATAGAATATACCATGTTTAGTTTTACATTCCTGAGTTACTTCACTTAGAATAATAGTTTCCAATCTCATCCAGGTCACTGCAAATGCTGGTGGTTCATTCCTTTTTATGGCTGAGTAGTATTCCATCATATATATACATAATCATTTCTTTATCCACTTGTTGATTGATGGCATTTGGGTTGGTTCCATGATTTTGCAATTGGGAATTGTGCTACTATAAACATGTGTGTGCAAGTTTCTTTTTCAAATAATGTCTTCTTTTCCTCTGGGTAGATATCCAGTAGTGAGATTGCTGGATCAAATGGTAGTTCTACTTTTAGTCCTTTAAGGAATCTCCACACTGTTTTCCATAGCGGCTGTACTACTTTACATTCCCACCAGCAGTGTAGAAATGTTCCCTGATCACCGCATCCACACCAACATCTACTGTTTTTTGATTCTTGATTACCATCATTCTTACAGGAGTAAGGTGGTATTGCATTGTGGTTTTTATTTGCATTCCCTGATCATTAGTGATGTTGAGCATTTTTTCATATGTTTATTGGCCATTTGTATATCCTCTTTTGGGAATTGTCTATTTATGTGCTTAGCCCACTTTTTGATGGGATTGTTTTTTTTCTTACTGATTTGAGTTCGTTGTAGACCCTGGATATTAGTCTTTTGTCAGATGTATAGATTGTGAAGATTTTCTCCCACTCTGTGGGCTGTCTGTTTACTCTGCTGACTGTTCCTTTTGTCATGCGAAAGATCTTTAGTTTAATTAGGTCCCAGCTATTTATTTTTGTTGTTGTTGCATTTGCTTTTGGGTTCTTGGTCATGAAATCCTTGTCTAAGCCAATGTCTAGAAGTTTTTTTTCCAATGTTATATTTTAGAATTTTTATAGTTTTATGTCCTAGGTTTAAGTCCTGAATCCATCTTGAGTTGATAATTGTATAAGGTGAGAAATGAGGATCCAGTTTCATTCTCCTATATGTAGCTAGCCAATTAACCCAGCACCATTTGTTGAAAAGGATGTCCTTTCCCCGCTTTATATTTTTGTTTGCTTTGTTGAAGATCAATGGGCTGTAAGTATTTGGGTTTATTTCTGAGTTCTCTCTTGTGTTCCATTGGTCTATGTGCCTATTTTTGTACCAGTACCATGCTGTTTTGGTGACTATGGCCTTATAGTATAGCTTGAAATCAGGCAATGTGATGCCTCCCAGATTTGTTCTTTTTGCTTAGTCTTGCTTTGGCTATGCGGACTCTTTTTTGGTTCCATATGAATTTTAGAATTGTTTTTTCTAGTTCTGTGAAGAATATTGGTGGATTTTGATGGGGATTGTGCTGAATTTGTAGATTATTTTTGGCAGTATGGTCATTTTCACAATGTTGATTCTACTAATCCATAAGCTTGGGATGTGTTTCCTTTTGTTTGTGTCATCTATGATTTATTTTAGCAGTGTTTTGTAGTTTTCTTTGTAGAGGTCTTTCAACTCCTTTGTTAGATACATTCCTAAGTATTTTATTTTATTTTTTTTGCAGCTATTGTAAAAGAGGTTGAGTTCTTGATTTAATTCTCTGCTTGGTCGCTATTGGTGTAGAGAAGAGCTACTGATTTATGAACATTAATCTTGTATCTGGAAACTTTGCCAAATTCTTTCATCACTTCTAGGAGCTTTCTGGAGGAGTTATTAGGGTTTTCAAGGTAAATGATCATATCATCAGCAAACAGGAACACTTTGACTTCTTCTTTACCAATTTGGATGCCTTTCATTTCCTTCTCTTGTCTGATTGCTCTGGCTAGGACTTCAAGTACTATGTTGAAGAGGAGTGGTGAGAGTGCATTGTTCCTTGTATTGTTACAATTCTCAGAGGGAATGCTTTCGACCTTTCCCTATTCAGTATTATGTTGGCTGTGGGATTTTCATAGATGGCTTTTTTACATTAAGCTATATCCCTTCTATGCCGATTTTGCTGAGGGTTTTAATCACAAAGGGATGCTGGACTTTGCCAATTGCTTTTTCTGCATCTATTGAGATGATCATGTGATTTTTGTTTTTAGCTCTGTTTCTGTGGTTTATCACATTTATTGACTTGCGTATGTTGAACCATCCCTGCATACCTGGTATGAAACCCACTTGATCATAGTGGATTATCTTTCTGACTTGTTGTTGAATTCATTGAGCTAGTATTTTGTTAAGGATTTTAGCATCTTTGCTCATCAAGGATATCGGTCTGTAGTTTTCTTTTTTGGTTGTGTCCTCACCTGGTTTTGGTATTAGGGTGATGCTGGCTTCATAGAATGAATTAGGGAGGGTTCCTTCTTTCTCAATCTTGTGGAATAGTGTCAAAAGGATTGGTACCAATTCTTTTTTGAATGTTTGGTAGAATTCTGCTGTGAATCCATCTGGTCCTGTACTTTTTTTTGTTGATAATTTTTTAATTACTGTTTCAATCCCTCTGCTTATTATTGGTCTGTTCAGGGTATCAAATTCTTCCTGATTTAAGCTAGGGGGTTTACATTTTTCCAGGAATTCATCCATCTTTTCTAGATTTTCTAGTTTATGTGCATAAAGGTGTTCATAGTAGCCTTGAAGGATCTTTTGTATTTCAATGGTGTCTGTTGTAATATCTCCTGTTTCATTTCTTAGTGAGGTTATTTGGATTTCCTGTCTTCTTTTCTTGGTTAATCTTTCTAATCATGTATCAATTTTGTTTATCTTTACAAAGAACCAGTTTTTTGTTTCATTTACCTTTTGTATTTTTGTTTGTTTGTTTCAATTTCATTCAGTTCTGCTGTGATCTTGGTTATTTTCTTTCTTTGGCTTTGTTTGGGTTTGGCTTGTTCTTGTTTTTCTAGTTCCTTGAGGTGTGATCTTAGGTTGTCTATTTGTGCTCTTTCAGACTTTTTTATGTAGGAATTTAGGGCTATGAACTTTTCTCTTAGCACTGTCTTAGCTGTATCCCAGAGGTTTTGATAGGTTGTGTCATTATTGTAATTCAGTTCAAAAATTTTTTAAAATTTCCATCTTGATTTCATTTTTGACCCAATGCTCATTCAGGAGCAGGATTTAATTTCAATGTATTTGCATGGTTTTGAAGGTTTCTTCTGGAGTTGATTTCCAGTTTTATTTCACTGTGGGCTGGGAGAGTGCTTGATATAATTTCAGTTTTCTTAAATTTACTGAGGTTCATTTTTTGGCCTATCATATATTCTATCTTGGAAAAAGTTCCATGTGCTGTTGAATAGAATGTGTATTCTGTGGTTGTTGGATGAAATGCTCTGTATATATCTGTTAAGTCCATTTGCTCCAAGGTATAGTTTAAATTCATTGTTTCTTTGTTGACTTTGTCTTGATGACCTGTTTAGTGCTGCCAGTGGAGTATGAAGTCCCCCACTATTATTGTGTTGCTGTCTATCTCATTTTTTAGGTCTATTAGTAATTGTTTTATAAATTTGGGAGCTCTAGTATTAGGTGCAAATATGTTTAGGATTGTGATATTTTCCTGTTGGACAAGGCCTTTTACCATCATATAATGTCGCTCTTTGTCTCTTTTAACTACTGGTGCTTTAAATTTTATTTTGTCTGATATAAGAATAGCTACTCCTGCTCACTTGCAGTGTTCATTTGCATGAAATCCCCTTTTCCATTACTTTACTTTAAGTTTATTTGAGTCCTTATGCATTAGGTTGGTCTCTTGAAGGCAGCAGATAGTTGGTTGGTGAGTTCTTATCCATTCCGCAGTTCTGTATCTTTTAAGTGGAGTGTTTAGGCCATTTACATTCAATGTTAGTGCTGAAATGTGAGGTACTATTGCATTTGTCATGCTCTTTTTTGCCTGTGTACTTGTTTTTTTGTTTTTGCTTTTTAACTTGTATTTTTGTTGTATAGGTCCTGGGTCATTTATGCTTTAAAGAGGTTCTGTTTTCATGATTTGTTTTAAGGGTTAGAGCCCCTTTTAGCAGTTCTTGTAGTGGTGGCTTGGTAATGTCAAATTCTCTCAGAATTTGTTTGTCTGAAAACAACTATATCTTTCCTTCGTATATGATGCTTAGTTTCACTGACTACAAAATTCTTGGCAGATAATTTTATTTGAGGAAGCTGAAGATAGGGCTGCAATCCCTTCTAGCTTATAGGGTTTATGCTGAGAAGTCTGCTATTAATCTGATAGGTTTTTCTTGTTAGGGTACCTGGTGCTTCTGTCTAACAGCTCTTAAGATTCTTTCCTTCCTCTTAACTTTGGGTAACCTGATGACAATGTGCTTAGGTGAAGATCTTTTGTTGATGAATTTCCCAGATGTTCTTTGAGCTTCTTGTATCTGTATGTCTAGATCTCTAGCAAGACTGGGGAAGTTTTCCTCAATTATTCCCCCAAATGTATTTTCTGAGCTTTTAGAATTGTCTTCTTTCTCAGGAACACCAATTATTTTTAGGTTTAGTTGTTTAACATAATCCCATACTTCTTAGAGGCTTTGTTCGTATTTTCTTACTCTTTTTGTCTTTGTTGGATTGGGTTAATTTGAAGACCTTGTCTTTGAGCTCTGAATTGTTTTCTTCTACTTGTTCAGTTCTATTGCTGAGACTTTCTGGAGCGTTTTGCATTTCTAAAAGTGTCTCTGAAAATTTTCTGAAATTTTTATTGTTTTTTCTTTAAGCTATATATTTCCTTGAATATTTTTCCCTTCACTTCTTGTATCATTTTTTGGATTTCCTTGCACTGGGCTTTGCCTTTCTCTGGTCCCTCCTGATTAGCTTAATAACCAACCTCCTGAATTCTTTTCCAGGAAAATCAGGGATTTCTTCTTGGTTTGGAATCATTGCTGGTGAACTAGTATTATTTTTGAGGGGTGTCAATGAACCTTGTTTTGTGATATTCCCAGGTTTGGTTTTCTGGTTCCTTCTCATTTGGGTAGGCTCTGTCAGTGGGAAGGTCTAGGGCTGAAGGTTGTTATTCAAATTTTTTTGTCCAACAGGGTGTTCCCTTGATATAGTACTCTTCCCCTTTTCCTGTATATGTGGCTTCCTATGAGTCAAACTGCAGTGATTGTTGTTTCTTTTCTGGGTCTAGCCACCCCGTGACTATACCAGCGTCTGGGCTGGTACTGGAGGTTGTCTACACAGAGTCCTGTAATGTGAACCATTTATGGGTCTCTCAGAAGTGGATAACAATGCCTATTCCAGTGGAGGTGGTAGAGGGTGCAATGGACTCTGTGAGGATCCTTAGCTTTGGTGGTTTAATGCTCTGTTTTTGTGCTGGTTGGCATCCTGGCAGGAGACGGTGATTTCCAGAAAGCATCAGCTATAGTAGTGTGGAGGGGGACAGGTGGTGGGTGGAGCCCTAGAACTCCCAAGATTATATGCCATTTGTCTTCTGCTTTCAGGGTGGGTAGGGAAGGATCATCAGGTGGGGGTGGGGCTAAGTGTGTCTGGGCTCAGAGTCCCCTTGCGTGGGTCTTGCCGTGGCTGCTGTGGGGGATGGGAGTGAGAGTCCTAAGTCACTGGAGTTGTGTACCTACGAGGATTATGGCTGCCTCTGCTGAGTCATGCAGGTTGTCAGGGAAGTGGGGGAAAGTGGCAGTCACAGGCTTCACCCAGCTTCCACACAAACTAAAGGGGCGGTCTCACTCCCATCATGTCCCCTGCAACAGCCCTGAGTCTGTTTCCAGGCAGAGGGCAAGGCAGGCTTGAAAACTTGCCCAAGGCTTTTCACCTCCCAGCTGCAAAAGAAAAAGGTTTTAGTTCCTCCACTGCCTGTGAAGTCTAAGTCTGCAAGTCAGATTCATGCCCTCGCCTGAGTTCTGGCCAAGAGGCTTCTTGCTCTATTCAAATTGTTACAAAGTTCAGCTCGAGAATTCCTTCTCCCTGCATAGTTTTACCCCCTGCTCCTCTGGCCAGGATGGATGGATCCTCCTTCTGATGGATCTCTTCCTGATGGATCCCTGTGGTGCCAGGCAGGAATGGGCTGCTTGGGGACCCAGTGAACTCCCCAGGGCCTTTCTGCTACTTCCCCTAACCCCTATATTTCACTTGGCTCAGCTCTCTGACTTGACTCAGCTTCAGGTAAAGTCAGAAACTTCTCCAGCAAACAGACCTTCAGCTTCTCCAGTCAGGTTGTGTGTTCGGGAGAGGACTGTCTCCCTTTCTTACTTCCACAGTTGGGGCACTCACAGTATTTGGGCTTTCTTCCGGGTCCTGCAGGAGCGTCTACTTCCTTCAGAGGGTCTGTGGGTCCTCTCAGGATTACTGGTTTGTCCTTACAATCAATCTGGAGCTAAAATACACAATGCAGCCTCTGCATGCTGCTCTGTCTGGAGCTGCAATCTAATCCTGCTTCCCATCTGCCATGATCTCTCCTAGTCACCAGGTGGGTTTATCTCTGAGCACTCTGTTCTGTTTTATTGGTCAATATGTCTGTTTTCATACCAGGACCATACTGTTTTGACTACTATAGCTTTGTAATATATTTTGAAATCAGGAAGTGTAGTATTCCAACTTTGTTTTTCCAAGATTGTTTTGACTATTTGGGGTGTTCATTGGTCTCATACAAACCTTATTTTTTTTCTACTTCTGTAAAACAAGCCATTGGACTTTTGAGAAAGATTACATTGAATGTGTAAATAACTTTGGGTGGTATAGACATTTTTATTTTTTTGAGACAGGTCTCACTCTGTTTCCCAGGCTGGAGTGCAGTCACACGATCTTGACTTACTGCAACCTTGTCCTCTAGGCTCAAGCAATCCTTCCACCTTAGCCTCCAGAGTAGCTGGGACTACAGGTGCGTGCCACCATGCTTGGCTAATTTTTGTATTTTTAGTAGAGATGGATTTTGGGTTTCACCATGTTGCCCAGGTTGATCTCAAACTCCTGAGCTCAAGTGATCCACCCAACTTGGCTTCCCAAAGTGCTGGGATTACAGGCATGAGCCATCACGCCTGGCCAGTATAGACATTTTAACACTTTTAACTCTTTCAATATATGAACACTGGATATCTTTCCATTTATGTGTGTCTTCAATTTCCTTCATCGGCATTTTATAGTTTTCAGTGTACAAGTCTTTAACATCCTTGGTTAAATATATTCCTAAATATTCTAATTTTTATAGCTATTGTAAATAGAATTGTTTTCTTAATTTTTTTCATATAGTTTATTGTTAGTGTATAGAAATGCAACTGACTTTTGTATGTTGATTTTGAATTCTGCAGCTTTACTGAATTTATTACATCCAAGAGGCATTTTATGGAGTCATTAGGGCTTTCTATATATACAAGATCATGTCATCTGCAAAGACAGAACATTTTACTTCTTCCTTTCTGATTTGGATGACTTGTGTTTCTTGTCTGAATGTCTGTCCAGGACTTAATATTCATTAACAAATTATTGAAGCTATATTTTAATACATTTGTCTTTTAACTTTTACATTAGAGTTAAATGTGATTTACACACCACCATCCCATATTAAAATATTCTAATTTTGACTATATATTTATCTTTCAAAGTGAGTTTTATACATTCACATATTTTAATGTTGTTACTCAGTGTCCTTTTATTTCAAATTGAAGAACTCCCTTTAGCATTTCTTGCAAGTTAGGTCTCATGGTTGTAAACTCCCTCAGTTTTTGTTTGTCTGGGGATGTCTTTATCTCTACTTAATTCTGAAGGACAACTTTGTCAGGTATAGTATTCTTAGTTGTCAGGTTTTTTCTTTGAATATACCCCACTCCCTCAGTTGTGAAGTTTCTGTTATCTGCTGATAGCCTTATGCTAGTTTCTTTGTGTGTGAGAAGTCTCCTTGCCTTTGCTGCTTTCAAGATTCTTTTTTTTTTTTGACTTTTAATAATTAGATTATAATGTGTCTCAGATAGTTCTTCTTTGAGTTGATCTTCCTTGGAGTCTTGAGCTTTATGAATCTGGATGTTTATAACCCTCACAAGGTTCAGTTTTCAGCCAGAATTTCTTTAAATGTTTTCTCTCTGTCTCTCTGCTCCTTCCTCCCTCCCCCCACCTCTTTCTTCCTTCTCTCTCCTCCCCCAATTTCTGGAACTCCCATAATTTAAACATTCAGATATTTAATAGTGTCCCTTACATCCCTGTCTTTACTCTCTTTCATTCTTTTATTATTATTATTATTATTATTATTATTATTTTGGCTAATTTCAAATGACTTGTCTTCAAGTTTGCTAATTCTTTCTTGTGTGTGATCAAGTCTGCTATCAAAGTTCTCAATTGAATTCTTCAGCCTATTGTTATAATCTTCAGCTCCAGGATTTCTGTTTTGTTATTTTTTATGGTTTCTTTTTTTAATTAAGTGTATCTTTCTGTTCATGCATTGCTTTTCTAATTTTATTTAGTTGTCTATCAGTGTTTTCTTGCATCTCATTGAGCTTCTTTAAGATGATTATTTTGACCTCTTTGTCAGGCAGTTTGTAGATCTCCATTTTTTGTGGTCAACTACTGGAGCTTTGTAAGTTTTCTTTTGTGATGTCATATTTGCCTCATTCTTCATTATCTGTATAGCTTTGCATTGGTTTCATGCATTTGAAAATGTAAACACTTTTTCCCACTTTTACAGAGTGGCTTTGGCAGGTAAACACCTTTTCCTTTTCATGCCTGGGCTAATGAGATTACCTCCAGAATTGTGGTTGGGTGGAGTTGGAGCTAGGGCACCTGGCTGCTCCTGGGACTTGTGGTTGGCTGGTCTGTTACCATGGTTCAAGAAGGTGTGCTTCTTCTCTGGTTCCTGAGTGAACTGGCCTACCTCTAGGACCTTGATCAGTAGTGTTGTCTCTGGAATCAAGGTCCACTACAGGGTGCAGAAACAACAGACCTATTACCAAGTACAAAGATTGGTGCAGCTCCCTTTGGGTCTATGAGAGGGCTCCTATTGTGTAAGTGGGTGGGTCCCAGGGCAGGACTGGCTCCAGACCATGACTAGCAAGGATAGAACCCAGTCACAAGGCTGCTTCAGTGTTTACAGCCAGAACATGGTCTGCAGGATAGGTATGTTCCTAAGCTGGTCACTAGACAGGAAGAACTGCTCCCAAACTGCAGCTAAAAGGGGCTGGAGTCAAGGTATAGGACCTTTCCAGGATCTGCTGTGGGTCCAAAGTTAGCAGTCCAGCCTGCAAAATCACATATAGGCTTGTCTTTTGGCAGCTTTCTCAGCAGGCAGGACAGCTCTCAGGCCACTGCTGAGAAGATATAGAGATGAGTTACAGGGCTGTTTCAGGGCACAAAGACATAACCAAGGTCAGCAGGCCTGTTACCCTGGTTTCCTTGGTGGATGGTTTTGGTGGCAGAACCAACACCAAATGTAACTGTAGCCAAGTCTGCAGAGAGACCGGGTCATTTCTAGGTTTAGAACCAGGACCACAGTCAGCAAGCCTACCATCCAAGTATTGATTTACAGTCTCAAAACAGCTCTCCTTAATTTTAGAATCCACCATGTTTTTGCAACCTTCTACATAAACCCAAATAATCTCCAGCAAGGTACTTTTGCTTGGGAATGACTGCAAAATTATTGCTTCTCTGGGGGATAATTGTGGTGAATAATATTCCATTCTTGCTTTATTATGGATTTTCATAGAAATGCTTCTATTTCACTATTAAGATGGTTAATTTTTATTGGAAATACACTGTTATTAGCCATTGTTCTATTCATAGTTACATTTGAAATGTTAAATTTTATTGACTTTGATAGTGAAAAATATAATTTTTTACATATCTTATTAATACTATATAATAGTCACAGATAGCCTAACATTAAAACTATCATTGTAATATTCTACAAACTCGATATAGCTGGGACTTGACTTATTAGAATTTTATTAAAAATTTTTATATCTTACTCAGAGGTGATTTTGTTCTGTAGTTACTTATTATGTGTTGTCTCTCTCATATTTTTGTGTGAGATTTACATTCAATTGTAAAAATCAATTCAGTAATTTTAAATACTCCTCTGCACAATGGAATTACTTATGAATCTTGCAAATCATCTATTTCTTAAAATTTTGGAAGAAGCCTGTGGTTAAAATCATCTGCTGTGATCCACACATATTTTAGTACTATGTTGCCATAGAAATGAATGAGAAGCCACACACCTGTAGTCACAGCTACTCAGGATACTGAGACAGAAGGATCACTTGAAGCCAGGAGTTTGAGGCTGTCGTGAGCTGTGATTGTGCTTGTGAATAACCAGTGCATTCCAGCTTGGGCAACATAGCAAGACCTTATCTATTTTTTAAAAAGAATGAGAAAGATCTCTTTGTACTGATGCAGAGTAATTTCCAGGAGATGTTGTTAAGTAAAAATAAAACAAACTGCAGAGCAGCACAGATGCTACCTTTTGCATAAGAGAGAAAAAGAAATGTATTATACACTATAGAAGTATATAAAATGTAGACTTATTCTTTGGGAAATATATACATATGCACACATTAAATACATGTTTTATATATTATATATAATTCTATATAGTTTTATTATATATTATAAACTATAAGGATTTTAAAATATGTACTTGCCTTTTGGAGAGAAAACGAAAAGATAAACTAGATATTAAAGAAACTGGTTACTTTAAACGACATGGGAGTAAAAGGGAAGAATGGACAGGGATGGGAATGAGACTCTCCAAGTACCCCTTCTTGTGTAGTTTTGACTCATAAAGTTATTGTTGAAAGAATAAAATTAAATCAAGAAGTAGAAAAAAGCCAAATTTCCTGTAATCCCAGCACTTTGGGAGGCCAAGGCGGGCGGATCACGAGGTCAAGAGATTGAGACCATCCTAGCTAACACGGTGAAACCCCGTCTCTACTACAAAAATACAAAAAACTAGCTGGGCGTGGTGGCAGGCGCCTGTAGTCCCAGCTATTCGGGAGGCTGAGGCAGGAGAATGGCGGGAACCCAGGAGGCGGAGCTTGCAGTGAGCCGAGATCGCGCCACTGCACTCCAGCCTGGGCGACAGAGCAAGACTCCGTCTCAAAAAAAAAAAAGAAAAAGAAAAAAAGAAAAAAGCCAAATTTAAACTCATGCAAATGAATTTATTTGTATACCAAATTAATAACCACACAGATAATTACTCCATGCAGCTTATGAACATAGTGCTTTGATTTAGATATGTTCCAAGAATGAAAATATGTATAAAGAAATATTCACTTTTAGTCAGAAGGTTTATTGGTATTGTATATTGATATTATCATTTTAAGACTAAGTTATGTATTATTTATCAGAAAGCAAATAAGTAAATATATTAATCCTATTAAACACCAGGGTTTTCCAAGTAAAAGGAAGGCAATAAAAACATGAAGCTGCAAAAAGGTAATATAAACTCTTATGTTAGATTTGAACTAAAATATCAACATTATTAGTATAAACTCACGATTTAAAGAATAACTATTTCCAAGCTCCGAGTAAAAGCCAAGAAAACATGATATTCTGACAGCCAGTCGTACTTTAGCATCGACTTCTAATGGTTTCTAAGTGCTATTACTCACCAAAAGGATGTCTCCTTGATAAAATGGCTGGTTTCAGAGGTCAAGAAAAATAGATGAGTCAGGGACATCTAATTTTTCCACAACCCAAAGAAGAGCTAAAGGCCCATGGGGCCATATCAAAAGGACACAAGAGTCAACTCAAAGTGGCTTCTACTAGCCAACTTAGAGTATCAAAATAAATAGTACCTAAATAATTGTAACATTTTTTTCCCCTTTTTTAAATTATTATACTTTAAGTTCTGGGGTACATGTGCAGAATGTGCAGTTTTGTTACATAGGTATACACGTGCCATGGTGGTTTGCTGCACCCATCAACCCATCACCTACATTAGGTATTTCTCCTAATGTTATCCCTCCCCTAGCTCCCCACTCCCTGAGAGGCCCCAGTGTGTGATGTTCCCCTCCCTATGTCCATGTGTTCTCATTGTTCAACTCCCACTTATGAGTGAGAACATGCGGTGTTTGGTTTTCTGTTCTTGTGATAGTTTGCCGAGAATGATGGTTTCCTGCTTTATCCATGTCCCTGCAAAGGACATGAACTCGTCCATTTTTATGGCTGCATAGTATTCCATGGTGGATATGTGCCACATTTTCTTTATCCAGTCTATTACTGATGGACATTTGGGTTGGTTCCAAGTCTTTGTTATTGTGAATAGTGGCACAATAAACATATGTGTGCATGTGTCTTTAGAGTAGAATGACTTATAATCCTTTGGGTATATACCCAGTAATGGGATTGCTGGGTCAAATGGTAATTCTAGCTCTAGATTCTTGGGAAATCACCAGTCTTCCATAATGGTTGAACTAATTTACACTCCCACCAACAGTGTAAAAGTGTTCCTATTTCTCCACATCCTCTCCATCATCTGTTTTTTCCTGACTTTTTAATGATCACCATTCTAACTAGTGTGAGATGGTATCTGACTGTGGTTTTGATTTGCATTTCTCTAATGACCAGTGATGATGAGCATTTTTTCATATGTCTGTTGGCTGCATAAATGTCTTCTTTTGAGAAGTGTCTGTTCATATTATTTGCCCACTTTTTCATGAGGTTGTTTTTTTCTTGTAAATTTGTTCAAGTTCTTTGTAGATTCTGGATGTTAACCCTTTGTCAGATGGATAGACTGCAAAAATTTTCTCCCATTCTGAAGGTTGCCGGTTCACTCTGATGATAGTTTCTTTTGCTGTGCAGAAGCTCTTTAGTTTAATTGATCCCATTTGTCAATTTTGGCTTTTGTTACCATTGCTTTTGGTGTTTTAAACATGAAGCTTTGCCCATGCGTACATCCTGAATGGTGCCGCCCAGGTTTTCTTCTAGGATTTTTAGTAACATTGAGGTTTTTTTTTATTTCATGAATCTTTGGTGGTTCTCAAAATGAGAGAATGAGAAGACAGACAGAGACAGGAATAGAGACAGACAGAGAGACAGATGCCAGCCACTAAATGTAGAAGGAATGCTAGAAGTGGCAAATCACAATTTCCGCAAGCCCTAATTTGATAACTAAATCCAGAAAAATCATCAATAGATGTTAAAACAATTAAGTGAAAAGTTGTTGGAGAATGGAATATTCACATAACACCAAATTACCATGCTATAGATTACTTACTGGAATCTCAAAGGGAAAATATGACTTTACATTTTTATGTGTGGTTATCACTCAAAAAGAATTACCCTTGATCCTGTTGGGAAATAACACATTGATTATTACCAGTTTCCCATTATTTTTCGTCTGTTTCAATGATCTAGTTTTCCTTGACTTATGTTTGGAGATTTATATTTTTCCAGAAAATAATTTATTTCACTCAGAATTTCAAATTACTGCCATAATCACTGGGTCTCTACTAGATGAGCATATTAAAGTCACCAAGAAATATTTTTTAAGTATATAAGCCAGGGTCTGCCATCAGAAAACCTACTAGGATGAAGCCCAGACATGTGTAATGTATAAAAGCTGCCGGCAGAAGATCCTGCGCTCATCCTTGCCTAAGAACTACTAATGCAGATAGTCTTTTAAAATTTTTTATCTACTCCACACTTTTTTTCTCACTGCTCATTTTTTCTTTTTTGTACAATGTTGATGAAAAATCTGTTTATCTTAATAGGATTTTTTTTCCTGTGCAAAAGGCAATAGGCTTATTCTATTGTTTTTCTGTTTCCTAATACAATAATTTCTGCCTTTATTATTTTCTTACACCAGCTTTCTTTAGTACTGTTTTCTATTTTGTGATATTGTTTCTCTTAATTTCAGGATATAAATAATTTATGTTAACATTTCTTTTTAAGTAAAATATTTAAAGTCAAATTATGCATTTACTTCCAACTATAGTATAAATATATGTTATGTATAATTTTTATTGTTTTTTATTTTGTTGTCATCCTTATTGAGTGTTTGAGTTCCTCTGTGGTTTAAGATTTTGATCCACAAATTAGGAGAGATTTCTCTTAAGTTTACAAGTGCTTTATAGGCTTTCTTTTTATTTTATTTAAACTTTCTTTTTGGTTTCTTCTTTTATTATATCACAAATTTTTGAAGTGCTTTTTAACTTTTTTGCTTTAGAGATGTTAATAATACTTTTTGACATGGTATCTAATTTTTGTGAAGGTTCTTTGAAAGTTTGAAAAGAAGATGTGATCTGTCTTTCTCTCTCATTCACTGTCTGTCTCACTCTCGCTCTCTTGCTCTGCCACTCCCTATCTTTCTGTGTACCTGATCTAAAGATATTTTAAAGTCTTCCAAGGAAAACATGATTTTATAAAACTGTTTGTTTTTGTTTTTGTTTTTGAGACGGAGTCTTGCTCTGTCACCCAGGCTGGAGTGCAGTGGTTCGATCTCAGCTCACTGCAAACTCTGCCTCCCGGGTTCAGGCCATTCTCCTGCCTCAGCCTCCCAAGTAGCTGGGACTACAGGCATCCGCCACCATGCCTGGCTAATGTTTTGGGTTTTTTTAGTAGAGATGGGGTTTCACCGTGTTAGCTGGGATGGTCTCAATCTTCTGACCTGGTAATCTGCCCGCCTCGGCCTCCCAAAGTGCTGGGATTACAGGCGTGAGCCACCGCACCCGGCCAAAACTGTCATTGTGTTTTTAAGAGATTTTAATCGGCATATTTGTCAGTTATTAAATGTATAAAGGCTCATGATACTCATGTCTTCACTTTGAGTATTAGCTCTTAAAAACTAAACTTCCTCAAACTGGCCTGTAGGTTCTGTCCCACCGCCTTACTGCTGTCCAGTTTTCTATTACCTCTCCCCTCCTCTCACTCATCTTTCAGGTGCTCAAACATGCCCTGCTTCATCTCCCTCAGGGCCTTTGCACATGGTTCATCATCCTTGAAGGTAACCTCTCTAAACACTTTTTCTAGCTAATGCCAACTCACAACTCTAAATCTAAATATCACTCTTCATTCTAACTTGAATCTACATTACACAATGTAAATTAAACAGTCCCATAGATCAGGGGTCCCCAGCTCCCTGGGCCACATATTGGTACGGGTTGATAGCCTGTTTGGAACTGGGTTGCACAGCAGGAAGTGAACAGCATGCGAGCATTACCACCTGAGCTCTGCCTCCTGTCAGATCAGCGGCGGTATTCGATTTTCATAGGAGCACAAACCTTACTGTGAACTATGCATGCACGGGATCTAGGTTGTAGGCTCTTTATAAGAATCTAAACTAATGCCTGATGATCTGAGGTAGAAGAGTTTCACACCCCACCTCCTCAGCCATTCCTGGAAAAAAAAAGTCTTTAAAAAACTGGTCCCTGGTGCCAAAAAGTTTGGGGACTGCTGCTGTAGGTGCAGATGTATTGTGACAGCTGGTAGCTTTCTTTCCTAGTACTGACTACAATTAGAAATTCTGTCTCATTAGAGTAGTACCTAGTATAGTATCAGTCTTTCTAGCTTGCCTGGAAGCTCCACAGGGTCACAGGGTGCTACCGTTTTGCTCACCATTGTATCTCTATTTATTAGTGCAGTGCCTGGCCGGCAGTAGGTTATCACCTCTTAGCATATGTAGACATACACTGTCAAGAAACTCACCACCTGACTACAATCAGTATGATGGGGAAATTTAAATTGGGTCACTGAGTTTCCAACAATGGAGGAAAATGTAAAATACACACACACACACACACACACACACACACACACACACACACACAAAAGCATCTATTTTTCTATCCTGGTTTCTGTCTCTCCCCACTGCTGTGAGCACTGAAATATATGTGTTTGATGTTTTAGTGAGATTTGCATTCTAGTTTTACCTAGAATATCTTGATTTTTATGACAGAAATCATGCAATTTGGCCTCTACTTTCCTTATAAACTTATTAACTATTTTCTTTCAGCTTCTGAATAACTTCTTCAGGGACCCTTTCCCAGAAGAATTTTTGGTCCTCTTCACAAACTGGATCAATGATTCCAATCCTATAGTTAGCAAACTGATCCTTCAGAGAATTGCCCATATGTCACCAGTTGTCAATAAGGTATGTGTATGTTATTTGTATCTGCCAGCATCATCAAAACCATAATATGAGATTTTGATGTTACTTAACATCTTCACTAGTAAAGCAGTGATATTTTTCAGTCTCTATATAACTAATACATATCAAAGCCTGCTGTTTTATTAACAAGGAAACTGAGTTGAATAGAAAGGATGTATTAAGTCCATTTAGTGGCTTTATTGCCTTACTTTTTTGTTGTTACAGAAAATCATTCATTGCACTCAGAATGTATTTATCCTCATTGCCCTAGACTTGTCTTACAGTCTAAACCATACACACATAATTTCTCCTCCAACATACACACGTGTACACATTAATTCCTATCTCAGAGCACTTGTTCAAGCTTTTTCTTCTACTCATAATTTTCCTACTTTACCTATACATATTTACATTTTTCTCCTTTTTCAATGATCGGCCCAAGTCAAACTGCACTGAAATTTCTTATCTCTAGCAGCCTCATCCCTCTCAGGACCATATCAATTATGAGCACTCATATTTTATACCAGTGGCCATCAAAGCACAGTTCTTGAACCAGCAGTATCAGCATCAACTGGAGACTTGCTAGAAATGCAAATTGTGAGGCCCCACCCCAGTCCTATGGAATCAGAAATTCTGGGGTAGGCCCACCAATCTGTGTTTTAAAGGTCCTCCAGGTAACTGTTATTCAAGTTAAAGCTGAGAACAACAGACTTATATTGTTTCCCACTGACTCACATGAATAATTCTTGCCTTCCTGGTCGACTGAATTTAAGCATGTTCCATGTTCTGTAATTCTACACTCCAAAGTATCTTGCAAAATGCTGAGAGTGTAAATGTTCTATAAATCATTACTTTTATAATACATCCAATAATAAATCCTTGTTTATTTATTGAGCATGGCCTCTGAAAACTTAAGCCTATCAGTGGACACCCACTGTGCATTTATACTGACATAAGCCATGGTCTGTTTACTTTAAATGAATAATATAAGTTAATGGATTTACCAGTAGTGTACACTCTCTTAGTAAGCAGCAAATTATTTATTGCTTTACCCAGAGCTCTTCCTAATGTTATTAACAACTGAAAGGAAAATTCTGTCAAGGCTTCCTAGAAGAGTGAAAGAAAAGTAGTGGAAAGTGATCTGGGTTGAGATTGCATATATTGTTTGTAAAGACAAAAATGGCCTCTGGCATTGACATAGTCCTTAGCTCTATTTTTTTCTCCTTAAAGCTATTATTTTGGCAAAATAATATTCATTAATTTCCTTTAGTCTTTTTCTGCTTGCCTTTCTTTCTCTCTGGTGTCTCTGTTGCATGTTCCTCCTTGCCTTCTATTCTGTTTGGTTCTGATCTACATTGACTCCCATGACTTGCCTGAGTGTCTCAGTAGCTCTCATGTCCAAATGGCTCACTGTCATCTAATTTAGAGGTCATTCTGCCAGTAGTGTGTTAGTAAATGTTTGACAGCCAGCTCTCTGAAAATAAGGCCAATTCCCTGGTGTAAAGATCCCTATGATGGCTAATCTGAAACTTTCAAAGGGACATGACTAACCAGGGAACTGGCAAAAGATGCACAATAGCACATCATTATTTAATATTCCTGCCAATTAGATGCGATGCCCATGAATAATCTCAAGAGCATAGATAATGGTAAAATGTAGCAAAAGAATTAGGGAGTGACAATTTTTTAGTATTTATTATCAGTTTCTATTTAATGTTAAATTTATATAATTTAATTTTCAGTAATTTTTTTTTTGCAAAAAGTCAACATTTTTGAAAATTTGACAAGAGACTTTCGTGAGTCGGCTTCCGCACACCATGATGTGCCACCCAGACTCGAGGTATCCATACTAAATGTCAGCTCAAGTCTTCTGCTAGTTCCTAAATCCCACCATTTTTTTCCTTTTATATGTAGATAGAAAATGTCAGCAGTATATTAATAGCCATCCTGGATGCCTTCCTTTCCAAAGACGATACTGTTGTACTTCGGGCCTTGATCACCCTTAGAAGGCTTTTAAACAAACTGGACACAATGACTTATTCTTTGGGTACCAGAATTGGTTCCAGCTACTGTCCTCTGATGGATCATGTGAGTGACACAGTTAGATATGTAAGATCATTAGGTTTTGTGGTTCAGCTGAAACTCAAGTTGAAGCAATGATGTTAGGGCACAGAATAAGTCAATAGAAAATAGTTATTTTGTAAGAAGTCACTATTTCTTTTCCAGAGATAACAATATTAGTTAGGTAAGTACTGGTATTTTTTTTTTTTTTTTGACAGAGTCTCGCTCTGTGGCCCAGGCTGGAGGGCAGTGGCGCCATCTCGGCTCACTGCAAGCTCCACCTCCTGGGTTCACGCCATTCTCCTGCCTCAGCCTCCGGAGTAGCTGGGACTACAGGTGCCTGCCACCACACCCGGCTAATTTTTTGTATTTTTTAGTAGAGACGGGGTTTCACTGTGTAGCCAGGATGGTCTCGATCTCCTGAGCTTGTGATCTGCCCGCCTCGGCCTCCCAAAGTGCTGGGATTACAGGCGTGAGCCACTGTGCCCAGGCTTTTTTTTTTTTTTTTTTTTTTTTTTTTTAAGTACACTGTGAGAACCTGGGGAAAAAAAGAATAATCATCAAGGAATGGCCTCTATCCTTGGATGAAATTGTAGCTCTGTGGCTATGTACTGGTTAACCCTATATCTGGACTGCCTAGGTTCAAATCCCTCTTCCGCCTCTTATTGGCTATCAAACACCGAGTGAGTGATTTCTTCAGTCTTTTGGTGTATCACTTTCTCCCCATTGATAAAACAGCAATGGTAACATAAACAGTATTAGGTTTATTATAAGAATCAGATTTGTTATTTGCCATGCCCCAAATAAATGTTTATTATCATATAAAATTTGAATTTTAAAGTATTTTATCAGAAAGTTCTTCCTTCTGAAAATTCTCATTTTACATGGTAAACATGTTTCAGAAAAGTTGAATGAAAACTTTGGTATGCCATGGGGAATCTATGTATTTTTAAAGAACTCCATGATAAATTATTTGTAAACCAGAGAATTATTTCACAACAAATTATCCTACCAAAACTTCTAAGTTTTTAATCACTTACATTTCAATGAAGAAGAGCACAGTATTATTAAATTATGGAAAAAACAAATGTAGTGGCAAAAATGAATTTTATAAACACATAAACACTTTAGAATAGTAATAATAATAGTGACTTGAAGGGGCAGGGCCAAGATGGTCAACTAGAAGCAGTGGCAGCCTTCAGAGGCTCCCATCAAAAAGAACCCTAACAGCATGCAAATCCTGTGCCGGCAACTAAGGTATCCAGGTTCTGTCATCACAACTGAGTAGGCAGCGGGCGTGACCCATGGAGAGGAAGGCAGAGCAGTGTAGTGTTGTGGCCTCTCTGAGAGCCACACAGGCCAGGGGAACCCCTACACCCAGCCAAAGGAGGCAGTGAGTGAGCGTGCTACCCAGCCTGGGAAAACGTGTTTTTTCCATGAAGATCCCACTCATGAGCCCATGCCACCAGGGTCTAGGGTCCCAAACACCGAACTGTACAGATTCTCAACAGCCACTAAGCTAGAATCTGTTTAAGACTGCTGAGCTCCTGGGGCTGGGGGCGGTGGAGGGTGGGGGGGGGTGGAGGGTTGGGAGGCGGTGGAGGGTGGGGGGGTGGGGCGGGGGTGGTGACTAGCACAACAGCTGTGGCTGCCTGCTGTCTAAGCCCTTTAAACTTCTTGGGGGAGGGGTGACAGCCAGCACTCAGACTGATAGCCACCTAAGACACAAAGCCCTCAGGGTAGGGGAAGGGCAGCAGCCGTCTCTATAGCTCCAGGCTATGATTTTTCCCTGCTGGAGCCAGTGAGGCTGGATGGCTTGATCCCAAGAGGTATCCCCCACAGCCCAACACACCAGTTGTGGCAGACTGCTGATGAGTGCCTCTTCAGGCCTGACCTAGACCCATCCCTCCTCGCTGAGGTCTTCCTGCAGATAGTCCGACTACTCCAGCCAGGGGCTCAGGGACAGAACTCTGATCTTCCTAGGCCTGAACCCCTGGGGGGAGGAGTGGCCACAGTCTCTGCACACTAGCAGACACAGTCTTTCCTCCTCCTAGTTTGAAGGAAGCAGGGCAGCCCAGACAAGTGGGCTTTCCCCCCAGCAAAGCACACCCCCTCCACCAAGGGACAGCCAAAGTGCTTCGGTAAGTGGATCCTGCTCCCCATAAAACCCAGCCGGGTGAAACTCTCCAAAAGGGGTCATCAGAAACCCTATACAGGAGCGATCCTACAAGCATCAGGTTGGTGCCCCTCAAGATTCCAGACAAAAGAGCAGGCACCCATCTTTGCTGTTCTCCAGATTCCTCGAGTGGCATCTCCAGACATGGGAGCAAATCAGATGAATAAGGCCTAAAATGAACCCCTAGAAAACTGTGGCAACCCTACAGAAGAGGTACCTGACCATTGCAAGAGAAACAAAGAAACAGAAAGCAACAACATCACCGACAAAAAAAGTCTCCACAAAAACCCGATTCAAAGGTCAGCAGCCTCAAAGATCAATACTGGACAAACTCATGAAAATGAGAGAAAAATCAACAAAACAACGCTGCAGGCCCAAAAGGCCAGAGTGCCTCTTCTCCTTCAAATGGTCACAGCACCTCCTCCAGCAAAGACGTAGAACTGGATGGAGGATGAGATAGATGAATTGACAGAAGTAGGCTTCAGAAGGTGGGTAATAACAAACTCCTCTGAGCTAAAGGAGCGTGTTCTAACCCAATGCAAAGAAGCTAAGAACCTTGATAAAAGGTTAGAGGAGCTGCTAACTAGAATAACCAGTTTAGAGAGGAAAATAAATGACCTGATGGAGCTGAAAAACACAGCACAAGAACTTTGTGAAGCATACACAAGTATCAATGACTGACTCGACCAAGCAGAAGAAATGATATCAGAGTTTGAAGACTATCTTGGTGAAATCAGGCATGCAGACAATATTAGAGAAAAAAGAAGAAAAGGGAATGAGCAAAACCTCTGAGAAACAAGGGACAGATCAACGAGACAAAAAATTAACAGGATATTCAGGACTTAAGCTCAGCTATGGATCAAGTGGGCCCCATAGACATATACAGAACTCTCCAACCCAAATCAACAGAATATACATTCCTCTCAGTGCCACATGGCACTGATTCTAAAATAGACCACATAATTGGAGGCAAAACACTCCTCAGCAAATTCACAAGAACTGAAATCATAGCACACTCTCTAAAACCAGTGCAATCACATTAGAACTCAGGATTAAGAAACTCACTCAAAAGCCCACAATTACGTGGAAATTGAGCAACCTGCTCCTGAATGACTCCTGGGTAAATAATGAAATTAAGACAGAAATCAAGAAGTCTTTTGAAACCAATAAGAAGAGACTATGTATGAGAATCTGTGGGACACAGCAAAAGCAGTGTTGAGAGGGAAATTTATGGCACTGGATGTCCATGTCATAAAGTTAGAAATATCGGCCAGGAGCAGTGGCTGACGCCTGTAATCCCAGAACTTTGGAAGGCTGAGGTGGGTGGATCACGAGGTCAGGAGTTCAAGACCAGCATGGCCAAGATGGTGAAACCCCGTCTCTGTTAAAAATACAAAAATTAGCCTGCCATGGTGGCACGTGCCTGTAATCCCAGCTACTTGGAAGGCTGAGGCAGAGAATTGCTTAAACCCAGGAGGCGGAGGTTGCAGTGAGCCGAGATTGCACCACTGCACTCTAGCCTGGGCGACAGAGTGAGACTCTGTCAAAAAAAAAAAAAAAAGGCTAGCAATATCTCAAATCGACACCCTAACATCACAATTAAAAGAGCTAGAGAAGCAGGAACAAACAAATTCAAAAGCTAGCAGAAAACAAGAAATAACTAAAATCAGAGCAGAACTGAAGAAAGTAAAGACACGAAAAGCCCTTCAAAAAGTCAACGAATCCAAGAGCTGGTTTGTCGAAAAAATTAACAAAATAGACCACTAGCTAGACTAATACAGAAAAATAGAATGAAGAATTAAATAGACACAATAAAAAATGATAAGGGGGAAATCACAACTGACCCCCCAGAACTGCAAACTACTATCAGAGAACGCTATAAACATCTATACACAAATAAAAGGTAAAATCTAGAAGAAATGGGTAAATTCCTGGACACATACACCCTCCCAAGACTAAGCCAGGAAGAAACTGAATCCTTGAATAGACGAATAACAAGTTCTGAAATTGTGGCAGTAATTAATAGCCGCCTACCAATAAACAAAAGCCCAGGACCAGACCATTTCACAGTCGAATTCTACTAGACATACGAAGAGGAGCTGGTCCCATTCCTTCTGAAACTATTCCAAACAACTGAAAAGCAGGGACTTCTCCCTAATTCATTTTATGAGTCCAGCATCATTCTGATTCCAAAACCTGTCAGAGACACAACAAAAAAGAAAACTTTAGGCCAATATCCCTGATGAACATTGATGAGAAAATCCTCAATAAAATACTGGCAAAACAAATCCAGCAGCACATTCAAAAGCTTATCCACCCCGATCAGGTCAGCTTCATCCCTGGGATGCAAGCCTGGTTCAACATATACAAATCAACAAATGTAATCCATCACATAAAGAGAACCAATGACAAAAACCACACGATCATCTCAATAGATGCCGAAAAGGCCTTCGATAAAATTCAACATTCCTTCATGTTAAAAACTCTCAATAAACCTGGTATTATTGGAACATATTTCAAAATAATAAGAGCTATTTATGACAAACACACAGCCAATATCATATTGAATGGGCAAAAGCTGGAAACATTCCCTTTGAAAACCAGCACAAGACAAGGATGCCCTCTCTCACCACTCCTATGCATCAAAGTATTGGAAGTTCTGGTCAGGGCAATCAGGCAAGGGAAACAAGTAAAGGGTACTCACATAGGAAGAGAAGAAGTCAAATTATCTCTGTTTATGGACATGATTCTATATTTAGAAAACCCCATCACCTCAGCCCCAAAACTCCTTAAGCTGATAAGCAACTTCACAAAATCTCAGGATACAAAGTCAATGTGCAAAAATCACAAGCATTTCTATACACCAACAATAGACAAGCAGAGAGCCAAATCATGAATGAACACTCATTCACAATTGCTACAAAGAATAAAATACCCAGGAATACAGCTAACAAGGGATGTGAAGGACATCTTCAAGGAGAACTACAAACCACTGCTCAAGGAAGTCAGTGAGGACACAAACAAATGGAAAAACATTCCATCCTCATGGATAAAAAGAATCAATATTATTAAAATGGCCATATTGCCCAAAGTAATTTACAGGTTCGGTGCTATTCCCATCAAACTACCATTGACATTCTTCACGGAATTAGAAAAACCTACTTTAAATTTCATATGGAACCAAAAAAGAGCCCATATAGCCAAGACAATCCTAAGCACAAAGAACAAAGCTGAAGACATCATGGTACCTGACTTCAAACTATACTACAAGGCTACAGTTCCCAAAACAACATGCTACTGGTACCAAAACAGATATATAGACCAATGAAACAGAACAGAGACCTCAGAAATAACACCGCACATCTACAATCATCTGATCTTCAACAATCCTGCCAAAAACAAGCAATGGAGAAAAGATTCCCTATTTAATAAATGGTCTGGGAAAACTGGCTAGCCATATGCAGAAAACTGAAACTGGACCCCTCCTCATACATTATACAAAAATTAACTCAACATGGCTTAAAAACTTAAATGTAGGACCCCAAACCATAAAAACCCTCAAAGAAAACCTAGGCAATACCATTCAGGACATATGCATGGGCAAAGATTTCATTATAAAAATGCCAAAAGCAATTGCAACAAAAGCAAAATTCACAAATAGAATCTAACTAAACCAAAGAGCTTTTGCACAGCAAAACAGACTATTATCAGAGTGAATAGGTAACCTACCGAATGGGAGAAAATTTTTGCGATCTACCCATCTGATAAAGATCTAATATCCAGAATCTACAAGAAACTTAAATTTACAAGAAAAAAAAAAAAAGACCCCATCAAAAAGTGGGCAAAGCATATGAACAGACACTTATCAAAAGAAAATATTTACATGGCCAAAACACATATGAAAAAAAGTTCAAGCCGGGCGCGGTGGCTCAAGCCTGTAATCCTAGCACTTTGGGAGGCTGAGACGGGTGGATCACGAGGTCAGGAGATCGAGACCATCCCGGCTAACCAGTGAAACCCCGTCTCTACTAAAAAAATACAAAAAACTAGCTGGGCGAGGTGGTGGGTGCCTGTAGTCCCAACTACTTGGGAGGCTGAGGCAGGAGAATGGCGTGAACCCAGGAGGCAGAGCTTGCAGTGAGTCGAGATCTGGCCACTGCACTCCAGCCTGGGCAACAGAGCGAGACTCCGTCTCAAAAAAAAAAAAAAGAAAAAAAGTTCAACATCACTGATCATTAGAGAAATGCAAATCAAAACCACAGTGAGATACCATCTCATGCCAGTCAGAGTGGTGATTATTAAAAAGTCAAAAAATAATAGATGCTGATGAGGCTGTGGAGAAATAGGAACGCTTTTACACTGTTGGTGAGAATGTAATTAGGTCAACCATTGTGGAATACATTATGGTGATTCCTAAGAATCTAGAACCAGAAATACGATTTGACCCAGCAATCCCATTTCTGGGTATATACCCAAAGGATTATAAATCATTCTGCTATAAAGACATATGCACACGTATATTTATTGCAGCACTACTTACAGTAGCAAAGTCATGGAACCAACCCAAATGCCCATCAATGTTAGACTGGATAAAGAAAATGTGATATATATACACCATGGACTACTATGCAGCCATAAAAGGGAATGAAGATTATGTCCTTTGCAGGGACATGGATGAAGCTGGAAGCCATCATTCTCAGCAAACTAACACAGGAACAGAAAATGAAGCACCTCGTGTTCTGACTCATAAGTGGGAGTTGAACAATGAAAACACATGGACACAGGGAGGGGAACAACATACACCAGGGCCACTTGGGGGGTGGGTAGCAAGGGGAGGGAGAACATTAGGAGAAATAGCTAATGCATATGGGGCTTAAAACCTAGATGATGGGGTGATAGGTGCAGCAAACCACCATGGCACACATAGACCTTTGTAACATACCTAAACTTTCTGGACTTGTACCCCAGAACTTAAAGTAAAAAAAAAAAAAAAAAAAAAGTGGCTTAATTTATTGAACACTTAATATATACCAGGGGCTATTCTAAATGATTTACACGAGCTATCTTACATAAATCTCTAAGCAACTATATTACTATCATCCAATTTTCATGTAAAGAAACTAAGGCAAAGAGAAGGCAATATTTGGCCAAGGTCATATATGTGATAAAGTAGTCAGAATGCTCACATAAAAAAACATCAGTATGAGATTATAAACATTTCCTGAAAACCAGAAAGTGTTATTATATTTTTAAAATTTGGGCCAAGTGCAGTGGCTCACGCCTGTAATCCCAACACTTTCCAAGACTGACACGGAAGGATTGCTTGAGCCCAAGATTTTGAGACCAGCAGGAGGGTTGTTGGAACCCAGGAGTTAAAAGCTGCAGTGAGCTATGATCCTGCCCCTGCACTCTGGCCTGGGCAACAGAGTTAGACCCTATCTCTAATAAAATATAAATAAATTAAATTTAAAAATTAACCTCTTCTTACTTGCAATTTTTCCTTTCTAGAATCATTTTTATCCAATTACCTTCCTATTTGGCCTAAGTAGCCCTTGAAAACCTGGTTGTGTGCCAGTATGCATAGAGCTTCCATTGCTACTCAGTGGCAACTCAGCAAAGTCCTCCAGCCTTTGAACACAGCATGGTTACATTATTATAAGTATCCTTGTAAAAATTATCTCCAAGTTATACATACTATTTCAGTTTATACTTTTAGGATGCTATTAAATACTAATCATCTTCCTGAATTTAAGAAACTAATTTTTCACAGGAGTTTTTTGTAATGCAATCTGAATTTTGGTAAGTAATTTTTTTACTAGTTGATATTTTTTTCAGCTTTATTAAGGCATAATTAATAAATTAAAATTGTATATGTTTATAGAATCCAATATGTTTTGATATATTTATACATTGTGAAATGATTAAATCAAACAAAATTAACATTGCCATTACCTCATATATCTTTTTTTGTGTGTGTGGTGAGAACATTTAAGATCTAATCTCTTTGCAATTTTTAAGTATACATTACATTATTAACTATAGTCTAATGTAGCTAGACTTACGTTAGATCTCTAGAATTTATTCATCCCGTCTAACAGAAACTTTGTATCCTTTAACCAACATCTCCCCTAGTGCCTCCCACCACCCTTCAGCTACTGGCAACCTAGTCCCACTCTCCTCTTCTATGAGTTCAACCTTTTAGTATTCCATATATGAGTGAGATCATGCAATATTTGTCTTTCTGTCCCTGACTGATTTCAAGTAGCATGATGTCCTCCAAGTTCATCCATGTCATACGTGACAGGATTTTATTCTTTTTAAGGCTGAAAAGTATTTCAATTATTCCATTGATGGACACAGGTTAATTCCATATCTTGGTTATTGTAAATAATAAGTAAGCAAATATTATTTTAAAATTAAAAGACACCCTAACTACTTTAACCCAAGGTGAATTTTTTAAAAAATAAATAAAATTTCACATAGTGTAGGTATAGACATATACATATATAGTATATTTATATCGTGTGTGTGTGTGTGTGTGTGCATGTGTAGATTACTGATTGAAGAAAAAAGCCCTAATATTATCCTCAAATAAGACCTTTTTCTTTTACAGATTAATGGAGGCATTCGAAGTATGGCAATTCGACACTTTGGTGAATTAGTTAGGGATATGAGACAGTACACATGGATGCTGAATGATGTGATTCTAGAAGGCTTGGTGCCCCTAATCCTGTTTTTGGAGGATGACGAGGAAAGAGTAGCTAAAGTAAGTCATTTGATCTTCTTTTTCATAAATTTACCAAGAATTACAATGTTTTATCTAACAACAGATGAATAGATCTCCACTGACCCTTTTCTGTCTCACAGGCTTGTAAATATACATTAAAAATCTGTACATCACAATTAAAGTGGTCAACATCACGTTTTCTCAAAGATGAAAATTACAGTTTTGAGATGGTGGTGCTCAATATCTGTAACAATCTTGTAAGTGGCTCTTCCATTTTTACTGCTGTAAGAGTTATAGACAAAACTTACAGGATATCCAAAGTGATAAAAACTGTAATGGGGATAAGAGAAGATCTTGGAGAAAAAGAAATGGAAGAAAAAATCTTCAATAAATGATTATAACTGGAGCTTGAGCCGAGAGGAATTAGAATTTTCCACTTCCCCTTTCTCAACATTGATCATCCATCTTATCTTCTTCCTCCAGCCCACCCATTTTGAGCTATGGATGGGTATTAAGGTAGGAAGAACATCCCAGATCACGAAAAAGAAAACTAGAATACTTTGCCACTGCCTCTTGAGCTAGTCCTCTGAAACCCAGCATGAATAGCAATGATAGACAAGTAGGGATGGCCGGGCGCGGTGGCTCAAGCCTGTAATCCCAGCACTTTGGGAGGCCGAGACGGGCGGATCATGAGGTCAGGATTTCGAGACTAGCCTGGCTAACACGGTTAAACCCCGTCTCTACTAAAAAAATACAAAAAACTAGCCGGGCGAGGTGGCGGGCGCCTGTAGTCCCAGCTACTCGGGAGGCTGAGGCAGGAGAATGGCGTGAATGCGGGAGGCGGAGCTTGCAGTGAGCTGAGATACGGCCACTGCACTCCAGCCCGGGAGACAGAGCGAGACTCCGTCTCATAAACAAACAAACAAAAAAAGACAAGTAGGGATGGATGAATGCTAACCAAAGAATGGAAAAAGAGAGTTGAGTTTGGGAACAAGAATATAGTTCCCACAAAAACATCCCCAGCTTCTAATTTGGTCCTGATTTGGTATGTTGAAGCCTTTCTGGAGGAAGCAAATGTTCTATTTCAACAATTGAGAGAGGTGCTTTTTTCTCCTTTTTATTCTCAGATTATTTCTCATAGGAACTACATTACAGATTTGATATCTGATACCTTAGGATTCCTGTGGAGCTCCAGAACATATCTTAAGAGGGCATCGGTTATTTTGATAGGTAAATATAATTCAATTCTCAATTTGTAATTTGTCTTAAATGGAGAAGAAGCTAAAAGTTTTCCTTACATTTTTTAAATATCTCTGTTTATGAGGGACAGCACCTGTCATGGTGATGAATAGAGGTTGATACATGTGATGAGAATAGAGTTCTATTTTATAGTACACAGAGAATATAGCTGTATAATTAATTTTTATGCAAAGTGTATTCAGCAAAATGGATTTCAAAATTTAAGATGGTGACATACCATCGTTCATTATTCCCCTTCATCACTTAAAAATCACTACCCAAAGAATACGAATAATTTTTAAAAATATAAAAACATCATCTTCAACCAAACTTGGACATCTGTAACCACAGACTACAATAGATGAGGAAGAACTACCAAATCCACTAAAGTTTTTAAAAAGTGGAAACAGGCAGGGGCGACCCAGGAAGACTCTAAGACTAGACAGTTTTTTAATATTAGACAAACCTGACCAAACAGTTTTCCCCTACTAGCTCTCACTGTGAAAATGAAAATGAATTATTCTGTATTTTGGAATTCCCAACTTGGTAGTGAGTCTCCAACTTGGCAGTAGGATCTTCCCTTGACCCCAGTTAGCATCACGGAGTAATAGGAGCAGCAAAGAATAAGGAAATACACAGTCACATCATACATATAGAGAGGAGGCTCTCAGTCAGGGTAGATGACAAAATGAATTATGATCAGCACTGAAGCCCTTGATCTGTTTTAATCAGAGAGGAGTGGCAGAACACACACAGACACAGGCACGCACACGTGTGTGTGTGTGCGCACACACACACACAAAGAAAAACCCTGTTATAACTTTCTGTCATTTTCTTTTCTTTTGTTTTTCTTTCTTTTTTTTTTTTTTTTTTTGTTGGTTGTTTGTTCGTTTGTTTGTTTTTTGAGACAGACTTTTACTCTGTCGCCTACGCTGGAGTGCAGTGCACAATCTTGGCTCACTGCAGCCTCCACCTTCCAGGTTCAAGCGACTCTCCTGCTTCAGCCTCTAGAGTAGCTGGGATTATAGGCATGCGCTACCACGCCTGGCTAATTTTTCTATTTTTAATAGAGACAGAGTTTCACTATGTTGGCCAGGCTGGTCTTGAACTCCTGACCTAAAGTGATCTGCCTGCCTCCGCCTCCCAAAGTGCTGAAATTACAGGCGTGAGCCACCGTGCTCAGCCAATAATAACTTTATTTCAAACCAGAATTAATCTCTGCTATCCTGAGTTCTACCTTGGAAGTTCCCACAAATAAACCTCTGTATATAACTATTGCAAGATTAGTAAATAAGTAGTTTTAAAAAAGAAACAGCATTATCTTTCTACAGTGGTACTTCAAGGGAAAAAAGAGACAAAAGAATGAAGAAAAACACACCTTAGAAAATATGTCTATAGAGCAGATGAAAGTCCATGAATCCAAAACATTTTAAAATGAAGATCTAAAGTATAGACACAAGCATATAGGGAATATATGATGGGATAATGGGAGCACATGAAAAATAAACTTTCAAAGTACAAGGGGGAAAAAGTGAGAAAAAACATATCACCAAAAATGCAAATTAAATTACAACCAGCAAAAGAGAAAATATTTGTTGAGAACTCAGTAAGGGACAAGGAGTACAGGGTTGAGAAATGTTAGCAAAATCAAACAAAAACCATCAATGAAAAATTCTTTTTATTCTTTCTACTAAAAAAAATGGAATACATGTGCAGAACATGCAAGTTTGTTATATACCTATACATGTGCCATGGTGGTTCGCTGCACCTATTGACTGGCCCTCAAAGTTCCCTCCCCTCACCCCCCACCTCCCAACAGGCTCTGGTGTGTGTTGTTCCCCTCCCTGTGTACATGTGTTCTTGTTGTTCAGCTCCCACTTATGAGTGAGAACATGTGGTATTTCGTTTTCTGTTCCTGTGTTAGTTTGCTGAGAAGAATGGCTTTCAGCTTCATCCATGTCCCTGCAAAGAACACGATCTCATTCCTTTTTATGGCTGCATAATATTCTGTGGTGCATATATACCACATTTTCTTTATCCAGTGTATCATTGATGGGCATTTGGATTGGTTCCATGTCTTTGCCATTTTAAATAATGCTGCAATAAACATACATGTGCACTTGTCTTTATAGTAAAATGATTTGTATTCCTTTGAGTGTATACATAGTAATGGGATTGCTGGGTCAAATGGTATTTCTGGTCCTAGATCCTTAAGGAATTGTCATACTGTATTCCACAACTGTTGAACTAATTTACATTCCCACCAACAGTGTAAAAGCGTTCCTATTTCTCCACAGCCTTGCCAGCATCTATTGTTTCTTGACTTTTTAATAATCACCACTCTGACCTGTGTGAGATGGTGTCTCATTGTAGTTTTGATTTGCATTTCTTTAATGCACAGTGACGTTGAGCTTTTTTCCCTATGTTTGTTGGCTATGTAAATGTCTTCTTTTCAGAAGTGTCTGTTCATATCCTTTGCCCACTTTTTGAGGGGGTTGTTTTTTCTTGTAAATTTGTTTAAGTTTCTTGTGGATTCTGGATATTAGACCTTTGTCAGATGGGTAGATTGCAAAAATTTTCTCCCATTCTGTAGGTTGCCTGTTCAGTCTTATAGTTTCTTTTGCTGTGCAGAAGCTATTTAATTTAATTAGATCCTATTTATCAATTTTGGCTTTTGTTGCAATTGCTTTTGGTGTTTTTGTCATGAAATCTTTGCCCATGCCCATGTCCTGAATGGTATTGCCTAGGTTTTCTTCTAGAGTTTTTAGGGTTTGGGGTTTTACATTTAAGTCTTTAATCCTTGTTAATTTTTGTATAAGGTGTAAGGAAAGCATCTAGTTTCAGTTTCCTGCATATGGCTAGCCAGTTTTCGCAGTATCATTTACTGAATAGAAGATCCTTTCCCCATTGCTTGTATTTAGCAGATGATTATAGCTGTGTGGTGTTATTTCTGAGGTCTCTGTTCTGTTCCATTGGTCTATGTATCTGCTTTGGTACCAGTACCATGTTGTTTTGGTTACTGTAGCCTTGTAGTATAGTTTGAAGCCAGGTACCACAATGCCTCCACATTTGTTCTTTGTGCTTAGGATTGTTGTGGCTATGTGGGGTCTTCTTTGATTACATGTGAAATCCAAAATAGTTTTTCCTAATTCTGTGAAGAATATCAATGGTAGTTTGATGGGAATAGTACTGAATCTATAAATTACCTTAGGCATTATGGCCATTTTCACAATATTGATTCTTCCTATCCATGAGGATGGAATGTCTTTCTCTTTGTTTGTGTCCTCTCTGATTTCTTTGAGCAGTGGTTTGTAGTTCTCCTTGAAGAGGTCCTTCACATTTCTTGTTACCTGTATTCCTAGGTATTTTATTTTCTTCTTAGCAATTATGAATGGGAGTTCATTCATGATTTGGCTCTCTGGGTGTCTATCATTGGTGTAAATGAACGCTCATAACTTTTGCACATTGATTTTGTATCCTGAGACTTTGCTGAAGATGCTTATCAGTTTAAAGAGTTTTGGGGCTGAGGTGATGGAGTTTTCTAAATGTAGAATCATGCAGTCTGCAGAGACAATTTGACTTCCTCTCTTCCTATTTGAATACCCTTTGTTTTTTTCTCTTGCCTGATTGCCATGGCCAGAACTTCCAATACTATGTTGAATATGAGTAGTGCGAGAAGCCATCCTTGTCTTGTACGAGTTTTCAAAGGAAATGCTTCCAGCTTTTGCCCATTCAATATGATATCGATACGATATTAGCTGTGGGTTTGTCATTAAGAGGTGGTTTTTTTGTTTTGTTTGTTTGTTTTTTGATGGAGTCTTGCTCTTGTTGCCCAGGCTGGAGTGCAGTGGCGCAATCTTGGCTCACTGCAACCTCCTCTCCCAGGTTCCAGCGATTCTCCTGCCTCAGCCTCCTGAGTAGCTGGGGTTACAGGCACATGCCACCATGCCCAGCTAATTTTTGTATTTTTAGTAAAGACGAGGTTTTACCATGTTGGTCAGGCTGGTCTTGAACTCCTGACCTCGTGATCTACCTGCCTCAGCCTCCTAAAGTGCTGGGATTGTTAAGAGTTTTTAACATGAAGTGATGTTGAATTTTATCAAAGGCCTTTTCTGCATCTGTGGAGATAATCATGTGGTTTTTGTCTTCAGTTCTGTTTAATGTGATGGATTATGTTTATTGATATGCTTACGTTGAATCAGCCTTGCATCGCAGGGATGAAGCCAACCTGATCATGGTGAGTAAGTTTTTTTTATTTGCTGCTAGATTTGATTTGTCAGGATTTTATTGAGGATTTTTGCATCGATGTTCATCAGAAATATTGGCCTGGACTTTTCCTTTTTTGTTGTATCTCTTCCTGATTTTGGTATCAGAATGATGCTGGCTTCATAAAATGAATTAGGGAGGAGTCCCTCCTTTTCAATTGTTTAGAATAGTTTCGGAAGGAATAGTACCATTCCTCTTTGTGTTTCTGGTAGAATTCAACTGTGAGTCCATCTGGTCCTGGGCTTTTTTTTGGTTGGTAGGCTATTAATTACTGCCTCATGTTCAGAACTTGTTATTGGTCTATTCAGGGATTCAACTTCTTAATTGTTTAGACTTGGGAGTGTGTATGTGTCCAGGAATTTACCCATTTCTTCTAGATTGTCTAGTTTATTTGCGTAGAGGTGTTTATAGTATTCTCTGATGGCAGTTTGTATTTCTGTGGGGTCAGTGGTGATATTTCCTTATCATTTTTTATTGTATCTATTTAATTCTTCTCTTTTTTTCTATATTAGTTTAGCTAGTGGTCTATTTTGTTAATTTTTTTTAAAAAAACCAGCTCCTGGATTTATTGATTTTTTTGGAGGGCTTTTCATGTCTCTATCTAGTTCAATTCTTTTCTGATCTTAGTTACTTATTGTCTTATGCTAGCTTTTGGATTAGTTTGTTCTTGATGCTCTAGCTTTTTTAACTGTGATTCTAGAGCGTCAATTTGAGATCTTCCAAGCTTTCTGATGTGGGCACTTAGTGCTATAAATTTCCCTCTTAACACTGCTTTAGCTGTGTCCCAGAGATTCTGGTGCATTGTCTCCATGTTCTCATTGGTTTCAAAGAACTTCTTGATTTCTGCCTTAATTTCATTGTTTACCCAGGAGTCATTCAGAAGCAGGTTGTTCAATTTCTGTGCAATTCTGTGTTTTTGAGTGAGTTTTTTAATCCTGAGTTCTAATTTGATTGCACTGTGTTCTGAAAGACTGTTTGTTATGATTTCAGTTATTTTACATTTGCTGAGGAGTGTTTTACTTCCAATTACGTGGTCTATTTTAGAATCAGTGTCATGTGGCACTGAGAAGAATGTATATTCTGTTGATTTGGGTTGGAGAGTTCTGCATATGTCTACTGGGCCCACTTGATCCAGAGCTGAGTTCAAGTCCTGAATATCCTTATTAATTTTCTGTCTAGTTCTGTCTAATACTGACAGTGAGGTGTTAAAATCTCCTACCATTATTGTGTGGAAGTCTAAGTCTCTTTGTATGTCTTATAAACTTGTTTTATGAATCTGGGTGTGCCTGTATTGAGTGCATGTATATTTAGAATAGTTAGCTCTTCTTATTGAATTGTTCCCTCTTCCACAATGTAATGCCCTTTTTATTCTTTTTTGATCTTTGTTTGTTTTAAAGTCTGTTTTGTCAGAGACTAGGATTGAAATCTCTGTGGGTTTTTGTTTGTTTGTTTGTTTTGTTTTTGGGGTTTTTGTTTTTTTTGTTGTTGTTGTTGTTTTTTGTTTTGTTTTGTTTTTGTTTTTGTTTTGCTTTCCATTTGCTTGGTAAATTTTCCTCCATCCCTTTATTTTGAGCCTATGTGTGTCTTTGCACATTGGATGGGTCTCCTGAATACAGCACACCAATGGGTCTTGACTCTATCCAGTTTGCCAGTCTGTGTCTTTTAATTGGGGCATTTAGCCCATTTACATTTAAGGTTAATATTTTTATGTGTGAATTTGGTCCTGTCATCATGATACTAGCTGGTTATTTTGCATACTAGTTGGTGCAGTTTCTTCATAGTGTCATTGGTCATTACATTTTGGTGTGTTTTGCAGTGACTGGTACTAGGTGCTTTTTTTCCATATTTAGTGCTTCTCTCAGGAGCTCTTGCAAGGCAGGCCTGGTGATAATGAAATCCCTCAACATTTGTCTCAAAATGATTTTATTTCTCCTTTGCTTATGAAGCTTAATTTGGCTGGATATGAAATTCTGGGTTGAAAATTCTTTTCTTTAACAATGTTGAATTTGGCCCCCAATCTCTTCTGGCTTGCAGGGTTTCTATTGAGAGGTGTACTTTTAGTCTTATGGGCTTCTCTTTGTAGGTGACCTAGCCTTTCTCTCTGATTGCCCTTAACAATTTTTCCTTTATTTTAAGCTTGAATAATTGGATGATTATGTGTCTTGGGGTTGATCTTCTCATGGAGTATCTTAGTGGTGTTCTCTGTATTTCCTGAATTTGCATGTTGGGCTGTCTTGCTAGGTTGGGAAAGTCCTCCTGGATAATAATATTCTTAATATATCCATAAATATAAGTGTGTTTTCCAGCTTGTTTCCATTCTCCTCATCTCCTTCTGGTACTCTAAGCAATCATAGGTTTGGTCTTTTTTATGAAGCCCCATATTTTTTGGAGGCTTTGTTCATTCCTTTTCATTCTTTTATCTCTAGTCTTGGCTGCATGCCTTATTTCAGCAAGGTGGTTTTCAAACTCTGATATCCTTTCTTCCACTTGGTCAATTTGGCTATTGATACCTGTATATGTTTTACAAACTTCTAATGCTGGGGTTTTCAACTCCATCAGATCATTTATGTTCCTCTCTAAACTGGTCATTCAGTTAGCAGCTCCTGTAAGCTTTTATCAAGGTTCTTAGTTTCTTTGCATTGGGTTAGAACATGCTCCTTTAGTGCAGCATAGTTTTTTATTACCCATCTTCTGAAGGCTACTACTGTCAATTCACCCATCTGATCCTCTGTCCAGTTCTGTGTCCTTGATGGAAAGATGTTGCAATTATTTGGAGGAGAAGAGGCACTCTGGCCTTTTGGGTTTTCAGGATTTTTTTGTTGATTCTTTCTTATCTTCCTGAGTTTGTCTAGAGTCAGTCTTTGAGGCTCTGACCCATGGATGGGGTTTTTTGGGGGCTTTTTTGTTGCTGCTTTTATTGTTTCTTTCTGCTTGTTTTTCTTTCAGTGGTCAGGTCCCTCTTCTGTAGGGCTGCTGCAGTTTGCTGGGGGTTCACTTCAGGCCCTATTCACCTGATTCACTCCCATGCCTGGAGATGTCACTCAAGGAGGCTGGGTGCCTTCTCCTTCCTCTAGGACCTCTGAGCTCTAGGGGCACCAACCTGATGCCAGTAGGATTGCTCTTGTATAGGGTTTCTGACAACCCCGTTGGAGGGTCTCACACAGTTGGGTACCATGGAGAACAATACCCATTTAACAAAGCACTTTATCCCTTGGTAGAGGGGGTGTGCCTCACTGGGGGGAAACCCTCTTGTCTGGGCTGCCTGGATTCCTTAGAACTACCAAGAAGAAAGGCTAAAACTGCTGGTCTGCAGAGACTGTGGCCTCCCTCTCCTTAGGGGCTTAGGTCCTGCGGGATTCAGGTTCTGTCCCTGAGCCCCTGGCTGGAGTTATTGGAGTCCCTGCAGGGAAGTCCCACCCAATGAGGAAGGATGGTTAAGTCAGGCCTGCAGAGGCACTCAGGCCACAGACTGCCACAGCCAGTGTGTTGGGCTGCGGGGTGACAAGTCTTGGAACCAAGCTATCCAGCCTCCCTGGCTCTGGCAGGGGAAAAGCACAGCCTGGGGCTTTAGAAATGGGTGCCACCCTTTTCTGGGTGTTCATCTGCCCAGGGAGCTTAGCGTGTTAGGCAGTTGTGAGCCCCAGTGCTGGCTGCTGCCCTTCCCTCAAGGAGTTCAAATGGCTTAGAGAGTTCGGTAATCTTAAGCCGATTCCAGATGAGAGGCTCTAAAGAGTCTGCACATTCTGCGGTTGGGACACTAAGCCTCAGTGGCGTGGGTTCACGAGTGGGATCTTCCAATCTGTGGGTTGCACAGTTTCATCAAAAAAGCACAGATTCCTGGCTGGGTAGCACGCTCACTCACTGCCTCCCTTGGTTTTGGAGGAGGGGCTCCCCTGCCCCATGTGGCTCTCAGGCAGGTCGCCACACCACACTGTTCTTCCTTCTCTCTCTCGCACCAGCCTCCTAGGCAGTTCTGATGAGAAAACCTGAATACCTTGGCTGCTGGTGAAGGATTCACATGCTTAGTATGGTTTTTGTTTGTTTGTTTGTTTGTTTGTCTGTCTGTTTTTTTCCATGATGGGAGCCTCTGAACTCTGCTGTTTCTATTCCACCATCTATTTGGCACCCCCACAAAATTCTTAAAATTAGGGAACAATAGTAGACATAGATGATAGAAAAAAGAAATGCAGATATGTGCAAGTGATATCCCTGAAGAAGAGAAATGAAAAACTACAACAGAACAAAAGTCTTTGAATATAAAATTTAAGAAATAAAGATGACTAGATTAAATATACTGAGAGAGGAAAACATTTTTTCAAGAAATATTTTATACAGAACGCAACATTAAGGCATTTTGTAATAAAGTTATGGAACTGCACAGTTCTGTAAGAATTCTTCAAGAATTCTTTATGCATTCAGACAAAAAAAATTACCTATAGATTTTAAAAATAGAGAAACTGTCATTAAACTTCTTTACTTCAATATTCTATATTTTATAGTTGAATACTAAAAAGTACTTTTTTATAGAATTCAAGTATAAAATATAGAATATTGAATACTATAAAAACATATTTTGAATACTATAAAAACATATTTTTATAGTATTCAACTATAAAATGTGGAATATTGCCTACAAATTCCTAAGTGAAGTGAAAACTGTGACTGGAGAATTTTATATTCAGCACAATTTTATCCAACTATACAGATGACAGAACATTATTTTCAAAAACACAAGAACTCAGGATGAAATCATCATCATGAGTTCTTCTTGAAGAAATTATTAGAGCATGGAATTCATCTAACTAAAGAATGAATGGATGAACTATTGCAAAAAGACATCTAGTATCTATTTACCTGTAGGGCTCTCATCTTTCAATCAAGTCTCTACCACTTTTTACTTTTCTCTATGTCTCGGAAGGCTGACCTCTGCATTCTATATCTCCCAAGCTCCCTTGCCAGCTTGCTTCCTGATGGGTACAACACTTAATGTCCATTAATGCATTTAATGAGCAGAGATATGCTTAATATTCAGAAATAATTATGACAGTGCTATTCACAAATGCTTGTCCCATCTAGAATCCTTACTGAGCATCTGTTGAAAAATACTGATCAACAGGCTCAGTTCAAGTGTCATGAATATACTATCAGATAATTTCATAGATCTTGATAAATTGATTCTAAATGGTTGTGGAATAGCAAAAGGCCAAGATACTCCTGAAGGAAAAAAAATTGGGACTACTACTTTCACCAGATATAAAGATTTATTATAAAGCTACAGAATTTTAAACAGTCTGTTACTCACTCAAGGAAAGACAGACCTGTGGAACAAAATAGAAAGCCGATCCACACATATACCTAATATATATCAGAACTGGCAGTGTATATCAGACCGGCAAATGATGGGCTGCCTAATAAAAGTTGCAAAGAAAATTGGAAATACAAAAGGACTCCTGACGCCCTACACAAAAATTAATTCTAGAAGAATCAAACAATGTAAACATAAAACACAAATATTTTAAAACTTTTAGAAGAAAATGTAGGATAATATCTTCATAACTGAAGATTACCAAAATATTTCTAAAGATAAAAATATAAAAATCAAGCAATAAGCTGAGAAAAATATTTGTACATGTGTAACTAAAACATATTAATTTTGATATTATATTAATTATAACATAGAAAAAGACAAAAAAATCCATAGACCAAAATATAAAAGGTGCAAAAAATAATAATAAATATGAAGAGGAAGTTCACAAAAGAGAAAACATAAATACAAATAATCATGTAAAAAGATGTCCAATAATATTAATAATCAGAAACATACAAATTAGAACAATAACACCCCATTTCACACCAATAAAGTAGCAACGCTTCTTAAAATATAAAAAAATAAAAACTGATGTTAAAATTGAAAGCTTCTCTTCACCAAATGATGTTAAAAGGCAACCACCAAATGGAAGAAGATATATACGACACATATATCTGGCAAAGAATCATATTAGAATATATAAAGAATTCATATAAATTTATAAGAAAAAAAACACCTAATAGAAAAATGAGTAATAAATGACACTTTTCAGAAAAGGATAGACAAATGACCAATAAACATATAAAAAGATATTTGAGTCTATTGTTCATTTGGAAAATGCAAATTGAAAACATAAGGTACCATTATACATCGAACATAAAGTGTAGAATAAAGACTAACAAGCTCAACTGTTGTCAAGGATATGGAGCAAACAGAACTTTCTTATATGCTGTTGGCACTGAAAATTCTTAAACCACTTTGGAAAGCTGTTTAGCTATATGTGATAAAACCAAACACATACATATCCTATGACTCAGGAATTCTATAAAATCTCACAGAAATACATACATGTGTTCACAAATATATGTACTAGAATATTCAAAGCAGCATTACTAGTTATAACCCAATCCTGCAAATCAACAGTTAGATGAATATATTGATGTAGATTCACACAGTGAAATACTATGTACCAATGAAAAAAAAATCAACTGCATTCACAGTGGAGAGGAAGTTTACAATGTTGAAATGAAAGCTAGTCACAAAAAGTACATATTGTACAATTCCATTGATGTAAAACACAAAAACAGCTAGAACTAAAGAGTTATTACACTCAGGGTAGTGTTTACACTTGGGAGAAACTAAAAGGGAGCCTCAGAGAGAGTTTCTGGATTACTGGTAATGTCTTGTGTCTTGACTTTAGATGTGGTCACTGTGTGAATATTCCATGAGCTATACATTTATATGTGCACTTTTTCATATATGCATTATACCTAGATTTTTAAAATTAAAGATATATATATACACATATATACACACATATATTTTATATATATACATGTGTGTATATATATGTGTGTGTATATATATAACTTTAAAAAATCTAAGTATAAAGCATGTATACCTAGATTTGTGTGTGTGTGTGTGTGTGTGTGTGTATATATATATATATCAAGAGTTGAAAAGTGTGTGGAGTGGTGGGAATTTTTGTTGCTTGTAGTGGGAACAGAAATTGATACAAACACTCAGAAAATAATTTGACATCATCTTATTAGCTAAAGTTGAGCATAATGTTCCTATAAGTCAGTAATACCATTTTTAACTATGTACCTTAGACTCTCTCACATAGGTGCATCTGGAGACATGTAAGTTTATTGCTGTATTATTTGTAATATCAGATAAATTAAAAATAATCCAAATGTCTGTCACAAGTAGAATGAATAAATAATTTTTGTATTGTCACAAATGCAACAGTAAATAGCAAGGAAGTTTATTACAAACAATAAATAAATAATAAGTAAATAAATGCTATCTTTACTTTCACCAGAATAGATGAACACATAAAAAAAAAAACTTTGAGTAAAATGAATAAAAACAAAAAACAAAACCCAAAGAATACATACTACTTATGTACTGATGAAAGCAGACACTACTAAAACATTATTTGAGAATTCACATTAATTTTCTGGAAAACAGTAAGAAAGATCATGGAAATGGTCAACACAAAATTCAATATACTAGTTTACCTAGGAGGAGAAGGAGGGAAAAAAGTGTTTATGAAAGGACACACAAGAAGCTTCAAGAGCACCAGTATTGTTTAAGTCCATAGGTAGGATATTATATATATTCTTTTATATACTTTCAATTTAAAAATACATGCTTTAAATTATGCTAATCTCAAAGCAACTAACTCATTAAAAAAATACAGTGAAAGAAAATATCCCATTTATAGTAGGTAAAAATTGAAGAAGGAAATAAAAAATGAGGAAGTAAAGGAGAAAGGAGGAAGGGAAGAATGAGGGAGGGAGAGAGGAGAAAAAGAAGGAGGGAGCAAAAGAAGGAAGGAAGGAAGACTTTTGGAAGAAGGTAAGAAGAGAGATGGGAGATAGGGAGAGGAATAAGAAAAGGAGGAAGGATAGACAGAAGGAAGGAAGGGAGGTCTAAAAATAAACTTTAAAATATATGCAATATTTGTATGAAGAAAATTGCAAACATTACTGAAGGACACAGAGACTGAAAATAGAAAGGTATAAACCCTATTTTAGGAAAAAAAGAATAAAAGTTTTAAAAGTGTCAATTTTTTTCTAAATGAATCTATGCATGGAATGAAATGCCAATTAAAATATCAATAGGATTTTTTTCAACATTGGCATACTGATTCTAAAATTAAAGTAGAAAAGTTAGCATGCAAGAATAATGGAAACTCTAACTGAAAAGAATAATGAGAGAGGACTAGCCCTATCATATGTCAATATAGCTTTAGTAATTAAAATCACATGGAATGAATAGACAGATAAATAGGACATAATACCATCCAGAAATAACCCCCTAAATATGCAGTGTTTTAGAAAGTGAATCATTGACCTTAACTAACAGTGATGAAAATATGGAATGTTCCTTAAATGATGTTGGGACACCTGCTGAGCCATTTGGAATTTTTAGAATAATTTTACGCCCATTTCATTTCTTACACGAAATAAAATCCAGATGATCACAAGTTCAAATGTTAAAAAGGAAACTATAATAATAAATAAAATTAAATTAAATAAATTGGAAAAATGGGCTTTACAGTCATGAGGTGGGGAAGATCTTTCTAAGAGTCAAAAGAAGCCATAAAGAAAAGATTGATAACTATGTAAAAATGAAACGGTATTGGCAAGGCAAAAGCACTATAAACAAAGTCAAAAGCCAAATTTTGATGAAATATTTACATTTATCAAGACAAAGCATGAATTCTCGCTGTCTATAGAATCTTTACTAACCCACAGGAAAAGTAACAATAGAAAAATGGACGAAGAACACACCGAAAAAAATCATTTGGCTCTTAAACATTAAAATGTTCACAAATTTATCCAAAAGTGATTCCAACAATGTTTCTATCCATTGAGCTGACAAAGATGAAAAGTTTTGTAGGACCCTATTTTGGCCAGGTTGCAGGAAGTGAGCCATCACTTACATTACTGTTGAGACTGCAAATCATTACTTTCTCTAAGAAGAACAATTTGGTAAAATCTATCAAAATGTGAAATGCATATTATTTTGACTCAGTAATTTCCTCTCAAGAGAATATATTCTCAGATACACTCACACAGGGGAGAAATGATGTGTGTACACAGATATTTATTGCATCATTGTACACTGCCATCTGACCTTAGCATGTGGCTTTTATCCTTGTATTTTCTGATTACCTTCACATTTTAAACGTGTTACACCAAGAAGGAAACAAAAAGTAAAAGACAAAAGATGTGCTTTCCAACTGGGTCAGCCCAGTTTTACAAGGCTGTCTTCAAAGTCCCCAACCTGTGATTTATCTTACAGTCACAATGACCAGAACTGTCATAGTGACGCCATTAGTTCAAGAGATGCTTGCAAATATAGTTATTTAAATGGTCAAGAAAGGGACCATGATATTAATATGGAGTAGTATGTCACAGCTGTCAATATTTAAAATGTGAGAGTTCTCATATAAGTTTCTGGGATTCTAGTTATTCACGAAGAAAAAAAAAAAAAAGCAAGACAAAGCTATACTGAACCTGCATTTCTGCATGGTAGCAACCGGATGTAGCTGACCATTAGCTTCACTTGTGGATAAAGCCTGTACTCCCTGTTAACCACACTCCCCACCACCACCAAATGCATTCTTCCACACAGTTGGGATCACATGGTTACCTACCTAGACCTTGGCATTTTGGTTAATTTGACATAATGTCCAAAGAATCAAATTCTGTTTGAAAGTTCATTTGTGACTTTCAAAAACAGTTTCCGTAGAGCCATTCAATTTGTAGGTCTTTTTGCACAATTTTTCCACCTATTTTGTTCATTTGGTGGTAACATTGTATTTATGAAATAAGTATCTGCAGTTGTAAGAACAATCCAAATATAACTATGTTTAACAAGATAGTAATTTATTTCTCTCTCATGCAATAGTCCAAGGATACGTAAACTAGGGCCAGCTCTTTTGCTGCTCTAACATTCTCATCACATAGTTTCCCACAGCAGCTCCAAAATGTTTGCTCCAGCTTCTGCAGCCACTTCTACATTCCAGTTGGTTGGAAAGAAACAAAAATATCAACAGGTCACACACACTCCTCTGAAGAGCAAATATAACTTCTGCTAAATTATCACTAGCCCAGATCATAGATGTATCCTCCCGCCTAGCTGTAAAGAAGTCTTAAATATCTGGTTGTTAGCTGGGTGGCCAGCTAAATCTCAGTAATTTTAGTAAAAGCACTAAAGAAAAAAAAAAGACATTTGACATTGGGGGAATTAATACTTGTTAGCATGAGAAATTTTCATTCATTTATCTACCTAATCTTAAAAGGAAATGCATTAGAATACAAAATCAAACAGATAGAAAAGCACAGTAATAAAGGACATCCCACAAAACAGGTTTTTTTTTAAGCATTATTCTTCAATTGCTAGGCTCATGCTCCACCTGCCAGTAAGAGTATCTTGAGCTTTACTGCCAGTTGACTGTATTATGAAAATGATCTTCTCACTCATAGGTGGGAACTGAACAATGAGATCACTTGGACTCAGGAAGGGGAACATCACACACAGGGGCCTATCATGGGGAGGGGGAGGGGGGAGGGATTGCACTGGGAGTTATACCTGATGTAAATGATGAGTTGATGGGGGCTGACGAGTTGATGGGTGCAGCACACCAACATGGCACAAGTATACATATGTAACAAACCTGCACGTTATGCACATGTACCCTAGAACTTAAAGTATAATAATAATAAACAAAAAAAAAAAGAAAAAGAAAATGATCATGTGATTTTTGTGGTCACTATTTTGACTAAAGCAAAGAAAAAATATAAAATATTGGTTTGATAAGCAAAGGAAATCCTCCTTTGAGACAATATAAATGATCCATCCTGAAAAAAGGGGAAAACAAGACACAACATAGATGAACCTAGATTACATTATAATAAGTGAAATAAGCCAAAGACAGAAACATACTACATAATCTCACTTATATGTGAAATCTTTTTTAAAAAGTCAAATATATAGAAATATAAAGTATAATGGTGGTTACCAGGAGCAAGGGCACAAGAAATGGGAAGATGTAAATCAAGGGGTACATAAGTCAAAGGGTGCAAAGTTGCAGTCATGTAAGATAAATCTAGAGAGCTAACGTATAGCATGAAAACTGTAGTTAATAATATTGTATGACATACTTACATACTGTACATTTTCTAAGAGAGTAGATCTTAGGTCTTTTTAGCTAAAAGAACACTTAAAATAAATACAACACATTTGTGTGTTACACACAAAAAGGGTAACTATGTGAGATGATAGATATGTTAACTTGCTTGAGTGTTGTATTCATTTCACTAGGTACATATATATCAAAACGTTATGTTGTATACCTTAAGTCTACGCAACAGAAAAACAAATTTTAGTTCTGATTACTGAAGTAAAAAATAGATAATCTTGCATTTAAACCTCAGAATGAACACCCTCTAGCCATGTGACCTTTACCAAGTTACTTAATCTCTATGAACTTTAGTTTTACTGTCTGTAAAATGAGAATAATAAGAATAGCTTCACAAAATGGGTGTGAGTAGTAATTGAAACAAAGCACCCAGGAGAGTGTCTAGCATATAGCAATTGTTCAATCCTTTGTAGCATTACTTTTCATCTGGTTGTGATATTTAAAATCATTTTATTTTTTAGTTTATTTAATGATCACATAGCATGGCATTTATCAATTGAATATTTTGGCTGACTGAAGAATAACTATTCGAAGATTCTGAAAAATTACATGATTATCCACTGAAATGAAGGGCTCTGTTATAATATATATCTCTGTCAGTTATAAAGCTGATATAAATTTTTTTCTTTATTTAATAGATTTGGGGATACAAGTACAGTTGTGTTACATGGATATATTGCATAACGGTGGAACGCTGGGCATTCAGTGTACCCATTACCCAAACAATGTACGTTGTACCCAATAGGTAGTATTTTATCCCTCATTCTCTTTCCACCCTCCCACCTTTTGAAGTCTCCAGTATCTATTATTCCACTCTGTATGTCCATGTGTACCCACTGTTTAGCTCCCATTGGTAAGTGAGAAAATATGGTTTTTGACTTTATATTTCTGAGTCATTTCACTGAGGCTAATGGCTTCCAGTTGCATCCATGTTGCTGCAAGATACATGATTCAATTATTTATTATGGCTGAGTAGTATTCCATGGTGTGTGTGTGTGTATGCATTGGTCAAGAAATCTACACACACACACACATACACACACATATATGTCACATTTTCTTTCTCCAGTCATCCCTGATGGTAACTTATGTTGATTGCATGACTTTGCTATTGTAAACAGTGCTGTGACAAACACAGGAATGCAAGTGTCTTTTTGATACAATTATTTTATTTGTTTTCCTTTGATTAGATACCTAGTGTGAGATTGGTGGATCAAATGGTAGTTCTATTTTTAATTATTTGAGAAATCAACATAATGTTTTCCATAAAGGATATACTAAATTGTATTCTCACCAACAATGTATATGCATTCATTTTTCTCTGTAACTTCATCAACATTTGTTCTTTTGGTCTTTTTAGTAATAGCCATTCTGACTAGTGCAAGATGGTATCTCACTGTAGTTTTAATTTGTATTTCACTGATGATTAGTGACATTCAACATTTTTTCATTTTTTAATATTTTTATTTTTGTGGGTACATAGTATGTGTATATATTTATGGGTACATGGAATGCTTTGATACAAGCATGCAATGTGAAATAAGCATGTCATGGAAAATGGGGTATTCATCCCCTCAAACCTCTATCCTTTGAATTATAAACAATCCAATCACACTATTTAAAAATGTACAATTAAGTTATTATTGGCTGCAGTCATTCTATTGTGCTATCAAATAGTAAGTCTTACTCATTCTTTCTAACTATTATTCTGTACCCATTAACCATCCCCACAACCCCCACAACCCCCCATTACCCTTTCTAGCCTCTGGTAGCCATCCTTCTACTCTCTATGTCCATGAGTTCAATTATTTTGATTTTTAAATCCCACAAATAAGTGAGAACATGCAAAGTTTGTCTTTCTGTTCCTAGCTTATTTCACTTAAAATAATGATCTTCAGTCTCACTCATGTTGTTGCAAATGACTGGATCTCACTCTTTTCGTGGCAGAATAGTATTCCATTGTGTATGTGTATGCACCACATTTTCTTTATGCATTAATCTGTTGATGGACATTTAGGTTGCTTCCAAATTTTCGCTATTGTAAACAGTGCTGCAACAAACAAAGAAATGCAGATATCTCTTTGATACACTGATTTTCTTTCTTTTGGGTATATACCCAGCAGTGGAATTGCTGAATTATATGGTAGTTCAATTTTTAGTTTTTTGAGGAACCTCCAAACTCTTCTCCTCTCACCAACAGTGTAGAGGGTCCCCTTTTCACCACATCCTCACCAGCATTTGTTATCGCCTTTTTGGTATAAGCCATTTTAACCGGGGTGAGACGATATGTCATTGTAGTTTTGATTTGCATTTCTCTAATTATCAGTGATGTTGAACATCTTTTCATATACCTGTTTGCCATTTGTATGTCTTCTTTTTAGAAATGTCTATTCAAATCTTTTGCTCATCTTTTGATCTGATTATTAGATTTTTTTTTTTTTTTTTTTTTTTTTTTACCTATAGAGTTGTTTGAACTCCTTATATATTCTGGTTATTACACTCTTGTCAGATGAGTAGTTTGCAAATATTTTCTCCCATTGTGTGGGTTGTCTCTTCACTTTGTTGATTGCTTCCTTTGCTATACAAAAGCTTTTTAACTTGAGGTAATCCTATTTGTCCGTTTTTGCTTTGCTTGTTCGTGCTTGTGAGGTATTGGTCAAGAAATCTTTGCCCAGACCAATGTCCTGGAGGTTTTCCCAAATGTTTTCTTGTAATAGATGTATATTTTGAGGTCCTAGATTTAAGCCTTTAATCCATTTTGGCTTGATTTTTGTATATGACAATAGATGAGGGTCTAGATTCATTCTCCTGCATATGGATATCCAGTTTTTTCAGCACCATTTATTGAAGAGGCTGTCTTTATGTTCTTGGCATCTTTGTCAAAAATGAGTTTACTGTGGGTGTGTGGATTTATTTCTGGGTTCTCTATTCTGTTCCATTGGTCTGCGTGTCTGTTTTTATGCCAGTACCATGCTGTTTTGGTTACTATAGCTTTGTAGTTTAATTTGAAGTCAGGTAATGTGATTCCTCCAGTTTTGTTTTTTTGGTTTAGGATAGCTTTGGCTATTCTGGGTCTTTTGTGGTTTCATATACATTTTAGAACAGTTTTTTCTATTTATATGAAGAATGCCATTGGTATTTATTTTGATAGGGATTGCATTTAATTTGTAGATTGCTTTGTGTAGTATGGACATTTTAACAAAATTGATTCTCCAATCCATGAACTTGGAATATTTTTTTCATTTCCTAGTGTCTTCAATTTCTTTCATCAGTGTTTTATAATATTCATTATAAAAATCTTTCACTTATTTGGTTAAATTAATTACTAGGTCTTTAATTTTATATGTGGCTATTAGAAAGGGGATTTAAATTTTTTCACATTGTTCACTTGGCATATAGAAATGTTACTGATTTTTGTATGTTGATTTTGTATTTTGTAACTTCACTGTATTTATCAGTTCTAATAGTTTTCTTGTGAAGTCTTGAGGTTTTTCCAAATATAAGATCATATTATCTGCAAACAAGGATAATTTGACTTCTTCCTTTCCAATTTAGATATCCTTTATATCTTTCTCTTGTCTGATTGCTCTAGCTCAGACTTCTAGTACTATGTTGAACAAGAGTGATGACAGTGGACATTCTTGTCATGTTTCACATTTTAGAGAAAAGGCTTTCAGTTTTTCCCCATTCAGTATGATACCACCTGTGGGTCTGTCATATATGGTTTTTATTATGTTGAGGTATATTCCATCTATCCAGTTTTTTAAGGGTTTTTATCATGAAGGGATATTATATTTTATCAAATGCTTCTTCAGCATCAATTGAAATGATCATATGGTTTTATCCTTCATTCTGTTGATATAATGTATTACAGTGATTGATTTACCTGTTGAACTATCTTTGCATCCCAGGGATAAATCCCACTAACTCATGATGGATGATCTTTCTAATGCATTGTTGATTTCACTTTCTAGTATTTTCTTGAGGATTTTTGCATTAATATTCATCAGAGATATTGGCCCATAGTTTTCTTCTTTTGATGTGTATTTGTCTGGTTTTGATATCAGGGTAACACTAGCCTCATAGAATGATATTGGATGTATTCCCTCCTCCTCTAATTTTCAGAACATTTTGATTAAGATTTGTATTCATTCTTCTTTAAATGTTTGGTAGAATTCAACAGTAAAACCATTAGGTTCTGGGCTTTTCTTCACTGGGAGACTTTGTATTATTGCTTTGATCTCACTACTTGTTATTGGTCTTTTCAGATTTTGTATTTCTTCCTGGTTCAATCTTAGTAGGTTGTATGTATCTAGGAATTTGTCCATTTCTTCTATATCTTCCAATTTATTGGCCTGTAGTTGCTCATACTAGCCACTAATGATCCCTTGAATTTCTTCAGTAACAGTTTTAATGTCTCCTTTTTCATTTTTTATTTTATTTAGATCTTCTCCCTTTTTTTCTTAGTCTGGCTAAAGGTATGTCAATTTTGTTTAACTTTTCAAAAAAGTCAACTTTTTGTTTCACTGATAATTTGTATTGTTGTTTTCAGTTCAATTCCATTTATTTCTGCCCTGATCTTTATTATTTCTTTTCTTTCACTAATTTTGGGTTTGGTTTGCTCTTGCTTCTCTAATTCTTTAAGATACATCATTAAAATGCTCATTTGAAGTTTTTCCTCTTTTTTGATATAGGCACTTACAGCTACAAAATTCCTAGTACTGCTTTTGCTGTATCCCATAGGTTTTAGTATGTTATGTTTCCATTATTTTGTTTCAAGAAATTTTTCAATTTCTTCCTAATTTATTGATTGACTCACTGGTCATTTGGAAGTATATTGTTAAATTTCCACATATTTTGTATAGTTTCCAAAATTCCTCTTGTTATTAATTTTTAGTTTTATTCCATTGTGATCAAAGAAGATACTTGATATTGTTTTCCTTTATTCTGAATGTTTTAAGACTGTTCAGTGACCTAACATATGGTCTATCTGTAAAAATAATCCATGTGCTGAGGAAAAGAATGTGTATTCTGCAGCTCTTGAATGAAATGTTCCCTAAATATATATTAGATCCATTTCATGTATAGTGAAGATTAAATCTGATGTTTGTTGATTTTCTATCTGGAAGATCTTTGCAATGCTAAAGTGGGGTGTTGAAGTCTCCAGTTATTATTATATTGAAGTCCATCTCTCTCTTTCACTCTAATAGTATTTCCTTTATGTATCTGAGTGCTCCTGTGTTGAATGCATATATATTTTAAATTGTTATATCCTCTTGCTGAATTGACCCCTTCATCATTCTATAGTGACCTTCTTGTCCTTTATTATAGTTTTTGTCTTGAAATCTATCTTTTCTGATATAAGTATAGTGACTCTTCCAATTTTTTTGGTTTCCATGGGTATGAAATATCTTTTTCTACCAGTTTATTTTCACTCTATATGTGTCTTTATAGGTGAAGTGTGTTTTCTGTAGGCTGAACAGATCAATTAATCTTACTTTTTCTTCCATTCAGAGAGTTTATGTCTTTTGATTGGGGAGTTTAGTCCATTTACATTCAATGTTATTATTTATAAGAACTTACTCCTGTCATTTTATTATTTGTATTCTAGTTGTGTTATGGTTTCTTTCTTCTTTCTTTCCTTCCTGTCTTCCTCTAGTCAAGGTAATTTTCTCTGGCATTATAATTTAGTTTATTTTTATTTTTTGTGTATTTATTGTATGTTTTTGGTTTGTGGCTACCACGGGGCTTGCAAATACAATCTTATAAACCATTACGTTAACCTGTTAACAACTTAATACTATTTGCATAAACAAAAAAGATGCCTTATTTTCATCCCTCTGCTTTTTAACTTTTTGTTGCTTCTATTTATATGTTATTATACTGTCTATGTCTTGAAAAGTTGTTGTAGTTATTATTATTGATTGGCTCATCATTTAGTCTTTCTGCTTAGGATAAGAATAGGTTATATACCACAGTTACAGTATGATAATATTCTGTGTTTTTCTGTGTACTTACTATTACCAGTGAGTTTTGTGCCTTCAGGTGACTATTTTATTGCTCATTAATATCCTTTTCTTTCTGATTGAGTTACTCCCTTTAGCATTTCTTGTAGGACAGTTCTGGTATTGATGAAATCCCTCAGCTTTTGTTTATTTGGAAAAGCCTTTATTTCTCCTTCATGTTTGAAGGATATTTTCATCAGATATACTATTCTAGTGTAACATAGTTTTCCCTTCAGCACTTTGAATATGTCGTGTCACTCTCTCAAGGCCTGTAAGGGTTCCACTAAAAGTCTGCTGCCAGATGTATTGGAATTCCATTGTATATTATTTGTTTCTTTTTTCTAGCTGCTTTTAGGATCCTTTTCTTATCCTTGACTTTTGGGAGTTTGATTGTTAAATGCCTTAGGTAGTCTTCTTTGGGTTAAATCTGCTTGGTGTTCCACAACCTTTTTGTACTTGGATATTGATATCTTTCTCTAGATTTGGGAAGGCTTCTGTTATTATCCCTGTGAATAAACTTTCAACCCCTATCTCTTTCTCCGTGCCCTCTTTAAGGCCAGTGACTCTTAGATTTGCCCTCTTGAGGCTATTTTCTAGATCTTGTAGGCATGCTTCATTGTTTTTTATTCCTTTTGTCAGCTCTATTTTCAAATACACTGCCTTCAGTCTCACTAATTCTCTTTTGCTTGATGAATTCTGCCATTAAAGTACTCCAATGCATTCTACAGTATGCTTATTGCATTTTTCATCTCTCAGAATTTCTGCTTGATTCTTTTTCATTCATCTCTTTGTTAAATTTATCTGACAGAATCTGAATCCCTTCTTGGTGTTATATTGAATTTCTTTGAGTTTACTCAACATAGCTATTTCAAATTCTCTGAAAGGTCACATATCTCTATTTCTCTATGATTGGTCCGTGGTGCCTTATTTACTTCATTTGGTGAGGTCATGTTTTCCTGAATGGTGTTGATGATAGCAGATGTTCTTCAGCGTCTGGGCATTGAAGACTTAGGTATTTATTGTAGTCTTCATTATCTTGGTTATTTGTAGCTGTCCTTCTCGGGAAGGCTTTGCAGAGATTTGAAAGGACTTAGGTGTTGTAACGTAAGTTGTATCCACTTTGTATCCCCAAGCCAAGTAACATTGTGGTTCTTGCAGACTCATAGAGGTACTGCCTTGATCGTCTTGGACAAGATCTGTGAGAATTCTCTGGATTATCAAGAAGGGACCCTTGTTTCTTCTCTTACTTTCTGCCAAACAAACATATTCTCTCTGTCTCTCTGTTGTGAACCACCTAAAGCTGGGGGTAGAGTTACACAAGCATCCCTGCGGCCACCACCACTATGACTGCACCGGGTCGACCTGAAGCCAGTACAGCACTGAGTCTCACCCAAGACCTACTGTGACCACTCCTTGGCCCATGTTCCTCAAAGCCTGTGGAGCTCTACGATTAGCATGTGGCAAAGCCAGCCAGGCCTGTGTTCCTCCCTTCAGAACAGTGAGGTCCCCTAGGACATGGGTGGGTCCAGAAGGACTGTCCAGGAGTCAGGGACTAGGGTCAAAAACCTTGGAAGTCTACCTGGTGTTCCATTGTATTGCAGCTTAGCTGGCCCTCAAACTGAGATGCAATCCTTTCCACTCTTCCTTCCCCTTTCCAAAGGCAGAGGAGCCTCACCTTGTAGACACAATAATCCCAGGTCACGAGGAGTACTGCCAAACTACCACTGATGTTCCCTTAAGGCCCAAGGACTCTGAAGTCAGCTTGTGGTGAATGCTACCAGGCCCACAATTCACTCTTCAAGGCAGTGGGTTCCCCTTGGCCTAAGGCAGGTCTAAAAAATCCCATCCAAAAGTCAAGTCCTGGAATCCAGGATCCCAAGAGCCCACTTGATGCTCTGCCCCCTGTAACTATGCTGGGATCTAAGGTGCAAAAGAAAGTCCCCTTTACTTTTTCCTCTGCTTTCCTCAAGCAGAAGGAGTTTTGTCCCATAGCCACCACAGCTGGTAATGTACTGAGTCTCAGCTGAAGCCAGCAAGTCTCAGAGGTTCACCCAATGCCCACAATGTAGTACCTGGGTATTGCTGCTGGTTATTCAAGGACCAAGGGCTCTTCCGTTAGCAGGTAATGAATGCTGCCAGGTCAGGTCTTTTCCTTCAAGGCAGTGGGTTCCCTTTTGGCCCAGGGTATGTTTAGAAATGTCTGGGAGCTAGGACCCGGAACAGGGCCTCATGATTCTGACTGGTGACCTATCCTGCTGTGGCTGAGCTGGCATCCAACATGCAAGACAAAGTCCTCCCCACTTTTCTCTCTCCTCTCCTCAAGGGGAAGGAAAGTGTCTTTTTTGGAGCCACAAGCTGTGTAGTTTGGGGTTAGGGGAGGGCTGATGCCAGCACTGCCTTGGCTGATCATTACCCACCCCTGCTGACACGTAAAAAACCACCTACACAGAAGAAACGCCTTCATAAGAACCCAAAGTCAGGTGAACATGCATAGTACCTGGTTTTAACTTCGTATCTCTGAAAGAGGTACTGCAGAGATAGAAAAAAAACAGTCCTGAATCACTGACTCCACTCCCCCCACCCCCATTCCCAGTGGCAGCAGTGTGGTGCTAAGAGGATCTCTGGGTGCTGAGTGAGGGAGAACACAGCAATTGTGAGGCACTAAACTCAGTGCTGCCCTGTTAGAGCAGGAAGGAAAACCAGATAAAACTCAGCCAATGCCAACCCACAGAGGGAGCATTTAAACCAACCCTAGTCAGAGGGGACTCAGGGATCTGGGTAATGATCAGTGGAGCTTTCTATTCCACCACCTTGGTACATCCCCCATTTCTTTATTTTCCTTGGCCGCTTACATGTCTTCTTTTGGAAAAATGTCTGTTCATCTGTTCATGTTCTTTACCCATTCTTTAATGAGTTTTTTCTTTTTTTTTTTTTTTTTTTTTTTTTTTTTTGAGACGTGGTCTCCTCTGCAGATCAGGCTAGAGTGCAGTGGTATGAACACAGCTTATGCAGCCTCAACCTCCCAAGTTCAAGTGGTCTTCCCAACTCAGTCCCCTAAGTAGCTGGAACTATAGGCCTGTACTACCACACCAGACTAATTTTTGTATTTTTATTTTTTTATTTTTTTGTAAAAATGTGGCTTTGCCATGTTGCCCAGGCTGGTCTCAAACTCTTGGGCTCAAGCAATCTGCCTGCCTTGGCCTCCCAATGTGCTAGGATTACAGGCATGAGCCACCATGCCTGGGCTATTTTCTTTCTTATTGAGTTGTTTGAATTTTTTTGTAGATTCTGAATATTAGTTCTTTGTCAAATGCATACTATGCAAATACTTTCTCTCATCCTGTGGATTGTCTGTTTACTCAGCTGATTATTTCGTTCACTGTGCAGAAACTTTAGTTTAATAAAGTTCCATTTGTCTGTTTTTGTTTCTGTTGTGTTTTCTTTTGAAGACTTAGTAAAATTTCTTTACCCAATCCAATGTGCAGAAGAGTTTTTCCTAGTTTCTCTTTTATAATTTTATAGTTTTGGGTCTTATATTTAAGTCTTTAATCTCTCTTAATTTTTGTATTTGGTAAGAAACAGGGATTTTAAAAATTTGTGTCATCTACAATTTCTTTCATCAGTGTTTTATAGTTCTTCTTATACAGATATCTCACCTCCTTGGTTAAATGTATTTCTAAGTATTTTGGTTTTTTGTAGCTATTGTAGATGGGATTTAGTTCTTGATTTGGCTCTTGGCTTTATCCTTGTTGGCATATGAAAATGCTACTGATTTCAGTATGTTGGTTTTATATCCTAAAACTTTACTGAAGTCATTTATCAAATATAGGAGTCTTTTGGAGGAGTCTTTAGGGTTTCTGCAGGTATATCACATCATCAGTGAAGAGGGATGATTTGACATCCTCTTTTCCGGTTTGGATGCCCTTTATTTATTTCTGTTGTCTGATTGCTCTAGTTAAGTCTTCCAGTACTGCATTGAATAGAAGTGGTGAGAGTGGACAACATTGCCTTGTTCTAGTTCTTAGGAGGAGTGGTTTCATCTTTTCCCCATTCAGTAAGATATTGGTTGTGGGTTTGTCATATATAGCTTTTATTATTAATTTATTATACTTTATGTTCTAGGGTACATGTGCACAACATGCAGGTTATATATGTATACATGTGCCATGTTGGTGTGCTGCACCCATTAACTCGTCATTTACATTAGGTATATCTCCTAATGCTATCCCTCCCCCCTCCCCCCACCCCACAACAGGCCCCAGTGTGTGATGTTCCCCTTCCTGTGTCCAAGTGTGCTCATTGTTCAATTCCCACCTATGAGTGAGAACATGCAGTGTTTGTTTTCTCTTCTTGTGAAAGTTTGCTGAGAATGATGGTTTCCAGCTGCATCCATGTCCCTGCAAACAACATGAACTCATCCTTTTTTATGGCTGCATAGTATTCCATGGTGTATATGTGCCACATTTTCTTAATCCAGTCTGTCATTGATGGACATTTGGGTTGATTACAAGTCTTTGCTATTGTGAATAGTGCCGCAATAAACAGGCTTTTATTATTTTGAGGTATGTTCCTTATGTGCCTAGTTAAGGGTTTTTCTCATGAAGGAAAGCTGGATTTTATCAAATGCTTTTTGTACATTTATTGCGATGATTATTGTTTTTAGTTTTGTTTATGTGGTGAATCACATTTATTGATTTTTTTATGTCGAATCATCCTTACATCCTTGGAATGAAACCTACTTGATTGGGGTATATTATCTTTTTCATGTTCTGTTGGATTTGATTTGCCAGTATTTTGTTGAAAATGTTTTCTTCAATAAAAGATACCAGTGAGATTGTGGAGAAATAGAAAGCTTTTACACTGTTGGTGGGAAGGTAAATTAGTTCAAACATTGTGGAAGACAGTGTGGCATTTCCTCAAAGACCTAAAACCAGAAATATCATTTGACCCAACAATCTCATTACTGGGTATATACCCAAAGGAGCATAAATCATTATATTATAAAGATCTATGAACATGTATGATCATGGCAGCACTATACACAATAACAAAGACATAGAATAAGCCTAAACATCCATCAATACTAGATTAGATAAAGAAAATGTGGTATGTCTATGCCATGGAATACTATGCATCCGTAAAAGGGAATGAGATCATGTCATTTGCACAGACATGGATGAAGCTGGAAGCCATTATCCTCAGCAAACTAATGCAGAAACAGAAAACCAAACATCACATATTCTCACTTATAAATGGGAGCTGAACAATGAGAACACATGGAAAAAGGGAAGGGAACAACACAAACTGGGACCTGGCAGAGGCAGGGAGGAGGGAAAGCAACAGGATAAATAGCCAATGCATGTGAGGCTTAACACCTAGGTGATGGGTTGATAGGTGCAGCAAACCACCATAGCACACATTTACCTAATGTAACAAACCTGCACATCCTGCTCATGTATCCCAGAACTTAAAATCAAATTAAATTAAATTTTAAAAAAGTTTTCTTATATTTTCATCAGGGATAGCGGCCTGTCATTTTCTGTTTTGTACCCTTGCCATTCTTTGATATTGCGGTGATGGCTTCATAGAATGAGTTAGGGAGGGTTCCCTCCTCCTCAGTTTGTTTTGTGCCTTTGCCATGCTTTGATATTAGGGTAATGATGGCTTCATAGGAATTGGAGCAATTTTAATAGAATTGGTATCAGTTATTCCTTGTACGTCTGGTAGAATTCAACTGTGGATCAGTCTGGTCGTGGACCTTTTTTCTTTTCTTTTCTTTTCTTTTTATTAATTACTGATTCAATTTTTCTACTTGTTATTGATCTGTTCAGGACTTCTATTTATTCTTGGCGCAATCTTGGGAGATTTATGTTTCCAATAATTTACACATTTCTTCTAGATTTCATAGTTTGTGTGCAGAGAGATGCTCATAGTAGTCTCTGATGATCTTTTGTATTCCTGTGGAATCAGTTGTTTGTCATTATTATCATTTCTGACTGTGCTTATTTGAGCACATTGTTGCAGTTATTTGAGTCTCAGAGTTGGGGACCAAGCCGGGTGGAGCCAGGCCAGGCAGGACCATCCATACTCCTCCCGTGGCAGAGTCATAAGCACCAGCTCTTATGGGAACCCAGGGAGTAAGCACCCAGTGATGTGCCTGTGTGCGGAGCAGAGGAACCTCCACTGCCCTAAGCTCTCTGCATGGGAAGGGAGAGACAGCCAGAACTCCTAATCTAGAAGAGTGGGTACTCCAAATGCCAGGAGATATGTCCAGGTGTAGAGTGAAGAGACCATCAAGTTGGCTGCACCAAGTTCTCTTCTCAGAAAGGGAAGGGTGGCTTACGCTCCTAATCCAGGCAAGCGAGTACATAAAAATGCCTAGAAATGCCCCAGAAAGGAGCAGAGAAATCACTACTGCACAGGGAAAGGCAGGGGTAGCTCAGGCTCCTAATCCAAGGGAGTGGGTGAGCCAAATGCCTGGAAATGTGCCCTGGGCATGGAGCAAAGAAAATGCTACAGCACCAAGATCTCTGCACAGAAAGCAAGGGGTGGTGCAGGCTCCTAATGCAGGTGAATAGGTGCATCAAATGCCTGAAAATATGCCTTAGTGTGGAGTGCAGGGAGCACTGCTATACGAAATTCTTTGCATAGGAAGAGAAGGGTGGCCCATGCTTCTAATTCAGGTGAGCAGGAATGGGATTCTCTCTACTACTCCTTGGAACTAGTAGGGCTCATTCTCCTGACTGACCAAGGGAACAGGTTGAGGCACCTAGCAACGACATATACAGAGCTGTCATCTCAGGTCTCAAAGGCATCCCTGGCTGTAAAGCTTCCTGCAGCTTCAGAAACTCTCCTTCTGCTCCTGTCCTGCAACAAGAAAGATCCCAATTTCAATGCCTATCTCTGGAGTGCACTCCACATCCACTGCTTGCTGTGGGAACCCTTCACCCACTTCAAAGCAAGTGCTCTGAGGCCCAAGACAAATGCTCATGGTAGCCATCACAGCCAGATCACCAAACAATGATTGACTTTGTATGAGCCCAGTTTGAAAATGTTGCCCTCGTCTTGATCCCAAATACTCCCAGACTTTCAATGGGGATCTGTGATGGATTCATCCTAGGAGAAAGAGTAAACTGGAAATAGACCAGCCCTCACAATGAACAAAGCCTTGAACATCTAAATCCCTGGTTGGATAAAGAAGATATACCTTTAGCTTAACTGCCTGGCAGAAGCAAAAATAAATCCCTTCTGAAAGAAGATAAATTACCCAGAGACTCAAATTTTCTACACAGAATTTCATACACAATAGCTGACAGTTAATCAAAAACAACCAGAAGTAGACTTTTTTAATTACAAGAGAAAACAAACAATAGAGATAGAATGAAGAATATATCATTATTGCAGTTATTAGATATACCTTTAAAATAAATATGATTAATGTATTCAAAAGATTAAATAATGAAATGGAATGCAGAACTCAATGGATGAAATCAGCAGCATATTAGAAAAAGCTTAAAATAGAATTGGATATGTCAGAATAAAATATTCAAACTAAAGATTAAAGTTTGAAGAAATAAAAATGAAAAATATAAAAAGAGTGTAAGATAATATGAGACACGGAAAAATGGTCTAACATATAGATTTTAAAAAGAGAGAGGAGAAAGAATGAGGCAGAAGAACCACTGTAAGAGAGGATGGCCAAGAATTTTCCAAAACTAAAATAAGGCAAAACAAATGACTAAGTTTGGACAGAAGGAAATGAAACATTTGAAACATTCAAAATTAGCAAATAAATAATTGCATATTTTAAACATTCCAGAAATTCAGAAAAAAGTTCTCAAATTAACCTGTTTAGCAAGTTTTCTAGATACAACATCAGTATACAAAGATCAATTGGATTTCTATACATAAACAACAAATAATTAGAAGCTTAATTTTTAGACCAATGAAGCAGAATAGAGAATCCAGAAATAAAGTGCAGCCAACTGATCTTCGACAAACAAAAATATAAAGTGGGGACATGACACCCTATTCAACAAATTGTGCTGGGATAATTGGCAAGCCACATGTAGAAGAATGAAAAGTTGATTCTCATCTCTCACCTTATACAAAAACTAACTCAAGATGGATCAAATACTTAACTCTAAGACCTGAAACATAAAAATTCCAGAAAAATAGCATCAGAAGAAACCTTTCTAGGCATTGGCTTAGGCAAAGACTTCATGACCAAGAACCCAAAAGCAAATGCAACAAAAATAAGATAAACAGATGGGACTTAATTAAACTAAAAAGCTTCTGCACAGCAAAGGAAATAATCAGCAGCGTAGAGCAATAACCACAGAGTGGGAGAGAATCTTCACAAACTATGCATCCAACAAAAGACTAATATCCAGAATCTACAAGGAACTCGAATTGACAAGAAACAATCCTATCAAAAAGTGGGCTAAGAACATGAATAGATAATTCTCAAAAGAAAATATACAAATGGCCAACAAACCTATGAAAATATGCTCTACACCACTAATTATCAGGAAAATGCAAATCAGAACCACAATGTGATACCACCTTACTTCTGCAAGAATAGCCATAATTTAAAAATTAAAAAAATCATAGATGTTGGTGTGGATGTGGTGAAAAGGGAACACTTTTACACTGCTGGTGGGATTGCAAACTAGTACAGCCATTACAGAAAATGACGTGGAGAGTCCATAAAGAACTAAAAGTTCTTTAAGTTCACTTGAACTAAAAGTTCTTTAAGTTCACTTGAGCTAAAAGTTCTTTAAGTTCACTTGAGCTAAAAGTTCTTTAACTTCATTTGAACTAAAAGTTAAGTTCATTTGATCCAGCAATCCCACTACTGGGTATCTACCCAGAGGGAAAGAAGTCATTATACAAAAAAAGACACTTGCATATGCATGTTTACGGCAGTACAATTTGCAACTGCAAAAATATAAAACTGACCTAAATATCCATCAATCAATGAATGGATAAAGAAAATGTGGTGTATATATGCCGTGAAATATTACTCAGCCATTAAAAAGGAATGAAATAATGGCATTTGCAGCAACCTGGATGTAACTGGAGATCATTATTCTAAGTGAAGTAACTCAAGAATGGAAAACCAAACATCTTGTGTTCTCACTCATAAGTGGGAGCTAGGCTATGAGGATGCAAGGGCATAAGAATGATACAATGGGCCAGGTGCGGTGGCTCACGCCTGTAATCCCAGCACTTTGGGAGGCTGAGGTGGGCAGATCACGAGGTCAGGAGTTCAAGACCAGCCTGGCCAACATGGTGAAACCCCGTCTCTAATACAAAAGAAATTAGCCAGGCATGGTGGCGTGTGCCTATAGTTCCAGCTAATTGGGAGGCTGAGGCAGTAGAACCTCTAGAACCTGGGAGGCGGAGGGTGCAGTGAACCGAGGTTGCTCCACTGCACTTCAGCTTGTGCAACAGTATGAGACTTAAAAAAAAGATACAGTGGACTTTGGGCACTCAGGGGAAAGGGTGGGAAGGGATGAGGGATAAAAGACAACATACTGACTGGCCAAGATGTCCAACTAGAAACAGTGGCAATCGGAGGCTCCCATCGAAAAGAACCATAATAAGTGCATTAATCTTTCACTGGCAACCAAGGTATCCAGGTTCTCTCATCAGAACTGACTAGGCAGCTGGTGTGATCCATGGAGAGAAAGGAAGAGCAAGCAGTGTGGTGCAGTGGCCCATCTGAGAGCCACATGGGTAGAGGAACCCCCACCCCTCAGCCAAGGGAGGCATCCTTCCCAGCTGGGGGGGACCGTGATTTTTCCATGGAACTATGAAACCCACAGATTAGAGGATCCCACTCATGAACCCACACCACCGGGCCCTAGAGCCTTAACCCCAGAGCCATGCAGATTCTCAATAGCGTCTCAGCTGGATTCTGCTTAAACCCATCAAGACCCTGGGGAGGAGGGGTGACCAGCATCACAGCTGCAGCTGCCTGCTGTCTAAGCCATTTGAGCTTCTTGGGAAAGGGGCAGCAGCCAGTACTGGGACTCACAACTGCCTAACATGTCAAGTTCCCTGGGCAGGGGAAGTGTGGCATCCATCTCTATAGCTCCAGGCTGTGCTTTTCCCCTGCTGGAACCAGTAGGACTGGACAGCTTGGTCCCAAAAGGTGTCCCCAACAGCCCAACACACCAGCTGTGGAAGACTGCAGCCAGAGGATCTCTTCAGGCCTGACCCTGACTCATCCTTCCTCACTGGGTGGGGCTTCCTGCAGGAAATCCAACAACTCTAACCAGAGGCTCAGGGACAGAACCCATATCTCTCTGGGCCTGAGCCTCTAGCGGGAAGGATAGCTGCAGTCTCTGTGAATCAGCAGACATAGCCTTTCCTCCTGATAGTTCTGAGGAATCCAGGAGCCCAGATGAGTGGGTTTCCCCCTAGCAAATCACACCCCTGCATCAAGGGTCAAAGTGCTTCATTAAATGGATCCTGTTCCCCATGCCACCCAACTGGGTGAGACCCTCCAACAGGGGTTGTCAGAAACCCTACACAGGAGCGATCCAATTGGCATCAGGTCAGTGCCCCTGCCAGAAGATGGAGCAGGCACCCATCTTTGCTGTTTTCTAGCCTCCTTGAGTGACATCTCCAGATGCAGAAGTGAACCAGATGAATAGGGCGTGAAATGGACCCCCAGCAAATGGCAGCAGCCCTACAGAAGAGGGACCTGACCATTGAAAGAAAAACAAACAAAAAGCAACAACAACAAAAAAGTCCTCACAAATACCTCATCCAAGGGTCAGCAGCCTCAAAGATCAAAACTAGGCAAATTCAGAAAGATGAGAAAGAATCAATGACAAAATGCTGAAAACCCAAAAAGCTAGAGTGCCTCTTCTCCAAATGTTTGCAATGTCTCTCCAGCAAGGGCACAGCACTGCACGGAGGATGAGACGGACGAATTGACAGAAGTAGGCTTCAGAAGATGGGTAATAAAAAACTATGCTGAGCTAAAGAAGTATGTTCTAACCCAATGCAAAGAAGCTAAACACCTTGATAAAAGGTTAGAGGAACTGCTAACTAGAATAAACAGTTTAGAGAGGAACAGAAATGACCTAATGGAGCTGAAAAACAGCACAGGAACTTCGTGAAGCATGCACAAGTGTCAATAACTAAATCAGCCAAGTGGAAGAAAGAATATCAGAGTTTGAAGACCACTTTATTGAAATAAGGCATGCAAGCAAGGTTAGAGAGAAAAGAATGAAAAGTAACAAACAAAGCCTCCAGGAAACGGGACTTTGTGAAAAGATGGAACCGGTGATAGACTGGAATACCTGAAGGAGATGGGGCGAATAGAAACAAGCTGGAAAACACACTTCAGGATATTACCCAGGAGGATTTCCCCAACCTAGCAATACATGCCAACATGCAAATCCAGGAAAAGAGAGGGAACACCATTAAGACACTCCACAAGAAGACAAACCCCAAGATACATAATCATCAGATTCTCCAAGGTCAAAATAAGGGAAAAAGTGTTAAGGGCAGCCAGAGAGAAAGGCCAGGTCACCTACAAAGGGAAGCTAATCAGACTAAGAGTGAACCACTCAGCAGAAACACTGCAAACCAGAACAGATTGAGGGCCAAATTCAACATTCTTAAAGAAAAGAATTTCCAACCCAGAATTTCATATCCAGCCAAAATAAGCTTCATAAGTGAAGGAGAAATAAAATCATTTCCACACAAGCAAATGTTGAGGAATTTTGTTACCACCAGGCCTACCTGAAAGAAGCACTAAATATGGGGGGGAAAACACACCAAAATATATTCTTTCAGTTAAGAGAAACAAATAAAGCATATTCGAATAGGAAGAGAGCAAGTCATATTGTTTCTGTTTGCAGATGACATGATTTTATATTTAGAAGACAACATCATCTCAGCCCAAAAACTCCTTAAGCTGATAAGCAACTTTAGCAAAGTATCAGGATACAAAATCAATGTGCAAATATTACAAGCTTTTCTTTACACCAACAATAGACAAACAGAGAGCCAAATTATGAATAAATTCCCACTCACAATTACTACGAAGAGAATAAAATACCTTGGAATACAGATAACAAGGGATGTAAAGGACCTCTTCAAGGAGAACTACAAACCACGGGTCAAGGAAATAAGAGAGGACAGAAAAAAAAAAAAAAAAGGAAAAACATTCCATCCTCATGAATAAGAAGAATCCATATCATGAAAACGGTCATACTGCCCAAAGTAATTTATAAATTCAATGTTATTCCCATCATACTACTATTGACATTCTTCACAAAATTAGAAAAAAGCTAGTTTAAATTTCATATAGGATCAAAAAAGATCCCATATAGCCAAAACAATCCTAATCAGGAAGAACAAAGCTGGAGGCATCACGCTACCTGACTTTATACTACAAGGCTACAGTAACCACGACAACACAGTACTGGTTAAAAAAAAAAGAAAAAAAAGAAAAAAAAACAGACATATAGACCAATGGAACAGAAAAGAGACCTCAGAAATAACACCATATCTACAACTATCTGTCCTTCGACAAACCTGCCGAAAACAAGCAATGGGGAAAGGATTCCCTATTTAATAAATGGTGCTGGGAAAACTGGCTAGCCATATGCAGAAAACTGAAACTGGACCCCTTCCTGACACCTTATACAAAAGTTAACTCAATATGGCTTAAATACTTAAATGTAAACCCCAAACCACAAAAACCCTACAAGAAAACCTAAGCAATACCATTCAGGACATAGACATGGACAAAGACTTCATGACAAAAATGCCAAAAGCAATAGCAACAAAAGCCAAAATTGACAAATGGGGTCTAATTAAACTAAAGAGCTTCTACACGGCAAAAGAAACTATCATTAGAGTGAATAGGCAACCTACAGAATGGTAGAAAATTTTTGCAGTCTACCCATCTGAGAAAGGTCTAGCATCCAGAATCTACATGAAACTTAAATAAATTTACAAGGAAAAAAACAAGTATCAATAGCTGAATCAACCAAGTGGAAGAAAGAATATCAGAGTCTGAAGTGGTCAAAGTAGCAAAAGTGGGCAAAGGATATGAACAGACACTTCTCAAAAGAAGACTTTTACATGGCCAACAAACTTATGAAAAAAAGCTCAACATCACTGATCATTAGAGAAATGCAAATCAAAACCACAATCAGATACCATCTCACATCAGTAAGAATGGTGATTATTAAAAAGTCAAGAAACAATAGATGCTGGCGAGGCTGTGGAGAAATGGGAATGTTTTTACACTGTTAGTGGGAATTTAAGTTAGTTCAACGATTGTAGAAGACAGTGTGGCAATTCCTCAAGGATCTAGAACCAGAAATACCATTTGACCCAGAAATCCAATTACTGGGTATATACCCAAAGGAATACAAATCATTTTATAAAGACACATGCACACATATGTTTACTGCAGCACTATTTACAATAGCAAAGTCATGGAACCAATCCAAATGCCCATCAATGATAGACTGGATAAAGAAAATGTGGTACATATATACCATGGAATACTATCTAGCCATAAAAAAGAAATGAGATCATGTCCTTTTCAGGGACATGGATGAAGCTGGAAGCCATCATCCTCAGCTAAGTAACACAGGAACAGAAAACCAAACACCACATGTTCTCACTCATAAGTGGGAGTTGAACAATGAGAACACATGGACACAGGGAGGGGAATAACACACACTAGGGCCTGTTTGGGGGTGGGAGGTGAGGGGAAGAAACTTAGAGGATGGGTCAATAGGTGCAAAAAGTTTATTTAAAAGAAATGAAAGGTTATATATGCACTCACATATTTTAAAAAATAATGGAAAGAAAAAAAGAAAGTTTCCCTCTACAATTTTTTTTAAAAGACTACATATTGGGTACTGTGTACACTGCTCAGGTGATGGGTGCACCAAAATCTCAGAAATCACTGCTAAAGGACTCAACCATGTAACCAAATACCACCTCTTCCCCCAAAGCCTATTGAAATAAAAATAAAAATTAAAAAAATACCAATACAATAGCACCAAAAATCATCAAATACCTTAAAAGAAATGATACACAAAATGAATGCACAGAAAACTGGAAAACATACAGAAAATTTTTAAAAGAGTTCCATACAAGGATATATTATGCTCATTTATTGAAAGATTAAATATTATGATGATGTCAGTTCTCCCCAAATTGATCTATATAGATTCAGTATATTCCCAAACAAAATCTCATTGAGGATTTTGGGTGTGTGTGTGAAACATGACAAGCTGATTATAAACTTTATATTAAAACTTAAGTGTTTGAGAATAGCCAAGATAATTTAAAGAGAAACTAGAGTTGAAGGACTTATACCATGGGATATCAAGATGCATTACACATTAAGGTCATGAAGTAGTGACACAATGATAGACAGACAGAATGGAGCCAAGACATTGACCACACACAATTTATGATCTAGGTGACACTGCCAAGCAGTAAAGTAAGAGCAGTTTTTCTCTTAACAGTGCAGGATCAACTATACAGGTATATAAAAATATCTTGACCCCAACTTCATGCTGTATAACTCCAGCTGGATGGTAGATACAAGCATAAAGGGTAAAATAGTAAAGCTTCCAGAAGTAAATATAGGAGAATATCTTTATGGCTTGAGACAAGCAAACATTTCCTAAACAGGACCTCAAAATTAACTAACCATAAATGTAAAGATGATAAATTAAACTACATTGAAATTAGGGATTTCTGTTAGTTAAAACACAAATGCAAATGGAGAAATTTAGCCATGAGATAGGAGAAGATATTGTAAGACATGCACCATTTTAAAAAGATTAGTGCTCAGAACTTTAAAATGCCTACAAGTGACAAAGAAAAAGATAACTCAATATATAAGCAGGCAAGAGACTTATCTGAATAAACATTTCAGAAAAGAAGACATCCAAATAGCCAGTAAATACACATATGATCTTATTAATCAACAACAAAAAATGAAAATTAAAGTTACAATGTGATATTATCACCAAACCTATGAGGATGACTGAAAGGAAAAATTTTAACAATATCAATTGTTTGGAGGACATAGAGCAATGAAAATGTTAGCATACTATTGGTAGGAGTGAAAACTGGTACAGCCACTTTGGATAACTGTTTAGCCCCACTGCTAAAGTTGAACATAAGCATGCCCAGTAAATCCACTAGTTATATACCAAACAGCAGTTATACAAATACATGCCAAAATTCATGTACAAGAATGCCCATAACTTCATTATTCATCATGGCCCCAAACTGGAAACACCACAAATGCCCATCAACAGCAGAATGGATTTAAAAAAAATGATGCATTCATAAGATACACTAGTATATAGCAGGTTCAGCAAATTATTTCTGTTAAAGGCCCAATAGTAAATATTTTAGACTTTGAGCACCATATAGTCTCTGTTGCAACTTTTCAACTCTGCTGTGGTAGGGTGAAAACAGTCATAGATATGTAAACAAATGAGCCAATGTGAATGGCTGTATCTCAAGAAAACTTTGTTTGCCAGCCTCTGCCATGTAGCAATGGAAATGAACAAACTATTGCTACATGAAAGAACATGGATGAATCTTAAAATGTCATGTGAAGCAAAAGAAGGCAGACACAAAAGAATATATTCTGAAAGGTGGAGGAGGAGACTGGGAGAGGCTTTAAGGAGGCTTCCAGGATGCTGCTAATACTCTATTTAATAATGTAAGTGGTAGCCTGGTGTGTTCCTTTTGTGGTCATTCACCGAGCTGTTGAGTATGATTCGTGCACATTTATACTCTCATATATCTTTCGATAAACAATTTTATGAGACAATAGTTAAAAGTACTAAAAGATGACTCAAGGATAATCTAGAGATGCTTTGCTTTGAAAAAAGCAAAGAAGGTAGCCAGATAACATCAGAAAATGTATTTTCATAATGCATGTTGCAGTAACTTTAATTTTTATTGTGTGCATAGGATATTTGGCAAAATCTGGTGGTCATTTACTGCTTAGAGTTGAAATTGAAGTCATGCTTGATGGTGAGTATTGAGGTTATAACAAAATCTTTATGCATAAATCTAAGTACATTTACTATTTGTGATTCTAGTCACATATGATTTCTGTTAGGGTGCCAGGCCAGATAGGAAGAGGGTGGTAGTAGTGGTTGGATAATTATGGAAGAATCAATGAAAGGACTGGGCTAAGAGGTATGTATGTTTTTTCTCTTTCTATTCTATTTCCTCTTACTCTCTTTCCCTGTTTCAGTCACTCCATGTATTCCACTGATTGTCTGAGAACTGTCATCCTAGAGCCGTTGGGAACTTCGGAAAGTTGAAAATTCATTTACTCATTCATCTAACAAATGTTTTTTAGCATCTCTTATATTTATGTGACAGCACTATTTACTGCTAGCGACAGAGTTGCAAATAAAGCAGTCTCTTCCCTCAGAGAATTCACATTTTAGTAGATAGTATTGTACAATATATTTGCAGAGGAGGGAATTAAAAAAGGGTAATATTAGTCTATCAAAATGTTTGGGTCTTAGGAATCTCCCTTAGCCTCTGTCTGTTGTCCCATCAGGGTCAGAATTACAAACAGTGAGTTATAAAAACAAGTTGGCTGCCTTCCTTCCTCTTTCTTTCTTACTAGACTATTTTTTTTAGAACAGTTTCAGGTTCACAGCAATATTGAGCTGCAGGTACAGAGATTTCCCAAGTGCCTTCTCTCCTCACCAATGCTTAGCCTCCCCCATTATCGACATCCCCCATCAGAGTGGTACATTTATTATAATTCACGGACCTACATTTATACGTCATTACCTTCCTTCCTTATTCATTCATTCATCCATTCATTCATTCACTCACTCACTCATTCATTCAACACATATTTGACTACCTGCTAAATGCCAAACACTAGAATTTTCCATCTTTCTTACAGTCATTTTCTTCTTTCACTCCCCTCTCTCCTACTCCTTCTCATCTCTCTGTTTTCTAAATCTCCCCCCTTTGTTTCTATTTCTTTTATCAAGAAATAAAATAGTAATTTCTCATAGTCCACTATCTGGATATAATGATATTAGCATTTTGTATAATGATATTAGCATTTTGGTCTATGTATTATCCCGGTTTTTTTTTCTTTTTTCTTTTTTTTTTTTTTTTTTTTTTTTTGAGACGGAGTCTCCCTCTGTCACCCAGCTGGAGTGCAGTGGCGTGATCTCTGCTCAGTGAAAGCTCCGCCTCCCGGTTCCAGCAATTCTGCTGCCTCAGCCTCCAGAGTAACTGGTACTACAGGCGTGGGCCACCACGCCTGGCTAATTTTTTGTATTTTTAGTAGGGACAGGGTTCACCGTGTTAGCCAGGATGGTCTTGATCTCCTGACCTCAAGATCCGCCTGCCTTGGTCTCCCAAAGTGCTGGGATTACAGGCATGAGCCACCATGCCCTGCCTATCCAGGATATTTTTAAAGAATAAAAGCTATTATATATTTTTAACTATCATAACTGTTTTATAACTTTTTTCACTTAGCTGTATAATATAAACATCTTTCTATGCCAAGAAATAGGGGCCTACAATATGTTAATACATATGTAGTATTTCATTTTATATTCCTAACTTTTAAGCAGTTCCCTATTAATGAACATTTAGACTGATTTTAACTTTTTCATTATGACCAATATGAACCTCTTCCTCAACATACAAATACCTGTTTATGTTGTCTAGAAAAATGCTCAACACATAAAAGGTCCTCGGTAATTTTTAGTGAATATTCCCATTTTTCTTTTAATGGGGTCTGGTGGGGATAGATGATAAAACTTCCTGAATGCTATCAGTCAAAGTTACAAAATGCAGAGGGAATGAAGAGGAGAGATGGAGAGAAGGGGGCACTCTGTGAAAGGTGGCAGGGCTGTTTAGAATTAAAGTTTCATGGCCTCTAAGAAAGAGATAACTTGAACTAAAGTCTCTTCTGATATTACAGTTATTGAACGACTGCTCCGAGATGAAGACCCTGTGACCAAAAAGTTGGCTGAAATAACCTACGATATTTTTAAGAAAATAGCCAATAAACTGACCTCTGCAACTCTTAATCAAAACTTCCAAAAATTGCTTAAATTCTTCTACATCAAAAAATTGAGCCCTCTTTACAATTATAACTCACTCAAGGACCAGATAGACAGTCCCACAGACAGTAAAGATATCAAGAATGATAAGACCTTATAGAAGAGAATGATGATGACATTCATCATTCATAAACAATGGGAAGTCAACAATGTCTTGGAGCTGACCTTAGAAGAAGAATGATTTTTCTTTCCCTCCTGACAACTTGAGTCTGTTTGTAGATGCTTTTCTGAAAAATGCTGGAAGCTTTTACTGTTTCTTCTTAATTCTCTATTCAAATATAGAAATCTGAGAGACCTGGTGTCTCTGACAGTGATCAGAAGCCCTATTTCCTCAAAACCACTAATAATTGAAAATAACATAAGCAAAGTGTTTGATGAGAAGCTCTTGGAACTTGATTCAGTCCATAAGCGTCTACTGAGCACCTTCTAAGTGCCAGATACTGTGTTAGGCAGTGGAGACATTTGGATGATATAGACAAGGTTCCTGACCTCAGGATGGGCACAGTCTAGTGACACATAGTGTGGTCATTTCTATCCTGCTGGGAGAAATATTGCCTAGGGCAGTGTTAACAAAAAAGATGTGGAACTTGAAAAAGGGGAGAAGGAAATATATTCTGGGTACAGGTATTGAGCAATAAGAGTGTAGGGGAAAGTGGAGGAGTTTGTGGGTACAACTATGAGGAGGAAAGAAGAATGAGAAGAGCTGAAACCCAAGCGAAGACTACTTTATGCTAATTGGTTTGAGCTTTTTAAAAGAAAGATTGGACAGTCCATCATAGTCAGTGCTCCCATTGCCATCAGAATTATAAAACCTCATCAATGATCTTGCTCAACTTAAGGCTAAGGCTTATCCTTCACTCCTCCTACCTTACCTTCTCTGGATCCCCATATCCCCACCTGAGCATAAGCCATTCTAGCCACAGTAAACTACTTGTAATTAGATGAAAGCACTTTTTCTCTGTTGATTCAGATGTAGTGGCATCTGAATTTGTAATGTGTCAACTTCCAGTTCAAGTATGTTTTCCTTTCTTTGCTGGGTCACCTCTCTAGTATTGTATGGCAGCCATTCCAGCTTCCCCTACATTCTCCTTCAGCTTCTCTGACTTCTGGGCCAGGTGAGTTTAGTTTTATTGACAAAGGATTCCAGCTTCTCCTGCAGAATACCCACATCATCAACATAAATATTGGAAGCAGTAAGAGATGGACACAGTTTTGAGCTTGTGGGTTCTACTTTGTCCTTGTTCTTCCCATTTCACATACACCTTCCCTCCCAACTGCCTGCCCTGCATATTTCAAGTTCCAGGATCAGATGTGAAAATGATAGACTTCAGAGACTAGACTACTTATCCTGCTCCCACAATTTCATATGGTCAAATCCCCAGTTCTGCTTCTCTAGTTGAATCCTGATGGATGTATCTGGGATCCATTTTTTTCCCTCTTTGATCAAGTTGGGTGGGTTTGGTCCTATATTTTGCCTTAACACCCTATGATTATACCTTTCATCGTTTTAAATCACACTGTAATAAAATTATCTATTTCCTTCTCCTTCTGCTTCATAAAATGGAAGTTTCATGAAAGCAACTGTCATGTCTTACACTTGGTTGTGTGCTCTTGGGCTCAATGCCTGGCACTTGTAAATGCTCAATGAATACTTGCCAAATGAATGAAATGTTAACAAGACATACTACCTTCACACTTCAGTAAAAGTTTTTACATATTTATGAAATGTGGAGTAATAAAAAATGACTAGAAATAAAGAATACATAATTTTAATTTATACCTTAACCTGTATTATTTTATATATCCAGGTGTCCCAGATCTCATCTTTCAAAATTAGGGCAAATTTTCATTCCCACATAATGAACTAGCAGAATACCTAAAGAGGTAGGCTGAATAATTACCTCCCCCAAAATATCCACTTCCTAATCCGTGAAATCTGCAGATATTTTGCTTTATGCGGCAAAAGGAACTTAACAGATGTGATTAAGAATCTTGAGATGGGGAGATTATTTTGGATTATCTAGGTGGGCCCAATGTAATCATAGATTCTTTATAAGAGGAATATGGGAGGTCAGTGAGAAAGGGGATTCATGAAGATGCTACACTTCTTTCTGAAGGTGGAGGAAGGGTCCATGAGCCAAAAAATGCAAGGAATACAGGTCTAGGAGCTGAAAAAGGCAAGGAAATAGATTTCTATAGAATTTCCAGTGAGCAAGGTCCTACACACATCTTTTTTTTTTTTTTTTTTTTTTTTTTTGAGACGGAGTCTCGCTCTGTCACCCAGGCTGGAGTGCAGCGGCGCGATCTCGGCTCACTGCAAGCTCTGCCTCCTGGGTTCACGCCATTCTCCTGCCTCAGCCTCCCCAGTGGCTGGGACTACAGGCATCCGCCACCACGCCCAGCTAATTTTTTCTTTGTATTTTTAGTAGAGATGGGCTTTCACCGTGCTAGCCAGGATGGTCTCGATCTCCTGACCTCGTGATCCGCCCTCCTTGGCCTCCCAAAGCGCTGGGATTACAGGCATGAGCCACCGCACCCGGCCCTACATACATCTTGACTTTGGCCCAGTGAAACCCACTTGGGACACCTGACATCCAGAATTGTATGAAATAAATTCATGTTGTTTTAAGGCCCTGTTTGTGGTAATTTGCTAGAGCAGCAAAAGGAATTTAATATAGCTACATTTCTGCAAAACAAAGAAAATCAATTCAACCAATACCCATCAATCAACCAGACAGCAATTGATATATTAGGCCTTACACAAAGGTTGATATTTCTTTAGGGTCTGATAATCCTATTAGACATGATCTTCATCATCTCCTGGTTCCCTCTCCTCCTTCTCCTTTCCGTATCTTCTCTTCACCCCACATTTTCCCGATTTCTTCAGGATCTCTGAGTTGTTTTCACTTTACTTGGTAAAACACTCAACTCTCCAGAGGCTTCACCTCCCACTTGGATATGCAGGTCTTCCATATGCTCTGAAGACATAAGAGTATCCCTTCAATAGATTTCACCTTCTTTAGGAAATAGTTGTGGTTATGAATACCTTTCTTCTTGGCACATGGCTGTTATTCCCATTTTTGAAAAATATAATAATCCTTGAAAGCTTCTCCATTGTTTGCTGGAGTAAGAGAGAAATAGTCAACATGGCCTTTAAGGCCATGTAGGATCTGGCCCCCCTTGCCAGCCTCATGGAACACTCTCTTGCTCACTCTTCGTGTTCCAGAAACACTAGCTTCCTCAACTCCCCATTCTCCCCATGAATTAGGGCCTTCACTCATGTTCTTCCTGTGCCAGAAGCACTCTTCCTTTTCCCTCACACAGTCAGTTCCTACCCATCCTTCAAAACCCAACTCAGAAGTTATTTCCACGGGAAGCATCTTTGACCCCCATATACCTTTGTAGCACTTACCACAATAACTAGGATAATTAATGATAGAATAAATTAATGGAAAGGTAATTCATCTGCAGTTAGTTGCCTCTACTCTGGCCCTGTTGCTAAAATATCAGCTCCACAAGATCATGAATTGTGTTTGCTTGATTCACTCCTGTATACACACAGGCCATAGTAGTATTTAATACATATTCGTCACATGGATAAATGGGTGAGTAAATAGACACGTGAGCAGACTTTCTGATACCAGGTGGCTAGATATGTGTAAGGGAAGAGACAGCCTCAGCTTTATTGGGCATATTGTTGTGGCCCATTGTATAGGGAAGTGGGACACATTTGTTGCAGACTTACTACATGATAAGCACTCTTTGTGTGTCTATTTCATTTCATCCTCACAATAATACTGAAAAAAAAAGGTATTTTTGTTGCCATTGCATAGTTGAAACAATTTGATAGACTCTGTTGGCTTTGATATCCATGCAAGGGGAGAGGATTCAAGGGATCCCTGGTGAGTTCACTATTCCAGGAGGATATCTGACCTCCATTTTGTACCACAAAATTATGGTGGCACCCTGTCAGAGAAGGAGGTATCCTGCCTCTGAGAGGCCTTCTCTAACTCACATGTTTCCACAGCACACTTGGCCTAGTGGCTGCTTTATCCCAGAAACTACAAAGTGCTTTACTTGTGATATCCGACTTACTCTTCCCAACAATCTTAGCAGCTGGGTATTATCACTGCTCCCATTTTGCTGAAAAGCAATCTGAACCTCAGAGAGATTGAGTAAATGTCACATAACTTAAGGAGAGGAGTGCAGAATATTTGAACTCAAGGACTCCAGAACAGGATACTTAATCACTCTATCACTGAAATTGCCCTTTTAGGGATTTGTTTTTCCCACTGGGTATAAACTCGTTTGCATACTGGAACCATTTAGACTGATCTAAAAATACATATCAATAAACAGGCTTTAATCCAGACCATTTATATCAGAATATTTGGGCTTTACACCTGGCCATCAGTGTTTTTTAAGAGTCCTGGTAGACCCAGAGAGAAGTCAGTATTTTGTGTCAGTGTACTAGTCAGTCCTTGAGATCAGGTTTAGACATTTCTCTATCATCAGCATCTAGCACTGTGTTTGTCATGTGGGGGAAAACTTCATAAATTTATAACTTATTGAGTATAGGAACCAATCATTTATTTGTTCACAAACCAACATTAGTTTAGTTAGGGTACAGAGACATTAGGGAAAGAGACACTGTACTAGGAAATAAGCATTTCCAGATGCATGATTCTAATGAGATACTCCATAATAGGTGAGGTAGAGGAGGAACAGAGGCTATTCCGCATTAAAAGAAGAAGGTATCTAAATTCTAAAGAGGGTTGCTGTTTAGACTGACACAGTCAAAATTCCAAGCATCTGACAAAGTAAAAACTAGAAATTTAATAGACTTGCATCAATTTGTTTACTTTCCAGTTTGTTTGTTTTTTTTCTTTTTGCAATATCTAAATAACCACTGATGCCAAGTTGATAAATACTGAAGCATGTCCATGGTCCTGGGGTGGCACCTTGCAATAATGACTTGAGTAGAATAGGAAGGCACATTGATAGAGAATGGATATTCTGGCAGGGCAGCATCCTGGTAGCCCAATATAACATTTTCATAATAAATGAGAAACATTGGCTTGATGCAGAGGCCAGCACTATGATGGTTCCCTCTTGAGAAAATAATTTTAAAAACCTAGACTTGAATTGAGGAGACATGGGTTTGAGTTCTGGCTTGTCTGCTTACTAGCTGGAAGCCTTAGGTAATCCATTTTGTTTATTTTTCTATGATATGGAGTTAATATTCCCCCAGAGCATGCTTATTCCCCCAGAGAAACGTATTGTGAAGTTTTAATGGGATAATTACATAGAATTATATAGTTTTAATAAATCATTTTTATAAGAGCATGAAGAACATAGCTCTTCCATACCACCAAAATGTACTCCTTCCCTTAGGAAGATAACAGTCTCATCCAATTACTGTTCTCAGCTTCAATTCTGTGACCTCTGGGTAACATGCTGTTCCTTAGTCAGGTGTGACTTCTAGCCCACTATGTAATGACAAAATTCTTCCATTGGACTGACAAGCTGGTATTCTGATCCATTTCTTTTTATGGTGCTGAAAATGATGATTCTATAGTAGGTTGAATTATCGAAATCATTTTAACAATAGTATTTGTGATAGATATTGGCTAGGTCTTTAGCAATTCCTTATTCTTTAGTCATACATTAGAAGAGGAGATTTACTGGCCTGCCTTGCAGTTAGGTTGGCCAAGTGACTCATTCTGGGCAGTCAAATGTGAGTGAGAGTGATAAGTGTCACTTCTATGTCTAAGTGGATAAGTACTAGATATTCTCCCTCCTCCCTTTCTGCATCAGAGGCCATTTGTTAAAGACAATGGCATCACAAAATGAAAGGTTTTGATATCCTTGAGAACACCTTCTCAGGCAAAATGTCAATCCACATCAGACTATTATATAAGAATAATGTTACACCCATCTTGAGAGAATACTATGTGCCATAGTACACAGCTCATAGCTTTATAGAGTTAAGAAAACCAACTGCTTCTATACATCAAGCAGAAGGCATTCCAAGTATATTAGGAGATAAAACCAGTGCTACTGTAATACAAAAACACAAAGTAATTTGATTCTGATCATTATTATACAACATATCTATATATCAAATCATAATTATATGCATCTCGAATATATGCAATCTTTATCAATTAAATATTTTAAAGTTAAAAATGTTTTAAAATGCTCTTCCATATATACCTTTATCATCATATCTTATGGCATAGGGATGGATTATTTAGCATCCAATATTTAATATAAACACATTAGAATAAAGTTCAGTCTTTTAAGGAAAAAAAGCAAGAAGCTGCTATGACAGATGGGATTAAGAGTACTGTCATTTTTTCAAATTTCTTTACAACATAAGCCTTCTAAAAAGCTATTGCAAAAACTAGTACGTCAGTAGGTAAATGGGAATTTTCAGGTATAGAATGTGTCTTTACAAATTCTTGGCTGTTTCTTATGTGTAGAAATGACTGGAAGCAAACAGACAGCAAGCATTCTAAATTTTGATTCCATACATTGGTCAAAGAAATGCCATATCTGACCTACAACAGTTGGCAATTGCCAAAATAATCTCAGAGAACCCAAATTCACACCAAAAGAAGTAAAATCCAACAGCTGAACAAACTCCTAGAAGTACATCCTTCATACTCCCCAACTTGAAAAGGAAAGATTCAGGTCCACAGAGGACAGTAGACAAGGGTGGTTCTTCCAGAAAGCAGAACCAGGAGTTGCCAGATTGCCCAACTAAATATTCACTCTACTGCTGGGGCCCAGAGTCACCATCCCTGCCTGGCAGGATTTGATGATTTCTACGAACCGGTTATCACCATCTTCCCATCTTCCCCTTTTCTGAATGGTAGTTTTTTCCTGCATTTATCCTGTTTCTTCTCTGCCATTATATATTGAATGCGTTAAAGGTAGATAATATATTTTCTTCCTGCCTAGATGTAGTAGCACCATCAGGAAGAGAAGGAACCATCTTCTGACTACCCTGAGAAGGATAAAGGCAAAGGAGCTTGAGCCCCATTGGCACATTAAAGCCATGCGTTAGCCCTGCATTCCTAACTCCAGAATTTCTTGTTATGTGAGAAAAATTACACTCCTTTTTTAAGCTGTTGGTTTTCATTTCTGTTACTTTCAGCCTAATGTAATTAGGCCGAAAACACCAAACCATCTCTAACTGGTATGGTGTTGGTTTTCTGTACTCATAGCCAAGTGCTTTACTATTATAATACTACATTTCATTGGCTCAACATTAAGACCCACCCTCATTTTATGTACCACAAAGACAAGAAAACATTCTGTCAATTAAAACTATAATACAACATTGATTATAAGACATGTCCCTGTTTCAGAGATATTAAGATATGGTTCAATTAAATAAATTAAGTAGAGTTAGAGTTTGAGCCCTTTGCTTAAAAAATAAACATATATATTGCCATAGACAGAAAATTTTGGAAATGTACACAAAAGCCATTAATAGTGATTGCCTTTGGGGAATAAAAATGAAGGGTATAGGATATAATACTTATTTTGACGTTTTGCTTTTTATTACATTATAAGCATGTGTCAGTTTTATGAGTAATCCAAGCCAGCATGTGAGCACTATGCAGTGAGTACAATTTTGTCCATCACTGTAATCCTAAATTCAAGAACAATGCCTGTCATTTGGCATTCAAGTATATGCTGATTCAATAAATGCTTTTAAACAAGTCACTGTCATTGAAAAGGAAATAAGAAGTCATCTGGTTTTTCATCATTAATCTACAAGCTCTTTTGTAATAAGAGCTATGTCATATTTGTCACTGAATCTTTAGCACATTGCACAAAACACTGGAACTATATAAACATTTTCAAAATTTGAAAAGCATGTTATGCCCGGGAATTTAGGTTAAATACGTTGAGTTTGAAGTAGTGATTTGGAGGAGTATCTTGACTTAATAAAAGTAGGCTATCAGGAAAAATTGGTTTGATGGCTATCTGCTGCAGGTTGCCAGCAGAAGAAGGGAGGGTGTAGTCAGGAAAGCCAGCTACACTGCCACTATGATATTGAAAGCAAGGTTGCCTACAGGTTTCTATCAACACTGTGACAATGGGAATGACAGGTGGGACTTTGCATTTCCACAGCATGTTGAACATTTCAAAATACAATATTATATCTATCACAAAAATCAATATCCCACTCTGTCCTCCAACCCCTGTAAGGATAGAATAAGTTGTAAAAATTCAGTCCTCAAATAGTTAAATTACCAATGTTCTCACTGGAGAGTTGTGATAAAATTAGCAATTTTGTCATAATGTTCTGTTTTCACTAGACTCTGCTGATTCCTCCTCAATGTGTAAACAAAAAATAGAATTCCAAGTCCCCCAACCGTCTTAATGGACCCCCTCTTGGCCAAGGGAACCCCAAAGAAACCCAAAAAACTTGTTCGAGCCATGATGGAAAGTGGAAGGTCAGACATGCCTCATTGTTCACTCCTCTCTTTGGAGTTTAGATGCAACGGACTAGAATTTAACATTGAAACAGAAAATTCAAGACTAAGAAAACAGACTCTATAGCAATAAGACAATTCCAACCCGACTCTGGTATAGCATCACATGACAGAAAACAGACTCTGAAGGAAAACCAAGTATTTCACCCCAAAATATATTTCTTTGACAAATTCTGAAATGGTCCTGAAATCTGTCTCTTGTGGGGAAGACTTGCATTCTGTAGAGACTCTCTTTCCCTTACTAGGTCTTTTTTTTTTTTTTTTTTTTTTTTTTTGAAAGAGTCTGACACCTTTTAAGTTCTGATAAGAGACTTTCACCATCTATTCTCTCTGAAGCCTGCTACTTGGGGGCTTCATCTGTATGACAAGAACCTTGGTTATCACAAACCCTTTATCTAAACTCAAGCATTTCTCTATGTTGAGTTCAAGTCTTCAGGCAGAGCTTAACTCTTCCACCCAATTGCCAATCAGGAAAGCTCTGAATCCATGACCTGGAAGCCCCCTCTCCCACCCATTTAAGATGTCCCACCTTTTCAGGCCAAACCAATATATACCTTACATTTATTGATTTATGTCTTTGCCTGTAATTCCTGTCTCCCTAAAATGTATAAAACAAACCTGTAACCCAATCACCTTGGACACATGTTCTCAGGACCTCCTGAAGCTATATCATTGACTGTGGTCCTTAACCTTGGCAAAATAAGATTCTAAATTGATTGAGTCCTGTCTCATATACTTTTTGGTTTACAAATGGGACCTTCTCTGCACCTCTTCCTCTACCACCTTACAGTGACATTGAAATCAACCTAGTCAAACTCTGAAACTACACTTTGGAAGAAGAATGGTAAGAAATATTCCTTTTAGGCCAGGCACTGTGGCTCACACTTATAATCCTAGCACTTTGGGAGGCTGAGGCAGGTGGATCGCTTGAGCCCAGTTCAAGACCTACCTGGGAAACATGGTGAAACTCTATCTCTACAAAAACCACAAAAATTAGCCAGGCATGGTGCCATGGGCTTGTGCTCCCAGCTACTCTGGAAGCTGAGGTGGGAGGATCACCTGAGGCCATGGTGGTTGAGACTGCAGTGAGCCTTGATTTCACCACTGCACTCCAGCCTGGGCAACAGGGTAAAACCTTGTTTAAAAAAAGAAAAAGAAAACAAAAAGAAAAAGGAAGGGAAGAAAGGAAAGAAGGAAGGAAGGAAGGAAGGAAGGAAGGAAGGAAGGAAGGAAGGAAGGAAGGGAGGGAGGGAGGGATTCCTTTTGGAAGTTCTTAAAGAATGTGGAAACCACAGCCCTATAATATTAATATATTGGTTTGAATTGAATTGCTACTTAGAAATATATTTAACGAGGCCAAGAGTTACTAAGTTATTCCACAACGTCAGAGAATTTAATTCCTGATATTTAGGTGTGCCATTTATTTACAACTTGATTTCTGTTACTGCCTTTTTTCCCTTCCTTTTATTCTTTTTTTTTTTTAACACTTATGTATATGAAAAACGTCTCAAGGTAAAATTTTCCTTCATGACATCAGTTATAGAGGGAGGCCTCACATCAGGGAGTTATAACTGTAGTCAAGAGTAGTTTTCTAAAAAGAGGGAAAAAGCCTTTTTAATAGAGGGTAACGGGTGGCTGGAAGAAAAATTCTAAGCAATAGAAGTTGTCTGGGCTGGCAGTGGCTTTAAATGAACAAGATGTTCATTGCAGTAAATGAGCTAGGGAAGGGGTTTCACAGTGTACTTCAACAAGATACAGAGGATATAAATCAATAGGGCCTGGCATCTACCCAAATTAATGGCATAAATCATGAGTATTTTAATTCATTTCTTGATAATAAAATGTCCATCACTTTACAGATATATTTACTAAAACAATTCATAGAGTAACCTTGACCATGAAATATTCTCTAATTACTCTAGAAGAGTTTCCAGTAAATAGAACCCACGCATTCAGAAGAACTTAGAGGAATTTCAAACATGGATTAACTCTTTACCAAATGAAGAAATATTTTTTTAAAATATTATTCTGTCAAAGCATTGACTTGTAAAAATTCTTTGCAATGTTTTAATTTATTTAGCCACAATTAGAAAGTACCAGACACCTAAATATACAATCATGTCATCTGCAAACAGGGACAATTTGACTTCTTCTTTTCCTAACTGAATACCCTTGATTTCTTTCTCTTGCCTGATTGCCCTAGCCAGAACTTCCAACACTATGTTGAATAGGAGTGGTGAGAGAGGGCACCCCTGTCTTGTGCCAGTTTTCAAAGGGAATTTTTCCAGTTTTTGCCCATTCAGTATGATATTGGCTGTGGGTTTGTCATAAATAGCTCTTATTATTTTGAGGTACGTTCCATCAATACCGAATTTATTGAGTGTTTTTAGCATGAAGGGCTGTTGAATTGTCTCAGCCCAAAATCTCCTTAAGCTGATAAGCAACTTCAGCAAAGTCTCAGGATACAAAATTAATGTGCAAAAATCACAAGCATTCTTATACACCAGTAACAGACAAACAGAGAGCCAAATCAGGAATGAACTTCCATTCACAATTGCTTCAAAGAGAATAAAATACCTAGGAATCCAACTTACAAGGGATGTAAAGGACCTCTTCAAGGAGAACTACAAACCACTGCTCAGTGAAATAAAAGAGGACACAAACAAATGGAAGAACATACCATGCTCATGGATAGGAAGAATCAATATCGTGAAAATGGCCAAACTGCCCAAGGTTATTTATAGATTCAATGCCATCCCCATCAAGCTACCCATGAGTTTCTTCACAGAATTGGAAAAAACTGCTTTAAAGTTCATATGGAACCAAAAAAGAGCCCGCATCTCCAAGACAATCCTAAGTCAAAAGAACAAAGCTGGAGGCATCACGCTACCTGACTTCAAACTATACTACAAGGCTACAGTAACCAAAACAGCATGGTACTGGTACCAAAACAGAGATATAGACCAATGGAACAGAACAGAGTCCTCAGAAATAATACCACACATCTACAGCCATCTGATCTTTGACAAACCTGAGAGAAACAAGAAATGGGGAAAGGATTCCCTATTTAATAAATGGTGCTGGGAAAATTGGCTAGCCATAAGTAGAAAGCTGAAACTGGATCCTTTCCTTACTCCTTATACGAAAATTAATTCAAGATGGATTAGAGACTTAAATGTCAGACCTAATACCATAAAAATCCTAGAGGAAAACCTAGGTAGTACCATTCAGGACATAGGCATGGGCAAAGATTTCATGTCTAAAACACCAAAAGCAACGGCAGCAAAAGCCAAAATTGACAAATGGGATCTCATTAAACTAAAGAGCTTCTGCACAGCAAAAGACACTACCATCAGAGTGAACAGGCAACCTACAGAATAGGAGAAAATTTTTGCAATCTACTCATCTGACAAAGGGCTAATATCCAGAACCTACAAAGAACTCAAACAAATTTACAAGAAAAAAACAAACAACCCCATCAAAAAGTGGGCAAAGGATATGAACAGACAGTTCTCAAAAGAAGACATTCATACAGCCAACAGACACATGAAAAAATGCTCATCATCACTGGCCATCAGAGAAATGCAAATCAAAACCACAATGAGATACCATCTCACACCAGTTAGAATGGCAATCATTAAAAAGTCAGGAAACAACAGGTGCTGGAGAGGATGTGGAGAAATAGGAACACTTTTACACTGTTGGTGGGATTGTAAACTAGTTCAACCATTATGGAAAACAGTATGGCGATTCCTCAAGGATCTAGAACTAGATGTACCATATGACCCAGCCATCCCATTACTGGGTATATATCCAAAGGATTATAAATCATGCTGCTATGAAGACACATGCACACGTATGTTTATTGCAGCACTATTCACAATAGCAAAGACTTGGAATCAACCCAAATGTCCATCAGTGACAGATTGGATTAAGAAAATGTGGCACATATACACCATGGAATACTATGCAGCCATAAAAAAGGATGAGTTTGAGTCCTTTGTAGGGACTTGGATGCAGCTGGAATCCATCATTCTTAGCAAACTATCACAAGAACAGAAAACCAAACACCGCATGTTCTCACTCATAGGTGGGAACTGAACAATGAGATCACTCGAACTCAGGAAGGGGAACATCACACACCGGGGCCTATCATGGGGAGGGGGGAGGGGGGAGGGATTGCATTGGGAGTTATACCTGATGTAAATGACGAGTTGATGGGTGCAGCACAGCAACATGGCACAAGTATACATATGTAACAAACCTGCACGTTATGCACATGTACCCTACAACTTGAAGTATAATAATAATAAATAAATTAAAAAAAAAAAAAAAAAGAAAGTACCAGACACCTCCCTAGTTCTGCAGCTCCAACGTTTCCCCATTCCCTTCCCCAGATATGGTAGGTTTCTATGTCTAATTTGTACATAGTAGTTAACTTTCACTGAGCTCTTCCAAAGAGCTAAGCATTCTACATATATCCTATAATTTAACTGCTATAGCGTTTGATTGCCACATCAAAATGTAAGGAAGGAAAAGTCACAGGAAGATAGTGTTTTGTAGGGCATATAAATCAGATGTTTCACATGTTTTTTTTTTTTTCTTAATAGGCTTATATAGGCCTATATTTATGCACCTCAGGCTTCAGAGATTTTATTTTATGGCTTGAAATTAAAAGGCACTTTCACATTTATTATTTCACGTGATAGTTTTTGTTCTAAAAGATATGTACAGAGTACATTGTAAACTGACCTCGCAACTGCCACCAAAACTGTTAAATTTGTTTTTTATAACACTGTAAAATTGGTTTTAAATTATTTGTCTTTATATTGCATGCTTTACTGTCTTTGCATCTAGTGATGTTCACATCCTTACCACTTCAACCTCCACTTCCATAGCCACACCCTGAACCATGCAGAATTACTCCACTACCGATATCTTAAATTCAAGTAATCCTGCTTAACCAACAGAAATTCATTTTCTTACAATTCTGAAAGCTAAACATCTAAGATCAATTTGCTGGCAGATCTGGTTTCTTCTTCTTCTTTTTTTTTTTTTTTTTTTTTTTTTTTTTTTTTGAGACAGAGTCTTACTCTGTCACCCAGGCTGGAGTGCATTGGCACCATGTCAGTTCACTGCAACCTCCGTCTTCTGGGTTCAAGCAATTCTCCTGCTTCAGCCTCACAAGTAGCTGGGATTACAGGTGCCCACCACCATGCCCTGCTAATTTTTTTATATTTTTAGTAGAGACAGATTTCACCATGTTGACCAGGCTAGTCTCAAACTCCTGATCTCAGGTTATCCGCCTGCCTCAGCCTCCCAAAGTGCTGGGATTACAGGTGTGAGCCACCGCGCCTGGCCCCAGATCTGGTTTCTTCTAAGACCTCTATCCTTGGCTTAGAGATGGCCATCCTCTCTGTGTCCTCTCACGATCTTTCCTCTGTGTCTTAATTTCCTCGTCTTATTAGGATACTAGTCAGTCCAAATTAGAACCCACCCTAATGAACTCACTTAATCATAGTTACCCCTTTAAATACCCTATCTCCAAATGCAGTCATCTTCTGCTGTACTAGGGGTTAGGACTTCAACATAGGAGTTTGGTGGGGGCACAGTTCAGCTCATGACACCTTCATTCCTATCACATCTCATCTTTCACTTTACTGGGAAGATTCAGACCCTTAAACCCTGTTCTCAAATCTTCATTGCCTTCTTTTCACAGCATAGGACTCTTGTCTTTCACTTCAGCTGCCACCCTCAGAACAAAAGCTGCTACCCCACCATCCCCCTTCCTTTGAACCTATCTAGGAAAACCGTAACCTTAGATGAATTCACCTATTTTACTTTCTTCTCTGCTCCTAGATTACACTGCTCCCCGAGAAACATTACACGTGCATGTAGAATGCTGCTACTGCCCATGAAGAAGTCGTGGTCTATTAGAAATCTGTGTTCCTCAACCCCAACCAGACTTTGATACCCCAGGCAAGCCTTATAGGTAGTTCCTGCCTTTATTTAACACTCCTGAAATCTACTACTTGACCACTTGCCCACTCATTCTCAACAGATGACTTTGCTCCCTATATAATAGACAAAAATAGAAGCCATCATCCAGGAAATTCCTCAACTCCACCATGCCTCTTTCTTTAAACCCAGCCCACCCATATTTGCCTCTACTCCCTTTCTTACTACCTATTCTATCAGACTGGAGATCTATTTGATTACAAAATTCATGTGTTCTATTTATATTGGGGATGGGCATGGCAGAGGCAGCAGGAAATGGGGAGAAAGGGGAAGCTAGCAAAATAATTCTTTCTGATACATAGTCAAGCATAAAAATTACATAAAATGTGTTATTTTAACTCAAAGTCTGATTGATACGGTTTTGCTGTGTCGCCACCCAAATCTCATCTTGAATTCTCATGTGTTGTGGGAGGGGCCCAGTGGGAGGTAATTGAATCATGGGGGCAGGTCTTTCCCATGCTGTCCTCATTATAGTGAATAAATCCCATGAGATCTGATGGTTCTATAAGGGGAAGTTTCCCTGCACAAGCTCTTTGTCTAGTGCCATGATTAGGAGGCTTCCTCAGCCACGTGGAAGTCTATTAAACATCTTTCTTTTGTAAATTGCCCAGTCTCAGGTATGTCTTTATCAGCAACATGAAAACAGACTAATACACTTGTATTTATTAATTTTGCTTTATAAAATTTTAGTATAAAATTATATCCCATCAAGCTTTATTAAAATATGTAGGTTTCTTCTTTCCTAAGAGGCTATCAGAAGTTCTTACAAAAGTTACAAGTGAAATTTAAAAAACTAAAGCGTATCTTAAGGAATTGAGCAATGAGAGGCAGCTGGGGATCGGGGGAGGGGCATAAGTTATCCATCATATGCACTTGAAACAGATGTCTACTTGGTGGCTGCCCCAGAAGAATCATTTTCAGTTCCAAGGTCCAAGCCTATTAGACTAAGTATCAATTGTGCGAAGCTTGGATGAAGATTCAAGGCCTTCCTAGCACATTCTTCAAGGCCCTTCCTTTTTCAACTCTTTATCCAGTTCCTAACTTTTCTTAAACTTATAAAAATAATTCATTCTTATATTCAATAGTTCCTTGTACTCAGTTTTTCTCAGTAGTGATCACATATGAATCACATTTTATCTGCAGTATAGACAGCAGCTTAAGGATGTAGACATGAAATAATTTAACTGAACCATTATGTTAGAAAATTTTAAAATCAGAAGTTTAGCTGCAAACGTGGAGGAGTTTTTAGATTGCATATGTGGTGTTTTATCAATCTCTTGTATGTATTTATAATGCAAAAATCTTCACAACCAAAAAAAGATATTCGTTTTTAAATAGTAATTATACATTATTGCAGATCTTTGTATCACTAACTTATGAAAAATCTGGCATGCTTTCTGAGGTCAATGTCAATATCCCTTAGATGTTTACATTTTTTTATTGATTTTTTTCATCCTGAAAGTTCTTTCTATTCATTTCTCTTCAACATGGACATATTCTGTGTTTATTTTCAAGGCTGCAGCCCTGTCGAAGAGTATTAAAAACCCAGAAGAAATATCTCAAATGGTTCTTCCACACCTGTCACAGTTATCCCAGGACCCCACATGCAGATTCCTCAGGCTAATACCACTGCACTGCCCCTAGTGCCTTTCCATTTTAAATACCTTACATGCGATATCTTATTTTATTCTTATAACATTAGCCCAAGGCACATTGAAAGTGAGGAGGAACCTGAAGTCTAGAGATTCCAAGTGACTTGTTCATGGTCAGCAAAATAGCTAGTGGGGAGAGTTAGGTCTTTCAACTCTAACTTCCAGTATTCGGTCAACTACATTAATATATCTCTAATTTGAAATGTATTATAATTATTATTTTTCATTGAGGTGATATCTTTAACTGGCACATTGTTAAATAATAAAGGGTAGCATAGCTCTAGACTCTAAACCCCCAATGGAATATCTGGATCAGGTCTACCGTTTATTCTTATAAGTTAGAAAGTCAACAATTGTGGTTGGAGAGAAGTTTTATTTCGATATCCCAGAAATGGGTTAGGACCAGAGATATGAGAACCAGAGAAGGCCAGAAAATAGAAATACCAACCAAGAATTACGTACACTAACCTGATACTTTTTTTTTTCTTTTCAGCTATCTGTTGTGGTAGTCTGACTAAAACAAAAAGACATTTCAAAAATTAAAATTCTTAGCCATAAGTCTACTTATTCTTTACAATCCAATTTCATACACAAATTTTATCAGAGTCATGGTCTCCCTCTATTTCTGAAATAAGGTATTTGATTCAGCTCCCTTATACACTTTTATGGCACTCAATTGCTGGGGGATATTGAGAGGTATCTACCAGTCTACACACCCTAGGTCCAATCTGTATAGCTTACTTTTAGCTTCAAATATGTATCACTCAAAAATACTTTCATTATATAAATTCTTTTCAAATACACATTCAAAAATATATATATATACATTCAAATTATGATATAAACGAAGATTGAGTAACGAAGATGGGATGTCACAGAAGCCAAAACCCAACTGTGGGGGAGACTAAACATCCCTAGCATTAGTGCTACTCTGTATCTCATTAACTCTGCCCACCATAAACTCCTATCTCTTCTCTTCATCAATCTTTTAGTATTTCCACCCTCAATCAATTGAAATTTTTATTGAGCACTTTTATGTGATTGGCACTAGGAATGCTCCGTGCTTGGCATTAGGAATAGTACCATGAATGTAAGATGTATTTGCTTTCTTCAAAGAGTTTAAAAGGCAATTGGAAAAACAAGGCACACATTGAAAATTAAGTAATAATACAAGAGATCATAATAATGCAATGCGAAATAACAAGCAAGGTAGTACATAAAAAGTGGCCATAAGTTAGGGAGAGAGAGAGAAAAAAACTGGCATTTCTGAGAACCTATTTTATGACAAGTTCTGTAAAAGTGGTTTTATAGATTATTGCATTTCTAGATGGAAACAGGCTTTGTTAATCAGCATTATATAAATGTTGTTTCCCTGCGTTTTGTCTATTTGAGATTTCTGGATCCTGAGTGTAATAGAAAGGATTCATTTAATGTAGGAATTTACTACTATAACACAATCATATTAATATCTTCATTTGATAAAAGAGAAAATTGAAGCTCAGAAAGATTAAATAAGTTACCTAAGGTCAAACATCCAGTAGGTGGCAGAAGCAACTTTCAAATCCTAAACTTCATGCAAGTCACACAAGTTTTTAAGAGTATCTCAAACACACGCTCTGGGATAAAAACCAGATGGCCTTCACTATAGCTAAGTTAAGATAAATATAAGTAGCACTGATCTAAAAAACGTGAAGCAGGAAGCTGATATAAATGTCCAGTTACTCTTTGTTGCGGAATTGACCAGTGTAGTCTAAACCCCTAGCCCATGTGATCAAGGGTACCAAATCTGGTATAATTTGGTCTAGTTTGCACACTGGGCTCTCTTCATTTGTAAACTCAGCAATTCTCACAGTGAGGGAAGTCTTTTGCTTTCTTTGAGTGGTGGTAGGTAGGGAGAGTGTTTCAGGGGAAGTGACTCCTTTCTAGGCTTCACCCTTCATTTTTGACCCAGTAGGCTCAGGATGAGGCCTGGTAATCTGTTTTATTTTGATTTGTAATCCATTCACATCAGCTTGCTGTTCACTATTTAAGAGCCATTGCTCTCAAGCATGTTTCAGGGCAATACAGATTTGGTTTAGCTTAGTTTAAGTGACTGAACAAAGTCCACTTTAAGTAATTCATCTCTTACTTTCTAGAGCCGCTGTGCTTACCTCTGCTAAAAGCTGCGAAACATACCGCTTTAACCTACAAAAGCTTCTCTGAAACAGAAGTGTGTATTTTTGTGCCAATATTTTTCTTACCAGCTGTGCTTTCTTCCAGGGAGATGGTGCTTTGCCACTAAACGAGCCTGTGTGCAAAAATACTCTCTGTCAAGTAGAAACTTGCTGTTTCATATTCATCAGCTAATTTATTCCTGTGACCACCTTTTACAGTATCCCTATTTTACAGATTTTTTAAAAAAGCAAATTTAAGAAAGGAAATAACTTTCTCAAGTTCATGCAGCTGATACCCACTGGGGGTTGAGTTTCAAATTAGGTCTGCCTGATGCTAAATTATTCTCCTTTGACTTTTCTCTGTCTTCATTTTCTCTCCTGCCTTATCCCTTGCCCCTGTATTAAGTCCCATCCTGTTACCCACAAGCATACCTCAGTCTTATTCCTGGCTCTTAGTATTGAGGAAGTTGTCAACCTTGGCACTAGGTAGGTTTTAAACTGGACATTCGGTTCATGTATGAATTTTCTGAATAATTCATTGGTTTGGTGCCCACTAAAAGGACCAACAAGATAGTTTTCTGATAATTTCAAGTTTCATTGTGAAGATTACACATAAATTTTTTCTACTCCTTATTCATTCATCTCATTGTTTAATGCCTGTGTTTGATTGTCAAGGTCAATTTATTTGCCAGGAATATGAGGTCTCTGCTTGAAAAGAAAATAGTTTTGTTATCATTTTTTCCAGATCTCGTCATAATCCCAGCAAAGATATACGGGTTAATGTTACCAATAGGTAAAGGTCAATGATAAGCAGTAAAACAGTATTTGTCAATGTTTTATGAATTTAAGTGGGCTTAACTGTGGAGAAACTACTAAAAACCATAGTCTTCTCCTCTGTACTAGGCTTCCTATTCTAAAATAGGCTCATTTTTAAAACCTCTGACCATTCAGTAAATAATTTTGTGATAAACTATGTATGCAAAGGGCATCATGCTGAGTGCTGAGGAAAATCCAAGTTAGACTGCAAGACATGACTCCTACACTCTGTAAGAACTATCATCCATCTTCAGAAAGAAAATATTATGCAATGATAATGATAACCAAGGAATTGTAGCTAATGGATAAAGTGAAAGTTCAGATGCCAAAGTAAACAGGGAATGGAGTTGAAGTAATTCCTAAGAATAAAAGAGAAAAATACCATTTTACTATAAAGTAGAGATTATATAACAACTTTAATTTTCATCACAACAGAAAATGCTAAGTTATGTGCTTGAACAAGTTTTTTGTTGTTGTTCTCTGGTGAAAAGATCAAAGAACATTTGAATCTCTTCCGGCACCTCATAGGTCGAACCAACAAAACTAACTTACAAATATTCCAGGTCTCCTATAAACAAACATATGCTGCTTTTCTCCAACATGGCCAAGCCCAAAGGAGGCGTTGTGCAAGTATCCATGACAGTTTTCTGGCTCTACAGTGGAGAGGGTAGCGAAGAACAAAGCACTTGCAGGGTGAGAATCTGAATCCAGCCTGAGCTGAAGAGGAGAGGCTAGTTGTTGCCAATGGTGGTTTAGGTAATGGTGTGAGTAGAAACCAACTGCTCCTGCTTTTAGAGAAATGTGGACTGGTGGATGCTCTCTTAATGCCACCTAACAAGCCCTTCTCATTTGAAAGATACAAAACTACAGAAGAATCTAAGAGAGCCTATGTTACCCTCAATGGGAAAGAAATAGTGGATGATTTAGGACGAAAGATTATTCTGTATTTGAATTTTGTGGAAAAAGCACAATGGAAGGAATTGGGGCCTCAAGTCTTACTACCAGGCCTCATGGTAGTAGAAGAAATAATTTCTTCTGAGGATGAGAAAATTCTTTTGGAAAGTGTTGATTGAACGAAAGATATGGACCATCAAAATTTTCAAAAATGCTTGAAACACAGAAGAGTAAAGCATTTTGGTTATGAGTTCCACTGTGACAACAACAATGTAGATAAAGATAAGTCTTTGCCTGGGGGTCTTCCTGATGTTTGTGATAGCTTTTTGGAGAAATAGCTGAGGGAGGGTAACATTAAACATAAACCTGAACAATTGACCATAAATCAATATTAAGCTGGGCATGACTGCCATGGATTTTAAGTACCCAGATGGTATCACAGTGCCAGTTATGTTGCCTTGTTGGAGTTGGCTGGTGATGACAGGAGAATCTAGATACCTTTGGACCCATGGGTTACCCTTTGGCTTGTGATAGCCAGAGGAAAGGGACTCCTCCCTCATTTCCAGAGAGTGACAAAGAAACCTGACAACTAGAGCAAGAGTACGTCCATCAAGTTTATGAATAGGTTGCTGGGCACTTCAGCAGCATGAGACATACTGCTTGGCCACACATCATTGAGTTTTTGAAGGCTTTGCCAAGTGGTTTAATAGTGGCTCATACAGGATATGGTAATGGAGAAAGCACCTTGGCATCAATAAGGAGTTAGATTTGATTGGTTGTGATCAGAGTCAAAACCTTGTGGACATTTGTAGAGTGAGACAATTCCAGGCTTTTGTTTGTGATGTATTGTCAGTACCAGTCCACAGTGGGTTTGGTATGCCCGAACCTCCATTGCTGTTATTCCCCATTTTGCAACAACAGAACGTAGAGTGACAGCTCTTCAAGCAGGTGTTGGACTCCTGAAACCTAGTGGGAAGGCACTCATTTACGTCTGGGCAATGGAACAAGAATATATGATAATAAACAGAAGTCCAAGTAGCTTACAGGAAACAGAACTAGCCAAGGAAAGAGAGAGGAGATAAGCAGTTATACCTCAGTGCAGGGGATGCTTGTGAAGCAGATGCCTGATGTGGGCAGTCAAGACTCAGCATCTTCTGTCCCCTCCATTAATGACTCTTAGGAAGGAGGATATAATTCAAGGCAAGTTACTAATTCCGAGCTGCCTATTCATATTAACAGGACTTCTTTTTGTTCTCGGGATGTATTGGTTCCCTGGTACTTTACGGGAAACCCTGATAAAGACGAACCTGTTGAGCCATTTGGTCCCATATGATCGCATGGCCCAAGTCCGGTATTTCATCGTTACTTACATGTTCTGTGAGGGAGGATAGGAAGTCGCCTGCAGGACTGTGAGTGATGTCAGCATTCTGCAAAGCTACTATGTCCAAGAAAATGTGTGTGTGATTCTTCAAAAGGTTTGATTATGTACCTGAATATATCATATATAAAAAAGAAATGCTCATTTTGTTTCAAAAAAAGAATAAATTATCATTTTAATTAAAGAGAAAACTTATAAGAAACTACCAAAGGAGAGCTCTTGAGAAAAATTTGGAAGTAGAGATTCATTAGGAAACATTCAGTTGGCTGCTGTTGGCTGACCTCATAAATGTAGGCTCCCACAACTTTCCTACAAAAGATGGTTTCTAAAAGCGATTAAAGTAATTTGTGCAGTGCTTGTAATTCTTGGGTAAGAGTCCACCGTTTCAAAGATAACCTTTTGTTATAAAGTGTTACTGAATGTACTAAATTATGTAGGAGCTTAGTGAAGTAATTCTATTATATTTTAATAAAGGAAATATTCCTGGTTAATAAAAAGCAAATACATGCTAATCTTCAAATTAACTTGATTAATCTATCTATAAAAGCTATACTACTCATCACTGTAACATTTTTTATTGTAATATGTAACATTTTCATAAACTCTAAGGCAGACATGAATATCACACTAACATCAGCCAGTAGGGTGCCTGTTTTGCTGCTTCTTTTGCCTTCCTGTGTGTTCCTGGGTGGTCCATCACTCTCAGATGCAGTATGTGACTCTAAGAATGAAATGGTCAGATTCTCTGGTGTGAAACTCAAACTACTGCCCTCATTCCTCATTTTTTAATTATACTGTCTCAGTGGCTTCTATATTACTTATGGGCCAATAAATGATGGGTATCCTCCTCTTGATGGTATTCTGAAGTCGAGAGAGTCGGGAGGGTGCAGTGAGCCATGATCGCACCACAGCATTCCAGCCTGGGTGACAGAACAAGACTCCAACTCAAAAAATAAAGAAAGAAAAAGAAAAATTGCCTGGCCCAAAATGTCATAGTGAGATCATTCATAAATTTAATCCTTAAAGTTCTTTCAAGTTCTAAAATTATATGATTCTAAGTGGAAAGTACAGTTTGAAAATTATTGTTTTACAATGCAGACATGAGTATCGGGCTAACACCAGCCAATAGGGTTTCTGTTTTGCTTCTTCTTTGGCCTTCATGTGTGTTCCTGGCTGGCCCATCACTCGCAGGTGCAGTATGTGGGCTCTACGAATGAAATGGTCAGATTCTCTGGTGTGAAACTCAGACTACTGTCCTCGTTCGTCATGGGTCCAAAACTAGCCTGGAAAGTCTTTTTGGCCCTTATACAGCAACCCAGTTCCAGCTGATAGAATATGAGAAATGGAATGGAGCCTAAAAGGCTATCTTATCCCCTCACCTCTACTCGCTCACAATCACCAAAGCAACCAACACGAGGGTTCTTCCTCTAATGAGCCTTAAAAGTGGTCTTTCTTATTCCATAAGGCTCCTGCTCTGGAAGGCTCTGGTAATGGCTGCCATTTTCCTGGTAACTTAGGGTTATTTATAACTTCAGCAGCTGCCACGGAAGGCTCTCAGATGGGAACTCAGAGTTGTAAGATAAGCTCTCCTTCATTTATTTTCCTTAATTATGGCTGTCTTGGTTTTCCTGCCCCTGGGGCAATAGGGGCAATGTGAGGAGCAGAGACCTTGCCCCTTTGTAAAGGAACAAGTGGAGTGACCATTCTGGACCTATCATTGGACCTGACTTTAACTCGGTGTTTCTCAACAGTGCAACCAAATGTCAAAAACCACAGCGAGTGGTCACAGAGAAACATTGTTTGCACTTGCTTGTTAGTTCCAGGATTAAATAGACAGTCTTTTATTACCTAAGTTCTAAAATGTTTTGGTTTTATTTTTTTCCCTATCACAAATTTTTTAGTTTAGTTTTCCTATTTATTTAGTCTAAGCTCTTTCATCTCCTCACATATGACGACCCCCAAAGGTAAGGCATACTAACAACTTCTTATATATGGATTCATATTTTTCTCCCTGATCAAAATCCATTACAGATCATATGTCTATGTGTGTTTGTGTTCACATTTATACAGAATTTTTAAAAATCAACATTCATTTTTGAAACAAGGATCACATTATAAGCACTTTTTTGCGTGTTGCTTTTTTCCTTTCCAGTACTTTAATGGGGTATTTCTCCAAGCTGTCTGTTAGCTCTAATTTACACAGAATGATTTATTCATTTCTCTAACAAAAAGCATTCATTCTATCTCATTTTTGATACTTTGAACAAAACTGAAATAAACTTTTTTATACAATTTGTTCAAGCATGCTTATATTTGTATTTTTATAAAATATATTTCCAAGAGTAAAATCACCTGATCAAACAGCATATATTTTTTATCTCAAGAAAAACTGAAAGTACTTTATTTTTATCATCACCATCATCATTTTTGAAGTTAACAATTGACAAGCCCATTAAAGAAAACATTTTACATAATTTTACATCACTGACTTAGAGCCCACACATACATGACAAAGATAGCTAAAAACATATGAAAAAATATATATCTTTGGAAATAAACACAGAATTCCTCTGGCTGTGAAACTAAAAAAGTTTGAGACACTTTTTGAACTTGTAGCAGAAGGTGCAACAGACTGTCAGCTTCATTTAGCACTGCCTGCACTAATTGTTGTTCACTCGACTCTTTACGAGATATTAGCTTCAGAATATGGACCCTAAAGAATCCACATCTTTGGAATGTTCCATCATAGCTTTGATGATCAAGTCTGGGTCTCCAAAAGCCACTGTCATTTTATAGAACTATTTCAACCATTGTGCATCATCAGACATGACAACATGTGTCACAAGAGATATACGTCTTGCCTCCAGTAAGTCAATTAGAATAAAACAAAAATTTCTTTAAAATATAAAGAAAATGTAGAACAAGACAGCAGAATGTGAAGTCTTCCACTCATATCTTCCAACAGCAACAATAATCTAGTAACCATCCAGGGATGAAAGTTTCTTCTTAGCAGTTTTGTGATTCAGAGGGGACAATAGAGAATATCCACTCCCCCAACCAGAGCCTGGGCATTTGAGATTCTGAAGATTTAAAAAGGGGCTCCAGTCTGGGCATGGTGGCTCACGTCTGTAATCCCAGCACTTTGGGAGGCCGAGGCGAGTGGATCACGAGGCCAGGAGTTCAAGACCAGCCTAGCCAAGATGTTGAAACCCTGTCTCTACTAAAAATACAAAAAATTAGCTGGGTGCAGTGGCAGGCGCCTGTAATCCCAGCTACTCAGGAGGCTGAGACAGGAGAATCGCTTGAACCCGGGGGATGGAGGTTGCAGTGAGCCGAGATATCGCCACTGCTCTCCAGCCTGGGTGACAGAATGGGACTCCCTCTCTAAAAAAAAAAACAATAATAATAAATAGAAAATTAAAAGGGGCTCTGCAGAAAGCTGTGGCAAGCAAAGGATAGGCTAAAGAGAGACAGGACTAATAAATGTGTCTACTATAGATATATTCTTGTGAAGGACAGCAAAGAATAGGTGGCCTTTTCACCTCCTAGAGAGATAAAACATCGGAAGCCAAGGTAGAATTGGGTGTGTCCTGCGTCTTTAAATGAATAAGGCTGTAGGAATCGTATTGCTTCCTAAAGTATTCACAATCTTTTCTTTGCATTATTTTAATGCTATTTATGTAGCATTAAAAACTGAAAAGGAGTTCTATGTAAAATGAGAGCAGAGAAAATCATATCTGAATTGCAGCCCTAGAAAACTTCATGAACCTATGACTTAATTTTTATCTACAAGTCAGTTTGCTCATTTTTAACTACATGCCACATTTTATAGGTACACATGTATAAACGTATTTATGTGTACATGCCCTTTAATCCTCTAATTCTTGTTTTTTTAAAAAAAAGCCAGACAGATAGTAATAGTGTATTTATCCCTATTTTATTAATGAGTAAACCAAGAATTGGAAAGGTTAAGTGACTTGCCCAAGGCCACAGAGCTATACAAGTGATTTGAAATCTATCATACTCACATTTCAGAGATAAAGAGTACTGTCTTCAAAAGGCATGAAGGGTAATTCCTCAAAATTAGACATATACCAGTTTATGCTAAGTATCGCTCGCTTAATGAAGGGGTTAACTAGATAAAATGAGTGAGATGTTATAATTCTAAGTGACATCGAAATATAGTCGATAGGAAAACTTTTTTTGAAATTTTACTATATTTCATGACTGGGAGTTAAGTGTAGTTTATTTTGTCTTACTGCCAACATAATTTTACCCGGTACTAATTTTACCTGGTTCCTGGTACTAATAGATCAATTTGTGGAATTTTGATCTTTTCTGTGACCACACACTGTACTCAGAAACAAGTAAATACAAGTTTGAGAAATATAGGCCTTTGACCCCAAAATTCCAAGACAGGACATGAAAAGAGAGAGCAAAGTCATCCTCCTTACTGCGCTATCTTAATTAAGTAGCTAAGTTTCTACAGTATTTGGAGGACTACTATGAGGTACCCACAAAAGAACTAGGAATAAGGAAAAAAAGGTAAACTTTGAAATAACACATAATGAAATGGAGTAGAGAACTGCAAAGTCACGTGGGAGAAACTGCTTGACTCCCAGGCCAAGGGTCCAAGAGTATAACCAGCAGCTTGTGTTTACTATGATCAAAGGAAAAACAGAAACTGGGTGGCTATGGGAGACTGGCCTAGAGTCCCATCCATCACAGAGCTGGTGTGTGCTCACTCATTCAAGGACCAAGAATTGACTATCTCTTTAAGAGCAGCTCCTCCCATTTTCCAACAATCTTCCTAATATTTGGGCTCACTAGAACATTTTCTCTTTCAAACTGCCCAGACGTTGGACAGGACATAGACATACAGAAGAAGAGAAGAAAAGAACAGGTAGAAAAATTAAAAAGGTAGGAGACCAAGGTGGGTGGATCACCTGAGGTCAGGAGTTTGAGACCAGCCTGGCCAATATGGTGAAACCCAATCTCTACTAAAAATACAAAAATTAGCCAGGCGTAGTGGTGCATGCCTGTAATCCCAGCTACTTGGGAGGCTGAGGCAGGAGAATCACTTGAACCGGGAGGCGGAGGTTGCAGTGAGCTAAGACTGTGCCATTGCACTCCAACCTGGACAAGAGCGAAACTTCGTTTCAAAAAAAAATGAAATGAAAAGAAAAGAAAAGAGAAAAGAAAAAAAAGGGTGATATGGTAAAGGGTTGAGGGTGGGATGGGTAAACGAAGAAGGAGCATGCTGTAGTTTTATACCAAATATGGCTAGAATGAGAATGATATAATTCAGGCAGTTTGTTTCTAGAAATTATGGATCATTATTTTTATCATCCAAGTCTATTTCCCTGCATAGCTATGTGATTTTGTCTAAAAAGAAAAAAAAATAGTGAAAGAAGTAGTGGTAGAGCCTAAAGACAGTGTCAGGAACAGAAGAAAAAAAAAAGTTAGGAAATGTAATTTTCTTAGAGGAGAATGAAGGTTGAAGATAGTGGGAAAAAATTGTTTTTAGGTAAGAACATGACTTTTATTTCCCCCCCTCCTCCTCCCTGGGAGAAGGTCTCACTCTGTCGCCTAGGCTAGAGTGCAGTGCCACAACCATAGCTCACTGCAGCCTCAAACTCTTGGGCTCAAGCGGTATCCCTGCTCAACAGGAATATACAGTCCCAGAGTAGCTGGGACTATAGGTATGCACCATTTACTTGTCTTTTTAATTGAGAAGGTGAAGAACATTGTTGGTGGGGAGAAGGGGTGACTACCTGGCACACTGAAATACAGACATCTTCAGACTTTGTTCCTCATTATCTGTATCAAAGTAGAAAGAGGATACAGATTGTGTGTGTGTGTGTGTGTGTGTTTATGTGTGTGTACATATACATATATGTTTCTTCATTCCCAAATACAGGCATATGTATGTGGGTGGGTAGGTGGATATGTCTACATGTGTTTTAGTTGTGAATCTTCTTTTATTTCTTCTGCTTACTCTTTTCGGTAGACAGTAAATTACAAAGTCCAAAAGCAAAAAAGACAAATATGTATGCTGGGTCATCAGTCTCTTACTTTTGGAGAGCTGATGACTAAAAACAAAGTGTTTATTTATTTTTTTTTTCAGAAGAAAATTTTCTCTTTAGAAATTAGAGAGAAATGAAAATGTAGTTAGATCACTGAAAGGAATTTGTTTTCTAGAGACAAGGTCTTACTGTGTCGCCCAGGCTGGAGTGCAGTGGTACAATCACGGCTCACTGCAGCCTGGAACTCCTGAACTCTCCTGCCTCAGCCTCCTGAGTAGCTGGGAGTACAGGCGCGCACCACCACATCCAGCTGATTTTTTGTTTTGTTTTGTTTTGTTTTGTTTTGTTTTGTTTTGTAGAGACAGGGTCTCACTCTGTTACCCAGACTGGTCTCAAACTCCTGGGCTCAAGTGATCCTCCCACCTCAGCCTCCCGAAGTGCTGGGATTACAGGCATGAGCTACCATACTCAGCCAGTGTTTCTTAAGAAGTAAGTTTTTATTAAGCCAAAGAGTAAAATCAAAACAGATAAATAAGTGAATAAATTTTCAGCAATGTTGTTACTGGAAATGTTCTCTGGGCCTTTGCACAGGTGACCATGGGGAAGAAAGTGGCCATCATTGGAGCTGGCGTGAGTGGCTTGGCCTCCATCAGGAGCTGTCTGGAAGAGGGGCTGGAGCCCACCTGCTTTGAGAAGAGCAATGACATTGGGGGCCTGTGGAAATTTTCAGTGAGTAGCATGTTGTTGTAATAGACGGGGAAATAGGTTGGGAAGTGTATAAGAACATGCTCTGTGCACACAGGTTTCTAAACCTGCTACCATGGCAGTTATCATATCTGTTAGAATTGGAATCCACTAAGTACAGTGTCATCCACTAAGTACAGTGGATCCACAATGGAATCCACTAAGTACAGTACAAGTTGGAAAATAACCTCCTTGCAAGTCAGAAGTAAATTAGACAATGGCTTTGAAATTCTCCATTACAGAATTCTCCCTTGATAGATCATTAATAAGAGCCAATTGGACATAAAATTCATGGTAAATATTAGTTAGGTTTATGTAGTTATAATTAAGTTATTTGCTCGTTTAAAACACAATAACTTTTCACATCTTTCTTTTTTTTCTTTTTTTTACAGATTTAGGGGGTACAAGTGCAGTTTTATTACATGGATATAATGTGTAGTAGTTAAGTCTGGGCTTTTTGTGTAGCCATCACCCAAATAATGTACATAGTACCTATTAAGTAATTTCTCATACCTCAACCCCTTCCCACTCTCCTACCCTTTCAAGTTTCCAATGTCTATTATTCCCATACTCTATGTCAATGTGTATACATTATGTAGCTCCCAATCATAAGTGAGAGGACATGTGGTATCTGACTTTCTGTTTCTGAGTTATTTCACTTAAGATAATGGCCTCCAGTTCCATCCATGTTGCTGCAGAAGACATAATTCACTCTGTATTATTGCTGGATAATATTCCATGGTGTGTGCATATATACATACGTATATATGTATATGTAACTGTGTGTATGTATACATGTATGTATGAATATACCGCATTTTCTTTATTCAATCATCCTTGTTGGACAAGGTTGATTCTATTTCTTTGCTACTGTGAATGGTGCTGTGATAAACATATGGGTGCAGGAATCTTTTATATAACGACTTCTTTTCCTTTGGGTAGATATCTAGTAGGGGCATTGTTGGATCAAATGGTAAATCTATTTTTAATTCTTTGAGAAATCTCCATACTGTTTTCTATAGTTTACATTCTGACCAACAGTGTTTCTTTTTCTCCACATACTCACCAATATCTGTTATTTTTTTACTCTCTCTTTTTTTTTTTTTTTTTTTTTTTGAGTTGGAGTCTCAATCTGTCTCCCAGGCTGGAGTGCAGTGGCACCATCTCAACCTCCACCTCCTGGGTTCAAACAATTCTCCTACCTCAGCCTCCCGAGTAGCTGGGATTACAGGCACCCGCCACCACACCCAGCTAATTTTTGTATTTTTAATAGAGACAGAGTTTCACCATGTTGGTCAGGCTGGTCTCAAACTCCTGACCTCAGGTAATCCTCTGGCCTCGGACTCCCAAAGTGCCGGGATTACAGGCATAAGCCACTGTGCCTGGCCTTTTTGACTTTTTAATAACAGCCATTCTCACTGGTGTAAGATAGTATTTTGCTGTGGTGTAAGATAGTATTTTACTTTTAATTTGCATTTTCTCTGTAATTCATAATGTTAAGCATTTTCTCACATGTTTATTGGCCATTGGTATGTCTTTTTTTGAAAAATGCTTATTTATCTCCTTTTCCCACTTTTTAATGGTGTTATCTGTGCTTCTTTAAAAATTGAGTTGCTTGAGTTCCTTATAAATTATGGATATTTGTCCTTTGTTAGATGCATAGTTCGCAAATATTTTCTCCCATTCTGAAGGTAGTCTGTTCACTCTGTTAACTATTTCTTTTTATGTGAAAAATATTTTTAGATTGTCTATTTTTGTTTTCATTACATTTGCTTTTGAGGCCTTCGTCATAAATTCTTAGTCATAGCCTAGGTGAAAGAGTTTTACTTGTTTTTTTCTGGAATTTTTGTAGTTTCAGGTCTTACATTTAAGTCTTTAATCTATGTTGAGTTAATTTTTGTATATGGTAAGAGACAGTGGTTCACTTTTGTTCTGCATATGGCAATTCATTTTCCAAACACAATTTACTGAATAGGGTGTCCTTTCCCCAGTGAATGCTGTTGTCAACTTTACTGAAGATCAGTTGGCTATAGGGATGAGGCTTTCTTTCTTAGTTATCTATTCTGTTCCACTGATCTATGTGTCTATTTTTATACCAGTACCATGCTATTTGAATTACTATAGCCTTGTACTGTAATTTGAAGTCAGGTAATATGATGCCTCCAGCTTCATTCTTTTTGCTTAGAATTGCTTAGGTTATTTGGCTTTTTTTTTTTTTTTTTTTTTTTTTTTGGTTCCGTATGAATTTTTAGAATTGTTCTAATTCTGTAAAAATAACATTGATATTTTGTTAGGAATTGCATTAAGTCTTTTGGGCATATGGTTATTTTAATGATATTGGCCCTTCCAATCCATGAGCAGGAGATGTTTTACCATTTGTTTGTGTCAGCTACAATTTCTTTTATTCATGTTTTGTGGTTTTCCCCATAGAGATCTTTCACCTCTGGTTAAATGGGTTCCTAGATAATTTTTTATTGTTGTTGGCTTTTCCCATTCATTTGGTGAGGTTACCAAAGTGAGTCGGACCATGGATTTTAAAGTTTCAGGTGCTGACTTTGGTCTTGTGAAACTACATAATTGAGAATTGCTTTGAAGTTCTTCAATGCCCCTTTGTCCCATGCATTTATAATAAGGGTTCTACAGCAGACATCATTAAATCACTTCATGTGTTGCCAAACAGCAGCAGGAATGGGGCTTCCCTATGTTCTCCACTCAAGCAGTACAGTCTTCCAGCCTTATTGCCTAAGTCCTATTTTTCTTGTCCTGATAAACCCATTAGTATATATGCAAATTTAGGAAGATCAATAACCCTTTTAAACCACTATTTCCTCCTCAAATGCAAAATCAGTATTATATCATTTACCTCAATGAAGAAGTTGTATTTAATGAAACAGTGTCTATAACGGCTCTTTAAATATTATAAAGACATGAGATATCATTCTTATTAATATAGATACTTTGCAAACTGCAAAAAACTCTTGAAACTACCCAGCATCTTATACAATGTTGTGGAGCCTACTATATGTTATTGGAATGTGTTGACAGGGCTACAGATTAACACACTGGTGATTCTTAGGGCTTTTTGGTTGTTGTTATTTTCGTTTCTTTGTGATCAAACTTAGGGCTATTTTATCAAGCATGTTCTATATGATACATGACTTTTTCTATTTAATTAAATATTTATAATAATCCTATAAGCTAGGTATATTTTTTTCCTTTTACAAATGAATTTGAGGCTTAAAAAGAAAAGAAAAAAAAATCATACAGCTGATAATGTTGGAGAAAAGATCCCAATTCAAGGTTGCCTTTCTCTCCATCCTATTCTTGACTCCTTTGTAAATTGCTGAATTGCTGGTTGCCATTTCATCAAGTGGTCTGTTGAGCTGACCATGTCTTTTTTTTTTTTTTTTTTTTTTTTGAAACGGAGTTTGTTGCCCAGGCTGGAGTGCAATGGCATAATCTCAGCTCACTAAAACCTCTGCCTCCTGGGATCAAGGGATTCTCCTGCCTCAGCCTCCCAAGTAGTTACATGTGTGCACCACCACACCCACTAATTTTTGTATTTTTAGTAGAGATGGGATTTCGCCATGTTGGCCAGGATGGTCTCGAACTCCCGACCTCAGGTGATCCATCCACCTCAGCCTCCCAAAGCGCTGGAATTACAGGCATGAGCCACCGTGTCTGGCCTGCCATATTTTAGACACAGTGATCTTAACCAAAGCCTTATACTCAAACTTACTTTGCAAGATGTTGCTGAAGATAGAACACACTGCTGATATGGCTATTGAGAGGAACACAACTAAAGACAGCTAATTTGCCTTTCTTGCTGCTCGAGGAAGACTTTAAAATTTGAAGCTGGCATCATACATTGATAAAACTGAACTGCAACATGTGCTACCCTTCAAGAAAAAGAAAGGATAGCCCAGAGGGTAGAGCCTCAGGCCCTGAGGGCAGAGGCTTGAGCCACAGCCTTCAAGCCTAATGGAATTTGTCCTGCTGGATTTCAAATTGTTTGGGATTAGTGATTCTTTTCTTTCCTCCTTTTTCCTCCCTGGCTAAATGGGAATGTCTATAAGTGTTACCCATGCTTGTCCCACCATTGTATTTTGGAAGAAGATAACTTGTTTTCTAGTTTCACAGATTCACAGATAGAAATTTTACCTCATCGTGGTCCATACCCAGAGTCTCATTTATACCTGATTTGGATAATTTATATGATGATGAGATTTGGGACTTTTTTTTTCTTTTTTTTATACTTTAAGTTCTAGGGTACATGTGCATATTGTGCAGGTTTGTTACATATGTATACTTGTGCCATGTTGCTGTGCTGTACCCATCAACTCGTCAGCACCCATCAGCTCGTCATTTACATCAGGTATAACTCCCAATGCAATCCCTCCCCACTCCCCGCTCCCCATGATAGGCCCCGGTGTGTGATGTTCCCCTTCCCGAGTCCAGGTGATCTCATTGTTCAGTTCCCACCTATGAGTGAGAACATGCAGTGTTTGGTTTTCTGTTCTTGCAATAGTTTGCTGAGAATGATGGTTTCCAGCTGCATCTATGTCCCTACAAAGGACACAAACTCATCCTTTTTTATGGTTGCATAGTATTCCATGGTGTATATGTGCCATTTTCTTAATCCAGTCTGTCACTGATGGACATTTGGGTTGATTCCAAGTCTTTGCTATTGTGAATAGTGCCGCAATAAACATACGTGTGCATGTGTCTTTATAGCAGCATGATTTATAATCCTTTGGGTATAGATTTGGGACTTTTGAATTGAAAATATATAAATGAGAGTTGAAAGTTGATTTCATGCTGCTATGGGTTGAGACTTAGAGGATGTTGGATTGGATTAATGTATTTTACAGATGGGATAGATGTGAATCCTTGGGAACCAGAGGATGTCCTGTAATAGGCTGAATGATTGAACAATGCCCCTCCTCAAAGATATCGCATCCAAATTCCTGGAACTGTAAATGTTATCTTACTTACCTTAAAAGAGAAAAGGATATTTGCAAATATAATTAAGTTAAAAATATTAAGATGGACAGATTTTTCTGTATTATGTGGGTGAGCCCCAAATGCTATAAAAAATGCATCCTTAAAAGAGAGAGGCAGAGGGAGATTTAACACAAAGAGAAGAGAGAAGGTGATGTGATGACCTCAACAGAAAGAGAGAAATTTGAAGATGCTATGCTGTATCTTTGAAGATGGCCACAGCGGCCATGAGTGAAGGCATACAAGTGGGCTCTTGCCACTGAAAAAAAAAAAAGAAATACCAGCATCCACCAGAAGCCAGAAGAGGCAAGGAATGGATTCTCTCCTGGAGCCTCTTGAAACGAACCTGGCATTGTCACACCTTGTTTTCAGCCCACTTATAGTGATTCCCGACTACTGACTTCTAGAACTGTGAATCAATTGCTATTATTTTAAGCCATTAAGTTTGCAGTAATTTATTACAGCAGCCGTAAGAAACAAATACCTTTGGTTTTTCAGTGTTTCCTATTTTACTACTGTGAGGGGGCGTATGGATTGCAAACGATGGAGTAAACAGCAGTGTTTCTCAGATCACTAGAAGTGTGCAGCAATAGGCTGAGTATTCACATTAGAGATTGTTTTAAAATTGTGTTAATTTTGTATTTGCCTTACCTTTGGTTTCTAACATCATCATTTTACGTTATCATTTTTTAAATTTCAGAGAAATCCAAACATTGGTTAAAACTTAACTAACACTAAGGGTGCATATAGTTGAAACTTTTGGAGCTGTTTACTATAGCACTTTCCTATGCCCTTCTAGTTCTGACTTCTAACCCTGATCTAGAACCACAATGATATATTTCTCTCACCTTCTTTGGTCACAGAAGGAGGACATTTCACCCAGATCTGTGGCCTAATCACAGGCCACATTTCTGATTAGGCCACGGATCTGGGTAAAATGTCCTCTTTTCTCAGGAGCTCCCCAAACAATAAATCAGCAAATTATATGAAATTTTGCATGTTTTATGAATAGAGGCTTTCATCTGGGCATACCACCCTTTTTTAACTTCTGATTTTTTTCTAGACTATATATCAATTTTTTCCTTTAATGTTTCTTCTCTCTTTATGCTTATTATCATCTCTTTAAACTTACCCAACTCACAGAAAGCTACAAATTCTTTCACTTCCCCATCCCACTTGCCTATAGCAGGGTCAACAAACCATGTGAGCAGCAGAAAACTCATGCCCTATTTCAAGAACACACTGCTTTCTGAAGTGAACATGGCAACTAATCTGCCAATTAATTACTTGTCAATAATGAAACTGCAGCCACATTGGCTTTTGATGTGATTGTAATATTCCAATATTATACTAAAATTTCATGTTCTGGGGGCCCTGACAACTTTGAGTTAGATAAGCTCTAATTAGAAATTTCTAGTGCTCAGTACTTTCCACTATGAAATAGCAACTACGCATAGTGATCTACAATCTGATCTTTCATCATGAAACTTGAGATGTGAATACCTTGGTGCTTCAACAGAGCTAAACCAAGGCTCCACCTCTTCCAAATCATGCTCCTACCAGTACTTTTTTTTAACTTAATGCCTTTTATTCATTCAACAGCTTGCTTTGCAGAGCTCACAGCTGTAACAGATGTGTCCTATGGTAAGCTCTTCCACAGTAACTGTAGCTTGTTGGTCATGAGCTTCTATTTGTTGAACTCTACATTGTGACTGCAAACTTGGCTGCACCTTAGGATTACCTGAAGAGCTTTTAAAACTTTTTGTCAATTAAATTGAATTCTCTGAGAGTGGGACCTAATGCTCAGTGTTTTTTTAAAGCTCCCAGTTTGTTTCAGTGTGTGGCTAAAAAACCACAACACAATGTCCTAACCTTCTCATTGCTGATCATTCTTCCTTCAATGTCCTTTTTCTTTATTCACCATCTCTTAAGGCTTTATTAGCATGGTTCTATAGTTCCTTAGAGTTAAAGCAAATTCAGATATTTTTACATCATTGAAAGCTAAAACTTTGTTACTTACATAAGTACTCAAAAGGCATGTGATGCCCATAAATTCTGTGTTAGATTCAAAATAGTTAACCTTATTTTATAAATTGTAGAAATTCTAAGGTTAATTTTTTAAAAATTAAGTCTTAAAATGCTTACGTTTACAAATCTGATCAATAGTTGCAACCTCCTGTTACTGTTTGCTTTTATAAATTGACCATCAGATGCTCGTGCTCATGAGTTGACACACCGAAATTACACAAAGTGGAATTTTAAAAAATCTCTGTCACCATATTAAACAGTTCAAGGGAATGAAAGGATTCTAGTTGCATAGGCCTAAAGGACATAATGAAATTTAAAATTTGTTTCCCTTAGAAAAGTTAATTTAATAAGTTTCCATGACTAGCATCAATTGTTGAAGTGAAGTTAATCTATGTGTGTCTTACTGAATTTACTGTGAATAAAGGATGACTCAAATAAGTATACAGTTGGCCACCTGTTTTTGCAAGTTCTATATCCACAGATTCAACCAACTGTTGATAAAAAAAAAATCCAAAAAAAACTAATAAAAAATAAAAATAAAAATAAAAAATACACTACAACTATTCATTTAGCATTTACATTGCATTAGGTATTATAAGTAACCTAGAGATGATTCAAAGTTTATGTATATAGGTTATATGAAAATACTATATCATTTTATATAGGGGACTTGAGCAATCGCAGATTTTGGTAACCACAGAGGTCCTGGAACCCTCCACAGATACCAAGGGATGACTATAATTACTTGGAACTAGCCCTGACCATGATCAGTATACTCATTTACCAATTCTCTTCCATTTGAAACTATACATTCACAGGACCATACAGAGGAGGGCAGGGCTAGCATTTACAAATCAGTCTTTACCAACTCTTCCAAAGAGATGATGTGTTTCCCAGACTTCCCATATCCTGATGACTTCCCCAACTTTATGCACAACAGCAAGATCCAGGAATATCTCACTGCATTCGCCAAAGAAAAGAGCCTCCTGAAGTACATACAATTTAAGGTAAGATGTTATCAACAATTTAGCTCTTATCATAACGCTGAAGAAGTCTATGTCTGCTACTGGATTCTCACTTGTTCCTTTCAGTATCCCTTACTAATTTGTCAACGTTTTTAACAGTGTGGCCTCTCTAACTCTAGGTTTAGAGAATTATCTTCTTCTCAAGGATACATGGAAAATTCACAAAATTTGACCACCTATAGTTCTTAGACCACATCACTACTAATTTAGAAATCAATACCAAAGAAATAAATGTAAAATACCTGTGCATTTGGAAATTAAAAACTCTTTTTTTCTAAACAACATATAGGTCAAAGAAGAAATTTCAATGGGAATTTAAAAATATCTATAACTGAATGTTAATTTAGTCTATGTATCAATACTTGTGGGAAACAGGAAGCTATATTTTCATGAAAATTATAAATGTAAATGCTAAATGCTTATATTAGAAAATAAAAAAGTTTAAAAACAAGGTAAGAAAGTTTAAGAAATTAGTAAAAGAAAGGCAGAATAAACTCAAAGAACATAGAATGAAGGGGATATAAAAAGAAATTTATGAAATATAAAATGAAGCATATGTACACAATTGAAAGTTAATTATTTGAAAAGACTAAGAAAATAAAGAACAGTGGCCAAGTGCAATGGCCCATGCTTATAGTCCCAGCACTTTGGGAGGACAAGGCAGGCAGATCGCTTGAGTCCAGGAGTTGGAAACTAGCCTGGATGACATGGAGAAACCTCATCTCTACAAAAAATCCAAAAATTAGCTAGATGTGGTGGCGCATGCCTGTGGTCCCAGCTACTCAGGAGGCTGAGGTGGGAGGATTGCTTGAGCTCAGGAGGTAGAGGTTGCAGTGAGCTGAGATCACGCCACTGCATTCCAGCCTGGGTGACAAGAGTGAGACCCTGTCTCAAAAAATAAATAAACAATAGATAAGTAGCTGGCAGTTTAAGGAAAAAAAATCAAAGGCACAAATAAATAATATTGAGAAGGAAAGGGTAGACAAAATGGATACAGATGAAATAAAAAATATAACGAGAATACTATAAAAGTGTTTGCCAAGTAATATTTTAAGTGAGTTAAATTTTCTCAATTTTTTAACAAAAACTTTTCAAAACTCACTCAATAATAAGTAGAAAGCCTGAATTGTCATTTGGTGATGTATAGTTCTTTTGACCTAGAAATTAAAAATCTTCCCATAAAGAAAATAAGCAGTTCCATGGGTGAGTACTTCCAAATTTGCAGTGAACAAATTACTTCAAAGGTTTATAAACTTTCAGAGATTTGAAAATGAGATATGATTTCCAAAGTTATTTTATGACATTATTACCTTTACATCAAAGGCAGACCAGATCATATGAAATAGGAAAATTACAGGTCAATCTCCTTCATGAAAGTCAATGCAAAAATCCTTCAAAAATCAATTTAACAGCTATTTGTGCTTGAAAGGAAAAAAAAGAAAATCAAAAGAAAACTTTTGCCAAACTTAGAGCAGAATTGTCTTGAACCAGCAAAATATACACAAATATTATCTTAATCTTTATCTTAATTTATCTTAAATCTGCACTGTTCAATATAGTAGCCACTAGCCACAAAACTGAGATGTGGAATAAGTATAAAATATACACTAACTTTCTAAGTCTTATTATTAAAAAGGAAAGTAAAATACCTCATTAATAAATTGTAATTACATTTTGAAATGCTAACATATCAGACAGATTTAAATTATACATTTTTTTCACTTTCTAATGTGACTATTAGAATTTTTTTTTTTTTTTTTTGAGACGGAGTTTTGTTCTTGCTACCCAGGCTGGAATGCAGTGGTGCGATCTCGGCTCACCGCAACCTCCGCCTCCCAGGTTCAAATGATTCTCCTGCCTCAACCTCCCAAGTAGCTGAGAATACAGGCATGCGCCATCATGCCCGACTAATTTTGTATTTTTAGTAGAGATGGGGTTTCTCCATGTTGTTAGGCTGTTCTTGAACTCCCCATCTCAGGTGATCTACCCGCCTTGGCCTGCCAAAGTGCTGGGATTATAGGTGTGAGCCACCGTGATCGGTTTTAGAAATTTTTAAATTGCATATGTTGCTCATACTATATTGGTACTGGTCGGTGCTGTGCTAAAGCATGAAAAATTAGAAGCATTCACTGTAAAATTTCAGAACAAGGTAAGAATTCCTAATTACTATTTTCAATAGTAATTACTTCTTTTCAATAGTCTTAAGAAATTTAAGAAACAGTGCGAGTTGATGGTATTGCAGTTTTACAACCATCTAATAAATTAGCATTTAATACTGAGAGATTTCATCTTAAACTTAGAGGATTGCTTTGTTTTAAAGAAGATCTTTGCAAGGAGAAGCAATGGAAATCATTCAGAAAATGCAGGAGATAAAAATCCTACCCAAGAAAATGGATCTTGGATCTTTGCATTCACTTGATTTGTCAGAATATTATTCTGTGCTAAAAAATAAAAAGGATTAAATGTTAAAAAAAAAAAAACAGTGCAGTAAGTAAAGACAAATAAATGAATGACAACTCAAAAGAAAGTAAAACACAGTTACTGAAGATAATGTGATTGTCTATGTATTCTAAAAGAATAGATGAATTACTAGAATTCATAGCAATACAAAAAAAGTTAGGCAAGATGGTGGTATATAAGATCAATATATAAAAATAGATTGCATTTCTGTAAACCAGCAGCAAACAGAAACCCATACAAAAAAATGTTAACATATGCAATAGCGTAACTAATTAAGTAAATAATCCCAGAGTTATTCTAAACAAATGATGTATTAGGTCTTATGGGTCCATAAGTTCTCATTATATTTCATAACTAACAAAAGTGTTACATATGTGTTTGTGTGTGCATTCTTCTATATGTATGAAATAGTATATAATAAACTTTTTAAGAACAATTAATACCAAATAGAGATTCTTTTTCCAATATAATCAGAAGAATTGAAAGATTTTTTTAAAACAGGGAGCACACCAACAGGCAGCCATTTAACTGTGAACAAATATTTATTGATAATCTAGTCAAAGCTACTCAGTTATAGTCCAAGTGACATCAGCATCACCCAGGAGCGTGTTAGAAATTTGAATTTAATAGTTTTAATTTTAATTTAACAAATTTAATAATTTTTTGGATCACATTTTCATATGTTCTGGTTCAGTACGTCTATCTTTGAGCTATCTTTGATGTACTGAACCAGAACATATGGGAATGTGATCCAGAACATTATTGGCCATCAGATTTTCTAGTACACGTGACGTATACCTCTTGTAAATTGTAATTGAAGTCACTGCCATATCTCCAAGGGGTGTCACTCTTGTACTGCAGAAAATACTGGTTATGCACAAGAAATCATGCAGGGACAAATAGATAGACAGATACCATTTAGTGTTTTGATTTATTCTGAGGGAATTTTAAATTTGTAATATGTATCTTAATAATTAGTTAAATATTTTTGCTAACCCACTTTCTCTTTTTTCATACTGTTTCTACCTAATCCATTTGCTAGCATAGAAAAGGGGGGTTTCTTTCTGTATTTCTCTTAGACATTTGTATCCAGTGTAAATAAACGTCCTGATTTTGCAACTACTGGCCAATGGGATGTTACCACTGAGAGGGATGGTAAAAGAGAATCGGCTGTCTTTGATGCTGTGATGGTTTGTTCTGGACATCATGTCTATCCCAACCTACCAAAAGAGTCCTTTCCAGGTAAGGCCACAATTTAAGCTGCTAGCCACGTACCCGACAAAAATGAGTATCTCGATAATGTCTTCTTTTTTCTAAAGGTACAAGCAGGTTAAATTAAAATATACTTCTGTTATATCTAATACACTTGGTGTGTTAAAATAGCGCATTACTGTGACTGCATCTATTCACAAGGTTGCTTCTGTTAAAGTCTTTGTTTAAATATATGACTCAAATTGTCATATATTTCTCGCTTTTCACTCAGGACTAAACCACTTTAAAGGCAAATGCTTCCACAGCAGGGACTACAAAGAACCAGGTGTATTCAAAGGAAAGCGTGTCCTGGTGGTTGGCCTGGGGAATTCGGGCTGTGATATTGCCACAGAACTCAGCCACACAGCAGAACAGGTACTACTCCCCGGGTACTCAGGCGACTCTCTTTACTGACAGAAGAGTTATTATCGTTGGAAAGGTGTGATAGGAAATGTTGGGGAGGAGGGAAGGGTATCTGATGTAAAGACTAAGTGGTATTTCACATAGCTGAGCTTCCCCAAGTAACAGCTGAGGTTTTAAATCACTTCATAGACAAAGGCAGAACATCAGCAAGGAGTAATACTGTCATTCAACAATCTCCTTCTTCAGGACATTTGGTGCCTAATGTCTCTGATCAATTTCTCTAAAACTAGCACAGATTTAGGGTTAAGGTTATGATTCTGAGACTCAGGCAAGTCCTTCAATCTCTCTGAGGCAGTTTTCTCAATGGTGAAACAGACAAAAATAGAACCTACTTCTGGGGCTTGTGATAAAGTTAAAGCTTTTGAACAGGATTTAAGCAATATAGAGTGGCTCATTTATTCATTCATTTATGCATGCATGCATACATTTATTTCATGACTACTTATTGAGAGCCTACTATGTGCCAGGCACTGGCTTGGGTGCTGAAGAGAGTGGTGAACATAACAGGCATGATCCCTGCTCTGGAATAAGAGCTGTCACTGGAATAAAGGATAAACAAGTGATTCAGGCACTAAATGCTATGATTCCAAAACTGGATGCTTCACAAAGGAGGTAGAACTGAGCCAGTCCTTGAACAATAAATATAAATCATGTGACTCAAGAGGCAACAGAGGCTGTTCTTAGAATTGGAAATGCCTTGAGCAGAGGCATGAAGACAAGAAAATGAGCGCTGTATATTTGACTATTGTAGGTTATAGTTTCATCTTGCTGTAATGGAGGTTGTTTTTGTTTTTGTTTTTGTTTTCTTTTTTTCTTTCTTTTTTGAGAAGGAAACTCACTCTGTCGCCCAGGCTGGAGTGCAGTGGCGCGATCTCAGCTCACTACAATCTCCACCTCCCCGGTTCACGCCATTCTCCTGCCTCAGCCTCCGGAGTAGCTGGGACTACAGGCACCCGCCACCACGTCTGGCTAATTTTTTGTATTTTTAGTAGAGACGGGCTTTCACCATGTTAGCCAGGATGGTCTCGATCTCCTGACCTTGTGATCTGCCTGCCTTGGCCTCCCAAAGTGCTGGGATGACAGGCGTGAGCCACCGCCCCCAGCCGAATGGAGGTTCTTAATGCTAACAATTTGTATGATGCATTATGGTACTCAAATACTTTCCTGTAAATGAGCTCCTTTGCTTTTGGGAAGAAGGTAGTTTTATTGCAGAAAGGATAACTGAGGACCAGAAATGTCAATTGTCTTCTTGAAAGTCATCGAGAAAATTAATGTTTGAGCCACTGAAGGGTTACAGAACTGAAAGCCAAAGCTTCTGAATCCAGGGAACAGTAGATATAGGATTGAGTTGCAGGAAAGAAAGATTGGAATCAGGTTATATCACATATTTTAAGGACTTGAATGACAGGATAAAATAATTAGATTTCTGCATAAATAAAGGTAAATCATTTTCAGCTTCTTGGGTTCAGGAAATTTATGATGAACTCATAGTTTTAAGAGATTTGTATTTGTATATGTGATTATTTGCGTATGTGTTAAATTAGAGGGAAGACCAATTTCAGAGGCTCTCTATTTAATTAATTGATCCTTTAGTCTTTTTTTTTTTTTTTTTCCCAGAGTCTCACTCTGTTGCCCAGGCTCGAGTGTAGTGGCACAATCTCGGCTCACTGCAGCCTCCATCTCCCAGGTTCAAGCAATCCTCCCGTCTCAGCCCGAGTAGCTGGGATTACAGGCACCTGCCACCACACCCCACACCCAGTTAATTTTTGTATTTTTAGTACAAATGGGGTTTCACTATGTTGGCCAGGCTGGTCTCGAACTCCTGACCTCAGATGATCTGCCCGCCTCGGCCCTCCCAAAGTGCTGGGATTATAGGCGTGAGCCACCATGCCCAGACTTCTTTAGTCTCTTCTTATTTGTCTAGTTCCTCTTATAACAAATGCCTTGAAGTGATATGGTATATAAAAATTGCTTTTAAAAAAGACAAAGAAAGCCTGAAAACTACACTATAAGGGATTAGCATAACAGAAGGGGAAGGAGAGGAAACTGACATTTACTGAGCACATACTATCTGCCAGGTAACATTAGCGGTGTGACATAGTTTATCACATCAAATTAACCCTTACACAAATTTGATGAGGCAAATTCGATTCTCTCCATTTTAGGAATGAGGGAACAAGATTAGAGAAGTTAAAGGAATTTTTTCAAATCACATCATTAATAAGTAGGAGAGTCAATGTTTGAGCGTGTGGCTTTCTGATTCCAAATTTCTCACCTTCTTTCCAGATAGTAGCAGGCATCTTATTTTTAAATGCCTATTTTGAGATCATAATTGCTTATTTGTAGACAGCAAGAGTTAGATAAGCACTAGGGAAAACATGACTAGAATTAAGTTATTAGTCACCTGTAGCAGGGATTGATTAAAATATGAAAATTTGCCTGCAGCACTATGACAGGGTGGCTGACCCTAAGATGCAGAGGTCAAGTTCAGAAGTTTATTTGGGAGCAGTCTCAGGATCAATACTTCTGCAGGAAGGGAAGAAAGCTTCTGTTTACTTTGAAGCTGGGATAGTCCTTGGGCATTGCCCCAATTTGAGGTGAGGGACTGGGCCTTTATATGCCTGCATTGACCAGTCACTAGATGGAGGAAACTCAGAAAGAATAGAAGATGTTGGGTGAGGCCCCTCTCTTCAGCCAAAACAACTGTCAAAGAGGACTGACAGATGACAGATGCCTTCTGACACCACTTTCTGTAGCTGGGGTAATAGATCCATTCCTCAAGAAGGATCTGGGGAGCTCATCAGAATCTCCACTACAAATGGTCACTAATTTCATGGTTGAAATGGTGTTTTTTAAGGTCGTGATCAGCTCCAGAAGTGGCTCCTGGGTGATGAGCCGCGTCTGGGACAATGGTTATCCCTGGGACATGGTGCTTATCACTCGATTTGGAACCTTCCTCAAGAACAATTTACCGACAGCCATCTCTGACTGGTTGTACATGAAGCAGATGAATGCAAGATTCAAGCATGAAAACTATGGCTTGATGCCTTTAAATGGGTAATGCAGAGTTAAACGTGATATGCCTGCTGGCCTTTAGTTCAGTGTCAACAACCCTTAATGTCCTGTAACTCCAAAACAAATAAAAATATTAGCAATCACATCTCATCTATCAGAAGATAAAGAACTGCAAAAATTAAGAGTGATTTCCTATTTTATAATCCTTGCTATATTTACACAGCTGGAAAATTATATAATGCCTCAAGAATTAGTCCCGGGAGTAATGATAATCAAAGTTAACCTCTTTTAAGCATTTTATACATGTCAGAGATTTAGCAAGACTCTGCTAAGGCTCTGGCATATATTATTTTGTTTTATCCTTACAACAACTATGAAGAGAGCTCTATTAGTATCTCCATTTTAGAGATGAGATAACTGAGTTTCAGTGTAGTTAATAACTTTACTAGGGTCCCACAGCTAGAAAGTAGAAGCAGCATTCAAAACAAACCCAAATCTGCTGATTCCAGAGCCTCTCACTCTTGGCCACTTGCTCTACTGCCTGTCATTTAATGGTAAAGTTAAGCACAGCAAGAGAACTTTTCCTGTCCTACCTTTCCCTTTCCATTTCATTACCCACTCCTTAATGGACCCCTCTCACTAAACACATACATGCCAATGCTTGCATCTTCAGTCTCCTTCCCATCTTCTCCTATAAGATCCTCCAAGCCAGCAACATAACAAGAAATGACTTTGACACGAGTTGAAAAACCCAAGTTATGAGCTGTTTACAACAAAGTGAATTCATTAATTTGACAAACATTTATTACACGTTTATTATATGCCAGGTCCTGTGTTTAGCCCTGAGGATATAGCAGTGAACAAAACAGGCAAAAATCCCTGTCCTCATGGAATCTCCATTCTAAGTGATGGGAAACAGACAACAAACAATAGCATAAGATATGGCGATGTGTGCTTTGGGGAAGAAAACAAAGCAGATAAAGGTAATGGCAAGTGCTGTCAGGACAATTTCCAACAGAGTCGTCAGAGTATGTCTCAGAGAGAAGGAGACTTTAAAGAAAACCTCTGAAGGAGTTGAGGGAATGAGTCATGAGGGTCTCTGGGGAAGGATATTCCAGACTGAGGACACAGCCAGGGCATTGTCTCTTCACAGGCGGAGCTGGCATGATCAACAAACAACAATGGGGCTTCTCTTCCTGGAGAAAAGAGAATGAGGGGAGAGCGCCAGGAGATAAAACCAGAGACGTAAAAATTGTTGGATGGCATGGGCCTTGTAGATCATTGTAAGGACTCTGGCTTTTATGCTGAAAGCAATGGGAAACCACAGCAGGCATCTGAGCAAATGAATGACAAGACCTAAGTTAGCATTGCAGAGATTGATCAGCTGCTGTGGTCATCATTCAATGTAAGGGCAGGGCAAGGAAGGAAACGAAATGACCAGTTAAAAAGCTACTCTCAAAAACCTGAATAAGAGGGGATGTTGGTCTGGACCAAAATTGTTAGCAGTGAGTGGTCAGAATAGGGCAGATTTCTGGATAGCTTGAAGGTAGACCCGAATAGGATTTCCTGTGGACTGGATAGTGGATGAGAGAGCAAGGAGGGGGTAAGAATGTCTTTCAAGACACTTGAAAAAGGACGACATTGACATCTACTAAAATGTGAAAAACTACAGGAGGAACAGAAGTTCAGTTTTAGACATATTAAAATTAGAATGCCTATTAGACATTCAGGTAGAAGAATGTTGACCAGCAGTGGGAAACACTGACTTTCAGGCTCAAACCAGAAGTTAAAACTTTGGAGTCATGTGAAAATTTTTCCTGAAGAAATGAAACTAGATGACATCTCTTGAATGTGTGTAAATGGAGGAGACTAAAGATCTGAGGCCTGAGTCCTGAGGTATGCCACTGTCAGAAATCAGGAAGAGGAGAAGAGGAGAAGAGGAGAAGACATCTGTGGGAGACAGAGAAAGAATAGCCAGGAAAGTAGGAAAGGAACTGAGAGAGAGTGATGACATGGAAACAAAATGAATACAGTGTTTCAAGAAAGAAAAAACCATCAACTGTGTTAAATGCTAAGTTGAGTAAAAGTGAAAGTGAGGGTGGACCACTGGATCTGAGAGCCTGATTCTGACGGCCTTGACAAGAGCCGTTTCAGTGTGGTGGTGGTGGAGGTGAAAACCTGATGGCCACAGGTTTAACATACATGGCAGGTAGTAAGTGCAAGTGAGTCAAGCCTTCTTCCAAGATTCCAACCAATCTCGTTGTCCAACTCAGTTTGTTCTCCAGTGGAATTTGCCTGTAGCACTCTCTCACAGCTCCCACAGCCATACAAGAACAACACTCTTTCCTTCAACTGTATTCACGTTCATTCCCAAGTTCAGATTTCTCTGCTCCCACTACAGATATTATTCAATAAAAAGTAGTCCAAAGCTCTTTCTTTTCAGATTTGCAGTCGCCAAAACCTCAAACTGGCACCCTCCCTCTGGCCTTATTTAAATTCCTGGGTGCTCCCTCCTTCACCTGACTGGTGCCTCTGTCTGCACAGGGCTCAAACTTCATCCCTCAAGAGCCCAGCTGCAGCTTTCACACCTTTGACTTTCCTCCTCCTATTTGATCTTCTCCACATTATGATGACCAACTTGGAGTATACGGAATTAAGAATAGCAGTTAACATTTTCAAGCTCTATGCACATGCTAGAGACTGTGCAAAACTCTTTATATAATTTAGGGAACTTCTGAGGTAGTACAAACATTACTGACATTCCAGATGAGAAATACGAGACACCAAGAATTTAAAAAACAATCTTATCAAAGTTCCCACTGAATAAGTAGCAAATTAAAAAAATGTAAACACTGAAGAACCCTCACTTCAGAGTTTTTCCTGAAACAGGCTTTAACAGGGAACTGGGCATAAGTCTTTATTCTGGGATTTGGAAAGAGCTCCATGGAAGAGAAGGATCACAGAAAATAGAGATGGGGCCAGCAAACGGCAACTTCTCTTACTTCCCAATGTTGCCTCCCATCAATTTTGTTCTTCAGCCATATTGGAGATACTCTATGGCTCAGAAAAAAAAAATTGGGCCACTTTTTGCTTATCCATTTATATATGGACCAATAAAACAAGAGGGAAACATTACACTTCTAATAATTATCTCTGTTTTCCATACAGAGTCCTGAGGAAAGAACCTGTATTTAATGATGAGCTCCCAGCTTGCATTCTGTGTGGCATTGTGTCCGTAAAGCCTAATGTGAAGAAATTCACAGAGACTTCGGCCATTTTTGAGGATGGGACCACATTTGAGGGCATTGACTGTGTAATCTTTGCAACAGGCTATAGTTATGCCTACACGTTCCTTGATGAGTCTATCATCAAAAACAGAAACAATGAGATCATTTTATTTAAAGGAGTCTTTCCTCCTCTACTTGAGAAGTCAACCATAGCAGTGATTGGCTTTGTCCAGTCCCTTGGGGCTGCCTTTCCCACAGTTGACCTCCAGTCCCGCTGGGCAGCACGAGTAATAAAGGGTAAGTCAATAAAAAGGCTCATGGATTGGGAAGATGAATGCCAGTGACAATAACTTTGTATATTTGTGAAAACAATAATCCTAGTTACAGGGTCCCCTTCAGTTTTGAAAATTTAGAATTCTATATTCTTTGGTGCTATATTCTGTAAGCAATTTAAAGTATACCAGTTTGGATTATTATATGCAATAGTACAAGATATTATTAGAGGAGGTATTTTGTGACTTATAACTTCTTACAGCTGATAATTACCCAAGATCATTCATTAGATTTGAGACCACCAAAGCTTGCATCCACTTAAGACTAAGTGAATGACAACTTTAAAAAATTATGATTGCAAAACTCAGTAGAGTTACATTGCTTGAAAAGTTCGTAAGAAAATATGTTTACAAGCCAATATCTAGCCAACTTCGAATGTCCACAGTCATGGAAAATATGATTGCTGGAAGGCAATGGCTTTTCTACTACCATTTCTTGCCTGACAAAATAAGGACAAACAGTGGATCAATAGAAGCAGGAAGTGCTAAGAACAAACAGTGGATCAATAGAGGCAGAAAGTGCTAAGTGTGGTAGATGATCAGTCTGTAATACATAAGAATGCTAAGTCCTTATATTTTACAAAGGAAACAACAAACTTGATTGGGGTCAGGCAAGAAAGGCAGGCAGCATCTCCCAGCAGCAGGTTGGAATATGGTTGTGGGAAGATGCAGATCATATGACCAGGTAGCCAGGAAGGTAAAGGCATGAAATTTCACTCAGCGTTCCACTTAGGGTTCAGACCCAGAGAGGCTGGCATTAAAGGAAGGGTGGGACCCTCACTCTGTCTGAGGACAAGAGTTGTAACTTGGGCTCTGAAGAAAGGAAACAAGGCAATTTATGGGGAAAATTGATGTACAAGGCACAGGCTGTCTTAAGGGAAACGAGAGACAAGGCGAACAACCTAGGTTTGGAAAACCAAAGTACCAAGACAAGAGGGGCTAGTTACAACAACCCAATGGCAATAGTTGGTGGGCTAAAAAGCAGTCTCTTTCTTTTCATTCTCTTCCCCTGAAAAGCATGACAAGTTCCAAGGCCTGGAACCAGGCCACATCTACAAAAGCTGTTCAAGTGACCCTCCCTGTAAGAAGTGTAGAAATGGGAAATTAAGCAAGCCATTATAGGTTTTGAGCAATCATATCTGGGCTGAGAGTTTTATTCTCTTTCAAGTTAATTCCAAGACTGCCAAAGAAATCATCCTAAATATGAAGAATTTCTGGACACAAAGCCTGTTTTGGTCTGGGTTTCAGGGAACTCTGCAAACCTATGTAAACCTGGATCCTGGGGCAGCCCCAAGCCAGGGCTAGTCTCCTGGGTCTCCCTTATGTCCTTTCTGACTTGTGGACAGTCCATATCCTCAGTCACATTCAAGAACTATTGGCTTTCCATAGAAAAACTTAGCCCTTCACCAAATTCTCTATCTTCTGGAAATTCCATTTTCTGGCAAAGCAAGATTAATGTCTATGAAGTTTTTTCTTCATAAATCTTGGAAAAGTGATGCCAATTCACCTCTGGCTATAATTTAAAATATAACATTCTTAAAATATGACTGAGAGATTAAAATATATCTATGAAATTGAGTTTAAACACCTTGTAACCAGTTTAAGAGCAAAGCTATTTAGGTAATGTTTTTTTAATTTTTATGAAAAATATGAGTTCTGAGAAGACTAGAACTGAATTTGATGTCTGTCTGAAAATGATCACCAGTTAATGTGATTCATAACTCATTATTAAAAAGGGAAAATTGTAGGCTGGTCCTATGCCAGACTCATTTAACTACCATCATGTCTTTCCTTCTTTTTCAGGAACTTGTACTTTGCCTTCTATGGAAGACATGATGAATGATATTAATGAGAAAATGGAGAGAAAGCGCAAATGGTAAGAGTACCTATTGTAATAGGAGTGTAGAATTTCCATAGAAAAGTGAGAATTTGTGAATGCTTGGAACTGTTTTAACCTTAAATGATCCTGAATGACGTCATTGAAATGACAGCTACAAGCTATATTCATCCATTCAACAAATATTAATTGAAGACCTACGTTGCTTCTGACATTGTATTAAGTTATTTTTAGTGCAAGGCACAGAGTGAATAATAGGATTGAGAATCTACATTACATAGTCAGTTTTAGCCCTCCATGCCTCCTGTAATATATCATAGAAAGAAGACCTAGAAAGGATTTGAAATTGGAAGAGTTTGGGAATACATGGATGTGGGCTTCCATTCTCTAGACCATAAATCCTCTAAGATGTAGACGATATTTCAAAGGTATACCTCTAATGAAAATGACTCAGAAAAGTGAGAATGAATCTGGAGAACTGGGCTTCATTTCTAGTTGTCACTAATTAGCTCAGTGGCCATGAACTATTATAGAAGCGTCACTTGAGCAAGAGACAATCTATCCATTTGTAAATAAGGATAAAAAATGTCTTTCTCAGCTACATTGCAGTGTTGGGGTATTTCCAAATGAAACCAATATGAAAGTTCTTTTAAAAACTACAAAGTACAGGATAAACAAATGATATTCTCCTTACACAAGAAATTGATGTTTTATGTCAGGGTAGTGTGGGAAGTTTTTTTAAAGAGAGAGAGAGATCGATGTTAATTCTCACTGATATAAAGTTGTGAGCCATTTTGTCTGTTCTGTTTCTACACAGAGTTTGGGTATCCACTGTGGTGTTTTCTCTCCCATCTCTAGGTATGGCAAAAGCGAGACCTTACAGACAGATTACATTGTTTATATGGATGAACTCTCCTCCTTCATTGGGGTAAAGCCCAACATCCCATGGCTGTTTCTCACAGATCCCAAATTGGCCATGGAAGTTTATTTTGGCCCTTGTAGTTCCTACCAGTTTAGGCTGGTGGGCCCAGGGAAGTGGCCAGGAGCCAGAAATGCCATCCTGACCCAGTGGGACCGGTCGTTGAAACCCTTGCAGACACGAGTTGTCGGGAGTCTTCAGAAGCCTCGCTTCTTTTTCCATTGGCTGAAGCTCTTTGCAATTCCTATTCTGTTAATTGCTGTTTTCCTTGTATTGACGTAATCACCATTTTCTCTAGGATTTCTGAAAGTTGCTGACAATACCCAGACAACGGCTTTGCTATTTAAAAATTAAAATTTTCACACCATCTACTTTTCTATTCAGCATCTTTTGCAGTACTCTGTAGACATTAGTCAGTAGCACAGTGTTATTTCTAGGCTTTGAAATAGCCACTTTAAGAATCATATCATAATCTTGAGAGAGTACTAATCATTTCTGTTTGGGTTCCACTAACACTTCAAAATCAGAACTATGTTCTTTATATTTAACTTAAATCATTTCCTGAAACATTTTGACATGATTCCTTTTTCCCTTTAAACAATGTTTGAAAGATGTATTTTAAATCTAAACAAAGAGCAAATTAAGCAGAATAATTATGATATTCTCAGGCTACTTCTATAAGCTATTTGCAGGGTCAAGGGGGGAGTTTGGCTATTATATTATTTTTCATTTGTTTGTTTTGTGCAACATAATCCAGGTAAGACCTCCTCTCCCCTGCCCAAGAAACATAGCATAAGGACCTAGTCTATACTGAAAGTTAACACAAAGTAATTTGTGTTATTTATATTCTCAACAAGGAAACAAACTTTTCAACTTCTAGCAGCAAAAGAATAACAACAATAATAATGAGTTTAGTACCAAATACACCTTTTTAGCTAAATCTTTTAAAAAATTAAATATTTAGCCAAAACTGTGATCAAAATCTAATGCTTATACAGACTTATAGTCTTATATAGTCTACCCCAATAGATTAAACTTCTGAGGTACCAGAATAAATCTAAAATTATATTTTATAACGTATTACATTTTATAATTAAAATTTTCATAATTATAATTTTTAAATTTTGACATCATAGGCAGATAAAACCATCTGTCAGAATCATCAGTCGTCAGAGGGCTCCACCAGTTATTATATTACGTATTTCTTACTAAACCTTCACTTCCAACTTAGATCAATGGAGGAAATATACGTGTGTATATATATATTCCTCTTAAAGGTCTGCCAGTCCCATTCCTGTGATAATCCATTAATTCATTAATCCATAAATGATGCTTCCATTTATTTAGGCAGAGTCCTCATAACCCAATCACCTCTTAAAGGCCTCTCCTTTCGACACTGCTACAATGGGGATTAGTTTTCAACATGAAATCTGGAGAGAAAAAAACATTCAAACCATTGCATCATACAAAAAAAGGATATTAAAAATTGGATTATAGCAACTTAATCTTCCATTTTTTGTACTGGCATTTATAACATGAAGTAAAAAAATTTTTATGGGCTGTGTTTAATTTTTAGTTACTTCATTCCATTTAGGGCACAAGTTTTCAAGAAAAGTTTTGCTTCATTTGGGAATATTTGGGAATATTTCACATCTGGTAAGAAGACCTTAAAAGCAGAATGTTACTTTGCTACCATAAACAATTAGGAAAAGGAAAATATTTAAAATTGTTTATAGCATTTATGATAAATCTGAGCTTCAAAGATAAAAACATAAAGAAAGTAACAATAGAAAAGAAGAAAGCATTAGATAAAAACGTGATCTTCTTCCTTTCTTCCATTTCTATATCCCCCATATATGTGTGTGTGTGTGTGTGTGAGTATATATATATTGCTATATACCATATTGAAAGGAAAGCAATATGAAGAGACATCTGCACTCCCATGGTTATTGCAGTACTATTCACAATGGCCAAGTTATGGAATCAACCTAAGTGTTCATCAATGGACAAATGCACACAGCACATTTTCTTTATCCACGTACAAAGAAATAACAAATGGTCGAGGTGACAGATATGCTAGTTACCCTGATTTGATCACTATTCATGATATACATGCATCAAAATATCACATGTACCCCATAAATTGTACAATTATTATGTGTCCATTCAAAATAATAAATGCAGTAAAAAGATATTATAGGTCAGTGGTTCTCAACACAACACAACTTAGTGCAATGCCCCCTTTTAATAGCTAGAATTTTGTAACACTTTATCTACAGTCCTGAAGTAAAATTAATACACAGATGTGTTAAATGTGTGTGTGTGTGTGTGTGTCACTGTAGCCCAATTGTAAAGTATAGAATCTTTTCAAGTTGTGCAACTGTAAGTACACATCCAAGAGGACTTTGTGTCCAATCATTTTGCAGGACTTCACAGAGCTTCTAATAACTAGAACTTCTCAATCATGCAACAACAAAAACTGACCCTGAAAATTCCAAAAATACCCTAAATCAAGTGAAGTACCCCTAATGAGAGTCATCATAAAATGAATGAAAAATCTAAGTCTCCGAGATTATGATCCAAGAACACTAATCTAAAAAGAGTTTGAACCCAAAGCCATATCTCTTGATATGTATTCTAGTAAATTTGTTTAGAATGTTGCAACTGCCTCCTAATTTAGAGTGGTTTTTAGGGTGACATTTAACCCTTTGGGTCTGTCCAAGGTCTGTTGACTTTTAGAGACACAGAAATCATGTAGCACGTAGTTCTACTCAATACAAAATAATGGACAATCTAACTTACTGACATTGATATATGATGCTAGCCCCATATAACCAGCCCTTTTTGTTGAAATCCAGAAGGGATTGAGAATGGACAAGAGGGTTCAGATTTATTTATTTAAATCATCTGCATAAGAATTTATAAAATTTCTAGATTTGCACATACCACTGCCTCCTTGATATCTTTTCTTGTATGTGCATAGGCATCTCACACATAAACTGCTACATTTACCTCTCAATTCTCCCCACCAACAACGTTCCCATGTGGATCCCAAACATGTTCTTTCCTCAATCTTACTTATTCTGGTAATGAGACTTCTAAATACGCCATTTCTCAAGCCACAAAACTAGGCATAATCCTCAATTTCTTTAGCTGCCTCCTATATTTGTTAGCCAGGGATGCCATAAGAAAGTATCACAGACTGGGTGGCTTAAACAATAAAAATTTATTTTCTCACAATTCCTGAGTCTAGAAATCCAAGATCAGAGTGTCAGCAATGTTGGTTTTTTCTGAGGCCTCTCTCATTCATTTGTGGATAAGTTCTCCCTGTGTCTTCACACAGTCTTCTTCTGTATGTGCCTGTGACTGAATCTCCTCTTCTCGTGAAGAAACCTATCATATTGGATTAGGGACCACCCTATGACCTCATTTTAACTTAATAGCCTTTTTAAGAATGCTCTCTTCAAATATAGTAACATTCTAAGGTACTAGGGGTTAGAACTTCAACATATAAATTTGAGGGTGACACAACTCAGTCCATAACACCTCACCATTCCCCTACCTACAGCATCAGCAAATGTTCTCACTTCTGTCTGCCTCCATAGCCTCCACTTGGGTCAAATCCACCATTAAATCTTACCCATTATTCTAAGAGCCTCCTACTTGATTCCATTCTTGCATCTTAACATTTCATTTTGTATGCAGCAGCAAGAGTAAACTTTTTCAAACACAAATAGGATCTTGTCATCCTTCTTGCTGTGTCATGTAAGGACATGCTTCCAATTCCTTGCATGCTGCTGGCTAATCTTAAGACATAGGAGGGAAGCACCCATAATGCAGGAACTCAGCTCTCTATTAACAGTTCTCTTGGGTTAAGATAATAGTATTTAACAAAAGAAGTTCTGTCCATGCTCTTATAATTCTGAGATGGTTCCTACACTGCTCAAGCCTTTTCCTATAGACATTTATACCTGCTGTATTTGAAACTTCTTTTCATAGGCTTGGTTACCAGATTTAAGTATGGATAAAGCCCTGAAATTAGAGAGCCTTCTAAGTTGGAAACATAAGTTGGTTAGGATAATTGCCCATCTCTGATTGCCAAAAGGATTAAGTTGTAATATCAGTCTCCGCATGGAAATGCATAGCCTCCTGTTTGTTGCGTAACTGTATAGTTATCCAACAAGTAGAAATTTCAATTCTCTCTGTGTTAAGTTTGTGACACATGTTTGTAGAAAGGCACTTCCTGATATTGGGAAAAACTATGGAGGCAATGAGGTTTACTGTGAAGTTACCAGCTTTCCCTTTGTGCTTTTGTGCCCCTTGGAATATTTTCATGTCACTCAAATAGCCACTGCCTTCACATTTCTTCTGCTTTCATACTAATCTCATTAAAGGATCTGTAATTTGTTCCCACTAAGAATGTTTTCCCATTAAGAAAACAGCTGAAAATGTCACCTTTCTTGAAGGGAGTACATTTCAACATCTCATATAAGTGATTACTACTCTAATTACTGATGTATGAGAATCTGGTACCTCAACTGTAGGCCAGTGTGAAAAGGAACATAGTCCAAAGCCATGCATACCACAGGCTTATGCAACTTATCTGACAATGACAGAAAGGTAGCAAGTGATCAAAATTCCAGGGTCCAACTTGATTCAATTTATAGCCGGCATCCAAGAGGACGAGCTAGTGAGTTTCTTGGTTTCTCAGTCATAGCTACAATGAGGACAGGATGAGTTCGTCAGTTGTAACAAGAGTCAAAGTCTTACAAATGGTTCCAGAAGACCAATGTCATTCTAGATAGCCCACACATTGGTGGAATAAGACTCCAGCCAGAAGTAAATGACATGAAGAAAAGATTTAGCTCCTAATTACAGGTAAGGGATACTCCTAAGAACCAGAGCGAATACCAGAGTCCCAATCAAGTGGCCTGGAGGTCAGAATAAGGCTCCAGTAAGTCAAGTCATAGAGCATGGGTATATTCTCTAAGAATGGTCCTCCAAGGAGCATATGACAACATAGCACTAAACATGCAAGGAATTGATCAGGAGAATACCTGTGAAAGATAATAGGAAAGGAGTTGGAAAAGACAGGGGGAGCTGTCAGACAAGGATGCAAGTATGACCCCAAGTAAAGAAGTGAGGGGAGGAGAGTTGGGTGAAAACATTCCAGACTGCCAAGCAGTCTAGGAATGGTTTGGCAATGCTGTAAGGGAATGTCTGACCAAAGTTGGGCATCAGAGGAGTCCTGTGTCTATAAGGAAGAGGCCTGCCTAGGTATCTCTGCCATACTGAGTCATTGGCTGGGAACAGCCTGAATAAGTATAACCTCAGTTCAAAGGCAGCATTCAATGAGCAGCTTGGATCCATTAGTCAATTATGCTCCCTGTAGTTTGGGTCCATTGGTCATTATGGTCCCTGTAGTTGGAGATCTGCAACTTCTCATGACCACCAGAAGGAGCCAGCTCAATAGGATTTACCAAAGGCTTGGTGAGGGAACAGGTGCAGAGCTTATACCAGACACTAATATTACCAAAGCAAGACTAATTCCAGACCCTGCAGCTGACCATTGTTCACCTTCCACCTTGGTGCTGATTGGCTTAGTGATCAGGAACAGCAGACTTAGCAGACTGAAATTTCTCTGTGTTTAGGTGAAAATGTGCTTCTGTGTGAAGGCACAACTGGCAATTATTAATCCTCCTCTCCCAAGCTTGAGTAAATTAAGGAGGGGCTCTAAGCTATGAATTGCAGCTCAGGGCCTTCAAAGATAAGTGTTAAACTTTTGAAAATTTTCCAGCAAGATAATGGCAAATGGTTATCTAAATTTCACTATGTCATTTGCATCCTGTCAGATAACGCTACTCCTGTCAGTGTTTTATGTTGTTGCCCCAGCCTGTTTTCAAGCAGTTTTCTTCCTGTGGAACATAAAACAGACAGATAATAGTGGGGGTCACATGATCTGCTTATTTTTAGACTGCTGCTCTACTGCAAATAGCTTTCCAGTGCCACTGTGTCTCAGCCCATATGTGCTGCTATAAAGGAACATCTGAGGCTGGATAATTTATAAAGGAAAAAGGTTTCTTTGGCTCATGGTTCTGCACGCTGTACAAGAAGCATTGCAGTAGCATCTGCTTCTGATGAGGGCCTCAGGCTGCTTCCACTCATGATGAAAGGGAAAGGGGAACTGATATTTGCAGAAATTACATGGTAAGGCAGGAAGCAGTAGAGAGAGGAGGAGGTGTCAGACTCTTTTTAACAACCAGTTCTCACAGAACTAAGAGTGAGAACTCACTCCTGTGAGAATGACACCAAGTAGTTCATGAGAGGTCCACCCTCAAGATCCGAATACCTCCCACAAGGACCCACCTCCAACATTGAGATCCAATATCAACCTGAGACTTGACAGGGCCAAGCAAAGTATATCCAAATCATAGCACAGTATTTTCAGCTCCAGAATAATGTTTCCCAGTGCAAAAGTTTCCATAAAAATGATAATAGTAAAGGGCAAACAGAATTCATGCTTTCTACCAACAGTTTTTGTACTAGTTATATACTAGGGTATATTCTAGGACCTGGTGATTCAACAGGATATTAGATTAAAATGATACCACTTTTAAGAAAGTCACATTCTATCAGGGGAAAATACTTTATTTAAAAATACACAGGCCAGGCACTGTGGCTCACGCCTATAATCCCAGCACTTTGGGAGGCTGAGACAGGTGGATCACAAGGTCAAGAGATCAAGACCATCCTGGTCAACATGGTGAAGACTTGTCTCTACTAAAAATACAAAAATTAGCCAGGTGTGGTGACATGCACCTGTAGTCCCAGCTATTCGGCTGGCTGAGGCAGGAGAATTGCTTGAACATGGGAGGCAGAGGTTGCAGTGAGCCAAGATCATGCCACTGTGCTCCAGCTTGGTGCCTGGTGACAGAGCATGACTCCATCTCAAAAAAAATTAAAATTAAAATTATTAGAGAAGAACATATCATGACATCGAATAATAGAAAATAAATGGCCTTAAAAGTTATCTAGTCCAGTCCTCTAGTTGTAAAGCAAAGCGACCCAGGAAACACGTGAGGCCAATGTTTACCAACTCCCTTTGAGTCCCAGGTGTACTTTTTCTTGAGTTACTGAAACGATATTACTTACAGTGTATCAGCCCTAACCTGATGGATTTCTAGTCAATTTTTCAATATTCTGAAGTTCTATATTTCCCTAATCTCTAGTGCAGAAATCCAGCTGCAATTCCTTCTATTTTATCCTAGTAAGATCTCATTCTAAGTCAGCAGAATGCTCCTTTTTGGCATCTTCATTCATTGTTGCCACCCCACTTTGCCTTCAACCAATTCATTTCATCATTTCATCATTTCTTATCTCTCTCTCTCCCTTTCTGATTTTTATCATACCCAGACTCAATATTTCAGCCTCATTCTCTCTTCCCCTGGCTTGAATCCCTATTTGCAATCTAAGGATAGGTTCTATAAAGTCTACTTTCTACATGTCTTTTGCCTCTTTCAATCTTATAAGTCCCACTCCAGCAAATTAGATCTGGCTATCATTTTTAAATTTTGATATAGTATTATTTGTCTATTTTGCTTTTGCTGCCTGGGATTCTATTTATTTATTTATTTTTGTTCATGTTTTATTTTGTTGTTGTTGTTGTTGTTGTTGTTGTTGTTTTTTTAGAGGCAAGTTTTTGTTATGTTGTCCAAGCTGGCCTGGAACTCCTGGGCTCAAGCAATCCTCCCATCTGAGCCTCCCAAGTACATGGAACATATCGCCCCATCCCAGCTATCATAATTTCTGAGACTGTTGGAATAGGCCTCTAACTTGCCAGTTAGACTTTAGTTTCCCTGTCATAGTTTATCCTGTATACTACTGCCAGATTCATCTTCCCGAAGTGAGCCTCTAAAACACCTTACACTTGCATAAAATCCTTTACTGGTTCTTTCTCCCCATTTAAATCTCATGCAAGGGGCCTCCCAATATGACTAAAGCTACTTTTCCAGTCTTATTTGTAACTATGTGACAGACAAACTATGCTATTTAGAGTTTTCTCCCTGAATGAACCCACCTTCATGTATATATTTATGGTAATACATGAAATGTATAACCATATAAAAATGCCTGAAATCCAGGCATTTGTCAAACCCATCTTAAATCTAAATTATTTCCTTTGGGGTCAGACTTTGTACTTGTTTCCCTGGAGTATGCTGAGATCTAACTCTAGTCATGAATCTAAGGGCAGCAAACACTGGATTGGGGTACATCTTGAGAATAGCCATCCTTTCGCAAAGCAATTGCCACTGATGAGGTTATTATAGGATTTTTCAGCATCCTCAGACTTGGGGTGGTGGGCTGCTTCCACTAGAAAGAGAAGCTCAAAGTGATTCAAAGGTTTGAGATTCTCAGCTTCATTAAAAGACTTGATGGGGCTGGGTATTCAGCATAAGTTGTCATTCTGAAACCTGCAAAATTAAAATTTATTCTGATTTTCAGACAAGTTGAACCTTTGTTGCAACAAATAAAAGATTATTTTAAATCCACCACAGGAGCACTCTGGCTGTCTGGCACGACTTGAGCCAAGAGTTGAAAAACCTATGCCTGTCATCTTCTTTCTTAAGTGCTTCAGTGCACTCAGAAGTTACATCCCTACCCTTGATCTTGTGGTCATTACTGTCATCATGCAGGTAAATGTAGCAGCCACTTGTCATCTGCCCTACCCCGTCACTGCCCCACCAATGGACTTGCTTCAGTAGGCACTTCCTCACAATCAAAGACAGGTGATAATCTGGTTAATTGTGATGCCATTGCTTGCATGGATTACTGTATCACAATTCACAATTTTTAAGGAGCTCAGCACTGCATTCAAGTCCAAGGACATGACCAAACCAATCCCAGTATCTTATTTTTAAGTGCCCATTTTCTTGGACCATTCCTGGCGCCAACTTCTGTATCAGTTAGGATGCTTTCAGGAAAGAGAAACCTTTTCAATAATTTTAACAAGAGAATATTGATATCATTTTGCTGTGTCCCCAACCAAATCTCATCTTGAATTCCCACGTGTTGTGGACGAGACCCAGTGGGAGATAATTGAATCATGGAAGCAGGTCTTTCCTGTGCTGTTCTCATGATAGTGAATAAGTCTCATGAGATCTGATGGTTTTAAAGAGGGGAGCTTCCCTGCACAAGCTCTCTTCTCTTGTCTGCTGCCATGAGAGATGTGCCTTTCACCTTCTGCCATGATTTTGAGGCCTTCCCAGACACATGGAACTGTAAGTCCAATAAACCTCTTTGTTTTGTAAATGGCCCAGTCTCTGCTATGTCTTTATCAGCAATGTGAAAATGGACTAATACAAATATAATATTTAAAAGCATTAGCAAGGTATCAGAGAGTCTTAAAGGCAAAAAGAGAACTAAGAGTATCACACAGATAGTTTCTAAGAAGGAGCTGCCTCTCCTATGCCTGAAGAGAAAACAGAAACAGGTTGGTATTATTAAAACTTAGAGACTTAGGAGGAACTTGCAGAGCTGGAATCTCATCTCCAAAGAGGGTGCCAGCTGGCTGGTGTTGCTCTCCCTGAAGTCACATGAAGAAACTTGTCCTAAGAGTTTGAGAACAACTATAAATCGGAACTAGCTACAGCACCAGCATGGCTGCAGAGGTGAAGACCTTTTTCTGCAACAATACTAACATGAACAGGAAGCAACCAGGAAGGAGCGAAAAGGAATGAGGTTTGCAGAGTCCCAGCCCCAGCAACATAAAGCACAGCATAAAAGAACGTTTGAAGTTGAGAGAAAGTAACTTAATCGGGAAGACTTCTTTAAACCCATCTCAAATGGGTTTAAATCCTCGTCCTTTGAGGCTTTCTTAATTTACTCTCTACATATGTGTTTTTCTCTCTCTCTAGAATCTCTACAGCAACTTACATGCTTTTTGGGGTCACTTATATTTTGCCATGTACTACAGTTATCCCTATAGCTGTCTTAATCTCTCCCCTTTTCGTTGTCATCTTTCTCCATACACAAATACATACATATTAGAAAAAAAATCAATGAATGCTAGAACAGTATTTCATTTATTTCCATATTGCCTCTGACTTCTCAATAGCTAGTTGTTGAACTTGTTCACTGCTGAATCCCCAGTGCTTAGAACTAGACCTAGAGTATAATACATCACATACGTATGTGTATGTGTGTATTTGTGTGAAAATGAATGATTAAATTATTTAGTGAATAAATGTAACTGAATTGAATGTCAGTCCAGGAAGTCAGACTTGAATGATAATAGGGGATTCTGAATATGGGAATGCTTCAATTAAACAGTAATGCCCACTTGAGGAAATAAAATAAAATATATTCTTTTTATAGTGATTAACCTAATCTCAAACTTGAAAAACTTCTCAGCATCTAATTCACTGTCTTCCTTCACTCCTCCCCTTGACCATGTCAAAAGAAAGAGTTAAGTGGATCCAAACCTGAAGCGGTTCCCATAACACAACAAATGTAGAGAATGTGTTTTGCAACCAGTAGTAATGACCAAAAAATGTATTTGACATAGACTTGCCTGAAAAGATAAACATAGCATATTATATTCAAAACAAAGGAAAAATGGCTCTTAGCATTCCTGTGGTAAGAAATAAAGTCTGTTCCAAATCCCAGGGTACCAGAGAGCCTAAAATCCTCTGGCAGATAAATTTAATCACTTTTCTGTGTTATTAATAAGAAAACACTAGAGAGCGTCAGCTGGTGGAACAGGAATTTTCAGTGCTCATTCTCTCACAGTAATATCAATTTCATAACCATCCACAACAAAAATGGCTGCACAAGACCAAAGGAATCCAGGTGAGAGATTATAGCACCTGAATGGAGCACAGAAATAAGAAAAAAACACATCGAAGAGGATAGGAGAGACAGTTTCACACTACCTGCGTCACCTCCCCTATGCCTACGCAACACAGTCTGGAGACAGATGCCCTCCTTTTAAGTAAGGAGAAGAAAATGAGTATGCAACTTTACTCTGGATCCTATTACCAGGCCTGCCCTACTAAACCCCAGGGCCAGGTGAGTCCTCACAGACCCAGGCTCCAGGTGTCAGGCCATATCTAATGGTCCTAGGCTGCAGGAGAACTCCTATGAACCTAGTTTTTCAGGCCTGATTGTGATTTAAGGTAAGCAGCCGTCATGACCCCAGACACCAGACTGACCACTGAGAACCCGGGTTTTAGGCCCACCCCAGTACCAGGCCAGCCCCTGTGGACTTGGGCCTAAGAACTGCCCCAGTGCCAGGATAGGTCCTGTAGACACAAGCTTCAAGCCCATCCCCATGGACAGTCACCAAGCCCACCCCAGTTGACCACAGAGCCATGCTGGCCCCTGTGAATGCAAGCACCAGGACTGTCCACATGGCTGCAGCTTCAGGCCAAGCCCGGCGGACCCAGACTCCAAGTCTTTCCCATGGACCTATGCATCAAGCTGACCTCTGTGAACCTAGGCATCAGACCTGCTCACCTGCTAACTTAGGCACCAAGCCAACTCACCTGAGGACTTCAGTAGCAAACCTGTCACAGACCTTGCATGTCAGACTGCCAAGAATCTCTGCCCAGTCTGACTGTAAAGGGATCTCCCTGCCAAAACCTGTCTCTAACAACTAGAAGAGGTCCCTACTTTTTAAAATCTGTAGACAGCAGTTCAAGACCACAAGATCACAAATAATCTGGGAAATGTGACACCACCAAAGGAACAGAATAAAGCACCAGTAAACCAACACTAAAGAAATGAAGATCTAGAAACTCCCTGAAAAAGAATGTAAAGTAATTGCCTTAAAGAACTCCAGTGAGCTAAAATAGAATACAGATAGGCAACTAAATGAAATCAGGGGGAAAATACACAAACAAAATGACGAGTTTAACAAAGACATAAAAACGATTCAAAAAATACACACACAAAAAAATCTGAAGCTGAAAAACACAATTACAGAACTGAAAGATTCAATAGAGAACTTCCACAGCAGACTTGATCAAGCAGAAAAATAAATCAGCAAACTTTAAGACAGATCAGTTGAAATTACCCAGTGAGAGAAATAAAAAGAAAAAAGAATGACAGATAGTAAAGGAAGTCTACAAAACAAGTGGAAAACCATCAAGTGAACCAATGTATGCATTATGGGAACCCCACGAAGAACAAAGAAATAGAGGTAGAAAGCTTATATAAAGAAATAATGACAGCAGACTTTCCAAATCTAGAAAGGGAACTACACATCCAGATCCATAAATCCCAAAGAACTCAGTTAGATTAAACATAAAGAGATCTTCACTGTGACACATAATCAAATTAACAAAAGTCAAAGACAGACAAGTTTAAAGGCACCAATAAAAATGTGATTCATCACATACAAGAGAACACTGATAAAACAATCAGTAGATTTCCAGTAGAAACTTTGTAGGCAAAAATGGAATGATAAACTCAACATGCTGAAAGAAAAATAAAATGCCAAACAAGAATACTATACATGGTGTGTTGTTAGTCTGTTCTTGCATTTCTATAAAGGAATACCTGATGCTGGGTGATTTATAAAGAAAAGAGGTTTTATTTTTCACACACAGTTCTTCAGGTGGTATAGGAAGCATAGTGCCAGCATCTGCCTTTGGTAAAGGCCTTGGGAAACTTGCAATTATGACAGAAACTAAAGAAAAGCAAGCATGTTACATAGCCAGAGAGGGATCAAGAGAGAAAGAGAGGAGGTGGCCACTCAGATCTTGAGTGAACTACCAGAGCAAGAAATTACTCATGACCAAGGGGATGCCAATAAGCCATTCATGAGCAATATGACCCCATGATCCAAGCATCTCCCACCAGGTCCCACTTCCAATATTGGGGATTACATTTCAACATAAGATTTGGAGGGCACAAACACCGAAACTACATCGTTCCCCCACCCCAGCCCCCAAATCTCATGTCCTTCTCACATTGCAAAATTAGCCCTACCCAATAGTCCCCCAAAGTCTTAACTCATTCTAGTATGAACTTAAAAGTCCCAAGTTCCGAGTCTCAAGTCCAACATCTTATCTGGAGATTAATCCTTTCCACCTATGAGCCCACATTTGTCTCAAGTGCACATAGACTATTCTCCAGGATAGAGAATATGTTAGGCCACAAAACAAGTCTTAACAAATTTAAGAAGACTGAAATAATATCAAGTATCTTTACTGACCACAATGATATTAAATCAGAAGTCGATGACAGAAATAACTTTGGAAAATTCACAAATATATGTAAATTAAATAATATTCTGCTGAGCAATCACTGGGACAAAGAAGAAATCAAAAAGAACATTTTAAAATATCTTGAGAGAAAAAAAAATACCAAAACTGAGGGATGCAGCACAAGCAGTTCTAAGAGCAAAGCTTACAGAGATAAATGCCTACATTTTTAAATAAATGAAAGAAGAGACATTATAATGGATGCCTCAGAAACAAAAAAGATCATAGGAGACTATTATGAACAATTATATACCAACAAATTGAATAACCTAGAGGAAATATATGAATTACTAGAAACATGTAACAAACCAAAATTGAGTCAAGAAGAAATAAAAACCTGAACAGATAAACAAAAAAAATTTAAGTAGTAATTTCGAATCTTCCAATAAAGAAAAGCCCAGGACCAGGCTGAGTATGGTGGTTCATGCCTATAATCCCAGCAGTTTGGGAGGCTGAGGTAGGTGGATTGCTTGAGCCCAGGAGTTTGAGACCAGCCTGAGAAACATGGTAAAACACCATCTCTACAAAAAATACAAAATTAGCCAGGTGAGGTGGTGTGCACCAGTAGTCCCAGCTACTTAGGAGGCTGAGGTGGGAGGAATAGCTTGAGCCAGGGACGTGGAGGTTGTGGTGAGCAGAGATAGCCCCACTGCACTGCAGCCTGGGCAACAGAGCTAGATCCGGTCTCAAAAAAATAAAGAAAATAAAGAAAAAAAAAGCCCAGGAAAAGATGACTGCATAGCTACAGTCTAGAAAACATTCAAATAAATAATATCAATCCTTCTTAAACTCTTCCAAAAAATTGAACCAGAGGAAATCAAACTCATTTTATAAGGCCAGTGTTATCTTCAAAACAAAACCAGACAAGGATACTATAAGAAAAGAAAATTCTAGGCCAATATCCCTAATGAACATAGATACAAAAATCCTTAACAAAATGCTAGCAAACTGAGTTTACAACACATTATAATGATTATACATTATGACCAAATGCGATTCATCCTTGGGATAGAAGGAAGGTTTAACGTATGCAAATCAGTAAATGTGATACATCAAATTAACAAAAAAGAAAGACAAAAAAGATAATCTCAATCAATGCAGAGAAAGTGTTTGACAATTCAGCATCCTTTCAAGATGAAAACTCTCAACAATTACATATACAAGGAATATACCTCAATATAATAAGACCATATATGATAAGCTTACAGCTAACTTCATGCAAAATGGTAAAAAGCTGAAAGCTTTTCTTCTAAGATCAGAAACAAACCAAGAAAGCTAACTCTTACCCCTTCTATGCAGTGTAGAACTGAAAGTCCTAGCCAGAGCAATCAAGTGAGAAAAAAAAAAAAAATCAAATCAGAAAGGAAAACAGTAAATTGTCTTTGTTTGCAGCTGACATATTTTATATAGAAAGCCCTAAAGACTTCACCAAAAACTTTTATAACTAATAAACACATTCAGTAGAGTTGCAGGATACAAAATCAACACTAAAAAAATTGATTGCATTTCCATACATCAACAACAAACTATCCAAAAAAGAAATTAAGAAAGAAATTCCATTTAAAATAGCATCAAAAAGAAAAAAAATACTTAGGAATACAATTAGCCAATACGGTGAAAAATCTGGACATTGAAAACCATAATCCTTAAGGAAATTAAGGAAGACACTAAAGAATGCAAAGATATTTTGCATTCATTAATTGAAAGAATATTGTTAAAATGTCCATATAACCCAAAACAATTTACATATTTAATGCAATTCCTTTCAAAATATAAATGGCATTTTTCACATAAATAGAAAAAAGCATTCCTAAAATGTATATGGAACCAAAAATATCCCAGATAGCCAAAGCAGTCTTGAGCAAAAAGAACAAAGCTGGAAACATCAGACTACCTGATTTCAAAATATATTACAAAGCTATAGTATTCAAAACAGTAATATACTGGCACCAAAACAGACACAGACCAATGAAACAGTATAGAGAGCCAAGTAATTACCCCACACTTATACAGCAAACTAATCTTTGACAAAAGTGCCAAGGACACACAATGAGAAAAGGATAGTTTCTTCAATAAATGGTGTTGGAAAAAACTGGGTATCCACATGCAAAAGAATGAAATTGGATCCTTAGTTCACACAATATGCAAAAATTAACTCAAAATATATTAAAGACTTAAACTGTAAGTATAACATGTATATAAAACATGAAACTGTAAAACTACTGGAAAAAAACATGGAGACAAAGCTTTTTGAGATTTGTCTGGGCAATGATTTTTTTCAGATATAACCCCAAAACCATAGGTAACAAAAGCAAAAAGAGACAAATGTGATTGCTTCAAAATAAAAGGCTTCTGTACAGGAAAGGAAACAACAGAGTGAAGAGACAACCTATAGAATGACAGAAAAGATTTGCAAACCATACATGTGATAAGGGGTTAATATCGAAATATATAAGAAACATAAACATGTCAACAGCAAGAAAACAAATAACCTGATTTGAAAATGGGTAAAGGACCTGAATAAAGATCTCAAAAAAAATGGCCATATGAAAAAATGCTCAATGTCATTAATCGTCAGGAAAACACTAATCAAAACAACAATGAGATATCACCTCACACCTATTAGGATGGCTATTATCAAAAAGAGGAAAGATAACAAGTGTTGGTGAGGATGTGGAGTAAGGGGAATCCTTGAACACTGTTCATGGGAATGTAAATTAGAATAGCCATTATGGAGAACAGTATGAAGTTTCCTCAAAAAAGTAGAATAGAACTACCTATGATTCTGCAATCCTGCTTCTGGGTATATATCCACAGGACATGAAATCAGTAAGTCAAAGACATGTCTGCACTCCCATGTTCACTGCAACATTATTCACAATGACCAAAATATAGAATCAACCTAAGCGCTCATCAACAAATGGATAAAGAAAATGTGGTGCTTACCTTCAGTGGAGTATTACTCAGGCTTGAAAATGGAAAACATCCTGTTGCAACAATATGGATGAACCTGACAGATATTTTGCTATGTAAATTAACCCAAGCCCAGAAAGACAAATACTGATCATTCTCACTTACGTGAAGAATCTAAAAAAGATAAACTCACAGAAGCAAAGAGTAGTAGGGTGGTTGCCAGGGGCTTGAGGGTGGGGGAAATTGAGTAATCATGGTCAAATGGTACAAAGTTTTAGTCATGCAGGATGAATAAGTTCTGCAGATGTAATATACAATATGGTGACTATGGTTAAAATACTGTATTGTACGCTTCAAATTTGCTAAAAGAGTAGATCTTAAATGTTCTCACTCAAAAATAATGGTAACTATGGTAGGTGATGAATACGTTAAATAGCTTATCATTTCACAATGGGGATATATATATATACACATACACATATCTACCATGTTTTGTGCCTTAAATATGTACAGTTTTTGTCATACACCCCACCTCATGGTTTGCATTCTGCCCTCTGCCCAACTCTCTGTGTGCACTCTCGGGTATGTGCTCTTGCTCCCATGGTCCCTGTAGCTGACAACACGTTGCCCCCATTTCAAACCACACATTTTTCTTCATTCTTCAAGTCCTTTTTCAAACACTGATGCAACTGCAAATCTTCCTCCAGTCCCCTCCCACAGAGTAAATTTCTCACTCTTCTAGGTTTAAATAGCTCCTTTTAAGCTTTGTTACTATGTGAATCATGGTCAAAGCTGTAGCATAGTTAACAATGTATGTGTCTTCCTCCCATCTATCTGACCTAATGCTGTGACTGATACCTATTAAATATTTGGTACATAATAATTCATTTTCCTTTTCTTTTCTTTCTCTTAAGGGGAGGCAGCACATCTTCATAGCCTGCCACATGTTAGTTGTATCACTGTGCCAGGTTAACCTGCTAAGTCCCAGTCTTTCTTCAGAAAAATGGCCACAGTAATATTTGCCTTATAAGGTACTTTTGAAAACAAATAACATAATGCATCTAAAGTGCTTAGCTTAGTGCCTGGCACCCAGTGAATGCACATTCTAAAGTGATTATTTTTAGTGGTATTTCCCCCATCATTTTCTGACTGTGAGGCACAGCCTGAAGCATTTTATATACCATGTCCCAGAGTCTGTACTAGAACTTAGCTTCCTAGGGGATGGTACTCTGTCCTTTTTTGTTGCCACTGTATCTCTAATATTGCAAACAATGCCTGGCATGCAGTAAATGCTCAATTAATACTTGTTGAATAACCCTCTGAAGGTTCCATACTCTCTAAAGTAAGAATATCTTCTTCATACTCTCTGAAGTATGTCTTCTCACTATTCCCGTTTATAGGGTATTGGAAAAAACATAGCATCAAGTCATCATTTTTTGCTGGTTTAGCAAATTTGAACAGTTCAGTTTTTCATTAGTATATTGAGGATAATAATAATCCCTGCCTTACAAGGTTAATGGAAGAAAATACATGAAAAAGCACTTTCCAAATTCTTGTCAGCATTCTGAAGATGTTCATTAATCTCAACCTATTCTTAATCCTGTTCTTGGAGTGGCTAATGTGAACCATTGGGGGCTGCCAGCCTCAGTGGTATGGCCTAGAGAGCCCTGAGCTGTAAGGGAAAAGCATGGAACTTTAAGTACAAGGAGACATGGAAACACCACAGAGAGGTAGAACTCCCAGCCGAGGGGGAGGTAGAGGAGCTCTGGAAATGACCACCTTTCTCCCTGGCCTTAACATGTCTCTTCCTCCTGGGTCCTCCATGGTGCTCAGGACCAGCCCAGAAAGGGTTCACCGGTAGAGAGCTCCTGGCACTGAGGAAGAAGAACAAGACACTGTGGACAATGTTCTCCCTTTGTTTCATGGTCTTGCTCACTTTGGCCTCTCAAATAACTCCTATCAAATCAACTTTTAGTTGATTAAGTACCTGGGATACCACATTCTTATAGCTCTAAAGACACTGCCGAGTTGTGAGAATGCAGGGGGAGGCAGAAGACCCACAAGGTCGGATTTTCCTGATCATTTTTGAGTAACAGGCCTTTCTGTGATCTCATTAAATCACACACACAGTCTCAATCCAGAAAATAGATCCCATCATATGTGATAATCAAAACCTTGGGCTTTCCTTTCAGTTGTAATCTTTTCGGTATTACCTCCAGCTGAGTCTGCAGCTAGGGGAAGCCTGGGGTCCTGGAAAGGAAGCATGAGGCTTTTCTCCTTTATCGCCTTATGCTTTCACTCCTCCTCCCCATGATGTTGATGGAAAAGTTTCTAACCCTTTCAGAAAATTATATTTTCTATATTTGAAAAGCTTGACTGAGGTATATGCAGGAAGTTAAGAGACTCACAAAATGTTGAAGGGACATTAGTAATTAATTAATCCTATTTGCTTATTTTACAGGAGATCTAAATTCCTGCAAGAATTATCAGAAAATATACAAAGAGATGAATAACTGAGTTTTTAACTATAATATTAGATAATAGTATGAATATTTCTTAAATTTATAAGAAGGCAGAACTGGCTTTCATTTAATATATGTATTACAAGAATTGGAAAGCTAAAAACCACATTTCTAAGACTCTGTTACAGTTAGGGCTTGGATGCAATTAGTTTTGCCAGTGAGATAGTCATCTAGGCTCAGAAGGCAAAGGGAAGCTAAAGCTAAATTTTTGTTACAATGTTGATGGGCAAATATAGTCCAACAGGTGTGCTTTCATCAGCTGAACTCCATGTTCCACACTTTAGCCCCCCAGTTTGTATGTTGGAGGCATCTGCAGTGATAGAAGCAGTTTCCTGCCCTCTGGATAGTAGCTCTAGTGGTGTAGGTCTAGGAGGTTCCTGCAGCAATCTCCTAGTTTCTGCTTATTTCAGCTCTTCGACCTTTTGCAAGCACCGAATTCCCTGTATTATACACCTTTCTTCAGGAAATATAGTGTTTTTTATCTCCTGCACTAAATCATGAGCATATGCATATAAATCATAATATGAAATCTTAAAAAACAGGAGTACTTTTGCTGAAGCATTAAGCATATAATCAGTCAGCAGGTCCCCAAACATCTAATTCCTGAATATCTCATATATCCTGTCTCTATTATCCATTTCTCTGATGCTACTCTAATTTAAGTCCTCAGCCTCTCTGGCCTAGATTGTTGAAATAACATCTTGGGTTTTTGGTCTCCTTGATTCTAGTCACCATCTGCTCCAGTCTCCATGTGAATCTGATCTGGTCTGATGTTGTCACTTCCTTGTTCAAAATTCTCGAATGGACAATCATGATCCAGAAGGTGGTATCCAAACCTGTGATTGCGGCACTTCAGTATCCTTCATAACCTGGGTCCTGCATGTTTAACCCATATTCTGCTATTCCCATCACCTATGGTCCAGCAAAACTGAACTAATTATAGTTCCCCCGTCATGCGTTCTTACTTTTCTATGCATTTGCACATATTTTTCTCTCTGCCTGTTTTCTATTTCTTGTCCCTTATCTGTCTGGAAAGCATCTATTCTTACTTCAAGACTCAGCTTGAAGGAAGAATGATAGAAGTGCATGATTTAGTGCGCTCTTCTCACGCTCCTTGAAGCCTCTCTTATTCTTCCTCCAGGTGGACTTAGATTTTTCTTCCTACATGCTAGCATTACACTGAACCATACTTCCACTGTGACATTTATCATCTGTCTCGCCACTAGACTTCATGGTTCTGGATGGAAAGCACTGTGTTTTCTCATCTTTGAATCCCCCAAAAGACTATTATAATGCTTGACATATAGAAGGCTGTCAGTACAGTAAAAGGAATGGCCAGAGGAAGGGAAGGAGGGAAACAGAAGCGGGAAGCACAGGTATAGAAACATGAGGGAGCCAGAGACAAGCTTCAAAGACCACAATTCTATCTTTTGAGTTCACTAGTTTTACAAGCTCCTCTACTAGAGTTAGATCAGCAACTCAGATCAGGCCCTCCTAAGTTTCCAGAAATCTGAGCTACTTTTCACTGTTGGCACAACAAAACGTTTCATTATAGTCCAGGTGCATAGCCTTTGTTTATATATTCTATATTTCCAAAGCAAAAATAAATAAAATAATCATTGTTCCCCTAATCTCCCAGGAGTTTCACCTTACAGCTCCAGTGGCCATGGCAATCACTGTTTTATACTTTTTGTAACAAGAACCAGGGACTTCAGTCTTGCCCTTTTCCTACCCCCTTTCTTCTTTTTACTCCACCCACCCCTCCCCTGTTCTTCTCTTATCCCTACCACACTCAGTCCTTCGCTTTCAGATTTTACTAGGGCCCTATACCATTAAAAATACAAGGAAAAAAAGGAATTTTTACTTTAAGAATAACTCCTCCCCCTTTCCCAATTTTTACATCAAAAGATATTGTTAAATGCCATTCTCTTCCACATTTAGAGAACTGCAAATTCTCTGGAGAGAGAAAGGTGATTACTTAAGAGATGAAGCATCTTAGAGCATTCAAAATAAGAAGTGATTTTGTACAGAGGATGTCATGCAGTAGGCTAAACGTCTATTTCCCATTCCTTTATTTGTTACCTCTGAGACCTTGAAGAAGTAGTTTCTAGTCTCGGCATGCCAAAGCTTCATCTGCAATTGAGAGCATTGGATTGATGATCTTCAAGGTCCTTCCTGCTCTAGCATTCACTGACTCTGCTATTTTTGACATATTGAATAATCAGAAGCAGCTAGTTTTAGTATCTTATTATAGCAAAAGTGGTAAAAATAATGAGCATGTACTATCAATGTGCATCTATGTCTTCTTATGTTTGAGTGAGGTTCCTGATACATAAACCTTGGCTGATAGTTTCTACTGAAAAAATCGTAAGTATTAAAGACACTCTTCTGAAGGTGTTCTCTCCAGACTCTCCTACAGGCAATCATGAGCAAGAGGGTTGGCATCATCGGAGCTGGAGTCAGTGGCTTGGCTGCCATACGGTGCTGTCTGGAGGAGGGGCTGGAGCCCACTTGCTTTGAAAGGAGCAATGATGTTGGAGGTCTGTGGAAATTCTCAGTGAGTGGCACATCATTGGAACACCAGTGAAAGGAGATGGGTTCCAGTGCAAATCAAATTTGGTCAATTCTAATTCAGATTTAGGAGGCAGGTCACAAAAGCTCCAGATCTGGAAAGTAAAATCTTACCTCTCCCATCATACTAATGCCCAAAAAACTATTTCACACCAGCAAAATGTGTCCTGACAAGGACATCTTCAGCTCATAAAACATCATCACCTGCATGGTGAAGTCCAGATCTCCAAGCTGTAAAGGGCACTAATGTTAGTAATTAGTTAAAAATGTACCATGGCCTTCCCAGGTAACTGAAACGATTCTATTCTTTATTGCTCTTAAATGCTAGGAACATGGTTGGAAAAGAGGCAAACAAACCTGGACTGAGATCCTGAGGTCAGAAGTCCTGAGTTCTAATTTCAACTTGTAGGTTTTCTAAGCAGATAGATTTCAGGCCAGTTGCTTTTGTTTCCCTGGACCTCAAATGCCCATTTGTCAAATGCAGAGGATATGATTCTATAATTAACTTACGTCTATTGAGCAGATAGAAATTATTATAGATGATGTTTGTGTGTGATGTGCGTGCAGTTGTTGAATAGTCTATCGGCTCCAAATCCAAAGAGAAAATTTATGGTCTTTGCCATTTGGACTCACCGTAGAAATAATATAATTAGGAAATAGTCCTTGTAAACACATTTTTTTTTAAATTTCAAAGCCAAGTTTGGAGAAACTTCTAGTTCTTCTGTCCTGAATTTCCCAGTCATTGTAATCAGTTGTAGATGATACATATTTGGCTTGAAAACATTATATTCACATCATTCGTCTTGTAACTACTTCCTGTCCTGGTCTCAGTTATTGCCCTGCCTGCACCAATAGCCTCCTCCAGCAGAGTATATTAGTGCTAACTTAGAACACATCTTTATTCTTCTCCAAGCTTTTTTTTTAAAAAAAATTGGTTTTGTAACCCTTAAAGCACTCCATGAGATATAAGGTCATTAATTTTTATTTCCCAGTAGGGGGTAATCAAGAGTTAATATTTTTCAAGAATTTAATTTTCCTTATTTACATTTGCTCAGGGAAATGTGGACAGCTTAGACTAAATCATAAAATGGCTTTCTACCATCTCCCTAGTAACAATTAAATTATGCTTGAGCATCTATTCTGGTAGTTTGTGCTAAGTACTGGAATGACAAATATGGAATACAATCACTCTTTGTAAATTGTTCCGTTTCATTTGATTAAGCAAACCATAATATAATTCCACAATCCTTTGATAGCAAATTGGCAAAAACTCATTTGATAGCAGAATCTCTTCTGAAATCATAAGGTTAAAAAAACGTGAATTGGATCAACATGAGGCTAAGGCTCACTTTCTGTTGTACAGCAGAAATTTTATTGCATTTGACAGATTGCTGCCCCAGATCTGTCTAGGAGTGTTATGGAGCGAAATCCAAAAATGTACACGTTCCAAAATATATCTGGCCTAAGACTTTTAAATAAGAGATTACATAATCACGACAACAAGATAGACCTTGTCACCATCAATTCAATGGACAAGTACCTCGAGCTTTTAGAAGAGGGTGGACTACGGAAATCTTAGTAGGTCAAAGTAAACCTCCCACAGGGATGACACTTAGCCTTGAAGGATAACCCCAGACAAGCAAAATAGAGGACACCCTGTGACACAACTCCTAGAGAGTGCATTTCCCAACAGAGTCTGCGAATGGCACTCCATAGACCTATGCAGGCATTGGCTGTGTACCAGCACCAGGTAATAGAGACTAACAATCAGGAGGCACAGAAAAGACGATGAATATGGTGTGTGCAGAGAGGGATCCATGAGTTAGCTAATATAGCCAGATCAGAAAGTTTTTATTTAAGGAAGCAATAATATGATACAAAGATCAATAACATACAAAGTTGGATTCTGAGTTATCAATAAGATGCAAAGTTGGATTCTGAGTTATCCACAAGAGGAAATTCCTCTTTTCCATAAGGTCATGTCTGTAAGCAATATTCTACTCAAAGGCCTGGTGAGGAGATGGACCCATACAAATACTGAAAACTTTAGCCCCCTCCACACACCCCAACCCTTCCTTCTTTTGTTAGAAAAGTTGCTTGGCACAATATATAATGAGAGGAATTTTTTTTAACGTGTTACATAAGACTTTATCTTACAAGCCTTTTTTAGAAGGTGTTCTAGCAGACAGAAACCTGATAATTCTGAACTTTTCACTATTTGCTTTTTCTGAGAAATGAAAACCAAATGGGATTTACATACTAGCAGGCTGAATGTGAGTGTGTCTTCAGTTTCATCCACTCCTAAATAGGGCCTCATGTCCTCAAAAGATTTTATTACTGCCTTAATAACAAGCTGCTTAACAGCCAAGTGTGAAGACTCACGCCCATTATCCCAGCACTTTGGGAGGCTGAAGCAAGTGGATCACCTGAGGTCAGGTGTTCCAGCCTGGCCAACACGAAAAAACCCCATCTCTACTAAAAACACAAAAATTAGTCAGGTGTGGTGGTGGGTGTCTGTAATCCCAGCTACTCAGGAGGCTGAGGCAGGAGAATCTCTTGAACCCAGGAGGCAGAAGTTGCAGTGAGCTGAGATCATGCCACCGCACTCCAGCCTGGGCAACAAAGAAAGACACCATTTAAAAAAAAAAAAAAAAAAAAAGCTTAACAATAGGTTAGTAGCATTTTGATTGCAACAGCTGTAACCAGGACTATTTGAACTTTTTCCCACTCATTTATTCATTTATTCATTCGATGAATACATACTGAGTACATTATGTGTAGGGTACTATGTTAAGCATAGCTGCAGATAAGAGACCAGTCAGCACTGTAAAAGCAGTGAGAAAACAAGTATTAGAATAACTATAAGTGACTATATAATGAGGGCAGTAAGGATAATGGGAGCTTAGTAAAGCTAAAGATGATTTGGCAGTAGCTGAGAGGGAAGGTAAGGAAAGGCATGAGAAAGTTGAAGGCAACTTTTGAGCGTATTTCAAGGGCATATTTAGACAAGGAGATATGGGACTCATAAGCAGAGCTGGAATAGGAAAGAAGATCAAGGTAGACTGCTCAGATGCATGTACAACATTCTGAAATTAACCTTGCCTTTGCCCTCAAGTTACTTATGTTCTCGTGGGAAAGATGAGAGATGAACACAGTTATCATCTAAGACAGATGGTGCCCACAGCTGCTTAGATCTCTGGTTCTAGGGCAAGCTCCCTCAGCTAGAGGCAGAGCCTAAGTTGAATTTCCTCCTTACTGGCTCAAACCACACCTCATATTGAAATAATAAAAATGCATGCTCCCTGGAGCAACTGACTTGTTATATAATACATTTGTTTTCTGTGTTTGTTTGGAGAACAGTGTTTTAGGAAAAATTCCAAGGAGCTGTAGTGTACATACTCTTCTCTCCTTGTGTTATAATTGCCTGGGGTCAAGGGGCATAAAAATATTTCAAGATGGAAATAGTCCAAGGCCTTAGCATCTGTTTCCCAGAACAGAGTCTCACATTCTTTAACCAGGCTCCATCCCACAGTTCAGCCCTGCCTCCTTTCAATGGGCAGCTGAAAAAAAAACGCCTTCCAACCTCTCCTCCTCCTCACAACCATCAGTAAAAGGCACTAGTTGTGGGTGAAAGGGAAGCACTCAGCCTGCCAAACTGCTGGGCCTGAGCCTTCACCCTTTTCCTGACCTCCACAAACACTTTTAAAAGTTTAAATTCCTGTGCTTCCATGCTTATGAGAAATACAGCAACCATGAATAGAGGAAGATTGGGTTTTCAACTTCAGAAAAAATACTGAGGCTTCGGGCAGCCGCCTGCTTCCCTACTGGGACACAATCCTCTCAACCCTTTCCAGCACTTTTTGTCTCCCTCTTCCAGAGGTCATCTGGTGTGAGAGGGAGATACACATCTTGAATCCATCAGCAACGTGACATTCCATCTCTTTCCCCCATTGCACAAGCGTCCCTTCGGGACCTCGGAAGCAGAAGCTGCCAGCTCTGAAATGTATGTTCAAGGCAGCACATTGTGTGCACTTTTACCCTCCCCTCACGACTGAGAGGAAATGTTTATTTTCAATGTAGCCTTTGACTGCCTCTAAAAGATAAGCCACTTTTCAATTACACAGAGGCTTTACAATGAAGTGCCAAGATCTAACACATGTTCTAAGGGCTCTGGTTTCCTGTGTTTCTTTGGTGAGGAGTGAAGGCCAGCAACTGGTGAGCTAAAGAACAGGGTTCATTTACAACAGAGCAGTGGTTGTCAAAGTGTGGTTCCTAAACCAGCTGCATCAGCATCACCAGGAACTTCTTAGAAATGCAAACCACCCCAGACTCTACCCGAGACAGATTGAATCTGTTCTAAGAATAGAGCCCAAGAATCTATGGTCTAAGGAGCCCTCCAGGTGATTCTGATTATGCCAAAGTTGGGAAACCACTTCAATATCGGGTTGTTGCCAACGAAGAGTTTGCTAAACTCCAATAGCAAATATATAGGCTGGAAGTCAAAGCCTCCTGTAAACTGTTTTGTTTTTTGTTTGTTTGTTTGTTTTAACCTGAGTATAAGGTCAGATCCAGTGGTGGCACAGGAAAAAGCAAAAACCACTAAGTGACTATAAAGACAGAGCTAACACTGAGTGTAATTACAGCAAGAGGATTCACGTAGAAAGATCTCCAGTTCTGTGCCAGGTGCTACGCGAAGGGCTTTCCATTCCATATCTTACTGAGAGCTTTTAATTTTTGTTTATGCTTTTAAATATTAACAGGTTCTTTAGTCAACCAAGAATTAAACCGCTGTGTTCGCTGAAGGGAACACAATTCTTGGCTTTCTCTTTAAGCTTTCTTATTCTCCCTAGGACCACACAGAAGAAGGCAGAGCCAGCATTTACCAGTCTGTGTTCACGAACTCTTCCAAAGAAATGATGTGCTTTCCAGACTTCCCTTACCCAGATGATTACCCAAACTATATGCACCACAGCAAGCTCCAGGAATATATAAAGACATTTGCTCAAAAGAAGGATCTTTTAAGATACATACAGTTTGAGGTAGGGGCGTCATAACTTGTACTGTTGAAATTAATATACGTGTAGATTAGAGAAAAGGAGACAGCAAACTATTATAAAAATTAGAGCCAAATGTTTGGGCACCTCAGTAATCAAAGGTTGGCTCTGATTATAAAGCATTCATGCATTGATTTTTTTTTCTACTAGACTTATTAGTCCACTACTCCCTGAGAGCTTTCAGACTACCTTAGAAAATGGAGGCAACTATCCCGTCATTGTCCACTTTCCACCCTCATGCTCTGATGTTTTGGAAATAATCCAAAATTCTTTAGTATATATTAGGAATTTTGTCAGTTCAATGCCAACGAGTTGTGGTTCAAAAAACCACAGCATTTGGTAGGAATTCTCCCATTACATTATGAAAAGGTTAACAACTTAAATGGGAAATATAGTCATTGCCCCCATTTTTACCCACTCGGTTCGTAAGTTTTTTTTACTAAAAAGACTTAAGATTTCAGCATTGTTTCTGTGAGAATAATGTTTTACATTTGTTTGGGACTCTTTATTGAGCATTTCTGTCCATATGTTTGGAACTCAATTAACTGCTGTTAAATGCAGAACACATGCATATAGTGGGAAAAACAATCAGCAGAATTATGAACTGTGATGATATTTGCATCATTCTTTTACCTGGAGTAGTCCCAAATGTATAGTGAAAATAAAATTTTCCAATAGTCATTTTATTCCATTCATTCATTACATTCATTTGCTTCCATCACAGTATTAATATCAACAAACATTAATGAAGTTCCTACTGTGTGCTAGGATTGTGCTATGTGCTACATGTAAAAGAAAAAGAGGTCTAAGACTCAGCTCTCAAGAAGTTATTTCAAAATAAATATATAAAGAGTAAGTAATAAGATTCCAGTAACAATTTCAAACAAAGAGAAAACTTTTTAAAGCTATCTATGATTTGTTTATAAATAAAACAATGCTATGGAGATCATGAAGCAAGAGGCAACACTTTGGGGGAAGGTATTTTCTACAGGAGGTAAAATTTAGTTGTATTTAGTAGGTGTTTTAGATAAATGAGTGGCATGAGTACAATTAGAGAGGTGGGAAAATGCCCTGCTCATTTGGAGAACAGTGGGCAAACCAAGTTGGCTAGGAGGGAGATATATCTGCTAAGATGAGATATGGCCACATATATCAGTAAACTAGTGTGTAAATACTGTGATTTTGAAAAACAGAGGATTATTTTACAACCATGTAAAACAAGTCCAAAGATGGGACACCCAGAGCTTCTGTGATGGCACCAAAGTCATCAAAGATTCAGCTTCACCCTTCTTAGCATGAGGCCTACATCATGAGGTTTGCCTTGTGGTCCAAAACAGTTGCTGAAGCTGGAGTCATCACATCTGCCTTCTAGGCCAAAAAAAAAAAAAAAAAAGGAAAGAATGAAGGGCAAACGGATGTTCTCCCAGCTGAATCAGCTCCCCTTTTACAAATTCTCCTGAAAAACCTGTCCAACATTGTCTGCTTATATCTCACAGGCCACCCTAGTTGCACAGGAACCTGGAAAAGGCATCCCTTTGCTGGGTATGTTGTCACTCCAAACAAAATCAGGGTTCTGTTAGTAAGAATGAAGGGAGAATGGACATTAGGGAAGCACTCTGCAGCATATGTTCCAGAAAAGTCTGTGGGAATAACAGAAAATAAAACCAAAAGAGTACATTGGAACAAAATTGCATGGACTTAATAGTAATCGCATTTGAAATGTAGAATAAGTTTTAGAGGCTGTGAAGTAACAGAAATTGAGCAGGAGACATGAAATGAATATGGTCCTTTAGAAAGATTAATCTGACAAGCAGGACAAAGGATGGCTTGTAGGAAATGGGAGGTTGAAGACAGGCTAGTTATAGGTTTTTGCCATAGTCCATGCAAGGGAGTGATAAGAACTTGAATGAAGGCAGTGTTAGCAATCATGGAAAGAAAGCGTGAGATTGGGAGAGAAATTATTGTTTAAACATAAGGCAAGGATGGAGAAATAACAAGGAAAAGAAGTCATGGATTTGAAGCATAAGTGGCTGGGAGGTTCATGTCATCATTCAAAGAAATAAAGTCAGAAGCCAGTTTCAAAGGAAATTTAAGTAGGTCAATCAAAACCTGCTACATATGAGGAAGTATTAGGTGGCCCTCCAGATGGAAAGGTCAAGCTAAACTGGATAGAAGAGAAACCAAGGATAGATGTATTTGTATATTCATACCATGAAAGTTGCTAATATTTCTAAGGTAGAGTATTTATGCAGAGCAAAAGAGATGCCAACGATCAAACCTTGAGATAGTCCCTTATTTATTGAGTAGATGGAACACGAGGTCAGAAAAGGAGGAAGTCAGTAGAGGGTAGCCATAAGAAAGTAACACAGATTTGTTAGATGACATCATTCACAAAAATATTCAGTGTGATTTACCCCTAAATCTACTAACTTGATGTCAAAAAGTAAATGTACTCCAGTGAGTAATTTTTCTTGTGAGATTCAAATACTCACTGAAGATTCACTGTGACTCCAATTTTAATATCTTTCTATACATCTCTGAATGACCAAGAGAGCTCATAACAGTTATTTCTTCCACAGAAACAAGGCAAAAAGGAAAAAAATTTTCACATACAGAATTGTAAATAGAAAAATAAATTTTCTGGTTTTCTTTAAGACCCTGGTTTCCAGTATAAAGAAATGTACCAGCTTCTTAGTCACGGGCCAATGGGTTGTTGTTACTGAAAAGGATGGGAAACAGGAATCTACTATTTTTGATGCTGTAATGATTTGTTCAGGACATCACGTATACCCCAATCTGCCAACTGATTCCTTTCCTGGTAAGTTTGAAAAATATATAATAATCTAGGGACTTTATATGCAAACCTCAAGAGTTAGAAACATATATTTCTATAGATATTATATAATGATTATTCTTAAAGTCCCAAAGATTTCAAAAGAAAAAAAATTAAGTTTAATGATAGGATAGATGTAGTAATAAATAGCTTCACAAGTCCTTATATTAAAATAATCAAGGACCTGCAAGCCAGAGATCAGACAAACACAAGTTCCTATTTTACAGACAGTAACTGAAATATAAGTTCTGACAGCACACGGGATCTCCGAGCACAGTTACATTCAAAAAAAGGAGTCCAACTGCCAAATGGCTTATGTTATTTATAGGAGACTCCTAAGTTTCTAATTTCATCTTCATCCACAATTTGCAAATAAACTTTAGAAATCTCAGTGATTTGTGTGTGGGTACACGCATGGGTGTGTGTATAGCAGTACGCTTCGTTACCATCCAAAAGTGGCAAACCTCAAATAAATACAACATATAGGTGCCTTCCATGCCACAGGAACACAGTCTACTCAAAGATATTAGAGTTCCCATATCTAGGTATGATGTCTGTAGGCCAAGGCAAATTAAAGAGTGAAGGTTCAGAAGGAAAATAAGATTAAAATTCTTAATGTTAACAGGCAGTATATTTAATGTTTATGAGCATGGGATCAGAACACCTGGGTTCAACTTATTATTCCACTAGTTCTTTACCACTTAACTTGTCTCAATTTCCTCATCTTTTAAAATAGGGACAATAGCCTACCATGCAGGGATGTTATCAAGATCAAATGGCTAAAACACGTAAAGCATTTAGCAGAGGATCTAGCCCACAGAGTTAACTCAATAAATATTAACCATTATTATTATCGAAACATAAATTCTCATGCCTTAAGACTTTTTAAGACACTAAAAGTAAGTTTTAGGGGGCTTAATGTCAAAAAATGCTAAATGGATAAATACACTTCAACTGGGGAATTTTTTAATTAAAACCGATAATAGGTTTAAAAAGACACAAAGAAAACATCTTCATAATTTCTGAAAATCAGTTCAAACCACTCACCATGTTCCACTTAGGCCTGGATCGGTTTCGAGGCAACTACCTCCATAGCTGGGATTATAAGAATCCAGAAGCCTTCAAGGGGAAGAGGGTCCTCGTAATCGGTCTGGGGAATTCGGGATCTGATATTGCTGTTGAGCTCAGCCGTCTGGCTACACAGGTACATGACATAAAGGTTTTGGGAAATAAACCTAAGGTAAGGCTGTGCTACTAAGTCAGCAGCCAAGGCACTAAGGATGGTACTTACATGTCACATCACAAGAGATCCACTTTTTGTATGTGGCCCTTTAAATCAAGGAGGACTTGAGACATCCTCCATGTGAAGCCAGGTAATGTGGCCCATGCTAGTAAGGAAGTACATTCCATTGAATCCAAAGATAAGTGCATGAGTGTGTGTATGTATAGGTGAGTGTGTATGTGTCTATTTCTTGTTTTCATTTTATATTCCGATCACCTCCAAATAGACTAGTTCCTGGTCAGAGTTAATCTTTATTTATTTAACAGTATTAATTACAACCTATCATGCAAAAAGCACTGTGTTTACCACCCTGAAGTTCTGAAAGATATGCATGATTTGGTATTTACTAACATTAATTCAATCAACAGCAGGTGCTTAACAAATATTGGGCACTTACTATGCTTACTATGTGTCAGAACTATGAAAAACTAAAAATAAATGCATAAATAAGTTAAGCTAGTTCCTGACTTCAAGGAAGAGTCAATGGATGGAGATGAGGTTCGCAGGTACACACAGACTATTACCAAAGGAGGTAGTGAGTCTTCCAGTAGAATTAGGTGTGGCAATAGCAACACAGGGAAAAGAGAATCTAACTTAGCCTGGATAAGGTCAAGGAAGACTTCCCAGAGGACTCCAAGCTGAATCATGTATCACCGATAGACCCTAAAGAAACAACATATTTTTAAGAAAATAGGCTCTCAATAAATAAATTCTTAAAGGGATATAAATAAAACCTAAATTTTTTAAACTAAAAATTTCCTTCAGTTATCACAGAGTTAAAGTCTATTTTGCAAAGATGGTAAAATAGATAAGCAGCCAGACTTGTCTCAGGGCTGAGGCGGTTGCCATGGTTTGGGTTGCTCAGGAGAAGTCCTTGGGGTATGTGTATAGGGAGAACTGGAAAAGACAACCAGGGACAGAGAACAGAATTAAATCCTTGACATCTTATCAGCCTAATTTCAGCTGGAGATTTAGCTACATTTTTCCCCCACCTAGCCCACTATCACCAGCCACAGCCACTGGGGCTCACTGGATCATCTGGTCCCTACCAGACTTGCCATGTTAGTCTATGAGTACGTGAAGATTAAACCATCACAGTTGAACACAGAGCCCTATTGCTCTTAGAGGTATGGTTCTAATCCTTTCAACAACTACACACCAGCCCTCAGGGGTGGTGAGAGAGTCCTGTCTCTACTAGTTTAAATTTTAGACTTAAAAAAATTTTTTTTTTATTTTAAGTTCTGGGATACACGTACAGACCATGCATAGGTATGCATATGCCATGGTGGTTTGCTGTGCCTATCAATCCTTCATCCAGAGTTTAAGCCCCGCATGCATTAGGTATTTGTCTTAATGCTCTCCCTCCCCTAGCCACCCACTCTCCCGACAGGCCCCGGTGTGTGTTGTTCCCCTCCCTGTGTCCATGTTTTCTCATTGTTCAACTCCCACTTATGAGTGAGAACATGCGGTGTTTGGTTTTCTGTTCCTGTGTTAGTTTGCTGAGGATGATGGTTTTTATAGCTTCATCTATGTGTCTGCAAAGGACATGAACTCATTCTTTTTTATGGTTGCTAATCAATTTATTTAGACCCACCTTTTAAAAGTGTTCCTACTTGGATATTGAGGAAAATGCATGGAAGTGCCCAAAGAAGTGTGTTGTGTTTGCTTATTTCTTACAGAGTGATACTGAAATCTGTGTTGCCTTTCCCCACCAGGTCATTATCAGTACCAGAAGTGGTTCCTGGGTCATGAGTCGGGTCTGGGATGATGGCTATCCTTGGGATATGGTGTATGTTACCCGCTTTGCATCCTTTCTCCAGAATGTCCTTCCTTCATTCGTCTCTGACTGGTTATATGTCCAGAAGATGAACACGTGGTTTAAGCATGAGAACTATGGCCTGATACCTTTAAATGGGTACTTAAATGGGGGCACTCATTTAAGTGAATTTATTCTCTCTAGAACTTACTTTTGTTGTCTCATTGAGCCTAGTAACATTAAACTAAAGGTTTCACAGGTGACAGGATATACCCAGAGACCATGCATGGCTTGGAAACCTTATTGAAATTAGTCCAGTACAGAAAGGGTATAGAAAAACCTGAAATGGAGATAATGCTGGCAGATAAATCACCCTGCCATGCATGATTCATTTGTGGTAGCTACAAGCTAACACATAGAACTTTGAGGGCTGAACAAACTTAAATTGGTTTTTTGGAACAATATCTTGTCCATGCTTATGGGTGAAAGGGGATATCAATAATAATACCTGCTTCTCAAGATGGTTGTGGTATTCAGTAATACAAAAATATAAAAATTGCTTTGTAAATGATAAAGCTTTAAAAAAATTGGTTCTTCTTAGTCTCAAATTTTTTAATGTGCTTCGAAGGAGCAAATAACAAAACGGTGTTAATCAACATGTCTCAGCAAGTAGGACATCTCAAAACAAAAGTGCACACTTCTTCCACCCCGAAATGCTGACATTTTTGCAGAACCGTAAGGAGGCATGGAACACGTAAAGCAATGGAGAGTCACAGAACTAACACGGCCCGTAAGATTAGTCAGTTCATTTATTTACTTCTTTATAGAGACAAGGCCCAACACTTAGTAATTAGGAAGGTTACTCCAGGCAGAAGAACCAGCATATCAATAGAAAAAAAGAATATTTAAGTTGATAAGAAAAGAAAGAACTGAGAAATTTTATCTCCTAGCCCATGCTAGCCAAAAGTTTCATTGTGTTTAGAGAAAGGTTAAGAAAAAGGAGGAACTGCAAATCAAAAGAACAAATGCCGGATTTAGGAGCTAAACTGTCAATCCAAAGCACTTATTCTACCAAGTCATGCAGACTGCTATAACTCTAAAAAAAAATGTTGATTTTGTGCATTTAACACTGGGGCCTGCTTGAGGGTAGAGGGTGGGAGGAAGGAGAGGATTAGAAAAAATACTTATCAGGTACTATGCTTACTACCCAGGCGACGAAATTATCTGTACACCAAACCCCTGTGACACAGTTTACTTATATAACAAACCATGGACCCCCAAACCTAAAATAAAAGTTTTTAAAAATTATGCTTAATATAAGTCCCATAGCTTGAGCTGGTTAAGATTTTTTTATCTTGTAAGAGTATCTATAAATTATATTTTGGCCTTTCCATTTTGACAATTAAAACATAGTTTTGGAGATTCATTCATTCTAAAAACTAAGCTTCCTTTTGGAAAGGATTCCAATTACCCAAAGTTTCTGGAGGGAGAAAGGGGGAGAAAAAACAGGTTTCATTGCGATCTATGTTTTGCTACCTTGTAAGGTAAAAGAAGAGGTTGCAGGATTAGATAGACAGAAAATGATATGGAAGTAGAGACACATTTCAGGATTTGCAAAGTTTGTGTCTGAGATACTTGCAGGAAATTCCAGAATCTCAAAGGAAACTTAAATCAAAATGAAATATATCGTCCTGAAAAATATTATTCCTAGAATTTTGGCAACTAAAATGCAATATCAACATTGTTATACTTTTTTGTGGACACAGCTGATGAAAGAAAACCAAACATGGCAATAAAACTTCCCACCACTGCAAGTTTGACTTCCCCCATGTAAGCAAGACCTTAAAGTTATGATAATAGTGCACTTATAACAACAGTGCTTGCATGTACCAGGAACTGTTTTAAGTACTTTAAGGATAATTGGTCATTTAATTTTCACAACAACCTATGAGGAAGATTCCATCACCATCCCCAATTTTACACATAAAGAAACAAATACAGAAAAGCAACAACTAGTAAGAGATGGAGCTAGGTTATGAACCTGGGCCATTTGCTTCCAGAGTTGGCATTCTTAACCACTTTATGTCTGTAAATTAGTTTTATTCTCATTTAGAAAAGGAATTGCCATGAGAGAAGAGAGTTCAATAGCACTCATGCTGATGTTTAACTGCTCGATGTCATTTCAATGTTATGGGCTATTGCAGGTATGTCTTGGAAATGAGCTATTTACAGCAAGGATGTTTGACCTCTCATTTCTGTAGTTCCCTGAGAAAAGAGCCTGTGTTCAATGATGAGCTCCCGTCCCGCATCCTGTGTGGCCTTGTGTCCATCAAGCCCAGTGTGAAGGAGTTCACAGAAACCTCAGCTGTGTTTGAGGATGGGACCGTGTTTGAGGCTATCGACTCTGTCATCTTTGCAACAGGCTATGATTATTCCTACCCCTTCCTTGATGAGACCATCATAAAAAGCAGAAACAACGAGGTCACCTTGTTTAAAGGCATCTTTCCCCCACTAATGGAGAAGCCAACCTTAGCTGTGATTGGCTTGGTTCAGTCCCTTGGAGCTGCCATCCCCACAGCAGACCTGCAAGCCCGCTGGGCTGCTAAAGTATTTGCAAGTAGGCGGGCCATTCCATCTTTCATTCATTTTATCAATGAACATTTATTGAACATGTGCTATATGCAAAGCACTGTGCTAGGGATACAAAGAGAACAAGACAATCATGTTCCTTGACCTCTCAGAGCTTAAAACGGGTTGTGGAGGATGCCATAATAGGGAAATTTGGGGGGTTCTAGCGAGAGGAGTTGGACAGTGAGTTATTTTACACAGAGCAAACAGCATGCAGGAAGTCATAAAGGTGAGGAAAAGCATGAAATGTGTAAGGACCCAGAAACATTTTGGTGGGAAGGGAATATAAAGCAGAGGCAGGGAGTGGCAAGAAATACAGGTTTATAAGTCATGTTAAAGAGCTTAAACTTCTCATAGGGATTTAGAAGGACTTTGCAAGATTTTAAGCAAGAAAAAACTAGCAGAGGATAACTGCAATGTCAGGCTACATTATGAAGGTTGGAAGGGCCCTGGTGAGTGTTGGAGGTATGCCAGAAACCTCACTGGTGTCAACTTCTGTCAGAATAACAAAGTCAGGCCACTCTGATTCTCGTGACAATCTTCTTCTTCCCTCCCTCTACTCTAGACCTCATGGTCTCCAGGGACTACAAGTAGGCTTATGTGAGGAAATCAAGAATATGAGGATGACATGGAGAAAGGCAATGTCTCAAATATATTGATTTAATTTACTCCAGTCATACTATTATTATCATTATTACTAAAAATGTTCTTTTACTCAAGTATTCTCCAAAATATTGAACAATATAGGTATAACTTACCCAACATAACTAATCTATAAAAACTTACACTATTGGTAATTAGTAAAACATAACAATCATGAAATATATATCTATTATCTAAAATTTTTGTGGATAAATTTATATTTCACATATACCATGAAATATCATTATTTAAATAAACCCCATCATTAAATATTTTGTAAACGTGCTCCCTGCAAAATACTTCCATTGCCTTTTTCCTTTGAAAGGCACAACAATGCCAAGAGCCTGAGGTATTATGAGAAGACTGGATACAGTTCATAAACCTAGGACATTTTCATGAAGCAAATGGTATCATTTATTTATTCCACAAATATTTACTGAACACCTGCTATGTGTTAGACTCTAACCTGGCATTTAGGACACAACAACAAATGAAGCAGAACAAAAATCTGGCCTCGTACTTTCTAGCAGGGTGTCCAGCCAATATCAATCATAGGGTACTACCAGGCTGACATAAGAGCCTAACGATGACTGTGAAGTGTTCATGCATTGCAAATTTTAGAGCAACTTTCATCCATTGTTACAAAGGCAAATAAGTTACCATCATCAGTTAAAAGAAGTTGCATTGATGTAGTGAAATTTGCAAAAAGCTAAAAAGTGTCTACTGCCCCTTAAAACACTTTAAATAGCTGCAGAAGATCTTTAAAATCCTATGCTTCCTTCCATTTTCTCATTTTAAAATGCCAGAAACCTTAAAGGGAACTGTTTTACCAGATTTTTTCTTCAGAGAAGTTTTAGGAAGAAGATATAGAAAAAAAAAAAAAGAAATTATTAAGCTATTATATGCATGAAGTGTACTGAGCACATATGTTGAGGATTAGGTCCTCCATAATGTTACAGAAATAAGAGACTGAGTGACTTGAAGTTACGACTGTCTCTGCTGTCCCTATCTCACTACAGGCCAGCTTTGCCATTCCCAAAGAAGGTCCATTAACTTTTCAGGTCTTTGTTTCTATGAACTGGTATTTTGCTAAAAATATCAAAGACAGCTCCTCTTGATACAAAAATTTTCAGGAATACAGTTCATAAAAACCAAATGAATTCCATCATATGTCATTATGCATTTCTGATGTCTTTGTTTTTTTCAATATTTTTCTCTTCATTTCTTTTCTAGACTCATGTACCCTGCCAACTATGAATGAAATGATGGATGACATTGATGAGAAAATGGGGAAAAAACTCAAGTGGTAAGCAATTGTACTTGCTAATAGAGCAAGTCCTAAAATGTGCCTTTATATGCAGAAAAACATTTATATGCTCTAAATATTGTCATTAGAGTTTACGTTTTTCGAACACGTGCAATAATCAAACAATATTTAGAGAGTAAACAGTCATTACACTTCTTTTGTGTAACTCAAGAATAGAGGTTTTCTATCAGTGATAATTTTGCCCTCCAGAGGACATATGGCAAAATCTGGAGACACTTTTGGTCATTGTGAGTGGAGAGGGCATGCTACCAGCATCTTATGGGTAGATAACAGGGATTCTGCTAACCATCCAGCAATGCAGAGCACAGTCCACCAAAACAAATAATTATCTGGCTCAAAATGTCAATAGTGCTGAGGTTAAGAAACGACTCTATAAATGACTACAGTTGACCTTTGAACAACACAGATTTGAATTGTATGGGTCCACTTATACATGAATTTTTTTCAATTAACATATGGCAGGCTGGGCACGGTGGCTCGTGCCTGTAATCCCAACACTTTGGGAGGCTAAGGCAGGCAGATTCCCTGAGGTCAGGAGTTCGAGACCAGTCTGGCCAACATGGTAAAACCCTGTCTCTACTAAAAATACAAAAAAAATTAGCTGGGCACGGTGGCGTGCGTCTATAATCCCAGCTACTCAGGAGGCTGAGGCAGGGGAATTACTTGAATCAGGGAGGTGGAGGTTGCAGTGAGCCGAGATCGCACCACTGCACTCTAGCCTAGGTGACAGAGTGAGACTCCATCTCGAAAAAAAAAAAAAATTGCAATTTTTTGGAGATTTGCAGCAATTTAAAAACCTCAAAGATGAATTGTGTAGCCTAGAAATATTGAATAAATTAAGAAAAAGATGGCATGTATAAAATATATGTAGATACTAGTCTGTTTCATCATTTACTACATGAAATATACACAAATCTATTGTTAAAAAATTAAAATTTATCAAAACTTAATGCATACAAACTCTAACAGACTATACATGGCACCATTCATAGCCAAGAGAAATGTAAACAAACAAAGATGCAATATTGTCATAATTGCATAAAATTAATGGTAGTACATGATGTACTAGTATAATAATTTTGTAGCCACCTCCTGTTGGTATTGCAGTGAGCTCAAGTGTTTTGAGTATCTACTTAAAATTCTGTGTGACATTAATTATTTTCACCTGAGCAGCTCATAGCTCCAGTAAATTCTGCATCACAGTAAAAAGTGATCTCTCAAGGTTCTCACATATTTTTATCACATTTAGTGCAATACCTTAAGCCTTTAATAACACCATGGGCTCCATATGAAGTGTCATTAATGATGTTGGAAGTGCTCTCAAGAAGCAGAGAAAAGTTATGACATTATAAGAAAAAAATTGAGTTGCTTAATATATACTATACATTGAGTTCTGCAGCTATAGTTACCCACCATTTCAAGATAAATGAATCTAGTGCAGCTATGCCAGCAGTCATGACATCTTGCACTTTTTGTAAAATATATTTTTATTTTGTATTGAAAATGCGGCTTTTTATGTGGGTTCAGGATTGCTATAAGAAAGTATACATATAGATTCTAATATAATTTGAGAAAAAGTGAAGTCATTATATGACAAAGCAAAAGGAAGGTGAAGGATCTAAAGCTGGAAAATTTAATGCCAGCAAAGGATGATTTGATTATATTAGAAAGAGCTTTGGCTTAAAAAATGTCAAGATAACAGGAGACGTGCTTGCTAACAACCAAGAAGGAGGAGATGAATTCCCAGATGCCATTATGAAAATCATTGAGGAGGAAGGATATCTGCCTGAACAGATTTTTAATGCAGACAAAAGTGCCCTATTCTGGAAAAAAAAAAAAAAAAAAAAAAAAAAGCAAGTCACAAAGGCCATTTATTAATAAGGAGGAGAAGTGAGCACCAGGATTAGGGAGGGAAATAATAAGCTAACTACTGTTTTGTGCAAATGCAGTCAGATTTATGATCAGGACAACCCCTATCTATGAAGCTACCCCCTCAAGCCTTGAAGGGAAAAGATGAATATCAGCTTCCTCTCTTTTGGTTATACAAGACCCTTTTTCTGGATTAGCTCTGTCAATGCTTTGTCCCTGAAGTCAGAAAGTCCTTGCCAATAAGAGACTGCCTTTTAAAGTTTTTTTTTTTTTGATATAGACAATGCCCCTGACCACCCAGAACCCCATGCGTTCAACATCGAAGGCATCTAAGTGGTCTAATTTCCCCCAAACACAACATTCTAATTCAGCCTTTATATCAGGGAGTCATATGGATCTTTAAGGCTCATCACATACCGTACTCCATAGAAAAGATTGTCAATGCTGTGGAAGATAACCCCAATAGAGAGAACATCATGAAAGTCTGGAAGGATTATACCACCGAAGATGTCCTAATTATTACAGAAAAAGCCATGAAAGCCATCAATCCTAAAACAACATATTTATCCTGGAGAAAACTATGTCCAGATGTTATATATGACTTCAGAGGATTTACAACAGAGCCAATCTTGAAAAAGATTGTGGATATGGCAAAATAAAAAGGCGAGGATGAAGGGTTTCAAGATATGGATCATGGAGAAATTCAAGAGCTAATAGACACCACTAATAGACACTTTTAATTCCACACTAGAGGAACTAAAAGATGACTTGATGGAGATGAGTGCTTCCAAAGCAGTGCCATATGAGAAAGAAGATATAGAAAAAGCCATGCCAGAAATAAATTGACATTAGATAATCTGGCAGACGGGTTCCAGTTATTCAAGACTGCTTTTGACTTCTTTTATAACATAGACCCTTCTATGATACAGGCACTGAAACTAAAGCAAATGATAGAGGAAGGATTACTACTATATAGAAAATCTTTATAGAAATAAAAAAGCAAAAGTCAGACGGAAATTATAATGTATTTCCATAATTACACCAAAGTGTCTGCCTCTCCTGCCCCCAATTCTACCTCCTTCATCTCTTCCACTTCTGCCACCCCTAAAACAGCAAGACCAACCCCTTCTGTTTCTCCTCCTCCTCCTCCTCAGCCTACTCAACATAAAGATGATGAGGATGAAGATATTTATAAGTCACTTCCACTTAATGAATAGTAAACATATTTTTTCTTCCTCATAATTTTCTTAATAACATTTTTTGTCCAGCTTACTTTATTGTAAGAATAGCATTTAATACATATGATATATAAAATATGTGTTAATCAACTGTTTGTGTTATTGGTAAGGCTTCCAGTCAACAGTAGGTTAATAAGAGTTAAGCATTTGGGGAGTCAAAAGTTACACATGGATTTTTGACTGCAAGAGGACTCAATGCCCCTAACCCCTGAGTTCTTCCAAAGTCAACTGAATATAGGGAGTTTCTTTACTTTTTCAAACATTTAACATGGCGTTGATATGTCAACCTAAAGGAAAACACGGAGACAAATTTAATATAAAAAGAACTGATTTGGGCCAAGTTTGAGGACTGCAACCCAGGAGCACAGGCAAATTGCCCTGAATATACACTCCATTAGCAGCAGTTACAAGTAGGTTTTTAAAGGAAAAACAAAAGTCAACTTCTAAGTTGTTTACCAAGAACTTACATTAAAATTATATAAGCTATTGATTGGCTATACACTGTTCTTTGTATCACAAATTCCAGGAACATGAAGATGATGGGTGAGACAGCTAGTCAGGAATCAAAATGCCTTTTAACAATTGCCCCCAGACATTGGTAGAGGGCAGCATGACAAGTCCCGTATGCCTGGCTATCTGAGCTTGATAAATTTTGCATACCCCACATAGCACAGACTACTCTGAGCTATTTTTCTTCTCTCACATTGAATGCCACAATGTAGTCACCCACTCAGGGCCTAGAGAAGAAAAGAAATGGAATCCTCAGATTCAACAAAACCTCCTCTGCTCAACTTCATCCAGTTCACAGAACACCTCTCAGAGCTGGGCACTTTTATGTGCTAACAATTCATGCAGTTTGATACCTTTTCCTTTAGAGCCCAGTAGGAATAAAGATGAGGAAACAGGTTAAAATGTTCATCTTATTGCTTAAATGATAAGCTGCTCTTCAGAGTTTCAAAAAGCAAATTAGGCCACGTTCCAACTAAAAGAACTATAGAGGCAGAAAGGGGGTGATCTCTTTTCTGTCATAAAAGGTAATGGCCAACACCCCTATAACAAAAGACAGGTTACAAGAGAAAAACATAACAGATTTATTATGTGCACATGTGTGCATAAGAGCCTTAGAAAACATGAACTCAAAGGAGGGCCAGTTCGTTCATGTTTAAATATTCTCTTCACTGGGGATAGGGGAGATGGAAGTGTAAAAGTAAATGATTTTTCAGAGGAAATTAATGAGTCCAAAGAACAGCAGCCCAGACCAAGTTTCTCTGTGCTTTGGGGGAGGTGTAATCACCCAACAGATTCATCTTGCTCACTGCCCAGAAAAGCTGATGCACTGAGAACAGCAGGTTTTTCCAATAGGGAGAGTTTAATAAACACACAGCTGTCAGAGGCATTTGAACCAGAGTGACTCCATCTTGAATAGGGGTTGGGTAAAATGAGGCTGAGACCCCTAGGCTGCATTCCCAGGAGGTTAGGCATTCTTAGACACAGGACGAGATAGGAGGGCAGCACAAGATTCAGGTCACAAAGACCTTGCTGATAAAACATGATTCAGTAATGAAGCTGGCCAAAACCCACCAAAACCAAGATGATGAAAAAAGTGACCTCTGGTCATCCTCACTACTTATTATATGCTGATTCTAATGAATTAGCATGCTAGAAGACACTCCCACCAGCACCATGACAGTTTACAAATGCCATGGCGATATCAGGAAGTTACCCTATCTAGTCTAAAAAGTGGAGGAACCCTCAATTCTGGGAACTGCCCATTTCTTTCCTGGAAAACTCATGAATAATCCACCCCTTGTTTAAAATGTAATCAAGAAGTAACTATAAGCATACTCAGTTGAGCAGCCCATGCCACTGCTCTGCCTATGAAGTAGCCATTCTTTTATTTCTTTACTTTCTTAATAAACTTGCTTTGACTTTATGGACTGGTCCTGAATTCCTTCTTGTGAGAGGTCCAAGAACCCTCTTTTGGGGTCTGGCCAGCTAAACAGAAGGACAGGAGTTTATTACTACTCAAATCAGCCTCCATGAAAATTCAGAGGCTAGGTTTTTTTAAGGATAGCTTGGTAGTCTGGGGCTAGGGAATGGGGAATGTTGATTGGTTGGATCAGGGATGAAACCACAAGGAGTCAAAGCTTGTCTTCTGGTCTTCCTGGGAGGAGACCACATGACAAGATGAACCAGTTTACCAGTCCGGGTAGTGCCAGCTGGCCCATCAGAATGCAGGGTCTGAAAAATATCTTGAGCACCAATCTTAGGCTGTACAATGGTGATGTTATCCACAGGAGCAATTGGAGACTTCTGACTGCATGACTCCTGAGCCCTAATTTCTTACCTTGTGGCTAATTTGTTAGTTCTACAAGAGCAGTCTGACCCCCAAGCAAGGAGGGGGTTTGTTTCTGGAAAGGGCTGTTACCATCTTTGTTTCAAAGTTAAACTATAAACTAAATTTCTCCCATAGTTAGCTTGGCCTATGCTCAGGAATGAATAACGGAAACTTGGAGATTAGAAGAAAGATGGAGTGATTACATTTTTTTCACAGTCATGATATTTTTAAAGGTGATTTCAGAGGTAACATCACAGGATATAGGAGACTGAAGGGAGGAAAGCATGTCAAACAAAGGCTGTCCTGTTCTGCAGATGAAACCTCACAGAGAGCAGCTCTCAGAGTCAGTAGCCTATGATGAAAGTTTCTCTGTCAGACATTCAGCGGTGCCTGACTCTCAGTCTCTCTCTCCTGCGAGTTAATATTTCCTCGAGTGGGCAAGGGAGGCCTCCGAGAAACCTAGTTTCCATCTTCTGTTTACTTCCCTTTATTTTCCCCACAGATAAAAATCTCCTTCACAAAGGCAGCTTTTCAGGGCTATTTCTGTCTGCAGGCCCTCTGAATGGCCATCTCAAAATCTTTCGAGGAAGTATATATTTTGCAGTAAAATACTTTTTGTTTTCTTTAGTATGAAACAATGTATATTATTAGATTATAGAAGCATTAAAACCATCCATGATCCCACTTTTAAACAAACTAATCTGAAAGTCTAACATTGGGGCAGATTCTAAGCAATGTATTATAAAGAATAATGTGTTAATGAGTAAACTAAGTTAATTGGTCTCCTTAAACCAGAGGGTCAGTTTACTCCACACCACATGGCCAAAGGCAAAAGTCCAACATTACATCAAACTCAGATAGAGATTAGGAAGGAGGAGAAAAGCAGCTCGCTTAGCCAAAGAAAAAGCAATAAATTCAATTTTGTAGAAAAGGGGGGTATAAATGGAATTGCCATTTAAAATATTATTTTTCTGAAAGAAAACATAAGAAATTAATGGTCTTAATTGCAACTGTAACACTTATTGCAGTATGTTCTCTTCTTTCCTCAGGTTTGGCCAGAGCCAGACTTTGCAGACAGATTACATCACATATATGGATGAGCTGGGCTCTTTCATAGGGGCCAAGCCTAACATACCATGGCTCTTCCTGACAGATCCCCGCCTGGCCCTGGAGGTGTACTTTGGCCCTTGCAGCCCATATCAGTTTCGACTGATGGGACCAGGGAAGTGGGATGGGGCCAGAAATGCCATCCTGACCCAATGGAACCGGACAGTGAAGCCAACCAGGACAACAGTTGTCAGTGAAGCTCAGCGACCCCACCCCTTTTACAATTTGCTTAAAATGCTTTCATTCCCATTACTCCTTCTGGCTGCTACACTTACATTTTATTAATGAGAAAGTCTTTGAGGTCTCAAAGTTCAGAGTAGAAGTGTAATCACACAATACAACACACACACACAATCACAACATAGTTCCTCTCTCCTTTCCTGAAGATATGAAAATCAGTCTTGGCCCATTTGAATTAAAGTATAAGTAAAATGGAAAATACTCAGCCTCTCTCTCTGTTGGGAATCTGTTCTCTAAAAGGCTTTTCACATGCTGAATTGGCAAATTTGGGGATGCTTAAGACAAGACAGGAAGTTGAATATGCATGAGCATGGATTTTCAGGCTGAACAAAGTTTAATAAAATGTAAAGGCATTTTATTTTGTCCATTATAGTATATCAACCAAATGTATTTTTCACATTAACTGAAGTTCTTGACATTAAATCAACATAGAGAGTTAAGTTCATACCAAGACAACAACAAAGATAAAATGAACACATTGCTTAAAAGATACATACTGCCAAAGCTCTCCCAAGAAGAAACATATAACCTGAATAGACCTAAATCTATTAAAGTACTTGAATTTGTAGTTTAAAAACTCTTCCACAAAGAACAACAGGCCAAGATGGCTTCACTGGTTAATTCTGTCAAACATTTAAGAAGGCAGTAGACCAATTATACACAAAATTTTCCAGAAGATTAAAGAGGACAGAATAAACCTCAGCTCATTGTACGAGGTCATCAAAGCCCTGACACCTAAACAAGACAAACACAATCTAAAAATGTAAAATATAGATCAATATCCTTCATGAAGATATATGCAAAAATTCTTAACAAATGTTAATATAATCCAACAGTATATAAAATAAATCACATAACCAAGTAAGAATTATTCTGGGAAAGCAATGTTGGTTTAATAGTCAATGTAATTCACCACATTTGTAAACTAAAAATGAAAAACCATATGATCATCTCAATAGATGCATAAAAAGCATCTGACAAAAGCCAACATCCATTCCTGAAGAAAACAACAAAGTGATAGAAGGAAACTTCAACATGAAAAAGAGCATCTATGATAAACCTACAACTAACATCATACTCAATGGTGAAAAACTAACTGCAGTATTTCTAAGATCAGGAATAATATAAAGGTCTTGGTTCTCACCACTTCTAGTCAGCATCCTACTGGGGTTTCTAGCCAGTGCAATAAAGAAAAAAAAAGAGAAAAGATATCAAAAGTGGAATGGAAGTAGAACTTTCTTTATTCTTAGACAACATGATTGTCTATGCAGAAATTTTGAACTGTACACAAAAATTACTAGAATAATTGTATTTCTGTATACTAACAGTAAATGGAAAAATAGAAAATTGTAAACTATTATTTATAACATCCAAAAATATGAAATATTTAGGATAAGCCAGCATAAGAAAGGTAAAATCTATACACTGAAAGCTAGAAAACATAGCAGAGAGAAATTAAAGGTCAAAATAAATGGAGAGATACACTTATCTTGGGTTGGACCACCAATATTGTGGTGATGTCAATTATCCCCAAATTGATCCATAGTTTCAATGCAATACTCCTAACATACTTTTTTATAGAAGTTTATTCTAAAATTAATGAGGTATTTAAAGGACCTAGAATTGTTAAAAATAACTTTGAAAAGCCCGGGCACAATGGCTCACGCTGGTAACCCCGGTACTTTGGGAGGCTGAGGCAGGCGGATCACCTGAGGTCAGGAGTTCGAGACCAGCCTGGCCAACATGGAGAAACCCCATCTCTACTAAAAATACAAAATCAACCAGATGTGGTGGTACATTCCTGTAATCCCAGCTACTTGGAAGGCTGAGACAGGAGAATCGCTTGAAGTGGAGGTTGTGGTGAGCAGAGATAGTGCCATTGCACTTGAGCCTGGGAAACAACAGTGAAACTCTGTCTCAAAAAGAAAACAAAAAAATCTGGAGCACTAATACTACCTGACTTCCGATTTCAAAATTTCTTATTTTATGAAGCTACAATAATCAAGTCAGTATGTTATGTTGTGAAGATAAACAATAGGTCAATAAAAAAGAATGGAATGTCTGGAAATAGAATCACACGATATAGACAAAGGTGAAAATTCAGTAAAGATTGGAGAGTCTTTTCAACAAATGGTGCTGGAATCATTGGATATCATGCGATATGAAAAAAAAAACCTTCAGTCAATACTTCGCACTATATATAAAAAGTAACTGAAAGAGTATTACAGAACTAAAACCCTAAAACATCCAGCAGAAAATGAAAATCTTTGAGTTAGGCAAAAATGTCTTACATACACTACTAAATGCACAATATTCATTTTAAAAACTGTGTAAATTGGATTTCGTCAAAATTAAGAACAATTCTAATATTCCCTTAGGAAAGAATATAGTAAGTACATTGATGCTTATGACATCCATATTATTTGTATCTAATAAAAGCAGGATGAACATTCTAACTCAATTTGTCTAATTGGAGAGATGGATAAGACATAGTAGAGGAAGTTCAGACTTGAAAAGAAAAATGTATACCAAACTATCTCAGTTAGTTTTTAGAATATATATAATTTATCCTAATCAAAATTGGCTCAAACCAGATGTGTCTCCAAAGTATTCTCATGTCCATGTGTGTATGTGAACACACATGCTAGTGTTGTGTTGTGTTTAGTATGATGCTAGATTGTATAACAGAAAGAGTCTGTAAGAATTATAAGCTGATTTTCCAAATATCCTATGCAAATATCTCTGAGTCCTCTGTTCAATCTGGGGACTACCAATGAAGACTAATCTGGAATCTTGGAGAGAGACACTTGGGAAGAACAAGAAAAATAATATTTTGAGTGGGGGTCTCTGTTTCTGGAACATGTTTCAGGGTGTGAGAGTCTCGTTCCCTCCTCAGACCTGGTACTAGAGGGATGCTCTCCTCAATCAAGACTGTGGTGAAAGTGTGGCTAAGTGGACTGCTGAGCCCTTCAGACTTAGTTTATTTGGGCCAACTAGAAACTTTTTTGTAATTCAGACTTCTTGATATTTTATTCAATCATACGGATAATATTACTTTGCACTAAATTGAATTTGATGGAATGCTGCTTATAACTTCTGTGTATTTGGTCCTGTGTAGTAAGTAGACAGAAGTATGGTTCTTCCCATCGTCTTTACCAACTATGCAAAATAAAATGAGAACAAAGAGCCATTAAGGAGTGACAAAAGGCGAGGGAGAATGCCAACTCAAAGCTAACTCATGCACCTCATTCTTCTGATTGGGCAGCCTGCTCATCTGTGAAATCTATGTTTGTGTGTATATACAATCTGTGACTGAATCTAGTGTAAGGACTATGCCAGACAAACCCATTAATAAACTCACCAAATAAAACTCTTACCAGGTGATTCCCAAAGACAATTACAGCTTTTCAATCAGATTGATAGCAAATCTCACAGTTAAAAAACTACTGTTTTACATCATGAGATACAGAAGAAACCATATTTTTAATGTTTCACTTTGCCTCTAAAATCCTAGCATAAATTAACATATTTTTAAAATAGGGTTAATAAAAGTGGTTTATACCTGGAATCCCAGCATTTTAGGAGGCCCAGGCACAAAGATTGCTTAAGCACAGGAATTTGAGACCAGATTAAGCAACATAGCAAAACCCTGTCCTACAAAAAAAAATTAACATTAAAAAATTAGCCAGGTTATATGATTCAGATGTGTGTCCCCTCCAAATCTCATGTTGAAATGTGATCCCCAGTGTTGGAAGTGGGGCCTTGTGGGAAGTGATTCTCTCATAAACGGCTTGGTGCCCTCCCCAGGGTAATGAGTGAGTTCTCATTCTATTAGTTCACATGAGAGCTATTATAGTTGTTTAAAAGAGACTGGTACCTCCTCTCCTCTCTCTTGCTCCAATTCTAGTGCTCCCTTTCACACCGTGTGACATGCCTGCTACCCCTTCACCTTCTGCCATGATTGTAAGAATCTTGAGGCCTCACCAGAAGCAGATGTGGGTGCCATGCTTCTTGTATTGTCTGCAGAATGATGAACCAAAATAAACCCCTTTTCTTTATAAATTACCCAGTCTCAGGTATTTCTTTATAGCAACACAAAATGTGTAACTGGCAAAAGGGTCCTGCTGCTTGCCGCTTGTAGAAAGATGCCAACATAACAAGAGCAAAGTGTGACAGAGAAAGAGTGAGTTTTATGATCCGTGTTAGCAAGAAGAGTGGGCAGAATTCTTTCCCCAAAATTTCCACTCTTCAATTTGTGGAAGGAACGCAGGGCTTTTTGTTTTGTTTTGTTTTTTTGTTTTGTTTTGTTTGTTTGTTTTTAAGTGACAGGGGTTTGGAATGCAGGAGGGGAAGAGGGCTTAGAGGTGTCGAGTGGCATGATGTGCTCCAGTGGCTTATCTTGAATTATTGTTCCATTTGGTGAAGGGGCCAGTGCCATCCTGGACCCAACCAGGTTACAAATTAATTGCAGTCCATCTTGCAATTAATTTCTAGCCAAGGGTGAGTTTTGGCCTTGACTGAGAAGAGAATTCCAGAATTATTTTGTCCCTGTCAGGATCTGGCTCCCAAAGCTTCTAAGGAAATATATAACCAGGTAAGTGAGACTGGTGAGCACTTAACAAGCATCTGAGTTAATAAATGTGCATAAGGCATGGGAGCATAGAATGGGAAAAGAAAGGGAGTGGAGGTTCACAGCACATTCTAAGGCTGGATTTCTCCAAGTTATATCTTGAAACTGGGGAGAAAGGAGGAAAGAAAACAAAGTTTTAAAACGCACTTTGAACCCAAGCTGCTTGGTTAGAAATGGACTGATACATTAGGTGTGGTGGCATGCACCTGTAGTCCTAGCTACTTGGGAGGCTAAGGTGGGAGGATTACTTGAGCCCAGGAGTTCAAGGTTATAGTGAGCTATGGTCACACCAGTGTACACTAGAGCCTGGGTAACAGCAAGACTCTGTCTCTAAAAACTAAAAAAAATAAAAAAATAAAAATAATAGATACAGCATTGTAGTAATAGGAATTCACTAATGTTGATCCTCTTCTCTCTCTTATATTTGTATAGTGTCACATCTGAATCTTTTACAAACATTTATCTATTAATTTATATGGCATTTCCTCTGTTAATGTCACTCTGCCGTATTTTATAATGAGGAAATTGAAACTTTGAGGTAGTATAGAGGCAAAGCTAAGCCTCCTGCTTTCCAATCCAAGGTTCTCTCCAAGAACTATTTGGCTATTATTTTCTCTAAACAGCACATGAGAGAATTGAGAGCCAAAAGGACATAGTTATATCACTACTTATGCAATATTTTTCATATATGAAATAGGCGGTACTCTTCATAAATATAATTAAATGCATTGTGCCTATTTTATTGATCTATATGTGTATCTAATACACACAAATATGCATGTATGTATATAAAATGGGCACAATATATATGTATATACTATATATGCATATGTATATAAAATGGGCACAATGCATTTAATCATACCTACAAAGAATATTACCCACTTCATAATGAGTAATATGACGTGTGTGTGTGTGTGTGTGTGTGTGTGTGTGTGTGTGTGTGTGTCCAAAATCATAAAGGAGATGTGAAGGGACTAATGTAGAGAGCGAGAGAAATTTGTCCTGGTATCTCAAGAAAGGCTTCCCAGAGGAGGTGCCATTTGATCTGGACTATGAATATGCAGGAGAAGATGAAAAAGAGTATTCTAAGCAGAAAGAGTACATTCTTCAAAGACGTGGTAAAACAAGTTCAGTGCTAAGAGTAAAGAATGTAAACAGGCAAGTGGTAGAAAATAAGGATGAATAGGAAGCCTAGGTCAGACAATAAAGAGCTTAACATGTCATGCTGAGTTTGTAACTGATGATGTCTACCACAGAGATCTTAAGGAAATGGCGATGATATGACCTGAATTTTGTAGGAAGAGAGCTCTGGCAGTAGTGTGGAGGATGGACAAGTGTCTACCTGAATGTACAGGGTAAATGGAACGGTAGAATCAAGGAAAACATTACTGTTTCCATTGAGAAACTGAGTAGATCACAACTCTTCCATCTGAACTAAGTAATCCCAAAGGACTAGGTCTTCAGTACAAAATAGTGACAAAAATTAGGATGAGCTAAATTTGAGATGCCTGTGAAGATGCCCCCAAGAAAACTGGAAATCTGAATCTGGAAGGCAGAAAAGAGAGATTTCAGATTAGTATGGTTAAAAATAGCCACTGGAGCCACAGACAGGGATGAAACCAGCCAGGGAGAGGGTGTAGAACCAAATAGGAAAAGAAAGAAGTAAACGAAAGAAAGAACTGTAGAAGAAAATAAGAAAAGAACCCTAGTTGGGAAAGGGAAAAAACAGAATTAAGAAGGAATAATTAGAAAGGTAGAAAAGGAAATCAGGAGAGAGTAATGTGCAGGGGTATAGTAAAAGGAGTTTCAAGGAGTTAGTAAACCCAACAAATTGCCCATCAACAGGACAATTCCAAAATCCATCTGAAAGAATTATGAGGAAGAGGAGATAGGAGAAAAATGGCAAAGGATTTAAACAAAAAAAATTGTCACGGGATGAAAACATGAAACATAAACATATTTTTGAAATTTCAATCTCAATTAACATAAAAAATGCAAATTCAAACAATAAAATGCCATTTTAACCCTAAGATTAGGAAAACAGATTTAATAGAAAATTAGCAAAGCTGGCAGGGTATGATAAAAAGTAGTCTTTCTCGAATGGTGATGAGTAAAAGAAAGCCAAAGGGAAGGGGAAGTGGCGGGAAGAGTGCTCCCTACTGAGAGGCCCCTATCTGCAAAGTTCTGGAGACAAGAAAAAACACGGCGCATTCGAAGAAATGGGGAAAATCCTTTATGGTTTCGAACAGAGTTGGGAGGGAAAAGGCTAGAAATGAGGCTGGAGAGGAAGGCAATGCCTCTAGTGATAAGGGAGATTCTTATACTAAATACTCAGCAGGGGTCTGGGCCTTACTGGGCAGCCACACAGATCAACAGGCAGGCCAGTTAGACATGGCGCCTTGCTCTGTATCTACCAATCTCTTTAAGGACATAAACCACAATCTGGTTTATACATTACTTTGATGATTATAATACTTTGATAATTAACAAATGTATATCTGGATGCAATGTCATAATATGGCTTTTTAGTAAAAAGTACTTGAAGGCAAAATGAATATTAGATAAAAAAATGTAAGCTACAAGGAAATGATAGCTGATATTTAAGCCACAAGGAAATGATAGCTGAAATTTCTATGCATATATTTAAAATTTACATCTTACATTGAACTGCAGTGACCTAGGTGCCTTCAACTGCCCTCTCCTTAGATTTAATAAGGTGTAGATAGCTTCACAGATTACCTTTTCTTACAATAAAAGAAGTATTGTGAGAGCCTTTATGACTACATTCATTAATTTCTCCTCTCTGAAATAAGACAACGTAATCTTCAGGTATTTGGTTTACTAATATGTCACAGATTCATCACCACCCCACCCAACTAATCATCAAATGAGTTTCGTAGCTAAGAACCAACTCATGTTATATACCTGCCTTCTTAATGTATTAAGAAAATCCTTAAGCTCCATTAAGCTTTGGCCACAAATGAGACATCCAAACCCAGATACCTCTGGGGACTAGACTGAAAAAATAAGTGAGTAAAGCAGACAGATTGCATATTAATCATTCTGTTGGCACATTAAACATAGAGAAATCATCCTTTACTTCCACAAAGATATTTGCAGGCCCAGGACAACAACCAGATTTTCTAAACTTTTTAGAGAAGCCTTGTATTGATATTTTCATCTGTAATTTTCTGGATTTTTAATGTTTAGCAACAACTTTTTAAAAAAGATTTGTAAGTCTTAGATGGGCTGGAGAAAACTCAGTAAGGGCAGATTTCAGCCGAAGAACCTGCAATTCAAGACCTTCTCCTTACCTTCTCTGGAAAAAATATGTATTGCCATCTTCCAGCCACCATTTTCAAGGTTCAGAGGGAGTTTAAAGCTCTCCTAATTTAACCCTTGGTTGATATTTGTGTTCTCTCTACAATATCCAGCCTCCTCTTTAACACCTCTTTGGACACAAAATTCATTCATTACCCTCTAGAGCAGCCTTCAGATAACTGACTGCCTCTGGCATTTACCCAGTACAGCCACCAATCATTCATAGTGGTGGACACCAGCCCTGTGACATAGAAAGAGGTTCAAATGCGGAAGTGACAGCTACCTGCTCAACAACTCAAAGCAAAACACTAAACTGATTCCAAACTAGAGTCTTCATAACTTAATAGAATATTTAAAAAGGAATATTTCTAGGAATTTGTTATATAGATATTTTTGCATAAATGCACAAAGATGGATGAACAAGGAAAATCATTGCAGTCTCACTTGTAATCATGAAAACCTGGAAACAATTCAAATATCTATAACAGTATAAAATAATATACAGTAAAACATTGAGATCAACCTATATATACTGACATGGAACTCTTTTCAAAATATATTGTTTAATGAAAAAAGCAAGTAATAAAATAGACAGTATTTCTTCATTTATGTAAAGTCCATGTATCTATGTGTATATAAATGTTATGTATACACAAAAGGAAATGTCTGAAAGCCAACTGTCATCAGTAGTTTTCTCTGAAAATTAGATTGGGGCTGGAAATGGGAGGAAGGAGTATGAACTTTGTGCTTTTGTTTCTACATACTTTTGTATTGTTTGAGTTTTTTCAAGGAAGACATTTTCATACATGACTTGTTTTATATTTAAGAAAATAATTTTTAAAATAGGTATCATTTAGTCTAGAAAGCAATTGGTGAACCTTGTGAAGACAAGAGAAAAATGAAAGATTTTGTGTATGAATTTTAGTCTCAACTGCAAACTACTTTTCTGCGTTCTCAATGACACTACTTTGTCCTGTGTGTCATGTTACCACTCCCTGCATTCAGATGATTGTGTTTGTGCATTATATAACAATATTAATTGTGCTACTGCCAGAGAGGACTGTGACTAATGAGGTATACGCTCATTAGAATGTACTTTAGCAGAATACACAGTTGTAGATAAGCCAACAAAAGATTGAGTCCAAGTTGTGAACTTCTCCTTACCTTTCCTGAAAACAACATGAATTGTCATCTTCCAGTCACCATTCTCAACGTTCAGAGGGAGTTCAAAGATCTCAGCCTATGGATCTCAGCCTCTTTGCCCTGCACATGAGCAAGGGAAGAATAGTGGAATCACAAAAGTCCCCAGGTAATATATGTAATTTTTTTCGTAATGCGTCACCCAGATCAATGCTGAGATCTGGAAAGAGATGACCATAGGTTGTGATAATGCCTTGCCACCTCCCCATCTATCCTCCGCTCTGCTGCAAGTCTGGCCACAGCATGTCCTGCTCAAAACCCTTCAAAGGCTTCTCGTCACCTTTTGGATAATGCCCAAACTTAACAGCAACTGAGGTCCTCTGTGATCTGGCTCTACTGTTTCTCATTTTTACCTCTTCCTTGCTCCCTCTTAATACTCTGGTAGCATTGGACTGGTGATATTTCCTAAACTCATACCATAATGATCCTCACCTCTTTTGTCCAATTCATGCTGTTTCCCTGGTCACAGATACCTTCCATCATCCCACACACAACTCCTGCTCTTTGTTATTTATCTGTACTCTTTCTGCACAGTGGTTTTCCTGGGGACCATTGTCTTCATTCCTCTTTGCCCATAACTATCCTTACATATACATGTTGAAATGATTACTACAGTCAAGGTAATTAACATTTCCATCATCTCACCCTTCCCTAATTGGTGTGTGTGTGTGTGTGTGTGTGTGTGTGTGTATGTGGTAAGAGCACCAAAAATCTACTCTCTTAGCAAATTTCTAGTGTACAATACAATGATATCTGCAAGAGGCAGGCAAACGCGTAGGCAGACAGGGGCAGGTCCCTGGTGAAACCCCACCTTTAAGCCAAAGACAGTTTAAAGCCTGAAAGCCAAGCTACAAGTCAAATCTACAGACTGGATTGAGAACCTCTCTTCCCATTTGGTGCACTTTCCTCTGAATGATCCCTACCCTTCACCTATTTTACATATACCTACCCTTCCCTAATTGGTTTTTTACACTGCCATGCCCACTGAGTTGTGCCTTTGTTTTAACCTTTTTTGCATACTCACAAACCAATCACCACTCCCCCAATCTGAGCCCATAAAAGCCCTGGACCCAGCCACACTGAAGGGGAGACCACCCGACTTCATGTGGTGGACCACCCTCATGGCCCCTGTTTGCTGAGAGCTGTTCTGTCACTTAATAAAGCTCTTCTCTGCCCTTCTCACCCTTCAATTGTCAATGTAACCTCATTCCTCTTGGATGCATGACAAGAACACAAGAATTGCTGAACACGGGTATGAACTGTAATACAGGTGGGCTGGGGCACTCCTGGGCCAGTCATGGGGTGAGCCAGTGTGCAAGTCACTGTCAAACGGGTACAGTACCTACTGCAGCAGACCTGGGGCCGAGTCAGGCCCAGGTTGGGGCATCACCAGTCAGACACTTCCAGCTGGCAAAAGTGACTGAGAAAAATCCTCTGTCAGTGAAACTATTAACTATAGTCCACATGCTGTATATCAGACCTCTAGATTTTTTCATCTGACAAAACTGTAACTTTGTTTCTTTTTATCTACATCTCCTGATCTCCCCCTACCTCTGGTAACCACCTTTCTACTCTATTTGTGTGTATTCCGCATTTTTTAAGATGCTGCATGTAAGAAAGATGTGGAGTACTTTTTTTCTGTGGCTTATTTCACTTAGCATAATGTCCTCTAGGATCATCATGTTGCAAATGGCAGGATCTCCTTCCTTTCTAAGGCTGAATAATATTTCTGTGTGTGTGTGTGTGTGTGTCTGTGTGTGTGTGTGTGTGTGTGTGTGTAGAAACCAGCCCTTTCAAAAGATTCCATGCCTGATTTCAACCAACTGCCTGACTGATAAGAGATCACCGACAACCACGGAGTGGTTCTGGCCAGTCTGCAGAGAAGGTGCAGTGAGGGTTTTGTGTCCTCTGCTTCACCTTTTGACATCAGAGGGCCAAAAATGCCACCCTTGGGTCATGCTAATCCTGCCATTTTTTGAACATGGGTCCCATGAAGGAAGATGAAGTTCAGTTGTGCACGTAAATGTTTCTCATTTCATAAACACTTATGATTCCTCCTATAGTATATTGAATTTGCATATTTAGCCACCCTGCTCAACATAAGTTCATGTTCCCTTTGCCCCACCTCCCCCCTACTCACAAAAGTGTCTGCTTCTAGCTTCTGGCCAAAGGCCATGCTTCCCAGCTGATCAGAAGGGCCACCCTTCAGGCTATAACCATTTATGAGAAATAAAGCTCTCCTTTACAAACTTATGAACCTTGTCATTCTTCAACTGACACTAGTATATCATGATCCACCAAGCTTAAAATCTTACAAATAACCTTTATTGTCTCTGTCCTCTTAGCTATTTGTAGTTATTAGGTCACCAAGATCTGAAAATAGACACATCTATGAGAATAGAAGAGGCAAAGTCAAACCACAAGATATCTATATTCTTCCTGAACTTCTCCCTATGTGAGCATTTGTGCACCTGCACTTGTGCACATGCACATGCATGCACGCACACACACACACACATAGATTTGAACATGAAATACATTGGGCTTAAAGTAAATAAGTTAATTCTGTTGGCAACCTGTTCTTGTTCCCACTTTACTCTACTATTCCCTAAAAGTACATCCAATTCAATGAAATGTTAGCAAATAATTCCAATTTTTCTATAGGAAGACAAAGGAATACACCTGACACCAAAAGGCAAATATTAATAAAAATTCCTCATTAGATCTGTTTCCTCTCAAATTCTTCTCAGATTACTTGTCATCCCCACCCTTTTATCAACCCTTCCTCCCGGGAGCTTCTCCATCTTTGGTTCCAAACTAACTGCCTCCCCCACCATCTACACACTGTAGGAAAGAAAAGATTGTTCACACATTGCAAGGTTCATAGCTGAGATCCCTATAACAAAAGACAGATTAACAAGAAAAAAGGCCAGGCATGCTGGCTCATGCCTATAATCTCAGCATTTAGGGAGGCCAAGGCAAGAGGGCTGCTTAAGGCCAGGAGTACAAGACAAGCCTAGTCGATGTAGCAAGACTACACCTACAAAAATAAGCCAGGTGTGGCAGTGTGTGCCTGTAATCCTAGCTACTTGGGAGGCTGAGGTGGGAGGATTGCTTAAGCCTAAGAGGTCAGTTGCAGTGAGCCATGATTACACCACTGCACTCCAGCCTGGGCGAGAGTAAGACCCTGTCTCCAAAAAAACTCAAAACAAACAATAAAACAGAAAAAAGAGAAAAGCATACACATCTATTTAATACAAGTTTCACATGACACAAGGGCCTTCAGAAATAAAGATCCAAAGAAACAGGGAAACACGTACTTTTTAGCTAAGTTTGATGAAGTAGATAGTTGAGGAAAAGTATGATCAGACAAAAGGCGCATGCTGCAATCGTCAGAGTAGGTAGACAGGCAGATATGAATAGGGCAGGATGGGGCCCCAAACAATGTCAGGTAACTGTCAGGCAATTGTCAGGCCATCTCCTCAGGAGTGATAAGTGGTCACAGCCAGTACCAGGGAGCGGAAAATTTCCTATCAAACAGGAAATATCTTGAGCTTGTGGGCAACAACTTCCCAATAAGAACTTAAAAATAGCAAACGTGTCCAGGCATGCACAGTAAGGGACAAAATGGCAACATTTCACCTTCTTCTGAGGACATGTCCAGGCATGCACAGTGAGGGGCAAAACAGGAGAGTTTGACTGGTACATAACCTTTCTCTGTATGCACTAGACTGGTAAGGGGAAATTACCTTAAAAGAGCATACACATGACTTCAACTAGCAAATAGCGCATGTGGTGCTTCCCAAACGCTGGCAAGTCACTACTTATGCTGCGATTAGCCAACAGCCTGCCCAAGGGGAAGGATGAGGGGAGGAAACTAAGAAGAAACATGAAATCGTAACTATAAGATTCCTCAGCCAACCATCAGGCGGGGCACTCAGTCTTTCAGGTTACCCACGTGATCCGTTCCAAGTATACTTTACTTCAATAAACCTTCACTTCTGCTTTAAATCTACTTCTGTCTCTTGGCCGAATTCTTTCTTCCACGAAGGCAAGAACCCAGGACTGTGAACCCTGCCCATACTCATTGCTGGTAACATAATGGAAATAGACTGTGGGCAACTTAGCAAGGCTGGTTTGTTCAGATTATTCTCTGTGTCCCTGTGTCTTCAGAGATAAGGATGCTCCTTTCCTCTGAATATAGGGAGGGTACCTCAAAATGAGGGACTTATTCAGAGGAAGGTCAAAGAATTATTTTATGGCCTGTTTCAGGGAAAAAAGACAGCAAGAAAGTCAAGGAGTACTTTCTGCTTGTGCTGTTTTCTCAAATGCCAAGCTGTCATATTTTGAAACAATGTATTCTCAATCCCATCACCACCAAGCTTCCACTCTTTTCTCATTAGAACAATTCCATTCTCTCCGGCTTTTTCAGCTCAGTACCCTAACATCTCTTATCCCAGTTAACAAAGGATTATCCTTTGAAAACATCTGGGAATGGTCCACACAACTACTTTTCCTCATGTGTCATAATTTTTTGTCCTGTGACAAGTACATCCAGTACGGGCTTGAAAGGTAAAAAAAGCCATAAAGAAGCATCTGCAATCAGAAAGAGGTTGTAGAAAAGAAGAAAAAAGACAGCTATTTTGCTTTCTCTGCAGTTAGAGCCAAGAAAACTATAGTTAGAAAATTGGATTTTATTCTAAAATTTGGATATTTTCCCCACATCTCTTCTCTGGATAGATTATAATTCTATACCCTCATCTCAAAACTTTTAACATAGGCAGAACAACAGGTATTTGCATTGCTTTTAAATATCTGGTTGTGACAAAGCTTGTTGTTGATCAGACTCCCTGTTTCACTCATATATATTATAATGGTTTTGTTTTGTAAATGTGTTACACACAACAAAAATGTGATTGCTTCAAAATATTTATAACATATTGAGGAAATTCAGGACACACCACCCCAATGTAACTGTAGGAGACCAGAATATGCCACCTTAAGAATGCCTCTTTGGCACAAAAATTATTTAAAGTTGATTATTTTGAGAAACAGCAGACACAAGAGAAGCTTTAAAAACAGAAGATATTTTTGTAAGGAAAATTTGTATCTTTAAAGGAAATCTTAATTTGTAAGGGTATCTCCCTCTCTGTACCAGGAAGAGAAGGATTACTTAATTATTAGAAATTCTTATCAGGGGAAAAGTCATCAGCAAAAATCTGCATAATAAACCTTGTTCTTGTTTAACAGGCTTTTCACGGTGTAATTTTTTTCTTGTCATAACTGAGTCTCTCTCACATACTTCTTTGTATCAGGGAACCATGGTATTTAAGCTCGAAGTCAAAGCCACCTGTTTCAGATCTACTCCAGGGAACTCCTCATTTTTCCCTGAAAATATATAGATAAGATATACATGTGATTAAACTTCTGTGTTTTTTTCTCTTATTAATCTTTTATTGCAAAGGTCTGTCCCAACTGAGAACTCATGCAGGGTAGAGAGAAAAATCATGTTTCTTCACCTGCAGCTCATTAAATGACTCAAAACAACATTTAAATAGGAAACCAATGAGGTGTTTAAGCAGGGAAGTAGCAAAAATTGATTTAACAGTATAGGAAAATAATTTTACTTCAAGGCAGAGAACGTGTTGTAAATGGGAAAGACTACAAACAAGAACACCCATTGAAAAGCCACTGCAACAATCCAGGCCTGATTTCAGCAATTCAGAAGTTATGACAATTTTGACAAGAATATGGCTGAAGTGTCCCGTTATCTATAAAAGGAATATTTCATAAACACTTTTGTAAGAGAAAGCTTAAACTATTATACAACACAAAATATTTTAAATACTGTGGAAGCAATCACATTCTCACAATTAATGTACTAGTTATAAACCATTACGTGCTTTTGAAAGTATATTCTTAAAAAACTTCCACTGGGCAAGAACTTGTCCAGTAGTTCAAGTGTGTACAATACCTGGCACACAATATGTACTCAATAAATATTTACTAAATACATACATACATTCATCATTTCTTTAAAAATACCACCCCATTCAGATACCACACCTATTTACTGGCTTTACCACCTCCACCTACCATCCCGCCTCCAGTTACTATGGAAAAAATGTCTTTTATCCATAGCATATTCTCATAGAATATGAGCTACAATCCTAGCATGTAAATATTTGAAAATAGACCAGAAATTATCTTTGACTTATAAAATTAAACAACATAATTTTAAATCACACAAAATATAGTAGGATTAAAAGTTAGGAATATGTCTGCAGAGAAGAAAGCCAGCAAAAATTCAAGTTGTTTGTTTTCCTAAACACTAGTCATATTGGAAATGTGTTGTGTTAAAAGACAAAATTACAACAAATCTAGTTTTACAGACGTTAATTGGCCTTTATTTGTGACTTTAGAACTGAGCAGCAGTTCAGTCCAAAAATGGCCCAGAATGTTCCACCCCACCAAATGTGTAGGTTATATTCGTAACTAGAGTAAAGGAAGTGACATACAGAAAACTGCAGTGAGGTACAGAGATAGCCCAATTGGTTATAGCTCACATCTGTCTTATTTGAACCTGATTTGAACAATTGGCCGCCTGTGATTGGCTGAGATTCTGTTCCTAAGTTAGGTTTTCAGTTTGTTTAAGTGCTGAGTTGGGCTGCATTTAGGAACTCACACATAGGCCTCCTTGGGCCAATTTTAGTTTGTTTTAACAGTTGTTCATGTGATTTAAAGGATTTGATTAAACACAGTAAAGAACTTCCTGGTGGTGAGGACACCTAAAAGAAGAATGAGTGATAAAAAGAAATTCAGCATCTCCCTCTCTAGGAAGCTTTATAAACATACTAACTCCTTATAAGTCTCAGTAAATTTCTATGTAAAATTCATAATGTCATGGGTATAGTTTGAGCTAAAATTTACTTCTGCTAACTATGACTTCTGTTTTTAAGTTTGCAAAGTAAATAAATTAAGTGAAAAATATTTCAATGGGAAAACAGACTACTGAAGAAAACAAAATGCAATCAGGTACTATTGTAACATAAAATCCATAAACTTAGGAAATATAACAATTATAAACAATTATTTATTTGCAAAGAGAGTGCTCCCCAAGGTCCTCACCACACCAGGAAGTAATCATACTGCATTTATTTTTAAATAAATCATTATTCAAAGTTTTCACTAATTTTCACTGACATCCTAAAAGGTAAATACTAGTCAATCTCTTTACATTTTGTTTGTTTGAGATGGAGTCTTTATCTGTTACCCAGGCTGGAGTGCAGTGGTGTAATCTCAGCTCACTGCAACCTCCACCTCCCAGGTTCAAGCGATTCTCCTGCCTCAGTTTCCTAAGTAGCTAGGACTACAGGTGTGCACCACCACATTGGGCAAAATTTTATATTTTTAGTAGAGACAGTGTTTCACCATGTGGGTCAGGCTGGTCTTGAACTCCTGGCCTTAAGTGATCCTCCCGCCTTGGCCTCTCAAAGTGCTGGGATTATAGGCATGAGCCACCACACCTGGATAATTTTTGTATTAGTAGAAACAGGGTTTCGCCATGTTGGCCAGACTAGAGTCTCTTTACATTCAATTCAAAAAGTCACAAATTAAAACTAGTTTACATTAGAGACTATAAAAAAGCATTTAATCAAGGCTACTAGAAAGTAATTTCAAATACTAGCTATTTAAAGGACCAGGTGCCATTGAAAAGGATTGAAGCAATTTAAAGAGACAGGTGAGATTTAAAAGGATAGACTACATTTTAAAAGTTGGTCTTTGAAACGCATAGCTCTGAGTGAGAAAAGAAAAGGTAAAAGGAAGGAAGACAAACCCTGTGGCAATTTGGCAGTGAAGGGAGGAAGAAGAAAAAAGGGAAGAAAAAAATTAGGGTCCTATAAGACAAAAAAGAACCATAAAATTGGAGGATTCAAAACCCTTCCCCAATCATCATCATTAAAACAAGCAAAAGGAAAACTGTTAAATATCTGAACTTTTCTACTTTTTCAGAAGAGGGCACCACTAAATTAGGAATCTAGTAAAATATCCTAATTTCATAAAAACAAATAAGATAAAGATAAGCTATGTCCAGAGAGATAGGAGAGAGAGAGAGAGAGAGAGAGATGAAAACAAAGGAAGGAAGGAAGCAAGGAAGGAAGGAAGGAAGGAAGGAAGGAAGGAGGGAGGGAAGAAGGGAGGAAAGGAGGGAGGGAGGAGGGAGGGAGTTGAGGGAGGGAGGAATCAAAAGGTTTTCTAGAGATCCACTGGGAGAATTCTATTTATACCTCATTGGTCAGAATGGAGATTGCATGGTGACTTCTAAGTACAAGGGCACCTGAAATAATGATAAATATTTTTCCAGCCTCTAGTGGAAGGTAAAAAGAGAAAAGTGAACTTGAAAACTTTTGGGTAACCAATAAACGGTATGTGTCATATCTCTTCTATAACTGAAATACTTTACTTCCATGCTCATGCTTTATTAGTAATTCAGCTAAATGTAAAAGTATAAGCTGAAAATGATACTAACTTAGACTTTTAAAGTCATTGCCCCATTGCCTTCGAGCTTCAGTATTGTTAAAAGCCCATTGTTCATTCTACTTCCTGTCCTTTATATGTGACTTGTATTTGCTTTTCTGAAAGGTTGTGGAATCTCTTTATCTCTGGGGTTCTGAAATATCATGGTGAAGTGCCCTGGTTTTGAGTCCTTTTTATATTATCAGATCTGGAACTTTACCAGTTCAATTGTCACAAAGATCAAACCTCGAGTCTCCATCCAGGATGAAGGAAGGTCAGTTTCATAGTTGTTTGCAGAATGGGGATGAGAAATATCTGTTTCATAAACAGACCTTCAACTAATTCCTCTGTCATGTCCCATTACCAACATCTTTGCAGTTCCTGATGCCTACAATCACTCACTAAGCTATCTTAAAATCATCTGGCATGCATTCACTTTTTTCATGTTGGCATCCCATTTGCAAGCCCTTGGTGTTAGCTTTCTCTTTTCTGATAATTCATCAACTCACTTCTCACCTTCAAATAGTGTGTTGACAATTATTTTCTACTGTAATCTCAATCTCTTACTTCATTTATCCTCTAAGTTTATGTCTTTTAAAAATACTCTTATTTTAGTGAGATTTCAAGAGGAAGCAGAGGCAAATATGTGTTCAGTCCACCATAATTAATCTGAAGTTCTCTCAACTTCAGCTATAGTGTAAAGAATGAATTGGCAGGGGGAGGAGTAGAAGTGGTTGGAGTGGGGAGGTGGTGGTAAGTCAAGACTGAGAGTGAGGAGACAAGACTTTTAGTAAGAAGTGATGAGTATCTGAACCACGATAGTGGCAGGAAAAAGAGAGATAAGAGGACAAATTTGAGACAAACTACATTGATAGAAGCAACTGGAGTTGGTAAGTGTTGGAAAGAAGTCCAAGAGGTACAGCACATAAGAGTAATTTGTGTAGGTTATATTTCAATAGTAGCAACAGTGAGCTTTAACTCCTGGCTGGGGTAATTGGAAAAAAAATGGGTGAAATTTGATAGGTGGAGATGGAGGCAGGGCATTGTAAGTTAGATAATTAATCATGAGCATTTATTCATAACAAGTGTTTTATGAAGGCTAGAACTTAGAATATTCTGAAATTGAAAAACTGTTGCTTTGACAAGCACAATTAGTATGTGTCTTCCTGAAGAGGGAACTGTGATTTGCCTTTGGGGCATATCTTCCCTTTGTTCCCTTTGCTCATTCCTCTATCATTTCAGTAATGACCATGTAAGACAAGTGCTCAGATATTTTACTTAGCCAAACCTGAAATCAGAATAAACCCAAATATCAATGCTTTATTTATCATGGGCTAACAATAAGTGTTGTGTTTGTGCTGTTGTTTTAACAGTTATATGTTCTCACGATTCAAAAAAAAATTTAAGTGAAAAAATCTTGCTCCTGAACAAGACGGCTGAATAGGAACATCTCCAGCCTCCAGCTCCCAGTGCAAGCAACACAGAAGATGGGTGATTTCTGCATTTTCAACTGAGGTACCGGGTTCATCTCACTGGGGACTGCCAGACAATTGGTGCTGGTCAGCCGGTGCAGCCCGACCAGCGAGAGCTGAAGCAGGGCGAAGCATTGCCTCACCTGGGAAGTGCAAGGTTCCAAAAGACGGGAATGCCTTTTCCTAGCCAAGGGAAAATGAGACACACAACACTTGGAAAATCGGGTAACTCCCACCCTAATACTGCACTTTACCAAGGGTCTTAGCAAACGGCATACCAGGAGATTATATCCCACACCTGGCCTGGAGGTCCCCACACCCACGAAGCCTCCCTCATTGCTACCACAGCAGTCTGAGATCTACCCACCACAGTTCAAGGAGGTCTGCCTGTCTCTGTAGACTCCACCTCTGGGGACAGGGCATAGCTAAACAAAAAGCAGCAGAAACCTCGGCAGATGTAAATGACCCTGTCTGACAGCTTTGAAGAGAGAAGTAGGTCTCCCAGCACAGAGGTTGAGATCAGAGAACAGACAGATTGCATGCTCAAGTGGGTCCCTGACCCTTGAGTAGCCTACCTGGGAGACATCCCTTACTAGGTGCAGACCAACACCTCACACCTCACACGGCTGGGCACACCTCTGAGACGAAGTTTCCAGAGCAAGAATCAGACAGCAACACTCGCTGTTCAGCAATATTCTATCTTCTGCAGCCTCCACTGCTGATACCCAGGCAAACAGGGTCTGGAGTAGACCTCAAGAAAACTCCAACAGACCTGCAGCTAAGGGTCCTGACTGTTAGAAGGAAAACTAACAAACAGAAAGGACACCCAAACCAAACCCCATCAGTTCATCACCATCATCAAAGACCAAAGGCAGATAAAACACAAAGATGGGGAAAAAGCAGTGCAGCAAAGCTGGCAATTCAAAAAATCAGAGCGCATCTCCCCCTCTAAATGAATGCAGCTCATCACCAGCAACAGATCAAAGCTGGATGGAGAATGACTTTGACAAGTTGAGAGAAGAAGGCTTCAGTCGATTAAACTTCTCAGAGCTAAAGGAGGAACTATGTACCCAGAGCAAAGAAACTAAAAATCTTGAAAAAAGAATGGAAGAATGGATAACTAGACTAATCAATGCAGAGAAGGCCATAAACAAACTGACAGAGATGAAAACTATGACACGAGAATTACGTGATGAATGCACAAGCTTCAGTAACCGACTCGATCAACTGGAAGAAAGAGTATCAATGATTGAAGACCAAATGAATGAAATGAAGCGAGAAGAGAAGTCTAGAGAAAAAAGAGGAAAAGGAAATGAACAAAGCCACCAAGAAATATGGGATTATGTGAAAAGACCAAATCTATGTCTGATTGGTGTGCCTGAAAGTGATGGGGAAAATGGAACCAAGTTGGAAAACACTCTTCAGTATATCATCCAGGAGAACTTCCCCAACCTAGTAAGGCAGGTCAACATTCAAATTCAAGAAATACAGAGAACGCCACAAAGATACCCCTTGGGAAGAGCAACTACAAGACACATAATTGTCAGATTCACCAAAGTTGAAATGAAGGAAAAAATGTTAAGGGCAGCCAGAGAGAAAGGTCGGGTTACCCACAAAGGGAAGCCCATCAGACTAACAGCAGATCTCTCAGCAGAAACTCTACAAGCCAGAAGAGAATGGGGGCCAATATTCAACATTCTTAAAAAAAAAAAAAGAATTTTCAACCCAGAATTTCATATCCAGCCAAACTAAGTTTCATAAGTGAAGGAGAAATTAAATCCTTTACAAACAAGCAAATGCTGAGAGATTTTGTCACCACCAGGCCTGCCATACAAGAGACCCTGAAGGAAGCACTAAACATGGAAAGGAACAACCGGTACCAGTCATTGCAAAAACATGTCAAAATGTAAAGTCCATTGATGCTAGTAAGAAACTGCATCAACTAGTGAGCAAAATAACCAGCTAATATCACAATGACAGGATTAAGTTCACACATAAAAATATTAACCTTAAATGTAAATGGACTAAACAGTCCAATTAAAAGACACAGACTGGCAAATTGGATAGACTCAAGACTCATCAGTTTGCTATATTCAAGAGACCCATCTCACATGCAGAGACACACATAGGCTCAAAACAAAGGGATGGAGGAGGATCTACCAAGAAAATGGAAAATAAAAAAAAGCAGGGGTTGCAATCCTAGTCTCTGATAAAACAGACTTTAAACCATCAAAGATCAAAAGAGACAAAGAAGGCCATTACATAATGGTAAAGGGATCAATTCAACAGGAAGAGCTAACTATCCTAAATATATATGCACCCAATACAGGAGCACCCAGATTCATAAAGCAAGTCCTTAGAGACTTACAAAGAGGCTTAGACTCCCATTGAATAAAAATGGGAGACTTTAACACCCCACTGTCAACATTAGACAGATCAACAAGACAGAAAGTTAACAAGGATATCCAGGAATTGAACTCAACTCTGCACCAAGCGGACCTAATAGACATCTACAGAACTCTCCACCCCAAATCAACATAATACACATTCTTCTCAGCACCACATCACACTTAATCCAAAATTGACCACGTAGTTGGAAATAAAGCACTCCTCAGCAAATGTACAAGAACAGAAATTATAACAAACTGTCTCTCAGACCACACTGCAATCAAACTAGAACTCAGGACTAAGAAACTCAATCAAAACTGCTCAACTACATGGAAACTGAACAACCTGCTCCTGAATGACTACTGGGTACATAACAAAATGAAGGCAGAAATAAAGATGTTCTTTCAAACCAATGACAACAAAGATACAACATACCAGAATCTCTGGGACACATTTAAAGCAGTGTGTAGAGGGAAATTTATAGCACTAAATGCCCACAAGAGAAAGCAGGAAAGATCTAAAATTGACACCCTAACATCACAATTAAAAGAACTAGAGAAGGAAGAGCAAACACATTCAAAAGCTAGCAAAAGCAAGAAATAACTAAGATCAGAGAAGAACTGAAGGAGATAGACACACAAAAAACCCTCCAAAAAATCAATGAATCCAGGAGCTGGTTTTTGGAAAAGATCAACAAAATTGATAGACTGCTAGCAAGACTAATAAAGAAGAAAAGAGAGAGGAATCAAATAGATGCAATAAAAAATGATAAAGGGTATATCACCATTGACCCCACAGAAATACAAACTACCATCAGAGAATACTATAAACACCTCTACACAAATAAACTAGAAAACCTAGAAGAAATGGATAATTTCCTGGACACTTACACTCTCCCAAGACTAAACCAGGAAGAAATTGAATCCCTGAATAGACCAATAGCAGGCTCTGAAATTGAGGCAATAATTAATAGCCTACCAACCAAAAAAAAAGTCCAGGACCAGACAGATTCACAGCCGAAATCTACCAGAGGTACAAGGAGAACCTGGTACCATTCCTTCTAAAACTATTCCAATCAATAGAAAAAGAGGGAATCCTCCCTCACTCATTTTATGAGGCCAACATCATCCTGATACCAAAGCCTGGCAGAGACACAACAAAAAAAGAGAATTTTAGACCAATATCCCTGATGAACATTGATGCAAAAATCCTCAATAAAATACTGGCAAACCAAATCCAGCAGCACATCAAAAAGCTTATCCACCATAATCAAGTGGGCTTCATCCCTGGAATGCAAGGCTGGTTCAATATATGCAAATCAATAAATGTAATCCAGCATATAAACAGAACCAAAGACAAAAACCACATGATTATCTCAATAGATGCAGAAAAGGCCTTTGACAAAATTCAACAGCCCTTCATGCTAAAACTCTCAATAAATGAGGTATTGATGGAACGTATCTCAAAATCATAAGAGCTATTTATGACAAACCCACAGCCAATATCATACTGAATGGCCAAAAACTGGAAGCATTCCCTTTGAAAATTGGCACAAGACAGGGATGCCCTCTCTCATCACTCCTATTCAACATAGTGTTGGAAGTTCTGGCTAAGGCAATCAGGCAAGAGAAAGAAATAAAAGGTATTCAGTTAGGAAAAGAAGAAGTCAAATTGTCCCTGTTTGCAGATGACATGATTGTATATTTAGAAAACCCCATTGTTCAGTCCAAAATCTCCTTAAGCTGATAAGCAACTTCAGCAAAGTCTCAGGATACAAAATCAATGTGCAAAAATCACAAGCATTCTTATACACCAGTAACAGACAAACAGAGATCCAAATCATGAATGAACTCCTATTCACAATAGCTTCAAAGAGAATAAAATACCTAGGAATCCAACTTACATGGGATATAAAGGACCTCTTCAAGAAGAACTACAAACCACTGCTCAGTGAAATAAAAGAGGACACAAACAAATCGAAGAACATACCATGTTCATGGATAGGAAGAATCAATATCATGAAAATGGCCATACTGACCAAGGTAATTTGTAGATTCAATGCCATCCCCATCAAGCTACCAATGACTTTCTTCACAGAATTGGAAAAAACTGCTTTAAAGTTTATATGGGAACAAAAAAGACCCCGCATTGCCAAGACAATCCTAAGTCAAAAGAACAAAGCTGGAGGCATCACGCTATCTGACTTCAATCTATATTACAAGACTGCAGTAACCAAAACAGCATGGTACTGGTACCAAAACAGAGACAGAGACCAATGGAACAGAACAGAACCCTCAGAAATAATACCACACATCTACAGCCATCTGATCTTTGACACCTGACAAAAACAAGAAATGGGGAAAGGATTCCCTATTTAATAAATGGTGCTGGGAAAACTGGCTAGCCATAAGTAGAAAGTTGAAACTGGATCGTTTCCTTACTCCTTATACAAAAATTAATTCAAGATGGATTAGAGACTTAAATGTTAGACCTAATACCATAAAAACCCTAGAAGAAAACCTAGATAACACCATTCAGGACATAGGCATGGGCAAGGACTTCATGTCTAAAACACCAAAAGCAACGGCAACAAAATCCAAAATTGACAAATGGGATCTAATTAAACTAAAGAGCTTCTGCACAGCAAAAGAAACTATCATCAGAGTGAACAGGCAACCTATAGAATGGGAGAAAAATTTTGCAATCTACTCATCTGACAAAGGGCTAATATCCAGAATCTACAAAGAACTCAAACAAATTTACAAGAAAAAAACAAACAACCCCATCAAAAAGTGGGCAAAGGATATGAACAGACATTTCTCAAAAGAAGACATTCATACAGCCAACAGACACATGAAAAAATGCTCATCATCACTGGCCATCAGAGAAATGCAAACCAAAACCACAATGAGATACCATCTCACACCAGTTAGAATGGCAATCATTAAAAAGTCAGGAAACAACAGATGCTGGAGAGGATGTGGAGAAATAGGAACACTTTTACACTGTTGGTGGGATTATAAACTAGTTCAACCATTTTGGAAAATAGTATGGCGATTCCTCAAGCATCTAGAACTAGAAATACCATATGACCCAGCCATCCCATTACTGGGTATATACCCAAAGGATTATAAATCATGCTGCTATGAAGACACATGCACAAGTATGTTTATTGCAGCACTATTCACAATAGCAAAGACTTGGAATCAACCCAAATGTCCATCAGTGATAGACTGGATTAAGAAAATGTGGCACATATACATCATGGAATACAATGCAGCCACAAAAAGGATGAGTTAGTTTTTGGACGGTTGACGGAAAATTCCCCTCTGCTCTCTGAAGATTTGCTAAAAATCTACTGACAAAAGGAATATTAACAGAAGAAAATGTACACAAATTTATTAACTTCCACAGGAGTGGGGGTAAAAATCACATAATGCTTATCCCAGCATGCAATGAGGTACAGATGCTTATATACCCTTTTCTTAGGTGACAGGGAGATGAGAAAGTGTGGATTTTAGGGTGACTATGAAATGATCTCTAGGGGGACCCAGTGGGCTTGAAGAACATACAATCGCCTGGAATAAAGTATGTTGGGCCCACAGTGCAAACAATGGCTTATGACAAATCTGTCTAGGTGTGTTGACAGACTTCTGTCTTTCTTCCTGCAGTATGAGTTCAGTTAATGAAAACTCAGGGAAGGGGCCAAAGGTAATTGATTTCTTCTTTGGCAAATCTAGACTTCAGGCAGATAAGGCAACTGCAGAGAACAACTTCACCCTATTTTTTGGGAGAGCTTTGGGGGATACAGAGGATTGAGATACAGGAAGAGAGGGAAGGTCAGAGAGATCCTAAGTCGTCGTCTTCAGTTCAGCATGTTAAAGTGCCATATTTTGGGGTATTGGTTTCTAAGTCCCAACATTTTCAATTTTATTATTTTGCTTCAATGAATAACCTCAGACATGAACCAGTTCACACACATTCAACTGTATTTGTAAAAGGCAAATATTTCATTTAGGAATAAAAATTGAGTGTTTTAGCAAAACTATAATCATGCAGACCCGGTAAAATGTTTAGCCTTGTTTTTCTGTTTTATTTTTTCATAAATCTGGAGCTAGACCAATGTATGCTTAAAACCAGTTTTTTAGTAACTTATGTGAGTTTGTGTTTACTTATAATTTAACCTCCGGGAGACCAAAGTAGAATTGAGAACACAGCTAAAGAAATATGCAGGAAGTCCTCCGAGAGAAAAGAATGGGGTAGAATGATATCAGCCTTGGCAGCACAGTATGCACCAACTGTTGGAGTCACCCACATGGTGCTGAGGCTTTCTAACTTCAACTTTGGGATATCTCTACTGTCATTCTAACAGTCTACCCGTTTTTTGTTTTGCTTCACTTTGTGTGTTTTGTAGAGATAGGCTCTCACTATGTTGCCCAGGGTGGTCTCAAACTCCTGAACTCAAGCAATCCTCCTGCCTAAACCTCTGAAAGTGCTAGAATAACAGGTATGAGCCACCATGCCTGGTGTACTGTTATTCTATTATATTCTCATTCTATTAACCTATTATTATGTTCTGCCCTGACCATAGAGACCAAAGATATTCTTCTTTATGAGAATGGATTTTCCCTGGAGAATATTAAATTCTCATTATCAGCAGAATGGAGAATGGGATAATCCTCAGGCAGCACATGAGGTGGACATTGGAAATTGCATGCATTTTACAGGCAATTTGGCCTTCACTTCAAGGTTAGTGCCTCCTAGAAGCTAAGGGAAAAGTTGGTGAGGGACTCTAAGGTCTAAGTTAAGTATATGGGCTATAAGAGAAGTCAATTCTGGGCTGGGCCCTGTGGCTCATGCCTGTAATCCCAGCACATTGGGAGGCTGAGGAAGATGGATCACCTGAGGTCAGGAGTTCAAGACCAGCCTGGCCTACATGGTGAAACCTGCCTCTACTAAAAATACAAAAATTAGCTGGGAGTGGTGGCACGCACCTGGATCTCCAGCTACACAGGAGGCTGAGGCAGGAGAATCACTTGAACCTTGGAGGCCGAGGTTGCAGTGAGCCAAGTTCATGCCCTTGCATTCCAGCCTGGGCAACAGAGCAAGACTTCGTCTAAAAAAAAAAAAAAAAAATGCAGCAGCAGCAACCAATTCTGGCCAGGCACAGTAATCCGAACACTGAAGCAGAAGGGTCACTTGACACCAGGAGTTCAAGACCAGCCTGGGCAACATGGGGAGACCTTGTATCTACAAATAATTTTTGTTTTAATTAGCCAGGCAGGGTGGCATGTGCCTGTGGTCCTAGCTACTCAGGAAACTGAGGTTGGAGGATCACTTGAGCCTAGGAGGTCAAGGCTGCAATAAGCTGTGATTGCAGCACTGCACTCCAGCCCAGGCAACAGAGTGAGTCTTGTCTCCAAAAAAAAAAAAAAAGAGAGAGAGAGAGAAGCCATTCTATCAATTCTTGTATCAATTGTAAGTTACTCTCTGATTGTACTGCTATCTCCAAGTTTCTCTTAATTCATAGCATTGACTAGTAATCAAGGAAATGCAACTTAAAACCACAATAAAATATATTTTCACATCTTAAAATCAGCAAACAAATTATAAAAGTCTGACAATATCATGTCAGATAGAATGAGAAGCAAAAAGAATCCTTCGCTGTTGCAGGGAGCATAAATTGGTACTAACGTTTTAGAAAACAATTTATCATCATCTAGTAATGTTGAGAATATGCATATTCTACAACCTAGCCATTCCACAGCTGGGCATGTACTCTGGAGAAACTCTTGAATTGGTACACAAGTAAACAAGTACAAGAATGTTTTTGTGTTGTTTGTATTAGAAAAAAATGGAGAGAATATAACTATCAGTGGGAAAGAGCTAAATGAATTATAATGTATTTATATGAGGGACATTTTCAAATAATAAGAATAAGATAATAAGAATAAAATAAAGTTGCTTAAATTAGAAAACAGATCTCACAAAAACAACTATGAACAAAAAAGCAAGCTGAACAGCAATGCATATGCTTCAATAAATTGTTGTGATAATATAATGTCTTGAATCATATATATGACTTGGAATTTTCCTCTGTTAATGAGAACGTATTCTGGAGGCAAATACTCCTGCTCCCAATCCCCGTGCTGGGAGGTGATGGGTGGAAGCATGAAGGAAGAAAAATAATCCCCGCTGTTACATAAGCTCTCATTTAGTTAATTAATTGGATTAACATCCCACAACCTACTCCTTTTCCCACACATGCTTCCTCTGAGTTTGTTTGATACAGTGATTAAGAGCATGTCGTGCATAGATGGCCTAGATTTAAAGCCCTTCTTGTGTTTTCAGCATTTTACTTAATTATTCTGGGTATCAACTTTCTCACTGAAAAAAAATGCAGTTAACAAGATTTACTTTTCATTAACATTGTGGTAATAAGCAACTTAATCTAGGTAAAACTTAGTGCCTGGTAAATAATAAGTACTACGTAAATGGTAGTGATTATGGAGCCTCTCACAGTTTCTACTGGTAAGAAGAATACCTCCCATCTCTGCTCCAGGCTTCTCTCATCTGTTCTGGGGCATGGTTTCTACTCTGGTTTTTCAAGACGCTCCCATGCAAATTCCGTATTTCAGAAATTTCATTGAAATCTAGTCCACGGGTAGGTGAAGACCTCTTAGATACCAAAAGCACAAACAAAATAAAAACAATAAAATGTACTTTATCAAAATTAAAACTTTTCTACTTCAGAGGAAACCATCAAGAAAGTTAAAAGACAATGCCTTGAAAGACAGAAAATATTTACAACTCATTTTTCTGATAAGAGAATTGTATATAGAATATATAAAGAATTCTCACAGCTCAGTAGGAACACGAAATGGGCAAAGGATCTAAATAGATTTATCCAAAGAAAATATACAAATGGCCAATGGGTATATTAAAAGGTGGTCAGTATCATTAGCCAGATGGTCAATAATAGGAAAATGTAAGCAAAACCACATGAGATACCACTTCATATCTACTAGAAGGGGTATAACCAAAAAGAGAGTTGGAGAGGATGTCAAGAAACTGGATCCCTCCTACATTACTGGTGAGAATAAAAATTGTTAAATGTGCTTTATAAACAGTTTGGCAGTTACTCAAAATGCCAAAGATACAATTACCATATGACCCAGCAATCCCACTAAATATATACCCAAGATAAATGAAAACATATGTCCACACAAAAACTTGCATACAAACTTAGATAAAAACGTTATTCATGACAGCCAGAAGGCAGAAACAACCCAAATGTCTATCAACTGATGACTGGATAAATAAAATGTGGTATTCGTACAATAAAATACTATTGAACAATAAAAACAGAATGAACCACTGATACATGCTGTACTATGTGTGAACCTTGGAAACGTTACACTGAGAGAATCCAGTTTAAAAAAAAATTGTATAATTTCATTTATATACAATTTCAGAATAGGCAAATCTATAGAGGTGGAAAGTAAATTGGTGGTTGACAGGGGCTGGGAGTGAGGGGAGCTTGAAGCAAAATGGTGAGAGACTGCTGACAGATACAGGAGTTTTTTTGGGGGGCGTGGGGGTGGTGATAAAAATGTTCTAATGTTGATTGTGATGATAATTGTACAACTCTGTGAATATACTCCAAACCACTGGATTTTACATTTCAAATTGATGTATTTTATAGTATATGAATTATATCACAATCAAACTGCTTTTTAAAAATCTGATGCACAGAACACTTCCCCTTTCTCAGGGCTGTCATGGATTTAGTCCTTTTGTATAACTTTCTTACCACTTTAATGAGATTTTTGAAAGGCGTAGCAAATGTGCTTGCTCAGTCCACTCTTGATTCAGAAGCTTTGGAGGGATTATTTTTAAAAAGAACTGCCCCAAAAATATACAGAGGACACACAGAAGTTATTGAACTATATACGTCACACAGGAAATGCAGATGAGTTCATACAAAAAAAAAAAAAAAGCTTGAGTCACGGGTGAGGGAAAAGAAAACCAGTTTGGTTTGTTATTTCTCTAAGGTGTAAGGCAACTTAATGAGAACTTGTTGGTTTGTTATTTCTCTAAGGGGTAAGATAACTTAATGAGAAAACTTGTCCTCACAACTCTGTGCTTCTCAAAAAGTACAACATGGTTTTAAAGAGTTTTCTGTTGAAATATGTAACAGAAAGTTAAAAATGAAGGAGGAGCCTTTCCTAACTCCACTGGCTACGGCATCTGTGGGAAAAGTGTGGCTGGGTCTTGGAGGAGCCGCACCAATGGCCTCCGTGCTGTCCTACGAAAGCCTGGTCCACGCAGTGACAGCAATGACAGTTTTTTCCCCTGGATACAGCTAGACTTCGACTTCAGGTTGATGAGAAAAGAAAATCCAAAACTACACACATGGTGCTCCTGGAGATCATTAAAGAAGAAGGACTCCTGGCACCCTATCGAGGGTGGTTTCCAGTGATTTCCAGTCTCTGCTGCTCCAATTTTGTCTATTTCTACACTTTTAATAGCCTCAAAGCAGTCTGGGTCAAAGGTCAACGTTCTACCACTGGAAAAGATCTGGTAGTTGACTTTGTTGCAGGAGTAGTTAAGGTGTTACTAACAACTCCACTCTGGGTGGTAAACACCAGACTGAAGCTGCAAGGGGCAAAATTTAGGAATGAAGACATTGTACCAACGAACTACAAAGGTATCATTGATGCTTTTCATCAGATCATTCGAGATGAAGGAATCTCGGCTTTATGAAATGGCACATTTCCCTCATTGCTGTTGGTCTTCAATCTTGCCATCCAGTTCATGTTTTATGAAGGTTTAAAACAGCAGCTTTTAAAGAAACGGATGAAGCTTTCTTCCTTGGATGTGTTCATCATTGGTGCAGTAGCCAAAGCGACTGCCACCAGCTCACCTATCCCATGCACACAGTACAGTCAATTCTGAGGTTTGGGCGTCATAGACTAAACCCAGAAAACAGAACATTGGGAAATCTTTGGAATACTCTCTATCTTCTTCACGAACGAGTAAGGCGCTTTGGAATACTGGGACTCTACAAAGGCCTGGAAGCCAAACTGCTACAGACAGTCCTCACTGCTGCTCTCATGTTCCTTGTTTATGAGAAACTGACAGCTGCCACCTTCACAGTTGTGGGGCTGAAGCGTGCACACAAACACTGAGACTCCTTCCCATGAAAAATTCCAAAGATTCTCAAGAGGGAGGTTTCCTCGTGAGTGAAGAGAAGTGATTCTCCTTTGACTCTGGCTCCTGCCACCACAAATGTTACCCTCATTGGCTTGAAAAGCATCCAAGGGTGAACAGGGAGTTTGGCCAACTGGACCTGTTGTCACCTTGTCATGCTGACTGGTTGGATTTTGGGGTGGCAGTTGTACGAATATGAAAAAAAAACCTTGTTGAAAACCTAAAAATGAAAGTTTGTGTTTATTGGTTTTCTTAAGAGAAATGGACTATTTTGCTCTCATGTGTAATATTTTCTATTTAAATTTTTCTTAAATATACCAGCTGTTTTCTTTCCCTGAACCCTCCCCCAGGTTCTAGGACAATTTAATAACATGTAATTCTCCTCAAATACTTTTGTATGTCTCAGTGTTGGTGTTTTCCTCCCTAAAACTAACATTAGGGCTGTGCCATGGGCATGGCTTGACTTTTGTTGGGCTTTTGTTTTCCTGCTTAAGGAGAGGTGTCTTTTTAGGATATGAGAGATTTATTTTGTGAAATGAAAATTGCTCATCCAAAATGATTCTCTTATAAACTATTGGTAAATGTCACTTATTCATTAGTGTTTGACATAATTTTTAGAATATTTACTTTGAATCAATCCTGTCATTACGAAAGACTTGAAGTTTTGTGTCCATCCTTACAAGCCCTGGTCAGTCAAGTCCCAGTAAATGGTCAGCACAAAAAAAAAAAAAAAAAAAGGAGGAGGAGATACCAGGGCTGATATGTATATTGTTCTCATAATAGTATACACAATTAAGGGAGCTTGGACTCATCCAAGAATGTTTCAGCGGGGTGACTATGGGACCTCTAACATGTAGAGGGGTGAAGGGGGCCAAAACCCTCTTATTCTCCTATAGTAACCAGAGTACTTTCAAATCCAAAGACTTCTCAGCATTTTTACGCCTATCTTAAAACTTTAATTGATAAGATTTCACATCTCAGACTCTAGATTCTTGCAGTTAGTGACATTACTCCTCTTTCACATGCTGCCTGAATTCCTCTCTTATCCACTAACAAGTGGTCATCTAACCTCTGTTTCAATACTTAACAGTGATGGGGAGTTCACTACCTTACAAAACATCTCACTCTATATTTGTGCAGCATGGTTGGCTAGAAAATTCTTCCTCACATTGAGACAAACTCAGTTTTTCTGTAACATTGACATATGTAGTCCTAGAGAGACTTTTGTTTCTACCCAAAATAGGCTTGTATGACCTTTTCCACATAGTAACCTTCTTGAAGGCAATTATCATGGATTTTTCAACATCTCCTCTAGGCTAAGCATCAGAAGTTTCTTCAGTGGTCCCTTATGTGACATGGCTTTAAGAAGTTCATGGCCATCTTGGTTATTCTTAAATTCTCTGGTAGCCAAGCCAAGTTTATTTCCACATGCAAAAAAGATGGATGGGTGGTAAGGCCTATGGTCCTGAACTAGTAAATGAATTAACATATGTGAAAGTATTTTTACAACTTAAAACACTTTGTAAACATAAGATACTGTTAAAACATATCTACTTCATAGAAGGCAACTTAGCAAAGCATATTAGAAACTTGCAACTCAAAATATGGTCTAAGGATACACCTGGCATCACTTGGAAGCTTGCAAGAAACAATTTCCGGCCCACCTCGTATCCATTAAATCCCACCTGCATTTTGACAAGATCTCCAAGTGTTTTGTTTGCACATTAAAGTCTGAGGAGCTTTGTAAGCTTAAAAATGTGCAAACACTTTCATTAAGCAGTCCTCGTTTTTAGGTATTTATCCTGAGAAAATGATTAGGTTATGTACACAGCATTTTTATAACAGCAAAAGCTTACAAAGAACTTAAAGGTCTACTAATAGAAAATTGGCCAAGGTGCTTTATGGTTCATCTATGGATACACCATTTGCCAGCCAAGGCTAACTCTATAAAGCAAACTGGTTCTTCTCAACTGGTGCTAGTGCCTAGAAGATGCCTGCTCCTCAGTTGATGCATGCTACCATGAACACAGGTGTATGTTTACTTGACACAAAAGGGTGTTAATATCCCCACATCAGTTATCCCTGGAGGAGAACTAAGCCATCTGCCTCAATCATCTTTTAAGGGTTCAGTCAGTTTAAAATTTGCTTCTATACCTCGGTATTTTCTTTTCTCTGTATGATGGTCAGGCACAATTATTTTTAACAGGGCTTCCATCAACATAACTAACTAGAGAAGACACTGCAAAGATAAAGTTGGAGAATTGTTAACAGGTTATTAACAAAATGTGTACCCAACTGTCAATGAAGTTGCTTGATTTTTTTCTTTTTTTTAAATTTTTCTTTTGTATCCTTTGTACTTATTTTTTAGAGACAGGGTCTTACTGTTACCCAGGCTGGAGTGCAATGGCACAATCATAGCTTGCTGCAGTCTCGACCTCCAGAGCCTTGAGCAATCCTCCCACCTCAACCTCCCAAGTAGCTGAGACTACAAGTGTATGCTGCCATGGCTGGCTGATTTTGTTTTGTTTTTTGTAGAGATGAGGTCTCACTGTGTTGCCCAGGCTGACCTTGAACTTCTAGGCTCAAACAATACCCCACCCTGGCCTCCCAAACTGCTGGGATTACAGGCATGAGCCACTGTGCCTGGCCTTTTTTCATTTTAACTGAGAAATGTGTTCAGCTCTTCTGTTCCTTAGTCATTGATCATCACTTTTGTTGTATCTGTTAGTGTTGTCTTAGAGTTGCTGCACTTATTACAGAGAGAAGGCCTTTTATCAAGACCAAATTTATTTTGGGAAATTTCAGGGAAAATGTTTTTCTAGAACATCTTATTTGACATTATAGAACAACTCTTCACTCTTGCACTCCAGACCTCCCTTTCCAGTTTTCTTTTTCTCCATAGTGGTCATCACCACTTGTTTTATTTTATTGATGGACTGTCTGGCTCCCTCAACTGCAAAGTAAACTTCACAAGGGCAGTGTTTTGTCTCTTTTATTCATTGCTGTACCTGCAGTACTTAGAAAGTTTCTGGTATGTAGGAAGTGTTCAGTAAATATTTGTTGAATAAATTTATGTAAAATGTCTCAGGGTCCTTAGAGAAACTGGTCTTTCGGTTTGGAAAATAAAGTTCTTTACCTCATCAGTTAGACTCGTAAGGTATACAAGGGCTTGCTAGTCTCCTTAGCATGCTAATAACTGAAATTGTTAGCAAAGGTAATTATTCAGTTCTATATCAAGGCAAAAAGAGAGCAGTGGATAGAAAGATCTTAGAAGTCCCACTAGGTTCATCTAAGCCACCAAACACACAGGCAGAAAAATCAAAATAAGGTATGAGTCTGAACAGGGTGAGCAATCTAGGAAAAGATGAACACAGTATGCTAGGACCCAGAAATCATCAAGTCTATGAAAACTAAGCCAGAACAGAAATGTGAATTCCATAAGATCAGGGACATAATCTGTCTTGTTCATCCAGGCATGGTAATCTGCCAGAAATAGTGCTTAACTATAAGAACTGAATATTTGTTAGATAATTAAACCACCAACTAAACGAGATTCATGCAACCATGAAAAATCCTGCTATAGGTGCACAATATTGATATACTAGAAAGTTAAAAAATCAAGTTGGAAATTAGACTGCTGTTGCACTTTTGTTTGTGTGTGTGTATCTATAAATAGGTGGAAGGATATACCAAAACATCAACAGCAGTTACCTCTGGGTGGTGAGGTTAGGAGTAATCTTAACCTTCTGGTTATTTATCCCTGTATGTTCATTTGTGAATATTTATTACATCATTATAAAAAGGACTTTTAAACTATCTGTATGAGTATCTATCGGTAAGGATTTTAAACTATCTGTAAGAGTATATGTTGCTACTGTGTAAGAGTATATGCTGTTACTGTAAAGATATTGCATCACTACTGTTGACCTCAGAGCATGCACCTATTGCCTAATTCTAGGACTTCTAGCTAAGTCTTTGGAGCTTCAACTGGAAGAATGCTGGAGGAGACGGAGCTCCTCCCATTTCTCACAGCCACCTCCTACTCTTAAAAACGCTTCCAACTGCCTCCCAGCACACAACCAAGGGAGAAAACTATTCTGTCAAGAGACGGTGCCAAAAGGCAAAAACAAAGGTAAGGTTGATCGCTGGGGAAAGCAGCTGAAAAGGAAAAGCTCAGAACTCTAGCTGGAAATTTGGCTCACATACCTAGTATGTTACTGCATAGTCTGGCTTTGTTGAATGCGTCGCTTTTAAATGTTAAAGCTAGATGTAAGCAAGGTGTGCAACAAAGTCCATAAGACAACTCAGCTTTTCTCAAAGGCAAGAAGAGAGCAGGATTTTTGACTGGCTCTTTCTTCAATAGTGCTGCTTATTAAATTACCACTGCTACAATGTTTAAAGCCAATTACCTGACCACATCATAAGGATTCTCTTACCTGTTGTCCTAGTTAAGTAATGCCGATTGATCAACTCCTTGACAGGAACTGATGGCAAAGAAAGTAGCTGTGATCGGAGCTGGGGTCAGTGGCCTGATTTCTCTGAAGTGCTGTGTGGATGAGGGACTTGAGCCCACTTGCTTTGAGAGAACTGAAGATATTGGAGGAGTGTGGAGGTTCAAAGTAAGTGAGATTTTCTTGGGTCTTGAACAGGCTGTGTTATTTCAGGGTGAATCATGGTTACTGATGGGCCATATTGAGAAGTTATTAAACAACTTTGATCAGATTTTATTTCTATTTATTGACGTGGCCATAATGGAACTGAAGTCATAGGCTGGCATCTCTCCCCTGGTCAATACTAACCCAACCCAGGTAGCTGACCCAGGCATGTAAAATATGTCTTCTTTTGGATTCAGCAATTGTCTTACAGCCCATACTTTTGTCATTCTGTAATACACTAATATTAGAGAACATTTTACAAAAATAGAAGTAACAGGGATTCTTCAAGATATCACTTCTGCTTCAATTATTGAACCAAATTCTTCTTTAGAGAACATGTTCTTATCATTAGTATTTTTCTCTGACAAATGAACCATGTTTGTTTACTGAGCTTTATCAAAGACAGTCTAGTATAACTGCTGTGAAACTCTTTGTTAAATATGTTTTATTAATTAAAATGTATTCTATTAATCAAACCAAATATTGATAATGCTAGTTGTATGTATTAGTCCATTCTCATGCTGCTATGAAGAAATACTGAGACTGGGTGATTTATAAAGGAAACAGGTTGAATTGACTCACAATTCCACATGGCTGGGGAGGAACTCAGGAAACTTACAGTCATAGCAATGGGAGAGAGAGGAGCTGAGCAAAGGGGGAAAAGCCCCTTATGAAACCATCATCTCATTAGAACACACTCACTGTTGTGAGAACAGCATGAGGGTAGCTGCCCCCTTGATTCAATTACCTCCCACCGGGTCCTTCCCATGACACGTGGGGATTGTGGGAACTACAATTCACGATAAGATTTGGTTGGGGACACAGAGCTGAACCATATCGCTGTCCTTCACAATTTGTATAAAAATTAGAAAGTTGCATAGACAGCTCTAAGGATTTATAATTATTCCTTCCCACAACTTCTCAATAGGTAGTAGCTTACCACCTTCTAACTGTGAGATCTTGAGCAAGTTATTTACATCCTGTGTTTCAGTTTACTCAATTATAAATGGATATAACAACAGGAAAGTGTGATTATCTCATAGTGCTATTTTGAAGATTAAGGGAGATAATTCGTATAAAGAACCTAAGTTTGGGACTTATAATATTCAATAAATGTTAGCTACTAACAATAACTATATATTTTATAGATGAGCAAACTGAAAGTGAGGGAGGTTAAGTGAGATGGCCAGGGCCACACAACTGGAGGAACTGGCCTTCAAACCAGGGCCTCTATGACTTCTAAACAGATAAGCCCTGACTTACAACCATTAAACAAAAAGTTTACGTTCAGACTCCAAAAGCAATGACTTTAGAATTATGTAATCAGGTATCTCTGAGATATTAAAACACATGTGTAAGATATTAAAACACATATGTAAAAGATTAAACAAAAGTTTATGTTCAAAAGTTTAATTATGTAATCAGGTATCTCTGAGATATTAAAACACGTAAGAATATTCCAGATGGGAGCAAAAGGTTTGACTACATGAAAATCAAACTCATATCAGCAGAGACCGTGCAAAGGGTTCTCACTGCAGGCTGATTAGTTAGGAGGATAGCAAGGTGATCCAGGACCTGCACGTGCTTTGTCAGTTCAAATTTAATCTTATGCCAACAGGGATCTTTTTTAACATTCAACATTAGGCTTCTCAAGTACATATGACCATAAACCACACCTAGAGGGTTTCTTTTCTTTTTAATATTTTTTTGAGACAGGGTCCTACTCTATCGCCCAGGCTACCATTCCCAGCCATGCAGAGTTTGTTAAAGATATTGACTCCTTTGGTTAAACAAACCTGCCACCAAAAAAAAAAAAAAAATTGATTCGTGGGCACCATCCCAGACCTACTGAATCAAAATCTTCTGGGGGTTTTTAATAAACATCTCAAATGAATCCTTTAAGTTTGGTAATTGTTACACAAACACCTAATTTAAAAATCTGATCATTCTACTATCTAAACACACTCAGAGTTAATGATGGAGAAGGGAGAAATGTATTCTTCTGTAAGACAGGTAGCTTTGCAAAAAGGAAAACAGCTTAAATCACATTCATTTCTTATTAAAACCTGGTGATTAACATCATTTTAGCTTTTCCTGGGATGGTGATATAATGTGCTGGTCATTCCTGTCTTAACCAAAGATATTTTTGTCCACTCTAGGTTCACATGTAGATTTCAGTTGGGAGTTTTTTGTTTTTGTTTTTGTTTTGAGACAGAGTCTCCCTCTGTGGCCCAGACTGGAGTGCAGTGACTCTATCTCCGCTCACCGCAGACTCCGCCTCCCGGGTTCACACCATTCTCCTGCCTCAGCCTCCGAGTAGCTGGGACTACAGGCGCCTGCTACCATGCCCGGCTAATTTTTTGTATTTTTAGTAGAGACAGGGTTTCACCGTGTTAGCCAGGATGGTCTCGATCTCCTGACCTTGTAATCCTCCCGCCTCAGCCTCCCAAAGTGCTGGGATTACAGGCATGAGCCACGGCACCCAGCCGGTAGATTCTTAACCTAAACAAGAAATGTAGAAATTACAGTTGTTCCTTGGTATATGCAGGAGATTGGCTCCACAACCTCCCTCCCCCAGTATACCAAAATCCTTGCAAGCTCACATCCCACGGACTTATTGTCAGCAAAAGAGATGAGAGTGAGCTTGAATAGTCTGCCAATAATATTATTTGATGAATTCTAGGAAGGTATTTTCTTCAGTAAAATACTTCTCTAACTATCCTATTGCCAGTATCTAAAATTTCAGATTAGAGATACCTTCCTATTCACTAGAAAAACTGGATTAAAACCTAATTAGACTTTATTGAATATTAAAGTTTAAGTATATAACTGTGGAACTTGTAACAGTATCACATTTCAAATTCCTCTTAAAACTATATCCAATAGAGGAATGTAAACTATTGTCTCCACTCAACGAAGTCAAAGAGTCCAAAGAGTCTCCCTTCAGAGTGAAACATAAAATAAGCAAAATTTCACAGGCTGCCTGCAGTAGGGCTATGTGAGGGTTTTGGTTACCAGGTGACTGAGTTTCAGGAAGGATGCTGGGAGCCCCATGCTCTTCCCTGGGAAACTGCCTCTTCACTACTCTACCATCCAGAAGCAATGTTTAAAATGGGTTATTAATTTTTATATTTATACAAATCCTTCTGAGATTACTTAACATATTTGGTGGTGACAAATTAACAATAAATAAGTAAATTTAAGAATCCTTGTCCTATGCCCAACCCAGACAACACAGAATTCTTCCAAACTCTCCAGCACCCCCTAGTGGCACATATGGACCGTGGGACAGGTAGGTATTTTTAGCTCTTTCTAGCAATGGGAAGCTCTTGGCAAGCGTCACCTTCTTTTCTTCGCAATACTGCTAGGAAGTACGTATTATTATCTTTATTTACATATTAAAAAGAAACAGTTTTCAGATAAAGAATTTGCTCAGGGGAACATAGGTGGTGGGGAAAAAAAATGAGGGTTTATAATTTTGGAGCTCTCACACTTAATAACCTTGCTGAAGTATTGATAGAGGAAAACATGATCATCTTTCAGCCACTAACCTTTGCTGCTTCCTTTATTGTTCCTAATACCTTGTAGTCACGTGGGAGTTACCATGTACATTTTTTTTTCTTTGGGTTTTCTTTTAATATTTGGATTTTGATCTCCTCCTTTTCCAGATGTATATGTTTAGTTATTTTAATTTTCACATAATACTCTCTAGACATATCTCAATCTTGATTTTCTTCCTCTAAGTTCAATCTGAAATATCATTTTCTCTCTTAAAATACGGCTCCCCCAAGATCCAATATTCCAAACATATTGCCAATGAGTGTATACCCTTTACCCTGAAAGCAGCAGAAAAAAAGGTGGGAAATACCTGAGCCAGGGAGCTTAATTAGGGGTCTCTATCAGTGATCAAGGCCTGTGATCAAGGGGGACACCAGCCTAGTGAAAGATGACAGAAGATAGCAATACTCTAACAGAGATGTGGTTCACAAAGTTCATTGTGCAGAAGCAGCTAGGGAGCACTTCTAAAATACAGGAATCTGGGCCTTTTTTTTTTTTTTTTTTTTTTTTTTTTTTTTTTTTTTTTTTTTTTTTTTTGAGATGGAGTCTCACTCTGTCACCCAGTCTGGAGGACTCTGGTGCAATCTCTGCCCACTGCAACCTCCACTCTCCGGCTTCAAGCAATTCTCCTACCTCAGCCTCCTGAGTAGCTGGGATTACAGCCTTGTGCCACCACATATCTGGACCCATCTTCTAATGCAACTGGTCGACTGACTGGCATTTGAGAATTGTAATTTTGCCTCTAACTATAGGACAAGGAAGTAAGAAGAGTTTCAAACATATTCAATTCGAGTAATGGAGCACATAGATGTAAGGTCCATCTAAAAGAGTGAAATGACAGAATCACAGAGTATTTTTAAAGAAAAGCATTTTATTACTTCTAACTGTTTATGATAACTACCCATGAAAGCAAAATTATTGATTGGTAAGGGTCAATATAATGATGTTTCATAAACAAAAAGTTTAATTTGTAAGTTTTTGTAATTCACATTTATAATAAGTGAATCTGTTTCTGCTTTATAAATTTGCTCCCTTGAGTAGATTAAATATTACCCTTATAATCTTCTTTAAACTTAGTTTACAACCTTTTCATTGTCATGAAGTCAAACATAAACTTCAATTCAGATCGTGATCAAAAGATCATAAATTCTAAATAAGTGCTATCTGAATTAACTTGGTTTGCTAGAGTTTTCTGACATTCTGAAAATTCTATATTAGAAGAATTCTTTATTATATGATCATTTATGTTAAAAAAATTATGGCAAATTCTATATATAAGGAAATTCAGACTATCTATATTTATGCTTAAATGTTATCCAGGCAGTACGAGTACTTAAGTAAATATGTGAGTTAAATATATCGGTTTTGAAAACTGTCTCTGTCCTCCTCTTGATTGACAATAAACCCTCTATCTCCACTTTCACGTCTCTAAGTTCAAGTGCATTTTAATTCAATACAACAATAAGCTCCATAAAGATATAAACTATGTTTGTACGGTTAGCATCTTATCCCTAACTCCAAGCCCAGGCCCTGGTCAGGATAAGCATTTGATACATACTTGTCTATTAAATCAATGTTAATCATCTCTTCATAACTAGGAAAACTAGGCCAATTTTACCCAGATTTCTCTAAATACACAGACACCTACTTTAGCAAACTAAATGTAGAAAGAAGTACATATAAAGACAAGGGTTTCTTTTTTTAGCTGCTATTTACCAATTAACCCAACAATGAAAGTTTATCACTTGGCCAGGGCGCAGTGGCTCATGCCTGTAATCCCAGCACTTTGGGAGGCTGATGCAGGTGGGGATCACTTGAAGTTGGGAGTTCCAGACCCACCTGACCAACTTGGAAAAACCCTGCCTCTACTAAAAATACAAAATTAGCTGGGCATGGTGGCGCATGCCTGTAATCCAAGCTACTCAGGAGACTGAGGCAAGAGAGTCACTTGAACCCAGGAGTGGGAGGTTGCGGTGAACCGAGATCATGCCATTGCACTCCAGCCTAGGCAACAAGAGCGAAATCCTGTCTCAAAAAAAAAAAAGAAAGCATTATCACTTGATCTTCAGAGAAAGAATTGTGAGGTCATTATTGTTTGCTGACAGACTACACAAGTAAAATAAAACCTCCCAAAGTTTGCCCCGGCCCTAAGATTACCGTAGGGCCTCAGACATCAAATCAGCTCTTCTCATCACTCAAAATTCCCTTAAAATTGACCTGATAGAGGAGCCAACCACATTTTCAAGCCAAATTGTTGGGTCTTTTAAAAACTAGCATTTTGGCTGTAGTATAACCGTCTTAGTTTAACTGATTCAAAACTGTGGCTGGCTTAGTAAATTTAACTCTAGTGGCCAATAATAATAGAAAAGAGATCAATATTCTTAAGTATGTATTTCGAGCCTGACATTCTGCTAAGTACTTTATTCACTCTCATTAAAGCCTTGGAACAATTGTTGCATGTTTAAGTTATTAGTGAGCCCCATTTTATAGAGGAAAATGAGGAAACTGACCTATGTAACTTGCTCATGGTCACGAAGCCATGAGTGGCAGAATTAGGACATCAACACAGTCAGTCTGACTCCAGAACCCTCCTATTTATCTCTACTCTATGCTACTTGTAAAATTATTTGGTCTTGGGGCTGGGCGCAGTGGCTCATGCCTGTAATCCCAGCACTTTTAGGGGTCGAGGTGGGTGGATTGCTTGAGCTCAGGAGTTTAGACCTGCCTGGGCAACATGGTTAAGACCTCATCTCTACAAAAAAAAAAAAAAAAATAGCCCGTGTAGTGGCACATGCCTGTGGTCCCAGCTACCTGGGAGGTTGAGGTGGGAAGATCACTTAAGCCCAGAGGTTGATGCTGCTGTAAGCCATGATCATGCCACTGCATTCCAGCTTGGGCCACAGAGTGAGACCCTGTCTCAAAAATAAATAAATAAATAAGATATCAGTGCTACTCACCTTTATCACTTGACAATGATTGATTTGTGTAAAGGGATTCAAATCAAAATGTGTCAAAATGTGCAAACTCCCTTCCTCCAAAAGTATTCATTTTAGAATACTGAAATTCTCTATTATGTTCTCTGCCCAGTGTCCCAGGGTTTACTGGTTTCTAAAGAGCTGGTGGGTGTATACAGCCTCCCCAAGGGGAATTCAGGAAGTAAGCTGGTTGTCCCAAAGACTGGCATTAAATAGGTAGAGACCCAGGATCCTGATATCTTGCAATGTGCCAAAATAATTGTCCCTGTGCCCAACCTCACCATTGCCACATCACTCCTACCCCTCACAGTGAGTGTTACAGGCAGGCAACAAACTGGTGTCATCACAGAATGATTGATGGAACACATAGACTGCACTCATCACCTAAACATTGTCATCACACCACAGCAACCAAAGACAATTGCATCACCCAGGGGTTAGATGTAGGAAGAGTAAAAAACAAACAAAAAATTTGAGTGTGTAATTATCACTATTGTATTTGATCCTTCAGGAGAAGGTGGAAGATGGCCGAGCAAGCATCTATCAATCTGTCGTTACCAACACCAGCAAAGAAATGTCCTGTTTTAGTGACTTTCCAATGCCCGAAGATTTTCCAAACTTCCTGCATAATTCTAAACTTCTGGAATATTTCAGGATTTTTGCCAAAAAATTTGATCTGTTAAAATATATTCAGTTCCAGGTAAGGTATTTTTGGGGAAATGGGTTTCTCTACATTGGTCCAGGTATTTAAATAGAAAAGTTATTCGATAATGAAAGCAATTATGAATAAACTATCCCATTCTAAGTGTTTGTTGAAATATAACAACCTGATGTAAAACCCAAAAAGTAGTGTTATTACACTTAACGTTCCCGACATATGCCAATTGCATGATCGCTTGAATTATTGGTTTCCTTGTTCAGACTATCAAATAACAAACAGAAGTTCTTTTAAAAAACTTATTTTGTAATAGAGCACTGTAATGAGAATGTACATGCCATGGTAAACTATGTGTATATTCAGGGAGTTAAAGGAAGACAAAAGTTTTTAAATGGGGGAAAAATACAATTACATAATTGTTTTGAAATAATTATATAAATATAAAGAGCAATAACAAGGGTGATGCCAGTCCAAGATTGGACAGTCACTGAGCAGATGTTCTTGTAGAAGTCATTTTTGTGTAAGATTATAATGGTCTTTCTGCAAGGTGGTGGTTTTTGTAGTCTTTTTTGTTACCAGGCACACACCATGAGAACCCACTCTTTCTGGCCTTTCCCACTTCTATTTGTCGGGTTTCTTAACATTAGTGACTCCATCTGGATTCTGACAGTTTTCATAAGAACTTGTTTTTCTTTTCTCTCTCAAGTCCTTACTCAGTATTCAACACCCTTAACAGACTGGTCCCACTGCTGAGTCAGGCCTCTTGCACGAAGCAGCGATGAGAAGGACACACTTGGCCCATGTTATCCTGGAGTAATTCTCAATGATGCCTTCTCTGTTTCTTCAAGACAACTGTCCTTAGTGTGAGAAAGTGTCCAGATTTCTCATCCTCTGGCCAATGGAAGGTTGTCACTCAGAGCAATGGCAAGGAGCAGAGTGCTGTCTTTGATGCAGTTATGGTTTGCACTGGCCACCACTTTCTACCTCATATCCCACTGAAGTCATTTCCAGGTAAGACCCGCAGGGATTCCCAGCTTTTTGGAGTAGGTTTCCAGGTACTTTATATGTAGTTTAGATTGACAGGCAGGATTCATTGCTGCAACTAGGCACAACTTGGCTCAATAAGATTGAGATAGAGCTAAAAAGATGAAAGACACCAAACAGCATCTTTGTTTCTATCGGCCTCTGAGTCTTCATCACACATAGAACTCAGAGCCAACTTCCTTGGAAGTCACTAAATCCTCAGCAGAATTTTAGAGAATGCACATCAAACTTGTTCTCTGTTGGAGAGGCCCTTTTAGTCGTGTGCTTGCATTGGCCTTTTTCTACCCTGTCAAACACCGAGCCTTTTCCACAGGTCCATTCTCACACACAAGGGGAGCACTCCTAGAAAGAAATGCTTCTGCAGGTTAGTGATGGGGAGAGAAGTGCAAGAATAGAACCCTGCATCCACCTGTTCTGGTCCACCCAAGTCTTTCCTCAGAGAACACACTTCTTTCCCAAGGCCCTCAGGAAAATGGTAATATAGTGGTTCGTAGGCCAGGCTTCATATTAGAATCACCTGGGGGAACTTCTAAATCCCTGATGGCCTGGGGACCTACCCCCAAAGATTCAAACACTATGGAGTAGGGTTAGAGCAATGAAAGTTTGCTCAGGTGATTTTAATATATAGTCAGGATTAAGACCTGCTCATCTAAAGCAATTGTTCCCAAATAGAGTCACCTGGAGGGCTTTTCAAAGCACAAATTGCTAGGCCCCACCCTCCATATTTCTGATTTAATAGGTGCTATGGCTTGAATGTCCTGTCCAAAACTCATATTGAGGTTAATCCCCAATGGGGCAGTATGAAGAGATGGGGCCTTTAAGAGGTGATTGAGTCATAAGAGCTCTGCCCTCATGAATGGGTTAAGCCATTTGTGGATAAATGAGTTAATGGATTCTTGGGTTATCACAGGAGTGGAATTGCTGGCTTTATAAGAAGAGGAATAGAGACCTGAGCTAGCGTGTTAGCATGCTTGGCTCCCTCACCATGCAATGCCCTGTGCTGCCTTGGGACTCTGAAGAGTCCAAACCAGTAAGAAGGCTCTTAGCAGATTCAACCCTTCAACCTTGACTTCTCAGCCTCCACAATTGTGTGCCAAAATAACTTCCTTCCACTATAAAATATTCGGTTTCAGATATTTTGTTAAAAATAGAAGACAAACTAAGACAGTAGGTCTGGCATGAGGCTGAGAATTTGCATTTCTAACACCAAGCAATGCTGATATTGCTGGCCATGTGACCACACTTTGAGAACCAATAATCTAAAGATTCTTTCGAGCAACCCCACCGTCAATGGCAAATCCTTTATAAAGTCGTATGTTTCTGGGAAGTGTAATAGTAACTAGGAAAGGACACAGAGAAGCTTGTCTGTGATTAACCACCAGCAAGTCACTGACTTACACAATATGGAAACCAACTCCTATGTTCCTGGTTTTTAGTTTTAGTTTTTGTTTACTTTTGGAAAATAAGATTGCTAAATTGTATTCTAACTATTACACAATTATAATAGTACTTCATAATGTGCTTAAGAAATATTTAAGAGTATCTGATAAGTGATTTTTTTTTTTTTTTTGAGATGGAGTCTCACTCTATCACCCAGGCTGGAATGCAGTGGCACAATCTCGGCTCACTGCAACCTCCACAACCTCCATCTCCCAGGTTCAAGCGATTCTCCTGCCTCAGCCTCCCAAGTAGCTGGGATTACAAGTGCATGACCACCCCTGGCTAATTTTTGTAGTTTTAGTAGAGACAGAATTTCATCATGTTGGCCAGGCTGGTTTCAAACTCCTGACCTCAGTTGATCTGCCCACCTTGGCCTCCCAAAGTGCTGGGATTACAGGCTTGAGCCACTACACCCTGCCTAATATGTGATATTAAAGTGTCAAGCGTCATTATATAGTCCAAAATAGTATAATGGGAAGCCAGAAGAGAGTATCTGGTCCTGCAGTATCTGGTCCTGCAGTATCTGGTCCTGCAGTATCTGGTCCTGCTGTATTCATGACCATTTGTTTGTCTCTATCAGAACCTCCGAAATCAAAATCAACCCCTTTGGTCCTTTTTTTTTTTTTTTTTTTTTTTGGTGTTGAGACAGTCTCACTCTGTCACCCAGACTGGAGTACAGTGATGCAATCAGGGGTCACTGCATTCTTTACCTCCCAAGCTCAAGCAATCTTCCCACCTCAGTCACCTGAGTAGCTGGGACCACAGGCATGCGCCACCATGCCCAGTTAATTTTTGTTTTGTTTTTTTTTGTAGAGACAGGGTTTCACTATGCTGCTAAGGCTAGTCTCAAACTCCTGAGCTCAATCAACCTGCCTAGGCCTCCCAAAGCACTGGGATTACAGGCCCCACCTGGTCTGGTACCTAAACTTTATGTGCTTTACTCCTTTAGAGAAGAGGCAAAACAAATTGACTGCAGAAAGGAAAAGCTGGCAATGCAGTTTTATTGAAATCAGCTTGACATAGTTGCTCTGGAGCTCAGACTTCTCTCTTCTTCCCCCTGAAGGTATCGAGAGGTTCAAAGGCCAATATTTCCATAGCCGCCAATACAAGCATCCAGATGGATTTGAGGGAAAACGCATCCTGGTGATCGGAATGGGAAACTCGGGCTCCGATATTGCTGTTGAGCTGAGTAAGAATGCTGCTCAGGTGCGATGCTCTCTGCTTACCATGTACCTGGAGGGGAGGAAGTGGGGATGCTATACTGGAGAACCCCAGCTATATAATCACGGCTCAAATCCTCATTAACTAGTTGGTTGGTAGCCCATTGTGGCATCATAGAAAATCTGGAAGTCAAGAAACCAGTTTACCTCCTAGCTCTGTCACTAACCAGCCATGTATCCTAGAGTGATTCATTTCACTTCTCTGGGCGATGGCTCCCCCATTTTTAAAACGTGAACTTTTGACCAGATGATTTTCCAGAAAGAGGCCTTTCATCAACATGGCTCACTGTAGCCTTGACCTCCTGGGCTCCAGCCTTCCTTTCATCTCAGCCTCCTGAGTAGCTGGGACTACAGGCACATGCCACACCACACCCAGCTAATTTTCATATATTTGTAGAGATGAGGGTCTCACCACGTTGCCCAGGCTGGACTCAAACTCCTGAACTCAAGCAATCTGCCCAACTCAGCCTCCCAAAGTGCTGGGATTATAGGCATGCACCACCATACCCAGCCAAGACACCTTGTTTCTACCTGGATGTTTAATGAGAGGTTAATCTGTTCATATTCTGGAGAGTGGCTTTTAGAAATTTAGTGCATATTTGAATTATATTTGAAATATAATCTTCAGTTACCCAAATATTATTAAAAGAAAAGATTAAATGGATAGTAGGTCTCTCAATTAAAATCATAGATATTTAGGTGCTTCCTGAGGCCTTCTAACCACTGTCCTCTTAGCACCTGCTCAGGAATGACACCAGCTGAGCTGCCAAAAAGTCAAACATTATACGATGCTGCTGCTGACAGTGGTGGTAAGGAATAGCAAAAAAATAAACTCCTTCTGCAAGGATAGACCTAGGCAAAGAAAGAAAAATCACTAAAGGTCCTCTCCCAAAGCATCCCCTCTCAAGAAGGCCTGAACAAGATGCCAAATCACTCTTACACTAGCTCCCTCAGCCTGGTATCTCTGGCCACCCAAGGCTTACCATGGCCCTCTGCACAACCAACAAATCATTTTCATTCTGAGTCTTACACTTTCAGGACTCTAGATACCCAGCGGCAAAAGTTATAAGCAAACATGACGCCTGCCCAGCAGGTTAATGAAGGGGTTACATTGGGCCCTGTCAGAGTCATCCATCAGTCAGTGTCAGTCAGTACCAGCCTGGGAACAGAGCAAGTCACTAACACCAGAAGGAGATTTACTAGACCCAGTAAGTCTTCACTTTGTGAGAACAAACCTCTTGTCACTTATCTCAGTGTGAAGAACAAGTGAGGGGGCAGGAACTGTGACAGCCTGGAGAGGAGCAGAGCTGGAAAGTGAGAGTACCAGCTCTAGGCTCTTTCATGCTGGGAACACCCACAAAGCCTAACAGTGTATAATGGGGCAGTATGTGAGGAGCTGATGTAGCAGTCAGCCAAGTGAAGATCCATCCTAGACTACTACATGTTGTCAGACCAGTGATTTGGACTTAGATCTCTTCATTCCAAAGATATCAAATCTTAGATGGCAAGAACCAGTTCCTTGTATTGGTCTTGCCCCACAGAAAGCCTTATGGTGCCAGATTCAGTATTAAGAAACTACCTTGGCTCTATCTGCATGCCTTACAGCTCCTTAAATAATCTTTTGCACAGAGTGCAAAAGACTTTGTTGCCATCTTCCTCTATCAGTGTAAATGCCACTAGGTGCCCCCTTTTTAGGAGGTACTTCACTTTTGAGGTCAATCATCTTTAAAACAGAGACTCAATAAATTCTGTTGCTATGCATGTGATACATCAGCTACATAGTAGATTCCTCCTAAATATGTTATAATCATACATTTCCAGGATTATAATCATTCATCTGCACTAATCTCTTCAACATTTATTAGAGTAACAACATAAATCTATAACAATCATAAAACCTTTTACACAGAGTAATATACTCTCAAGCCTTCTGTGAAAAGACTAACCAGAGACTTTACAGGAGCTATACATGCTAGGAACAGAACTACATGCATCTGAGTAACTTGAAATTATCACCTGAACTCACCAAAATTCTGAGTGTGCACTGCTCTGTTAAAAGAAATTCACCTTTATAAGGACACAGCACTCTCTACCACAATCCAAAAGCACCATTCAAGATCATATGGGATGGTGCTGCATCATTGTATTAATTCATTCTCATGCTGCTATGAAGACATACCCAAGACTGGATAATTTATAAAGAAAAGAGACTTAATTGACTCACAGTTTGACATGGCTGGGGAAGCCTCAGGAAACTAACAATCACAGTGGAATACACCTCTTTACGAAGGTGGCAGGAGCCAGAATGGGAGCGAAGGGGGAACCCCTTATAAAACCATCAGATCTCGTGAGAACTTACTCCCTATTAGGAGAACAGCATGGCGGAAACCTCTCCCATGATTGAATTATCTCCACTTGGTCCCGCCCTTTACACGTGGAGATTATTACAATTCAAGGTGAGATTTGGGTGGGGGAACACAGCCAAACCATATCAGTCATTTACATACTTCTGACCAAAAACCAAATCTCTGGCCTTTGACCTAAAGCATGCGTCTCAGATAAAGCAGACTGAGCCTAAATCCTCATGTTTCTCTCGCTGTTGCAGCTAGTGTCACTAAGGCAGGTTAGACTCCCCTGCTGTAGGGAGGGTCACAACAGACAAAGAGTGAATCAAACAGGTAGAGCATTCCATTTGAAACAGGGTTTGATCCTGAGGAAGAAGAGGGGACAGTAAATAACGGAAAGAGACACTAATGGAAATATTTTTGTATCTAATATCTAATCAAAGTATTGCCAAGTCAGCCTAAGGGCAACGGCAGGAGAAATTCAGAACATAGGTATATACCACACACAGACCAGCAATACAGGAATGCTTGGTGTAGGTGCTACTTCACAAGCTAAGAATTTAAGGCCCATCCCCACAAAATTTGTCTCCAAATTCTGGTTCACTCCAGACATAAGGCACTGTATGAAACTCCTCTTTTCCAGCCTAACTTTACAAAATAACAGCTAGCAGTACTTATCACTTGCCAGGCAATATTTCAAGTACTTTATATATACCACCTCATTTAATCTACACAAGAATGCCATGAGGTAGGTACTGTTAATACCCCCATTTTACAGAGAGAGAAACTGAGGCACAGATTGAAATCATTCACCTATGGCAACACAGATTGAAATAGTTCACCCACAGTAGTGTGATTTGGATTCAAACCCAAGCAGCCCATATCCAATCCTCTTAAGTAAATTGGTTACCTTGCAAGTGAATCTTATGTGTTTATCAAGTATAGCCTTAAACAAAACTCATTGGATGGTATGTGAACATTTAAGAAGCGGTTCAAATATGCATTTGGACAATGAGGGAGTAACAGTAAACACAGCAAAATATACATTTGAAAAGAGATTAAATGTACATTTTGGAAATGAGAAATCTTAGTAAACAAGGTGAAGAATACATCTGAAAGAGGATTCAGATGTGCACTTTAAGAGACAGAGAATCACAGTATAAGTTCACAGTTTTTAACTTTTAAAATACATATCAGGCACTATGGCTCATGCCTGTAATCCAGCACTTTGGGAGGCTGAGGCAGGAGGATTGCTTAAGCCCAGAAATTTGAGACTGACCTGGGCAACATAGTGAGACCATCTCTACAAAAATATTTTTTGAATTAGCTTGATGTGGTGGTCATGTCTGATGGTGAGGTGGGAGGATCACTTGAGCCTAGGCGGTCAAGACTGCAATGAGCCATGACTTCACAACTGCAGTCCAGCCTGAGTGACAGAGCAAGACCCTGTCACACACACACACAATAATAAAGTCTTTTAAGTATGGAAGGAAGATTATTTCCCTTGTTATTCTCCATCCAGAGATATGCAGATGCATATACTTATACTTATGTAGTCACTAGGCTATAATCACATGTTTCCAAGGATTATAATCATTCTACCTGCACTATAGAAGAAACTTAGGTGGGTGGAAAACATGAGAGGAGGGAGGAACTTTCTCTTAAGGAGCAGCAAACCACAACTGTAAACATGGGAAAGACTTGTGGATTTCATCATCAGAATTAGCCCAAAGACTTTCTCATGTCTGCATGAAGTTCTCAAGACTTTGTTGCAGTCTTCCTATAACAGTGTAAATGCCATGGGGTACCCCTGTTTAGGAGATACTTTACATTGAGGTCAATCATCTTTAAAACAGAATCTCTGTAAATTCTGGGGCTACACATGTGATACATTACCTTCGTAGTAGATTCCTCCTAAATGGGACAATGCCCTAATTTAAACTGCATTTCTTTTTGCTTGCCAGGTTTTTATCAGCACCAGGCATGGCACCTGGGTCATGAGTCGTGTCTCTGAAGATGGTTATCCTTGGGACTCGGTGTTCCACACCCGGTTTCGTTCTATGCTCCGCAATGTACTGCCACGAACAGTTGTAAAATGGATGATAGAACAACAGATGAATCGGTGGTTCAACCATGAAAATTATGGCCTTGAGCCTCAAAACAAGTAGAGTTATTTTGCTTTAATGGTATACTCGTTGGTGAGCAAAGTTGTCTGAAGGTGTCTCCCTTAACAAAGATTCAAATTGCTAACGCAGTATTTCAAACTACAATCTAACAATATGAGTACCTTATAGGTCCTGGAGTTTGGATTCTAAATTTGTTCTGTATACCTTTAAAAAACACTTAAGACGATGAAGCAAAAGTGTTACAAGCTGCTCCAGAAAGCAAAACTAGGAGAGAACTTTCTAATGCCCAGAGTTATCTAACATTGGAGAAAACTGTTTCAAGAGACTATGAACTGCCTTTCAGAGGGGTGTGGTGGGAAACACGTAATTCTCCATCTAATAATTTATGCTTTGCTAACCCTATACCATGAAGGTTCTTCCCATGGGCAACCTTGAAACACATTCCTTTTTCTTTGCTAAAAGACACATCTCTGTTGATGTCAGTTATATGTCAGTGATTTAAGCACAAGCAAATGTTATGAATGGTTCTTTTGCTTTAGTTGTTACAGGTTTCTTCCCTTAAAAAACAGAAGAGCTTCAGAATCTTTTAACAAATGCCTGCCATGTAACTACCATATTCTAAGATCGGACATAAGTGCCATGTATTGTCTATTAAAAAAAGAAAAAGAAAATGTTCTCAAATCTACAAAAAAATATAAGCAGACTTTGCATCAACATCCATGTTATTACTAACAGAGACTCCATGGATATTTGGGACTAACAAATATCACCAAACCTAATTTTATACATTAATTTTCACATTGATCCCTTCATAGGTTTCAAAAGTAGTAGAAATTTAGCAAATTTTGTCTTCCTTACTTATGATCAAATAGGAGTTAAATAAAACAGCAAAATAATAAAAGCTAGATAGCATGACAAAGGTTAAAAACAGAAATGGTATAATAACCACCATAATACTCAGGGATTTTGTCTAAGCCCTAGGGGATGCTTCCTTCTTTAAAATCTCTTTCACTCACATCGCCTACATGTTTTCCCTTATTTATTGATGGGAGGTATTTGTGACATGAGAATTAAGTCAGAAAATAAGGACTGGCACAGACAACCAGTTAAGTTAAAGTTTTACAGATATTTGAAAAGCTGTTTTATTTTCAGAGCCATACCCCAAAAATGTCAAGAGGGTTCAAGATTCCTCAGGAAGTGATCCTTCAGAATGTTTTTCTTCTGTATGTCTCAGATACATTATGAAGGAACCTGTACTAAATGATGATGTCCCAAGTCGTCTACTCTGTGGAGCCATCAAGGTGAAATCTACAGTGAAAGAGCTCACAGAAACTTCTGCCATTTTTGAGGATGGAACAGTGGAGGAGAACATTGATGTCATCATTTTTGCAACAGGATATAGTTTCTCTTTTCCCTTCCTTGAAGATTCACTTGTTAAAGTAGAGAATAATATGGTCTCACTGTATAAGTACATATTCCCAGCTCACCTGGAGAAGTCAACCTTTGCATGCATTGGTCTCATCCAGCCCCTAGGTTCCATTTTCCCAACTGCTGAACTTCAAGCTCGTTGGGTGACAAGAGTTTTCAAAGGTAAGTGTGTGGGCAGGGGAGTGGCTAAGTGTTTCAGATCTGGTGAAGTTTATCAATAATGATGAGAATGTTGCCTGAGATAAAACGGTTGCCAAGAAAAAGTTTGACAACCTTGGCTGCTCTCACAAGATTAGCTTTCTAAAAAGTTACTGGAGAATTCAAAGATTAACAAATACAGGAATCTGGTCATAATAAATACCTGCAATCATCCCTTTAAACTATTAGACTGTCAAGAGAATTTCAACTGGCATAAAGCTAAGTGCATGTTAACTTTTCTTTGAATCGTGAGAGAATAAGTTTAAGAAAAACATCTGTGTCTCCTGGTGTTACCTATGTGGTGTTTAAAACGTCCTCAGCATATGTGCAAATCAATTTAACTCTTAATACCTGAGTAGCTCAACTTCACAAATCCCTACAAGTTATAAAATTATTAAAAGGTTTATTTCTGAGTGCCTGTGTAGCACTTCATACTCCTCAGAACAGTGTTATCTCCCTGCCTCCAGCGTTCAATTCTGTTCAGCTAGGTATTACTGAATACCTAGCCCTACGCTGTGAACTGGTGGGACTGAGAGAAATTTAAACAAACCATTTCAACATAATACGACAAATGCTTTGATTGAGTAATATATGGAGTGCTCAGGGAAGGAGAAAAAGGGCACTTATCATGGTAGAAAAAGGAGAGGGCACATGATAAAGGAAAACGTCCTGGATAACTGCATTTTTTCAGGGGCAGAAAAGGGGATTGCCTGAACAAAGCATAGAGGCAATGATACATATGGAAAGGCACATTATATTTGACATTCCTAGAGCATGACATATGAGGCAGAGAGAGAAAAGAGATTACTCTTGAAGAAGGAGACAGGACACAGGAATTTTGTAAGACATGCTATGGCGCTTAGATTATAAATTATAGATCAGTTCTTCCCAAATATGGCTACACATGAAAATCATCTGATGGATCCTTAGGGACCCTGATTAAGTAAGACTGGCCAAGGGACCTGGAATATGCATTTTAGAAAGCTCTTCAGCCCGGGGCACCAATGGAGGGTTATAAGCAAGGAACAGGCATTAGCAGATTTACACTTTGGATAGATTGTTTCATCAGTAGTGTGGAATATAGATTTGAAAGTGGGGAAAGACTACAGCCTCACAGATGAAAGAGAAAGTTACTGAAGTAACTTATGCTAAAATATGATGCATCCTGGGCCAGGGCAGAGATACAAAGTGGAAAGGAAGCCATAAGTGTGAGAAAGCATTAAGGGAAAAATCAGCAGGACATTATGATTGGTTCAGTGTGGGAAAGTCAGGGAAATAGAGAGGAATCAAGGAGGACTTACAGATCTCCGGCATTGGAAACCAGGTAGACAGTAGTGCTGTAAATAAAAGGGGGTGTGCAGAAAATGATGCAAGTCTGGACAGGAGGGCTTCAGTGAGGAACTTAGGCCTGGACTGCTTGAGTATCAGATGTCTGATGACTCTAGGCAAGGGGACTTGACCATATTTCAACACATTCAAAGCTCAGGGGACATTTGTGGGCAGGCAATGTAATCATGAACTCACAATAATAACTCCTGCATCAATCTTTCCCTATCTCTACTGCCCGACTCTCATCTCTCACCAGGTTTATTTCAACAGCCTCTTTACCGGTCTCCCCAACTTTGGGCTTGCGTCCCTGGAGTCCATTTTCCTAAATTCAGCAGCCAGACAGATCTTTCCAAAAAATAAATCTGATCTTCTCACTTCATGCAGAAAACTTCCACAGCCTCCTATCACCTTTAGGATAGAGGCCAAACTGCTAGTCATGGCTGCCAGGCTTCCAGACATGCTTCCCTTTTCCAGCCTCTTCTCTTGGCCCTCTCCATCTTGTAGTCCATGCCGTAGACTGTGCTCCCTGGACAGCGTCACATGGAGTGCTATGGGAGTGGCACCCCATGAAGTTCAACAGCACAGAAGCCCTGACTGGTATGACATGGTTCAATGGCCAGAGTTTAATTTTAAGAATCAATAACTAGATAAAGTAATGATATTGACTCAAACTTACTATTCAAACCAACCTTTTATTCCTTAGGCTTGTGTCACCTGCCCTCAGAGAGAACTATGATGATGGACATTATCAAAAGGAATGAAAAAAGAATTGACCTGTAAGAATATTTTTTAATTCTTTAAATGAAGCAGTGTTTCTTGAAGTACAGTGATCTAGCTACTTACAAGAACCACCTAGATGCCTGATAAAATGCAAATTTCTGGGCTAGAGCCCAGATGATTGAATCAGAAACTCTGTGTGTGAGGCTAAAAATTGCATTTTTATCTTTTCCCTAAGCGATTCTTATACATACTAGGTTAAGAACCAAATACTTAAAGATAAGAATTGTACCAAATCAGAGCACTTCTCCTTGGCTTAATTTCATCTCAGTTCTATATGATGCCCATGTCAGATTCCGTAACTTCTCAAGCCACCTACACTCCGTGGTTAGAGAGGGAATGGGATGAGACGGTGGTGATAGTAGCTTGAATAGCTGTGAAAAGTTAGCTGGAGAATCCCCATCAAAATAAATTAGTAAGGGGTTGGTGTGAAGGTTCAAGGATTTGTACTTTATGATGAGGTAAAATGAGGTTCAACAGTGATCGAGTACCCTTGGAAAGTTGATTTGGGGTTCACATCAGGTGTAGGGAGTTTTCTCTTGTTCACATTCAATTTTACCTAACATTGATTATCTACTATATGTCATCCAGACTGCCAGGTACTTTAGTAATTTAACAAGCAAATATTAAGCATCTCCTGTGAGCAAGACACCAAGCTATGCTTTCATACGCATTATCTCATGAATCCCTGCCGCCATCCTGACTAGTATGTACTTGCCTGGAGATTTGCCACTGCTTAAAAAATGCCAAACAATGGTGATCATCTTGTCACATTTCTAGAGCATCCATGAATTCATGGCTCTTTGAGGGCCTATTCTCAATCTGAGATATGAGCCTCCTGGAACAATAAACTCATACTTTCCACCAGAGATTCATTCAAAACTCATTCATGTATTCACTCATTCCTTCATTCCTTTAGCAGTTTTGAATGCCTAATATTCTAGAAAACTGAGAACATTTTGTGAATATTCCCTTTTTACTTTCTTCACTAAGGTTTGGAGAAAGCCAGAGCCAGACGTTGCAGACCAATTATGTTGACTACTTGGATGAGCTCGCCTTAGAGATAGGTGCGAAGCCAGATTTCTGCTCTCTCTTGTTCAAAGATCCTAAACTGGCTGTGAGACTGTTTTTCGGACCCTGCAACTCCTATCAGTATCGCCTAGCTGGGCCTGGGCAATGGGAAGGAGCCAGGAGTGCCATCTTCACCCAGAAACAAAGGATACTGAAGCCACTAAAGACTCGGGTCCTGAAGGATTCATCTAATTTCCCAGTTTCCTTTCTGTTGAAAATCCTGGGCCTTGTTGCTGTTGTTGTGGCCTTTTTCTGCCAACTTCAATGGTCCTAGTCAGCATAACACTTTGGGCTTTATTATCTTGTCAGTCACTACCTCCTAAAGAAAAAAAAAAAAAAAAAAAACTAGAAGAAAAAATATTAAATTCATGTTCTAATAATATATTTTAGAGTTAGGTAGTACAGGTGAGGGGGAAATTGTAGAGAATTAGCAGAATTGGGTCTATGTACAAAACCAAATTGTGTCATGCAATTTTGCCATTCCACGCTTCCCTCAGTTCACGAAAGTTACCAAAAAGTAAAATAAAATAAGACTGGTGGCCGGGCGCGGTGGCTCACGCCTGTAATCCCAGCACTTTGGGAGGCCGAGGCGGGCGGATCACAAGGTCAGGAGATAGAGACCACGGTGAAACCCCGTCTCTACTAAAAATACAAAAAATTAGCCGGGCGCGGTGGCAGCGCCTGTAGTCCCAGCTACTCAGGAGGCTGAGGCAGGAGAACGGCGTAAACCCCGGGAGGCGGAGCTTGCGCTGAGCCCAGATCGCGCCACTGCACTCCAGCCTGGGCGACAGAGCGAGACTCCGCCTCAAAAAAAAAAAAAAAAAAGACCGGCTCAGGTAAATAGTGCTGCCAGCCCTGATATACGGGAGTTGTATGGAAAAATAATAGAATTACACAGCATGAAAAGCAGCCCATGGTTTAAATTATTAGACAATTTAAATTGTGGGTAAATATTTAAGACTCCCAAACAATGTTTTTGATGGTCTTCTATCCACCCTACTTGGTAACAGAGTTCTCAGATGTTAGGTCATGTTTCATCTGCTCAGTCGGGGATCACTCAAACTACTAGAGGAAAAAGTGAGAGGATAGATTTAGAAAACATCAGTAATTGCTCAGATGAACTTTTAGGACCTCATATTTAGAGCTAAGCAAATAGCCACATTTCCTATATTTTGACAGAAATACTGCTAGAAAAATTAAAATGTCATGATAGCTACCTAACAAATATAAATGTTTAATGCTTATTGTAGGCCAGACATTACGCTATGTGCACATCATATGTATTATTTCATTTAATTCTCACAACAATTCTGTGAGATGGTTACAGCTATTATAGTCATTTCACAGATGATGAAACTAAGATTCAGAGCAGCTGATATTGTGAGGCAGCTGGAATTGGAACCCAGGTTTGTTGAACTCTAGAACTAAAGATCATAATGTTGTCTTGTAATATATTTATTTACAAAACACTTCATTATTTATAAAGAATTTATTAACAGTTTATCTTATTTATACTCATATATCTGTTACTTTGGGAGGCCCTTTACATAGAAAACAGCATTCTTTTTGCCAAATATGACCAAATTACTTTTATTTATAATTTTTGATTTATATTTCAGCTAGATCTAAAAAGCATCTGAAGGAATTTACAATGAAAGATACCTATGCAATAACATTTAGGATAATCTTTGACATTTTGGAAAAATAAGAATTGAGGGAAAAAAGGTGTATCTCCCAAGTAGATGCAAAGCATTATATTGATTGACACTTGTATCTAACTCCAGTCTTACAGATAACCAAGGCAAAAAGCTAAATAAACAATATGTAACCTCTAACATTTGGTAAAAGGAAGTATACTGGTCTGTTAGGAGAGACAAACTTTTTTTTAGAATTGAAGTCTAAAACAAACAAAAGCAATTCAATGTCAATAGACATTGAGCAACGTAATAGACAAATATCTCCTAATGGAACATTTGTTACAGCTGCTCCTTCCATGAACTGTGCTTTGTAAAATGAGCTCTGTCGTGAGTCCAAACCAAACCCTTCCAAGAGAGAACAAAGGTCAGAGATGTTGAAGATTTCAACAAATTTCTCCTCTTATTTCTACCAAGCCTTTGTGAACATTGTTCTTCATTTTGGCCTGGATTTCTCCCTCAGGGACCTAGAACAATGGAATGTCAGTCTCTGTAGTTAAATTTTTTTCTTTAAAATTCAATTAAGTTATACCAGGATTTACAGGCAAGATTTTTTTTCTTCATTGCTCCCATAAGCAAATTTGTTTTAAAAAATTGTAAATGAGGTATATACTTAGTTCTTGGTTAAAAAATATATTGCTTTGTTAAGTATTAAAGATTTTTTGTAAGCCATTGTATTAATAATACTAATAAAATTTATCAAGCCTTTATAGCAAGGGTCAGTGAATTACTACTGCCTGTGGGCCAAATCTAGCTCACTACCTGTTTTTGTAAATAAATTTTTATAATAGTACACAGCCACATTCATTCATTTATTTTATGTGGTTGCTTTCAAGCAACACTTTTAGAGTTGAGTAGTCACAACAGAACCTATGTGACCCACAAAGCTAAAATACTTACATTCTCACCATTACAGCAAAACTTTGGCAATTCCTGCTTTATAATATGTAAGGCATTGTCCTGTTTTGCATAACTTGCCTTATTTTGTCATTATCACTACCCATTTAATAGCTATGGTTGTTTTCCTACTTCTACAGTGGAAGAGACTGAAAAGCATTTGTCAGGTTAATGCTAAATCAGTGCGGAAATATAGCTCCACGAGGAAAATATTATTAAATTTATGTCCCTAAAATTTTTAGAAATCTCTTGAAATCTTTCCAAATGTTCTGGTATCTTTGAAAAATGTAAATAGTTTATTTATAGAGAACTCTGCCTCTGAGGTTGACTCAAAGGTTAAAGAAGACTCATCCATCTATCCTTCTGCCTCCATATATCCTGACCATCAAACTATCCCAGGAAAACCATCTAGAGTAGTTTGTTTCAAATTGTTAGCCACAGACCACCTACATCACAAAAACTCAGGGAGCTTATAGAAGTGAAGATTCCTGAATATAAATATAGTAACAATTCAGATCTGCTGAATAGACATCTCTGCTGAAATCCACAGTTTTCATAAGCTCCCCCAGAAGATTCCTGTGTGCATTAAATCTAGAAACCATTAGTCTGAAATCTCTCAAAAAATAAAAATAAAAACTGCTTTCAGAGAGTAGCGCACAAAATTTCCCATTCTTCAAGGACAAATTCCTCCTTCTGTTCAGTCTTAATGCTCTAGCTGCAGTTTACAATTTTTGTTCTCCTGTAAAGAATGTTAACTGGTTATCACCTTCAATAGTTTCAATATGTCCCCCAAAGTTATGTGTTTGAAACTGGCAATAGTATTGGGAGGTAGGGCCTAATGAGGTGATTAGGTGAAGTCTCTGTCTTCATGAAAAGATTAATCCCATTATCTCAGGAGTGTGTTGGTTATAAAAGCAAGTTTGGCTCCCTCTTTTCCCCATACACTCTTTTTCCCTTCCGCCTTCTCCTTTGCCATGGGTGGACACAGCAAGAAGCCCCTCATCAGATGCTGGCCCCTTGGTCTTGAATTTCCTAGCCTCTACAACTAAGCCAAATAAATTTGTTTATTTTAAATAACCCAGTCTCAGATATTCTGTTATAGAAGCACAAAATGGACTAAAACACCACCCTTTTTCCAAAATCTCTCCTTGTGTTGGCTCCCTTTACTAGCGTTTCTTTTAACTATTCTCTTTATGATAGTTTCTTAATTTTTTCTATCAAAAGCTAAATATGGCACACTTGTTCTTTACAGAAAAATAAAGATATTTTAAATAAAATACTAGGGACATGGTATGTAATACAATTTGAAACAATAACTTGAAATAATAAAGATTGAAGATGCTTAACCCAGAAAGAATACAGCATCTACATTATAATGAGGATAAAAAGGGAAGCCTCTTTTGTATCATCAGTCTTTCATCCTGGAAGCTGCTGCTACTGACCTGCAACTTTGGCTGTTTCCAAGGGGGCAGAATGTGTTAACACTGAACAGGATTCACTTTCTTGTCCATTATGCCTGGTGACTAAATGGATTAATGAAGCTAAGTCAAAGGCTTCTAAGACTAAATTCTACTTAATCCAGGTCAGATATCAAAATAAGACTAAATATGCAAGGATTTTATTAAGCAAAATACCTGTATGAAGGAAAATAAGAGAGTATGCCAAGATTTTAGTGTGTCCCCCAAAAGTCCATGAGTTGGAACCTTAATTCCTCAATGCAGCAGTGTTGGGAGGTAGAGCCTAGTGAGAGGTGTTTGGGTCAGGAAGGTTCCAGCATCACGAAGGAATTCATGCAGCCACACCTTTCCTTTTCCACATGTCCACTTCCGCTTTCACTTCTCTGCCATGTTATACTGCAGATCAGACATTCACCAGAGGCCAACTAAATGACAGCTTCTCAATCTTAAACTTCCCAGCCTTCAGCACTATAAGAAATAAATTTATTTTCTTTGTAAAAGAAATAAATTTCTTTTGCTTTATATATTCTGCTATAGTAACTGAAAGAAGACTAAAATAAAGGAGTGAAAACCTGGAAGAGTCATCAGCTTGCAATACAAGTCTGATACTGAGTGAAAAAGAGAGGGAAGAAATGTTGGGTAGAAACATCTTAGACTGCTGTGCAGGCTAAGGAAGATTCAGCAGGAAGATTCACCATTGAGAAGTCTTCAAGCCACCAAAAGTGTCCCAAGTCTCTCTAACATACTTAGCCACTGGCTGAAAACAGCTCATAGGAAAGCAAGACTTTAGCACAAGCACAGAAGTGTATCTCAAGTACAGCAGTTGAAGAGCTTGGTCAATTATACTGCCTATACTAACTATATTAGAGATCCATGAGGCACATTCTCATGACTGCCACAGGTTTATCGCCTCCTTTGTCAATCAAAACTCTCTAATTGATCGTAACCTATCTTCTCAGCCTTACCTCCCACTGCTATGCCAACCATACTTGCTTTCCGGCCAAACCACATGACTCACTATTCTACAGAGATGGCTGCACTTGGTCTTGCTTTGTGCTGTTGCAGGACTTTTCCTTAGTTCAACTAAAGATGGGGTTCTTTGTCCCCCAGCCATGAAAGTTCAGGCTCATAGACAATTTGAATGGTGAGTAAGACAGGGCTTTATTGAGTAAAAAGGAAGAATTAAAAGGAAACAGGGACTCTCCGCAAGGCCAGAGTCCCTTGCTAGGGTGCTTCCTGCCCTGGAGTTCAAACTCCAGGGTCCACACAGGAAGAGGAGGGGCCAGGCTCCTCCCTGCTACAAATGGTGCAAATTTTTGAGGCTCCACCCCAGTGAAGAGTCTGGTTGGAGTTTTTTCAGGGACCTTCTCACACTTGGCTGTCTCATTCCCCCTCTAAAGAAGTACATCTAACTGTGGTTAGAATAAGGATAAGGACAAAGACCAATCTTAACTGCTTCCTGCTGACAGGAGGCACTGTTTTGGGGAAACAGCAGACAGAGCTTCCTTAGAGGCCTATTTAAGGGTTCCTGGCAAAAGGGGCCATTGTCAGATGCTCTGGGTGCATGACCATTTGGAGTTTGATGACCTGAAGGCAAGGACAGACAAACCAGGTTATTAGAAAACATATATCTAAGCAAAACAAAGGGAGAGGTAAAGACAGCTCAAAAATTCCAAGGCCTTTTACCAGTTTGCACAGGGAGAGGGAGGCCAAAAGCCTGACTGCTTAAAAAAAAAAAAAAGGAGAAAAGTAAAAAACTTCACCTTTTTGCCAGAATGTTGGGCTTCTGGGTTTCCCTCCCCTGAGTCCAATCCTAAGCCAACAAGTTTAAGGTTTGGGAAATTAACTCTTTCCAGTTTGGAGGATGCATCTGATGTAAGTGTCTCACAGTATGTAGATGCAATTACCTATTTGTGAAGAGAAAACTGAGGAGGAAAAAGGAAAACTTAAGGCAGTTTTTAAAGGCGTCCCAGGGGTTCAGGATGCATTCGAAAGGGGTATAGACTGAAGATGAATCACTACCCATCTAGAAACAGAAGAGCAGGCATCTCTGGTTCCCTTCTTTCCCTAGCAGATACATGGGATACAGGAGGGAGAGAGGGAAGAATGTCCTCTTTTCATCTTCCATCCTTGCATCGCCAAGTTCCAGTGACCTTGGCAGGTGCTGCATGGGTTTTAAAGTGGCTTGCACTCGTGAAGCAGGGGGGCTCGGCGGGGAAGTCATCCACTCTTACCCATGTATGCCCTGTTTCCCCTGCTGTCAGTAGCCTTGGAGTTCCCTAGATCGCATTTATGCTATGGATATTAATATAGCCTTTATCCATGAAACAGGAAGCTTGGGCTTGGCTTAATCAGCAGAAATGAGTCAGACTCACCTGCGCTCTGTGCCTTTTAACATCTGTTGCTCTCTGCCCCTGGATTCCCCAGATCCAGTTTTCTTCCTAGGGCTTTGATCCAACACTTGGAATTGAGTCTGGGACAAGAATGTATCTTGGGGGTTACATGGACTCTTTATCATAAGCAAATGCTAAAGTGAGGCTGTGGAATTAAGTCCTCCTTGAACAAGGGAGAGGAAAGGACATCTTGTGACACATCCAGAAACTGGTAGCTGTAGTTATGCTTGCTGAGATTTGAGTTCATGGCGCTCTGCTTTGGTTAGCTCCCTTGGTCTTACTTTCCCAAAAAGAAAACCTCCAAGTCTGGGGCATGCTATTTATTCTCATCACCTGGCAGGATCTGCAGGATAATTGCTCAGAACTAAACTATTGATCCAGATTTCTATGTCACCTATCCCTTTTGTTCTTTCTGAGCTGCAGCCAGGGATTGCTGGTTGGTTCACAGGAGCAAGCAGGGTTAGTCTAAAACATAGGCAAAAACTCAAAAACAACTAATGAGTTTAGAATTTAGTGACAAATGTATGATAAGTTTTAGAACATAATTTCTCTCTCTCCAGTCCTCATTTTTGTTAAGAAATCATAGGAATTAGTTGTTTAAATAGACTTTAGTCTTATACTTGGCCTGATTATTTGCATAAAGTGCAGCAAGAATAATTCGTTTTACATGGGTCTTTTAGACTGGCTTTGATGGAAGTCTGTTCAATGAGGAGTCTCAGATAAGACCTTTTAAAGCTGAGCCCATCCATGGGTTTGTATCCTTAAACGCCTGTGATTTGGGTGATCCTCTCCTCTTAAGGTCCCAAGATAAACTTGGAGCTCCTAGACCTGTTAGAAAGTGACATTCTTTACTGACCACAGGTCAGGAACCCTGTACAGGGACTGTGTAGACAAGGGTATGAGACCAGTTTCCCCACTGGGCTTTCATTGACTCTGTAAGTTGAGATTAACTCCTTAAAAGGAAGTATACCCTTCCAGTCAAAGCCTTGGTACAATAAACGCTTTCTCCAATTGTGTCCTGTTGCAAAAGAAAACTGGATTCTTATTACATGGATGCAAACAACTATATTGCCATAAGTTAAGAATACTCACAGATATGTTCTAAATTCTGAAAGAACGGGGCAGAGAGAAACAAACATGCTCCAATTTTTGATAATAGGAGTACACATTTCTTAATTATTAAAGACCACAAATAGCTCAAAATAAGTTTCCTTGACTGAAAAACAAAACAAGGATCAGCAATATTACAAACAGAAGTCAAAAAGTTTGCTTCAGCTTTCTCAGTTCAGTCCATTTAGTTAACTCTTGTTTTGCTTGATATTTGTGAACATTTCAGCTTTTTATGAGTCCTGTACATTTTCTTTTATTCCAATGTTACAATCTCTAAAGTTATCAGAAATCTGTTTTTGAGAACACCTGTTAAAGTTCTGTAACTTATTATAAAGAATCTTTTGAAAAGGATTAAAGCAAGACAACAATTGTCTGTGAATAATAAAATGTCCAGGGTAGTTACAGTTACAAACAAAATTGACAAAGAAGTTTGGTTATCTCCATGGTTTACAATAACATCACAATCTTAATACGATTGATAGCATACACTTAGACATTAGAATTTTAGAAATCCCACACAATATTGGAACATATATTAGCATTATTTACCAAGATTTAACCTAAAGAAGATTGAACATCATTTTGGCAATACCATGTACCCAAACATGTCAAATAATCCTGTTTACCTCTCTTTTCTGGACACTCTAGGGACTCTCTAGACTATCCAAAGAGTTAAGTGTCAGGAAAGACCATTTGGAAACTGAAGTTTGATTTTGGGAAGCCTATTAAATTTGTTTAAAGCACTTGATATTATGAAATAGAATTCCAGGTTACCATAAATTATTTATTTTGCCAAAATGATGACTGATAAATTTTAAAGAAGCAAAACCTTTTATAACCCTTTGAATTTCGTCAGTATGTTCACATAGAGAACCTCTTCAGCAAGATTAACTTCCACAATGCTTCTACCACTTGTTTGAATGTTCAGCTTTTCCTATCTAACTCAAAACAATCATTTAACCCAAGGCAGAAGTTTACATTTCCATGTCTTCTTATAACCTTTTACTAAAAAACACATTTTACTGTTCTTATGCATTTTACATGTAAATCTATTTTTATATTACATGATATAATGGTAACTCCTGGCAATTTTTAACTTTAATGTAAAACCTGCTAAATTGCTTTACTTGTGTGGTAAGTGCTGCCAAGGTTTGCCTTCTTAATCTAGGGCATGTTTAGTTCGATATATCCCCAGGCACTACCAATTGTGAAGCAGGCAAGACAGACAGGTCTCAAAACCCAAAAAGCAGTTTGTAACCTCAAAAAATTTAGCAAATCTTGCATCTGACCTGCATTTTACCAATAGTCTTAAGGGCCGTTTTTATTTATTAAAGATTAAGGTCAAGTGAACTGAAAGGCATCAGAGATTTTATCTTTCCTTTAAAAAATCTTAGATTCAAGTGTTTGTCCTTCTTTGGGCCAGATTAATTAGAGTCCTTTTTACAGACATTACACAAGTACACACGCAGACAAGCAGAAGAAAACCCAGTCACTGGGTGGGAACTTTTAAGAGACATGCCTAGGAAAACATGCAGATATCAAATCAGAGAGGGCTCATCCCCTAAGGCAAGATTGCTAAGTGAAACCTTGCCAAGTGGTTACCAGCCACGCCTCAGGATGTAAAACAAAACGGAGGCTTGATTTCACAACAAAATCTTTGCAGAAAATATGAACGGTGACAGGTGTGGGGCCTGGCCTGGTAAAAAAACGTCTTCTAAAAGAAAAAACAAATTAAAGGTTAACTGCCAATGGGGTGAGGAAGAGAAAAGAAAAAAGCTTCAAAATGTCTGGGACAGACCCTTTTATTCTTATACAACTGGTTCCTGCACCAGGAGAAAAGTTTAATTACTGTTCAATGAAGTAAAACGCCTTAGCAGGGGAAGGTGAAGACTTTGGTGGTGCATGGTGGAAAACACCAGCCAGTTGGCTGTACACGACCCTTGGGCCATGCATTCCAGCCCCAGAAGGGAGGGGAGAGCAGTGGGGAGTTTCTGCTTGCTGGTCAGTCTCAAAAAAGGAAGGAAACGGCCTGGGAACAACAGGGGATTGGGGAATGGTTCCCCCTACCCTCAGAAGTCTGAGGATGAAAAGGCTTAAAACCAACGGTGAGAGGTTTTGAGTCTCCATTTCACTTGCCACTTCTCAAGCCCCATGTTGGGTGCCAAAAATGTTATAGGGTTTTTCCTTAGTTCAGCTAAAAATAGGGTTATTTGTCTCATAGCCACAAAAGTTCAGGCTTTCAGACAATTTGAATGGTGAGTAAGACAGGGTTTTATTGGGTGAAAAGGAAGAAAAAAAGGAAACAGTGACTCTCCACAAGGCCAGAGTCCCCTGCTAGAGTGCTTCCCACCTGGCCATTCAAATTTCACACAGGAAGAGGAGGGGCCAGGCTCTTCCCCACTGCAAATGGTACAAATTTTTGAGGCTCCACCCCTGTGTGCATGCTGGTTGGAGTTTTTCTGGGGATCTCCTCCCACCTGGCTGTCTCAATGCTACTCCACTATTGCCTCCTCAGCCTCAAATAGTTAAAATTCCATCCTTCCTACAATGCCTAGGTCAAATGCTGTTCTCCCTGAAGCTTTCCTGAGTCCCTCCAGCCAAAAATAGTCTCCTCTGCTTCTGTATTAACAAATCATTTTGTTTTAACTCTGCAATAATGTTTACCCTCTTGCCTTCTACTCTTAGGTTACCTTTGCAGTCTCTATAAAAGTTGCCTTACCTCTCTGGGACTTAGTTTTCTGATTTCAGCATATAATAGAGGGCAGATAATGACTAAAGTCTATCAAATCCAATATTCTATAATCCTAATTCATCCACTGTCAATGCTTTTATGGTGGTTAAATTGAATGTCATTTTATCATGGTAACTGGCACTTGTATCTAGAAGCCACATTGCCACTCTTTAGTACTGTAAAAAGTAAAGTAAAGTTTCCTCTTCAAAGACTTGCCTCTTTATCTAATTAGGAATAAATAGTAACTTCCCTTAAAAGCAAAATTTATTCAAACACCTATACTAACATTCTTAAATATCTGTAGCCATAATAAAGAAATCAATGTACTTTATGTTAGCTCTACAATTTAGCCTAAATATTTGCCTTGGCATGCTTATACTTGGCCTAAGGGATGAGACCACCCCTCATATTGTCTTATGCCCAATTTCTGCCTCCAAAGAAAGAAAAGGAAAAAACTAAAAGGTAGAAATGAAATCCACAAGCAGACAGCCCGGCGCCATACCCTGGGCCTGGTAGTTAAAGATTGACCCCTGACCTAATTGGTTATGTTATCTATAGATTACAGACATTGTATAGAAAAGCACTGTGAAAATCCCTATCCTGTTTTGTTCGGATCTAATTACCGGTTCATGCAGCCCCCAGTCATATACTCCCTGCTTGCTCAATCACGATCCTCTCATATGCACCCCCACAGAGTTGTGAGCCCTTTAAAGGGACAGGAATTGCTCACTCAGGGAGCTCGGTTCTTGAGAGAGGAGTCTTGCCGATGCCCCTGGCCAAATAAACCCCTTCCTTCTTTAACTCGGTGTCTGAAGAGTTTTGTCTGTGGCTCATCCTGCTACATTTCTTGGTTCCCTGACAGGGAAGCAAGGTGATTGGCCAATGGTTGAGGCAGCTCCTTAGGCAGCTTAAGCCTGCCCTGTGGAACATCCCTGTGGGGGACTCCAATGAACCGGAGTGACGCAGATCCTGAGAGTGCTCCCGGGTAGGCATTTGCCCCAGTGGGATACCTCACCAGAGCAGTGTGTGACAGGACCCTGTGGAGTATCAACGCAGTTGCTGAACACCAGGAAGGAACGGGCACTTGGAGTCTGGACATCTAAAACTTAGTAAGACTAGTCTTTGAAATTTGCCCACTCTATTTGAGTGGAAGTATGGCCTGATCACACATGGCATGCCTTTATCAGCACTTTGGTTTTGGTTTGGTTTTGGTTTTGACTTAGTTTGAACTGCTTGACAGGACCAGTCTTAGGAACTTGCCCGCTCCATTTGAGTGGAAGTATGGCCTGATCACCCACAGCATGTCTTTATTGGCACTTTGGTTTTGGTTTTGACTTGGCTTGAATTGCTCGACAGGATTGGTCTCGGGAACTTGCCTACTCTACTCCATTTGAGTGGAAGCGTGACCTGATCATCCACAGTGTTCCTGTACCGGCACTTTGGTTTTTGTTTTTTACTTGACTTGGATTGCTTGATACTTTGGTTTTGGTTTTGATCTGGCTTGGATTTCTGGAAACTCTGATTTTGGTTTTGATTTTGGTTTGGTACAAACTGCAAAAGTGTGTGTGTGCCCTTTTTACCATTCTTTGTTTTCTAGGGCGCATGTGGTGTGAGCGTGGTGTTTTGTCTCAAAGAAGCATAGATCAGGCACAAATAAGCCCACCCTACTAGGAACTATGTTGAAAAATTTCAAAAAAGAATTTAAGGGAGACTATGGAGTACTATGACACCAGAAAAACTTAAAACTTTGTGTAAGTGGGATTTGAACAATGAACTATGAGAACACTTGGACACAAGAAAGGGAACATCACACACCAGGGTCTGTTGGGGGTGGGGGGAGGGGTAGCATTAGGAGATATACCTAAGGTAAATGATGAGTTAATGGGTGCAGCACACCAACATGGCATATGTAAACATATGTAACAAATCTGCACATTGTGTACATGTATCCTAGAACATAAAGTATATTTAAAAAAAAATATTTGTGTAAGATAGACTGGCCAGCATTAGAGGTAGGTTGGCCATTAGAAGGAAATCTGGACAGGTCCCTTGTTTCAAAGGTATGGCACAAGGTAACATGTAAGCCAGGGAACCCAGACCAGTTCCCGTACATAGACACTTGGTTACAGCTGGTTTTAGCTCCCCCAACGCACAGTGGTTGAAAGAACAGCAGCATAAGTGGCTGGCAGAAGCAAGGAAAGACCAGCAGAGAGAGAGAAAGGAAAGAGACAGAGAGGAAAAGAGGCAAAGAGAGAGAGGAAGAGACAGAGAGGAAAAGAGATAAAGAGAGAGCCAAGGAGAGCGAGAGAAAGAAAGAAAGAGAGAGGCAGAGAGAGAGAGAGGAAGAGACAGAGGCAAGAGGAAAGTCAAAGAGAGAGAGACAAAGTCAAAGAGAGAAAGAAAGAGAGATATACAAGTAGTTAAGGAAAAAAAAGTGGGGGGCGGCACCCAAGAATAGGAACAGCTCCAGCCTCGAGCTCCCAGCCTAAACGGCACAGAAGACGGGTGATTTCTGCATTTTCAACAGAGGTACCAGGTTCATCTCACTGGGACATGTCAGACAGCTGGTGCTGGTCAGTGGGTGCAACCCAACCAGCGAGAGCTGAAGCAGGGCGAGGCATTGCCTCCCCTGGGAAGTGCAAGGGGGAAGGGAATTCCTTTTCTTAGCCAAGGGAAACTGAGACACAAAACATCTGGAAAATCAGGTAACTCCCACCCTAATACTGTGATTTACAAGGGTCTTAGCAAACGGCATACCAGATTATATCCCACACCTGTTCCAGGGAGTCCCATGCCCATGGAGCCTCCCTCATTACTAGAAGAGCAGTCTGAGATCTAACTGCAAGGTGGCAGTGAGGCTGAGGGAGGGGTGCCTGCATTACTGAGGCTTAAGTAGGAAAACAAAGCTGACGGGAAGCTCGAATTGGGTGGAGCCCACCACAGCTCAAGGAGGCTTGCCTGCCTCTGTAGACTCCACCTCTGGTGATGGGACATAGCTAAACAAAAAGCTGCAGAAATCTCTGCAGATGTAAATGTCACTGTCTGACAGCATTGAAGAGAGCAGTGGTTCTCCCAGCATGGAGCTTGAGATCTGAGAATGGACAGACTGCCTGCTCAAGTGGGTTGCTGACCCCTGAGTAGACTAACTGGGAGACATCTCCCACTAGGTGAAGACCAACACCACACACCTCACATAGCTGGGTACACCTCTGAGATGAAGCTTCCAGAGCAAGAATCAGACAGCAACACTCACTGTTCAGCAGTATTCTATCTTCTGCAGCCTCCGCTGCTGATACCCAGGCAAACAGGGTCTGGAGTAGACCTCAAGAAAACTCCAACAGACCTGCAGCTGAGGGTCCTAACTGTTAGAAGGAAAACTAACAAACAGAAAGGACACGCACACCAAAACCTCAACAGTATGTCACCATCATCAAAGACCAAAGACAGGTAAAACCACAAAGATGGGAAAAAGCAGGGAAGAAAAGCTGGAAATTCAAAAAATCAGAGCACATCTCCCCCTCCAAAGGAATGCAGCTCATTGCCAGCAATGGAACAAAGCTGGAAGGAGAATGACTTTGACAAGTTGAGAGAAGAAGGCTTCAGTTGATCAAACTTCTCAGAGCTAAAGGAGGAACTACGTACCCAGCACAAAGAAACTAAAAACCTTGAAAAAAGAATGGAAGAATGGATAACTAGAATAATCAATGCAGAGAAAACCATAAACGAACTGACAGAGATGAAAACCATGACACAAGAACTACGTGACAAATGCACAAGCTTCAGTAACCGACTCGATCAACTGGAAGAAAGAGTATCAGTGATTGAAGATCAAATTAATGGAATGAAGTGAGAAGAGAAGTGTAGAGAAAAAGAGTAAAAAGGAATGAACAAATTCTCCAAGAAATATGGGATTATGTGAAAAGACCAAATCTACATCTGATTGGTGTGCCTGAAAGTGATGCGGAAAATGGAACCAAGTTGGAAAACACTCTGCAGGATATCATGCAGGAGAACTTCCCCAACCTAGTAAGGCAGGCCAACATTCAAATTCAGGAAATACAAAGAATGCCACAAAGATACTCTTCAAGAAGGGCAACTCCAAGACACATAATTGTCAGATTCACCAAAGTTAAAATGAAGGAAAAATTGTTAATGGCAGCCAGAGAGAAACATCAGGTTACCCACAAAGGGAAGCCCATCAGACTAACAGCAGATCTCTCGACAGAAACTCTACAAGTCAGAAGAGAGTGGGGGCCAATATTCAACATTCTTAAAGAAAAGAATTTTAAACCCAGAATTTCATATCCAGCCAAACTAAGTTTCATAAGTGAAGCAACCGGTACCAGCCATTGCAAAAACATGCCAAAATGTAAAGTCTATCAATGCTAGGAAGAAACTGCATCAACTAACGAGCAAAATAACCAGCTAATATCATAATGACAGAATCAAGTTCACACATAACAATATTAACCTTAAATGTAAATGGACTAAATGGTCCAATTAAAAGACACAGACTGGCAAATTGGATAAAGAGTCAAGATCCATCAGTTTGCTGTATTCAGGAGACCCATCTCACATGCAGAGACACACATAGGCTCAAAATAAAGGGATGGAGGAAGATTTACCAAGCAAATGGAGAACAAAAGAAAGCAGGGGTTGCAATACTAGTCTCTGATAAAACAGACTTTAAACCATCAAAGATCAAAAGAGACAAAGAAGGCCATTACATAATGGTAAAGGGATCAATTCAACAGGAAGAGCTAACTATCCTAAATATATATGCACCCAATAGAGGAGCACCTAGATTCATAAAGCAAGTCCTTAGAGACTTACAAAAAGGCTTAGACTCCCATTGAATAAAAATGGGAGACTTTAACACCCCACTGTCAACATTAGACAGATCAACGAGACAGAAAGTTAACAAGGATATCCAGGAATTGAACTCAACTCTGCACCAAGCGGACCTAATAGACATCTACAGAACTCTCCACCCCAAATCAACATAATACACATTCTTCTCAGCACCACATCACACTTATTCCAAAATTGACCGCATAGTTGGAAGTAAAGCACTCCTCAGCAAATGTACAAGAACAGAAATTATAACAAACTGTCTCTCAGACCACACTGCAATCAAACTAGAACTCAGGACTAAGAAACTCAATCAAAACTGCTCAACTACATGGAAACTGAACAACCTGCTCCTGAATGACTACTGGGTACATAACAAGATGAAGGCAGAAATAAAGATGTTCTTTGAAACCAATGAAAACAAAGATACAACATAACAGAATCTCTGGGACACATTTAAAGCAGTGTGTAGAGGGAAATTTATAGCACTAAATACCCACAAGAGAAAGCAGGAAAGATCTAAAATCGACACCCTAACATCACAATTAAAAGAACTAGAGAAGCAAGAGCAAACACATTCAAAAGCTAGCAGAATGCAACAAATAACTAAGATCAGAGAAGAACTGAAGGAGATAGAAATACAAAAAACCCTCCAAAAAATCAATGAATCCAGGAGCTGGTTTTTTGAAAAGATCAACAAAATTGATAGACCGCTAGCAAGTCTAATGAAAAAGAAAAGAGAAAAGAATCAAATAGACACAATAAAAAATGATAAAGGGGTTATCACCACTGACCCCACAGAAGTACAAACTACCATCAGAGAATACTATAAACACCTCTATGCAAATAAACTAGAAAACCTAGAAGAAATGGATAATTTTCTGGACACTTACAGTCTCCCAAGACTAAATCAGGAAGAAATTGAATCCCTGAGTAGACCAATAGCAGGCTCTGAAATTGAGGCAATAATTAACAGCCTACCAAACAAAAAAAGTCCACGACCAGATGCATTCACAGCCGAATTCTACCAGAGGTACAAGGAGGAGCTGGTACCATTCCTTCTGAAACTATTCCAATCAATAGAAAAAAAGGGAATCCTCCCTAACTCATTTTATGAGGCCAACATCATCCTGATACCAAAGCCTGGCAGAGACGCAACAAAAAAAGAGAATTTTAGACCAATATCCCTGATGAACATCAATGCAAAAATCGTCAATAAAATACTGGCAAACCGAATCCAGCAGCACATCAAAAACTTACCCACCATGATCAAGTGGGCTTCATCCCTGAGATGCATGGCTGGTTCAACACACGCAAATCAATAAATGTAATCCAGCATATAAACATAACCAAAGACAAAAACCACACGATTATCTCAATAGATGCAGAAAAGATCTTTGACAAAATTCAACAGCCCTTCATGCTAAAAACTCTCAATAAATTCGGTATTGATGGAACGTATCTCAAAATCATAAGAGCTATTTATGACAAACCCACAGCCAATATCATACTGAATGGGCAAAAACTGGAAGCATTCCCTTTGAAAACTGGCACAAGACAGGGATGCCCTCTCTCACACTCCTATTCAACATAGTGTTGGAAGTTCTGGCTAGGGCAATCAGACAAGAGAAAGAAATAAAGGGTATTCAATTAGGAAAAGAAGAAGTCAAATTGTCCCTGTTTGCAGATGACATGATTGTATATTTAGAAAACCCCATCGTCTCAGTCCAAAATCTCTGTAAGCTGATAAGCAACTTCAGCAAAGTCTCAGGATACAAAATTAATGTGCAAAAATCACAAGCATTCTTATACACCAGTAACAAACAGAGCAAAATCATGAATGAACTCCCATTCACAATAGCTTCAAAAAGAATAAAATACTTAGGAATCCAACTTACAAGGGATGTAAAGGTCCTCTTCAAGGAGAGAACATACAATGCTCATGGATAGGAAGACTCAATATCATGAAAATGGCCATACTGCCCAAGGTAATTTATAGATTCAATGCAATCCCCATCAAGCTACCAATGACTTTCTTCACATAATTGGAAAAAACTGCTTTAAAGTTCATATGGAACCAAAAAAGACCCCACATTGCCAGGACAATCCTAAGCCAAAAGAACAAAGCTGGAGGTTTCATGCTACCTGACTTCAAACTATACTAGAAGACTACAGTAACCAAAACAGCATGGTACTGGTACCAAAACAGAGATATAAACCAATAGAACAGAACAGAGCCCTCAGAAATAATACCACACATCTACAGCCATCTGATCTTTGACATACCTGACAAAAACAAGAAATGGGGAAAGGATTCCCTATTTAATAAATGGTGCTGGGAAAATTGCCTAGCCATAAGTAGAAAGCTGAAACTGGATCCTTTCCTTACCCCTTATACAAAAATTAATTCAAGATGGATTAGAGACTTAAATGTTAGATCTAATACCATAAAAACCCTAGAAGAAAACCTAGGTAATACCACTCAGGACATAGGCATGGGCAAGGACTTCATGTCTAAAACACCAACAGCAATGGCAACAAAAGCCAAAATTGACAAATGGGATCTAACTAAACTAAAGAGCTTCTGCACAGCAAAAGAAACTATCATCAGAGTGAACATGCAACCTACAGAATGGGAGAACATTTTTGCAATCTACTCATCTGACAAAGGGCTAATATCCAGAACCTACAAAGAACTCAAACAAATTTACAAGAAAAAAACAAACAACCCCATCAAAAAGTGGGCAAAGGATATGAACAGACATTTCTCAAAAGAAGACATTCATATAGCCAACAGACACACGAAAAAATGCTCATCATCACTGGCCATCAGAGAAATGCAAATCAAAACCACAATGAGATACCATCTCACACCAGTTAGAATGGCAATCATTTAAAAATCAGGAAACGGAACAGGTGCTGGAGAGGATGTGGAGAAATAGGAACACTTTTATACTGTTGGTAGGACTGTAAACTAGTTCAACCATTGTGGAAAAGTGTGATGATTCCTCAAGGATCTAGAACTAGAAACACCATTTGACTCAGCCATCCCATTACTGGGTATTTACCCAAAGGATTATAAATCATGCTGCTATAAAGACACATGCACACGTATGTTTATTGCAGCACTATTCACAATAGTAAAGACTTGGAATCAACCCAAATGTCCATCAGTGACAGACTGGATAAAGAAAATGTGGCACATAAACACCATGGAATACTATGCAGCTATAAAAAAGGATGAGTTCGTGTCCTTTGTAGGGACATGGATGCAGCTGGAAACCATCATTCTCAGCAAACTATCACAAGAACAGAAAACCAAACACCGCATGTTCTCACTCATAGGTGGGAATTGAACAATGAGATCACTTGGACACAGGAAGGGGAACATCACACACGGGCATATTGTGGGGGAAGGGGTGGGGATAGCATTAGGAGATATACCTAATGTAAATGATGAGTTAATGGGTGCAGCACACCAACATGGCACAAGTATACATATGTAACAAACCTGTACGTTGTGCATATGTAGAACTTAAAGTATAATTAAAAAAAAAAAAAAGAAAAAAGTGTACCTTATTCCTTTAAAAGCCAAGATAAATTTAAAACCTATAATTGTTCATTGAAGGTATTCTCAGTAACCCTATACCACTCCAATACCACTTTGTTGTCAGTGTAAACAAGGGCGTATCCCGAAAGCACTGAGGCCTTCCTATCAAAAATCCTTAACCCAGTAACCCACAGATAGCCCAAATGCATTGAATCTGTAGCGGCAACTGCTTTGCTAACAAAAAATGTTAAAAAAAATAACTTTTAGAAGAAACCTCATTGTGAGCACACCTCACCAGTTCAAAAGTATCCTAAGGAAAAAAAAAAGGGGGGGTGGAATTTATATAAAAAGAGTATTATATGGTAAATTCTTGTCCTGAAATAAATTAACTAGTTGTCTAAAGGAAGAAATATTTGTAATAACTCAGAAAGTTGAGGCATCTCAAAGAATTGTCTGCAAAAGTCAGGAAAGACAAAAATGTTATAAAAAAGAATTTATGCAAAAAAATATTGTATAATTTAAAAGTAACTAGGCCTCCTGAATGTAAAACTATTGAAAATTTTTTAAAAAAGTTTATGTGCAAGGTGTATAAAAAAAAGTAAAATATACCTTTTGTAAAAGAATTATAAGGAAGCATAAGAATGTACATTTTTACATTAAAAAGTTCAAAAAATTATTGTGTTGAAGGTTTAAGCAAGTTTTAAAATGTTAATTGTAAAGAAAATTCTGTGTGTAAACATATTAGCTAAAGTTAAAGAAGTATCATCCAGTTTTTCTGTGAACTGGACATTAAAGTAAAAGCATAACAGGTTTTTCTTAAAGCACCAACCTGCTCTTTAGCAAAAATTATAAAAGGTTAAAAAGAGTCTATAAAATCTTACCTTATAATCAAACATTAAAAATTAGATAAATATGTCTACTATTAAAATTAAGTTTAACATTAATACACTAATATAAAGATAAAATTTAGTGTATCTGGTATAAAAATCACATGAGAAGCATTGTTAAATATAAAGTGGTATTTGGCTTTCTTTGGTTTAAAAACTGATAAAAATAGGTGCTAAAGGAAATATCTCAGTAAAAAGGCACTAAGGACTATAAAGTCCCCGGCCAAGGACCCCTCATTTAAAACAAAAGGTCAGTTTCTTAAGAATTATATACTTGGTTTATCTTCCACTTTCCTTTCTCTCAAAAACTAAACGTCTTCTAGTACATGTACCACCCTAGAATTTCAGCAAACCAGCACCGGCCTGAATATCACGTTCTCATCAAAGGGTGGAAAGAAGAAAAACTCGAGCCATCCTGGGAAGGACCCTGCCTTGTGCTGCTAACCACCAAGACTGTTGTTCATACAGAAGAAGAAAAAAAAAAAAAAGGATGGACTCATCACACCTGACTCAGGAAAACACCACCCCCTCCAGAGTCATGAGCCATAGACCCAGGGGAAAACCCTACCAAACTAAAGCTAAGAAAAATTTAACTCTTTTCATCTAATCTATTACTCTTTCTTCTTTCCTCACTCTGTTGCTGACCATCTAGTTATTAACATAACCAAGTCAATTTTGACTCAAACTATTGCATTTAATGCTTGCCTTGTTATAACCTGTGGGGACTTGCCAAGTCAAACACAACTTTCTACTTCAGAAAAGTACTTCTGTCCCTCCTGACTCTCCTCAGACTGGGCATTAGTAAACTAGGACCATTTAATCTGGGGAGATTTTGATAAAGACCCCAGTGACAACCAGGAGCCTTGCCCCCTGATGTGGAGCTTTCATGATATAGTTGGTCCAAAATTCTGTGGACCACTAAAGAGCAAGGATGGACTGTCCCAACCAGTTTTTGTAATTTCCTAAAACCATACATTCATTTTACTAGAGGATCATAGAAGTTAAAGACTTAAAACAAACTTTAACAATTAAGACAGGATACCAAGATGCAAATGCCTGGTTAAAACGGATCAAATATTCCATCTGCACGATAAACAAAAGCAAACGTTAGGCTTGTGCACATGGCAGGCCAGAGGCCCAGATTGTCCCCTTTCCACTAAGGTGGTCCTCCAGTCGACCAGGTGTGGACTGCATGGTAGCTCTTTTCCAGGATTCTACAGCCTGGAGTAATAAGTCATGCCAAGTTCTCTCTGCTATAAACCAAAGTCTGGCACCCTGCAGGTCAGCCCCTGAGGGCCATCCAGCTTCTGTCTCCCAACACTAAGTTCACTTCATGTCTCTCACGACAGGAAGGAAACTTAGCAATTCCTTGGAGACCTGAAAGGATGCAGTAAGTTTAAGAATTTTCAAGAGTTTGTCAATCAATCAGCCCTTGTTCATCCCCGAGCAGATGTATAGTGGTATTGTGGTGGACCTTTACTGGGCAATGTGCCGAAAAGCTGGAGTGGCCCTTGTACTTTAGTACAATTGGCTATCCCTTTCACCCTGGCATTTCATCAACCAGAAGGAAAAAAATAAAATAAAACATTGTAAAGCAAGAAAAGGCCCTTATACGTCTTTCGATTCTCCTGTCTATTTAGACACAATTGGAGTCCCACGAGGAATAGCAGATTAATTTAAAGCTTGAAATCAAATAGCTGCAGGATTTGAGTCAATATTTTGGTAGGTGACAGTTAATAAAAATGTAGATTAGATAAACTGCATCTATTACAACCAACAGCAATGAGTTTTTCATGAGTTAAAAGAAAAACTCATGTCGGCCCCAGCCCTGAGGCTACCTGACCTGACAAAACCCTTTACGCGGTATGTGTCAGAAAGAGAAAAAAATGGCAGTTGGAGTTTTAACCCGAGACTGTGGGGCCCTGGCCAAGGCCAGTGGCCTATCTCTCAAAACAACTAGACAGGGTTTCCAAAGGCTGGCTCCAAGGTCGAAGGGCCCTAGCAGCAATGGCCCTGTTAGCACAAGAAGCAGATAAACTAACCCTTAGGCAAAACCTGAATATAAAGGCCCCCCCATGCCGTGGTAACTTTAATGACTACCAAAGGACGTCATTGGTTAACAAATGCTAGATTAACTCAGTATCAAAGCTTGCTATGTGAAAATCCCCACATAACCATTGAAGTTTGCAACACCCTAAACCCCACCACCTTGCTCCCGGTATCAGAGAGCCCAGTTGAACATAACTGTGTAGAGGTGTTGGACTCAGTTTTTTCTAGCAGGCCCAACCTCTGAGACCATCTTAAACATCAGTAGACCATGATCAGTACGTGGATGGGAGCAGCTTCACCAACCCCTGCAAAGTGACTCTGAAGAAGATGACAAGCCCTGCTCCAGTCACACCCGGCAGCTGACTGGTCCACGCATGGCTGAAGCATGAGAAAACTCAGTGCACGACCCATTTTCCTTAAAATTTGGACTTTTACAGTAAGGACTTCAAATGACCTTCCTCAGACTGAGGACTGTTCCCAGTGTACATATCAAGTCACTGACGTAGGACAAAAGGTTGCTACGGTCCTATTATTTTATGATTATTATAAGTGTACTGGAACTCTAAAAAGAACTTGTTTGTGTAATGCTATTCTATTCAAGCTATGTTGCCCAGGAAATGACCAACCTGATGTGTGTTAAGACCCATCTGAGCCTCCCGTGACCACAGTTTTTAAAATAAGATTAAGGACTGAGGACTGGTGGGGCTCAGAAGTGATATGAGTAAAATGTTAGCAAAACAGAAGAAAAAGGGGTGGCCAAACAAGTCACCTTAAAATTTGATGCCTGTGCTGTCATTAATAGTAGTAAGTTAGAAATAAGGTGTGGTTCTCTTAATTAGAAAAGAGGCTATATAGCACAAAATAAGTACATCTGTCATAAATTAGGACTGTGTGGAAATAAATATAAATACTGGTCTTCTGTCATTTAGGCCACTTGGATAAAAAAAAATGAAAAGGATCCAGTCCACCTTCAGAAAGGAAAAAATGACCCTTCCTGTACTAAGGGACAATGTAGCCCTTTAGATCTAGTAATAACAAATCCCCTTGATCCTCACTAGAAAAAAGAGGAGCATGTGACCTTAAGAATCTATGGGGCCGGACTGGATCCTCGAGTAAATATCTTGGTTCGAGGAGAAGTTTACAAACGCTCTCCTGAGCCAGTGTTTCAAACTTTCTATGATGAACTAAATGTGCCAGTACCAGAAATTCCAGGAAAAACAAGAAATTTGTTTCTGCAATTAGCCAAGCATGTAGCCCAGTCTCTCAATGTCACTTTATGTTATGTATGTGGAGGAAGTATAATAGGAGATCAATGGCCACGAGAAGCCAAAGAATTAGTACCTAGAGACCCAGTTCCTGATGAATTCCCTGCTCAAAAGAATCGCCCTGATAATTTCTGGGCCCTGAAAACCTCAATTATTGGACAATATTGCATAACTAGCAAAGGAAAAGAATTCACTCACCCTGTAGGACAACTTAGTTGTCTGAGACAGAAACTGTATAATGATACCACAAAAACAGTCACTTGGTGGAGTTCAAATCACACAGAGAGAAGTCCATTTAGTAAATTTCCAAAGTTGCAAACCATGTGGACCCACCCAGAGTCCCACCAGGACTGGACAGCCCCCACTGGATTATACTGGATATGTGGGCATAGAGTTTATGCCAAATTACCTGACCAGCGGGCAGGTAGTTGTGTTATTGGCACTATTAAACCATCTTTCTTCCTACTGCCCATAAAAACAGGTGAACTCCTGGGCTTCCCTGTCTATGCTTCCCACAAAAAAGAAGCATAGCTATAGGAAATTGAAAAAATGATAAATGGCCCCCTGAGAGACTCATACAATATTTAGGCCTGCTACTTGGGCACAAGACAACTCGTGGGGATACTGGACCCCCATTTACATGATCAACCAAATCATATGGTTACAAACTGTCTTAAAAATAATCACTAATAAAACCAGCAGAGCCTTGACTATTCTGGCCTGGCAAGAAACTCAGATGAGAAATGCTATCTATCAAAATAAATTAGCTCTCAGCTACTTGCTAGCAGCTGAAAGAGAGGTCTGGAAGAAATTTAACCTTACTAATTGCTGCCTACACATAGATAATCAAGGGCAAGTAGTTGAAGACATAGTTAGAGATATGATAAAACTGGCATATGTGCCTGTGTAAGTGTGGCATGGATTTGATCCTGAGGCCATGTTTGGAAAATGGTTCCCAGCACTAAGAGGATTTAAAACTCTTATAATAAGAGTTATAATAGTAATAGGAACCTGCTTACTGCTCCCTTGTTTGCTACCTGTACTTCTTCAAATGATAAAAAGCTTCATCGCTACCTTAGTTCATCAAAATGTTTCAGCACAAGTGTACTATATGAATCACTATCAATCTGTCTTGCAAAAAGACATAGGTAGTAAAAATGAAAGTGAGAACTCCCGTTATTGAGAGTCTCAAAGGGGGTAATAAGGGAGGAGACCACCCCTTATATTGTCTTATGCCCAATTTCTGCCTCCAAAGAAAGAAAAAGTAAAAACTAAAAGACAGAAATGAAATCCATAAGTTGACAGTCTGGCACCACACCCTGGGCCTGGTAGTTAAAGATCAACCCCTGACCTAATCAGTTATGTTATCTATAGATTACAGACATTGTGTAGAAAAGCACTGTGAAAATCCCTATCCTGTTTTGTTCGGATCTAATTACTGATGCAGGCAGCCCCCAGTCATGTACCCCCTGCTTGCTCAATTGATCATGACCCTCTCACGCACACCCCCTTAGAGCATGAGCCCTTAAAAGGGACAGGAATTGCTCACTCAGGGAGTTCAGCTCTTGAGACAGGAGTCTTGCCAATGCTCCCAGCTGAACAAACCCCTTCCTTCTTTAACTCAATGTCTGAGAGTTTTTTCTACAGTTCATCCTGCTACAGTCCAAGCAAGCATTAGGTCATAGCCTGGTCCTCTTCCTTATTTGAAGGTGTTTTTACTTTTCTTAGAATTCCACAAGCTACTTCCCCCTTCCTTTGTTCTCCTCTGCCATTGCCTCTTTTGAAAAATTCTAAGTTGCTAGCCAATCAGGACAAATACAGAATGTGAGGTCCCATTCCAACCAGTGGAAGTCATACACAGCAGTAAGGTGGACACATCAAGTTATAAATGACCCTGTCTCCTTTTTTCAGTGTACTCTCATGGCAAAACTGCTGGCAAGTGTACCCTTTCTGCAGAAAGTATACAAATGGCCTTGCTGAGGAAATTAAATTTATTTTCAAGTGCTATTTCTTTACGGCACCAAAGAACAAGCATTTCAAATAATTTGGTGGCCTGTGTAGGGATACATTCTCCTACAGAGGTGGTCTCCAGTCCTCTATCATGAAGAAGCATGCTCCTCTGACTCATTGCAGTGGCCTCAAGGATAAGGACTCAAGATCCATCCAGTGTGATGAATAAACCCAGATCCTCTGCAACACAAAAAAAAAAAAGGAAAAAGAAAAAAGAAAAAAAGAAAGTTAATAACAACAACAACAAAAACTGGCTGGCAATCTGGAGTAAAGGATCCTCACATATCATGTGAACTAAGAAACTCTGCACACAGACAAAAAAGAAAAAAAAAAAGAAAAGTCAGTTAAGTATTTCCTTAGTAGTCAAGACTAAAGAAAAAGCCACAAGCCCCAAGACAGTAAAGCATTCCTTGGTTAAGACATACCAAAAAGACCATGGCGGGGTGGGGTGTAAATCATTCGTTAGTCAGGACTAAGGAAAAAAATCTGTTGGGGGTGGTGAAGTATTCCTTAGTCAAGACATCTTAGAAGTTAAACAGAAGTAAGAAATCCCCATTAAGAAAGAAGTTGAACCTCAGAAAGAAGTGAAAAATCGCCATAGGAGGGTTGAACCTCAAAAAAAAGAAAGAAATCCCCATTGATAAGAAGTTCAATCTCAAAAAGAAGTGAGAAATCCCCATTGGTGGAGGGGTTGAACCTCACAAAAACCTCTGGTGGTAAAAAAAAAAAAATATATATATATATATATATATATACACACACACACACATATATATTCACATTCTCCTTTTCCTTCTTCTCAGGGAAAGAAAAGGTTAAGCTCCACTCCCACCGCTCACTCCCCTAGGGGAAAGGAAAGGAGAAAGAGCAAAAACAGCAGGTGTGACACCAGACAGCCAGGCACACCAAGAGTTAAGTCCCTCTCCCCAGCCAGGCTCTAAGTGAAAAAGAAGGCAGGGGCTGGCGCCAGGAGGAGAACGTGGGGGATGGCCCCTGGGGCCAGGACTGCAGCTGCACAAAACCCACCCAGTCCAAGAAACTAAGTCTAGGAAGAAAGAGGGGGAAAAAAGTAAAAAGGGAAATCGGAAAAAAGAAAAAACAGGAGAAACAGATGACAGCACGTGCGCAGGGGTGGAGTCCATGCTGTGGCCTGGCCCTGCCTGTGGTAGGAGCTGGAGAACTCCGGAGGGGAAAAGGAAACAGAGGATGACAGAGAGGAAAGTAGAGTCCAAATGAGAGGAGACAGATAAATAGATGGAAAGAGTAAGTAAGAGAGAAACTAGAAGAGACAGAAATCAAAGAAAGACACAGAGGGTGAAACTACGAAAAGAAATAGTGTAAAAGGAAGGCAGAAAGTTAAGACAAGTTGAAGATCGTCTGTGAAAGTCATAAGAAAAGTTATGGAAAGGAATTCATGCAAGAAATATTGTATAATTTAAAAGTAATTAGGCCTCCTGAATGTAAAACTATTTAAAAAACAGTTTATGTACAAGGTATGTATGAAAAATAAAATATACTTTTAATAACAGGATTATAAGGAGGCATAAGAATATAGATTTTTACCTACATTAAAAAGTTAAAAAATATATATTTTGTTTTAAAAGTTTAAGCAAGTTTTAAAATGTTAATTGTAAAGGAAATTCTGGGTGTAAACATGATGGCGAAAGTTAAAGAGATATCATCTAGTTTTTCTGTGAACTTGACGTTAAAGTAAAAGCACAATAGATTTTTCTTAAGCACTAACCTGCTCTTTAACAAAAATTATAAAAAGTTAAAAAGAGTCTATAAAAGTCTTACCTTCTAGTCAGACATTAAAATTAGATAAATGTCTACAATATTTTATTAAAATTAAGTTTAACATTAATAGCACATTAACATAAAAGTTAAATTTAACTTATCTGGTATAAAATCATACAAAAAACACTGTCAAATGTAAAATGGTGTTTAGCTTTCTTAAGGCCCAAAGGTGGCTGGGTAAGTCACAAGGCCCCTCATCCCCAAGGTCACAGCGCACAGGGGCAGTGAAGGCCACAAGAAGGCCAAGACCTTAAGAGAGGGCAAGGCCACAGCATCCCCTGGGTGGTGCTGAGCGGGGATGGAGCAGGAGGTGTCACCATGAGGCCTCAAGCCCCAGGATATGCAGCAGAAATTACATACTTAATTTATCTTCCACTTTCCCTTCCCTCAGAACTAAAAGTCTTTTAGCACAAGTACCATTCCTAGAATTTCCAGTACACCAGCACCAGCCTGAAAACCACGTTCTCATCCAAAGATAGAAAGAAAAACACTCGAACCAGCCTGGGAAGAACCCTATTTTATGCTGTTAACCACTGAGATTGCTGTCCGCACAGCTGAGAAAGAATGGAGCCACCATACTCGAGTCAAGAAAACATTTACCTCTTCAGAATCATAAGTTACTGTACTAAGATCAAGCCCTACTAAGTTAAAGTTAAAGAAAGCTTAATTTTCATATGCCTTCTATATTGCTTCCTTTCCTTTCCTTATTCTGTTACTAACTCCTTTGTTATTAATGTAACTAAGTCTGACTCACCTCAGACCATTGCCTTTAGTGCTTGCTCTGCCATACCTTGTGGAGATGTAAAAGATCAATGACAGTTAGCCTTTTCACATAAATATTTATGACCCGGCCCTCTAATGGACACAGTTACCCCTAGCACTCATCATTGTGATCACCTGCAGCCAAGACACCGATTTTCTGCTCCTGCAGCCTGGCAACCTTGTAGTAAATAGGACTACATCCTTTAAACTACTTAGGAGCGAAGTCGGACTTCCACAAAAAAGGTTTGTACAGATCTAAAACCCCTCATCTATTCCACCAAAAGGACTACCCTGTCTAACTGGCAGCATTATCAATGTAACTCTGTCCTTCTCTTTATCACCACCTCCACCTTAACTAACTCTAGACCAGCCCTTAGTTGCTTCTATGGTACGGAGATTGACATAAATGGAAAAGACCCCATAAGTAGTTTTAAAATATTCATTTTTAAACTATTCATTTTTAAATATTCATTGTTCTAAACATTTAAAATGTTTAAAAATTTAAACATTATTCCCCCATCTTCCCCTTCTTCAGTAGCCTCAGTTCTAGATCCCACACCGGTTGCTCCTACATCTAATAATAAAACTAAGGTGTCTATTGTAAAAATAAGAGATATAAGACAGACCTTAGCCATCAAGACAAAAATATCAAGATGCAAATGCCTGACTGGAATGAATTAAATATTCTATTTGCACTTTAAATAAAAGTGATTATTATGCGTGTATGCATGGTAGGCCAGAGGCCCAGACTGGTATGTCCAGATTAGGACATACCAGCCAGATGGCCTAGAAAAATAAAATAACTTTAAATATAATATCAGCAGAAAAAGAAGATGTTTGTGTGTGTGTGTGTGTCATAATTAAAATTTAATGTTATACCTTTTTTCCTAAAAATACTGCCTCTGACAGAATTATAACAAAAGTGCTACAAGAATTAACAGCCCTATCCAATAAACTTGCCAAAAATTATAAACAACCCTTTTCCTAAAATAATAGAACATTTGTTCAGTAGATAAAAAGAAATTTTAACTTCAATTCTCACCTCATCTGCTCTTGTTATTGGTGTACTTATTCTTGTACTCTGTTATATTATTCCCTACCTTCGAAGTTTTATACAAAAAACTTGTCTCTGCCATGATTACAGAGTTAACTCCTAACTCTCCTCCACCCGATTCAGAAAAATTACTTCTCTTAAAAGGACAAACAAAGCATTTAAGTCAAAACATATTAAACAAGTTTGAAGAAGAATTGTGAAATAAGAAGAGGAGGAATTGTAAAAAGTAGAGGTTCCTCTTGAAAGATTTTCTCCCCATCTGATTAGGAATAAATAGTAACTTCTCTTAAAAGCAAAATTTATTCAAAGACCTATACTAACATTCTTAAATATCTGCTAGCCGTAATAAAGAAATCAATGTACTTTGTGTTCTTAGCTCTTATAGTTTAGCCTAAATATTTGCCCTGCATGCTTATACTAGTCCAAGCAAGCATTAGGTCATAGCATGTTTCTCTTCCTTATTTGAAGGTGTTTTTATTTTTCTCAGCATTCTACAAGTTACTTCCTCCTTCCTTTGTTCTCCTCTGCTTTTGCCTCTTTTAAAAAGTTCTAATGTGTTAGCCAATCGGGACAAACACAGAATGTGAGGTCCTGTTCTAGCCAATGGAAACCGGACACAGCAGTAAGGTGGATGTGTCAAGTTATAAATGACCCTGTCTCCTTTGTTCAGGGTACCCTCATGGCAAAACTGCTGGTGAGTGTACCCTTTCTGCAGAAAGTATAGAAGTGGCCTTGCTGAGGAAATTAAATTTATATTCAAGTGTTATTTCTTTATGGCACCAAGGAACAAGCATTTCAAACAGTATGATGCTATTAAAATAAAAACTTTAGACAAGTTAAGTTTAGCATAATTTATTTGAGCAAACAAATGATTCATGAATTGGGCAGTACCCTGAACCAGTAAAGGTTCAGAAGACTCTACCTGGCAATGTGGGCAGTCCATATTTTTAGATAGAATAAGGAAGTGACATACCGAAATAGCCTGATTTGTTCCAGCCTAGCACTTGCCTTATTGGGACATGTCTGAGCAGCTTCCAGCCTGTGATTGACCAAAAGCTCAGTTGCTACTGTTGAGACTCAGTTGCTGGTTACAAGAATGTAGTCTTAAGGTAGGTTATATATGATATATATACATGTATTAGGTTATAGTTTGCTTCATGTAGAGACAGCTTTAGGCCAAGGTTTTTTTTTTTTTTTTTTAATTTATTTATTATTATTATACTTTAAGTTGTAGGGTACATGTGCATAATGTGCAGGTTTGTTACATATGTATACTTGTGCCATGTTGGTGTGCTGCTCCCATCAACTCGTCATTTACATCAGGTATAACTCCCAGTGCAATCCCTCCCCCCTCCCGCCTCCCCATGATAGGCCCCGGTGTGTGATGTTCCCCTTCCTGAGTCCAAGTGATCTCATTGTTCAGTTCCCACCTATGAGTGAGAACATGCGGTGTTTGGTTTTCTGTTCTTGTGATAGTTTGCTAAGAATGATGGTTTCCAGCGGCATCCATGTCCCTACAAAGGACACAAACTCATCCTTTTTGATGGCTGCATAGTATTCCATGGTGTATATGTGCCACATTTTCTTAATCCAATCTGTCACTGATGGACATTTGGGTTGATTCCAAGTCTTTGCTATTGTGAATAGTGCTGCAATAAACATACGTGTGCATGTGTCTTTATAGCAGCATAATTTATAATCCTTTGGGTATATACCCAGTAATGGGATGGCTGGGTCATATGGTACATCTAGTTCTAGATCCTTGAGGAATCGCCATACTGTTTTCCATAATGGTTGAACTAGTTTACAATCCCACCAACAGTATAAAAGTGTTCCTATTTCTCCACATCCTCTCCAGCACCTGTTGTTTCCTGACTTTTTAATGATCGCCATTCTAACTGGTGTGAGATGGTATCTCATTGTGGTTTTGATTTGCATTTCTCTGATGGCCAGTGATGATGAGCATTTTTTCATGTGTCTGTTGGCTGTATGAATGTCTTCTTTTGAGAAATGTCTGTTCATATCCTTTGCCCACTTTTTGATGGGGTTGTTTGTTTTTTTCTTGTAAATTTGTTTGAGTTCTTTGTAGGTTCTGGATATTAGCCCTTTGTCAGATGAGTAGATTGCAAAAATTTTCTCCCATTCTGTAGGTTGCCTGTTCACTCTGATGGTAGTTTCTTTTGCTGTGCAGAAGCTCTTTAGTTTAATGAGATCCCATTTGTCAATTTTGGCTTTTGCTGCCATTGCTTTTGGTGTTTTAGACATGAAGTCTTTGCCCATGCCTATGTCCTGAATGGTACTACCTAGGTTTTCCTCTAGGATTTTTATGGTATTAGGTCTAACATTTAAGTCTCTAATCCATCTTGAATTAATTTTCGTATAAGGAGTAAGGAAAGGATCCAGTTTCAGCTTTCTACTTATGGCTAGCCAATTTTCCCAGCACCATTTATTAAATAGGGAATCCGTTCCCCATTTCTTGTTTCTCTCAGGTTTGTCAAAGATCAGATGGCTGTAGATGTGTGGTATTATTTCTGAGGACTCTGTTCTGTGTCATTGGTCTATATCTCTGTTTTGGTACCAGTACCATGCTGTTTTGGTTACTGTAGTCTTGTAGTATAGTTTGAAGTCAGGTAGCATGATGCCTCCAGCTTTGTTCTTTTGACTTAGGATTGTCTTGGAGATGCAGGCTCTTTTTTGGTTCCATATGAACTTTAGAGCAGTTTTTTCCAATTCTGTGAAGAAACTCATTGGTAGCTTGATGGGGATGGCATTGAATCTATAAATTACCTTGGGCAGTATGGCCATTTTCATGATATTGATTCTTCCTATCCATGAGCATGGTATGTTCTTCGATTTGTTTGTGTCCTCTTTTATTTCACTGAGCAGTGGTTTGTAGTTCTCCTTGAAGAGGTCCTTTACATCCCTTGTAAGTTGGATTCCTAGGTATTTTATTCTCTTTGAAGCAATTGTGAATGGAAGTTCATTCCTGATTTGGCTCTCTGTTTGTCTGTTACTGGTGTATAAGAATGCTTGTGATTTTTGCACATTAATTTTGTATCCTGAGACTTTGCTGAAGTTGCTTATCAGCTTAAGAAGATTTTGGGCTGAGACAATGGGGTCTTCTAAATATACAATCATGTCATCTGCAAACAGGGACAGTTTGACTTCTTCTTTTCCTAATTGAATACCCTTTATTTCTTTCTCTTGCCTAATTGCCCTAGCCAGAACTTCCAACACTATGTTGAATAGGAGTGGTGAGAGAGGGCACCCCTGTCTTGTGCCAGTTTTCAAAGGGAATTTTTCCAGTTTTTGCCCATTCAGTATGATATTGGCTGTGGGTTTGTCATAAATAGCTCTTATTATTTTGAGGTACGTTCCATCAATACCGAATTTATTGAGCGTTTTTAGCATGAAGGGCTGTTGAATTTTGTCAAAAGCCTTTTCTGCATCTATTGAGATAATCATGTGGTTCTTGTCTTTGGTTCTGTTTATATGCTGGATTATGTTTATTGATTTGCAAATGTTGAACCAGCCTTGCATCCCAGGGATGAAGCCCACTTGATCATGGTGGATAAGCTTTTTGATGTGTTGCTGAATCTGGTTTGCCAGTATTTTATTGAGGATTTTTGCATCGATGTTCATCAGGGATATTGGTCTAAAATTCTCTTTTTTTGTTGTGTCTCTGCCAGGCTTTGGTATCAGGATGATGTTGGCCTCATAAAATGAGTTAGGGAGGATTCCCTCTTTTTCTATTGATTGGAATAGTTTCAGAAGGAATGGTACCAACTCCTCCTTGTACCTCTGGTAGAATTCAGCTGTGAATCCATCTGGTCCTGGACTTTTTTTGGTTGGTAGGCTATTAATTATTGCCTCAATTTCAGAGCCTGCTATTGGTCTATTCAGGGATTCAACTTCTTCCTGGTTTAGTCTTGGAAGAGTGTAAGTGTCCAGGAAATTATCCATTTCTTCTAGATTTTCCAGTTTATTTGCGTAGAGGTGTTTATAGTATTCTCTGATGGTAGTTTGTATTTCTGTGGGGTCGGTGGTGATATCCCCTTTATCATTTTTAATTGCGTCAATTTGATTCTTCTCTCTTTTCTTCTTTATTAGTCTTGCTAGTGGTCTGTCAATTTTGTTGATCTTTTCAAAAAACCAACTCCTGGATTCATTGATTTTTTGGAGAGTTTTTTGTGTCTCTATCTCCTTCAGTTCTGCTCTGATCTTAGTTATTTCTAGCCTTCTGCTAGCTTTCGAATGTGTTTGCTCTTGCTTCTCTAGTTCTTTTAATTGTGATGTTAGAGTGTCAATTTTAGATCTTTCCTGCTTTCTCTTGTGGGCATTTAGTGCTATAAATTTCCCTCTACACACTGCTTTAAATGTGTCCCAGAGATTCTGGTATGTTGTATCTTTGTTCTCATTGGTTTCAAAGAACATCTTTATTTCTGCCTTCATCTTGTTATGTACCCAGTAGTCATTCAGGAGCAGGTTGCTCAGTTTCCATGTAGTTGAGCGGTTTTGATTGAGTTTCTTAGTCCTGAGTTCTAGTTTGATTGCACTGTGGTCTGAGAGACAGTTTGTTATAATTTCTGTTCTTGTACATTTGCTGAGGAGTGCTTTACTTCCAATTACATGGTCGATTTTGGAGTAAGTACGATGTGGTGCTGAGAAGAATGTATATTCTGTTGATTTGGGGTGGAGAGTTCTATAGATGTCTATTAGGTCTGCTTGCTGCAGAGATGAGTTCAATTCCTGGATATCCTTGTTAACTTTCTGTCTCGTTGATCTGTCTAATGTTGACAGTGGAGTGTTGAAGTCTCCCATTATTATTGTATGGGAGTCTAAGTCTCTTTGTAAGTCTCTAAGGACTTGCTTTTGAATCTGGGTGCTCCTGTATTGGGTGCATATATATTTAGGATAGTTAGCTCTGCCTGTTGAATTGATCCCTTTACCATTATGTAATGGCCTTCTTTGTCTCTTTTAATCTTTGATGGTTTAAAGTCTGTTTTATCAGAGACTAGTATTGCAACCCCTGCTTTTTTTTGTTCTCCATTTGCTTGGTAAATCTTCTTCCATCCCTTTATTTTGAGCCTATGTGTGTCTCTGCATGTGAGATGGGTCTCCTGAATACAGCAGACTGATGGATCTTGACTCTTTATCCAGTTTGCCAGTCTGTGTCTTTTAATTGGAGCATTTAGTCCATTTACATTTAAGGTTAATATTGTTATGTGTGAACTTGATCCTGCCATTATGATATTAACTGGTTATTTTGCTCGTTAGTTGATGCAGTTTCTTCCTAGCCTCGATGGTGTTTACATTTTGGCATGTTTTTGCAATGGCTGGTACCGGTTGTTCCTTTCCATGTTTAGTGCTTCCTTCAGGGTCTCTTGTAAGGCAGGCCTAGTGGTGACAAAATCTCTAAGCATTTGCTTATCTGTAAAGGATTTTATTTCTCCTTCACTTATGAAACTTAGTTTGGCTGGATATGAAATTCTGGGTTGAAAATTCTTTTCTTTAAGAATGTTGAATATTGGCCCCCACTCTCTTCTGGCTTGGAGAGTTTCTGCCGAGAGATCTGCTGTTAGTCTGATGGGCTTCCCTTTGTGGGTAACCCGACCTTTCTCTCTGGCTGCCCTTAAGATTTTTTCCTTCATTTCAACTTTGGTGAATCTGGCAATTATGTGTCTTGGAGTTGCTCTTCTTGAGGAGCATCTTTGTGGCGTTCTCTGTATTTCCTGGATTTGAATGTTGGCCTGCCCTACTAGGTTGGGGAAGTTCTCCTGGATGGTATCCTGAAGAGTGTTTTCCAACTTGGTTCCATTTTCCCCCTCACTTTCAGGCACCCCAATCAGACGTAGATTTGGTCTTTTTACATAATCCCATACTTCTTGCAGGCTTTGTTCATTTCTTTTTCTTCTTTTTTCTTTTGGTTTCTCTTCTCGCTTCATTTCATCCATTTGATCCTCAATCGCTGATACTCTTTCTTCCAGTTGATGGAGTCGGTTACTGAAGCTTGTGCATTTGTCACGTATTTCTCGTGTCATGGTTTTCATCTCTTTCATTTCGTTTATGACCTTCTCTGCATTAATTACTCTAGCCATCAATTCTTCCACTTTTTTTTCAAGATTTTTAGTTTCTTTACGCTGGGTACGTAATTCCTCCTTTAGCTCTGAGAAATTTGATGGACTGAAGCCTTCTTCTCTCATCTCGTCAAAGTCATTCTCCATCCAGCTTTGATCTGTTGCTGGCGATGAGCTGCGCTCCTTTGCCAGGGGAGATGCGTTCTTATTTTTTGAATTTCCAGCTTTTCTGCCCTGCTTTTTCCCCATCTTTGTGGTTTTATCTGCCTCTGATCTTTGATGATGGTGATGTACTGATGGGGTTTTGGTGTAGGTGTCCTTCCTGTTTGATAGTTTTCCTTCTAGCAGTCAGGACCCTCAGCTGTAGGTCTGTTGGAGATTGCTTGAGGTCCACTCCAGACCCTGTTTGCCTGGGTATCAGCAGCAGAGGCTGCAGAAGATAGAATATTTCTGAACAGCGAGTGTACCTGTCTGATTCTTGCTTTGGAAGCTTCCTTTCAGGGGTGTACTCCACCCTGTGAGGTGTGGGGTGTCAGACTGCCCCTAGTGGGGGATGTCTCCCAGTTAGGCTACTCAGGGGTCAGGGACCCACTTGAGCAGGGAGTCTGTCCCTTCTCAGATCTCAACCTCCGTGTTGGGAGATCCACTGCTCTCTTCAAAGCTGTCAGACAGAGTCGTTTGCGTCTGCAGAGGTTTCGGCTGCGTTTGTTATTGCCCTGTCCCCAGAGGTGGAGTCTACAGAGACAGGCAGGTTTCCTTGAGCTGCTGTGAGCTCCACCCAGTTCGAGCTTCCCAGCAGCTTTGTTTACCTACTTAAGCCTCAGCAATGGCAGGCGCCCCTCCCCCAGCCTCGCTGCTGCCTTGCCGGTAGATCACAGACTGCTGTGCTAGCAATGAGGGAGGCTCGGTGGGTGTGGGACCCTCCCGGCCAGGTGTGGGATATGATCTCCTGGTGTGCCTGTTTTCTTAAAGCACAGTATTGGGGTGGGAGTTACCCGATTTTCCAGGTGTTTTGTGTCTCAGTTCCCCTGGCTAGGAAAAGGGATTCCCTTCCCCCTTGCGCTTCCCAGGTGAGGCAATGCCTCGCCCTGCTTCAGCTCTCACTGGTCGGGCTGCAGCAGCTGACCAGCACCGATCATCCGGCACTCCCCAGTGAGATGAACCCAGTACCTCAGTTGAAAATGCAGAAATCACCGGTCTTCTGTGTCGCTCGCGCTGGGAGTTGGAGACTGGAGCTGTTCCTATTCGGCCATCTTGCTCCGCCCCCTCTAGGCCAAGGTTTAATTTAACAATTCCCCTCTTTTATCAGCTTTTCAATTTTGAGAAATGGACCATAACCTAGGTCCAATTTTTTTCACCATCATAATGGACTTGTTTGGTCTTAGTATAAAATTCACAATTCACAGTGTTGGATTTGTTGGATTATTCTTTAAGCTATCTTGATATTTTTGTTCTTCTAACTTTGTAATTCCAACACTTTGTGAGGCCAAGGTGGGTGGACTCCTTGAGCCCAGGAGTTCAAGACCAGCCTGGGTAACATGGCAAAACTTTTTCTCTACAAAATATATAAAAATGAGCTGGGCATGGTGGTGCACACCTGTAGCCCCAGCTACTCTGGAGGCTGAGGTGAAAGGATAGCTTGGGTCCAGGAAGGGGAGGTTGCAGTGAATGGAGATCATACCCCTGCACTCCAGCTTAGGTGATAGAGCCAGACCCTATCAAAAGAAAAGAAAAGAAAAGAGAGAGAAAGAATCTTAATGGATACAATACATTATGAAAAATATTATAATGGTTATCAGGAGGAAAAATACAACAAATTAAAGTGCACTACTTAACAGGAGTCTCTACAAACCAAAATAGTCTCTACAGACCAAAATAAGCAATAATCAATTAAAGCAATAATCAACTTTAAATTGCTTAAAGTTCAAGCGATAATAAAGACAATTCAACAGTATTCAAATCCCATTGGTTATAGTCTTTGTTCAGGGCATGACGGTGATTGAGGGCCATAGTTAGTAGTAAAATGGCCTCCTTTAAAGAGGTGCCTCTTTCTGTAGTTAGCCTGGTAACACAAGTCATACTAGTCTGAAGACCTACTAAAAGACACATAAAGATTTTAAAACCTTGGAATATTAGCTCCAAAGATTAGGCTAAAATTAAAAAATAAAAAACCTTCCAAAGCCAAGCCTGCCACCCACCATTCCACCATTCAGGATACCTGCAAATCAACTGTTAGCTGCTCCTGTAAACACATCTTGTGTTCCCTTCCCTTGAGAAATTTCCTTGATGTATTTGGTGACAGTGTCTAGAGAAACATCAATATCAGCCACATTTTAAATTAAGCTTTTTGTAGTAGTAAAATCAAGAGAGAGATAAGTACAATATTCAGTTTTGTTTAGCTCTATGCACAAGTCCTGAATGTAGGCAAAGAGGAGATCTGCATGACATGCTCCATTAATGTTTTTGTTGAACATGTATGTTTTCATATACCTTTCAAAGAGCAGCTTCTATGCATCTGAACTTTTGGGAGGTCATATTGGCTACAAAATCTAAGTTTTTTCCTAATTAACAGACTACCTTCAAATTCTATACAACCAGCACCCCAATACTGCCAAGAGTGTGCCCCCAGTAACCCCACTGGAACATTTCCTCCAAGGAAACTAACTTATCTCCATCCATCTATTTCAAGGTTTGTGCTAAGTTTGGCTATTGATTGCTTTGGACTCTGGTTATGAAAGATATAATGGGAACTTTCAGGAAAAGCTATTCAGAAGGTAGGAGGGAGGCAGGCCATATAGCAAAATCTGAACCAGTGAGGAGGATGTAGGTAAATTCTCTGTAGTCCCAATGTAGGCCCTCAGGGGCTAGGAAAGATGGCCACCTAGTGGTGTTTGAGCAGAAGTCAGTTAAATTTGTCCACAAGTTCACGTAGCTCCTGAGTAAAGTACAGTGAGAAACTTACTCAAAGGGTATGCCGTAAGGGTGCATAACCATATTTAGTGGAAAAGGAACTTCCAGATTTAATTCAGTGGCATCATACAAGCAATTACTCATACCTACATTTGTAGTCCCCAGGTCTTGAATATGCTATGCCTAGAAACACAATATACCTTTTACAGATGTCACTCAGATACGTTTTCTATATTTGGTAACAATTAGGTTATTAATTGGAAAGTTCATGGTACTATTTCTAGTGAGTATAGAAAAGCAAGTAGCAGCAATGTCTAGAATTTTAAGGAAGGCTTTCCACTCTTCCTCTAGGGCTTCATGATGACTCTCAATGGGAACACAGACATTGGCATAAGAGAAATTTTTTTCTGATATGATGGCATTAACCTACAAACCCAACAATTGCTCTCATTTCTTTCTAGGGCATAAGCTTTTGATAAAGCCACCCACAGATTATTGTCCCATGAATTTTCCTTTAAGGAAAAGGAAGGGGTTTATACAGCAGAAAACTAGGGGGAAAGGGGAGAAATAAGGCTTTCATGATGACAGAGAAATCTTAACCCATGATCTTAGGAAAGTGTCTACATCTAGGATATCATCTGCTTCAGGGGAAAAATTTCTCTGGTCATCTTTACCTTAAGGTCTCCAACAAGTGTGCACCAGGAGTCTGGAGGAGCCCTTCTTAGTAAAAAAGCTGTGAATACAAGACACAAGACCCTGAGGTTTTGCTGCAGAGCAGAACTTAGTATAGTCCCTATCAAGGGGAGTCTTCCTCTGGTATCATTTCCAAAAGACCCAACCTCATTGTTCTAAATCATGAAAAGTCTGATTTTCATCAGTTTATGAGTTGCAAAGGGCTTTTCTTACCTAGTGAAAATATGCTTTGGCATAATGCATCAAAGCATGACACTACTGAGTCATGTCAGAGTTTACAAAAGCAGCAGATCCATAGGTTTTATTATTAATGGAATAAGCCTTGAAGTAACTATTTCATAATTTCAAATATTTAATTTTGTAAGCAGTCAACCTAGATTTCTAGTGAGAATCAGTGTGATTACCATTAGTTGATAATACCTTTGACTAAGGCAATCCAATCAATGCAGTTAGCTTTGCCTAATGCCATTGTATTTATAATATCTTATTTAACTGTTTTACAACTTGTCCAGTGAAATTGAGAGGTGAAGCTGGCTGGGCTTCTGGGTCAGGTGGGGACTTGGAGAACTTTCCTGTCTAGCTAAAGGATTGTAAGCACACCAATCAGCACTCTATGTCTAACTAAAAGGTTGTAAATGCACCAATCAGCACTCTGTGTCTAGCTAAAGGTTTGTAAATGCACCAATCAGCACTCTGTAAAAATGGACCAATCAGCAGGATGTGGGCAGGGCCAAATAAGGGACTAAAAGCTGGCCACCCCAGCCAGCAGCGGCAACCCACTTGGGTCCCCTTCCACGCCATGGAAGCTTTGTTCTTTCGCTCTTCACAATAAATCTTGCTGCTGCTCACTCTTTGGGTCTGCACTACTTTTATGAGCTGTAACACTCACTGCGAGGGTCTGCAGCTTCATTCCTGAAGTCAGCAAGACTATGAACCCACCGGGAGGAACAAACAACTCTGGACACACCATCTTTAAAAGCTGTAACACTCATAGTGAGGGTCTGTGGCTTCATTCTTGAAGTCAGGGAGACCAACAACGCACCGGAAGGAACCAATTCTGGACACAAAATGAGTACCTCTATCACTGAAGATTTCTCTAGGAATGAATGATAAAGGAAACGCTTTTTTTTCTCTTTTTTTTTTTTTTTTTTTTTTTTTTTTTGAGACAGAGTCTCACTCTGTCACCAGGCTGGAGTGCAGTGGTGTGATCTCAGCTTACTGCAACCTCCGACTCCCTGGTTCAAGCAATTCTCTTGCCTCAGCCTCCTGAGTAGCTGGGATTACAGGCACATGCCACTGCACCCAGCTAATTTTTGTATTTTTAGTAGAGACGGGGTTTCACCATGTTGGCTAGGATGGTCTAGATCTCCTGACCTCGTGATCTGCCTGCCTCAGTCTCCCAACATGCTGGGATTACAGGTGTGAGCCACTGTGCCCAGCCAAGGGAAACACATTTTCTAATAAAGTTAGCTATTATTATGGCATCAACCTTCCTGCATGGGACAGCTTTTATACAACCAGAAAACATGCATTTAATGTGTCACTTGAAGGAACTCCATTTGTAAGTGTTCAAATGATCCAGCACGTGTGTATCACCTGAAGTTTTTATTTTCTTATCAGATCTATGAGTTTGACAATTTATAACCAAAGTTGGTTATAAATTTTAGCAATTTTAAAAGAGTCATCCCATCAATATTTTTTCATAATTTGAATCATTTTATCTCTTCTTTCACAATGAATATGGAATGCAGAACTCTTAATAATGGAAGCTTTAAGGACTCAAGAAGGACCAAGCAGCTGTCCAGACTCTTCATGAGTCCATGCTTAATATTGCATTTACTTCTTTTTAAATACCAATTTTGTTTCTCCAATTCAGGTGAATAGCACTGCTCATTAAATGGGTTATCATTGGTAATATAACAGTGATCAATCTTTTAAAGTTTATTCAAATCGCATATCTTAACAATTTTAGTACTGGCTGACTTAGCATAAAAGTCTGCCAAATCATTTCACTGATATCTAATTAATTCTTGTCCTGACATATGTTGGGTTCACAGTTTTATGAACCAGTCAATTTTTTTCATTAGATTTGTACCCAGTCCAATGGTATGATCTTAAAGTTATCAGAAACCTGTATTTGTCAGCGTCTTTTTCATGAATCTTCTTGAAGATGAAACACTTCAGGCTTATAGTTGCCCAGGAAAGTACCATAGTAAATAATTAACCATCTGTGAATGACAAGACTTAAAATTGCCATGGTCAAAAACCTGATGAGACCAGGCATGGTGGCACATGCCTCTAATCCCAGCACCTTGGAAGGCTGAGGCAGGATGGTTGCTTGAGCCTAGGAGTTCAAGACCAGCCTGAGCAACATAGAGAGACCCTGTCTCTACAAAGAATAAAATAATTAGCCAGGTGTGGTGGTGCATAGTAGTCCAGCTACTTGGGAGACTGAGGTAGGAGGATTGCTTGAGCCCAAAAGCCCAAGGCTTCAGTGAGCCATGATCATGCTACTGCACTCCAGTCTGTGTGACAGAGTGAGACTCTGCCTCCAAAAAAAGAAAAGAAAAGAAAAAGAAAAAGACCTAATGAAAATTCACTACAATAATGATGGAATTGATAAGGAAATGAAGTTACTTCTGTTTCATACAACATTTTAAGATAATAACTAGAATTATGAATACCAGCATTATACAAGGACTATTTTATTTCTATGAATTTCATACAATCTCCAAACCATATAGTAATAACACATACACACAAAAATAACCCAAAGAAGGTTAAGCATTACTTATTTTTGACAGTACTATTCATAATTTGATACATTATAATTTAATGTATCAAATAAGCCCAAAGAGCTTATTATCTATCTTTGTAAGGATGGGTATCCTTTTGATGTGTTCCAAGGGCCCATGTGGAAAACCCCAAAGTTAATTCAAGGTCAAGAAAAAGGTTTAATTTTACATTTTATTTTTGGGAAGTCTGTCCAAAATATCAAAGGTTTGAAACACTTGAGCAAAATATTTAACAGGATCATTGGTCACTGTGAATAGTAGTAATTTATTTAACCAAAATGATAATTAAAAGACTTCAAAGGCAAATATAGAGAGTTACATAGTTGTAGAAAAACTTAAGCTCTCTTAATAGAGAGGACTCAGTTCTCTTATGAAATCAAAAACCTAATAAAGACAGCATGAAGCACTGGACGTTATCTTAGTAAAATACAGAATATTTATCTCTTATACCAATTATCTAGAAGGGAAGGAAAAACCTATCATAATTTCCTGTTAGAAGCAGACCAAGAAAATGTTGTTTTAACAGAAACACCAAATTCTAGTTTTGTATCTGTGTACTTCTCACACTAATACTAAATTTTTAGAAAAACTTGAAAATAGTTCTTTCTAATCCTAGCTAGCCTGGTCACACATAAAATTTATTCCACATGATTCATCTTCTACATTGAAAGAACATACAAGAAAAAAAAGATTTATCTTCCACAAATTCTCTACAACTTTTTCATCCATTCAGTTTTTGCCCTGTACTTTACCTCTTCTCATTTTGGAAAAACCAGTTATTCTACTTCAGTACAAAAATTATTCCTTTTTCCTTAACAAAACATAACAGTCTCATATCTTATAGCTTTTCCTTATCAAAAGTAAATCTTACTTTCCTTGTATTCTTGCATATAGAATTGTTTCCATGATTAGTTCTAGTAATTTTACTTACATGTATTAATCAGAATTCTTAATCTTCAGTGACTTTAATTTCCAGTGAACATTAGGAAGCAAGCAGTTGTGAACAGTCTGTCACACCAGCAATCTGTAAATTGGCAAATGTATGATCAGTTTCTAGAAGCACATCCTTTCTCATAGTAGAATTTGTCAGTGTGTCATAGAAGATATTTACTAACATTCCCAAATATCCTTAGTCTCTCTGCAATAAGAACCTGTAGAGGAGGCAAAATTGCATGTCTATCCTCCTAATGGTTTGTTTTTGTTTGTTTGTTTGCTAGGCCTGAGAATTAAATTGTTGCTATTACAGTTTACCCTCAGCCTCAACTTCTCATTCTTGATAAGAATGTCAAAACTTCCTGGTGCAGAAAGAATAGTTTTTACATGAGAACTTCATCTTACATCCATTTAACTCACTTTTTTAACAATTTCACTTGGATTGTTGTAAAGGTTAAATATTAAGCAGCTAGTCATCATCTTATTCTTCTTGCTGATAAATTTTGTAATATAGACATAAAATAAATTTATTTTATTGGTAACCCTAGGTAGAAAAAGTCATGCATCTGTATTATATTTAGTACAGAAAAATCTGAAGACATGCCTATTTTAATTAAACCAACAGTATCCTAATTTATCAAAGATTACCCAAATCATGTGAACTTGAAAACTACTTGGGTTAGTTCTTATTTTTCTGAACAAATACTTCATTTATGTAAACACTTATTTTTCTTAAAGTCAATTAGAGTTATTTTACAACTTAATTTAGCAATATCATAAGTAGATAGAAAAATCACACATATATATTATATATAGAGACATATATAAACCTATAGACAGAAACAGATCTTGCAGCTTTCATTCTAAAATTTTAGCCAAGTGCAATAATACAAGCTCACTAATTTATTAAAGAATATCTGGATCTAGGCTTGGAACAGTGGTTCATGCATGTAATCCCAGCACTTTGAGAGGTTGAGGCAGGAGGATCACTTGAGACCAGGAGTTCAAAACAGCCTGGGCAACATGGCAAGACCCTATCTCTACAAACGAATTTTTTAAATTACACAATTTGTTTAAAAGAACATCTGAATCCAAATATTTTCTGGTCATTAAAACTAGGATTTTTTGCCCAATGGCTAAAGTTTTTGACTAATATTTATGAAAAATACTTTTAAGATGTTTTTCATTTGCCTTCTGTAAGGAACATTTTAAAGAATCTTTGATCCATTTAATCTTTTAGATGCCTTTTTGTACCACTTACAGAAGGCATTCTTTTTTTTTTTTTTTTTTTTTTTTTTTTTTTGGCTTTTTGCATTTGTTTTCTAATGCACTTTGCAAGTGAACAATTTTATCTAGATTAAAAGATCCCCACTGTAGTCACTAGTAAAGTTAACCCATCTTCCCCAAAATATACAGGTTCTGGGCCCAGAATTTGTGTACATAAATGTAGCCAGTATTGCAGAAAGTGGAGTCTCAGAATCCTAGAATCCCAGACTCCTTTTTTATTTGAAAGGTACCTACTAAAGACCTCTAACTAGATCCAATCTAGTTAATTATTAAGTTCAATTTGATCCTAGACCTAGTCGACTAAAAAGTGCTCAAATAAAGTTGGAGAGTTTATAACAAAACTCCACGGAACTCAAATTCAGGACAGAATTCACCCATGACTCCAGTTGTTACAAGAGATCAATGGGCACAATGAGCCGTGGTGAGTATTTTTACTTTGTCACTCAGTGCTCCTGGGGGTCCCTGAAGGTCTACTCCAAATCCAACTTCTGACACCAATTGTCCAAAGAAAAGCTGTAGACAAATTAAATTTAGCAGAGTTTATTTTAACAAAGAAAAAAAGTATTAATCAGGCAGCTCCCTGAACCAATAAAGGTCCAGAATACTTCACCCAGCAAGCCCCAGCAGGCAGTATTTATAGACAGAAAAAGGAAGTTATATACAGAAAGAGCCTGATTGGTCACAGCACAGCATTTGCCTTATTTGGACATGTCTGAGAAGTTTTCACCTGTGATTGGCTGAAAGTTCAGCTACTATAATTGGGCAAAACTCAATTACAAATATGCACTCTCAAGTTAGGTCATAGTTTGTTTACATTTTAAGTTAGAATATAGTTTCCTACAGAGGCATCTTTAGGCCAATTTAATTAACTAATTAAATTTATTGATTTAACTTATTAGATTAATAATTTATTAATTTTAACAATACAGTAATAACAATTAAACTTTGCCACCAAATCATTACTGTAAGTCACTGGATCATTTTAGGTGTAGAAGGGAATGAACAGAATGCTCTTAGAAAAGAAAACAGAGGCTCAGAGAAATCAAGACACTGCCCAGGGTTACATGACCAGTCAAGTCTTCTGAATATTGTCTATTGCTGCTTCTACTACCAGTCCAAACAAACCATTGCAAGAACTGGCTACTCAAATCATGTAGATGACAGCTGTATATCTAAAATTTGTGCTCTAATACTTAGGTTTACATCTGTATGCTCCACATATTCTGGGAGAAGGATTTTAATTATAACTAGTAAAAAGAGTTTTATTGTTAGACATCCCTACACTTTGAGCTGCTGGCTAATAGAGTAATTGATTATTAAAGAGCAACAGTTTCTCTTGATGTTGATTTATTTCAAGTTTTAGCAACCTAAGTAACCTAGATAAAATACTAAAAGCCACTATACATTATAAACAATTCATTTTATTTAATTATATTTAATTCTGACAACCTCTTTTATGTATCAGGAAACTCAGAGACTCCGAGTGATGTGGTTTGGCTGTGTCCCCACCCAAATCTCATATAGAATTGTAATCCAAATTGTAATCTCCACATGTTGAGGGAGGCACCTGATGGGAGGTGATTGGATCATGGGGATGGTTCCCCAATGCTATTTTTGTGAGAGTAAGTGAGTTCTCACAGATCTTGTTGTTTCATAAGTGTCTGGTGCTTCCCCCTTCTCTCTCTGTTGCGGGAAGTCACGGACCCCAAATGGAGGGACCGGCTGAAGCCATGGCAGAGGAACATAAATTGTGAAGATTTCATGGACATTTATCACTTCCCCAATAAATACTCTTATAATTTCCTATGCCTGTCTTCACTTTAATCCCTTAATCCAGTCATCTTTGTAAACTGAGGATGTATGTTGCCTCAGGACCCTGTGATGATTGTGTTAACTGTACAAATTGTTTGTAAAACATGTGTGCTTGAACAATATGAAATCTGAGCATCCTAAAAAAGAACAAGACAACAGTGATTTTCAGGGAACAAGGGAGATAACCATAAGGTCTGACTGCCTGCAGGGCCGGAAAGAACAGCGTCATATTTCTCTTCTTGCAGAAAGTGAACAGGAGAAATATTGCTTAATTCTTTTCCCAGCAAGGAATAACCCTGGGAAAGGAATGCATTCCCAGGGGGAGATCTCTAAAATGACCGCTCTGGGAGTGTCTGTCTTATGCAGTTGAAGATAAGGGATGAAATACAGCAGTCTCCTGCAGTGCCCTCAGGCTTGCTAGGATTAGGAAATTCCAGCCTGACGAATTCTAGTCAGACCGGTTGTCTGCTCTCAAACCCTGTTTCCTGTTACTATGTTTATCGATGACAATGCATGCCCAGTGGGACATGGAACCTCATCAGTAATTCTAATTTTGCCCTGGCCTTATGATCTTGCTCTGCCATTTGCTTTGTGATCTTTTATTGCCCTATGAAGCATGTGATCTCTGTGACCCACTCCCTATTCATACACCCCTCCCCTTTTGAAATCCCTAATAAAAACTTGCTGGTTTTGCAGCTCAGGTGGGCATCATGGAACCTGCCAACATGTGATGTCACCCCCAGAGGCCCAGCTGTAAAATTTCTCTCTTTGTACTCTTTCTCTTTATTTCTCAGACCTGCCAACAGTTAGGGAAAATAGAAAAGAACCTACATTGAAATACTGGGGGCTGGTTCCCCCAATATCTCTCTTTCCTGCCACCATGTATCCTGCTACCATGTAAGATGTACCTTGCTTCCCCTTCACCCTCTGCCTGGGTTGTAGGTTTCCTGAGGTTTCCCCAGCCATGTGGAACTGTGAGTTAATTAAACCTTTATACATTACCCAGTCTCAGGTAGTATCTTTATAGCAGTGTAAAAATGAACTAATACACAGAGTAAACAACTTTCCCAAGTTATATGATTTACAAGTGGGCCCAGATGGGTTTTACTGCCAGGACTGTCTGACTCTCACCCCTGTGCTAAATGCTGGCATATAGGATGGTTAAACTGTTTTTTTAAATCATGTTTTATCTCTGCATTCTTCAGTGTGTGTCTTATATCCCAGATGGAATATTATGTTAATGTTTTGTTCCCTCTTTATATACAAAAATTACAAGTGATCCTCAACAATATTGAAAAGTTGATGAACTACAAATTGTCAAGTAAATTTCAGAAATGATTTTAAGATGGGTGTGGTGGTGCCCGACTGTAGTCACGGCTAGTTGTGAGGCTGAGGTAAGAGGATCACCTGAGCCCAGGGAGGCCAAGGCTGCAGTAAGCCATGCTTGCTCCACTGAATTCCAGCCTGGACAAGAGAATGAGACCCTGTTTCCCCCTCAAAGAATGGTTTTAATTTGTTTGTGTCCACATTAATAAATATTGTAATGATTTAGGTATTAAGACATCTGTATAAAAAAGGGAACTGCATTTGTTCAGTAAAAATATCCTCATAAGTGTCTGAAGAAAAAAGTAGATACTTTGAAGGACCTTGTTTTGGGTGGAACTGCATTCCTCAGGATAACAGAAAGAATGTTCAAGTAATTTAGAAGAGGAATGAAGGAAAGAAATTAAGAACAAAAAGAAAGAATAGAGAGAGTGGGATAACAGAATGCTGTGTAGGTTCAATGTGACATCTCCCTGTGGCCCTTTGAATATTCAGTAAAGTTATTAAACACAAAAAAATATGTAGTGGAGGTGGACTTTTTGTGGAATTGAAAAGGAGCTAAGCTCTATACATAGATTGGTATAAGGCAAAACAATAACAGCACAATCTGAGGCCAATGCAGACATGGAGAAAGCCATGAAGTAGTAAGCAGAAGTCATGGGGAGAGCTGTGAAATTGACAGCATGCACCTAGGTACAGGGAGATCCCAGCTGCTATCCAAGTTACATGAATCTCAAAAGAAGTCCTAAGGTTGCCTAAGCCTTAGAAAAGTTGCTAAAAAGTCTGTATCACATAAGAGACCAGCTTGGAGTTCTTACTTTTACAAGACTCATAGTAGCATAGAAAGACCCAGATATCCCTCTTCAAGCAAGGACATATGGCTTGCAGTTTATTCATTTATTAAACATTTATGAAGCATCTATTACATGTCAGGCACTGTGCTATGTCTGGGAATACAAAAATGCACAAGAAAAAAATAAATGCAAACTTTTGAGCTTTAGTTAATTGAGTCCTGCAATTATTTACAAAGAACTTCTACAAATTTTATCCTACCTGATCCCCACCATGACAATGTGGGTTAGGCAAAGCAAAAATGATTAACCCCCTCTACAGATAAGGATGTTAAGGAACTTTGATTCCTCACTAGTATCCTTTCTGCTTCACTCAACTATACTATACTATTTTAAATATACCAAGGGGACGGAGCCAAGATGGACAACTAGAAACAGTGGCATTCGAAGGCTACTATTGAAAAACCCATAATAAGCATGTGAATCCTTCACTGGCAACCAAGGTATCCAGCTTCTCTCAACAGAACTGATTAGGATGCTGGTTTGACCCACTGAGAAAAGGAAGAACAGTGTGGTGTGGCGGCCCACCTGAGAGCCACTTGGGGTCAGGGAGCCCCCTCTGCCCAGCCAAGGGGGGTGGTGAGTGTGCTACCCAGCTGGGGAAACTGTGCTTTTCCCATGGAACTGTGCAACCCACAGATCAAAAAATTTCGCTTATGAACCCACATTACCTGAGTCTAGCATCCCAACCCCAGAACATGCAGACTATTAACAGCCTTGCAGCTGGAATCTGCTTAAGCCTACCAAGCTCCCAGAGGGAGGGGCGATCAGCATCATGGCTGCAGCTGCCTCCTGTCTAAAACATTTGAGCTCCTTGTGGGAGGGGCAGCAGCCAGCACTGGGACTCACAACTGCCTAACACACTGAGCTCCCTGGGTGGGCGAAGGGCAGCATCCATCTCTATAGCCCCAGGCTGTGCTTTTCCCCTGCTGGAGCCAGGGAGGCTGGACAGCTTGGTCTCAAGACTTGGCCCCCACAGCCCAACACATCAGCTGTGGCAGTCTGCAGCCAGAGTGCCTCTTCAGGCCTGACCCTGACCCATCCTTCTTCAATCGGTGGGGCTTCCTTGCAGGAACTCCAATAACTCCAGCCAGAGGCTCAGGGACAGAACGCAGATTCCCCTGGGCCTTAGCCACTAGGGAGAGATAGGGCCACAGTTTCTGCAGACCAGAAGACTTAGCTTTTCTTCCTGGTAGTTCTGAGGAATCCACACAGTCCAGATGAGTGTGTTTCCCCCAGTGAGGCACAGCCCCCTCCACCAAGGGACAAAATGGTTCACTAAAGGGGTCCTGTTCTCTATGCCATCCACATGAGTGAGACTCTCCAACAGCAATTGTCAGACACCCTATACAGAAGCAATCCTATTGGCATCAGGTTGGTTCCCCTAGAGGTCAGAGGTCCCAGATGAAGGAGCAGGCACCCATATTTGCTGTTTTCCAGCCTCCTTGAGTGACATCTCCAGGCACAGAAGCGAATCAGCGACCTGAAGTGAACCCCCAGCAAACTGCAGCAGCCCTGCAGGAGACCTGACCACTGGAAGAAAAACAAACAAGCAGAAAGCAACAACAACAGAATCAACAACAACAGCAACAAAAAGCCCCCACAAAAAACCCCATTCAAGGGTCAGTGGCCTCAAAGACCAAAACTAGACAAATACACAAATATGAGAAATAATCAACAAAAATATGCTGAAAACCCAAAAGGCCAGAGTGCCTCTTCTCCTCCAAATAATCACAACATCTCTCCATCAAGGGCACAGAAATGGACAGAAGATAAGATGGATGAATTGACTGAATTAGGCTTCAGAAGATGGGTAATAAAAAACTACACTGAACTAAAGGAGCATGTTCTAACCCAATGCAAAGAAACTAAGAACCTTCATAAAACGTTAGAGGAATTGCTAACTAGAATAACTAGTTTAGAGAGGAACAGGAACCATCTGATGGAGCTGAAAAACATAGGATGATAACTTCATGAAGCATATACAAGTATCAATAGCTGAATCGATGAAGCAGAAGAAAGGATATCAGAGTTTGAAGACCGCCTTGCTGAAATAAGGCATGCAGACAAGACTAGAGAAAAAGAATGAAAATGAATAAACGAAGCCTCAAAAAAATGGGTCTTCATAAAAAGAGCAAACCTATGATTTATTGAAGTACCAGAGGGAGACGAGGAGAATGGAAACAAGCTGGAAAAGACACTTCAGGATATTATCCCAGAGAACTTACCCAACCTAGCAAGACAGGACAACATGCAAATTCAGGAAACACAGAGAACACCACAAAGATACTCCAAGAGAAGACCAACCCCAAGACACATAATCATCAGATTCTCCAAGGTCAGAATGGAGGAAAAACTGTTAAGGGCAACAAGAGAGAAAGGCCAGGTCACCTACAAAGAGATTCCCATCAGACTAACAGTGGACCTCTCAGCAGAAACTCTACAAGCCAAAAGAGATTGGGGGCCAATATTTAACATTCTTAAATGAAGAATTTGCAACCAAGAATTTCATATCCAGCCAAACTAAGCTTCATAAGCAAAGGAGAAATAAAATCCTTTCCAGACAAACAAATGCTAGGGATTTTGTTACCACCAGGCCTCCCGTGCAAGAGCACCTGAAAGAAGCACTAAATATGGAAAGGAGAAACTAGTACCAGCCAATGCAAAAACAAACCAAAATATAAAGACTAATGACACTATGAAGAGACTGCATCAATTAGTGTGCAAAATAACCAAATAGTAGCATAATGATAGGATCAAATTCACACATAACAATACTAGCCTTAAATGTAAATGGGCTAAATGCCCCAATTGAAAGACACAGAGTGGCAAATTGGATAAAGAGTCAAGACCCATTTGTGTACCATATTCAGGAGACCCATCTCACATGCAAAGACACACACAGGCTCAAAATAAAGGGATCGAGGAAAATTTACCAAGCAAATGAAAAGCGAAAAAAAGCAGGGATTGCAATCCTAGTCTCTAACAAAACAGACTTTAAACCAATAAAGACCAAAAAAGATAAAGAAGGGAATTACATAATAGTAAAGGGAAAACTTCAACAAGAAGTCTAACTATTCTAAATATATATGCACCCAATACAGGAGCACCCAGATTCATAAAACAAGTTCTTAAAGACCTACAAACAGATTTAGACTCCCATACAATAATAGTGGGAGAGTTTAACACCCTACTGTCAGTATTAGACAGATCAACAAGACAGAAAATTAGCAAGGATATCCAGGACTTGAACTTAGCTCTGGATCAAGTGGACCTAGTAGATGTCTAAAGAACTCTCTACCCCAAATCAACAGAATATACATTCTTCTCAGTGCCACATGGCAATTATTCTAAAATAGACCACATAATTGGAAGTAAAACACCCCTCAGCAAATGCAAAAGAATTGAAATCATAACAGTCTCTCAAACCAAAGTGCAATCAAATTAGAACTCAGAATTAAGAAACTCACTGAACTATATAATTACATGGAAATTCAACAATGCGCTCCTGAATGACTCCTGGGTAGATAATGAAATTAAGGCAGAAATCAAGAAGTTCTTTAAAACCAATGAGCTCAAAGAGAAAACGTATCAGAATCTCTGGAACACAGCTAAAGCAGCATTAAGAGGAGAATTTATAGCACTAAATGCCCACATCAGAAAGTTGAAAGATCTCAAATCAACACCCTAATATCACAATTAGAAGAGCTAGAAAAGCAAGAACAAACTAATCCAAAAGCTAGCAGAAGACAATAAATAACTAAGATCAGAGAAGAACTGAAGGAGACACAGACACACACACACACAAAAATCTTTCAAAAAAATCAATGAATCCAGGAGCTAGTTTTTTGAAAACATTAACAAAGTAGATAGACTGCTAGCTAGACTAATAAAGAAGAAAAGAGAGAAAAATCAAATAGACACAATAAAAAAATGATAAAGGGGATATCACCACTGACCCCACAGAAGTACAAACTACCATTAGAGAATACTATAAACACCTCTACACAAAAACACTAGAAAATCTAGAAGAAATTGATAAATTCCTGGACACATACACCCTCCTAAGAATAAACCAGGAAGAAGTTGAATCCTTGAATAGTCTAATAACAAGTTCTGAAATTGAGGCAGTAATTAATAGCTTCTAACCAAAAAAAAAAGCCCAGGACCGGATAGATCCACAGCTGAATTCTACCAGAAATACAAAAAGGAGCTGGTACCATTCCTTCTGAAACTATTCTAAACAATTGAAAAGGAAGGACTCTTCCCTAACGCATATTTTGATGTCAGCATCATCCTGATACCAAAACCTGTCAGAGACACAACAAAAATAGAAAACTTCAGGCCAATATCTTTGATGAACATCGATGCAAAAATCCTCAATAAAATACTGGCAAGCTGAATCCAACAACACATCAAAAAACTTATCCACCATGATCAAGCTGGCTTCATCCCTGGGATGCAGTGCTGGTTCAACATATGCAAATCAATAAAAGTAATCCATCACATAAACAGAACCAAAGACAAAACCATATGATTATCTCAATAGATGCAGAAAAAGCCTTTGATAAAATTCAACATCCCTTCAAGTTAAAACTCTCAATAAATGAGGTATTGATGGAACATATTTCAAAATAATAAGAGCTATTTATGACAAACCCACAGTCAATATCATATTGAATGGGTAAAAGATGGAACCTTTCCCTTTGAAAACAGGTACAAGACAACAGTGCCCTCTCTCACCACACCTACTCAACTGAGTATTGGAAGTTCTGGCCAGGGCAATCAGGCAAGAGAAAGAAATAGAGTATATTTGAATAGGGAGAGAGGAAGTCAAATTGTCTCTGTTTGCAGATGGCATAATTGTACATTTAGAATACTCATCATCTCAGCCCAAAGACTCTTTAAACTGATAAGCAACTTCAGCAATCTCAGGATACAAAATCAATGTGCAAAAATCTCAAGCATGCCTTTACACCAACAATAGACAATCAGGGAGCCAAATCATGAATGAACTCCCATTCCCAATTGCTACAAAGAGAATAAAATACCTAGGAATACAGCAAACAAGGGATGTAAAAGACCTCTTCAAGGAGAACTACAAACTACTACTCAAGGAAATAAGAGAGGACACAAACAAATGGAAAAACATTCCATCCTCATGGATAGGAGGAATCACTATCGTGAAAATGGCCACACTGCCCAAAGTAATTTACAGATTCAGTGCTATTCCCATCAAACTACCATTGATATTCTTCACAGAATTAAAATAACTATTTTAAATTTTATATGGAATCAAAGAAGACCTGGTAGAGCCAAGACAATCCTAAGCAAAAACAACAAAGCTGGAGGAAACACTACCTGACCTCAAACTATACTGCAAGGCTACAGTAACCAAAACAACATGGTATTGGTAACAAAACAGACATATAGACCAATGCAGCAGAACAGAGACCTCAGAAATAACACCACACATCTACAACCATCTTACCTTCGACAAACCTGCCAACAACAAGCAATGGGGAAAGGATCTCCTATTCAGTAAATGGTGCTGGGAAAACTGGCTAGCCATATGCAGAAAACAGAAACTGGACCCCTTCTTATGCCTTATACAAAAATTAACTCAAGTTTGATTAAAGACTCAAATGTAAAACCACAAACCACAAAAATCCTAGAAGAAAACCTAGGCAATATCATACAGGACATAGGCATGGGCAAAGACTTCATGACAAAAACACCAAAAGCAGTTGCAACAAAAGCCAAAATTGACAAATGGGATCTAATTAAACTAAAGGGCTTCTGCACAACAAGAGAAACTATTATCAGCTTGAACAGGCAACCTACAGAATGGGAGAAAATTTCTGCAATCTACCCATCTAACAAAGATCTAATATTCAGAATCTACAAGAAACTTAAACAAACTTACAAAAGAAAAACAAACAATTCCATCAAAAAGTGGGCAAAGGATATGAACAGACACTTCTCAAAAGAAGACCTTTATGCAGCCACAACCATGAAAATAATCTCCACATCACTGATCATTAGAGAAGTACAAATCAAAACCACAATGAGATAGCATCTCACACTAGTCAGAATGGTAATTATTAAAAAGTCAAGAAACAATACATACTGGCAAGGCTGTGGAGAAACAGGAATGCTTTTATATTGTTGGTGAAAATGTAAATATGGCATGTATACACCATGGGATAATATGCAGTCATAAAAAGGAATAAGATCATATCATTTGCAGAGACATGGATGATGCTGAAAGCCATCATCCTCAGCAAACTAACACAGGAACAGAAAACCAAATACCATTTGTTCTGTCTCAAAAGTGGGAGTTGAACAATAAGAACACATGGACACAGAGAGGGGAGCAACACACACTAGGGCCTGTTGGGGGTGAGGAGTTAGGGGAGGGAACTTAGACGATGAGTCAATTGACGCAGCAAACCACCATGGCACATGTATACCTATGTAACAAACCTGCGCATTCTGCACATGTATCCATTTTTTTAGAAAAATAAAATATATATATGATACCATGTAATATCTTCTGTATTAAATACAAACCCCTTAGGCAGACTCAAGATAGAATTCTAAGTGATATGATAGATATGATAGTTTCTAACTTACAGTTGCAGGCTTTGTCACAAATATTTATCAAGCTATAAAGATGTTTAAAGAAATTCTAAAAAAGAAAAACATAAAAGTGGCTGCTATTTCCTCCAATCCTCAGGTGGTAGATATGTGAGTCACTGAATCACCACTACTGGCACTAGAAAACTCCTTTCAAGCATAATAATTGGCCTTATATAGGCGTGCTTCTCCCTCCAACTCACTTTCACTGCTTTCATTCTGAAGGTGTGTTCTCAGAAAAAGAAAAATAATAACCTCAAGGTGTAAGGAACAGAGGGAATTACTTTCTTTAATGTGTGGCATTAAAAAACAAACACACTCACACCTTAGAGTGACAGGCATCTGTGGAGAAGCCCTGTGTAGGTAGGGGAACTTTGATGCTTTGAGTGGAGCAGGCAGTTGTGAGTTAAGGAATTGTGTTTGTCTTAACTTTGTTTTTTGTAGAGGGAAAAAAAAATTGCATGGGATGGTCCAATTTTCAGGCTAAGTAAATTCTAAGATCTTTTTCAGCTCTAAAATTCTACGGCTCTAAATGTGAATCATAGAAGTGAAATAGAATAAGGGAAGTGAGACTGAAGAAGATGGCTGACAACTCGAGATGAATGAAAGACAAATCTAACACCTGAAACCTTAAAAATACTTGATGATAACATCAGAAAATCTCTTATAGACATTGACTTAAGCAAAGATTTCATGACCAAGAACCCAAAAGCAAATGCAACAAAAACAAAGATAAATAGATAGGACTTAATTAAATTAAAAAGCTTCTGCACAGCAAAAGAAATAATTAGCAGAGTTAACAGACAACCCACAGAATGGGAGAAAATATTTGCAATCTATATGTACAACAAAGGACTAATATCCAGAATCTACAAGGAACTCAAACAAATCAGCAACAACAAAAAAAATCTCATCAAAAAGTGGGCTAAAGACATGAATAGACAATCCTCAAAAGAAGATATACAAATAGCCAACAAACATATGGGAAAATGTTCAACATCACTAATGATCAAGGAAATGCAAATCAAAACCACAATGCAATACCACCTTACTCCTGCAAGAATGTCCATAATTTTAAAAATATAAAATTATAGATATTGGCATGGATGTGGTGAAAAGGGAACACTTTTACACTGCTGGTGCAAATTTAAACTATGGTACAACCACTATGGAAAACAGTATGGAGATTCCTTAAAGAATTGAAAGTAGTTCTGCCATTTGATTCAGCAATCCCACTACTGGGTATCTACCCAGAGGAAAAGAAGTCATTACACAAGAAAGATATTTGCACAAGCATGTTTACAGCACCAAAATTTTCAATTGCAAAAATATAGAACCAGCCCAAATGCCCATCAATCAATGAGTGGATAAATAATTTGTGGTATATATATATACACACACACACATATATATACACACACACACACACCATGGAACACTACTCAGCCATAAAAAGGAACAAAATAATGGCATTTGCAGCAACCTGGATGGAATTGGAGACCATTATTCTAGAATGATACAATGGACTTTGGGGTCTTAGGAGAAAGGGCAGGAGGGAGGTGAGGCATAAAAGACTACACATTGGGTACAGTGTACACAGCTTGGGTGATGAGTGCACCAAAATCTCACAAATCACCACTAAAGAACTTATTCATGTAACTAAACACCACCTGCTCCCTAAAAACCTAATGAAACAAAAAACACTTTTCTTAAAAAAAGAAGATGATTGAGAAACACAATGAAGGAGCCAAGAAACATCCCTCTAGTGCATTGGTCAATAGAGGCTTGGTATAATGCATTAACAACCAATCCCCAAACCTCGGTACCTTGAAATAAAACAGAGACTATTTCGTGTATGTGTCCATTAGCGTAGACTCTGCTCATCACAATCACCAGGTATTCGGACTAATAGAAGAGCCATCTTGAAAGTTGCTGATTACCACACTGAAGGAAAAGAAAGTTCTATGAAATCTTACTGGCAATTAAGTGGTCTAGCCCAGAAAGGACACCTTACTCTAGCTCACAGTTATTTGACCAGAACTAGTCACATTCCTCCCAGCCTACCACTAGAGGGCCAAGAAGAACAATCCTACCATCTTCCCTGAACATAGGAAGTCCAGAATATTTCCTAAAGAACATTACTGTCTACCAATCTGGCTTCTTAGGGTCTAGGTCCACTCAAATAAGGGGACTAGATATCTTTCCTTATCCCATGGCCTAGAGTACAACTGACTAACAAAAATCCCTAAAAATAGCAGAAACTGAAGGTGCCACCAAAGGCCAGTCTTCTCATTTTTAATTACTACAGATCTCTTGCTGATTAGGGAAAATGAGATGATATAATAAAATCATCATGTTATTCTCAACCAACACTTTAATGTCCTATGATTCTCCTTATGCTAGCGGCATGCCTGGTAAGGCCCAGGGACAAGTCCCACCATTAGTGTAGCAAATCCCAGTACCTTGATGGGTATAGGCTGCACACCAAGGTAAATTACAAATCAAACATCTGATTTTTAAAAACACACTTGAACTAATAGTCGTCTTAAAGGCTTACTTTCTGGGTATAATTAAGGTTGAAATCATTCAAATATTATTATTTTCATAGCTGCAGCAAAGCAGCTGAATTTCACAGAGCTAACAATGCTGTCTCTGTACTGAATACTTAATAAGCCAGAAATAAGGCAAAAGGTGAGCCCAATAAGCAAGCAACATACTCAGTGACACACAGGACCTCCAGGTCAAAGGGTTATACCACGTTGAAAATCAAGGGAAAAGACATATTCTTTCAGAAATTTATCTCTGCTTCAGTCCACCCACGTCTCATGGAGTTTATTGTCAGCACCTGTGGGAGTCATCTCAATGTTATGAACCAGCAATAAAGACACCTTATCTGGTCCAGCAATGACAGCATCATCATCATCGTCATCATAATTACAATCATACGTAGTATTTACTATGTATACACAAATCTCTTGACATAGATTATCTCGTCTAATCCCCACCACAACTATCTGATGCAGATGTTATTATGCCTGTTTTATTTATTTTTTAGAATTTTTTATTTTATTTTATTTATTTCAATAGCTTTTGGGGGAGCTTGTGGTGTTTTGTTACCTGGATAAGTTCTTTAATGGTGATTTGTGAGGTTTTGGTGCACCCATCATCTGAGCAGTGTACATTATATCCAATGTGTAGTCTTTAATTCATCACCCCCCACTCCAACGCTTCCCGCCAAGTCCCCAAAGTCCATTGTATCATTTTTATGCCTTTGTACTCTCATAGCCTAGCTCCAACTTATGAGTGAGAATATAGAATGTTCAGTTTTCCACTCCCAAGTTACTTCACTTAGGATAACGTTCTGCAACTCCATCCAGGTTGCTGTGAATGCCTTTATTTCATCCCTTTTTATAGCTGAGTAGTATTCCACGGTATATATATATACCACAAATTATTTATCCACTCATTGATTGATGGGCATTTGGGCTGGTTTCATATTTTTGCAATTGCAAATTGTGCTGCTATAAACAAGCATGTACAAGTATCTTTTTTGTATAATGACTCCTATTCCTCATTTCCAAGAAAGCATCAGCTGCAGTAGTATAGGGAGAATGCAAGATTGCCCTAAGCTCTCCTGGATAAGTATTCATGTTTCTCAGGCTAATAGTCAAAACTATTACAAAGTTCAGCTGGAAGTTTCCTTCTCCCTGTGGTCCTTCCCCAACTCCACTGGCAGCCCTCCCCCTAAGGACCCCCGTGAGATAAAGTCAGAAATGACTTCCCTGGGCACCAAGAGTACCTACAGGGCTCTTTCCACTGCTTCTACTTTTATATTTTGTTTTGCTCTCTAAATTCATTTCAGCTCTAAGTAAGGTTAAATCCTTCTCCTGTGATCTGGATTTTTAGGTTCCCTAGCAGGGATGTGTGTTTGGGCACTCACAGTTTTTCGGCCGTCTCATGGAGTTTGCAGCGGCAAGCCACCTCTTTCAAAGGTTCTGTGAATTCTTTTGGTTTTCTTGGTATGTTCATGCAGTACTTCTTGGAGGAAAATTTCACTATGTGAGTCTCCACATGCTGTTCTCTCTGTGTGGAAGCTGCAAGTTAGTCCTGCCTCCTATCCACCATTTTCCAACAATCTGTCATTAACCATTTCAAAGTATAGGATTCAGCAGCATTTAGTACATTCACAATGCTTGTAACTACCGCCTCTATCCAGTTTCAAAACACTTTCATCACACCCAAAAGCAAACTCCATACTCATTAGCAATCCTTCCCCATTCCCTTCTTTCCCCAGCCCCTGGCAGTCACTTGATTATGCCTATTTTAAACTGAGGAAACTAAAGCTGAGAAAAGTTATACAATTTTTCCAACATGACTCTGATAATAATAGCTGGTGAACAGAATACTTGAACCTAGCACTTGTGACTCCCAAGGTCATACTCCTCCCACATACCTGTCTTTTATTTGCCAAGTGCTTGGGCAATCATCTGCACTTAAAAAGCCTTTACAAATTGAGTTTACTAATGTGAGTAATATATGATTTTTTAAAAAATAATAATTGTCTCTAAAGGTGAAATGGATCAAAGCCTTTAAAAGTGAATCTGTGGTGTAGCAACTGTTAACCTAGTTGTCTTATTTTATTCTCATCCCCTTAAAGAAAAAAACTGATGAACAAGTGAGGATGCTGGTGTAACTCCCTAACTTAGTTTACAGTCTGCAGGCAAAAGAGTGAGTCTAAAGTGCGTATCACCAGACAGTGTTTCTCCTAGCATTTCACTGTTGCGTTAATCAACAAGTTAAAATATAAACAACGGCTAACTTTGGGTTTCAAATTTAACATTACTTATCTCTTAGACCAGGTTCATCCACTGTGCTGCGGACTCCCAAGCCAGCACCGCTCATGCTGATTCATTTTGATTTCTGCTAATACCAGAGTCCTGTGTGGCAGAGCCATTGGCACCAGAAATTACAAGTACATAAAGTAAGTAAACAGATATAATCTTGGATTTCTTTGGATGAGGGAGGTGGGGCCTGGATTTTTCCTGTTTTGTTATTGTGCTCCAGGGAAGAACCACCTTATCACAAAGAAGCTTTCTCTGGCCAACCCTGGCTACTCCTTGGCCCAAAGTATAGGAGTAGTAAGGAGTAGTAAATGTTTGGATACTTACAATGGAACAATATCATTGATCCAACTGATTAATAATCTATCCAGCAGTATATTTACTTATGTCTTCCATGTACACAGGTAAGTATACTGCTGGGTAGATTATTAAGTGGTTGAATCAAATGGGAAAAACTTGGATTTCTAATGCAAGAGGAAAAGTCACTTTTTTTTTCAGTGCTTCCATCAGCAGCCTCTAATATTGTCTGAGATCATAACTTTTGAAGGGTGACTACCAAATGTTGGCATTTGGCACAAGTGGGAAGCAAAAGGCAAGCCCCTTTAGAATTTGACTAATCTGTTCTGTCATGTCATCTTTTTTCTGTTGTTAAAAGTGTTTCATGCTTCATTTTGTGCATTATGTCAAAATTTATTGATTTCCATGTGATTGGCAGATCTTTTTTACTAATCCCGCTCCAGCTAAATTCACAAGAGTATAAACATCAAGGATTTGAAAATCATTTCTAGATATCCAGGTCTATGCCATCTGTTTTGCAGATGGAGAAACTGAGTCCCTGGTTATTTCTTAGAGTTTCCCCTGCATCCTAGGGAACCTGCTCTGGCCTTGTTACTGGCACAGAGGATGTAAAGCCTGGGAGAACTTTTGTTATTTGCTTGTTGTGGTTAGGAACATTTGAGTAAATGAGGAGCTGCTGCTAGAGGACAGAAATCCCAGAGTATGGCCCTCCTCGGACCCAAGTTTCTTACTAGCTGTGCTCCTTTGTTCCCAGGGACTAAGTAGGTACCTTCACCCACCCCAACTGCCATCCAGCTGAATCTCTCTCTGATTACTCCTGAAATGTCACAACCCACTTGAGGACAGGGTATCATTGTGCAGTCTGCGCCAACCAGTATTCTGAAGTATTTTCATGCCCTAAGGTGTAGGGGTGTGTGTGTGTGTGTGTGAGAGAGAGAGAGAGAGAGAGAGAGAGAGAAAGGAAGGAGGAGAAGATGGGGAATGCATAGAGGACTGGATACAAATCTGACAGTGCCAATGGCTTCCTAGTAAATGCATAGGTGAGTCACACTGGAAACAGTTAAACATTGGCTAATTGATACAGTGCAAGGTTCAAATATAGCATCATATGCATTTTCTTGGCACCAGCAAATAAGATCTCCAGGGCAATAAAATAAACTCAGAAAGTAAGACTCTTGCCCAAGAGTTTTCAACTGGCTAGATTCAAGGAACCATGGGTATGTGAGTTCTTCACGGTGCCCCCAGACTATAGTTCCTCTTATTAAGTAGACAAAAACTTAATAATTATTTATGTTCTAACAACTTTATAGTTGTTTGAACAAGTAATATACAAACTAAAAGAAAAATAATATTTTTATTTCATTCTTAATCACAATTACTTAATAATAGGGTTTATGTACCTGCTGAGTTCTGCACAACCTCTGAAACCTTGGAGTCAGATCAGACATGATCCCTTCACTTGTGTTCCACCTCGGTTTTCATGCAATACTTGCTTTTTGTCATAGCAATTGCCAAACACCCAGCTTTGCAAAGATATGATGTCACCAAATGGAACACAGTCTTATAAAATATTAAAACTGTTAACTACTTTCAGCTAATATTTAGCACAGTGTTCGACTGACATCAAGAATCACTGTGCTGCTTCAGAATTTTGAAATAACTCACGGTACCTCTGCAGTTTGGGAATGGCAGGCCTCACCTCATGTTCAGACCCCTCATGATCTATTGTCCTGCTAAACCAAAGCGGACACTCAATCTGACTTCAGGAAATTATATATTTGTATTTTACAACTTTAAAGTAGAAGAAGCAGTATAAAATTCACCAAAAAAAGGCATATTAGTTTCTAACCCTGTAGTTAAAAATCACTTTTATACAACCAATAGTGATTTCCCAACTCATTTAGTAATTTTATGTTGCTTAAGTTATTTTACTTCTTCTCTTATTCAATTCTCACCCATTAACATCTACCTTCCTAATTTAGTCCTATTTTCTTATTTTTATTACTTAGTTCTTTTATATTTAGTCAGCTTTACTGAAGCTTTTCTCATTAAAATAATAATAAATTTATTTTAAACCTTCCAACAAAGGAATGACCAAATATTTATTAAATATCCATGCTGGGATGGGAAAAATATTAAAGGTAATTATTATAGAGATAGACACAAATCTTCTTGGAAGGCCGATAAATTTGCATAACTTCAATAATAGATATGGTTGAAGGCAACCTGATCTTTACCTTTAGTTAAACAAATTAAAGTAGTAGCAAAGGAAGGCAGAGTAGTTTACCTAGCTAGCTTGTTTACTCATATGATCTTAAAACTAACCTTTGATGTACCGCAGGTGCTTAAGTGCTTTTTACTCGGGAAGTCCATAATGTCAACTACCCTCTCATAGTGTTGACTCAAGCTTCTGTTAATTAATCTTACTGAATAAATGTGAGTCTGACTAGCTGATCAGGGTCAAGTCGCAACTGTTTACAGGACTCAGCAGGGAGCCTGTAAGTGGCTCCGACCCTCAGGAGAACTGACAGAGCAGAATACATGTGTATCAGTGTACTTTGTTCATACGTCGCGGGGTCAGGGGTCTGCAAGGGACAGACTCCCCGCAGCTGGTGCCCCCTGGAGAGGAGTGCTGCCGCAGTTGGAGCCCCGTGTGAGGGGCGCTGCCGCAGTAATGACTTACTGATTACTCACTCACTTGACCGCGGGGTTCCTTTCTTCACCTTCGTTTTCGGGCGGTCCCTCGCGTTTCCTTCACAGCATTCCTCGCACAGTTCCTCACACAGGCCTCACATGCGTCACCAGCTGGGGCAGCACTCCTCTCGAGGGGCACCGGCTGTGGGGTGTCTGTCCCTTGCAGACCCCTGACCCAGTGACGGATGAATAAAGTACACTGACACAGATATTCTGAGTGTCCCAGGTCCTTACGGGCTCCCTGCCGAGTCGCGACTGTTTACAAGGCTCAGCAGGGAGACTGTAAGTGGCTCAGACCCCCAGCTGGACTGGCAGAGCAGAATATCTGTGTGTCAGTGTACTTTATTCATCCGTCCCGGGGTCGGGGTCTGCAAGGGACAGACTCCCTACAGCTGGTGCCCCCTCCAGAGGAGTGCTGCCGCATATCCACATAAGGAGCAATAACATTTTAAATGTTGTTTTTGCATTTGCACGTGAAATCACACTCCAATAAACAGCAGTGGCATGTCAGTGTACTTTTCACCCTAACAAAATCCCCTATAAAGTGTTATCAATCACTCTGTCTAAATGCAAAGCAGTCACTAACAAGAAATTATTTTTAGTTTAAATAAAAAGGGGTGTGAGGAGACAAAATTTTTTCTGAAGAAGCACACTTAAATATTTTAAACCACTTTGCTTTCCTCCAGGCCTCTCAGGTAGGCATGACCAGCTACAGGATGCGATGCCAGATCCTCTGATCCCACCCCAGGACCCCTGCCCTCCCATGAATGCTATATATATATATATATATCCATTTTAGCAGTGACATTCCCAGAGAGCCCCAGAGCTGTCAAGCTCCCTTCTGCCAGGGTGGGGATTCAGCCTGTCCTGTCATGTCTGGGGTGCCTATTGGCAGCCCCTCCCCCTATGCTTACTAATACAGTCCCTTCCCCATACCCATCAAAACTGGACCAACTGGCCTCGTCTCTTTCCCTGGGGCCCAAATTTAGGGGCCTCAGCCTCCCGCCATGCCTCTCCCCTTTCCCCCTGGCCTGTTCTGTCCCTGGGCCCTGTGCCCTCCATCCATTCCATGGCTGGGAGTCAGTGATGCTGCCTCTGCCTTCTGATGCTGAACTGGCCTTGCTTCTACAAGTACGCTTCTCCCACAGCTGTGGCTGCAGGGACTTAACTTACAGGGAGGGGCCCATGGCAGCTGCCACCACAGCCACAGCTGCGCTGTGCTTACCATGCATCTGGGGCAGCCTTTTCTGGCAGAGGCCCTCGTGTTTTCTCATCTTGCATTCCTCTCACTGTGGTTAAGGGGTGGGGGTGAGGGGACGGAAGAGAGAGGTCTGCCTACCACAGTCTGGGGCTTCAGGAATATGAGTTTGTTGATTTAAATGAATCTCAGTCTTTCAAATAAAAAATAAAAAATCGGTTTGGTTTCATATAATTGTCAATACTTGAAGGAGTGGTTGGAAGCATGAATTTTGATCTGAGAGTGAAGCTGATATTGATATTGTGTGCCTCCACATTCATGTGCTCTCATATTGGCTTTTCTCACGTTTGACAACTCAAATGGGAACATGGTGATACACCAAGCAGATCTGAACTGAAAACGTAAAGAAAAAACAAAATACCTTTCAGGGTGACTTTGAAACAGACTTTGTGTCCTTTTTTCTTTTCCTCTCTTTCTTTCTCTTATCGTCATTCTTATATTTCCCTACTTATTTCCTTCACTTTCTAAAATACAATCATTAAATACACATTTCTAGTTTACCCCATGGCTCTGATTCCAGATATACTGTGACTTTGTCTTCAAAAATAAACCCGAAATTTTCAAGGTAGATTACCACAAAAATATCAAATTAAACCCTCTACCTGTCCCATGAAAAATTCAAAAGACTGCCAGGCATGGTGACTCATGGCTGTTGTGTCAGATACTTTAGGATGCAGAGGCAGGAGGATCACGTAAGCCCAGACATTCAAAACTAGCCTGGGCAACATAGTGAGATCTCATCTCCTTAAAAATTAATAAGGGAGGCTGAGGTGGGTGGATCACCTGAGGTCAGGAGTTCCAGACCAACCTGACCAACATGGAGAAGCCCCGTCTCTACTAAAAATACAAAAGTAGCCAGGCGTAGTGGTGTACACCTGTAATCCCAGCTACTCGGGAGGCTGAGGCAAGAGAATCATTTGAACCTGGGAGGTGGAAGTTGCAGTGAGCCGAGTTCATGCCATTGCACTCCGGCCTAGGCAACAAGAGCGAAATTCCATCCCAAAAATACTAATAATAATAATAAGGAAAAGCCCCAGGGAGATTTACTGCTCAGATAAGTCTGACTACATCTGGTCCAGCTAAGGTATGGTGGTGGCCTAGGGAGAAGGCTTCTGTTTATTGGATGTTTAACAAAAAGTTGTGTGATTTTTAAGACTAGTCAAATACAGTAGCGAGAAGGGGGGAAAAAGTAGAACAAGGAATTAAATCTGTAACCCTGTCACTGACTGGGAACAATCAGTTGAGATAGCTCACTACCTTTGGACTAGCCAATAAAAGATAATTTTGAGGAAGGAATGTTTGACCTAGGATATTAGCTTATAGCAAATTTTTACTGAGTTAACTTTTTTTTTTAAATGGAGTCTTGCTCTGTCACCCAGGCTGGAGTGCAGTGGCACAATCTCAGCTCACTGCAACCTCTGCTTCCCAGGTTCAAGCAATTCCCCTGCCTCAACCTCCCAAGTAGCTGGGAATACAGGTGCATGCCACCATGCCCAGCTAATTGTTTTGTATTTTTAGTAGAGACGGGGTTTCACCATGTTGACCAGCTGGTTTTGAACACTTCAAGTGATCTGTCCACCTCGGCCTCCCAAAGTGCTAGGATTACAGGCATGAGCCACCACCTCTGGCCTGAGTTAATTTTTAAATTGAAATGGATATAAGATGATGAATGAATTCATTTTACCCATCACAAAATCAACCCACTGCCAAATAGTTACACAACAGCTATTATAGACCAAGTGTGTTGCTAGGAGCTATAAAAAAATAAGAGACGAGACAAAGAAAATGCCTACTAACAGCTATTATAGACCAAGTGTGTTGCTAGGAACTACAAGAAAATAAGACATGAGCCAAAGAAAATGCCTACTTTGGGGAAACATATGCCTTATACATACAGAAAACTAATAGACATGATCGGTTCATCAACAATGTCTTGTGAATGATACACTGCGGTTGGTCTAGGAGTCAAGAGTAAGGCAAGCTCACTGTGGGGTCAAACAGCCTCACACGCCTCTGTGACCACCTCCAGCCCTAGTGACAGTGCTCCCTAACTCTAAAGTCCACTTTCTTCCCTCCTCTGCCCACTGAGGTCTATTCATCCTTCAAAATCTGGAGCAAATAGTACTCCTCTGTGTTGTTTCCCTACTAACCCATTGTCAGAATTGGCACCTCTTTCTTCGTGCTCTTATTGCAATTTGTACGTAAGACATATTTCTGTCTTAGCGTCTTACACAGAATCTTGTAATTATTTATTTTCATGTCTGACTTCCTGATCAGACTGATTGCTGCTCTAGAGAAAGCATCATGCCTTTTTCTTCATTTGCAATCCCAATACGCAGCCCTGGGCTTAGCAATATAGAAGCCACTGAGTGTTTGATGCCTGAACTCATCAGAGAATGAATCACAGATCTGAGTTGATAGAATCTTATAGGGCATTTGATTCCACCCTCTATAGGATCTGTTAATCTGCTTATAATACTTCCAAATATGTGTCATCTAGACGCTGTTTGAATAAAGCCAATTTTAGAGCTTGAAACACTGGAAGGGGCTATACGCAAAAATGTGCCTTTTCAGTTCCACCACTGGCCATAATTCTAACCTTTCTCTCCACGTTGATCCTTCAAACGTTTAAAGGCAAATGTTTACATTACTGAGTCAGGTGCTTAGATTAAGAGACTACTTAGATCTACTTTTGCAAAGTGAGCCCAAGGCAGTTCAGTCCTCTGCTCAAGGTCTCCACAGTTAGTTCACAGCAGATCCAGGTCTCCAGCTGTATTTCCCTCTTCTCCAGGCACTTGGAGTAGATAGTCCCTTCTTACTAAACGAGCCAGGTGCTTTCAGTCATCAGTGTGTACCTGAAGCTACATCCTAGGCAAGGAAATATATAACACTGGTCCTTCCCACACCAGGAGCCCATTCCTTCTGTCTGGGACACCCTTCTGGACATCCTTGCAGGATAAACACTACTAGCCTTTCTCCAGAGAAAAACGCCCCCCTCTACCGGCCTCCTCTCTAGTTTCAGGGGAGATAGGAAAATTGCCTCACCCTTTTTCTCAACCTGGCTCATAGAAATGGCTCCTCACCCTCCCCTAACACAAAGAACCTGCTTTGTTTCCTGCTGTCCTGCTGTGGGCACTAATGTCATGCTATGGTCAGACCTGCTGTCTTTATAGAGCCAGCATGCTTCTGTGCATAACTGCCAATATCATATGTATATATGCAATACCCTTTCCTTTTTCCTGGAATTGTTTTTCTCATTAAAGTGGATATTTTTTATTGAATGGCTACTATGTCGTACAAAAATGAGTAGCATTCAGCCGGGCGCAGTGGCTCAATCCTGTAATCCCAGCAGTTTGGGAGGCTGAGGCGGGCGGATCATGTGGTCAGGAGATTGAGACCATCGTGGTTAACATGGTGAAACCCCGTCTCTACTAAAAATACAAAAAATTAGCTGGGCATGGTGGTGGGCGCCTATAATCCCAGCTACTCGGGAGGCTGAGGCAGGAGAATGGTGTGAACCCAGGAGGCGGAGCTTGCAGTGAGCCGAGGTAGCGCCCCTGCACTCCAGCCTGGGCAACAGTGCAAGACTCCATCTCAAAAAAAAAAAAAGAGTAGCATTCTATCCCATCTTGCGAATGAGTAAACTGAGGCTCAAAGGGGGTAAGTCATTTTCCTATGTCACCAAGTTGACTCATGATAGAGCAGGATTCTGAAACACATGTGTCTAGCCCCAATACCCATACTTCAACTGCCTCTCTAAATGTGAGGTCACCTTACTTCTTTTGGGCCCAAAGAGGGAGAAATTATACAAGGTTTTTGATTTTATAGTGTCCATCAGGGCCTAAAACATGACTTCCCCTCAAAGGAATCTACTATTTCTTCCCCAATAAAATAAATTATATCTGGTTGCTACGGGAAGCAAGCAGCCCTACAACACTTTTACATGTTGCTTGAAAAAAGAGGACCTTTTTATTTCATTTTAAAAATTATTGAGTATTTTAGTCTCTATAGTTAGGACTAAAATATCCAATATTGACTAAAATATTGGATATTTTAGTCTCCATAGTTGAGCTGCTTCTCTCAGGTTCCTAATGCAAAAAAACAAAAGGTGCATATCCAGATTTGAGAAGAGATTTCACCTGTGAAATAAAAAATAGCAAATTTTTAGAAAAATCATGTCTTTGGGGGCACTGCACTTAAGAAACTTAGGGAGATAAAACTGTCACAAAAATATATTGGGGGGGAAAGCTAACATCATATAATTTAGTGTTAAATGTGTGTGCTACTGACCAGAAATGCTATAGGAATTAAAAGAACAGAGGATCATTGATGTGAAAGGGCAGATGAAACCAGTTCTTGGAAATGCTTTTAAAGTTTCAATAACTTACAGCTACTGAGCACTTACTATGTGCCAGGAGCTATTTTGAGACACTTTACATTATTAACCCACTTGATTCTCACAAAACACTTCAAGGAAGCTACTATTGTTTTCTTTATATTTGTGAAACACAGAAGGGTTAATCTGTCCGAGATTACACCGTAGTAACTGACAGAGCTGGGCTTTATCTGAGGCAGCCTGGATCCAGAGCCTGGTTGCTTAATCAATGCACTCTATTGCCTCTCAGTGTTCTTACACATGTGTTATTAACACATGGCCTAGTGCCAGAAGATTCTCTGGCCTGTCCCAGTAGTGACTGTGCCATGTGCCCTGGAGGTGAATCAGTATTCAATTGAGATGGGAGGGATGGCTTTGCATGCCTACCCTTCTACCACAAACCCTCCCTGGCAGCCACCCTCTCTCTCCCCCACTGGTGACCATCACTGGTGACCTGTGAGAGGGACATGCCAACAGCACAGCTGGGACTGTGGCATTGTGCCAGGGGCAGGATCACACAGGGCAGCGCTGCAGTAATACCTGTGGTACCACAGGTGTGGTGGCTCCTGGTCCCAACTCCATCCCACCAGCCGCTGTGTGGTGTTGGGTCAGGTCACCACACCAGTCTGAGCTTCAGTTTTGTATGTGATAAAGAGAATGTGTCTGACAAGGTGACCTTTTCCTAGTCTGCTGATCTGTGCAGTTCTAGGGCTGCAGAATGGAGACTAGAGACAGCAGCACAGTCTGAACTGCAAGACTCTGTCCAGTAAAAGGTCCAATTCCAGCAGCTCTGCCAGAAGCTACAGCCTTGACAACTGTACTAACATTTGGCACCAGTGCTGCATGAGGGGTGGGAACATACCAAGCACAGGGTTTACCTGTGACCTGAACATTTCTCTTCTCACATTCACACACCAGAGACCCGCTACAGAAGATTCAAACTGAGCAAATCGTCTAATCCTCCAAATTGTTTTTCCTGGCTTGTTAGAGCAGCCAAGGATGGGGTGGAGCTTATGAATAAAAAGCCTGCTTCATTTTTCCCATGCAGGAGAACATGGCCAAGCGAGTCGCCATTGTGGGAGCTGGGGTCAGCGGCCTGGCCTCCATCAAGTGCTGTCTGGAAGAAGGACTGGAGCCCACCTGCTTTGAGAGGAGCGACGACCTTGGAGGGCTGTGGAGATTCACCGTAAGTGAGGTTTCAACAACTTTGTCTATTGGAGAATGGCTTGGCAGCTGGGAAATTATACCTGTGCTTCTTTCACAAGGGTTGGTGGCCTTGAGGAAGGTTAGAAATGTCTGCTAAACAGGTGGCCACGAGGAGCCATTGATATTGTAAAAGAAACAGGACACGGGTGAGCTTGGGTGGAAGTCAGAACAGACTTGTACACTTTATCTAGGGCCAAGGGGAAGAAGTGTTTGCAAAGATGCCCAAGAAGTGTGGAAGAGAATGCGGTAACTGGGCCAGGCCAGGAAAGCTCCAGTAGCAGAGGAGCAGGACAAGGGCATCTGAAGCAAGGCCAGAGACGGCAGTGCTAGGGGCAAGAGCAAGAATTTCAGCCCCTGCCTGCAAGACTGAGCAGCTTTTACCTGCTTCTTCTCCCAGCCTGGCTCCATCTGCATTAAAGACTCAGGGCTGCGTGTAGGATGAGCTCCATAATCAAGGGCCTGCTGCCCCGGCAATCCCAGTGCAGGCCAAGAACAAACAGAAGAAAAGAATGTGAGTTTTGAGTCTTTTTTTTAATTCCCTGAGCAGAAGAAAAGTAATACACTCAAGTCTCAGCAGGGTTACTGCCCGGACCGGAGAAAGGAATGAAGGGATGAGGACCGAGGAAAGGGGACTATAAAGCCCACCCTTGCCTGGCCTGGGGTCCCATGAGCTCACAAGGGCCCTTCTTACAGCCAATGAAACCCCGAAGCCGGGCAGGGAAAATGTTCTCTGAACTCCGTGGCTCAGGCAGGGAAACATTTGCATCAAATCTTTCCAGAGTTTCTATTTTCCCTCCTTTTGAGCAAAAACATTTCCCATGAGCTTTAAATTTGCTGAGGAGAAAGCTGCCAGAAAGAGTGAAAAGAAGCAAAGTATCAGATAACCAGGCCTCAGATCCCCTGAGGGGCTGAGAGAAAGACACAGCATTTCTCTATTACAGAAGGGTAGAATTCGGAACTGAAATAAAAGTAATTCTTTTCTAGCTCAGTGAGTAAAACTCCAGAGAAGCCAAGGTTACTAGTTTAGCCACAGTCCTCCAGCATAGGCTGCTTGGCATCACATAAAGAACTGCATATCTTAAAGTGTACCCACCACCAAATGTGATCATCAATGCCCGGAGACTGCCAAAGAGGACCAGGTAAAAGAGCATGCCTCTTCTCAGGAATCAAACCACACATGTTCCAACAGGATGGCAGAAACCTGACACCTAGACCAAAAATCTCCCCCCTCCCACGTCCATCGAAGACATTACTAATCAAACATGATGCCTTTCCCCTAGGGAGCCTCAGAATCCTTCTTAACAACATGATTCCAAAGAAGCATACCTAATCAGTCAGGGTCAGGAGTTGGCTTGAAAGATGAAACTGCCTAACTAAATTAGCAGAGTTATTTAACTAAAGTAATCTCAATCAAAACAAAAACTAAACCTAAAGATCAAAAGCAGTACTTAGCCTCCTGCAACACCAGACATAAATGCTCCTTATATAGGTCACAGGCACCTAATCATTAACACTAAAAATCATTGATCTAAGAATCATGAGAAATGGGTCTAGATCCAGCTGGGCCCATTTCCAGTTGTGTAAATCAGGTAGGTCAAACACCAGTGCACAAAGCACAAAACACTGTGGGGGACACAAAAATGACAAGGATTCACCCTCCCCTCAGGAGCTGTTAGGCAGATGGAAGAAGGCTAGGATTTTGCAAGTCAGAAACAGTGCTGTGGGCATTTCATTAAGAGCAGGATGATAGCCACATTTAGGAAGCCAGAGAAGGCTTCACTGAAGAGGTAGTGTGTGATGGACTTTGAAAACTTTCAACAGGTAGACAAGATCGAGCAGAAGACACCAGGGAGGGTAGGGACAGTAAAGAAAAAGTACCGGGCATATTTGGAAAATTAAAATAGCTTTTTGGTGCATAAGGTACACGTAAGAGGAGGAATGGGAGGGAAAAGGGTGGCTGCATGTTTGGGCAAGCGGTTTACACTCAGTTTAAAAACAATGGGTAATGAGGAACAAAATTAAGGAGATCTCCTGGTTGTTGTGTTTGTTTTGTTTGCATGATGGGAAGACTCAAAGATTTTTGTGGGCAAATAGAAACTATCTGGATGACTGGAAATAACTGAGCACATAAATCCAAATTGAGACATGATCCTGGCAGGAAAAGGGAGGAGTGGAATTGTAGGCACAGGTGCAAGGGTTAGCCCTGGCAAGGTGGGAAGACAAGAGATACACCCTCCCCAGAGATTGGAGGGGAATGGGAGGTGAACATGGAGGAGAAATTTTGAGGTAGAGGAAGAAGGTATAAGAGCACGCACACCAGAGACCTCAATTCTATTGAGAAAATATGGCACCTGCAGAGGGTGAAGAGGGTGTAGGGATGGTAAATGGGGTTGGAGAATTAGAAAAATAGAGGTCAGCCAGGCATGGTGGCTCACGCCTGTAATCCCAGCACTTTGGGAGGCCAAGGTTGACAAATCACCTAAGGTCAGGAGTTCGAGACTAACCCGGTCAACGTGGCAAAACCCCGTTTCTACTAAAAATATGAAAATTATCCAGGCATGGTGGCATGCACCTGTAATCCCAGCTACCCAGGAGAATTGCTGGAACCTGGGGGGCAAAGGCTGCAGTGAGCTGAGATTGTGCCACTGCACTCCAGCCTGGGTGACAGAGCAAGACTAGCTCTCAAAAAAAAAAAAAGAAGAAGAAATATTCTGGAGAATGCAATTGGACATCAAAAAGATGAGTAAGAGGAGTATCAAGCAGTAGCCAAGGTAAAATGGCACCCAACTTGCAAGTCATTCCAGCTCTATTACCTCATTTATAAAATGAAAACATGGGACCAGTATGAAACACATACAAAAGCTGAATTAGTAGGGGGCTTAGGAAAATCCACCCTCACCTTCATGCAGCAGCCTTCTCTTGACACTGCAGCCTTTTTAGGCACCTCTGTAATACCTTGAGATTCCTCTAAAGCTTGACTGGAAATTCCTAAACTAGGCGGCCTTAAAGCTGCATTCAGCTCTTACATGCAATGAGTCTCCTGAGTCTTTCTAGAGGCATTCCTTTTCCTCCTTCCCCAACACACACGTGACACACACACACACACACACACAAAAAAAAAAAGGTTAGAGATGTCTTTGCACTCAAGGTAGGTGGCCCATTTAAAACCTTTAGAATTAAAAACCCTGCCCTGGCAATGGCTATGCTTGCCAGAAAGTGTTCAAAATGGAATTCTTATTGCCTTAGGGTGAAAGGGACCCTAATGCAAAAGTAGAAAGGCAAATTGCAGAGATCCAATAAAACACATGTGGAGAAAGTTTCCATTTCCAGATAGGGAGAGGGCCCAGAGAATGGAGACATTATAAATTACTGCATTTTGGCCAGACACAGTGGCTCATGCCTGTAATCCCAGCTCTTAGGGAGGCAGAGGCAGGAGGATAGCTTGAGCTCAGGAGTTCAAGACCTGCCTGGGCAATATAGCAAGACCCTGTTCTCTACAAAAAGAAAAGAAAAGACAAAAATAAATAAATAAATTACCGCATTTCATTGGATACTCACAAGGTCGTGACTCTGGCCTCTCCCAGCTACCACAGTTTTAAGGAAAAGAGAGATCAGGCAGGAGTTACAATGAAAAAGAAAGAACATCATACCCTGGGGAAGGAGAGAGGGTAGAAACCACTAAAAAGAAAAATGCTACAGGGATAAAGAACCACTTCTGACCCAAGTAGAGTCCGGGCATGCGTGTGGAACACTTCTCAGACTCTTCAGAGGGAGGGGAGGCTTAGGAAAGTAACACTGTAGGTTGACTATCACCGTTACAAAGTGATACTTGAAACAAAATTTGAGGAATTACCATCAAATATTACTTTCAGATCATTGTAGTGCAGGAAGAGACTTTGAAAACAGTCTTCAGGTAGAAGCACACAGACATCATCTAGAGGTGACTAACAGTACTGTGGGTAGAAACACACTGGACTTCATCCTTCACCTCCCTGTAACATTTGCTGGGGCCCATTAACCCTCCCTAGAATGATGTCTTCCTCATGTGCATCCAATTCTTTTCCTCGGCACATGCACGCTTTCATTTATTCAACAAACATTGATTGAAACCCTACTATGTGCCTTACATACGACATAGTTTTATATTCAGTGAGGGCAATGATGAAGTGTAAAAATAATTCACACTTATAAATCACTGAGGAATAGTTCCTCAACTATTTCTTCTTTAGGTTTGGCAAATCTGATTCCTGTGAACCTTCATTAAAATCCTTATTTCTAAAACGTGTCTTCATATATTCAATAAACATGTTTTAATTACGATCATCCTAGTGGGGTACCCCTGACAGGCCCCTATTCTCATGGAGCTTGCATTCTTGAAGGTTCCTCAAATTTCCTCTGAGGTTTCCACAGCTCTCCTGCGATATAGACCCAGGAACTGGACCCTGCCCTCCAGCGAGAGTCTGACTCTCACCAGGGAGAAGGGGCAACAAAGTAAACTGGGTGCCAGCTGTTTTAAGGAAATGAAAAGAAGGAAGAAATTAACATTCTTGGAGAACAGGAGACGTGAATGTTGTGCATATAGAGAGAAGGTCTCTATTTAGGGATGAATTTTATTATCACTTTATATCTGTTTTTTTTTTTTTTTTTTTTTAATGAGAAAGAAAAGAACTGACTTGACAAAATTTTCTTCTCATTGCCTACACTCCTGCCTGAAGGACACAAGCTCAGGAAAATAAATTTCCATGGTAGCTGTGAAAGAATAATACAAATAATGATTAATATTATTGACAGCCTAGACGCATTGTTCCATTAGTACCATTAGCATGATACCATTGCTTCCTTGTTCCAATAGCATGATAGCTATCACTCCAATTTATCCTAGGGGATATATAATATTGTTGTTCCAGCATATAGATATAGAAACTGAGAGAAGTTAAGAAAACTCCCAGATCACCCAGCTAAAAATGTAGACCTTGAGTATAAACCCAGGCAGTCTGGCGTTGAGGCCTATTCTGTTAAGAACTACATTGCATGCATTCCTGGAGTCTGTTTCACAGCTCAAGAATCAGGCCAACCCTGGGCTGTGTCTCAAGGAGTCCAAGCAAGTATGCCAGTGGTGATGGTCAATGCCAGTGGTGATGGTGACCTCCCCACTGTACTGCGGGACCAAAATGGACCAGAAGGACAGAAACCCCTCTGCTCGTGCTCTTAGTCTCTTCCCTCTTTCCACAGTTCAACCCTCCTCTCTTTTTTTCTCCACTCACCCATTTTTCTCTTCATGAAAACAAAAATCTTCTCCTAAGTGGCCCCATCCATTTTTAGAGGCATGTGTTTCCACCGTCAGAGTTCAAGGCAACTGCTGGACCCCCCAGGTACAATGCTCAGAGGATCTGCAGCGCGGGTGGGAGGGTGCGGGCTGGCTATTGAAGTCTGGCAGGGCCTGGAAATCACTGGGGCAGATTGCACAGTGAGGTGAACACTGGAGGTGAGGGCCCAGGTCCTACCAATACCATTCAGAAGGGGCATAGACTCATACTCTCTGTGTATATGCTAAATACTCCAGACCTTTTCTATTTCCAGGAGAAACAATCAGTGGAAGGAAAGAGAGACAAGAGTAAGTACTGGTCTTAGATTTTATCCTGAGGGCTAGGTTTCTTCTCTAAGCTACAGTTTCTCATATATTAACATCTGTGATACATTATTTCACAACAAGCTTCAGTGTTTCCTGGAAGCACTTCATCTTTCTGCCTTGACAATTATCTTCCTATGTTTTGAGAAACGGAAGGTTTCTTTTTCCCTTTGTTTTTGTTAGTTAATTGGCTTTAAGATTTCATAAAATAAATGGTTCCCTGGCTTATTCAGTTTCTATGAATCGCTGATATTTAAACATGCCATTATAAAATGCTTTAAAATTTTTAATTTATATATATACACACACACAAATTTTTATATATATTAAATTTATATATAGAGAGAGAAAAAGTATATTTTGGGTATATTGAGTTAAATAAAATATACTCTTAAAATTAATTTCACTTGTTTCTTTTTACTTTTTTAATGTGGCCACTGGTAAATTCAAAAGTGTTTATGTGGCTTCTATACATCCTATTGGGCACCCTAAAGCACTCTCACTGAAAATATGGTCCATGGGCCAGCAGCATCTGCATAGGAGCTTGTTAGAAATGCACAATCTCGGCCAGGCACAGTGGTTCTCACCTGTAATCACAGCACTTTGGGAGGCCGAGGCAGGCGGATCACAAGATCAGGAGATCGAGACCATCCTGGCTAACACGGTGAAACCCCGTCTCTAGTAAAAATTAAAAAAAAAAAAAAAAATTAGCCAGGCATGGTGGTGGGCACCTGTAGTCCCAGCTACTCGGGAGGCTGAAGCAGCAGAATGGCGTGAACCCAGGAGGTGGAGATTGCAGTGAGCCGAGATCGGGCCACTGCACTCCAGCCTGGGCAACAGAGTGAGACTCCATCTCAAAAAAGAAAAAAAAGAAAAGAAAAGAAAAAAAGAAATGCACAATCTCAGGCTCAGCCTGACTTACAGAGTCAGCATCCACATGTTAATAAGACTACCCAAGCACATCCTAACAAAATTAAAAGGTACTGAGCTACAGAGCTATGCTTCTCAAACAGTGAAGAACAATCAAGTTTTTTTCCAATTAATTGTAGACTGTTGTCAAATATAATAAAAAGAATCCTTAGAAAAATTAAAATCACACAAAGAAAAAATACAAAACGTAAATTTTAAATTTATAGAGTCAGAAATTATAAAATGAATTTCAGTAAGTGTCATTAAACGACATAGGTATAAGAGAAAACAATTACAAAAAATGAACACATTGTTCTTTGAAACATAGGCAATTGACACAGAGTCATCATTATGCTTGTAACTTTTTGCCAAACAAATATTTTGTAAGAAATTGCAGTTCTGCATGTTAGACACTTGTAGACACATTTTAAATACACATTTTTATATTACTATTTAAGGTTTTTAATATGACAATTAATCTTGCTTCCTGGTTGTCAATTTACCTAATCTGGTTTGAATGGATGGCAATGCTCTTTGCAGGGGATAATATGTATCTAAACTATTTCTAAACATTGCTTAACAGCAGTCAAAGTAGAGAAAGGAGGCTCACGGAGCTATGTTGATTGAAATGAGGAAGAGATTTTTAAACCAGTCTCAGCAAGTTCAGGGTATTTTTTAACTGCTATCCAAAATGAAGCTGATAGTGCTATATTTTTTTAATGTATCTTCAGTCTTTTATCCGTAACCAGTTCAAATAACTTATACTATAAGGTTAAATATAAATTATCTTTCAGTGAAAGCAAATGATTCCAGATTTAATGCACTTTTGGATGACAGTTTTCAAAATAACCTTAAAACGTCGCACATGATAATGCAGTCCTATGGCATATGACTAGTACCCAACTCAAACTCATCACACAAGTTAGACAAAAACAAGACCGATTTATATCCTGTTCAACAGAACGGTGACCACATGCTTACATATTGAGCAATGCCAAATTATTGCTATAAAAGTTTCTAAATGCTTACTCTTGATTTCTGTAGTTATCCTGTAACAGACTGGTAACAAACAATTCATATCAGTATTACTCTGCAGACTATATTTGAATAACACTGCTTTAGATATTCCAGCTGAATAAAATATCAAGATTTAAATAGTCATCTTTCTCAAGCATTTTAGCTGAGTTGGTGTGACGGGTGGGCCTCAGATAAGCAGGTTATAATCAACTCTTATCAGTCAATGAGATAAATAACATTAATTTAAACCACAGAGGTATATTTATAATTTTGTTATCTGTGATTGCTGTATATTTCATGCAGATACATGAATCTATATGTGATATCAGTTCATATCCTTTGCAGAAACAGAGAAAGCCCTCTGTATGTGAGGTTTATGCTCGTGTTTCTACTTGTTTGCATAAATTAAATAATTTTTATTTCACAGGAAAAATGAACTCTACATATGCAAGATGGTAAATAATGTTAAAATACAAGAACCTTTCCACTGAAATCAGAATAATCCTCCTTACCACTGCCCAAAAGACAGAGGCAATGTATATTAAAAACATTACTGAAACTGCTTATTATTTAACTTTGCTGTAGTCTTATGAGATATTGATATTTGCTAGTTATTTGAGTAAAAACTGGGGGTGGGAAATTGGTTAGTGCTATGCCACACACACAGTTGTCCAATCTGGAAACCTTTGACTGCTTCCTCTCTCAACCCCTAAATCTAATTGATTTTGCAATCCTATATGTTCTGCCTTACTGCCACCTCACAAATCTCACCTTTCTGGGTTCCAGTTGTCATTGCCTCTGCTCATGCCCTCATTAGCAATTAAGTGGATTTGTGTTTTAGGCTCCGGGCTAACGCCCCCTTCCTTCTGTCCCAGTCCCGTCTAATTCACCTTTTGTAGAACCAGAGTTATCTTTCCAAAATTTAGAAGTGATATGAATCACTTCTATATTTAGAACGTTCAGTAAATTGGCATAACCTTCCTGTAAAATCCAAATTCCTTAACTTTGGATACAAGATCCTTCATAATCTGAACCATCTTCTCCATAATCATTTCCAGAATACCCCATAAAACCAAATTACCTAGCAATTGTCCATCATTCAGATAAATACCATTTCCTGATTCTCATGTATTTCTCTATTATCCTGTGCTTGGCAGTGATACTGTGTGCATCTGGACAGGTGAGTTCTTCCCAGGCTTATTTGTGAGCATGCAATGAATGTTCATGTGTGTGCACTGTTTGTACAGGAACATGTTGAAGAAGGCAGAGCCAGTCTCTACAAGTCTGTGGTTTCCAACAGCTGCAAGGAGATGTCTTGTTACTCCGACTTTCCATTCCCAGAAGATTATCCAAACTATGTGCCAAATTCTCAATTCCTGGAATATCTCAAAATGTATGCAAACCACTTCAACCTTCTGAAACACATTCAATTCAAGGTAAGACACAGAACATCAGTTAGTAGTCAGAAAGTATTTCCTACATATTTTCTCTTCTCTCTCCAGCCTAGCCATGGGCTCTGTAGATGAGATACTAAACTGGCAATATTAATGACACCTGACTGGATTCATTTTCTCCCTATACTCACTCCCCACTTCAAGTAAATCTGGAGGTGGGGGTGGATACTTTGTGTAAAGATTCACAAGTATAAAATTTTAGTTTGCAATACTTATATCCAAGTATCTTAGGAAACCTAAAAAATATCAAGCCACATTTTCAGCTTGGGCCAAATGCCTACCCACATGGACACTGAGAACTACCAGCCCCTTTCCCCAGTCTCCTGTTTGGGTTTGTTTGTTTGTTTGTTTGTTTGTTTGTTTGTTTTGAGACAGGGTCTCACTTTGTTGCCCAGGCTGGAATGCAGCAGCGTGATCATGGCTCACTGCAGCCTGGACTTCCTAAGCTCAGGTGATTCTCATACCTCAGCCTCCCAAGTAGCTGGGAACACAGATGCACACCACCACACCCAGCTAACTTTTTATATTTTGTAGCGATGGGGTCTCACTCTGTTGGCCACGCAATCTCAAACACCTGAGCTCAAGCAATCCTCCTGCCTTGGCCTCCCAAAGTGCTGGGATTACAGGCATGAGCCACCACTCCCAGCTCCCACTCTCTTCTTGACTATCCTTTCATAGGAATAAACATGTGCAGTGGCCCATACACAAGAGAACCTTGTTATGTGAAGGAAATCTTTTCTAGATATTCTTGAAAATAGAAAAATCTTTGAATATTGTTATTCTACAATGCCCCATTCCTCTCCCATTTCAGAGGTTAGAGACAGGAGGAAGGTAGTAGGGCAGGGACAAATGAATAATATATCCTTTTTGTCCTCTTTTTTTCCCCCTTTTTTTCTATGTTTCCTCTCCAAGAAACATATGAAAATCTATGTTTCCCTTCTCCTTTCTCCCTCCCCTATCAGAGATGAGGATGATGAGGAATTCACAGAAAATTATACATAGAAAGCAACAGAAATGGAGACATTAACCAAAACAAGTGGAAAATAAAATTTACATTCACATTCCTGATCTTAAAAGCCCTCTGATAAGGTTTGGCTGTGTTACCATCCAAATCTCATCTTGAACTTCCACATGTTGGGGGAGGGACTCAGTGGGAGGTAATTTAACCATGGGGGCAGGTCTTTCCCATACTGTTCTCCTGATAGTGAATAAGTCTCATGAGATCTGATGGCTTTAGAAGGCAGAGCTTCCCTGCACAAGCTCTCTCTTTGCCTGCCGCCATGCACGTAAGACGTGACGTGCTCCTCCTTACCTTCTGCCATGATTGTGAGGCTTCCCCAGCCATGAGGAACTATGAGTTCTCCATTAAACCTCTTTCCTTTGTAAATTGCCCAGTCTCTGCTATGTCTTTATCAGCAGCATGAAAACAAATATAGTAAATTGGTACCAGTAGAGTGGGGAGTTGGTGAAAAGATACTGGAAAGTGTAGAAGTGACTTTGGAACTGTGTAACCGACAGAGGTTAGAGCAGTTTGCAGGGCTCTGAAGAAGAAAGGAAAATGTGGGAAACTTTGGAACTTCCTAGAGACTTGTTGAATGGCTTTGACAAAAATGCTGATAGTGATATGAACAATAAGGTCCGGGCTGAGATGGTCTCAGATGGAGAGGAGGAACTTGTTGGGAACTGGAGTAAAGGTGACTCTTGTTATAGTTTTTTGTTTGTTTGCTTGTTTGTTTAAAAGAAAAATCTGCAATTATTAGTTTATTAGTATCATCCAGGACTCAGATGTTCAGTATTCCTCCTGAAATTACATAAACAAATGCAAATGGAAAGAATCCAAGTCAAAATTCTGTAACAAAACAGCACTCCATCACAAAAGCGTGTAAAATTACAAGAATGCCATTTTAAAATACTGGCACTTTAAGAAAACCATAATCTTGAAAACCTCAAAATTGCCAAATTGTTCCCTAAACTGCTAAGCAGATAAACATGACTAATGAATGAGTTTGTTTTGTAAAGAAAAATCATTCAAATAAATTGAATAATTCATACTGAGGTGCAAAGTTTAAGTGTCTTCTTCCCTCCTATTTGGATTTTTGATGGGGCAAACCATAATATAGGAAAATATATGCTGTTTTGAATGTGACATCTTTGTTTTAAAAGTTGGCCCAATTAATTAAAAATACTTTTAATGGAAAGTCTCATTTCCTGAGCAGTCTATATTTAGATAAATGGGAAAAGACATCTATAGCCAGCATTTTTGTAGTCTCCACTGAGACTAATGTCAACAAAAAGTTTAATACAGCAGTCTTGTATTTTAAGCTCATGCTTTTGGGGATACATTCGCAGGTCTTCTTTAATGTAGGAACTGCAAGATATAACTGCCATTACATGGTAATGGGAGTTAAAGAATAGAGTCCTCATGTAAAGGTTAGAACATACTTTTCTATTACTCCTTCAAGGACAGACTTTCAAAATGTTTGATTCTAATAATCCCATGCTTTGAGTAGATTGATTACTCTTCAGTTTGTAAATATAAGCGGGCTATGTTAAATTTCTTAACTGATCAAGATTTTGGATGTTCAGTTATGGATGAAAACGATCTCAACTTAACTTTACCCCCATATGATATGCAGGGTGTGTAGGCAAAAGCTTTTTATTAGCTAACTATATGAAAGGATAAACCCTGTAATAATTCATGTGATTCAAAATGGGCAAAAGCAAAGACTAACTTCCCCTCAAGAAGAAAAATTTCAGACCTATGAAAAGGACAATAATACCAATAAAAAAACTGTATTTACTTAGAAGCATTCAGAATGTAAACAAAACAGCTGAAACTTTTTTTTTTTTTTTTTTTTTTTTGCAATTACAGAGTGGTATTCAGTTAACAGAACAACAATTATTTCATATAAACTGCATCAGAGACAGCTGAAGATGAAAAAAGTACAACCCCCATATATAACTAATTTGTGCTGTGCACCAACAAGAACCTGCTTTAAATTTCCATGCCAATTTACAACCCTCGTACTATACCAGGCAAGGTTAGTGGCTACTGAAAATACTACCAGGACAGGGCTATCTAAAGACACATTCGGTAGTGTGTTAACTATACAAAAAAAGACACTGTACAGTTTAAAAACAAATCCTACACAGCCTTACATTTCAATTTTTAAAGGAGTGAGTTGTGTACAGGGGGGTTGAATGCTTTATAGACAAGAAAAAAGCTGTGCTAGAACTAACTTATTCATCATCTTCTTCATCTTCATCTTCTTCATCTTCCTCCTCCTCATCATCCTCTTCATCTTCCTTATCTTCCTCCTCATCCTTCTTTTTCTTGCTTTTTTCAGCCTTGACAAATCCCTTTTTTGCTGCATCAGGCCTTCCTTTAGCTCAATATGCAGCAATAACCTTTTTGTATTTTTCCTTCAGCTTCACAGCCTTCTTTTCACAAGGCTGCTTGTCATCTGCAGCAGTGTTATTCCACATCTCTCCCAGTTTCTTCACAACATCACCAATGGGCAGGCCAGGATGTTCTCCTTCCATATTTGGGTGATACTCAGAGCAGAACAGGAAAAAGGCTGAAGGAGGCCTCTCGGGTGCATTGAGATCTTTGAACTCCTTTCCTGTCGATAGGTTTTCATTTCTCTTTCATAACAGGCCTTGTCCGCCTTTGCCATATCTTCAAAGTTTCCTTTCTCTTTAGGAGACATGGTCTTCCACCACTCTGGGCACTTCTTAGAAAGCTCTGAGAAATTGACTGAAGCATCTGGATGCTTCTTCTTATGCTCCTCCCTACAAGTTTGCACAAAAAATGCATATGATGACATTTTGCCTCTGGGCTTCTTAGGATCTTCTTTGCCCATGTTTAGTTATTTTTCCTTAGCAAGGTACAGAGTTGCCCAGTGCCCATCCAGCTCTCACTTGCCCCAGCACTGTCTCTGTGGAGCTCATTGTACTGCCTCTTCTTATGTTCTAGCAATGAGACTGGTGGCATTTTCCTCCTGCCCTAGAGATTTGTGGAACTTTGAACTTGAGAGAGATGATTTAGGGTATCTGGCAGAAGACATTTCTAAGCAGCAAAACAATCAAGAGGTGACTTGGGTGCTGTTGAAGGCATTCTGTTTTAAAAGGGAATCAGAGCATAAAAGTTCAGAAAACCTGCAACCTGACAACGCAATAGAAAAAAAAAATCTTATTTTCTGAGAAGAAATCCAAGCCAACTGCAGAAATTTGCATAAATAACCAGGAGCCCAATGTTAATCCCCAAAGCAATGGGGAAAATGTCTCCAGGGCATGTCAGAGGTCTTCACCACAGCCCCTCCCATCACAGACCTGCGGGCCTAGGAGGAAAAAGTGGTTTCATGGACCAGGCCCAGAGTCCCCATGCTGTGTGCAGCCAAGGGACTTGGTGCCTGAATCCCAGCTGCTCCAGCTGTGGCTAAAAGGGGCCAACATAGAGCTCAGGCAGTGACTTCAGAGGGTGCAAGCCTGAAGACCTGGCAGCTTCCACCTTGTGTTGAGCCTGCAAGTGCACAGAAGTCAAGAACTGAGGTTTGAGAACCTCCACCTAGATTTCAGAGGATGTATGGAAATGCCTGGATGTGCAGGCAGAAGTTTGCTACAGGGGCAGGGATCTCATGGAAAACCTCTGCTAGGGCAGTGCAGAAGGGAATGTGGGGTCAGAGCCCCCACACAGAGTCTCTACTGGGGCACTACCTAGTGGAGCTGTGAGAAGAGGGCAACCGCCCTTCAGACCCCAGAATGTCAGATCCATGTGCTTGGAAAAGCTGCAGACACGCAATGACAGCCTGTGAAAGCAGCCAGGAGGGAAGCTGTACCCTGCAAAGCCACAGGAGCAGAGCGGCCCAAGACCATGGGAACCCAACTCTTGCATCAGCGTGACCTGGATGTGAGACATGGAGTCAAAGGAGATCATTTTGGAGCTTTAAGATTTGACTGGCCTGCTGGATTTCAGACCTGCATGGGGCCTGTAGGCCCTTTGTTTTGACCAATTTCTCCCATTTGGAATGGCTGTATTTACCCAATGCCTGTACCCCCACTGTATCTAGGAAGTAACTAACCAACTTTTGATTTTACAGGCTCATAGGTGGAAGGGACTTGCCATGTCTCAGTTGAGACTTTGGACTGTGGATTTTTGAGTTAATGCTGAAATGAGTTAAGACTTTGGTGGGGACTGTGACTGTTGGGAAGGCATAATTGCTTTTGAAATGTGAGGACATGAGATTTGGGATGGGCCAGGGGCAAAGTAATATGGCTGGGCTGTGTCCCCACCCAAATGTCATCTTGAATTCTCACATGTTGGGAGAGGGGCCCAGAGGGAGGTAACTGAATCATGGGAGTGGGTCTTTCCCATGCTGTTCTCATGATAGTGAATAAGTCTCACAAGATCTGATGGCTTTATAAGGCAGAGTTTCCCTGCACAAGCTCTCTCTTTGCCTGACATAATCCATGTAAGATGTGATTTGCTCCTCTTTGCTCCTGCAGTGATTGTGAGGCTTCCCCAGCCACATGAAACTGAGTTCTCCATTAAACCTTTTTCCTCTGTAAATTGCCCGGTCTCTAGTCTGTCTTTATCAGCATTGTGAAAATGGACTAGTACATCCTCCTAAACAGATTTCCAAAGAGTATTTTATTCCACTTCCTTATTTTGCAATGGATACAGTAAAAATAAAGCATTATCATAATGAATATATGCAACCTATAAAAATCTTCTTTTTAATGCATCAGAATTTCTGAATTTGAAGCACTTCCTTTACTACATGCTGCCCAAGACCTTTTTTATTTTGTTGTTGTTGTTTGAAACAAAGTCTCACTCTGTCACCCAGGCTGGAGTACAGTGGCAGGATCTTGTCTCACTGCAGCCTCTGCCTCCTAGGCTCAAGAAATCCTCCCACCTCAGCCTCCCAAGTATTAATAGCTGGGACTACAGGCACATACTACCATGCCCAGCTAATTTTTTTTTTAACTTTTAGTAGAGATAAGGTCTCACTATGCTGCCCAGGGCGGTCTTGAACTCCTGAGCTCAACCTATTCTCCTGCCTTGGCCCCCCAAAGGGTGGGGATTATAGGCATGAATCACTGTGCCAGGCACTAAGCCATTTTAGAACAATTTTTAAAAAGCTAGATGTTCGCCAATGTTTTAACAAGTAAACACAAGGCCAGGTGTGGTGGCTCACTCCTGTAATCCCAGCACTTTGGGGGGTCAAGGTGGGTGGATCACGAGGTCAGGAGATCAAGACCATCCTGGCTAACACAGTGAAACCCCATCTCTACTAAAAATACAAAGAATTAGCCAGGCATGGTAGCACGTGCCTGTAGTCCCAGCTACTCAGGAGACTGAGGCAGGAGAATCACTTGAACAGGGAAGCGGAGGTTGCAGTGAGCCGAGATTGCACCACTGCACTCCAGCCTGGGTGACAGAGCAAGACTCCATCTCAAAAAATAAAAAAAGTAAACACAAATAGTTATTACTCAAATATGATCTGTAGTTGATTTTGTTTGGTTTTGCTTCTCATTCCTTTCTATATATTCTAAATTTTTAATGACAAACTTTTTTGGGGTGGGGGACAGGGTCTCACTCTGTTGCCCAGGCTGGAGTGCAATGACACTATCATGGCTCACTGAAGCCTTGACTTCCCAAGCACAGGTGATTCTCCCTTATCAGCCTCCTGAGTAGCTGAGACTACAGGCATGGGCCACCACACCTGACTAATTTTTTTGTATTTTTTTGTAAGGATGGGGTTCTGCCATGTTGCCTAGGCTACACATTTATTATTTTTATGATTAAAAATAAATATATTTTGAAGGATTTTAAACTAACTGAAAATTTAGTTTTAGAAAAAACAGTTGCAATACAAATGTAGAAACACAATAAGCACTTCAAATAGTATAAACCAAACAGTGAACCCATTAAGAGGGACTTAAGAAGCCTATATTATTTAAAACTTTAAAAAGAAAGAAAGATATGAAGCCTTTTGGTCAGTGAATAATTTATCCTTTTAAATTTGACTTGTCTGAGATTTATTGTACATATATTTCCTGAACTAAAGCCCAGTAATCATGTACATGTATGTACTCACTAAGCGCAAAAAATAGATTCTTTGAAATGAGGACTACTCTCAAAAAAATTCAGGCCATAATGTTAGCACTTTTCAATTGCTTTCTAGTTCTGGAAAATATTCTATATTTCAGCAACATATTCTATAAAACCTCATAAGCTAATATAACCAGGACCAAATTCGTGTTTTCAATTATATCTTACCCATGTATCTGTCAAAGGAATTACTGTTAGACAGCCCTATGAGAAATAAGGTTGCGTAACAGAAAGAATAATGAAAAAGGCATCAGAAACTTAGGTTCTAATTCTGATTCTATCAGTGAGAATTTGAGCAAATCACTTAAAATTTTTGGATGCCACCACTTGTCTTAGGTATCTCTCCAAGCTTAGACTACTTCCATCTAGGGAATCACGATTAGTCTGGTAACCTGATTAGGTTTCTAGGGTTATACTTATTAACTATGTTTATTCTGTGTTCTAGAACTTTTAAAATGTCATTGGTACGTCAACTGGCAAGTGCTTAATTGACAACTGCTAATCATATCTGTGATTCCTTTTTCAGACCAAAGTCTGCAGTGTAACAAAATGTTCAGATTTTACTGTCTCTGGCCAGTGGGAGGTGGTCACTATGCATGAAGAGAAGCAAGAGTCAGCCATCTTTGATGCTGTCATGGTCTGCACTGGCTTTCTTACTAACCCTTATTTGCCACTGGACTCCTTTCCAGGTACAGGATTTTCTGTAACTAACTTTAAGTTTTCTCATGGGAGCCATTCTGATGCTTGATTGGTCTGGGAATGAATTCCTATGGCTGTTCCATTAAATAGTTAAAGTTGGGAGGTAACAGGAGGTTTTTTTTTTGTTTTTTTGTTTTGTTTTCTTTTTTTCTAGCCAGCATTTTCTGGCCAGTTTTTGGTTTTCATTTGTTCCAAACAATCTATGAATACATAAGAGCAAAATGGATAACTTTATAAGCAGTTTTATGCTTTACCAAGATTCAGTGTCCCTCAAGTGACTGGTAGCACTCAGAAAGTCTCCTAAGACATGGGATGCTTATACAAGTTGTTAACCTCAGCAGCAGGTACACATTGCCAAAGTTGAGTTTAGAGACCACAAAAGTCAATCTGTGAATAAAGAAAAAAGTGATTTTTTCTATTTGTTTCTTTTATGTGAGTGATAGCAATTAGATTAGAGGTTTACAGCACTGGTCAATAGTCAACAGGGAGATTAGTCTTGGGAGACAAGTTAAGACATCTTTGGGTCTCAGTTTCCTTATCTGCCTTTTGCAACCATGGTCATGTTAATCTATGCCAAATTTTAACTGGATTTTAACTCAATGGAACAGAAAATGTAACGGTCTGGTTTATTTCATCTGTAACAAGCATTCAAAAAGTTAAAACTTCAAGAAACTTTTCTCCAAATCATCTAATGATTGCCTAGAATGATCCCAAGACTCATCTTACCACAATAAATTTATAAACATGCTATGATTCTGGATCTGCCCCCAGAGGTCAGTCAGATCACGTTAGATTAGGATAAAGCATATCCTGAAAATTGCCAGAGAGTAGAATCTTTGACTTGGAAAGAAGCAAGTTAAGTCTTCTTCCCAATGCAGGAAATTATTTTTCAGTAGTTTTGAGAGAGGTTCCATAGCCTCTTCTTGAACCCATTCAATAATGGACTCTCATCATCACAGAAGACAATCCAATTTTTTGTCATTCTTGCCTGCAGAGCAAGGCTCTGAGCAGCCATCCACTCCAAAATTCCAGAAAGGAGTACCTAGTCACCACAAGAATCCAGAAAGTTCCATGGCATAGGGAGTAAACTACATTCATTCAGCACTTACAGTATATTGCACTAGGTGCTAAGAATGTAGAGATGAATAAAGCAACACGTAACCTGTATTGGAGGAAAGAATTAAGTTTTATGGAGTCAGTGAAGAAATCACAGTCTACATATGACCTGTAGTGATTCCAATACCATAAACATACACCTCTCATGGTCCTGGATTTTTCCCCCAAAGTCACACAAGTTTACATCAGATTAAAATAATAAAGAGCACCTGAAAGCAACTGAGCCAATGTGCTCAGTTTGAGTACAAGAGATAGGGACCCAGCAGGTATGAATTCTGGCGTATACAACCACCTAGCTGTTAGTCTTGAGTCTCCCATTAACCTTTCTAAGCCTCAAATTCACCCACAAATTGAAGAGCTTGGATTACTTTAACCAACAGTATACATCACAAATCAAGCAAGAAGAGCTCTACAAGACTTGCAGTCTTTCTTAAAACCCATCTTATCCACCACTACCAATTTAAAATCCCTGGCTAAATGATTAAGGAGCCTTTGAGCTCTGAAATTCTGTGATTTTTAGACTTGAAGAGGAGTTCTCCCAACCTCTCTATCTCCTGACTTACAGCAGACTTGCTTAGATGGCACATACTCCTTGAGATGGTTGTTAACTGTCATAAAAATTCAAATTCACTAAAGATGTTTAAAAATATGTATCACAAGCTCTAGAAGCAATTCCAAAGAAGTTGTGCTAAAAAGTCTTAGAAAAAATAATAGGTATCACAGTTAGAATAAACGTATGATTTCCCAAGATGACTACTTTTATCATTCACATATATACATTCTGCTATTTACCTTTTTTCTTTTTTATATACAATTGTTTTTTCTTAGATAGGATATTCTGCTACTTACTAACACAGCCACATTTACCTAGTGTAAGTTCTTACTCTGTCTTCCTGTGAGATAAGAGAAAATATTAGTTGTTAAGAGACAGCTACAGAGTCTCATTTTTGTCCATTTGTGACCCCCCCCAAAAAAGCCCATCCAAAGAGAATCTAAAATAACATGAGATTCAGGGATAATTCTATGTTTCTGTTTAGACTTTTCCAGCTCTTTCTTCTCAACAGTTCTCTGATCCATATTGGGTTCCTGTGCTGAGTAAATATTCGAACTTTGTTACATCCTTGCTGAATTCCAAATGCTCTGTGTTGTGGTTAGGTTTTAATTTGGATTCATGTTAGATTTCTACTAATTCAAGGTGAGCTAAAGAGCCAGCAGGCCTTGTAAGGTCACTCCCCACAAGTATATACATTTTTCCCCTGATAATCTAGAGGTCTTATTACTTTTTTTAGGAAAAAAGAAGTTCTTTCTTTAGTACAGATTACTTCTGATTATGTAATATTGTCTTAAGAATATTTTCTGCTTAAATTATTGCTGTTAAAAAAAGGAGTATTTTCAAACATTCTCCATTCGTGTGATGTTTCAATAAGATTCAGCATCACTGCCTAAGGTATCCTATCAAGTTAGCCCAGTAGATTGAATCCTGGTGTAACTGACATACTTCCTTTTTCTCTGAGCCAACTCTGGCCCACCCAGCAAACTTAGCCTGAGTTACAGTCAGTCACCAAGTGAACTTCCCCAACTAACGTGAAACTTTGTGAATAGGGACAACATTTTATTTATCTTATTCCCCCCATACCATCTGGCACAGTACCAGGCATATAGCAGAGGTCAAAAAGTTTTCTGAAAAGAGACACTGACTCACAATTCCCTTAAGCTTCCTTGTCCTTGCTCCTTGCTTATGAAAATCTTATATAAATCAAGTGTTAATCAATAGAATATTATTGTCCTGTTGACTTTTATCAACCTTTAAAATGATAATAACTCCTTATACTTTTGCTTAATATGTCTTTATGCCACAATATTTCAACTCAGTAGTTAATTATCTAGTAAGTAAAACTGGAGGCCTATCTAGTGAGATGGAGTAATAACCTCCATTAAATAATTACCTGCCAATGTCTTGTAAAGTCATGTATTCATATTTCATATTTTCTCAGCCTTGAGAAAACTAGTAAAAATGACCAAAATCATCTGTCAAAAGAATATTATCAACTGAAAAATATTTATGTTTCATTCACTGATCCTGTAAATTCTCTATGTGACTTCTCTTTTATTTTCTATAGGTATTAATGCCTTTAAAGGCCAGTACTTTCATAGCCGGCAATATAAGCATCCAGATATATTTAAGGACAAGAGAGTCCTTGTGATTGGAATGGGAAATTCTGGCACAGACATTGCTGTGGAGGCCAGCCACCTGGCGGAAAAGGTACCATTCCTGATGTTACTGGGTGAAGAGCTTTATCTTAAGATGCATGCCTCAAGCAAATGGTGTTTGACACCGTGATAAATGTTAAAGGAATAAAATGCCTCACACACACACAACAGATTACTAAAGAATTTAATTTTTACTGAATGTTCACAAATTTTTCTACGAATCACAGTTGTCATCTTTGCTCCAAAACCAACTTCTCTGACTCCTTTTTACTTTTTTTTTTTTTTCCCCCATCATTTTCCCAGCCATCCAACAAGAGCTACAGGACATATTTTTTCCCTACTCAGTCCCATAGGTCAGAACATTCTACCAACTTTTTCCTGCTACTATCTCCCATTTGCCCCTTCCTCTCCTTATTAATTACCAACACCCTCATCGAGTCCATACCACCTCACACTGAGGATATTGCATTGTCCCCCCAATAATAATTGTAGAAATAGTTAATATTTGTTAGGATTATTCTGTGGCCGGCACTGCAGTAAATGTGTTTTCACTGCACTACTTTAACCAATCATCAAAACAAGGCATTGAAGTAGGTACTGTTAGTATCCTTGACTGCACATGAGGAAACCAACGCTTAAAGAAGTTAAAGAACCTGCCGAAAATCTTATCACCAGCATGTGGCAGAGCCAGTTCTCAAACCCAAGTCTCTTTGACTCAAAGCCTACGTTCCTAACTATCCTCTTCTACCTGCTACCTTCAGGCATCTCAAGGGTTTTGCCCTGCATTTCATTTTTGCCTTGTACCACTACTCACAGGTCACTGCCACCCAGCACAAGCCATCTAGACCCCAACTACCAACAAACAAATCCTCAGAAAAGCCTGATCTTATTATAGCACTCTCATGCTGAAAAACCTCTAATTATTCTCTTTACCTGAAAAAAATAAATTACAGACGTAGTGGCTCTGCATCAGAGAGTTTTCTATAATCTGGACCAAATCTGCCATTTTAATTTTAACTTCTGTTTCCTGCATGATGATCAACTGTAGCGCTTTCCAGTTCCTGTCTTTAGTTCCGCTTTGATCACACCACCCCTCTCTTTTCTGCAGAGCCCCTTTCTTTTCTATTATAATCTACCTTTACATTCCCAGATATCTCACTCCAACATGAAGTGATCTCTCCCTATTCAGAATTTATGTAATATTGTAATTTGCACCCCTCAGTTTTCACTTTTAAATTCTTAATATTGCAAATTACCTTTTATCATATATATCTTCTTTTCAACTATGCTGTAAACTCATTGAGGGCCATTCAGCTGACTAATATGTACTAGATGCTGGCATCTCATGTGCCAAACATTGTGCCAGGCTCTGGAGATACACTGGCAAACACAACCAACAAAATCAAGACACCCACTGTCATGGAGCTTATAGTTGTGGGAAAAACAGATGCCAAATAAACAAGTGTAAATAATTAGACCAATAATTTCAGAAGTGAAAACAGCTGTCAAGAAAAAAGGTTGGGAGACTGTAACATTGATATCCGGACTTTCAAAACAAGGCTCGATGATTGATTCATTCATTGAAAGATTGTATTTTGTTGTTTTTTTGTTTTTTTTTTTTTTGTTATAGAGACGGGTTTTCGCCACATTGGCCAGGCTAGTCTTGAACTCCTGACCTCAAGTGATCCACTCACCTTAGCCTCCCAAAGTGCTAGGATTACAGATGTGAGCCATTGTGCCTGGCCCATTGACTGATGGGTTGATTGATTTGTAGAAACTTAGCAATTTGGTTGGCATTATCCTAAAGGAAGAGAAAGGAGGCCCTGAAACAAATATTAACATAGGCCCATCCACTGTGACCATCACACGTGCATATCATTATTTCTGTTTCTCTAATTGTTCAGAAATGTCTTCAATCAGAAAACATGCTTTGACATACATCTTATCATTTATCTATTAACAAAGAAACTCCCTGTAGCTTAGAAGATCATTCACATCTAGCAAAATGTTGTATCCAATTCTGCATCAAGACACAGAGAGGCAGGTTTAGTGCAAACGCCTCATGTCAGAACCACTGATGTATCTGTAGTTCTTGCCACCTCATTTCCAGTGTTGTCTTTCCAGCTCCATTATGAGGCCAAAGAAAATATATAACACAAACACAAACACGGATGCTGGAGCTGTGGCCATGATGCCCCAGTTTGGCGGCAGTTGGGGGGGGGGGGGACAATCTGTTAAATTAGCTGTTTTGTATCAGCAAAGTAACAGCTTGCTTAACTATTTTCTTTGTAAGCAATTGTACAGGAAACTCCTTATTGTGCAAGTACTAAAACTATTAGCTTCATGAACTCTGTCAACTGGTAAACTCAAACGGCCAATGTTATAAAGAACAAATACCAAAAGTAATAGTAGTACAGAATTTATCAGTTAAGCCAATGGTTTGCACTGAAACTCTGTAGACAACTCTGATACTGCCATGCCCTGTTCTTACTGCCTACAATTATAGTGAGCACACTAAGTAGCAATCACTTGTTCATTGTTTCCTTAGATAGACTGTAGGTCCCTATGGTTTGCTAAAGGCTGGCAGATAATAAGTATTCAATAATATATCTTAAGGCATTTTAACACTCTAGATGCTCTGAATTCTAATCTCAAAAGGATTGACTTTAAAATATAAGTTAGAAGAACCAAGACTATCTTGTCAGGGATGTATTTTCAGAGTGGCAGACTTTTCAGCGCCTTTCCATTCATGGCACTTCTTGAATCTCTGGCAGAACCAGCCAGCCCTTTTCACAGTGTCAAATGAAGGAATGTCTTTGATTGCTTCCAGGTGTTCCTCAGCACCACCGGAGGGGGATGGGTGATCAGCCGAATCTTTGACTCAGGCTACCCATGGGACATGGTGTTCATGACACGATTTCAGAACATGTTGAGAAATTCTCTCCCAACTCCAATTGTGACTTGGTTGATGGTGCGAAAGATAAACAACTGGCTCAATCATGCAAATTACGGCTTAATACCAGAAGAGAGGTAAATACCAGAAGAGAGGTAAAAGCCTCGGCCTTTCCAGCAGTCTGTACAAGCCGGGCAGTACCATAGCAACATGACTGAATGTGTTGGAACACTTGATACAAAGTTGCTCGATAATAACAGCTAACTGTTCTTAAGTGCTCAGAAAGTGAAATTATGTATTTCACCTTGTCAGCAACACTTTAAGTATTATTATAATAATCCTTTTATTATGGAGAAACTGAAACAGCAAAATTTAGCCATTTACCCAAGCTCGCTGAGTAGTAAGTGAACTCTGTGACCTTGCAAGTTACTTGAGCCTCAGCTGTAGCAAAAAGAGAATGATTTGTCTATGACTTTGTTGACAAAAGAAACACACTTGCCTAGTTTCACTGTGTGGGAAAAACCGAATCCCACAGTTGCCCCTCACCATCTCTCTAATGGTAGAGCCTTCTTCCCTTTGTCAAGATTGACCTTGGCCCCCAAAATGGTTCAGCTTATACAAGATCAACTCACAAAGTGTTTGTCTTGTGATTCCAAAGGTATAGCCAGAAAAAGATAATTCTGCCCTTGTTCCTTTAAATACATGCATGTTTCCCTTATACAGCCGCTTCCTAGGAAGACACTAGAGCTTTCAGAAGTTCTCATCTAATCTAGAAGTCCCTGGTTTCCCTTGTAGCCCTTCAGCTCTTAACCCTCTCTAGAATGACAGTGATAGATGAATGCTGAAAATCAACAAGAGAAACAGAAGTTAGAAAAGGTGCTGGCTTCCTCCTCAGGCTTGCAAACTCTAGTAAATGGCAAGCATATTTTATAATCCTTCTTGAACATTCATGAATCCCCTTCCACTGAAGTAACATCTCCCAAGACTTGCAGCAATCCTTGTCCAACCAAGGAGAGAGCCCCAGAATGAGAGAGGAAGGTAAAGAGAAGGGAGAGCTGGCTGCATTGTTCACTGACAGGTCTCCTCCCTGTCCATGTTTTTGTTTAGGACTCAGCTGAAAGAGTTTGTACTAAATGATGAGCTCCCAGGCCGCATCATCACTGGGAAAGTGTTCATCAGGCCAAGCATAAAAGAGGTAAAGGAAAACTCTGTCATATTTAACAACACTTCAAAGGAAGAGCCTATCGATATCATTGTCTTTGCCACTGGATACACATTTGCTTTCCCCTTTCTTGATGAGTCTGTAGTGAAAGTTGAAGATGGCCAGGCCTCACTGTACAAGTATATCTTCCCTGCACATCTGCAAAAGCCAACACTGGCCATTATTGGCCTCATCAAACCCTTGGGTTCCATGATACCTACAGGAGAAACACAAGCTCGTTGGGCTGTTCGAGTCCTGAAAGGTAAGTGGAAGAAATAGCAGGGCATGTGTTTTTGGTTTGTCATGTGATTCTGGATACTGGAAATGTTGAGACTATTATCCGGCTTCTATTTAAAATAACAGAATCTTTAAAAGCAGGATGCATTCTATTGTTTGCTGAATTATACCGTCATAATGATGTGTTCCATTACCAGCATAAATGGTATATCAGGGTCAAAAATATCGGCTGTGTCTAAGTCTACTGTTATATTTTTTCTTTTTTATTTTTAAGAGACAGAGCCTCACTATCTTGTCCAGACTAGTGTGCAGTGGCTATTCATAGGCATGATCATAGATTACTGCACCATCAAAGTCCTAGTCTCAAGCAATCCTCCTGCCTCAGCCTTCTGAGTATCTGAGACTACCGACATGCACACTGCACCCAGCTACCTGTTATTTTGAATAAAACAAAATGACAGGTAACAGTTTTGTCAGTTGACTGAATCAACTGGCTCAATTAAAATTTTTAAACTCAAGCAACTGAATGACAAAATTTAGCCAAACTAGTTGTGAGATTCTGCTATGTCAAATAACTAGTGAGATGACCAGATGCTTATCTTTTCAGCTGATGGCATTATTACCAGGAGTCCCAACAAGTCAGCTCAGGCTGCTAACATTTTTGCCAGAAGGATCAATGAGTAGCTGGTACTAGACATGAAAGGAGAGCCATAGTAAAGCATCTTTATCCATAAGTCAACAGCTAGACCTAAACTTAAGTTGCATTTTGGGTTTTCATTTTAATCCTACAGGTGTAAATAAGTTACCACCACCGAGTGTCATGATAGAGGAAATTAATGCAAGGAGAGAAAACAAGCCCAGTTGGTAAGTTAACTACTTATGGACCCTTTTTAAACTATAACTGAAATTGGTAAAAAAGAAAAAAAAAAGTAGAAGAGAGATGAAAGTTACATTGGAGAAAAAAAGAAGCATCTGAGACTTAGAAGAAAAATACTAGGAGAGCCTATTTAAGAAGAGAGAAGGGAAGGGGGAATTTAGAATTTTTAATGTCCCCAAAGTCATCACTTCAGCCCATAGTTTTCTAGCATCACATAGAGTTTGGATTCCAAGCCAAGTACTACATAATTAACCCTAATCTACCAGGTACATTATTCCATGCCTTATCCATAATCAGCAGGCAAGCAGTTGTACCTATTTACTCTGACACTAGAAGTGTCTGCTCATTCATTCATTCATTGAACAAGTCTTTATCTGCTCTATTGTTGCTTTTGCTTTCCATTTTTAATTGGCTGGAAAAAAGGAAGAAGAAAAATAAAATTTTGTGATATGTGGAAAATCACATGAAATGGAAATCATGTTGGCCGTAAATAAGATTTTATTGGAACACAGCCATGTTTATTAACGTACATATTGTCAATGGCTGTTTTTGTGTTACAGTACCAAAGTTATTTAGCAGTTGAGATAGAAACTGTAATGTGGTTCTCAAAGCCTGAAGCATTTACTGTCTGGCCTTTTTCAGAATAAAGTTTATTGACCACTTCTCTGTGGGAAAGGTTTTCGCTTGTGCTGTGCTCTGTGGCTACCACACAAAGCTGGAGTGAAATGAAAGGCTGATGGCCAGCAAAGTAGAGTCTTTGCCCTCCCCTCTCACTCTCAATCCAACCAAAACATTTCTGATTGTACCCATTTTGTTTTATCTGTTCATCTGTTTCTGTATTTGGTATACATTTTCACTTGAAATAAAGGTTCTGTGGCAAAAAAAAAAAAAAAAAAAAAAAAAAAAAAAAAAAAAAAAAAAAAAAAAAAAAAAACAAGTTTTAAAATCATTACATCTAAGGAACTTACTATCACTCTCTTATTCATATATATTCCCAAACTTCAAGGGTTGATCTATCCTTGTCAAAGTACCAAATTCCAAAACAATAATAGCATTTTAGATGTCTCTTCTTTATCAACCTGGGATATGATCTGATCTTCATTATGGAACTCCAGTGTAATAGATAACTAATTAGAACTGCTATACAATGAAAATCTTGTCACGCATGTCAGCAAACAATTTTAGGGTCCAGGTGCAGCGGCTCATGCCTGTAATCCCAGCACTTTGGGAGGCTAATGTAGGAGGATCATTTGAGCTCAGGACTTTGAGACCAGCCGGGACAACAGAGCAAGCCCCCATCCCAACAAAATAAAAGTTAGTTAGGCATGGTGGCTTATGCTTGTAGTCCCAGGAGGCTGAGCCAGGAGGATCGCTTGAGCTGAGGAGTTCAAGGTTGCAGTGAGCTATGGTCATGCCACTGCAATCCAGCTTAGGTGACAGAGCAAGACCTTGTCTCAAAAAAAAAAAAGAAAGAAAGAAAGAAAGAAAGAAAGAAAGAAAGAAAGAAAGAAAGAAAGAAAGAAAGAAAGAAAGAAAGAAAGAAAGAGAAGAATTAATTAATTAATTAAAGCCTAATACGAGCATTTCAGGGAATTTTACCCTATGGATTTTTGTGGCTTTTCACATTATACAAATCACTGGATTTGTTATTACTGAATAATGGAATTTTATAAAGATTTAGAAATTTTAAAATGTATTTTCCTCTAGAAATTGCTAATTATTTCACAAAAGAACTAAGATGTATTATGAGCATTCAGAGCACCCATTAAAAGCCATATGTCTAAAGTATCTTTTGAAGGGACTCATCTTGATTTAAGAAACAGAAGGCGACCATTAGATAGCTAGGGAAACAAAGGGGAAAATGCAGAAACCATCCCAAATTCTGCAGCAGTATTTGTTTGCTTTGGGCACTTGTACTTGTTCTAAGATTATCATTATTAATTTTTTTGTCTTCACCTTTTCCCCCAATTTTCCTTTTATAAAGGTTTGGCTTGTGCTACTGCAAGGCTTTACAATCAGATTATATCACATACATAGATGAACTCCTGACCTATATCAATGCAAAACCCAAGCTGTTCTCTATGCTCCTAACGGATCCACACCTGGCTCTGACCGTCTTCTTTGGCCCATGCTCACCATACCAGTTCCGCCTGACTGGCCCAGGAAAATGGGAAGGAGCCAGAAATGCCATCATGACCCAGTGGGACCGAACATTCAAGGTCACCAAAGGTCGAGTTGTACAAGAGTCTCCATCTCCCTTTGAAAGTTTTCTTAAACTCTTTAGCTTTCTGGCTTTGCTTGTGGCTATTTTTCTGATTGTGCTATAAGTGGAAGATTTCCTAAATGGCAGATGCACAGAGTAGATTTACAATGCTCCAATTCCTCTCTTACAGCAATATTGCCTTCACAGTTATAAACCATATTCACTAATAAAGGGCACCCTCTTGCTTCCCTGGCTGGCCCCAGGGCTACCACTGGTATTCCTGAGGCTCTCCCAGCTCCACTGTGTCTAACGCTAGAGAATGATAACTAAGATTTCCGTTCATTTGAAGGTTGTTGGAAAGTGACAGGTTCATTTTAGAAAGAAAGCTGTTCTTGACAGCACTCTGAGCCATCATACCTCTTTCCCATGTAAACTATTTTCACAGATCTAAACTAAAACCCCTTACTTCACAAATGATTGTGTTGTGCTGAAATGGTGCTCTTCTTAGAGTATTGGCTTATTAAAAGTAAAAAAATAAACCTAGAAATTGATTGTTTCAAGTGATCTTTTGTTCTCTTATTAAAGGTTCAGAAAACAGAGAAAAAGATGAGAATTCTATGAATAAAGCCTGTAAAAGGATAGGGGGTTCAATGAGTTACCTTGAGAGTTTCCCAAAGGACTGTACCTGCCTGAGACTGTTCATTCCTCCAGAACACTCTTTATAACAAATCTGGTACTCCAGCTGGCCTCCCAAAGACCTCAGTCAGATTCCACAGAAAACCACCACCTCCATGGGCTCTTAGAGCAAGCCTCCAGCAGCCGAAGGAAAAATTCCGCCTGCTTAGATCCTCCTTAGACTACCCTGCTGTAAGAGGCAAATTGAGCTGCCTCCTTTGAAAGAGTCAGTGAGAACCAACCAAATTCAACTGGAATTCATTAGATAAAGAGCACAGCCAAGAAGCTTTTAACAGAGAGAAAGCAGGGAGAGGAAAAAAGGGAAAGAAAAAGAGGAACGAAAGCAAACATCATGTCAAAAGCAGCAGTTTTCAACCAAACTAGACCCAGCCTATCTCACAGTTACATCTGATGAAGATATGACGCATAACCAGGAAAGGCTTTGCTTCAGTTCACCTCGTGGCTTATATGGAAAACCCTGTGGGTAAACCTCACCTCACAGAGAGGTCCACAGTTTGGATGCAGGGACAAGATTCAAAAACTGTGGAGTCAGGAAAGAGTGAGCTCTATGGGGCCTGTATAGATACAGATCACTTCTCCCCAACTTTGGTTGGCTCTGACAACTCTTCAGTATTTTTCCATTTCTTACTTTTCCTCGTGACCTATTTCACTCTTACCACAGAAACTCATGATGAAGAATTACCCCCACTGCATACAATCTAGATTACTCCTAGAAATGCTTTTCCCTCCATTGAAACAAAGCTGATATTTTAACTTTCCTCATGAAGCTGACTGGGGGGGAAGTTTAGTGCCCAAGGTGAAACAGGGAAGGATAATCTCCCCAGGCCACAGTGGCAAATCATGACACAAGCGGCCACCTGAACCTGATCATATCTAGTGTACTGGGAGACTGAATATACTTATGGACAATGACCAGATCGTTTACAGCAATAGATTTCTAACCCACAACCCCTGCAGCAATCAGCTCAGAACAGTCAGGACTTGGTTAATGAGTGCCAGCTTCTCAACTTGTTGACCCTGCTTCTAACTCAGGAGCGACCAAAGAAAGCCAAATAAGCTTCCCAAACCAGTCCCATATGATCTCTTGCTTCTAGTTAACCCACCTCCACCTTCCCCATGCCAACAACCACCAATGAGAGTACCTGAAGCCTTCCCTTTCTTTCACTATAAACACAAACACACACACACACGCCAAACCTCCGCTGCTGCCTTTGAATCTGTGCCAGACATTAGTGGTGGTGCCAGCAAAAACAAAACACATATTATGTAAAGACTACAGCAGTAATTATAATGCTGCACATTTTATACTACTTTAAAATTAATAAAATGCCAACTGTTATCTCACTTAATCCTCACAATAATTATGTGATTGGGAAGACGACTGTACTACATACACAATTTGACAAGTAAGAAAACTCAGACAAGGAGATGTCAATTGATTTGTCCCAGGTAACAGGTAAAATATGGCTGAGTCAGAACACGAGACTCCAGAACATACATCATAGGCTCTTTACCATTTAAGCCCACAGTCTCCAATGTCCAAATGACTCCAGAAGCCTTAGTAGTGATATCGCAAAAGCTGTATTACAAGAATGTTACTCCATAAAAGTATCTGTAGGTCTCTCTCCCTTTCTCACTCTCCCTATGAGTGTGTGTGGACCTGTCTGCCTGTCAATTGTCAATAGTTCATGCCGTGCCTAGAATTTCATATCTTTCCCTTTATATATACCTTTCATTTCTGAATCCATGGGTTTGAATCTCCACATGCATCTTTTTCCCTGCTTATTCCTCCCTTTTTTTTTCCTGACTATGGCTGTGCTAGGACTACTCTAGGACTATATTATAGAACAGACTCAAAAGAAAGAAAGGTTTCTCATTTCTAGTCTAGAAATTATTCCATGCACACTACTGAAAAAAGTATCATTTTTTTCTGTTCAGAAAATAAAAGAGTGAATTCTCATAAACCTAGCAAAATAAGAAATATGTAAAACATTTTGACATTACTCTGTTTCTTGCACACGATTTAAATCAGAAGAGCTTCTGAGGCATTTCATCACCAAGAATAATTTTACGTTTTCTGAAATTATTTTTAATGTCTATTAATAGTACCCCCTGCTAGATCAGTCTTAAGTAAAATTACCTATCTTCTCAGGTACCAATGCTCTGGGTCTTTCCACATCCTGTCACTTGGAGATGCTTGGAGAATAAGCCCAGTGCTTAGGAGCAAGGGCCCTGCCACTTACTAGCTGTGTGACCTTGAGCAAGTCACTCACTTTTCCTAAGCCACAGTTTTCCCTTCTATAACATAGAAGTTATCTTCTGAACACTTATTTTGCCTCACAAGGGTGTTATGAGGATTAAATAGCATGATCCACATAAAATACTTAGCATAAATACTGTACAAGGTATGTGTTCAATAAATGACAGCTATTATTACTATGTTACCTAAGCAAGATGTATGTTTAATCACCTGATTTATTTTTTCTAGGCCATAGACCTAGTTAGTTTCTCATAGGGCATTGACACCACAGTACGTCACAGGCCTCTCAAACGCAATATGCCCAAAATTAACCTCATTTCCCAACAGTCCTTATTTCCCCAACAGTCCTTACTTAACTACTGATGTCATCATCCTTATCCTCTGTAGGGAAATGAATAATTTCCATGAATAATTACACATTGACTAAGGACAATAATGAGGTTATCTGATTTTTATTCTATGGTAACTATTTTATAACTCAGTAAATTGTAGATAACTAATAGCAATGCAAAATAATTCTTGTCTATAGACATGTAGATAATGTCCAGTAGAAGTCTAATTGGCGTCCCTTCCCCACGGTGCGGATAACTAGTTTTGCCTCCATTTGCACATTCATTTCAACGTTCCTGATTTATACATGTGCATTTTATCTTTAAATTTTCTTTTGAACTGATTGTAACGTCTTACCAATTTCCTTTTTAATAGTAAGTGAAATAAAATCTCTAACATGAGTCTATCTTATATTTGTATGAATCACCATTCTACTTTCTTTGAAAATTATCTTTTAACACCTCTTCCAAGGAATAGCAATACCATTTACTAATAGTTATGTTTCCACTGAAAGACATCACCTTTGAGACTCTGACCCTCATGCCTCATATCCAACAGTCTATGAGCCTTATCAAGTGTGTCTCTAACACAGAGCAAAGACCACTGTGGTACCGAGTGCAAACACATGGGCTGTAGAGTCAGATGGCCCAGGTTGAATCCTACTTTGCTGCACAACCTTGGGCTAGTTATTTAGTGTCTTCTAGCTTCAACGCCTTTATCTGTAAAATATTGAAGTAACACTTTAGCATTGCTATAACGGATAATTAATGAAGATAATACATGTAAAGCGTTAAGCCCAGTGCCTGGCATGTGGTCAGTGCTCATCTAAAGGTTAACTATTAATATCTCACAGACTTATCTCTCCCTTACCCTCCCTCCTTCCTCACTGGGTAGTTTAGGCCCATTTAATTTCTTGCCTAGGTTAGTGCTACCTGGCTTCCCTGTCCTCTTGCTAACATTTAGTCCATCTACTCCTGTCTCCCTGATTCCCCCAGAATAATTTGTGGGTGATGCCATTCTCAGAAGCAGTCATAGTAAGAGGAGATAAAAATAAAGAGCTTCCTAGGTTCTCCTGACCTCAGTGTCCCTGTCTCAATCACTGCTTCCCAATTTAGGAAGTTTCACATGGGGGCTGTAAACAACTGAGAAAAACAACAACGTTTAGGGTTGTCCTGTCCCTCATGAGACAGAATACATTTTTTAACATACTCTAACTTGAGAGCACTTTGATTAAAAATGAATGAAGACTGCATTTAATTCTTCCTCTGAAAAAAGAAAACTTGGTTAGACATTTTAAAGTGGACCTAAATATTTTAAGCCAAAAGGAAAAATATGAGATCAGCCTCTATTATTGAGCAAATTTTCCTACAGAGTAAAACTTATACTATTTATGCATTATTTTTAATTTCAGACATTCATTTTTGTGGAAGTATAAGCAGCCTTTATAAAGAGTATGCTTCTTATTAGAGTTATAGCCAGATTAGTAAACAGAGAAGGAGCGAGTGCAATATGAGGTTAGAAATAGGAGCTGATCTTAAATGCCGGCAGCAAAGGAGAATCCATGTTAACAAAATGCTCCTCTGCAAAAGCCATACTATAAAATCAAGACATAAAAGGACTCAAAGGGAGATATTCCAGGCCATTAGGGGAGGAAAGTGGTCATTGTGGAATCAAAATGATACTAAATGTATTTGGGGGTGATTTGGCAATATTGTCCATAATTTTAAATACATGTATCCTTTGACACAATTATGTATCTCAGAGTCTATTCTATAGAAATTGTCATGTATACAAAGATATTTATACAACGATGTTCATTGTCATATTGTTTGTAAAAACAAAAAAGTGTTGTCAATGGAGGAAAATGATGAGACAAGTCTCATTTCAAGGTTGTGAAATTTATTTAGTTACTAAAGGGTGTTAAATCAGACATGGTAAATGCTCTGTTCTTTATAAGACAGCGGTTGCCAGCATATCTAGGATAATAATGGTAATAGTTATTATACAATAAATATCGGCATTCCTTTGTATACAGGTCTGGTTCTATGTCTTGAGTTTAAGCAGTCCACAACAGCTGTCATCTGCTTCTAATCCTGTGTTAAAGGTTGGTGTTTAGTGAACTGGAGGCAAAGGTCTTTGGTGGGAGTTACAGTCCACTCAGGAGGTTGTGCCTTTTTAACATGAGAGATGTGAATCCATGAGTCTATACCCTCTAATTTTGTGGCATATGGATTAGTCAATAATACCTGGTACGGTACCCCTTCCACTGGGGTTGAAGGAAATCCTTTATTAGATGTCCTTTCCAGTAGACAAAATTTCTGAGTTGCAGACCATGACCAGGCACCTTATCTTCAGGGAGCACAGTGTGAAAAGCATTATTTACCAAATCTTGATTTCTTTTTTTTTTTTTTTTTTTTTTTTTTTTTTTTAAGACGGAGTCTCACTCTGTCACCCAGGCTGGAGTGCAGTGACATGATCTCAGCACACTGCAACCTCCGCCTCCTGGGTTCAAGGGATCTCAGCACACTGCAACCTCTGCCTCCCAGGTTCAAGGGATTCTTCTGCCTCACCCTCCCAAGTAGCTGGAACTACAGGTGCATGCCACCATACCCAGCTAATTTTTGTATTTTTAGTAGGGACAGTTTTCAGCATATTGACCAGGCTGGTCTTGAATTCCTGACCTCATGATCCACCTGCCTCAGCCTCCAAAAGTGCTGGGATTACAGACATGAGCCACCGCACCTGGTCCAAATCTTAATTTTTTTAAGATAATAAATGAGTCCCTCACAATATTGCTATATATCTCCCTTGAGAAGAGTTGGATTGGTTATGTTCATTCCCATACGCATGGGCCTTCCTCTTATAATTTCATAAGGGAAAAGTTAATGTTTTCCAAAAGGGGTGGATCAGAGTGTAAGCAGCTTTGGGCCAGGGGGGTGAAATGCCTCTATGAACTTACCCAATTGTGTTTTAATTATTGCATTGGTCCTGTCTGCCAGGCCTGAGGACTGGGGATGGTAGGCACAATGGAAATGTTGAAATATGGGTCAAATTTCACAAACATTTTGAATAACCTGGCCAGTAAAGTGAGCTCCCCGTCACTGTGAAGTTCACAGGGGACTCCCCACAGTGGGATAATTTTTTCTAGTAGAAGTTTCCAACTGCCATGGCTGCTGCTTGCCTGCAGGGAAAAGCTTCAACCCAATGGGCAAACATGCAGACCATTACAAAAACATATTTCCAACCTTGAGATGATGGCAGCCAGAGAAAATCAAGCTGCCATACCTCAAAAGGTCCAGCCAGAAGTAAAAAATGACCCTGGGCCCCATGGAGGACCTTTCCTAAGTTATATTTGGGACAAATAGCACATCGAGAGTAACCTTTTTGTGCCACTGTGAAGGATGGTTTCCAGTAATATAGTTTACAACAGGGTATTATTTTATCTAGATTCCAATGGGTTAGATTATGAACATATTCCATAAGGGACACCTGACATCCCATTGGAATAATGGGTTTATTATTAGGTCCACATCATATTTCACTTTCAAGGGATAAGTATCCCCCTGCCTATTTCCAAGTAGATTTCTCCTCTGTAGGAGCTATGCTCTGGGTTTCTTTCAACATGTTTTTAAGTATTTAGGGTTTTATGGCCATTTCCCAAATTGGGACTGGTGGCTCAGATGCTGCCCTTTCAGCTGTAGCATCAGCCAGTTGGTTACCCTAACTTTCTTTGGTGTCTAATTTTGAATAACCTGGGATTTTTACAGTTGCCACACATTTTGGTTTTAGAATAGCTTCTAACAGCTCTGATACTTGTTGTCCATTTTTTAATGGGTTGCCCCAAGGAGGTTAAATATCCTCTCTCTTTCCATAACATAACAAAGTCATGAGCAACCCCAAAAGCGTAGCAGCTGTCAGTGTAAATGTTTGCAGCCTTGTCTTTTTGCCAGTTGACAAGCTCGGGTCAGGGCAATCAATTTGTCCTCTTCAGCTGATCTGGTCTGGGGACGAGGACTGGCTTTAATTGCCTCTAGTAAGGAAACCATAGCATATCCTGCTCTAAAATTTTCATCCTCTCCTCTTAAATAAGATCCATCTGTATACCATTCAGCATTATCCAGTGGCATCTCCTGTAGGTTTGTCTTGGGGGAGAGAAGTCGGTCAGTCACCAGAACACAGTCATGGGGGGTTTCGTTGGAAGGGCCTGGCAAGAGAGTGGCTGGATTAAGATTATTACAGCAGGAAATTTTAACAGTAGGAGATGATAAAAGCAAAATTTCATAAGAGGCTACCTAGTTGACAGACAGATGTTGAGTATGATGAGAGTTTAGAAGGGCCTCAAGAGAATGTGGCACAAAAATGGTAAGAGGGGAACCCATAATTATATCTTCAACAGACTTGTACAGAAGGGTCATGACTGATATTGCTGTCACACAAGGAAGCAGCCCTTGCGCCACAGGGTACAGGTGTTGGCTATAACAGCTTATAGGTCTCTGATGATCACCATGTCTCTGGGTCAGTACCCTGGGTGCAGTACCTCCAGTTTCATGTACGAAAAGGGAGAAAGGCAATTTGGATGCCTTAAGCTGGGGCATTAGTTAGAATTTCCTTTATTTGTTGTAGAGATGATTGTGCCTCTGGAGTCCACCCGAGGGGATCAGGTTGTTTATTTTTTAGGTATGCATACAGAGGTTGAGACATAAGGGAGAAATATGGTATCCAGTTTCTACAATAGCCTCCCAGGCCTAAAAATCCTCTAAGTTTTTTCTTAGCGATGGGCATTGGGAAAGCTAAAATTCCTCTCACTCTGTCATGGTTAATACTCAGTCTTTTGACCAAGATAATATGCCCCAAACACTTAGCTTGCAGTAATCATAGCAGAAGTTTGTCTTTGGACATTTTGTGTCCCTTGGTGGCTGTTTGAGTAAATATAGACTATCTTCCTGAAAGGACAGATAGTGTGTCTGGACAAAGGAGAAAGTCATCCACATACTGAATAAGTGTTGAGCCCTGGGGAAAAATTAAATCTAAATCACCTTTTAATATTTGGGAAAAGTAAGTGGGACTTTCTGTATATCCTTTGGGACATTGCAGTCCAATATATTGCTGTTCTTTCCAAGCAAAAGCAAACAAATACTGACTGTCTGGATCTACAGGAATACTAAAGAAGGCACTACAGAGATCTGCAACTAAGAAATACTGGCTGGTAGTGGGTTTAGCTGATAGAAGGGTATGTGGGTTTGGACTACTGGATACCTGGGTATTACAGTATTGTTTGTTGCCCTCAAGTCCTGCACAACTCTCTGTTCTTTCCCGCTTGGTTTCTTTACAGGGAACATAGGGCTGTTGCAGGGGCTCATGCAGGGAATAATGAGGCCCCTTTATCAGATAATCTTGTATGATAGGGACAGTTCCATCTATGGCTTCCTGTCATAGAAAATATTGTTTAAGATTGGGCAGGGGTCTCTTTGGGTTCCTCTCTACCTTTATTGGAGTGGCTGAGAATATTTTTCCTATATCTGTATTTGACTGAGACCATAAATGGGAGGCAACATCCTTGAGTAAGTGCTCTGCTTCTGGCGTTAAAAGGAAGATTGGGGAAGCTAGAAAGAGTTGTAATGTTTCCTGCTTTTTATTCCAATGTTTTCTCTTCCCCCCAATATTTCCTCCTCTGTCTCCGTTTCATTTTCCCAGTCACAAGCTGATGTTTTAACATTACTAGTAGTAAATTGTGGTACATTGTCAGGACATTTTTTAATTTGGTATTTTTGGTACCCTGGCTCCAATTCTAAAAAAAAGTTCACCTTTTTATGAAAAAGAGTGAAAAGAATGAGGCACATCCCCCATATATCTCCCAACTTCCTGAGCCCAGCACAAACACATTCCTCCATATTTCTTTCAAACTTCAGAAAAACATCACCTGAGAGATCTCCGATAAGGAATGCTAAATGTAGAATGTTAGCCAATTGTAATGCTGTAACCGACAGGATTACCTTGTTCCCTATAACTTTACATATCCTGTTTACATCGGGCTATAAAAAGCAAGCACTTGCATTGTTCCAGGCCCTCCTGTATGCTGTGGAATGGAGGGACCAAGTTCGAACTTGTAGTAAAGATCCTTGCCACTTGGCTTTGACTCTGGACTCTGGTGGTCTTCTTTGGGGAACAAACGGTCTGGGCATAACAAGAGATATGGGCATTATGGATGTTGAGGAGATCACAGCCCAAAAGATTGACAGGGGACCCAGGGCATATAAGAAACATATGGGACCTACTGAGCATGTCACACTTAGAGCCTTCAGTGGAGGAGCTGAACCTGATGAACCTGTAAGGTACAGGTTTGGACTTCAAACAAAAGATTGTTTTATTAGACACACCCGCCATGAAAATTCTTTCATTACTCCAACAAAGGGGTTCTAATTAAGATGGGAGTTAGCAGAAATATAGTCACACCTGTGTCAATTAAGGCAGTTGTAAGCTTATGGTTTATTTTATTAGTCTCTCCCAATTTGTCTGTCAGGGTAGAATATTTGAAGAGATGAAACCCCTGCATTTCCTTGGAGCATCCCTCGTCTTCCAGAGTTGCATTTTCCTGCCTTTTCTTTCAGCCTAAGGCAATTCCTCTTAAGGTGTCCCAGTCTTTATAGTAGTAACAGACTGGGAGTGAAGAGTTCTCAGACTGAGGAAGCTTAGAATCTTCCTGCGGCCAAGAGGTTTGAGAAGTTAATTGTTTTAGCTGTAAATGCATAACTCAGGCAATCTTCTGTTTTTCCTTTTTTATCATAGTGTGGGCTAATTGGTCAGCTAGGTTAACTGGTTCATTAGTTCTGGCTATGGCCCAATTTGTCATGTGGTGTTTTACAAGGGTGGCTAAATCATCATCTAGTTCATGTAATTGAGAAATTTTTTGTCTGGGCGCAGTGGCTCATGCCTGTAATTCCAGCACTTTGGGAGGCCAAGGCAGGCGGATCACGAGGTAAGGAAATCGAGACCATCCTGGCCAACACGGTGAAATCTTGTCTCTACTAAAAGTACAAAAATTAGCTAGGCATGGTGGTACGTGACTGTAATCCCAGCTACTTAGGAGGCTGAGGCAGGAGAATTGCGTGAACCAGGGAGTCAGAGGTTACAGTGAGCCGAGATCACACCACTGCACTCCAGCCTGGGTGACACAGCGAGACTCCATCTCAAAAAAAAAAAATTAATAAAGAAATTTGCATATAATAATGTATCATTTTTATTGTTTTTAAAGCAATTAGCTGACATATTGCAACACTGTCTTAAAGTTTTATCAGAATGTGTGAAATAATCTAAAACTGATTCATTTGGGTTCTAGCAGCATTGTTGGATTTTATTCCAATCCATAACCCTTTGGAACACTGAAGGAATGCTATTTAAAAGAGCAGTGACTCGTTCCTGCATGTTATTATGCCTGTCTTCTGAATTTGGTGGGGCTGGTTCTTGCCATGCTATGGGGCCTTCAGGGGTCAAATCTACTATAGGATCTGACCATTATGCTTTTTCCAGCCATTCCTTAGCTTCAACTTCTGAGATCAACATGTGGACTAGCTGATAAAGGTCTGAATGACCTGGGTCATAGCTTCTGATAATGAGCTCAAATTCTCAGGCAAACCCAATTGGATATTTATGAGGGTCAGGAAATTCTTTATGCCTAGTAATCTGGCCTTTGACCAGGGTTGGTAGACAACCAATGGGCTTCCCCTACCTGTTATTGGTTGGTCCCAAAATGGGGTTATCATGAGGGAAGTCCCTGCGGAGTCCCCTTTTCCACATCTTCCAAATGAGATGCTGCACTGGGGCTGTCAGGTAATCGTCAGCGGGTGGGATCTTTGAAGTCAGATTCCCACCTGCCTTGTGTTAAGCAAGTGTTAAACATGCAGGAGAAGTAGGGGACAGATCTGGTCCGGGAATTTCAGAGAGGTCAGGGTAGAGTGGGAGTGGAGGTGGAGGTGAGGGAGATACCTCGGGGGAAGCAAGGGACCCTGAGGATTTCTTTAAGGGAGTTAAAAGATTAGAGAATTCTTGACTAGCATTTCTAACTTGTTTGTTCACCTCCTGCAGGGAGATGAGATGGTCTTTCTCACTTTTGCTACTTTCCAGATACCACTAAAAATGGCTCTCCCATTCTGGTTGTTTAGTTTTTGTCCCTCCGTTTTCCATCTTGGTTTGCAGGTTCACTAATTCGCGCATCTCAAAAGATCCCCATCTAAGCCATTGTAATTTAGAAACTGCTTTAGTTATAGTGGTCCACTTGGTTAAATATTTGCTTGATGATTCACCATTAAGTATTTTGCATATACCCAGCCAGAGTTTCTAAAGGGGGAAGTTTATCTTCCGCAGCTGCTGAGGTCTTAGAGGCCTCATTCTCCATAATTTAGAGTTCTTTGGATTTGACTAAGTCAGGACATGTGGAATACCCAAAATGTGCTGCTTAGAAACCTAGCTTTTCACGGCCATTACATGCTGAACTGGTTTGGTCCACACATATTGCAGCTACCAGGCGCAATGTGTTGGGGCTCAAGGTGCAGGAGGGGTCAGTTCCTTATATGCACCTGCCAACTGAGATTAGAACCTAAGTATGTTCTTCTGAGGGGAAAACATTTAGAGCCACTGCACATCTTAGGGAGCATTTCTGCCAGACACCCTCACGTGATTCTCAGTCACCTGAGAATGCCTAGAAAGGCTAAGGGGAGCAAGGTGTTCTATTTCTTCAGAGTGGAAGATTCCACACTAATGAGCTAGAGGGTTTTGGTATTGGTCAAATCCAACAGGGCAAAGGATCAAAACATACACATACACACATACACAAAAACATAAACAAACAAAACAGTTAAGCAAAACTCACAATGATGACACAAATTATACGATTTCTGAGTGTTCTAAGTGTAAGCAAGAAATTAACACCAGCTTGTTGTTAATGCTATTGTTAGTTATTTAAAAGAATTTGCAAGACAGAACCCCAAACCAGTTTCTTACCTAGTGATGGGGGCCCGAGCTGAAGACCACTCTCCATTGACACAGAAGCAGATGAGCTTGCCTTCCTTGATGGAAGCGAGTGGAAAAACTCCCACAAAATAAAGACTTTTTTTTTTAACAGCATTCAAACTTCAGATCCCCAACTGAAAAACGTTGGAAGATTCCCTGGAGGAAAGAAGTCCCAGACTTTGGCAAATCATCCTATTGGTTTGGGCTCTGAGGTGCCCAAGCTAGTACCAAGCACCAAGAGGCAAACTGCAGCAAGCCAGGTATCTTTCACTCAGGATCCCTTTGTGGTTACCAGATGTCAATCAAGAAAAATGATGAGACAAGTCTCAATCATTTTATGAGATTTATTTGCCAAAGTTAAGGACTAACCCAGGAGACAGATCTATGCCTTTCTCCAAAGGTGATTTTGAGGGCTCCAAATTTAAAGTGGAAAAGGCAGGATATTGAGAAGCACACAGTTTTCAGGTGAGTGCATTTTTTACCTAAGATGACATGAAAGGAGCAGAGGAAAAATGCAGGAATCTGCGTTTTACATAAGATAACACAGACAACATGGGGTAGGGGAACAAGCAGATATGCATTTAGGTCTGGTGAGCTGAGGTAACTGCACCTTATAAAGATAAGCTATCAATTTGCACTGCCGTGGTGAAGTTTTAACAATTCACTAGTAATTTCCTTGTAAGTGTGTAGCTCTTCATCTTGTAGCCATCTTATTTAGGAACTAAAAGGGGAAGACAGATTTTCATGACCCAGTTCCCAGCTTGACTTTTCCCTTTGGCTAAATGTGTTTGGGGTCCCCAAATTAATTTCCGTTCCCAGTGTAAATAACAGTGTCTCTCAGTAGTGATATGGAAATGGCTCCATTGTCTGAAGATATACCTGTGGTTCTTTGTCTTGCTCCAAGAAAGAATTCAGGACGTGGATACACAAGGATTGAGTTTAGAAGTGGAAAGTTCAATAGACAAAGAAGAGAAAGAAAGATTTCTCATGCTGAGAAAGCAGATTGCCCAAGAGAAGGTCTCCAGGTTTGGGGTGGAACACAATCAATTTTGCACAGAGGCTTGAGGAGACAGTGATTGATTTACCTTGGACCTAGAAGATTGGTTTGACCGGGTGTGCTATTTAAATAGTCCATGAAAAGACTGGCCTTCCACCCTAATTTGTTATTATGCAAATGTGGCTTCTACCTGGCGGTCACTATGACACCTGCACAGGTGGTGACAAGGAAAAGAGAGCACAAAACGCCATATTGAACATACCTGACTTTCAGGTACAACTGCTGGCATTTACATATAAAAGCTTCTAGCTTGCATATTTACGCTTGCAGCTTGACTTTTCAGGCTCCTTTCTGTTAGGGAAGAAATGGTTTGGGGGCTGCTTTTTATTGAAGGAAAATTTCACTGAGAACTCTTTTATCCTTTCTAGTTGTCTAAAAATAATTTCTTAATAACTCCTGTGTTCGTATGGTTAATTTATGAAACATCATACTTCAAGAAACAGAAATTTCAAAGTTAACCAGCATGACAAGAAACAGTTGGTGGCTCACATAATTGGGAGTCCAGCAATAGGGAGGGCTTCTGGGTTGACTTAATCCAGTAGCTTTGGTGACATTCCCTTAGAATGGGAATTCTCCACATTTCCCTTGGATCTGCCCTTCTCCGTGGGCCAGCTTTATTCTCAGTGTAGTAAGGGATAGGACCAAAATTTCAGACCACAATCTGCAGAAAAAGAGGGGGAAGTAATTCCAGGAGCCTTCCAGAAGGAGAATCTGACAGGCAGCTGCCTGTACCCAAAAAGTCTGTTTCTCCCTTCATCCTGGTCACATTGTCACTTCTCTGGCAAGTACATTTCCCAGTCTTCCTTGCAGTTTGTGTGGCCATGTGACGAAGTTCTTGACATAGAATGTGAATAGAGATAATGTGTGCAATTTCTCCCTCATTTACTTAAAAAAGGAAATTTTTTTACTCTAAACTTCTTACTTTCTCTTTTCTGCAACTAGTCATAGTCATGGCAAGGTCAATACAGCCAGTCCAGTCCCATCCCTCTAGAACTCAAACACACTATCCAGAAGCCTGGAGATTGCCAAATCTAGTCTACCTTCACTGGCACCTAAACAGGCTGACCCAACCTGCTGATACCACCACAGCAAGCACCCACTCACATGCACTACCAGTAGGCCAGGGGACTGGCCTACACAACCTGTCACAATCAACACTAAAACTAGCACAGACTGCGTGGGCTCCAGAGGGTTGCTCCACCATTGCTACTGCCATTGCTCACATCATACCTGCTGCCTAGGAAGAGGGGAGTTAGACTCTACTAACAACCACACCCTAAGCCACTGAGGAAATCGTAGATACTACTGATACTGTTTACAGCTGAAGAAATTATTCGGTGTCTACACTCCTGCATGCACCCAAAATCAAAGTAAAAGCACCCTATGCAACCAAAAAATGTATATACATCTTCAGGGAAAATCCTCCCCAGCAAAAGCAACTTCAAGAAATTGGAAGAAGTTATTGTTATACCAGATCCAGAGATATCAATATAAGGGAAGAGAAAATGTGAACAAGGAAACAAGAACAAGCAAATATGACACCCCCAAAGGAACACAGTAATTTTCCAGCAACAGATCCCAAGCAAAAAGAAATTCATGAAATCCTGGATAAAGAATTCAAAATACTGAATTTAAAGCAGCTCAGTGTGATACAAGAGAATGCTGCAAATACAGGTTTCTCTGTACTGAAAAAAAAAAACAGAGAAATCAGGAAAACAATTCAAGATATGAAAGAGAAATTTACCAAGAGATAGATATTTTTTAAAGAACAAAAAGAAATTTTAGAAGTAAAAATTTATTGAATGAATACAAAATACATTTGAAAGCTGAACAGACTAATAACGAGTAGTGAGACTGAATCAGTAATAAAAAGTCTCCCAACAAAGAAAAATCCAGGGCTGGGTAAATTCACAGCTGAATTCTACCAAATATATAAAGAAGGACTAATATGAATCCTCCTGAAACTATTGAAAAAAATGAAGAGGAAAGAACTCTCTGTAACTCATTCTATGAGTCTAGCATTTATCCTGATGCCAAAATCAGAGGACAAAACACAAAAAGAAAACTACTAGTAACAGCCCTGGTCCTCAGCAAAATACTAGCAAATTGAAACCAAAAGTGCATCAAAAAGATAGCACATCATGACCAAGGGAGATTTATACAGGGATGCAAGAATGGTTCAACAAACACCAATCAATAAACATGATACATCACATCCACAAAATGAAGCTGTCTCTGTAAGAGCCACTTGGTAAAAAATTAACTATAATGAAAATAAATCTAAAAAGCGGAATGAAGGACAAAACCACATGATCATCTCAATAGATAGAGAAAAAGCTTTTGATAAAAGTCAACATCCTTTCATGATTCAAAACTAGCAATAAACTCGGAATAGAAGGAACATCCCTCAATATAATAAAGGCCTTATATGAAAAACCACAGCTAACATCATATTGAATGGGGACAAGCTGAAAACCTTTCCTCTAAGATCTGGAACAAGACAAGGATGCCCATTTTCACCACTCCTATTCAACATAGTACTGGAAGTCCTAGCCAGAGCAACTAGACAAGAGAAAGCAAAAGAAGACATCCAAACTGTAAAACAGAATGTCAAATTGTCCCTCCTTATTGATGACACGATCTTACATCGAGAAAACCCTAAATATTCCATCAGAAAACTCTTATAACTGGTAAACAAATTAAGTTAAATTGCAGGATAGAAAATCAACATACAAAAATCAGTAACATTTCCATTCGTCAATAATGAACCAGCTGAGAAAGAAATCAAGAAAGCAATCCCATTTACAATAGCCAAAAATAAATAAATAAATAAATAAAACACTTAGGAGTAAATTTAATCAAGAAAGTAAAAGATATCCTCAAGAAAAACTACAAAATGCTAATGAAAGAAATTGAAGAGGACACAAATAAATGGAAAGATATCTCACGCTCTTGGGTCAGAAGAATTAATATCATTAAAATGATCATACTGCCCAAAGAAATCTACAGATTCAATGCAAACACTATCAAAAGGACAATGTCATTTTTCACAGATTTCAAAAAACAATCCTAAAATTTATATGGAATCAAAAAAGAGCCAAAAGAGCCAACGCAGTCCTGTGCAAAAAGAACAAAACTGGAGGCATCAGACTACCTGACTTTAAAATATATCACAAGGGCCGGGCACAGTAGCTCACGCCTGTAATCCCAGCACTTTGGGAGGCTGAGATGAGTGGATCACGAGGTCAGGAGATCGAGATCATCCTGGCTAACGCAGGTGAAACCCCGTTTCTACTAAAAATATAAAAAATTAGCCAGGCATAGTGGTGGGCGCCTGTAGTCCCAACTACTCAGGAGGCTGAGGCAGGAGAATGGCAGGAGGCAGAGCTTGCAGTGAGCCGAGATCACGCCACTGTGCTTCAGCCTGGGTGACAGAGTTAGACTGTCTCAAAAAAAAAAAAAAAAAAACACACACACATATATATATGTGTGTGTGTGTATATATATATATATATATATGAAAAAATTTATATATATATATATGACTACATTAACCAAAACAGCATAATATTGATATAAAAACAGACAGACATGATCAACGGACTAGAATGGTAAGTCCAGAAATAAATCCGTGTGCTTAAGCCAAATGATTTTCAATAAAGGCACCAAGAACATGCACTGGAGAAAAGACACCCTCTTCAATAAATGGTGCTAGGAAAATTGGATATCCATATGTAGAAGAATGAAATTGGATCCCTATCTCTTCTCATATACAAAAATTAGCACAAAGTGAATTAAAGACTTAAACATAAGACTAGGCGCAGTGGCTCATGCCTGTAATTCCAGCACTTTGGGAGGCCGAGGCAGGTGGATCATGAGGTCAAGAGATCGAGACCATCCTGGCCAACATGGTGAAACCCTGTCTCTACTAAAAATACAAAAATTAGCTGGGCATTGTGGCACATGCCTGTAATCCCAACTACTCGGGAGGCTGAGGCAGGAAAATAACTTGAGGTTGCAGTGAGCTGAGATCATGCCATGAAAAGAAAAGAAAAGAAAAGAAAAGAAAAGAAAGAAAGAAAGAAAGAAAGAAAGAAAGAAAGAAAGAAAGAAAGAAAGAAAGAAAGAAAGAAAGAAAGAAAGAAAGGGGAGAAAGAGAAAAAGAGAAAGAGAAGGAAGGAAGGAAAGAAAGAAGGAAGGAAGGAAGGAAGGAAGGAAGGAAGGAAGGAAGGAAGGAAGGAAGGAAAGAAAGAAAGAAAGAAAGAAAGAAAGAAAGAAAGAAAGAAAGAAAGAAAGAAAGAAAAAAAAGAAAGAAGAAAGAAAAAAAAGAGAAAGAGAGGGAGAGAAAGAAAGAAGGAAAGAAAGAGAAAGAAAGAAAGAAAGAAAGAAAGAAAGAAAGAAAGAAAGAAAAAGAAAGAAAGAAAGAGAAAGAAAGAAAGAAAGACTTAAACATAAAACCCAAAACTATAAAACTACTAGAAAATAAAACAGGTAAAACACTTCAGGACATCAGTCTAGGCAAAGATTTCATGGCTAAAACCTCAAAAGCACAGACAACTGTAATAGAAATAGACAAATGGGACTATATTAAACTAAAAAGCTGCACAGCAAAGGAAACAATCAACAGAGTGAAGAGACAACCTATTGGATGGGAGAAAAGATTTGCAAACCATGTATCTGATGAGATGCTAATATCCAATAAACAAAAATCATAACAACAAAAACCACAGGCCAGGCACAGTGACTCATGCCTGTAATGTCAACACTTTGGGAAGCCAAGCAGGAGGATTGCTTGAGCTCAGATGCTCAAGACTAGTCTGAGCAACATAGTGAGACCTCATCTCTACAAAAAATTTTAAAAATTAGCTATGCATGGTGGTTTGTGCCTGTGGTTCCAGCCACTTAGGAGGTTGAGGTGGAAGGATCACTTCAGCCCAGGTGGTGAAAGTTGCAGTGAAGCCATGACCTAGACACTGCACTCCAGCCTGGGCAATAGAGTGAGACACTGTCAAGAAGAAGAAGAAGAACAAGAGGAAGAAGAAGAGGAAGAGGAAGAGGAAGAGGAAGAAGAAGAAGAAGAAGAAGAAGAAGAAGAAGAAGAAGAAGAAGAAGAAGAAGAAGAAGAAGAAGAAGAAGAAGAGGAGAAGAAGAAGAAGAAGAAGAAGAAGAAGAAGAAGAAGAAGAAGAAGAAGAAGAAGAAGAAGAAGAAGAAGAAGAAGAAGAAGAAGAAGAAGAAGAAGAAGAGAAGAAGAAGAAGAAGAAGAAGGAGGAGGAGGAGGAGGAGGAGGAGGAGGAGAGAAGGAGAGAGAAGAGAGAAAAGAAGGAAGAAAGAAGAAAGAGAAAAGAAGAAGAAGGAGGAAGAAGAAGAAGAAGAAGAGAAAGAAGAAGAAGAAGAAGAAGAAGAAGAAGAAGAAGAAGAAGAAGAAGAAGAAGAAGAAGAAGAAGAAGAAGAAGAAGAAGAAGAAGAAGAAGAAGGAGGAGGAGGAGGAGGAGGAGGAGGAGGAGGAGGAGGAGGAGGAGGAGGAGGAGGAGGAGAAGGAGAAGAAGAAGAAAAAGGAGGAGGAGGAAGAGAAGAGAGGAAAGAAGAAAGAAAGAAGGAAGAAAGAAGAAAGAGAAAAGAAGAAGAAAGAAGAAGAGGAGGAGGAGTAGAAGAAGGATGAGGATGAGGAGGAGGAGAAGGAGATATTGGTGTTTATTAATGAAAACTGTTCTTTTGTCCTTTCTGTGGGCTTGATATTGAGAGGTGAAGCCAGCTGGACTTCCTGGGTCGAGTGGGGACTTGGAGAACTTTTCTGTCTTACCGGAGGATTGTAAAACGCACCAGTCAGCACTCTGTAGCTACCAAGAGGTTTGTAAAATACACCAATCAGTGCTCTGTAAAAACACACCAATCAGTGCTCTGTAGGTAGCAAGAGGTTTGTAAAATGCACCAATCAGCACTCTGTAAAATGGACCAATCAGCCAGATTCTAAAAGTAACCAATCACGTGGAGGATTGAGAAAATGGCATTCTGATAGGACAGAAACAAGACATGGGAGGGGACAAATAAGGGAATAAAAGCTAGCCACCCCAGTCAGCAGCAGTGACCATTTCGGATTCCCTTCCACGCTGTGGAAGCTTTGTTCTTTCACTCTTCACAATAAATCTTGCTGCTGCTCACTCTTTGCATCTGTACCATCTTTAAGAGCTGTAACACTCACCACAAAGTTCCGTAACTCCATTCTTGAAGTCAGCAAGACCAAGAACCCACCAGAAGAAACTAACTCCAGACACAACCTGAGGGCTTGTCCGGGATTTCGCCACACAATGAGTACCATTGGACCACTTTCACTTGCTATTCTGTCCTATTTTTCCTTAGAATTTGGGGGCTAAACATTGGGCACCTGTCAGCCAGTTAAAAGCTACTAGTGTGGCCGCCAGACTAAAGACACAGGTGTCAGGCTTTCTAGGAAAGGGTTCTCTAACAACCCCCAACTCTTCGGAGTTGGGAGTGTTGGTTTGCCTGGAACCAGCTTCTGCTTTTCCTGTACTTCTGGGCTGAGCCAAGGGTCGATAGAGAGGAAAGCCATTCAGCTCTGGGGTCCTGACAAAAAGTTGGTCGACCCTGCAGCCATGAGCAGAACTCTCAAAGTCACATTGCCCAAGCAAGGCTCATCCATCTATCCTATCTATCCTGATTGCCTCCTGGGTCCTAACGGCTGTCAGACAAACTTCCTCCCGCCTCTCTTCTCTGAGGCTAGTCCTGCTTCTAAAAACCACTCCCTGTCTCTGGTGCTTTTCTAGGTTCTCCTATAAGAATGATTTCTAGTATAAATTTCAGGACTCTGTTCCCTTCTTTAGGAACCCAGCATCACCAATCAGAAAGACATAATTTTTGCCAAAGCCCCATCAGAGTTGGGGGACTATCTGGAATTTTAGGATCCCTCCTCAGACTAGCAGGCCTAACAAAAGCTATTCCCAAAGCTAGGATATGGGGAGCTTCAGAAATTATATCCTTCCTATGTCCTCGGAAGTGAGGACAAAAGGCATCACTCTTCCAACCCTAGAGATCTTTTCCCTTCCTCAAGATATGGCTCTCCCCTCCATTTTGAGGAATATTATCTTTATAGAACAAGGGTAAGGTCTCAATACTAACAAGAAAAAACGCTTAGGACTCTAACAGGTTTTCAAGAATGCATCGGTAAGGGCCACTAAATCCAATTTTTCTCAGTCCTCTGGTCTAAGAAGAAAGGCAAGGGTGCAGGTTTTCGAGAGTGCATCAATAAGGGCCACTAAATCTGACCTTCTTTGATCATCTTTGTGGTCTATGAGGAAAACTAGTGTTTCCACTGCTGCTTCGGTGAGTGCAACTATTCCAATCAGCAGGGACCAGGGACCATTGTAGGTTCTTGCAGCGGGGCAGGGGTGGGGGGAACAAACAAACCAAAATCATGGGTGTTTCTTTCTTTCAAATGAGAAACACTCAGGTATCAACAGGCTCACCCTTGAAATGCATCCTAAGCCATTGAGACCAATTTGATCCACAAACTCTGAAAAAGAAACAGCTTATTTTTTTTCTGCACTATGGCCTGGCCCCAGTATTCTCTCTCTGGTGGGGAAAAATGGCCACCTGAGGGAAGTATAAATTACAATACTATCCTGCAGCTTGACCCTTTCTGTAAGACAGAAGGCAAATGGAGTGAAATACCTTATGTCCAAGCTTTCTTTTCATTGAAGGATAATCTACAACTATGCAAAGTTTGCAATTTATATTCCACAGGAGGACCTCTCAGCTTACCTCCATATCTTAGCCTTCCTATAACTCCCCTTTCTATTAATGATAAGTCTCCTCTAATCTCCCCCACCCAGAAGGAAACAAGCAAAGAAATCTCCAAGGGACCACAAAAAACCCCAGGCTATCAGTTATGCTCCCTTCAAGCTGTAGGGGGAGGGGAATTTGGCCCAACCCAGGTACATGCCCCCTTCTCCCTCTCTGATTTAAAGCAGATCAAGGTAGACATGGGGAAGTTTTCAGATGATCCTGATGTCCTACAGGGTCTAGGGCAAACATTTGACCTCACTTGGAGAGATGTCACACTATTGTTAGATCAAACCCCAGCCTTTAATGAAAAGAATGTGGCTTTAGTTGCAGCCTGAGAGTTTGGAGATACCTGGTATCTTAGTCAATAAATGATAGAATGACAGCTGAAGAAACGGTCAAATTCCCTATCGGTCAGCAAGCTATCCCCAGTATGGATCCCCACTGGGACCTCAACTCAGATCATGGGGACTGGAGTCGCAAACTTCTATTGACCTGTGTTCTAGAAGGACTAAGGAGAATAGGAAAAAACCCAGAAATTATTCAGTGATGTCCACCATAACTCAGGGAAAGTAAGAAAATCCTTCCGCCTTCCTTGAGTGACTACAGAAGGCCTTAAGAAAATATACTCCCTTGTCACCTGACTCCCTTGAGGATCAATTGATCCTAAAAGATAAGTTTATTACCCAATCAGCTGCAGACATCAGGAGAAAGCTACAAAAGTGAACCCTGGGCCCTGAACAAAATCTGGATGCATTATTAAACCTGGCAACCTCGGTGTTCTATAATAGGGACCAAGAGGAACAGGCCAAAAAGGAAAAGTGAGATCAGAGAAAGGCTGCAGCCTTAGTCATGGCCCTCAGACAAACTAACCTTGGTGGTTCAGAGAGGGCAGAAAATGAAGCAGGTCAATCACCTGGTATGATTTATTATCAGTGTGGTTTGCAAGGATACTTTAAAAAAGACTGTCCAAAGAGAAACAAGCCACCCCCTCACCCATGTCCACTATGCTATGGCAATCACTGGAAGGCTGACTGACCCAGCGGACAAAGGTTCTCTGAGCCAGAAGCCCCCAACCAGGTGATCCAACAACAGGACCGAGGGTGCCCGGGGCAAGCGCCAGCTCATGTCATCACCCTCACTGAGCCCCAGGTAAGATTAACCATTGAGGGCCAAGAAATTGACTTCCTTGTGGACACTGGCATGGCCTTCTCAGTGTTAATCTCCTGCCCCAGATGACTGTCCTCAATGTCTGTTACCATCCGAGGAATCCTGAGACAGCCTGTAACCAGGTATTTCTCCCACCTCCTCAGTTGTAACTGGGAGACTTTGTTTTTTTCACATGCCTTTATTGTTATGCCTGAAAGCCCCACACCCTTATTAGTGAGGGACATATTGGCCAAAGCTGGAGCTATTATCTATACGAATATGGGGAACAAGTTACCCCTTTGTTGTCCCCTACTTGAGGAGGAAATCAACTCTGAAGTCTGGGCATTGGAAGGACAATTCAGAAGTGCAAAAAATGTCTGTGCAGTCCAAATCAGGATAAAGGACCCCACCACTTTTCCTTATCAAAGGCAATATCCCTTAAGGTCTGAATCTCATAAAGGATTACAGGATATTGTTAGACATTTAAAAGCTCAAGGCTTAGTAAGAAAATTCAACAATCCCTGCAACACCCCAATTCTAGGAGTACAAAAACTGAATGGTCAGTGGAGACTCATGCAAAATCTTAAACTCATCAATGAGTCAGTAACTCCTCTATATCAAACCCCTATACCCTGCTCTCTCAAATACCAGAGGAAGCAGAATGGTTCACTGTTCTGGACCTTAAGGATACCCTCTTCTGCATACCCCTGCACTCTGACTCCCAGTTTCTCTTTCCCTTTGAGGATCCCACAGACCACACATCCCAACTTACATGGACGGTCTCGCCCCAAGGGTTTAGGGATAACCCTCATCTGTTTGGTCAGGCACTGGCCCAAGATCTAGGCCACTTGTCAAGTCCAGGTACTCTGGTCCTTCAATATGTGGATGATTTATTTTGGCTACCGGTTCAGAAGCCTCATGCGCTACTCTAGATATCTTGAACTTTCTAGCTAATCCAGGGTACAAGGCCCAGCTCTGCCTACAACAAGTCAGATAGCTATGTCTAATCTTAGGCAGAAAAACCAGGGCCCTCAGCAAGGAACGAATAGTGCCTATACTGGCTTATCCTCACCCTCAGAAGACAACCCCACAATCAGTGGCATATCTAAGTAAGGAAAGTGATGTGGTAGCAAAAGGCTGGCCTCACTGTTTACGGGTAGTTGTGGCAGAGGCCATCTTTGCATTAGAGGCTATCAAAATAATACAAGGAAAGGATCTCACTGTCTGGACTACTCATGATGTAAATGGTATACTAGGTGCCAAAGGAAATTTATGGCTATCAGACAACCGCCTGCTTAGATACCAGGTGCTACTCCTTGAGGGACCAATGCTTCAAATACACATGTGTGTGGCCCTTGGCCCTGCTGTTTTTCTCCCAGAGGATGAGGAACCAATCAAGAATGACTGAATGACTGCCAACAAATTGTAGCCCAGACTTATGTCGCCCAAGAGGATGTCTTAGAAGTCCCCTTAGCTAATTCTGACCTTAACTTATATACCGATGGAAGTTCATTTGTGGAGAATGGGATATGAAGGGCAAGTTATGCCATAGTTAGTGATGTAACAGTACTTGAAAGCAAGCATCTTCCCCCAGGGACCAGCACTCAGTTAGCAGAACTAGTGGCACTTACCAGAGCCTTAGAACTGGGAAAGGGAAAAAGAACAAATGTGTATACAGATAGCAAGTATGCTTATCTAATCCTACATGCCCATGCTGCAATATGGAAAGTAAGGGAGTTCCTAATCTCTGGGGGAACCTCCATTAAATACCACAAGGAAATCATGAAGTTATTGCATGCAGTGCAAAAACCCAAGGAGATGGCAGTCTTACACTGCCAAAGCCATCAAAAAGGTGAAGGAGAAAAGGTGAAAAGGCAGAAGGAAACTGTTGGATAGATTCTGAGTCCAAAATTGCTGCCAGGCAGAACCTCCCATTAAAAATACCTATAGAATGTCCCTTGGTATGGAACAACCCTCTCCAAGAGATTAAGCCCCAATATTTCCCAACCGAAACATGGGGACTTTCACAGGGTCATAGTTTTCTCCCCTCAGGGTGGTTCACAACAGAAGAGGGAAAGGCACTCATACCCAAAGCCAACTGGTGGAAAATACTTAAGACCCTCCACCAAACTTTTCATATGGGTATTGAAAACACTCATCAAATGGCTAAATCCCTATTTACAGGGCCAAATCTCCTCCAGACCATCCAACAAGCAGTCAAAGCCTGTGAGGTATGCCAAAGGAATAATCCCTTGGTCCATCACAGGGCCCCTCTCAGGGAACAAATAATAGGGCACTATCCTGGAGAGGACTGGTAGTTAGACTTCACCCATGTGCCTAAGTCTAAGTGATTTCAATACTTATTAGTCTGTGTTGATACCTTTGTAAATTGGATAGAAGTCTTCCCCTGCAAGACAGAGAAGACTCAGGAAGTGGTTAAAGTCCTAATTCATGAAATAATTCCTAGATTTGGGCTTTCCCAAAGTTTACAAAGTGACAATGGTCCGACTTTTAAAGCCATGGTAACAGGGAATTTCCAGGGTACTAGGGATACCGTATTACTTCCACTGTGCCTGAAGTCCACAATCCTTAGCAAAGTTGAGAAGGCAAATCCCTGTAACCATGAATACCATCTTAACTTTCCAAGCCCCTCTATGCATCCAACGCAACCTGTTATCAGGCCTGCCCCCAGGGAACCTACTATCCCATCAGTGTAATTACATGCTACAACTTCAAGCCACAGCTGATTGTAGTAACTTCCGAGTCACCCCAACAGCTCCATTCAGATGGCTTGTCCACCTCTCAGGGCTTCCAAAAATCATCACCTCCTCCCTGCTTAACAAACAGTCCAGGTTTTGTAATGGCAAACATACTCCCTGCATGACCATTCACCCCCAGACCCTCTGCAGCAGCACCCACACCACTAGTGAATGCCTCCTCATCCCCTCTTTCAATTAATCTCTTGAATGGTTCCTAGTAGTTACAAAATGGTTTTTTCCCCAATGGGAAAACAGAACACGGGGAGCCACTCAGTTTGCTCCCAGTACCCCTTTCCAGCCACTCACCGGAGCCACCTTGGCAAGTACTCTAGGAGTATGGGAAAATGAAACCAACAAACTCACACACCTTTTTAACATACACATCCAGTTCTGTCTACCCAGCCAAGGCATATTCTTCTTATGTGGAACGTCAATCTATATCTGCCTCCCCACCAACTGGACAAGCACCTGTACCTTAGTCTTCCTAAGTCCCAACATTAACATAGCCCAGACCCTATCAGTGCCCCTCAAAGTTCAAGTCAATCAGCACAGGGCCATACAACTAATACTCCTACTTACAGGGTTAGGAATGGCCACTGCTACAGGAACCAGAATAGTAGGTTTATCCACTTCCTTTATCTTAATACCACATGCTCTCAAAGGATTTCTCAGACAGTTTGCAAGAAATAAAATCTATCCTTACTCTACAATCCCAAATAGACTCTTTGGCAGCTGTGACTCTCCAAAACCACTGAGGCCTCCTCACTGCTGAGAAAGGAGGACTTTGCACCTTCTTAGAGGACGAGTGTTGCTTTTACACTAACCAGTCAGGGTTAGTATGAGACACCACCCAGCGTTTACAGGAAATGTCTTCTGAAATCAGACAATGCCTTTCAAATTCTTATACCATCCTCTGGAGTTGGGCGACATGGCTTCTACCCTTTCTAGATCTCATGAGAGCATCTTGCTATTATTTGCCTTTGGGCCCTGTGTTTTTAAACTCCTTGTCAAATTTGTTTCCTCCAGGATGGAGGACATCAGGCTACACAGATAGTTTTGCAAATGAAACCCCAAATGAGCTCAACTCACAACTTCTACTGAGGACCCCTGGATCAACCCGCCGGCCCTTTGATGCCTCCAAAGTTCCCCTCTGGAGATATTACAACTGCAGGGCCCCTTCTTCACCCCTATCCAGCAGGAAGTAGCTAGAGCAGTCAATGCCCAATTCCCAACAGCAGCTGGGGTGCCCTGCTTAAAGGTTATATTGAGAGGTGAAGCCAGCTGTACTTCCTGGGTCCAGCAGGGACTTGGAGAACTTTTCTGTCTTACAAGAGGGTTGTAAAATGCACCAATCCGTGCTCTGTAGCTAGCAAGAGGTTTGTAAAATGGCCCAATCAGAGCTCTGTAAAACGGATCAATCAGAGCTCTGTAAAATGGACCAATCAGCACTCTGTAAAATGGACCAATCAGTGCTCCCTAAAATGGACCAACCAGCAGGATTCTAAAAGTAACCAACTGCAAGGAGAATTGAGAAAAGGGCATTCTGATAAGACAGAAACAGGACATGGGAGGGGACAAATAAGGGAATAAAAGCTGGCCACCCCAGCCAGCAGCTGCAACCAGCTCAGGTCCCCTTCCATGCTGTGGAAGCTTTGTTCTTTCACTCTTCACAATAAATCTTGCTGCTGCTCACTCTCTGGGTCCGTGCCATCTTTAAGAGCTGTAACACTCACAGCGAAGGTCCACAGCTCCATTCTTGAAGTCAGTGAGACCACGAACCTGTCAGAAGGAACTAACTCCAGACACAATATTTTTCATTTTAAAATTTTTTTCTTTATTTCTTCTAAAAAAAAAATGGGATACATGTGCAGAACATGCAGGTTTGTTGCATAGGTACACGTGTTCCATGGTGATTTGCTGCACTTATTGACCTGTTCTCTGAGTTCCCTCTCCTCACCTCCCACCCTACAACAGGCCCTAATGTGTGTCATTCCCCTCTCTGTGTCCATGTGTTCTCATTGTTCAGCTCCCACTTATGAGTGAGAACATGTAGTGTTTGGTTTTCTGTTCATGTGTTAGTTTGCTGAGGATGATGACTTCCAGCTTCATCCATGTCCCTGCAAAGGACATGATCTCATTTCTTTTTATGGCTGCATAATAGTCCATGATATTTTTTCAAAAGAAAATATTTGCTTCCAACAGAAGATTTTATATGAAAATCTGCATTTGCAGCTTTTACTGAAAAGAGCCTAAGGCTTTGCCATACTGGGCTCATTTTATTAAATAGCAACATTTAGCTGAATTGAATAGATAGAGAAAGTACTTTCCAGTCAGATCATATCTGACCCACTTTCCTCAAGTATGTTACCCTCCTCACTCCTGTAGGCATTTGCATGTGTAGTCACAAGCAAATGTGGTTTAGAAATTGTTCAGTGAACCATGTTGGAAAATATCCCTAAGCACAAGTACTAAAGATGGTCTGTTATGTTATCTTCCAAGCACACAGTGGAAGGAAAAAAATTAAGTTTTCTATTACTGCCACAGCTTCTATAATTACTACCTTTCTTGTGCCCTAGGTTAATATCTAAAATTAGCTTTATGCTTTCTCAAACACATTTCACCAGCTCCCTCTGCTGATCCAATCTGAAGGATAAAACAGCTTAAATTCCTTGTTAAGTCCTGAACTTTAAAATCACATTTCTGGGGTCCGAGAACTCCAAGCATGAAAGAACTTGATGAGGTAATGGTCATCTAAATAACTTTCTCCTTTGGACAGCTCCTATGGTAATTCAAGCAAGAGTCAGGGTGTAGACGTTTGTTTCCAAAAGTAGAACTCCTGTTTCACTGAGAAAGCTGATTTGGGGTGATTTGGCGCCCTCTACAGACTGTAATGGCAAGAGCGACGCTATCATGTGCTTCTCATAAGTTTTAGGGCTTTGCCAGAACTGTGACGTTGAGGAGGGTGGGGTAAAGGGGCAGGAAGGGTTTATGATCTGCCAATCCAACAGCTGTATTCTAACTCACCATTCGGCCCTCCCTTAAGATCACGGAAGTAGCACACTTGTCTCCTACACAACTTTTTTCTTGGTCGGTATACTTTCTGCTGTCACTAGCAAAGCAGAAAAGACGAATGGCTTTTGTTTTATACTGAGGGCACTTTTACAAAAGTCATCTTTCCGTTTATTTTTCTTTTAGAAAAAAGAATTTGGGTTTTGAGCTTTAAAAAAAAAAAAAAAAAAAAAAAAAAAAGACAAACACCTTCCTTGCCTATTTGACTTTGAGAAATAATTTAAGTCAAAGAATCTGCTCTATGCTAACCAAGGTAAGTGTCCTGGATTTTTTTTTTTTTTTTTTTTAATGGGGAAATGATCCAGAAACTGCTTTCACAAAAGATGAGTGTTCTTCTTTGAGTGTGTTCCTTAAGAATGAATGTGATTATCTTCTTTTGGGGTCTCTTGACTAGGGCTAAAGCAAGAGAATTAAGGAGAAAGTCAGGAAGCAAAGGGAAGTTGTAAGGAAACAAAGTTATGTTGTGGATGGAACCATCCAAAAGGAAGTTGTCAATGAGATAAACAGAATCATGAGTCTTTCAGTAACTCCAGGCTCACCTCTGATTTCATCTTATGAATGAGATGGAAATGCCAGCCATTGGGAAACAAAATACCCCACAGATGGTGTGAAAAAAAATACTGTAACACAGTAAGAGCATGGTAGGATGATGATAAGAAACATAAAATGATCAAATTCCAAATTCAAAGAAATCATAATTGATTACATGATTTGCAAATCACCCAAGTCTTTCCGTGTCTCATAAAGGATTCCTACATTTGCTCAGTCAGGTGTGGGCTGGGGTTTTCCGGTTGTTCAAAGGTCTAGTTCAATAGGTCAGGGCTCTTTCTGCCAAGGGACTAAATATAAGCAGCCTATGGCCGACATGGTGGCTCATGCCTGTAATTCCAGCACTTTGGGAAGCCAGGGCGGGCAGATCACTTGAGATCAGGAGTTTGAGAGCAGCCTGACCAACACAGTGAAACCCCGTCTCTACTAAAAATACGAAAATTAGCCAGGCGTGGTGCTGCATGCCTGTAGTCTCAGCTACTCAGGAGGCTGAGGCAGAAGAATCACTTGAACCTAGGAGGCGGAGGTTGCAGTGAGCCAAAATTGTGCCACTGCACTCCAGCCTGGAAGACAGAGTGAGACTCCATCTCAAATAAATAAATATAAGCAACTTTTGAGCAACCAAGTACCTTATGAAGTCCACTTTATAGTTTACAGAGTTTGCACACACATGTTCTCCCAATCCTTCAAGCCTGCAGTATTCTCTCCTACCTTTGAATTCATATCTTTTTTTTTTTTTTGCACCAATTACTTGCTTTTCAGACATAAGAACAGTCCTTTCAAACTAGAAGGAAACAAAGAGAAAGCCACTTGAACCCTCTGTTTTACAAATGTGGAAGCACTGACTCAGAGAAATCGAGAATTTTGTCCAGGGTTACAAGCTAATTAGAGGCAGAAGCAGAACTAGAACTCAGATCTCTCAATTTCCAGTTCACTTACTACCTTCATCTACTGACTCGAGGCAAAATTTAAAATGGTTGCTCCCATTCAGAAATGTATAGTCTGTAAATATGGATTAATTTTAAAAAGTACAAATTCCCAATTTGTTTCTACTGCCTGTAGAGTCTCTAAGTCAGTCCTTAAAGTGCTTTTGCCCAGCACCTTTTTAACCCACAGCCCACTCTGTCACTAACTAGGTCTCTAGGCAGGGATAAACAGGCCAGGAGAGTGCAAGCATTCGTGCCTAGAGCATGCTGCTACCATAGGACTTAGCACAAGGTAGCATCAGTCTCTCCATATACAACATCTTAAGAGCAGTCATTGTCTTTTTTTAATTCTGAGACTTTACTACTATTTCTTAGTTGCAGCGTCTTGATTATCTTCAGGGCCCACGCTTGGCTTAGTACTTGCACTTAGAGGTACCCAGGGATATTTGTTGAATGAATTAATTTGCTGCCAGTCTATTCATGCCAGTATATTTTTCACTTTGGCAATTTAGTTAGCAGCCATTTCTTTTTATGTTATTATTGCAGAGAGAGAGCACAGCAAAGATCTGCCCGCCCCAGGCCTCTACCTAGTGGCCTGGAAATTCAAGTATTCTTATTGGTGGAGGCTATTTATTTCTGGTTAAAAGCTGTCTAAACCTCCTACTCCTCAACTCAAAGGAAAACACAGGTATGTCTGCCTACTCCTTTCCAAACTTGTTGATACATTTTATCTGTGAGAACTGTCTTTGCCAAGGAGAAGAAAAGGAAGAAAGGAGACAAGTAGGGAGGTAGAGAATGAACACTGAGTAAATATTTTGTGTAAGGCACTTTTTTTGTGTAAGTAATATCATGTTTTTTAAAACGCAAATAATCCTTCAACATAGGTATTTTTCTTATTTTACAAAGAATATATCTAAGGTTGCTCCAGTAGTTTGCTCTGGCCAGTTGGTAGCAGAGAAAGTTCGAATCCAACTCTGCTGCCTCCAAAATCCATTTTCATTGCATTCCCATATAGCTCTCTCAAGTAAACGGGATTCCCAAATAAAAAGTCTAAGAGGAAAAATGATACCTTTTGTAATAGATAATGAAGCCAGGTATGGCAGTCTCAGCCTCGCAAAGGGCAAGGCAGCAAATACATTCTGAAATTGAAGGCCCTAGGAAATTCGTCTGATCCTCATTGCAAGTTCATGAGTCTGCCTTAGAGTCAGGTAAGTCTGAGGGTCCCTGGAGGACTCAGGAGTCTTTCTTTACTCCCTGCAGTCAGTAAATTCACTTTGACTCTGTGCCTTCTGATCTGGGGCTTCTGATCTGATTAAGAGGCAAGCTACAAAGCCATAGAGAAAAACTCCTCCAAGCCCATCCCAAAGGTGCAGCAGCAAACCTGAGCAAAGATGAAGAGGCAGGAGAATCACTTGAACCCGGGAGGTGGAAGTTGCAGTGAGCCGAAATTGCGCCACTGCACTCTAGCCTGGAAGACAGAGTGAGACTCCATCTTGAATAATTAATAAATATAAGCAATTTGAGAACCAAGTACCGTATGAAGGTGAGGGAAACCACAGGATACCTCAGGCTCTCAGACCAACAGCATGTTCATGTCTTGGTTTCAGATCCTGAAATCCATACTCAGTGCAAACTCTGCCTCTTATTAGCAGTGTAGCCTTAAGTTGTTTCAAATGATTATGCTAATTTCCCATTTACTGGTCCTAATAGCTAAAAAAATATATGCTCTCTTGTTTCCCCAAGGCAAATACCACTGCGATAAGTGACATGAGACTACAAAAATCACACAGGGGTTATACAGCTAGATCTATCCTCAAAAAATACTGTATCTTCAAAGGCAAAGTGAAATGAGTTATATATGTTTCATAAAACAACAGAATACTTTGAGGTCTCAGCTATTGTTTGTGTGTCTTCTGAATTGGCCAAGGAGGTTGCAGGGAAAAGCAGCACTTGCAACTAAGTCCACATGACATATTAAGGGCCGCAGTGTGACATAAACTTGGTTTACTAGAATTAACTCAGCCCATTTGATTGAGGCAAAAGCAATGTGAGATGTGCAGAAGGCTAAATGATAAAATCCAGAAAAATTGGTAAAAACTGGTCCTATATCCCCATGTATATGTATGAGTACACTTCCTCCAGTTCCCACTGGCAAGCATGAGCATCCCCATTTCTAGCTGACATCGTCTTGGGCTCCGGAATATCCCTTATGACGTTCCTTGGGGACTTTGTTTTCTATTATGGTCAGTCTTACCTCTCCGCAAGGTTAAGAACCTCCCCTCAACCCATGTAATATCCTCTTTTTATGGCAAGGCATGGCCGTGACCAGCTATTCTTCAAGACTCTACATGCTTTGAATCAAAACCAACATTTCTACTGACTGAAATTCCTGGGATTCAGAGGCACAAAGTGATAGCAAAGAGCCCCTCTAATACTGAGAAATTCTAGCATCCCAATGGGGTCGAGGTACTGTCTACACTCTGAAATACTACAGATTGAGCACTCCTTATCCAAAATAGTTGGGACCAGGCCGGGCATGGTGGCTTACCTCTGTAATCCCAGCACTTTGGAAGGTTGAGGCCAGCAGATCACTTGAGGTCAGGAGTTCGAGGCCAGCCCGGCCAACATGGTGAAACCCCATGTCTACTAAAAATACAAAAATTAGCTGGGCATGGTGACAGGCACCTGTAATCCCAGCTACTTGGGAGGCTGAGGCACAAGAATCACTTGAACCTCAGAGATGGAGGTTGCAGTGAGCTGAGATTGCACCACTAAACTCCAGCCTGGGTGACAGAGCAAGACTCTGTCTCAAAAATAATAATAATAATAATACTTGGGGTGAGAAATGTTTCAGTAGGATGAACATGGTGGCTCACTCCTGTAATACTAGCACTTTGGGAGGCCAAGGCAGGAGGATCACCTGAGCCCAGGAGTTCAAGACCAGCCTGGGCAATATGGTGAGACCCCATTTCTATAAAAAAAAATTAATTAAAATAAATAAAAAATAAATGTTTGAGATTTCAAGTCTTCAGATTTTGGAATATTTTTATTGTACTTACTGGTTGAACATCCCAAATCTAAAATCTGAAATACTCTAGTGAGCATTTATTTTGAGTTTCATGTCAGTATTCAAAAAGTTTTGGATTTTGGAGTATTTCAAATTTTGGATTTGGGGGTTTGGGTTTTTCAACCCTCAATAGCTAAATTTAGTGGAGCATTTACTATGTAGCAGGCACATTTCTAAAACCATTCCGACATTTATCAGTCATCTAATCTTCCTAACAACCCTTTAAAGTCATTATTATTATTACTATTAAAACGGAAAAGTTCTCTGACCCCTTGCAGAACTTGCTACAGCAGTGTGGCTTGTTTGCATGTTCAAACCCCTTATAGGAAGGGGAACATGCAGATGGGCAGGTGCAGGAGCCAGGGCTAGTGCTTTTGGGCTCTGGCCCCCAGTAGGATCTACAGGTGTGTTAAAATTAATGCTCTTTTAGCAGTTGCCATTTATGGACAGCTAAGTATGAGCAGTTCAGTGGAGATTCAGGTGACACTCTTTTACACCCTGCCCTCTTGGTACCCAGGTCCTTGTCCAAAGTCCAGGAAGAATCAGGTCACATGGACTTGAAGCATGGTGAATGCAGGTATTTTACTGAGTGGTGGCAGTGGCTCTCAGGGGACTTGTTGGGGAACTGGAAAGGGGATGGAGTGAGAAGATGATCTTCCCCTGGAGTTTGGCCATCCTGGGCCAATCCCCTCTCCAACCATCCCCAGTTGAACTCCTCTTGACATTCAAACACTCCTTCTCTTCTCTCCTTCTCTGCCACGCCGCTCTGCTCTGCCAGTGGAGCTTGGGGTTTATATGGGCATGGAATAGGGGCACGGTGGGCCAGAGTGGTCTTGGAAAAGGCAACACTGGGGTGCAAAAACAGGAATGCCTGTTCCCATTTAGGGCTGTAGGTTTCCAGGCTTGAGAGTGGGGCCTTTGCCAGGGAACTGTTCTCTTCTACTCAGTATTTCCTTGCCTCCTGTTGGTATTACTATTATTACCATTCACATTTTACAGATGAGAAAACTGAGGCATAGACAGGATAGTTAGCCGAAGATCACACAGTTAATAAGTAGTGAAGCCAAGACTTAAACCAAAACAATCTGATTTCAGAACCTGCATTTTTAAGCAGCATGTGATTCTGCTCCCACTCAAAGATGAAAAAAAAAAATGCATATATATCACTATAAAAGTTGAGTCTTGTGACAAGGGCTCCCTTCCAAACTTGTTAAATAAAGAAGTTCTGCTTGACTTTCCTCTAACAGAGCATACCATGGCCAAGAAAGTTGCAGTGATTGGAGCTGGTGTGAGTGGCATCTCCTCCATCAAATGCTGTGTGGATGAGGACCTGGAGCCCACCTGCTTTGAGAGAAGTGATGACATTGGGGGATTATGGAAGTTTACTGTACGTGGTTCACATCCTCTTATCTCTATCAGTCATGATCTGGCCATTTGCTTTGTCTCTGCTCAGACATGGTGGCTTTAGCCTGTCTTGGTGATCAAGTAAGGGAGTGGCTTCCTACAACAGCACAAACATGTGCGTAATGCAGTGTTAAACACTAGGCAGGATGCAGTCTGATTGGTGAGGAATCTTGAGAGTGTGCAGACTTGGGTCAGGGACAGTTGGAAGAGAGAGAAAAAAAGAGTTAAGTCTGATAGATAAGCATAGTATTGGACATTTATGATGATTTCTGGACCGTAGACTTTCTAAGACAAAGCTGCAGAGTGTAACATCAGGCAAACTGAATAGCATTGGTGAACATAAAAAAGATTACACTCTAGGGAGAATGGAAGTTGGCAACAGGGAGTGGAACCACAACCCCCAGACATTGTTCAGGTCTTTAGGAACCGAACTGGCAAGAGTGAGGCAGGGCCCCAGACCTTGGAAGGCCTTGCGGGAGGGGGAGGGTTCGCTGTCACATTTTCAGAATAGAAAGAACTCAGGCACTAACCAATCCTTCTTAGAAGTGGAATATTTAGGCTCGGAGGCTACACTTAGGTCCAGGCCACCTATTAGGTGACTTGAGCATCAGACAGTGGGGATGGAAGTGTTTAAATACCACCTGCCTCTGGTCAGGATTGGTGCTGGTTACTGGAAGTAGCAGAGTATCCAGTAGGGACTGAGGGATCTGCCCCAGTGGTGAAGTATAAGAAGGTATCAGAAGGTTTATGCCTGTAATCCCAGCACTTTGGGAGGCTGAGGTGGGAGGATCACTTGAGGCCAGGAGCTCAAGACCAGCCTGGGCAGCATAGCGAGACCCTGTCTCTACAAAAAATAGAATTAAAAACAAACAAACAAAAAATAAGATGGAAGCTAGGCAGGCCCAAGTACTAAATGCTATAGGGGAAAAGAATAGTGACATTCATTCAACAGGCATGAATGAGAGAAGCCTTCATAGAAGACATGTTGTTTGCTATTAATAGATCTCTGATGGATGATGAATAAAACAGAATAAGCAACTACATATAAGCAGGAGTAGTCATAACCCTAGGATTATAGTATACTAGGAGGAAAAAAACTTTGGTATATCGTTAATCTCATCAAGCCACCAAATGTTAATATGGAAGGAAAATATTGGGTCTGGTTTATGTAGCTTCTGCTATTTGGCCCCACAGTTGGTTTGGTTTACTTCTGCTATTCTAAAGTAATACAGATTAATTTTAGAAAACAATCTTGAGTTAAACAAATAGGGAAAAAAGGAAAAATATAAATTAAGTAACAATACTCGCAAATTAGTACTATTAAAATTTCAATGTAATTTCTCTCAGTCATAAATATACAGTTGTCTCTTGGTGTCCGTGGGGGTTTAGGTATCCCTTTGGTTTTGCCGTGGATACCAAAATTCACAAATGCTCAAGTTCCTGATAGAAAATGGCATAATAATATTTGCGGGTAGCCTACACACATCCTCCTGAGTATTTTAAATGTTCTCTAAGTTACTTATAATGCCTAATACAATATAAACGTTATATAAATAGCTGTGACACTGTAATGTTCATGGAATACTCACAAGGAAAGAAATATGTACATGTTCAATACATATGGAAGCATCCTTTATTTTTTGCAAATATTTTCCATCCTTGGTTGATTGAATCCATGGATCTAGAACCTACAGATACAGAGGGCCAGTTGTACTATTTTTTTTTTCAAAAATATTATCATAATATTAATTTTCACTCATTCAACAAGTATTTATGTCCTTCTGCAAGGACACAATGATGAATAAGATAGACAGGGACTCTGTCCTTCTTGCAGTCTGGTGAGAAACAGAAACAGTAAATAGGGAATTACAACACAGTGTCTTCAGGTTCGTGGTAGAAGTACAGGATGCAGCAAGGCCACATCAGCTACCTTATGCAGCTCTGTTGGGTCATGGATGACTTCTTAGAGAAAGTGACAGCTAAGAAAGAGGCTTAAGGGAGACACAGAGTTTAGCTTCAGCCACAAGAAGTTCATTGGTGTCTTTAATATAGACCTATTTGTTTTGTTGTTTTGTTTTTGAGTGATGGAGATTGAATCAAGACAAGTTGAGGACTTCATGACAAAACAGAGGCTACAGTAAATGGTTCTTCTATGAAGAATGAGATAGGATGAGAGAGACAGGGCTGAAGGGGACATAGGTTGAGAGGATGTTTTGTTTGTTTTTAAAATTAGAGTATTTTGTGCTGATGAGAAGGAGCCAATAGAGGGAGGTAGATTGGGAATATACGGAGACAATAATGAGAAAAATTAGTAAGGTATTCCCTGAGGAAAGCCAAAAAGGAAGATGCCCAGGGCATGAGTGGAGGGAGTAGCCATGCCAGTGGAAGAATGAAAAGATAAACAAGACAGATAATGAGCCCTGCATTCATGGAATTGTTTAAGGACAATGTTAGTCTTGGAGAGCCCTATTTAATTTGGTTAGCTTCTTTGTGGTTTGAAAAATATATTGAATTTAATTATACAATCCCACCAATGATTTCTGATAATTATAGCATAGACACCTAATGCTGGGTTTCCTGGAACTCTTTAAAGTTACAAATAGTGGCTCAGTACAGTGGCTCATGCCTGTAATCCAGGCATTTTAGGAGGCCAAGTTGGGTGGATCACTTGAGGCCAGGAGTTAGACACCAGCCTGGCCAACATGGTGAAATCTTGTCTCTACTAAAAATACAAAAATTAGACAGGCATGGTGGTGCACACATGTAATCCCAACTATCTGGGAGGCTGAGGCATGAGAATTGCTTGAACCCAGGAGGCGGAGGTTGCAGTGAGTCAAAATCGCGCCACTGCACTCCAGCCTGCGTGATAGAGTGAGACTCCATCTCAATCGATCAATAAAAATAAATAAAATTACAAATGGGACATTAATTGCTATAACCCCCCTCTCAGTGAGGCTAGCATGATCCACCATGATCTCTGTTCTCTTGCTCCTATCTCCATTATCCCAACAAGCTAACTATGCCTTCACCACAGGAATCTTCCAAAGATGGGATGACCAGGGTCTACAAGTCATTAGTGACAAATGTCTCTAAGGAAATGTCATGTTACAGTGACTTCCCTTTCCACGAAGATTATCCTAATTTCATGAACCAGGAAAAATTTTGGGACTATCTCCAAGAATTTGCTGAGCACTTTGACCTCCTGAAATACATTCAGTTTAAGGTAAGATTCTTTGAGTTATGGAAGATGAATTTGATGGGGGCTGGCCTATTCAGCAATCTAATGAAAATTGGATGTTTAAAGTAAACTTTTTATTGATTTTATCTCTAAATAAATAGGAAGAAAATAAGGACTCCTCTCTTCTGCTGCTGCTCAAGTTTTACTCAGATAAATCATTAAAATACTGAATTGGGGACGGGTGCAGTGGCTCACACCTGTAATCGTAACACTTTGGGAGGCCAAGGCGGGCAGATCGCTTGTTGTCAGGAGTTCAAGACCAGTCTGGCCAACATGGTGAAACTCCGTCTCTGCTAAAAGTACAAAAATTAGCTGGGTGTGGTGGTGTGCACCTGTGATCCCAGCTTCTCAGGAGGCTGAAGCATGAGAATTGCTTGAACCTGGGAGGCAGAGGTTGCAGTGAGCCAAGATCATGCCACTGCACTCTAGCCGGAGCCACAGAGTGAGACTCCGTCTCAAAAATGAAATAAAATAAAATAAAATACTGAATTGGTTGATTCATCCTCTAAATGCCAAACTCTCATTCAGGATGAAATTTTGACTTTTTTTAAGAGAGAAAAAAAGAATTTTGTTCACGAAGCCCATTGGGGGAAAAAAAAATCTAGACATCTGAACCATAGAAATTATAATAAGGCAAAACTAATTTTCCTAAATTTCCCAAAGCACCGGGCATTGTAACTCATCTCTTTCTCACCAGGAATAAAACACAACTGTTTCTTCCTTCTACTGAAAGATTCAAATGTCTCAAGTCAAAGTCTATATTGCCACCTTTGTGAGTCTGCATAAGTTACTTAACTTCTCTAAGAAGATGATAAATCAACATTAATAGACCTCCTGTCATGGGACTTGGCCTACTGAAAGTAACAGACATGGTTACCACACCAGTCATTGCATGAGGTCCAGGGGTGTTGGTGACAAGTGAGTGTTTGTCTTTCACTTTTAGACCACTGTGTGTAGCATAACGAAGCGTCCAGACTTCTCCGAAACTGGTCAGTGGGATGTTGTCACAGAGACAGAGGGCAAGCAAAATAGAGCTGTCTTTGATGCTGTTATGGTGTGCACTGGACATTTCCTGAATCCCCATTTACCTTTGGAAGCCTTTCCTGGTGAGTCATTTCTACCTGAGACCATGCCTATGCTTCTGGGTTCTTCTAGAAGTAAACTTACTGATTTGCAATTGAAAATACCTTCCCATGATTATAGATAGCTTTATATTCACTCTCAAAAATGATATGTGCAAAATTACTTTAAAAGGTGTATAAGGCACTATGTAGGTGGTGTCGGGTCTTATTTATTAATATAAATGTTGTTATTATTGTTTGAGCTTTCTAATGTGTGTCTAATTGAAATTCAGTGATCAAGTAAAGCTCAAAACAACCAGGTCTGTCATGAAAAAGAAGAGGCTTTGATTTTAGGGATTAAATTACAGGTAATTTGAATCAGGACTGGCCTGTAATAGAACATACAGGAAATGAGAGTATATTTTTTTTTTTGAAGAAACAAACCAGAAATTAAACATGTAAAGCAATATATTCAACCTTCTCTAGAGTTGGAGGTTCTTGGACAAATAAAAATTAAAAAAGGAAAAAAAAGCAATATATTCACCCTTCAAAACAGTCAACACAATAATCATACAATTCTTCGGCCGGGCATAGTGGTTCATGCCTGTAATCCCAGCACTTTGGGAGGCCGAGGCAGGGAGATCACTTGAGGCCAGGAGTTGGAGACCAGCCTAGGCATCATGCTGAAACCCTGTCTTTACTAAAAATACAAAAATTATCTGGGCATGGTGACTCATACCAGTAATCCCAGCTACTCAGGAGGCTGAGGCACGAAAATTGCTTGAACCTGGAGGGGTGGCGGTTGCAGTGAGCAAAGATCATGCCACTGCACTTCAGCCTGGGCCACAGAGTGAGACTGTCTCAAAAGTAAATGAACAAATAAATAAATTATCATACAACTCTTAAACCAGGGCTATCCACAAAAAGGAGTTTTAGAACCTTCCATTTGGAAATGCTTTTCACTGTGACAGCATATTCTTTTTAATAGACTCATGACTGTCAAATTGCCATCATTTGAGGTCAAAACCAATTATTTGAAAAGTCAAAAGCTATTCAAATTCAGTTGAGGGAAATAAAATTAATACAATTGAGGATTACTAAAATGTAATAAAGCTACTCTTTGTTACATATCAGTGGCCCTAACAGCAATTGAATAGGTGAGTTTTTTTGTTGGTTTTTTTTTTGTTTGTTTTGTTTTTTTTTGAGACAGAGTCTCGCTCCGTCACCCAGGCTGCAGTGCAGCGGCCGGATCTCAGCTCACTGCAAGCTTCGCCTCCCGGGTTCACGCCATTCTCCTGCCTCAGCCTCCGGAGTAGCTGGGACTACAGGCGCCCGCCACTTCGCCCGGCTAGTTTTTTGTATTTTTTAGTAGAGACGGGGTTTCACCGTGTTAGCCAGGATGGTCTGGATCTCCTGACCTCGTGATCCACCCGTCTCGGCCTCCCGAATAGGTGAGTTTTTGAAATTTCTTCAAGGAATTAAAAGAACTCTTAAGGAAGGAAAACTGTGAAGAATAAAATATACAAACATTGGCAAAATGAATGAAAATACGTCTTATAAGTGTAATCACAAATTGACAGAGTATCCTATTCAAAAAGGAATCAAGTGAAAATTCAATACACTATTTTGCAAGGAAACACTATTATAAATGGTGGTTGGCTTCAGGCTTGCTGCTGATCTGGGGACTAACCACACAACTGTACAGTATTAAAGGAATATAAAAACACCTCTTAGCACATTCTCTATGGGAAAATGTGCTGTAAGTGCCAAACTATTGACATGGACACTTTCAGAATTTATTCTTTTCAAGTTTGGGATTGTTTACTCTTTATTCCACACTAAATTCAGTTCCACATAGACTCTCTATATATATTTTTTTCTTTTTTTCTTTTTTTTTTTTGAGATAGGGTCTCATCTCGGTTCACGCAGCCTCAACCTCCTGGGCTGAAGCAATCTTCCTGCCTCAGCTTCCAGAATAGTTGGGACTACAGACGTATGCCACCACACCTGGCTCATTTTTGTAGTTTTTGCAGAGACGGGGTCTTTCCATGTTGCCCGGGCTGGTTTCAAACTCCTAGACTCAAGGGATCCACCTGCTTTGGCCTTCCAAATACTGAGATTACAGGACTATAACTTTTTAAGATTCCGTTTCTGCTTTTAACTAACCACCACAGTCTCTTTCACAAATAGCTTTAGGACCTCCGTTGAAATGAATGTTTTCCTTGGGGACATTAACTCTTCTCTGCATAGAAAGTATCAGGACTATTTCTACACTATTGAAAAAAATCCATAGAAATCGCAAGCTTTGTCTATAACATGTTACCACAACTGTTTGAAAGTTGACATTGCAACACATGCATACCCTTTTTAAAAATCTATATTGTCAACCTAATGGAAGAAGCTGAGGCACATGTGATTTCGAACAGTTTACTTGAGTCAAAATAAAATTTTAAAGAGTTTCCTTGAGGATAGCTGCTTGGGAAACATTTCCAAGTTGCCTTGGGAAGTGCTCTGTTCAGCCTTTGTTACAAGCAGGTTTCTAAAGGGAACAGGGAACAAGTAGTGCGCAGATACAAAGTTGTTTGACAGGAATTCTCATCAATTTACAGAAATAGCATTGATTAGTCATTGGCTGTACATTTTTGAACTATAGGCTACGAGTTATGACATCCAGCGTATAGCATTGTCAGGTTAATTTATGGCTACTTAATGTCAGTAAGTCCAGAGCCCAAAGAGCAAGTGTCTTCTAGAGGTGATTACTTAACTCAAGAAGGGGAGTGACATGTGATTGCTGTCAAATTTCAATGGCTCTCTGGCTTGATAACTTAAAGGGGACTTGCATTCCTCAGATAAAGTTTCTTTTATTTCCAATATAAACTGACTTTTGCTGTTTTCCTGAATTAGTAGTTTTAATTTATCAAATATATTTCTTTTTCATTTTTTGGCACTGCATTGACATAATCATTGACTCAGAACTACCTACACATTCTCTATTTTTTCTTCTTCAGTATGTAATTACAGAGAATCTGTCATTTGCAAGTCGTTGTGTTAGGCAATATGAAAGATATAAAATCCATGAGCAAAGTTGAGCCCTCCAGTAAATTCCCTCCAGCAAAACCTCATAAGTGGCTGAATGTCCCACTCTCCAATGCATTTGATGCATATTCTGTTCCCACTTCTTGGAAAATTCTTTATGCTCCTCTTTTCCAATTTCTAATCATTCTTTAACAAATTCTCACTTTAAGAAAATCTCCTTCAAATGCCTTCACTGGCTCAGTCCAGGCTGGACGTCCCACTGGAGCCATCATAATGCCTTCTCTTCTGGAGGGGAGTATAGCATCATGCCTGACAGCTGAGATCCAGAGTCAGACATCTTGAGTTCCCATACGGGCTTTGCTATTTACCATATGGTCTCGGGCAAGTTGCTCAACCTCCCTGTTTTGTTCGGTTGGTTGGTTGGTTTTTGGTTTTGTTTTTTTGCACTGCAATCTCAGCAGTGCAAAACAAAAACAAACAGGGAGGTTAAGCCATTTGCCCAGGGATTTTTTTTTGTCTCAATCTCAGCTTTGACAAAATGGAATAATACTATGGTCCACTCTATGGGGTTGCTGTGAAGTTTAAATTTGTTAGTATAGACCAGGTGTGGTGGCTCATGCCTGTAATCCCAGCACTTTGGGAGGCCGAGGCAGGCAGATCTTTTAAATTCAAGAGTTCGAGACCAGCCTGGGCAATATGGTGAAAGCCTGTCTCTACTAAAAATACAAAAAATTAGCCAGGCATGGTGGCGTGCACATGTAGTCCCAGCTACTCTCAGGGCTGAGGCGAGAGGATCACTTGAGCCTGGGAGGCAATTACAGTGAGCTCTGATGGTGCCACTGCACTCCGGCCTGTGTAACAGAGCTAAATTCCTTCTCAGTAAATAAATAAGTAAATTTGTTAATACGTATAAAGTTCTCAGAGGCCTGGGACTAGCATAGCAACAGCTAAATAATTGTTAGCTATTTTCTGTTTACTTACCTATATCCCCATTGGAAGACAAAGTCTTTATTTATTTATTTTTATTTATGTATTTATTTATTTTGAGACAGAGTTTTGCTCTTGTTGCCCAGACTGGAGTTCGAAGGCGTGATCTCAGCTCACTGCAACCTCTGCCTCCCAAATTCAAGTGATTCTCCTGCCTCAGCCTCCCAAGTAGCTGGGATTACAGGTGCCTGCCACCACACCCAGATAATTTTTTTTTGTATTTTTAGTAGAGATGAGGTTTCACCATGTTGGCCAAGCTCGTCTCGAACTCCTGACGGAAGGCAATCCACCCACCTCGACCTCCCAAAGTGCTGAGATTACAGGCATGAGCCACCTCACCCAGCCCAGAGGACAAATTCTTTGAGGGTATGATGGGGCGCGGTGGCTCACACCTATAATCTCAGCACTTTGGGAGGCTGAAGTGGGCAGATCAATTGAGGCCAGGAGTTTGAGACCAGCCTGGACAACATGGTGAAATACTGTCTCTACTAAAAATATAAAAATTATCTGGGCATGGTGGCAAGCACCTATAATCCCAGTTACTCAGGAGGCTGAGGCAGGAGAATCACTTGAACCTGGGAGGCAGAGTTTGCAGTGAGCCAAGATCACACCATTGCACTCCAGCCTGGGTGATAGAGCAAAACTCTGTCTCAAAAAAAAAAAAAAAAAGTTCTTTGAGGGTAGGAACTGCCTTTTGCCCTCACATCCCTTAGACCTAGCATAGCACCTTAGGTGTTGAAAGTGTTGAAAGAACAGGCTATATAAGGTATGACTATTAGCCAACTTTTTCCTTTAATATCCCTGCAGACCTGATCTGTGGGGCTTGTCCTTCCCTTGCCCCTGGATGAAATCTTAGGCAGTTTTCTGCTTATTCTCAGATAATGAAATGTCCTCTGATCATTCATTATAAGTCACCAAAACATACATATATATATATGTGTGTGTGTGTGTATATATATGTGTGTGTGTGTGTGTATATATATCATTTTCATAACTAAAATGTCCTGTTCATGCAATAGTCAAAATTTGCAACTGCATGTAATGTAAAAGCTTCTCCCCTCCACCATCTGGCACCTGCTATGAGCTGACAGCAATGTCAAGAAGAGACGGTGTGCTTGACTTCTTTCTTCCTCTGCCATCCTCTTCCCTGACAGAAATTTACAGGAATGGTGACAGAAAATGCCACAATTCCTGTAAATTTCCAAATCCTAGCCACTTCAACCTCAACCATTTTAGACCCTCAAAGTGAGCATGAGGCTAAGTAGGGATCACAAAACTAGCCTCACACACACAGTTTCTGCAAATTCAGCATAGTTGGTTTAGCACCTCGCTTGGAATGCGGGAACTATTGTTTAGTACCCAGCTTTGGGGACCTCAGTAGACAAAGAATCCTATTGCAACATTTTGTTATACAATCTACTTCTTGCCCAGGATGTTCAGCGTGGTATATAAGATGTTTCTTATTATTTGTGAGTTTGAGTTACTGAAGCAAGTGCTTTAAAAAAGAACACTCAAGCCTGTAATCCCAGCACTTTGGGAGGCCGAGACGGGCGGATCACGAAGTCAGGAGATCGAGACCATCCTGGCTAACCCGGTGAAACCCCGTCTCTACTAAAAAATACAAAAAACTAGCCGGGCGAGGTGGCGGGCGCCTGTAGTCCCAGCTACTCGGGAGGCTGAGGCAGGAGAATGGCGTAAACCCGGGAGGCGGAGCTTGCAGTGAGCTGAGATCTGGCCACTCCAGCCTGGGCGACAGAGCGAGACTACGTCTCAAAAAAAAAAAAAAAAAAAAAAAAAAAAGAACACTCACATGGAATATAAGATTTCCTATGTTTTTAACAAGGCAGGTTGTAGTTACTCGATCAATGTTACCAAGTAAATGAATGAATCAACGACTGAATAGGAGGAGAATGATATATTCCAGAAGATAGTTTAATATTTGTACATTGATACTTCAAAGGCACTTGAAGCCTTAGAGAGGCAGTCTAGTCCTCAAAACTGCTGGACTTTGCTTTCGTATCCTTTGTCAATGCTTCATCTCATCTGTGATTCTGACCATCACTGGCCTCATCACAATTGTTTCCTCTGTCACCTCCCACAATTTCCACTGTTGCTGCTGCTGCTGTAAACACCCTTGCTTCTGCTATTCCTACCATTCTTAGTTTATGTGAATCTATGGTTCATATCTAAATTACCCAAGACTGGGTAATTTATAAAGGAAAGAAGTTTAATTGACTCACAGTTCCACATGGCTCAGGAGGCCTCACAATCCTGGCAGAAGTGAAGGAAGAGCAAAGTCACATCTTACATGGTGGCAGGCAAGAGAAAGAGCATGTCCAGGGGAACTCCCCTTTCTAAAACCATCATATCTCATGAGACTTATTCACTATCAGGAGAACAGCATGGGAAAGACCTGCCCCCATGATTCAATTACCTCCCACTGGGTCCCTCCCAGGACATGTGGGGATTATGGGAGCTACAATTCAGGATTTGGGTGGGGACACAACTGAACTACATCAGTTTTTTATGTCTGCCAAAGAGATAATCACCAAAAATGAATCAAAAGAAGAAATATTTGTAGTCTTCCTTATATATGTAAATATCATTATAGCTGTTTGTGCTTCTATGGACAGAGTATTAGGTGCTTCATGAAAGATCAGTCAGAAACAAGTATAAATAACATAAGAATAAAACACAAATAAGCATACTGCATGATAACACATCAATGATAAAGCATAAAGTAAAATAAGCATAAAGTATAAGTAACATGAACTTAAATCACAAGAGAAATTACTTCATTTACAAAAGAGCTTACCACAGAATCTACCCTGTGGAGAATTTTAATTGAATCAAAATTTAATATGTAAACATATTATATACATAAGTCACATTCTGATAGAACGTATTTATTGGGCAAAGTAACATTCATCAACAACCTACTGTTTTTGTTTGTTTGTTCAAGATCTTTATTCAGTATCCAAAAGAAGATGTCAAGTAGGTATTTAGATACAAGTGTAGCGGTCCTGGGAGAAGCCACAGTTGGATATAATACTTATTGTAGATGAACTAGAAACAATCTACTTTTTGCCCAGGATGTTCAGCATAGTATATAAGATGTTTCTTATTATCTGTGAGTTTGATTTCCTGAAACAACTGCTTTAAAAGGGCACACTCATATGGAATTCAAGATCTCCTATGTTTATAACAAGGCAGTTTGTACTAAATCCACATCTGGACTCACAGTGTCCCAGGGGAGAGGGAGGTTATATGCTTTTTCTACTCCCTGCCACTAGCAGCATAAGCAAAGGGCTGCCATAGTTGTGGGACTTAGCTTTTTCCACAGACCCTATCCCTGCATAGTGAGAAATTATAGCTTTAGATATTTCAGACTTTCTGATCTTTCACTCGTCTCAGGAATTCACAAGTTTAAAGGTCAGATCCTGCATAGTCAAGAGTACAAGATCCCAGAAGGCTTTCAGGGCAAGCGCATCTTGGTGATCGGTCTTGGGAACACTGGAGGAGACATTGCTGTGGAACTCAGTCGAACAGCAGCTCAGGTATATCATCTCTGAATTAATGCCCCTAATCCCATCATCAGTGATGGTGGCTAGAAAGAGGTATTCAAAACTATGAAGTACATTGGCCAATTGCTAAATTATGCAGACATAGAGTAAGTGGGAAAAAAAAAAAAAAAAACACCGAAAATCTTTAAAGCCACCCACAGTCCTTTCTGAACTATTTAAAAAGCCATGCTTTACAGAGCTGAACCATCTCCGAGAAGGGTCTAGGAGAATTGTGTGGATGGCAGACCTCTAAGCATTTTTCAGAAGTGCTTCTTCAGAAACAAGACCATATAGGCAAATTACTTCACCCAGGTCAATTATCTTCTTTTTTACACTGTCCCTTTGTCATTCTGGCAAAATACCTATGTAAGAATAGAAAGGTCATTTTCTTGAATGTTTCTAAGTTCTCTACTAAAAGTCGTATTTGTACCTTGTTTCGAGATAAAAGCAACTCTTGCAAAACAAATATACATAATGATTTTAGAAAGTCTAAGACCAGATTCACAAATTAGAAATATATTGCACTTTAGCATAAATTAAAGGACAATGATTAGATCTGGAAAGACTAGATTTTGATTTAAAAATAAGTTAAAATTGCTTTTCTATACCTTCACTTTAAATTCTATTTTGCTTACATGTAAAAAAATTGCCAGAACAATTCCATGTATCTACAAATATTATACTTCTACATTTATAATTCTATAAACATAGCAAAATATTTAAGAGATATACAGATCTAGTAAAGTGATTTTGAGAACAATGACAGCAATAGGAACAGATAATCATATGTAGACCTATGTACAAATTCACCAATCCTCTATTGTTATAAGACCAAACTGGAATAAGATCATCTGAAACACACTGATGAAAAAGACTACAAAATGATGAACACTTATTTTTCCTTCTTGCCTTACTTTTTAGGTACTTCTCAGTACCAGAACTGGTACCTGGGTTCTCGGGCGCTCTGCAGATTGGGGCTATCCTTTTAATATGATGGTTATAAGAAGATACTATAGTTTTATTGCACAAGTTCTGCCTTCACGTTTTCTAAATTGGATTCAAGAGAGGAAGTTGAATAAGAGATTTAATCATGAGGATTACGGATTAAGTATTACCAAAGGGTACTTACATTTTTTATTTAGTAGAAAAATTATTAAATCAATATTTCTCATTATATTTTATTCAGAATGCAAAATGTTCAATAATTGTAATATTGCCTTTGTTTATTCTACTCTAAATGTATTTCCCTAAGACATTATCCAACAGGTACCATAGCAGTTCTTAAAATATGTGTATTCTCTCTCTGGTAGCAGAAGTAGTGATTCATGAGGCTGGAAGGAAATAAAAGATGAAAACTTTCATTTCCCGCTGTTACAAGTATCACATATTTTTGTCGTTGTTATTGTTGTTGGAGGTTTCTTGTGTTGTTGTTGTTGTCGTTGTTGTTGTTGTTGTTGTTGTTGAGACAGGGTTTTACTCCCGTCACCCAGCCTGGAGTTCAATGGTCCGATTTCTATTCACTGCAATCTCTGCCTCCTAGGCTCAAGCTATTCTTCTGCCTTAGCCTCCCAAATAGCTAGGACTACAGGCACAGGCCACCTCGCCCAGCTAATTTTTGTATTTTTAGTAGAAACGGGGTTTTGCTTTGTTGGCCAGGTTGGTTTTGAACTCCTGGTCTCAAGTGATCTACCTCCTTCGGTCTCCCAAAGTGCTGGGATTCTAGCCACCCCACTCAGCCAAAATGATATATTTTAATATACATCTGGATAGAGTTGCACATTGGCAAGTAAAAGAAAGCCTTTGAAAAGCATGTAAAGTCATTAAATATGATTTTTATTATACACTTGACCGAAATATTTTTCTTTGGTAAGACACCTTTTTTTTGTTTTTTGTTTTGTTTCTTTTTTGTCTGTGTTTTTACCCTTGAAATATCTTTCAACTTATGAGGAAAACTACTGGCAAAGGATGATTTGATATGTTCATTTTATAAAGACATTATGTTTGATGTTATTAGGTAGAATGATGGTCACACTGAAAATATTTATCAGTATAATTTTTTTTTTAGTGGAGTCTCACTCTATTGCCCAAGCTGGAGTGCAGTGCTGTGATCTTGGCTCACTGCAACCTCTGCCCTCCCTAGGTTCAAGTGATTCTCCTCCCTCAGCCTCCCAAATACCTGGGACTACAGGTGCAGGACACCATGCCCAGCTAAATTTTGTATTAAATTTTTATTTAAAGAGTTCCTTGCTAATTTCCTCTCTGACTAATGTCATTCCTTAGAGACCTAAGTAATGTGAGACCCAAAATTGATCATCAAATGGATTGTTGTACACTGTATGCTGACACTCAGAAAAGCATTGCTCCAGAAATTAATTCTAAGAGATAGAGAGTTTTAAACCCCAAGCAAGAAAGAGTAGGTTTAGTCATTTTCCACATGCCTTCTACTGAGAGTAGAAACACAAACCATGTTATAAACATACTAAGTCAAGTAGATGACTTTGAATTAGACATTGGTTAATTATCTTCCTTAGCTTGGCAGGTAATTTCCCTGAATTGACTAAATAAGTCATTTGCTGAAGTTTCTCATAAAAATAACTACAGTGAATAATTTTCTCCTGTGTGTCAAAGGAAAACAGCAAAATTCATCGTGAATGATGAGCTGCCAAACTGTATCCTCTGTGGGACAATCACTATGAAAACCAGCGTGATGGAATTTACAGAAACCTCTGCTGTCTTTGAAGATGGGACAGTGGAAGAAAACATTGATGTTGTGATCTTCACTACAGGATATACGTTTTCTTTTCCTTTTTTTGAAGAACCTCTTAAAAGCCTCTGTACAAAGAAGATATTTCTATACAAGCACGTCTTTCCCTTAAACCTGGAGAGAGCAACATTAGCCATCGTCGGCCTTCTCAGCCTTAAAGGGTCCATCTTATCAGCCACAGAGCTCCAAGCACGATGGGCCACAAGAGTATTCAAAGGTACCGTGACTCTACTGAAAGCCCTCTCTTTGGATCTTAAAATTGGTGCCCTGCCATTTAGCTAAAATCAAACAGATGTGAACTAAAGTAACAAAATATTTTTTAAATTAATGTACAATTAATTGTATATGTTTGTAATATGATGGGTGTGCTGTGTCACTTAATGGGAAAAGAGATTTTGGCTCTGTGGGTGAGATAAATTTGGACAACAGAATATAATCAAGTTTCTCAGATTAGCCGAAATTATTGAAGGCTTCATGATCCTATTCTAGCCTAGTCTAATCTATTTACTCCTAAATCTTTTCATTTAGTACTAAAAGTATAATTTTATATTGCTTCCAAAGAAAGACATTGAAATAGTATACACTATGAATGAAGTTGAGATTAGAGGCCCATAAAAAAATATTTTAGACACTGGAAATTACTTTCTGTCAATTATGTGATAAGTCAGAGCTATCGCATAGATGCTAGAGTCAGAGCTACCGAGGTCGAATCCCAACTTTGAAATTCTTTAGCTTTGCAAGAACCCTTCTAAATCTCAGCCCCTTCATCTGTAAAATGGGGATAGTAAATCCTCTATCACAAGAATTTTGTAAAATGGATAATGTCTGCAAAGCAATTAGCACTGTACTTGACATATAACTAATGCTTATTAAGTAACAGGGTTTCTCTGACCATTGCTATTGCTATCATACCTCTCTGAAGTAGGGCAAATTTTAGATTAGCAAGCATTTTAGTTTTAAAGAACTGCAGTTTTCTTATTTTCAAATATAAACAGCCATAGCAATTGGGCCAATCAGCTATGCTGTAGAAGAATTCTGTTCTTAATGAATAAAAACAATCACCAATAATTTATAAATAGCATACAACATGGTATGCTAATATAACATGGTATTAAGTAGTGTTGACTTATATCAAATATTATATTCTAGAAATATAATAGATATCAGTCACACTTAAAACCGTACATTCTCTTAAGTTGGCAAAAAAAGGAAATGTTATTTGAATGGGGGGAGGGGAAAGAAGGCAGTTAGAAAATCTCATTTTATTTACATTACAGAAAAAAATTCTACAACCCTCCAGTAAATTACCACAAATTTCTGTTTTTTAAGGCCAATTAAAGTGTTTTCACAGCATTATCTAATTACATTAAAACCACAGAAGACTTCATTAACTACCTGGTTTTTAAAAGTATTTTATGGTGAGCTCCAAAATGGTTATTAGAATGATAAAGCTGAAAAAAGAAAACTCGTTTAGCTCACACCATAGGAGTAATGGCATACTTCTCCCGAGAACTTCCAAAAAGTAATCTAGGAACAACCAATTAAATCTTGCTAGTTTTTTAGAGCATAAGGTGACCCTAGTGGAGAGCAGTCCACAGAGCTTAGTTGGACCTATCTCATTGGAAAGTAAACCTACACCCTGGGCCAGCACTTGGCACCTGACAAGGGCAGGACTGGCCAGAATGGGATGGCAAACAGGGTAGACTAACAAGGGTCACAAGTGGCCTGAGGTGGATGGGGACAGTGAAGGGGCAGGGGGTGGGGACAGAGTTTACATAATAAGAGGGAGTATGGATGTTCTAGGAACCCAGAAGACAAACTGAGATTTTAGTCTCTAGGGAAGTTGGACAACTGCAGAGAATTATCAGGGTGCAAGCTGTTAAGGAAGAATAAGGTTTAGAATTCAGAAAAACAAGAAGAGCAGAGTCCAAGTGCTAAGACTGCCTAGACGGGAGATTGGGAATGAGCAGGTCCTCACAACAGAAGCAGACAGAGCCTGGGTGAGACTGACTGAGAAACTGCCAGGCCCCTTCCACACTTGAGGCTCCTTGTGTAACAAAAATAAAAATGTTCTAAGACAGGGTTATAAAGTGAGTTGTTTTTTAGAGACCAGTCCTCACTCCATTGCCCAGGCTGGAGTGCAGTGGCGTGATCATGGCTCACTGCAGCCTCCATCTCCTGGGCTCAAGGGATTCTCCCACTTCAGCCTCCTGAGTAGCTGGAACTATAAGCCCATGCCACCACACCTGGCTAAATTTTTATTTTTTGTAGAAAGAGTGTCTTGCTATGTTTCCAGGCTGGTCTTGAACTCTTGGACTCAAGCAGTCCTCCTACCTTGGTCTCCCAAAATGCTGGGATACAAGCATGAGCCACTGTGACCAGCCTAAAATGGGGTCATTTTAAGCGTTTACATCTAACCAACTAATAGCTTTAACATCAACACGCCACACACACACACACACACACACACACGTACAATGTGGAGGGTATACATACAATATAATATAAATTATATTATTTATACAGTGAAAGCAGATGAAGAGAGACAGGGCAAATGGCACAGGTGCAGGTGTCCGGTGAGTGTGGCGCAGGCTGACAGTTGGGTCACAGAAGCATCTCTCCTCACTATTCTGGCAGTGGAGTACCCTGGTTAACTGAGCTGGGAGGGGAATTTTTACCTCCAAAAAATTATTTTCTGTGCTGCAATTCCATTCTGAGCTTTGACTATCATGTGTTCTGAAGTTAGAGCAGTGGGAGGCTAGAAATGAGTGGGAGGAGAAGCTCAATAAAGGAAAAGCCACATGTGACTTCAGTGTTGTTTGTGATTGTTCCCACAGGACTCTGTAAGATACCTCCATCCCAAAAATTGATGATGGAGGCTACTGAAAAGGAACAGCTCATTAAAAGGTATGAAATGTAGCTTACTCTAGGGAAAACTTATAGTGTATTCTGTTATTTAAAAAAGTATTCAGAGTATAAAAGCCATTCCTAGAGAAGCAGTATGGCAGGTTGGAAATAACTCCGCCTTAGGAATCAGAAGGATACGTTTTTAGTCCTAACTCTGCCACCAATCAGACATGTGGCCTTAGACAAGTCAGCTGGGGACACCAGGTCTTTTCAGCGGAACACACAGCCTGGCCCCCTACCGGTGGCAATCCTGTCTTTTCACTTAGCCCAGGAAATCTATTCTGTCTTCACTGTCTTCCTACCTCTCAGGCTGTTCTTTCTCTGTATTTGCTGGTATCGCCTCTTCCTCACTCCTAAAATTTAGTGAGCTCCAAACTTAGTCCTCAGGCGTCTTCTCATTCCTATTTACACCCACTCCCAGGTGGCCTCATCCAGGCCCGAGGCTTTAAATACTGTCATATACTCAGGGCTCCCAAACTGTGTCTCTAATTCAAATCTTTCTCCAGAACTCCAGACTCCTAATCCCACTCCCTCTACATAGCTCCACTTAGATATTTAACACGTGTCTCAAATTTAATATGTCTAACAATGAACTCTTGACCCCTCCACCCCCATCTGTAAATGGGCTGATCGGAAACTTTTCCCCATCCCAGTTCATAGCTACTCATTCCAGTTGGTCAAAACCAAGTTCAGTCAAAAACCTTGGAATAATCCTTTTCTCTTCTTTTTTTCTCACACCCCATATCAGCAAATATTGTCAGCTCCTACCTGCCAAATAAATCCAGAATTCGGACACTTCTCACTACCCCTACTGCTACCACCCCAGACCAGACCACCAACATCTCTCATCAGGACACTTGCTGCCACCTCTTACCTGGTCTCCCTCCTTCCACTCTGTTCTACAATCTAGGCTTGTCACAGCATCAAGAATGAGCCGCGTCACATTGCCCTTCTACTCAAAAGCCTCCGGTTGCTTCCTTTTCACTCCCAAGAGCCTCCCTGCAGCCTCTGAGGCCCACAGCACACCCAAATATTGATATGCCCTCACTGCCTACTGCTCTCCATTTCATCCGTGCTGCTTCAGGTGTCCCAACCTCCTACCTGTTCCTCAAACATACCAAGCATAACCCCGTCAGAACCTTTACGCTCACTCTTCTGTCGGCCTGGAATGTTCCACCAGACACCCAAAAGTCTCACTCTGTTCAAATGTCACCTCATAAGAGAGAGGCCTTCTCTGACAACACTATATGTGACAGCAACCCACCCTGTCTCACCATTGCCTTTCCCCTTACCCTCCTTTCTTTTTCTCAGAATGCCCGTTATTACCACCTGATATATTACATATCTACTTAGTTGGGGTTTTTTAATAATTTGCTCATTTCCTCCATTAGAATGCAGGCTTTTTGACAGCAAAGACTTTGTTTTGTTCACTGTTGGATCTCCAGCACCTACAATGGTGCCTGGAAGGCGATAGACACTTAACGTTCATTTATTTATTTATTCACTGAATGAGTGAATGATTGACACTGGGACATCGTGAAAGTTTACTGACAGAAATAAGTAAACTTCCTGAAAAGTAAAACATCATGGAAGTTTAATGACAGGAATAAGTAAATAAGTAAGTTTACTGACAGAAATAGGTATGAATAATGCCTTCATGTTAATATATAATATGCTCATGTCTGTGGAAAGTTCAGTCCTTGTATACCAAGTATGGCCCTCTCAACTCACAATTCACACCAATAAAAAATGTAGGCACATATGATGCTTTCTGGTCATATTCATTCATTCAACAGCTATTCTGTTTGGACTGATCAGACATTGTCCTCACATCAAATCCAAGAACTGAAAAATTATTTAAAACGTCTCTTCCAATTGCCTCCTTTTATCATCTCTAGTAAAATTAATTAGCTTCACAGATACCCTCTGTAGATAAACTCCTTTAATTTCTTTCTTCCTAACCTACAAAAACATTCCCAAACATGGTTTGATTTCCCCCCAAAAATGTAACAAAATGATGGGAGGTGGGGTGGGTCTGATAACTTGAGAAATGCAGGGCAGGAGTGATTAATGAAAGGTCCTCCATCTTTTTTCCTCTCAGGGGTGTGATTAAAGACACCAACAAAGACAAATTGGACTACATTGCCTACATGGATGATATCGCTGCCTGCATAGGCACAAAGCCCAGCATCCCACTTCTGTTCCTCAAGGATCCCAGACTAGCTTGGGAGGTTTTCTTTGGACCATGTACTCCTTACCAGTACCGCCTTGTGGGCCCTGGAAAATGGGATGGAGCCAGAAATGCCATCCTGACCCAGTGGGACAGAACATTGAAACCTTTAAAAACTCGAATTGTCCCTGATTCCTCCAAGCCTGCCTCCATGTCACATTATTTAAAAACCTGGGGGGCACCTGTCCTACTTGCCTCTCTTCTACTTATCTGTAAATCTTCACTTTTCTTGAAGTTGGTGAGAGATAAACTACAGAACAGAATGTCCCCTTACCTAGTAAGTCTTTGGCGAGGATGAACCTGATTGTTACCAGGGTTGCACCAAGTCATGCTAATTCTATCTCCAAGTATCTTGTGCATTCCTCCTCTGCTCTCCATCATAACTGCTATAAGCCAAATTTAGGCCCAGTCATCTCTTACTTGAATTATTGTATTGTCTTGTTTTCAGTACCCTCTTTCTTGCCACCCTTTCCAATGCATTTTCTACCCTGCTACCTCAGTGATTATTCTAAAATAAATATCTATGATATGATTTAGCTGTGTCCCCACCCAAATCTCATCTTGAATTGTAGCTCCCATAATTCCCACATGCCATAGGAAGGAGGTAATTGAATCATGGGGGCAGGTCTTCCCCCATACTCTTCTCATGGTAGTGAATAAGTCTCATGATATCTGATGGTTTGAGAAATGAGAGTTCCCCTGCACAAGTGCTCTCGTGTCTGCCACCATGTAAGATGTGTCTTTGCTCCTTCTTCACCTTCCACCATGATTGTGAGGCCTCCCCAGCCATGTAGAACTGTGAGTCTGTTAAAACTCCCTTCCTTTATAAATTACCCAGTCTTGCGTATGTTTTTATTAGCAGCAATAGAACAGACTAATACAATATGGTTTATTACTCTAAAGTAAATATATGGTTTATAAATATGCAGGAACCTCTGATTCCCATGAAGGTCTCAGTAGAAACAAAATGGCACTGAAATTAAGTTGAGAACATTTTTTTCTCTTAGAGACAGTCTCGCTCCGTCACCCAAACTGGAACACAGTGATACAATCATAGATCACTGCAGCCTCCAACTCCTGGGCTCAAGCTGTCCTCCCACCTCAGCCTTCTGAGTAGCTGGGACAATGCCTGGCTAATTTTTTTAAAGGTTTTTGTAGAGACAGTGTGTTACTATTTCTTTCTTTCTTTCTTTCTTTCTTTCTTTCTTTCTTTCTTTCTTTCTCTTTCCTTCCTTCCTTCCTTCCTTCCTCCCTCCCTCCCTTCCTTCCTTCCTTCTTTCTTTCTTTCAAAAAAATAGGGCCAGGATTTTGCTATGTTGCCCAGGCTGGTTTCAAGCTCCTAAGCTCAAACAATAATTCTGCCTCAGCCTTCCAAAGTGCTGGGATTACAGGCATGAGTTATCATGTCCAGCCTCACTATTTTTTCAGATCTGAGATCTTGAACTCTTGGGTTCAAACAACCCTCCCTCCTCCACCTCCCAAGTTGCTGGGATTACAGACATATGCCACCGTGCCTACCTGGAAATTTTAATACAGAGATTATTTTAAAAGATATGGGCAGAGTATAGGAAGATCATAGAGATAATGAAACACTCCCAGACTTATAACAATCGGGTACCTTTACTATCCATAGACCTAATGAGGCAAGAGAAGAAAGCAATTACTAAAGAGAAAAAGCAAGAACTATGTGGAGGGCCACCTAACAAGAGCAATGACCTTCAGCTGAATGACAAAAGCAGGTGCACAATGACTACAAAAGTAGAGATCCGGGGAAATAAAGTATCTAATCTTACTCTCTTTCCACTCTCTAATCCCTTGCTAGTGCTCCCCAATGGCCAAACCCAAATGAAAGTCAGAAGGCAAGACTGCCAACAGATTTTATCCACAGACATCAGGCTCCTAGGGCACAGAGCAGAGCAAAGATGATGGAGAGTATATATGGTGAGGCACACAAAAGGGATCCAGTTTAATCTTGTCACTCTCCCATATAAAATCCTTCATTTTCTATCTTGATTAGAGATAATAGTCCTTGGCTGAGCACAGTGGCTCACACCTATAATCCCAACACTTTGGGAAGCTAAGGCGGGCAGATCACTTGAAGTCAGGAGTTCAAGACCAGCCTGGCCAACTGGTGAAACTTCGTCTCTACTGAAAATACAAAAATCAACTGGGCGTGGTGGTGTGCAACTGTAATCTCAGCTACTCAGGAGGCTGAGGCAGGAGAATCACTTGAATCCAGGAGACAGAGGTTGCAGTGAGCTGAGATCACGCCACTGCACTCCAGCCTGGATGACAGAACAAGACTCTGTCTCAAAAAAAAAAAAAAAAAAACAGAAGACATAATAGTCCAAATTCCTTAGCCTAACATAGAAGGCCCTTCATGATCTGAGTCCCTTTTCCCGGGTCAGCTGAATGCCTTTATTTCAAACCCTCCCATCCAGCACTACAAAACTATGGACTCTCGTAACTCCTCCCTTTGGCATCAGCTCTTGCCTGTCAGGCACACAAATCTATACCGTGCCTGACTGGTGAGATCCTATTTACCTTTCAAGAGAGCTCAGTGCTCTCATTCTATGCAGCCTTCCCTCAATCCCCAACACAGAAATGGTCACCGCTGTGCAGCAGCTGCACCTTGTGTATGCTCTGGTGCTGCTCTTTTCTCACTACAGTATCATTGTCTTTTTGTCTGTCACCTAACAAACGGTGAGTTCCTGAAAGGAATCATATCGTGTTCATCTGAAACACTGCTGGATACGAAGCATCGCTGAAGAACAATTTGATGAATCGACAGTGGCCTTGCCGGCTGGCACTCTTTGTTTGCCCTCTTCTACCTACATTCTTGTCTTATGCCAACATGATAAATTTCCTCAGCCTTGCAAACAAACAAGAACAGTCCACCAACAGCTAATGTTATAAGTAAAAGATAATCCATGTGGCAATTAGAAGAAATAGAACTATACAGTCTAGTACTTGCACAGGAGCCAAGTACACTGGTTAAGAGCACTAACTTGAGAATGAGAACTCAATTTGTTAGCTATGAAGTCTTGGCCATGTGACTTAGCCTCTCTAAGCCTTAGTGTCCTCATCCAGAAAACAGTGGTCATAATAGTGCCTACCTTACTGTGAACATTAATGAGAAAATGCAAGGTGTTTGGTCCAAGGTAAGTTAACTATTAATAGCCGCAGAATCAGAGGACATTTTCTATTCTCTGAAATAAAGAAAGGACTTGAAACTACTGCCAAATCCCATTCCCTGTTGTGTAATCTGGAGGCATGGCCTTTGCTCTCCCTAGATTCTCTGGCAGCATTTTCCAGTTAACGATCTTTTTTGTTGTTGTTGCTGCTGATGATGATAAATGGACATGTTTAATGATATATTGGTCTTCACAGAGATGACTACAGAGACTTTTAATCTATAATCCAGTAGGACACAACCATGCATCACAGACTAATTAGCCAGATGTAAAATAAACTAGCTTCGTACCACAACTACCCTATAAACATTGCAACTATTCTCTCCAAAATGACCCTAATCTTACTTGAAAACACCTGCTGCGGGGGAACCAGAAACCTAGCTATGTGACCAAAACTAAAAATTAAAGGAAAAATTGCAATTCACTAGTGAAAGCTGGTGAAAGCAGAGGAAATTCAGGGCCCTTCACTGTGCTGCTTTGATGTTACTTGTGTTCTTTTTGTCCCTCTTCTTCAGCCCATCCATTTTAGTTCTCAGTAGGTTTGAATAAGCCATCCAGAACTTATTCACTTCTTTGGAGCTCACCATAACGCTAATCTTCTTTTTCCCATCAGTAGTTCTTAACAGACACCTGTCTGAATACTGAAAGCCCACAACAGAAACTTTCTTTAGAATGGGTTTGTTTTAACCTCAGTTCTCAAGGAACAAATGGTACCAGGAAAAGTCCACTGTAAGTGAACCCATTTTAAATGAGAATCAAAACATCATAGCAAATAGTGTGGAAAAAAAATTAGGTTTAGTCAAAACTTCAACTTGAGAAATAAAACCAGAAATTATAAAAATAAGTTTGCTTTACTGTTTATTTAACTGAGTTACATTATAATTGGAACTATGTACCAGTGGGAACTGCCTAATTGTCTGACAATTTGTATTACAGCAAGATAAAACATTCTCCACTTTATACAACATTCTTTACTTCCCATTTGACTTTCAAAGCAAGATTATAAGATTGCCCTTTTTAAAAAAAGTTCACAGTTTTCACTGATTTTGCCAAGTAACTCAAATTTTCATTCTTTTATATTTATATCATTCTCTTTTGAATTTCCTGTCTTGTCATTATGCTTGCCAATTCTCTCCATGTTATTCTTATATTTCTTACATGATTTAACTCGGCAAGATCTAGACTTGCCAATGGCTTAACAGTTCTCCAGTATTCCTTCATCAACTTCAACATGCTTCTTAGTTGCAGGTGATATTGTTTGGCTGTGTCCCCACCCAAGTCTCATCTTGAATTGTAACTCCCACAATTCCCACATTTGTGGGAGGAACCTGGTGGGAGGTGATTGAATTATGGAGGTGGAGCTTTCCTGTGCTGTTCTCGTGATGGTGAATGAGTTTCACGAGATCTGATGGTTTTAAAAACAAGGGTTTCCCTGCACAAGCTTTCTCTTTGCCCCCTGCCATCCATGTAAGATGTGAGTTGCTTCTCCTTCCATTCAGCCATGATTGTGAGGCCTCCCCTGCCATGTGAGACTATAAGTCCATTAAACCTCTTTCTTTTATAAATTGCACAGTCTCAGGTATGTCTTTACCAGCAACATGAAAGTGGACTAATACAGCAGAATATGTAACTTCTCTTTGCCGTTGATTTGAATCATATGGCCTGCATTGTCAGACAATTATAAGAGACTGACCACAAACACATTTATGAAATACATTTATGGGAATGATATCTAGAGTAGACTGTACTGTCAAACAGTACTGTTGGATATGTGTTTGAGGAAAAGTAAACTTTTTTTTTTCTTTTTTGAAGACAGGGTCTCACTCTGTCGCCCAGGCTAGAGTGCACTGGCATGATCACCACTCACTGCAGCCTTGACCTCTCAGGCTCAAGCTGGGACTATAGGCATGCACCACCATGCCCAGCTAATTTTTTCATTTTTTGTAGAAACAAGATTTCACCATATTTCCCAGGCTGGTCTCAAACTCCTGAGGTCAAGTCATCTACCTGCCTCAGTCTCCCAAAGTGCTAGGATTACAGGCATGAGCAACTGTACCTGGCCGAAAATAAACTGTTAACTGGTCAGTTAATTTGTTCACTCGCCAAAACTTATTGAGCACCTAATATGTTCCAAGCACTATTCTAGACCATGAGGAAATAGAAGCAAATAGAAAGAGATAAAATTATTGACTTCATAGAATTTATAATCCAGTGTGAGAGGCAGAAAATGAACAATAAAATGTTTTATAGTGATCAGTCTTAAGAAGAAAAAGTAAGTTTAAGAGACAAAGGGTAGTGGGAGTTAGATAGCATGCTCAGATAAGATTTCTCTGAAGAAATGACTCTTGAAATGTTCTTACTGGAACTTGCATCATAAAGTGAGGATGTGACCCACATGAATATTTCACAGAAGGGTATTGTTTCTGAAAGACGAATCAGTAAGTAGGTCTGAGTCAGGGATGTTAGAACAGTGCTTTCCAATCTTGTTCACATTATGACACATAGAAGATTATGGTAATGGGCCAGGCACAGTGACTCATGTCTGTAATCCCAACACTTTGGGAGGCCAAGGTCAGGGGATCACTTGAACTCAGGCATTCAAGACCAGTAGGCAACATTGCAAAATTCCATCTCACAAAAAAAAGAAGATTATGATAATGAAAGAAGACATATGAATAGCCAATGAGCATATGAAAAAATGCTCAACATCACTGATCCTTGGAGAAAGGCAAATTAAAACTATAGTGAGATATCATCTTATACCAGCCAGAATAGCTATTATTAAAAAGTCAAAAAATAACAGATGGTGAGAACATGGAGAAAAGGGTAAATTAGTAGTACAACCTCTATGTAAAACAGTAGGGGCCGGGTGTGGTGGCTCAGGCCTGTAATCCCAGCACTTTGGGAGGCCGAGGCGGGCAGATCACCTGAGGTCGGGAGTTCAAGACCAAACTGACCAACATGGAGAAACCCTGTCTCTACTAAAAACACAAAATTAGCCAGGTGTGGTGGCACATGTTTGTAATCCCAGCTACTTGGGAGGCTGAGGCAGGAGAATCACGTGAACCCGGGAGGCAGAGGTTGCAATGAACTGAGATCGTGCCATTGCACTCTAGCCTGGGCAACAAGAGCAAAACTCCATCTCAAAAAAAAAAAAAAAAAAACAGTATGGAGATTTCACGAAGAACTAAAAAGAGAACTACCATTTGATCCAGTAATCCCACTACCGGGTATATACCTATAGGAAAAGAAATTATTATATCAATGATTTCTGCACTTGTATGTTTGTTGCAGCACTATTCACCAACCTAAGTGTCCATAAATGGATAACTGGATAAAGAAAATGTGGTACATATGTATATGTGGGTGTGTATGTATGTATGTATATGTCTATATGTGCGTGTATGTCTATATATGTGTGTGTGTGTAGATACACATATCAGGGAATACTACTCAGTCATAAAAAAAATAAAATCATGTCTTTTGAAGCAACATGAATGGAACTGGAGGCGATTATCTTTTTTTTCCACATGTTCTAATGAAGGCCATTGTCTTAAGTGAAACAACTCAGAAACAGAAAGTCAAATACTGCATGTTCTCGCTTATAAGTGGGAACAAAATAATGTGTGCATATGTGTATTAGTACATTCTCACCCTGCCATAAAGAACTGCCTGAGACTGGGTAATTTGTAAAGGAAAGAGGTTTAATTGACTCACAGTTCCACATGGCTGGGGAGGCCTCAGGAAACTTAAAATCGTGGCAACAAACACATCCTTCTTCACATGGGGGCAGGAGAGAGAAGAATGAGAGCTGAGCAAAGGGGAAAGCTCTTTATAAAACCATCAGATCTTGTGAGAACTTACTCACTGCTACGAAAATAGCATGGGCGCAACCGCTCCCACGATTCAATTATCTCCCACTGAGTCCCTTCCACTACATGTGGGGATTTGGGGAACTACAATTCAAGATGAGATTTGGGTGGGTACACAACCAAACCATATCAACATGGATATAAAATGTGGAATGAAAGACACTGGAGACTTAGAAGGGTGAGGATCGTAGAAGGGAGGGAGGGTGATGAGAAATTACTTAATATGTACAATGTACCTCATTTGAGTGATGTCTACACTGAAAGTCCAAGACTTTACCACTGACAATATATGCATGCAACAAAATTGCACTTGTATGCTTTAAATTTATACAAATAAAAAAAGAAAAATGACAATAATGTTTGTATTTCACACTGGGATAAGCTAGAAGGGATGTGGTTATCTGTGTGAGCACAGGAAAAACTGATCTTTTTATATATTAAAATAAAATTATTTAAGCAAAATATAAATATAAAATTTTAGGAAGAATATTAAATACAGAATTTATAATATACTTCCAAATAAATATTCACAGTTTTTAATTAAAACCTGAGCTAATTTCTGGAAACAAAAATTTTGCTATCATATTTTACACTTGAAATTATATACTTAATGCTTAAGATTTTTTTAATGATGAGCACTTCACATTCGGCAAGTTGGCATGAAAATAATATAAAACCATTTCATAGTCATTCAAAAAAAATCAGAGCACTTGAAATATGTAAATCCCAAGTGTGTTTTTTTTCCTTTTCTCCTATTGAAAAATGTAACATTTAAAGTTTTTTGTGTTATAAGAATTGATTCAAATCCAATCAAATGTTTTTAAAACAAGTAATTTAGGATAAGACAAAGTTTAGCCATGAACATTGGCTCGCACCTATAATCCCAATGCTTTGGGAGGTTAAAGTGGGAGGATTGCTTGAGGCCAGGAGTTCAAGACCAGTTTGGTCAACATAGCAAGACTAACTCTACAAAAAAATTTGAAAATTAGCCAGGTGTGGTGGCATCTGCCTGTAGTCCCAGGTACTCAGGAGGCTGAGGCAGGAGGATCCCTTGAGTTCAGGAGTTCAAGGTCAGGGACAGTGAGCTATCATTGCATGATTCCACATTTTATATCCATTGCACTCCAGCTTGGGAAACAGAGTGAGATTCTGTCTCAAAAACTAAAAATGAAAATAAATAAGACAAAGTTCTAATTAGTAAAAGAAGCTAACTTACAGCATTCACCCTGCAGGTAGCTTGGATACACTAAAAGTGCATTTTAGCCACAGATACACAGAATTAACTACTATATGTGAAGATAGAAATTCCAAGCCACTGCTTTTACAGGACCAACAGGTTCATATACCTGCTGTGCAGTAACAGACTAGTACACCAAGACAGCAAGGTTTGCAATAAAGTGTTTAATGATCGCAGGTGACTCACTGAGGAGAGAGGAGGGAGCCTCAAATCCATCTCCCCAAGGAGTTCTGGGATAGGGATTTTAAGGGAATTGTGGAGGGCAAAGTGCCCTTAGGGTCATTGATTGGTTAGGAAAGGAAGGTGAAATCATCAGGATGTAGAAACTGCACTCTTTGGTGAGTCAGCTCTTCTCAGAGTCCTTTAGACAAGCTAACATCAATAGTTTTTGTTTGTCTTGTTTTGCTTATTTTATATTAAGCTTTTTGTAGAAACAGAGTCTCACTATGTTGCCCAGGCTGGCCTCGAACTCCTGGGCTCAAGTGATCCTCCCACTTCTGCCTCCCAAAGTGCTGGATAAAGAAAATGTAGAGGCCAGGCACCATGGCTCATGCCAGTCATCCCAGCACTTTGGGAGACTGAGGCAGGAGGATTGTTTGAGCTCAAGAGTTCAAGACCAGCCTGGGTAACATGGCAAGACCCCATCTCTACAAAAAATACAAAAATTGGCCAGGCATGTTGGTAGATGCCTGTGGTACCAGCTACTTGGGGGGTTGAGGTGGGAGGACTGTTTGAGCTCAGAGGGTTGAGGCTGCAGTGAGTCATGATTGTACCACTGCACTCTAGCCTGGGTGACAAAGCAAGACCCTGTCCCTCACCCCCCCCAAAAAAATGTTTTTTGTGTGTGTGTATATATATATACTCTCTCACATACCATGGACTACTACTGACAACTGCCAACATTAGGCTGGCCATGGTGGGATTACAGGTATGAGCCACCATGCCCAGCCTAATGTCAGTAGTTTTATCAGCATGCAGGACACAAAAGAACATCTCAAATGGAAAACTTAACATTGCAGAGTGCTCAAGTTGTTAACTATAGAGCTGTTAAGGGGAACTATCATCTTGTGACAGGTCTACGTGATTCTGAGGCAATAGACAATTATGAGGAAGTAGGTAAGAGATCAAGCTGACCTAATGATTAATGCTAAATGTGCTGCAAGCTTGGTTTATTTTTGCTTCTTCCTGATTAATTTTACAAAATTTATAGGGACAGTTTTACAGACTGAAGTTGCACCTACCAGTAAGCCCTACCTACTCCCTGCCACCTCCAACACCCTAACCACCATCTCCACAAGGCACCTATCATAGCAACTTCACCAAGTCCACAACCCCTGTCCACAGTGGGGAATGGCATGCTCTGTAAGTCCTGCTAACGTAGATGCCTAGATGGTTCAGTTCCTTTTTGACAAAGCTCAAAGCAATCCAGGGAAATATCAAATGCAGGACTCACACACATATCACGCTGTTGCCAAAAGGGGACAATGTAGAGCCTACTGTCCAAAATGCTGCTCTAGGTCCCAGATTCCTGCCCAGGCACTCTGCCCATGGTCTTGCCTTACCAATCTGAGGGCTGAGGGGATCAATTTCTCAAGCATAGGGCCAACCCAAATGTCCATCAGTGACAGACTGGATTAAGAAAATGTGTTACATAAACACCATGGAATACTATGCAGCCATAAAAAAGGATGAGTTCCTGTCCTTTGTAGGGACATGGATGCAGCTGGAAACCATCATTTTCAGCAAACTATTACAAGAACAGAAAACCAAACACCGCATGTTCTCGCTCATAGGTGGGAATTGAACAATGAGATCACTTTGACACAGGAAGGGGAGCATCACACACCGGGTCCTATTGTGGGGAGCGGGGAGGGGGAAGGGATAGCATTAGGAGATATACCTAATGTAAATGACGAGTTAATGGGTGCAGCACACCACCATGGCACATGTATACATATGTAACAAACCTGCATGTTGTGCACATGTACCCTAGAACTTAAAGTATAATAAAAATAAATTTTTAAAAAGGAAATAAATAAAAATAGAAAAGCAGTCTTTAGTGAATATTTTTGTATTATGACGAGTTCCCTTTCCTACACAGTATTATAACTTTAGAGATTCAGATAATAAATCCCCAGATAAAGGAGTCTCTTTGTGATTATTTTCTACATCTCTTTTAGGTTATGCACTCTTCAAAGGCAGGAGTAGAAAGCAGCCTGACTAAAGCCAGCTCAATAGAGCAGTTCATTGAATTAAGTTTCTCCCAAGTCAACAAGGCTTCTAAAACTTTTCCAGCTGGGTGCAGTGGCTCATGCCTGTCATCCTAGCTACCAGGGAGACTGAGGTGGGAGGATCACTTGAGTCCAGGAGTTCCTTGGCTGCAATGTACAATGATGGCATCACCGCACCCCAACCTGGCAGAGGTGGGGCAGGGCTCGTTTCAAAAAAAAATCCTCCAGATCAACTGTCAGTAGATTGTGGGAACAGTCTAACACCTGCTGCTATGGAAGAGGTCTTTGGGGCCTTCAGTATTTCCAATGCCTGTACCTCCGGAAACAAATAATGAGTCATCAATTCTCCTAAATCAGCAGGAAAGCACAGAAATCAACAATCAATGTTTATTGAAGGTAACATCCTTACATTCCAAAACTTCTAACCCATTGGGTAGAGAATAAGATGAAGCTGTTACTTTTCCAAACAGGGTCCAAAGTAGTTGATCCTCCCACTTTCCACTCCCCTACACACTCAATATTGTCTATAGAGAGTTGGCGTGGTCCACAGGGTCTCTGCAACTCTCTGTGAAACGTACCTTTCTCTCTCTGCATCCTGTATGCTCCCAGATACACTTCTGCACTCCTCATGCGTCCTTCCCAAGAAAGGAACCCAATTAATGTAGTCCTGAGCCTCTCTCCATCCCTTTACTTACACTGCTTCTGTGTCTAGACATGTGCAGTGATTTGTCTGACTGGTAAATTTGGGGAGAATAACGCTCCCCACCAACTCTACACTCTTTCTGGTGGAGTGAGCCCGCCCACACAGAGCACACTCTCAATTCTGCTCCAGGCACAGGATGACGAATTTCCTAATTCTGAGGCTTAGTAAGTCATACATTCCAGCTTCATCTTTATCAGTAACAAAATGAATATTTTTGACTCAGTCTTTACTGTTTGTTTTACCTTATAAATTATCTAGAATCCATGCAAGGAAGATAGGTGTTATTCAGGGAGCAAGGACTCTCAGAGACCCCACCGTATACTAATAATATGACACTTAATTGTGCCTCTAATTCCCACTGCCTAGCTTTTCCATTGAAATCATAATTCTTTACAAGTACATCATCAACATGCCCCATAAAAACTTCCTTACTATTGCATTCCTTCCCTTTTATTTGTTGGCTTGCTACTTTATCAGCTTCCTGCCTCAAAGTGCTATCAACGTCCATTAGTAAACAACTTCACTCATTCTCCCTATACTGACTCTATGTTGGAAACAGAGATCAGTTGGCAGTAAAGGTTGACAGAAGACTGTATGGTTCTACCCTAATCCAAGCTCCTCTCATGCAGATGACTGTAAACAGGTCTTCCCACTTCTAGTCTTACCATCATATCAAATTACACCCATACTTAAAACCTTCCCATTGCACTTCCAATAAAATCCAAGTTCGTTATCATGTCCTATAAAGTTCTGCTTCATTTGGCCCTATCTCATTCCAGTCTCCTCTTCAATTTCTACTCTTCTTCACCTGTATTAGCTATCCTTTAATACATTTTACATGTCATAGGTTCCTTTTCATCCTTCAAGGCTCAGTTTAAAAGTCCCCTCCTTAGAGGGGTCTTCTTTGATGATCTATTTTAAACAGGAACTTTCCCCATCCCTTTACCCTACCTTTGTTTGTGAACAATCATTGCATGTATTGGTTTCCTTCATAATACGTGGCATTATTTCGAGTTATCTGTGTGTTTCTTTATTATTTACTCCATCCTCCAATTTAACAGTCAGCACTATAAGAACTTGTCTTATTTCTTTACTAAAGGAAGAAGCAGATAAACAAATGAATGAATAATGCATGCTTTTTTTTTTTTTTTTTTTTTTTTGGACACAGTTTCACTCTGTTGTCCAGGCTGGAGTGCAGTGGTGTGATCTTGACTCACTGCAACCTTCACCTCCCGGTTTCAAGTGATTCTTGTGCCTCAGCCTCCCGAGTAGCTGAGATCACAGGTGTGTACCCCCAGCCCTGGCTAATTTTTTGTATTTTTAGTAGAGATGGGGTTTCGCTATGTTGGCCAGGTTGGTCTCGAACTCCTGACCTCAGGTGATCCGCCTGCCTCAGCCTCCCAAAGTGCTGGTACTACAAGCATGAGGTCACCATGCCTGGCCTGAATAATATATGCTTTTTAAAGCAAAGACATGACTTAGAGGTTCTACATAACTCCTGCAATTAAGATTTTTACTGTGATTCAGAATTCTTAAAATAAGTATGTGTTCTAAAGAAGCACTCTAAAATGTTTTTCCTGGAGTAGCATGGTGTCATTCTACATTTTCCTCTTTATTTGGCCTCCTGGTGCTCTGACAAGTTACTAGTATATAACTGACTCTCTAATGAGTATAGATCCTTTTGTGGAGTCCATAATGGTTATAAAATGGTCCCAATGTGTGCTGGTCACTGCCTTAGCTTAGTGGAATCCTTTGTGGAACGCTGCTCCGCATAGATAACACAGATATCAGTAATCGACTGGCCAAAGGCATGAACTCCACCAAACCATGTTTAATGTGTAAGGCCGGGGTAGAGAAAACTGTTTTCTTTGCAAATAGAGAAACTATGTACAAAGATACTAGTGAATGATAAATCTCTTATGTGAATTACTCGAGATACATATCACTTTTTTCTAATATCACCAATATTTAAATCTAAGACAAGTTTCTATATCTTTGTTTCTGTATCACTCTGCCTGAAGTCTTTGTATTCCTCTAAAGTAATCTGCCTCTCACCATAAAGTGTTTCCTTTTTTTTTTTTTTTTTGAGTCACAGTCTCACTGTGTCACCCAGACTGGAGTGTAGTGGTGCGATCTCGTCTCACCCCGACCTCCACCTACCCGGATCAAGCAATCCGCCCACCTAAGCCTCCCAAAGTGTTGGGATGACAGGCACGAGCCACCACGCCCGGCCCATAAAGTGTTTTGCAACTGTACATTATTATAGTCAAATAATTATATGTTGAAATTATTTGAATTATTATATTCAAATAATTTATACTTCTAAATATATCTTGTTTGGCTGATCTTAGGAGTCTGTAACTATCATTTTCACTCTTTTATTCCATCCTGGCCCATCCAGGTTTTCTGATCTATTTATTTCCAGCTGCAACTGGGTAGCCTTCCTCAGGATTAGAATATCTTTCCCCATTGATTGAGTGTAGTTGATCAAAACTATGAAGTTAGTGAAGAAAACTTCTTAAACTCTTCTTACGGCCAAACTGTCCACAGAAATATGTCACACTTTACTATTAGCACTTATGCTGTTACTGTCTGTCCCTGCATAACCAGGGATGAGACAGGCTTCCTTGCTTTGTTCTCTTAACTGAGCTAGTTTTCTCTCCAATTGCTCTTCGTGTGTGTGTGTGTGTGTGTGTGTGTGTGTGTGTGTGAGACATCCTTCCACATTTTCTGTCTTAACTAAATCAGTAATGGCTGATACTAAATAGTTGCAATTTTCTCTCTTTCAGTTTTAGGGCCTCATTTTCAATGCATACAACCCTCACTTACCTATAGCAAGTTCTGTGACCATCTGATAAATGTGCTTCATGAATTTCCATATGCTTATCAATCTCTTTAGAGAGTGTGGTCCCAAGTTATTTGTTCTAAGAAAATTCCTATGGCTGGCTGGTCATGGTGACTCACAGCTGTAATCCCATCACTTTGGGAGGCCAACGTGGGCAGATCACTTGAGATCAGGAGTTCGAGATCAGCCTGGCCAACATGATGAAATCCCATCTCTAATAAAAATACAAAAATTATCCAGGTGTTGTGGCGCACGTCTGTAATCCCAGCTACTCGGGAGGCTGAGGCAGGAGGATCACTTGAACCTGGGAGACAGAGGTTGCAGTGAGCCCAGAACGTACCATTGCACTCCAGCCTAAGCAAAACTTCCCATCTCAAAAAAAAAAAAAAGAAAGAAAGAAAGAAAGAAAATTCCTGTGCTTGCTTTAGCACCCTATGCTGCCTCTCGCCACTGACCAGGGATCACTGAGGAGAAAGAAAAACCTGAGTTCATGCTCACTGACATGCTCACTGAGCATTTTGAATCCCTGCTTCCCTCTAAAATCCTTCCTTGATGAATCATGTATGCCTGGGTCAGACAGGCCTCTCCCCATCTCCCCATCCTTGCTTTTCCCAGCTTGTAAGTAGATTCACTACTCTACCATTCCTCCTCCTACAAGCTTCCTCTCCCCCTCCACTTTCTGAGTCAATGCTAACTGAGATGGAAAGCACACGGCAGTGTAACTTCAAACATGGCCCATGAACTACCTTCATCACAACCACCTGGGTGGGTAGTTTCAAATGCAGAGTCCTGAACTTCTGGCCTCTCCATCCTGAAAACTGTATATTTTAACAGATTTTCCAAATGATACATAGAGTTCTTATCATGTGCCAGACATTGTTCTAAGCACTTTATATACAACTAATTTAATACAACAACCTATGAGGTAAGGATGATTATTATCCTCATTTTACAGATGAGGAAAATAAGTTATATAATTTTCCCAAGGTCATAGCTACTATAGGATGCCACCAGGATTAAAACTGAGACAGGTCTTCATTCTGGAGTCCCCACACTTAACCATATATTACACTGCTTCACCCACCTAAAGTCAGAGAATTACAGACATTACAGATTAGAATGGAGGTTAGCTGCACACACTTCTCAAGAAAAACAACAAAGAACCTGAAAATAAGGTCATGAATGTAATTCTGAAGAATTTTTTTTTTAAAAGAAAAGGTCACACAGTCCTTCCAAGGATTGTTTTATTTTTTAGGAGAAGTTACCATTTTCTAACTTTTCTATTTACTATTAACTAGGGACTTTAACTTTTGTGAAGTTACATCGACTTGTAGATTCATGTCCAATAAAGATGCAAATGGGCCAGGTGCTGTAGCTCATGTCTGTAATCCTAACACTTTAGAAGGCCAAGGCAGGAGGATTGCTGGAGCCCAGGAGTTTGAGACCAGCCTGGGCATTATAGTGAGACTCCATCTCTACAGAAAATTTAAAAATTGATAGAGTGTGGTGGTGCATGTCTGCTGTCTCAGCTACTGGGGGGCTAAAATGGAGGATCACTTGAGCCCTGGAAGTTGAGGCTGCAGTGAGCTGTAATCATGACACTGCACTCTGGTCTAGGCAACAGAGCTATACCCTGCCTCAACAACAACAATGAAAAAGATGCAAATGAAATCTCTCCAGTAAAAGACATCATTCCAAAAGTTACAGTTTATTGCCGGGTAAGACATTAATCAGCTTTGTTTCTAACGTAGAAAATGTATTCTAACATTTGTTTATTTAATTCCCTATAAATACCCTTAAAATTAGCTTTACCATAGTACTTTTCCTCTGACTAATAAAATTATTAAATCTTTGACATGTGTTCACTCTATGTTTGCAAAAAAAGTTGATTTTAGCTTCTGAAAATTACACTTTTACACTCCAGACACGGGTAAATCATTTACAAGAATTCTTATGACATAGTATTTTTCACAGTCAATTAAGTCTGGGGAGAACTGCTTGCTTGGTGCCAACTGCTGCTCCAAAGTAACTGGCAGCATGATGCCAATGAAAGGGCATGAAGTGAAGCTAAATGGGTCTCTTTTCTTTTTTTCTTTTTAGAGAGGGTCATACTCTGTCTCCCTGAATGGAGTGCAGTGGTGCGATCATAGCACAATGCACACACGGCAGCCTCTGACTCCTGGGCTCCAGGGATCCTCCCACCTCAGCGTCTGAGTAGCTGGGATTCTAGGTGCAAGCCATCATGCCCAGCTGTCCTCCAAAGTCTATGTGGTACTTCCTTAAATATTTAAATGGCACTCAGCCCTCCCCTGAACACTGATGCAGAAAGTTGCTCAAATCAGTCCCAAGTGAAAGTAGAACATTTTGTGATGGGCTGGAGGACCACAGCACAGGGGCAAATTTCCTGATAGAAGTCACCAGCCTAATTGAGTCCCAAGGACTAAAATGTCACTCAATTTCTTCAAGGCTGATTTCCATCAGTGAATTGAACATTCCAGTGACAGTCACTGCCTCAGTTGAAGGTAAGCTTGCCACCCATGTACTATGACTCAAATGTCAGCCTCTGTAATTAAGAGTTCTCCAGGGTCTCCCTTGTTTATTGCTTTTTGATCTTTTTTCTTTTTGTGGATACAGGGTCTCCATATGTTGCCCAGGCTGGTCTCAGACTCCTGGGCCCAAGCCATCCTCTCTCCTCTGCCTTTCTGAGTGCTGGGATTACAGGCGTGAGCCACCACACCTGGCAGAGTCTGCTTTGAACTTCAGTCCACACACCAATTTTGTTCTCTTCTGCATACGTTTCCTACCACTACTCATACTTGATGCCTTCTCTTTAAGTTACAGGTTAAGATCAACATTTACTCAGTTTGACTCTTCCAGAGAAATAATTTTCATTTGCAACTACAAATATTTACCCATGGTCAGAATTAGAATCTCCCCATCTAAAGGTATATTTTTTTCTGACAGAAGATTTTAAAATATGAAATTGATTCAAATGTAAGAAGGTATTATCACTAGTAATTAAGAACCTGGGTCAGGCGAGGTGACTCACACCTGTAATCCCAGCACTCCGGGAGCCTGAGGCAGGAGGATCACAAGGTCAGGAGTTCAAGACAAGCCTAGTCAAGATGGTGAAATCCTCTCTCTACTAAAAATACAAAAATTAGCTAGGCCTGGTGGCAGGCACCTGTAATTCCAGCTACTCAGGAGGCTGAGGCAAAGAATTGCTTGAAGCCAGGGGGTGGAGGTTGCAGTGAGCTGAGATCAAGCCACTGTACTCCAGCCTGGGTGATAGAGCGAGACTCCATCTCAAAAAACTAATTTATATGAGAGGTCAGTTAGGTATGCATTCAAGTCACCTAAGTAAGCAGGCAAAGATAAGTCTTCATATTCTTGAGACTTTTCAAATGTCTCATCTGACACTGCTGAATTCTTTCTGGCATTTTTGCAATTTCAAAAAAGTATGAGCGAATTTCGACCAGCAGGCCATATGCTGCCAACCAAAGCTTGCAATGCAGCTTAGAATTTAATTTCAGGAATCCTTTAATCCTAATAATGGAGAAACTGAGATTCACTTAGATAAACTCAGCCTAGACCTAGTTTGACCCTTGACAATCAACGATTTCTGATCAGGTCTCGCAGACAGGGAAGGACCAATCAAGTGCAGAAGGCTAACCTGCCATGTGTACAGTTTATGGCAAGGAGTAATTGGAAAATCCAGTCTGAGCCTGGACTTGGGCCTTTATAAGGGGGCATGGTTCAAGCTGAAGCTGACAGTTTATCTCAGATCAGCAGCTATGAGTCTTGCACCTCCCTGGTTGAGAATGAAACACAGAAACCCCATCCGAAGGTCACCAACATCAAAGACCCAGGGGAGATAAATCCACAAAGTGAGGAAAAACCAGCACAAAACGGCTGAAAATTCCAAAAAACCAGAATGCCTCTTCTCTGCCAAAGGATTAAAACTCCTCACCAGCAAGGAAACAAAACTGGACAGAGAATGAGTTTGACGAATTGACAGAAGTAGGCTTCAGAAGGTGGATAGCAACAAACTCCTCCAAGCTAAAGGAGCATGTTTTAACCCAAGGCAAGGAAGCTAAGAACCTTGAAAACATGTTAGAGGTATTGCTAACTAGAGTAACCAGTTGAGAAAAGAACATAGATGACCTGAAGGAGCTGAAAACACAGCACGAGAACTTCGTGAAGCATACACAAGTATCAACAGCTGAATCAACCAAGCAGAAGAAAGAATATCAAAGACTGAAGATCAACTTAATGAAATAAAGCATGAAGACGAAATTAGAGAAAAGAGAATGAAAAGGAATGAACAATGCCTCCAAGAAACATGGGACTACGTGAAAAGAACAAACCTACATTTGATTGGTGTACCTGAAAGTAACAGGGAGAATAGAATCAAGTTGGAAAACACTCTTCAGGTTATTATCCAGGAGAACTTCTCCAACCTAGCAAGACAGGCCAATGTTCAAATTCAGAAAATACAGAGAACACCACAAAGATACTCTTCAAGAAGAGCAACCCCAAAACACATAATCCTTAGATTCACCAAGGTTGAAATGAAGGAAAAAATATTAAGGGCAGCCAGAGAAAAAGATTGGGTTACCTACAAAGGGAACCCCATCAGACTAAAAGTGGATCTCTCTGAAGAAACCCCACAAACTAGAAGAGAGTGGGGACCAATATTCAACATTCTTAAAGAAAAGAATTTTCAACCCAGAATTTCATATCCAGCCAAACTAAACTTCATAAGCAGAGGAGAAATAAAATCCTTTACAGACAAGCAAATGCTGAGAGATATTGTCACTACCAGGTCTGCCTTACATGATCTCCTGAAGGAAGCACTAAACATGGAAAGGAACAACCAGTACCAGCCACTGCAAAAACATACCAAATTGTAAAGACCATTGACACTACGAAGAAACCACATCAACTAACAGGAAAAATAACCAGCTAGCATCATAATAACAAGATCAAATTCACACATAACAATATTAACCTTAAATGTAACTGGGTTAAATGCCCCCAGTTAAAAGAAACAGACTGGCAAATTGGATAAAGAGTCAAGACCCATCAGTGTGCTGTATTCAGGAGACCCATCTCACATTCAAAGACACACATAGGCTCAAAATAAAGGGATGGATGAATATTTATCAAGCAAATGGAAAGCAAAAAAAGTAGGGGTTGCAATCCTAGTCTCTGATAAAACAGACTTTAAATCAACAAAGCTCAGAAAAGACAAAGAAGGGCATTAGATAATGGTAAAGAGATCAATGCCACAAGAAGAGCTAACTATCCTAAATATGTATTCATCCAATACAGGAGCACCTAGATGCATAAAGCAAGTTCTTAGAGACCTACAAAAACACGTAGACTTTCACACAATAGTAGTAGGAGATCTTAACACCCCAATGTCAACATTAGACAAATCAGACAGAAAATTAACAAGGATATTCAGGACTTGAACTCAGCTCTGGACCAAGCAGACCTAATAGACATCTATAGAACTCTCCACCCCAAACCAACAAGATATACATTCTTCTCAGCACCACATCACACTTATTCTAAAATTGACCACATAATTGAAGTAAAACACTCCTCAGCAACTGCAAAAGAATGGAAATCATAACAGTATCTCAGATCACAGTGCAATCAAATTAGAGCTCAGGATTAAGAAACTCATTCAAAACCACACAACTACATGAAAACTGAACCACCTGCTCCTGAATGACTACTGGGTAAATAACAAAATTAAGGCAGAGATAAATAAATTATTTGAAACCAATGAGAACAAAGACACAACATACCAGAATTTCTGGGACACAGCTAAAGCAGTGTTTATAGGAAAATGTATAGCACTAAATGCCCACAGAAGAAAGCAGGAAAGATCTAAACTCAACACCCTAACATCACACTTAGAAGAACTAGAGAAGCAAGAGCAAACAAATTCAAAAGCTAGCAAAAGACAATAAATAACTAAGATCAGAGCAGAACTGAAAGAGATAAAGACATGACAAGCTCTTCAAAAAAACCAGTGAATTTGGGAGCTGGTTTTTTGAAAAGATTGACAAAATAGATAGACCTCTAGCCAGACTAATAAAAAAGAAAAGAGAGAAGAATCAAACAGACACAATAAAAAATCATAAAGGGGATATCATTACTGATTTCACAGAAATGCAAACTACCATCAGAGAATACTATACATACTTCTATGCAAATAAACTAGAAAATCTGGAAGAAATGGATAAATTCCTGGGCACATACACCCTCCCAAGACTAAACCAGGAAGAAGACGAATCCCTGAAAAGACCAGTAACAAGTTCTGGAATTGAGGCAGTAATTAATAGCCTACCAACTAAAAAAAGCCCAGGACTAGATGAATTCACAGCTGAATTCCACCAGAGGTACAAAGAGAAGCTGGCACCAGGCCTTCTGAAAATATTCCAAACAATAGAAAAAGAGGGACTCCTCCCTAACTCATTTTATGGGGCCACCATCATCCTGATACCAAAACCTGGCAGAGACACAACAAAAAAGAAAATTTCAGGCCAATATACCTGATAAACATCTATGTGAAAATCCTCAATAAAATACTGGGAAAACGAATCCAGCAGCACATCAAAAACTTATCCACCACAATCAAGTCAGCTTCATCCCTGGCATGCAAGGCTGGTTCAACATTCGCAAATCAATAAATGTAATCCATCACATAAACAGAACCAATGACAAAAACCACATGATCATCTCAATAGATGCAGAAAATGCCTTCTATAAAATTCAACACTCCTCCATGCTAAAAACTCTTAACAAACTAGACATTGATACAACATATCTTATTATAGTAAGATCTGTTTATGACAAACCCACGGCCGTATCACACTGAATGGGCAAAAGCTGGAAGTCTTCCCTGTGAAAACCGGCACAAGACAAGGATGCACTCTCTCACCACTCCTATTCAACATAGTATTGGAAGTTCTGGCTAGGGCAATCAGGCAAAAGAAAGAAATAAAGGGTATTTAAATAGGAAGAAAGGAAGTCAAACTGTCTCTGTTTGCAGGTGACATGATTATATATTTAGAAAACCCCATCGTCTCAGCCTGAAATCTCCTTAAGCCGATAAGAAACTTCAGCAAAGTCTGCAGGATACAAAATCAATGTGCAAAAATCATAAGCATTCCTATACACCGATAATAAACAGAGAGTCAAATCATGAGTGAACTCCCATTCAAAATTGCTACAAAGAGAATAAAATACCTAGGAATATAACTTACAAGGGATGTGAAGGACCTTTTCAAGGAGAACTATAAACCACTGCTCAAGGAAATAAGAGAGGACACAAACAAATGGAAAAACATTCCATGCTCATGGACATGAAGAATCAATATTTTGAAAATGGCCATACTGCCCAAAGTAATTTATAGATTCAATTTTATCCCCATCAAGCTACCATTGACTTTCTTCACAGAATTAGAAAAAACTACTTTAAAGTTCATATGGAACCAAAAAAGAGCCCATATAGTCAGGACAATCCTAAGCAAAAAAGAACAACTCTGAAGGCATTTTTCTACCTGTGTTCAAATCTATTACAAGGCTACAGTAACCAAAACAGCATGGTACTGGTACCAAAACAGACATATAGACCAATGGAACAGAACAGAGGCCTCAGAAATAACACCACACATCTACAACCATCTGATCTTTAACAAACCTGACAAAAACAAGCAATGGGGAAAGGATTCCTTATTTAACAAATGGTGTTGAGAAAACTGGCTAGCCATATGCAGAAAACTGAAACAGGACCCCTTCCTTACACCTTATACAAAAATTAACTGAAGATGGATTAAAGACTTAAATGTAAGACCTAAAACCATTAAAACCCTAGAAGAAGCCAGGGGTGGTGGCTCATACCTGTAATCCCAGCACTTTGGGAGGCTGAGGCGGGCAGATCACGAGGTCAGGAGATCGAGACCACCCTGGCTAACAATGCAAAACCCCGTCTCTACTAAAAATACAAAAAATTAGCTGGGTGTGGTGGCAGGCACCTGTAGTCCCAGCTTCTCAGGAGGCTGAGGCAGGAGAATGGCGTGAACCCGGGAGGCGGAGTTTGCAGTGAGCCGAGATGGTGCCACTGCACTCCAGCCTGGGCGACGGAGTGAGACTCCATCTCAAAAACAAAAAAAAAAAAACCCTAGAAGAAAACCTAGGCAATACCATTCAGGACATAGGCACAGGCAAAGACTTCATGACTAAAACACCAAAAGCGATGGCAACAGAAGCCAAAATTGACAAATGGGACCTAATTAAACTAAAGAGCTTCTGCACAGCAAAAGAAATATCATGAGAGTGAACAGGCAACCTACAGAATGGGAGAAAATTTTTCCAATCTATCCATCTGACAAAGGGCTAATATCCAGAATCTACAAAGAACTTAAACAAATTTATAAGAAAAAAACAACCCCATCAAAAAGTGGGCAAAGGATAAGAATAGACACTTCTCAAAAGAAGACATTTATGCAGCCAACAAACATATTTTTTAAAAGCCCATCATCACTGGTCATTAGAGAAATGCAAATCAAAACCACAGTGAGATACCATCTCACCCCAGTTAGAATGGCGATCATTTAAAAGTCAGGAAACAACAGATGCTGGAGAGGATGTGGAGAAATAGGAACACTTTTACATTGTTGGTGGGAGTGTAAATTAGTTCAACCATTGTGGAAGACAGTGTGGTGATTCCTCAAGGATCTAGAACTAGAAATACCATTTGACCCAGCAATCCCATTACTGGGTATATACCCAAAGGATTATAAATCATTCTGCTATAAAGACACATGCACATATATGTTTACTGACTCACTGTTCAAAATAACAAAGACTTGGAACCAATCCAAATGTCCATCAATGATAGACTGGATTAAGAAAATATGGCACATATACACCATGGAATAACATGCAGCCATAAAAAAGGATGAGTTCATGTCATTTGTAGGGACATGGATGAAGCTGGAAACCATCATTCTCAGGGGACTAACACCGGAACAGAAAACCAAACACCACATGTTCTCACTCATAAGTAGGAGTTGAACAATGAGAACACATGGACACAAGGAGAGGAACATCACACACTGGGGCCTGTCATGGGGCAGGGGGCTGGGGAGAGATTGCATTAGGAGAAATACCTAATGTAGATGATGGGTTGATGGGTGCAGCAAACCACCATAGCACATGTATACCTGTGTAACAAACCTGCAAGTTCTGCACATGTATCCCAGAACTTAAAGTATAATAAGTAAAAAAACATATATATACATACATGTGTGTATATGTATACAAATATATACACAGGTGTGTATATATATACACACACATATATAAGTAATATATATTACTAAAGGCATTTTATCTTCTGTAAATTATTGTAGAATTCATATATTTAAACATAAAATTATAATTCAAATGAAATAATGCAATATTAAGAAGCATTTTGAGGCAAACCATGTTTCACAGGATTGTTCAAGGAAATTTAAAATAAATCAGTTATAATAGTCTTTTGCACAATATTAAAATGTGTTCAAAGCTCAGCATTATAGTTAGATACTTCTGTTATGCAATTTCTGGAAATTTATCTCCTCAAAAAGAAGCCCTTCAAGTGAAGGGGGAAATCTTTTTTTTCTTTTTTTCCTTTATGAGACAGAGTCTCTCTGTATCACCCAGGCTGGAGTGCAGTGGTGTGATCCCAGCTCACTGCAGCCTCCACCTCCCAGGATCGAGTGATTCTCATGCCTCAGCCTCCCGAGTAGCTGGGATTGTAGGTGTGTGCCACCACACCTTGCTAATTTTTGTATTTTTTAGTAGGGACGGGGTTTTGCCATGATGGCCAGGCTGGGGTTGAACTCCTGGCCTCAAGTGATCCACCTCACTCGGCCTCCCAAAGTTCTGAGATTTACAGGCATGTGCCACCACGCCCAGCCTAGGAAATCAATTTTTTAAAAAAAGACTGAGCTTCATATATTGTACTTTCTACTTTAACAATAATACATATGATAACTTAAGAGGGAATAAATGAAGCTCAAAAGCATTTCTTTTCATTTTCTTGGCCCACCCATATGCATACATGTTCTAACACATTCACCTCTATGAATTGGGCTTACTCTAAGTGTTCAAGCTGAATTGTGAATCTCTATGGGAATAGTAATCACAGTGCTTACCATTTACCCTGCAGGAGAGAACCAGAACTATACCCCCTCTACATATGCATAGAGTTTATTTGAACTCATTTTACTTGTACCAAGCAATCTAACCTCCCTTGACCACTCTCAATTAACTTTCAGGTACCTGTGAGCAACAGTTGAAAAGGTCAAATGTAATGATACCTGACCACGGCAAATGCAGTAATAGACAAAAGCAGAGAAGAGGAACAACCAAAAGAGAAGAGAGAGAGAGGCAGAAACTCCAGACAGGACGGTAGAGGCCCCTAGGTCATGTGGAAGAATTAAAACAGTTTCAATAGTCCTTGAGAACACCATCAACTTGAAAGACAGAAAACCAAACAACCGCAATAGCACAGCATTCCGGGGCATTTAACACAGGACACCTGAGCCTCTCAAGCAGCGGTCTGGGAGTAAAACAACGCATTATAGCATAGATCTGTCATCAAGGAATTTTAGTTGAACTAAATAATCATCTTTTGAGAATAAATTTGATTTCTGAAAGCAGTTAAAAATCACTTACTCGGCCAGGCATGGTGGCTCATACCTGTGATTCCAACACTTTGGGATGCCAACATGGGAGGATCACTTGAGGCCAGGAATTTGAGGCCAGCCTGAGCAACATAGCAAGACCCTGTCCCTACAAAAAAAAATTGTTTTTAATTAGCCAGGCACAGTGGTGTGTACCTGTAGTTCTAGCTACTTGGGAGGCTAAGGCAGAGGATCACTTGAACTCAGGAGTTGGAAACTCCAGTGAGTCAAGATCACACTACTGCACTCCAGCTTAGGAAACAGACTGAGACACTATCACAAAAAAAAAAAAAAAAAAAATCACTTAGCTGCAGTAAGCAACTCGAAAAATTAAAAATTAAAAAAATTTGAAATCACTTAGACCCCAATCTGCATGAGTAAGATATGAAGACAAACTGAGAAATGTTGTTTCAATTAATAATAAAAGCTTTTGTGGGAATGTTTTATGGGACATAAAACAAACAAAACATAAATAAATAAATGCAAGCTTTGCTTGAGCTCAGGAGTTCAAGACCAGCTTGGGCAACATGGCAAAATCCTGTCTCTATAAAAAACATAAAAATTAGCTGGGTGTGGTGGCTCACGCCTGTAGTTCCAGCTACTCAGGAAGCTGAGGTAGGAGGATGGCTTGGGCCCAGGAGGCAGAGGTTGCAGTGAGCTAAGATCAAGCCACTGCACTTCAGCCTGGACTGATTCTGTCTCAAAAAACAAATTAAAAAACTAAAAATAAAAGCTGACATAATGAAACTGGTTTACTTTTGTGATTCCAAACAAGGAATTCTAAAAATGACTGGAGAAAGGACACTTGGTTAAATAAATAGACTGTCCACCTATTCGTTTTAAATTATTTTCTAGGGTGTTCAATGAAAAGCAGTCTTATTAAAACTTCTGGTTGAACATGGCAGGTGGAACACAGGTAATTATTTTTATTTCATCTCTTTGGAACCCCACGAAAACAAAAAATGAGAGACAACAGCAGATGAGCAATGTCATCACATTTTCAGTAGACAGAAAGCAGATGGAAGTATACTAACTAACAAAGTGGAGAAAGTTTACAACTTAAATCATAATAGAGATAAATACCATAAGAATCCACAGAACCTTAGAAAAGCTCAGGATTTAATAACATCCAGTACAGCAAAGGGAAAGGATGGAACAAGTGGACATAGCCAGATGGGCTCTAAATTTAGAGTATCTCTTCTGGTTTTATTTTTGTTTTGCTTTGAGATATGATCTTGCTCTTTTGCAGTGGCTGGTCTTGAAATCCTCTCCTCATGGAATTCTCCTGCCTCAGCCTCCCAAGTAGCTGGTATTACAGGTGGGCACCACCACATCGAGATTAAAGTCTCTACTCTGAATGAGCTCCAGATTGCTTTCCCCTGCCTGCACCCACCAACAGCTGGGCAGAAGTGTGGTCTTTTTTCCCTGGAAGATCTGAATGGCTCCAGAGAAAAATTCCTGGTACTAACTCCCAGCAAAAAAGTTAGGCTCTCAGCCTGATTACCTCACAATAAATCCTACTACTTAAAAAGTCCTCCACCAACATATAGAGCTGCAAATCAATTGTTTGGTGCTGTGCTCTAAAACATGCACAGAAGGTAAAGGGTCAACAGACATTTAAGGAAACCATCTAATAAAGAAGGTAGAGATGAAAAAAACACAGAAAAAAGAACTTGGAGAAAATAAAAATAATGCACAGGCTGCCGGGCGCAGTGGCTCACGCCTGTAATCTCAACACTTTGGGAGGCCAAGGCAGATGGATCACAAGGTGAGGAGTTCAAGACCAGCTTGGCCAACATGGTGAAACCTCATCTCTACTAAAAGTACGAAAAAAAAAAATTAGCCAGGTGTGGTGGTGTATGCCTGTAATCCTAGCTACTGGGAGGCTGAGGCAGGAGAATTGCTTGAACCTGGGAGGTGGAAGTTGCAGTGAGCCAAGATTGTGCCACTGCACTCCAGCCTGGGTGACAGAGCAAGACTCTGTCTCAAAAAAAATAAATTAAATTAATTTAAAATAACAACAGTGCACAAGTTAACATCAGAAGAACTGTTATCCATGTCCTCTGAGAGACAAAAGGTAGTATTGCATCCAAAAAACAAGACCAGAATACTATTGTAAAAGGAACAATAGAACGAGAAAAAGCTTGCAGAAATTAAAAATAGGAATGAAAATTCAGATAAAGATGAAGTGAAACAAAAGGTAAAATGGTGATCAATTTTTAAAAATTAAGAAAATTATAATATCTGTCTAGAAGATTGAACATTTGAATAACAGGACTTTCAGAGGAAGTCAGAAAGCAAGATAAAATTATCAAAGAAATAGCGGGCAAAGGACATGAACAGACACTTCTCAAAAGAAGACACTGATGCAGCCAACAGACACATAAAAAAAGTCTCATCATCACTGGCCATCAGAGAAATGCAAATCAAAACCACAATGAGATACCATCTCACACCAGTTAGAATGGCGATCATTAAAAAGTCAGGAAACAACAGGTGCTGGAGAGAATGTGGAGAAATAGGAATGCTTTTACACTGTTGGTGGGAGTGTAAATTAGTTCAACCATTGTGGAAGACAGTGTGGTGATTCCTCAAGGATCTAGAACTAGAAATACCATTTGACCCAGCAATCCCATTACTGGGTACATACCCAAAGGATTATAAATCATTCTACTGTAAAGACACATGCACATGTATGTTTATTGCCACACTGTTCACAATGATAAAGACTTGAAACCAACCCAAATGTCCATCAATGATAGACTGGATTAAGAAAATGTGGCACATGTACACCATGGAATAATATGCAGCCATAAAAAAGGATGAGTTCGTGTCCTTTGTAGGGACATGGATGAAGCTGGAAACCATCATTCTCAGCAAATTATCGCAAGGACAGAAAACCAAACACCACGTGTTCTCACTCATAGGTGGGAACTGAACAATGAAAACAGGGACACAGGGTGGGGAACATCACACACCAGGACCTGTCATGGTGTTGGGGGAGTGGGGAGGGATAGCATTAGGAGATATACTTAATGTAAATGATGAGTTAACAAGTGCAGCACACCAACATGGCACATGTGTACGTATGTAACAAACCTTCACGTTGTGCACATGTACCCTAGAACTTAAAATATAATAATAAAAAAAATTATCAAAGAAATAATACAAAGGCTCACTGAGCACTCAACACCATGAGTGAAACAAGCCTTAAAGCATGGCCCATTTTAAACATTGTTTAAAACAGAAGTTTAAGTGGCCTGTTACAAATATTAATGAGAATATCACATATAATAAATAGACACAGGAGTCCAGAGCTCAGGGAAAAGTCAGGGTTGGAGACAGAAATTATGAGCTCATGCCTGTAATCCCAGCACTTTAGGAGGCCAGGCAGGTGGATTACCTGAGGTCAGGAGTTCAAGACCAGCCTGGCCAACATGGTGAAACCCTGTCTCTACTAAAAATACAATTAGCTGGGTGTGGTGGCAGACACCTGTAATCCCAGCTACTCAAGAAGCAGAGGCAGGAGAATTGCTCGAACCTGGGAGGTGGCGGTTGCAGTGAGCCAAGATCTAGCCACCACACTCCAGGCTGGGCTACAGAGTGAGACTCTATCTTGAAAAATATATATGAAAATTGTAAGCCACACATTCCTACCAACTCTAATAGAAAAGGATACTATGTATAAATCTTAAACTCAGTCATCTTGCTTACTCTTGTCCCTGGATCTGTATCCAAGTGGAGATGCCTAGCAGGTAGCTGGATATTCGTGTCTAGAGCTCTTGAGAACACTGGGTGATATAGAACACGGCAGTCTGTAAATAAGTTACACAACAGTATGTCTTAAAATATTGTTCTATGTATTAACAGATTAACTCAAATCACCAGAAGCAATTCTAGGAGGGACCAAAATAATCTAGTACAAGTAAGCAGGTACTTGATGTTCTAGAAGGACTGCATATCACTTAGAAATCTTCCCTTAATATTATCCCTCTCGAATGAGCTTTGGGCAAGAATTTGATTCCCTACATATACGTAGTCGCTTGAGGAATTATCTCTCCACACATTGATGATCAATTCTGCCAATGTATACAGAAACATTTAGACAACAATGAGAGCCCAAATTTCTATACCATAGAGCTTGCCTGTAATACTTTTAGCCTAGACGATTCTCTAAGCTCATGTTACCAATTGTACAACAATGAGAGCCCAAATTGCTATACCATAGAGCTTACCTGTAATACTTTTAGCCTAGACGATTCTCTAAGCTCATGTTACCAATTGTACAACTAGTTAAAGGAAAAAAGAAAAACGTCAATGAAGTGTTTTTATTTTCATCTTAGCATCTTACTTTGTGGTGGACTCTTCCAGATATTCTAATTGCAGCATGTAATCCTGGGTAATTAAATGAATTTGCCTGCTTATTTTGTATGGACCAACTAACTGTTGGAAATATCTACTGAAAATGAATATATAAAATAGTTATATTTTCTGGTCTCATGGATGGAAACTAAATAATCCATCACAAAATATTTAATTACAGATTGTATGGCTGGATGCAGTGACTCACACCTAATCCCACACTTTGAGAGGCCAAGGCGGGTGAATTGCTTGAGCTCAGAAGTTCGAGACCAGCCTAGGCAACATGGCAGAACCCCATCTCTACAACAACAACAACAAAATTAGCCAGGCATGGTGGTACACACTTGTGGTGCCATCTACTCCAGGAGGCTGAAACAGGCGGATCACTTGACCCCAAGAGGCAGAGGTTTCAGTGAGCTGAGATTGTGCCACTGCACTCCAGACTGGGTAATAGAGTGACACTCTGTCTCAAAAAATAATAATTATTATTATTATTACAGGTTGTGAAAAATGCTTTGAAGGAACAGTCCAGTAGAGAGAATGACAGAGTAGCTATCAGGCCTCTTGAGCCCAAGCCAAGCCATCATAACCCCTGTGACCTGCACATATACATTCAGATGGCCTGAAGCAACTGAAGAACCACAAAAGAAATGAAAATAGCCGATTCCTGCCTTAACTGATGACATTCCACCATTGTGATTTGCTCCTGCCCCACCCTAACTGATCAATTGACTGTGTGACATTCCTTCTCCTGGACAATGAGTCTCAGGAGCTCTGCACCCTGCACTTTGTGACCCCTGCCCCTGCCTGCAAGAGAAAACCCCCTTTAACTATAATTTTCCACTACCTACCCCAATCCTATAAAACTGCCCCACCTTATCTCCCTTTGCTGACTCTCTTTTTGGACTCAGCCCACTTGCACCCAAGTGAAATATACAGCCTTGTTGCTCACACAAAGACTGTTGGTGAACTCCCTTCACATGGACTTGTGTGAAAGTAACCTAATTTAAACTGTGAATGGGGTGTATCAAGGAAGAGCTCTTTGAGAAAGTGAGGTTTAAACTGAAACATAAAGAATGAGTAATAGCTCTTCCAATAAAGAGTGTAAGATTAGGCGTATTCCAGGCAGAAGTACAGCACGTAAGCATTCCCTGAGACAAAAAAAGAGAGAGTACTTCACATTGCTGAAAATAGGCCCTTAGGGCTGGAAATCAGTTGGCAAGAAGATGGTCAGGGAAGGATTCTGAAGTCAAAGCCAAATAAACCAAATAAATGAAGATCTTATTAGGTCATGGTACAGAGTTCTGATTGTACCTAAGATAAGTATTGTAAACAAAAAGATGACATGATTTGATTTATGTTTCTAAAATTTAAAAAGTACTACAGATGGATTTTATAATAATCACCCACTTTAAGCCAGTTTAAGGAGTTTCAGTAAATTTACACACTTGTGCAACCATCGCTGCAGTCACCCAAAGTTCATTTGTGCCCATTTGTGCCTGTTTGTACCCACCCACTGCCCAAGGAAACCACTAATCTGATTTCAGTCTCAGTAAGTTTGCCTTTTCTAGAAATTTCTTTTTCTTTTTTCTTTTTCCTCTTTGAGACAAAATCTAACTCTGTCACTCAGGCTGGAGTGCAATGGCACAATCTCGGCTTACTGCAACCTCTGCCTCCTGGGTTCAAGCAATTCTCGTGCTTCAGCTTTCCCAGTAGCTGGGACTACAGGCATGGGCCACCGTGCCCAGCTAATTTTTGTATTTTCAGTAGAGATGGGGTTTCACCATGTTGGCCAGCCTGGTCTTGAACTCCTGGCCTCAAGTGATCCATCTGCCTTGGCCTCCCAAAGTGCTGGGATTACAGGCAGGAGCCACTGCGCCCAGCCAGAATTTTCATATAAATTAAATACACTATGTGGAGTTTTGCGTCTGACTTGTTCTATTTAGCACAATGTTTTTGAGGATCATCAGTATTATTGAAGCTGTCTTCACAAGGTTAACAAGAATTCTGGAGAAAAAATGTAGTTATAATTAAGCATTATTCAGGTTGCACTTTGACCCACTTTCTTGTAACCAAAAGTCACATGACACTAGAAACTGACCATTTGCATCCCAGTTGTTCCTATAGATAGGATTTCTGATATTAGGATCATTAGGCTTTTGTTTAATAAATGCTTAAGCAGATCCTGAATTCCAGTGGAACAGCTGACAGCAACCAGATTAAAGACCCCAAGGAGGAACCAAGTCAGCATGAGAATACTTTCTTCATCTCCTGCCCCCATGACTTCACCCTGCACTCTGACCAATCAACAGTCTCCACACTTCAGCCCACCGTGAAACCCTTAAAAACCCTACCCCCAAGCTCCTCAAAAAGATGGATTTGAGGTTTCCTCCCATCTCCTTGTTCAGCAGCCTTATGATTAAAACTCTTTCTCTGCTGCAACCTGGTGTCTCAGTGCATTGACTTGCTGTGTGCATGGGGCAGTGAACCTATTACAATTACACTGTGTGTATCAACAGTTTGTTTCTTTTTATTGCTGAGTAGCATCTGGTGGTATGCATATAACACATGTTGTTTATCCATTCACCAGTGGATGGACATTTGGATTGCTGGCTATTACAAAAGACCACTGTGAACTTCATCTACAAGTATTTGTGTGGATATATGCTTTCTTTCTCTTGGCTAGGTTCCTAATAGTGGAATTTCTAGGTCCTATGATAAGTTCCTGCTTAACTTTTTAAGAACTTGCTGAACTGTTTTCCCAAGTGGTTGCACCATTTTGCATTTCCATTAGAAATGTATAGGGCTTTCCATTTTTCTACATCTTTACCAGCACTTTTTATTGTGTCTTTTTTATTTTACTCATTCTAGTTTGTGTGTGGTGGTATCCCTCTGTGGTTTTAGTTTACATTTCCCTAATCAGCAAAAACATTGAACATCTTTTCGTTTCATGTGTCCATTTGCCAGATGTATATAGTCTTTGGTGAAGTGTCTATTCAAATATTTTGGCCATTTTATAGATTGGGATTTTTGTCTTATTTTGAGTTATAAGAGTTCTTTATCTATTCTGGATATTACTCTTTTATCAGATACCTGATTACAAATATATCCTCCTAGTCTATGGCTCGCCTGTTTATTTTCTTGCTGTTTAGGAATTTGAATAGATGGAGAAATGAGTTTGCAGGTTATGCAAGTTATAAAGCTACTGCTTTAGTACAGGCAAAATATGTTGGTTTAAAAATGGGGGAAGTAAAGGCCAGGTGCAGTGGCTCACACCTGTAATCCCAACACTTTTGGAGGCCAAGGCAGGTGGATCTCTTGAGTCCAGGAGTTTGAGACCAGCATGGGCAACAAGGCAAAACCCCGTCTCTACAAATAATACAAAAATTAGCCAGGCGGGTGGCATGTGCCTATGGTCCCAGCTACTAGGAGACTGAGGTGGGAGGATTGCTCGAGCCCAGGAGGTGGAGATTATAGTGAGCTGTGATTGCACCACTGCATTCCAGCCTGGGTGAGAGTGAGACCACATCTCAAAAAAAAATTAAAAATTAAAATTAAAAAGGTGGGCAAGTGAAGGAGGAGAACAACTGACAAATTACAGACATATTTTGAAGGTGGAATCCACAGGACTTAATGATGAATTGGGCATGTGATGCAAAAGAGGTCTCAAAGATACTCCTGGTTTACTGGCATGAAAATAGATTGAAGAGACATCATTTTCTGATATAAGGGAGATGGCATGAAAATCAGATTTGAGACTCAGAAGGTTCAGAGTTCAGTTTAAAAACAAGAAAAATGAGGGCATGTAGTTTTAAGATCTTTGTGCAACATCCAAATGGAGCTATCCAGTGACGAGCTGGAAATGGAAATAAGGATCTAATGCTCAGAGACAAACAAACAAAAACCAACGTGCACACATAATTCTTTTTTTTTTTTTTTTTTTTTTTTTGAGACACCGTCTCACTATGTCACCCAGGCTGAAGTGCAGTGGCACAATCGCAGCTCACTGTAGCCTCCGCCACTCGTGTTCAAGCAATTCTTATGCCTCAGCCTCCTGAGTAGCTGGAAATACAGGAGATCGCCACCACATCCAGCTAATTTTGTATTTTTAGTAGAGATGGGGTTTCGTCATGTTGGCCAGGCTGATCTCAAACTCCTGACTTAGGTAATCCACCCACCTTGGTTTCCCAAAGTGCTGGGATTATAGTCATGAGCCACCATGCCCAGTCTCCAAATAATTCTATAGGCTAGATTCCTAGAAGCAGGATTGCTGAGGCAATAGATAAAATTTTGAAAGATACTACAAAATTATACTCCAAAATGGCTACAACAATTTATACTCCTTCTCTTTTCAGTGCCCCTTTTTTCACATCCCCACTAAATCCACGTCTTTTTTATTAGCTCTTTTATATAATTTTCATCTCTTATTCTATAACTTAAAAATAAATGTGAAAAACAGAATCCTATTTTGATTCACATTTCCCTGATTTGGGGGTTGAGCAACTTTTTAAGTAGATGAACCGTTTTGATGTCATCCTTTGTAGTTCCACAATTCTTATTTTTCGGCTTTTTTATTGTTATTATTGATGATTACAGGAGCTCTTTATGCTTTGTAAATATTAATTTTTGTCTGTTATCTATGTTGCATGAATTTTCTCCCAGATTGTCTCTTATTTTGTTTATGGTAACTTTCATCATGAAAACACTTTGAGTTTTATTACAGCACATCTGTTCATCTATTTCTTTGCAGCTTCTGGGTTTGGTGCCTTGCAGGTGTCTTCACCTTTTGAAAATTACCAAGATAAGGTTGGGCGCGGTGGCTCATGCCTGTAATCCCAGCACTTTGGGAGGCTGAGGCGGGAGGATCACAAGGTCAGGAGATCGAGACCATGGTGAAACCCCATCTCTACTAAAAATACAAAAAATTAGCCGGGAGCGGTGGCAGGCACCTGTAGTCCCAGCTACTCAGGAGGCTGAGGCAGGAGAATGGCGTGAACCCGGGAGGCGGAGCTTGCAGTGAGCTGAGATCGCGCCACTGCACTCCAGCCTGGGCGACAGAGGAAGACTCCGTCTCAAAAAAAAAAAAAAAAGAAAATTACCAAGATAAGCTTTGTTTTGTTTCATCTAGTATGAAACAAAATGCATTAACCTCTTATGCATTAACCTCTAAGTAATTTGGAATTTATATTATGTATGCTATAAGATAGGAATGAAATTTCTTTTCTTTAAATAGTAATTTACTTTCTCAATAGCATTTGTTGAACAATTCATTATTCCCCCATTGATTGGAAATGCCAACTTTAATATATTAACTTTCCATAAATACACACACATTACTGAATTCTTTCATTTTTAAATTTTTTGTTGTGACAGGGTCTTGCTGTCTCGCCCAGGCTGGTCTCAAACTCCCGGCCTCAAGCAATGCTCCCACCTCGGCCTCCTGAGTAGCTGGAACTACAGATGCAAGCCAACATGTCCAGGCTAATTTTTAAATTTGTTTTTTGCAGAGACAAGGTGTCACTATGTTGCCCAGGCTGATCTTGAACTCCCGGGCTCAGGCAATCCTCCTGTGCTCCCAGGGTGCCAGGGTTACAGGCCTGAGCCACCACTCTTAATTCTTCAAAGCTCATCTAAGACATTGTTTTTTTGTTGTTGTTGTTGTTGTTGTTGTTGAGACAGGGTCTCATTATGTTGCCCTGACTGGAGTGCAATGTAACGATCATGGCTCACTGCAGCCTCAACCTAGGCTCAAGCAATCCTTCCACCTCAGCCTTCTGAGTAGCTGAGACTATAGGTGTGCACCAGCTCACTTGGCTAATTTTTGTATTTTTTGTAGAGACAAGGGTCTTGCCATGTTGCCCAGGCTAGCCTCGAACTCCTGGGCTCAAGCAGTCCTCCCACCTCAGCCTCCCAAAGTGTTGGGATTACAGGTGTGAGCCACTGCACCTGAACTCAACATTCTTTTTTTACAATAAGAGAGTACAGTAATTAGACAATAGTTCCTGATAATAAAACATGGTATCAGCATATGTGTGCTGGTCTTTTTTAGCAGGGGGCCATGCACTTTGTTCAGAGAGATATGATGCCAAGTTATTATGGAGCAGCTGCTTTAATATGAGAGTGTAGACTACATTACATAACATTTTATTTTCAGCTAAGTTAAATATCTACTGACCTAGATTTTCATGATGCTATTAAGATACAGGCTTTACATGAGCTTCAGTAGCTCTGAGGGCTATATGTAGCTAAACAGCTACTTTCAGAATAGATTCCTGACCACAAAAATAAATGTCAAGGAAAGATCGATAAAAGCTGCAAAGAATTTTATGTTGCTTCTAAGAGATTTTGTCACAAGGTCATAAACGAGTAAGACCATGGTCAATAATGGGAGAGCAGTGCCTAAATCTCTCCTGCTTGTCCTGTAAACTATTTACCTGAGATACCCCAGCTGGAATTTGCCCAGGAGGAAACATACTGGCTAGCATTTTAGATGTAATAACTAGTGAATTAAAGGTGTATAATCTGTAGGGAATGGAGAATTGACCTTTAAAAAATAAAGTAGACCACACTTTAAGTCCCACCAGATGGGACCATCCTAATGGAGTTAAAATACAAGCAAGTGCTACAAATTAGAAACCATTATTTCACATGCCTTGAATATCCTAGAAATAGGAAGTTTCCACCAGACACTTTGTTTATTGGGACCATGCTATGTGAGAGTGTGTTCTCAAACTCAGCCAGAAAAATGCTTAGGGTTGAGATCCTCATTTGTTTCCTCCTATTGTTATATTCCTAAGAAAATAAAAGCTAGGATTTTGAGTCCATCTCCTAGTGTTCTAATTCAAAACAAAGCAATTTGTCTTTTTAAAATCTATAAAATAAAAATAGTTACCATTTCTTGAGCAATTACTTTGTGTCTACCAGTCAGCATCCTAAATGTTATACATTCATTCACTAATATTTACAATAGCCCTATTACACAAGTATCACTCTACCTGCCCACCGACCTCCCCCATCCTTTTTTTTTTTTTTTGGAGACAGAATGTTGCTGTTGTCACCCCGGCTGGAGTGCAATGGTGAGATCTCGGCTCACTGCAACCTCTGTGTCCTGGGTTGCAGCAATTCTCCTGCCTCAGCCTCCCAAGTAACTGAGATTACAGGTGTCCATCACCACACCCAGCTAATTTTTTTTGTATTTTTAGTAGAGACAAGGTTTCACCATGTTGGCCAGGCTGGTCTTGAACTCCTGAACTCAGGTGATCAACCCACCTCGGCCTCCCAAAGTACTGGGATTACAGGCATGAGCCACCCTGCCCGGCCCACTGTTCCCCTTTTATAGGTGAGAAAACGGAGGCTTAAAGAAGTTAAATGACTCCAGCTGGGCACAGTTGCTCACACCTGTAATCCCAGTACTTTGGGAGTTCAAGGCAGGTGGATCATTTGAGGTCAGGAGTTCAAGACCAGCCTCGCCAGCATGGTGAAACTCCATCTCTACTAAAAATACAAAAAAGTTAGCCAGGCGTGGTGGTGCACACCTATAGTCCCAGCTACTTGGGAGTCTGAGGCAGGAGAATTGCTTGAACCAGGGAGGCAAAAGTTGCAGTGAGCCAAGATCACACCATTGCACTCCAGCCTGGGAGAAAGAGTGAGACTCTGTCTCAAAAAAAAAAAAAAAAAAAAAAAGAAAAAGAAAAAGAAAGAAAACAAGAAAAAGAAAAAGAAAGAAAGAAAGCAAAAATCCCAAGGTAAATCAGCTCCTATAAAGTGACTAGACAAGTTGCCCCAATTCCAGGTCAGATATCTGAGCTATCAAGACTGTAGGCAAATCCCACTATGCAAGGGTAAATCCAACCACCACCAGGAGAATGTCCCTTTGTTCTTTAGAGTAGCCCACAGTTACCAAAGAGGAAGAAGTTTGGATTCACTTTCCTAAACTGAAACTAGTTGCAAGTGATTTCATTAATCTTGTGTTTTTCTAAACCAGCCAAGTATTTGATTCAAAACATCAAATCACACTCATCACTTACTCTAACTGGAACTCTGTTTCCCATCTATAAAATGTGCTAGATTGAATATGTCAGACTGATTGTGTTCAAGAACTGTATAATTCTACAGCTACAGGATAATAGGAAGAATTAGCACAATGGCAGTTCCTGAGGGGGAAAAAAAAGTCCCAGAATAATTATCTCACCATGAACTGAGAAACACAAACAGGTGGATGAATGTAAGAATAGTATTTAAGTCAAAAGAGGTACTAAGTTCAGGGCACTCTATACTTTCCAGCCCACATTCAGAATATCATAATCTGTTCTAAAAGACACTTTCTAACAATGACACTGATTGACTGAATGCAATCAGTAGAGGGTGACCAGCATGGTAAGGCATCAAGATACCGTGTGCTATAAAGAACATCAGGAGGAGTCTGAAGAACAGGGATTGTTTGCTTGGAGCCCCTGGAGAGATTGTTCCTCCCACGTCTTTACCACTAGAAACCACCCAAGAGTCCAAGCCAGAAAAAGAGGCTATAAATGAACTGACTTCCCACCTTCTAAGGAGCTAATGCCATCATGCCTTGTCTTCCTATTTACCTCAGTCATCCACAAAAGTCCAAGTCCCAAAATTTAGGGTCATCACTAGATTTTTCTCCCCACAGAACACTGTACATACCTGACTGGTCCAATCTTCTGTCCTTCCTGAGCCACACAAATATCTCTACTATGCCCTATGGAACTCACAGATGTCATCAACAAAACCCCCTCTATATGGGCCGGGCGCGGTGGCTCAAGCCTGTAATCCCAGCACTTTGGGAGGCCGAGACGGGCGGATCACGAGGTCAGGAGATCAAGACCATCCTGGCTAACATGGTGAAGCCCAGTCTCCACTAAAAAATACAAAAAACTAGCCGGGAGAGGTGGCGGGCGCCTGTAGTCCCAGCTACTGGGGAGGCTGAGGCAGGAGAATGGCGTAAACCCGGGAGGCGGAGCTTGCAGTGAGCTGAGATCCGGCCACTGCACTCCAGCCTGGGCTACAGAGTGAGACTCCGTCTCAAAAAAAAAAAAAAAAAAAAAAAAAAAAACCCCTCTATCCTCAAACACTTCTCTGAGTGTTTCCTACTCTGTGTGCTCCTCAATAATCCCTCTGAGTACACTGCTACACCTGGGTCCTCTTCACGTGTAATTTTTTTTTCCACATTCAACATATCACAATGCCCCGAGATGGTATAAATATCCTTGCCCCTCATTCTCATATACAAAAGTTTTACTCTTTAAAGAACATTCACCATAAGCAAAATACCCCCATTCCTTTTACCTTGATTTATTACTTGAAATCTTCATGTGAGTCTGTCTACTTTTTTTTAAATCACCTATTTGACCCGCTAGAATGTGATCTCTATGACGGCAATGTTTATATCCTGTTCACCACTATCACCACACCTAAAACAGTAACTGAAACATGATCAATGTTCAATAAATATTGATCAATATTCAATAAATGTTGAATAGATAAATGGCCCACTTGGGGCAATGAATATATAAGCATCTTTCTACCAAGAAAAGTGACTTCTCCCTTTTAGGAAAACAATCATAATTACATGAATTATGCATATGCTGACTATTTTGACATCTGAAAAAGTTTTGCTTAAAAGCATAGAATATCTGCTGTGACAGTTGGAATTTTTGACTGCCTAGTGTATTTCCCCTGTTTGTGACAACACTCCTAATTTCTTTTACAGAAAAGACCTTCTCCATTGTGTGCAGTCTTGACGAAACCATAAATCGAGGTTCTCTTGTCATCCCACCCCATCACACTATTCCCTTTCTCTGTTTCCCTTTTCCTTTCTTCTCGCTCTCTTTGTCTCTCTTTCACCAGGCTAAGAGATAGAATCACAACACAAGCCAGAATAATTTTTTCCCAGTACTTTGTTTATTGAGATTTGTAACTTAAAGGATTGAAAATGTGGGTGGTTAACTCCATGCGGACTCACCCTTCACAGTGCAATCCCTGATGGAGGCTCCGCTCCTGATTGTCCTGGGCTTGCTTCTGGCAGGCCTAGCAGCCCCTGCCCACGTCCACCTGAACCAGATCAGTAGCTTTCCCTGGGATAGCTGAGACAAAGGGAAGGATCCTGTGGTGATCAGAAGCCTGTCTCTGGAAGCCGACCAGTTTTTTTTTCATTCCTGGGAACGTGATCGTCAGTGCTGAGGGCAAGACCAGTGTCCCCCTCAAATATCCTCTGAAGGTGGAATTAACTGTAGGGAAGGAAGTGGCTGGCTTCTGGGTCAAGATCTCATGCATGGAACAGATTGGCAGCTGTGCCTATGAAAACTTCTGTGATGTGCTTGATACTTTAATTCCTCCTGGGGAGCCCTGCCCAGAGCCCCTGCATACCTATGGGCTTCTTTGCTACTGTCCCTTCAAAGAAGGCACCTACTCACCATGAGTGAGTTCACTGTGCCTGACCTGGAGCTGCCCAGCTGGCTCAGCACCAGAAACTACCGCATTGAGAGCATCCTGAGCAGTGGAGGAAAGCATCTGAGCTGCATCAAGATTGCTGTCTCTCCCATCCTGGCTAACAAGGTGAAACCAGTGGCGGGCGCCTGTAGTCCCAGCTACTTGGAAGGCTGAGGCAGGAGAATGGCCTCAACCCAGGAGGCGGAGCTTGCAGTGAGCCAAGACTGCGCCACTGCACTCCAGCCTGGGCAACAGAGCGAGACTCCCTCTCAAAAAAAAAAAAAAAAAAAAAATTGCTGTCTCTCTAAAGGGAATATAACATGGCATTAGCCACAGCAGAATGAAGGGATGTGAGGAAGGTTCCTTTTCCTTTGTCTCATGTGTGCCAAGGCCAAATTTTGACTCTCTGCCCCTCTTCAAGCCCCTTTCTGCAATGAGTCAGCTACCCTCACTGAAAACCATTTTGTGCCACTTACATTTTAGGCTGGGACAAGCAGCCCTGACCTAAGGGAGGATGAGTTGGACAGTTTGGTTTTTCTTTTTTTTTTTTTTTTTGGAGACAGAGTCTCGCCCTGTCACCCAGGCTGGAATGCAATGGCACGATCCCAGCCCATGGCAACCTCCACCTCCCAGATTTAAGCGCTTCTCCTACCTCAGCCTCCTGAGTAGCTGGGACTACAGGTACACACCACCACGCCCAGCTAATTTTTGTATTTTTAGTAGAGACAGGGTTTCACCATGTTGGTGAGGATGGTCGCAATCTCTTGACATCATGATCCGCCCGCCTCAGCCTCCCAAAGTGCTGAGATTACTGGCATGAGCCATCGTGCCCAGCAATTATTTTTCTTAAATACTGTGCAGCCCAAAGGGGCCGAGCAGACATGTGAGTGGGGAAAGTCAGCTTGTGGGTGGCCATATTGCAACCTCTGATCTAAGACGGTGCATGCCTTCTCCTCTTAAAACAACTCCTGTGGCACCACTTCTCTCTCCACAGGGCCAAATCCATCGTGTCTGATCTTAAGGAGAAGGCTCTTCCAGTTCTAAGAGAGGTATGGGCAGCCTCTCATATGTGAGCTGTGGGGATTAGGAGGCTGCCTGCCCCAGTCTTGGAGTTCTGCAGGGTGAATGAGGCAGATGAGAAAGAGCTGGCCCCACCAACAGCTGCTTTGTGGAGCAGGGGTCCAAGGAAGATAAGGTGGACTCAAGGTCAGGCTGCCTGGATTCGTCCACCACCCTGTTATGCCATGACAACTTCTGAACCACATGTCGGACCAGAGTTATGGGGCTCATTTGAAGCCTAGAATAGCAATAAATATTTTTAACTTGCAAAAAGAAAAAAAAAGAAAAGAAAAAGGCAGGTGTGGTGGCTCACACCTGTAATCCCAGCACTTTCGGAGGCTGAGGTGAGCAGGTCACTTGAGCCCAGGAGTTTGAGACCAGCCTGACCAACATGGTGAAACCCCCTCTCTACTAAAAATACAAAAATTAGCCAGGCATGTGCCTGAAGTCCCAGCTACTCGGGGAGGCACCAGAATCACTTGAACCCCAGGGGAGGAGGTTGCAGTGAGCCAAGATCGTGCCACTGTACTCCATCCTGGACAACAGAGTGGGACTCTGTCTCAGGGAGAAAAAAAAGAGAGAGAGAGAGAGTTATTATTAACTCCTTAGGAATAACTAGATTGATACAAAAACTACTGTTCGTTTTTTTTTTTTTTTTTTTTTTTTTTCAGACAGGGCCTCACTCTGTCACCCAGGCTGGAGTGCAATGGTGTGATTACAGCTCAATGCAGCCTCAACCTTCCAGCCTCAAGCTATCCTCCCACCTCAGCCTCCTGTGTAGCTGGCACAACAGGCACACACCACCAAGTCCAGCTAACTTTTGTAATTTTTGTAGAGACAGAGTTTTGCCATGTTGCCCAGGCTGGATTGTCTTTTATATTTAGTTATATTTAATTATATGTGATAAATGCTATAGAGTTCTCATTAAAATGAACTATAGCGAATTTTTAAGTAAAAAACAATTTGCATAATATATTTTTAAAATAAGCACTCCTAAAATAATACTGTGTATTTTCATCAGTTTATTTGTATAAACATGTATATAAATGGATAAATAAAGACCCCAAGGATATATGCAAACTAAAAATAGTAATTAATTATGTAGAAGAAGAAATTGGGGGAGTCAAGGATTACTGTAATTTAATCTGTCATATATATCATGTGAACTTAAAAATATAATTTTAAGAAGAAAAAAATTTTAAGTATGTGCAGAGGCACAAAGTCTGATTTTGAACTCCTTTAAAAATATACAAGTGCAGACATAAAAGCTCCATGGGGTGACGATAAAATTGTAAAGGCTTGTGTGCTATTACCATGAGTGTAGGATGACCAATCATAGTGATTTTCCCAGGGCTGGTCATCTTACATAATGGTATCCCTTAGAGTAAAAAACAGTGTTTTTTTCTTAAGTTTGGCAGGATAATTGCTGGTATATGTAGTAAATGAAGTTTTGGGGAACTCAGGCTTTTTTCTAATGCCTGGGGATTGATAATACAACCAGCCTATATAACATTGATTAATTTAACAAACAGCAATTCATCGTTTGTTGTATGTCATCACTATAATAGTGATACAGGAGATAGAAAGAAATCAGATAGACAGATAGACAGATAGATAGATAGATAGATGATAGATAGATAGATAGATAGATAGATAGATAGATAGATAGATAGATAGACAGACGATAGGATGAAGAGACTTCCCAGCAGAAAACTTTCTAACAAAAAGCAGCTCAGAAATTGCTCCCTTTCTTTTTTTTTTTTTTTTTTCTAACCTCATGCAGTTCAAAGAAATCACTTCTCTTGTAACAAAGAGCAGCCTGGAAGATCAGGCTGTAAAACACAGATAAGCAATCTGGACACAGAGTGGGAAGCTTCCTGGTGGTCACCAAACTTCACAAACGTACAATGGGCCCCAGTAAAAACAGTGCACCTTAATAAGCACATTCCTTTCCCTTTCTTTAGCCTAAGATAGAGAAGCTGGAAGCATGCACTGGGTGGGGGATGTCTGCAGCTGCAAGAAGGTGCCTGGGAATGGGCATAGAAACTCTCCCTCCCCTTTTAGCACACGCAGATAAGCAGCAGCAGAGCAGCACAAACTAAGAGCCTGCCTGCACAATCAAAGAATGGGGTGGGGCTATTAGAAACTCTGCTCTATGCAGGTGGCATGCCTGGTCCTAACCGGTTCTTCAGGCCCTATGGAGATAAGACAACTCCCTCCCCCCCATCACTAGCCCATTTTTTAAAAACCCTGACATTCTTTTTTTTTTTTTTTTTTTTTTTTTTTTTTTTTTGAGACGGAGTCTCGCTCTGTCACCCAGGCTGGAGTACAGTGGCCGGATCTCAGCTCACTGCAAGCTCCGCCTCGCGGGTTTACGCCATTCTCCTGCCTCAGCCTCCCCAGTAGCTGGGACTACAGGCGCCCGCCATCTCACCCGGCTAGTTTTTTGTATTTTTTTTTTAGTAGAGACGGGGTTTCACCATGTTAGCCAGGATGGTCTCGATTTCCTGACCTCGTGATCCGCCCGTCTCGGCCTCCCAAAGTGCTGGGATTACAGGCTTGAGCCACCGCGCCGGGCCAAAAACCCTGACATTCTTACTACAATTTGCAATTGGTTTGGACCCCTCTCTGTGACAGAGAGCTCTTCTTTTTCCTCACCTTTTAAACTCCTGCTCCAATCTCATTCTGTATGCGTCTGCATCCTTGATTTCCTTGGCCATGAGATCAAGAACCTTGGTATTTACCCCAGACAATGAGGCTGTTTCTGTAGTTCCTGAAGATCCTATAATAAGTGAGGCACAATCCCTTTATTTAGTTTTGTTTGTTTGTTTGAAACGGAGTCTCGTTCTGTCACCCAGGCTGAGGTCCAGTGGTGGTGTTCCCAGACCAAACCAAGGGTCGGGTTGCTTATTCTCATGGCCCAATAACGAGATGCAGATGAACTGGGAGAGAAGAGAGTTTTTATTTCTGTAACTGATTACAGGGAGAAGGGCTGGAAATGATCACCAGACCAACTCAAAATTACAAAGTTTTCCAAAGCTTATATACCTTCTAAGCTATATGTGTACGTGTAAGTGTGCATTCACCTAAAGACATAAGCGATTAACTTCTTTTAACCTATGACTAAGATCTGAGTCCTGCAGATCTTCCTCTGGAGCCTCAGTAAATTTACTTCATCTAAATGGGTCCAGGTGCTGGGGGGATTACTGTTATCTTGTCTCCTGCTAAGTCATGGAGGTTTGGGGAGTTACTTTAGTCCCCAATAAAGCTTGTTTGTGGAGGCCTGGAGAGTTTCTTCAGGCCCACAATAAAACTTGTTTAATCCTGAACAGGTCCTGTTAAGAATTCCTTCATTATCCTGTCATGCTTTAAGGCCTAAGAAAAGCCTAGGCAAAACTCTTGGTGGGCTTTTGTCACATTCCAGACTTTGTACAAGGCCACTAGCTCTTTCAGCTTTCAATATTTAACTTAACCCCTCAGTCAGTGCTGAGACAGCTGTTATGGAGGCCTACATCAGTGGGACCTGGCCTGCCACAGTGTGATTACCGCTCACTGCAGCCTCGATCTCCTGGGCTTAGGCAATCCTCATGCTCAGCTGAGACTACAGGCACACACTGTCATGCGCGTTCATGTGAAGAGACCACCAAACAGGCTTTATGTGAGCAACAAGGCTGTGTTTATTTCACCTGGGTGCAGGTGGGCTGAGTCCGAAAAGAGAGTCAGCAAAAGGTGGTGGGATTATCGTTAGTCCTTATAGGTTTTGGGATAGGCAGTGGAGTTAGGAGCAATGTTTTGCTGGCAGGGGGTGGATCTCACAAAGTACATTCTCAAGGGTGGGGAGAACTACAAAGAACCTTCTTAAGGATGGGGGAGATTACAAAGAACCTTCTCAAGGGTGGGGGAGAAACAAGTCACCATGGTGGAATGTCATTAGTTACAGCTATTTTCACTCGTTTTGTGGATCTTCAGTTGCTTCAGGCCATCTGGATGTATACGTGCAGGTCACAGGGGATGTGATGGCTTAGCTTGGGCTCAGAGGCCTGACACACACACACACACACACACACACACACACACACCCCACTACCACCTTTTTTTTTTTTTTTTTTTTGGAGAGATGGGGTCTCACTATGTTGCCCAGGCTGGTCTCAAACTCCCGAGCTCAAGTGATTTTCCTGCTTCAGCCTCCCAAAGCACTGGGATTACAGTTGTGAGCAGCTTCACCAAGCCATGGCACAATCTTTATCCTCAAATACCTTAGCATCCTAAGAAGAAAACACACAAGTAAGCAGGTAACCTGAAGACAGTATTAAGTGACAGGTAAGTAGAAGGAGCTGAGGGAGCACATGGGTGGAACATCTAACAGCCTCAGGAGAGCAGAGAAGCTTTTCTGGAGGAAAGCACGAAGGCAAAAACAAAAATTGTGTGAAGGTCAACCCCACAGACTGCCAGATGTTTCCGCAACATCTCTATGACACCTGTATTAGTCCATTTTCACACTGCTGTAAAGAAATAGTGAGAGTAGGTAATTTATAAAGGAAAGAGGCTTAATTAACTCACAGATCCACATGGATGAGGCAGCCTCAGGACATTTACAAAAAATGGTGGAAGGCAAAGGGTAAGCAAGACAGCAGGAGAGAGAGTGAGAGTAGGCACAGGAAATACTGCCACTTTTAAAGCCATCAAGATCTCGTGAGACTCACTCATTGTCAGGAGAATGGCATGGGGGACATGGCCACCATAATCCAGTCACTTCCCATCCTCGACACGTGGGGATTACAGGTCCCTCCCTTGACATGTGGAGAATACAATTCGAGATGAGATTTGGGTGGGGACACAGCCAAACCGCATCAACACCTCTCCCCGCCTGGAGCTTCCACAGTAGCAATTGGTGTTACAATGATCTCTGAACTCCCCAAATATCTGCTTAGAGTTCTTAGAGGCAGGACCTGCTCCATCTTACTTTGTAACTACTGCAAGGCTGCCATGTGTGAATGAATAAAGAGCTTTTACTGACCAAAAACAAAATGTAAGTGATGGAAAGTATTAAATCATCATATGGGCCAGGCACAGTGGCTCATGCCTATAATCCCAACATTTTGGGAGGCTGAGGCAGGAGGATTTCTTGAGCGCAGGAGTTCAAGACCAGCATGGACAACATAGTGAGACCCCATTTCTAAAAAAACAAAAAAATTAAAAATTAGCTAGGCATGGTGGTGCACACCTGTAGTCCCAGCTACTCAGGAGGCTGAGGCAGGAGGATTGCATGAGCCTGAAAGGGTGAGGCTGCAGTGAGTCATGATTGCACCAGCACACTCCAGCCTGTATGACAGAGTGAAACTCTGTCTCAAAATATATCTTTAAAGACTTTTTAAATCATCATGTGTTATGTCTAAGGGCAGGAAGCAATAAATAAATAAATAAAATAAAAATAAATCATCATACGACTGGAAGCATCTTTCTTTCTTAGTAATATATAAGATAATGGTGAGACCAGGTGCAATGGCTCATGCTTATATTCCCAGCACTTTGGGAGACCAAGGCAGGAGGATTGCTCGAACCCAGGAGTTCAAGACCACCGTGGGCAACATAGTGACACCCCCATCTCTATAAAAAAATTAAATTGAACAAATTTTAAAAGATAATAGTGCATCTTAAATTGGTGACATCTTAGATTCAATTAAATGTGGTATTTTTAAAAGGATCACTGTGGTTGCAGTGTTGAATAAAGCCAGTAAGGGAGGTAAGGAGGAAGGGGGAAAATGAGAAAAGCATAGAGATGATTCAGGATGCTATTGCAGTAGAGAAATGATGGTGACTGGGATCAAAGTTGCAGCACAGTAAAAGGGAGAGATTGTCTGATTCTGAATGTATTTTTGAAGGGCAGTTGATAATGGACAGCAAGAACTGGGGTGTGAAGGAAAGAGAAGACTCAAGGATTAGTTCAAGATTTTTGACCAGGACAACTGGAAGAAGGGAATTGCCATTTTCTAAACTTTCAAGTTCAGAGCCACAACTTGGCCACTAACAATCTGAGTAACTTTAGAAAAGTCTTTACCCTTCTCTGAACCTCAACCTTCACATTTGTACATGAGAGATTTACACCAGATCAAAGGTTCTCAAACTGTGTTCGGTACAGGTGCCTTAAGATGCTTCTCAGGAGATAGGAGAAAATTCAGCCAAACTGGATTATAGGCTGTGTATAGTAGGAGTCCACATAAAGTTGTGTTTAAAAACAGGAATTAAAAGTATTTGAAATAACTCTATGCCAGGTGCAGTGTCATGCACCTGTCCCAGCTACTCAGGAGGCTGAGGTAGGAGGATCACTTGAGCTCAGGAATTTGAAACCAGCCTAGACAACATAACAAGACTCTGTCTCTATAAAAAATAAAATAAATAATTAAAAACATATAGCTACCATAATTTGTTAATGAAAATACACTATAAAAGATGTAAAGTGTAACTACAATAGCATAAAATGGGATAAGGGAGAAGTAAAAGTATACAGTTTTTGTATGTGCTTGAAGTTAAGCCGTTATTAACATAAATTAGAATGTTATAACTATAAGATACTTTATGCAAGCCTCATAGTAACTACAAAGAAAAAATCTCTAGTAGATACACAAAAGATAAAGAAAAAGAAATCGAAGCACACCACTACAAAAATTCAACAAATCACAAAGGAACACAGCAAGATTAGAAGAAAGGAACTACAAAACAGTCAGTAAACAATTAACAAAACGGCAATCACAATTTCTTACCTGTCAACAATTACTTTAAATGTAAATGGATTGCTGGGTGTGATGGCTCATGCCTGTAATCCCAGCACTTTGGGATGCCAAGTCAGGTGGATCACCTGAGGTTGGGAGTTTGAGACCAGCCTGACCAACATGGAGAAACCCCGTCTCTACTAAAAATACAAAATTAGCCAGGCATGGAGGCACATACCTGTAATCCCAGTTGCTTGGGAGGCTGAGGCAGGAGAATTGCTTGAACCCAGGAGGCAGAGGCTGTGGTGAGCCGAGATCATGCACTCCAGCCTGGACAAAAAGAGTGAAACTCTGTCTCAAAAAAAAAAAAAAAAAAAGTAAATGGATTAAATTCTCCAATCAAAAGACAGAGAATGCCTAAATATGTTTAAAAAAGAAAAAATGGTTTAACCATATGCTGCCTATACAATTAAATCATAAAGACACATTTAGACTAAAAGTGAAGACATGGAAACAGATATTTCATGTAAATGGAAACCAAAAGAGAGGAGGAGTGGCAATATTTATAACAGACAAAATAGACCTTAAGTAAAAAACTGTAAAAACTAGATTAAAATTGTCATAATATAGTGATAAAGGGGTCAAGTTATCAAAAGGATATGATAATTTTATTTCAGACATTTAGAGAGAAGGATATAACAACTGTAAATATATACACACCCAACACTGGAGCTCCTAAATATATGAAGCAAATATTAACAGATCCAAAGAGAAAGATATATTGCAATACAATAATAGTAGGAGACTTTCATACCCTATTTTCGATAATGAACAGATCATCCAGACAAAAAATCAATAAGGAAACATTGGATTTGAACTACACATTAGACCACGGGTATCCAATCTTTCGGCTTCCCTGAGCAACATTGGAAGAAGAAAAATTGTCTTGAGCTACATATAAAATACACCAACAATAGCTGATTAGCTAAAAGAAAAAAAGAATCTCATAATATTTTAAGAAAGTTTATGAATTTGTGTTGGGTCACATTCAAAGCTATCCTGGGCTGCACGTAGCCCACAGGCCATGGGTTGGACAAGCTTGCTTTAGATCAAATGGACCTGAATGACATACATACGACAATACATCCAACCCCAGAAAAATACACATTCCTCTCAAGTATACACACAGAACCTACTCCAGAACAGATATGTTAGGCCACAAAAGAAGTCTTTAAAAATGTAGTCCGGGGGCAGTGGCTCATGCCTGTAATTCCAGCACTCTGGGAGGCTGAGGCAGGCAGGTCATTTGGGGTTAGAAGTTTGAGACCAGTCTGGCCAACCTGGTGAAACCCTGTCTCTACTAAAAATAAAAATAAAAATAAAAAATTTTTTAAAAGACCAGGTGCCTGTAATCCCAGCTACTTAGGAGGCTGAGGAACGAGAATTGCTTGAACCTGGGAGGTGGAGATTGCAGTGAGCCAAGATCATGCCACTGCACTCCAGCCTGGATGGCAGAGGGAGACTCTGTCTCGGAAAAAAGAAAAAAAAAAAAACAGGAAAAAAACCTAAGAGGGTGCAGTGAGAAAGAAAACGGCAGATAGGAGACAGGACTAACGTGCAGCTCCCACTTGGATGAACAGAACAGCTTGTAGAGACTCATATCGTGAAATTTTGCTCCAAGAACCACTGCAGGAACATATCAGGAAAACTGAAAGAATTCACAGACCCTCTGAAAGAAGCAGTTTGCTGTTGCAAACTCTATGAGACAGTAGAAAAACTGTGAGTTCCCAACGTGTGAGAGGGGGAAAGCCTGCCTCCAAACACACATCCCCACTAGGGAACCTGAAAATCCAGATCACAGGAGAAGAATTTAACTTTACCTAGAGCTAAAACAGATTTAGGGAGCTGAGCAAAATTTAAAAAGTAGAAAAAGCAGCAGGAAAAGCCTTGTAGGCACTCCCAGTCCCCAGTTTGAGCTCAAGGAAACCATCCCTAACTTTATCTCACAGGGGTCCTTGGGGAAGGCCAAGCCAGAGGAATTAGGGAAGGGTCAAAGGGTGAAAGAAGATTCTAGCTGAACTTTTTAATAATTTTGACCAAGCACGAATTTTTCTGAGCAGAATTCAGGGTGTGAACAGGAAGTGCAGATAGGAGCTCAGAAGCTACAGCCAAAGGTTTAGGCAGACAGGGAGGGGGGCAAGGCCTGAAAGTCCTGCTAGCCTTCTCAGGAGGGAAGCTTACAGCCTGGGGCAAGAGCTCAGCCCTGCATGCCAGCTGCCTGAATATAAACTCGGTGCTGTTGCCAGGGCACAGCAGGAATGAGACTGGCCTCGCTGGCTGCACGGAAGTTGGAGGAAGCCAATCACTGCTGGATTTCTCCCATTTCCCTGGCAACCAGGATGACACAGCAGAGGCAGCCATAATCCTCCTGGGAACATAATTCCATTGGCCTGAGAACCACACCCCCCATACCGGACAGTGGCCTCAGCAAGCCCCAAAGGAGAGTCTGATCTCAGATTCATCTAACCCTGCCCCCATCTGATAGTTTTGCTCTACCTGTCCCGATGGTTGAAGACAAAAGACATAAACTCTTGGGAGCTCTATGGCCCTGCCCATCACCTGAGAAGCCTGAATACTTATCCTGACCAACATAGGGCAAGCTTATATCCCTCTTCTACCACAGCTAGTGCTCTCTTGAAAGCGCCATTTCCTAGCTGGAGGTCACCCAACTGAAGCCATTATAGCAACTCATAAGAAAACAACCCTGCTCCAAAGAAGGAGAAAAACAACAGCTAATTCCACTGCCTACAACATGGCTAACCAGAGGTTCCTGAATCCGTCCACATGACAACTTCACTGCTAGGATTACCAGCATTCAAGAAAAACAGTGCACTAAACAAAACTACAACCAACGATTCCTGCAGAGTCCACTTCACTCCCCTGCCACCTTCACTGGAGCAGGTGCTGGTATCCACAGCTGGGAGACCTAAAGACAGATCACATCACAGGACTCTTTGCAGACAATCCCCAATACTAGCCCAGAGCCCAGTAGCTCTGCTGGGTAGCAGTAACAATCACTGCAGTCCAAATCTCAGGAAGCCCCCATCCCAGGGGAAGGGAGAGAACACCACATCAAGCGATCACCTGGTGGAACAAAAGAACCTAAACAGCAGCCCTTGAGTTCCAGATCTTTCCCCTGAAATAATCTACCCACATGAGAAGGAATAAGAAAAGTAACTCTGGTAATATGAAAAAACAAGGTTCTTCAACACCTCTAAAAAGTCACACTAGCTCTCTAGCAATGGAACAAAACCAGCAAGAAACCTCTGAATTGCCAGAAAAGGAATTCAGAAGGTTGATTATTAAGCTACTCAAGGAGGTACCAGAGAAAGTGTAGGGTCCAGCCCTACTGGGCCTGTGGATTTTTCTCCTCATGTGCGGAGATGAGAGATCATAGAAATAAAGACACAAGACAAAGAGATAGAAGAAAAGACAGCTGGGCCCAGGGAACCGCTACCACCTAGACTGAGAGACCGGTAGTGGTCCTGAATGCCCGGCTGCACTGTTATTTATTGCATACAAGGCAGGGGGCAGGGTAAGGAGTGTGAGCCATCTCCAGTGATAGGTAAGGTCATGTGAGTCACATGTCCACCGGACAGAGGGCCCTTCCCTGTTTAGTATCCAAGGCAGAGAGAGAGAGGGGACAGCTCACTTCATTATTTCTTCTATGCATTTCAAAGACTTTCGCTAATTCTAAAGTACTAAAGTCTTTCACTAATTCTGCTACTGTTATGTAGAAGGCAGAGCCAGGTGTACAGGACGGAACATGAAAGTGGACCAGGAGCATAAGGGCTGAAGCACAGCATCACAGGGAGAAGGTTAGGCCTCTGGATGGCTTTAGGCAAGCCTAACTGATGTCAGGCCTTCCACAAGAGATGGTGGAGCAGAGTCTTCTTTAACTCCCCCAGGGGAAAGGGAGACTCCCTTTCCCGGTCTGCTAAGTAACAGGTGCCTTCCCAGGCACTGGCACTACCACTAGACCAAGGTCTGCTAAGTAACAGGCGCCCTCCCAGGCACTGGCGTTACCGCTAGACCAAGGAGCCCTCTAGTGGCCCTGTCCAGGCATGACAGAGGGCTCACACTTGTCTTCCCGTCACTTCTCACTATGTCCCTTCAGCTCCTATCTCTGTATGGCCTGGTTTTTCCTAGGATATAATTGTAGAGCAAAGATTATTATAATATTGGAATAAAGAGTAATGCTACAAACTAATGATTAATAATATTCATATGTAATCATATATATAATCTATTTCTGGTATAACTATTCTTATTCTATATATTTTCTTTATTACACTGGAACAGCTTGTGCCCTCAGTCTCTTGCCTTGGCACCTGGGTGGCTTGCCACCCACAAAAAGGTGAAAACCAACTTAAAGAAATTTTAAAAACGATACAGGATATGGATTTAAAAGTCTCCAGAAAAATAGATATCATAAAGAAAACACAAACACAACTTCTAGAAATGAAAGACACACTTCGAGAAATACAAAATACACTGGAAAGTTTCAATAATAGACTAGAACAAGTAGAAAAAAGAACTTCAGAGCTCAAAGACGAGGCTTTCAAATTAACATAATGAGACAAGACAAAGAAAAAATGAATTTTTAAAAAATGAACAAAGCTTCCAAGAAATTTGGGATTACGATAAATGACCAAACATAAGAATAATTGGTGTTCCTGAGGAAGAAGAGAAATCTAAAAGTTTGGAAGACATATTTGAGGGAATAATAATTTTTAAAAAGCTTCCCTGGCCTTGCTAGAGATCTAGACATTCAAATGCAGGAAACTCAAAGAACAACTGGGAAAGTCATCACAAAAAGATCATCACTTAGGCACATAACCACCAGGTTAAAGTCAAGACAAATGAAACCACCAGGTTAAAGTCAAGACAAATGAAATAATCTTAAGAGCTGTGAGGCAAAAGCATCAGCTAAAACATAAAGGAGAACCTATTGAATTAACAGCAGATTTATCAGTAGAAACCCTATAAGCCAGAGGGATTGGGTCCAGTCTGGAGTGCAGTGGCATGATCTTGGCTCACTGTAACCTCCTCCTTCCAGGTTCAAGCAATTCTCCTGCCTCAGCCTCCCGAGTAGCTGGGATTACAGGCATGCACCACCATGCCCAGCTAATTTTTGTATTTTTAGTAGAGATGGGGTTTCACCATGTTGGCCAGGATGGTCTTGATCTCTTGACCTCGTGTTCCACCCCGCTCGGCCTCCCAAAGTGCTGGGATTACAGGCATGAGCCACCACACCCTGCCTGAGGTCCTATCTTTAGCCTCCTTAAACAAAATAATTATCAGCCAAGAACTTTGTATCCAGCAAAACTAAGCTTGATAAATGAAAGAAAGATAAACTCTTTTTCAGACAAATGCTGAGATAATTCTCCACTACCAAGCCAGCACTATAAGAGATGCTAAAAGGAGTTCTAAATCATGAAACAAAACCGAAAAATATACCAAAATAGATCTTCCTCAAAGCATAAATCTCATAGGGCCTATAAAACAATAACACAGTGAAAACAAAACAAGGTATTCAGGTAACAACTAGCATGATGAATAGAACAGTACCTCACATCTCAATAGAAATGTTGAATCTAAATGGCCTAAATGTTTCACTTAAAAGATAAAGAATGGCATAATGGATAAAAATCCACCAACCAAGTATCATCTGTCTTCAAATGACTCACCTAACACACAAGGGCTCACACTGACTTAAGGTAAAGGGGTGGAAAAAGATATTCCATGCTAATGGAAACCAAAATCGAGCTGGAGTTGCTATTCTTATATCAGACAAAACAGACTTTAAAGTAATGATAGTTTAAAAAGGACAAAGAGAACATTATATAATAATGATAGGATTAGTCCATCAGGAAAATATGACAATCCTAAATATACATACATCTAACACTGGAGCTCCCAAATTTATAAAACAATTACTACTGGCTAGGTGTGATGGCTCACACCTGTAATCCCAGTGCTTTGGGAGGCCGAGGCAGGCAGATCACTTGAGGCCAGGAGTTGGAGATCAGCCTGACCAACATGGTGAAACCCTATCTCTACTAAAAATAGAAAAAATATCTGGGTGTGGTGGTGCATGCCTATAATCCCAGCTACATGAGAGGTGAAGGTTGCATTGAGGCAAGATGGCACTACTGCACTCCAGCCTGGGTGACAGAATTAGACTGTCTCAAATAATAATAATAACAATAATTACTACTAGACCAAAGAAATTATATAGATGGCAACACAATAATAGTGGGGGACTTCAATACACTACTGACAGCACTAGACTGAAAGTCAACAAGACAGAAAGTCAACAAAGAAACAATGAACTTAAACTATGCCTTAGAGCAAATCCACTTAACAGATATTTACAGAGCATTCTACCCAACAACTCAGAATTTACATTCTATTCTTCAGCACATGGAACATTCTCCAAGATAGACAATATGATAGGCCATAAAACAAGTCTCAATAAATTTAACAAAATTGAAATTATATCAAGTACTCTCTCAGAACGAAGTGAAATAAAATTGGATATTAACTCCAAAAGGAACACTCAAAACTATACAAATACATGTAAATTAAATAATCTGCTCCTGAAAGATCCTTGGGTCAACAATGGAATCAAAATGGAAATTAAAAAATTATTTGAACTGGGCTGGGCATGGTGGCTCACGTCTGTAATCCCAGAACTTTGGGAGGCTGAGCTGGGTGGATCACTTGAGGTCGGGAACTTGAGACCAGCCTGACCAACATGGAGAAACCCTGTCTCTCTTAAAAATACAAAATTAGCCAGGCGTGGTGGTGCATACCTGTAATCCCAGCTACTCGGGAGGCTGAGACAGGAGAATCGCTTGAATCTGGGAGGTGGAGGTTGTGGTGAGCTGAAATTGTACCATTGCACTCCAGCCTGGATGACAAAGCGAAACTCTATCTCAAAAAAAATTATTTGAACTGAGTGATAATAGTGACAAAACCTATCATAACCTCAGGAATACAGCAAGAACAATGCTACGAGGAAAGTTTATAGCATTAAATGCCCACCTCAAAAAGTCTGAAACAGCACAAAGAGACAATTAAAGGCCACACCTCAAGGAACTAGAGCAACAAGAACAATCCAAACCCAGTAGAAGTAAAGAAATAATGAAGATCAGAGCAGAGCTAAATACAATTGAAACAAACAAACAAACGGCAACAAAAGCCAAAATTGACAAATGGGATCTCATTAAACTAAAGAGCTTCTGCACAGCAAAAGAAACTACCATCAGAGTGAACACGCAACCTACAGAATGGGAGAAAATTTTTGCAATCTACTCATCTGACAAAGGGCTAATATCCAGAACCTACAAAGAACTCAAACAAATTTACAAGAAAAAAACAAACAACCCCATCAAAAAGTGGGCAAAGGATATGAACAGACATTTCTCAAAAGAAGACATTCATACAGCCAACAGACACATGAAAAAATGCTCATCATCACTGGCCATCAGAGAAATGCAAATCAAAACCACAATGAGATACCATCTCACACCAGTTAGAATGGCAATCATTAAAAAGTCAGGAAACAACAGGTGCTGGAGAGGATGTGGAGAAATAGGAACGCTTTTACACTGTTGGTGGGATTGTAAACTAGTTCAACCATTATGGAAAACAGTATGGCGATTCCTCAAGGATCTAGAACTAGATGTACCATATGACCCAGCCATCCCATTACTGGGTATATACCCAAAGGATTATAAATCATGCTGCTATAAAGACACATGCACACGTATGTTTATTGCGGCACTATTCACAATAGCAAAGACTTGGAATCAACCCAAATGTCCATCAGTGACAGACTGGATTAAGAAAATGTGGCACGGGGGGCGGAGCAAGATGGCCGAATAGGAACAGCTCCAGTCTCCAACTCCCAGCGCGAGCGACACAGAAGACCAGTGATTTCTGCATTTTCAACTGAGGTACTGGGTTCATCTCACTGGGGAGTGCCGGACGATCGGTGCTGGTCAGCTGCTGCAGCCCGACCAGCGAGAGCTGAAGCAGGGCGAGGCATTGCCTCACCTGGGAAGCGCAAGGGGGAAGGGAATCCCTTTTCCTAGCCAGGGGAACTGAGACACACAACACCTGGAAAATCGGGTAACTCCCACCCCAATACTGTGCTTTAAGCAAACAGGCACACCAGGAGATCATATCCCACACCTGGCCGGGAGGGTCCCACACCCACGGAGCCTCCCTCATTGCTAGCACAGCAGTCTGTGATCTACCGGCAAGGCAGCAGCGAGGCTGGCTGGGGGAGGGGTGCCTGCCATTGCTGAGGCTTAAGTAGGTAAACAAAGCTGCTGGGAAGCTCGAAGTGGGTGGAGCTCACAGCAGCTCAAGGAAACCTGCCTGTCTCTGTAGACTCCACCTCTGGGGACAGGGCAATAACAAACACAGCCGAAACCTCTGCAGACGCAAACGACTCTGTCTGACAGCTTTGAAGAGAGCAGTGGATCTCCCAACACGGAGGTTGAGATCTGAGAAGGGACAGACTCCCTGCTCAAGTGGGTCCCTGACCCCTGAGTAGCCTAACTGGGAGACATCCCCCACTAGGGGCAGTCTGACACCCCACACCTCACAGGGTGGAGTACACCCCTGAGAGGAAGCTTCCAAAGCAAGAATCAGACAGGTACACTCGCTGTTCAGAAATATTCTATCTTCTGCAGCCTCTGCTGCTGATACCCAGGCAAACAGGGTCTGGAGTGGACCTCAAGCAATCTCCAACAGACCTACAGCTGAGGGTCCTGACTGTTAGAAGGAAAACTATCAAACAGGAAGGACACCTACACCAAAACCCCATCAGTACATCACCATCATCAAAGACCAGAGGCAGATAAAACCACAAAGATGGGGAAAAAGCAGGGCAGAAAAGCTGGAAATTCAAAAAAATAAGAGCGCATCTCCCCCGGCAAAGGAGTGCAGCTCATCGCCAGCAACGGATCAAAGCTGGACGGAGAATGACTTTGACGAGATGAGAGAAGAAGGCTTCAGTCCATCAAATTTCTCAGAGCTAAAGGAGGAATTACGTACCCAGCGTAAAGAAACTAAAAATCTTAAAAAAAAAAGTGGAAGAATTGATGGCTAGAGTAATTAATGCAGAGAAGGTCATAAACGAAATGAAAGAGATGAAAACCATGACACGAGAAATATGTGACAAATGCACAAGCTTCAGTAACCGACTCGATCAACTGGAAGAAAGAGTATCTGCGATTGAGGATCAAATGAATGAAATGAAGCGAGAAGAGAAACCAAAAGAAAAAAGAAGAAAAAGAAATGAACAAAGCCTGCAAGAAGTATGGGATTATGTAAAAAGACCAAATCTACGTCTGATTGGGGTGCCTGAAAGTGAGGGGGAAAATGGAACAAAGTTGGAAAACACTCTTCAGGATATCATCCAGGAGAACTTCCCCAACCTAGTAGGGCAGGCCAACATTCAAATCCAGGAAATACAGAGAACGCCACAAAGATACTCCTCGAGAAGAGCAACTCCAAGACACATAATTGCCAGATTCACCAAAGTTGAAATGAAGGAAAAAATCTTAAGGGCAGCCAGAGAGAAAGGTCGGGTTACCCACAAAGGGAAACCCATCAGACTAACAGCAGATCTCTCGGCAGAAACTCTCCAAGCCAGAAGAGAGTGGGGGCCAATATTCAACATTCTTAAAGAAAAGAATTTTCAACCCAGAATTTCATATCCAGCCAAACTAAGTTTCATAAGTGAAGGAGAAATAAAATCCTTTACAGATAAGCAAATGCTTAGAGATTTTGTCACCACTAGGCCTGCCTTACAAGAGACCCTGAAGGAAGCACTAAACATGGAAAGGAACAACCGGTACCAGCCATTGCAAAAACATGCCAAAATGTAAAGACCATCGAGGCTAGGAAGAAACTGCATCAACTAACGAGCAAAATAACCACTTAATATCATAATGGCAGGATCAAGTTCACACATAACAATCTTAACCTTATATGTAAATGGACTAAATGCTCCAATTAAAAGACACAGACTGGCAAACTGGATAAAGAGTCAAGATCCATCAGTCTGCTGTATTCAGGAGACCCATCTCACATGCAGAGACATACATAGGCTCAAAATAAAGGGATGGAGGAAGATTTACCAAGCAAATGGAGAACAAAAAAAAGCGGGGGTTGCAATACTAGTCTCTGATAAAACAGACTTTAAACCATCAAAGATCAAAAGAGACAAAGAAGGCCATTACATAATGGTAAAGGGATCAATTCAACAGGAAGAGCTAACTATCCTAAATATATATGCACCCAATACAGGAGCACCCAGATTCATAAAGCAAGTCCTTAGAGACTTACAAAGAGACTTAGACTCCCATACAATAATAATGGGAGACTTCAACACTCCACTGTCAACATTAGACAGATCAACGAGACAGAAAGTTAACAAGGATATCCAGGAATTGAACTCATCTCTGCAGCAAGCAGACCTAATAGACATCTATAGAACTCTCCACCCCAAATCAACAGAATATACATTCTTCTCAGCACCACATCATACTTACTCCAAAATCGACCACGTAATTGGAAGTAAAGCACTCCTCAGCAAATGTACAAGAACAGAAATTATAACAAACTGTCTCTCAGACCACAGTGCAATCAAACTAGAACTCAGGACTAAGAAACTCAATCAAAACCGCTCAACTACATGGAAACTGAACAACCTGCTCCTGAATGACTACTGGGTACATAACGAAATGAAGGCAGAAATAAAGATGTTCTTTGAAACCAATGAGAACAAAGATACAACATACCAGAATCCCTGGGACACATTTAAAGCAGTGTGTAGAGAGAAATTTATAGCACTAAATGCCCACAAGAGAAAGCAGGAAAGATCTAAAATTGACACTCTAACATCACAATTAAAAGAACTAGAGAAGCAAGAGCAAACACATTCGAAAGCTAGCAGAAGGCTAGAAATAACTAAGATCAGAGCAGAACTGAAGGAGATAGAGACACAAAAAACTCTCCAAAAAATCAATGAATCCAGGAGTTGGTTTTTTGAAAAGATCAACAAAATTGACAGACCACTAGCAAGACTAATAAAGAAGAAAAGAGAGAAGAATCAAATCGACGCAATTAAAAATGATAAAGGGGATATCACCACCGACCCCACAGAAATACAAACTACCATCAGAGAATACTATAAACACCTCTACACAAATAAACTGGAAAATCTAGAAGAAATGGATAATTTCCTGGACACTTACACTCTTCCAAGACTAAACCAGGAAGAAGTTGAATCCCTGAATAGACCAATAGCAGGCTCTGAAATTGAGGCAATAATTAATGGCCTACCAACCAAAAAAAGTCCAGGACCAGATGGATTCACAGCTGAATTCTACCAGAGGTACAAGGAGGAGTTGGTACCATTCCTTCTGAAACTATTCCAATCAATAGAAAAAGAGGGAATCCTCCCTAACTCATTTTATGAGACCAACATCATCCTGATACCAAAGCCTGGCAGAGACACAACAAAAAAAGAGAATTTTAGACCAATATCCCTGATGAACATCGATGCAAAAATCCTCAATAAAATACTGGCAAACCGGATTCAGCAACACATCAAAAAGCTTATCCACCATGATCAAGTGGGCTTCATCCCTGGGATGCAAAGCTGGTTCAACATTCGCAAATCAATAAACATAATCCAGCATATAAACAGAACCAAAGACAAGAACCACATGATTATCTCAATAGATGCAGAAAAGGCTTTTGACAAAATTCAAACAGCCCTTCATGCTAAAAACGCTCAATAAATTCAGTATTGATGGAACGTACCTCAAAATAATAAGAGCTATTTATGACAAACCCACAGCCAATATCATACTGAATGGGCAAAAACTGGAAAAATTCCCTTTGAAAACTGGCACAAGACAGGGATGCCCTCTCTCACCACTCCTATTCAACATAGTGTTGGAAGTTCTGGCTAGGGCAATTAGGCAAGAGAAAGAAATCAAGGGTATTCAGTTAGGAAAAGAAGAAGTCAAACTGTCCCTGTTTGCAGATGACATGATTGTATATTTAGAAAACCCCATTGTCTCAGCCCAAAATCTCCTTAAGCTGATAAGCAACTTCAGCAAAGTCTCAGGATACAAAATTAATGTGCAAAAATCACAAGCATTCTTATACACCAGTAACAGACAAACAGAGAGCCAAATCAGGAATGAACTTCCATTCACAATTGCTTCAAAGAGAATAAAATACCTAGGAATCCAACTTACAAGGGATGTGAAGGACCTCTTCAAGGAGAACTACAAACCACTGCTCAGTGAAATAAAAGAGGACACAAACAAATGGAAGAACATACCATGCTCATGGATAGGAAGAATCAATATCGTGAAAATGGCCATACTGCCCAAGGTAATTTATAGATTCAATGCCATCCCCATCAAGCTACCAATGAGTTTCTTCACAGAATTGGAAAAAACTGCTTTAAAGTTCATATGGAACCAAAAAACAGCCCACATCTCCAAGACAATCCTAAGTCAAAAGAACAAAGCTGGAGGCATCACGCTACCTGACTTCAAACTATACTACAAGGCTACAGTAACCAAAACAGCATGGTACTGGTACCAAAACAGAGATATAGACCAATGGAACAGAACAGAGTCCTCAGAAATAATACCACACATCTACAGCCATCTGATCTTTGACAAACCTGAGAGAAAAAAGAAATGGGGAAAGGATTCCCTATTTAATAAATGGTGCTGGGAAAATTGGCTAGCCATAAGTAGAAAGCTGAAACTGGATCCTTTCCTTACTCCTTATACGAAAATTAATTCAAGATGGATTAGAGACTTAAATGTTAGACCTAATACCATAAAAATCCTAGAGGAAAACCTAGGTAGTACCATTCAGGACATAGGCATGGGCAAAGACTTCATGTCTAAAACACCAAAAGCAACAGCAGCAGAAGCCAAAATTGACAAATGGGATCTCATTAAATTAAAGAGCTTCTGCACAGCAAAAGAAACTACCATCAAAGTGAACAGGCAACCTACAGAATGGGAGAAAATTTTTGCAATCTACTCATCTGACAAAGGGCTAATATCCAGAACCTACAAAGAACTCAAACAAATTTACAAGAAAAAAACAAACAACCCCATCAAAAAGTGGGCAAAGGATATGAACAGACATTTCTCAAAAGAAGACATTCATACAGCCAACAGACACATGAAAAAATGCTCATCATCACTGGCCATCAGAGAAATGCAAATCAAAACCACAATGAGATACCATCTCACACCAGTTAGAATGGCAATCATTAAAAAGTCAGGAAACAACAGGTGCTGGAGAGGATGTGGAGAAATAGGAACGCTTTTACACTGTTGGTGGGATTGTAAACTAGTTCAACCATTATGGAAAACAGTATGGCGATTCCTCAAGGATCTAGAACTAGATGTACCACATGACCCAGCCATCCCATTACTGGGTATATACCCAAAGGATTATAAATCATGCTGCTATAAAGACACATGCACACGTATGTTTATTGCAGCACTATTCACAATAGCAAAGACTTGGAATCAACCCAAATGTCCATCAGTGACAGATTGGATTAAGAAAATGTGGCACATATACACCATGGAATACTATGCAGCCATCAAAAAGGATGAGTTTGCGTCCTTTGTAGGGACATGGATGCAGCTGGAAACCATCATTCTTAGCAAACTATCACAAGAACAGAAAACCAAACACCGCATGTTCTCACTCATAGGTGGGAACTGAACAATAAGGTCACTTGGACTCAGGAAGGGGAACATCACACACAGGGGCCTATCATGGGGAGGGGGGAGGGGGGAGGGATTGCATTGGGAGTTATACCTGATGTAAATGATGAGTTGATGGGTGCAGCACACCAACATGGCACAAGTATACATATGTAACAAACCTGCACGTTATGCACATGTACCCTACAACTTAAAGTATAATAATAATAAATAAATTTAAAAAAAAAAAAAGAAGAAAATGTGGCACATATACACCATGGAATACTATGCAGCCATAAAAAAGGATGAGTTTGTGTCCTTTGTAGGGACATGGATGCAGCTGGAAACCATCATTCTCAGCAAACTATTGCAAGAACAGAAAACCAAACACCACATGTTCTTACTCATAGGTGGGAACTGAACAATGAGATCACTTGGACTCGGGAAGGGGAACATCACACACCGGGGCCTATCATGGGGAGGGGGGAGGGGGGAGGGATTGCATTAGGAGTTACACCTGATGTAAATGATGAGTTGATGGGTGCTGATGAGTTGATGGCTGCAGCTCACCAACATGGCACAAGTATACATATGTAACAAACCTGCACAATACGCACATGTACCCTAGAACTTAAAGTATAATAATAATTTTTAAAAAAAGAAACAAACAAACAAAGAAAACAGATAAATGAAACAGAAAGCTGGTTCTTTGAAAAGATGAAATTGACAGCCCATTAGAAAGATTACTCAAGAAAAGAAGAGAGAAGATTCAAATAAGCTCAATGAGAAACAAAATGGGATATATTACAAACGATATAGCAGAAATACAAAAGATCATTCAAGGCTACTATGAACAGCTTTATGTTCACAAACTAGAAAACCTAGAGGAGATGGAGAAATTCCTGGAAAAATACAACCCTCCTAGATTAAACTAGGAGGAAGTAGAAACTCTGACCAGACCAATAGCAAGCAGCAAGACTGAAATGGTAATTTAAAAATTGCCAACAATAAAAAAATGTCCAGGACCAGATGGATTTACAGCTGAATTCTATCAGACATTCAAAAATAATTGGTACCAATCCTACTGAAACTACTCTAAAAGATAGAGCAAGAGGGAATCCTCCCTAAATCATTCTATAAAGCCATTATAACCAGCTGAGCATGGTGGCTCATACCTGTAATCTAAGCACTTTGGGAGGCTAAGGGGGCGGATCACAAGGTCAGGAGATCAAGACCATTCTAGCCAACATGGAGAAACTCCGTCTCTACTAAAAAATACAAAAATTAGCCAGGTGTGGTGGCTCTTGCCTGTAATCCCAGCTACTCGGGAGGCTGAGGCAGGAGAATCGCTTGAACCAGGGAGTCGGAGGTTGTAGTGAGCCAAGATCGCTCCACTGCCCTCCAGCCTGGTGACAGAGCGAGACTCCATCTAAAAAAAAAAAAAAAAAGTCAGTATAACCCTAATACCAAAATTAGGAAAGGACAAAAGAAAAAAAGAAAACTACAGACCAATATCCCTGATGAACATAGATGCAAAAATCCCCAACAAAATACTAGCTAACTGAATCCAACAATATGCCAAAAAGATAATGTAGCATGATTAAGTGAGTTTCATACCAGGGATTCAGGGATGGTTTAAATATAGAAGTGAATGTAATACACCACATAAACAGAATTAAAAACAAAAATCATATGATTATTTAAATAGACACAGAAAAGCATTTTATAAAACCCAGCATTCCTTTATGATTAAAACCCTCAGCAAAATTGACATAGAAGGGATACCTTAAGGTAATAAAAGCCATCTACAACAAACCCACAGCCAACACTGTACTGAATGGGAAAAAGTTGAAAGCATTTTTGCTGATAACTGTTATAAGATAAGGATGTTCATTTTCACCACTTCTATTCAACATAGTACTAGAAGACCTATCCAGAGGAATCAGACAAGAGAAAGAAATAAAGGGCATCCAAATCAGTAAAGAGGAAGTCAAACTGTCACTGTTTGACAAATATGTCAAATATGATCATATTCCTAGAAAACCTAAAGACTCATCCAAAAAGCACCTAGATAAGATAAATGAATTCAGTAAAGTTTTAAGATACAAAATCAATGTACACAAATCAGCAGCACTGCTATACACCAATAGCAACCAAGCTGAGAATCAAATCAAGGACTCAACCCCTTTTACAATAGCTGCAAAAAATAATAATAATAAAATACTTAGAAATATACCTAACCAAGGAGGTGAAAGACCTCTACAAGAAAAACTGTAAAACACTGCTGAAAGAAATCATAGACAACAGAAACAAATGGAAATACATCCCACGCTCATGGATGGGTAGAATCAATATTGTGAAAACGAAAATATTGCTAAAAGCAATCTACAAATTCAAAGCAATTTCCATCAAAATACCTTCATTATTCTTCACGTAACTAGAAAAAATCCTAAAATTCATAAGGAACCATAAAAGAGCCAGCATAGCCAAAGCAAGACTAAGCAAAAAGAATAAATCTGGAAGCATTTCAAACTGTACTACAAAACATAGTTAACAAAACAGCATGGTACTGGCATAAAAACAGGAAAATAGACAAATGGAACAGAATAGAGAACCCAGAAATAAATCTAAATACTTACAGCCAACTGATCTTCAACAAAGCAAACAAAAACAGAAGTGGAGAAAGGACATCCTATTCAACAAATGGTGCTGGGATAATTGGTAAGCCACATATAGAAGAATGAAACTGGATCCTCATCTCTCACTTTATACAAAAATCAACTCAAGATGAATCAAAGACCTATATCTAAAACATGAAACCATAAAAATTCTAGAAGACAACATTGGAAAAACCCTTCTAGACATTGGCCTAGGCAGAGTTCATTACCAAGAACCCAAACGCAAATGCAACAAAAACAAAGATAAATAGCTGGGACTTGTTTAACCTAAAAAGCTTCTGCACAGCTAAAGAAATAATAAGCAGAGTAAACAGAAAGCTCATAGAGTGGGAGAAAATATTTACAAACTATGCATCCAACAAAGGACTAATATTCAGAATTTACAAGGAACTCAAGCAAATCAGCAAGAAAAAAACAAACAATCCCATCAAAAAGTAGGCTAAGGGTTGGGCTCAATGGCCCATGTCTGTAATCCCAGCACTTGGGAGGCCAAGGTGGGTGGATCGCTTGAGCCCAAGAGTTTGAGACAAGCCTAGGCAACATAGCAAAGCTCTGTCCCTACAAAAAATATAAAAGTTAGCAGGGTGTGGTGGCTTGTGGGTGTAGTCCCAGCTACTTGGGAGGCTGAGATAGGAGGATCCCTTGAACCCAGGAGGTGGAGGTTGCAGTAAGCTGAGATGACACCACTGCACTCCAGTCTGGGCAACAGAGAGAGACCCTGTCTCAAAAAAATAAATAAATAAATAAAATTAAAAATGGAAAAGAAAAAAAAAAGTGGGCTAAGGACATGGACAATTTTTTTTTTTTTTTTTTTTTTTTTTTTTTTTTTTTTTTTTTTTTTGATGAGACGGAGTCTCACTCTGTTGCCCAGGCTGGAGTGCAGTGGCACAATCTCAGCTCTCTGCAACCTACACCTCCTGGGTTCAAGCGATTCTCCTGCCTCATCCTCCTGAGTAGCTGGGATTACAGGTGTGTGCCACCACACCCGGGTAATTTTTTTTGTATTTTTAGTAGAGATGGGGTTTCACCATTTTAGCCAGGATGGTCTCAAACTTCTGATGTCATAATCCACCCGCCTCAGCCTCCCAAAGTGCTAGGATTTCAGGTGTGAGCTATTGTGCCTGGCTGAAGACAATTCTTAAAAGAAGATATACATATGGCCAACAAACATATTTTTAAAAATGCTCAACATCACTAATTATCAGAGAAATGTGAATCTAAAACCATAATGTGGTACCACCTTACTCCTGCAAGAATAGCCATAATTTAAAACTAAAAAAAAAAAAAAAAAAAAACTGATATTGGCATGGATGTGGTCGAAAGGGAACACTTTTACACAGCTGGTAGGAATGTAAACTAGTACAACCACTATGGAAAACAGTATGGAGCCTCCTTAAAGAACTGAAATTAGAACTACCATTCGATCCAGGAATCTTACTGCTGAGTATCTACTCAGAGGAAAAGAAGTCATTATATGAAAAAGACACTTACACATGCATGTTTATAGCAGCGCAATTCAAAATTGCAAAAATATGGAACCAGCCCAAATGCCCAATCAACCAACAAGTGGATAAAGAAAATATAGTATATATACACCATGGCATACTACTCAGCTATAAAAAGGAATGAAATAATGGCATTCGCAGCAACCTGGATGAAGTTGGAGACCATTAATATAAGTGAAGTAACTCAGGAATGGGAAACTTAATATCATACGTTCTCACTTATGATTGGGAGCTAAGCTGTGAAGACACAAAGGCAGAAGAATGACATAATGGACTCTGGGGACTTGGGGAGAAGGGTGGGAGAAAGGTGAAGAATAAAAGAATACACATTGGGTACAGTCTACACTGCTCAGGTGATGGGTGCATCAAAATCTCAGAAATCACCAATAGAGAATTTATCCATGTAATTTAAAACAAGAAGAAAGAAAGAAAAGAAAACATTGAACTTGGAGTACACTGTAGACCAAATGGACCTAAAAGACATAGACAAATATTCCATCCAACAGTAACAGAACATACATTCTTCTCAAGTGCACACAAAACATTCTTCAGAATAATTCACATATTAGAAGGAGATTGGCATTAATAACCCAGAGAGCAAATGGAAAATAGCAGCAGGAGGGGCAGGGGTAGTGGTAGCAGGGGTGATAGATGTGATGTTGGACTATAGAAGGGAAAGAAAGAGAAAAAAGTTGATGATTTTGAATAAATTGCATGAATACCCTGCCTTTAGTGATTAAAAGAACACTTATTTTTGGCCAGGTGTAATCGTTCACACCTAGCACTTTGAGAGGACAAGGCAAGTGGATGGTTTGAGCTTAGGAGTTCGAGACCAGCCTAAGCAACATGGTGAAACCCATCTCTACCAGAAATACAAAAATTAACTGGGCATGGTGGCATGCCTCTCTGATCCCAGCTACTTGGGAGGCTGAGGCAGGAGGATTGCTTGAGCTCAGGAGCAGAGGCTGCAGTGAGCCAAAATTGAGCCACTGCACTCCAGTCTGTGTAACAGAGTGAGACTCCATCTCAAAAAAAAAAAAAAAGAAGAAGAAGAAGAACACGTGTTTTTGTAAAAAAAAAAAAAAAAAAAAAAGAAAAGAAATAAACCAGGGAGAGGGATACAGTGCTGGGAGAACCAGATGCAATTTAAAATCTTGTACATATCTCCCTAAGGTTATTATATGCAAATATAATAATATTTAACATATTAGACTTTATATTCACTCTAATATTACAGACAACACATCACCTGTTATATTTATTATATTAACACTGTGCAATATAGTGTGTAGAATATAATGTGTTGTATGATAACATGTAGGTAATTATAACATATAGTTATATTGTATAATAATTTATATATGATAATTATTTTAAAATTAAGAGGACTAGGCCGGGCGCGGTGGCTCACGCTTGTAATCCCAGCACTTTGGGAGGCCAAGACAGGCAGATCATGAGGTCAGGAGATAGAGACCATCCTGGCTAACATGGTGAAACCTCATCTCTACTAAAAATACAAAAAATTAGCTGGACGTGGTGGTGGGCACCTATAGTCCCAGCTACTTGAGAGGCTGAGGCAGGAGAATGTCATGAACCCGAGAGGCAGAGCTTGCAGTGAGCCGAGATCGCGCCACAGCACTCCAGCCTGGGCGACAGAGCAAGACTCCATCTCAAAAAAATAAAAAATAAAAATTAAGAGGACTAAAACTATATCAAGCATCTTTTCCAACCACAACGATATAAAATTAGAAATCAACAACAAGAGGAATTTTGGAAAAGTCAAAAATATGTGGAAATTAAACAACATGATCCTGGACAAACAATGGGTCAAAAAAGAAATCAAAAGGGAAATTTTAAAATAATTTAAGGCAAACAAAAATGTAAAAACAACATACCAAAATGTATGGGATAACAGCAAAAGCAACTGTAAGAAGAAAATTTATAGCAATAAATGTCTACATTGAAAAAGAAGGATCTAAAAGAAAAAGAAAACAACCTAACATTACACCCCAAGGAACTAGAAAAAGAAGAACAAATTAAGCCCAAAGTTAGAAGAAGGAAGTGTTACTGGTGGGTCTTTGCTCTTAGAGCTCCCAACATGGTGGCGGGCCATTCCCAAGATGGTGGCAAGCCTTCTGTTCTCTGACCTGGGGTTCTTGGCCTCACAGATTCCAAGGAACGGAACCTTGGGCCATGCGGTAAGTGTTATAGGTCTATTAGAAGTCATGGGTCACGGAAGAGAACCATGGAACCCAGCAACTAGTGTTCAGCTCGATTAGGATGAACTTGGGCACTTAGCCATGCAGGAATAATGGCAAGCCTCTAACCCAATCGAGAGCAGCAATAGGTGCCTCGCTGGATCAGAAGCACAGCAGACACCCTGCCAGATCCTGAGGGGTGGAAGTCAATGGTGGGTCTGTGATGGTGGAGTTCAGCAGTGGTGGATGGCAAGTGAAAGCTCAGCTTGAGCCAGAACAAACACGGACAAGAAGAGTGTGCAGTTGCAAGATTTAATAGAGTGAAAACAGAGCTCCCATACAACAGGAAGGGACCCAAAGGGGGTTGCCCAATCCAGCTCAAATGCCTGGGTTTATATCCCAATCATTGTCCCTCCTCCTGTGCTCTCAGGTGATAGATGATTGACTATTGCTTTACCTCCTGCTTTTAGCCTAATTGCTATTTTAGTGAGCTGAGTTACAAGCCCAGTGTTTAAAGGTGGCTGTGGTCACCTTCCCCAGCTAGGCTTAGGAATTCTTAGTCAACCTAGGAAATCCAGCTAGTCCTGTCTCTCAGAAGGGAATAAAATCTGGGCAAAAATAAATGAAATAGAGACTAGAAAAATAATAGAATCAAGAAAACTGAGTTGATTTTGTTAAAAGACAAACAAAATCAACAAACCTTTAGCAAGACTAAAAAAAAGATTCAAATCAAATCAGAAATGAAAGATGAGACATTAGAACTGATACTGTCGAGACACAACAGATTGTTAAGAGACTAATACGAACAATTATATGCCAATAAATTGGATAACCTAGAGGAAATGGATAAAGTCCTAGAAACATACAACTTCCCCAGATTGAATTATGAAGAAATAGGAAATCTGAATAGATCAATAACGAGTAAAGAGAGTGAATCAGTAATAAAGTCTCCCACCAAAGAAAAGCCTAGGACCTGTTAGCTTCACTGCTGAATTCTACCAGACATTTAAAGAACTAATGCCAATCCTTCTCAATCTCTTCCAAAAACCTGAGGAGAAAGGAAGACTTCCAAATACATTTTACAAGGCCAGCATTACCCTGACACCAAAGCCAAACTAAGAAACTACATTAAAAAAAATGACAGGTGCAGTTCCAAGATGGCCGAATAGGAACAGCTCAGTCTACAGCTCCCAGTGTGAGCAAAGCAGAAGAAGGGTGATTTCTGCATTTCCACCTGAGGTACCAGGTTCATCTCACTGGGGCTTGTCAGACAGTGGGTGCAGGACAGTGGGTGCAGTGCACCAAGCAAGAGCCAAAGCAGGGCGAGGTATTGCCTCACCCAGGAAGTGCAAGGGGTCAGGGAATTCCCTTTCCTAGCCAAGCAAAGCAGTGACAGATGACACCCAGAAAATTGGGTCATTCCCACCCTAATACTGCGCTTTTCCAATGGTCTTAGAAAATGGCACAGCAGGAGATTATATCCCGCACCCGGCTCGGAGGGTTCCACGCCCACGGAGCCTCGCTCATTGCTAGCACAGCAGTCTGAGATTGAACTGCAAGGTGGCAGCTAGGCTGGGGGAGGGGCGCCTGCCATTGTTGAGGCTTGAGTAGGTAAACAAAGCAACCAGGAAGCTCGAACTGCCTGGAGCCCACCACAGCTCAAGGAGGTCTGCCTACTTCTTTGTGATGGGTGCGAACGTCTTCCTTTAGCTCGGAGAAGTTTATTATTACCGATTATCTGAAGCCTTCTCTCAACTCTTCAAAGTCATTCTCTGTCCAGCTTTGTTCCGTTGCTGGCGAGGAGCTGCATTCCTTTGGAGGAGAAAAGGTGCTCTGATTTTTAGAATTTTCAGCTTTTCTGCTCTGGTTTCTCCACATCTTTGTGATTTTATCTACCTTTGGTCTTTGTAGACGGTGATGTACAGATGGGGTTTTGGTGTGGATGTCCTTTCTGGTTGTTAGTTTTCCTTCTAACAGTCAGGACCCTCAGCTGCAGGTCTGTTGGAGTTTGCTGGAGGTCCACTCCAGACCCTGTTTGCCAGGGTATCACCAGCGGAGGCTGCAGAACAGTAAATATTGCAGAACAGCAAATGTTGCTGCCTGATCCTTCCTCTGGAAGTTTCGTCTCAGAGAGGCACCCAGCTGTATGAGGTGTCAGTCAGCCCCTCTAGGACGTGTCTCCCTTTTAGGCTACTTGGGGATCAGGGACCCACTTGAGGAGGCAGTCTGCCCATTCTCAGATCTCAAACTCCATGCTGGGAGAACCCTACTCTCTTCAAAGCTGTCAGACAGGGACGTTTAAGTCTGCAGAAGTTTCTGCTGTCTTTTGTTCAGCTATGCTCTGCCCCCAGAGGTGGAGTCTACAGAGGCAAGCAGGCCTCCTTGAGCTGCAGTGGGCTCCACCCAGTTCGAGCTTCCCAGTGACTTTGTTTACCTACTCAAGCCTCAGCAATGGTGGACACCCCTCCCCCAGCCTTGCTGCCGCCTTGCAGTTCAATCTCAGACTGCTGTGCTAGCAGTGAGCGAGGCTCCGTGGGAGTGGGACTGTCCGAGCCCGGCACAGGATATAACCTCCTAGTGTGCCATTTGCTAAGACCATTGGAAAAGCACGGTATTAGGGCGGGAGTGTCCCAATTTTCCAGGTACTGTCTGTCATGGCTTCTCTTTGTTAGGAAAGGGAATTCCACGACCCCTTGTGCTTCCCGGGTGAGGCGATACCCCACCCTGCTCCGAGGGCTGCACCCACTGTCCAACAAGCCCCAGTGAGATGAACCCAGTACCTCAGTTGCAAATGCAGAAATCACCCATCTTGTGCATCACTCACACTTGGGGCTGTAGACTGGAGCTGTTCCTATTCAGCCATCTTGGGACTTCCCTGTTTCTTGTTTTGTTTTGGAAAGACAGGGTCTCACTCTGTCACCCAGGCTGTAGTGCAGTGGCATGACTGTGGCTTATGGCACCCTAGAACTCCTGGGCTCAAGCAATCCTCCCATCTCAGCCTCCTGAGTAGCTGGAACTACAGGCAGGCACCACCACATCAGGCTAGTTTTTTCAAAATTTTTTGTAAAGACAGGGTCTCACTATGTTGCCCAGATTGGTCTCAAACGTGTGGACTAAAGTCATCCTCCTGCTTTGGCCTTCCAGTGTGTTAGGATTAAAAAATCAAACTCATGGAAACAGGGAGTAGAGTGGTAGCATCAACAAAAAGAGTTGAGCTCTGTAAAACATTTGAAGACATTTATTCTAAGCCAAATTTGAGTGACCAATGGTCTGTGACAGTACCAGGAGATCCTGAGAACATATGCCCAAGGTGGTAGGGCTACAGTTTGGTTTTATACATTTTAGGGAGACATGGAACATCAATCAATGCATGTAAGATGTACATTGCTTCAGTATGGAAAGGCAGGACAACTAGAAGGAGGTGGGGGGCTTCCAGATCACACACAGATTCAAAGATTTTCTTATTGGCAGTTGGTTGAAAGAGTTATTATCTAAAGACCTGGAATCAATAGAAAGAAATGTCTGGGTTATGATAAGTGGTTGTAGAGACCAAGATTTTAATCATGCAGATGAAGCCTCCAGGTAGCAGGTTTCAGAGAGAATAGATTGTAAATGTTTCTTATCAGACTTAAAGACTCTGTTCTGTCAGTCTTTTTTTTTATGGACTGCTTCATGAATTTGCATGTCATCTTTGCACAGGGGCCATGCTAATCTTCTCTGTATCATTCCAAGTGTACTATATGTGCTGCCAAAGCAAGCACTATTTTATCAGTCTTAAGGGCTCTGTATTGTCGTTAATGCTGGTCAGCTGTACCTGAATTCCAGCAGGGAGGAGGGCATAATGAGGTATGCCTGATCCCCACTCCCCATTATGGCCTGAACTAGTTTTTCAGGATAACTTTGGAATGCCCTGGGCAAAGGGGAGGACCCATCAGTCAGCTAGAGGGTTTAGAATTTTATTTTTGGTATGCAGTGTTTACCAGGGCTGGGAATGGAGGTGACTGGGGAGGAGGAGGAAATGGGTAGACGTTGGTCAAAAGATACAAAGTTGATGTTAGGAGTAATAAGTTGTGGAGATCTGTTGTGCAACAGGATAACTATAATTAATAATAAGGTAGAGTATATTTGAAAATTGCTAGAGAGTAGATTTTAAATGTTATCTTCACACATTTAAGTATGTGAGATGATGAATATGTCAATTCGCTTGATTTAATCATTCCACAATGTATTCATATATCAAAACATCACGTTGTACACCATAAACATATACAATATGTTATTTGTCAATTAGAAAATGAATTACCAGCCTGGGCAAATAAGCAAGACCCTGTCTCTACAAAAAAAAATAAAACAAAATAATTATCCAGGCATGGTGGCATGTACCTGTAGTTCCAGCTACTCAGGAGGCTGATGCAGGAGGATCCCTTGAGCTCAGGCAATCAAGGCTGCAGTGAGTTATGATCCTGCTGCTACATAACAGTCTGGACAATAGACCAAGACATTGCTTCTAAAAATAAAAAATAATAATAATTAATCAACTTTAGAAAAGAAACAAAAACAAGAATCTACCGGTAAAATGGAAAAAAACTTACCATCCTCTTACTTAGATGACCTATGAAAGCCTTTTCATTACAGCTCTAGAGTTATATAATCAAGTTAAAAGTTGGTGATTTGCATAAGTGGCATTAGTCTGGCTCTATCACATCACTGCAACAGTGTGGCAGGCCTACATAACAACTGTTTTAGTACTGATTGACTGGTTAAGTTAAATATTAAAAGCTAGTGCCCTTGTACAAATGCTGCAATATAACAAAAGCCCACCATGAGTTTTGCTTAGGCCTTTCCTTAGCCTTAAAGTATGACAGAATAATGAAAGAATTCTTAACAGGGCCCATTTAGGATTGCACAAATTTTATTGGGGGTCTGAAGAAACTCTCCAGGCCTCCACAAACAAGTTTATTGGAAATTTGAAGGAACTCCCCAAACCTCTGTGATTTAGCAGGAGACAAGATAAGTGCAATCACCCCAACACTTGGCACTTGGACCCATTTAGATTAAGTAAACTTACTGAGGCTCCAGAAGAAGGTCTCCAGGACCCAGACCTTAGTTATAGATTAAAAGAAGTTAATCACTTAGTTATAGATTAAAAAGAAGTTAATGTCTTTAGATGAATGCACACTTACACAAAAACATATAGCGTAGAAGTTATACAAGCTCTGAAAAACTTTGTAATTTTGAGTTGGTCTGGTGATAATTTCCAGGCCTTCTCCCTGTAATCAGTTACAGAAATAAAAACTGTCTTCCTCCCCAGTTTATCTGCATCTCGTTATTGGGCCACGATAAATAGCAGCCTGGCCCTCAGTTTGATCCAGAAACAACAGGAAGCAGAAAGATTGAGTGATTTTGTTGTGACCCATCACAAAATCAGTATCAGTACTGTGGTGGTGATTTTTTTATTATTATTATTTTATTTTTTCCAAAACAGGGTCTCACTCTGTCACCCAGGTCGGAGTGCAGTGGTGAAATCTCAGCACACTGCTACAACCTCTGCCTCCTGAGTTCAGGTGATTCTCGTGCCTTACCCTCCCGAGTAGCTGGGACTACAGGCACATGCCACCACACCCAGCTAATTTTTGTATTTTTAGTAACAACAGGGTTTCACCATGTTGGCCAGGTTGGTCTTGAACTCCTGGCCTCAAGTGATACACCCTCCTCAGTCTCCCTGAGAGACAGGACTAGCTGGATTTCCTAGGCCAACTAAGAATCCCTAAGCCTGGCTGGGAAGGTGACCACATCCACCTTTAAACACGGGGCTTGCAACTTAGCTCACACCCAACCAATCAGGTAGTAAAGAGAGCTCACTAAAATGCTTATTAAGCAAAAACAGGAGGTAAAGAAATAACCAATCATCTATCACCTGAGAGCACAGTGGGAGGGACAATAATCAGGATGTAAACCCAGGCATTCCAGATGGCAATGGCTACCCTCTTTGGGTCCCCTCCCTTTGAATGGGAGCTCTGTTTTCACTCTACTAAATCTTGAAACTGCACTCTTCTGGTCCAACACCGCTGGAGCTGAGCTTTCCCTCGCCTTCCACCACTGCTGTTTGCCACCCCTCGCAGACCCCGGCTGACTTCCATCCCTCAGGGTCTGACAAGGTGTCCGCTGTGCTCCTGATCTGGCGAGGTGCCCATTGCCACTCACAATCGGGCTAAAGACTTGCCATTGTTCCTGCACAGCTAAGAGCCCGGGTTCATCCTAATCGAGCTGAACACTAGTCACTGGGTTCCACTGTTCTGTTCTGTGACCCATGGCTTCTAATAGAGCTATAACACTCACCGCATGGCCCAAGATTCCATTCCTTGGAATCCATGAGGCTAAGAACCCCAGGTCAGAGAACACAAGGCTTGCCACCATTTTAGAAGCAGCCCGCCACCTTCTTGGGAGCTCTGAGACCAAGGACCACCTGGTAACAACCGGAAGTGCTGGGATTACGGAAGTGAGCCACCACACTGGTCCTGTGGTGGTTATTCTAACAAACCTCTGTGTGTGCTTGTGGGAGAGAATCCAGTGTAGGATTGCTCTGACAGTATAGCAATGGATTATTTTAACATTATTTCATTATTTATCTCTTCTTGGAACTAAATTTGAAGTTTCAGCAGTGGGTCTCCTTTCAATAGTTTATTCAGATTTCAGTTCCTTTCATTCCTACTTAGAGCTTTCTGGCTCTAAAGGAAAATTTCTGAGTTATCTGAGTGACTCATTTCAGGTGAGTAGGAACAAAAGCAAAACAGGAAATAATTACAATAACAAGGGCCAGAGACACACCTATAGGTGATAAGACTGGTAACAAGTCAGTGTCTTTGTAGAACACTTAATTTCTGAAAATGTTGCATAACGTTCACGCTCATCTGGTATTTTAACACAGTGTTTCACTTTGGCATGGTCTGTTCTTATGTGACTAAAGAATTCCTGAGTCTTCTATTTGTTTGTGCTGTTTTCCATAAAAGGAAATGCGGGTGAGAAATAGTGAAATGGCTCCATCCAGATAGTTAAAGCAATATAGAGTTGCACACAACTAAACTCACCTTAAGATAAACGGACATTGATGTTTTGGTGCTCTAAAATTGCTCCAAAACATTCTTTGTAAGTTATGCATACTTTTTAAGGGTATTTATTAGCTGTGGGCCTCAGACAAGTGGTTTAACCATTCTGTGCTTCCGGTTTTTGTGTTCGTTTGTTTTCCCTCTCTCAGCAGAATCCTGTTTCTTTATCTGTAAATTGGAGTAATAACAGTACCTTCTTCAGAAGGATGTAATAAGGACTAAATGACTAAAGTGCTTGCAGCAGTGCAGAGCAGTACATGAAGTAAGGACATGTGTACTAGCTATCATTGTTACTGTTGTAGAAAAAAAACAGGTTCTTGTCACATGACCAGGATAATTGAGGCACAGGGACACACTGTAAGGTTAGTAGGGCAGGGTTTATTGAGTGAAAAGAAAAAAAAAAGAGATAGAGAGAAACAGGAACTCCAGCAAACTGAGAGTCCTTCTAGCAGGTTCTCTCCCTCAAAGATTGAATCCCAGGTCACCACAGGAACAGGAGAGGCCAGGATCCTCACCACTACAAATAGCGTGAACTTCCTGAGGCTTCACCCAGTCCTCCCAGTGCGCAGGTGGGCATTACTCAGAATCAGTTGGGAAAAGGCAGGCTTCATCCAGACCAGCAGTCTGGTTTTTCAGCCTTCAGAGTGTTTTAGGCTTGAAGGAGGGGTTTCACTGGGAGACTCTTGGCTGCCTCCTATCTCTGTCATTACTGTGTCCATACTGAAGAGTCATCAATAAGACAGATGGGCAAGAGATTGTGACTTCATTTTAAAAAACAAGAGAGAGAGAGAAACATCTCCACCGTCACCCCACCCCCCAACCCCCCTCCAAAACAAAAAACTTCCAACAGCTATGGGTAAAACTGAGACAGAACAGACCCCTCTTTGAAGCCTGTGGGTCCACTCCCCTCACCCCCCGGTCCCCTCCCCTCTCCCTCAGCATGGAAATGAAGGAAAATCTTGAGTTCCTTCAAGGGAAATTCTAGACACCTAGCTAGCCTTGAGAAGTAAATGAACAGCTTGTTTGGAGGCTGAGGCAGGAGAATCGCTTGAAACCAGAAGGCAGAGGTTGCAGTGAGCCGAGATAGTGCCACTGCACTCCAGCCTGGGCAACAAGAGTGAAACTCCGTCTCAAAAAATAAAAATTAAAAAATAAATAAATAAAACAATGGCTAAGGAAGTTACAGTCAGATGTTTTGTTCTCTATAGAAACTAAAGATCACACCTTAAAATATGTCTCTGAATTGTCGGAGACCCACATCCCCACCAAATGGATCTGCTGGCACACAGAGCTCAACTAAGGGGGAACGGAGGACTGAACTCTCATGGCTGTTCTTCTGAATCTCTTCCTGAGGGGCCTGAAGGAGGTCACACTCACAAGTCAGAGCTAACATTCTTTTCTGCTGATCTCAAATTTTTGTACAAAGCTTAACCTCTTTAACCAATCGCAAATCAGAAAGTCTTTGAGTCCAGTCTGGGTGTGGTGTGTCACGCCTGTAATCCCAGTGCTTTGGGAAGCCAAGGCGGGAGATAGGTCAAAGACAGGAGATCAAAACCAGACTGATAAACATAGCAAGACTCCGTCTCTACATAAAATTTAAAAATTAGCCAGGCATGGTTGTGCATGCTTGTAGTCTCAGCTACTTGGGAATCTAGAGGAAAAAGGATCAGGCCTGGTGCAGTGGCTCAAGCCTGTAATCCCAGCACTTTGGAAGGCCGAGGCAGGTGGATCACCAAAGGTCAGGAGTTTGAGACCATCCTGGCCAATGTGGTGAAACCCCATGTCTACTAAAATTACAAAAATTCCGGGCGTAGTGGCAGGCATCTGTAATCCCAGCTACTGGGAGGCTGAGGCAGAAGAATTGCTTGAACCCAGGAGGCAGAGGTTGCAGTGAGCTGAGATCGCACCGTTGCACTGCAGCCTGGGCGACAAGAGTGAAACTCTATCTCAAAAAATAAATAAAAATAAAAAGTAAGGCGAGAGGATCACTTGAGCCCAGGAGTTCAAGATTACAGTGAGCTATGATGACACCACTGCACTCCAGCCTGAGCAACAAAGCAAGACCCTGTCTCATAAACAAAATAAAACCAAAAAGCCTGCCCGTACAGGATATTAGTGACACAGTGTTAGGGACCATAGGTTTTTAGGCTCCCACGCAATAGAAATTGACAGGAGGCCAAGCAAGTTTCCCAAACACAGCTTTGTTAGGGGCTTATGCTCAAACACAAGGGAAAGAGCACTGGAGTGAGGAGTTCTCCAGCTGGCTCCCCAAGGACAGGTCTTTCTGGTGTTTTAAGAAGGGTGACGTGAATAAGCACGAGGTACGCAAACGTCATGACATGTGTGGGGTAGAACACAGGGTGTGCAGACACAGTGCGAAATCATTTTAGTACACACATCACATGATCAAAAAATGGCAAATAAGCCCTTCCCTGGGTGGAGAGTTTAGTGTAATAATGAGGCAACTCTACAGGGTAAACATCATCATTCTTCTGGTCTTGTATTTGTGTGGATGATAGAGTTGACTTCCTTGACTAAGACTTAGGGTGGGATGCTGCCTATCTTAGTTTCTTCAAAGTCCTGAGATCAGTGGGTATGGTGCCTTGAGTAAGATGATGGGATGCTACTTGTCTTCCTTTCTTCAAGGTCCCTGGGTCAGCAGGTAGGACAGAAAAAGAGGAAAATTATGTATTAACGGGGGTGGAGGGACCAAGTCCCGTCCCTAATCTGTCTCAATATTAGGACAAGTGCAAGGCCCTCTTTGCATTAAGCCTTCTGTTAAGATGCTAAGGAGCCCTAATGGGGCAGAGAGAAGGTAAATTTGGCTGGGATTCCAGAACGGGCCAAGTAAGTTTCTGAAGTGAGCAGGGAGAGAAACATCTTGGGAAATCTTGGAACTTTAGGGGATAGTGAAAGAGGTGAGATATTGAACTTTCTTCTTTCCTCTCTCCCCTTACCCCTGAATTACAGAGGATGGGAAAAAAGTTGGTTATAAAAAAACTGGAGCTGCGTTACCCCCAGCCTGCCGGAGTAATCATTTTAAAATGTAAACTCTTAAACTCTCCTTTTTACACCCTTTAATGCATTCCCATTTCACCCAATAACACTGATCATTATTTTGGAATGAATTAATAGGAGAGGGAGTCCGACATGATGAATAAATGTAGTCCTTAGAGAGAGATGGATTTATGAAAACACTGCTGGCAGGAAGGACAAACCTTTGCTCACAAGTTACAGTCTGGGATTTTCTTATTCTTTCCTCTCAAAGCCCTCATATTTTCTCCTCCTTGCCTATTCCGCATTCCCAGAGGAGCTTGATCCCCTCAGGACAAAGCTGGAGAGGGCCTCTGTTGAGTCAGTTCCAGCCTCTCCTGTTTATGACCTCAAGAAGCTAGTGAAAACCTGTCTCCCAAGTCAGAGTGCCTTACATACCTAAAGGCTCACCTAGGTCAGGACATGCATAGATAGGATCCCTTATTGTTCAAGCACAGACAAAGCAACATAGCCCAGCAGTCAGGAGCACCGGCTTCACAGATGCATAGAGCAGAGTTGGAATCTTAATCTGGGCACTTCCAAGCTGTTAATAAACCTTTCAGAATATCAGTTTCTCGTCTGTAAAAGGATGACAGGAGAACCTACTTGAGGGTTGTCAGGATACTTAAATGTGACGCCTGGCACATAATAAGTACTCAGTAAATACTGACTATTGTTAGTACTAAAATCATAATTCTAGAAGCTAGATACATAACTTTCTCTCTCCCCTCTCACATGCAAGAGAATGGAGCACAAATGTTCTGTTTTTCTACTGGCCATGATAAAATTGAAGCTAGTTACAGTATTTAAAAAATAAACATAGTTCCCTTCATCATAGTTAACTTCAGCTGGTGTAACACAGCAGTCCCCAATCTTTTTGGCATCAGGGACCAGTTTCATGGAAGACAATATTTCCTCAGCTGGGGCTGGGGCTGGGGCTGGGCGTGTAGTATTACAGGCATGAGCAGGGCAGGAGACGGCTCTCCCCCACCCACTAGGAATGTCAAGTGATGGTTCAGCAATTATCACATTGCTTCTCTAAAAATGATAATTAGGCAGCCAGGAGAGGCAATCTCCTGATGGTCCACACCTGTTAACATTAAAAGTGTTCATTGAATGCAGACCTCGTGGAGAAGCAGCTTCTGGGGCATGCATGTTAAGAGAAAAAATAGCAGGCTAGGCACGGTGGCTCGCACCTGTAATCCCAGCACTTTGGGAGGCCGAGGCAGGCAGATCACAAGGTCAGGAGTTAGAGATCAGCCTGGCCAATATGGTGAAAGCCCATCTCTACTGAAAAATACAAAAATGAGTCGGGCATGGTGGCACTGCGCCTGTAGTCCCAGCTACTCAGGAGGCTGAGGCAGGAGAATCACTTGAACCCAGGAGGCAGAGGTTGCAGTGAGCTGAGATCATGCCACTGCACTCCAGCCTGGGCAACAGAGTGAGACCCTGTCTCAAAAAAAAAAAAAAGAGAGAGAGAGAGAGAGAGACAAAATGGCAAAGTATGATGTTTCAGGGACACACGCCACCGGAAAAAGGAAAAAAACTTCAGATGAGCATGTGTATAGCTCCCTAAACCCCCTGTGTGTGCTCAGTCCCAAAGAGTAAGGAAAGCACTGCACATGTGGAAAGCCCACCCTAAGGAAAGAATCTTGGGAAAGAGGTGAGCCTTTAAAATCCTAAGATCATGGTTCAATGGGGACTTGATATTCTTTTTCTCTCTTTGACCTTCAGGCACCCACTTGGATCTCTTCCGAGGGCTCTTTTCTTTATTTCCTGCCTTAAAGCCTTTTTAAATAAACTTCCATTCCTGCTCTGGAACTTACCTCGGTCTCTTTCTGCTTTATGCTCCTCAGCTGAGTTCTTCCTTCTGAGGAGGCAAGGACTAAAGTTGCTGTAGACCTGTATGGACAGCTGCTGGTAACTCAGGGTAACTCTGATCTCTTCCACGCTAACAGGGTGGGGTGGGGGCGGGCGGGGGGTGGGGGGCAGAAATGGTTTCTGGATGAAACTGTTCCCCCTCAGATCATCAGGCATTAGATTCTCATAAGGAGTGCACAACCTAGATCCCCTGCATGTGCAGTTCACAATAGGGTTTGTGCTCCTATGAGAATCTGAGGCTGCCACTGATCTGAGAGGAGGCAGAGCTCAGGCAGTAATGCTCACTTGCCAGCTGTTCACCTCCTGTGGTGCAGCCCGGTTCCTAACAGGCCAGACTGGTACTGGTCCGCAGCTCCGGGGCTAGGAACTGCTAGTGTAACAGTTTATTTCCCCTGGGCCAGGACAGCCTGTGGAAACAGCTAGGAAGACAGGGTTTCTATTGTTTCTACCAACCCCAACCCCTGCCCCACACCCACTACATCCACATTCTGGGTATTTCTAACTTAGATCTTATTTTCTCCTCAAAGAAAGGGGAATCGTTAAGGGGTGAGGTAGCTCACAGATACTTGGGTATCCTCCCAACCTTGTCTGTCAGCTTCCCGGTCACTACAGATGGCTGCCACCTCCTGACCCATCTGTACACTCCAGTCATCACTCACCCAAGCCTCACCATACTGCTTCACAACAGCCTGGCTTCTTGTGAACAGCCTACCCAGGTAGATCTGCTTCTTTCTTTTATTATTATTATTTTTTTTACTTTGTTTTTTCTTTCTAATAAACCTTTTGCACTCCTAAGATCTGCTCTCTTCCAATCTGTCTCTGTCATTGCTGCTGGTACCCAGCAATCAGCTTGCCTCACCCCCATTTTTTAGGCAGAGCCTGAGCTGTTTCTCAGAGGTCTCAGAAGTCCCAGCCTGTTCCAGCCCCAGTGTGCAATAAGAAATATTGTTGTTGGGCCAGGCGTGATGGCTCGTGCCCATATTTCCAACAACTGAGGAGGCTGAGGCAGGATGATTGCTTGAGTCCAGGAGTACAAGACTAGCCTGGGCAACATTGCGAGACCCAACCTCTAAAAAAACAAAAAAGAAAAGAAAAGAATTACAATTATGAAGTTAGTTGTGGGCTTGTAATAAATATTTTTCTTATTTTAATTTTTTTAAAAAAGAAAAGCAATACAGTTGTCTCCGGTTATCTATGGGGAATTGGTTCCAGGACCCAATAGTGGATACTAAAGCCAGCAGATGCTCAAGACTCTTACATAAAATGGCATAATATTTGGATATAACCTACACACATCCTCCGCAGAGGATGTATATACTGTATATTCTTTTTCCCCAGAAACAGCCAGGAAGAACTTCCATATACTTTAAATCATACCTAGGTTACTGATAACAACCAATACAAGTAAACGCTATGTAAATAGTTGTTATACTGTATTGTTTAGGGAATAATAACAAGACAAAAAAAGTCTGTACATGTTCGGTACAGACACAAATTTCTTTGGAGTATTTTTGATCAGTGGTTGGTTGAATCTGTGGATGCGGAACTCATGAATACAAAAGGCCAACTGTCTATTGTTTTTGGCTTTCATTCCAGCTTCCTGACACAGAGCTCCTAAATTATTCTAGTTTCCTTAGTGTTAAGGGTGACAAAAGCATCTTTTGTTATAATATTTGTCTTTTGTACAGAACTCCTAAAACTCTTGGAATTTTCTAAGTGATCGAAGTTTCTTTTGTTACTCTTAATAAGCCCTTTGGCTCACAGCTGAGTGTGTGCTAACGAGGTGACCTTAGGGTGGAGCCCCTAGATAGCCTCAGGATGGGGTCAGTCACTGGAAAGACTGAGTGAGATGCAATAAGCTTCCAGGTTGCTGAACACTTGGAAGTACTGGGAAGGAGGGTGTTGTGCCAGAGAGGGGATGGAAGATCTACAACCTCATACCTTATCCTATCCATCTCTTCATCTGGCTGGTCATCTGTATGCTTCCTTTTATCCCTTATAATTGGAAAATGTAAGTAAAGGATTTCCCTGAGTTCTGTGAACCACCCTACCAAATTAATGGAATCCAAGGAAAGGAGATATGGGAACCCCGATTGATTGATTGATTGATTGAGATAGGGTCTGGCTCTGTTGCCCAGGCTGGAGGGCAGTGGTGCTATCTCAGCTCACTGCAGTCTCAACCTCCTGGGCTCAAGCAGTTCTCCCACTTCAGCCTCTGGAGTACCTAGGTATACAGGTATGGGCCACCACACCCAGAAATTTTATTTTATTTTATTTTATTTTTCTGTTGTTGTTGTAGAGATGTGGTCTCACAAAAGACCTGTTGCCCTATTGCCCAGGCTGGTCTTGAACTCCTGGGTTCAAGTAATCCTCCCCCTTAGGCCTCCAAAAGTGCTGGGATTACAGGCATGAGCCACCATGCCCAGCTGGAACCTCGAACCATAGCCAGTCAGTCAGAAGTACAGGTAACAATCTGGGACTTGCACTTGACATCTGAATGGGGGACAGTCTTGTGGCACTGACCCCTTAACCTGTGGGATCTGACACTAATTCCAGGCAGATAACATCAGGATTGAATCGAATTAGAGGACACGTAGTTGGTGTCTGCTGGAAAATTGTTTGGTGTATGCAGAATGTTGGGACAACTAAGTTCCTCTTCAAAGCCTCAACTTCCTGGTCACAAGCTGTAAAAGTTTTAAATCAACCCTACTCCCTTCCTCCCCGCTTTTTCTCTTAGCAAATCATGCATTTACCCTATTTGAGAAGGTTTAAGTCTCAGTCAGTTGGGATCAGCTTAGATTGTGCATCCAACCCCAGTCAATAGGGGAAGGACACAGAAACAGGAACTACGTTAGGGTTAAAAGCTCCTTCCCTCCTTTGTTCAGTGTGCTCTTGAGAATGCATCAGGCACAAGCAGCACCCTTCTGCAGAAGTGAAGCTGCCTTGCTGAGAAATTTTCCGTCTAAGTGCTGGTTTCTTTTGGCTATGCCAAGCACTTGTTTCTAACAAAGAAAATCTCCACATAAGTGGTCACAGAACTGTTTTGTGATATGTGAGAGTAAAGAGGTAAAACAGTTTGTTTTTGACTTTATACCCAGAGAATCCATTTCCTTCCCGCTTCCTGAGATCCCAAGAAACCCACCCTAAATCTCCTTGACCCCTTCTCATGCAACGTTGGGGTAAACAACATTTCTCCCTCCTTCAGTTGATCTTCCAGCCTCTGGGGACAGATGCATTCCCGAGTAGCATCAGCAACTCTCCTCTGGGGATCTTGCTAAAACTGTAATAATCACAACCCCTTATTAGTCTATTTCCTTAACCCATACATAACATTCTACATTTAGCCCGTTTTCTCCAAAAATGTAGTCACCCTTGTGATTTTGTAAATTTAGTAAGTTTACTGAAAAACTGGAGAGGAATTATATCACACACAGTAGTTTTCCTACATTTGGTACCTCTGCCCTCTCTCACCTCTGGCTCCACACTGCTCTCACTGAGAAACCTCTCCAAGTAATGGGCCTTTTAGGAGGTACACACTGAGAGGGGGAAGAGAACTGCCCCTAGGATGACTTGCCTTTGTAAAAGGAAAATAAATCTTAGGGCCCCAAAATCACTAAGCTAAAGGGAAAAATCAAGCTGGGAACTGCTTAGGGCAAATCTGCCTCCCATTCTATTCAAAGTCACCCCTCTGCTCATTGAGATAAATGCATATCTAATAGCCTCCTTTGGAGAGGCTAATAAGAAACTCAAAAGAATGCAACTATTTGTCTCTTATCTACCTATGACCTGGAAGCCCCCTCTCCACTTCAAGTTGTCCCGCCTTTGCTTCAAGTTGTCCCGCCTCTCTGGACCAAACCAATGTTCATCTTACGTATGTTGATTGATGTCTCATGTCTTCCTAAATGTATAAAATCAAGCTGTGCTCTGATCACCTTGGGCACATGTTGTCAGGACCTCCTGAGGCTGTGTCATGGGTACGGGTCCTCAACCATGGCAAAATAAACTTTCTAAATTAACTGAGTCCTGTCTCAGGTATTTGGGGTTCGTACCTTCTCCAGTGCCACTGAAATTATGATGATTAAAACATCCTCAGAACTGTGCAGATATATATTCTGTATTCCCCTCTCTTAACCACTTGAGCATGGCTTGAGATACAGTGTGAGTTCCGTTTACCTCCTTTTCTTGCTCTAGAAAGAGCTTTCTGGGTCTTCTGGATCTATTTCTATTTCTTTATTACCTCTTACCACTAGCAACTTTTACTTTCCAATTTCAATTTTTTTCTTTTTCTTTGGCCAAGGCCAGTCTTTAGCATAGCTAACTGAGGGGGCAGGGGGCAGGGTTGTCTCCTAAAATAAGAATAAAATGGTGCTAAAGTTTTTCAAAAACTTTATATTAGTTTATAATTTATCTTATTTGCCTAACCATATAAAGGTAAATTCAGTTAAATTTGTTTAGCAAATACTCAACACACAGACACACACACAGCACCATACCGAGTACATCGAGGGATATGTTGGGGGGCAGAAAACGATTCCCCAAAATATGGCCATTGGCTTGCTGAGTGCTTTTGAAAATTGAAAGGCCTCAGTGAAATGGGATAGTTCCCTTGACCCCTTTGCAGGACTCATGAAGGGGGTGGCTCATTTACTCAGCCCACAGCTCTCAATCCCTTGTGGGAGGGGGAGCTTACGGGTGGGCAGGAGCAGGGGCCAAGATAAGTGCTTCTGGGAGCCAACAGGAGCAGAACCCCATGTGGCCCCTGGCAGCATCTTGGGGGTACCTGCAACCCCTAGAGCCTCAGAGGGTGCATGTCACAGTGTGCTCTTTTAACTTTGCTGTCTACAAATGGCTTAAGTGTTTAACAGCTGGGTGTGACAGCCCTCTGTATACTGAGCTCTTGTTCGGCATGCAGAAGAATCAGGTCACATGAACGAATTGAAGGTGGTAAATGTGGGGGATTTTATTCTCTATGAAAGTGACTCCCAGCAGGATGGGCAGCTGGAAAGGGGATGGAGTGAGAAGGATGGAGTGGGAAGGTAGTCTTCCCTTGGAGTTCGGCCAGCTTAGTTCCATCCCCAGCTGAACTCTTCTCCAAAGTCCTGCTGTCAAGTTGTCCCTCTGAAGTCAAGCTGCTTCTCTCCAGTGTCCAGCTGCTTCTTCTCTTCTCTCCTTCTCTGCTGTTCCGCTCTGTTGCTCTGCCAGTAGAGCCTGGGGTTTTTATGCGCACAAGATCGGGGCGGGCAGGCCAAAAAGCAACATTAAAGTGGGAAAACAAGAATGCATGTTCTCACTTTGGGCAGAAGTTCCAGGCTTGAGGTTGGGGCCCTCGCTGGGGCTGCCCTCTTCTATCCAGTATTTCCTTGCCTCCTATGCATTTCATCAGAATAGGTCTCAGAACCAAAATCGCTCTCTGACTTTTCCCCGCCCCCTGGTCTCTCTAATCCTCTTTTCCAAGCCACCAGGAGGGAATCTCTCGGGAATCTCCTTATCTGATGAAGAAAGCATCTTTCCAAAAGAAATGAAATTGTTTTAAGACTCCCTCCCTAGAAAATCTCACGAAATAACCAGGAAAGATCAACCACCAGAGAGTAAAAGAGACCAGGGGTCTTCATCATGTCCAGACAGAATTTTCATCTATTTTTCTGAGGGCAACTTCAAGAGATTACCTGAGGGGCTTTATCTACATAATAATAGAAAACCTTTGTTCTGCCCCTCAACTTTGGAGTTACTCCCAGTCAGCTCCCAAAGAGAACCACAGTCTGAGCACTGGGTCTATTCATTCCTCCATCCCTCCCCCCGCCATGAAACAGTGTATAGAAGCTTCTGTACCGCTGGGTTGTTGGGTGATCACCGTGTGATTCTCCCCCTGTGCCCAGCTCGTTAATAGATTCTGTGTGCTTTTATCCTATTAATCTACCTTTTGTCAGTTGCTTTTCAGAAAACTTCATGGTATTTTTTCTTTTTTTTTCTTTCTCTCTCTCTCTCTCTTTCCTTCTTTCTTTCTTTTCTTTCCTTTCTTGACAGGGTCTCACTCTGCCTCCCAGGCTGGATAGCAGTGGCTAGATCTCAGCTCACTGCAACCTCCATCAGTTCCCCCACCTCAGCCTCCCTAGTAGCCAGGACTATACGCATGTGCCTCCATACTTGGCTAATTTTTTTAAATTTTCGTAGAGATGAAGTCTCACTATATTGCCCAGACTGGCCTCAAACTCCTGGCCTCAAGCAATCCTCCTGCCTTGGCCTCCCAAAGTGCCCAGCTTCAGAGAAACTTCAAAGGGCTGAGGGCAAGTTTTCCCTTGGCCCCTACAGATACAAATGCAAATGTGACAGAGGCTGTGGCCTCCTAGAGCTGATAGTCTGATAGAAAAAATAAGACACAGAAAACTAGAAAACTCGGAAATCCATGGCAAGTGATGTTAGAGAGGGACTAGAGGCAGAGGGGATAAGGCTGTCTGGAATGTCCCACAGGAGAAACAGAGGAAGTCTTTGAGGTCAAAGTATCATTTTATCTGGGCTCCTAGGGTACATTTTAAACCATAAAAACCCTGAGCATTTTGCAGGTGCAAGGCTCAATATCAGCAACATCGTTGTTCAGGCCTAATATTGCTTTCGATAATCGGTGATTCAGTCAGTCTGGGAAATCCCTAGTGATAACACCGCAGAAGTCTGAGAACAGGTTTTCTGAATTGAGAAGGCACGTAGGACTCGAACCATGCAGAGGCCGGTGCAGTGGCTCACACCTGTAATCCCAGCACTTTGGAAGGCCGAGGTGGGTGGATCACTTGAGGTCAGCAATTCGAGACCAGCCTGACCAACATGGTGAAACCCCATCTCTACTAAAAATACAAATCAGCCAGGTGTGGTGACACATGCCTATAATCCCTGGTACTTGGGAGGCTGAGGCATGAGAATCGCTTGAACCCAGGAGGCAGAGGTTGCAGTGAGCCGAGATCGCACCACTGCACTCCAGCCTGGGTGACAGAGCGAGACTCCATCAAAAAAAAAATAATAAAATAAATAAAAAAACCCACGCAGAGCAATATATATTTCTATTCTCTCCTATTTGACTATTCAGATGAGTCAGGAAAAGGAGTGTTAAGACTGCTGACCACTCTGTACTCCAAATTTGCTCTCTAAGGATTATAGTCTGGAAAGTTAACGATCAGTTTATTCAACATGATTCAGACTTGGGGAACGCAGACCACACCGCCTCAACTCACAAAACAGGTGACCTCATCATGTTCTCTCCAAGTCCCTGATGTACAAAAGCATAGAAACCATGCATCTTAGGCTTCCCAAAGCAGTCCCAGTTTTATATAATCTTCCTCTTTTGGATGAAAACAAAAACATGTAACCAAATGTAACTTATGTTTTGCGGACTTGATATATACATAAATTCAAAATTAAAGAAAAATATATTTTGTCAAATAGTCAATCCTGATTTTGAGTACCATATACAGAAGAAATGACATTGATTTCTCACTCTAGGGAAGAGTGAATCAGGGCCTGAGGAAGAGGGAAACAATTAAATGTGAAAGATTACTGTCTATAAAAGAGTATATTGATATTCATACGAGCACTTACTGATGATCTAGCAGATTCAAGAAAATTCTAAGTAACGAGAGGAGATATTATGCCTTTGAATAAAATGGGCTCTCTGGCACCTGAGAGCTCATAAACTGGTAGGGAAGACAGTTTACACAAACATCTTTAATATAAAAGAAGGCTTGAGAAGTACTACAATTAAAGTGCCAAGTATTGTATTGGGAGTAATTAGGGAGGGGAGTGTTTGTTTCAGTTCATTCTCCATACTGCCACCAAAATGAACTTTCTTTCTTTCTTTTCTTTATTGAGACAGAGTCTTGCTCTGTCACCCAGACTGTAGTGCGGTAGCAAGATCTCAGCTCACTGCAGCCTAGACCTCCCAGGCTCAAGTGACTCTCATGCCTCAGCCTTCTGAGTAGCTAGGATTATAGGCATGTGGCACCACGCCTGACTGATTTTTGTATTTTTAGTAGAGACAAGGTTTCACCATGTTGCCCAGGTTGGTCTCAAACTCCTGGCCTCAAGTGATCTGCCTGCCTCAGCCTCTGAAAGCACTGGAATTATAGGCATGGGCCACCATGCCCAGCCAAAATAAACTTTCTTAAATGGTAACTTTGGGCCAGGCACAGTGGCTCACACCCATAATCCCAGAACTTTAGAAGGCCGAGGTGCGTGGATCACTTGAGGCGGGGAGTTCGAGACCAGCCTGGTCAACAGGTGAAACTCCATCTCTAGCAAAAATATAAAAATTGGCCAAGCATGGTGGCATGCACCTGTATTCCCAGTTACTCTGGAGGCTGAAGAACAAGAATTGCTTGAACCTAGGAGGTGGAGGTTACAGTGAGCCGAGATTACGCCACTGCACTCCAGTCTGGGTGATACAGAAAGACTCTGCCTCAGAAAAAAAAAAGAAAAAAAAAAAAAAGTAATTTCATCATGTCATTTCCTGGCTTAAAAATTCTCAGTGACTCACCAACACCGTCATGAAAAAAGACCGAACTTGGCTTTCAGAGCACCTGTCTCATTTCTGAACTCTTCCAGCCATAAACCATTCCACCCCAACATTCTTAACAATTTGTAAACATGCTTATTCCTTTAAAACTCTAGACATTTGCACTTTCATTTTGCTTACAATCTCCCATTTCCTCCTCCTGAACTCTCAGCACCTCTACTCTACCCAGCTTGGCCTACATCCAAATCATCTCTTGAGTTTCAGTGAAGACCTCAATCAGGAAGCTTTCCTTTATCTCAAATGGAGTGTGTACTTCTGCCATTAACCCACACGTGTCCCTCCACTATACTTTTAATTCTACATTGCTCTGTCTGCTGTTTTTCACAGTGCAGGCAAATAATATAACATTATATTAAAAAGTAAATTTTGCCAGGAACAGTGGCTCACCCCTGTAATCTCAACACTCTTGGAGACCGAGGCAGGCAGATCGCATGGCCAAACCCCATCCTGTCTCTACAAAAAATACAAAAATTAGCTGGGTGTGGTGGTGCACCCCTGTGGTCTCAGCTATTCTAGAGGCTGAGGCAAGAGGGTGGTTTGAGCCTGGGAGGTCAAGGCTGCAGTGAGCTGAGATCGTGCCACTGCACTCCAGCCTTGGTGACAAAGGGAGACCCTGTCTCAAAAATTAATAAATAAATGAATAAATAAGTAAATTTTAACAGAAAAAAAAAACAAAAAAAGTTAATATTACATTGTGTTCGTTTATCATACTCTTACACTAAACTTTTTACATACACAAAGACAGCAATCCTGTCTTTAATTCATTTCTGTGTTCATTAAGTATCTTACATTGCCTGAAATATAACTAGTTATTTAATAATCATTTGTCAAGTGAGTAATTAAGGAAATTCTTCACTATGAAATCCTCACTTACCAGGCTTCAGCCTGCATCAGCCTAAAACTCCTAAGAGATAAGGTCCACAACTCGCAATCTAAGTCCTTTAATGCACCAGCCTCAGCATCCAGACCTCACCATCTGACTCCACCTTGAGACTTAAGGCCATCCCACATAGGGCCATTATAATTGTTCAATCACACTAGCTATCACAGAGTTGGCATAAATGACCAGGAACAAAAACATATTTTTCCCGATACCCTCCTTCCCATATTGCTTTATTATTCCTTCCCTCCCATACCTGTACCCTCTTAGCATCCCAAATTCATAGAATACTACCTCAATTCCTAGTCATGATTAACACTCAGCTTTGGCTCAAGAACATTTCCCCTACAGCCTTGTTAATGTGGTCGGCCTTTTCCCCACCCTATATACCCAAAGGTGGGTAAGTGAGGTTAGGATTTTCCTCACTCCTAATAGCACTTTCAGGTCTTCACTCTCCTTAAAGTGTCACTGCCCTTTTGAGAGTTATTCTTTCTCTGACATCTGTTTATTTTACATGCTAACATTCTTGGAATACTTGGTAGTTTTCAATGTCCAGTGGATAAGCCTTCTAACACTCTAGTTTCCTAGTTTCTTGATGCCTGCAACTTCAATAATTACTGTTTCTCCTTCATTCAGCTACTCATTCTTGTGATCATTTCTGAACCTTGACATCATCTGGAATTACTTTATTAACCCATTAATTATATTCCAAACTATAATAACTCATCCTCCTATTAGGACTCTCATCTTTCAAGCACCCACTAGACAGTCCTTTTGACTCTCACAAGACAGTTCTTCTACTTCTTATTCTTTCATTTCTCCCAATCTTCTCCCAACCTCTTTTCCTTCTGAACCCAGGATACTCTTATGTGGTGGATCACATGCACAATTTTTCATGAACAGCCTTGATTCCAAGGCATACCTATCTTTAAATTCTGGGTCAATTCCACAACTGCCTTCTCTACTCTTACACTGGGACAATAAGCACAATTGAATAAAATGATACTCATTATGCAAATGTACCACTAAAAATTAACAACCCTCAACCTCAATGAGGTCTTTTAGCAATTTCTCCTATTCCACTTTAAAGATTAATCTAAACCTTAGCCAATTTTATCAACTCCCCACCCTTTTTCACTTCTATCAAGTGACCTTCATCAAATTTCAACCAAGCCACATACCTGTAATTTTACCTAGATTCTCCCTAATTCTCACCAACTTCTCTCCAATTTTAGAGAATAAGACATTCCTCTTTCTTAACTGCATTCCCTGTTGCCCCACAAAGAATGCCGCCCCTTCACTTAGTTATCTCTCTCCTGCATTACCTTAGCCCAGGCGGATGTCAAACTTTTTCTGTGAAGTACCACATAGTTAATATTTTAGTCTTTGTAGGTGTGTCAGGTTGATTTTGCAATAAAGAAATTTTTGCCACTATAAAGAAATTGTTTTGTCACTATAAAGAAATTCCTGAGGCTGGGTAACTTAAAAATGAAAGAGCTTCAATTGGCTCACAGTTCTGCAGGCTGTACAACAAGCATTGTGCTTCTGGTAAAGCCTCAGGGAGATCTTACTTATGATGGCAGGCAAAGCTGGAGCAGGCATGTCTCATGGCGAGAGTGGGAGCAGGAGAGTGAAGGGGAGGTGAGGTGTCACACTTTTTTATTTTATTTATTTATTTGGAGACGCAGTCTCTCTCTGTCACCCAGGCTGGAATACAGCGGTGCCATCGGGGCTCACTGCAGCCTCGACCTCCTGTGCTCAAGCCATCCTTCTACCTCTCTGAGTAGCTGGAACTACAGGCTTAAGCCACCACATCCAGCAAATGTTTTTGATCTTTTTTTTGTAGAGATGGGGTCTCACCACATTGCCCCAGGTTAGTCTCAAACTTTTGGGCTCAAGCAATCCTTCCACCTCAGCCTCCCACAGTACTAGGATTACAGGCATGAGCCATTGTGCCCAGCCTGTCACACTCTTTTAAACAACCACATTTCTCTTTTTTTTTTTTTTTGAGATGAGATGGAGTCCTGCTCTGTCATCCAGGCTGGAATGCATTGGCACAATCTCGGTTCACTGTAACCTCTACCCCCCAGGTTTAAGCAACTCTCCTGCCTCAGCCTCCCAAGTAGCTGGGATTACAGGCATGCATCACCGTGCCCGGCTAATTTTTGTATTTTTTGTAGAGACAAGGTTTCGCCATGTGACCAGGCTGGTATCGAACTCCTGACCTCAGGTGATCCACCCACCTTGGCCTCCCAAAGTGCTGGGATTACAGGCGTGAGCTACCACGCTCAGCCTAAACAACCACATTTCAAGTGAACTAACTGAGTAAGAGCTAACTTATCACCAAAAGGATGGTGCTAAACCATTCATGAAGGATCCTCCATTATACCAGTTACCTCCTACCAGGCCCCACCTCCAACACAGGGATTATATTTCAACATGAGATTTGGAAGGGACAAATATCCACACTGTATTAGTAGGCCTTACTATCTGTCACAACTGTTCAACTCTGCTGTTATAACGTGAAAACAATCGACAATATATGATAAATGTGTGGCTGTGTTCCAATAAAACGTTATGGACAATGAAACTTGAATTTCATATTTCACATGAACAAAATACTGTTTTTAAAGATGTAAAATCCATTCTTACTTCAGGAGTGATACAAAAACATTCAGTGAGCCATATTTTGCCTCCCTTAACCTGGCCTATAACAGATTCTCAGAGTGAGGTCTCAACAGCATCAGCATCATGTGGGAATGTGTTAGAAAGGCAAATTTTCCTGTCCCACCCCGGATCTAGGGAATCAGAAACTCTGGGCCTGCAGCCAAGCAGACTAAGGCCTAACAAGCTCTCCAGGTGATTCTGATGCATACTCAAGTTTGAGAACTACTGTCCTCTAAACAAGTTCAAGTCTCTCCTTCAAAAACAGGTCTTGACTTTGCACCTCAAACTTTTTCTCATTTCATCCAAAATTTCAAAATGGTTAGTCGATTCTTGCTGGCTCCATTTTCTCAGCATAATTTACCACATGTTTATAAAATGAGAGTAAGAATACCACCAAGTGGTTGTCAGAACTACATAAGATGATTACAGGTGGGAATTCCACATAGGAAATTCTTCATGTAGTAAAGAAAGGTGGAAAGGATTTTAACTGCACAGCCCAGGGAGGAGAAATATAGAAGGAATACCGTCTGCCTCCCCATAATCCCCTTGCCCACTCCTCATCATGGAAGAAGAGTGAGCTGATGGGTGAGTCTGGGAAAAGGAATGAAACCTGTTTCGCTTACAGGGGCAGCTGGAACCTATTCAGCCTCTCTGTGCAAAGTAGAAAGAGGCGCCTCCTCAGGGGAACACAGTCCTGTAGAGCAAAGCTTGGTGATTGAAAGGTAACCCATGGAAATAAGAATAAGATACAATTTATCCAAGTGGACAGAGCCCTCAGGGACACTGTTGGGTCCTGTTTGCTCGTCTTCTGCTGGTTTCCCTCGTTTGGTTTCTAAATGATTGTGGTCTGTTAATTTCCTAAAGTCTCTGTAAATCACCCCTCAGCCTCAATGAAACCATGAAGTCTCTTTGATAGAAACTTTTAAACAGGTGCAGTGGCCTATTGCCAGCGGGGTCCTGTACTTGCCCAAGATTGCCAGGACAATTTTCCCCAGTGTTCAGTTTTTCCATCTACTGACCAATATAGCAATGGTAAAAGTATTGTGTGGGCCGAGCGCAGTGGCTCACACCTGTAATCCCAGCACTTTGGGAGGCCGAGGCAGGCGGATCGCAAGGTCAGAAGTTCAAGACCAGCCTGAACAACATGGTGAAACCCCATCTCTACTGAAAATACAAAAATTAGCTGGGCGTGGTGGCACATGCCTGTAATCTCAGCTACTTGGGAGACTGAGGCAGGAGAATCACTTGAACCCAGGAGGCGGAGGTTGCAGTGAGCCAAGACCACACCACTGCACTCCAGCCTGGTGACAGAGCGATACTCTGTCTCCAAAAAAAAAAAAAAGTATTGTGTGGAGTGTGTTGTTTGAAAATATAGGTGCTTGAATTTCCATTTTTCCTGTTCACTAAGATCGTAATTGCAGTATTTAATGCAGACAGCGGTCATGCCATCATCTTTGCTTTTGGAAAAAAAAATGACTGACAAAAACAAAGCAGCGTGAAGAATGTGCCAAGTTAGAGCTACATTTGAAGTGCTCATGGAATGTTAGAGGAAATAGGAGAATCAGAGAAGTTCTCACAAAACTGTAAGAAATATATTGCTTTTTTTTTTTTTTTCAGAGCTGGGGGTCTCACTGTGTTGCCCAGGTTGGCCTTGAATTGCTGAGCTCAAGAGATTTTTCTGCCTTAGCCTACTGAGTATCTGGGACGACAGGTGTACACCACCGTACTTAGCTAATAAGCAGCATTTTTATGGGTGGATAAAAAGACAAAGGAATTCCAAGTGAGGACACAGCATGAGAAAAGTAGGGGGAATAATCTGGGGTAGTTGGAGCACAGAAATATTGAGAGTTGGCATGGTTGAACTTGACAGCCAAATCCTGAATCTTTATGTGTCACAGAGTTATCCCTTGGTATCCACAGGGGATTGGTTTCTGGACCTCATTTTATATGAGGGACTTGAACATCCATACCAAAATCCATTGATGTTTGTATTAGTCCGTTTTCATGCCACTGATAAAGACAAACCCAAGACTGGGTAGAAAAAGAGGTTTAATTGAACTTACAGTTCCACATGGCTAGGGAGGCCTCAGAACCATGGTGGGAGGCGAAAGGCACTTCTTACACGGTAGCAGCAAGAGAAAAATAAGGAAGATACAAAAACCGTGATAAAACCATCAGATCTCGTGAGACTTATTCACTACCATGAGAACAGTATGGAATGAGGAAGATGCAAAAACCATGATAAAACCGTTAGATCTCATGAGACTTATTCACTACCATGAGAACGGTATGGGGGAAACTGTCCCCATGATTCAAATTATCTCCCACCAGGTGCCTCCCACAACACATGGGAATTATGGGAATACAATTCAAGATGAGATTTTGGTGGGGACGCAGAGCCAAACCATATCAGTGTTCAAGTCCTTCATATAAAATGGTATAGTAGGCCAGCCACGGTAGCTCACGCCTGTAATCCCAGCACTGTGGGAGGCTGAGGCAAGTGGATCACCCGAGGTCAGGAGTTTGAGACCAGCCTGACCAATATGATGAAACCCCCATCTCTACTAAAAATACAAAAATTAGCCGGGCGTGGTGGCATGCACCTGTAATCCCAGCTACTTGGGAGGCTGAGACAGGAGAATTGCTTGAACCCAGGAGGTGGAGGTTGCAATCAGCCGAGATCACGCCTTTGCACTCCAGCCTGGGCAACAAGAGCAAAACTCCATCTCAAAATAAAATAAAATAAAATAAAATAAAGTGGTATAGTATTTGCATATCCTTCTGTATACTTTAAATCATCTTATGGTTACTTATAGTACCCAGTGCAATGTAAATGGTATGTCAATAGTTGTAACACCTCATTGTCTAGGAAATAGTGGCAAGAAAAAAGTCTATACAAGCTCAGTACAGACACAACAATTTTTTTTCTCTTTTTTCTTTTTTTTTTTTTTTTTTTTTTTTTTTAATATTTTTGTCTCATGGTTGGTTAAATCCACAGATCTGGAATTCATAGAAACAGAGGACCAACTGAACTAAGCCCTGTTAGGACTGAGACAATTTAAGTGATTCCTTTATCTTTAATGGATTTAGTGGCGTACTTGGAACATAGCAGCAGATTATTAAATATTTGTAACATGAAAAAAATGAATGTGTGAAATTTTGTTTACTTATACTTAGTTGAGTCAGGTGGTCTAACAAACTGTAAGAAGTCCCAGCAGATGGAGGAGGCAGGAAGTCAAACTAGAAAATTTACATGTGAGTTATTGTTTATTGCTTGATGAGCTCATCAGATGAGTCAGAAATCATTTTCCCAATATTCCTGTAATACATTCAGATGACAAATACAAAACTTAATTTGCTTCCAACAACTTCTTTAAAGGAAAATAATTATGGCCAGGCACGGTGACTCACACCTGTAGTTCCAGCACTTTGGAAGGCCAAGGCAGGCAGATCATGAGGTCAGGGGTTTGAGACCAGCCTGGCCAACATGGTGAAACCCTGTCTCTACTAAAAATACAAAAATTAGCCAGGCGTGGTGGCGCTTGCCTGTAATCCCAGCTACTCAAGAGGCTTGGGCAGGAGAATCGCTTGAACCCGGCAGGCAGGTTTACAAAAAAAATTGTAAAAATAAATCATGTTTATTTCAGAAAACTTGGGACATATCCTACAAATTATAATAAAGACTGTTCAAATCCCTGTAAGCTCATCAAGTAATGATGTAACAGTATAACAATATTTTCTCATGTCATAAATATTCTTTGAAAGTATGATTTAAATGCATTTTCCGCAAATGCATACATCAGTTTGTTTTCTATTTATTTAACCATTCCTCTATTAGTAGACATGTAGACAATTTCCAAATATTCATTACACCTTTGTAAATGTATCTTTATTATTATTATTACTATTTTTTTTCTGAGACAGAGTCTTGTTCTGTCACCCACCCTGGAGTGCTGCAATCTCTGCCTCCCGGGTTCAAGTGATTCTCCTGCCTCAGCCCCCTGAGTAGCTGGACTACAGGCGCCTGCCACCACACCTGGCTAATTTTTTGTGTTTTTACTAGAAACGGGGTTTCACCGTGTTAGCCAGGATGGTCTTGATCTCCTGACCTCGTGATCCACCCACTGCGCCCTCCCAAAGTGCTGGGATTACAGGCGTGAGCCACTGCGCTCAGCCATAAATGTATCTTTAAATATAACTCTAATAATTTTCACAGTGAAGAGCCCTAAAAATACCCTTAAAACCCTACTAAAAACAAAAGGCTGGGCACGGTGGCTCATGCCTGTAAGTCCCAGCACTTTGGAAGGCCGAGGCTGGCGAATTACTTGAGGCCTAGAGTTTGAGACCGGCCTGTCCAACATGATGAAACCCCGTCTCTACTAAAAATACAAAAAGTAGCTGGGTGTGGTGGTGCATGCCTGTAATCCCAGCTACATGGGAGAGGCAGGAGAATCACTTGAACCCGGGAGGCAGAGGTTGAGTGAGCCGAGATCTCGCCACTGCACTCCAGCCTGAGTGACAGAGTGAGACCCTGTCTCAAAAATAAAAATTTAAATTAAAAAAAAAAAACTCTTAAAGACAAAAGAAGTTGAAAAAATGTAGCTATACTATATGTATAAAATAGTTTAACAGGCTGGACGCAGTGGCTCACACCTGTAATTCCAGCACTTTGGGAGGCTGAGATGGGAGGATTGCTTGAGGCCAGGAGTTCCAGACAAGCCTGGTCAACATAGCAAGACCCCATCTCTGTTTAAAAATAATAATTTAAAAAGAAAAGGAAAAATAAAATAGCTTTACAGTAGAAATCTGTAGGCTCTTCTAAAAATAACAATGTTTAACACATTTTCAGTCAAAATTCCACCTGAACTTCTTTTTTTTTTTGAGACAGTGTCTTGCTCTGTCACCAGGCTAGAGTGCAGTGGCATGATCTTGGCTCACTGTAACCTCTGCCTCCTTGGTTCAAGCAATTCCCCTGCCTCAGCCTCCCGAGTAGCTGGGACTACAGGGACCTGCCACCTCACCTGGCTAGTTTTTTTGTACTTTTTAGTAGAGATGGGGTTTCACCGTGTTAGCCAGGATGGTCTTGATCTCCTGACCTTGTGATTGGCCTCCCAAAGTGCTGGGATTACAGGCGCGAACCACCATACCTGGCCTGAACTTCTTATAAGTGATTAATATTCTTTATTTGGTGTTACACATAAACTACACTAAAATGCCTTTCAATAATTGAAAAGTAGAATTTTAGGTAGGGCTCACTCCTATAATTTCAGCCCTTTGGGAGCCCAAGGTAGTAGGATTGCTTGAGCCTAGGAGTTTCAAACAAGCCTGGGCCACAAAGTGAGACTCAGTCTCTACATAAAATTCTTCAAAAACCAACCTGGCATGGTGGTGCCTGCCTCTAGTCCCAGCAACTCAGGGGGCTGAGGTGGGAGGATGGCTTGAGCCTGGGAGGTTGATCCTGCAGTGAGCTGTTTATCATACCACTGCACTCCTGTCTGGGAGACAAAGCGAGACCCTGTCTCAAAAAAATAAAAAAGAAAAAGAAAGAAAGAAAAGAAAAATAGCATTTTGGATACCAGGAATTCTAATTAGATTGATATAATTAAGACCAAAAATATAAAGCACACATTGCTACCTTATCTTCAGCCCTTGCCCTTAACAGGCTAATGAACACAAATTAAAACACAAGTAATTCTTGCTTGATTCTGAGACAGTGAAGGGATTTCCCCAGTATTTAAATGTATTCATATATTCATTTATATAACTATATAAATCAAAACATAAAACCAATTTCTAATTGACTTTGTGATGGCATTCTCCATCTTTGTGAAAAGTTTAACATTACTAATCAAGTCCAAACTTATCTTTAGAAGAGGAAACAGTGAGAGCATTTACTGAATTGGAATTACTATCAAAATTCAAGAAACAATTGTATTCATTTAACCATAAGCCAGACTTAGTTAAATCAGGACTGTCCAACAAAAATATTCTGTCAGTCATTAATGATCTGAATTCTGGTGTATGAGATCAATTAAATTATGACACACATTTAAAAAGTCATGAGGCTGGTCACAGTGGCTCATACCTATAATCTCAGCACTTTGGGAGGCCAAAGTGAGAGGATTGCTTGAGTCCAGGAGTTCAAGACCAGCCTGCACAACTTAGCAAGCCCTTGTCTCTACAAAAAATTAAAAATTAAAAATTAGCCAGGTGTGTTGGCATACGCCTGTAGTCCCAACTACTCAGGAGGCTTGAGGTGCGAAGATTGCTTGAGCCCAGGAATTTGAGGCTGCAGTGAGCCTTGGTTGTGCCATTGCACTCTAGCCTAGGCAACAGAGCAAGACCCTATCTCTTAAAAGAAAAAAAAAGTTATGAGACATTTCTGCTTTGTAATAAGGCAGTGGCCAATTATTACTTATTAGGAGCTTTTTGAGATAAGCTATCAAGTCTGTCCTTTCTGTTTCCTTCTTAATGCCTGTGAACATCATTTTTGTTCCAGAGATAGATTTCTAGGGAATCTCCGAATAGTTCATCAGTGTCTCTTCTCCCCAGGTGATGCCTTTTTTCTTACTAATGTCTGTGAGAGAGAATCCAGTGAACTCATCTGTTTTCCAAAGAGACCATGAAGATTGGACTCGTGTGGCACTGAGCACACTTCTGAACAAAAGTCTTCTGCCTTTCTCAACATCACCCATATTTAATCTCTCATCAATGGCACTATGAACGTTCCCACTTGGAAACTGGACAGCCCATTCTCTAGGACTCCAGCTGGATTTTGAGGGGAATGTGACAAATTGATTCTGAAATGAACGAAGAATAGCTAAGACACAAATAGCTAAACTAATTTTGAAAAAGAAGAGCAAAGATAGAAGACTTTTTTCTACCAAATATTAAGACAAATCACATTCACAGAAATAAAAATAATTTAATACTGGCACAAGAACAGATAGGCTGGGCGCCGTGGCTCATGTCTGTAATCCCGGCATTATGCGAGGCCGAGATGGGTGGATCACCTGAGGTCAGGAGTTCGAGACCAGCCTGGCCAACATGGTGAAACCCCGTCTCTACTAAAAATACAAAAATTAGCCACATGTAGTGACTCCAGCCTGGACAACTCCAGCCTGCACTCCAGCCTGGGTGACAGGAGCAAAACTCCATCTCAAAAAAAAAAAAAAAAACAAAGAAAGAACAAATAGATCAGTAGAACAAAATAGGGAGTCCCAAAACAAACCCATGTGCATACTGAAACTTCATATATCATAGAAATGGCATCTTTAATCAATGAAGAAACAAGGGTAGATTTTTGTTTTGTTTTGTTTTTAGTGAATGACATTGGGAGAGCTGGTACATGGAGAAAAACCCAGTTGTATTCCTGCCTCATACCATATACAAATATTAACTGTAATGGATTCCTTTCATCTGAAATGGAAATCAATGAAGATAAGGAAAGTATAGAAGAATATCTTTGTGACTTTGAAATGGAGTTGTTAGTAAGAAAGGCCTGAAAATCTTACCATAAAGGGAGAAATTTGTGGATTTTACAAAAACACCACAGTTTCTTTTCAAAGAAGACTATCATAAATAAAGTTAGGGGACAAATGATAGCCTAGAAGAGTATATTTGCCACCTATACAACTCAGGAACTGTTATGTAGAATATACACAGAAATTCTGTAGATCAAGAAGCAAAAGACATGAAGTCCAGTAAAAAACTAGATGATGGAGTTTGGATGTGCATCCATGCCCATGAAATGTAATCCCCAGTGTTGGAGGTGGGACTTGGCAGGAAGTGATGGGATCATGGGGTCAGATTTCTCATGAATGATTTAGCACCATCCTGTTGGTGCCATCCCCACGATAGTGACTGAGTTCTCACAAGATCTGGTCATTTAAAAATGTGTGGCACCTCCCTCTCTCTCTTGCTCCTGATCCCATCATGTGAGATGCCTGCTCCCTTTTCACCTTCCACCATAACCTAAAGCTTCCTGAGGCCTCCCCAGAAATGGATGCCTTTGTTATGCTTCCTGTAGAGCCTGCAGAACCATTAGCCAATTAAACTTCTTTTCGTTATAAATTACCCAGTCTCAGGTATTTATTTACCGCAATGCAAGAACAGCCTAATACACTAGACGAAGGATAAAATAGGCAAATCACAGAAGAAGGAATCTGAATGTCTAGTGAATCTATAAAAAGATCCTCAAACTCTCTAGTGAGAAAAAAATTCAAGTTAAAATAACAATAAGATACCACTTCACAGAAATGTAAAGGGTTAGTAATATCAAGAATTCGTAAGAATTGGGAGGATGGGGTAACCTTGGACTGTAAACTGAGGAAGCCATACTGGAAAGTGACTTGCCAGTATTTATTGCAACTTAATATGTTCCAGAAATCTCACTCCAAGGAAACTTGCACACAGGTATTAATGGGAACAGATATGAGAATGTGCGTCTCAGCATTGTTTGTAGCAGCAGGAGCTTGGAAAAACCTGGGACATGATAGGCAGGAACAGAACTCCATCATATGTGATATATGTATTCAGTTGAAAACTGGGTAGTAGTCAGAATTAATGGACCAGACATACACTCAGCTATCTAGCTAACTCTTGAAGACATAGTGTCAAGTGGGAAAATGTAGGAAAAGAAACCAAATCTGTATCAAAGTACCAGTGAAAATTTAAAACACTCTAAGCAACACATAATTTCCAAGCATACTGGTGATGCCTGTGAGAGAGAGAGAAAAAATCAGAATGGGCATCAGGAATAAAGAGAAAAAAGAAGGCCTCATATAGACCTGTGATACTAGAGCATAATCAATATTATTCTTTCCGTTGCTTATGGGAAAAAAATTAAACAGAACAAATTTGGAACTATCTTTGATTCCTTTGTTTCTCTCCTACCCATCATTCAATCCCCTCATCTTCCAAATATATGCAGAATTAAATAATTTCTCATCTTTTCCATCATTGCCCCTCTGGGCATAGTCACCATCGCCTATAGCCTAATTACTGCAACAGTCTCCTAATCACTCTCTTTGCTTTTGTATCCACCTGCCTTTGGTCTATTTTATTTTCTTTTCTTTCTGGTTTTTTGTTGTTGTTGTTGTTGTTTGTTTGTTTGTTTTTTGTTTTTTTTAGACAGAGTTTCACTCTTGTCACCTGGGCTGGAGTGCAATGGTGCAATCTCAGCTTACTGCAACCTCTGCCTCCTGGGTTCAAGACGTTCTCCTGCCTCAGTCTCTGGAGTAGCTGGGATTATAGGCTCGTGCCACCACAACTGGCTAATTTTGTATTTTTAGTAGAGGCAGGGTTTCACCATGTTGGCCAGGCGGGTCTCGAACTCCGAACTTCAGGTGATCCACTCGCCTCAGCCTCCCAAAGTGCTGGGATTACAGGTGTGAGCCACCATGCCTGGCCTGGCCCATTTTTAATGAAGCAACAGGAATATACTATTAAACATAAGTCTGATCACGTCAATTTCTGTTTAAGATCCTCTGGTCTCCTACTTCACTCAGGATAAAAGCAAAGGCCTAATGGTCCACAAGGCCACATAAGCTTGAGCCCAGTGCCTCAGGCCTTATCTCCTAATACCTTCCTTCTGGCCAATCCCTCATGCCACACTGGCCACCTGTTACCCTAGAATATACCAAACACACTCTGGACTCAGTTCCTTTGCAGATGTTTTCCCTCTGCCTGGAATGTTTTTTCCCTAGAGTTCTAAACAACTTGTTCCCTCACTTCTTTCAGATCTTTATTCAAAAGTCTCTATGAGACCTTCCCTGGCCACACTATTTAAAATTGCAACCTTCTAGCAGACAAAAGATCTGAACAATGTGAACAAAGCACATGAACAGATAATCTCACCAATGAAGAAATACAAATGGTAAATCAGCACATGAAAAGACACTCTACATCATATGTTATCAAGGAATTGCAAAGTGAAACAATAATGAAATGCAGTGACACACCTATTGGAATAGCTAAAATCCAAAAACCTGACAATCCCAAATGCTAGTAAGAACGTGGAACAACAGGAATTTCAACCATTGATGGTAGGAATGCAAAATGGCACAGCTACTTCAGTAGGAAGTTTGGCAATTTCTCACAAAGCTAAACACAAACTTACCGCATGATCAGTAATTGCACTCCTAGGTATTTATCCGAATGAATTGAAAACTTACATTCACACTTAAACCTGTACATAAATGTATATAGTAGCTTTATTCATAATTGCCCCCCCCAAGAAAAATGGAAGCAACCGAGATATCCTTCAACATGTGTCTGGATAAAGAAACCAAGGTACATCCATACAATGGAATAGTATTCGGTGAAAAAAGAAAGGCGCCATCATGCCACAAAAAGACATGGAGGAAAATGCATATTTCCAAATGAAAGAAATCAGTCTGAAAGGCCATACATGTAGGATCCCAACTATGTGACATTCTGGAAAAGGTGAAACTGTAGAAATAGTAAAAAGATTAGTGGCTGTCAGGGGTTAAAGTATAAGAAGAGATTTATAGGTGACAAGGGATTTTGAAAGCAGTGAAATTATTCTGTACAATACTGTAATGGTGGTAAACAATAATACTCATTTGACAAAACCCATAAAACTATACAACACAAGAGTGAACTATAATGCAAACCATGGAGTTTAAGTTATTAATAATACTAACGTGTCAATATTTGTTCATCAGTGCAGCTAATGTATCATACTAATATAAGATGTTTAATAATATGGGAAACTGTGTTAAGGAGGGGTGTATGTGGAATCTGTACTTTCTGCTCAGTGGGTTTTTTAAATTTTTTTGTAAACTTTAAACTTTTCTAAAAAATAAAGTTTTAAAATTAAACAGAAAAAAACATTGCAACTCTCCCCACATCCCACTCCACCCAGCCACCTAAACACAAAGGTAAGTTCCACCAAGACAGGAAATTGTTTAACATTTTATTTTAATATAACTCAAACTTAACAGAAAATTTGCAAGACTAAGTCCAGAAATTTTAATATACTTTTTTTTTCTTTTTCTTTCTTTTTTTTTTTTTTTTTTTTTTTTTGAGACAAGGTCTGGCTCTGTTGCCTAGGCTGGTGTGCAGTGGCACAATCTTGACTCAACCTCCGCCTCCTGAGCTCAAGCCATAGTCCCCCCTCAGCCTTCTAAGTAGCTGAGACTACAGGCACCCACCACCACACCAAGCTAATTTTTGTATTTTTGTTAGAGATGGGGTTTCACCATGTTGCCCAAGCTGGTCTAAACCTCCTGAGCTCAAGCTATCCACCTGCCTCTGCCTCTCAAAGTGCTGGTGTTACAGGTATGAGCCACCGCGCCTGTCCAAGAAATTCTAATATACTTTTTATCTAAATTCATCAGTTGTTTATTTTCTACCCCTTTGGCCCACTTGCTTTAACATTTCCCTCCCCTCTCATATATATATACTTTATATTTTATGTATTCTTTGTATTATTACATGTGACATGTGTAATTACAATATATGATAATTATCCAAATCTGCAACTGAAACAGCCAGTCACTTTTTCAATGTAAATATTTTGGGAAAGTTGTACCTTATTTGCGCAGAACTGTCCAGCAAAAGTGAAACGCATTCAAATCCTTAGCCTGCTCAAATAGAGCCAGAGTGATCAATGTTTCATTCCTCAAAGGGTATGTCAGATCCAAGAACAGCATCACGGTTTTCCACGCAACAGTATACATAATGAAGGACTCTAACATCTGGGAATCTTTCTTTCTACACTTTACTGAACAAAAAAGTCAACCACTGCTTTCCTCAGTTAGATACAAGCACCATTCTAACAATTCCAGCATGCCATTTTTATATACAAACAGCCTACAGGGAGCAGCACATAATAACATTATCCTCTTCTCACCTCCCACTCTCTTCTAACGGATGAAACACTAAAGCAAGTGAACAAGTGGATAAGCCAATTTAAGAAATTGTGGGAGATGTTTAAAACCTGTTTGGGCATACAAAAGTGTCCAAACTGTCAGGCCCTAAAACCATAAAAAATCTTGGTTCTTATCTGAAAAGTCATGGTACTTAGAATCCATACTAGCCAGTTTGCATTTAGCCATATGATTAAGTGACATTGTTAGCTCTCTTTCCATGTAGGCATTCACAGTTTCTCAGTCTTTTTTTTTTTTTTTTTTTTTTTTTGAGAGGCAGAGTTTCACTCTTGTTGCCCTGGTTGAAGTGCATCTCACCTCACTGATGAGGTGATCTCGGCTCACTGCAACCTCTGCCTCTTGAGTTCAAGTGATTCTCCTGCCTTAGCCTCCCAAGTAGCTGGGATTACAGGTGCCCTCCACCATGTTCAGGTAATTTTTAGAGACGGGGGTTTCACTATGTTGGCCAGGCTGGTCTCGAACTCCTGACCTCAGGTGATCCACCTGCCTTAGCCTCCCAAAGTGCTGGGATTACAGGCTCTTTTCTCAGTCTTTAAAAAAAGATGAATACCTTACTTTGCAAAGTAATTGAGTGTCAGGAAGATTTGTTTTTAAATTATGTATTTTTAGATAAAATTGTAATTGAAATAAACTATTGGCCATAGCAATCTGAAGGAATCTTGCAATAAACTTAATTAGTTACTAGTAAATATTTAGTTAGGTCAACTTGATGCTTTGTACTCTGCTGTTTGAAAATATATTTATATTTATTCACTTTGTAATTATCTGCTTCCCCCGCAGAATGAAAGTGCGATAACCTCAGGGACATTTTTTGAAAAAAGCTTTTTCTCTGCTTTATCCATTGTTTCTATTATATGACAAGAGTTAAATAAATATATGCTTAATGAATAAAAATGTGCCAGCAACTAGCCAAATGTTTCCTTTTTCTCCCTCTAGAAAGCCACCTGAGTGTATCTTTGTCTGCCGCAAAATCCCAAACTGCTTTTCTCTGACTCACTGTAGCTTTGCTTTATGGAGATTAAACAGAAGTTCACTAACAAATTGCCTCAAAATATTCCCATGGCTACAGTTGGCTTGTGTCATGAAAGTTATTCCTTGGGTATCTTACAGTATTCCTTTGATAAAACTCTAAGCCACCACAAGAGATGAGTTTAGACTAGCTGACTACTGTTGGGGTCCGTGCCGGGGGTGGTGGAGAATGAAAGAACACACAAAAGACAAAGACACACAGAGAACATGGCGGCCGCACTCAGAGCCTCCGCCTCACTTTATTTATACTCCATAAACCCCACGTCAGCAGAAAGAATACAATGCAAAACAAACTTTCTTTTCCCAGATGTAACCTTCTACTCAGTTCTTTGTTTCTATGCTCTTCCTTATCTGCCCGCCTTCTTGGCGCCTACGGGAGTTCATTAAAAGTTCAATTGGAGATATTGTCCTTGAGCCCTATCTATTCTCAGCATACTGTTTTCAAAGGCCCCTGCATTTCCCCCCTTTTTTTTTTGTTTTGCCTCAATCCTAAAAAGGTAGCCCATATTTGTTCTTGTGTTTTCTTTTGTTTTTGGACGTGACAGAGGGAGCATCGAATCACCAAAAGAAGTAGACCCAATCCAAGTGCCCAAAGCAATATACTTCCAGAGATTGTAGAAATCCATGTCTTCATCAGGGTCCATGGGTTAAAGGCATCAAGGCGCTGACCCAGCTCCTGAAGGGTTACAGTTCCGGACAACACATGTAATTGTTGTCGAAATGCTTCGGAAATGTTCTGAGTGAGCTCTTGGATGTCCAAACTAATATTTTTATGGCCTACTAATAATTTTCGGATTACAGTCCAATTTTGAGAGATGTTAAAAGGCACAGGCGTTACACAAAATTGAGTGGAGTTCCAATCACATTGTAATGTCATCCGAGTACTGAGTACAGTGAGCTGATCTCCAAGCCATGTCAATGCTTGCTCCATGTTGTCCAATCTTTCAGCAAGTTAAGAGTCAATGTTTTGTTGTTGAAGCCATAACCGGTGAGATTGTTCGTGCCATTGCTGCATAAATTCAGCATTTTGTATGCTTTGACGAAGAGCGAGTCCTGCTATGGCTGCAGTGGAGACGATGGCGACAAGGCTCATCACCGAGGCAATTATAAGTCCAAGGGCATGGAGGGTTCGCTGGAGAGAAGTCCAAATATAAGTCTCAAGAGGTGATGCCCCCCATGGTCGCGTAAGGTTAACAGGTAGCCAAATTTCCTTACGAGCCCTGAGGATATAAATATCCTCAGTAAAATTGTGCCACCAGGAATGATTGAGGCAAGACAAAAATGTACACGTATCTGTACAATTAACAATCCCCGTAAGATTATCCCATGTCAAATTTCCTGCTAATAATAGGTAGGGCTTACGGACACAAGCAATAATGTATCAGGAGGTATTCCGATATAACTGAATATGAAAGGAGTTATTCGGGTTAGAAAGATTAAGGGGCATATTCCCCACAAAAGTGCTAATGGCATCGCCTGCAACTAACAACTTCCAAAAATAACTCTGTACTTCAGGCCTCCTTCACGCCATACCAAGGTTTCATTACTGTTAGCAGCAATACTTTTATTTACCCAGTGTCATTTCAAAGGTATGTGACTAAATTTTGTTTGAAAATCACCGTGCACACTTCAATCAGTTATTTGCATCCCATTGTATTCTAATAAAATCCGGGGTTTAGTTCCCCGACATTGTTGTCACTCCAGCACCTCAATATTAGGAGAAACCTCTAGAATAGGACAAAAAAGTAAAGAACTAGGAATAGTTTCATTACTATATACAGTATGATTATATTAAAAACTTCTAGTTACAATAATAACAGTATTAGCAGCCACATGACTATGATTATAATGAACAGCCCAAGCTTCATGCGATTTTCAGAGACAATGAGGATTATTTCCCATACATATTGGAACTCCTTCCACTCCAAATTGGTATGTGCTGATTATAATTGCTGTTTCCCGTTCTATGTTGTCCTTGTCCATATAGGGGGACGGCATCCAAGTAGTGTCATTGGTGAAAACCTTAATTTCCGCCTCCTCCCAGGCGACTCCCTGATACAAGGGTGGAAAGGGAATATAAGTCCAATATTCATACAAAGCCTCACTAAGAGAAATAAGTCCCCCGCCGAGGCACATCTAACAAAGGAAGAAATGCATGCTGAATCCAGTTTTCTTTTCAACAGGGTTTCAATCATCTTGTAGGAAACCACTCAGGTCCGCTCCCTGTAAGGACAAGAGCATAGCCCCGTCCCTGTTTTAGAACTTGCCCTTGAACATACTTACCTTCTTCATTAGATACCAAACCTTTAAACTGTCAGCGGGGACTATCACCGAGGGAGTTGAGGAAAGATGGGTTACGACAGCAGAGTCTTGCAATTGTCTCCATTGATTCAAAAAAATTAAGGTAAAAAGAACCTTCAAAATCTGGTTTCAAAATCTAGTTTCTGGGGGGCTCATTTCCCCCTTTTTGTTTTGTTTTAATAGTTAAGTTTTTAAAGTTGTCCGGGCGCGGTGGCTCAAGCCTGTAATCCCAGCACTTTGGGAGGCCGAGAGGGTGGATCACGAGGTCAAGAGATCGAGACCATCCTGGCTAACACAGTGAAACCCCGTCTCTACTAAAAAATACAAAAACTAGCCGGGCGAGGTGGCGGGCGCCTGTAGTCCCAGCTACTCGGGAGGCTGAGGCAGGAGAATGGCGTGAACCCGGGAGGCGGAGCTTGCAGTGAGCTGAGAGCCGGCCACTGCACTCCAGCCCGGGCGACAGAGCGAGACTCCGTCTCAAAAAAAAAAAAAAAAAAAAAAAGTTTTTAAAGTTAAATTTGCGCGCTCAATGATGGCTTGACCTTGACTGTTGCCTGGGATACCGGTGATATGTTGAATATTGTATTGCTGTAAGAAAACTTGTAATTTATGAGAGACATAGGCAGGGGCATTATTAGTTTTAAGTATGAGGAATGCCCATGATGGCGAAATAAGCTAAGACATGAGTAATAACAGAAATGAGAAAAGGTATCAATGGTATGATGAACATACTTTAATCATCTAAAAGAAGGGACACCTCGTGGATTAACCCCAGGATGGAAGGATGGAATGCTCAAAGGAGCACAGGAAGGACAAGCTCGAATAAGAGAACGAGCTTGTTTATAAGTTAAATGAAACCATCGTTGAAGGCCAGAACTATTAGTATGATGTAGAGTATATTTTTGTTCTGCAGCATGTAGGTGGCCTATTAAAAGCAAATCAATCTGAGTATTACCATGAACTAATGGTCCAGAAAGTTGAGAATGAGAACGAAGATGAGTGATGAATAAAGGAGCTCGACGTTGGCTCAAAGTAAAGGATAACAAAGAAAAGAATTTCTGAAGAGAAGAAGTAGTACAAAAAGGTAAAGTGGCCTGAGAAATATAAGAAGTAACATAAACGGCGTATTGAGAATCACTAACAATGTTACAACCAATAGTAGGGAAATCAAGTAAGATCATCAGAACAGCAAACAATTCTCCCTGTTGCACCGAGGGATAAGGATAAACTGTAACTCAAGATTGATGAAGCTTCTTGCCAAGAATCAGAAGTTGCAAGAAGATAAGTGATCTGACTATGAGTGAATTGAGAGATAATTAAGGATCTCCTCCCCAAAGTTGTCGACAGTGATGCTGTCCTTTGATGATCAGTTCAGCTAAACGATCGATATAAGTAGCCAAGCGTTTAGATATTTTATTGGACAAAAAGATCCATTTTAGTGGTCGATTAGTTTGATGAATCATTCCTGTGGGAGAAGGTAAAGTATGAAATAAACAAAAGGAAGGGCCTTTTGAAGTTGCTCTTCAACAAGCTGGAGTTCCTGTAAAGCCAAAGGAGTTAAATGGCGTGAGTTGTCCAAGTGACTGTCTCCTTCTAGAATAGAAAAAAGATGTTATAACTGATATGTTGGTATTCCTAAAACAGGACGCATCCAATTAATGTCTCCTAGAAGCTTTTGAAAATCATTTAATGTATTTAAATGATCACGTCGAATTTGAATTTTTTGGGGTCGAATATTTTGTGCCCCCAAGGTATAACCTAAATATTGATAAGAAAATCCAGTTAAATTTTTTCTGTGGCAATATTAAGTGACTAGAAAGAAAGCTGAGTTTGTAATGATACAAAAGCATCTTGCTGCTTTTCTCTGGTTTTAACTTTGTGGGATAAGGGCAGGATTAGGAAGACCAGGCTGTAAACTTTCCCTAGGTTTAATGTAAACATTTATAGTTTTAAGACAAGACAAAGACAGGAATTCCATGCAGAAATACGTGGCTTTATATTCCTCTCGGCCATTTGTTTTTTGACTTACTCTTTTAGAGTCCTAAGTATTTCTTTAAATAATGGTCACTGTTTCACCTAAATAGGAGTGGTGGCTATGAGTTTAAAGGATTGTAGCCCATTTTGAACATCTTATTTTTGGCAGCTGAGGAAATATGAGGAATGTTTAAAAAAGCAGCAAATTGTTGTGAAAGATCTTGTTCCCAAAAATTAATATTGATAGGAACAATATAAAAATAAAAAAAAAAACACTTGACCTTGTTGACCTTTAGGACCGACACAGGTTAAAGGTTCTACATCTTGATAAATCACAGAAGCAGCACCCAAGCCAGTGAGTATAACTGAAACTTGTCTTTTTTCCCATTGTATAGGCCACTAATTTAAACAAATAATAGACATATTCACCCCCATATCAATTAACCCTTTAAAAACTATTCCATTAATATGCAATGAACATAAGGGCTTTTGATTAGAAACTAAAGTTTCCCAAAAAACAGTTTTTTCTGTGCTACCAAATCCTCCCTATTGAGAATACGTTCCCCTGCCTCTAGGCGTATAAATTGTGAAACTTGTACCATAATAAGAATTTTATTAGTAACATCAAGATCAATGATTTCTGGAATCATCATTAACTTCCATATAGCACTGTTGTTTTGACCTAACAAAAGTCCTACATGTCCTTTTGGCAAAGGGTCACACACTCTAATAGCTAATTTATATACTCCTCTATTAGGAGACAAAGTATAAGGCTGAGTAATAGCTAAGTCAGCAGCGGCGCTCTGCTTAGTTGCCGCATAAAGCTGAGAAACTGGGGTAAGGTGTGGGATCCTTAAGGAGGACTTGAATTTATTCCTTAATGTTGTAGGCCATTGCTCACTGAATATTGTAGTAGACTTGTATTGTAATTGTTGGGGCCCCAAGCCTGTGGGCCCCGACTCCCGTTTCCCAGGAGAGGAGACAGTAAATTTCCACTTTTATCAGTTTTGGAACGACATTTATTTGTCCAATGTCGACCTTTACCACAATATTTGTACACCTCTGAAGGCAGCTTTCTGCCTTGAGGGATAAAAGTGTTCAATTTTTATGACATTCTTTTTTTTGAAATGTCTAGGTTTACCACACTGCAAACAAACACCTTGTCTGTTATTTCCTTTTAAGGCTTTAGACAAAGCTCCAGCAAATAATTGAGCATCATAAATAGCCCCTCCAACACTAACACAAGTTTTAATATATTTATCTAAATTGGCCCCATTGGCCTTTAACGATTTTAACAATTTTTAACAGTCAGCATAAGCATTTTTAAAAGACAATGTTTGTAACAAAATTTTTGAAGCAAGGCCAGCACCCACAATTTTGAAGACAGCAGCCTGAAGACGGGCTACGAAATCTGAATATAGTTCATTTGTGCCCTGTAAAATCTTCACAGAGGAAAGGGAACATTTTCCTGTTATCTCTACCTTATTTCAGGCCCTTAAAAATAAAGTCTTGATTTGAGTAAAGGCAACATCATCTAAACCAGCCTGAGCATTAAGAGTAGCATATTGGCCCGTGCCTGTGAGTTGTTCCTCAGTGAGTCCAGGGGGATCACACATAATATTTTTTCTAGCCTATACATGTGCCTTGTTCATTTACCAGCTGTGCAATTGTAACCACTGAGAACGATCAAGAAAAGCCTTCCCCAAAGTCTTCCAGTCTATAGGAATCATCAAATTTTCTGATGAAAAAACATCAAGAAGACCAAGGATAAAAGGAGATTGAGATCCATAGTTAGAAATGGCAGCTTTCATTTCTTTTTAAAAATTTAATTTGTAAGGCATTAAATTGGACATTATTGCCACCATTTGAAAACTGAGCATTAGGAGCAAAAGAAGCACAAATAATTGGAAACAGATCCAGCTCCTTAAATTTTTTTTTTTAATTAAAAGTATATATAATATATAATAATACTCATATCCCCAAATATAAAGAATCTCAACATATTAATAAGAAAAGGCAAATAACCCAACCAAAAGTAGCAGAACAAAGAAATGACAATAAACCTATATGTCTAACATCATTACTCACTAGGAAATATGTATATTAATACCAAATTGAGAATCATTACATACACAATACAATGGTTAAAATTTAAAAACACAGAAAATATCAAGAGGTAGTTAATGTATTAAGCAGCTCGAATATTCAACTTCTGTTTGGAGTGTAAATTGGTGGAACCTATGCACCCCTATAACATAACAATTTCCTAGCTGGGGTTATTAATACTATATTAATATTAATAGTTAATATTAATGTGTTTATTTATTGACTATTGAAATACTCATAATATTTTAACAAACAATAAGATATACATATACACTGGTTTTAACATATTAAACAGGTGTTTAGTATAAATTTAAAGTATGTCTGATGTGAACAGGGCTTCAACTTTGCCAAACAAAGGCAAAGATAAGGAAGCCGGGGAATTGGAGGCTCTGGAAAATCCTCTTTTAACAGGGCAGAAGGAAAAGAAACAGGGAAAGCTCGCAAAGGTGAATTAGAAGAATATATCTGTAATATTTGTTGAAGCATTTCCATAATACACTGCATGTCAGAATTTCCCTTAGAAGAAGGAAGAGCTGGCTTTTTCTCTTCTCCCCCTTTTGCTACCCCCCCATCCTCTGTTATCCTGGCACAAATGGGCTTCATTTCAGATTTATTTTTTTTCCAAATCCTCAGATACCTTTCCTCCTGTGGCTACATTACCACACCCTAAATCAGTCTCAAGTATCTCTAATGTCTGAGTGATAGAGTCACACAAGGTCCACAATTTTAGAGGCATAATATCCCCTAACTGGAGAGCTCTAAGCAGAGCTTTTTCTACCTGTAACCATTCTCTGTGATTCAGCTGCACTTTAGTCTGATACTGAAACCAGTAACAATGTTGTTCAACATGGGCAAACAATCGCTTCAAAGTCTTTTTCTTTCACTTCTACTCCTATAGACAGCAATAGTCCTTGAAACAGCCGTAAATATTCTGAGGCCAGAGAGATGGAATTCCCCATAATGAAAGCTTAAGAAGGTTCCCCTTAACAATATCTGGGCCTTACCCGCCCCTAGGGGGTTCCCCTTCTTGTTCTCCCCTACTCACCCGTGCTGACCCTGCTCGCTGCGCCACTTGTTGGGGTCCGTGCCAGGGGTGGTGGAGAATGAAAGAACACACAAAAGACAAAGACACACAGAGAACATGGCGGCCGCGTTCAGAGCCTCCGCCTCACTTTATTTATACTCCATAAACCCCACGTCAGCAGAAAAAATGCAATGCAAAACAAACTTTCTTTTCCCAGATGTAACCTTCTACTCAGTTCTTTGTTTCTATGCTCTTCCTTATCTGCCCGCCTTCTTGGCGCCTACGGGAGTTCATTAAAAGTTCAATTGGAGATACTGTCCTTGAGCCCTATCTATTCTCAGCATACTGTTTTCAAAGGCCCCTGCAGACTACCCTTGGACAACTTTAGAGATTGTTAAATTACTATGTTAAAACCAAGAATCAATAGTTACTTTGACATAGATTGGGTTATCCCCCAGTTCAAAATATGAGCATCAGCAGATGCACAGAAATGCTGAGCTAAGCTTGTCATTCTTGAAAGCAGAGCCAAATGGGGATTTTCCTAAGATACAGTCAACCCAGAAAGGGAATTAGGCAATTTTAGCCCATCTATTTCATCCTCTCTCTGCTTGCATAGTGATTCACAGAAGCAGGAACAGTTCTGACAGATGGTGCTTAGTAGAACAATTGGTTTGTATGTATTTAACCTGCTCAAAGCACCAAACCTCCCTCTTGCTATCATCAGTGCCTCTCCTGCCCAAAACCTTACCCAGATTTCTTGGTGCTTCTTTTCTTGTGAGAGACTATCTCTGATGTCATTTTGACCTGATTTCATTCAGATGGAAATGGTAGGAAGTGCTTTCCAAACTTGCCTAATCCTGAGAATCATCTAAAATATTTATTTTGAAATGCAGCTTCCAAAACAACTACCAAAATAACTATAGCTGAATCAGCATCCTGAACCTCCCGAAAAGCATTCAAAGCAACGTGAAAAACGACAATAAAACACAAAAACAGATATACAATTTCTACACCAATGTTTATACCAGTATTATCCGCAATAGCCACAAGAAGAAAGCAACCCACAAGATGAATGCTTACATGGAAAGAAAGCTAACAATATCACTTCAGATATTAGCAACAGATGAATAAAACAAAATATAGTATATGCATACGATGGAATATTATTCAACCTTAAAAAGGAATGGCATTCTGATACATTTTACAAGATGGATAAACTAGAAAGACATTGTGCTAAGTAAAAAAATAGGCCAGACACAAAAGGAAAAATATTGTATGATTCTACTTATATGAGGTACCTAGGGTACTCAAATTCATAGAGACAGAAGGTGGAATGGTGGTTGCCAGGGACTGGAGGAGGAGGGAACGGGTTGGTGTTTAATGGGTAGAGTTTCAGTATGGGATGATGAAAAAGTTCTGGAGTTAGATGGTGACAGTGATTGTACAATGATATGAATATATTGCCAGCACAATAGCTCATGCTTGTATTCCCAGCACTGTGAAAGGCCGAGGTGGGAGGATCGATGGAGCCCAGGTATTCAAGACCAGCCAGGGCAACATAGCGAGAACTTGTCTCTACAAAAAATAAAGGTCCAGCTCCTCAGGAGGCTGAGGTAGGAGGATTGCTAGAGCCTGGGAGGTTGAGGCTGCAGTGAGCTGTGATTGTGCCATTGCACTCCAGCCTGGGTGACAAAGCAAGATCCTAGATCAAAAAAACCCAAACAACGTAAATATACTTAATGCCACTGAACTGCACACTTTAAAATGGTTAAGGCCAGACATAGTGGCTCACATCTGTAACCCCAGCACTTTTGGCTGGCTGAGGTGAGAGAATCACTTGGGGCCAGGAGTTTGACACCAGCTTGGGCAACATAGCAAGACCCATCTTTATTTATTTATTTAGAGACAAGGTCTGGCTCTGTCGCTGAGGCTGGATTGCAGTGGTCTGATCTAAGCACAATGCAACCTCCGCCTCCCAGGTTTAAGCCATCCTCGTACCTCAGCCTCCTGAGTAGCTGAAACTACAGGTGCACCCCACCATGCCTAGCTAATTTTTGTATTTTTTGTGGAGACAGGGTTTCACCATTTTGCTCAGGCTGTTCTCAAACTCATGAACTCAAACAATCCACCTGTCTTGGCCTCCCAAAGTGCTGAGATTACAGGTATGAGCCACCACACCCGGCCTAAGACCCATCTTAAAAATAAATGGTTAAAAGAGTAGATTTTGGCTGGACATGGTGGCTAACACCTGTAATCCCAGATCTTTTTGAGAGGCTGAGGCAGGTGAATTGCTTGAGCTCGGAAGTTCAAAACCAGCCTTGGCAATATAGTGAAATCCCTTCTCTACAAAAAATTAAAAAAAAAAAAAATTAACTGGGCACAGCAGTGCACACCTGTCATTCCAGCTCCCAGCTATTGGGGAGGTTAAGGTGCGAGGATGGCTTGAGTCCAGGAGGTGGGGGGTTGCAATGAGTAAGATTGTCTCCACTATCTCCCAGGAAAAAAAAAAAAAACAGGTAGATTTTATGTTACATATATTTTATCACAATTACAAAAACAAACAAATGCACACTCCATTTTCTTTTCTTTTCTTTTCTTTTTTTTTTTGAGACAGTCTCGCTCTGGCACCCAGGCTGGAGGGAAGTGGTGTGATCTTGGCTCTCTACAACCTCCGTCACGCCAGGTTGAAGCAATTCTCCCACCTCAGCCTCCCGAGTAACTGGGATTACAGGCATGCACCACCATGCCCTGCTAATTTTTGTATTTTTAGTAGGGGTAGGGGTTCACCATGTTGGCCAGCCTGGTCTTGAACTCCTGACCTCAGGTGATCTGCCCGCCTCGGCCTCCCAAATTGCTGGGATTACAGGTGTGAGCCACCGCACCTGGCCAAAACCCTCCATTTTCAGTGAGACTAGGATAAAATAGATAAAATCTGCAGACTCCAAAACACCTATTAGGGCAGCTAAAAATAGCTGAGACTGGGCAAAAGCCTTATGACAGAAAATGGAGAGAAGAAATTTGAAGGGTGATGAGAGGTTCTTTTTATTCGAGCTCAGGAAATACCTGGGTGGGGGTCACTTTCTGAAAGCAAGGGGGCCCAGTCTGCAGTTCGAAGGCAATATCACTTCTTTGCGAAAAGGGTTATGGGAAGTGGGGTAAGCAAGGCTCTTAGCAGAAGCCCTCCTGGACATTGTGTGATCCAGAGAAGCAGGCATGTAAGGACTACCTAAAGAATTACACAGATAATTCAAACAGATAGGACTGGTGTATTTTTGCTGCAAAGGAGAAAACTTTTGGGTTGTAAAGTCTCAAAGGTTACCCTGTCTCACCTCTTTTGCTATGCAATAATCTCCTACAAATAGTTAGGTTAATGGAAATCTAACTCGGGCAGGCATGGTGGCTCATGCCTGTAATTCCAGCACTTTGGGAGTCTGAGGCAGGAGAACTGCGTGAGTTCAGGAGTTTGAGATCAGCCTGAGCAAGAAGGTGTGACCCTGTCTCTACAAAATTTAAAAATTAGCCAGGAGTGGTGGCATGCATCTTTGGTCCCAGCTATTCCAGAGACTGAGGCAAGAGGATTACTCAGGCCCAGGAAGTTGAAGCTGTAATGAACTGTGTTCATGCCACTGCCCTCCAGTCTGGGTAACTGAGTGAGACTCTGTCTTAAAAAAAAAAAAAAAAAAAAGTAAAAAGTAAGAAGACAATCTAACTCATTCATTGTTAGGCAATAAAAAACAAAAAAAAATCTGGCACTGAAAGCATTGATACAAGCATACCAAAAGAAAAATTTTGGGCCAGGCTGGTGGCTCACGCCTGTAATCCCAACACTTTGGGAAGCTGAGGTGGGCAGATCACCTGAGGTCAGGGGTTTGAGACCAGCCTGGCCAATATGGTGAAGCCCCATCTCTACTAAAAATACAAAAAATTTGTCGGGTGTGGTGGTGGGCGCCTTTAGTCCCAGCTACTTGGGAGGTTGAGGCATGAGAATCACTTGAAACTGGTAGGTGGAGGTTGCAGTGAGCTGAGATCGGGCCACTGTGCTCCAGCCCAGATGACAGTGAGACTGTGTCTCAAAAAAAAAGAAAAGGAAAACTGAAAAAAATTACAAATTTACCAATGAACAAATCATACTAACCAGGAGAATAATAGCTATCAAAAAACAGATGAGGCTGGCCACAATGGCTCACACCTGTAATCCCAGCGCTTTGGGAGGCTGAGGCGGGTAAGTTGCTTGATCCCAGGAGTTTGAGACTAGCCTGGGCAACATGGTGAAACCCTATTGTCTCTACAAAAAATACAAAGATTAGCCAGGTGTGATGTCACGTGCCTGTAGTCCCAGCTACTCAAGAGGCTGAAGTGGGAGGATCGCTTGAGTTTGGGGAGTTTGAGGCTGCAGTGAACCATGATCCCACTATTGCCCTCCAGCCTAGACTACAGAGAAGAAAGAAAAAGGAAAGGAAGGGAGAGGAGGGGAGGGGAGGAACAAGGCAGGGAAGGAAGGAAGGAAGGAAGGAAGGAAGGAAGGAAGGAAGGAAGGAAGGAAGGCAGGCAGGCAGGCAGGCAGGCAGGCAGCAGACAGACAGACAAGACAAGACAAGAGAGAAAAGAACTAGGCTGGCCGCAGTAGCTCACACCTACTCCCAGCACTTTAAGAGGCCGAGGCGGGTGGATCACCTGAAGTCAGGAGTTCGAGAGCAGCCTGGCCAACATGGTGAAACCCTGTCTCTACTGAAAATACAAAAATTAACGGGGCACAGTGGCGGGTGCCTGTAGTCCCAGATACTTGGGAGGCTGAGGCAGGAGAATAGCTTGAACCCAGAAGGCAGAGGTTGCAGTAAGCCGAGCTCCCACCACTACACTCCAGCCTGGGGGACAGAGTGAGACCCTGTCTCAAAATGAAAAAATAAAAATAAAAATAAAAGGAAAGAAAAGAAAAAGAAAAAGAAAAGTACTCTGGGAAGAAATGATGAGAAATAATAGGAGGTAACATGTGAACTAAAAGTACAGGAAAAAATAAATAAATCCAATAAGAATCAGGATGAAATTAGAAGGAGCACAAGAAAAGTGAAATACAGGATTCAAAAGAATTGGAGAAAGATGATAGAGAAAACAAATTAAGGAGTGCCAACATTTGCATAATTGAAGCCCTTGCAGTTGTAGAAGTGTTGAGACTGAGGTGTCGGCAGACATGTTTTGTTTGGATCGCACGTTATTTATAACTGTGTGTGTAATTAAATGCCATCACTTAACGACTGGAAGATTTCACCCCCAAAAAATTCTATTTGGCTTCTTTCAAAAACATTAGAACCACTATAACACCAAAACTGCATTTCTGCCTAGCCTCAGTTGCATAGAGCCAATCAATAGCTTCTGCCACTTTAATGTAGCACAAATTCACCCAGACATCCACAGTCTGCACTGGACTCTCACCTCCTGCAGACATTTGGGGATCCTGGTATACACAGTGTGATAAGGTAGTTTTTAAAAAGCACCTCTCATGAGAGCTGGTCATTTTAAAAAAAAACACACCAAAAAAAAGCATGAATGGGCCAGCCACGGTGGCACACACCTCTAATCCCAGTGTTTTGGGAAGCCTAGTTGGGCAAATCACATGAGCTCAAGAATTTGAGACGAGACTGGGCAACATGTTGAAACCCCATCTCTACAAAAAATACAAAAATTAGCCAGGGGTGATGGCACACGCCTGTAGTTCCAGCTACTTGGGAGGCTAAGGTGGGAGAATCACTTGAGCCCTGGAGGTTAAGGCTGCAGTGAGCTGTGATCATGCCACTGAACTCTAGCCTGGGCAACAGAGCAAGACCTGTCTTAAAAATTAAATAAATAAAAGTAATAAAAGAAAAATAATAAACCTCCATCTCCTCACCTGCAAAATGGCCAGACTACCTGTCTTATAAGGGTTTCGTAGGAGAGTTTAATGAGAAATGCACATAAAGCTCAAGAGCAATTGTTAACAAATGATAGAAAAAAAAGACCAATTAATCATTAGAGGCCAGGCATGGTGGCACACGCCTGTAATCCCAGCACTTTGGGAGGCCGAGGTAGGTAGATCACCTGAGTTCACGAGTTCAAAACCAGCCTGATCAACATGGTGAAATCCTGTCTCTACTAAAAATACAAAAATTAGCAGGGCATGGTAGCATACATCTGTAATCCCAGCTACCCAGAAGGCTGAGGCAGAAGAATTGCTTGAACCCGGGAGGCAGTGGTTGTAGTGAGCCAAGATCGTGCCACTGCACTCCAGCCTGGGTGACACAGTGAGACTCCATCTCAAACAAACAAACAAAAAATTGAAAACACAATTCTAGAACTGCAGGTGGAATCAGAGCTATGGTCCATGGATTGGAAAGACAGTGTTGTACAGGTCTGTCCTAGATTTAGGACTTTATGACTGACATGTCAGAACTTCTCCTCTAGCTCCCCATCTCCATGTCTCTAAATCCCTAAGAGTTAACAGAGAGAAAGAGCCCAATAAATGTGTAAGGAAGGAAGAAAAGGAGAAGGGAAGAATGAGTGAAGGAGCTGAAAAAAAGAACAAACCCAAGATGGTTTCTTTTACTTGTAAAGTAGAAGAAAAAGTAAGTTTCCAATTTATCTCAGTTTGTTTCAGCCCACCCATCCCCATCCCTCTGCCAATAAAAAATGTTAACTAAGGCATACAGTTACATTCTATACTCCCAGTTCCAAAGAAAAGATTTTAAAAAGACACACTTAGTCAGGTTGACTGCAAAATAAATCTCTACGTCTCCCTGAGTAAGATACTATTTGGATAATATTTAATAAAGATATTTGTTATACCTAAATCATAATACTAACAACAACCAACAACAACAAAAAAGTGATTACAACTATGATTTAGTGTAAAAAGCTTCAAATAAAAGATGATTTTGTGTAAGGGGGGGCCAATTTACCCTTTTCTGTTGTAAAAAACATATATAATTAACTTTTGAATTCTCCACACAAGCAGTATTCAACCCTGTAAACACCTTTGGTTCATGCTTCTGCTAAATACATGCTCTAGTAGCCACATTTATTTTAATTTAATTTCTTCAGAACATCCTGTTTTGTGTTTTTGTTTGTTTGTTTTTTGTGATGAGGTCTTGTTCTATCAACTAGGCTGGAGTGCAGTGGTAAGATCTCGGCTCACTGCGGCCTTCACCTCCTGAGCTCGAGCAATCCTCCCTCCTCAGCCTCCTGAGTAGCTGGTACTACAGTTGCACATCACCATGCCCAGATAATTTTTCTATTTTTTTTTGTAGAAACAGGGTCTCACTATGTTACCCAGGCTGGTCTTGAACTTCTGGCCTCATTTAATCCTCCTGCCTCTTCCTCTCAAAGTGCTGAGATTACAGGCATGAGACACTATGCCCAGCCATATTTTCCTTTTTTAAAATAGGATGTCAAAATGGAAGTTTTAAGTCTTCCCAATGTTCTAATACCTGAATACCAAACTATGTTTGGCTTATTCTGTTAGCATGTTCCTGATTTCACTTCTTTGTAGCTGAGGAAAATAGTCATATTAAGTCTGAAACTGAATTAACTCTCATTTTTTAAAAAAGCTGGGTGAGTTAAATTCCCAACAGTTTTGATTAATAAGATATTTTATAATGTCATAAATACTGGAAGCAAGAGCATAAATTGTCTGGCAACAACTAGGTCATCTTTTACTACAAATAAATATTATTGCCAGCAGATTTCAAAGATTCACTTAAGTCTGTAAGGTAGGTTCTTAAATGTGACTATTTGGCTGAAAACTCTAGATTATTCTTGGAAATAAACTAGCACCAGGAGAGACAATGTTAGCACTAAGGAACATATTCATGAAGCACCAAAGTATGTGAGCAGTGGCAAATCCATATGAGTCTGAAGCAACCTCAATTCTTGCCTCGACGGAGGAAAGAATATATCCAAGTGACATAAGGTAGAGGGAGGGACCAAGGCAAGTTTTAGAGCAGGAGTGAAAGTTTATTAAAAAGCTTTAAAGCAGGAACCAAAGGAAGTAAAGTACCCTTGGAAGAGGGCCAAGCAGACAACTTGTGAGATTCAAGTGCATGGTGTGACTTTTGACTTGGGGTCTTCTGTTACTTCTCCCCTGATCCTTCCCTTGAGGTGAGCTGTCCGCATGCACAGTGGCCTGCCAGCCCTTTGGAGGGGCCACATGCACAGTATGTTTACTGAAATTGTACACATGTTGACCTGAGGCATTCTTCCCTTACCAGCTAAGTGTTCCTAGAAGGAGGTCATGTGCCAGTTAAACTCTGCCATTTTGCCTCTTAGGGCACATGCTTGAGCCCACTTGCCTCACTCCTGAAATCTTACAGGGAAGTTGCTGATCACCAGCTTCAGGTGTTATTTATTGGGAGACTGCCTTTCCCTGGCACCAGCTGAGACCAATTATTATTTTATAGAGACAGTTTAACAATTACCTGACCATCACCTAATGGTCACTTGACATTACTGGTAGGGGCATTACCCTCTCCTGTCCTAGTCATGTCTGACTACCTACTGTAACAAAAGTAGCAGACGCTTGGCAGGAGAAGGAGTGCTATGAAGAGTATTCTATTATCATATGAAGGAATGGGTATGGGGTTCAAAGTCACTTGCCATTAAGTGCATATGTTTTTAACGTCTAATTGTTCTAACCAAGGGATAATTGTGGTCCTTATTTCCATGAAGCTATGCTCAAGGACACATAGAACTGGAAGATTGTTGAGCTCATCCCGTCCAGTTTGCTCATTTTACCATAGGAAACTGAAGATCAGAAATGTGGTCTGCTCCTAGTGACCAGATCACAGGGTCCTTTTGAATCCCCTTACCTCAGCAGCAATTGCACCAAGCACACATTATTTGATAAAAAGGTGATGAATTTATGTTCATGAACAAAGAATGAATAGTGTCATTATCATCATTTACATTCTAGATGTGCTTCAGGGAAAAGGTGTTATGCACTGAATGTTTATGTCTTCCCAAAATTCATATGTTGAAGAGTTAACCCATGATGTGATGGTATTAGGAGGTGAGGCCTTTGGGAAGTAATTAGGTTTAGATGATGTCATGAGAGTGGAGTCCCCATGATGCAATTAGTGCTCTTATAAGAAGAGATACCAAATCAAGCGCGCGCTCTCTCTCTCTTTTTCTGTCCGGCATGTGAGGATACAGCAAGAAGATGGCCATTGCAAGCCAGAAAGAGAGCCCTCACCAGAAACCAAACTGGCCAGCACCTTGATCATGGACTTCCCAGCCTCCAGAACTGTGAGAAATAAATGTCTGTTGTTTAACCACACAGTCTATGGTATTTTGTTATAGCAACCCAAGCTGACTAAGACAGAAGGTTTGCCAAAAGAAAGATTTCTAAAAGAGGGTGAACCCAAGCTGACTAAGACAGAAGGTTTGCCAAAAGAAAGATTTCTAAAAGAGGGTGAAGTAAAAATATAATGTAGAATATATCCTGGAGAAAACCCTTTTAAAGAATATTTTATTGTGGAAATCTTTTTAATTTGTAAAATGAGAGAATATAATGAATCCCTATCACCACTTTAAACAGTTATCAATATTCTGCCATTCTTATTACAAATGCATTCCCCTACATTCTTTTTCATTTTGCTTTGTTTTGTTTAGTGGAATATTTTTCTTTCATTTTTTTATATTAGTTTTTTTATTTTTATTAACTCACCACCATACTAATCAAGATAGTATTTTTTTTTTAATTGTTAATTTTTTGTTTTTTTGTAAATTCAGATTTAGGCCTACAGAGAAGATGGTGGAATACATATACTGTTTATTTGTTTGTTTGAGACAGTCTCACTCTGTCACCCAGGCTGGAGTGCAGTTATGTGATCTTGGCTCACTGCAGCCTCCGCCTCCCAGGTTCAAACGATTCTCATGCCTCAGCCTCCCGAGTAACTGGAATTACAGGCGTGTACCACCACCCCTAGCTAGTGGTGGAATATTTTTAAAGCAAAACCAAGATTTTGCATGATTCTTTTTGTTTTCAAGACACAGTCTCACTCTGTCACCCAGGTTGGAGTGCAGGTATGCGATCTTGGCTCACTGTAACCTCCATCTCCCAGGTTCTAGTGACTCTCATGCCTCAGCCTCCCGAGAAGCTGGGATTACAGGCGTGCACCACCACATGCAGCTGATTTTTATAATTTTTTTGTAGGGATGGTGTTTCACCATGTTGGCCAGGCTGGTCTCGAACTCCTGGCCTCAAGTGATCTGCCTGCCTCAGCCTCCCAAAGTTCTGGGATAAGGTGTGAGCCACCATGCCCAATCCTTTTTTTTTTTTTTTTTTTTTTTTTTTGAGACAGGATCTCACTGTGCTGCCCAGTCTGGAGAGCAGTGGTGTGATCATGGCTCACCACAGCCTCAAACTCCTAGGCTCAGGTGATCCTCCCATCTCAGCCACAGGTAGCTGTGGCTACAGGCACACACCACCACACCTGGATAACTTTTTGTATTTTTTGTAGAGACAAGGTTTTGTCATGTTGCCTGGGCTGGTCTTGAACTCCTGGGATCAGGCAATATCCGCCTGCCTTGGCCTTCCAAAGTGCTAGAATTACAGGTATGAGCCACCACGCCTGGCCTTTTGCATCATTTTTACTTATAAATATTTCTACAAGTATCTCTAAGAGATGAGAATTTTTTAAACAACGTAATCACAATAACTTTGTCATATCCCATAACATTAACAAGAAATCCTTAGCTAGGCTAAGATCTAGTCCAGGAGAAACTTAATTTTATCAGAGCATTCATAAATGGATCGAGTTTTCAAGTGATAGATTTTCAATGAGACTAAGAATTTTAAAAGGGGGAAAACTTTCAAAATTAAAATTGCAATCTTATTCTTTCTCATATTGCTCTGCAAATATAAATCCGGGCACTCAGACTACAGAAGAGGTTAGAAATAGCCCTATGAATCAAAACCATTAATCATATCCTGTTATTTTTAGTTATCTGTTTCTTCCTGACGTTTTAACCCAACATCAGTTTAATATATTTAATCATACTTTTTAAAAAAGAAAAATATTTTAGATCCATCATGAAAAATTTTGATCAAACGATAAATTTAAAGCTAAAGCAGGATGGTTGTCAAAGCCTGTGTCCATAACTTTGCATGAGACACTTAGTCATTTGGAAAGGCCTGTGTTAATAGTCTGTCCTATGACTCAATTATCTCCCACATAGAGATAATACAAAACACCCTTAAGATAACTCACACCTAGGCCGGGCACAGTGGCTCACGCCTGTAATCTCAGCACTTTGGGAGACCAAGGTGGGTGGATCACCTGAGACCAGGAGGTCGAGACCAGTCTGGGCAACATGGTGAAACACTGTCTCTACTTAAAATACAAAAAATTAGCCAGGCCATGGTGGTGGGCACCTATAATCCCAGCCACTCGGCAGCCTGAGGGAGAAAAATCTCTTGAAGCTGGTGGAGCAGAGGCTTCCGTGAGCCGAGATTGCTCCATTGCACTCCAGCCTGGGCAGCAACAGCAAAACCCTGTCTCAAAAAAAAAAAAAAAAAAAAAAAAAAAAAGCAAAAAAACCTCACACCTAAAAAAAAATGTAAAAATCACAAAACATAAATGACCTTTGGGTCACAGATGACATTATCCTCCATACTAAAAGCAGACACTAATAATGGCAATTTTGAGATAGCCTATAAAACACATGGCCCAGGGCCAGGGCACGGTGGCTCACGCCTGTAATCCCAGTACTTTGGGAGGCCGAGGCGGGCAGATCACCTGAGGTTGGGAATTTGAGACCAGCCTGACCAACATGGTGAAACCCCGTTTCTACTAAAAATACAAAATTAGCCAGGCGTGGTGGCGTATGCCTGTAATCCCAGCTATTCGGGAGGCTGAGGCAGAAGAATCACTTGAACCCAGGAGGTGGATGTTGCAGTGAGCCGAGATAGCGACACTGCACTCCAGCCTGGGTGACAGAGCTAGACTCCGTCTCAAAAAAAAAAAAAAAACCAAAAAAAAAATGTGGCTCTGAGTAAACTCTAAGTACCAGTATTTTATTTTCACTAAAATGTTTAGAAAGATTCTTTCACACATAAAAGATGCTCAACAGTATTTGTTGATTCGAATTAATATTGAAACTAAAATTTTCCAACATAGCAAGTATTGAATTTCACATTATGTAAAATGTAATGGATATGCATTATCCTGCATCCTGGAACTGAGTAGGGAAAAAAGCTTTCACTTTTCTTTTCTTTCTTTTTATTCATTCATTCATTCATTCATTCATTTGAGACAGTGTCTTGCTCTGTTGCCCAGGCTGGAATGCAGTGGTCATAGCTCACTGCAGCCTTGACCTCCCATGCTCAAGCTATCCTCCCACCTCAGCCTCCTGCGCAGCCAGGACCACAGGCACACACCACCACATCTGGCTAATTTTTAATTTTTTTGTACAAAGTCTCCTTATGTTGCCCAGACTGAGAAGCTTTTTCTTATACATTTTAAAATCTGCATTCAGGACATTACCTGCTGTCCCAAATATGTACATTTATATATTCATATTCAGTGTTCACGCTGAATTTGTGCTTGTAGGGTGGAGACATACAGCATCCCTACATTACCCCCATTCATAACTTCCAGGACTGTCCACAGGATGAGCGATGATGGGGACATTTTCTGGAAATTGATAGAAAGGCACTTATCAATACTTCCTGTTTATATATCAGTGAAGTGTTGGTTTTTGTTTTTTTTTTTTTTGGAAGAACACCCTACTTGGTAAGGATGTCATACCTCTCCAGAAAATTCTACTGTTGCCCTAGACCTAAATACATAGAAAAAAAAGAAAAGAAAATTCTATTTGCACCCTTTTCTAGCCTGAAATTTACCAGAGCTACATAGAGTTTACTTATCACATGTGTTCTAATTACATACCAGCATATATAAAAACACAAAATATCAGCCCACATCGTTTTCTACCAGCACACTTTCACTCCCAACAACAGTCGCATGATAAAGTAACAACACATGACCCTCCCCCGAAGTTTTAGGCTATGTTTTGCAGGAAGGATAATATGGGCAAATAAATTCATGTTAACCAGAACAAAAAACAAACCAAAAAACAAAAAAACTAATGTACCTTGATGCAGTTTTCCTTATAAGTTATGTTTATTCTTCTCCCATTCATCTTTGTGAATAGAAACAATGCCTTCATTAGTTTGCTCCCTCAGAAGAGTGTATCGGAATCACACGAAGAGTTTTTTTTAAAAAAAACACCAGTCCCCAGGATTACCCTTTATCAGCAACTTCAGAGAGTAGGACTCAAGAATCTGTTATCTTAACAGTTCCTCAGATGCTTTTTCTGTTGACCAATACCAACAGCATGTGAGAATTACTGCCCAGGGTACCTAGAGCAGCTTACACATATAGTAGTTGTATGTAAATGTTCAATGAATGAGTAAATAAACAAATGAATCAAAACTGGAAATGCACCGGGCTCGGTGGTTTACACCTGTAATCCCAGCACTTTGGAGGCTGAGACGGGCGGATCACTTAGGTCAGGAGTTTGAGACCAGCCTAGCCAACATGGTGAAACCCTGTCCCTACTAAAAATACAAGAATTAGCTGGGCATGGTGGTGGGCACCTGCAGTCTCAGTTACTAGGGAGGCAGAGGCATGAGAATCACGTGAACCCTTGAGGTGGAGGTTGCAGTGAGATGAGATCGTGCCATTGCACTCCAGCCTGGGGGACAGAGCGAGACTCTGTCTCAAAAACAAAAATAAATAAATAAAAATGTATTTGAAACACTGTGGAAATGAGCAACTCTGTGAGCTCTGACCACACCCGAGGCCTATTGGTCTATGAGTCTTCTAAGTATCTTGCTTCTTACATCATTTGGCCAGATAGATGCTGGCTCAACTCTGATCTGTGTTGCCTTATTCCATTTCACTCCTGAGCAGCCAGCAGGACCCTACCTCAAAAAACAAGCTGCTGAGCGTGTGGCTAACGCCTGTAATCCCAACACTTTGGAAGGCTAATCCCAGCACTTTGGGAGGCCGAGGTGGGCAGATCACCTGAGGTTGGGAGTTCAAGACCAGCCTGACCAACACAGAGAAACCCCATTTCTACTAAAAATACAAAATTAGCCGGGCATGGTGGTTGCATTCCTGTAATCCCAGCTACTCAGGAGGTTGAGGGAGGAAAATCACTTGAACCAGGGAGGCTGAAGTTGCTGTGAACTGAGATTGTGCCATTGCACTCCAACCTGAGCAGCAAGAGCGAAACTGTCTCAAAAACAAACAAACTAACTAAAAAACAAAAAAAAAAAAAAAAAGAAAGAAAGCTTTGCCTTATTTATCTCCGGACTTGTAAAGTAAGGAGATTGAATCCTAAATCCCAGTCCGCAGAAATGCCTACTGGCATTCAATATATTGCTAAAATAATTAATTGGAAAGCCATTAGGCTGAGAAGGCTGCAGTGCCTTGGGTTCCTACATAAGCAAACCAAAAGCCCACTCAGTGTATACAGTAAAACAAAGTATAAGTTTAAGCAATCAGAAACCACAAACTGGCTGGGTGTGGTGGCTCATGCGTATAATCTCAGCACTTTGGGAGGCCAAGGTGAGCGCATTTGCTTGAGGTCAGGAGTTTGAGACCAGCCTGGGCAACATGGTGAAACCCCGTCTCACTGGGCATCGTGAGCATGCAACTATAGTCCCATCTATTCAGGAGGCTAAGGTGGGAGAATCTGTTGAGCTTGGGAGGCTGGGCAGAGAGTGAGCTGTGATTGTGCCACTGCCCTCCAGCCTCAGCAACAGAGTGAGACCCTGTTTCAAAAAGAAAAGAAACCACAAGCTAACCGTTAGAGCCATTAACAATCATAAACTACCAACTCTAACATCTAATTCGGGACTTTTCTCTTTAACCAAATATTTTATTTGTCTTGCTTGTGTGAGCACCTTATAAAAATTTCCTCATGTTCCCTCAGTGGAGCCCTGAATCACTTGTGATCTAGTGCCGCTTAATTTGTGAATCACTGAATGTTTAAATAAACTCATCAAAATGTTAAGGTGCTGAGGGCCAGGTGCCCTAGTTTGTGCCTGTAATCCCATTTACTTGAGAGGCTGAGGCAGGAGGATCATTTGACCCCAGGCGTTGGGGCTGCAGTGAGCTATGATTATACCACTACACTCCAGCCTGGGTGACAGAGCAAGATCCTGTGTCTGAAGAAAAAAATAAATAAAAATTTTATCTTGCTATGTACTGTTTACTTTGTATATGCTAGGCATAGCAGAGGATACAAAATAATTATAAACTTTGATACCTGCATGTATTAGTCCGTTTTCACACTATTAATAAAGACATACCCAAGACTGGGTAATTTATAAAGAAAAAGAGGTTTAATGGACTCACAGTTCCACATGGCTGGGGAGGCCTCACAATCATGGCAGAAGGCAAGGAGTAGCAATGCCATGTCTTATGTGGCAGCAGGCGAGAGAGAGTGTGCAGGGGAACTGCCCTTTATAAAACCATCAGATTTCCAAAACTTATGCACTCACGAGAACAGCACAGGAAAAACCCACCCCCATGAGTCAATTACCTCCCACCAGATCTCTCCCACAACACATGGGGATTATGGGAGTTACAATTCAAGATGAGATTTGGGAGGGGACATAGCCAAACTATATCACTGCCCTTGGATACTTTTTACATGTAATGTTGGAAAGAGGAAAAAATGTGTCATATCCTATGCTAAGAACTTTTGTTGACATCATTTAATTCATTCCTTGGAGCAATTCTATAAGAGGTGTGGTGGGGGGTGTATTATTATCTCTATCTCACAGGTTAAAAAAAAAGAAAAAAAAATCCCACAAAGCCTCAAGAGGTAAAATACCAGCTAAAGGTTATATATTGGCACAATTTGAATTTGAACTTCCCTGGCTCAGAACCCAAGCTATTGTTACTAACCAATTATACCTGCAAGTGCAATGGAAGTTACTACCCATTCAATATCTACCCAAGAAATATAAAGTGTGCCTTTACTGTGCACTAGGCCCTGATGTAGATATAGATCACACATGGCAGACATTTAATAGTCACAGCAATGAGTGTTATGAAGGAAAACTGCAGGATGTTACACAGTAGCCTGTAACCAGTAACTTATCTTGGTCTGTTAAAGGAAAAATTACTCTGACACTTGTTAAAGACAGTAAAGCTGACTTTATTGGAGGAGGGCCATGGCAATGGGTATAGAAACGACTGTAATGAGGTCTTGCAGTGGGGGAAGGAGACTAGACTCAACTCTGACTCCAACAAAAACAAGGGAAATTTGTAACAAGTAGCGAGATGGGAGTCAGTGGTTGGAAAATTACTTAGAGGGAACATCAAGGATAAGGGGATTTCTAGCTAAATCAACTTCATAGGATTATTGTTGAGGTTAGCCTAGAGTGGTAAGATATGGGGGTAATGAGATACCAATGGTGGGAATTTTTCACTAAATTGATTTAGTGGGATTTTTGTTCAAACTGGATTCTATGAGGACAGAGAGGGAAACCCAGAGAGGTTTATTCAAGCAGAGGACTCAGAGGAGGCTGATTAGAGTTTTGGCAAAAAGAGAGTGTCTTTGGCAGGTCTAAGGATTCAGCAAGTAGCTGAATCCTAAATCCAGCAACTCTACTTTTTTTTTTTTTTTTTTTGAGATGGAGTCTTGCTCTGTTGCCCAGGCAGGAGTGCAGTGGCGCGATCTTGGCTCACTGCAAGCTCCACCTCCTGGGTTCACACCATTCTCCTGCCTCAGCCTCCCAAGAGTAGCTGGGACTACAGGTGCCTACCACCACGCCCGGCTAATTTTTTTCTCTTTTTTAGTAGAGACTGGGTTTCACTGTGTTAGCCAGGATGGTCTTGATCTCCTGACCTCGTGATCTGCCCGCCTCGGCCTCCCAAAGTGCTGGGATTACAGGCATGAGCCACTGTGCCCAGCCACAACTCTACTTTCTAGTTTCATGATCTAGGGGAAGGAACAGTTTATTATCTGCAACATAAGGGAAATAATGCAAATTCTAAGTTTTGTGAGGCTTACCAGATAAAATGTCAAAAGCACAAAAACCTAACAAAAAGTAAGCGCTTAATAAACATTACTTAGCAATTACTTTAAACATATATATTAAATACATATTACATTTAAATATTCATTATGATCAGGTCTGGAGAAAATTTAAGATGATGCAAACGCAGGGATAAAAGCAGATGAAAATGAGGAGTAGAAACAGAGGAAGGAGCACAGGCAAAGGCCCTGAGGCATGAGAAGCAAGGCATCACAGAACTCGGTTTTAAGGTCCAGCCCTGCCTGGCTGAAAAAAAGAGAACCCTGCCAGGGGGAGCTGGAAAGATGGGTAAGGGACACACCAAAATGTCAACATGTATCAACTTATATACTTTAATTTTTAATTTATTATTTTTTTTTTTAATTGAGATGAGGTTTTTGCTATGTTGCCAAGGCTGGTCTGAAACATCTGGGCTCAAATGATCCTCCCACCTTGGTCTCCTGAGTAGCTGGAACTACAGGCATGCACTGCCACACCAAGCTGACCTGTATTCTTTAAATATACACAGCATACTGGATGTCATATATACCTCAACAAATCTATTCAGCGTAATAAAATTGTAAGAAAAAATAAGTGACTTTGATAAAGACAAAGGTAAAGACAGCAAAACAAAATAGCAGTGACCTTAATAGTTTACTTAAGTGGGCCGGGCACGGTGGCTCAAGCCTGTAATCCCAGCACTTTGGAAGGCCGAGACGGGCGGATCACGAGGTCAGGAGATCGAGACCATCCTGGCTAAAACGGTGAAACCCTGTCTCTACTAAAAAAATACAAAAAAACTAGCCAGGAGAGGTGGCGGGCGCCTGTAGTCCCAGCTACTCGGGAGGCTGAGGCAGGAGAATGGCGTGAACCCGGGAGGCAGAGCTTGCAGTGAGCTGAGATCTGGCCACTGCACTCCAGCCTGGGCGACAGAGCAAGACTCCGTCTCAAAAAAAAAAAAAAAAAAAAAAAAAAATAGTTTACTTAAATGACATATGGTGGTGACTTGGATTACAATGGTGGCAACTGGAATGGGGAAAAAAAATAAGGGCTTGGCAATTGATTAGATATAGTGGATTTTCAGAATAAAGGAGAGAATGACATCTGGTGGATTTCCCTGATTTCTGGCTTGAGCAAACTGGATAGATGATGGTATTGCAGGCTGGCTTCCTTGGGGTAACAGTCAAATTAGCATGCAGAACACTAACTAGCATGTTTTAGGGACCACCAGGGGAAAAGAGGAGAGAGAAGCAGAATCAGACAGACTGAGCAGTTGATCTATGATAAGTCCCAATAAAGGCCTTTGCCAACAGTACATGGAGTTCTGAAACTGAAATGTCCCTTCAGAATGGTCCTCAGATGAGATAAAAGGCCCAGATCTTTGTACCCTCACACCAATCAGTCATTTAGATGGTGGACACCTCTGAAAAGAGTTGTGACCTTGGGCAAGGCAGTTCTCATTAGCTGAGGCAATCTCAAAAGAAGGCTCAGTCTCAAAGAGGGCCATTCTCACCCAGCACTCCCAAGAACTCTAAAATAAGTCATTCCTTCCCCAAGAGGGACCGGGCAGCACATCTCAGTGTCCACCGCCGTTGGTGGTTCTCTCACTGAGACACAGAACCCTTATTTCTCAAATGCGTAAAAACTTTACATATTTTAAAAATACAAGGGAGGCATGGTGGCTCACTCCTGTAATCTCAGCACTTTGGGAGGCCAAGGCGGGAAGATCACTTGAGGCCAGGAGTTCAAAACAAGCCTGGCCAATATGGCAAAACCCCATCTCTACTAAAAATACGAAAATTAGCTGGGTGTGGTGGTGCATTCCTGTAATCCTAGCTACTTGGGAAGCTGAGGCAGGAGAATCAATTGAACCCAGGAGGTAGAGGTTGCAGTGAGCCAAGATCGTGCTACGGCACTCCAGTCTGGAAAACAGAGCAAGACCTTGTCTCAAAATAAAATAAAATAAAAATCCCAAACAAACAAACAAACAAACAAAACCACAACCATCAGTCAAGTGCTATACTAGTTTGTTAATAAAATTTTAAATTTGCAGCTAGACACATGCCTGTAATACCAGCACTCTGGGAGGTCGAGGCAGGAGAATCCCTTGAGCCCAGGAGTTTGAGACCAGCCTAAGCAACATAGTGAGACCCCCATCTCTACAAAAAAAAAAAAAAAAAAAAAAAAAAGTAAGAAAGAAAGAAAGGAAAAGAAAAGAAGGAAGGAGGGAGGGAGGGAGGGAGAGGGGAAGAAAAAAAAAGAAAAGAAAAGAAAAGAAAAGATTAGCTGGGCAAGGTGGTACACACCTGTAGTCCCAGCTTCTTGGGAGGCTGAGGCAGGAGAATCACATGAGCCTTGGCAGTTGAAGCTACAGTGAGCTGTGATCAGCCACTGCACTGTAGCCTGGATGACAAAAATAAATACATTTTACATTTAATGGTCACAAATGGGTTTTAGAATGCTTGCCTTCTGAAATCACATCATTGCAAGAATAAATCCCTAGTTTCTTAAGAGAATCATGATGGAGTTTCTGTGGAAGCAAAAACAATCCGAGGAAACAATACAGCCCTGCCTACTTCTCTCAACGTCTACTGCAGGATTCAAGCCTCCTCTCACTACTCCTTGGATTATCGTTATAGCCCCTAATACAGCTGCTCCTGTGCCAGGCAAACCATTCTTCACATTTCAGCTAAAGAAAGGTTTCAAACACTAATCATTTATAGCTCCAGCAGCTAGCACCATCACTGGTACATAGTTCACACTCAATTAATACTTGTCGAAGGAAAAAGTCACTAAGGAATAATATACATTAAGCTGTATTTCCTATGTGATATCAATAAAATTTACACATTTTATCTAGACTATATAATATCCCAGTTTAAATCTAATCATTGGCTCCTATTGCCCTCAGTCATACAAACTCAGTTTACATGACTTTTTGCAGTCTGGTCTCTGATCATCTCTGAAGTTTTGCTTTTTGGCCCCCTTTTTCACCTTCCCCCCACCCCCTCCACCTCTTCCCTTTTACTTTAGGAACAACAGAGCTATCAAGCTGCTTTTTAAAATCCTCAAACATGCCATGTTCCATTTGGCTTTTGGGATCTTTCCATACACTGGTCTCTCTGCCTGAAACATTCTTCACCCTTCACTATATGCAAGTTAACTGCCTCCCTTTCCCCACAGCTTGCCCCATCACTTCCTGTCATATCTACACACACACACACAGACAGAACACGCCCTCACTCATAACATATATCCATATGCGTATCTAATTCCTATAAACTGTTGGGGATGAATTCTGGGCAGAAATGTAGTTATAAGCATTAATTAGGCTGCACTATGACCCACTTCCTCATAAGAGAAAGTCTCGTAACACTAGATACTGACCATTTGCACCTCGATATTTCCTACTGATAGGATTTCTAACATTAGAATAATTAGGCTTTTAAGAACCGCTTAAGGCTGGACGCAGCTGCACACGCATGTAGTCCCAGCACTTTGGGAGGCTAAGGTGGGCGGATCACCTGAGGTCAGGAGTTCGAGACTAGCCTGGCCAACATGGTAAAACCTCGGCTCTACTAAAAATACAAAAATTAGCCAGGTGTGGTGGTGGGCGGCTGTAATCCCAGCTACTTGGGAGGCTGAGGCATGAGAATCACTTGAACCCAGGAGGCAGAGGTTGCAGTGAGCTGGGATCTCACCATTGCACTCCAGCCTGGGCAATAAGAGCGAGTAAGAGCGAGACTCTATCTCAAAAAAAATAAGAACTGCTTAAACAGATACTGAATTTCAAACAGAACAGCTGACACCAACTAGTTTAAAGATCTCCACAGAGCAGCCTAGTTAGCACGAGAATACGGTTTCTTCATCTCCTGCCCCATGACTTCACTCTGCACTCTTCAACCCATCAACTATCTCTACACTTCAGCCCACTCTGAAACCCTTAAAAACCCAAGCCCTAAACTCCTCACAGCCATATGATTAAATCTTTCTCTGCTGCAACCCTGCATATTGACTTGCAACCAATCTATTATGGCTACATTCCCTGACCCCCACCGTCCCTGGAAATTTGGGTTAGGTGCCTTCCTTTGGACTCACATGGCACTTTTAATTCTCTCATCAGAGAATTTATCACCTGTGATGGTTGTTTTTCTTTGTCAACTTGGCTGGGCTACTATGTCAATATTTGGTCAAACATTATCCTGAATGTTTCCATAAAAGTGGTGTTTTGTTTTGTTTTGTTTTGTTTTGTTTTGTTTTGGAGACAGAGTCTCTCTTTGTCACCCAGGGTAGAGTGCGGTGGCCCGATCTTGGCTCACTGCAACCACCACCTCCCAGGTTCAAGCAATTCTCCTGTGTCAGCCTCCCAAGTAGGTGGGATTACAGGCACGTGCCACCACACCTGGCTAAATTTTGTATTTTTAGTAGAGCTGAGGTTTCACCATGTTGGCCAGTGTGGTCTCAAACTCCTAACCTTAACTGATCCACCTGCCTTGGCCTCCCAAAGTGCTGGGATTACAGGCATGAGCCACTTCATCCAGCCTATAAAAGTGTTTTTGTTTTGTGGGAGGGGGTGGGGGGGGTGATTATATTAACTGTAAATGGATGTATTTTGACCTCCATAATGTGGGTGGGCCTCATACAATCAGGTGAAGGCCTAATAGAACAAAGACTGACCTCCTGCAAAGGAATTCTTAAGTATGGCAGCCTTTTGAGTTAAACTACAACTTGGTCTCTTTCCTGTCTCCAGTCTGTTGACCTATACATCCTATTGGTTCTGTTTCTCTGGAGGACTTGTCACTTTTAATCATAATTACTTATAATTTCACCCCACTCTCATCCCACTTGAATAGAATCTCCTGAGAACAGAAATTTAAACTGTTTTATTCATTTTTATGTCTTCTGTAGCCTGATATATCATGCCTTTTGTTTTGTTCTGTTCTGTTTTTAGACAGAGTTTCACTCTGTTGTCCAGGCTGGAAAGCAGTAGCAAGATCATAGTTCATTGCAGACTCAAATGCCTGGGCTCAAGAGATCCTCCAGCCTCAGCCTCTCAAGTAGCTGAGATTATGGGCACACACCTGGCTAATACATAGGTAATAGGGAATATTGTTTTATGTTTTTTATGGAATATTGAAATGAAGAGTTTCATTTCACTGCAATTCACCAAGGCTGTTAAATACTTTGAGATATCTTTTCTCAATTCTCTTTCAATCACTATTCTCCTTTCTCTCTTCTATCAAGACTGTGCCCTATGAAGTTAACAATGGTCCAATCTCCAGAGTATTGCACTAATTCCCATTTGAAGCAATTATCTCACTGAGACTCTCAGCAACTCATAGAAATATTTCTGAAATAATCATTTAATTAACCCCAGCAGACATAAGAATAGAGAACAGAAAGAGAAACAAACAAACCAAATAACCAAACTAGGTACAAGCTACTGGTGACATTGTAACATATAAAATTCTCTCTTCTACCACAAGCCTAAAAATTATTCAAAATACCTAATCCCAATGGTAACCAAAACATGTACTATCAATCCTCTCTTAATTACTATGAAGCAATAAAAGATTTGAAATCGGATAGTTTTATTTATACATATACCTAATTGGTTGGGCAGCAGATACATAAAAAGTTTCCTATACTTTAAGAAATGCTACAAGCCCCAGACAGAGTTTTAATTTTAGAAATAATTATTGAGCACTGTATTCATATTGATTAGTAATATCTCAAGGATTTGCTTTTTGGCCTAAAAAAAAATCAAGAAATTACAATATTCTGTACCTTCAATTACCACCTGGCTATTTTCCTTTTGTAAATTTTTCCTGTTCTGCCTTTGTTGTGTCCCCTTTCCCTTTGTGATCTTCCCCTTAGAATCGGTGCCTTTTATCGCTACTCATTTCCTGACTCAGGTGAACTTACAGCCTAACGTAAAAATGGGAGACAGCAAAGTTTGTTTTCTCCGTCTCTCCCCTCTTTCCCTCCCTTCTGCCTGCAGCTCTGTGAGGGACTAAATCTTCCAGATATTCTGTGCTTATTAACAACACAGCACCCTCTTGACTTGGAATCCATAGCTGTAAGAACTTAGTTTCTCCTGTCAGCTAAGAAAACTCTTGGAAAATTTTTGGTGGACAGTAAATGCCAGGTAATCCAGACTTCATTAATTTATGACATAAGAAATAAATACAACTTTTAGCCAAACTGTCCCCTTTATTCAATCATAAAAAGAGTTTGCTAAGACAATAAACAGACTGGTAATTAAAATATTTATCAGCTGGGTGCAGTGGCTCACGCTTGTAATTCCAGCACTTTGGGAGGCTGAGATGGGTGGATCACCCAAGTTTAGGAGTTCGAGACCAGCCTGGCCAATGTGGTGAAACCCTGTCTCTACTAAAAATGCAAAAATTAGTTAGGTGTGGTGGTGGGCACCTGTAATCCCAGCTACTCGGGAGGCTGAGGTAGGAGAATTGCTTGAACCCAGGAGACAGAGGTTGCAGTGAGCTGAGATCACACCACTGCACTCCAGCCTGGGGGACAAGAGCAAGACTCCATCTCAGAAAAATAAAATAAAATAAAATAAAATATTTATGCTATTTGGCCTGCCACAGTGGCTCATGCCTGTAATCCTAGCACTTTGGGAGGCTGAGGCGGGTAGATTGCCTGAGCTCAGGAGTTCGAAACCAGCCTGGGGAACACGGTAAAACCCCGTCTCTAAAATAAAATAAATAAATAAATAAATAAATAAATAAATAAATCACCTGGGTGTGGCAGCATGCACCTGTAGTCCCAGCTACTCGGGAGGCTGGGGCAGGAGAATGGCTTGAACCCGGGAGGCGGGGGTTGCAGTGAGCCAAGATCACACCACTGTACTCCAGCCTGAGTGACAGAGTGAGACCCCATCTCCAAAAAAAAAAAAAAAAAAAATTATCCTTTTATATATAATGTAAAATTTTACATATAATGTATAATATAAATATTACCATGTATTTAATATCTAGCCCCTCACAAGTTGGCCAAAGGCCTTTTTTTTGGGGGGGGGGAACAGGGGGAATGGAGTTTCGCTCTGTCGCCCAGGCTGGAGTGCAGTTGCAGGATCTCAGCTCACTGCAGCCTCCGCCTCCCAGGTTTAAGCAATTCTCCTGCCTCAGCCTCCTGAGTAGCTGGGACTACAGGCGTGTGCCACCACGCCCGGCTAATTTTTTTTATTTTTAGTAGAGATGGGGTCTCACTGTGTTAGCCAGGATGGTCTCAATCTCCTGACCTCAGGTGATCTGCCTGCCTCGGCCTCCCAAAGTGCAGGGATTACAGGTGAGAGTCACCACGCCTGGCCCATTTTTTTCTTAGTTTTTGTTTTTCCGGACCCCCCAAAGGTGATTTGTTGAAGCACTAGCAGTATTTTTCTTATCTTTATTAGCAAATGTACAACATCTGTTGATGTTTATAAACTGAGATTACATTTTCATGCAGTATTTGGGTATTTTGGTTTTCCTTACACCAGGCTTATCATGTTTCACAGTTTTTAACTAAATATGGTTTGCTGGATCATTGATAAAAAGAAAACAAAATTGTCAAATGCACCTAAACACTTAAGAAACACAACTGCTGATCCTTTTGTAGTTCATAAGTGTGATGATTCGGTGTTCACATGCATGTATGAGATGTGCCGCCCTCAAACCTTGTTATGACGTGGTCCATTCCCCATCCGATGTGAAAATTTTAAAAATTTTAAACAAAGAAGAGAGAAAAAAGGAAAATTACTACTAATAAAGTATGATACTTTTATGATCATTTTGTTTTTAACTACCATAAAATTTCAGTGCCTACAGGATTATGGAATCAATCACAATGAGAAGGGTAGAAACTCAATAAAATAATTAGCAAATAAGGCTGGGCAATCACAAAGCAAATAGGTCATACTGTTTGGAGAGTGAATTCGTTTTCAGTAAGAAACTAGTTTGCCTGATTCCACACCACCAATTGGAAATTTGATAATGTTACCCTAAAATGGTTGTTTAAATAGAAGCGTTGTAAATTAAATGAGAAGTTTTCATTCCATCTGTCATGAAGACATTTTTAACAAATTTGTCTACAATGGTGGAGTGTCAGGAGAAGTGCAAATAATCCAAGTCAAAGTAAACTATAAAAGAGTATTAGTTGGCTTTAGATATTGTACCAGTACAAGGAGACTTCAGTCACATTTTCCCCAATAAATTGGAAACAAAGGCAGTAAGACTGCTCTCTAAAAGTTAAACTTTAAGATCACATACATAGCTAGGAGCAGAAATAAGCAAAGCCACCTTTAAAACACACACTGGTTTGATTTAACTGTAACTTGATTTTTCTTGAAATAATATTGCTAAGCGGTTTGGGTAGCCATGGAAACAGAGAAAGTCACATACAGGGGCACTTTAGGGCCAGTGGCCATCCAAGTGCTGCTAAGGAGAGAAAGAGTACAAATCAACAGCTCAGCAGGATGTCCCCACCATATTGGAGATCAGTGCAGCCATTGGAAATTGAGAACTACTATTTTCAGAACAAAATTGTCCTGTTGTGAAGATAGATGAATCAAGAAAAGTCTATACATATAACTCCACTTGTTCAGAATAGGTGTTCATCAAGCAACCTTCTGATAATACCTTGGTTTCCTGAATAGGTTTGGCTACACAGAAAATGCACTCAGAGGGGCCAGATACAGTGGCTCACACCTGTAATCCCAGCACTTTGGGAGGCTGAGGCAGGCGAATCACATGCGGTCAGGAGTTTGAGACCAGCCTGGCCAACACGGCGAAAACCCGTCTCTACTAAAAATACAAAAATTAGCCTGGCATGGGGGCGCCTTTGTGTAATCCCAACTACTCGGGAGGCTGAGGCAAGAGAATCACTTGAACCTCGGAGGTGAAGGTTGCAGTGAGCCAAGATCACGCCACCTGGGCAACAGAGTGAGACTCCATCTCAAAAAAAAAAGAAAGAAAAAGAGAGAAAGAGAGAAAGACAGAAAGAAAGAAAGAAAAGAAAGAAAGAGAGACAGAGAGAAAGAAAGAAAAAGAAAGAGAAAGAGAAGGAAAGAAGGCAGGCAGGCAGGAAGGCAAGGAAAGAAGGAAGGGGGAGGGGGAGGGAAGGGAAGGGAGGGGAGGGGAGGGGAGGGGGGGAGGGGAGGGGAGGGGAGGGAGGGGAGGGAATGAGAAAATGTACTCAAGAAAAGACAACACCTTGGGTCCATGCTGGAACACTGGAGACATTCTCTTTCTGGCAAAAAGTTAAAAAAAAAAAGAAAGATAAAAAGTATTGGCTTTGCAGTTGTGAGTGTTCAAGCATATAAATTAAAGCTCTTGGAAATTAATAACTTAATACACGTCAGTCTTATGACCTTGGTTAATTTAAGTTCATCTGATTGCTGAAGTTGTTCTCCATTGCTCAAGACAGATGTTTTGGCTGGGCGTGGTGGCTCATGCCTGTAATTCCAGCACTTTGGGAGGCCAATGCAGGAGGCTTGCTTGAGCTCAGGAGTTCGAAACCAGCCCAATCAACATAGCAAGACCTCGGCTCTACTGGGGGAAAAAAAAAAAAAAAAAAAAAACAACGCCAGGTGTGGTGGCAAGCACCTGTAGTCCCAACTACTTGGGAGGCTGAGACAGAAGGATTGCTTGAGCCTGGGAGGTTGAGGCTTCAGTGAGCTGTGATCGTGCCATTACACTCCAGCCTTCGTAGCAAAGTGAGACCCTGCCTCAAAAAACAAAGAAAGATGTTTTTTGTGACCAGGACACTGTAGACCAGATCCTAGAAGATTGTAGAAATTCACTAAAGTAATGCTTCCTTGTCCTCTTGTGGATGATCAGTGGGCTTTCCCCTGGCAATGACCCTATATCAATAAGAAAAACTTTTTCTTTTCTTCTTTTTAATTTTTTTGAGAGTCTCGCTGCAGCTTCAACCTCCTGTGCTCAAGTGATCCTTTTGCCTCAGCCTCCCAAGTCCAAGTAGCTAGGACTACAAGCATGTGCTACTATGCCTAGCTAGCTTTTTTACTTTTTAATTTTTTTTGCAGAGGTAGGGTCTCACCATGTTGCCCAGATTGGTCTTGAACTCCTGGTCTCAAGCAATCCTTTTGCCTTGACCTACCAAAGTATTAGTATTACAGGCATGAACCACCAAGCAAGCCCAGACTTTTCTACTTCAAATTAAATCAGTGGGGAGGGAGGTGTTCATAATTTACCTCTGTTTATTATTTCATTTATTTTAATAATGAATGAAATAAATGCTACAGTGATAATTCCATGGACATACACCAGCTACTGGCGGGGAAGATCGTTCAGACCAGAAGTGGTAAGAAATCCTTGAATTTTTAAATAAGTCATAGGTAGTTCACAAAGAGGACAAAAGATACCATTTACTAAACATTCACCACCTGTTCTGACATAATATTATCATCATTATAGTCTCCCACTTCCAGATACACTCATCTGCCTATGTTACACTTGTGGTAAAAGCCAGCTTGGGTGAACTTTACTATTCAACGGAGCTGAACACTGTGCTGCAGAGATCATATAAATAAACTGAATGGCTTATTTCACATCCATAATCAGGAACTTAAAAAGTGCTCTCAGTAGCCCATGTTACTCTGTTCCTCACACTAGTTTTACTTTCACTCTCTGTGATAACTTTCCAATACACCAAGACTTCTCAGCTTGCCCCCAAATTCACTGAGAACATACTGGCAAACTGCTGATTCAACCATTTACACATCCACCCACCAGACATAAGAGGGCTCATTTAACTGAGGCTTATTATCATCTTGTAAATGTGCTCAATTTAAGACTTCTTGGAAAGGTCTCAGGTCCAAGCTTCGTCCTGAAAAGATAATTCTGATTGCAGAAACTCCCTCCGTCCAGCAGGAAGCGCCAGCACCCTCTGCCGGGGTCAGGTCGCCACGGAGGCCTCACGTGATCCGGCCGTCTCTGCGCAGGAGTGTGGTCTTGCGGAGATTTGCCCTACGTACTTAGCGTCATGACGTAGTACGTAGGGGCTGGCTAGCCGCCATCTTGCTTCTTTTTCTCTCTCGCTCGCTCGCTCCCTCTCGGGAAGCTGCGAAAGTGCTTTGGCGGTTTGTCCATCCGCAGCTTCGGCTTTTCCAGTCCGGTGGCCCTTCCGGCCACCCCTTTAACCCCAGCTTTCCCTCCCCCTTCTTTCGATCAGAGATCGGCGGAGACCCTAGAAGTGCGCAAACTTGACACTCACCCAGACCGGTAAGGAAAGCGAGGGTGTGGGGGCCGCGATCAAAGAGGGCCCCGTCGGGAACGGCCAGCGTGCGGCCTGGGGCGTGGGAGCGCACCCAGACCTTGGCGCCCGCAGGCTAGGGGGCAGCGTGGAGAGGGCCTTGGGTCCGGGCATCTCCCTTCTCTTTGGTTACCATCATCTCTGTGTTTGGGGAAGTCGGCCTCCAGCTTGGGGAGCGGGAAACCGGAGTCAGACCCGCCCCATGTGGTCTGCAGCGGGAGTTCTGGACCGGTCTGTCTTGCTACCACCCAGACCCCAGTCCTGGCCCTGCGAGGGGATTACGCATGTTGCCGGGTAAGCGAAGGGGTTTTCCGTCTTCCTGGACTGGCGGACGTGCAAGTCTTTTTTTTTTTTTTTTTTTTTTTTTTTTTTTTTTTAAGCGTGGGGTATGTGTTCCCCCAAACAACTGAAGGACTCAGCCGGGGCCTTCACTCTCTATCTCTTCCTGTGTAGTGAGGGTGGGACTTGCAATGAGCAATGTATAGGAGGGTCTGGATTAAAGACCTGATGAGATGAGAGGCTCTTCGGGGAATCAAGACCAACCCTACTTCCGCTAGGGAAGTGCTGCCCAACTCCAGAGGAGGATTTGGGTAGTCTTTTCACACTCTAGGCCGCTCCATCCTCTAACTTGCGTGGTAAATCTCGGTAGCTCCCTGTCTTTGAGATAGCGTCGGTATTGGTGGTGTTAGGGTAAAGGCCCCGTTTTAGGACTGAAGAAAAGGGCATGGGGCCAGTGGAGACGTTGATAGAGGCTTTCTTCCTTTGCATGAGATGAATACCTTTAATTTAAAGGGATGTATGTGTGTTTTGACATTATTTGGCATCTTTTGAGGGTCTGACATGCCTGATCTTTGCTGGCTTATAAAGCTACCCGGATTTCCGCATTGGCTGGTCTTCAGCCTGGGTTCATATTCATACCTCGTTAGAGTACTTAGAATTGTACAGTAGGCGGCTCTGCTGTAAGATTTTCTTTTGGAATGCACCAGAAGAATCGGAGGATTTTTGATTGTTGAGTACTTAATAGCTTACCCTGCAAATAAAAATAATACGGTGATATTAAGCACCTACCAAGCCTAACCCCAGCATTTTTCAAAACTAGGTTTCACCTCCCATATTGGTAATTAAGATGCTGCTTTGACTGGAGCCATTTTTAGGTGTGTGTCACAGATGCACTGCAGCATCTTTTCTGGCTCACCCCAAATGCATTGATCCCCTAAAAAATTAGGAATAGATTGACTTTGAATTTTGTCTTTAGCATGTAGTCAAATAGTATTTCTCTCCTTTTCTGTGAATGGATTTTCAGAATATAGCCTTTTTAAGTGATTTTGTTTGCTCTGCTTAGCTTATGTGTGGCTGTTCTCCATTAGGTGACCGTTTGCTATACACTGAGCACAGTAATAAGCCCTTTTCATACATATTTTTTTTAAATCCCCGCAACAGACCTTTGAGGGAAATGGTAATTTTGATCATCCCCATTTTACAGATGAGGAAATGAAATCTGAGAGAGTAGTCTGACCAAGGTCACTTAGCGGTTATTGGTAGTATTATGTAGGTTCAATTCCATACTGTCTGAACCCAAAGGGGATGCTCTATACCTTCAACCTGCCTTGTAAATTATAAACTGTAGTAACTAAATAAGATAAAGCATTATTAACTGGTAGTTTTTCTTTAGCTTGACTAGTTTATGAACATGGTTGCATGCTAAGGTTAAAGTGTTGCAAGTTGTAAAAATGGATTATATCCACTTTGGAGGTGGGGTAGAGGCTAATTTTTTTGCGTCCCTTTCTATTTGAGTGCTTAGAGATAACTTAAAACTAACTCTACCATGTCATAGATACAATTTCTAAATTTGAGCATCTGACATATTATTGGTAGAATACTCCCTCATCTGTAAAATGGTGATGATAATAGGACTTTCCTCAAAGGCTTATTATAGGAGTAAAAAAAGATAATGGATAATATATGTAAAGGACTTCTTACTATGCTTAGTACATCGTAAAAGGTCAACTAATAACGGGGGGAGAATGGTAGGATATTAGTAGAAGAAAATACTCTCTTCCAAGCAATAAATAATCTGTATATTCTCAGGGTGATGTGTATATTTCTTTAGGTATATAAGAAAATTTCACCTCCCCTTATCCCTAATATATCTATTTATATGCAGGATTTTGCTTCTTAGCCATTTCTTTATGCTCTACAGTAAATATCCTTGGGATGAGTATCTTGTTCATAGCTGAAAATGCAGAAGTTCTGGCTCATTCCAGTCCCCTGTCTTCTTCTTACCCCCACTCCACACTCTTTACTGATAAAATGTCTTTGAAGATTATATTATATCCCTGTCTCCCTCCAAGTGTCACCCCTAAACACTGCTTCAGTTTGTTGAATCAGGTAACTTGTGTTTTGGATGCTATTTATGTCATATTTATAAATGACAAGGATTGATGATTGGTGAAATGTTACATAAGTTAGTACAGAATTGTATTCTTACAGTGAAGGAGATAAAAAAGTTGTATCTGAGTTATGACATACTTTTACTTCGGTAAAGCGTGATTTTGTCACCTTATGAATAGGACAACACAATGAAAGCTTATCTCAGTCTATGTTAATTGTTGCTTACAAGTCTGAGAGTTACTATGTTAGTTTTCTGAGTCACAACATTTTAAATTCCTGGCTAATCTCATTGATGCATCAGCCAGAACACCTTTGTGGATAAATGCGTTCTATAGAGAGAGGGTAACTTTAGTAAATTTTCTATTTAAGAGACAGACCTAACTCTGTTGCCCTGGCTGACCTCTAACTCCTGGGCTCAAGAGATTCTCCTGCCTCAGCCTCTCAAGTAGCTGGGACTAGAAGTGCCTACCATTGCTCCCAGCATTGCCAGTTACACTTCTAGTCCTTATTTTCCTCCAAGTTATCAGAAAGCATGTTTTGGGGCCTGTGACTACATGCCAGCAAATCCAGTCAAACAAGGGCTGTTACTTAGTTTCAACAGGAAATTTTTGTCTGATTGGCAGACATGATTGGCTGATATCTAAGAGTCTGAACAAAAGATTGCAATGAAATTATTACGTGAAATATAGTCAGTGTGATATACTCACCCCTGTGTGGTGCTGCTATGTCCTCAACATTAAGGGAAGATGGGATATCATTTGTGGAGCACGTCTGGTATTAAAAAAACTACTGGATATTATGTATGTAGCATACTACATAGCAATACATAGTACCTAGTAATTTTTCTATTTTCTGTGTTCTGATATTAGTTTGTTTTCCTCTACTAGACTGTTTCCATGTCCTCATCACCTTGTATGGTGGTTGGCGTATACCTAGAGTTTATATGTTATTGAATGAATGAGGGTCAGAAACACAAAAGAATAGACCCACAAGATTAACTGATAAATATCTTATTGGAGCGAAAGGAAATGCTGTCAGGTTTTTTCCTTTACCTCTAAGAATAGTATCACAAGTAACCTTCAAAGAGTTTGTGTTAAATAGCATGCATTGTGAGATTTATTTACATCTGATTTTTAAAATTTTTAGCTTATTCAACAAAGATTAAATATTCTTTTAATTTTGTAAGGCCCAGTGAATCAGAGCAATATGGCATTTGGTCCACTCCCAAGGTGTTCACAGCCTTGAGGATTAATGTTAAAAGTTATCTTGTAATCTTTGGATTCATGCTAGAAGATTAAAAAAGTGTATTAAGAAGGTAAGGGAAATTTGGTGCAGAAAATTACTGATAGTACAGATTGAGTGCCTAGTTGATTATAAGTGAAACAGTGATGGCTAAGAAAAATCAAGAATAATTGTGATTATTATTTCTTGAGCACTTACTATGCCATGTACTAAACTATTTTGTGAATGATCTATTTAAATCCATACTGCAGAAAGCCAAAAAGGAAGAGATTTAAGTAATTTGCTCAAAGTTACTTAGCTTCTAAGTGGTAGAAATGGCATTTGAATTATTGATCCAGAGCCTGAGTGCCTAACTCAACTACATGGGTTTCCTAGTGGCCGGTATTTTCCAAACTTAAATCATTCACAGTTTCTGCTTCGTCTCAAACCACCTGCCTGTTACTTAATATTTTTCTTCAACTCAATTTGCTGTCTTTTAATTGAATGAATTTAAAAGAAATTTTTTTTTCTTTTTTAGATGGAGTCTCACTCTGTTGCCTAGGCTGGAGTGCAGTGACGCTGTCTTGGCTCACCGCAACCTCTCCCTTCCGGTTTCAAGTGATTCTCCTACCTCAGCTTCCTGAATAGCTGGGATTACAGGCGCCCGCCACCACGGCTGGCTAATTTTTGTATTTTTAGTAGAGATGGGGTTTCACCATGTTGTCGGGCTCATCTCGAACTCCTGACCTCGTGATCCGCCCACCTCGGCCTCCCAAAGTGCTGGGATTACAGGCATGAGCCCCCGCATCTGGCCGTTTAAAAGAAAATTTTTATGATTATTTGGCGTTAGCATCCCCCCAATGTATTTTAAAATAAACATGATTTTACATAATTTTCTATGGATCACTTAAAATCATCCAATATACTACCAGTCTTTGTATTCCACCCTTTGGGACATTACTGCTATAAGAAATGAATACTGGATAGGATCAGGCCACAGTTACAGTTAATGAAGGTCAAAAGCCTAGAATGGAATAGATTGATAAAATAGGAAATGGCAGCATTACAGGAATAGAGATATGAATTAGAGTCTTAACCACATACTTGAGACAACCACTTTCACGATAAACTGCAAAGGAGTAGGTTTATTTAGATAGAGAAATGTAATAGGATGTCTAGGACAGTCTGTGGCAAGGGAAAAACAAGACAAAATAAGGAAGCCACTATAGAAATCGGGGCAGAAGAGAATAATCTAAAAACAGGATTATTAGAGCTAAATGTAGCAGAGTTCAGAAAAATATGTGACACGTAGTCTTTGGATTTGGCTGTGAGATCCTTGGTGACCTTAAAATAATCTAGGTCAAGTTACAAAGGTGAAAGGTTAAAGGGGTAGGAGGAAAAATCTCTTGATTTTTAGATATATTGAATACTCAAAGTGGACTCTGGACTAATTGTTTTAAACCTAGGTTTAGTCCTTTTTGTCACTTTGTGCCAGCTGTTAATTTTGGGGCAAGTTAACCTGGCTTAAGTTTTAAATATGTTGATTTATGATATAAGGATAATATCCATTTCCCCTATCTCAGAAGACTGTACTATATTTCTATATATCTTCTGAATTTAATATTCTTTAATATTACACAATATCAAGACATGAGTCTTGACCATATTTAAAGCAGAAAAGAGAACCATGAAAAGGGAAAATTAAAGATAAAGGGAGGATAGGTTCCCTATGAGGTTGGAAGATCCCTTCTGAATAAATCTTGAGTGTGAAGGATAAGAGATGGATGCATGTATGTGGTTGGAGAATGGGTATCCAAGTTAATAATTCATTTTTTTCTTCCCTGTTTGCCAGTGAACAATCTGAAGGTACAGGGCTGCTATATATGGTTGTGCAGCTTGTGTACTGCCCAACGACGCTGGACTGAAGGAAGCAACAAGTCAGCCTGTGTTCTGCTTACAGAGTCCTGTGCCCTAGCTTAGGCCTCCCAGAGGAAACTGCGCCTCCACTTCTCCTCTCTCCGAGGCGTCGGCTCCTTGCCAAAAGTTTCTGTATTTCCCCAGAAGGATGTATTTTTCCTAGTTACATAAAGGCCCTATGGAGACCAATGGATACTCTGAAAGACTCCTTAAGGAGACATATTAAGGATACATTTAGAACAACATCAAAAACAATTGGGAAATTGGAGAAATGGTCACTAAGGAGCAAAAAACTTTGAACTTTTTGCTAAGATGGGTTAGGTGGTTGGGCAAGCACAGAATTCTAATTTACCCAGTGTGCTTTAAAAATGTGTGTTGTAGGCCGGGCGCGGTGGCTCAAGCCTGTAATCCCAGCACTTTGGGAGGCCGAGACGGGCGGATCACAAGGTCAGGAGATCGAGACCATCCTGGTTAACACGGTGAAACCCCGTCTCTACTAAAAAAAAATACAAAAAACTAGCCGGGCGAGGTGGCAGGCGCCTGTAGTCCCAGCTACTCGGGAGGCTGAGCCAGGAGAATGGCGTAAACCCGGGAGGCGGAGCTTGCAGTGAGCTGAGATCTGGCCACTGCACTCCAGCCTGGGCAACAGAGCTAGACTCCGTCTCAAAAAAAAAAAAAATGTGTATTGTAGTTTATTAAATATTTTTATTAACCAGGAAACTATATTAAATATCATAGTTTATCGAATTTCAAAGAGGAGCGATAAGAGTAAAACAATACTTAACACAATTTAATCTTACCCAAAAACTTTGTAATTTGGGGGTTTAAATTAAAATTTAGATTTTTGGTCATGTGGCAAGTAGTTTGATATATAAGTAACTTTTTAATGTTAGGTTTTACAATTAAAGCTATATAAATTTTATGGCTCTTAATTGAAGAAGCACAATAGGGAAGGTACACAGTTACTTCTGAAGGTTAGGAAAATGGAACAGAGGAATTTTATTTTGAAACCAGAAAGAGGACATTGAAAACAAAGGAGGCTTTAGACAGGTGAATTTTAAGTTTATATTTAGAAATTTGATTTGTGGTGTACAGTTCTATAAGTTTTAGTACATACGGATTTTTGTAGTCCCCACCACAACTGGGATACAGAATGTGGAAAGATAAAACATCTCCCAACTGTAGAACTAGAGTCTTCTGGCATTTGGGAGACAGGGAAATTCTCTTGAAGCAATAGCTATTAAAGGGGGATGGAAAAAGCCAAGAATGGCCTACGCATGCTGATTGGTTTTCTGATCAGACAGAAAAAATATTTTGATTATACTGTTATATTTATGACAAACTTGAACATAGAAAGAATGAAAGTAGGAGAAAGAAAAAGGAGTTGGATGTGGTGGCATGTGCCTGTAGGCTCAGCTACTTGGAAGGCTGAGGTGAAAGGATCTCTTGAGCCCGGGAGTTTTGGAGGGTAGCACACTATGTGCTACATATGGATTGAGTGTCTGCACTAAATTCAGCATCAATAGGGTGTCCTGGGAGTAGGGGACTAACAGGTTGCCTGAGGAGGGGTGAACTGGTCCAGGTTGGCAACAGAGCAGATTAAAACTCCCATGCTGAGCAATAGTGGGATAGCCACTGCACTCCAGCCTGGACAACATTTAAGGTGACCCTGTTTCTTATTAAAAGCAGGGCGGTAGGACATTTTTATTTATTTATTTATTTATTTATTTTAAGACAGAGTCTCTCTCTGTCGCCCAGGCTGGAGTGCAGTGGCGCAATCTCGGCTCACTGCAAGCTCTGCCTCCCGGGTTTTAGCAATTCTCCTGCCTCAGCCTCCTGAGTAGCTGGGATTACAGGTGTGTACGAGCATGCCTGGCTACTTTTTGTATTTTTAGTAGAGATGGGGTTTCACCGTGTTGGCCAGGCTGGTCCTGAACTCCTGACCTCAAATGATCCACCTGCTTCGCTATCCCAAAGTGCTGGGATTACAGGTATGAGCCCCCGTGCCTGGCCGGGCCGGGGAATTTAAAAAAATAAAATAAAATAAAATAAAATAATAAGGGAAGGAAGGAGAGAAAGAAGGAAGGAAATAGGTTTACATGTTTTAAGATTGGATATTTCCGTGGTAGAAGAAGAGAGCCAATGATATGGAGGGATGTTAACCAATTCTCTACAGTTAATAAATTTAAAATTAATATTCTGACTTTTAAAGGCAACCCTTTGGTCATCCGAAAGATTAACTGTAATTCATGATGCTAGATGAGCATCTTGGAGCAAATACTTCTCTTTCAATCCCATAACATTCAACATACTTTGGCCTTGCAAAAAATCAGTTAACTGGGTGGGGTGGCATGTGCCTGTAGTCCTAGCTCCTCAGGAGGGTGAGGTAGGAGGATCACTTGAGCTCAAGTTCAGGGTTGCAGTGATGGCACTGCTGCACTCCAGCATGAGTGATAGAGTAAAACTCTTGAAAAGAAAAATAATACATAAAGGTTGACTAAGAAACTATCTGTGCTTTGGGCCTGAAGCGATGGCTCACCCTGTAATCCCAGCACTTTGGGAGGCCAAGGTGTGTGGATTACTTGAGGTCAGGAATTTGGGACCAGCCTGGCCAACGTGGTGAAACCCCATCTCTACTAAAAATACAAAAATTAGCCAGTTATGGTGGCAGGCGTCTGTAACCCCAGCTACTCAGGAGGCTGAGGCGGGAGAATTGCTTGAACCTGGGAGGCAGAGATCCTGCCACTGCACTCTAGCCTGGGCAACAGAGCAAGACTCTGTCTCAAAAAAAAAAAGAGAAGAAATTATCTGTGCTTGGGTTTTTCTTTTTAATATATTAGTTTTGCAAATATTGATTACCACTAAATAAGCTTTTGTTATGGGCTTTACAGTATTCTAAGAGCTTTATACACACTTTGTTAATTAAATCTTGTAATAGTGTTGGAGTAGATATTATAGCCCACCCAGGTAAGGAAGTAAAAATTTGTTGAGATTAATTTGCCGGTGGTCACCTAGCTACTAAATATTAGAGCTAGAATTTAAACAAAAACAGTTTTAAGAGAAATAGTTGTGTAATTTTAACAATTTTAAAATACGTAAGTTGTTAAAAAGAATGCCCTGGCAATCACCTCATTAAGTAATCGGTAGACAGACAGCTGTAATTTTTAAGGACAGGAGTTTTTAGTACAGAAAATTTGATAGCTACATTTCTGTTCTGATTGTTAAGGCTTTATCCTGCTCCGGAAACTTAATTCACATGTTTCAGGTTCCAGGAACAGTCTAAGCCCTTCCACTATCCTAATTAGAACTCCAACAGATTTATTTATATTACACTTTGTTTTTTTAAAAATGACCATTTTGGATGTTTTTGCTGAACTGCTATTTGTAGTAAAAGAATTCAACATATGGTGGTATTCTTAGCTTTACTATTATAGTGGCGAATGTACTCTTAAAATATTTGACCTTAGAATTGCTAGTTCATTTTAACTACTAGAAATGGAAGAGACCTTATAAGTGGCCAATTCAACTTCTTACTCAAAGCAAGAATTATCTTTATAATATTTCTGACAGGTAGTTCTGGTGAGGGCTCTTCCTAGGTTGTACACAGCCACCTTCTGACTGTATTCTCTAATGGAGAAGAGAGCAAGCTCTGCTATCTCTTTTTATTAGAGATACCTCATGGCCCACACAACCTCATCTAAATCTAATTACCTCCCCAAGGCCCCATCTCCAAATATCAGCCCAGGGGATTTAGGGCTTCAACATACGAATGTCAGGGGGCACCCATCAGTCCATCAGCACCCCGCCCCGTTTACGATTTATAGAGCATTGGTTCTTATGCCTTTTGGTTTTTTTTGTTTTGTTTTGTTTTTGCAGGGTCCCTCCCTGCCTCCCAGGTGCAAGGGATTCTCCTGCCTCAGCCTCCCTAGTAGCTGAGACTGCAGGTGCATGCCACCACCCCCAGCTAATTTTTGTATTTTTAGTAGAGACGGAATTTTGCCATGTTGGCCAGGCTGGTCCTGAAGTCCTGACCTCAAGTGATCCACCTGCCTTGGCCTCCCAGAGTGCTAGGATTACAGACGTGAGCCACCACAGCTGGCCTGATTGTTTTGTTTTTTACAAGTTACAAAAATAATACAAAGAATTCCCATATTCCTTCATTCAGATTCCCCACTTGTTAATATTTTACCATATTTACCTTATTTTCTATATAGTATGCACATAGGCACACACACACACCCTGTGTGCTTGGTTTTTAATGTCTGCTGTCTAAACCCTGTCATCACCAGAAACCTTAATTAAATTTATTTCACAAGCTCTTATTATTACTTGTACTACAAAATGACATTTCTAGCAACAAATCGATACATTTGGAGCGTGTGTGTGTGTGTGTGTGTGTGTGTGTGTGTGTGTGTGTGTGTTTTTTTTTTGACAAGGTCTCACTCTGTTACCCAAGCTAGAGTGCAGTGGTGCAATCATTGGCTCACTGTAGCCTCAACCTCCCAGGCTCAAGCGATCCTCCTGCTTCAATCTCCTGAGTAGCTGGGACCACAGGCATGTGCCACCACATCCGGCTGTTTTTCTGATAGAAACAAGGTCTCTCCATGTTGCTCAGGCTGGTCTCAAACTCCAGTGCTCAAGCCATCCTCCCAACTCTGCCTCCCAGAGTGCTGGGATTACAAGCATGAGCCACCATGCCCCACCAATACATTTGTTAATAGAGATGTTGCTGTGTTTTGTTGCTATTGTGTTTTATCTTTGGTATCTTATTCTGTATTGTAATGCAGTACGTTTGATAATGAAAACATGAATCATTTAGGGTCTCTTAAGTGACTTTTATTGTTTTATATTTCAGTTTGTTAATTTCTTTTTTTTTTTTTTTTTTGAGACGGAGTCTTACTCACCTAGGCTGGAGTGCAGTGGCTCAATATCGGCTCACTGCAACCTTTGCCTCCCAGATTCACGTCATTCTCCTGCCTCAGCCTCCCGAGTAGCTGGGACTACAGGCACCTGCCACCACGCCCGGCTAATTTTTTTTGTATTTTTAATAGAGACAGGGTTTCATCATGTTAGCCAGGATGGTCTTGATCTTCTGACCTCGTGATCCGCCCACCTCAGCCTCTCAAAGTGCTGGGATTACAGGCATGAGCCACCACATCCGGCTTGTTAATTTCTTAAAATGAAAGTTCAATCCTGATTTTTTAAATAATGAGATTGTGTTGGGCACTGGCTTTGAAGTCAGCCTGGATTTAATCTTGACTCTACCACTTTCCAGCTCTGTATGTTTTGAGCAAATTACTTTACTTCGCTAAGATTGCTTCTTCATTGGTAATATTCAGTGATTTAGGCTTTAAGCCCTTCTTAGTCCTAATCTGGTATTTATTTTTATTTTTATTTATTTACTTTGAGACAGGGTCTTACCCTGTTGCCGAGGCAGTAATACACTGGCACAGTCATGGTTCACTGTGGCCTCAACCTCCTAGTCTCAAGCCTTCTGCCTCAGTCTCCTGAGCATCTGGGACTACAGGCATGTGCCACCAGGCCTGGCTAACTTTTATTTTTTGTAGAGATGAGGCCACCTGTTGCCCAGGTTGGAGTTGAACTCCTGGACTCAAGTGATCCTCCCACCTTCGCCTTTCAAAGTGCTGGGGTTACAGATGTAAGCCATTGCACCTGGCCCTAATCTGGTATTTTTATGTTATACTATGTCTTTAGAGCTCAGATTTTGGTGGGGCTGTGGGGGGATACAAGGTCTCCCTCTGTCACCCAGGCTGGAGTGCAGTGGCATAATCATGGCTCAATGTAGCCTCAACCTCCTAGGCTCCAGTGATCCTCCCATTTTGGCCTGCTGAGTACCTGGGACTACAGGCAGGAGCCACCATACCCGGCTAATTTTTCTTTTTTCTTTATCTTTTTTTCCTCTTTTTTAAGAAAAGACAAAGTCTTGCTGTGTTGCCCAAGCTGGTCTTGAACTCCTGAGCTCAAGCCATCTTTCTGCCTCTGCTTCCAAAAGTTCTGGAATTACAGGCGTGAGCCACTATGCCCTGCCAATAATTACTATTTTATTGCTAGAGCTTTTAGTCAACCTTACTGAAATCACCAGTCCTTTCTGCTCTCCTCATTATCTTCTGACTTCCTCTCTTAGTCCATTCATGCTGCTGTAACAAAATGCCTGGGACTAGTTAACTTATAAATAACAGAAATTAATTTCTGTTGGTACTGGAGGCTGGAAAGTCCAAGATCAAGGTACCGACAGGCATGATCTCAGCCTCCAAGATGGCACCTTGTTCATGTCCTCAGGTTACAGAAGTGCATAGCTGGTTCCCCTCCAGCCCTTTCATAAGGCATACATCACATCCATGAGGGCAGAGCCCACATGGCCTAATCACCTCCTAAAGACCCCACCTCTTAATAGTGTTGCATTGGGGGTTAAGTTTCAACATGAAATTTGGAAGAAACATAGGCATTCAAACCATTTTCTTTCACTGTCTGGATTAGACTTCAGTAAAACATTACTCCAGAAATTCTGGCAGTATCTTCATCCACCTTGCTTTTCTTTACTAGTTTACTAATTACTGATGCAACTGTAATCTCTGATTCAGTCCAGCTGCTTTTGTGCTTTCTACCACTCCCGACTCCCTAGATGTCCTACTGGACATTGAAGAGAATCATAACTGTACAAACTTGGGAATACTGTATACCCCTGCTCCCCAGCTTCTACTAGGCTTTCTTTTTTTCTGTTTTTGAAGAGGAGACTGGGTCTTGCTTTGTTGCCCAACAGTTGCGATCATCGCTCACTGCAGCCTTGAACTCCTGGGTTCAAATGGCCCTTCCACCTCAGCCTCCTGAGTAGCTGGGACTGGGACTATAGACGTACTCTACCATACCCGGCCAATTGTTCATTTTGCGTAGAGACCAAGATCTCTCACTAAGTTGCACAGGCTGATCTGGAACTCCTGGGCTCAAGCTTTCCTCCCTCTTTGGCCTCCCAAAATGCTGGGATTATAGGCGTGAGCCATGACACTCAGCCCTACTAGGCTTTCAGTGCTTCTTGCCAATGTCTTGGCTTTCACATTCTCCCATTTGCTTTTCAAACTTTTTCCAGCCTCCTCAAATTTCTAAACTCTACCTCCACTCAGTGGATGGGGAAAGCATGTCTCTTGTTCATCTGTTCCTAGCAGTGCGTGATATATGGTAGACCCTGGGTAAATATTTGTATGATTGAATAGTGGAACTAATCATTTTGAGTTTGAAGTTCCGACAAGAAATGTAAGTGATGTTTTGTAGACCATTAAAACTGTGTATCCAAAGATTGTAGCTTGAAGGAAAGTTTTGGGAATTGTGTTTACTGAAAATATTTGAAGCAGTGAAGAGCAGATGAAATGGCCAAAGGAGAAAGCACTTATTAATAGAAAAGGGAGAGATGGGCTGGGCACGGTGGCTTATGCCTGTAATCTCAGCACTTTAGGATTACTACTCAGGAGGCCGAGGCAGGTGGATCACTTGAGGTTTGGAGTTCTAGACCAGCCTGGCCAACATGGTGAAACCCTGTCTCTACTGAAAATACAAAAATTAGCCGGGCCTGGTGGCAGACACCTGTAATCCCAGCTACTCTGGCAGCTGAGGCAGGAGAATCGCTTGAACCCAGGAGGCAGAGGTTTCAGTAAGCCAAGATCATGCCACTGCAGTCCAGCCTGGGCGACAAAGTGAGACTCAAAAAAAGACAAAAAAGAAAAGGGAGCGATGGCAAGAAGAGACAGAAAAAAAGTTAACGAGGTTGAAAGCTGTCATAGTCATGGAAACCAGAGAAAATGGTTTACACAGAAGCTATTTACCTTTTATATTTATATGTGATACTTGACTATTATCAATTAGTTAATACACATTATTTCTTGATTTACAAATGTTCTGTAAAACACTTTTAGAGTATACTTCTCTGGAAATTGTTGTAATTCATTTTTAATGTTAACTACTTAAGTCGGGGGGCACTGTATTTTCCAGGGGAACTGAACTCATCATGAGAATAATGAGGAAAGAATAGTAAACAGAGCTTGGATATTTAGAAACCCATTGTGTCCAGAAAGAAAGTTATGTCATTTAATTGAATTTAGCAAATAGCAATTTGCTGAAGTATGGGGGTTATTTTTCCAAATATACTAAATTTTCAGTATTACTTAAAATTAAAGTTTTCTTTATTAAAACTAGAATCTTATAGTTTTGAGTACCAAAGGAATTTGAGAGACCATAGCTAATCTCTTTAACAAATGTGGAAACCACTTAGATTTTTTCCTCCAGATTTTCTCTCTCTCTTTTTTTTAATTTAAATTTTTTTATTTTTAGAGACGAAATCTTGCCGTGTCACCCAGGCATGAGTGGACTGGTGCAATCACAGCTCACTGCAGCTTTGAACTTCTGCTCAGGCTATCCTCCCACCTCAGCCTCTTAAGTAACTTGGACTACGGGTGTGCGCCACCATGCCTGGCTACTTTTTAGTTGTTTTGTTAGAGACAATCTCACTATGTTGCCCAGGTTATCTCCACAGAGTTTCAATCTATGATAGCTATCCTTTCATGAAAAACATCCTTTTGTTATCACTGTTAAGTGTCATTCTTTGATTTTAAAAGGTTAATGTAAATATTATAATAAACCGTTGCCTTCCAAATTTCTTTTAGACCTTTTGGAAACAGTCTGCTTTAAAAGCCCTGGCTTCCTTTTTTTTCCTCCTAAACTTCTTCTTTCATTTCAGTACTTTTTGTTCTTCCCCACAAAAACAAAACTGTTACAAGGTAATATTTGCTGTTCAAAATATGGAAAATGCAGATGCACATGTCTTGTTTTGTTTTGTTTTTTTGAGACAGGGTCTCACTCTCTTGGCCCAAGGTAGGGTGCAGTGGCGCCATCATGGCTCACTGAAGCCTTCCTGTGCTTCAGCAGTCCTCCCACCTCAGCCTCCTGAGTAGCTGTGACTACAGGTGTGCACCACCATACCCAGCTAATTTATTTATTTTTGTAGAGACAGGATCTCACTACCAGTTCAGTCTGGTCTTGAACTCCTAGGCTCAAGTGATCCTCCTGACTTGGCCTCCCAAAGTGCTGGGATTACAGTCATGAGCTACTGTGTGAACAGGGCTCACTACAGCTTTGACCTCCTGGACTCAAAGCAGTCCTGCCTGCCTCGGCCTCCTGAATAGCTGGGACTACAGGTGCCCACCACAACGCCCTGTTAATTTTTGTATTTTTTGTAGAAACAGAGTTTTGTCATATTGCCCAGGCTGGTCTCAAACTCCTGAGCTCAAGTGATCTGCATGCCTTGGCCTCCCAAAGTGCTGGCATTACAGATGTGAGCCACCACTCCCAGCTGAGGTGTACTTGTTTTGATACATCTAATTACAATGAAAAATGCTAGTTTCTTACCAGCATTGCTCAGTTGGTCATAGACCCTTGAATTTAAAAGATGATTTTCTCTTCCCTAAACAGAGAAAGAAAGGTGTGTTATTCAGAAGGTTTTGTTTTTACAGGCTGATCCTCTGCCCTTAATGATTGAGAGTTTTTGATACATGGCAAGTAGGACAGTAATATAAAAAGTATTAACATTGTAAAAGTAATAAAAAAGCTTTTCAAAATTAAAATTGATGTAGGTAGAGGATATACTTCTTTTGATATCCTCTGTAACTGTGTGGATGGGTTTTGAAATCAGAGCTGGCAAGCTGAAGACGAATGCTACTGAGCTTGCTGTTTCAAGGGTTTTGGGATTACTAATTATGTAAATTGTACCATTTTGTTACTTAAATGTGGTTATGCTGAGTGCATCTGTGCCTACTCAGCAATTGAGGTTTTTTTTTACTAGCTTTTTCCTTCAGTGGGTTTTCTTGGCCTTAAAACCTTTTTTTGTTGTTGTTGCAAATGAGAGATGGGGTCTTGCTGGTATTGCCCAGGCTGGACTTGACTCTTGGACTCAAGTAATCATCCCACCCCGCCTTCTCAGTAGTTGGGACTCCAGGCATATACCACCACACCCAGCTTTTTTTGTGGCATTTGGAATAAACTCAAGGATAACACTTCTAATCCAAGGCTCTGCAAAATGTGACTCTTGCCTACTCTGATTTCGTCTCCTGCCAGTCTCCCTGAGGCATGATCAGTGAATGTTCATGTAAATGTGTTTGTAGGCCGGGCATGGTGGTTCACCCCTGTAATCCCAGCACTTTGGGAGGCTGAGGCACGTGAATCACCTGAGGTCAGGAGTTCAAGACCAGCCTAGCCGACATGACAAAACCCCATCTCTACTAAAAATACAAAAATTAGCCAGGCATCGTGGCACATGCCTGTAGTCCCAGCTACTTGAGAGGCTGAGGCAGGAGAATCGCTTGAACCCAGGAGGCGGAGGTTGCTGTGAGCCAGTATCACGCCACTGCACTCCAGCCTGAGCAACAGAGATTCCATCTCAAAAAAAAAAGAAAAAAGAAAAGAAACTGCCAAATTGTTTTTCAAAGTGATTGTGCTGTTTTCATTTCCAGTTCTTCCATATTCTTGCCAAAACCTCATATAATCATTCTATAATTTTAGCAATTGTATTGATTGTGTGGAGGTATTTTATTTTGGTTTAAATTTGCATTTCCCAAATACAAATGATGCTGAGTGTATTAGTTTGTTCTCACATTGCCAAAGACATACCCAAGACTGGGTAATTTATAAAGTTAAGAGGTTTAATTGACTCACAGTTCCACATGGCTGGGGAGGCCTCACAATCATGGCAGAAGGAGAAGCAAAGCCAGGCCTTACATGGAAACTTCCCTTTATGAAACCATCAGATCTCTTTAGAATTATTCACTATCACAAGAACAGCACGGGAAAAACCCACCCCCATGATTCAGTTACCTTCCACCTGGTCCCTCCCATGACGTGGGAATTGTGGGAGCTACAATTCAAGATGAGATTTGGTTGGGGACACAGCCAAACCATATCACTGAGTATATTCATATGCTTACCTGCCATTTGTATATTTCTGGTGAAGTGTCTCTTCAAATCTCCTGCCTCTTTTTAAAAACTGGGTTGGTTGTTGTGAGAGTTTTGTATATATTCTTGGTAAAAGTTCTTTCTCAGATTTATGATTTGACAGTTTTTTTTCCAGACTCTAGCTTGTCCTTTATTTCTCAACAGTATCTTTCAAAAAGCAAAAGTCCAGTTTATAAATTTCATTTTTTATAGATTTTGCTTTTGGTGTTAATAGCTAAGAAGTCCTTATCTAACCCAGTGTCACAAAGATTTTCTCCTGTATTTTCTCTGGAAGTTTTACAGTTTCAAGTTTTACATTTTGTCTATGGTTCATTTTTGAGTTGAGTTTCATATATGGTGTGAGGTGTGAATCAGTGTTTTTTAATATTATGTACATGTAATTGCTCCAGTATCATTTTTGGGAAGACTGTCCTTTATCCACTGAATTTCTTTGCATTTGTCAAAAATCAAATGCTTATATGTATATATCTAGACTCTGTTCTGCTCCACTGATCTATTTGTCTTATTTTTACACCAGTACCACACTGTCTTCATTGCTGTGCCTTAAGTCTTGAAAGCAAGTACTATTCACCTTTCAATTTCATTCTTTTCAAAGCTGGCGGGGTGGGAGTGGGGGTGGGGGCGGTGGTGCTATTCTAGAGGCAGACCATTTCTTTATAAATTTTAGAATCAGCCTGACAACTTTTTTCCTCCAATAAATTTCTTCTGAGGTTTTGTTTGGGATTGCTTTGAATTTGTAGATAAATTTGAAAATAATTGACATCTTAATATTGAGTCTTGTGATCCATGAACATGGCATATGTTCTTATGCCATGTTTATGTAGCTTTTTAAATAATGTTTTGTAGTATTCAGTGTGTAGGTCTTACATATCTTTTGTCAGATGTATCCCTAAGTATTTCTTTTTTCTTTTTTTTTCTTTTTTTCTTTTTTTTTTTTTTTGAGGCAGAGTTTTGCTCTTGTCGCCCAGGCTGGAGTGCAATGGCATGATCTCTGTTCACCGCAACCTCTGCCTCCCAGGTTCAAGCGATTCTCCTGCCTCAGCTTCCTGAGCAGCTGGGATTACAGGCATGCTGCACCATGCCTGGCTAATTTTTGTATTTTTAGTAGAGACAGGGTTTCTCCATGTTGGTCAGGCTGGTTTCGAACTCCCAACCTCAGGTGATCCACCTGCCTCGGCCTCCCAAAGTGCTGGAATTACAGGCATAAGCCACCGCACCTGACCGTGTTTCATTTTTTATTGCTATTACAAATGGCACTATATATAATTTCTGTTTCTAATTGTTTAGTACTGAATACAAATACAATTGAATTTTGTGTGTTGATCTTATATGCTCTTGTAAGCTCCCATCTAGTAGGTTTTTTTAAGATATCATCAGGTTTTCTACATATGTGATCGTACAATGCTAACTATTAAAGACAATTTTACTTTATCCCTTCCAATTTGATTTTTTTGTTGTTGTTTCCTATTTTGCTGGCTGGAACTTGTAGTATAGTGTTGAACAGAAGTGTTAAGAGAGAGTAGATATCCTTGCCTCATTTCTCTTCATTGAAAGGAACAGAAGGGCAAGCATATTCAAACTTTTGACTGTTCCCTTCTATTCCTATTTATTGAGGATTTTTGTTTTGTTTCTGTTTTTCAAATAAGGACTGAGTTGGTTTTTGTCAGATGCTTTTTCTGCATCCACATCATGCACTACATAATGATGTTTCAGTCAACAGTGGGCCGCATATATGACAGTGGCCTCATAAGATTATGGTACCACATTTTACTGTACACTTTCTATGTTTAGACATGTTTCGATATACAAATATTTTACCTTTTGTTACCATTGCCTACAATATTCAGTATAGTAACATGCTGTGCTGGTTTGAAGTCTAGGAGCAATAGGCTATACCATATAGCCTCGGTGTTCAGTAGGCTATGCCACCTACATTTGTAAGTACACACTATGATCACACTGGTGAAAAGTAGAGCCAGGGTTTCACCATTTTGGCTAGACTGGTCTCGACTTTAAGTGATCCATCCATCTCAGCCTCCCAGAGTGCTGGGATTACAGACATGAGCCACCTTGCCCAGCCAATTTTGTCTTTATTTTTGAAAGATGTTTTGTTGCATGTAGAATTCTGTTTTTATTTTTTCTTTCAGTACTTTAAGCATGTAGCTCTACTGCTTGCACCTTTTCCCATGAGGATTCTGCTGTTACTCAGTTTCTCTATATGTAAAGTAACTATTTTCTCTTGTTACTTTTAAGATTTTCTCTTTATCATTGGTTTTGAATACTTTGATTATGATAGGCTTTGGTGTGGGTTCTTCATACTTCTTAGACTTGGGCTTTGTTGAGTCTCTTGGGTCTGGGTTTGCAGTTTTCATCAAATTTGTACCATTTTAGCCATTATTTTTTCAGCTTGTCAAGCCCCTCTATGTGTAACACCAATTACACATAGATTAGGCTGTTGGAAGTTGTCTTAAGGTTCACTTAAGGTCCTTTTTTTTTTTTAAGCTTTTTTCACTTTATCTTTCCCATTGGATAGCTTCTATTGATGGCTTCAGATTCACTGTTTTTTTCCTTTGTGTGTGTGTGTTTAATGTTTAATTTGGAAAGGGGAGTTTTCTTTTTCATAAAGGATTGCACCCTGTAGTATTCTTACCTTTGGCAGTGTCTAATAATGCTAGTAATACCAATTGGTGAATTTTTTTCTCTACGTTTTGATGTCTTTTATGTCTATTTGTATTCAATCTTTAGCTTGTTGAACATATAGAATACAGTTATAAAGTAGCTTTTTCTTAGACAAGGTGACATAAGAAAAATAACTTAACATTCTTGTCCACTAATTCTAACATCAATAGTCAAGACTGGGTTGGTTTCACTTGCTTGATTCCCCCCACCCCAACCCCACTTGATTCTGGGATTCAGTTAAGTTACTGGGAAACTGTTTGATCTTTTCAAGTGTGGCTTTAAGGTTTGTTAGACAAGCCAGATGTGGTGGCACATGCCTGTAATCCCACCTACTGGGAAGAACCGAGTTGGGAGGATCACTTCAGACCAGCTTGGGCAATGTAGTGAGATCCCATCTCATTTATTTAACATAAAAAGAAGAAAAGATTTGTTAGACAAGATCAGAGCAGTATTTACATTAGGGTAATTTTCACCCACTGCTGGAGGCAAGGCTTTGCTCAGTACTCTACCTGGGCTGGGTGCAGTGGCTCACGTCTGTAATCCCAGCACTTTGGGAGGCTGAGGACGGTGGATCACCTGAAGTCAGGAGTTCGAGACCACCCTGGCCAACATGGTGAAATCCCATCTCTACTAAAAATACAAAAATTAGCCGGGCGTGGTGGCAGACGCCTGTAGTCCCAACTACTTGGGCGGCAGAAGCAGGAGGATCACTTGAACCCAGAAGGCAGAGGTTGCAGTGAGCTGAGATCGCACTACTGTACTTAAGTAGCCGGGGCAACAGAGTGAGACTGTCTCCAAAAAAAGAACAACTCTACCTAATGCCTGGTGAAGCATGTCATGTCATCTTTTTAGTCTTGTTTGTGAAACAGGTACTATTCCCAGCCCTTTATGAACTTTAGGCACTGTTCCCCTCTGATCCTCTCAGGTCTTTCTTTGCTGGCTTGTTAACAATATTAATTCTTCCAGTCTGTGAATGTGGGCGATCTTTACATTTATTTGGGTCTTCGATTTCTTGTATCAATTGTAGTTTTCAGTGTACAGGTATTTTGCTCCCTTGGTTAGATTTACTCCTAAGTACTTTCTTCTTTTTGATGCTCTAGTAAATGGAATCGTTTTCTTGATTTCCTTTTCAGCTAGGTTGTTATTGGTGAAAAGAAATGCAACTGATTTTTGTATGTTGATTTTGTATCCTGTTGCTTTACTGAGTTCATTTATTAGTTTCAACAGTTTTTGTGAAATTTTAGAGTTTTCTACTTAAAAGATCATGTCATCTGCAAACAGGGACAGTTTTACTTTCTTTCTGATTTGTGATGCCTTTTATTCCTTTTTTTGGTCTGATTGTTGTTGCTAGTCCTTCCAACGCTGTGTTGAATGGAAATGGTAAAAGTGGACATTCTAACTGTGTACTAGATCGCAGGAAAAAGCCTTCAGGTTTCTCCCATTGGTTATGATGTTAGCTGTGGGATTTTTATAAATGACCTTTATTATGTTGAGGAATTTTCTTCTGTACCTATTTTGTTGAGAGTTTTTATCGTGAAAGGATGTTAAACTTTGTCACACGGTTTTCTGCATTTATTGAGATGATCATTTGGTTTTTACTTTTCATTCTGTTAAACTGTGGTATATCACATCGATTTGCATATGTTAAACCAGTCTTGCATTCTAGGGATAAATCAAACTTGGTCCTGGTATTTAATTGGTTTAACATGTTATTGAGAAGGATGGGTATTGTCTTTAAGTAGGGAAGTTAAGGTTCATTTTATGATTCTTTTAAGCTTGAGTGTTCTGTGACGGCTAGAGTTAAATCGGATATTCTGTAACCCTGTGGTTAAATTGTGTATTACTACTTTGTTTTCCTTTGTAAGAATATGGAAAAGCTGAACTTGGCATTTTATTTTGATTTTTGTTTAGTTGTAACATTGGACATTTTAATACGCTTGCTCACTAATATTTCTCTAGTGAATTGTCTGTTCATAGCTTTACTCTTTGGGCTTCTTTGATTTGTTGAGTTCTTATAGCATATTTACATTTTGTCAAGTGTTGATTATTTTCTACACTGACCATCAATTTAATTTTTTTTTCTTTTTTTTCTTTTGTTTTGTGGGGGGAGACAGAGTCTTGCTCTGTTGCCCAGGCTGGAGTGCAGTGGCGCGATCTCTGTTCACTGCAAGCTCCGCCTCCCAGGTTCAAACCATTCTCCTGCCTCAGCCTCCCGAGTAGCTGGGACTACAGGCACCCGCCACCATGCTTGGCTAATTTTTTGTATTTTTAGTAGAGACGGGGTTTCACCGTGTTAGCCAGGATGGTCTTGATCTCCTGACCTCACGATCTGCCCGTCTTGGCCTCTCAAAGTGCTGGGATTACAGGCATGAGCCACCGCTCCGAGCCCAATTTGATTTTTTAACCATTATTTTTCTCTTATGCTGGACAGAATGTTTAGTAGGCTTGCTTCTTAAAGTTTTGCTATGAAATAGATGCCTGTGTTCTAGTTAAAGGTGAAGCTTCATTCAAAACAAAGAAATGTAAACAGGCAGTGTGGGGATATATTCCTCAGGAGTACTGAGCAGAAGGTAATGAGTTAGTAATTAAAGCCAAAGGAGCTAATGAGATTTCCTAGACAAGAGTTTAGATAAGAAGGGAAGTGGGGATAGGATGAAGAGCACCAGAGGAAAGATTGACCTTAAATGAAATGAGAAGAAAGATAAACTTTATGTATTGCAGTGGTTCTCAAACTACTTTCAGTTAGAATCACCTGAAGAATTTTTTTTTAAAAAGAGTTGATGCCCAATTGCCCCCCTGCCTCCAGATTTGTATACAGCAAGAGTTGAGAATCACTGCTTAGAATATATCTGCTTATAATAAGTCAGTAGGTCTTAACATTTTTGTAAGTCTTAGAATCAGTCTGGAAGACTTGCTGTAAAGAATGCTGGGCCCCTTCCTCAAGAGTTTTGAGTCAGTAGGTCTGGGTTGGGACCTGAGAATTTTCATTTTTATCCTATTTCTAGAGAAACATGGTTTCTGTAGAATCACGTCTCAGAAACGTTGTTCTTTTTTTTTTTTTTTTGAGACGGAGTCTCAGTTTGTCACCCAGGCTGTACTCATGATCTCGGCTCACTGCAACCTCCACCTCCTAGGTTCAAGTGATTCTCCTGCCTCAGCCTCCCGAGTAGCTAGGATTACAGGCGCCTGCCGCCATGACTGGCTAATTTTTGTATTTTTAGTAGAGACAGGGTTTCCCCATGTTAGCCAGGCTGGTCTTGAACTCCTGACCTCAGGTGATCCGCCTGCCTCAGCCTCCCAAAGTGCTGGGATTACAGGCGTGAGCCATCGTGCCTGGCCGGAAACATGGTTCTGTGAACCGCAGGAGCAGTAGGTGTAGGAAGGAAAGATTGGATGTTAGATACAGGTTGGTTTGGAGATTTGCTCCTAGAAAGTTTAAGGAGTTCTTTTCTCATGATGTTGCTTTCTCTCTAACATACAGAAAGGGTCTCCACCAAGAGTGTTGCATGAGTAGTAATGGTATTCAGAAAAGTCCAAGATTTGAGGATCCTTAGTTAAATAACTTGAGCAAGTTGACTGTTTTTCTTGATACATCAGTTCCTTTTTTTTTCACCTGATGAAACAGCTCTTTGAATTTTAATTTTGTCAGGTAGTGAATATTTACTGTTCTCTTTTGTCACTGTAGATGAATATTCTTTCTATATCTTTGTGCATGTTACTGGTAAATTTGCCAATAGGATAGATTTTGGTAGTACATTCTCTTTTCACAACATCATCATCATCATCATTAGCGCTCTTGGGGTATAATTAATTGTATACGTTCTTCTACATGTAGTGGCAAATTGTATTAGTGTAGTCCTTTTGGTTGCAGGTCAGTCTTTTTTCAGGTTGCCGGTTGTCTCAAGGAAGGGTGGTTTATTGTAAATGTATACATGGAAAGTGAAATGGTTATCTACATTGTTATGTGGGAGGAGGCAGCACAGTGTAATGGATTGAACCCGACACCCTGGTTTCAAATTCAATCTAATTTAGTCTTTATGTGTAAAAATCAAGATAGTAGCTACACCATAAAGTTGTTAGACTGAAATGAGATAATAGATGTGAGAATGCCTGATAAATTTTATGGAACTATACAAATGTTGGGTGGCATTTTACATGCATATAAAATGACGTCTCTGCTGATTCTGTAATTGACAAATATAAAACTAACAGATGAAACGAAATTTATAAAAGTAAAGTGGATATAGGCTTTACTTTGATGCTTTCTGCGTGGTATACCTATTCTATACTATCTTTGGCTCCCGTGTTTCAGTTCTCAGTGTTTTTAGCGATTGATTGTTTCTGTGGTAGAATTAGCCATCTTCTACCCTACTGCTACACTAACCCCTCAAAAACAAAAACAACCCTTAGTTTGATATGTGTCTACAACTTCATTAAATTGAAGGGAAATAGTAGGAGACATAATTTGTCTTTTTCTCCTATTTATTAATAATCTAAGTTAGGGTGCATCACCAAGATGAGGGTACATTAGCTCTAAAGATGAGGATTCTCTTTGTATTTGAATGCTTATGAAAATATTATTTATTTCTACAACTTCTCATATGTAAGGGAACTTTATATATGCTTTGGAAAAAATGCATACTGATTTTTGAATATTTAGTCCACAGCGATGAAATAGGTTATTTTTATGTACCTTGTGTTTGTGAGATGTTTTACCTTTTACAAAATGAAGAGAACAAAGAATGTTGTTTCTGTTCTAATCTGTTAAATTAATAGAGCTTTGTTGGGCACATATTGCCTGATGATTTAGGAATGTAGTATGTAGGGGAATGAAGATGTCCTCCTGTCATTTGGATTCCATGTGCAAAGGTTGATGTCAGTCATTTCAAGCATATTAAATTGGATAATATGTCTTTTTAAAATAGTCTCAATAGGCTCACTGTGTTTGAACTATTCATGTCAGCATGGAATTGTAACCCTTATTCTCTATGATAGAGTTAAGCAGTTATAAACCATATATGACTGATATATTTCACAAGTGCATGATAGCTTGTTACGATCAATTTTGTTGTGTATTGGTTATTGGAATTTGACAGTATTAAAAAGTTCTGTGAAATTATTGATATGGGAAGTTTTTTCTGAATTTCTGTGAACATTTGAATTTACTGAGTTTTTCGTCTTTATTTTTCTTTCTTATGTACATCTTAAGGACTGGGGTTTTAAGGGGTGTGGCAGGAGGTTTTGGACTCGATGAGTTTCCACCGAAATGTCGGAGAAGTCAGGCCAGAGCACAAAAGCAAAGGATGGGAAAAAGTATGCAACACTCAGTTTATTTAATACTTACAAGGGGAAATCATTAGAAACACAGAAAACCACAGGTGAGTAAAATCAAGTGACACTTATGTTTTTCGTGGTTTGTTTTGTTACCATAAGTGATACACGTGCTGCTATGAGAAACTAGGATGTACCCAAGTTAATACCACCCTATTTACATTTGCCTTTTTATGCATGCACGCGTTTTTCAGAGAATGTGTGATAAACATCTTGTAATGGAAAATTTATACTTTCATAGAGCCCTTTAAAAATATTTTTGTTTTTCTCTGTTGTCAGCAGTAAAAAAGAACTGTATGGCTCTAAAGGGGAAACTCAGTCAATGAGATTGATAGGCACAGACCTATATATTAGTGGGAATTTAGTATCTTTTTAGTTATGGACTAGACAAAGTCCTGTGTTTCGTGTGTGTGTGTGTTAGATACTGTGACCTAGTGAGTATAGTGAAAACTGAAAATCATGTATGGCATATTAACAGTATTCTTTATGAACATAAAATCAATACATTTATTCTCTAACATTCTAAGTTTTGAGTTTGAAATAGATTCTCTGAAAAAATATCAGCATTATCAGTGTTTTCTGTAGTGTATTGAATTGCATTGTTAGAATTTTTAAGGAATCTGTTAAATGCTGTTAAATGGCTTGATTTCGACACTGAATTGTGTTGCAACTGTAGCTTAGTTTTAAACTTATTATCTTAAAATATATGAATGAAAATCATTCAGGGATTGCATTAATTCCTATTTTTCTATATTGTTTGAGGAATAATATGGGTAATAAAATAGATGTTCTAAGAAAGTTGATGTTATTGATCTTTAGTTGCAGCTCGACATGGATTACAGAGTCTTGGAAAAGTCGGTATTTCACGGCGTATGCCTCCACCTGCTAACCTCCCGAGTCTTAAAGCAGAAAACAAAGGCAATGATCCTAATGTAAATATTGTACCTAAAGATGGCACAGGGTGGGCATCAAAACAAGAGCAACATGAAGAAGAAAAGTGAGTCAAAGTCTGTTAAAGAATGAAGCCCTTCCCCTTTCATTGTAGGGAACTTATGTTTGAGTACCTGCTATTTACTAAGTGTTATGCTGTCTGTATTACATATTACATATTTTATACTCTTTAAAGTCTTTTTACTATAGTAACTTTTGGTTAATTTTCCCTATTAAAAGTATTTCTATTTGTCAGGGTAGAACAGATGACAATTGCAAATCACAACCTTGCTTATATCATAGCCTTTATTAGGCTCCCCCTTCTCTTAACTACCACCAACTCCAGTATTCCCTTTCCAATATGATTAAGAGTTGACTCTGATACCTAAATTTCATGATACTAAGGGTGTCTGTCTGCCAATTTACTGTGTATCTCTAGCATTGAAATTGCCTGATGTTTCATAGGTGCTCAAGTAATAATTTGTATATACTCTAGCAAGAAAGCTAGGATAGAATTAATAGTGTCCATCTTAGTCATCGTTCTTTCAACAACTATTTAGACTTCTGTGTGTCAAGGATTTTGCCAGGCTTTTAGCTAATTGAATGACCAAGCCTAAATAGTGGTAATTTTAAAAAATAAGATAAGCCATTGGATACTTGATGTTTTCTTGCCTATCTCTTATCAAAATTCTATACTCCTGCCTGGGGAGATTTGTATAGTAAATGTGACTACTTCTATAGAAATTTATCACATACTTATGCTTGTTAGCTGTAGTAAAATTATTTTATAGTATTGAGTCAGTTATAGGTATGAGTGTACCAGAAGTATATTGCATTTTGTGAGTGTCTTAACTACTTTCTTATTTTTAAGCATTACCTCATTACAAGAATTGAATAAAACTGTACAGCCTTTCAAAATACCTTTTACTCACGTGAATGTATTAGGCAGATTGCTGTTACCTCTTTGAATAACAGTAATAAGTACAGTGGTGATCCCGTTGACTTCCAGGTGGAGAGTTTGCTTAGCTTTAGCCCTCAGCTAATTTCACCATTCCAGACTGTATGTATGTTTATACTGCTATTTTTAATTATAAGTGTTCACTTCTTCAAAGCAGATATTTGTTAACTATGTTCCATTGAAAGTGTGTGTGTGGTTTTTTTTTTTTTTTTTTTTTAAACAAAATGGAAAACAAGCAAAACTCATCTCATTGGGTTATTCAAAGGCAGAGATGAAAGGGGATAAAAATAGCCATAAATCATTTAAAGGAATGTTGCAGAGAGAAAACATTTATAGGAGATTTACCAATGAATAAACATATAGCCAAAATAATTTGTACACAGATTTACCTTAAATATAATACTGATTTTATTTACACGTACAGTATCTGAAATAATGGATTCATATTTTTTTTTAAGAACACCAGAAGTGCCACCAGCACAGCCAAAACCTGGGGTTGCAGCTCCCCCAGAAGTAGCACCTGCTCCCAAATCATGGGCCAGTAACAAGCAAGGTGGGCAAGGAGATGGTAAGTGGACATTAGTTGGGGAAACTGCCTAGGCTTGATAGTTACTGAACAGCCATGCAGGAGATAAAGGGTGAACTGTGTTTTGGTAGAGCCATAAAGCATTGTTAAAGGATATACTTTCGAGGCTCTTAAAAGGTTTTTTAAAAAATCTCTTGGGCTAGCTAAATTCCAGTGTCAAGAGCCATGCACGAGTCAATGATACTGGTTAAGAAAAGGAGTCTTTAAGATACCCTCTGCCCCACATTATTTTATCTTTACGTCTACATATCCAAGCAAAGCTTGTACCTTCAAAGTATCCAGCCATTGCATAGATTGTGAGAAACCATACTCATTTTTCAACTGTGTCCCCAACTTCTCCTGTTTCCGACATGCTGCCAGGATTTCCTGAAAGAAGAGCTAGAAAGTAGCCATAAAGCACCACTGCTGTAATATTACCCTTTTCCCCAAGGAATGATGGAATCCCCAGCAGAATTTAGTTTTCCTACTTTCAAAACAGGGACTGTCTATAAAACATTCTATGGAAGAACCGATCTGGGCCCTCAAGCTAATAAAACTAGCTCTTTTAATTTAAAAAAATAGGTAGATAGGAAGTTGGGTGAATAGTGAGGTGCAGTCATCTCAGCTGTAAATTAAAGTAAAGTAAATGAAGCAGTAAATTAAATAAAGGCATTTTAGCCTCATCTTGAGCTTGGAGTCTTTATTCATCAAACACTATTTCAGTAATATGATTTGAACGAATTCTGAGAATTCTTAGCAAAGGAATTTGATGGGTATTGAAAATGTAAGGAGTTGTAATGAAAGAGAAACAAGAGAAGCTCTTCACTTGCATGGTCATCTTAAATGAGTCCTCTGGAATGGTGCTGGAAGATTACTGTCTTAGACTTTCATCTCCTCATGGCTGATCATTAGCTTTTCAAAGGAGTCTAGATGAATTTTAAAGATTTATGGCTATGAACAGTCATCACTGAAATGTGGAATAATTTATGAGAAAGAGGCAGAGAGCTCTATCCTGGAAGGGTGGCTTGTATTATCTTCAGTATAAAAGTTACCTTTAATTTTTTTTTTTTTTTTTAATCTATAGGAATCCAAGTGAATAGTCAGTTTCAGCAAGAATTTCCCAGCCTGCAGGCAGCTGGGGATCAGGAAAAAAAAGAAAAGGAAACAAATGATGACAACTATGGACCTGGACCCAGTTTACGCCCACCAAGTAAGAGTACTTTCTCTTTAATACAAAGTGAGATCATATTTGTATATTATCTTGCAATACAACCTCCTGCTTGCTGTTGTATGTATGATTTGCCTAGTTTGAAAAGGCAGACTTAGTACTATAGTCACTTGCTACTCAGGTGTGATTTTTGCAGCGACAGTATCAACATAACTTGAGAACATGTTAGAAATGTGTAATCTTGGGCCTTGCATCCAACTTACTAAATCAAAATCTACATGTTAACAAGATGTCCAGGTGACTTTCATGTATATCAATGTTTGGACTTTTCTATATTAGTAAGTTTTTGAGCAAGCTTTGAGCAAGTTTTGAGCAATACTTAATACTGTATTAATATTTGGTGATTCCTCACTTTCTGAGCTCAAACTGAGGAAACAAGTAATTTTGGATAGTGAGGGATAGTTTATGTACATTACAAAGCAAAAACTAAAAATAGAAGTATAAAATTTTTGAGGGATTTTTAAATGTCTTCTTAATTGTGATAGCTTCATATTGTCATTACCAAGTATCTTAAAGTACCTTGTTTACATGGGGAGGTTCATCTATGACAGAAGTGTTTACAAATTCCGTATTTCTTTTTTTTTTTTTTGAGACAGAGTCTCGCTCTTGTCACCCAGGTTGGAGTGCAGTGGCGCGATCTCGGCTGACTGCGAGCCCCGCCTCCCGGGTTCACGCCATTCTCCTGCGTCAGCCTCAGCCTCTCGAGTAGCTGGGACTACAGGCGCCCGTGACCACGCCCGGCTAATTTTTTATATTTTTAGTAGAGATGGGGTTTTGCCATGTTAGCCAGGATGGTCTCGATCTCCTGACCGCGTGATCTGCCCGCCTCGGCCTCCCAAAGTGCTGGGATTACAGGCGTGAGCCACCGTGCCCGGCACAAATTCCGTATTTCTAATAACCTGATATATTTTATATTTTTTGGCTCTTATCAGATCTAAATAAATCTAAATTTTATTTTTATTTTTCAAGCGTCATAATGTGGTTGGTGCATTTGTATTAGAAATAGATGTGCCAACTCCTCTTTTCTTGTTCAGTTGAATTTTCAGTTATCTATTGCTGCATAACAAATTTAGCAATGTAAAACAACAAACTGAACTATACTTATGATATCCCACTGTATCTGAAGGTCAGGAATCCAGGATCAGCTTAGCTTGAGGTTCTGGCCAAGGGACTCCTCTCTCAAAGCTGCAGTTAAGCTGTCTAAAGATGACTTGACTGGGGCTATACTTCCAAACTGGTGTAGCTATTGGCTCTTTACTTTCATGGTCTCTTAGTGGGGCTGCTTATGACATGGCTTTTGCAGAATAAATGATGAGAGACAGATATCCTCCACCCAAGACAGAAGCCCACAGTCTTTAATAACTTAATCTGGAAAGGGACATGCTATCACTTCTGCCATATTCTACAGGTTACACAGACCAACCCTGCTATATTGTGAGAAGATACTACACATGGTGTAAATACCAGAAGATAAAGATAATTTGGGCTATCCAGGAGACTGGTTACCATGCAGTGTTTCTTAGCAAAACCACCTAGCTGTTTTATTTGGTTAAGTGTAGTTACACCAGATAATTTCACACAGTCCGTTCACTTGGGGGCATCTGTAACTAGCAATGATATACTGGAAACAGACAAATGAGAATATCACTGTCAACCCTTCCAGATTGTAGAAGTCCCATCTTCCTTCCCTCAGGAAACCTCAGGTGTGTCACTCTGAAACATGGCCATCTGATATAGGGAGAGCAGTGATTTTCATCTCTATACCAAATATTGTTAAAGCCTCATAGAGAAGTTCTAATATTTTCTTCTCCCACCCCAGTATTTGCTTGTGGTGACACCCTCTGAGGTACATCCTCTCCACTTTGGAAGTCACTACTACCCAAACACCTTGAAAGCATTAGTAGGACCTGGATTAGACTTTTCCTGCTCTTTCACTCTGCTTACTTGCTTTCATGTTCCTGAAATGTGCCTGGTTTGGTTTCACTTTGTTCCATTTTCAGATTTTTATCTTTTTCCTTTTTTCTCTGCTTCCATACTAGATGTTGCTTGTTGGAGAGATGGTGGTAAGGCTGCTGGCTCACCTTCGTCATCTGATCAAGATGAAAAGCTCCCTGGCCAGGATGAAAGCATAGCTGGAACATCAGAGCAAAATGATATCCTCAAAGTGGTGGAAAAGAGGATAGCTTGTGGTCCTCCACAGGCTAAACTGAATGGACAGCAGGCTGCTCTCGCTTCCCAGTATAGAGCTATGATGCCTCCTTATGTGAGTATTGTTAAATGAACAAGCAGTCAAACAAGAGGCTTTTGATCTGGGGTCCGAGGAGCGAATTGTTACAGGGAAAAGTTTAGGTCTTTATTTTCGTTAACATCTAACTAAAAATTAGCATTTTCTTTTATTGTATGGTGTATTGTGAGAAGGGACTACACGTGGTGTAAATACCAGAAGATAGAGATCATTTGGGCTATCCGGGAAACTGGTTACCAAGCAGTGTTTCTTAGCAAAACCACCTAGCTGTTTTATTTGGGTAAGTGTAGTTGTACCATATAGGAAACAAATCACAGAACTATCAGCAGTGTCTTTATTATTTTTTTTTTTTTTTTTTTTTTTTTTTTTTTTGAGACGGAGTCTCACGCTGTTGCCCAGGCTGGAGTGCAGTGGCGCGATCTCGGCTCACTGCAAGCTCCGCCTCCCGGGTTCCCGCCATTCTCCTGCCTCAGCCTCCTGAGTAGCTGGGACTACAGGCGCCCGCCACCGCGCCCGGCTAATTTTTTGTATTTTTAGTAGAGACGGGGTTTCACTGTGGTCTCGATCTCCTGACCTTGTGATCCGCCCGCCTCGGCCTCCCAAAGTGCTGGGATTACAGGCTTGAGCCACCGCGCAGCAGTGTCTTTATTATTAACAGAGATTGTAGATATTTTCATATCACATTACATTCAACATTACTTCAAAATAATTATTAGACCCATAGATAATGATCTAATAAAGAAACACATACATTACCATACCACAGATTTATTTTGTAAATACAGAGAACAATTACACTAAAATTCTGTTTAATATAATTGTTTTTCTTTGCAATATTTTTGTATTTTACATTATGCATTTAAAATGTTTTCCTGAGAGGAAGTCCATAGGATTCATCAGACTGCCAAAGGGGTGGTTCATGGAAAAAAAGATAAAGAACACTTGCTGTAGTTTCAAGGTTTTTATTTGTGTGCTTTTAATATTTTTGTCAAACTTTTTTTTGTTTTTTTTTTTTGGAGACAGAGTCTTGCTCTTTTGCCCAGGCTGGAGTGCAGTGGTGTGATCTCAGCTCACTGCAACCTCTGCCCCCTGGGTTCAAGCAGTTCTTGTGCCTCGGCCTCCTGAGTAGCTGGAATTACAGGCATGTGCCACCACGCCTGTTTTTTTGTTTGTTTGTTTGTTTGTTTGTTTTTAAGTAGAGTTGGGGTTTTGCCATGTTGGCAAGGCTGGTTTTGAACTCCTGGCCTCAAGTAGTCCGCCCACTTTGGCCCTTCAGAGTGTTGGGATTACAGACATGAGCCATCTCGCCTGGCCTTTAAACTTTTTTTTAATGGAAAGTTTTAAACATCTGCAAAAATAAAGATAACAGTGCAGTGAATCTGCCTCTTTTCCCACCACTTTTCTTTTTGGAAACAGAGTCTCGCTCTGTCACCCAGGCTATAGTGCAGTGGCATGATCTCGGCTCACTGCAACCTCTGCCTCCTAGGTTCAAGCAATTCTCCTGCCTTAGCCTCCTTAAGTAACTGGGATTATAGCCGCCCACTACCATACCTGGCTAATTTTTGTATTTTTAGTAGAGACAATTTTGCCATGTTGGCAAGGCTGGTCTTGAACTCCTAACCTCAAGTGATCCACCCACCTCAGCCTCCCGAAGTGCTGGGATTCCAGGTGTGAGTCACCATGCCTGCTCTTTTCCTACCACTTTGGATTACGAAAGCAAATCCAAGATATTTCTATTTTAGTAAATATTAAATATTTAGTAAATATTAAATATTTCATCAGTAAATATTTCTATTTTAAAGGATAAAGACTTGGGGAGAAAGTTTGCAATGCTGTTATCATACCTTAAAAGAAAACTAATTCCTTGATATTCTTGAATATTATGTTAGTGTCCCAGTAATTGTCTCATAATTAGGATACAGGCAACATCCATTCCTTGAGATTGGTTCATACTTCTTTTAAGAATCTTGTTACCTACAGATATCTCCATCTCCTGTTTCCTTTGGTGCTTATCTGTTTTAATTTGTTAACCTGTAAAGTTCCTCAGATTTTGGATTTTGTTGATTCTATCTTTAGTTACATTTAATACATACTCTTACACCCACCCCTGCCCTCCTGCCACATTTTCTGAATTATTAGTTAGATTTGGTATCCTCGTTCTTTGTTTACTGTCAGCCCAATGTAAAGTTGTAAAGCAAGTCACATGTGCCTGGATACATTTACTTTTCCAGGAGACTCATTACTCTCATAGGAAACAAAAATCTAGGTCATTTATTTAGTTTGTTTAACTTCTAATATTTGAATCCTAAATATCCATCATACTTTCCATTCCTTCATATTGGTGGTGTTATTTTAAAATATGGAATGCTTCATAAATTTGCATGCTATTTTTATGCAGGGACTGTGCTGATCTTCTCTATATTCTTCCAATTTTGCTGCCAAAGTGAGCATATACATTACTATTTTTAATCATTCTAGACTAACAGAGGGAAATGAATGATTAAGTACAATTACTTGTTAAATGTTTTTTGCTCTGATGCCCAGGCTGGAGTGCTGTGGCACCATCTCGGCTCACTGCAGCCTCCACCTCCCAGGTTCAAGTGATTCTCCTGCCTCAACCTTCCAAGTAGCTGGGATTACAGGGGCACGCCACCACACCCAGCTAATTTTTGTATTTTTAGTAGAGACAGGGTGTCACCATGTTAGCTGGGCTAGTCTTGATCTCCTGACTTCAGGTGATCTATCCTCCTTGGCTTCCCAAAGTGCTGGGATTACACGTGTCAACCACTGTGCCTGACCGTTAAATGTTTTCCTAAAAGAAGTTTAGGAGTATGCTGACCTGGCCTTGAAAAATGATTTATACCCATTAGAAATGGGTAGGAAAAAAAATTCCTTTTTTCCTAATCATTTTCAATTTGCGCTACCAAAGATCCCTGAACTTTCAGGTGAGAGGGTAGGATAGGAAAGAGGGGAGACCAAGTGGGCATCATTCCCACTTTCATCAGCGATTATATTTGAATAATGTGTTCCGCTAATTAACAAAAACATTTAAATATCACTACTATATACTGAGAATTTAAAATTTGTTTCTATAATGAATTTTCTGGCAAATTCCTAGACGTTAAGCATTTAAGACCACATGAAATTATGCCTGGAATGACCAGATGAAGGATTTAATGCAGCTTTAGCTATGAACATATGCCTCCAGTAGTGTCTTTATTAACTTCAGTATAGAAGTGTGATGCTACTGAAAATTCTCCAGAGTATCCCTCAAAGTTTCCCCAGCTGAGTTTCAGCTGTTGCTGGGCTTAATTAACATTGCTTCAACTGACTTAAGAGAAATTTCTTCTTTTTCTTCTTCTTCTTCTTTTTTTTTTTTTTTTTTTTTTTTTTTTTTAAAAGTCGAAGTCTCACTCTGGCGCCAGGCTGGAGTGCAGTGGTGCTATCTCAGCTCACTGCAACCTCTGCCTCCTGGGGTCAAGTGATTCTCGTGTCTCAGCGTCCTGAGTAACTGGGACTACAGGCGCACCCACCACACCCAGCTAGTTTTTTTGTATTTTTAGTAGAGACAGGGTTTCACCATGTTAGCCAGGATGGTCTCCATCTCCTGACCTAGTGATCCACCCACCTCGGCCTCCCAAAGTGCTGGGATTGCAGGTGTGAGCCACTGCACCTGGCCCAGAATTTTCATCTTTAGACAGCATAATCATATAAACATCCTTGCTTCAAATGTAAGGTAATTTTCTTATCTAACACATAGTTACTACTTTCTTTTTAGAAAAACTAGTCTTCTATTTTAGGATATAAATTGTGTTTTTACAGTAATACAATTTCATATTATTTACATAATTTTACTTGGATATAAGCAAATAGTAAATGACCAAGCTATTCTTTGACACTTCCTCCCTTCAAAATCATAGGATGAATCCCTTGGTGTTATTTGTTCTCAGAATCTATCTTATGTCTCCTCTTAAGTTTAGTTTCCCAGAGCCAAGTTCCTACAGAGAATAATATCTGGACCTGTTTGGGACTGTTTATAATGATCATTTGTGCAGTAATTTGATTGAGAATTCACCTATGCCATATCCGTAGAAAATTTTTGGGTAGCTCTCTGTCCCCCTTTTCCAACTCAGTTCCTTAGATTGTGGACTGTCCCTTAATTTTATCTGAACTGAGTTCTTCTTCCCTACCCCTGCTACCCCTACTTTTTTCTATTTGAGGTGCTGGGGCTGGGGACTGATGTTATCCTCCTTATCCACAAATCTGCCTCTAATTATTCTACTCCTGCTTATGGAGAAAGGCCTACAGCATCTGCTTTTCGAATATTTTCACTTTGCTGTTTGCTGGGGTACATGTGTGTATATATCCTGTTGATGCAGTTACTTTAATGTAATTTATATCTTATTGATACAGTTACTTTAATGCAATTTTACATTACATATCTCGATACAGTTACTTTAATGTGTACATACCTTGTTAATACAATTACTTTAATGTAATTTTATCAATATAATGCAGAAGTCTTTCATATGATGTGCTCTAGTTATTCTATTTGTAAAGAGTTGGTAGAGGCAATGGCCTTGGAAATGGGTTGCTATTGAGGATGAATGATGATCTATGCTAGCAGGTAACAGTCATTAATAGTTTTATTCATTTTAATCATTGTTTCTATAAATTATAACTTCAGGCCTAGGCTCAGATTTTTATGTATTTATGTGTGTGTGTGTATATAGATATATATAATTTTTTTAAATAACTGGGTTGCTAAATTTATCGAAATTTTTTGTTTCCTTCATTCAGATGTTTCAACAGTATCCAAGGATGACATATCCTCCTCTCCATGGTCCCATGAGATTCCCACCTTCTTTATCTGAAGGAAACAAGTAAGGCTATTAAATGATTAAAGTCTGTAAGGAATATGTATATGCTTGTTAAGATTTCCTGAAGGTGGAGTGGAGTGTGTGATTTTGAGTTGTGTAATTGATCGTTTTCCTGTCCTCACAGTACAGTTGTCATTAATAAATAATTGGCTAACTCTTATAAGACAGACCAGATATAATTCATTCTTTTAAACATTTAAATTAATTTACATAGGATTTTGAAAACTGAAAACCAGGCCGGGCACAGTGGCTCAACCCTGTAATCCCAGCACTTTGGAAGGCCAAGGTGGGTGGATCACAGGAGGTCAGGAGTTCAAGGCCAGCCTGGCCAGCATGGTGAAATGCTGTTTCTACTAAAAAAAAATACAAAAAATTGGCCGGACATGGTGGTGTGCACCTGTAATCCCAGCTACTCGGGAGGCTGAGGCAGGAGAATTGCTTGAACCTGGCAGGCGGAGGTTGCAGTGAGCCGAGATTGTGCCACTGCACTCTAGCCTGGGCGACAGAGCGAGACTCCGTCTCGAAAAAAAAGAAAACTGAAAACCATGGTCCTAAAATTGATGACACTTGTTTTTCTCCTCTTCCTTTCATGTTATGGACTCCCCCCCTTTTTTTTTTTTTGGCTTATTATGTGAGACTTGATCATCCTCTTGAATTATTTTCCTCAAAATTATGTGTTTTGAAGTTAGTTTTATTCATATTGTTATCCTTTAGCATATATTTGTTTTATCTTAAATGTTTGAGAATTCTTAAAAACTGTGTCAGCTGTTACTTAAGAGTTACGTATTATCCTATAATTACGTATTAATATTAATTTTTTCATACACGTCAATGCAGAACATATTATATATCTTGGTGTAGAAAACACTAATGTCGAAATGAACTAAATTCCAATCTTTTAGTATTCTCCCAATTTAGTATCATAAACTTTTGTGTCTTTTCCATGACCTGCCTTTCATTAGAGGCCTCCGAGGAAGAGGCCCACCTCCTTCATGGGCCTCAGAGCCTGAACGCCCATCCATTCTTAGTGCATCAGAACTGAAGGAGCTTGATAAATTTGATAACCTAGATGCTGAAGCTGATGAGGGTTGGGCAGGTAAGAGGCAAAATTAATTAAGTGCTTTAAATTGTTAGATGCTTTCAAGCAGCCAGTCTGAGTTTTCCTTAATTTAATAGGTGCTCAGATGGAAGTAGATTATACAGAGCAACTGAATTTCAGTGATGATGATGAACAAGGAAGTAACAGTCCTAAAGAGAATAACAGGTAAGTTGTGGTATGTTTTACTAATAACAGTATGAAATTTGTTGATACAATATTAACTACTTATGCAGAGAGGCTTTATTAACAGACAATTGTTATTTGTAGAATTTATATATTCTCTGAAGTTTTACTAAATAGAAGGTGATTAATGAGCTAGATTAATACAGTATACAGCTAATCCGTTAATTAAAATGTGTTGCGTCTCAAGAAAGTTGATTTAAAAACTTTATTAGGGTCGGATGCAGTGGCTCATGTCTGTAATCCCAGCACTTTGGGAGTCCGAGGCAGGCAGATCACTTGAGGTCAGGAGCTCAAGACCAGCTTGGCCAACATGGTGAAACCCTGTCTCTACTAAAAATACAAAAATTATCCAGGTGTGGTGGCACATGCCTATAATCCCAGCTACTCAGGAGGCTGAGGCAGGAGAACCACTTGTATCTGGGAGGCGGAGGTTGCATTGAGCTGAGATCATGCCACTGCACTCCAGTCTGGGTGACAGAGCAAGACTGTATCTCAAAAAAAGATATTTAGGTATTTAGCATCTAGTTTGGAGATCTTTTGAGAATTGGTATTAGGAACAATTTTAAACTGTTACTTGCTTGGCCTGATCCATATTTATAAAATTGGAGAATAATTCCCTGGGTAACTACAGCTGCTTCAGGTCCTCGATTTCTTAAAACTTAGTAAACTGCATTAGGGCCTTAGAAAATGGGGAGTTTTTTGTTTCTTTTTCCTTTATTCTGGAATATTGGAGCACCAGTCAGGAATATATGAGTTATATATCATAAATGTTGGGCTTTTAAAATATATGAAAGTTTGTAAGCACATTTGACATAATTTTTCAGTTATGGCATTGTGACAAACAATCGTTTTATGATCATGTAAGAGATACCTGTGATTTGCTGTGGCTTTGAAAAAATACTGTAGTTTATCTTTTTATTAAATCAGAATAAATTAGAATGCAGTTAAATAATAATTCCAATATTACCTAGTTATATTTGGATTATATTTCTTACATAGAGGAGATAGGAAATTATGTGATTATATTCTTTGGCCAGGATATATGCCTGACGTGTGTGTTTAGATTTGACAAATACTGTATTGCACTTTCATAGTATATATTTATTGAAAGAAGAAATTAGCACTAGTAGGTCACATACGCATCTCATTCCTTAATACATTCCCCCCGGGAAACCATACCGAAATAATTTTTTTTAATTGCCAAAAAAAATGTATGTACTTATGATAAGTTGGTCCACTTTATTTCTTCTGCATTTTGATTTTTCAGTGAGGATCAAGGTTCAAAAGCCTCTGAAAACAATGAAAACAAAAAAGAAGCAGATGAAGTTTCCAACGCTAAATCATCTTCTCAAATACCTGCCCAACCATCAGTAGCAAAAGTTCCCTTTGGGAAAGGACCTTCATTTAATCAGGTTTGTTGGACTCATGGAGATCCTTGTTATTTCAAGGATTATCTTGAATTAGTCTTATCACTGAGTGGAATGGGACTTAGGAAAAGGGAACTGTGTATTTTTTCTTGAATAGTCTTGAATCTATCATAATTTTTATTGCATTTAACCGGAATTATCAGTAGAGTAGCTAAAATTATCAAGTGAAAACTAAAGCTTCACCCTTTTCACCTTATGATACAGCTCAGTCATAGCAAAGTGTAGGGATGACATTTTTCTAAAATAAAATAAGCATTGCTGAAGTGCTTTACGGTTTATTGAATACTTAAATACTAGTCATTCTTTTTGTGTGAATGGTACACTATCTGTAGGGAAATCACATAGTGAGTAGGGACATCTAAAGTCTGAATCATTTTGAAGAACATTGTGAATGAAGGGAAATGTGTGTGCAACAGATATTTGAACCTACTTCTGAGATGGTAAACGGTTGCAAAAGATGCATTATAAACTGGGAATAAAAAGGGCTACTTTCAAGGGAGTCCGCTTATCTCTTTATTAAGGAATCAGTATAATTAGCATGTATTTGTTGGATTCATACAAAATAGATGGAGGAACTTGTCCCTTCTGAGGGCTAAAAGGAGGTAGCTAACAGTTTCTTTGACAGGAAAAAAAGTCAGTAAGAAGTGTGACTAAGTAGCATAATCATAGAGGGTACAAAATAAATTCTTCGAGAATTCATTTAAGGTAGAAAGCTGCAGAAGACTAAGTACTTGAGCTAATTCTTAAGCATGATTTAGCCAGTATACAAAGGGAATATAGCTATTATAAGCAGTGGAAACACATGTAGAGAAGTATGAGAAAACATGGCACATTCAAGAAATTCTAAGTAGTTTGATATGGGAGAGAGGTAGACTATATAAGAACCACTTCTTAAAAATGTATGCTCTACAATGGTTTTAATCTTAAGGCATTGATGATCCATTGAAGAATAAATTTATGAACCCTGAAAAAGAATAATTTTTAAAATAACATTTTAATAAAATTTTTTGTGTGACTTTTTACTTATTGGCATAATGGGGAATGAGAATTTTTCGTGAAAGAATAGAGGAATAGATGGAATATGTCTTTGACTTTTTTTGTGACAGTGGTATGTATATTAGCAAGTGAATGTTTCATATATTTTGTTCCATTATGTTTTAGATTTTAAGATCTCATATTTTTAGTTTGCCACTAGAAACGAATTGAGCTTACATAAATAAAATTTAGTAATTACAGGTATACCTCTCCCCAGTCAGATTTTCTGGATCAGAATTCCAGAACAGTTAGACTAAAATTCTTTTTTTCCCTCTTGAAACAGAGCCTTGCTGTTTCACCCAGGCTGGAGTGGAGTTGTGTGATCTTGGCTCACTGCAACCTCCACCTCATGGGCTCAAGAGATTCTTGTGCCTCGGCCTCCCGACTAGCTGGGACTACAATGGTGTGCCACCACACCCGGCTAATTTTTGTATTTTTAGTAGGGAAGAGGTTTCACCACGTTGGCCAGGCTGATTTTGAACTCCTGGCCTCAAATGACCCACCGGCCTCAGCCTTCCAAAGTGCTGGGATTACAGGTGTGAGCCACCATGCCTGGCTAAAATTTTTGTTTTAAAGTGCATTTGAGATTCTAACCTTGTTGAAATAGCAGAGTGATTCCATAAAAAGTAATCTTGTAATGAGTGATATGCTTTTATTTAAAAATAGAGAAGGAGAAAGATGTTTAGGAATCTTGTGATATTGAGAAAATCAGTACATTGAGAAATATTTTTTTTTTTTTTTTTTTGAGATGGAGTCTTGATCTGACTCCCAGGCTGTAATGCAGTGACATGATCTTGGCTCACTGCAACCTCTGCCTCTCAGGTTCAAGCAATTCTTCTGCCTCAGCCTTCCAAGTAGCTGAGATTACAGGCGCCCACCACCATGCCCGGCTAATTTTTGTGTTTTTAGTAGAGATGGGTTTCACCATGTTGGCCAGGCTGGTGTCTAACTCCTGACCTTGTGATCCACCCGCCTTGGCCTCCCAGAGTGCTAGGCTTACAGGCGTGAGCTACCACGCCCTGCTGAAATATTTCTAATAGATATATTTTTCCTTTTTCTTTGCTTTTTTGAGACGGAGTCTTGCTCTGTCACCCAGGCTGGAGTGCAGTGGCACGATCTTCGCTCACTACAACCTCCACCTCTCAGGTTCAAGCAATTCTCCTGTCTCAGCCTCCAGAGTAGCTGGGATTACAGGCGCCCGCCACCACACCTGGCTAATGTTTGTATTTTTAGTAGAGATAGGGTTTTGCCATGTTGGCCAGGCTGGTCTTGAACTCCTGACCTCAGGCGATCCGCCTACCTTGACTTCCCAAAGTGCTGGGATTACAGGCGTGAATCACCGCACCTGGCCGATATATTTTTTATATGTTTATTTTTTAAGTAATTCTTTCAGGCTGGTGCAGTGGCTCACACCTGTAATCCCAGCACTTTGGGAGGCTAAGGCAGGCAGATCATTTGAGGTCAGGAGTTCGAGACCAGCCTGGCTAACACGGCAAAACCCTGTCTCTACTAAAAATGCAAAATTACCCGGTCGTGTTGGCACACACCTGTAATCCCAGGTATTTAGCAGGCTGAGGCATGAGAATTGCTTGGCGCTGGGAGACAGAGGTTGCAGTGAGCCAAGATCATGCCACTGCATTCCAGCATGGGCGACAGAGCAAGACTGTCTCCAAAATAATAACAGTAATTCTTTCTTCTTTATAATAGGAACGTGGAACGTCTTCACATCTGCCACCACCTCCAAAGTTGCTTGCACAGCAGGTAAATTTTAACTATATGCTTGTTTATGGATTATATGTTTTATTTGACCTTTTGTTTTGTTTTGGTGGAAAGACACCAAATTTTTTATTTAAAACTTTTATGAAACAGTTACTAACTTTTTACCTTGTGACTCTTACATGTCTTACTCTTCATCCTTTTCATTTTCATTCTCAGTTGATAAGCATGCTCCAAGTTTCACTAAGAAAATAAGAAGTAGCTAGGAGATAACTTTTTTTTTTCCATTTCACTGTATACTTTTTCTTCCTATTGTTTTTGCTGCTAAGGACACTTTTTTACTTTGTTCCTTGTATCCTTTTCCACTTTTGATAATGTTATCTCATCTTTTCAGAAAAACAACTTCACAAAGACCTCTCTGTTAACATTACTCCATCCCACTACCTTCCATCCCATTGCAGTGTCTACCCTGTTTCTCTGTTCTCCATCAGTGAAATTGTTTTAGTGAGCTATTTATACTTACCGTCTTTTGCTGCTCATTCTTTCATTAGCACTCTCCAGGCATGCTTTCTTTTCCCACTCTACCTTTGAAACTATTATTATCAGAGTCAATGATGACTTCCATCTTGACAAATTCAGTTTTCTTGTCTTCATCTCATTTAAATCTCAGCTGAGTCATTGACATAGTTGATTACTCCATCCCTCTTGTGTATATGCATATATTTTTAGAGACAGGCTAATTTTTTATCTTTTTGTAGAGATTGGGTTTCGCCGTGTTGCCCAGGCTAGTCTTGAACTCCTGAGCTCAAGCAGTCCTCCTGCTTTGGCCTCCCGAAGTGCTGGGATTACAGATGTGAGCCACCATGTCCAGCCTGGGCCGTTTTTGTTTTTGTTTTTGTTTTTTTTAATATCTTACAACTCAATAATAAGTAGTTAAACAAAAAGACTTGAACATTTGTTTCAGAAAAGAAAATGTAAGAATGCCCAGTATGCACATGGAAAATTACTCAGTATCTTTAGTTATTAGGGAAATGCAAGTTAAAATCACTGAGATTTTACTACACTGCCAAAATTAAAGACTGATGACACCATGTTTTGGCAAGGATGTACAGAGCAGCTGGCAACCTTATCCATTGGAAAACCTTATAACCACTTTGGAAAACAGTTTGGCAGTTTCTTGTAAATGAAATATATATTTACCCTATGACACAGGATTTCCACTTCTAGCTGTTTATCCAACAGCCATGAAAACGTTCATTTATGCAAAGACTTATACATGAATGTTCATAGCTGTTTTATTCATAGTTTAAAAACTGGAAGGGCCGGGCGTGGTGGCTCACGCCTGTAATCCCAGCACTTTGGGAGGCCGAGGTGGGCGGATCACAAGGTCAGGAGATCGAGACCATGGTGAAACCCCGTCTCTACTAAAAATAGAAAAAATTAGCCGGGCGCAGGGGCGGGCGCCTGTAGTCCCAGCTACTCGGGAGGCTGAGGCAGGAGAATGGCGTGAACCCGGGAGGCGGAGCTGGCAGTGAGCCGAGATTGCGCCACTGCACTCCAGCCTGGGCGACAGAGCGAGACTCCGTCTCAAAAAAAAAAAAAAAAAAAAAAACTGGAAGCAACCCACATGTCTATCATACATGAAACAGCATGCCCACAATGGAATACTATCCAGCAGTAAAATGGAGCAAACTACTCATACATAAAATAACCTCACTGCCATTATACTTAGCAAAAGAAGTTTGTATAAAAGATGAAAGAAAGGACAAACAAAACTATACAAGGTTAGGGTCGGGGTGCTTGGGGCCACAGCGGGAGGAAGAGGAGTGATGGAAATGCTGTGTCTGCATTGGAGCAGTGGTTACACAGGTGTATCATTTGTCCAAACTCATCAAACTATACACTTAAAATATGTGCAGCACGTTTTAAGTAAATTTTACTTCTCTGAAGTGAATTGTGTAAATTAGGTACTTATATATTTGGTTTTTCAGCTTATCTCTGAGCTGTGGATGAAGAAACTCAGCACCAGAGAACTGAAGTAGTTTGCACATGATAGCACTATTAGTACATGGTAGTCTGCATTCATTTAAAAAGACGTTCAGTCAAGTGTTTTCGTTGTATCATTGTTTAATCTTTTTGTAAGCATTCCAGCTGGGTTACATACGGCTTTTAAGATTTCTTCACCCTAGTAGCTTTAAAAATCAGTATGTTAAAGAAATTTTTTTGTTACTTTTATTGTTTTTGCATTGTTGCAAGCAGTGATTTTAAAAGCTGTCATTGTTTTATAACACATTAATGAAAATTCAGTCATTGAAACTTGGATCTTTCAGATGATCCTCCCATTCTCCACTCCGGGTTCTAGATAGTTTTTCTGGATCTTTCAGTCTAAAGATAGAACTTTTCTTCACCCAGACTAATTTGTAGGAATTTCTTCTTTGGGGTATCATTACAGCACTGTCTCTGTCTTTTTCACCTTGCTTCTTTGGCTCTGCGCTTTTTACCCGTAGCTGTACCTTAATTTTCTCAGAGCTAACATGCCATCATTTTGGATATTTAATACCTTCATTTCTCTCTCTCAGGCATTCCAGCTGTGGCAGCTGCTTCTAAAGCATTCATGCTAAATTTCCTTTGTCTCTAACTAGATTTTGAGATTCACTGTTGTGCTTCTAATTTTATTCAACAAATACTGACTGAGCAACAATGTCTGGCACAATAAATAGGTACATACTCAGTAAACATTGGAGAGCTGGATTAATCTGGTCTTAGTTTGGTGAATTATCTAGATGTAATATATTTCCCATCTTATGTGTTTTCATTTTAATGTGTATGTTCATCAGAGAAATTTCTGATACTTTTGTGGGATTTTTCCTTCTCCATGCCTGATACCCAATGTTAGTCAGAAATAGAGTTGTCATACTCATCTGATACCTTAATGTTTCAGCATCCACCTCCAGATCGACAGGCAGTACCTGGAAGACCGGGCCCCTTTCCCTCCAAGCAGCAAGTAGCTGATGAAGATGAAATATGGAAGCAAAGACGAAGACAACAGTCAGAAATTTCTGCAGCAGTAGAACGTGCTCGTAAACGGCGTGAAGAGGAAGAGCGAAGAATGGAAGAACAAAGGAAGGCGGCTTGTGCAGAGAAACTGAAACGATTGGATGAGAAGCTTGGCATCCTGGAAAAACAACCATCTCCAGAGGAAATTAGGGAAAGGGAGCGAGAAAAAGAACGGGAGCGTGAGAAAGAACTTGAAAAAGAACAAGAACAGGAACGAGAGAAGGAGAGGGAAAAAGAGAGGGAGAGACAGCAGGAAAAGGAGAAAGAGCTGGAGAAGGAGCAGGAAAAACAAAGAGAAATGGAGAAAGAAAGAAAGCAAGAAAAAGAAAAAGAACGGCAGAAAGAAAAGGAAAAAGAACTACAAAAGATGAAAGAACAAGAAAAGGAATGTGAGCTGGAGAAGGAAAGGGAGAAATTAGAGGAGAAAATTGAACCCAGAGAACCTAATTTGGAGCCCATGGTAGAAAAACAAGAAAGTGAAAACAACTGTAATAAAGGTTTGATACTCTTCTTCATTCTCTTTTATAAACTTTACAAAGAGCTTTTTGTTGGTTACAGTTTGGGGGTTGTATATTTTAAATATATGTCATCAAAATAAAAACGATTGTTTTATGATAGCATTTCCAGTACAAAATATGGGCTAGAGCCATGTTTTCTAATTCTGTATATGAACAGACATCTCTGAAGTGTTTCTCAGTTATTAGATGGGCTTCATTTCTGTTTTATCTGCAGAATTGTATTGACTTCCTAGTCACATGTACTGATTCTCCCCCTGCTTTTTTCTGACTCCAAGACATTTAACTAAACAAAATCTCATTTGTTCACATGCATGAATACCTCTAAAACTGAACTGGCATAGAGCTTAATGAGAATGTTGGATTATCATCATTAAATGACTGCACCTAGCTCATAATTTCAGGTTTGCTGTTTAATCAGTTTAAACATGCAAGCTTCCATGGTGTAGTTGATATGCTATTAAACTGTAGTTTCCTAGAGTAATTATACTTTAAAATAAAATTCTTTTTCTAGATCTAATCAACTTTTTTGTTCTTCTCCAAGTTGGCTTGTAGACTGATTAATGGCATTCAAATATAGTATAAAGTCTTGGCAAAGTTAAAGTTCAGGGTTTTTTGTTGTTGTTGTTTTGTTGTTGTTGTTTTTTGAGACAGAGTCTCACTCTGTCTCCAGGCTGGAGTGCAATGGTGGAATCTCAGCTCACTGCAAACTCTGCCTCCTGGGTTCAAGCCATTCTCCTGCCCCAGCCTCCCGAGTAGCTGGGACTACAGGCGTGTTTCACTGCAACCAGCTAATTTTTGTATTTTTAGTAGGGGCGGGGTTTCACCATGTTGGCCAGAATAGTCCCGATCTCTTGACCTTGTGATCCGCCTGCCTCGGCCTCTCAAACTACTGGGATTATAGACGTGAGCCACCGCGCCTGGCCTAAAGTTTAGTTTTAATGAACGACTTGAATTAAAATAGAAATGCAGTTTTATTTCAGTGTATTTTCTGATGTGGAAATATTGTAAGTTTTCTAACCTGACCTCTCATGCTCTTTTCTACAAGGCACTGCTGCTTAAAATAATAAGAATGTGTTTTTAAAAATAAAGTTTTTATTTATATGCAGGGTTACCTTCAAACTTGGCTCTTAATGTAACCGTAAGAGTATGAGTATTTTATCTTTAATTTTTTTTATGAAATAAAGGCCATAAAGGCCAAAAAGACCTTCATGGATCATTTGTTAAGACTCTAAGATTTCAGATTTTTTTCGTAGTAATCAATCTAGAGAAACTGTGCTATTGATAGTGGGCTTATATTACATAAGTACTTATGAAGATTGCTCGTAACACCAAAATAGTGAAATAAAGTGTTCACAAGAGAAAGGAAAACATTATCATAGTTTAATAAGTTTTATTTGTGCTTTTATTTTCATTCACATTTTATATATTCTCATGGCAAGCTAATTTTAGCTTGGTTTAACAGTGAGATATACCCATGTGATTTTTTCCCCCCTCAATTCTGATACTAGACACATACAATTTTTTTGTTTGTTTTAATGCTCTCTGAGATGTTCTCAAGACACATGTGATTTTAAAGTCAGTGCCTATGTAGCTCTTCTTCTTCCAGTGTATTATTTTCCCTTTCAACGTTCTTTTTTTTTTTTTTTTTTTTTGCTGTGTTGCCCAGACTGGTCTCAAATTCCCAGGCTCAAGTGACCCTCTCACCTCAGCCTCCTGAGTAACTGTTATTACAGTCGTGCACCACCATGACCTGCTCACTCTTTTACAACATTCTTAATATTGAATGTAATCCAAGCAATAAAAATGTTATTTGTGATTCTTAACAGCATGCTTTTACATTGGGAGATAATCTTCCATTTTAAATTCATTACTAGTCATTTGAGAAAAGAATTGTAATAAGCATGGCTTTGTAATTGTGACAAATGACATTCTAGAATGAATTATGTTTGAAGATAACTGGTGATCACTCTGTTGTCTTCAGACTTAAACTCATTAGTTTTCCTTATAGATAATAGTCCCTTTATCCAATAAATAACTAAACTCATTAGTCTTCCTTATAGATTATAGTCCCTTTATCTAATAAATAACTAAATAAACCAACATGCTCTCTTTTTAAGTGTTTGTAGGCCATTTGTGTTTTCATGTAGATTTTAATGAACTACCAGTAAATACTGACAATTACATTGATGTTTATTGAAACAAAAAATAGGTAGAGTTGGAAATGTTTCATTATTTAAAAAAAAATCAAACAGATTTTATATGATGAAGCATTTGGATCTCTGCTCTCCATCTCTAAGAATGCAGCTTTTAGGAAATCTAAGGTTTTGATAATCTAATGTTACCTCATTGATAACTACCAATGTTAAAGTAGAAAATAATGTTTTAGGGTGTGGAGGATATTTTCTTCCTCATTAACTTTTATTATACCTCAGTCTGTGTAAAAACCATGTGTTTGATAAGTGTCATAGATGAATACCTTTCACCTTTTCTTTGAGCAGAGGAGGAACCCGTTTTCACTAGACAAGACAGCAATCGCAGTGAAAAGGAAGCCACACCAGTGGTGCATGAAACAGAACCAGAATCAGGGTCTCAACCTCGGCCGGCTGTATTATCTGGCTATTTCAAACAGTTTCAGAAGTCTTTACCTCCACGATTCCAGCGGCAGCAGGTAATGATAAAAATATTTTATCATGTATGTCTGATTGAAATGGTTATTATGCAATAATCTGGGAAATTAGACATAAAACTTATAATGCATAAAGCACACAAAGTTCCCTTGAAATTATTTTTCTTTGTAAATAAAAGTTAATGTGGGTTTTACCTTGACCTTCTGTGTCATTCCTTTTGATCTTCTGCCTCATTTATAGACACCATCTTCCATTTCTAGGAGATAGATTATACAGTGCTTGAGTATAAGGTAAAATGTTACAGTTCATCTTTCAGTCTTTTGTCTTGCCAACTCTGTTAAATATCTTTTGAACTCTTACTTTTCCTTCAAGGATTCAAAACAGGTGATTATTTTGTGATATGATTGATTATATTAATTTGTCATGTGGAACTAAAATCTCAAGATATGGGATCTTACTTTTTCAGGAACAGATGAAACAGCAGCAGTGGCAGCAGCAGCAACAGCAAGGTGTACTTCCACAGACTGTTCCTTCACAACCATCCAGTAGTTCTGTCCCTCCTCCACCACACAGACCTCTTTATCAGCCTATGCAGCCTCATCCTCAGCATTTGGCTTCTATGGGTTTTGATCCAAGGTGGCTCATGATGCAGTCCTACATGGATCCTCGAATGATGTCAGGCAGACCTGCTATGGATATTCCACCCATTCATCCTGGTCAGTTGAATTTGCATTTATAGTTTTACAGGATCAAAATTTTTTTTCCCCTGCTTTGAGTTTCAGTTCCTTTGAGAGTTGTAATCTAGGAAAAACTTAAACCTCTAGATTTTTAATCAAAATTATGTAACTTTCAGCATCAAGTAATTAAATATCTGACACTCATATTGCTTATGTGGCAAGAACAAAATACTACTTCATTTCTGTTTTGTGAGTATTATTTAAAACTTCAGATGGAAATAATTATGTCTTATTAACAGTATCTGTTATTGGCTACATTGTTTTTCTTCTTTAAAGTGTTTTCGGCATTTGAATTTTGTCCATACATTATATCTGTTCTTTTTCAAGTTCCTCTTCCATCATTTACCAACCTAACACTTGCATTTCCTTATAGGTTAGAGGGAAAAAAAAAAAGTGAATTTAGTAGTCTTTTATGGAATCCATCAGAATAAATCTAGATAATCTATTACCAAAATGTTACAGAGGAAAATTTAGGGATGATAAGCTGATCACAAATCATGATTTTTAAATTTATACTGGTATTTGGAAATTTAAGTGGCATATTTTGTAGAATATTGACCAACTAAGGTAGGTTAATGGAATTTAGGAAAGAATTTTCTCTGGAAGTTATGGTATAATTTTCATGATGTTTGTATTGACATCCGGAGTCACAGTACTTGGTGTCTGATTTTTATATGCATAATATTTTATTTCTTTTGAAGTGAAACAGGCCGCTATTGTGATTTTGCTGATTTTGCTTCCTCAGTTCTTAAATGCAATTTTTATTTAACAGCAGTGATAAAATTTCATTCACAGAACAACCCTTACATAATTTCCACCAGTCTTTTACTCAGGAAAAAAATGCTTTTAATATGGAGAATTCCATGTAACAATTAGTAATCTGTATTATATGTCTATCATGATTTTGTTTCTTTCATTTTTCAAAAGCCTCATTTCACCTTTTTCTCAACTTTCGTTATAGGAATGATTCCTCCTAAACCGTTAATGAGAAGAGACCAGATGGAAGGGTCACCAAACAGTTCTGAGTCATTTGAGCATATAGCTCGATCCGCAAGAGATCATGCAATTTCTCTTTCTGAGCCTCGTATGCTGTGGGGGTCAGATCCCTATCCTCATGCTGAGCCTCAACAAGCAACTACTCCCAAAGCAACAGAAGAGCCTGAGGATGTAAGGTAATAAATTATTTCAATTTAATAGACTATACAGAATATTTTGGTAAAAGGAAAACTGTATAGTGTTTCTGAAGATCATTCCAATTTAGGACTGAAGCATAAATCTGGTTTCCTTCTATTTAATTTAGCATACTGCACTTACTCTTTGGACATATTCTCTGTATTCATTAGGGCATTTTGTAACCTGGTTTTGTACTCAATTGTATGCTGTAATTTAGTATTAGATGTTGAAATTGGTAGGTTCTTTTTTGAGATAGGAACTTGCTCTGTTTCTCAGGCTGGAGTGCGGTGGTGTGATCTCGGCTCACTGCAGCCTTCACCTCCCAGGCTCAAGTGATCAACTCACCTCAGCTTCCTGAGTAGCTGGGACTATACGCGTACACCACCACACCGTGCTAATCTTTGTTTTTGTTTGTTTGTTTTTTGTTTTGAGACAGAGTCTTGCTCTGTCTCCCAGGCTGGAGTGCAGTGGTGCGATCTCAGCTCACTGCAAGCTCCGCCTCCCGGGTTCACGCCATTCTCCTGCCTCAGCCTCCCGAGTAGCTGGGACTACAGGCACCCACCACCACGCCCGGCTAATTTTTTGTATTTTTAGTAGAGACAGGGTTTCACCATGTTAACCAGGATGGTCTCGATCTCCTGACCTTGTGATAATCTTTGTATTTTTTATAGAGATGGGGTTTTGCCATGTTGCCCAGGCTAGTCTTGAACTCCTAGGCTCAAGCAGCCTGCCTGCCTTGACCTTCCAAAGTGCTGGGATTACAGGCGTGAACCATCATGTGCAGCCATTTGGGATGTCTTTATTGTAGAGTAGGTGTAAAGAAATTTAAGTGTATCTACAATGCTTATATAATCTAGCTAGATGTAATTTTTCCATTTTAACAGTATTTTAGGGAACATTTTTAAGGCCAAGATAAGGAGAAATATGATAATACAAAGTTGACTTTGAAATGGCACACAATTGGTGATGACTGTAATAATTTATAGCCATCCAGTTAGAACTTCCTGCCCTTTAATGGGGTGTGGTTTTTTTTGTAATGTTTTATAATTATTTGTAATTAATTGGGACAGATAAGCTTACTCTAGTGTACTCTTTCATTCTAGGTGGAAATTACTAATCTTGATAGATTAGAAATTCACATCAGCATGGTCTTAACTTTGTTTTTCCTTAAGGAATAAACTTCATTTATTTATTTCTATTTTTTATTTTTATTTTTTGAGAAGGGTCTCGCTCTGTCAGCCAGGCTGGAGTGCAGTGATGTAATCACAGCTCACTGCAGCCTTGACCTCCCAGGCTCAAGTGATCTTCCCACCTCAGCCTCCTGAGTAGCTGGGACTAAGGCATGTAGTACCATACCAGGCTAATTCTTGTATTTTTTGTCATATGGCCCTGACTGGTCTCAAACTCCTGGGCTCAAGTGATCCTCCTGCCTCCCAGAGTGCAAGGATTACAGGCGTGAGCCCCTACTCCAGGCCCTTTATTTTTTTATGTTTTATTTTATTTTTTTTTTTTGAAGCGGAGTTTCACTTTTGTTGCCCAGGCTGGAGTGCAATGGCGCCATCTCAGCTCACCACAGCCTCCGCCTCCCGGGATGAAGCGATTCTCCTGCCTCAGCCTCCTGAGTAGCTGGGATTACAGGCATGTGCCACCATGCCCAGCTGATTCTGTATTTTTAGTAGAGATGTGGTTTCTCCATGTTGGTCAGGCTGGTCTCAAACTCCCTACCTCAGGTGATGCGCCCACCTCGGCCTTCCAAAGTGAGGATTGGGATTACAGGCATGAGCCACCACACCCAGCCCCATTTGTGTTTGTGGTAGAAACCACTTAGAACATTAGATCTATCTTCTTAACAAAAATTTAATTATATAGTACCATGTAGTTAACTGTAAACACAATGTTATACAGCAGATCTCCAGAACATTTTTTTATCTTGCATGACTGAAACTTTATACCTATTTCCTATTTTTACCTTCACCTGTATTTCCTATATTATACCTATACCTATATTTCCTATTTCTCCCTACTCCTAGCCCCTGGCAGCCACCATTATGGTTTCTGCTTTGATGAGGTTGATTACTTCACGTTCCTCATGTAAGGTATTTGTCCTGACTGACTGACTTCACTTAAGCATAATGTCCTCAGGGTTTATCCATGTTGTAGCATATGACACTATTTCCTTCTTTTTTATCCCTGAATAATATTCTGTTGTATGTGTATACCACATTTTCTTTATCCATTCAGCTATTGGATATTTAGGCTGTTTCCACCTCTTGGCTACTGTGAGTAATTCTCCTCTAAACTTTTTATATAGCGAGAGAAAGATTCTCATTATGGTTAAGAGTCTTTGCTTCCTGTTTTAGAGGTATTATTTTGCTATATACTTCACGTGGGGAAGATTGCTTTGTTGGTTATACCTTTGAATTCTTATCATCATAGGTCTGAAGCTGCGTTGGACCAGGAACAGATTACTGCTGCTTATTCTGTAGAACATAATCAATTAGAGGCCCATCCAAAGGCAGACTTTGTCAGAGAATCAAGTGAGGCAGAAGTACAAAAGTTTTTAAGCAGATCTGTGGAAGATGTTAGACCTCACCATACTGATGCAAATAATCAATCTGCTTGTTTTGAAGCACCTGATCAAAAGACCTTACCCACTCCACAAGAGGAGCGGATTTCAGCTGTAGAAAGTCAGCCTTCTCGGAAAAGGAGTGTTTCCCATGGATCTAACCATATGCAAAAACCAGATGAGCAGAGAAGTGAACCATCTGCAGGCATTCCTAAAGTAACCAGCAGATGCATTGATTCAAAAGAACCAACAGAAAGGCCAGAGGAGAAACCAAAAAAGGAAGGCTTTATACGATCTTCCGAAGGACCAAAACCTGAAAAAGTATATAAATCTAAATCAGAAACTCGTTGGGGCCCACGACCAAGCTCCAACAGAAGGGAAGAAGGTAATGATAGACCTGTGAGAAGATCAGGTCCCATTAAAAAACCTGTACTTAGAGATATGAAAGAGGAACGGGAACAGAGGAAAGAGAAAGAAGGAGAAAAGACCGAAAAGGTGACTGAAAAAGTAGTTATAAAGCCTGAAAAGACGGAAAAGAAGGATCTTCCTCCTCCCCCACCACCACCTCAGCCACCAGCACCGATTCAGCCACAGTCAGTTCCACCACCAATTCAACCAGAAGCAGAGAAATTTCCTTCAACAGAAACTGCAACTTTGGCTCAAAAACCATCTCAGGATACTGAGAAGTCTCTGGAACCTGTGAGTACTGTTCAGGTAGAGCCTGCAGTTAAGACTGTAAACCAACAGCCTGTGGCAGCACCAATAGTCAAAGAAGAAAAACAACCTGAGAAAGTCATCAGCAAAGACCTTGTTATAGAGAGGCCTCGACCAGATTCAAGACCAGCAATTAAAAAAGAATCAACTTTACCTCCCAGGACCTACTGGAAAGAAGCTAGAGATAGAGATTGGTTTCCAGATCAAGGATACAGAGGTCGAGGCCGAGGTGAATATTACTCCAGAGGTCGAAGCTATAGAGGTTCTTATGGAGGGCGTGGCAGGGGTGGTAGGGGACACACTCGAGATTATCCTCAATATAGAGACAATAAGCCAAGAGCAGAGCATGTACCCTCAGGGCCTCTCAGACAGCGAGAAGAAAGTGAAACACGGAGTGAGAGCTCCGATTTTGAAGTTGTCCCCAAAAGAAGACGACAGCGGGGTTCAGAGACTGACACAGACAGTGAAATTCATGAAAGTGCAAGCGACAAGGATAGTTTAAGTAAAGGCAAACTTCCCAAAAGAGAGGAACGGCCTGAAAACAAAAAACCTATGAAGCCTCAATCTTCTTTCAAGCCTGATAATCATGTTCGAATAGATAATAGACTGCTAGAAAAGCCTTATGTAAGGGATGACGATAAATCTAAACCAGGCTTTCTTCCTAAAGGAGAGCCTACAAGGAGAGGCAGAGGGGGAACATTCAGGCGTGGTGGGAGGGATCCTGGAGGCCGTCCATCACGCCCTTCCACTTTACGAAGACCAGCTTATCGGGACAATCAGTGGAACCCAAGGCAGTCAGAAGTTCCTAAACCAGAAGATGGAGAGCCACCAAGAAGACACGAGCAGTTTATTCCTATAGCAGCAGATAAACGACCTCCAAAATTTGAGCGAAAATTTGACCCAGCTAGAGAAAGGCCTCGAAGGCAGCGTCCTACCCGACCACCAAGGCAAGACAAACCACCTCGATTTAGACGGCTAAGAGAGAGGGAGGCTGCTTCAAAATCAAATGAGGTGGTAGCAGTGCCCACAAATGGCACAGTTAATAATGTGGCTCAAGAACCAGTTAATACGATTGGGGATATTTCTGGGAATAAGACACCAGATTTATCTAATCAGAACTCTTCAGATCAGGCAAATGAAGAATGGGAAACAGCTTCTGAAAGCAGTGATTTCAATGAGAGGCGAGAGAGGGATGAAAAAAAAAATGCTGACTTGAATGCACAAACAGTTGTAAAGATTGGAGAGAATGTTTTACCGCCAAAGAGGGAAATTGCAAAGAGAAGTTTTTCAAGTCAGAGACCAGTAGATCGTCAGAATCGACGTGGCAACAATGGTCCACCCAAATCAGGAAGGAATTTCTCAGGTCCTAGAAATGAAAGGAGAAGTGGTCCACCATCAAAAAGTGGGAAGAGAGGGTGAGTACTTTGTTTTAAATATAGTTGCTTCCGCACCTTTAAAGAAGCTTAAAAGTAGAGTTCTTGGTTGAAGAGCCAGTCTAGATAAAGGACCAAAAAACATTGTTCTTCCCAAATGCTTTATTCTCTGTTCTCAAAGTGTAAGGGTGCTTAAGAAAGAGAGGCTAAGGTGTCTTAGGAGTCTTTCCCTGCTAAGTTACATTTTCCAGAAGAGTCCTCTTGGAAACTTGTAGCTTTGGGAAAATGTACGCATCTAGGGAGGGACATGTACGGTGTCCTTATTTGGTAAGTATCTGATGAGTAACCCTCCCTTCTTTCTCAGTTTCTCCTTATAAACCTCTAGTGCTACACAGGTGTCCTCCGAGGTTTAAATTAATGTTATAACCGTATACTTTATCACTCAATACTGGTTTCTTGAGAATTAGTGTTGAACATTAAGGATAAATTGTATTCTTATCTTGGGTTGCGAATCTATAATCAACAATCATCTATAGAGAGGCCCAGAAAACAAATCCCTGTTCTACTGCCAAGGACACCAGTAACATAATTGCCATGGCAATGGATTTTTTTTAAGAATTTTTCTCAAGTAAGCTAAACTTGGCCTGTTTTTTTAAGTATTAAGATGTTGGGCTGGGCGCAGTGGCTCACACCTGTAATCCCAGCACTTTGGGAGGCCGAAGCACGAGGTCCTCACACAAGGTCAGGAGATTGAGACCATCCTGGCTAACACAGTGAAACCCCGTCTCTACTAAAAATACAAAAAATTAGCCAGGCATGGTGGCAGGCGCCACCGGGAGGCGGAGCTTGCAGTGAACTGAGATCGTGCCACTGCACTCCAGCCTGGGCCACAGAGCAAGACTCCGTCTCAAAAAAAAAAAAAAAAAAAAAAAAGACGTTGGTTATAGTAAGCTAGTATTGATTTCTTTAGTATTAGAAAGCATTATAAAGTAGCAGTTAAGATTCAGAATGCCTAGGTTCAAATCTAGGCTCTGATACTTTCTAGTTGCTTACCCTTTGCATCCTCACCAGTAAAATGGGGAGAAAATAATAGCACTTAATGTGTGAAGATACTAAGATGATACTTGTGATGCACTTAATACTTGGTATATAGTAAGTAATCATCATTATGTGTGCCCTGCTTTTAGAGCAATTGCCAGGTTTGCAGCCTGAGCTGATAAGAATTTAAGAATTTATTTGGACTGTATGGTATTAATCTGAGTTCCTTAGGTTTACATACTTAGCACTTCAGGTTACTATACTCGTAAGGTATATTTGTCTGTTTTCTGTTGATATAACTAAATACCTGAGACTGGGTAATTTATAAAGAAAAGAAATGTATTTCTTGCATATCTCTTGGCTGCAAAGTCCAAGGTTGAGGGGGCCACATCTTGTGATGGCCTTCTTGTTGGTAGAGACTCTGCAGAGTCCCAAGGCACCATGCTTATCACATGGTGAGGGGGCTCACAAGAGATGGCAGGACTGGCTTTTATAACGGACTCATTCATTATAACTAACCAACTCCCTTGATAACCCATTCATTAACCTGTTAAGGATCAATCCATTCAGAAGGGCAGAGCCCTCATAACATAATCACCTCCCAGAGTTCTCACCGCTCACCACTGCTGCACTGGCATTAGGGACCAAGTTTCCAACACATGAACGTTTTCTTTTCTTTTTTTTTTCTGATGGGGCAGGTGGGGGATGGAGTCTCACTGTCACCCAGGCTGTAGTACAGTGGCACAATCTCGGCTCACTGCAACCTCCACCCCGCTGGGTTCAAGCATTTCTCCTGGCTCAGCCTCTCTAGTGGCTGGGATTACAGGCATGCACTACCATGCCCAGCTAATTTTTGTATTTTTAGAAGAGACAGGGTTTTACCATGTTTGCTAGGCTGGTCTCGAGCTTCTGGCCTCAGGTGATCTGCTCACTTCAGCCTCCCAGAGTGCCGGCCCCACACATGAACTTTTGAGGGATACGTTCAAACCACAGCATTAGAGAAGATATACTTGCTCTTCCAGATAATTTAGAAAGAGGAAATTTTTACTTGGAATTTGATTCCCTTAAAATTCCAAGAGAATCAGGATAACCAAAATAAATAGAATAGTTTATTTCCTGTAACCAAACAATTAGAATTTTAAGTAACAATACTCAAAGTTTTGATATGATTTTTGTGCCATGTAAATCTCAACTAAGTAGCAAGATTTTTGTGCCACCTAGATAGGTAGCAACAACTTTGAACCTATGGAAATGGCAGTGACGATTATAATTAAATGTTTTATAAGAGCACCATGTAGAAGAAATGAAGTCATTCCTAAAATGTTTGAGGTTATGGCCAGGGACATGGTAAGCTTTTATCTTGAGTAATACTATAGGCTAGGATGAAAATGTATTAGTAAACCCATTTCCCATGATCCTTTTCACTTGGAAATTTTAAAAAATCAACCTGAAATTATTCTTTTAGGAAATAAGAACTGTGGGGGATACATTTGGTTTGTGAAGTGAATTATTTCTATATTAAGGTTTTTAAAATAATTATATCAATGTGTAAATCTGATTACTTTTTTTAAATCTACATAGTTGTAAATACAGAATGCTTTTTAAAAATTTTTATTTTCATATGCTGCCCACTTTTGGAGAGCATCCATTTGTGAATACTTTGAACTTGCTTGGATCACAGAAATGTTCTATAAACAGTGTTAATTAGCTCATTTATAATATGATAGACAAATAGATTCTTTAAGAACTTCAGGTATAATTAGAATTCTAGAATTTAATTGCTGGAAAGAACTCTAGGGAGCTAGTCTACTTTCTTGGGAAACCCAGTTTTAGTAAGGTTGTATTCAACAAAAGTCACTAATGCTTGTTTGGTTACAGTTAGTTTTCTATCCCAGCAGTGTTTCATCTTAGAATGAACTTTAGAAACTGCCAATAAGAGCATTTTTCTTTTGTTCGGATAGGTGGAAATAGTAATACCTCAAGTCATCTTTTTGTAGGCCATTTGATGACCAGCCTGCAGGCACAACTGGGGTTGACCTTGTCAATGGCAGCTCTGCACACCATCAGGAAGGAGTACCCAATGGTACAGGACAAAAGAACTCCAAAGATTCTACTGGGAAAAAAAGAGAAGACCCCAAACCAGGTCCTAAAAAACCTAAAGAGAAAGTGGATGCTCTGTCTCAGTTTGATCTCAACAATTATGCAAGTATGTCTTAGGTTTCTTTCATTTTATTTATTTATTTGTTACATTTTAAAATGTAGATGCCACAATTAAAGAAGTTTTCCAAGAAGGAAAGAGTTGGACATTCAAGGTATACATAGTGGCTGATTATGAAATACTAACTAATTGAACTTGAACTAAAATAACTCCAGCTTTTAGTGTAGCCTTGAATGCTTAATAAAATTTTTGTTAAAAATAATCCAGTAGCATTGCACTGTTCTTCCAAAAAAGAGGAAGAAAATAACACTCTAGTTTGCCAGATTTGAGAAAGCACAGAAATTTGATTCTTAGTTATATTGGTATAGATGTATTATTAAAAACAAAAGGAACTAAATGTTAAACTTGGTGAACTATGTCCTTGGTAAAATTGGTGTCTAAGATACAGCAAATACAAAATAAATAATAGGACAAGAGGCAGTGTCACTGTGGGTAACTGGGAAAGCCATGAAGTAATAGAGGATCAAATGTGAAGGATAATACAAGCAACAAGAAAATACTAGATGAGGAAACAGACAAGGAGTATCTGTGTATAGACATTTATACATGTAAAATGTACTATTTGCCATTCATTTGGATGAAACTGGAAATACTGAATAAAATCGAGATATTTGCTAAGTTAAGACCAGATAGCTCAGATAGTAGTAATAATAGTAGTAATAGGAAAGTTGGGTTAGTTGCGGTTATTCTAGTATGAGAGATGTAGATGAGGTTTTTCTTTCATCTGCCTAATGGTTATTTGTACATATTAAGCCCTGATTTGAGCACAGCTCATGGACATTATTTTTTGACCAGTGGTTCTCAAAGCGTGATCCCCACATCATCAGCATTACCTGGAAATTTGTGAGCAATGCAAATTCTTCATTGTTTGTTTGTTATGAGACAGAGTCTTACTCTGTTGCCCAGGCTGGTGTGCAGTGACACAATCTCGGCTCACTGCAACATCTGCATCCCAGACTCAAGCAATTCCCCAGCCTCAGCTTCCCGAGTAGCTGGAACTACAGGCATGAGCCACCATGTCCAGCTAATTTTTTGTTGTCGAAGAAATGGGTTTTCGCCATGTTGTCCAGGGTGGTCTCGAACTCCTGAGCTTAAGCCATCCGCCCGCCTTGGCCTCTCAAAGTGCTGGGATGACAGGCGTGAGCCACTAGGCCCGGCGCAGTGGCTCAGGGCTGTCATCCCAGCACTTTGGGAGGCCGAGTTGGGTGGATCACCTGAGGTCAGGAGTATGAGACCAGCCTGACCAACATGGAGAAACCTCGTCTCTACTAAAAATACAAAATTAGCCAGGCATGGTGGCACTTGCCTGTTTAAAAAAAAAAAAAAAAAAAAAAAAAAAAAAGACAACAAAAACAGATAAAAACTATATTTCTGAAGTGGTGATAGAAATTAAGCTATTCACTTCAACTCATTAAAGTTATCTTTAAGAGTTAGTCACCTTTAGTTCTTTTTCCTGGTAACATTATTTTTAAGTAATATGCCTAACCTAAAATGGTAAAAAGAAGAGGGCACTGGAAACTAAAATGTAGTGTTCAAATTTTCCGTAAATGCTACATGTAGTTGAGTGAAATAAGGAAGTTGAAATAATAAGATAGGCTTTACGCACACACATTTTAGTGTAAGTGAAAAACTGAGATGATATTAGAATTATGATGAGGTCTTTCCATCAGTCTGAAGTAATGTGTGCATGACATCCTTTGAAGTGTTTGACTCAGACATTTCATTGAAATGAGAATATGCTTCATTTTACAGAGTTCATGATTTTTAAAAGGATTTTCAAAACAAGTAGACTTGTCTTATAAATCAGAATCAACTGGGGTTTTTTTTCTTTTGAAATCAAATTTCCTTTTTTTTTTTTTTTTTTTTTTTTTTTTTGAGACGGAGTCTTACTCTGTGGCCCAGGCTGGAATGCAGTGGCATAATCTCAGCTCACTGCAACCTCCACCTCCCCAGTTCAAATGATTCTCCTACCTCAGCCTTCTGAATAGTTGGGACTACAGGCGCGTGCCACTATGCCCAGCTAATTTTTTTTGTATTTTTAGTAGAGACAGGGTTTTACCATGTTGGCCAGGCTAGCCGTGAACTCCTGACCTCATGTGATCTGCCTTCCTTGGCCTCCCAAGGTGCTGGGATTACAGGTGTGAGCCACCATGCCCAGCCAGTTTCTAAGGAGTGAAAGCCAGTAGTCATTTTTCATTTCATCTCTCAATGTATGTTAATGCTAAGTTTTAACTATTTTAGAAGAATTGTTTGTAGATAGTTTCTCTGACCACTTCCCTGATCATACCTATGTTGCTATACCTAACAAGTATCACCTTCCCTTGTTGCTGTACCCAACAAGTTATCACCATCCTGAATTGTATACTTAATTGTTTCCAAGAAAAATATTTTTATTGTATGTGTAATTTCCAATTAAAATATTGTATATTGTTTGAAAATTAAATAATTTCTTTAAATTGCTTCACTCTTTCTCGATACTTACACTTATTGTTCAGATATTATACCTATAATAAAAAATTACATTACCTGAAGTAATTTAATTTTTCTTGGAAATATTATTTGATGGATTTATATTTCACGTACTGACTGGGATATAGGATAATTTTAAGATAGACAAAGTAATGGTTAGTGGGAAAAGAAGTTGAAAAATGATCTTGAGTTATTCATCACCTAGATGATTTTGGTATGTGTTCACCTATGCCATCTTACATTCACACACAGCTTACACATTTATTTATTTTAATTGATTGATTGATTGAGACAGGGTCTCGCTCTCCCAGGCTGGAGTGCGGTGGCATGATCTCAGCTCACTGCCGTCTCAACTCCTCCAACTGAAGTCATTCTTCTACCTCAGACTCCCGAGTAGCTGGGACCACAGGCGTGCACCTAGCTAATTTTTACGTTTTTTCTAGAGACAGGGTTTCACTACGTTGCCCATAACACATTTATTTTTTAAAACTCCACACTGTAGACAAGGGTCTACATAAAACAGAGACATTAAGAGTCATAAGACCATCTAGGCCGGTCATCTTACCTTAAATCAGCTTATTTCATTTTTTAAAACATTATTTATTTATTTATATGTTTGGTTTTAAAGTAGAGACAGGGTCTCCCCATGTTGCCCAGGCTGGTGTGAAACTGTTGGCCTCAAATGATCCTCCCACTTCGGCCTCCCAATATGCTGAAGCACTAAGCCAGTTTATTTCATTTTTTGAAAAAGAAAAATAATAGTAACAGCCACCTCTTAGAATGGTTAGATGCAAATGAGGTAGAATGTTTTGTAGATCTTTTAAAGCACTATACAGATCTGAGGCTAAGAGAGAGAGGTTAGTTCATAGGAAAATTTTGATTTTGTTTCTTTTTTAAGGCATTACCACTATATTACTTAACTATATCATTTAAAACGATATTTTTAGGATTTTTTGGACAGAGTCGCACTCTGTCACTCAGGCTGGAATGCAGTGGCATGGTCTCAGCTCATTGCAACCTCCACCTTCCAGGTTCAAATGATTCTTGTGCTTCAGCCTCCCAAGTATCTGGGACTACAGGTGTATACCACCACACTCGTCTAATTTTGGTATTTTTAGTAGAGAGAGGGTTTTGTCATGTTGGCCATGCTGGTCTCGAACTTCTGGCCTCAAGCAGTATGCCCATCTTGACCTCCAAAAGTGCTGGGATTACAGACGTGAGACATTGCACCTGGCCAGTTTTAGGATTTTTATTTTTAACTTTTAAGTGTATGAAATCTTTTCAAATCTTTACAATGAATGGCCATGCTATAGGGTGGGAAACATTTGAAAAAGAGAAAATATCTTAAATCCTTTTCCACACCCACAGGTGTTGTTATAATTGATGATCATCCTGAAGTAACAGTAATTGAAGATCCCCAGTCAAATTTGAATGATGATGGTTTTACTGAAGTGGTATCCAAAAAACAACAAAAACGTTTACAGGATGAAGAACGCCGAAAGAAGGAAGAACAAGTCATACAGGTTTAAATCTGGTTTCAGCTTGTTGCTGGTTATTTACATTTGTTGCCCAAAGTGTATCAGCAAATGTTCAAGGTTTTTATCTACTTGTAATGTCAAGACTGTATTCATTATTCAGGTGTTAAGAGTGACATCATCTTCCCAACTTTAAATCGTTTTGACCAGAATCAAAGGAAATTTTAAATAAAATATAAGGACTGTAGCTCCTTATATTTTGACTTATAGCAAAGACCATCTTTTTTTTCTTTTTTTTTTTTATACTTTAAGTTCTAGGGTACATGTGCACAACGTGCAGGTTTGTTACATATGTATTCATGTGCCATGCTGGTATGCTGCACCCATTAACTCATCATTTACATCAGGTATTTCTCCTAATGCTATCCCTCCCTCCTCCTCCATCCCACAACAGGCCCTGGTGTGTGATGTTCCCCTCTGTGTCCAAGTGTTCTCATTGTTCAGTCCCCACCTATGAGTGAAAACGTGCAGTGTTTGGTTTTCTGTCCTTGCGATAGTTTGCTGAGAATGATGGTTTCCAGCTTCATCCATGTCCCTACAAAGGACATGAACTCATCCTTTTTTATGGCTGGATGGTATTCCATGGTGTATATGTGCCACATTCTCTTAATCCAGTCTGTCATTGATGGACATTTGAGTTGGTTCCAAGTTTTTGCTATTGTGAATAGTACTGCAGTAAACATACATGTGCTGTGTCTTTATAGCAGCATGGTTTATAATCCTTTGGGTATATCCCCAGTAATGGGATGGCTGGGTCACATGGTATTTCTAGTTCTAGATCCTTGAGGAATCACCACACTGTCTTCCACAGTGGTTGAACTAGTTTATACTCCCACCAACGGTGTAAAAGTGTTCCTGTTTCTCCACATCCTCTCCAACACCTGTTATTTCCTGACTTTTTAATGATTGCCATTCTAACTGGTGTGAGTTGGTATCTCACTGTGGTTTTGATTTGCATTTCTCTGATGGCCAGTGATGATGAGCATTTTTTCATGTGTCTGTTGGCTGCATAAATGTCTTCTTTTGAGAAGTGTCTGTTCATATCCTTTGCCCACTTCTGATGGGGTGGTTTGATTTTTTTCTAGTAAATTTGTTTTAAGTTCTTTGTAGATTCTGGATATTAGCCCTTTGTCAGATGGGTAGATTGCAAAAATTGTCTCCCATTCTATAGGTTGCCTGTTCATGCTGATGGTAGTTTCTTTTGCTGTGCAGAAGCTCTTTAGTTTAATTAGATCCCATTTGTCTGTTTTGGCTTTTGTTGCCATTGCTTTTGGTGTTTTAGTCATGAACTCCTCGACCATGCATTTGTCCTGAATAGTATTGCCTAGGTTTTCTTCTAGGGTTTTTATGGTTTTAGGTCTAGCATTTAAGTCTTTAATCCATCTTGAATTAATTTTTGCATAAGTTGTAAGGAAGGGATCCAGTTTCAGCTTTCTACATATGGCTAGCCAGTTTTCCCAGCACTATTTATTAAATAGAGAATCGTTTTCCCATTTCTTGTTTCTGTCAGGTTTGTCAAAGATCAGATGGTTGTAGATGTGTGGTATTATTTCTGAGGCCTCTGTTCTGTTCCGTTGGTCTGTATCTCTGTTTTGGTACCAGTACCATGCTGTTTTGGTTACTATAGCCTTGTGGTATAGTTTGAAGTTGGGTAGCGTGATGCCTCCAGCTTTGTTTTTTTTGCTTAGGATTGTCTTGGCAATGCAGGCTCTTTTTTGTTTCTGTATGAACTTTAAAGTAGTTTTTTCCAATTCTGTGAAGAAAGACATTGGTAGCTTGATGGGGATGGCTTTGAATCTATAAATTACCTTGGGCAATATGGCCATTTTCATGATACTGATTCTTCCTATCCGTGAACATGGAATGTTCTTCCATTTGTTTGTGTCCACTTTTATTTCGTTGAGCAGTGGTTTCTAGTTCTTGAAGACGTCCTTCACATCCCTTGTTAAGTTGGATTCCTAGGTATTTTATTTTCTTTGAAGCAATTGTGAATGGGAGTTCACTCATGATGTGGCTCTCTGTCTGTTATTGGTGTATAAAAATGCTTGTGATTTTTGCACATTGATTTTGTATCCTGAGACTTCGCTGAAGTTGCTTATCAGCGATGGGGTTTCCTAAATATACAATCATGTCATCCGCAAACATGGACAGTTTGACTTCCTGTTTTCCTAATTGCTACCCTTTATTTCTTTCTCCTGCCTGATTGCCCTAGCCAGAACTTCCAACACTGTGTTGAATAGGAGTGATGAGAGAGGGCGTCCCTGTCTTGTGCCAGTTTTCAAAGGGAATGCTTCCAGTTTTTTGCCCATTTAGTATGATACTGGCTGTGGGTTTGTCATAAATAGCTCTTATTATGTTGAGATACATTCCGTCAATACCTAGTTTATTGAAAGTTTTTGGCATGAAGGGCTGTTGAATTTTGTCGAAGGCCTTTTCTGCATTTATTGAGATAATGTAGTTTTTGTCTTTGCTTCTGTTTATGTGATAAATTACGTTTATTGATTTGCATGTGTTGAACCAGCCTTACATCCCAGGAATGAAGCCAACTTGATCTTGTTAGATAAGCTTTTTGATGTGCTGCTGGATTTGGTTGACAAGTATTTTGTTGAGGATTTTCACATCGATGTTCATCAGGGATACTGGTCTAAAATTATATTTTTTGTGTGTGTCTACCAGGCTTTGGTATCAGGATGATGCTGGCCTCATAAAATGAGTTAGGGAGGATTCCCTCTTTTTCCATTGATTGGAATAGTTTCAGAAGGAATGGTACTAGCTCCTCTTTGTACCTCTGGTAGAATTCAGCTCTGAATCCGTCTGGTCCTGGAGTTTTTTTGGTTGGTAGGCTATTAATTATTGCCTCAGTTTCAGAGCCTGTTACTGGTCTATTCAGGGATTCAGATTCTTCCTGGTTTAGTCTTGGGAGGGTGTATGTGTCCAGGAATGTATCCATTTCTTCTAGAGTTTCTAGTTTATTTGCGTAGAGGTGTTTATAGTATTCTCTGATGGTAGTTTGTATTTCCGTGGGATAGGTGGTGATATCCTCTTTATCATTTTTTATTGTGTCTGTCTGATTCTTCTCTCTTTTCTTCTTTATTAGTCTTGCTAGCAGTCTATCAATTTTGTTAATCATTTCAAAAAACCAGCTCCTGGATTCATTGATTTTTTTTGAAGGGTTTTTTTTGTCTCTGTCTCCTTCAGTTCTGCTCTGATCTTAGTTATTTCTTGCCTTCTGCTAGCTTTGAATTTGTTTGCTGTCACTTTCCTAGTTCTTTTAATTGTGATGTTGGGGTGTCGATTTTAGATCTTTCCTGCTTTCTCTTGTGGGCATTTGGTGCTATAAATTTCCCTCTACACGCTGCTTTCATTGTGTCCCAGAGATTCTAGTATGTTGTGTCTTTGTTCTCATTGGTTTCAAAGAACATCTTTATTTCTGCCTTCATTTCGTTATGTACCCAGTAGTCATTCAGGAGCAGGTTGTTCAGTTTCCATGTAGTTGAGCGGTTTTGAGTGAGTTTCTTAATCCTGAGTTCTAGTTTGATTGCACTGTGGTCTGAGAGACAGTTTGTTGTGATTTCTGTTCTTCTACATTTGCTGAGGAGTGCTTCCAACCATGTGGTCAATTTTGGAATAAGTGCAGTGTGGTGCTGAGAAGAATGTATATTCTGTTGATTTGGGGTGGAGAGTTCTGTACAAGTCTATTAGGTCCACTTGGTGCAGAGCTGAGTTCAAGTCCTGGATATCCTTGTTAACCTTCTGTCTTGTTGATCTAATATTGACAGTGGGGTGTTAAAGTCTCCCATTATTATTGTGTGGGAGTCTAAGTCCCTTTGTAGGTCTCTAAGGACTTGCTTTATGAATCTGGGTGCTCCTGTATTGGGTGCATATATACTTAGGATAGTTAGCTCTTGTTAAATTGGTTCCTTTACCATTATGTAATGGCCTTCATTGTCTCTTTTGATCTTTGTTGGTTTAAACTCTGTTTCATTAGAGACTAGGATTGCAACCCCTGCGTTTTTTGTTTTCCATTTGCTTGGTAGATCATCCTCCATCCCTTTATTTTTAGCCTATGTGTGTCTCTGCACGTGAGATAGGTCTCCTGAATACAGCGCACTGATGGGTCTTGACTCTTTAGCCAGTTTGCCAGTCCGTGTCTTTTAATTGGGGCATTTAGCCCATTTACATTTAAGGTTAATGTTGTTATGTGTGAATTTGATCCTGTCATTATGATGTTAGCTGGTTGTTTCGCCCATTAATTGATGGAGTTTCTTCCTAGCATCGATGGTCTTTACAATTTAGCATGATTTTGCAGTGGCTGGTACCACTTGTTCCTTTCCATATTTAGTGCTTCCTTCAGGAGCTCTTGTAAGGCAGGCCTGATTGTGACAAAGTCTCTCAACATTTGCTTGTCTGTAAAGGATTTTATTTCTTCTTCACTTATGAAGCTTAGTTTGGCTGGATATGAAATTCTGGGTTGAAAATTCTTTTCTTTAAGAATGTTGAATATTGGCTCCCGCTCTTCTGGTTTGTGGAGTTTCTGTGGAGAGATCTGCTGTTAGTCTGATGGGCTTCCCTTTGAGAGTAACCCGTCCTTTCTCTCTGGCTGCCCTTAACATTTTTCTCATTCATTTCAACCTTGGTGAATCTGACTACTATGTGTCTTGGGGTTGCTCTTCCCGAGGAGTATCTTTGTGGTGTTCTCTGTATTTCCTGAATTTGAATGTTGGCCTGCCTTGCTAGGTTGGGGAAGTTCTCCTGTGTAATATCCTAAAATGTTTTCCAACTTGGTTCCATTTTCCCCATCACTTTCAGGTACACCAGTCAAATGTAGATTTGGTCTTTTCACATAGTCCCATATTTCTTGGAGACTTTGTTCGTTTCTTTTCACTCTTTTTTTCTCTAAACTTTTCTTCTCACTTCATTTCTTTAATTTGATCTTCAGTCACTGATACCCTTTCTTCCACTCAGTCGAATCAGCTACTGAAGCTTGGGCACGTGTCACGTAGTTCGCGTGCTATGGTTTCAGCTCCATCAGGTCATTTAAGTTCTTCTCTACGCTGTTTATTGTAGTTAGCCTTTCGTCTAATCTTTTTTCAAGGGTTTTAGCTTCCTTGCAATGGGTTTGAACATCCTACGTTAGCCGAAAAAGTTTGTTATTACCAACCTTCTGAAGCCTACTTCTGTCAATTCGTCAAAGTCATTCTCCATCCAGCTTTGTTCCATTGCTGGCAAGGAGCTGCGATCCTTTGCAGAAGAGGCGCTCTGCTTTTTAGAATTTTCAGCTTTTCTGCTCTGGTTCCTCCCCATCTTTGTGGTTTTATCTACCTTTCATCTTTGATGATGGTGACCTACAGATGGGGTTTTGGTGTGGATGTCCTTTTTGTTGATGTTGATGCTGTTCCTTTCTGTTTGTTACTTTTCCTTGCAACAGCCAGGTCCCTCAGCTACAGGTCTGTTGGAGTTTGATGGAGGTCCACTCCAGACCCTGTTTGCCTGGGTATCACCAGCAGAGGCTGCAGAATAGCAAATATTGCAGGACAGCAAATATTGCTGCCTGATCCTTCCTCTGGAAGCTTTGTCTCAGGGGCACCTGGCTATGTGAGGTGTTAGCCCCTACTGGGAGGTGTCTCCCAGTTAGGCTACACGGGGGTCAGGGGCCCACTTGAGGAGGCAGTCTGTTCTCAGAGCTGAAACACCATGCTGGGAGAACCACTGCTCTCTCCAGAGCAGTCAGACAGGGACATTTAAGTTTGCGGAAGTTTCTGCTGCCTTTTATTCAGCTATGCCCTACCCCCAGAGGTGGAGTCTACAGAGGCAGGCAGACCTGGTTGAAATGCGGGTGGGCTTCCCCCAGTTCGAGCTTCCCAGCTGCTTTGTTTACCTACTGAAACCTCAGCAATGGCGGACACCCCTCCCCCAGCCAAGCTACCACCTCGCACTTTGATCTTAGACTGCTGCCCTAGCAGTGAGCAAGGCTTCGTGGGTCGGAATATAATCTCCTGATTTGCCGTTTTCTAAGACCATTGGGAAAGTGCAGTATTAGGGCGGGAGTCCTGATTTTCCAAGTACAGTCTGTCATGGCTTCCCTTGACTAGGAAGGGGAAATCCCCTGACCCCTTGTGCTTCCCAGGTGAGGTGATGTCCCGCCCTGCTTTGGCTTACCCTCCTTGAACTGCACCCACTGTCCAACCAGTCCCAGTGAGATGAACCAGGTATCTCAGTTGGAAATGCAAAAATCACCCATCTTCTGCGTTGATCACACTGCGAGCTGAAGACCGGAGCCTTTCCTATTTGACCATCTTGGAATGGCAACTGCTACTTCCTCAAGACCATCTTTACTTTAACAACATATTGTATACTAGGGATACCTTATTTGCCCCAAGGCAAAGTTGAGTTGATTTTAAATTATCTTGGAAAGCTAATGAACACAAATGTCACGAACCAGTAGATTTTGGATTCCTGGCCTACAAAAGTATCTGTTGTAATCTATATTAGTTCATTTAAATACACAGTGTGAATCAAGATAAATTATTCGTTTAATTGCATATAACCTTTGGAACCAAATTTTCAGAAGTCATTTATTTAGGAAGGTAAAATAGTAGTGCATCTCCCCTGTATCATAACATACCAGCCACACTGCCCAAATTAATGTCTGTGGCAAATATATGAGTTAAGACTGTAAGTCGCATTTTGTTAGCTTAGTTAAGGTTTGTTGCCAAATGAATTTACTGCAAACTTTCTTAGTTCTTGAATTTCAGAATTGTGTACTGGTATGTCGAGAATGTACAATACCTATTTGTCTTTTGTCTCAATATCATCTTGGCTTCTCATCATTTAAAATCTTATTAGCAACCCTGACATTTTGTAGTTTGAGTACCTATTTTGCAAAGTAAAGCAGCCAAGTTAGTGGGAGTTAGTTTTGTTAAAAGTTGCATTTATGAACTGTTGCTTTCAGCTGCATTTTTGACAAAAATTATCCCTGTTAATTTTTTAAGGTCTGGAACAAAAAGAATGCAAATGAAAAAGGAAGAAGCCAGACTTCTAAGCTTCCTCCAAGATTTGCCAAAAAACAGGCTACAGGAATCCAGCAAGCACAGTCTTCAGCCTCAGTTCCACCTCTAGCTTCGGCTCCACTTCCACCTTCAACCTCAGCCTCGGTTCCAGCCTCAACCTCAGCTGCAGTTCCAGCAACCTTAACTCCAGTTCTAGCCTCAACCTCAGCTCCAGTTCCGGCCTCAACTTTAGTTCCAGTTCTGGCCTCAACCTCAGCTCCAGTTCCAGCCTCACCCTTAGCTCCTGTTTCAGCCTCAGCCTCAGTCTCAGCTTCAGTTCCAGCCTCTACTTCAGCTGTAGCTATAACCTCTTCTTCAGCTCCAGCCTCAGCCCCAGCTCCAACCCCCATCCTTGCCTCAGTTTCAACTCCAGCTTCTGTCCCCATTCTTGCCTCAGCCTCAATTCCCATTCTTGCTTCGGCCCTAGCACCAACTTCAGCTCCAACACCAGCCCCAGCAGCCTCTTCCCCAGCTGCCCCAGTCTTCACAGCACCAACTATCCCAGCCTCAGCCCCAACTGCCTCAGTCCCACTTGCCCCTGCCTCAGCCCCAGCCCCAGCCACCACCCCAGTCTCAGCCCCAACTTCCGCCCCACCTGCTCCAGCCCAGACTCAGACACAGACCCACAAACCAGTCCAGAATCCACTACAGACTCCATCACAGTCTTCAAAACAGCCGCCACCGTCAATTAGGCTGCCTTCAGCTCAAACACCTAATGGCACAGATTACGTAGCCTCAGGAAAATCCATCCAGACCCCACAGTCACATGGCACTCTGACAGCTGAATTATGGGATAACAAGGTGGCCCCACCAGCTGTGCTGAATGATATCTCTAAGAAATGTAAGTTACAAAAGAGAAGTGAGGGGTGGGGAATGGCATGGGAATACTGAGGTTTCTGTTCAATTTTATTTATGTACTCATTAAGTGTTTTCTAGCCATCTCATTTTTTTATTGTAGGAAAAAGTAATAGTAATCCTCTCTTAACTTTCTTAAAATTTTTGTTTTAAGCATGTTTAACAAGCATATTATATTTTATGGAAATAATTTTGTGTTGATGAGAAAATAATAGGCAATGTTTGGGGGAGACTTGTACATGCATACCTCATTTGATTACACTTTGTGGATACTGCATTTTTAAAAATTAAAAGTTCATGGTAACTGCGTCAAGCAAGTCTTCTGGTGTCATTTTTCCAACAGCATGTGCTCATTTCATGTTCTGTGTCACATTTTGGTCATTCTTGGAATGTGTCAAATTTTTCATCATTTATCTGTTATGGTGGTCGGTTATCTTTGATACTGTAATTGTTTTAGGGTACCGTGAACACCCAAATAAGATGGTGAACTTAATTGATAAGTGTTTTGTGTGTTCTGACCACTCCATTGACCAGCTGTACCCTGGTCTCTACCTCTCCTGGACCTCCCCATTCTTTAAGAACACAACAGTATTGAAATTAGGCCAATTAATAACCCTCTAGTGGCTTTTAAGTGTTCAAGTGGATGGAAGAGTCATGTACGTCTGACTTTAAATCAAAAGCTGGAAATGATTAAGCTCAGTGAAGAAGGCATGGTGAAAGCCAAGATAGGTCAAAAGTTAAGTGCTACTTCAGTAATCAATACTAATGATAAGAAAGTAAAACAATCTTATTGCTGATACAGAGTTTTAGTGGTCTGGGTAGCAGGTCAGTCCAGCCACACCATTCCCTTAACCCAAAGCCTAATCCGAAGCAAGACCCCCATCTCTGTTTAATTCTGTGATGCCTGAGAGAGGTGAGAAAGCTGCCAAAGAAAAGTTTGAACCTAGCAGAGGTTGGTTCAGGAAGTTTAAGGAAAGCAGCCACCTCTATCACATTAAAGTGCAAGGTAAAGCAGCAAGTTATCCAGAAGATCCAAAACTGAGATAATTGATGAAGGGGGCTACATTAAATAATAAATTTTTAATGTAGACGAAACAGCATTCTATTGGAAGAAGATGCCATCTAGGCCTTTCCTGACTAGAGAGGAGAAGTCAATGCCTGGCTTAAAAGGACAGGCTGACTCCCTTGTTAAGGGCTAATTTATCTGGTGACTTGCAGCTGAAGCCGGTGCTCATTTACCATGTTTGAAATCCTAGAGCCCTTAAAAATTATACTAAATCTACTCTGCCTGTATTCTAGAAATGTAACAACAAAGCCTAGATGACATCACATCTGTTTACAAAATGGCATACCTAATTTTTTTTTTTTTTTTTTTTTGAGACAGAGTTTCACTCTTGTCACCTAGGCTGGAGTACAGTGCAGTGGCACGATCTTGGCTCACTGCAACCTCCACCTCCTGGGTTCAAGCAGTTCCCCCTGCCTCAGCCTCCTGAGTATCTGGGACTACAGGCACACGTCACCCTGCCTGGCTAATTTTGTATTTTTTGTAGAGACAAGGTTTTGCCATGTTGGCCAGGTTGGTCTCGAACCCCTGACTTCAGGTGATCCACCCACCTCAGCCTCCCAAAGTGCTGGAATTACAGGTATGAGCCACCATGCCCAGCCCATACCTATTATTTTTAAGCCCATTGTTGAGACCTACTGCTCAGGGGGAAAAATGCTCAAAAGCTTTCCTTCAAAATATAAGCTTGTTGACAAGGCATCTGGAAACCCTAGAATTGTGATGAAGGTAATACAGGAAGATTTATGTTGTTTTCATGCCTTCCAACATGGCATCCATTCTGCAGCCCATGGATCAAGGAGCATTTAGACTTTCAAGTCTTGTTATTTAAGAAATACATTTTCTAAGGCTACAGCTTCCATAGACAGTGATTCCTCTGATAGATCTGGGCAAAGAAATTTGAAAACCATGTGGAAAGGATTTACCATTCTAGACTCCTTTGAGAACATTAGTGATTCATAGAAGGATTTCACAATATCAACATTAATAGGAGTTTGGAAGAAATTGATTGTAACTCTCACGGATGACTTGGAGGAATTCAAGACATCAGTGGAGGAAATAACTGACGCAAAGAAAGTTGTTTCTTGTGATGAAATCTCCTGGTGAAGATGCCTGTGAACTTTGTCGAAATGACAGCAAAGGATCTAGAATATTACATAAACTTAGTTGATTAAACAGCAATGGGATTTGAGACTATTGACTCCAGTTCTGAAAGAAGTTCTACCGTATGGGTAAACAGTATCACATACTACAGAGAAGTCATTCATGAAAGGAATAGTCAATGTTACAAACTTCATTGTTGTCTTATTTTAAGTAATGCCACAGCCATGCTAGCTTTCAGCAAACACCATCCTGGTTAGTTAGCAGCCATCGACATCTCCACTGGCAGGACTCCACCAGCAAAAAAATTACGATTCAAAGACTAACATGATGATTAGCTTCTTTTTTAGTGGTAGTTTTTTTTTTTTTTTTTTTTAAATTAAGGTATGTACCTTTTTAAAGACATGATGCTATTACATATTAGACTGTAGTATAATGGAAACAGAACTTTTGATATGCACTAGGAAACCAGAAAATTAATGTGACTTGCTTTATTGCAGTACTTGCTTTATTGTAGTGGTGTGGAACTGAACCCACAATGTTTCTGAGGTATGCCTGTATGTTGATACATAATCTTTGTAAGTGTGATTTGAAAAGGGATTGTTTTATTGGCTGGCTAGTAATAGCCAAACAATAGGAGATTAAGGAAAGGGTTAAATGAGTTAGAGATTATTAGACTCTAAATCTTAATCGTGTTTCCTATGGCTTCTTCTTTCCAGTAGGTCCCATTAGTCCACCACAGCCACCTTCAGTCAGTGCATGGAATAAGCCCTTAACATCGTTTGGATCAGCTGCTTCATCAGAGGTAGGAATAGGCTTTTAACAGCATTGGTGGGGTCCGCGTGCTGGGTTTTCCCTAGCACTTCAGTGTGGCCGGGTGTGGTGGCTTATACCTGTAATCCTAGCATGGTGGGAGGATTGCTTGAGTCCAGGAGTTTGAGACCAGCCTGGGCAACATAGTGAGACCCGCCTGGGCAATGTAGGAAAACTCTGTCTCTACATACAAAACAAAAAATCGCCGGTTGTGGTGGCATGTGCTTTTGTAGTCTAAGCTACTCTGGAGGTGAGGTTGGACTATCACTTGAGCCTGGGAGGTCAAGGCTACAGTAAAGTCATAACTGTGCCACTGTACTCCAGCCTAGGTGATAGAGCAAGACCCCATCTGGAAAGCAAAACAAAACTTATAACATGCCTCAGAATTAACCTGGAGGGCAATTAAAACTTAAGATTGCTGAGCCCCATGCCCATAGTTCATGACTTACTAGGTCTGGGTTGAGGTTTGAATACTTTGGCTGCTACATCTTTACATTTATAAGATGTGTCACTTTTAGACATTAAGCACTTGTTTTCAATTTAGTCTCAAAGATTTTAATGATACAGAAAATAAAAGTGCAGTTATTGTTTTCTGGACTTTTCTCCCATATTTCTATCTTGAGGACTTAAGTAATATAAGTATTTAGAAACTGTTTATAGCAGATTGTTATTCTAACATAATTTCTCAAATGTGATACTGGTAAATGACTGTTAGGGGTCAGTGATTCTTCATTCATTCATTAAACGAAAATTTATTAAGCACTCACACTATTCTAGGTAGTGTTCTAACCTGTGGGCTTACAAAACTGGTACTAAAAACAGTCAGAAAGCCCTACCCTCATGGAACTTCCATTGTCCTGTGAGGAGAAAGCACTAATAAAAAAACATATTGTGTGTTTAATGGTGATCAGCACTGTGGAGAAAAACAAAGCAGGGAAGGTACATAAGGAATTTTCCATGGTTCACAAAGACAGTTTAGGGTGACCACAAAAGCCTACTTAGATAATGCTTGAGTTAAAGACTTGAAGGAGATAAGAGAGCATGCTATTCGAATGTCTGAGGAAAGGAGATACCAGGTTCAGATTGTAGCAAATACGAATGCCATGAGACAGCAGCACGCTTGGTTTGTTTGAGGAAGTTCAGGGAAGTCCATGTGGCTGGAGTGAAATAAGAGATGGAAAGAGAATAGATGAAGTTGGAGGTCACACCTGAGTAGCAGGTGGATCCTACAGGGCCTATGGAAGAGGTAGGAAGACATTGGAGGATGTTGAGCAAGGAGTGACAGGATCTGACTTCTAAAATTATTCTGGGTGGTCTGTGAAAAATAATCCATAGGTGGCAAGAGTAGAAGTTAGGATATTACAATAATCAAATGATGATAGCTTAAAACCTGGGAAGTGGCATGAAAGGTCATGAGAAATAGTTAGTTTCTGAGTATTTTGAAGATTAAGCTGACAAGATTTACTAAAATGTTAAATGGGGTATGAAAAGGGACAGAGGAGTCAAAGTTAGCACCAAAATTTTGGGGTTGAACAGTAGGAAATACTAGAATTTTCAGTAACTGAGATTGGAACGTTCTAAATGGATCCGGTTCGGGGTGAAGATAAGAAGTTCAGTTTTTGACATGTTAGATTTAAGATGCTTATTATACCTCTTAGTGGAAATGTCAGGTAGTTGGATATGAGTCTGTAGTTCAGAAGAGTTCATCTAGTTTGAAGATAACGAATTTGAAATTGTTAGCATATAGATGATGTTTAAAGTGATAGAATTGTATAAGGTTACCAAGGGAGAATGAGAGTAGTTAGGAAAGAGAGTCAAAAATTAAGTCTTGGGGCTTTCTGACTCCAGGAAATGTAGGAATTAGAGAAGCTAAGTGATTAGAGAAGTATCCTAAAAGGCAAGTGAAAGATAAGTTCAAAGAAGGAATAGATTAAGTGTGTCAGATGGCTGCTGGCAGGTCAATTAATATAAGTGTTCAATTGATAGTTGGAGTTATATGATGGTCACTGATGACTTTGATAAGAACATTATTGGTAGAGTAGTAGGGATGAAAGCCTGGATGAAAGAGTGAGTTTAAGAGAAAATGAAAGGAAAGATGAGTACCATTTTCTCTCCATATCTGTGGAGATTGATTTTCACCACCATAATAAACCAAAACCCAGGGATGCTCAAGTCTCATATAAAATGAAGCAGTATTTTCATATAACCTATTCACAGCCTCCCTGTGTACTTTAAATCATCTCTAGATTAATTATATACCTAATACAATGTAAATGCTATGTAAATTGTTGTTACACTATATTATTTAGGGAATAATGACAAGAAAGAACAGTCTGTTCTTGTATAGTACTGACACAACCATTTATTATTTTTTTCTGAATATTTTCCATCCATACTGGGTTGAATCCACAGATGTGGAACCTGCAAATAAGGAGAGCCAACTGTATATGAATGTCGTTTTGCTATAAAGGAGTACAGAAAAAAAATAGGGCAGTAGAAGAAAATATAGTTGAGATTTTAATTTTTTTATTTTAATTTTTGTATAGCCTATAGGTGCTGAAAGAATTTTTTTTCGTTAAAGAAGTCTTCCTGCTACTTCTGTCTCCACTCCAGTTTTCTGACTTAGTAGGTCTAGAATAGACTTCATCATCTGTTTTGATGTTACAGATTCTTCAGAGAACTCTGTACAGCTCAAGAGTCACTGCATTCAATATTTAAGAGTTTCAGTTTAGTAATTTTTCTTCTGCATGTTGGTATTAGCATTATGATTAGTCATAGAGAGCATTTCAGGATTTTTCATGCTGGTATGAAGGACAGAGTGGAAGATTGTTTCCCAACTGCAAGATTTTTCTTGCAGGCATTCTACAAGTTTACAGTGATAAATGGGTGTTTACACTTACCTTCAGTCAGTGGTGGAGCAAGATATTTTAGTGGTGTCTCATTTTTCTCATACTTTTTTCTTCATTGTCTTTATGTTCTTTATGTTTTCTATATAGAAGTTGATTTTTTGTGAATGTCATACATTATTTTGGAGTTTTTCCTCATGATAAAATTTTGTATTAGCAAAGCTGATATTTCATAGGATGGAAAGAATTCCCTAATGGACTTTTTCTTGGATTATTCTGGTGAAATAGAGCTCTTAATGATTATTTTACTTAAAGTTATCAATGTTAGTTACACCAACTAGCCTTACAAAGACTTGATATTATAATATTGTCTAAACTTTTATCATTCTTCGTATTATGTATTTTTCATAAACACTTTCATTTCAAAGGATATAACATTCTCTAATAGTCATTAACTTGACAGTTATTTTTCTGTTTTTCTACTCATTTAAATATGTACAAGTTCTTAACATTTTTGTACATACAGTTAATAACCTTCACAATCTACTTACTGCATCATTTTCTTTTCTAATACTAACTGTACACTTAAGCTTAACTGACTGTAGAATTTCAACATTGACTAAAGCAAAGAAATTTTTATTCTAATTTACGTCAGTATTTTCCAATACATTCATGCGTTGCTTAACAACAGAGATATATCCTGAGAAATGGGTCATTGTGTGAACATCAGAGTCTACTTACACAAACCTGGATGGTATAGCCTATGGCTCCTAGGCTACAAACCTATACAGCTTATTACTATACTGAATATTGTAGGCAGTTGTAACACAATGGTAAGTATTTGTATTTCTAAGCATAGAAAAAGGTACAGTAAAAATATGATATTATAATCTTATGGAACCACCCTTGTATATGTGGTCCATCGTTAGCTAAACATCATCATTATATGGCACATGACTGTATTTGAAGGTGACTATTTAGATATTAAAAATAAATCTGAATTACATGCCTTGTTCATACTCTTGACATTATATCCTGGTAGATATAACATTAACCTTATGTAGTAATTGACCATGCTAGGTTTGGGAATGCCAAAATTGACATGGAGTAGTGATTCAATTATTAAAAGAAGCTTTAGTTGAATTTTGACACTAGTTTTTTTTTTTTTTTTTTTTTTGGTCTTTTCATGAAAAGATTAATTGTAGCAAAGCCCTAGGTCACCTAACCTCCTGCTTGTCTGTCTTCTACAACTGTTCCCCATACCTGCTATGCTTCAGCCTCACTGACCTTTTTTTGTTCTTGATGTTTACCCTAGGTATGTGGTCTCCCTAAACTCATTCCACTGATCTTGTCTTCTCATTCAATGTCAGTGTGTCCTCCTCAGGGGCTTTCTGTGTCTACCAGTCTAGTAGCTGGTCTCTTAACCCTTTTTGCATATTGCTTATCTGACTTTTCAGTTCTTTATTTGCTTTCCCTGCTAGAATGCAAATTGTGCAGTTAGACTGATTAGCACATCTGATTAGCACAAAGAAGGTGCTCAACAAATTAGCTGGGGTTTTTTTGTTTGTTTGTTTGTTTGTTTGTTTTTGAGACGGGTCTCGCTTTGTCGCCCAGGCTGAAGTGCAGTGGCACAACCTAGACTCACTGCAACTTGCGCCTCCTGGGTTCAGGTGATTCTCCTGCATCAGCCTCCTGAGTAGCTGCGATTACAGGCACATGCCACCACACCTAGCTAATTTTTGTGTTTAGTAGATACAGAGTTTCACCATGTTGGTCAGGCTGCTCTCAAACTCCTGATCTCATGATCCGCCCACCTTGGCCTCGAAAAGTGCTAGGATTGCAGGTGTGAGCCACCATGCCCGGCCCAAATTAACTGTTTAATTGGTGGATTGATTGCTTAGATGTGTGCTCTACGTTACCAGTCGCAAAGTTTGTATTATATTTCTTAAATTTCATTTTCAAAGCAGACTTCTGAGAAGCAGGTGACACTCAACTACTGTCTTTTATTTCCAGTTCATTCATCTGTTTGTTGGTAGTGGTGTCTTTGTGTGTTACTTTTACGATTGTTTTAAATGAGGAAACAGCTTGAAGCTGTGCTTTGCCCATGATCACACTCAGGAGAGCCAGGACTTTAAAAACTTCAGTCTTATGCGAGTTTCATTTTTCAGTTGTTCAGATAAACAACAGTTAAGAGAAAATTCTCCTAAAATATAATTAACGTCAGTCTCAGTTAATATGTAGATTGCCTTAAACCTTCTATTGTACTTAAACTATATAGTACTTCATAAATCAGTCACATCTGAACTATGCTTTGCAAGCAAGTTTTAAAATATTCTTTTACTAGGGAACGAAGAATGGTCAAGAAAGTGGACTTGAAATTGGAGCTGATACAATTCAGTTTGGTGCTCCAGCTTCAAATGGAAATGAAAATGAAGTTGTTCCTGTGCTTTCGGAAAAATCTGCTGACAAGATACCTGAACCTAAAGAACAGCGGCAGAAGCAGCCACGGGCAGGACCTATCAAAGCCCAGAAGGTAAATATACTTTATAATCCAGATAAAATTTTATGAAGGCCAATAACATGAAGAGCAAATAATAGTTTTAAAATTGAACTTAGTTTTAATGAATATCTTTGATCATGATGCAATGATGAAAGATATTCATTTATCATAAACATAGTTTTATCATAAACATTTGACTTTAGCTTCCAGATTTGAGTCCAGTAGAAAACAAAGAACATAAACCTGGTCCCATTGGAAAGGAACGTTCATTAAAAAATAGAAAAGTAAAAGATGCCCAACAGGTGGAGCCAGAAGGACAAGAGAAACCAAGCCCAGCTACAGTCAGAAGCACAGATCCTGTCACGACAAAGGAAACTAAAGCAGTCTCAGAAATGTCTGCTGAAATAGGAACAATGATCTCGGTATCATCTGCAGAATATGGTACTAACGCAAAGGTAAGCCACATGTAGGGATTTCCAGTTCAGTAGATGCAAACCATGTCTAAAATGAATGAGAAGAACAGCAACAGTCTGCTTTTTTTTTTTCCTGCTGAGGCATATAACTCTAGAGGTTATTTCTACAAAGAAGATTTTATTTCCTAGTATGCATATGTAATCTAAAGAAATTCTTTATAGCAAATTATATTTCTTTTTGAGGAAACTTACTCTAAATTCTGGACTATTTGAGTAGTTTAAAGTGAAAAACATCTACACAAAATCGGAATACTTTGAAAGATGGCTCTATATCACTTTTAATATAAATAGAATTACTGTGGAACTTTATCTTGCCCACTGGTGACATTCTAAAGTCAGGAAGTAAGGCAGACTTTTAGTAACTCCAGTATAGTCAGTTTTCTTTCACAGTTGGAACAGATAACTGTTTCTTTGGTTGAGCACTAGAGGCTGTTAACTCACATTTAGGAACCACATTGAATGAAACATGTATCTAAAAATACTCATTAAGACAAGATATGTTGATTAACTATGGGAACTGACACTTGTGGGAATAGCAAACCTATCTGCCATTTTATGTTGACTCTGGGACATAAACTCACTGAGAAAAAAGTTACATGCAATTTTTTATATTATCTGAATATTATTCTCTTTTTAATTGCCATACAACTGAAATCATATAAATAATAGCTTATGTTGGCCGGGCACGGTGGCTCAAGCCTGTAATCCCAGCACTTTGGGAGGCCGAGGCGGGCGGATCACAAGGTCAGGAGATCGAGACCACAGTGAAACCCCGTCTCTACTAAAAATACAAAAAAATTAGCCGGGCGCGGTGGCGGGCGCCTGTAGTCCCAGCTACTCAGGAGGCTGAGGCAGGAGAATGGCGGGAACCCGGGAGGCGGAGCTTGCAGTGAGCCGAGATCGTGCCACTGCACTCCAGCCTGGGCAACAGCGTGAGACTCCGTCTCAAAAAAAAAATAAAAATAAAAATAAAAAATAATAGCTTATGTGGTCCTACTCTGCCATATTTCAAAATGAGATTTGTGACAGGAAATAAGGCGTATACCCTAAAACCTAAGTAATTGCAACAACTAAGATCTTAGTAATTGATAGTGAGCTATAGAATGAACATGGGTAATAACCCACAGAAATAAATATTTGGTACTATTGACAGAGTCTCCTAGTACTAAATGTACAAGAATGCAGCAGTAGTTGAAATGCTGTCATTTTGGTGGTGAGTCTGTGTCATATTATTCCATTGTTAGTTAATTAATTGAATGAGTTGTGTCTTAAAGTCTGCTGTCTTCTCCTGCTTTCTTCCAGAACAACTTTACAACTATTAGGCTATCATTAGAAAGTGAGCAATTTGGCCAGGTGTGGTGGCTCATGCTAGTAATCTCTGCACTTTGGTGGACTGAGGCAGGCAGATCACTTGAGACCAGGAGTTCGAGACCAGCCTGGCCAACATGGCAAAACCCCATCTCTACTAAAAATACAAAAATTAAGTAGGCATGGTGGCTCATTCCTGTAATCCCAGCTACTTCAGTGACTGAGGCACGAGAATCACTTGAGCCTGGAAGGCAGAAGTTGGAGTGAGCTGAGATCATGCCACTGCACTCCAGCCCGCATGATAGCGAGACTCAAAAAAAAAAAAAAGTGAGCAATTAATTCAGTTTAAAATGTATTTTCTTTTTCTGTTACTACTTCACAGGAGTCTGTAACAGACTATACTACACCCTCTTCTTCTCTGCCTAACACTGTGGCTACTAATAACACAAAGATGGAGGATACTTTGGTTAATAATGTAAGTAATCAGTTTGAGATGTGGCAAGTTTGGATTGGAACCTGGCTATTACTATCTAGTACATTATTTCATGTTTTATTTACTGTAGCGATCAATATTTAGCTCAGGGAAAGAGTTGGTAGTAAATCTGTTTTTAGGAGCGCTGTAATATAATTAGTAAAAGTAATCAAAGCTGAGTTTTTTTATTTTTCCTTTGAAAGCATCTGCTTTCCATTTAAGATGAAGGTTTGGGGTGTGCGGGCTTGGTTTCATATAAATACTAATCTTATTAACCTGGTATTGGTAAGAAGTTGTTTTAGCTCTCACATTTTACAAATTCAACATGAATGGTTGGTGATTTTGTTTTCTTATATAAAACCTTTTTATAATTAAGTGAAACTTAACTTATTTGAGATGACTAAAATTAGAATTAAAAGACAACTATAGAATTCCCAAAGAATCAAGTATGTCTTTAAAAAAGAAAAAATACCAATGTGTTAACAACATTCCTTTTGTGTAGATTGAGCTATAATGTGTTATATACATAAGTACACCAAACACTCTGAGATGCTCTAATATAAGGTGATGTTAAGTCATGTTGTAACTTAGGACCTAGTTTTCTAGAGCAACCATGTTACTAATATAGTTGAAAGTTGTGTTTAAAAGTCTGTACAGTTCATCATTTTGCTTAGTTCACTTACTGACAGATGAAAAATTGTTAGCCCAGAAACATTAGGTAGCTTGCCATAGTTGTACAGTGTCATTTATTTAGAAGAACATTTTAAAAGTTATTTGCATGGTCCTTATTTTGGAGAGCAGGTGTGATGGAAATTTGGTTAGTGCTCTCTGTTTTAAATATAACCTTCTATAATAAGCAAAGGGTATCAGACTAAAATGTTGATCATCATTTTTAAAAATCTTTTACAGATAACTATTTAAAGGTCTGTCACAAAGAGCTTTAACTATCACTTTGAGTACAAAAATCTTTATTATCTTCTTTCTTTTTTTCTATGCTTTCTATTCTTCCCTCTAGCATCAAGTATATGGAATTTTAGAAAGGTGAGCTGCATTAGGGGTCACTTGATCCAATTTTTGTAGTTCAGCTGAAGGACTGTACTAAATATGTAGCTGAGAAAAGGAATAGAAAGGAGTGAGTCACACATTTTTTCTTGGTGTTGAGAGCTCTCTAGGAGCTGATTATTGTGATTTGTTCAACTTTCCTCCCCACTCCACCCACCCCCCACTTTTTAAAATGAGAGTGGTTTAAATATATATGTATATATATTTTTTTTTTCTTTTTTTAACTCCTTATACCTCCTGTGAAAAATAATGGAAGACTTGGGAAGGAAGAAAAGACTTCCTTTCAGTTTAAGCAGTTTAAGTGCTGTGCTATCACTGTCTAGATTATGAAATATTCAATCAGTAAAATCTCAATAAAGTTTAATTATACTTTGTGTCTTTTCTCATTTTTAAAAATATATAGAATATTTCTACGATATTGGTTTTTAAAGTATATGATGCTTTTTGCCAGACTACCCTCTGAAAATGATTTATAAAATATGAATAAGGAAGAAAAAATTATTATTCTCAGAACCCTTAAAATTCACTGAAAATATCCAGATGAGCATTTTGATGGTTTCTGTGTGATCTATAAGGCTAATTAATTGAGCGACTTCTATACTGATAACTAGTGGAGGCAAGAGACCTAGTCTCATATATAGGTGAATAGTCTGCATGCAATTGTTAGCAGTGTAGCCAGTGTATATTTGAACACAGAAAGATCAGTTTGGGTCAGGGAGCATTATAAATGGCCATCAGTTTCAAAGGATTTCACAGTGTTGCTTACTTGTGCCAAGTGTGTTGGTGATTCTGAACTCAATGTCGAGTTAAAAACAAATGTCCTACATGGGAAAAAATTTAGGACCTCTTGAGATGTCCTTTTTTCTTTCACTTATCTGTTTGGGGGTTCCATTTTGTACATAGAACTTTTGTCTTTTTAAATTATACTTGAAAATGGCTTATTTCTCTTATTGGGGCTTAATACACTTTTTTTATGGTCTTAACTGATACATGTTGGTTAGTAGTATTAATAGTATAGTCATCTTGTATCTTGAATGCCTTGAAGATTAAATGCAGGTGGCATTTTGGATTATCATAGCACAGCTGCTTTCAACATGTATGAAAGAATCTCCATTAGGTAGTCCATAGTATCACAAAGTAATTACCTTAAAACTCTCAAGCATCCCAGTTATTTTTACTGAACAACTGAATGAACCATCCAAAACGTAATACATAATAAAGTCCCAAGATCCAGAGATAAAGGCAGTGAGTTTCTAATATCTTAGAGTTTCTAACAATATTTGCCATAATTTTATTACTATAGCAGAACAGTTTTATTATAATGAGGTGGTGCTAATAGTCCATACTTTCTTCCCAAGATTACTTTTGTTCTTGAATCTTGTTATAAAAAAGTTTACCGTATTGCAGGAAAGAGATTAATGTTTTATATTTTTGCTGTCATGTTAAATACTTTTGGTTGGAGCCAGTAGATGCCCTATATATGGTGAAGGTTTTATTCCTTAGAGCTTTGCTATGCAGCCTGTAGACCAGCAGCATCAGCATCACCTGGCAACTTGTTTGAAACCCAGCATTTCAGGCCTTAGCATAGACCAATTGAATCAAAATCTGCATTTTATCAGCATCCTCAGGTGATTTATGTACATATTAAAATATGAGAAGCACTGCCTTCTGAGTATACACCTTATATCTGGTGCAGACTCTCTGCCAATTTACGTATGAAAAGACAGATAATAATTTCCCTTCAGAAGTTTTATCTGAGATATCCTTAATTACCAACTACTATAAACACAATGTGACTCTTAAATAATCACATATTTCTGTTAGCTCTGATGAAAATTAAACACTACCCTTAGAACACCTTAGCATTGTCTTTAATGGGGCTGTCATAGTAGACACATAGTTAGATTGTGATATGTGTTGCCTACCTTTTCAGGTGCCCCTGCCCAACACCCTTCCCCTCCCTAAGAGGGAGACTATACAACAGAGCTCCAGCCTAACTTCAGTTCCTCCCACTACTTTCAGCCTCACCTTCAAGGTATGTACAACATCCATCTCTAAGAGTCCTTAATTGTTGCATGCAAGGGTACATAAGTTAACAATATTCGTGTGGTATTTTTACTAGATTGATGTGGTAAGCAACAATACTAAGCTGAGGAATTAGAGTGCTGTCAAATTATACCTTAAAGTTTTATTAGCTTCTGATACCACTAAGTGGTGATGTGATATCCTCATATTTAAAATGAGACCTATTATGCTTGTGAATTTTTTCTTAAAAATATAGGAGAGTATTTTTCCATGTTTGTGTTAAGTTCCTCCCAGATATCTTAATAATTTTTGGATATATGGGTTTGTATACAAAAAATGCAATCTTATAATTTCATGTTTTTATGATTGTGACCAAAATATTAAGTACTGATAATAGTAAGAATGTTGTTTGTCTTCGCTGTAAGTTATGTGTGAATTGAATGAATATTGTATGATTATTTTATGGGAAGATAATTAACACGTATGCTTTATAAATGACATCAGAAGATTTTCAGTTGATGTTTTTTGGATAATTAATAAGAAGGGAAAAGAGATTCAGCACTTTTTGATGTCAAAATGTTTTGGCTTTTTTTAATCTATTGTAATTTTGAGCTATGTTAATGATTTTTTTACAGTTGTGTTGTTTGAGAGTGTTTTAAATCAGTTCATCTTTGGAGTAGTCAGTCGTTTAAAAAAGTGTAAACATGGAATTAAAGGAGGTTTTTTTTAATAAAAAAAATTTTTTTTAATAGAGATGGGGTTTCGCCATATTGCCCAGGTTGGTCTTGAACTCTGGGCTCCAGCAATCCACCTGCCTCAGCCTCCCAAAGTATTGGAATTACAGGTGTGAACCACCACACCTGACCAAGGGAAGATTTTTTTAAGTCTATTTATCTCATTGGTGTCCTTTGTTCATAATCCAGGCAAGTCCTTAATCTCTAATATGGTAGGGCTTCCTGATGTTGCACTGGTTGACAATCTCTTTGATGGTCTTCAGTTGGGATCACAGGAACTTTGTTATTTTACAGTGTGGCCAGTATTCATTTTGGACTCATACTACTTTTGTCCCCTTATCTTCTCCCCTCTCTGCCCAACTTCTTTGTAAGAGGCTTAACAAATGTAAGTTTGAGGTCATAAAATTTTATAAGACAACAGCTTCTGCTTTGTGCCATCCCTGTCTTTGCCCAGTCTTTACTGTTTACTGCCAATTCCTGTTCAGCCTTTTCTGTTGTCTTTTGGCTTGAATGATTGTCTCAATCTGCGTTCCTTATTTAGTCTTACTTATATGGTTTTTGTCATTACACTAGCAAGGTAATAATCTAATTTCACATAAGCAAATATAGTGTCATCTTTAATTATTTTTAAGCCAGTATTGATTTCGTTAGAATACCTATTCAACTTTGCCTTTCACTTATGCTTTTAACATTCCAAGAAGAAATATATACACTGAGAATTAAATTTAAATCAAATTGCATTAGCTTAAAACCTCTGATTTCTTTATTTTTTACTTCCTCTGCCATGTCCTTTTTATTGTAGTAATATATAAAGCATAGAAAAGTTATATTACGTAGTAAATTCTTACTTATTATCAGTGGGTTCATGGAAACTGCAACTTTAAGCAAAACAGTGTACAATGGATCCATAGAATAGCATCATTTGGTTCAGTGCCACTTGTTCTAAAGTTTATGAGAAAAAATATTGATTATACATTGTTGTGCTTAAAGTCACAGTTTCCAAGAACCTATTGACAATGTTAATTTTTTATGGACATCATTGACAGAATATGAAAAAATGAGTATAGTTAACTAATTGTACTTTTAGTTTCACTGAATTTCCAAAAATAAAAACTTTAAATTATCTTTCTGCTTAAGGAATGGAATCAAATCAAACTGTGGCCTGTATACATACATGTGGCCTATATGTTATGTAAGTTTGATTAGCTATAACTTAATTTATATGTTCTTAGTAAAACAAAATTGGCATGAAAGACATTGTACTCTGTCAACTTGCCCTAAACCACAAAATCTCAGATGGTCCAGGTAAATTACGTTATAGCTTACTCCCTAAATTCCCCCAAGACTTTTATTTTAAAATAAAACACATTTGAAATCAACCAGGTGATTTTGAGAAAAAGAAAAGATTTTAGATTTTTCTCAAATATAAAAGTGTTCTATATTTTAAATATCCAATATTTTAAATATCCAATGATAACAATTAGTCTTAAGAAAAGGTTAAATTATGAATAGTGTGTTTTTAAAGGAAGGCAGGGTAAATTATGTACTATTTCTCAAAAACCTTTTTTTTTTTTTTTTTTTTTTGGAGATGGAGCCTCATTCTGTCGCCCAGGCTAGAGTGCAGTGGCACGATCTCAGCTCACTGCAAACTCCGCCTCCTGGGTTCACACAATTCCCCTGCCTCAGCCTCCTGAGTAGCTGGGATTATAGGCGCACACCACCACGCCCAGCTAATTTTTTTTGTATTTTTAGTAGAGACGGGGTTTCATTATGTTGGCCAGATTGGTCTCAAACTCCTGACCTCATGATCCACCCACCTCGGCCTCTCTAAGTGCTGGGATTACAGGCGTGAGCCACCATGCCCAGCCTCTATTTCTCAAAATTCTTATAACCAAAATAAAATTTTAGAAACTGATACTTTAAGGACGCACAAAGTGGTATTAAATATGTAACTTGAAAAAGTTCCTCTCACGTAAGTCATTGCAGCTGGATCTTACAGATTATGTTGGATATATACTGCATCTGAAATTTTAATATTAAAAACATTTATAAAATATCTCAATTTTATGTTCATTAGTGTTTTAGTTATAATATTATAAATATTGGGTTAAATTAAATGTTTTCAAAATAAATATATAATCTCTGTATTTACTTTTTTAAATGTGGCTACTAGAAAATTTAAAATTACATATTTGATCTGCACTTACATATGTATCTGTTGAAAACCACTGAATAGTGCTGCTCTAGATTGAAATAAGGCCATTTTCTGCCCTTTAAGAAATTAGGAGAAGAAAAGACACCTGAAACCAGGGGTCATAAATGCAAATGGTTACATCTGGTAGATGAAATGCTTGAGATCTAGATGTGAAACAAAAGCATTTCTACTGCACCCAAGCCTAAAACCTATCTTGTTACCTTGCCTTTAAGACACTGTGAGCATGAAGCAGCCAACCAAAAGATGCCTGCCATTTGCCATTTAAGAAGCATTGGAGTAAAAAGAAACAATGGAGAGAATGGATATTTACTGGGAAGGGCCTTTCATTATTCACTGGTAGGGATAGGGGCTCATGTTTAAATGATACAGGAGCTGTGACTTTAAAGTACACCGACTTGTTTTCTAAAACCATCAACAAGTTCTCTGTAGAAATATAACTAAGCCCCACTCTCACACTCCCAATTTGAGTAATGGAGCAAAGATAAAGAGGCAAATGGAAAGTCTGAAATCCCTAGGGTCTTAGGGTCTTAGATTTTCTTTAAATATCTTTGTGTGTGTGTGGTTTTTGAAAGATTATATTTGGCACTTAAATACTGATACATGTATATAAGTACGTATTTTGTGTATTAACATCATTTTTTTACTATAAGAAATGTCCATTTTATTGCAGATGGAGTCTGCACGCAAGGCATGGGAGAATTCTCCAAATGTAAGGGAAAAGGGGTCTCCAGTAACTTCCACAGCACCTCCAATTGCAACTGGAGTCAGCAGTAGTGCCAGTGGACCAAGCACTGCCAATTATAATTCGTTCTCAAGTGCATCCATGCCCCAGATTCCTGTTGCCTCAGTCACTCCTACAACATCACTATCAGGTAAAACTTTTTTGTGTACTCTTTCTTTAAATATCTTACATTATTTAACAATTTTTATGGTCTTTTCTTGTTTACCCAGCCCTCCCAAAAAAGTAGTATTCAGTATTCCCACCTCAGCCTCCCAAAGTGCTGGGATTACAGGCATGAGCCACAACGCCTGGCCAGTAATTGCTTTTTTTTTTTTTTTTTTTGAGACGGAGTCTTGCTCTGTCGCCCAGGCTGGAGTGCAGTGGCACAATCTTGGCTCACTGCAAGCTCCGCTTCCCGGGTTCATGCCATTCTCCTGCCTCAGCCTCCCGTGTAGCTGGGACTACAGGCGCCCACCACCGCACCCGGCTAATTTTTTGTATTTTTAGTAGAGACAGGGTTTCACCGTGTTAGCCAGGATGGTCTCGATCTCCTGACCTCGTGATCCGCCCGTCTCGGCTTCCCAAAGTGGTGGGATTACAGGCGTGAGCCACAACGCCTGGCCAGTAATTGCTTTTTAAAGTGTCATTTTCCTCTAAATTTTTCTAGGAAGTTCACCTTTTGATTGTCATTTTTTATGTATATACAACTAACTAGATCAGCTCAAAAATAACAGAGAATCACACCTTTTTTAAATGTTTCACAATCTGTGTCTAATTTGAAGGTGCTATTGGCCTAAACCTGTTGGGATAACATATTTTCTGGTAAAGAGTTAGGGATGGAGAATTTTCAGCCTCTGCTATTTGAGTGATGTAATCCATTGGATTTGGCTTTAGTTTGGTTTGGTTTTTGTTTTATTTTGTTTTTTAGGAGAGTCCGTTGGTGCCCAAAGTTAGAAGGTGCTTTTCTTGTTCTTTTTCCTTAGATTTTCTTAAATTTTCACTATTGCATAATCTTTTCACTGAACTTCATTATTTGGAGGCCTTACAGTTCAAGAAACACGGGTGTTTCCAAAATGCTTGACTCTAGAAAGTACACCCTTTTCCTTTTACCATATGTAGAACCAAGATTCTTCTGTTGAAAAAATTTAATTTCAAGTATTAATTTCTCAGTATTATCTGCTTCCAAAGCAGTAGGAAGCTCTTTTCCAGTGATATAAATTAATTTGACTCGTTCTCATTCAATATTGCTTTTCAGTATTCCAATCCACCGTGCTATTTTTAGTTACCAAAAAGCTGGTCTTAGGGTTATACAAGTTATTTTGATATTGTCTGTAATCAGAAGTATGTATTAACACAAACTCCCGTGATTCTACGCTGCATTAAAATTTTAAATCAAACTGTGTTCCAACTATATCTCTTTTCACTTTAAAACCCTTCCTAGCATTCCTCCACCACTCATTTGACAAGGCATCTTCTCTTACGCTTACTAGACTAGCTTGAGCCCCAGTCTACTTGGAGATGGAGGGGTTAGTGAAGGTGGTGTGAAGGAAACAGGAGAGTGTGGTAGGAAGGTCTGGAAATAATGGTTCCTAGTTCTTTCTTTGGAACCCAACTAACTTGTTTCCCCAGGTCTAGATTTCCTACACTGTGCTTGACTAGGATAATTTTTTAAACAAGGCCCTTGTTGCCTAGTCATCCTACTGGTAGATAATTACTAGAAGGATAGAAGCACTTGAATTTTGGTCCACTCTCAGGTGGAACATCATCTGAAGATAATGATAACTATACATTACTTTTTAATCAAATACCAGTATTGACATTTTGGGCCAGTAATACAGTCATAATAGCTCATTAATCAATAAAACTAATGGACCCTAACACCTAAGTTTTATAATTCTATTTACTTATTAAGTAGTTTATTTCATTTGTTTTAAAGATATTACTATCTACCAGGTGGTTTTGTTTTGTTTTTGTTTGTTTTTTTGGTTGTTTTTGGAGTTGTGTTTTTTGTTTTAAGAGATGATGTCTTGCTCTGTCACTCAGGCTGGAGTGTGGTGACGTCATCACTGTTCACTGCAGCCTCAAACTCCTGGGCTCAAGCAGTCCTTCCATCTCAGCCTCCCGAGTAGCTGGGACCACAGGCACCACCATGCCCAGCTAATTTTTTAATTTTGTGTGAGACAGGATCTTACAGTGTTCCCCAGGCTGGTCTTATACTCCTGCCCTCAACATGGGCCAGTTTTTACAGGAGAGAGAAATCCAGCCTTAAGTATATGTGGCATTTTAGGACCAGTTGAGATCTCTCAAGGCCCATGTATAGTCGTAATTATTTCTAAGGGATAGCACTTTTCCCTTTTGTGTCCTTGTATCTATGGTCATAAGTGAATGAAGCTCTTGATTATGTATCCTATTCTTCTTTGTGATGATTAAAAAACAAGTCGTTTCTGGCCAAACTATAACAGTTATATAGGCTCTCGGCCTCATTTTATGAATTTTGTGTTTTGTTTCTTGTTTTAATTTTCTATTGTTTACTGTTCCATATTTTCTAGTCATATTTGCATTTGGTGATAATTACTCTTTTGTTTTGTAAGCTACCTCATCTACTTTTGGCCTGAAGCAGTATATAAGTACGTGATGGGTAGAAACATTAATTTTGCAGTTTCTGGTTAGTACTGTGAGCAATAGCAACACTTTTAAATTTGTTCTGTTTTCCCTTTTATTTGCTTCCCCAAATATAGGAGCTGGTACATACACTACCTCTTCTTTGAGCACAAAATCTACAACCACATCAGACCCTCCAAATATTTGTAAAGTGAAACCTCAGCAGTTGCAGACAAGCAGCCTGCCTTCTGCAAGTCATTTTTCACAGTTAAGCTGTATGCCTTCCCTTATTGCCCAGCAACAACAGAGTCCACAAGTTTATGTGTCTCAGTCTGCAGCAGGTAATGTTTTTAGGCTTGAATATAAGGAATTTAGAAATTGAAGACTAAAATGCCTATTTTTGTCTCTTCTTAACCTTTCAGCTAAGCATAAGGCTTTTAAAGTACATTGCTGTAAATATTTAAATTCGTGTAATTCTTTTTTTTTTTTTTTTTTTGAGATGATGTCTGGCTCTGTTGCCCAAGCTGAATTGCAGTGGCACAGTCTTGACTCACTGCCACCTCCATCTCCCAGGCTCAAGTGATCCTCTCACCTCAGCCTCTCAAGTAGCTGGGACCACAGGAGCACACCACCATGCCCAGCTAATTTTTTTGTTTGTTTGTTTTGCATTTTTGGTCTAGACAGCGTTTTTTTACCATGTTGTCCAGGCTGGCCTCAAACTCCTGAGCTCAAGTGATCCTCCTTCCTCAGCCTCCCAAAGTGCTGGAATTATAGGCGTGAGCCACCTCTCCCAGCCTAAATTGACGTAATTCTTTTTAAAAGTGTCTTGGAAGATACAAGTGTACATACGTACTGTAGTAACAGTTTCTTACCTAGGAATCTCATATGGATACACTTAACCTATCAGAGGTTAAGTGAGGGTATTCATTGCAGTATTATTTCTAATAATGACAAGTTAAAAACAATATATAGGCTGGACATGGTGGCTCATACCTATAATCCCAGCACTTCAAGAGGCCAAGGCAGAAGGATTGCTTGACCCTAGAAGTTCAGGACCAACCTGAGCAACATAGTGAGACCCCACGTCTACAAAAAAATTTTAAACATTAGCTGGATGTGGTGGCACATGCCTGTAGTTCCCGCTATTTGGGAGGCTGAGGTGAGAGAATCATTTGAGCCAGGTGATAATCATGCCACTGCATTCCAGCCTGGCAGAGTGAGACGCTGTCTCGTCATTATAATATGTGGAGTTCTGCAGAACATACTACTGTATAAAAACAGCAAGTCAACCAGGCACCATGGCTCATGCCTGTAATCCCAGCACTTTGGGAGGCTGAGGCGGGCAGATCACTTGAGGCCAGCAGTTCAAGAGCCACTTGGCCAACATGGTGAAACCACATCTCTACTAAAAATACAAAAATCAGTTGGGCGTGGTGGCACACACCCAGCTGCTCAAGTGGCTGAGGCACAAGAATTACTTGAACCCAGGAGGTGGAGGTTGCAGTGAGCTGGGATCAATCGTGCCACTGCACTTCAGCCTGGGTGACAGAGCGAGACTGTTAAAAAAAAAAAAAAAAAAAACAGCAAGTCACAAAGTAGTATGTACATACATAGAAATGTGTTTAGAATTGATACCAAACTTTTAAAATTAAATGTCAATCCTCTAAATATTTTGCTAGATTCTAGTAGGTAGGTTTAAAATTGGAGTAGAATTGCCAGTTCAATGGGTAGATTCGTTTTCAATTTTAGTAGATTATGTGAAATTTTACCACTGACAAAATCTGAGTATCTATACCCCAATGGCAGTATATAAATTTTTTCTCATGCCTTCACAAGTACTAGTTACCTGTCTACTAGAAGTTTTCCATCTTTTCACGTTTGCCTCTTGTCACGTTTTTAGTTTTTCCATGGCTGTATTAATTTTCAGAGGGTGCACTTAATTTGGAATCTGCTACAAAACTTGGTTTTTATTTACTGTTTGGAAAATTCTGAAATTAGGACACTTATTACTGCTTGTTTTTCCTGACGGTCTACAGCTCAAATCCCAGCCTTCTATATGGACACAAGTCATTTATTTAATACCCAACATGCGCGATTGGCTCCACCATCCTTGGCTCAACAACAGGGTTTCCAACCAGGTCTCTCTCAGGTAATATCAAAGACTTCTTCCTTCCTATGTTTGTTCCTTCGCATTTCTGTGGTTATAATAGTTACCTTGGAACATAAATAATAGACTCTGAAATTACAAGCTACGCATGATTACCTTGATATTCTATAAGCAAAATTTTAAAATTTCCCCAAATTTACCAGAGCCTAATATTAACAATGTAGAATAAGTAGTGGGTTGAAAGGGAAATTTAGATGTTTACATTCAGTTTTGTTTTAAAATGGAGCTGATATATAGTATTCATCTTACTCTTTTCATGTCTCAAATTTTTATATTCCATTGTTAATGATTTATTTGTATGATGTTGATATATAATATGTTTACATACTTTTTCAATGCATTGCAGCCAACTTCAGTTCAGCAGATTCCAATCCCTATTTATGCACCACTGCAAGGGCAGCATCAAGCCCAACTGAGTTTGGGGGCTGGACCTGCTGTTTCCCAGGCTCAGGAATTGTTCAGCTCTTCACTTCAACCATATAGGTAAATGCTTTAAAAGTCACTTTTGTAGTGATGTTGAAAACATTGTAACTACTGATCCTCCTTGCCGTAATCCATAACTGTTCCTTCCCAAAAAAACCTAGGATGATTCTGCTATAAACCACATTGGCTAGTTGAGCATGTTGATTATATGTCATGAACCTCAGCCTCTGGTAATTTCAACCATAACTTATTAAAGAAAGTCAGCCTTCAAAACCTTTTGAAGTAGTGAACAACAGCAACCCCAAAACTGTTAGAAATTATAGAAAATAGCTGCTTAAAGAACCTAAAAATCTGTGTGCTTTCTGGCTACCAACAATTATATATATCTGAATCTCCTCTATGTACAAGCTGAGGCATGGCAGTTAACTACATTATGTTAGGGGGTATAGGACAGGGTGGAATATAACAGAACAGAGAGGGGTAGAATATCAAAGCATGGAAGTAATGGTGACAAATATGCTATGTAGTGAAGAAAGCATTTTTTCCAAAAATTCACTCAGATGCACTGTAAGTTACCTTTGCAATTAGGGAAATAATGAAAACTGATTTTTTTGAACTTTCCTTATATATGATAGCTATTCAGCCTTTCACATACATTAACTAAATTTAGTCTTCACACAGCCACCTGTGTGAAGAAGGTAAGTCCTCCTCATTTAACATGTGGATGTTAGGACTTGAAGAGGGTGAGGGTTTTTTGTTTTGTTTTGTTTTGTTTTAACCTAAGGTTATACATAAAGTGGCAGAGCCTGGATTCAACCCTCAGTGTCTCTGGTTTCCAATTTAATGAGGGAAGAAGAGTGAGAGTAAGAGTCAGATAGTAGGAGCAGTGCCTCATGGCATAGCTGTCATCCATCCTCTTAATGGTGGCCTTAAATCATCAGAAAGAAAAATAAGTTACATTCAGTACACTTGGTTTAGGAAGTCTGTGCATTTGTTTTTAGGAATTTGTTTTCAGAAGTGAGTTCAGATAGAATTTCCATACTTTACAGATTAAACTTGTCATCAGTTAATACAGTATGTTTTATATTACCATAATGATACTCCTAGAGAAGCCAGGTTCAGCTAATGAAACTTTCTTAACAGAGAGCTGAGTCATTAGTAAACCTCATAAATGTGGCTTTTATTTTTACCTTTTGATTAAAGATACTTTAGTAAAATTTAATACACCTGTGTCGTTACCTATATAGCTGTTGTAGGTCTTCCCTCCTCATCTTACTCTGAGGTAGTTTCGTTATTTTCTCCCATTAGAAGTAAAACTATTTGCCCCAACTAGAAGCTAAAGAAAGTCTTGTATTTGGGATTATCTTGGAATTTATATTAAAAATAAAACTTGAAAATTTCTGACACAGGAATAGCAGCTAGATTTAACCTCACAAGCCAGTCTCCTTTTAATTGTATTGGCTGCTTGAAACACTGTTGAAAAGTTTACAACCACTTTTCAGTACTGTGAAAAAGAGTACAGTGATTAATTAGTAATGTCTTCCACAGGCCATGGGAGGTGGAGTAGCAATGTACTATATTTGCAATCCCCATTTCACTAATTGTGTTAGAAGACAGACTTTTTAAGACCAGACCTGGTCAATAGAAATATAATAAAAGACACATATGTAATTGTGGCAAGTGACTACCACATTGGAAAGTACAGGTTTAGATTTTGAAAGCAGTTATTTTATCCCTAAACATTCCTTGCTTGTTACTTAACCTAATCAGCATAGTATTTATTAGGGAGTCTCTGAATTGGCTTCTACAAAGACAGGACAGTTTATAACAGTATATTCATATTTTCTTACCTTGTGTTTGAAACATAAATTATAAGTAGATATTGTAAAGATTGCTATGATCCTAGACTAGCATTCTTTCTTAGTGGATTTTGTTCCTGCCACATAGGTCAGTTTTAATAAAACAACAAAGCATAATGTTCTTTAACCCACTACTTTTGATTTAGTTGCTTATTCTTTATCTCTGCATCTTAAAAGTGTAGACTGGAGGCATCCACCTCAGAGATGATAGGGAAGTCTGGAGTTAGATTCTGGCATTATGGTTTTGTTTTGAGGGGTGTGTTTTGTCTTGGTTTGATTTTGGTTTGTGTTCTTGTTTGTTTGCTTGCTTGATCTTTGTGGGTAATTCTGACGTGAGCTATTACTGTGCTTTATTCCATAAAGATCTTGAGGCTAGGCCATTTATATTAAAAATATATGTGGGGAAGTAATGAAATACAAATAAGAAAAGTTGGGGCTATTGGTGCTATAAATTAGAAAGTTGCCAAAGAGAAAAAGAGATTTTGTTCTCAACTTTGTGTTGAACACAAAAAGAGAATTATTCTCACTATTCAAAAGGAGAGAGCAATCCACTTCTCAGGGAGAACAGGCCTTTTCACAGGACTTTTTCATGTGAAGCTTCCTTGTATACAGGGCTTTAAATCTTGAAATAAGTTGCTTTAGACACAGTCTGTATTCTCTGCCTCTTTTCTTGATTTCTGAGCTAATTAGAGTGCAGCCAAGTGTCAGTGATGGGGAAACATTCTGAAGTATGTATCCTTTTTCAAACATCATAGAGTGTACTTACAGGAACCTAGGTGGATATAGCCTGCAGCTCCACACCTAGGCTATTATAGAGTACAGCCTATTGTGTCTAATTAGGCTATAAATGCATGCAGCATTTTACTGTACTTAGTATTTTGTAGGCAGTTGTAACACAGTGGTAAATATTTGTGTCTAAACATAGAAATCTAAACAATCTAAACAGAAAAAGTACAATAAAAAGATAGCATACAAGATTAAAAATGGTACTTACCATGTATAGCACACTTACCATGAATGGGGCTTGCAGGACTGAAAGTTGGTCTAGGTGAGTCAGTGAGTGAGTGGCAAGTGATATTACTGTACACTACTGTGGAGTCTACAAACACTGTACACTGTGGGTACACTATATTTGTAAGAACAAATTTTTCTTTAATAAATCAACCTCAACTTAGTGTAATTTTTTGACTCTTGTAATAACATTTAGCTTACAACACAAACACATTGTACATCAGCACAAAAATACTTTATTTTTTTTTGTTGTTTTTTTGTTTGTTTTTTGAGACAAGGTCTGTGTCACCCAGGCTGGAGTGCAGTGACACATACAGCTCACTACGTCGAACTCCTGAGCTCACACCATTGTCCAACCTCAGTTTCCCAAGTAGCTAGGACTACAGGCACTTGCTACCATGCCCACCTAATTTTTTATTTTTTTGTAGAGGTGAGGTCTTGTTCTCTTGCCCAGGCTGGTCTAAACTCCTGGCCTCAAGCAATCCTTTCACCTCAGCCTCCTAAAGTGCTGAGATTGTGAGCATGAACCACAAAGTCTGGCCTTTTCTTTTGTTAACGTTTTTCTGTTTTTTGAAATTTTTTTTTTAACTTTTTTTAAACTTTTTTGTTAAAAACTAAGATGCAAACACACATTAGGCTAGGCCCACACAGGGCTAGGATCATCAATATACTCTCATCTACCTCACCTCCACATCCTGTCCCATTGGGAAGTCTTCAGGGGCAGAAACACACACGGAGCTGTCATGTCCTATGTTAACAGTGGTTTCTTCTGGAATACCTGCTAAAGGATCTACCTGAGGCTGTTTTATAGTTTTTTGTTTTAAGTAGAAAGAGTACACTCTAAAGTAACAAAATGTATAGTAAATAAATAAACTAGTAACATAATTCTTTTTATCAGTATCAGATATTATGTACTGTATATAACTGTACTGCACTGTTATATGACTGTAGTAGGTTTGTTTATATTTAATACTAGCACCAGCAAAAACACTTGAGTCATATGTTCTGTGATGTTAGAACAGCTATGATGTCACTAGGTGATAGGAATTTTTCAGCTTCCTTATAATCTTATGGGACCATCAATATATATGTGTTCTATTGATTGAAATGTCATGTAGCACATGACTGTATTGGGTCATTTGGGATTTGCATTGTTAAGATTTTCAGATTCCAGATGAGATTCTAACAATATTTTCTCTTTAATCCTTATGTAGATCTCAGCCAGCTTTTATGCAAAGCAGTTTATCCCAGCCATCTGTGGTCCTTTCTGGGACTGCTATTCACAACTTTCCAACTGTCCAACACCAAGAACTTGCCAAGGCACAATCTGGTCTTGCCTTTCAGCAAACATCAAATACCCAACCTATTCCCATATTGTATGAACATCAACTGGGGCAGGCATCAGGACTAGGAGGTTCCCAGCTGATTGACACACATCTTCTCCAGGTAAGTCAGGGAACTAGAACAGTGCACACTCATTGTATTCCTATGCCACAGATCATTTTAAGGAAACATTTTTAAAAGAAAACATGTTAAAAGATGCAATGAAAAAAACAAAGTCCTTTCATTTTATCTAATACTAAAAATTGCTAGACATTGCTTTGAAGTCATAATCTCCGTCTCTGAATTTGAAATTTTTTTCAGTTTTACTCATGTTTTCTTACAAAATTTTTTCTAGGCTAGAGCAAATCTTACCCAGGCTTCAAATCTTTATTCTGGACAAGTACAACAGCCTGGTCAGACAAATTTTTATAACACTGCCCAGTCACCAAGTGCTCTCCAGCAGGTAAACTATGGCATGGTAAATTTCCTCAATTTTCTTTATTATTATTTTTATTGCTTTTGTGATTGTTTGGGAATTTAAATTGAACCATGAAGGAAAGATGGAGGAGTGGTCATTAAACTGTTCACTGAGATGTCATAAAGAATTCCATTGGGTCCACGTAGAAGGGGTTTCAGGTTCATGACACCCCTCTTCTCACCACCATCACCCCCTACTTCAGTCATTCCTGTATTTTTACATCTTCTAGGTTTTTTGTTGGTTTGGGGGGTTTTATTTTTTTTCTGTCACCCACGCCAGAGTGGATGTGATCATGGCTCATTGCAGCCCACCTCCCAGGCTCAAGCAATCCTCTCACCTCGGCCTCCTGTGCAGCTGGGACTACAGGCTCATGCCATCATGCCTGGCTAATTTTTCTTCGTATTTTTTGTAGAGACAAGGTTTTGCCATGTTGCCCTAGGCTGATCTTGAACTCCTGGGCTCAAGCAATCCACCTGCCTCGGCCTTCCAAAGCGTTGGGATTACAGGCTTGAGCCACCACACCTGGCTGCTAGGTTTCCGTGTAATTATTTATTCTATTTTAACAAAGGATTCCATGAATATAAAACTTTGAAAACCATTGTCCAGAATATAGTTACATGTAAGTGTGATTTAGGTGGCTTACCCATTAGTGCTAGGGAGAAGCCTCCCAAAGACCCATCTGACAGGTTAGCATACATACAACAGTGTGGCAGAGTGTGATCGAGTATAAATGGCAAATACTTTCTTAAGTGTACGAATGCAATAATAATTTTCAGTGAAAAGTGTATGGTGCGTTTAAAACTATCTCCTCTAATAATTTCATTAGCTTATTCTTTAAAAGTGGTGGAGGGCTGGTGGGGGAACAAGTCATTAGTCATTTTCTTATAACTGTTTTTGTTTGCTATTTTAGGGAGTGATAATTCGGGAATATCTTATTGACATTCAGATTAAATACAGTGTTTATATGAAAACAGAGATTCTTGTTCTTCTCATAGCTCATTTTGACCAGCCTTGAAAACATTATGTAAAATATCTGTTTGGAAAATTGTGAATACTACTTATATTGTGTCCCCATGTACTTTGTGATTATTTGACATGTCCTGTGGATAAATTCAAAGATAGTTCTAATTCTTTCACTTTCTATTTTCTTCACTACAAGTAGCATTAACTAAACTACGTTGTACCTTTAATAGAAGAATGGAGATGTGGTTGAGGGTTGAGTATCTCTTACCTAAATGCTTGGGACCAGAAGTGTCTCGGATTTTTTTTTTTTTTTTTAATGTTTGCGTATATATAATGAGGTGTCTTGGGATGTGGGGCCTGTCTAAACCTGAAATTCCTGTTTCATATATACCTTATACATATAACCTGAAGGTAATTTTAAGCAACATTTTAAATAACTTTATGCATGAAACAAAGTTCTGACCAGTGGCACTTCGACTGATCTGTCACATGAGGTGGGGTGTTGAATTCTTTTTTTTTTTTTTTTTTTGAGACTGAGTCTCCCTTACCCAGGCTGGAGTGCAGTGGTACGATCTCAGCTCACTGCAACCTCCATCTCCTGGGTTCAAACGATTCTCATGCCTCAGCCTCCCGAGTAGCTGGGATTACAGGCGCCCACCACCATGCCTGGCTAATTTTTGTATTTATTTATTTATTTTTGTAGAAACAGGGTTTCCCCATGTTGACCAGGCTGGTCTCAAACCCCTGACCTCAAGTGATCCACCCACCTTGGCCTCCCAAAGTGCTGGGATTACAGGCGTGAGCCACCGTGCCCGGACTTGATGTCAGATTCTCTACTTGTGGTGTCATATCAGCCTCTCAGAAAGCTTTGGAGCATTTTGGATTTTGATTTTCAGATTAGAGATACTCAACTTGTAGTCACTAAGCAAAAGAAATATGTGAAATATATTAGTAGATGGATGTGTTATATTTATTTATTTTATTTTATTTTTTGTATTTTGAGACAGAGTCTTGCTCTGTCTCCAGTCTGGAGTGCAGTGGTGCGATCTCGGCTCACTGCAACCTCTGCCTCCTGGGTTCAAGCAATTCTCATGCCTCAGCCTCCCAAGTAGCTGGGACTACAGGTACACGCCACCACGCCCAGCTAATTTTTGTATGTTTTTTTTTTTTAGTAGAGATGGGGTTTTACCATGTTGGCCAGGATGGTCTCGATCTCTTGACCTCGTGATCTGCCCCCCTTGGCCTTCCGAAGTGCTGGGATTACAGGCATGAGCCACCATACCCAGCTGATGTGTTCTATTTTAAATCTTACTCAAAAGTATTTGAAGAGTTGTATATAGTTGTATGAGTATGTCTGCAGTAAACAGAAACAAATTGCTTCAGTTTCTCTTTACTTATTTTCTAGGTTACAGTACCTTTACCAGCATCCCAGCTTTCCTTGCCTAATTTTGGATCTACAGGGCAACCTCTAATTGCTTTGCCTCAGACTCTTCAGCCCCCATTACAGCATACCACTCCCCAAGCACAGGCTCAGAGTCTGAGCCGTCCTGCACAAGTAAGCCAGCCTTTCAGAGGATTAATTCCTGCTGGAACACAGCATAGCATGATTGCAACCACAGGAAAAGTAAGTAAAGAGACATTTGCACAGGTTGTTTGAGAATTTAAGGTAGTGTGTTCCGATCTATACATTTGTGTTATCTAAAAAACTAAAATGTGTCGGTTTTTACCACCCTGCAAAACAAATCTCAAACCCCAGTGTATTTACATTTTATCTGTTTACTTTTAATGTGTTTGGCCCCATCTAGTTTTTACCTAATAACAAAGAATTCACAAATTTGTTGGAAGAATTGGATTTATAGTGTCTCTTGGGCTTATTTTATTACAAGTCTCTTTGGTCTGATAATTCCATAATACTTGACTATAGGAGTTTTGTACTAAGGTTTTTTGCCTTTTCCTAGATTACGTCTTCACATATAGGACATGTAAACACAGCACTTAGCTTATGGAATTAAAGAAATGTTAAGTTTATTTTATGCTTTTCCTCAGATGTCTGAAATGGAACTAAAAGCCTTTGGAAGTGGCATTGATATAAAACCAGGCACACCTCCAATCGCTGGTAGAAGCACCACACCAACATCTAGTCCCTTCCGGTAAAATGGGCATTTAAATTTGCTTAAGAAATTCCAATTTGGTCACTATTTGTTAAATACTTATCAGTCCTGTGTGACATAATCCCTTTTCCAAGCAGGAAAGGAATTATTAAGACATTGTTTTTGATAGTTTTGTCTAAAATGTTAAGCTTTTAAATTATTTGAAATGTGTTTATTGTACTATATTTTAAGTAAATTCTTTCGTTACAGAGCAGATCTTTTTTTCTTTTTTTTTTTTTTTTGAGACAGAGCCTCACTCTGTTACCCAGGCTAGAGTGCAGTGGCATGATTATAACTCACTGCAATGTCAAACACCTGGGCTAAAGCAATCCTCCTGCCTCAGCCTCCTGAGTAGCTGGGACTACATAAATGTGCCACCAAACCTGGCTAATTTTTTAAAAAATATTGTCCAAGCTGGTTTCGAACCAGCCAATCTTAACTGGTAACTGGTATCCTTTCTTACCTCTGCTCCTCCAATGTCCCTCTTCTACCAGAATGTTTTGGTAACTCATCACAGTAATTTTTACCAACTACCAAGTATGATGAAAATACTAAGAACAGTGTTTGCAAAAATCTAACAGCATTATTTACTTGGTATTACTATACTGACTAGTAACGGCTTCTTCCCAAGGGCTACTTCTACAAGTCCGAACAGCCAGTCCAGCAAAATGAACAGCATTGTCTACCAGAAGCAGTTCCAGTCAGCCCCTGCCACTGTGAGAATGACACAACCATTTCCTACACAGTTTGCACCCCAGGTGGGCAGATATAATTAAGAAATGAGTATTATTGACTTAAAAATAGTTGCTAATCTGGATAAATTGTGATCTTGCCTTATGTTAGCCAGTTAAGTACAGTTTTTAATAAAAAATAGTTTCTGAATTTAACAATAAATTTATTTTATAAAGATAGTCTGCGATTTATAGCCAGACATAGTAATTGTTTAGTTCTAAAGCAGACAAGAGAAATAGTTTTAAGATTCCCCACACAGCTCTGATAATTTGAGTCCTTTTCCTTTTAACTTTTTTTAAGGAGTTGACTTTTCAGCGAAGGGTCCCAGTGCTTGAAGTTTTCTAGGTTAGATGCAAAATTTTTTTTGGAATAGCAAAGAAGTAATATGAATTATTATAGACTTCCCCATTTTCTATTCTTAAACTTTTTTTCTTTTTGAGAATGTCTGTAAACTGTGGCCATTGTTATCAGATAAATATTTGAGGGAGATCTGAGTACTTTTATTAAGGCTGTTATGCCTAGGATTTCCATCTGTTTGTTATAATTAGAAATAGGTGGCCAGTGTGAGTAAAGAATCTTCGGAAGTTATTTGGCCTTGGATTCCAGTTCTGCTTCTGGCTCCCTGTTTTGTCACTATATATGCTCAGACTGATTTACCGCTTTCAAACAGGGAAATGTGCATAGTAATGCTTTACTCTGAATTAGAAACATGTTTATGATAATCCTATTCGAAAATTTGATTGATGGATTGATTGATTAAAGTTTCTGGGGGCGACATCCCTAGTGTTTCTGATCCTGAGTAATCCTTAAAGACTACCCAGCAGCAAAACTTTTATTAAATAATTATCTACTTTTATTAAGGCTGTATGCCTAGGATTTCCATCTGTTTGTTATAATTAGAAATACCAGTGTGAGTAAAAATCTTCGGAAGTTATTTGGCCTTGGATTCCAGTTCTGCTTCTGGCTCCTTGGCTCTTGATTTTCACATATTCCCATGTTGGAAATAACATTAGAGCTTTATAATCGTAATGGGGTGGGAAAGGGTACAAGCTTCTTGAAAATTGCTTCAGATCTTTGGATAGTACAGGTTACCTGTAGAACATGAAGCATTTTTTTTTTATATGCAAGAAGGATGGAAAGTTAAGTTTTAATTGTGAATGTTACAGTGGTAAAATTTACAGATTGACGTAAGTATATTTTTGGGGGCACATAGTCAAAACTAAGAAATTATTTACCAGCTCAGAATGTGGTAGGAGCTATCAGAACTTAGTGATCAAGTGAAGTCGTAGTTACTAATTTCTGATGCTCTTCCCCTGCAGAAGAGAGCTGTGGGAAGAGGACTCAGCCACAAGACATTTGGTCCTAGGTGTTGGTAATGCCACAATATAAGTGCTTCCTTTTCATTTTATTGTAGACCACATATTGATAACTAGAAGTTTTAAGTGTTACATGTATGTTTTCAGATTTGCAAGCAGGTTCCCTAAATAAAATGTAATATCAATAAGCTTATTGTTCCAGAGAAGATACAAATCAGCAGCAATTTGTATTTTATTATTTTATGAGAGGGCAAACCTTGAAAAGGTGGTGGGAGGTGGTCCTGTGGTTTCCTTTTTTTTTTTTTTTTTTTTAAATCACATGGAATATTTCAAAAATAGGAAGAAATCTATGCATTAAAAGCTCAAAGATCAATGAGGTACCTTTTGGCTTTGGCCAAACCAGTGTGGGGAAAACTGATTTGTGATTGGTAAAAGAATTTGAACCAAGATTGATTTGACAGGCTTTGGTAATGCTGCAGTATTTTCAGTTATTCTTTCTTATTTTTTAAGGCAAAGCAGAGAGCAGAGGTTCTTCAGTCCACGCAACGGTTCTTCTCTGAACAGCAACAGAGCAAACAGATAGGAGGCAAAGCCCAGAAAGTGGACAGTGATTCAAGTAAACCTCCTGAAACACTGACCGACCCTCCTGGTGTCTGTCAGGAAAAAGTAGAAGAAAAGCCACCCCCTGCACCCTCCATAGCCACCAAACCTGTTAGAACTGGACCAATCAAACCTCAGGCGATCAAAACCGAAGAAACAAAATCTTAAAGGCTATGGTTTATTGCAGGGGATTGGGGGTGGGGGTAGGGAAAACATGGAGAATTAAGTCAGATAATGCCAGCAGCCAAAGGGGCAAAATGGTCTGTGACATTATCCTGTTCAGAGCTTGGAGATATACAAGGGACATAGGAGCAATTTACACTGACACATAGCTGCTGTACCAGTAAAAATGAGGCTTTGCAAGCTTGTACCTACTATATAACATGCGCTCGCTCGGTTGATGGCCACACATCTTCAGTCAGAATTTATATATAAATATATGCACCCATTTTTTTGAGTGCATATAATTTAGACCTAAAAATCCTTATGATTAGATGAAACACCAAAAATATAAGGAAAATAACACAGCAGAGGAATAGCTCAGCCTGAACAGTGTGATGGTCCCAGCTAATACATCAGATGCGGTTTTTTTGCTCCCTTATGTTCTTTGGATATGGTTATGGCATTTGTAGGCTTGGAGGTGAAGAACTGAAGATAACTGGTGCTGGATAGAGGAGCCTTATTTTTTATTATGGCAGCTTGCTATTTTTATAACATGGTGATTGAGTTGAACACAATCAAAGTACAGTAGTAACTGATCTCCCCTTCTTCCTGGATGAATGAGCAGATGATTAAATACTGATATCAGCATCCTTGAACCATATCACAGTGAGCAGTGTTTGGCTACTGCTTCTGTTTGAAATGATGCTGTTTTGGTTGTGGTCCGAAGCTTTGAAGCGCTAGTTAGCATCTCCTTTCTTCCATGGAGCTCTCACCATTCAAACATGACAGATTTGATAAAATGCTAGTTAGGTTGAGTCTTCCTTGCCCCACTCAGTCATCTTTGTATGAATCCCATGGTTCTGGGTTTTTTTTCTTTTTTTCTTTTTTCTTTTTTTTTTTTTTAAACCAGTTTTTAGCTGGTGTTTATGAAGAACAGTGAGTACCTAGAACTGTGCCACTAATTAAAGGAAATCCTAAGAAGGTGCATTTCTTTACAGAGCTGTGTCATGCCATCCTTTGGGCCCTCTGCTGGAAAAGTAGAATCAAGTCTCAAATAATGCCTTTTTAATTGTATCCTCTAGTATTATAGATATAGGACAGTACTGTATCATACCTCTGTGAATGTAAAATATCTTGTACCTGCTTTATGATACGTAGTAGTGACCGTGCTTTATCAGAGCTGTTTTTAATGATGTTATTCTAGAATGTTTTATTTCCAGATGATGATTCAGAAGCTAATTTTAAAAAATGGTGCCAGGTACCACAACAGTAACAGAACTTTGCAATTTTCTGGGGTTTTGTTTTTTACCTTCCCCCCCCCCCCCCCTTTTTTTTTTTAAATGGAGTGTGCTGGATGTCTCTATAATTTTATTCAGATGACTGCAGAACCTGGAAAAGCTGTTGCTGCTATTGATGCATAACATACTGCTATTGGTCTTTTTATATAAATATATATATATATACATATATATATATAATTTGAATTTTTGGAAACTTTAGCTGTGCTGTCAACTTTGGAAAAAGTATCCCAGTTTACTGTGTTGAGTTGGCATTGTACAGAAATTAACAGCCATATTGGTCTAGAAACGTTAAACTTAATTTTTTCCATTTGTACAGGGGTAACGCACTGTATTAAATATGTAAGGTCTTATCTACATGGGTTTGATTACAGAAACTAATAAAGTATTCTCTAAATAATGATTCTTGGAGCTTCTAATCATTTCCTAAAAGAGTGTTTGTCATGTATTAAAACTAGTGGTCAAGAGTACTGGCCGGTCGCAGTGACTCACGCCTGTAATCCTAGCACTTTGGGAGGCCGAGGTGGGTGAATTGCCTGATCTCAGGAGTACGAGACCAGCCTGGGCAACATGGTGAAACCCCATCTCTACTAAAAATACAAAAAAACAAAAAGTACATTATACGGCCGGGAGCAGTGGCTCATGCCTGTAATCGTAACACTTTGGGAGGCCAAGGCAGGTGGATCACCTGAGGTCAGGAATTTGAGACCAGCCTGGCCAACATGGCAAAACCCCATCTCTACTAAAAATACAAATTTAGCTGGGCCTGGTGGCAGGTGCCTATAATACCAGCTACTTGGGAAGCGAGACAGGAGAATTGCTTGAACCCAGGGCGGGAGTCGGAGGTTGCAGTGAACCGAGATCATGCCACTTCACTCCAGCCTGGGCGAAAGAGTGAAACTCTGTCTCAAAAAAAGTACATTATACTCTAGAAAAGGATTATCATCCAAAGCCTTGACTTCTCGCTTTGAAGAACTCTGAAAATTATTCAACTAAAGTAACTATTGTCAGTGGCAGTCATGGCTCCTGTTCTGAGGTAGCCAAACTCATATTGAAAACAAATCTATCCACTGGGTGTGGTGGCTCATGCCTGTAATCCCAGCTCTTTCGGAGGCTGACGTGGGCGGATCACCTGAGGTCAGGAGTTCAAGACCAGCCTGGCCAATATGGTGAAGCCCCGTCTCTACTAAAAGTACAAAAATTAGATGGGCGTAGTGGCGCATGCCTGTAGTCCCAGCTGCTTGGGAGGCCGAAGCAGGAGATGTCAAGGAGAAAGAAGTTTTCTTGATGCATAGCGCCAGATGTTGAAAAGAGTTTCACCATCTTTTGGTCAGAAGCTGAAGGACCAAAAATAGATCTCAGTATTATTTACGTTTGTATTTTTCATAGCTTTGTTAGCATGTTCGCGAACATCATCACCTGCCCTAAAAGGCTATAGGGCATTTGTATCGTTTACTCAATTTATGAAATGAAGTACTGAGGGATTGTAGTTACTTATCCTAAAATCCCATGTTCCGAACATGTTGCTTCCAGACCCAGCTTTAAGAAAACTAGTTATTCAGTCACTAATGACACGTGCCTTCTTAACTCATGGATACTGCAATTCTTAAACATAAGATACCCAAGTTTTGATGGTTTTGTCTTGGGTAGAGACAGGGTTTCTCCATGTTGCCCAGGCTGGTCTTGAACTCCTGATCTCAAGCAATCCACCTGCTTCAGCCTCCCAAAGTGCTGGGGTTACAGGCGTGAGCCACCGCACCAGGTCTGATACTTATTAGTAGGCTCTGCCTTGATCCAAGTTTTCAGTGTAGGGTTTTTCTCAAGATACGCTCTAAATTAAAAGCTGTGGTTTATTGCAGGGAATTGTGGGAAGAGGTATGATGGGTAAGAATGGGAATCAAATACTTGCCTTACCAAGTCGCTGCAGTTGTCGGTATTTTTCATATTCTAGTTTTTAAGTTTAATCCTCCTAAATTTTAAGACTTAATAGGTGACCAGCTATACAGCTTGCATTACCCCCACTTGCAAACCAGCAGGCATGTGCTATTTGGTTGTATTCACTGTTAAAATATCACTAATACCTTGGGTCCTTTGCTAGAACCTGTGGTGGGAAAATGGCACCAAAAGCATATCGAATGAAAGTAAGGTAATGCATATTAATGTCTCTCTGCAGTTTGGCCATGCAATTTTGTCTCTGGCTTCTCTGACATGTGACAGAATAACCCAAAAGGTGTTGCAGTTAATAGTGGACTGTAGATATTTGGTCACATAAACTTCTGAACATTCTCTGTCCCTTGAGCTGCCCTGGTAGAAGGTAAGGGGAGTCCAGGTCCTTGCCCCTAGTTAATAACAAATAGTGTTTATGATAGAAGAGTGATTGGGGGAGGAGGGTTGGGGAATGAGAGGAGGGGATCGTTTATAAAGTTCCAACAAACTCTTGGCCAGAGGCAAGATACAGAAGGTAGAATGAGTCAGAAGCTGTTTAAGTGTGTCTTTTCTAACAAGTAAAGTGATTTTTCATGTTGCCATTGCAGCATATTTCATAGATGCTTACCGTTTTCAGTACTGACTTCACATTCCCCTGCAACTTTTTTTCCATCTTATGAATAAATATAAAACTATATCATAGTTTGACAGACCTAATTATTTTGTAGGTGCTTTAGAAGCAGAACTAGAATTGGTTAGTTAAAGTGGAAAGTCACAGAGTCTAGATACTTTGATTGCTTGTTTTAGAGGAAGGTCTACACCATTTCTTTGAGATGTCTGCTGCCTAGATCTATTACATATGCATCATCTAGTTTTCAGTTTTGTCTTAAAGAAATCTGAATAGAGGATTCCCTTGAACTCTCACAGATACCTTCCCTCAGTTTTCCAGCTTTGCTCGTACCCTTAATTTGACTACAGTTTTTAACAGTAAAAATTGTAGAAATCAAGTAATGTTGACAACTAAACTACCTACTAGCTAATAGTCATCAGTCAGCATGTATTACCTTGGAAGTGTTAAATAGAGTTTGATTAGGAACCACAAATTTACTTCATAATGTAATGTAATTATTTTTTTAAAAACTTCCCTCAACAGAAAGGAATAATGTGCTACAGGAAAAGGAAAACTTACCTGAGGCAGAGAGTTTAAGCAAGAGGTGAGTCTCTGGTATAATCAGGCAGGGAGTCAAGTATTAACTCTGTATGTGTCAGGTGCTGGGAATATTGAGGACAGTTTCTTAACACAGTCTGGGGTGTGAGTGGAGATACATGTGGTAGCTTTGAGGCCTTTCAGGTTTTCGTCACTGATAGATACCTAGCCCTTATTTCATGGATGCCTCAAACCCCATCTTCCAGTCTAAGTTTTCCCCCCTAATCTATTTGTCTGTACTACTTAACCTAAATCTTTCAGAAGTTTTTAGTCAGTCCCGATCTGGCCTTCTCACCATTTCTTCACATACTAGCCAATATTTAGTAAGTAGAATTGCGTGTAAATTTGGGTCTTACTGATATATGAGCAAAGAAAGCAATTCAATAATTTCCTTATCTGAGCTGAAAAATGCACTAATGTTCAGTGGAGAACAGAGGGAATTTCAATAAGCAGAGCCTGTGGTTCCAGGTGAATAAGTCTTAAGTTCAAGGATGGTATAGAGGGACAGAGATGCATTCTGGCCCTCCAGGGTTAGATTTGCCAAGAGGCGAAATAGTTAATTTCAGACAGTTTTGTGGAACTGATAAAATCTGGTTTACTTAGGGCAGTGGTTTTCAGATTAGAAGTACACACTATTAAACAGAAGCAATTCCACTTTAAAATTTTGCTTGGCTAAAGGATTCAGTGGCTATTTTTTTAAAAATTACCAATGCGAATAAGGTTTATTGGTTCCGGGGAGGAGACACCCTCTCTAGTATGAGAAGCTGCGAAGAAGGTTGTACTTGGAGTAAAAACCACACTCTTCACAGAAGCTGATAGTGATACCCATTGAGGAGACTGATTGGGCCTTAGCTTTCTATAACCTGGGAATATGAATGGGTGCTATAAAGTTTCCTGTGACATGACTCGGTTATCAGAATTGTATCTCCAGCTTAGAACTTTACAGGGAAAAACTGGAAATTACACATAAATATCACCCACTTGCTCCCTCCACCCCCCACCTTTATAAGGCAGGTAATATTATTTACACATGCAGAGAATGAGGTATGGTAGCCTGCCCAATGATACACAGTAAGCAGAGGAGGCGGGTTTGTTGGTCCAGACAGTCTAATTCTTAAGCATAAGCTCTTTACGAAGCTACACTGTTGTGAAAGCACTGTACCTGAAGTTACAAACATACCTCATTTTACTGCACTTTGCAGATACTGCAGGGTTTTTTCTTGAAAAAAAATTGAAGGTTTTTGGCAACCCCATGTTGAGCAAGTTCATTAGTGCTATTTTTCTAACAATGTGTGCTCATTTCCTGTCTGTCACATTTAATAACTCTCAAAATTATTTCAGACTTAAATTATCAAGTTATGGTGATCCGGGATCTTGAACGTTACTAGTGTAATTGTTTTGGAGCCTCATGAACCACAGCCATAAGACGGTGAACATAAATGCACGTGTTCTGATTGCTCCCCAAACAGGCTGTTCCCTCTCTCCCTCTTCTCAGGCCTCACTATTCCCTGAGACACAATATTGAAATTAGGCCAATTAATAGCCCTACAATGGCCTGTAAGTGTTAAAGTAAAAGAGGAGTCGCACATCTCATTTTAAATCAAAAGCTGAAAATGATTAAGCTTAGTGAGGAAGGCATGGCAAAATCTGAGATGGGCCAGAAAGATAGGCCTCTTGGGTTCATTAGACAAGTTGTGAATGCGAAAGACAAATCTTGAAGGAAATTAGAAGTGCTACTCCAGTGCAGTGAATACACAATGATAAGAAAACAGAAGAGCCCTATTGCTGATACAGAGTTTTGGTGGTCTGGATAGAAGATCGAAACAGGCCCAACATTCTCTTAAGCCAAAACCTTATCCAGAGCAAGCCCCTAACTCCAGTTCCTTGAAGTCAGAGAGGTGAAGAAGCTATGGAAGTAAAGTTTAAAACTAGCAGAGGTTGGTTCATGGAGTTTAAGGAAAGCACCCATCTCCATAACATTAAAGTGCAAGGTGAAGCAGCAAGAGTTGATGTAGGAACTGCAGCAAGTTGTCTAGAAGGTCTAGCTGAGATAATTGATGAAGGGGCTGTGCTAAATAGCAAATTTTTAATGTAGACAAAATAGCCTTCTATTGGAAGCAGATGCCATCTAGGCCTTTCATAGCTGGAGAGAAGTCAATGCCTGGCTTCAAAGCTTCAAAAACTGACTTGTTAGGGGTTTATGCAGCTGGTGACTTTAAGCTGAAGCCAATACTCATTTACCATTTCGAAAATCCTAGGGCCCTTAAAAGTTAAGCTAAATCTACTCTGCCTGTGCTCTAGAAATACAACAGCAAAGCATGGACAACAGCACATCTCTATAGTGTAGCATATCTAATATTTTAAGCCCACTGTTGAGACCTCTTGCTCAGGGGCGGAAAAAAACCAAACACTCAAAATATGATAAGATCGTTGACAATGCACCTAGTCACTCGAGCTGTGATGGAAATGTACAAGAAGATTGATGTTTTCATGCCTGCTAACATGATATCCATTCTACAACCTATGGATCAAGGAATAATTTTGACTTTCAAGTCTTATTTAAGAAATACTAGGCCAGACGTGGTGGCTCACACCTGTAATCCCAGCACTTTGGAAGGCCGAGGCGGGTGGATCACAAGGTCAGCAGTTCGAGACCAGCCTGGTGAACATGGTGAAACCCCATCTCTTCAGAAAGTACAAAAAAAAAAAAAAAGGCATGGTGGCACATGCCTGTAATCCTAGCTACTCAGGAGGCTGAGGCGGGAGAATTGCTTGAACCCGGGAGGCGGAGGTTGCAGTGAGCTGAGATCACGCCACTGCCCTCCAGCCTGGGTGACAGAGTGAGACTGTCTCAGAAAAAAAAAATAGAAAAAAGTACTAATACATTTTGTAAGGCTACAGCTTTCATAAATAGTGAGTCCTCTGATGAATCTGGGCAAAGAAATTGAAAACCATGTGAAAGGATTTACCATTCTAGATGCCATTAATAACATTTGTGGTTCATGAGAGGATGTCAGAATATCGACACGAACAGGAGTTTGGAAGAAGTTTTATTCCAACCCTCACAGAGCCCTGGGGATTCAAGGAGACTTCAACGGAGGAAGTAAATGCAGATGTGGTGGAAATAGCAAGAGAGGTAGAGTTAGAAGTGGAGCCTGAAGGTGGGACTGAATTGCTGCAATCTCATGATCAAACTTGAACAGATGAGGAGTTGCTTCTTACGGATGAGCAAAGACCGTGGTTTCTTGGGATGGCACCTACTCCTTGTGAAGATGCTGTATGTGTTGTTGAAATGACAAGAATTTAGAATTTTACACAAACTCAGTTAATAAAGCATTAACATGGTTTGAGAGGATTGACTCCAACTTTGGAAGAAGTTCTACTGTGTGTAAAATGATATCAAACAGCATCACATGGTACAGATAACTCATTCGTGAAAGGAAGAGTCAATTGATGTGGCAAACATCATTGTCTTATTTGAGGAAATTGCCACAGCCACCCTGGTCTTCAGCAACCACCACCTTGATTAGGCAGCAGCCACCACCATCAAGGCAAGATTCTCCACCAACTAAAAGGTATGACTTGGTTGGACGCAGTGGCTCACGCCTGTAATCCCAGCATTTTGGGAGGCCAAGGCACGTGGATCACTTGAGGTCGGGAGTTCGAGACCAGCCTGACCAACCTGGAGAAACCCCGTCTCTACTAAAAATACAAAATTAGTCGAGTGTGGTGGTGCATGCCTGTAATCCCAGCTACTCGGGAGGCTGAGGCAGGAGAATCGCTTGAACCCAGGAGGCAGAGGTTTCAGTGAGCTGAGATCGCGCCATTGCACTCCAACCTGGGCAACAAGAGCAAAATTTTGTCTCAGAAAAAAAGATATGACTCACTCGAGGCTCTGATGATCATTAGCATTTTTTTTTTTTTAGCAATAAAGTATTTTAAATAAAAGTGTATGCATTTTTTTAGACATAATGCTATTGAACACTTAATAACAACCATGTAAACATAAGTTTTATATGCACTGGACACCAAAAAAGTCCATGTGACTTGTTTTATTGTGGTGGTAGTCTAGAACCAAACCCACAATTTCTTCAAGGTATCCCTTGCTAGCTGAGTAACCTAAGAAAAATCACTCAGCTGGGTGCAGTGTCTCAGGCCTGTAATCCCAGCACTTTGGGAGGCCAAGGTGGGTGGATCACGAGGTCTGCAGTTTAAGAGCAGCCTGACCAAGAGGGTGAAACCCCATCTCTACTAAAAATACAAAAAAATAAGCTGGGCATGGTGGCAGGCATTACAGACCTGTAATCCCAGCTACTTGGGAGGCTGAGGCAGGAGAATTTCTTGAACCCAGATGGCAGAGATCACACCACTGTACTCCAGCCTGGGCAAGAGCGTGAGACTCCATCTCAAAAAAAAAAAAAAATCACTCAACTTTCATATGTCTGTTTTTCTACCTCTAAAATGGAGATGATTCTATCTTCCTTACGGAGTTTTGATTAAATGACATAAAGGGGTTTTTAGAAATACACATATACAATGCTTGTTTGGTAGGTTATTAGGTTACAGTAAGATGATCACTTAATTGCCTTGTTAAATATACATATCTAAGTCTAAACCAGCATCTGTACTTACCAGAAAGCTGGATTTTTCCAGAGTTAAATAACTTCTGTAAATACAAAATTTAGGTCATTGTTTCTCTCTCCCACTTCAAACTATGCTGAGAGGTCCTAGGCTCCTCAGAGGTGTCTCAAAGTATGAGAAAAGCCAACTTGGTAAATAAATGTAAGCCCTCTCTCCATTTTCATCTGTGTATTAGGGTACCATGGAAGACTGAACTTCTAAAATGTGGTTCTCCAAAAAAAAAGATGCTTAAAACCATTGACATCCTTTCTTATTCTATGGTTTCTATACTCATTCTGAGATGTTGGCATGGGCCCAAAGTGAACTCTGGATTTTTCCCTGCCATTCCAACACTTGTAGGTCTCTGGTAGTTCTTAGGCCCTTCTGTCCATATGGGTTAAGGCAGCATGAAATTCCTCAACTCCAAATAGTAATCATTTATTTGTTTGTTCAGCAATTCTGTATTTATCTTTGGCCGGGGTGTATAGAAAACAGTGCAGTCTGTGTTCACAAGTCTGTTCTTATGCTGCTGATAAAGACATACCCAAGACTGGGTAATTGATAAGGAAAAAGAAGTTTAATGGACTCGCAGTTCCATGTGGCTGGGGAAGCCTCACAATCACGGCAGAAGGCAAAAGGCACGTCTTACATGGCATCAGACAAGAGAGAAATGAGAGCCAAGTGAAAGAGAAAACCCCTTATAAAATCGTCAGATCTCGTGAGACTTATTCACTACCACGAAAACAGTGTGGGGGAAACTGCCCCCATGATTCAATTGTCTTCCACCCAGTCTGTCCCACAACACACGGGAATTATGGCAGATACAATTCAAGATGAGATTTGGGTGGGGACACAGCCAAACCATATCAGTCAGAGTTTACAGAATACACTGCAAAAGAGATGTGTACAGGAAGTTTATTAGGCCTGCCCTTGAGATCACACCATAGTGGAGCATAAAATTGGATTGGCAGGGGGAGACATTCAACTGAGATGCTAATGCAAAAAAATGCCTCAGTAAATCTTGTGGTAAGTTCTGGAAATAAGATGCTCCTTTAGAATTATCTGGCCTTGAGGCCAAGGAACCAGACTTTTTTTTTTTTTTTTTTTTTTGAGACGGAGTCTTGCTCTGTCGCCCAGGCTGGAGTGCAGTGGCTCAATCTCGGCTCACTGCAAGCTCTGCCTCTCGGGTTCATACCATTCTCCAGCCTCAGCCTCCCGAGTAGCCGGGACTACAGGCGCCTGCTACCATGCCCAGCTAATTTTGTTTTTGTATTTTTAGTAGAGATGGGGTTTCACCATGTTAGCCAGGATGGTCTTGATCTCCTGACCTCATGATCTGCCCGCCTCAGCCTCCCAAAGTGCTGGGATTACAATCGTGAGCCACCGCGCCTGGCTGGGGAACCAGACTTTTATACCCTCACATTTTCCAGTTATTGCCCAAGGATGGGCATGTGGGAAGGGAATACATGATCTTGGATGAGTCATTCTCTGCTGAGGGCAATTCCCAGAAAGGACTGTGCTCAGAACCAGAGCCAACACTCCCAGCAGCTGGGGAAATGAGTCCCTCAGTCCAGAAGAGGATCTAGGTGGTGCACATAGCATCCACTTTAGTTCACCTTTCGCTGCTCAGTGATAAGCTCTGGAAATAACTCCTCCAGATTCGGATTGGTCTCTTCCTGGGAAACCTGAAGAAGATTAGTGGGTTAAGTATACACCCCGCCATTACAGCTGGTCTCAGCCACAGCTGATGTCTTCCTCTCCTAGCCATTCTAGATTTCCCACACCCTCAGCTAGCACCTCTACTGCCCCTGATGGCTTACCCGGGCCCTAATATCTGAGAGGGTCTAAGCCCTTAGTCACTTTGCCTTTCTATGACTGGAAGCTACATTTATTTCTTGTCAAAACTGGACAAGCATGTACTAAAAAAGATCCATCACAGATAACCTGGGAGTCACATGTATTCTTCCTTGGCCCTATCTCTTCCTAGTGACTAGAGTCAAGTATCCCTGCTGTATAACTTCTTTCCTTACCTACTGGTCTCTTGGCAAAATAAGCTCAAAGTGACTAGGTGGAAGCTATGTCTCTTCCTGTGTCTCTGGTGGATGTACTCCCCTCTTGCAAATGAGAACCTCTAAACATACAGGTCTCAGAGTTGAGAAGGATGAGAAACACAAATACCCCAAGTGGGTCACTGGGAGCGATGGTGAGACACTTCTTTCCACACTTAGTTCCTTGAAGGGCAATCTATTATTATCTATTGCTGCGTAGCATATTACCCCGAAACTTAGTAGCTCAAGACAGCACATATTTCTTTCTTTTTTGTGTCTGTGTTCGTAGAGACAGGGTATGTCAGTGTTGCCTAGGCTGGTCTCCAACTCTTGACCTCAAGTGATCCTTCCTCCTTGGCCTCCCAAAGTGCTGGGATTATAGGCGTGAGCCACTGCACCCAGCCAACAAGTGTTTGTTATTGCACAGTTCCTATGGGCCAGGAATACAGGTGCAGCTTAACTAGGTCCCTGTGGCTCAAGATCTTTCATGAATTTGCTGTCGGGTTGTTTGACCAAGACTGCAGTCTCATTGTGAGGCTCAAATGAGGGAATATTATTTTCCAAGATCACTCACATGGTTGTTAGTAGGCCCCAGCCCCCTTTCACATGGGTCTGTCCACAGGGATACCTCACATTATGACATCCAGCTTCCAAGCAAGCAAGCCAAAAGATGGTGAAAAAGAAAGCATCTGAAACAAATCTTCTTATAATTTAGTGTTAGAAGTGACAGCCTATCACTTCTACCATATTCTGTTATTATAAGTCAGTCAATAAGTTCACACTCAAGAGGCAGAGATTACACGAAGATGTGAATAATAGGAGTCAGGGATCACTGAGTCTCATCTTAGAGGCTGCTTGTCCCACCATGTTTGCAGGGTATTGTCTCCAAGTTGGTACCTCAATTTTATCTTCAAAGGTCATTCCATTATGCTATCAGGCTGGCAGCTTCTAGATGTTACAGAATGTGATAATGCCACACTAGATACCCATGCTTAGTATCTGTCTTAGTCTGCTTTAAGTGCTAAGGCTGCATACCACAGGACTGGATACTTTATAAAGAAAACTTTATTTAGAGTTCCAGAGGCTGGGAAGCCCAGGAGCATGGTGCTAGCATCTGGAGAGGGCCTTCTTGCTGAGTCATAATATGGCAGAAGGGCAAGTGAGCATGAGAAAGAGAGAGAGAGAAAGAGAGAGAGAGCTGCTTGTATAACAAGCCCACTCTTGTGATAAGTAACCCATTTCTGCAATAATGACATTGATCCATTCATGAGGGCTTTGCTGTCATGGCCTAATCACCTCTTAAAGGCCCTACCTCTCAACACTGTTGCATTAGGGATTAAGTTTCCAATGCATGAATTTTGTGGGGACACATTCAAACCATAGCATTCAGTCACTGCCAATCCCCTTCATTGTAATGTGGGTACCTTGGTCCAATGAGGTATTATGCTGGATCTCATGAAGGTAAAACAAACACTTAACACTTTAAGCCCTCTGATAATGGTGCTAGTTTAGGTCTTGCCCAATTTTACATAGAATACGTTTCAAATCTAGTCATCCAGTGGTTGGGTGGTTTTCCAGTTGTTTTCCTTAGAAGCCTCTGACCAATCATCCAACCCATTTACCATCATTCATGAGTTTGTATGAGTTCTTCTCTTGGGCCAGCCACTTCTCTTTCCACACAAAGTAGATGATCAAATGCGTTGCTTGAAACTGCCCACTGGGACAATTTTCCCTTGCTGCTATCGTTTAGGGCCACCCTGAGAAGAGCTGCAGGGCGGCAGTTTTCCAATGCTGGCTTGCACTTACCTACTGAATTGACAAAACCAAACTTGAGGGGTTCTTTTTGTTTTTTGTTTTTTTTTTTTTGTCTTTAAGCTGACTATAAGAGACTCCTTGGGCAAACAAAGAGATAAATTGAGGGAGAGGTGCTGGTACAATATGAATGAATAATATGGGGGTCTGGGCTACCTGCTTGTTCCCTTGGGCCCTACTTGTGCACAATTCTCAATGTACCACTTCCATCTTGTAGATTGCTCCTGGGCCTGCTCAAAAGCATGGTTTTCAGGATCTAATAGAACTACGCAAAATGGGCTGTTCTGGCCATTTGCTCACCTCCCAGGAACTTTGCATCAAACTTCATTGCAGATAAAATTGCATTGTAATTCTCCTACTGGAGCTTGCCACAAAACGTCCTTGTGAGCCACCAATACCTCTTACCAGAAGGTCTTCTGCTTAGTATCAACCAAGTGGCTGTGGGACCACTTGCCCCACTGCCTGGACCTGCAGGGTCCTTTCCTGCACTAATATCTGCTCAAAGTCAGCAGACTTTCATGTTCGTCAGTATGTGGGTTGCAGCAGTATTCCTAAATACGGAATATGCTACCTCAGAATCCAAAGAGGCCTACCAGGCATTGTGCTTCTTTCTTAGTGGTGGGAGGTACAAGGTGCAACATTTTGTCCTTCAATTTGCAGGGGATGGAAAATCATTCCCCAGACCTCTGGATCCCTAAAACAAAAATCTGACTGATGGGTAAACTGACATTAATCTACCCTAACAAATATATTACTTCTGTCTCAGCAATTACAATTACAGCTACAACTTGGTTGAATTTGCAGTAGTCTTCAGGCTGGTTTTTGTAGGGGCCAGAGAAATAAATTCAATAGGGATATTATGAGAACTGCTGGCCCTGTATCCTTTAGGTTTGTTTTCTTTTTCTTTTTCTTTTTTCTCTTTTTTTTTTTTTTTTTTGAGATGGAGTCTCATTCTGTAGCCCAGACTGGAGTGCAGTGCAGTGGCACGATCTCGGCTCCCTGCAACCTCTGTCTCCCGGATTCAAGCAATTCTCCTGCCTCACAGCCTCCTGAGTAACTGGGATTATAGGCGTCCACCACCATGCCTGGCTAATTTTTGTATTTTTAGTAGAGATGGGGTTTCATCATGTTGACCCGTCTGGTCTCGAACTCCTGACCTCAGGCGATCCGCCTGCCTAGGCCTCCCAAAGTGCTGGGATTACAGGCATAAGCCACCGAACCCGGCCTGTACCCTTTAGGTTTCTAACAGTGGCATCAGTCAGAGCTATTCCTACCCACCGCATGACATTTTATTTACTACATTGACTGGGCGGAAGCCGAAAGACTTTCACTTAGCAACTTAGCATTTCCCACTGCAATAATTCCTACCTCAGGTCAAAAACGAATGTGCAGCCAGGTGCGGTGGCTCACACCTGTAATCTCAGCACTTTGGGAGGCCAAGGCGGGTGGATCAGGAGGTCAAGAGTTCGAGACCAGCCTGACCAACATGGTGAAACACCATCTCTACTAAAAATACTACTACTACTACTAATAATAATAATAAATTAGCCAGGCATGGTGGTGCACACCTGTAATCCCAGCTACTTGGGAGGCTGAGGCAGGAGAATCACTTGAACCCGGGAGGAGGAGGTTGCCGTGAGCTGAGATCGTGCTGTTGCACTCCAACCTGGGCGACAAGAGTAAAACTCCATCTCAAAACAAAACAAAACAACAACAACAAAAAAAAAAACAAAACCTAATGTGGGAGTACTATCAACTTCCAAGTATGTCCATTCCAAGTATACCTTCAAAGAGCAAGGAAATAACCACTTGATAGGACTTGGACCAAGTGGACTCACTGTGAGTTAGAACTGGGCCACAATTCTATTTATTTCTAGCCTTCATGTGTCTTCAACTCTGATGGAGGGTCCATGTTTACACTTTGAATACCAGTGTCATCTTGAATGTTACATTCCACAACCTTCAAAATGTATGGGTGTTCCTCTGTCTCCAGTGGATGGTTCCTTGACTAAATGTCCCTAGATCTCTGTGGGAAATCATTAGTATACACTTGTCATGGTATTATAAGATCCTTCCTCCTGAGGACCCAATTTATCTTTTACCCAGTGGGTTCTGAGTCCAGAAACTGAACAAAGGATGGTGACCCTAGATATTCATCTGGTTGCGCAAAGGGAGGTCCCAAGGAAAACACATGTTGCCTTACAAGGTAGAAGCCTCTGCAGCATCTTCAAGCCAAGTGAGTTCTAGTCTCTGTTTAACAGAGAGGACCAAACCATTTCTGCAGGCCTGGAGGGTTCAGGGGGATCTGGGTTTCAAGGTTTCCAAGTATATTAGCCCATTAAGACTTCATCTCAGTCTCAGAATCCCACTTTTTCTTGACTTGCTGGGACTGAGAATTCAACATTCTCTGTGATGCTTTTTTTTTTTTTTTTTGGCGAGACAGGGTCTTGCTCTGTCACCCAGGTTGGAGTGCAGTGGCACGATCACAGCTTGCTGCAACCTTGAACTCCTGGGCTCAAGTGATCCTCCCACCTCAGCTTCCTGAGTAGCTGGGACTACAGGCACATGCCATCACACCTGGCTAACTTTTTCATTTTTTGTAGATTATAGGGTCTCACTATGTTGCCCCAGTTGGTCTTGAACTCCTGGGCTCAAGAAATCCTCCTGCCTTGGCCTCCCAAAGTGCTAGGATTACAGGTGTGAGCCACCACACCTAAATCCTCAGCCTTATCCTCAGCTTTTACTGCCCTTTGGCTGTGGGAAATGAAAGCCTCTTTATTATGCTGCCAAAGAGGCCTCTGACTTGGTCACTTCACCTGCAATGACTGATTGGGAGTCCAGTCTTTCATTGTCTTTCTCAAATTCATCAATAGCACCCAGCAAGAGGCATTATATTTAGTACTTCCCCCTGAATCTCGCAAAAGCTTGAGATAATGCACCTGCCAGTTTGTCCCCTTCCAACAGTATCCCCTCCCAATTCAACACCAGGGAAAAATTTAACAATTGTGCCATTACAGTTTTCCAAGGGATACTAATGCTTAATTACTGCCAGTGATGAGGTCCACATTACTTGGTAATCTAGTGCCAAAAGTCTTTTTAGAGTTTACTTCCTCTATCCCCTACTGATACAAATAGTGTTAGGTCAAGTTTCTAACAGAATACTAGGAACAGACACTGAAATCAAGATTTATGTGCAGAAAGCTCATTGAGGGAGTGCCCTCTGCATCAATATCTGGGAGAATTAAGTAAGTAGGATTGGGCAAAGGGAGCCCTTGAACCATGGTGCAGTTACAATAAAGGCCTCAGCTGACCCTACTGGCAGCTCTGCAGCTGGGGATGAATCTTTAGAGTCATCCCAAGTTGAGGCAAGGGGGCTGAGCCTTCATATCCCCAGTGGTGGGCAAGTCATTTGTTGCGGGCTAGCCTTTAGCTCTAGGAGAGGAGCAGAAACATGGCTAAGGCAACTTTCTTCAGCTGAGAGCAATGCCTGGAGAGGCACTCAGCTGAGAGTCATCACCACCAACACTCCCAGCAGGGCAACAACTGCCTCAACTGCAAAGGGGATGTGGATGGGAGCCCCACAGCGTTCACTGCAACATCATTGTTTTAGGTGTTGAGATATGGCAGTGAACATGGTAGACAAAAATGCATGCTTTTTTTCTACATTTTAGATGGAGTAGTCAAAGAAGGCCTCACTGTGCAGACAACACTGAGCAAAGACTTGAAGGAAGAGAGGGAACAGATATCAAGATATTTGGGAAAAGCATATTCCAGGCAGAGGTATGAGCAAATGCAAAGACCTGACTTGAAGGGAGAATATCTCTGGGTGTTCAAGGAATGGTAAGGAGGCCAGATGGTTGAAACTGACTGAGAAAAGGGAGAGTAATAGGAGTTGACAGATCAAAGAAATCGGGGTCGGGGGAAGAACGCAGATTCTATCAGACCTTGAAGGCCATTGTAAGGCTTTTGGCTTTTACTCTGTGAAATAAAAAGCCATGGAGAGTTTGGAACAGAGTAGTAACATGACATAATTTTAAAGATTGCTCTGGCTGCATGTTGCAAATAGATTGAAAGTGACAAGGATGAAAGCAGGGAACCAGACAGGCTTAATCTATGCCAAAGATAATGGTGAGTTGGACCAGGATGGTAACAGTGGAGGTGATAAGAAGTGGCTGGATTCTAAGTATAACTGAAGAGTAGAGTTGAAAATCCATTGCTGACGGACTGAATGTTGGTTTGAGAGAGAGAAAGAGATAAGACAAAGATGACTTCTAGATTTGGAGCTTGTGCTGCCAAAAGGATGGGGTTGCCATTAACAGAAATGAGGGGCCAGGCGCGGTAGTTCACACCTGTCATCCCAGCACTTTGGGAGGCCGAGGCAGGTGGACCACTTGAGGTCAGGAGTTCGAAACCAGCCTGGCCAACGTGGTGAAACCCTGTCTCTACTAAAAATACAAAACTTTGCCGGGCATGGTGGCACACACTCGTAATCCCAGCTACTCGGGAGGCTGAGGCAGGAGAACCACTTGAGCCCCGGAGGCAGAGGTTGCAGTGAGCCGAGATCATGCCACTGCACTCCAACCTGGGTGACAAGAGTAAAACTCCATCTCAAAACAAACAAACAAACGAACAAACAAAACAAAGAGCCAGGTGCGGTGGCTCATGCTTGTAATCTCAGCACTTTGGGAGGCCGAGGCAGGTGGATCACATGAGGTCGGGAGTTTGAGACCAGCCTGGCCAACATGGCGAAACCCTGTCTCTATTAAAAATATAAAAATTAGCCCAGTGTGGTGGCGCACACCTGTAATCCCAGCTACTGGGGAGGCTGAGGTAGGAGAATCGCTTGAACCCGGGGAGGCAGGGGTTGTAGTGAGCTGAGACCATGCCATTGCACTCCAGCCTGGGTGACAGAGTGAGACTCTGTCTCAAATAAATAACAACAACAACAACAAAGAGGAAGACAGCTGCTGGAACAGGTTTGAAGGAGGTGATCAGGAGTTCAGCCTTGGACACGTGGAATTTACAGGTTTATTGGTTATATTGAGATGTCAAGTCAGCAGCTGATATATTGGTTGAGTTCACGAGAGAGATCGGGGCTGGAGAGACAGATCGATAGATGTCATCTCCTATAGATGGATGGCATTGTAAGGAACATGGCTGTGCTTTGGTCAAGGATAGGCCGAGGTAAACATCCAGAGTGACTCAGTGAGTTTAGAGTGCAGGCATATAACTCCACTTGTTATCACAGCCATGTAGCCATAACATGGGAAGGCTCATCATTTGGCTTTAAGCCACTGTTGTCTGTAAAAGGTATAATTGTCCTGCTGACACTATACAGGCATGCTGGCACCTAGAGAAAGAGAACCAAAGTTGTCCATTTTGCAGACAGTGGGAAGCCAGGGCACAGCATGGCTCAGCTTGAGCCTGGAGAGAGAAAGAGTTAAGCTGCTGACCCTGAGGCAGGGGGCAGCTGTCTGGGCAGTGGTGTGTGGGAGCCACTGGACTAAGCAGCTGAGACAGCGCAGATAGTGTGAGAAAGTTGTTGATGAGAGCTGCTGCTGAATAAAATCATCTTTCACCTGCCTACAGCTTCCCAAATGTTCTTGCTGCTCATCTACCTACTCCCTTCGGACCTCAGCATGGACTGGAAGCTGACCCCAAGCATGATAATTGGCATAGTTGTGAACCCGACAGGCAATTAAGTGATGAGACTAGGTGAGATCAACAGGGAAATGAGTGTAGAGAAAAGAAGAGATTCAAGGACTGAGGCTTGGATGCTGTCCTGTTACGAGTATAGCGAAATAAGAGGAAACAAGCAGAGGGAACTGAGAAAGAGTTGCCAGTGACTTTGGACCAAGTGAGAGGGCGGTGTCCTGGAAGTCAATGAAGACAATGCTTCAAGGAGGAGTGAGTTATTTACTGTTTCAACTACTGCTGGTGACTGAGTGATATGAGAAATGTTTTTTAAAGTGGATTTGACAGAGAATTGAAGGAAAGGAATTGGAGGCAATGAATATAGACAAGTCTTTTACAAGCAAAGTTTGTCTTTGTTTTGTGGTGGGGAAAAGTGGGAACAAGAGAAGGTTAAAATGGGAGAAATAACATGGTTGTTCACTGATGAGAAAGTTCCAACAGAGAGGGGAAATTTGTTAATAAAGAGACGGGAGAATTGTTCAAACGAAGACCTTGAGTAGATGAGAGGGAACGGAATCTAGTGCTGGAGTGGAAGGGTTGGCCCCTGAAAAGAGTGCCAATAGTTCATCTAGAGTAAGGTGAGAGGAGACAGAGAACATGGGCACGAAGGTTGGAAGGTGGGTAGGCGTGGTGAGTGTGGAATTCTCTTATAATTGCTTCCATTTTCCTCAGCTAAGAATGAGAATTGGGAAGACGTGTTGGAGGTTTGAGGACAGAAGAGAAGGTATCTAGGCCTAGGATGAGCATGCACTGACAGCTGCACTCATGAATTTAAAGGAAGACTGGCTATCAAGGTTGTATGTTTTCCACTAGCCACATACAGCTGCACAGGTGCAGGTGCTGAGTGGGTAGAGAAGTGAATGTCACCTGGGTTGGCACTCAACCAACCAAGTTCAGAGACTCAAGAGCTGGTCAAGGGAGCTGATAGTACACTTGACAGACTCATAACCCCACCTTAGTGCTAACTGTCCTTTATCTCAGATATGCATATATGTCTAGAAAAAGTTATGTTGGCCTTAGACATTTTGCAGAGATTGAGGATAACTGAGTCACATTTGTGATAGTGATCTAGTGCCATAGCCTCTGCTGTTGAGGGGATGACAAGGTAATCTAGTTCCTACATGTGCCTTTGGGGTTCCAGTTCAATTCTTCCTGCAAGGCCCACGAGGGTCACCCATCCTGTTCTTTCAAGAGGATCACTATCGCCTTTTTGTTTGTTGTTTGTTTTTTGAGATGGTGTCTTGCTCTGTCACCCAGGCTGGAGTGCAGTGGTGTGATCTCAGCTCACTGCAACCTCCACCTCCTGGATTCAAGCGGTTCTCCTGCCTCAGCCTCCTGAGTTGCTGGGATTACAGGTGCCCGCCACCACACCCAGCTAATTTTTATATTTTTTAGTGGAGACGGGGTTTCACCATGTTGGCCAGGCTGGTCTCAAACTCCTGACGTTGGGTGATCTGCCCACCTCAGCCTCTCAAAGTGCTGAGATTACAGGTGTGAGCTACCACGTCTGGCCTCACTATCTCCTTTTTTTGACATGAGTATCCCTCTTTTTTGACCTGAGTATCTTTTGACATGAGTATCCTCTCAACCAGCCCCTATCATTTGAGATAATTTCAATCTATTTATCAAGTAACTAAGAATCTAAGAAAGCTTTTGGTGCCCCCAATTTGTTTTAAAATTGGTAACAGTATCTTGTCGTTGGATACTTTTCTATTGCTTCTAAAGTATGCATTTTCTTGCTTTATTTTACCCATATATGTATTTGGAGAGTGGAAAATGTGGTTGTTAAATGTATGGACTTTGGTATCAAGCAGACCTTGTTTTGAATCCTAGCTCATTACATCTTATCCCCCCAAAAAGCAGATTTCTTCTATTGTGCTTTCATTATCATCAGTGTAAAGAAATAGACTCTCTTATTGTTCAACGGCTTTATTACCAGGACCTCTCCTTGTATGAAATGTAAGCTTCATGTTTAGATGTCAGGATTCAGGAACATGTTTCAGCGAAGTATGACACATCCTAAAGGATGGCTAGTGTGGGAAATAGTGATTTTTTTCTGGATTATACTATTGTCAACACTTTAGATGTATCTGAACTACAACAGACTCCCTGAGGGTTCCTAGCTAAAGCTCAGATTTTGTTTTCAAAAGTCATTGAACTAAAACAGTAGCAAACAAACACACACAAAACAGATTATTTAAAGAAATCAAGACTGGGCGCAGCAGCTCATGCCTGTAATCCCAACATTTTGGGAAGCCAAGATGGGCAGATCACTTAAGGTCAGGAGTTCAAAACCAGCCTGGCCAATGTGGGGAAACCCCCATCTCTACTAAAAATAAAAAAATGTGGTGGGCACCTGTGGTTCTAGCTACTGGGGAAGCTGAGGCACAATAATTGTTTGAAACCGGGAGGTGGAGATTGCAGTGAGCTGACATCACTGCATTCCAGTCTAGGCAACAGAGCGAGACTCCATCTCAAAAACAAAAACAAACAAACAAAAACAAATTATTACGGTGGCTGTATATCTCCTGAAATTTACATACAATAATTGCTTCTGACATATTCAAATACAATGCAAAAATTTGTCTATACTTTGAAAACCCTTCACGATTTAGAGACTTTGGGAATCATATAGCTAAAGGAACAGATGAAAAGACAATGCTTCTGAATCTTCTGATTCAATGTAAGTAATTGTTGGGTCCCCACTAGGAGCTCAGCCTGGCCAAGCCCTGAGATAGGAGGAAGGGAAAAATACTGGGCTCCTGCTTTTTTTTTTTTTTTTTTTTCCTTTCTTTCTTCCTTTTTTTTTTTTTTTTTTTTTTGAGACGAAGTTTCACTCTGTCACCCAGACTGGACTGCAATGGCGCTATCCCAGCTCACTGCAACCTCTGCCTCCCGGGTTCAAGTGATTCTCCTGCCTCAGGCACCCAAGCAGCTGGGATTACAGGTGAACACCACCATGCCCGGCTAATTTTTTTTGTCTCTTTAGTAGAGATGGGGTTTCACCATGTTTTCAGGCTGGTCTCAAACTCTTGACCTCGTGATCCATCCGCCTTGGCCTCCCAAAGTGCTGGGATTACAGGCATGAGCCACTGCACCCAGCCCCTGCTTTCAAAAAGTATCTAATTGGGCTTGGAGGGTGTGATTGTCAGAGGCGTGGGAACCAGAGCAACTGCATCTTAAACAGGAGCTGGGGAAAATGAGGCTGAAACCTACCGGGCTCATTCTCAGACAGTGAAGGCATCCTGAGTCACAGGATGAGATAGGAAGTTGGCACAAAACACAGGTCATAAAGACCTTGCTGATAAAACAGTTTGCAGTAAAGGAGCCAGCCAAAACCAAAATGGTGACGAGAGTGACCTCTGGTCGTCTTCACTGCTACACTCCCTGCAGCGCCATGACAGTTTACAAATGCCATGACAATGTCAGGAAGTCACCCTATATGGTCTAACAAGGGGAGGCATGAATAATCTACCCCTAGTTTAGCATATCATCAAGAAATAACCATAAAAATGGGCAACCAGTTGCCCTGGGGTTGCTCTGTCTATGGAGTAGCCATTCTTTTATTCATTTACTTTCTTGATAAACTTGCTTTCACTTTGCACTGCGGACTCGCCCTGAATTCTTTCTTGCACAAGATCCAAGAACCCTCTCTTGGAGTCTGCTTCAGGACCCCTTTCCTGTAACATGATGGTTAACACTGAGTGTCAGCTTGATTGGATTGAAGGATACAAAGCATTGATCCTGGGTATGTCTGTGAGGGTGTTGCCAAAGGAGATTAACATTTGAGTTAGGGCCGGGCGTGGTGGCTCACACCTGTAATCCCAGCACTTTGGGAGGCTGAGGTGGGAGGATCGCCTGTCAGGAATTTGAGACCACCTGACCAATATGGTGACGGGGTAAAACCCCGTCTCTACTAAAAATACAAAAATTAGCTGGGCATGGTGGTGTGGGCCTGTAGTCCCAGCTACTGGGGAGGCTGAGACAGGATAATTGCTTCAACCTGGGAGGCAGAGGTTGCAGTGAGCCGAGATTGCGCCACTGCACTCCAGCCTGGGCAACAGAGCAGGGCTCTGTCTCAAAAACAAACAAACAAACAAACAAAAAACGTTTGAGTCACTGGGCTGGGAAAGGCAGACCCACTCTTCATCTGGGTGGGCACAGTCTACGCAGCTGCCAGCTAGAATATAAGCAGGCAAAAAATGTGAAAAGGTGAGACTGGCCTAGCCCCCAGCCTACATCTTTCTCCTGTGCTGGATGCTTCCTGCCTTCCAACATCAGACTCCAAGTTCTTCAGTCTTGGGGCTCAGACTGGCATTTCTTACTCCTCAGCTTGCAGACAGCTTGTGGGACCTTGTGATCATGTGAGTTAATACTTAATAAACCCCCCTTTATATATATATATGTGTATATATATATATATATATATATATATATAAAATCTATCTGTATAAAATCTATCTATCTATCTATCTCCTATTAGCTCTTTCCCTCTAGAGAACCCTGACTAATACAGGGGACAGGGCTTACCTTCATTCCATTATATGAAGGTGAGGACTAAACTCTGATTTTTATTTTGCCCAAATTCCTATCTAAGGGGTGTGGGGTATCAAGCCCTGCAAATCATAAATTCTCTTCAGATGGGTTTTATTTAACACTAATCGTGGCTTAAACTCTCCAACCTGACTCTGGCATAACATTATGAGACAAGAAAGAAAATCAAAATATTTTACCCCCAAACATGTTTCTTCACCATATTTTGAAATGGTCATGCGAAGCCATTCTTTGTGGGGGCAAATTTGCATCTGTAAAGAATCTCTATTAACATAGCTAGATCTTTTTATTCCAGACCCTCCCAATCCTAAGGAGATTAACTGAGATCTAAATAGGAAACATTTGTCATCTATTGTCTCTAAGGTCAGTCACTATAAGACTTTGAAAGAACCTTTGGCCTTCACCATCTTTTATCTTTTTTTTTTTTTTTTTTTTTTTTTTTTGAGACGGAGTCTCGCTGTGTCACCCAGGCTGGAGTGCAGTGGCGCGATCTTGGCTCACTGCAAGCTCCGCCTCCCGGGTTCACGCCATTCTCCTGCCTCAGCCTCCGAGTAGCTGGGACTACAGGCGCCCGCCACCACGCCCGGCTAGTTTTTTTTTTTTTTGTATTTTTAGTAGAGACGGGGTTTCACCATGTTAGCCAGGATGGTCTCGATCTCCTGACCTCGTGATCCACCCGCCTCGGCCTCCCAAAGTGCTGGGATTACAGGCTTGAGCCACCGCGCCCGGCCGACCACCATCTTTTATCTTAACCTGAACATTCTCTTTCCATCAATGCCAGGTCTTTAGAAAACTCAACCAATTATAAAAAAGAAAATTTTTAAATTCACCTATAGCCTGGAAGCCCCCCCGCTTTGAGTTGTCCTGCCTTTCTGGACCAAACCAATGTATTTCTTAAATGTATTTGATTGATGTCTCCTGCCTCTCTAAAATGTGTAAAACCAAGCTGCACCCCGATCACCTTGGGCATGTGTTCTCAGGACCTCCTGAGGGCTGTGTCACAGGTCATGATGGTCACTCATATTTGGCTCAGAATCTCTTCAAATGTTTTACAGAGTTTGAATCTTTTCGTTGACAAAGGGAAATAGCTATATCTATCTATGTATATATAGACCTTGTGTCAACCTTGTTTTTAATCCCAGCTTCATTACATCTTATCTTCCCAAATAGCAAATTTCTTCTATTGTGGTTTTATTATCATTGTAAAGAAATCGACTGCAGCCTTGAACTCTTGGCCTCAAATGATCCTCCCACCTCAGCCTGATGGGATCTATGCTATGATCTCACCACTTCACTTCAGCCTGGGTGACAGGGTGAGACCCTGTCTCAATAATTATAATAGTAATAATACATTTTTAAAAGTAAAAAAATGCAAGAAAGGCAAAATTAGGAATTTTTTGCAAATATTTTCTCAACCCTCACGACTGCCCTAGAAGATAGTATTAGTCCTCTTTCACAAATAAGAAAACCAAGGCTTCTAGAGGTTAAATTACTTGCCCGAGATCACTCAGATCAAAAGTGGGAGTTGCGCAGACAACTCCTTTAATTTCAGAGCTGAAACACCTGCCAGCATGGCAGAAGTGCTGTGAATTATCAGGAAGAGGTGGGATCAGTGATGACTGCTGGCGCTGGGAGGCGGGGCGTACGTGAATTAGCTTTTTAAAAAGTAGCCGATAAAGAGACTAGATCACAATGTCGTGTTTACCAGCGTCTAAGACAGTGCTTCACCACTGCTCACATGACAGAAAGCTCTTTCCCTGCTCTGCCCCCAAGACCCGTTCTCTCCCTGTGACATCTGTGGGGATTTCTCAAGGACATGGCTCCAGGGGTAATTTGTTTCAGCTGATGCTTTCTAAGGTTGCAAATCAGTCTTATTAACCCAAGTTCCTCAGAGAGACTGACTACATGAGGATAAAAGACTCAAGGGGAGGAAGTTGACGTTGGTGGTCCTTTTTCCACCTTTTCTCTTTCCAAAGTGGTGAAGTAGCTGGTATGTGGGTACAGAGTATGTAATAAGGACATTTCTTAGCAAATCCATGAGTTGACGCGTAAAAGCGGTTATATGCTAAGCTGACCTGGGATTAAAAGGTAAGTTGGGCATCCTTATAAGAACAAACCTTTCCAGCCAAAAGATCAAGCTGGTGAGCTCCGGCTGTTGCAATCTATACTGTAGAATGGCAGAGTCACCACATTGAGTGTGACCTGGTGTCTAGGAATGGGAATTATTCTAATTCATCTTCTGTTTATTGGGAGATGACTTGGCTCTGTAGTGGAGAGAATATAGTCTTTGAAGTCAGACAGACCTAGTTCTAATTCTAGCTCTGTGACTCCTGAAAAGCTACCTAATTTCTCTACTGCTCAGTTTCCCCATTTGTTGAATGAGGATCATAATACTTACATGTGGGGTTACTGTGGTTATCAAATAACATGAAGTAAAAGGGCCAGGCATGGTGGCTCTCGCCTGTAATCCCAGCACTTTGGAAAGCTAAGGAGGGCAGATTTCTTGATCTCAGGAGTTTGAGACCAACCTGAGCAACATGGTGAAACCCATCTCTACAAAAAATACAAAAATTAGCTGGGCATGGTGGCATGCACCTGTAGTCTCAGCTACTCGGGAGGCGGAGGCTGCAGTGAACCGAGATGGCTCCGATACACTCCAGCCTTCATAACAGAGCCAGACCCTGCCTCAAAAACAAACAAACAAACAAAAAACCCCCCCAAAAAAGGAGGAGGGGGACAAAGTAAAAGGACATCCCAAGGTGGCTGACAGTAAATGGGTGGCCGCTATCTCTGTTATCAAAATCAACCCTCCAGTCTCTATGCCATGTGCGTATCTGGACAAGTTGCTTGGCTCCCAGCCGCAGTCTTGTTTATGTCCCTTTCCTGCTTTTTAGAAGGTAAGTGTTCCAGGAAGAAAGCTCTGCACGTGTCAGTCAGTGAGGCCAAACAGCCCTGTGAGGAAAGGGCTCCTCTGGAATGGCGCCATTAGAGGGAAACCAGCATGAGACAGGGCTGCTGTGCAACCTGGGGAGATTCAGTTCACCTCTCTGTGCCTCCACATCCTCGGTGTTATCTGGGGGTAATGAGAGCCGCCCATTGCACGATTGGAATAATCACATTTGTTATATATAAACAACCAACAAGGATTTTACTCTTAGCCGCCCACTCCTCATAATAGGTATTTGAGGAAATATCTGCCTCTTGACCTGGGGGGAAAGAGGATGATGGCCAGGCTGTCCAGAAAACCCACTGAGAGTAAGGCAGTGAATGTTCTGTGCAAACTGCGTCATGCTGGACCTAGCTGGAGCATTCCTGACCCCTGAAGCATGGGTGCTAGCATGTGTGTTTTACACTCACAGGTGCAGTAACTTTAAATTCCTCAAATCCCCTGAGTGCAAGGCCATGGCTCAGAGAAGCCCTGCAGACAACGGCATTAATCTCCCCTACAAGGACTTGACCTCCGAGGTAACCAGGCGCCGAGTCACCATGACCACGAGGTACCTAAAATCTTTCCTCTGGATCGCTTGTGGGGTTGGGATGGAGCATAACACTGAGCCCCAGCAAGTGCCTGAAACTGTAGCTGGCACTGGTTATTTAAATGTATTTAATGCTGCTGCAAGACACGTCTCACAGAAGAGGAAACTGCTTTGTCATCCATTGTGGAAAACAGACTTTTCTCACATGGCCCTTCAAAGGGTGATGACACCCATTTGTGTATGTTCACTGCGTGGGTGGTGGTGGGATAAACTTCACATTGGTGGCTCTTGATAGAGGGTGGGGAGTGGGGATCACTTTGTTTTGTTTTGTTTTTTCGAGACAGGGTCTCGCTCTGTCACCTGGGCTGGAGTTCAGTAGTGCAATCACAGCTCACTGTAGCCTCAGCCTCAACCTCCTGGGGTTTAAGCAATCCTCCCACCTCAGCCTCCCACCAGCCATGCGCCACCATGTCTGGTTAATATTTTGTATTTTTAACAGAAACAGGGTTTTGCCATGTTGCCCAGGCTGGTCTCAAACTCCTGGGCTCAAGTAGTCCACCTGCCTCGGCCTCCCAAAGTGCTGGGATTACAGACGAGAGCCACTGTGCCTGGCCCAAGCTGACACCTCTAGCTTGAGCTCTTCGTCGGGTACATTATGAGATTAAAAATAATAATCTTACTAAATCTGTTAAGAAGTTGGTCAAAAAAATCAAAATTATTGATTTGAAATAAAAAATACAGATTCCATCTAATGTTGTTTACAATGCCCTTTGACCTTAGAATTTATTAGGATTTAAGATACTAACAAATGAATAGGAATTAGGTACCATTTCTTAGTTACCATACATGGGAATGTTAACTCCTTGTTGATAGTGGTGCACGGCCAGTTTTACACCACGGGTTTAGACCGTGAGAGTGGGCATTGTCTGCCGGAAGTGTGGTCCCTGCGCTCTAGTGTCCATCCAAGGACGAGATGGCACAATTCTGCGGCCTGTCCTAGCCACCAAACAATTCCTTTCCTATCATCCCACATCCTTTCAGCAACATTAGGGATCAGCTTTGACTGGGAGATGGCAGCCGTGAACTTGTGGCCAGATTAAAATTTAAATCTGGATTCCAGTTCTGCCTTCTACTGGTCACATGATCTGGGTAAATCACCTTCTGTCTCAGCTTGCTCAGCTGAAAGATTTAATGTGGGGGCTGAGATTCTACATGTGGTTACTTTCTAGGTAATTTCTAGTCCCTGGAACATAGTAAATGTTCAGGGAACAGTTAAATCTGAACCTATAAAAGCTTGACAGGCTAGTCCTATGCGCTTGGTGGCAAGGTTTGCCCAGCCCTGGAGAGGATGGGAAGACTCCAGCAGAAGGGGAGGTGAACCTCGCAGCCTGGCGATGGGGACAAGTTAGGCCAAAGGGAGCTGTGAAGTGAACCTGAGAATGGACTGGCCCTACGAATAGCTGGAATGCAAATGCAAGATTTAGACACAGCCTGTCCCAGGATGAAATGCACAGAGGCCAGTAGGGGATGGAGAAAGCTAATTGATGGGAAGAACTCCTGCTCTAATCCTAAGAGACCCTTGGAGGATGGGGGTGGAGGAGTGAGGGTGCAGACTCCAACTCTGTTGGTTCCATGGCACCAACGGGGACAGCTGAGCTCACTCTGAGGAGAGCTGACTGACAAAGTGTTCATAAAGTAGATCTCATTTCTGCAAGGTGAGTGTGGCTGGAGGAGCTTGAAAGGATGTCCTCTAAAATGTTAACTATTCTCTTTAGATGCTGGCATCTGGGGTATTTCTCTTGTTCCTTCTTTTTGGTTGTTTTGAGACAGGGTCTCACTCTGTCACCCAGGCTAAAGTGCAATGGTACAATCACAGCTCACTGTATCCTCGATCTCCCAGGCTCAAGCAATCCTCCCACCTCAGCCTCCCGAGTAGCTGGGACCACAGGTACATGCTACCATACCTGGCTAATTTTTATTTTCTTGTGGAGAGGGGGTCTCCCTATGTTGTCCAGGCTGGTCTTGAACTCCTGGGCTCAAGTGATCCTTCTACCTCAGCCTCCCAAAGTGCTGGGATTATCTGTATCTGCATGAACCACCATGCCCAGTCTGTTCTTTCTCTCTATTTATTTAAACCCCTATCTTTATTCAAATGGCATTCAATGTGCCTTTCTTCCTAGAAAAGAGATAATTACCCAGAAAAGTGATGAAGCCAAGGAGATGCTCTCCCACTTGGATTTGGAACAAACCCCTCCCCCTCGCAGGACCCACCTCACAGTACCTCCTGCCCCACCTCCTTCTCCAGCTGAGGATCCCACAGTCTCCTAAGATGTGAAACTTATTTTGAAGTGAATTCTTACACAGAACTCCAGAAAACAGTTTCAGTGGCATTCTTGAGGTTTGTCTTAGAAGATTCTTGAAGATCTTTGTTCTTTCCTATTTTTCTTCATCACCTAGAACCACTATAGAGCATGGTTTACCCTTGCTAATATACTTAGCCGTTTTTGGTTTTTCAATCCAAGTCTCTGATATGATATGCATATATTTTGATCTTTCATTTATGTTATGTTATAGAACTGTTGCTGTAGTCAGTTGTATTCAAATTAATAAACAATTATCAGGCCTCGTTGTTTATTACTAAATCTGAATCAGTGAAAAGTCTAGGCCTTTGAAGTCCAGAATTTAAAGATCTTAGGTCCTGGGAAGCCTGAGGTAGCTGGATTTTCAAAACACAACCTGAGACACTACAGTTGTGTGGCCCTGTATTTTGGAGCTGCATTCCCATGCCATGTGCTGGGGCTACGGTGGTTGAGTTTCACGTTTATTGACAGTGTTTTTAAAGTTTGCTTCCGGGAGATTTGAAGTGATTGTCTAACTCTGTAACAGAAAACTCTACCCTGAAAAGCAGCCAAGTGTAGAGTGGTTCTGCTGGGGAGAAGTCTATTGCTTGAGTCCTCTCCAAGCTCCTTGACAGGCCCCAGTGCACCTCTAAGGACTTCCAGGGCTCTTCAAAATTGTTTGAAGGCTTCAAAAATGTGATAATTCTGGCATACATATACATATAAAAAGTATCCCCACGTGTCATCCTTTATTTCATCTGCTTCTTCCTAGAGTCCTTGCAGCTGTTCTCTCTCCGGGCCTGCGCTTATACATGTGCTCTGACTCCCCTGTGAGAAAGGGAGCCAAAACTTCTGTACCCCATTGTGGAGTTGGGGCAATCACTCTGTGATCTCCCTGACCCCATGCATTTAATAAAACCAACGTGCCTTCTTTAAAAACAAAAAGTGCTCCAGTCCTTCTACCCCCATAGTAGCGGACTGTGCCGTTGGTGTGGAAGTTGGGCTTCTTACCTGTGGCCTTTGGCAGTGTGGGGCAGGGAAGGAGCCTGCACTGAGTGTCTGTCATTGCCAGCTGGATGCTGGACATACACATCTCTCTCTCCTCAGTCTGGTGAGGAAACAGGCCTGCACTGTCCAATAGGACGACCACTAGCCACTTGTGACTACTTCGATTTAAATTCATTAAAATAAAATAAATTCAGTTCTTCAGTCATTCTAGTCACATTTCAAGTGCTTAGTAGCTTTGTGCAGCCAATGGCTACCCTATGGGATGTTGCAGATATAGAATGTGACTGCCATTAAAGAGAGTGCTATGTGGCTGGGTGTGGTGGCTCACCCCTGTAATCCCAGCACTCTGGGAGGCAGAGGTGGGTGGATCACCTGAGGTCAGGAGTTTGAGACCAGGCTGGCCAACATGGTGAAACCCTGTCTCCACTAAAAATACAAAAATTAGCTGAGTGTGGTGGTGTACACTTGTAATCCTAGCTACTTGGGAGGCTGAGGCAGGAGAATCACTTGAACTTGGGAGGTGGAGGTTGTGGTGAATTGAGATTGCATCCTGTGCTTCAGCCTAGGCAACAGGGTGAGACTCTGTCTCAAAAAAAAAAAAAAAAAGTTCTGTTAAACAGTGATGGGGCAGAGGTTAAACATGTCCGAGGACACACAGCCAGTTAGCAATAGAATCAAAGAGAGGTCAGGCTGGGAAAGGCTAATTCTTGTGCTTTATTTCTATTTGGTTTCTGAACACATTCTAAGATGTTCTCTCTGTTCATTTGTTTGAATATCGAGTACCTACTATGTGAGCACGGCACTGTTCTAGGGATATATCACTGTACAAAACAATCCCTACCCCATGAGGTTTATATTTCAATGGGGAAAGACTAACAAAAAACATACACAATGTAAGGCCAGGTGCAGTGACTCACGTCTCTAGTCCCAGCACTTTGGGAGGTCAAGGTGGGCAGATTGCTTCAGCTCAGGAGTTTGAGACCAGCCTGGACAATGTAGCAACCTCATATCTACAAAAACATACAAAAATAATTTAGCTGGGCATGGTGGCGGGCTCCTGTAGTCCCAGCTACTTGGGAGGCTAAAGTGCAAGGATCACTTGAGCCTGGGAGGTGGAGGTTGCAATAAGCTGAGATTATGCCACTGCACTTCAGCCTGGGTAACAGAGTAAGACCGTCTCTCAAAAACAAGACAAATACACAATGAAGAAATAGTGAATTATACATCAGGAGGTGATAAGTATAATGGAAAAGATGTGTTAAAGCAGTGAAACAGGGTAAGGGAGATTAGAAGTGCAGGTTGGTTGTCGTGTTAAACAGTGTGGTCTGGGTAGGTGTATGAGTCCATTGTAATGCCACTGATAAAGGCATACCCGAGACTAGGAAGAATAAGAGGTTTAATTGGACTTATGTTCCACATGATTCTGAGGGGAGGCCTCAGAATCATGGCGGAGGGCAAAAGGCACCTCTTACATGGTGGCAGCAAGAGAAAATGAGGAAGATGCAAAAGCAGAAACCCCTAATAAAACCATCAGATCTTGAGAGACTTATTCACTGCTCGGGAACAGTGTAAGTGGAAACTGTCCCCGTGATTCAGATTATCTCTCACCAGGTTCCTCCCACAGTATGTGGGAATTAAGGGAATATAATTCAAGTTGAGATTTGGGTGAGGACACAGCCAAAACGTATCGTTCTGTCCCTGGCCCCTTAAAATCTAATGTCCTCACATTTCAAAACTAAAATGCCTTCCCAGCAGTCCTCCAAAGTCTTAACTCATTTCAGCATTAACCCAAAAGTCCATAGTCCAAAGTGTCATCTGAGACAAGGCAAGTCCACCTATGAGCCTGTAAAATCAAAAGCAAGCTAGTTACTTCCTGGATACAGGAGGGTACAGGTATTTGGTAAATACAGCCATTCCAAATAAGAGAAACTGGCCAAAACAAAGGGGTTACAGGGCCCATGCAAGTCTGAAATCCAGCGGGGTAGTCAAATTTTAAAGCTCGAAAATGATCTCCTTTGACTCCAGGTCTGTAGGGCCTGTGGAGGAAGGTGGCATTTGAACAAAGACTTGAAGCCAGTGATGAAGTTAGGTGTGTGGACATTTGGGACAGAGGGAAGAGCTAGTGCAAAGATTCAAAGGTAGAAGCGTGCCTGGTGCATTCAAGGAGAGCAAGGAAGCTTGAGTAGAGTGGATCAGGGAGTTTTGTGGGATGAAGGCACAGTGGTGGAGGAAGGAGGCAGATGATGTGGGGTTTTGTAAGAACTCTGACTTTGACTTTGAATGAGATGGGAAGCCATAGAGGTTTTCAGAAAAAGAGGCGTGATCTGGTTTGTGTCTTAATGGGATTGTTCTGGCTACAGCATTGAGAGTAGGCTGCATTGGTCGGGGGAACAGAAGCAGGTCAGCTGCTATTGTAGTAATCCAGGAACAAGACGATGGTCATTTAGACCGGTTACAATTGGGGTGATGAGAAATATGGGCAGATTCTGGATCTATGTGTTTGAAGATGAAACCTACAAAAGCTGCCGATGGATTGGATGTGGGGTATGAGAGAGAGGTGGGTAAAGGATAACTCCAAGATTTTTGGCCCGAGCAACTAGAGGGATGGAGTTTCCTCAGCCACAAGAAGAGCAGATTTACCTGGGTACAATGGTTCATGCTTGTGGGGGCTGAGGCAGGAGGATTGCTTGGGGCCAGGAGTTTGAAACCAGCCTCATCAACATAGGGAGACCCTGTCTCTACAAAAAAAAAAAAAAAAAAAAAAAAAAAAAAAAAAGCCGAGCATAGTGGCTTAAACCTGCAGTCCCACCTACTTGGGAGGCTCAAGCTGCTTCTTGCTTGAGCCCAGGAGTTTGAGGATACAGTGAGCTATAATTTGCCACTGCCCTCCAGCCTGGGTGATAGAGTGAGACTTTGTCTCAAAAAAAAAAAATAAAAAATAGTAATAAAACCAGCAGATTTGATGTGTCTGATGAGGAAAGAGGAGAAGGTCAGATGTTCAATATGTGCTAGTTTGACATGCCTAACAGACATCTAAATGGAGACGCCAAGGGGGCAGGTGATGTGTGAATCTGGAGTTGAGGAGTAATCACTAGGCTGGAGACATAAGCATGAGGTTCGTTAGCATATGTGAGTTGGAATCTAAAGCCCTGATGTTAGATGAAATGCCCAAAGGAATGAGTAGATAAGAAGAGACCCTAAACTGAGCCCTGGGGTGCTTCAATCTTGACAGGGAGCTAACCTGTAATCCCAGCACTTTGGGAGGCTGAGGCGGGTGGACTGCTTGAGGTCAGAAATTCAAGACTAGCCTGACCAACATGGTGAAACCCCGTCTATACTAAACATACAAAAATTAGCTGGGCGTGGTGGCAGGTGCCTGTAATCCCAGCTACTCAGGAAGCTGAGGCAGGAGAATCGGTTGAACCTGGGAGGCAGAGGTTACAGTGAGTCGAGATCACACCATTGCACTCCAGCCTGGGCAACAACAGCAAGACTTAATCTCAAAAAATAAAAATTAAAATTAAAATTAAAAGTTGGGGTTAAAAGGAGGAACCAGCAAAAGAAACAAAGAAGGAACAGTCAAAAATGGAAGAGGAGTCTAACATTCTGGAAGCTTCATGAATAAAAAGTTTTTCTTCCTTTTGTTTCCTCTTCCTGTTTCTTCTTCCTCTACCCTCTTCTTCCCTACCAAAGCCTGATGCAGTGGGTTATGGAGAGAAAGAACAGGAGCCATGGGAAGGGCTGTGCAAACAGGATTGGCTCATCTCAGCATCTCAGTGTCTTTCTACCTTCCACTTTTCATTCAAACACCTGGCAGGTAGAGGTGCTTAGTAGGATCAATGAGCTCATGCATTCTGATTTCTGGACTTTTCAGTTTTTAAGAGTCTGCTGTCAGTGGGGGAGAGTGGTTGACACCCAGATGTTATGGGCTAAATGGTATCCCCACCCCAAATTCATATCTGAAAGTCCTAATCCTAACACTTTATCTTTAACTTTTAGGTCTTTTTTAAGACAGAAACTTGCTCTGTTGCCCAGGCTGGAGTGTGGTGACATGATCTCTGCTCACTGCAGGCTTTGCCTCCCAGGTTCGAGCAATTCTCCTGCCTCAGCCTCTCAAGTAGCTGGAATTACAGGTGTGCACTACCACACCTGGCTAATTTTTATATTTTTAGTAGAGACGGGGTTTCACTATGTTGCCAGGCTGGTCTTGAACCCCTAACCTCAAGTGATCCTCCCGCCTTGGCCCCCCAAAATCCTGGGACTACAGGTATGAGCCACCGTACCTGGCCCTAATCCTAATACTTTAGAATGTAACTGTCTTTGGAGACAGGGCCTTCAAAGAGGTGATTAAGCTAAGCTTAGGTCATTAGGGTGAAAAGAGATTGTACATGTACAGACATGTACAGAGGGAAGATAATGTGAAGATGTAGAGAACAGCCAGTCATCTATAAGCCAAGGAGAGAGGCCTCAGAAGAAACCAACCCTGCTGACAACTTGATCTTGGACTTCCAGCCTCCAGAATTGTGAGAAAATTAATTTCTGTTGTTTAAGCTATGAAAGGAAAATAAATCTTGGGGTCCCCAAATCACTAAGCTAAAGTGAAAAGTCAAGCTGAAAACTACTTAGGGTAAACCTGCCTCCCATTCTGTTCAAAGTCACCCCTCTGCTCACTGAGACAAATGCATATCTGATTGTCTCTTTTGGAGAGGCTAATCAGAAACTCAGAAAAATGCAACTGTTTGTCTCTCACCTACCCGTGACCTGGAAGCCCCCTCCCTTCTTGAGTTGCCCCACCTTTTGGACAGAACCAATGTACATCTTGATTGGTGTCTCATGTCTCCCTAAAATGTATAAAACCAAGCTGTTCCCCAACCACCTTGGGCACATGTCATCAGGATCTCTCCTGAGGCTCTGTCATGGTGCCCTCAACCTTGGCAAAATAAACTTTCTAAATTAACTGAGACTTGTCTCAGCTATTCAGGGTTCAAAAGCCACCCTGTCGGTGGTATTTGTTATGGGGGTTCAAGTATATTAATACACCAGTGGAGAGGCATTTTGAGATCTCATCCTCTCCCTCCTCATTCATGGCATGTGTAACCTTAATGAGAATAAACTCCCAGGGGAAAAGAAAAGCCAGGCCTGGTGCAGTGGCTCACGCCTGTAATCCCAGCACTTTGGGATGCTGAGACAAGCAGATTACTTGAGGTCAGGAGTTTGAGACCAACCCAGCCAACATGGTGAAACCCCCGTCTCTACCAAAAATACAAAGATTAGTTAGGCATGGTGGCACATACCTGTAATCCCAGCTACATGGAAGGCTGAGGCAGGAGAATCAATTGGATCCCGGAGGCGGAGGTTGCAGTGAGCTGAGATAGCACCACGGCACTCCAGCCTGGGTGACAGAGTGAGACTCCTGGGGGAAAAAAAAAAAAAAAAGCTGCCTCATGGGTCTGGCCATTGGAACTCAGAGGACACCAAATCTGGAACTGGAAACAGAGATGTGGATGCCAGCAGCAAAGTTGGAATCTGCCTGATGGCTAAAATCAGGTGTGAGACACTCTGCCTGGGTCCTTCCCCCTGAGTGCCAGGTGCCAGTGTGCCCTCACCCTCACTTGTCTCAAGCATAGATGCCACCTCAAAGACGTGGGGAGATGAAAGGCCTGAATTGGTTGACAACACACTGATGTGGTGGAATCCAAGCTGAACTGGCAAATGAAGTATTCTACCATTAGGTACAATGGCAACTGAAGAGGGAAATTAAGTTTGTCATTAAAACATAATGCAGCCAGGTGTGGTGGCTCGTGACTGTAATCCCAGCACTTTGGAGGCTGAGGTGGGAGGATTATTTCAGGCCAGGAGTTTGAGACAAGCTGAGGAACATAGTGCAATCCTGTCTCCACAAAAAAATTTAGAAAATAATATTGCTATAAGGGCTGGGAGGATAATGGACTTATTAATGGGTGTAGAGTTTCAGTTTTACAAAATGAAAAATGTTCTGGAGATGGATGGTCGTGATAGTTCCCCGATAATATGAATGTGTTTAACACCACTGAGCTGTGCCCTTATAAATGACTGGGATGGTACATTTTGTTATATTTTACTACAGTTTTAAGAGTTGGAAGAACAAAACAATGCTATAAGGTTTCTCCACCTGAGGTTGAGGCTTATAAAATTCATGCTCCTGATGACTGATAAAAACTGAAGTGGAAGGGCCAGGCATGGTGGCTCACACCTGTAATCCCAGCACTTTGGGAGGCAGAGGCGGGCAGATCACGAGGTCAGGAGATCAAGACCATCCTGGCTAATATGGTGAAACCTCATCTCTACTAAAAAAAAAAAAATCAGCTGGGCATGGTGGCGGGCACCTGTAGTCCCAGCTACTTGGGAGGCTGAGGCAGGAGAATGGCGTGAACCCAGGAGGTGGAGTTGCAGTGAGCTGAGATCGTGCCACTGCACTCCAGCCTGGGCAACAGAGTGAGACTCCATCTCAAAACAACAACAACAACAACAAACCAAACTGAAGTGGAGTTAGGGCGAATAGAGGGTGGGTTCAGGGGAGAGATTGAAAGATTGCTCAGGTAGTACCGAGAGCACCAGGAGATGTAGGTGGGAAGGTGTGATTGCTGCTATTTGCTTGGTGTCATCCTGCACAACACCTCAAAACCAGGCACAAGCCTCTCAGTTACACACACACACATCCTGCAATCACGTCTCCCAACCTGAAGGAATGACTTGATGGTTGGAATCTGTACCCTTCTCTTAAGCAAAGATTCCCACAAAGTTCAAGGCAGAGAATGTTGGGTAAGAAAATTTTATTTCACAATGCAAAGGGTTATGTGAGATCCAACTGTATTCTATCTGAAGCATTAGAAGCCAATTGTAGTAAATGCATCTTACTTATGTTCGATGCTGGCCAGAGGAGCTATTCTGCTTCCTTTAGAAGTTATGCTTTTCATTGTGGCTTGTGGTAACCATGTAACATGCAAGAGCAATGGTTTTCAGGAAGAAACTATTATACCTTATAGCTTTTGCCCCAAATCACAAGAAAACTTGAACTATGTCATTAAACATCCCATAAATGCTGACAGAAGAAAAGGATATTTATTCTCATATGAAATTGTCTATGCCCTCAGACTACAATTCCTGCATAGTCAGATGGTGACCATGTTCATCCTTGTGGATTAATGAAAACCTGGAAAGCAGTCAGAGCTGCCTGGGCCCTGGGCCCTCAGGAGCCCTGAGCATCTTCTTCTGACATTGCTGGTACAGCTTGAAGGCTTTTCACATCTTGGAGAGCTTGATGTCATAAGTGACCATGTTCAAGTTGTCCCAGGCAAAGAGTTTCTTCTCCAGGGGGTTGTAGTCAATCATGCTGCTGTACTTGTAGCGGTTCTTGAATGGGATGGTCAGGGTCTTGCTGATACCTGTGCCTGTGTCATAAGCAAAGTTGACGGTTGCATCTGCTGAGGAGTAGCTGCTAACGGTGTACAAGGTGCCACAGATGATGAAGGCATTGGCGACTGACTGCTTACGAATGTTCGTCTCCCAGGTTTGTTCAAGTTCCAGATTCTCTGGGTTCAGTTTGGAGAGGACAATGGCACCTTTGGCCTCATCAGTACTGTAAATGACCCAGAGGCCTGATTCATCCACAGCCAAGTCAATGTCTGTGTAGCCACCCCAAGAATACGGGAACTGTCCGTGGTAGCCGGCTCCAGGGATTTCCTTCTCAGCCTTCACTGTCTCGGTATTCAGCTCATATCTTATGACAGTTCTGGACTCAGCGCCCTGGAAATAGAGGCTCCCCGAGTATACCACAGCACCGGTGCTTTCCAGTGGCCTGGGCAGTATGTGAACCTTAGAAGGGTAGCCCTGCATAAACTGGCTGATGAGGTCATACTCAAAAACCTGGCGGACATCTGTGCCAACTGTGTCAATTCTCCATGTGGTCTCCCGGGTGTAGGGGTAGGTGGGCTTGGGATCTCGCATCCACACACCATACTTGCCAGTAATTGTTTCTGCTGTTCTCAGCGTGAGAGGCTCTCCTACCCAAACTAGTTCTCCACATCCTGGTGAATTCAGAAAAGAAAACGAAGCACCACTTAATCCATAATCTTTCCAAACACAGACAGTGATCATGCGGAAGCTTGGCAGAGCCAGTAGATGTGAGAGCCCTAGGGACAAATCGTCTGGGTTTAAAGACAGGCTCTGCCACCCACTGGCTGTGTGACTTTCAGTAAGTTACTTAGCTCTCTATGCCTCAGTTATCGCATTTGTAAAAGGGGATACTAATAGTCTTTTGGGTAGTAGGGCTGTTGTAAATTTTGAATGTAATTATATATGTTAAGTGCTTGGTATAGAGTAAATATGTGGTAAATGCTATGTGATCAATCTGTGTTTCATGTTATTGACAATTATTGCTACCACTGAGGGGCATGCATGGGAGTGGGAGCTACAAATATTTAAAGTACAATTCACTCAGTATCAGTTGTAAGGATGAAAGTTGCACGGAGGGCTTCAACTGCATTTGTAATATTCTACTTAAGCTGAGCAGGGACTCATGGGTATTCATTGTATTACTTATTGTGACTTTCATGCCTGGTTTGTTTCATTACTATAAGATAGGAGAGAGAAAAATCAACTCATAAGAATAATCTCCATACAACAAAGTTTTTCGAGCCCGATCTGATGAGTCATATATTTCATACATCATTTTAATATAATAAACATGAAAATAATTATTTTTTTGAGACAGGGTCTTGCACTGTTACCTAGGCTGGAGTGCAGTGGTGCAATCACAGTGCACTGCAGCCTCGACCTCCCAGGTTCAAGCAGTTCTCCCATCTCAGCCTCCTGAGTTGCTGGGACTACAGGTGCCTGCTATCACTCCTGGCTAATTTGGTTTAGAAAATAATTTTTTAAATGTAGTGAGGAGACTGTTGAAAATTTAGAGTTACCAGAATCACAACGGATGTCTGTAATTTTTTTTTTTTTTTTTTTTTTTTTTTGAGACGGAGTCTCACTCTGTCACCCAGGCTGGAGGGTAGTGGCGTGATCTTGGCTCACTGCAACCTCTGTCTCCTGGGTTCAAGCAATTCTCCGGCCTCAGCCTCCCAAGTAGCTGGGATTACAGATGCGTGCCACCATGCCTGGCTAATTTTTGTATTTTTAGTAGAGACAGTGTTTCACCATATTGGCCAGGCTGGTCTTGAACTCCTGACCTCAAGTGATCCGCCAGCCTCAGCCTCCCAAAGCACTGGGATAACAGGAGTGAGCCACCGCGCCTGGCCCAGATTTCTCTACTTTTAATGGGCACCTTCGGTTTCCTCATAGAAGGTAGAAACACTTTGCTGCTCATATCTTAGAGAACCGTGTTTTAAATATTTTATAACCACTCTTTGCGTGCATGCCCTTCAGTGCCAGTAATCATTGTCAATAACATGGATAGTCAAAGTTTCTGGAAATCACAGTATTAGTCATAAAGTTGGACTTTCAGGGAACACTTTGAAGAGAGCCAAACTGTACTTTTCCTAAGTGGCCAAAGTTCAGAAAACATACTGTTAGTAACAGATTGTGGCTGAGATGGTGCTTGGTGTACACCTGTCCCTAAAATAAAGATATGAAGGCGCTACTGAAAAATGTAACTTCTCAAGTATACTTAATTCTACATGACAATCAAGGGGATGAAATCAACACATCTCTCATCTTGCCCTGTGCAGCCCAGCCCAGCCTCCCAAGTGTGGGTGATTGGATAGAGGGCTTTGTTAGGGAAAGGCTGGCTCCTGCAGACCTGCTCTGACAAGGGAACAGAGCGAGAGAGAGTTCTGTTCTTCTCCTCCCCTCCCTCTGCTCCCAGGGAAGTTAGTTTCCCCTTTGGGTGGGCATTTACCCTATACTGATTCTCTGAAACACAGCACTAGACATGAATAAAGACCATATGGGCACAAAAGGGAAGAAACCTTAACTTCATACCGTTGTCTCCCTCTCTACTCTGGAGATGGCCAGATGGGCTCTCCTTCAAAATTCGGGAAGCAGGAACTTCAGTTAGCTCGGACTTCAGTTCCTGGAAGGCCAAAGTGTCCAAATTCCATGTAGAAACTGCATTAAAAGAAAGAGACAAAATTTTACTATAAGAAAAATATGGCCCAAGGATTGACTATGTTGAGGATGACATTTGAATAGGCTGCCGGCTGGGCATGGTGGCTCATGCCTATAATTCCAGTACTTTGGGAGGCTGAGGCAGGCAGATCACCAGAGGTCAGGAGTTCGAGACCAGCCTGGCCAACATGGTGAAACCCTGTCTTTGCTAAAAATACCAAAAACCAGCTGGGTGTGGTGGCAGGCTCCCGTAATCCCAGCTTCTTGGGAGGCTGAGGCAGGAGAATTGCTTGAACCCAGGAGGTGGAAGTTGCAGTGAGCCAAGACTGCACTATTGCGTTTCAGCTTGGGCAACAAGAATGAAACTCTGTCTCAAAACTAACTAACTAGATAAGTAGGCTCCCAAAGATATGGTGTTTGAGATTTGATTTTAAATAAGGACTGGGGATGGGGTAGGGGTCAGAGAAGGGAAGATAAAAACTGATTGGACTGTGCTGATAACGGCTGGGCCTGAGTGATGGCTACATTGGAGTTCATTGTAGTCTCTATACTTTTGTGAATGTTTGAACAATCCCATAATTAAAAATCTCATAAATAATAAATTGCATAGCAATGTGCCTGCCTTACAGTAGGATATTCAAAATCAAATAAGGTTTTAATTAATTTCCACTAGAAGGACTGATTTGTGAATAGGTGAGCTGTAATTTCAGGAATATGGAGACAGTCCTCAGCATCTTCTTAGATGTCTGAATTTCAACAATTAAAAATTCACGAAAAATTAGCTGGGCATGGTGGTAAGCATCTGCAGTCCTAGGTACTTGGGAGGCAGATGTGGGAGGATTGCTTGAGCCCAGGAGTTCAAGGCTGCATTGAGCTATGATCCTGCCACTGCACTCCAGCCTGGGTAACAGAGCAAGGCCCGGTCTCAAAAACAAACAAACAAACAAACAAAAAAAGAGGCCAGGCACAGTGACACACGCCTGAAATCCCAGCACTTTGGGAGGCCAAGGCGGGAGGATCACTTGAGGCCAGGAGTTCAAGATTAGCCTGGCCAACATCGCGAAATTCCATCTCTACTAAAAATACAAGAATTAGCCGGGTGTGGTGACACCTGCCTGTAGTTCCAGATACTCAGGAGGCTGAGGATCATTGAACCCAGGAGGCAGAGGTTGCAGGGAGCCAGGATTGTGCAACTATACTCCAGCCTGGGCAACAGAGCAAGACTCTGTCTCAAGAACAACAACAAAAAGAATTTAATTGTGGCTCGTATCTGTAATCCCAACACTTTGGGAGGCCAAGACGGGAGGAGCACTTGAGCCCAGTTGTTCAAGACCAGCTTGGGCAACAGAGGGAGACTCCTTCTCTTAAAAAAAAAAAAAAAAAAAAAGATTAAAATGTACTGCATGACTTAAGGTTCCTTCCCTTGTTATATGCAAATATTCTTGTAAGAAGTAACATATTAAGCTTTATACTTTCAGTAGAAATATTCTGCCTGATTCCTTTCTGAGACCAGTTTTGCATAATGGAGAGGCAGCGTGTGCACAGTTCCTACAGGAGTTTGGGGTGGGGGCGGTGCGCCATACAGAAGGGAAGCGGGTGGGCAGCCCTGGTTAGACAGTAAGTGATCACAGTGTGCTACATGTCTCTACTCTTGCTTAGGATTATGATCTCACAACAGTTCTTGAATACGAGGATGAGGCAATAGCCACAAGGAACAGGCTTGGCTGTTTTAAAATGCAGTTTGGCCAGGCATGGTGGCTCACACCTGTAATCCCAGCATTTTGGGAAGCCAAGGCAGACAGATCACTGGAGCCCAGGAGTTCAAGACAAACCTGGGTAACATGGTGAAACCCCATCTCTACAAAAAATACAAAACGTTAGCCAGGTGTGGTGATGTGTACCTGCAGTCCCAGCTACTTGGGAGGCTGAGGTGGGAGGATCACTGGAGCCCGGGAGGTCAAGGCTGTGGTGAGCAGTGACCGTACCACTGCACTCCAGCCCTGGCATAGAGTGAGACCCTGTCCTCCCCTCCAACCTCCCAAAAAACCCATCACGTGCACACAAAAACAAATAAAACGCAGGTTTGATGAGTATTCAGGTATGGCAAGGCCAACATCCCAGGAGGCAATTGTCACTGAAAAACAAGTTAAAGCCAAATTATGGAGACAGTAAAAAGATCAGCAGTTTTTGGGTGAGGAAGGGATGACGAGGTGAGGCACAGAGGATTTTTAGAGCAATGAATACTGTGTATGACGCTATAATGGTGGACACACGGCACTATGCATTTGTCCAAACCCATAGAAGGCGCAACACCAAAAATGAACCCTAATTTAAACTGTGGACCTTGGGTGATGTGATGCAGGTTCATCAGCTGTAACAACTGCTCTGGCGGGAGACGATGATAATCGGGGAGGCTGTGCATGTGTGGGGGGCAGTAGTATCTGGGAACTCTGTGTACTTTTCTCTCGATTTTGTTGTGAACATAAAACTGCTCTAAAAAAAAAAATCATTTTTACAAGTTGTTGTACTCACGGATCCCAAGAGGAAGGGGGCCACACTAAGCCCAGGAGGCCACCTGGGGAAGCACCAGGGTTGCTCCAGAGGAAGAGGGTGCCAGGGGAAAGTGTGGGAAAGAGCCTTTATTCTTTCTATGGGAAGAAAAGGGGAGGCAGGATAAGCAGGTTTAGGGTTGGGGAGTTTGAATAATTTCAGCAGGCTCTGAGGTCATAGGCATTTTCTCTAATTGTCTGGAACCAGGCCCTGGGGTGATTAGGTCAGGGGGACAGTGGCCTTGAGTTTGAGCCAGATGGAGGAGGTCACAGGGTGTGGGCTGTGGACTGGTTGGTTTGCATATGAAAGCTGTGCTCCCAGGCGAGTCCTTTGCTATCTGTAGGAACTGGAGGGGCAGTCCCTCCAGTGTTTGCAAGGCCCAGACAGCAAAGCATCAGAATAAAAACACACGCTTAATACACTGGGCTTTTCTCTTGCTGAACCTCTGAGTCACTTCTCTGCCCTTTGAGCAACTTATTCCCCACTCAGGATTCTCCGGTGTTCAGGACAGTGGGAGGAAAGTGAGTGCATCCCCTGAGGCCGGGGCGCCTACACAGCTGAGGGTCAGGAACACATGTTCTGCCTTTGATCATTTGTTTGCTCAACTCTCCTAAATTTAGATTTCTGGCAGAGAGGATCACCACAGCAGTCTTAGTCCTCTGGTTGTACCACATTTCATCAAAGCCACACATTATTTTACATTTTCACATCTCCGGAATCAGAGTACCTTGTTTGAGTTGCTGGGGTTCGGCTTCAACGAATTATAGTACTGGAAAAAAATTCTCCCTGGAAGGAGCGGAAGAAAACATTCAGCTAGCTCTCAGGTACGGGCTGGGCCAGACAGCCCTGCTGCCCACGGTGAGCCAGCTCAGCAGCTGCTGCAGCTGCCTACCCCCGATCCCAGCTACCCTTCTCTCCTCTCCACCCCTGCCTCTGTGGCTGCAGTTGTTCAACAAGCCTCCCTGAAAGTGTTAATGCCCTGGAGGTGGGTGGGTCCTCCATCCCTGGGATATCCCTCAGTCTAGAGTGCACCATGTGAGTAGTTAAAACCCAGAAGCTGGCCAGGCGCAGTGGCTCATGCCTGTAAACGCAGCACTTTGGGAGGCCGAGGTGGCGGAATTGCATAAGGCCAAGAGTTTGGGACCAGGCTGGGGAACATAGCGAGACCCCATCTCTACAAAAAATTAAAAAGTTAACTGGGTGTGGTGGTGCAGCCTGTGGTCTCAGCTACTCAGGAGGCTGAGGCAGGAGGATGGCTCTTGAGTCCAAGAGGGTAAGGCTGCAGTGAGCCATGATCATGCCACTGCACTCCAGCCTGGGTGACAGAATGAGACCCTGTCTTTAAAAAAAAAAAAAAAAAAGTCTCATAAGCCAAAATGTATAGGCAACTGAGGACATCCTCAGTGTGCATTCCAAACTCCAGGGGCAATTGGGAGTAGCCCCAGGGACATGGCAGGCTTTCATTATCCCTAGCCTCAAATCCACAGAGCTATTTATCCATCCTTTCAGTCACATTACTGGAGCACCTATTGAATAGAAGGCTGTGCTAGGTGCTCAAGATAAAAGGTGTCTAAGACACAAGTTTGTCTAATAGGCTAGTCTATGTTAAACACACACACACACACACACACACACACACACACAGTTGGTCCATGCCCTTAAGGAAATCATAATCTGGCAAAGTCCTCATAGCCGAGAAGGAAAATGGGTTTATTCCGGGCTGCTGCAGAAACCAGACTCTCTTGGACAATCCCAATGGCTCCTGAAGAGTCCTGGAAATTTTATTTCGTTCCCTGACTCTCCTTCTCCCTATCTGAGGTTCTGCGGGGATGAGGAAACCCCTTTGTTCTTCATTCTAAAGGTTGCATTGGCCTAGGAGGGTATCCAGGGCAGGGACTGATTCACTAGGTCAAATGGAGGTTCCTTAGACCAACCTGAGACCACTACCAGCTGCTTCCCTTCTCCCCTGGTGCAGGCACCACACACCTCTGGCAGGGACTTGGTGCTGCCCATGGGGGAGAGGGACAGGGTGCCCGAGGTTCCCTGTTCTTCTGTGCTGCCAGGGGGAGGTAAGAGAGCGTGACCCCCTTCCTGTACACAGGGTGGCAGAACCATCTGTAACCTCCTTCTGTGCTGCTGCCTCGCCCATTGCCACGCCTTCTCTCTTAGGCCCGAAACACACACCCAGGCTGTTAGGAGCAGCCCACCGCTGCGTGGCCTCCCCAGCCTCCTGCAATGTGCAGAGGCTTATATGATGTGGCAAACTCTTGCCAGGACAGTTTTTCAAAATCAGGGCATTAAGCAAGTTCCTTGAATTGAGCTGGTTTCCTTTCATCTGTACCTTTTCTCAGATCACTGCAGACTCTGCCTCAGGACAATTCAAATTTCATTGTCTCGACTCTTAGAATATAAGAGTTGCTGGGCGTGGTGGCTCACGCCTGTAATTCCAACACTTTGGGAGGCTGAGGTGGGTGGATCATGAGGTCAGGAGTTTGAGACCAGCCTGACCAACATGCTGAAACCCCATCTCTACTAAAAATACAAAAATTCGCCGGGCATGGTGGCGCATGCCTGTGATTCCAGCAACTAGGGAGTCTAAGGCAGGACAATCGTTTGAACCTGGAAGGCGAAGGTTGCAGTGAGCTGAGATCGTACCATTGGACTCCAGCCTGGGTGACAGAGAGAGACTGCAGACAGCACCTGATAAAGTTTAACTATCGCTACCACTTATTAAGTGTCTCTTATGAGCCAGTACTGTGCTGGGTGCTTGCTACTCACTACTTTCAAATAACGGTCCTAAAAGTGAACGTTAATATCCCGTTTTGCAAATGAGGAAACCGAGGTTCAGAAAGGTTAAGTAACATGCCCAAGGTCACACAGCTAAGTGGTGTAGCTGGGACTTGAACCCATGTCTTCCAAGGCCATGGCAGCTGTGAACTCTTCTATCCTGTGCTGAGGAGGTGTGTCAGTTAGAAACGTATTGCCTCTCAGAGCTGAGTGCACCCTTGCACGCATGCTGTCTGAAGAACAAGAGCTTTAAAGTGAGCACGATATTGAACTATCTCAGTAGAGGGCGCTGGAGGGACATCGTGGGAGGAAGAAGGTCTGCAGGTTTCCTGCCCTGCGTCCATAGGCGGTGCGACCGTGAGGACATTTGGTGGAGTCCTGCCCCAGCCACGGACCCAGAGCGAAGTTCTTCTGTGACCTCACAGCCACAGCCTGGCCATAGCCTTTCCACAGCCCTCCCAGCAAGGAACCCAGAGTCCCTGCACAGGGACCTCAGTGCTCGGGAGGCCTCCTGCCTGTGCCTGCCCTGACTCCCACCATACCCATGCCACGCGTTGCAGGTTGCCCTCCTCACCTGCACTGGGAGGCGGCCTATTGCAGCTGCAGACCACATGAGGCCTGCGCACATCAGCCACCTTCTCTCCTAGCTGATGTGCTGAACCTCACCTTCCCCTTCCAAGCTTGTCCGGCACCCTCCCTCAGCCCTAGGTGCCTGTGGAGTTCACTTCTATCTACAGTTGCTCTTTCATCACGGTCAGTAATCCTTTAAAGTAAACTTCCCCAGCTTAACCCACTGTGTGATTTCTATCTCCTGACTGGACCCAGATTTCTCCTGGAGGCTTTAGAAGAGCCTCAAAATGCTGCTCACCGCTTTGTGCGGTGACCCACTCCTGGGGCTGAGCTCAGGTCCCAGTGGGTTGCCCTATAAACTCTCAGCTCCCGGGCTGTGCACTCAATCCTCTTATCAGTTCTTCCACGCTCACTGGCAAAGAAGAGGCAGCAAAGGTGCCTGACTGGTGCTGGGTTCCCCGCCGGCTCCCACCATGGCCCTTACGGCTCTGAGCAAGGAGCCATTCAGTTTGTGCCTTGCAGGAGCCACTCCTTTTGTGCATTAGCTGGAATAAACATGAACTGCAATAAAATATAACGTCAGGAAATGGCTTCCAGGATGACTGCAAGGCCAGTTCCCAGTTGGCAGGGGAGATGGTTAAATTATGAGCCTGCTGGCTTCTTCTAGGTCATGTCAGCCAGGAGCATCTGGCAATGGTCAGCCTCCAGGAATGGAGCCATCTGGCATGCGGGTGGAAGCCCAGAATAGAGGATACAAGACCCAAAGGCAGAGAAGCAATCTCGTAAAGGGGCCTGGACCTAAGCCAGAAGTCGTAGCTCCTAGTTCAGCTCTTCCACGTCCTAGCTGTGTGACTTAGGATAAATGACTCCACCTCTCTGAGTCCCAGTATTCTGAGCTGAGTTGTTTAGATGATCACATAAGTATAAATGAAATGGCCCTCAATAAAGATGTGTCAACACTAAAATTTCTCTGGAATGTTTTAAAATCACTAACATTTCATTGTGAATGTGGAGGAAAACCAAAAAGAGGTTGTGAAAATATAAGGACTGGACTGTGTCAGATAGTTAGCATTTTTAGGGTTTTTATGTTTTAGGTTTGTGTTTTGTTTTTTTTTTGAGACAGAGTCTCACTCTGTCACCCAGGCTGGAGTACAGTGGCATGATCTCAGCTCATTACAACCTCTGCCTCCTGGGTTTAAGCAATTCTTCTGCCTCAGCCTCCCGAGTAGCTGGGATTACAGGTGCCTGCCACCATGCCTGGTTAATTTTTGTATTTTTAGTAGAGACACGGTTTTACCATATTGGCCAGGCTGATGTCAAACTCCTGACCTCGTGATCCACCTGCCTCAGCCTCCCAAAGTGCTGGGATTTACAGGCGTGAGCCACTGCGCCCAGCTGTTTTTTTTTTTTTTTTTTCCTAGGTTTTTAAAAATGTTAAATTCAGTCCTGTGGTTTAAAGGTTCATGTCTATTACAAAATTCTGGAAATGTTCTGTGTTCTCTGCCCTCACTTCTTTATAGACTTGCATTTTAGAGACCTCAGTCTGGAAACTGAATTTATTAACTCATTTGCCTATAGACATAGGCATTGTAATAATTTTCATAGATATTTTCTACCACTGATAAGTTCAGTCCATATTACATAAATGAAAGGAATGAAATAAAACAAGCTATGCCTACATATCTACAGGTTGTCAGAAACATCTTAGGAAAGTGAAGACTAGCTAATTGACTATTGTCCTGAGTACTGCTCTAACTTGTACTGTCTCTAGAATCAATGCATGTTATTAAAATGTTATGCACATGTTGCCATATTGATTATTGAATGATGCTTTAAAACAATAGTGGAACTCTGGCCGGGTGCAGTGGCTCATGCCTGTAATCCCAGCACTTTAGGAGGCCGAGGTGGGTGGATCACAAGGTCAGGAGTTCAAGACCAGCTTGACCAACATGGTGAAACCTCATTTCCACTAAAAATACAAAAATTAGCTGGGCATGGTGGTGTGTGCCTGTAATCCCAGCTACTTGGGAGGCTGAGGCAGGAGAATCGCTTGAACCCAGGAGGCAGAGGTTGCAGTGAGCCGAGACCGTGCCACTGCACTCCAGACCGGTGACAGAGCAAGACTCCATCTCCAAAAAAAAAAAAAAGGTGGAGCTTAAGCAAAAGAAGCCTTTCTAGTTATATTTTATCCACTGAGTGACCACTGTTCAGCACTGCACTGGGTGCTTCCCTGTGTGACTGCTAATTTGCATGATGACTCCCATGAGGGATTATCATCCCCATCCTATTCTGGGTAAGGAAAGGGAATCTGCAGCACTTGTGTTGAACATCTCGGGTTTCTCCCCTCCACCCTCCACTCACATCCTGCCCACCTTTTTGCAGTCATTGCTGAGGCAACCTGCCTCTTGCAGGTATCACCTGCGGGGACCTCGCCTCAGCCACCCTGGCCCAGCTTCTCTGACTTTCTGCATAGAAAATCTATAAGAACAGGCCGGATGCAGTAGCTCATGCCTGTAATCCCAGCACTTTGGGAGGTAAACATGGGTGGATACTTGAGGTCAGGAGTTCAAGAAGTTCAAGACCAGCCTGGCCAACATGGTGAAACCCTGTCTCTACTGAAGAAGAAAAAAAAATACAAAAGTTAGCTGGGCGTGGTGGTGTGCACCTGTAATCCCAGCTACTCGGGAGGCTGAGACAGGAGATTGCAGAGAGAAATCCAGGAGATGGAGGTTGCAGTGAGCCAAGATCGTGCCACCGCTCTCCAGCCCGGGGGACAGAGCAAGACTCCATCTAAAAAAAAAAACAGTCCACAAGAACAAACCTTGTCCCCACATCCGAGTATCATGGAAATGCAATATACTCCATGGGATAGCCCTTGGCCAAGAGGGTATCAAATCCATGGGGAAACACTCCCCTCTTCTGTCGCAGTCTACACAGCCCCTCTGAAGGGCTTGACGGGTTCAAACCTCCATTGCCCACTGTGGTGACCAGCTTGAGAAGGCCCCCACTTTGTGGCTTTCCTGCCTTCCCTGTCTCACTCTCCCCTGTCTCCACTTCTCTTCTCTAGGATCATGGTTCATATAAACCAACTGCACACAAGCCCTCTTCCTGGCTCTGTTCAACAGGAGACCAGTCCAAAGCAGGGGCTAAATAACAGACAAAGCAGGCCTTCTCTTGTGACAGTAATAACCAACTCTAATGTATCTTCTGGTAAATTATATCAATTATATATATTTTATTTTATATACAATAAAATTATATATTATACACAATAAAATTATATATATAATTGTATATATTTATATGTATTATATGTAACATATATATATTTTTTGAGACAGAGTCTCCCTGTGTCACCCAGGCTGGAGTGCAGTGGCGTGATCTTGGCTCACTGCAACGTCTGCCCCCCAGGTTCAAGCGATTCTCCTGCCTCAGCCTCTGGAGTACCTGGATTACAGGTGCCCACCACCACACCCGACTAATTTTTGTATTTTTAGTAGAGACAAAGTTTCACCATGTTGGCCAGGCTGGTCTCAAACTCCTGACCTCAAGTGATCTGCCCACCTCAGCCTCCCAAAGTGCTAAGGTTACAGGTGTGAGCCACCACACCTGGCCAATTATATATTTTTTCTACTTTTCAAAAACTATTATATATACATAAAATTTATATATGTACATATATGAAACTTTTATATAAGCCCAGAGTAGAAAAATTTCTATATAACTTTGTAATAATAGTTATGTAGTAAAATATGTCATATTATATATATGTATAAACAAGTGATTTCCATTGTTACAATGGAAAAAATTGTAGTTTTTTCCTACATAACAACTATTAATACATGATCAAGAAAGTGGTGGTAACAATTTGAGCTGCAGGTGGAATACGGAAAGGCTGCCTTCTCAGGCCTTACCTTTGTCCACTCAGCCTCACTAAGCTTCTCTACCCAAACCTCCACACCTAGTTCTTGCCACTCCTACAGACTTATATTCCAGCCTCCAGAATGCTCCCTTTTCCCTAGATCTGGAACCTTGAAACAGATCTTTTGTTCCAAGCATTCCTGTACCTTTCTGTCTTTTACCTTTAGGGTCTGTAAACCAGAGGTCAGCTAAATGTCCTGAAAGTCACTGAACCTCATGGCCAGGTGCAGTGGCTCACACCTGTAATCCCAGTGCTTTGGAAGGCCAAGGTGGGTTAGGAGTTCGAGACTAGCCTGACCAACATGGTGAAACCCCGTCTGTACTAAAAATACAAAATTGTCCTGGCATGGTGGCACATGCCTTTAATCCCAGCTACTTAGGAGGTTGAGGTAGGAAAATTACTTGAACCCAGGAGGCAGAGGTTTCAGTGAGCTGAGATCATGCCATTACACTCTAGCCTGGGCGACAAGAGTGAAACTCTGCAAAAGAGAGAGAGAGAGAGAGAGAGAGAGAGAGAGAGAGAAAGGAAAAGAAAGGAAAGAAAAGGAAGTCACTGAACCTCAGAGGAAGAGGCCAGAATTCTAGCTTTGCCACTAACTGGTAGGCGGCTATCAACAAACTGAATAACCTCTCTGGGCCTCAGTTTCCATATCTGCAAAAATCAGCCAGTGGTACCGGATGGTCGTTAGGTCCCTTTCCAGTTCCACATTCTTGTACTAATATAATTTCCTTCTTTTGAAAACCATCCGCTACTAGCAAAGAACTTCCATGTTTGGTCTTCAATATAATGGGATGTTGCCCTTATTTCAAAAGTGGAGTAGCTGGAAAGATCAAGAAGAAATATAAAATTAGGAAACACATCTAATAAATCCCCAAAGACTTGTTAAATGACCACAAAAGAAGTTTTTCAAGCCTGTAGAAAGACTGAAAGAATAGTACAATAAGCTCCCCATATACTTAGACTCACCAGTTTGCAATTCACCAGTTATTAATATGTTGCCACAGTTGTTTTACCTTTCTTTCTCTCACTATCTGTATATTTGCAGTCTTTCTTCAACTATCTGAAAGCAAATTGCAGACATCCTGACGCTTCACCCCTGGGTACTTAAGCATGTATCTCCTTAGAACAAAGATTTTATCCTTCACAACCACAGTATCATTATCTCACCAAGAAACTGAACATTAATACAGTAACATAGTAATGAGCAGTCTATATTCAAATTGCCTCAGTTACCCCAAACCTGTTCCTCATAGCCTTTTTCCCCCTTGGATGAACACACCAATCAAGACTCATGCACTACATTTGGTTAACACATTTCTTTAGTATCTTTAATATAGAAAAAACCCATCCCAACCCCTTTTTTCTTTCTTCCTTGGCACTGACATCTCTGACCCATCCAAACTAATTGTCCAACAACTGGATTTACTTGCTTAGTTCCTCATGATTAGACCACTTCCTCAACAGCGAATATTTGGGAGCACACTTTCACAAACAGTGACACAAATACTGTCTTCCCAGCTAATAAGAGGAGCATTCTCCCTCCCCCAACACACACACACACACACACACACAGACTCACCTTCAGGCAAGAAGGAACCAGGATGAACAGAAGAGCCTATCAGTCATCTCAAGAATTTGGTGACTTAAAAGCAGAGGTTCTCAGATTGGACTGAGTAAGAAAACTTTCAGAACAACATATTGAGGAAACTGACAGAGAGGTGCCACTTCTTTATTTTACCAAGGAAGGACATTTAAAAATAAACAAAAACTTACCACTTATTATCATTTCCTAAATCTATTGTAATTTCATAAATAAAGGTCATTTTAACACCAAAAGGTATGAATAACAATCTAAACAAAGGTTCAGAGAAGGATAGTGTTTTTCAAAAGGGACAGTGGGCAACTTTCTACTGCTCACATGCAGACACGTCTCACCCAGTCCTTTTATTTCTCCTTTTGCTACAGACTATCAAAACTGTTGTGGAGGGGCACAAGAACTCTGAACCACTAACCTAAATGAAGCTCTCAGGAGCTAAATTACTAGTAATATTTGAAGGTGATCGCTGTGCTTTCCTTATCTGTCTTGTGCTAGCTGTGCAGCCTCTGAGAGAAAGGGCAGGCAGGGAGGCCTGGGGCACCTGTAACAGGTCACTATGAGCCATATCACCTGCTGAACTCAGAGTCCCCCCACTCTGCATTCTTACCTTCTCTGGAGCCTGATGGCACATCCCGAGCAGTGTCTCGGGTCTGGGGACACTGGCCCCTTCTCAGCCTTGCTACCTCCTGGCTGCTGCTTTCCAACCTCCTGGCCAGATTCTCATTCTCTTGCCTCAGTCTCTTCTTCTCTTCCTCCAGAACTGACTTGTCTCGGAGGAGGTTGCTATAGGCAGTCTCTAACTCTCTGGTTTGGGTTTCCAGCTGGTCCCGCTCCCGCCTCAGGGTACCCAGCTCCCTCTGCAGCCCCTCCGGGGTCTCCTGGGGCCCGGCAGCCCGGTCCAAGGTCAACTGGTGGTGGAGGAGGCTCTCCAGGGAGCTGAGCCGAGCTTTGGTGGCCTCCAGGTCTAAGCGCTGGGTGCTGCTGTCTTTCTGTAGGTTATGGATGACTGACATGGCCTGGCTTTGCTCTGGGCAGCTGGATTCATTGGGACTGGCCACACTGAACGTATACTGGCATCGGCCACTCCGGTCATTGGCCTTCCGGAGCTGAGCTGTCCTGGCCCCCACATCCCACACCAGGCAGGCCAGAAGCAGCAGCTGGACAGCTGGCATCTCGGACCCAAAGCTGCAGCAACGTGCACAGAAGAACCTCAGTGCAGACGCTGGGTGAGGCTTCCTCTGGAAAGCTCTGCTGTGCTGAGAGGTGTCCGGATGGGTGGCCTTGCTGGCTCATGCCCGAGCTCCAGAGAGGTTTATATATACTGGGGAGCCAGCCCTTCATGAGGGAAAAGAGAGGTGGCCACGTGAGGCCGGGTGGGGCTGTGCACAGCGGGGGTTGCCTTCACACTGCCAGCAAGATTCTTAGAAAATAACCTTCCAGAAGTCTGTTTGGAGTTTCTTTTGAAAAAGAACATCCCGATTTATATACCCACACCCCAATAATAGTCCCTATGTCCCCACCTGATTTTACACACACACACACACACAAACACATATACAGACACACAAACACATGCACACACACACACTCTTACACATGTCCCCCTCATTCAACAGGACTACCAGTGTGCTGATTTCAACAAGGATATATTTCTAGTGTATATTTCCATTCACTCTACAAACTCATTGAGAACCGGCACTGTGCTAGGCACTATGCTAGGAAGTGGAGATCCAGACAAGTCCTTTAAGACACACGTAGCAGGGACAGAGACAAATAACAGCCAGCCAGAACACAAGGACGGCACCCCACCAGGCTCCAGGGAGAGCATTCCTATGGAATCTGCAGATTTCCTCCCTCACCCCTAGCTTTAAAACAACTGTGTATCTTTGGGAGAACTTTCTAATTTCAGTCTTGCGTCTCAGGCACCAATGTCAATGTTAGTCTCTAAATCAGTTCTTACCCTGTGTGTGTGCATGCGTATGTGTGTCTGTGTGTGTGTGTGCATGCCATGAACCTCACTGGTGAAACCTGGGGGACCCGTCTCAGAAAGATGTTTTTAAATATATAAAATATAGATTATAAAGGAAACAAATGATAATGAAATATAATTATCAAAATATTAAAAATTTAAAATAAACATATGTTTTGTTAACACGTTAAAAACAAGATCCAGCAGGAGGTCTAATTTCAAAGCAGTTTTTAGTGTAAATGATATTTCACTTACAACGTATCTGCAACAACTGTAATGTAGTGTAAAATGTCTGTGATTTCTATCAGTAATGACAAAATCACAGGTACTGTTATTAACTCTTTGACTTTATGGCTTTATTCACAATGAAATAAAATGTTAAATTTAGTTAGAAGGTGGTAAAAATAAAAATGTAATTTTTTCCCCATTCAAATTCACAGGCTTTCTGGACTGTAGGTTAATAATCCCTGCTTTACATTAATAAACCCAAAGAGAAAAACCAAAAGCAAATGGCAATAGCCGATAAATATACCAAAACTGTGGGAAATAACTTTAAGCCACTTAAAATAATGCTTGCATTTGAGCAACTGCATGTTGTTAATACCAACAATAATGTCAATACTTGTGAAGTAAATATTCCCAATCTGCCCTGGCCGACTCACCTCCAGAATGGAGAAACACAGTTTGCTCTAAAGATTCTATTCTTATTTGATTGGTTCTGAAGCTAAGCCTAAACTCGAGACATTTACAAATGGGTGTCTGTTTACAGCTGACCAAAGGGTACTATTCTCACTTTCTGAATCAGATAGTGAACATCGTCGAAATGATTTTTCAAAAAACCAATCATATAGTCAGCAAGATCTAGGCTTGAATCTGTTTGGCTTTACTCATAGGAATGTTTTCTTTCTCTTAAAAGAAAGAGAGTTTCCAATAAGGAGAAATGTAAGTAATCTTACAGCCTCCAATTACTACCTTGTGACTTGCTCAGAATTACTCTGTAAAGGAAAAATATAGTATTAGAAATTGGGTCTCCTGACTTCCCTTGATTTTTTTTCCCCGCACAATATAGCCCTGCCTCCTAAAACCCGGGATCATGTGGCCTATAATCCCTGTGGTCAGTTCCCACCGCCCTTGAATGAATCTTTGTCTTTTTTGCCCATACACTACCCCTCTCTTTTTCTTCTCCCCTGCTTTGCAGGTTACTCCGTGCTGTCAGCAGTCACTGCTGAGCTGCGTGGGTGCTGGTCAGGGTGAAAAGTTTAACAATGTCTGGCATTTTCCACTTGCTCTGGCCCAGTTTTTGAATGCCAGGCAAAAGCTACCACCAGTTAGTCTCTGCATCCTTTTTGGTTCTTGGCAAATGCCATTGTATATGCTTAGGGAAAGAAAATGTGGCTGTTGGGTTCATTGAGCTTTCCTGAAGCATTGTGGCTCTCAGTCCTGGAGTCTGATGTGATCAGTGAGGACTGATGGATCGCCCAGGTTCTGCCTACCTTCCTGTGCCCCTCCACCTCCCCTGTGGCTCAGCTGCTCCAGCTCTGCCTCCTTCCCCTCTCAACATCCCCCCTCACAGAGAATCACAGGGAAGTGTTCACCGAACACGACAGCTGCAAGGGTCTTTACAGCTGAGAAGACTATGGCCCAGGGAAGGAGAGAGACTTGCCCATGGTCTCACAGCCAACAAATGGCCCGAACCAGAAAGAAAACCAAGTCTCCTGATTGCAAGGTTTTTGACCGTCTTGCATAAGCCAAGTCCACCAAAGGGCTGAGTAGTTGGCCAGAAGACATGAAAGAAATGACTCCAGTCACTTCTCCCATAAATGAATGGCCTAGGAAATGAGCTTGCTTCCTATATTCCCATTAAATAGAGGCCTTCGTGAAGGAAAACCCATGCACACCCCGGAATTCTAACAGCTGACTTTATGAAACTGCATCCCTTCATGAAATAGACTTATTCTCCTCCAAGCAGAGAAAAGAGAAAAAAAAAAAAAGGCTCACAGGAAGCAACGGAAAACTCCCAACCCCGTGAACGGCACTGAACATCTGGGCAGCTTCAGCCTTGCCCTTTTCACCTTCCTGCCTTTAGCACCCGCTCAGCCCCAGCATCCCCAATCCCTGCAGCCCCCACCTCCTGGAATTCTCCTGGACGTGGAGGCCCCTTTCCCTGTGAGGAAACACTGTCCCCTCCAGATTCTCCGTTAGACTAGTTTCCATCTCCATTTCCTTTCTGCAGCCTGGAGCCAAGGAGTCTCCAGCTCAGATGCACCAGGACCATTCACGGGACATGAGGCAGGCCAACTGCAGCCCTGTGGCTGTTAAGGGATACTGCACACAGTTCTTCAAGGTAGTGGTTATTTCCCTTCTTTCAGCACTGGGTTTAAGTTGGCTGGCTATTAATTTTCTTCTGCACGTCTTCCATGAGAAACTGTCACCTCCACGAAGGTAGGGCAGTGACTGCTTTGCTCACCATTTTGTCTCTGGTGTCTGGCAGCTATAAATACTCAATAAGTTGTCAATGAATGCCTGGATGAATGAATGGGTCACACAGAAATAGAAAGCAACAGGCCCCTGAAGAGTGAAACCAAAACAACCAGTGGCGCTGGCTGGCAGTTTGCTCTGGACACCCAGGACCCCGGGTGCTTGCAGGGCTCTCCCAGCTGGAGAGGAAACCTCTGCCGCGGGCTTCAAGGAATCTCTGGGATACAACCTCCTCCCCTAAACACACACACAGATGGCCCCAAATGGAACTAGTTTATGTATACTCTTATTTCAGTAATGATGTGGAGGCTTACCACAAAAGCATGGGGAATACAATGGTAACTTAGCCTGAAAATGAGGCTGAGGGAAGGAAGTGATGAGGACCAGTGGTCTCGAACTCGGCAGGCAGCTCATGACACCATTCCCCATCCCAGGAATCCCTGAAATTATCACAGCTTTTGGCTGTTTCCCTGTTGGTTTAGTAAACCATTCAAGTCATTCATTATTAAACACCCACCCTTGGCCGGGCGCGGTGACTCACACCTGTAATCCCAGCACTTTAGGAGGCTGAGGTAGGGGGATCACCTGTGGTCAGGAGTTCAAGACCAGCCTGACCAATATGATGAAACTCCATCTCTACTAACAATGCAAAAATTATCCGGGCGTGTGCCTGTAGTCCCAGCTACTCAGGAGGCTGAGACAGGAGAATTGCTTGAACCAGGGAGGCAGAGGTTGTAGTGAGCCGAGATGTAGAGCATACGGGTATATGTAAGACACAGAGCCTCACCCCCATGGAGCTTCTGGCTGTAACATCGTGAGGCAGAAATCTAGAGTGGGGAGACTTCCTGTGGAGCGGGATGGATGCACAGGGGAGGTGGCATTTGTAATGGGACCTACTGAGATGACATGTTAACAATGGTTGAGACTCTTGGGTTATAGACTTGGTTGTAGGTCAGACACATCGGGCCTGTGTGTGAGGGCCATGACAGATCATTCTGAAAAAGTGAGGAAGGGGAGACAGTGATTTCTAATGATTTCTAACCTATCCGGAGCTGGGACACAGTATCCTTTTATGCCTGACTTTATAAAATTGTGACTCATGTCTAAACTGATTATGCATCGCATATTTGTTTTATACTTAAAATGATTAAAATTCATGATCTTTCAAGAGTTTCTTAAGATTCCTTAAGAAAACTGGCCTTCCTAAAGGCAAATGCCTCAGGGTCCCTGCCAAGGGGCACTGCTGCTTTGAAGGCTCACAGAGTTCTAGTTGCCTTTTAACCGTGTCTTTTGTTTTGCTCTCAGTTTTTCATATTTCCCTTAAAAATGCAGCCTCAGCCCAGTCAATTTTTGTGTTCCCAGATATAGACGGGAGGTGTTGCAAACATGCTCAACTGCCTAATCACCCTGTTGTGAAAGCTTTCCCAGTCCCCATTTTCCTCCTGCATTTGGGGAATTTTTATTTTCCTGTTATTGTTATGTCCTTTGCTAACATGACCTTCCTGAACTTGCCTCCCCAGAGCGATGCCATCTGGTTTTTAAAATAATAATCCACTTTGGGATCTGATCAGATCATGCTTTTGACATTTTTCCCATTTTTCCGTCAAGCTCACATGGAGGTCTCTTCCCAAGGAACAAATACTTAATGACCAATTTAGAAACATCTTTTTCTCTGAGCTGTTTTCCTTATTCATTGACTTTTGGTCCTCATCATTTTTTTCCTGAAATTAAAAACAAAGGGAAAAGTTTAGTTTTCATCATTATTTGCTCTCCTGGCATTTTTCCTTGGACAAGTGCCCATCTCATTCCTGTTTCTTAGCTCCTGTTTGATGGATTTACCATATTGGATGTGATGTTTCCTGAAGAATAGCTTCTGTCCGGAGCAACGTCGGTCACTAATATAAGAGCAGACACAGCCTGGACACTTTGCTAACATGGATACTCCTTCTTCCTGATTCTTTATCATCCTGCCAAAGACATACATCCGAATGGAGGCTAGACAGTTTATAGGACACTTTCATATTGCTTATCTCATTTCATTTCACGATAGCCCTGAGGTAAACTGAATAAAGATCAGAATTCTTCCTTCACAAGTGGAGAAACTGTAGATCAGAATAATTAGCTGATTTATTTAAGGTCACATAGATAGTCCACATAGCTATGTGTGTGTGTGTGTGTGTGTGTGTGTGTGTGTGTGTGTGTGTGTGTATAAACAAAAACTATATATATATATCTAAACATATACACACATATATACTATATATATGACTATACGTACACACACACACACACATATATATATATATGGAGAGAGAGAGAGAGAGTCACCCTAAAATGAGCTACAGCGTGATCAACTCCCCAAAACAAAGAGTTTATTCAGGAATAGCAAGGGATTGTAATTCGGGATATGTGTGCTATATGGCAAACCCCTGGTGCATCTGAGGAGTTTGAGCAAGGGGAAACTTTTAAAGGCAAAAAGGAGAAGTCCACGTAAACTGTTTGGAAACAAATATCATAGATTATAGGGACTTATTGCAGGTAGTGGCGTTTGTTCGTTGGTGGTACTGGCTATGGCTACAAAAGGGTCTTCATAGAAGTGGCTTAACAGGAAAGTTCAGTTGGAAAAGTCTTGTCACAGTTCCTGTTATAGGGTATATGTGTGTGAGGACCCTTTCCTCTTGGCCTCGTGACTCTATTTTGTTAGGATTTGATATAAGCGACTCCATTTTGGTACTGACAATTTTCCCAGTAACTATATATATAGCTGATCATATAGCTGAAATACAGCCTTCTAATGCCATCTAATTTCTAAATTTTATGCTGTTTATTCTTGAGGAAAGCCCTCAAGAATGAACTTTAGGCCAGGCGTGGTGGTTCATGCCAGTAATCCTACCACTTTGGGAGGTCAAGGCAGGCGGATCACCTGGGGTCTGGAGTTTGAGAGCAGCCTGGCCAACATGGCAAAACCCCGTCTCTACTGAAAATACAAAAATTAGCCAGACATGGTGGCGGGTGTCTGTAATCCCAGCTACTCAGGAGGCTGAGGCAGGAGAATCACTTGAACCCAGGAGGCCGAGGTTGAAGTGAGCCGAGATTGCACCACTGCACTCCAGCCTGGGTGACAGAATGAGACTCTGTCTCAAAAAAAAAAACAAAAAAACAAAAAACAAAAAAAACAAAAAAAAACTTTATGGAGGCTCTTCAGATATTTTTCTTTCACCCAATCTATTGACTAACAACTTGAGGACTAGATTTGCCCAAACATATGTAGGACATCTGCTTCGGACTTGCCCTGTGGTGTGGGATTATGTGTCCTATGCTGTACAGGGCCAGAGTGGAAACTATGAGCAGCTGTGGGGAGACCCAGCGCTGGTCGAGTCTTGGGCCAACCTGAGGGCAGCTACAGACTCGTTCTGAGTCTTTGCAAAGGCTGCCGGCAGTAATCTCCTTTAGGTGCAGCACAGAGCTTCTCCCATCTTACTTCCAAGGTACAGAGTTTCTTGAGGGAAGTGTTTCAAGTTTCTTTAGGGAAATGGGAAAGAGTGTGACGGTGAAGGGGGGTTTAGTCCATTCTTGCATTACTATAAATAAATGCCTGAGGCTGGATAATTTATAAAGAAAAGAGGTTTAATTGGCTTACAGTTCTGTAGGCTGTACAGGAAGCATAGCACCAGCATCTGTTTCTGGGGAGGCCTCAGGAGGCTTACACTCATGGCAGAAGGCAAAGAGGGAGCAGGAATCTCACATGGCAGGAGCAGGAGTGAGAAAGAGAGTGGGGTGGGGGGAGGTGCCACACACTTTTAAATTATCAGATCATGTGAGAACTCACTATCCCTAGGATAGCACCAAGCCATGAGGGATCCACACCCATGACCCAAACACCTCCTTGTGTAATATAGTAAGTATTCTCCAAAACCAAAACAGAAACTAGCCTTTCAAAAAAGGTCAAGTCCACTATTCTCCCTGTCTCTTAGGAGCTGCAAAGTCTCACTCAGCATGGTTCTTGTTGACAAGAAAATCCATACTCTATAAAATATTCGAAGAGATTTATTCGAGCCAAATGTGAGTACCATGACCCATGACCCAGCCTCAAGAAGTCCTGAGAACACGTGCCCAAGGTGGTTGGGTAACAGCTTGGTTTTATACATTTTAGGGAGATATAAGACATCAATCAATACAAGTGAGGTACACACTAGGTTGGCCCAGACCCAAGGGAGTAAGGGCTTTCAGGTCATAGGTGGAATTAAAAGATTTCCTGATTGGCAATTAGTTAAAAGAGTTAAGCTTTCCCTAAAGTTGAAGTCAGCAGAAGGAAATACTTGGGATTAAGATAAGAGGGGTTGTGGAAGCCAAGGTTCTTGTTATGGATGAAGCCTCCAGGTAGCAGGCTTTAGAAAGAATAGATGATAAATGTCTCTTTTCAGACCTTAAATGGTGCCAGATTTAGTTAATCTCTTTGGGGTTGGGAGGACCTGGAAGGGGAAATACCTAGTTACATTAATTGAGATTTTTTACAGATGCAAATAGTCATTCCAAAATATGGCAAAGAAACATATTTTGGGGTAAAATATTTTGATTTCCTTCTTTATCTGTCATGTGATGCTATACTAGAGTCAGGTTGGATTTTGGTATCTTATTGCTAAAGAGTTCATTTGGTAGGTCTTAAGATCTGTGTTTTAATGTTAATGTTTGTCAGTTGTGTCTAAATTCTAAAGGGAGGAGGGTATAATAAAGCATGTCTGACTCCTCCTTCTGGTGGTCTTAGTTCAGGTTAGTTTTTCAGGTTTCTTTGGAATCCCCGTGGTCCCATTCAGCCAGTTGGAGGGCTTAGAATTTTATTTTTGGTTTACAGAATGTTTCTCAGCATCAACTCCATTCTCCACTTCACCAATATCTAGCTGCTGACTTCAGCTGTAGTCCCTGATGGCCACCCCAGCCCTGAGCCTACCTCCCGCATGTGACCTTTCAGCTCATTTCCTCCGTTAACTGACCCAGCTTCTGTGTTTCCCAAACCCCTTCTTAGAAGAGCGCTTATTGGCTGAGCTCCTTCTTTCAAGTGACCATACCAGCAGGAAGTTGTCCAGTAGGCAACTGAAGCACTGCCCTGGGACAGAAACTCAACTTTGATGCATGAAATTATGTTTTATGGAGAGGGATGAGGGCCTATTTAGAGCAGAAAGATCTGTAGGCAAAGAAGAATCCCTTAGAAGGAGATGTGGGTAGGCAAAGGATCATCATCAACTGTAGTTCAGTGCCTAAAAGTAATCTCTTTCTCACTGTGTTTAGGCAGTATGTTTCTTACCATGGAGGTAAAAAGTGTGAGACATTCAATAACATGCTTGGGCCTTCTGTGTGCCTGACACTGTGCTAGGCATGGAAAAGATATTTCCAGGGTTGTCGGTAAAGGTTGTGGGGTGAAAAGAGATAAAGGGAAGATGGAGACAACTTCCTAATGACTTGGGCTTCCCTTCTCACTCACATATAGGAAAAATAATAGTGTACATGGTGGCCATATAGCAACAGCATAGGTAAAATAGGCTTTTACGATTTTTTTTTTTTTCTAGGGCTCTCCTTACCATTTACACTTTTTTTTTTTTTTTGAGACGGAGTCTTGCTCTGTCGCCCAGGCTGGAGTGCAGTGGCCGGATCTCAGCTCACTGCAAGCTCTGCCTCCCGGGTTCATGCCATTCTCCTGCCTCAGCCTCCTGAGTAGCTGGGACTATAGGCACCCGCCATCTCGCCCAGCTAGTTTTTTTGTATTTTTTAGTAGAGATGGGGTTTCACCATGTTAGCCAGGATGATCTTGATCTCCTGACCTCGTGATCCGCCCATCTCGGCCTCCCAAAGTGCTGGGATTACAGGCTTGAGCCACCACGCCTGGCCCGTTTACACTTTTCTATGAGAAAATGCTTCTCATGGCTTGCATCAAAAAAGAAAAATATACTTTTTTCTTAAATGCACTCAAAGACTGTATTTGTGGGGGTGAATGGGAGAAGAAAAGATGAACAGGTGTTCCGTTTGGGCAGGTGTTAGAGCCTGGAGCCTTAATTGCGCAGGTCATGCGTGAATATACATTTTTTCTTTTTCTTTTCTTTTTTTTTTTTGAGACGGAGTTTCACTCTTGTTGCCCAGGCTGGAGTGCAATGGTGTGATTTCGGCTCACTGCAACCTCTGCCTCCCAGATTCAAGTGATTCTCCTGCCTCAGCCTCCCAAGAAGCTGGGATTATAAGCATGCACCACTATGTCCAGCTAATTTTGTATTTTTAGTACAGACGGGGTTTCTCCATGTTGGCCAGGCTGGCTTTGAACCCCTGACCTCGGGTAATCCACCAGCCCCGGCCTTCCAAAGTGCTGGGATTACAGGTATGAGTCACCATGCCCAGCCGTAAATTTTTTCAATCAATACATATTAAAAGTCTAACAGGTACTCCAGTGGGGTTATGTAAAATATTTTGATGTTTACAATAGCTTCTCATACATTAAAAGTTTTTAAATTACTGACCAAGCATAATCTACTTGCTGTCTTTGGTATGGAATCAAGACTATTTTCAATCTATCATTAAGTGGTCAGTACTCAGTGGAGGGGTAGTCAGAGGCTCAGAGTGCCGTGTTGAAGAGTAACGTGTTGGAAAGTGTCCCTAGCCAGAAATGTGGACTGGCTTGGGGGGTGTGAAGATGTACTGCAACCTCTGCCTCCCAGGCAAAACCTTTTGGCTTTTGGGAAAGTTCACAAATAGATAAAATATTGCTTTACCTCATTGAATAGTTCCTTGTTCCTAAAACGTATGTTCACACGTGAAGACACATGAAATATCTATCATTCTTTCAACCACCCAACTAGATGGTTCATATTTTCTCCATGTTACTGTTAAGGAAATTCAGTTTCTACATCTCAAAGAAAAACGTTGGTAACTATAGGAGCTGGGTATGAACGCAACTTTTCCCCAGGGCCTGGGCTCTCTGAGCGACTGGTTAGTTCTTCTGATTTGACTGAAGTTAAGTAAACTTACCAGTAGATAATACTTCATTGTGGCAAGTATTATTAAAGGGAGGGATTTCATGACTGGAACATTTTCATCTATTCATTTCCTTTCTAAGTTCTTCAATTCCACAGAGAACAGAAAATCTCTTCCCTGCAGATCAGTTAAATCCATGTAACAGATTTCAGTAAGCATGACTCAAAGGGTTTTTAATTAAGAAAGCATTACAATATAATTTGTTTTTGAAGATGGAACTGTGATCTCCCACTAGCAAAATTAAATGATGAGAGACAGCCAAGGAGGCAATCACACACAGTCACTCTAAGTCAGCTATTTGGCTTTACGTGAGAACAGTGTGTCCTTTAAAAAATCCAGTTCGGGTAGGTTAGATCCAATTCTCAGGCTGGGGAGGGGATTATCTCAACAGAAAGAGCTATCTTCTCTGTGGCTCTTTGGTCTATGTAAAAGTGAAATAACATCCGATGTGGAAAATCAGGAGACGTCTTCATGTCAGTGGCCTCTGAGCATCCTCCTGGGAACTGTGTGCATTGCAGATTATCTGTGGTTATAGTTCCGGTCCAGCTAGCTCCCTACCGAGCTCCTCGTCTTGCAGAATCTAGCCAGCCTATGCTCAGGAAATTCAGAATGATTTTTGCTATTAGCACCAGCAAGACTGAATTGAAAAGGTAAATCTGCTAAAAACAAAAACAAACAAATAAACAAAGAACATAATGTGACCAAGTCACCTAACAGGACCCAAGTTAAATATAACTTTGGATTAAAATTTTAAAAATAGTTTATATGCTTTTCTCTGCAACATTTAGTGTTGATTCTGCACTCTTTTAGGAATCTGCCTCCTGGGTTCAAGTGATTCTCCTGCCTCAGCCTCCCAAGTAGCTGGGACTACAGGCATGGGCCACCACACCTGGCTAATTTTTGTATTTTTAATAGAGGTGGGTTGTTACCATGTTGGCCAGGCTGGTCTCGAACTCCTGACCTCAGGTGATCTGCCCACCTTGCCCTCCCAAAGTGCTGGGAGATCCTGGGCATGAGCCACCACGCCCGGCACAAAGTTGTTTTTTTAATAACTTATTTTTTTCAGTGAAGTCAAAGGCTTCAACACACACTCCCTCTTTGTTCTTAAAGGCGGCGACAGACACCTCTCAGCTTGCTCTCAAATCATTTTTCATGCATCAGTCTTATCACCTCAACAAGATTGCAAGTTGCAATGAACTTTATATTTTTGGTGATAATTATTTCTTACTGTGCATTGCATTGTGCTGTATACTTTATGTGCATTATGCGTTTTAACCTCACTGCAGTCCTGCAAGGCAGATGCTTTTATCTCTAGCTTATTGGTGAGAAAGCTGAAGTTCAGAGATGATAAGAAATTTGCCTAAGGTCACACACCTAGAAAGTTGCAGAGCCAAGATTTGAACAGATGACACCCTGGCTCATAACCTCATGCGCTTCTTCTAGGCCACATGCTTTCCTTGCTCCTACACCTTGGTCAGGTGAATATTACTGACTCCTTAGTCATTGACGTTGGCTATGTGTATGTGGCCAAAGCCGAAGTGGAGGATATGACCAGAGAAAAATAAATTGAAGGAGAAAAAGAAATAAAAGGTAATATCGAAGGGATATTATTTATTTTAGGTGGAAAAAACTTAAGGTGTTTATATGCTAGAGGGAAAGAGCCAACAGAGCAGAAAAGGCACAAGTTATGACGCTAATAATAGCTGACATTTATTAGGCACATCCATGTGCCAGGAGCCACGCTGAGCACTTTACCAGGATTGCTTCACTAATCTTTCATAACACTCTTATAAAGTAGGTACTATTATTATCATAATATTTTACAGAGGAAAAAGTGACACTTTATCCAAGCTCACACAATGGGTGGTAATTTAAAAACAGGGCGTCTGAACTGCTGTGCCTAGGAATGAAGAGGTAGACAGACGCCTATTCTGGTGTGGAAGCTAAGCTTCTGTGTCACCAGCACCCAGTAAATATAATACCCAAGTGCTTTATTGACATTAGTTAATCATGTTTATAGTATCCTTTCGGGTAAGTCTGTATACATCCCCTTTTTACAAGTAAGAAAACCAAGATTCAGGGGCTAGTGACTTGCTCCAAGTCTTTTTCATGTTTAACATGAATTACAATATATGTGGGGGTCCGTATCCTGAAAACATTATCAACCTTTGTTTCCAACACTTCTCATCTAGTGAATTGGAATGAAAATTCCTAGCTCAGGAAAGTAATGCACTTGGAAGCAGTCACTTGGGATATCTGACTCTTCTAAAGGTGTCTGATCATCTAAATGATACAGGCGTGGTACTGTTTTACAACACATCTCTCTGAATAAGACAACTAAATCTTTGTATTTTAAAAAAAATTATGCACAGAATATTTTGGGTTAATTATATACATTTTAAAAAATAATCACAGCATTATACAATTGAAAATAATGTTGAAAGAGTATAGGAAATGTAATATAAACTCTAGATGAATGAGAAGCTTGGAGAGAAAAAAAACAGATCACAAGTAGAAAGACAACATTTAAAAAAAACTTTTTTAAAAAAAATTTATAGGGATGGAGTTTCACTCTGTTGCCTAGGCTAGTCTCAAATTCCTGGGCTTAAGTGACCCTCCTGCCTCATCCTCCTAAAGTGCTGGGATTATTGGTGTGAGCCACCGTGCCTGGCCAGTCAGCCTGCTATTTATTTATTTTATTTTATTTTATTTTATTTTATTTTATTTCATTTCATTTCATTTCATTTCATTTCATTTCATTTCATTTCATTTTTTGAGACAGAGTCTGGCTCTGTCCCCCAGGCTGGAGTGCAGTGGCGCAATCTCGGCTCACTGCAACCTCTGCCTCCCGTGTTGAGCCATTCCCCTGCTTCAGCTTCTTGAGTAGCTGAACTCAAGTAGCTGAACTTGAGGGACTGCAGGCGCCTGCCACCACACCTGACTAATTTTTTTGTATTTTTAGTAGCGACGAGGTTTCACTGTGTTAGCCAGGATGGTCTCGATCGATCCTGACCACTTTGGCCTCCCAAAGTGCTAGGATTACAGGCGTGAGCCACTGTGCCCGGTCTAATTTTATATTTAATTGTTCAGCAATACATTGGTTCCCATTTTATAAAGCACTGTCCTGTATATACCTCATTTGCCTTCACAATAATTGGTATATTAGCTCTAATATCTTTAATCTACAAGTAACAGAAAACCTGGTTTAAACAGATGGAGGTTGTTTTCTTCATTCAAAAGAGGCCTGGAGGTGGCATTCTGGGACTGGTGCGGGAGGACCAACAGTGTCTTCAAGGATCCAGGCCTCTTAGACCTTCCACGTCACCACTCTTACCATGTTAGCCACTTACACTCATGAATGTCACCTGGCTGTGGGACAGCTGCTCCAGTTGTTACACTTGTGTTCACAACTGGAAGGAGGAGGAAGGGAAGGAGCAGGCACCAGGGCATCTTTGCTTTTATTAAAAGGCGAAAGCTTTCCCAACAGACTTTGTTTTCTAAATTTTTTTTTTTTTTTTTTTTTTTTTTTAGGGACAGGGCTTCACTCTGTCACCCAGGCAGGTGTGGAGTGGTGTGATCATAGCTCACTGCAGCCTCGAACTCCTGAGCTCAAGTGATCCTCCCACCTCAGCCTCCTGAGAAGCTGGGACTTTAGAAACATGCCACCATGCCCAGCTAAATTAAAAAAAAAAATTTTTTTTTTGGTACACATGGGTCTTGCTATATCGCCAAGGCTGATCTCAAACTACTGGACTCACGCAATCCTCCTGCCTTGGCTTCCCAAAGTGCTGGGATTACAGGCGTGAGCCACCACACCTGGCCCTCTCAACAGACTTTTCATTGGCCAGAACTGTGTTACCTGGCCATCCTTACTACAAAGGAGAATGATAAAGCAATTATTTAGCGTTTACAGCCTGTCTCTAGTGGAGGTAGGCAAGAGAGAAGCTCACCAATTTACAGATGAGGAAGCTAATGTGCTTTCTCATTACTCAGCACAAACCCAAGTCCCATGACTCCAGCACCTATGTTATTTCACTATACTACTCAGCCTTTCTAAATTCTGCCACAGGAAAGTATAAGTCAAAAAGAGGACAACTCTCAAAAATATGTAGTAATGGGGGCTGGGTGCGGTGGTTCATGCACCTGTAGTTCCAGCTACATGGGAGGCTGAGGCAGGAGGATCATTTGAGCCCAGGTGTTCAAGTTCGATGCTGTAGTGAGCTATGACCCGGCCACTGCACTCTAACTCAGGTTACAGAGTAAGACCCTGTCTCTGAAAAAAAAAAAAAAAAAAAGTATAGCAATGGGATATATTATATTAAGAAATAGATTACTTTTTAAATTAATAATTTTAATATATGATACCTCTCGTTTAACAAAAATCATGATTCCATTTTTATAGATTAAATAGCAACTAAGCTTTAAAGAGATTGATTGAAGCATTATTATTGCAAAACATTGCAAGGAAACCCACAGGTGTTTGTTTGTTTGCTTGAGACGGAGTCTCACTCTGTCGCCTAGGCTGGAGTGCAGTGGTGGGATCACGGCTCCTTGCAGCCTCGACATCCTGAGCTTAAGTGATCCTCCCACTTTAGCCTCCCAAGTAGTTGGGACTACAGGTATGTGCCACCATGCCCGGCTGATTTTGTTTTTCAAATTTTTAGTAGGGACAAGGTCTCTCTATGTTGCCCAGGCTGGTCTTGAACTCCTCAGCTGAAGCAATCCTTCCACCTTTGCTTCCCATAGTGCTGGGATTACAGATGTGACCCACTGCACCCAGCAACCCCCAGTTTTCAACAACAGGGCATTGGTTGAAGAAACTGCAGCATATCTATACCCTATGAAATAAATAGTCAGACGTAAAATTTCAGAATAATATTGTTATTTACAATATTTTGTTAAATGAAATAAGTAAATCATAAAACTTGATATACAATGTCACCCTATACTTTTAAATATATATTATCTATATAAAAGCTAGATTTAAATATAGCAAAAATGTTCATAGTGATTATATTTAGGTGATGAGAATATATGATATTTTGGCTTCCATCTTTGTATTTTTTGTAATATAATTTTTAGGAGTCAGGTTTATTGAAGGATTATTTACATCTAAAACTCACCCATTTTAGGTGTATGTGTTTTGGCCAATATCTACAATAATGTATCCACTACCATAATCAAAATACAGAATATTCCTTTGCCCCTAAACGTTCCTTTGTGCCTTTTTGTAGCCAATTCCCTCCCCCTAGTTACCGGCCCTTGGCAACCACTGATCTTATTTCAGTCTTGACAGTTTTGCCTTTTCTTTAATGTCATATAAATAAAAACATATATAGACTGTAGCCTTTTGTTGCTGGCTTATGTCAATTGGCATGAGTGCTTTTGAGAGTCAGCCATGTTGTTGCACTTACAAGTAGTTCGTTTCTTTGCATTAATAAGCCATACTTCACAGCATAGAGGTACCATAATGTGTTTTCATCGGTTAGTGGACATTGGGTTGTCTTCAATTTTGGACTAATTATATCAACTTGCTAGTGCTGCCCTAACTAAGTACCACTCACTGGGTAGCTTAAACAACAGAAATATACTGTTCGACAGTTCTAAAGGCTACAAATCGAAAATCGAGGTTCCAGCAAGATTTGTTCCTGCTTTTTTTTTTTTTTTTTTTTGGTAGAATCTTTTTTATTCAGAAGAAAAATTCCCCCAAAAAAGTTTTCCAACCACACACAGAAGGGGTATGGGTAGGGGGACGTGTCTGGGCATCAGCCCTGTCCCCCAGTCCATGTGGTTTTGGCAGCAATAAGGGGTGTGGGATAATGGTCCCCCAAATAAAATGGTGTATGGGTAGGGAAGGGGGATGCAAAGCTGTAGGGGGCGGTAAAGGGCAAGAGAGGGACGAAGGCAGTACTGGGAACGCCAAAAGTGGGAGGTCATTTCATAACATTTCTTGTTGATCAAACCACCGTGGACACTTTCTTTGCCCATCAGCAGGACTAGCGTCAGTCTTGGTGACAGTGACATTGAAAGTGGGGGCTCCACCGGTACTCTTGGTATACTAAGATCCATGCAAAATTCCCCATCCTGCAGCAGTGAGTCCCGGATCACTGAACATTTCTGGCCCCCAAGCGTCAGCCCATTCACAAAAACACTTGACCGGTCTTTGCCAGCTAGGACACTAGCCTCAGCTGGCGTGATGCTAGCGAAGGTTTTCCAGGAGACGGCGGCCCAGATGGAGGGCGAGTCCTTGTAGCCCATGATGGCCGCGTCCTGACAGACGGAAGGGACTTCTGCCATGAGGTTGTCGATGTAGGCGTCCACCCGTCCATGGCGCTGCTGCTGGGGCCGCGGGCTGCGCTTGGGCTGCCTTTCCTGGCGGGCGGCGGGAGGTGGAGGTGGAGAGCTGGGGGCACGCGCTGCAGTCCAGACCCTGGCTCCGCTTGCTGTGCAGCAGCCTTCGTACCACCCCCGGTTTGTTCCTTACCTGGGTCATGAGGGAAGAAGGATCTTTTCCCGTTCTCTCTCTCTGGCTATCTTTATGTTTACATGGCATGCTCCCTGTATCTGTGCCTGTGTTCACGTTTCTCCTTTTAAAAAGACTCCAGTCATACTGGATTAAAAGCCCACTCTACTCCAGTATGATTTCATGTTAATTAATTATATCTGTAACCACCCTATTTCCAAATAAGGTCACATTCTGAGGTACTGGGGTTAGGACTTCATCATATTAAGTGAGGAACAGGGGGTAATTCAACCCGTAACAAATAGTAAAGCTGCTATAAGCATTTGTGTATAAGTCTTTGTGTAGTCATATATTTTCATTTCTCTTGGGTAAATACATAGGAATAGAATTGCTGGATCATAGGGTAATTGTATGTTTAACTTTATAAGAAACTGCCAAACTGTTTTCCAGGATGGCTGTACTATTTCATATTCCTACCAGCGGTGTATAAGAGTTCCTGTGGCTCCACATCCTTGTCAACATTTGGTATTGTCAGGTTTTTAAAAATTGTAGTCATTCTGACAAGTGTGTGGTAGTATCTCCTTGTGGCTTTAATTTCACATCCCTAAAGACTAATGATGTTATTTATCATCCGTATATTTTCACTGACAAAGTGAAACGGTACACATCTTTTGCCCATTTTCAAAATTAGATTACTTTTTTTTAGTGAGTCATGAGACTCACTACATATATATGTCTTATATATATTATATATTCTAGATACGAGTCCTTTGGCAAACATGAGATTTGTAAATATTTTCATTCAGTCTGTAGCTTGTCTTTTCATTTTCTTTTTTTCCCCTGAGAAAAATAGTCTTTTCATTTTCTTAAGAATGTCTTGAAAAGCAGAAAATTTTCATTTTGATAAAGTCCATTTTATCTTCTTTTAAAATGTTTGTTTATGCTTTTTATGCTTAGTGATAAAGTCCATTTTATCTTCTTTTAAAATTTTTGTTCATGCTTTTTGTGTCTTATCTAAGAAATTTGCCTAAGTCAACATCACAGAGATTTTTCTCCTGTCTTCTTCTAAAAATTTTATGATTTTATGTTTCACATTTAGACCTATGGTTCATTTTGTGTTAAGTTTTGTATGTGGTATGGAGTATTTTTTCTTAAAATTTCAACAATATAACATTTTTGGTTCTGGAAAGATGACATAATGTTATTTATTATCTGTATCTTTCCTTTCGTAAAGTATACACATCTTTTGTACTTGTAGCACCAGATATACTAGATAAAATAAAACAAAAACTACTTTTAATACAAAGCCTTGTTTATAAGAAAAACCAGGAAATTTCCTGTGCAAAAAATGAGAAGGGATCTGAAAGCAGTGTGCTGAGTATATGGATCAATACAGGTAGCTGCCTGTATTTTTTCATGCGGGTAAGGATCAGGGTATAAAGTTTCTACTGACCTAGGGACTTGGGGTAAACAACCATGTGAGCACAGGAGAGGAGTCTCGGGTTTACTTACAGTTGCCTATTGTGGCTGAGACGCTATATAAAGTAGGAATCCCTGAGGGGGTGTGCTTTCAGTGAGAGAAAGGCAAAAGGAAAACAATCATTTACCTACTTAAGAAAATGAAAAGTAAGCTTGAGTCACTTCTGAGAAGTCTCTTGAAAAACTGAAACTGCCTTGCACCTTGCACAGATTTGATGATTGAGTTGATAACGCCTGAGGGGTCCAGAAACCTCCATTGTTTAAAAGAAATAATCATTTAAAAATTGATACCTGGCCCAGGCATGGTGGCTCATGCCTGTAATCCCAGCTTGGGATCCCAGTTTGGGAGGCTAAGGCGAGTGGATCACCTGAGGTCAGGAGTTTGAGACCAGCCTGGCCAACATGGTGCAACCCCATCTCTACTAAAAATACAAAATTAGCTGGATGTGGTGGCAGATGCCTGTAGTCCCAGCTAGTCAGGAGGCTGAGACAGGAGAATCACTTGAAACTGGGAGGCAGAAACTGCATTGAGCCAAGATTCGCACCACTGCATTCCAGCCTGGGCCAGACAGAGTGAGACTCTCTCTCTCAAAAAAAAAAAAAAAAAAAAAAAAAATTGATACCTGATACCTGATAATTCCCTCTGAATGCTTGGCACAATTAATATAAAACAGGAGAGCAATTTCTACTGAGATTCCCACAGGAAAAAAATACCCCTATTAAAGATAAGTTACTGATAAAAATGTATAAAACAAGGCAGAACCCATTAGGCACACCATAGATGTCTTCTTAACTTGTGTGTTGCACGCAGCAAGGGCACATGGAGGATGATGAGAACAGAGCCCCTACAGTGTATATATGTTGTGGTGGCCCCAGAAACCGTTTACCATCAGCAAGAACCAGCAGGCATTGCAACAGGTGGATTAGAGCCCAAGAACTTCATAATATTGCCACAACAATAATATCAAAGAGAACTCAAAACAGACATTTAAAAATAATTGAAGACTTGACATAAATACTTAAAATCCTAAGAAAATAATATGACATTATAAAAATAAAAGAACAAGCAGATTTGAAATTTTGGAAAAAGATAATATATGTTGTCAAGATGGCACCACAGAGAGCTAAAGAGAGAAAATATGACAGAAAAGAAGGTGCTTGGGGGATGATTGACATGCTCTTTTAAGATGTGGCTCTTTAGCAGTTTTTTTCGATAGAAAGAGACTATTACAGGGCAAGAAGTTCTTTAGCTTTCTCCATTTTCTGAGCTGAAAAAGAAAATTGCACAAAGAAAAATCTTAAGGGATCTGGACTTTAGATATTATATATCACAATAAAACCCCAAGAAAGGGTCTTTTATTAGAGAATTAGAATTAATAGCAAGGTGACAAACTGCAGAATATAGTTGTTATTAAGGCAGACACGGTTGGAACAGACAGAACTGTTTAGGCATCTGATAAACTCCAAGTGGAAGAAGTTTTTAAACATCTTTATGGAAAAATGGGAGAAATAAGAATTAAATGGTGATACTTAATGCTTCAGTTTCATGGAAAAAGAGAGCCTAGATTGTATCTGGGGTTTCTTTAAGTCTTTCTAAAATTATTTATTTATATTAAGCAAAGTAGTTGTGGGGAAAGTTACATTCATATTTACACTTTTCATTGTTAGATCATACTTTGGATTATTTCAATCACATCTGGAGTATGTTTATAATTGGGGGCTGTTGCCAAATGCAGGGATCCAATATTTACTTGGTAATATCATCTACAATCACAAGCAGAACGCCAAGAAGGAAATCATCAGTCTCTTCAGAGCTGACATATACTTCCAATTAATACAGTACAGCAAGTATCTTATCAAAATTTCCTTTCAAATATAATATGAACTACTGGTGAATGGACAAAAGTAGGAAGCACTAAAGACTAGAGCGAGGACGAAGGCCTTCAGCAAGAGACAACGTGCTTACAAAAACAGGCCTGGACTGCTTTAGAAAGTCATCACCAATGGTCTTCAGCCTTCCTTTTAATAAAATAAGGAAGGAAGAAATCACTTCAAATTTTAAAAGTAGATTAGTTAGAATTTTAGCTGCACACTTCTGGGAAAGTGATTTTCTCTCCTTCTAACGTCTCCCATTAAGTAGGGCATACTGTTCAGAATTCAAAACCTGCTGGCCAAGTTTCCAGGGTAAACAAGACTTTGTGGCTCTAGAATGAGCCCTGTTTTGAAAGCTGAATGATTTTTTGGGAGAAGAGAGAGGAACAAGAGTTCTTAAATAAAAGGAATATGGACTTTAAAAATAAACAATGAAGTCTGAAATGCCTGAAGTTTGTTCCTGGCACCAGGATGTCTCCAGGCAACTTTAGGCACATACAATACTGAGCCAACTTGGCTGAGCCCAGAGCAGGCGGTGGACCTGAAAACAGCTCGGTGTAAAAGCTATCAAGAACTGGGATTTGGGCTATGTTTACAGAGATTGATCTTAGGAGACAACATACGCTTTTTGGGAAAGCAGCATAACAAAATTTTGGGGACAACAAACTTTTTAGGAACGCTAGGAAACGATGGACACTACTTGAAGGAAAGACATAGTATGGGGAAATGCTCCATTGAATAAATTAGATAGAAGAATGTAAGGTTAAGTATCAGAAATGAAAGAAAACTAAGTAAATAGTTGGCTTTTCATTGTTGTTGGCTGATCTTTGTCTGAAATAGAGGATTTTAAACTTTTGTTTTAAATCTACCTTGACAATGCTGAACAAACTCCTTGACTCAAGGAAGGTAAGATGGGAAATAAAAGTTTCACCTTACAGGATAATAAACAGGTTTAGTTTAAGGATAGCCAGCAAGATTGAGAGTTAAAGAGAAAAAGTTGCAAAACAATGATATTTTCCCAGTTTTCTTATGAAAGAAGCCATTGTTCACTGAGCTAGTAACATTTTTTTCGTTAAGAAAATTATGTTTTTATAAGGCTAACAGCCCTACTTTTTTGCTCTTCACTTTATGGAGATAAAATGTGCTTTGATTTGTAGTTGTTTTATGTCTTTTTTTTTTTTTTTTTTTTTTTTGGTTTGGAGACAGAGTTTCGTTCTTTTGCCCAGGCTGGAATGAAGTGGCGCGATCTCGGCTCACTGCAACCTCTGTCCCCCGGGTTCAAGCGATTCTCCTGCCTTAGCCTCCTGAGTAGCTGGGATTACAGGTGTAAGCTACCATGCCTAGCCAGTAGGCATGGTGGCAGCGCCTATAATCCCAGCACTTTGGGAGGCCGAGGTGGGCAGATCTCCTGAGGTCAGGAGTTCAAGACCAGCCTAGCCAACATGGTGAAACCCCGTCTCTACTAAAAATATAAAAATTAGCCGGGTATGATGGTGCATGCCTGTGATCCCAGCTACTTGGGAGGCTGAGGCAGCAGAATTGTTTGAACCTGGGAGGCAGAGGCTGCAGTGAGTTGAGATTGTGCCACTTCACCCTAGCCTGGGCAACAAAGTGAGACTTCGTCTCAAAAAAAAAAAAAAAAAAAAAAAAAAAAAGAAAGAAATGTAGTTATCATGACTGCAGCAAGGTGTGAAAATTGTTTTAAAAATTGTATAATTTGATGTAAAAGAGTTAATGGCAACCTAAGTTTTTCTTAGTGGTGCATTTTTTTCTAATCCCTATAAAAATTAGTTTATCTCAGGGTTTATCACCATTAGCACTCTTAACATTTTGGGCCAGATATTTCTTTGAAGTGGGGGGCTGTTCTGTGCATCGAAGGATGCTCAGGGCCTCCCCTAACTAGAGCATCCCCTCTAGCTATGAGAACCAAAAATGTCTCCAGATAGTGACAGATGTTCTCTAAAGGGCAAAATCATCTCCAGTTGTGAACCACTGGTTTATTTTAATAGTGTTAAGATATGCTACTTAAGATTCACTTTCTAATTACAGTAGCAGTACAGTAAGCTTGTTTAGTTAATATGCTCAACAATAGTGTGCTTGTGACAAAGTAATTGGAGTTGAGATAATCCATATAAAGAACCTAGACTGTGCCTGGCACCACTTCAGTACTTAAAAATACCAGTGATGATAATGATGGCTCTGAAGGCAATGGAAAGGGGGAAGGAAGGAGAGGAGGGACGGAGAAGAGGAGGAGAAAGGAAATGAGTGAGAGGATGAGCACAGGCATATGTTATACTCTCTCTGCTTGGAAATGTATAGAATCAGCTGATTCTGATTCTCACTTGGTACCAACTCAGAGCTGGTGAGCAGGGAGGAGGCAGAGGAGAGGGGAGCAGTCATGTGGGAGGTAAAAGAATTGGATGGGTTTGGCCAGGTGTGGTGGCTCACTCCTGTAATTCCAGCACTTTGGGAGGCCGAGGTGGGTGGATCACCTGAGGTCAGGAGTTCAGGACCAGCCTGACCAACATGGTGAAACTCTGTCTCTACTAAAAATACAAAAATTAGCCAGCCGTGGTGGCGGGCGCCTGTAATCCCAGCTACTTGGGCGGCTGAGGCAGGAGAATTACTTGAACCTGGGAGGCGGAAGTTGCAGTGAGCCAAGATCATGCCACTGCACTCCAGCCTGGGTGACAGAGCAAGACTCTGTCTCAAAAAAGAAAAGAAAAAAAGGGATGGGTTTTTCATTCAAAATATTATTTTTTCTTGTTACAGTTATCTCTAGGGCTTAACTTCCTTACACACAGGGCATTTTCTGGTACAAATTAAGATCAACTTGGTTTTAGAAAAATACACACCCATCAGACAAGTAGGATTTATTTCCAGGGCAGATTAGAGAAAGTAGATGTTACATTACTTAATTCATTAAGGCATTAAATGTTCTCATATTACATTTGTATTTACTTAAGTTCACACTCATTTTGTGTATAGATTCCATAAATATTTAATGTGTGTGACACACTAATAAATGTTAATTGCATGCACTTCTATTAACTTTACTTCAGTGAATACCAGCAAGCATCTTGGGAGGAAGATGTCCTACCCATTTAAAGGGAGGATACGAGACTCAGAAAAGATAAGTGGTTGCCCAGGATAACTCTCAACTTATTCTGACACGTGAGCACAGGTCTTTCTTCCCTCAGGCCGTGGCCCTTTCTGCCACCACACAGCTGCTCTTCATGAACTCAATTGCGTACAACTGGACGCGGGCAAACCATGCTGCTCCTGAGAAATGGCAGATGGCTTATTTTCTTCCCCTCATACCTTTTTTCTCTTTGTTGTCTCTTTTCCTCCATCTCCCTCTTCCACTCCTTAGGCCTGTCAGCAACACCCTGTTGCTCGCTTATACTGCTAAAGGGAGCCAGAGTTAAAGACATTGTTGTGGATGGCGTTCTACTAGGGATCCAGCTGCTGCATTAAGAAGGACAACCATTAAGGTAGTTTGTTTGTTTGTTTTTGAGACACAGTTTTGCTCTTGTCACCCAGGCTGGAGTGCAATGGCACAATCTCGGCTCACTGCAACCTCCGCCTCCTGGGTTCAAGTGATTCTCCTGCCTCAGCCTCCTGAGTAACTGGGATTACAGGCACCCACAACCATGCCCAGCTAAATTTTGTATTTTTAAAGTAGAGACAGGGTTTCACCATGTTGCTTAGGCTAGTCTTGAACTCCTGACCTCTGGTGATCCACCCGCGTTGGCCTCCCAAAATGCTGAGATTATAGGTGTGAGCCATCATGCCCAGCCAAATAGTTCTAATAGAGATTTCTTATTGGTTTTGTACCATTGCAGAAAGCAAGAAGAACCCTCAGGGGTGTCAATAGAAGCCTACTGTAGTGCCTGCCTGATATTAGCCAGTGGGTATATGTGAGTACAGCTATACTAGTTTTGTTTGTTTGTTTGTTTAGATGGGGGTCTCGCTCTATTGCCCAGGCTAGAGTGCAGTGGTATGATCATGACTCACTGCAGCCTCAACCTCCTGTGCTCAAGTGATCCTCCTGCCTCAGGCTCCTGAGTAGCTGGGACTACAGGCGGGCTTTAGTGTCCGGCTAGTTATTTTTTGTACAGACAGGTCTCACTATGTTACCCAGGCTGGTCTTGAACTCCTGACTTCAAGTGATCCTACTGCCTCAGCTTCTCAGAATTCTGGGATAATAGGAGTGAGCCACCATGCCCGGTCAGCTGTACTAGTCTTAACTTATTTCACTACTTCTTTTTCTTTGGTAAACAGTTGCTTTCCTGAGCCCCTGAGTGCTCCTACCCTGAGCCCTGGGCCCAGTCCTCCCAATTCCTCGTTGTACAGTACCAATTTTAAAGTATTTTGAGTATCACCCTGCTTTGGGCTAGTGCTTCGAATGCTTTTAGCTAATAACTAAGTTCTATAAAAAACATATTTCATTGAGCTTGCAGGTCACACTAAGGAGGGTAGACTATTTTTTTTTTTTTTTTTTTTTTTTTTGAGATGGAGTCTCGCTCTGCCGCCCAGGCTGGAGTGCAGTGGCCCGATCTCAGCGCACTGCAAGCTCCGCCTCCCGGGTTCACGCCATTCTCCTGCCTCAGCCTCCCCAGTAGCTGGGACTACAGGCGCCCGCCACCTCGCCCGGCTAGTTTTTTGTATTTTTTAGTAGAGACGGGGTTTCACCGTGTCAGCCAGGATGGTCTCGATCTCCTGACCTCGTGATCCGCCCGCCTCGGCCTCCCAAAGTGCTGGGATTACAGGCTTGAGCCACCGCGCCCGGCCAGGAGGGTAGACCATTAAGAGGACAAATTTGCCAATTAAAAGGGAGTATATGGCTAGTAAAAATGGGAAGAAATTTAAGAGAAGTGAGATGAAAATATAGCAGTAATCTGGCCAGGCACGGTGGCTCAAACCTGTAATCCCAGCACTTTGGGAGGCCGAGACGGGCGGATCACGACGTTAGGAGATCGAGACCATCCTGGCTAACATGGTGAAACCCCGTCTCTACTAAAAAATACAAAAAACTAGCTGGGCGAGGTGGCGGGCGCCTGTAGTCCCAGCTACTCCGGAGGCTGAGGCAGGAGAATGGCGTAAACCCGGGAGGCGGAGCTTGCAGTGAGCTGAGATCCGGCCACTGCACTCCAGCCTGGGCGACAGAGTGAGACTCCGTCTCAAAAAAAAAAAAAAAAAAAGAAAAGAAAATATAGCAGTAATCTCTCTGCACCTTGATGTTGATGTCATCACCATTCCTCAACTTTGATCTAAAGAGAAAGGTGAGAGGAATGAGGAAGAGGCCTGAAAGGGAAGGAGAGAGGGCCTGGCATGGTGTAGATGCACCAGAAATATTTGTAACTGAATAGATAATTGAATACATGACTGAATGACAGTAGAACTGCCACCACAGAATATTTGCTTCTGAGCACTGAATAAGATAATCCATCAATGCAACAAGTGTAAAGCACATGCCCTGTGTTAGATTTGGGCTAGGATACAAAGTGGAATCAAGCATGGTCTTACCAAAGACTATTAATTAATTCAGAAGAAAAATATAAGGTTGAGAAATGAGAAATGTATGCAGCAAGGACTTGATGGGCCAGAGAAAGTTCTGGATTAAAAAGAAAAAGAAATTAACATGATACTGGTATTAGCAGAAGTAAAACCACCAAGTTTTATGAGATCCTTCTCCCACTCTACCCAACCTTGCTAAACTGACACTCAGTATGGGGCCCACCTTTTAAGACAATGTCGAGAATGTGAAAATGCTCCAAGAGAGTAGCCAGAAGCAGGGCTGACTTCATGGGCATACGACAAGCGCAGTCCCAGCAGGCCACTCTCAGAAGGGCACTGCACTTGGTGGTTAAAAGCTCTGTCATCTTGAAATTTTTAATATTTTATCTTTGAACTTGTGTGCTGTGAGTGAAGTCCAGTGGGACAATGGAGCACGCATGTGAGCAGAGGAGATACGGGCATGCTTGTTTCCCTCATGCCTTGCAATTCATTTGCACATAACATTCATGATTGCTACCCCACTCCCATGACACACAAGAAGTGTGTCTACTTGCTTGTGCTTGCTTTGAGTCTCGCCCAACTCCTATGTATGTGGGTCCACCAGAATTCTATGCTCATGTCTACACACCTCATATCAGCAGATGCTCATACTGGCATATGCTCCACATGTATCACCATGTGCCCAGACCAACACATCTACAACAGCAGAAGTGCTGATAGCACCAAGAGGCCATCCTTTCCATTAGAACCAGAACTTGTTTCCAATGCAGAAAGAAGGTAATGGTATTCAGAGAAATAAGAATGACCTAGCAACCCTATCATATACAGTTTTTTATTTTTTTAAGACGGAGTCTTGCTCTGTCACCCAGGCTTGAGTGCAGTGGCATGATCTCGGATCACTGCAACCTCTGCCTCTCGAGTTTAAGCGATTACAGGCATGTGCCACCATATCCAGCTAATTTTTGTATTTTTTAGTAGAAATGAGGTTTTGCCATGTTGGCCAGGCTGGTCTTGAACTCCTGGCCTCAGGTGATCCACCTACCTCGGCCTCCCAAAGTTCTGGGGTTATAGGCATGAGCCACTGAGTCCGGCCTCTATCATATACACTTTTACTTGCATTATTTCCTGTATGACCCAATCACTTATGTTAAAAATGTTGACATAGAAGGAAAGGGGAAATAGGTCCATCCCTAGTTGCCATATTATAAGGAATAAGTTATTTCTTTTTTTTTTTTTTAGACAGAGTCTCTCTCTGTTGACCAGGCTGGAGTACAGTGGCATGATCTTGGCTCACTGCAACCTCTGCCTCCCAGGTTCAAGCAATTCTCCTGCCTCAGCCTCACGAGTAGCTGAGAGTACAGGCGTGCACCACCAGGACCAGCTAACTTTTGTATTTTTAGTAGAGATGGGGTTTTGCCATATTGGCCAGGCTGGTCTCAAACTCCTGACCTCAGGTGATCTACCTGCCTTGACCTCTCAAAGTGCTGGGATTACAGGTGGGAGACACTGCACCCAGCCAGGAATAAGTTCTTTCTTAATCATCAGTGATCCAAAGGTAGAGAGTGTTGGTAGAATGTGAACATATCAAGAAATTTAAAAAAAAAAAACCAGTTTTATGTAGTATTATCATCCTTGTTCTAATAAGAATGAAACAATTTATATTTATGAGCTGTAAAATGCAAACTGTGAAATTTTAGTGATTCCGCATATAAGATAAAAGCTCTTGTAATTTCTATTTAAAACTGGCATTGCATAAAATAAGATGAATGGTAAAATTCATTCTAATAATTAAATTTAAACTTTAAAATTTAGAATACTTCTATTACACTTAAACATTATTTTTAAATGTGGTAAAATACATATAACATAAAATTTACTATCTTAACCATTTTTAAGTGTACAGTTTGGTGACATTAAGCACATTCACATTGTTGTGCAATGATCACCATGATCCAATTCTAGAATTTTTTAAACTAGCAAAACTGAAATTCTGTACCTATTATATACATATACATATGTGTGTGTGTGTGTGTGCGTGCGCGCACATATATATATATAGAGAGAGAGAGATGGAGTCTCGCTCTGTCGTCCAGGTTGGAGTGCAGTGACGCGATCTCCGCTCACTGCAAGCTCTGCCCCCTGGGTTCATGCCATTCTCCTGCCTCAGCCTCCTGAGTAGCTGGGACTACAGGAGCCTGCCACCATGTCTGGCTAATTTTTTTGTATTCTTAGTAGAGATGGGGTTTCACCATGTTTGCCAGGATGGTCTCGATCTCCTGACCTCGTGATCTGCCTGCCTCGGCCTCCAAAAGTGCTGGGATTACAGGCATGAGCCACCGCACCTGTCCATCTGTACCTAGTAAATATTAACTCCTCATTCTCTCCTCTCTCCAGCCCCTGCCAACCACCATTCTACTTTGACTACTGAATTTGATTACTCTAGATACCTCATAGAAGTGGAATCGTAAGATATTTGTCCTTTTGGGACTGACTGGCTTATTCTACTTTATATAATGTCCTCAAAATTCATCCGTCTTTTAGAAGTGTCAGAATTCCCTTCCTTTATTTAAAGCTGCATAATATTCCATTGTATGTACATTCCACATTTTGTTATCCATTCATCTGTCAGTGCACACTTGGTTGCTTCTACTCCTTGATTATTGTGAATGGTGCTGTCATGAACATGAGTATACCAGTATCTGTTTGAACCCCTGCTTTCAATTATTTTGGGTATATACCCAGAAGTGGAATTGCAGGATCATATGGTACTTCTATTTTTAGTTTTTTGAGGAACTGGCACAATGTTTTCCCTAAAGTCTATAACAATTTACCTTCCCAACAACAGTGTACAAGGGTTCCAATTTTCCCATATCCTCACCAATACTTATTTATTTATTTTTTTAATAGTATCCATTCTAGTAAGTGTGAGGTGGTATTTCTTTTTTTGTTTTTTGAGACAGTCCTACTTTGTCACCCAGGCTGGAGTGCAGTGGCGTGATCTCGGCTCACTGCAACCTCCGCCTCCCAGGTTCAAAAGATTCTGCTGCCTCAGCCTCATGAGTAGCTGGGACTACAGGCATGCACCCCTACATCTGGCTAATTTTGTATTTTTAGTACAGATGGGGTTTCACCATGTTGGCCAGGCTGGTCTCCATCTCCTGACCTCAAGTGATCCACCCGCCTCCGCCTCCCAAAGTGCTGGGATTACAGGCATGAGCCACCGTGCCTGACCTGAGGTAGTATTTCATTGTGATTTTGATTTTGATTTCCGCAATAATTACTGATGTTGACCCTCTTATGCTTTGTAATTAATAAAAATATTTTTAAAGGAAAAAGCCATATATTGGTACTTTAACATCATTTTCTCTGTGCTCTTTTTTTCTCACTGCCTCTTTGATCAGGTCTTTATTCAAAAGAAGGTGTCCAAAATGATTTGATCTTTATGGAATAGTCAAATTTAAGAGTTTATGCAGCAGACTTCTCTTCCTCTGTAGTAGGCTTCTTTTCTGCTGGCTTCTTTTCAGGGGCTGGTTTTTTGGTAGCTGCTGCCTTTTTTCCCACCAGAGGTTTCTTCTGCTTTTTAACATCAACAGCAGGCTTCTTTCCTTTCTTACCTACCACAGGCTTCTTGCCTGCAACCTACTTCTCATCCGATTTGGCTTCTAGTGCGGCAGCTGCCGCTGCTGCCTTATCCACCCCGAGCTTGTGATTCCTGGCCTGGTGAAGAATGGTGTTCCGACGCATGGTCTTTGCGTATGGGTTTAGCTTCAACATGATTCTCACATTTTTCAGTGGGTTCTTCTTTAGGACTCTGCAATGAATCTCCTTGCATGGTGCTCGAAGGGCTCTCTGGATCTCTGGGCTTTTTAAGATTTTGCTACGATCTGTATTGATCATCTTGTGGATGGGAAGATTGTAGTTACTCTTGGGGGAAGCAGCTTTAGGGCAAATGCCATACAATTCATCTAACTTCCGGAAAGCACTTTCGGTCCAAATGCAGAAACGTCCCACAGGCCCACCAGGAGCAAGTTTCAAAATGTTCAGTTTGCTTATGTTAAGCAGAGTAATTCCAGGGATGTTTCTGAAGGCCTTGATGATACCATTATCCTCATGATGGATGATGCAGGGGCCTCTGTGCTGGATACGGTGACGGTTTCTCATTTTGCCCTTGCCAACTCTCATTTGCTGAGAGGCATAGTCCTTTTTGATATCATTCCAGGCTTTAAGTTTCTTAAGAAGCAAAACAGCCTCCTTGATCTTCTTGTATCCTCCAACTTTATCTTCGACTACCAAAGGAAGTTCAGGAACTTCCTCAATACGATGACCTTTAGATATGACCAGTGCTAGTAAGGCTGAGGCAGCCAGGGTAGAACAGATGGCATATCGTTTTTGGGTTGGGTTCACTCTATGATGCTAACGGCATCAGGTTTTGGTTGGTGCAAACATTCGGCCTCCATAACACGTTTCCAGAAGCACCCTGGCCAGAAAGGTGAGTCCCACCACCTCGAACTCTGGGAATTTGAGCCACAGCTCTGTCAGTACCCAAAGACTCAGCACTGGTCTGATGACCTGCTAATTCACCGACAGCATACAGCTGTCTGTTGTGTTTGTGCAAGTTGGTGTGAACAAAGTTCACAATATCTGGTTGAATAGGAGCCTTGAATACAGCAGGCAAAGTGACATTTTTGTCAGATGACTCCCCCTTTTCAGAGTACAGCGATATCAGTGGGCGAGCACACACCATGGCGGAGAGGAGAGAGCCATGCTCTTCTCAGCACTGCTGCTGCCACAGGAAAAGTTCTCTGTGCTTTTAAAAATGTGCCCCACATTTTAATTTTGCACTGGGTCCTGGAAATTATGTAGCCAGCCTTGCATATGGGAAATGTCAATGAAAAAAAAAATGGACTGGGTAGTAACTTAATAATCTGAGTGTATGATACTTGTTTATAGGGAGATAGTGATCATCACCGGTTTCCCATCTCTATTGACTCAGTGAAAGTCTGAGAGATTTATTTAGAAAGGAAAACTGCCTTAGTGAATGCAGCTTGCTGTAAAGAATCTCATCACTAGTTCCACTTTGGATTACAGCCTCGCTCTGTCACACATCACCTGTGTAAGTGCTGGGCAAATCATTAAACCTCTCTCTTGAGCCTTGATTTCAGAGGAGTTATGGGTCTGGTGGCCAGGCAGGTAGGAGGGGGCCAGCATCCTCCTGGAAGTTACTTGCCTTGTTTAGAGGCTACTGAATAGCTTTCAAACAAGCAAGAGTGAAGGGGGAAATGGGGTTTATCTTTCAACAAGGGGGACTGGGCCACTTCTGCAGGCCCAGGGAGTTCTGTGGAATCTGAGCATTCAAGATCCTCAAGTGGGCTGAGTGCAGTGACTCACGTCTGTAATCTCAGCACTTTGGGAAGCCGAGGCAGGAGGACTGTTTGAGCCCAGGAGTTTGAGATCAGCCTAAGTAACATAGCGAGACCTCATCCCAATAAAAAACAAAACAATTAGCCAGGCATGGTGGCATGTGCCTGTAGACCTAACTACTCAGGAGGGTGAGGCAGGAGGATTGCTTAAGCCCAGGATGTTGAGGCTGCAGTGAGCTGTGATCGTGCCACTGCATTCCAGCCCGGGCAACAGAGTGAAATCCTGTCTCAAAAAAAAAAAAAAAAAAAAGACCCTCAGGGGCATCTACCCAGATATCCCATCCCAAGTCTCTAGGCCCTGTTCTTTCCCTAACAAGATCCTGACTTTGGCATAGGAAACTTGCTAAGGCTGAAAATTCATTGTTCTTTGAAATTCTGCCACCTTAAAATGAATTCTGGGCCTGGTCTTCAACTCTCTCTGCTCTTCAGCTTCAGGAAATAAAGGTCTCTTTAAATACTTTCAATTAGAGAATTAGAGAATCTCTGATTCTCATATTTTGCTTTAAATTCACAATTGATTGCCCTGCATCTGTCACATCTGTCATTTTCTTTTTTCCAAGCTAAGAATGGAGTTTAGCAGGAGCTGCTCCATTTCAAAATCCTTAAAATGACCGTATCTCCTGTTCCTCTCAAATGCTAGAGATGGCATGACTTTCACATTCCCCTCTACTTGTATCCCTCTCACTTCACCAGAGGTGAACATTTTAGCAATGAATGCCACTGCTACTGCATGTCAGAGACTACTGATAACAGTACTTACTCCACCTACCACCAGTGATGTGATCCTTCTTGCTCTCTCTTCAGTCGGTGATCTAATTCCAGAATCCCATCCTTAGAACCTGTTTTCTGGGACCAATACGGGTACTAACCTTCTTCAGTTGGGCCCTTTAGAAACAGTTGGCTACAAGGATTCAGACGCATGTGATTTATCGAAGGAGTGCTCAGCTCTCTAAGAGACGAAGAGATGAAAGACAACGAAGGGAAAAGGCCGAGCAAAAATGGTCTCAGATAAAGTCTAGCCTTGGCCAGATTCAAGGGCGTGTGTGGCATCTCAAGCATATATCACAACATCGAGTTGTCCCACCTTCAGATAAGGGGTTCAGGCTTTTGGACCCCAATATCAGTCTACCATTGGCTCCAAGGTACCCCCAGGGATGGGACTCAATTCAGAGGTGAAGTGGCTCCCATTGGCAGACAGCAGTTCTCCAGAGAAGGGGGAAACTGTGAGCCATTGGCAGCAACGTTAACATCCACAATAGCTGGGGAATGGAATCTGGCATCAGATGCACTTTCTACCCTCCTTTCAGGATGGTGACCAGTGTGGCTTACACCGCTAGGATTCCTTGCCGTTTCTTTTTTAATCAGTTTCAAAAATAGGGGAGTCTGGCCAGGCATGGTGGCTCATGCCTGTAACCCCAGCACTTTGGGAGGCTGAGGTGGGATCACTTGAGGTCCAGAGTATGAGACCGGCCTGGCCAGTCGATACGGTGAAACCCCATCTCTACTAAAAAAACAAAAATTAGCCTGGTGTGTCGCGCGTGCCTGTAATCCCAGCTACTCAGGAAGCGGAGGCAGGTGAATTGCTTGAACCTGGGAGGCGGAGTTAGCAGTGAGCTGAGATTGCACCACTGCACTCCAGTCGGGGCGACAGAGTAAAACTTTATCTCCCAAAAAAAAAAAAAATTATTTATATATATATATATAAAAAAATAAATAATAGGGAAGTCCTAGCACCAGATCACAGGGAATAAAACAACTAGGCCAGGTTATTTATTCCCCTGGTGTCCTCCCCGTAAGATCACCTTAGGCTGGCTGCATCCCTTGGCCAAAAGTCAAGGTAGCCCTCTTCATGTGACTTTGTCCTTCCAGGTGTCGGTAACCTCTGCCTTCCCTCAACCCTTCAAGCTGTACTATCCTTTGTAGTTTCTTTAAGCCCTACCACCTTTATAAATTTACCTTTATTAAATTCTCCTTGAGTTATTTTGAGTGTCCTGTGGCGTAAAACAGAATGCTACCCTGGTAGTAACTGATGAGATCAAGGAAGGTAAGCAGTTCAGTTTTCACTGTAAGTGCAATGAGACTTCATCAAAGGGTTTCAAGTAGAAGAATTGTCTGTTTTCGAACTCTCAATTTTGATTTCTCTTAGCTGCCTGTATAACGTAAATTTTCCAGTAATGTTTTTATCAAGAGACAAGGACGTCATGTTTTCTGAACTCTCATATTTTAAGAGTATTGTGTTTGTGGTTTTCATTTTTTCTTTTTTTTTAAGACAGGGTATTGCTCTGTCACCCAGGCTGGAATGCAATGGTGCCATCATGGCTCAATGCAGCCTTGAATTCCAGAGCTCAAATGATTCTCCCACCTCAGCCTCCTGAGTCGCTGGGACTCCAGGCATGTGCCACCATGCTTGGCTAATTTTTTAAATTTTTGTAGAGACAGGGTCTCACTGTGTTGTCCAGGCTGGTCTCAAACTCCTGGGCTCAAGTGATCCTCCTGCTTCAGCCTCCCAAAGTGTTGGAATTACAGGTGTGAGCCACTGAGCCCAGCCTGGTTTGCGTTCTTTTTAAAAATTTTTCCAATGGTCCACAGAATCCTCAATGGTTTTCATTCTTAAGTGACAACTGATTTGGTATAAAAATTCTTGAGTCACAGCTATATCCTCTCAAAAATCTACAGATGCTGTTTTACTACTCTATAATTCAGTGGCAGAAAAGACAGAGGTAAGCTTAATTTTTGCTTCCTTGTAGGTAACACATTTTTCAGGTGTCAATGCTTATAGAATTTACCCCTTTAATCTTATGATTCATATACTCTACTACAGTGTAGCTTACTGTGTCTTTTGACAATTTTGTTTTCTCCCGAAGGACTTTATAAAAGCTTAAGTTTTCATCAAAGAATACATCAAAGAATAATGTTTTTTGATGACTTCTCTGTTCCACTCTTTTTGGATTTCTTCCACAGGAACACTATGTAAATTCTTGTCTTTTTTTGGTCTCCTAGATCTAACATCACACTGTCCATTTACAGTTTTGATCTTTTTCCTCTGTGTTCTGTGGCAGCTTCTTGAACCTCTCTTCTGCATTACTGATTTTCTTCAATCAATTCTACTCCTCACTGCTTCAGTGAAGGGCTTAATGTTTGTGTTGCAATTTGTGTCCTGGCAAATTATTTTAACCTGCTCCCCTTATGGCTGACCTAATTGTCTACATAACACATTTAATTGTACTTTTTTTCTTGCCTTTTCTCTCTTTATGACTTTTGGAATTCCGAAAGCATCAGTTTCATCCTGCTGCAGATGCTGAGGTGCTCAAAATCAATTTAGTTCTTGTAGTACATCATTTTCAAAACTACCATCTTCCTTTGCATCTTCAGGATAATTAATACATTCAATAATTATTTGAGCACTCACTATGACACTTGCTGTTGTAGTGAGTGGTTTGGGATATATCAGAGAAAATTCTGGAATATTAGAATGTTCTGGAAAAACAGAGGGTAAAGGGATTGGATGGTGTACTCGGGGAGATTTTGAGAAAGTCATTCAAGAGAACTGTTCACGCAGTGGTTGAGGAGGAAGGGCTTTTCTGGCAGGAGAAACAGCAAGTCCAAGGCCTGGAGCTGGTTTGTCTGAGGAACAGCAAAGAGGCTGGTGTGGCTGCAGCACAGCAAAGAAGGCAAAGACAAGGGCAGAGGTCAGCAAGGTGACTTGGGGATGCATCACGAGACCCTGTAGGCCACTGAAAGAATTTTGGCTTTCACTCCGAGGAAGATGGGAAGCCATTGAAGAGTTTTGAGCAAAGCAATGGCATAATCTGATTACATTTTGAAAGAATTATTTTCACCATTCTGTTGAGAACAGACTCTGGGGAGAGGGGGAACAGTAGCCTGAGACCAGTTAGAAAGCTACTGCAGTATTCCAGGTGAGAGATGATGGTAGGAAAGGACCAGGTGGTCATGATGTAGGCAGTGCGAACTGGTCAGATTCTAAAGATATTTTAAAGGTAGCACCAGAGGATTTCCTGATGAATTAGAGGTGAGTTGAGAGAGAAATTATGAAGTCAGTATGACTCCACAGTTTTTGGTCTAAGTAATTGGAAGGATTCAGTTGCCATCAACTGAGATGGGGCAGAATGCATGTGGAGGAGGTCTATGAAAGAAGACTGGAATATGTTTGGGACATGCTAAACTTGAAATAATAAAGACATCAAAAAGAGTACTGGATGACTCCAAATTCAAGGGAAGTCAAGTGGGAGACAACAACTTGAGATTTGTCAGCACAAAGATGTGATTTCGAATGACACAATTAGGTAAGCTTTCTAAGGGAATGTGTGTAAAGACTGGACCAAGAGCTGAATCCTGGACACTCCGATATTAAGAGCTGAGGAGAACAGGAGGAACAACCATGAGGGCAAGAAGAAACAAAGCCCTGGAAGCACTTATGAAGGAGAAGAGAGTAATTAACTGCATCAAATGATGCTGCTGCACAGAGATCAGGGCTGACAATGGACCACTGGATCTAGCAATGCAGAGGTCACTGGTCACCTTCCCAAGAGTAAGTGTGGTGGAGTGTGGAGGGAAAATCTTGACTGAACTGTTTAGGAGAATAAACAAAAAAACTGGAAATAGCAAGTATACTGAAATCTTTCAAGGACTATTACTATAAAGAGGAGTAAAGATATGGAGTGGAGCCAGGTGTGGTGGCATGCACCTGTAATGCTAGCTACAAGTAAGACGGAGACAGGAGGAGTGCTTGAGCCCAGGAGTTCAAGGCTGCAATGAGCTATGATTGTGCCACTGTACTCCAGCTTGGGTGACAGAGTGAGACCCTGTCTCAAAAACAAGACAAAAAATTCCCTGTAGCCAGGCATGGTACTTTACTCCTATAATCCCAGCACTTTGGGAGGCCAAAGTGGGAGGACCACTTGAGCCCAGGAGTTCAAGACCAGCCTGGGCAACATAGTGAGAACCCGTCTCTAAAAACAAACAAACAAACAAACAAACAAAAACCCAGAGCCCATGATTTCAGCACCCATGTTATTTCTACTAGTCATATACTATTCTGCCTCTCTAAATTCTGCCACAGGAAAGTATATGTCAGGAAGAGGACAATTATCAAAAATGTATAGCAATGAGGGCTGGTTGCATTGGCTCATGCCTGTAATCCCATCTACTCGGGAGGCTGAGGCAGGAGGATCACTTGGGAGTTCAAGGCTGCAGTGGGCTATGATTGTGCCACTGCACTCCAGCTTACATGCTGGAGCGAGACCTTGCCTCTAAAAAAAAAAGAAAAGAAAAAAGAAAAAAATGTATGGATGTATAGATGTGTGTATGTATGTATCTATAGTGGAATGTGGCAGGGGGCTGGGGGGAAGTGGAGAAAAGAGATGGAGCTTTTTAAAGAAGACAGAGTATGTTGCTGGGAACGATTGGGAGGATGTTCTCTTTTCTGTGTTTTTTTTTTTTTTTTTTTTTTTTTTTAACGGAGTCTCAAGCTGTTGCCCAGGCTGGAGTGCAGTGGCGCGATCTCGGCTCACTGCAAGCTCCGCCTCCCGGAACCATTCTCCTGCCTCAGCCTCCTGAGTAGCTGGGACTACAGGCGCCCGCCACCCGCGCCCGGCTAATTTTTTGTATTTTTAGTAGAGACGGGGTTTCACTGTGGTTCTCTCCTGACCTTGTGATCCGCCCGCCTCGGCCTCCCAAAGTGCTGGGATTACAGGCTTGAGCCACCGCGCCCGGCCTTTTTCTGTGTTTTTACAATGTTACTCACAGGTCCATGTGCATCTTCTTAGACATCCTCAGATGAGATCTTGCCCAGTTACTCAAAAAATAGGGTAAATGCACCACCACTGACTGCTCAGTCTCTGCTTACTAGTCAGAATCCCTTCTTATACTGACAACTGAAAAGCAGGCCGATAGTCACAGCTCCTCAGCAATTTTTAGTGTGTGATGGGCACACTAAGTATGATTCTGTTGGATTCAGGTAGTATCTGATCTTCCTGCCCGGTTCTCTCATCTGTTGATGGTGGATTGTATTAAACACCATCATTCTCAGAGTGCACTTACCAGGCTGCTTCCCATCTCCATTTCTGACTACAGCACTTTATCTATCTCAGGGTACAATGTGCCTCCAATGTCATCTCCCCTCCCATGCCTTTTTGTAGTATTAAGACAATAAAGGCCTGATGTGGTGGCTCATACCTGTAATCGTAGCATTTTGGGACACTGAGGCAGAAGGATGGCAGTAGTCTAGGAATTTGAGACCAGCCTGGGTAACACAGTGAGACCCTGTCTATAAAAAAAATTAAAAACTTAGCTGGGCATGGTGGTGCATGCCTGTAGTCCCAGCCACTTGGGAGAACTGAGGTGGGAGGATGACTTGAGCCCAGGAGTTCAAGGCTGCCGTGAGTTGTGATCGCGCCACTGCACTTCAACCTGGGAGACAGAACAAGATCCTGTCTCAAAAACAAAAACAAAAAGACACAGTTTAGTGTGTGGATGGAGGGAGGCTAGAGAGAATGAACATTACTCTGGTTGCCTAAAGCACCAGGCAGCTGAGGGACAGGACCAGGTTTTCTGATTAGGGCATGTAAGTTTACAGACACTTACATGCCTTCCTCTCTTACACACTATTGACTGAGATAAAGACATTGCTATACTAAGTTAAAAATCACTGAGAAATTCCTCTTAGATTTCGTCAGTATCAGGCATAAGTTTTGGTGAAAGAATGCCTTTTCTTTTTCTTATTTTTCCTCCATTGCACTTTATTGGGAAAATAGGATAGATTAAATCAGGGGTGATTATCCAGATGTTATTATTAAATAAGCTATGCTTTGAAGTTAAGGCAACAGGTAACACATATTGAATAAGCCAAAGTGCTTAATTTTTGTTTTCTATGAAATAGTTTATTTCACTGTTCACTATGGAGGGGCTACAAATACATTTCTGATATTAACACAAAGGACTAAACTTTGCCAACACTGGTAAAAATGGTTATGAGGAATTGAGAAGCTAGGGAACAGGGCACATGACATTTACATTTACTCATCTCCCACTATACATCTCAAAACAAACATCAAAGGCACTTACCAAAGTGATTCAGTAAGGGAGCGTGGAATTTAAAATAATGACAGATACCCAAGACACAAAATAAACGGCTTGAGTTTTCTTATAGTTTGATTTCTAACATTTTACTGACTAAAATCTCTGCTAATTATGTAATCTACTTTGTGGCTTTAAAATATTTGATACTTTGATTTAAGACTACTTTAAATGAAAAGAACCTAATGGAATACCATAAAGCCAGAGTTTTTCCACACCCAATTACAGTAGAAGAGCACCACTATATCCAGGCAAAAGCGAAAGGCTCATGTTGCTTCTCCAGGGAGCACTATGGAGTCAGCTCTCACTGATATACTAACATGTGGCATCTCTGTGGCTTCATAGGCACATTCATTCAACACACATTTATCTAGCATCTGCCAAGGTACACAGCACTGTGCTGGGTGCTGGGGAGACAGAAACATGGTGTGGTGCTTACTTTCACAAGCTTACATTTATCCCCTGTAACTGGGTGGGTCATGCTTTCTTTTCAATTCCTACTGATTTGTTCCAAGAAGTTTCATGGAATAAAACAGGAGCCAGAATAAATGCATTTGTGTTCCCATCCCTAATTCTACTTGGTTTCCAGAAAAAGAAGTCAGAATAAGACTAACATCAGAGTATTAAAGAGGACCTAAACTCTACATCAATCTAAGGCATGATGTCATTTGTCTACAACATGGGAAAAAACAAGAAGTAGAGCACCTTTCAGCCCTTAGAATCCAGTGTCTTTCCACTGCTTTGTGGCAATTTCCTGCACAAATATAAGCCCTACACTACATTCTAAAACAAACTTGTAAATGCTTTCAAAGTGACTTATGCTCTTACTCTCAACTCACAGAAAAATGGAGTCCAATCACATTTCCATGTGAAAACACAAAATTAGGTTAACAGAACAATCATCCTTGACATAGTAATACTCTGACAATACAATTAAGGGGACATCTTCTATTGGCATTTGTTCTTGACATGGAAAAACAATTTCTTGCATATTTTCTAATCATAGTGTATATACAGATTACAGAGTCAATGTGGGCAATGATGCTGACAAGGCATCAAGCCTGTTTTAGAGTATACCGGCAATGAGAGATTTCAATTTCTTTATATTATATTCCTGCCTTCTCAGTCTGTACACGTATTATCATTTACAGGATACCCACATACTATACAGAATTGAAAGATGCCACTTTTTGCTATCAAAAGTGCTGAAGTTATAATTTTCTAATACAGAGTACTGAAATGCACAGAAAGACTAAAATAGGCAATCTATAGGAGGGCTAACAAAGTATTTCTATATCTCATGTGTATTAATTACCCTTCCTCCATCTTATATAATATTCCATCTTTAATAGTGAACTTTCATCTAATTAAGAAATCCCCCAGTTTATAAAATCTGAGAGCAATTTCCAGTGAACTTTGTCAGGATAGAGGAACCAAACGACCACAGGTATTACTGAGTTATAAGAAGGAGTAACTAATTATCAGTATTATAACAACAAAATTGCTGCAAGGCAATAGGCTTCTGTAATTAAACATAAACCACAAGGGTATGGATTCAGGCATGAAAATAGTGACGTGATTTCACTGAGAATCAACTAGTATTTGCAAAGCTACTTGAATTTTTCTGTTGATCTTCACTTGTTGTTAAATAATGATAGTTTTGATGATGGTAAAACTTCATTTTTCAAGTGCAGGATGATCTGAGCTGAATGAGAAAAACAGTAATTAAGGGAGGTAATGAAGGTAGGCCTGGCATCAGTTTGAACAATGTATTTTTTCTTCTGTTTTTGATCATAAGAGGGCTTACATCTCTGAGGTTACCACAATAAAGTCATAACCATGCCAGCCATTTTAAAAGGATTTCAGGATTAATCAAGACCAAGAAAGATGAAATGACAAACTACAAACCAAGCCATCACTACTACAAAGTTCCATGAGTGATATGTCTGTTACCCATATCCCAGGTAACAATATGTTTAAATTACAAAGACAGTGACATATATATTGTCAAATAAATATTACTTTTACTTATTTAAACTTTAAAAAATTTATAATTTTACTTTTTGTAATTTATTTAAAAGTGGCATACTTTATTAAAAGAAACACTGGAAATATGGATGCTTTTTGAGAAGTAATCTTCATCTTCACTTGTAGATATTATGGAGGAACTGGATTTCTACATCAACTAATGGAAAATTAAAACTTACAAGCCTAGTTCCAATTCAAATAAAGAACATACATACAAATGTTAGGACTGATTCTGTCCATTCAGTTAAGATATTTCCATTTCTGAATTATTAGCTACTGAAATTCTAAAAATGCTCATTTTTCTGGGTATCTTGTTAAAAGATTTATTAGCAGTTCAGATGCTGTTTACATTGACATTTACAAAGAGCATAGAGACCAGAGACAATATGCTATAGTATGTAAGACCTTTATCTCCTCCTTAATGCTCTAAGCAAACTATAAAGTTTAGAAATTCTATTTAGATCTTCTTAGATAACTTGCAGGTGTCTTGAGTGTCTCAGTCTGCTTTTTCTCTTCAAATTTCTTTCCATTCTAAATAACATTTTTTGCCTCCTAGTAATAATCCTGTAGAATTTTAAAAACAAACAAAAAACAAAACACCAAACCCAGATTCTATGCTTTATTCATTTCGCATTAAGATGACCAAAGAAATAAAACTTAAATAAAATAAACATAAAATCATTTTTCCCTATTTAAATACTGGTAATTTCTATTAACCCTATTTTTAATTTAGGGAGTTTTATATTCATATTCTCAAGATATCCAGTGCACAAGTTTCTGCAGAATCACTAATTTTATTATAAAGCTTCCTCTCCCCACACCTTAGGGGACAATATATTTTCACTCTGACTTGTTTAAAAGACACAAGGAGGTTGGCATATTTTAAAGTTAACACATTTTTTTATTATAAAAACAGGCTTAGGTTAATGGTCACTCTCTAGCATCTGGTTACTGACTGACTGATTATCCTGTATATATATATATATATATACACCTAGGTTCCTGACTTTCTACTACTCATTATTGTTGGCTGATGCAAAACTTGATTGTGCAACATACATCTCCTCAAGGATGAACGGGAAATGCAAAGATATAAAATTCAAAGTATTAATAGATGGTTTTGCTACTTTTCATACTTTTGGTAAATGAGATAGTTGGAAGTTAGAGGCTATTAACTAAAATAAAATTAAGGAGGAAGTTACCTGTGAATTTCATTTACTCACATTAGGACTGCCTCGTCTCTCTTTATTGGAGTTTAACTGAAAACAGACTGGACCATGACTGGCAGCTATATATTGGTCATTTTCAAATACTCCAATGACACTCTTCAATAACTTTATTATGTCCAGTTTTATGGTGCCATACTGTTTTTTCACACTGTTTAAAAATTTCCATTTCCATAATCCAAACGCCAAAACAATTACGACACATTTTCTTACACAGTCAAAAATATATTTACTGGAATGTTTTTAGTTATAGCTGAAGGCAACAACATTTACAACATTTAGCTTTTGTTACACCTATAAATATGGAAATTGCTTGCAAAACAACTGTAATATGAAAAGAATGATATTTCTGCAAATATTGACAGAATGGTTATGCATCTCTTTCAGCATATAATTTGGTACTCTACACAGGTTTCCTGACCCCCAGCATGACCCACTCCCTATTGCAATAATGCAAGTCCTTATGCCATTAAATTACTAGTATGAAATATTATCATCAGTGTTTTTTTTTTTTTTTTTTTTTTTTTGAGACGGAGTCTCGCTCTGTTGCCCAGGCTGGAGTGCAGTGGCGCGATCTCGGCTCACTGCAAGCTCCGCCTCCTGGGTTTACGCCATTCTCCTGCCTCAGCCTCCTGAGTAGCTGGGACTACAGGCGCCCGCCACCGCGCCCGGCTAATTTTTTGTATTTTTAGTAGAGACGGGGTTTCACCGTGGTCTCGATCTCCTGACCTTGTGATCCGCCCGCCTCGGCCTCCCAAAGTGCTGGGATTACAGGCGTGAGCCACCGCGCCCGGCATCAGTGTTTAACTATATACACAAATAATGAACTGGCAAGTATCTCGTTTCAAATTAGATCCTTGAAATATGGAAAAATAGAGGCTAGTTCTCTTTGCCTTAAACATAATTATTAAAAGAACATTTTGTTAGAAGGGGAGAAGATAATTGGACATTCTCAACGTTCCAATTTGAAGTGATACTTGCCTCTTAGTTTCTTGAAAAAGAAGTTTTGAAAGTTATATACACAAAGGTTTCATTTAAATTATGCAGCAATCTTTTATTACTGTCCCAGATCTTGTTTAATGAAGATCTCTGTCATCAAATCAAGTACGGTATTTCATGACTATAAGAACTGTAAGAGAAAACATGAAAAAAGCAATATATCAACATCATATATATATGCCATGTTTGAAGCAATATTCCTAAATGTAGTTGTGTCTACTTTTAGAAATGGGTAATGAGGATTGACTGAACTTTTATCTGAGGTAATAAATAATAAATGGGAAAGGAGAAGCAAAAAAATCATAAAACAACCTAAATGTCTAACATTGGCATCTTAAGTAAATAATGGCATAGCCATAGCTTGTATCTGCTGTTAAAATATTACTAAAAATTTTGATAACCTGGGAAAATATTCACAATATATTTATTAGAAAGTATATATAATATAGTCTTAGTTTTTTAAAAAAAATGCTTGTATATTAATAGGAAAAGAGAAGTATATATAATAGTTATATTTGTAGTAGTAGCTATCTCTGTGTTGTAGTTGTAGATTATAGTTGAATTTTTCTTTTTGTTTTTAATATTTCACATTTTCCAATTGCCCACCATATATACATGATTAAGTCTTGGTTTTTGAGGTAGTTATTTTCTATAAGGTCACTACAAACACGAAATTAGTGAATACTGAACCACTACTGCTAGGGAAGATACAAGGTTAAGTTCCTGTGAGTCTCTGGCTACTAGATTTTTGTCAATCAATACATAACCTTGTTTTATATGTGTTTCTGTTTAAAGACATTTTATTTAATACGTATGATTGATTCAGTAACACTGAGCTCAAGGCCAGCAGCACTATAACTCATGCCTGAACAAAGTCTGCCTACTGTGTATTTTCTCCAGGAAGACACATCACAGCTCGCTTGTACTGAGCAACACTAGAGAGCACTTCAGCACTACGCACGGGGCTGTTTTAAACAGTGAAATCACCAATGAAAAGCACGGCAATGCAGAAAATGTGGTACTAAATAGACTACAAAAAGAACATGTTTATGTTATGAGTGCTGAAATAAAAAGGCAGAAATGGCTTTGTTTAACCTCAGCTAGGGATGTGTGGGTTGGGGGACTTAAATTTTTTGTTACTCTGAACATGTTTGTAAATGACTGTGAAAGCACCATGAGTACTGATTTTGGGGTTACAAATAATTTTACCTGGTAAGTGGATTTGCAAACACAGAATCTATGAATAATGAGGATTGACTGTATTTCTTTGTAATAAAACATTTTTTTTCTGTTTAAAAAAATAACAGCATAATAGAATTTTTCAAATGATTATTTTTAGATACTTTCCAAATCTTCATAAAACCTCTGTAACCACAGGTAGAGAGGCCTTGAAGAAAAAGAGATATTTAAAATGATCTGATTTTCAAAAGAATATTAAGGGGAAAAGGAAGGGAAGGAGTCATGCTTTAATGATAGAAATTATGCTCAACTACAGAACAAAACAAAAACCAAACAAAAATCATCTGGAGAATGCATTTGGATGTATCCTTCCAAAACAATATTACAAGATGCAAACTGCCATTCCTGAGAGTTAATAATAAATAGAAGAACATGAGTATTTTAGACCTTAGTGTAACAGGAACCAGATTTGGCCTGGAACAAATCACTTAGCCCTGGATTTGGGGGTAAGGGTTGGGGGCAGAACAGGAGTTCCCTTTGAGAATCTGATAAAAGATATAGACTCTCTATAAAAATGTACATATACATAGTCACAAAAAATTTTACATATTACTTAAGAGCATTTTCAGAGATCTATAGATTCTAAGAGCTCCTGAGACAGGTCAGAAGTCATTACTCAATCCTGACTTCAGACATGCTAGGTCAACTGAAAATAAAAAGGGAATTAAAATGAACTCTAAAACAAATGATACCCTATGAAGTAATAATCCAATAAATACTTACTGATAATCACTAGCAAAAGGATAGCAGCAACCAAAGCCATGATGGCTTTTATCTACAACACACAAAAGGCCATATAAAGATATTAATATTTGACTCGTTAATAAAGTCAAGACTATTTGTTGTTCTATTTACTGCATCATACTAAATCATCTCAATAAATAGGCACATTTCTTGAAATGTCTTCAAATTTTTGCCATATGAATTTGCTGGCTATTTTTCATTCTTTGGGAAACAATCAGAATTCCCCAAATTTGAGGTGTTTTTCTTTACTGGATTTTGTTGGTCAAAAGCTGTACTGCAGAGAAAACAGTAACAATCAAAGCCTTCATGGGCTTGAACCGCTATGATTTGATGCGCTTATTACTAATGTGAGACCAGAGAAAACATACAGTATTTTAGCAACTCTGTTCAAGTGTCAAGATACGATGAATAACATAGGCCATGCAATTCAAATGGTTCAATACATATAAAGTAGCAGTTTATAGCAGTTTTTTTCAAAGTAAATGAGAATTCTGTTAGTTTTTTCTCCCCTTACTTTCTTCTTGGCATTTTTATCTCCATTTTGAGGCATATATTTTAGATTATTTATGAATAGCCTCATTTAATAAGCAACTTTGCCTAAGAGCATTCTGTGTCAGTTTTGTAGTTAAGAAACCTTAAGGTCAATTCTTGGTCAGCTCCTTAATATGTTATAACAAAGTGACCCAGAGAATATATGGAAGATTTGTAATTTGGATACCAGTGCCTATTACAATTATTATGGTAACAAAAAAATGTAGACAGAGAATCAGAATGGATTGGAGATAGGAGCTGTATTTTTAGTAGGTGTCTGGGTCCACATTATACGATAAACTAAAGTACTTTAATCCATTTTTATTAATCTGAAACATTTCTAAAATAATTTGGAATTTCTACAGTAGTTTTTCAACCTTACCTAAAATGTACATTAATTTGCCGTTAAATGTGTGTTCGGCTTTACTTAAGATTTGAATGAGAACATCAATATCAATTTAAAAACACCTCAATGAATAGTTTTCTTCCTTGGGTTTCTAACACTGGGCAGAAAATGTTTACAATTGCAAATGGCAGTATTGTATTCATGCAAGTCCAAAGCTCATGAACAAAAATCTGTGTGGCATTAAACATATAAGAGCTTCACGACCCCCCAGATACATTAAAAGGTGTTAGCGATTCTCTTTCCCCACCCATGGATAATTTTATTAATTCATTTATTTTTAAAGCCAGGTATATTGAGATACACTTTACACAGAATAAAACTTATCCTCTAAAAGTACTTTTGATAGGTTTTGACAAATATATCCAGCTGTTAATAGGCATGAGCACCATCAAATATAGGACATTTCCACCACCACCCTCAACAAGTTTCCTCATGACCTGTTGTCAGTCTCCAACCGCACCACATTCCCCTTAGCCACTGGAAACTCCTGATCTGTATTCTGCCCTTATATCCTTTTTCTTAAAACCCTTCTGAAATTACTCATTATGGAAGTCAATCTAGAAAATGGCAGGCACAGGGAGGCTGCCCCAGATGAATAGTAGCACAATGAAGTATTAATGGGGTACAGTAAAATTGAAGGAAGCATTAGAAAATAATAAATGAAGAATACTTGCTACTGTAAATGGTCTTTGTTATGTTATGGAACAATGGTTTTCATTACATGGTCAATGCTATTCATGGTCTCCAGAGGTCCTCAAGGTGATGACTATTTAAAAATATAACTCAATGTTTTTTCCTCCTCAAAAGCACACTATTCCTCTGGCCCAAACCCCATAAAGTACAAAGCAAACATTTTTAGAAATGGTTAAAAAAAAAGTTAGGCAAAATGTTCATTATGACCATCTTTTTTGTGGATACATGAATGGGGTACATGAGTTTGGGGGGAGAGAAGGGGTGAATGGTTCATAGACCTTTTGTTTTTCCAAATTAGCCCATAGAATAGAAAATTTCTATAGATATAGAAACTTTAGGCCAGGTGTGGTGGCTCATGCCTGTAATCCAGCACTTTGGGAGGCTGAGGTGGGCAGATTGTTTGAGGCCAGAAGTTCAAGACCAGCCTGGCCAACACAGTGAAACCCCGTCTCTACTAAAAATACAAAAATTAGCCAGGTGTGGTGGCACATGTCTGTAATCCCAGCTACTCGGGAGGCCAAGGCAGGAGAATTGCTTGAACCTGGGCTACTTGTGAGGCTGAGGCATGAGAATCACTTGAACCTGGGAGGCAGAAGTTGCAGTGAGCCGAGATTGCGCCACTGCATTCCAGCTTGGGAGACACATCAAGACTGCCTCAAAAAAAAAAAAAAAAAAAAAAAAAAAAAAAAGAAAAAGAAAAAGACTTTAAAGAAAATAAATTCATTCTTTAAAGAATAAAGTAATTTTGAATAGAAAATTTAAATTCTGAACAAGGGGAGAAATGAAACAGTTTGTTTCTTTCCTCAGTTCCACTTCTGAAAGTAGGACAATTCAATAGGTAGACAGATAAAAATAAATAAATCTAAGGTAACTCTTGGAAAAAATCCTTAGCATATGGCTAAGTCAGGTTTAGAAAGTTACTGCTGGCTGGCACAGTAGCTCATGCCTGTAATTTCAGCACTTTGGGAGGTCGAGGCAGGCGGATCACCTGAGGTCGGGAGTTCGAGACCAGCTTGATCAACATGGAGAAACCCCGTCTCTACTAAAAAAACAAAAAACAACAACAACAAAAAAACCCAAAATTAGCCAGATGTGGTGGTGCAGGCCTGTTAATCCAAGCTACTCGGGAGGCTGAGGCAGGAGAATCGCTTGAACCCTGGAGGTGGAGATTACACTCCAGCCTGGGCAACAAGAGCAAAACTCTATCTCAAAAAAAAAAATAAAGAAAGAAAGAAAAGAAAGTTATTGCTAAACTTGAAAATGAGAGACTAAAAACAGTTCTTGTCTAAATTTTTAACAAAGCCAAAAATTATACCTAGAATCAGAAAAAAAGATTTGCTTATATAACATGAAAAACATTTTCTGTTAATGATTAGTAGCCACAGTTGATTTAAGAAGTAAATGTATTTCTATACAATGTTTTGGAGGAGTATATAAGTATGTAGTAATTCTCAATGTTTTCCTTGTTAAAAATGTTAAAAATTTCCTTTACTTTTTATTTTTCTGGAATAATGAGGGAAGTGGAGTTTTTTCTTAACTCCATTTGCCTTAACAGATTCGGATATGTAAGCTGCTGTTATTATTTCCCCTTTCAACTAAAAGTCGTATTTTTCTCTAGCTCTCACTTTATTTTTTTGATATCTCTATATAATGCTAGAGGTTGCTCAAAAAAGTACTAACAGTAAATTTCAAGAAAAAAAATGTATATTTGTTACAAGTTAATAAGTCTAGAGGTAGCCAAATATTAATAAAATGTGGATTACTCTCATGAAAAAAAATCTATGAAAACATCCTTTTAGGCATACTGATTTATTTAGTTATCCCTATCCCAAAAGCAATTAAGTTAACAAGTATTTACTGAATTTCTACCATGTCTCAGGACAGTTATAGGCCCTGTTCTCACAGATGTTATGCTCTAGAGGCCCTTTTTCCTTCATGTGTTTGAATACCACTTCAGATGCTGACCAATCTATCCAGGAGCTTCTGATTTACTTACTTTGCATCCGCGCCACCACATTTGCCTTCGAAGTTGTTTGGATCTGTTGCTAAAAGCTGTTGCATTATCCGATAAGCTTTCTATATCACATAGAGGATGGAGAGAAGGATTAAACGACATAACAGGATTCTTTTATCTAGTCACACAAAGATAAGAAAATATTAATTTCTACTTCTGCAAATTTATTCCCTTTTAAGCATGAAAACAACATTCTCCCTTTTTTCCACCCACAAACTCTGGCATTCTACATTATAAAAAAAACAAAAACAAAAAGTAAAAAACAGTTTGCAGATCAGTTTGCTCAATCCTTTTTTATTATAAAATTAAGAAAAGTCTTTTTAGGGCCTTAATGCTTATAAATAAGCTTAGGAATTCTAATAAGAAAATACTCTTTAAAAATTCAAACACTTGGCACACCTCTAGAAAAAAAATTACACGTAGAGAAGTTAGCTTTTTAGAAGATATCAAAAGTGACTGATTTTAAAGGAAAACAATATACATTTTAAAAGTGACTAAGCGAGGTTGTCTTTTTTTTAAGTCTGTCAAAGATTAATCAGGTATTCAGCCATTCACCATTCAAACAATATTTGAGTGCCAAGTACATGCCAGGTATGGGTATATAGGTTATAGGTGTAATGACTGAAAGTAAAGAAAGGTGACTAAGTTACCAAATGAAACATAAAATAAAAATAGCAGATAAGTTTGAAACAAGTGTTGAAAAGTGAGTAGGTCTTTCGGCCCTGAGATCGTGAGAAACACAAAGTTCATCAACAACAAAGTGCAAAAGAAAAAACAGCTCTACTCTTCACTCTTCAACAATGAAATTTTAAATTCTTCATTCTCCACTGAACAATTAAAAAATAATGTAACAATAAGATGACTCAAAGTAAAGGAGTTAAAATTAAACCATTAAAATCATACACTTAAGAACCAAATACCAGTTTCCTAAGCCAAGATTTGTAAATGCTGGCTAGATAAGTAGAAGAAAAAAACTAGCAAACAGATTAGTAATATCAAGAAATACATGAAGATCTGTACCTGATTTGTCCTGTAGTTCATCTAGTCTCTCCCCTCTCTCAATTACCTTTGTAATATTTTCTTGCATGACATCAATAACTTCATCCACTTGATTCTGAACACTAGTTTAAAAAAGTTAAACAATTATCCTTCTTTTGAGAATATTTACAATTTCTGAAATTTCATTAGACATAATAAAGAACAGCAAATTCTCGGAGAATTATTCAACTATTAAATTTAAATTTAGGACTTTATAGCAATGTTCTTCCATTTGTGGGCTTCAGTATTCAGATAATGAAAGACAATTTGATATAAATTAAAGTAATATTTAAAGATAGCTTACTTTTAGCCCTGCTTCTGACTTGCAACCCATAAGCAAGTTAAATGTACTGTCAGCATGCTCATTAAGTGCAGAATTTAAACCGCTTCACTAAAAATAATCAGGTTTTCTTTTCAACAGGCTATTGAGGCAGCACAGACACCGCTGCACCCTACTTTTGCTATATATTTCATACACGAAGGCTAACAAAGGAGGTATGTTAACATACTTTTTAACATACCTTTTGCTCAGGTACGGTAAAGGCTTATGAAACATTCCTAGTTTCCAGAATGGAAATGTAGGGCATATTCTAAGAGATACTGATGCTCAATGGGTAGAATTCTTCACTGCTCATCAGATTTTTCTTAAACAGGGTATAAGATAACTGGAGACACCTGGGAATATTTTGAAGAACCCACCAGGAAGCAAAAAGGAAAAAATTGTTTTCTGTTTTTCGATTGTTTGTTCATCCTTTGTATTAGATGATGGGGGTCTGTTTCAACCAAATTTCAGGCTGTTCAGTAAAGACTTAACCTAAACTTAAAATTGTAATAACTGTCTTCAGCTATCCACTCTCATTCAGGAGTTAACTCCAGAGTACACAAACATGGACATGTTTAATCATTTTAAGTGTCTTATTCTCCTCTGTGGCTCTAACCACAAGACAAAAAGTTACCTTAAATTACTTTATGAAATAAGTCACAACAATGAAATATTTAAAAGGAGAAATAAAGCAAATCCATGGTCCTCACAACTAAACACTGTTTAAAGTGCACTGGATTACTTACTGCAGACATGTGCTGCATAACATTTTGGTCAATGATAAAGCACATTTACAACAGTGGTCCTATAAGTTATAATACCATATGTTTACTGCATGTTTTCTACATTTAGATAAGTTTAGACACACAGATACTTACCATTGTGTTATAATTACCTGCAGTATTGAGTGCAGTCACACGCTGTATGGCTTTGTAGCCTAGGAGCTACAGGCCATACCATATAACCGAGGTGTGTAGTAGACTACACTCTGTAGGTTTGTGTAAGTACTCTATGATGTTCACACAATGAAACTGCCTAATGATGCATGTCTCCAAACGTAGCCTGTCATTAAGGGTCCATGACGGTTATAAACATTAAATGTATAAATATTTAAATAAATGAAGATATGCAATTGCGTTTCTAGTTGGAAAAGGAAGAAGTGCGTAGGGGGCTTTAACAATTTTTTACAATACACAGATATGGTCTCCGCCCTCTACCCCACACAAGTCCCCAAACTAATGTAGTAAGTGAGGAGTGAGGCACGGTCATGTTTAATTTTGAAAGAGTTCTATCCTTTCCGATCACTGAGCTAGTTCTTTAAAAAATTTGCTATAAAAACAAAATGAAGGCCCATTTAGACATAGGTGGATTCAGAAGTACTCTCAGATTCAAGTAGCAATTACTAAGCTTGATGACAGTAACCTCCATCCCAGGTTAAAAGCATTATGTACACCCACTGATTACCCACACATAAACTTCAAGATTTTTCACAGCATCCCAGAGTTCTGTGCTTCCCACATATTATTCCACTGGAGGATACAAGACTGAAGCTCAACCAAGTTGGGCATGCAGAGTTCTCTTCTGTCCAAACAGATCTGAAAGAACCCCTAAGTCTCTAAGACATCTTGTTGCAACTCCCAGTCCCCTAAGTAGAGAGTTGAAGGTGTTCATCTTATTTAAGAACAATGGCACAAATACACAACTAATTAATTTCTTCAACAAATAATGAGAACCTACTACGTACTGTTTTAGGTACTGAGGAAGTAACATTGAACAAAATAGACAAGTAATCCCAGCCCTTACGGAACATATGTTCGAACGTACATTGAATGCACTGTATTAACCTTATAGCTGTGAAACAGCATGCTCTACCCCATTACTCTATCTTATTTATAGCATGTAAGCAAATATAAAGTGATAGTAATTGTACCTATTTACTTATTTACATGCTTATTTTCTGCCTCTCCCCACCAGAAGGTAAGCTCAATGAATGCAGTGACCTTGCCTATTTTGTTCACTTTTGTAAGTCCAGTACCTATAGTCGTGCATGGGGCACAGTGGCCATTCAACAAATATTTGCTGAATAAATGAACAATTTGAGTATAAATCCTATAAAGCATATCCAGCTACTTGAGGGGGAGATATAAAGCAGTGAGTGTAGAGACCTCCATTTAACTACAAACAAAAGTAAAGCTACTGTTCATCAAGGATCAATTTTGAAATTCCCAGCTAGTTTTTTTTGTCATATGCAAATGATGATAATTAATGGCTTAAAGTAGGGTGCTATGGCAGGACAGGAATGGACAAAATGTACTAAGGCTCCTACACATGATCAAATTATAGCTATTATGGATATTAATATACATATACTATATATACTTTTAGACGAGATTGGGTACGTTCAGGGTGGTATGGCTGTAGACATTATATATACTTTTAAAATGAAAACAAAAAGCTAATAAAATAGTTATGGTCCCAGAATCTCTTTAAGGCCAGGCCTGGTGATTCATGCCTGTAATCTCAACACTTCCGCAAGGCGGATGGATCCACTGAGCCTGGGAGTTTGAGACCAGACTAGGCAACACAGTGAGGCCCCGTCTTTACAAAAAGATTTAAAAATAAGCTGGTTATGGTGGCATGTGCCTGTGGTCCCAGCCACTTGGGAGGCTGGGGTGGGCGATTTCCTTGAGTCCAGGAGGTTGAGGTGCAGTGAACTGTGACTGCACCACTGCATTTCAGCCTGAGCAACAGAGTGAGACCTGTCTCAAAGGAAACAAACAAACAAACAAACAAAAAACCCCAACAAAACCCTTTAAGGATAACATTCCATGGATATAGGCAGATTATGGGACAGACCCATAAGAATCCAGATTCTTACTAGAGTATCATAAACCTACAAGTATTCCCTCAACAACATGGCACACATGTAATAAATCACTATTGATAATGGAAACCCCAAATATTTTAATTTTTCTGCTACATGATTCGTGAGTTATTGCTGCTTTGTCCTTCACACATTACTATCTGCTGGTGTAACACTCTGAATCCAGCTACTGTGTAACCTTCACTCAATGATGAAAAATCTCATGACTGTTTTCTGTGTGTCAGGGTATTTCCCCACCCAGAACACAATTTTTGTAGAATAAAGAAAATGATCTACTTATTTACTTTAATATGGAGATAGTTTGGTTTACAAAGCAAGTGATAACATACTTCCCCACGATCTTTTACATTTTCACAATAGTTATAGTCCTTCGATTTCTATTTGTATTTCACACTGGTCTTGTCCCCATTGTTATACTACAAATGCCTTAAAAACAGAGACTGACCCACTTATCCCTTTATTTCCCAGGTCATGTGAAATGTGGTTGGTACAAGGTAAGCATTTAACAAACATTTTCAAATCTGAGTTAAATATATCATTCACTCAAAAAACATTTATTAAAAAGTTATGGCTAGGTGTGGTGGCTCAGGGCTATAATCCCAGCACTTCAGGAGGCTGAGGCGGGAGGATCACTTGAGCCCAGGAGTTTGAGACGCCTTGCCAACATGTCAAAACCCTGTCTCTACAAAAAATACAAAATTAGCTGAGCATTGTGGTATGTGCCTGTAGTCTCAGCTACTCAGGAAGCTGAGGTGGGAGGATCCTCCTCCGGGAGGTGGAGGTTGCAGTGAGCCAAGATTGTACTATTGCACTCCAGCCTGGGTGACAAGACTGAGAACGTGTGTCTAAGAATAAAAAAAAGTTGTTATTATGCTATTCATCAAGGTTACCATCATGAAGGTTATGAGCCTGGTATTTAGAAAGATTATATTCCAGTAGGGAAAACTGATATCCATGATTATACTACCATGTGTTAAGGGATATAATGGAAGGAAGCCCACAGTATCTGACATGTAGCCTAGATGAATTCAGCCTGGACCAGAGACGACATCAAGACCCCTGTGCTGAGTTTTGAGGAGTCAAGAGTTAATCAGGGAGAGTAAAAGAGGCAGTGGATGGTGAGAAGGTTCTAGGATAAGGAGATATATGTAAGAGGAGGCAATATTTTAAGAACTAGGAGATTAACTTGATGTGAGTGAAGGAATTGGGAAAAGACTAGATAACTCCTAGATTTATAATTTGAGCAATTAAGTGGTAGTAGACGATGGCTATGAACTAAAATAAAAAATTAAGAATGCAAAGGAAAAGGTAATTTGTGAAGGAAGGGTGGAGATTTTTATATCATGGCCAGTCAAAGGCGATTCATATGAGATAATAAAAGACATGAGAGAGAACATAATGAGGAAAAGACATTTTCAATACTGTTTTCTATCCTTTTAGGAGTCTGAGAGCACCTGTGTTTCTGAAATGGCTCTATTCTAATTACCGACAGAGAAGCTGTAAGGTATAGTGTAGAACCCCTGGGTTCTGTATTCAGACAAACCTGGGTTTGCAGTACAACTTTATCACTTACTACGTATGTGACTTTGGAATTCACCTTGCAAGTCTGTTTTAGCCTCACGTTTTCTCACCTTTAAAATGAAGCTGATAAACTCTACTTTATTTGTGAGAATTAAATGAGATAGTGTTTTTCAAATACTTAGCATAGTGCCTAACACATAGCACATACCTGATAAAATATCAGTGCTCTTCGGTTAAGAAACAAATTTACGCTCTGCAATATGCACCTCTTATTTTATAAAGAAAACACTGGCCAGGTGCAGTGGCTCATGCCTGCAATCCAGCATTTTGGGAGACTGAAGTGGGAGGATCACTTGAGCCCAGGAGTTCGAGATCAGTCCAGGCAACATAGGGAAACCCCATCTCTATAAAAAATTAGCCAAGCATGGTGGTACCTGCCTGAAGTTTCCAGTTACTCAGGAGTTGAGGTGGAAGGATCAATTGAGCCCAGGATTTCAAGGCTGCAGTGAGCTGTGATTGTGCCACTGCACTCTAGCCTGGGTGACAGAGCAAAACCCTGTTTCAAAAAACAGACAAAGTGAAAAACCCCTGAAATCAAATATTTATTTTCATAGTTAATATCCCCATCTTCTGGTTTTTTAAGGTACTGCTGACAAAAGAAATTTTAAAGTTAAGCTGTATTTTTTGCAACTACATATGGCTGTTACACCATGGAACATTCCCTGGGATGTGGGGGAGGGAATCTCATAAAAGTTAAGCTGGTCTGACCAAGGCTATAATTAGGAGATTCCCTACCCCTAACACAGAATGTCTACAATTCACTAGAGTGGCATTTATAATGCTACTGTTTAATTTAAAGGCAAAGGAAATTTAATCCTGCTAAAAGTTCCTGCCTGCTTATATAAATGAAATCTTAACGTCCCTACTCTCGATTGCTGACTCCATTCCCTTGGAGCTGGTATTTCCAGGTGGTCCATCTCCATACTTTATGCTTGAACAAACTCTTTAAAAACAAAGCAAAATTTAAAAAGCAAAGGAAACATTTCAAAGAGAAGCATAAATTTTATGTAGACATGTGAATATTTAAAAATTTTCCTCAAAAAGAGTCTTTCCTAAGAAGTGATGTCAAATATTTTTTGTGGGATTAATCTGTTAACAACACTAATAAATGTGGCCAACCAAGTTCAAAGAAAGCAACGATGTTGCTAATCTATGCAGTAGAAAACACTCTGTATTGAAATGTTATAAATTAAGTGGTGATAACAGCTTAAGTAAAGAAACTGACCAGTGCTAGCAATTTTGTGTACTAAAATAATGCCAGGGATTTGTCCTTGGGTAAATTGTGTGGCAAGTTGTGCTTCTCCATCTTGGGCACACTGGTGAGTCATGTCCTGCTTAGATAAGCATTAATCAAGGTTTAATGCATGCTTGATGAATGACCTTATTCTAATTAGATCCAGCAAGCTTTCAGCTCTACAGTAAAAACACAAATATACTTAACAATCCCTTACTAGTCTAAAATTCTGTGATCACCAAAGTTATTGTGATATTAATAGTGTAATACATAAATATACATATACAAATTCATGTGTGTATGTTTGGCATTTACTAACATAGACATATATTCTTTAATGCCTACTCTGTACAACTGGTTGTGGTTTGGGGATTCAGCTGGAAAATCATACTCAAAAGACCCCAATCGGCAACACTCCTTACTAGGTTCACTCTTCAGAAGGATATCAGACAGGAAACAGAGCATACTGGCAGGACAAAAAATAGGTGTGTCATTAGCGGAGCCCTCTTCTCCAGTGGCAGCTTAGGTAAAAGGGAACATGTGAGTCGATACAGAAGTCACTCTGGCTCAGTGGGGGAGAATGACTCAGTCATTACACATTGGCATCCACATATGCCATACAGGCTTGAACTACAGCTAATTTGAGTCTTGGTAGAATGCTTGTGATCTCCCTGGAACATGAGAGAATGAGTGGCTCATGAGGTCTTCTTCCATCCACCTCCCTGTTTCCCTTATGAGACTATCATAAGGCAGTTTCTCATCACCTCCCAGGTTCTGATGAGGTATAAACTTTCTGCAGGCTCTACGTGCAGATTATAAAAACCACAGTTTAGAAATAGCTCCTTTGCAATAGAGTATCCCACAATTTGTACTGCAGCCATTGACCACCCCCCCTCTTTTTTTTAAGAGAAGGGGGTCTCACTTTGTTGCTCAGGCTGGTCTCAAAACTTTTGGCTTCCAGCAATCCTCCTTTGAAGGAGAATTCCAAAGTGCTGTGATTACAGGCGTGAAACACTGCACCCAGCTGTATCATTATTTTTGGTGTGTGGGACAATGACCCTGAGAGCTACTAACTTTAGCTACTCTTCCTTTTACTATATAAGCAATAAATTGCATCTAAAAGTGGCTTGTTACATCTTTAGTCAAATCAGAGACTTGAAATAGTACCGATTCTCTCTTCTACTGGCCTTGAAGAAGCACTATGAAATCTATAGCTGCAGAAAATAAATTCTGACAACTACCTGAGTTGGTCATACCTGGTGATACCCTGATTGCCATCTTGTTAAACCTGAGCAAAAGGCTCACCTAAGAAGTGCCTGAATTCCTGACCCAAGGAAACTGTGAGGTGATAAATGTGTGTTGTTTTAAGCTGCTAAATTTATGGCAATTTGTTACCTTGCAATAGAAATCTAATACATCCAGTCTAGTACTTGTAATCATTTGTTGGTTCTTTGGTTCTATATCTCAAAATCCATTAGTTAGAATTAGGCTAAGTATGGAAATATTTCTTCACGCCAACAGCTACCTGAGTAAAGCCCAAGTATCTCACCAATAACCTGATACTCCATTATAGAACCCTTCCCACAATGTGCCATCTATACCCAGAATTAGGGTAGTGACTATTATGCCTCCTTAGGTCTTGAACCTGGGCCATGCAGTTCACCTTCCACAGTTAGTCTTTATAGCTTGGTCAGTTTCCAGAGTCTTCCCTCAAGTGACTCACTGCTCTTTCCATTCCTTCTCCCGTCCTGTCAGGACTCATATCTTTCCAACATTAGACACATTGATTACAGCATATTATCTCCATCTATCACCAAATAATATATACCTCAAAGGTTTTAAACTGCAAATTAATTAGCCATAAAACTTAGTTCAATATATAGGTTACAATAAATAAGAGATATGAAAAAATTCTGGAAGTAGATAAAAACATGCAGTAGATCAACAAATTAAATCTATTATATTACCTTTATTATCATTATGAAAATAGGAATCAAGCTACGGATTTAAAAACAAAATAGACCTTCAGACTATGCTAAATAAATGGATTTGACATAAGGTAATCAAGTCATAAAAAAAACCCAACAATCCTGCATTTCTTTAGCTATAATTCTGAGAAAATAAAAAGAATTTAGATTTTATAACCCAGCAGTTATATTTAGTCTATAAAATAAAATGAATTAGGTTTTTATAACCTAGCAGTTGTATTTAGTCTTATCAGGGGTCAACAACTTTTTCTGTAAAGGACCAGACACTCAGCAGATATTTTAGATTTTGTGGGCCACAAAATCTGCCACAGATTTGTCACAACTACTCAACTTTGCCATTGTAGCTTGATAGCACCTATTGATAATATGAAAACAAATGGGCATAGCTATGTTCCAATAAAACTTTATTTACAAAAACAGGCTCTAGCCAAATTTGGCTCACAGGCTGCAGTTTGCCAATCTCTAGTCTACACAGAAATATGATTATCATTTAAACAAATGAACAAAACTTACTGCTTAATTTTATCATTTCTAGGTCCAAATCTTGGTCCAGATGGTCCCCTTCTGAAAACAAGTGCATACCAAGTACATATTAGTAGTTATAGGATTAAAACAAAACAAAAAAAAGAGAAAGTATAAACAAATGCAAACAATCAAGCTGAACTCTAAACATGGATCAGTTATTTATCATAAGGGACCACATTTTACTGATACTGGTAAAACTGAATAATAGGTAATCATGTCTTTACTTCATTGGTACTTATTACTAGCCACATTTAAGCTAATTCTTCTGAATGTTAAAACTTTCAGAGAAATTAGGGTTTATATTATCTTATATAACAAAGTTACACAGAGTTTGTTCTGATCATTAAACTCTGAAATATCCTAACTGCTTAACTGCTAGTGAATATTAATATCTTTATGGTCAACTGTAGAACTAAAAGCGCAATTCACCTTGAATTTAGACTATAATGAAATGAGGAAACTACGAAGTGAAATGCTGATTGACAAAGATGGATAGAGAAAAACTCATTCAAAACACTAACAATTTTAAGTATGTTTTTGATTACCCATTTTAAACTTATCAACATAGCACAAGGGAAATGCAAGATATTAAGAAAATATTAACATTACTCAGACTATTATCTCCTTATTGTAGTTGAATGTATATCACACCTTAACCAATCCATTTTAATATTCTTGAAATGAAAACATTTGGTTAAAGTAATTATGATTCTTCCAGAGATTGAGAATAAGATATAAACTACAAAACTCAAAAGAAACTAGGTTCTTAAATTTCTAGACATGGCAATTTCTAAAGGAAGTGAAAAAATACAGCAATTGATAAAAAAATTTTGAAAACAAAATAAAACTGTTTACTGAAACTTATTTAACATAATGTATAAGTGTGAATATATCATCTTGCCTTAGTTCCTCTAAGCTTTTTCCTTAAAGTCTTTTAAGCTCCAGGGAAGCCTCAGAATACTGGAACAGTATTCCATTCCAAAATGATGTTAAACATTGAATTTCATAGAGAAAACTAATATTCTGAACCAGAGGCCATTCCTAAAAATTAGGCAAGAACTTACAAGAGCTGGTCAACCGAAAAACAAAGAAAAGCAGTTATTAAATGAGGAAACTATATATAAAGTGAAATAGAATCTGAAAATTATTGAATTAAAATTATCCCACTACAGTTTAAAAAAAAAGCAGCAGCTATGTCTGTTTCATCTATCAAGTAACATGAGACTTCAAAATACTTATAGAAAAACACAAAATCAAAAGCTGGTTCTTTGAAAATTAAAACTTGATAAACTTCTAGCCAGACTGATTAGGAAAAAAAGAGAGAAGGCATAAATTAGTAATAGGAATGGAAGAGGGAACATCACTACAGACAAATGTACCATGGTTATATAAGACTTATTAACAGAAGCTAAGTGAAGCGTAGATAGGAACTCTCCATACTATCTGTGCAACTCTTCTGTGGATCTAAAATTACTTTAAAAAAATCCCCCAAAGAAAATTCCAGGACTGGATTTGTTCAGTCATGAATTCTACCAAACATTTAATGAAGAAAAAATATGAATTCTATGCAAACTCTTCTGGAAAACTAAAAAAGACAGAACCTTCCCAACTCATTATCCCGGGGCCAGTATGAATCTACCACAAAAACCAGATAAAGACACAACAAGAAAAAGACATAACTATCAACCAACCAATATCTCCTAATGAACACAGATGCAAAAATTCTTAATAAACTCTTAACAAATTGATTCCAACAATGTTTTAAAAGAATAATACATGATGACCAAGTAGGGTTTACATCAGAAATGCAACAATTGTTTAAAATTTCAAAATCAACATAATTCACCACATTCACAGACAAAAAAAAAACAACAAAAAACATATGATCATCTCAACAGATACAAAATAAATGCTTGACAAAATCCAACATCAGCTAATGATAAAAACTCTTCACAAACTAGGAATAGAAGGAAACATCCTCAACCTGATAAATCTACAAACAACCATAACAACATACAATGAAAATGAAACATAATATGAAAGATGAATGCTTCCCCTAAAGGAGATCAGGAACAAAGCAAGGACATTCACTCTCACCATCTATACCCAATATTGTACTGGATGTTCTAGTCAGAGCAATAAGGTAATAAAAAATGAAAGGCAAACATAGACAAGGAGGAAATAAAACTGTTTTTATTTGCAGAAAGTATAATTGTTCTATGTAGAAAATCCAATAGGATCTATAAAAACACTACTAAAACTACTAAGGGGGTTTGGCAAGATTGTAGAATACAAGGTTAATTTACAAAAATGATATTTATACTAGCAATGAGTACGACATTTTAAAATTTTGAAACACCATTTGAAATGTCATTTTTAGTAGCATCAGAAATTATGAAAATCATTGTGCAAAAATCACAAGCATTCCTATACACCAATAACAAACAAACAGAGAGCCAAATCATGAGTGAACTCCCATTCACAATTGCTTCAAAGAGAATAAAATACCTAGGAATCCAACTTACAAGGGATGTGAAGGACCTCTTCAAGGAGAACTACAAACCACTGCTCAATGAGATAAAAGAGGACACAAACAAATGGAAGAACATTCCATACTCATGGATAGGAAGAATCAATACTGTGAAAATGGCCATACTGCCCAAGGTAATTTATAGATTCAATGCCATCCCCATCAAGCTACCAATGACTTTCTTCACAGAATTGGAAAACACTACTTTAAAGTTCATATGGAACCAAAAGAGCCTGCATTGCCAAGACAATCCTAAGCCAAAAGAACAAAGCTGGAGGCATCATACTACCTGACTTCAAACTATGCTACAAGGCTACAGTAACCAAAACAGCATGGTACTGGTACCAAAACAGAGATGTATACCAATGGAATAGAATAGAACCCTCGGAAATAATACCACACATCTACAACTATCTGCTCTTTGACAAACCTGACAAAAACAAGAAATGGGGAAAGGATTCCCTATTTAATAAATGGTGCTGGGAAAACTGGCTAGCCATATGTAGAAAGCTGAAACTGGATCCCTTCCTTACACTTTATACAAAAATTAATTCAAGATGGATTAGAGACTTAAATGTTAGACCTAAAACCATAAAAACCCTAGAAGAAAACCTAGGCAATACCATTTAGGACATAGGCATAGGCAAGGACTTCATGACTAAAACACCAAAAGCAATGGCAACAAAAGCCAAAATAGACAAATGGGATCTCATTAAACTAAAGAGCTTCTGCACAGCAAAAGAAACTACCATCAGAGTGAACAGGCAACCTACAGAATGGGAGAAAATTTTTACAATCTGCCTATCTGACAAACGGCTAATATCCAGAACCTACAAAGAACTCAATCAAATTTACAAGAAAAAAACAAACAACCCCATCAAAAAGTAAGCAAAGGATATGAACAGACACTTCTCAAAAGAAGACATTTATGCAGCCAATAGACACATGAAAAAATGCTCATCATCACTGGCCATCAGAGAAATGCAAATCAAAACCACAATGAGATACCATCTCACCCCAGTTAGAATGGCAATCATTAAAAAGTCAGGAAACAACAGGTGCTGGAGAGGATGTGGAGAAATAACAACACTTTTACACTGCTGGTGGGACTGTAAACTAGTTCAACCACTGTGGAAGACAGTGTGGTAATTCCTCAAGGATCTAGAACTAGAAATACCGTTTGACCCAGCCATCCCCTTACTGAGCATATACTCAAAGGTTTATAAATCATGCTGCTACAAAGACACATGTACATGTATGTTTATTGCGGCACTATTCACAATAGCAAAGACTTGGAACCAACCCAAATATCCATCAATGATAGACTGGATTAAGAAAATGTGGCACATATAAAAATCACAAGCATTCTTATACACCAGTAACAGACAAACAGAGAGCCAAATCAGGAATGAACTTCCATTCACAATTGCTTAAAAGAGAATCAAATACCTAGGAATCCAACTTACAAGGGATGTAAAGGACCTCTTCAAGGAGAAACAAACCACTGCTCAGTGAAATCAAAGAGGACACAAACAAATGGAAGAACATACCAACTCATGGATAGGAAGAATCAATATTGTGAAAATGGCCAGGGCCCAAGGTAATTTATAAATCAATGCCATCCCCATCAAGCTACCAATGAGTTTCTTCAGAGAGGGGAAAAACTGCTTTAAAGTTCATTAGGAACCAAAAAAGAGCCCGCATCTCCAAGACAATCCTAAGTCAAAAGAACAAAGCTGGAGCATCACGCTACCTGACTTCAAACTATACTACAAGGCTACAGTAACCAAAACAGCATGGTACTGGTACCAAAACAGAGATATAGACCAATGGAACAGAACAGAGTCCTCAGAAATAATACCACACATCTACAGCCATTTGCATCTTTGACAAACCTAGAGAAACAAGAAATGGGGAAAGTATTCCCTATTTAATAAATGGTGCTGGGAAAATTGGCTAGCCATAAGTAGAAAGCTGAAAATCCTTTCCTTACTCCTTAAGAAAATTAATTCAAGATGGATTAGAGACTTAAATGTTAGACCTAATACCAAAAAAAAAAAAACCTAGGTAGTACCATTCAGGACATAGGCATGGGCAAAGATATCATGTCTAAAACCACAAAAAGCAACGGCAGCAAAAATTACCCAAAATTGACAAATGGGATCTCATTAAACTAAAGAGCTTCTGCACAGCAAAAGACACTACCATCAGAGTGAACAGGCAACCTACAGAATGGGAGAAAATTTTTGCAATCAAACTCATCTGACAAAGGGCTAATATCCAGAACCTACAAAGAACTCAAACAAATTTACAAGAAAAAAACAAACAAACCCATCAAAAAGTGGGCAAAGGACATGAACAGACATTTCTCAAAAGAAGACATTCATACAGCCAACAGACACATGAAAAAATGCTCATCATCACTGGCCATCAGAGAAATGCAAATCAAAACCACAATGAGATACCATCTCACACCAGTTAGAATGGCAATCATTAAAAAGTCAGGAAACAACAGGTGCTGGAGAGGATGTGGAGAAATAGGAACACTTTTACACTGTTGGTGGGATTGTAAACTAGTTCAACCATTATGGAAAACAGTATGGCGATTCCTCAAGGATCTAGAACTAGATGTACCATATGACCCAGCCATCCCATTATGGGTATATACCCAAAGGATTATAAATTATGCTGCTATAAAGACACATGCACACATGTTTATTGCAGCACTATTCACAATAAAAAGATTGGAATCAACCCAAATGTCCATCAGTGACAGATTGGATTAAGAAAATGTGGCACATATACACCATGGAATACTATGCAGCCATAAAAAAGGATGAGTTTGAGTCCTTTGTAGGGACTTGGATGCAGCTGGAATCCATCATTCTTAGCAAACTATCACAAGAACAGAAAACCAAACACCGCATGTTCTCACTCATAGGTGGGAACTGAACAATGAGATCACTTGGACTCAGGAAGGGGAACATCACACACCGGGGCCTATCATGGGGAGGGGGGAGGGGGGAGGGAGTTATACCTGATGTAAATGACTAGTTGATGGGTGCAGCACAGCAACATGGCACAAGTATACATATGTAACAAACCTGCACGTTATGCACATGTACCCTACAACTTAAAGTATAATAATAATAAATAAATCATAAAAAAAAAAAAAAAAAAAAAAAAGATGATTCACTTTTTTATAATTCAACTTATTTTTACTCTACTTGAATTATTGCCTGGATTCCTATAGAGTCCAACTCTAGTTATCATCAACTAGAGCAGACACTCTCAGAATCTAATGAGAGATTATCTTGAAACCTATTAATATTGTCTGCTAACAAATAGTATGCAAATACTTGGATGTAGAATTTTATTATGTAAAGAAATGATATTCTATCTGTGATTTATTTTCAAAATAAAATAGAATAAAATCAAAAAAAAAAAAAAAAAAAAAAAAAAAAAAAAAAAAAAAAACAAGAAAATGTGGCACATATATACCATGGAATACTATGCAGCCATAAAAAAGGATGAGTTCATGTCCTTTGTAAGCACATGGATGAAACTGGAAACCATCATTCTGAGCAAACTATCGCAAGGACAGAAAACCAAACACCGTATGTTCTCACTCATAGGTAGGAACTGAACAATAAGAACACTTGGACACAGGGTGGGGAACATCATGCACTGGGGCCTGTCTTGAGGTGGGGAGAGAGGGGAGGGATAGCATTAGGAGATATACCTAATGTAAATGACAAGTTAACGGGTGCAGCACACCAACATGGCACATCTATACATACATAACAAACCTGCACATTGTGCACATGTACCCTAGAACTTAAAGTATAATAATAAAAAATAATTAAAAAAAGAAAATACTTAAGGATCAATTTGACAAAAAAAAAAAAAATACAACATCTGGACACTGAAAACCACAAAACACTGCTGGAAGAAATTACCCAAATAAATAAAAAGATACACCATTTCATGGGTCTCAAAACCAAATATTAAAATGTGAATTATCCCCAAACTGATCTACAGGTTCAATACAATCTCAACCAAAATTCCAGCAGGCTTGTTGGAAACTGACAAGATGATTCTAAAATTCATATGAAAATGCTTAGAGCCTCCAATAGCCAAAAGAACTTTGAAAAGGCAATGCAAAGTTGAAGGATATACACTATACTACCTCACAACTTACTATAAAGTCGCAGTACTCAAGACAGTGATCACTATGGTATTGATGTAAGAAAGACATAGAGTCCAGAAATAGAGCCACACATATATGGTCAATAAATTTTTATTGTGGTAAATATATATAACATATATTTACTATTTTAACTATTTTTAAGCATACAGTTCTGTGGCATTAAGTAATTCACTTAATGAACTATCATCACCATTCATCTCTAGAACTTTTTCATCTTGCAAAACTGAAACTCTGTCCCCTAACTCGCCATTCCCTTCTCCTCAAAGGCCCTGGCAAACACCATTCTATTTTGTGTTTCTATGAATTTGATTACTCTAGGTACCTCATATAAGTGGAATCATGCAGTATTTTTCCTTTTATGACTGGTTTCTTTTACTTAGCATACAGTCTTCAAGGTTCATCCATGTTTTAGCATATGTCAGAATTTCCTTCCAAACTTTTTAAGGCTGAATAAATTCCATGTATGTATTCAATATTGAGTTCCTGGATGTAGAGGCTTGTGCTATTAATTCTAGCTACTCTGGTAGGGGAATTGAGGCAGGAGAAGCACTTGAAGTCAGGAGTTCAAGACCATCCTGGCCAACATAATGAGACCCTGTCTCAGTCAGTCAATCAATCAGCAAACAATTTAAAAAATTAAAAAAACTGAGTTCCCTTTTGAGAGGTAGCTACTGCTCTAATCTAAGGCTTTGCACCACAAGTAGCATTGTAGGCATACATTCACACGACTATGAAACAAACCTGCACGTTATGCACATGTACCCTCAAGGATCTACAACTTAAAGTATAACAATCAATAAATAAATTTTAAAAAAAAAAAAAAAAAAAAAAGCTACTGCTCTAATCTAAGGCTTTGCACCACAAGTAGCATTGTAGGCAATTCACACGACTCTATAGAAATCTTGTCACCCATATTGCCACACATCAACAGCCATCTGATCTTTGATAAACCTGACAAAAACAAGAAATGGGGAAAGGATTCCCTATTTAATAAATGGTGCTGGGAAAATTGGCTAGCCATAAGTAGAAAGCTGAAACAGGATCCTTTCCTTACTCCTTATATGAAAATTAATTCAAGATGGATTAGAGACTTAAACGTTAGACCTAAAACCATAAAAACCCTAGAAGAAAACCTAGGTAATACCATTCAGGACATAGGCATGGGCAAGGACTTCATGTCTAAAATACCAAAAGCAACGGCAACAAAAGCCAAAATTGACCAATGGGATCTCATTAAACTAAAGAGCTTCTGCACAGCAAAAGAAACTACCATCAGAGTGAACAGGCAACCTACAGAATGGGAGAAAATTTTTGCAATCTACTCATCTGACAAAGGGCTAATATCCAGAACCTATAAAGAACTCAATCAAATTTACAAGAAAAAAACAAACAACCCCATCAAAAAGTAAGCAAAGGATATGAACAGACACTTCTCAAAAGAAGACATTCATACAACCAACAGACACATGAAAAAATGCTCATCATCACTGGCCATCAGAGAAATGCAAATCAAAACCACAATGAGATACCATCTCACCCCAGTTAGAATGGCAATCATTAAAAAGTCAGGAAACAACAGGTGCTGGAGAGGATGTGGAGAAATAACAACACTTTTACACTGCTGGTGGGACTGTAAACTAGTTCAACCACTGTGGAAGACAGTGTGGTAATTCCTCAAGGATCTAGAACTAGAAATACCGTTTGACCCAGCCATCCCATTACTGGGTATATACCCAAAGGATTATAAATCATGCTGCTATAAAGACACATGCACACGTATGTTTATTGCAGCACTATTCACAATAGCAAAGACTTGGAATCAACCCAGATGTCCATCAGTGACAGACTGGATTAAGAAAATGTGGCACATATACACCATGGAATACTATGCAGCCATAAAAGGGATGAGTTCGTGTCCTTTGTAGGGACATGGATGCAGTTGGAAACCATCATTCTCAGCAAACTATCACAAGGACAGAAAACCAAACATCGCATGTTCTCACTCATAGGTGGGAACTGAACAATGAGAACACTTGGACACAGGAAGGGGAACATCACACACCGGGGCCTATTGTGGGGAGGGGGGAGGGGGGAGGAATAGCATTAGGAGATACACCTAATGTAAATAACGAGTTAATGGGTGCAGCACACCAACATGGCACATGTATACATATGTAACAAACCTGCACGTTGTGCACATGTACCTTAGAACTTAAAGTATAATAAAATAAATGAATAAATAAATAAAAAGAAAATTATCTCCCCACATTATCTGACATTCTGCCAAAAATGATACTATTTTCTGTTACTAGATTTGCTGCTATCTATCCTGTAAGCTCTTTCTTCATTGCTTCATGGGTTTCCTCTTTTTTTTAAATTTTTTAAATTTTTTAGATGGAGTCTTTTTCTCTGTCACCCAGGCTAGAATGCAGTGTTGCGATCTTGGCTCACTGCAACCTCCGCCTCTCAGGTTCAAGCGATTCTCCTGCCTTAGCCTCCTGAGTAGCTAGGATTTACAGGTGTACACCGCCATGCCTGGCTAATTTTTGTATTTTTAGCAGAGATGCTTCACTGTGTTGGCCAGGCTGGTCTCGAACTCCTGACCTCAGGTGATCCGCCTGCCTCAGTCTCCCAAAGTGCTGCGATTACAGGCACGAGCCACTGTGCCTGGCCAGGTTTCTGTTAATTTTTATAAAATGTTTTCATTTGGGAAAAAACCCAGCCTCAATAAAAGAAGTCACAATTTTTTTTTTTTTTTTTTTTTTGAGATGAAGTGTCACTCTGTTGCCAAAGCTGGAGTGCAGTGGTGCAATCTCGGCTCACTGCAACCTCCAACTCCTGGGTTCAAGCGATTCTCCTGCCTCAGTCTCCCAAGTAGGTGAGACTATAGGCACGAGCCACCATACCTGGCTAATTTTTGTATTTTTAGTAGAGACGGGTTTTCACTATGTTGGCCAGGCTGGTCTTGAACTCCTGACCTTGTGATCCGCCTGCCTCGGCCTGCCAAAGAGCTGGGATTACAGGCGTGAGCCATAGCCAAATTACAATATTTTAACAAAGTAAGAGGTAAATGTTTCCTCTCACGCATATTTCCCTCTACATCAATCCACAGAGAAAACTCCCACAACGTTGTCCTTCCTGACTTGACAAATGTAAACCTAGACCTCTTCGAGAACTCTTTCTAATCATAACTACAAAGGATTGATCAGTTCAACTAATTTTTTATGAGATGCCAAGGTAATTCAGTGGGGAAAGGATGATCTTTTTATCAAATTACAATGAAACAGCTGGATGGCCATATTCTCCCAGTTTCATCCTTACCTCAAATATATACAAAAATTAATTTAAAAGGGATTGTAGGCCTAAATGTAAAAATCGAAACTATAAAAGTCCTAGAAGAAAATACAGGTAACAATCTTAGTGACTTTGAGTTGGGGAAAGATTTCTTGTATATGAAAAAAATAGCAAAAACAATAGGAAAAAAATTCAATAAACTGATGCCATCAAAATCAAAATTTTAATCTTCAAAAGCTACTATTACAAAATGAAAAGGTTAAGTTATAGATTTGTAGTAAATATTTACAGAACACATATCTGACAGAAAACTTGTATCTTGTATAAAAACTCTTGGCCAGGCATAGTGGCTCATCCCTGTAATCCCAGTACTTTAGGAGGCTGAGGTGGGAGGATCAATTGAGGCCAGGAGTTTGAGACCAGCCTGGGAAACAAAGTGAGACCTAATCTCTGCAAAATATAAATAAATATAATAATTAGTCGGGTGTGATGGCACATACCCATAGTCCCAGCTACTTGGGAGGCTGAGGCAAGAAAATCATTTGAGTCCAGGAGTTTGAAGCTGCGGTGAGCCAAGACTGCGCCAGGACACTCCACCAACCTGAGCAAGAGTAATACCTTGCCTCAAAAAAATAATAATAAATAAAATAAAAATAAAAAGCAAAAAAACACAACTCAATGAGAAAAAGTTTAAAATGGGCAAGATTTGAACACATACTTCACCAAAGAAGGTATGAGGGTGAAAAATAAGCACACTAACATATTCAACATCATATGTCATTAAGGAAATGCAAATTAAAACCACAACAAGATACCATTACACACCCACTAGAATGGCTAGAACGAAAAAGACTGAAGAAGACTGACCATACATAGTGTTGATGAGGATATGGAGCAACTGGAATTCTCATACAATGCTGGTGACAATATAATGTGGTACAACCACTTTGGAAAACAATTGTAAACTTACACCAGCCATTCTACTCCTAGGTATTTTTATTTCCAAGAGAAATAATAGCATATATCCACACAAAAACCTGCACACAAATGTTTGTTAACAGCTTTATATGTAAAAGCCAAAAAGTAGAAACAACCCAAAAATCCACACACAAGTGACTGCATAAACAAACCGCAGCATCATACAATGGAATACTACTCAGAAAATTAAAAACCCAACTATTAACACATGGATGAATCTCAAAAACCATGCTGAATAAAGCCAGGTTTTAAAAAGGGGGCATACTACATGATTTCATTTATAAAAAATTTTAGAAAATACAAACTACGGTGACAGAAAGCAGAGCACTGGTTGCCTAGGGACTGCGACAGCAATGGATTACCAAGGGTTATGAGGAAATCTGCAGGGCGACAGATGGTTCATTATTTGATTTTGGTGATGATGTCACAGGTATATAGTACAGTAAGCTCTCCCTCACCCATGGTTTTGCTTTCCACAGTTTCAGTTTCCCATGGTCAACTGCAGTCTGAAAATATTAAATGGAAAATTCCAGAAATAAACAATTTTTAAGTTTTAAATTGTGCACCATTCTGAGTAGCATGATGAAACCTCAAGTTGCCCTGCTTTGTCCCACCTGAAATGTGAATCACCCCTTTGTCCTGCATATCCACATTGTATATGCTACTCATCCCTTTAGTTATCAACATCTTCTTGGCTTCATGATCCAAGACCACCTAAATAGATGATGATTCTTCTGACATATCATCAGAGGTCAACAGTACCTAATGTTATGTCATAATGTCTATATCCTTCACCTCACTTCATCTTATCATGTACGCATTTTATTATCTCACATCATCACAAGAAGAAAGGTGAGCATAGGATGATATTTTAAGAGAGAGACAGACAGAGACCATGTGTACAAAAGTTTTATTATAGTATATTGTTATAAGTGTTCTATTATTAGCTTTTGCTGTTAATCTCTTACAGTGCCTAATTTATAAATTAAACTTTATGATAGGTATGTATGTATAGGGAAAAAACATATATATGTGTGTGTATACATACACACACACATATATATATAAAACATATATGTATGTATATATACACATACATATATATATATATGGTTTGCTACTCTGTGTTTTCACATATCCACTGGGGGATCTTGGAATGCATCTCTCATGTATAAGGGAGACTACTGTATGTCTGTCAAAATGTATACAGTATATTTTAGATATATGCATGTATTATATGTCAATTACACTCTAATAAAGCTGTAAAAAAGACTTACAGAAAAAAGTCCTCTTCTTCATCTGAATCATCTTCCAAAAGATTTCTCTGTCAAAAAAACAAAAAGACTTGAGTTTTCAGATTCAGAGGGCTTACAAAATGCCACAGAGGAGTAATGAAATAAGTCCCATACTAGTGAAATATCTTAACTCCAAGTGTCCATAAAGAGGGAAAAGTAATTACATATCCTTCACTGGAAGCTAGAAGATTTGGGACAACATTTATAGACTTTGCAAAGAAAATGCTCATAATTATAGAATCCTATAACTGACTAAAAAAGGTAGAAAGGTCACTGAAGCTGGTATGGGAGTGAGGAACTGCAGGTAGTCAGGAGGGAGCAAGTCCCCTCTCCTTCCTTCTGACTGCCAGTGTCTGTCTATTGGCAGAACTTAGGGAGCCAGGTGGAAAGAAGAAATATAATTTGTGGATTCCAACTGCAGCATCAGAGAAGAGTACAGAGGGATAGTTTGGAGCTGAGGACAAGGGCTTAAAAATGGTCATGTTCTACTTTTTAGCTACTCTACCCACAAACAGTCCCCTAAACAAATCTGAACTTCCAAACAAAAGCAACCTTACTTTTACAACATACAACAATTTTCCTTAAAATGAGGACAGTCTCACCTTCTCCCCAAAAGGGGTGGGTATAAAGTCCAAAAGGTGGCTAAAGAAGAGTAAAACCCAGACCTTTTCAGACACACAAGAGCTCAAATAGTATACAAGGAGCCCTCATCCTAAATGCTTGGGACCAGAAGTATTTCAAATTTTGGATTTTAGAATATTTGCATATATATAAGGAAACATCTTGGGGATGGGACCGAAGTCTCAACACAAAATTCATCATGCTTCATAAAGACCTTGAGTTTCAAATACACCTTATATACATGGCCTAAGGGTAATTTTACACAATATTTTTTAATACCTTTGTGCATGAAACAAAATTTTGACTGCGTTTTGACTGCAACCCATCACATAAGGTCAGGTGTGGAATTTTCCATTGTGGCATCATGCTGGTACTTAAAAAGTTTCAGATTTGGGAGCATTTTGGATTTTCAGATTAGGGATGCTCAAACTGTACCACTTGTTGTAGGCGGAATAATAGCTCCCAAAGATGTTCATTTCCTAATTACGAAAACCTGTTTTTTTGTTTTGTTTTGTTTGAGATGGAGTCTTGCTCTGTCGCATAGGCTGGAGTGCAGTGGTGCAATCTCGGCTCACTGCAACCTCCACCTCCCGGGTTCAAGCGATTCTCCTGCTTTAGCCTCCCAAGTAGCTGGGACTACAGGTGCGTGCCACCACGCCTGGCTAATATAATCACCAAAACCTGTGAATGTGTTACCTTGAATGGTAAAAGGGACTTTGCAGATGTGATTACGGATCTTGAGAAGAAAAGATCATTATGAATTATTCATATGGGCCCAATGCAGAGAAGAGAGAGAGAGAGACAGACAGACAGACAGACAGACATTACACTGATGGTTTTGAAGACACAGGAAGGGGCATGAGCCTAAAAAGGTAAACAGCCTCTAGGAGCTAGGAAAAGCAAAAGAACAGTTTCTTCCCTAAAGCCTCCAGAAAGAACACAGCCCTACTGGCACCTTGATTTTAGCCCCATAAGCTCATTTTAGACCTCTGGTCACCAGAACCATAAGACAATAAATTTGTGTTGTTTCAAGTCTGTGGTAATTTGTAGCAGCAGCAATGGGAAATTAATACACTACCCATGTACTTTTTCTGAGGAAATTCCTCAAGGAATTACAGCAGCCAAAAAGAAAATGAAATCAAAACAAAGACCTTAAGACTGAGATGGATGATGCAATCAACGAATCTAATACAATGTGTGGCCAAATCTAAATAGTTGATGATAATGTGACTGTAAACAATAAGTTAAAGCTTTTGAAAAAAATACGTATTATACAGAAAAGCTTAAAAAGAATCTAAAACTTTTCCAACAAAGCCCAGAAGCTGGGAGTGGGAGAGTGAAGTGAGGAAGTGAAAGCATTGCCAATATGGTCATCTTGACGAGGAGTGGAATGGAGGAAGTGGGAACAGGACTAGAATTAAAAAGTAAAACAAGGGAAGGGGCTTAGTTTTTGGTATGTTGACAGAGAACACAGATTAATACTACCATTAAAATATAAAGTTAGTAACAAAAGAGAGAGGGAAGGAGGCGGAAGGGAGTAAAATATCTAAACTGTGGTTTAGATATGGTGGTTCTGGGGGCAAGGAGGAAGATGAGTGAAAATAATCAATCTAGCATAAGGGAAGGCATAAGAGAATCTAGCATAAAAGGCATACGGGAAAAGGAAAATATAAGAAATACAATGAATATCACTATATCTACGTATAATATATGACATATACTAAAGAGTGAAAAAAATGAAAGAAGGATGTATTCAATATTCATTTAACAAGTATTTTGGGCATCTTTTACGTGCTTCTATGTGCACTGTTTTAAGTACTAAGCACTGGTTTTGAACAAAAAGTCTGAGCTCTCACAGAAAAACAAGATTGCGACAAATGCTACGCAGAGAATTAAAACAGTGATGGGACAGAAAGTGATGGGGTGACTATGTGAGATTAGGCTGTCATAAAAAATCACTCTGAAGAGGTGAAATTTAAGCTGAGATCCAAATAACAAAGAGTCAGCCAAAGATTAGGGTGAAGAGCATTCACTGCTGCAGGACTAGCTGGCTGGCACAGAAAAAGTCCGAGTGTATTAGTTATTCACAATAAATGTGACTAGTTTGAATGTCCCCATTTAATAACAAAAACTATATGTAATCAGGGTTCAAAAAAATTCTAGCCAATATCTGTTTGCAAGAAATTCATCTAAAACAAATATCGAATAAAGGATGGGGAAAAGCAGGGGTAGAAAACATACATCAGCAAATTCTAACAAAAAGACTGTTACAGTTAGCAATATAAAGAGGAATTTTAGGACAAAGTATTAAACAATCAAATAAGATGATTTTACAATAATAAAATGTACAATCCATCAAGAAGATTTAATAGCAACGAATGTTTAAATACCTAATAATATAGCTTAAAATATCTAAAACAAAAGCTGTGCAAATTATGAGAAAGCTAGTAAGAAAAAGAGACATTATAGAAGAACAAAGAATAGAAATAGATAATACCCAATAGAAGAAATGGCCAATGACCACATGAAATGTTTAAAACCAATTAATATTCAAGGAAATGCATTAGGTCATTTTTTAAATAAGTATTTCTTGAGTAATATTCCAGCTAACAAGTAACAGTTACATCAAAATCATAGGAAGGATTTAACATAACCTTCAGAGATGGAGAGGCCAAATACAAAAAAAAACTAGAACTTTGAAACTAAACAGCAAATCTTATTTTATTTTCCTTTATGGGTAAGCCATAAATGACATTTAATAAAATCCAAAAAATAGAAATTACGCAAGTCATATTCTCTGACCATAATGCGATGGAAAAAGGAAGTTTAAAAATACTCTTCTCAGCTGGGTGCAGTGGCTCACACCTGTAATCCCAGCACTCTGGGAGGCCAAAGTAGGGGGACTGCTTGAGCCCAGGAGTTCAAGACCAGCATGGGCAACATAGCAAGACCGTGTATCTATGAAAAAAAAAAAAAATTAGCCAGGCATGGTGGCTCATGCCTGTAGTCCTAGCTATTCAGTAGGCTGAGCTGGGAGGATCTTTTGAGCCCAGGAATTTGAGGTTACAGTGAGCTATGATCATGCCACTGCACTCCAACTTGGGTGACAAAACGAGACTCTGTAGCAAAAAAACTCACAAAAAACAAAAAACACTCTTCTCATGAACTCTTATGTTAAAATGTAAATAAAATTAGATTATTTTGAAATGAAAGACACTGGGAAGATCACAGGTCAAAATCTGCAGAGTACGGCCACAGCAGTACTTAAAGGAAAATGGGACTTTAGATATATTTTGTTATGAAATCACAAAGATTGAAAATATATAAAATAAATATTTAACTTTTAAGATGGGTAAGTTATTCCTAAAAAACACGTAACTCCAGAAATCTGAAAGAAAAAGATTAACATATTTGATTACATAAAAATTTGAAACTTGAACATACTATACATTGAATTTGGCTACAACTTTCTCTGCTTTACATACATTTTTCAAAATTGACATAGATTGTATGAATTACAAACAAGTTCCGAGAGGTGATTTTACTGCATACATTTCCATACTTCAGTCTTCATCTTACACAAAGTTAGATGTGACTTAGAGGCTCTCTGTCCAGGACTGAGGTATTTACCTGACATATCTCAGATATCAGTCAATCAACTGTCAGCATTTATTGATCATCTTCCAGGATATTAATGCTTTGCAAGCATCTCTGGGTAAGTGACTAAAAATTTCCTTGGGACAATAAGAGGCTCAGATTATTCTAACCGATGATTTAAAAAATATTTCAACATATTTTGTGCACGCTGATCACTGAATATTCATCAGGAGCTTTCAGTCAGCTTGTACTGAATGCACATCAAGTCTGTGTTGTTTTACACTGAATTCCTTTATAGGTTCACAATTGGTATCATTTACTTTAACAAACTGACATTTATTCTCTGAACGGGTTTAGTATTTCTCCAAACCTTCTGCTTTGTAAAGACATGCTTTTTTTTTTTTCCTTTTTGAGATGGAATTTCACTCTGTCACCCAGGCTGAAGTGCAATGGCACAATCTCAGCTCAGTGCAACCTCTGCCTCCCAGATTCAAGCGATTCTCCTGCCTCAGCCTCCTGGGTAGCTAGGATTATAGGTGTGCACCACTGTACCCAACTAATTTTTGTATTTTTGGTAGAGACGGGTTTCACCATGTTGGCCAGACTGGTCTCCAACTCCTGACCTCGTGATCTGCCTGCCTCGGCCTCCCAAAGTGTTGGGATTACAGGCGTAAGCCACCATGCCTGGCCAAGACATGCTTTTGATAGTAATTCTTCAGTGTATGGAATTCCAGCACAGGTATGTCAAATTTTCTGAATCACTTTTTCTTGGAGGTTTATCTTGAAAGATATTACATAAAGAAAGAGACCCTGGCTTATCCCTGTGAGTGATTTCTCAATCCCTGATCATTCTCTGCCTTCTCTCTGCCACAGCCTTCCCAGTTCACCCAGATTGGTTTATTTCCTCAAGGCATTTCTCAATTCCTTGCATGGGGAAATAGCTCAAGCAGACACTAAGAGTTTCACCATGGCGTGGAGGCAAAGACAGGTGACCAAAATTGTTGAAACTGCACCAAATGCTGGTAAGCAGTTGAAATTATGGCAAAGAAGGAATAATTGGATTTGGTAACATGGAAATCATTGGTGACTCCTTAAAGTTTATTTTTTAAAGCTTGCTAACAATTAGTCTATTGGTGGATTCTATTCCCCATAAAAAAAAAAAAAAAAAAAAAACAGGCTGAGAACAGTGTCAAATGTCTGTAATCCCAGCACTTTCCAGCACTTTGGGAGGCCAAGGCAGATGGATCACTTGAGCTGAGGAATTGGAGACCAGCGTGAGCAACACGGCGAGACCCCATCTCTATAAGAAAAACAAAAACTAGCCGGGTGTGGTATCATGCACCTGTAGTCCTTGCTACTCAGGAGGCTATGGTGGGAGGATAGCTTCAGCCCAAAAGGTGGAGGCTGCAGTGAGCCGTGATAGCACCACTGCACTTCAGCCTCAATGACAGAGTGAGACCCTGGTCTCAAAAAATAAAAACAAACCATCAAAAACACACAAAACCCAAAAAGCTGTACAAAGGGTTAGATTAAGGGGAAGAAAACGTTTCCTGTGTTGTACTAAAATAAACTTAGGGCTAAAAGTCATAAGATGGTGGACAGAGTGGATAATATGAAGTTCTGAGGTTGTCCAAAAAGAGCATGTAAAACAAAGCAGACTAAAAGCTTTGCAAAGGCACAGATTATGTCATCCAATTTTTAGCCCAGTGCCTAGCACACAGTAGGCGGTCAATATATATTTGTCGAATGAATCAAGGCAAGAAGGAAGGGAAGGAGGGCTTCAGAATGGTGCATTAAAAAAATAAGAATGTGAATTATTTCCCCCAATAAATATGTATTATTTATTCTAAAAGTAATCTGCCTACAACATTCATATAAAATGTCTTTCAAAATGCTGCATAATTTCTAGATTCATGTATCTTTGCACGGAATGTTCTGGAATAAACTAGAAATTGAAGCATTATATGAAAGATACTCTGGAACCTAAGATAATTACAGGTCTGGAGACCTTTATTTGGAATTCCAAAATCTAAAAGTTTCTGAAAATCAAAAGGTTTTGGAGGAAACTCTGACCTGAACTGATGTTAGCTAGTTTATTTACACACTTTATTTACATTAGTTAGGTATAACTAAATATACACTTCACTGAGAAATACTAATATTTTTGGAGGCACTGGTCCAGGCCCCAAAAATGCTGTTACATAATATGTTCTTAACTTTCTAAAATCTGAAAAATTCCAAATATATTCAGCTTCAAAGTTCTTAAAAAGATATTGTGTATTTGTATAAAACTCCCTTTCAAAAACTAGAAAGAAGCTATGAGAATAATGATTTGATCAATAATAGAAGTAGGATTCAGTTGTCACCAATCTGAGTAACATGTTTTTAAATACATTTACTATGAAGAAAACAATTAGGATTAGAATATAGTCATAAACTGGGCCGGGCGCGGTGGCTCAAGCCTGTAATCCCAGCACTTTGGGAGGCCGAGACGGGTGGATCGCAAGGTCAGGAGATCGAGACCATCCTGGCTAACACAGTGAAACCCCGTCTCTACTAAAAAATACAAAAAACTAGCCGGGCGAGCTGGCAGGCGCCTGTGGTCCCAGCTACTCGGGAGGCTGAGGCAGGAGAATGGCGTGAACCCGGGAGGCGGAGCTTGCAGTGAGCTGAGATCAGGCCACTGCACTCCAGCCTGGGCGACAGAGCGAGACTCCGTCTCAAAAAAAAAAAAAAAAAAAAAAAAGAATATAGTCATAAACTTTTGATTTTCCTATTATTAATTAATTAATTAATTTTTGAGACAGGGTCTTGCTCTGTTGCTCAGGTTGGAGTACAGATCACAGTTCACCACAGCCTTTATCTCTCAGGCTCAGGTGATCCTCCTGCCTTAGCCTCCCGAATAGCTGGAACCACAGGCGCGTGCTACCATGCCTCACTAATTTTTAAAAAAATATTTGTAGAGACAGGGTCTCCCTAGGTTGTCTAAGATGGTCTTGAACTTCCGGGCTCGAGCTATTCTGCTGCAGTGTCCCAAGTGCTGCGACTGCAGGCATGAGCAACCGTGCCCGGATGGTTTTTTTCTATTATTTACAAAGGGAATGAAAACATATTTTGAATCTTTTGTTTTTAAAGCTTAAGATTCTGAACTTACCCTTTCACTTTTCACAGAACCCGTGACATCATCATCATTGAGGTGGCGCTTAAACTTGGGAGGCATATTTTTTACTTGTGAAGTATTTTCTACTTCTCAACAGGATAATCACTGCCTTAAAGAGAAAATAAATTTCATCAGATTTGAGACTTTGGGGTATAAGCTAAAGTATTTAAAACAATATACACAAGACCCCGTATAATGGTGACTCCCTCATTTTTCTGACTTCAGTTCCTCCCCTCTCACTTGTTCCATTCCAGTGAATGGGGCCTCCATGCTAGACCTCAACACATAAGAAATAGTTAAAACTATGAGAAAATGGATGTAATTGCCCTAAGAGAACATGTGTAGGATATGAGTGACTTAAGATAGATTTTTATAAAATGAAAGAGCAGACAGTAGAGGGAAGATGTCTCACTGAGACATTAAATGCTTTACAATTTAAATTTGGAGTCAGAAGACAGGATAACATGTCTATTTCTCTCACTTTTAGTTGGCTGCTTAAACAATGATTCAGTTTCTTCATGTGTAAAATAGTGATTTTCAGGCTTCGGCAGAGTTGGGATGGTCAAATTGGATAATACATGCAAAAATATTCTGCAAACTATAATGTCCCATTGGTACTCCATAAAAAGGGGTAAGTTTGGTAAGTACTGTGTGATATTGTGATTTATAAAATATATATATATATATATTTGGTTTTAATCCCCATTTCCTGACATATCCTTGGAATCCCTGCAGTGATGTGTCTTGTGTATGCTAGTAAGATGCCTGGTAGCTTAGCCCCCAGATAGATTCAAGATGGAGGCTGGTCACAGAAAAACCTAGGTATGATTATAAGACTGTGACTTTTCAGCCCCAACCCCTAGCTTCCTGGGAGGGGAGGAGGGCTCCAGGTTGAACTGATTTCCAATGGCCAATGATGTAATCAATCATGCCTACTAATGAAGACTCCATAGAACCCAAAAAGGACAGGGTTCAGAGAGCTTCCCGAAAGCTGAACAAGTAGAGGGTTCCTGGACGGTGGCACACCTGGAGAGGGCACAGAAGCTCTGTACCCCTTGCCCTATGCACCTCTTCCATCTGGCTGTTGATCTCTATCCTTTATAATAAACCAGTAAACAAAGTGTTTCTCTGAATTCTGTGAGCCACTCTAGCAAATAAATGGAACACAAGGAAGGGATTGTGGGAACTATGATTTATAGCCAGTCAGTTGGAAGCACAGGTAAAACAACCTGGAACTTGTGACTGGCACCTGAAGGGGGGAATCTTGTAGGCTTAAGCCCTCAACCTGCAGGATCTGATGCTATCTCTAGGTATACAGTATCAGAATTGAATGAGAACACCCAGCTGGAGAACCTGCTGCAGAACTGCCTGCTTGCTTGTGAGGAGAAGTCTTTTTGGGGTCACAGGAGTATTCTGTGTTGAGAGAGAATAGGAGAAACTCAATTTTTCTTCTATCAAAACAACTGGATTAAACAAAACTAGTTTTCTTTGCTACAGAATGACTCACATCCTGTTATATGCTAATATGCATTGTGACTTTCCAGGAAAATGCTTGTGTATGCAACATATTAAAAATTTTTTTTTGAGAAAAAGTTGTTCTATGCAAATAATGAATTTTCAGTATTTTTGACTAGATGGTAGATGAATACTCAGCAATTCAGGATAGCTCAGAAATAATGTTATACTGTGTGCTAGGCACTGTGCTCAGTGATATGCATGCATTTTCTTTTACTCTTTATGACCCTTCTTTGAAGTAGGCACCAAGAAACTAGGAGAAAACTAAAGTTTAGTAACGATAACGTTAGTCACTACACTCATTGAAACAGCAGAGATACAGGCCTAAATTAATCAATGGCTGTGCATTATCAGTTTTAACTGTTTTTTTCAATTAGTTGCTCATCAGGTTTACAGAATTCTGTTCTAGAAAGACCCACTTCCTGGTAACAACCCAATAGTCCTGTTTCCTTCTCCACAAGAAGAAACACAGCCCTTTAAATTAGGTATAGTTAGATATCAGTTTGTTGGTTAATGATATACACTTAAAAAAGAATAATCCCAGAATCATGTTTCACGAACCAAATAAAAGTAATATTTTAAGTCAGCTGCTTGTCAAAACAAACGGACACAAACACTTTTCTTTGGTAAGAAATGCTTCCAAATCAGAAATTATTCACTTGTAACAAAAACCAAACTCTTGCTGCCTAACAGCTCTTGAGTTCTTGGTTCCACAATATTTCTGTCACATACATCTGGCCCTTTTATTCCTCATACTTTGATTTCAGAATACTTAATTCTTGCAGAAATGTAACAGAATGCATGGAAAAACAGATGACAAGGCAAATTACTGAAGAACTTGTGCTTTTAACTATATCTGTATTTAGATTTTAACCCCTGCAAAGAGGCTCCCTCAACATCTCAAAGCAAACAACAGGCTGACTTATATAATGCCTTTATGAGACATAGGGTAAAACTACAATCTTAAGGAGGAGCAAACCCCATATTCAGGTCTCTTAATCCCAGGAAACCATGTGCAACAAATAGAAAGCCCATCAGCAAAGCAGTAGGCAGATTAATTAGCTACCTTGATGAACTTTGACGTTATTTGCAACTGGTGATTATTAGTAACTGATGACATGTGTATCAAACAACTAGTAGAAATGAATCATGCTCAGAAAGTAGACAAGAATATAGTCCGCCTAAGATTCTCCTACAAAAAAGACATGTGAATTCAGGTGTTTGTGACTAGGTATACATGTAAATAAGAGAGCCATCATGTACTTCCACATTGAGGACAGACCACCACTATAAAATTCACTTAAAAAAGTCACATCACCGTATGCTTCTTATACATCGGCATATACTTAAATGTCTATGTATGCATTTTTGTAAGTAGTACGTTATCTAGTCAACAGCTTTGAATCTGGGCAGAGGCTCTCCTTTTCCCAGCCTCCATTCCCTTTCTGACTCGTCTTCCTTGTCTGTCATCAGCCGTCTTGCTTGATGCAGTTTCACAGAAATAAAGTGACTTGGATGGACACAAACCGGAGATGTCATTTGCAAAACCTGTCAAGTGTAACGATTCACCCCCACCTTCCGGTCATTATAAACACAGCAGGGTTGGCGCTCTTTCTCCTGAGCCCTTTAAATACACAATTCCAGGCAGCTCCGTTCACCCCCCACACCCAATCTGTCGCACCAGGCCACGTCCCTGGATATATCTGCTCCTAACACTGGCCCTTCCTGCCCCACGGTACCCCCTGGCATTCCTGACTGCATCCCACTCTTAACAAACCTTCCCCATCCATGGCACTGTTTTCTTCCCATCACCCAGAGTTCCCTTCCATTCCAATTCTTCTCTTCCTCAACTGCTCCCCGTCCGCACACCCCTGTCCTCGTCTTCCTTCCTCACGACACCCCGGGCCCCAGCCTTTTCCCACTCCGGGGTCCCTTCCTAGATGCCGGAGGCCGGCCGACCAGCCCGACTAGGACGTCGGGGGGCGGCGAGGCAGGGCGTCTTCTTCGTTTCCTTCCTCCTCACACCAGCCCCTCCCGCTGGGAACAGGCCAGCGCCAGTACCTGAGGCTCCCGGGGAACTCCCGGCAGCTCTCCCGGGCTGGCGGTGCTGGGCGGGCGGGGGAAGGAGTGGGAAGCCGAGGTAAAAAGCTGGGAGGGGGAGACAGTGGATGCAGACCCGGCGTCGGCCGCAGCGCCGCAGAAGCGCCTCCGCTCATCGAGCCGATCGGCGCTCGGCGGCCTGGCGCCAGGCGGAGAGGGCGGGTCCAGGGCACGGAGATAGTCGAGGAAGTCGATTCCGCCGAACGCGCTTCGCCTAAAAGAGCCCGGACCCACACGCAGTTTAGGTGCAGCTTTCCAAGGTTATGCTGTGCTTTAGGGGAGGAGCGACCACCGGTTCTCCAGGTTCCGGTCGCGATCCGGTGGACCTGCTTCGGTTTCGTCTGGGGCCTTTTCTGAAGAAAGGAGATCTGTTCGATCCCTTGTTTACAGAATTAGCTACACTTGGAAAGAGATGTTAGGGGTTCCTAGGCCAGGCTCCTCCCTTTAGATAGGTGGAATATCTGGTTCAGAGAGGAGACTGACTTAAAGTTACACAGCTAGGCCGGGCGCGGTGGCTCAGGTAATCCCAGACTGACTCGAGACCATAAAGTTACACAGCTGAACAAGCCAGCTACTCGGGAGGCTGAGGCGGAGAATGGCGTGAGCTTGCAGTTTGAGATAGATACGGGTGAACGAGGGTCTCGTTACACAGTGTTTAGATAGATTTTCTTTTCTGGTATCCCTTAGTTGTAACCTGAAAGCCTTCAGGTTTCAGGGAAATCGCCCTTGCCAGGCCATTCCGCCACTCTGCCCATTCCTCCCTCACTCCCTCCCCCTCCGCCCAATTTGGTATCATGTTTAGGTCTCGAAGCCCGCTGTAGCTGGCTACCAAAAACAATTCCTAATTTTGTTTTTCCGTTCTCTTATTTGTTTTATTATCCATTCCTCCCACGCCCCAGCTGGATTATTTTACTCATTGAATCATATTCACTACACATCTTTTAAAATGAATACAGTGTCTATGGGTCCTATGTTGATAGAGTATTTTAACTGTCTGAAATGCTTTGCCAGGCACTTTCTAAAGATATAAAAATAAGAGGGGGTGTTCAAGAACAAGAGTAGACAAAACAGCAGGAGGAAAGATCTGAGGACACTAAAGGAAAGGAAAGAATAGACACCCTCTTACCAAAAAGTTGCTCTTCTTTTGATTTTTTTTTTAATGTAAAACTGTACTAACGAATTTGAAAAATGCCATGACTAAGGCAATGATGCTCAACTCTGATTCACTTGGAGTTGAATCACTTGGAAAGCTTTTAATACTGCGTAGGTGCCCACGTGTTACCTAGATTCTGATTTAAATGGTCTGAGATTTAGAAACAGCCGTTGGGTTGTCAGTTGAAGGTTCTGAAAGCTTGATGCTAAACTCAGTTGCCTGTGTTTATGCCAAGTTGCTGACTTGGACTGAAACGGCCCACTTAGAAACCTCTCATGGTTTATATCTCTGTCTAGGCGTGATAGTGGGACTACCCCCAGACTCCACAGGTAACCCAGACATCATTTTTCCTTTTACAGCTGATTTTTTCTTTTGAGACGAGTTATCACTTCTTCTCCCAGGCTGGAGTGCGGTGACACAATTATACCTCACAGCAGCTGTGAACTCCTGGTCTAAAGTGATCTTCCTGCCTCTGCCTCCCAAGTAGTTGGAATTACAGGCACAAGCAGCTGTGCCCAGCACTTACAGTTGATTTTATGTCTATATATTTGCATGTTATAGGATATTTTCTGGCTTTGGTGCCTTAGCCAGTTGGAGCTTTAGCTAGTTATAGCCTCGTCTCTTGTGCATAGACAACTTAAGGTGTGGTCAGTGAGCTCCAACAGCACGTCATTGCATAGCTTTTATGGATAATCCTTTCTTTGGGTTTCTTTGTTTTTTAACCATAATTCTTTAGTCCCACCAGTCATTTTGGAATGGTCACTTAGGAGAGGGGTAATGCAAGTCCCACCCTTTAATCACCTGAACAAAGTCCCTTTGACTATCCCCAATATTTGCGAAACTTAGAAAATGTCATTTTACAGTTAACGTGAATCAAATATACCAGTAAGCCTAAAATATTATAAGTAGCACTGAGCTTAGAATCAGAACTCTAAATAAGTAACTCAATAAGCAACTTGAGTTACTTATTTCCTCCATTTTCTTTTTAGTGAGCTTCAGTTATTCAGATGTTAGTCCTCTAATTTTCTTTTCCCCTTTTGCAACATGACACCTTCATCCTTAAGAGTGCCTGCTGTCCTCCGAGCTAGAGAATCAGCGTTTTGCTTATTCTCCCAAGACTAAATCTCTGGGCTTTTGATGGGATAACAAAGGGAATCTGAGCATCTGATTCATTCTTAAACAGACTTTCTACCATTCCCCCTTTATTTCTAGCTCACATCATGCTCTCTTCAGCTTTACCCGGTGCTTCCAATTCCAGAGCCTTGTGCAGGGTTTCACTGTGTGCATCAGGTTGCTTCATGGCCTGCTTGGAATTCCTACTTTTCAAGTCTGCTAAGGTAATTGCTTCTTGATTCATCTCCCTTCTAGCTTTCAATATTTAATTGCTAAATGTTCAACATTACTTAAAATGTAAAAGTGAACAAGGAAATACCATTTTTCCTCTATCAGTGACTGAGAAAGGAGTTGAGCAGAAGATCTTCAATCCAGTCTCTCCTCTCGTAGGGAAATACTCTCAGGAAAGCAAGCAAGCGAGCGTGTAATTTTTATAAATATGGTAATTACAGACCTCCTGGCAAACAGACCAGTGGTATTTGCTAGCTGAAGAGTCCATATTTATGGAATTCCTCTATCAAGATGTCCCGGATTGTCCTGGGATTGTTTATGGTAAACACATTAAGAATCGATCTGGTAATCCCAGCACTTTGGGAAGCTGAGGCAGGCGGATCACTTGAGGTCAGGACTTACCAGCCTGGCCAACATGGTACAACCCCATCTCTACCAAAAATACAAAAATTGGCTGGGTGTGGGGGCATACACTTGTAATCCCATCTGCTCAGGAGGCTGAGGCAGGAGACTCGCTTGCACCGGAGAGGCAGAGGTTGCAGTGAGCAGAGAGCGCGCCACCGCACTCCAGCCTGGTAGACAGATCGAGACTCCCTCTCACAAAACGAAACAGAATCAGTGTGGATTTCAGGGGTACGATTAACTGGAAAATACCGCGGAAGTTATATAACAGCGTAAAATGGAAGTGTTTTGTAACTGAGTTGGCTCCTTCTGTGTAAGTGGGATGACTATATTCTTGGTTTAGAAACCACATCTGTCCTGGGCCAGGATGCATCCAAAGCAAGAAGAAAGGACCTGGGAATTACTGGTGTTCTTGAAATTATTAGTAAAGCTTGATACTGAGTAAAATGTCTGATTTGACAGTTTGGTCCTTTGTGTCAGCTCAATGACAAAAATAAAAAAATTGATACTACAGTATTGGGGGTGTGTGTGTGTGTGTAGTATGAGAGCAGGGTGGGAGGAACAAGCATTCTTAAACACTTAGTAGGAGTATAAAAATTGGTGCATTTTTTAAAAAATTCACAGTAATTATATGTATCAAAACTTTATATGAAGTTCTTTTTGATCTAACAATTTTACTTCTAAAATTTATCCCATGGGTATACAGGTTGTATATAAAAGTATTCTATAAAAATATCTGTTACAGGATTTTTGTAATAGAGTGAAAAAAAACCTCTTAACTGTTCAGCAATAGGAAATCGCTGAAATAAGTCATAATGTAGCCATTCAATAGAATGGTATGTAGCCATTAAAATAAACTAGATAGATCTATATGTGCTCACATGGAATACCTGTATGATGCTATAAGGTGAGAAAAGTAAGGTGCAAAATAATGTGTAGACTCTACTTCCATTTGAGCATCACACACACACACATCAGTAGGACGGTGATTCTGGCATGGAAAGTATTACGGACTGAATTATATCCCCTCAAAATTCATATGTTGAAGTCCTAACTTCCAGTGTGACTAGATTTGGAGATAGGGCCTTTAGAACAATAATTAAGGTTAAATGAAGTCAGAAGGGCAAAACCCTAATCCTATGGAGCTAGTGTCTGAGTGCATGGGCACAGAGAATAGGCCATATGAGAACACAGAAGATGGCCATTTGCAGTCCAGAAAGAGAGGCCACACCGTAAACCAAGCCTGATGGCCCCTTGATCCTGGACTTTTAGCCTCTAGTACTGTGAGAAAATAAATTTCTGTAATTAAGCCACCTAGTCCATATTATTTCATTATAGCAGCCCTAGAAGACTAATACAGAAGGGAAACTTTCTTGATGTGTAGTGTTTTGTACCATTCGAATATCTTTACCATGTATAGTACTTTTTCAATTAAAACAATAGTAGAGGCACTCTCTTCCCCTAAAATTGGGACCAATTGATTAGTTAATTTAAAAAGTCAGTTATAGTGGTACATATTTTAAAATGGCAAATATATACTTTAGTCATTTTATTTTGACTCAAATGTATAATTATATGTTCACTCACCAGTCTTGGTAGTAGGCCCAAGACCTTTTATCTGAGCATGAGTTTGCTTGTTGGAACAATTTGTCTTTGTTACAATTTGCATTGTTTACAGTTTCCAGTTTCATTTTCTTCAAAGTGGAACAAGAAGTTAAAGACACCTTTCAAGCAGTTTGAATGCCCAGTCAGTCTAGATTTTTGTACAATTTTTTCTCCAAAGTTTTACAGATTTGCCTTACCTATGCCTAGTTCTACAGTAATTTTTATTTGTTGTTCATGTTAATCAACTTAGTTTTTATAGAAAATAACTTTCTATTTGTATTTCATTAGAAATCTATTTACATATTTAAATAGATTCTATAAGTATAATAGACATAAATACTTTGGAGTACAAATGCAAATTGACTCTTGTAAGCATATAACTCAATTAGTTTGGAGAGGAAGTATACAGGTATCATGTAGTTAACCATTATCTTTTCATGCTTAGAGTGCCTTGGTGTTATATAAATATGGTATTAGTTTATTTTAGTTTTGATTTTAAATGCTTTTAAATCCTTTATCCAGATTCATTAATAACACTTTTCTAATGCTGACCTCAACTCCTAAATGGATTTCATGAAAGTGTGAATAAAACCAAAATAGTTCAGCCCTCTTTTTATCTCCAAGCAGATGAAGAAACAGAGTGCCAGAGAGTTTACGTGGTTTGTTAACATTTCACTAAGTTTGCTTTATTACTTCTCTTTGAAATATGTATCTCCCCCCAGCATGCATTATTTGAGAATTAGTTATAGATGTCATGCCTCTTTTCCCCTAAATACTTCAGTAGGTATCACCAAGAACAAGAACATTCTCTTCATAACTCTAATTCAGTTGTCAAATTCAGAAAATTTAACATTGATACAATATTATTTTCTATCAAAGCATCCATATCAAAGTTTGCCAGCAGTCTCAGTTATGTCCTTTGCAATGTGAGTATAGTCTACAGAGAGAATGGAGAGTAATGAGTAACAAAGCAAGTGGAATTTAGTTTTTAAGGATAAGTTCAACTATAGTTTAATTATTTTTAATATATATAATAATGTGGGAAATGCCCTGATGCCTTCCTCATGAAACTTTAGACGTGACATTATAAGATGGACTCAGAGAGGTGCTTTGTTTCTCTTCTAACTGTTCTTGTTTATTGATGTAGTGACATGTTGCAAGAATTTTATCTTGGAGAAATTACCTTCCACAAAGATGGCAACATTAGAAGAACCTGCATAATAATATGCTGTAATTGTGTTATGAATTTATTTTACTACTTCTCTGAAAGTTAAAAATGGTTGCCATTTATTTTCTTGGTTTCACACCTATTTTCTTAAGAACTATGCTTCATGATTAGCATATGTTTCTGCACAAATCCTCTCTGATATCAAGTGTCATTTTCTTCATTTTATCATTTGGACCTCAAGGTTCTGAGATGACATGTGATTTGTCCAAAGTTAGAGAGTGGTACAACTGAGAACACTAGAAAATATTGCAGAGCAATAAGCTTAAATTTAGATAAATATTTTCTCTAAATGAATCACATGCTTTTCCCTTATAATAGAGATTAGGCTGCTGGGCGCAGTGGCTCACACCTGTAATCTCAGCACTTTGGGAGGCCGAGGTGTGCAGATTGCCCGAGGTCAGGCGTTCCAGACCAGCCTGGCTAACATGGTGAAACCCCGTTTCTACTAAAAATACAAAAAAAAATTAGCCCAGCCTGGTGGCACACACCTGTAGTCCCAGCTACTCAGGAGGCTGAGGCAGGAGAATTGCTTCAACCCAGGAGGTGGAGGTTGCAGTGAGTGAGCCAAAATCGTGACACTGCACCTGGGTGACAGAGGGAGACTCTGTCTTAAAAAAAAAAAAGAGATTAGGCAGTTTTTTCTTAAAGCTTCACATAGGTAGAATCCATCAAGCATAATGTCTTGTTATGATCTCACTTAATTCAAGAGGCTTTAGTCGCTCAAGGTAAAATACAACTGTAATTTCTTGCTGAAGATGGTAATATTAATCTTGAGTGAAGACTGTACTTTCAGGGATCATTTCTATAGTTTGTTAATCTTGGGTGCTATATCAAAGAGAATCAATTTGTCCATCAGATATGTGTGACAGGTATTCTGTTAAAGTCTGGGGATACAAAAATGGCAAACCACCTTTACTGTCCTCTAAAAACTTACAAGCTTGCACAGAAAAACAAGAGTAAGCAACTACAGCCATGTGCCACAGAACGACGTTTCAGGCAACAAAGGACTGCATATATGTAAGATTATCATCTGAAAAATTCCACCTAGCGATGTTGTTGCTGTTGTAGTGCCATGGATTACTCAAGAGTTTGTGGTGATGTTGGTGTGAACAAACCCGCCCTGCCAATCTTATAAAAGTGTAGCATACACAATTATGTACAGTCTGTGATAATTGATCATAAATGACTCTTACCAGTTTATGTATTTGTTATACTATATATCATTATTTTAGAGTATATACAAAATATACTTATATGAAAAGTTAACTGTAAAACAGCCTCAGGCAGGTCCTTCGGGAAGCATTCCAGAAGAAAACATTGTTAAATTAGTGTGTGTTAAAACAGTGTGTGTTATTGTTCCTGAAGACCTTCCAGTGGGACAAGATGTGGAGGGAAACAGCAATATTGGTGATCCTGACCCTGTGTAGACCTAGATTAATGGGCGTGGCTGTGCCTTAATTTTTAACAAAAAAGTTTAGACAGTAAAAATATATACAATAAAAAAATTTAAAAATAGTAAAAAATGGTCCAGGTGTGGTGGCTCATGCCTGTAATCCCAGTACTTTGGGAGGCCAAGGCGAGTGGATTGCTTGAGCCCAGGAGTTTGAGACTAGCCAGGGGAACACGGTGAGACCCCATTTCTACAAAAAATGTAAAAAGTAGCCAGGCATGGTGGCACACACCTGTAGTTCCAGCTACTCAGGAGGCTGAGGTAGGAGGATTGCTTGATCCTGGGAGGTTGAGGCTGCATTGGGCCCTGATTGTGCTGCCCTCCAGCCTGGGTGGCAGAGTAAGACTCTGTCTCAAAAAAAAAAGAAAAACACAAAAAACACAAAAAAAGTAAAAATAGTAAAAGCTTATAGAGTGAAAATAGGAAAAGTTTTTATACAGCTATACAATGTATTTGTGTTTTAAGCTAAGTGTTATCAGTCAAAAAGTTTAAAAGTTTATAGAGTAAAAAATTACAGTAAGCTAAGGTTAATTTATTGAAGAAAAAGTTTTTAGAAATATATTTAGTGTAACCTAAGTGTACAGTGTTTATCAAGTATACAGTGGTGTACAGTAATGTCCTAGGTCTTCCAGTTCACTCACCACTCACTCACTGACTTGCCCAGAGCAACTTCCGGTCCTGCCAGCTTCATTCAGGAAGTGCCCTATACAAGTGTATCATCTTTAAACCTTTTATACATATTTTTATTGTGCCTTTCCTATGTGTATCTAAACAAATACTTATTATTTATAATTGCCTGCAGTATTCAATACAGTAACATGCTAGACAGGCTTGTAGCGTAGGAGCAATAGGCTATGCCGTATAGCCTAGGTGTGTAGTAGGCTATACCATCTAGGTTTGTGTGCCTACACTCTGTGATGTTTACATCTTTTCTTTCTTTCTTTCTTTCTTTTTTTTTTTTGAGACCGAGTCTCACTCTGTCACCAGGCTGGAGTGCAGTGGCGTGATCTTGGCTCACTGCAACCTCGGCGTCCCAGGTTCAAGCAATTCTTCTGCCTCAGCCTCCCAAGTAGCTGGGACTACAGGCGCCTGCCACCACGCCCAGCTAATTTTTTGCATTTTTAGTAGAGACGGGGTTTCACCATGTTGGCTAGGATGGTCTCCATCTCTTGATCTCATGATCCACCCCCCTTGGCCTCCCAAAGGGCTGGCATTATAGATGTGAGCCACCGCAGCTGGCCTTCTTTCCTTTTCTTTTATAAATGAACATGCTTTAACATTTACTTATGAGTCATGGCTCACATGTATAGCAAGAAAGGGTTTGGTAAACAGGGAAATTCTCAGAATAGTCGGGATGAATACAAAAAGGACCATAATGATGAAGTACAGGCAGCACACTCCATCTCAGAACAGTCACCAGCCACCAAGGAATTCCCTGATCATCTGAATGGGACTGAAAACAATCCAGTGAGTCCCCAGAGGCTCCTGCTCATTGACTCTTTTACAGTAGATGACACGCAGAAAAATAGAGGCCCAAAGTAACTAGCCATTGACCCTGTGTAATGGAAGAGTGACCCATTTGGAGGTATCTGTACCAATGAAACCCAAACAATGTGGTTGAGCATTATAAGGATGATAACCTTTAGGCCTAGGTACCCAGTTTATCCCACTCAATGTAGGAACTGTGAAGCAGGGGGGATTCCATGTGAAGGGGAGAATAGCAGAGCTTCTGTTTCTCTCTTAGCCAATTGGGAAGGCTGTACAAATCAGGGCCGATCATCCCTGGTCTACCCCTGAGAAACATGGGCAGCAGCTTTAGGTGGCCACAGAGGATGCAGGCAGCCTTCTTAAAAGACTTCTCCATGCTTGATAGGCAGTGCTGCGCAATAACATCAGTGCCAGAATTTCTTCATCCTGTCTTTTCTACATGTAAATTGATTTGCTCCCCTGTACTGCTCTGAGGAGCCCAGCACAGGCGATACAGCACACCTACTCAGCTATAGATTTCCAGTTTTTGTTTCTGTGTATAATAGTTTTGGTATTTTCCTGCAAAATTCTAAAAACACACTTAAAACTTTTCCTTCAGGACTCACAATTTCAAAAAAATCAAATTTTGGGTTCATTACAAAATCATTCTACTTGTCTCTGCTGCCCAACTCTTATTATCTCATTATTATTTTCAGTTTGTCTAGTGGTTATGTTTGTAACTTTTAAAGTGCTTTCTCAAGCTGTATTTCTGGATCTATCATGTTTACTATGTATCTATGTACTTAATATTCACAAGGTCCCATAACAATTGGAATCCTTACATGTTCCTTATACATCCTACCCCCAAATTCTGTCAACTCTAACTTCTTTTTTTTTTTTTTTGAGATGGAGTCTCGCTCTCTCATCCTGGCTGGAGTGCAGTGGCGTGATCTCAGCTCACTGCAACCTTCACATCCTGGGTTCAAGTGATTCTCCTGCCTCAGCCTCCCAAGTAGCTGGGACTACAGGTGCATGCCACCACTCGCTGCTAATTTTTGTACTTTTTAATAGAGATGAGGTTTTGCTATGTTGGCCAGGCTGGTCTCAAACTCTTTACCTCAGGTGATCCACCTGCCTCGGTCTCCCAAAGTGCTGGGATTACAGGCATGAACCACCACACCTAGCCAACTCTAACGTTATTTTTAAACAGCTAATTTTCATAGAGTTTAAATGGTTCTCTGTAATTGTAATTAAGTTGTCCATACTTTGTTTCTATGTTGATTTAATAGAATTTTTGCTATTAAGATTGTGTAAAATTCTTTCTCCATAGATCCAAGACATACATGTGATTGACCACAATGAATAAAAATCACACCTGGGAAGTTCCAAGGTAATATTTTAGGGTATCATTTTTTAAAATAAATACAATTTTTAAAAAATTTTCTTGAGACGGGGTTTCTCTCTGTTGCCCAGGTTGAGTGCAGTGGTGCGATCACAACTCACTGCAGCCTCGACCTCCTGCACTCAAGTGACCCTGCCACCTTGGCCTCCAAAGTGCTGGGATTACATGTGTGAGCCACCATGCCTGGCCATGTATTGTTTTTTAATGTTTATAATCTCTTGTATTCTCAAAGTAATGCTCATCGTAATTAACTTTATACTTAGCCCTTGTTTTATTGCACAGATTTGTTTTTTCAGAATTTGTAATTGTCTTTTTAAATTTGTTATTGATATAACTAACATACAATTTCTTTTTGAAATTTTTAAAACTTTTTTCTCTTAAAAAATTTTTTTTGTATTCTATTTTCTTTTTTTCTTTTTCTTCAGGGTAACAGTTATTAATAACACACAATTTCACCTTCTCACTAACGTTGCTGTTAATAGGTTCTAAAGTTTCTTAATCATTGCATTTCTTCTACTAAATCCACTTTTATTTTTTGGAAAGGGAAAACGCTCTTTCGGGGCTTCTTGAAATTATTTTGTAACTTGAATCAGGTACTACTTATTTCTGCTAAAAATCTGTCATGTTATTTCTGTTTACTGGACTGCTGGACTAGGTCCATAATGATATTCATGACCTTCTCTAAAATAACTACTGCGACTTTAAGTCAGTTTTTAAAGTTCACAGATCATAGTGTATTTGTTTAAGAGCATTGGGAATTATTTATTTCCAAAATTCATGATTGCAGACATTGTGTGGTCAGCAAATGGTCACAAAGAAAGTCCACTGTATATATTCGACCTAGAAGGAAAAATACTGATAGAACAGTGAATTCTTTGGCTTCCTTATCCAGGCCATGCATGTCAGTGCTTCTGTCCCCTTGTTGGCCAGTATCTCAGTGTCTAGGCAGATGAAGTTCTTAGAAGGGTGCTGGTCAGCCAGAGATCACAGATACGCAAAAGTTGGCTTTAAAAAAAATTCAGTGTCCTATAATTGGATTCTCCACTGCTGCAAACTCTGCTGTGTGCCACTGTCTGCCATTTGCCTATGCCTGTCCTAGGCTGCTCTTCTAAATTTCCCTTGACAGTAGCTTTAAGTCCCTGTCTCACTCGACACTGGACTTCCTTGATTTGTGAGTGGAATTTGCAAGCGTAAAGGTGTCCTGTACTGTTTGTTCCTGAGGCATAGTTTCAAGTAAAATGGCATTTTACAGCCTGCATTAATGGGAAATTACTTTCTATTAGAATTCTGAATAATGTGCACATAATGTTTATAAAGTAAAGGAAAGATGTCAAGCATTTCACTAACAAATGAAAGCAAAGCTGACAAGAGTCTGCCAGAAGTGAATTCTAAGAACATTTTCTTCATCATTTCTCCTTTCAGCTCACAAATCTATAGGTTGGTGATTCAGCCTGGGCAGCTCTTCAGGTCTCAGCTGGGCTCACTCATGAGACTGGGGAACAGCTGGCTATCAGCTGGTGCCTCCCAGGTCTGGAGGTTGGCTGGGGTGACTTAGTTCTGCTCCACATGTCTCCCTCCATACATAGCCCTGGTATGTTCTCACAGTGAAGGCAGAGCTTCCATTGGAGTACTTGTCTCCGGGTACTGTTTTTCCCCAAGCTCCCAACATAGGCTTCTTTAGTGTGTTCCCAAGTCTACTTCACAATTTCTCCAAAAGATTCCAGTCATTTTACATGGATTACAGAGACAGTCTTGCAGACCCTCTTCTTGGCCATAGGAAGTCACCAAAGTAAGGAAGGGAAGAAGAGGTGAGGAAGGCAACAGGGCCAACTACTCTTGGTAAAGCACAAACAGTAACTAGAAAGTACCCACCACAGAGAAGGCAGGAGAGCAACTTAAGGGCAAACACCCCAGGCTCTAGAGAAAAGCAGATGCCGATTCCAGTCCTAGCTTCTCCACTCACCATGGGCAAGTTATTTATCCCCCAGCCTCAGATTCCGTGGAGGTAAAATGGGAAATGCCACTAACTACTGCCTTATGGCAGTAGTAGTTTGTGAAGATCGAATACAATCATGGAGCTTGGCATAGCAGCTGTTGCATGTGCACTCATGGAAATGATGGTTATACTGGGACTTAGGTGGGGGAATACTGTGGGCTTTAAAAGGAATCCTTAGCCTGTGGCGTATACTGCTAGCATTAGGACAAGGACAGAGATAAACATTTCCCTTGACTTCTTTTCACTTTCACAAGTCCACAGGCAACTTGCCCCAGTCTCCTGTCCTGAACACCACTACCCCACCCCAAATCCCAGACCTGGGCACTGTATTATACCCACAGCTGTGGAGCTCTTAGTTCCCCAGGCTGGTTCATACGAGGGGGCACCAGGGACCCGGCCAAGAGGTGCCCCTGCTGGATCAACCATCTGTGGCCCCTGGGCAGTGAGTGCTCTGGAGTCCACTGGTCCTTGCCTGGGGCCTGTGCTGGGAGGCAGAGGTGTCAATAATCCCAGCTGCTGGCCTCGCGGCCAGGGGCAAGGAGCATTCCAGCCAAGTGTCACCATCACCATCGTTCTGAGTGGCCTGGGCCGACCCACAGATGGCCTCTTAGCTCCTCTCTTGGTGCCCTGGGCTCAGGCAGAGAGCATGGTGCCCAAGCACATAGTCTCATAGTGAATTAATGAAACAGCAACAAAGCAGATAAATGGTTTCACTGGTCCTTTACGTAGGTTCTTTCCAACAGCTTTGGAGTGTGAGGATGTCTTCTCATCCTCATCAGCACAAGATGTCATTCATGTTGGACAGTTTTGACAGTATGTACAACAGGAATGAGTTTAGTGAACAGAGAGATTCCCAGGATAACTAGGATGGATAGAGGAATGAAAAAGACAAAAATGGCAAAGCTCAGATAGTGTACTCCACTTATTTAGGACAGTCACTAAACTAAAAGCAGTTTTCTGTTCTATAGGTGAACTCTGATCCTATGAATAAGGCTGACCACAAGTTCACTGAGACCCTGGAACCCACTGTTGATTGACTCTTTTACAGTAGATGGCAAGGAGGAAAACATCTATAATTAGAGTCTCAAGGTAATGAGCAATTTAGTCTATGTAACAGAAGAGTGGCCCATTTGGATATATCTGTACTGATGGGACCCATATGATGCAATGAGAGTTATCAGGATGAGAAATAACTTTCTAGCTGTAAGGAGCTCCATCTCTGTCTCTCACTCTGATGTCTGCTTAGGGACCTTGGTGTAGAGGTTCCCGCTGAAGAGTGTACTGGTGATGTGAAGGTGGTCAGGGAGCTGGAGAGTCCTCCTCACCACTTATCCTCTTCAGAATCCACTTACTTTCCCCTGAAGTTGATGATATATTGCCAGCATCTTCTTTTCAGATCTGTAAAATGTGCAGAACGAGGTCATTGTGCACATGATCCTCACGGGAAGCTGAAGCATCATCCTCATCGCTGCTGAAATTCTCCAGAATCCACTCAAGATTCCATGAAGTTGACATATGGGAACCAAAGATTATGTGAAATTGACATATGGGAACCATCTTCTTCCTTATCCATTGATTTGCCAGATGTTATGCTGAGATCTTTCAGGAGCAGCTGAATAGTCTTCATCCTTAGAGCTACCTTCATAAATGATGTCCAGAGGAGAATTGTATTCCATGTTCTTGAAGCTGCCTTGGTCTTCCATGGGACCTTCTCCAATGCCCTGTAACAAGGAAGCTGCTTCAGTATGTCCTCGACAGAAAGATTTTCACTTGCTTTTGAGTCCACGTTGACCACAGATGAGACCTCCTTCTCTGACCTCTCACTTGGAAAATCCCCTACCAGGTCTTCGGCAGAAGCTCCAGTGAATTGCTCCCCAGTGTGTACTCTGTTATGTGACCAGATGGTTTTGACCCACTGCTTGGGGCAGGCAGCATATCTTCTGGACCACTGAAGATATGTTTCTCACAGATGCGACTGTCTGCGGCTGTTGTCACAGGTAGTAGAGGAATTTACCAAGACAGCTATAGGTAAAGAAAGGCAGGTTTGTTAAAGAAAGTATGAAAATACGTTGCAAGATTACAATGGGCAGCACAGCAGAGAAGGGGCTGTCTGCAAAGAGGCAGGGGCAGAAGGAAAGTTTTATAGGGTTGTACTGGACAGGGTTATGTGCAGAACAAGGTCATTGTGTGGAATGAGGTCAACTCTCAGAACAATTATTTATTCTTCTTCCCCACCTGGAGCCCCTCCCCACCTGAGGCCCCTTCCTCATTTTTGCTTACTTATCAGGAATCCACGTTCCCCCTATGACAGAACAGCAATGACAAAGCTTTGGCATTGGGGTAGAGGTCTCATCTTCCAACTGCTTCCTGCTGACCAGGGGCGTGGAGTTGACCCAACCTATGGTTGTTGGTCTGTCAGGAGACCTTGTGAGCCATTGTCCTGGGTTGTAGGACCTAGGATATTGGATCATGCTGGAGGAGAGCATTCATTGGAGAGGGGGAGCATGTCTAGGCAAAACTGGCCTTCAGCTGAATGGGAGACTCCTAAAGGTAGCAGACATCATTGAGGAGAGTCCAATATCCTGTTCATAGCACCATTTGAAGGTGAAACTACTGAATTCTAGAAGATAAAATTTTGTTTCTTGAACCAGTTACCAAAAAGGCAAAGAAAAACCCTTTGTAGTGTGACTGTTTTTCCTTATTGGAAGCCCATTTAGATAACCTGGAAGTTACACTTGATGAAAAAGTGTTTGAATTTAATTAGACACAGCATAGGGAGCCAATTTTAGAGAGACTATTATATCTTAATTACATATAATGTTCCTTTTATGAATTTCACAAATTTTCTCATGATTTACACAGACCATCTATGATGTGCCCAGACTTTCTGACTTGTCCTAAGCATCCCTCTTTCTTAAACAAGCAGTCATTTTACTTTAGGACAAGAATTTACCATACAAATCCTTTCTCATGTAAAACCTTCATAACCTTCATTACCAAAAACAACTCTTTACCTTTATAACTTTCTTTATGTTTCTTTTATTTCCTGGTTCCATTTTATCTTGTTTTACATATAACAATTAACCTTTGAATTAGACAAAAGTTATTTTCCTTTATTTATTTATTTATTAATTATTATTATACTTTAAGTTGTAGGGAGTTTTTTTCCTTTTTTTAGGAGTTTGTGGTTTATGCTGTGTGTTTCTGTGTGAGTTCTGTGGAAGGGAAGCAAATGAGGAGGTTATTTACATATTGTAGAAGTTGTTCCATCAAGAGATTACTCAGTTAGCTTTCTTGCTAGGGCTTGTCTGAATAAGTATGGGCTATTTTAAACCCCTGAAATAAGACTATCTAGGTTGAAGTTATTTGTTAAAGATTTAGATAGCTTTCCCAGGAGAAATGGGTCTATTAGAGGGAAAGATGAATTCAGAGGTTGGGTAAATATGAAGCAGGCACCCATCTTGGAAAGTATGTTTTTGCCCCAAAGGGGTGTGTGGTATTTAGATATTACCAGGGCATGGAGGGAAAATGGTAATTGAGCCCTTACATAGTATAAAGGGATGTGAATTTTTCTTTTGGAGGGAGAGGGTGCCACTTTTTCCATTACCCAACAGGATTTGGAGGAGAGTTGCTTAGAGAAGGAGATTAGTACAAAGTTACTATAAGTCATTTAGCCAAAATAATAAGTCCAAAATTTTTAAAAGGCAAAAATCTTTACTCGCTGATAGAGGGGAGACTCAACTTTCTTTTTTTTTTTTTGAAAAGGCTGGAGTGCAGTGGCGCAATCTCGGCTCACTGCAAGCTCCGCCTCCCGGGTTCACGCCATTCTCCGCTCAGCCTCCCGAGTAGCTGGGACTACAGGTGCCCGCCACTGCGCCCGGCTAATTTTTTCTATTTTTAGTAGAGACTCCATGGTCTCGATCTCCTGACCTTGTGATCCGCCCGCCTCGGCCTTCCAAAGTGCTGGGATTACAGGCGTGAGCCACCGCGCCCGGCCGAAACTCAACTTTCAAAACAGGCTGCAATAAAGACAGCATGAGGACAACTGGATCTGTCTCCTTTTTCTTCCCTCCTTTTTCTGTCATTCATTTCAAAGGCAAACAAAATTCTTTCATTTTTGTTTATATCACATGAAAATCTTGTTTAAAAGAGAAAGCCAAATTACATCTTTGTACTAGTGTTCTATTAATGTTAAATCCAATTATTAATAAAACCTTATAAACAAATCTGTCCAATCTTTATTAGCTTGACCATAAGGTAAGATTTCCATAAGCCTCTTATAACCTTTTATCGTTTTCTGTTAAACGGCAGATAATTATCTAAGAAAACTATTATTCAGACACATGGGCCCAGATTCTGGACCCGCATTAGTGTGCTTTTATTTCAATTTTCAACCCATGGGAAAACTAAATACTTCCCTTCAAGTCTTAGCCAGTGTTTTAATACCCACAGAACTTTTTACAAGAACAGCCCTCCACAACTTACTTTTTAACTTGCTTAAACCTTCAGCTTTATTCCATTACTCCTGTAGGTTAGGCCAATCCTTAAAACCCTCTGAGCAAGACAAAAGTACATTCCCTTTAACGAAAGCCATATTTTCATGCCTTCTTATAACCTCCCACCAAAAGCATATTCTACTTTCCTTCTATACTTTGCATGTAAACTGTTTCTCCAGCAGTCTCAAGTACCTGTTACAATGTTAACTCTTAGCAACTGTTATTTTTGGCGAAAAATCTCATGAGTAATTTTTTTTTTTTTTTTTTTTTTTTTTTTTTTTGAGATGGAGTCTAGCTCTGTCGTCCATGCTGGAGTGCAATGGTGCGATCTCGGCTCACTGCAACCTCCGCCTCCCCTGGGTTCAAGCAGTTCTCCTGCCTCGGCATCCCCCCCACCAACAAGTAGCTGGGATTACAGGTGCCCGCCACCATGCTCAGCTGATTTTTGTATTTTTCGTAGAGACAGAGTTTCACTGTGTTGGCCAGGCTGGTCTCGAGCTCCTGACCTCATGATCCACCCGCCTCAGCCTCCCAAAGTGCTGGGATTACAAGCATGAGCCACCGTGCTCTGCCCTGATGAGTAATTTTAACCATGTATAAGATTGCAGAGCTCAGGACAAGCTGTAGATTATGTCAGACTCTTCCCAGACTAACCAGGGGACCAGGCTAACTTCATATGTCCCCAGGCCTTATCTGGAATCTAATGGCTATAAAACAAGTCAATTACTAAAAGTCATAGAAGCAGTTTATGGCCTTAAAGCATCTAGTAAGCAGTATCCGACTGCCTAATTTAGTTTAAATGTGTGAACTTTGATGACATATTTTATTTTACTTTACCAATAATCTTTAAACTGTCTTTTTAAAAGATTATGTCACGTGACCTAAAAGGCATTAAAGTTTTATTTTTCTGACAATATGTTTAAGTGCTTATTTTTCTTTAAGCCAATTAGAACTCTTTTATATAATCACATATAAATACACAGACAGAAATGGAGAATTAAGACAAAACTCCATCAACTGAGAAGTTTTTAGAGAGAAAGCAGGGGCTTTCTCTATAAAACCAATATCTGTATACATGCAGACCAAATATCAGCTTTAAGTTGATTTCTAACTACAGAGCTTTTAAAAGAACAATCTTTTAAAAATCTTTTATTGCCAGATTTCAGTCAGGACAAATGGCTAGTATTTCTGGCTTTTGAATATTTTACTAAAGGTAATTTATAACATGATATTAGTAAGCCTTAACCAAGAAGAAGACTTCAACACAGACACATGAGCTGTCTCCAAAGAGATGGTCAGTGATTTACAAGATCTAGAATTGCCCCAAAGGTAATTCAGAGAAAAGAAAATTTCAAGACAGGAAATCAGAAGCTGTTCATGGAGGGGAAAAGAATCAATAAAGAGCAAAAATACCACAAGTATTAAACCACAAAGGACTCACTTTGAAAGACAAGACTTGAACACATTGTGATAGGGCAAAGCTTTAGCCACTGATCTACAGCACAAGGTGACTGCCGTTTTTTCCAGAAGGAGTTTAAAGCGTTTTCAAGCTTGCGAAGGATTTTAACTGCTCAAGATAATTTTCTAAGACTAGCCATGTTGTTATTTTGCATCCTTCTTTCAATTTAACCTTTTTCTTTTATCCGTCTACCCAGTTCCAGTAGTGACCCAATCTAAAAGGCTGTTAACATCCAGATAGTAATTTTCTAGGTTTTTACCATGTAAGCAAAAGGTTATTTCCAGAAAGGGGTAGAGGAGGCGCCTCCATGACAGACAGCTTTTGAACTCAAAAGGGAAATTTATAATTTTATTTGCTGCCTGCGGAGTTGCCCTTGGCTTTGTTTTGTTGGTAATGATGTTTGAGTTGGAAGCCAGCTGGAGCGGAGACCCCCACCCCAGCAGAGGGCCATCAGGGGTGTCGGATGGGATTCTGTCCTGGGGGCCCTTCAAGCAGTCCCATTTCCATGGCCAAGCTTGTGGCTGAGGGGGCAAACTGTGTAAGGCTTTTCCCCATTTGTCCCATTGGGACAGTTTGCCTTTCAGTGGCCTGGCCTTCTGCACTGATGGCAGTTACCTGGAGGATATTCTGAGGGCAACCTAGACAGGGCTGGGGGCTCATAAAGCAGCCAGCAGTTGAGCCTGCCTTTTGTCCTTGTGTTTTCTGTGTTTTTCTTTCCCCTTAGCTCTGTCCTTTTTATTCTGCTCTCAGTTATAAAAGACTGAGGAGGCTAATTTGAGAATTTCCTGCATAGGGGCCATGCTATTAATGTATTACACAAGAAAATTAGATGTGCCCTGTTTTCTCTGCACCTCTGAGCTCACTGTCTGTTCGACTTTTTTAAGTTTTAATTTCCAAGACTTGAACTCGCTGCCATGTCCACTGAAGAAGGGTTCAACTTTAACACTGATGAGCAGGTGCTGGAAGGCCACTTTAGCACCTTCGGGCCTATCTCTGTGGTGGTTGTCAAGGAAACTCAGCGGTCCAGGGTTTTGGTTTCGTCACCATCACCAACCCAGAGCATGCCTCAGATGCCATGAGAGCCATGAACAGAGAGTCCCTGGATGGTCACCAGATCCGCGTGGATCATGCAGGCAAGTCTGCTGGGGAACCAGAGGAGGTGCTTTTGGGACCCATGGGCATGGTCGCAGCTACTCTAGAAGTGGTGGGAACCAGGACTATGGGAGTGGCAGGTGTGACAGTTGACCTGGAGGATATAGATATGGATATGGACAGTCCAGCTACTATAATGTCAGAAACCAGGGTAGTTATGAATGCTACTCAGAAGGAATTACAGAGGCAGTTATGACAACTGAAATGATACATGTGCACATAATATACACAAGGAATAGCTCTTCTGATCCAGGATCATCCTTCCAAAAGGCTGTATTTATAAAGGTTTTTCGAGCTGCATGGAAACATTTTATTTTATAGTATATCAACCTCTTGTTTTTAAATTGAGCTCCCAAGGTAGCTAGTTAAAGACCTTTTAGACAGCTCCATCTTTGTTTAAATTTTTTCCTCCCATTTGAAGCCAAATTATAAAACATTTGCAGGGTCTGAGTATTTTTCTTTTTACCAGTTTTTTAGTTTGAGCTCTCTGGATTATTGGATCTAGCAATAACTGGTCCTGGCATTTGACCAGACTGGTTTTTGAAAATTAATGTGTATCCAGGGACATTTTAAAAACCTGTACACAGTATTTATTGTGGTTAGGAAGCAATTTCCAAATGTACCTGTAAGAAATCTGCATCAAGAACATGATTATCTAGGGATTTTCTTTAATTCAGATCACCAAACTGACTATATAGAAGAGTTGCTTTAAAATGTTTGCAAATGTCTTTTTTTTTTAATACCAGAAGAAAAAAATGTTGTTTGTCTTATATACTGCTTAGGATGTCCTTCACAGAGCTTATTAAAAAGATGAAACTGGAAAAAAAAAAAAGGAAAATTAGATGTTTCTTTTTGAGAATCTGAGAGTTAAATTTGTCTTAATGTTTTAGGATGTAGCCCAGAGGTGAGTCTGAAGAAATAGATGGGGTTTGTCCCATGTTGGGACTAGAAAATGATGAGCTGCTGGGGGGTAATGTCTGCTGGGAACATGAACCACACTTTCTTTAGGGGCATCCTGCTGAGGAAAAGGGTTCTGCTCACATCACAAAGGGATACAAGTGCACTTTCTAAAGGGGCGTTCCACCCCCATTAGAATGGACCTTTCAGTGCTGGCGCCTTAAGTTGGGTGATCAGCCCAGGTATGAGGAAAAAGGGTAAAGAGAGAGACAGAGTGCTGCCAGCCCTGGAGAAGGGACAGGAATGGGGACACTCACTGCTCTGAGGCCGCTTGAGATCACCTGATTTGGGAGCATCCAGAGCAGGATGTCTGGCTGTCTTCATGGGAGAATTTAGAGTGAGAAAGAGGGCATCTGAGTTCCCCAAAACCTGTGTGCCAATTGTGCCACACAAAGGGATTGGGGACTTTTAACCAGAAAGGATAGGAGAGGGTCTTCCTCCCTTCTGGGCAAGGCAGCCAAAGTTGTTCACCCTCTGGCCTTCAGGCTACACCAAGGTGTGGGCCTGGCCAGTTGTGATCAGTTGCCAGAGGGATGCTGGAGTTCGTCTGCTGGAAGACAGGAAAGGAAAGCAAACTCTGAACTCTCACCTCATCAGGCAGTGGTGGTCAGACATCTTTTCACAGGGACCTTCTGGTCTGCTGAGGAGTGGCCCCGGCTGGGGACCTTCAGCTGTCTCTGTGCTTGGATGCTGTCACCAAGAGGTTGGAGTTGGAGGACAGGAAAGGGAGAGAGTAGAGGAAGAGGTCCCCGAACAGTCCCTGTACGGACCACCAAAACATCACAAATGTGACTATCTGGGGCCGGGCTGGTGTTGCAGGTGGTAAAGGAATTTACCAAGATAGTTGTAGGTAAAGAAAGGCAGATTTATTAGAGAAAATATGAAAATACATTGCAAGATTGCAACAGGCAGCACAGCAGAGAAGGGGCTGCCTGCAAAAAGGCAAGGGCTGGAGGGAAGTTTTATAGGGTTGTGCTAGAGGGGGCTGCATGCAGAGGTCATCTCTCACAACAGTTGTTCATTGTTCTCCACCTGGGGCCCTTCCCCACCTGAGGCCCCTTCTTTATTGTCGCTTACTTATCAGGACTCCACAACATTCTCATATTCTTGAGGCAAGATTCTGTCCATGAAGAGAGGAAGGGATAAAGAAAATGCAATATATATACACAATGGAATGCTCTTCAGCCTTAAAAATTCATGAAATCATGTCATTACAGCAACATGTATGGATGAGGTAGGAAAAATGCCCCAGAGAATCCACACCAAAGTTTCCTCCTCAGCAGCTGTGCCCACAGACAGAAGCTGTTTCTTCCCCAGGATGGTGCCCCAGGTCCTCCTGAAGCTGCCATGGTGCCCCCTCAGGAGGGTTCTGAAGGAACTGGAGCCCTTCTCCTCACAGGCCGAGTAGTATTTCTTTGTATATAAGCACCACATTTTCTTTATCCATTCATCTGTCAATGGACACTTAGGCTGCTTCTATACGCTGTTGTGAATAATGCTGCAATAAACATGGGAGCACAGATGTCTCTCCCACATACTGATTTCATTTCATTTGGATAGATACCCAGTAGTGGAATGGTGGCAACATGGATGAACCTGGAGGACACTATGCTAAGTGGAATAAGCAAGACACAGAAAGACAAACATGATTTCAATCATGTATGGAATCTAAAAAAGTTTATCTCACAGAAGTAGAGAATAGAATAGTTGTTACCAGAGGCTGTGGAGGGGAAAGGGAATGGGGGCATAGGAAGCAATTGGTCAAAAAGTACAAAGCGACTGTTAGAAGAAGTTCTGGTGTTCTAGTCACAGTAGGGTGACAATGGTTAACAATATTGTATATTTCAAAAAAGCTAGAAGAGAGGATTTTGAATGTTCTCACCAGAAAGAAATGATAAACGTGGCCAGGCATGGTGGCTCACGCCTGTAATCCTAGCACTTTGGGAGGCTGAGGAGTGTGTATCAACTGAAGTCAGGAGTTCCAGATCAGCCTGGCCAACATGGCAAAACCCCAACTCTACTAAAAATACAAAATTAGCTGGGCGTGGTGGCAGGCGCCTATAATCCTACATGGTGGCAGGTGCCTGTAAGCTACTTGGGAGGCTGAGGCAGGAGAATCGCTTGAACCTGGCAGGCAGAGGTTGCAGTAAGCTGAGATTGCACCGTTGCACTCCAGCCGAGAGACGGAGCAAGACTTCATCTAAAAAAAAACAAAAGAAAAGAAAGACCAGCAAAGTCAAGAGTCAAAGGAGCAGTGTTGAAGTTGGGAGCTTTAAGAAAAAGGAGTTTTGGAACAGTTATCTTAGCAGATAAATATGCATGGCAAATGGTAAACAAGTGAGTGGCTGAGCAGCTGTGAGGATTCAGGCTAGAATAGTGATTTTTAACTACTCCTTTAAATCAAGGACTGTCCTGCATGATACTTTGTGTAGAACAAACACACACTAAATATTGTTGAATTGATTCTAATTTTTTAAAGTTTTCTTTTGAATGAGAGGAAAAGACAAGAAAAAAAGAAAACAAGGAAAGTGAAAGCAAGAGAGTGTTTCAGCTTTCCCAGGGCATGGGAATCTCAGAAGCGCTTTGCTTCAGCTTTCCCAGGGCATGGGAATCTCAGAAGTGCTTTGCTTGCTTAATGACCTTTACCAAGTCACCTTTTCAATACTGGCTTCATTTCCTAGGCAGCAAAACAGGGGAAATAATCTCTGCCTCCTTTTTGTCTTCCAAGAACATCATAAGCTCTTAGTAAAATAATATTTGTATACTCTTTTGGTTGCCTTATAGAAAAGAGAATATTTAATTTCCTCATTTTTATAGATTTGCTTCTCTTTTCTGGGCTGTTTATTATTATAGATTGGTTAGCAAGAGTTTGGCCTGTTGACATTGATTTTAAGACAATAGAAGGGGAAATAATACGAGCAATGAAAATTTGTGCCAAAAATAAAATGGAGAAATGAAATGAAAGGAAAGGATGTTTGATTACTTTCAACCTTACCAGTCAATATCATTGTCTTTAAATATCTCTTGGAGTTTCATGCAATTATTCTATCTCATCAGTACACTTGAAGTTGCATTTTAATTTCATGATTGATTTCCAGGAGACAGTTTCTCTTTGTATTTTACTCATAAAGTATAAATAAGCAAAATGATTATTTTTAAAAGTTAACCAGACAATAGCTTTCTAAATATCATCCATGGTTTGCCAAGTCACCTATCCAAGTTTCCCTATGCTGAGGTAGATCACATGTCTATTTTTGATCATTAATAATAAGCTACCCCTTTTCTCCTCAGCCAAGGCTGGAGGCCAAGATCAGCCCTCAGGGATCATCATCAGGACTGCCATGAGCTGAGCCACCTTGTTTTCCTGCCGCAAACATGTGAAAAGAAAGAAAAAAGAAATAATAATAGTAATAATAATAAAGCAGTTTTCCTTCTGGCTCTGGGTTTGTTGTTATTTTGTGTAAGACCAACCCCTCCCCGCTTTTAAAGGGAATTATTTAACCAAAAAATTCCCTAGCATCTTTTCTGTGACTCTGAATTCATAATGTTGGTTATAATGTATGCTTTAATGTTAGGCAGGTCCAAGTCTGAAATACGGATTATAAAATTAACTGTAGGAAATCTGGCCGCAGCCCCAGGGATAGCCACTGTGTTAGTCTGTTCTCACATTCCTATAAAGAACTACCTGAGACTGAGTAATTTATAAAGAAAAGAGGTTTAATTGGCTCATGGTTCCACAGGCTGTACAGAAAGCATGGCTGGAAGGTCTCAGGAAATTTACAATCATGGCAGAAGGGCAAAGGGAAAGCAAGCATGTCTTCAGGAGGAAAAGAATGAAGTGGGGAGTGCTACACACTTTTAAACCATTGGATCCTGTGAGGACCCACTGCCATGAGAACACCAAGGGGAAAATCTGCTCTTAAGATCCAGTCACCTCCCACCAGGTCCCTCCCCCAGCACTGGGAATTACATTTCAACATGGGATTTGGAAGGGACACAGAGCCAAACTGTATCAGCCACCCTTATGTAGTAATTTTAAAGAAAGCTTTTTGGCAATTGCTGTGCCATCATTTTTTCCCTAATCCTTTATAAATAGAGCAACAGTTAATTGTCCAACTATTTTAAAAATGTCATGATAGAAAATTTTAAAATGTACTTGGGTTTAGAATCATTTTGACAATTTTGGGTTGGGGGGCATGGGGAGACTAGATCTTACTCCATCACCTAAGTTGGAGTGCAGTGGCGTGATCATGGCTCACTGTAGCCTGGGACCCCTGGGCTTAAGGCATCCTCCCGTCTCAGCCTCCTGAGCAGCTGGGACTATAGGCATGTGCTTCTTGAAGAATTGCTCTTGACAGAGAACTTTATGTTTTGGTACCTATTAACTGCAATGTAGTACTAGGAGGATACTCTTGAAGATAAATGTCAGAGTTTACATTTTTGAAGTTTTATTTTTTAAAATGGGTGCACAAGTTTTTTGAGTCTGCATTAGATTTCAGGGTTCCGGCCTGACACAGGGCTCCAGAGGTGCAGCTGAGTCAGCGTCAGCATCCATGTGCATAGCAACATTTCCCCATCTGCTCTGTGGTTGCTGTTGCCATATGCCCTTGATTTTCCTGGCTTCTCTTAATTTTAGTTATTGTAAATTTTTTGGTTCCATAATTTACATTGAAAAATAGATTATAATTCTCTGGTGAATTTCTATATCTTTTTGTCTATTTTCTTGAACATTTCAGTCAGTCCTTGTTTGCTAATCTAATACACGGATTACCTATGGGTTACTTTCTATTGTCTATTTTTTCTTGACTTTTGATCGTACGACTCTGTCTTTTAGCATGCCTAATAAGTTTGGATATTTCTTCAATATTAAATACTGAATATAAAATATTGAGTATAAAATAATTCATCATTAGTTTGAGTATTTGGCATTGCAGTTTTCCTTTGTTAGAGTTAAGAATGTTTTTATGTTTTCAATTTTTACTCTTTTATAAGCAAGGAGATTCTACATCCTCTGCTGACATTCATTTGAAACATTAAAACAAAATCCATGAAAAGTTGGTCTCGGAGTCATAGTTATACTTCACTGAATTAAAATGACATCACAAATCACAAGGGCTCCATTAGAGTTCCTTGCCTGAGGTGCTATAGTCATAAGTGGTATATAAGCAGTTATTTAGAAGGAATGGAATGGTGTCAGCAAAATACCTTAAATAGATACATTTCAGATTTTCTTCACATGATGAAAAATTGAAGTGAAACAATAAGTCTTTTGCTAACAAGATTAAAAAAAAAACATAGGCAAATTATCCCTAAGAACCAAACTGGCCTTTCTAATTTATTCTTTACATGATTACAGAGTCAAAGTAGAACCCAAAGTATGAGAATATAATGTCTTATGATCATGAAGAATCATTCATGGAACCTCTGTTGTGTGAGAGGAATTGTGTAATGTGATGGGTCCTCAGATATTTTGTTGTTGTTGTTTTGAGATGGGGGTCTTGTTCTGTTGCCCAGGCTGGAGTGCAGTGGCGTGATCTTGGCTCACTGCAACCTCTGCCTTCCAGGTTCAAGTGATTCTGTTGCCTCAGTCTCTCAAGTAGCTGGGACTACAGACATGAACTATCACACCCAGCTAATTTTTGTATTTTAAGTAGAGATGGGGTTTCACTATGTTGGCCTGGCTGGTCTCAAACTCCTGATCTCAAGTGATCTGCCTGCCTCAGCTCCCAAAGTGTTAGGATTACACCATGCCCAGCCAGGTCCTCAGGTTATTTAAAGGTGTATGTCTACTGTCTGAACCCTGAAGCCTGGGTGGTGAGCCACGGCTATGGTGCCCAGCCAAGAAGCAGGTGTCCCTGAGAACCTACCAAGAAAAAGTTTCATTGCTCAAATGCAGTAGGCAAAGAGCCAGAAAATTAGCTTAGAAGGAGCTTAAAGACAGGTGGTAGTTGCGAACCTCTAGAGCTCTCCTGCGGCCGTCCAGGAGTGCCCTGCATGTAAGTCCTAATAAACTCATCTACTTGTCGAACTGGACATCTGAGTCATTCTTTGTTCTCTCGGCACCCTCCTAATTTGAATGGGGAGCAGGGTGGCGGGACTTATAGTCCCAAGTTTTTCTCATAACAAGCTCTGTGCATAATTAACACATAAATGTACCAAGAACCCTTTTGGCAATCTAGTGAAGTTAATGGACCACTTAGAATGTTTCCAGATATATCAAAATAAAATACACAGAATTACAGAGTAACCCTGTGATATTGAAATAATGTTATCACACATTTTAAAGGTAAAATTTGTGAAATATTAATATCTATGCTTTTTAACTTATTAAATAACAAAATCTAATGGCAGGCCTAATTTTTGTCATAATTTTGAATTAATAATGAGCATAAACTATTTCAAGACAGTTACGATTGTAATGTAGGACCATCTTAGTGATTTGGTAACAAAACCGCAGGTACAGCTAGTACTACTGAGGGTTTTGATTTTTTGAGGAGGGCAACATTTATAATAAAGGAAATGCTGACTTAATGGAAATAAAGATGTCATTTGTTCCCCATCCAAGTTCACAGACCTTCTGAATTCTCTCCATGGTTCCTCAAGCCTCCCTAGGTTTGGAACTCCTACTTTAAGTATTTTATCCTTTTCCACAAGGTGTGGACAACTTTGAGAATACTGGGAGGTTCTGAGCAAAGAACAATGACTTCCTCACCTGTAGGGCCCAGGCATGAAAGATCTTACTTGTTGGCAGGGTTGCACTTCCTGACCAGAATGCAGGTGTTCTGCTTGCTAGTCTGCCTATAGCCCTGCCTTGCCTGGTACCCTTGTACCATTGAGAACCTTGGAGTTGGACTGACAATCAAAAATCATCTCGTACAATCAACATACCTTTTCATGAAAAAAATGGTTGAGTTTTTACCAGGAGGCAGGCCCTGAGCTATACATGTAACACACCTGACTATCACAGCAACTCCATGAGGTAGAAGTGATTCTTCCCAGTTTACATAGACTTATTTGTTCATTCAGAAAGAAAAATATATTAGTTATCTATTGTGTATCCATTACTAAGGTAGGTGTGTGGTTTAAAATTCAGACATAGGCCAGTCACGATGGCTCACGCCTGTAATCCTAGCGCTTTGAGAGGCTGAGGTGGGCAGATCGCTTGAGCCCAAGAGTTCGAGACCAGCGTGGGCAACATGGTGAAACCCCATCTTTCCAAAAATAAAAATAAAAAAAAATCCCTAAAACCACAAAAATCAGCCAGGCATGGTGGCAAGCGTCTGTAGTCCTGGCTACTCAGCAGGCTGCGGTAGAAGGATCACCGGAGCCTGGGAGGTCAAGGTTACAAGTGAACTGAGACCACACCACTGCACTCCAGCCTGGCTGATAGAGTGACAGCCTATTTCAATAATAATAATAGTAATAATAATAAAATAATAAGAAGAATAATAAAGAATAAAATACAGACATAGTTGCTGTCCTAATAGACTTTATATTCTAGTAGGAAAGAGACAAAAATATATAAATTATCTAATTACAAATTGTGATAAGTCTTTTAAAAAGAACAAACAAGCTGTTGAGACTGAGACTCATGGGGGACCTACTTAAAGGAATAGGATTGTGAAGGGAGCTATCTCTGAGGAAGTAACATTTACGCTGAAAGTAGAAGTATGAAAAGAAACCAATCATGCAAAAAGCAAGAGTGTCCCAGGCAGAAAGGACAGCAAGAGCGAAGGCTGTTAGGCAGGAAAGATTTTGGCATTTTAAAAAAGTATTATTTTTAAAAGTGTGGTAAAAAACATCACAAACAATTTACCATCTTAAGCCAGGCACAGTGGTACACACCTGTAATCCCAGCACTTTGGGAGGCAGAGGAGAGATGATCACTTGAGGCCAGGAGTTTGAGACCACACTGGCCAACACGGTGAAACCCCATCTCTAGCAAAACAATACAAAAAATTAGCTGGGTGTGATGGCACACCCCTGTAATCCCAGCTACTTGGGAGGCTGAAGCACAAGAATCTCTTGAACCCAGGAGGTGGAGGTTTCGGTGAGCCAAGATTGCACCACTGCACTCCAGCCTGGGCAACAGATTGAGACTCCATCTCAAACAAAACAAAACCCAATTTACCATCTTAACCATTTCTAAGTGTACAGTTCAGTGGTGTTAACTACATTCACATTGTTGTGCAATAGATGTCTAGAACTTCCTCATCTTACAATACTGAAATCTATACCTATTGAAAAACAACTCCTCATTCCTGGTCCCCGAGCCCTTGGCAACTACAATTCTACTTTCTGCTTCTATCATTTGACTACTTTAGATACCTCATATAAGTGGAATCATTCAGTATTTATCTTTTCTGTGACTGGTTTATGTCACTTAGCATAATGTTCTCAAGGTTTATCCATATTGTATCATGTGACAGGATTTCTCTCTTTTTCAAGCAGAATAATATTCCACAGCACGTACACACCACGTTGTTTATCCATTCATCCATCCATGGACATTTGGGTTGCTTCCAACTCTTGGCTATTGTGAATAGTGCTGCAGTGAACATGGGTATGCGAATATCTATTCAAGAGTCTGCTTTAAATTATTTTGAATATATACCCAGTGGTGGGTTTGCCAGATCATGTGGTAATTCTCCTTTTACATTTTGAGGAACTTCCATACTGTTTTCCACAGTGACTGCACTGTTTTATATTCCTACCAATAGTTCACAGGGTTCCAGTTTTTCCACATCCTCAATACTTGTTTTCTGTTTTCTTTTTTGTTTGTTTGCTTGTTTTGCCATACTAATGGGTGTGAGATGCTATCTGTTTTTTTAAAATTTGCATTTCTTTAATGATTAGTGATGTTGAACACCTTCTCACATGCTGTTGGCCATTTGTATATCTTCTTTGGAGAAATTTCAAGTCCTTTGCCCTTTTTAAAATTTTGCTGCTGTTGTTGTTGCTTGTGTTTGTGTAGTCTAGATATTAACAACTTATCAGATATATGATTTGTAAGTATTTTCTTCCATCACATAGGTTGCCTTTTCACTCTCTGATTGTTTCCTTTGATGCACAGGAGATTTTAAGTTTAATGTAGTCCCATTTGTCTATTTTTGCTTTTGTTACCTATGCTTTTGGTGTCATAACCAAAAAGTTACTACCAAATCTTATGTTTTGAAACTTTCCCCCTAAGTTTTCCTCTAGAAGTTTTACAGTCTTATTCATTTTTAGTTTTTGTATATGGTGTTGGGTAAGGGTCCAACTTCATTCTTTTGCATATAGATATCCAGTTTCCCCAACACCAAGGGAATTGGCATTTTTGAGAAGGAAGGGGCAGGTGAGTGTGTCTGGAGCTTGGTGAACAAAGAGAATGATAGAAGATAAGGTTGGATCATGAAAGGGTATGCTAAGATTCTAGATTTCTTTCTCAATGCATTGGGAAGCCACTGGAGAGTGACATGGACAGATTTATACTTTTAAATGATCATTGTGTTCCTCAAAAAGTTAAACATAAAATTACCACGTGATCCGGCAGTTCTACTCCTTTATATTCTAAATAACTAAAAACACATTTTTCACACAAATTCTTGTACACTAATGTTCATAGCAAGATTATTCATAATAGCCAAATAGTGGAAACAACCCAAACTCCCTCCATGGATAAATAGATATACCACATTTATCTACACAATGGAATATTATCAGTCATAAAATGGAATATATATATACTGTTATATGCTATGACAAAGATGAACCTTGAAAACAGTATACTAAGTGGAAGAAGTCAGACACAAAAGACCACATAATATATAATTCTATTTATGTCAAACATCCAGAATAGGCACATCTATTAAAGACAGAAAATAGGTAAGTGGTTTCGAGGGGAAGGAGGGGAAAATAGGACTAATTACTAAGAGGTAGGGATGATGGAAATGTTCTGGAATTAGACAGTGGTAATGATTGCACAGCATTGTGAATGTACTAAAAAATACGGAAGTGTATACCTTTTAATTTTTTATGTTTTGAGACAGGGTCTCACTCTGTCACCCAGGCTGGAGTATAGTAGTACAATCACAGCTCACTGTAGTTTTGAACCACTCCCACCCCTAACCCTGCCAGCCCCAGGCTCTAGTGATTCTCACACCTCAACTTCCCAAGTAGCTGGGATCATATGCATACACCATCGTGCCCTGCTAATTTTTTTTTTTTTTTTTTTTTTTTTTTTTTTTTGAGACGGAGTCTCACTCTGTAGCCCAGGCTGGAGTGCAGTGGCCGGATCTCAGCTCACTGCAAGCTCCGCCTCCTGGGTTCACGCCATTCTCCGGCCTCAGCCTCCCAAGTAGCTGGGACTACAGGCGCCCGCCACCTTGCCCGGCTAGTTTTTTGTATTTCTTAGTAGAGATGGGGTTTCACCGTGTTAGCCAGGATGGTCTCGATCTCCTGACCTCGTGATCCACCCGTCTCGGCCTCCCAAAGTGCTGGGATTACAGGCTTGAGCCACCGTGCCCGGCCGTGCCCTGCTAATTTTTAAATTGTTTTGTAGAGACAGGGTCACCCTATGTTGCCCAGGCTGGTCTTGAACTCCCGGCTTCAAGTGATCCTCCTGCTTCAGATTCCCAAAGTTCTGGGATTACAGGTGTGAGTCACCATGCTTGCCCAGTGTACACTTTTAAATGGTAAATTTTATGTGAAGCATATCTCAGTTCAAAAATATCCTGTTTTAAAATCAGCCCAGCATGGTGGCTCCTGTCGAGATCATTCTGATTCCAAATCCCAAGCTTAACTTCTATGCTATATAGTTTCTAGCTAAGGATTCCCTCTTCTGTCAGCTCTCTTCAGAAATATACCATATTCTCTGAGGACATTTCTCTTTTGAGTCTTCAAACACCAGAGCTTACATGATGAACTGTTTAAAATGTTTTAAAAATTAAAAAAATGAAAAACATCAGAACTGCTGCTTGGATGAAATTTTGACATATTTGGAAAATTTTTTCTATGTCAGCAATGAGGATGAAGATATACTATTTAAAGATGAGATGAATTAAGAACAGTAAGATGTTTTGGCACCATAATGTGTGATTCTTCTTAGGAAAAGGTCATTCTTGCAGCCCCATGGCAAGAAAACAGTTTTAGTTTTAGAGAAGTATTACATACTATAATTTTTTTTTGTTGGACTAAAGGGAATTTTGTTCTTCTAGTTTATTTGAGGACTCTGGATCTGAACGTTAAAAAATACTCTGGGTGGAGTACTCAAGTGAATTTTATTTATTAAATGCTGTTTTAAAATCCGTTCCCTTAGTGGTGGAAAAATATTGTTATGGGCTGAGGACAGAGATCATCTATAAAAATGGGATACGTGAAATGGTCATGGGTTAGGCACCCAAGTGCTAGAGTGTAGGAGAAAAACAAAAATGTTTTTCAAGTTTTTCTTTTCCTGCAAAGAAACTGAAGTTTGGAATAAAATTAGGAAGAAAACAGTCTAATAGCTTACCCTTGTGGTTTTTCCCAGTATCCAGGCTGTAGAAAACAAAAGACAGTCAAAAGGAAGCCTTGTGAGCCCCCTCATATAGTGGTCAAATGTATTCAGGCACAGCCTGTTAACCTTGGCATCATTCCTTCATCTCCCCAGACTTCCAGCTTTCAAAATGTTATTGCCTACTGGCCCCAAAGGCAAACAACTTGCCATGTATAATATGCCCTATATTAATGCCTTGCAGTCCATGCATATGAGGAAACCAATCCATCAACAGATGTCCTTAGTGACAGAGTAGGAAACTACTGCACAAAGAAAATCATGGGAATCAAATATAATACCCAGAGGCAGTCATGGCTGAATTCGCTCAGTCATATATAACTTTTTTTCACTTATTTTTGATCAATTGGAATTTTGCCTTAATTACATATGTGTGTGTGTATATATATATTTACCTATATATTTTAGAAAGCAGTGTGTAATCATCTATGTTGAAACTAATTTGTTAATCTTTTTTTTTTTTTTTTTTTTTTTTTTTGAGACGGAGTCTCACGCTGTTGCCCAGGCTGGAGTGCAGTGGCGCGATCTCGGCTCACTGCAAGCTCCGCCTCCCGGGTTCCCGCCATTCTCCTGCCTCAGCCTCCTGAGTAGCTGGGACTACAGGCGCCCGCCACCGCGCCCGGCTAATTTTTTTTTTGTATTTTTAGTAGAGACGGGGTTTCACTGTGGTCTCGATCTCCTGACCTTGTGATCCGCCCGCCTCGGCCTCCCTCCCAAAGTGCTGGGATTACAGGCTTGAGCCACCGCGCCCGGCCTAATTTGTTAATCTTGTACAAGGCTGGCACATTCTCCCAAAGGGATTCTCTGCCAATGTGAAAATTAACTCTGTAGCTCTGAACCTCCTTCCCATGGATTCAAAGTAATGTATGAGAAAAATTCTTGGCCAATCACAAATGCTATACAAACTAAAAAATACTATTGTGCACTGGGCATGGTGGCTTACATCTGTAATCCTAGCACTTTGAGAGACTGAGGTGGGAGGATCCCTTGAAGCCAGGAGTTTGAGAACAGCCTGGGCAACATAGGGAGACCCTGTCTCTACAAAAATATATATATATTTAAACTAGCCAGGCATGGAGGCTCGTACCTGTAGTCCCAGCTACTTGGGAGACTGAGGTGGAAGGCTCGCTTGAGCCCAGGAAGTCGAGGCTGCAGTAAGCTGTAATTGCACCACTGCACTCCAGCCTGGGTGATAGAGTGAGACCCTGTCTTAAACAAATAAATAAATAAGTAGCTATTATCATCAACCCAATCTTAGGAATCCAGTATCAGCTTGATAGTCACTTTTCAGGTCAACAATACCATCAAGAAACGTGTTGACACTCAGCTAATAAAATGGTATAATGTTACCCTAGGATGTTATTATGTCTGCCTTCTATTATCCCAAGACACAGGAGAACATTCATTTTTAAACTTTTCAAATGTGGAAAACAAACCCATTGGCTAAGATGATTTCCAATTTGAAATAGTTTCCAGCATTGTATGAGCCACTCCCTGTACACCAAAGAGACATTCCCTTTACTCAATTTTATATCCCACTCATGAAACATTTTCATGTCTTGGACCTACCAACTCCAACTGGATACCACTGGCAGGAAGTGAGAAGGGTATGAGCCCTGGGCTAGGCACAGCAGGGTGGGGAGACTGGCTTTTAGCTCTGGCTCTGGTTTTTACTGGAGTGATAACCTCTAAATTCTTTTCAAGTAACAGTTCTACAAATAATACCCCTTTCTCCTTCCCCGTTTCTTTCTACAGACTATTTCTTCAGTCATCCAGAGGCCAATGTAGGAGTCACTTATGAGTCCCTCAGTCTTTTATTCCCCCTATTCAATCAGTCATCAAGTGCCTCAGTCTTTCCTGAGAACATCTCTCAGATCAGGTCTTTCTGTCATGACCCTGGTTCTCTGTTATTTCCTGTGGCCCAACAGGCTGAAGCTAAATATGTGGAATAGAAGACTCCTCAAAACCTGCTCTTTACCTCAGCCTCTACTTGTATCTTCTGCTGCTTTCTTCCCACTGTGACCTTCTGCCCCAACCCACATACTCTCTCTCTCTCTTTCTCTCTCCTGTTTATGTTCTGTATTAGTTTCCTATCACTACTGTAACAAATTACCAAAAACTAGTGCCATACGCAATACAAATTTATTATCTTACAGTTGGATCAGTCAGAAGTCTGACAAGTCTCAATAAATTAAAATCAAGGTGTCAACAGGGCCGTATTTCTTCTGGAGGCTCTATAGGAGCAACCATTTCTTTCCCTTTTCCAGGTTCTAGAGGCCACCCCCTTTCCTTGGTTCATGGCTGCCTTCCTTCAAAGCCAGAAACATTGGGCCAAGCCCTTCTGTCTCTCCCTCTTCCACTCTAAAGGACCTTGTGACCCAGCCTGGCCAACATGGTGAGAACTCGTCTCTACTAAAAATACAAAAATTAGCTGGGTGTGTGGACGCCTGTAATCCCCAGCTACTCAGGAGGCTGAGGCAGGAGAATTGCTTGAACCTGGGAGGCGGAGGTTGCAGTGAGCCAAGATTGTGCCACTGCACTCCAGACTGGGCAACAGAGTAAGACTCCATCTTAAAAAAAAAAAGAAAATGAAAAAGGACTCTTGTGATTACATTGAGCTCAGTTAGATAGTTTTGCTACTTCAGCTAATTAGCATCCTTAATGGCATCTACAATCTTAATTCTTCTTTGCCTTGTAACCTGTTACCTTCACAGTTTCGGTTCTGGGGATTAGGAGGTAGACATTTTTGGGGGAGCATTATTTTGCCTCTCTCATCCTCTGCCTCCCAAATTGTCAAGAGATGCTTTTTATTTCCTCTTTTTTAATTTTACAATTAATCGTAGTAACAATCAACTGAATATTATTACCACGATAATGAGTATGTTTCAATTAAGTAAATTTGACTGTAAATTATATATCCAGAGGTCTGGATTTATATTTTTAGGAAAAAACTCCACAATACCGAAGGGCTTTATCTAAAATTAACTTGCATTTTAAATCATATTGGTAACCACTCTGGGGATCCTAACAAAACACAAAGCATTTTAACATCTTATTGGCTTAAATTAACTAACTATAATAATGATAACACATACCTATCAATTATATTTCATAGTTAAACCTTGAGAGAAATAAGCTTCAAATAAGTATTTTGAAAGGTTAATGCTAGGGTCTAATGTTACAATATATCTAAAATATTTCTGTGTTAATCTTACAATTTTAGAAAATCTCTAGTATGTTTTAGCTTAAAATGTTCTGGTTGTTATCACTTTTTTAGGCTCACAGAAGGGAGGCAGGCACCGATGGAAAAAGGTAAGTTACTTATCCTCTTGGTCTGAAAAACATTGCAAACAGTAATCATACTTTTAGAGCATCAAATATGGGGCCGGAGCCTGGGCTGTGATAGAAATAACTTTGTCTTTTCTAATAACATGACCTTAACAGAACAGACAATAGAGACAGAGGGAAAAGCAGCAGCCAAAAGTTCTTGTAAAGGTTCTAGAGGGTGAACCATGCTTTTTGTTTTCTCACCTATGTCATGCTGATATTAAGCAGTCAGATTATATAGCATTTTTGTCCCTTCCTCAGGGAAGCCTTCTCTGGTCACCCCCTAGATCAGTAGGGGTCACAAAGATATACTATTTTGGACTGGTATGGTTCTCCTTCACAGCACTTATAACCCCCATTACAGGTTATTTTTGTAATTGTTTAATGTGCCCTCCACGTGATTAACATGCTTACCATTGCATCCTTAGCTTCTACCACAGTGATTGGCTCCTATTAGACAATTAAAATATTTGTTGAATTGAATTGAATAAAGCTTTGGGGGGCACAGAGCAGCTGCTATGGATTTGTTTGTTTTTGTTGTTGTTTTTGAGACGGAGTCTCCCTCTGTTGGCCAGGATGGAGTGCGGTGGCGCGATCTCTTGGCTCACTGCAACCTCTGCCTCCCGGGTTCAAGCGATTCTCCTGCCTCAGCCTCCTGAGTAGCTGGGACTACAGGCATACATAACTACACCCGGCTAATTTTTGTATTTTTATTAGAGACATGGTTTCACCATGTTAGTCAGGTTGATCTGAAACTCCTGATCTCAAGTGATCAGCCCGCCTCCGCCTACCAAAGTGGTGGGATTACAGGCGTGAACCACCGCGCCTGGCTGCGATGGTGTTTTGCTTCTTTGGAATTGTGTAGCACATTCAGTACCAAGTGATGTCCTCTGCTCTCAATACGTGCTTCCTAAAGAACCCACATTTCACCCATTCGGAACCTTGCATGGTGTAGTAGCTGAAACTACTTCAAGGACTCCTTCTCTTTATCTTGGGTAGAAAGGAACAATGTGAACTCAGCAAGGGGAGCATGAAAACAGATTTTCTCTTATGTTACTTGTAGAAAGCTTTTAGATTTACCATTGAAAATAGCGAATTTGGAACCATATCCATTTTGACTTATCTCTTAATTGTATTTTAAAACAGTGGTTCTAAGTGTGGTTCCGGGACCAACATCATCAGCATTGTGGGAACTTGTTAGAAACACAAATCCTTGGGCCTCACCACTGAACTAACGACTCGGAACTGGGATGTGACTGGGGGAATTCTGTGTTTTAACAAGTTCTCCAGGTGATTCTGATGCATGCCAGTTTGAGAATCACTTTTTAAAACCAATGTTTAAGTCCAATCTAACCTACTTAACTATTAACAGTCTACCTGGCTATCTACCTGTGCTAGTGTAGTATATAACAGCCCACAGTACACATGCTCAATTCCAAGCCTATCTGCTCTCCTCAATCTGTATATTTCTCCTGCAATTTATTATGGTGTGAAAGGCGCAATGATACACATGTTTGATCATTTTCAAATAATGCCTGGGCTCACACCAGTCATCCCAGCACTTTGGTAGGCTGAGGCGAGATGATCGCTTGAGTTTGAGACCAGCCTGGACAACATGACGAAACCCCATTTCTAAAAAAAAAAAAAAAAAAAAAATTAGCCACCTGCAGTGGCGTGCACCTGTATTCCCAGCTACTTCGGAGGCTGAGGTGGGAGGATCCCCTGACCCCTGGGAGGTGGAGACTGCAGTGAGCCATGACTGCATCACCGCCCTGCAGTCTGGGCGAGAGTGAGACCCTGTCTGAAAAAAAAAGTGCCCTTCACAGAAGCTTCCTCAGGGTATTAGCATGAGCATGTGAAAGTACAGTATGTTTATCAAACAATAAAATAAGCAGTTATAGGTAACGTCAGAATAACAAGGAGGCCAATTATCAAAATGAAAGGCTAGAGTTTTGCATGTTGTGCTTTGAGGGGAGAAGGAAGAAGGAGGGGAGGCACCTCTGAATGCCTACTTGTTACTTTTTCGTCCTGAATTTTCACGTTATTACACTTTTGATAGCAGAATCCTGTATTTTGGTGCAGAGGTGGCAAAATAAGGCGGGGGCTGGTGGTGCGCAGAAGCTGACAAGGTTAGAATGTGCAGCGTTTTTACGACAGACTGGTTTTACTCATTTCCTGCCTCACTTCTCTCCGATCTGCATAGGTTTTTCTTTTCATCTTCCTTTATCAGTACGCTCCCGTCTGCCGCGCTCCGCCCCTGTGTGGCGCACGATCGCAGTCAGTGGATTAAGCCGGCTCCAAGACAAAGCGGACGCCGAGCCCGGGAAGGAAGCGCGCTCTCCGCCCCGCCTAGAGGGAAGGCCCAGCCTCAGCACAGCAGCGCTCCCTCGGCACCCGGACGTGACCTAGTTCTCACAGAGGCCCGGCCTCTTCCGCCACAAGTGCAGCCCGCGGTCCCGCCCCGTCCCGTGAATGGTCGGCCGGCCTCACGTCTAAAAAGCGTTTAGGTGCCTGCGACCGAGCCTCGGGAGAAAGGCGAGCACGTCTCAGCCAATGAGGTGATAGAAATGCAAAGCAGCGACCAACGACTAGCTGGGATGGGCTGGGCCGGCCGACGAATCACGAGGTCTCGCACCCGGATATGGTTGCTGGGCTCGGAAATCTAGCTCGGGAAAAGCGTGAGGGACTCTTCACGTGGGGCAAGGACAGCAGGCGCGGAGGAGGGGGCGAGCGTGTGTGAGATTCAGTGGCCCGTGCGTTTGTTGTGTAAGGGTCATCCAGGGGGAACAAATCAATGTGGCTGTTTTTCCGTGGAAAGAATTGCCACTGCAGTGTCCCGGAGCCTGCGTGTGGTGGGCAAGCTCCTCAGATGGTATCTCACAGGGAGTAGGGGAGTCTTGAAAACGCAGCTCCGGCGGTAGGAACATGAACCTCTTACCTAAAAGTTCCAAGGAGTTTGGCTCCGTTGACTACTGGGAGAAGTTCTTCCAGCAGCGAGGAAAGAAAGCTTTCGAGTGGTATGGAACCTACCTGGAACTGTGCGGGGTTCTACACAAATACATCAAGCCCAGGGAAAAGGTGAGGAGCGCGGCCTGTCAGCCCTTCGTACGTGCTCCGGAAGGTGGGAACTAGTAACAGGACTCTTGCACTTGGTGGACAGTGACAGGCGGGAGGACCCTAGCTGGACGCATATTTCAGCATTTCCTGAATTGTCCCTGCTAAAAGACAAACTAAAATACTCTTTCAGCCTGGGCGTGGTGGCTCACGCCTGTAATCCCAACACTTTGGGAGAGCGAGGTGGGAGGATCGCTTGAACCCAGGAGTTCGAGACCAGCCGGGGTAACATAATGAGACCTCGTCTCTACAAAAAATGAAAAAAATAGCTGGGCGTGGTGGCGCGCATCTGTAGTTCCAGCTACTCAGGAGGCTTAGGTGGGAGGATCGCTTGAGCCCAGGAGGTTGAGGCTGCAGTGAGCCATGATCACTCCACTGCACTCCAACCTGGGTGACAGAGTGAGATGCTGTCTCAAAATTTTTTTTAAAGGTTTGCAGGTAATAAACCTCCCACCCCAACTCATTCTTGGATTAATGATCCTACTTGAAGAGTGACTTCCAATCTTCTGTCACTGTATTCCTGTGCAACCTGCGGCAGTTGTGACCTTGTGTATGAATTTGTTTTTCAAATAGTTGTTCAGTGCTCTCCGAGTTTCAGGCACTGTGCCCAGTCCTTAAGCTATAAGAGCATTAAGACATAAACCCTGCACATGTTCCAGAAGTGAAACATGATAAGTACAATAATGGGTTTGGTAATAGGTGAGATTGTACTGGAGGTTGGGAAGGAGGAAAGGTAGAAAACTAACATTTGCGGGTAAGCTTTATGTGCCAGACCTTTATTGGGTGCCGTGTATATGCATGTGCAGTCTTTCAATTCTCATCATAAACTCAGGTGAGTGGCCCTGGATGCATTTTACAGATGAGGAAACTGAGGCCTTGAGAGCCACTTTTTTTTTTTTTTTGCCCAAGATCATGCCAAGTGGTCATGTGGGGATTTAAACTCAGGCCTGTCTGGCTCAAAAGCATATGCACATCTCTTTGTACCATGCTTTTCCAGAGATGGCAATATCAGAATTTCTAAGTTTGAATGGAAGATTGCTCCCTGGAGAGGGAGACAACAATCTGAATTTTAAGTTTGGCTTCAGAAAATAGCTGAATATTGTGAGATGGAATCTGTGATGGAAGTAAGATTTGAATCCTCACAAAGTGTACTTTATTGTCTAATGGAGCCAAAGGCATGAGTAGATTGAGGAAATATGGTTATTCCCGGCCTAGGATTTCAACTGTAACTCTATATTTGGATTCTCTGACTTCCTATTAATTCCCAAGTAATAAGTGCATGTTTTAGAGAAAAGAACAATTATGATTAATTTGTTTCTGCAACACAAAGCCCATTCTTATATAACTTGTATTGTAGCTGAATGTGGTTTTCACTAGTGAGTATCTATGTGGTGGTTCAAGATAGAGTCTAGAATCAGCTCTGCAATGTTGCTGTTTCCCTGGTAGTAGCATCTCCACCTTCTGCAAATGTGCCTCAGCCAAGGTGAGACTTGATTCCTTGAAGTACCTGAAGCACAGTTCTTTGCTTTGATTACCTTCCTCTTGTCTGCGAATTTTTTCTCCAGGTGCTGGTGATTGGGTGTGGCAACTCAGAACTGAGTGAGCAACTGTATGATGTGGGCTATCGGGATATAGTGAACATCGACATCAGTGAGGTTGTCATCAAGCAAATGAAGGAATGCAATGCCACGCGACGGCCCCAGATGAGCTTCTTGAAGATGGACATGACACAGATGGAGTTTCCCGATGCCTCGTTCCAGGTGGTGTTGGACAAGGGCACCCTGGATGCTGTCCTGACAGATGAGGAAGAGAAGACCCTGCAACAGGTGGACAGGATGCTGGCTGAGGTTGGCCGTGTCCTGCAGGTGGGCGGTCGCTATCTCTGCATCTCCCTGGCTCAGGCTCACATCCTGAAGAAAGCAGTGGGCCACTTCTCCCGGGAGGGGTGGATGGTGAGGGTGCACCAAGTGGCCAACAGCCAGGACCAGGTGTTGGAAGCAGAGCCTCAGTTCTCCTTGCCTGTCTTTGCCTTCATCATGACCAAGTTCAGGCCAGTCCCTGGCTCTGCCCTTCAGATCTTTGAGCTGTGTGCTCAGGAGCAGGGCAAGCCTGTGCGGCTGGAGAGTGCCGAGCGGCTGGCCGAGGCGGTGCGGGAGCGGCAGCAGTATGCCTGGCTGTGCAGCCAGCTGCGCCGCAAGGCCAAGCTGGGGAGTGTGTCTCTGGACTTGTGCGATGGGGACACGGGGGAGCCACGCTACACCCTCCACGTGGTGGACAGCCCCACTGTGAAACCATCGCGGGACAATCATTTTGCGATTTTCATCAGTGAGTTGGGATTGCTCCCTCTCTTCCCTGGAGGGGCTGGCTTACAGGGGCTGGGACTTGGGCTGGGGTTTGGGCTGGGGCTGAGGCTGGGTTGGGGCTTTGGTGGGATTCTTGACTGTTTTTATCTTGCAGGGGTTTGTACTTCCAGAGGACTAGACCACCCAAGGCATGATGAAAAGAGAGTAATAGCTTTCTAGCAACCTACTGCGAGTTGAGACCTATTCCTTCTCATTTGCCATTGCAAAGGCTTGATGAATTGTGAGAATGGGGTTGGTAGGGGAGAGAGAATAGAGATACATTTAGGAGGTCACATATGACATAGAGATGCTAGTTTCTTGGTAGCATGGAGTAATGGAAGTAATGCTGGACTAGCAAGTCTAAGACATAGGTTCTAGTCCCAGCTGTATCCTGTGAACTGCAGGACCTGGGAAAGTTGCTGTGCTTGTCTGCAAAATTTAGAGAGGCAGCATAGGATAGCAGCTAAAAAAGTGAGCTCTGGAACCAGACTGTTTGGGTTTCAGTTTTGGCTCAGTCATTTCCTGATGGTATGACATTAGACAGGTTACTTTTCTTTCTCTGCCTTGGTTTTCTCACCTATAAAGCGGGAGTGTAACTCTGGTATAGTGGTGAGAAGTATAAAAGCTCTTAGAAATGGTACCTGGCCTTGGAAGTGCTGTGTAAATATTAACCATTATTATTGAAAGCAGTAAGTGATACCAGATTTACCTTAAAAAGGATAAAAAAGATAGCAGGAGGAAATGCTTTCAAAAGTAGAACATTCTAGACAAATGCAAAGTGTTTATGGTCTTGGTGTTATGGTAGTTTGTTTCCTGGTGACTGAACCAGTTTTTCAAGTATTCTGTAATTCTATCCATCCATGGGTGGAAATAAATAGTGTAGTGAATACAAGCGTGGGTAGAGTCTGGGGCTAGACTGCCTGGGTTTGAGTCCCAGCTTCACCATTTACTTATTGTGTGAAGTTGGGCAAATAGTGTAACTTCTGTTTCTCAATTTCCTCATTTGTAAAAATGGGGATAATACTACTACCTGCAGCTTGGGCTGTTGGAGGATTCCATTAATATGTATTTGTCAACAGCTTGGAGTCATGCCTGGCATGACTTATTTGTGTTGGCATTATTGCTGTTTTTCTTGTGGTAGGTGCCTGCCTCCTTCCCCTACAGACATGCCCACACTTCTTCTCCACCCTTGGTCCTACGTCTTGTCTGGTGGGCTGCTTTGCCCTAGGTGTTGTGAACTAGAGAGTCGTTAGCTCCTCAGTGGGTCACAGTTGGGGAAGATGCTGGTCTTGGACAGGGACTGGCTCCCTTCCATTTGGGCCATATTGGTTGTGGGCTTGAACACTCTTTCCAGGACTCCCTGTAACCAAGTTCTTTTTTCTAGTCCCCCAGGGCCGGGAGACTGAATGGCTCTTTGGCATGGATGAGGGCCGGAAACAGCTGGCGGCCAGTGCTGGCTTCAGGAGGCTGATTACAGTGGCCCTTCACCGAGGTCAGCAGTATGAAAGCATGGACCACATCCAAGCTGAGCTGTCGGCTAGAGTTATGGAGCTGGCCCCAGCTGGGATGCCCGCCCAGCAGCAGGTAACACAGCTTTCGTACAGCTTTCATGGGTCTCTGAGGTCATGTTAGCAGCCAGGGAGGCAGAGGGAGCCTTGTCAGGATCTAGGACTAGAGTCTGTGACTCTCATCTAATCCTGGATGGGTATCAGCAACTAAGGGTTACATGGCAGGGAAACCCTGTCCTTTGCCCCAGGCAATGAGAGGAAAGTGAGTACAGTAGGGTCTGTGTCTGGGGGAGCCTCTCAGACTCGATAGACATGGCAGGACGGAAATGCTCTATACATTGCGGGCTCCAGTTCTTCTTAATTTGAGTTGCTCTGACTGTGGGTTTCTTCTTCCACACTTTTTGAGCTGGATTTTCTTGGTCATTTTGCTTCTTAGAACTATCATTATCTAAGGGTGTAAATGGGAAAGGGCCAAAACAGCTCAGCACGGTTATCCAGGTATTCACGTTGCTGGTCAGGTGTTTTATTGGGAAGGAAACTGAAGGTTTTTGCCTAAATGGTGATACGGTATTATCAGTTAACACCAACTGTGCCATCCTGGTCACCATGGGTAATGAACAAGTGATTTTACTGCAAGAACTTCATGTTGAGGAGTTGATCCTTTTTTTTTCTTTTTTGAGATAGGGTCTTGCTCTGTTGCCCAGGCTGGACTGGAGTTAAGTGGTGTGATCACAGCTCACTGCAGCCTCAGCCTCAACCTCCTGGGTTCAGACCGTCCTCCCACCTCAGCCTCTGGTAGTAACTGGGACTATAGGTGCAAACCACCATACCTGGCTAGTTTTTTTACATTTTTTTTAGAGACAGGGTCTCTCTGTGTTGCCCAAGCTTTGATCCTTCTTGATAGGTGGGAAAGCAAAGGTATCTAGAGGCTTGGTGCAAATAGTAACAGTTCTGAAAAAAAGAACCTAGGCTTCTGGGTGCCTGGCCTGTGGTTCTGTCCACTAGGCTGACTTGTGTTTACAGAAGAATGTGTGTTTGATTCTTCCTGGCCAACTTTGGGGTTGGTGACCCCTATTTCAGGGAAGCCCAGATCCTCTGGGGAGCTTCATTTGTGACCTCTCACCAGTGCCTGAGTCTGCAGGGTCAGGAGATACTGGTGATTATTAAATAGTCTTATAGGTCTTTAAAAAAAGAAATAGATATAAAGATAGGGGGAAGGAGTGGGAAAGTTTAGGGGGAAAGTATATTTTTCTCGTAAGGTTTAGAAAAATGGGGGAAAAATAGATGAGAATAATTAGGGGAAAGGAAAATTTCTCTAGATTTGGAGTGGTTGTTTCCCCCATGGATTTTGTTATCTTTATTCTTGTGTAGATTCCTTCTCATAATCATAGCCTCTTCCTGAGGGTTCCCTCTAGCTTGTGTTATTCTGGACTATTGAGAGTTCTTTTAGGGTTTACTGATGAGAAACCCCTAAAAGAACTTGGGGAGAATCAACTGCATCTCACTAGTTGTTTGGAAGATATTTATGTGTTCAGTTGATTTTCAAAAGATAAATTAAACCTCTCAGATCGGTTCAAAGGCTCCAGAAAAGTGCTTTCATAAAATGGCAAATCTTTGGAGTAGTTGTTGTTTAGAACCATGGTATAGGGATATATACACACAAAGGGGAAGGGGTTATAATTTCTCTTATTTCTTAAATGAACTACTGTTTTGACCACTATCTCTGGTTGTACCTTCAGGTGCCCTTTCTGTCTGTGGGTGGGGACATTGGGGTCCGGACGGTTCAGCACCAAGACTGCAGTGCCTTGAGCGGTAACTATGTCATCGAGGACGTGCAAGGGGATGACAAGCGATACTTCCGGCGACTGATTTTCCTTAGCAACAGGAATGTGGTGCAGTCAGAAGCCAGGTTGCTGAAGGATGTGTCTTACAAAGGTGAGGTGTCATAGGCGCCGTGGTGGGACCCAGGTGGCCATGGCATGGACTACATTTCCTGGGAGCTTGGCCGAGATGTAGAACGGACCTGGGTGTCTGTGAATTCTTAACCATCTGGACTCTTAGGGTGTGAGCAGCGATAAGCAGAGTACATTCTGTTCTTGAGCAGAGTCTGGCTCTGAAGTGATAAGGGGCGTGGGTAGTGAAGCCAAATACATGTGATAATCGCCTTAATGTCTTCAGTTTAAAGGCATCTGTTTTGCAGGTGCTCCATGTACATCTGTGTATTGTTTCAGTAGGCGTCTGTGAGGTGAGCCAGAACCATGGAAGTTGCAGGTGAGCCCTGCCCTCCATCGTGTGACTCACCTGTTTCAGAGGGTTTTGGAGTTGGCGGGTGACTTAGAGGCCATCTAGTATAGCACTGTTCAGTAGAACTGTCTGTGATGAGGGAGATGTTTAGTACCTGAGTTTCTAATGTGGTCGTGACTAACCTTATGTAGTGCTGAGCGTTTGGAATGTGGTTAGTGTAACTGAGGAACTGAATTTTTATTTTCTTTAATTCTAATTAATTTACATTTACATTTCAACAGACACAGGGGGCTAGTGGCTAGTATTGGACAGTGTAGATCTAAACCATCTCCTCTAGGATCCCTTTAAGTGGTCTCCCAGCTGTCACTCAGAAACTCCCCCTGATGGGGAATCAATAGTTTGTTTTTACCTGTGTTTCTCACAGGTTGTGTTTGTGTTTTAAAGGTGATACTTGCTCATTGAAATCACTTCAAAAGTCAAATGTAGAGGGTGAAAAGTGAACGTCCCTCACCTCTCCGTCTCTAGTGCATTTTCCCTGTCTGAGGCACAGAGATTCAGGGATGGAAGCTGAAATGGCTCTCCTGATTCCCAGTTGTTCCCTTTGCCTGGCTTGCCTGCCCTCATAGCAAGGCCATCTGGGAGGAGGGTGGAGACAGAGAATTCAGATGCTTGAGGTTGTGGACTTGCTCTGAACTAGGATCAAGTTACCCAGCGAAATGGTTTTTTTCTTTAGGGGTTTTCCCTGGCCAAGAGCACCCAAGATTGTTGAGTTTCTGCCCTATTATTTGGTCACTGTGGCTACAGGTTGGTCCAGTTTCATCTCACTGAAATCTCAGTAAAATTGCTTAAAAGGACATTTTGCCCCTTTCAGTTTGGGTTTCAGGTTTTTTCACCATTGTCATGTTCCTTGACTTCTTGGTAGCGCTTTGTTCTCATGGAAAGAATGTTCCCTCTCATGGGAGTATTGGTGAGCAAGAAGGAGAGCATATTAAAAAGTGATTTAATATCTGAAAAGCACCCCGACCCCACTCATCAATGCCTTTTGCTGCTGGGGAATGCAGCTGATCCCTATGAAGACACAGCCGTCTGTTTAGTATGATATCCTGGAGCAGTGAAGGGAGTGGGGAGAGGGAAACGGGAGTGGCTTTTTCGGATTTATTTCCTTTTGAATACTTGTGATTTTCTTCTTCAGCAAAGGTTGGTAGTGCTACCTGTGTGGCATAGCAGAAAGATGATAGGTGATGGAGACAGGCAGTCCGAGGTTCAACTCCTGTCTCTACCATCTGCTGATTCCCTATTTACTTAACACTTCAGTGGCTCAGTGTGTTCATGTGCCAAGAATTGGAATGATAAGGTTGTTAGAAGAGCGAAAAGAATAAAAGTTACGGTATAGTAATTGGCACATAGGAGGTGATTAGTAACTTTACCTTTCTTTAAAGGACTTTATGAGTAATCTTTTCTCCTGTTAGTGGCCTTACATTTCTCAGAGGGGAGGTACCAAGGCTCCTCAGTTGAGTTTTCCCAGGTTTTTGAGTGTGCATTTGCCATTTCCTTTTCCAGGTTCCTTGCATCCATTGTATATGTTAAATGTTTAACAACTGTCTCGTTGTGGGGCAGGGTGGGGGGGGCACGTCCTGATTTATAGTGTTTATCAGTTCTCTAGTATAAATACCACCACTGTGTTTGTTTGTTTTACGTTGCTTATAAAGGAATACCTGAGACTGGGTAGTTTATAAAGAAAAAAAGTTTATTTTGGCTTATGGTTCTGCAGACTGTACAAGAAGCATGGTACCAACATCTGCTTCTGGTGAGGCTTCAGGAAGCTTACAATTATCACAGAAGGTGAAGGGAGAGCAAGCACATCACATAGCAAGAGAGATGCCAGGCTTTTTTCAACAACAGCTCTAGAGTGAGAACTCACTCAATACCATGGGGAAGGCACCCAGCCATTCATGAGGGATCTGCCCTCATGACCAGCATGGTGGCTGTGACATTGGGGATCACATTTCAACATGAGGTTTGTAGGGGACAAACGTCTAAATGATTTCACTATGGCCAGTTTCAGGCTATCAACGTGATGTCAACCAGTTTGCAAAATTTTAACGATTAGGTCTTTTGAGTCTATTCAAGCCATCTGGAGCACACTGCTGCTGGTAACCCTTGCTTCCTGAGGACTAGTGTACTAAGCATGGAACTTCATATCTCTTGTTTAGCCCAGAAGAAGCGGAAAAAGGACAGGAAGAAGCAGCGGCCTGCTGATGTGGAGAACCTCCCTGCAGCCCCGGGGCAGTCCATTGATAAGAGTTACCTGTGTTGTGAACACCACAAAGCCATGATCGCTGGCCTTGCCCTGCTGAGAAACCCAGAGCTACTCCTAGGTGAGAGAGATGTCACTGCCTTCCACAGAAGGGAGCATAAAGATTACAGACCTAAACAATTGGTGTCACCTGCATTGTAGTTGAAGAACAGCGATTATAAGCTGACAGTGTATCTTTCTTCATCTCAACCATGTTAAAAGTTAATGAGCAGTCTAATTAACTGTTGCCTCAAACTCAACCTGTTATATTGAAATTGTATTGAAATATGTTAGGGTCTAAATGGCATTTTTTCTGTTCATTTCTTTTTAAAATTAAGGTATATCGTGTATTCAGTGAGACATGTAAAAATACAGAGTTTAATTATTCAGCTTTTCTATAATGCATCATTTGAACATAAGATGCAATTGTATCTTGAAGTTCTACTTTCTAAAAAGATTCATATTATAGTTAATGCAGTCATAGCCTTATTACTAATAGCAGGTTTGGATCTGACTGCATTAGTAAAAATGTTCATGTTTCTGTCTGTGATTATAACTGTTTTCACCTGAAGTCCCTGAATGTGCCTTCTTGGAACACCCTATACTTTTGTCCTATTGTAGTGTTGATATATGTCACTAGAACCTCAGTTCTTAGATTTAATTCTCAGGGATTGTCTCCTTTGGGTGACTTGTTTTTTTGTTGTCTTCCTTTGATCCCCCTGTGGTGGCTGTGCTGTGTGCTTAGGAGCAGGAGTTGGGCCTTTGTTTTCCTGTGATGTGTGGAACTTGAATGGCTTACCCTTACTTGGTGAGGGTGTCTGAGAAGACAGTGTGGCCATTTGAGTCAGGGGCAAGGGGCATTGCACTTCTTTTGCCTTTTAATCATGAGCAGGATTGCTTGGCCACTCTTCCTCCCTTTCCTAGAGAGGGTCTAATAACTCTTATAGTGAGGAATCTTCTTTTTTTTGAGACAGGGATTCACTCTTGGCCAGGCTAGAGTGCAGTGGTACGATCACAGCTCATTGCAGCCTTGACCTCCTCAGGCTCCCACCTCAGCTTACCATGTAGCTGGTACCACCGGTGTGTGTCACCATGCCCAGCTAATTTTTCTACTTTCTATAGACAGGATTTCACCATGTTGCCCAGGCTGGTCTCGAACTCCTGAGCTCAAGTAATCTGCCCACCTCGACCTCCCAAAGTGCTGGGATTACAGGTGTGAGCTACTGCCCCGGCCACTTTGAGATCTTTAAGAGACCATAATAATAACACATTAGTTCACCTTCTGGATCTAGTCATCATGAATCCAGGATTGAGTTATCAGATGTCAAATTGACTCTTAGATTTCTGGAATGAGACAGGGAGACCTCTAAATCTTGTATCCCCTGAGTGGAGACAGTGAGCTGACCTAGGCTTTTGCCTTCCCTGAGGCTGGTACAGAATTTTCCAGTGAACAGATGGCAATGTGATGCTCTATTCTTTTTTTACAGAGATCCCACTGGCATTGTTGGTGGTAGGCCTGGGCGGAGGCAGCCTCCCCCTCTTTGTCCACGATCATTTCCCAAAGTCCTGCATCGATGCTGTGGAGATCGACCCCTCCATGTTGGAAGTGGCCACCCAGTGGTTTGGCTTCTCCCAGAGTGACAGAATGAAGGTCCACATTGCAGACGGCCTGGACTATATCGCCAGCCTGGCAGGAGGAGGAGAAGGTACTGCTCTTGGAGCATTTGAAGAGGTGTTGAAGGATGATTGGTCTGACATTGTCAGGCCCGTAAGGGCCTCTACAGTTTATCTCTAAGAGAGTGGCATGAGTTCATTCCAGTCTTCAGCCTGTTCATTTGTTGATATACTTACTCACTAGAATACCAGCTATATACTTAGCACTGTGTCAGGTATGAATGTATAGCAATAAGTAAAACAGGCCATTCCTGCCCTTATGGTGCTAACAGACCAGTGGGCTTTTTTCTGACCTGTAAGCTTGTCATTTCCTCACCATCTTAGGAAACCTGAAGTCTAACTGGGCAAAGAAACAGAGAAGAAAAGGTGGAATGTGTGTTGGGAGGTGTTTCTTGTAAATATTTCAACTGGAGGTAAAGCCAGAAATAGAGCAAAACAGTATTCATGTAAGATCAGTGGTTTACAACCTCAGGGTCCGACATTTGGTAATGTATGGAGACAATTTTTGGTTGTCACAGATCAGGGGGTGAGGGATGTTGCTACTGACATCTAACTGGTAGAGATCTAGGATGCTAGTAAACATTTTACAATGTGCAGGACAGGCACTGATGATAGAATTATCTGGCCCAGAATTTCCACGGTGCTGAGGTGGAGAAACCTTGATGCAGATGCTACTCTATGGGAATTCTGATAGGCCTTCTGCAACTAGAATTAAGGTTCCATTTGCTCTAGTAATTTGCATCCCAGATTTAGGACAAAAACCATAAGCATAATAATTTTCTGCAAAATACTAGGGACAGTAACTCTGCTTATTATACAAATAGGCTGCTGGTGACTTTAGTACTTTCTGGAGCTTAAGTCCTTCGGGGAGAAGGCAGTTAGGTTGGTTCAGTTCTGCTGGGGAGCTCAGGACACCCTTCCTGGTCTGCTTATTCCATAACAGATACTCTGGTCTCATTGGATTAGAATATTTTCCAGTAAGAGTGTGGCAAACTAGGATGCCTGGGACGAATATTGAACCGATGCTATCTTAATTTTAATTGCAAGCTGAATTGAATTATAACAGTTTCACAGGTTCCCTCTCTGAGGCTAGGGTTAGTTTAGGTGCCCAAGCCCAGATAGCTAATATGGTGAAGTATTTACGACAGTGCCATGCACATGGTAAGTACTTAATCCACGATGTTACTGCTGTTGTTATCTATAGATTAATTTTCAATGGCTCTGCCCATCTTCTGTAACACTAAAATGTTTCAGATTACTGGAGGGCTCAAGGCTGCAAATGCAGGCTATTGTTTTCCTCGGACTTTGATGAGCCAACATGTTCTCTTTGTAAGAAACCAAAATCAGATCTGTGCTATGAACAATGATAAGCATGCAGCAGTCCTAATTAAATACTTATTAATTATTGAATAATTACTACCACAGTCTCAAAATTTTCTAAAAACATGTCAGTGGCATTGCAGACCTGCCCCTATAAAAACAATTTAACATTATAGTAAGGAGCAGATCCAATTCTTCATCAGTTCTTTCTCACCCATTTAGCAAAATCATTTCTTTCTTGAGTCAGCTCTTGTTCATGGAACTATAAAGATAACACTAACTGAAATTTCAGAACATTTTCTCCTATGAGGTAAAATACGCTGTTTTCAGAGTTAAAAGTTACCATTTACTGGGTCAGCCTTTAAAGGCTTAGTCAGCTGCTTTGTCTAGATCAGTGGTCCTCAACGCTGACTGTATTTAGAATTACCTGGAAAGCTCAAGAAAAATACCAGAGGCTTCCCATCTCTCCTCTCATCTGCCCCCTACCACTCCAGGATGTTTTATTCTGTTGGTCACAGTGTAGTCCGCATTAGAAGCTTCCCAAGGTGATTGTAATGTTCTGCCACAGTCAAAAGCCACTGGTGTTGATGGCCTCTTAACCAAGAAATATTCATGCTAAAGTGGACCCCATTAATGTTTTTGCCTTTGGAAGGTGCTTTTAAATGTGGAAGAATGTTCCATCTTTACTATGGGACACTCTGAACCCTGATGACAAGGACTGCCCTGGGCCATGATGTCAGTGCCCTTATAGGCAAACCACATCCTCTGTGTCATCCTTCTGACTTAGTCACCATGCCCACCACTGGTAAAGAGGAGGTATAGTGTAGGAATGTAAAATGGTATTATTTTATCCAGCAAAGACAAGGACTTGTTTCCTTCTTTTTCCCAGCACGGCCTTGCTACGATGTCATAATGTTTGATGTTGACAGTAAGGACCCAACACTGGGAATGAGTTGTCCACCCCCAGCATTTGTGGAGCAATCTTTTCTACAGAACGTTAAAAGCATCTTGACTCCTGAAGGTATGGAGAACAAAAGGTTGGAGAGGGAGGAGGGAAGGGACCATTAAAAGAAAAATTTATCTTTTTAATGAGAAATGCACAGAAGTGCGAGCTCGATCAGCTTTTCCAAATTGAATACACCCATTTACTAGCACCAGACACAGAAAATTTCCAGCTTGCCAGAAGTCTATCCCTTATCCCCTTTCAGTAACTTGTCCTCGCAAGAGTAATCACTATCTTAACATCTGTCCACCCAGCTTAATTGTGCCTGTTCTTGTTCTTTATATAAATGGAATCATATGGAATGTTGGAATGTTCTTTTTTTTTTTTGAGACAGGGTGTTGCTTTGTTTCCCAGGCTGGAGTGCAGTGGCATGATCATGGCTCACTGTAGCCTCAAACTCCTGGTCTCAAGGAATCCTCCCACCTCAGTCATCTGAGTAGCTGGGACTACAGGTGGATGCCACCAGGCCTGGCTACTTTTTTTATTTTTATTTTTTGTAGAGACAGGATCTCACTATGTTGCCGAGGCTGGTCTCAAACTCCTAGCCTCAAGCGATCCTCCTACCTTGGCCTCCCAAAGTGCTGGGATTACAGGCATGAGCCACTGCACTTGGCTGAATGTACTCTTTCAGTGCCCATTTTCTTTCACTCAACATGATGTTTGTGAGACTCATTCACAGTGTTGTGTTTACATGGCTTATTTTTATTGCTGTGTTGTATCATGTGACTTAACGCAATTCATTTATCCATTCTGCTGTTGGTATTTGGTTTGTTTCCTGTGTGGGTCTATTATAAGTAGTGCTGCCATTAGCATGTTAGTATATGCCTTTTGATGAATTATGTTTTCAGATCTCTTGAGTCTATACACAGGGTTGTAATTGCTGGATCATAGGTTATGGGTATGTTTGGCTTTTGTAGATGCTACCACACAGTTTTACAAAGTGGTTGTAGCAGTTCACACTCCCCCTAGCATGGTGATGCTAGCTACTACGTGATGCTTCCTACACGTGCTGTACCAGGCAGTGTGTTATTTAATCTTCATAGCAGTCCATTGTTTGAATGAGGAAACTGAGGTTGAAGATTTCCCAAGGTGACGCAAGGTAACATTTGGGGCTCCAACCCAGTGCCTTGTCACCTCAAAACTGGAGCCTTTAATCCTTATGTTAACAGCCCTTTAGGTGTTTTTGATTTGGTGTAAGGCACTGTGGTAACTGACTTGATTTGGAATCTTAATTGTCAGAAGTCAAGGTAACCTTGGCCCTCTCACTGGTTAATAAATACTCTATGGTATGTATGTCAAGAATGTAATATCCCTGTAGAGTTGGTAAATTTTACTTTTGTAGGGAATCACTTTCTATGAATTGATTGAGACGAAGTCTCATTCTGTCACCCAGGCTGGATTTTAGCTCACTGCAACCTCTGCCTCCCAGGTTCAAGAGATTCTCCTGCTTCAGCCCCCCTAGCAGCTCCTGCCTCAGCCTCCCTAGCAGCTGGGATTACAGGGGTTCACCACCATGCCCAGCTAATTTTTATATTTTTAGTAGAGCCGAGGTTTCACCATTTTGGCCAGGCTGGTCTCAAACTCATGACTTTCAGTGATATGCCTGCCTCAGCCTCCCAAAGTGATATGATCATAGACCTGAGCCACCGTGCCCGGCTGGGAATCACTTCTTTCTCAAAGCAATTCTTTGGGAAACTGAGGTGTGGAGAATGGTAAGATAATGTGTGAGTAGCACAGAAGAGCAAGAAATAAAGCTGAAGTTTGTCTGTGGCTCACATGCTCCCCATGCTTTTCTCCATCTGCCTTTCTATGCTGTGTATTCTCTGCAAACTCACCACCATCATAAGTGCGTTTTAGCCCATCAGTCTCCTTGGGACAGGAATTGGTATTTTCCTCAAAGCCGATCCTTATCTTTGATATGTCTCCTGATGTGAGGTCATTCTGACTTTTCTTCCTACCCTATAGGTGTTTTTATTCTCAACCTCGTGTGCCGAGACTTGGGGCTAAAGGACTCAGTGCTGGCTGGGCTCAAGGCAGTGTTCCCCCTCCTATATGTCCGGCGAATTGAGGGTGAAGTGAATGAGATCCTGTTCTGTCAGCTGCACCCTGAGCAAAAACTTGCCACACCAGAGCTCCTAGAAACAGCCCAGGCTTTGGAGCAGACCCTGAGGAAGCCTGGGAGGGGTTGGGATGACACGTTTGTCTTGTCAGATATGCTCAAGACGGTGAAGATTGTATGATTGCTTAGGCCAAGCAGCCCTCCTGCCTAGACTGACCTTGGACTCCCAGCCTGCCAGAGATTGAAGAAATACAACGCACAGTACTTTTTAAGCTTCATATTTTTCTCGGTTTCACACTCAGCTACATGTGACCTCCAGCTTGGTGAGGTTGCCTGAAGATTAGGGAAAATAAAAATGTCCTTCCCATCTTGTCCTCTTTAGTACCACTTGGGTTGGTTCGTCTTTGCTTCCTACACCATGTCCTTGTGTAGAATTCCCTGCTGAAGCCCCTAGCACACACTGCATGCCTTAACAAGTATGTGCAAGCCCCTCAGGATTCAAGACAGCCAGATTTTATTGCATCTCTACTTATACTGGTTTGCTTTTGATTTATTCCTCTATTAGTTCTGTAGGAGTGATCTCAAGTGAGATAGCAGAGCAAGATGCCAAAAGACTATAAACAGAGTAAGGTTTCTATAGATGTGAGACAGATCTGAGAGAGCATTTACTCTGTCTCCCTGTGGGTGAAACTGCTGCTGAAATGGTTCCAATTTTTAGGAATCTGCTAACCCACTTCATTATTTGACAGCTTTCCTTGACTCAAACCTTGTAGCCTAAGCCATTTGTCTTTTGCTCAGTGGAGGGAGTGTATGGACCCGGCCCCATGGCTTTGCATGTCAAAGACCTGGCAGACTAAAGTGTCTGGTGTTTGTTTACTCACATTCGTTGAGTGACAGCTATGTGCCAGACTCTGCGTAAAGAGTGGTGGCAGAAGTGAAAATGTTTAAGAATGACCAAAAACATTACTAATGAAAGTTAATGTGTTCCAGGCATTCTTCTAAGTGGTTTACATGCACTGTCTCATTTAATCTGAGATAAAGGATAGTTAAGCCCAAACTGTATCTAAACCCAAATCTCACTTGGCTGGAAACATCAATCTTAACCATTTATTGAGAACCATTAAACCAATGATTCCAAGACTGGCTTGAATTTTGTCTTTCCTAATTATACCAAGGTTGATTTAATGAGCAGTGCCGTGGAAAATAGGCATTGTCACCATTCACCACCTGGCTTATCTTTCCACAGACCCTTTAAAAATGGACCCCAACCTTTCAGATGAAGCATACAGATGCTCTTCATCCTACAATGGGGTTATACCCTCATAAATCTATCATAAATAGAAAATGCATTTAATACCCTGCTAAGCCGTTGTAAACTTGAAAAGTTGTAAGTCAGAGACTGTCTGTATTTCAGTGAGGTTGTCATCCTTAGAAAATAGTGTCAGTCCATTAAGGAGAGGAGAGAGTGCAGAGAAGTGTTTTTAGATCTTATCCATTAGAAATACTTGGTGCTCTTTCTTTAGGCCGGAGTCTTCCCCGGAACCCCGTAATGGGAAGATTATCCCTCATGTCAGGTCTGTGTACCCCAGAGGACCTTACTTGGCAAGTCTTTTCTTTTTTCTTCTTTTTTTTTGAGACAGGGTCTCTCTGTCACCCAGGCTGGAGTGCATTGGCACCATCACGGCTCACTACAGCCTTGACCTTTTGGGCTCAGATGATCCTCCCAACTCTCAGCCTCCCAGGTAGCTGGGGCTACAGCATGTACCACCACACCTGGCTCATTTTTTCGTAGAGACACAGTTTTGCCATGTTGCCCAGGCTGGTCTCTTGACTCCTGGGCTGAAGCCATCCACCTGCCTTGGCCTCCCAAAGTGTTGAGATTACAGGCGTGAGCCACTGTGCCTGGCCACTTCATTTTTTTTTTTTTTTTTTTTAAAATCTCTGAGCTTGTGCAGTGTCAGGATGGGTTATAGAGGCCCAGGGTCTGAGTCAGAGGAGCTTGTCTGCCTGTCCTTGGTCATATCACCCTCATGCTATGCAGAGTTTGGAGCAGCACATTTGGGTGGCACGGCCAAGCTCGGCATCATCAGAATGATAAGGTTTCAGTTACATCTTAGGGGGAATGGTCCACAGAGTTAGGCACGGATTTACATGTCGCTTCCCACATTCGGAGGTGGGAAGAGGCACTCATGGGTGATGATTATCAAGACTTAAGTATAAAAGAAGAAGGAAATTGGTTATGTGCTGAAGGCTTGAGAAAGACCAAGGGACAGGAGTCAGTTTTTGGCTTAATTTCCTACAAAGGAAATTTGTACCAATGGAGACCAGTATGTTCACCAGAACACTTGGTGGCTGCAGCCTGCTTACTCAAACCCTAGTCTGACTGCCCTCTGGAGCTTGCTGGATTGTGAGGAAAGTTGTGTGTGTACAGACAGCCATTGGCCTGAATCCCATCTTTTCCACTGGAGAGCTTTTCGCTTTTGCACTAATGACAGGCAAATGGTTCCTTATGGGAATTTTGCCTAACTTTAGGGGTGAGAGCTCTAGAGGAGGGGGAGGGTTGGAAGCTTCAATGCCTACCAGACCAAGCAAGTAACAAATATGTAGAGCGAGTGAACCAGGTATAAAACAAAAAGGCTAGGATGAGACCTGTGGCAAACCAGAGAATAAATGTCTCCTCTAAAGGTAGCGGCTGTCCCAGCTGAGTTGTCTTGCAGGAGCACTGTCCTAGCATAGCTAGGTCTTTTAAGAGAAGCCAGAAATCTTGTGTGTGTGTGTGTTGACATTAAAATGTTGGCCAATCAGTATACATCTTCAAGCTATAATCTATTTTGCATAGAGACAGATAGGGGAGACAGCCTACAAAATGCCTGAGAATCTGGCATGCACCCTGGTTCTGAGTACAAAACAAGGAGCAAGCCGATAGCAATGAGTTACAAAAGTCTGGAAAAGTCTTATCTATGACCTCAATTTTCTTTAATGGCTACAGCTGAGTGGGGATGGTCCCATCATCCTTGGGAGAGTGTACAATTTAGCTTCCCAGGACTATCAGAGAACTGAATGAGAATAAATCACATGACAGTTTGCGCCTCTGCCCCCCCCCTTCCTAAACAAGTTCTGTGACAATGTAAAATTGGTAAGGCTGCCTATTGCCCTTCTCTGCCTTTTTGCCCTTGTTCCCTACCAATTTTTCAGTGTGTGCCTCCAGTCTTCTGTCATAGCTGCCTGCTAACTGGGCCTCTTCTCTAAGTCTGTCTTCTTATGGGTTGGGTAGACCAGTAGTTACTCTTTTTTTTTTTTTTTTTTTTTTTTTTTTTTGAGATAGGATCTCACTCTGTTGCCCAGACTGGAGTGAAGAGGCACGATTTTGGCTTACTGCCACCTCTGCCTCCCAGTCTCAAGGAGCCCTCTCGCCTCAGCCTCCTGAGTAGCTGGGACTACAGGCGCACACCACCATGCCCAGCTCATTTTTGTATTTTTGGTGGAGACAGGGTTTCACCATGTTGTCCAGGCTGGTCTTGAACTCCTGGGCTCAAGCAATCTGCCTGCCTTGGCCTCCCAAAGTGCTAGGATTACAGATGTGAGCCACGGTGCCTGGCACAACCAGCAGTTATTCTCAGCTGCACATTGGAGTCATCGGATATGGTAAGCAAAATAATGTTCTCCCAAAGATGTCCATGTCCTAATCCTTGCAACCTATGAATGTTACATTACACTACATGACAAAGGGAAATTAATGTAGCAGATGGATTTGGTGTTGTTAATGAGTTGTCTTCAAAATAGGGAGATTATTTTGAGTAATCAAATTCAGACACTTGGTGGACTCCACATAATCTCAAGAGTCTTAAAATGTGGAAGAGGGAGGCAGAAGAGTCAGTGTCAGAGTGAAGCAATGTGAGGAAGACTCACCACTCACTGCTAGCTTTGAAGACCATAGGCCACTAGCTAAGGAACGTGGGCAGCCTCTAGAAGCTGGAGAAGGTAAGAAAACTAGAGCTTCCCTAGAGCTTCCGGCAGGGAGTGCAACTCCACCAATACCTTGAGTGTAGCTCAGTGAGACCCATTTTGGACTGCTGATACGGAACTATAAGATAATGAATTTGTGTTGTTTTAAGCCCCTACATTTGCAGTAACTTTACAGCACCCCTAGAAATGGAATTTACCTGGGAAGCTTTAAAAAATGCCTAGGCCTGGCCCCACCCCCACAGACTGATTTAATTGGCCTGGAGTGCAGCCTGTGCATCAGAATTTTAAAAAAGCTTTCCAGGTGATGGATGCTGTTTTGCAGCCAAAATTGAGGACCCCTGGGGTAGAGGTTCTGTGGATGGATATGTTACAAGGTAAGGGGGAAGGAATTGCTAGTCTCATTAATGACTGCTGGCTTAGCTCTGAAATGCAAACATCAGCAGTCACTTGGTGATTGGAACATACTCCCCTCCCACCTTCACACTAGCCCACACCTTTTAGCTCTTTGCCCTTTGAGTGGATGGCAGTAGTGTGAGGAGTCAACTTGTTGCATTGGGCGATTTCCTCCATGGGGCACAGCACCCTCACTCCCTGCTATAATTGGGCCCTGAGTGTACCTCCCAAGGACTGCTTAATAAAGCTCAAAGTCTAGCAAACCATAAGTCATGCAGTTTCCCTCTTGTGGCTTGTCTTGCCATTTGGTTCCTGCAGATTTTTAACAGCTAAATGGTCGATCATAAAAAGAATCATTAAGTTGGATTTTTCTTTTTTTTTATACCCAATTGGCATTTTTTTTGGAGAGGTTGTTCTGTGCCAGACACTGTGCTTGTGCTAATAAAAAGAAAGACAGCTTCTGCTCACCAACTAGCTGGGGAGAACAAATTACACAGCACGTGGATGAGTTCAGCAACCACCTGTGCATAAAGCGTAAGGGCAGCATACGAGATGGTCAGATGTTTGGTAAGAGTCTTCTTAGATCCTCCCGCTGGGCAGACAAAAAAATCCAGCCTCAATAAAAACTGCCCCCTTAAAGTGACGGAAGGCTGGACTCATGGTTTTGTTTTTCCATCCCAGGTCTCACTTGGTTCCTGTGCTTCCCACTAGATGGCACTAGAAATCACATTTAAGTGCTTGGGTGCTGTAAATAATTCTTCTTGGGAACATGGCACTTCCAGGGGCTCTTTCACCTGAGCCATATTTCCTGTGTCTTTCTCTGGTCAGTAAAGACAGACTTCTACTTGACCTATTGTTCTCTTGCTTCACCTGGTAGCCTATGCCCTCTGCTCTTCCACTGTCACCTGTTTTCCTTGCCACGCACATGGAGACAGCACCATTTTCTCCAACGGTGGAAGCCTGTATAAGGCAGAGATCCTTTTACCCCTACATCCCTGATTTTAGAAGTAATGGCAGGAAATACAGCAATGGAATAATGCTAGTAAGACGTGAAGCTAGCGGCATATAAGAAGACAAAAATGTAACAACATACATCTGGGCCTGAGCTGGCATGTCTTCAAGTTTTCTGCCAAGATGTAAGTCATTTTTATCATAGTAGTAAACTGGTAGATAAATGCTAGTAGAAGTAAAATTTGATTGAAATGGATTTTTTTTTTGGAAACCTACCTGCAGTGGGTTGAATAGTGACTCTAAAAAGAAATATCCAAGCGTTAAACCCCAGAACCTATAAATGTGAGCTTATTTGGAAAAAGGGCCTTTTGCAGATGTAATTAAGTTGAGAATCTCAAGCTGAGATTATGTTGGATTGGCGTGGACCTTAAATCCAATGATAAGGACTTAGAATGGAAGGGGAAACGAGACAAGGGAGACACGGGAGAAGGACATATGAAGACAGAGGTAGACTGGGGAGACATCCCCGCAAGCCAAAGAATGACAGGGATTGCTAGCAGCTACCAGAAGCTAGGAAAGAGGCAAGGAATGATTCTCCCTCAGAGCCTCCAGAGGGACCCACCCGCTGACACTTTGCAGACTTCTGGCCTTTACAGTTGTGAGAGAATAAATGTCAATTGGCTTAAGCCATCAAGTTTGTGGTAATTTGTTTCAGCAGCCTTGGGGAATGAATATATAGCCTAAAAGGGCTTTGTGCCACCCCACAGAACCATTAACGCTAGTCTCATTAATGACTGCTGGTTTGGCTCTGAAATGCAAACATCAGCAGTCACTTGGTAATTGGAATATATTCCCCTCCCACCTTCACACTAGCCCACACCTTAGCTCCTTGCCCTTTGAGTGAATGGCAGTGGTGTGAGGAGTTTGGCCTCCCAAAGTGCATGGGCTCCGGGCCACATGCTACCCCAGATGTGTTTAGCCTTCACCAGACATTTTAAATAAAATCGATAGATTAGAAAATCATTTTATACAAAATCTTTAAAATCTCTGGATTCTTTTGAGAATTTAGAAGTTCCTGTGATGACAGGCCCATGTTCATGCTTGGCTGGAACTGGCAAGCATCTGTGCCTTGTGGATGGGTGGTGTTTGCCACAGTCCTCACTGCTTTCTGTGTCTTTCGTGCATTTATGTTACATGCCTGGTCCTGCAGGCATTATAGTTTGTAGCTCCTACAAATGTGGCAGGATAGGTAGGCTGGGAGACACAATCCCTTTTTTAGAATATGGGGAAAGGAGTTCCTGGTTTTGTAGTCAGTAGTTCTGGGTGTTTTTTTGTTATATAGCAGCACAGCTTAGAAGGTGGTTTCAAAATCTGGTTGCACAACAAAGCCATCTGGGGTCCATTTCCTATGTACTGATTCTGGACCATATCCCAGACCTACTATGTCAGAATCTTGGGGGTGTGTGTGTGTGGGTTGGGGTGGGGGGGGGTGATGGAGTAGGACGGTGGTAGAGCCAAGGAATCTGCATTTATAAAACTCTTCAAGCAATTCTGATAATAAACAGGCCTAGAAATAGCTGCCATAGGATATTATTTTTCAGCACTGGAAAGGGAGGCAGTTTGGGTTTTCTATTTCACTGGAGATCTTTGAGGCATGTTGTTTTAAAAAAAAGTCAAGATGGCAGAAGTGGAGCAGAAAAAGCAGCGAAGCAGAAGCAGCAGACCTTCTGCAAGTTCACCTCCTGCGGCGTGCACCCCGACCTGCTGCGGGACTTGTCACGCGAGCAGCGAATGAAGCTGCACTGTGGCCTATGGCAGAACCAGCACTCGCTGCTGAAGGGCCTGTGCAAGGTCAAGAAGTGGGCACTGCCTATGCAGAAGCCAGAGGTGGTGAACGCGCACCTGCAGGACATGATCATCCTGCCCGAGATGGGAGACAAGATGGTGGATAGCATGGTGGGCGTCTACAACGGCAAAGCCTTCAACCAAGTGGAGGGCAAGCCCGAGAGGATTGGCCATTACCTCGATCACCTACAAGCTTGTGAAGCACTGCCCGGCCAGGCATCAGAACCACCCACTCTTCCCGTTTCACCGCCCTCAAGGAGTCTGCTCAGCCAATAAAGGCACACACATTTCTTAAATAAAAAAATAAATAAATAATAACAAAATGTCTTTTCTCACGGAAATTTGAATGATTGCAATATTTTGTGGAGCTAAGGGTTTGAATTAGATTCGTTCTATTTATGAAACCAAGAAACTTGGTTTCTAGCTACAAACCAAGAGTGGCAAAACAAGATTGGTTCTTTAATGAAGGCATAAAATAAACACCTAATCAATATAGTGATATCTTTTATTTATCTAGGCAAGATGGTACAATACTCTGCAGGACCCCTTCAGCACATCAACAAGTCCTATAGCCCGTCTTCTCTGTTTATTCTCATAAAAGCTGGAAATAGTTATTTCAGAGTTGTAGATTAAATCTCAGCTGAACCAGTACTATGCCTACAAGATGGTACTGTCCTCTGCAGGGCCTCTTCAGCAGGTCAACAAGTCCTATAGCCCACCCGGGTTCTGTTGAGATTTAATCTATAACGCTGAAAAAAGCTGGAAATAATGATTTCCAGCTTTTATTCTTGAAAATAAGGCTTGGATCTCTACCAGTCTTCTGAGGATGCTAATAGACTACCCAGGAAGGAAGAAGGAAATTGTGAGGGTATTTAAAGAAAGTTGTTTGGGGAAATGAAGTTGCCGTTATTTTGGTCAAGGAAGGTTACAATACTACAAAGCACTGCATACAGATTCAACTCATAAGGACTTTATTAAATGATTCTTTTATTCAATTAACATTTATTGGAGTGCCTACTATGTATCAGGCACTTTTCTATTGCACTAGGAGTACTGTAATGAATAAAAGTAATACAAGTCCTTGTTCATGAGCCTTATACTTAAGAAAAATGAAAGGATAGCTTCATTAATGTGTGGCAGGTGCTTTTCATAGGAAGTATGACTGTTATGTGGTCTATATTAATTTATTAAATTTTAAGGCTCTTATATTAGCATGTCTTGCAGAGAAACAAGGCTGAGCCCCCATTGAATGCTATTAATTTGCAGAAGCCATTAGGTGCAATTTTCAAGTTAAATTTCAGGGGTACCGCCAACTGAATGTTTGCATACCTAGCACTTTGCTTACCAGAAGAGCTATTTTCTCATAGCCACCACAGCATCTACTTCCCCAAAGGAGAATGAATAAGCCCCAGGCCATTTGAAAAATGGACCACAGAAAAATTTCCTATAAAGGGCCCTGTGGATGGGCTAGGCCACTCAACCCATTTTCTAGTTATCACGTGGCAGATCTAGGGCTTACCCCCAACCCAAGGCTGGTGATGTGACTCTTAAACATTTTGCCTCCCATGAAACAGCACAGTTGTGGTAAGGAAGGCTGGCCAATGAGTTACAAGTATAGACTAGGTTGATTCCAGGTCATTCATTGGTGAGAGGGCAGAGCCAGGACTAGCTACATGTCTCTAGGTTTCCAGTTCAGCGCTTGCCACTATGATAACCATCTTGTTTCTTTGAATGCAAAAGTTGAGAACCCTAGCAACATGAAGATGTTAAAATGTCATCTGTTTTGCTGTCCAATCAAGATTGATGGACCGAGAATGGTTGTGATGCCCTAGCAGAGTGCTCAGTAGACCCAGCAAGTGAAGTAGTTGTGGAAAGGCATTGGTGTGAAAGCTGTGGGTGTTATCAGGACCCAGAGCTGCAGTGGTCTGGTACCTCAGCCAGAGCAGAGAATTTCCTTTATTGAGACTTAGCTGAGACCTGCACTACACGAAGACCTGGAGGTCACCATGCAGGCACACAGGCACAGGGATAGAAGCTTTACTCTTTTCCTTCACTCCTCTCTTTGATCCTTTGTTAAGCTCTAGCCACACGCCAAACAGTATGCTGGGGCAATGGGGGTACAAACATCAAGAACCTTGCGTTTTCATAAGCCATCAAATTGGGTTAGGTTGCCAAGGTGATGGCTCTGAGGGGTGAGGGTGGAGAGGAGGAAAGCTAGGCTGGCCTCACTCACTTTGCCTGGCTCTTTGGGGGCGTTGCTGATATAGAGAGCTGCCAGCCTTAGTAAAACCGAAAGCAAAGATGACCAAACAGTTCAGCCTTTCAAAAATAGTTCCTATACTTTTCTAGTGAGAAAGACTTCCCCTAGTCAGGAATTATGATCCTATTAGTTCCTAGTTGTAAAACATAGTTGTTAAAAGAAAGAGAACTAACATTTATTAAGGACTTACTATGTTAGAGGTACCGTAGAAACATCAGGAAATTTTAAAAGCAACTTTATTGAAGTGTGATTGACATATAACAAACTGCACATGTTTAAATCATACCACTTAATAAGTTTTTACATTTGTATATACCCATGAAATCATCACCACAATCATGATAATGATTAGCCAGGCTTGGTGGCACATGCCTGTAGTCCCAGCTGCTTGGGAAGCTGAGGTAGGAGGATTGTTTGAGCCACTGGAGTTTAGGCTGCAGTGAGCCCTGATCGTGCCACTGCACTCCAGCCTGGGTGACAGAGAGACTCCGCCTCTAAAATATATATATGATTAATATATATGATATGTATATACATGTCCATCACTCCACAAAGTTACCTTATGCTCCTGGTAATTCCTTCATCCCACTTTTCCCACCCCTAGTCTTGTCCTTAGACAACCAGTGGTCTGCTTCCTATCACTACAAATTCGTTTACATTTTCTAGAATTTTACATTAATGAAATCATATAGTATATATTCTTTTTTGCTTGATGACTTCTTCCTTCCTTTCTTCCTTCCTCTTATTTCTTTCTTTTCTTTCCTTCCTTTCTCTTTCTTTCTTTCTTTCTCTCTCTCTTTTCTTTCTTTCTTTCTTTTTCTTTCTTCCTCTTTCTTTTTCTCTTTCTCTTTTTCTCTCTCTCGCTCTTTCTCTCCCTTCTTTTTCCCTTTCTTTCCCCTTCCTTCCTTCCTTCCTTCCTTCCTTCCTTCCTTCCTTCCTTCCTTCCTTCCTTCCTTCCTTCCTTCCTCCTCTCTCCCTCCCTCCCTCTCTCTCTCTCTTTCTCTCTCTCTTTCTTTCTTTCTTTCTTTCTTTCTTTCTTTCTTTCTTTCTTTCTTTCTTTCTTTCTTTCTTTCTTTCTTTCTTTCTTTCTTTCTTTTTTCATAAAGGCAGAGATTGGTCAGTCTCTCTGGACTTTCAGCTGTGTCTTTACAACTCATGGACTCTATAAGGCTATATGTCAGTTTCCACTCTCTGGGCCATAACCTGGAAACCCTCTCAAGGGAGTAACTTGTCTCAATCATAGGGTTCATCTCATTTGTTTCCCTTCTCTCAGGGATTATTGCTTTTTATTGACCGATGTCCAATGTCTTGAAAACCATTGTTTCAGGCTGGGCGCAGTGGCTCATGCCTGTAATCCCAGCAATTTGGGAGGCCGAGGCAGGCAGATCACTTGGGGTCAGGAGTTCGAGACCAGCCTGTTCAACATGGTGAAACACCATCTTTACTAAAAATACAAAAATTAGCCGGGTGTGGTGGCATGTGTCTGTAATCCCAGCTACTTGGGAGGCTGAGGCAGAGAATCATTTGAACCTGGGAGGAAAAGGTTGCAGTGAGCAGTGATGGCACCACTGCACTCCAGCCTGGGCAATAGAAGGAGACTGTCTCAGAAAAAAAAAAAAAAAAAAAAAAAAAAAGAAACCATTGTTTCATATATTTTGTCTTGTATCAACTGGGAAAGAAAATCTGGACTCTACTACTCCATTTTTCTTGTAGCAGAAATCACAGCATGTATTTTAATCCTATAGTAACCACATTTTACAATGAATATTTTTTATCACTATTTTTTTTACATGCAATACTATAGCTCAGAGGGGTTTAGTTCTAAAGTAACTGAAGGTAAAAGCAGGGTTTAAATCAAGGTATTTTTCTTTCCAAGGTCTGAGTTCTTTTCACTGTACTAGGTTGATGGGGTCATCTGAAAGGCACTCAGGCTGGGTTTTAGGCCAGTCTCTGACTTCAAAGATCTGTATGATCTTAGTTAAGTCATGTAAATTTTCTATGCCACAGAACCCAAGAGAACTTTCAATTGCTTTGCCCCAGGGCTACTCTTTAGGCCAAGGCTGTCTTTTCTTCCTCTTTTTACAGGCCCCGTAATTTCAGCCTGATTTCCAGTTCTCTTTAAAAAGATAACCCTATTCTATAAAGTTGTTCTCCTTTAAAACTTCTTTCTTCCCCAAGTGCTTAGTGCAGTGTTGGGCATGCAAACAGGTTCTCAATAAACGACAGGTGAATGAATAAATAAATGAGTGCATACATAATTGACTATAGAGTAAGTAGGGTACAGCCTCCTTCCTTGCCTTCTCCCAGTGAACACAGAAGGAGTTCTCGGGCCTCTGCAATCCCTGGATGCCAGTGAAATCCTATTAGCATCAGTGGTTCGTTGTCTGGCCCCACTAGCTCAACCAGGATCTCTGGCTTTCTTGAGACTCCCTCCCCTATGCCCTAACATTATTTCTGAGTTTATAAGAATTCACAAAGGAAGAACTACCAAGTACATTGAACTGTTGGGGGGAAAAAGTCACCAATTATAGTTACGTGAATTGAAGGCAGTTATTTCTTTGTTCTTTTCCTCAAGTCAGAAACCTAAGTCTGAAATTCAGATTGTACTTGTTTTGGACTGTAAATGTTAGCAAGAAAGCCATGAAATTAATAAAAGGACACTTTTCTTCCTAAGACACTTCTGGCATAAATAGCTCCTGCTGACCAGGTGATGAGATGATTCAAAGCCTCTGTTTCTGGCATGCCCAGCCATTGCAAAGAAAGCTGAGCACGTTCTTCCTAGGAGGTCCTTTGTAGCCCAGTGGGCTATGGAACAAAGGGGAGGGACCAGATTGAAAAGTTCTGTCCCAATCCCACACACGTGTCTGTGTCTTGTAGGCATGGTCGCATCTCCATCCGTTGCTTGTTTCCACAAAATGGTAAGTCATAGAGGCTGCCCTTTAGGAAATCCAGGACCCTTTAGAATTCAGTTCAATTTACCCTCTATTCATGAAGCATATGCCATGCACTCAGCTTCATGCTCTTATAGAAGTGGTCTTTGGCTTCCTGTTGGGTAGATGTCCCACTCCTTAACTCCTCAGTCTGAGGCCAGAACACTCAGCGCTAATACATGGGAGCCTAGAAGGGTCAGCTTTGGAGGGAGGTTGATAACCCTGATAGCTTAAGAGCCCCTGTTAGTTTTAGAAGTGCCCAAAAGGTTATCTAGCCTTTCTAACTAACACCCACCTAGGTCTTGAAGATGCTATGGTGGTTATTTAATAGAAATGTGATTAGGTAAATCCAGTGAAATACATAAGTACTTTAATTTGTATTTTTATTTTATTAAAATTCACATGTAAAAGTGGGTGTTTAATGTTTTAGTTATATCTGTATGTTTATCATTTAATCTTTATTATAGTTATTTGAAAAAGATGCTAGCATTTTCTCCATTTACCTCAGGTAAGACAACTGAAAGTCAAGGGAGGATTTACCAAATACGTTAGAAATGAAAACTTAATTACAAATTTGGCCTGCTGATTCTAGTTCCAGTGCTCTTCTCACTATACCCCTTTCTCTCAACAGGCTCTTTATGGACCAATAACATTTGTTTTAGCTCTTGGATTTACCTGTCAGTAGTAAGCAGCAAGGTAGCAGAAAAAGCACCCACTTTAGCATCAGATAAAGCTTACTTTCAATTCTGGATTTATCACTTAAAAGACCTGTAACTTTGGGCAAACTACTTAACCTCTCTGATCTTCAGTTTCTTTACCTATTAAGTGATGACTCCTGGGTTGTTGCTTTAGGGCTTCTGAGTGATTATGGGTAAATGTGCCTGGTACACTAAATACACGGGGGGGATCTATGAGTAGCCATATGGTCTTCATTTCTTTCATGATGCATCCTCTCATTTTAGCTGAAGCTTTTCCTCCATAAAATCTCTCTTTATTATTTCAGACCCCACGAATCTACCTTTTCTCTGAACTACTTCAGCATCTATGATTTCTTCTGTCCAATTTAAAATTAATTATGTATTATTTTATATTCTTAGTCTCAGTCCCTGACTAGACTGGAAGCTTTTGGGGGCCATTAGACTAGGTCTTAGATCCTAGTATATTCTATGGTTTTGAATACATTCTAGGTATACAATAAATATTTGATGGAGTGAGATGGCTTGGATTCTTTTGGAGGTCTTTACCTCCAAAGTGACTACTATTCTAGTAGTCATAGTGGACACCAGAAGCCGGGTTATTCCAGTGCCATTGGCTTGTACCAGCACATCTAGCTCCTATCATGGAGACAGTGAGAGGATAGAAGGCAGCCTTCCCTATGTCCCAGCATACCTGTATCTACATTGACATGAAATTTTGGTAATGTATCTCCTCCCCTAGTTGCTCAACATATAGTGACCCATGTACTAAGTCAAGGTGGCAGAGACTAAACCATGAATTTCAAAGCAGCAGAAATGGAGTCTCAGATTCATTCTAACTGCCTTTGGGTCCTTGGGCGGGTGTTGTCAGCTCTCTGAATCTGTTTTCGCATCTTCAAAATGGGAATAACAGTCCTTCGCAAAGCTATTGTAAAGTTAAAATGAGATATATTAAGTGGGAGTGTTTAATAAAAGATAATGTATTGTAAAATGTTTTTAAAAATTATGGCGGGCGCCTGTAGTCCCAGCTACTCGGGAGGCTGAGGCAGGAGAATGGCGTAAACCCAGGAGGCGGAGCTTGCAGTGAGCTGAGATCCGGCCACTGCACTCCAGCCTGGGCGACAGAGCCAGACTCCGTCTCAAACAAAAAACAAAAAACAAAAAACAAAAAAAAGAGAAAGATTTGGGGAGCCAGCAGTGGTGGTGCATGCCTATAGACCCAGTTGTTTGAGAGGCTGAGGTGAGATGATCTCTTGAGCCCAGGAATATGAGGCTGTAGTGTGTGTCATGATCATGTCTGTGAGTAGTTACTACCTCCAGCCTGGGCAACAAAATGAGACCCCGTCTCTTAAAATAAGAAGAAGGATAGAAGGATTTAGGATTTGGGTGCTTGTTACTACTATATGAAAAAGGCAAAGAATAAATGGAAGGAAATGAAAAGAGAGATAACTTGGGGGTATCCAAATTGTGCTGGTTCATCATCAAGAAGGGTGGATGAGACAATTTCTGGGAAGGGAACCTGGGAATTACTAGCAAGTCTATGAGCCAGGTGCAAAGAAGGAGCCCAGTTAGAAAAAGGGTTTCCTTTTCCATAGGCCTGTAGTACTGAGGGAACTGCCTATGGCTTGGGTATGTGGTGTGAAGAGCAAGAAACAGGTGTGATATTTTTTCTTTTTTTTTTTTTTTTTTGAGACAGGGTCTTACACTCTGTTATTCAGGCTGGAGTGGAGAGGTGTAATCACAGCTCAATGCAGCCTCAACCTTCTGGGGTCAAGGGATTCTCCCTCCTCAGCCTACTGGGTAGCTGGGACTACAGGCATGCACCACCCTGCCCAGCTAATTAAACATTTTTTTTTTTTTTTTTGGTAAAGACAGGGTCTTGCTGTGTTACTCAGGCTGGTCTCAAACTCCTGGCCTCAAGCGATTCTCCAGCGTTGCCTTCTCAAAGTGCTGAGGTTACAGGCATGAGCCACTGCACCTGGCCTAGGAATTATCTTGAAGGTCAGGGCTAGGGAAAGAGCCTGCAAAAGGAGAAGAACCTGTGCCAAACTCATGTGCTAAGTAGAATGACATTGACAATGATTGGCTGATACTTACCAAGCACTGTATGTACCAGGCATTGTGGTGTTTTACAGGCTGTATCTCATTTAATCTGCACAACATTTGAGGTGGTGATATTGCTGTTCCCACTTCACTGATGAGGAACCAGGAGCTTAGGGAAGTTAAGTCATCATAAGATCAGATCTTGTCCTGCCTAGCCGGAGACCTTAGCTTTCAATCACTTGAACCTTGTGAACTTACATCTCCACTTAGACAGTTTGTTTCTTCCATTTACTTTGGAGTAAAAACTACTTATGCATGTGAGCATACCAGAGGATGCAGTGATTGTGGTCTTGGAAGAGAAAGTGTGGGAAGGGCCATAATCCCAGAGAGAAAATTGTTTGAAAACACACACACACACACACACACACACACGTGCACATGCATGTGCATCATTTTCCTTGATTCCCTGTGTTGTAGTGGAAAATTTGCCAAGCAGTAATGGAAACCCAGATTGGCAGAGACCAGGAAAAGAGTGGTGAATTTTGGGTTGGGGGCTTCCCTACAGGAGCCGCATTTCTTCTCAGTGGTGTGTGGGTCCAGATCACAAGCTGTTCTCTAACGCACATTCACTTCTTCCTGATCAAAGCTTATTTCCAGAGCTCTGCAGGGCCTCTTACACATCCTGACCAGCTCCTGGCATGTGACCCTAATATATCACTCTTCATATTGCTTATTAACTGAACATGACAGTGCAGTTGAATGGAATGGGCCTGGGAGAGAAAAAAGAGGTTTTTTTGTTTGTTTGTTTGTTTGTTTTTTACTGGTTAGAAGAATCATTTAATCTCAATATAAAAAAAGATTTATCAGTTTATTCCTTGAATCTTTTCTTGAGTCACCTCTTTATGACAACTGTACCAGGTACAGAGATGAATAAGTAACAGCCTCCAGTCCTAAGACCCCAGTATAAAAAATGCGTATATGATACATTGTGATTTTTACTGGAATAGAAATTCCAATAATTAAAGCTTCTCACAAGTAGAATAAATTTCGAAGTAAAGTCGTAAGCTTTCCCATCCTCGGAGTTTCAAGCAGATGCTGGATGATCTCTTGGTCATGATAGAGTAGACTGGATTCTAGCATTAGATGGGGATATGCACTACATGACTTGAAAAGATTCTCTTCCTGGGATGTTAAGACTGTATTAGTTTCTTTTTTTTTTTTGAGATGGAGTTTCACTCTTTTTGCCCAGGCTGGAGTGCAGTGGCGCGATCTCAGCTCACCGCAACCTCTGCCTCTTGGGTTCAAGCGATTCTCCTGCCTCAGCCTCTCAAGTAGCTGGGATTACAGGCATGTGCCACCATGCCTGGCTAATTTTTGTATTTTTAGTAGAGGCGGGGTTTCTCCATGTTGGTCAGGCTGGTCTTGAACTCCCGACCTCAGGTGATCCACCCGCCTCGGCCTCCCAAAGTGCTGGGATTACAGGCGTGAGCCACGGCGCCCGGCAAGACTGCATTAGTTTCTGTAGTAGCTACAATGCTGTGGTAGTTCTGGGGTTAAGACAGAAGCAATGTGGCAGATATTCCTGGTTGCATCCACTGAATTCAATTTCTGCTTCTTAATTAGGAGAAATCCAGTTTTGTCCCAACTATGCCCAGCTTAAAGTACACAGCTTGCGGCTACAGGTGGGGTTTGTGGCACAATTCTGGCCACAAGTTACCAGGTGGGGCTCCTGAAAAAGCTATTAAACGGGGCTGAGTAAGGGCCTTTTTAGCTTTTATCTTTTGTCCTTCCTCCCATTTTTATTTTCTTGTAGGAATAGAGCTGTGATGCCTGAGGTAGAAATATCTATTTTGTGACAAAAACTACTTACTAAAGATGGCAGGATAGAAGGAGAGAAGAAACCTGTGTCCCTGGTACTATTATAGAACCTCTTTACCAGCCTGGATTCCATGCATGGGGACGTTTTGTTATAGAAAAAAATAAACCACTATCCAGTTAAATCATTGTGACTGAATTTCTGTTCCCTTGAAGCTAAATATACTCTTAACTGACATAGATACATAATATAGTGGAAAACATTAGAAACCTGGACTCACATTTGTTTTTCATTATTTGTTATCTATGAGACATTAGGCAACCTACATGGATCTCACTGAATTTCAGTCTCCAAATATGTAATTTGTTATTAATAATATCTATCTTGCAGGGTTACTAGGTGGATTACATGAGATAATATGGGGTAAAATAGTCTAGCACAGTCCCTGGTACACAGAAGAACCTCAATAGATAAAAAAAAAACTGTGTAGTTGGACATGTCCCTAAATGAGGCCCTCGAGACCATTAAAATAGATGCTGATTTTACTGAGGGGCAGCCTTGCTCTTGGGATGCACATTGATACATACTTGGGATGATCCATTGATGGGTGGAAAGATAATGTTAAAAATTATATTTAGATTTATTTTCATTTTATCTTTTGAATATTTTAATTCTGAGTATGTTCTATGTATAGGTGCAGAAACACAGAGTACAATTTATGAATAAAAAATTAAATATATGGGGTGTGTAATAAAAAAGCTTTGGAGACCACTTTAAGCATTGTTTACATTATTATCACTTGGGTTGCTTGTTGGAAAAAGAAAATTTCCAGGCCCCCCTGTATCAGTGGCTCTATGATGGGAACTTGAAAACTTAAAAACCTGCTGAGATGATTCTTATATTAACCCAAGTTTTAGAATCACTTATTAGAGGAATTTCTCTTTCTATTCCTAAGAGTCATGGTGCTAATTTTTATAGAATTCTGAGCCCTTAATATTTAGTTTCTTTCCTAGCTGCATGTAGTAGCATAACACTGATAAACTCATGATTAATATTCAGGGTTATTAAGCCTGAACCTCAAATACATCTGCTTGACTCTAGACCTGCCAAAAGTAAAATTAGAAAGTAGGTAAGATTTATCTTCTTGACCTTTGTTTCCTCGTTTCAGATCCTCCTCCTCCTGCAGGCTCACCATGCCTTCAAAATAACTCAGGGTTCTGCGAGACTCTTCACTCCTCCTACTGCTCTCTATTGAGGTTGGATCATGTGCCCATAATCCAAGAGATTTCCTTCAAATCTCTGTACCAGGTGAAACCACCCTTGTGGTAATAATGAACAACTGAGGGAGACAGTCTGGGTAATAAATGAAAAGAGCCTGGGTTTGGGAATTATTCATATAACAAACACTTAAAAATACATACTGAAGCCTTTTTATGTGACAGGCACCATCCTCGGCACTGTGAATCTAAAATTAGAAGTGGCTGGTGCAGGCCGGGTGTGGTGGCTCACGCCTGTAATTCCAACACTTTGGGAGGCTGAGGCAGGAAGATTCCTTGAGGTCAGGAGTTCAAGACTTGCCTGGCCAACATGAAACCCCATCTCTACTAAAAATACAAAAATTAGTAGTGGTGGTGCACACCTGTAATCCCAGCTACTTGGGAGGCTGAGGCGGGAGAATCACTTGAACCTGAAAGGTGGTGGTTGCAGTGAGCTGAGATTGCGCCTCTGCATTCCAGCCAGGGCTGCAGAATGAGGCTCCATCTAAAAAAAAAAAAAAAAAAAAAAAAAGTGGCTGATGTAGCAGTGCAATGCAGTGGTGTTTATAACCAATTGATCACAACCAGTAACAGATTTCTTTGTTCCTTCCCGTTCCCACTGCTTCATTTGACTAAATTAAAAATAAAATAAAATTAGAGTCAATTACTGTTATTCTTACTTTAAAAGAATGTGAAGATTAATGTGGAGAAACACACAAAAACCATTCATGACCACGAAGTGACTGCTTTTGTATAGGTATGAACAAAAACACAGGCAAAGACTGTGCCATTCTGCTTGGGGGAGACATGAATGGCTTCCAGAAAAGGTATCACATGAGCTGAAGATGGGGAGTTTGCCAAGGGAGAGAAGAGTGGTTTAGCCAGAGGACTTGGCTGGGCAAAGACCCAGAACAGAAGACATCTGGAGGATTCTAGAGACTTGAAGTGGTTTGGTTTTTCTGTAGCATTAGGTTTGTGGTGGGAATGTCAGGAAATGTGAGTAGGGCTCAACTATGCCTTGCAAAGGAGTTAGGTTTCATACTGTTAGCAACTGGGATCCTTGGAAGGATTTTGAGGCAGAGAGATACCATCAGATTTATGTGTTATAAAGATCACTCCGGCAGCAGAATGGAGGCTACATTGCAGGCAACCTCAGCTTAGAGAGAGAAAGACCAGTCAGAAATCTAGGTCTTGACCAGGTGAGAGACAATGATGGGGTGGAGAGGAGGGAATGGATTTGAAAGATAATAACAGGCTCAGATCAATAGGACTTGGTGATTAACCTCATGTGAGCTGAGAGGGATTCAGGTTTCTAGCTCTAGCAATTAGGTGAATAGTAGAGCCATTTCGCTGAAATAGGATTCTGGAGGAGGCGGCACTGCCTCCCTCCGCTGACCCTGGTTCTGCCACTCACTAGCTGTCTGCACCTGACAAGTTACTTGAATTTTCTAAGTCTCATTTCTCTTCAACTATAAAATGAAGTTGTGACCTTAGCTGTAATGATATGTAGGGGACACTCCATCCATGAAGACTACCAACAATAACAATCAATGTATTTTACTTTCTCCAAGTAACACAATGCTTTACTGTAGTAAAAAACGCATACACCTTCAGAAAGCTTGGATTATGTGCATATATATAGTCGTATTGACTTGTATCTGCATAAAGAAGCAGTGGAAGGACATCCAAAGGACTATTTCATAATAGTTACAGGTGCATGGGCTGGGGAGAATGGGGAGGACGAAGATAGGTACAGGTACAAGTTTTTTCAGTAGGTTCCCTTTCATATTGTTTTAATTTTTGAGCCATGGTTGTATCACCTATTTAAAAATATAAAAATAAGGTTGATGGGCGCAGCAAACCACCATGGCACATGTATACCTATGTAACAAACCTGCACGTTCAGCACAAGTATCCTGGAACTTAAAGTAAAATTATTAAATAAAATAAAATAAAATATATAAAAGTTAAAACAATTTCAGGCAAGTATTCAATGGTTCTCACCAAAAGGCCTTGGGTTCTTTTACCCCAATTTTTTTTTTTGCTTAACCTGTGTACTTTCTGGAGTTTTTCTCCCAACTTTTCCTCTTGGCTAACTCCCACTTCACCTCAGGTCTTGGCTCAAATATCACTTTCTTCCCTTATCCTCACTTTCTCTGCTATCCCGTGTTCATTACATTTTCCTCTCCTGTTTTCACATGGGGTGTTACGAGAACTGCTATGATTTTTCTCACATTGGGCTGTAATTGTTGATTAACTTGTCCTTCTACCCATTTGACTATGAACCCTTTGGCTCTATTCGTATCTTATAATAAATGTTCAAGAAATTTTTGTTGAATGAATCCTGCCATGTAGGTATAGTGACCTTATACTATGGAATTCTGGAGACAGCTTCAATTTCAAGCATTTGTTCCTTTGTTTCCTTAAGCACTAATCAGGCCAATGTACTGATTCTTCCTTTTCTCCCTTCTTTCCTCCCTATCTCCCTACTTCCTTCCCTTCCCTTCCGTTCCGTTCCGTTCCCTTCCCTTCCGTTCCCTTCCCTTCCCTTCCCTTCCCTTCCCTTCCCTTCCCTTCCCTTCTTCTCTTCCCTTCCCCTCCTCCTTCCCTCTCCTCCCTCCCTCCTTCCCTCCTTTTTTTTCTTTCTTTTTCCTTTCTTCCTTTTTCTAAAATACACACAAAGGTGATCATCTATTCTGGTCTTAATTGTAGTTGCTGAGTAAGAAGTAGAAATCTTTCAGCTATGATGTTGACACAAACAAAGGGAAAAATTATTTTTATATAGTCCTAGGGTTGAAGGGAAACCAGGGGACTTAAAAGAAATTTAGAAGCTGTGTCGCTATGTTGCTATGTAGACTGTGAGATCTTTCAAAGCAGAGATGGCATCTTTTCTACTTTTGTGCCCCTGGTATATTGCACATGACCTGGGACCTAGTATGTGCTCAATAAATGAGTGCTAAACTTAATTACAAAAATTAACATGGCATATTTTGCCTTCTCTTGAGAATTTTTGTCTGAAGTTGAAGAACTCTGTATTTTGAAAATTAAATTAAATCTATACTGAAGTAGGAAAATGGTAAAGAGTATGGAATTGAGGGATAGATAGACCTGGATTCAAATTTACATTCTGTTTTCATCATTAACTGTAACTACATGGCCATAGCTAAATCACTTAACTCATCTGAGCCTGTCCTCATTTAATCACACACACACACACACAGTCTCCCATGGTTATTAAAATAATTAAATGAGATAACCTAAGTAAAGGCCTTAGCACATGCTGAACACTTGGTACTTGCTCATTGTTATTTCATTGAACATGTTATGCTCAACATGTTATCTAGCTAATATATGCAAAGTTTTGCAAGGCCATGCCAAAGGCACAGGTCTTAAAATTATAAAAGCTGAAGGAACTCCAACAAATAGAGGAAATAATTAGGGAAGAGAGACTGGATCAGAAGCCAGTCAGCTAAGTGTACTTGCTTTTCAAATTGTGTTCTTTTGTTAAGACTAAAATTGGAAGACAGGAGAAGCAGGGCTTTTGGAATTGTGGATACCAAGCACCACTAAATGATTAAAGCAAAGTGCAGTGCTGGCTGGTGGCCGTGGGCTTGTTATCTTGGAAGTGCAGCCCTTGTGTCCTCTATCTGATTTATTTTCAACAATTTTTTTTTTTTTTTGTGGGTGGGGAAGAAAGGGGCGGGATGACAAAGAAAGGCTGGAAGATACACAGGAGAGATATTTGAGGGGAGGAGCAAATAGACTAATATTCTCAGTGCTTTTAAACTCATTGATTGCCAGGAGCCTGGGTGAGGCAAATCATTGGTTTATTCAGCTTTTATTCAGCTCAGTGCCCTGTTGACAACACAATGTGTCTGAGTCACAGGAGGTCAAGTGACTGTAGCTTCTCTGATGAGTCACTGTCTTGCTTCCACTAATGTATCTGTGGCTGGGGCCAATTTGTTTACTGAGAGAAAGCTACAGCTGTCTGCAGGTACAGATATTTGTACTCCAGAACTTACCAGCAGAGCTGAGCAGGGTGGATGTGAGGAGCTTTTGCACTCCTGGAAGGTCCTCACGGGTAACAGCCAGTGGGAGCTGCTTGATGTGATGTGATGATGCTCTTTCCTTTGATTTGGTATCAAGAGAAGCAACTGCTTAGAATTAGAGCCCAGAGGATTGAGCAAGAGTTAGAAGGTGGGAACAGGACTAACATATCACCCAGGAACCCAGTAAGACACATGGCATAGTCACAATGGGCAACTGAAGAGTGCTGGGTAGAGAGACTATTCACAAGGGTGTGAGCAGGGTTCAGGGAAACCAACAAGGGATGGTGTAAGGTCTCAGAGAAAGCAAGTGTGGGGAGCCATTACTTGGCTGATGAAGCAAGAGTGGGGAGAGTGGCTATTTGAGCAGGGGGGAGTAGAAGTTGGAGAAAGTCACCTGAGAGGAGCGGTGACCATCATCTCAAGGCCACACGCAACTTAGAGTGAACCAACAGGGATGGAGTCAGGGTTATACATACCCACTTCGCTGTCCTCCCACTCTCCCATTGGAGACCCTTCCATTGGCCACATCTTACCAAAAGTCAGAGAGAAGGGAGTTGTTGATGTTGGCCACGCAGACCAGCTCCTGAGGAAGACAGCAGGGTGGAGAAGCTGGAGAGTGGCTCTGGGGGGATGCAGAAAACATCTAGCACAAGCCACTAGCTAGACAAGCCAGTTACCTCATGTGGGTCTCAGTTTTATTCATCAGTGAAATGGGAAAATCACTCTACCTTCTTGGCAGCGTTGTGAGAGTGGAGTTAGATAAAAGGATTTGAAAGGCCCTGAAGTGCTCTGCAAATGTTGAGTATGAAGTTGCTCTACAGCTGCTACTTTTCACAGAGAAGGGAAACACTATGTTACTCAAGTAAATTCCTTCCCTCCTGGTTGGTTCACCACCCCTTCTTGAGATCTTACTTTGCATGTAGCACATACTGGATGCCAGGAGTGAGCATGGGGAACAAAGATGGGTGGGCTATAAAAAAATGTGATGACAGTTGTAAGACATAGCCAATGCTCCCTCAATAGCCTATAATATAGTTACAAAGAAAGATATGAATAGGTGTGTAGAGAGTGTGTGTGTGTGTGTGTGTGTATGTGTCTGTGTGTGTATTCATATATCAATGTATGAAATGCATGGAAAGATATGAAGGTAATTATCTATCTATGTAATCATCCATTTATCTATCCATCCATCTACACAAAGTAATGCAACCACATATGCAAAATGAAACAATACATATAGAAATAATTAGAACTGGATAGGAACAATAAAAAAGGGTGTTCAGAAGAATAGAGTTTTGCATTGGAAACTAGGTCTTGAGGTGCCAACCTACTGACCTGTTGGGGATGTTATTGTCTGTCCAGGTTTAGAAGTAGACTTTTATTTTTTATTTTTTATTTTATTTTTTTATTTTTATTTTTTTTTTTTGAGATGGAGTCTCGCTCTGTCACCCAGGCTGGAGTGCAGTGGCCGGATCTCAGCTCACTGCAAGCTCCGCCTCCCGGGTTTACGCCATTCTCCTGCCTCAGCCTCCCGAGTAGCTGGGACTACAGGCGCCCGCCACCTCGCCCGGCTAAGTTTTTGTATTTTTTAGTAGAGATGGGGTTTCACCGTGTCAGCCAGGATGGTCTCGATCTCCTGACCTCGTGATCCGCCCGTCTCGGCCTCCCAAAGTGCTGGGATTACAGGCTTGAGCCACCGCGCCCGGCAAGTAGACTTTTAAAGAAAGAGAGTAAAGTATTTAAATTTTTTGAGTTTATATATTTGCTTATTATTCTTTTTATCTCCAATGCTTGGAACAGTATTTTAAAGGCCCTCAAGAAGTGTTTATTAAATGAATCAGTTAACAAAAAAGGTATTTGTACTACTTTATTAAATGGGAGAAGAAAATACATTTAATAACAACGCCTTCCTATAGCGTGGTCTCTATGAGAATTCTTCCAATGCTGTTTGAAATACTGTACCACTGAGGCCACAGAAGACAGTGATTGAGCTTAGCATATGCTTTAGGTAAGTGATTTGTGTAAGATTAATGTGTGCATAGGTGCAATCTCAAAATTTCAAGACAGAAAATGACTGTTCTTTGGGAGATGTTTAGTTTATTAAGAGCCTATGGCATGGCAGACATGCATGTCCTACCCATGCTTCTGGAGCTCAGTAGAAAGAAGTTGAGTGAGGTTGGTGATAGTTTCCTCATATGCTTGTCAGGTTATTGCAAAGCTTAAAAATAGTGTTCCTTTTCTGCTATGGGCTTGAAAACAAACAAACAAAAACAAACAAAACAAAAATAGTGTTTAGCACTCAAATACCTTTGCATAAATATTAATAGTCTAGGACTCAGGGTGTGGTAATAAAAGGGAAAGTTGAAGTAACACCATCTAAACATTTCTAGGCAAATATAAGTGGAAATCATACTGGTGTGGGACTATTCAGAATCAGTGCTGCAGATGCAGAGAGCACTGGCTCTGAGCCCATGGGGCACAGCCCAGAGAACAGAGCTCTGCAGCAAGGCCAAGGCTTCTTGGTCTTTGGATAAGTTGATAACTCGTAGGAGCTCTTGGGATTGTCTGAAGGTTGTGGGGGAAAAGCACAGCCTGCACCTACCATCAGCTCCCTGCAGAAGAAAGAAGAGAACATGGCCCATTCAAAGTCATATTTTTTTCCAGCCCTGCTCTCTTCCCCAGTCTCCACGCGGCAGGCATGCAAGGCGGAAATCAGGTTTCCAATGACCAAAGAAAAACTGTGCCACATCCCAACCTAAATCAAGGCTGTCAAGCCTTGATCAAGGGCTGTGGATGATACAGGGTTTATATGTATAGATGGGGCCTCTCTGTTGATTATTTAAATTCAGGTAACAGTCACATAACATAGAATCATTTAAAAGTATACAATTCGGTGGCATTTTGTAAGTTCACTGAGTTGTGCAACCATCATCACTATCTAGCTCCAAGACATTTTATTTTCATCACCCCAAAAGGAAATGCAATATACATTAAGTAGTTGCTTCCCATTCTCCCCAGAATCCTATTTCTGGTAACCACCAATCTGATTTGTCTCTAGGGATTTATCTATTCTGGATGTTTCGTATCAGTGGAATAATATAAAACGTGATCTTTTGTGTCTGGCTTTTTTCACTTAGCATAATGTTTCCAAGGTTCATCCATGTTGTAACACGTTGGTGCTTCATCTGACACATTTTTTTGGCTGAATAATGTTCCACTGTATGGACGTACCACATTTTGTTTATCTTTTATCAGTTGATGGATATTTGGGTTATTTCTACCTTTTGGCTATTGTGAATAGTGCTACTACAAACATTTGTGTACAAGATTTTTTTTTTTTTTTTTTTTTTTTTTTTTTTTTTGAGACGGAGTCTTGCTCTGTAGCCCGGGCTGGAGTGCAGTGGCCACATCTCAGCTCACTGCAAGCTCCGCCTCCCGGGTTCACGCCATTCTCCTGCCTCAGCCTCCCGAGTAGCTGGGACTACAGGCGCCCGCCACCTCGCCCGGCTAGTTTTTTGTATTTTTAGTAGAGACGGGGTTTCACCGTGTTAGCCAGGATGGTCTCGATCTCCTGACCTCGTGATCCGCCCGTCTCGGCCTCCCAAAGTGCTGGGATTACAGGCTTGAGCCACCGCGCCCGGCCTGTGTACAAGATTTTTTAAAATACCCGTTTTCAATTATTTTGGGTATATATCTAGAAGTGGAATTGCTAGGTCATATAATAATTTTAGTTTAACTTATTGAGGAGCCACCAAACTGTTTTCCACAGTAACAGCACCATTTTACATTCCAACTAGCAATGTATGATGGTCCTAATTTCTCCACATCTTTGCCAACACTTATTTTCCATTTAAAAAATGTTAGCTATCCTAGTGCATATGAAGTAGTTTCTCATTGTGATTTTGACTTGCTTTTCCTGGTGACTAATGATGTTGAACATCTTTTCATTCCCTGTTGCATTTTAACTCAACCAAAGTATTTTAAATATATGTCTTTTTTTTTCCCTTGAGTAGATCTGTAGCAGGATTTAGATGGTATATTCTCACATGTAGATTTTATTCAGCTCTCTTTGAGTCACATGGAGAAGGATACCATTTGCAAATAGAGCCTAACAAACATTCCTAGATGATGGTGTGGATATGGAAACAGATGAAGGACTTTCTCAGAGGCAACATTTATGAAAACTATGCTATTAATGGAACTTTTTTTTTTGCTTTGAAGTTTTATTTTAAAATATGCCCTAGAAAGACAAATGGATCAAATAGCAAACCCTCACTTGGTGGGCTTGAGCATCTCTTAAAGTGGAGCAACCAAAACCCATGAGTTTCCATCTTAACTTTGTTGCTGAGTAATCTCTGATTTTTGGCAAGACTTCCAACTTGTATTTAATGTTAAGATATCCCTCTATGCTTCATTTCTCATCAGTTCACATGTGGAGGATGATGAGCTCTTGCAAAGTCTTGTGGGAGACCCACAGATAAACTTATTATGGTGAAGTGTTGAGGATCTTCTCATGTGAGCCATCGATTTCAACATCTCTGGCTTGGACTGGATTTCTCCTTCACTTGGCCATCACCTCTTTCTGATGCGCATTTTTTGAGGCAAATGGACAAGGTAATGTGTGTTCCATGTGAGCAGGAGAAAACTGAGCATCCCAGGAATAGTCTCACATCACAGTTAGGTTTTTTATCTGCAAAAATAGATTTATACTAAAACAGAGAAATGTGGAAAATGATATGAAAATAGAAACCATATTGTGTGCTACCTTTCTTAATAAGTAAGTTAACTCTCTAGAATTGTTAAGTTTAGATGAGTTCAGAAACTATATAATTTAGCACCCACATTCTCAACTGACCTAGCACTGGCCCAGGTATTGGGGTGATGTCTGCAATCAGGCTCTTCTTGGTAGTAATTTATTTTTCCCACTACTAGTAACCAACCTCCCTTCCCTAATACTTAAAATTTCTTCTGATAATTAAAAACATTCTAAGATGTTTTAAATTGAGACCTGAGACTAAATCTTTAGGCAATTAAAAAATTTCAGGGTCACTCTGAAGAATAATACTTCTCTCACCCTGCCAGTCATACTCAGCTTTTCCTGAGCTAATCACTTAGTTAGTAGGGTCCTAGCTGGGGGCCCTTTGTAGGCTTTGTGGAACATACCTGAATAAAAATTGTCAGAATAACTGTTTTTCCTGGAGGTAAAGTTATGTTAAAATGATTACCTTGGTAGCAGAAGAAGACAGCTAAGAAGGGTTGATGATCTCCAGATAGAAGGTCATGATAAAGTTCCAAAAATCTGTTGTCTCCTTTCCACCATCTCCTGTTAGCAACATATAAGGTCAAACATTCTTGCCACAGAAATAAATGAGGCCAATAAATAGTCATTGGATAAATCTACTTTAGATGTTTTGATAATTTTTTTTTACAGATGAGTTACAAGGGCTTTCCAAATATGGCCATTATCTTTAGCAGTACTAGCGATGTCTTTATTTCCCTTTCTCTGTAGTTTCTTACCTTTGTGTTTTCTTCAGTGAAAACTTCTGTGAGTTCGTAAGTGCCATCTGTAATCACACTGATTTTGAGTTGTTAGAAACTGGTCTTGAGCATTCTGCAATAGATGCCATCAAAGGACCAGGACATATTAAGAATATAGTGGGATCTCATTCCTACATTCTTATTTGGATACTATCTGTTTGACAGAAATGTTCTTTTTTTTTCCTGGTATAATAACCAGATAAGTACACTGTAGTTTGTTTTATTTTGTATTTTCCCTAAATCTGGCAAATCTACTTCCTGAGCTCTTAGCTAAACTATACTTCCCAGTGGATGTGGCCATGTGACTGAGTCCCGCCAGTGAAATTTTTGTAGATGTGATGGGCCACTTCTAAGACTGGCCCACGAAAACCTCCCATATGTGCTCCTGCATGTTCTTTCCATTTTTGTTTGGTTAGGATGGAGAAAACTTCTAGGGTGACTTTGGAAGCTACGTGTTGAAGAAAACAGAGGTTCTATTAGACTTGACTTCATGGAGGAAGACCTCCTCACCCTATCTACTTTCCCTGTACTGTTATGCAAGCAAAAAATACTTTTATATTGTTGTTGGATTCTTGTACATTTTGTGATCTATTACATTTGCTGCATAAATGGCCTACTTAACCGATAAAGATATGCAGTGAGTTAAATCATTTTGTTGGTACGTAAATTACTAGATAGGGAGAAAACTTAACATGGAACAGCTAACTTGATAATATGGGAATTACCCATAATTTCTAAAAGCAATGCTACAAAATTGTCTCACTAGGCTTCTATTGTGTAATAGATGACTCTGAAACTTATTGTTTTCTGGGGATTCCAAAAGGAGAGAGGTAGGGAGGGCAGAAAGGGTTGAAAATCTACCTATTGGGTACTGTGTCAACTACCTGGGCTATGAGATCATTAGAAGCCCAAACCACAGCATCATGCAATATACCCACATAACAAACTTGCACATGTACCCCCGCCAAAACTAAAAGTTTTAAAATGTTTTTAAAAATGTCTTGAAACAACAACCATTTTATTATTTCTCTTAGGAATTTGTGAAGGACTCAGCTGAATGCTGATCAGGATATTTATTGTGCAGTTCAATTCAGTAGGCATTTAAAGTGGAAGCTGATCTTTATAATTTGTGCTGTGGAGGGAAGTCAGCAAAGTAAGTGTCATGATTCTGGCCATCAAGAAGCTTACAATACTGCCAGACTTGTACACCTGAATAGGTACAAAATAATATAGAACACCTAGTTAAGATGTTAAAATCATTCCTTTAGCAAATATGTAAGCATCTACAATGTGGCAGGCATTCTACTAGGTGCTGGGTATATAGCTGTAAACCAACTGACCAACCAACCAAACAAAAAGTCTTACTTCGTGGAGTTTACTTTCAGGAGTCTGTGTGTCAAACAGGAAAAATACAATAACAACCAATAAAACAGTTAATTATATGGGATATTAGAAGATGATAAGAGCCATGAAGAAAAACAAAACAGGGAGAATAGAAAGTGTGTCTGATAGAGTATAATTAAAACCCTTTTTCTGAGTTCATTTTTTTTTTCTATTTTTGTATTGTTTTGTTTTTTTGAGACTTGCTCTGTCACCCAGGTTGGAGTGCAGTGGCACAGTCTTTGTTCACTGCAGCCTCAAACTCCTGGGCTCAAGAGATGGTACTGCCCAAGCCTCCAGAGTAGCTGGGACTACAGGTTTGAGCCACTATAGCCAACGGAATTCAGCTTTTTATTGAACATGTCATAAAAGACCAAAGCTCTTGTCCTCAACAGACTCCTCAGATTCTTTATTTGCTTCCGCTTTTTTCTCTGTGGTTAAGGCAGTGGTGGTGGAGAGGGCAGGACCTCCTGCTGGTGCAGCACCAGCTGCTGGAGCAGGTCCACTGGCCCCTTCATTGCAGATGAGGCTCCTGATGCAGACATTGACCAGGGCCTTTGCAAACAAGCCAGGCTGAAAAGCTTTAACGTTTACATTAGCTGCTTTAATGAGGGCATTGATCTTATCCTCCCTGATGGTCACTTAATTCTCATGTAGAATGAAGGCCGAATAGATGCAGGCAAGCTGGGAGATTAAGGCCATAGTGTGGGCAAGCCCCTCACCTCCATGCAGCCTTAGCTTCCTGGGAAGGGTGCAGAACCTTGGTGGCAGCAGAGAAAAGGACAATTTCAAGAACAGTGTCAAATAAGATGTTCCTGAGAAAGTAACATTTGAGAAAAGACTTTAAAAGGAGGGGAGAGGATGAGCTTCATGACTACTGGAACAAGAGCGTTTCAAGCAGAGGGAAGAGCACGTGAGAAAACCCTCATGAAGAGATGTATTGGGTATTTTCAAGAAACAAGAAAGTCACTATGGCTATAGCAAAGTGAGTGAAGGGCAGAGGTGGAGACAAAGTCAAAGTGGGAACAGGAGAGTAGGGGACAAATAGCAAAGGCTCTTTAGGTCTTCGTAAGGACTTACTTAGGCTTTTGGTCTGAGTCAGATGGGCAGACATTGGAGAGCTTTGAGTAGGGGGGTGACAAGACAAGGATTACTTTGGCTGCTGCACTGAGAATAGTAGGAGGGTAAAGATAGAAGTAGGGAGGTCAGCTAGGAAGCCATGGTAATCATCTAGACACTAAATGCTTGCTTAGACCAGGGCATAATAGAAGAAATGGTGAGAAGTAACCAGTTTTTGAAGGTAGAGTCAGTGGGATTTCTTGATGAACTGGATATGTGGTGTGAGAAAAAGAGAGGTCAGGAATGACCATGCTTTTTGCTTGAGAAACTCAAAAGGTAGAGTTTTCATTAATTAGAATAGGTCAGAAAAATGACAGATTGAATGCTGACTGGAAAATAGCATGTTTGAATGCTGTTGGAATGATCCAACAAAGAGGAAAAAAAAGTAATGATGCGGTAAACAAGAGAGAATATCTGTAATCAAATAATGAAAGTAGAATCTAGTGCATATATGCAGACAGTCATAGGCAGAGATTTGGATGGTCCATCTACAGAAGCACTAGGAAAGGAAGAGTATATGGTGCAGAAGCTGGTGAGTTTGTATTGAGATAATAACAGAATTTCTCTTTTGATTGTTTCTATTTTCTCAGTGAAATAGGATACGATTTGCCATTTGAGAATAAGGATGTGGGAAGAAGCATGGGAGGTCTCAGGAGAGAAGAGAAAAGTATGAAATTGTCATCTAGAAGAGTAAGAGAGTGAATGAACCATGGAAAGGCAGTAGTATTACTGGGTTCATTTGAGATTCAAAGTCATTAACAAAAAATGATTCCTGTCAACCTGTATATTAGTCCATTCTTACACTGCTATGAAGAAATACCCAAGACTGGGTAATTTTTAAAGAAGAGAGGTTTAATTGACTTACAGCTCCACATGGCTGGGGAGGCCTCAGGGAACTTACAATATGGTGGAAGGCACCTCTTTACAGGGTGATAGGAGAGAGAATGAGTGCAAGCAGGGGAAATTCCATATGCTTATAAAACCATCAGATCTCATGAGACTTACTATCATGAGAACAGCATGGGGGAAACTGCCCCCATGATCCAATTACCTCCAACTTGTCCCACCCTTGACACATGGGGATTATGGGGATTACAATACAAGGTGAAATTTGGGTGAGGAACGGAGCCAAATCATATTACTCTGCCCCTGGCCCCTCCCACATCTCATGTTCTCACATTTCAAAACACAATCATGCCTTTCCAACCATCCCCCATAGTCTTAACTCATTCCAGTATTAACCCAAAAGTCCAAGTCCAAAGTCTCATCTGAGACAAGGCAAGTCCCTTCCATTTATGAGCCCGTAAAATCAAAAGCAAGTTAGTTATTTCCTAGGTAAAATGAGGGTACAGGCATTGGGTAAATACACCCATTCCAAATGGGAAAAATTGGCCAAAACAAAGGGTCTGTAGGCCCCATGTGTTTCCAAAATCCAATAGGGCAGTCATTAAACCTTGAAGTTTCAAAATGATCTACTTTGACTCCATGTCTCACATCCAGGATGCAAGAGGTGGGCTCCAATGGCCTTGGGCAGGTCTGCCTCTGTGGCTTTTCAGGGTACAGCCTCCCTCCAGGTTGCTTTCAAGGTCTAGTGTTGAGTGTCTGCAGCTTTTCCAGGCCCATAGTGCAAGTTATTGGTTGATCTACCATTCCGGTGTCTGGAGGATGGTGACCCTCTTCTCACAGCTTCACTAGGCAGTGCCCCAGTGGGGACTCTGTGTGGGGGTTCCCACCCCTCATTTCCCTTCTGCACTGCCCTAGCAGAGGTTCTACATGAGGGCTACACCCCTGCAGCAAAATTCTGCCCGGACATCCAGGCATTTCCATATGTCCTCTGAAATCTAGGTGGAGGTTCTCAAACCTCAATTCTTGATTTCTGTGCATCCACAAGCTCAACACCACATAGAAGCCACAGAGGCTTGGGGTTTGGTGGTAATGAGGCACCTCTGAATGAGGCAATGGCCTGAGCTGTACCTAGGCCCCTCAGCCATGACTGGAGCTGAAGCAATTGGAACACTGGGCACCGTGTCCTGAAGCTGCACAGAGCAGGGGGTCCCTGGGCCTGGCCCACAAAACCATTTTTTCCCTCCTAGACCTCCCAGTCTGTGATGGGAGGGGCTGCCACAAAGGTCTCTGACATGTCCTGAAGACATTTTCCCCATTGTCTTGGTGATTAACATTTTGGCTCCTCGTCACTTATGCAAATTTCTGTAGCAGACTTGAATTTCTCTCCCAGAAAATTGGTTTTTCTTTTCTATCTCATCATCAGGGTGCAAAATTTTTCAAACTTATATGTTCTGCTTCCTCTTGAATGCTTTCACCTAGAAATGTCTTCTGTCAGATACCCTAAATAATGTCTCTCAAGTTCAAAGTTTCACAGATCTCTAGGGGGCCACCAGTCTCTTTGCTAAAGCATAGCAAGAGTCACCTTTACTCTGGTTCCCAAAAGGTTCCTTATCTCTGAGACCACCTCAGCCTGGACTTCATTGTCCATATCACTATCAGCATTTCGGTCAAAACCATTCCACAAGTCTCTAGGAAGTTCCAAACTTTCCCATATATTCCCGTCTTCTGAGCCCTCCAAGTCTCTAGGAAGTTCCAAAATTTCCTATATCTTCCTGTCGTCTTCTGAGCCCTCCATACTGTCTGAACCTCTGTCTGTTATCCAGTTCCAAAGTCACTTCAACATTTTTGGGTATCTTTACAGCAGCACCCCACTGTACCCAGTACCAATTTACTATATTAGTCTGTTCTCATGCTACTATGAAGAAATACTGGAGACTGGGTAATTTATAAAGAAAAGAGGTTTAATTAACTCATAGTTCCACATTGCTAGAGAGGCCTCTGGAAACTTACAATCATAGCAGAAGGCACCTCTTTATGGGGCAGCAGGAGAGAATGAGTGCAAGCAGGGGAAATGTCAGACATGTATAAAACCATCAGATCTTGTGAGACTGACTCCCTATCATAAGAACAGCATGGGGGAAACAACCCCAATGATACAATTACTTCCACCTGGTCCCACCCTCGACACCTGGGGATTATGGGGATTACAATTTGAGGTGAGATTTGGGTGGGGACACAGAGCCAAATCATATTAGCATGGTAGTGCATTTTTCTATAGCCTTGTTCAGCTACATGGGTGCCAGCACACAGTGGGAGAAGAGTTGTATTTTCCCAGGCCTAAAGTTTTCTAAGCAAGTATAATAAGAGAGAGAAGCAAGAGGGTGGAGGGTGTATGTAAGAGAGTTTTCATAAGGATAGAGTATGGCATTTAAACAGAATCACGGAAGTGAGGACATGAAGTTGGGAGGGACAGCGAGCAGATGGTACAATTAATGGATTGTATTCCATAGAGGGGCTGAAGGATTATTGCAGATGGGCAAAATAGGGAGTGAACTGGAAAGAGAGTAGATGGAGGTCTGAGTGGAGTGTTCAAATTTGCTGTGATGGGTGGTTGTAGATTTTGGAAATAAGGACTAGGGATTGACCCTTGGAAGATTGGTAGAGGTAGAGTAAAGAATAAAGTCACTGGAGAAGATCAAAGAGCAATGAGGGCAGTGTTGAAAGTAACATCAGTATGGAATTGAAATTACCAAGAATGAAAAACAAGCATATTGTTAGAAAGTGGCAGTGAGTCACGAGCTAAAATCTTGGACACATGAGGAGGAATGACCAAGAGGTTGATAGATGTCTACAGAAGAAAAAAAAAAAAAAAAAAAAGGAAGTGATGATAGACTGCTTATACAGATTCAAAGCTGGAAAACTCTAGAGAAAGGGAGAGAGAATGGTATAAAAGCAGCAATGTGGAACATGAAGTATTCCTTCCCTGTGTTTAAGCCTAGGAGTTTAGGAGGCATGAGAGAGATGGAAGTGACCACTTGAGACTACTCCAGTAGAAACGGAATTCTCAGGGGAGAACCAGATTTCTGTTACTAAGTTTGCAGAAAAGTTGAGGGTATAGAGGTTTTACTGCTAATGGACTGTAGGGTGCAGAGTGCACAAGGAAGGGTTTCAAGAGTTGGGGACTGGAGAAAGAAGAGACATACCCTTATGACAGACCCTCGGTGGAGCCTGATGAAAATAATGACATTGTCATATGTAAGATACTGATTATTAATGATGGTGTGAGAAAATTCTTTCCCTCACTTTCTTCTATTATTGTTTTCCACAAACCGGGTCTCTGCCTGTGGCAAGTAGTGTGTCCCAGTTCTCTCCTCTCTAAAACGGAATCAGCTCCTGGGACAGAAAGGGAAAGCAGATAATAAAGAGGCCCTCAGTCAATGAATACTGCAGAATTAGACATAGCCCTCAGCCTACTCTCTAGCCAACTGCCCTGAAAGAGGACTCTGATTTTCTCCCTCTGTTTGGATGGAGGTACTGGGGTACTTTTGGAGTAGGAAAGAAAAATATTTGACAGGCCCATTTCAACTGCAGGAGACTTGGCACTGGAAAACTGTCCTGTCTCACTGTAGTGTTAGCCCCTTTGGATTGTGAGATAAATTGTGTCAGTGGATGGAGGGTCATCACCAACACTCCAGCCAAACCCTTCTCTAACCAGCTATCAATGAAGATTAGTTTTAAAAAGGAAAGAAACAAGAAAGAAAATGAATTTCTACTGGGAGAGATGATAAATGACTCTTCTGAAACTTGTGCATACTCACAGGAAGCATAATTGTTTTCTGGCTCCTGTCATGGCCTCCTTGGTGGAGATGTCATTTTGCTGATGTCAGTGGCTTGCAGGGGACTCTCAGTGCTCGTGTGTGTGTGTGCGTGTGTGACAAATTCTCATTCTGTAGCAGGGAGTAAGTAGCGCATGTCCTAATGGAATCAGAGATATCATATCCACTGGAATTGGAGCTCAGTTTTCTCAGTTCAATTTTTGTTTTCCAGAACATATTTCTTCAGCAATAACCTGTTTTCTGGCAACTTTCACCAATTTTAAAAAATAAAATTGTGTAAGAGGAAGATGGCTTCAAGCCTGCCTATTACTGTTTATTTGAATTTTCTCTTTCTGTTTTCTCAGCATGTATCTGCCAACATTTACACTCCTAAAATCAAGTTATGTTGTGACAGAAGAAAAAGAGAAAAGAAAATTTTCTCTTTCTACTTGAAAATGAGGAGATTTTGAGGGTCATCAGGGAAGCATGGAGTCTTTTATCAGAGTGATTAGTGCATGACTAGTGCAGTGATAAAATCTAGGGTCTGTAGTTTGACTTTTTTCCAGGTTCAGCTATGGGGCTTTGGGATATTGACTTCTCACAATGAATTGCTCTTTGACAGACTTGATAAAGGACTAATTTTCAGATCTGCAAATACTTTTCAAAGGCAAATGAGAAAGATAGCCAGGAGGAAGGTCAGCAGGCTGAGGACACAGGATAGGAGCTCTGCTGAGACAGACACTAACGAAAGTCTAAACAAGAGACCTCTGCAGGAAGGGGGCATTTTGGGGGATCCTTGGCTGCAGAAATATTGGGTTCCTTTGCACAGTTTTGCTAGCGAATCCGGAAATTAGACTTGTCAGTGGCTACTGTGATTCTATTTTAAGCCCTTTTCAGCAGTAGAAGAAGAACAACAAAAGTTAAAAAGGAATTAAGCTTAATTGTATTTTCTCCATCAAAGCCAATCTTAGCCCATTTTTGCCTCTTCTTAGCTTACTGCTTCCTGGATGTCATCACATATTTGTGAAAACTTATCTTGCTTTCCATTACTGTATCATGTTTGATTTCTGCTGAATTGTTATTTTCAGTGGCACACTCTGGTTATTTCTGGGCTCTTTCTGAGAGCAAAATATTCCACAATCCTAATTTAACAGATGAAAGGAATCCTAAAATTGATGATACACATGAGTAGTAAGTTATCCAAAAATATTTTTATTACCTAGATCTTTATCACATAATTCATTTTAAAATTACAATTAATCTAGAAAACACCTTTTGGTAATTAACAAAATGTATTTACAATCTCTATTTAGTTATAAGTAAAACATCTAATAGTCATTCAGTGCCAAGCAATTCACAGAATATTTTAGTGTTCATCATTTATTTGATTTCACAAAAGTTCTATGACTAAGAACAGACATTAATATGCTCATTTTACTGAAGAAATTAAGGCCTAGGATGGTGAATCTTACAGCCAGTAGGAATTTGAATCCCAGTCTGCTGATTCTAAACCATGGAAATTGAAATAATTTATATAAAGATAAAACCTGCTTTTGTTCATAAGCATGTTCAGGACAATAATTTACCATGCATTTTCCAATCTCCATATTAGGTTGGCAAAGGTTGACAGTATGTGTTACCGTGTTCAAGGTTTTGTGAGGACAATCCAAGTATGGTCTATTGAAGCACATCAGGGAGCATTTCTGGTAGCTCTTACCTGTGGGGCATTGGTTAAGTCCACTAATGGCTCCGATTTCTCTCGGTTTGCTTAACTATAGAATAGGAATGCTACTGCTACCTACCCATTAGTTATTACTTCAAAGGTAGTTGAGTTGATCTAATGAAATAACTGATGTGAAAATAGTTGGTGGATGGAAAGAAGTATTCAGGAGCTGGGGATGTTGCTCATCACCACCATCTTGGACAAAACTTCTAGGAGGGAGGAAAGTGGGATTCAACTGGGCTTCACATGCATACTTAGGGGATGAACTTTTCTAAGGTTTATATTTCTCCTGTAAAATGAAAGACAGGCGACTATGTGAAATAGGCAAAATTTGTCTTAGAACACTCTCTGGGGTATCTCTCAGACCCTCTCCATTCTTGTCTCTTTGCCCCACTCCTAGACCTTCCTTCCATAGCTGATACTGCTGGAAAGTTCTTTTCTTTTTTCTTTTTTTTTTTGAGATGGAGTCTCACTCTGTTGCCTGACTGGAGTGCAGTGACATGATCTTGGCTCACTGCAACCTCTGCCTTTCAGGTTCAAGCAATTCTCATGTCTCAGCCTCCCAAGTAGCTGGGATTAAAATTAACCGGGTGCCTGCTACCATGTCCAGCTAATTTTTGTATTTTTAGTAGAGGTGGGGTTTCACCATGTTTGCCAGGCTCCAGGCTGGTCTCAAAACTCCTGGCCTCAAGTGATCCGCCCGCCTCGGCCTCCCAAAGTGCTGGGATTACAGGCATGAACCACCATGGTCGGCCTGGAAAGCAATTTTTTGTAAGAGATAGTTGATAGTGGTTTGAGGTTGTTTTATTGTTTTTTGTTTTTTTCCAAGGCAGACTCTCGCTCTGTCTTCCAAACTGGAGTACAGTGGCGTGATCAGCTCACTACAGCCTTGACTTCCTGGCCTCAAGAGATCCTCTAGCCTCAGCCCCTCAAGGTAGCTGGAACTACAGGTATGTGCCACCACCCTTGGTTAATTTTTGTATTTTTTTGTAGAGAGGGGATTTTGCCATGTTGGCTAGGGTGGTCTTGAATTCCTAGACTCAAGTGATCCACGCATCTTGGCCTCCCAAGGTGCTGGGATTACAAGCATTAGCTGCTGTTCCTGGCTAGGCTTGAAGTCTTACTCTCCTCTTCTTCAAGTGATGTTTTCCCATCAACAAAATACTCAGAGATTCCATAAGAATGCCTCTACATTGGTAGAATCGTGGAGTCACTGGAAGCTTCTTGGAGTGGGTGGGAATATTTTTGTTTTGAACTCTCAAAACATAGCCTGATTATGGCTGCCTATTACCAAGATTGCCCCAGAGTGAGACTGTCATACTCTGTATTATCATTACATGCCATATGAGAATATATCATAAATCCCAAAGGTTGTTTTATTAAAGTGTAATTTACATAAAATAAAATACACCATTTAAAACAATGTACCGTTTGATGAGTTTGGACAAACATATCCAACCATATAGTCAGTACCACAGACAAGATAGTTTCCACATGCCTCCTTACAGTCAATCCCCTGTCCCTACCCTCAACCCAGCTGCTTTTTGTCATTATAGATTAGTTCTGCTTTCTCTGGAATGTCCTATAGATGGGTTCATACAATTTTGTAATATTTTGTGCCTTGCTTATTGTGCCATAGATTATGACATTGTACCTACTCCCTTTATGAACTATACATTTATGGAGAATCTGCAGTTTAGTATATTGAATGCATTCTTGACTAACAATAGTCCATGTGACCATGGTAGCCTGGGTGTGTGGCATTCTGCTCCTCAAGTCAGAAAGAAATGTTTCCAGTTAAAACATCTTGGATATCTCTTTTTTTTTTTTTTTTTTTTGAGATGACGTCTCGGTCTGTTACCCAGGCTGGAGTGCCATGGTATGATCTTGGCTCACTGCAGCCTCCAGCTCCTGGGTTCAAGAGATTCTTGTGCCTCAGCCTCCTGAGTAGCTGGGACTACAGTCACGTGTCACCAGACCTGGCTAATTTTTGTGTTTTTAGTAAAGATGGGGTTTCACCATGTTGGCCAGGCTGGTCTTGAATTCCTGATGTCAAGTGATCCGCCCACCTTGGCCTCCCAAAGTGCTGAGATTTTAGGCCTGAGCCACTGCCTGGCTAAATCTTGGTTATCTTCAGACAGTTATCAGCTACTAGTTAGTGGCAAAGGTTTAGGGACAGGCGAGTTTGTGGACTCCTCTGTTTCTATTTGCAAAGTTATTTTAACCTTATACTACATAACATTTTTGTTGCTGATAAGCTGGCGTGTATATAAACCAATTTGATTCAATCAAATGACATTTATTTTATTTTTTTAAGTTATAGAAATAATACATACTTGTAGTAGAAAGTTGGGAAATAAAAGGAAAAGCACAATAAATCTTTTTCCATATTATCTGATAGAGAATAACATTGAACTTCTTGGTACATTTATTTCTAGGTTTTTTTTTCTAGACATAGTTTTTTTATATAGCTATGATAATACTATATATACAATTTTGTACTCTTTTCTCATTTACTATTTTACTTATTTCATTTCTGTGTCATTGAAAACTTCATAAACATAATCTTAAATGGGCATTTACAGTTTGCCTAATATATAGATATAGAGATAGAGATATAGATTGATATATAGAGAGGGTTTCATTTTTTAAAAACAAAGAGATTTAAAAAGCACTAGAGATGTTCCCTTTAAAGGCACCCTGTGTGGTTCTTGTTTTCCATCAGTATATATGGATTATGCTTACAAGAGAACATAGCTATACCTACTTGATAGAAAAACGCACAAACTGGCTGCTTAATCAGACTTATGTGCTGGAGAGAGTTATCCCTAACCCTTTTTTCTTAACACCTTAAATTGCCTACTGGAATTTTCTACCCTGCATGTGTGCTGATTTATCCATGCTTCAATGAGACTACTGGTGAGTTTCCATCTGTCGAATGTCAAATGGACAGAAGTAATTGGGATAGGAGACCAGAGTTATGTTACTTCCTGATGGTAGCTGATGAAGAATATGGCAATAAAGTTCGGAGTCTTTGCCTTCTGAAGGAGAGTAGCCCTGAGAGACGTAAGTGTCAACCATAATGGCAACAGTATTGAAAGTCTGTGTGTCTGCATTGGATGTTCACTGAGCTTAATGGAACTCAAAAGACACCTGCAGATAGGCTGATTTTCAGTAAGATCTCAAATACATCCAAGAGAAAACCTTTGGAGAAAGAACTGAAGGACCTGAATAGGTCATAAATTGTATATGGAGTAACAATATTACTTTCCCAGTGATGCAATGGACATGAAAAATGCTTAAAAATTTGGTTTGGTTCTGCTTCATAAATATTTATTGAGCTGGCCACTGTGTGAAATATATGAGATGTGACTCTGCAGTAATGTGACCGATTTTTTAAAAACATGAATTCCTAAATTCACATATTTGATTATATGCTCTTCTTAGAGAGTTTAAATATTTTTCCAGAGATATTTTTACTACTCAAAAATTTTCTAAGGCTGGGTGTGGTGGCTCACACCTGTAATTCCAGTACTTTGGGAGGCCAAGGCAGGCAGATCAGGAGTTAGAGGCCAGGAGTTAGAGATCAGCCTGGCCAACATGGTGAAACACCATCTCTACTAAAAATACAAAAATTAGCCGGGTGTGGTGGTGTGCACCTATAATCTCAGCTACTTGGGAGGCTGAGACATGAGAATCACTTGAACTCAGCAGGCAGAGGCTGCAGTGAGCCAAGATCATGCCACTGCACTCTAGCCTGGGCAAAAGAGTGAGACTCTGTCTCAAAAAAAAAAAAAAAAAAATTCTAACTCCTCTCTTAGAGCTTGCCTTCAACCTTCAATGTATTTAAAAATTTATGTATATAATATATATCTATATGTGTATGTATATATATATGTAATACATATTTAAGTTTTGTAACTAGTAGGTGTTATTTAGTGCTATGTCTTATGAATGAGGTAGGAAATCAAGATGGGTAATACTCTATCTAAAATGAAGTATGACTGTGGATTACTGAGTCTGACTCTTTTTCAGACTTGGTAAGGCTTTTCACTTTCAAAGGAGGAGTTCCACTTATATTGTGTGAAAAAAGCAGCATTATTACAATAAGTTTGTTGCTTTTCAAATGAACCTGAAGGAAAATACACATTTAGATATGTGTTCTGATGTGTTTATTAAAAGTTCTAACTCTATATATAGAGCCACACCTAAAAAAGGCTGTGAACTTTTTGCTTGCTAGGAAAGTGGTATGGAAACAAACATGAAAGCCTGAGAGCAGGAGCTGGCATTGATTACATGGTGCTGAAATAGGGCTGTGGTGATTGTGTGGTAGGTTAGGAAGCCAGGCGACTGACTGGGCTCCCCTCTTTGATTTTACACATACCCTCTGCATTAGTCTGTTTTCATACTGCTGATGGGGACATACCAGAGACTGGGTAATTTATAAAGAAAAAGAGGTTTAATGAACTCACAGTTCCATGTGGGTAAGGAGGCCTCACAATCATGGCAGAAAGCAAAAGGCATGTCTTACATGGCAGCCAACAAGAGAGAAATGAGAACCAAGTGAAAGGGGTTTCCCCTTATAAAACCATCAGATATTGTTAGACTTTTTCACTACCACGAGAACAGTATGGGGGAAACCACCCTCATGATTCAATTATCTCCCGCTGGGTCCCTCCCACAACATATGGGAATTATGGGAACTACAATTCAAGATGAGATTTGGGTGGGAACACAGCCATACCATATCACCTTCAAAGGTGAAAGTTTGTTTTTGTCAAAATTTTCCCTCTGCTTTTTCCCTTCAGGTTTTCTTTTGCTTTTTCTTTTATCCATATTACCTTATAAGAAAAGGTCTACATTGCTGTAAGACTTGAGTTGAGTGTTTTTGTGCGTTAAATTTCTCTTAGTTCTATGTTATCACAGTACTGATTCTAGAAATGGGAAGTAAAGAAGGAAAGCAATTGGCAAGAGTAGTTTAGGATGGTTTCTTAAAGTAGGTGGGTGAAACTGATTTGAACTAAGTTCTGGAGGATAGAGATGACAGGCATTGCTTCAGTGCACACAAACTTTAAATTTGTATAATGGCTATACATTTTCCATCTAATGCATGGTAGCATTGTCTCCTACATTAGAACACAAAATACTTAGGGCAAGGGCTAGTGCTCCTGGTCTTTTCTACCTTACAGCAAGTAGCAGAGTGCGGGATGTACTCATCAAGGCTCAGGTCAAGTGTCAGCTCCTCTCTGAAGCTTTCCATGACCCTCTCCTGACAGAGTTGTTACTCCTCGGTTTTCATTACATGTTTCCTTAAGCAAACTCTGTGTCTTGGTCAGCATGGGCTGCTATAACAAAATACCATGGACTGGGTAGCTTAAACAATAGACATTTATTTCTTATAGTTCTCAAGGCTGAGATGTTTAAGATCAAGGTACTCACTGATTCTATTCCTGATGAGGACTCTCTTGCCTTGTAGATGGCCACTTTCCTGCTGTGTCCTCATACAATGAGGAGGGGAGTGGAGGGAGGAAGAGAGAGACAGACACAGAGAAAGAGAAAGGGAACTAGCCAGCACGAGAGCGCTCTGATGTCTCCTCTTATAAGGCCGCTTATCCTATTGAATCAGTGTTTCATCCTTATGACTTCATTTAACTGTAATTGCTGATAGAGTTTGGCTGTGTCCTCACCCAAAATCTCATCTTGAATCGTAATCCCCATAATCCCCACGTGTCAAGGGTGGGACCAGGTGGAGGTGATTCAATCACGGAGGTGGTTTACCCCGTGCTGTTCTCGTGATAGTGAGTGAGTTCTCATGAGATCTGATGGTTTTATAAGCATCTGGCATTTCCCGTGCTTCCACTCACTCAGTCCTGCCACCCTGTAAAAAGTTGCCTCTCACCATGATTGTAAGTTTCCTGAGGAATGTGGAACTGTGAGTCTATAAAACTTCTTTCCTTTATAAATTACCCAGTCTCAGGTATTTCTTCATAGCAGTGTGAGAATGGACTAATACAATTAATTTCTCACTCCAAATATAGCCACACTGGGGGTTAGGTTATTAACATATGAATTTGGGGGAGGCACAGTTCAGTCTATTGTACCCTTGAACATCTTATGTGTGTTGTAACAATTTGTTTACGTCTGCTGCTAGGGGACTGTGGTCTTCTCAGGTGCTGTGCACTGTGCCGGACATTTGAGAATCACAAAGATGGATCCTGCCCTCAAGGAGTTGTATTAATTTTCTATTGCTGCTGTAACAAGTTATGACAAACTTAGTGTTTTCAAACAACATAGATTTATTTTCTTACAGTACCATGGGTTAGAAGTCTGATGCAGGGCTGGGCATGGTGGCTCATGCCTGTAATTCCAGCACTTTGGGAGGCCGAGGCAGGTGGATCACTTGAGGTCAGGAGTTCGAGACCAGCCTGGTCAACATGGTGAAAACCCATTTCTACTAAAAGTACAAAACAAAAAAAATTAGCTAGATGTGGTGGTGCACACCTGCAGTCCCAGCTACTCGGGAGGCTGAGGTGGGAGAATCCCTTGAACCCGGGAGGCAGAGGTTGCAGTGAGCTGAGATCATGCCATTGTACTCCAGCCTGGACAACAAAGTGAGACTGCATCTCAAATAAATAAATAAATAAATAAATAAATAAATAAATAAATAAAAAGTCTGATGCAGGTCTCCCCGGAATAAAATCAACGTGTCAGCAGGGCTATGTTCTTTTTGGAGGCTCTGAGGGAGAATGTGTTTCCTGCCTTTCCCACTTTCTAGAGGCTGCCTGCATTCCTTGGCTTCTGGTCCCCTTTCTCCATGCATCTCTGAGACTCTTCCCCAGTTATATCTCCCTCTGATGCAGATTGGAAAGGTTCTCTGCTCTGAAGAATTCATGTGCGTAGACCGCATCCACTTGGATAATCTAGAATAATCTTCCCATTCCAAGGTCCTTAGTTATATATACAAAGAACCATTTGCCACTTCAGGTAACATTCACAGGTTCCAGGGATTAAAAAGTGGGCATCTTTGGGAAGGGCATCAGAGTGAAAGAGAGGGACATGTAAATTAGTGACTTAATGCAATATGCCAAGGGCAATAATGAAAATCTATTCAGGGTACATATATATACGAAGAGCATAGAGGAAGATGGTTGTTGATAAATGATGGTTATAACTGAGGCTCTGGCAGCAAGGATGGAGAGAAAATGGGTTCTAGGAAGGTAGAATGGGTATTATTTGGGTACCAATTTGGTGTAGGTGATGAAGGAGAGAGAGGGAAAAGCGAAGTGAGAATGACTTCCAGATTCTGGATTGGGATTGGGCAGGCTTCTCCCTGAGATAGGGAGCACACTAACTCTAGCATGAGAACGTGTTTATAGGATTCTTTGATTGCAAGTAAAAGAAATCTGAGTTGAATTAGGTTAGGCAAAGAGGAGAATTTATTATAAGTTTATTGGGGGGGAGGTTGTACAAGGAACTCAGGACAGGATTATAGTTGGGCATCAGACATGAACAAGATTGAGGATACAAGTACTATCAGGATCTTCCCTCTTCTTTCCCTCTGCTCCTCTCCTTGTGTCTTTTTACTTTTCTGTTTCTCTGAAGATGAGCACTTCCCTTCTACTGGTGAAATCTTACTAACCATAGTTGTTGATGTTATTCCTCATTTATAGTTCAGTCACTCAGACAAAGGCCAATCTCTCTCTCAATTGCATATTCCTGGGAAAGGGCTTTGATTTGTACAGCTCGAGTCAGGTGCCCAGTCTGGTGCACACAGCTATGGCCAGGGCTCAGTTTTTCTTCATGCCTTTCTATCTTCATGACTGCTCTGGCTACAACCATGCATTGGATGGAGTGTTTCTTAGAAAATGTTTCCTGGGCAGACATTCTAATAGAGATCCACTTCAGTGGAGATGCATTCAGTTTTGTCTTTTTCTGCTGCTTTAAAAAAAAGTTGAGATGTAATGTACAGTAAAATACACATCACTTAAAAGTTTAGTCTGAGGAGTTTTGACGAATGTATGCCCACATCCCAGTCAAGACATGGGACATTTCCGTCACTCCAAAAAGTTTCCTCATGCCTCATACAGTCAATCTCCACTCCTCAAAGACAACCACAGTTCTGATTTCTATCACCGTAGAATAGCTTTGCTGGTTGTAGAACTTCACGTACATGAAATCAAACAATATATGCTCTTTGGCCTTTTTCATTCTACATAATGTATCTGAGATTGTTGCTATATCAAAAGTCTTCTTTTTGTTGCAGATAATATTTCACTATATATACATACCACATTTGTTTATTCATTCACCTGTTGATAGACATTTGGGTTATTTTCAGGTTTTTTTTTTGGTCATTATGAACATTTTAATACAAGTCTTTTTAGAGTTAGAAGGAACTGTACATTAAAGGCTGAGATTACAAAAGATGACTTCCGTTTTGAATAAATTGAGTTTGTGGTACTTGTCGGACACTCAGGTAGTAGTCTGGGCCCCTCTTGGAGTACAGTCTAAGTTGCAGAAGAGAGACAGGGTCTAGCAATGTAAATTTCTGTAGTCGCCAGCCTTTATGTAGAGTTAAAGCTATGGGAAAGTCCTCAGCTGAAGGACAAGCATTAGACAAGAAAATGCCCATATATTAAATCCTGAGAAGCATCAGTATTTGAGGAGCAGACTAAAAAGGAACCCTCTGTGGAGGCTAAGAGAAGCATGGCCATTTATCTTTGTGTCCCGATCATCAGGCACAGGACCCCACACACAGTCACTTCTCAATGTGCTAAATTTCACAGAATGCGTCCAGGGTACCTGGTTCTGGATAGACTCCGTAGAAGGAGATAGACCGGGAGGGCAAATGGCATGAGAAGTCTCACAGGCCAGAGTGATTGAAGGGGTGTGTCGGGGCAGGTAAACCCTACAGACTCTACCTGTGCTTATGCGGGGCTGGGGAGGACGAGTCATTACAGATGAAGAATTAGGTAAGGTCAGACCACTCAGGGCCTTAGATGGATGTCACATGAAAAATTTAGACTCCAACAGGCCTGCCACCCTGGGAGGAGTCATCGCGGGTTCTGGAGAAGGGCGTGACAGAGATTTCCTTTTGGGAAGTGTACTCTGGCAGCTGTGCCCCGGTGGTGGCGGCGGCGGTGCTGCTCCTGCTGGTGACCGTGTGGTGTTGTTAGCGGAGATAGTGCTTTCCACTGGGCTTTGGCTTGGTAGCCGCTGAAAGAGAACAACGCTGCCGCTGCTGCTGATTTCATGCCATTCCCTGACCTGGCTCTGTAACTTGGCCTCTGAGCCTTGGCCACAGAACGCAGAGGCCGTGGCATCTGGCCGCAGCTGGGAGGCAGTGCTTGCGCGCGGGGCCGGGTGGTGGGTTGGGAAGCCTGGGGCGGGGTAGCCGCGGGCCGGGGGCGGGGCACCGCGGAGCCAGGCCACGCCCCTGCTCGCCCGCGCAGGCGCGCTGCGGGCCGTTAGCTGTCAGAGCCAAGCGGCTGGCTGGCGGCGGGCTCCGACGTCTGCGCCAGGACCCGGCGGGCTGAGCCCGGCGCAGCAGCCGCAGCCAGGGCAGCGCGGCCCCTACTCCCGGTCAGGTCGTAGAGGCGAGCTGGTCGCTGGCGCCTCGGGCAAGATGGGGAACCGGGAGATGGAGGAGCTGATCCCACTGGTGAACCGTCTGCAGGACGCCTTTTCGGCGCTGGGACAGAGCTGCCTTCTGGAGCTGCCGCAGATCGCCGTAGTGGGCGGCCAGAGCGCCGGCAAGAGCTCGGTGCTCGAGAACTTCGTGGGCAGGTGAGCGCGCAGGGCGCTGAGTGAGGATGCGGCGGGGGGCGACCCCGCTCCGGGCCGTTGGAACGTGGACGGGCAGCGGGAGCCAGAGGGTGTGTGGACCAGGCGCTGCGGTGGAATGGGGGGCAGAGTGGCGGTGTCCGTGGGGCGGGCGGGGTCCTCCAGCTCTGGGCATCCTCCGTCCCCTGCCACCCCCCGCCGGGTGGCCCTCCTGCCTGCCTTTCATCGTGCGATACAAAGCCATTTCCTCCCTGTCCTCCAGTCGGGGAGTCGGGGGAGGGTTCCGCCCCGGGATCGACCCCCACCCCCTCGGTGCGCGCCAGCCCCGGGCAGCCTCCCTGCGTAGCGCGCCGAAAGCTTCCCAGTGCCCCTCTCCTGTTTTCCCGGCTCAACACCCGCCTCCTTTTCCTGTCGCCCTCCGCGAGGCTCCCTGCGAGGCTGTGGGGCTTTATCCCCCGAGCCCCCTCCCCTAGGTGGAGATGCTTTCCTTCTGCCTGGGTTCTCGTTCCTCTCAGCTGTCTACTGTTGCCTGCCTCTAGCTGGGGAGGCGGGGTGCGAGGAGAAAGACGTCGTTTGTTGTGGTGAAGCTTTATCCGGAGACGCTCCCCCACCATTCTCCTCTCGGAGAGTCGAAGAATAAAAGGTGGTGTGTTTGCGTGTGCACCTATTCACAGCTCCAGACAACTGTGAGAGAGCCCTAGGCACAGACTTGGCAGTGGGTGGACTTGTGTTGTCCAGGTGCCATGTCATTCCTGCATCATCTCGGAACTGACCAGCATCTTTCTCGCACTCTCACTGCGCCCCCTCCCCCAGCATCATCTTCCGTTCTCTAAGCTCCTATTTGTCTTGCTAGCCTTCAAGATAACATTCTGAATCTAAATTGTAGTTGTGGTTTTCCTCATGACTCTTAATACAGAAACAGCTAAAGAATTAATTTTTGAATTGGGAATCAGCATTTCTTCCACTGAGCAATTCATGAGGGATTAAGTTACCTTAATGGCCTAGACTGAAGAGTGCAGACATTTGCTAAGAAGAGCCCATTTGAAAGCATTATGAAAGCTGAAATCTGTTTCCTAGTAGTAGAAAACCAGGTAGAAATATACAGTATCCAAGAAAAAATGCTGGCAAGATTGTACTTTATTCTTTTTATTTGACTCATTTGTGACTTGGAATGCAGAAGATTCCTGTTTCTGTTCCTTTTTTCTTTTTTTGTTAGTGTTTGGTGATGTGTAAAATTTAGAGCTGGATATGCCCACATTTCCTTTGGAAATGCCAGTGTTCATAAAGTACATATTCCTTTCTCCCAAATGATGTTCCATCTTTCAGATGATACTTTTTTTTCCTGTATGAACTAGAAAGATAAGAAACCTAATAAAGTAAAAATTGCTTTGTATCCTTGAGTAATTCACTTAATTACTACACCCCATTTTTATACATTTTTTTGATTAACGAGCAAAGTGAAGGTAAAGTATTTTGCCTACGTCATCTTAGCCTTCTGGTGAAGTGATGGATAAATGTGTTATTTCAAACATATAACAGTTACTTTCTTTGATTTGTTGCCAATGAAATTTACTAGATTTAAAGTGGCATCCAAAGAGTGAGTTTTGATAATATATTTTTGGTTTTCCAAATGCCAGGGCATTTTTGTCATGACACTTTAAGAGTTATTTAACTATTTTTGTTTTTTAAACAAATACTTAGATTAAAATTGTAAGTATTTCAAATGAAATTACCATATTTTTATGCATCTTCCATATATTTACTTGGATGAGCCTATATTATATGTAAGTGCATTGTTTGTAGTCAGAGCTTTTGAACTTAATGTCAATTTTATGCACATATCACAATTCTACTTTCTAGGTTTTGAAATCCTAACATTCTTCTTAATGTTATAATAAAATTGTACACATTTCCCCACAGTAGCTATGTTCTTTTGAAATGATAATTTGAAAAAAGAAATATAGAAGAGTAAAATATTTAAGCTTGAATATTTTTCAAGATGGAATAAAAAATAGGGACATTACAAGTATAACAATCAGAACACTTACCAGAATGCATTAGTAATTTGTTGTACTTTAAAAAGTTTTACCACTAATTAACCGTTAGAATGTCAAATCAAAGAAAAGGGTGAATACAGAGGAAAAAGGTCATTTAATCCATATGTAAAGTCTGTATTATATGTAGAGATACACCTGCCTAGCAGAGCTTATATATTAAGGAGAAAATTTAATTAGGAAGGTCATTTGACTTTAATAAAGATTTCGGTCATTGAATTATTGAGGAATCTAATTTCCAATTATAAGCCAACCTTAGGGAAAATGGAGTTTTCTATTTTGATAAGATATTCAGCCTAGGTGGAAAAAATTGTATCCATTTTCTACTATAACATCTTAGTGCTTTCTTGTCATTATCCAGGAATTTTGCAATAAAAATACGTTTCTTTACTAAGGATGCAACTTTACTCTTTTACACGAAACTGTTTTCATTTTAAGACTCCGATCTAATGTGCAGTTATTGAATGCAGCCATAAAAACCAAGGGTCATCACTTGTGTAAATTAATTGTGTTTGCTCTTGACTTAAGCTTCTTCTCTACAAAATAATGATGCATTTTCTCAACAATCCTTATTTAGTGGACTAACTGTATCTTCTCTCAGATAGTTTGTTTATATTGAGTTTTTTTGACACCAATGAATGAATTCGGATGTGAATATGTTTACTTCATTTAGCGGTCGCTGTAAAAGCTGGTTTTTGGGTGACAGGTTTGAGATTGTTATGAATAAAATGAGTCATGAATGAACCACTTGTTTGTGATTTTCTTGCTGAAGTGATGAACGTGCATATTAATTTGATATAGCATGAGTAACCAGATTGTTCTTTTGGTGGTGCAGAATGAGATATATGTTGGCAATGAGAGGCAGCTTAAGATCTAATGAATAGAACCTGAGACCTCTAATCTCAACATAGGGGTTTACTAGCTGGCTTAGGTCTGCCTATTGGTCTGGTTTGTATACAGAAGAATTAAATTTATTCAACTATTTTCATTATACATATACATATATTTATAGTACAGTGGTGATGATAATAATGGTTAACATTTATTGACTGCTTGTTATTTGTAGGTACTATTCTGGGTGCTTTTATATGAATAATCTCATTTAGTCCTCATAAAACCCCAAAGAGGTAGGTACTCTTATGATTTCCATTTTACAGAAGAGGAAATTAAGATTTAGAGAGTTTGAGTAACTCACTCAAGGATAATTTAATTTAATATGAAAACAATGGAGCTAAGATTCAACTAGAGGTGTTGATCACTATAACCCATGTTCTAGAATCTCTGTGCCATATTGCATCCTCCATATTGAAGATTACTGTTTCCTCTGATAAATACTTTTAACTTCTTTCTTGCTCCCTATATAAATGCTGCCTGTATTAATAAGAAGCTGGCCAGGCACAGTGCTCATGCCTGTAACCCCAGCATTTTGGGAAGCCAAGGCGGGAGGATTGCTTGAGCTCAGGAGTTTGAGACCAGTCTAGGCAACATAGTGAGATCTTGTCTCTACAAAAAAACAAAAAAAAATTAGCCAGGTATGGTGGAGCATGCCTGTAGTGCCAACTACTCGGGATGCTGAGGTAGGAGGATCACTTGAGTCCAGGAGGTCAAGGCTGTAGTGAGCCAGGATCGTGCCACTGCACTCCGGCATGGCTGACAGAGCAAGACTCTGTCTCAAATAATAATAGTAAACAAGAAGTTAACTATGTTAATGATTTTATTCATATTTATTTATATATGTTTACCTTGCCTCGTTTCACAGAAAATTTGAGGTGACCCTTTAGGTAGAAGCAACATTTATTAAAAGATAAGTATTTTTCTTTGCTATTTTAGACATTGTTAAAGAGAGTTTTAAAATGTAATTGGATTGTTTATTTAAGTATGTTTTTCGAATGCATATAACTCGTTTATAGAGGCGTTAAGTGAAAACTGTACTGGTTGCTAATACGCAGATGTTTTAAAATGACACACTTGTTAGAAGCATTAGTTTTTCAATGCTAATTATATAGGCAGAAGAGTCCACATTATTTTATTCTAGTCTGAGTTGTAAATAGACTCTCAATTCTGCACAAATAGAAAAAGTTTTGTGATTAATGGGAATGAAATAAAACATTTTAAAAAAGTGATTATGCTGATATTTTTCAAGAAATTGCTTCTAAGTATTATTAGATAAATGGTGCTAAGAATTAAAATGTCATAATTATTGAGAACCATACTTCATAGTTCCCAAGGGTCTATAAATAAAGTGTCAAAACATGAACTTTTCTTCATCCAACAATGAATTGGTAGAACTTGAAATCACAAAAATATTTTTGCTGAATTAACATTATATAATATATGTTTAGGTTATCACAAATTCACAGTTGGTGGTACTTAATTACCACCGTCAAATGAATTCTTTTTTTATTAACAATGTGTGAGAAGCAATACAACTAAGGTAACTGGACTGGATAGGATATCTCTGTTTTAGAATCTACTTATGATTAACAGTTATCCAAAAATGCACTTGATTTAACTTCTTTACGAATGAAGTTGGGCAGTCACCCAGAACCTTGGAGGAATGGAAACTTAATCTTTAGCTGGATTAGAGGGTAGGCTATCGGGTTCTCTATCAATGGAGCATACATTTAGAGTGTTAGATCTTCTTAGGTAGTACCTTTTGCAGGGCTAGTAAGTTAAATTATGAAGTTTTATTCATTATTGTGATTTATGTTAGAGGGACTTCAAGTATCTAGAAAGAAATAGATTATTTTTTTTCCTCTGCTACCAGAGCCAAGTCAAGAGAGTCCCAAGCTCATATGCTATATAGAATGATCCAATTTAATTTTCTGTATGGCCAAAGTTTTGCAATTTATCCTAGTCCAAGTTTGCATTGCAATTTCGTACACTCTCTGCATTGATTTAAAAATTCTTGTGGATTATGTTATACTAAATACATTTTATAAAGTAGAGGGGAAAAAGGGGGCCAACATTTGCTTAGCCATTATGGGGTGGCAGACGTGGATTCTGCTAGACACTTTTCATACCTTCTATTCCTTACCTGTTTCCATATCCCCATGTCAGTAGGTGAGAAAATTCAGGGTTGGAGAGACAAGTCATTCACCCAGAATCATATGGCTAGTAAGCAGCCAAGCTGGCATTCGGTATGACTCCTACTGGAACTCTTGAGAAATATGGACACATAAAACCAATGAACATGTATTTATTGAGTTCTAAGTATACTGGGTAAGAATATATAAGAAAATATGAAGCTGATGTATGTATAAAAAGAGAACTGACAGGATAAAGTATGAGACAACTTTCAAATGCATATGTAAAATGAAGGTAGTCAGATATAATGCAAACTAATCAGGATAAAAAATTATAGTATGTCAATTTATTTTTACAAAAATCCCCAAAAAACTACAGTTCTGAAATTGAACTGAATATAAGTGGAAAGTAGACAATATATGAGTTTCCAGTGGCATCTGGCAGCCCGTATCATTTTAGCTCAAGCCTGCATGTACTGAAGTATCTATGTCAAAGCAGGAAGGTGGTGATCTGTGTCTCAGTTTCTGAGTTGACAACAAGGCATTGAATTTAGACTGTGACTTTATCACAAAGAGATACTGTGTATTGGAGAGGGCCCTAAAGAAGAACAGCAAGGAAAAAAAAAGGTTGGAGAGATTAAAAATATAACTGGATGCAGTGAAGGTTAATTGAGAGTGGGATGGATCAGATCAACTATTTTATAAGGACCTCCAAGACACTAATACTTAAGGGAGGTGAATTCTATTTTCGTTTTAAAGAATAAGTTATTTAGTTAAAGGAGTAGAATAAGTCGAAGATACAAATGTCAGGGAAAATGTCCTAAAGGCAAACCTGAAAATGGAATGAATTGTTTAGAATGGGAGGAGGGTAAAGGAATTGACACCAAATGATTTGCATTTCATGAATTAAAAATCATTTCCAACAAATTAGAGGGTTCATTAATACCATATTTATTACTCTGTGTGTGTGTGTGTGTGTGTGTGTGTGGTCATAGGTAGCTTAGCTTTTTCTTCCTCTATTAGTAGCAAGACTGGCATTTGATGACATTATTATAAGAAGCTTTCCTCTGGCTTGATTTTCTCTAACTTGCTGGAGCCACAGTAAGATACAGAGAAACCAGAGATTTGCCCAAGGTCAGAAAAAATCAGAGCTAGGTTTGGAACTTAATGTTAGGAACTGGGAGGCCTGTGCCAGTTCATCATCTTCTCTTCCTCCTCTTATTGTTTTAGAGCACCTCCCTCCAACCCTTACCCTGCCTCCTCCTTTTCCCATCCCTTTGCATTGGGCCAGCCTTTTTCTCTTCCATGATACTCTCCTTCATTACTCTTCTTGATAGTTGACCAGCAGTGACATTACATTTTATTACATTTTTTTTCCCCCATACAGAATAGTGGAGACAGGGAGCAGAATTTTTCTCAGACTTAGGGAAGTTAATTTGACTGAAATAGCATACTCGTGAGTAAAGTGTGACTTTTAGGGAACAGATGGGCCCAGGGAAAGACTGAATAAGATATTGGATGTTTTTACACATTATTAATATTTATCCACAAGGTGGGCATTAGCTAGAAAGATATGCCTGAGATGGTCATCAATAGGCCTTGCTTAAACCAACACAAGCTTCTGAAAAGTTGTATGTAAATAAATAATCTAAACAGAAATGTTATTATTTAAACAAGTGGGTGAACTTTTAGGTAAATTAAAGATATTTTTGTGTAGCAAATCTGCTTCCTTCAGTTTGCCTGTTTTCTATTCTTTGTGTGTGTGTGTTTGTATTCTTAGAGTGCATTGGGTGACACTGAGGTCCATTAATGTTATAGAGATTATTTTAACAATTAATTTTTCAGCAAGCATTAATGTGTTAAATCTTTAGTGTTAATTGATAATAAAAACAGAGCAGTTGTTGAGGAAAATGATGATACATTTAATGCCTGAATTATATGAATGATACAGGATTGCTTTAGATCTTGTTTTTCCCTAGTATCCCTGCTGCAAGTCCTCTATTTCCAAGGGTTGAAAATGTGCCTCAGTGCTCCTTTGTGACAGTGTGTCATTTTTATTTCCCACTGCTTCAAGGTCATGATATACCCATGAATAGCATATACACACATGATAGCAGTAGCTAGGGCTTCTGAAGGACCTCTTTGTTTATCCTTTCAGTGGCTTGGAATTGAAAGACTAATGTATTTAATAAGTAATTTAGTAGGTGACTAAACTTGTTTATGGTGCTTGTTTTTTTAGATTCCCCAAAAGTGAATATTTGAAGAGGAATCATCACAGTGTGGTGATGGAGTGCAGGCTTTGCTGGCTGCTCTTGAGTCCTGCCTCTGACTCTCGCTGGTAGCATGGCTCCTCATTACGGAACCTAGCCTCACTTGGCCTCAGTTTCTTCATCTGCAAAATAGGGATTGCAGACTTCACCTTTTAATCTGTGTGCGAGTTCTGAGTAAGATGGTATCAAGTGCCTGGCCCATAGTATGCATTCAATAACTGATTGGTCTTAATTTAAATCAGTTATTTAGACTGGACATTTTTTGAGTATTTTAAAAACAAAAGTAAGTTGAGGCAGATGGTAATGCATATTTGCAAATTCTTTTTGTGAATGTTGGAAAATTACAGTTGCATCAAAATGCTTACTTGTAGACAAGGCTAATAGAATATATTTGAGCCTTCTTTAAAGAAAGCATTGCCCACGTTCGTTAAATGCATTGTCACAGTGCGTTCTAGTTTTTTTTAAATCGATATATGCAAAGTGAACCCAGTTTGTATACTCTTCCCTTCCAAGAGTTCCGAAGCAGTTTCTGTTATTTCATTAATCCTTCGAATTTCTGTGAGAAGATAGCAAAAGCATGTTTTGTTTACTTTAATTTAGAAATAAAAAAAGATTAAGCTGGAAAAAAGTTAGGTGACATACTAGGGGTCACATGGTGAGTACTAGAGATTAATGAACAAAATAGAATTAATAACAGAGATAATGGAATTCAAATGAATTTTTCTGACATTATTTTTAGCTTTTTCCTAGAGAATAGATTTTAAGGAAGATAGTCGATTCTGTGATATAAAGTAAACCATTCTTAGCACGTTCCTTTTCTTTTGGAAGTGTTAGATGAAATTGCAGGCAAAGGTGGGATAGAAGGGGGAAAAACAATTGAGGAAGTCTAGTTGGTGAAGCAGAACTACTTAGCAAGAGTATGGTCTGAGCCCAAGGAAAACATCTACAACCAAGGGTTCAGGAGGTAAGATGTAATTAGACCTTAAAAGAAGTACCAACATTTTTGTAGTAGATGTTGAAATAATACCCAATAGCTCCTTTTTTTTTTTCCAGTGTAAAGATTCATATTCTGATTTGATTGATATTCCCATAACTTGTTAACCGTCAGTTTTAGCTCTGAGCTAGTTAGCTGGTTCTATTTGGAATTACATTATTTTTAAGTTACTAGATATACCTCAGAGGCTTTGAAAAGGATAGCTTTGGGTTTCTTATCTAGTGGAGGTTTAGAACCCTGTATATGTGTGTCTGTTTATGTTTTCTGGTTAATAAAACTGAAACCCATTCTCTTCATATTTTGAAGAGAGGGACAAAGGCTTGCAATTATTTTTATGGATCCTAGCCTTCATGGTTCTGAGTCCTACTACCAGGACAGCAACAATTGTGTGGTGAGATTTCTGCACTCGTATCTGAATACCAATAGAATGACCTGCATACTGAAGTCCTTGTAAGTTCAACTTAAGAAACTTTAGCCTGTTTATTTAATCCTAAAAACATATCACGTAAAATATATGTGTGGGTACTTGATTTGAATTATGTACTTTGAATGTTAAATATTCTCTTAGGGCTTTTTTTTTCCCCTCAGAGTCAATTAAGAAGGGAAGTGGCAGAAGGATCATGAGTGCCTCGCTTGCAGAGCAAGCGGGGAGATGAGAAGGAGGAAGCAATGCTTTTGTGAGTGTCCACTAGATTGTAGGGACATACGAAGAGAAAAGACCCATAAGGTTCAACTGCTGTGGGAATTAGGAGTATCTGTGAATGAGTTAGTTTGGGGTGTATTTGGTTCCCCCCCCAACTCCCTGTGGCAGGTGGTCCCTGCGTATTTGTTGAAGGTGTGCCAAAGGTAAGTAAGATTGCACGCCAAGAACAGTGAGAGCTGGGTTTAGTCTGGCCTCTGCTGTCATCCGCTGGTCTTCCTCAGCTCTCACTGTCTGATTTAGAGGCCCCTCCTTGGTGGCCCTTGTTAACACTTCACTGCACAGGAATCTACTGAACAGTTGGTTGCCTCATCTGTCTGCCCAACTATTTGCAGCTTCCATGAAGCCAGGAGCTGTGTCTCCTTTATCATTTTCCATAGTGCAGTGCTGGCATACGGCAGGAGCTAACTGAATGAATCAGCTACTTGACTCTGTACAAGCCATTTATCTAAGCTGAAACATAACCTTTGTCATCAATAAATTGGTCGAAAATAGTAGAGTGGGCTTGGATTAGAACAGTGGTTTTTTTTTTTGAGACTGAGTCTCGCTCTGTCGCCCAGGCTGAAGTGCAGTGAATGGCGTGATCTCTGCTCACTGCAACCTCTGCCTCCCAGGTTCAAGCAATTCTCATGCCTCAGCCTCCTAAGTAGCTGGGACTACAGGGGTGCACCACCACACCTGGCTAATTTTCATATGTTTAGTAGAGATGGGGTTTCGCTATGTTGGCCAGGCTTGTCTTCAACTCCTGACCTCAGGTGATCCGCCCGCCTCGGCCTCCCAAAATGCTGGGATTATAGGCATGAGCCACTGCACCCGGCCTGAATGGTGTTTTTTAAACTGTAGATTGTGACCTAATAGTGGGCCATGATATCAATTTAGTGAGATTGTGTTTGACAGTGTTAAATAAAGTATCAGACTACATCCAAGGTAGTTATAAGTACTGCTTTGTGAAAGTTTTGTATTAGTTGCATATTTGTATATGCATACTAGGCTGCAATATAAAATGTATTTCTTACTGTGGGTTATCTTCAAAATTGTTGAATGCCTCTGGTCTAGATTAAATCTAATATTACTTGTAGGTGCTTATTTGGTTATTCTCTGTTTAAATGGCAGGACATATCTTTTTTTTTTTTTTTTTGAGACGGAGTCTCGCTCTGTCGCCCAGGCTGGAGTGCAGTGGCCTGATCTCCGCTCGCTGTAAGCTCTGCCTCCCAGGTTCATGCCATTCTCCTGCCTCAGCCTCCTAAGTAGCTGGGACTACAAGCACCTGCCACCGTGCCCGGCTCATTTTTTGTATTTTTTTTTTTGGTAGAGACAGGGTTTCACTGTGTTAGCCAGGGTGGTCTCGATCTCCTGACCTCGTGATCCACCTGCCTCGACCTCCCAAAGTGCTGGGATTACACACGTGAGCCACCGTGCCCGGCCCAGGACACATCTTTTTATTAGAGAAGGCACAATTCACACTATACCGTTACTATTCCACTAGGATGAATTAAAATGGAAATAACTTTATTATTTTAATAATAAATAAATCACTTTATTATTTATGTCTTTTAATCGAAAAAGTGATATGTACATGTAATACAAATTCAGACATTCCAAAATACCTTTTATGTATACCATACAAATGCCTTTCCCCTATTGAGGTTTCCTAGTAAGATGTTTCATTTACCTGCCTGTCTTCCAGATTACTTCTGAATTTGTATTTTCTTTATATGAAATTTATTTGAGTTTTGAGGACAGACAGAATTTAATAAAGTTGTTTGTAGGTAGATGATACAACCAGTTAAGAAAGGCCACGTTTGAAAATTCTATTAGCAGATGGATTTGTGCATTTACTGAGTCATTTACAAAGAATCATATGTTGCGAGTCCACAGTATGCCAGAAATTGTGCGAGGCTCTGATGTGCAGCAGCTCCTTCAACGAGCTTGCTGATCCAGTGGGTACAGGATTGCTATGCACTGTGTTGTCAGGATACCCAGGCTAACAATTGTTATGAGAGCCATTTGTCAGAGAATCGTTGGTGAGTTCATGATACTGTCTCTAAATATTTGAGGAGCTGTTACTTGGAAAAAGATTAGACTGACTCAGTATCTCCCCAGAAGACATCATTAGAACAAATGGGTGAACGTTACAGGCAGACAGACTTAAACTTAACGTAGGGGAGACTGTTCAATAGAACACTTTAAAACATGGAATGGATTGCCTGTGAAACAGTAAGTATTCCATCCCCATAAGGGTAGAGACTGGCGATTGATGACTTGCTGGCTGCTTGGCATGGTGTAGTCAGGAGGGGGGTTGAGCAAAAGGACTTTGAAGGTTGTTTTTTTTTTTGTTGTTGTTTGTTTGTTTTGAACAGTCTTATGATTAGGCTTGATGGATGCCAGAAACCTGGCCTTAAAAAAATGTGTGTTTTCTATAGGTTATCTGTAGGTAGGTAAGAAATGACAGACTTATAAAAGAGTTAAGACCTCTCTGGGTCTAGCCCTTCAAAAAATCATTGTGCCTGTCAGCGTATGGAACGGCTAATTCCATGAAGCAGCTGTGATTAAGGGTGTTTTACAGGTAAACTGTATTTCTTCTTCTTCTTCTTCTTTTTTTTTTTTTTGAGACAGGGTCTAGCTCTGTCACCCAGGCTGTGGGGCAATAGCAGGAAAACTGCTCACTGTAGCCTCAATCTCCCTGGCTGATGAGATCCTCCCACCTCAGCCTTCCAAGTAGCTGAGACCACAAGTGTGCACCACCATGCCCAGCTAATTTAAAAATTTTTTTTGTAGACACAGGGTCTCCCTACGTTGCCCAGGCTGGTCTTGAACTCCTTCCTGGGCTCAAGTAATTATCTTGCCTTGGCCTCCCAAAGTGCTGGGATTACAGGTATGAGCCACTGTGCCTGATCTGTATTTATTTATTTATTTTTTTAGAAAGCTCAATTTTAAAATCTGCTTTTCTAATTGATGCAGTTTCTTTCAGTGGTGTACCAGTCTAGAAACTTAGAAAATAAACATAGTTTAGTTTCCTTTTTTATTTTTAAAATCTTCCTATATCTAACACATATTGTAATTTCTTTATTCAAAACATCTTTTTGAATAAAGGAAACACCTTTTCCTCTTTCTTCTCATTCTGACCATCAGAGTCTCAGCTGTCCTCCTTTCGCACGTGGGATAACTCTGACAGCATCCTGCCCTCTCACTCTCTCCATTTCTTATTCATCCATTCCATGTAAACATTGCTGCTCCCAGGTTAATCTTCCAAAGCACAAGTTTAATGTCTCTGTCCTCAATAACCTGCAGTCCCCTCCCTCCCCTTTAAAAATCTCTACTTGGTTTTCAAAACTTTCTACCCATTCAACATTTGCTTTCCACTCCTCCCAGAGGTTTTCACCTCATTTTTTTTTCTTCTTTTCTGTGTATGCAGTGGCCATTTCTGATTACTTAAGAACAGGCATAGCTTGAGTAGAACATATTTTGTGACCAAAAGGAGTTTAAACAATCCACTTATACTTGAGTTCCTACCTTGTGAAAGACACTGTTTTGGGATAGAAAAAAAAAATTTGCCCTTAACAAAATCGAGTGTAGACTAGCATAGAGTGTAGTCAGAACTTACACAGTGTTGAGGTAAAGAACATGTATTCTGTGGAGCCTGACGCCCTGGGTTCACATCCCCGTTCTGCCACTTAATAGTTCTGCGATCTAAGTAATCACTTAACCTGCCTGTGCCTCAGCTTCCTCACCGGTACAATGGGACAATAGTAGTACCCTCCTCATGTGGTGGTTGTAAAAATTAAATTAATACATGTGAAACACTTAGGAGAGTGTCTGTCACATGGGAACATAGTTACCTGTTTGTGAGTATTATTATTGGGGATGGAAGTTTAGACAGAATTTGGGTGCCTTTAGAGGTGCAGAGTGTTCTGGATGATCAAAGGAAAAGAACAATTTTTCCCTTTTTTTTTTTGAGACAGAGTCTCGTTCTTGTCACCCAGGCTGGAGTGCAGTGGCGCGACCTTGGCTCAATCTATCAAATTCTTACTATTTAATGCCCATTTCAAATACTGCTAGTTTACATGGAATCTTTCTTGGACTCTCCAAAGAAAACTTGAAAGACCTCCGCCTCCCAGATTCAAAGATTCAAGCGATTCTCCTGCCTCAGCCTCCTGAGTAGCTGGGGTTACAGGCACCCGCCAGCATGCCAGGCTAATTTTATTTATTTATTTATTTTTTGTAGAGATAGGGTTTCACCATGTTGGCTAGGCTGGTCTCAAACTTCTGACCTCAGGTGATTCGCCTGCCTCCACCTCCCAAAGTGCTGGGATTACAGGTGTGAGCCTCCGTCCCAATTTTTCCTTTTTTGAAAATTATTATTTTAGGTTCAGGGGCACATGTGCAGGTTTGTTTTATAGGTAAACTCGTGTCATGGGGGCTTGTACAGATTATTTCTTCACCCAGGTACTAAATCTAGTACCTAATAGTTATTTTTTCTGATCCTCTCCCTTCTCCCACCCTTCACCCTCAAGGAGGCCCCAGTGTCTATTGTTTCCTTTGTGTTTATGTGTTCTAATCATTTAGCTCCCGCTAATGAGTGAGAACAGGCAACATTTGGTTTTCTGCTCCTGCATTAGTTTGCTAAACATAGCGGTCTTCAGCTCCGTCCGTGTTCCTGCAAAGAACATAATCTCATTCCTTTAAGGCTACATGGTATTCCATGGTGTATATGTACCACATTTTCTTTATCTAGTCTGTCACTGATGGGCATTTAGGTTGATTCCATGTCTTTGCTATTGTGAATAGTGCTGCAGTGAACATTCATATTCATGTGTCTTTATGATAGAATGACATAGTTATATTTCTCTGGGTATATACCCAGTAATGGGATTGTTGGATTGAATGGTACTTCTGTTTTTAGTTCTTTGAGGAATTGCCATATCCTTTCTGCAATGGTTGAAATAATTTACACTCTCACCAACAGTGTATAAGTGTTACCATTTCTCCATATCCTTGTCAGCATCTGTTATTTTTTGACTTTTATATAGTAGCCATTCTGACTGGTGTGAGATGGTATCTTCATTGTGGTTTTGATTTGCATTTTTTCTGATGATCAGTGATGTTGAGCTGTTTTTTTTTTTTAATTTTTTCATATCCCTGTTGGCCGTATGTATGTCTTCTTTTGAAAAATGTCTGTTCATGTCCTTTGCCCACTTTTTTCTTGTAAATTTAAGTTACTTACAGATGCTGGATATTAGACCTTTGTCAGATGCATAGTTTGCAAAAATTTTCTCCCATTCTGTAGGTTGTCTGTTTACTCTATTGATAGTTTCTTTTGCAGAAGCTCTTAAGTTTAATTAGAATCCCTCTTGTCAATTTTTGCTTTTGTTGTGATTGCTTTTGGTGTCTTTGTTATGAAATCTTTGCCCATTCCTACATCTCAGATGGTATTGCCTAAGTTGTCTTCCAGGGTTTTTATAATTTTGCGTTTTACGTTTAAGTCCTTAATCTATCTTGAGTTGATTTTTATATATGGTGTAAGGAAGGGGTCCAGCTTCAATCTTCTGCATATGGCTAACCAGTTATCCCAGCACTATTTATTGAATAGGTAGTCCTTTCCACATTGCTTGTTTTTGTCAGCTTTGTTGAAGATCAGATAGTCATAGGTGTGTGGACTTATTTCTGGGCTCTCTATTCTGTATTCTGTCCCATCAGTCTATGTGTTTGTTTTTGTACCAGTACCATGTTGTTTTGATTACTGTTGCCCTGTAGTATAGTTTGAAGTCAGGTAGTATAATTACTTTAGCTGTGTTCTTTTTGCTTAGCATTGCCTTGGCTATTTGGGCTCTTTTTTGGTTCCATTTAAATTTTAAAATAGTTTTTTTCTAGTTCTGTTCAAGTCAGGAAGACAGCCCACACCAGAACCTGAACCAGCTGAATCTTAATTTTGGACTTCTAGCTTCCAGAACTTTAATAAATAAATCTCTTTTATTTAAGTGACCCAGCATGTGGTATTTTGTTATGGTAGCCTGAACAGACTAATACAAGTACTTAACTTTTATTGAGTTTTTGCTAATTAAATTGTTGATCTGACTTAGATGGGTTGGTACTGAGAGTGAGGATCATGGGTTTAAATAAGAGATTTATTTTTACATTTATGATAAAAAATTGACTGATGCACTAATATTCTTAGCTTGATAAACTAGTATCCTTAGCCCATGTGCCTCAGTTTTTGAGGTATCTATTCTTTCACCTGTACTTCTCTCTTCATTTTCTTAATGATGTAAGCTACTTGTGATTCTCCCATCTTAACCTTTGCCCTCTTCAGCTGCTGACTTAGCTTTCCTTCCCTTCATAACCGTCACACAACTCTCACTGTCTGAATGCAGGAACCTAATGGATTTGAAAAAAAAGATTATAATACTGAAAAGATTGGTCCATCCCAGCATCTCCCAAAGAAGTATATGGATATCTGTGTAAGATTTACCTGAGGAAATTATGAAATAAAGGTTCCTGGGCTCCACTGAGGGAGGCCCACTCAGTGGGTCTGGAGGTAAGCCAGGGTAATCAGTATTTTTCAGAAGTTCTCCTCATGCTCCTGATAAGCAGCCAGATATGGGAGCTATTAATCACCACTTCCACAATTCCCATTATTTCTGCAGCTGAGGATAAGGAATGCAGTGTGTCTTCCTTCCTCGTCAGTACACTGAAACTGCCCTTCCCAAGGTCACCAACGACCTCCAGACAGCTTAATTTACTTTCCAAATATGTCTGAAACTGATCATCTATGCTTAATTCCTACAACTACAGGCTGAATACAAGTTGTCATCGTTCATCTTCTGGACTATAACAATAGACTCATAATACTTTCCCCATCTGTAACCTTCCAATCTGGCTTTCACACAGCCATAGCATAATTGATATGGAATTCAAATTAAATCACATCACTGTCATAGTTAAAATTTTTCAGTTCCTAATGCCAACAGCATAAAATCATCAAAGCTTCTTGGGATGTCATACAAGGCCCTGTGTAGCCCAGCCTCTCCAGGTTGTGAGTTGTTATTCTTTTACCTGGCTGCACAGCATACCCCCTAGACACCCACCGCACTGTTTCATTGCCTTTGTTCACGTCATTATTGTTTTTCTCCCCACTATTATTATCTCGAATTTGGGTCTCCTTTCCTCTGGGATACCCCAACTGCCTCCCACCTCCTCATGTCTCCTGGGTTTCCTGTCCCTCTTCTGGGTACACATCATTCTCTGAGCATTTCTCTCACGTTATACTTACCACATTGTGTTAAATTATCTTATCTGCTTCTATCACTAAATTGTGAGCCTCTTGAGGGTAGAGTCCCTTTTATTTATTTGTTGATTTTCACTTCTAGCATATGGTAATTTCTGAATAAATATTGAATGCGTTAATCTACAAATATAATGGAGAGCTTTCAGCCTTTTTCATACCTGATTTATCTGAAACATATGATGCCTTTTATTGAACACCCACTGTGTGCCAGGCACTGTCTTAAGCACCAGAAAGACAGTAATAAGTGAAAAAGCACACTCCTTGTCATTTCAGAGCTTGCAGTCTAATGAAGAGACATATAATAAACTAATAAAAATGTATAATTATAAATCAGTATGGATGCCATGACAGAAATGATCAGGATAGTGATAGAACATGGCAGAGAGGGACGTATTTATCAGTTGGTCAGGGAAGTCAGTCTGATCAGATGACATTTCAGCTGAAGGACAAAGAATCAGTCATAAGAAGAGCTAGTAAAAAGCATTCCTTGCAGAAGGAATAGTAGGTGCTAAGACTTTGAGGGGTCACAGAAGTCTGTGTGTTGGAGGAACTTAAGGTAAGTCAGTGTCTCCAGAGCTCAGTCGAGAGGGAGAATTATAGCAAGGAAAGATAGCAGAGGGAAGTTTAGGTAGGCTCTGTTGGTGCCAAAAATAGATTTTATCCAGAGTGCTATGGTAAGTGACTGAAGGAAGGATTTTAATCAGGTTAGTTATGTAATCTGATTTACATTAGAGAAAGATTACTCTAGGTCAGTGCTTTTCAAGACAATAGTCACTACCCCAGGTAGCTATTGTAACTAATGCTACTGATAAACTGAATTTCCAATTTAATTTTAATTACTTTAAATCTGCATTTAAAAACATAATGAATTCAGTTAAGTATGTTTTGGCACATGAAGCTACTTTTTCCAACTATAAATTTTGTGAAATTTAAATATAGATCAGGTATTTCTGATAAAAATTTTAGCATCCAAGTTGAGATGTGCTCTAAGTGTAAAATACACATGAAATTTCAGAGATTTGCTATGAAAAAGAATACAAACTGCCTTATTAATGATTTTATATTGATTATTAATACATATTGAAATTATAATTTGGAGAAATTGGGCTAAATAAAATGTATTGTTTAATTTTACTTGCTTCTTTTTACTTTTTGTAATGTGGCTATTAGAATATTTAAAATTATTTGCATGGCTTATATTATATTTCCATTAGACTTGCATTGCACTAGATGCTGTGATGATAATAAATGGGAGGCAGACAAAGTAGCAGCAGAGAGACGGGTTAGGAATCTTTTGCAGTTGTCTAGGTGGGTGATAATGATATCTTTGATTAGGGAGTGGCAGTGGAAATGGAAAGAAGTGTAAAGAGTCTACAAATGTTTTGGAAGTAGAGTCATCATGACTTGCTGATGGACTAGATGGGGAAGGGAAGAATGAAAAACGACTCTCAAGATTTTGACTTGTGACTGGTATAGTTGGAAGACTGAGAAAAAAGTTGGGAGTTGAACATCTAGGGTATGGATTTGGACATGTTAGAACCTGTAAGGTATGCAGGTGGTTGGATATAAGAGCCTGGGGCACAGAGGAGAGTTTAACTGAAGATGTTAATCAGTACTTGTCAATATATCATTGGTATTTAAAACCTTAAGACTGTACACCAAAAACTATGCAACATCATTGAAAAAAATTAAAGAAGACCAACTAAAATGGAAAGATATCCTATGTTCATGAACTTGAAAACTTAAGTGTTAAAATGGCAATACACCTCAAATCAATCTGCAGACTCAATGAAATTTCTATTAAAATTCCAGGTGCCATTTTTGCAGAAATTGACAAGCTGATCTTAAAGTTTTTATGGAGTTGCGTAGGATTCAGAATGACCAAAACAATGTTGAAAGCAAAACAAAACAATTAAGTTGAAGGACTCACACTTCCCAGTTCTAAAACTTACTACAAATCAGTGTAATACTGGTGTGAAGATACACATGCTAAATGAATGGCATAGACTTGAGAGTCCAGAAATAAACTGTTACATTCGTGGTCAATTGATTTTTAACAAGAGTACCAAGACAATTCAATGGAGGAAAGAGTAGCCTTTTCAACAAATGGTACTGGGATAGCAGTATATCCATGTGCAAAAGAATACATTGAGGCCCCTACCTCACATCGTATATACAGATTAACTCAAAATGGATCAAAGACCTAAATGTAAGAGCTAAAGCTACAAAATTCTTAGAAGAAAACACAAGTATAAATCTTGGCAATTTTAGATTAGACAGTAGTTTCTTAGCTATGATACCCAAAGCATAAGTGACAAAATAAAAAATTGTTAAACTGAACAGCATCAAAATTAAAAACTTTTGTGCTTCAAGGGACACTATTAAGGATGTAAAAAGATAACCCAGAGAATGGGGGGAAAGTTTTGCAAATTATATATGTTATAAGGAACTCTTATAACAAAACAATAAAAAGACAACCCAATTAAAAAAATAGACAGAAGACTTGATTTTCTAAAGAATGTATAAATAGCTAATATGCACATGGAAAGATGCTTAACATCAGTAGTCAGTAGGGAAGCAAATTAAAATGCAATGATATGCCACCAGGTAGCTCACTAGGATGGCTATGATAAAAAGGATGGATAGTAACAACTGCTGGTGACGATGTGGAGAAATTGGAACACTCATACATTACTGGTGGGAGTGTCAGATTGTACAGACACTTTGGAAAACAGTTTGGCAAACTCCTCAAAAGTTAAACATAGTTATCTTAATGTTATACAAAGCAATTCAACTCCTAGATTCATGCTGAAGACAAATTAAAACACAAATATGTACACACAAAAACTTGTGCATAAATGTTTATAGTAGCATTGTTCATAATAGCCCAAAGGTGGAAACACCCAAATGCCCATCAATTAATCAAAGAATAAACAAAATGTGACATACATTGAATACAATAGAGTATTATTCAACCATAAAAGGGAATTAAGTACTGATACATGCATGCTACAACATGAATAAATCTTAAAAACATTATATACTAAGTGAAAGAAGTCAATGCAAGAGGCCACAGAATATATTATTCCATTTATATGAAATGTACAGAGTAGAGACAGAAAGCAGATTGGTGTTTGCCAGGGCCTAGGGAGAGGAAAGAATAGAGAATGACTGGTAATGGGTATGGAATTTTTCTTGGGTGATAAAAATGTTCTGGAATTAAATAGAGATGGTGTTTTATAATATCATGAATATACTAAAAAATCACCAAATTACACTTCCAAAGGGTAACTTTTATGATCTTTAAATTATATCTCAATTAAAAGAAAACCTTAGTACAGAGTTAAATCACTTTGAGGGAGAGTATATGAAAGAAGGGAAAGAGAAGCAGTAGAAGAAGGACCCTGCAAAGGAGCCCAAGAAGGAGAGGCCAAAGAAGTAGAAAGAATCTAGAGACTCTTTCGAACTGAGAGAAAAGAGTACTTTTGTCGGAGTGGTAGGAATTGGGAAGCCTGACTGGAGTGGGTTGAGGAGATGAGACGTGAGTAAATGGGGACAGAGTGTGTAGATAACTCTTCTGAAAAGTTGGAGGAGAGTGTAGGGCAAAGGAGTGTGTGCTTTTTTTTTTGTTTTTTAAAAACAATACATAACATTCAAAGGGGATGCTTTTTTTTGATGGTAGATATTAGAGCATTTTTGTTTGCTAGTGGGAATGACCCAGAAGTAAGACCCAAGAAGTAAGGTAAGACCAAGAAGAAGATACAGATGACAAAGTACAGAAAGGCAGGAGAGAGAGGTAGGACATGCTTGAGAAAGTATTGTGAGGTGGGACTCCCACAGAGGAGTAGGGGTATCTTATCCACTGTAACTGAAAGGTAAAGAAGCTGGTGCAGACAAGAAGGGTGTATTGATTTGGTGGGGAATGTAGGGAAGCTCCAGTTTGATGAAGTGATAGCATCAGCCGATGGTAGGGTAGGAAGCAGAGGGAGGGGCAGAAAAACAGGAAAAGGTATACAAAGACTATTTGAGGAAATGGGAATGTGAGCTTAGTAGAGAAATATATTCAAAATATTTATGAAATTTCCCTTTTCATAAATCAACAACAGTTACATGAATTTTCTAAAATGCATGTTTTATCCAACCACTGTACTGCTAAAATCCCCATTACCCAGCTTCTTAGCATGCTGTAGAGTTTCCTTCATGATCTGCCATCTGCCTTTATGTCTGTTCTCTCCTTCTCCTTCTATGCACTGAGGTATGTAGTCCTGCTGAACAACTCAGGTTTCTAGAATGCAGCAAGCCCTTTCATGTCTCTGTAGCGTTACACATGTTCCCCTCTACATGGAAGGCTCTTTGGGTTCCCCGTTGCCAGTCTAACTCTACTTACAAGAACTAGCTATCGCCTCTCCTTGAAAGCCTTCACTAAGCCCACAGGTAGAAGGTACTTACTAAATATGTGTTGAAAAACTGGAGATACTTAGTATGAGCCTTATTGAATGAATGAACTCTTCGAACACAGAATAGTTATCCAGAGAGTCTGGGCTGTATGTGCATAATGCCAAGGACTTTAAAATTTACTCATGGCTTTCTTGGTTTATTTACTCATCTGCAGAATGGAGTCAATAAACATTATCTCAATTCCCTTTGCAGAGTCTAAAAAGTGGGTTTTAAATGTCTGATATACTCATCAATAAATGATCATTTAAAAATAGTACTTAAGTGAAGATTTGCATGTAGCAAAACATGCCTGAGAGATTGCTTTCATTGCAGGGATTGCAAGGACACCTGCTGTATTTAAAATGCTGCATTTTCTTGGCATACCATTTAAGACAAATTACAAAAACCTATAACTGAAGCCTGTTTTTCCAAAAGGTAATTTCCTGGTTTGGACCTGTGGGTAGTGAGTGGAAGAACACATTTGGTATAGAAGGAAAAAAAATATATATATTCCGATCTACTCTACATATTTTCCATTAAGGTCTCCAGCTGCCTGAACATTAAGGAGCTGTGCCAGTAAGGAGGACAAGACCTGGTAACTGGTTAAAAGAAGCTAACAGAGCTCATGATAAGGCTTGCCAGCCTAGAGGACAAACTGCCAGTTGTCTATAGAACAGACAGGACTTGTGGAAGCATAGTGTGTTAAGTGTAGGCCCCTGAGCTTGGAAAAAGGGGCTTTCCTATTAGGCAGGAACCAAGAGAAGCATAAAGAGATCATAGTTTATAAATATGCAACAGACACCTCTGTTTGGAATGAGGCACAACACTTATTGTGGAATTGTCGTTGTGTGGCTTGCTTTTTTCAATAAATTCCCTCAAAAATTTTTATATAGATTGAATATTTGTAAATAGTGTTTTATTATTGATTTACATTATTATGTTAGTAATGCGTTAATCTTCAGTTTTGCTTGCCAAAAATTTTCTAATTCTTGCTTAAATTAAAAAAAAATAATTGTATAGCTTGGAGTTCCAAATTTAGAATGAGAATCTTTTTGTGAGGCTAAATTGTTTTGTAATGAAATTAATCATTCATTAAGTTGCCTTTTAAAATACAGACTTATTTAAAATCTAGCGGGTTTTCTTAATTGCACAGAGACATTCTTGTAGTTCATAAGAAGTTATCTTCTCTGCAAATGAAATTATTTTTAAATTTAAATTTATTTATGTCTTGCTTTTCTGCAAAAGAATTGAGGTGGCTTCCTACAAACTGTATTCATTTATTCATTCATTCTTTTCTATAACTATTTGTGGAATTATTGGACATGTAAAATAAAACAATAAAGTAAAACAGAAGTGAAGAGGCAGGGCTGGGTGTGGTAACCTTATGCCTGTAACCCCAGTACTCTGGGAGGCTGAGGCAGGCAGATCGCTTGAGCCCAGGAGTTCCAGACAAGCCTGGGCAACGTGGTGAAACCTCATGTCTACAAAAAAAATACAAGAATTAGCCAGGTATAGTGGTGCATGCCTGTACTCCCAGTACTTGAGAGGCTGGGACTGGAGGATCTCTTGAGACTGGGAGGTTGAGGCTGCAGTGAGCCGTGATCATACCACTGCACTCCAGCCTGGGTGACAGAGCGAGAACCTGTCTCAAAAAAAAAAAAAAAAAAAAAAAAAAAAAAAAGAAAAGAAAAAAGAACTGAAGAGGCAGGACCAAGAGAAAAAAAGTAAGATAAAACCAAGACATGGAGAATGAAAAATCCCCAAACCTAAATATTGACCTAATAATAGGATTAAGCACATGTAAACACCCCATTAGGGGAAAAAGTGAAATATGATCACTTAGACAGTTTTGTTATCTTCAAGGATTAAGAAACATTGTTATTCATACACATTCCTTTAGAGGTGAGTAAAAAACAATGTCTCATATTTTATAATAGCAAATATAGTAGCTTCCTTTCTCTGTGATCTCACTTCTCATCAGGGTTTAACTGGGTGGGCTTAGCAGAGTTTAGCTTGGATCTTGAGTCTGGATCCCTTTCCTACATTTTCAGATCCATGTTGAGATTTCAACATAAATACTCATACTTTTACTAATGGATTCAGCATCTTCCCCAGAGAGGTCATTTCCTCTGTATATTCTCTTAATCAACAAACCTTGAAGCTTTCATATTTTCTTCATCTTTCCTTTCCCCATATCTACTAAATTTTGTGCGTTCTACTTGAGTGGTGCCTTTGCTCTCTGTTGGTGCCCTTCCATTTCTGTTGCTGTTGTCCCAGCTCAGAGCTTTTCTCTTGCCTGATTTATCTTAATAACTTATTTAATAGCATCAGTTCTTCCAGCGTCAACCCCCACCTTAGTCATTGTAAATACTCTTGCCAGAATTCTCGCAAACTCTAATCACTCCCTTTCCCTACACAATACAATCCTAACTTCTTGGAATAACTTTAAAAGCTTTTAATGATCTGGCCACCAACTACTTCCCAGCATAATTTTCCATTTCCTTTATACATCATAGGTAGCCATTCTCTGAAACAGTCCTTGTACTTTCTCTCCTTTGTATCATCACTCATACCATTCCCTCCATCTAGAATGCTTTTGCTCCTTCTATTCTTCCTGTTTCAATTGAATCCATCAAATCTGTACTGAGCGTTTGCTACATGCCGAAGAATTGTGCCAACTACTGTGGTTCCAAAGATGAGGATAATTATCCTTTCCCTCAAAGATCTCACAGACTTACGTAGAAGAATTGGTAAGTTGAAGTTGACATATTACTTCCTCTATAAAGTTTTCCTAATTTTCAAGTTTAAATTAATTTTTCTTTTTTATATGCTTTTTTTTTTTTTTTAAATAACCCTTACTCGTACTTTTCAAATAGAATGTATGGACGTTTTAAATATAAATTATTTCATATGCCCCATTTTATTATAAGCTTCTATGGCATCATGTTATCTGGGTCCTTAGGTCTTTAGGCATGCCACATTATAACTGTCACATAGTAGGTATTCTACATGGTCAGCGTGCTGAGATGGCCCATAGATCATGAGAGGTAGGTATCACTGTCAAAGCAGTCACACTCAGTTGTACTTTTAGGGTCTTGTTTTAAAAGCTGCTTTTAGGTCTTATTTTAAAAGTTTAGGTGCACATAAGGTTCCAACAAAGGCTAAATGTTTTTAAACTTTTAAGTGACGTGTGTAACCACACATGGAGTTCAGCCTTTGAAGTCAGCAGGAACTCCACACAGCATGTAGAGAAGAGCCTGGAACACTTAGGACAGGGATAGTAGTGTGGCCTTTAGGGCAGGGCTCCCTAAAGGATAAAGGAGCTGAAGGTCAGCCTTTGAACTGATTTGAAGAAAACTTGTGTCTATGTTAGAGGTGATTGCTTTTGAAATTTGATATAATTCTGGCTAATCCATTGTGAAAACGGCTACTGGTTAAGTAGTTGAGGAATACTCTGCTTCTTGCCCCTCCGTGATTGCTTTATTTCACTAAAAAATTGTATTTTAATATGACTGTTCAGGCTTGAAACCTCATATATTTGGGATATGAAGTCACATCTGCGATAGTCTCCAGTAGGCTGCATCCCTGGTTTATCCAGTCCATGATTCTTCTGCTAATAGCCAAGTGGCATGCCATGGGGAGACGCAGGACACATTGTTTTTCTTTCAGATATTAACTCTATGCTAAGGTTGGAGGCACCCAAACTAGTTTTTGTGTATAGTATTGTCACTCATAAATTTTTCCATACCTCCTTTGGATCTACTTTTATTTAAATATAATCTCTTCGTGGAATAATATTTATTATTCATCATATTTATTATCCACTTTGGACATTTTTAATAGGTTCCAAACTCACATGAACTGAGTGTCAAAAACATCCCCATCATCCAAGTATTTGGCATTTGTGGGTTTTACTTCAGTGGTACCTTTGGTCATGTATCACATATATAGGTTCTGTATTTACCATAACCTACCGTATTTTACCCATCAAAGATATCACAAACTTAAGATGCAGCATTATTTTATATACAGCTAAGAAAGAAAAAGAAAATCATTGTTAATTAAACTAAGATACTTTCTTATCACTTAACATTTTTGTTTTATAGTTAGTGGAAAAGCTCTTGGGTTGTAGAAAGATTTGTATCATATGCCACTCTTATGGGTATACACACTGTAAGATATAAACGAAATAAATTGGTAAACTACTTCACATTGAGTCCAACTCTTTATAAATCTTCCTTCAGCTCACAATTGTTATCTGTGTTTTTCTACCCATTGTCATCCCCCATGCTACTAAGAATATTGGTGGTGAAGCATTTCTCAAAAGGATGCTTCTTGCTTGAGTGAGTGTTATTTTCTAAGAGACAGGATCTCTTGGGGTAATCAGTTTGGGAATTCTTTGGTCAAGCCCTGGGTCCTACCCTCCCTGATAAGGGTGACAAGAGGTGTCCCGCACACAGCTCCTGGCATGCCAGGCATTCATCTTCTCTGTGGTCTGCTCAGGCCAAGAGGCAGAAACTGAACTGCCCTCAAATACTTGGTACCCAGCCAAGTGATTTTTCCTGTTTTCAACCTTGACACTGCAATCTGCGCATTGCGTGAATAAGTGGAAATTTTTGAGCAAGAAATAGCTTCATGCCAGTTCTATTTGAAATGTTCAAACCACCTATTTAATGGCATCTTCACAGCCATGCATAATTGAGTTAGAGATGTCACAGCTTAGACAATTTTTCAGGCAGGAAGAAAGGAGAATTGACTGTCTTCTAAGTTAGTACCTTCTGGCAACTCTGGCTTGTTCTATCCAGCAGGGATGAACCTCTCTATTGAAAAACTTAATTTTTGGTGTACCCTTGTACATTCATTGAGCATTTGTGGTGTGAGAAGGAACAAAAGATGCTTCTGGTGTCCTTTGTACAATTTCTTTTTTTCTTTTTTCCGTTCTTTTTTTTTTTTTTTTTTTTTTTTTTTTTGTGAGATGGAGTATTACGCTGTCACCCAGGCTGGAGTGCAGTGGTGCAGTCTCGGCTCACTGCAACCTCTGCCTCCTGGGTTCAAACAATTCTCCTGCCTCAGCCTCTGCAGTAGCTGGGATTACAGGCATGCGCCACCACGCCCAGCTGATTTTGTATTTTTAGTAGAGACAGGGTTTCTCCATGTTGGTCAGGCTGGTCTCGAACTCCTGACCTCAGGTGATCCACCTGCCTCAGTCTCCCAAAGTGCTGGGATTATAGGCATGAGCCACTGCGCCTGGCCTGTACAATTTCTTAAACTACAATTGCAGAGCTAATTGTTCTTGCATGTGCTTTTATAAGGCTGTGTATCTAAACATCATGTGTTTGGTTTTTTTGGAGAAACCCATTTTATGAATGCTTTTGGATACAAATAATTGCTTTCCACTCTGAATTAAGGTATGTGAAAACACCTGGCACAGAGCCCAAGCGCTGTTTCCTTTGCCCTCGCCATCTAGTGCTGCCCTCCCCATGCCTGAGGAGCTGTGGGCTGCTTGCTTACAGCTCAGCCACATAGGATCTTAGCAGAGTTCAAATTTCCCCAAGATCTCCAGTGTGTGATTTTCAGTCTCGCTCGAGTGTGTCTCTCCAGAAGCATTTCCTCATAAGGAAAGAAGGTAGTTATATCTGTCAGTTACAATTAGCTGTAGAATTGTGCTGTTTTACCCTAGAATTCCTCTTCTCTAGTTATACTAACCAGGTTTTTCCTGTACTAATATCCATATAGAAACTTAAGCTCTTGACCTGAATTTTTCTGGCTGTTCATTTCTCCTTTTTCCACTTACTTAATTACAAATGGATTCGTATCATGAAGGGTAATCATTAGTTCTCACTGACAGATGATGCTGAGTTATAGCTGCTAAAATATTTCACTGCCCTGCCTTATTGTTATTGTTTGAAAATGTGAAGTAATGCTTATAGGCAATCATGCTACCTCAGGACAGAAATTGACTTTGAGTTTAATTTAACCTTCATCTAGTTAAAAGTGGAGACTGATAACTTTTACATGAACGCAAGATAATTTTTAGATTAGGGAAGTTCTGACGATTCCTATAATTTTAATTACAGTAGCTCATATCTGACCCTCAGTTTTCTTCTCTAATCATTTGGGTTGTAAAGCTATAGTTAGGCTCATTAGACGAAGTGCAGAAGTGCAGATATAGTGTCTAGGAAGACATAAATGTCCACTGAAGAACTAGCCATGGAAGAACTCTCCTTGCTCAGGGAAGAACTAGTCTTAACTAGGTCTGATGGCTTGCTTCAGGACCTACTTAAACACTAGCAAGTCTGCTATTACATTTTCCATTATTCTGAAAAAATGATTAAATAACAATAGCTGTTTGACACGAATTGCCTTTTATATTCCTTACTGATTTAAAGTAAAATTGGGGTAACATATAATTTTTATAGACTCTCACTCTGTTCTCATTAAGAAGGCATTACTGAAGATAAATTTTAGGTGAGACCAATTACAAACTAACGCGGTCTAGCTGAAGACCAGGAGTCTTTTACTCAGTTAAAAGCCTCTGCAGCCTGGGTGAGACTCATCTCAGAGTGAGACTCCATCTCAAAAAAAGAAAAACCTCTGAAGTCTCTCATGCACTATTCTGTGTTCTGTAAAAGGTTGGCCCTAATTCCCTGAAATAAAAAGTGAGGAACTGATCTTCAGTAAGAGTCTTTCGAATGCTTATTATATGCCTATCACTTTGCGAATTAGATTACGTATCAAAGGAGGTTTAGAGTGGTTCTCTAGCTCACAATTATATACTTCTGGGGAAAGATAAGACATGAAACAATAAGAAAACAGCATAAGGCTAGAAAAATAAGATGCTAAACTGAACACAGTCAGGTACCCAAACTGCCTGTATTTGTAATGTGAAGTCCAAAGGGAAATAATCTGTGTTGAAAGGTAGTACCCAGGAAGAGTTTTTGAAAGAAGTATCATTTGAGATGGGCCCCAGAGCACGACAGAAGTTGAGAAGACAGAGAAAAAGGTGGAAGGTGTGTCTGGAGAAAGAATGGCACGAATAAACACTTGAAGACAAATTCTGGAGTTTTCAGGGAATAACTTGGGCAGAGGGTTGACTAAAGAGGCTAAGGAGGCAAGATGTGCTGAAGAGGCAAGATTCCAAAAGATCTCAAATGGTAAAAATCAAAAGTTTGCAATGGACATTGTCAGAAGTATTGGGCTAGAGAGGGAGGTCAGGAAGGGATCAGTACATGTTGTCGAGAGACAAGTGACATGATGTGCAATTATGTATGTGCTCACCACTCTATACTCAATGCCCAGAGCCCCAGGATACAGAGGGTGTTATTTTGGCAACTCACATTCCACCGGGAGCATTGCTGTCAGGGACCTGATTTTTCAAAACACGAAACAACTCTTTATAAAGTTCCCAACAAAACAAAGTATAGTCTTCTCTCAATTTACATGATAGTTGCATTTCCAGAAAATTCAATGCATTGCCTAAATCTTTGGTGTTTCTGGATAAAACAGGATTAGGCTCCAGCCCAGATAATTTCACCTACATGAATGTGCAGCAAAAGACTGAAAAATCATGCAGGATATGGGATCATTGTTCAGTGCATAGGATTCTCCCAAGAACTGTGGGATGTTTAACATTCCTGGTCCTATGAACACCATGAAACATCCTCACAAATTTTTTAATTGGTCACCTTCCCTCTAGTAACTATTGCCTTATTTCTATATTAGTGACCATGTAAGTTATATACCCTAATTTGCCTTTTTTGGTTAAAATTTTAGTTGTTGCTTTATTTTTTTTTTTACTTGCTAAATAGAATATTTAAAATGTATTTTCTCTGGAAAGTTAGATTATGTGGGTTTAAGAGGTAGTAAATTATTTCTTTATTGGTGACTATATAAGTTACATATCCTAATTTCTCTTTTTCTATTAAAATTTTAGTTGTCGTCTTGTTTTTATTTGCTAAATAGAATATTCAAAGTGTATTTTTCTCTAGAAAGATAGATTCAGTGGGTTAAGAGGTAGTAAATGTTTTTTTTCAATTTAGCCAACAATTGCTAAGCCCCTACTGACTGCTGGGCTCCACGCGGACAAGCTATGGCCATTGAGCTCACATAGCTGGCTGATAACCCATCAGGAAAGGAATGTGATAAAGTGTGTAGGGAGAATTTGAGAGATGGCAAAGCATTGTAGAGGGTTGAGGGAAGATCAGGGAAAATGACAGAGATCATCACATTTGAGTTAGAGCTTAAAGAATAATTTTAACAGGATTTAAGAGTGTACTTCTTTATAACAGAAAGTTGAATTTGAAGTGACTCTCAAATCCTATTAATTATATAGACTTTGCAATGAATTACCAAATGCCTAATATATTTCGAGATGAAGAAGCTTCTTTGTTATCTCCCACCCCAAAATAGTTTTTCCTTTTTTTTCTTTCTGCAGTTCTCTATCATTTGTTTTTTCATATTTAGATCTGGTCTTTATGAGGATAGACTTTATGAGGATAGAAACTATGCCACATACTTTACTGGATCTCCTGTAGTGCTAGGCATATTGGGCTTCAGATATTGTCAAAATAATGTATGTAGGAATGAATAAGCTATTCTTAGGTGCAAATTGTTTGTTTATTTTTCTGTTAGCATTTCCTAGGAAAGTGAAGTCAAGATATTAGTAATGAAGACACCAAGAGTATGCCCCTGCTAGTCTGTCAGCATGCTGGCCAGACCCCAGTTGTGCTCTGTCTCAGTCCACAGAATCACATTGTTTTTCTCCTAGTCCCTATCTGTAGGTAAGAGAAAATACGGAAAGTTGATGTCTGCCCTGGAAGTTATAGAAATTTCCACTCAGAAGGTCCTTCTTTCTGAAGAACTGTTTTTTTTTTTTTTTTAAATTCAGGTCCAATTTGGACAAGATATTCTTTTGCTTTTTCGAGTTAATTGAAGAGCAAGATAACAGGTGTACTTTTCAAGGGTTCAGATCAAACTTGATAAAATTTGTAAAACCGGGTTATGAACTGTAAAGTATTACAGAAATTATTATTATTTTGTTGTTATTAAGACAGAAGGAGGAGCAGAATCATCCCATAATTACTCTTGGGGTCTGAGTCTTGTGTTTGATTAGCTTTAACTCACATTTTATTATTGTAGTTATCAGATGGATTTGGATATTTGGAAGATATAAAAGTGTCTATTCTTTAAGAAGTCAAGTTGAATCATATAAGATAAAGAGATCTTGAAAGGAGCTTCACTAGCTGTGAAGTTATCCAATCTCTGTAAGTAGCACATTTCTCATCAGAAAAATGATCTGTATTTCCCAGGGTGTTGAAGAGTTCCTTTAGTGGGTTTGAAGGGTACAGCATGGTGCCTGGCCTGTAGTAGGTGGTCCATAAATGTTAGCTATAAAATATTACTATTATTTAAAACGTTATTTAAAACCCTGAATTCAGCAGACATTTATTGAACACCTACTGTGTGTCAGGCACTGTTTTAAGAGCTAGAAAAAAAGCTGTAAAGCAAACACAGACTCCTGTGTTTGAGGAACTCACGTTTTAACTGGGGAGATGGATAAACAATACTCAAAGTAAACACGTAAATTATGTGGCAGATTACAAGATTATTAGGGCCACGGACCGAAGGAAAGGCAAAGCAGGGTAAGGGGGATCAGGCATGTCCAGGAAGAGGAGGTGAGATGTAAGCAAGGACTTGAGGGAGGTGACAGCTCGTGTTTTCATCTCCTTAGTCAAGAGTTGACGTTTCACATGGCAAGATAAATGACTGTGAAAATGCCTGATGTTCTTAACTGTTAGACTTAAAACATATGAAAAAACTGTACGCTTTTTCTTTTCTCATTCTCCGCAAAGTAAGAAAATACTGTCCCTTTCTTTTTCCCCTCAGTGACAATAAAATAAGTATCCCTGATGATATTATCAAATCTTTTTTAGAAGCTGTTTTCTTTACTTCCTAATGGATTAACTCTAATCCAAACCAGAAGCACCTTTTGAGTCTTTTCTGATACGACATTATTATAGTGAGTGGTTTCTATTTTTCTTGTAAGTGTCACTCGAACACAGGAAAGGAATGTGAGAAGGCCTCTTGCCACAGCTGAAGTATGTATTAGAGTACATTATTTAGTAAATGGTAGACCGTTATTTCCTTGAAACTCATTTGAACATTTATTGTAATGTGAACTATGTTTTTTCAATTCCTAATTAGAGATGGTAGTTTTTCTGTATTTTAAAATTGGATATCACATCCCTGTACATATATACAAACACACATAAATTTCTCAGATATTAAAATGGGATGTCATTAATATGTGTATATATATGCATCTATATATACATATGTGTATATGTGTAGATGTACACATATGCATAGTTTAGTTGATTAGGTTATCTCTTAATTTCTTAATTAATTCAAAGAATTGGGGAAACCAGCATTTTTTACAGTTAAATATTCCTTGAAATTAATTAATTATAGCATTGGTGCAAGTTAAAATAATTCAGTGTTTTGGTAGTGATAGTATCTGTGATAGTTCTTAGGCTTAGATGTTGCAGTGAGAAAGTATCCAGTGGTAGAGTTTATGAAATTGGATTTTTATCACATATTTGAGACTATTATGCTTTTATCATCAAAATATAATATTCATATAGTTCATTACATGGCAAATGCACATGGATGATTAGTGAGCCTGGATTAGTGTAGCCTTGCTAGTCAACCACTTAAAAAAATAATGTCAACTTTTATTTTAGATTCAGGGGGCATATATGAAGTTTGTTACATGGGTAGATTGCATGATGCTGAGGTTTGGAGTATGAATGATCCTGTCACCCAGGTAGTGAGCATAGTACCCATAGTATCCAGTAGGTCATTTTTCAGGACATGATTTTGTTTCTTTTTAATGGCTGCATAGTATTCCACGGTGTATAGCTGTCATATTTTCTTTATCCAATTTACTGTTGATGGGCACCTAGGTTGATTCCATGTCTTTGTTATTGTGAATAGTGCTGTGATGAACATATGAGTGCATGTGTCCTTTTGGTAGAGCAATTTATTTTCCTTTGGTTATATGCCCAGTAATGGGATTGCTGGGCCGAATGGTAGTTCTGTTTTAAGTTCTTTGAGAAATGTCCAAACTGCTTTCCACAGTGGCTGAACTAATTTACATTCCCACCAGCAGCGTGTAAGCCTTCCCTTTCCTCTGCAGCCTTGCCAGCATCTTACTCAGCCACTTCTAGAGTTCATTATTACTTTGTCTGAATGTTTGTACCAAAGTTACTTAAAAAGCCAGTATTATTTCATTGAAATCATTGTGCTGTTGTACCTTTTTTTCTTAGTTGTCTTTTTAAGATGAGTTGGAATATAGTATGTAAGAATGACACATAAGTTAGGTTTGGCATCTGAAGGAGTAAACCAAATATTTACTGGCAATAGAGTGTGCCACAGTGTTTGAGAGCATTGGAATGAGCCTGAATACCTGGGTTCAAATCTTGCCTTGCCACTTACAACCTTGGGGAAGTTAATTAGCCTTCTAGAATTTACTTTCCTCATCTGTGAAAGTATAAAAATAGTAGTACCTACCTTACTGCATTGTGTTAAGAATTAAATGAGTTATTGGTAAAGCACTTAGTACAGTGTTTATTAAGTAGATATAAATAAATACCCCAGCAAGTCTAAGAAAAGAGTTATCTCTTTTGTCTTTTCTTTTTCTTTTTTTTTGAGATGGAGTCTTGCTCTGTCACCAGGCTGGAGTGCAGTGGTGTGATCTGGGCTCACTGCAGCCTCCGCCTCCTGGGTTCAAGTGATTCTCATGCCTCAGCCTCCCAAATAGCTGGGACTACAGGCACGGGCCACTGTGCCCAGCTAATTTTTGCATTTTTAGTAGAGATGGGGTTTCACCATGTTGGCCAGGATGATCTTGATCTCTTGACCTTGTGATCTGCCCCCCTCGGCCTCCCGACGTGCTGGGATTACAGGCGTGAGCCACTGCGCCCCGCCAAAAAGAGTTATCTTTTAAAGATACATACTTATGTATTTATTGATGAAAGGATGGGACATCTTAGATTTGTTTGAAAGTAATCTGGTCAGAGAGTGGGGCATGAAGTGGTGGGAGAGTAGATGGATCAAGATGGCCCATGGGCTGATAACCATTGAACTGGAATCTAGGATTTATTATACTACTAGGCCTCATTTATGTAAGCCTTGTAATTTTCCAAATAAAAAGTCAAAACGAAATAAAGGACAGTTCACTTCTTCCAATGTTCTTTCCTTTTTTTTTCTTGTCTTTTTCTCCCCTAAATCTGGCATATCATTCCTGTATTTTGGGTTATAGTTCAAATGCTACCTGTTGTGAAGCCTCCTTGATAACCCCAGCCACATCTCATCTCTTCTCTTCTCCTCATGCAGCCCCCTGGACTCTTCTTGAGCACCTGTACATGTTGTGGCTTTGTATTTATTCCTGAGCATCCTTTCCTTCTTCCAGGCTAACCTCCAAGTGGATTAGGATCATCTTAGTGACTTTCAGGGCAGACACCTTGCACACAGTAGGTGCCCATCAAACCTTTGTTGAACAAATGACATCTGTTGACTATAATCTAGAAAGAGCAAAAACAATTATTTTGTGTGTCACAGTTATTACTAAAGAACCATGTTTTGGGATGAAAAGTTGTTATTCAAATTTTTTAGTGGTACTTTGAAATAGGAATACCTGTGACTTTATATTAAAATGTTTTTGCTGTTTGGGGGCATATTTAAAAATTCTTTTCAAGGACTTCACTTAGAAAGTTAATGTTGTTCCAGGCTATTAGCAAAATTACAAATATGTCCTTCTAATTCTGGCATGTTGAGAATCTGAACATGTGAAATACTTGTGTTCTATTTTATGGTTATGGAAAGTAATATTTTTTCATCTGTGGGCCCACATTATTTTTTCTATTTACTCACTTAAATGATGCAGAGAAGAGCCTAGTATGAAACTGGAAAAAGTTTACATTGAAAACCTAAATCACAGAACTTTGTTTTGCTTTAGGATACTTCCTGAAACCATGGGAATAAATTATAATTTTAGCCATTCTCCCTTCCCTCATAACATAGGTAAGCTTTTCTTTAGGCGTGTTCTTAAAACACCTGTAAAACACCTGTTGGTAAGTTAAGGAATATTTTAAACCCAAGAATTTTATGTCTGTTAAACATATTCTTAAATGAAATAATTTTATAAAGCAAAGACTATTTTAGAGCAAAGAATTCTCCTTAACCTCTCATTTAGATGTTTTGCAAGTTTACTTGTTTATAAGTTGAACTTATCTAAGGTGAGTACTTCATTTTAGTCTCTTCTCCACAATAAATCATTTTTGTTGAACTTCAACAAAAGTCAAGTAGTGAAATTGGGCTACCTTGAGTTTCACTTTGACCTCCTTTCTATTTCCATCCTCAATGGAGGTGCTAATTATAAGTGAAATAGTTTAAAACTGATACTAAGAGCAAAAAGTGCCAAAGAATATAGGTAATCTATAAACTAAGTAATCGAATTCCTCGAAACATCAAGAATGGGGTTATATTGCCTGAAGGCATTATTGCCATGACTTTCTCACTTGCAATGGAGAGTTAAAAAAAAAAAAATCTGCTTTTGATTTTTCTCCACTTGCTGCTCTGTTACCAACCCAGTGGCATGTTCTCATTAACCCAATTCCTTGACCTTTGGCTATTACACTGAAGAATTCAAATTCACAAGATGTGAATTGCCTCATTCATATCTGCAAGGTTTGGATCATGGTTAGGACTTAGGCTGGTGTCTGATTATGAGCAGGCTGCAAGTGAGAGTGGGTGTTCCTTTGTGAAGATCTGTACTTGCTCAGCTGTGTTGCTTCGTTGACTCATTTAGAGTTTCTGTAGTACTTACGACAATGATTCTCAGCACTGTCGTTGTGGCCTATCATGCTGTCTTTGGCTGACAAATGTGATTTTGAGATACTTTAAAAGTAAAGTAAAATTTTTATTTAAAAACATAACACATGAAATTATTAAGAAAAATGAAAGAGTAGGTATTAAAGATAAGACTTCCAACTCCCCAAAAGGAAAATTACTAACAGCTTGTTGAAGCTTTAATGAAATTAGTTTTAACATGGATTGAAAAAAAAAGATGTGAGATCATTTCTCCCTGTAGATCATAATTCCTGGGGAATAGGGACCTTGTTTCCTATTCTGTTGTATCTCTCCATGGCAGTTAATAAGGTACTTTGTACAAATTGAATAATCAGAAAAAATTCCTTTCATTTTTTTTTAGAAATTTGGAAAAACTCAGATCTGTTGGGAAATTGGCTTTTTGGAAATTTATTCATAAAAGATTATTGTAACTGAAGCTTACCTCTCTCAGATACCAAGCATGTTTCTGTAGAAGGTTCTGCTGGACTACCTCTGTTTCCCTCATGAACTGGAGAGATTTGTGTTAAGTGACAGAGAGAAAGCAAGCCCTAATCTATTCCCTTCTTTTTCTGCATGGGTGTGAACTCAGATTGTTTGATTTATTACCCAGAGGAAAGCCAGGTGGCCACAACTTTATTTTCTTTTATATGGTATTTTTACATGAAAGGGCATATCATTAGTACTCTTAAGGAATAAGCATATCGTTTTAATCCCTAGTGGTACTTGGGTACTGTTGGGACCTTCATCAAGCAGATTCCAACTACTTCACTGAATGTATTTCTGACTTTTCCGGCTCAAGCTTTCTTTTTTTTTTTTTGAATATATAAAACAAAACTATATGAAAAAATGGAAATAACCAGGGGGAATGAATGATCCATCTGATTAGATCCTTTGTCATTGTGGGAAATTATTACATTATTCCAACCTATAGAAATTTCCTAAAATCCCCACATGGAGTCCCCTGTCTTTTCTGTCAGAGTATATATAGTTATGGAAGTGCACTTAATTTTATGGAACATCCTCATGATTCAATCTGCTGCTCCCAAATCAAAACTAATATGCTTTTGGCTTATGTACTAGTTTGAATCATTTATATTATTCTGCCCATACTCAGTAAAACTAACATATATTCAGGGTCTGCCATATGAAAGGTGCTGTTTTAGTTGTTCAAAGAAGCAAGGGCTGGAAGTAGTTAGAATGTTCTTCCTTTGCTATTGTTTTCAAATATCAAATCATCACAAGTTTGAGTGAAAAATAATTTAATGTATTTAGTAGCTATGTTTTAAAAGTCTAGGGTTCTTTTTGTTATTGCTCAGAGAGAAGAATTAAAAATTATATGATGTACTTTGATTAGTGCTGTCTACTGAAAATCTACACCACTTTAGATTATTTTGAATATTTGAAAGCATGAAAGTGTTTGCAGTTGAATGTTTCCAAGTAGTTGTCTTAATATTTTATCACTTAGGAGTCAGTTACAGATAATGGAAATAGTTCTAATTTAAGAACAAAATAGAATAATAAAAATGAAAGCATTTAGCATAAGGAATTCGGTGCTTACTAATCTAATCACTGGACTCTAGACTGGGCCTCCAAGAATAGCTTCCAGAAAGGCACAGTAGACTGAGTGCCAGGGGCGTTACTTCCATTGTTACTCCTAGGAAGCTGGGAACTGAAAAAGTCTGTATGCCAACTGCTGGTTTCAAATCACACCACAACCAGGAGTCACGAAGCAACTGTTGTCTTCTGGAATATTCTATTTTAGCTGTGATTCAGGGATCAGACTGCTACCAGCATTGTTAGCTTCAGAGCTGTCTGCTGCCTGTTAGATCTGCACTAGCAAGACAACACCTTGGGTGCTTCTTCTTTTGCAGTTAACTCTGAATTCAAGTTTTATGTAAGTGCCTCTCATGGTGAAACCCAAACTGGAATTCAGGTCTTATGGAAGTGCATCATAATGGTGAAACCTAAATTGTGTTGAGAATGCTAGTTACGAGCAAGTCTGGGGAATGAGGTTTTTAGTTTTCTGGCATCTGCAGCATAAGAAGGCAAATATGGAGACTGGAACAGAAGTTGAGCTGGCCAATGTGCTGTATCAGCCACAGATGCTTTTCTGTTATTTGCTGTGATGGCTAGAAAACAAACTTAGACTCTGGCTGATTGAGTAAGGAAACAATTTTCAGATGTAAACCTTATATATTACAGTCTCCAAGTAGATTTTTAAAATATATTTTTTTGTTTGCATTATCTGAGAATCCAGAAGAGCATACAGTAATCAGTAATTGCATAGTCAGATGTGCCAGTTGGAATGATTCAGGTATCTGTATGTGTTTGTAGCTTGAATCCTATATTTCTTCTGTTTAGAACTTAGCCATCTTTTGAAATTAAGCTTTTTCTTACTGGTGATTATGTTAGTGCATTTAATTGGGATTATTTTTTGGCACAGCGAACATTAATTAGAGCAAATGGAGCATAAGCAACGTTAGTTGAATAAATAATGAATTTAAGGAGTCTATAAAGGTTAAACAGCATACTCTGGAATGTTCTATCAAGTAATTTTTCCTTTCCATGCTACATACTGTCAGGATAACTAGTGTAACCCAAGGTTAGATAGAAAACAATATGTAGAGTGTTTCCTGCAATATTTTCATGAAAAATATATGTGTAACAATGTCTAGGATAGTCTAAGAGAAAATATTTGCATTGCTTCTTGTGAATTAGAATAGTTTTTTTGGTTTATTTATATTAAAAACATTGAATCCCATGAGTACATCATCTTATAAGAAAGTGATTCCAAAAAGTTCTTCTATGAGTTTTATCAACCAGGAGTTCTATTCAAAATACATAGGCAGAATAAATAGTAAAATAAAAAAAACCTGTGTGTCTTTTATTTCTCTGCTATCTTTGAATAGATACATGTGACAGACTTTAATTATTTTGTGGCTAATTTATTGAAAAGTATTTTTTCGTTGGGAATAAATGTCTTTTGTTGATATCTCCCCAAGTCTTAGGGCATAATCATAAATTATTTATTTTATTAAAGGCAGTTAGATACCATCTTGTCACTTTTCCTAATAACTGTATAATAATAAGTTGCATTCACATTATATTGATCTATTTACTTTTTCAGTTAATTCCATATAAAACATTTGTTTAGTCTACTAAGATATCAAATCAACCACAAATTACCATTCATAGATACAATGGAATTAATTCTTAATGATGCAGCCTTTTTAGGACATAGTTAAAATCTTTTAATTTTGTGATTATGATATTTAGTATACATTAAGTATGATATGGAATATACTTATGATATTGGCCATTCTTTCAGGAAATTAAAATTTAAGGAAATGGGCAATGTATGATGCTATTTAATTATGAAAATTCTTCTGTGAAGTTTTGTCTTTTCATGTTAGGCCTAAGCAGAGGGCCTGAAGGGTGTGGTTGTCAGTTACACTTGGGAAAATTTATAGGAGTGGGAAATTCTCAAATGAGATAATAGGGGACTCCAGGCAGAGGGCCAGGGTGAGCCACAAGCAGCACCACAGAGCCAGGGTCAGGGAGCTGGAGAGTCAGGATGAAGATCATGGGTAAAATATAATTCTGGGCATTCTGCTGAAATGGCAGACCTCTCTGTACAGTATAGATATGCAAATTCTAGCACCCAGAGTGTCTGACTTTGATGTGCTACCAAGCACCTTTGGCCTCCAGTGGGTGTTGAGTTGGAGAGATTCCAGACTCAGCAAAGATGTCTGTTAGCAGAGGAGCAGGATTAATGAAGGGATTTGTCCTTCTGTTACCTCAGTTTACTCAAGGAGAGGGTTTTGTTAATTGGCATGAAAATGTTGCATAACATTTTAGGAACTAAATCCTAGAATTTCCTTTCAAATAGTACATTTACAATAATTATCAAAGATTTTTTCTTTAAAAGTATTTTTTTCAGATCTAGAGTTATTTTAACTTTATTTTGAAATAATTTCAAACTTGTAGAAGAGTTGCAAGAAGAGTATTAAAAAGCCCTCTTGAGGCCGGGCGTGGTGGCTCACGCCTGTAATCCCAGCACTCTGGGAGGCCGAGGCGGGTAGATCACGAGCTCAGGAGATCGAGAGCATCCTGGTTAACACGGTGAAACCCCGTCTCTACTAAAAATACAAAAAATTAGCCGGGCGTGGTGGCGGGTGCCTGTAGTCCCAGCTACTCCAGGAGAATGGTGTGAACCCGGAACGCGGAACTTGCAGTGAGCCGAGATTGCGCCACTGCACTCCAGTCTGGGTGACAGAGCGAGACTCTATCTCAAAAAAAAAAAAAAAAAAAAAAAAAAAAAAAAAAAAAAAAAAAAAAAAAAAGCCCTCTTGCATAGCACCTATGAATGCTTTGCCACATTTGCTTTATTTATCTCACTTTGTCTCTGTCTCTCTCTCCACACACACACGCACACGCACACGCGCACACACACGCACCATTTGAGAGTTAATGGTCAACATCACACCCCTTTACTCCTAATCATTTCAGCATATATTTCGTAAGAACAAGGACATTCTCTTATATAACCACATATACAGCCCATATTCAAAATTTGCCTATTATCCCAATAATATTTTTAAGAGCATATTTCCTCTTGGCCAAATAAGTCATGACTACATATTACATTTAGTTGTCATGTCTTTTAAATCTTTAATCTGGAATAATCTCGTAGCTCCATTTTCTTTCATGACATTGATATTTTTGAAGAGTATTTACCACTTGTTGTATAGACCAATCTTTATTTTGATTTGTATGATTCAATATTTTTTATCAATGACTTTATACTTTAATTTGAAAAACTTGGAAATAGGAAGAAAACATTCACCCTTGATCCTGCTGTACAAGGATACTTCTGACATTTAGGCATTAGGCATACTTTTAGGCATTTAGGCATACTTCCATTTTTCCTATGACTATATTTTTATACATATAATATGTATAAAAATTATAAGTGTATAAATGTATAAAGTACATAAAAATAATATGTATACATATTAATATGTATAAAAATAGGAGATTATTCTGTATGTTCAATTTTTGTATCTGATTTTATGAGTATTTTTCCATCTCATTAAATGCTCTTTGAAAGCATATTTTCGTAGCTCCCTAATGTTCCTTATTACAGTTATACTATCATATATCTAAATATTCTCTTATTGTTGGACATTTAAATTGTTTCTATTTTTCTTATTACAAAAACACTGTGACTGCATGCAGTGGCTCGCCCGTATAATCCCTGATACTCAGGAGGCTGAGGTGAAAGGACCATTTGATGCTAGGGGTTTGAGATTAGCCTAGACAACACAGTGAGACTCCATTTCTATAAAAACAGAAAAGAGCAACACACACATACACACACACACACACCCACACACCCACACACACCCTGTTAGAACGAATACCATCAATCTATAAACTGCATTTGATTCCTCTTTTTCTTTCTCTTTTCTTTTCTTTTCTTTTTTTTTTTTTTTTTTTTGAGACGGAGTCTCACGCTGTTGCCCAGGCTGGAGTGCAGTGGCGCGATCTCGGCTCACTGCAAGCTCCGCCTCCCGGGTTCCCGCCATTCTCCTGCCTCAGCCTCCTGAGTAGCTGGGACTACAGGCGCCCGCACCGCGCCCGGCTAATTTTTTTTTTGTATTTTTAGTAGAGACGGGGTTTCACTGTGGTCTCGATCTCCTGACCTTGTGATCTGCCCGCCTCGGCCTCCCAAAGTGCTGGGATTACAGGCTTGAGCCACCGCGCCCGGCCTCTTTTCTTTTTTGAGACGGAGTCTCACTCTGTTGCTCAGGCTGAAGTGTAATAGCGCGATCTTGGCTCACTGCAACCTCCACCTCCCGGGTTCTTGCGATTCTCCTGCCTCAGCCTCCTGAGTAGCTGAGATTACAGGCACACACCACCACACCTGTCTAATTTTTGAATTTTTAGTAGAAGCAGAGTTTTACCATGTTGGTCAGGCTGGTCTCGAACTCCTCACCTTGTGAACTGCCTGCCTCGGCCTCCCAAAGTGCTGGGATTACAGGCATAAGCCACTGCACCCAACCCCTGATTCCTCTTTTTCCTAAAATTACTTAAGCACATGTATATTAAACAAATGACTTTTCATGGTGGACTTACTCGTAAACCAGTAATTAAAGTCTTGATGTGTGCAGAAACACAAAACATTTCCCAGTCTGATTTTTGGGGCCTCTATCTCGTAAAAGTTTGCTTTCCCGTAGTGTATCATCTGCTCAGTGTGCTTACCACACCATCTGTGGTGACAATGTATTGTCATTCTCTCAGTCTGACTGCTGGGCGATCACAGGGAGCTGAATGCTGCTGAGTTAAACAGATGTTCAACATGGCTGCATCTTCAAAGTCTTGTCCGGTTCCAGTCCTGACGAAACTTCTAGGGCTCTGGGAGAAAGAGAGAGTTTGTGGTTGAAGGAATATCCCATAGTTTCTTAGTGGAAACAGAAGCGCATGGATTCTGATTAGTTTCTGGTGTTCTCTTTGGAGATTTGTATCAGTGATGAAAAGAAGGAAAGGTTGGTTAAGTCTGTTGCCTCCTGAAGTGGTTCTTTTTTTTTTTTTTTAAGGGCTGTTAATTCTCTATTTTAATTTTTAAAATTTAATAACATTGTGTTGTTTTCACTGTTCATTTTTTTTGGCCTGGATTGGTTTTTATTTATTTTTTTATTTTTTATTTTTATTATACTTTAAGTTCTAGGGTACATGTGCACAACGTGCAGATTTGTTACATATGTATACATGTGCCATGTTTGTGTGCTGCACCCATTAACTCATCGTTTACATTAGGTATATCTCCTAATGCTATGCCTCCCCTCTCCCTGCTCCGCACAATAGGCCCCGGTGTGTGATGTTCCCCTTCCTGTGTCCAAGTGATCTCATTGTTCAGTTCCCACCTATGAGTGAGAACATGCGGTGTTTGGTTTTCTGTTCTTGCGATAGTTTGCTGAGAATGATGGTTCTTTTTATCAGAATAAAGACTAGGCATCATTTCCTGTATGAACTTTTTCCTGACACTCCTGTTCATCTTCCATGCTGGACCCAGCAGGGTTAATCACCTTCTCCTTTGAGTTACCCATATATGTTATATTTAGGTCTATTACAGCCTTTGCACTGTCTTACATCCAATTGTATACAAGTCTAGCTTCCCTGTGAGGCACTGGATTTTATATCCATTAGATCCGTTAGCCCTGCAATAAACCACCCCAAAACTTAGTGGCTTAGAACAATAGTCATTAATTTAGCTCATGATTCTGTGGAATCAGCAGTTTGGTCTGGGCTCAGTAGGGCTCAGCTGCTTTCTGATGGGACTCACTCATATGGTCGGCTGGGGGCTGGCTGATGGATGACTGGGATACCTCACTTATTCTCTTGTGGTTTCCCATCCTTCAACAGGCTAGTTCAGACTTGTTCACATGATGTCAACAGGGTTCCCAAAAGCATCAGCAGAGCATATCCTTTAATGTATAAGAACTTTCAAATTTCTGCTTCTGATATATTTGCTTCTGTCCCACTGTCCAGAACAAGTCACATGGCTAAGCCCAGAGTTATTGTGTGAGAGCACTACAAAAGGGTGTGGATACAGGGATGTGTGAACAAATGAGGCATTACTGCAATCAGTTCAGTACATGTTCCTTGATGTCAGGGTTACATCTCCACCATCTTTTCATCTCTAGATCCTATCATGTTGCTTGGCACAAGGTAGTTGCTTGGGGAATGGCGAATTGATCTATATAGTTATCTAGCCCATTTAGCATCCCCTGAAACTTGAGTAATCTCCAGGGCACAAGGAGGGCATCAGGCAATACTCTTGGATGCTGAGCTTTAAGGGAGGTTTTGCAGCTGGCTTTTAGTGAGGAAAGTCTATGGAGAGAAAATGGGTATGGTACTTGGTAAAAAAAAAAAAAAATCAGGAGATTGTTTTATGGAATGCTAATAACACTTTTTAATCTCCTAAGAAAAACATACATACTTAATGTTGTGCTTTTATTTTTCTTTCAAAGGATGTTCCTCATGTTAATTTAATCTGGTTTTATTTTGTGAATAAGTAGGGAGAGAGTACGTAGCCATGTTTGACCTGGCCCCACATTCTCAGAGTCAAGGCCTCTGAATCTTTTTTTGAAATTTTGAATAACCAGAAATAGAATCATCCTTAAACCTACGTGATGTGGGTTGCTTTCTTAGGCCTAAAATTTTAGAGGGCCTTGCTATTTTTTCTGGCTTTGCCTATCCCCATGTTGCTAGTATTGGGGGGGGTCAGAGATGTGACAGGGGATATGCCCACCTAGAGCTTGAACCCTTCCACCTTCTAACCCATGTTGCAGGAAACTAGGACTGTAAAATTCGCTGCCTAAATGGGCTCAAGCTGCTTTCAGGACCTGCGTGGGCTCCTTTGCTTTTCTCCTAAAGGCAGACTCTACCAGTGTGTACCCTTTCTAGGCCCAAGGGGTAGCCAAGGGTAGCTGTTTGCACAGTGAGGGCTAGGGGGTGGATAGATCTTGGACTTTGGTTTGGGGTGCTTATAACCTTGCTTTGGAGACCCCTGAGGGTACAGGATGAAACTGAGAGTAGGATGAGACGTTGACAGGCCTTAGGCTAGGGACCACTTTGACCTGACTGCGAAGACTGGGGTTGGCCTGATCCGGGATCTCATAAAGCTGTTGACAGGAGTGGAATCTTCCATGGGAGCAATAGTCAGACTTGTCTCAACTTAAATTTGGGAATTTTGCTAAAATAAGTATGGCTTCTGAGATATAATGAGCTACACCTGAAGTATTGGTTCTTGTAAATATATGGCAAAAGCGTGAGATTAGAATTTATCTTTTAGGAAACCTGTCAAATTGTTAAGTTCCTTTTCCTCTTTTGTTTGTGGTCTAAGTGATTTGTCTATACAGTCTCACAGATAGTAGATCCAGTCAGTACCAGGAACATGTGACTTTAGTGTTTGTCTATAAATCAGATGGCCACTTAATGGGTATATAATAGAGGGGATGGTAATAGAGATTCATAAAGAGGCATTTAAAATTGTTTTAAGAAGATTCAGAGAGGGAAAGTTTGAGGGCAAAGTGGACACAAAAAACAATTAGGGGGTACTGGTATTACTGTGGCTGGAACAAATTTTAGTGATGCTTTTCTGGTTCCCACTTCCCCAACCCATTTTTTTTTTTTTTTTTTAAAGAATCTATGGCCAGTCACTGCTTGCCTGAAAAATTGCCTTTGCCTTTGTTATTTACATTATGCTTTTAGGAATTTTAGAATGATATGAGAGTCTATAATAGAAGAGTAAGAATCAAAGCTTATTGTTTCCAGGCTATGGCTTGAATTTGAAATGAGAAAGGCAGAAGTACAAGTTTTAATCTTTCTAACCTGAAGATTAGGTTAAGAAGTCAGTAGTAGTGAACAAGTGTCTAGTAATTCCATTTACAAGGCATTTGATTAGTGACTACACTAAAAACATTACTTCAAATGCACACAGCTCTCTTAAAGCCAACTTTTTTTTTGTGAGTTGGCACAGAGTTGTCATCTTTTCTGGTTTAATGTTTTGAAAGAGTCATTATACAATTCCTTAGTAGAAAGATATTTCCCTTTGGTTATAGTAAAATTGTATTTTAATGTGATGTGATTTGATAATAATGTAAAGTTGTCAAATACGAGGGCAGGAGAAGGTAGATTTATCAGGTAATTGAATTACTAGAGATGCTATTGCTGTGAGAGAAAACCCAATTACCTGTGGGCTGTGGACAAAGAGCTTCCTATTTCCTGATGGGGATCTAAAATTGATTAGCTTCAGGCTAGTAGAAGTCTTCTGCTGTTATTAATAGAATCAAGGATTATAGAAATAGAAGAATCTTAGAAATCATCTAATCTAGTACCCTCACTTTAAAAGTAAGGATATTGAGGTGAAAGTTCCCATGTCCAAGGCCACACTGCAGTCAGTGATTGGGGCAAGAACCCAACACTGTTCTCCTGAACTAGGGACTGTTACTTCGAAATACAGATAGTATCTGTTCTTGGTCCATAGAGTATATATTTTGGGGGCAGGATTTTTCTTAAAAAATGTCTTTTGTGTACTATTTAAAGGATTTTCCATAGTTTTCATGGATGCATGAACTATAAAGCCAAATTCTTGGCCTGCTTGTAAGTTCTTTGGTTTGACTTCATTATTGCCAGGGTATTTCAGGGTAGCAAAATAACTCCATTCTTTATGGATCTTTTTCTGATGATTTATGGGAAACTTAAGATAAACCTTTAATTAATTAATTAATTTTTTGTTTACTTTGTTGACTGGATAAAATTCTTACACGTGGTTCAAAAAAATCTCTGCTCTATTTTAACATTTCTTTTATAATCTCTAAACACTTTTGTGTAACTTAAATATATGTCAATGTATATGCATACCTGTAGATTTGAGAAAATCTGGGGATTTATTTAATTCATTATTAGTTTATTGTAATCAAGTTGGTAAATTATTTTAAGGCATAATCTAATTTTTCTTTCCACCGTCTTTTTTTTCCTCAATAGAGATGAATGGGACCTTCAGGATATATGTAAAACAATCCGTATAGGTGAAAATCTAATTGATTTTTGAAAGTCAAAAAGGATTTTGATTCTATTATGTTCTCTGAAACCTGTCTTGTATTTGAATATCCATATGGTCAAACAGTTCTTGGTTATATCCTACTGAAGCTTTCTTCTTCCTTTTTTTTTTCTTAGTCCTTCTTTTTTCTTCTTCTTATTCTCTTATAGTTAGAAATCAGCATGTTTTGACAATTATATAATAAGAATCTAGGAGTTAAGTAATAGATATTTTTCTTTGTCGTTAGAAAAATCATTTGCTTGTAGAGTGTGAAAAAAGGGTAATGTTATATTTGCGGTAGAATCTCAAGGCTATACAGATCTCAAGCCAGATCTCAAGGCTATACAGTTAAAGGATAGTGGAGCTGGGAATAAAGCCAAGGTCAAATGAAATTCATTCTCACTTAGAGTAAGGGGGGAATAATGTCATTTCCCCAGAGAACATACTCTGTAGCTATTAGAAACATTTAAGAGAATTTTAAATATGGATTATAAAACTGGCATAGATTAAAAAATAATAGCATTCTAATGTTAACTGGGAATCTAATTCTGCAGTGTAGAGGAAAGGATGCAGAAATAGGTCTCAATCTCCATTTGCTTGGCCTCCTGACCTCGAGTAAATAATTTAACTGTTTTCAGCCTTGGGATGATAATACCTGTTTTTCTATACTTCTAAGGTTATTATGAGGATCAAATATGATAATACAACAGTGCTGTATGGATGTGTTAGCATTAAGCCAGAGCATCTGATGCATTCTTGTTTTGTCTTCCCAGCAGCGGTGTCATCTCTTTGAAGGTGGACAAAGCAGTGGGGAGAATTGCAATTCTGCATCTTGTAATAACTAACAAAGATATCTCGGTCATAAGGTCTTAAATGAATTCTGGGAAGAGGTGACCATATTACAGTTTATAATATAAAAACAAGGCAGCATTGGGTATCATTTTTTTAAAGTAGTTTTTAAGAAACTTAGAAACAAAGTAGATATTTTAGAAGGGATTGTGACTCATAAGGATGGTACATAATAAGAAAATGCAATTCCAATGGTTTACTTATGAATGATTTTTTGGTTTCTTTTTGAGACACGGTGTTTCTCTTTCTCACTGAGGCTGGATTACAGTGGTGCAATCACGGCACACTGTTAGCCTCAATCTGCCTGGCTCAAGTGATCCTCTCACCTCAGTCTCCTTAGTAGCTGGGGCCACAGGCATGCACCCCCACGCCTGGCCAATTTTTTTTGTTTTTGTAGAGACAGGGTCTTGCTATGTTGCCTGGGCTGGTCTGCAACTCCTAGTCTCAAGCAGTCCTCCCACCTTGGCCTCCCAAAGTTCTAGGATTACATGTGTGAGCCACCGTGCTTGGCCATGAATTTGAATAGGAGAGAGAGGTGTATGGACAAGGTGATTTATTACAAACAAAGCAAAACAACCGCAAAAATCCATCCACTGTATTTATATAGACAATTCTCTAGCCATAAAGTATGTGAATAGTATTTTAAAAATCAAGGTAGGGGCATATACTAAGGAAAAATACAAAAGTGGCTTTTAATTAAAAAGGAGCTGGTAACTTTCCAGTAGTAGAATTGGCTTTAATAAACTATGCATTAACAGAACATACTTCAAAGTTAAAAGGATGTCTACTAGCTACTCCCTCACTCTATGACAGAAAGAATTTGCTTGAAGGTTTAGGTATGATAGCGTCAGAGAGGCTAAAACTGAGAATTGGACAAAGTTTTTGAAAAGGTTAAGGTAAAAACAAAACCAAACATGGGTTAAAGACAGGAGAAAGAATTTTTTAAAAAGTTTATCTAGAAGTCAGAAGAGAGAAAGCCATTGATTAGGGAAGATGGAAAAGCCTCTTTAAAGTTATTCTTTACTGGAAATATATTAGCAGAGACTGACTGAACAGTCATCTGGGATAACTGTAGAAGGTGAAAGTTGGGCTTTAAGTGTTTTTATTTCACCCATTAATATATAATACATTTAGTGTAGCTGACATGCCTATATGGACATCTAGGTGTGTTGTAGCTGTCCTGATTTGAGTTTAAGCTTCATTTTGTGTTGTTCTTACCAAGATTTACCAGCCATATTTTACAGATTTGTAGTGACATCAACTGCTGAGAACTAGGATAAGAGGAAAATTCAAAGAGAAAAACTACAAGTATATCCACCTTTATTCTCCAAACCATTTCTAATTATTTAGAGTATGATGAATGAATCAAACAATGATCTTGGGTATAGTTCTTCAGATATATGTTCTCATACAGTGTGGGATCTACCAATTAGAATGCTAATTGGGTGCTAAAAATAATATTCATAGTAAATCTGCTTTCTGGTTTTATTTTAGACTTGGCTTTTTAAAGTTTTCTCCATCCTTGTTTGGAAGTACTCATTCTGTGAATTTATATAGAAGTAGCATTTCTGGCCAAGTAGAAAAAACAACTAGTTGGTTCATTTTCCTAGAAAACTACCAGATGCTTTCCTAGAGATAAAGCATATTTGAGTTTATTTAAAATTGAGTTGGTGACTTCCTTGTGTAAAATTGACTTTAAAATATGCATTTAACAAACCATATTTCAAAGTTCTAACTAGCTACTTACTCCTTGACTCACTGAATGAAAAAGTATTCACATAAAGTTTTAGGTGTCAGTTGAATTAACTTATAACCAACTTCCACTGGGAAAAGATATCATTAAGTTGTTTTTTTGTTGATACTGTTCCTGAAAAATGTATTCGAGAATTATAAAGGTGGCATAGTTCATGTTAGAATACTACTAATAATAACCTTCAATTCTGTGTGTATGGGGGGAGGGAAATATGTATACATTTATTTAGGAGGATTATTTTTGTGATGATTACTAGAGATGAATCATAGCAGCAAAAAAACAAAAACCAAAACAACAACAACAACAACAACAAACAGTTACGCATCCTGAATGGAAGGTAAAAATAACACTTGACATGGTTTCTTGAACTCCTGGCCTCAAGTAATCCTCCCACCTTTACCTCCCAAAGCACTGGGATTACAGATGTGAGCCACTGGCACCCAACTGGGACATAGTTTCTAAAAGTCACTCCACATGGCTATTGAAAAGTCTTGTCTTAAAAATAGTTGGTTTCTGAAAATCTTCCCGTATAATTGACTTCACATTGTTTTGCAACTAAATTGTGCTGGAAGGGCCCATAGTCTACCCAAGAGAGGAAGAGCATCGAAGTGAAAAGGCTGCAATGACCAACATAGTCTCCTATGTAAGGAAGGTGAAGGAGGCAGGTGATACAAATTATGGCATTAGAGATGGGGCTGCAGGTATAGATTTGGCAGCCGTCATATACAGTAAACATCACAGCTCTTTCCAAATTATTTTTTTAAATGAACATTTTCTTTAAGAAGAGTTTTAGATTAATAGAAAAACTTACATGGGCAAGTGCTTAAAGAAAAACAGAAAAACTGGCTGGGCGCGGTGGCTCAAGCCTGTAATCCCAGCACTTTGGGAGGCTGAGACGGTCGGATCCACAAGGTCAGGAGATCGAGACCATCCTGGCTAACCCGGTGAAACCCCGTCTCTACTAAAAAAATACAAAAAACTAGCCGGGCGAGGTGGCGGGCGCCTGTAGTCCCAGCTACTTGGGAGGCTGTGGCAGGAGAATGGCGTAAACCCGGGAGGCGGAGCTCACAGTGAGCTGAGATCCGGCCACTGCGCTCCAGCCTGGGCGACCCAGCGAGACTCCGTCTCAAAAAAAAAAAAAAAAGAAAAATTACTTACAGAGTCTCTATACATGCCACACCTGTTTTTGCATTTACTAATATCTTACATTAGTATGGTATGTTTGTTGCAATTAATGAACCACTACTGTCACAATATTATTAATTAAAATCCATATTTTATTCAGATTTTTGAGGTTTTTAGCCTACTGGCCTTTTTCTATCCAGGATCATATCCAGGATACCACATTACATTTCATCATCATGTCTCTAGGTTCTTCTTAGATGTGACAATTTCTCAGACTTTATTTCTTATGACCTTGACAGTTTTGAGGAGTACTTGTTAGGTATTTTACAAAATACCTCTTAATTGAGATTTCTCTGACGTTTTTCTCATGGAGTTATGTGTTTTTGGGAGAAAGATCACAGAGGGAAATTACCATCATATCACATCATATCAAAGGTGCATACTGTTAGTGACTTATCACTGTTGATGTCCATCGTCACCTGGCTCTGGTCATGGTTGTCAGGCTTTCTCTTTCTATCCTGTATTCTTTGTAAAGAAGTCACTATGCATAACCCACACTTATGGAGTGGGGAGTTGTGCTCCATCTCCAGAGAGTGTATTGTATTATCTACATAAATTATTTGGAACTCATCTGCATGGGAGGTTTCTCTATTATTCTCCACTTATTTACTTATTCAATAATTTATATCAGTATGGGCTCATGAATAGTTTAAACTTTAGGTTATAATTCAATGCTATAATTTTTGCTCAAACTGTTTCCATGGGAGCTCTTTCAGTGGGTTCTTATGTCCTTTTGACATATTCCCATCATTGTGTGTGTGTGTGTGTGGTGTGTGTGTGTGTGTGTGTTTTGAGTACTTCCTAATTCTGTCACTATAAGATGCTCCTGGATCATCATCTATATATCCTCCCCTAGTTCTGTAATTGACTATTTTTCCAAGGAGCCCTGGTTCTTTTGTTTGGAAATGGTGTTAGAAACCAAAATCTAGGCACTAGGTGTACTCATTGTTATTGGAGTATAGCTGCTTTTAGGCTCTCTCAGCTGACAGAGCAAGGGAATGTATATATGTATACCAACCTGTGTATATACACATATCTATAAATATTTCTGTATGTAATCATCTGTATCTATGTTAAGCTAAATATGAGTTTACATTGATATCTCCAATTCTAATTCATCATTGCATGGATAATTCTAGCCTCCTCCTCTTGCTTACCTATAACTTCCCATTCTAACAGTCAGAAACTTGGTTGCCATCCATCCACTTAATTGTTCATTTAAGTATACATGATAACAGTATCAGAATTGTTAACTGATACCCGCAGGGGCAAGAGCTTTATCAACTAGAGCAGCAGTTTCCAACCTTTTTGGCACCAGGGGCTGGTTTTGTGGAAGACAATTTTTCCATGGCTGGCTGTGGTAGGGAGTGTTTTGGGATGAAACTGCCCGTGTGTCACTTGACCTAAGGTGCATGCAACCTACATCCCTTGCATAGGCAGTTCACAATAGGGTTTACACTGCTGTGAGAATCTAATGCCACCACTGATTTGACAGGAAGCAGGGCTCAGGTGGTAATGCTCTCACCCACGGTTCGCCTCCTGCCATGCGGCCCAGTTCCTAACAGGCCACGGGTAGGTACTGGTCTGTGGCGCAAGAGCTGGGGACCCTTGAACTAGAGAACAGTGGTTATGTGTGGTTCCTTTTCCCTTTAGTCTTGCAGACTCCGCTCATTTCCAAAGTTATTTAGGTCAACTCCCCTCTCCCCTTACCCCTTCAGTGAGGTTGTTTCACAATTTGTAATAGAGTTAGATTGTTTGTTTTGTCACATTCTGCATTCTATTCTGGGGTCCTTTGATGTTCTTCATTATTTTTGTTTAAATTGCATACATTAGGATTTACTTTTTGTGCTGTAAAGTTTTATGGGTTTTGACAATGCCTTGGGCCATGTATTTGCTAATACATACTAAGATAGTTTGAGCTATTTAATTGTATATTATTATATTGTATTATTTTATGTTACTTACCAGTACAATGCATTGTCAAAACCCATAAAGTAGGGTTTTGAAATAGTCCAAACTATTTTCTTTTTTTTTTTTTTAAATTTATTTATTATTATTATACTTTAAGTTGTAGGGTACATGTGCATAACGTGCAGGTTTGTTACATATGTATACTTGTGCCATATTGGTGTGCTGCACCCATCAACTCGTCATTTACATCAGGTATAACTCCCAATGCAATCCTTCCCCCCTCCCCTCTCCCCATGATAGGCCCCGGTGTGTGATGTTCCCCTTCCTGAGTCCAAGTGATCTCATTGTTCAGTTCCCACCTATGAGTGAGAACATGCGGTGTTTGGTTTTCTGTTCTTGTGATAGTTTGCTAAGAATGATGGTTTCCAGCTGCATCCATGTCCCTACAAAGGACACAAACTCATCCTTTTTGATGGCTGCATAGTATTCCATGGTGTATATGTGCCACATTTTCTTAATCCAATCTGTCACTGATGGACATTTGGGTTGATTCCAAGTCTTTGCTATTGTGAATAGTGCTGCAATAAACATACGTGTGCATGTGTCTTTATAGCAGCATAATTTATAATCCTTTGGGTATATACCCAGTAATGGGATGGCTGGGTCATATGGTACATCTAGTTCTAGATCCTTGAGGAATCGCCATACTGATTTCCATAATGGTTGAACTAGTTTACAATCCCACCAACAGTGTAAAAGTGTTCCTATTTCTCCACATCCTCTCCAGCACCTGTTGTTTCCTGACTTTTTAATGATTGCCATTCTAACTGGTGTGAGATGGTATCTCATTGTGGTTTTGATTTGCATTTCTCTGATGGCCAGTGATGTTGAGCATTTTTTCATGTGTCTGTTGGCTGTATGAATGTCTTCTTTTGAGAAATGTCTGTTCATATCCTTTGCCCACTTTTTGATGGGGTTGTTTGTTTTTTTCTTGTAAATTTGTTTGAGTTCTTTGTAGGTTCTGGATATTAGCCCTTTGTCAGATGAGTAGATTGCAAAAATTTTCTCCCATTCTGTAGGTTGCCTGTTCACTCTGATGGTAGTTTCTTTTGCTGTGCAGAAGCTCTTTAGTTTAATGAGATCCCATTTGTCAATTTTGGCTTTTGCTGCCGTTGCTTTTGGTGTTTTAGACATGAAGTCTTTGCCCATGCCTATGTCCTGAATGGTACTACCTAGGTTTTCCTCTAGGATTTTTATGGTATTAGGTCTAACATTTAAGTCTCTAATCCATCTTGAATTAATTTTCGTATAAGGAGTAAGGAAAGGATCCAGTTTCAGCTTTCTACTTATGGCTAGCCAATTTTCCCAGCACCATTTATTAAATAGGGAATCCTTTCCCCATTTCTTGTTTCTCTCAGGTTTGTCAAAGATCAGATGGCTGTAGATGTGTGGTATTATTTCTGAGGACTCTGTTCTGTTCCATTGGTCTATATCTCTGTTTTGGTACCAGTACCATGCTGTTTTGGTTACTGTAGCCTTGTAGTATAGTTTGAAGTCAGGTGCCTCCAGCTTTGTTCTTTTGACTTAGGATTGTCTTGGAGATGCGGGCTCTTTTTGGGTTCCATATGAACTTTAAAGCAGTTTTTTCCAATTCTGTGAAGAAAGTCATTGGTAGCCTGATGGGGATGGCATTGAATCTATAAATTACCTTGGGCAGTATGGCCATTTTCACAATATTGATTCTTCTTATCCATGAGCATGGTATGTTCTTCCATTTGTTTGTGTCCTCTTTTATTTCACTGAGCAGTGGTTTGTAGTTCTCCTTGAAGAGGTCCTTTACATCCCTTGTAAGTTGGATTCCTAGGTATTTTATTCTCTTTGAAGCAATTGTGAATGGAAGTTCATTCCTGATTTGGCTCTCTGTCTGTTACTGGTGTATAAGAATGCTTGTGATTTTTGCACATTAATTTTGTATCCTGAGACTTTGCTGAAGTTGCTTATCAGCTTAAGGAGATTTTGGGCTGAGACAATGGGGTTTTCTAAATATACAATCATGTCATCTGCAAACAGGGACAATTTGACTTCTTCTTTTCCTAACTGAATACCCTTGATTTCTTTCTCTTGCCTAATTGCCCTAGCTAGAACTTCCAACACTATGTTGAATAGGAGTGGTGAGAGAGGGCATCCCTGTCTTGTGCCAGTTTTCAAAGGGAATTTTTCCAGTTTTTGCCCATTCAGTATGATATTGGCTGTGGGTTTGTCATAAATAGCTCTTATTATTTTGAGGTACGTTCCATCAATACCGAATTTATTGAGCGTTTTTAGCATGAAGGGCTGTTGAATTTTGTCAAAAGCCTTTTCTTCATCAATTGAGATAATCATGTGGTTCTTGTCTTTGGTTCTGTTTATATGCTGGATTATGTTTATTGATTTGCGAATGTTGAACCAGCCTTGCATCCCAGGGATGAAGCCCACTTGATCATGGTGGATAAGCTTTTTGATGTGTTGCTGAATCCGGTTTGCCAGTATTTTATTGAGGATTTTTGCATCGATGTTCATCAGGGATATTGGTCTAAAATTCTCTTTTTTTGTTGTGTCTCTGCCAGGCTTTGGTATCAGGATGATGTTGGCCTCATAAAATGAGTTAGGGAGGATTCCCTCGTTTTCTATTGATTGGAATAGTTTCAGAAGGAATGGTACCAACTCCTCCTTGTACCTCTGGTAGAATTCAGCTGTGAATCCATCTGGTCCTGGACTTTTTTTGGTTGGTAGGCTGTTAATTATTGCCTCAATTTCAGAGCCTGCTATTGGTCCATTCAGGGATTCAACTTCTTCCTGGTTTAGTCTTGGAAGAGTGTAAGTGTCCAGGAAATTATCCATTTCTTCTAGATTTTCCAGTTTATTTGCGTAGAGGTGTTTATAGTATTCTCTGATGGTAGTTTGTATTTCTGTGGGGTCGGTGGTGATATCCCCTTTATCATTTTTAATTGCGTCGTCGATTTGATTCTTCTCTCTTTTCTTCTTTATTAGTCTTGCTAGTGGTCTGTCAATTTTGTTGATCTTTTCAAAAAACCAACTCCTGGATTCATTGATTTTTTGGAGAGTTTTTTGTGTCTCTATCTCCTTCAGTTCTGCTCTGATCTTAGTTATTTCTTGCCTTCTGCTAGCTTTCGAATGTGTTTGCTCTTGCTTCTCTAGTTCTTTTAATTGCGATGTTAGAGTGTCAATTTTTGATCTTTCCTGCTTTCTCTTGTGGGCATTTAGTGCTATAAATTTCCCTCTACACACTGCTTTAAATGTGTCCCAGAGATTCTGGTATGTTGTATCTTTGTTCTCATTGGTGTCAAAGAACATCTTTATTTCTGCCTTCATTTCGTTATGTACCCAGTAGTCATTCAGGAGCAGGTTGTTCAGTTTCCATGTAGTTGAGCGGTTTTGATTGAGTTTCTTAGTCCTGAGTTCTAGTTTGATTGCACTGTGGTCTGAGAGACAGTTTGTTATAATTTCTGTTCTTGTACATTTGCTGAGGAGTGCTTTACTTCCAATTACGTGGTCGATTTTGGAGTAAGTACGATGTGGTGCTGAGAAGAATGTATATTCTGTTGATTTGGGGTGGAGAGTTCTATAGATGTCTATTAGGTCTGCTTGCTGCAGAGATGAGTTCAATTCCTGGATATCCTTGTTAACTTTCTGTCTCGTTGATCTGTCTAATGTTGACAGTGGAGTGTTGAAGTCTCCCATTATTATTGTATGGGAGTCTAAGTCTCTTTGTAAGTCTCTAAGGACTTGCTTTATGAATCTGGGTGCTCCTGTATTGGGTGCATATATATTTAGGATAGTTAGCTCTTCCTGTTGAATTGATCCCTTTACCATTATGTAATGGCCTTCTTTGTCTCTTTTAATCTTTGATGGTTTAAAGTCTGTTTTATCAGAGACTAGTATTGCAACCCCCGCTTTTTTTTGTTCTCCATTTGCTTGGTAAATCTTCCTCCATCCCTTTATTTTGAGCCTATGTATGTCTCTGCGTGTGAGATGGGTCTCCTGAATACAGCAGACTGATGGGTCTTGACTCTTTATCCAGTTTGCCAGTCTGTGTCTTTTACTTGGAGCATTTAGTCCATTTACATTTAAGGTTAATATTGTTATGTGTGAACTTGATCCTGCCATTATGATATTAACTGGTTATTTTGCTCATTAGTTGATGCAGTTTCTTCCTAGCCTCGATGGTCTTTACATTTTGGCATGTTTTTGCAATGGCTGGTACCGGTTGTTCCTTTCCATGTTTAGTGCTTCCTTCAGGGTCTCTTGTAAGGCAGGCCTAGTGGTGACAAAATCTCTAAGCATTTGCTTATCTGTAAAGGATTTTATTTGTCCTTCACTTATGAAACTTAGTTTGGCTGGATATGAAATTCTGGGTTTAAAATTCTTTTCTTTAAGAATGTTGAATATTGGCCCCCACTCTATTCTGGCTTGTAGAGTTTCTGCCGAGAGATCTGCTGTTAGTCTGATGGGCTTCCCTTTGTGGGTAACCCGACCTTTCTCTCTGGCTGCCCTTAAGATTTTTTCCTTCATTTCAACTTTGGTGAATCTGGCAATTATGTGTCTTGGAGTTGCTCTTCTCGAGGAGTATCTTTGTGGCGTTCTCTGTATTTCCTGGATTTGAATGTTGGCCTGCCCTACTAGGTTGGGGAAGTTCTCCTGGATGATATCCTGAAGAGTGTTTTCCAACTTGGTTCCATTTTCCCCCTCACTTTCAGGCACCCCAATCAGATATAGATTTGGTCTTTTTACATAATCCCATACTTCTTGCAGCCTTTGTTCATTTCTTTTTCTTCTTTTTTCTTTTGGTTTCTCTTCTCGCTTCATTTCATTCATTTGATCCTCAATCGCAGATACTCTTTCTTCCAGTTGATCGAGTCGGTTACTGAAGCTTGTGCATTTGTCACGTATTTCTCGTGTCATGGTTTTCATCTCTTTCATTTCGTTTAGGACCTTCTCTGCATTAATTACTCTAGCCATCAATTCTTCCACTTTTGTTTCAAGATTTTTAGTTTCTTTACGCTGGGTACGTAATTCCTCCTTTAGCTCTGAGAAATTTGATGGACTGAAGCCTTCTTCTCTCATCTCGTCAAAGTCATTCTCCGTCCAGCTTTGATCCGTTGCTGGCGATGAGCTGCGCTCCTTTGCCGGGGGAGATGCGCTCTTATTTTTTGAATTTCCAGCTTTTCTGCCCTGCTTTTTCCCCATCTTTGTGGTTTTATCTGCCTCTGGTCTTTGATGATGGTGGTGTACTGATGGGGTTTTGGTGTAGGTGTCCTTCCTGTTTGATAGTTTTCCTTCTAACAGTCAGGACCCTCAGCTGTAGGTCTGTTGGAGATTGCTTGAGGTCCACTCCAGACCCTGTTTGCCTGGGTATCAGCAGCAGAGGCTGCAGAAGATAGAATATTTCTGAACAGCGAGTGTACCTGTCTGATTCTTGCTTTGGAAGCTTCCTCTCAGGGGTGTACTCCTCTCTGTGAGGTGTGGGGTGTCAGACTGCCCCTAGTGGGGGATGTCTCCCAGTTAGGCTACTCAGGGGTCAGGGACCCACTTGAGCAGGGAGTCTGTCCCTTCTCAGATCTCAACCTCTGTGTTGGGAGATCCACTGCTCTCTTCATATCTGTCAGACAGAGTCGTTTGCGTCTGCAGAGGTGTCTGCTGCGTTTGTTTAGTTTACTGTGCCCTGTCCCCAGAGGTGGAGTCTACAGAGACAGGCAGGTTTCCTTGAGCTGCTGTGAGCTCCACCCAGTTCGAGCTTCCCAGCAGCTTTGTTTACCTACTTAAGCCTCAGCAATGGCGGGCGCCCCTCCCCCAGCCTCGCTGCTGCCTTGCCAGTAGATCGCAGACTGCTGCGCTAGCAATGAGGGAGGCTCCGTGGGTGTGGGACCCTCCCGGCCAGGTGTGGGATATGATCTCCTGGTGTGCCTGTTTGCTTAAAGCGCAGTATTGGGGTGGGAGTTACCCGATTTTCCAGGTGTTGTGTGTCTCAGTTCCCCTGGCTAGGAAAAGGGACTCCCTTCCCCCTTGAGCTTCCCAGGTGAGGCAATGCCTCGCCCTGCTTCAGCTCTCGCTGGTCAGGCTACAGCAGCTGACCAGCACCGATCGTCCGGCACTCCCCAGTGAGATGAACCCAGTACCTCAGTTGAAAATGCAGAAATCACCGGTCTTCTGTGTGGCTCGCGCTGGGAGTTGGAGACTGGAGCTGTTCCTATTCGGCCATCTTGCTCCGCCCAATCCTCATAATCTTAACTACATAGTTATATACATATATATTTTCTCCTGCCTCAGCCTCCTGAGTAGTTGGGATTACAGGCATGCACCGCCATGCCAAGCTAATTTTGTATTTTTAGTAGAGATGGGATTTCACCATGTTGGCCGGGATGGTCTCGATCTCCTGACCTCATGATCCACCCATATCGGCCTCCCAAAGTGCTGGGATTACAGGCATGAACCACAGCGCCTGGCCTAATTTTTGTATTTTTAGTAGAGACGAGGTTTTACCATTTTGGCCAGGCTGGTTTGAACTCCTGATCTCAAGTGATCTGCCCACTTTGGCCTCCCAAAGTGCTGGGTTTACAGGCATGAGCCACCACATCTGGCCCCCACCTTTCTTCTCTGTGAGTCCTTCCACTGTACTTGAGCAGGGAAAGTTGTGAAAAGAGAAAGAGTCAGGATCTTCTTTGCCACTGGAAAACCAGAAAGCTCTGGTCTTTCCTCAGAAGCTATATGCTTTATTTTTACTTATTTTATTTTATTTTATTTTTGATACAGAAGCTCTCTATATCGCCCAGGCTGGAATGCAGTGGCATGATCTTGGCTCACTGCAACCTCCACTTCCCAGGTTGATGCAGTTCTCCTGCCTCAGCCTTCTGAGTAGCTGGGATTACAGGTGTCCACCACCATGCCTGGCTAATTTGTTTGTATTGATTGACTGATTTTTATTATACTTTAAGTTCTAGGGTACACGTGCACAATGTGCAGGTTTGTTACATAGGTATACATGTGCCATGTTGGTTTGTTGCACCCATCAATTCGTCATTTACATTAGATATTTCTCCTAATGCTATCCCTCCCCCAGCCCTCCACCCCCCGACAGGCCCTGGTGTGTGATGTTCCCCACCCTGTGCCCAAGAATTCTCATTGTTCATTTCCCACCTATGAATGAGAACATGCAGTGTTTGGTTTTCTGTCCTTGTGATAGTTTGCTGAGAATGATGGTTTCCGGCTTCATCTATGTCCCTGCAAAGGACATGAGCTCATCCTTTTTAATGGCTGTGTAATATTCCATGATGTATATGTGCCACATTTTCTTAATCCAGTCTATCACTGATGGACATTTGGGTTGGTTCCAAGTCTTTGCTATTGTGAATAGTGCTGCAATAAACGTACTTGTGCATGTATCCTTATAGTAGCATGATTTATAATCCTTTAGGTATATACCCAGTAATGGGATCGCTGGGTGAAATGGTATTTGTAGTTCTAGATCCTTGAGGAATCACCACACTGTCTTCCACAATGGTTGAACTAATTTACACTCCCACCAACACTGTAAAAGCGTTCCTATTTCTCCACATTCTCTCCGGCATCTGTTGTTTCCTGATTTTTAAATGATCACCATTCTAACTGGTATGAGATGGTATCTCATTGTGGTTTTGATTTGCATTTCTCTGATGATCAGTGATGATGAGCATTTTTTCATGTGTCTGTTGGCTGCATAAATGTCTTCTTTTGAGAAGTGTCTGTTCATATCCTTTGCCCACTTTTTGATGGGGTTGTTTTATTTTTTTCTTATACATTTGTTTAAGTTCTTTGTAGATTCTGGATATTAGCCCTTTGTCAGCTGGGTAGATTGCAAAAATTTTCTCCCATTCTGTAGGTTGCCTGTTCACTCTGATGGTAGTTTCTTTTACCATGCAGAAGCTCTTTAGTTTAATAAGATCCCATTTGTCTATTTTGGCTTTTGTTGCCATTGCTTTTGGTGTTTTAGTCATGAAGTCCTTGCCCATGCCTATGTCCTGAATGGTATTGCCTAGGTTTTCTTCCAGGGCTTTTAATGGTTTTAGGTCTAACATTTAAGTCTCTAATTCATATTGAGTTGATTTTCGTATAAGGTGTAAGGAAGGGATCCAGTTTCAGCTTTCTACATATGGCTAGTCAGTTTTCCCAGCACAATTTATTAAACAGGGAATCCTTTCCCCATTTCTTGTTTTTGTCAGGTTTGTCAAAGATCACATGGTTATAGATGGGCGGTGTTATTTCTGAGGCCTCTGTTCTGTTCCATTGGTCTATATCTCTGTTTTGGTACCAGTATCTTGCTGTTTTGGTGACTGTAGCCTTGTAGTATAGTTTGAAATCAGGTAGTGTGATGCCTCCAACTTTGTTCTTTTTGCTTAGGATTTTCTTGGCAATGCGGGCTCCTTTCTGGTTCCATATGAATTTTAAAGTAGATTTTTCCAGTTCTGTGAAGAAAGTCATTGGTAGCTTGATGGGGATGGCATTGAATCTATAAATTACCTTGGGCAGTTATGGCCATTTTCATGATATTGATTCCTCCTATCCATGAGCATGGAATATTCTTCCATTTGTTTGTGTACTGTTTTATTTCATTGAGCAGTGGTTTGTAGTTCTCCTTGAAGAGGTCTTTCACATCCCTTGTAAGTTGTATTCCTAGGTATTTTATTCTCTCTGTAGCAATTGTGAATGGGAGTTCACTCATGATTTGGCTCTCTGTCTGTCTATTATTGGTGTATAGGAATGCTTGTGATTTTTGCACATTGATTTTGTATATTTTGTATCCTGAGACTGCTGAAGTTGCTTATCAGCTTAAGGAGATTTTAGGCTGAGATGATGGGGTTTTCTAAATATACAATCATGCCATCTGTAAACAGGGACAATCTGACTTCCTCTTTTCCTAATTGAATACCCTTTATTTCTTTCTCTTGCCTGATTGCCCTGGACAGAACTTCCAACACTTACATAGTTATATTTTTATATAGTTAGTAAACACTCTGACAAAAGCCTGCAATTTTTTTCTGATAAAATAGTCATGTTAAATGGTTATATTCCTTCAACATCTCTAAATATGTACATTTTCAATGAAGAGTAGATACTAATTCAAATATGTCCTACCCAGTGTGAGGATTTTAGGCAGGGTTATCAATGAATTAAAAACTTGTAGGCAGTGTGGGGAAATTTTGCTTTCAAAAGGGAAAAATTTGCTCCCTTAATTGTCCGTTACATACTACTGCTTCTCTCATTTCATTTTCTGAAACCACTTAGGTCTTTTGGACCATCTTAAAGCGATCCTGAGCCACATCTACATGAAACAGGGTTGTATTTCTTCGTTCAACACATATTTTTTTTAGCATCTTCTTCATGTGTTAGGGGCAGAATTCCAAATTGTAGATCAGCCACCTTCTGGGTAGCTAAAATGCACTTGGAACCAGTGGCTTCCAGACGACTGAATTTCATGGATCAGTTTTAAAAAAAATGGCAATTACTGTAGAGTTGCCACCTTTTTATTTTTGTTAAATCAGGTCATAGTAAATGAACACCAAACAAAGTTTTCACTAGGTTGGATTTGTTTTGCTCCTTCCAAATGTCTAATTTAAAATTTATACTATGTACTTTTTTCTAATTAGAATATTTTACATATTTTTCCCTAATTCATTTTTATTTGAAGTGCATTATTCTTAAACACTTTAGCTATTATCCTCTACTCCACAAATGTCAAGGATAGACCTTTAATGAGTAGAACAGATGTCAGGGATTTGACAGTAGTGAATAATCATGTCTATCTCTTGTCAATCTTTTGATTTTAAGTGAGGGAAATGCTGTGGAGAATTGTTTCTTTTGTTGAAAACCTAGATTAGTACATGCTATGCCATAGTGAATGCTTAATGAATACATGCCAAATAAATAAAAAAACTTCCCAAATTCTCATTCATTGACATGAAGATATAAAATCTAGCATGTTAATAACACTGAACTTTCTTAAATAATTCTATAACAAGTTCTGTTCTTTTTGTTTCTTTCCGTGGCTTGTCTCTTCGCCTGGATTTTTCATACTGTGTTAACATTTGCTTGTGAAATCAATTAGACCAACTAGAAAAATACAGTTAAATGTTTAAATTACTTTTGATCAAATGGCTTTTGTTTGATAAATGCTATCAAAAAGAACTAATCAAATTTCTAGGTTTGACGTTTATTTTCTTTTGACTAATACTTGTATTTGTACAGAACCTTTTCTTTGGAGTTTATTACTATTGTCTATAACATTTCCAGGATTTAATTAGGAGAGGGATTTTCCTATTCAGGATATGTATAGGTCAGATTATGATGCTGTGGCGTGTAGACCATACCTTGGAATTGTGTTGTATTTGGCAAGAACTTCATTTACTTTTAACAATCTGGCATTTTCTACATTTTATGGATGGAAATAATAAAAATGTGATCTTTGCCGTAATTGGCCAGTGGTAAAATTTAACCTTGGTTATCATTGTCTTAGACTTTTTCTTAATAAGAAATTTGTTTAAAATTAGTACATTTCTTATTAACCATTTTCATTTTGAATGTAATTTCACAAGTAAGCATTTTTACTGAGCATCCGGGATGCCCCCCTGCTGACCTAATGATTCTACAAGTCCTATCCCATCTGTAAGAATCAACAAGACTGATACAATAACATTGATTTTAGATCTTCAAGATACAAATACAAGTGAATATATTTATGAAGATTTAGAGATTTATAAAATTTAATCAAGAGATTATTTCATTTTTAAAACCTGTTTTTTCTTCTTATTAAAGAAATACATGTTCATTAAAGGATATTTTAAAAACAGATAAAACTAAAAGAAAAGAAAAATCACCTATAATCCAGTTACTTGGAAATTAGCCACTTTTAACATTTGGCATAGATTTATCTTATGCTATATTGTATTATACTGTTATATGATTTAAAAGTGTGCATGCATATACATATATATAGATAGAAATCATATTCTACATTTGGGCTCGTTAGCTTTCTTTTTCATTTAATACTAGAGAGTGAATTTTTTTTTCATGTTTACTATTCTGTTACCTCATTCGTAGTGGTTACTTAGTCTACAGTGGGTGAAAATCCTCTCTTTTTGGATGTTTATATTATTTCTGATAACAATTTCATTTTAACTGTCGTTAGTTCGACAGGAGGTTATGCATTTTGCTTTTTACAAGAAAGGGAGGATGAGTAGTATTTGAAGCTAACGTGAGTTTGTAGGGCAGTCGTGCCCTCCGGATATTGGGAGCCATAGCTCTGGGGCATTGCTCCTCTTAGCCCCTCCAGACGCTTGCCTAGCTCGGCTGAGGCAGGCTGAGGCCTGTTTGCTGTTAGCCCAGCTGCAAGAGCAGTGGCCTCAGTGGCGTCAGCAGGAACAGAGCAGGCTTCATCTCTGCCCTTTGTCTGGATTTGGTGCTGGTGTGTTTTCCCCGCTGCTGCCATGTGATGGCTCGTAAGCAGTGCTACACACTGGATCTGTAACTCCTTTTGAAAGCTCTATTGTGAGATGCTGCTGCGTTTCAGTGGAGGGGAGATTTTTGCTAGCGTGCTGCTTTTGGTTTCTTTCAAATGTGACTGTGCCTTCCTCTAAAGAATCCTAGGTAAGGAAAGCACTAGTTTTGAGGTGACTAAAAATGAATTAAATTATCCTTTCCTCCTTGCTTCCTATGGAGGAACAGTAGTAAAATAGGAAAGTAAGTACTCAGGTTTCCTTGCCTACTTTGCATTATAGTAAATCACCACGGTAGAGGTGGGAAATGAGAGAGTGAGGGTGGGAAATCGGGAAGATTTCCTAAATGAAATAATATTTGAATGAGGGGATAAAGAATAGTAATGGGTGGCAGGAAACACAGAAATGTGGATAATGGAAGTTACTCAGGGATTGTTTGTGAACTCATCCATAAAACATTAGTTGAGGGCCTATGCTGTACCAGGAGTTATACTAGACTTTGTATACCCAAGAATGAATTAAACATGGTTCCTGCTTTTTTACGGGTTGACAATCTGGTTGGGAAGATGGAAAATAGACAAAACATATATAGTGCGTTCTATAGTAAAGGTTTCTACAAATAACATGGAAGTTCGTAGTACAGACTAGGCAGGTTAAGAAAAGTCTTTTCGTAGGGGTTGATACCTGAGATGAGACTTGAAGGACAAGTGGGCAAGGGAGAAGGTACACCAGATAGAAGAAACTGCATGGGGAAAGGCAAGGATGCAAGAAGGAAGCTGGAATATCCAGGCACTGCAAGGAGTTCAGTGTACAGCAAGAGAGAATGTCCAGTGGGGGAGGGTTGCAAGAAGTAATTTATGAGGGCTTGAGTTAAGACAGTAAGGGAGGCAGAGAAAATCAAGGATGACTCCCAGATTTTTACTTGGTTGGTAGTGCTATTCACACTGTGTTTTCCTTGCAGAAAAATAAACAAGGAGGGGCGGATTCAAAGAGGACAATAGCATGTTTAAATTAGGACATGATGTGTTTGGGGTGCTTGTGATATATTGACATAACAAGTAGAAATCTGGAGCTCAGAAGAGAGATTGGGGCTGCAGATTCACGGCTGGTAGCCATTAGCAGGGGGTGGATGAAACCACCGAGGGGGAGCACATGGAGAGTGAAAAGATGACTGGAAAAAAAAACCCCAAGAAGGGGCGGACAATGAAAGACACTGAGAAGGAGGCAAGGAGTTGGAGGAAAAGCACAGGAGAAGAGAGGAAAGGAGACAGAGGTCAGCAGTATCAAGTGTTTCTGAAAGAAGAAATCAGATAAATTTTCACCACTTTTAGGAATGAGGCCATTGGTGATCTTGGTGAGGGCGGCTTCCAGTGTGAAGTAGGAAACTGACCTGAATTTCAGCAGGGCAGCAGTCAGGGTGGTGTGGTTTAAGAATTTTCCTTTAAGAATCTTGTCTGTGGAGGAAGGAGTGAGGGATGATGGCAGATCTGGGACTGTATGAAACAGGATGGAGAGAGATGATGGTTTGCTTGTCTTTTTCACCAAGGTTAAAAAGCTGGAACATTTTTATATTAATGCCGATAAAATATGCATATTCTTGATACTTTGAAATGTATGAAGTTCAGCACCTAGGAAAGATGACACTCCTGTAGTCAGTCATATCCTACCTGGCCAGAATTGAGAAATCCAAAAATTTATTGTTCTGTAATTGTGACAGAATATAAATCATGTACGATGCCTTATAAAGCATTTTCACACTCTTGATTTTTCCATATAATCCTGAGAGAAGACAGCACGGAGAGACAAGAGGTGAATGAAATAGGCCCTGAGCAGCTGAGGTGGTGGAGCAAAGTTGATATTCAGGGCAAAGTTCCTCTGGATTACTCACCAGTGAACAATTCAGGCGCTTGCACAGAGCCCACTCAACTCCACACAACTCTCACCAGCCAGCTTGTCTGACATCTACACCCATTACAGGGGAGGAGCAAGGAGGAGCCGCGCGGGTCAGGGCAGGCACGCTGATGCCTGGGAGAAGTGGTACCCAATATGCTGATAACAAAGGAGGGACAGACATGTCAGAAAATGCCTCCAAAAGGAATAATAATGCCAATAAAAGCTCACCAATTTGTGCAGGGTTACCAGACTCCTCTGTAATATCAACTGAAGGCATCCCTGTTTTAGCATAGTAACAATAATTGGTGTTTCAAATGAATGCTCCATCAAGAAATGCTTAAATACTCGGTATACTATGTTTTAAGAATGTGAACAAGAAAATGCCAACCGCATTTTATAGTTTGACATTAAAATGAAACTTTGGCAATTCAAGTGCTAGCTAGGACCTTTCCTAAAGGGTCTCACTCCGTTACTATTTGTAGGCCATCCAAGACTTAGTGCTTCTTACATCAATTGATGAGAGATAGAGCTGTGATGTGTAGAAGGTATAGAAAACCTGGTTATAGGTGAAAGGAATGCCCAGGAAGCTATATCAGTTCAAGTTTACATTTCCATAGCACATTTTAAAAAATAATCATTTTCAATCTGTATTGCCCTGTGAAATCATAAAAAGGTTAATAAATAGAATTTTTCAAGAGTAAATAACCCCATTTTATTCTGAAACCTGGAAAACACATTAACTTTATTAGCTTTCAAGTAGCAAATATTCCTCTTTTAATTCTAAACTATAGTGTTGCCCTTTTAATACATTTAATTGAAAGAGTAACCTATGGTAGAAATTATTAAAAATCAATAATAAAAGGTCCATTAAATTTCTTTAACCAGTTACAAGAAATAAGTATTTTAATTGTTCTTTGAGAACTGCCAATGAACAAAATCAGACTTTTGTAAATTGAAAGTAAAAATGCTCATGATTGAATTGTGGTAGCCCTGTTGATATTCAGGAAGGATAAGCCTTGAAACCTCCTGAGATCCAAAGTTTCTGACATGAGAAATGTCTTTGTCTTTTATAAGCAAGAGTCTGAAATCTGGATAATGGCTTAAAATCAAAATAGTGATCTGGAATGTTGTTGACTCTACAGAAATGTGTTGAGAAATGATAATCTTTGCTAAAAGGAGGGAGTATTTTTTTAATTGATCAAAGGCTTAAATCTTTATTATTATTTTACTAACTGTTGGTTCAGTCAGTGTTTGCTGCTGTTTTTTACATTGAAATTTACATGTGGGAGATTTGATAAGCCTGAGACAAAGTCACTATGTCAGAAGCAACATACTTTAGTGATTGACTTATCTGTTGGTGATGACAGGTTGTGACATGTTGTTAGGTGTTTATCAAGGATTGGAAATTCCAATTTGCCATGTAAAAGTACAGTTACTGGTTAAAAACTACTTGTGTTCTTCTGTGCTATGAGTGAAAAATTTCTACAGCATCTATGTTTAAAAATGCTTATTAAAGGGTTGAACTGTCATGCCTGTAATCCCAGCACTTTGGAAGGCTCAGGCAGGAAGATCACTTTAGTCCATGAGTTCAAGACCAGCCTGGGCAGCATAGTGGGACCTCGTTTCTACAAAAAATAAACAAATTATCCAGGCATGGTGGTGAACTGCCAAATAGTCCCAGCTGTTAGGGAGGATGAGGTGGGAGGATTGCTTGAGCGCAGGAGGTCAAGGCTGAGGTGAGCTGAGATCATGCCACTATACTTGATCCTGGGTGACAGAGCGAGACCCTGTCTCAATAAATAAATAAATAAATAAATAAATAAATAAATAAAAATAAAGAGTTTAATTAGGGGTGAAAATGAGGTAGGAGCATAAGGAAAAATTATAATTGAGAGAAATAAGATAAAAGTATCATTCTTAAAAAATGTATGTGTGCCGGGCGCGGTGGCTCAAGCCTGTAATCCCAGCACTTTCGGAGGGCAAGACGGGTGGATCACAAGGTCAGGAGATCGAGACCATCCTGGCTAACACAGTGAAACCCCGTCTCTACTAAAAAATACAAAAAACTAGCTGGGCGAGGTGGCGGGCGCCTGTAATCCCAGCTACTCAGAGGCTGAGGCAGGAGAATGGCGTAAACCCGGGAGGCGGAGCTTGCAGTGAGCTGAGATCCGGCCACTGCACTCCAGCCTGGGCGACAAAGCGAGACTCCATCTCAAAAAAAAAAAAAAAAAAAAAAAGTATGTGTATAGTTTGCTGTCATAGACTAGACAGTGGCAAATACTGTAACTTTATCATAGATCTTTCCTTTGTACTTGGATACCATTTTGAATTTTATTTTTCTGTGTGTATTTTTTTCCACTTAAATTTATGCTCCAAGATAGAAGTTAACAGTAATACCACCTTACTTTCTTTTTCCACATTACAATTTTTAGAGATATTTCCCAAGGACTGTCTTATTTATTAATATGCGATTCAAGTACACTGGGGAAGGTAAATATACTATTGTTATTTTACAAATGAAAGTACAGGTAAAAGAGAGTTCAGTAACTTGTTTAAGGCCCTGTAGCTAGCGTCAAGACTAAACTCTTTCTTACGTGTACTTCATTGTCTTTTAATCATAGCACATTATTAATGTGGAAATTGGTTAAGATATTTTTGTTGGAAGTTTAATTGAACTTTGAACTTGAAAATTTATCTTGTAGACATTTTACTCCTGAAAAAGAGGGCTTAAGTAACCTAAACTGAAAAGACATAAGGGCTAGAAATTTTACATAGACCTTGAACATTTTAAAATTTTGCCTAAATACTGCTTAAAATGTTCTGTTATAGCCAAGATAATCACAGAGCTAGAATCCATTCTCTACTAGACATGGGCACTACATTCATTGTAACCAACTAGTGTTTAGTAGAAATATAATTGGGAAAGAAAGAAGACTTAAGTTACTTATACATGTAACAAGGCAGCTTATTAAGAATTTACTAGGCTGGGCGCAGTGGCTCACAGCTGTAATCCCAGCACTTTGAGAGGCTGTGGTGGGTGGATCTCTTGAGCCCAGGAGTTCAAGAGTATCCTGGGCAACATGGTGAAACCCCATCTCTACAAAAAATTAAAAACAAAACAGAACTGGCATGGTGTTGTGTGCCTGTAGTCCCAGCTACTCGGAAGGCTGAGGTGGATCACCTGAGCCCAGGCGATAGAGGTTGCAGTGAGCTGAGATTGTGTCACTGCATTCCAGCCTGGGTGGCAGAGTAAGACCCTGTCTCAAAAAAAAGATTAAAAAAAAAAATTACCATAGCTTGATGGGAACATGCAACTTTATTGTTTGTTCTACAGCATTAAGAGAAGCATACAATCCATCCTTGGGGATGGGAGATTGTCCACTGTGTTCCTAAATAATGAATCCTTCTTATTCACAAGGAAGGTAAATAGGCTCTTGGATGGTCCTAGAATTCATGGCCCAGGCTTTTGGGATCATCCTGCACCTAAAGCCCTTGGGGGAAACAACCAAACCCTACTGCTGTTGAAAGATAATAGGAAAGACATGAGGGTTGTCTTTAGAAGATTGGCCAATTTCTCCCAGGAAAGAAAGACATTTCCCAGAGAGAGGAAGTCAAAGATGACCTGGTTTTTTTTTTTTTTTTTGGTGGGTCGTTGAAGCTGGTGCTTTACTGAAGCAGTGTCTTGGAGGTCCTGAGGGTAGGTAGGGCTATGTGGGTGTTAGGGAGGACTGAGCACTGAGACCATGACTTTGATATCCATGGCGAAGGTCCTTATAGATAACTTGGTACAGAGGCTGGCATGGAGGGTAAGCAGTGGATGCTGCCGGTGGAAAGAAGAAACCTTCTACAGGACCATCGGATTTAGACAATGAATGTCTCCAGGGGGATTGCCCTGGGCAAGTGACTACAGGCCTTGCCTAATTTTCCTTCATTGTATTATCTTTGAGGCCCTTACACCACTCAAGGGGTGACAGGAGAGCTCTTAGGCATATCTGATATTTAGATTTATTACTGATGTGGCTGACTGTTAGCTTTGAAGTCTGAACTGATTTGAATTTGAAAAATGAAAACGTGGCATTTTTTGTTTCTTGAGTCTTATGGAGCAGTTCATAGCTTTATGTGCATACATTCATTCATACACACATGTATATCTTACTGTATACTGCATACTTCTCTTTAATACCTCTGTGGTCTTTACATATCCACCCTGAAATGTCATCACCCTCATCTGACAACCTAGAAAATGCTAACTCATCACTGAAAATTCATGTCAAATATCAGTCTTCCTTTTTGAGTATGCAGGGAGTAAGGAGTCTAAAAATAATTCTCGGCTTCTTAATTTGTGATATAGAGATATTGCCTGCCTTGCTTAAATCACAGCTGGTTATGAGGATTGAATGAAATGACTTACCTTAAAGAGACAGAAAGTAGCTAAGGGTGGGAGAGTCCGAGTCGCAAAAGCATGGTGTGGAGAAATTTGATATGCATGGGGAGAGAACCTGAGGGAGACCTGTCTCAAGGTAGCTGAGGATTTTTCTTTTTTGGTATATGTGGTGGGGAGGAAAATAGCTAAAAAATATTTACTTCATGTGAGACTAGATTTAGGGGAGAATATTAAAACTCAGGAAGAGGACTTTTAACATAATAAGGTAGTTAAAAGGAGACAACTTCTCAATAGATGAGGGAGGTATTTTGAATAGATTTCTGGAAATGGTACACAAAATTAATTTTATTGAAGAGTGAAAGAGCTGGACAGACAGGAAAATCATCATGGAGACTAGTAGATTGTGAGGGCGAAAACTATGAATAGGCTTAAAAGTATTGTCTCAAGACAAAAAAAATGGGCTATTTTGGAAGTAAAGAGTTTTTCATTCCAGGAGGTGGCCCTCTACTGATGTAAGCAGACTGTGATTTAGTATGTGAAGGATGGATGTACCAGACTCATTTCCCAGAGAGGAGGCTGTTACTAGATTGTTTAGCCTCTTCACATGCTTGTAATATGGTTGCTTTCAAAGGTTTGCTGAAGAAATGAATGAAATAACTTGTCAAGTATTAGTAAGATATTTCTAGCTATAGTTCTGTTGCATTGTGTTTTTTTTTTGCGACAGGGTCTCCTGTCACCCAGGCTGGAGTGCAGTGGTGTGAACATGGCTCACTGCGACCTCAAATTCCTGGGCTCAAGCAATTCTCCCATGTCAGCCTCCCATATAGTTGGTACCAAAGCCACATGCCACCACACCTAGCTAATTTTTAAATTTTTGTACAGATGGAGTCTTACCATCTTGCCCAGGCTAGTCTTGAACTCCTGGACCCAAGAGATCCTCCTATCTCAGCCTCTCAAACTCCTGAGATTACAGGTGTGAGCTACTATGTATGCCCTGCCAACAAAACTTTTTTTTTTTTTTGCCTGACCCCCAGCAACAAAACTTTTGATTTCTTCCTTATAATAGTTTCTTTTCAAATAACTTGGACAAGAAATGTTTGCACGGAATGTGTTTTAACTTGAAAAGTATGAAATAATCTTGAGTCTACTATTTTTGTTTTTTAATGAAAATCATTAATCATTTACATTTTTTACAGATACCCAATTTATTTGGGAAGCTATATGTTATTTTCATAAAAATTCTTAACTTACAGAATGTCCACTACTTAGAATTTCCTGTTTTTTTTTTGTATTTTAAATATGATGTTATTATATTTAAATATGATGTTAGATGTTAGAGACATCTAACAAATAATCATCATGAAGGAAAAGAGGTTACTTTTATTGCAGTCCTGCTATGTGCTTTATACATGTTATTTAGTCCTTTCAAAAACTTTTCAAGTAAGTGATACTATTTTTATTTTGTAGATGTGGATCATGAGATTTAGAGAGAGGATGTAAAATATAGCCAAGATAATACAGTCTCAGTGAGAGGTGAAGCTGAGATTTGAACCCAAGTCTTTCTAGAAACAAAATTTGTCTGATTCTCATCACATTTCATTGCAGGGAAAAAATAATTCCATCCTGGCTCTATTTTTATTTATAGCCAGAAACGGACCTCTCACTGTCTCCACTGCTACCATTCTGGTCTAGGTTTCCCTGATGTTTTACCTCTATTACTGTAACATCTCCTAATTGTTTTCCCTGCTTCTCTCTTTGATCCCTGCAGTTGATTTTTAATAGCTAATGCAATCCTTTAAAAACGTAAGTCAGGCTGGGCACGGTGGCTCACTCCTGTAATCCTAGCACTCTGGGAGGCTGAGGCGGGCAGATCACCTGAGGTTGTGAGTTCAAGATCAGCCTGACCAACATGGAGAAACCCCATCTCTACTAAAAATACAAAATTAGTCGGGCAAGGTGGTGCATGCCTGTAATTCCAGGTACTCAGGAGGCTGAGGCAGGAGAATTGCTTGAACTCGGGAGGTGGAGGTTGCGGTGAGCCACGATTGTGCCATTGCACTCCAACCTGGGCAACAAAAGCGAGACTCCATCTCTCTCTCTCTCTCTCACACACACACACACACAAAAGAAAAAAGAAAAAAAAGTAAATCAGGTCATGTTATTCCTCTGTTCAAAATTCTTCCATCACTCCCCATTTCACATGGAGAAAATACAGAGTTCCTACAATGACTGAGGTGATCTGGTGTCCCTTTCTTTCTCTCTGACCTAATCTCTGACTTCTTCCCCTTGCTCATTCCTCTCTAGCTTGCCAAGCACATGTCTGCATGGCTAATTCACTTACCCCTTCAAGTCATTACTAAACTCTCACTTTCACAATGAGGCTTACTTTGATCCACTGTTTAAAACTGCAACCCCAGTGGGACTTAAGATGGAATAATTTGAGATTTTCAGGACTTTGATTACATGCTTTAGATATCTAAAATTCTCTGCTATGTTCATTGAGAACTACTTTTTTTTTCATTTTGAAATACAGAATAGGAATATATCTAAAACACCAAAAACATATATTTATAAGTAGAATAGTAAAGACACACATAGTATTTTCTAATCATTGACTGTATCTCATTGCAAGAAATACATTTTATTGTGACCTCGTGTATCTATATAAAATGGAAATAAAAGTTTTACAAAATACTTAGCATTTCTGTGTGTTATATTCATATATTTTCCATTGAATTCCATTCCTTTCTTTTCCATTATGAAAATATGTTGGTCAAGTTCTACAAAATTTATTTCACAACTCATTTATTGGTTACAACCTATAGTTTAAAAATATTGGGCTATTCTTCAAATCCCATTAATTCAGGAGATAAGATATGAATTTTTTGCATTAACTTCTTGAAAACGTACACTGCAGAGGGTGATGATTGAAAAGTCACTCATACTTCTGAGTTATTGGCATGTAGCTATTAGTGCATTTTGCATATTCATGCTCAGATTAACAAAAGTAGTATAGATTATGTTGCATAAATATGTAATTAAATAATTATAAGTGCTTATATTTTGTTAATATTATTTGCTAATGGTAGAACTCTTACATTAGAAGTGTTTTTTTTCCATCTAGTGGATCAGGAGATTTCTATTGTTTTTCCCCCCCCAATATCCAAATTTCAGTATTTTAATTTTTGGCTGGTGCTTATTTTCCCATCTTTATTGATATTAGATACAATGAAGAAAAATATTCAATAATAAAATTTATGCTTCATTGTTTTAAAGTATCACAATAATAATTAACATATAACCCTACATAGCTTATTGTACATTTGTTTATTGGTATCTTAATTTCTTAGCACTGAAAACATTGATACCTCTATAATATTCTCTAATATAGTGTAGTCTCTAAATTTGAAATTTCCTAATATAATCTTTCTTAAATGTAGGAGATATATATTCCGAGCTTATCTTTTACCATTGTCCTCTTACATGTAATGCTACAGACATATTAAATTGGCTTGTCCCTCCCTCCTTGCCTACTTCCCTTCCTTCTATCTTTCCTTCCTCCTGCCTTTCTGCCTCCTTCCTTTCCTTCCTCCCTCCCTTTTTTCCTTCCCTTTAACTAATATTTTTGAACACCTGCTATGTGCCATGTGTAGTAGTGGGAAGAAAATAAATGACATAGTCTTTGCTGTCACTGAACTCAAACTGAATACTAACAGTCCCATTTATGAAAGTGAAAACAGAAAGCTTTAAGATTATTTAGAAAGACAGAGGTGGTGGCTGGGCATTATGGCTCATGCCTGTAATGTCAGCACTTTGGGAGGCCGAGGTGGGTGGATCACTTGTGGTCAGGAGTTCAAGACCAGCCTGGCCAAAATAGTGTCTCTACTAAAACTACAAAAATTAGCCGGGTATGGTGGTGCACGCCTGTAATCCCAGCTACTTGGGAGGCTAAGGTGGGAGAATTGCTTGAGTCCTAGAGGCAGAGGTTGCAGTGGGCCGAACCGAGATTGTGCCACTGCACTCTAGCCTGGGCAACAGAGTGAGACTCTGTCTTTAAAAAAAAAAAAAAAAAAAAAAAAGTCAGAGGTGGAATCAGATTCTGTGATGAATTAGAAGAGGCATCAGAAGATACTCTTGAGTCTTCATATTTTAAAGATGTAGAAACTGAGTCTCATAGATCAGATGATGTGGTGAGGTTACAGCTGAAACCCAAGCTGGTTTCTTGACTAGTGTTCTTTCCTTACCACCTCTTCTCTCTTGACTATCATATTGCCTGCCCAGATCCCGTGTTGTCATATATTTTTGTATGTGGTTTGTGCTGTCAAAGACCTCTTTTCAAAATGCACACACTCAACCATAGACTTCTACCATTATTGGTTTTGTTCCTTGAAATTAGAATTGGAACAATTAGAGATGCGTCAGTGGAAAGGCAATGAAAGAGGGCCATTAAGTGCTAATAAATGCCTCTCCTCATGGGAACGGAGATCTTTTCTTTTCTATGTATTTGAGCTCTTTTCACTGGTGCTTTTAAGTGGTTAGAAATAACACTTGCCACACGCTCACGGAATACTCTGGATGCCAGGGGGTTCATTTTATTCTGTATTTGAATTGAGCACACTGCAGTTGGAATGTGTGTTGACTCTTGTTGATTTACACATTCATTCCATGTTTTGCATTAACCTTTTCTCATGGAAGACAGAATAGTGAGAGCTCTTAGAGAATGAGGTCTTTAGGTAGCTGATGACTTTAAAAGGTTAAAGTTATAAGTGTTTACGTTGATATATTTTCCTTTTCATAACACCCTAAAATCTAGATAGAGTAGTCTTCCCTTATCTGAAGTTTTATACTCTGCTGTTTCAGTTACCTATGGTCAGTTGTGGTCTGAAAAGACTAAATGGAAAATTCCAGAAATACACAATTTATACTTTAAATTGCGTGTTATTCTGAGTAGTTAGTTAAATCTCTCCTCATTCTGCTTTGTCCCACATGGGATGTAAATTATCTCTTTGCCTAACATATCCACGTGGTATATACTATCTACCTGTTAGTATTATAGAGTCAGTGACTATCTGTGGTTTCAGGCACCCACTGGGAGTCTTGGGACATGTCTCCTTTAGGTAAGGGGGAGCTACTGAACAGTGTGACAAATTGGATGTAGCCTACCCTCAAGCTACATGCTTACCTGTGACTAGCAAGAGATAATCACCACTTGTTGATATGGTGATATATTAGCTTCAGAAATGAATTTAGGTAAATAATAAATGAATCCAGAATAACTTACCAATACTAAAAATGATGACAATGATAGTAATGATGATGATAAGGATAATAGCAGCTAATATATTTGACTACTTACTATGGGCCTGTAAGACTATGCCTTATAGAAATGAGCAAGGTGGTCCTGTCCTAAGAGAGCTTACATAGGAGAGGATTTGACTTGGACTCCTGGTACTTTTGGAATAAACAGTAGGGGTATCTAAATATGCTGGCATATCAGGAAATGCTTCCCACAGGAGGCTGTGTCAACATGTCTTTAAGAGTGAGTTGGGTAAAGAATAAAAAATACAAAAATTAGCTGGGCGTGGTGCCACGTGCCTGTAATCCCAGCTATTCAGGAGGCTGAGGCAGGAGAATCGCTTGAACGGGGGAGGTGGAGGTTGCAGTGAGCTGGAGCGCCACTGCACTCCAGCCTGGGCAACAAGAGCAAAACTCTGTCTCAAAAAAAAAAAAAGATGTTAGGGGGAAAATGAGGTATTTAATTGGAAGCCAAAAAAGTGTAGGTTGGTTTCACCACTAAAACAGAATGGAGCACCACCATGGTCACATCCTGTTTATTTTAAAAGAATGGAATCTGATTTTCCAATTAACCAGGAAGGATTTAAGTGGATTCTTGGATCCAGCTTTTCTCTCACTCTCTGGAAGCCACATCCATGATTCCTCCATGCAAATTTTTTATTCCCAGAACAGCTGGCTCCGAAGTGATTCCACACTAATTTCACACTTCTGTGTTGACTCCTCAAAAAGTAAAATATTGAGATTCTTAAAGATGTCAGTAAAAAATAAGTAAAAGCATTGTGTTTCCTGCAATTGAATTTGTAGGTGTGTTTTTCAAATAAAATTATGATGGTGTTGAGTAGTTCATATTATAGAGTAGCTGACAGCATCAAAATATGATTATTTGCAAATCTGTAAGTACTAATATTCTTAATATATGGCAATAATTTAGAGAAAAAAGTAAACTGCAGTAGAAAATTTCCAATTAAATCTGTGGATTTTGGTAAAATTACTTCCTCTAGCGATTAAAATGGCATTGTAATGGTTGGCAAAGTTCCCGGATTTGGACATGAAAGTACAGAGCTATTTTAATAGCACTATTGTGTTCAGGGTGTGGAATTGGATTCTTGACCTCAGTGCTTCTTGGAGCAGGGGGTGGGCAGTATTAGTGTGATTTGTCTGTCTTTCTCTTCCTATCTCCTTTCTTTTCCCTCTTTCCCTGTTTCCCTTTCCTTCTGTTTCTTTTTTTGTTGGATCAGTATATTGAAATATTGTGAGATAGTACTCCTATAGGAATTATTATGGTGCACAGATTTTTTTTTTTTTTTAAGACGGTCTCATTCTGTCACCCAGGCTGAAGTGCAGTGGCATGAACATGGCTCACAGCAACCTCGACCTCCTGGGTTCAAGCAATCCTCCTGCCTCAGGCTCCTGAGTAGCTGGGACTACAGGCTGAAGCCACCAAGCCCAGCTAATTTTTAAATTTTTTGTAGAGAGGGGTCTCGCCATGTTGCTCAGGCTGGTCTGGAACTCCTGGGCTCAAGTGATCCTCCTGCCTTGGCCTCCCAAATTGTTGGGATTACAGACGTAAGCCACTGTGCATGGCCAGAACATTATATTAAATACTTTGAAAATTAAGTTTTAAAAGAGATTTCTCTGTTTGTTTGTTTGTTTTTTTTTTTTTTTGAGATGGAGTTTTGCTCTTGTCGCCCAGGCTGGAGTGCAATGGCACAATCTCGGTTCACCGCAACCTCCGCCTCCTGGGTTCAAGCGATTCTCCTACCTCAGCCTCCTGAGTAGCTGGGATTACAGGCGTCCGCCACCACCCCTGGCTAATTTTGTATTTTTGGTAGAGATGGGGTTTCTCCATGTTGGTCAGGCTTGTCTCAAACTCCCAACCTCAGGTGATCTGCCCACCTCGTCCTCCCAAAGTGCTGGGATTGCAGGCGTGAGCCACCGTGCCCGGCTGAGATTTCTCTGTTTTTAAGGAAAAAATTTTAAAAATGTATTGGTTCCATATTTTTAAAAAATTTTATTTTCTTCAAATTCCATTCCATGTCATTAGACAGGGTCAATAATATTGGTCCACCTAGTATTCTGTAGTTTGTAATTTGGTGAATACGTTTGAGTCTTAAATGTTCATAATATCAATTTAAATGACCTCAGCAAATTATTGGTGAGTTGAGAGTCATCTTGCCTATTCTTTTGGTCCATATAATGCCTTGTAACTGTCTGCCAGTTGTAAATTAGACATAGGATTGTTTTCTCTCCATGTCATGACTGTATGGAGCAATGATGAATCTTCTTGAAAGGGTATGTAGAAAGTAAAAAATATTTAGTGCCTAGGCACTGAAGGAGGCTCTGAGGGAACACACAGGGGTGAGGGAGCAGACAATGTGTGTTGAGAGCTTAGGTAGAGACATGTGGGGTGGGGGGATCTCGAGAAGACTCCCAGAGAAGATGACATACAGCTGAGTGTTGAAGATTTAGGGGGATAGGGATGTGCCTAGACACCAAGTCTGAGAGCACAGATGCACACGGAGACTTCCACTTGAGGACAAGGCTTTATTTCTGCTTTGTTTACTATTATATCTCCAGTGTCTAAAGCTTCATTTAGCTTGTAGTAGACACATAATGCACATTTGTTGAAATAATAGGTTAAATTAATTGTAAGGGGTTCTATGCCTCTGAGTAGGGTTTCACTTGGGGAGTGGTCAGAAATAAAATATTTTGTAAGTGATAATAAGATTTGGATTTTATGCTAAAGATAATGGGGAGTCATTCAGTGATTTAAAGTCTGGTAATGATGTGATAGAACCGATGTCCCTGTTAAAGTTGGATAGGAGGGTGCTCCAATTAGATGCAGGGAAATTAGTCGTGAGAGTAGTGTAGCACTTTATATGAGAGTTGGTGGCAGCTAGAGTGGTGATCCAAATAGACAAGAGAGGGTGAATTTAAGAGATATTAAGATAGAGTCAGGAGGACATGGTGACCAACTTGGAGCATGAGGATAGAGGTAGATGGAGGATGGATGATTCCGAGGTGCTTGGCTTGGCTGACGTATATGGATGCTGATGATGTGGATTATGATTGGGAATGAAGGTGGAGAAACATTTGGATAGATTGTAATGAATTGAGTTGTAGAGATGTTTGCTTCCAGACACATAGTGGAGCTGTTTAAGAGGTTAATATGATTTTGAGTTCTAGTGTTTGGCTTACCTCTCTGGTAGTCCCTTTCTATTCTCTCAGTTCCACTTCTTTCAGGTACCCATTAAACGTTGGTATTTCCTGAGAGTCCATATTAATCACTTGTTTCCACTCCATTCCTATTCATCTGTTCTTTTGGCTTCAACTTTCTGCTCTGTTGCTGACTATCAAATTATTGTCTCCAGACAAGACTTTTGTCCTGAGTGCCAACTGTTCAGTCTAACTGTCTACATGTTGTTTCAATCTGGGTATTCCCCAGGCATGTAAAGATCAATGTGTACAAATAAGGACTGCTCATTTTCTTCCCCCATTTCTTTTACAATGTAGAGAAAAATGGTCAAGAGCACAAATGCTAGAGTTAGACTCTCTAGATTTGAGTCCCATATGTCACTTACTAGCTTTATGACCCTGTGCAAATTATCTGACTTTTGTGTGCTTCTGTTTTCTCATCTGTGAAGTAAGAATAACAATAGTACCTACCGCATAGGATATTATGAGATCAAACAAGTTAATGCATATAAAGCTATCAGATTGGTGCTGGCACATGGTAAGCACTATGTTAACCAGATCTTCCTTTATTTCTTGCCCTGGTTAGTGATACCATTGTTCAACCAGCTGCCCAAACCAGAAATGTGACATTTATCCTAACTCTTCCATATCACTACATCAGAAGGAGATTCATCAGAAGGAGCGGCATCAGAAGGAGATTCCATATCAAAGCAATAATTAAATCCTGCCATTTGTCTTCTTTCCATCTCTACCATTACTGCCTTGGACTTGACCTTTATTATCTTCTTTCTGAATGACCTAGACTGGCTAGTGACTAGTGACTCATCATTCTGTCTTTGATCTTTCTCTTTTTCAATGTTCTCTATATATCCCCAGTGATTATTCTGAAATGCAAATGTGATCACTTAAAACTCTATAGTGCCTTCTTGTTCTCACAGAAAATAGACAAACACAAACTACCAGTAAAGACCTCTGAGGTCTGTTCTGGCTTCCTTCTCTAGACTCTTCTCTATCTCATTCTGATCCCTCTTTAATGTTTACAGTTCTGTGATGTTTTGTGCTACTCTGGTCTTCCATGTCTTCGTACATCTGGTTTTCTGTGGAAGGCCTCCTACCTCATATTTCTTCTCAGATATTGTTTCTGGCAGCTCCTCCAAGCAGGGTAGATATTCTTTGCTGTGTGTTGATACGGTATCTTGTGTGGAACTTAAGCATAGTACCTGTTATGCTTATTATAGTTATTTTTTATTTGCAAGTTGTCTTCCTCCAAGGCTGAGCTTCTTTATTTTTGAATACATTGGCTCCATGAATCAACTTCTAGGAAACTATGAGTTATGCCCCCATCTTCAGTTAAGGGCAGATGTTACACATTTATTTACTGTACAGATTGTCTGGTTAACAATCATTTACATCTATATTGAAGAGACCATCTCTGTAGTTACTTTATTTGCTGCCAGGGGGGAATTTTTTGGAGTTTTGTTGATACAGCTAGTGTGCTGTCCTTTTTCAGGCTTCCAAAGGTCATTCTTTTCCTAGTGGAACAATAACTATATTTCCTGGTAACTCAGTTACTGGAAGAGCCAATAAGAAATGTCATCAAGGTGGTTCTTAAACCATAGTGTGGGAATTGTACTCTATTTTTTGTCTAGGAGTCAGGAAGCTGTGAAAGAGCATTGACTTATTGCCTGAAGACCAGCTGTTAACACTGAAGATTAATGCTTTATTGAGATGGGTTGAGAGAAAAGAAAGGCATTTGATTTGTAGCTGGCATATGGCATCCAGAGGGAAGCACTTTCTCTGACTAAAAATCTGTACAGTTCAACCACAAATAAGGCATTTGGGCAATATAACAGAATCAATTTAATAACACTGAGTTTTCAGGTTACTCTTTGAAGGTACATTTTGCAGGAAAAATGGCATACATATTTTATTTTTATATAGATTTATTAGAAAATAAATTAAAAGTATGTAGTCTAAATCCAAAGTAATACTAAAGGAATAGTCATTATTTTTCCAGCATTAATTTAAAAAATGTTTTCCCATAAAACATGCTTACAGGTTTTCCCATAAAATATGCTTATGGGAGAAAAATCTATTGCACAGAAAATGATACAATTCAGTTGGATGGTGGTGCTCAGTGGCTAATGAATTATTCAATATTGTTCATGTCAGTGCTTTGGCTCCCTGTTGCTGAAGGCAGGCATGAGGGCTTTCCCAACCCTTGTAAGTCATCAACACTAAGAGGATAGTTCAAGTGGGGTCTGTGGCTCCTATCTTCAAATTCCAGTAGCAAAATGTTAAAATATTGTATGTAGGTGCTTAGTTTTTCAAGGCAAATGAATACTATAGTATCAAGGAAAACACACTGTGGCTGTGTTATATCAAAAATAATAGTAACATTTTCCCGTGGTGCTTGGGTTTTAAAATTTTAAAATTGTTGGCGTATGTTGCATTTCATTTGATCCATACAACTTGGACCATAGTTAGCATTATCTCAGTTTAGTAGTAAAAGAAATGGGTTCTGAGAGAATTTTGCCCATTCAGTGGCAGAGCTAATATTCAAAGCAAGGTTCTGTGTTTCTCACTTGAGGACTCATCTCCTTAGTTCACACAGCAAGAGTGTGCTGGGCCATCAGAAGGAGATGTATCTTTAGGATGGCCAGATTAGCTGCTCACTCTTCAGAAGAGAGAAGCTTTTCTTTAGCACTTTGTTGTACTTCAGAGATGCCTGTGAAGCGGGAGAGACTTCCAAATAGTAAAATTTGATTATCAAAATTTTTGGCTTTTTGTGAGAATGTATCTGTCAGAGGTAGGACTGGTGAGAGCCATGAAGGGAACTAGTAACTGTGAGTTAATAAGAAGGGGGTTGGATACCGGAATCTATTTATTACTCTTAATGAAAAGGTCTGTTTGCTTAATAAAAAAATGTAGAGAAAAATGTTAGATGTATCTGTGGATTTTTAGTCAGCACACAATTATTTGCTATTTATAATGTTTGATATGTTCTATTTTGCTTTACCAGTGTTCACAGGGATTGTTACTAAATCTGCATATAAATTTATGGTCACAAGCATGAATTGAAACAGGTCTCAGCATGAAGGTATAGAGTGACTAAACCTTTTTTTGTTCTTTCTTCTCTCTGTCCTTTCTTCTCTGCCTTTTTTTCTTGAAGAAAATATTTTATTGACTTGTTAAATGGCGTTATTCAGGCCATTCATCATTTTTCCTTGGCATTTTATACATCCTGAAATTTCACTCATGGTCCTCATGGCTCAAACAGATGCCCTCCAGCTCCTTTTCTTTTTATATCCCGACTTAAATTTTTTTTTATTATTATTGTACTTTAAAGTTCTGGGATACATATGCAGAATGTGCAGGTTTGTTACATAGGTATACGTGTGCCATGGTGGTTTGCTGCACCCATCAACCTGTCATCTACTTTAGGTATTTCTCCTAATGCTGTCCCTCCCTTGACCCTCCACTGCCTGACAGGCCCTGGTGTGTGATATTCCCCTCCCTGTGTCCATGTGTTCTCACTGTTCAGCTCCCACTCATGAGTGAGAACATGCGGTGTTTGGTTTTCTGTTCTTGTGTTAGTTTGCTGAGAATGATGGTTTCCAGCTTTATTCATGTCCCTGCAAAGGACATAAACTCATCCTTCTTTATGGCTGGGTAGTATTCCATGGTGCCATCTAGCTCTTTACTCTGGAGTTTTGCTTTTTTCCCTCCCTCAATTCATTTTGATTCTCAAATTAACCTCTTCCTTTTTGGTTTAAAATAAAACAAACAAAACAAAGTAGATGCTTTGTTTATTTTGATTAAATTTTAAATGATTGTTGAAGCTATCTAAACTACCAGTTATTCTAATATAGCACATGAAGAATATTAAAAGTTATTTAGTTATATGTATTTAAATATATTCAAATCATCATTATAAGGAGACTATTGTTCTTTCTCTTTTCTGAACTCCAATGTAGTTTGTCTTCCCTTCTTTAATGGTTTTCATGAATATGTTTTGTTCCCATTAGGTTCCAAATTCCTGGTGTCTACCCAGCATGAGTCCATGCCCACAGCGTCTCCCTAGCACTTCTTAATTTCTCAGTGAATTTTTTTCATTGAATAAATAATGCTATTTCAGTGGCATTTTCAAAAGCACGTGCAAATCTGTAATTTCACTATTTTCTATTGTAGTCATATACACTGACATTCTAAATGAACTTTGGTCCTTGAAGTCAATGAGAAAAGTCATTAACTCAAGGTTGTTCAGTACTATTTCCTCTGTCAGAACATACAGTAGCACTTGCCAAATAAATTAGTTGTAGTGGGAGAAATTTGGCTTGATTCTATCTTTTTGACTCTCCATTCCAAACTATCAGTGCAGCTAAACGCTTGGGTTTTGGAGCATTCTCACTGTCCTTTGCCTATTTTATAAGCTGCTGTTCATTGAAATCCCATCTGTGTTGAAGCTCTGTTCTGCCAAATTTCCTACAAAACTCATAGTATGCCACGTGCCATTATTGCCCACTGAATTGTTGAGTAACATATCCTGACTTGAGGCCAGTGGTTTTCAAACCTTGGTGAGCATCAGAAACATCTGAGAGCTTGTTAAGAGTACAAATGCTGCATGCCTTCCCCTGAATATAATGAATCTGTAGCTTCAGGAGTAGTCCTGGGTGTCTGTGGTTATAACACTTTCTGGTGGGCCTGGAACCACATTTTGAGAAACACTGCCATTGAGTGAAAAGTTTATTTTGAGTGGAATTCTGTGATGATTCCTCTAAAAGTTGTGAGACATTCTAAATGTGTTTATGAACTGTGCTATAGATATGTTTATGAATTCTTTGACATTGCAGAATCAGCAATAATTTATGTGGCATTGCAGATGTAATGTTATGTAGTACTCTCTTTGCTGCAGTTTTATTGGCTTAGTGTTTAGTAATATGCCATTTGAAATATGAACTTGATCAAAACCTCCATTTATCAGGAATAAGAACAAATGGAATGAGAACAAACAAAACTCAAGTTGCAATGTTTGTTTTCTGCTGTTAATTTCTACAGACGAAATATCTGTTTCTGCTTGATCTCACGTTTTATGTGTCCTTTTTTTTAGACAAGAGTCTCACTCTGTTGCACAGGCTGGAGTGCAGTGGTGTGACCTTGGCTCACTGCAACTCCGCCTCCTAGGCTCAAGCGATCCTCCCACCTCAGCCTTCTGAGTAGCTGGGACTAGAGGCCCACACCACCATGTCTGGCTGGCTAATTTTTGTAGGTTGTTTTTTTTTTTTTTTTTGGTAGAGCTGGGTTTTTGCTACATTGTCCAGGCTGGTCTCGAACTCCTGGGCTCAAGCGATTCAACAGCCTCGGCCTCCCAGAGCGCTGGAATTACAGGTGTAGACCACTGTGCCTGGCCTTGTTTCCTTTTATTGGAGAAAAATGTCAGTATATTTAGAGGATACAATCTAATGTGCCTTTAGTAATGGTCAGTATTTGACGGTGCTAATATTGATCTTGAGGCCAAAGGGTGTACTGGGTTTTTTAATTATCAAAAAGAGTTTAAGAATTAATTTCAGTATCAAATATTTTCTTTAATGCTGATTCTCTGAAAATCAAAATTAATTGATAATACACAGGAACTAAGTGGAAACTTTTATAAATTTCAGCTAGATGAATGAATGGCATATTCCAATGAGGTCATTATGATAATATACATGGATTTCTATGCAATCAATATAAGGACCTCCTTCTTTTTTCTTAATTTTGAAAATGCTTCTTTTATTAAGATGGGCCTATCATTTTTTGGATAAGTGATACATTGAAAGGTTGGGAATTAGGAGAATTGCTGTGGAACTTGGTTTATGAATGTATAGGTGATCGGAATTCCTTCATGACTTAATCGATATTTCTTACTTTTTTTAGGGACTTTCTTCCTCGCGGGTCGGGCATTGTAACAAGACGACCTCTTGTGCTACAGCTTGTTACTTCTAAAGCAGGTAATGAATGAAGATGTCTACCACATGGATGGGCATATCCTGTGGCACCTTTTGCCTTCATAGGTGTGGGGTTGTACCAATAGAAACGTGTTTGTGGTCACCCCACTGTTAGCAGCTGCCCACATTTCTCTCCAGAATGCTGCCTTCTTCGTTGATCTTTTGATTACATTAAAGGGGATAGTTTCATGGATTTTTAAAAATACCTACTTAAAAAATTTTTTATTGCTCATTGTAATCCATCTATATAATTTTACAGTACAGCACAACCACTAATACTCTTTTGGTATGCTTTCTGTGTGTGTGTGTGTGTGTGTGTGTGTGCATGTGCACTTGGGGATTAACTTATAAAATTCAACAACCATATAATATCTGTATGGATGTGTATGTGCGTATCTATATTTACACCGTGCTATGCTTGCTCCTCTCTCTTACACCATGATAATTTGATAGGTAAATGATGCTTGTTTTTATTTTCATTTTATTTTAGCAACTGGTGATGTTGAATTTTTTTTTCAGGTTTCCTTGCCATTTGTATTTCTTCTCTTGTGAACTGGCCATTTTTCTTTTTCCCCATTTCTTTTTGGGGATTTTACTACTTTTCCTATCAATTTCTTTGAATGCTTAAGACTGAAGCACCTCATAAAAATCATCTATCATAAATTGTAAATATTTTTAATAGCTTGTTAAAGATACCGTTTACATACCATATAACTTGACCAAATAGAAGTTAACAGTTCAATAGGTTTTAGTCTTTTCACAGGTATATGCAACCATCTCCACAATCAGCTTTAGGACTGTTTGATCACTCCCAAAAGAAAGCCTGCATGCTTCTGCTGTCACCCCTTTTCATAACACCTTTTCCCACCACTCCAGCATAGGCACTACTAACCTATGTTCCGTCTCTATGGATTTCCCTATTCTGGACATGTCATATGAATGGAATCATTTAATATGTGGTCTTTTGTAATAGGCTTTTCTTGCTTGGAATAATCTTCAAGGTTCATCCATGTTGTAGCATGTATTGGAACTTCATTTCTTTTTATGGCCTAACATATTTCATTGTCTGGATAGACCACATTTTGTTTGTCCATTTATTAACTGAGGAGCATTTGAGTTGTTTCCACCCTTTGGTTCTTATGAATAATGTTGTTATAAACATTCATGTACATGTTTCTGCGTGGACATGTGTTTTCATTTCTCTTAGAAATATACCTGAATATAATTACTGGGCCATGTAGTAACTCTATGTTTAATTGTTTAAGGAACTGACAGACTGTTTTCAAAGCAGCTGCCCCATTTTACATTCCTACCAGCAGTGTATGAGGGTTACAGTTTTTCTATATCCTTGCTAACCCTTGTGGGTAAGAAGTGATATCTCATTGTGGTTTTGACTTGCATTTTCCTAGTGACTAAGGATACTGAGCATCTTTTCATGTGCTTAATGATCATTTGTATATCTTATTTAGATAAATGTGTATTCATTTCCTTTGCCCAGTTTTAAATTTGGTTATTTGCCTTTGTATTACTGAATTGTAACAGATATATATTAGATACAAGTCCAATATCAGATATTTGATTTGCATTTTTTTTCTATTTTATAGGCCCTTTTCATTTTCTTGACAGTGTCCTTTGAAGCACAAGATTTTTTTATTTTGGTGAAGTCCAATTTATCTACTCATTCTTTCATTTCTCATTATTTTTGTATATATCTAAGAATCCTTTGCCAAAACCAAGGTTATAAAAGTTTATTCTATGTTTTCTTCTAGGAGGTTTATAGTTTTGATCTTACACTTAAGTCTTTGATCTATTTTTTAAAATTACTAATTTTTAAATTTGAAATTTCATTTTACATTTGGGGATAGGTGGAAGTTTGTTATATTGCATAATATGTAATGCTGAGGTTTGGGTTTCTAGTGAAACTATCAACCAAATAGTAAACATAGTCCCCAATAGGTAGTATTTGAGCCTTCACCCCTCTTCCACTTTTCCCCTTTTTGGAGTTCTTTGCGTCTGTTTTTCCCATCTTTATGTCCATGTTTACCCACTGTTTAGTTCACACTTATAAGTGTGAATGTGTGGTATTTTATTTCCTATTTCTGTTATTTCTCTTAGAATAATGACCTCCAGCTCAGTCCATGTTGCTGTGAAGGACATGATTTCTTTTTTTTTTTCACTGTACCCTAATGATACTGTTATTTTGGTTTAGGGAATGCAATTTTTTTTTTTTAATTATACTTTAAGTTCTAGGGTACATGTGCATAACGTGCAGGTTTGTTACATATGTATACTTGTGCCATGTTGGTGTGCTGCACCCATCAACTCGTCATTTACATCAGGTATAACTCCCAACGCAATCCTTCCCCCCTCCCCGCTCCCCATGATAGGCCCCGGTGTGTGATGTTCCCCTTCCCGAGTTCAAGTGATCTCATTGTTCAGTTCCCACCTATGAGTGAGAACATGCGGTGTTTGGTTTTCTGTTCTTGTGATAGTTTGCTGAGAATGATGGTTTCCAGCTGCATCCATGTCCCTACAAAGGACACAAACTCATCCTTTTTTATGGCTGCATAGTATTCCATGGTGTGTATGTGCCACATTTTCTTAATCCAGTCTGTCATTGATGGACATTTGGGTTGATTCCAAGTCTTTGCTATTGTGAATAGTGCTGCAATAAACATACGTGTGCATGTGTCTTTATAGCAGCATGATTTATAATCCTTTGGGTACATACTCAGTAATGGGATGGCTGGATCATATGGTACTTCTAGTTCTAGATCCTTGAGGAATTGCCATACTGTTTTCCATAATGGTTGAACTAGTTTACAATCCCAGCAACAGTGTAAAAGTGTTCCTATTTCTCCACATCCTCTCCAGCACCTGTTGTTTCCTGACTTTTTAATGATCGCCATTCTAACTGGTGTGAGATGGTATCTCATTGTGGTTTTGATTTGCATTTCTCTGATGGCCAGTGATGATGAGCATTTTTTCATGTGTCTGTTGGCTGTATGAATGTGAAGGACATGATTTCATTCTTTTTTATGGCTGCATAGTATTCCATGATGTATGTGTCCCCTATTTTCTTTATCCAGTTAAGTGTTGGTAGACTTAGGTTGATTCCACGATTTTGATATTGTGAATAGTGCTGCAGTAAACATACAAGTATAGGCATCTTTTTGAAATAATAATTTCTTTTCCTTTGGGTAGCTACCCAGTAGTGGGATTGCTGGGTCAAATGGTAGTTCTATTTTTAGTTCTTTGAGATCTCTCTATACTGTTTTCCATAGGGGTTGAACTGATTTACATTCCCACCAATAGGTTGTAAGTGTTCCCTTTCCTCTGCAGCCCTGCCATCATGTGTTATTTTTGACTTTTTAATAATAGCTGTATTAGTCTATTTTCACACTGCTGTAAAGAACTGCCCAAGACTGGGTATTTTATAAAAGAAAGAGGTTTAATTAACTCACAGTTCAGCATTGTTGGGGAGGTCTCAGAAAACTTACAATCATGGTGGAAGGCAAAGGGGAAGCATGGCACCTTCTTCACAAGGTGGCAGGAAGGAGAAGAGCCCAGCAAAGGGGGAGGAGCCCCTTAAAACTATCAGATTTCATGAGAACTCTCTTACTATCATCAGAACAGCATGGGGGAAACTATCCCCCATTAATTACCTCCACCTGGTCTCTCCTTTGACATGTGGGGATTGTGAAGATTATGGGGATTACAATTCAAGATGAGATTTGGCTGGGGACACAAAGCCTAACCATATCAATAGCCATTCTGACTGGTATGAGATGATATCTTATTGCAGTTTTGATCTGTATTTCTTTGATGATTAATTATGTTGAGCATTTTTTTCTTATGTTTGTTGACTGCTTTTATGTTTTCTTTTGAGAACTGTCTGTTCCCATCCTTTGCCCACTTTTTTTTTTTTTTCCTTTTTGAGACAGAGTGTCACTCTTGTTGCCCAGGCTGGAGTGCAGTGGCGGGATCTTGGCTCACTGTAACCTCTGCCTCCTGGGTTCAAGTGATTCTCTTGCCTCAGCCTCCCAAGTAGCTGGGATTACAGGTGCCCACCACCCTGCCCAGCTAATTTTTTGTATTTTTAGTAGAGACGGGGTTTCACCATGTTGGCCAGGCTGGTCTTGAACTCCTGACCTCAGGTGATCCACCCACCTCGGCCTCCCAAAGTGCTGGGATTACAGGCATGAGCCACCACACCCAACCCTTTGCCCACTTTTTAATGGGATTATTTGTTTTTTTCTTGTCGATTTGTTTAAAGTCCTTATAGATTCTGGATATTAGTCCTTTATTGGATGCATAGGTTGCAAAAATTTTCTCTCATCCTGTAGATTGTCTGTTTACTCTGTTGATAGTTTATTTTGCAGTGCATAATGTCTTTAGTTTATTTAAGTCCCATTTACCTATTTCTGTTTTTGTTGCATTGCTTTTGGGGTCTTAGTGAGAAGTTCTTTTCCTGGGCTGATGTCCGGAGAAGTTTTTCCTAGGTTTTCTTCTAGAATTTTTATAGTTTGAGGACTTACATTTAAGTCTTTAATCCATCATGAGTTAATTTTTGTATGTAGTGAGAGATAGGGGTCCAGTTATTTTCTTCTGCATATGGTTAGGCGGTTTTCCCAGCACCATTTATTGAATAGGATTTTCTTTCCTCATTGTTTTTTGTTGACTTTGTCGAAGACGTGTTGGTTGAAAATATGTGGCTTTACTTCTGAGTTCTCTGTTCTTTTACACTGATCTATGTGTCTATTTTCATACAAGTACCATAATGTTTTGGTTACTATAGCCTTGTATAGTTTAGTATAGAGTAGTTTGAAGTTGGGTAATGTGATGCCTCTGACTTTGTTCTTTTTGCTTAGGATTGCTTTGGCTATTTGGGCTCTCTTTTTGTTCCCCGTGAATTTTAGTATTATTTTTTCTAATTCTGTGAAAGATGATGTTGTTAATTTGATAGGAATTGCATAGAATCTGTAGATTGCTTTGGGCAGTATAGTCATTTTAACCATATTGATTCTTCCAATCCGTGAGCATGGGATGTCTTTCCATTTGTTTGTGCTTTGATCCATTTTGAATTAATAATTTTATACAGTAAGTGTCCAATTTCATTTACTGCGTGAATATCCAGCAGTCCCAGCACAATTTGTTAAAAAGACTATTCTTTCCTCACTGTAGGATCCTGGCACCTTTGTCGAAAATCTGTTGACCATAGATACATAGGTTTATTTTTGGACTCTCAGTTCTATTCGACTGATGTTTATGTTTATCCTTGTGCTAATAGTGTACTCTCTTAATTACCCTTGCTTTATGGTAAGTTTCAAAATTGAGAATTGTGAGTCCTTCTACTTTGTTTTTTTTCGGGATTGTTTTGGCTATCCTGGATCCCTTGAAGTTCAATATGAATTTTAGAATCAGCTTGTTTTATCCCAGGAATGTAAGATTGGTTTAACATCTGAAAATCATATCAGTAGAATGAAAAAAAAAATCACAGGATTACCTCAATAGATTCAGAAAAAGTATTTGAGAAAATCCAACATGCATTCATGATAAAACTCTTAGTAAATAAAGGGGAAGGAACTTCCTCAACCTGATAAAGGGCATATATGAAAACCACGTAGCTAACTTCATACTTCATGGTGACAGACTGGATGCTTTCTGTCTAAAATCAGTAATAATACAAGGATGTCTGCTCTTGTCACTCTTATTCAACATTGTACGGTAGGTTCTAACCAGGACAGCTGGGGAAAGAAAGAAATAAAAGGCATCTACCCTGGAAAGGAAGATGTAAATTTATCTCTTTTTGAAGATGATGTGATCATATGTATAGAAAAACTATACATGTGAAAGAGTCCACTAAAAAACTGTTAGAACTACTAAACTATGTTAGCAAGATTTCAGGATACACTATCAATACACAACAATCAGTTTTTTTTTAAACTTTTATTTTAGGTTTGGGGGTGTGTGTGAAGGTCTGTCGCATAGATAAACCCATGTCATGGAGGTTTGTTGTACAGATTATTTCATTACCCAGGTTTTAAGTCCAGTAAGCCCAGTGCTCAGTAGTTATCTTTTCTGCTCCTCTCCCTCTTCCCACTCTCCACCTTCAAGTAGACCCCAGTGTCTATTGTTTCCTTCTTTGTGTTCAAAAATTATCCTCCCACTTGTAAGTGAGAACATGCAATATTTGGTTTTTTGTTCCTGCGTTAGTTTGCCAAGGACAATATAGCCTCCATAAAGACACACACATATGAATGTTTATTGCAGCACTATTCACAATAGCAAAGACATGAAATCTACCTAAATGCCCACCAATGACAGATTGGATAAAAAAAATGTAGTACATATACACCATGGAATACCATACCGCCTTAAAAAAGGACAAGATAATGCAGGAACATGGAGGGAGCTGGCTATATTGTTCTTTATTGTAATTCTCAGTTTCCTTTAGGTTTTGCCATCCTCCTGAATCTCAGTGATCTTCGTTCCTGTCCATATTCTGAATTCTATTTCTGTCATTTCAGCCAGCTTAGCCTGGTTAAGAACTCATGTTGGAGAACTTGTGTGATCGTTTGGAGGACATATAATACTCTGGCCATTTGAGTTACTGGAGTTCTTGCTTTGGTTCTTTCTCATCTCTGCATGTGGGGTGTTCCTTTAACTGCAGTGTAGATTGAGTACAGTTGATAGACTTCTTTTCTGGATTTTTCACCAATTTAACAAAAGAAATGAAAAACTTATGCTATGAAAGCTATAAATTATTGTTGAAAGAAATTAGAGAAGATCTAAATATTTGGAAAAACATTCCTTGCTCAATGATTGGAAGATGTAACTATGTTAAGATGGCAATACCTTAAAAACTGATCTACAGATTCAGTGCAATCCCTGTCAGAATCCTAGCTGACATCTGGAGAAATCAGATATTTTAAACTATTTTTATAATGTTATAAAATCTGTCTTAAGTTTGATTCAAAGGATACACTCAAGTCCTGTCATTTGACAAAAGTAAATTATTTGTAAATCTACAATGCAGCAGGCACTGTTTGTGGCCCTGAGGATATAAAAGTGATTAGGATAAAGTTTCTGTACTTCTGGTTATTTATATTCTGGATTTATTATTTTAAATATATAGAAGTTTTACTCATTATGGTTGTGAAATCTGTACATTTAGATTTTTTAAAAGTATTTAGCACAGTGCTCTTCACTTTCATACATAAAAAATTTTAAACAGTTCTTTACTTTATCTGAAATTTGTTTTCCTGTATGCTGAAACAATTTTTTTCCCAGTTCCCTTTATCTCATATTACAGTGTGGTAACTACTACCATCTATTTCTGAATATCTTTCTGCTTTATTGTACCAATTCCACAGTGTTTTACTTTTGTAGATTCATAATTTGCTTTAATATCTCACCTGGCAAGGCTCTAGTCCTCTCCTATTACTTTTTTTAAATTTAGGGGTTCCATTATAATTGTGTGGAAAAGTCTAGAAAAATTGTGTAAAGATGAAACTATTCTACTAGAATTATTTTGAACCGATAGATTTACTAGGGAATAACTGATACCTTAAAAATATTTGTTATTTTTTTCAATCCAAGGATCATACCGTACCCTTTCTTTTCCTTTCCTTTCCCTTCCCTTCCCTTCCCTTCCCTTCCTTTCCTTTCCTTTCCCTTTCTCCTTCCTTCCTTCCTTCCTTCCTTCCTTCCTTCCTTCCTCCCTCCCTCCCTCCCTCCCTCCCTCCCCCCCCCTTCTTCCCCGTCTCCCTCCCCTCCCCTCTCTGTCTGCCTCCCTCTCCCTCTCCCTCTCCCTCTCTCTCCCTCCTTCCTCTTCCCCTTCCTTCCTTCCTTCCTTCCTTCTTCCTTCCTTCCTTTCCTTCCTTCCTTCCTTCCTTCCTTCCTTCCTTCCTTCCTTCCTTCCTTTCTTTCTTTCTTTCTTTCTTTCTTTCTTTCTTTCTTTCTTTCTTTTTTTTTTTTCTTTCTTTCTTTTTTTTTCTTTCTCTCTCTCTCTCTCTCTCTCTCTCTCTCTCTCTCTCTCTTTCTTTCTTTCCTCGTTTTTGAGATAGGGTCTCACTCTTTTACCCAGGTTGTAGTGCAGTGGCATGATCATTGCTCAGTAACCTCCAACTCCTCAGCTAAAGCGATCCTTCTGCCTCTACCTCCCAAATAGCTAGGACTACAGTCATGCACCACCATGCAAGGCTAATTTTTAATTTAATTTTTTTTTTTTTTTTTGGTAGAGATGGAGTCTTGCTATGTTGCTTAGGCTGGTCTTGAACTCCTTGGCTCAAGTGATCTTCCCAAAGCAGTTTACCTGCATTGGCTTCTCAAAGTGCTGGGATTACAGGCATGAGCCATTGTACTCCCCACCAACCCCCCACCTTTTTCTTTGTATTTCTTAGTAAAAAATTTTTTCCTTTCCCTCACTTCAGGCATCCTATTAAAATTTTTGATGGTTTCATATAGCGTTCATGCTTTTCTAGATAGGATATTCATTTTTATGTTTTATTGTTCTTGTAGTTTACATAGGTTATTTTAAAATTATATTTTGAAACTCCTTATTGCTGATCTTAAAAGCCGTTGCATTTTAAACTTTTTAATTAACCATCTTATTCCACATTTGGTAGATTAAAGTGTTTTAAATTTATTCTCTTGGGTATTTTAGTTATACAGCCATTTCATTTGCACTTCTTAATTTATTCAGTAAATACTCATCATGCAAATACTGGAATGGCTGAGAAAAGAGACATTGACTAGAATATTAATAAATTTCTTTGCAGTGGGGGCCTTTTGGTGAGTATAGACCTGGGAAAATATTCTTACATATTGAGCTCTTTCAAGGTCTAACGTGCTTCTTTCCCATACCCTTTTGCCTTGTGTCTTCTAAGTCCTTGACCATTCCTTCTTTTATTCCTGTTAATCAGTGAGGATCATACCACACATAGCACATCACTTTTCAGGCAAAGTAGACTAGAAATTGTTTCTTCAGAGAAGACTTTCTGTCTACTGTCTTTCAGGTACCTCAAAAAGGGGCTTTTGCATTACAGCACTCCACTCTGGCTGGTGTCAGCTGAAAACTGGGCTAATATGTTTTCATCCGAAGTGAACTTGTTCATAGAGAAATCTCATGTGACTGCAGACTTGGGTTGACGGTGGGCTAATAAAATGGGGGAAAGAAGCAATCTGGGGTGTGTGTTCACTGCTCATGCAGTTGCTTGTGCCTTCAGATCTTAATTGGGACATAAGTATGACTTCCTTTTGATTCATTCATTTATTCAACAAATATTTATTGAATGATTACTAGGTGCCAGGCAAATATTACTGTCATCATGGGGCTTACATTCTAGCTGGAGAGAAACCAACAATGAACAAAACAAATACACAGAATGTTAGATGATAAAGAAAGTGAGCTTTCAAGCCATGCTGATATTTATGTAGGCAGAGGTAAGTTAGAAGGTTGTAAATGGGAGCGGCTTATGTGTTTGAAGTTTAGCAAGGAGGCAAGCAGGGCTGGAGGTGGATGAATGAGAAGGGGTGGCAGGAAATGGGGTAGAGATCTACTGTTGCTGAAACAGTAAGAAAGCTGATTGGGGAGGGTCTTGTGAGCCAGCGATGATGAAAGGGAATGTGATAGAAGCATTAGCGCCTGAAAGTGGGGGCCACTGACTGTAAGTGAAAGAAAGGATAGTGTGATTGACATATTGGAGAGCGAGCTAGGATAATTCCTTTATACACAAGGAGGACGGGAAGACACCTCCTCTATTGCAACCAAATGGAAAAAAGAAAATGTGGGCAGCTGTGGATATGTCTGTACTTTTAGCGGTAGAGAGTTAAGGGATTCTTCATTTGCTGACTTTATTCTTTCCAGGAAGTAGAAGATAAGGTATTTGCTGATAGTAATCATTTTCTCTTCTCATTTCCATTAGTTCTGTCTCTCATTCCTCTTCAAAGTTTTATTACTATTGGCTAGGACTTCAGAACCATGCCTTTCTCCTAGTTGTGATGAAAATGCCTTTTGTGTTAAACTATGCATATATTATTTACTGTTCATTTGTCCTGGTGAGGAATTATTTTATTTTAGATTTTAAAAAGATTTTAAAGCATAACAAATAGGTGTGTCATTTTCTTGAGTGCCATTTTGGCATCTGTTGAGATGATCTATTGAGTTACAAAACTCTTTGACATGTTTACCCTTACATTTATAGATTTCTTATTTAAGCATCCTTGCATTTTAAAGATATACTTGATTATAGCAATTAATACTTTTATTGTACTATTGAAGTAATTCCACTAATTTATTTACGTTATTTACATTTCATTGTCTCCATAAACATTTATTTATTATTGTCAAGGTATTGAATCAAAGCTATACTAGTCAGCATAGAATAAGTTAGTAACTCTCCCTCTTCTTCTCTTTTACTTTCTTCTATTAGTTTTTGCAATTCTTAAATGCCCAGTGACACATTTTAGTCTCTGTTTCCAATTAAGGAGCGCTGCTAGCCTTGCTTTTTACAAAGGGTATGTCTTTGACTCAGGGCTTCAGAGCTAGCAGCTATGGTAAGAGCTTAGGCAAGGTTAGACCTGGGGATGTGGTGTCACCTGGGTCCACAGGTGTGGGATGTCAGGACACTCAGGGACTATCCAAAATCATGTGGATACTGAGTGTCCAATGCAGTGACTTCTTCATAACCCTAGAAAGTCTTATAATGAGATTGGCAGGCCCAGAACAAATACTATGTAGGAAACTATAATGATAAGTAGCTACCATTTTTTGAGCATAATCAGCATTACCAGCACTGTACATTTTGATGCTATTTTCATTTAATCCTTACAAAATCTTCTGAGATAGATATTATGATTTCCATTTAGAATAAGAGACCCATTTTAGAAAAAGAGACCTAAGCAATTTATCCAAAGCCACAAGGTTGGTAGGAGTGGGGATTTTTACTCGTATCTGTATGATACTGCTAATACTGCATTTTAAAAAGAGAAAGCTCCCAGTGCTTGCTTTTATATTTGCAGAATATATTATATATTTTATAGTATATTGTTTAAAAAAGAATAATTATATGAATATTAAGTATTATTTGGTTAATTCAGAATTACTATCTAATTTCCAACACAATGCGTATTTAGTAATATTTAACTGCTTGTCTCCATCTGCTGCTGTATTAGTTGCTAAACTGAGCCAAAAAATTAGAGGCCCTAAGCCTTATTCAGCATAATTTGTTATAGGACATTTAGTACTTAGTACAGAAGAGCATTTCAAGATATCACATAGTATTGCGAGAAAGGTAAGGAAAATCACGGCTTCTTTTTTATTAATAAAGGTAAAAATTTTAAGTGCTAGGTCAAGGTAATTTGGTTTCAGAGAGGGACATTTCTGAAGGTGTGGCTTGGGAGGACAAGAGACAGACAAAACATTGATGAGGTGTTGGGTGATGACTGCAGTGTCCTGAGCAAGGGAGCAGGAGAGGGTCTTTGTAAGACAATGGGACAGTTTCAGTGCGTTGTGGCTTCCTCCAGTGCCATGTTGACACTGGCTTATGCCAGCTCCTAAGATCTGATTGTGTGCCTCTCTTCCCATGTCCGTATTCAGTGACATCATGATGGTAGCTAGAAATTAGTCATGGTTGGAGTATTTACACTTCAGAAATTGGCAAATGCTACAAATCAAAACTGTTTTTTCCCCCACCTAGGGAGCCAGTTGTTAAGCATTTACCAGTACACCACTAATTCTTCCTTTCTCAATACCTGATCTTACTGTTTGCTGGTTAAGCTGTAAACAGGCAGAGAAAGCAAATGTACCTGAGGGTAATTTGATGAACTGTTGAGCACATTTAACATATTACAGTGTTGCCAATTTAAGAAATGATCCATTTGGAATTTGATATGGCCCCTGAAGAAAGTTTTTTTTTTTTTTTTTTTTTTTTTTTTTTTTTTTTTAAGACACCAGAATACAAGTCACTCTTTGCATTAAAAGTTACTGTAGGCCGGGTGTGATGGGTCACGCCTATAATCCCAGCATTTTGGGAGGCCAAGGTGGGCAAATCACTTAAGGTCAGAAGTTCGAGACCAGCCTGGCCAACATGGTGAAACCACATCTCCACTAAAAACATGAAACAGCCGGGCATAGTAGCACACATCTGTAATCCCAGCTCCTTGGGAGACTAAGGCAGGAGAATCACTTGAACCCGGGAAGCAGAGGTTGCAGTGAGTCAAGATCACACCACTACACTCCAGTCTAGGCAACACAGTGAGACTCTGTCTCAAGAAAAACAAAAAACAAAAAAAGAAAGTTACTGTTGGCGGGTTATAATAGTAAACTCTGTGGATCAAGGTTAAGGACAAATGGTTTTGTCTCCTGGATAATTTTTCTGTGAAAATATTTCTCTAAATTCTACTATGTTGTTTACTTTTCTTTATTTCAATGACATTAGTATAAGAAAGGAAGATACTGAAAATAAGAAATCACCAAGTAAATAAGTTAAGAGTAACTTTAAATTACAGAAGTATTCTTTCTTTTATAGAAGGTTTTCTTGCTATTTCTTCCTTTCATGGATGTCAAATGTATTATTCATTTAATTTACCACCTTTATATTGCATCTATTACATAATGTAAAGGGTGTCCATGTTTTAAAATTTTTATATGACTTGTAATTTATTAGAGAATTATCAGTATTCAGTATTCAGTATTTGGGATCCTTGGTTGGAATTGCTATAAATAATTATCTTAATAAAGAAAGATACCCAGTAACAGAAATCAGAAAACTTGTTTGGAGGCATCTGGTAAGCAGCAAGGTAATGCGGAGACGCAAAGTTCAGGCAGCAGGTCTGAGACGCTGCAGAAAGGCTTGTGAAGGTGGTGAATCACCACATTCTGGGAGAGGGGCTCCACAATGGGGGTCACGTTTAGAGCAGCCTTAGAGCACTGCGAGTCTAGGCAGACTGAGCAAAAGGCAAGAGATAGCTTCCCACGACAATACTCAGGAGTCACTAATATGAGAACAATGTCAACTTTTCACAGATGAGATACTTTAAAGATGTTTATAGATAGTTAGACTTTAAGTTTTGATTTCTGTGCAATGTCCAGGACTTGTTCTCTAGTTTCATAAATTAGACTGATACATAGCAAAAAAACATTCAAATCTTGTTTTGAATAACAACATTGAAAATATTTTAAAACTACATTTCTCGCTTTGTTTTACATTTAAATATCTGAATTTAATTAAAATTGATATTTTAGAATAAGATAATCTGCTTTTGCAAAGGATTTATTTTATTTATTTTTTTCATTATAACAAATTAGCCTCGTGGTAAAAATTAATGTGCTTCTGAAAACATTCCTTCTTAAACTACAGCTTTGACCTTGTTCTACTTCACTGCTGGTTCCCTATTGCTGCTAAAGTGCAGGTTACAGATTCATAGTTTAAATCTCTTTAATATTGTTATTCTTAAATTTTAATGTGCATAAGATACACTGGGTAGGCTTCCTAAATATACTGATTCCTGGACATCATCCCTCAGAGGTTTGATTCATGAAGTCTGAAGTAGGGCCCAGGAACCTGCTTTATTTACTTATTTATTTATTTATTTGAGACATGGTCTCACTCTGTCACTCAGACTGGAGTGGAGTGGTGCCATCATGGCTCACTGCAGCCTTGATCTCCCAGGCTCAACCTATTATCCCACCTCAGACTCCAGAGTAGCTGGGACTACAGGGGTGTGCCACCACATTTGGCTAATTTTTCTATTTTTTGTACAGAGATGGGGTTTCAGCATGTTGCCCGGGCTGGTTTCAAACTCCTGGGCTTAAGCAATTCACCTGCTTCAATCCCAGCAAGCCCCCTAAACTGCTGGGATTACAGGTATGAGCCACTGTGCCCGGCCAGATCTGCATTTTCGAGGACTAGTATCAGTTGCTTCTAAAGCTGTTGGTCTTTGAATCACATTTTGAGAAACACTCTCAATGGTTTCATCAAATTATCTCACTATTATTTTCTTTCTCTAGATATTTTTACTTCTTCCTTTTAATAGAGTTTTTTTTTCTTTTTATGAAATGAGCAATTGTTCTTTTTATAATTGTCTAAATGTTCAGTCATGGTATCTGTACAGAAGTCTAAGCACGGTGCTTTGAACATAACCAGGCACTCATTCAATGTTGAACTCTGTTCTCTTGCTACCTGGGCATCTAGCTCAGATACCAGCACCCCTGGCTGTGGTGTTTCAAGACCTTTCACTATCAGAGGTTGAAATTCTAATAACTTCAAGGTTTTTTTTTTTTTTTGTTACATAACCAACCCACCTTCCAGGCATAAACAAAGATGAAAACCATCCCACTGAAATCCCTGTACAAACCAGTGGTGCATATACACTTGTCCCTTGGAGCTCGGCACCTCGTCCTTGATTTCTGATAAGCCAAGGAATTTCCATTGGCCCCATGGAATGTCAGACAGTTCTCAAGCACATAATTTTAATTCTGGAAACTGTAACTATCAAAATAAATTAAAATATATTTGGTGGGCCGGGTGCGGTGGCTCACGCCTGTAATCCCAGCATTTTGGGAGGCCGAGGTGGGCAGATCACGAGGTCAGGAGATCGAGACCATCCTGGCTAACATGGTGAAACCCCGTCTCTACTAAAAATACAAAAAAATTAGCCGGGCACGTTGGCGGGTGCCTGTCGTCTCAGCTACTCAGGAGGCTGAGGCGGGAGAATGGCGTGAACCCGGGAGGCGGAGCTTGCAGTGAGCCGAGATCCCGCCACTGCACTCCAGCCTGGGCCACAAAGCCAGATCTCCGTCTCAAAAAAAAAAAAAAAAAAAAAAAAAAAAAAAAATATATATATATATATTTGGTGGAGGAGTTGGATAATGAGAATGTTGAAATTTATCTTTCGGGGGGATGCTTTGTGATACTTTTCCTTGAATATTGGATACAATGTAATAAATGAACCTCCAAAGGTCCTAGTTGGAAAGACATGCTTATTAAATGGAGAGAGATGCAGATACATCATACATATATTAAGGTCAGACTTGGTCCAAATATTCCCACATTTGTAACCTATTTCACTGAGAGGTCAAAAATGGTTCTCTTTCTGAAATCTTATAAACCCTGTTTTTGAGGGGAAAAAAGGGTAGTTGGTGCTATCTGGGACTGTCATTCAGACCTACTTTAAATCTTATTTGATTGTGTTTTTTCAGGTCACTGTTCTTCTAATATTTGCATAGCTTAATAGATTCAACTTATCTTTATTTTATGCTTGGTTATTGGGATACCACAGTGAATTGCTGGTTATGTTAATTTTTTCTTCCTTTTTTTTCCTTACTGACAACACCCCAAAACTTATTTTTAACCCACTTTCTTTTGTTACTTTTTTCCCTTGGCTTAAGCATTTCTTAACAGACAAAATTTCTAGTAGTAAATTATGAACCTTCCAAAATTGAGAGCAATTTTTGCTCAATTCTCAAAGTTTTGAGAAAAGCAACTGACCCAAATTTTATTTCTTCACTGTTAGATCACTGCCTTTTAACACCACGTACATTTCCATTTAGTAGGGAAATTACTAAATCAAAGGTATTATATTTCTCTTTGAAGAGAAATAATATATTTCAGTAGAATTACCACTCATGATTGTGAGGCTAATGTGATTTTTGAATTGGTGATAATTTGTTGTATTTTAGGTCTATTTGTCTATTGTCTACTTTTGGAGGAGATATTGAGGTTTGTTGCTGCCTTGAGTTTCCAAACCAACAATTATTGTTCTCTGAACTTAGTTCCCTTTGGTCCATGTAACGTCTACTCCAGAATTAATGTCTGCTAAAAGAGATTGGATGGAAGAAAGACAAGTTCCTTAGTTTTAGGACTTTTCTTTTTTCTATTCCCTTCCTCATTCCCATTTAGAAAAAATAGATTGTCTTGAAGTAATTGATATTGAAGCAAACTAAAAGACAAACTGTAGAGTTGTTAATATCTATTTAAATCTGAGAGGAAGAAGTATAATTTTTTTTAAAGTAAGAACATGAATAGACTTGTTTTATATCATGCCTGTGTCTATAGTTGATAATAATTGTTACTTACCTACCCCTTCTTACTCGTATTGCTTTCTGTTGGGCCTCTAACAACAGAAATCATAGATCACAGATGCCCCTGTATTTGCATTTGTTAGGTGAGTTGGAGTAGTCTGGAAGGCATTTTCTCTGTCTTCCCTTCCTCAGGGGGCATGCTTTATCCTTCCTGCTGCTACAGCCTGTCTTCCTCCCCATGGCACTCTTATTGATCAGTAGGCATTGACCACGCAGAGAAGGACAGGTTATTTCATTTATTGTTGAATGTATGATCAGTGAGTTTAGGAAGCTTGTTGTTAGGGTGTCTGAACAGCGTAAGAACAGATGATAATTGGGTTACTCTGCTGATTTATAAGATGGTTTTGTACTTACTCTAGGTGTTTATTTTTCAAAGTGAACTAAATTCTCATTAAGTACTTTTCAAATAATTGTGTTAGTTTAATATTAACAGTCTCCTGCAAGCCTGGTGGAATTTTCTTCTCATTATTTTCCCAAAGTGTATTTGTTTCGTAAATTTTTATCTTTAAGTTTTTGCATTCATTTATTCATTCATCTCTTCATTAACAGATTTTGAATGCCTGTAGTGTGCTGCACAACAAAGAGGTTGCCAGTTTGTGTCTTGCAGACCATGTTTCAGTTGTTTTCCTGTTATTCTCATCTTGGCTAATATTTAAAGAGACCTGAGTTTTTTTGTTTGTTTGTTTTGTTTTGTTTTTAACCTCTGCATAATTAACACACTGCATGGATTGTTTCCCTCAGTTAACTTCAGTTTTTACTGTTACATTACATAGCAATTTGGGGTGATGCAATTCTTTACAAGCACCATAAACAGTTGGACTTAGAAGGAATGTGTCTCTGTAAGGCACGTTGAAAGCAACTTGAGAGTCTCTGTTCTTGGAAGAGTCTTTAATCTAAAGCATATCCACTACAATTTCCATTTTAAATGTCCATGTGCCCTTGTTCCTCTCATTCCCCATCAAAACCCTTTTTCTTGACGTGTATATGATATACCTGACTTTTCATCATTGTACTATTTTAACATTTTTATTTTTCTATGTACATGTCTACCAATATTTATATTAGACACCATGTAGGCATTTCATTGATCATGTACTAGTGCAGAATTCAGAATAAACATAAATATATTTAAATATGATACTGGTTTATTTTGATTTACAATGTAGGTGTAATCTTTTAAAATGGTCTCAATTGTTTATTATTATCTAAATTGTTGTTTGCTTTAAAATAAAATTTTAAATTATTTTGTATCTATGCTATTGAGATTGTTAAACTTGAGTATTCATTAAAAAAACTCATGAAGAACACATACTTAACAAATGTTTATTGATTACCTTTCCTCATGTCAAAGCTGTATTTTTTTAGGTTTCTGAAGGATAAACAAAGCTACACATATGACAAAGTGCTTACATTAAGTGGGTTATGCTATAGTGTCCAACAAATACGGTGAGCATATGTTCAAATTGAGGATGGCTAGGTAAAAAATTTACAAGACAAATACAGGGTGGATTTAGCAAAGGTGGCTTGGGATTTATTCTTACCTGTTGGACACTACAGTATAACCCTTTTAATGCTTAGCCAAATCCTTAAATATTTCCTGGGTACTCTAATAGCAGAGTTGCCCACAGGAGTGATATGAAGAAATAATATGATTGAGGAAGGTACACATACTGCAATTGTAGAGTGAGGAAGAATAGTGGAGGTGAATGTTTAGAAGTCAGGCCTGTAGAATACTCCCCCTCAGGAAAAGTCAGCCCTCTTCCTCTTTGTGCCGCACCAGTTCTGAACTGAGATGTCTACCGTAGAGTCCATCTTGGGTGCAATTGACTGGTATACTTGTGTTCATCCTAATAGGATGTTTGCTTCTCAAGGGAAGAGACCAGTGTGTAAAGCTTAATATCCTTGTCCATAGTATCCCTACTTTATGGGTTCATTGTTTTCCCCACATATTAATTAGGAAAGAAAGTGAATTTATTGAATGAATCCCTAACCAAGCCACACATATTTCCCATTTCTATGTCAGTGCTATCATTTTCTAATTATGCCCAACAGCAGTGACTTGTAATATGTACATAATAAAGCTGAGTTTCTGCAGTTAAAGGAAAGCATGCAGATATTAATACATGTATCCCCATATACATTTTTGGCATAAGGGGATTTCTGATTAAGGATGACATACTAAAGTTTATATTTTGCTATATTTTATATTGGAGGGTGATTTCTTTGCATTTTTGGTTATAAAAAATCTGTATTTTTTGTTCATATATTTGAATTGAGGATGGCTAGGTAAATGATTTCCAAGACTAGTACAGAGTGAACTTAGCAAAGGTGGCTTGGGTATTTATTGAGCAAGCTGTTGGGGAAAGATATGTGATGTCTTAGGTCCAGAATGTTTTTAAATGCTGCTCACTTGATTTTTTTTTTTTTTAAGTGGAATAAGGGATCTGATACTGTTTTTCTGCTTGGAGTCTGGACCTCAGTTACTGCTGTCTGAGATACTGGCACAGAGTTAAGCCTATATCAAGGAACCATATGTTAAGTCCTAGTTAAAAGTCGCTGAAATGAAAGTTGTAGAGATCTACAGCAAACTTTTATATAAGGAAATAAGCATATGCAAAACTAACACATGTATTTAAACTAACACAACCTCAAAGGAGTAAAAGAACGTAAGTGGTACACCAGTGTGAAGGGAAATAATAGGTAAATATTAGATGTTAATTGAAAATTTCATTCATTTATTCATTCATTTCACAAATATTTATTGGGAGTTTTATGTACCAGACACATATTGAATGAAGTGGGCAATTTTGAATTTATGGGCTAAAACACACAATAAACAAAACTAAGTAAGTAAGTTATGTAGTATTTTAGATAGTGTTAAATGCTATGGAACTTAAAAAGGTTATGATAAGGGAACTGAGAGTACTGGATTGCAGTTTTATGGAGTTTTTGTATGTCACAAAGTCTTCCTGGAGCTGAAAGGGTGATCCAAGTGGCTATCATGAGGAGGAGTATTCCAGGCAGAAGCAAGAGCCAGTGCAAGGTTGGGTGCAGTGGCTCTTGCCTGCAGTCCTAGCACTTTGGGAAGCGGAGGCAGAAGGATTGCTTGTGTCCAGGAGGTTTGAGACCAGCCTAGGCAACATAATAAGACTTCATTTCTACAAACAGTCAAAAATTAGCCAGGTGAGGTAACATTCATCTGTAGTCCCAGCTACTCAGGAGGCTGAGGTCAGGGGATCATTTGAGCCTGGGTGGTCAAGGCTGCAGTGAGCTGTGATCATGCCACTGTACTCAACCTGAGCAACAGAGTGAAACACTGTCTAAAAAAAAAAAAAAAAAAAAAAAAAAAAGCCAGTGCAAAGCCTTAAGGTAGACATATGCCTGGCTTACTGGGCGTACTGGGGAAAAGCAGGGAGACTAGTATGGACTGTAGCACAGGAAATTCTTGTTTTTGTCAACCAAAAATAAAATTCTAAGCCCACCAACCATTTGAATGGACCCCTCTTTTTGGCCAAGGGTATTCCAAAGTTAATCTGAGAAACTAGTTCAGGACATGATGGGGAGAGGTAGGGTTGAACATGCCTCATTATACCCCCCTCCATTTTGGAATTACCAATAGAACAGACTCTTTAACACTGATAAGAAATATTTACAATCTATCTCTAAAGCCTGCTACCTGGAGGCTTCACCTACATGATAAAACCTTGGTCTCCACAACTCTTATCTTAGCCCAGACATTTTTTTCTATTGATTCTAAGTTTTTAGACAATAACTTAACTCTTTCAATCAACTACCAATGGAAAAATCTGCCCATGACCTGGAAGCCCCCTGCTTCCAATTGTCTCATTTTTCTGGACCAAACCAATCTATATCTGATATGTATTAACTATGTCCTATGTCCTAAACCATGTAATAGCCTGACTACCTTGGGCACATGTTTTCAGGATCTCCTCAGGGCTGTGTCATGGCCATTGGTCACTCATATTTAGCTCAGAATAAATGTCTTCAAACCTTTTATAGTTTGACTCTTTTTATCGACATTTTTATATGTAATGGGTGAGGATTATAGTGTCTTGGCTGATTACTAGTCTGGCTAACAGGGAGTAATCATTTGCCCTATGAATGTATTATTGATTTTTGAAAGAATAAATTCAATAAAGTATATTTTAAGAAAAAAAAAGTTGTTTTAAACAGGGGTCAGCAATCTTTTTCTGTAAAGGGCCAGATATTTTTAGGCTTTGCAGGACATACTGTCTCTGTTGCAGCTACTCAACTCTGCTGTTGTACTGTGAAAGCAGCCATAGACAATATATAAATGAATGGGTCTGGCTTTGTTCCAATTAACTTAATGATCTCTGATATTTGAATTTCATACAATCCTCACATGCCAGGAAATATTATTCTTAAAATATTGTTTTTAGCCATTTAAAACAATAAAAACCATTCTTAGTTTAGAGACTGTACAAAAACAGATGTCAGATTGGGTAGGATTTAGCTCAGAGGCTAAAATTTATTTATTTATTTATTATTTATTTATTTATCTATAGATGGGGTCTCACTCTGTCACCGAGGCTGGAGTATAGTGGTGGGATCTCTGCTCAATGCAACCTCTGCTTCCCAGGTTCAAGCTATCCTCCCATCACCCCCGCAGTGGCTGGGACCACAAGCGTGTGCCATCATGCCCAGCTAATTTTCTGTATTTTTGCTAGAGACAGGGTTTCACCATGCTGCACAGGCTGGTCTCAAATTACTGAGCTCAGTGATCCACCTGCCTTGGCTTCCCAAAGTGCTGGGATTACAGGCATGAGCCACCATGCCCAGCCTCAATTCCTTATTTAAAATACAATTAAATTTTTGTTAATTTGCAAACGATATAGTATTCTATAGTGCCTAAGGAATGTTGGTCCAAGAATCACTTATTATTGTACAATATTAGAAATAAGTTGTCTTGGTATAAGTTTATACTAAAGTGTTTTTTTGTTTGTTTGTTTTCTTTCTTTTTTTGTTCGTTTTGTTTTTGAGGCAGGGTCTCACTCTGTCACCCAGGTTGGAGTGCAGTGGCACAATCACGTCTCACTGAAGCCTTGACCTTCTGGGCACAGGTGATCCTCCTGCTTCAGCCTCCCAAGTAGCTGGGATCATGGGAACACATCACCATGCCTGACTGATTTTTTAAAAAATTATTATTTGTGAAGGGACCTTGCTATGTTGTCCAGGCTGGTCTAGAACTCCTGGGCTCAAGTGATCCTACTGCTTCAGCCTCCCAAAGTGTTGGGATTACAGGTATGAGCTACTGTGCCTGGCCTATATTAAGTTTTAATCCTCTATAAGAGTATCCTACATCATTGCATTTTTTTCCAAGAAAAGAATGATGCAAAATTGCAAAAACCAGTTATTTGCATTTTTGGTTCATAGGGTTTCATTTAAGAAACTATTGTTTAGATAATATATAGCACAGATGTATAAATGCATAGATAGTAAAGAGTTCAGGAACAGAAGAATTAACCATTGGAAAAAGTGTAAAATCTGATAAGATGACAAATTCAAATGTTTCATAAAGGAGAATTTCAGAAAATGGATTTTTGCAATTCACACTTTGTTATTGCAGCCAACTTCTTAAAAATTTCTTAGCAAGTAATTATGAGATGTTATTTCAAAATTTTTAAATCCATCATATATCCTCATTCAACAATGAGGAAGTGGGGGAAATGGAGGCAATTGACCGCAGAAGCAGAGGATGAACAGGTAGAAGTTGAGTTGGTAGCCTAAGAGGTTTTTTTGTTTGTTTGTTTGTTTGAAAGTTACTGAAAAGTGTCTTCCTAAAATGATTTTTATTTTTATCTCACTCTGAAACAAGAGACAAGAGGCTGAGATTGGGAACAATAGGGATTGGCAGTGGGATGATGGATAACCTACTTCATATAGGGTGATTAAAAGTTATTTCTAAGGAGGTGGAATTTCAGGTAGGAGTCTGAGGATTAGCAGTGATACATGTGGAAAGTGGGAGAGAATGTTCTAAACAGGAGAATTTGCAAGTGCAGGAATCCCATGGTACAGCAGTTTAGCATGCTATAGGAAACTAAAGAAGACCAACATGGCTGGATCATAGTGAGAATGTAGGAGTGTGTGCCTTGCGCAGCTGGAGAGACAGGGAGGGGAAGATCTTGCAAGATTTGCAGTTTTAATTTTATTCTAATTGCAATGGAAGTCTCTCAAGAGTTTTAAGACAAGGACCGTCATATTCTGATTTACATTTTAAGTTTTCTTTGTGCGTTTCAAAGACCATATTGTTAGGAAGCATTTGTTAGGGAGGAAAAACTTTTTCTCTGCTCTCTTAGTTCAGTTATCTGGGGCCTGCAAATGAAACTGACAAAAGACAGATTAGCAAGAGAAAAGATATTTTTATTCATATATGTACTAGAGTTTACAGAAAAATGTGACTCAAAAGGGTGGTTAGAATTTGGGACTTATATACTATCTTAATAGGGAAAGGGAAGGGAGAGAACGGCACTTATTGGAAAAGAATCAACTTTTTTGGAAGATAAGTGGGCCTTTGGGAGAACATAGGAGATATGATAGCTTTGTGACAATGTCTATTTGGGTGTGGTATGGTATTTGTGGAGACTGGGGAGTTGTGCTAAGCTAATGCTGATTGACAGGCATCCTTTCTCTGCTTATTTGTTGTTGGCTAGAAGATAAGGTAATTATGAACTTGTGATAGGCATGTGCTTGAATATAACTGCCTTAGTCCATTTGTGTTGCTGTAAAGGAATGCTGAGGCTGGGTAATATATAAAGGAAAGAGGTTTATTTGGCTCATGGTTCTGAAGGCTGTACAAGAAGCATGGTGTCAGCAACTGCTTCTGATGAGAGCCTTAGAAAGCTTCCATTCATGGCAGAAAATGAAGGGGAGCCAGTATGTACAGAACATATGTCAAGACAGGAGGCAAGAGAGAAAGAGAGAGAGGAAAGAAGGACGAGACTCTTTTTTTAACCACCAGCTCTTGGGGGAACTCTCATAGGAACTGATACAGCAAGAACTCACTATTACTGCCAGGATAGCACCAAGCCATTCAGGAGGGATCCGCTTCATGACCCAAACACCTCCAACACTGGGGATCAGATTTTAACATGAGACTTGGTGGGACCAAGCAAACCGTATCCAAACCATAAAAATGCCCAATGCTAGGCAATTTGGTGAGCTGTCCATCACATATTCATTTCAATTGGTGCAGTGGTGGGATTACCTTGCAGGGGGAGCTATCAGACGTTACACAAGAGGAACAGGGAACAGATAGCTATTCCTTTAATGGCAGCATGGTGGAAGGCAGGTGAGGCTTGTGATTTTTGTGAGTGGGGGTGGGGGGCTGTCTTTGGACTGAGGCTTCATTTTTTCTCTTTATGTCTCTAGCCTTATCACTAGTTTCAAAATGGGTATAATAATAGGACTAGTGTGTGTCTGCGTGCTGTTCTTATGTGAATTTCTTACAGCATGTATGTATGTTGGAGAAAAGGATGTGCATTATTCATCAAGGCTTCTGATTTGACTAGGCTTAGATTTTTTTTCAAAATGTTACTCATAGTTTAAGTGTTTTAAATTTCATCATAACAGGCTGAAAAAAATCAGTATTTCTCAGGAAATACTGGAGCTGTTATATTTGAATTTACTTTTCAAGAGCTTATTAGTAATAATTTCGGGCATATTAATAACAATAACTTCCCTTAATATTTATGTAGAATTTCAGGATTTCTCTAAGTTAAGATAATAAAATAGCTAAACAAATTAAATTTGTTTTCTTTGGCCCCACCCTGCCGTTTCTATATGTTTTTACTCTTTGCGCATCTCCTCTCTCCCAGGCGCTTGGACTTTCATATCTTCCTAGCACCTTGAAAGCCTTTGCAAGAGCATCTGACAAGTTCATTTACACTCAGATACAAGTAACGGATACATTTTAAAGTGTTTAATATCACAAAGGTCTTTGAATTTTAGCAGAGAAAATGAGAGTCCTTACATGTTACAGAGATCTGTCTCTACTAGTGGAGGTTTCTGTTGGGAAGGTGAGGGGGCTTTGCTTTTACTTTTCTCATTGTTTGTTTGTTTTTAATCTGTAGAGGCTTTTTCAAGCTCTTAAAATCACACCACCTAGGTGGATACAGGTCTGCTTCTACCCAGGGTTAGCACCTAAAGGTAATTCCATCTTCAGTAAGTTCAGAGTGCTTTATAAATTATTTCTGTTCTTTAAAGCACTCTACTTATAGCAAACAGACAGCAATTCCATCTGTTTGACAGCTGATGAGAGAAATACCACATTTTAGAGAAGCAAAATAACATTTGAAAGCATTTGGAAAGGTGTTAATGCATTATACAAATAAAAATTTTAATTGGTAAATTGTTTAAGACCTGACGATTTAAGCTGGCTCACTAAATTTTTAATCAAGATACTAATGTATAATGGATAAGGAAAGTAGGAGGAGTTAATACTGAGATGTTTTAAGAATGATCCAGGTTGAGAATTATATTTATTTGCATACCCAAGTTAAACTATCATTTTTATTTTTTTGGTTTTTGGGTGCTTGAGAATGGAAGGGTGATATTGTAGACTGTCAAATGGCCAATGCCAAGGTGAAAATGTCCACATTATATAGATAAGCTTACAGCTGAATGAGCTTCTCACTAATGACCACTTTAGCGAGAAAAGGATGACAGCTCCTCACGAATAACTTGGGTAATTGAAATAAATGCTGCCAAGGAAAACAGCTACTACATGTTACTGGTTCTGCTGGAACCCTGTTAACATACTTCCTCAAACAGTTTCCTGAAAGAGCTAAATTCCTGAATGGTAATCTGACCAAAACACTAAACAGCTCCTGTGGTTAAAACAGAATCCAGATAGAGGAAGTACTAAGGTCAAGATTTGTAAACTACAACTAAATTATGAAAATGATTCTTCTTCCTAGTATTCAGGCACTCAAGAGGTCTGAAAAAATGCACTGTTATGTGACTTCCTCAATTAAGTAATTTGTTTAGACAGATTGGTTAGGAAGTACCTCCAATTTTATCTGATTCTTATATGAAAAAGAATATTCTTATCTGTTCCAAATTTTTTGAAAGAGAAAAGCATAAAGTTACTTAAAAATAAAATCCTTTTTTTAATCATAGAGAAACCTCAGAAATTTACCATTTTCATGAGATAAATCACTTCCCTATTCATAGACTGTTTTAATATGGGAAATTGTGGAGTATATTTTAAATATTATAAATAAAATATTTATAACAAAAACATATTACTCCACCAATACTGACTTCTAGTTTAAGCTCAGTATATAAATAGAAATGTTAGGCCTGGGTTTTTCCTCTGGGGACAAGGATCAAGAATCCACCAAGGGTAGGGTGAGGAGTGTGGAATTGCAAGTGCAGGCATAAGAAGTGGTAGCAAATAAACACATGAAAAGATGCTCAACATCAGTAGTCATGAGGGAAATAAAAATTAAAACCACAACCAGGTATTACTGTGTGTTCATTTGAGACAGGGTCTCCTGCTGTCGCCCAAACTGGAGTGCAGTAGCATGATCATCGCTCACTGTAGCCTGGACTTCCCAGACTCGAGCAATCCTCCCACTTCAGCCTCCTGAGTAGCTGGGACCACAGACACACACACCAGCATGCCTGGCTAGTAAAAACTTTTTTTTTTTTTTTTTTTTTTTTTGTAGAGACGAGGTCTTGCCATGGTTGCCAAGGTTGGTCTTGAACTCCTGGGCTCAAGCAGTCCTCCTGTCTTGGTTTCCCAAAGTGCTGGGATTACAGGAGTGAACCACTGCACCTGACCTCACAATGATGTATTATTATACACCTATTAGAATGTCTAAAATTAAAAAGACTGACCATACAAAGGGTTGACCAGGATGCAGAGGAACTAGAACTCTTACACACTGTTGGTGTCAAATGTAAAATGGCACAACCACTTTGGAAAAGGGTTTTGCACTTTCTCAAAAAGTTACACATGTACCATATGACTCAGCCAATCCACTCTGAGATGCAGGATTTACCCAAGAGAAATTTATGCATTTGTCCTCACAACAATTTGTATACAAATAGCCAGAAACTGGAAACAACACAAATGATCATCAGCAAGTGAATGGACAAACATATTGTGGAACATTCCTACAATGGAATACAACTTAGCAATAAAAAGGAATTATGTGCTCAATGGCTGGCGAGAATCTCGAAATAATGATGCAGAGTGAAAGAAGCCAGACAAAAAAGAGTATATATAATATGATTCTGTAGATGGTCTCCGACTTACAGCGGAAATTGTTGATTTTATGATGGTGTGAAAGCAATACGCATTCGGTAGAAACCATAATTTAAATTTTTATCTTTTGCTGGTCTAGTGATATGTGGTAGGATACTTGCCAGTCAGTCAACCATGAGATCATGAGGTGAACACTGATATTCTTCAGCATACTGTGTTACTAGATGATTTTGCCCAATTGTGTACTAATGTAAGTATTCTGAGTGCATTTATAGTAGGCTAGGCTTGGTAGATTCAGCATATTAAATGCATTTTTGACTTAAAATATTTTCAACTTATGATGGATTTATCAGGACACAACCTCACTGTAAGTCAGGGACATCTATATTTATATAAAATTATAGAAAATGCAAATTAATCTGTAGTGACACAAAGCCCATTAATGGTTTTTGGTGGAGGATGGGAAGTGGTTCTGTGGGGAAGAAGGAATTACCAAGGAGCATGATTAAACTTTTTGGGGTGATGAAAATGTTCTTTAACTTGATTATACTGATGGTTTCTCAGGGGTACACATATGTATACTTACAAATTGTTCACTCTAATATGTGTATTTTATTGTATATCCATTATACCGCAATAAAGCTATGAAAATATGTGTCCATAAGCCATATTGCTCTAATTTTGTGGCTTAATCACATGCAGAAACTCCTCATCTTCCTCCTCCTCCTTCTCCTCCTCTTCCTCCTCCTCCCCTCTTCCATTTTTTGGGTGGGGAAAGGAGGTTGTGCTGTGTCGTCTGGTCATGCTTCGACTTCTGTTCTCTGGGTTTCCCAAACACATTACGTAATAAAGACAACATGACTAATCACATACGTATTTTTTTAAAGGCTAAATTATCTTTAAGATACTGTAAACTCTACTTGCCTCATATTTGTTGAGTACTTACTTCAAATAATAAAACCTGGTGGTTGCTTTATCAGTTCTAATGATCCTAGTGACTGACGTTCCCTTCTGTTCTTTTACCTAAGACATGATGATTACTTTGATAAAACGCACACTTTGCTCTCAAGGTAGGGAAGATGCAAATCTCATATTCCTAACTCTCCAGATAAATGTAAGACTTGGTGCCTACTTGGTTATCAAGTGGCAAAATTATTGAAATAGGAGCCAAACTTTGAAATATATTACATGCAGTGTTTTGCATTATAAAAGTTTTATTTGTCATCTACTTGATTTTCTCTTTTTAAACTGTGCTTATGTTTGGCAAAACCATTCTCATTCTCTAAAGTTTAGGGGTTTATCTAATTGTTTTCTCTAGTGGTCAATGAGTATCTTGAGAGTGAAGGCCCATGCCCTATTTATATTGTATTCTAAGCACCTCCTTACAGCTCCTGGGAAATTATAGGCATTTATATAAATGCTCCTTGAATGAATGACTGTGTTCCCCCAACATCCTTACTGAATACTTAATTTGAGATCTTGTGAAATCCTACTCAGTTAAGGCTTTAGTGAGGGTGTTAACAAAAAACTAAACTCTGTAAAACATTTCAAGAGGTTTATTATGAGCCCATATTAATGGCTATGGCCCAGGAAACAGCTTTGAGAGGTCCTGAGAAAGTGAACTTGAGTGGTTACAGATTGGTTTTATACATTTTTAGGGAGATACAAATTGTAGGTAAAATCATAAATCAATACATAGCAGGTGTACATTGGTTCAGCCTAAAAAGAAAGGATATCTTGAAGTAAGAGTTGGGGTGTTGCAGGTCATAGGTGGAGTCAAAGATTTTCTGATTGGCAATCAGTTGAAAGAGTTAAGCTTTGTCTGAAGACTTCAAGTTGGTGGAAAAAAGTTCTTGAATTAAGATAAGGGAGGTTGTGGAGACCAAGGTTCTTGTTATGTAGATGAAACCTCCGGGTAACAGCCTTCAGAGAGAATAGATGGCAGATGTCTTTTTTGGGGGACCTTAAAATGTCACACTTTTAGTTAATCCTTCCTAAACCTGGGAAAAGTGTGGCTACATTAATGGAGATTCTCTGCAAATGCGAACTTCCTCCATAAAAGATGGCTTTGCAGGACCATGTCAAAATATGTCAAAGAAATAAACTTGGAGATAAAACATTTTGATTTCCTTTAGGATCTGCTATCTGTCATGTGATGCTACATGAGTCAGGTTGGAATTTGGTATCTTATTGCACAAAGAGTTTGTTTTTTCGGTCTTAATGATCTCTATTTTAACGGTAATGCTGGTCAGTCAGTTGTGCCTAAACTTTAAGGGGGAGGGGGTATAACGAGACATGTCCAACCTCCCTTTCCATCATGGCTGAGAATTCAAACTTTCAGGTTTCTCTGGGGTTCCCTTGGCCCAGAGGGGATCCATTCAATCGGTTGGAGAGGGTTAGGATTTTATTTTTGATTTACAGGGGCAAATACAGTAGAAGTTTGTATTCCATGAAAATTTAATAACACAAAATTTAGTACATGGAATTTATTATAAATGGAAAGACTAGTAAATTTATTGGCTATTTTGAAGAGAGTTATTTTGCAATATGAATCAATGAATAGCTTATGTAGTTGCTTCTTTGCTGCTATAGAAACCAAATAACTTTGTATGACTGGGACAAGTAGTACCTTTATGTTTAAATAATTATTTTCTCTTAGAATGTTGTAATTTGTATTTCTCATCATTAATAGAACCAGTTTTACTGCCAACATGAATAAAACACTCTACTTTTTACATTATTTTATTCTCTCAATTTAGAAAGTTAGTTATTATGTCATGGCTTTTGGTAAGAAATGAGTGATAATTCGAGGCATTTCCATGATAGTCCTTTTTTGGAAGGAAGGACTTCAAAACTTTAAAATACTTAAATTTCAACTAAATAAAAATTGCCATGTAAGAGATGATCTGCTTATTTAGTTTGTATTAAATGAAGATATCTAGAGGACTAACATCTATGCCCTCACACTCATATCTAGTTCTTGCAGATTTATTTCTTTGAAACATCATATGCTAGCTGAATGTGATACTTGCTGTCGCCTACAGATCACAAACTTTGCTGTTATTTTTTTACTTTGTCATTAAATGCCATATGCACACCTTCTATTTAGATGATTACATTTATGATTTTAGGAGTTTAGTCAAGTCATCTTGCACTTTTCGTGATATCAGTTATCTGACCTTTAAATAGATGAGAACTTAGGGAAGCATTCAGCATTCCCCATGCTCAATTCTTTTTTTTTTTCTCTCCCGAGATGGAGTCTTGCTCTGTTGCCCAGGTTGGAGTGCAGGGGCATGATCTCGGCCCATGGCAACCTTTGCCTCCCAGGTTAAAGCGATTCTCCTGCCTCAGTCTTCCGAGTAGCTGGGATTATAGGCGCATGCCACGATGCTTGGCTAACTTTTTGTATTTTTAGTAGAGACGGGGTTTCACCATGTTGGCCAGGCTGATCTCGAACTCCTGACCTCAGGTGATCTACCCACCTTGGCTTCCCAAAGTGCTGGGATTACAGGCCACCATACCTGACCCCAATTCTTTATTTTTATTTACAATACCTCATTTTTTGACCTCATTAAAAAAATTTTAACCAAAGGATTACTAATAGAGGAAGGAAGGATGCCAAGAAGGTTTAGTTTTAAAAGAAATGTCTTCATAATAAATGGCATAGAATTCCCATTATGCTTTTATTTTAATTTGTTGTAGGAAATTATGGGATGTGGGCTTTAGTTTCCTCACGGTTGTGGTCATTGTCCTTTTTCATATACTCCAGTTTGTTAGTAAAGTTGTTAAAGCATGACATCCAATACTGCATGCAATCCCTGTGGGCTCAACCTAGCACATAACTCAGAGGGAATACTGCCCCTTCTGTTGTAGACATTAACCTGCAATTAATGCAGTCTTAGATCACATTAATTTTTGGGCCAGGACACTTTATTACTAGTTTATAGTGAACTTGTAGTCCATTGTAACTGCCAAATATTTTTTTTTCTTTTTTACACTTGGCCTGGATCCTCTATTAGCATTGATTTAAGAACAGGACTTTACATTTATTATCATAGTAAATCTCTTTTGTTAAATTTGACTGATGATTCCAGCCTGGTGAGATAATTTTGGGTCCTGATTCTCTTTTATGACTTGGTTGCAATTTCTCCTTTGAGGTTAACATAAGCTTACTAGCTAACTTCATCCAAATTCCTGGGGGAAACAATGCTTGTTAGAAGGGGGTCAAGGACTTTCTGGAATATCATCTTGTTCTTCTTCACACATTCTTACCCTTCTTTAATTTCTGGATGCAAAGTATATTGTTCCTTGTTGACAAAATGGAAAATGAAATCCTAAGATAGTAAAGTGGCTGTCGACTGTAATGCTCTTAAATCACTTTGCTGCTTAGTACTCTCACAGCTAATGTGCAGTTCCCTCTGTGGGCAGTGACGGTTTACATCATATCACCTTTCATTTCAATTTAGCATGCCTGCTCACTCGTGCAAGGGGAGGTTTAGTCCTTGGTAACAAGTCTAGAAAATTCTAAATTACACCAAAGGAAAATACCACCAGAAGATAGAGAATTTTTAATGAAAACATATTTTCACAGTGTGGCATTTCAAGTAGAATAACTAGAATTGCAGAAACTGGGGCAACATTGTGTTATGCAATTTTTCCTGGGAAAGCTAAAAATATGTTCTCAGCAGAGAATTAATGAATCGTAGTGATTTGATGCTAAGCAGTTCTGTTTTAATTAAAATATTTAACTTACTAATAAAATGTTAACACAATTTGAAGGTAGAGAAGTTCTGGTAGAATTAAATTAATATACTCTTTTTTAAACACCGGGCTCAGCATGTTAAAATAAAATTTGAAGTACTTCTGTGGGTAGTACTACTATGTGATAGCAACCTTCTACCTTGTAGTTCTAGCTGGGTGGGCTCTTGGCTCTTACTCTGTTATGAGTAAGTGAGTTGCTGGATAAGTGTTATCCCTTAGCCGTAAAATAGCTGCCATAAATTTACTGCTTGCATGGCTGCATTGGCTAAATGAACTGCTAAATGGCAGGAAAGCTATGCACCACTGTACTTTAGAAAATTTGATAAATATCCACTTATAAAACATAATAAATTTGAACATTTCAAAGAGAATATAACTCCCTAAAATATATTAATTTTAACTTTTATGGTTACACAAAACAATGATAAAGTAACTCACTTTTTCTAATACATTGAGTGCACTGTGTGTTTCAAGCTATGTGGCAGATATAAGGGAGTCAGAGAGGAATATGAGATAGTTTTGGCCCATAGACCAGAAGGGGAGTCAGAGACTTAATGGTACGATGTGGTCAATAAAATGATAAAGCTATTATCTATATCCTTATACATATCCATACACATGCCCATACATATTTCCATTCCCATAACTATAACCACATCTATTGTGGGAATATGGAGGAGGGATACCTGCCCTAATAGGTGAGAGGCATGGGTAGCATTAAAAGAAAATTTTCTATTGAAGCTTAAGTTGAATCTTAATTAGTAGAAGCTAACTGGGCTGTATTAGTCTGTTTTCATGCTGCTGATAAAGACATACCTAAGACTGGGCAATTGACAAAAGATAGAGGTTTAATGGACTCATAGTTCCACATGGCTGGGGAGGCCTCACAATCATGGCAGAGGGTGAAAGGCATGTCTTACATGGCAGCAGACAAGAGAAGAGAGCTTGTGCAGGGAAACTCCCCTTTATAAAACCATCAGTCTCATGAGGCTTATTCATTATCACGAGAACAGCATGGGAAAGACCCACCCCCATGATTCAATTATCTCCCATCAGGTCCCTCCCATGACATGTGGCAATTGTGGGAGCTACAGTTCAAGATGAGATTTGGGGGGACATAGCCAAACATATCATTCTGCTCTTGGCCCCTCCCAAATCCCATGTCCTCACATTTCAAAACCAATCATGCCTTCCCAACAGTCCCCTAAAGTCTTAAGTCATGTCAGCATTAACTCAAAGGTCCACAGTTGAAAGTCTCATCTGAGACAAGGCAAGTCTGTTTGGCCTAAGAGCGTGTAAAATCAAAAGCAAGTTAGTTACTTCCTAGAAACAGTGGCGGTACCCCCTGGATAAATGCACCCATTCCAAAAGGGAGAAATTGACCAAAACAAAGGGGCTAAAGGCCCCATGCAAGTCTGAAATCCAGTGGAGCAGTTAAATCTTAAAGCTCCAAAATGATCTCCTTTGACTCCATGTCTTACATCCAGATCATGCTGATACAAGTGGGCTGCTATGGCCTTGAGTAGCTCTGCCCCTGTGACTTCGTAGGGTATAGCCCCCCCTCCTGACTGCTTTCATGGGCTGGCACTGGGTGTCTGTGGCTTTTCCAGGTACACAGTGCAGGCTGTCGATGGATCTACCATTCTGGGGTCTGGAGGATGGTGGCCCTCTCTCACAGCTTCACTAGGCAGTGCCCCAGTAAGGGACTCTATGTGAGGGCTCTGACTCCACATTTCCTTTCCACACTGCCCCAGCAGAGGTTCTCCATGAGGGCCCCACCCCTGCAGCAAACTTCTGCCTGGGCATCCAGGCATTTCCATATATCCTCTGAAATCTAGGCAGAGGTTCCCAAACCTCAATTCTTGACTTCTGTGTCCCTGCAGACTCAACACCACATGGAAGCCACCAGGGCTTGGGACTTACACCCTCAGAAGCAACAGCCCAAGCCATACCTTGGCCCCTTTTAACCATGACTGGAGTGGCTGTGATGTAGGGCACCAAGTCCCTAGGCTGCACAGAGCAGGGGTACCCTGGGCCCACAAAAACATTTTTTTCCTCCTTGGCCTCCAGAACTGTGATGGGCAGGGCTGCTGTGAAGACCTCTGAAATGCCCTGGAGACATTTTCCCCTTTGGCTTGGCAATTAACATTAGGTTCCTTATTACTTATGCAAATTTCTACAGCCTGCTTGAATTTCTTCTCAGAAAATGGGTTTTTCTTTTCTGTTGCATCATCAGGCTGCAAATTTTCCAAACTTTTATGCTGTTTCCCTTTTAAAACTGAATGCTTTTAACAGCACCCAAGTCATCTCTTGAATGTTTTACTGCTTAGAAATTTCTTCTGTCAGATACCCTAAATCATCTCTCTCAAGTTCAAAGTTCCACAAATCTGTAGGGCAGGGGTAAAATGCTGCCAATCTCTTTGCTAAAATATAGCAAGAGTCACCTTTACTCCAGTTCCCAACAAGTTCCTCACCTCTGTCTGAGACCACCTCAACCTGGAATTCATTGTTAGCATTTTGGTCAAAGCCATTCAACAAATCTCTAGGAAGTTCCAAACTTTCCCACATTTTCCTGTCTTCTGAGCCCTCCAAACTGTTCTAACCTCTGCCTGTTACCCAGATCCAAAGTTGTTCCCACACCTTTGGGTATCTTTATAGCAGCGCCCCAGTCTGCTGGTACCAATTTACTGTATTAGTTCATTAGTCTGTCTTCATGTTGCTGATAAAGACATACCCAAGGCTGGGTAATTGACAAAAGAAAGAGATTTAATGGGCTCATAGTTCCACGTGACTGGGGAGGCCTGACATGGCGGCAGACAAGAGAAACTCCCCTTTATAAAACCATCAGATCTCATGAGACTTATTCACTATTATGAGAACAGCATGAGAAAGACCTGTCCCCATGATTCAGTGATCTCCCACTGGGTCCCTGCCATGATATGTGGCAATTGTGGGAGCTACAATTCAAGATGAGATTTGGGTGGGGACGCAGCCAAACCATATCACAGGTTATGATGTGTGTGTATGTGTTTGTACTTACATTTTTATGTGTATGTATGTGGAGGCATCTGTGTGTTTGGGAGAACAAGGAAAAGGACTGTGATATTCCTGAAAGTGAGTTGGAACAAAAGCTTGGAAGTGAGAGACACTGTGAGATGGCTGGAGTATATAGATTGTCTGGATGAGTTTAGGTTGGAGTGGGATACACAAGGAGCTTGTGGACAAAGGGAATCCATCAAAGGTGTTGGAGCAAGGGGATGGTATAATCAGCTTTACATGCTGGGTGGATTGCTTTGATTACAATGGGCAGGATAGATGGAACATGGCAAGATTTGGGGTATGACTGTGGAGTAAGCTGTCCAGATGAGAGATGATAGAACCAACCTCACTTGGCCTTGGTGATAGTGATTTGGGGAGGGGGAGGTCAATAAATTTTTAGAAAGTAATATCAGATAGATATACCTATCTTATATATCTTTTGTTAGGTTTGTTTCTAGATACCACATAGTTTCTGCTAATGTTGCAAGTCATATTTTTTTAAAATTATGTTTTCTAATTAATTCTCATGGTAGAATATTATGTAGCAGTAAAACTAGTGAACTGCAGCCATGTGCATCAACAGTAGTATGTCTAAGGAGCATAATCTTGAGTGAATAAAGCAAGTCCCAAATGAATGACTGCATTTTTATAAAGCTTAAAAACAAATAAAACTGAAAAATGTGTTGGTTAGAGATGCACAGGTATGTAATAAACCAACATGGAAAAGGAAATAATAAAATAAAATTAAAGATTATGGTTAATTCTCATGGTGGGGAAGGTGAGGGAAAGAATACAGAAGGGGGAAGTATATGGGTGAATAGAATGGCATTGGACAGTTTTGATTCTTATATTAGTGGTGGGTTCATGGGTTCTGGTTTTATTATTATTCATTATATATATGTCAAATGTAGTATTTTGTATTATTTAATATATCAAAAAGATAATAAGGGAAAAACAGATACATAAGTGGAAATAAGGGCAAGATATCCCCAGGTTTCTAGCTTGGGTTATGGGATCGTGATAGTATAAAATAAATAGAGACAATTAGACATTTATTCAGGAACAATGATGAGCTAAGGTTCTTGAAGCACATCTAAACAGATGGATATGCAAGCCTGCAGCTTGGGGAGAAAATCTAGGCTACATATGCAGATTTGTAAGTCATAAATATGCAGTCGTCTTTCAAACCAAAAAATGGATAAAATTACCCGGGAAGAATTAAAAACAACAGCAACAACAACAAAAGTGAAAAGAAAGTACTCCTGGGGAGCACCAGCATTGAAGTATCAGGAGAAAGAGAAGTCCATACAGAGAAGGAATGGGTCAAAAGATAGGAGGAAAAGTGAGTGGCATCATGGAGAAAGCCAAGGGGGTAAAGTTTCGTGAAGGAGGGGTGATTATCAGTGTCAGATACACCAGACCATTTACTATGGTGAGGCCTGGAGTTAAGAGGTTTGTGCTGACCTTAGCGAACTCTGTTTCAGAGCTGCGGGGACAGAAGCCAACTGAAGTGGGGAGAGGGGTCTGGGGAGCAGGACAGCAGGTACAGTGGAGGGGGTAGAGGAATGTTTGTAGAATATGAGTGTTCTGGGGTGAATAGTGCCCTCCCAAAATTCAAGTTCTCCTGGAACCTCAGTATAGCACTCTATTCAAAAATAGGATCTTTGCAAATGTAATTGGGTTAAAATCAGGAATGAAGACTAGATTAGGGTGGTTTCAAATCCAATGACTGCTGAAGTTATAAAATGAGAAAAATTTGGACACAAACACACTGGGAGAACACCATGTGACAAGAGGCAGAGATTGGAGTAGTGCATCCATAAGTCAAGCCATTGCTGACAACCACGTGAGGCTAGAAGAATGACATGGAACAGATGCTTTCCTAGAGCATTTAGATGGCCCTGCCAGCACTTCAACTTAGGCTTCTAGGCTATTGGACTGTGGAATAATAAAATTTATGTTGTTTAAAGTTACCCAATTTGGCATACTTTGTTATAGCAGCCCCAGGAAACAAATATAATGAATGATAACTGGTGTGTGATTAAATAAAGAGAGGGCTCCACTTTTTATAGGATGGATGAGACTTAGTACATTTGCAGAACAAGAGAAAGTGGCAGTATTGAAAGGTGGAGACTTGAAGAGGGGATTGGATCTTGAAGGCTCTGCCATCATGAATGGATTAATATCTTCATGGGTTAGTGGATTAATGGGTTAAATAGTCGGTTATTATGAGGGTGGAACTGATGATTTCGTAAGAAGAGGAAGAGAAACCTGAGCAGATACATTAGGAGAGCAGGAAAGGATAAAGATAAGGGAGGGATAGGGAATGCTTGGTGGAGCACAATCCTGGAAGTCCCAAGAACTATGAGCTCAGGGGTCCAGGCAGAGTTCATTGGTTTTAAAATGTAAACAGTGTACTCTGTGACTGGAAGAAAAAAAGCAGGATGGCATGAGGTGCTAGTTAGATTGTAGATAAGAGAGCAGGAAGTAAAGAAAGTGCATCCTTGATGACTTCATTTTTCTTAAAGAGATTAGTTCTTCTGCTGAGGATGAGGGTAAGGGAGGCAGTTGAGTTGGAAGTAGTAGTGGAAGTTTGGAATAGTTGTTCAAGACCAGAAAGCTGACCAGAGATTACCTATAATTGACAGTAAGTGTCCAGGTCTCAGCTGAGTTTGGAAACCATTGATTTGTATTAAAGATGTACTACACTATTGTGAGATGTTTCCAGACAGCACTCAGACTCCTGAGGGTTACAGCAGGAAAAGTGGCTCCTAGAGTTGGGATTTTATAAGATGGATGCAATGGAGGGATATTGGTACAAGGAAGAAGAGAAGAGGATGTTGGTGAGACAATGAGCTCATGACCAGCAGTGCACTCCAACCTGGGTAGAAAGGAAGAGCTAGAGGGCAGAGGGCATGAAAAACTTTATGGTGACAGTGACAAGAGCAGCCATGATGTCAGCTAGAAACATACTTTTGATCCATGTGTTTTTGACAAGACATGGCCATTGTCATCTGTGAACATTTAGTATAACTTATACTGTACTCAGAACTAAGGTACAATAGAAAATAATAAGTGCTGAAGAGGATGTGGAGAAATTGGAACTCTTCTGCGTTACTGGTAGGAATGGAAATTGGTACAGCCATTGCATGAAACAGTTTGGTGGTATCTCAAAAAGTTAAATATACAATTAACTACTATATAATACAGCAATTCTACTTCTGTGTATATACTCAAAAGTTTGGAAAGCAGGGGCTCAAACAGTTATGTGCCCACCAATGTTCATACAAGCATTCTTTACAATAGCTAAACAATTGAAACAACCTGTGTCCATCCACAGATGAATGGATAAACAAAGTATGATACATACATACAATGGAATATTGCTCAGCCATAAAAAGGAATAGAATTCTGACATTTGCTACAAAAGGATGAACTTGAAAACATTATGCTAAGTAAAATAAGCCAGCCACAAAAAGACGGTACCGTGGTTCATTATCTGTTGCCAATAATAGAATGGATATGCCAAATGGATAATAGAATGGATATGCCAAATGGATAATAGAATAGAATGCCAAAATGGGTAATTTATAAAGAAAAGGAATTTATTTTTCACATTCATGGAGGCTGAGAAGTGTAAGATCAAGTGATTGCATCTGGTGAGGACCTTCTTACTGATGGGGGCTCTCTGCAGAGTCCTGAGGTGACATAGGGTATCACACTGTTAGGGGGCTGAGTGTGCTAATGTATTTGCTCAGGTTTCACTTTCTCTTCTTATGAAATCATTAGTTTCATCCTCATGATAACCCATTAATTAACCCATGAATCAATTAATCCATGAATGTAATAATCAATTTATGAAGTCAGAGCCTTCAAGATCTGATCACCTCTTAAAGTCTTCTTCTTTCACTACTGCTGCAGTGGGGATTAAGTGTCTAACACATTCAGTTTATAGACACATTCAAACCATAGTAGACAGATTCTATATGGTTCCACTTATATGAAATACTGAGAAAAGGTAAATTCCTAGAGACAGAAAATAGAATAGAAGATACCAGGGGTTGGAGGAAAGGCAGAAGAGAGAGTTATTGTTTAGTGAGAACAGAGTTTCTGGAAGTAGTGGTAATGGTCACTGTCTTAGTCAGTTTGGGCTGCTATAACAAAATATCAGAGACTGGGTAGCTTAAACAACAGGCATTTATTTCTCATAGTTCTGGAGATTAAGATGCTGGCTGATTCAGTTCCTGGTGAGGTCCCTCTTTCTGGCTTACAGATAGCCATCTTCATGCCATGACCTCATGTGGTAGAGAGAGTAAGCAAGAGCTGTAAGAAGAGAGCACTGATTTGAATACTCCCCTCTCCTGACTTCATCTAAACCTAATTACCTCCCAAAGTCCCCTCCTCCTAATATGATTACATGAAAGGTTAGGGCTTCAACACATGAATTTTGGGGAGACACAGACATTCAGTCTACAGCAGTTACATAAAACTGTGAATGTACTTAATGTCACTGATTGAACACTTAAAATCACACCTATCAGAACGGCAAAAACCTAAAAACTAACAGTACCAAATGCTAGCAAGGATGTGGAGCAACAGGAATTCTCATTTGTTGCTGGTGGGAATGCAAACACAGTATAGCCACTTTGGAAGACAGTTCAGTGGTTTCTTAGGAAACTAAACATATCCTTAACATACTATCCAGCATCCTTACTCCTTGCCATTTACTCAAGTGAGGTGAAAATTTGTGTCCCTGCAGAAACTGGCACATGAAGGTTTATCACAGCTTTATTCATAATTGCCCAAACTTGGAAGCAACCAAGATGTCCTTCAGTGTTTACTTTACAGTAAATAAACTATGGTATACCCGGACAATGGAATATTATTCAGTGCTAAAAAGAAATGAGCCTTGAAGAGACAAGGAGAAAACTTAATGCATATTACTAAGTGAAAGAAATCAATCTGAAAAAGCTACATATTATATGACTCCAACTATGTGACATTCCTGAAAAGAAAAAACTGGAGAAAATAAAAAGATCAGTGGTTGCCTGGGGTTAGGGGAGAGGGAGAGATGAATGGGTGGGTCATGGAGGATTTTTAGAGCAAGAAAATACTCTGTATGATACTATATGGTAGACACAACATTTGTCAAAACCCATAGAATATACAACACCAAGAGGGACCCCTAACGTAAACTATAGACTTTGGGTGATAATGATGTGTCAACATAAGTTCATCTATTGTAACAAATGTCCTCCTCTGGTGATACATGTTGATATTGGGGTAGTGCATACACCGGGGCAGGAGGTGGGGTATATGGGAACTCTGTACTTTCTGGTCAATTTCTCTGTGACCCTAAAGCTGCTCTAAAAATGGTCTATTTTTTAAAAAAGTGAAAATAATGAATTATATTATCTCTATATAGAGATATTACATTATCTCTATATAGAGATATTATATTATCTCTATATAGATAACATATATATATATATATTCACAGCAAAAAAAAAAAATTACTAAGAGATTGTTTTCAAAACTATTGACTGTGTAAACCAGAAATAAAATTCCAAGCCACACAACCAACCGAATGGATGACTCTCAGTCAAGGGCATTCAAAAGTTAACCTGAAATACTAGTTCAGGCCATGATAGGAATGGGTGGTCAGATGTGTCTCATTGTATCTTCCTCCCATTGGAACTCAGGCACAGCTGACCAGCATTAACATTAGAACAGAGCCCTTAGACTGACAAAACAGACCCTTTTTACAATAAGATACCAACATGATGGTTAGCAGGCCCTAAAATAAATCAAAGTATTTTACCCTAAAATACATTTCTTTGACATATTTTGAAATGGCCCTGTAAAACTGTCTCCTGTGGGGAAAATCTACATTCTGTAGAGAATGGTCTTCCCTTTCCAGGTCTTTGTCCTGATCCAGGAGAGAATTAACAGTCTGGCACCTTTTTAAGTCTGATAAGAAACATTTACAGTCTATTCTGTCTGAAGCCTGCTACCGGGAGGCTTCACCTACATAATAAGAACCTCAGCCTCTACAACCTCTTATCTTAACCCAGAAACTCCCTTCTATTGATTCCAGGTGTTTGGATAAACTTTCAACCAATTGCCAATCAGGAAATCTTTGAATCCACCCTATGACCTGGAAGCCACCCTCTCCACCCTTGCCTTTCCAGACCAAACCAATGTACATCTTACGTATACTGATGGATGTCTTATGTCTCCCTAAAATGCATAAAACCAAGCTGCAGCCCAACCACCTTGGGCACATGTTGTCAGGATCTCCTGGGGCTGTGTCATGGGTCATGGTCATTCATATTTGGCTCAGAATAAATCTCTTCAAATATTTTACAGAGTTTGACTCTTTTCACTGGCAACTTTATTGAGAATACCTTGATTCATGGTATTCTACCAAATAATTAAAAACTATACTTTGTATTTTTGATGGTATTTTAGTTTAAATATAACCAGAAAGTTGAATAAACAGGATGCAAGAGGGGCTAAAAGACTTTGTCTAGCTTGGTCCCCTCAGTGATTTCTCTTCCCTGGAAACCTCCATTGTGGCACCTCTTTTTTTTTTTTTTTTTCCCCCAATTGATAGAAAACTGTTTCTCTGCTTATGACACTTGTGACACCAAATGTGTGGATTTTCTACACCAAGCAATTCTCTCAATTCTCTGGACACCAACTGGGTGTCCTACAATTTAATTCAATTCTGACATTATTCAGTTAACACAGACTCCACAGGTTGATGTCTTATTCCCATAAGACTATCCCCAGTTCAAATGCCAATCTCAGGTAGTGAGTCCCCAGGTAATCCATACTTCTGTGCAATTTGACTAGGGGTTTACATGCAAATTAGGGGTTCACATGACCCCTTCCTCAGATTCAATCATTTGCTATAACAGCTCATATATTTCAAGGAAACACTTTTGTTTACTTGTTTATTAAAAAGGATATAATAGGCTGGGCATGGTAGCTCATGTCTGTAATCCCAGCACTTTGGGAGGCTGAGGTGGGTGAATTGCTTGAGGCCAAGCGTTTGAGACCAGCCCAGGCAACATGGCAAGACCCTGTGTCTACAAAAAAAAAAAACCCACAAAAATTAGCTGGGCATGGTGACATGTGTCTGTAGTCCCAGCCACTTGAAAGGCTGAGGTAGGAGGATTACCAGAGCCTGAAGAGGTTGAAGCTATAGTGAGCCAAGATTATGCCACTGTAAAGCCTGGACAGCAGAGCAAGGCCCTGTCTCAAAAAAATAAAAGGTTGGGGGGTGGGGATGGATATTATAAAGGATACAGATGAACAGCCAAAATAAGTACATAGGGCGAGGTCCAGAAGTGTCTGAAGCATGAGAGATTCTGTCCCCATGTAGTTCAGGCATGTCCCCCTCCCAGCACATGGATGCATTTAACAACCTTGAAGCTCTCTGAACCCCTTCAGTGAGAGTTTTTATGGAAGTTCATTATGTAGGTGTGATTGATTAAATCATTGGCCATTGGTGATCTATATTTAGCTCCTCTCGCCTCCCTGGAGATTAGGGGGTAGGGCTGAGAATTCCAACTTTCTAGTCATGTAGTTGGGTTCTCTGGCAACCAGGGGTCAATCAAGAATCCCCTCATTAGCGTAAACTCAGGTATGGTTGAAAGGGATCTGTTATGAATAACAAATGATACTTCTCTCATCCCCATGACTCAGCAAATTCCAAGTGCTTTAGAAGCTCTGTGTCAGGCACCATGGGCAGATACCAAATACATATTTCTTACTATGTTGCATTCACCACCTGGTCCGTAGAGATACTCCCTGTTGAAGTCCCCCTTGCCCTCTCAGGTGGCCCTCCTAAACAACACTTAAATGTCTTTTGGGCAGCTTCTTTCCCCACGTGGCCTGCATCTGTTCTATGGAAAATATTCACGTATTCTATCCTTTGCCCTGATGGTGCCCAGTCTACTCCCATAGGCTTGAGCTTTCTCTGGCCTAAGCCAGGCACAGAAGCCTCCGTGTCCCTCAGCTGCAGGATCTCAAGCTCTCTGAAAGGTCTCTCACTAAGCATGAGGGCAGAAGAAGGCATTTCCCTCCCTTGCCCTTCATGGGCAGAGGGTGGGGTTCACAGATCTTTACTTCTCCTGATCCTTTTATTATTATATTCTCAGAAGTGTTAAGGGGCTTGCCATCCAAAAGACCACCAGGATGGCTAAATAGTAGAAAGAAGAGCTTTGTTAGCAATATCAGTTTGCAAATCAGGAAGAGAGTCTCTGGCATCGACCCAGGGTACTCTCCCTTTGAAGTGGGAAGGGGCAGGTTGGGTTTTATGCTCCACAGAGTTGTATTACACAATACAGTCATACACATTCAGCAAGTTTGAGGGGAAAGCTACCCATATTTACAAGAGGAGCCAAGTGCATATGCAGTGAGTAAACATGTGTAACATACATACTGTGTTGACTTTGGGGTGGGGTTTTAGCATTAAAATGAGGTAGAATTTGGCTCTTTAAATCAAAAGGCAAACTATAGGACACAAAGACAGTTTGTGCGCAACCTCTATAATGTGGCTGAAATTGGCTTAAGGTTTGTAGTTGCTTATCAGAAAAAAATGTTTATAAAGCCAGCCTTCTGTTCAGTCATTGAGTCGTAGTGGTCTGGGTTGTGAATCAGAGTTAAGAATGGTCGAATAACTCCTTTTGTTATGGAGTATAGCAAGGGTGTGGTTTTTCTTGTAGCCTCAGGAATTTAGGAAGTTGTCATGCCAGCTGAGCCCTGAACCCTAGACCTGTAGGTAACTTTTGTTTCCTTAATCTTAGGGTTTGTCTTAGTTGACAAAAGGGCATCTATTTTGGTCTCTCAGATCACAGGCCCAAGAGGTAAAAAATCAGTTCTGAGTCATTTTTTAGGTCAATTCTACATACAGCGGCAGTCTCATACTTACAGATTCCCACTGTAACTGAAATACTGTTCATGATGTGTTTGGTATGGTGTTTGGCTTGGTATGGTGAAGTGAGCTCTGGACCAGTGGTGAAATGACCTGAGTTCTTGTATTTCTACCGTCTTTTAGTTTGTGACTTTATAAATAAATTACTTTGTTGGGATACAGAAAACAATTCCCCAAAATCTAGCTTTTTGAAATACTGAGTGCTTTGAAAATGGAAAGGCCTTAGAAATAGGCCTCAGAACCAAGGTCTCTCTCTGACTTTCCTCTGCCTCTCATCCTCCTTTTTTTCCCAGGAAGGAGAGGGGGAGAGACTCTCTCTGGAATTTCCTTATCTAAGAAAGTGTATTTCACAAAGAAGTGCAATTGTTTTAAAAGCACCCTCCCTAGAAATCTCATCAAATAGCTAGGAAAAATCAACCTTCAGAGAAACAGAAGGCACTGGGAATCGTCACCAAGTCAACATGCCCAGACAGACTTTTCATCTGTTCTTCTGAGTGCAGCTCCAAGAAATTAACTGGGGAAATTTATTTGCATAATAAGACCACCTTTGTTCCTGTGCAGTTCTGCCCACCCCTTACCTTCCCATAACTTGTTCCATCCAGCTTTCAAAGAGAATCATTTACAAAATAATATATACCTCACAGGTCCATATATCTCTCCTCTATGAAGAGAGATTTGAAGCCTCAATCATCTGGACCGTCTTTGAGTCTCATACTTTGTATATTGCTTCTGCGTTTATGCAAATTAAATTTTGTATGCCTTTTTCTCCTACTAAACTGCCTTTTGTCAGCTTATTTTCAGCAAACCTTCAGTGGGCACAGAGGAAGTCTTCCCTCCGCCCCTACAACTTAATCTCTTTGATGATCACTTTCCATAAAATGGTTTTGAAGATTGAATGAGATAGAGCAAATGAAGATGCTTTGAATGTATATATGTGCTAAACACATGAAAAATGCTCTGTTGTTAGTTCAAAGCACTTTCTCTTCTATTGAGGCTTCTAATCAGTATGATTCTGTGATGACAGAAACTCAAAAGCTTACCTTTTTTTTTCTTCTGGTACTGAAAACTTCCATCTTGTCAAAAGACAAAATTACAACAAATTTAGTTTAAAGATCTTAACTGGCTTTTATTTGTGATTCTAGAATCAGACAACACTTCATTTTACAAAATAAAATGAGTGTTCCAATGAATTGAGCAGAGGTTGGTTTTATAGACAGAAATGGACTAAGAAGGCAGAAACAGAAAACCAAAAAAGTCTGGGTTGTTTCAAGGTTACTTTTCTTGCAAAGGTTAAAGCAGAGGGCACTTCATTATCATGCCAGCTAGCACTGGCTTGTTTGGAAATTTGGCTATTATCTCTCTCTCCTGATTTCTTGCAAGGTCGGATAAATAACTTAGTTTTGGCTTGGTGGTGTGGAACTTTAACTTGAGTTACCCCATTTTGTTTTGGTATGTGTTGGGCTTAGTGCAGGAGCTCAGTCCAAACCAATGGCCTCCTATAACAGTCTTAAGGAATTATAGTTGGAGTGAAAGTCCATTCTTCTGTCCCATTTGCTTACTAACCTATACTAAGGAAAAAAAAATGGGACTTTAAATTTAAATATTGTTTTTAATTTTCTGTTGGAACAAATGAGTGATTGCTGTATAAAGGTGCATTTCAAGTACCAAATGCAAAATTATGCTATTGTTGTGTTGTGCAAATGTGAACTTTAGTGGTTACAGCTGAAACTTGTAGAGATGTCTCAGATTCTGCCTTCAATTGGCTCATTCAGCTTTGATGGAAAAACACTTTATTTCTTAGAAAAGCTAGAATAACTGGGCCGGGCGCGGTGGCTCAAGCCTGTAATCCCAGCACTTTGGGAGGCCGAGACGGGCGGATCACGAGGTCAGGAGATCGAGACCATCCTGGCTAACCCGGTGAAACCCCGTCTCTACTAAAAAATACAAAAAACTAGCCGGGCGAGGTGGCGGGTGCCTGTAGTCGCAGCTACGCGGGAGGCTGAGGCAGGAGAATGGCGTAAACCCGGGAGGCGGAGCTTGCAGTGAGCTGAGATCCGGCCACTGCACTCCAGCCCGGGCGACAGAGCCAGACTCCATCTCAAAAAAAAAAAAAAAAAAAAAAAAAAAAAAAAAAAAAAAAAAAGAAAAGCTAGAATGACTGTTATCATTACTTTAATAATGACATTTACACAGGCTTTAGCGTGTACATGCTTACTGGGCACTTGTCTAAGTGCTTTCCAAATGTGGGGACAGAAAGGGGGTGATCCCTTTGCTCCCCATCATGGCTGACAGTCCTATAACAAATGACAGGTTAACAAGAGAAAAGCATAATGATTTATTAATGTGTATAAGCATGGGAACCAACAAAAAATAGGAAAGCTCAAAGAAGGGCCACATGGTTGATGCTAAAATACCCTTCTTACTGGGTTAAGGGAAGTGGAGGTGTAGGAGTAATTGATTTTTAGGGGGAATGAATGAGCACAAAGAACAGTGATAAATTATAGTCAGGATGAAGTTCCAATGAGCTCCGAGCAAGGCAGTGGGAACGTGAGGGGCTGAACTTCACTGTGAACAAAAGTTGTCTTCTTATGCAGGTGGTGTCTCCCAGGTAATCTCTGGAGCTGCCCTTAGAAGAATAGATGAGAAGTCTCTCTGGACGTGGCGATGACTCCTAGTCTCTTCATTGGGATTCCTAGAAATGGGGGATCTTAAGAAAATTGCATTTCTTTGGTAAAGAAGCTTTCTTAGTCATATAAAGGAAATTCTAGAAAGAGTCTCTCCCAGTGTGCTTCAGCAAAAAAAGAGATTAAACAGATAGGCAGGTGAAGGCCAGAGACAGACCTTGGGGCTGCTTCTTTAGTTCAGCATGTCAAAACGCCATATTTTGAGGTATTGTTCTCTAGGCCCTAATAAATATATCGTCTTATCTAATTCTCACAACAATCCTAGGAGGTAGGTGACATTATTCCCATTTTACATAGAGGAAACTGAGGCACAGAGAAATTACAGTTTACCCAGGACAATCAGGGTTGTTTGGAGTATTAACATGAAATAATGTGTGTGAATAAAAGCTTGGTGTATAGTACAGCAGATTCTCAGTCATTTTTAATTTACTCTAAGGGTCAAGAGTTAGTAATTATAGAAGTCCATGTGACTTTGGGGCTTTCATTGGGCAAAACCACAAGTTTTGGAGGAAACAGATAAACATAAGCACTTATTCTTATTTGGCATAGATAGTTCCTTTCTTCTGCATCCTACTGCTATTTTCACTTTATAGATGGAATACTTTGAGGCAGGAAAAATCATTATATCTTGAAATAATTTTTAAAACAATCCAATAACAAACTCAGAACTACTGAAGAATAATAAAGGTAAGACAATATATATTAAAAATTGTAAGGGTAACATTTTTGGGAAATTGACTTTTTTTAGCTATATGGGATATTATTATTATTATAATGATCATTATTAGTTCCATTTTACATAGGAAGAAATTGAAGCACAGAGAAGTTACAGGTTAGCCAGGATAATACCTATTTTCCAGAACTTTTGTGGGGTATTAACAGTACTTAATGTGTGTTAATTTACATACTAACTTAGGTAACAGATGTATCTTAAGAATATGTATATAAAATATGTTTTTGGATTCAAATTTGATTTTAAATATGATAAATAAAAATATTTTTGCTAAGATATATAATTATCCTCCAAATTATTTTTAGGATAAGTATGAACTTTTATATGCAATGCAGTTCCATCTTATGTAAGCGCTGTATTCTAAAATTAGTTTTTAAATCAAATATAGGGTATAGTAAGAATCACCATTAGGACCACTGAGCTCAATATTGTATATGTGATGTGTATACAACCAACATTCCTTCTAACTTTTACTGGTCACTGTTTTTCAATGGGTCTCAATTGTTTTTTTTTAAAGTTTCTTCTTTCAGGATGTTAAAAAGAAGTATCAAGTAGCTATTATCAGAATTCAGTTTTGTTTTTTGTGAAAATCTCTTTCCCTGACAGGTTATAACAGTCCAATGATGTGCTTGTCAAATTTCGGCATTACTTTTATGTTGAACATTTAAAAAAAAACTATAACAGTAGCCTACATTTTAAATATACTTAGTATGCAATGGGCATTGTGCTAAATTCTTTCTGTGCATTATCTTATTTAACATTTAACCACAAAGAGGAATGCATTCTGTCTCTTACACTTCTTAGTAAATGCTTTATGATTTCACTCATTAATTTCACACATTTTTATTTTTAAAAATGTGGTATGTGTTGTTATTTGCCCAGCCGTATATATCCTGTTTCCTTTTGTTTTTTCTCTTTGGTGCTTTTGTTAATCACTTGTTTATAGTTTTAAATGTTCTCTTTTCTCCTCTTGGTTTTTTCCCAATTATATGAAATCTCCTAAGTGTAATTCAGATTCTACCCTTTCTATAAATCCTTTACAGACCACTCTACCCTAAAAAGACCCCTCCCTTTGTGAAATCTACATAGCATTCATTTGACAATTATTCATTAAGCTGTTTATCTTGAAATTTTATTTAAATCTTTTGCTTAATTTTCACAAGTTTGTCTTCTTTTCCAACTTTGGTAAGTCCTTCAATTATGAAATATAGCTTAACACTTTGTTTCCCTAAACAACTAGTGGTTGTTTAATGAGTAGCAGATTTTCATATGGCCTGAAAACTCCACTCCCAATCGAAAGGATATATTACAGAATGGAAAATAATCTGAATTCTGTAACCTAAGAAGTAAAATAGTCTGAATTCTGTAACCTAAGAAGCACAATGTGTAATTGCAGGCTTGCTCAAAAAACAAACAAACAACAACAAAAAATATCAAAAACAACAACAACAACAAAAACCCCCCAAACCCCCGAGAAGACCTTATCACAAAAGCCAAAACAGGTTTTGGGAAATGGAAAATACAATATTTTCATGGTATTAAGCTTCATATGAAAATGAAATCCAGACAGCAACAACATACTCTTTAAGAGTCTTATCGTGAGCTAGTCTGTATAAATGACTAGACCAGAAGGGGAGGAGATGGCTCATAAAAAGATCTGCTCCTAAAAAGAAAGTCTCAGAGATTTTGCTCCAGAGTGTTGGTTCATACTGAAAGAGGAAAAGAACATTAGACGTTCTAAAACGCTGAAAGAGGCATTCAAGACCTCATAGTCTTTGAAAAACAGCACATAGTTCAGTTTTGACTTGGAATCATTCATTCATTCATTCATTTTTTCTTGTAATCATTCCTGTATCCTTAAGGAATGTTAAATCAAAGTTGTAGAAGACATAGTCCCTACTCTCTAAGCACTTTCATTGTAGCATTGGAGATAAAACACAAACAAGTCGTTACTATGCTGTAGAAGGCATAATACATGTTACGTGAATAGCCTTGAACATGTTACTTAGCCTCCTGGGATTTAGTTTCTTTATTTGTAAGGAGCAAGCACTGGCTTTGGTAGAAAATCTTTAAGGCCGTTTCTACATGCAAAATCACATAAGTAGTACATTCACAAGATCTTGAAAAACTTTAGAGGAGAAGCACATTCCTTGCAGTGGAGAGATCAAGGGAAATTTCTTAGTGGAAATGATATTTGAAGAGGGCCTTGTTAGGTTGTTTTGAAAGGCATAGACGATGATAGTGATAAAACCAGTTATTGAGTGTTTGCTGTGCAGAAGGCAGTATGTGAGGCACTTTAAATACAGATTCCTAGGCCGGGCGCAGTGGCTCACACTTGTAATCCCAGCACTTTGGGAGGCCGAGGCGGGCGGATCACCTGGGGTCGGGCGGTGAAGACCTGCCTGATCAACATGGAGAAACCCTGTCTCTACTAAAAATACAAAATTAGCTGGGCGTGGTGGTGCACGCCTCTAATTCCAGCTACTTGGGAGACTGAGGCAGGAGAATCGCTTGAACCCGGGAGGCGGAGGTTGCGGCGGGCCGAGATTGCGCCATTGCACGCCAGCCTGGAAAACAACAGCGAAACTCCATCTCGAATACAAACGAACAAACAAAAAACAAAGAAACAAACAGACAAAAAACCCCATATTCCTGTGGGGAAGAGGGTGGAGCAGAGTTATCTCTCAATACCCTGAAGTTATTTGTACAATTTTGTGTACATGTAAGTTTGTACATTTTTATGGGGAAAGTTTCCATGGCTTTTCTCAAATGCTTAAAGTAGTCCATAACCCCAGAAACAAGAACCGCGGTATAAAGAGTAGGAGATGAGATTCCTGTATTTTCGAAAATGCCCATGTGTAGTGAGCGGGGGAGGACGGATAGTGGTGCTGGTGGAAAGAAGGAGCAGTTGATAACAAAGAAGATGTTAAAAGCTAAGAATTGGAATCAAAGCCCCTGGGAGGGGAGAGCTTGAAGTAGTGAGACACAGTTAATGTGGGGTGGCTAACAGATTGTAACCGGGAGTCAGAATGTCTGGATTTAAATCTTGAACTGACATCTCCTACCTGTGTAACCTAGGCAATTCGTTTAACCTCTTTGAGACTAAGGCTTTTGCTATTTAGATTAATTTTTACAGATTTACTCTCTCTCTTTTTTTTTTTTTTTTTTTTAAATTAAGGGTTTACTATGTGTTAAATGCCTTCATTCATATATTCTTTGATACGGTATGAATTTGTTGAGATCCTATACCTAGTTACTGGGAGAATTTTGGTGAATGAAGCAGAAGTATTTATTCTCTTGCCCTCACTGAAACCTATGAAAGAGACACTATTTTGCAGTAGAGGGAACTGAGGCTTGGGGAAGTTAAGTGATTTCTCAGTCTTGTGATAAGGAAATTGCAGAACCTTCAAACATGGGTCTGACTCCAATTTTTTTTTTTTTTTGAGACAAGATCTTCCTCTGTCACCCAGGCTGTGGCATAATCTTGGCTCACTGCAGCCTCCACCTCCAGGGCTCAAGTGATCCTCCCACCTCAGCCTTCCAAGTAGTTGGGTCTACAGGCATATGCCACTATGCCTGGCTAATTTTTTGTATTTTTGGTAGAGACAGGATTTCACCATGTTGCCCAGGCTAGTCTTGAACTCTTGAGCTCAGGAGATCAACCCGCCTCGGCCTCCCAACACGCTAAAATTGTAGGCATGAGCCCCGACTCCTGGCCCAAAGTCTTAATCACTAGTGTTGTTTACTTCAGAATACTGTAGGCATGGCTGACTCTTGTGAGAATGTTAACAAGGGGAAACTTACTTTATTTCAGGAATAATTTGCATATAAACTCAAAGGTTGAGAGAGGGATGCTACAGATATTTTGGATAGACTCTTCTAACTTTATGAAACTGCTAAGAAGTATTATTAAATAATGGAGTATTTCAAATCAGTTATTCATATGATGACACAATCAGATCACTGAGTAGTCACTATACTGTTACTGAAACTGCATTTTTCATTGTGATCTATGTTATTCGTATTAAGGACCCTCTAAAATGAGTGCGCTTGCTTTTCAAGTAAGATAGATTTTTTTCTCATATATTTTTCACTGATTGTCCATTTTTCTACTCCCATAATTTTATCTATTTTGCAAAAGAAATGAATTACTTTTCATATTTAAGCCCCTTTTAAGGGAGGTGGGTGTCCTTGTGAGTTTTCCATTAAGTTCCCATTGAGAAAATTAGTGACTATCATAGCTAAGTATTAATTTACATACAAATTGAGTTGAAGAAAACCAAAATTTCAGAGTTTTGGATCTGAACTTTAATTTGTTTTCTTTATAGGTGCATTTCTGTTAGCATCATTTAAACTGACTGCATAATGCATTAGGTTTTACTGAGTGCTGGCTATTCTTTCAAGAATTATCTAAGGGAAACTTCTAAATATTTTAAGTTTATTTATCCCAATTTATATAATTTATACACTAATTGACCTGTTTCATTAATTGAGTTTTCTTCATACTAGGGACAAAATTTGGTTTTCTTTTTGCTCCCTATCCTTCTTCCCCTCTTATTCTTTTTATTTTGAGTTGGGGTCTTGGTCTGTCACCCAGGCTGGAGTTCAGTGGTGAAAACATGGCTCACTGCACCCTTGAACTCCTGGACTCAAGCAATCCTCCTGTCTCAGTTTACCGAATAGCTAAGACTGCACATGCATGCCACCATGCCTTGCTAATGAAAAAAAAGATTTTTTTTTTTTTTTAAACAGGGAGTTTTGCTTTATTGCCCATTCTGGTCTTGATCTCCTGGCCTCAAGTGATCCTTGTGTCTTGGCCTCCCAAAGCACTAGGATTACAGGCATGAGCCACTGCACCTGGCCATTGTTTTCCTTTTTAAAAAACTTTTCAAGAAATGATTGGGTTGACTCTATTGCCTGAGCCATAGAATTATTTCTACCACTTCTAAGCAAAGGCATCTTGTCAGATGAAGTGGCTTGGCATTTTAGTTTTATATAACCAATTTTCATATCATGTCCAAGAATTTACATGATATTTACAAGATAAAATCTTTATTTTCATATGTTTAGACCTTTCAATGTAAGAATATGTACTCTTATTATCAAGTTATACTGTACAGACTAGGTAGATGTTGCTTGAGACATAATTGATAACAAACATTTTTGTAGGGCTCCAAACAAAACTTAACTGACTTCTCTATTAGGAAAGCATTTAGAAGCGATATCACTCCCAGTTATAAGAATCTGTGATTTTGTTAAAGTTTAATACATTTATCAGAGTAAGCATCATGGGAACATACTTGTGCTTTTAGCAAAACATGTTGTGAGTATATATGTGCAAACTTGGGCCAGAAGAGGAAAATTTTTCTGAATGATGTTACAATGTTGTAGATAAAGATTTAAAAGATAGATTGTTTTGTAGAAACTGACGAGCTGATTCTAAAATTTATGTGAAAATAAAATAACCCAGAATAGCCAAAACAACTTTGACAAATAACACTGAGGTTGGAGAATTAACGTTATCTGATCTCATTATACAGGTGCCATGGTTTGTGCCTGTATTCCTAGCTAGTAGAGAGACTGCTTGAGCCCAGGAGTTCAGGCTGTAGAGCGCTATGATTGTGCCTGTGAATAACCATTGCACTTCAGCCTGGGCAACTTAGCAAGACCCTATCTCTTAAAATGAGGGCTTATAAAGTTACGATAATCAATGATGTGGCATTGGCATAAAGAGACAAATAGATCAATGGAACAGGATAGATTCAAAAAATGGATCTACACATATGTAGACAATGGATTTTAGACAAAGGCGCAAAGGCAATTCAGTGGAGAAACGGTAGTCTTTCCAACAAAGGTTACTGGAAGTAAACTTGGATTAATAACTTCCACCATATACAAAAATTAAATTGGCTGTTTCTAGCTGCTAACAACTTCCAGGAATTTGGTATGACGACTGTAGTAGTCTGTTCTCATGCTGCTAGTAAAGACATACCCGAGACTGGGTAATTTATAAAGGAAAGAGGCTTAACTGACTTACAGTTCCACATGGCTGAGGAGGCCTCACACTCATGATGGAAGGTGAATGAGGAGCAAAGTCACATCTTACATGGTGGCAGGCAAGAGAACATGTGCAGGGGAACTCCCTTTTATAAAACCATCAGATCTTGTGAGACTTCTTCACTATCATGAGAACAGAATAGGAAAGACCCAACCCCATGATTCAATTACCTCCCACTGTGCCCCTACCATGACATGTGGGAATTATGGGAGCTACAACTCAGGATGAGATTTGGGTGGGGACACAGTCAAACCATATCATTGACATTTAAGGAGCTTACCAAAAACACACTAAAAATCTCCTTTAAATATTTAGATGAAATAATGTTGGTGGCAACTTGTGTATAACATTGTATACTCATAGAAAAAGTTTTTTGTGGTTGAATTTTTGAGATATTATAATGTATCCAGCAATGCGTATTGCAACTCTATTATTTTCTTTAAAAATTTTTAGTTACGTATATACATACTTACAGTTCTGATACAGCTACTACTTAGATGTCATTTATAAATTTTATTCCTAGTGGCCAAGATTCTGTGGGGAAACAATATTTTCATTTTGTAAATCTTAGACTTCCTATTGTATTTTTTGTGTTGAAATCTGATTATTTGAATTTTCATGACAAAGTCTCATCATTTTGCTTTTAATTACTCTATAGATTTTTATTTGGCAGATCATCTTATTTTTCATTATTAAAACAAGGACTGACATTTGCTGTCTCAGAATTAGTACATTCAATTATTCTTAAAAACATTGGAATAGCTCCTTATTCAGAAACTCTTTTTGATATTTCAGTTTCTAAACTTAGCTGATTATCAAGAGGAAGCAAAAAGATCCTTGAGTACCCAACTGATATTACAAAGTCTTTGATGTAAATCTCATGCATTAGAGGATCCCAGCCTTATTCTGGCCTTTCCAGCCTTATTTTAGACTTAGACCATGCATACTGGGTTATTGGATTTCTCAGTCTAGGGTAAAATATAAAACCACAAATGAGAATGGGAATATGACTTAAAAACAGATGTGTTGCTAACAGTGAGAAGTGACAACTGTAAACGTGATAGCAAGGGAAGAGACACAAGGGAGAAAAAAAGCATAAAATAGCACATAAAATACTTTTAAGTAAACAAAGTAATCTATAGCAAAAATCGTTGAAATAATAAAAAGTGTTTAAATTTTCTATCCAGTTGGAATTGGATAGAAATTCAACATGTATTATCTGGTTTCCTACATCCTTAAAATTAACTTACCTTGCCCTTTCAACAGCTTTTGACATTATCAATTACTCTTTGGCTTATATGCCAAATATTCCTGGTTTTCCTTCTATCTCTTTTTTCACTCTTTCAGGCTCCCTTGCCAATGCATTATCTTCTATCTGGCCTCTAAGGTTACATCTGCCCAAGGCTCCTTTTTGGTTGTCATTTCATATTCTCCCTTTGACAATGTCTTCCACACTGTGGCTTCAATTACAACCTAAACATTACAACTCTCACATGTTTAGCTCCTGGGCTAAACTCCAGACTCATATTTTTAACTGACTGCTTGAAACTCTACTTGGATATTTCAAATGTATCTCAAGCTCAGCATGTCAAAAGCCATATTTATAAACATTTTTTTCTCCTTATCCACAAACCTCAAACCTCCTCCAAGGTTTATTTGTTGATTCCTTCAGTCATCTACTCATTCATTTATTTATTCCTCAATTCTACAAATATGCAACTTGTTTAGGTACTGGGAATATAGCAGGGGTAAGACAGATAATGCTCCTGTTCTCATGGTGCTTATATTCCAGTGGATGAAGACAGACAATAAAAGACAAATACGAAAAACTTTAGACAGTGACCATGTGCACTGAAGAAAAAGAATTGGGCAATGTAATAGGATATGACTAAGAGATGCTACTTTACTTTGTCTGGTCAGGGAAACCTCTCTAAAGAGATGATATTTTGGATGAGTAAATGACAGGAAGGAGCCACACATGCAGACACTAGAGGGACGAACATTCCAGAAGAGGAGCAGCTTATAGAGAGGCCCTGAGGTAGGAAGGGACTTGGTACTCTTGAGCTGCGGAAGGGAGGCCATTGCAGGCAGAGTGAATGAGCAGGTAGGGTGGAGGTAGTGATAGAGATGGCATCAGAGGCAGATGGGTGGCAGACTGTATCGGACTTTCTAGAGTAGGCCAGGGTGAGGAATCTGTATTTTTCTAAATGTACTGGAAAACCAGTAAAAGTCTTTAAACAGGGGAGAAGCATGATGTGATGTATGTTTTAAGGAGATCTTTCCAGCTACTGGGTGGAGAATGGATTCAGTGGAACAAGAGTGGAGTCAGAAAGACCAGTTAGGCTATTTTTTCGGTAGTACAGGTAAGAGGTGCAGCAGGCTTAGAAGCAGCATGGCCATAGTGGAGGCAGTGAGACAGTGTTTGGAAGAGAGTTGAGGAAAGGAAGCTTTGAACAGGTGATTTTTGAGATATCTGTTAGACATCTGAGTGAAAATATCAATTAAGCATTAGAATTAGATATAGACAAATCTGGAATTCAAAGGAGAGGTGAATGTCTGAGATGTGAATTTAGAGGACATATGTAAAAAATTTTAAGGCAATGAGATTAGATGAGAGCACTTAGGATAGAGATGAAAAAGAGCATAAGAAGGTCTAGAAATAACTCTGGTGCTAAGATTTGGAATATAGTTTATCTCTTGATTGTGTTTTACGTGGAAATAAACTATGAGTATGAAATAGAGTTGATTTTTGTTATACTCTTCGAGCTCCTTTGGAAAAAAATATAGAACTAAGTTGAGCTATGTAGGTATCAACAGCTGCTAGATTCTGATTGTTATTTTGGATACTTGTGGTAGAATATTCCATAAAAGTCCCCCATCTCTGGGGATTTCTGTAAATGCTGGCCTTGGTCTTGTCCACTAGCACTATTCCAGTTACATGGGGCCCCTTAACCTTCACCTCTTGGCTCAGCCTTATCCAGGCTTTAGAAGCAGAAGAAAACTGTAAAGGCTGTTGTTCAGCAGTAAATTTCAAGATGGCACTGATATTAATTTCTCTTGACCCTGAATACTGTTCAACTGGCTTCGGCTTTGTATCTTGACAAAATAGCTCTGCCTTCCATTCCATGACTGAATTTGCATCTTGGTTTTCAGCCTCGTTTGCATTTGGAGTTTTGTTTTAATTTCCTACTTTGTCTTGAGAGTACCAGAGCCCTGATCTTAAACCCTGGTCTGTGTCTGGTCTGATACCTGCTTGGCACCAGCTTTTTGTCTTTTATGAAATCTTGGCACCCCCTGACTTACTCGCATCTCACCCTATTGTTCTTAACTCTCCTACTGAGACCTCTACCTTTTACCCACTGCAGAACTCCCTGAGGGTAATTGTTTGCTTCTTTAGATTTCCTTTTTTCTTTGATTGCTAGACTTTCCCTGTTTATCTTAGCAATACAGTTGAGTTCTGTTTCATATCTGGGTCCTATGTAATTAATATATAACTAAACTAAAATTCTAGGATCTTGCCTTCAATTTGGAATGACTTGATGGGAGCATTTAGAAATTACTACTTTTAATTAACACATAATAATTATACATATTTATGGAATATAGTGTGATATTTCAGTACATATATACCATGTGTAATGATCAAATTAGGGTAGTTAGCCTATCCATCACCTCAGACACTTAGCATTTCTTAGTGTTGGGAACATTCAAAATCTTCTCATCTAGCTATTTGAAAATGTACAATTTATTATTCTTAATTGTAGTTACCCTTCAGTGCTACACAATCCTAGAATTTACTACTCCTATCTAGCTGTACTTTTGTATCTGCTCCCCAACCTCTCCCTATCTCCTTTGCCCCCAACACTTCTCAGTCTCCAGTGACCACTATTCTACTCTCTAATTCTAAGAGATCAACTTTTTTTTTAAGCTGTCACATATGAGTAAGAACATGGAGTATTTATTGGAAGCATTGTTATATCCAAAGTGGACTGCTTTAAAGAAGAAATAAATCTACAGATGTCCTTTTTTTTTTTTCTTTCTTTTTCTTTTGAGACCGAGTCTCGCTCTGTCAGCCAGGCTGGAATGAGGTGGCATGATCTAGGCTCACTACAATCTCCACCTCCTAGGTTCAAGTGATTCCCCTGTCTCAGCCTCCTGAGTAGCTGGGATTACAGGCACCTGCCATCACACCTGGCTAGTTTTTGTATTTTTGGTAGAGATGAGGTTTCACCATGTTGGCCAGGCTGGTCTCGAACTCCTGACCTCAGGTGATCCACCCGCCTTGGCCTCCCAAAGTGCTGGGATTATAGGTGTGAGCCACCGTGCCCGGCCTACAGATGTTCTTTACTCTAAATGTAATAGGCATTAGGGAAACACAGAAGAGTAAAATGTATCTCTGCCTTTGAGGAAATATGTTTTTAAATATAATCATACATCAATGCTCTATATAGCCAGTGAATTCAGCTTGTTGCATTGAAAACAGTCCCTTATGTATATGACCCCTGTACTCTGTTTTCACTGGAGCCCTGTGCTCACAAAACATTGCTATTAGAAATAAGAAAACTCCAGTTAAAATTTTGAGGAACCTCGATTCTTAGAATAAAGATGGACAAGAGATTATGTTCTAGTGCTCTGTAATTATTCCTTTCTACTTAACCTCGATTAATGAAAAGATATACATATTTTTCCCCATGGAAGGGGCATAGTGGAAATATTTAAATTCTTATGGTCATGCTGTGCTTTTCACAGATGATTGGAACATTGCCCAGGCATAAACCCGTCTCATCCTTCCCCCAAACAATTTGTCAGTTGTTTAACCTAGCATAATTTGTTTTTCATGACCAGTAAAAATGACAGTGCTAAAATGTTTTAAAAGGAAATAAAAATAAAATAGAGTTATAGCTCTGATTTTTTAATATTCCCCTTTTTTCCTCCCTAATCATTCTTTGATATAGTAATGTATCTTAACCTTTGCTTCAATTGTAGGCTATTTTTAACATGGTAAAAACAGAGAAAATAATCAAAACTAGGAGTTTTATTTTGTGAAACTAAAAACAGAAATTTTATTTTGTGAAAATGAAACATAAATTTCAATAAGACAGGTTATGCTGCAACAGAAAAGAATTTCGTGGATGCATTATCACGGTTTCAATGCTTACGTACACATAACCTTCGTCTTTGTATGACTTTGTGGCTAGGAGATTTAATACACTGACTACTCACATTGATGCTGGGCTGAAGCCTCAAATTGTTTGAGGAAAAGACCATTTCATGTGCCCAAATATGAAACATTTAGAATGAAAGGAATACTGAGAACATGTCAAGAGAGCTCATGCCACTGGAAATTGTACCTTTCTGTGAGAAAGAAAGTATCTCAAAACTATAAGATGAGATTGTGTAACCTTCAGACATGTTAGTTCACCATAGTATAAAAATATGGTAAACCATAGTTTACCACGGTATACCATAGTAGAAGACACACATTTAGCAGCTCTTAAAAGGTCTAGCTATTGATCAGCTAGTGCAATTCGTTCTATAGAGTCTGACTTAGATGCTAGAATTTCCTTCATCCTCAAACTACAATTATCATCATAGAGACAAGGGGATATGGATCTATGAATCTCTGGAGCTGGGTAGAGGATGGATTACAGGTAGCCCTTTCCTGAAAAGCCAGGTCAGCTGGTTTTGCTGAATTTTCCATCCTGTAGGTGGAATTCTTTTCCAGGAAGCTCTTTGGTTCCCATAGAAAAGAGTATTTTGTGGTTCCTACCCTATTGGTTTTCCAGATATGCTGGGGCAGGTCTGAACCCCAGTGATTGACATAGATTAGACCCAAATTGTCATACCTGCTGTGATTACTCTGAGGTCACTCATTTAGGATCACTTTTTGCGTGCGTGTGTGTGTATAATGTATTTTGTACTTATACAGTACTATAGTAGTATATAAACTGTATAATAGTACTTATACAGTTTAACCAGTGAGATGGTTAAATGGTTAACAAGTAAACCACCTAGTTAACCAGTAAAGATATAAAATGACCTCAGACAAATATAATCAATCCCTACTGTCCCCTGATGAATTTCACAGGCTCCCACCACCATTAGTTCTACCTATTCGTCTCATCCATGCTCATTGTTCTGCCTACTTCCTGTTCCTATGGATGCCCTGGCATGTTTGTTTGTTTCTTTCTGGCCTCCTATTCCCCTCCCCTCAGACATCACTTCAGCATTTGTGTCTTCTCACTTCACTTATCCTGGGTGTCACCATTTCAGCCTATGAACATGCCATTAATTTGCTATCTTTACAAAATTCTCTCTTGACTTTACATACCTCTGTAGCTGCCCTCTCCCTTCTCTCCTCTTCTTTACAACAAAACTCCTTAAAGAACTGTTGGCTGGGCACAGTGGTTCACACCTATAATGCCAGCACTTTGAGAGACTGAGTTGGGAACATGACTTGAGGCCAAAAGGTCGAAACCAGCCTGGGCAACACAGTGAGACCTCATCACCACAAAAAATAAATAAAAGTTAGCCAGATGTGATGGCACACTGCCTGTAGTCCCAGCTACTCCAGAGGCTAAGGTGGGGGGATCACTTGAGCCCAGGAGTTCGAGGCTGCAGTGCGTAATGATGGCACCACTCCACTCCAGCCTGGGTGACAGAGTGAGACACTGTCTCAAAAAAAAAAAAAAAAAAAAAAAGAATTATTCTATAATCAGTCTCTACTTGGTTTCTTCTCTTCTCTCTTCAGCCTCCTCCTGAAGGATCCTCAAGTTGCTAAATTCTAAGATCCAGTCTTAGTCCTCCTGTTACTGGACATGTTATTGGACATGTTGTAGGCAGGGTTGGATGGAGTAGGTCTCCTCTTTTCTTGGCTTTGTTTTCCCCTTACTGTTTTCTCCTACCTTCTAAGTCTCCATTTCCTGACCCCTAAACTTTGGAAAACCCAGGGCCTGGTACTCTGACCTCTTCTATAACTCTTGCTTAGTGATCTCATCACTTGCCTGACTTGAATGACTCCCAAATATATATCTCTCACTTGGACTTCTCCGTGAACAAAAGATGCATATATCTAGCCCTGAAGACATTTTTATACGAATTAGAAAAAACTGCCCTTTCCTCAAGCACATGACTGCCATCTTCTGGAAATTTTTCAGAGTAGAGACACCTATCCAAAGACTGAATGTGATTGGTGTCTCCTTCAGCTGTGTTGTCCTCAACCTTAGAAGTGCTTTTTCTCAACTTGGCTGGGTGTGTAATGGGTATCACAAGCTTAATAGGTCCCAACCCACATCCCATCCCATCCCATCCCATCCCATCCCATCCCATCCCATCCCATCCCATCCTCTTCCCTTCAGTCTTTTCTATTTCAAACATTTTCTGGTGGCTGAGGTCAAACTCTTTGAAGTTATCCTTGATGCTTCTCTTTCTCTCATTCCCCAGCTTAAATCCTTCAGCAAATTCTGTTGGTTTTTTCTTCAAAATACATTAGAATTTAACCACTTATCACCACCCTACTGTTGTCACGCTGGTCCAAGCCTCAGCAGCTCTCCCCGGGATAATTCCAGTAGCAAGCTTCCTTTCTCGCTCCTCATGTCTGTCCTCAACACAGCAGCCACAGTTGTTTCAAACCTAGGTCACAGCATGTTTCTGCTCTACCCCAAATCCTTCAGATGCTCTTCCAACTCACTCAGAAAAATCAAAATCCTTAAAACGGTCCATGGGCCCTCCACATCCAGGCCTGTCTACAGCACTGGCCTTGTTTCCCACCTCCCTCCCCTCCACACCGCCTGGTGCTCCAGCCACATGGACCTGGCTCTCCCTCAACATGCCGAGCACACATCTGCTTTAGGCACTCTGCCCGGATGCCCTTCCATACAGTACGACCTGCTGCCTTCCTTTCTTGAGTCATTGCTCAAAGGTCACTTTACCCTGTCATGGAAGCCTTCCTCATCTATACCACATAACCAAGCAACCCCTTTCCCAAAGCATTTACTATCCCCCTGCTATTTTATTTTCTCCATAGCACTTAGCATCAGACACACACACATTGTTTACTGTTTTACCTGATTAGAATTTAAGGTTCGTGAGCCTAGAGACTTATTTTCCCCCCTTTACTATATCCCAATTTCTACAACAGTTCTTGGCAAGTAGAGTGATCTCAAAAAATGTTAATCAAATAAATAAATGAGTATAGGTATCCTTGGATTTGTCTGGGGGACACTATCCTCAACAAGACACTGCAAATTGACCAAGGGGTTGACAAAATAAAAATACACAAAGGTTTGAGATGGTCCTGCACAATTATCATCTCTTGATTCCAAGATAAAAGTATTTTCAAGAGTTTGAGAACTCATTTAAATCTAATTTGAAAATAGCATTGGTTTTACACCCTTCCGGAAGGGCATGTTTCCTACAGAGAAAGCAAGTAGGTGCCATCTAGTGGCAACAAAGGAGGTCCACATTTATGTTAACTGAAATGTATCGATTAGCAATGATTGAAAATGTAGTTCCTGATCCAGAAGCTTATGAACTGTATGACAGAACAGTTGTGATAGCCATAAGTTCTCAAGGGTGCACTTTCCACGGAATAGGTGGCATTGAAAAAAACACAGTTCTATTTCTTCTAAATTATTTCTGATTTTTCCATTTAATTTTTGCTTGTTTTCTGGGATCTGATTTCTTTTTTTCCTTTGTTTTTCTTCCTGTTTTGTCCTCTACTTATCTATATACTCTTACATTCACATGGTACTGGCCTAAGCATTGAATGGGTAATAAAATGAAGGCTCCATCTTCTGGGAATTTATATTCTAATAAAGACACTGCCTGTGAGGGTAAGTGTAGAAGAACATGCCTGATCTTGATGAACTGATCGCTTCAGGCCAGATTTCTGCAGCCTGTTGAGTCTTTACTGTTGGGTATACTTCCAACATTAGAGGAATGAGCTTTCAGGAGACTTAGCTTGCTGTTTTTCAGAAAGTGGCACATTATATGGAGAAACTAAGATAGAAAGAGAAATACTCATGTCCATGCATGTTGTCAGGAAAGACAGAAATTAAGTCTGTCTCTGATTCTCATTCTAACATCCCAAAAGCTAGGTCATTTCAATTCTTTGGTAAATTAAAGTGGAAACTTTTTGGTCCACTTTGGGAGTCTGTGACCTTTCCAGTTCAGAGTGGCTGGGGTTGGAACTGGGAAATCTTTGCCACCAGAGGGCCTGAGTAGTGGTGAGACAAAGCAAGGTAGGGGAGTAAGGCCCAGGAAGGAGACAAACTCGGGGTGCTGACACTCACGTTAATGCACACGGCCTTTTCACAGCTGAGTAGCACCAGAGGACAAAAGTTGGACCCGTGGAATATGACAAGAAAGCAGATTTCATACCAAACATAAACATTTTCCAATCAGAGTTTTTTTCCAACGAGGTCAAAGTTTCCGTTACCCATTAGTGGATGGGTCCAAGCAGAGACTGCATGACAACCTACCAGATTTGTTGAACCTACAAAGATTCTCTGATTCTCTGGAAGACCTCTCTTTCTCCCTGCACATGTCAAAATCCTCCCTACTGTTTAATATTCAGTCCATACCCCACTTCCTTTTTTGGGTACCACCACTTAAAATAATCTTTTCTATCTCTACCTTTCCTATCATTTTAAGGGCAGCTCAGCATTTATGTTATGCTACCTGCATAATGTTTTTTCTCAGTAGTCTAATCCTTAGCTTTTTGAGTTAATGCTAACCTACTTGAAGACACGGACCACATCTGACAGCTCTCTTGCTATTTGGCTTGACATTTCATCTCCAAGAGTGAATATTAACTGTTTGTGATGGGGAATGGTAGTAAGGCTAACAATAATTGCCTCATCTGGCTTTTTTTTTTTTTTTTTTAAGATGAGGGCTTACTTTCTTGCCCAGGCTGGAGTGCAGTGGCACGATCACGGCTCGCTGCTGCCTCGATCTCCCTGGCTCTTATCTGGCATTTGGGTCCAAGGTGCTTAGCCATAGTCTAAGGTTAGCGGTACAATTCTTCATTGAGATATTAGATAAACGAAAATCTTTGTTGAGGTTTGTTTCTTTGTTAGATTTATACTCATTTAAAAAAATCTAATAGTACTGTACTAGCTTTTCTTTTAAATTGTGGTGTTTTTCATATACCTGATTTCTCTCAAAGTAGGTATAGAAATTGATAATACAACACTTTGTAGGGTGTTACTGAAATTTAAAAAACCCAGTTTTGTTATTTATGTAGTTATTTTAGTGTTTTTCCCTCTGCTGAGGGATTTTTTAAAAATTTTAGATTACAGGTAAATATTTTCTTTGATATAATACTTTATACCTTTTTTGCCTTGAGAAATTGTCTTTATACAAGCTGATGTCGTATTTTCAATAGTATGTTTTTAAGCTAAAGGATTTCATATATTATTTATTTTTAACAAATTAATCAAATGATTCCCCCTAACTTATTTTACCTTCTGAAGATATATTTATATAACTTGGCATTCCATCCTGATGAAATGGTGATACTGAAGAGGGAAATGCTAACAGAACTCAGTGGTATCCTAGATCTAATGTTTTTAACAATCAGGTGCTGTTGTTTGCTTTGTCATTTGGACAGCCAAAATTTTCTTTAAATTATTTAATAGGCTTTGTGGTTTAGGGACTGGTTATAGTATTTAATTGCTCAACTGAAAATTAGCAAATTTAGCATCTATAGCATCTGTACTATGTTTAATATTTCTGAAGTATTAATTGTGATTCTTAGTAACTACTGTGTTCTGTGGGATGTTCATGAGGGATGAAGAGAGAATATCGGATAATTTGACTTATAATTAAAGAAACATTTTTTATAATTATGGCAAAAATGCATGAATTTAAGTCGTGTCATTTTGGTTTTATTTTTGTAGAATATGCTGAGTTTCTACATTGCAAAGGAAAGAAATTTACAGATTTTGATGAAGTTCGGCATGAGATTGAAGCAGAAACAGATCGCGTGACTGGAATGAATAAAGGCATTTCCTCCATACCCATTAATTTACGAGTCTATTCCCCACATGGTAAGTAAAATAATAAAATTCCAAATTCTTCTCCCCAAACATTTTTACTACATTAATTAACATACATCATTTGTACAGAAGATACAAACAGTGCTGGCTTTCTAGGGTATCCTTTGGATACTGCCCATTAATGTTATGGTTCAAAGAGCTCTTAGAACATTTAAGGAGAGGGAGGAGGAGATGACTTTAATAAAAACAGAATTGAGTTAGTCATTAAATATTTTTTCTTCATTTTCATAATAAGCTTTTAGAATTTGAGAAGGGTATGTATGAAAACTTCCATTTTTCAGTCTTTGCTGAAATCTTAGAGGTACATGTTACTATGGTTGCAGCCTCCCCTATTGGATTTCTTGCAGCCATATATAGTCCTATTTATTTTCTTCCTGAGAAATCAGCTCTGAGTTTTCCCCCCAGACTATCGGTAGAAACTTATAAATTAGATAACCAATCCATAAGGTGTGATGGGAAATAGCCTCTATGCTGACTAAATTTTTAGTGGGCAAATTTTCATTTCTTATTCCCTACTTAGCTCTATTGCTTTTAAAACAGAATATAAATGACATAAGCTCAATTAGGACTTCCCAAGGGTACTTGGTGCCAACATTATTTGTACAGAGAGGTTGGGCTAGAGTCATGTTGTTGCTGACTCTGTTCATACAGCTAATTCAGTAAACCCAGGGCACCACGAATGGCTAACAGCTTTCTACTAGGCTAAGTGGTTAACTTTCTATAAAAAACATATGATACTTTTTAAGGAAAGGGCAAATCTTACCCTGCGAGTTTTTATACCACTTGAAGGCGATGTACAAGACTGGCAGACAGCATATGCATTTTTCGTTTGGTGTTTTAATTATAACCCCCTAGTTACAGATATGACAGCTTTCTGAGCAAACTGTTAGGCATGCAAATCAGTGCCTTTCAAATTATGTTAAAGTGATCATTTGGCATAGCACAATCATATCATAAAATTAGAGAAAACTAGCAAAACCATTTTTATTTTATGCTTTTTATTCTTCACACATGGGTTTGAGTTGTTCAGATACACAATGTAGAAAGCTGAGCTAAGTGACAAATGGTTCTGTGTTATCTTTTAGCATTGAAGGTGTATGTAAGACTCTTTTATCCTTTCCACACAGTGTTAAATCTAACCCTTATTGATCTACCTGGGATAACCAAAGTGCCCGTGGGAGATCAGCCACCAGATATTGAGTATCAGATCAGAGAAATGATTATGCAGTTCATCACGAGGGAGAACTGTCTGATTTTAGCTGTTACTCCAGCCAATACTGATCTTGCAAACTCAGATGCGCTGAAGCTAGCTAAAGAAGTTGATCCTCAAGGTGAGTGTGTGACTACTAAGATGAGAGGGAATTAAAGTGTCAGGAGTTTTGGTATCTTTAAAGGTAACACAAATTCTCAAGACTCGATTTCATTATAAATAAATTAGGCATTGTTAATATTGTTAAACCTTTTGTATTTTAAATACAAATTCAGTATTTAATATTAAAAATAATTTAGTAAAGATTTACTAAAATAATGAAATTTATATAGTCAAAACCTATATAAATCTAAGAATAATGAGATCAAGAAAATAGACATTTCTAAGCCTCATGGGCTATGTATTTTAAAAAGTTGATAAAGTAAACTTCTGGTACAGCAGAATTCAGACAATCTACTGATATTATGAGTTACCTGCATATACTCCCAACGAAAAGTCTTTCTGTGTTTTTTCTTTGTCTTGTTTCTTTAAAATAGGAAGCTCTATTAATGCATGTAAGATATTATTTAGTTTATAATTATTTGAGAACCAATATATATAAAAGCAGGGATTTATTTGTTATTGCCATCTCAAAATCCAGAAAAGTTCCTTTCTTAGGCGGATGTTTTAGCTTTTTATTTCTCTGAGTTGAATAATGACAGTTTATCATCAGAGACCTCAATGCTGGCCTCGGTGTGTGTCTGTTTAAAGTGACCGCGGGGCCGGGTGCAGTGGCTCACGCCTGTAATCCCAGCACTTTGGGAGGCTGAGGCAGGTAGATCATGAGGTCAGGAGTTTAAGACCAGTCTGGCCAAGATGGTGAAACCCCATCTCTACTAAAAATACAAAAATTAGCTGGGCATGGTGATGGGCGCCTACAATCCCAGCTACTTGGGAGGTTGAGGCAGAGGATTGGAATTGCTTGAACCCGGGAGGTGGAGGTTGCAGTGAGCTGAGGTCGCACCATTGCATTCCAGCCTGGGCGACACAGCAAGAGAGCAAGACTCCATCTCAAAAAAAAAAAAAAAAAAAAATAATAATAATAATAAAGTGATTGCGGAAGGGCATTTAGTGATGTGCCCTTTTAATACGGAGATGCATGTACTTCAATTTTAGGAATTTTTCTTTGTTTCATAATTAATTGCCCCAATTTTCTTTGTTCTTTTTATCTGTAGTTCTTATTATTAGCAGGTTAGAACTCCTGAATGAATCCTTTATTTCAATCTTTCTTTTCTATAATCTATTTCTTGTCTTTTTGTTCTACTTTTAGCAAGATTTACTCAACTTTATCTTCTGCTTTTCCGATTCATTTTAAAAGTTCATTTTTTTTTACTTAGTGAATGTTATTTTTATTTTTAAAAATAGCATCTTGTTCTTGTTTTCACAAATACAATATCTTCCTCCAAGGATTTTAGTGAGAGCTTTTTGAAGGTTTTCTTTTGTAATCGACATTGTCTGAGTCCATTGTTTTCTGATTGTTTGTTTTTGTTTCTGTCTTTGATGTTAGAGACCTTTTTCAAATGTTTGTCCATCTTTTGCCACTTGTTCGTGCATGAAAGTGGAGCACCAAAAGCTAATTTGTGTACATGAGAGGGATTCATTGACCAGTGGGTTTTCCCGTGGAGTAACTGTGCTGAGAGTTGACCATTTTGTTAGGAGACTTCCTCAATCGTTAGGTTCTAAGAGTATTTTCTCCTGAGCTGCTCCAGTATAAGCCTGATGTCCAGTGTTCTTGGAGCCAAGAATTTGTGGGGCAAGGGATGGAGTGGGAGGAGGATGGTTCTCACTATTCAGTGTGTACACTTTTAATTAATCCTCTGCTTTCATAATGGCATTCCTGAAAGTTTTCTGGAGTCCAGAGTCCCTCTGGTTCAACCTCTTTTGAAGCACGTCTTCAGTACTCTGCTGAGGTGGAGGAAGGGTAGCTATGTGGGTGTGTCCTCTAGGAGCCTTCAGTCAATTCTTTTATTTTCAGCTCCTTCTATACCCTAGCATTGGTTCTTCAATTCTTGGGCCTTTGCAGAATTCTGCAATGGTAACTGTTTTTTTTCTTCTTGGTTTCCTCCACCATCCCTGAAACTGGGTCTTATAACAAAGCGGGTAGAGGCTCCCAGGTGGCAAGTTAGAACCATCACCAGGACTCCCTTACAGCATCAGTGACTTGGAAGAGTCAGATTATAAACTGGGACTGGAATCTAGTCATAAAAATGGTGCTGAACCATTCCTGTCTTACAGCCTTCTTATCCCATAGGAGATTGAGCCATGGTTGTCAGATTGGGACAGAGAGAGTCATACCATCAGTGAATTCTAGTGAGTTCGGCCCAGTCACGTTCCTGAAGAGTCCATGTAGAAAACAAACTCAGCTTCTCCTACTATACTTTCAAACATGCTTCTGACTCCAGATGTGTGGTGATTTCTTCGACTGCAAACAAGCAATTGATTCTTTTCTGCAGCAGACATCAGCTAGGTATCCTCTGATTAAATTCAATTCTTATACTGTTTACCTGGAAATAGCATCAGATCACACTTGTTGAGGGTTCAGTCCTACAAGACCAGCCCCACTTCTGATGCCAGTCACAAGATCCAGGTTGTTTACCCTGTGCTCTGACCGACTGGCTATAAATTGGGGTTTCTACAACCTTCTTCTTTTGTGTTCTATTAATTTGCTAGAGGGGCTCACAGAACTCAAGAGAAACAGTTCTTTGTTATAAAGAATATTACAAGGGATACAGATGAAGAGATGCATAGGGCAGTGTATGAGAAGTGATGTGGAGCTTTCATGTTCTCTCTGGGCATACCACCCTCTAGAAACCTCTGCATGTCCAGCTATCCAGAAGCTCTCAGAACCCAGTCCATTTTGGATTTTTACGGAAGCTTCATTATGTAGGCATGATTGATTAAATAATCAGTTATGGTGATCAACTTAAACTTCAGCCCCTCATCCCTCCTAGGAGGTCATGCCTGTTCTTTCTAGTGACCAGTCCACGTGCTGAAGCTATCCAGGAGCTGCCAGCCACTTACCAACCCATTAGCCTACAAAAAGATATTTATCACTTTGAAGATTCCAAGGACTTTAGTAGTTGTATGCTGCGGAATAGGGATGAAGATTAAAAATGCATACCACAACATGACAATCCAGATGAAGCTTCATGGAGTACCGCAAATGATACCATTCAGTCCCTGATTTCTCTTTTGCCCCACCTTGGTTCAGCCTCCTTGAAATTGTTTCTTTTTTAAGATAAATTCTTTTCACAGGTGACAAGATGGCTGTAGATATCCTGCCTCACATCCTCACAACTTCAAATCTAGTAGAAGAAAAGCCATTGGAGAATATTTTGTGTGTATTATGAATTTTATAATAAATATAAACTAAAAAATTAGGCCAACTAATAAATCTTGTAAAGTGATTTCTTAAAATTCGTTTAACATATTCATGCTGTATTTTACCCCTGTTGTGCACATGGGGAATATTAATGGGCAGCAACTACATCTCATTTCTCAGGCTTTTCAAAAGAAGATTCATTTATGACCTAAAATAATAACTCATGTGATCACAGATCATTAGGTGAGAGCAATGAATGTTTGTGGAGGGAGTCATCAGTTTGCCAGAAAGGAATCAATCTCCATAATGTCATTCCCAGTATATTCGACGTGTTGTTATAGCATAAGGAAAATACAGCATTGACTGTCAGTCAGGAGTGTGTCATTTTATGCCACAAATCTACTCCAGAAAGTCAACTGAGATTAAAAAAAAAAATCATAGGCTTGGCTTATTTACAAGCTCATTTTTATTAGATGCCACTTAGAAATTGTCATGTAAATGTTCATGAACTTACCTAAAATAAATCTCCTTTTTTGTGGATCATTAGAAGTTCTGCTCCACCATTTACAGACTTACTTGTCCCCAGTTTTTATATTCTATATATGGTGGTCCCAAGAGGAGACTTTTGAAAGTTTTGGTAGGAGTCATTACTGATGAGATAGAATTTATGTGTGTTATTTTGCCATTGGTTTTGTGTATGACCTGTGTTTTTTTGTTTCTCTATTTCTCTGTTACTATCTTCTTTTGTGTTAAATATTTATTTTCTAGTATATAATTTTAATTCCTTGGTCATTTATTTTACTTTTTTTGTTATTTTCTTAGTGGTTGCCATAGGATTACAATTAACATCTTAATTTATAACAGTCTAGTTTGGATCAATACCAACTTAATTTCAATAATACACAACATTTTGCTCCTATATTAAAGCTCCACTCCCTCCCCTTCCTATGTGCTATTATTGTCATACAAATCACAACTTTATACAATACATGCCTATCAACACAGAAATATAATTATAGCTTTATATGATTGTCTTTTAAATCAGATGTGAGAAAAAAGAGTTACAAACAAAAATATGTTTATATTGTCTATTATGTTTAACTATGTAGTTAACTTTACTGGTGTTCTTCAGTTTTTTCTGGGTGTTTGAGTTACTGTCCAGTGTCCTTTTATTTCTGCCTGAAAGGCTCTCATTAGTATTTATTGTAGGCTATGTCTGTCAGTAAGGGATTCTCTTGGTTTTTGTTTATCTTGGAATGTCTTAATTTCTCCTTAAATTTTGAAGGAGAATTTTTACTTCTTTTCCTTTTGTCAATTTGAGCATGTCATCCCACTACCATCTGACTTCCATGGTCAAAATTCAGCTGTTAATCTCATTGAGGATCCCTTGAACATGATTTTGTTCTCTCTTCCTGCTTTTAAGATTCTCTCTCTCTCTCTCTCTCTTTTTTTTTTTTTTTTTTTTTTTTTTTTTTTGTCTTTTGGCAGTTTGAGTATGATATCTGTAGGTACAGATCTTGTTGAGTTTATCCTACTTGGAGTTTGTTGACCTTCTTGGATGTGTAGATTAATGCTTTTTAAATCAAATTTAAGAAATTTTCAGCCATTATTTCTTCAACGATTCTTTCTTCCTCTTTCCCTCCTCTTCTCTTTCTGAGAATCACATTATGTGTATGTTGGTATGATGTTTTCACATATCTCTGAGACTTTGTTCATGTTTCTTCATTCTTTCTTTTGTCTTTCTTTTCTTTAGACTGGGAGGAACAATCTCAATTGATCTGTCTTCAAGTTTGCTGATTCTTTCTGCCTATTCAGATCTGCTATTAAATCTCTATAGTGAATTTTTAAATTTCAGTTATTTTATCTCCAGATTTTCTATTTGGTTCTTTTTTTTAAAAAAATAATATCTATATCCTTACTGATATCCTATATTTGGTGAAACATTATTCTCATACATTCTGTTTGTTCTTTAGATTATTAATTTTTTTTTGGTTTTTAAAACATATTTAAAATAGATGATTTAAAGCCTTTGTCTAGTAATTTCAATTTCTGGACTTTTTCAGGGACAGTTTCTATTGACTGTATGTTTTCTTTTGGGTGGAACATACTTTCTTTGCATATGTTAAAATTTTTTTTTTGTTGAAAATGAGATATTTAAATAATGTGATGTGGCAGCACTAGAAACCAGATTCCTCTCTCCATCCCAGTTTTCGTTGCTATTTATTGTTGTTGCCGCAGGTGCTATTTATTTGGTTACTAATTTTCATGAACCAATTCTGTAAGTCTATATTCTTTGTTGTGTGTGGCCACTTAAGTCTTTGCTCAGCTTTATTTTTTTAGTGGTCAGGACAGAGATTTTCTTAAATACCAGAGCCAGTAGATCTCTAAACATTTACCAAAGCTCTCAATGTGCATTTTGGGGTATGGCTTCAATGCTCAGGCAGGCAGTTTACAACTCTGCCTTAATCCTAACTTCTTGCCTGTGCAGAGCCTCAAGGTGAGCTAGAGGTGAGAATTTAGGATCTTCTGAGGTCTTTGCTGTGCTTGCACAAAACCCCAAGCATGCATGTGGCTTTCTAGATTCTAGATTGTACATATATACAAAATTTTCAATGACCTTTGTGGCCGTCTCATTCCTAAGCTTTTCCTTTTAAATTTTTTGGTTAGTTTTTTTCTTTTCTTTTCTTTTCTTTTTTTTTTTTTGCCCCAATTTTTATTGCTGCTTGAGACATGTGATGTTGAACAATTGCCACTGATTATTTTTGACAAATATTTTCTGGGGAAAAAGGCTTTTCGCACTGAATAAGCTCTGAGTCAGGTCAAATAAAGAAAAGTCCTGTGAATGGGGGTTTTTAGGGAACTGCTAGACAGGTTAAATAATTACAATTGTCTGAAAATTGTAGTTTTGATGTTCTCCAACCCCATTCTGTCCCCTTCAGGGGTTTCTAGGCTTCTGATTTTCACCGTGATTGTGGAGTTTTTGTTTTCAAGACTACTGTAGAGATGAGAGGGGTATGGGCATAGGGCAAGTTCAAACACCACATGGCTTGTTGTTCTTACTGAAATCCAGGGTTTTTTTTTTTTCAAATGGAGTTTTTGCTCTTGTTGCCCAGGCTGGAGTGCAATGGCACAGTCTCGACTCACTGCAACCTCTGCCTCCTGGGTTCAAGTGATTCTCCTGCCTCGGCCTCCCAAGTAGCTGGGATTACAGGCATGTGCCACCACCCCCGGCCAATTTTTTGCATTTAGTGGAGATGGGGTTTCACCATGTTGGTCAGGCTGGTCTCATACTCCTGACCTTGAGTGATCCACCTGCCTCAGCCTCCCAAAGTGTTGGGATTACAGGTGTGAGACACTGTGCTTGGCCAGAAATCCAGGTGTTTTTTTTTTTTTTTTTGAATATTTACTCCTTAGATTATTGTAAGCCTTTGGTTAATTTCCAGAGTTCTGAAACAGTTGGCTTTAACAATTTTTGCCTGTTCTTTCTTACTGCGTTTATGGAGAAGTGGTCTTTTCAGAGGTCCTTATTCCAGAATTCCCATTTATATTCCTCATTCTGGTCCTATACAACTATAATAACAAGAAACTTTTCATATAACAGTCATTGGAGTTGGGATGGTGAGGGCAATCTGGTTATGACATCTGTTACCCTGTTGGTCTTCAGGAATGATTTGGCTGTCTGTGAAAGTGGCCTGTTCTCACCACTTAATGTACATCTTTTTTGATATTTTGCCCTTGGCTAAACAGGATGACCTATTTAGATAATAGAGGACCATTCTTCATTCTTTATTTATCTGAATTAGAATCTTATCCACCAAGGTACATAATTATCATTTTCTGAGAGGTAGTGTATTTTAGGCAGTAGCTACTTTGTACTAAATTAAATCTTTTTGACATAGACAGGCAATTTTCACCTAAATGGGATTTGAGTATATTTGAATATATACTTAGGAAGACAGCTCATGTTGATAAGTTAATTATAAATTATTTGCATAATAATATTCAGATTGAAAACTTCTATAAAATAAGTATTATTAAATGTTGGGATATATTTATATATGTTTTATATTAAGTTTCATGTGAAATTATTCTCTCAGCATATGTAGAATGTCACAAATTTGTGGCTAGACAAAGTTCAAGCTCATCTTTTGCATCATTTGTGAAAAATGGTTTTACTGAGTAAAAGAGTTTTTAGTATAATTTCAAGGGGAATGGCTATATAATTTGAAATGTCAAACTCCTAGCCATCAGAATTATATGATGTTTTGAATATATTTTTCTCTGTAGAGTGGTTTTTACTTTTCAAAGTGCTCTTACTTTTGCTTTAGTTTCACAAGAATACTGGAGGTTGGTATGGGTGAGGTCCTATTTTGGGGTAAGGAAGTTTATCTAGGTGATATATTCAGTGGTTGAATAACATACCTGTAAACACACCATGTGCGTATGGTATAGCCCTTCCCCTCCTCCTCCAGTACGTTTTCCACTTCATCAGACCATTCCTCTGCTAGTTGCCTTATTAAATGATGTAGATAAAAATAAACACAGGGCTTGGAAGCAGATCCATCACATCCTGATTGTGTGTCCTTGGGCAAGTTATTTAACTTATTTGAACCTTATTACTTAATCTCTAAAATGAAGTGAAATTATCATAACCCTTACCTCAAAAGGTTGCTATAATAATTAAGATAAATTATTATAAAGATAATAATAATTGGATTGGTGTGGTGGCTCACAGCCATAATTCTAACACTTTGGGAGGCCAAGGTGGGCAGATTGCTTGAGCTCAGGGGTTCAAGACCAGCCTGGGAAACATGTGAAACCCCGTCTTCTGAGAGGTAGTGTATTTTAGGCAGTAACTAAAATATAAAAAAATTATAAAAAAATAAAAAAATATAAAAAAATTAGCGGGATGTGGTGGTGCATGCCTGTAGTCCCACCTTCTTGGGAGACTAAAGTGGGAGGATTATATGAGCACAGGAGGTTGAGGCTGTGGTGAGATGTGATCACACTACCGCATTCCAGCCTAGGTGACAGAGTGAGACCTTGTCTCAAAAAATAAAAAAACAAAAAACCACCTACTCGAAATAGCTAACCAAATGCTAGCAGTTATTTTCCTCTTGAAAAGAATTAAAGGAAACTTTACCAGGCTTTGTTATTTTATTTGTTGTATATAACTTGTAGATTTAATATACTTTTCTTTAAAGCAGTTATATTTCATAATTCAATTTCATAATTTCATATATATTTCATAATTCATATTCATATAATTCATAATTCATATATTTCATAATTCAAACTACCACACCAATGTGATTTAATGAGGCTTGATAATACAAAAAATAGAATTGTAATAAAATTGTTTTGAATATTTTAATAATGTGTTATGCAATAAGCATAATTTCAGATTCATCTGCAAATTGCTAGATTAACTATAGGTGAAAGAAGGTCTTAGGGAGGTTGGGGCTGGGGTGGCATAGAAGGAGGATTTTCCTGAGCTTGGCTTGATTTGTTTCAGGATTATGCTAGCTGCTGCTCATGGATTTAGAGTAAACGAGCAGACTAAGATTCCTAGCACAGTCTCGCTGCAGAGGGAGTGTTCAGTGCTTTCTCAAAGGAGCACTTCCTCCAGCTATTTTGTTTGTTTATTTATTTATTTATTGGCACCCCGGATGGGACAGGAACCCTTCAGCTATTTACAATCCTGCTCATATACATTAACAATTCAGTCACTCCCTTTTTTAGTTCATTAATTTGTTGCTTCAAAGACATTTATCAGGCGTCTGTTGAGCCAGCAAAACGCTCCTGGTCAGTCGTGTAAATTCAATGTGCTGTATGTACCACCTGGTAGGACACTAGACTAGGCAGGTGCTCAGTGCATGTTTCTGATTATCTTCTTGTTTCTTCACCATTCTAAAAAATAGGCTATTTGTTTACATGGCATCTTGTGTGTGGAAAGTCACAGAAGTCCCTGGATGATCAGCTTTATGAAATGAACATTTTCATGTTTTAGGGGATGTGGTTTGGCCCACAGCATATATTAATTCAAGTGAAATGAGTTGTGTAATAACACCATGTGTCATATGTTATAATCCCAAGTATGCCAGTCAGGTGGTATCACCGCAGTTTTCTATAGGTGGAATTGAGCTAGAGAGGTCTTGGAACTTGATCACTGTCAAGCAGCTGGCAAGAGGCAGATGCATGATATAAGTGCCTGTCTCAGATGCCAATAGTGCTAATTCTTTCCATTATATCATCTATCTCTCTCTGTTTTAAGCACTTTATTCAGCAATAATCATGAACACATGTTAGAATTAAAAAATATATATATATATGAAGCCCAAATAATGAAATTTTATAGTACTAAATATGGTGAAACACTGTTAAAGTTACACTGTGGTTTGCTCTAAACTTCTAGAGCAAATATTGTAAATCCAGGAGAACCAATTGGTTTAGGAGTTCACATTTATGTTACTACATGAGTGCTTCTTGATTACTTCCCCAAAGCACTCAGTCAGCATCGTCTTCAATTGGTTTAATGTAATTTTCACTTTTCCGTATCAGTTATTAATATGGCTACGTTGCTTTAATTAATTTTAAAAGATTATTCTGGTTGCTTGTTCATTTATTTAACAAATAATGAATGCGCACTTACTATGTGTCAAGTACCATTCTTACCACCAGGAATACAGTGGTGAACAAGACAAAATTCTTGGCCTTCTAGAGCTTGTATTCTAACGGGGGAAACAGACAGATAACAGATAACCCATTAGTATAATGTCAGGTGTTATGAAGAAAAATAAGTACTGCAAAGAAAAATGAAACAGAATAAGGGAAGAGAGATTGATTGGGAATGCTGTCTTAGACAGATGGCCTAAGGAGGCAGCATTTAAGCAGATAACTGATGAAGTGAGGGAATAAGCCCTGTGACCACCTAGAAGTAGAGTGTTCCAGGCAAAGGGGACAGTAAGCACAAAGGAATGAGAGTGGAACTGGCTTGACATGTTCAGGAACAGCCAGGAGGATGTTGAGGCTGGACCTCAGCAGAAAAGTGTTGTTGGTTCTGCAATCAGAGAGGTAGGCAGGGCCCAGATCATGTGGGGTTTTACAGATCACAACAGAGGCTTTGTATTTTTTTCAAAGTGGGCTGAGCAACCAGTGAAGGGTTTTAAGAGTAGAGAGGCAAGGTCTGACTGATGTTTTCATAGGTCAATGTGGCTGCTGTGAGAAGAAAACACCGAAGACCGGCATGAAGAGAAGCAAGGAGACCAGTTAGGTTATTCTATCAGAGAGGTCCAGCATGGGGAGAGGTGATGTGTTTTGGAATAAGAGAGGAATGGTACTGAGGGAAGAAGTTGTCTGATTCAAGGTATACTGTGAAAGTAGAGCTGATAGAGTTTACTAATGGTTTGCTTCATGTGTTTAAAAGAAAGAAGTCAAGGATGACTCCAAGGGTTACCCAAAGGAACAGGTTAAATGGTTGTATCATTTACTGAGATTAGGAATATTCAGAGAGGAAAATATTGTGGGAGATTAAGAGTTCTATTTTGGATATGTAAAATCTGAGGTGCTCATTAAACACCTAAGTGGTGGTGTTACATATAAGAGATTGGATCCAGCTCAAGAGCAGAGTTTCAAACTGGATTTATGAATCATTGAGTTATCAGTCTATACTGGTATGCAGGTTTAAACCATGCCCCTCACCCCTCTAAGAAAGATATTTGTAAGGCCCAACAGTCTCCTCTCCCCTATCCCATACCTGTGAATATTTGAAGGTCTTTGCCGATGTTTTTAAGTTAAGTATCTTGAGATGAGATAATCCTGGATTTAGGGTGGGCCCTAAAATCCAGTAATTGGTGTCTTTATAAGAGAAAAGAGAGAGATATTTAAGACAGAGAGAGACAAGATAGAAGGCCATGTGAAGATGGAGGCAGAGATTGGAGTTATTTTGCCACAGACAAAGAATGTCAGGAGTCACCAGAAGTTGGCAGAGGCAAGGAAGAACCCTCCTGTAGAGCCTTTGGAGGGAGTGAGCATGACACTACTGACAGCTGGATTTTGGATGTCTGGCTTGCAGAACTGTGAGACAACAAATTCCTGTTGTTTTAAGCCACTCGTTTGTGGTAATTTGTTATGACAGCCCTAGGGAATTATTCCAGGTGGTGTCTACAGCTTTGAGACTAGTTGAGTTGAGATTACTTAGGAGATGAGTGTAGGTAGAGAAGAGAAGAGGGCCAGAGAAGGAACCCTGGGACACTCCAGTATTTTAGCATTGGTGAACAGGAGGGAAAATAGCAGAGGTGATGAAGAAGCGGTAGAGAATCAAGTGACTATGGCTTTCCAGAGGACAAGAGAAAAATGACTTCAAGATGGGCAATGTAATCGGCCATGCCAAATGTGGCTGAGAGATGGAGGAGGGTGATGTGGCAGGTCAACCAGGCCTACTGCTTAGGAATGGTGAGGAAGCCCAATAACAGAAATGAAACACAGGAGTCAGTAAGTGTTGGGGAGTGAGATTTCTCCTACATTGTAATACAGCCTTGCTCCCAAACTAAAGATATCAAAGACAGAGCACCCATATTTCTTTGTCCCTCTGGCTTGTCAGTTTTCCCCAGTTCTCACAGGCTGTACTGGACTTCAAACTTAAAATGCTGCTCTGTGAGGAGCCAGAGAGATGCTGAGAAGCTGCATCCATTCAGTCACTCGTATTCTTAGCTCCTGATTCCTTTCCATCCACTGCTGGAAGATTCAGTAGTAAACAGAAAGAAAACAACCTTGAACTGGGTCCAAGATATCATCACCTCCAATCTTTGTATTAAAATTAGACTTCTATGTTTCATCCAATGGAGATAAGGGTGGAGAACTGACCATTGGATCTGGCAGTTGAGGGTCACTGGTGACCTTGATAAGAGGGGTTTGGTAGGAAAGTGCCCTTAAAGAGGGTTCAAGGAAAACTTGGCTGTGAGGAAGTGAAGACAGGAATAATAAACAGCTCTTTAAGGCCCACTGTAGAGGGAAACAGAAAAATGAAACACTAACAATCATAGTGTAAGATGAAGAGAATGTTTCTGAAAGATGGGAGATACTATAACTTGTTTGTGTGTTGATGGAAATGATGTAGAAGATAAATTAAATTGGTGATGGAGGATAGAGAAGAGATAAATACAGGAGAATGGGATAAAGACAGGATAAATGTGTGAGAGAAGTCCTTGATTTAGGGGAATGAGGATGAGATACAGGGTACCTGTAAGAGTCCTGGCCATAGATCGAAGAGAATTGGATTATTCTTCCATTTTAATCGTAGGAAAGGAAGAGAACATGGAGACAGACGAGATTAGTTGATAAACTGATTAGTGGGGAGATAGCTTTTTATCGTGTTGAGTTTATGATGACTGAATATCTGCGTATCCTGATAGGTCCTAATGATTGTATAATAAAGACACTATGTTTACACTGCTGCTCAAGGTGCCTAGCAGTGTCGCTGACATCTGCTTATTTTATTGATAGTGCTACACCCTGGCTGAGCCGTTCACCCTTGAGAGACATTCCATTTCCTGTATGGAAAGCAGAGGAGTTAGTGGTGGTGTTGATTGATTACTTGATCATGAGTTCATTACCCATGAAGACTATAACTGTGCCTTTTATCTTCTGAGCACAGCAGTATTTTAGCATTACCCATCCAGCTTGTCGTCTACAATAGAGGGCTGTTCAAAGGCCTCGCTAGGGAGGCAAATGTGTCTGGAAATCCCTTTCACGGTGATTTATTTCACAGCAAATGAATTTCATTTCTAAATCTAGCATGACCAGAGGTCTTCCTGGAGTATAAAACCATCCCAAGAGGAGTGTGAGACCTCTCGCTGGGAAAGAGGGCACCATCTTCTCTTGAGATGAAATTCGTGCATTGGGTCAGAATTAACTACTAAGCTGGTGGCAGACTTTTAAATTTGACTTATGGGGGTGTGTCCCTACATACCTCCTTCAGAGTTTGCTTTTTGATGTCTCCCTCTTAAATCTGGAAAATGTTAAAAATCCATGGGTGATGTAAACTGATATTCATTGACCTTTGGCAACATTTAGCAGATATCCAATTTGCTGTCTGGTCACAGAGATGGTGGAGATGCTGCTAAGTTGAACAGAAGCTTCAAACATCCAGGTATTGTCAACACTCAGAATATAATGATTATGTTTATAAACTACAAAAATAAAAACAATTCATGGAGGAAACCTATTTTCCAGGTACTATATCTGTCTCTGAACCTATTCTTCACCTGAATTAGATTTCCATGTAACCTTAAAATTCTTTGCCTAAGTATTTGACCAATTTAAAAAACTTAATAGATGCTAATTAATTGCATTGAATGCCCAAATGCTACTTGATATGTATTGAATCAGTTAATATGTATGAAAAAATCAGATTAAAAATAACTTAGTATGTAACTCATAGAAGCCGTGTTTTGACTTCTTCAGGAATATGTTTTTGAGCTTTTTATAATATGGGTGAGACTCATAAACTCAATTAGAAAATAGAAACAGAGACTAAACCTGAAGGGTTTGGAGTCCTTGAAAAAATTGTTTTACAAGTTCTATCCAATTCATTGTTCTTTTAAAGTGATAATTTACTATGCATTGGGCTTGAACAAGACAAACGCTAAGCCATGTTATAATTCAGCTTGTTTGCAAAGAATAGATCATTTATCTGCATGTGGAGAAATGGGCTTGCCCAAGTATAAAGGAACACTTTCATTTTAGCCTTTAAAAAAGCAAATTGAGTCTTATTTAGATTTGAAAATATGACAACAAATACATTAGCTTTATAGGCTTACCAAAGCTTTTTATGAAAGTATATATTCTTTGATATGCTGATTTAATTGGGAAAATAAGATGGTATGATTATAAAATTTACTGTGAAAAAGAAGGAAGAATATGTTTAGGACTTGAATGTGAATGTGTGTGTGTAACATTTGGAGTTTTTAAAAGTACAAACAAAAGAAAAATGTGAAGGCACGATGACAAAGTGAATGTGCTGTTAAAATGGAGCTTGTTATTGTCATCAGTGTAAAAGGCCTCAACGTGGATTTCTAACGCGTTCGTTCCTTTTTGCCACTGGGGGTCACTGTAAAGACGCTGCTTAAAGAAGTTTAAAACTTCCCTGATGCTCTCTGTGGAGTTTGAATGTAGAAATTTAATGTAGAAAAGAAACACTGTTCATGAAAAAGACTTAAAAAAGTAAGAAGATAATAAACATATTCTCTCTTTTTCTGAATTTAATTGCCAATTAGTAATATGAATCTTCATTTTTTCCTGAAATTCTCTTTATATTAATATATGGATGTGTTGCATTGCTCTTCAAGGTAAAAGCGTTTAATAATGATGACTTTAGTGTTACAGAATAATTGTGCTCTTATGTCTTTCTTATTTCAAGGACATTAAAACACAATTAATAGTTTCCTATGCAATTAAATCTTACTCCTGGATTCTAATGTGACCATGAGTTTCTAACATTTCCATTAATGGAGTAGCTCTTTGAAAAGTTGTTATGAAAACATATTCTATAAGCCATCCTCAGAATATATAATTAAACTAGATTAATATAGTTATTTTGTTGGCAGTATAAATAAAATATGACAATAAAAAAAGCGAAATTCTTCTAAACTTCTGTAAGAACTCCATTTTTCATTGCTGAGTTTTAGGATCTTCCCCTCCCTCCTCTCTTGTCCCCTCCCCTTCCTCTTTTTCCTCTATTTCTTCCCCCTCCCCTTCTTGCTCTTCAACATTTCTTGAGTGGCTACCATGTACCTTGAATAGAAGAAAAACTATTTTTTTCCATTGAGACAAGAGTGAAGTAAGGAAGTGTACATGAGGCTTATACGTAGATATCTGGAGAGGTATTTGAATAATTTATTGCCTGTTGACATAGATTTTCTCACTGTAAGTGGGGAGCAAGACTATCAGCTGAGGAAGAACTGGGTTGGGGGTGGGGTAAGGATGTTAAGAGAGAAGGGGGTTGTATAAGACATTTGGCGAGAAATTCATTTTGACCAGCTGCTGTGGAGAAATGTGGAAGGAGAAAGTGGGCAGCACTGGGGGACTCTATTGAGGCCACGGGGCATCTGCACCAAGCTTAGTGGTTGTGTAATTCCCAAAACCACTCGGCAGCTGGGAGGTTGAAGAGGCAAATACTTGGGTTGCTTTTAGATAAGGATTTTGCAGGGAGGGTTGAATGGAAGATAAAAGTGGGCAACAGAGTCGAGGATATTGGCAAAATAATAATTGGAAAGACAGACTGTGAAATACTTGGAAGAAAATGAAATAAAAAAGAATCTGTATGTTTTGAGGAAAATGAAATGGTTTCAGGGATGGGTTCTGGACAAGCTTGAAGAATTGCAATGTGTTCCTATAAAGAGAAGAAAGAAAATGGGAGAATAGGAGTTTGTGGTTAAAGAGATGTATATTAGAGTTTATGATTTACAGCTGGAACAAGTCCAGGTTATAAATGTCCATGATGTGGTCATGGGAGAAAATTACTAAAATGGCATGCAGGTGAAAAGTTATTGAATAGAAGCAGGCAAGGAACTCAATAGCCACCAGACTGGATACATCGTCCTCATGCACATTGCTGCTGCTTGGATAATGGTGGAACTAAGGGGAGTGAGGACTAGCATGATGATGCTAAAACCTTCAAAAGATGTGTGTGTGTTTGTGTTGAAAATGGGTGTGGTAGACATTTGGTGGAAGACAGCAACAAGGGGGAATAGAAGCTGCTTTTCCCAGATGATGTCAGGTTCCAAAGCAGTGTTTCAATGTGAAGGTGCAAGATTTGGGTTTGGAGAAGCAACAAGGAATAAGAAAAATTCTTTAATCTCTACTCTTTTCCTCTAACCCTGGGCTCTATGGAGCCTGGGAGCATATACAGTCTTTACCTGAAAGGCATGAAAAAGAAAACCCAGTTTAAATAAAGGCAAGGAAGTGAGAGCTATTGTTTAGACAAGAGTGTGAGTGTGTTGGAGTAATTTGGTGACAATAAAGATGGTTCCAGATGGCACAGTGAAAAGGATTGGCAAATAGGCAGCAAGAGGAGGAAGCAGGCAGCATGTTGGAACGAAAGTACAAGCTGTTCTGCTAAAGTAACAGAGAAACATTCTGAAAAAATTTTGCTTTAATAAGAATTTGCATTAATAAATGCATAAACATATAAAAATTACATTTTAAAACAATACAGCCCGCAGTGGTTAATAGCAGCACTCTGGAGCCAAACTGTCTGATTTGAATCATGGCTTCACCATTTACTAGTTGTGTGACCTTGGGCAAATTTCTTAATTTCTCTGTGTGTCAGGTTCCTCCTCTGTAAAATGGAGTAATAATAATACCTTCCTTATAGGACTGTTTTGATATTAAATGAGTTAATGTCTACAAAGTACTTAGTACAGTGCCTGGCACTTGATAAACTATATAAAAGTGTTACATAAAAATAATTTGTTAAGTTAGTTAAAAAGTGAGTTTGTGGCATATGGATTTCAGATTTATAAAATTATTTTTCTAGCAGGAATCGTTATAAGGACTTTCAAAAACCAATAGTTGTAGCAATTTTAGGAAGCATATAGCTATAAAACTTAAATCTCACTCAGCAATGTTAACCTTTGCGTTACACTCCCTTCTTGCCCTTTTCTCCTAGGGCTGCCGACACTATCACTCATCTAAGGCTCCTTGCACATTGATGTGTTATACAGGATGCACAAAGCCAGAGCCGCCCTTTCAAAAAGCAGTTGTGTTACCTATGCAATTGTGTGTGTGTGCTTCTTGTTTTTTAAAAAGCCAATTACAATTACAATTATTAAAAGAAAAACAGAAAATTACAATTTTCAGTAATGGTGCCTGTAGAGGTCTGTTTAATGCAAATCATGTTCCCTATTTAGTAGGTCCCAACAAAACCAATGAACTTAATGGAAACTTTTACTGTAGTAGAAATTCCTGATCATGGAGGGCAGATGACCAGAGGAGCTTGGATTTGGTTTGTGAGTGAAGAACAAAATTGACTGAGAAAGATCTGGTAGTACTAACTGTTTACAAGTTAACCCACTGGAAACAGTTAAAAGAATTTCCTGCTGTTGCTGATAAGAGTCACTGGATGGTGTTCTGAGCCCAGGACATTTTGTGGTCAATAGTCATTAATATGAGGTATGTGTTCAGGATTCCAAATAGATTGCTGAAGGCTGTATGTGGAGCTTGATTAGTTATTAACTGAGACGTAAACTCCCGTGAGAAAGCAAGACTGGGAAATACCTCACAGTCCCAAGTCCACAGCAGTGGTGGGTGCCTACAGGGCAGGCAATTGTGAAGTCTTTCTATGCTGGCGGTGAGGGAAGTTTCTTGATTAAATCCTAATTGTGCTTTCTGGGAGGAACTCCTCTTGTCTATTGTCTATTATTCTTCCTGTGTTCAACTTCTGAAAGTTTCTTCCTTGTCCATTATCTTCTTTGACATATCTGAAGTAGAAATAGGGGATTGTGACTTTCTTGAGAGATTCACAGCTTTCACAGCCTGCCTTCTTCTTGTAAAAACTTGGGGTGATAAAGGTTGTTTTAAAACTCAGAGGCTTTTTCAGGCCAGGCCTTTTGTTTCTTTGTGAATTCATTAACTTTAAAAACTCAGTAAGCTTCTCTACTATCTGCTTCTTGTTAATTCCATGTACAAATAACTGTACCCAATGATTTTTTCCTAGGCATAGATCTTAAATCTATTTTATTTATTTATTTTTCATGTTGCCAATACCTTCCACCCCCTTCTTCTGTCTCTTTCAACTTATTGTGGTTACCTTGAAGCTACCTGAGACAGTAGGCTTGAGTAGGGATGTACGCATTCTAAGTGTAAAGTTTGATGAGCTTTGACAAATGTTGACCCACGTACCACAACCAAGATACAGAACATTTTCATCACCCATAAAATCTCCCTTGTGTCACTTGCCAGTCAGTCTCTATTCTAGTATCCAACTCCTGGCTCCAAGATACCATTGAACTGTTTTCTGTCACTATAAATTGGATTTGTCTTTTCTAGAGTTTCATGTGAACGGAATCATACACTAAGTACTCGCCTGGCTTCTGCTCAGCATAATGTTTTTGAGATTCATTTACGCTGCTGTGTGTTTTCAGTAGTTCATTTTTTAAAAATAGGTGAATTGTATCTCATTCTGTGAATATGCCATATTCTGTCAATCCATTTATTTGTTAGTGGATCTTTAGGTTGTTTCTAGTTTTGGGCTATTGCAAATAAAGCTGCTGTAAATATTAATGCACAAGTTTTCCATGTTCATATGTTTCATTTCACTTAGGAAAATACCTGAGAGAAAAATTGCACGTGTTAAAAAATTTTTAAAAACTACTAAACTGTTCTCCAACATGGTTGTACAATTTTTATCCCCAAGAGCAATATGAGTGTTTAATTGCTCCACGTTCTCACCAACACTTGGTGCTGTTAGTTTTATTTTAATTTTTTCCATTGTTTTGTCTGTGAGGCAGCATTGATGTGCATGTCTCTGAGTGTCATCTTAGTGGTGATGCTGAGCATCAGTTCATGTCCTTATAGGACATTTGTATATCTGCTTTGTGAAACATCTGTTCAAATCTTTTGCCTATTTTAAATTGAGTTGTGTTTGTCTTCTTAGGATTAAGTAATGAGTCAAAAATATATCTGAAACAAATCTTTCATTATGTATTTATAATATTTTCTCGTCTATAGTTCATTTTCTCATATTCTTTACCTATCTTTTGAAGAGCAAGTTTTACTTTTGATTATGTTCAATTTATCAAGTTTTTATATGGTTCTTCTGATTATGTCCGTAATCACATTAGACTTTGCCTATCCCAAGTTTGCAGAGATTTTTCTTCTATGCTTTTATCTAGAAATGTTGTAGTTTTCGGTTTTAAAAAAGTTTAATTTATGTATTTGAGACAGGGTCTTGCTCTTTACATATATTGTAGTGCAGTGATGCAATCATTGCTCACTGAAGCCTCAACCTTTTTTTTTTCTTGTATATTGTGTGAAGTAAGAGTCAAAGTTCATTATTTTTCATATAGATATGTAATTATTCCCGTACCATTTAGTTTGAATGGACTGTCCTTTCTCCATGGAATAACATGGGAATCTTTGTCCGAAACCAATTATGTATGTTTACATATGTGTATGTATATGCATGTTATAAGTTTAATACATATTAAACCTATATTTATAATTCTGGACTTAATATTTTGTTTCATTGATCTGTGTATCTACCCCGTGCCAATAATGTACTATCTTAATTACCATAGCTTTATAGTAAGCTTTGAAATCAGATAGTGTATTTTTTATCATTGTTCTTTAAAATAATAGTTTATCTTTTTATTTGAATTTGTAATCAGCTTGTCAGTTTTGGCAAAAAGATTACTTGGATTTTGTTTGGAATTACATTAAATCTGTAGCATGTACTGTCCAGTATTCTAGCCTTTATCCACATGTGGCTATTAAGGTTTAAATCACTTAAATTAATTAAAATTTAATTAATTAAAATTAAACAAAACTTGAAAATTGGTTCCTCATTCACACTACAACATGTCAAGTGTTCAATAGCCACATGTGGTCAATGTCTTGGAAAGCTCAGTACAGTACATTTCCATTATTGCAGTAAGTTCTATCAAACAGCACTGTTGTAGACCGATTAGTAGAGAACTGACTTAACAGTATTGAATGCTCCAGTCAGTGAACATGGTTTTTTTTCCATTTATTTCAGTAGTCTCTGTAATATATTATAGATTTCAGTTTACATATTATGAAAATATCTTATTAAATGTATAACGGTAGAAGTACTATTATTGGGTGATGTGTTCTATAGATGTATTTTAGGTCAAGTTTGTTGATAGTGTTATTTAAATCTTGTATACCTCTTGATTTTTTAATTTACTTGTTCTTTCAATTACTGAGACAGGAATGTTATATCCTTAACTATATTTGTGAATTTATTCACTTCTCCCTTCAGTTCTGTTAACTTTTGCTTAGGTGCTTTTTAAAATTCAAACTTTCAATCTCTGCCTTTTAATAGTAGAATTTAGACCATTTATATTCAATGTAGTTATCAATATCAGTTTATTTAAGTCTGAAATTGTGCAATTTGTCTTCTACCTATGTCATAAATCTTTCTATATACAAACACATGCTATATTTTCTGCATACGTTTTAAATGACACCTGGAAAGCACTGACATTATTTTCGCTTTAAGTTATCTTTTAAAGATGTCAAAAATGAGAAAGAAATATTCTGCATTTATCCATACACTTATTATTTGCAAAGGTTTTTAAAAATACCTTTGTGTAGATTTGAGTTACCAACTTGTATTTCCTTCAGCTTGAAGAACTTACAATTTCTTGTAGGACAGATCTCTGAAAACAAATTGTCTTAGCTTTTCTTTGTCTAAAAAAGTTATTGCCTTTACTTTTAAAATATATTTTCACTGGATATTGAATTTTAGGTCATAATCTTCTGTTGTTGTTGTTATTAGCACTTTAAAGATGTCTTCTAATGTTTTCTTGCTTTCATAGTTTCTGATGAGAAGTCTACTGTTATTAGTATCTCTGTGTGTGTGTCTCTTTTTTCCCTCTATTTTTTTTTTTTTTTTTGTCACTGGTGTCAGCAATTTAATTATAGTGTGCCTTGGTATGTTTTGTGTGTGTGTGTGCGCGATTGATGTTCTTTGAGCTTTAGAATCTGTAAGTTTGTAGTTTTCATCAATTGTTTTTTCTTTTCATTCCTTTTATTTACTCATGTTCATGTTTTATTTTATATTTTTGAGAATTTTATGCATATTTATAATAACTGTTTAAATGTCATTTGTGAATTCCATTGCTTCTAGTAGGATTCTATTGACAGATACTTTTTCCCTGATGATAGGTCATACTTTCTGTATTCTTCATGTATCTAGTGGTTTTTGGTTGAGTACTGGATATTTTGAATTTTATGTGAGTGCTGAATTGTACAATATTCCTTAAAAATATGTTGGATTTTGTTTTAGCAGATAGCTATATTACTTGAAGATCAATTTCATATTTTTGATGTTTGTTTTTTGGTTTATTAAAGAATAGGTCCATGGTAGAGTTTACTGAGATTTGACCTCTCTGGTGTCTCTCATAAATGCAACATATTCAATAAGATCTTTCCATTGTAGCTGGTGGGAACTTAAATGATTCCTGTCCTTTTGTGAGCTCTTTGAATTATTTGGCTTACAGCTTCCTGGAAGTTCTTTTCTCCCCTGCCGTGCATGTAGAATTATTCTTTTTGTAACCTATATACCATGCATGCATTTAAACAAAGACACAATGGGACCCCTGTGAAAATTTCTGGACCTCCCTTTTATCTGGCATACTGTCCTGCAAAGTCTAGTTCCGTGGTCTCCTTGATCTCAGTCTATGTCTCCTCAATTTAGCATGACCAATGTTTAATTGATGGTTATCTCCTTGGATTTTTCCTCCTTGCCTTGTGGCCCAGAAATTACCTCCAAGCAGAAAGTGGGTAATGTCTGAAAATGACTGTTTTATATATTGTATCCGGTTTTCTAGTAGTTTACAGAAGAAAGATATGCCTGAACTCTATTATTCTCTTAAACTCAGAAACAGAAATTTCCAAACCCTGGGTTTAACTGAAAATTCTTAGTGAACCTTTGTTGCTTAGAGCCTTTTCAGTCTCTTATTCTATTGTTTGTATCACAAAAACAGGTTAGCTTTTTCAAAATCAATAGATTCAAATTTTTAGATGTTCCCTAATCCCTTTTAATTTCCACTTGCAAAATGATAAATTTCTTGTGTGAACTCATATCATTCTTAAATATCTTGCTTTAAGCATCAAGGAACAATCAAGACAAATTGATATTCTGACCCTTTCCAACAGCTTCTCCTTTCAAATCCACCTTAAATGTTATCACATGCAGCAGGTTTGCAAAATATGCAACTACTGCATCACATGAATCTTCATCTTTCTAACTTGCAACATTTGTTTCCTTGCCATTTAACTTTGTTATGCCAGCTTTTCATTATGGCAGCTCTCTTCTTCACAGTACCGTTGTTTCTACTAATAATATGTAATAAGTAGACTCAAACATGTAATGGTGCAAACAATAGTCCTACGTCGATGTTCAGGGTGCTGTGGTATTTCTTCTCCATGATGTTTTGCAGAGCTCCAGAATCCTTCCATCTTGTCACCCTTAGGGACGTTGGGAATTATTATGGTTAGATTCAGCAAAGGGAAGGTAAAGCAGCATGCAAGAGCACATGTGGGAAGTTATATGGACCAACTCTAAAAGTGGCACATATCACATTCCACTAGCTAGAATTCAATCACAGGTATAACCTAAGGGAGATTGTAATTCAATTGTAAGAAGGATTTGCAAATGTAACTTAGCCATGTGCCAAGGATGAAGAAGAAAATGGATTCAGGTGGACAAATAGCAGGAAGATTTAAGTGTATGTGGATTCTTTTTTTTGTTGTTTCTTCATGTCTCAGCTTATTTTGGAGTGCAAATTCTCAGAGACCCACTTCACATCTAAATTTCCTTATTTTTGAGATAATTCTTTCTTCTCTTGCCTCGTTCCCTTTTCTTTTTTCCCTCTCTTTTTCATTTCTCTTTTTTCCTACAAATATTAAATCTTCCAAGTACTTTGCTAGAATCTGGACTATGTTGGTAAGCAAGGCAGAGTCCTTGCCACCAGAGTGACAGTAATTTTTGTTCTCCATTATTTACCTAATATTTTACCAAGCATCACATACAGTAATATTACCTGATGATTTTTAAAATAAAAACTGTGTTATTCAGAATTGTTGAAAGTAACAAGAAACTACTAGTCGGAAAACTTATAGAAAAAAAGATGAAATTCTTCCTATTCATCACCGTTTGCTTTCAGAATTAAAATATTCCATAATCTTTGCCAGACAGAAAGAACAACATTGATTTCAAATCACCCTCCCCCACAACTCCCATCAAAATCCAAAACAAAACAAAACAAAAATGCATTAACTGAAGGACAGCTAATTTCCCGAGTCTGTTTTTAATTTTGCTGTATACATTTTTATATTAACTCTATATTGATTTTTTTCATTGCTGTTGTTCCAGTGTACACAGTGTTCCAGATTACTTTTCTGGCAACTGCTGATGTGGTTTGTGGCTATGTTTGGTCCCATTTCTTAATTAGATGAAATGACACCCCACTTATAATTTAGTTACATAAAAATGGTAGAAATGTCGGTGTTTTTATAGGAAAATAACCGTGCTGACAACACATCTAGGTAACATGGTAGAATGGTATCATATATCTTCTCTGGATTTTATATTTCAATGCTTGGGTGATCCTAAAAAAGTAAGCTTATTTTTAAAATTAATTTATTCACTTAATAAATATTTACTGAGTTCTTATTCTGTGTTTGGCAGTGATGTGAATAGCTTAGAATATGTATGTAGTTCCTGGTTTTGAAGAGACTATGCCTCGGTAGAGAAAACTGAAATATAAGCAGGCTCCTAGTGTTGTATAAGAGCTATGATTTCAGTGTAAATAGGAAGATTTAAGGGCACAAAGAAAGGGCTCTGAGTTCTGCTTTTGGGAGCCTGATTGAGGACCCGTTAATGAGGTCTGAAAGAAATTTTGAAGGATGGGTAGGAGTTGACCAAAAAAGTAAGAGAAGGATATTTGGAGCTTATGGGAATGGGATTATAAAGGTGAGGGGGGCATGTGAAGAAGTAAAAGTCATTGGGTTTGACTGAGGCTTAGTATTGCAGTAGGTCAAAGATATTGTTGAGAAATGAAGCTGGTGAGATCACAACTTTTACTTATTGAATGATTTTTATGTACCACATACTTTACAAGTACTATTTAAATTAATACACTTTATTGTTTTGAGCAGTTTTAAGTACTTAGCAAAAATAGGCAGCAAGTACAGAGAGTTCCCATATAATCTCATCCCCACCATGTACAACTTCCCCTACTATCAGCATTCCACACCAGAGTGGTACATTGTAATCAATTGTCCCACAGACACTTGCACACACATTTATAGCAGCATGATTTGCGATGGTGAAAATATGGAACCAGCCTAAATGCCCATCAATCCATGAGTGGATAAAGAAATTGTGGTATAAATATATACAATGGAATACTATTCAGCCATGAAAAGGAACAAATTAATGTCATTTGCAGCAACCTGGATGGAACTGGAGACTATTATTCTAAGTGAAGTAACTCAGGAATGTAGACATAAAATTTTAATCTATTTGGGTAATACAAAGGAGGACAATTCCTGAATCATATGGCAATAATATTTTTAGTTTTGTTAGAAACTTGCAAACTGTCTTCCAAAGTGGCTATACCATTTTGCATTCCCTCCAGCCATAAACGAGGGTTCCTGTTGCTCCACATCCTCACCAAATTTGGTATTGTCAGTTTTGTGGATTTTAGCCATTCTAATAGATGTGTAGTAGCATTTCATTGTTGTTTGAAGTTGCAATTTCCTAATGGAATATGATGTTGAACATTTTTTTCATAGGCTTACTTGTCATCTGTTTCTCTTCTTTGGTAAGGCTCTTCAGGTATTTTTCTTATTTTTTAATTGAGTTGTTGCTGTTGAGTTTTAAGAGTATTTTTATATATTTTGGATAACAGTTCTTTATAAGATGTGGGGTTTCTTTTGCAATTATTTTCTTCTAGTCTGTGACTTGTTTTCTCACTCTCTTGAATTTTTGTTTCTGAGCACAGCTTTTAAGTTTTAATGAAGTCCCCCTTATTGATTATTTCTTTCATGGATCATGTCTTTGGTGTTGTGTCTAGAAAGTCATTGCTATACCAGGGTGATGTGATTTTCTCCTATGTTAACTTTTAGGAGTCTTTTCAGTTTTGTGAGTCTATCACCCACCTTGAGTTAATTTTTATTAAGAGTGTGAGGTTTGTGTCTGTATTCATCTTTTTCCATGTAGCCGTCCAGTTGTTTCAGCAAAATTTTTCGTAAAAACTATCTTTGCCTGTGTATCTTTGTCAAGGATCTGTTGACTATGTTTATATGGGTCTGTTTCTGGGCTCTATTTTATTGTTTTACATGTCTGTACTTTCACTAGTACCACACTGTGTCAATTACTGCAGTTTTATTGTAAGTCTTAAAGGCAGATGTGTCAGTCCTCCAACTTTGTTCTTCTTTTATATTGTGTTGGCTATCCTGGGCTCTTTGCTTCTCCATACAAAACTTAGAATCAGTTTGTTGATATCCACAAAATAACTTACTGGGATTTTGATTGAGATTTCATTGAATCTATAGATTAAGTTGGGAAGAACTAATGTCTTTGCAATATTGAGTCTTTCTACTTGTTAACATGTAAATATCTCTTCATTTATTTAGCTCTTCTTTAATATCTTTCATCAGTGTTTTGTAGTTTTCCTCATGCAGATCTTGCACATATTTTGTTAAATTTATACTTTAATATTTCATTTTTGGGGGTTCTGATGTAAATGGTAACATACTTTTAATTTCAAATTCTGCTTGTTTATTACCGGTATATAGGAAAATGACTTTTATATATTAACCTTGTATTCTGTAAACTTGCTATAATTGCTTATTAGTTTCAGGAGTATTTTTGTCAATACTTTTGGATTTTCTATATACATAATTATGTCATCTGTGAGCAAAGACACATTTATTTCTTTCTTTACAACCTATAAAGAGTTATTTCATTTTCTTTTCTTATTGCATTAGCTAGGACTTCCAGTGTGATGCTGAAAAGCACTGGTGAGAGAGAACATTTTTGCCTTTTTCCTGATCTCAGTGGGAAAGTTTTGAGGTTCTCACCATTAAGAATGATGTTGGCTGGGCGCGGTGGCTCATGCCTGTAATCCCAGCACTTTGGGAGGCCGAGGTGGGTGGGGTGGATCACCTGAGGTCAGGAGTTTGAGACCAGCTTGGCCAACATGGTGAAACCCCATCTCTACTAAAATTTCAAAAAAAATTAACCAGGCGTGGTGCTGGATGCCTGTAATCCCAGCTACTTGGGAGGCTGAGGCAGGAGAATCACTTGAACTCAGGATGCGGAGGTTGCAGTGAGCCGAGATTGCACCACTGCACTCTAGGCTGGGCAAGAGAATGACAGTCCATCTAAAAAAAAAAAAAAAAAGAATGATGTTAACTGTAGGTGTTGTAGGTGTTTTGTAGATGTAGATGTTCTTTATCAAGTTGAGAAAGTTACCCTCTATTTTTACTTTGCTGACATTAAAAAACTTGTGAATTGGTATTGAATTTTGTCAATTTTTCTGCATCTTTTTAAATTTTTCTACATTTATATTAATAGGATCATGCGATTTTTTTCCTGCTTTATCCTGTCGATGTGGTAGATTACATTAATTGATTTTCAAATGTTTAACCAGCCCAGTATTTCTATACTTGGGATAAATCACACTACATTGTTGGGCTTGACTTACTAACATTCTGTTGAGGATTGTTGTACCTATATTCATAAGAGATATTGGTCTGTAGTTTTCTTTGAATGTCTTTACATGGTTTTGGTATTAGGGTAATGCTGGTGTTATAGAAGGAGTTAGTATTCCTCTGATTCTAACTTCTGGGAGAGATTGTGAAAAATTGGTATGATTTCTTTCTTAAATATTTGGTAAAATTCATCAGTAAACCCATGTGGGTCTCATGCTTTCTGTTTTGGAAGGTTATTATTAATTTAATTTCTTTGATGAATATAAGCCCCTTCCAATGACCTATTTCTTCTGGTGTGATTTTGGAAAATTGTGTCTTTTAAGAAATTGGTTCATTTTAAATTTATTTTTAATTAATTAATGAAAAATAAAAACCATCTTAATCTGTCACCCAGGCTGGAGGGCAGTGTTGCAGTCATAGCTCATTGCAGCCTCAAACTCCTGGGCTCAAGCAATCCTCTCACCTCAGCCTCCTGGGAATTGGTTCATTGTATTTAGGTTTTCAAATTTATGGGTATACAGTTGTTCATAATATTCTCTTATTATTCTTTTACTGTTCATGAGACCTGTAGTCATGTCCTTTCTTTCATTTCTGACATTAGTAATTTGCATGTTCTCTCTTTTTGATTACTTAGTCTGGCTAGAGACTTATTGATTTTATAAATCTTTAACAAAACTGGATTTAGTTTGATTTTCTGCTCCAGTTTTTATTATTTCTTTCATTTGCTTACTTTGGATTTAATTTGCTCTTCTTTTTCTAGTATTCTAAGGTAGAAGCTTAGATTATTAATTTCAGATCTTTCTTTTTTTCTAATATATGTATTCAATATTATGCATTTCCTTCTAAGCAATGCTTTTACTGCATTCCACAAATTTGGTAAGTTGTATTTTCATTTAGTTCAAACTGTTTAAGTTTCTCATAAGATTTTTTTTTACCCGTGTGTTATTTAGAAGTGTGTAGTTTAATCTCCAAACATCATGAGATTTTCCAGCTATCTTTCTGTTATTGATTTCTATTTTAATTCCACTGTGATCTGATAACAGAATTGTATGATTTCTATTCTTTTAATTTTGTTAGGGTGTTTTATGACCCAGACAGTGGTCTATCTTGGTGAGTATCCATGAACTTCGTCAAGTTCATGTGAACTAGATAAAAATGTTTATTCTCCTGTTGGATGAAGTAGCCTATAAATGTCCATTATATCCAGTTGATTATGTTGCTTTTTAGTTCAACTATGTCCTTCCTTACGGATTTTCTGCCTGCTGAATCTATCCATTTCTGATAGAGAAGTGTTAAGTCTGTAACTGTAATAGTGGATCCATCTATTTCTTTGCAGTTCTTTCTGTTTCTCCTCATGTATTTTTTATGCTCTGCTGTTAGATTCATACATGTTAAGAATTGTTATGCCTTCTTGGAGAAATGATGTTTTTATTGTTATATAATGCCCCTTTTTTCTCTTAACAACTCTCCTTGCTATGAAGTCTATTCTGTTGGATGTTAGTGTAGCTAATCCCAGTTTCTTTTTATTAGTGTTAGCATGGTATATCTTTCCTCATCTATTTACTTTTAATCTATATCTTTTTATACTTAAAGTGATTTTTTTTGTAGATAATATATAGTTGTATCTTGTTTTTTGATCCACTCTGACAATCTGTCTTTTAGTTGGTGCATTTAGACCATTGACATTCAAGGTGATTACTGATACAGTTGAATTAATATCTATTAATTTGTTACTGTTTCTATTTGTTGCCCCTGTTTTCTTTTCTTATTTTTGTCTCCCACTCTTTTTCTCCCATTTGTGGCTTTAGTTGAGCATTTTATGTGATTCCATTTTATCTTCTTTCTTAGTATATAAGTTGCACTTGTCTAAAACTTTCTAAATGGTTGCTCTAGAATTTGCTATATACATTTACAATTAATTCATGTCCACTTTCAAATAACACTATACACTCCCCGACTTATGATGGTTTAACTTTCAATTTTTTGACTTTTTGATGGTGAGAAAGTGATAGAAATTCAGTACACTTCTTGACTTATTATGGTGTTATGTCCCAATTACAACCCCATTGTAAATAGAGGAGCATCTGTACCACTTTAAGAGTAGTGCGAGCACCTGATAATAACAAAATAATTTTAATTCTTTCATCCTGTTCCTTGTATTGTTGCTGTCAATTATTTTACTTACATATAAGCATATGAATAGGAATAAAATACATTGTTGCTATTATTTTGAACAAATTGTTATCTGTTAGATCGATTAAGGATTGTTACCTTACTTATTCCTTTTCTTATTCTCTTGTTTTCTTTATGTAGATCTGAGTTTCTGACTTAACATTATTTTCCTTTTCTCTAAATAATTTATTTTAACGTTTCTTTGTGAAGTAATTCCACTGGCAACAAACTTCCTCCATTTTTGTTTATCTGAGAAAGTCTATTTCTCCTTGAGTTTTACTTCCCCCTCCTTCCCTCCCTCCCTCCTTGCTTCCCTCCCTCCTTGCTTCCCTCCCTCCTTCCTTCCTTTCCTTCCTCCCTCCTTCCCTCCCTTCTTTCCTTTTTTCTTCCTTGCTTCCTTTGTTCCTTCCTTCTTTCCTTTCTCTGTCTCCTTCTTCCTCTCTCTCCTCTCTTTTCTTTCTCTCTCTCTTCTCTTTTTTCTTTTCTTCTTTACTTCCCCTTCCTTCCTTCCTTCCTTCCTTCCTTCCTTCCTTCCTTCCTTCCTTCCTTCCTTCCTTCCTTTTCCTTTTCCTTTTCCTTTTCCTTTTCCTTTCTGTTTTTTTTTCTTTTCTTTTCTTTCATGAGTCTGGTGCACCAGGATCTCCTTCACTTTTGAAAGATAATTTGCAGGGTACAGAATTCTAAGTTGATGTTTTATTTTTCAGCACTTTAAATATTTCACTTTCACCTCTTCTTGTGTGCACGGTTTGTGAGGAGAATTCTGACATAATTCTTATGTTTGCAATCCTTTAGGTAAAGTTCTCCCCCACCCCGGGGCTTCTTTCAAGATTTTTATTTTTGCTTTTTTTTTTTTTTGCATTCAAATATACTATGCCTAGTTATAACTTTTGGGGGGCATTTATCCCACTTGCTCTTAGAGCTTCCTGGACCTGTGGTTTGATGTCTGATGTTGGGGGAAATTCTCAGTCATTATTTCTTTGAATATCTGTTCCCTTCTCTCTTTCTTCTGTATATGTTAAGCCTTGTGTAGTTGTCTCACCATTCTTGGATATTCTGTTCTGTTTCCCCACCCTATCCCCCAGTATTTTTTTTTCTTTTCAATTTTAGATGTTTCTATTGAAATATGCTCAAGCTTCGTGATTGTTTCCTCAACTTTTTCCAGTCTAGTCAAATGAACTCAATCAAAAGCATTCTTCATTTCTGTTAGTCTTTTTGATCTCCAGCATTTCTTTTTATTCTTTCTTAGCATTTCCATATCTCTGCTTACATTGCCCATCTGTTCTTGTAGGCTGTATATCTTATCTACTGGAAGCCTTAGGATGTTAATCACAGTTTTGTTTTTTTTTTTTAAATTCCCAGTCTGATAACTCTAGCATTAGAGTTAGAGTTCTGAGTCTGGTTCTGATGCTTGCTTTGTCTCTTCAAACTGTGGGGTTTTCTTTGTTTGCCTTTTAATATGCCTTGTAATTTTTTCTTGATAGGCACACTGGGTGCTGTATGATGTACTGGGTACAAGACATTGTGATAACAAGATCATGTGGTGGTAAGGTGCGGAGTGGGAGGAAGCATGCTGTAGTCCTATGATTAGATCTCATGTCTTTTAATGAGCCTGTGCTTCTGGACTGCGAGTCTCACACATGCTTCTTAGTTGCTGCCCCACCCCTTTAGGTGGGACTGGATGGCTAGAGTGGACTAGAGTTGTGTATTTTTCTTCCCCTATATAGAAGACCACAGATGCTGAAGTTAGGCATTTCCTTCTCCCCAATATGTTAGGATCTGGAAAACCCTCAGTAGTATAGGCTCTTGTTAAATAACTTCTCTTAAGGTCAGACCTTGGTAAGAACAGAGTGGGCCAGGCGCGGTGGCTCACGCCTGTAATCCCAGCGCTTTGGGAGGCTGAGGCAGGCGGATCACAAGGTGAGGAGATCAAGACCATCCTGGCTGACACAGTGAAACTCTACTAAAAATACAAAAAAAGAAAAAAAAAAAATTAGCTGGGCGTGGTAGCAGGCGCCTGTAGTTCCAGCTACTAGGGAGGCTGAGGCAGGAGAATGGCGTGAACCCGGGAGGCAGAGCTTGTAGGGAGCCGAGATCGTGCCACTGCACTCCAGCCTGGGCGACAGAGCAAGACTCTGTCTCAAAAAAAAAAAAAAAAAAAAAAAAAAAAAAGGAAGAAACTATCCGTCCCTTGCCCACCCCTCCTGACTCTTGATTATCTTGATTATTGATTTCCAGAGGCTACCACTTTCAATCCTTTTAGCTATTGATTTTGATAGTTACCACCATATTTTTATGTAATCTGTTCATATTACTATTTTTGATTTTTCTTAGTTTTAGATACTCTCTTTTGACTTCTCACTGTAGAGAAGGAGGATTTAGCTGTCTTATATCCTTCTTCTATACTTATATGCACTCATACACTCACATATGCACTTATCCTCCTACATTCTACTAAAAGAATCATATTTTGCTAAATACATTTTTATAATCCTGAAAATGTTATTCATAGCCAAGCTATGTGATAAATTTTGATTATTTCTTCCATGATATGGTCTTTTTTGAGGTTGATAATTATCTCTCTTTGGTCTGTTTGCATAGTTTTCTGTACATCTATCACTAACGCATTCCCAATCTCTCCTACAGAAGTCTCAATCTCTCAGAAATCAGACTCTAACTCTAATGTTTAAAACCTTAAAAACATTCAGGATTAGGTACTTTTATGTTTATTTTCTTGGTGGAGGAAGAAATCTCTTCAGGACTCTCTGTTCTCTCATTCCAATAGATATCAATTACTCTCTTGGTCTCGTACTGGGATCTATACCATCCTGAAAACTTCCTTCTTTTCTTGGTTGTATACCTGCTTCCTGGATCTCATGTCGTCCTCTTTATTAGTTTGCTTCCTTGTTTTGTAGAACACATTATTTAACAATGTTCTTAAAAAGGTGAAAGGGAGGTAAAATATTTTGAGATTTGCAAGTCTGGAAATATCTTTTCCTACTGTCACATTTATTGATAATTTAGAATTCTAGGTTAGAAATGATTTTTTCTCTCAGAATTTCAAAAACATTGCTGTATTGTTTTTTAGTTTCCAGTTTGCTGCTGGGAAGACAGATGCTGTAGTGATACCCAATACTTTCTTTGTGTCTTTTCTTTCTTTAAGTTCTCTGGGAACTTTTTAGTATCTTTTATCAGCTCTCGGTGTTTTGAAATCTTTTACTGATATGCCATTTTGTGTGTATGTGCATGTGTGCATGTGCTCATTTTCTGTTAGGTCCTTGTTGAGTTTGTTCAATCCATAAATTCCTTATACTTATAGGTCATTTTCTTGGATAGATTCTCCCCAACCACAAACTGTTTCTGTTTGATTTTCTCTCTTTGGAATGCCAGTTATTCAAATATTGAATCTTCTGTACCATTTCTCTAGTTTTAAAAATGTGGTGGGTTTTTCTTTTCCTATTGTTTACTTATTTTTTTTTCTTTTGTTTTCTGGAACAGTTCCTTAAGTTTTTCTTCCATTTTACTAACCTTTTAATTTCTGTTCTCCTATTTTCAGTTATTGAGATTTTTTTTGCCTGATGTTTCTGTTTATGGCCTTCTAATTTTGTTCCATGAATGCAATAAGTTCTCCTTTCTCTCAGAATATTAGTAAAAATGATCAAGTTGTATTCTGTATTTTGCATTATCTTTTTTTCCTTCAGGTTTCATGTTACAATATTTATTTGTTTTGGTCTCTGAGAATCTTTTTGGCCTTCCTTCCTTTCTTTCTTTCTTTCTTTCTTTCTTTCTTTCTTTCTTTCTTTCTTTCTTTCTTTCTTTCTTTCTATCTTTCTTTCTTTCTTTCTTTCTTTCTTTCTAATTTTCACAAAAGTTTTTATTGTGACCAACAGTAAACATTCAAAAAAATAATAATATCCATTGACTCAATATCCTTCAGAGAATAGTAACAATGGAAAAAAACTGTTAATTTTATAAGAATAGGTAAATTTTGGTATCCATATCTGACAATGCAATTACAAGAAGGGAAATTTACAGACCATGATCATTTTGGAACTAAATTTATATATCCTATTCAAAAATCCAGCTATCTTTTATAAGGAGGTTATATCATGACCAAATTTGGTTTATACAATTAATTCAGTATATACTAGTTCCTGAATAAAGAGTAATAATAGTCTTGGGCTGGCAAGCCGAATAGGAACAGCTCTGGTGTGCAGCTGACAGTAAGATCAATGCAGAAGGCAGGTGATTTCTGTAATCCAACTGAGGTACCCAGCTCATCTTATTGGGACTGGTTAGATAGTGGGTGCAGCCCATGTAGGGCAAGCCAAAGCAGGATGGGGTGTTACCTCACCTGGGAAGTGCGTGGGGTTGGGAAACTCCCTCCCCTAGTGAAGGGAAGCTGGGAGGGACTGTGCCTAGAGGAATGGTGCATTCCAACCCAGATACTATGCTTTTCCCATGGTCTTTACAACCCACAGGCAAGAGATTCACTCAGGTGCCTACACCACCAGGGCCCAGGGTTTCAAGCACAAAACTGGGTGGCTGTTTGGGCAGACACTGAGCTAGCTGTAGCAGTTTTTTTTTGGTCATACCCCAGTTGTACCTGGCACCGGCTAGACAGAACCATTCACTCCCCTGGAAAGGGGGCTGAAGCCAGGGAGCCAAGTGGACTAGCTCAGTGGATCCCACACCCACAGAGCTCAGCAAGCTAAGATCCACTAGCTTGAAATTCTCACTGCCAGCACAACAGTCTGAAATTGACTTGGGACGCTTGAACTTGGTTTGGGGAGGGGCGTCTGCCATTACTGAGGCTGGAGTAGGTGGTTTTCCCCTCACAGTGTAAACAAAGCCACTGGGAAGTTCGAACTGAGTGGAGCCCACTGCAGCTCAGCAAAGCCATTGTAGCCAGATTGCTTCTTTAGATTCCTCCTCTCTGGGCAGGGCATCTCTGAAAGAAAGGCAGCAGTCCCATATAGATAAAACTCCTATCTTCTTAGGACAGAGCACCTGGGGGAAAGGGTGGCTGTGGGCACAGCTTCAGCGGACTTAAACGTTCCTGTCTGCCAGCTCTGAAGAGAGCAGCGGATCTCTCAGAACAGCATTTGAGCTCTGCTAAGGGACAGAATGTCTCCTTAAGTGGGTCCCTGACCTGCGTACCTCCTGACTGGGAAACACCTCCCAGCAGGGGTTGATGGACACCCTATACAGGAGAGCTCTGGCTGACATCTAGCAGGTGCCCCTCTGGGATGAAACTTCCAGAGGAAGGAATAGACAGCAATCTTTGCTGTTCTGCAGCCTCCGCTGATGATACCCGGGCAAACAGGATCTGAAGTGGACCTCCAGCAAACTCCAGCAGACCTGCAGCAGAGGGGCCTATTAGAAGGAAAACTAACAAACAGAAAAGAAAAGAATCAACATCAACAAAAAGGACGCCCACACAGAAACCCCATCTGAAGATCACCAACCTCAAAGACCAAAGGTAGATAAATCCATGAAGATGAGGGAAAAATAGCACAACAAGGCTGAAAATTCCAAAAACCAGAATGCCTCTTCTCCAAAGGATCACAACTCCTCACTAGCAAGGGAACAAAACTGGATGGAGATTGAGTTTGGTGAATTGACAGAAACAGGCTTCACAAGTTCATAACAAACTCCTCTGAGCTAAAGGAGGATGTTCTAACGCAATGCAAGGAAGCTAAGAACCTTGAAAAAAAGTTAGAGGAATTGCTAACTAGAATAACCACTTTAGAGGAGAACACAAATGACCTGATGGACCTGAAAAACACAGCACGAGAACTTCGTGAAGCATTCACAAGTATCAGTAGCCAAATCAATCAAGTGGAAGAAAGGATATCAGAGATTGAAGATCACCTTAATGAAATAAAGCATGAAGACAAGATTAGAGAAAAAAGTATGAAAAGGAATGAACAAAGCCTCCAAGAAGTATGGGACTATGTGAAAAGATCAAACCTGCATGTGATTGGTGTACCTGAAAGTGACAGGGAGAATGGAACCAAGTTGAAAAACACTTTTCAGGATATTATCCAGGAGACCTTCCCCAACCTAGCAAGACAGGGCAACAGTCAAATTCCGGAAATACAGAAAACACCACAAAGATACTCCTTGAGAAGAGCAACCCCAAGACACATAATCATCAGATTCACCAAAGTTGAAATGAAGGAAAAAATGTTAAGGGCAGCCTGAGGGAAAGGTTGGGTTACACACAAAAGGAAGCCCATCAGACTAACAGCAGATCTCTCTGTAGAAACCCTACAAGCCAGAAGAGAGTGGAGGCCAATATTCAACATTCTTTTTTTTGAGACAGATTCGCACTTTGTTACTCAGGCTGGAATGCAGTGGCGCAATCTCAGCTCACTGCAAGCTCCGCCTCCCGGGTTCACTCCATTCTACTGCCTCAGCCTCCTGAGAGCTGGGACTACAGGAACCTGCCACCACGCCTGGCTAATTTTTTGTATTTTTAGTAGAGACAGGGTTTCACCGTGTTAGCCAGGATGGTCTCAATCTCCTATCCTCGTGATCCACCCATCTCGGCCTCCCAAAGTGCTGGGATTACAGGCATGATCAACATTCTTAAAGAAAATAATTTTCAACCCAGAAATTCATATCCAGCCAAACTAAGCTTCATAAGTGAAGGAGAAATAAAATCCTTTACAGACAAGCAAATACTGAGAGATTTTGTCACCACCAGGATTGCGTTACAAGAGCTCCTGAAGGGAGCACTAAACATGGAAAGGAACAACTGATTCCAGCCACTGCAAAAACATACTGAATTATAAAGACCATTGACACTACAAAGAAAGTGCATCAAATAACAGGCAAAATAGCCAACTGGCATTGTAATGACAGGATCAAATTCACACATAACAATATTAACCTTAAATGTAAAAGGGCTAAATCACCCAATTAAAAAACACACACTGGGCTGGGCACAGTAGCTCACACCTGTAATCCCAGCACTTTAGGATGCCAAGGTGGGTGGATCATGAGGTCAGGAGTTCGAGACCAGCCTGGACAAGATGCTGAAACCCCGTCTCTAGTAAAAAAATACAAAAATTAGCCTGGCGTGGTGGCATGCGCATGTAGTCCCAGCTACTCGGGAGACTGAGGCAGGAGAATCACTGGAACCCGGGAGGCAGAGGTGGCAGTGAGCTGAGATTGTGCCACTGCACTCCAGCTTGGGTGACACAGAAAGACTCTGTCTCAAGAAAACACACACACACACACACACACACACACACACACACACAGAGGCAAATTGGATAAAGAGTCAAGACCCATTGGTATACTGTATTCAGGAGACCCATAGCACATGCAAAGACACACATAGACTCAAAATAAAGGGATGGAAGAATATTTACCAAGCAAATGGAAAGCAAAAAAAAAGCAGGGGTTGCAATCCTAGTATCTGATTAAACAGACTTTAAACCAACAAAGATCAAAGAAGGGCATTACATAATAGTAAAGGGATCAATGCAACAGGAAAAGCTAACTATCTGAAATATATATGCACCCAATACAGGAGCACCCAGATTCATAAAGCAAGTTCTTAGAGGCCTACAGAGAGACTTGGACTCCCACATAATAATAGTGGGAGACTTTAACACCACACTGTCAATATTAGACAGGTCAATGAGACAGGAAATTAATGAGGATATTCAGGACTTGAACTCAGCTCTGGACCAAAAGGACGTACTAGACATCTACAGAACTCTCCACCCCAAATCAACAGAATATACATTTTTCTCAGCACCACAACATACTTATTCCAAAATTGACCACATTATTGGAAGTAAAACACTCCTCAGCAAATGCAAAAGAATGGAAATAATAACTAACAGTCTCTCTGACCACAGTGCCATCAAATTAGAACTCAGGATTAAGCAACTCACTGAAAACTGCGCAACTTTGTGAAAACTGAACAACCTGGTCATGAATGACTACTGGGTAAATAACGAAATTAAGGCAGAAATTTCTTTGAAACCAATGAGAATAAAGATACAATGTACCAGAATCTCTGGGACACAGCTAAAGCAGTGTTTATAGAGGAATTTATAGTACCAAATGCTCACAGGAGAAAGCAGGAAAGATCTAAAATCAACACCCTAACATCATGATTAAAATAACTAGAGAAGCAAGAGCAAAAATATTCAAAAGCTAGCAGAAGAGAAGAAATAACTAAGACAAGAGCAGAACTGAAGGAGACAGAGACACGAGAAGCCCTTCAAAAAATCAATGAATTCAGGAGCTGGTTTTTTGAAAAGATTAACAAAATAGACCACTAGCCAGACTAATAAAGAATAAAAGAGAGAAGAATCAAACACAATAAAAAATGATAAAGGGGATATCACCACTGATCCCACAGGAATACAAACTACCATCAGAGAATACTATAAACACCTCTAAGCAAATAAACGAGGAAATCTAGAAACAATGGATAAATTACTAGACACATACACCCTCCCAAAACTAAACCAGGAAGAAGTCAAATCCCTGAATAGACCAATAACAAGTCTGAAATTGAGGCAGTAATTAATAGCCTACCAACCAAAAAAAGCCCAGGACCAGGTAGATTTCACAGACAAATTCTACCAGAGGTACAAAGAGGAGGTGGTAGCATTCCTTCTGAAACTATTCCAAACAATAAAAAAAGAGGGACTCCTCCCTAACTCATTTTATGAGGCACCATCATCCTGATACTAAAACCTGGTGGAGACACAATAAAAAAAGAAAATTTCAGGCCAATATCCCTGATGAACATTGATGCAAAAATCTTCAATAAAATACTGGCATACCAAACCTAGCAGCACATCAAAAAGCTTATCCACCATGATCAAGTCGACTTCATCCCTGGGATGCAAGGCTGGCTCAACATACACAAATCAATAAACGTAATCCATCACATAAACACAACCAACAACAAAAATCACATGATTATCTCAATAGATGCAGAAAGGCCTTCAATAAAATTCAACATCCCTTCATGCTAAAAACTCTCAATAAATGAGGTATTGATGGAACATATCTCAAAATAATAAGAGCTATTTATGACAAACCCACAGCCAATATCATACTGAATGGGCAAAAGTTGATAGCATTCCCTTTGAAAACTGGCACAAGACCAGGATGCCCTCTCTCACCACTCCTATTCAACATAGGAAGTTCTGGCCAGGGAAATCAGGCAAGAGAAAGAAATAAAGCATATTTAAATAGGAAGAGAGGAAGTGAAATTATCCCTGTTTGCAGATGACATGATTGTATATTTAGAAAACCCAATCATCTCAGCCTGAAATCTCCTTAAGCTGATAAGCAACTTCAGCAAAGTCTCAGGGTACAAAATCAATGTGCAAAAATCACAAGCATTCCTATACACCAATAATAGACAAACAGCCAAATTATGCATGAACTCTCATTTGCAATTGCTACAAGGAGAATCAAATACCTAGGAATACAACTTACAAGGGATGTGGAGGACCTCTTCAAGGAGAACTACAAACCACTGCTCAAGGAAATAAAAGAGGACATAAACAAATGGAAAAACATTCCACGCTCATGGATAGGAAGAATCAATATCATGAAAATGGCCATAGTGTCCAAAGTAATTTATAGATTCAATGCTATCTCTATCAAGCTGCCACTGACTTTCTTCACAGAATTAGAAAAATCTACTTTAAATTTCATATGGAATCAAAAAAGAGCCCGCATTGCCAAGACAATCCTAAGCAAAAAGAACAAAGCTGGAGGCATGATACTACCTGACTTCAAATTATACTACAAGCCTGCAGTAACCAAAACAGCATGGTACTGGTACCAAAACAGATATATAGACCAATGGAACAGAACAGAGGCCTCAGAAATAATGCCCCACATCTACAACCATCTGATCTTTGACAAACCTGACAAAAACAAGCAAGGGGGAAAGGATTTCCTATTTAACAAATGTTGTTGGGAAAACTGGCTAGCCATATGCAGAAAACTGAAACTGGACCCCTTCCTTACACCTTATACAAAAATTAACCCAAGATGGATTAAAGACTTAAATGCAAGACCCAAAACCATAAAAACCCTAGAATAAAACCTAGGCAATACTATTCAGGACATAGGCATGGACAAAGACTTCATGACTAAAACACCAAAAGCAATGGCAACAAAAGCCAAAACTGACAAATGGGATCTAATGAAAGATCTTCTGCACAGCAAAAGAAACTATAATCAGAGTGAATAGGCAACCTACAGAATGGGAGAAAATGTTTGCAATCTACCCATCTGACAAAGGGCTAATATCCATAATCTACAAGGAATGTAAACAAATTTACAAGAGAAAAACAATCCCATCAAAAAGTGGGTGAAGGTTATGAACAGACTCTTCTTGAATGAAGACATTTATGCAGCCAACAAACATATGAAGAAAAGCTCATCATCACTGGTCATTAGAGAAATGCAAATTAAAACCACAATGAGATACCATCTCATGCCAGTTAGAATGGTGACCATTAAAGAGTTAGGAAACAACAGATGCTGGAGAGGATGTGGAGAAATAGAAATGCTTTTACACTGTTGGTGGGAGTGTAAATTAGTTCAACCACTGTGGAAGACAGTGTGGCAACCCCTTAAGGATCTAGAACCAGAAATACCATTTGACCCAGCAATCCCATTACTAGGTATATACCCAAAGAAATATAAATTATCCTACTATAAAGACACATGCATACGTATGTTTATTGATGCACTATTTACAGTAGCAAAGACTTGGAGCCAACCCAAATGGACATCAATGATAGATTGCTAAAGAAAATGTGGTACATATATACCATGGAGTACTATGTAGCCATAAAAAGGAATGAGTTCGTGTCCTTTGCAGGGACATGAATGAAGCTGGAAGCCATCATCCTCAGCAAACTAACACAGGAACAGAAAACCAAACACCACATGTTCTCACTCATAAGTGGGAGTTGAACGAGAACACATAGACACAGGAAGGGGAACAACACACACTGGGGCCAGTCAGGAGGTTGGGGGTGAGAGGAGGGAGAACATTAGGACAAACAGCTAATGCATGCAGGGCTTAAAACCTAAATGACAGGTTGATAGGTGCAGCAAACCACCATGGCACTCGTATACCTATGTAACAGATCTACACATTCTGCACTTGTATCCTGGAACTTAAAGTAAAATAAAACAAAAAGCAATAGAAATTACTAGGCACATACCATCCATTTCATCTAATGAAGAAAGCAAATGGCAAATATCATGTATCTGATGTGCTACTCAAAATGTCTAGGTTCTTACATTATTTATTACTGAAAGAAACCTTGGAGATCATGGTTTCTAACTATTTATTTGACAGATGAGGAAAACTGAGACCTGTGGAGTTTTGGTGACATGCCTTGAGACTAGAATCCAAGCCTAGTACAGTCTTCTTTCCATTAAATCGTATTTCCTTTTCTAAGGCATGGTGAATGCTGTGTGGCTTACGAGTATATTTTTGGTGATGACACTATACCTGCTTTTCTTCCTTTATTTTTTTTTGACCTCAGTGACTAGAACTGGATCAATACTAATCCTTGGTTTATGACACACTCTCACAATTGGTCCATGTATAACCTATTTATTTATTTGCTTTTAATAATGTAATACATAAAACTTCAAACATTCATATTTGGTGGAGAACTTGGGAAGAAATAAAAATGTATAATTTCCATATATGCCTGGTACAAAAATAAACTCATATATTTGGAAATTATTTAGTGCTACAGCTGTTTGTTTTTCCCCCTTGGGTTGAAGGTTATCTTCTGGATGGGTGGTTTGGCAACTCTCCTCCTCATCACTTTGAAATCACCAAACTCAAGTAGCACTTAGAAAACAAAGTAAGACAGAAGGAAATGGGAAAACGACCAGGAAAATGTGCTTTACATTTAGCATTGTGACATATATGTCTTTAAAATTTGTTAGTCTTCTGCAAATTGTGTAATGTTGGGTTTGTTTATGATGCAGGTCTGAGAACCATTGGAGTTATCACCAAACTGGACCTTATGGATGAAGGAACAGATGCCAGGGATGTTCTAGAGAACAAACTGTTGCCTCTTCGCAGGGGTAATGTACTGTGGTCTATACAATACTTTTTTGTTTGTTTGTTTGTTTTTGGTTATATGGAAGAGAAATGATTGGGAAGCCACTAGGAGTTTTGGTTTTAATGCCTTCTCAGTTGTAAGGAATGGATTTATCATTAGTTATACTTTTTATGGAATGGCTGTACATTCCCGAATGATATATTAGAAAATAATACAAAGGGAGAACTATTATTTAAAATAACAGGAATAATAAAACAGGAAAAGGAAGGAGTTTGAAGCGAGGTTATAAATATTCATCATAGACTGCATAAACTTATACTATTGTAAGCCTGATATTTACTTGCCTGCTATATGACAAAACTGCGAAGATACACACTCTCTTAAAATGCACACAGTTTAAGGGTGAGAGACACTATTGTATTGACGCTAAAAAATTATTGTGAGCTCAATCAGTAGCCTGTGTTCAATACTGATGTTTCCCATTGAGTTTTATAAAGGGACTCAGTCTTCACACCTAAAACTGGTTTTGCTTTTCTTAGTCTGCCTATGTGAGAGCCTTGAAATCTCCCTGGAATAAGCCACAAAAAGTGTCCCCAACTCCATAGATTTGTGTTTTGTTTCAGGTTACGTGGGGGTGGTAAACAGAAGCCAGAAGGACATAGATGGGAAGAAGGACATAAAGGCAGCCATGTTGGCAGAGAGGAAGTTTTTCCTTTCCCACCCGGCTTACAGACATATCGCTGACCGAATGGGAACTCCACACCTGCAGAAGGTCCTTAATCAGGTAAAAATGTTATTTCAAGCAACAAGAACAATTATGAAATATGTAAGTGGATGCTGGAATTTGTATTTATTATTTTTAAGTTTATTTTTTTCCAAAACAAGACATGCAGCTTCAATGATAGGGATTTTTAAAATGGGTATTAGTACCTCAGATTCACACTATTACCATTCTCAGTGAATAGAACTCATCTTCCTGTTATTGAAAGAAGAGCTCTCAAAGCAGAAACACATACCTATTTAGGAACAGTGAACAGGGATATACATTTTAGCATATATTCATTTGTAATATGTAGTTACCTTGAGAAGTTAAATTTTTATAACTTTGAAAAGTTGGTCTCTTGGGATCTGTTTTTGAAGCACCAATCTGTAATGGCTAGGTTACACTTTCTGCTAATTTTTTTTTATGACTTTGTTTAGAATTGATTTGTTTCTTAATTTAAAACCTTTAGAATCACAAATCCTGGTTTAATAATCATTGATTTCCACTCATCTAAGATGCTTTTCCAGATAACCCCTTTTCCCACAATAATTTAGAATTGGGCCTTCTGCCTACCCCGCTCCATGCACTATGCACAAACTTCTTCCATAGATCCTCAATGCTCTTACTTGGTTACAGATATTCCTTCCCCTATTGGAGTTAAGTGTTATGACAAGCATCATTGTCATTGAATGCAGGGCCCCCTCCCTGAGTTTTGATTATATTGACTTCATGTGACTAGCAACCTTTCTCACAAATACTCTTATAAGTTATGCTTTAACTGTTACGTACAAACTTAATCAGGCAATCAATCAATCAATCAAGTAGATTTCTGATTCTTAGCTCCTAGAAAGTATCAATAGCTGTCATAATATGTGACATTATACCTGAACAATTTAGGCAAAACGACTGAGAAGAAATTTTAGAAAATAAAAAATTGTGTTATAATTCCATTTTAAGAGATTTCAACGCAGACTATTGTAAAGTTTATACTTTTTAATTAAAGATAAATATTTGGACTCTAGGAAACATCACTATGATTGTATCATTTAAAAATATGAATATATTTTAGAGAAGGAGCATTGTTATGCAAGAATCCTAACACTCTACCAATATATTTTGCATTGTCAAAACTCTCTTTAGAATACTGCTTTCACAGCTGTATTGGCCTACAAAAAACGCAAATAAACTGAGAAAATCTTAGAAGAAAATCACTAATATGGTTAGAAAGATAAAGCTGGAAATGAGTTAAGTTTTGAATACTGGAAAAACAGAAGGAGGTGGTTAACTATTAGATTATTACAGGTGACGCCCAAGTTATGACACAATTGGATTTTTTTTTCTGAAGATGTCTCCCTTCCTGGATAATCACTCTCTCTTTATTGCTTCAAGAATATTTATACTATGTTTGAAACTAAGATAATTCTATGGCTATGTATGTGTACCAATACTTCTGGTCCTATAGGATAATTCATATGGAAAATACTGCAAAATGACACGACATTTTTGAAAAATTGAATGAAATTTTCATTGTGGGGGGAAGGCAGAGAAAGAGGTAGTGAGTTGTATGAGATGATATTGGAGATGTAGGCAGTGGCTGAATCCTGTAATGTTTCTAGACCAAATTGAGGATTTTGGCTCTTACCTAAGACCAATAAGGAGTCATTTAAGGGTCCTGAGTAGAGGAATAACAAGATCAGATCCATGGGTGAAAAAAGAATATGGTATTGAAGACAGGAAGACCAAGAGTAGACCAGTTAGGAGTAAAAGAGAAATTATGGGAATTTGGTTGTAAGGGCCAGTGGAGATGAAAAGAAGGGGCAGGTTTGAGAAATGTTCAGGAAAATTGAGGACTAGGTGGTAGATTAGAGCTGTTGGGTGTTGGGAGAGGTGGAGTCAAGGTTATGTCCCAGGTTTCCAGGTTCTTATAAAGTCACCAAGATGGGGAACCCTGAAGGGAAGATCAAATACTTGATTTTGGAAATGTTGAGCTTGAGATGTCATTGAAACATCCAAGAGGAGAAGTCAAGCAGTTGGTCAAATATGCATGCCACAGCAAAGATAAATCTTGTTTGGAGACAACATCTTACAACTATAGGTATTTGGATGTTTATTGAAGCCATGGATGGAATGAGATTCCCTGAAGAGAGAACAGAGAGTAAACAAAAAAGAGGCCTCGGACCCAGATTTGAGGAATTTCAATAATTATTGTTCTGGCAAAGAGGGTGAATTGTCCAAGGAAATAGAGAAGATATATCGAGAATGGATAGCAGAAAAATTAGAGAAGCTGGAGTCATGGAAGCCAGGGGAAGAAGTGTTTTAGAAAGCCACAGTATTGCTTTGCTCTGGAGATGTCTGAGAAGCAAAAGGTGAAAATCAGGTATTTTTATTATTTACCAGTTCACATGGCAATCAGTTGGTTGCTGCTTTCTTGTGGTTGCTGTTTCTGTTAGATTTGGGTCTTTGTCTCTTGTGACATTGCTATCGGGAATGCTGTCCTCTCAGCTCTTTTTTTCCCTGCTTCATAGTTAGAACAGCAGTGCATTCCAGGGTGCTAACATAACAATTTATTACTGTGAGCAAGGGGGTAATACAGTTATAAACTATTGACAAATAACTCTAGATTTATTTAATAAATACATTCAGGTGACCTCAGATACACATAAAGATGACTGAAAATAGTTTCTTCAGTCAATCTGGGTATATTAATTCTCCCTAATTTTAATATTTTTTCTTTTTTCTGCATTTCTAGGAAGTTTATATTCTTTTTATTGATTTCAAGTTCATCACTTAGGCAGTTCAAGAAGGTTATCTGTTTTTTCTTTTAATTAAGACTTTCTTTAACTGCATTGTAATAGAAAGACCGTAAGACCTAAACAATCTAGGTTTTTATCTCACCTTTGTTCTTAATTAATCATGCACTCAAGCTCTAGGAGAAGTTTTCATTGTACTGAGCTTGAGGTGCCTGCTGATCTCAGTGGAAATATCAAGTAGATGGTTATGTCGAGCCTTCAATAGCAGAGAGAGCTTTCCCTTACTCAGTCATGGAGTTGCACTGGGACCTAGAGGTGGAAGTACGAGTAAGTTGCTGCCTCAGCTGAAGAATGTGGAGAAAGTCAACAGCTGGCAAGTGCCTCTGGCACCTTGGCTACCTGAGCTCCACCTGTGTGGTAAACCACTTAGTCCTGAGAACACCAGGCAGCACCTGTGACTCCTAGCGTCCTTCATTTCTATCACATTCTAACTTAAGGTTCCTTTGTACCAGGTAGGAGATCTGATAAGTCAATCCATGCTAACTAAGGTGTTATTGGGCAGCCTCATTAGTAACATTAGCTGCATTTTAACAGGATCTTCCCAGATTTAAAGAGATAGCTCAAGTGAGTGACTCTAAATGAGGGAATTTTGAGCATCTCTGAAGGGCAGTGGAGGAGGGAGTTGGTGTTTCTTCTCCCTATCTACATAATAGTCATTCTCAAATGTAGACATAATGTTTGAAATTTTGAATGATTATAAAAACAATGGAGGCTGATATTTGTCTCCTGAGTTAGTCTTTAATCTGTGTATATGATTCAATCTTCAATCTGTGTGTATGATTTTGTTTTGTTTAGCAACTTACCAACCACATTCGGGATACCCTACCAAACTTCAGGAACAAACTACAGGGACAGTTGCTCTCCATAGAACACGAAGTAGAAGCCTACAAAAATTTCAAACCAGAAGACCCAACCAGGAAGACCAAAGCATTGCTGCAGTAGGTCACCTTTCCCTTCCTTGGCACAGCATTTTAAACTAATTTTTTTAGTTTTCTTTTGCCTTAGTCTATTTGTCATGTTGTTTCTTAGGCTTAACAGAGGCAGCAAGTAAACTATCTGAGACTATCTATATGATATACAAGAACTCTTGAATTTTTATGCTTTGTTGAACATGGATTATTGGTATTATTCTGTTATTATCAACTTACCAATTGAGCATCACTATGCCCATTTACATTGTGTTTTTAAAACTGGATTAAGTGAGTAAAACTATTAGGGATGACCCAGCAGGAATTTTTGTCCCTTGTCTTAGAAGTGGGTAAATACAGATGAAAATATATTTTTCAGCTGTTTCTATGGATGTCAATTGTACTTATTATCCTTTATTCCAATTATTTCATGTAACTTATTTGTGTGCATTTTTCAGTGGAATGAAAACCAAGGATTTAATTAAAAAGTGCTAACAATAAGGCTCTAGTTTTTTTTTTCCTTTTACATAATGATTTTGATGTAGCCCTTTGAAAATGCAAATGTGAAACTGCCAAGCATCTTTTCACCCCTTCATGATCTTCCCATCTTATCTTTGGGTTACTAGAGTTATTTCTGTGGTGTCTTGGAGTAGGATAGCAGAGAATTGTTAGAGAATTCCTAGCTCTTTATATCTTACACTGTCTTCTCTCCCTTGACTCCTTCTGGTGCCATCAGTTCCTTTATCCTGTGCTGCCAATTGTGTCAAGTCCCTCTCAACGGGAAGGCTCCCCTGCCCAGCACACACTGCAGGATACCCGAGGTCTACCTCTGAAGATGATGTTTGGTACCTCTTATGGCTCCCTTTTTTCTCCTGCAGCCTGACAATCAAAGCATCCTTCAATTGGCATTTAAAGCGCACACTATTATTTCTTTCTTTGTGAGGAGATTACCAAATACTCAAATATTTAAATACAATATTAATTGCTTCATCCTCTATTTCCTCTATTTCCTCATCAAAAATATTATACAAAGGAAAGAGTTTTTTTTTTTCCGATGTAACTCTTTCCTAATTTATTCTTTGTTTTCATTCTTGGGTTTGGTTGAGCTCTTGTAAAAACTCTTCAAGTTACAGAGAAAGCTATTTCTGTTTAGGCCCTAGATCATTATCTTAATATCCAGCTAAAACTATTCTGCTTGCAAATACTGGGTCTTGCCTCTGTGACTTTATTGGACTCAGATTACAGAACTTTTCACAGCTAGATTCTTGACTTGCAGAGGGCTGATTCAGCTTCTTCTTTATGGCCCTATTCTTTCTGACCTATTTCTTTTCTCTATTCTATCATTTCCTCCTGCCTTATTTTCTCTGTTCTTCCTCCTTCCTCTAATCTCTTCATGCACTCAGTGTCTGGTTCTGTGAGTTGAACGATAAATAAGATTCTTGCCCTCAAGAAGTCCCAGTAGAGTAGGGAAAAATGGACATAAAATTTAACACAATTTAACACAATTGTGTTAAAGCTAATAAATGCTATATTTCTGTAAGTGTAAAATATTAAGGGAGCCCAGATGAGGAAGCAGTTACATGTGAGGAAGGATGTGAATTTGCAGAGAAAACAGGTTGTGAGGTAGGAGAGTCATGTGGAAGGAGGAGGGCAAGAGAATCGTGAGAACTTTGGTGACATTTTTTCTAGGGTTAGTAAATGGATCAGGTAGCTGAGGTATAGGGTTTAGGGGAAGGAGCAGCTAGACGTACACATTCTGAAAATTTTTTCATGTTTCAGTATGTATGTCATGCCTCTCCAGGTGTTTTTAAAAAATAAAATTTGCATATACGTGAACATAACTAAATCCAATTATAGTCTAGCTTCTTTGGCCTAAAAAATTTGTAGTTACTTTTCATTCACCTATGATTTTGATGGAAGAGAATAAAAAGATACAAGTTTTAGATAGTTTGAATTTTTTTCCTTTTAGATTTTGAATTTGAAAGTAGTTCCAGTATGTTTAAATTGGAGTTTCTAAACCTGGTAATCATAAATGAACATAGTTTTTTTCTTTCTTTTCTCTTTCTTTCTTTCTTTCTTTCTTTCTTTCTTTCTTTCTTTCTTTCTTTCTTTCTTTCTTTCTTTCTTTCTTTCTTTCTTCCTTCCTTCCTTCCTTCCTTCCTTCCTTCCTTCCTTCCTTCCTTCCTTCCTTTCTTTTTCTTTTCTCCTTCCTTCCTTCCTTCCTTTCTCTTTCTTTCTTTTCTTTCTTTCTTCTTTTTCTTTCTTTCTTTCTTTCTTTCTTTCTTTCTTTTCTTTCTTTCTTTCTTTCTTTCTTTCTTTTTCTTTTTCTTTTTTCTTTCTTTCTTTTTCTTTCTTTCTTTCTTCCTCCTCCTCCTCCTCCTCCTCCTCCTCCTCCTCCTCCCTCCTCCTCCTCCTCCTCCTCCTCCTCCTCCTCCTCCTCCTCCTCCTCCTCCTCCTCCTCTTCTTCTTCTTCTTCTTCTTCTTCTTCTTCTTCTTCTTCTTCTTCTTCTTCTTCTTCTTCTTCCTCTTCCTCTTCCTCTTCCTCTTCTTCTTCTTCTTCTTCTTCTTGGCAGCCAGTGTAAGGTAATTCATTCTTTCATGGAACAAATATTTATTAAATCTCCCAATTATGTTGAGCAGGAAAAGGTAAAGAAAACACACGGTCCTTGCCCTTAGGAGAGTGACTAATAGACGTAGCAATGTAAATGTACTGTGCCAAGTGCTCTGCAGGAAATACGCTGAAGATGCAGAGGAGGGGCAATGAGGAGTGGTGCTGGATAGAGTCATGGATCATGAAAACTTTCTGAGAAGAACCAATGCTTGATCTGAATCTTAAAGGACATGTAAAAATTAGTCAGGCAAAGCAGCAAGAGACAGAGAGAATGGTGTTCTGAGCAGAAGGAAAAACAAGTGTAAAAGCACAGGGGCATGGTGCATTTGGGGAACTGCAATGACTTCCTTATGGTTGGCTGGAAGGTGAGTGGGATGAGTGGTAAGAGATGGGGCTGAAGAGGCAGCCAAGGCCAGACCATGAAATTCTGGGAGATGGGCTAAAGAGTTTTGATTGTATATTCAAATTGTGGGGATCCATTGAAAAACAAGGCTAGAGCTAGTTGTAGAGAAGTCACAAATATGTGTTATTCTGATAGGGTGAGGTCTGATTTGGACAAAGATAAACCCAAAAGCAGGATGATCATCTAGAGGAGCCTTCAGTGATGCCGGGAGGTGTTGCTGAGAGCTGAACCAAGGCAGTGTTAGCAGGTTGAGGAGGAAAAGCTCAACTAGCTGAACTGTAATGGAGGAGAAATGACCTACAACTGTTGGCTCCCTGAAACTGTTGGGTGAGGGAAAGGGAGGTATGCTGGATGCCCCATCTTCCCTGCCTGGGGTGGGTGTTGTCATCCTCCATGAGGGGAGATTTGGGAATGCAGGAGGATCAGCAGGTTTGGGAGTGAAAGACGTTAAGAGGTTGTTTTAGATGTGTTGAGTTCAAGGCAGCTAAGAGGAAATAAACATCCAGTACAGTTGAGCATATGGGCCACTGTCTTCTGAGAGTTATGGGCTAAAGCGGAAGGTGTGGAAAAACTATTTCTCAATAACCCTTGAAGCTATAGTAACCTTGAAATCACCTAGGGATGAGTGTGAGGAGAGATTGAGGCTGTGACATTGGGGGAGTGATAGTGCTGGAGCATTTGGAACACTAGGTGGCTGTGATGTCATGGGAGTCCGGGTCCATTTGACTATTCTACATAAAGTTTAATTGATTAACTCTCTATTTCAAGTATTCTTTTTTTTTTTTTTTTGAGACGGAGTCTCGCTCTGTCACCCAGGCTGGAGTGCAGTGGTGCCATCTCGGCTCACTGCAAGCTCCGCCTTCTGGATTCACGCCATTCTCCTGCCTCAGCCTCCCGAGTAGCTGGGACTATCTGCACCACGCCTGGCTAATGTTTTGTATTTTCAGTAGAGATGGGGTTTCACTATGTTAGCCTGGTTGGTCTCGAACTCCTGACCTCAGGTGATCCACCCGCCTTGGCCTCCCAAAGTGCTGGGATTATAGGCATGAGCCACCGCACCCGGCCCCATCAAGTATTCTTTAAATACCATTTTATGACTGTAATCAAATGAACAGAATGCATTGAAAGACAAATATATTTAAATATTTATTCTAATTAAATGTCTAAAATCTTGATGTGTATTTCATAAAATCACACTGTGAGTGCTACATAGAGTGCAGTGTTAACTCTGCCAGTAGGTGCCACTAAAAGTACCTGGAAAACGATTCTAAGGAATAATCATAGGAAAAGAAAATGAAGAGTGCAAAGGCTTGTAACTTTGACTTGAATCTATTTCTCTTTAAAATTACAGGATGGTTCAGCAATTTGCTGTGGACTTTGAGAAGAGAATTGAAGGGTCAGGGGATCAAGTAGATACCCTGGAACTCTCAGGTGGTGCTAAAATCAATCGTATTTTTCATGAACGCTTTCCTTTTGAGATAGTAAAGGTTTGTGTCAAACGTTATTTTTTCCCTTAGTTTCACTTCATTTCCGTATTCTGTTTTATACAACTCAATAAAATATTGTGTGAGTGGTATAGAACTAACATAGTTCTTTGAACAAAACCTCCATATTCAGGTAATGAAATTCAGGAGAGAAATGTGTTCTTACTGATTATTCTGATTTTATTTAATGAGTTTTAACTACATTTCAAACACAAATACTAATTGAGTTTCCTATGATGTTTGTTGTCTAATTAATTTAAAAATATTTCTTAAGCATATACTATGCACCAAATTTCTAGGTGCTAGTGATTAAGACAGGCAAGGCCCTTGCTTGTCTAGTGGGGAAAGACAGAAAATTAACAAACAGACAAAATAAGAAAGTTGCAAATGTTTTTATGTAACATGATATAAAAGAAAGGGGCCGGATGAGCCACTGTTAATGGAATAATCAGGCAAGTTCTGTCTGAGCAGGGGACATTTAAACTGTGCCCAGAATGGCATGAAGAGGTCAGCTGGGTAAAGCTCTGGGGGAAAGGGGTTGTTCAAGGCAGAAGTAGCAACCTTGGATAAGACACTAAAGTATGAAGAGATGTGGCTGATGAAGGAGAGGGGCATGAAATGAATTCAGAGAGGGAGGAAGTGTCCAGTTCACACAAGGCTTTCTAGGTTGAGGTAAAGTCTATGCTGAACAATGGGAAGTTACAGGAGGGTTTTAAGCAGTAATGGGACTTGATTCGTTGATGATTTTAGAAGAATAGTATACCTGCTGAATTGTAAAGAGCCAAGAGACGTGAGAACAGTGGGTCAGACAAGGGGTGGATTCATTTTCTGTGGGGTCTGAAACTTCTACAATTTTGCAGGTCCCCTTGAAGAAGAATACAAAATTATAAACACACAGTCAGGCACAGGGTCTTGGAAGAGGCTGGTGCAAGGGAGAAATGCTGAGAATTAAACTTCTTTAGCTTTCCAGTAAAAGTGCTCCAGCAAGAAAGGATAGAGAGAGATGGGTGGCTTTGGGGTTTTGGAGATAAAGTTGCTAGGGCTTCGACTGAAATGGGGGAATGGAAGAAAGATAAGTTTTTAGATGACTTCCTAGGTTTTGGCTTTCACAGCTGAGTGAGTGGTGGTGCCCATCAGATGAGGGAAATGAAGGAAAAGCTCTGTTTGTATGGAGAAGTGAATTAGGAGTTCTGCTTTGGATGTGCAAAGTGTAAAATGCCCAATAGGCAGTTGAGTGGTTTTAGGGACCATGCTACTAGTCTCAAACAGAGAGGCGAGTGCTTATGTCTTCGTGTGGGAAGCAAATGGGTAAATAGATAGTTTCATTCAAATGTGCTAAGTAAAGTGATAAACTTCAGCACAAAGTGCTATGGAAACACAGCCCACAGACATGAATCCCAGCTCAAGTGTGTGAAGGAGCCAGGCTTCTGAGCTGAGTTTGGAAGGATGAGCAGCTAGTTAAGCAGGAAGAGGTAGGTTACAGGAGGGGGTGATCTAGACAGGAGAGGAACGATAAAGGCCCTGAGCTATGAAGCCATTGGTTGTGGGTAGAGACCTAGAGCAATTCGTCATTCCAGGACATAAAGTATGAGGGGGAAGTAGACAGACAATGAAGCTGGAGAGGCCAAATCTCAGAAGTCAGGGCTGAACTCAGTGTTCTCTGGCCACCCCTTCGAGGTCTAAGCTCTGTGACACTTTGATCCTACTTCCAAGTAGATTTGTGGTACCTTGGGCTTCTGAGAAATGTTTGTACAGTAATCTATCCTGTGTTGTCTTTTTAAAATAGCACTAATTTTCTTTTACAAAGAGGTCTTTAACTCAAATGGTTTAAGTGGCCAGGGACAAAAGACAGTCATTGTTAATTTCAGGACATCTGTACTGCTACTGCACATCAGGTGATACCCTCATTTATGCATTCTCCTGTGCCTTCAAATTTACCGTATTTAGCAAAAGAATGAAGAATTATACATTTCAAATGAATGGCTAGATTTATGTCCAGAAGGCATCCTTATGCATAGCACTCCATATCTATAATAGAGTTAAAATCCACTGCCCCTAAACTCCCCAAAATCCCTAGTGTTCTGTGTTGCCTTGGACTTTATATAAACAGATGTTTTGGCCATCTGGGTTTAGGTTAGGAAAGACATGAGTATCCACTTATTAATAACGAAGTCAAGTTATTCTCATTCTGTATTGTTCAACAATATTATTCAAAGGAATTAAGTGTCATAACCATGGCTCATTTTGCATCTGCAGATGGAGTTCAATGAGAAAGAACTGCGAAGAGAAATAAGCTATGCAATCAAAAACATACATGGTATCAGGCAAGTGATTCACATTTTTTTTTGTCATCTGTTCAAGGTACCAAAAGAAAATTAATGTTTATAAATAGCTAGGAAACTCGTCTTTTCATCATTGAACAGGGTAGAATACAGAGGTGGGAGTCAGAAACAGGAAATCCTGCTTTGAAGTTTAATGGTAACTTCCTGTATTGCTGTAGTCAGTTTTTTCCAAGTGAAAAAGCAAAAACATCTTCTGCACTTCCAGCCTGTACTCTGCACAATAGGGGATTCACAGATTAGCAAGACCCCATTCTCCAGAGCCTTCGTTTTTCATGAGGGAGGCCAGACATGCTCATAATTAATCATTACTTATACCGGAGAAGGGACAGATTAATTCTGATTAATGTTGTGGAGCAAGATTGGGAAAGATGAATGGAGGTAGTTACTTTCAAGTTTATCCTTGCATGTGGAGAGAATGATTTCAACAGGCTAGGGGGTGTTGTGTGTGCATGTGTGCTTGCGCGTGTGGGGGCATGTATATGAAGTGGGTGGCAGTGTGATGAGACAGGAGAGGATGGAAGGATGGAATGGAGGTTGTTGAGGCTGGAGGATAAAAGAAAGGGCTTTCTGGTGGAAGGTGTGGGATGACCAAAGGTACAGAGATGAGAGGGCACAGCATGTACCCATGGAGCCAGGAATCATGCATGTGCATTGGGACTGTCTTGAGGAATGTGGTCAGGAGAGCAGAGGGACCTGAGCTGGGTGGAGCTGGGGGTGGGGTGGAACTTGTGTCTGAATTTCCACTTGTTTAAAGTGAGTTTATTCTAAATTACCTTCTATCTTAGTCTGTTTGGACTGCTGTAACAAATGACCACAGACTGGGTGGCTTATAAACAACAGAAATTTATTTAGTTTGAAAATCCTAGGTCAGGGTGTGAGCATGGTTGGGTTCTGGTGAGAGCCCTTTTCCAGCCTGCACATTGCTGTCTTCTCATTCTGTCCTCATGTGGCAGACAGAAAGCTAGTCAGCTCTCTGGCCTCTTCTTATAAGGGCACTAATCCCATTCATGAGGGTTCTGCCCTCATGATGTAATTATCCCCCAAAGGCCCCACCTCCTACTACCATCACATTGAGGGGTACGGTTTCACCATATGAAGTTTTAGGGGAACACAAACATTCAGTTCGTAACAATTTCTTTAAAGAACTACGATGAAAACAAATGATTTTAAAATACTTATTTCTTCATTTCATGTACAGAAGGCTAAACATAACTTAATGAGCATATGTTGAATTGTAGTGTCCTTAATTCAAGGAAATAAAACTTAAGTTGCCTAGTACACAGATTGCCTCATATGTAGGAGGTGGCCTCTGCCTGTTGTCGTTTGTGGCTCAGCCTCTGCCAAAGGGCCGAGTTGAGACTATGCTGGGAACAGACCCTGAGAAGGCAAAGCTTGACACTGAGCGTGCATGTGATGAGTGATTTTACAAAGGAGTTATGATGCTTGAGTTGTTTATTGTTTTAAAATTTAGACAATCTGCTCCACAAATCTCAAATAGTATGGGCAGATATGAGTTTACAAAGTGAAGAGGAGAAAACCTCTATAACTAAACCTAATGTTTTTTCTTTTATCATCGATAGGATTTCTAAGCTCCCTATTCTATTTCTTCTACACCAAATCCAGAATACATATGGTGTAGAAACTGTTTTACTTTTTAGCTGGGCAGATCTGGTATTTGGACATGTTTATCTGATAGATGCAGTGGAACCAAATTACATTTTTTGGGTCATGCAGTATTTGAACTCAGCCAAATACAGTATTTTTACTTCACTTGTAAAACTCATTACCATATGTAGCTTTTGTCAAATATAACTGCAAAATCTCAGTAATTCAGAGTTGTTGATTTCTGACTTATATGCCTAACAACAGGAGATTGTTGGTTGTTATTATAAATTTGCCTGTAAGATGATAAGAAATGCACAATGTCCTGAGCTTAAGACATACTCACGGTATGCTTATTTAGGCCTTTAAATATGCTTGGTTTGACAATTTTTTTCCCATTTGATTCCATTGGCTATTTGAGTAGTAGAAGCCCTCTTTGCCCATGAAGGACTTGATGGAAGAGATGCTTTGTTTTTCTCCATTGTTTTGTTAACACTGAATGCTGACTATGAGCAAGGGAGGGAGACGGTCCTTATGGGGCAAATCAAGATAAATAGGGTAACAACTCTCCCTCCTGTGTAGTGATGGGACTAAAACATGTGCCCAGCTTCCTGCAATGTGAAATAGAATGCTGGGCTTCCAAGAAGGAAGGTCTCAGCAGCAGGACTGGGGAAAGACTGGAACTGTAAGTGCTTGCTTTGCATCTGGGCTTTATAGCACAGGTGGGATTTGAATAGACCAAAATTGTGAAGAGCGTGAAATGAACATCATAGACAAAGGCAAAGACATACAATATAAGCAAATGCAAATTGACTAAAACATAGGGTACGCGAAAGGCGAGGAGAAAAGTAACTATGAAGAAAGATTATAGTCAAAGAGTGAAAAAATTTTAATATTGTACTGAACAGTTTGAATTCGATTCATACCTAGTTTGGAGAAATTACCATTATAATATAGTATGATTACTACAGTTAGAAATAGAGGTGAGCATAGGGTGCTAAGCAAATGATAAGAAGGAGCGTTTAGTCAAGATAGTATAAGGGAAGTGTGAAGATTTTCCAAAAGAGGTACTGTAGAATTCAGTTGCAGGAAGAGAAGTTAACTAATTAAGAAGAGGTGAGGAGGGGAGGGAAGAGGGCCTAGGAGTGGAGAGGATCCTGTGCCAAAGCCTGCAGCCTGCCAGCCTTCAGTTATGGCCAAGTCTCAGAGTTCAAAGGCCTCTGTTATTGTAGCTTCTCTCTATTGACCTTTTGTTTAAATTTGAGTAATCATTTTTCACTTTTTATGAAACACATACACATATGCACATGTATATATCTGCTTTCCTGAGTTCCTGTTCAGCATGAGAGAAGCATTGTTATAACACCAATTTGAATTAATTAGAGCCCAAAGGAAGACACTTGTTACTTTGGTTATCATTTGTTATTTTTGTAAAGTCATTATTTAATTTAGGCATCTTGAAATATTAAAATTAATTCATAACTCCCCTTACTGTCTTATTCTCCCAGTACCCCAGGACCTCAGAGTGGGAACTGTCAGGCTGACAGTAATATAGCTGTCCTGGAATGGATAAATTGTATAATCTACTATTTTAATGTATAAAAAGTGAAGCTCACTGGCTGTTCCACAAAGGAAAAGGAATTGACTTTGGAATCTTTTAGAAATAGGAATCTAAATTGAGAACACCATTTCTATTGTAGCATTTCTTTTTATTGCTGTGAAACAGTGAGATAAGACAAATTACAGTTAAATATTAGTTAAGGGTCACAAGATGTACCATATAAACATTTTGGGCACTGTTTTCAGCTAATACTAATCTTCCATAGATTAGAACTTATTATGGTTTAGCAATATTAAAGATATTATTGCCGGGCGCGGTGGCTCAAGCCTGTAATCCCAGCACTTTGGGAGGCCGAGACGGGCGGATCACGAGGTCAGGAGATCAAGACCATCCTGGCTAACACAGTGAAACCCCGTCTCTACTAAAAAATACAAAAAACTATCCGGGTGGGGTGGTGGGCGCCTGTAGTCCCAGCTGCTCGGGAAGCTGAGGCAGGAGAATGGCGTAAACCCGGGAGGCGAAGCTTGCGGTGAGCTGAGATCGGGCCTGGGCAACAGAGCGAAACTCTGTCTCAAAAAAAAAAAAAAAAAAAAAAAAAAAAAAAAAAGATATTATTATAGCAGTGCTGTGGATGGAACAAATCACTATGTAACTTTTAAACTTGGTCTATTACATGCTTAATTTAAAAAGGATGTTAATTTAAACATTTTTCAAAAGATTTTTGAATATTACTCAATTTAAAAAATCTCATGGGCTGCTTGCTTTCTTACCTTCAGGACAGGATTGTTTACTCCAGACATGGCATTTGAAGCGATAGTCAAGAAACAGATTGTAAAGTTGAAAGGGCCTTCTTTGAAGAGTGTGGATCTGGTAATACAAGAATTAATCAACACTGTGAAGAAGTGTACCAAAAAAGTAAGTTGGAATTATTTAACTTTCCAGGACATGGCTTTGGTTTACCAACATTCCCTATCTCATTGCATGATTCTCTTTCCCTGACCCTCACTTTGTTACAGATGTTGTGTGTTTGCCTACAGGGAAGGGTTGTGGAAAATACTGAGTGGGAATTGCTTTCATGGAGGGCAGACATACTGTTTTCTATCATTCCTAATGCGGTGGTTTAGAAAGAGTGTATTTCTTTGGCTGATTTTCCCCTTGTTGTCTTAAACAAATAAATATTATTTCCAAACTATTAGGCAAATGCCCTAAGCTTATTTTTCCTGTGGTGCATGGATGAGGGTAATTGTTAGAGAAGGAAATCATCGATAGTACGTATATCATAAGAAAATTCTTCCAAATTGCGAATATGTATTCCACTTGAGCCTGGGTGTTCTGGGAAGGGGCAGTGTAGTGTAGTGGATAAGAACCCAGCCTTGGAGTTTCAGTGACCTAGATTGAAATCCTGGCTCTGATACTTTCTATGTGACCTTGGGTTTAACCTCTCTAGTCTTGTTAATTTATCTGTCAAATGAGGATGGTGATGATAATAGTAATACCACTTTAGTGAGGATTAAACAAGATGATGCCTGAAACCTATGGGCCACCTAACACACTGATTAACCATAGTTTAAGTGCTCAGTAAATGGTGGGTGATCCATAAATTGCCATTTTAGCAGCAGGGAAGTGTTGAAAAGATTTTCCAAAAGAGGTACTATAGAATTCAGTTGCAGGAAGAGAAGTTAACGAATTAAGAAGTGGTGAGGAGGGGAGGGAAGAGGGCTTAGGAGTGGGGAGGATCCAGTGCCAAAGCCTGCAGCCTGCATAAATATTAATAGATATTTATAAATAGATATTAATAAATAACATAAATATTAATAGATATTCTCTACCCTGAGTATCTATTAAATCTATGCTGTAGAGTGCTGGGGTAAGACTTCCCAAGTAGGAGGACTCCTCACTGAGGAATATGTAGAACATGTGCTGAATTTCTCGGTTCATGGAAGGAATATCTTGTATTGAGAAACACAAAAAGAGAATTAGTGATGGTGTTTACAGTAGGGTAGGTCTAGCCCCCTGACAGTTAACACTCATGCTTTTAATATTTCTCCAAACTATGATAATTCTGTTTTTGTTAGTTTTGTTATCTTTCCCTTTATAGATGGTTACGAGGAGTTACCTTTCTGAAAAACTAGTGGGAAGAAAGAGAGAGAATGAGAGGGACAGAGAATTAGAATGAATATGAATATTAGTTCCCATTTACCTGACAGAAGGGCTCAGGTAAAGAACAGATGTACATAGGAGAAGAGGCAAGTGGGCCGAATTCCTAGATGTGAAGGCTGAAAGAAAAGCAGTAAATGGAACTAGCTTGGGACCCAGAGGTGACTGGGAGTTTCAGACCCCTTTTCTAGAGCTCCTACTGCTCTTCCACCTCATTTCCTAAACTCCTGGTTTTTCTTCTCCAAAACAAGAAGAGCCACAGGAGTAAAGGGACTGAGGGACAGAAAGAAGAATGCACATGGAGTTGAAAAAAATCAATCTTTCTATCGGCTCACCTCTTGGAAAGCTGAAGTCAGTTGCTAACAGTTCTCATCCCTGCTACCCTCACCTACTCTTCAAAATGCAACCTATCATGTCCCTTGTACATTTAAAGCTCTCTTAATTGATCTCTTTGCTGACTTTCAAGATTAACTGATACTGAGTTTCCTAAGGATTGCCACTCTCAGCACACAGATGTGTTTAGCCAGAGGCTTCTCTTTAGGTTGTCCATGTCTCTTACTCCTACCAATTAACCTGTCTTCTTTACGAGGGACAGTTGTGCTGCGTTTGTTCCCAAACCCATTTAGCCAGTCGTACTTATTTGAATAATATACTTTGAATAAACAGAGTAATTAAACTGATCCAATGCAAAAAAGACTTTGAGTTTTGTTTCTATGAAAACTAACCTGAATGCTGTGAGAAGACTTGATAAATGTTAGCTGCAAAAGCTTTGCTATTGACTAGGTGTAGGCAGGATAATGGCAAAAGAATGTGTGTGTGTGTGAGGAGGGGATTGTAAAAATCTGAATAAGTTTGGCAGTCAAATTATTTCACAAGTATCTTCAGGTTCTCCCTCCACTGTAAAGAAAGCAAAACTGGAAATCATAGATGAAGGATGTGGTTTATGTAAGACAGAAGATGCATAACTCCGATCAGCAGATCCATATGCAGAGAACAGACCTTGGCCTTACATCAAAAGATTGGCACATGTGTGGACATTTATGTTTTAAGTTATATAAAGTGTTTATGGTATGCATGAATCTTTCTTTTTTTTTTTTATCATTTCCCATTTTATCCAACCTACTGGAAAGCCAACAGTCAGTTCTGATGGCATGGGATGAGACAGCTTGTTCCCAGACACTTTTTGGCTTCTATTCTTGCTCTCCACCCTTTCCATTATGCTCCTTGGATTGGTCTTCTATATATTTTTACTATCTTCTCAAAACATTTTATAGTTTGCCTTAGATAAACATAAAATCTAGCTTTTCCCCTGAGGTTACTGTTTACCCTTTAGCTTTCTTCAGTGAAGGATATTTATTCTAGCCCAAACTGGAAAAATCTGAGGGCCTTTATTGGGTATGACATTTGCCCACTTCTCCTTTTGTGGCTTCCAAAGATTATTCCTTCACTTTCTCAGTCTTCCATTAAGGCCTAGGTGGTGCCAGCTGTACCTGTTCCTTATATTCACTGTCACCACCAAGTTCCAGGTCACTCCCTTGCATTCTTCAGGATCTTTAGAACCTGGCTTACATTTTTCCTCTCCATCCCCAATTCACCTTCAACTTGGAAGTGTTCAATGTCCATGCGGATATCATGTCCAATGCCTGAAAGCAACTTTTCCTTGAGATCTTTGCTCTCCATTCAGTCTGAGCTAGCACATAGTTTCATGACGTCTGGCTCTTGTTGTCATCAAAAAATGTTTTGCTAGGAAATCGTAAACCCTTTTAAAGGGCCTGCAGAATGCTGATCACCCCCTTCATCCTCTTTAGATTTTAAGCCAATTGGGAAATTAACGGAAAAGCTCTATTTTGAAGGTTTGAAATTTTGTGTCCACTTCACTGCTGACATGTCTAGGTTGGAAAATGTGTCTGGGCCTTGCTGCTAAAGTGGGAGCCTCCTGTTATTTCCCCTTCCAGCATTAAACCTTAGAGCCCATAAGGTGTACGGGTGAGCAGATGTACATCCATCATTAGTTTTCTTATCTATTACTTCAGTTCCACTTGGATTAACTTGGCCACCTTTTGAAACTCCAGGACTGCTAAAATTTACTGCTTGTCTTTATTTTCCTTTCCCCACAGGCTTCTGAAGAGCTTGGAGATATTTGTCTATTTGTGTGAACTGGTGTCACAATATATTCATGGTCTTCCTCTTAGTCCAATTTCAACTGCCGCCCAGTAGTGCTTCAGTATCTTAGTAATTAGCAACTTCCTGTGTTCTCCATGATAATGATGTTACACTTTTAGCACTCTCTTCAAGCCACCTGACTCATCACTTTCATCCTCACTTTCAGTGAAGATTTCGCAGAGAAAATAGGGGCCATAAATGGGCACTATGAAACATTGATTCTTGTCTTCTATCCCTCAAACTTACCTGTATTCACAGCCACACCCCCTTCTTATCCTCTCTGTTGAGATACTATTCCTGACCAAGGGGGTAGGGGATGGTTTCCTATCTGTACTCTCACCTCCTTTGAGGATGTACTCTTTTTAGCCTTTTATTTCCTGAATCATCATCTTCACCATCACATTTTAAAAAATCAGCTTATAAACATATCTATGTCTGTCCAAATTTAAAAAAAAAACAGTGACAAAGACTCATCTGCTGCCCTACTTTTCTCCTTTCATGGTCAGCCTTCTTGGGAAAAAAGTAATTTATGCTTTGCATTTTGCTGTCTCATCTCCAGTTAATTCCTCAACTGAAATTTGGCTTCTAACCCACTATTCTATAGAGTTAATTATTGCAAAGATCAGTGAGAGTCCTGATTGCCAAGCCCAATGGACACTCTTATTCCTGAGACTATATTCCACTCTCTTTATAAAGCTGGCACTCCTCTCTCATGGGCTCTCTTCCCTCTTTCTCTTTATTCCTTCTCCACCTCCTTTGAGCATTCGTCCATTTTTGCTTGCCTCTAAACACTGGGATCCCACAGAGGTTACTCCTGGTTTTATTCTGTTCTTACTATATTTTCTCCTTGACAGATCATGTCTGTGATAGTTCAACTACCACTTAAAATATTGCTGATTCCCAAATCTGTACTTCTAGCTCAAGCCTCTTTAAGGGAGGCTTGACTGCAACTATTCTCTTTTCTTACTTAAAGTGCTGAGCATTACTTTTAAGCCTGAATTACTCCAGTGGCCCCCTAACAGATCTACTTCTAGCCTGGTCACCCTCAAATTCATCTTTGCCACTGCTTGCAAAGTGATTTTTCTAAAAAACAGATATACCTTTTGCCTATATCCTCAAAATTATTCAACGACTTCTCAGAGCCTTGAGAATAAAGTTCAGCTAATTTAGGATTGTATTTAGCTTCCCCGTCTGATCTCTGAATACTTCTCCAGCTATATCTTTGGTCCCACCGCTTGCTTCAGCCATTCTAGATGATTTGCACTATCTTCAAAGATTTTTCATGCCTTTGCCGTTTGCATAAGTGATTCCTTTTGTCTAGAATGTCTCACTTTCCCTCCTGTGTTTACCTGCCATCCCCTCTCATTTTTAGGGAGCCAGCTCAATCATTCTATTTTCCTTAAAATCTTCTCAAAGGGCCTCTGTGAGTCCCTTCCTGGTCTCTCTCCCAACTCCCCTTTTAGTGCTTCTGTTGATACCCTATGTGTATTTGTATCATAGCATTTATGATACTGCCCTGAGATTTGTTTGTATTTATTTGTTTACATATCTCCTCTTGTTGATTATAAGCTCCTTTGAAAAAAAGGCACTGTGTTTTTTATCTTATCTAACTAGACTGTAACACAGTGACCAACTCCACATATGGGCATTTTATAAACGTTTACTGACAATTTAGATGTTCTAAAGTTATCCAGTGGTCACAAATATATATACTTGGTTTTAAAAGAGTATTTTAGCCATTCCTTTTAAGATGATAAAATTTAGGCAGATTTTCTTTCAAACATCTATCCTTTTCCTTATGCTGCATTTTGATGTTTTTCATTTTTGGCCTTATTAGGTATACTTTCAATATCTTTTATTTAAAAACTGGTCTAATTAAAATATTTTGCAAAGCAAAATAATCCTAATTAGAGTTGAGTCTGCTGGGACTTTATTACTTGCCTTCTTTTGAACATGAGCCATAGATAAGGTGACTATGTAATTTATTGTTCAGTACAAGACATTTCTGAGACTTAAAGGGGGTGCTATGAATACTTTCACTGGAGTAATAGGAGTAATCAAAGACTGCCCCAGGCAATGTGAAAATAAGTAATTCCAGCTATATTGTAATTATATATATATTTCTGTTATAGCGTATATAGATATATAAACATAAAATACAGTTTTCATTTACAACTCCTCATGTGATGCCTTATGTGTAAAAACCTTAAATGCTTTTTTCTTCAGCTGCATTAAATAAACATCAGTGAAGAACATATGGGATTTATGTGTGTTCAAACAACAAAACACAAAGCTAGACTCCTAACCTGGGGGAATGCATTTCTTCCCAGATATTTTCTCACTGTTGTCTCTGGGGCACTGGAGGATAAGACAGGAACATTAGAGCTTTATGAGCTATTTGGCTTCATGCCAGGGACATCTCAACTTTAAAATTATTTTGGCGGGCATCTCTTTTCAGCTGCTTTTCCTTACCTCCTCTTCTCCAGTGCATCATCATCACAGGGTGCTGAAGGTCTTTTCAGGAAGCACTGAGAGGAACATCTTGGTTTTTTTAACCACAGTTTAGCAACTGTGACATTTACTGGCCTTTTGGGAAACCGCATTCTTGGATCATTATCATACTAATTAATTGATTTTTTTCCTGTTTAGAAAAAAAAAGTTTTGCAAGGGGGGAAAAAAAGGATACCTTAGTCAGCTATTAGAAATACAGGGAAAGGGCCAGGCGTGGTGGCTCACGCCTGTAATCTCAGCACTTTGGGAGGCCAAGACAGGTGGATCACCTGAGGTCAGGAGTTTGAGACCAGCCCGGCCAACGTGGTAAAACCCCATCTCTAATAAAAATACAAAAATTAGCTGAACGTGGTAGGGGGTGCCTATAGTCTCAACTACTCAGGAGGCTAAGGCAGGAGGATTGCTGGAACCCGGGAGGTGGAGGTTGCAGTGAGTCGAGATCGCACCTTTGTACTCCAGTCCAGGTGACAACAGTGAGACTCCATTTCCAAAAAAAAAATTAAAAAAATAAATAAAGGGAAAGATTTTCCATTAAGAAGTGCTGTTAGAAGAAATGCTGAATCTTGTGGCTTATTAGGTAAGTAAATATCTAGCTCTAAATACACATAACTAAACAAGTGAATCCAAGTCCTTACCATGGCTTCCAAGGCCCTGCACAGTCTTGCCCCCAGCTTTTCATCTCTAAACTCATCTCCTCCCCTTTCTCTCCTCCTCTCGGTCCTCTCCAGCTGCACTGGATTCCTTATTTATTTACTGGATTTCCTTATTCCTCCAGCTGCACTGGATTCCTTATTTATTTAGCAGGCCAATGAAACATGACTGTAGAGTCTTTGCACTTCTCATTCTTCATGTAGGAAATGATCTGCCCCAAGATAGCTGCATGGATCAAACCATTGCTTGTTTCAGGTCTCTGCTATTCAAATGCCCCATAAAGCAGAGTCTTTCGCTGACTTTTCTGTTTACAGTTGCATAGCCCTCCCCCAAACACACACACACACACACACACACACACACACACACACACACACGCCATCGTTCATCTACTTACCAAACTTTATTTTTCTTTGCCGTATATATTACTCTTAATATATTAATTATATTATTTATGTCTGTTGTTGTTGTCATAAGATAATCAAGGGGCCTTGAGAATACAAGTTGCATGAGAATAAGAACTTGGCTTATTAAGCTCATTGCTCTGTTTGTCAACCCTAAAACAGCCTGGTTTTCAACAGTAATTATTGAATGAATGATTAAAAAAATGAATTATATCTCATTGATTCAGTAGGTGACAGTCAATTTGTCTGAAGTAGGATGAAGGAAAATGGCTTCAAAGCATCATACTATTTAGGACTTTCTTTTAGGTTTATATAGATGTGCTGTGATTTTTACGCTGCATGAAAATACTTGCATTTCACCTCCTAATGGTTGCCACCCAGTCAAACTCTGTGCTGTGCTTTGCATACAATACATGTCTAATGTAATAGACATGGTGCCCAGGTTGGTGCCATGTAATAGCCTGGTGCCCAGGCTTCAAATCAGACAGGTTATTAAAGTCTGAAACTTTTGTTGGGTATTTTAGGAAATTCAGGCCTGGGACTCAGTTTTAATGTGATAGAATCTCACCTTTTAATCTTAAAACTCATTAAAGGATTTGTAATCTTTATAATTGGTTCTTAATTTATAATTTACCATGGTCCCTGATTTTTCTCCCACTTTCTGTTTTGAAGGTTTTTTTTTTTTTTTTTCCATTTTAACTGCTCATTAATGTGTCTACCAGAGATAAACTTGGGAAGAGAGAGATGAAAATCTGATTATGATCTTCAGGTGTTGTTTTGCCACCATGTCAACCCACCCTGACTTCCTTTTTGGATGTTTTCTGAATTACTTAAGTAACAGGCCTTTTGACTACTCTGCGGCACCCAGTTTTATTCACTCAAGGTTTGACTTTTAATTTTGTTTTTGTTTTTCTACTCTCCTTGTTTCTTATTCCTTAGCATTTCATAAATAACACTAGAGTTCTCTTCATTTCTCTGTTTAAAAGTTTTTCCATCTTATACCTCACCACTTCTCCTGCTCTTTGTGGAAAATATTTGAGGTTTCTAGATTAAGTATTTGCCCACCTGGAGAAGGAAGCCTAACATTAGCCCACTTGGTCCCAGTTCGCCTAGTTGGGATCTGGCACTCCTTTCCGCTTCCTGCCAACTTCACTTTGACCTTCCTTGACTTCTCACATGCCACTCATATGCCAATGTAGAACACCCCATAAGGAACTTTCCCATTAACCCCTGTGCAACTTAGAAAACAGTCACTATTTCTTGATCTCTTTATATTACAATTGCTTCTCATCTTCAATCACCTTTGTAAATTTTTCTACAAATACATCTGTTAAAAAAATTTTTTTTCATAGCAAATGTGTTGTGCGCAGATGAGTGTCTTCTCATATCCTGAATAAATCCAACACTATGCTATACCAAAACAAAGGATGGCAAGGGATTTTGTCGGGTTGGGTGGGTGGTTAATTCACAGAAAATGAAATAAAAAAATTGAATGCTCTTATGAGTGCTAAAATTCACTCATCACTTGAATTATTTCTACTTGGTTTGTAGCAAGCAGCTAGCATTTAAAGGTTTATAGCTTTTTCATAAAAACCCTTATCTTTAGGTCAGCCAAACCAATCAAGTCAATTTAAGTATAGAAAAAATTTTGTTCTGACTTTATTTTCTTAGTGAGGTTTGGTATGGAACTATGAACAGATGGTTACCTAATAACTCCAGTTTTTGCTAGAGGCATCGAACTTGTTCCTCTTGAAGATACAGAAATCTTGCCTGGTCTCTTGACCATTTTAAGAAAAATGTACTAGCATAGCATAGATCTTATGATTTGATAAACTGTTAATACATTTTGGAAGTGTATAATTTTTGTTTTGTTGGATAGAAATGTCTTCCAAGTTTTTTTTTTCTCTAGGAAAATGTGACTTATTGAAATTAAATTTTTATATTGAGGTTCCACCAAAATAATTAATCACTACCCTAAATAACACTTATAACATTGGACCTTATTAAAACATGTTTTGCTGCTTTCTCTCAGAACATGTATAATTAAAATATTCTCCTTGAATTAAATGTTGAAGGTTTTGATTCCTAAAGTCATGTATATTGTATTGTTTCTCCATTGAATCTTCTTTATTATTTAAGAATACTCAACGCAGGCCAGACGTGGTGGTGGGTGCCTATAGTTCCAACTATTCAGGAGGCTGAGAAAGGAGCATTGCTTGAACCCAGGAGGTGGAGGTTGCAGTGAGCCAAGATGTGTCACTGCACTCCAGCCTGGGCAACAGAGTGAGACTCTGTCTTAAAAAAAAAAAAAAAGGATGTTCAATGCAATTTTAACAATAAGCCATTTAGAACTAATTTGCTGTATAATAAATGTATAGCTTTGACTACAAGTTTCACTATTATAATGTAAGCATCAAATCTTCAGAGGACCTCTCATACCTGGTTTATGCATTTATTTCTTCATATTTCCCCTTGGTTTTTAGAAAATATTTCTCTTATATGACTATTTATCTGTATAGGCAACCTGCCACTCAAGACTATGTGGTTTCTAATATCAGGTGTTATGACATAAACTGAGCATGGAGCTGGACTGTAGCAGTTGCACAATGAATGACTGATGTGACATAAATTTAGGAATGTAGTTATTATAACGAATAGCAAATCCTTAATCCCTTGACTCTCTATAAACCAATTTATAGGTTATTTAATTAATCATTAGAGGAATAAAGGCCTAAAGATGACATCTTCTACATCAATATTATTTGGGCATACATAATTAATATTCTGATTACTTTGACAAATAATAACTCCCGTATTCTTACAACTATAGGCTTTTAATTTGACATTCAAATTTAAAAAGTGCAAAAATGATTGACAATTATAATGGAATAAATGATTGAAGAAATGGTGATTGCACATTAAATAAGAGACATAGAAGAGAGGTGAGGGATTGAATTGAGCAATCAAAGTTAAGTATGTTTTAAAGCTAAGTAAAGGGTGACGCAAACTGAGCAGGGCACAGTTTGAATGAGATCATGAAATAATCTCATTATGAGATTAAATGAAATAATGAAATGAGTGGTAGAAAGCCTAATCAGAAATAATTTTAAACATCAGTAGGACTTTTTTTTTTTTAAGCCTCTCTATGTATGTATCTTAAGAATTGGGACTATTTATATATTTGGGACTATTTATATATAAAAAGAATTGGGACTATTTATATATATTTGAAAGCCAGCAGTTAAAACCAAGATTTTGACTCTTATACTCCCACAATCAGTTCAATATCAACCAGGTAGTAAACAAACCAGTTGTTTCATTAATGCCATTCAGTGATGCCTAAATCTTACATTGCTTAGTGTCTCTTCAAGGTTTTTCCTCCTTTGTCTCCATAATGGTAGTTCTTCTAGTGTATACTCTTTTTCTTTTGTTCTGCTTAGAATTTAGGCTTATTGACTTCCAGTTGTCTCAATTGTAGGTACAAAACTGTGGCTCTTACAGATTCCTTTTCTGGTAGAATTAAGCCCACGGGCAGTAATCTTGGAAAGATCAGGAGATACACGCATGCACACAGATCAATCCTCCTGCCAAGGCCAGTAGATTGGAGGCATTCTTAGATGTCTGTACTTCATGGGATATTCTTGTCATTTTGGCCTTTCCCTGACTTAATGATGGCCATGTACTGGCCTGGGGTCCTTCAGCTATCAAGTGTTTAGTTTCTGAATAAATATTTATATTGCCACTATTTGATGGTTTTAAAAATAACTTTCTGCTGTAATCTGTTTTCTAAATGTTGTTAAAGGCATCCCAGTCTTCCTTGGTAGACCTCAATTGCTTGCGTAGTTACTTCTCTGAGGCAAAGTGATTCTATAATAGTCTGGCTGTCATTGAATAGCTTGGGAGGCTGTCTGGGTGCAGGGGAATTGATTGTCTTGGTGGCCTAGGGCAGGCTAATGGTTGGTGTCAGATACATCACTCAGGTTTGCACTAGTCAAGAAGGACTGGAATTAATCAGCCATCTCTTCCACTCTGAAGGCTTTTATAAGCCTCACAAAAAATAACTTGCAGGACTTTCAGAGAGTTAAGAGGGGTTCTGGTATAATAGAGCTCTTTCTGGAGAATGTTGCCAAAATGAGAAGTATGAGCTCCATTTGTATCTTGCAATAATTCATGAAATTAGCCCCCAGGTGAGCATACATCTCAGGATTCAGATAAGAGACAGTAAGGGGATGAGAAATCGAGGACCTCATAGAGACACTGGTGATGATTTTTGAGGTAACTAAAGCAGTCAGGTTTCTATGCTTTTATGATGTTATGAACATAATCTATATCTACTGTAGAAATATTTGGAAAATGTAGATAAATAAAATTATGCATTATTCAAAGAATTATCTCTATTAACACTTTTTAGTATCGTGCAAATCTTTTTCTATGCAGAGAGAGTAGACTTGCAGCAACGGAAGATTTAACATATATGAGATCTTGTGATTATGATGGTTCCATGAAGTAATGTAGTTTGTTATCTTGCTAACACACTAATATATGTTGTGCATGCTGTAAAGGTAATGTGTACAGTGACCGCAGGTGACCATACAGAAGCCACATTTCAGGACTTGATCCGAGTCCTTACAAGTTTGGAGAAATATTATATGCTACCATATTACTCAAGAATGTTGGTATTTGTAAGATTGGGCTATATCCTTGAAAAATATCGAGGGTATATGGTGGTGTGTGACTCTGTGCATGTGTGCATGTGTGTGTGGATGTGTCTTAGTTCATTTTCTGTTGTTTGTAACAGAATACCTGAAACCTGGTATACAGAAAAGGGATTTATTTCTTTATACAGAAAAGGAATTTATTTCTTACAGTTATGGAAGCTGAGGAGTCCAGCACTGAGGGTCTGCCTCTGGTAAGGGCCTTCTTGCTGGTGGGGACTCTGTGCAGAGTCCCAAGGTGGTACAGGGTATCAGTCATATAGTAAGGGCACTGAGTGTGGTAGCATGCTAGCTCAGGTTGCTAGTCCTCTTCTTATAAAGCTACTAGTCCCACTCCCATGATAACCTATTAATCTATTAATCCATGAATGGATTAATCCACTCATGATGGCTGAGCCTTCATGACCCAATCACCTCTTAAAAGCCCAACTGGTCAGTGTAGCCACATTGGGGATTGAATTTTAGTATGAATTTGGAGGGAAGAAATATCCAAACCAAAACACTATGCTTGTGCATAATCACATTATATATTTAGTAGCCTAATTTTCTTCACTTAGTGTTGTAAATACCTTACCGTGTCATTAGCTATACAAAATTAATGTGCAAAAATCACAAGCATTCTTATACACCAGTAACAGACAGAGAGCCAAATCATGAATGAACTTCCATTCACAATTGCTTCAAAGAGAATAAAATACCTAGGAATCCAACTTACAAGGGATGTGAAGGACCTCTTCAAGGAGAACTACAAACCACTGCTCAGTGAAATAAAAGAGGATACAAACAAATGGAAGAACATACCATGCTCATGGATAGGAAGAATCAATATCGTGAAAATGGCCTTACTGCCCAAGGTTATTTATAGATTCAATGCCATCCCTATCAAGCTACCAATGAGTTTCTTCACAGAATTGGAAAAAAACTGCTTTAAAGTTCATATGGAACCAAAAAAGAGCCCGCATTGCCAAGACGATCCTAAGTCAAAAGAACAAAGCTGGAGGCATCACGCTACCTGACTTCAAACTATACTACAAGGCTACAGTAACCAAAAGAGCATGGTACTGGTACCAAAACAGAGATATAGACCAATGGAACAGAACAGAGTCCTCAGAAATAATACCACACATCTACAGCCATCTGATCTTTGACAAATCGGAGACAAACAAGAAATGGGGAAAGGATTCCCTATTTAATAAATGGTGCTGGGAAAATTGGCTAGCCATAAGTAGAAAGCTGAAACTGGATCCTTTCCTTACTCCTTATATAAAAATTAATTCAAGATGGATTAGAGACTTAAATGTTAGACCTAATACCATAAAAACCCTAGAAGAAAACCTAGGTAGTACCATTCAGGACATAGGCATGGGCAAAGACTTCATGTCTAAAACACCAAAAGCAACGGCAGCAAAAGCCAAAATTGACAAATGGGATCTAATTAAACTAAAGAGCTTCTGCACAGCAAAAGAAACTACCATCAGAGTGAACAGGTAACCTACAGAATGGGAGAAAATTTTTGCAATCTACTCATCTGACAAAGGGCTAATATCCAGAACCTACAAAGAACTCAAACAAATTTACAAGAAAAAAACAAACAACCCCATCAAAAAGTGGGCAAAGGATATGAACAGACATTTCTCAAAAGAAGACATTCATACAGCCAACAGACACATGAAAAAATGCTCATCATCACTGGCCATCAGAGAAATGCAAATCAAAACCACAATGAGATACCATCTCACCCCAGTTAGAATGGCGATCATTAAAAAGTCAGGAAACAATAGGTGCTGGAGAGGATGTGGAGAAATAGGAACACTTTTACACTGTTGGTGGGATTGTAAACTAGTTCAATCATTGTGGAAAACAGTATGGTGATTCCTCAAGGATCTAGAACTAGATGTACCATATGACCCAGCCATCCCATTACTGGGTATATACCCAAAGGATTATAAATCATGCTGCTATAAAGACACATGCACACGTATGTTTATTGCGGCACTATTCACAATAGCAAAGACTTGGAATCAACCCAAATGTCCATCAGTGACAGATTGGATTAAGAAAATGTGGCCCATATACACCGTGGAATACTATGCAGCCATAAAAAAGGATGAGTTTGTGTCCTTTGTAGGGACATGGATGCAGCTGGAAACCATCATTCTTAGCACACTATCACAAGAACAGAAAACCAAACACCGCATGTTCTCACTCATAGGTGGGAACTGAGCAATGAGATCACTTGGACTCGGTAAGGGGAACATCACACACTGGGGCCTATCATGGGGAGGGGGGAGGGGGGAGAGATTGCATTGGGAGTTATACCTGATGTAAATGACGAGTTGATGGGTGCTGACGAGTTGATGGGTGCAGCACACCAACATGGCACAAGTATACATATGTAACAAACCTGCACGTTATGCACAGTACCCTAGAACTTAAAAGTATAATAAAAAAAAAAGTGTCATTCAAAATGGTTACATTACATCACGTAAGTGGATCTACCTTCATTTATTTAACGTCATCGGATACTAGGTAGTTTATAGTTTTATTTGTTTATCTTATTGTTGCTTTTCCAACTAATGCTGTGATGAATGTCCTTATCATTGTAGTTCAGTACTCTGTGAGGTTATTAGGTTGAGATCTCTGCCTCTTTCTCCCTGTCTGTGTGTGTGTGTGCACGCATGCAAGACTTTTGATACGTAATGCCAAATTGCTTTCCAGAAAGATTTCTCTTGTTGATACCCCTCAGCAAGTTTAAATTGTGCTAATCTCAGTATACCTTCACCTGTAGTAAGTCTTATAAAAAAATCATAGCAATTTGCCAACATAATAGTTATTGCTTTTCTTTGCATTAGATCACTTTACAGTTCATTTTTCCTTCTGTTTATTGACTCTTACTTTTTTGTGAATTGAATCATATTCTTTGCCTATTTTATATTGAGCTATCTAGTAATCTCCTTTAATTTGCAAGTACTTTAAAAATTGGAATTAATATTTTGCCTGGCGTGTCATGAATGTGCCCACTTTTCTCCATTTCCATGGCTGTCATCCCAGTAGAAGCCACCATTATTTCCATTCCATCTGAATTGCTTCAGTAGCCTAAATTCCTAACAGAATTGCAAGGATCTGCTTGATGTGGCCCCTCTCTACTTTTCTAGCTTTGTCTCAGGATCATAATCCTCAATTTCTGCACTGACTTTCTTTTACTTTTATCACTGCTAATTGCCTGCACTTCCATCTCACCTTCACACATGTTTCTGTTCCTGGCAAACTTCATCTTCTCCATGGCCATTCTTACATACCTTTGCCTGTCTAAGTCTTCCTTCTGGATTAGGGTTCCTTAAACATTTTCATAGCATCCCATTCTCTTTCTTCCTTATATTGAAAACAACTGTAATTAATCTATTCACTTTTACAAACTATTTTTTGAACAATTACCTGCATAACTTAGATGGGGTTAAGTGATTGACATACACAATTTCCATAGTTTTGGGGAAAAATGTACATATACACATCTATTTTCTATGGGGAGAATTTAAAAAGTTAAAGGAGTCTCTCTGTGCTTCATGGGATGAATCATCCTTGAAGAGTAATGGACAAGACCATGGGCTCTGGAGTCCTAGGACTTAGGTTGGAATCCTGAATCCACCATTTTTGAGCTGTTTAGTCATGGGCATGAGTTACTTAATCTCTCTGTGCTTCACTTTTCTCCTCTATTAAATGGGATTGGCTGGGCATGGTGGTTCACACCTATAATCCCAGCACTTTAGGAGGCCAAGGCAGGTGGATCACCTGAGGTCAGAAGTTAGAGACCAGCCTGGCCAACATGGTGAAACCCCGTCTTTACTACAAATACAAAAATTAGCTGAGCTTGGTGGCATGTGCCTGTAATCCCAGGTACTCAGGAGGCTGAGGCAGGAGAATCGCTTGAGACAGGAGGTGGAGGTTGCAGTGAGCTGCACTCTAGCCTGGGTGACAAGAGCGAAACTCTATCTCGGAAAAATAAATAAATAAATAAATAAATGAGGTTAATAATTATATCTGTCTTTTCTGATTGCTGTGAATATTGAAGGAGGTAATTCATGAAGTCCTTAGCTCCTGGCACATGGTAGGCACTATATAAAATGTTAGTCTTTATCCTTTTCTTTGTCCTGTTTTCTGACTTCTTCATCTTTGAATTTTATTAAGTGCCAACTCGGCAGGAGCCCAGTGCTAGATGGTATCCACGGTTCTGCTTTCTTCCTAGGGAATTGCTCCACTGGTTTTGAAGTGTTCCCTCAACATAACAAGGTTACTTCTGATGATAGTTTGTGAAGCCTCTCCCATCACCTTGACATTCTTCTTTAGAAGTTGATGATATTTCATTTTTGCTTCCAGAACGGAAATGAGTATCTTCTGTAAAATACATAATTTATCTCTGCTTCTCTTTTGGTAGTGTAACTTTTTGAGTATTAATACTCAGATCTGCTTTTCTTGACAGCTGGCAAACTTCCCCAGGCTCTGCGAGGAGACGGAAAGGATTGTTGCTAACCACATTCGTGAGCGAGAAGGGAAGACAAAGGACCAGGTAAGGAGAGGTCTTCCCTGGTGGGAGGTCGAAGGTCTCTGCGAGGTTGTCTGGTAGTTCCCAACAGTCAGCCTGTCGCTTAAAGGAAAAAAAAAATAGTGGAACACAACTACATTTATTTTTACTTATTTATGAATTATACACATACTATATTCATATCTTACTTATGTTAAAAATATGAGCAAATAGAAAGACTTCATTCAGAAGAATGAGATGCAAAAGCAGTAACAGGAGTTTCGTTATTTTTTTTTCTCAACACTCCATGGATCATGCATACATCCTACTTTGAAAACCACTAATCCAGAAACATACCACATTTTCTCTTTAAGACAGGAGTTCTTAACTTTTAATGGGCCCACAGATGGGCTCCAGAAGATTCACAAACTCCTAAAACATTATGCAAAATGCTCAGTGTTTTTATTGTTTTCTAAGGAGACAGTGGACCTAGCTTTTCATCAGCTTATCCATATAACCTATGATTGAAAAGAAAAATTGAGAACTACTCTTTTAAACATTTCTATTTTATGAATGTTTGTGGTTTGTAAGAAGTGACCCTGAAATTGTTTTCTAATCCTAGCTCTGTGATTTGGAAAGATTATTTTCAAGTGAGAATAATCCATTTAAAAAATAAAGGACTACATGGAAAGAATAAAAATCTTCTTACGTTTAAATGGATTTTTCTTAGTTACTTATAAAACATTGTAACAGGAAATACAAAGGGTTTTACATACCCTTGAATTCCATGACACAGCTGCACGTGTGATGTTGTGGAGAGAACACTGGACTTAGGCCATGTGCTCTCCACAAAATAACATCATGTTCTTGTGTAAATCACTTCTTTGGACTGTTGTTTTCTCATGTACAGCATTAATATATTGGTCTATATGCTCTCTGAAAGCCTGTGTAAGTTAGTATTACCGGATTTTGTGATTCTCAAATGAGTGGGAAGGAGGTGAGGGAGAAATAGGGAAAAGGAAGAAGACAAAATAAAAGAGAGAGGAACAAACTACAGGGAGAGACACACACAACACATAGCGTGTGTGTCAGGAAGAGGAGCAGGTGGAGGAGAAAGGGGACAGAGGGATGGAGACCCAGCAGGTTGGGACATTCGTGAGTGATTCCAGTATCCACCTTTTCTCTGCTTGAACTGTGGATTCATTGTCACTACTTTTTATCATTGTGTTTTGAAAGTTAATCACTATTTATAGTTTTCACTTGTTTATCAACTTTCACACTCTTGAATAGCTGAAATAGCCAAAAGAGGAGAAAACAGGCTTTGTGTTTCAGTTGAGATGAACAAATCAGTATTAACTCCTGAGTCAGTGAAGTCAAGCCTAGAGCCAGATATGGAGCCCCAGGGCCAGAGGTTCTCCCTAATGTCTGGTGTCTTGGCCCCTCCTGGGCTGAGAAACCGTAAAATCTTAGGAATCAGCTGTACTCTTGACCTTAAGTAAATAAGCTAACTGTTTTAATTTAGTGTCTTTCATCTATAATATTCAAATGATAATAAATCCTACTTAACTCTTTGGGATCCTCTGTCAAAATAATATTGGAGAAAATATAGGATAATTATTTAAACCATTTTAAATATTTCTAATCATATCTATGTCAGTTGTTAGCTTCTTCATATTTCAGAGTTTTTGTTTTAGCAAAATGGCATGTTCAAACATCACAATGTTGTTAAGATTGTGGGTTCTGGGCTCAGACTACCTGATTTTGAATTCAAGCTCTGTTGTTAACATTTTGTGTAACTTGTGACAAGTTATTTGACATCTTTTTTTTTTTTTTTTTTTTGAGACGGAGTCATGCTCTGTCGCCCAGGCTGGAGTGCAGTGGCCGGATCTCAGCTCACTGCAAGCTCCGCCTCCCGGGTTCACGCCATTCTCCTGCCTCAGCCTCCCAAGTAGCTGGGACTACAGGCGCCCGCCACTTCGCCCGGCTAGTTTTTTGTATTTTTTAGTAGAGACGGGGTTTCACCGTGTTAGCCAGGATGGTCTCGATCTCCTGACCTCGTGATCCGCCCGTCTCGGCCTCCCAAAGTGCTGGGATTACAGGCTTGAGCCACCGCGCCCGGCCTATTTGACATCTTTACACTTCAATTTTCTCATCTTAAAGTGAGACAATAGAGGTAGTTAACTCACAGCCATTTTGTGAAGATGGAAGAAGTAATCAAAATGCAAGACCAGGCATAGTGGCTCACACCTGTAATCCCAGCACTTTGGGAGGCCAAGCAGGCAGATTGCTTGAGGTCAGGAGTTCGAGACCTGCCTGGGAAACATGGTGAAACCCTGTCTCTACAAAAAATTAAACAATTAGCTGGGCATGGTGGCCTGCACTACCAGTAGTCACAGCTACTCAGAGGCTGAGGTGGAAGGATCATGTGAGCCCGGGGATTTAGGCTGCAGTGAGCCATGGTTGCGCCACTGCACTCCAGCCTAGGTGACAGAGCGAGACCCTGTCTTAATATACATATGTGTACATATGTAACAAACCTGCACATTGTGCACATGTACCCTAGAACTTATAGTATAATAAAAAAATATACATATGTATCTATCTGTCTTAGTTCTTAGTTCTTAATTAATTTTAGTTGTTTTTGTTTTTGTTATTGTTCCCAAAGAGCTATGGCACGTGATAGATTCAAGGAAGAATTGCCTTTTCTGATTTCAAGGGAAATTGTTTTCAATCTGCAACTCAGTTACAGTGATTAATTTATTCCCCAAGTGGGACATAAGGGATGGGACAGGCATCTCCCTACTGAGTCACAATCTCAGATGGTCTGGTCCAACAGTTATCAAGTTCCTGTCACAGCTAGTAGTGGTCACCTCTAATATATGGACCTGTGTGGCATAGCAGAAACGTGCCTGGTTTTGGTAGTGTGGACATGTCATTCTGGATAGATCTCACATTTGAATTCCAGACTCTGCTCTGCCTGGGGCCATGTGGTACTTTTAAAGTATCCAGTTAGACAGAGTGACCCATATCCTCAGGCCTCCGTGCCTGAACAGCTCTGGGGCATTCTTGCCGTTTTCTTTCTTTCTTTAAAAAGTAGAGTTACTACCAACTTCTGCTCTGGAAGCTTTGTGGGAAAAAAATCTTCACAATTAAAAATATGGAAAGCCATAAATCTGTCTGTAGCTTTTTCTTAAACAAAGGTGTTTTGAGTGTCTGAGTGTGCCAGCCGTTAGTCTCGGTGCTTCCATATGTGTCATTGCATGTGGAAGCGGTGGACTTTCTGGGCAACTCCTGCTACCGGGGCAGCTTTACTTTGCTTCAACTAAATATTCAATAACTGTGGGTGAAAAAGGCAGTGAGAAACTCTGAGAAAGTGAAAAAACGAGGAGAAAAAATGGACTATTTTTCTTTTTATCCCCCACATGCAACCTGGCTCTTTTCCTAGAGTGAACACAGACTCCCAGTTTCCAGGAATATAATGAGAACAGCCATAGCTTTTATTTTTTTTCCACTTTTTTTTCCCCTGTACTACGGTCCAAGTTAATGTGTGTGAATGTCCAAAAGATATTCAGGACAACCTTTGGCGATGCTGAGGATTATGAAGATATTTTGCTCCTTACAGTGGCAACAATTTATTTGTGTTCAAATATTACAGTTTGTTGGTACAAGCTTTTGGCCAAATGGATTTGGAATATACAATTTAACAGAATCTGGCTTTATTGTTGGGAGAAGAGAGGCAAAACTACAACTAATCCAATAATGATCACTCTTCCTAATGTTTCAGTTTTCTTCAAGATGTGAAACAAAACTCTATCTGACTATATGAATTTTTTTCATACAAGTATGATGTTATTGACCCAATAACCCCCATCCCTTGGCTTTATTTTTGGTAGTGGGATTTGAAGTGATCTTTTAAATCTTTTTGGCAGGTCCCCTTGTGACTCTCAGCAGGATTTGGTCAGATGACTGGTTGAGATTGGCCACAAAAACAAAGCCTCCAAGCCCATAGCACTGGGTACTGAGTACAAAGCAAGAACAAGTGGCCACATACTAATTATATATCTATATATGGGAATAAATCACTCCCTGGAAAGTTAACTGTTCTTGGCTGGGCATGGTGGCTCATGCCTGTAATCCCAGCACTTTAGGAGGCCTCCTCGTCTCCCCATTGAATGCTATTTTCTAGAGAGGGACCTCCCAAGTCTCTGACTTAGAGATTATAAGTATCTTATATTTAGAATATTTTCATGTTGCCTGGGACATGTATCCAGTTTACTCCATTACAAATCTTCATTTAATTCTCATGATGTTTCAGGCACTGTTCTAGGCACTGGGGACGTAGCAGTGGATACAACAGATGAGGTCTATATAAGAAATTTGTAAAAACTTGCCACGTTAGCTAGTGTTAGTGCTGCAAAAGAAAAGAAGGCAGGGTAAAACAATAGAGAGTAACCAGCGTGCTAGTTTAAATAGAATGGGCAGGAAGATCCCTCTGATGAGTGACATTTTAGCAGGGATCTGACATTATTATTATTATTTAAATTTATTATACTTTAAGATCTGGGATACATGTGCAGAATGTGCAAGTTTGTTACATAGGTATACGCGTGCCATGGTGGTTAGCTGCACCCATCAACCTGTCATGTACATTAGGTATTTCTCCTAATGCGCTCCCTCCCCTAGCCCCCCACCCCCCAACAGGCCCTGGTGTGTGATGCTCCCTTCCCTGTGTCCATGTGTTCTCATGGTTCAACTTGCACTTATGAGTGAGAACACGCAGTGTTTGGTTTTGTGTCCTTGTGATATTTTGCTGAGAATAATGGTTTCCAGCTTCATCCATGTTCCTGCAAACGACATGAACTCATCCTTTTTATGGCTGCATAGTATTCCATGCTGTATATGAGCCACATTTTCTTTATCCAGTGTATCATTGATGGGCATTTGGGTTGGTTCCAAGTCTTTGCTATTGTGAACAGTGCTGCAATAAACATATGTGTGCATGTGTCTTTATAGTAGAATAATGTATAATCCTTTGGTTATGTACCCAGTGATGGTATAGATGGGTCAAATGGTATTTCTGGTTCTAAGTCATTGAGGAATTGCCACACTGTCTTCCACAATGGATGAACTAATTTACACTCCCACCAACAGTGTAAAAGCATTCCTATTTCTCCACATCCTCTCCAGCATCTGTTGTTTCCTAACTTTTTAATGATTTCTATTCTAACTGGTGTGAGATGGTATCTCACTGTGGTTTTGATTTGCATTTCTTTAAACACCAGTGATGATGAGATTTTTTTCATATGTTTTTTGGCTGCATAAATGTCTTCTTTTGAGAAGTGTCTGTTCATATCCTTCGCCCACTTTTTGATTTTTTTTTTTTTTTTTTGCTTTTTCTTGTATACTTGTATACATACTTTGTAGATTCTGGATATTAGCCCTTTGTCAGATGGGTAGATTGCAAAAATTTTCTCCCATTCTGTAGGTTGCCTGTTCACTCTGATGATAGTTTCTTTTGCTATGCAGAAGCTCTTTAGTTTAATTAGATCCTATGTCAATTTTGGCTTTTGTTGCCATTGCTTTTGGTATTTTCGTCATGAAGTCTTTGCCCATGCATATGTCCTGAATGGTATTGCCTAGGTTTTCTTCTAGGATTTTTATGCTTTTAGGTGTTACGTTTAAGTTTTTAATCCATCTTGGGTTAATTTTTGTATAAGGTGTAAGGAAGGGGTCCAGTTTCAGTTTTCTACATATGGCTAGCCGGTTTTCCCAGCACCATTTATTAAATAGGGAATCCTTTCCCCGTTGCTTGTTTTTGTCAGATTTGTCAAAGATCAGATGGTTGTAGATGTGTGGCATTATTTCTGAGGCCTCTGTTCTGTTCCATTGGTCTATATATCTGTTTTGGTGCCAGTACCATGCTGTTTTGGTTACTGTAGCCTTGTAGTATAATTTGAAGTCAGGCAGCGTGATGCCTCCAGCTTTCTTCTTTTTGCTTAGGATTGTCTTGGCTATACAGACTCTTTTTTGTTTCCATATGAAATTTAAACTAGTTTTTTCTAAATCTATGAAGAAAGTCATTGGTAGCTTGATGGGGATAGCATTGAACCTATAAACTACTCTGGGCAGTATTGCCATTTTCTCAATATTGATTCTTCCTATCCCTGAGCAAGGAATGTTTTTTCCAATTGTTTGTGTCCTCTTTTATTTTCTTGAGCAATGGTTTGTAGTTCTCTTTGGAGAGATCCTTCACATCCCTTGTAAGTTGTATTCCTAGGTATTTTATTCTCCTTGTAGCAATTGTGAATGGGAGTTCACTCATGATTTGACTCTCTGTTTGTCTCTTATTGGTGTATAGGAATACTTGTGATTTTTGCACATTGATATTGTATCCTGAGACTTTGCTGAAGTTGCTTATCAGCTTAAGGAAATTTCAGGCTGAGATGATGGGGTTTTCTAAATATACAGTCATGTCATCTGCAAACAGAGACAATTTAACTTCCTCTCTTTTTATTTAAATATGCTTTATTTCTTTCTCTTGCCTGATTGCCCTGGCCAAAACTTCCAATACTATGGTGAATAGGAATGGGCAGAGAGGGGATCCTTGTCTTGTGCCAGTTTGCAAAGGGAATGCTTCCAGGTTTTGCCCATTCAGTATGATATTGGCTGTGAGTCTGTCATAAATAACTCTTATTATTTTGAGATATGTTCCATTAATACCTAGTTTATTGAGAGTTTTTAGCATGAAGGAATGTTGAATTTTATTGAAGGCTTTTTTCCATCTATTGAGATAATCATGTGGTTTATGTCATTGGTTCTCTTTATGTGATGGATTACATTTATTGATTTGCATATGTTGAACAAGCCTTGAATCTCAGGGATGAAGCCGACTTGATCGTGGTGGATAAGCTTTTTGATGCGCCTCTGGATTCGGTTTGCCAGTATTTTATTGAGGATTTTTACATTGATGTTCATCGGGATATTGGCCTGAAATTTTCTCTTTTGTGTGTGTCTCTGCCAGGTTTTGGTATCAGGATGATGTTGGCATCATAAAATGAGTTAGGGCGGATTCTCTTTTTTTCTATTGTTTGGAATAGTTTCAGAAGGAATGGTACCAGCTCCTCTTTGTGCCTATCGTAGAATTCAGCTGTGAATGTGGCTTGTTCTCGGCATTTTTTGGTTGGTAGGCTGTTAATTACTGCCTCAATTTCAGAACTTGTTATTGCTCTATTCAGGGATTTGACTTCGTCCTGGTTTAGTTTTGGGAGGGTGTATGTATCCAGGAATTTATCCATTCTTTTCTAGATTTTCTAGTTTATTTGCGTAGAGGTGTTTATAGTATTCTCTGATGGTAGTTTGTATTTCTTTGCTGTCAAAGGTGATATCCCCTTTATCATTTTCTATTGTGTCTATTTGATTTTTCTCTTTTCTTCTTTACTAATCTGACTAGCAGTCTGTCTATTTTGTTAATCTTTTCAAAAAAACAGCTCCTGGATTCACTGCTTTTTTTTGAAGGGGTTTTTGTATCTCTATCTCCTTCAGTTCTGATCTGATCTTAGTTATTTCTTGTCTTCTGTTAGCTTTTACGTTTGTTTGCTCTTGCTTCTATTGTTCTTTTAGTTGTGATATAAGGGTGTCGATTTTAGATCTTTCCTGCTTTCTCCTGTCAGCATTTAGTGCTATAAATTTCCCTCTAAGAACTGGTTTAACTGTGTCCAGAGATTCTGGTACATTGTGTCTTCGTTCTCATTGGTTTCAAAGAACTTATTTCTTTCTGCCTTAATTTTGTTATTTACCCAGTAGTCATTCAGTAGCAGGTTGTTCAGTTTCCATGTAGTTGTGCGGTTTTGAGTTTCTTAATCCTGAGTTCTAATTTGATTGCACTGTGGTCTGAGAGACTGTTATGATTTCTATTCTTTTGCATTTGCTGAGGAGTGTATTTATGTGGTCAATTTTGGAATAAGTGTGATGTGGTGCTGAGAAGAATGTATATTCTGTTGATTTGGGATGGAGAGTTCTGTAGATGTCTATTAGGTCTGCTTGGTACAGAGCTGAGTTTAAGTCCTGGATATGTGTGTTAACCCTCTGTCTTGTTGATCTGTCTAATATCAACGGTGGGGTGCTAGAGTCTCCCAGTATTATTGTGTGAAAGTCTAAATCTCTTTGTAGGTATCTAAGAACTTGCATTATGAATCTGGATGCTCCTCTATTGGATGCATATATATTTAGGATAGTTAGCTCTTTTTGTTGCATTGATCCCTTTACCATTATGTAATGCCCTTCTTTTTTTGGGGGTCTTTGTTGGTTTGTTGTTGTTGTTGTTGTTTTAGACGGAGTCTTGCTCTGTCACCCAGGCTGGAGTGCAGTGGTGCGATCTCGGCTCACAGCAAGCTCCTCTTGGGTCCATGCCATTCTCCTGCCTCAGCCTCCTCAGTAGCTGGGACTACAGGCACCCGCCATCACACCTGGCTAATTTTTTGTATTTTTAATAGAGATAGGGTTTCATCATGTTAGCCAGGATGTTCTCAATCTCCTAACCTTGTGATTTGCCCCGCTCCACCTCCCAAAGTGCTGGGATTAAAGGCATGAGCCACCGCTCCGGGCTGGGTCTTTGTTGGTTTAAAGCAGGTTTTATCAGCGACTAGGATTGCAACCCTGCTTTTTTTTTTTTTTTTTTTTTTTTTTTTTGCTTTCCATTTGCTTGGTAAATCTTCCTTCATCCCTTTATTTTGAGCCTATGTGTGTCTTTGCACATGAGATGGGTTTCCTGAATACAGCACACTGATGGGTCTTGACTCTTTATTCAATTTGCCAGGCTGTATCTTTTAATTGGGGGCATTTAGCCCATTTACAATTAAGGTTAATATTGTTATGTGTGAATTTGATCTTGTCATTATGATGCTAGCTGGTTATTTTGCCCATTAGTTGATGCAGTTTCTTCATAGTGTTTATAGTGTTGATGTTTTCCACCATTTGGTATGTTTTTGCAGTGGCTGGTACTGGTTTTTCCTCTCCATAATTAGTGCTTCCTTCAGGAGCTCTTGTAAGGCAAACCTGGTAGTGACAAAATCTCCTACCTTTTGCTAGTCTGTAAAGGATTTTATTTCTCATTCACTTATGAAGCTTAGTTTGGCTGGATATGAAATTCTGGTTTGAAATTTAAGAATGTGGAATATTGGCTCTCCCTCTCTTCTGGCTTGTAGAGTTCCTGCAGAGATTTCCGCTGTTAGTCTGATGGGCTTCCCTTTGTGGGTAACCTGGCCTTTCTCTCTTGCTGCCCTTAATATTTTTTCCTTCATTTCAATGTTGGTGAATCTGATGATTATGTGTCTTGGGGTTGCTCTTCTTGAGGAGTACCTTTGTGGTGTTCTCTGTATTTCCTGAATTTGAATGTGGCCTGTCTTGCTAAGTTGGAGTAGTTCTCCTGGATAATATCCTGTAGAGTGTTTTCCAACTTGGTTCCATTCTCCCTGTCACTTTCAGGTACACCAATCAAACGTAGGTTTGGTCTTTTCACATAGTCCCATATTTCTTGGAGGCTTTGTTCTTTCCTTTTCATTCCTTTTTCTGTAATTTTGTTTTCACACTTTATTTCATTAAGTTGATCTTCAATCTCTGATATCCTTTTTCCACTTAGTTGATTTGTCTATCGATACTTGTGTATGCTTCACGAAGTTCTCGTGCTGTTTCTCAGCTCCATCAGGTCATTTATGTTTTTCTCTAAACTGGTTATTCTAGTTAGCAATTTCTCTAATATTTTTTCAAGATTGTTAGCTTCCTTGCACTGGGTTAGAACATGCTCCTTTAACTCAGAGGAGTTTGTCATTACCCACCTTGTGAAGCCTACTTCTGTCAATTCATCATACTCATTATTTATCCAGTGTTGTTTCCTTGCTGGAGAGGAGTTGTGATCCTTCGGAAGATAAGAGGCATTCTGGTTTTTGGAATTTTCGGTCTTTTTGCACTGATTTTTCCTCATCTTTGTGGATTTATCTACCTTTGGTCTTTGATGTTGGTAACCTTCAGATGGGGTTTCTGTGTGGACACCCTTTTTTTGATGTTGATGCTATTCCTTTCTGTTTGTTAGTTTTCCTTCTAACAGGCAGGCCCCTCTGCTGCAGGTCTGCTGGAGTTTGCTGGAGGTCCACTCCAGACCCTGTTTGCCTGGGTATCACCAGCAGAGGCTGCAGAACAGCAAAACTTGCTGCCTGTTCCTTCCTCTGGAAGCTTCGTCCCAGAGGGGCTCCCACCAGATGCCAGCTGGAGGTCTCCTGTATGAGGTGTCTGTTGATCCCTGCTGGGAGGTGTCTGCCAGTCAGGAGGCACAGAAGTCAGGGACCCACTTGAGGAGGCAGTCTGTCCTTTAGCAGAGCTTGGGCGCTGTGCTGGGAGATCTGACGTTCTCTTCAGGGCTGGCATGCAGGAACATTTAAGTCTGCTGAAGCTGCACCCACAGCCACCCCTTCCCCCAGGTGCTCTGTCCCAGGAAGATGGGGGTTTTATCTATAAGCCCCTGGCTGGGGCTGCTGCCTTTCTTTCAGAGATGCCCTTCCCAGAGAGGAGGAATCTAGAGAGGCAGTCTGACTGCAGCAGCTTTGTTGAGCTGTGGTTGGCTCTGCACAGTTCAAACTTCCCAGCAGGTTTGATTACACTGTGATGGGAAAACCGCCTACTCAAGCCTCAGTAATGGCGGATGTCCCTCCCCCCACCAAACTGTAGCGTCCCAGGTCGACTTCAGACTGCTGTGATGGCAGCGAGAATTTTAAGCCAGTGGATCTTAGCTTGCTGGGCTTCTTGGGGGTGGGATCCGCTGACCTAGACCACTTAGCTCCTTGACTTCAGCCCCCTTTCCAGGGGAGTGAACGGTTCTATCTTGCTGGCATTCCAGGTGCCACTGGGGTATGGAAAAAAAACTTCTGCATCTAGCTCAGTGTCTACCAAAATGGCTGCCCAGTTTTGTGCTTGAAAACCCTAGGCCCTGGTGATGTAGGTACCCAAGGGCATCTCCTGGTCTGCAGATTGAGAAGACCATGGGAAAAGTGTAGTATCTGGGCCAGAATGTACCGTTCCTCATGGCACAGTGAGTCATGGCTTCCCTTGGCTAGGGGAGGGAGTTCGCCGACCCCATAAGTTTCCTGGGTGAGGCAGTGCCCCACCCTGCTTCAGCTCATCCTCCATGGGCTATACCCACTGTCTAACCAGTCCCAATGAGATGAGCCATGTACCTCAGTTGGAAATACAGAAATCACCTGCTTTTCTGTTGATCTCACTGGGAGCTGCATACTGGAGCTGTTCCTATTCAGCCATCTTACCAACCACCAACTACTATTATTATTATTATTATTATTATTGTTATGAGATGGGGTCTTGCTATGTTGTCCAGACTGAAATGCAGTGGCCGTTCACAGGCCTGATGATGACTCACTGCAGCTTTGAACTCCCGGGCTCAAGTGATTCTCTCACCTCAACCTCCAGAGTAGCTGGGACTATAGGCACACACCACTATGCCCAGCTTCTGATTGATGTTTGGATTCAATGATTTATTTGTATATTGACTTTTTGAGTTAGCTGATCAAATGCTTCTCCTGAAATGTGTAAAGCGTCTTGAGATGGTTCTTAAGCTGCTAAAGATAGAAAAGGAGAGAGAAAACAAGAGGTGAATTACAAATTTGTAGCTAATATATGATGTCTACAGGAAGAGTAAGCTCGGAGCACCCCTCATGGGCCCTCCTGCCACACATCTTATTTGTGCTTGTCCTTCCTTTGAACACTATGCCTACATTTTAGAGAAATCAAATAATTCTAGATTCTGTACTAAGGTAGCAAATAGTGTATGCCTATAAGTTATAATGCTACTCTCTTTATGTGCTACTCAGATTTACTTTTCTAGAGTAGATTTTTAACTTATGAATTTAGAGTGTAAAATTATGAGTCTAATAAAGAAAAGTTAAGGTTCATTTCATTCTAATTGAAGTATCCTTAAAAAAATTATATGAAGGTAATTATTTGGTGGGCAATTACTGAATTTAATGTTTGATAATTTTTAGATGGGCTTTCACTGAAGTGTTTCTCTTTGACTTATAGGTATTGCTATTGATTGACATTCAAGTCTCTTACATCAACACCAACCACGAAGACTTCATTGGCTTCGCAAAGTACGTGAAACACTTGATTGTCACATGCATTCCTCCTGTTGGTTTGTCTCAAACACACATTGTGAATTTTTACTACAGTTTCGCCACCTTTGAGAATACAATCTGTGCCAAGATTAACTCTCAGTTTACCTACTTAGGAAGTCTGAGCTCCATGGTCATAGGGCAGGGATATTTAGTATTCTCTCAGTAAAGTAGTTGGCTCTATTATGCAGCATATGAAGTCATGTATGTCTTACATACTTATCATCTCATCACTTTTGGATGATGTTCTGCAGTTTGTACTTGACCTCCTATAGAAAAACAGTAATTAATGCATGTTTAAAATTTTGAGGGGAACAGTTTTTCACATCAATTTGAAATAGCACGTGTAATTTACAGGATGCAAGCTATTTCAACTTTTCTAAGTCAGAATCTAGAGGCCTGTTTTTTTGTTTTTTTTTTAACTTTCCTTTGTGAAATTAGATGTAATCTGTCGGGATGAACATTTTATTTTCTATAAAGTGTGTATACAAATATTGCCATTTTTCAAATACATTATCATGCAAACATTATGGTTAGTTACTCAGGACTGGCTATTCACTGTGTGACATTTTTAAGACCTTGAATGCACTATCTTTTCCTGCCCATTAGTGAAACTCGTTTTCATTTGATTTAAATAATCTTGATACTACCTCTAAAATATATTTTTGCATTTAAGTGGTTCCAACTTTGTGTATAAAATATAGCTTATTTTATGTAAAATGTAAAACAAAAGAGCCTATGTACTTTTACTTAAACTGAGTATTCAAGAACAGAGACAGATATAAAAAATGGCAGAATGTCAAATTAATTTGTTTTATTACATTCTGACTTAGAAGAAATGGATATGCAGACCCTGTGACCTAAACAAAACAGTGGCCTGAGGAATTTATAGGCATATTTTAGGGAGAACAGGTCCAATTATCCAACAGAAAATTATCTCATCCTAAACTTGGCTGTGGTTGTGATGTCCTAGCCAATTGTGTAAATATATTTTGCATCCAATGGCTATTACTAGTGAATGGTAGATAAGATTTATTCCACCATTTTCTGTCTGTGGCATATGTGTAATATTGTTAGAACCCAACCATAAATATGTGCCCTAGTCTAGTTGTCTTTGCAGCCACCCTGCCCACACCCCTTCTTGATAGGTATTTGCTGCACCAGAATTTTGCACAGACTTGCCCCCCTCTTTTAGCCCCATGACTCTCACCATGTGCTCTGTTCACTTCCTTCTGCAGATTCACCTAGACTGTAACGTGCATCCTTATCCCTCGGTCTGGAAAGGGGATCTGAGAATTTTTTCCAGGTTTCCTCCACAGTCAATGAACTCTAGGGAGCCTGTACCAAGCTCTACTCTAGTTTCTATGGTGGGTGGGGGGCGGAATGTAGAAAAAGAAAAGAACTTTTTGCCTTTTAGGAGCTTGCCTAGTAATTGAAAAACATAGAGACACACATGTAAAAATTTAAACTGACACATTCTTTATTTTCCTCACTGCTTCTCTGAGGAGTTTAAAAGACAAACAAATCCTTGAGACATTTAAAATAACAGGAATTCTGCCTTTAATGTTGATTTTCATGGATTGCAAATGCCAGTTAGGTTCTTACAAAAATGTAGCAGATACCGACGTAAAATTGACACAATAACTTAAGAGTGAAAAGGATGCTGCCTTGTTGTGGTACCACAATTAGAGGGGGAAAATGTAGAAAAAGTCATAATCCATTTAGAAAAGTTCAAGTTTAAACATATTATATAACCCATGCTTCAATTTAAATTTCACCTTTATAATCTTCTTGAAACTTTTTTTCTATGATAAATGAGCTAGAGTTTCTTTTCTAATAAATTTCCATATTTGCTATCTTAGAAGCTGTTGAACTACAGTTTTATATTGATTATATTGATTTATAGGTTTTCAAGGGCATGCGATTTTTCAAATTTAAGACTTCCAGATACAATCTTTTGATGTAGACTCTCTGTAATCCAGGTGTCTGGTCCTACTTTTCCAGCAGTAAGATAGACTATGAATCTTTATGATATTGGGGAGAAAAAAGAAGCATAGTTAAAACTGCTTTAGAAATCCAGCAACCCTACACATTTGTCATCTAATTTAAATTGCACACTTAAACCTTCTTTAAAGGACGGATCTGGGAGTCAAAATCCAGGTTATTTTTCCAGGATATGCCACTGATGAGCTTTGGGTTTTGGCAAGGCACTTAGCCTTTCTCTATCTGTTTACTGATGTATCAAATGGAATAATAATCCTTGTCTTGTATACCTTTCAGGATTGTCAGAAGATCAAATTAATGAAGTTATGTGGAAATCCTTTAAAAAAAAAACTGTGGTGTAGTCTATAAAAGTGAGAGATCCTCCCTGTCTCTCACTGTCTCTCAACACACATGCACGCATGCACACACACACATATACACTCACATTTGATTACTAGATGTACCATTTTACTTTGTGATTAAGTTATAGTGACTTAAGTATGATTGTCACTGGAATGTTTTTTAGTTGCTAATATCATTATCTCTAAATGTGATATTTTGCTCTGAGACTCAGAGATAAATGTCTTTTCCATTTGTATGTCGACTTGGAATTGACATGGGGTGACATGGGGTGATTATGAAGATGAAGAAATGTTCATTTCAAAATCACTTTGAGGAGTTGTGGTATTTTTTGTGCTTTTAAAAATTAAGAAAATATGGCTGTAGCTATAAATTTTAAAGTTGGCAAGAATGCTGTTTCCATCAAGGAAGAAAAGTCAAGCCATATTTGAAGACAATTATGTAAGTATTTTTAAGTTCCAAAGACAGAAAATTAAGGTCTGGGGTTGAAGAAAACAAGCATTTGTTTCATGAGATTTTTAGAGAGTTGCCAAGAAAGAAGGAACTGCCTCCCAGATTTATAGGATGGTGATGTACATAGTACTTTACACATGTAATTTTTTTCAACTGGGATGACTTTTTGTTCTAATTTTTTAAAAAATGAAAATGGATTGCTAAAATTGGATTAATAAAATATTTAGTTTCAGAGTAGCGTTCAGGACATCTCAAAATTCTTTCTGTTATAGAATTTATGTTGCCACGTTTAATATGTGACACTTTTTTTTTTTCCATCTTCTAGTTATTTGTTAGACATGGCCTGTAAAATATGTACCATGTGTAATGTGTCCAAATAAGCACTGCTCTAGGCTTGCCTTGGAATTTCCTGGCTTCTAAATGCTCTTTCAACTATAATATAGTTTCTGAGTCTGAAAGTTAAGCATTTCAGAATAAAACGTCAATTTTTCTTCTGACGTAAGGGTTTTAATTTGTCATTCTCTTCTTTAAAAAAAAAACCCTAAGTTACATATATTTTTACATTATATAGCTAGTTTTTGCTATTTAAGAAAATAAGAACTGGCCCGATTATTCCTTCATTCACTTCCCCTCGTCCTCAGTAATCCTCATTGGAACAAAAAGGCAAGCTTGTTAGTGGAATGCTTTGGGAAGTGAAATTTCAAACTCCTCTGCTCTTCTTCATTTGTTCCATGACACAATTTGCTTTCTGAGTTACTAGGATTTATGCAGTCCAATGGTTAAAGAGAAAGAGGGACTATAGATATGTGCCGTTAGAGTAATATCTCTATACACCGCAAGCAGCAGACCAAGGTCTGTTTGTTTTTCAATCTGCTCAGTAGGTCTCAACACCTGTTTTCTCACAGTTGAAATGATACAGTGTGCAGATTTCTGTTCTTGTTATTTGAGCACCATGAAAATTCTATGGGTTGTGAGATTCGTTATATCTTTTTCCTGATCCTCTGGAATTCCTCTGTTGCCGTTTTACTAAAGGCAGTGCATTTGAACCTTGCCACTGAATTCCAGGGCAATCTTAGTCTTTTCCTTTACATTCTTAGCTTATTTTTCCCTAATGCATAATTATATTCTATTATAATACTATTTCTAGTTCCTAATCTTACATGAGAATGTTCTCACTCTTGTGGAATCAAAACTTAGGTATTGGAGTATAAAAAGATCCTTTTTTTGACTTGTATGCAAATTTAGGAATTAAATGCTTGCTTGCTTACTGAAATTGTTGTCAAGTAGAAATACAGGATTGAGCAACTTGAAAGGACATCATTCATATCTCCTGTTCAAATAAGTTATAAATTCCAATGTTCCAAGCACCATTTTAAAAATAAGTGGACTTCCAGTTTTCTCTTTCATCCTCAGATATGTTATTTTAAACTTCATCTTCATCCTTAACATGAATGTTAGGAGGTAAGTGATTCTTCTTTTACAGGCTCCCAAGTTCTGTAAGATTTTCTTGCATAATAATTAGCCTGAGACTTCACTAAAGATCCTGGAGGAGGATCATGTCTGAATTATGCCTTTTTAGAAACTTCCAGAAACAACATTGTTTCTTCTCCCTTTGGCTTCAGTCTGATTGGATGGAACCTGGACTATCACAGTGTAACCTGTGATAAGTTACACTCTAGGGACTCTTGTGAAGTGTTCATAATCTTTCTTGCATAATATAAAAGAATAGTCTAAAAGAGCTTTACTCTATAGCATCATTGCACAATAGAACTTTCTGAGATGATGGAACTGTTGTATAATCTGTGCTGTTCAATACAGAAGCCACTAGCTGTATGTAGCTATTGAGCAGTTGAAATGTGGGTAGTGCCATGAAGGAAATAAATTTTTAATATAATTCATTCTAATTAAAGTTTTAATCTGGCCACCAGCTACTGCATTGGACGGTAAAGCCCTACAGTATAGTGACTGGCTGCTGGCTCTGGGAACTTCACTGTGGGTCCTACTTTGTTGACAGCTTAGTGGTGACTAAGAGAAAAAGCAAGGAGGCCTCTTAATTGCTGCTAAACAAGTCTAAAAGAACTTTTTTACTCTGTAGCACTGTTGCACAATAGAAGTTTCTGAGATGATGGAACTATTGTATAATCTGTGCTGTGTAATACAGAAGCTACTACCTGTATGTGGCTGTTGAGCAGTTGAAATGCGGGTAGAGGTAGAGGTAGAGGTATACTCTGACATTTGCCATGGGATCTACATCTCAAAGGGACTCTCCATTTCCTCTTTGAGTGGCCTTAGTCTGTGCTCCATTCTTCTTTTTCATCTTCCTTTCACTTTTCGGTCCACTGCAATCTAGTTTCTACCGCACCTCTCCACTGAGACTGTTTTTGTCCAGGATAAAACAGTTAATCCAATGGACGATTCTGAGCCTTTCATTTGACACCACAGTTAATCACTCCTTGTTGAAGAGATCTGTTCCTTTGCTTCAATAACCTCCCACTCTCTCCTGGTTTTCCTCTTTTCACTCTAGCCACTTCTCAGTCTTTAGGAGCTCTTCATCTTCTGATCATGGCTTAAGAACTGTTCTTTAATCAATTTCCACCCTAGACCCCCTTCTTTTCTCACTCACTGCATCTTTCCTAATGGATCTTACCCACTCCAATGGTTTTAGTTGCCAACTTTATCTGATGACTCCAAATCTAGATCTTCATTTCACGACTTTTCACTGTACTATGTACCATATTCAGATGTCTACTGGACATCTCTACTTATATATCCTAGAGAAGCCTCAACCTTCTAGTCCCAAACTAAACTCCTCATCTGCTCTTATAGTTTATAACTTCTATGTTGTTCCCACTTTCTGTGGATGGCACCTCCCAGTCCTATTCTTTGCTCCTTGTTCCCCTCATATCTTTGTCTCCATCCATCTTTACTAAGTTCATGTGATTCTATCTCCATAATATTTTTAAAATTCATCTATTTCTTTCTATCATCATTGCTGCTACTAAAGTTAGTCCTCTCTTACCTGGATTACTACAACATTCTCTCTGTCCCCTGTCATGCTCTTTCTCATTCCTTCTGAGATTCTCTGTTACTTTCAGAATAAAGTCTAAACTTAGTAATGTAATTTCCAAGGCTCTCTATAATCTGTATCCTGCTTACCTCTTAAGCCTGTTCTATTGTCACTATTCCTTTATACTCTACTCCCTAACTCCATGCTGCAGCCAGTCTGGCCACTTTGGGATCCCTAACTGTACCATACTTTTGCTTTAACACATGCCTATGATATGCTTCTTCAAATTATTTAGGTTTCCTAGTACAGATGAACATTGATAGTCTGGTTGTAAATAACCCTGGCGTCAAAAGAGAATTCCATAAATATTTCTTAAGATACTACCATAAACCCTCTGCTAGGTAATGTTAGTGGTGAGAGAGGTAGAAATACCAAGATTAATGCTCTTGGCTCTCAAGGAGCAGGAATTGTTGGAGACCCAACTATAACACAATCTTGTTTATAAAATACAGGCACAGACCAAGGCTTTGAGAGTGCATCAAAAGGAGAGATAACTGGAGGTTTCTAAAAAGGCATAATTCAGACATGAAAGTTGATTGGACTTTTAAGACTGGACAGACTCCAATAGTCAGAGAGAGGGGTCTGGGCTGGCTGCTTCCTATCTTCTCTGCTTGAGTCAATATTATGCACTTCAGGGAACTAATTTGTACTAAAACATCGCCCCGATCTTGTCATTTGCTGGCACAGAAACATTGAATGTTTTCTTCTGCCTTCAGAGTAACAGCCAAATTCTCCATAATTGGCCCTAACATACAATTATTGTACTAGATGGCTTTTAAGATCACTTACAAACCCCAGTCTATGATTGGATAATTCTACCATAATAGTTTTACTCTCCACAACTTCCTTATATGCCTCATCTTTCTACCTCCTGGCTTTGCTAACACCAGTCTCTTCTCTTGGAACGTAGTCATTTGTCTTCCTTTATTAAAGTTTATCTTCTTTTCAAGTTTGCTGCAAACATTTCAGATCATATCATCTGAAATTATATTTCTTGTCCCTTAACATTCAGAGAAATTACTTTGGTATAGGATTTATTTGTTACATGGTCACACATCATAGACAAGGATAGAAGAGACTGTGCAAAAAAGTTTTGAGCCAAGAGATAACATTAGGGGTTCTCTGATTGTCTTCTAATGTACTTTTATTTTTATAAAAGTTTAAACTTCTTGTTATATACTTTTAGAATCATTATGTCTCAGCACACACAAATTTGGTTCTATGTTTTAGTGTTCTGGCAAGGCTTTCCACAGTGACTTGTGTGCAGTAGGAATTTATATGATCAACAACAAATGTGCGTGCACACACACACATATAAGAAGATATGGGTAATTATATCCCACATTTAAAACAGAAGCACTTTTTTGCTTTCTATTACATCCTCATATATTTATTAATATAGATTTTATTTTTTATTTGTTATTCTTGTTCTGTGTATGCATATCATTACTTGTACCAGACAAATTGTAGGCTTTTGATTATAAGAACCATACCTTATTTATATTTTTATCTGCTACAGAGTTCGTGCCCTACAGTTTTTGATTTATGTTAAACTAAAACACTATACATAGGTATGTTTTATAATATTTCAGAGTTAATTGGTCAAGTTACTATATCCAAGAACATGTCCAAGGGCTCAAGTTAATTTGCAAGTCCTTACAGGTTTTTTCAGGAACATATTTTTAAATAAATGTTTTAAAATACTCTCAGTTCAATTAATAAACAGAAGAATTATGATAAAGAATGTATTCTAAGCAGGCAGCTTATTTTTTTTATTTCATTGCTTTTGAAGTAACTTCAAGTAGCTAAATACATCATTAACAACAGAATGTTTAAGTTTATGGGGCCAATTGCTGCAAAAAGATTATTCTTTAGGTGGAAAATAGAGGCAACTTCATGTTTTTTCTAACTCTAATATTTGAGATTGGCTTACAAAGTAAATCTACTTTTCCTTTGGCATATTCTCACAAGTGGTAGATCCTAAATATGCATTATTTCACAGATGGAAACTGTCAATGGACATTGTCTTTGTCTAGTGTAGCTTATAAGCTTCTGAGAGTAATTTTGCATCTCAAGGAATATTGGACCTAAAAGGAACTTAAGAAACAGCTTGTTTAGTCCCCTAGCCCTTCTCTCTGTCTCCGTTTCTGTCTGTCTCCCTTGTAACACATATATACACATTTTATGGCCAAGTGACTGAAGTCCATTTTGATCAGACTTTTCACCTAAGGTAGCAAAGGAGTCATTAACGATCTTTGTGGCTTTTGCTTTATGTTCAACTTCTTTTCCCTTAAGTGATTTGAAGGTGACTGATACATAATTTTAGGGTCCCCAATGATTTGTTCAAAGTAAGCACCTGTGGGTCTATCACAGTTTGGAAGTTTTCACCACTAGTGAGTGCTTTAGTGAAAACATTACTCCTTAAACACAATTATGGTGCTTGGAAGAGATAAACATAACCTATGAAGGTGTCATGATCTCATTATAGTAGTAGTTTTCCCATGCATTCCTGGAAGAGCAGGAATCCTGGAGGGTGCTGGAAAAGTGACATTTAATGTGGAAAGAGAAAGTAAGGAGGAGATCTGAAGCACTTAGGAGAGTGCTACTCAAGACACTGTGTGCCAGGGCATGAGGGCGGCCAGAGGGCGGTGTGGGCACACTGGATCCTGGTCACCTCTTTCACAGCCTGACCTACAAGACCTGAATAATGTAAATTTAGATTGTTCAGATAAATGGTTAAAGAGGAAATAATTTCATGGTAATTAAGAGGATTAACCATTTAACAGAAAGCTAGAAAAATAAAAAAAAAAAACAAGGAAGGAAGAAGTGGAAATTAGCAAATTTAAAATTGGAAAAAAATACATACACAAAATATTTTTAGCAACCAAATACAGTGTGGACTTTCACCACCCACCCCCTGCCCACCTTCAGTTGAAAGCAGTGTTTTTTCATGAGTTGGAGTGAAGGAAAGCAGCTTAAATGTATCAGAGGAGTTTATTAAAAACTTATTTGGATCAGCTGTTCCAAGTGTGGTGTTGATTTCTAACTTGTTACTACAGCACAACATCCCATTGCTTTAAACAGTTGACTGAGGGCTTTGGTCTCCCTTTTCTCTATTTTACACTATTTCATTGATCTCCAAAACAGCTTCCACAAATTATTAAACAACCTGTAAGAATACTGAGTATTGCTGACCTTCCCAGAATAACCAAAATGAGTTGTGTTTCTTATATTGATAGGTGTTTATTCATGGATCCACCAAAAGAAAGCCTTTGTCCTTTTGAGGGATAGAGTAACCTAGTGATGAAATGTGTGGGCCCTGTTGTTAAGTGGTAGAGTCCTGTATGGCTTTTAACCCTCTGTGCTTATGTCTAAAATGAGGGTTATAATGGCATCAACCTCATTGGGCTTTTCATCCAACAGATATTTCATGAAACCAAGCATGTGGTGCCATGTCCTTTCTAGGCCCTGGGGGTATAGCAGTGAACAAAACAGACACAAACCCCTGCTCATGAGGAGCTTACAATCTAATGGAAAGGGGCAGAGAAACACAAAAAATAAATACACCGTGTAGTGTACTGAGACCATCCCGGCTAACTCAGTGAAACCCCGTCTCCACTAAAAATGCAAAAAAATTAGCCGGGCATGGTGGCAGACCCCTGTAGTCTCAGCTACTCGGGAGGCTGAGGCAGGAGAATGGCGTGAACCTGGGAGGCGGAGCTTGCAGTGAGCCAAGATCGCACCACTGCACTCCAGCCTGGGCGACAGAGCGAGACCCCATCTCAAAATAAATAAATAAATAAATACACCGTGTAGTGTGTTGGAAAGTGAGAAATGCCAGACAGAAAAATCAAACAGGGTAAAGGGGATGACAGTCTTGGAGGAAGGGAGGGATGGGGTTATAAATAGGGTGGTCAGAGTAGTCCTTACTGAAAAGATGGATTTGAATGAAGACTTGAAGGAGATGTTGGGAACCATGCAGATGAAAGGGGGAAGCAAATCCTAGGGAGCTAGCTTTCCTGAAGGCTCTAAATGGGAGTGCAGTGGATGGGTTTGAAAAAGAGCCAGTGCCAGTGTGGCTGGAACTCTTCAGGGAATGAGGAGAAGGGTAGGAGGAGGTGAGTCAAAGAGCCAGTGGTGGGGATTGCTTGAGTAGGGCCTTGTAGACCCTTGTATGGACTTTGGCTTTTACCATTTGTGGAATGGTGTTGATGCAGTACAGGGTTTCGAGCAGAAGAGTGACACAGTCCTTCTACAAGTATCACTCTGGTGTCTGTTAAGAATAGACTTCAGGGAGACAAGTGTGGCAGCAGAGACCAGAGAATAAATGATTACAGTAATCTAGATGAGGGATGGCAGTGTCTTGGACCAAGGAGGGACCAATGGAAGTGATGAAAAGATGGCTAAATGGTAAATGTATTGTAAGAAAGTAGTCGACAGCATTTTCTGATGGCCGGATATGGGTTGTGAGAGAAAGAGGAAACAAAGATTTTGGCCTAAGCTCTTGGACGTATGGTATAGAATTGCCACTAGTTAAGAGGAGGAAGGAAGACTGCGGGTGAAGCAGATTTTAAGGGGATTTCAGGAGTTCAGTTTTGAAATATTAAGAATGATATGCCCATTAAATACCCAAGTGACGATGTTAAGTTGTTAAAAACATGCATAAGTCCAGAGTTGGGACTCATACATGTTTGGATCTACATGGCAGATTCAAACCAGAGATGCATTAAAGGAGTTGTCAGAATATCTTGGAATTCAAAGCAGTGAGACTGGATAATATCACAAAGAGTTTGTGATGTGGAGCCATACTACTTAGGTACTACCGCTTATTAGCTGAGTGACTTTGGGAAAGTCACTTAGCTTCTCTCCTCATCTATAAAACAAGAAGAATAATCGTAACTACTTCATGGGGTTGCTGTGAGAATAAAAATGATTAATATCTATAAGGCACTTAGAACATGGTATATACTCAATAAGCATTAACTTAATTTCCATTACAACTCTTCTCTCTACCTGTGGGACATTGCAAATATGTCAACTCATATGTTATTAATGCTGCAATGCAGCTTGTCTTTCAATGATGTTGTTATATTTTTGGTTTATGTGCTACTAGGAGTTATGTGCTATTAGGAGTCCCATTGAGTTGGTTTTGCTTCTAGAATTAAAATGACCTGGAATTTCAGTATTACGTCTGCCTCCACTGATTTTTTTTTTTTAAAGCCTGTATATATTTTAGTATTTGTTACTTGTTCAGGAAAAAATTGTATGTGTCTCTTCAGTGCTGCTTTCCTTTGCTTTTCTCAGTGCTCAGCAGAGGAGCAGTCAGGTTCACAAGAAAACCACAATTGGAAATCAGGTAGGAATTGCATAAGAGCATCAGTCTATGCATGTCCCAAAGAATTTGAACTAAATCGCTTGATTGACTATTTTTTAATGCAAATTAATCACGTGCCAATTTTGCTTGAAATGCAGCTTTTCATTTTGATTTGTTTTTGCTTTAAAAAATTTTTGGAGCGAATTGCATTTCTTTTTGGCTATTTTATGCAGTTAACCACATTGATTTATTTTAAATAACTTTTCTGCTACTTGCTCTGCATTTCAAATTTGACTCCTCGTGTCCTATTTTGCTTGCTTACATTACCCCTAAGTTTAATTTAACATGGAGTTTGTGAGTCAGTTGAAGGTTAAAATATGGTGAGTAGTTGCATGAGCTTTCTGGGATTGCTAACTAGTTCACACATTTGCACAGCTTGGTATCAGTGAAGGGACAGCTCATGAAGAAGGCAGTTGTTGGATTTAATCTCTGCCACACTAAATTCTTGTTGGTTAATGAAGATGTTAATTCCTAAGAAGATGTGATCTTTTGAGTTTTTGTGTTTTGGGCTGACCAGCTGTCTCAGACTAATAGCGCTTTGCAGAGATTGTATTAACTCGACAGTTTGCTGTGTCTTTTATGTTTTATGTGATAATGAGTATTTGCATTGTTATTTCTTTTCAAGTCAAAACAATGATGGTGTTATAGTTTTTAAAAAACGTTCAGAGGTACAATTATTGAACAAATTGAAACCTCTGCTCTAGATTTTTTTCCCATTGTTTTGAAAGGAGAAGAGGTAATAACAGACTTTATTTTAAAAACTTTTTTTCTGAACTAAAGCATATAATTCTTTGCTATTTCAGGGAACCAATCTTCCGCCTTCAAGGCAAATTGTACGAGCTAAGTTCTGTAAGCTTTACTGTTGCTTTTTCATTTAGCTTCCCAAGGGCACAGTTTGTCTTTAACGGATTAACTCAACTAGCGCTTGCTACTAATTTTTTTTAAAACTTAGGTTGTCTTGTCCATAACACCCTATCATTGAAATAAAAATCCTCTTAAGGGGGTTCATCCCTTCACTGCTAATAACTTGCTGTGATTGAAAGGTATGAACTAGTAAACTCTAAAATGCTATAATAATAAACCCTTAACACTGTGGGTGCTTTGATATTTCTCTAATTTTAATGGGCCTTAAAATAATTAAAATCATTAATGATCTTCATCTCTGTCCTTTTATGCTATGTTGTTATGAGGTGTAAGCCTTTCTCTTCCCCTTGTATGATAATATTTCCAATAAATGTAGATGATACTTCTAAAAGGTGGGTAAATATTGAATATCTGATTTTTCTGTGTTTGTTGATAAGCCTACCCAATTCCAATTACTTGCATTTATTTTTAAAAAACAGAAAAAGTTATGTTGATGGACATTTTATATGGCTATAGAGTTAAATCTTTGAAAACCAGATACTGTGTCTTCTTTTATGGAAGTGTAAAGACATTGTCATAGGCATTTAGAAAAAAAAAATTAAACTCTAATTTCTACCATGAATAAAGCAAGTTTATTCTTCCAACTCTGCACAGTTTGAGAATGAGATTGGAGCACAGGTCAATTATTCGCCCCATGATATTTTGGGAAGACACAGGTTTTGGACCTAGACATTCCTGGGTCCAAATTCTGTTCTGTCACTTAGGAGCCATGTGGCCTAGGACAAATTGTGCCTGAGTTTGCTCAGCCATGTGATGGGAGGAATAGAAAATATCTCTCGGGATGACGGTGGGATTCAGAAATTATATACGTAATGAAGTTTGCAGCCCAGTACCAGATATGTGCCCTGTAAAGAATAGAAACATTACTCCCGGAGGTTAGGTGCTGTTTCTTCAAACTCTTGGGAGAAAAAGTTTAAGTACAAGAAAATTATAAAATTTATAAAATGAGAACAATAAAACACTTGGGAAAATTAGAAGCTTTGGAAATTGTTCTGATGCCTGCAGTGCCCAGATTGTGGTTGGATATGATATAAAGGATTTACCTATAAAAGTTTCCTCATAGTCAGAAGTATCGCTTAGCTCGTAGAAGTATGTACATATAGGAAAAGCAATAGTATAATGGCACATATGCATACTTTAAATCAGAGGAAATTTGGAACAGCTTTCAGTTATATTACTTCCAAATACTCAAATCATGCTAATTGTGTTTCTGTGACTTTACTTTTGCTGGCTACTTCAAAGCTCACACATTATGGAAGTATTACATCTCAAGATAATAGAATTGGGTCAGTGTTATCATGGAATATAGATTCCTTATCCAGAACTTCTGGGGCAAAGCATGCCTTGAAGGTCAGAATTTTTTGGAGTTTATTAACTATATCATATATCACCCTACATTTTGTGGAGTTAGAGACAGCATTCTATAATGAAACATATTCTATTTCTGCAGTGAAACAAAGGAATAGTCACACCAAGTAAACTTTTAAATAAGAGATAAATCCTCTCACATCAGATCAGCTTTTGCTGCCAAATTTGCTAAGAAAAAAAAATGTAATTTGCAAGCAAGGGATTATGAACTAGAATATATTATTTTCCAGAATCAAATCCAATAATATATACATGATACGATATATTTAAAGGATCTTTAGTAGTTTCTACTTAACAGAAATAAACCATAATGATTTGAAATTTTTTCTTTATGAATCTCAGCAGATGATATTGATTGGGGTTTATATGAAAACAGTTTTGCCTAGTAAGAGGCTCAACTCTAGGGAGTTTTGGGGCCCAGCCTTCCGACTGATGCTGGCTTTTATGGTTGGTAGGGCTGAAACACTCTGCAGCGTCCTAGGAAGTGATTCATCCATGCTGCTGTCCTCTTAGGGCTCCTGGTTGTAGGAGATTGTTGTGCAGCATCTGTTCTGAAATATTTTAGAAGGATTCCAAAAAGACAAAACTCCCCTTTAAAGTCTAAATTCAATTTGTTTATGTCTGCCTAGAAATTTTAATGGTTTCACAAGTCAATGTCAGCAAATGTACAAAAAAATGTGAGCACATAATTTACCGAAAGCTGGACTGCTCAAAATTTTAAATTTAACCTTCATTCATCCTTCCACTCATGTATTCAAAACCTATCTGTGCCAAAATCTGTGGTGGGTGTTTAGAGAAGCATGATGATGCATCAATCGCAGGCCTCACCCTCAGGAAGCCCACAGCCCAGCGGGGATGATGGTAAGTAAGCAAACTGAAGTCCACTTCCTTTTCCAAGGCTAGTTACTTCTGACCCTTCAGGTATTAATGAAACATAACTTCTTCAAGAGAGCAGCCTTGGTCACCAGATTTAAAGTCACCCTTCCTCTTCCCAATGTCTTTCACTATCGATTACATTTTATTATTTGAAACAATCTTATTTATTTATCTATTATTTTTTGTCTTCCTTCATTAGGATGTAAGCCCCATTAAAGCTATTTTTATGTTGCTTAAAGCAGTATAGAATTATAGTAAGGTTTTAAGCACAATCATATTAACATTTGTAGAGAAAGGCTTCGAAGGCGAGACAAGACTGGAAAAAGGAGATTAGTTAGAAGGCTGATGTGGATGAAAAATTGTGGTGATCCGGGCTTGGGTGTTTGTACTGAATTTGAGGAAAAGCTGATGAATTCAAGAGTTAAGTAGGAAGAATCCAAAAAATCTGTGATGAATGGGATGTTGGAGAGAAGGCTGGAGGTTGTCTTCAATGCCATCAAGATTTATGATTTTGGTACAAGTAAGATGGTGCTGCTCTTCACGGAGAAAAGAGCATAGCGAAAAGGTCAGATTGGTATCCAAAGTCAGGAAAGGCAGCTTTCTGAGTATGAGTCACCGTGGGAGTTTGAAGTAAAAACGTCCTGTGGGAAGTTGGATAAAAGTGTTTAAGTCCAGAAGAGACCGAGAACTCTTTCTTCTAAAGGTGTTGGAGAGTCATGGAAGGATTTCCAATAGGGAAGGGAACTCAACTGATTTTTATATTAGAAAGGTCTGTAATGGAGTAGATTGAAGGAGACAAACTAGAGATATGGGAATTGGTGAGGATGCTTTTATTCAGGTGAGAAAAACATTGGTTGCCGGTAGTATTTAGCAGAAGGAACAGATTCAAAATATATTCAGAGGGTAGAATTGGAAGGGTTATAAAGGGTTCTTAGGGAGTTAAGTCATCCTTCTAGGCTTATGGCTAAGGGCATGTACTGACAAAGGGAATACAGGAGAAGGAGGAGCAGGTGTCAGGGGAGATGAGAGCAGAAGGTGCTGATTTAGGGCCGGGCGCGGTGGCTCATGCTTGTAATCCCAGCACTTTGGGAGGCTGAGGCAGGTGGATCACGAGGTCAAGAGATTGAGACCATCCTGGCCAACATGGTGAAACCCCATCTCTACTAAAAATACAAAAATTAGCCAGGCATGGTGGCGAGCGCCTGTAATCCAAGGTTCTCTGGCGGCTGAGGCAGGAGAATCACTTGAACCCGGGAGGCAGAGGTTGCAGTTAGCTGAGATCACACTGCTGCACTCCAGCCTGGGCGACAGAGCGAGACTGTCTCAAAATAAAATAAAATAAAATAAAATAAAATAAAGAAGGTGCTGATTTCAATTTTGAATATGTTTGTGCTTATTGGAGATATCATTGGGGTTTGAGGTTCAGGACTCATGCACACTAGAGGTATAACTTTCACTGTTGTCAATAAATACATGGTAGCTGAAGCCATAGGAGTACATGAGACCTCCTCCAAAGGATGAGAACATAGAAAGGAATATAAGACTTAAAGCATGGTGGAGAAAGAACTGGAACTGAATGGGGAACCGAAAAGGCATTTAAGAAGTGATGAGAGAGGTAGGAAAACTTGGAGAGTGGTAGAACAAAAGCTAAAGGGAGAGAATATTTCAAGGAGGGAATAGTCAATAGTTAGATGTTTCTAAGAGCTCAAGGAACTTGAAGGAAGTTGTCAGATAGTTGGACTGTGGAAGGTCCTGTGCAGGTTAGGGACTATCTGACGGTACAGTGACAGCAGGAATTCTCTTGGCCTTGTAAATTGCTCTTCTGCTCTACAGTTGGAAGATGGCATAAAGCTGAGGACACAGACAAATGAATTGATATTCTGAGCTGGGGTTTTACTAGAGAGGCAGCATGGAAAGTGGAGAGAGAAGATGAGTTAGAGTTTTTAAGAGACAGGTTGAGGTGAAGGACTGTGTAATCTCACATGAGTAGCTTTAGTTGATGTATTAATCAGAATAGATTAACCAGGTAACAAACAACCTCAGGATTTCAGTAGATTAGCATAATACAAATTTAATTCACCCTGCTATAATAATTCAGTGAAGGTCATCAAGAGATTATACTAGGTTGAGAAGCAACATGGTGCAATGGTTCTTCAGAGCTGACACAGTGGAGTCACTGTGTCACTATGAGCAAATTAATTAAATCTTACTGTACCTCAGGTTTCTAATCCTTAATAAGCTGATAATAATAGTAACTGTTTCATAAGGTTTTTGTATTAAATGAGATAATACTAGTTAGGTACTTAGGTATGGTTTTGGGTGTTCTACACACATCAGCTCATTAATTCCTCTCAAGGACTCTATGAGGTAGGTACCCCTATTATCTCAGTTTTACAGATAGGAAAACTGAGGCATGGAGAGGCCAAGTAATGTGCCCAGTCACACAGATCATAAATGATAGCACCAGGATTCAAATCTTAATCACCATGTTTAACCGCAGTTCTAATGGTTTTTAAATTTCATCAAGAATCTCATTTTATAGTCTCAATTATTTATAATCTCATCATTTACATTCATTTGCTTTTTTTATTACTTAATTCTTTTTTTTTTTTTTTTTGAGACAGTTTTGCTCTGTTGCCCAGGCTGGAGTGCAATGGTGTGATCTCAGCTCACTGCAGGCTCACTGCAGTCTCCACCTCCCAGGTTCAAGCAATTCTCCTGCCTCAGCCTCCTGAGCAGCTGGAATTACAGATGTGTGCCATCACACCTGGCTAATTTTTGTATGTTTAGTAGAGATGGGGTTTCACTATGTTGGCCAGGCTGGTCTCGAACTCTTGACCTCAGGTGATCTACCCGCCTCGGCCTCTCAAAGTGCTGAGATTACAGGTGTGAGTGAGCCACTGCACCCGGCCACTTAAAATTTTTCTTATAATAAAGCCATTAGATCTGAAAAGAATGAACTTGGGTTTATATAAATTAATCTGATGAACCAAAAAACTATAATGGCTATTTGAATTTGTTGCCATTTTATTTTTTAATTCTATAAAAATATCTCCAAAGGGGCTAGTCAATAGCTTATAGAATATAATAATCATTATTTTATTATAATAAAATAGAGATTAGAGTTTATGAAAACCACACTTTGTCAAATACACAGCCTGTTAATTTGTTCTGCATCTTTGAGATCTAGAGTTTTATTTGGAATAGTATTTAATGTATGCCACTTACATTTTTTTCCCCAGAAAATAAGCAGATGTACTTTCCATATTTTTACAGCCAAGTTGCATCTTAATGGAGGGCTTAGAGCATAAAAACCAGTGAAGAGATTATCTTATCTACTCAAAATAACTTTGAAAAACCCCTTCAATAGGCAGAATCTAGGTTTTCTGCTGTGCTTTAACTTTGAGACAGTAGAGCATGGTCTTGTTTCACCAGAGGAAGAACAACTGGTGAAACAAAGGCATCTCTCCTCCTGCCTCCCTCCAGCTGCCCCATAGCTCCTCTCTCTCTCCCCCTGCTTCCCTCTTTTCCTCCCTCTGTCTCTTTTATCCTCTTTGATGCTCTCTTTTTCACAAGTGTGGTATGTTTGATTCCAAGTAAGCAAATGCCTGTATTATTCCAATTCCTTGGAATTTTGATAACATTTAAAAATGTTAATGTTCCTCACCAAAGATTATTTTATTAACCACTGTATAGCTTATTTAGCACAAAGTATCCACGGAGCCAACAAAGTATCCACTTGTTACTTGTATCCAAAGTACATAATTTTGAATCTATAATTTTCAAGTTAAGCAGTAAATATATGAACACATTTTTACTGTGAAAAAGTTAAATAATGCAGGTAAAATAAATATACTCTTGACCCCCACCCAATCCCACTCACCTCCATAGCTACCACCACTGTTATCATTTTGGAGTATATATACACATATATACACACACAAGCACATGTGTACATACCCACCCACACACAAAGACACTGTGATTTAAAAAAATAAGAATAGACAAATATTGTACATGTTTTGTGCTAAAATTGTAAACTCCACCAAGGCAAGGAGTTTTGTCTCTTTTGTTAATTAATGTGTCCCTAACAACATCTAAAAGCTGGTGTATGGTAGCTGCTGAGTAAATATTTGAAGTTGCACTCACTTTATTCACTTAACGATATGTCTTAGGGATCTTTCCATGTAAATTCGCAGACATAAAATGACAAAACTTCTTTGTGACATAATATTATAGTGTTCTACAGTATGGATGTGCCATACTTAATTCACATTTCCCTAGGGATAGATATTTGTGCTGTTTCCAGTTTTCCCAAAACAGTTGAACCAGTTCATAGACCCAACAACTATATATGTAAGTACCTTAATCCCCAGTACTGGATAATTATATTTTATATAATTTTTGATAATGTAACAGAAAAAATAATATATTGTTGTTGTGATTTACATTTTACTTATTGAAAGTTACAGAGGCCAGGCACGGTGGCTCACGCCTATAATCCCAGCACTTTGGGAGGTCAAGGAGGGTGGATCACAAGGTCAGGTGATCGAGACCAGCCTGGCCAACATGATGAAACCCCATCTCTACTAAAAATACAAAAATTAGTTGGGCGTGGTGGGGCACATGCCTGTAATCCCAGCTACTCAGGAGACTGAGGCAGGAGAATTGCTTGAACCAGGGAGTCGGAAGTTGCAGTGAGCTGAGATCATGCCACTGCACTCCAGTCTGGGTGACAGAGCGAGACTCCGTCTCAAAAAAAAAAAAAAAAAAAAAAAAAAAAAAAAAGAAAGTTACAGACCAGCCTTATACCTATTTAACAGACTTTGGTATCCCTTTTCCTATGAAATGTCTGATGTGTCTTTTGCCCATTTTAGGGAACCATTGTAATATTTACTTACTGATTTTTAGAATTTTTAAAATAGTCTGGATATTAATTTTGTTTGTATTATATATAGGACAAATATTTTCTGCTTATCTATCTCTTAACTTTCAATTTTATTTACTGTATATTATAAAACAAAAAGTTATAATTTTGGCTTAGACAATTTGAAACGTTTTATGGCATTTATTTTTTATCTTGCTTATATTTTCTTCCAATATTTTTGTGGATTTTTATACTTAGCTATTTAAATTTTTTTTGTTTGTTTGATGATCATATACTTCTGTCTTCTTAAACCACAGTCACTTATGTCTATAACTTACCAGTGAGGAGAAATATTTTTCATGCTTATTGACCACTAGTATCTTCTGTTTAGAATGAGCCATTCATGCTGGTGTTTATATTCTCTTTGATATTTTTAAACTTTTACTGATTTATAACAGATTTTTGATGCAATAATTATACTGACCTTTTATCATATCTATTAACAATTTTTAAACATTTTTCTTATGTAGAATTTAATTTTATTTATGAGGTTCTTGAGGTAAAGTTTTAAAAAATGGTTTATAGTAATATTTATTGTTCTTTATTCTCTCATTTCTTCTACTGTGTTTACATTTAGAAAGGTGGTACCTACCTCAAGAGCAGTTAAGTATTCATTCTTATGTTTGTAGCATTTTAATGCATCAATTATTGACATTTGTCCCTGTTACCCATCTGAGATTTGTCATGGCACAGGGTATGAGGTGAGGCACTAACTTAGGGAGCAGAGTATAGAGGCTAAGAGCATAGAATCTGCAATGCCTGGTTCTGCCACTTGCCAGCCATAATACTTGCCAGGTATTAAGGAACTTGCCTTAATACTGTTTCTCTGTTTCCTCATTTGCAAAAGGAGTATGATTATTGCATCTACCTCTTAGAGTTGTTGTGAAGATTAAACACATTAGTTTATGTAAAGCACTATGTATCTCGTAACAACTCATTTACTACCGGCTATTATTATTATTATTATTTTATTTATTTATTTTTTTGAGATGGAGTCTCACTCTGTCGCCCGGGCTGGAGTGCAGTGGCGCAATCTCCACTCACTGCAAGCTCCGCCTCCCAGGTTCACGCCGTTATCCTACCTCAGCCTCCTCTGTAGCTGGGACTACAGGCGCCCGCCACCGCGCCTGGCTAATTTTTTTTTTTTTTTTATTTTTAGTAGAGACGGGGTTTCACCCTGTTAGCTAGGAGGTCTCGATTTCCTGACCTCGTGATCCGCCCGTCTCGGCCTCCCAAAGTGCTGGGATTACAGGCGTGAGCCACCGCGCCCGGCCGCTATTATTATTATTTTTATTCCAAAGGGGCTAATGTACAAATATAATCATATGAACAGTCCATACTATCACCATTGATTTGCAATACTTCCGTGATTGTATACTGTCAACAATAATAGCATAATAATAATAGCAGTTCACATTCCTTAAAATTTACTCTATGACTAGATATTGCCTTAAATGGGTCCCTTACATCCACTCATGCAGTTCTACAGCAACCCTGTGAAATAGGGTCCAGTAGTTTTCCTGTTTTATAAATGATGGGACTGAAGCTTAGAAAAGTCAAATAGTTTACCCTAGGTCATACAATGGATAAGTGGCAGAATTCTGGCTTCAGTCCTGGTGAAGGATGAACTCTTCACCTAGAGTCCATATCTAGATTATTTGTCTTGTCCCTCCATCTGTTGATTTTTGTACAGTGACACACTTTTTAATTATTGCAGCTGTTTGTTTTAATAACTGCTAGGTTTTTCCTTTTATTATTCTTTTTTCGAAAATGAGTTTTGCTTTTGTAGGTTACTTATTCTTTCAGTTTAAGATTAAAATCTTGTCATATCCCAACTAGAGTTCTATTTGAATGTTGATTGGGTGTGTGTAAAGCTTATAAATTAATACGGGATGAAGTCTCATTTTTTCACTTCCTGTTTTCCCATCCAATAAAATAGTTATTTGTTCTGTTTATTATAATTTTCTGTTTTCCCCCTTAATTTAGGTAAATTTATATTTGTTGTTAAAATATAAAATAACTGAAAATACTCATGTTGTAATTTTAAATAGGATTTTTCAATTATATCTTATAATTACTTATTGCTACATGAAAACCATTGATTTTTAAGCACTTATTTTGTATCCCTGGAGTTTACTGGATTCTCTAGTAGTTTTTTATTTTTATTTTTATTTATTTATTTATTTATTTATTTATTTATTTATTTATTTATTTTTTGAGAGGGAGTCTGGCTCTGTCGCCCAGGCTGGAGTGCAGTGGCGCGATCTCGGCTCACTGCAAGCTCCTCCTCCCGGGTTCACGCCATTCTCCTGCCTCAGCCTCCTGACTAGCTGGGACTACAGGCGCCCGACACCGCGCCCGGCTAATTTTTTGTATTTTTAGTAGAGATGGGGTTTCACCGTGGTCTCGATCTCCTGACCTTGTGATCCGCCCGTCTCGGCCTCCCAAAGTGCTGCGATTACAGGCGTGAGCCACCGCGCCTGGCCTTGGATTCTCTAGTAGTTTTAAAAATTCAATTATAATTTTTATTTTACATTTGTAGTTGCATCTTTTATTTCTGTTTTCATATATTATTCCTTACAGAACAATATAAAATAGTACTGGATTTTCTAAACTGCTTTTTACTTTAGTGGGAATGTTTTTAGTCTTTTACCATCAGTTTTAATGTTGGATTTTTGTTTTAAATATATTTAGTATGATAAAGAAATAAATTTGGGCCTGTAATCCTACCACTTTGGGAGGCCAAGGCAGGCAGACCACTTGAGGTCAGGAGTTTGAGACCAGCCTGACCAACATGGCAAAACCCCGTCTCTACTAAAAATACAAAAATTGGCCAAATGTGGTGGCAGGCACCTGTAATCCCAGCTACTAAGGAGGCTGAGGCAGGAGAATTGCTTGAACCCAGAAGGAGGAGGTTGTTGTGAGCCAACATTGTGGCAGTGTACTCTAGCCTGGGAGACAGAGCAAGACAAAGAAAGAGAGATAGACAGAAAGAAACTTAGGTGGGTGGGAGGAGGGAGAGGATACCTAATGGGTACTAGGTTTAGTACCTAGGTGATGAAATAATCTGTATAACAAACCCCCATGACACAAGTTTCCCTATGTAACAAAATTCCCATATACCCCTGAACCTAAAAGTTTTTTTTAAAAAAGAAATTAAAAAAAAAAATTCGTCTATTCCTCTGTATCTGAGATTCTCTATCAAAAATGGGCATTGAATTTCACTGAAGTGATTATGGTCTTACATATTGAATAAATTACATAATTTGTTACATTGATATACTTATGAAACGTTCTTGCTTTTCTTCTATAAGACTTACTTGGTTATTGGGAGTGATCGTTTGCCACTGAATGAATTTTCTTATTATTCAATTTAAGGTAACGTTATTCTTTATAAAAAAAGAATGAATATGCACTACTATTAAAATTCCTGTTGAAAGAGAAATGTCACCAAAATTGGGGAGAAAAAAATATTGTGTACTTTATTCCTGCTTATCTCAATGTGCTAGATAAAACAAGAGGCTGGTTCATCTGTTGGGAGTGAGGGGAGTAGGAGTTACAAGGACGTCTTAAGAAGATGGTGAAACTCAGCATGGTTACTAAGTAGGATGTGGAAAAAACGGTAAAAGGGTTTTCAGCTGTTGGCCAGCTGGGAGAATCACTGTCAGTTCACAGGCTGAGACTGCTGTGCAGGGATGTCAATTTCTTCTCTTATTATCCTGCGAGAACTCTGGATCTTTCAATTTAGCCATTTAAGGGTTTAGCAAAGGATAAATTATAAAACCTCGTTGACTATAAAGGTGTCACGAGATCTTTTGTTAGTGATGATGTCCGTATTGCAGACCAGGAGGTTCTTTTGGAAGGATGCCACTGGTTCATTATCCCAGTGAAAATCAGAGTAAATAGAGGAGACATTCTTGTATATATTTCCAATAGTGCCCTTTTGTTATTTTTGTTCATTGCTTCTCATACTGAAATTAAATCCTCTGAAAATAAATATGTCCCAAATTCACCATGACCAAGGCAAATTGCAGTTTCTGTCCCCAAAGCACGAATCTTTTCACTTTCAGTGCAATAACATTACAGAATTTTTCCTGAGTCAGGATATTCCACAAAATATGAGACATCTTTACATTCTTAAGGTATTTCAAGGAGTCCTGCATTATGTATTCAGAAAAAAGAAAGTGTATGTTGATCAGAGCAGTTAGGCATGGGGTACCCAGTGGTTAACCTTCTGGGCTCCATTCTCACTCAGGACTCTGCTGTATCTTAAGTCTCAGTGTCAAGGTACCTAAATGCCAGGGCTTGTCAGGACATTTTATCATAAATTTTAAAATTTTGTTTTGTAATAGGATAATCCCATTTGAGAACAATCTAATTTTTTTTCCTCCTCAGATAAGTATATGTCTTCTAATCTTAGGGTCTCAGATTTATCATATAGTAACTCTACATGTTAGTTCAAAATTCCATTTGCCGTAAATCCCCCACCGCTTAGTGAAGTCCCTCCTTTTCTTTTTTTCCTCAGACATTTGCAATGACCAAGTCTCTTACAGCTTCTGTGGAATCATTTTTACTTTCCCTTGGGAGTAATTTGCATGGTACAGCAAGATTGTGACTTAATTGGAGTAGTCTTAGTAACTTGAAAGAGTTAATGCAGGTCTCAGGTGTATCTGAATAATTCTGGAAAGAGCAAAGTGGTTTATTTGCCTAGCAATATATATTTTCTAATTATATAAGTGCAGAAAATAAGTGAAACTTAAGAGATAATCTCTTGAAAAAATGTAAACATGTGGAGCATTCACTAATTGGGGAATGAAATGTCTTACTCCCAAAGTTACTATGAAATTTCTTTGACTCAGCAACCAATCCATTCCCCACCCCAGGGAATTCCATTAGGCTGAATTATATGGGATGAATGTTCCCTATCCAGGAAATGAGTGTCCTGGTTTTATAATTAAACCTCAGTTCCTTGAAGCTTTGCACTGTACTCTTGCCTTACCAAATAATTGGCTGAGGTTTTTGTCCTGATTCTTGGTAAGGTTATTTACACACTTAGCATGTGATGGATGGGCCCTGTGGGCAGATTATTAGCTGTACTACCATTTGTATTGCCTGGATGGAGAACTACTTTGGAAATGGTGAACAAAAATAAAATAAGCTTGGGAAATAAAAATATTAATACTAAATATAGTCATCATAATTTAAACAATTTCTAATGCCTATGATTATTATTTGTTTGCACTAATATGAATTCTTTATGGAGTTTTACCATCTCCAGCCCCTTTTCAAAGTTTTAATTTGAGTCTAAATGGATTTTTGTCTTTTATAAGAAAGAACGATTATAACAAAAACCTTAGTTTAATAGTAAGTCATTTTATTGTTTCCTTCCCTAGTCTACTAAAACGGATTTTCTTAATAAAGCTATGGAATTTGTAGCATATATATATTTTTCTCTTCAAACATCTTTTTCTTTTCCAGCGACTCAGTTCTTCCTGTTGACCTGCTATAAAAAGTGGAGGAGGAAAAGGGAAAAGGAGGATTTGTTTTTGGGAACTCAACTATCTATAAATGACTTCCTCTTGTTTGGTACATCCACTTGCAGGATTTCATTTTCAAATGCCTGGTCTCAGGATCCATGTCCTGGAGGAAGGAACCATGTCATCCTTCACTCATCCTGTGCACATAGCCTGACCACTGCTCCAAATATTATCTCCTATCACTTCTGGCATTTCTTGTGCGTCTCCTCTTCCTGGAGTTCATAATTCATGTCACTGATTTCCGGTGCATGCAGAGTCAGGTTTTAGAAATATGAGACAATTTTAAAATTACAGATGCAAAGCCTCGCTGTTTGAGCCAACATCTGCAACTAGTTTACGGGATTAACAAAATAGCTGCTCTGGATGACTGATATTTACCAGGGCCTCTCCATTTCCCATCAGAAATCAGAATGCCTGTTACTTATATGTTCTTTAGTTTTCAATGGAAATCAGGAATTCATCTGTTACATACTTTATTAAGTTTCCTCCTGGAGTATCTTGAGTTACAGCCAATTTTCAGTTAGCCATCATTAAGCAGGTTGGGAAGAATATGGGTAATTAAAATCCACAAATAATTAAAAGACTGACTTTAACCAGGAGCTCCAACACTCTACCCTGAAACATTTTGCTGAAATTACAAACAAGTCAAACAATTAATGTGTTGTTCTTTTGTTTTGTTTTGGTGCAAACAAAATAAATTCTGAACCTGTTACTCCTCAGCTTTCAACCATTCGAAAATACTTGTTTACATTTAAGATAAAATTAAAGTTCTAACATCCATTATTCATTCCCTCCTTTCTCCCTGTTCCTTCTCTTGCCTCTGACACTCCTGAATTCTGTGCTCAAGGTCTCCAGTCATGTTCAATAGCTCAGGCTCTTTCCGTGTTCTTCTTTTCCATTATTGCCCAAACATCATTTCATTTATCAGTTTAAGTAGCACTTTCTTAGGAGTACTTTTCCTGACTTCTACACTATTTTCAGTCCTCAACTGCGTTTTCCCATAGAAATACATACTTTTCTCACCCAAGAATTGTATAGCTACTTGTTTAATGTCCATCTCCACAATTTGGCTATATGCTCAGTTAGATCAGGGACAATAGTTGCCATTTTCACTACCATATTCTGTGTGTCTAACATAGAATCTGCTTATAAACATCCAACAGGTAACTTTTGAATGAATGAAAGAGTTAAATATTTTAAAATCTGGAATTAAATCGCCAGATACATAATTGTTCTTTAAAAGAATGACTCAAACTGTGACATTAACATCCAAAAGGGAGACTCTAAAATATATTAAAGCTGCTTATTAATTTTGGACATTACCTTCTGTCATTCAAAGAAAAAAATGTATTTGAAATTTAATTGTCATTTCAGGCTTGACTGACTGTTTCAGTTTTCCATCTAAATAAATACGTCACCACAACAATGATTACATGTAGGTTGGGTGCAGTGGCTCATGCCTGTAATCCTAGCACTTTGAAAGGGTGAGGCAGGTGGATTGCTTGAGCCCAGGAGTTGAAGACAAGCCTGGGCAACATGGCAAAATCCTGTCTCTACAAAAGATACAAAAATTAGCTGGGCGTGGTGGCATGCGTCTGTAGTGTCAGCTACTCAGGAGGCTGTTGTGGAAGGATCACCTGAGCCAGGGAGATCGAGGGTGCAGTAAGCTGAAATTGTGCCAGGGCACTCCAGCCTGGGTGACAGAATGAGACCTTGTCTCAAATAAACAAACAAACAAAAACAAAAACAAAAAACGTGTAGCTCTCAAATAGGATTCTGAACATAGTAAATACTAATCTAAGAAAGAGACTGATTTAAGCTTGATTAACAATTAGAGCTAACCACCGAATTATGACTTAAATTAAAACCCTAGCACAAAACAATAGCATAAAACCCAATGCTAGTGTTGCTTTAGATGGGAGAGATTTTCCTTTATCATCTTTGACCCCCCAGGCATTGTGACAATACAATAAGACTGCTACATGTTTCCAGTAGCCCTTGGTGTTGATATTGCCCTTGATTTAGAACCATGGGACCAATAATTTATTGACTAATCTGTGATGTAGGGAAGATATAAGTATTTGGTATTCCAAATGAGTATAAAGCACAATTGATCTCTACTTGATAATAGTATCAACCCTTCACTGATGCCAGACATTCAAATGAGTACTTTATATACATTCATCTTAGTATTTACAAAATCTACTTGAATTTAGGATTATTGGTTCCAATTCTTAGTTGAAAATAAATGAGGCTTGGCTATATTAAGTAAGCTGCCTAAGTTCACATAGCTAGTAAATGGCAGAACTGACCTAAAAGCCCAGAAAGTCTATGCTTTGAACGAATAAGCTGTAATCTTATTGGGAAAATGGGAACATAGCAAACACAGTGGCGAGTAACTCAAAACAAGATGATGTAAGTGCTAAACTCAGATAATGAACAGAGTAGACATAAGAGAAGAAAGAGAGGCACATGGGCTACTGGAGCTTCTTTAATTGTTAGAATAGTATAATAGATGGATTCCTTTTTTTAAATCTTAGAGTGTTACTTTCAATTTAGCCATTTAAGGGTTTAGCAAAGGACAAATTATAAAACCTCATTGACTATAAAGGTGTCACGAGATCTTTTGTTGGTGATGATGTCCATATTGCAGACCAGAAGGTTCTTTTGAAAGGATTGTCCAGAAACTGCTATATGTATTTATACTTCTATCTGTCATTCTCTGGAATATTTGATATTTTAATAATCATAATTATAATAACTATAATTTATTGCATGGGTGTTTTGTATCAGGCAGTGTGTTAGGTGCTTTGTTCTTCAAAATAATCTTGCAGAGCATATACTCTTATCTTTATTTCGATAGATAAAAATAGCTGATATGATTAAGTATTTCTTACATACCAGCCTTGCAGTAAACACTTGACATTCATTATTTTCCTTAATCTTCACGATGACCTTATGGTCTAGGTAGCAACAGCTTCAGTAACTGGGGTACAGAGAGGTTGGATAACTTGTCTGGGGTGACACATGTAGTATGTGGTAGAGCTAGGATTTAAACTCATGAAGTCCAGCACCAGAGCTGGGGCTCTCAGTTGTTTGCTTTCACTCTAGTTTCTCCCAGGCCGTGTGACTCATATGGTGGAGCTAGGGATCAACTATAAAGTCTTGGCCCTTTCCACTCATTGGTACTCTTTTGACTCTTAAATCTGAGTGATTCTTTCATCACAGTGACTCTGGCCCTGAACCTTTTCAGTGTTTCCATTTTCCAGTATGTGCCATTCATGAAAACATAACCAGTTCCTGAATGTCAAAGGTTACTTTTTTTCCAGTGATAAAAATCTGTAGTGATATCTGTCTTTTTATCCCTGAAAACAGAGGGGGGCGTTTAATAGCATAGGCCTGGAGCTTGAGATGAGTTTGGGGCGCTACTTGCCACTTGTAAGCCGAATCGTTCACATCATAAGGTTGAGTCTCTCTATGCCTCATAGCATTCAAAGATAAAAGAGGAACAGCAGTGCAAATCTCATAGAGTTGTTGAGAAGATTAGTGGGACATCCATGTAAAGTGCACACTGCTCATAGTAAATATTCATTAAGGGTTAACAGTCATTTTTATTATCACAATTAATAAAGTTGTCCTTTTGAATTCTCAGAATTGTGCCAGTAAACTTTAACTTAACCAGTAGTTCTCACGGCTCCTCTAATTTAATAACATTAGCAGTTTAAAGTAGTCCTCAGGTTATAATTAATGTCTTATTTATTTACTGAATGTGGGGTATTTACTGAAAGTGTAGTTTGATGATTAAAGGTAAACAGGGTTTCCTTAGTGAAAGAGTTGTCTTAATGAGATAAGAAAGTCAAATTGGAAAGAAATAAAAAATTATATTCAGAAAATAAACTCCAAGAATGACCACTGTTATTTAAAATTTTATCTTGGTAACATTAACATTCCTTAACTTCCTGCTATGTGCGGGGCTATTCTATGGATTCCCTCGTTTAATTTTCACCATAATTCTATAAGGAGATATACTATTATTAGCTCTTTCTGCCACTCCCCCACTTTTTTACAACCGAGGAACAGATGTACTCAAAGAAACTCAGGAAGTTGGAGTTTGAGACCAGCCTGGCCAACATGGTGAAATCCCATCTCTACTAGAAATACAAAAAATTAGTTGGGCGTGATGGCGGGCGCCTGTAATCCCAGCTACTTGGGAGGCTGAGGCAGGGCGGGGGGTGGTTGCAGTGAGCTGAGATCACACCATTGCGCACCAGCCTAGGCAATAAGAGCAAAACTCTCTCTCAAAAAAACAAAACAAAACAAAACAAAAAACTCAGTAAGTCCATGCTTTCTTAATATAAATTTTAACTTTCCTGGCATCAAAAATTGGCCTTGACAAAAGTGCCCAAAGCATTTACACAAAATTTTACAGCACATCCTGCATCATGTGGCGTCAGCTGGGAGTTATCCGTTTTGTGTTGTCAATCACATTTTAATTCCCTCATAGGTCAAACTCAATCATAAATTTCTTCTGAGTGTCTTCTTAAATAATCTGATGCAAAGAAGCAAATAATACTGCCTAGAAAAGGGATTTTGACATTATTTGCTGATTTAATTTCCTATTTATTGAATTGATGCCAGACACTCTTCTGGGGGTGGGTTGGTAAATAAGACGGATTAAGTCCTCACTCTCTCATGAAGCTTATATTTTAGTGGTGGAAAAGACAGAAAATGAACAAAAAAAAAACAAATGAGCAAGAAGAAATTGTATATATTTTCAGTGTAGAGAATTAAAATTGGTTGCCATGAGGAAAAGTGAAGATGGAGGGGAAGTATGGAGAGAGGCAATAGGACAGCCTCTCTGAAGAGGGATAGTATAAGGTGAGTTCTGCATGACAAGCTGTGGCTAACCATGGAAAGGTCAGAAGGTACAGTCCTGTCAGAAGGCACAGCCAGGACTAGAAAGAACTTGTGTGTTGTAGAAACAGAAAGATAGCCCAGCGTGGCTGAAACATGTGGCAAAGAGTAGAAAGAGATTAGACTGGGTGTTCTAAGACACGCTTTCTGTTTTAGTGTGGATATTGAAATGTAGCTGATCACTTCTACCTGTTTCATACTCTTCATAAACGTTCTTCCATTAGCAGAATCTCTAAGACTTTATATACTTATACACCTGCCCTACACAGCAATTTGACAAGAGTACCAAGGAAATAAGGTATCTCAATTTATCTAATGAATGAGAGCCTTTCCTTCTCCATGCACTTATGCCTTTTGATCCCCATACTAACACTTACTCATATAATGCTATATTCTGGAGTAATGATTACAAGTACTGTTTAGTGCTCTGTTCATTCTCATTTGTCCTCCAACAGTAGGTACTACTATCCTCATTTATGGACGGGAAGATTGAGGCTCCGAGAGGTTAAGGATCATGCTCTAGAGGGATGCAGCTGGGTCTAGAGTACCTGGAGACTTGCTACCTCCATGGAAGTATTGCTTCCAGTTGCTTATTTTACAGTATGCATAAGTTTCATGCCACATATGAGGCTATGGGTGTCTTGAAGTCAGTCCAAAATTTTATCTTTTATAACCTTCACCCCATGTAGTATCTAGTAGCTATGATAAAGTTGCTAAAAATGTTGTTGACAGGATGAAAATATTGATTAAGAAATGACAATAGAATTATCCCCGTCAAAATTATCTTCATCTTCTCAAGAGAACATACCAATGAAAGAAACAGATTGTTTATCTTACATTTGTATCCATATGAAGCATACAGTCTTTTCATTGTCTGGGAGTCTGTCCATACCTCAGTAATAAAAAAAGTGCAGGTTGTATATTTGGTGCTGGAGATAGAAAGGTGTTAGATAATATTTCTGTCCTCCAAGGGCATGGCATCTAGTCCTCTCATTCCTAGAGCTCTCATTCCCTTTTTCCCCTCTCATACCACATCTCCTTTCCCATAGCAAATCCTGTCATCTGGGATCTGACCACTTCTCTCTCTGCCCATTACCACCACCCTGCTCAAAGCTCTATCATCTCTCACCTGGGTTATTGGCCTCCCTGCTGCTTCTCCTCTTTCTCTCGTGAGTCTCTCCACTCAGTAGCCAGAAAGCACCCTTTAAAACAGTGATATCATATTACTTCCCTGTTTAAAACCCTCTAGTGATTTCCATCCTACTGAGAATCAAATCTAAAGGTCTCCAATGACTGTTAAGGTCTATGGGATCCGTCTCCTCCTGCCTCTCTGATCCCAGTTCCTAAGGCTCCTCCCCATCTCACTCACTGGGATCAGGCAATTGGCTTCCTTGGTGTTCCTGCCTCAGGACTTTTGTACTTACTCACTGTTCCCTCTTCCCGGAATTCATTCCCCTCCTCCATCCCCCTACACCAACACAATCCACATGCTCTTTAAATTCCTTCAGGTCTCTGCTGAAATGTTATTTTATCCAAGAGGCCCTTCCTGATTAAGTGAATAACGTCATTTTCTCTCCAACATAAACTGAGAGCACGCATTATCTCACTTAGATTGCTTTGTTTTTTTCATAGTATTTATCATCCCCAGATATATATTTATATGTTTATTGTCTATTCCTGAACTCTACCCACAACTCTACCCCAACTGGAGAATGTAAGTTCTAGTGCCTAGAATAAAGAAAAAAAAGGTACTCAATTAACATGGTAAGTATTCAATAACCATCTATTCAACAGAAGGATGGATGGGTGGATCTTCTGTCTCTGGCTAATATGTAGACTCAGCTTATCTTTGGCTCTGAAAAGGTAGCACTTGCTATGTAAATTAATTGTGTTGTGATAATATTAATGAAATATCAGTTCTTTCTTGTTGGACTGTTTATATCAGAAGCTGTAAGAAGAAGCATACCTAAATGCATCTTCCCCTTTTTCAATTTGTGTCAGTATCTCATTCTTGTATTGTGCTTCCTGTGGATGGCATTCTGTCTGGGTAGATGTATCTTTTTCACACACATACGATCATTCTAAAGAGACCCCACAGGAGGTTCTCACATGTCTGCTCTTTACTTCCCTTGTTCACTGACTTCTGCACTCATCATCCCCCTATTTCCTTGCACTGCTGTAGACCTGGTTGTTTTCGGAGACAGTCCCTTATCCAGTATTCTTTTCTCACATTCCACATTTGGTACTAATCCAAAGCCAGTCCAGCATGGAGTGGACAGGTGGTGTTGGGGAGGGGGAACAGGGAAAGGCAGAGGAGATGCAAAGCTCCAGTGGAGATTCCCTTCTTTCTTCTGTAGCTGAGGACCCTGTATTCTCAAGGGTAGCCACCTTAGCTCTATGAACCAACTGTTTTTGGAAGTACATCTGGAATACTTGGAGATATTAAAATAGGGCTTCATGGTCAAATTTGGAGTTGTTAAGCAAAGTTAAAAGGTGTGTTTATCTTGGTACTTCTCAGCATTTTTGATAGAAGATTGTGCGTTGTGTATGTGAGAGAAGAGTGTATGGTATTGCAGGAATTCCATAACCTTTTTAGTCATGAAAACTTTTTTCCTGGAATGTCTGTCTTAAATAGCATTTCTTAGAACATACTTTGAGAAACCCTGCCTCAATCCCATCAGCTACTTAAAAGTCTTCACTGGGCTGGACGTGGTGGCTCATACCTGTATTCCCATCACTTTGGGAGGCTGAGGTGGGCGGATCACCTGAGGTTAGGAGTTTGAGACCAGCCTAGCCAACATGGAGGAACCCTGTCTCTTCTAAAAATACAAAATTATCCAGGCGTGGTGGTGCATGCTTGTAATCCCAGCTACTTGGGAGGCTGAGGCAGGAGAGTCGCTTGAACCTGGGAGGTGGAGGTTGCGGTGAGCCAAGATCACGCCATTGCATTCCAGCCTGGGTAACAAGAGCAAAACTACATCTCATCTCAAAAAAAAAAAAAAAAAAAAAAAAAAAAAAAAAAGTCTTCACTGAGACCTAAGCCCTCTCTCTATTTTAGAATATCAGAATGTTGGCATTTTCTTTTATATGTGCATGGCTCTTATATTTAGTCTTTGTGACGGATATGGTTTGGCTGTGTCTCCATGCAAATCTCACCCTGAATTGTATCTCTCAGAATTCCCACGTGTAGTGGGAGGGACCCAGGGGGAGGTAATTGAACCACTGGGGCCAGTCTTTCCCATCCTATTCTCATGATAATGAGTAAGTCTCACGAAATCTGATGGGTTTATCAGGGGTTTCTGCTTTTGCTTCTTCCTCATTTTTTTCTTGCCACCACCATGTAAGAAGTGCCTTTCATCTCCCACTGTGATTCTGAGGCCTTCCCAACCATGTGGAACTGTAAGTCCATTTAAACTTCTTTTTCGTCCTAGTCTTAGGTATGTCTTTATCAGCAGCGTGAAAATGGACTAATAGTGAATCAGGGTCCCACAGATATCATCTTTGATATTTCTCTGAAAGCTGAACTGTGTTTGAAGTGGAGAGAGGAGAAAGAGATTGTTTTTAGGAATGAGTTATTTTATTTTGTCCCCTAGTGATTACTAGCAGCTAAATCCTTAGAAACACTGAAAAAGGTAGTGATACATAAGGGCAAGTTAGAAGTTATGAAGTGTGTTCTCTTGCTTGCTAGGAGGAAAGACAACTGGGTCATACATGAGAGATTGTGGCACTGAACAGGGGAGTTGGTAAGTCACTCCTCAGGACCTCAAGACTAAAGTGCACGGGGTTAACCAAACTGACAGGAAAGTATGTTTGTGGTTTGCACAAGGTGAAAGCCTCAGTCACCCACAGCTATTTGCTTAATGGTGTCTATATCCTCACATCCTGCACGCCAAAATCCACAGAACAATCAAAGGTGAGGAAGGAAGGTCCTTGATTCCTTCACATTGGAAGAGATTTAAAACTGGGATTCTACATTAGATCTATGCATGCATTTTTCCCTAGAACGTCAGTATTTATGGTAGTGGGTTCTCTATGAAGGATTGGCTACTAACACTTATTTAATACCTGAGTGTGTGAGCATCTCCTTAGTAATACTATTGGTACTCTTTTTCAGAGGTGTAATAGGGTAAATAAATTTTTCTAGACTGTCTTAGGAACCCAAAACCTTAAAATTTGTCAGCCATTCTCATTATTTGACATTGATAAATTGCTCTATAGCTTTAATTTGAATGAATGACAGCACATCTTGTTGCTTCCCTATAGGGACCAAAATTTCCAGGAAGTCTTTTAAAACTGATTCTCTGATATGTTTTCTTCATTGTCCAATTCTTGTGTGTGTGTGTGTTTTTTTTCTTCTTCTTTTGCAATTTTGGAATAATTTTTTTTTCTGCATCTGGAACATGCTGAACAAAATATTGATTCATCATATGAAATCAGACTCACATGGGAAAATTTCACCTCTGTCATCCGCCCATTCTAATTCGGTGCTCCCCCTCTGCATCAGGCCACAGCAACAACACTTAGTGGTGTTCCCCAGCCAGTATGCATCAGCAGAGCCAGAATGGTTTTTCTCATATTTAATGCTTTCAGACCAGTTACAGCTGGCTGCTCCTGCAAATGCCCCTCTCTCATCAGAGATGGTGAAGCTCCTCTCTGAGTCCCTCCATCCTCCCCTCTGTCCAGAGACTAAAGACAAAGGCCTGGCACAGAAGGGAACCTTTGGTACCCTGCTTTAGCACTGTGACCCCAGCACCTTTGGGGATTGGTCAGACTGATGTCATACTAGTTGTTAACTTTTTTTTTTGAGACAGAATTTCACTCTTGTTGCCCAGGCTGGAGTGCAATGGTGCAATCTTGGCTCACCAAAACCTCCGCCTCCCAGGTTCCAGTGATTCTCCTGCCTCAGCCTCCTGAGTAGCTGGGGTTAGAGGCATGCACCACCACACCCAGCTAATTTTGTATTTTTAGTAGAGATGGGATTTCTCCATACTGGTCAGGCTGGTCTTGAACTCCTGACCTCAGGTGGTCTGCCTGCCTCGGCCTCCCAAAGTGCTAGGATGACAGGCATGAGTCACCACACCTGGCCAGTTGTTTAATATTTTTAATATTCTCTCTTCAGTAACCTTAAAACCAGTGAAAAAAATTTTACGTTTGACCTTACAGTGGCATTTGACCTTTCAATCCTTTCACCTTATTGAGACATTCTCTTTCATTCATTTCTGTAGTATTCTCTGTTCTCTCTTCTAGCCCTGCCTCAGTTTCCTTCATAGGTCCATCCTCTCCTCCCAGACATTGCACGTTGGCTTCCATCAGGGCTCAGTCCTGGGCCCTCTTCTTTTCTCACTCAAATGCTCATTTTAAGTCACTTTTTTCACACCCACAGTTTTATTTACATCGGCAAACAACAATTCACAAATTTGCATATCTGATCCAGACATCTTTACAGTCAATGGTCTATTTCACATGTTCACATTTTGACATGTCCAGACTGAACTTACGACTCCTCCACTCCCTAAACATAGTCTGCCTACTCTTTCTCCACGAATGTGCCTCCACAGTCTGTTTAGTTTCTTAGACGTAGACCTCGGGAGTCATCTTCCACGCCCCATTCTCTCTCATCTTCCATATCCAATTTATCATTGTCATACTAACTTCTCTTTCTAAATATTCTTCAAATTTGTTCACATCTCCATATGTTCATTTCTAAAACTTTGGTCAAAGTTGTCATCATTTATAATGTAGGATTCTGCAATAGTCAACTATCGATCACCCTGTATCCTTTTTCCTCTCTCGAATCTCTTCACCAAGCCAGAGCTAGAAAATAACTTTTCATGGACAAGTATGTATTAGTCTGTTCTCACACTGCTAATAAAGACATACTCGAGACTGGGTAAATTACAAAGAAAAAGAGGTTTAATGGAGTCACAGTTCCACGTGGCTGGGGAGGCCTTCACAATCATGACAGAAGGCGAATGAGGTGCAAAGTCACATGGTGGCAGGCAAGAGAGAGCATGTGTAGGGGACCTCCCCTTTATAAAACCATCAGATCTCATGAAACGTATTCACTATCAGGAGAACAGCATGGGAAAGACCCATCCCTCGTGATTCAATTATCTCCCACTGAGTCCCTCCCACGACATGAGGGTATTATAGGAGCTACAATTCAAGATGAAATTTGCGTGGGGACACAGCCAAACCGTATCAAAATCTCATATTGCTACCCTACTTTAAATACTTGAAAGGCTTCCCATTTCTCTCAGGATAAGGACCAAATTTCTTCACATAAATTACATGACTAAGTGTTGTTTGCCTCTCCTCTGGGCGCGCCTGGTAGGAGGCTCCCTCTTGCTTTAGAAAGAGTGGCCACACTGAGTTTGCCTCTCCCTCTCCCACTCCTGCCCCACACTCTTCATTTCAGCTCAAGTGCTGAACACTTCAAGTACGCCTTTTCTTATACCCGCTGCAGGTCAGAGTACGCGTCACATAAGGAACCACTTCTTAGCAGCACCAACCAGAGTTATAATTTTACATTTATCTGTGTGAGACTTTGTTTAGTGCCTACTCTCTCGTTAGTCTATAAGCTCCATGAAGGTTGAGGACTGTGCCTTTGTGTGTATGTGTGTTACTGTTTCCTTGGTTTATTCTTGTATTTCCAGTATGCTTTCTGACACATCTAAGGTGCTCACTAACTTTCTATTAAATAATTAATAAATATTTACTAAGGTGTTTTGTCTTCTTCTGTTAAATAAGCACTCTGGATTATTTTTAGTAAACATCCACATTTTATTCAGGCCTTGATAATTGTGAGGTATTTTTTCCTATGTGTGTGTATTTTTGTCCTTGAATGTGAGAAATAGATGACAGGCTTAGTTCTCATTCTGTTTTGTATCATTTGGAATCCCTTCCACATGGAGGGCCCATTAACTTCAAAGGAAGCTCTGCACATGGAAAAGATACACAGGAAAAAAGTGAAAAAAACGAGAGCCCTGATTTTCATCATGGTTAATAGCCTGGATCTTATAGTGGTTTAGGTGAGTAAACTCTGAGAATAAACAGCTCACTCTTAGTGAACTCTTAGAAATAACTGTACATGTGGCCAAAATAATGCATATGCAGGCATTTGAGCAAATTCTGGGAAACAATAAGAAGAGAAACAAATCTTTAGAAATAATTTTAAGAATCAAGATAGTACGGAAGCCCAGTAAGCCACAAGGCATAAAAAACGCCCTCATTATGTGAGCATAGGCTAATGTTTTGGAAGCCAAACTCACTGAGAAGAGGTTTCTGGTGCTTTTGCAGGGCAGAATGAGTGGATGATGAGGAAGGCACCATAGACATAGTCATTGCAGATTTGGGAAGTCCAGAAAAAAGTGAGAAAGGGGCTCCTTCAGTTGTGTGATGAAGTTCTTTTGCAAAACAGTAACTTGGAGTTTTGTTTGATTTACAAAATCTTTGTTAGATGGTTATAATTTAAACTTATGCCTGTGTTATTAGGTAGAGGTTGGGATTTACAGAGGAACCAGGGAACCAGAAAGTTATTAATTTTTTTTGGCAGCTACATTTTAATAAGCTTAGGTTTGATATGAATATTAAATATTGGTTCCTTATTTTCAGTCAGCTTTTATTGAACACTATTAATGTTTTCAGTCAATCCAGTCAGTTCCTTCTTTAAAATAGTCAAGCTTCTTTCATCACAGTGATTTCCCATATACTACTTCAGAATGCTTTCTTTTTATGTTGTGCTCTTAGGTTATTTCACCACTAGGTTGCTTATAATCTGTTTCAGTTTTTTCCAACATGCTGTGTTCATTATACATTAAAGGGAATCTCAAGAAATTGCCTCTTTTAAACAAGCAATAATGTGATGCCAACTTACTTATTTAATAACCTGAGTATTATAGGAAAATAGGAAAAATACAGGGAAATGAAAGGAGGAAATAAATAGAACTTTATATTTTACCATCAAGTTTCAATCATAGCTATCATTTTGGTATATATTACAATTTTTTTTCTGTCCTTACAATAACAAACATAACTGAGATAATAGCATATATATAATACTAATAGGTACTAATCCAAATCTTTTATGTATATTAGCTCATATGATCCTCGTAACAACTCTACATTAAGGTAATACTATTATTATTCCATGTTACATATGAAGAAATTGAAGCAAAGGGAGGTTGTTCCCTTTAACTGACCCAGTGTCACCCAGGCAGCAACTACTGAAGCCAGGAGCCAGTCCCAGTTAGTCTGACTCTAGGGTTCTGCCCACTATTAGCACACGCTGGCAAAAATATTTTTCTCACATCATGTACTAGGTATTTTTGTTTAGCTTAATTTAACATCAGAGGATTATGCCACAATCTGTTAATCAGTTTCCTGTTAGGAAAATGAGTTGCTTCTAATTGTTTGCCATTAGATGCCATACTGTAGCCAACATCCTTGCATGTGTGTGGGTTAAGGGTGGGGGCTCTGAAATCAGTTCACCAGAGAGGTTTTATTTTATTCAAGTGTTGAATCCTCTAAGCATGCTCTGCAAATTGGAGTAAAATGGCAAACAGTACAGAAACTCCTACAAGGAAGGCCTGTTAATGACAAACATGGATTTGTCGGTTAAACGGAAGTGCAATCTTATTTTCCTCGCCTATCAGGAAGGAAAATGTTCCCTCCCTCATAGGATTATTATGTGGATTAAAAGAAATAATGTATGTGAAGCTCTTAGCATAGTGCTTGGCACTGAGTAATATTTAGTAAATGTTAGCCATTGTTACTATTCCTGAATTTCTAAAAATGGAGTCAAATTATATCTTTGCCTATTTTAGATACTTAGGAAACTCTCATTTCCTAGAAGGTTAAAACCATGAAGTAACATCCAAATGTAAAAAAGTCACTTAGCCAATTCATTCGTATTAGGAACAAATTGATTTTGTAGAGTCTTGAAAACAAAGAAAAATAATTTTCATCAAATATTTGATTATTTTGTGTCTCAATTTCACTATTCTTTAAATTCCTTTATAATACTTCATCTTATCTTCTTGTTTTCACAACTTCTTTATCCCTGTCATAGCATTAGTTCATCAGATGTGAAAATCTATTTTCTACCATATAGCTGGCCACTTAAAAGTCATACCTGGGAGTATTTGTGGTGGTCCTCACTTGTGTTTCTGGTGCCAGGGCACCTGGCACAGTGCCTGATCCATCATAGGCATTTAGGAAATACTGGATGACTGACTATTAAGTGTCTTAGGTGAGAGTGACTTTTGAACACTTTCCTGAATTGAACTTGTCCCTGAAAACTGCAGGCATGACCCTCTTCCTTCCACTGTTAGAGCACACACCCTCTGTGGGCAGGAGAGTTCCCTTGATGAATGGGGGCAAGAATGGGGGAAAGACAGGCCTGGGACTACACTTCCCTGTTTATCCATCCAGATCAATGTGAGAAGTCACTTTACTCCTCCTTGGGGGGACTGAGTGAGGAAACAACAGGAGTGCCTCTCCATTCCTCAACCCTCAGCAGTATTACTTCATCTTCTCCCACCTTTTATTCCATTGGGTTTAATCCTTATTCTGGTGACCAACCAGGACTGTGGCTATCCCTCTTTGAGGTAAGAAGTCAACACTCTATCAGTTCTGCTTCTACCTTCTTGATACCACTCCCCCAAAGCTAATCGTGGCTCCTATGGGCATCCTCTTAGCACCACTAATGGACAGAAGGTTCCGAAAGGGGTCAAAGCAGTGCATTTGTAGAATCCACTTCAAGGCCAGCCTATGCACAAGGGTATGTGTTTGCTTCTTATTTCTTGTTTCAAATTATGTTCAGACATGCTGTTTCTATAGCTTATCAGAAAATTCTGCAATGATCAAATGAAATCATTAATACACATTAGTAATAAAATATCAACAAAATAAACATGGGAATTTTGTGAACCCCCTCCTCAATGTGAATATGAATCTTCTCCTACTGTCAAGTTCCTAGATACAAAAGTTCAAGGATTACATTCCCAAAGGCGTTTTTAAGAAGTTAGCTTTGCCACCGTACATTTACCATCAAGGGAGAAAGCCATCAATATGCATACTCTTGGAGAAGGACACTTGAAACATGGCTGTCTATTGCAAAATTCAGGAATTTGCAGGGTCCACAACTCCAGTTACCCACCAGGATATTTTTCAGTTACCTTCCTTCTCCATGCAGCATATTCAAAACCCCCTAATTTTTACTTTCCTTTTTCCTTTGCATTTCTCCTCCTGCCTCCTGTTGCAAAATTTATAGGTCTAAGAAGCCTAGGCTTCCTGAGGAGACATTCTCCCCTCTATCTCATGAATCCAGAGCCAGCTTCAGAATGTGTGCTTAGGAGAAGAGTGAGTGGGGTGAGGGAGACCCTTAGTCTGTAAGTAAGCCACACCAATTGAGGTTAACTCTCCACAGTTGCCTTCTTGCCCTGGCCCAGAGCACAGAATGGCACTGACAGCAGCTGATGTAACCCTTCCTTCCTAGGCCTGGCTCTAACGGTTAACACCATAACCTATAGAGTGCATTGTGATACATACAGACCTCAGCTACCTTATAGTATAAAATTAGGAAATTTAGTTCACCTCCTGAGGCCTGCCAGGCCTGTAAATGGGAAGACTCTTTTCCCTGTAGTTAAATCTCTGTCTTAGGCATGCCTTAGAAATGAGTCTGCTAGCCGAATTCAAGGACAGGTAACCTGTATCCTGAGTATGCCTGTGCTTGCAAAGGTAGATCTTTCCTAACCAACTGGGTAACTGGACTGTCCATTGCCTTCGGGGAGCACATGCAGCTCCCCAGCATTTGGCCAGGTAGGCTCTGAGGTATGTGAACTACCTTTATAAAAGCAGCTGCTCATCTACTGAGAAAGTCTAGATATAAGTTTTGTAATCTACCAAGATCAAACTATCAAATGGTGCATGGATTACAACCTTTATCTAGGCTGCTGCAGTTAAAAAAAAAAAAAAAGTCAGCTGCATAGCTGAAAAAAACTTGCATGGTCGACCATAAGCAAGGTCAAGGTCAAACCCCCTGCTCAGAGGGTTCAAGACCTTGGCCACACTAGAACTCTTCCACATGTACTTTTGTCTTCTCATGATTTTATTCCTTGTCTCTGTATTAATTTTATGATCCAGTATGTCAGCCAGATGTTGGGGTCTGAACCTACCCGTAACGTACAGGTTTTGCCGACCTTGACAAAACTTGTTTTCTCATAGCATGGAGAAAACTAACAGAACACATATTCTCTTAGGGTAGGCTCATCACCAAGAGAAGAGGCTGGGCTGTTCCACTCTTGCTATTGCTGGTCTTGCAGTTGCTTTCAAAGTTTTCCTATTTGGCAAAAGAAGCTTGGGTGATATTTATGGGCAATAAATTTTAAAAAACAGTTTGTCTCCAGCTGAACAAATGAGAACATGCCCTTTTAGCTCTCAAGGTCCTTTCTGGTCATGTAATTATGGGTTTGCTTGTTCTTGTTTACTCGAATACTCAAAACAGAATTTGATATTCAAATACTAAGAAGATGTAAGTGGCTATTGTAATGAAGATTGATAGATTTATTTTGGCAGTTTTAAATTTGAATATAAAATTAACATTTTATATTGTATCTTTCTTTGTGAAGGGCCTCTACCACTAATCCTATTTGTCTTGGCATTCTTTTCAAATGTTATTTAGTCTTTAACTTCTGTCCCCACATACTTTCCTTTTTTTTTTCTTTTTATTAATTTCCCCTTAGTGGTCTTACTCCTTGTGGTCTGACCATTTTTCTTGAATGTTTGCCTTTTCTTATCTCATTCCATTGTTTTACTTTGAGTTCGTGGCTTCTCTCCCTCAATTCCTTAGTGAAAAAGTAGGAATTGTTATATCTAAAATCCTATTTTGAGCTATTGTTATCAGAAAAACAAGTCCATTTGTGGCAAATGTGCTTCCTTTATTATAAAAGGAAGGGCTGGGATTGGATTAGTGCTTCTTAACCTTTTTATGATGGGAGCTTAATTCCTGACAGCATCCAGTGCTAAACTCACTTCCATGGGTACCTGGTAAGGGATGTAGGTCATGTTTCTTCACAACATGGCAGCTGTAATCTTCTTTTTCTCTTCAAATTAGAAAGCACATTGCATTGCAAGTGATATTATGTCACAAGAATAATCTTAAATATATTCTAATTATTTTTATGTCAATTCTTTGAAAATTTTAACTGTTATTAGTAACATAATTGTCCTGTAGCTCAGTTGACTAAACCCACTGGACTAGATGATGTTTAATAAATATCCTTTTCAGGTACAACATTAAATGCTTCTAGAAATAGTGGTGCATCTTTGAGGAATGAATCTAATAGTGCCAGTAAGATCAGGCAATTTATTTAGCATCACGTCAGCTTAAACTCTGAAAACTCCATCTTGTCTTCATTTACACGGTATCTGCTTTTTTTTTTTCTAACTTCATTGGACTCTTATTCCTTTTATCTTCTCATTTTCTACCTCTCCACTGGCAGCTCCTGACCTTATTTCTCTGCTTGACCTAGATTGAATGGATGATCACCTGAATTACTTTCTTACCTAAAACCTTCAACATCGTTACACTTCTATACTTAGGTCACTTGGATTCAGAAACTCAGAACCCTGGATCAATAACCATTTATCATCTTATCTTCTACATCAGGTGTGCAAAGTGCTGCTGGAAAAGAGAACACAACTACACTGATCGTGTCCCTGCAAGTTTGTTCTTCATTCTCAGCTTTCAGCCATTTAAGTAAATGAATTCTAGTTGTACCCACTCTGACTCAACTACTGGTTGCCCCAATGTCACTACCTTCAAGCCTTCCTTCCAACTTTGTACTCTCACTCTCCCAGATAATTTTGTCTGCTTTGTCAACAGAAATGGAAAGATCAAATATAACCTTCCTAAGCCTCCTATTCTGCTCCTCGCGAAGGACTTATGTCCACCCTTACTCTCTGAACCTCCCCTGGCCTCACAAGATGAGGCAACTTTATTCCTGTTCAAGGCTAGACCCTTCTCTTTGCTGTTCATCTTATCCACTCCTATCTTTGTCCTTGTATCCTCTTTATTGTATCACCAACCTCGTACTCTCTACTAATTATTATTATTATTATTATTATTATTATTATTATTTTTGAGACAGAGTCTCGCTCTGTTGCCCAGGTTGGAGCGCAGTGTTGTGATCTCGGCTCACTGCAACCTCTGCCTCCTATGTTTGAGTGATTCTCCTGCCTCAGCCTTCCGAGTAGCTTGGGACTACAGGTACCCACCACCACGCTGGGCTAATTTTTTGTAGAGAGAGGGTTTCACCATGTTATCCAGGATGGTCTCGATCTCCTGACCTTGTGATGTGCCCACCTCAGCCTCCCAAAGGGCTGGGATTACAGGTGTGAGCACTGTGCTCAGCCCTCTCTACTAATTATTAATCAAAAAACATGCTCAATTGTTGCCCATACTAAAGAAAGAAAGAAAGGAGAGAGAGAAAGAAAGAAACTTAAAACCAAACAGCTATCACCACCATCACCTTCTTTGGCCCTGTGACCTATTCTGGTTTTAACTGTCTTCCACCTTCCTCTGAGAAGAGCTCTCCCCAGTCACTGTCTCCAGATTTTGTTTCCCATTCACTTTTCAACCCAATGAACTCTGCCTCCTTGTCCACCACCACACTGGCATAGCTAAAGACACTGTGATGTCTGCATTGTACTGTCATATCCCTTTCTGTGCTGAATTTGGCACTTCCAACCTCACACTCCTTGAAATTCACCTTGCCTTTGGCTTCCATGACCTTATTGCTTTTGTTTCTCTGACATTCCTTTTCAGACGCTTGTGACTACCTCTGAAATGTTGATATCCCAGGATTCCAGGAATCCCCCAGGATTCCATCTTGAACCACTGCTATTTTGCTTGGAGTTTTACTGCTACCAGTGTATGTGCTGAGGACTTGCAAGTCTATACCTCCAGTCCTAACCTTTTCCTTTTGCTTCAGAGGTCAGATCACACTCTATGTGTGTTTCCTACAGCTATCTCAAAGTCAGCATGGCCTTTGCTAAATTCATCAACTCCCTCACTTTCCCAAACTGGGTCTTCTTCCTCTATTCCTTCTGAACTTTAGAATGGTTGGTTTTAAAAGTTAGTAGCTGTGATAGTTTCAGAATCATTCTAAAACAGCATACAGTTCAATAAAAATATAATGGAAGCTACATATGTAATTAAAAAATTTCTGGTAGCCACATTAAAAAACAAAAGGAAACAGATGAAATTAATTTTTACAATGAATTTTATTTAGCCCAATATATGTTAAATACATTTTGACATGTAATAATTGTTTTAAATTAATGATATATTTTACATTATTTCTTCTATTAAGTTTTCAAAATTCAGTGTTTATTTGAACACTTATGGCACATCTTAATGGCAACTAGTCAATAGGGCTCAACCACCATATGTGGTTAGTGGCTAGTGGCTGCACTGTTACCTAGTTCTGTTCTTTCCCCTCACTAATCCCACTCTCATTCACTCATAAATCCTGTTGATTTTACTTCCTAGATATTTCTTCAGTAGGTTCATTTCCTTTTAACTTTATACATCATGACTTTAATTCATATCCTGGCCATATTTCACTTGAGTTACTGCAATGGCTTTTATAACCTAGTTTCTCTGTTCCAGGGAGCATGCAAGATCCATTGAAATGCACGGTGCTATAATAAGATATCTACTGATATATATTTTTAACTAGAAAATAAGAAAACAGCTCAGATTCATATTTAATATTTATTTATTATACATACTGATGCCAGTACCCTTGCTCTGCATCTCTGATAAAATGAAGTAACTAGTATATTTTCATTGAGTGGTATGATTAGCATGCTACTTATAAGCCCTGGTAGGGTGGGTAATGATCTTAGTGTGAAATAATTTAACCAGCTCCTTCTTACTCAAAACTATTAAATAGATGTGACCATTTACTCTAAGGAAAATAAAGTTTTGATTGTATGTGTGCATGCATGGGCTTCAAGCTTCATTGTGAATAAGAATCACCTTGGCAACATATTAAAATATAGATTCTTGGATTTCATATATATGCATTCTGATTCACTTGGAATGGTAGGTGGCCTAGGAATCTATATTTTTATAAAGCATTTGAATGATTGTAATATAACTGGTAGAAACCATACTGTATTAGTCTGTTTTCATGCTGGTGATGAAGACATACCCAAGACTGGGAAGAAAAAGAGGTTTAATGGACTTACAGTTCCACGTGGCTGGGGAGGCCTTACAATCATGGTGGAAGGGAAAGAGGGGCAAGTCACATCTTACATGCATGGCAGCAGACAAAAAGAGAGCTTGTGCAGGGAAACTCCCACTTTTAAAAACATCAGATCTTGTGAGACTCATTTACTATCACGAGAACAGTGCAGGAAAGAGTCGCCCCCATAATTCAGTAACCTCCCACCAGTTTCCTCCCATGACACATGGGAATTGTGGGAGTTAAAAGTCAAGATGAGATTTGGGTGGGGACATAGCTAAACTGTATCACATACTTTGAGTATTAGTCTGTTCTTTGTTTAGTAGAGAGTTAAAAAGCCATAGAGAAAAGTGCATTAGCCCCGACCAGAGAGGGATGTTATATGGGGGTTATAAAAGCAACAGCACACTGAAATGGAAATTGGGCACAAAGGCAAAGCTGAAACCGGGAATCAAGGGTGACAGGGGCTAGAAATGTGGAGAGAGGCTTGGAAGACAATGTTGAGAACCTTGGTCTATTCCATAATTTTCTATGGGATTGGCCTACCTTCTTCAACTAGAAAAGTTAATAGCAATATAAAAATGAAATCTGATTATTAGGGTATTTTCATCTTCCTTTAGTAACTTACATTCATTAGTTTTTCAATGAGTAATTTTTAAATATTTCAGGATGTCAACATGTTGGCATCCTGAAATTTAAGTGTAGGACAGTTTTTGTGTAGGACACAGAAATTTAAGTGTAGGACAGTTTTTGACTTTAGAACAATATCATCCAATTGCATTTAGCATTTCATTTCTAGTTCTATGACAACAAAATTATCTTGTATAGAGGACATGGTAAGTGATGCATCTGGATAACAGAATTTAACTTCACAATAATTCTGAGGGGAATAAAACCTCACATTTTTCCTTAAATCATATAAATACTTATCTATAAATAATTTCTGTTAAATCTATAATCCAAGTTGTTAATGTTTTAGAACTTAAAACCTGTTTAAAAAATTTTATGAAAATGCTACATGTTTTATAATATGGTAGAGAACAACCAGAAGATTTAAACTTCATAGATTTGAAATTTTACAATATGCTGTTCAAATTGTAAATTAAGACTATTAAAAACGCCAGACTTTTCATCTTAGTTTATTATTTCATCTTTCTCCCTCAATCAATCTTATTTAGGGCCAACAAGGGGCTAATTGATTGAATTGAGTTTCTTCTTTTCATCATTTGCTGCCAGGTCTCTGGTGGAAATCCTAATGAGCTGCAAACCAGGCAAACAAATGGGCCAGTAGGCGGGAAGTGGGGAAGGGACAGTGGATATGGAGAGTCTATTGTTCATCCAATCAACCAAATATGTTTTAATTGTAGCAACAATGCCATAAGCAGGCCTGACACAGTCTATTAGTTTGCCTCACTTCATTCTTGTTTCGGTCACTCCACTTCCACCATCAATGAGTCTGAGATTTTTATTTCATTCATTGACAGGAGAGACTTCCCTTCACTCATCTGCACTTTCGGAAGATAAATTCTCTTGAATAACTCAATAGAAGTTGAGTTTGGAGGGAAAATACTATTTTTATTGCAATTAATATCTTGTTTTTAACTTCTCTTATTCCAAGGCATCTAATCTCCATTGGCTTTTGTTAAACTAAACACCTCTGCTGATTTCTGCTTTTTTGTAGGTGATTCGCAAGGGGTGGCTCACCATCAGCAACATTGGCATCATGAAAGGGGGCTCGAAGGGATACTGGTTCGTCCTTACTGCGGAAAGCTTGTCCTGGTATAAAGATGATGAGGTAAGTCACAGAGAGTAACAAAGTTTTCTTGTTAAAGTGTTTCTCATTTTAAATTAATTGATATTATTGTACTATGCAATTTTGAGACAGCAGTCGTTCTCTTTCCGTGAGATTAAGCTTGGAATGTTTGTTTTCAAAAGCACTATTGTTTTCTTATAGATTTAAACTTTTACAATATTCGACCAAATTTCTTTTTCTTTTTTGTTTATTTCTTTGCTGTAACCATATGTTTGCTTACCTGAAGAAATGGAGGTAGGTGTCAAAAGTTGAAAACATCCTTCTTTATAATCATGTCAATGTACTGGTACAGTGAAAACTTTCATTAAAGAAAGTGTTGAAAGACCCAAGGTAATAGAACATTTTAAGAGTGAAATTAATAATATTGATGCAGAGTTAATAAAGCGTTTTGGAATTGTTCCTGTGGCATCTGTCTCAAATGAAAGGCTTTTGAGAATGTCCACATCACTAGTCTTCAAGTGAGTCTCAGATCATTGTTTATACAAATTTTTTTCTTTGAGAATTTGATATCTATGTAAAAGCATGAATTATGGTAATTATAGTGTTCTGGTTCATGTTAGATGTTAATAATTTTGGTCCTGTGACTTACTGCTCATTTAAATTTGATAGCTATAAAAGTGCAAACAAAAAACTCATATTAGTCTTACAGAGCCATTTAAGTGCTAGAAATTGATACCATTAAATGTGAGGGAGCACAGATAGAAATTAAACTATGTCTTGAAAGTTTTAATAGCCCTGGTCTGACCTGATAATTTTTTGGTGCTTATAATGCGGCATGCAAACGTTCGATAAGGATACTCATGATAGCAAAACAATGTACAGGTGAGATTCTCAATTACATGTGGCCACGAAGGGCACGTATTTCAAAGTTAAAGGTTTTTCCTATCTTGGCCTGACATCTTTTGAAAGCATTACAGGGTGCCTTTGTCATTCCTTGGAGGAAAAGTTTCATGTCTTATATAGTACATTTCATTTCTCAAGAGCTCTGTGTGTAATAGTGTGTTGAAAAATATTGGATGATTGGTTGATTGCCCCTAAACTTTCTGCAATAAGGGAAATGAAATCCTGTAGAAATGTCCAAACAAAATACTATTTAAGAGCTTGTATTTAAATTTTTATGTCATTGACCAAAGTCAAAAGTAGATTTGGTCATTGTGATAGTATGAGGGTTAGCAATGGTTTCTTTCCTGTGCTGGCTGCTTAACTATCTCTGTCATTCTGTGGGAAGCTCTAGTTTTAACATAGCTTGAGGAGCTCAGAGACACTCCCTTAGATGTAAAAATCACTAAATAGATGATCTTCTTTGTTGTTCAGTTGTAATAAGGTACCTTCTATTAGATATATTTTCACTCCAAGGATTTAGATGATAATTTATGTGCATTTAAATACATGTAAACCTTGGGACCTTTCTCAGTTATACAAGGCCACAGAAAATATTTTACTAAGGAATCATAATAATGATGGCTAGTGTTTTATATGTATTAATTAACTCATTTAACCATATTCAGCCTTAACTACTACTATTCCTATTGTTGATGAGAAAACTACAAATAAAACAAAACTTTTTTTTTAAAAAAAGTCTTTTTTACAGGACTATTTTCCTTATTGCAGAACATTTAGTCTTGGTGAGGATAACAAACTTACCAAAATCACACAGCTAGTTGGTGGCAAAGCAGAAATTTGAACCCAGGCTGTTGAGCTCCAGAGCCTATGCTTTCAACCACAAATAAAGGCAAGAATCCCAGAGATGCCTGGAGTTGTCCAAGCCAACCTCATCCCACAGAGGACTTATGAAGATGAATTCCAGGCATCTCATCGTTGACATGTTCCTGGGTGTTAGCAGCAGAGACACTGAAGACTCTGGAGTAGCTACTGCTGTTGGAGTGTGGCGTTAGTCTGGCTGTGTGAGTCCTGAAAATAAGTCCATTGGAAGGTATAGGATGCTCCCTGTAGGGAAGGAAGAAGCTTTGAAGTGAAGTGAGCTCATGGTTATTGGCTCATCTCCTCTCCTCCAGATTCAGGATAATTCTTTACAAAATCACTGCCCTTGTAGCTTCCTCATGAGTACTTGATTACAACAGATGGAAAATAAATATGCACACTTATAATATTAACCAAGTGCCATGAACAGTCCCACTCTGTGTGCTGTGTATAACCAGGGTATAGTGTGGAAGGTCGTTGGGGTCAGGGGAGAGTGGAAATGATCCTTGAAATGGAATTATTTAGATGAAAAAACTCTAGGAAAGTGTAGTTTTATCCATTTAGATCATTTTAAGAAAGAGGAAATGACATAGTTACTGCTCTATGGAGCTAACAAGCAAGTAGAATAGTAATACAATATCAGATAGTAAATGCTCCTAAGAAAATAAAATGGGGCATTGAGTTAGAAAGTGATAGGGGAGGGGTCTTTAGGTTTGGGTGATTGGAAGGAAGTACCACTTGAGCAGAGACTGAGGTGATGCACTGTGCAGAAGATTTTGCTGAAGAATATTCCAGGTAGAGGGAACAGTAAGTATAAAAACCCTGGAGATGGGATCCAGCAGGAAGTCTGTGACTGTAACATAGGAACAGTGGGGGAGAAAGGCAGGAGATAAAATCAGAGGTACCAGTGGATGGGGACCTTATCAGTCCCTACCCAATGATTTGGATTTTATTACAAGGATAATTGAAAATGACTGGAGTGTTCCAACAGGTTGTGACATGATTGGATTGATGGTTTAGAAGGATTACCCTGGCTGCTGGATTGTGCATAATAAGTGGGATGGGGTGGATGTGTGGAGGGAGTGGGGATGGCTAGCATGGAAGAAGGGAGACCAGGTTGGAAACTCTGACCATGGTCCAGGCAAGTAGCTGGTGGTGAGGGTGCAGAACACTTAAGTTCAAGGTAGCAAATTTATGGGCTACACACAGCTATGATTGAGTCACTAGCTTCTGTTTCTTTTTCCTCAAGAAACAAGATAGGAAGTTCTCATCATTAAGATCATCACTGAGACTGAAAGCTGGCCTTCATGATTTAAGCAAGTATAATGACTAGGGGGAATGCTACTTGCAACCACAATTCAAACTCAGTGATGATCTTAATGAGGAGGATCATCACCATAATGACTAACAGTTATTGAGTATTTATAGTTCACTGAGCACATTATTTACATTCTCCATTTTAGAGATGAAGAATTGAGGCTCAAAGAGAATGAGTAACTTAGCTATGTGCTAAGTGTCAGTGCTATGTTCTTAATCATCTGAACATTTCCCAACAATTACTTTCTGAACACTTGTTATGTACCAGGCAGTGTCCTAATCACTAAGGATAAAATGATTAGCAAGGAATTTATGGTACCTATTCTTATGAAGACTCTTTCCCAATAAAGCAAACATACAAATGAATAGGAAAACCTATCAGATACTGATTACAGGCTACGAAGAAAATAAAGCCAGTGATGAGTTGACATAGAGTGTCTGGGATAGAGGACACAGGTAGGGGGTACTTTACACTGGGTGGTCAGAGAAGGTTTGTGTTAACGTTCTGAGGCAGGATTGAGCCTGATGAATTTAAGGAGTGTAATTAAGTCCAGTGTGACTGGAACAAAAAGAGAAAGGTACTCTAAAGATGAGGATTTTGATGTTAAGAATTATGAGAAGTCTTTGAAGTTTTTAAGCTGGAGAGTCACATGATAAGATTTGAATTATTTACTGATTCCTTTGGTTGTCTTGTGGAGAATGGATTGGAAGAGGGCAAAACTGGACTGGGGAGTTACTAGAAAGCTATCGCTTTCTACATCTATTGTGGTCTGCATAGATAATGGTAGCTTGGGCTGGGGTGAGTTGTTGGAATTTGATAAAAATGAATGGATTTAAGAGACGTTTTTGGAAGGTGAAAATTGACATGAACAACTCATCACACATGCTAAGAGTTGCAGCAAACTGTAAGCCTCTTGAGACCAGGAGCCATTGTTTGTTCCCTGTTCTACCACCAGGGAACACAGCACTGATAGGAGGCACTAACTAAATATTGATTGAATAAAGGTGTCACTGAGCAAATGAATGAATAAATGCAGCATAATAATTAATCACATCCTGGCATATCAAGTGTCAAAATTAAATTATTGAATTACAAAATAAAATTACCATTAAAGGTAGATTGTCTTAAATTGTCTTAAATTTTGTTAATTTTCATCATTGAAGGTTAGTGGTTTTTTGTTTTTGTTTTGTTTTTTTTTGTTGTTGTTGTTTGTTTGTTTTTTATCCTCTGATTATATAAATGTGACTTCCTGTATTGAAAATCATTTAAACAGAAAATTAATTTCCCAATGTTGTTTTCATACATTGCCCATATATGTTGTACAGTTTTGGAGAGGGATTTAGTAAAAAGCAAGATGTGAGAATAAAACAGAAACTATCACATCAAAAGTTTTTTGAAATGGATTTTTAATCTAGATAATTTTACATTAATACTTTAAAATCAGACTTGAAAAAAATGATGGCTTTTCTTTAACTTATGTCTAAAATGTGAATTTTAGGAGACTGGGAGACTCTGAGTCAAGTAGAAAAGAGCTTATTTTTTCTTAAAACCAATGAGAAATTTGTTTTAAAAGTACATAAATGTGTAAATTTTAAGAGATAATTCAAATCTCTTTAGAAAGGGGACTCTTAATTTATGTACAATAAAAGCACTTTGTCAATATTTATTCTATTTCTATAGCACAGTGTGTAAAGATTTATATCATAATGAGCTACTCCTAGGCAAGCAGAATGCAACATAGGCGTTTCCAGTGGAAATCTACTAACCTTATACTAGTGAGGAAAACCCAACATCTGCATTGAAATAAGGACATTCTTTGGACTCTTAAGAAATTACAGGCCTCATTTTTGTGGGTTGAAGTGTTTGGATAACTTGATAAGGAGATTATATAATTCCCTTATAGGGATATTTACTTAGCATTGTTTTTATTTTGTAACAATAACAAATGACAAATGTAATTTCAGAAATAGGAAACAAAATGACAGTTATATCCCTGGATGACCAAAGTTGTGAGATGAAGAAGTTATAGAAATATTCAGCTCTCTTTCTAGTTTCACTTATACTCTTAAGATTGTACATATTTCCTACCAGATCTGCACACTCCCTGTGGTGGAGAAGGTCAGCGTCGACCCTGTGAACACTATTCACACTCCTTCGTTAAGTTGTTTAGTTAGCCAAAACTTAGATATTTTCACAAAAGTCCCAGTAAATATTGAACTTTAATCTACTTATATTACTTAAAATTCTGCATGATCATAGTTGTGTATTTTTTTACATACATAAACTATCTGATGTTATTCTTTTTAATATAGAATTATTCATACAAATATTTCCATGTTCTAGCATTATCTAAAGATTTATAACTTTGAAAAAAGAGTACTTATTCAATAAACCATAATGGCAAATCCTATTCCAAATTTATTAAAAATGAATTTAGATTCAAACCCACTCCCCTATATGCATTATTTGTCCTACTCAAAAGTTTATCCTGGAAGAGCAATATTATCCTTTATATTACCCTTTCCCAGAAGAGAAAATATTTAAATGTGCCTCATTTTATGACTTTAAAATACATACAAAACATTCTTTAAGCATTTTTTGAAAATTGAGTAAAAAATATTTAACAAAAAAGGTGTTAACTTTATGTTTTAAGGAAAAATGTTGAAAATGTTATCCTGGGGAGTCTCACTTTAGGATGACTCTGCTGCCGTCCTAGCTTTCCCTTTGGAGTCTGAAGGACGGGTGTAGTCTCCTTAATGTTCTGGCTAGGTCATTGTCTCATTCTGGGAGCTATCAAGCACTCTCCTGAGACTGCCTTGCAGGGTCCAGTAGAATAATTCCATACGTGAACTCTCATATGCAGCATTTGCAACAGGTTGTACAAGGCATTTAAGATTGGGTAGAACGATGTCGATATTCTGTGAGTCATTTTTATATTGTCTTCCTGTTTATATTCTACGTTTTGTGAGTATTGTTTAGGACTTTATTTGCTAGTAATGGAACTTTTATTTAACGTAAAAATCTGCATCACACAATGTATCTTGCAAAAGCAGAGATGAATTTTAGCAGATGACATATTGCCATAAGACAAGATTGTTTAAATGAGAGAAATTTAACTTTGATCATATTTTTGCTTTGTAGTTTTGCCCCATCATTCAGTTTTTTTAATTAAAAAAACTATAATGTCAGGTTTGGTTAAAATATCATTGTCAGAAAATTTGAAACTCACTGGGCTCTTAGCCTTAAGACAGACTTTCATTTTAAAAATAAAATAGCTGAATGAAAAATAGTTTGCTTTAGTTCAGAATACATACATAAAGTGTTTAATAATTAAATGTGAAGAAACGGTTTTGAGTACCCTTGTGTTACATTTTTTTAAGCTTGACCAGAATCTTTCTAAGAAAGATGAAAATTAATTTTAAATACTGAAGCTAAAACATGTTAATGAACTAAATAAAAGTTGACACATTTCTAATTGTATCCATCTTCCCACCTTTTACCCTTAAGTATTTAAGATATTCATAGACAAAAGCCATCCCTTATCATTTCACTCCAGTCAACAGTGCATAAACTGAAGTTTGGATATTTTCTCAAAAGATGTGGCAAAATATACATTTCAAGTGCATTAACCACTTTCCTTACGCTTCTGAAGATAAATGAATTGCCTGAACATCTCAAGATCTTGAAAGTTTATAGTGATGGAAGCATAGGTTGCAAGTGAATGTGTTGGCCTTGTAAATTCTACTCCTAAAACTGTAGCATCTGTAGCATAAGCGCCTTCTTAATGAAAGAGTGACGCAGTCATAAATTTATGTATACCATGACGCATGGAAGTATCAAAGTTTCAACTTTCCATGTGTCAAAAGAGGAGAAGCTATTGTTTTAATATAGTTGAACATTATGTTGGAAATAGTAGTCTTTTCACTGTGTTTTACCCAGACCCAGACTGGCAGAGGTAACTCAAAGTAGTTGATCCTTTGGAGTACTCTTTTCCTCCCTTTTCGTCTGTCTTTGCACCCTATCCCCTTAAAAATAAATCATGACATAGAAAACCATATTTAGTGTATGGACGAGAATTCTTAGAATAATTTTTTCTTTGTCAAGCATCAGACTGAAGTTATATTGTTCTGTTATATTGAGTTTCTATATTGATGTAGGGTACTGCAAAGCTGTGTACAATAAATGTCAAGGATAGTGATTTACTGACAACAATTAGGAAAAGAGAACTATAGAATGCACAGGAACATTTTCAGAAATGGGTTTTATTATATTTCATAGGCACCACTCACTTTACTTTTGGTGGGTTTTAATACTTGAATCAAAATAAAATAATACATGAGTTAAGTATTAAACCAACAGATTAAAGCCCCAGGCCCCAAGCCCCTCATTTTGGTTGTAGCTCTTGGTGTAGATGCTATGGTGTGAGGGCTGCTTTCTTTCAATGGCTGGTTGTCATTCAGGCTGGGTTGTCATGTGACTGCCTGTCTGTGCCTGCTGTACAGGTGAGCGGATGTTCTGCACAGCAAGTGTAGACAGGCAGACACATGACAACTCTGTCCAGCCAGGCCCTTGGTTCCTTCAGGTTTCCTTTGCTCATAGACAGATACAATCAGCCTGTTTTCCAGATTTGGTGATTTTGGAGAGTAAGGGGAAAGGGAGAAAAATACACAATATAATTAAACATTAAAACATTATGGAACTAAAAACACGTTAGACTTTTGACTTTATTCAGAAAGTACATTTATACATTTGTTCCAAATGTGCTAACATGGATAATTTGCATAACAGAAAACTCACATTAAAATTTTAGGAAAAAAAGAGATTAAACACAAGGTTTTTTCTTAAATCCAATTCATATTAGTACTGGCCCACATGTAGTCAGAGTTCAGAGTAATTGAACCAGATGTTTTTCCTCTTTGCAAAAAACTGCATATTTTAATACTGAAGTTAAAGATAAAAACTATGTTTATACATGTTTCTTTTAGTAGATAAGTACAATAACCTTGCCCATGAAAAAGAAAATTACCATTGACATGGAAACAGCAGCCCTTTTCAAAATAATGAGCCTAATGTATTTGGCAACCCAAGCTGCTGACTTTGGTATCTGATGCTTTGATAATAGGATTTTACAAGGGAATATGTTTTTACCAATTATATGTTAAACAACAGGAACCGATTTAAATATCTCATTTTCCTTTTAAATGCAAAGTTTCTAAGTGTGGATGTGAAATCAAATTAAAGGCAGTTGTGAGCTTAAGTTATCCACCTCTTAATTAACTACAGGGACATGCTGTGAATCAAAAGGGTATAAACTGGAAGGTTGTTACTCACAGTGATGCTCAGAATGTGTTTTGGATATAGTTAGTGCAACATAGTTACAAAATAGTACCTTAAGAAAAGGCAGAAAAGGCAAATTCATTTCATATCCAAAAAATTAAAACCAGATCCTTTGAAAAATTTTCTATAATTTATATGAGCTAATAGTGTTAAATATGCAGATACAAAATTTAATTCTGGTGAGTCGAGAATAATTCTACTATTTTAATATCAATTATCAATTCACATTTGTAGAAGTATTAAGCAAATTCCCCTCCCCTTTTAAAAGCAAAAATATCCAAATAGTAAAAATTCCAGTAAGTAGGACTTCTTAAAAAACACAGCACCAAAAAACAGTATTGTCCACAGATTGTACAATTAGACATTTTCTCAAAGAACTTTAAGAAAAACAAATAGTTTGTGATTTATCTTTAATTGTAAAATTCTGAGAAAATAGCAAATAGAAACTTAACGGAAAGCAAAATAGTTTTTAGATACTGAGAAAATGACAATTTTCTACAAATCTGGACTTTTATGCAGTGATTAGATAAGGTAATGTTTTAACAAAAGCTGATAAGTGCCATTTTCTGTGTACTTATGTAATTTCAAGAAAGTAAATTTCTGATTCTGTTTCTGGCCATCACTTCCGAGTAAAGGAACTTTTTTTTTTCCTTAACGGAATAATAAACATGAGTAAACTTGTCTGTTATTTAAATAGCTACAAGGTTAGAGTATGCCAAAAACCAGTGCCTTAAAATACTATTGTGTTACTGTTGCTGCATTCAGTGCAACAGAAAGTAATTATAGAGTGATTCACTTACAAAGAGTATAGTGGTGGAAATTAAAAATTACTAAAATTCTTTATAACTTTTCCTCTCTCTCCCATAAATAATTTGATCCAGTTAACTCTGCTCAATTAAAGGAATGATGCATGCAACCTGAAAAAATAAAAAGAAATATTTGTGAGTTTGTATGTTATGCTTTAATATAAAACAGTTTTATTAAGGCAAGATATAAAAAAATTTTTGATCCAGAAAAACCACAACAGTTTTTCAGGGGGAAAAAAAAATCTCGCTGAAAATGATTGTTCTACTCATAAGGCTTTTGGACACTTTATGTTTCTGATAGATTTTTAAAACACACTTACAGTAAGTATGTGACATATGCACACTTCATAGTTATATTGAACCTGCCCCTAAACTTGTTAAAAAGATGAAAGACTGAAAACCATATTGACTTTTTTTTAATCTCCCAAATTATAGGTTGGATATTAGTTTATTATTACTTAAAATACTAGCTAAAATATAAAACAGCTATTTGTATTATTATCATACTATGTAATTTTTAGCATGGTTATTATACCTTGTTTTCTTTTTGTCTTTTATTTCTTAAGGAAAAAAATGTAAGAAAAGAATTATCTTCTAAGTCTTCTGTAGTAAAATTAAACCAAAGCAACTCCAGGAAACTGGCTGTCACGCTAAGTCAAAAAATTCAAAATGAAGATTTTTTTCCTAATTTACTTGGTTATCTCTATCTATTAAAACTGACAAAAATTATTCATAAGAGACCTTTGAAAATTGGTAAATATTTATATCTACTTAATTTACAGAACATGAAAGTAAAAAGGGATTTGAATTAAGAAAGTTTCTATCTTAACTCAGGAATTTCCTGTCTTAGGTTAAAGCCTGACCTTCCAGTTATTTTAAGCCAGGATTTCTGAGTGATGGTCTCTTAGTTATTATTTTGACGTTATTGTGATGGGTGGGCTTTTCTGCTTAGAGCAGGGTAAAGTGCATTGTTTATAAAGAGCGGATCCCTTATAGAGTAAGTGAAAGCTTGGCGTCTCTTTAGCGAGCATGGACGCTTGTGGATGAGTGAATTTTTTTACATTACCAAGTTGTACTTTTTATATCTTATAACAGCTTAAGACTTCAACCAAAAAAGTGGGAAGAATTCTTTCATTGGGATTTTTATGTCTAAACTATTTCCCACAGAGTGAAATACTTGGGTGGTCTGTAGGCAAGAGGTGGGGGTAGATAGTATATTTTGGTCTTTTACAAACATAAACATATTATCTGGGCCGAAAGCCCGAATGCCAAGCAGGAAGGATATTAAGCCTATTGACTAACTACAGGAAAGTGATCAGCGTGAAACTTTGTCCTATAGTAAACAATCTTTCTTTGATTTTGAGATCTGTGGCCTAAAAGAAAAATGGGTTTGAAAATTGAAGTACACCGTTTTCAATTGATCCTTTTCCAATTAAGACATTATGGTGTTGAAGCTAAGGCTCTGAACTTCCTTTTGCTTAGATGGCGGAAAAGTCCTTTTAACCCAGTACCTAGTCCAATTTATCAATCGTTCACATGCTAAAATGAAAAATAATTATGAAATTTCTATGAAATGTAGTTTGGACAGACCCTGAAACAATTTCTCTTCATGACCATGTATAATGTTTAATTTTAATACTTACACTTACCATTACATCCAGGGGTAGTTTTAGTTGAAGATGCTCACTGTTGGTTAGTTTCCTCTGGAATAGATTCCATGATCCCTAAAATATTTGTATATCTCCTTATAAAGTAATATGAAAATAAAATTAAACATTTTTCTAATTTACCTGGATATAGATACGGCTATAATGTATATAAATGTGGGCATGTGTACCAGCGCATAAACTACAATCCTGCCTTCATTCAGCAGAGCTTTATAAAATGAGCTTTTACTTTTGATCTTTAATTTAGCCCATATAATTGAAAAATAAGTACTATTCCTTTTCATTTGTTAAAAGTTTGCCTCAAAAATAAGTCGCTAGAGCCACATCAAGCACGTGCAGGAACTCCTTGGTTATCCTTTTACAAAGTAATCCTTATATTTCTACTCTTGTACTTATGCCAGGGGCACCCTTATGTCCCTTCTATCTCCAGACCGAAAGTCATCCTGAGGGAGAAAATAGGTGAGGGACCCGTAGGGATTCATTTCTTTGAAACAAAAAGACCATTTAACATGAAGAAAGAAATTGAAATTAAATATACATTAAATGAAAGCAAATTATGAAGTGTAATCATTTCTAGAGTTAAAAAAAAAAAACAACCAGAAAATTTGAGAAAACTTAAACATTACCAAAGTACCTTGTTAGCTATTCTTCTTCAGTAATTGTATCAATTAGAAAAAATATATTTCTTGAAAAAATGAGCTCCTCTAAGTTACTTTTTTAAAAGTTTTCTTATGTAAAAGAAACTATATAGATTTTTAACGTCTCATTTGTTCTGCTAAAAATAGTTAATATGGAACTCTGCAAGTCACAATAGAAAATGAAAGGATGACTTTACTATATCATCTAAGTGAAAGTAGCTAAATTTCTCCTTGCTGTGTATATTTTAACTAATAATCATGAATATATAAGAATACTTATGTTTTCTTTATACACATTTTGGGGTGATCAGAAGGGTAATTTTTAAAGTAAGTTGTTTTGACAAAAGAAAGCTTAGGGAACCTTTTATAATAAAATATTTTGCTAAAGAGAACTTGAGTCAATTTTTGAATTGTTGCAAAATGTATAACTTAGAAAAGAATTTGTTCAGGAACCACTGTAACTTTAAAGGACAAAAGAGATTACATTTATTTTTCACAAACCCTCTAGAAGAGATGTTTTCATTATATAGAATTGTTTGGGAATTGAACTAAATGGGGGTTAAGAAAATTAGTGATGAGGCAATAACATTTTTCCAGAACTTTCTTTAAGGGACCCACCTCTAAAGTTCAGCACAGATCACATTGCAATCCAGACTTGCTCTATTATTTTCTCTATTAGGATTTCATTCAGCTTGAGGGTTTTCTTCCCTCCCACCTTCCTCCCCCTCTCCCACCCTCCTTCACCTCCAGGACAGCTGGAAATTGACCAAAGAAAACTTCTGCCTTCGTTTACAAATTCCTTTTTTATCAGTGGGTTTCTAGACAAAGTGCCTTATCATTTTAAATGCTCGGAGAAGTGGAAGCATTGTAAGCTATAGGCAAGAGGGCTCAGCTGAGCAGCAAGTATCAATCACTCTTTGATTAAAAAAAAAAAGTGAAAGATATTTACAGGGATAGCTGAAGATAGATTTTTATTTCCTGATTTATTCAATTGCTGACTCAATAAGTTGTGGGTTGGCGCTCTTCTCTGGGCAAATCCCATCTGCATTGTCTGGTAGGCAAGACTTGGCAGGTTCTTCTTTTATTGTTAGGTACTATTATTCCTGGTGTTTATATTATAGAAGGAAATCTTCAGAAAAGCACTATCCATTTAGCATTTAAAAACCAGCAAGTATTCTTTACTTTGGGAAAAATGACTTCAGTCCTGGGATGTTAAAAGTTACACATACAGCCTTCATCCATATACGTTTTTAAATCTCTGAATTATTATTAAATATTTCAGAAGTAGCCTCATTAAGCTATTCTTAAGTGTCTGGAGTGAGTTTTTTCATATTTCATTTTGAAGTGGGAAAACCTTTACACTTAAGAAAACACTCGAATTATCAATCTTCAGAAAAAAACCAAAAAAACAGTGAATCGCTATATACCACACACTTTCGCTCTTTTAAAATTAAACACATCTCTACCCATCACACATGTACCTCTGTTTCCCTTGCATGTTAACACAAATCATGGACTCCCCACCTAGGTTCCCTTGGTCACAGACCAGGTGAGCAGTCAAGAAGGCCTTACCCGCTGGTCTTCCTTTCGGCAGTCTTTTCTCAGCAGTGTCCCCGAGGGCTTCTTGGTCCCTAGTGTGCAAAACCTGTGAAGAAAAACACTGGATATGAGATTCAAAAAAGGAGCAAACAAATGTCTTCTCCTTGGAAACAGCCCATTTTGTCCCCAGCAGTCCATGGCGTTGCTCTCCCTTGCCCAGTCTAACCAATGTGCAGACTACTGTACAACGGCATTGTCCTGAACAGGTAGTCTGAACACTGGGGCGACGGAGCAGGATCTCCAGAAGCTTCCTTCCATGTACTTAAAATCCTCTCCCGGTCCTCAGGAAAAGCCTCCCTTCCTGCACCAGGGGTTGCATTCAGCTTTCCCCCCTGAATTCTGCTGCGCTGACTGAGACACACTCAAGGGCTGTGATTTCCAGTCTTGACGTGGCACATTTGCTGCAGACTGGGGAACTGGCAATGAATTTAGGACCAGGAAAAGGGGGAGGGCTGGGCTGGAGAGTCCATATATGGGATGATGTCACCCTGGGGAGGTTTGGGTATGCGCTGTGCCGCTGGAGAGACCGCTAGAATCGCCTGCTCTCAGACATGGGTCTGTGCATAAAATGGTACCAGATGTTTTAGTGTAACGTTAAGCAGTCATTTCATCTTCAGGCCAGATTTTTTTCCTCAACTGGGCAGGAAGTGGGCCCCAGTATGGAAAAGCTGTAAAAAAAAAAAAAAAAAGAGTCAAGATGTACAGTTCGGCTGTGGCCAACTGAAAGTGAGTTAGTGTAGATGTACAAATTTACTGTCTGACCCAGGCTAGAGAAGTAATTTGAAGATAGAGGGTAGATAAAATAGTAAACAGAAAGTTGAACACTGGAAGGCAGAGCTCATTTGGAAACCTTTTTGAGCTTTCCTGTGGCACTTTGTTTTCTGGTATTTCACTCGTCAAAAAGGGCAGATAAGTTTCTCTCTCTCTCTCTCTCTCTCTCTCTCTCTCTCTCTCTCCGTCTCTCTTCCTCTCTCTCGCTCCCCCCTTCTCTCTCTCCTCCTCCCTCCCTCCCCCATCCCTCTCTCTCTCTCTCTCTCTCCCCCTCCTCTCTTTCACTCCTTCTCTCTCTCCCTCCTTCTCCTGTCTGTTGGATCTGTCAGCAGCTTGCAGGCTGCTCTAGACTTGAACAGTAATTATAGCAACTTCCTGAAAGTGAAGCCCCCATGAAAAGTCTGGAGAAATGTTCTTTGTCATAGCCTCTACATGAGTAATTAGTTCCACATGTGGCCTTCCTAGTTTCCCTCAGCTATTCTGGCTGGCTCTCTGAATGCTGTGCTATAGTTTGACCTAAAGAAACGTTAAAGTTTTTATTTGAAGCATCCACTACGAAATAACGACTCAGGTCTAACAAATCGCCTCTGGTAGATCCATGCCGTTAGGTATAGCATTGTTTTTCACTGTTAATTCCTGATTCTGTTTTGATACTTTTGTTTTGTTTTCATGGTATTCTGTGGCTTAGTTTTATCTCTGATTAACTAAATCTGTTGAAATTTGCCAAGTACCGCTTGACCAAAGGTTATAAGATATCAGCCCACTGGCATCTACTTTTCTTTCCGTGTTGTGGCTGTTTTCAATTATATATACTGTTGAATATTCTGAATATGTAGTTCTCTCACTTTCCCTCCGTAGGATTCTGATCAAAGCTAGAGTCACCTCAAACAAGAGCTTGATTAATTGCCCTTCTAAAGATCAAAATGTGAGAAAATTTCTAGGTAGCTCCCAAATTTAATTTGACTAACCAAACTAAGAAACTTAGCATCCTTTAAAGAAGTACAGCCAAAGCGATTCATTTCCACTGGCCTTCTGAAATGCTTTTTAGAAATAGAAAAATATATCACTTATTTATATGCTGCATTGTATATTTCAAAAAGCTTCAAGTGAGTACTGTCCTAAAGCATTTGCTTTTCATAAAATGACTTCTTTTGATTCATTAAATAGCACACTACTAAAGAGTTCAAAAGTTATGATAAACCCTTGTTATTTTGTGAGGAAGATTAAATAAGATAAACATGAATGATCTGGCATCTTAGCATGGAACAGAGGTTAGCACTGGGTATACCATTCATAGAAATATTTATATCATCAATAGGAGTCAGAGGAATGACTTTATATCACTGTACTTTTACTTCCATACTTGTGTCTTTAGGGCCTATTCAATAGTGCTTGCACAAGCCCTGTAAGACTCACCTCCCCTTTTTCCCTGTCACTGCTTGCATATTACTGGAAATAATGTAAATGTGACTACATACAATCTAGTAGTTGTATTACATGTGGATACCAACTCCATTTTATTTTTTAAAGTATCTGTGTGTTTACTCACATGAAGTCTTCATAGAGGAACCATAAACCACTGAGCCAGTAGTCAGCCAGCATTCCAGGAGTAGGCCTCCTTCTGCCACAGAAAGTGAAAGCCTTTCTTCTGCCCCCTTCCATTTAGATATAAGACATGCCTTGGAAATTTTTGTCAAGGCAAACAAAAGGGGTTCTGATCATATTGCACCATGATTTCCCCTTAGTCCATACATCTATATGCCCTCAAATGGTTCTACTACCTACACCAAATAGGAATCTTATGATATTTCAATCAAAGGACTTAACTTTTTACTTATCTTTATGACTTTCTAAACATTTTAAGGAATTTTCTCCAGAGACAGCTATAGAAATTGAGTTCCCCTTAGAATATATGTCCATCTCCTTGAGTTTCCAGTTAACTGAAGTGTTTGAGGGTGTTCTTGCCTCCAAATAGTTCAACAAATATTTATTCTCGCCTACTCACCTGCTAGTCACAATACCAGGGACTGGGCATACAGAGATTAAGATCTGACTCCTGCCCTCAAAAAGCTCACACTTACATAAAACGTTAGGAATACACATCTGTGACCAAGTTCTGTTTAAAAAGTTGGTCATTCTGCTCTGAAAAGTCCTTGGCATTGATTTGGAAATGCCTTAATAACTTTTCTTATGTCTGTAAAGTTATCACTTGAATACCCAAAATGTATTGGGCCCTAGAAAGCAAAGTTGGACATGACAAATACTTGACTTTGAGGAACTAAAGTTATTTAATTTGCTTATTTCAAATGTTGTTGACCAAAGTGATTATTGAATCAATAGATGGTTTTGGGTGACTACAAAATATGCTCTATTTTAAAGTGTTATGAAAAGGAAACACAGTTTCAGTTAGTTATTGTTACCAATCTTGGCACATTTTTATGACTTTGGAAATTCTCAAATTGAAACCAGGACTGAGGCTTCTTTCTATGTACCTCTAAAGGGGCAGGGTTACTAGTGTTTACAATTATTTTGTGATATCCAGATATGCGCACTTCAGCTAATATTTATATAGCCTTAATTTTTTTTTTTTGTTACAAGATTAGTGCACAAGTTCAAACAATAGAGAGGTATGTCAAGAAAAAAATTAATCATCATTATCCCTTCCAACTTCTTATCCCTTTCTGTCTTCCCAAACTAATGGTAACTGTTTGGCATGATTCCTTTGACTACCTTCTCAATAGTCATTTTACAGCCTCTTTACAGATTACAAAATCCATTCACGTATAATGTATTAGTTTCTTATGATAACCCTATAGTGTAGCTATTATTATCCCCATTCTATTGATGATAAAATTAAAGCTCAGAGAGCTTAAACATTACTTCATCAGAGTCCACAAATGGCAGAACTAAGAGTTTTTTTCTAGCACCAATGCTTGTGCTCAGAAGAATATTGTCAACCTACAGAAACAACGTATTCCTCTAACAAATTCTTATAGTGCTTGTATTTCCTGTTATTAAAATGCCAATTAATTACCTGCTGTGCTTTCACAGTTTTATACTGAGATGTTACCTGTACTATTTGTTATTTTATGTATTTGAACTTTTTTTTCCTAGATAAAGTATAAGCTAATTGAAGGCAGGAAAAATATATTTGTATTTCTTTTGACTGGCTGATTGTAGGCCATTCAGTAAACTGTAAAAGAATGAGTAAAGAGCTATATGGTATGCATGTGGTTTCTGGTCAAATATTCGTCATGATAGTAACTTAGGAATTACAGCTCTCTTAAAAAAATCATAAAAAACATAGTGTGCTTTTAATATTTATGTATGTGTCTGCAACTACCATACCAGATTGAACTATTCTTTTTGAAATAAATGTAAACATTGAGCCAACCATATTTCCTTGCTTATTTTTGGCCTTCTAATCTTCTGGAAGCATCCTGTGCAGCTACCAGTCATACAATCTTGTGTGAAAAGCAGGATCTAACCAAGTTGTAGTATTTCCTTTCTCCTTTTCTCCTTCCCAGTTTGTAGCTAAGATAAAAATCTAGCTGACCTTCGTTCATTGCTAATTAGAGAAGATAGCCCCACTTAGTTTGGCTTTATGTTGTGTGGATTAGCACTTTTTTTTTTTTTAATTGGAGGCAATGCAGTCCCCTAATCTCCTGCATTTCCTATTTTGTTAGGGCCCAAAGGACTAGATATGTTGTAGCAGAGCGTTCCACTTTTCTTCCCTTGCCTGAATCACAAACAAATGGCTTCCCTCAAATCACTGCAGTGAAGTGCCTTCTTAGGCAGAGATGCAACATCAGCCTGTAAAATAGAGGAGAAATATTTCAGAGGGGTAAGAGATTTTCCTTCAACAACTGAAAAAGAAGTTAAATTAGAAAGCTATAAATTATCAACTTAATGCAACTGAGTTTACAATCTTCAGAAAGTTTACAAAAGACAAAGATTGTGAGAGAATTGATTTTAAAACGTACATTTACAGACGCATGTTTTGTTTTTGCCTGTCTCTAAAATTTCCATTGCTGAGTCTGTTTATTTAGAAATAAGCTCCTAACCAAAAGCAGTATATATTTTATGAACATTCTTTCCTCAAATCAATTGAGAAAGCTAATGTTACGTCTTTGAGTTTTACTAACCACTGGCGTGCACAGCAGCCATTTTTATATTTCAGTAACATAATACGTCCAGCAGACAAACCTTAAAAACTCTAGCTCTATTGGATACCAGTCACAAGAAAGGAAATATATGATTTATGACTCCAGTAAAATTGGAAGCACTGTCTTGAGATCTTTAGGGAAAGGCAAGTTAAAGGGATTAGAAAATTGTTGCTGGCCTTTTCAGGCAGATTTTAAGTGAGAGCGTACTAGGAGTGTAGTCTGCTGCCTGCTTCCACCCTCAAAAGCTGATAAGCATCATCTGAATGCTATGTGCTGCGAGCTCCGTTGAATTCCGTGTTACAATCAGACTTTAGAACGAGGACTGGTTCCCTTGGACAAGAGAAACATGGTGTCGTCAGGTCACTGACAATTTTAGAGTATTGACTCCTGATGTCTTTTGGCATCACCAGCATTTTATTTCCTTAGTGTGACTCAAACATGAATATGCATGATATCCAAAAGAAAAAATATCTGTATGTGCATAATATAAGGACTCAGAAACTACTTTTTTTTTCTGCAGGGGTGGAGAAAGTACCCTTTCTGTGGATGGGGATACAAGTTAAGCATAATGGCTACAAGGATGCATGTGTGTGAAGGGACGCTTTCTGCTTTACTCAGAATACCTGCAATTATGCAGTAGGTCATTTTAGAAGCTCTACGTCTTTAAGTAATGATAGGCATACTTGTGCAACACATAGCACATTGCCTTTATTTTAGGATTTTAATCTTCTGGTATATACAAAAGGGGAAACCCAAATTACATGAATTTCTAAAAGGGTTTGATCCAACATAAGTCTGTTTAGTTGTGTCCATTATAAATATGTTAACTAGCCTTCTCAATTCTGTTCAGTTTCCAGAGAATTTATTCTAGCTTCTAAGGACATATGAGACCATATTAAAATACTTCTATTCACACCATCATGGAAATTTGCTTTACTTTTACATACCAAAAAAAGTACTTGGCATATAAATTGGTTCATGTCGAAAGGTTATTTATAGGTTGCAAATGGGTATTAACCACATATCTTTATAAACACTTATTTTAGTATTAATCAACTAAAAGTGATTTCCATTTGCCACACAGAATCAGATTCAGTGCCACTTCACTTCCACTCAGGATGAGAGTACAAAAGCTATAGAGGTAATAACATATACTGTTTTCTGAATTTAGAGGTTTGTTTTGTTTAGTTAGTATTTTCTTTTGAGCACTTATTTTATGTCAGCGTCCATGCTAGTGTCTTTCACATGTGATAGAATTTAATCCAGCAATTCTGAAAGGTAGGATCTCTCCATGGTTACAGATGAGGAAGCAGAAGCTCAAGGAGGCAGTGTCGTGTGGGTATTCTGGAGCCAGCTGGCATGGGTTTGAATCCTGGCTTCACAGCTTGTTATGATGCTTCCTTGGCAAATTATTTAACTTTTCTGACCTCTGGTTTCCTCATCTCTAAAACAGAAAAGAGCGTAGAACAGGGCCTGGCCCAGACCTAAGCTTTATGCAGGTAAGCCTGCTGCGGGGCGCACCAGTCACCCGGTCTTTATGCTCACTGACCCCCTAGGTCTGGTGTCTCCAAAGCTTAGCCACAGCAAAGCAAACACTGTTCAGGAAGAAAGTACGTTATTTTCCTCAAGGCTTTTATAATCTCAGTGAGTAAATGCGTTGTGAGTATGAAACAAATGAAAATAGAAAAAAAAAAAGCTTGATTCTGAGGGAATGATAACAGGATTGTTTTAAAAACACTGTAATGGAAGCTGACTTCCTAAGATAACCCTTTGGAGAATCTTGTTGAAAAGCCATCATAACCTTTCTCACTCTTGTGTTTATCTGGTTTTACTACAGATCTACGGATGGATAGACTGATAAGTAGGTCTAGATATATGTGCAATTGTATGTGCAAATGTATGTGAGCATATATAGGTGTATATAGTATATGTAAATATGTATATAAATGTGTATGTATTTATGTATATATTTAAAGTAAACCAGATCATCTCTATATAAGAATTATTAACGTCAAAATAAATTATTTACCCCTTTTAAAGTAATATTATTTTAAGCCTAGGGCATGTGCAGTGCTTTTTGTAATCTTAAAAGTTAGTTTTAGTGTATACACATTTCAGTCTTTTTTATTTTTTTTAACTTTTGCCTGTCAGAGCTTCATAGCGATAGTTAAAGGTTAACATAGAAATATTGGGTAAGAAATACCTTTGTAATTTGCAAATGCAACAAGGTAGGGGCATTGATTTCTATTTGAGTGGAGCTGTCACTGACTTCATTTTAAAACTACACACACATTTTGTGTACTATTGGTTCATTTTTGTTTGGGGAACACTCACTTTACTCCCAATCTTCTGTCCTATGACAAAATGGTTTCCTCTGGTACAATTTACTTTGTTTCCATCTCTCCTCAGGTTCTTCAAGAAAAAACTAGCCTTGGTTTTCATTGGCCAGAATGGATTATGATTGCTTTTGAAATAATGTCTTGTTTTGCTGAAAAGCTAGTAGATTATTAACTCATTATGTTTTCTTTAAGGGATTTGTACTCCATTGAGAATATGTGGGGTGGCCTCAGGTGCTTCCTGGCCAATGTGTGTGTCAACTACTAGGGCAGGTGCTTGAGGTTCAACTTGCATCCATAGGCATTTTCAGAGTCTCATGAAGTTAGTACTGACAAGTGCACTAATTGTTGTTTCTCTGTTTTTTAAGTTTTCTGAAGAGAGAAAAACAGTGAGGATAAGTGGTATAAAAGGAGTCTTTGTTTGTTTGTTTGAAACATTCTGCCACTCAGACTGGAGTGCGGTGGTACAGTAATGGCTCACTGCAGCCTCGACCTCCTGGGATCAAGTGATACTCCAATCTCTCAGCCTCCCAAGTAGCTGGGACTACAGGTGTGCACCACCATGCCTGGTTACTTTAATTTTTAAAATTTTTTTGTAGAGACAGAGTCTCCCTGTGTTACCCAGGCTGATCTGAAACTCCTGGACTCAAGGGATCCTCCCATCTTGGCCTCCCAGTGTGTTGGGATTACAGGCATGAGCCACTGTGCTGGCTAAAAAGATCCTTTCAAATTTTCTAGAAGTAATTGCCTTCTGCTAGTGGTGAAGCCAGTTTTAGGATAATGGACTTCCCTTCCTTTTTTCTTTTTTTTTTTTTCAATGATTCCAGACCTTGAAGTTTTCAGTACTACAATTCAATTGGTTAATTTTTGGAAAGTTGAGTCCCTCATTCTTTTTAATCTTTAACAAAGGACAAGAAAGCTACTGGGAGTTGATTTTCTAGTAAATTTTGCTTTATCTACTTCATAAATCAACCTTAATTTTAGTTCTTTCTTTGTCTTCAGATCATAAAATAATTAGTATTGCTTACCCTGTGATTCTTATGTGGGTTGGGTGGGATCTGATTTGAGGTAATGTCAACTGTAACTCTTTTTATTATTAAATAATAACTCTAAATTATTATTTAATTTGATTTTGTTTTGGATTGCATGTTGTAGATTCAGACAAATATAGATGAATGCCACTTCTGTTGCATTCCCATACTATATCATTTTCAATGCATTTGTCCTGTGTATGTACATGGGAGGATTTCTGAGTATATCAAATTCCCCACTTAAAACTACCATTCCCACGGTACATGTCTCCTTCACATTCAATATAGAGGAATTTTAGTGAATTTTTTGTAAATGTGCATGCTGACAGAAACTGTTTAGAAGGGCCATCTTAAAAACAGTTTTTAACAATGTAAGATAATTTACATAAGTATGTAAGATAACTTGCTTACCAGTGTATAGTGTGATTGTGAAATAAAAGTTTTGAATTAACATTCACAGTGAATACACTAAAGCCAAGTGTTTCAGTGCCAAGAGCAGAAACTGATGACTTAGTGTTTGTACAGATTTAATTAGTTATATTTAGTTTCAAAACTTCATCTTTAACAAATTCTACTTCTTTGAAGTTAAATGAAACTTTTGCTTTTTTGAATTCAACTGAGATATCAGAGAAGGAGCATTAGAATTGATTGGTTCAAGTTCAGCTCTGCCATTTTCTCATTTGCCAAATGTTATAAAGAAAGATACCTACCTGAGAGGTGGTTGGGAGGTCTAATTCGATGATACGGATAAAATAAATTGGGATGCTTTTGAAAACATTCTGCAACAAGTTCATATGGCAACAGTTTGGAGAATGCCATGGCAGTGCCTTAGGGAAAGTGATTATGGTGTTGTAGCAAATACCATTTCTACCCTTGGTGACTTTTATGTTGTCCCTGAACATTTACAGAGAATAGGAGCAGAGAATATTAAACTAGTTATTTTATCAAAAGACTGTGATATGTGTTAATTTCCCATACTTCAATATATGCATCAGTCAAGTGATCAGAAAGCATTCAGTAAAACAGGCTTATTAGTTTTCGCCCTTTTTCCTCCTCCTCTTTTCCACTACCTCATCTTTTCTTTCCATCTTTCCTCTGTTCAGCACGAGGCTTTCTCTGAGTATTCCTCTTCTCTCCAGTCCCCATTCATCCTGTTTCTTTTTTAGAACATTGAGTTGAAATTGAGCTATTGGTAAAAATGTGTTAGGTTATTTAATAAGATTTTGTTTCTTCTCCTTAAATTTTCAATCAGATGAATTAAACCCTATGTATGCATTCTTAAAAACAAATAGCTCCCAAACTAATTGCTTTGATACTTCCATGTGGCCTTTAAAATAATTTTTCTATGACCCAGTTGCTTTTGATTTTTTTAAACATTAAATGTCTTCAGAAGGGTGGAGAAAGAAGGATAGAGTTACAGATTGATCATACTTTTATTTAAAAGCAGTTTTTCTAAGGTTCCAAAGAATATTGCACACCAAATATTTCCAAATAACATATATAGACCTTATTGTCTGTTTAATTAATTAATTAATTCATTCATTCATTTATTTGTTGCTTGTGCTCTGCTGATTCTTCTTAAACTGTCATTTCACTTATTCTGACATTTATATCTTATCTTTCTAACTTGATTAGAAGCACCTTGAGGTCCAGGGCCATACCTATAGTTTCTAGGTATGTCCTACAATAGTTTCCCAAATGGAATCAGGTGAATAAACACATATTAATTAATCTGAGATTTTCTTGAATGGAAGGAATCAAAGAAAGGATTCCTTTTGAGTAAGAATCAAGGCCACTAAAAATCACCTTCCAAGATTACATTATGTAATCTTTATTTACCTGAATAAAGTCTTTAAAACTGCATTGAAGAATGCCACAATGTGTAGGCCATTTTTGGTGCATTTGAGAGTGTGTTTAGAAAGTGCCACAAAATGCTACAGATGCCATCTGACTTAAAAATCACTCATGGAGGAATTTATTTAGATGCTTGTCTGCTAGGAATCTACTACCAGGAGAAATGTGGAAACCACATGAAATTCACTACATAAAGAAATCTGGTTTCCATTTCTGTACTGCATTTTGTGCTAGCAGGAAGAAGATAAACAAGCTGTTTAAAACTAAAGTGAATGGCAAAGGGATTCCATTTTTAAATCCCACTCCGTAAATGTATTTTGGAATTTGAAAAACCTAATCCTATCACATAGGTCCTTTAAGAAGGGAGAAAATGTGTTGAGTCTTTTAGTATTAGCTATCTCAGTGGAATGGATGAGTAATTTTGTTTCCTGTTGATGTAGTGTAGTAATACAACTATGACATGTGCTTCAGTTGAAATTAAAATGAAAGTCTCATTCTAGTCTTTGGTAGGCAGACATTATTCTGAGAATGAGAAGAGGGAAGGAAACAATAAAAGGCTCTTTTTTGTTAGTTTCTTTTAAGGAGAGGAGAATTTTAACGTAATGTTTTAATATAGCTATTTAAAACTCTGTATATGAAAAGGTATATGAGTAAAGCAGATGAGAGGAAAAAGATTGAGCTGTTTTTATTTTGAGAAAAATATTCTGGAGGTTCCTTTTAAATTTTCTATTTAGTGATCCTTATACAGTTTAAACATGTTATGAGGTTGCCATTTAAAGAGGAACACACTCAGTTAAGATAAAATGTATTGTGATAAATAAAAATGTTAATATTTGAAACATAAAGACCAACTATACAATTGCGATTTTCCTTTAATAAACATGACCAAATCATACATACCTATGTTTAGGAGTAATAAATATGCATTTCTGAACTTGGTAGGCCTTGTGCTTTGAAAAAAAACCTGTAATATTTTTATAAGATCAAGAAGATTATAACATTAAATTGATCATTTACTTAAGTAGATTAGAACTTTTCCTTCCATGGCTTAATTTCTCTCCTGCTTTATGGTAGAGAAAAGAAGCTAATTAAGGTTTATTTTATATACTCATATTTAATGTGGTGCTTGTTTGTTTTTTTGTTAGTTTTACTATTTTAACTTCTGCTCTGGTAATTTTTTAGCTGGCTACACTTAATAATTAATACATAATTTGTCTAAGCCTACACTCAGAGCCAAGGAGCTTTATATCTGTGGAAAGTGCCATCTTTCAGGTGAGATGTAAAAATAAATATCCAGTTTTGTCATTCTTTTATTTTTTCACTCACTTCATAAACATTTATCAGACTCCTATGATGTTAGACTCTGTGCTGGAGATACTAGGGTAGAAAATACAAAACTTCAAGGAGTTTGCTTGGGATAACTTAAGGGGCAAAAACAATTGTTAAGAAGAAAGATAGTGATTTTAGTATTTCAGATAAATATAAATTTACACATATGTTTAGGTTTACCTAAAAATATTATATGGTCTGTTTAGCCAATGCTGAACCATTGGTTGTTGTTAAGCAGTAGAGTGTAGTGATTGAGGGAGAGACTAAGGAGCTGGAAGGCCCTTGGTGTGTATCCAGCTTGACTGCTTACTTTGCTGTGTGACTTGGTGAACGTTGTTTGTCATCTGTGGCTTTTTTCATCCATAAAATGAGGATAATGTGTTTCTACTTCGTAGGGATGTTGGAGGACTATATGAATTAATCTGTGGAAGCTTTCAGCATAGTGTCCGGTGTATATTAAGCACTTAAAAAATGTTAGCTTCAGGGATGATTTCCAAAGTATTTAGCAACCCAGACAGTAGGGGCATCAACCAGTAAGAACTGCTGTTGGCTGTAAACATCTATTATGACCACCCCAGTGTTTATGTTATAGGTATAAGCTCAGTTAGCCTTCATCAGTTTTATTGTTTCCACTTAAAACTCATGCTCCATCCCCACCCTATCCTACGGACGATGGCTCCTGGACCAGGCTCTGTAGTACTAACAGACTGTGGACTTACTAGATGCCTGCAATTTATATTTTTGTAATCTTCTTAGTTTTGAGTACCTAGACTTAGTATAGATTTATTTCATGTTCCAGACAATTCGGGATGTTTTTCTTACCTAATAATTCCTAGAAAGACACTAGAGCCAAGCCTTTGGTTCTCTACTTTTTTTCACCTAATGTTGGCTAGTAATTGTTATCATATAGATGTTCTTTTTTTTCTCCTCCTTTCCCTCCTCCTCTGTTTTTTTTTTTGTAAGAGAAAAATTATATCTAAAGCTAATTGCCTTAAATTCTTTTTTAGAAAGTGATTGTATACTATAAATAAACTAACTCTTTTCAGTAATTGCTCATTTTTTTTCTTGTGATAAGGATAGAATGTATGTAAGAGCATTTAGGACATATAAAGCATTAAAGGACATATAAAGTGCAAAAGACATTGTCCTTTTAGGTTAGAAGACTTGGGCCGGGCGCGGTGGCTCAAGCCTGTAATCCCAGCACTTTGGGAGGCCGAGACGGACGGATCACGAGGTCAGGAGATGGAGACCATCCTGACTAACACGGTGAAACCCCGTCTCTACTAAAAAGTACAAAACAACTAGCTGGGCGAGGTGGCGGGCGCCTGTAGTCCCAGCTACTTGGGAGGCTGAGGCAGGAGAATGGCCTAAACCCAGGAGGTGGAGCTTGCAGTGAGCTGAGATCCGGCCACTGCACTCCAGCCTAGGCGACAGAGCGAGACTCTGTCTCAAAAAAAAAAAAAAAAAAAAAAAGTTAGAAGACTTGATTCCCAACACTGCCACTTAACTGTAGTTACTTAACTGTAGTTAATTCACTCTGTGTTACATTTTTCCATCTGCAAAATTGGGAGTAATAGAACGTTTCTCATAGAGCAGGAGACTCCCAACCTTTTTAGCACCAGGGACTGGTTTCATGGAAGACAGTTTTTCCACAGATCAGGATGTGGGTGGATGGTTTTGGGATGATTCAAGTGCATTAAATTTATTATGCACTTGATTTCTACTATTATTCCATTGTAATATATAATGAAATATGTATATAACTTATCATAACATAGAATCAGTGGGAATCCTGAGCTTGTTTTCCATCATCTGGGGATGATGGGAGACAGTGACAGATCATCAGGCATTAGATTCTCATAAGGAACACACAACCTAGATCCCTCACATGTGCAGTTCACAGTTGGGTTTGCGCTCCTGTGAGAGCGTAATACTGCTGCTGATCTGAGGCAGAGCTCAGGTGGTAATGCAAGTGATAGAGAGCAGCTGTAAATATGTATAGCCTGGTTTCTAACAGGCCAAGGACTGGCACTGGGTTCATGGTTCAGGGGTTGGGGACCTCTGTCATAGAGTATTGTGAGGATTAAACAAGATAATACTTATCAAGCATTTAGGACATACATTTCAGTAAATTCATTTAATTTATTATATTTATGAAGCACTTAGGATATACAGTTGACCTTCTGGATTCCATGGGTTTTACATCTGTGGATTCAACCAATTGCAGATTGAAAATATTTGAAAAAAAATTGGGTCTGCACTGAACATGTACAGGCTTTTTTCTTGTCATTATTCCCTAAACAATATGGTATAACAACTATTTACACAGCATTTACACTACATTAGGTATTATAAGTGATTACTTACAATCTTTAAGATGATTGCAGGTATACAGGAGGATGTCCATAGGTTGTATGCAAATATGGTGCCATTTTATATAAGGGACTTGAACATCTTTGGATTTTGACATCCATGGTAGGTCCTGGAAACAGTCCCCCACAGATACCAAGAGACAACTGTAGTTAACATTCAGTAAATTCACTCGATGTATTCAGCAGGTATTTAGAGTGCTTACTATGTGCCATACAGTATCCTAGGCACTGGGGATACAGCAGTAAATTTAACAGACAAAAATCCTGCCTGCACGATAATCAAGTGCAAACAATATAGTAAGGAGAGAGAATAGAAAATCTGGGAATGGGGTTGCAATGTTAAGTAGCATGGTTAAGAACGGTAATATTTGAGATAATATTTGTAAGCAGCGAGGAAGTAAGCATGCAGATGGCTGAGGAAAGAGCCTTTCAAATGGTGGGAAGAGCATGTGCAAAGACCCTGAAGCAAGAGTGTGCCTGGAGGCCAGGGGAGCTAGAATAAGGTGAGAGGAAGAATAGGAGTAGATAAGGTTGGTAACTGGGACCTGCTTAAGATCTGAGTGGTACAACGATGGGCACGGAGAGGGGATCAGGAATGTACCAGTGAAACCTTCTTGGAGGAGAAGGTAGATCTGGAAAATAGAGAGACCCTGAAGAAGCATATGAAAAAAGGAGAACATGCCTGTAGTGGGAAGAACATGAGCAAAGGCACAGACAGTGGAAGAGACAGACCAGGAGAACATCCAGGGTTGCCTGTCCAGAACAAGCCTCCCTGTCCAGTGTGCAGTGAGAAGGGAGGGAAACAAGGTTGAATAAATGAGTGAGATTGGATGATGGAGGTCTTGAAACCTCGGCAGAGGACTTTTGGTTTCTACTGATTAAAAAGATGTTTCTAGTCAATAGAAGCAAACCAATGATAAAATCTAAAGTCCAAATTTAAAATCAATACGTAAACTAACTCTCTCTCTTGCTAAAAGATACTATTTGGGTTTGTTTTCAGAGACAAGTAAAGAATTTAAAGTTTTATTGATAGGTTTGATGTAAAATAGAGAAAAAATTTTGATACTTTAAAAAAGCATTTACTATTAAATAAAAGATTCCCTAACACTCTACTATGTGAGCTATAGTTGTAAGCATTACAGCTTGTAAATTAGGTGTTACTTTATTAAAATAATAAACATTTATGAATAATCTCAGTGTTGACAAAAACATGCTGGGAATCTTGTTCTCTTCTTTCTGCCCATGATCAAGCTTTAAACCTAAGCATTGTTTTGCTTGCTGGTATGTATGTATGATCACATACTCACAAATAAGGGGCAAAATGAGAGAGGCACTGAGTCGTCATCTAAATGGTCAGATTCTTCCTTTGGACAGTTATCTTGCAACTTGAGACCCATTGGCATTATTTATTAATTTCTGCCTCTTTTTACATACTACTCAATGCCAATGCCAAGCTATGCAAAAAAGTTATGGATGGAGAAAAAAGCCGTCTATGGAAAAGAACAAGCATTACCTGTGTGTGAATCCTACTGGCTTCATCAGACTTTTGCCTTCTTTGCCTCACACTTTTTCAAATGTAATATTCAGAAAAAGAATTTTTACTTGAAAATAAGTTTGTGCTTCTGCTATAGTAAGTTCATCTCACATTGAGTTGTCCAAGACTGCCATGGTAAATATAGCCTGTCCCACCTAGAACTGAACTTATTTTCATATGGATTGGTCCTCCTCAGAAATTTACCATATGTATAAACATGTGAATGAGACCCAGGGCTAAGTTGATTTCCATGAAATCTATTTTAAGAAGTAGATGATGTGACCATCAATTGTGTACAGGATAGAATATTAGGAAACTTTTGATTCTATTCCTGGCTTTTATTTTGCAGCGGGAATTTGGCGACGTGTGTGCTCCCTCTGTTGTTGAGTTTCTTGAGTGTCTTCATGAAATAGATGCAAAATATCAGCTCATGGCCACAATATATTTTCACTAGAAGACTATATGAAGTTATTAATCCTGTTTGTGCTGTAAAATGTGAATTACAGTCATGTGTCACTTAACAATGGGAATACAGAGAAATGCATCCTTAGGTGATTTCATCCTTGTAGACATATCCTAGGGTGTATTTACACAAACCTAGGAGGTAGAGCCTGCTGTATACCTAGGCTATATGGTGTAGCCCACTGCTTCTAGGTGTAAACCCATACGGCATGTTATTGTACTGAATACTGTAGGCAGTTGTAACACAATGGTATTTGTGTGTCTAAAGGTATCTAAACACAGAATAACTACAGTAAAAATACAGCATAAAAGATAAAAAATGGTACACCTGTAAAGGGTGTTGACCATCAACCGTGCTTGCAGGACTGGAAGTTGCTCTGGGTGAGTTAGCGAGTGAGTGGGGAGTGAATGCGAAGGCCTAGGAAATTACTGTATGCTACTGTAGACTTTAGAAACACTGTACACTTAGGCTACTCTAAATTTATAAAAATATTTTTTCTTCAACAATAAGTAACTTTACCTTACTGTAACATTTTTACTTTATAAACTTTCAAATTTTTTAAAACTTTTTGACTCTTTGTAATACAGCTGAAAACACAGTGAACAACTGTAAAAATTTTCTTTTTTAACATCCTTATTCTATATTCTTTTTTGATTTTTAAATGTTTTTATTTTTTACTTTTTAAATTGTTTTGTTAAAAAAACAGACATAAACACACACATTAGCCCAGGTCTACACAGGATCAGACTCATCCATATCATTGTTTTCCACCTTCACATCTTGTCCTACTGGAAGATCTTTGGGAGCAGTAACATGCATGGAGCTGTCATCTCCTCTGCTAACAATACCCTCCTCTGGAATGCATTTTCAAGGACCTGCCTGTGACTGTTTTACAGTTAACTTCAGGAAAAAAAAATAGGTAGAAAGAGTACATTCTAAAACAAAGAGAGAAGTATAGTATAGTAAATACGTAATTCAATAGTATAGTTGCTTATTATCATTATTAAGTACTATATACTGTATATAATTGTATGTGTTAGACTTTTATAAGACTGACAGCACAGTAAGTTTGTTTATACCGGCATCATTATAAACATGTGAGTAATGTGTTACCCTACAATGGCTATGACATCACTAACCCATAGGAATTTTTCAGCTCCATTATAATCTTATGGGACCACCATTGTATATGCAGCCTGTCTTTGACTCAAATGTTATGTGTTGCATGATAGTACCTTAAAATTCTAACAATTGCCTTATTAATAGGCTGAAACACACTGTGTAAAGCAATACCAGTTTATTAACTTTGGTCCGACGACTGGATTATTTACTCTTTTCCTCAGTGATTTACATGACAGACTTCAGAATAAGTTTGTTAGTCTTTGGATGACCCTGGATTAGGCCATGGTTTTCACCTCCTATATATTATTATTTTATACATATTTTATAATAATATATATCTGTGTCTGTATGATCCAGATACAAAGTGGTGCTTGCCATTCAGTGAAACAGTGGATAAAGAACAGAAAGCAGTTCAGGAGGAACAAATGAATGGCACTAGGAAGGAAGAGAACGGAACACTCAAATGTTATCGTGGGCCAATTCTCAGCCTAACTTCAGCATTGTGGAATACTTATTAATAATTTTTAAAAAGTTTATCACAGTATTAGAATGAAATAATAGGGATATGAGGTAAATCAACAGAGCGTTGCTGGAATGGGATAAAGAGAAGATATACATCAATCAAGAAAAATACTTCCCCTTTGCTTGACATTGGTAATGAGACATGACTCCATTTAATACCTACACTTTAAGAGAGAGATGGAAAATTTGAGAGGGGTACTGCAGATAAGCAACTAAATGATTCAGGATTGCAATCTGGTAGTGTAAGTATTGGGGGCCTGAGGACAAGTTTATGGGAAAAGGTGTTGTTTTGACTTGGGTAGAAGGTTAATATCGACTTAACTGCCTCAAAGTCAATTAGATTTCACTGTAAGAAGGATGTTCAGCTGCAGTTCATCTTCCAAGGGAAAATAAACAAACTAGTATAAACTGCTACCAGAGAGATAGATTGAGCAAAAGAATGAACTCCATGAAACTGACTGCTATTGAACAAAGAGAGGTACCATCATGATAAGTTGTGGGTTTTCTTTCAGTGATTGTCTTTTTAAAATGAGATTTATCCATTGGGGTTGGGTAATTTGGCTGTCTCGTTTTCTAAAAGTATGATTCTCTAAGGCGATATTTTGGATAAAGTGTATTTGCCAAGGAATTAAAAGAGCTTTGTTTGACATTTGGTTAAATTTGCTATTTGCATACTTTAAATCATTCATTCAACAAGTATATATTAGACATGGACTTATGTTAGTAAATATTTTTATAATGGTAGGACACATAGGAATATGCACTATTATTGTCATTGAAAAACAATGTGTAATTTCTTGCCTAACCTCTGCTTTTGATTATTTATACAGTTTTTATAATGAAATAATTTAAACTTAGTATAATGACATATCTGTTGTTGTTGCTTGATTATCAGCTTTGAGATTTTCCTTAGAGAATGCATGATTTGTAAGTTCAAAAAAACATCATTTTGGGTTAAATCATACACATAAGGGCTGCTTTCCAAACATTTGGTAGTAAATTCTGACCTCCTGATTAATGTCAGGTAGCTTACTTAATATATGATGTTGTCATGGTGACAATTACTCAGAAACACAAACATGGAAAACAGAAAAAAAAAAAAAAGAACGAAAGAGAGATGGCTGATGGCTTTCTTACGTATTTCTCCTGCTTTAAATATACTCCAGTAAGGGGTAAGAAAGATAATTTTTCCTTGCATGCCTTTTTATACTTTTTGAATTTTGAACTATATGAATATATTGCTAATTTTAAAATGTTACATTATAATATTTTAAAATTTTAAAATTACTTTGGCTTTGTTTTATAAATAAAATCTCAAATTTTTTTGAATTAAAAATATCAGATTTCCCAGAATAATTTACTTCAATCTATTTTAATCTATACTCAGATCATTATGTGAGAGTGTTACTCTTTTCATTGTTTTCAGGGCTTTGCATAAGGTGACTTGAGTAATATATGCAAAAGATATTTTGTGAATGAATACTTGTGAAATCTTTTAAATATTCCTTTAATACAGAAGCATATATTCTTTTCAAGACAGTTGCATAAGCAAGTTTTTGGTAGAATTCTGCCTGTTCATGAAAGCAGGCATCCTTGAGACTTATTTTTCTTACAGCTTTACTGAAGTATACTTGACAAACAAAAATTGTATCTATTTAAGGTGTACAATGTGATGTTTTGATATATGTTACGAAATGATGACCGCAGTCAAGCTAATTAACATATACATCACCTCACATTGTTACTATTTTTGTGTGTGTGCAGTGGGAACACTTGAGATCTATTCTCTTAGCAAATTTCAAGTTTACAGTGCAATATTCTTTTTTTTTTTGAGACAGAGTCACTCTGTCACCCAGGCTGGAGTGCAGTGGCATGATCTCGGCTTACTGCAACCTGCACCTCCTGGGTTCAAGCCATTCTCCTGCCTCAGCCTTCCAAGTAGCTGGGACTACAGGCGTGTGCCATCATGCCCAGTTAATTTTTTGTGTTTTTAGTACAGACGGGGTTTCGCTGTGTTAGCCAGGATAGTCTTGATCTCCTGACCTTGTGATCTCCCCTCCTTGGCCTCCCAAACTGCTGGGATTGCAGGCGTGAGCCACCGCGCCCGGCCAATATTCTTAACTATAGTCACCATGCTGTACAGTAGGTTTCCAGAACTTAGTTTGTTTTATTACTGAAAGTTTGTACCCTTTGAGCAACACTTCACCATTTCCTCCACCACCCCCAGGCCTCTGGCAACAACCTTTTCTACTCTCTTTTTCTATGAGTTCAACTATTTTAGATTCCTTGTAAGTGAGATCATATGCTATTTGTCTTTCTGTGTCTGGTTTATTTCACTTAGCATGATGCCCTCTAGGTTCATCCACATGGTCACAAATGGCAAGATTTCTTTCATTTTTAAAGCCAAATATTTCATTATCTCATATGTACATATTTCATATGTGTATGTGTATACACACACATATATACACATACATACATCTCACATTTTCTTTATCCATTCATCTGTTAATGGACCTTTAAGTTGTTTCCATATCTTGGCTATTGTGGATAATGCTGCAATGAATGTGGGGTTGAGGCTTTATAATGAACTAACCACCAACTGAGCTTTTTCAAATAAAAAATACAGTTGAAAACAACAGTAGCTTCCTACTTACAAAAAATAAAGGAAAAGGGGAAAGAATTCATGTTTTTTTTTCTTTTTCCTTTTCTCTCTCTCTCTCTATTTTATTTTATTATTATTTTTTTGAGACCTTACTATGAACCAAAATAATATGATACCATCTAAGGTGACAGGCAGTGTTAAGGGCTGTGTTCAGGTTAGGGTGCTATTACTTAGCATTTCAGACAGAGGGTCAGAAATACCCAAGTCCTCTGAGACTACAGCAATCACTTCCGCTATGGTTGCTAAGGATGCAATAATGGCAAAGAAAAGCAAATTAACACCTCATTATTTTCTGGGGATTCGTCTCCAAATCTTAGTGCAAAAAACTCTTGCCAGCCAGGCCAGACCATGTATCTGGAGCAACCACTTCTCCTGAGGTGGTGAGACATAGATAGCTTCAAATCAAAGGAGGCCTTTACTATCCCAAGGTTCATACCCAAGTTTTTACATCTTATCACATCCTAACCACGTGTAAAGGGACATCAGCCTTGGCCCTAAAGATGCCAAGCACATGAAGTTGTAAACCAGAGGGACAACTATACCTGTGTGTGCTGATCTTTTCCTGTTAATCCCTTTAGCAAGGGCGGCCCAATCTACCAAACCATAGCCACTCCTGCTCCTGTAGGACAGAGGCAGGGTATGAGGAAGGTAGTGGGGAGAGTGGTTTTAAAGGACCCTTTTTCCTAAGGGCATCAGACATGGTAACCCTAAGGGTGGTCAAAAGTGGCTGAGTTACACTGTAGTTCTTCTAATCATTTGTTTCAAAGCCCAAAGCAAGCATGCCTCCTGTTTGTACTAATGGCACATGTAACCCTTTGTCCTGAGGCTGCGTACTTGGCACAAACACAAGCTGGTCATTTTAACCAAGTGTACAATGTAGTCCGGAGATCCAGTTTTATTAATTGTCCATTTTCAGCCTATCTAAAGAAGCCATCTTAGTAAATCCACTTATGTGTATGTGCATCTTAAAGACCTAACTGGTCTTTAACCTGATTCCTTTTTTAGAAATACAGTTGTATTGGATGAAGGGTAAATGGAAACTCTCTGTACTATTCTTCCAGTGCTTTGGTAAGTCTAAAATTATCTCAAAAAAGTTTTTTAGAAAATGGAAAAATAAAAGATAGAATAAAATGACAATCTCTTTCAGGGGAAAAAAAGGTGAGCGTAAGGGAGGAAAGATGTTTTACTTTAAGGGAGGAAAGATATTTCTACATGTTTCATATTTATATACATACACAAAATACAGCTTTTATTATACCATACTGCTCAAAATCCCTTAGTGACTTCTTGTAATTTATAGGATGCAGTTCAAATGTGTTAGTCTTGGAATGTAAAGGTCTCTTAAATTGAGCCCCAGCCTACCTTCCCAGTGTTATAGGTTACTATTATCCTGCTCCAGATCCCTAGCCAAACTGAGCTCCTCCCTGACCTCCAGCAGGGATTTCCCCTTCTACCTCATGAAATCTACAGCAACCCTGCAAGGAACACTTAAATTCTCACTTCCCTCAAGAAGTCTTCCTGGATCACCTCCAACTCAAGGTAACACCTTATTACTCTGTGACAAATGTTGCATGGAAACCTTTAATGCTTCATTAAAATCTCTTATTTTTAATATTCATGTTATGTGCTTATGTCTCATGTCTCCACTAGAATTTTTAAGCTTTTTCAAAGTCAGGACCTTATACTTTTTTTTGAATTCTTCACATTGCTTAAAATCTTAATTAAGGAATCCCACAAACTTTTATCAATTATGTTTTATGTGCCAGTCACTGTGCTGGGTGCTTGGAATATGAAGCATAATAAAAAGATTTCTTAAGGAAGCCTTTCTTGTTTCCCCCTGACCAACTCAGAGGGTCTTACTTCCGAGATCCCATTGCATCCTGTCCTAATCACTATCTTATTAATACTTAGGGGTATTGCACCATATGGTTTGTGGATTATGTGTCTGTTTCCTCCAGGCTGCAAGCACCTTAAGAATAGACACTTGGTCTTTTTCTGTTATATCCCCTGAACTCAGAACAAAAATGTAGAAATGCTCAATATATGTGTGCTGAATGAGAAACTGCAGCTGAAAGTTGTGGTTGATTAGTGGAATAATTATAGCTGATACCCTCAATTAAATAGGTGATTAGCTTTCAAACAAAATACATTCTTGTAATTTCTTTTCTTTCTCCTCTTCCAATTAATGTATACTTTTAATCATGATGTATACATCATCACTAAAGTGCCTCATGACATAAGGTTTATATATGCTGTAATATGAATACATTTGCCATCACAGTGATCGCATCATATATAGATACTACCGATATATACAAGGTTTTGAATTCCAGGAACAAATATGCACTGCCGATTCAATTATCTCTAGCTACAGGTATCAAGTTAGGATTAGACCTGGGTCCTTTGAAGACAAGTAATCCAATGTGGGTTTTAATCTGTTTTTGAATTCTAAGTATCTAGCGCAAGGAAGGTACCTATAACATAATATACAATAAAAAGTGTTTGTATAATTAATTATATGAATAATTACAATTCCTCATCCTACCCAACATATATTTTTTTGCTAGTCATTTTAATCTCTTATATTTTTTGTGAGAGCTGCTAAAAAATAGAACTTACTCATTTGAATTTTCTACTACTGTTCCTGCCTTTTTCCTCTAAAATCCTAAAATGCCAAAAGTGAGAGCTTGAGACTAAAAAGGAGCAACAAAGATTTATATCATCCAGAAGTTCATTCTCAGATCTATATGAATGGCAAAGCATTGCATTCTTAACTGAAAATTGCTGATTCTTTCTAAGAAAGGAAATCTCATTTTTTTTTTTCCATATAATTGAGCCCCTCACTTATTTACTTGGGACAAACAGGTACATAATTTGGCTTCATAGAATTATCAAAACCAGTGTACTGAAAATTTAAATGCAGTCACAATTATTTAGTTCATGTTGCTCCAAAATATCACGTTAGGAACTTGAAGTAGAGAGACTTCGAGTTTTTAAACTGTGTCTTGATAACTCATATTACCACAGAAAGATTTTTTTAAGTGCAATTTCCTGCAAAGTGGAGATTAATTCCTGATGCTTTGAGGGTTTGGGTTCTTCAGATAAAATACTACAAAGGGAAAACATGAACATACCATCTCCGGGAGTAATTATACTCTTTAGCATTCAGAGATGTTATGCTGTTTTCCTGAACATTAGCACAATTTTGCTCTATTTCAGAATAAAACAAACATTTCCTTGGGGCTTTAACTACCTATATCATAATTCACTGTGCAATAGCTTTCAGTGCTAGGATGTTAGGTAAATATTTGATTAATGAATTAATGAATGTCTTTTGATTACTAATCATTAAATATGGTCTCCTTGTCTTTTTTTTTTTTTTTTTTGTCTTTTCTTGAAATGTTAACTACACTGCATTGGAAAGGCAAGAAAGCACACCTTCCATTTCCTCACTATGTGCCATCGTTTCTCCTTGTATGTATTAACACAGAGAATAAAAGATAATCCTGTATATTTTAACAAAAATGGTCATAGCAGGGTGAATGCTTTAAATAGGGCTGAGTATGCAATTGTTCTATTATCGAGACAATTGCCTGATTGAGAACAGCTCTCTGGAAAAGCTCCAAGTATGTGTCCAGATTACCACAGGGTGCTTGGAGTGATTAGAATTGCTCATGAGCAACCAAATGCTCTGGCTTGTCTCCACTAAGCAATTGAAGTATATGGGATCCTGAGAGACATGACTTAGTTGAAAGTATTCTCTTCCTGTTCTAGCCTTTGTTGCCTCACTGGAAATATTAAATGCACAGCAGACCTCTATACAGGAAGCCCAAATGCAGACATTAGGTTTGCAAGGTGTCCCCAGCCAACTCCACATGAGACAGGCCCCTCACACAGTCTTATTGCCTATAGAGTCCTGCTCTGATGAGAACTTTCAGACATTTTAAAATTAGGCATAGATTATCAAGCTGTACCAAGTTGCCAAGTTGCAAAACCCAAAGATTATCAAGGGGTTTCTTGATAATTTTTGATAAAAGATTATCAAGAAGGGGTTTCTACTGTTGTTCTAAGAGATGAAACTTGGCATAAATTTTAAGACGAACGTGGTCCTTTTGCATTTGAATTTTCAAAGGTGCAAATAAATATAAGTCAGGAATGGTGAAAATACTAGTCGTCTTTGATATACACATTATCTTTTTTTCTTTTGAGCGCTCACCATAGTATATCTTGCTCAGTTATCATCACCATGCAATTCTTTTTATAAGACAGAATCCTTCCCTATTTCTGCAATTTGTTTGGAATGAAATTCCATATTGAGGGGAATTTCCTCCACTGCAGATACGTTTAAGAAGAAGCGTCTCTACCAATTCTCCATCCACCTGAATGAGCTGAGTTTGGGTACTCTCAGAGCTTAAATGGGTCAAATACTCCTTTATTTGCCGCTTGGGCTCCTAATTACCCCAGGTCCTGTCTTTTTAGCTACATCTCTGTGACTGCTACTTCTCAGAAGGTAATGATTCATTCTCTTATTTTCATGAAATCATAAAGAATCACACAATCTTTTCATCCTATCATTGGGCATTTAGTCTTAGAGAAAACAACATTTTGCCTGAGGGTATTTGGTTTTCAAATGGTTGAGCCTGACTTTTTGGCTTCTAAGGCCACTGTCACTAATGCCACTGAACCTTGATCAAATTGCCCTTAAAAATATTCTAGTTAATATAAGTCTTTGAATTTGGGGATAGGAAGAGACCTTACAAAGATCTAGGGTGACTTAAAAGAAAACTTCGTGAACAAGATTGATTTACTAGAAAGCGTGTTTGTAGGCATGAACATAGGTTTATATTATTCCATTTACTGACTGAGTGATGTTGGACTAAGTTGTTATTTGATGTGAACATCAGTTTCTAATAACTAAAAAATGGTTTGTTGTGATATTCAAATGAACTATCCATAATTTTGTTTCTTTTTTCTTCTTTTGACAAATTTTGATTTTCAGTTTTAATATCAAGGAACCAAGGGCAAAACTTAACAGCATAATGTTGGGTTTTACAGTGTGCAAAGAAACCCCTTGAAGTTCTATTTAAACTTAGTTTTTTAAACTTAGTTGTATTTTTTTCTAAGTATGTTTAGGAAGCAGATTTTGAAGGAGCTAGAGATCTATGCACTACAAAGCACTAGATTCTAGATAAATGTTTTCAGAGAGGAAGGGTTAGGCAGTAGAATAATATCACATGAGGATAAACTAGAGAGTTTTTTGTTTTGTTCAATTTATGTTTTAAATTCTTATACATTGAACATTTAATATATGTTAAATACTTATTTTAAAGTCCTCCCAATATCAAGTGGAGGTGCCATTAATATTCCCATTTAGTGGATAAGGAAACAGGCTTGGGATGTGAGATATCTTGCCTCATGTCTCATGGCTAGTAAATGGAGAAGCTGCTATTTGAACACAGATGTGCTAGACTTAGGCACTTAACAACAAAGCAGGAGGGTAAAGGTGCATGGGGCCCACTCTGGAGTCAGGCCACCACTTACTAGCTGTGAAACTTGGGTTCTTAATCTCTGTGTCTCTTCAGTTTCATATATATAAAATGTGAATGAAAATAGGATTAAATGAGTTAATATGTGTAAGGCTCCTAGTATGGGGAAATGAAATATAGTAAGAACTTCAGTGTTAATTGGTGTTGTCAGTATTACAATTGTTTGTTAATGACAGTCATTTTAGGGTAATCTGTTTAGAAGTTATGAATGGCATATCACAATGCTGCTTTTTGTTTGCTTTGTTTTCCTGGCTGAAGGAGCCAGGGAGCATTTCAGTAGGCATTCTCTACATCTCACCTTCTCTAGTCTGCCCACGAACCCCATCATAAATTCTTGCACAGTACATGTTTGAAGAAGACCGACTGGTGCATTGCACCTTTTTATAACTAAATCATGAAGAAGAAAAATTGCATTTCTGAGTTTCTAGGGGTCATGCCAACTCTGTCTTCATTTTATGCTAAACTAAAATATAGAGGGAAAAAAAGATCTAGCTGAGGTGATATTTCTATACTGTTAGAAATAGTGATATAATTTTTCATGAGCCTGGAGTTTTTAACTTCTGCTCATTCTTTAATTCATGATCTCTTCTATATGCTGGTCTTGTTTTTTTTTTTTTGTTCCTTTTCAACGTAACTTCTGAGAAATAGAGATTGATTAGTATTGTGCCTCAAAGGACATACCTCCAATTGCTCTAATGAGTCCAAAGGAAGATGTGAGGAATAGCACATAATTCCAAACAGAAGAGGGTTTGTAGCTGGTATGAATTAACTACTGATCTTGATTCTTCCCCACTATACTTATTGTATATTACCTTCTTTATTCAAGTTCAGCTATTTTGACTTTTGGGGACATATAACAATAAAAATGCTTTCTTTTTAGCTGTTATGACCGTGTTATTGAATAATTCATTATATTTTATTTAAAAATGGAATTGAATGCTGTATGATAAAAGAATATGAGTAGTTTTTGTATTAGAAGGCAGAAGAAAGTATATGAGTAGAATATAGGCATGAGTTCCTCCGAGCAAAAAGTTACATTTCAGAGAGGTATGGCTGCACCTACCTATTTACTACAGAAAATGGGTTTGCTGTGCTTTTTATCCAGACTTGTTATTTACTTATTTTCATTTAAAACAGTTGGGTAGAGTAGCTGTATACTGTCTACAGCTGCTGTGCAGGAAGACCTCAGTGCCAATTTCTCCTTAGTGTAGAGTGAAGAGATATAAGCCTGCTTTGGAAAATGTGTTGATATCAACCTTAGACAGAATGGTTAGGCTGAAGACAATCTCTCACAATGATTGTAACATTGACTTAACCAATACTTATTGTGTGGTTATCTTCAGTAGTGCTAATTTCTGTACTCACATGATAGATAGAAGTAAATAGGACAGTGTCAAAAAATTTTCTGTAAATCGTAGTTCTTGAGTCTTTATTCTCTTCATTGTAGAGGGAAGCTGAGAAAAGGGGATGGGGAATTTTATTCCAGACACAAGAAATCTCCAGTGTGGAGGTTTGGGTGCATCAAAGAATGGTACTAAAGAACAGCACCTGGTGCCTGTTGAGTAAGAGGTGCTTGCTCCTTACTGAATTGATAAATATCTATTGATGGAGTAAACAGGGTGCTGTGAGAAGAATGATGGGTAACAACCCTCTGGGATGCAACAGGGAAAGGGTAGAGAGCCCCCTAAAGAACTGAAACTCCATCTTCTTGATAAGTAGTTAATAACTGGGTGCTGCTGCCTAGTGAGGAAGCCCAAGTTCCTCATAGGTGGGTCTCCAAGCCTTCACTTATTCATTTTTGTTACATCTGCAAACACAGTAGTACCCCCTTATTCACAGAGACTACATTCCAAGACTCCCCATAGATGCCTAAAACCACAGATAGTACTGAATCCTATGCATACTGTTTTTTTTTTTTTCATCTGATAACCGAGACAGCTACCAAATAACTAACAGGTGGATAGCAAAGACAGCATGGATACGTTGGACAAAGGGAGGATTCGTATCCCAGGTGGGATGATGGGAGATTTCATCATGCTACTCAGAATGGTGCACAGTTTATAACTTATGAATTGTTTATTTTCGTAATTTTTCATTTAGTATTTTTGGACCACAGCTGACCACGAAAAGAGTAAAACTTGGGGAAAGCAAAATGGTGAATAAGGGGGCTACTATACCTACTACTGTACTGATATCAGCCTTATGCTGAGTTGGTGGGTTGTGTGACCAATACAGAAGGGTACAGTTCTATGTAAATCAGAGATAAGACACAAGATGTGATGTAAGGCCAAGCCAACCACCAAAGAAAAACTGCGGAATTTAGTGGGCTATGGAAGCTCTTGCCATCCCGAGTAGGCAGTACAGCATGTGTGGGTGGGAAAACATTCCTTCTTAAACAGGCGGTGATGCAGTGCCGAAGTGCTACTGAAGGAAGAGTATACATTCATTTCCAGTTTTTCCAAACTTGGCATTTTTAACCAATGTTGGCCTTTTAATCTCTTCTAGTAATTCTATCTATCATTTGTGCTATGCACATCAAAAAAGATAGTAAGCTACCATTACAGGTGGTGAATAGCTCCTAAAGGGGTTTGAGCAATGAAACAATTTTATGAGGCTTGTGTTTTAGAGAGATTATTCTGGTAGAGGTGTGAAGGATGGATTGGCAGGAGGAACACCTGGAGAAAGGGAAAACATTTCAGAAGTGACTGCGATGTGTGAAAGATGATGGATGCTAGAACTAAGGCACTGACAGTGAAGATGGAGAGCAGGGATGGAAGAGGGATGTTAAAGTGATAGAATCAGTGCATGATTGATGAGCAGTTGCTAAGGGAGTTGAGAGAGAGAAGAGTCAGGGATGGATGCCAAAGTTTTTCTTAAAGCAAGTGGGCAGAGTGGCAGTATCAATAACCACATAGGGAATCTAGAAGAAGATATAGGTGATGGGGATGTTAAATGTAGTAATTATTTCAGTTTTGGATATACTGAGATTCACACAGATATGTCATTCTGGTGAAGATGTCCAACTGAAAATACAAAACTTAGTCTCAAAAGAGAGCTTTTTTTTTTTTTTTTTTGACAAAGTCTTGCTATGTTGCTGTGTTGCCTAAGCTAGTCTCAAACTCCTGACGTCAAGCAATCCTCCCACTATAACCTCCCAAAGCACTGGGATTATAGGCTCAAAAGAGAGCTTGAAGTCCCCAAATGAATCAGGGAGAAGTCTAATTTCAAGGAATGATTTCAGGGGAAATTTAAAAAAGAAACAAAAATATGGTTAGATTTATTTCTCATTAAAAGTATTAAAATTTAGGGTTAATAGTTTAGATAATTCTTAGCATTAATGTTTACCTTTCAAAGATTTAATATTCATTAATTTTGCTTCACCTATAATTTTATATTTTGCGGTGAATATAAAGCATATTCATCCCTAACTGGAGATCTCTGCAGCTTAAGTCTTCTGGATCATATATGGCCAGGACCAAGCCAGGACAACAGTATTTAAAAGCCAGATACCTAAGAGGAATATCAAACTTGAAATCCATAACTCTGGAATGCCAGACTTGAAATTATGATGAGGTAACGGTGATACCATAATAGTATGTTAATAAGAAAAACTAGCTCTGTTGATTTCATTGACTAGAAATACAAATGATGTTATTCTTTATAAAATATACACTCCACAAAATGAAGACTATGCTTTTGAATATTAGAAAATATTTCTTAAAAGTATAGTAGCTGAACCTGAAACAAATTTGACGATTGAGTATACAATGATTTTTTTTTTTCTCCTTGAGTTCATCAGCTCAGAAAGGAAATATAAATTAATGGAACCTAAGTTTAAATTTTAAATCCAAGGTTTTAAGACCTGTTCTGCTGAACTGTGGCTCCATTGTGAATATGATCTGTTTTGAAATAAATGTATCCATAAATGATGGAAGAAGATTTCAGACCAAAAAAACACTTTTTTCCTTGGCTACATCTGAGACTTGGATACCAACTCTTGATTTTTACTGTTTGGTTTAGAAGGGACTGACCAGTTACAAGTTGTTGATGTATCTTCCTTGGCTGACATTTTTTAACAAATGTCTCAGTGTTAGAGTTGGTGTTGTGCTTGATGTTTTCTTTTCTTACTCTTTAATATTACTTGTTAATTTACCTTATATCAGAGAAAGCATGCAACATATGTGTTAGTAATGATGTCTACTGAGGGAAGATTGGCAGACTTTCCTATGAATGTACGTAGACTGCAAGTAGATTTTTTTGTGTTTTATATTTTCACAAATAGGTGAAGGATATTGGTGTTTCAGGTTTATTCTCTAACATTGAAGGAAACTACAATAGGAATTCGTTATGAATATTAACAAATATTTTCTGAATAAAATATCACAAAATAGTTCAGTAAGTTTCCATAATTTATCTAAGCGGCTTTGTATCTTTCAAGAACAGAAAATCAAATAGTGGGATCAGCATCAAGTTGTGGATATACTGATTTTTAAAAATTATTATCTTATTTCATATGGAGTAAATTTAGTTCATTGAAGCATGCAGCATTATAACAAAACAAGCACCAGGAAATTTTATTTCTAACAACAGTTTATCAATCTAATGGCCATACAACCTCTCCTGACTTTAGCCAGGTACCTTACAAAATACTGTCATTGTTCACACAGGAGACAAGGAGATGAGTGTGACTGCATCAGCAGAAATGTATTCCTACTTTTGGAAAAATAATGAAAAGCACATGCACTGGCTGTGAATCAGTAATATCTTTATTTGCAAACAATAATCTTTTTTCACTAATTATGTATAAACTTTGGTTTTCTTCTTTAATTTTTACAAGTGATTACAAGTAAACTGATATAGCAGGGAAATCATATTTTAGTGCCTCAAAATCTATTAATATTGATTTATCCATTAGTTATCACTGAGTATTTACCATGGTTATAGATTGTGCCATGGGAAAAATAGAGAAAATATAAGGTGTGATCCTAATTTCTTGAAGACCTGACAGTAAGAAGTGGAATTATCCATTCATATATTTAATTTCAGTGACATTAGAAATCCCATATTATTTGAAACTAAGTGAGTGGTATAGATAGTAAGCACAAATAAGACACTGGAGGAAGGAGGCTCCCCCAAGAACTAATGCAAGAAATAGAATTTCATGAAGGAGATGGGAGCTAAGGTGTACTTTTTGCTAAACATTTTATTATAAAAAATTTCACACAATCAAATGTTGAAAGAATGTTACAGTGAATATTAGTATGCTCTCTACCACACTATTGACATTTTATTATACTTGCTTTATCACACATTTGGTATGTTTTAATGATAAGTAAAAATTGGACAGGTCCAGCTAAAAGGATCAAAGTTTGCTCAAGAGTGGGAAAAGGTAGAAGGTAGATTTTGTGGTAGACAGCCTCCAATGGTCTCTATACACATTCTTTATAATCCCTTCTCTTGTTGTTTTAGGATTGGTCTGTGTAACTATGGTAGGCTAAGTAATCCCTCCAACCCTCCCAATAATGTCCATATTTGAGTCCCTAGAACCTGTAAATATGTTATCTTATATGGCAGAAGTGACTTTGCACATGTGATTTTTGAATAAGTTAAGGATTTTGAGATGGAGAGATTGTTTTTGGATTATCTAGGTAAAGCCAGTGTAATCATAGGGTCTGTATAAGGGGGAGGCAATAGATTCAGAGTTGAAGAGAAGATATAGGATGGAAGCAGGAGTCAGAGAGGAGAAAAGATACTATTTTTCTGGCTTTGAAAGTAAAGAAGCTATGAACTAAGGAATGTGGGTAGCTTCTAGAAGCCAGAAAAGGAAGGAAACATTTTCCCCTAGAGCTGCTCATAGGAATGCAGCTCTGCTGACCCGTTTTAGACTCATGATCTCCAGAACTGTAAGGTGATAAATTTGCATTGCATTAAGTCACCAAGTTTGTGTTAATTTGTTACTGCAGCAATAGGAAACTAATGCCGTGACCAATAGAATATGGCAGGAATTGGGGCCTGTAAATAGACAGGTTAGTGAGCTTGGATGTTTCCCTGGTCAGATCTTCAGATGATAATAGTTCCAGTCAGGAGCTTGACTGCAATCCCTGGGAGTCCCTGAGTTAGAATCACCTAAGTAAGCCAGTTACAGATTCCTGACCCACAGAAATATAAGATAATCGATGGTTACTGTTTTAAACATCTTAATTTGGGGGAAATTTGTTATGCAGCAAAAGAGAACTAATTAGTACAGAGTGAAAAGGTAGGTTGAGGAGGGTTTGTGGATGGTTTTGGATGCTAGACTCATTGGCTTCTCAGTGGGGGACCCCAGAAAGTTTTTAATCTGTAAAGTGACCAACTCAAAATAATACCAAGATTGATATATTTGGATATATTATAGAAAAGAGAGGTTGGAGGGAGGAAAAATAGATGTAGTAAATTTAGATAATATTTCATATTGTAATGACAGCCTGCTCTAGGGCTGTGAATATAGGAAGGGAAAGATAAGAACATAGATAAAACTACAAAGAAACTCAGTAGGACTTGGTGACTGAGGGTGCTTAAGGCAAAGGGAAACTGAGAAATTGGATATGGTGTGTTTTGAGTTTGAGAGAACAATGGTATAATTCTGAAAATGGAATTTTTTCCAGTAAGAGCCAGTTTTTCAAAGTTTCTTTTGCAGTAAGTAGTCCTCTCTTATCCATGGTTTTGCTTTTGCAGTTTCAGTTACCTGTGGTCAATTGTGGTCCAAAAATAGGTGAGTATAATACAAGAATAGAGAGAGAGAGAGAGAGAGAGACCACATTCATATAACTTTTATTGTAGTATATTGTTATAATTGTTCTACTTTATTATTAGATATTGTCATCAATCTGTTACAGTACCTAATTTATAAATTCAACTTTATCATAGCTATGTATGTTTAGGAAAAAAACCGTGGTATATATAGAGTTTGCTACTATCCAAGGTTTCAGACATCCACTGTGGATCTTGGAATGTATCCCCCACACATAAGGGGAAGTGGGGGCACTACTGTACTTTCTAAAACCAAGTTGGGTAAGTGAAAATGTTGAGAAAGCAAGTTTAGGATAAAGGACTTTATTACCTGCCTTGTGGGGCTTAGAAATGTAAGATAACTAAGAGATAAAATTGGGGGATGAGAGTAAGAGTTAGGGGTGAGACGATAGGAGTAGGGGAAGTAATGTTAAAAGATACCTAACTGTGTGTTATAAAGCACTTTGGCTCTGAGTGGACTTACAGCCAACCCAGATGAAATGCTAACAGTAATGTGGTTTTGGTATCCGTAAGACAAACACAATCTGAGAGAAATGTCTCTGTTGGATCTTCCTAAAGGTCATTCGCATCCTCAGTATTGTCCTATGGTAAATACTATACTTCATTTTATAGGGTTTTTTCCCGTTAATGTGCCCAATGAATATACAGTCATACATTGCTTAACAATAGAAATATATCCTAAGAATTGTGTTATCAGGTGCTTTCTTTGCTGTGCAAACATCGTAGCGTGTACTTACACAAACCTAGATGATATAGCCCACTACACATCTAGGCTATTTGTTTTGTTCCTAGATTACGAACCTGTAAAGCCTGTTTCTGTACTGGATAGTGTAGGCAATTGTAACACTGTGCTAAGTATTAGTGTTTCTAAACATATCTAAACAGAGGAAAAGTTACAGCAAAAATGCTGTCATATAATCTTATAAGACCACTGTCATTGAAGGTGTGGTCTCTTATCAACTGAAACGTGGTTATATGGCACATGGCTGTAATAATAAGAAAAAAAATCCAATTCCAATCCCTCCAACACACTGGTGTTAAAAAATAAACCTAAATCTTAAGAAAGTATCCAGAGATTGATTTTCCCATTGGGAGTAATTTATTCATTTATTTAAAAATATTTATCGAGTATTTATTATGTACTTGAGTTTGTATAATTCTGAGAGTGCAGCAGTAAATTTTATATGTATATGAAGTGAAGATGACCGGAAAGAGGAGTGGGAGGTTGATGTGTAAATCAGATAATCCACAAGTAAGGAAAGGATAGGAATGAGCAAAAATGAAGCAGTTAAAGAAGCAAGGTAGTAAGATAGTGCATGCCGTGATGATGAATAGAGGCAGAGAGACAGAGAGAAAGGGTGTGCAAGAGAGGGAGAGAGCAAGAGAGCGAAACAGAGAGAGAAAGATACAGAGACAGACAGAGAATGGACCCTGGTTTACTACAGCTTCAAGCTGATATTACAGAGATACCAGTGAAAGGAAGAAAGAGTAAGTCACTGGGTTTGATTATTAGTTGATCATCAGTGATCTTTAGGACTTCATTGTCAATACAATGGTAAAGACAGAAGCTAGATTGCAGGGGGTTAAGGGGTCACCTTATGGAGATGAAATAGAATAAGTCTTATTCCAGCTTCATGGGCATGTTTGTATCACTTTATGTCTCAGTCCATAAAATAGAACAAAAATGGTGATCCTCCTCTAGTCTAAAGTATAAGGAATGCTTTGAACTGCTGGGTGAGCTAATGCTCTAAAGCCAGGGCGGTGATAGTAGTTATCTGTGTGTACTTTGAATGAAACTGGACTTAGAACAGAATGCTGAACTAGTTGGTTGGTGGAGGCTACTTTCAGAGTGTCACCTCTAATTTTGCGTTCATGAAAAGCATTCCCCTGCCTGGACTAGAATCCAGAATTTTTTGTGTATTACTTGTGGTGACTGATTGTCATTTGCAGACTTTGATCTACATGTAATGAAGTGGAATTTGTCCATTGGTTGTGTCGCAAAACTTTTCTGAGTACTCTTGTTGCGTCTTAGTTTTGACAAAGTTTGTTACTCCCACTAGTATTTAATTGGTAGTGAATTCAAGATTATATTTTCATAGTGTTGTTTGGAAACCAAAAGAAAATAATTGGTATGAACATGCTTTGAAAAGGTGAAGGATTATATAAGTATTAATTATAATTATCAGTATTAAAGTGATTTAATAGAAGTATTATTCTACTAAAATAAAATTACAACTGCTAAATTCAAGATGTCATTGAGAAGAGGGGAGAAGTTTTTTTTTTGCTATGGTTTATTTCAGCTTCTGTATAACTTACATGGACTTTCTAAGAAAAATGTATATAGGCAATATTATAAATATGTGTGTATATTTTAATGATGCTATGCTTGATCATTTGTGCTTGGATTATTTGTGGCCTTATTTAGTTCTGGACTTATTTTCCAGCATAGTTTTGGGAATATGGATTCAATAATTTTTAGATATCACCAATAACTACTGGGTGGCTACTCTGTAAAAGCGCTTCTTCATATCTCACATTTTAATCTTCACAATAACTTCATTAGAGCAGGTGTTATTACTTTTGTATGTATTAAAAAACTAAGGCTCTGAGAGGTTAATTAACTTTTTGCCCATGGCGTACATAGCAGGGATTTGACAATTAGAACCCTACCATTAGTCGATAATAAGCTCAGGTGGTGAAAATCAATTTGCTTCAATAAAGCATAATTGTATTTGTAAATATGTTACAAATATCATACCGTGTCTCTGAGCTCTGAGTCAAATTTGCATTGTTTTTGAAGCAGCATTGCCTTCTGTTACGTGGCTGCTCTTGTAGTTTAGCATGAATGCATGGCAGTTTGCCCTGTAGGAACAAATCTAGTCTATGTGGATATGCTATCATGATTCAATTAGGTCTCAAGATCAGTACATTAACTTATGTAAAGAATAAGATCCTATGTATTTTGGTTTTTCAATACAGAACCATGAGTAAGAGGGTTTGTATGTTTACTGCATGATAACCAACATGTTTTTGTTCTTTATGGTTTACCAATCGTTTTGTCATTCTTTGTTTCACTCATTAGATCCTGACTTTTACCCTGTATCGTAGATAGGGCTGAGATTACGCACTTCATTTTACTCACAAGGAAACTAAAGCCAAAGAACAGTGTGTGATTTTCTCAATAGCTTTCAAATATATTGGTGTAGAAAATATTCTGATAGATAAATAGTCTAAGGACAAGTGGATTCACTGTAATATCTGCAATGCCTTTCATTTCTTATATAATTAAGAGCTTACTGCTAGATTACAGTTTGATTTAGGTAAAACTTCTCAATGTATAGCGTACTTGAGGGAAAACAGAAGATCATAAAGTTTCCTTCTTTTATTGCAGGAATAGCATATGATTTATTTGAAGCCTAATTATTTTCCAGAGGAATGCTCAACATGTTTCCAATAGCTGTATGTTTTCTGTTTTTGTAGAGGGTTAGAGGAGAAGCTGCCAGTTTCCTCCCAATAGTGATGTTGCAAATCTCAGAACTTTAATCTGGAACACTCTGCTCTGTTATGTATATGCATGAAGATTTGCCCTACCTATTAACTTACTTTGGCATGTGGCATTTACTTGTGAAAAATGTCACAATATCTAATAGGTTTATTTCCTAGTCATGGATATAATGCAAGATAACATTAAACAAGAATAAGTATCTGTTTACCAACATTTAAATGATAGTTCTTTTGTTGTCAACTGGCAAGTACGGAGCACTTACCGAGTGCCGCCACTCCACTGGGCTCTGGGGAACACAGCTCTTCCTTAGCTGAGCTCATAATCTGGACTGTGAGGCCTACACATCAGGGCAGAAAGCTTCTAGTTTCACTTTTCATATAGTAATTTCGAAAGCATAGGAGACTTCACAAAACATCTTTTAAAACAAAGATGCTTCTCCACCATCTCTAAGATAAGTTGGTTCTTTTTGGCAAAGATGATTTTAATTGTTAGCGCATTTCCAGGACAAGAAATGCAATCTGTTGACATGCCCTTCAAAATGATCAGACAAAAACAAGGAACACAAATCCCCAGCCCTGAACTCTCCATTTTTCCTCGTGATGAATCCTTTCTTATGCTTCAAAACAGTTGAGTTTACACACACACACACACACACACACACACATTTCTAGTAGGAGTGGATATATATATGTGTGTGTGTGTATATATATATACACACACACACACACACACACATATATATGTATCTTGCTATTAGGGCAATTCCCTGAAAGATTACACTACTTTCTTTATGTATAATGTCAATGCCTGATATTAAACAGAAATGAACTATGTGACTATGCTTTCCTTTTTAAATATATGAACGTATTTCTCTACAGAGTTGTTTTGTAGCCGTATTGCTACTAAAGTGGTGCCCAGCTCCAGGCCTGCAGACTGCTGACACACAATTAATCTCACAAATTTATGAATGCCAAAGCATGGAGCAAAATGAAAACAACTGGGGGAATGTTTAAGGGAAATAATTGGACTGTATCCAGATGTGCATGTGTAAAACATCACCCCTTAACTCCTCCCCCATATCCTGTCTGAAGACAGGATTTTTTTTTTCTCTCGAAAATAAACTGGGGTTATTTGAAAGAAGTTGTGGTCTCTGACTAAAACTGAATAAGCAAGGCCAGGCTGGTCATAATTCTGTGTGTTCTTGTATCTTTGTTTCTTAATTAACTCATTAGGTGCTGATGAATCAATCTGCCTCATGTCTGTTTTTGGTGGGTATTGCCACAACTTTATGAACTCCATTTAAAGATAATATGTAAGGGGTTTCAAGACTGGTTGTTGATTTCTTTGAGTTTTTGGTTATAATGAACTGGAACTTTTTACTATTAGTAATAGGCAACATTACTGTAGTGTGAAGGTCAGTAAGGTGGGAAGTGAAGTCTGGTCAAGACGGAAAAAATGTGAGAGCATTTTATAGTTTTTGTTTTGTTTTGTTTTAGCAGTCTGTCCCAGATCAGTTAGGGGATATAGGGAAAACAAAAAAACGATGTCTCTAAGATGCTTAACTCACTAGATAAAGCATAAAAATGGAGATAATAATGTTGAGCTTGTGTGCATGAAATTAATTTAGGATCTAGCATCACTGGGATATGAGAAGCTAGAGGACATGGGTGCTCTGAAGAAATATTTTGCAGGTTGATGTCCAACCATCATTACATACCTTAAATGGTACTAGAGGTGAAGTAATAAAACACACTTTTTCCCTTAAATGCAAATATTTCCTCAAAAACAAGATAACCAAGTCCAGCAATAAATCCAACTCATTTCAATAAAATTTCCCCCACAGACTTGCTTTTCTCCTACTCTATGTAAGAACAAAAATAATGATGAAACCAATTGCAATGAACCTGCTCAGAGGTACTCACTAAAGTGGAGCACAGAGAGCCCTTCTGCCCTGCATGTCCCTCCCTCTACCTGCATAGTCCTCAGAGATTCTGCCTGAAAAATTAAATTCTGGGCCTCATTAGGCACAGAATCCTAAGATTGGGTTTCTGTTTTTTTTCAGAGAGAGAAAATAAAAGTAGAAAAATTTGAATACCCAATCTTTTATACCATTGCAGGAAGGCTTAAGGACCCCAGTGGTCAGTTTTCCTGCAGTTGGTGACTTCAATATGAGAATAGTATTAGCACTTTATTTTGAGAGTAAGTATTGATAATGTAGTATCATTCCAATTGTGCACGTAATTATTTAAAGTCCAATTTTAATAATCATGACAACTGAATATAATTTCTATCAAAAAAAATTCTTAGTTCATTTACCAAAAAGTGGTAAAAAGGAAACTTTTTAACCAAAGGGAGCTAGGTAGGGAAAGGCATTGTCCTGTCCCAGATGCCAAAAGGTTAGTGGGAAGTGATGGCCCTAGAGAGGGAAAGGGGATGAGAAGATCACTTGGTTCAGTATTAATATAGATATGCACATACAGTGCCATCTCTAGAGCATGCCTGTTATTCTCCATATTGTCTCCACATACTACCTAATAGAGATATATTTTATGTAGCCAGTTTTGGTTTCAAACACAAATAATTTCTGAGAAAGTTCAATATATTGATTTTATACACTTTATGGATATAATATCATGATGTTGAAACTATTTTATATCATACAAAGTTTTTTTTAAGTTAACACAAATTAAATTTTGATGTCGTAAGTGAAGACTTGGCAAATAAATACTGAGAATTATTTGTGTCCCAGTTTAAGGAAAATACAGTGATTCTGGGTTTCAAAACCCAAATACAGTGAAACATTATGGATTTTTTAAAGTAATGAATGTGCTTGGTCTGGCAGATGATAAAACATGTTAGTTGCTTAAAATTATTGCCAATTATTTTGGTAAATACATTCAAACTTTTTTTTTTTTTTTTTTTTTTTAGATAGGGTCTCACCCTGTCACCCAGGCTAGAGTACAGTGGTACAATAATGGCTCACTGCAGCCTCCACCTTCTGGGCCCAAGCAATGCTCCCACCTCAGCTTCCCAAGTAGCTAGGACTACAGGGTTGCACCACTATACCCACTAATTTTTTTTTTTTTGTGTGTGTGTGTGTGTGTGTGTATATATATATATATATATTTTTTTTTTTTTTTTTTTTTTTAGAGAGAGACAGGGTTTCACCAGGCTGATCTTGAACTCCTGGGCTCAAGTATTCCTCCTGCGTTGGCCTCCCAAAGTGCTGGGATTACAGGCGTGAGCCAATGCACCTGGCTTCAAGGTTTTTTTTTTTTTTTTGCTAGAGACTCAGCAGTGTAATAGAAATTAATATGCTAGTACTCAAAACAACAGCAATCATAACAATAATAACAAAATCTGTCTTCTTGGCTCAGTTGCACTCAAGTAATAGTTTGACCTTGGATTGGTTGCTTTATCTCAATTTTCTTTCTGTAAAATAGCCTTAGGATCCCTATCCTGCTCACCTCACAAGTTGTGAAGTTCATTAGGTTAATTGTTGCATCTCTATATCCATTGTTTACAGTGTTTTCTAAATCTTCCCATTAAATGACATTAAAACCTGCTAAGAACTCAAACAATCCCAGATACACTGATGTAGGATTTAGATATGTAGTCTGAATATAACATCAGACAACCTGAATTATTAAACAAGCAAAGAAAGTTGTCACAAAATAAACATGGAAAATATCATTACATTTACCACCATTTAAATTGCACATTTCTTGTAAGACATACCCATTACATAAAATAAAACCCATCTGCAGAGGCACAGCAGTTTTTCTGCAGTTGGGAAATTGGTGATTAAAAAGTAGGAATTTGAAATTAATTTATTTTAGAAATTGAGAAATTTTATTCTCCCTTCTAAACCATGACCCTCAACACAGTAATGAGCAACACAATCTGGAGGATATGATAATCTCCCAGAATATGCCCCCAGGCTAGGTGCTCAGGGCCTAACATGCCTTTTTAAGAAATGTATTGTTTCTGTTAAATATTGCTCTTTTCATATTGTCTACTTTAAAAGACAAATACTTCTGGGATGTGTAAGCCCAGGAGTGGGAAAGGAGAGTCATCTTAGAATTTATTAAGTATGGAATCTGACCCATGGACTTGATATGTGCATTCTCATTGCAGACTTGGGTTTTGGGTTTTACAAATGTAGAATACAAATATTAGAGAAGTTCCATCGCTTTCCTTCACCCTCTTAAGTGAATGAACTGTGTAGCTGACATTTGATCTCCCAGTTGGTCTGCCAGCAAGCCTGTGTTCTTTCCTTTGCACGCCCTATACCATATAATAAATTAATTCGTGAGATGCTCTCTTTGTAACAGCTGAGAATTAGAACACTAAGAGAGCATCAAGCATCTGGAATAGAAGTAAAGTGATTTAAAAAAAAAGGGGGAGGCTGGAAAGCTTAGTCAACACATAGGTGCAACTCCTCTCACTCAGCGATCGCGCTGGGTCCTGCAGATAAGTAGGTTCTGCTATTTGCCTCAGTGGGCTTTGATGGGCTCTGGATGCTAAAGCTAAGACGGAATCGAGGGAAACTCCTAATGCCTCCTTTATTCGCATCAGCAATGAGATTGAAAGAGGCCCCTTCAGTGTGTGAATACCTGAAACTAAAGACTAGAAATATGCATTTAGACTCTTTACTTTAGGTTTCCTGTTTACATTTGTTCCAATTTTATTCTCTCACTGGGGAGTAGAATTGGAATGCAGAGAAAAAGGGGTGAGCACAAGACAAAGGGAAGTGAAACTCAATTTTGAAAGCAGAACAATTTTTACATTTAAGTTGAACTGTGGGTTTAAAACATTTAGCTCTCTATTGGAAACCATTGTGGGTGGGGTGCATTTGTAACAGAGCTTCACCTAATTCATTCTATATGCTTGGCAGAGGAAAGGCTGAAATCAGAGCCAAATTCCAAAGAGTCTCTGAGGGAAGCAAGGTCACAGTCTACTCAGAATTATATAGCAACCTGGCCTAAACAGAAGATTTTTAATGTGTTTGTGCACTTAGGAATCATTTTTCTAGACTTTTGTAATTGTTTATCCATTTTGTGAAGTTATATTGTAAATGTATTGCAAACACTGCTTCGTAGCTAGATAAGAACAACTGCTGAATAATCTAATTAAGTCAACTAAGTTTATTTCATAGCTGGTTTTGAAACTGGGAATAAAATAATATAGAAGGGTTTATTGATTAGTTCCACTATCATAACAAGCCTGGAGAAATGTCTTAGGAGCCACATTTTGACTTTTTTGTCTGACGAATTTGGCTCATCCTCAAATAAAAATTGTTTTTTAATTCCAAGCAGTCATATTATGAACAGTTGTTATATTTTACATTGTTTTATAATTGTTCACCTGCATGATAAAACTCATTTGCAAGGCAAAAAGGCAAAAATGTGAGAAGCAAGAAACCAAACATTGTTAATCAGTAATTACAATAAAAATGGGAATAAGAAGAAATGTCATTTAACTCACTTCCTGGGAAGACATTCCAGAGTTTGGGGGATGACGAAACATCTTTTGGGTGCTTAGGGACTGGAAGGGAGTGAGGACTTCAGACTTTGAAGTTATTTTTGCTTACGACCAACCAACTTTACCTCAAAGTGCAGAGTGCTTAAAAGTTAATTTAAACGTCGGTTACAAATTCCAAGAAATGTGGAGATATAACCCAGAAAGGCAACATGACCTAGAGAGATGAACAAGGGTTTGGGAATGTGGACTTGGTTGTTAACCCTGTGTCAGTTGCTGTTTTTTTTAACTTTGTAATGATGAAATAGTTTCCATTCTCCTGACCACCTTAAGGTAGTACCAACCGCGGGTAAAATAATATAGAAGAGACATAATATAAAAGGGGAAATAATTTAGAAGGACAAAGCCCCCCCCCCCCCCCAGTTTTGAAGATGACATGGATTTAGAGCAAAGCTTTGATTATTTTTGAGAGGTCCAGAATCCAGGCATCTGCCTCTCTTCATACAAAGGCTGCTACTTCTTGCTTCTTCAACGGACTTCTCACCCTCTATTGATAGTCAACCCCCTCCCACTGAAGGAATAAGAATCAATTGGTGATAAAAGGTTTTGAGAGCATCCTTTGCCAGCCTGGAAGTATTTTTCATCTCTACCAGTGGTTCTTTAACTTTTGGAAGTTCTGTAAACATTTAAGAACATTGTAGGGGTTATGGATGTTTTCCTCAGGCTATTGCACACATTCACAGATTGATTTCCGAAGACTCTCCCATCTTAAACGTTGTTCATGGATCATGGGTTGTGAACCCTAGCTATGCAGGGTTTGTGTCTCTAAGCTCTGAAAACATCACCATCCAAGTTGTCCTCTCTGAGAAGCTACTCTCCATGGCCAAGTCACCTTAATGTGGAAAGGAAATATCTTTGCACATGATTTGTTCTCTTCTTATTCTGCCTGCCTCTTGTCAGAAGACCTCCCTAGAGGGAACCTCACAACTTTATGTCACTACTTGTTCCAAGGCTCAGTCGCAGGTTTGGGAAGGTTTTATTTTCCTCCCCTTTTCTTTGCATGAAAGTCTCTTCCATCTGCCTTTCCCCAACAGCAGCCCAGAGTGACCACTCTCAGATTTTTCACACCACTTACGCTTTGTATCAGCCGTATGATATTCATTTTTCTCTCTTTTGGTTTATTTTAAAATTAATTTTTACTATAAAATATTTTAATACGTATATAGAGAATAGAAATAACACCCATTTTAATACAATTTTTGCATTATCATATACTTGCGTCAGATTCTTTAAAATAGAAATTACAGTTACAGTGAAGATCTTCATCGCCTCTGCCTAACCCCTTCTTTTCTCCCCCTCCGGTAGTAAGTGCTGTTCTTTCCAAACATGGTTCATCTTTTACTTTTAAAAATTATTTTTCTGTGTATAGACCTGATCTATTCAATGAGATTATATTTTCTTGAGAATGGATAGTAGCCTTATTTTTGTTTTTCTTTGTCCTCAGTGCTTGGTTCCCAGCTCAGGGGTCCTTAATATGTGACAGCAGATGCATGGAGGTGGGGTTGCGTGGCCCTTGTGCCTCCTCATTTTAAGGTTCTTCTCCATCTTGTCCCTCAAAGATGGTTTGCATTGTTAGAAATTTCGAGAAGACCGTTTTTTCTCCTTTCCTATTTTTCTTCTTTCCACAGAAGAAAACTCAGATCATATGAGATTTCATATTTCTCTGAATATCCTGTTGCTCTCCACTTCTCCTGTTTCTTTATATAAGGAACGATTCTTTATCCTGGTTTCTCAGTTCCTTTATTTGCAGGTTTAGAGAAATACTCATGCTTTAGGTCACCTTTAACTTTATTCAAATAGTATAAAGTAAGCAATGAAAAGGTAAAGATGATTAATATAAACCCCAAACCCACTATATATGTCTACTAAGAACAAAACTCAATAAAAAAATGCCTTGAATTCCAAAAGTATGTGTGTCTGTGTGTGTGTGTGTGTGTAATATGTGATTAAATTGACAAATTTATTTGCTTTCCAGAAATTTCATTTCTTTATTTTATGTATTTATATACTTTGAAAATCCATCAATTTGTCTTGGCAATTCTGATATTACTCCTATTTCACAAGCAAGGAAACCGAGGCCAGGATGGCTAAATGACATCTCAGGTAGCAGAACTATTAGGGGTAAGATTAACGTCTCCAGATTTCTTTTCCTTAGGCTCGGGTGGTTTTCCTGCTTCGGCCTCCTGAGTAACTGGGAATACAGGTTTGCACCACCTTGCCTGGATTTTCAACAAATGGGACTGGCTTTCTAATCAGGAATTGAACCTGGGCTGTGGTGGTGAAAGCACCAAATCCTAACCACTAGACCACAGGGTGGAGGCTTCTTCTTGTTTAAAAATCTGTCCTTCTTCTCACTATTTCTGTTTTATTGCTAAATAATATTCCATTGTCTAGTTGCACCACAGTTTGTTTACCCATTCACCCGTAGGGGGACATCTTGGCTGTTTGCAGTTTTTTGGCAATTATGAAAAAAAGCTACTCTAAGCATTTTTACGCATATGTTTGTGTGAACATGTTTTAAACTCATTTGGGTGAATAGGATTATATATGATTGCTGCATCATATGGTAAGACTAGGTTTAGTTTTGTAAGAAACTACCAAATTGTCTTTACAGGTGGCTGCATCATTTTGCATTCCTTCCAGAAATGAATGTGAGTTCCTTTTCCTTTGCATCTTTACATCTATTTGGCATTGTCAAGTTTTTTAATTTAAGGAGTCCCAAGTTATTTTTTTCTTCATGGATTGTGATTTTGATGTTATACTTTAAAACTCTTCACCAAACCCAAGTTCCCCTAGGTTTTCTCCTATGTTATTTTCTAAGAGTTTTATAATTTTGTGTTTTATGTCTAAGTCTGTGATGCATTTTGAATTAATTTTTGTAAAAAGTGTGAGGTCAGTGTGTACATGTAGTTCTTTTTCGTGTAGATTTATAGTTCTTTCAGCACCCTTTGTTGAAAAGACTATCCTTTCTCTATTGAATTGCCTTTTTTCCTTTGTCCAAGATCAGTTAACTAGATTTGTGTGGTTTCTGGGCTCACTATATTGTTCCGTTGATCTGTTTGCCTAGTTTTTCACCAATACCATACTTTCTTTGTTACTATACCTTTATGGTAAACCTTGAATTTGAGTAGTGTCAGTCTCTGATTCTTCTTCTTCAGTGTTATGTTGGCTATGCTGAGTCTTTTACTTTTCTGTGTAAGTTTTAGAAGCAGTTTGTTAATGTCTACAAGATAACTTGCTATTCTTTTATTTGGGATTGCATTTAATCTATAGATCAAGTTGAGGAAAATAGACATGTTAATGTAATTGAGACTTCCTATTCATGAACATGGAATTTCACACCATTTTTTGAGGTCTTCTTTGATTTATTTCACTAGAGTTTCATTTTCCTCATATAGATCATTTTCAAATGTTAGTGGAAGCTTATCTAAGTATTTACATATTTATTTTTTGGGTGCTAATGTAGATGACTATATTAGCACATTTTTGTGTCGCTACAAAGAAATACCTGAGGCTAGGTAACTTACTAAAAAAGAGATTTAATTGATTCACAGTTCTGCAGGCTGTACAAGTGTGGCTCCAGCATCTGCTTCTGGTGAGGGCCTCAGGAAGCTTACTAGCATGGCAGAAGGTGAAAGGGGAGCAGGTGATGTGACATGTTGAGAGAGGGAGCAAGAAAGAGAGAAGGGGAAGGTTCAAGACTCCTTTAAACAAACAGATCTCACATGGACTAACTGAACAAGAACTCATTTGTCACCGAAAGGATAGTGCTAAGCCATTCATGAGGGTTCCATCCCCATAATCAAATCACCTCCCACTAGGCCCCACCTCCAATATTGGGAATCACATTTCAACATGAGATTTGGAGAGAACAAACATCCAAACCATATCAATGATGTTGGATTTTTAATTTCAAATCAAATTAGTCATTGCTGGTATGTAGGAAGGCAATTGACTTGTATATTTATCTTGAATCTTATAACCTTGCTTTAATTACTTATTAGTTCTAAAAGACTTTTGAGCAATTGTTCAGAATTTCTGCATACACAGTTGTGTCACCTTCAAACCAAGAAAGTTTTATTTTTCCTTTCTGATCTGTATGTCTCTTATTTCCTTTTCTTGACTTATGGCATCAGCTAGAATTTCCAGTATGATATTGAATGGTATGATATGATAGTGAATGGGAGTTGTGACAGGGGACATGGTTGCCCTGATCCTGTACAGCATCTAGTGTCTCACCATTAAGTATGATGTTAGCTCTATAGTTTTTTTGTAGATGTTCATTATCGAGTTGAAGAAGTTCCCTTCTATTCCTAGTTTGCTGAGAGTTTTTATCATGACGGTTGTTGTCAAATGCTTTTCTTCTGCATCTATCGATATGATCATATGATATTTTATTCTTTAATATGTTGATGTGAAGGATTAAATTAATTGATTTTCAAATGTTGAACCATCCTATCATACCTGGAATAAATCTCACTTGGTTATGATGTATAATTCTTTTTATGTGTATTTGGGTTTGATTTGCTCATATTTTGTTGAGGATTTCTGCATCTATGTTACTGAGTGGATATTTTTCTTTAGTTTTCCTTCTTTGTAATAACTTTATATGTTTTCATTTAAATGTCTATTTTAGGTTTGGGGGAACATATGAAGGTTTGTTACATAGGTAAACTCATGTCACAGTTGTTTGTTTACAGATTATTTCATCACCCAGCTATTAAGCCCAGTAACCAATAGTTATCTTTTTTGCTCATCTCCCTCCCCCCATGCTCCACCCTCAAGTAGACCCCAGTGTCTCTTGTTTCAGTCTTTGTGTTAATAAGTTATTATATTTAGCTCCCACCGATAAGTGAGAACATATGGTATTTGGTTTTCTGTTCTTGTATTAGTTTGCTAAAGATAATAGCCTCCAGCTCTATCCATGTTCCCACAAAAGATGATCTCGTTTTTTTTAATGACTGCATAGTATTCTGTGGTGTATATGTACCATATTTGCTTTTCATTGACAGGCATATAGGTTGATTCCATGTCTTTGGTATTGTGAATAGTGCTGCAGTGAACATTTGAGTGCATGTGTCTTTATGGTAGAATGATTTATATTTCTCTTTTTTTTATGTATAATTTTATTTTTTATTTTTTAAAAATTATTATTATTATTATACTTTAAGTTCTAGGGTACATGTGCACAACGTGCAGGTTTGTTACATATGTATACCTGTGCCACGTTGGTGTGCTGTACCCATCAACTCGTCAGCACCCATCAACTCGTCATTTACATCAGGTATAACTCCCAATGCCATCCCTGCCCCATTCCCCCTCCCCATACTAAGCCCCGGTGTGTGATGTTCCCCTTCCCGAGTCCAAGTGATCTCATTGTTCAGTTCCCACCTATGAGTGAGAACATGTGGTGTTTGGTTTTCTGTTCTTGCAATAGTTTGCTGAGAATGATGGTTTCCAGCTGCATCCATGTCCCTACAAAGGACAGAAACTCATCCTTTTTTATGTCTGCATAGTATTCCGTGGTGTATATGTGCCACATTTTCTTCCTTTCTTTTTTTTTTTTTTTTTTTGCAGGTTATACAACATGTTTATTTAGTGAAAAATAGGTGATACAAATTTTCCTTCAAGATATTAAGCAATAGCTTTCTAATGACTCTGTTCTCTGTGAATGGTTTAAAACTCACTGGCATTTTGTCTTTTAAAGCACTTGAGAAATGCTGTTTTCATCACATCCAAATTCTTCTGTCTTCTCAGTAATAGTTTTAAGTTTCTAGGGATCTTGCTATTGCATTTCTTACAAGTTGTCTAAATTATGAAACTATGGATGTAACTTGCTTTAAAAGTCAGAGAAGTGTAAGAGATGCCTTATCTAAAGGTAATTTGAGAGGCCCCAAGACTCAATTATTCCTTGTGACCCAAGAAAATATTTTTAGATTTTAAAAAAAAATTTTTTAAATTATTATTATTATACTTTAAGTTTTAGGGTACATGTGCATAACATGCAGGTTTGTTACATATGTATACTTGTGCCATGTTGATGTGCTGCACCCATCAACTCGTCAGCACCCATCAACTCGTCATTTACATCAGGTTTAACTCCCAATGCAATCCCTCCCCCTCCCCGCTCCCCGTGATAGGCCCCAGTGTGTGATGTTCCCCTTCCCGAGTCCAAGTGATCTCAAATTTACAAGAAAAAAACAACCCCATCAAAAAGTGGGCAAAGGATATGGACAGACATTTCTCAAAAGAAGACATTCATACAGCCAACAGACACATGAAAAAATGTTCATCATCACTGGCCGTCAGAGAAATGCAAATCAAAACCACAATGAGATACCATCTCACACCAGTTAGAATGGCAATCATTAAAAAGTCAGGAAACAACAGGTGCTGGAGAGGATGTGGAGAAATAGGAACACTTTTACACTGTTGGTGGGACTGTAAACTAGTTCAACCATTATGGAAAACCGTATGATGATTCCTCAAGGATCTAGAACTAGAAGTACCATATGACCCAGCCATCCCATTACTGGGTATATACCCAAAGGATTATATGTTTATTGTGGCACTATTCACAATAGCAAAGGCTTGGAATCAACCCAAATGTCCATCAGTGACAGACTGGATTAAGAAAATGTGGCACATATACACCATGGAATACTATGCAGCCATAAAAAAGGATGAGTTTGTGTCCTTTGTAGGGACATGGATGCAGCTGGAAACCATCATTCTCAGCAAACTATCACAAGAACAGAAAACCAAACACCGCATGTTCTCACTCATGGGTGGGAACTGAACAATGAGATCACTTGGACTTGGGAGGGGGAACATCACACACTGGTGCCACATTTTCATAATCCAGTCTGTCACTCCCTAACTCATTTTATGAGGCCAACATCATCCTGATACTAAAGCCTGGCAGAGACACAACAAAAAAAGAGCATTTTAGACCCATATCCCTGATGAACATCGATGCAAAAATCCTCATTAAAATACTGGGAAACCGAATCCATCAGCACATCAGAAAGCTTATCCACCATGATCAAGTGGGCTTCATCCTTGGGATGCAAGGCTGGTTCAACATATGCAAATCAATAAACGTAATCCAGCATATAAACAGAACCAAAGACAGAAACCACATGATTATCTCAATAGATGCAGAAAAGGCCTTTGACAAAATTCAACAGCCCTTCATGCTAAAAACTCTCAAAAAATTCGGTATTGATGGAATGTATCTCAAAATAATAAGAGCTATTTATGACAAACCCACATCCAATATCATACTGAATGGGCAAAAACTGGAAAAATTCCCTTTGAAACCTGGCACAAGACAGGGATGCCCTCTCTCACCACTCCTATTCAACATAGTGTTGGAAGTGCTGGCTAGGGCAATCAGGCAAGAGAAAGAAATAAAGGGTATTCAGTTAGGAAAAGAAGAAGTCAAATTGTCCCTGTTTGCAGATGACATGATTGTATATTTAGAAAACCCCATCATCTCAGCCCAAAAATCTCCTTAAGCTGATAAGCAACTTCAGCAAAGTCTCAGGATAAAAAATTAATGTGCAAAAAAATCACAAGCATTGTTATACACCAGTAACAGACAAACAGAGAGCCAAATCATGAATGAACTTCCATTCACAATTGCTTCAAAGAGAATAAAATACCTAGGAATCCAACTTACAGGGGATGTAAAGGACCTCTTCGAGGAGAACTACAAACCACTGCTCAGTGAAATAAAAGAGGACACAAACAAATGGAAGAACATACCATGCTCATGGATAGGAAGAATCAATATCGTGAAAATGGCCATACTGCCCAAGGTAATTTATAGATTCAATGCCATCCCCATCAAGCTACCAATGACTTTCTTCACAGAATTGGAAAAAAACTGCTTTAAAGTTCATGTGGAACCAAAAAAGACCCTGCATTGCCAAGACGATCCTAAGTCAAAAGAACAAAGCTGGAGGCATCACGCTACCTAACTTCAAACTATACTACAAGGCTACAGTAACCAAAACAGCATGGTACTGGTACCAAAACAGAGATATAGACCAATGGAACAGAACAGAGTCCTCAGAAATAATACCACACATCTACAGCCATCTGATCTTTGACAAACATGAGAAAAACAAGAAATGGGGAAAGGATTCTCTATTTAATAAACGGTGCTGGGAAAATTGGCTAGCCATAAATAGAAAGCTGATACTGGATCCTTTCCTTACTCCTTATACAAAAATTAATTCAAGATGGATTAGAGACTTAAATGTTAGACCTAATACCATAAAAACTCTGGAAGAAAACCTAGGTAATACCATTCAGGACATAGGCATGGGCAAGAACTTCATGTCTAAAACACCAAAAGCAATGGCAACAAAAGCCAAAATTGACAAATGGTATCTAATTAAACTAAAGAGCTTCTGTACAGCAAAAGAAACTACCATCAGAGTGAACAGGCAACCTACAGAATGGGAGAAAATTTTTGCAATCTACTTATCTGACAAGGGGCTAATATCCAGAACCTACAAAGAACTCAAACAAATTTACAAGAAAAAAACAAACGACCCCATCAAAAAGTGGGCAAAGGATATGAAGAGATTCCCTCTTTTTCTATTGATTGTAATAGTTTCAGAAGGAATGGTACCAGCTCCTCCTTGTACCTCCAGTAGAATTCAGCTGTGAATCCATCTGGTCCTGGACTTTTTTTGGTTGGTAGGCTATTAATTATTGCCTCAATTTTGGAGCTTGCTATTGGCCTATTCAGGGATTCCACTTATTCCTGGTTTAGTCTTGGGAGAGTGTAAGTGTCCAGGAAATTATCCATTTCTTCTAGATTTTCTAGTTTATTTGCGTAGAGGTGTTTATAGTATTCTGTGATGGTACTTTGTATTTCTGTGGGGTCAGTGGTGATATCCCCTTTATCATTTTTTATTGTGTCTATTTGATTCTTCTCTCTTTTCTTCTTTATTAGTCTTGCTAGTGGTCTATCAATTTTGTTGATCTTTTCAAAAAACCAGCTCCTGGATTCATTGATTTTTGGAGGGTTTTTTGTGTCTCTATCTCCTTCAGTTATGCTCTGATCTTAGTTATTTCTTGCCTTCTGCTAGCTTTTGAATGTGTTTGCTCTTGCTTCTCTAGTTCTTTTAATTGTGATGTTAAAGTATCAATTTTAGATCTTTCCAGCTTTCTCTTGGGGGCATTTAGTGCTATGAATTTCTCTCTTAACACAGCTTTAGCTGTGTCCCAGAGTTTCTGGTGTGTTGTATCTTCATTTTCATTATGTTCAAAGAACTTCTTGATTTCTACCTTAGTTTTATTATTTGCCCAAAAGTCATTCAGGAATAAGTTGTTTAATTTCCATGTAATTGCATAGTTTTTGAGTGATTTTTCATAGTCAACTTCTATTTTTATTGCATTGTGGTTCAAGGCTGTGTTTAGTTTATTTCAGTTCTTTTTCATTTGTAGAAGATTATTTTATGTCCAATTATATGGTCTATTTTAGAGTACATGCCATGTAGTGAAGAGAAGAATGTATATTCTTTTGATTCTGGATGGAGAATTCAATAAGGATCTATCAGATCCCTTTTGTCCATGTTGAGTTTAGGTTCTGAATATCTTTGTTTTCTACCTTGATCATCTGTCTATTACTGTCATGGGAGTGTTGAAGTCTCTTACTATTATTATGTGGGAGTCTATGTGTCTTTGTAAGTCTCTAAGAACTTCCTTTATGAATCTGGGTGCTCCCATGTTGGGTGCATATATGTTTAGGATAGTCTTCTTGTTGAATTGAACCCTTCACCATTATGTAATGCCCTTCTTTGTCTTTTTTGATCTTTGTTGGTTTGAAATCTGTTTTGTCTGAAATTAGGATTGCAATCCCTGCTTTTTGCCTGTTTTTCATTTGTTTGGTAGATTTTCCTCCATCCCTTTATTTTGAGCCTATGATTGTCATTACATGTGAGATCGGTCTCTTGAAGACAGCATACCAATAGTTCTTGCTTTTTTATCCACCTTGCCACGCTGTGCCTTGTTAAGTGGGGCATTTGACCCATTTACATTCCAGGTTAGTATTGATATGTGTGGATTTGATCCTGTCATTTTGCTGTTAGCTGGTTGTTACATAGGCTTGTTTGTGTGGTTGCTTTACAGTGACACTGGTCCATGTGTTTAAGAGTGTTTTTGTATTAGCTGGTAGTAGTCTTTCCTTTCTATATTTCATGTTCCTGTCAAGATCTCTTGTGAGGCAGATCTGGTGGCAAATGTTCCCTTAACATTTTCTTATCTGAAAATTTTCTTGTTTCTCCTTCACTTATGAAGCTTAGTTTGGCTGGATATGAAATTCCTGGATGAAGATTTTTTTTCTTTAAAAATGTTGAATATAGTCCCCCAGTCTCTTCTGGCTTGTAGGGTTTCAGCTGGGAGGTTCACTGTTATCCTGATGATGTTTTCTTTGTAGGTAACCTGCCCTTTCTCTCTAGTTGCCTTTAAAGTTATTTCATTTTGACCTTGGAAAATCTGACAATTATGGCCTTGGGATGATCTTCTTGTGTAGAATCTTACAGGAGTTCTCTGTGCTTCCTGAATTTGACTGTTGGCCTCTCTAGCAAGGCTGGAGAAGTTTTTATGGACAATATCCTGAAATATGTTTTCCAAGTTATTTGCTATCTCCTCATCCCTTTCAGGGAAGCCAGTAGTTTGTAGATTTGGCCTCTTTACATAAACCCATATTTCTTGGAGGTTTTGTTCATCCCATTTTATTCTTTTTAATTTATTTTTGTCTCATTGTCTTATTTCAGCGAACCATTCTTCAAGTTCTGAGATTCTTTTCTCAGCTTGGTTTATTCTGCGGTTAATACTTGTGATTGCATTCTTGTATTGCGTTACTCAGTTCTGTCAGACTCGTTAGGTTCTTTTTATACTGGCTATTTTGTTCTTAAGCTCCTTTTTCCTTTATTGTGATTCTTATTTTCTTGGATCAGGTTTTGTCATCTTCCAGAATCTTGATGATCTCTGTTCCTGTCCATATTCTGAATTTTATTTCTGTCATTACAGCCAGTTCAGCCTGGCCATTTGGAGGACATATGACACTCTGGCCATTTTAGTTACCACAAAGTTCTTGTGTTGGTTCTTTCCCATCTCTGTGTGTGGGTGTTCCTTTTAATGGCAGTACAGATTGAGTATAGTCAATAGACTTCTTTTTTGGATGCTTTCACTGCGCTGAGGCTTTGTGCAAGGTCTTTATTTGAAGCTGCCTTTTTGTCTCTGGTTTAAGAGGATGATATGTTAGTGAGATATTTTTGGTGTTGAAGCTTTAAGGTATGATCCAGCAGGTGACACTTAGGCCTATTGGTCAGTTGGTAGACTCTTTCTCAGTCATGTGACTCCCCTATGTTTCCTCACAGTTGCAGCCATGTTCTCTCTCAATGCTCTGAAATTGTGGGTTCCTCTCCCCCTTGAGTGCTGTCTGTAGATCATGACTTGGTACTCCTTGGCTGCCCACTGCAGCTCTAGAGTGATCTGTGTTTATCTTTCTTCCCCAACTTGGAGACAACAGAGGAAGGGAACTTAGTAGTGGTTGTGTTCTAGGGTTGTTTGCTTGACTTCTGGGTGCTTCACCCCAGAGAGATGCAGGTCAACAATTGCTCTGTGCAACAATTACCCAGAATAGAGGGTCTATGCTATGGACCCAAACCAGGGGTTCCCTATCTGGTGATGAGCAGTGAGGGATGTGTGGGAACCACAGGAGATGGATTGGCTTCCTCTCCTTGGGTTGACTATAGCTTGTTTTAGTGTGAATAAGGCATTTAGGGTTTTTACTCCTTCATTAGTGTAAGGGTAGCAAGGGCAGTTCCACTGCAGAGGCAATGGCAGAGAGGCTTTCAGTTGCCTCTGGGGGCCCAGTTCAAGGAATTTCCAAATTGCTACTGGCTCAATAGCTCTGGCAGGGGTTGGCTGGAGGCCCAGGCCTGGAGGACCTGTCTAGTGAGGAGATATGGGAACGGGCACCCGTGTAACAGTCTGTCTATTTTTCTGTAGGGCTGCTGTGGTATGCTTTGGGTCCACTCCAATTTCTAGTTGCCTCGGATTTTTCTGTACCCAGAGGTATCACCAGGGAAGGTGCTTCCCTGCAAGGGGGAAGTTCCCCTGGCTCCATGTTGCTCCCAGGTGGGCCATTGTCCTGTCTGGCTTTTCTTTACTCTCTATGGATCAAGCTATTTTCTTGATTAGTCCCAATGTGAGTATCTGGATGTTTCAGTTGAAGATGTTGTATTTACTCGCCCTCTTCATTCCTCTCCATGAGAGGCATGCACACTAGCTACTTCTAGTAAGCCATCTTGCTTTATCTGGTTTTGATTTTAGAATAATGCTAGCTTCATAGGATGAGTTAGGAAGTGTTCCTTCTGCTTTTATTTAAAAGAGTTTGTAGATAATTGGTATAGTTTCTTCTCTAAATGTTTGGTACAATTCATCTGTGAAGCCATCTAGGCCTGGTGCTTTATTTTTTGAAGGTTATTTGTTATTGATTCAATTTATTTAATAGATGTAGGCCTATTGAGATTATCTATTTCTCTTTGTGTGAGTTTTACTAGATTATGTCTTTCAAGGAATTGGTTAATCACTCTTTCAAATATCGTACTTATTACCCATATATACTTTTGATATGGTATATTTCACACTTCATTACTTTATATATGTAATTTCTTTTACTCAATTGTGGGGTTCTTGAAGGTACAAACCATGTTTTTAAATTTTGCATCCTTAAGACTTAGCACAATGACTGGACATTTCAATCATTGTTGACTGAAATGAACTGAATTTTTCCAGATTGTCAACTGGGCATGAGCACTATGTCTGAGAACACCAGAGATATAAGAAGAAGAACATAAGACTATTATTTATATTATAGATTTTACATTTTATAAAGGTTTAATCTACCAAGTTCTTTTAAGTGGTTTATTTCTGTGTAGCATTTTAATGTTGAACTGTAGACAATTTACTGCTTGAGAGAAGGTTGACTGAGAGTGAATCAGGGATATCTGAAGTTAAAAGTTTAATTCAAAGTGATGATGTTTATCATTGAAGGAAGTATTAATAGAATTATAAAAATGTGATTCACCCCTTTCTAAATTTCTGGAAATTATCTGTTGCATAAAACAGAACACACCTGAATAGACACAATAACCATATAACTGGGGCTCTACTGGGGCTAACTGATCATTAAAAATTACAAAACAGGAAGTTAGACTTGTAATTTAAACTTCTGCTTAGTCTTTGGCTGTAATTAAATATTATGTTCAGGACAAAGAATGAGCTGGAGGGTCTCTTCAATCTCTGCTGTGATCTGCTAACTGCTATTGTTTAATTGAGGTACCTTGTGTTCCCCAAAGGCTGAGCCACAAGCTGCTCTCTCCAGACGCTGTGTTTAGATTCCTTGTGAGCCCTCAAGTGCTGCATCCGCTGAGACTCGGTGTTGCATTTCATTGATGTGTTCAGCCTCTTTTGGTCAGATAAACCAAAGCATAAACATCGTGCTGACAAACCCGGGTCACAGAGTGGTTTTTGGTCGCTGAACTGCCCAAGTAGATTATTAGGGGAACAACATTTTAGCAGCAACAGCAAGTTGTTTATATGATATCTGATCCCAGACATTTTGCATGTCTTTAACACAATATGAATCTATTTTTGAGATTGGTAATGATTATGGTAAACAACTAGATTTCCTTGTGAAGTTGACTCATGTTATTTTTCATAGAATTTATCACATTATTTATCTGTATTTCTTCCCTGTGGTCTGTGAAGTTAGCTTTTGTATAATAGGGTGTGTGTATTTATTTACAAGAAAATTACTCTATGTGTTAAAATAATGTTTAACTTTGTTTTCTTCCTATTATTAGTGTGTTCTATATTGGTTGGTACCAGACTAAAATGTGTATAATCCTTCAGTAAAAAGGCTAAATGTTATAATGTATAAATTCTGATGTAAGTTTGATGGTTAAATTGGTTATTTATGTTGTGTATAAGGTTTGCAAGGCTACTTAACCAGTTTGATTCTTGATTTCCATCACCATAAAACGTATAAAACTGTATGCCACATTTTTAAAGGCGAAAAGATCATTGATTTTTTTCATGTAAAATGCCTGGTACCAAGGGTTTCATTGCTATTAAACATATACTTCTACAGGCAGAGGTTTTTACTGTCATGAAAAAGATTTTCTTAGCAGTATGCAACATCTCCCAGTGCTATGGCATATTTTGACAGAGACCACGTGTGCTACTTTTCTTCTGTATAATTGAGCCGTGTCGAGGAAACATCACAATATAATGGCCTTTGTGAATTTATTTTGAAACTTAAAACTGGCATATTTTTGGTATGTTTTATTGTTTTTAGTGATGTTGCCTTCTAGAACCTTAACTATTTTACATAAACTGATAAGAGCAGTGCATTATTTGTTCTCAAAAAGAATGTACCTAATTGTGTTAATATAAGACTAAGAGGACTAATGAAGTGTTCCTAAAATAGCAGTGTGGAGACCTAACAGCGATTATTTTTGTATTTCAAGACTTGAATTATTTCCACTTCCATAGAATAAAATTTCTGTTCCCCTCTTGAGCATCACTACTTGAACAACTTGCAGGCCTCTGAAACCCAGCCCACTCAAAACTCACCAAAACTAAATTGGTTTATTTTTTGCCTTTGCCTCCAAGCCCTGCAAACCTATTGCTCTTCTGCATGTTCTGTCTTTGTTAATGGCCTCAGCAGCCACACGCTTCTCCCAAACTACACGTCCTCAAAGTCCCTGTGGGTGTATCTTTCTCCTTCTAAAAAAGCATTATATTAAACTTGCCTTCAAATCCTGATGGTTTTTTCTTTCTCAAATGTGGCCCCTCCTCTCAATCTTCTGGTTCAGGCCACATGCTTACCATAATGCCTCTGGGCCATTACAGCAGCATCCTGAATGTTCTACCCTCCACACCACATTGTGATTCTAAAAACACAGATGTGATCATATCACTTCCCTGGGCAAAACATCTGCTGCCTCTTGATTCTCCACTACATAGGACAGTGGTTTACAAGTTACAGGTTGCAGGCTTTTAATTAGTAGTGAATTCAAATTAGTGAATTACATTCAGCTATTAAAATATAATGGAAAAGAAGATAATAGAGTGTATCACATTTGGTAAAGACATTGTTCTGTGAAACTCTGTTCTACTTGTATTTTTCTATATAAACGTGCATGTGTTTTGGTACCGTTTCATGATGCAAAATATACTTCTGACCAAGGGTAATAGTCTTGAAAGTTTGAAAACCATCAGAATGGAGGATAAATTAAAACTTTTTATCAGGGCATAGAGTTTCTTTTATAATCTTCCCAAGTTACCTTTCTATAGTGGCTATAGTCTCTAGCCACCTCCTTGGAGAAGCCTGTTCCTATTTCCACTTCAAGAACTCACTGTATTTCCCTGGCATGAACTTTGCCTTTATTCAAGCTATCTTGTCTAAATGAACTACCAGTTCTTACACTTTTTGGTCTCAGGATCTGCTTAAATTCTTAAAAAGTATTGAATACCCCTTAGGAGCTTTGTTTAAGTGGACTATAAACTACATTTATCAACATGCAACATATAAGAAATTAAAATGGAGAATTTTAATAAATATGTATTAATATTAAAAATAATAATGAATCCATTAAATGTTAACCTAAGTGATACATTTTTGTGAAAAAAATCTGTATTTTCCAAAACAAAACAAAATTAGAAGAGTGACAGTGCTTTATATTTTTGCACATCTCTTTAATGTCTGAATTAATAGAAGACAGATTCTCACATCTGCTTCTGTGTTCTCTCTATTGCTATGTGTTGTTTTGGTTGAAGGATATAAAGAAAATTCAGCCTCTAATGAATATGTACTTGGAAAAGGAATGAGTATTTTGATTACATTTTCAGATTATTTTGTAGATATTCTTCTTTAATACTACACCAAAACTCAACAAGTGATAGTTCCTTAAATGTTAGTTGCAATGAGTCTGATACCCTACCAACTAACTTTTCATAGTCTATGACATTAAAATCTATTCAAAAGTCTCCTTTGCACCTTGAATGGATCTTTTACCCATGCATGAATTTGCAATATCATGTGTTGGTCATTTGAAGCATATTGCTTCCCTGAATAATATGTGAATCTTCTAAATGTTCACTCATTTCATTATACATAAAAAATTACATTGGTTAATATCACCACCAATTGCATCAAATAAGTCTTTAAATATTGGGAAGCCTTCAAGCTTACTATGGCAGATACAAGTTTTGCAAAATTCTAATTTTTACTTACAGGCTGTAATTTTAGGATTGGAATCCAATAATATCAGCTGTTTTCCTTGACATGTTATACAACTGAATTAAGGTTTCATGGGACAGTAACCACAGCTTGTGATACGTTTGAATTACTGTAGTTTGTCAGTGATTCTTTCAAGTAAATATAGTGTTTTTTGAAAAAAGCACAACTCAAACAATCACACAAGTGTTTTTCCTTGAAACAAGCATTGAACTGTGGGAAGCAGATGTCTACTTCCTCTTTTCTTTGCACAGAATATTAAACAGTCACGTACTGAAAGGTCAATATTGTTAAAAATTAATAATTTTTACTATTTTATCAAAGATTTGCCTAAATAACACTGCTTTTTTTTTTTTTTTTAATTTTACTGCAAGTACCTGGCATTGAAGAACACCACTACAGGTACAATTTGGTGCCACTACTGTCTTGACTTGTGCTTAGGCACCAGCAGTTTTACCCACCTTTTCTTTTGCACCATCAGTGCAAACGTCAACATAGGGAAAAAGGCAAATAAGGAGTTAGCATTATTATGAAATAGTCTTCCTATGGGCCTTTTATCTGGGTCCTCTGAAAAGATCTTGCTGACACCCAGGAGCTGTTGTTTACACTTTGAGAACTACTGACCTGAAGTATCTTCCCTAAACCTATTTTGTGCTTGGAAAATTTGTATTCAGACTTAAAGATCAGGCTCAACTGTTACATACTTTGTGAAGATTACTGAAGCTCCCCAGATTAATTTGTTACTACTTCTCTGAGTTTCTGTATATTGTAGTCCCTATCATATTTCTCTTTGTCCATTAGGTGCTCCTATTATGGACTGAGTTTTATTTCTGTACCACCCAACAAATGCCTGGTAGATGCTCAGGATTTCTTAAGGAGCAGAAGCCTGTATCCGCTCATTATACATTCTGGCTTTTGTTATTCTCCCCCAAGTCTACCATGGGGTCAGAAGGGGAATAATTACTGCCTGAGGCAAGTAATTTTCTGAGGCAAGCAGGGACGTTTTACCAACATGTCCTTAGTGCTACTTCCACAAGTATCAGAAAACACTGACAGGATGCTTAGGGTTCCAGTGTTATATTGACATTGTGACATGAATGCAGATAGCACCAAAAAAGCTTCTGTTCAATAAGTGTGTGAATAATTCCCCTGTATTCTTTAGTCCAAACCTTGATATAGGTCAAAGGGTCATTTTAGGTAACTCCACCCTAACTGAAGATGTCCTTGGATCTCCTAGTTCTCAGATAATTTTCATGGGAATTAATTGAAGTTTTAGTTCTTATTTTTATTCCAGAAACGTTTGCTTAGCATTTACTATGTGCCAGGTGCTCAGCATTCAAAGGTAGGCAGGGCATGAATTTCACTTTCAAAGCAGAGTAACAGGGAGAGCAACAGGATAAAGGCATTGAATTTGGTTCTCAGATTTATACTGCTTTTATTTTCTGTATTTTGAAATTTGGAAGTTAAGTGAGTTTTCTTATTTCTTTGTTTTTATGTGTATGCTTTATGAATGAATGCTTAGATTGTAAATGTTGTCATAGATATTTCCGTTGTAAATGTCCTCCTCCTCCTGTGTTTAAAACAGTGTTGAGTTTTTTTTTGGAAATCTGAGTTTCAGAGTAAGGCTTCTAGAATTTAAAAACTCACCTTAACATATTATTTGCAAAAATATATCATAGTATCTCAGCACTGATTTTTAAACTTTATATTAGATTCACGCTTTTTAGAGGATACAAAAAAAATGTACTTCTTTAAGTGTAGTATTTCTTTTTTAAAAAACTGCCTTTACTTCCATTTTGAGTTATACAAACAATGCTAAGTTTGTATAACTTTATGTAGAAAGTGAAAAAAAAATCGTTGCTTGTCCAAAGAGTTTACTATTTTTTGAATGAGACAGAACAAGCACAAAGATGTTTGTATAAACCCAAGTGAGAATTTTGACTGAGAGTATCTCAACTACAAATTGTAGTTTTTCCCCAAGATTTAGAAGAGAGGAGACCACAAATAGTAGAAGACACAAAACAGACACAGCAGAACTTTTGGCTTTGCTCTTTACATGTAAGGATCTATTTCTAAAATCAGTCCTCATGTATTTTTATCTAGATCATGTTTTGCTGATGTGATGATTAATTTTAATTTTATACATCAACTTGGCTAGGCCACTATACCCAGAAATTTGGTCAAACACCAGTCTAAATGTCACTGTAAGCGTATTTTTTAGATTAGATCAGCATTTAAATTAATAGATTTAGCGTAAAGCAGGTTTACCCTCCATAATATAGGTAAGGTTTATCAATCAGTTGAAGGCTAAGGCTGGGATCTCCGAGGAAAAGAGGATTTGCCTTCAGATTCAAGCTGCAGCATCAATTCTTTTCTGGGTCTCCAGCTTTTCATCCTTTTGTGCAGATTTTGGACTTCCCAGCCTCCATAACCATGAGAGCAAATTCATTAAAATAAACTATTTCTACATACCCTATTTGCTTTCTGGAAAGCACCAATAGGGTACGGGAAGCTTGCCCATGTATTGGGTCTTACGTTAGCCCAAGGAAGAAGATGCTGCCTTCCTCTCCGCTAGTCCTTGACACTGCCAGGCTTAGGCTCTTGGAAGTCATAATAATGTATCATTTTCAGATGACAATGCAGATTTCAAAGCACTTGCACATTTGTGCATGATCAACTATTTCTATAGAAGTATTCAGAAACAGTGAGGACTAGGGACCCATGGGAAAAATAAAATTTGTTGAAGTACATGGATCCAGGTAGAAAGGAAGCGACTGGTGGAGGAAGCAACAGAAGAGAGATGATTGGGAAAGCTCTGTCATGTGCTGAATTGTGGTGTACCCCACCCCCAAATTCATATGGTGAAGCCCTAACCCTCAGTGCCAGAATGTTAACTGTATTTGGAGATAAAGTCTTTAAACAGGAGATTAAGTTAAAATGAGGTAATCACGGGGGACCCTAATCCAGTTTGCCTGATATCCTTATAAGAAGAGTAATTTTGACATACAGTGAGGCATCAAAGCCCCCCACACCGAGGAAAGACCTTGTGAGGGCACAGCAAGAAGGTAGTTATCTGCAAGCCAAGGGGAGAGGCCTCAGGAGAAATCAAACCTGCTAACACCTTGATCTTGGACTTCTAGCTTTCAGAATCATGAGAAAATCATTTTATATTGTTTAATCTATCCAGTCTGTGGTGTATTGTTATGATAGCCCTAGCAAAGGAATACAGGCATCAAGGGTGAATATTGATCATTTTTCAACTTTACTTACAGTAGACACAATTCTGGTTTATTAAACATTTCTGTTTACCCAGGAACCAAGTGAGTGGTTCTCAAGAACTACCCTATCACTACCCCAGATAGGCTACACTGACTGGTCTCTGGGGCCAGGGTGATTATTGCTATTTGCATTAAGCAAGGAGAAGACTCTTCCATGTCTCCCAAGGGCCCAATAGCAATGCACTTCTATGTCTGAGGGTGCTCCTACCTTAGTCCATGCTGATCCACAACTGCAGCTCCAGAAATGTCTCGTAAGCGCATGTAACCAGTGAGCCATACATTACAGGGCACTTCACACAGCCCAGTGATTTTTCAGTCTAATATTTCCCAGGCCATTTTTTTCCCTTGTCTGGAAAATGCAGTTACTGATGTCTGGGTTTAAACAGCTAAATAGATTTGTAAAATTTTAAAAAATAAACTAATTTTAAAGATTATTAATTATAAGATGATATAATACAACAATCAAAAATGCACTAGCAAGTGATTCTTTATTGTTCTGATGCTTTGCCATTTTAATAGCAATAATTATATAATAATAATATTGTAGCTAACACTTAGTGTTTACTGTGCGCCAAACACCATTCTAACCTCATTACAAGATGTTAAATTTGAAATATGTTGACATAGACTGTCTCATTTAATTCTTGTAACAAAGATGTGAGTTAGGTAAGGAAGGAATTATTCCCATTTTGCAGATGAGAAAGCTGAGTAACAAAGTTCACTTTTTTTTAGTCAAGGTTACCCTTCTAGTAAATGGCAGAGTTTGAAGCATAATTTAAGTCTTCAGATTCCTAAGTTAGTGCTTTTTGCAAAACAACTCTCTTATAAATGACATCAAATATATAGATAAATAAGAGTAAGAGAGCGTGCCTTTTTTTTTTTTTTTTTTTTTTTTTTTTTTTTTGCCTGTTTGGGTTCTAAACAAAGAAATGTGAGACTCGGTAAGGTGAGAAAAATGGCATTTGCCTCCCTAAGGATAACTAACATTTAGCCCTTGTGGGAAGAACTGAGGGTGAAGAATGGAGTCCAAGAAGCACAATGTTTCTAACACCAGGAGCTGTGTGGATTGGGGGTCGGAAGGAAGCTGAGCTGGAACTCAAGATGCCTAAAGAGCAAGAAGGGAATATGAAGCCAGTACAAGAATAATAAAGAAAGTATAAAGTTACATCTGAACAAATCAAAAAACCTATAAAGGGAACCAAGATATAATGTGAAACAAAACACTAAGAAAACCTTTTCTTTCATTTTTTAATTTGTAAGATGAATTCAATTTATAGAAGGCAAAATATGTTAAAAAAGAAAAGTTGTGCCTTTGAGAGACACAAGAAAGTGCATAACATATGTCTGTGGAAAATCCGAGGCTTCAACATACATCAGCGTGTCCTTTAAGATATAAATTATGTTGGTTTCTATACTCAGATTTCATTCCTAGCGATAGCAAAAGCCAAGTGTGAGGGAAGAATTTAGAGATAAACATGGTAGAGGAGGAAATAAAGGTCACTTTTTACATCCAGCAATTTCAGCCATCCTTCCCTCCCTAAAAACAAAACTGAACAAATACGAGAAATTTAAGATTGTTACTGCAGCCAAAGGGCAGTTGAGTAAACAGAAATATATCTTACAGTTTGTTTCCAAAAGTTAAAAATATTATCATAATTCCTTTTGGTGATTTCAGTATCTCAGGTAGGATAGAATCAACCCTATCCATAAAGATATTTAGGAAGCAAAGTAGCATTATTGCTTAACCAATACCTTGACTAACTAATTAAGCCTTCAGAAAAAGAAGACAGTGAGATTTTTCTGATTATCATCACTCCGTAATTAGTAGTATTTTCCATAACCTAGGCAACTCGGCTGTCTAAGAAACAAAACCCAGCTGAAACTGAACCTTCTAAAGTTTTCCTTCTACAATTTTTTAAGGCCCAGAGCAGGATCCCTGTCATACTAAAGTCTCTCCTGGATGTCTGGAAAAAGTCTTATAGTCTGGGAGACATTCCAAAATATGTGCAGTGACCATTGCCACAGGCGTGAACTTCTTAATGCATTTTGCAGAAATCTCCTCCACAATGAAATTGATTACTGTCTGAAAGGATTTTTTGCCCTTTTCAAAATAGCAAGCAGCTAGAATATGCTTTTCTTATGTTTTATTACATCCTTAAGTATCTCATGTGGACTGAATGTGACTGGAGAAAGTTACCAGTCTGAATCTGATATACAATGTCTAGTTTAAACCAATTTTTTTACATTGATGGGTCAGATGAACAGCAAAAGGAAAAACTCTGGATGTTTGAAGACTACACATACAAAATTGTACACTGATTACTAAAACTTGGGTTTCTGCACAGTTTTCGTGCTGCAGAAACTGAAATAAGATCAGAGAATAAATGTGAAGAAATGGATTTTCAAGGAACAGGTGGAAATTGAAAAGAAAATGGAACCTGGAGTTTTGTGAGTGTGTCTGTCTGCCTTATGAGAATGACATTTATGAGGATGGAGGAGGGTTGGAGGGTTTGTTGTAATGCTTTTACATAACCAAGATCAAATTGTTCAAGTTCTTTAATGCTATCTATTTGTTGTATTTAGCAAAGGAATGAATTTGTAGCTAATAGGCAGTAGTTTGGTTTTTATTCACCTAATACAAATAATTTTAGGAGAGCTGTCACCAGGCTTGTTGTAATGTCAAACGAAAAGTCTGATAAATCAGAAAAAAGGACATACAGGGAATATATTGCAATTGCAATAATAGCAAAAACAGAACAGAAAGGACGTCTGTTATCAGATTGCTAATTCTTGATTTTGTAGCAGTTTCCATATTTTGCTAGAAGCTGGAAAATTGCTCAGTCCCTGGTATCAATCACACCTCAGCTAGACAGCAGATTGAGGCTAGTCACTGCTGCTGGAAGATTTCTTCCTGACAATGATTCATATGAGCCAATTGTCAGGAGTTTTGAAGTTCTTAAATAGGAGTTGATGTATATCTTTTACTGTTGTGTAGTCACTGAACATATTTCATATGATGGAAAATAGCTTTGCAGAAAAATTAACCTATTCCTTATCTTTAAACAAGATTGCCTTCAAAAATTATCAACTCATTCACGAGCATTACATTTTCTGAGCTTTTCACATTTCATATATGTATATATGTGTGTGTGTGTGTGTGTGTGTGTGTGTGTGGCAAAATTCTTAATCTTATGGTGCACAGGTCACCACAGGAGAAGGTGTGATATGTCATTTAAAAAGCCCAAACCTTTCACATTGTATTGTCACAAGGAACTAAAAGCAACGCAAATAAGTATTTTCAACTTATGGTCTTACAAATTATTTCTTAAATATCACAAACTGATTTTGGTATATCACAAGGAAAGATCAGATAATTCTAATCCATGCTGAACATGTGATTTTGAAACAGAAACAGTAAAGATGAAAGGTGAAAGCTCCCACAGTAGGACCAGTATTGGAAGGGAGAGAGAGTCCTTTTTGACCGATGTACTCTCGCCTTACCTGTCTTTTGCTGTGAAATCATGGTCTTTTAGCACAGGAGCAAATCTTAGAGATCATCGTATAGTCAAACATCTTTTTTTTGTAGATGAAGGAAACTAAGGACTGGAAAGGTGAACTCAGTTGCCCAGGTCAAAGAGCTACTTGGAGGAAGAAAATCTGAAGTGGGTTTGCAGCCTTCTAAGTCCAGTGTTCTTTCTTCTCTTCCCACATACTGTTTCTTCAACTGAACTCTTACTCTGAGCAACAGGAGAGCAGCAGCAGTAATAACTCCAGCACCATCAGGGCCGGGCCACAGTTGATTTTTAGAGGAGGCTCCTTGCACACAAACCAACTTTGCTTCAGGCCAATAGACCTAGAAATTACAAGTTGATCTTGCTTTACTCTATATGTGCTTCAGAAATGACTTCTTTGCAGAAACTGCATTGGCATGGTTAATTAAAAAGCATTGTTAGAAGAGGGCACAGGGGGAGTGGCATTCTGGGTGCTGGTAGTGTTCTGTTTCTTGGTCTAGATATGGGTTACACGGGAACATTCAGTTTGTGGAAATTGTGTGAGGTGTGTATTTCTGGATATTTCAACAAAAAGTTAAACAAAACTTACAGAACAATTATGAATCCATTGTTTAAAAAAAAAAAGCATATTGGTGGCCGGGCATGGTGGCTCACACCTGTAATCCCAGCACCTTGGGAGGCCGAGGTGGGCAGATCATGAGATCAGGAGTTCGAGACCAGACTGGCCAACATGGTGAAACCCCTTCTCTACTGAAAATACAAAAGATTAACCAGGCGTGTTGGTGGGTGCCTGTCATCCCAACTACTCGGGAGACTGAGGTGGGAGCATCAGTTGAACCTGTGAGGTGGAGATTGCATGAGCAGAGACGATGTCACTGCACTCCAGCCTGGGCAACAGAGCAAGACTCTGTCTCAAAAAAAAAAAAAAAAAAAAAAAAAAGCATATTGGCATCAGAGAAATTAAATACCACTAGAAATGATTCTGCAAGCACATTTTAACAATTTTTAAACAAAATTTTAAACAAAAACAGCCATCATTATCTGGCAAGAGTTTTACTGTAAAGCAAATTTAATCTACTCCTTCAGGTAGAAACGTTTTCCTGGTGCTGTGGTCTTCTTCATACTGTGTAACTGCCGAAGGAATCACTTAAAAATAAAAGCTGTTATATGCTTCTTACATCTTTAGACAATGGGAATTATTCTAAATTAAAGCTGACAGAAAGCATTTTTTTCTATTCTTCTTTTGAATTTGTGATGTATATCTAACGACTTGAGAAATTGATTTTGAACTTTCATGGTAACCTGTTATAATTCTTATGGAGGAAAATAAAACATAGAAGTTGGTCTGGTTGGGCAATATGTTGTCCTACTTGTTTATTGCTATTAACAAAGGAAAATTTGGATACATATATGTACATATGTACATATATACACATACAAACACCTCATTCCCCCCCCCCCACACAAATACTTGGCATACAGTGAATATATTTTACCACTAAAGCTGTACTAAACGTAATTAGATATGTTTGGGATAAGTCAGAAGCATTTTAGAATCTTATAGTATCTTAATTATTATATACTATAGTTAATATCCTATAGCTATAAAAATGACTGGGAACAAGCTAGGATATAAATTTAAAAGTAAATGCATAGGAGTGTGGATATAGAAAGATTGCTGAAAAAATTAATATTTATAAATCAGCCATTTTTTCAAATAGTAACACTGAGAGAATGAGAAAATACCTGCAATTAGAACATTTTAAATTAGTCCTTTCCTTTTACAGCTGCCAGTGAAGGGCATATTGATCAGAGAAAGGACCAAATAGACAAAAATGCAGAAAGCAGATCTATGGTGTAAAGTGCCAGAGTAATTGATCCTTACCTAGTAAATATTCACATATCTTAATATAAGTTAATACTGTTAGGAAACAGACCAATTTCATAAACAACATGCAACTATTTGGAAATTTCAATTGTAGGTACTCAACAAATATCAAGTAAGCACATTTAAACCTGAAGATGAATGTTTGTATATTTTAGTGGAACACTTTAGTATTGGTTCTGACTGTAATAATCCTGGCCAATATGTGTAGACTGTTTTAGTAGTCATTGTTTCCAAGCTGATTGGGCAGACACCATGTCTATCACTCTTTTGAACAGCAACTTGAATCCTCTTGGCTTTTGGAACATATAAAATAACAATGTTCTCCAGAAATGCTGCCATATGGTAGCTTCTCTTTGGAATGCAAACTTAAATTCTTGATTATAAGTTATATGCGCATTTGCCCCGGCATCCACATGCACAGGTCTTTATGGGCATCAAATAAGGTATGCTTGCTGGGAAATAGAATGATTTTTGAATGCATAAGAACCCAAAGAGGATGACATAAACTTAGTGAAGTTTTCAAGCTCCAGTCTTTCTTATGTATGTATATTTTAAATTAAGAAGCAATCCAAAAGTTGAAAATCGGGGAAATCGGAGGCACTTAATTTTATCAGAGAAAAAATTGGGAGATAAAACTTTGGAAGATGTCAGAGCAAAAATTGAAAGGTAAAAAAATGAGATAGGGGAATAGCAAAATAAATTTTTTTAAGGTAATACTATAAAATTTCCCCTCAAATTGTACACATTGGTTGGACTCAATAGTCATCTTCTCTTACTGGAACTAACTAAGAGTTAGTCCCTGTGATTGCTTACGAGACAGAGCCAGGTAACTGATGCATCAGAAACCTAGCTGTGGAACCACTGTGTGAATCTTTATGCCCTGCGGCTTAATTTGAATTTTAAGCAGATTTGGCTCTTATAAATCCTAAAGAGTTATAAAACCTTGAGTTATTTTCTTGAAAATGTCTGATAATTCAATTTATAATTTATGTTTAATACTTTAAAAAAAAGAAAGAAAGAAAGAAAGAAAGAAAAAGAAAGAAAGAAAGAAAGAAAGAAAGAAAGAAAGAAAGAAAGAAAGAGACCAGATGAGGAGGAGCACAAACCTGCAGACATATATTTTTCAAACCTGCTGTCAAGGAAATCAGAGTCATAAGAGAACTTGAACAAAATCAAGAAATTTACCATTTAGTTATAAAATTAGATGCAACATTCCATATCTCATCCAAATATAATCTCTTAATCTATTGGGAAATCATATTCAAGAGTGGCTTCTCCATTGAAGGTATAATTCCCTTGGAAGATTCACATGTGTTTTATACAGTTCATCCCTAAAAATGTTTAAAGACACCTCTGTGTAAAATTTGAAGCACTTGACTCCCCTATCAGTGACTGTATCTGAGGCATGGTCTACCATAGTAGTGATTACACTGCACATTAACCAGTGAGTATTGATCTATTTCTTCCTGAAAAAATTTCCCTCCCCATTTAAAAATAAGCAGAAATAAAAACCTGGCTTCCTCATTTGTGATGGGTGCTAAAGTCATGACTAGATAAAAGACTTCAATTTATCAGTTTACATGTGAAGCCAAAAACTACTTGTTTATCTCTTAAATTCGAAAGGTTACTCAGAAACACTCAAGGCCAAATTGGAGAAAAATGGTTAATTCCTTTTAGTAAATGTTTCTTTCTTATAAATGGAATTTAACTCCTTGGGCAAATGTAACATTCTTTTTACCTCTGTGATTGCTAAAGTTTCTTTAGGGTAAATGTAGAGAAGAAATGGGAGTAGAGGGAATACACACACACGTATGCACACACACACACACACACACACAGACGCTGCAACCACACAAAGCACAAAACATTTGTTGAATACGTCTGTGACCTTTGCTTATGTTCAGATTTCAACGTCAAGATAAGCCAAGTTTCCCACCTAGATATTTTCCCTCTGTAACTGGATATGTATCTAGACATTTACTATCATAATGGATTCTGGAAATGACATTAAAATTTCATTTCACTACCAGCCAAGCAAATTTCGGATTTTTAAAAAATTAGGTCATTTACAAGCTTTGCAAGAATCTCACTTTATTAATTGGGGTGACACATTTATAGTTATTGGTTACAAACACAATGGAATCTTTCTTAATAAAACAATGTTCTGACTATAATTATAGTCCATAAGCACTATCAGCCATTTAGTGGCGTTTAAGATGCTCTCACTTTCTTCAGCCTCTTTACACCTCCCTCTTAGAGCATCACTACTATCCCTTGAAATATGGAAAGGTGGAGAGGTCTTTCTGAGCTTGGGCACTTCCACTGTTATTTTGCTGCTGGTCCCTGCCCCTATGAGGAGCAGCAGCACTAAAAAGCTACTTTCAGAGATCCAAAACAGACATGGCTCGTGGAAAGCCATGTCTTGGTATGGTTGGGGCCTGTCAACCAATTGTGTTCAGTCCTTTACTCTCAGAGATATTTAAAAGCTCCTACTGCCTCCTTTTGTGTGGCGGTAAGTGAAGATTCAATGGGACAAGGCTCTAAATGGACTGGAGGCCTCTTTTCCATTAGAGATGTGTTTCCTCATAGACTTTTGGCTTCACGCTTTATTTTCTTCTGCTCACTGCCTCTTATTCGATCATTTGTTTTTTCTGTTCTCAAACTCTCTTTCTTCTCCTTCTCCTAATTTTGTTTCTGAAAATTTAGCCTATATTTTAGAATCTACTATATACCAGGTAGTGTTCTACTCTCTCCTTACTTTTTAAACTACAGCCTATCAACTAAAGTTTGTTCTATGGTTGACTTCCTCTCAGGAAAAAGGCTGAGAAGAATAGACAAAACTTTGTAAAGAAATGTGTAGGATGGTGGTGGGAGAGAAATCACAATGAGTGCATTTGGAAAAATACAGGTAGTTTATGTATTTTTTTTTTCTACCTGTCTTCATATGTTTGTGATCATATTTTAAACTAGCATGGTTAACGGCTGTGTCTTTCCTGAATTATTAGATGCTAGTCTTATAGTGAATAACATTCTGTATTTGTTCAGCATATTTTAGATAATGAGACAGGAAAAATTTCTGTAGTATGTTTATTCCTGCTAAAATAGATTATGGTCTATAGAATCTGGTTATCTGCTATTTAAAATGTTTCCTACGTGTTTGAGGGTTTCAAAAGCGTCCTTTTTACTTGTGAAATTTAATTCTGTTTTCTAGACATAATCTCAGTGTTATATCATTACAGAGAGTACTTTAGTGAACAGTCAACGTGAAGAGAGTAAAAGAAGGACACTGGTATATTGAGCCAGATGCTTAAGAAAAGTAATTAATAAGAAAATAGCTCTGTAGCCCAATGAGAATTAAATAATGAGATTGATAGAAACTAAATAATTGGATGGTTTGGGTTTGGATTATGTACATGAAGATTTTTTAAAAGTGAAAGAATTGTGTTCTTTGCTATACTGGTAAAATTAAAATTAATGAGTAAGGGTAAGGAGGACTGAGGAATTTAGGTAATTTGTGGTTTCACTGTAACAAGGTGAAGAAGACAACTTTTGGCAAGTTTTTTGTTGGCAGAATCTGATTTGCACTAATATGATGTTATTTACAATATTTATCCCACTTAAGTGAGTATTTGCATATTTTACCGTAGAAATATGGGGGTTTGTGGCATATGATATATACAAAATATTACCTTTATAAATTCTAAAAAAATCTGAATTCTGAAATATATGTGGCTCCAAGGACTTCAGTTAAGGAATCTGAATTCTGAAATATATGTGGCTCCGAGGACTTCAGTTAAGGAATTGCGGACTTGCGTATCTATTGACTATTGGGAGGAAAACTTTAAGAGGTATTATGAGCGAGCTATAACCTCCTCTTTAATAGGAAGAGTCAGGAACTGTTGTCTAAAGTGGTTAAAGCAAGAAGTAAAAGTATAAGCATATAATATAGTGTTATGGATCAGAATATCTAAAGAGAAATTTTTTAAAAATTTCTTTTTGAAGTAGAGGTAAAGAGGGTTGGAGCAGGAGACTTGTTTCTCACCATACCTTCTTCAAAACTATGAACTGTTATCATGTGCATGCATTATTAATACTTTAGTTTTAAAAATTAAATTATTTCAACAAACTTGACTTGAGTTTATATAATGTGCTAGGCATGGTATCTGGAAGTGTAAAAATTGAAACCTTTGTCAGGGCACAATGTCTCATGCCTGTAATCCCAGTGCTTTGGGAGGCTGAGGTGGGAGAATTGCTTGAGCCCAGGAATTCAAGACCAGTCTGGGCAACAAAGTAAGATCTCATCTCTACAAAAAATAAAAAACAAAACAAAACTAACTGGGCATGGTGACATGTACCCCTGGTCCCAGCTGTTCAGGAAGCTGATGTGAGAAGATTGCTTGAACCCAAGAGGTCGAGGCTGCAGTGAGCTGAGATTGCATCACTGCACTCCAGTATCACTGCGCTCCAGCTTGGGTGACAGAGGAATACCGTGTCTTAAGAAAACAAAAGAAAAAAAATGAAGCTCTCAAGAATTCTAATATGTAAAATAGACTTGCAAACAATGAGGCTTGATACAAAATAGTAAGTGATAATTTTTATAGCATTATATAGAGAGAAGAAAGTGACTACCGTTTTCCAACTAAGAGAGTGTACATCTAGATGTGTATGAGGGCAATGGGCCTGGTGACCTGTGGGTGAGGGAGGAGGAATGTCAGTCAAGGGAGCCTTCACAGAGGTGCTGGACCTTTTTAGAACGCAAAAGCCCCAATCTGAGAGCCGTCAGTGGGAGACAGAAACAAGGGTGAAGATGTAGAAAAGTAATTGATGGAGAGCACTTTTCCATGCCCTCCCTATAGCTACAGAAAACCAGGCTGTAGCTCCTTTAATTCAAATCTGGCTTCCCCAGTAAACAAGAAGCTATTTGAATGTTTTGCTTTGTTTTTCCTGAAGGGTGACAGTAGAGGGTGGGAAAGGTACATTTTACATAGGAGATTTATATCTTAATTCTACTTTCAAAATAGAAGACCTTGAGAAAATACACATGAGCAGGGAATTTCTTAAAAGAAATTCAGTTTAAAGCCAGCTTTTTCTAGATTACAAGTAAACTGTGTAGAGTATGGGAAACATGGCTCATCTGGCCAGGGTTCTAAAGTAGGCAAGCTAACTAAATCTCACAGGAGGTCTTCAAGGAGAGTCCTAAACCCAGAATTCTTTGCATTAATCCAGCCTAAATATTTTAAGGACATGAACAAATATGATAAGGTCATTGAAGAGAAAGGGTTGTTTGCTTCCATACCCATTTTGGCAGCTATAGCAGCTGTGGTATGTCTTCAAACACTCAGATTATAGGTTAAACCCTAAAGTTGAGCCTTTGAGTTTCAGGGCTAGATAGGAGTTTCTTGAAATACCAGGCTTTTGATATAACAGAACTTGTGGCATAGGAGCTGTTTACAAAACGGTTATAATGGGGAGCAATCAGATACATTATGAATAAATACAATATACGAAGAGTTAATATTAAAAATATGGAGAATGGGGGAAAAACTCGAAAAAGAGCTCAACAATCAACGCTTCAAGTGCATTAGAGTTAAGAGTGCACATGGGGGAGGCAGTGAGGCCTCTGACAGGTGGTAGGGGAAGTAAGTTGACAGATGAGCTTTATATTTCTTGAAAATTTTCTCTTTATCTCAGTTCACAGAGGCGGATGGGAAAGGAACAGATGTCAGAAACAGCAGTGCTTCTCAGGGAAGATTAAATGGTAGAGGAAATGGAGATCGCATTACCAAATAAGATGGGAAGGGAAAGCAGTGTGTTTAAGTAGAACTAGACAGAATGACCAGGTGGAATTTGGATTTGAAGTTTGAGGGGATATCATGTTAAAGCAGTAAACATCAAGCTATCACAGTCTGACCTGTTGAGATTCCATTAATTGATAACGATGATGAGTGCTTATTTGTTAATAAAATCGTGCCATAAAGGATAGGCATATTAAAGTTTTCATTTAAAAATACATATATTATTTGACTTCAGAATTGTTAAGAACTTGAAGTATTCTTACAACATATTAGAAAGAACTAAGGTTGAGGAAGATTTGGGATTATGTGAGAGTTGATTGTATCACATCATGTTACTTTTCATTCAATTTTCTCCTTCATCCCTCTTCCCTTCTCCCCTTTTCCTTCTTCATTTTTTCTCCTTATAGGGACATGTGGAGGTATGGGAACTCAGACGCAGTATTCAAAGAAAAAGAATGTATTATTAAGGAACTTGGTCACATTATTATTATAAAAGTATACATTCACTAAGAAAACATTTACTTAAGAAAAGTACTCAATTAGATTTCTGGTCTATGTATAAAAGATCTTCTCAACCAAAAACAACTTGAGGCTGGAATTTAGAAAACCTGAGCTCTAGTTCTACCCTATCCCTAGTTAGCCCTATGACTTCAGACAAATTATATGCCCTCTTTGGCTCTCAGTTTCTTCAACTGTAAAGAAGAGCTTAGATCATGTCTACAATATATATGTTCTTAATTATTTGAATGCTGTAGTCTAGATGGTGATCTTAATTCAAGCAAATGCCATTCACTTTAACAATGTACAGGGAAGAGATGGAAGAAATGGTTCCAAGAGCAGAAAACTATCTTGGTAAAGGAATTCCTACATTTTTATCTATTCATTTGACTAATACTAAGTAAACATCTGCTGTGATTTCCTATGCCTGGGAATGCGTTTCTTCCAGATATCCATGTTGCTTATTCCCTTGCATCCTTTAGGGCTTCCTTCCAGTGTGGTCATCTGATGAGGACTTCCTTCTTTCCTATTTAAAATTATGTGCATGCACACACCACACTGTCTCTCTGTCTCTCTGTCTCTCTCTCTCTCTCTCTCTCTCTCTCTCTCTCTCTCTCTCCCCGCCCCCGAATTCTGGGACTCCCCATTCCTCTTTCTGTGATTTATTTTTCCCAATAACACTAATTGCTTTCTAATATTCTAAAAGTTACCTATTTATTTTATTATTTGAATCCCCCATTTGAAATTAAGATAAAGACAAGAACTTTGTAGGGTTTGTTCATTGCATATAATAGAGTTTATCACATAGTAAGCCCTCAGTAACAGAGTTCAAGTCTTGATCATCAAGTAGCTGAGGAATTCTAGGCTGATTGTGAGTATATTATTTCAATGGGAATAGATAAGAAAACTAGGAAAGTCAGAGATAGTAATGGATTCACAATTCTGATTATCTTTTTTTAAAAATTTATTTGTTTATTTTTTTGAGACGGAGTCTCGCTCTGTCGCCCACGCTGGAGTGCAGTGGCCGGATCTCAGCTCACTGCAAGCTCCGCCTCCCGGGTTCACACCATTCTCCTGCCTCTGCCTCCCGGGACTACCGGTGCCCGCCACCTCACCCGGCTAGTTTTTTGTATTTTTTTTAGTAGAGACGGGGTTTCACCGTGTTAGCCAGGATGGTCTCGATCTGCTGACCTCGTGATCCGCCCGTCTCGGCCTCCCAAAGTGCTGGGATTACAGGCTTGAGCCACCGCGCCCGGCCACAATTCTGATTTTCAGACATCTTGAGCGACAGGATCTTTGTTTCTGATAAAAACTCATGTAGAAGCCACATGTGAAGAGTTAAGTGCAGACTTGGTCTGAGTGAAGCAGGTGAAAGAAATATGGCCATTTGCTTTAGCTAGAATCACCACCTAAACTATGGTATTCACATCATCAAGAATGTACACGATGGATATATGATCCAAGCTCTTGCTTTTCTCCTGCCTCTTCAAGGTGGTCCCTGAAGAAATTCTGAACAGATTTTCTCAAAGTTGCCTAATATCAAAAATTACTTGGAACACTGGTTAAAACACAGATTCCCTGGCTTTGCCCCTGGAAAGGAAAGGAAATATACCAAGAAGTAGGCGAAGAGGCCAAGGTTTGCATCAAGGAAGGTGATTATAGAGAACAAGGAAACGCAAGCATTGGGAGGCCGGATAAAGAGAAAGGTTAGCAAGAGGACAGGGGTCTACTTAGTAAAGTCATTTCAATGGTGGTCAGTCACTTACACTTGTCTCCCACATAAGAAGAAAAAATTGGATCCTGGTTTGGGCTGAGAATTGGATATGTTTAAAAAGAGAAAAACAAAGCCATATTTAGGGGTTTGTTTTGTTGAATTTTATTATTGACAATGGCGCCAAAGAACCAACATACAACCACTTGAACTAAATAGAACATTAACAGAGTTCTAAACATTCAAACATATGATGAAGGGAAAATTCCACTAGTCAAAGATCTCAGAAGAGATATCTCACTCATTCACTGAAAACTTGTACACAAACAAAATCTAGAAAAAGATGTATGTACGTTTCTTGTCCTTTCCTATTATCAGTTTCTTTTTAAATGTTTTTAAGTGTTATTTTGTTTTTGACACATAGTAATTGTACATAGTTGTGGGGTGCAATGTGATGTTTCCATACATGTATACATTGTGTAATGTTCAAATCAGGCTAATTAGCATATCCATCACCTCAAACATTTATCCTTTCTTTATGGTGGGAACATTCAAAATCCTCTTTCTAGCTATTTTTAAGTATACAGTACAATATTGTTAACTATAGTCACCCTACTATGCAATACAGTACCAAAACTTATTCCTCCTAACTGTAACTTTTTACCTATTGACGGATCTCTTCCCATCCTACCCCCAACCCTACCTCTCCAGTCTCTAGTATCAGTTTCTTTCTTTTTTTTTTTTTTACTATCAGCAAAACCTCATCAAATTATCTCATTTAATGGTACCACCTCTCCAGACATATCTGCAGGCACCATTGTATATCCATTCTGTCATAAAATATCCCATATATCCTATAAATTTTCACCCATTAGTCTTTATAGTTTCTTACATTCATTGAAAAAAAACTTCTCTGAGAGCATCATATCCTCAAAACAATCTCAAATAGAGGGTACTTTTGTCCCCATTACTCCATCTCCTCTTGGATGTCTCAGACTCCTCAGCATCAAAACATCCAAACTGAATCTCATGGCTCCCACTGAACCCATGACTTGTCTTTATCTATTGTTCCCTGTCTTAGTGAACAGCACCTCCATGTCCAATCCATCATTCAATCTCTGTTAGTTTTACCTCCTCAATAGTTTTTAAATGCATATACTCTTCTACTCTCCAACCACTTTAGCCCAAGAAACCACTGTCTCCTTCTTTGATTATTATAAGGGCTTCACACTTGTTCTGTCTACATATGGCCATTCTGTAAGTCTTCTCTAAGTGTAGCTGTCATCAATCACTTTCTTGATATTCCCACTGCCACAATCCCATTGAACCACTTTATCTGGGCCATTGGAGCAGCCAACACTCCAGTTACCTTAGTCTCTGCCATCTTCTACCTACACTATATTTTCATACCAGCTTAATCTCCATAAAGCATACATGTGTCCCAACTGCTTTGCTGCTTACTGAATTTAATCCAAACTTCTTAGTTTAGCATTCTCTTCACCAGTAATACCTTCTCCATATACCTATGCCTACCCAAATCCTGCCCAACATGCAAGACTCCTGTGGGTTTTCCTGACCTCCCTGCAGCCTGATAGGCTGTTCTGCTATTAGAACTCACAACACAGACTTAATTTTCTTGTGAGCAGTGTCTTACCACATTTATATCAGCAGACACACCTTGCACTGCCCCTTTCATATAGTGAATCCTCAATACACTTAATGAATTTTAGTACATTTTAATTTTATTTGAATAGTTTTTTAGACTGAGTTTCAGAAAAAGGCTGAATTACTGAATTCATTTTAGTATTGTGAAAATCAAATGGAAACCACCCCACATATGAAAACATAGCTGTACTCTATTTGTTTTATTTCAAAGTGAGCCAGGTCCTTTTACCACCAGAGAGGAAGAAAGAGGATTAAGCTGAAATTAATGTTTTGATGAAGATGAGGCAGATGGTAAATTGACCCAAGGGAAGCAAAAAAAAATCAACTTGCCACATGTTAGCAACAGAGACTTCATGATTGATGTTCAGCGACTTGGAAATTTTCTCCAGGGCAAACTGCATTTTCACTGCTTACTTACATACATTTTGAGGCATAGATTAATTTCAAAACAAGAACTTAAAGCTAGGAGGAACCTCAGACATCAGCTTAGTTTGTGGTTTTCAAACTTTTCACTCTCCTTTTTTGGTTTAAACATTAGAACCCTTTATTCAATCAAAATCTTCCATGAAATTCCATTGTATAAAATAAATAAAACCAGAGTTGTCTTGGTTAAAGCAGGGTGTGAGCCCAGGATCCAGCCGTCCTGCCTTGCGGCTCTACAGCTTCCATGGTGGCCCCTGAAGCATAACAAGAGAATCTCTAGAAGGCTGGTCATCTCAGTTTGAAAACCAAGGATCTGTTCTTCCCTTTCATTTCTTACAAGTGAAAACAGGTTCAGAGAAGTGACATGACATGCCCAGTGATAGAGTCAGGACTAGGACTCAGGTTTCCTGCCATGCAATCCAGTATTCTCCTCCTATTCCTCTTTGCTATTTTCTTTGGTGGTATGTCCCTCCTCCTCCTTCTTTTCTTCTTCCTTTTTTTTGAGACAGAGTCTTGCTCTGTCACCAGACTGGAGTGCAGTCGTGCTATCTCAGCTTACTGCAACCTCTGTCTCCTGGGTTCAAGTGATTCTCCCTCTTCAGACTCCTGAGCAGCTGGGATTATAGGCGCACACCACCATGCCTGGCTAATTTTTGTATTTTTAGTAGAGATGGGGTTTCACCATGTTGGCCAGGATGGTCTCGCTCTCTTGACCTCATGATCCACCTGCCTCAGCCTCCCAAAGTGCTGGGATTACAGGCATAAGCCACTGCACCCGACCGTCCCTCCTTCTAATGACTTCAATTTAGTCTTCACTTTTCCCCAGTGTTAGCACATATGATCCAAAAGGCCTTCTGAATTTCTATGAGTATTTTGATAGCTTCTATTCTCAACTCTTTAGTAACTACTACCAAATGGCCACTTTTTTTTTTTTTTGCCATAACTCTGTCTCTTAAGATACTACCATATTTTCCCTATAAAAATGCATTAACAAGTTGGTAACATGTTGACAGGAAGTTCTAAGAAATCTGTTTCATTCCAGCCTTCAGGGAATGTAGACAAATAAAGGGAAATAAAAAGAAACAGCTAAGAATTCTATTTTGAGGCCAGAATAGACAAGATTAAAAAGAGGGGAGATAAACAGGATTTTGAAAATATGAGAACTAAATTACTCACCTCTTATAATATTAGAAGTGGAACTTAGAACAAGCTTTATCAACTTCATTTTTCCCAAAGTGAAAAATACTTCATTTTAAGGGAACACCTTTTATGAAAAGAGCTCAATAATAGAAAAGTTTTTTTTTAGTTTTTATCTTTAACTCCAACATCTATAGTGGGTGTGATGGCTCTTGCCTGTAATCCCAGCATTTTGGAAGGCCAGCGGGGGAGGATCACTTGAGCCAAGAGTTCGAGACCAGCTTAGGTAACATGGTGAAACCCCATCTCTACAAAAAATACAAAATATTAGCCAGGCATGATGATGTGCCTGTAGTCCTAGCTACTCAGGAGGCTGAGGTGGGAAGAGCTCTTGAGCCCAGGAGATCAAGCTTACAGTGAGGTGTGATCATGTCACTGCACTTCAGCCTAGTGACCGAGCAAGACCCTGTCCCAAAAAATAAATACAAAAAATTCCAACATCTTATCTCATCATTCAGAGAAAACCTCTTTTAAACATCTTTCAGTGTAAATGCATGAATTATATTATATATGATATATATATGAATTATATACATAAATAGAAGTATGCTATTCATGCCATTCTACAATTTGATTCTTTCAGTCAAGAAAACTCTTGGTGCTCTTTCCACCAAATATAGATTTATTACTCTCTTTTATAGTTACACAATATACTTTTGTATGAATTTATTGTAATTTATTTAACCAGCATCCTATGAATTTAGTTTCTAGTTTTTAACTATTTTTTATTGCTGTAACAAACATCACTATGAACATATAATTGCATCCAATAATCACCTCAGGATAAATTCATAGAAAATAAAGTGCTGGGTCAACAGATATCTTCATTTTAAATTAAAATATCTCTAATATTTATTGTAAATAAAAACTTTAAACAAGACAGAACACAGACAAGTATGAAAGTCTCCTCCAACCCCCAGCTGTTATGCCAGTCTCCAAAAGAAACCTGGTATAGACTTCAGACCTTTAGTTCAGTATAAAACTATAAACATAGATAACTTTTAAAAAGATAGTAGATTACAGAGTACATACTAAACTATAACTTATTTTTTAACCAAATAATGGATTCTGACCAAATGTCCACGTCAGGACATATTGTACTAGCTCATTTCTTTTTTGGACTTCAGAGTATTTCATGCATAGATGAAAGGAAGCAAAATGTGGTGGCTAAGAGCATGGGCCCTGGAGCCTGCTCCCTGCCACCAGGTATATGACCTTAAGTGTAAGTCACGCTGTGCGTTACTCTATATATTTTTAAACTTCGATGATAAATACCTACTTCATTACTTCCATTATTATTGGAAGAATTAAATGACTAAATACATGGGAAACGCTCAGAACAATAAGCGCTCAACAAATATTAACTATTATTAATATGTGGCATAATTTTTTAGCTAGTCCCCAGTTGATGGGCTTTTATTTTCAGTTTTTCAACAATAATGATGCAAGTCATATTTCATATATGTCCATTTGTAAAAGCATTTCTTTAGGGTATATTACTTAAAATTAAAAATAGATTTACTGGGTTAAAATGAAGAGACATTTTGTTTCATTTACATTTTTTAATTTTTTATTTCAGTAGCTCTGGGGGAGGTACAAGTGTTTTTGGTCACATGGATTGTATAGTGTGAAGTCAGGGATTTTAATGCACGCATCTCCCATGTAGTGTGCACTGTACCGGTAGGCAGTTTTTCATTCCTCACTCCGCTCCCACTCTCCCTGTCTCTGAGTCTCTAATGTCCATTATACCACTTTGTATGCCCTTGTGTACTCATAGCTTAGCTCTCACTTGAAAGTGAGAATATGCGGTACTTGGTTTTTCATTCCTGAGTTAGTTCACTTAGAGTAATGGCCCCCAGTTACATCCAAGTTGTGCAAATAACATTTCATTCTCTATATATATGTGTGTATATATATGTGTATATATATATCTCTCACATTTTTTATTATACTTTAAGTTCTCGGATATATATGCACAACGTTTGTTACATATGTATACAGGTTTGTTACATATGTATACACATGCCATGTTGGTGTGCTGCACCCACTAACTCATCATTTACATTAGGTATGTCTCCTAATGCCACACTCGTCAGATGATGGCCAGTTAGGCTGGTTCTGTATCTTCACAATTGTGAATTATGCTATGATAAACATACACATGCAGGTGTCTTTTTGATACAGTAACTTCTCCTTTGGGTAGATGTAGACACTCAGTAGTGGACTTGCTGGATTGAATGATGGATATGCTTTTCTTTGAGAGATCTCCATACTGTTTTCCATAGAGGTTGTACTAATTTACATTCCCACCAGCAGTGTATAAGCGTTCCCTTTTTACCACATCCGTGCCAACATCGATTGTCTTTTGACTTTTTAATAATGGCCATTCTGGCTAGGGTAAGGTGGTATCTCACTGTGGTTTTAATTTGCGCTTCCCTGATGATTAGTGATGTTGAACATTTTTTCATGTTTTTTGGCCATTTGTATACCTTCTTTTGAGAAATGAAGATAGACATATTTTGAATTTTGATGTTTTAACATCCCCCCTCCTCCAAGAGGCTGTGCCAGTTAATATTCCAACCAATGGTGTATAAAAATATCCATTTCCGCACATCTGGTCATAGTGGATGTTATTAGTCTAATATGTAAGTACACACACTTATGTAATTTTAATGTGCATTTCTTTGGTTATTAGTGAAGTTTAGTAACATGTTTTATTTAGCATTTGTCTTGCATTATCTGAGAACTACTAATACTATCCTTGACCACTTTTCTATTAGGGTGTTTATTTTTTTAAATAGATTTTTAATGGCTCTCTGAATATTATGGCTATTAAGTTTTATTCACATGTATTGCCAATTCTTTCCTCAATTTATCATCTGTTTTTCAATTTTGTTCGTTACTTTGCCATGAAGAAGTGTCTCATTCCTATGAGTCTTTTATAGTTTCAGGTTTTATGCCTAATATCATTTTTTTTTTTATTTTAACTTCAATCTTCTCCAAATTGTCATCTATTTTGTACTCTGGGGCTTTGAGCTTTGAGCTATCTAAAACTTCTATTTTGTGTGGAAGGGTAGATGAGAAGACAGTTGTCCTAAAACTGTTTGTTCACAAGTCTGGTTTGTAATAACACCTTTATCATAAACTAACTTCTCAGGTCGGTTTCACTCTTTCTTAGTTCTCTTCCATTCACCTGACCTGCCAGTGGACTTTTACCACAGGCTTGTGATGTCTAATGTTTATATTATATTTAAATCTTAATATTTGAAGGGCATTTTCCCTCTGATTACTTTTGTTTGCTTTGGTGATTGTTTAGAATTTTCCTGGCTATTTGCAGCTGCCTGTTCTTCAAATGAAATTTACAATCATTTTGTCAAGTTACCTGTTATAAAATTGTTCTGAAGTTTTTTTTTTTTTTTTTGCCTAAGATTTTATTATATCACTATATAATTTAAGGGGAATTTAGAACTTTAAATATTGAGATTTTTATCCAAGATCTGTTTCTCTACTTCAGGTTTGTTATATATCCCTCAGCATAATTTTATAAATGTATTCATATAAGCACTGTACATTTCCTAGTAGGTTTATGCCCAGATGTTTTTTAGTAGACACCCTACATTCATTTCATGGTTGATTTGGAGTACAGTCCCACAAGTTGAGTCTAAAGTGTGAAAATAAATTTTTAAAAATGTTTATCAATCATTGTCACCAAAGACCTCTTCTTTTGCCACTTTCTACTATGAAACACACTTTTTCCAACTGGCTCAATGCAAGCTGTACCTCAGAATCCTGTCATTTCTGAATAACATCTTATCTATATGCTATTTCCATGAAAAGCTAGTTTGGCCAAGATTTTGCTGTAAAGTATCCAGTGAGTTAGGCTTTCATTATTTTGCTGGTCTTACTTAAAGAAGAAACACATCTGGGAAATCAATGAGTAGTTGAACTCACTGGACTTCATAAAAACTCTAAATTCAGTCAACCAACCATCATGCTTAATTCTCATTCAACCAACCAACAATTATTGAGACTTAGTATGTTCAGAATTCTAGAACTAGAAACATTTCTCTACTCTGGAGTGACTCATTGTATAATAGAAAAAACAGACATAAAACCAATAATTGAAATATATGTTATGAAACAATCTGAGAAAGTCAGTAAGAACTCACAATCAAATGGCAATTAAATACCTGGTGAATGTGTATGTGTGTCTACATCAGTAGCATTTATTTGTAATGAACAGCACACTCAGACAGACACATGCCCAGCTAAAGCAGTTTCTACAGGATGTGATGTAAACTCTTTTTCCCACTCTACATATGAAAATGTTGTCGATAATAATCAGGTTAGATCTATCCTATCCATAGGTTTAACTCTAACTCTAGCAATAACTTTTTGAATTTAAAAACCCAAGTGATTAATATTTTGTGACAATGATTGAGTCCATGATATGGAATAATAACTACATCCTTTTCATTACATAGATATGTGTGTATATTATAATAACATAGATTATAATACAATACACACACATGCAACACACACACACACACACACACATACATGTGTGCTTCTTGGGGTCCTAGAATTTCTAGCTTCTCCTTACTGAGAAACTGGTGAGGAGAATGCTGCTTCTGTCATTGTCCAAATTGTGCTGATTCTTCTTTGTATATGCCACCCTGTTCTCTTCTTGTGCTGGTCTTTGCTAGGACAGTGTACTGCCATGGAAGTTCTTTATTTCTCTATACAGACAACTCTTATCCTTTGCTTTTGCTTTTGTTCAAAGCTCCCTCTCTAGTGTTACTGAAGGATTTCGTTTTTTAATTCCTTCACTGGGGGAGTCAAAACTATTACTTCCTGCTTAACCTGTAACTCTGATGATGGCTCTGCCGTGTTGTCATGGTTTTTTTGTTTGTTTGGCCTGTATTCTGAGAATTCTGTGTATGGTATGCTCTGCCCCATGTGAGAATGAGCCAGATTTATTATTTCATGGGGACAAAGCTCTTGATTAGGATACAAACTATAAAACTGTTTTTTTTTTCAATTGGACAAAATTGTGGATGTGATAACCCACCTATAAAATTTCACTAATTCATAACTCTCTTCATCATCTCAGCATTTAATAAATTAACTTATTCAGTTGATTTTGAGAACTTGACTAAAGCTATGGACTCTCCCTACTTCCTTACAATATGTATGTTTTGTAAAAGTTTGCATATTGTTGTAGTGGATTGATTGTTTTGCTGAACACTTGGTGCTCTATTGATTTCAGGAAAGAACCCTTTGTTTAACTACTTTATGTCCAATATAGGACATATGCTATTTGAAAAGTAGAAAAAATAAATATAGTAACAGTGTTTTAACAAAATTAGAATGTTCCCTCAAATCAATGTTATTTTCTTACTTGCCGTTTTTTTTTTTTTTTTTATTACAGCTTAAATGTTAAATGTTTCATGGGTGTGTAGTACTTCCTCTGTTTACTCATTCTCTTTGACCCACTTCAGCCCATTGCAAGCACACTTCTGTTTCTAGCACTCTACCAAACCTGTGGTTCTGGTGGTTACTTTTCTAGCCACATCCTGCTGCATTTCTTAGAAATAAGTGTAATTAACTTCTCCCTCCATCTTAGAACACATTCTCCTCTTGGCTTCCGTAACATTACATTTTCCTGGTTTTTCTCATTCTACTTACTTAGTCTCCTTTGACTAGTTTTCCCTTCCTCTCTTGTATCTCTAAATGTTGAAATGACATAGGCCTTCTCCTCTTTTCTGTCCACATACATCCTCTCTAGCTGAACTCATCTGGGAGTTCAGCTCCTAGATGAGTTCATCTCATTTAAATACCATCAATATGCCATATTTATGTGACTACCATAGTTATGTCTCCAACTCTGAACTCCAAACTTGGATATCCAACTACCCTATATATATGTGTGTGTGTATATATGTATATATTTACATATGTGTGTGTGTGTGTGTGTATATATATATATATATATTTGAGTGTTTAATGGCACTTCAAACTTTCCAAAACAGAACTCAACCTACATGTCCCATAGTCTTTTTTTATCTTAGTAACAGACACCACCATTAAGCTGAAAACATAAAGGTTCCCTTTGATTCCTCTATTTTTCTCACCCTCCCCACCCCAACCCAATTCACCTGCCCTGAGTGTCATTCTAAGACTCAGGTCTTCTTTCTCTCATTTCTTTACTTTTCATAATGCTTCACTGCCACGTCTTTCTTTTCATCCTGCTCTTTTTCTAATCATCCTCCCAAAGGGATGGCTTTCCGTTTACATAAAATAAAACAAAAATGCATTTAGTTCCTAACATTATATATATATATATATATATATATATATATATATATCTCAACATAAAATATAATTTATTGTAAAGGAAACTTATAATTGGGGCTTACTCTAATATCAACATACAGGAGTGTGGTAAGGAACAGATGAGTTGAAAAATGGTTTGTGAACTCTTAAACACTAAAAGAAGTGACTGTATAATAATTTTACTTCATTAAGTTAATGTTACCAGCACTACTGAAAATGAAATTGACATATCATCAGTTCAATTCATGGTGATGGTGTCTGTGTCTTGTAAAAAGCTATGTGCTGCAAATATGGAGAAAAACAGGACTTAAGGATTGCATTTTCAAGGTAGGGTGACAGACATGTAAGTAAATAAATATGATAGTGAAATAAGTACAACAGCAAAGATTCAATGAAGGAACCCGGGTATGATTGACTGGAATAAGGAAGAGAATGTGGCCATCACCCAGTTGCTCAAACCGAAGACATAATTTTTTTCCTCCATTCCTCTCTTTCCCTCACTCCTCCCTCCATCCAGTTTCATTTCAAGATCTGCTGATTCTATTCTAGATATTGTCAAACTTTTTCTGTAAATATTTTAGGTTTTGCAGGCCATGTACAGTTTATGTCACATATTTTTCTCCATCTTCTCCTTCTTATTTTTCTTCCTCTTTCTCTTCTGCCTTGTCTTCCTCCTCTTTCTTTTTAAACCCTTTAAAAAAGTAAAAAGTATTCTTAGCTATTGGGGCCATACAGACATATGCCAAATCCAAATTTAGCTCTTGGGACTATAGTTGGCCAATCACTGCTCCACTCCAAAATGTGTTCCCAAACCTAACCACTGCTGTCCTCAATTACTAAACTACTTGGAAGGACCTCTGTCTCTTTCCTGCACTACCATGTTAGTCTAATCTATGGTTTCCTGCTCTTGCCCCTACCTCCAACCCATAGCTCCACAGAGCAGCTAAGTGTTCTTTTAAATAAGACATGCCATGTCTCATGTCAAGGAGAACTTCCCAGAAGAACCTACAAAAATAATGTAGTGCAACGTTTTTGTTATGCTTCAAGAATTGAGACTTTTTCCTGGAGAGAAAAGAGAGAGAAGGGATGGTATTTCTAGAAAGGCAGGATAGTTCTGACCACTTCTAGTTTTATTTTAATGAATGCTGCTACTTGTTAACATGGGTAGTTAAAAATAAGAAAAGAATCTGAGATTTATCATTGTATATAATCATTAGGGTTTTCATATTGAGATATTATTCTGGATTATAACTCAGTATTTAAGCTTAGAGCAAGTGAGGAAAAAAGGAGGAGGAGGAGGAGGAAAAGGAAAGGAAAAGGAGGAGGAAGAAGAGGGTAGAGAAGAGGACAGAGGGAGGAAGAGGAGAATATATACTCTGTTATCTAAAGTGAAATGAAACTCAATATTTACATTTACATTGTTAACTCTCTTTCGGTTGCTCTGGTTTTTCATTGGTCTTGTCTTGCCTGTGCTAAAATTTTCTATGACATTAAAAAGGTCTGGTGTGAAAATTGCCACTACCCTACTTCCTTGCTGTTCCTTTCTGTCAGCTTCTTGAGGATATCTGGATGTGAAGCAGCTTTTCTTACCCTTGGAATCTTTGTCTACAGTTCTCCCTTCCTCTTCCTCTGTCTCACTCATTCTCTCTTGTTTTATTAAGGGCCAAACATTATTGTGTCTTTTCACCAATATTTCTAATTCATCTACAACTCTTTAGTTTGAGCCACACAACTCAGCATTTTACTAACTCAGCTTCTTAAAGGAAGCAGATAATTTGCAGCGAAATTAAACATAGGTTCAATTATATATGTCAGTATGAATTACATGCATGTTGCTGAGATATTTTCAAGAGTTCCTTATTAAAATAGTACTTTTCCCCCTGAAAAGCTGAAAATGCTTTTGTATCTATTGCCTCTTTGTTCTCATAAAGTTAGGTTTATTTTTTTTTTCTTTTTTGAACTTAAGGATTGAAGTTAGTATTATTATCCCTACTTTACATATGGTGAAACTGAAGCAGAGAGCGGGAAAACAATCTCCCCAAGGACACCCAATGTATGTTCCAGCCGTGCCTGGGCTTCCCGGGTTCTGAGAGCCAGGTCTGCACTTTTTTGCTGGTCTTACTGAGGGCAGTTAGAAGCTAAAGCAATTTCTAAGCTCTGATCCAAATTATTTGTCAGTCAAGGCCATTTGTTTGTACCTATTTTGAATACTTCAACCCTTTTGAGATAATTCCAAATACACTTTTTCTAAATCAGTGTCTCTAAAACTTGGGTAATGTACAAATATCTTTTAAAGGATAAGTCCTTATGGATTCTGAATGGAGACAAATTATTTTACTCACAATGTTACTTAAGTATTTACAAACAGAAAATTCTTTTATTTTACATACCCACAAACATATACACACATTATGCTTATTGTTCTCCATCCAAAAAGCAAACCAAAATTACAGGTTAAATTTAAGTAGAACCATATTACTGAGAAACTTTAGCTGATCAACAACATTAATGTGAGGGATTATATTCTTTTAGGAAACATAATTAGCTAGTCCAAAGCAATGTGTTCAGGCGTGGGTTCTTTGGAGACTGGCGTTCTCAGGCTACCCTGTACTGGGTGACCCCACCAGTCTCCTGCCACTTTCATTCTATTAGAATGAAACTTCCATTCACTCAAGGCATTGTGATGTCACCAAAGGAAAGTACATTACTGATGTATTGATGTCTGCCTCTGCCCTTTCTTTCATGACCATACTATAGATACATTACTACCACTTGGTGTAAACACAAGCACTGAAATTGAATGGCGGTGTCCAATTATAAAGTCATGCTCCAGATAGTTCAGAAAATCTCTTTTACTAATTTTTATTAGATACCAACACAAGATTTCTTTTTAATTCTCACAAGAACTCACAGACCCTGGGGGTCAGACGACTGCAGTTGGAGAAACACTGCCCTACACTTCTCGCTTTAAGGCTGGGAGAAGCTGTCAAGAGTTTTCATGTTCAACCTTGGATTGAGCAGCTACCCACTGGGATGATTTAAGGGCAACCTAAGCCAAGAACCTCACCCCTACTAGTTTGCTAGTGCACGTGAATGATTTATTCCTTGTAAATGGAAGGACTGAATGACCCAACTTAAATTCAAATATATTACCCAGGAAGAATAATTAATAAGAATTTATTCTGTAGCAGACATTAATTTATTCTAAGCACAATCATGCATGAAACAAAGCCTAGGGGAACGAGACATGGGATAGGTGAGTTTTGTTATCTTCGTAAGTCAGCATGTATTAAGTACCTGCTAGTATCAGAGATCTGCAGAGGTAAGCCTGCAGTCCCTTTCATGGTACCTGAAATCCAGTTGGTAATACAGAACAAATGGAATGAGAGGGGAAGCTTTCTTGGGATACAGCAGAGGGAGAAACCTAGAAACTAGGCAGCGGCAATAGCAGCTGACCCAGGCCATCTCTGTTTGAAGCCAACAGAAAAGCAAAGCTGCCTGAATGGAAGACTTCAGGATAACAAAAAAAAAAAAAAAAAAAGAAACCTTTCCCACTTTATAGTTTTCTAGCCAGTCTCGAGACCCTCGCTCAGTTTTTAAAGTGGAAGAACATTCTGCCACAAAAGGCAAATGATTCTCTATTTGTGGAATTTTCAGTTTTCAATTTCTTCCAGAACTTGCCTTTTCCCCCAGGTACTTTCCTTGACCTCTTCTGCACAATCCACTGTGAGTGCAAGGGGAAGGAATGAGTACCCCCTCTCAGCCTGGAGTCACATCTTCCCTCTCTATATATGGCTATGGACACAGTCCCATATTTCTGGATTTCTTGCATGCCTGCCTCTAATAAGAAAGCAGAGTTTAAATAAGCTGTCCCTCTCGTTTCACTGCTTCACTCCCTCCTGGTTTGCTATTGTTCATGTTCAATGTGTGTTTCTCTACTAGGTACGTAATTAACTTTCTATTTTCCCCTCACAGTTCAAAAGCTTATAAGTATAAAAGCTTGCTGTTATAAATATGTTGAAGAGAGAACACCATACTGTGTTTATGGGTGGGAAGATGGCTAAAAATTTTTTCCAAGGAAAAGGAAATAAACGTTTATCTGAAGTCCCTGGATACACAGTCATCTGCATGGTCTCCTTTAATCTCTATACCCTCTCTGAGGCATGAATTATCACCTCCATACAGAGAGAAGAGAAATCAAGGAACTTGCGGAAGGTTCACATAGCTAGTGTCAGAGCTCCTATGTGAACCTGTGAGCTAACTCCAAACCATGTGTCATGTCCTCTTGCTGCACCACCCCTCGTGGGAGTCCTCTTCCATGGTCTCTGTCTCTCGGAAGCTGAAGATAGATGGGGCCACCTGAGCGTGCAGTGAACACAGAGGGCATTTCTGGGTTGGGCAGCTTTAATTTCTCTCTCATGATACCTTCTCACGTCACTCTCTGGATTCTTGGCTCTCTCTCTCCCCTCTGCCTCTTCCTTTCTCTAGTCCTTTTATTTTTTTATTTTTATTTATTATTATTATTATTATTATTTTTGTAGTGGGCAGGCTAGGAGGCATGATTAGGATTGATGGAGGAGGAGAACTGTTCCAGGTTTGTTTGGTTTTTTTCCCCTGTCCAAAGCCCAATTTCGTCATGCAGATGTGTTGGAGCCAGTAGTGGTGCACAGATCACCAGCTGTACTTGCAGTGATCCAGCCAAATATCACCTTAAATACAGGGCTGAGTCCTAGAAGGCATGTGGAAGGGGCCCCCTTTTCCCTGTTCCATCCCAGACTCCTGTACTCCTTGGAACACAGGGAGAAGGGCTCTTAACTAAAGTACAAAGGGCATGATGGTCAGCTTTGCTTTTCAAAGAAACTATTTTCCCCTCAGTATATATCTCATAGAATTCTGTTACTGTCAGTGGAGGAAAAAACCAAAACCTAAAACAGTTCAACAGTCAATGCACAGGGCTTCAGAAACCTTTATTAATGTGGTTATTTGGTTGAATGCTCAGGCCCTTTGCTTTTCTCCTTAGTGTTACCTCTTTTTGAGTGTTTCTTTGCCTCTTTATGAGAGAGAGGGGAACATTCAGCTTTGATTTTTGTTTGCAGCTTGGTGACAAATGATGGGGGGAAATTTAAACCATTCATCTACTGAGTTCTGGGAATTGTCAGAGGATTTTATTTGTACAGTGCCTTTCTGACATCCATTTTCTCAGAGAAGTAAAAATTATGCTGCATTTGTAAACAAGGTGCTTTTATTATGTTGAACTTTTACAAACATATGGTATATTTAGCCAAAATAACACTTTTATTTAAGGCAAGTACATCCAAAGGGCTAGCATGTAGAATTATGTTTGATTAATGTGCACTCAAAAGCTGTTACACAGTAAGCATAATTTCAGTTTGCGGAGTGTCTTAAATTCACTTTGTAATTTAATATGAAGCCACGTAAGTCAGTTGAAAGACATTTGTCTTTGCAGTTTAGTAATAGAAATCCATATCATGTTATATGGACTTTCAAGTAAAGCAATCACTATTCTAAACTTGAAAGTTTCTCTTTTTAAGAAATATAAATTGCAATGCCTTGGAGCACAAAAAGAAATAGGAAAATGCAACCATTAAGCATTTGAAATATGCTAATTTAAAGTGCTTGAAGCATGTTTTGCCATGCTGAGTACATTTTTTCCTTCCTAGTAACTGAAAAAGTATAAAACACAAACTAAGTCTCAGTACTTAGCTCACTAGTAAAGAAAATTTAACCCATGAATAGTAGTACTGCTATGATAGAGGTAGTTTGTAACAGTTTATGAACATGCAAACCACCAGGATTTTTTTTTTCTGTTCTACTCTCTTCTGTTGCCTTATTTAGTTTCTCGTAGAGTTGCTCAAATGCCATCTCTCTCACTCACACCTTGAATTCTCAATTTAAAATTTTTCATGCATGGTATTTATCATATATATGTATATATACATAGAGGGGTGTGTGTGTGTGTGTATCTGTGTGTGTGTGCACGTATTTCTTGGTTAGAAGCTCTTTTTGAGCAAAAAGTGCTGGAATTTCAAAACTGCATAAACATGGCATACATACATGTTACTAATTGATTTGTGTAAGTTTTGACTCATTATGTGTGAAGTATTGCAGGGTAATGCTATTGTTCTGCTTTGCTAGCTATTCATTTTTGCTAAGCCATAATAATATATGTTGACTAGATATTATTATACTATTTTCAGTGTTCTTAATTGTCACCCACAGAATCAACTCTAGCTAGTTTAAGTAGAAAATAATTTATTAAGAGGGACAAATCATTCTGAGAATCACTGGGAGGGCAAACTTGCAGAACTAGGTTGAGTTTCCAGGAATGACTCACAAAATGAATTTCCTAGGACCGCCAAGGAGCTGTTGCCTCCACCAGTCTGGAGGCTGCATAATCAGGAAGCCACTGTTTTGTTGTAGCCTCTGGATCCAGAGCCCCTTCAGGCCAACAAAACAGGTGACACACGCTCTGCCGGTCTCTCATTTGACTCATTTTTTGGAATCAAAGTCTGGCATGACTACATCTGATTGGCAGAAAGTGTATCTCATCTGGAACTCTGGCTGTAAGAGCAAGATTGGGAAGGGTGAGAGGATTTTGAATTGCACTCAAACATTATAAGGCGTTGGAATAAGTGTTGAGATAGCCCATCTTCAGAATCCACTCCAGTTAAGAGCCTTGACGTGTCTAATCTATTAAGATTCTGTGCCATTCAGTTGCTTGAAAATTGTTGGAGGAGTGTGCAGAATACAGAATCTTCCTATAAGGCGATCAGTCAGCAGCCTGGCTTTTTCGTTGAAATCGTGGTATACAGGGCATTTCCCCTGAATCTGTGAGTCCCCGGAGAAGAGTTCACTATCTTTCCTGGCAGGGACAGGGAAGTCCATCTGGCTGCTGGCATTCTGGGGCAGGGCAAGAAATAGGCTGAAGGACAATATTTCAGTATGTAGGCTTTCACTAAACTCTCTTGTTTTTACCTCACCCCTTGCTGTTCACCCTGCCTGGTATCTCTCAGCCTGAAACATCTTTGGTATAACTTCTCTAGGGAAAAGCCTCTTGTCTCCTGCTGAAGGTAGGAATAAGTTGCCGTGAGTAGAAAAGGTAGTCCTGTGCCACCAGTTGTTTTGTCTACTCCTGGTTTTTTTGAAACAGGATCTCACTCTGTCACCCAGGCTGGAGTGCAGTGGCATGATCTCAGTTCACTGCAACCTCTGCCTCCTGGGCTTAAGTGATCCTCCCACTTCAGCCTCCTGAGTAGCTGGAATCATAGATGCCACCACATGTGGCTAATTTTTTAAAAAAAATTTTGGAGAGACATGATCTCACTATCTTGCCCAGGCAAACTCCTGGGCTCAAGTGATCCTCCTGCCTCAGCTTCCCAAACAACTGGCATTACAGGCATGAGCTCCTGTACCTGGCTTGTTTTGTATACTTCTATACATGGACTTCTGTGTGATCCTACTGCCTCAACCTCACGACCATAACCACGCATGTGGGTATAAGGTGCCTCTAAGGACAGAAGCCAAATGAGGTGGTTTCTCCTCTATTCTTTCCCTCTGTAGGTATTTGGAGAATAACCCTTTTTTAATGCTAGGTCAACGAATGCTCGTTTGTCCCTTCTCTCTTAGAAAGCTTTTTGAAAATATTTTGTTCACTATTTTCTCCTCTCCCATTTCTTTGTTATTGTGGACTAATAATAACCTTTTAAATTATTTTACTGTTATAATATCATAGTAGGTTTGGGATAAGGAGAAGAGATACATACATAGGATCAATCTTCCATCCTTAGTCATAAGTCCTTTAAATTTATTCTTTAGTATGTTTATCATGAATACATTACCAATCTCATATGTACAAATACATAGGACTATTTCTCTAAATTTAAGAATATAGAGATTAAATATAAAGATTTGAGAACAAAATCTTAAATGTTCTCACTTTCAAATTATACAGTACTTTTTTAGTGGGAGGAAAGAGGAGTCTGCATTTTGAGGATATTAACCATATCTGAGAATACAGGGCAATATATGCTAAGTGAAGAAAAAAATACATGGCCCAAGAATGTCACGGGAATGGAGAAGGGAGCCCTCCGTGGGCTTGTAAGGTCAGAAAGGCTTCCTGGGGGAGGTGGAAATTGAGCTGGACTCTGAAGAGAAGGTAGGAACCAGGAAAAGAGCAGGATCTCCAGCCGGGGTAATGTCAAGTGTGACTGATTATCTTTCTCCTGCCAAGTGGAGATATCCTAGTGTGTAACTCCCTTTCAGGATCTGAGTAGGTACAGGGGTGCAGCCATGAAGCCAGTGGCCTAAAAACCATGGAGTTTTCTTGAGACTACTAGGACAGCCCATCAAACACAGGCAGTTTATACAGCGCTCAAGAGAAAAAGCTTAAAAAGTGCTGTTGATGAGCAACCTGCTGGTTCACAGATGCTGTTTACTATTCAAAATGTAATTCTGATTAAAGCAAGGAGTTAAAATCCAAATAAAAAGATGCATAGTTTATATTTTGAGTTTCATACTTGTGCATCTCTATAGTTATAACTTCTTAAAAGCAATAAACACCAGATTTTAGTTTTCAACAACATGTGGAAATATTATTCTGGTATTCTCAATATTTGCATAGCCTCTCATTATTCTTTGATACTTTGATTATTGTATGAGTCAGTCATCATCTTTGAGTCCTTGATCTAGGCAAAGCACTATGCCAGCCCATGAGGGGGCTGTTCATATGTTCATTCAGCAAGTGTTTGCTGAATGTCTATGACACAACCAAAACTAATAAAGAAATAATTTATTTCCTCAAAGAGTTGATGGTTTGGTAGCAAAGTCAGCACATAGCTACAGAGTAACAGGGGAGCAAGATACATAGAATGATTAACAACAATAATAAATAAAGGTAATAATAGTATGGACTTGCTTGTTTCTTTAGGGGTTTATCTTGTAGTTGGGAAGGCAGAGCATAGACACACTTAAGTGAAACATGTAGACTCAGAAAATAAGACAAAAGCACAAAGTGACAGTATAAACCAAGCATAGGGTATCCGACCAGGGTGCGAGAACCAAGCACAGGGGATTAGATGGGAATGTGAGGAATCCTGGCAATGGTAGAGGAGGCCCTTGCCATGCTGGCCATGGTGGGGCTTCTGATGGATCCAGAGCACTGCAGACTTGACTGAGATTTGGTGGACATATCAAAGTGCCCAGTTGGGTAGACAGGGCATCACAGGAGTAGTTTGAACGAAAGGTTCAGCGAACTGCACCCACATTTCTGGGAGATGTGTTTGCTCAGTTAGGAGTCCCAGGGGGCTAGATAGAGCTGCTCCCTGTAGAAGACCTAATGACACAGGGCAGAGCATAAGGTTCCAGCCAGATGGGGGTCAGGGCAGTGTGGGAACCCTTGGAGGAAAAGGCTGCCAGGTGGACCAGCTAGGGAACAAGGATCTGGAAATTTATGCCTGTGTTCTAGTCATCCACAGGTGTATTAGTCCATTCTCTTACTGCTGTAAACAACTACCTGAGACTGGGTAATTTAAGAAGAAAAAAGGTTTAATTGACTCATAGCTCTGCAGGCTGAACAGGAAGCATGACTGGGAGGCCTCAAGAAATTTACAGTCACGGCAAAAGGTGAAGAGGGAGCAAGCACCTCTTTCATATGGTGGCAGGAGAGAGAGAAAATTAACGGGAAAGTGCCACATACACTTTTAAACCATCTGATGTCGTGAGAATTCACTCATTACCACAAGAACAGAAAGGTAGAAGTTCACCCCCAAGATCCGATCACCTCTCACCAGGTCCTTCCTCCAACATTGGGAATTACAACTAGAGATGAGATTTGGATGGGGAAACAGAGCCAAACCCTATCAACAGGCATTCCAGGGGTGTCTTAGAGACAATACCAGGGTGAGAAGATGAGTTTGAATGGACAGGTTTCCTCATAGCCCCCACTTGTTGCAATCAGAGGAGCTCCGCTTTTTAATCTATTTAATATATAGGACTTGTGAGAATTATTTTTTTAATCAAAGGATTCCACCGATTAAAAAAATAAGTCTGCACTTGTGATGGGAAAAGACAAGAAGGCTGGAAAATGAGACCTGTAATACTTTTAGAAAAAAATGTAAATTAAGTCTGAGCTAGATAGAGTAATCTTTTGCAGTAATTTTGAGGCAAAGAGAAGCAGAGTGGCAAATAGGCAAAGGTATTTCTAGTGGAAGAGATAGTTTAGTCAAAGACAAGAAGATACAATCAGAAACGTTCTGCGTGGAAAATGAAAATGCATGGACTTTCCTGGGAAGCAGGAATCCCATGACTGGTGCAGTGGGTACAGGGGCAATCCAGTGTCTCTCAGAAAATGAGGTGTGGGTGAGGAGCATGATGAATATGAATGATTACATGACTCTGTGTCAGTTACTCAGAGCATGAAGGGCTTGGATTAATATATGGAGCCATCACATTTTTCTTGGCTCTGGTCCCTACCCATAAACCAAGGATAATGTCTCCAGTTTCCCTGCTTGCAAACATTCTGGCCACAATGCATCAAAGAAAAAAATGAGACTTTGTTAGGAAAAATATTGATCAACATTATTATCTCTTGAGCAAGAAGCAAATTATAATAATTGAATACCCCATGGTATCTCACGAGTTTTCAGTATTCTGCAAAAACATTTATAGTCCCTGGGTGAGGGATCTTTTTAACTTGGACAAATCTATGCGCTACTGTCCTGTTTTTGGACTGAGTTCTTGGTGGCATAGTCATTCTGTTGCTCCTCTGTTGGCTGGTACAGTAGTACTTCCTATGTGGTCTACGCATGTTGTTGATGCGGATGTGTCAGAGAAACGTTCCATTCATTGCCAGGAGAGTAGTGTAGCACTGAGAGAGGACAAATAAATATCAGTTTCTCAATAGGAGAAAAGACAACAATTAGGAGTATAAAATATGGCAAATACAATAATAGAGAACACACATGGAACATTATATGAGTATAAGAAGGGGGTGGTCAAAACTAGGAATCTTTGTTCTAGTGAAGCATAAGTATTCTCTGCAACATAGAATATTCTGTTAGTCTGTCATAGAACCTGTTTCTAATCTGATTATTTGATAGCTTGAGAAAGATTGTCATGTTTCAGAATGTTAGAGCAAGCCAGTGAAGAATTTAACAAATATCACATATTTAAAAAATTAATTTACTGCCATTAGTGCATATTTTAAAAACATATTTGGTGCCATTAGTGGCTTTTTCATACCTTAATATTTCTCTTTATTACTGTATTCTAATTTTTTACTTATTTTTTTATTTTTTTTTGAGACAGAGTTTTGCTCTTGTCACCCACGCTGGAGTGCAATGGCATGATCTTGGCTCACTGCAACCTCTGCCTCCTGGGTTCAAGTGATTCTCCTGCCTCAGCCTCCAAAGTAGCTGGGATTACAGGTGCCTGCCACTACACCCAGCTAATTTTTGTATTTTTAGTAGAGACGGGGTTTCACCATGTTGACCAGGTGGTCTCAAACTCCTGACCTCAGGTGATTCACCCACCTTGGCCTCCCAAAGTGCTGGGATTACAGGTGTGAGCCACCACACCCAGCCTTTGTTCTTATTATTCTAATGTAATCTCTTTTAAGTTCTACCATTTTTGAAAACTTTTCATCAGTTCATACCTCCTAAGAGCAGAATCTATGCCTTTTTGTTTTTGTATTCTTTTGAAGTATATTGGATTGCCACAGCATATTTTTATGTTGAAGGTTTGTATGAATCAAATCAGATATATTGGTTTAGGTTAGTAAAACTTCATCTAACAAACTATATGATGCTAAGCAAAATACTGTAAGTTAATTTAAAATCAACCTTTGAGGCATTAAAAATAAGTGTTTATATTCACCTCTGGTTAATTTTTAACACAATGGTCTAGGTAGTCCCAGCATGTTGGGGTTTTATTTATTATGGATCATCAGCAATGTTTATTAAGCCATGTCTGTATATACACCGGTGTAATAACTGTTACATGTAAACACAACAGAATGATGACATAATCTTTGCCCTCAAGGAACTTCCAATCTGTGCTTGAAGAGGCAAGCTAAACATAAATAAAGATTGCCATGCTAGATAGCCTATGACAAAAATTGTGGAAAAGTTGAGAGTTATAGAAGAAAAAGGTCTATGATGTGCTGTAATCAGCTGGTGGCACTTGAAATAAATTTCAAGGCCAAAAGAACCTGCCTTCTTTCAGAGAAGGCATTCCTGGCAAATAGAAGACAACACGAAGGCAGAGATAGAAATAAACATGGCAATCAGTCTAGACTTTGTAAAGATTTAGTAGTCAAAAGCTGTGTCTGTCAGTTAAGTATTTCATATAGCTCTTTTCATAGAATTTTTACTTGATTATCATATATATGTGACTATCAAAGATCTTAACACCTGGCTTTGGTTGTCAGACATTTTCAAATCAATTCAATAACATTTATAATATACACTGTATAGATTTTTATGCCTAGCATCATGCTAGGCATTATAATATATAGAAACAGGGAAGAATTCATGGTCTTTTCTTTGAAGATGTTGTTGCTTTAATAGGAGAAAAGGTAGAACAAATACAATAATTAAAGATGCCATCAAACCAAGGCCACTCAAATAATTTAAATTATGAAACTCCCTATGTATAAATTTCCAAGTGAATAAAGGCCTCCCAGTCCTTTGCATATGCAGGAGCTATTCCCCCACACATCTGATCCTCTGCTCATATCCATTGTATCTCTTTCTAGGGCCTAAGTTATATTGATGGTGCTCTGAGCTAGAGACCATCACTGGGCACTTGCCAAACCCATACCTATCTCTCACTGACTCTCTGGTTTCCTTTCAAGGTCAGCGAACACATACTGTAGTCATCCCATAATTCCCACCTTCTTCCCCCTTGGTTTATCTGCCTTTTACTACTCATTGTTCAGTTACTTTCACCTCAGACCCCTTTCACACAAAGATGCACCCTCTTTGGGCCTGACCTGTTTCTTCTGTTTCTTCTAACTCTTGCCAGTGAATTCAGGAAAAAACACTACACTACTGCTCTCATGTTCCCTTTCTCTTTGAACAAAAATATCTCTGTCATCCTGGATGCCTCCCATAGAAATATTGCTAGCGACCCTCCTGTATTGAGGAAAGGGAAGGTACTATGTTTAAATGTGAAGAAAAGAATGGTGCTGAATCAGTGACCTCAGCCTCTGAAGCCTTTGAAAGTACACAGAAGTTCTGTTCTGACTCTCTATTAAAAAATCTTTCGCTAGACATTTACAAGTGCTTCCTTCAAAATGTCTACTCAAGATAAAATGTTTAAAATATAAAATTTCATTTCTTATTTATTACAAAAAACATGTTGTAAGCTTTTGTTTTTCTCCATAACATAGAATATTATTTGTTAGTCTGTCATGAAACCTGTTTCTAATCTGATTATTTATTAGCTTGAGAAAGATTGTTATCTTTCAGAATGTTAGAGCAAGTCAGGGAAGAATTATAACAAATATTACATATTTTAAAAATAAAACAACTTAAACAACTATATTATGTAAGCTTATATAAGCTGCTTAAACAATATATAAGCTACTTAAACAAGAGAGTTGACTGAACATTCTGAATTCCAAATAAGCAACATTCACATACATTTTCAAATATAAGGCAGTTATAAATTGAAGCTGTCTCATGTAGTTTGAAATGAATGGAATAAATAATACCTATTATATGAATATAAGGGAGAGAGATGGGGGAGGTGACAGAAACAGATAAATGGTTACAAGTTTGAGAAAACCTTTTGCACAGAAAGTAAAACTTGAACTGAACTCTGAATACTAAACATTGCTATGATAGGGAACTGTTGAAGGAATATCTCAAGTTGGGAAAAGACTGCTGGTAAAGATATATTTGGTTGAAACATAAACTTCTTATGGAGGAGAAAAGGAGACATTGACAAATCAGGATTGAGCCAATTTGTAGTGTTTTTAAACTCACATTAAAGAGGTTAGTGGATTTTTTCCCACAAATAATGGAAAGCTATTGAAAGTTTTGAAGGATTGCAATGAATTTGACAAAATCGTTTTCAAAAATCATCTTCTCTAGTGATGTTAGAGAAATTGGAAGGCAAGCGACTAGATAGGAGACCATTTGTGACCACATGCTTGTGAGATGCCAGGGACCTGGAATAATGTTGTGGGAATGTCAAAGGAGGGGAACTAGGACAAATTCTTCAAACACGATGTGACAAAGTCTTAAGGTAGTAAACGAGGCAAGGAAAGATGATGAGTCAGAAATAATAGTGAGGTTTCAGATGGAGTGACAGGGAGAATGAAGGATAAACCTGACAGCAGAAACAGGGAGGTCAGAAGGGAAAACTGGATGGATGAGAGGAAGGAAAGAGTTAAGTACATGGGGGATTTAGTACTATCAGTAGAAATTTAATGGAACTACATATGTCATTTAAAATTGTCTGACAGCCAACTTCAAAACAGTAAGAAAAAATAGGTGAAATTATGTTTGATAATGCTTTGTTTACCCCCAATATATTCAAAATGTTATCATTTCAACATATAATCAATTAAAAAGTATTACCAATATAGTTTACATTCTCTTTTTAAGTTTTTGAAATCTGATGTCTATTTTGCATTTCTAGCTAATCCCAGTTGAGCCACATTTCAAGTGCTCAGTAACTGCCTGTGGCTAGTGGCTACCATATTGGACAGCACATTATTAGACAGTCATAGAACTGACAAAAATGATTTGGCACATTTCTTAATTAAGATGGTTCTAAGACTGTATTTTGGAAATTATAATTCTGTATATTATTTCTCCTCTATTTCTTTTGTTTTAGCTATTTTAGATTCATGATGTTCTTTTAGCAGAACATCATTCTTTTCCCAAAGCACCAAGACTTTTGAGAAATATCCATGATATACTGTTTTATTGCCTAGAGTTGCTGCTGTCTCATTTAATTCTCTGTTTGACTTAACAACTTTAATAAATAAATGTCTGAATACATTTTCTTCTTTCTTTGTCAGTCTTCAAAGTTTTGATTATGAAACAATTTAGCAATATGTCCTCAAAAACCTGGGATAAATGACATTTAGTACTTTGGATATGAGGACCATTTTTCATGTTCCCCAGTCTGCATATGTGTGTGTATTTCTCCAGTGTTTAATATCTGACATAAACTTGCTGGAGTTTTGGTCTTCACGATATGCTAAAGAATGCAGTACAAAAGAGCCTATTTCTATAGAAAACAAGCCAAGGACATTGTGTTCCATCTTTACAATGAAATTCAGATTTCCCATTAAAAGGCAAATCTATCATTTCAAAAGGTTGAATAGGATGGTGCTTTAAAAGAATCCAGCTGCTTAAATTTAGGGCACTGAAAAACATTCAATTAAAAAAAAAGTTCCCTGGGTCTCAAGCATTTTCATTTGATTATGTATTGGATAGATTTTCATTAGGTCTAGAATTTTGCCTCTTAGAATTCTGTCCTAAAATAATTTGACAACTGTTTTGAGAAAGTTGGACTCAACTATGGTAGCTCATTTATGATTAAATTATGTATTTGCTGTTTAGAATATTCTTGTGTTTGATAATATATTCTTAACTTTTGTTGTAGAAATATTGGACTATTCTTACAGTGCTTTACTTTTTCGTGTTTATTGTTGAGCCTCTCCCAGTGCTATTTAGTTTCCTTTATGTTTCTTCTTTTCTTTGAAGACATTGTCTGTCAGAACAGCCATTTTGTTCTCTAAGCAGCTTCCTTCAATGTTTTCAGTCACCTATTCACATGACTTTTTGTAGCCAAGTAGAATGCCATCTTTTTGCTATTCTAATGTGCTCTGCCCAACTTTTTTCTGATTAATTTATGAGTAAGAAGTGGAAAGGCGGGTGATACTCCCTACAATACAACATGTTACCCACAAACTGACTAGGGAGCACAGAAGAGCTCTGTGCTACGCAGCTGAGCTATAAATTCTCAAGGAAGTAGTCTATATGCTGTAGGAGCAAAAGGACTTATGTCAGACATATTTGTATGATGCACGTATTTCCCATGGGCATTAATAGTCGTTTATTAAAAGTTATGACTAAGTCTGCATTCTCTCCAGCTCTGGACTTTAGCCCTGCTCTCTTTCAGGGGTAACAGCAGAGATGTAGCCTGGGAGCATACAGAGGACCATGGTTAACAAGGGCAGTGCTTGTTATACCCCTGGTAATAGGTATTTACTAGGTTTCTTAAATTGAGTATTTGGCTCTCCCCTACTCGTTGTTAGGCATTTTTACATATAAATAATATTGCCCCTGGGCCAGTCCCTAAAAGTAAATGTTTCCAATAATTTTTTGGCATCCAATGTTCTACTAACACTAATTTGGTCACATTTGCAGACCTCACCTCTCCAATGTTCATATTCTTCCTAAACAATTGTTAATTTTGAAAGAGAGTTTGTTCTAGTTAATATCAGTCCACTCCTAATGAAGTTTTCCCCAAAGAGCTCAACAATTTTATGGAATAATTCCTTTTCAGAATTCGTATTTTATTCTAGACCCAAATGAGCAAGTATTTTTTATGCTTTATCATAGTTTATGGGGGGTATTTCATACTGGGGTCCTGTGCTTCCACTTCCCTGCCAACACTGGCTATCAAAACTGCTTAGGCTGCAAATAAAGCAAGAAATGAAATCCATCTGGCATTTCTCATTGAATTAGGACCAGAACATTTTTGTTAAATATTAACAGATGGCTAAAGTCTTAATATCAAACTAACATTTAAAAACATCTAAAAGGACCCACATGAGGGGGAAAGGACAGAGGACCATGTGTTTTCTCCATCTCAGAACCCTTCCTGTACACTTCACCCCGCCATTTTTCCAACCCACATGTTGAGAATCACTGGGGCCTCCTATCTCTAATAACTTTTATGCCTTAATAGTTGGTATCAAAATAGGGTTTGATGATATTATCAAGATAGTGTAATCAAGCATTAGCCAAGTCAGGTGATGTGTTGCCATTGGCATGCCTCAAGATCTTTTATTAAAGTCAATTTTCTGTCTCTCCTTTCCTCTCCTCTCCTCTCCTCTCCTCTCCTCTCCTCTCCTCTCCTCTCCTCTCCTCTCCTCTCCTCTCTCCCTATCTCTTTTCTGTCTCTCTCTCATAATAGGAAAAAGAAAAGAAGTACATGCTTCCCTTGGACAACCTGAAAGTTCGGGATGTGGAAAAGAGCTTTATGTCTAGCAAGCACATCTTTGCACTCTTTAATACAGAGCAAAGGTAAGAAATTGAAACAGTCCCTGTCTTCAGATTTTTTTCCTTGAAGTTCTACATGATTCAGAGATCATATTTGAAAATAGTTCCTTTGGCCGCACCTTGAAATTTGTCTACTCTTCAGTTTTCCTTTCATTTATTTGTATTTTTAAATTCCACCATGGGTTATGGCTTCAAAGTATAAAAACTCAGACTAAAAAAGATCTTCAAGTGTTAACTAATTATTTCTTGCTTTTCCACCTGGCATGAAAATAATTCTTCATCCATTTGGTTTTTTTTTCTTTTTGCAACGGGATCTCGCTTTCTCATCCAGACCAGAGTACAGTGCTGTGATCGTGATTCACTGCAGCCTCGAACTCCTGGGCTCAAGCAACACTCCTACCTCAGCCCTGTAGAGTAGCTGGGACTACTGGGTTCATGCCACTGTGCCTGGATAATTTTTTAAAAATTGTTTTGTAGAGATGGGGGTCTTGCTGTGTTGTCCAGGTAGTTGACCTCAAACTACCTGGGCCCAAGAGATTCTCCTGCCTTGGCCTCCCAAAGTGCTGGGATTACATGCATGAGCCACTGCACCCCGTCTGTCCATTCTTAAAGCTGCATTTTATTACCTTAAAGTCTTTCTTGTCCCAATATATTGTTTACATACTTACAAACTACTCGATGATAATTTTTAAAGTATCTTTCTAACGTGAATGGATATCACTTTTGCTCTTGTTGAAGAGCAGACAAATTTCACATATTATGACTAAATTCAGTGAATAGAATTATTCAGTTAAGGTAAATAAAAATGTATAGTATTTTACAGTTTTTCAAAATGCTGTCTACATTCATTGTCATTGGTTTTTGTAACAGCTGCCCTTGAGGTTAAAAGGATACAGTTATAAATAAGAAAGTGTAGCCTCAGGGATGTTAACTCACTTTCTTAAGGTCATAAAACTAGTGCATGGGGTAGCTGGAACTTGTATCAGGACTTCCTCTAAGTACACTTTTCCTTCCACTCATTTTCCATTGTGTGCTTATTTTATTCTGTTGCTCATGTGCAGTATCAAAACTGTATTTTGAGCTGATCATCACAGAGTTCCATGATCTTCACTGAAACTTAGCAGTAAAGTTAAATAAGCAAATGGAGAGGTAAGAGAGGATGGGCTAGAGAAGTGTAAAAGGGCTACAACTAGGAAAGGATAATAAAGGAGAGTTTTTGCAAATGAAAATGTTTTAGGAAGAAGCTAATTAATTTGTGTGAGTCAGTTATTAAGACAGTGAGTCATTAAGGTAACAGGATCTAATTTTAACCCATTTTTCGAGACTGCCTTTTGTCTTCATTTAGCAATGAATGAAGTTACTTGATTAGGTTCAATGACTGGCCCAGGGTCAATCACACAGTAAATTAAAATAGCAAAAGAAGACGTCTTCCTACATTCCCAGTCAGTTGCTCAGAGTGACTCATAATACAAAAATACTTAGTAAAACCACAAGGCAAGCCATTTAAAGAATTGACGGGAAAGAAAATTAAATACAACTAACTCCCCTACCAAATATTCAAATGGGATTTTTGAAGACAGTATTATTTGAGAGCAGCTTATGAAAACATTCTGCAAATAATAAAGAATAAAAGGTTTTCTAGAGAGAACAGTAGTGAGTCTGCCACACTGCAGCCAAGCTCAGTACTAGTTTACATGCCTTCATCAGAGCAGCTGAGAATCAGGAGATCCTAAAGCAATCATCAGAGGTGTGCTCAGCCTTCTTGCCTAGATGCAGAGTGGAACAGGTGGCTGCCAAACAGGAAGTCAAACAAAATTGAATCCATGGTCAACCTGAAAAGTTAATGTTATAAAAGAGCTGGGTGTAAAGTAAAAACAAGGCTATGGTAGACTATCATTTTTCATAAAGTACAACTGTGGATTTTAATGACAGCAAAAGTCACTGAAATAAGGAAACTGGATTTTGAAAAATCTAGATATTTTGGAATCTTGGAGTTCTAAAAAGGTATTGAATTCTGCTGCCACTTCTCAGTGACTTCAGTGAGTATATAGATGTACCTACATTGGCCATTGTCTTCTCCTTTGAAATCTTGATTCCTTTAAATCATTTTTGTGCTGGCAAGGACCTCCAGTACAATGTTGACTACAAGCTGGAATCCTTGTCTTGTTTCTCATTTTAAGGCTAATTTAAGGATGTTTTTAAAAATTTTATAGCGAAATACCTTTTGATAGATGTCTGATATCAGGTGAAGATTTCTTGTGTTTCTAGTTACTAAGGTTTCTGTTTTCATTTTAAATCATGCTTAGGAGCTGAATTTTATCAACCTCTTCACCTGGAAGATTGTATGATTCTTCTTCTTTAATCTATTCATGTGACCTTCCAATGTTAAACCGTCCTTTGTCTCCTGGGATTAAACTTAGTTAGGTCACAATATGCTATTCTTTATTATGAGTTCTTGGCTTATGTTTGCTAGTATTTTAGCAAATGCTAATGAGTTAGATTGACCCATAAATTTCCTTTTTATATTATTTTTACCTGGTTTTAATATCAAGGTTCTGTAAGCTTCATAAATTGAGGTGCGAATAAGTCCTTATTGTTCTTTGGAACACTTCACAAAAGATAGGGATTAACTATTAACTGATTGTTTGGTGGAAGTAACCTGTAAAATCATCTGGCCCTAGAAAGTATTTTTGGTAAGTAGGCTTTTAACTAGTGATTGAATATATTTAATGATTTCAGATTTATTTAAGTTTTCTATTTGTTCCGTGGATCCGTTTGAATAATTGTATTTTTTTAGAAAATTGTCCATTCTGTTTTGCTTTAAATATATTGCACCAACCATTCCTTAATATTTTATTTTTCTAAATCTCTGTTATATCTGGAACTTGACTGATTTTTATTTCTAATATTAATCCTTATCTTTTTTTATGATCATTCTTGCCAGAGTTTTGTCTCTTTTCAGAGAACCAGCTTGTGGCACTTTTGAACATCTATTGTGTATACTTTTTCTATTCCAATAATTTCTGTTCTCAATTATTTCCTTCCTTGTATTTTCTTGTGTTTACATTTCGGGTCTTTTCAAACTTCTTAATTTAGATGTATAGCTCATCAATTTTTATCCTTTCCTTTTCTTGTATATCAGCATATAGATCTATAGATTTCTCTCTAGGTAGTGTTTAGCTTACTACAATTTTTGAAATTTAGCAATTTTATTACCATTCAGTTCTGTTTCCTATTCTTCATTATGTTTTTTCTTTGAACTATTTAAAAGTGTGTTTTACATTTTAGAATGCAGGGAATCTTATTGTTTGTATCATTGATTTCTAACTTAATTGTATTGTGATCAAATAATATGGTCGTACATGGTGTTAATAAACATTTCACATATATGTGAGAAGAATGTACATTTACTAGCCTGGAAGTGTAGGTTCCATGAGAACTGATTGGATTATGCTTGTTAATTGTATTTTGCAATGTCTATAGTCATTATCTTTTTTTCATCTCAAATAATTTCAATATTCAACAAGTATATATTAGGCAGCTGTTATGTGCCAGACACTGTTCTATCCTTAAAATATACTTGTGAATTAAATAGAAAAAGACAATTAAACATTTTAGATACTGTCTAGAAAGGGGAATAGGCAGGGAGACAAAAACTCACAAAGAATCTTATTTTATCAGATGAGCATTAAAAAGATCACTTTGTGATTGTGAGCTTGAATAAGCCTGCCAATTTTTGCTTGAGGCCAATCGATGTTATTAGATTCATACAAATTTAGTGTTGTATTTTCCTGGTGACTTAAAAAAATAACTTTGTGACAGCCCTCTTCAGTCCTAATAATGCACTTTGCCTTAAAATTTATTTTGTCTTATGTTAATATAGCTACACTAACTTTTGGTTAATATTTTTATTGATACATAATATTTATACATATTTATGGAGTACATGTGATATTCTGTTACATGCATAGCATATGTAATTATCAAATCAGAGTATTTAGGATATTTATCATCACAAGTGTATATCATTTATGTGTTGAGAACTTTCCAAGTCCTTACCTCTAGCTATTTTGAAATATACAATATATTGTTGCTAATTATAGTCACCATATTCTAGTATTGAACATTAGAATTTATTCCTTCTATTTAACTGTATGTTTGTACACATTAGCCAACCTTTCTTCATCCTTTCTCCCCAACCCCCACCAACACACACACACACACACACACACACACAGACACACACACATTATTTCCACCCTCTGGTATATATCATTCCACTAACTACCTCCGTAAGATAAACTTGTTAAACTCGTATTTATGAGCAAGTACATGTAATATTTGTCCTCTTGTGTTTGGCTTACTTAACATAGTGACTTCCAGTTCTATCCATGTTGCTGCAAATGACATTATTTTATTCTCTCTTTATGGCAAATAGTATTCCATTGTGTAAATATACCACCTTTTCTTTATCTATTCATCCATTTAAAATATTTAGGTTGATTCCATATTTTTGTTATTGTGAATAGTGCTACAATAAACATGGGGGTGCATGTGTCTCTTTGATATACTAATTTCCTTTTCTTTGATTGAATACCCAGTAATGAAGTAGTTCTAGTTTTAGTATTTTTAGAAATTGCCATATTTTTTTCCATAATAGCTGTGCTAATTTACATTCCCACCAACAGTGTATGTTCCCTTTTCTTCACATCCTCACTGCCATCAACAGATTAAATCTCATTACTTGTTACTGGTTGGTTCAGGTTTTTTATTTCTTTCTGATTCAATCTTGGTAGGTTGCATTGTCCAGGAATGTATCCATTTCTTCTAGGTTTTCTAGTTTGTTAGGGTATAGTTGTTCATAATAATCTCTGATCTTTTGTATTTCTGTATTATCAGTTTTAGTATCTTTTTATTTGATTTTTTAAGTCTTCTCTCTTCTTGATTAGTCTTACAAGTGTCTTATTGATTTTACTTATTGATTTTTTTGTGTTTATTGTGATTATTCTTTTGTGTGTGTGTGTTTTTGATAATAGCCATTCTAACTGGGGTAAGATGATATCTCATGGTTTTGATTCACATTTCCCTGATGACTAGTGATGTTAAGCATGTTTTCACATATCTGTGTGCCATTTGTATGTCTTTTTTGAGAAGTGTCTATTCGTGCTTTTTGTCTGCTTTTTAATGGAATTGTTTGTTTTCTTTTGAGTTCCTCATATATTCTGGATATTATTCCCTGTTGGATGAATAGTTTGCAAATGCTTTCTCCCATTTAACTGGCTGTCTCTTCACTCGGTTGTTTTTTTTTTTTTTTTCCTTTGCTATGAAGTTTTTAGTTTACTATCATCCCATTTGCCTATTTTTGTTTTTGTTGTTTTTGTTTTGGGGGTCTTAGTCATAAAGTCTTTGCCCAGGCCGATGTCCTGAAGTGTTTCCCCTATGTTTTCTTATAGTAATTTCATAGTTTCATGTAATGTTTAAGTCTTTAATCTATTCTGAGATGATGTTTGTATATGATGAGGGATAAGGGTCTAGCTTCTTTCTTTTGAGTATTTCTATCCAGTTTTCCCAGCACCATTTATTGAAGAAGGTGTCCTTTTCCAATGTATCTTCTTGGTGCCTTTGTCAAAAGTTAGTTGGCTGCAAATATGGGGGCTTATTTCGGGATTTTCTATTCATTTCCATTGGTCTATGTGTCTGTTTGTGTACCAATACATGCTGTTCTGGTTACTATAGCCTTGTGATATATTTTGAAGCCAAGTAATGTGATGCCTTTCACTTTGTTCTTTTTGTTCAGGATTGCTTTAGGTATTTGGGTTCTTTTTTGATTCCATACAAATATCAGGATTTTTTTTCTATTCCTGGGAAAATGTCATTGGTATTTTGATAGGGATCACACTGAATCCATAGATCGCTTTAGACAGTATGGTAATTTTAACTATATTAGTTCTTCCATCCGTGAGCATGGGTTGTCTTTCCATTTGTTTTTCTCCTTTTCCATTTCTTTCACCCATGTTTTGTAGTTTTTCTTGTAGAGGTCTTCCACCTCCTTGGTTAAAGTTATCCCTAGGTGTTTTGTTCATTTTATTTATTTAGCTATTGTAAATGTGACTGCCTCCTTGATTTCTTTCTCAGCTGGTTCATCGTTTATGTATAGAAATGTTACTGATTTTTCGTATGTTGATTTTGTATCCTGCAACTCTGCTGAACTTGTTTATAGTACCTAACAGTGTTTTGGTAGAGTCTTTAGGTTTTTCTAAATATAAGATCATGTTATCTGAAGGTAGGAACAATTTGACTTCCTCTTTTCCAACATGGATACCTTTTATTTCTCTTGCCTGACTGCTCTGGCTAGGACTTCCAGTGCTATATTGAAAAGAGTTGTGAAAGTGGGTATCCTTGTCTAGCTCCAGATCTTCCCATTCAGTGTAATGTTAGCTGTGGATTTGTTACATGTGTTCCTTATGATGCTGAGGTATGTTCCCTCTGTGCCTAGTTTGTTGAGAGTTTTTATCATGAAGGAATGTTGACTTTTATCCAGTGCTTTTCTGCATCTATTTAGATGATCACATTGTCCTTCATTCTGTTGATGTGATGTATCATGTTTACTGACTCATATGGGTTGAACCATTCTTACATCGTTGGGTTAAATCTCATTTGATCACGGTGTGTTATCTTTTTGAAATGTTGTCGGACTCAGTTTGCTAATATTTTGTTGAGGATTTTTGTATCTATGTTCATCAGGAATATTATCCTGTAGTTTTCTTCTTTGTTGTATACTTTTCTGGGCTTGGTATCAGGGTAATGCTCCACTTATTAAATGAGTTTGGGAGAATTCCCTACTATGCTATTTTTTGGAATAGATAATAATTGGTGTTAGTTTTTCTTAGAAAGTTTGGTATGATTTGGCTGTGAAGCCATCTGGTTCTGGACTCTTTTTGTTGAGATTTTTATTACAGATTAAATCTCATTACTCATTATTGGTTGGTTCAGTTTTTTAATTTCTTTCTGATTCAGTCTTAGTAGGTTGTATTGTCCAGGAATGTATCCATTTCTTCTAGGTTTTCTAGTTTGTTAGTGCACAGTTTTTCATAATAATCTCTGATCTTTTGTATTTCTGTATTAGTTGTAATATCTTTTTTATTTCTGATTTTGTTTAAGTCTTAATATCTTCTTGATTAGTCTTACAAGTGTCTTATTGATTTTATTTATCTTTTTAAAAACCCAACTTTTCATTTTGTTGATCTTTTTTATTGTCTTTTTCATCTCCATTTCATTTAGTTCCGCTCTTATCTTTATTATTTATTTCCTTCTATTAATTCTGGGTTTTGTTTGTTCTTACATCTCTAGTTCTTTGAGATCCATCATTATATTGTTTATTTAAAATCTTTCTATTTCTTTTGATGTAGGCATTTATTGCTATAAGCCTCCATCTGCACTGATTTTGCTTTATTTCATAGGTTTTGGTACATTGTGTTTTGATTTCTGTTTGTTTCAAGAAATTTTTAAATTTTCTCCTTAATTTTTCTCTTGACTCAGTGGTCATTCAGGTGCATGTTTTTCACTTTCCTTGTATTTGTACTGTTTCCAAAATGTCTCTTGTTATTGATTTCTGTTTTTATTCCATTGTTGTCTAAAAAGATACTTGATATGATTTTGATTTTTAACATTTTTTTGAGATTTGTTTTGTGTCCTACTATATGGTCTACACTAGACATGTTCTGTGTGCTAATTAAGAATAATGTTTATTCTTTAGCTGCTGGATAAAATGTTCTGTAAATTTCTGTTAGTTCTATTTGGTCTAATATGCAGTGTAAATCCAACGTTTCTTTGTTAATTTTCAGTCTAGATGATCTGTCTTATGCTGAGAGTGGAGTGTAGAAGTCTAAACTATTCCTGTATTAGAGTCTTTCCCTTCAGGTCTAATAATATTTGCTTTATATATCTGGGTGCTCTGGTGTTGGGAGCACATATGTTTACAATAATTATATCCTCTTGATGAATTGACACCTCTTTCATTATATAATAATTTTGTCACTTTTTATTGCTTAAAGTCTGTTTTATCTGATGTAAGTGTAGCTACTCCTACTCACTTTTGAGCACCATTTACATGGAACATCTTTTTCCATTCCTTTATTTTCAGTTTATATATGTCTTTATAGGTGAGAATTTTTCTTGTAAGCAGCATATGGTTAGATCATTTTTAAAAATTCATTCAGCCAGTCTATATCGTTTAAGTGCAAAGTTTAATCTGTTTACATTCAAGGTTATTATTGACATGTGAGTGCTTCTTATCATTGTTTTACTTGATTCCTTATTGTTTTGTATATCCTTTTTTCCTTTATTTTTCTCTCATAATTTATCTTTGTGGTTTGATGGCATTCTGTAGTGGTTACATTTAAGATTTTTCCCTTCCTTGTTTCAGTGTTTGCTCCACTGGTGGTTTTTATATTTGCATGTGTTTTCATAATGGTAGTTATTATTCTTTTGCTTTTGGGTGTAGGTCTCCCTTAAGTATTTCTGATAGGGCTGATCTAGTGGTGATATCTCTCTTAACTTTTGCTCATCTGGGAAAGACATTATATCTCCTCCATTTAGGAAGGATAATTTTGCTGGGCATATTTTTAGCTAGCACATTTTTTTCTTTTGGCACTGTGAAGATATCATCCCATTCTCTCCTGTCTTGTTAGGGTTCTGCTGAGAAATCTGCTGTTAGTCCAATGGGGTTCCTTTATATAGGTGGTTAGATACTTTTTTCTTGCTGTTTTTAATTTTTTTCTCTTTGTCTTTGATTTTTGACAGTTTGACTATAATATGCTGTGAAGAAGACCTTTGCGAATTGTATCTATTTGGGGATCTTCGACTATATCTGAATGTCTAAATCTTTTGCTAAGTTTTGAAGTTTTAAATCTATTATTTTATTAAATGGGTTTTCTAATTCTTTCATTTTTTTTCTTTGTTTCTTGGGACACCAAAAATTTGAATATTTGGATGCTTTATGGTGTCCCATATGTCTTGAAGGTTTTAATCTTTTTATTGTTGTTTTTTTTTTAATTTTTGTCTGACTGGGTTATTTCAAAAGATCTGTACTCAAGTTCTGAGATTCTTCCTCCTGCCTGCTCTGTCTTACTGTTGAAGCTTTTGAATGTATTTTGTATGTTATTCAATGAATTCTTCAGTTCCAAAATTTCTGCTTTTTAAAAAATTATGTCTTTGGTAAATTTCTCATTCATATCCTGAATTGTTTTTCTGATTTCTTTCTATCGTCTTTCAGAATCTTCTTGTATCTCTCTGAGCTTCTTTAGTGATAGTATTTTTAATTTTTCCCTAGAATTTCATAAATTTTCCCTCCCTCCCTCCTTTCCTTCCTTTCCCTCCCTCCCTCCCTCCCGCCTGCCTTCCTGCCTGCCTGCCTGCTTTCCTTCCTTCCTTCCTTCCTTCCTTCCTTCCTTCCTTCCTTCCTTCCTTCCTTCCTTCCTTCCTTCCTTCCTTCCTTCCTTCCTTCCTTCCTTCCTTCCTTCCTTCCTTCCTTCCTTCTTTTGAGACAGGGCTTCACTCTGTCACACATGCTGGCATGCAGTGATTTGATCATAGCAGCCTCCTACCACTGGGCTTAAGTGATTCTCCCAACTCAGCCTCCTGCGTAGCTAGGACTACAGGCACATGCTACTATGTCTGACTGGTAAATTTCTTTTTATTGGGATCTGTTGCTGGATAATCATTGTGTTCCTTTCAAGGTGTCAAATATTCTTGCTTTTTCATGCTTCCTGTGTTCTTATGTTGATATCTACACATCTGGTATAACTGTTGCTTCTTCTAAATTTTTTGAAATTGCTTTTGAAAAGGGCAACTCTTTTCTGACATGTATCTATGGTATTGGTTGGGTAGGGTACTTTGCTTTTGAATCTGACTATATGTAATGGTATAGTCTCTGTATGACTTCTTCATTTGCAGACAAGCATGAGTGATGTCTGAGCCTTCCTGAGGCTGTGATAAAGTTTTGCTGAGTACTATAACACTAGGTGGGCCAGTCTTTAGGCCCCAGGCCAGTATACCCTGGTGCTGGTGTTGGTGGGTCCGGGAAGGCTGATTCTTGTGCCTCCTGGTTGCTTTCTCAGATGCTGGTAATGGCATCAGTGGGTCTGGCAAGTGAACAAGTTCTTAAGCCCCTGGGCAGTGGGTGTGGCATGGGCAATGGCAGTAGCAATGGTGGAACAACCATCTGGGACCCAAGTGGTCCACACCTGTGGTAGCAGTGGCTGCCAGAGGTTGGGTGAGCTGGCCCACAGACTTTCAGGTGGTGTGTATAGTTGGGTGCCAGCTGTGGTGGTAGTGCAAGTTGAATATGGCTGGTCTCAGACCCTGGGAGAAGTACTTAGGTGCCACAGATGGTCAACTGGACTGGGTGATCTTCAGGTCCCTGGAAAGTACATTCAGGTGATGCTCAGGCCCCTGGAAGGTGGGTATAGGTGATGCCCGTGCCCGTGGATGGTATGCTCAGGTAATGGGGGAGGGAGTGGAGCTGAGCCAGGTGGACTTGCTCTCAGACCCCTCAGTGGTACTAGCTATGGTAGGCAGAGGTGGGGTGATCCCCAGACCACTGGAAAAATGCTTAGATGAGAGCAGAAATGGCTATCTGTAGCCCTTCTACTGGGAAGCATATGGTTGCCTTCCCTGGGTGGAGCCATAAGCTGGGGATTGGGAACATGGGCTTCATTTGTGTCTTCGCTCTGCAGCAGCTTGCAGCAGTGGTGGTTGTGGGCAGTGGCGTTTGTCCTTGGGGGCATATGAAAATGTGCAGTTACCCCTCTGCAGAGGGCCACAGGTAGGTTGGATGAGCATGGGATCACTGTCTGTGTCTCCTGCCTCAGCCCTGGCAATGGAGCAGAATGCAGTTTGATGGGGTGGGGGCTGTGCTCTCAAAATGGTGTCATGCAGCAGTGCCTTCATGTGGTCTCCAGACAGCTCTCTATGTTAGTCTCAGAACTCATAAAGACTGAGGTGTTCTCTCATGGCTAGGACTGTAGGAATCTCCAGCAGAAACATGGACTACTACGGGTCTCTCATTCACCCTTTCCCCACATAAGGGAGCCACTCCAGACTCTCAGCTCATCCAGCTGAACTGTTTCCCTCTCCTTTCTTGCTTTTGGTGCTTCTTGTCACTTCTCTGTTGAATTCCAGTGTTCTCTCTTAGATGATCTACTCAAAGTATGATTATCCACTCAGTATTTTGTTTCTTTTCCATGGAAGAGGCAAATACCAGATTAATCTAGGCAGCCATCTTGAAGTACCCTCTTTATATTTGACCATGCCATGATATACTTGCATGTCATTTTTCTTTGCTAGTGGATAAACATTTTTTGTTCCATCTCTTCTCTGAGGATGTGACCTTTGGAGGTTCCTGGATTCACCCAAGATCTTATTATTATTTCTTTTTGTGGACATTAAAATCCAATCCTTTTGGTTACTGAAATTGATGCCATCCAGTGGCAAAATTGAGAAAAGATGTATTTCCTCTTTTGGGGGGAGGAGGCAATTGAGAATTCTTTTATTTTGGAGCTTTGGCATGTAAAATAATGTTTTTCGTATGTCTTATAGGACATAGTTTTTATACTCTTCCTGCAATTTTGGCTGAAATGAAGTGCCCTTTCATTATTAATAGATTGCAGAAACAAAAAACTACATTCCTGATTTCTGCTAGGGGTGAGGACTGTGCTAATAGTGAACTTAGAAGGTTAACATGGGATTCAGTGTGTGTATACATATGAAAGTTTTAAAAACTGATTAGAAAGAAATAGCAATAATTTATTCTCTCAACAAGTATTTTTTCCATTATCTATTCCAAAGTATCAAAGTAACAAAGTATCTGTTATCCATTCCAAAGTACCCATTCTAAAGTATCAATTGGAATGAAATTCCAATTTATTCTGTTATCCATTCCAAAGTATCAATGAAATTTATTATCCATTCTGAATGTCAGTATTGGTACTCTCTATGTCTGCTCTCATGCTGCTAATAAAGATATACCTGAGACTGGATAATTTATAAAGAAAAAGAGGTTTAATGGACTCATAGTTCCACATGGCTGGGGAGGCCTCACAATCATGGAAGAAGGCAAAAGACACGTCTTACATGGTGGCAGGCAAGAGAGTATGTGCAGGGGGAACTTCCCTTTATAAAATCATCAGATCTCGTGAGACTTATTCACTATCATGAGAACAGCATGGGAAAAACCAGTCTCTATGATGCAATTATCTCCCACTAGGTCCCTCCCATGACATGTGGGATTTATGGGAGCTACAATTCAAGATGAGATTTGGATGGGGACACAGCCAAACCATATCATACTCCAAATAAAATATAAGATATTATCTTTTTTTGAGGACATTTGCAATAATCAGTGAGTGTTATACATTTATTTTTCAATGAACTTAAAACAGAAGGACTATGTTAGAAAAGAAGAAAATGAAGTTAGTTGTGAGATTATTATACATGAAATCAATGAGTTATAGTATATAAGGTAACATCTAACTAGATTACAGGATAGGGTATTCCACTGCAGTTCTGAAGTGTCAGAATAGCAGACAGCATAGTATTTAGCCACAGCAATAGAATTAGCATCATAGAAGGTGACTTTCATTAGGTCATGGCATGAATTGATGTAGAGGAAATAGAAAAGACTACTTCAAATGGGAAATAATATTAGTCAAAGCCAATAGCAAGAAATGTTATTTAATCTGTTGCTAGTCTCTTCTGAATGAGAAGAAGCTAATTTCAAAGGCGAGATGAACCCTCGTGACAAAAATAAAAACGTTCCTTTTTTTTTCCATAGGATTTATTGAACTGGACTTACCTACGTCAGTTTATGTATTTTAATAATCTGTGTCGTGGTAAAATCATGCATCTATCAAAAGCCTATATGCTTAGCATAATTCTATCAACTATTCTTAAATTACATTCTTTTTACCACTTATATTGATTCTGAGGTTATGTTCCTAATTTGTTTTCACTTCTGAGATAAGACCTTATAAGAAATAAGTGTTCCCTTTCCTTGCCTTTAGATGAGGTTATGCTTGGTTAATTTAGAAGAGATTTTCTAATGCCTCCATTACTTTGTAATTTTTATCCCTGTCCTCCACATCAGTGTTTTGGATCAATTTATTTTTCCATTCAGCAGATCTATATGAGATGCATTGACTTGGGACTAAGAGTTTCTGTTTGAACACCAATGCATGTTTAAAATATCATGGCTTTCCAGGAGTTTCTGAGACCTTATAGATAATCTTTTCGGTCTTTCTTACCTCACAGGTTAAGGAGCTAACATCTATAACAGTTAAATGTCTTCCCAATGTCACAAAAACAGTTAATGACAGAACCAGAACTACAACCCACGTCTAATAGGTCCTAATTCAGGGCTGTTTCTGATACTATAGTTTAGAGATTAACTGTGGAACAGGAATTCTGCCTAAGGCTTTAACTGGAATTGCTCCTAAAACAATAAAGAGATTTTTACTTCTTTTTTAGGGATTTAAGTTTACTGTAAGGTCGTACAAATTTCCATGGAATGTTTTTAGTCTCATTTTTAAAGCCCTGCATTGAACTGACCAGTGCTCCTGCTACAGCTCCTGATAAACTTTTAGCCATTGCTATTTGTATGGCAACATTATTCCTAAGAGCTCATTCAGTTCTAGTTCAGCTTTCCATTATATAAACTTTAAAAGAGTTACTCTGTAGTTCCCCATCATCAGGTGTGTGGGAATTAATACATTTAACATCCTTTAAAAAAAAAAAGGTTTTAGTGTCCTAGTGAATTAATATAATCTTTACAAGCCTGGTGACCAGATTTTTGAGCTATTTTAAACAGTGTTTCAGTGCTGAGATGTATAAATGGAAGGATTTGTTGCTAGTTGCAGTGACTTCAGCACTTGAGGAGAGCGAATTTCACACTGAGACTGATTTAGCCTACATAAACTCCAGGTAAGAATACCCATTTCTGAGCCTTCCTCTGGCTCTTTGAAAGACGGCATCATAGATATCTGGGGAGACTAACATTGTAATACTCTGTTCTCACATTCATCGCTTCACCTAATCATAAATTAAAAGTTAAATTTTAGTTACCAGACTCCTAAAGTTCACTGTGGCATGGTCTAAACTAAGGATTCAAATGCTCCCCCAGGTTTTTGTTCCATTTGATTTTGTTAGAAGTGCCATGTTTTCTCTGGTAGAAGTATGTCTAGATAACGGCCTCACTGTGCTTCTGCCGGCTCTCCCCAGGCAGGCCTTCAGTTTTAAGGTCATGCTAAGGCCCATTTGGTTCAAGGTATGTCAGATTTGGTAGCCAACAGAGATCTGTTTCTGTCCAGGGGCTTGTAGGGCATGCACATGGTGTTTTCTGAGCACTCCTTGGGGTTGTTTTCTTTTAAAATAAGGCATTCTTTCTACTTTGTAGCTTCAATTCAGGATATGGTTTATCAATATTACCAAGTGTTCCAATTCACCTCCTCCCCCTTTTCCTATAGAAAGTGATTTCAGGATGTTTCACTACTCCACTTAGTCCCCAGCACATTGCTGACACTCAATAAATGTCAAATAATGCCGCAATATGGTTAGTGTGTGCTCTTTAAGCTTTCTGAAAGAATGACTCTTTATTTTCATTGTTGAGTAGTGGTATATTTTTCCACTTGTTAACTGGAAAGAAATTAGAGTCAGGTTGTTCATTTATATACCTCTATGGCTACATTTCTATACTCAGACAAGCTCAGAGTTTAAATTCGTTTGAAAAAGTGTTTAAATGAATATTCTGGGTGATATACAATGCTTTGTCTAAAAGATCATGTCTCAGTTGGATATGGTTGAGTGTTGAATCTATATTAAAAAGGGAACAATTACTCTTCCATAAATGGGGATGGCTGAGGCTCATATTTATGAGAATTTCAGTAAGGTGAAAAGCATGTAATATTTTGGACTTGGGAATGAAATACTGTCTAAGGAACACAATTCAATTAAGCTTGTTTATGCAACATAAACAAGATACCTGAATAAATTATTTTATTTCATTTTTATCCCACTTTTGTCAAAACAATGTTTAAGACGTTACTTCTTGCCTCACAAAATACTAAGTGAGAATTGCTTGTCTTTTAAATACCCTGATTCAAGAAGGTTTTTATTTGTCAGATGATTCAGTCAGTAATCAGTTCCAACCCAAGTAGAGAAATGAAATATATGTTATCCTACTTTCCCCCTTGGAGTGTGGGTGGGTCATCTTTCCAGTAGAGGTGTGGGTAATACCCTCTAACTATGAGTATCGGGGGGAGGGAAAAAATAAATCAGTTTGAGAGTAGAAACTCTTTATCATTCTCAATTGACCTAGAGTTCATTGTACTGTTTCTGTAACTTCACGTGTGATATAAAAATTTGGTTTTCCCCATGCTTTATCTTTAGTCAGAAAAAAATTCCACTAGATATGAGACCAACTGACACCTGATGTATTATTGTCCAGAGGCGAACGCAAGTGAACTGGTGGCACTCAGGCATGAGTAGTGTAACTAAGGGAATCACCTGAACAATGAGTTTAAGAAATGGAGTATGTTAAGTGAACATTTTAACACTTTATTCTTCCTTCTGGTTTTAACATGATGATATGTTAACTTAATTAAAATGTAACTATTCTGTAATTGTCTCTACTGTGAGACTGCTTTCTATGAGGGAGAGGCTGTTTTTCTTATTCATTATTGTATCCCCAGGGCCTAACACAGTGCCTAGCATTTGCGTGAGCTCAATAGCGTGAGGGAAAGAATGCACGGATGCAAAACTTTCCCCCTCTGTTATATGGAGAAGATAGAAATAATGGCACTTGCTAATATAAAGCATTCTTAAAGTAAGTGAACTCTAGAAGTCTAGAACTTCAAATGCAAGTGGGATGAAAATGGAAATACAGATTCAGACTCCCAGAGGAAATAGTTTGAGGACAAAGGGAAATAGTTCATTTAAAAAGTAATAACCTCAGTAATATACAAACTGTATAAATGAGTGCTGTTTGAACTAAATGGAATTCCATGACATTGTCCTTTAAGAAAAAAAAGAGCATAGATGTTTTATTGTAAATTGTCTTAACATTGTTCTCATAATCTTAACGTTTATTATTCAAAAATGCTTTGTAGATAACTACACTAAGCATTCTAAATCTTTACTTCTTCAGTTCTAGCGAAATATTCACAAATTTCAAGTTTTCTATTAGTTTTAAAAGTTAAGCAGGAGGAGAGCCAGAAGACAATTTCAATTCTCTGTTCATAAGTTTTCACTTCTGTTTTCTGCTAGAACTATTAAGTTCACAGGGCTCAGACAAAGACTTCTTGAGGACTCTCACAGTTATTGATTGTGACTTCACAAGACGAGGGTCGTGTTTATTTGTCATTATAAATCTGGAAAGATAAACCCTGTGCTTTTCCTGTTAAGGGGCTGGATAGGAATACGTGTCTAGCAAGTCAGTAAAAAAAAAAAAAAAAAAAAAAAAAAAAAAAGAACAGTGTATATTTTGAAAGCTGATTCCAAGTCCAAATCTTGGAATCAGAGATCTCTGTTTTTGTGTTTGTTCTTTTCCTTTGTTCTAGTCCCTCATTGCAAAGATATTTGTGGTCATATGGTTCTGATCCTGCTTGTTACAAGTTTCCCAATTCTCAATACTGCATCTTTCTCCAGTTGTGAAATAGCATCATTAGGAAATCCTAGGTACACCAGAGAGGAGGGGGAAAATATTTTTAAAGGGAGCCTGGAGAGGGATGGATTGGAGAACCAAAATTGTCGGCTCATTTGATTTATTTGATTCACCAACCACACCAAGACAGAAATCAAATATAATTTGGTAATATTTTTATGAACTAAGTCTGTGACAATTGATTTCATAGCTAAGATATATTCTCATGAAGGACAACATAATTTCTTGAGTGTGAAATGCCTGTGACTTAAAGCAATCAATTTTATTTTTTATTTTTTTTTTCAAATGAAACTCTGAAATGAAATAGGAGTATGATGTCCTAACTGGATGACTGTTTCCGCCTTTTTTGAGGGAGAAAAATAGCAAGTTAGTACTTTTCATGTTTTCAAATGTCGTTAAAATATTTTAGAGGAATTCTTCATGCTTAAAACACCTGTGTGAAGTCTAGATTCATTTTTCTAGGGAAATCAGGCATCGTACTTTTCAGAAGCCTTTGCTTATTTCAAACAAAAAAATTGATAGGATAGAATCAGCAACTTCAGTTGCTTCCTTCCCAAGGATTCAGTTTCTTTCTTACCAAGGATTTAAACTGGAGTTGTAACTGAAGCCATTAGTAGTGCCAGCAGGGATTTTGGTCAAAGTGTTTGAGGCATTCGTGTTCAGGTTTCTGTCTAAAGACTGTGTTGATGAATGAGCCCAACACGGCTATGTAAAGTTCAAGAACAAAAAGAAATTTTGTCCTTCACAGCAAGTTTACTTTTCTTCTAGGATTTCAGAGCAAACACATTGCCCTCTCTCCACCTATTTTCTGGAACAAGTATTTGCTGATGGGCAATCCCCCTCCCCCACTACCCTCTTCAGACAAACACTGCAGCTTGGGACAGAAGTGTGCCTCCATTTGGGAGCCATAGAACAACCCCAGCTGCTGTTCATTAATGATGGGGTCCCAATCACTAGTTGTAAACATGCTACAGAAAAAATAATGATCAATTCTAAGAGGCATGCTTGAAATGAGACACTATAGTGGTAAACTATAAGAGAAAGTCTGATAGATCACTATTCCACCTTAAAAGAGGTTGATACAAATGGTTGCTAGGCTTTGTTAAAAAATTAGCTTTTCTTTTTGAAAGCTATCAGTCATTCTAAAGAACTGGATTCAAGATATTATCTGTCTTGTTTCAGGCTTTTATTTTAAAGAATAAGTTTATATTTTGGTTACTTATGTTAAGGATGGAATTAAAGTGAGTTGTGTGCTGCAGCTTCGTTTTAGCCAGTGTGGTGGTGATTTTGTGAATTTGGGATAGCATGGGACTCCCAGGCTGAAGCCAGTAGTGAGACAGCAAGTGTTCAGGTATTTCAGTCAGCAACCTAGGGAGCAGAGCTCTTCAGAAATGAATCAGTAGGATTGCGAAAATTTCCCTAGCTGGGCCCAGCCTGAAGGAAATGTCTAAATAGCAATATTTCTTTGGCCATCTTACAGGCCTCCCAAGAACAAAAATAAAGGAAACTAAGGGCATGTTTTATTGACTACTGGAATAACCAGGTTTTTAGCGGTGACATGTAGAAAGAATATAGTAAGAAAAAACTTACATCAAATAATAGAATAAACATAAAAAGTCCGAAGAGGAGTATTCTGCAAGTCTATTGCTGTTTCAATTCAGTTAGAGTTGAATAATGGCATCTTTGGCAGCCGTAAGTGTTTTCCATTATTAGCAGTGTTACCATATGCTATCCTGACATTACTAAGGTAATAACACCTTGCTTACAAGTTCTTGAATTTGAAAAAAAAAAAAAAAAAAAAAAAGCCTTTAAGCCAAATAACACTTGTATCTATAATGCTAAATGAAGATAATTGAGCTACCTCAATCATGCACTCAAGATATTAATGATAAAACTGTCTTTTAAAAATACCAATTTACAAATAAGAATCTTTGTATGACTTAACATTGCATATCTAATATATTTTCAGTTTTCTTTAGTTGACTTATGGTGACACCAACTTACCCATAAAGAATGTCTTTAGTAACTATACCTGCTGAAGGAATATACTGTGAAGGTTTGAATTATATTCCTTATGCATAAATTATATTATTCTGCTTCAACTTGCTGCATTCAAAGGAAAACTATTTACTGGCATGTGTAATTAATTTTAATTAACACACAGCCTCAGCAAGGGGAACTGACATGGTACAAGCCTTGGTAGAAAATGTTAGTCACACTCTGCAGCTAACTCTGAGCAGATGCATAGTTTCATGAAGAAAATATTTGCGATGTCTAACTGTAGCGAGTTTTCCTCCTTTCTTTCTTTTTCTAATTTTGAAACTGCCTGTGTTTATTTCTTAGAATCTGAAAAAAAAGTACTGTGCAGATAAAGGAACAGTTTCAAAAAATGCAGTTGCAGAGAGTAGTTCTGACTATTCAAACAAGTAACTGCCTTTGCTCTCAGTGTGTTAAATCCACACCTCACTAAAATCTTTTATAGGTGAGAGTATGAGTGATATGTGTTATACTACCAGATATTAGCCTAAACCCTTTTTAATATTATAAAAGGATGTTTCAGAAAATAAATAAGTTGCTCTATCATCAGCATACTAAGGTAGTTGAAATATTTCTGCATTTTAATTAGATTGTGGATTTAAAATAAATTGGCTACATAAGGTCTGCACCAATGGCTCTCCAAGCTTGAAGACCCCAAAGAGCTTTTGTGTATGTGGACTGTATGTGGATTATACCAGGAATATTGTGAGTTGGTTGACTTCACATTGTTGTTTGAAACTGGCCATAGTGAGAGTATTTATACCAGAAAACTAGCAAATGCTAAAAAATCATAGCTTCTCCTTTTTCCGGAAAGCCTATTGTTAAGCTTTTATCAGCACACTGCCAATTATATTTATTGTTAGAAATTAAAAATGGAAAGTCTTAAAAATATTTATTTAATTTATTTAAAACTAACCATAATAAACCCATTTCATGTTAACACAAATTGTATGTTTTACTTTAAAAATTATTGAGAAGAGTGGCATCTTTTTTACAATTTTGCAAATCTCTTTAATATGTAGTTTAACAGAAGACAGCTGGATACCCATATCTGCTTCTGCTTTCAATCTGTTACAATATGTTGTTTTGCTTGAAATCTATGAAGAAAACCTGCCCTCACACAGATATGTAGTTAGAAAATGGAAGAGTATTTTAATAGCCTTTTAAAATTGTGGATCTTCTTCTTTGATATCCCACCAAAACTCGACAAGTAATGGTTTCTTAAAAGTTAGTTGCAATGAGGGCTCCGAAATCATATCAATGAGCTTTCTATATTCTGCTACACTCATTCATTGGTCTATCATGCACTTTAAATGGATCTTTTACTTATGAGTGATTTTGTAACATACATTTGTCATTCGGAAAATATTGGTTCACTGATTTACACAGATCTTCCAAATGTTTTTACATTTCATTCTATAATGCTTAAAAATTACATTCATTAATATCCACCAATCTTGTCAGAAAAGGGGAAGGTGTCAAGCCCATGGTGATATATATGAGTTTTCCAAAATTCTAATACAAAAATTTATCACTGGCCACAAATAGTGTCGGTTGTTTTCCTTTAAGTGACAGGCTTATTTTGTTTATTTTTGAGAAAATATCTGCCAAAAACTGAAGTTTTAGTAACCATACATTGACTATTAGCCAGTTTTTCAAGTAAAAATGGAATCCCATGAAAAACAGCAGCTGCTTCACCTTACAACTGCTTTACTTGAGACACGCACTTCAGGATACAGCAGAAGTGCTTATGTGTACTTCTTATTTTGTGACATGGAATATTAAAATTTAATCTCTAGAATATATTCACGTATACTATAATTAATACATAATTATTATCTAGAATATATGAATCTAAATTGAAATGTAATCTTTGGATATAATAGAATTCATATGTTTAACTGCTTAATCAGGATATCCTTAAGCGAAACTTGCTTTTTTAAAACTGTGATGACATAGCAGTGAAGGCTACAATGACCATCAGTCAGTACCTCATTGTGATGTTGCCTTGGCTTGTGCTAGGGCACCTACCCTTGCCTTTGCACCGTCAGTGCCATGTTAACATATTTGTTGCTCCATAAGCCATGAAATTAAAGTGATTCTACACCTTGACTATTTCAGTAATACTTGCGTTTGTTGATAAGCATTCCTTTAAATGAATATCTTTGAGGATTAGTTATTACTGATACCAGACAAATAGAATGAAAACAAGTGTCTTTCTGTAGATTTGTCCATTTTAGGGCAAACGTATTTCTGCAGATTAGATTTCTAAACTCATGTTTAATGGCAGCAACTAAATATTTAATTAGACAAGTTAACTCTGTCATTTTAAAATTATAGTCATTTCTTTTTCCTGACTTTTGTTATCCAGTAGACATTCAGCAATGTCAACTGTGCAAAAGCTTTTAGCCTCTCAACTAGTGCGCACTTCTCCAGCTAATGCAGCACAATGATTTATCCTAGAAAATGCTTCAAGGACTTTTTTACTTCTAGTTTGAAAAGCCCTAACAAACAATATTGGGCTTACAAAGAACATACCTATGTTTAAAATATTTGATTCTTTTTTATTTAAATGTTCAATGATTCATCTCAAAATGAGGCTGTAACTTAACTGGCATTAAAATGCTATTCAAGTGTTCAGTTGCAAAAGACAATAAGGTAAATTATATACATATATTAAAAAATAAAAATAGTTTTCATCTTATTTTTAATTTTTTGTTATTTATAGTTTTGTCCTGTTTCATTGCATTAGATCCCTTCCTTCTAGGAGTCAGAGCACTAACTCTGACATGTCAGTCTTATCTTCAATATCTTTAGATGTAGCTGTTGCAGCTAGGGTTGAGAAAGTTTCTCTTCAAATCTCCCTTTTTTTAGCCAATGAGCCATCCTTAAACATAAGGAAAATATATTTTCTTTTATTTTAGAATTACTAAATCCTAAAATAATACATTTTAGATAAAATTTTTAAAACTACAAGTTTTGTAAATCAAAGCATTGCAAAACAAGACAGAAAGATATACTTACTTCTTGTTGTGTCTGCACATAGGCCCAAGGGAAATTTTAGGATTTCAGAATCACAATGCATTGGATGATAATGAGGTTAACAAAGATTATGGCAAATATAAACAAAAATAGTTATTAAGAGTGTGGTAGAAGTACTGAGAACAAATGAGTTAATCTCTGAAAATGCACATACTCTCTTTGAAATTTCTAGTACACAACTTTACTTTCCATTAGTTGCCCAGTTAATGACATCATCACATCATGTCCCTTTTTGATAAACTTCTCTGTATATTCATAACAGAATGAAAGTGAAAAAAGCAAACTAGTATTATAAAAATAGTTTTGATCTGGAGAAACATCCGAAAGGATCGTGGGGACTCCTGAAAGAGTCCTGTGGACCCCAGTAGTCCCCAGACAATGCTTTGAGGACTATTGTGAAATGGCAGTTAGGCAATATGTGATATAATGATTTAGTGGTGTCACATTAGCTTAAGCTGTATTTTCATGCGATGGAGGGTGTGCTTATTGCATAAGTAAGTCTGTTGGCTGTTTCTCTTACTTGTGAAGAATCACTATTACATTGATTGTCAAATTCGATTTTTCATGTCCCCTACACACTGTCATAAAGCAGATGGTAAAGACAGAATGCATCTGAAAAGTCAAACTCATGTCAGCTAAATTGATAGATTTATCTTAGCATCAAAAGCCATGTCACTCAGTCCCCTCCCACTCACCCCCAAAATAAAAAACTGAAACAGTGATGGAATTTCCACAGCATTTGTTTACTCCCTTTAACTACCATTGCTCTTTGCTGAGTGATGATGCAGGGCAGATGGTGTCAGGGAGAGAAATCATCAGCTAGCTCAGGATTGAAGATGCTGGAAATGTGTTGACGTTTAAGAAGGATGTGTGGAAATGAAGAAGTGACTAAAGAGGACAGCCCTATCACCAACAATATAAGCATATTCCTTGCTCTCTAATTCTGCCCAAAAGGGAAAGGAACAGGGCTTCAGTCTCAAATGAGTCACTTTTGTAGTCTAGGGTAAAGATATCAAGCATACCTTTCCTTCCTTCCCCTCCACTGTGATAGATCTGAGAAGTGATGAAAGCCAAGAAATATTGAGCTGTCGGATTTTTTTTTTTTTTTTTTTTTTTTTTTTACTAAATGCTATGTATGCCAAGGGTTATTTGGTTAATATCCTTCATCTTGGATCAAAATGGTGAGAAATTTAAAACAGAGAATTTCCCTGAAATACTGCTTTTCAAACATTCTCTGGTGAAGGTTTTTTTGTTTTTTTGTTTTTTTTTTATTTTAAATTACTTGCAGATCAATACAAGGTCCTATTGCATGCCTGAGCAGTTTGCACCTTGCACTGTGTGAGACTCACCTCATGAGTTCAACAGCACTCAAACACTTGAGCAAGACAGACTAGTCCACTGATCATGGCTTGGATGTCATAGCAGTGTCAAATTGCTACAAGCGCTTCCAACTGCTTACTCTTTGTTTCTGTACTTTTGTCATTATACACTAGTAAACAAGCAGTTCTGGGACCTGAAGCAATGCTCTGTTGTTGGCCGTCACAAATATAAGGTTGGATTTGCCAGATGCACTGTCTGGTCAAGGTTTATTATTCCTAGACAACTATGACTTGCCATCTGTGTAGCTGTTGCTAGGTGCACAAGTAGAATTAGTTACAGTAGTGTGGGCACAACAGGTAAAATCATTCAAAGTGTATATCATTTATATCTCATAGATTAGTACACATGATCCAGATACTTATTAAATTATTGGATAGATCAAATTGCAATTAACTATACCTCTGACACAGAGGCTATCATCTGTGTGAATATACAGATGACAGAGCATACAGAACAAGAACATGCAGGCTCAATATTTGTCACTGAAGTTATTTTATCATTAATTATTTTCAACATGATCTAATTTTCTTCCACCATCCTGAAAATATTTGGATTTTTTGGCATGCTGCATGTCTGCTCCTTTATAGTGCCTTCTTTGAAATACCTGAATCAGAAATGAGGAAAAAATAACTTGAGAAAGATACAGTTGATATTTCAACCTTGCTCTTTTCAGAACCACCTTACCTGCTAATTTCTGTTGCCTCTCCCCACCAGAGTTGATTATTATTTTTTTCTTTCACGTTACTCAACTGGTCTAACACTGTTGGAAAACAAATACTTGTTTCCAGCCAATGGAAATACACACAGTGTACTCAAGCCAGAAGGTCTGAGAAGGCGAACTGTCAGGTGCTGCTACTCCTTTGGAGCACCTGGCTCCCATGAAAACATCTGAAATACAGTTCTGTAACATCATCTATTATTAAAAGATAATTTTTATTGCCCTGCAATTTCTCCTTGAAGGGTATTTCCTTACTGAAGTGTATTATGTTTAACTTGTCAAAAATTAAGGAAGGCATGAAAATTGCCTTATGGAACTGAAGGAGTCTCATGCTGTGTTGTCTTTCCAGAGGACTGAATTGGTAACGTGTAAAAGTGACTCAGGAAAAGATATCAGTGCATCATCAAGAGGAGGTTTTTAATACTCTTAAGATTTTATGTATTACTTATATAGTATATATTTATAGTATAGATTTTTAAAAATAGAATGGGCAACCTGTGAGTTAGCAAGCCTCCCCCCATTTCCAGAGCACTTTAGCAGAAGCTAGATAACAACTTATTGGTAGGATGTCCTAATTTATCATCACTCTTGAGAGTAAAAGGGAACAGTATTAATAATTGATGTGGGACAGCACTTGGCAATAAACTGGGACTGTCTGGGCAAAAAGAAATGAATGGTAAATCCTATCTGTGAATGATGTCATAGAAGAGAGTCCTGCCTGATGGGGGAATTTGGCTTAGGTGACCCCTATAGTACATACTCACTTGACTGTTTTCTGCACAACCATTTCCTCATAACTTTTTCCGATAACTTATCTTGCTAATATTCCCTAAACAGGAAGATGTCTGAAATGCATTATTAAGGATTAGATTTTAAATTATGTTTAGGAAGATTTATGTGTAAATTGTGTTATAATTCTTTTAAATCCTGTAACACAAATTAGCTTGTAATAATCACAGAAAAAAAAATATCTTAACGTGTGTGTGTGTGTGTGTGTGTGTGTGTGTGTGTGTGTGGTGTATAGGACTGTGTTCCAGCTGGCCTTATTGAGTGAGTGTTGTTGTTAATTATAAACCAGTCTTGAGTGTGATACCACTGTTTATTATTGAAACCTTCAACCTGCTTCTGAGATTCTTCTTATGAGTTAGAGTAACCTCAGAATCCTAAATGGGGTATCTCACTTCCATATTAGGTAAGCTGATGTCAATTACAATAAAGAATATGAGAATTATAAGTTAGACAAAAGGCAAGATAGTTCTTTTGAGAGGAAAACATGCCTTACAACTCTATGAGTTGCTTGGAAAGTTAAATATTTGTGACAATAATCAATGAATAAGTATATATTTAAGCTTTCAAATAGCCATTGACAAAAATTTGAATCATCGTGGAATTCAAAAAAAGTTCATTGTATTTTCTTTAAAAAAAATATGTGGCTAGAAAACTGTCTCTGAGAAAGTAGATTAAGGGTAGAAATTATTTAACCTATAAGTGCTTTATTGAGCATCTGTTATGTATCAGGCTCTGAGGTAGGAGCTAATGGGTACAAAAATGGTCCTTGTTCTCTGCATTCATTACTCTAGTGGTGTATTGGAAAGAGATGGATATTTCTGTTAATGATATAGTATAACAAATGAGATTTCTCAGGATATTGATTTTCTAGATTTCCAGCACTCTAACCAGTCTTAACATTTATATAAATAATCAGAAATACTTTGCAAAAACTTACATTTTGCAGATCAGGCCCACTTGGGTAGTGAAAAGACAATCTTTAGAGGATTTCACAGGGTTTTAGTAGTGAGCAGGAAAGTGGCAGACTAATTGCAATGTGGAAAAACCTGAGGTGTCATGTAAATTTAGAGGAAAATGGTCCGAACTGTACTCATAGACTCTTGGAGTCTGATCAAAGACAGTGAGTGTAGGAGTCTCTGTAGACTAGTTCTGAAAGTATCTATGCAATGTGTTGATGTGGTCAAGTAGACATCACAAGAATAGAAAACACACTACTGATGTAAAAAATTATGGTGTTTTATAACCGAACACATTATATATTAAAAACTTGTCAGTCAAATGCAAAAAAAAGGTGTAATATAACCAGAAAAGATTCTGTAAATAATAATTAAAATAACTGATGAGGTAAGAGAATTATCTTTTATGAACATAGCAAAAGGATTAGGATTCTTCATTATGAAAAGATGAGACATGTTTTCAATTGTTAATGTCATTGAATTATGTGACTGTGATTTTCCCCCAAATTGGAAACTACTAGAATAAGAAGGCTTGAATTAAAAAATATAGGCTGCACTGAAGTTGTGTCAATTATATTCCTAATAGATAACATTAGCCCTGAGAGGTGGTACAGATACTTGCTAAACAATTTATATAAAATTATGACTGCATAAAAAATTAGCTTGTTCCTAAAGGAAAGCATCTCTGAGCTCAGAGATTCATTGCAAGGAAAACCTCTTTGCCTTTCCTGATGTTTTCTGTTGTATAAATACAGTTGAAGTGAACACTTGGTTTGACCCATAGTTCTACTTTTTTTGTATTCTGTTCAAGGTACAAGAGAATCAAACTGACAAAGCACTTATGAAGAATGCTCCAGTCTATTTTCCTTAGGTGTATAAATACTAGGGGTTTTTTTTTTTTTTTGCCCAAAGTCAATATTTCAAGTATTTTCCTACTTTACTATCATCATTTATAACCCCTTCAAAGGGCCATTAGTGTTTCACAATATGTAATGCAGGGGTGCCCAATCTTTTGGTTTCCCTGGCCACATTGAAAGAAGAATTGTCTTGGGCCACACATAAAATACACTAACACTAACAATAGCTTATGAGCTAAAAAAATTGCAAGAAAACTCACAATGTTTTAAGAAAGTTTATGAATTCATGTTGGACCACATTCAAAGCCATCCTGGGCCTCACGCAGCCCACGGGCCACAGGTTGGACAAGTTTGAATCGTAACAAATGTAGTCACCTTCAGGGAAGCATTCACTACACATTTTTTGCCATGCCACTGGGGAGAAGGCAAGTGTGTGATTCACTAGCCCTTTAGCTCATAAACATCCCTGCTGTGTCCTGCCTTCAGTTAAAAGTCAGGAACATCAGCATGTGACTTGTTGCATAAGTATACAAACTCAGCCAGTGTCTCATTATACCATTGACTTCACTGCCTCTAAAGTTCTGTGGCGTTTCCATAACAAACCCCAGCACATGCTGACTAGAGAAGAACCCTAGCAGACCACAGTGATTGACTTAATTTGGAGGTTAAAATGTTCTTTCTCTGGTAGTTTCTATTATCACTGTGACTTTTCCCGGGACATGAGATCAGTCTCCCCATGCTTAACCCAGGGGAGTTAGGCCAGTTTTCTGTTACTGAAATTCACTTTGCTTATTTTCACTAGCAATCTGGTTTCATAGGCATAATCTTGCCAGACTGTATGTCATTTTTCTCCCTTCATTGTAGGAAATGATTGAGTGTGTGTGTTGGAGAAAGGATTGATGCTTTGCCACCTTTGGAGGGAGCAATTCTTTTGTGAGAAAGCTTGAGAATAATTAATTTATATTGGATTGAAAAGTAATTGGAAGCATTTTTCAGTTCCTTTTAATACACAGATTCTTATAGTAAAAGCATATTCATGTGAAATACACAAATTTTAGAAAAATACTTAATTGAGTAGATTTGGATCGTGGACTATTGTACACCAGAAAGGGTCTTTTCTGTCTCTGCATTTGCACAGAATACTAGTGTATGGGCGTTTGCACTTGAATAATTCCCAAATTGGCACTAATTAGCAAATGCATGTGCTTGGTTCTTTTACATTCCTGTTTTCAATATCATCATACTTGATTTCCAGCAAGATCCTGAACACCTTGGTCACCAATTTTATCTTGAAAATGCTAAGCGTGCTTGTTCCATCTATATGCTGATGACCCTAAAGGTACATATCCAACTCTCCTGGGCTTCAAATCTATATCCGGGCTCCTTCCTACCAACTCCAGCTTAAAATCAAACTCTTGATCTTTCCACCCAGACATGCTCCTCCGATCCCCAGTTGTTCATGCTGGAAACTTAAACATCACATTTGATTTCTCTTTTGCCTTCACTTTCCACACCCAGTTTCTCAGAAACATATGATGGCTCTTCCTTGGATATATATTTAGAATTCAGCCTCTTCTTTCTTACCCCTCAGCCTCATCAGCCTAGTCATCTCTTGCCTAGAGATGACTTTGGCAGTAGCCTCTTCCCCGCTCTTGTCATCCTGCAGTTAGTGTGTTCTTCATGCGGCAACCAGAGTGGTATTTTTTAAAAAGTAGATCAGATTCTATCAGACCCCTCTGCTTAAAGTCCTTGTATTTTTCCATCAAGCTCATGAAAACATTCAAATGTATCATGGCCTATAAGCCCCTCCATTGTCTGACTTCTGGCTCCTTCTCTGAACTCATTTCTGAGTCTCCCCATTGTCCACCCTACTCCAGTGATACTGGCCTCCTTACTGGTTCTTGAATATGTTGAGCTTGTTCCTGTCTGAGGACCTTTGCATTCACCAGGAATGTTCTTTCCCAGAAACTCCCATGAGTCATGCCCCACCTCCTCAGTTCATGTCTGTTTTCAAATGCCATCACCTCATTTTCTGATCACCCTATCTAAAGAGGCACCTTCATCACTCTGTTCTTTTATCCTGCTCTATTTTGTTCATGACACTTATTACTTTTTGATATTTTTATTCATTTTTGTTTGCCTTGTCTTCTCCATTTTAGTGTAAGTTCAGTGAAGGCAAAAATTTAATCTTTTTTTAAAAATTTATTCACTGCTCTATCCTTAGTGCCTAGAACACTGCCTAGCATATGGTAGTTATTCAGGAATGAAGGAATGAATGAGCATGTGAGTGAACGAGTGAGTTAATACATTTTAGTCTTGATTATGAATATCCTAGAGCTTACTTCTTACTGGATTTTTTTCTCTCAGTCTTAAGCTTCAGCTGATTCATTTAATAACTACATGTTTTGTGAAGATATGAAAATGGTACTGAATAATTACATGGCACTTTGTACTTTACATTCGGCTTTGACATACATTGTTTTATTGTGTTAAATGTTTAAGAAGTCAGCCAAAGAAATTCCAGGCTAGTAATACAAAGACAAAAAGAAAAATGTTTATGAAAATCTTATAAGGAGAGTCACTGAAACTCAAATTCATGAAAATTAATAGTATCCAGATCTTAGAAACACACACATGCATGCACACATGCTCACACAGAGTGGGAGATGAAAGGAATGGTTCAAGCCAAACATAAATAATTAAGTTATCCTGAAATATTGTGAATGGGTGAAATATTGTGAATGGGTGAATAGATAAAAGTGGCATTCCACATCTGGAGATTGGAATATGGGAAGTCATGGTCAGAGACAGAAAATTATGTTCAAGGAACAGCAAGTTTTGCTTTGATGGAAAGAGACTCTATAACTGGAAGTTATGAAAAACTAAATGTGATAATACTGTGTGTGTGTGTGATGATGGAGAGAGTGTGATAGCAAAATTAAATTGTGGGAAGTTTTAAAGCTATAGAACAAGAAACTCCTCCAGATTTTCAGAAGAGAACTGACAGAAGTATAGAGAAGGATATACTATTTAATGAAATACAGAGTGGATTGAAAGGAGGTAAGGTGAGACACAGGGAGAGGAACCGAGGAGATTGCTGAAATGTTTCAAGAGATGGAAAAAGGGCAGAGTTCCAGATGAACTCTACACTTGAAATTGACTTCTTTCTCCATGGTTCACAAATGAATCATCACAATGGCAATCTCAAGAGGAGAGTAACCAGGAAAATCCTACCCCAATGGAGGTTAAGTAATCTGTGAGCTGACACCCCCATTTTCCCCAACATAAGCATTCTTGAGCCATATGGAGCTATAATAGAAAGAAACACATTTCCTGGATCAGCTCTTTGCCTCTACAAAGTAGCTTATGGCCCAAAGTATTGATCTATATCATTTGGTGCTATAAATTACTGAATAAATAGCTATCATATTTAATATAAGTAATTATTGTTACTTTTTAAAATATACCAATGAACTTGATCTTAGGATTTTTTTTTCAATGACTCGAGCTGGTTTGCAGACCCCACTCCATAATTATAGACTTCCGTTCTTAAATGTTAGCTTCTTTGTTTGTCAGTATTATACTTGTTTCTTTCTCACTGAGCTAAATGTTCCTAACAAAAAGAGATCAATGTTTTGGGTGATGGATAACCTAGTTACACTGATTTGATCATGCTACACTGAATACTTGTATCAAAATATCATATACCCCATAAATATGTATAATTCTTACATATTTACAAAAATTATAAAAGAAAAATCTAACATATAATGATTGGTCCTCCCAATTCTTTGCTCTGAAATTTCTGAATTATATAACATTGGCATTGAAAGAGACCAAGAGATGTATATATCCCACCTATAGGCAAGACCATATCTAAAATACATTAGCAAGATGAAAAGCTATTGCAGTACTTGCTTCTAAGACTGCTTATCTCTGTTTCCACCAAGCTCAGGGCAGAGCTGTGGAGGAGCTGAAGTTTGTGTTTTGTCTTGTCTGTTGCTCACCCTCGCTGCTCATTCTGTCTACCTCCTTCTTTGATCTTCCTTTCTCAGTTAATTACATCATTTGGAAATCTGGACTTGTGAACTAATCACTTTCTCCAGGAACATTTGCATTTTAATAATAATCACTACCAGTCACCATGCTAAATGCTTTGCATACATTATTTCAGATTCTTAAAACAACCCTCTTAGTACTATCCCCATTTAACAACAAATAAATTGAGTCCCCGAGAACTTGAGTAACTTGGTTCAAAGTCACAGACTAGCACGCATAATTAACAAGTACCAGGGTTTGAATTTATCTATCTGATTGCAATGTCTACATTCCTTCCATCACATCATACTAATTCTTGTAGAAACCTAAAGCCCTGAAGACTTAAAAAAGATGAAATTTCCAGAAGCTTACTTAACTGGTTGGTGAAAAACCTGATAAGGGGATAAGGATATTCCAGATGGGATATCTCTGTTTATGTACTCCACATATTTAAAAGTCAGTCTGACTTTATCTCTGTCAGGAAGGACCTTTTGTTAAACCACTGTGATGCTGGGCTTAACTCTTCTTGGAGAGAGTCTTAGGTTCCTTGTTTCTCAGTACGGTTCATCAGTCTTGTTTGGCAACTGTACCCCAGTGGACACCCAAATGTGTGCCTCATAAAAGGAAAGAAGAAAAGTAGAGTCCTTCAGTTCAGGCACCTGGACAGCTTATGTGACTGTTGGGCTTCAGGCTTTACCTTTGGGTGGGACATATTTTTATGCCCATACAGTTCCATCAAGTAGCATCACATCAACTTGCACCTGTTTTACTCCAGAACTTCTTCCTTTCCAGGTCCCAGCCATCTTAGAGGCAGACCTGATTGTCAGAGGCTTCTTTGCATCATCAGAAAATTCTCCTTCATATGCTTGTGCTGCATTGTCAGTTTCTTCTCATTTTTTTTTCCTCAGTGGCAATGACTAAAACCGCCAGGGGCTCCATATTGCTTCAGACAGTGCTTCATCTGCTATTGTCATCTTGCAGATATCTTCCCTCAGCCTTTTAGCCTCATCTGTCTTCTCTTTAGTCACTTTGGAGGCTATCCCCAGCTCCCTCCCACTGTACCCCACCTCTTTATTTAGCTCCTAGAACTGGGCACAGTGGTTGGCAGGACTTGACCAACACAGGGCACAATATAGCAGTTACCTTATATTCTTTCTTATGGCTAATTTCTCCATTGCCATTTCCTGAAGCCTTTTCAGTCATTCCTCAAGTATATTCATTCCTATAGAAAACCAAGTCAGGCCAGGCACAGTGGCTCACGCCTGTAATCCCAGCACTTTGGGAGGCCAAGGTGGGCAGATCACAAGGTCAAGAGATCGAGACCATCCTGGCGAAGATGGTGAAACCCTGCCTCTACTAAAAATCCAAAAATTAGGCAGGTGTGGCGGTGGGCACCTGTAGTCCCAGATACTCAGGAGGCCGAGGCAGGAAAATTTCTTGAAACTGGGAGGCAGAGGTTGCAGTGAACCGAGATCGTGCCACTGCACTCCAGCATGGGTGATAGAGTGAGACTCCATCTCAAAAAAAAAAAAAAAAGAAAGAAAACCAAGTCAATGTTGATTTTATTGAGATGTAAGAGGGTTATATTCTAAATTTAGCAGGGAAGAGGCAAATTTCCCTAGGAAAGTGCTATGTTGTCTCCTTCCTCAGCTAAGTTTTTGTAAAAGGTTGCCTTTGGGTTTTCCTTGTGGTTAAAAATGCGCAATTGCTTGTTTTGCAATAGGTTTTGTTCTGTGTTGCTACAATTTTCTCTTTTATATATTGTTTTTGCTTAAAATTAAATCCAGGAAAATGTGGAAGAAAAAGAAGTGAAATAATGTCACAGCTGCTACATTTTCCTGGAAGGCAAAGACAATTTTAAAGTTAGTTTTAAAACATGAAATCATTGTTCTTTGAAACAGCTGTCTGGTCAAAGACCCCTTTGTGGAGTACATTTTTAAACAACAATTTTTAAAAACCACTAGGAGCTTTGTAAATATTTTCTTTATCTGGGTTATGAATTATTTTCAGCCTTTGAGTAATTGTTAAAATGATGAAACTTACTGGAATAAAACAGATGTCTGTTTTTTGTTTTGTTTTTAGGGGAAAGAGGAAAATGTCATTGGGATATTGAGATTTACTCGGTACCTTGACAATGAAGTCTAAATAAATTATTGTTAGTGTCCTTCTTAGCAATCCATTCACCATCCTCTTTTTTCTCTCTGTAATGCCAGAATATAAGCTTCGTGAGAATAGGGACCTTATCTCTGTTCATCGCTACGTACCACTAAGGGCCTAGCACAATACCTGGCACATAGCTTCTCAACACGTGTTTATCAAACAAATAAATCAAGAAATGAATACCATAAGAACATTATACAGAATGACTTGTCATGTAATCAGTTACATAATTCATTTGTCCTTCCATTATCTTCTACAGAGACACTTGGCATGGAAGTCTCCCTTAATAGAAACTTTCGGGTTGAAGATATGCCTAAAAATTGCTACTGTTTTTACCAGTTCATTACAGTTCTCTTATCCATGATTTTTATGTAAATCAACTCTAAGTTGTTTATACTTTTACCACCTCTGAGGACAATAAATCCCACAAATAGAAGGGAGTTATGGTTCAACTCAATGGATATATAAGTAAAGCATTAAGTGAATACAGAGGAGAGAATAATTTATGCAATTATTGCTAAGTGGGCTCAACTCAGAGGAAGGAATATTCCAGTTAAGGCTGTAAGGGTAAGTAGAAATCTACCAGGTGGTGAAGCAGTCAGGGGGATAGAGGCAACAGTGCGTGAAAAGGCCTAAAGGGATGAAGGGCATGCCATACAGTCCCTGACCTCAGGACCGTCACCAGCACTGTCATTAGCTGTCTGCTGAAATATCACTCATGCAAAACACAGGTTGCCATTGAAGTGCGTGATGTTTTTAAAATTGAGAATGATATTTTTTCTTTGAAGAGTGAGTTATATCCATTATGTTGAAAACTGTCAGTTCACCTGAAACGACTTCCCCAAACAAGTCACTCTATAGCCAAGCTTCATGGAGACCAGGCTTCTACCAACTTTTTGCAGTAAGACTATTGATGTGGCCCAGACTTTGGGCCATAAATAATTTTGTGCAAAACTCACCCCATCCCAATCTCACTGAATGTTAGCAGTGGGGTGCTACAGAGTCCAAATGAAGGTGGTGGTGGTGGTGGTGGTGGTGGTTTCCCTGGTGGGACCAGGGGGCACAGCATCTTGGGCCCAAGCACATCTTAGGCAACCCTATTTACAAAGGCCCAGACTTCCCAGATGCATCCAAGACATCTTTTTGAAGCCTCAGAAAGAGCAGTAGTATGAAGATCTATTTTTCCATGTAATAATTCATGGAACTGACTTTGATATGACTTGACATGAGTTTAAATAACAAAAATAATAATACCAAGAGGTAATAATTTAGAAATAATTTGAAAGCTGAGTTTTGTGGGGAACCATTACATAAAACCATTGGCACCATGATCCTACCACTCTCATTCTTTTAAAATTTTCCTCTACCCTTTTCTCTTTCACTGTATCTTAATGTTGATAAACTAACACAGACAGCCCCAACGCAGTCCCAGGCTCTTAGAGCTCACATCTAACTCCCTCTGGGTGTTTGTGGGATAACATGAATCTACAGCTGTCCATATTATTTCATGATTGTTATTTTTTGGCTTCTTGACCTATGTTATGCCTTCTGGGATAAGATGCTGCTTACTTTGCATTGATAGTTCCTCAAAGATCTTATTCTTTGGAACTTTTAAAGTGAGTTATTTTTATATATTATTATTATTATTATTGTCATTAACTCAAATGAAAGATCCCACACAGAGTAATTCTTATAAGTAGTAAATATGGAAGGAAGAGGCCAAGCTAGGACAGACTGGGCAGCAATTTTTCCTGTCATGTGAAAAGGCATGGCATGGGTGGACCAACAGCCTCTCTATTTATTCCTCCGATTTTAGAAATGCTGAGTGTCAGCAGGCTATTACCATATATTCTGACCTAATAAACGAGACAGACTGAGAATAATTGTGGTTCTCTCTGCTTTCTTCACCAGCTCCTTTTATTCCATTCCACTTCTTTCATTGCTTTGCACTGAACGAAATTGGATTGCAACAACAACTTTTTAAAAATGACATTGTAATATTGGCTAATTTGCCTGCTATTGGTTATGCCCAAGTAGACACATGACCTGTGGCTGTTTGGCTTGTCCTCCTATGGGAAAATAGTTTAATGAAGCTAATAAGTTGTACTAAAATAAAATAAATTCACATGGCACCCAGCATCACAGCCACAAGCAATATGGTTATTATTTATTACCCTGAGACACCAGCCCCACATCTCCAACTGCCTATTGGGCATTTTCACTGTGAAGGCCTTCTGTCACTTCCTCTTTAATCCATCTGGAACCAAAACCATCACCCTCCTTTTAAAGCCTTCCCTCACTATTGGAGTTTTAGGGGGCCAATTAATCACACCAGTTACTTCCCATGTCTAGTTAAAATTGTTGCTGTTGCTGTTTTTAGAAGCAGTACACAAAAAGCAAACAGATAAGGCATGAAACAAATAGATCTAAATCAGCGGCCAAATGTCTTCCTCATACTTCAACTCCCAGTAATCACAACCACAGCTGAGCAACCACAGGCCTCTACCAGAGGGCAGAGCTCACCAGAACATCTTGGAATAGGAGAGAAATGCCTGTGTCCTGCAGGCACATCTTGCTCAATTTCTCCTTTATAGCTCACCAGTCAAATCAGCCATTACTCCTCCTCTTTTGAGGGGAAGAAAATGAAGGCTAAGGAAAAGGGACCAAGAGCTGAAGTCCCTTCAAGAGGCCAAGAGATCAAGTTCCCACTAACTCATCACTCCCGCATTTTCTATTTTTGTTTAGATATTTTCTTTGTTTATATGACATCAGATTATTTTAGCATTTGGGGATGAGTAAAAATAGTTAGATATTAAACATCACATATTGTGAGAGGTTTCTACCATTCAAATTGTAATCTATTTTCTTTATGACCTTTTTCATCATAAGTAAGACCTCCACAGTTATAACCAAAATTCACACTTTCAGCTCATTACTCGTTACTGTGATTAATGCTGACAAGGACCTGGCACCATGGCCATTGGCAGCCAGAGAAGGTCAGGACTAGTGGTGACTCAGCTGACTCTGCAGCTGCACTTACAGTAAATGTGTTTTGCAATGCTCTTATATTTAAAAATATTTTTGTACAAATTTTTAATTTTTATTTAATTTTCTATTCATGTTTTATTATTTGCTCTTTGCTATATCAAGAGAAGGAAATAACATAGATCAAATATCAAATCAACTGAGGTCCAAAAAACTCTTCCCTTTGGCAATGAATCATGGTACTTTGAGACAAAAGGCAACAGTCAACCTCCAATTTAAAATGGTTGTTGCATTGATCTTTGAGGATGCTATAGAAAGATAAGGGAAAAAAGTATATATAATATATACATATATACATATACACGTGCACACACACACACACACACACACACACACATTTTTTGAGACAAGATCTCACTCTGTTGCCAGGCTGTGGTGCAGTGGCACTATCACAGTTCATTTGCAGCTTCTAACTCCTGGGCTCAAGCCATCCTCCTGCCTCAGCCTCCCAAAGTGCTGAGATTACATGAGCTGCTATGTCTGACCAAGGAAAAGTATTTTAAATAAATGAGTGATACTAAGCTAATTCAACCACTGGTGAACACTTTATTCTATCATGCATTCATTGGAAATTATTTACCAAACGCCAGCACTATGCTTCGGTTCTAAGAGGAACATGTTCCCTATTCTCATGGAATTCACAGTACAGCAAGAAAGGCTGATAACAAACAGTAATTACTTAATCACAATTGCTAATTACAACTTCTGTGATAATTTATAATAAAGTGACCTGTCCATTAGGGGAATTCAGGGAATGTTAAAAACTAATACTAGAAGAATGGATAGAAATAGAGTAGGTGAAGGGAGAAGGGGAGATTGTTCCAGGCAGACTGAACAGCACATGCCAAGACCCTGAGGTAGGAAGAAGCTTTGTGTGTTCATGGAACTGATAGCTGGAGCCTGATGGGCAAGAATCAGGGGCCAGGTCATTTATGATCCTACAGGCCATGCTAGGGTTGCTTTGTCCGTCTTTAATGCAGCAGGAAACCACTGAAGGGGAGTAATGTGGTTCAGTTTGGCTGCAGAATGGAGAGTAGAGAGGAACAAGTGCAGGAGATGGTTTTTTTTGTGATACAGATAAGAGGTGATGATATCCTGGACTAGAAAGAAGGAATAGAGGAACAACCGGGAGCTATTAACTGGCTGTATTGACAGAACTGACTGATTGGAAATGAGGTAGGGGAGAAAGAGATGTCGTGAATGATACCTAGGTATATGGCACAAGCATCAGTTTGGAAGAAGCTGCCATTTACTAGTAGGAGGGAACTATGGTGGAAGAGAAGATTTGAGAGCACATCCAGATTTCAAAATCTGAGGTATCAAGAGAGCAGCTGTAGCTCAGAGGAGATGTCTGGCATTTATTAGCGGTCAGTTTATATATAGTATTAAATGCAAGTAGTCTCTTAGTATTTCTCATAGAAAGCTATCTTAGCAAAAAATCCTACTTGGTACTAATGCCTTGGTCTTTAAATTTTTCATTAAGTTGCATTTCCTAAAATATATTTTTAGGAGTTTCACATTTCTATTCATGAGTGAGATTGGTTTATAGTGATATATTGAAAAGTCTGTTCCTTTTAATACTAGCCCCAGGAGAAGCTCAAGGGGGAAAAGAAAAGATTCAAGAGTGAAGTCAGCTTGGGAAGTCCAGTGTAGCCTATTCATTTCTTGGAGATTTAAAATATGTATTAGACTATTATAATTTCTGAGAGGTTCTGAATAAAATAAGCTTACTCTTCAAATCTGGGGAAAAAGGCTTATAAAACTCTCTGAAGTCAGAACTATTCTGGAGAAGATTTTTAAAAAAATGTTCCAATTTATCCTGTAGAGACTAGTCAGATGGGATTTTATTATTTTGGTGTTATATTTCCTATACGTAACATCCATAATTGATACAAATTTACTATCATAAAAGCATACTTAGGATCTCTTAATGTAATCTTTTGTCTGTTAACTATATGTCATCTCATTTCTAATTTTGTTTTCTCATCTTTTGTATTACAGAATTCTGTTTTATTGTCTGATTCATTAAAGAAGAAACTCCTAAATGTAACAATAACATATTTAGTTATCCATAGTAATTCTTGACTTTATAAAATATTATATTCTTCTTTGCTTAGTTTTATAATTTTCCAACTTGTTCAATTTAATGCTGACAATCTATTTTTTGTTTGTTTTTAATAATAAAGCATACATGATTGTGGTTTTGTCTCTGAATAGAGTTTTGGCTGCATGTCCTAAGTTTCAATACTGTGTGTAAGGTTGTTTGTTTAGTGTGTAATCATACTTTTGAGTTACTATTTGACAAAAATTTGCTTGGAGTTTTAATTTATTTGAAGTGTTTTTGCTGTTCTTTTCTGTTTAACTTTCATCATCATTTGTAGTTTTATTGTACTGTTGGGTTTTCTTTAACTGTAGATATGTGAAAATAGAAATATTATCTGTAAGATAAAAGATAATTTATAGTCCTAATTAAATTTATATTATTAACATCATAAGTTTGATGATTAATTTGTGATAATGTAAGATCTTCGTGTCATTAATTTATTGTCAATAATCTTTGAAGAATTTTGAATGCTAAGAAAATACTGGTGAGAGTAGTCAGTCAACGAGCACCTACTATATAATGTAAATGCTAGGAATATGTTGGTGAACATTTAAAGCTCCATCAATGGACTTGTGTTGTGGTTAGATGAGACCACAGATAGTTAACATACCTAATTTTACATACAGATAAGTGTTACGATGAAAACAGAATAATGAAAAGAGTAAGAATGGGTGAAGGAGGGCAGGATTTTAGCTAGAGGGGTTAGAGGAGGCTTCTCTAGGGATATTAGTGGATTATCAATGTGAATGAGATAGAATGTCATTCCAAGCAAAAGGATTGGAGCCTCCAAAATCCCAAGGAAGAAACATGCTTGGCATATTTAAGAAACGCAAATAAAAAAGCCAATGTGGCTGGAGCAGAATGAGCAAGGGAAGAATGAAAATGAATATTTGAAACGGAGGAAGGAAATGAGGGGGCAAGAAGTCCAGATCTTTTTCCACTCGCCATGAGAAGTGACTGGAGGATTGTAAACAGGGTGGTGATAAAATATTCGATCTCTGTGGCTTCTTTGTGGAGAGTGGAGCAAGAAAAGTGTCAAGAAGATGTTATAAGTTGTGATAATTATCCCAATGAGAGAAGATAGCGACTTGGATATGGGAATCTGTAGGTCAGGGGACAGATCTGAACTAAGCCATCTTTAAATGATATTAGAGGCTACAGTTGGAGAAATTGAGAGTGAAGTAGGCCATGAGAGAGCCCTGGGACAATCGAGAATTTAAAGGCCTATAAGAGGAAGAGGAGACAAAAAGAGATTAAGAAGCTGTAGTCAGTGAGGTAGAAGTGTGGGAGTCAGGCAGGTGTGATATCACAGAAGTCTGGAGGAGAAAGTGTTTGAGGACAGTGGGAGTGGTTAACAATGCCAAATGCTGCAGTAAAGTCAAGTAATGTGAAAACAGGAAATTGACAATTTGTTTGGGCAAGATGTAGATCACATGACCGTGAAGAGAGCTGCATCTATAGAGTAGCAAGATTACAGCCCTCACTTGGGTGGACTGAGGAAAGAATAAAGAGGGAGAGAATGGAAAAACAATTCAAGATAACTCAAGGAGTTTTTCTATAAAGGCAAATAGAAATGGAGTAGTTACTGGGAGTGGAGAAAGGTCCAGAGAAAGTGTGTGCATGTACACGTGTGCACACCTGTTTTCAGATGGCTGCTTTTAAGGCATGCTAGTATACGATATGAATGATCCAAGCAGTTGAAAGGAAGAACCTGTATAAAAGGAATGAACACAGGATGGAAGTTCACGCGGACCTTAGGAGAGATAGGACCCCATGTCTCAGTTGAAGGTTTGGCCTTCCATTATACAAGATGAAGGCAGAATCTGTGGTTGCAAATGTAGGTAGTCCCATGGATTTTTTGGAAAGAAGATGGATTATTCTTATCTGATTATGCATTTTTTCACTGTGAAGTATGAAGCAAGATTCTCCATTAAGTGTGAGTGAAGGGTATGTTAGAGATTTGAGGGAAGAAAATGTGTGTAGTAATAATCATCTGGTAAAGTGAGAAAGCATATTTACTACAGAATTATAGCAAGGATGTCTGGAAGGGCTGGGTGCTCATTTAATAATTATAACTTTGAAGTGAGTGCAGTCAGCACAGTTGTATGGTTTTGCTCTTGCATGATTTGGCAATACAGGGTCTGAGTAAGAAAGTAATTTGACTGGAGTTTTAATAAAACTGATAATGATATAGGACTATGATGTTAGTCTGAATATGCAGATAATGTAAAACAGGAAGAAATAGGAATATATTTTTTGCCAGAATCAGGATTCAACATCTGAGCAAACTAGAAGGAAGGGCCCAGACTAACACAATGAAATATAATAATGCTAAACAAAATTTACTTTTTACTTTTATGTTTTACTTTTTTATTTTTATGTTTTACAAACTTTTATGTTTTACTTTTTTACTTTTATGTTTTATAAAATTTACTTTTATGTTTTAAAAAGACTATATGCATTCAGTATAGGAGAGGCCTGGTTTTATAGGAGGCCATGTGCACAGGACCTAAAGGCAGTGGAAATAATAAATGATAAAAATGTTTGAATCTTGGATATTTTTCTTATATATTTACCTTATGTTTGGCATTGTGTTAAGCAAGCTCTTCACATATATAATCTCATTTTTCATTATAATAAACCTCAAGTTGATATTATCATCACCATTTTGTAGGTAGGTTAACAGATTCAGAAAGGTTGCCTTATGCAGTGTCACATAAGATAATAAATGGCACAAAATGGATTTGACCAGGTGTTCATGGTCTTTAATATATCCTACATTTTACTCATCTTACATTAGCAAATATTTATTGTCCAGAAAACAGGCAAAAGCTCCACCAATATCTTTTCTTGCATCTGGAGATTTGTGATCAGCTGCTGACATCTCAGTTTCTGAAAATCCTTTTAAAACAGAGCAAATGCATAGGAAGGCTAAAAGGATGTTGCATTAACTAGAAACCTATTCATATGGGAAACACTTGAAAATATTGGCTGAAGGGTTGGCTTGGAGAATAGAAGACTTTACACACACACGTATATTCCTTACATGCAACTATTAAGTTGGTGCAAAAGTATTGTGGTTTTTGCAAAAACTGCAATTACTTTTGCACTAACCTAATATGTGGTTTGTGAAAATGTTTATCAAGTCATGGTTTCATAAATTCCACCCATTTTAAATTCACTAGACAAGTTTACTATTTAAAAAAAATGTGCAATGCATCTGTTGGAAACATACATTTAAGACCCTCCCAAAAAATGGCTAATTAGCATATGAAAAAAAATTTCATTTCACTGGCAACCAGAAATCGTAAAATAAAACAGACATCCAGACATCATGATTGGGCTTTCAGAGTAGGAGACATGAGAAAGGTTCATGATAGGTGGTAATGAGGAAGCTGTCCTCCTCGTGTAATACATGTGGCTGACTGTGCATGCAGCCTCCCTGGAGGCCAGTCTGGGAATCTGCATTAAATGCCTTAACTAGGTGCAAACCTTGTGGCCCAGAAATTCCACTCCTAAAAGTTTATTTTTATCAAATGATTCAATAATTGTGCAAAGGAATTTGTTCAAAGATTTTGAAACATTGTTTATAATTGCCAACATTCACTATCTAGGCTCAGATGTTTGAACAGCTGTCATAGGTAAGGGAATTAAACTTCAGATTTTTAACACCCAAAGATATTCTTATGAAATGTGAATGAAAGTTACACATATAGTCAAAACATGGTCTCATCATGCAGTCCTGTTCTCTTCAGTGTAACGCTTAAAAGCCTTCTACCTAAGGCATAAAATTTCTCATACTTCTTTTATAGCATTGAAGTGACTTATTTCTTTAAACTAAAACACACAGTTCAGCTTGGTTGTAATAGTGGAATTATTCAGAAGCTCATATCTGCATGATTGCAGCTGAAATAGACTAAACAAAAAAATGCAGTCAGTACAAATTGCTGCGGGTTATCTATACAGCTACAGCATGTGGTGAGAACCTGGAAGCTTCATCGACAGAATTTATGAGACTTCCAGTAAATCAGCTCAATTCAGTGTTTTAGACCTGTATCCAACTCTCCTTGGATGTCTAGACACAGCCTAAGATGAGGCTTCGAAAATGGGTAAAAATGAAGCAGCCAAAGCCACCAGAAGCCTTTGACCCTCTTCTAATGTTTCAACCAGATAATTATTTTCCCTCTCAAGAATTTGGCTGTCCTTTAAGGGGGAAAAAAAAAATTAAGATTTTCCAGTGAAGAGCCCCTGAAAGAAAATACTCTGGAGAAAGGTCAGTGAGAATGGGCCAAAGCTGAATTCTTCAGATCTATTCAGAGAATGTGGAAAGTCTGCACCCTCTACTTTCTGTGCCTTCCAGCTGGCCACGCGCTCCCATGACATTTGTCCAGCTCTGCCTTCCCCATACCTTTACATAGTAAAGGAACTCATACTGTGGAGTGGAAAGACCTCCAAATGGAAACCTAATTGGTAGCTAAAAGCTATGGTAGAAAGGTAATTAGATAATCAAAAACTGATGAATTTTGATTCGGTCAAGATAATCCATCACCCTTTCTGCTCTAAAGCAAAGATATAACTTTTGAAAATTTCCAACAATAAACTTTCATGCTTGGAGAATATGTTTCTTTTAAATATGTCCCTTTTTAATTGAAATGACTCATTCTGCTTGTTTTGGTTTATCCTTTTAAACTTTAGTATCTTAGGTTTTCTATAAAAAGTTTAGCATCTGGTCAAAAATGAAAAAGATGGTTTAAAAAATAAGCACTGTCCAAGTTTATTCCATTTTGTTTTCATTCATTTATTTGTCCATTTTCATATTCATTCACTCAACAAGTGTTTGTTTTATGGAGGCTATAAACCAAGGATTGGGGTAAACCCAGATTATGCCACTTATTAGTTATGTGATCTTGGGAACACCCTCTGATCTCTCTGAATTTCAGTTTCCTCATCTGTGAAACAGCTTTACTACCAACTTTACAGGATTGCTATAAAGAGTAAATGAGATTCTTTCTCTTTTAAAATGGTAAAAAGTTAGGCCAGGCGCAGTGGCTCAAACCTATAATCCCAGCACTTTGGAAGGTGAACACAGGAGGATCGTTTGAGCTCACAAGTTCGAGACCAACCTAGACAACCTGAAAAAACCTCATTTCTACAAAAAATACAAAAATTCGCCAGGCGTGGTGGTGCAAGCCTGTAGTCCCAGCTACTCGGGAAGCTGAGGTGGAAGGATGGTTTGAGCCTGGATGGTGGAGGTGGCAGTGAGCCAAGATCGTACCACTGCACTACAGCCTGGGCAGCAGAGTCAGACCTTGTCTCAAAAAAAAAAAAAAAGTAAAAAGTTAGAAGTTTCACTTTCCCCTTTCTCTATTTATCATTTGTCGTTATACCCCCAAAGTCATACACAACAAAGATGGGAATCCTCAAAGACACAGAAAAGTAGAGATGTCAGTCAATATTTGCAAGACTAATAGAATGAACTGGATTGAAAATCTATCAGTGACTAGTGCCTGCTTTGCCCTGATTAAGAAAAATGAGGTCAAACAAGAAGACAACCCAAAGAAGCCTCTACATTTCTTTACTACATCAACTTGAGACATGTAGGCACTGTGCCAACCAGAAATCCAGACAGGCAGCTTTGAACTATAAGGCCAACTCAAAAAATGAATCCAAGTAAGAATTTACAATGGGGAAGTCCAGGTAGAAGATGCCTGATGATAAATATTTATTCAAGATAAATATGTAGAGTTCCATCTAATAAATCCTTAAATATAACAAAATTGAATACAATTAAAAGAAGGAAAAGATGTGAAATAATTCAGAAATAATATGTCAGTATTTCTAGATAGATTAGTAAATGTCATGAAGAAAGCGACAGAAAGTAAAAGCTTCCAAATTCTTCAATAAGTCAGAGATTATTTGTGTATTCCTGAATTTGTGTGTGTGTGTATGTGTGTGTGTGTGTATATACACACACACATACATATACATATATACAAAAATGAATTCAAGAATGATTTTAAAAACTGAAAGATAACTGCCAAAAAATATAGAAGCCAAAAAGTCAGCTTATTTGTCAACAAAACAAAAGAAACAGTCAAGGGCATTTTAAGAAAGCAAATCGTATCTCCAAATGATAAAACTAAGGCTAAGCATACAGTCATGGCAAGAAATAAACACGATTGAAACTTTCCTAATCAAAGATGATGATTTTCTGATTGGGATTAAAACCAAAATCCAATTATACTGTTGACATTTATAACAGGACTTTAAAAAAAGTAAAACAAATGGGTAAAAAGTAAAAAAGGAAACAAAGATAGGTCAGGCAAATGCGAAGAATAAGTGAAAAGACTTTGAAATACTGTACACAAATATTGTATTATATTTTATACAATATGTAATGAAATCAGAACAAACAACTTCATTTCTATAAACATACTAAAATGCTCAAAAGTCCTTAGTAAGCAAAAGTATTAAAGCATTGATGGAGAATCACTTTTAAGTTATAAAATTAGCAAACATACTTTAAAGATGACAGTCAATATTTATGGGTATGAGATTCATTACTCAATAAATATCTGTTGAATACGTACTAGTGCTGATCACTTTGTGAGACCTTGGGGTATAGTGTAATCAAATCAAGTCATCCAGATATCCTTTTTAATTTATTAGAGGGGTTGGAGCAGAGCCACAGGGCAACATTCAATTCACTGCCAAGATGATGCCAGCATTCAGACAAGTCTCTCCACCAAAGCACTAGTTGTGTGATTCCTTCTGGATCCCTTGGCAGATGATTTTGCTTGCAGGCTCAAAGACCAAATGGACTAGCCAAACCCCTTGGGCGACTGGGTCATTTCCAGGTTTGAACGTGGGAGCAAGCTTGGTAGATTAGTCACCTCGCTGTCATTCTATACTCTCAAAACAACCCTCTTTTGTCTAGGTCTTCATCAATGTTTCACAAACTCCTACCTGAACACTGAGGCTCGCAAAAGAGACTTCTGACTGTACAGGGGTATATTAGCAGGTGACCTTCTTTTCCACCATCCTGGTGATGCCACACCTCCCTTTCCAATTATTAGGGTCTTGTTTCATGCTATTCAATAAGATATTATCATTTCCTTAGTTAAAAAAAATTCATTTCTATGTATTTTAAAGGCTTTGCTCCTAATGTGAATGGAGTCTTTTCCCATTTCCCAAGTTATTGGTAGTATTGAGAAAAGCAATTGATTTGTATATATTCGTCTTGCAGTTAATGTTAACCTTTTAAACATAGCATCTTGGCTGGGCACAGTGGCTCACACCTGTAATCCTAGCACTTTGGGAGGCCAAGGCAGGCAGATCACCTGAGGTCAGGAGTTCGAGACTAGCCTAGCCAACAATGTGAAATCCCATCTAGACTAAAGATGCAAAACTTAGCTGGGCCTGGTGGGGCGTTCCTGTAATCCCAGCTACTTGGGAGGCTGAGGCAGGAGAATTGTTTGAACCTGGGAGGCGGAGGCTCCTATGAGCCAAGATCATGCACTCCAGCCTGGGCAACAGAGTAAAACTCCATCACAAAAAAAAAAAAAGCAACTTATTAATTTTGGTAGTGTTTTGTTAAATACTAACACTTGGATTTTTCAATTCTTCTTGAGTTAATTTTGGTAATTTGTATTTTTAAAGATATTGTTAATTTATTCCAGATTCTTAATTTTTTGCCGTAGGGTTGCAAATAATATTTAAAGTTTTTCAACCTCTTCTATATTTGTGGTTATTATCCTATTGTTTCTCATTTGCAATCTTGTATACTTTTGTTTTCTCATTTTCCCCCTTAATTAGGATTGTAAGTGTATTATCTACTGGTAAAGGGAAAATACTTGTGGATGTCCTTAACCTCTGTTATTTTTATATTTCCTATTTCCTTAATTTTGGCTTTAATCTGTGTTAATTCTCTCTGTTGGTTTATTTTGTTTTTTAAAAATCATTTTATAATTTATCTAGATGAATACCAACCTTCTTTTCTAAATGAGGAGCATATTTAAGGTTATACATTTTCCTACAGCCTTTGCTCTTTGGGATAAGAAGTGTTTATATCTTTATTGCTTTCTAAATAATTTTTACTTTTGGTTCCTTCTGTCATACAAGGTTTATCTGGGAGTATGTTTCTCACATTTTCTTTTATACTTCTTTTTTATTAGAACTTCATATGCCTCAGTTGTATCTTTTCTCATTAATTCCACCTGATTGTACTTTTGATGTACATATTTATATCTTTCTAAATCTCAGGGAAAGTTTCTTTTTAAGAAAATATGTCTTTTATAATTGTTTTTCTCCTTCTATCTTCCTCTTCTTGTTTTCTGGAGCCCCTGTTGTTCACAAGTTAGACGTTCTGTGTCTTTCCTCCACACCCTCAACATTTCTGTCTTTTCATATTTTTCCACTTCTATTAGATCTTCAAAGCTGCTAATTCTAGTCTCAACACTGATCAGCCTTTCTTGCTATTTATCTACTCAGTGTTTTAATTTAAAACTGACTTTTTAGTTCTAGGAAGTCTTTTTTAATGCTGTTCACGTGCCTCTTCAAGTCGTTATTTTCTTCTGTCTTCTGCTTCCCCCAAAGGTTCTCCTTCATTGACGGACTGCTGTAATTGCTTTCCTCATTCTTTCCCTCTCTGACTGTTAGCTTCTTTAGGTATCCTTTAATTTTCATTTGTTCATTGTGGCACAAGTCCAACTGCTGGATGCTTTAAGTGGGCTGATCCCACAAGTGTGGGAGGCACAGATGTCTCAATTGTCATGGGCCAGTAATAGGCACTGCTATGGGAGACTCGGGGGAGCCTTCTGCATTAAAGTAGAAAAACTTAGCCCCTCCACACCTTCTTAGGACCAGAGGATCAGGCCCACTCAAAGGTCCTGCAGTCATCAAAGACAGCTCAGCCAAGAATCTGATGTTTGTTGGTTCTTGTCCTAAAGCTAGAAAGTGCAACAACAGATGTCTTGCTCACACCCTGTCTACCTGAGTACCACTCCCAGTATCTGCTTGACTTGAGAAAAGAGGACCTGTTTGAAGTGAGTAAGAAGTGGAGAGGAAATGGAACACTCCTAAGCCATCATCTTCCCAGAATCCCCAGGGGATATAATGTTGAATATAAAAATGATACATTCCTCATTCTGTTGGAGTTTATGGGCTAGTTGAGAAGGTAGACATTAATCAAAATAAATAACTAAATATAAAAGCAAGAGAGAAAGAAAAAAAGAAGGAAGGAAAGAAAGAAAAAAGAAAGAAAGAAAGAAAGAAAAGAAAGAAAGAAGGAAAGAAAGAAAGAAAGACAAAGAAAGAAAGAAAGGATAAAAAGAAAAACACATGCATAATTCTGAAATCACAACTGTGTTGAGTGCTACAAAGGAAAGGTAAATATAATACAAAGGGGAGAAATGTATGACAGAGGAGCTGGCCTGGTAGGACTGTCAGGGAAGTGATGCCTGACAAAGTGATGACTGAGTTGAAATCCCAAGAAAGAGTAGGAATTAACTGTGCAAAGAGAGATGGAAAGACAGCTGCAGGCAGAGAGCAGCATATTCAAAAGCACTGGAAGTAAGCGTGGCACATCTGACACACTGGAGGAACTAAAGAAGGCCAAGGTGGCTGGCACAGAAAGAGCAAAGTGTCAAAGAAACTGAAGAGGAACATAATGACTGCCAGACCCTGGGGGATTTGTGGGCCATAATAGGGAGTGTGGCCTTTTTCCTAATAGCAGGTAGCCATCGGAGTGTCTTACTTCAGAAGATCATGAGGATTTAGTGCAGATAACAAATTTACTTATATATTTAACATCAACTTATTTTATTTTATTTTATTTTATTTTATATGTGCATGTTTGTTACATGGGTATATCACATGATGCTGAGGTTTGGTGTACAAATGATCTCATTACCCATGTGGTGAGCATAGTATCCAGTAGGTGGTTTTTCAACCCTTCCTCCCTTTTCCCTTCCCCATCTGGTAATCCCCAGTGTCTACTGTTCCCAACTTTATATCTATATGTACCCAATGTTTAGCTCCCAATTTAAGTGAGAACATGCAGTATTTGGTTTTCTGTTTGTGCATTAATATTATTAGGATAATGGCCTCCAGCTCCATCCATGTTGTTGCAAAGGACATAACTTTGTTCTTTTTATGGTTGCATAGTATTCCATCGTGTATATGTACCACATTTTCTTTATCCAGTCCACCATTAACAGACACCTAGGTTGATTCAATGTCTTTGCTATTATGAAGAATGCTGCAATGAGCATACAGACACATATGTCTTTTTGGCAGAACAATTTCTTTTCCTTTGGGTATACATACCCAGTAATGGAATTGCTGGGTCAAATGGTAGTTCTGTTTTTAGTTCTTTGAGAAATCTACAAACTGCTTTCCACAGTGGCTAAACTAACTTACATTCCTACCAACAGCATATAAGTGTTCACCTTTCTCCTCAGCCTCACCAACATCTGTTGTCTTTTGGCTTTTTAGTCGTAGTCATTCTGACTGGTGTGAGATGGTGCCTCGTCATGGTTTTGATTTGCATTACTCTGATGATTAGTAATGTTGAGCATTTTTTCATGTTTTTTGGTTGCTTGTATGTCTTCTTTTGATAAGTGTCTGTTCATGTCCTTTGCCTACTTTTTAGTGGGGTTATTTTTCACTTACTGAATTATTTAAGTTCCTTATAAATTCTGGATATTAGACCTTTGTTAGATGCATAGTTTGTAAATATTTTCTCCCGTTCTGTAGGTTGTCTGTTTATACTATTGATAGTTTCTTTTGCTGTCTAGAAGATCTTTTGTTTAATTAGGTCCCTCTTGTCAATTTTTATTTTTGTTGTAATTGCTTTTGAGTATTTAGTCATAAGTTCTTGCCAAGATCAAGTCCAGGAAGGTATTTTCTAGATTTTCTTCTAAAGTTCCCCACCTACAACCATCTGATCTTTGACAAAGTTGACGAAAATAAGCAATGGGGAAAGGACTCCCTTTTCAATAGATGGTACTGGGATAATTGGCTAGTCATATGCAAAAGAACAAAGCTGGACATTTACCTATCACCATATAAAAAAAATTAACTCAAGATGGATTAAAGACTTAAATGTAAGATATAAAACTATAAAAATCAGACAGCAAGTTAAAAGAGGCCAAGGGATGCTGGGAGACCAATGAGGAGGCTATTGTATAATAATAGTCCAAAAGAGAGGTGATTATAATAACAATTTAAAGAGGATACTTTTAGGTAGTAAAATAGAAGACAGGTGATAAAGAGTGAAAGGCGTCCAAAATACCCCTAAAGTATCTGAATTACACCACTAAAATGTGAACATTGGAAGAAGATCAAGTTGTAAATCACCTGTTCAGTTTCTCACTTCAAGGTTCCTTGGTAATACTCAAAAGCAGAAGTCAATAGGCAGTATGACTCTGGGGAACGTCTAGACAGATGTAAACACATGGGCCTTCTGAGTTTAGGTGGAGATGGAGGCTCTTAGGCATAACTGAGCAAACCTTGGGAGAGAATAAGGGAGAAGAAAGCTTGTTAATCTTGTATACTGCTAGTGTGTCTAAATTGGACTATCTTTTCTGGAAAGGTAATTGGGGGTTTCTTTTTAAGAATGATCATAACTTTAGACTGGGAATGGTGGGTCACTCTTGTAATTCCAGCACTTTAGGAGGTCGGGGCAGGAGGATAGCTTGAGTCCAGGAGTTCATGACCAGCTTGGGCAACACAGTGAGACCTTGTCTCTACTAAAAGTAGAAAAATTAGTTGGGTGTGGTGGCATGTGCCTGTAGTCCCAGCTACATGGGAGGCTGAGGTGGAAGGATCACTTGAGCCCAGGAGTTTGAGGCTACAGTGAGCTATGACTGTGCCACTGCACTCCAGCTTAGCCAACAGAGAGATATCCCGTCTCTAACAAAAAACAAAAACAAAAAACTTTAGATCCAGTAACTCTTTTTATAGGAATCCATCTTCAGGAAATAATAGTCATAAATGTGACAAATGCTCATGGATGAAAATATTTAAGTATTATTTATGACAGCAAACCAAAAAGGAAAAGTATTTAATTATCTAATATTAGGAGAAGGTTAAATCATCATACCTTTATATGAATGAATATTATGCTACTATAATCTAATATTTATAAAAATTTAATGATATAAGTAAATGACCATGATATAACAGTAAGTGAAAAAGCATGACACAAGATAATAGAGAACGAGAGAGGAATGGAGGGTGGGAGGGAGAGAAATAGAACCTCAACTATCTGAAAAATAGGTACAACGAAAGGGTATAAGAAAATAAGGTTATGGTCCTGTTCCAAGATGGCCGAATAATAACAGCTCTGGTCTGCAGCTCCCAGCATGATTGACGCAGAAGATGGGTGATTTCTGCATTTCCAACTGAGGTACCTGGTTCATCTCACTGGGACTGGTTGGACAGTGGGTGCAGCCCACAGCGGGCAAGCCGAAGCAGGGCAGGGCACTGCCTTACCTGGGGTTGGCGGATTTCCCTTTCCTAGCCAAGAGAAAGCGTGACAGACTATACCTGGAAAAATGGGACATTCCTGCCTAAATACTGTGCTTTTCCAATGTTCTTAGCAAATGGCACACCAGGAGATTATATCCTGCACCTGGCTCAGCAGGTCCCACACCCACAGAACCTTGCTCACGGCTAGCACAGCAGTCTGAAATCAACTCGCCAGGCAGCAGCCTGGCAGGGGGAGGGGCGTCCCCCATTGCTGAGGCTTGAGTAGATAAACAAAGCAGCTGGGAAGCTCGAACTAGGCGCAGCCAACCACAGCTCAGCAAGGCCTGCTACCTCCATTGACTCCACCTCTGGGGACAGGGCATAGCTGAACAAAAGGCAACAGAAACTTCTGCAGACTTAAATGTCCCTGTCTGACAGCTCTGAAGAGAGCAGTGGTTCTCCCAGCAAAGCATTTCAGCTCTGAGAATGGACAGACTGCCTCCTCAAGTGGGTCCCTGACCCCCATGTAGCCTAACTGGGACACACCTCCCAGTAGTGGCCGACTGACACTTCATACAGGCAGGTGCCCCTCTGGGATGAAGATTCCAGAGGAAGGATCGGGCAGCAATATTTGCTGTTCTGCAGCCTCCACCAGTGATACCCAGGCAAACAGGGTCTGGAGTGGACCTCCAGCAAACTCCAGCAGACCGGCAGCTGAGGGACCTGACTGTTAGAAGGAAAACTAACAAACAGAAAGGAATAGCATCAACATCAACAAAAAGGACATCTACAACCAAACCCCATCTTTAGGTTACCAACATCAAAGACCAAAAGGAGATAAAACCACAAAGCTCGGGAGAAACCAGAGCAGAAAAGTTGAAAATTCTAAAAAACTGAGTGCCTTTTCTCCTCCAAAGGATCACAGCTCATCGCCAGCAATGGAACAGAGCTGGACAGAGAATGACTTTGATGGGTTGACAGAAGTAGGCTTCAGAAAGTCGGTAATAACAAACTTCTCCGAGCAAAAGGAGCATGTTCTAACCCATTGCAAGGAAGCTAAAAACCTTGAAAAAAGGTTAGACGAATGGCTAACTAGAATAAACAGTGTAGAAGAGACCTTAAATGACCTGATGGAGCTGAAAACCATGGCACAAGAGCCACGTGATACATGCACAATCTTTAGTAGCCAATTCAATAAAGTGGAAGAAAGGGTATTAGTGATGGATGATCAAATTAAAGAAATAAAGCGACAAGAGAACTTTAGAGAAAAAGAGTAAAAAGAAATGAACAAAGCCTCCAAGAAATATAGGACTATGTGAAAAGACCAAATATACATTTGATTGGTGTACCTGAAAGTGACGGGGAGAATGGAACCAGGTTGGAAAACATTCTTCAGGATATTATCCAGGAGAACTTCCCCAGCTAGCGAGGCAAGCCAACATTCAAATTCAGGAAATACAGAGAACACCACAAAGATATTCCTCGAGAAGAGCAAGCCCAAGACACATAATTGTCAGATTCACCAAGGTTGAAAAAAAAGAAAAAATATTAAGGGCAGCCAGAGAGAAAGGTCAGGTTACCCACAAAGGGAAGCCCATCAGACTAACAGCGGATCTCTCAGTAGAAACCCTACAAGCCAGAAGAAAGCGGGGGCCAATATTCAACATTCTTAAAGAAAAGAATTTTCAACCAAGAATTTAATATCCAGCCAAACTAAGATTCATAAGTGAAGGAGAAATAAAATCCTTTACAGACAAGCAAATGCTGACAGATTTTGTCACCACCAGGCCTGCCTTACAAGAGCTCCTGAAGGAAGTGCTAAACATGGAAAGGAACAACCGGTATCAGACACTGCAAAAACATGCCAAATTGTAAAGACCACTGATGCTAGGAAGAAACTGCATCAACTAACTGGCAAAATAACCAGCTAACATCATAATGTCAGGATCAGAGTCACACATAACAATATTAACCTTAAATGTAAATGGTCTAAATGCCCCAACTAAAAGACACAGCCTGGTAAATTGGATAAAGAGTCAAGACCCATCAATGTGCTGTATGCAGCAGACCAATCTCATGTGCAGAGACACACATAGGCTCAAAATAAAAGGATGGAGGAAGATCTACCAGGCAAATGGAAAGCCAAAAAAAGCAGGAGTTGCAATCCTAGTCTCTGATAAAACAGACTTTAAACCAACAAAGATCAAAAGAGACAAAGAAGGCTGTTACATAATAGTAAAGGGTTCAATTCAACAAGTAGAGCTAACTATCCTAAATATATATGCACCCAATACAGGAGCACCCAGATTTGTAAAGCAAGTCCTTAGAGACCTACAAAGAGACTTAGACTACTACACAATAATAATGGGAGACTTTAACACCCCACTGTCAATGTTAGACAGATCAATGAGACAGAAGGTTAACAAGGATATCCAGGACTTGAACTCAGCTCTGCACCAAGTGGACCTAATAGACATCTACAGAACTCTCCACCCCAAATCAGCAGAATATACATTCTTCTCATCACCACATCACACTTATTGCAAAATTGACCACATGGTTGGAAGCAAGGCACTCCTTAGCAAATGTAAAAGAACAGAAATCACAACAAAATGTCTCTCAGACCACAGTGCAATCAAACTAGAATTCAGGATTTAGAAACTCACTGAAAACCACACAACTACTTGAACTGAACAACCTGCTCCTGAATGACTACTGTGTAAATAACAAAATGAAAGCAGAAATAAAGATATTCTTTGAAACCAATGAGACCAAAGACAAAATGTACCAGAATCTCTGGGACACATTTAAGGGAGTGTGTAGAGGGAAATTTGTAGCACTAAATGCCCACAAGAGAAAGCAGAAAAGATCTAAAATTGACACCCTAACATCACAATTAAAAGAACTAGAGAAGCAAAAGCAAAGAAATTCAAAAGCTAGCAGAAGGCAAGAAATAACTAAGATCAGAGCAGAACTGAAGGAGATAGAGACACAAAATACCCTTCAAAAAAATCAATGAATCCAGGAGCTGGTTTTTTGAAAAGATCAACAAAATTAATAGACCACTAGCAAGACTAATAAAGAAGAAAAGAGAGAAGAATCAAATAGACACAATAAAAAATGACAAAGGAGATATCACCACTGACCCACAGAAATACAAAGTACCATCAGAGAATACTTTAAACACCTCTATGCAAATAAACTAAAAAATCTAGAAAAAATGGATAAATTCCTGAACACATACACCCTCCTAAGACTAAACCAGGAAGAAGTTGAATCTCTGAATAGACCAATAACAGACTCTGAAATTGAGGTAATAATCAGTAGCCTGCCAACTATAAAAAAAAGTCCAGAACCAGACGGATTCATAACCGAATTCTACTAGAGGTACAAATAGGAGCTGGTACCATTCTTTCTGAAACTATTCCAATCAATAGAAAAAGAGGGAATCCTCCCAAACTCATTTTATGAGTCCAGCATCATCCTTATACCAAAGCCTGGCAGAGGCACAACAACAAAAGGAGAATTTTAGACCAATATCCCTGATGAACATCGATGTGAAAATCCTCAATAAAATACTGGCAAACCAAATCCAGCAGCACATCAAAAAGCTTATTCACCACAATCAAGTCGGCTTCACCGTGGGATGCAAGGCCAGTTCAGCACACACAAATCAGAAACATAATTCGTCACAAAAACAGAACCAAAGACAAAAAACACATGATTATCTCAATAGATGTAGAAAAGGCCTTTGACAAAATTCAACAGCCCTTCATGCTAAAAATTCTCAATTAACTAGGTATTGATGGCACGTATCTCAAAATAGTAAGAGCTATTTATGACAAACCCACAGCCAGTATCATAGTGAATAGGCAAACACTAGAAGCATTCCCTTTGAAAACTGGCAGAAGACAGGGATGCCCTCTCTCACCACTCCTATTCAACATAGTGTTGGAAGTTCTGGCTAGGGCAATCAGGCAAGAGAAAGAAATAAAGGGTATTCAGTTAGGAAAAGAGGAGGTCAAATTGTCCCTGTTTGTAGATGACATGATTGTATATTCAGAAAACCCCATCATCTCGGCCCAAAATCTCCTTAAGCTGATAAGCAACTTCAGCAAAGTCTCAGGATACAAAATCAATCACAAGCATACCTATACACCAATAACAAACAAACAGAGAGCCAAATCAAGAGGGAACTCCCATTCACAATTGCTTCAAAGAGAATAAAATACCTAGGAATCCAACTTACAAGGGATGTGAAGGACCTCTTCAAAGAGAACTACAAACCACTGCTCAACAAAATAAAAGAGGACACAAACAAATGGAAGAACATTCCATGCTCATGGATAGGGAGAATCAATATTGTGAAAATGGCCATACTGCCCAAGATAGTTTATAGATTCAATGCCATCCCCATCAAGCTACCAATGACTTTCTTCACAGAATTGGAGAAAAACACTTTAAAGTTCATATGGAACCAAAAAAGACTCCTCATCGCCAAGACAATCCTATGCCAAAAGAACAAAGCTAGAGGCATCACGCTACCTGACTTCAAACTATACTACAAGACTACAGTAACCGAAACAGCATGGTACTGGTACCAAACAGATATATAGACCAATGGAACAGAACAGAGACCTCAGTAATAACACAGCACATCTACAATCACTTGATCTTCGACAAACCTGACCAAAACAAGCAATGTGGAAGGTACGCCCTATTTAATAAATGGTGCTGGGAAAACTGGCTAGCCATATGTGGAAAGCTGAAACTGGATCCCTTCCTTATACCTTATACAAAACTTAATTCAAAATGGATTAAATACTTAAATGTTAGACCTAAAACCATAAAAACCCTAAAAGAAAACCTAGGCAATACCATTCAGGACATAGGCATAGGTAAGGGCTTCATGACTAAAACACCAAAAGCAATGGTCACAAAAGTCAAAATTGACAAATGGGATCTAATTAAACTAAAGAGCTTCTGTACTACAAAAGAAACTACCATCATACTGAACAGGCAACCTACAGAATGGGAGAAAAATTTTGCAATCTACCCGTCTGGCAAAGGGCTAATATCCAGAATCTACAAAGAACTTAAACAAGTTTAAGAAAAAAACAACCCCATCAAAAAGTGGGCAAAGCATATGAACAGATCTTTCTCAAAAGAAGACATTTATGCAGACACATGAAAAAAATGCTCATCATCACTGGTCATGAGGCAATGCAAATCAAAACCACAATGAGATACCACCTCACACCAGTTAGAATGGCGATCAATAAAGTCAGGAAACAACAGATACTGGAGAGGTTGTGGAGAAATAGGAATGCTTTTACACCCTTGGTGGGAGTGTAAACTAGTTCAACCATTGTGGAAGACAGTATGGCAATTCCTCAAGGATCTAGAACTAGAAATACCATTTGACCCAGCCATCCCGTTACTGGGTATATACCCAAAGGATTATAAATCATGCTGCTATAAAGACACATGCACACATATGTTTATTGCAGCACTGTTCAGAATAGCAAAGACTTGGAACCAACCCAAATGTCCATCAGTGACAGACTGGATTAAGAAAATGTGGCACATATACACCATAGAATACTATGCAGCCATAAAAAAGGATGAGTTCATGTCATTTGCAAGGACATGGATGAAGCTGGAAACCATCAATCTGAGCAAATTATCACAAGGACAGAAAACCAAACACCGCATGTTCTCACTCATAGGTGGGAACTGATCAATGGAATACTTGGACACAGGGCGGGGAACATCACACACCAGGGCCTGTCATAAGGTGGGGGCTGGGAGAGGGATAGCATGAGGAGAAATACCTAATGTAAATGACGAGTTAATGGGTGCAGCAAACCAACATGGCATATGTGTACCTATGTAACAAACCTGCACATTGTGCACATGTACCCTAGAACTTTAATAATAATAATAATCTTAAATTAAAAAAAGAAAAGAAGGTTATCTCTAGGCTGTGGAAACTGGATAATTGTTACCATTTTAATTCTTTTCTCTACTTTCCAAATATTTAAAAATGGGCATATATTGCATTTTATGTATTATCAGGAAAAGAAATGTAAAGGGAAAATACTATCCCAGTTATAAATATGCACTTCACTGGCACCTCACCCTATTAAACACTAGTTATTAGTCTTTCCTTTTCACAATTTTATGAGCATTTCTGTTTTGCATCTGGCATTGTCTTTTAGGTTTATTTATAAGATTATTGCCATGCATCTTAAAGTTTTATGAGCTATTTAGTCATTTAGACTCGTAAAATATCTTCAGAGAATTGATCTAGCTGCTGAGCGATAGCAATTCCTTCCCCACAGCACAAGTTCCAATCAGTTCACACCCAGTGTAAAATATTTAATACATTTGTATTTACTTTTTAATTTTGTAGCAGTACAGATAACTCTGAGCTTTGTAATGTGATTTTAAAAAAAAATTATATTGTAAATACATGTAGAAATTCACTAACTATTTTAAAGTAAGAGTTGTTTTTGTTTTCCTCCAGTGACTGTCAGAAACTGTCCGTTTGGATTGTCACTTATATCATCATCGTCTACAGCAACATAAAATGACTTTGAATTTGGTTCAAACTAAAAGCATGATTTTTTTTTTAACTCCAGGAATGTATACAAAGACTATCGCTTCCTTGAGCTGGCATGTGATTCCCAGGAGGATGTCGACAGCTGGAAGGCATCTCTGCTAAGAGCGGGGGTCTATCCTGATAAATCAGTAGTAAGTTGGATCTATCTCTTATTTAAAAATTATTATTAGCTATGCTTAAGAAAATATTAATCCTACATACCATATACTGGAGAAACTAGTTTTCTTACTGACTTAATTAATTCATCACACTTTTAACTGATACTTCGTTTACTCTTTTTATATATATATATATTTTTTTTTTTTTTTTTTTTTTTTTTTTTTTTTTTTTTTTTTTTTTTTTTTTTTTTGAGAGACGGAGTCTTGCTCTGTCACCCAGGCTGGAGTGCAGTGGCCGGATCTCAGCTCACTGCAAGCTCCGCCTCCCGGGTTCACGCCATTCTCCTGCCTCAGCCTCCCAAGTAGCTGGGACTACAGGCGCCCGCCACCTCGCCCGGCTAGTTTTTTTTTTTGTATTTTTTAGTAGAGACGGTGTTTCACCGTGTTAGCCAGGGTGGTCTCGATCTCCTGACCTCGTGATCCGCCCGTCTCGGCCTCCCAAAGTGCTGGGATTACAGGCTTGAGCCACCGCGCCCGGCCTCTTTTTATATTTTTTAACAATGCTTTTTCCTTATTAGATTTCTATTTGAAGAAGTTAATCAGTATATTTGTTAAAGAAAATGTCCTACTCAGCCATAAAACACAATATATGCAGTCTCAGCCCAATGCAAAGTTTTTTGTTTTATTTTAAAATTTCGTTTTTCTCTATATGCTATTTCATACTTATCATGGTATTAATACAATCAGTATATCATCAGTCATAACAGCAACATTTTGACTTGCTTAAAATATACTCATTTTAATAAAAATCTATCCCCTTTCATTATGTCTGTATTTCCTGTATCCATAATTATATCTGTGTGCAAACTCTGTTTAATGTCCTCATGAGTGTGAAAGAACAAAAAGAAATATATTCCTTTTTCCACTTATCTTTATTAATATGCTTCGCGTGTCTTTAAGACACTTCTCTCATTCAAGTTAATAAACAGACCTTTTCTTTGTGTTCTTTGGAAAATGTAATATTACACAGTCTAGTCTAAATTTAAACAGAAGTCCCACCCAACATATGTACACCCGCCATTAAACAGACTCTGCCACTGAGTGGACCTCTCCACTTGCTGCTTCCTCCTGAATCTCTAGATTGTCCAGGTTTCTCCCCCGAACTAAAGTACTGACACTAAGCCTTGGGGATTTACTTCAGCTTAACTCCTGAGGTGCCTACTTGGCTCTCGATCAGTTTATAGGAATGATCATGCATGAGTTGGGTCCTTTTCAGGTTCAAAATAGGGAGAGAGTCTTTTCAAGAGAAAGTCTGAGATACGGGTGAAACATAGGACAATTAAGGTATTTCTAGGGGGGTTTCAGGGCTGACCACATCTCTGGGGTTATATTAAAATTTAACAGAGTTTCAGGGATACAGGATTGAGGACTTGCACCAAAATGTCATCCTCTTTGCTGTTATTTTAACTCACACATAGACCTCTTTACGCCATTCCATGCTATACTTGTCATCCTATACCTGTTTGGCACCTAAAACTATGAACTTCCCACAATATGCTTTGTGCCCTCCAAGTGGAAGTTAAACTAGATGCTTTCCTGTCAATAGCCAGGAGTCCAGAAGCATTCATATATGATTTTCATGATTGTTGTCGAGTTGTTCTTGTGTTACATGCATAGATACTTGCATAGATATGTACCACTCAATACTACATGTGAGAAGTCATTAAACATCACAGTACCACTTTTACTTTTGTTTTTACCTCTATTACTTATTACTCTTGCCTATCCATTGATGGTAGTGTGTTTAATTTTACAAAAGTTCTATATTAAAAATGTACATATACCTAATTTTTTATTAATTCATTCCACACAAACCTTTGGAGCATATGCTTTTTGCCAGCTGCCATTCCTGGCACTGGCAATACAGAGGTGAACAATAGCAATAAAGTTCTGCCCATGCTGAAGCAGACATTAAACAAGGGAGTGAATAACAATAATTGTGCACCATTATTTAAGATAGCGATAAGTTCTATAAAATGTTAAGTAAGTTAAAGGGACAGACAGTGAGAGTAAGGGGCAGGTGAGCTTTATTTTAGTCAAGGTGATGAGGGAAGGCCTCTTCGAAGAGTTGACATTTGAGCAGGCTCTTTAAAGAAGGGAGGGAGTACAGGATCTGGAAGTCTGAAGAAGAGCACTCTTGGCAGAGGATAGCCAGTGCGAAACCAAGCTCAGTGTCTTAGAGGAACACCAAGGCCAGTGTGTCTGGAACACTGTGAGGGAAGACAAAGGTGGTAGTTGGTTAACGAAGAAAGGGATCAGGGAGCAGGTGATGTAGACCTTGAAGGAAGGGGCGAGTCTTTTGAAATTTATTCTGAGTGAGATGGAAGTCACTACTAGGTTTCAAGTCACTTAGTGACATAGATTTATGTATTTAAAAGCTCATTATGGTTGGAAATGATGAGAGGTAGTAAAGCATGTGGGTTCAAGCATGGGGTGTTGTGTCACACCACCTATATTTACATTCCAGGTGCTTCCTTCAAGCTGTGAGGTCTTGGGCAGGTTACCTAGCCTTTCCGCATTTCAAGATTCTCGTTTCTGAGATGAAGATAACAGTAGTCTTTTACAGGGCGGTTGATAGGATTAAATGAGATAATGCAGGGAAAGCATTGAACAGGGCAGGTACAAGTAAGCACTACATTTTCATCTATAATTATAATTATTATGATTCTTATTATGAACATTTTCATCAAAACGACTTTCTTTAACAGCTAGGGGAAGGTTGAAATACTGTGAATATTACCATATAGCCCAGTGAGATTATAAACGCTTTATTATTTTCTCTCTTCCAAATATGCTTGTATGCTTGATTATTTGTCAGTGTGTGTGTGTGCACGCATGCGTGTGTCTGCCTTAACATGCAACTATAATGTTTGTGAAAATGTTTTGTTAAGTCATGATTTTGTAAATTAAACCTCTTTTAAATGCACTAGACAAGTCTGCTATTTAAACAAAAATAATGCTTAGCCAGGCATGGTGGCACACACCTGTGATCCCAGCTACGAGGGAGAGAAGGATTGCTTGAGCCTGGGAGGTCCAGACTACAGTGTTCATGCCACCTCACTCCAGCCTGGGTGACAGAATGATACCCTGTCTCAAAAACAAAAACAAAAACTTATAATGAGTCTCTTATGAGGGAAAAACTGTCCTAGAAAATCAGTTATTCATCTCCCAGTAAACTGGCTGGATTTTTATGTATTCATAGCTCTACATCAAAAAGACAAATAAATATTTTCTATTTTTAATTAGAATACTGAATTTTAAGCAAATCTCACTACATAATCTGTTTTGATTCTTTTTATATCATTTTTATTTGTTTGTAAACACATATTTGGTATAATTGCTTAGAAGATCAAGACAAAGGAACTTTTAGTACATACCAAAGGCAACACAGGAAATTAAATTTAGCAGTATGCAATGATGTTGCCTTTTCTCAGTTTTTATCATAAACAATATTTGCATTTCTTATGCACCATGTAGTCCTACAGGTTATATTACATAATTGCTTAACTTTCAGATATTTAAATGGCAGCTAACTGATTAAATTAACTAGAATGCTTATCTGAAGTTTCTATTTTGTGAACATCACTTATATTTGGGGGAAGGAAATTATTTTTAGGTAGTTATTCCTAATTTAGAATAACCTAATAACAGATGCCTTTGTCTATGTAAATTTTTAGAATGTCTAAGTAGTATGATTTTGCTTTCATATCAATAAACCATTGAGTCTACAAATCAGTCAGTTGCTACCCTAATAATGAAACATTTATGTGTCATGCATGGACATGAGTCTAAACTTAGAAAGTTCTGCTTTCTGTACAAGATACTTCTATTTTGACTGGAAAGAAATCTCTGTATAGATCATTTTAAAAAATTGTGTAAGTTTGACATCATTAGATAAATAACCATAACCCAAATTTGAATGAAATGCTGTTTTAGACAGATCTTATTTTCTAGTAAGGTTATATATGCACACTTTAAAAAATAACATTCTCATATATATTTTTATTCATCACGTCCAAGTAATGAAATGGTTTTATGTCACTCAAATCAAAATCTTCTGCTCCCCTGTTTCTTTTGTCTCTTAAGTTATTTATCTTGGGGTTTTCAAAAATTTTCTTTCTTTCCTTCCCTTCCATCCCCTTTCCTCCCTTCTTTCTTTCCCTTCATCCATCACTATTAAAGTGGACTCTACAGATTCAAAGATTAAAAAGATGATTCCTACTTAATAGGAATTCTAAGCCTAGTGAAAGAGAAAGATGCAAATAAATGCTCTACAATATGATAAGAACTACAGTGGATATCTGTACAAAATACAACAGCCCTACTATTTTTCCATATGGATTTTCTAATTACTTTTACTCTCTTTCATCTTTCTGGATCCAAAGCAAAATGTAGAATTTTTGTCTGAGTAGTGGCATCTATGGCTCTAAATGAGGAGTCCTGGATTCAGGCTACTGACTTGCTCTGTAAATTTACACATAACTTCCTCTGAGTCACAGACTTAGCATTCTACCAGTCACCTGATATTTCTGAGCAGCCACAATATTTTAAAACTGTATTTAAATCTGAATTTGGATTTAGCAGAATTTTATTTTTTCCATTTCTATTTTCTGTGGTCACTAAATTGAAATTACAACCATTGTAAAATTTGATATCATTAAGAAAATATGTAGGACGTTATCCAGTTTCAAAGTAAAGATGTCTCTAATGTAATTCATTAATAGTTATTTTCACAGATGAGACTGAAATATAATCAATCTGTATTGTGTGTGTGTGTTTGTGTATCAGTCATAAGAGGCTACGATTAGACAACTTTTAAAGGATTATTTTATTGACACATGTACATAAATTTTTCCTACATATGTGATTATAAATAAATGGGAATTTGATTAAATATCTAAAGAACATGATATAACAAACAACTGACTTTTCTGGCACAGTTTTGTTGGCTTACAATATTTAAATTATATAAAACATGAAAGAATTCCAAATTTAAATTCCTTGAAACATAATGTGTGCCATGGAATGAGGTAGACTTCCAGTCAAATCCACTCACAGTTGAAGCCTTAGCCCACCATTTACTAGCCATGTGGCTCAGGCAACTTACTTAACCTTCCAATTGTTGATTCTTCTCTAAACTCAACTTAATGCCTTCCTCAGAGTGATTTTATAGGATTAAATGGAGGTTCTTCTGCATCACAACTAGTTCAGTGCCTTCAACTGGATGAATGTGTTCAATGTTTCATAGCCTTTATTTATTTATTTATTTATTACACTTTAAGTTCTGGGATACATGTGCAGAACGTGCAGGTTTGTTACATAGGTATATATGTGCCGTGGTGATTTGCTGTACCCATCAACTAGTCATCTACATTAGGTATTTCTCCTAATGCTATCCCTCCCCTAGCCCCCCACCCCCCGATAGGCCCCAGTATGTGATGTTCCCCTCCTTGTTTACACTGTTGGTGGGAGTGTAAATTAGTTCAACCATTGTGGAAGATAGTGTGGCGATTCCTCAAGGATCTAGAACCAGAAATACTATTTGACCCAGCAATCCCATTACTGGACATATACCCAAAATTCTACTATAAAGATACATGTACACATATGTTTATTGCAACACTGTTCACAAAAGCAAAGACTTGGGACCAACCCAAATGCCCATCAATGATAGACTGGATAAAGAAAATGTAGCACATATACACGATGGAATACTATGCAGCCATAAAAAAGGATGAGTTCATGTTGTTTGCAGGGACATGGATGAAGCTGGAAACCTTCATTCTCAGCAAACTAACACAACAACAGAAAACCAAACACTGCATGTTCTTACTCATAAGTGGGAGTGGAACAATGATCTTTTTATTATTTAAAATCATTGTGTCCATGAAGCTGTAATTCCCAATTAAGTATTACTTCCCTTCTCTTAGGAAACTATCAATGGGATTTGGGTGTGTGAAGGAGAATTTCCCATCTATTGGCTAAGCAAGCTGAGTTGTTTAAAGGGAGATCTGATGCACTCTGTGGGGACAGGCCAGCCTCCATCAGTCAGTCAGGAGTGAGCAGAGAGGCTGTCAGGAGCTGAGAATTCACAAGCCCGCTCTCAGATGCCCGCTTACTGGTAGGAAGTCTGAAACAATGTCCCGGAAACAAATTTGGTGCAAATCCAGTTTTGCATATTTACTAAGTCTGACACCTCAGAGCTTTTAAAGAGGTTTTATTAGCTGTATATATAAGTGGTCTTCCCCTATCGTGTATTTTTCTTAAGAGATTAAAAATGATGGCAGGAAGTGAATCATGCTGGAACTTCACCATTCCTTCTGAACTCAGGACTCTCCCAGCCATAACTCATGCTCTTAGGTCTGCTTTGCAGATTGAAACCACTTTACAATGCAGTCCTTTTGAAACGTCAGAAATTCCTCTTGGACAAACTCTGAAAGTGAATTTTTCTCTGTGTCAAATAACAGGAGAAAAAGTCTCTGCGTTATTGTAGGAGAAGAAGAGGAATGGCCACAGACCTGCATACATATTTATTAAAGTGGTGATGACCCCTCATTTGCATTTTTTCAGCAGTCTAATAATGCAAGACTTAAAATGCCCGGTACTTAGCACCCAACACATAACTTTGTTCTTAGCATTTTTAGCAGAACTTAGAAGAGCTGCATGACCAATTCTGAAGAGTCTTAGTCTTTCTTCAATGAAGTGCTTTCAGGGATCTAAACATAAATTGCTGCCACACAGAGCAGTGAAGGGAATTATAAAGCATTTACATTTCACCATTCATGACTGTTACGCCTCTCTCAGAATAGACAGTTGGGAAATGATTGAATGAAACAAGAAATGGCCAAGCCACACCACGTCCTCCGCTTGTGTGTTTCTTGTATTTAAGGATTAAGGCCTCCTACTCTGTGACATCATTGTTGCCACTACAAACAGAACCATCTGCCATCAAGTGGGGAAGCCAGTCATTCCCTAATGTGCAAAAATACTTGGTTGAACTCCTGAAACTTATTTGGTAGATCAAAAGCTGCACTGCTGTGGAATGCAATAAACTCCATCTGTTTGAGGTATTTTCAGCAATATTGCACTTCTTTGGAGAACCAGGGTCCCATTATTCTCTAAAATAGACTTTTATTCCTGGTAAAATTCCTAGTGGGGATCTTTATTGCCTTATTGAACAGTTGGCATCATTTTTAAAAAGGACTCTTTTTTTCCCTTCATTCATTCTTATGCCATTATTTATGTCTCAGATAAGCCAGTGTGTTAACGGTTATATCATAGCAACTCACAATGCCAAGAAACTTCTCTTCACTACTTTATCAGTGTCTTTAAATTTACGTTTTCTTTATTAAATATGATGGTCCCTGGATTGGGCATTTGCCTAGATCATGAATTGGCATTGTTCTCCAGAAAACAAACTCTCCTGGGATCATTACCTCATTGCTCTTCAGAAAATATCTGTATATATTATTTCCCCCTCCGCATCCTCAACTTAAAACTAAATGCCAGATCTGCAGCCAGACCTGTGACTCCACCCGGTTCTAGGTCTCCACAGATGCACACACTTTACTCACAGCTCTCTTCCACCCTGTGTCTCAGCGAGAAATTCCTTCTGGGCCCCTTGTGAGAAGAGTTCAGATCTGTTCCCGGCCCATATCCCATCACGTCTCCCCCACAGGATCTGACCTTGTGAGGACTTGGGCTGCCCCGGGAGTAATGAATCACCATCTTATTTTTTTAGGCCATATGTGAGTTAAATTGTTTGATATAAATCATACTCTTGCAGCTCAGGGTTGAAACAGGAGAGCCATTTGCCCTGCCGCCTGCTGCTCGCAGTTCTGTGTCTTTACCCAGAGAGTCGCTTTTAGAAATGACTACATTTTTGTGACTAACCTTTCCAGACCCATTTCTTGAGTGTGGACTCATGTTTGTTTTGGCAGCATCCCCACTATACAGTCCTTGCTTCCCATGCCAACCTAAGGCAAAACTCATAATTTACAAAATAAAGGAATGGTCCAGATGGAGGTCGTAACTTGGTCTGCTTACCCTGTCTCCCCAGAACCACCCACTCCTTTCCTCTGCTCTCTTTTCCTTCTTTTTTTTTTTCTTTTTTCCACCTTCTTTGAAACCAAGGATGCAGTGTTTGTTTAAAAATGCACTGGCTGATGAAATTTTCCACTGCTTGGCATGTTGGAGGAGGAGCTGTCAGGAAAGGGCAAGCCGGCACACAAAATGCTCTGCCTTTCATGCTAACAGTTCACTTATTACTGATTCAAACCAATTCTTTCTGGCCATGTTCCCATACCCCAAGTATTCCAAATAGAAAGAAAGGGGGAACTGTCATAATTTTCCGCTGTTATAAACGTATGATTTCATGTAACCTATGTGGATTCTCTGACTTGTCCATGAGCTCCGGATGCTGTATGTGTATGTATGAGATGTCAGTGAATAGTTAAATCATTTGCTTTGATTTCGCTCTAGCAAGAAAAACCTCATCATTTTATTTTTTTAATATCCAGAGAAAGAAGAAAAAAACCCTCATAAATTTAAAATAAATTTCTGTTTAACATATTTCTCTTTCTTTTCCTTGCGGCTACACACACAGGGGAACAACAAAGTAAGTTATTTGTCCTCTTGCAGCTCTTCTGTGCCCCCAGCCCCATGCTCCGCTCCTGCATGTCTTGACAATAGTGTTGCTGTGCATGCTAGAATGACTGTCATCTGTTACAGTGCATGAATTATATGGGGTGTGCAAATTTAGGGGAAAATGTGCATTTGCACCACCATAATGGCTGTTCTGTTTTGACTTTTGGGAAGGGAAGCATTCTATCCTTCAGGGTTGGCTAGTTCAGAGAGGTTGACATTATAAGGAAAGAGCTCCCACACTGAGAGTAAGGATTTTGAAGATTTAATAATGAGGACTCTTCTGCAGAAAGGGTAGAGCAATCTGATGAAATTCAGTGCAGCTGAAATTTTTGACTAAAACTCAAAGCTCTTATGTTAATGTGCAGTTACAAAAACCCCAAACTGGAGTCTCAAATAGCAGTATGGCTGGCTTTGTTGACGAAACTGAACTAGATCAGTGCTCTGGCTTTGAAGGTGCCTTAAAATGGATGGAGGAGGGTGGGGTCAACATTTCACTTGGCTTCTGTGCCCTTGATGTCTTCCAGCTGGATGGAAGCAGGCGGGTGTGGGGAATGCAGGGGGTGGCCGAAATGTGTACGATAGCTTTGTGAAACCAGGCAACACACAGGAATGGTGGAAATTATTCTAATATTGTCATATAGATCGATGAGCAATTTAATCGTTCATAGAGTTGCTAGTTTGTTTAAATTTTAATTCAACTTTTCCAAAAGATTAGAACTATTTCTCACTTATATTAGAAATATAATAGTCATGTAGTTTGAGAAGATGGTCTTACATTTAGCTGGGTGATTTGTTTTCTCATTTTTTCTATGGAGATATATTAGTGCTTCATCCTACCAGGTGGCCCACTTAAAATGGGCCTCATTGAATACAATAAGAATTGAAAAGAATCTGTTATATAAGAGTTGGCCGGCATATTCAAACCAGCTGGAATTCATTAAAATTTCTGTTCATAAGCCATACATATAGAATGTAAAACAAATGTGGGAAATCTTTTGCAGTTTAATTTGATGGAATGTGCTATTATGGAATAAGTTGACATCGATGGTTGGTATTGAAAATGTGTTGCTTTATAAATTTATATCTTGATATAACTGCTTATAACCCAAGTAATAACATTTAATAAAGTTAAAGTATTACCAGAAAAGCACAAGACAGGCATTTGTGAAGGAGTAAAGAGGTGAACTCAGCCGACTTATAGTATGAATTTTAAAAACAGCAGGTAACTTTTGAAATTGATTAAAGATTTCTTCCACAAAGTAATGGCTGATATTTATAACTACCACTCTTTGAAAAGACATTTGGAAAAAATATAAAAACAATATTTTTAGTTCTTATACCATGAAATATATTTCAATTATTGAATAGTGTGTGTGTCTAATCCTGGTCATTTGTATTGCACTGAGTCTCTGTCTGAAATTTCATGTTCTGCATTTCTTTTTCTTCTTCTTCTTTTTTTTTTTTTTGAGACAAAGTCTCGCTCTGTTGCCCAGGCTGGAGTGCAGTGGTGCAATCTTGGCTCACTGCAAGCTCCGCCTCCCGGGTTCACGCCATTCTCCTGCCTCAGCCTCCCAAGTAGCTGGGACTAAAGGCACCTGCCACCATGCCCTGCTAATTTTTTGTACTTTTAGTAGAGACGGGGTTTCACCGTGTTTGCCAGGATAGTCTCCATCTCCCGACCTCGTGATCTACCCGCCTCGGCCTCCCAAAATGCTGGGATTACAGGCGTGAGCCACCGCGCCCGGCCTGTGCTGCATTTCTTATTTGCAAGCAAAACAAAACAAACCTTTAAAAAGTACCCTGGACTAATTGTGAGTGCACTAATAGGGAGCCTGTGCATGCTGAAGACCAGGGAGCCAGCTGCTGACCCTTGGGGGAGGTGCTAACTCTCAGACCACTCAAGAAGCATTTAGGATTTGTCTCTTTCACTAGTGGATTCACTGATGAGTTAAGAATGTTTGTAAAATTTATCCCCCCACCCACATACACACACAAAGAAACCCACTTCTCCTTACCAGAAGCCATCCATTTGTTGTGTCCTATTTGGTTAAGTTTTTCTGGATAAAATAAAATATTCAGTTTAATACAGTTTACTGATTTTCAAGTCACTAAATACAATGAGAAAATTCAAAAATTTTAAATTACGGTTCATTAAGGGTTTCCCTAGGATGATGCAGAAGGCTCTTCAGGTTCTCCAGGTGCCCTTAGTTACCATCTGTAGCTGAACACTTGCGCATGTGCTGTGAGGACAGCTTTGGGTGCTGGTTAGAGGGCTAATGTTAGTTGAAGAGTATCAAAGATACAAGCACTTACTGTTTTGATTTTGAATTAAAGAAGTGAGTACTTTGGAGGTGCTGGTATTTATTGCCCCATGCCTTATTTTTAATTGTTATGAATAAGTGATAGTTTGTGGAAAATATAATGCTTATACTTTTTAAATATGGTCATTATACTGACCATAGACTCTGGCACACACACACAAACGCACACACACACACACACACACACAAACTCTTCAAATCACAAACAGCACATCTGCATGTTATTTTCCTGTAGCTTAGAATTTCAGTATAAATGGAAAACACTGGAATACAAGCTGTGCTGTCTCCGGAGTATAGATCTGGATTCTTCAAAAGGAGAATATGAGATTCCTTTTTCCTCCCATGCTGGAATGCTTGTTCTGAGTTGTCCCCAAGGCAACATACCTGAATTGTTGCCTGCCATATACGTGAGCCAGCTGTAAAGTGTGACTCATTTTAGACTTGCAAAGGCTAATTGTTTATCTAGTGCATGGTATTTTATTATTTATTGCTATTAAACAGACTCTAAATAAAATGAAGTCTGCTCAAACTAATGTTTTTTTAGATAAGCAGGATATATTCATCTTTCCACATACATTAAGTGTAGTGCACACACATGTGCACACATACATATAACCTGGGGTATATGGAACAATCCTGTTGTTTGTTTTCTCAATGACAGCCAAGTTGATCTGCTTCATCCATCTTTAAACTATATTTAAAGTTTGGGAGCTAATCCTCTAAACTCCAAGAAAACTAACTTCTACAATAGATATGCATTTAGATTCACATTATGAATGCTTGATGGAACAAAACATCTAGGTTCACATTCTTCCTGCACAATCATATGTATGTTGTTATTTCTCCTTGAAAAGCAAATTTTCCTTTTGTGAGGAGATCACAGTTGCTCACGAAAAATTTTCCTTCCAGGCCTATTACTTATTTTTCCCTTTGAAAATGTTTTCCTGTTGGCATAGTGATTTCCTAAATTGCTCAGGGTAGAGTCTATCTATCTCCTCCTAAGATGGGTTTCCCTGGACCACAGATTCCAAGTCAATGTCTTCACTAGAAAGACCAGAATCCAGGACACCCTGAGTCAGCTCTGGGAATGTGAACAAATATATACAGAAAAAGGGAGGTTGTTTTGTTTTTTAAACTTGTTTCTTGAGTACAAATGTAAATCAGAATGTTATTTTCAGAATGGAGACCTTAGGTAAAGAATTAATCTCCATGTTGTGTCTTAAGAGACAAGCCATTTGATTTTCTTCTTGAATGTGATGGCTTCTCTTGGTGGACAATTTTAGAAATTTATAGACTTTTAACTTAATTTTTTATTAAATACTTGGAGTTTCAGTTAAATATTTTTGATACTAAATTAGGCAAGTTAAAGGTAGAGAAAATCTTAACATGTAAGGAGTAAAAATATACCAAAAGCCCTAAAATTTTTTAACGATGTTGGTATAGATACACAAATGAAAACTAAAATGAATCCTAGATTCAGAAATCAATGCTTCAGAAAGTTTCAGGTTACAAAGAAAAGCCACATGTAACCTTGTGCCTTAGGAATCTTTTGTTGCTTTTAAAAAAGAAATGTATAATCACTTAATTTCAGTATTGTTAAACTAAAGGACTCTTATATTTTCCCCCACAGAATTTAAGGCTGACTGTATTGCTTAGAGAGAAGGATCATTTTAAAGAAGAAATAGAACAGAAACATGCTAAAACAGAATTTTAAAATTACTAATTAAATTCTAGTTAGGCTAAAAGCAAAAATTTTATACACATCGGAGGGCCTTCATATTTAAGAAAAGAAGAATGAAAGGCAAATCAGATGAAGAACTGTTTTTACAACATTTAAGAAACACTTTGTCTAGTGATTTCCTAGCATGTTCAGCAAGGCCAGTGGACAAGGTCAGCCTTCATTCGTGGGAAAAGTGGTTATCACCGGGAGTGATTATTTTGGTGATCCGTTGGACTCTAGCACTCATTTGCAAAGATAAAATTTACCAAATCAAATGGTACTAAAGTATACGTATATTGAAGAGCACAGATATTAAATCCGTATTAATTAGTTACGCCTCTTTACACCAAACCCTCAGCTCCTAAATTATTGTCCTTGGTTGTGGATGAGAGAATATAGATAGCCACTGAAAACTCGTCCTCACAGTGTGAAAATGCCTTTCTGATGATGTGTGTTATAATCATGGTGAATGAAACGAGCAGAGAATACAGTGTCATAATGTACCTTTTCTTTGTATTATTTAAAACGCATGACCAAAAGTCAGAACACTCTAAGCAATTTAGGTATGGTCAGCTCAATTATTTTATTTCAATAATGTTTGTGCTTTCCCTGATTTTCTTAGAAAAGTTTAGCCAATACATGCCCTGGGGTCTAAGGAACACCCGCACCCCCGCCACCTGGTTGACTAAATTTATACATAACCCAATAAGGATATCATTAGAGTTAAAAGAAAGGATGAAAATCCCCTAGCCTCAAAGTGTTATTTTAGTTCCATGTGAATATAAAAAAAAAATAATTGTCTCTCAATCATTGCATCATCAATAAACCTTTGCTTCTGTTTTTGGCAAATCAACCTTAAAAGAGCATTGTTAAAGCCTTATGTTTGAATCTCCTCACTTTAATAGTAACCTGTTGGGAGAAGGGACAGTTTAATTGAGGGTAGAAAACTTCTAGAAGCAAATTGGAATCTACATTATGTTCCCAGATTTATTGATCATGCTAAATAGACTCTGTAGAGAAGCAAGAATTGATCTGCTGCTGCTTAGAAAGCTTATAGTAGGTGATAGGGTCATCAGGGCTTGTTTATATATTTTTGTTTTCTCTGTTGGGTCGAAAATGAAGTGATGTCTCTCTAGTTAATAGGAAATAATATTTAGGACTTCATAGCTACTTCAACATATTTGTTCTCACATATTGTAGTGTGCACACCCCGGTATTGTAGACATCTCCTTTCTGCATGCTTCATGATATTTTTAATGGAACTGGTTTAACACTGCTCCAAAACAAAAGTCATTCATACCTGTTTTGAAAGCATGATATCTGGATAAAGAAAATGTGGCACATATGCACCATGGAATAGTATGCAGCCACAAAAAGAATGAGATCATGTCCTTCACAGCAACATGGATGGAGCTGGAGGCCATTATTCTAAGTGAATTAATGCAGGAACAGAAAACCAAATACCAAATACAACATGTTCTCACTTGTAAGTGGGAGCTGAACATTAAGATCACATGGACACAAAGAAGGGAGCAACAGACACCAGGGCCTATTTGAGAGTGGAGTGTGAGAGGAGGGAGAAGATCAAAAAATTTCCCATCAGGTACTATGGTTATTACCTGGGTGATGAAATAATCTGCACACCAAACCCTGTGACATGCAATTAACCTATATAACAAACCTGCGTATCTACCTCCGAGCCTAAAATAAAAGTTAAACAAAAAGAAAACATGTTATCATGAAGTTGCTTTTATTTATTTATTTATGTATTTATTTTTAGAGACAGGGTCTCACTATGTTGCCCAGGCTGGTCTTGGACTCCTGGGCTCAAGCAATCCTCCTGCCTCGGCCTCCCAAAGTGCTGGGATTACAGGTGTGACTCATCGTGCCTGGCTGATTTTAAACATTACCTTGTAATAAGCATTGTTTTGAAATTGAAACCCTTACAGAATATTTGTATTAAAAAGTAAGAATTTGCGTTTTTGTTTTTAATGTTAATGTGGTGATGGTAGTGTATGGTAAAGTGACTCAGAATCATTACAGTAGGGATGGTTTAAAAGCCTTCTATCTATCTTTGGCAGATCAACTGAGCAAAAACCAAGATAAAAAAGGATATGAATGGTATAAGAAATAAGTTAGATTCAAAAGATATATACGTGCATATTTAAAGGATATATAAATATTGAATGTCTGGTAAAATACAGAAAACTAGAGCTGTATAGAAAATTTATATGTAAAAACCTATCTATTTACAAGTGAGAAAATACATTCCAAAATAGATCCAATGGAAATTACTATTTAACTTACAGACTATTTGGAATATAATAATAGTGAAAACACTATACAGGATACAACCAATAGTATACAAAGAGAAAAATTAATTTGAAAATGAATTATTTGTTCAATGGAAGTCAATAAAATTAGAAGATTGGAAAGAGAGCAACTGCAGCCTGACGAAAGAAAGAAATTCATTAAGTAAAAATTAATGAATTAAAAAATAGCAAAAGAAAAATAAGAAAGCTTAAACTACATACAAATGTAAAGCTTTTGTATGAGACAGTAGAGTTAAAAGGCAAAGGACAAACTAGTAAAATACTTGAAGCATATATAACAAAGGATTAAATATTCTCAGAGTAGAATTATTCCTATTCAGTTTATTTAAAAAGCTAAAGCAAAAAAGCAAAACAAAGCAAAGAACACTACCTACTAGGAAAAAAGGAAGGGGGCCAAGTCAATAGAGCATTCATTTAGAAGCCCTCCCAGCCCCTGCAAAAGCACTAATTAATATATGACAAAAAGGTTCAATTTCACCAGGAACCAAGAAGTGTAAATTAAAACAGCCAGCCAAACATCATGATTGGCCTTCCAGATTAGGAGACATGAGAAAGAAGGTTGTGTGGTAGGTGGTAATGAGGAAGCAGTCCTCCTTGTGTACTACATTTGTTGCCGACTCTGTGTGTAGCCTCCCTGGAGGCCAGCTTGAGAATCTACATTAAATGCCTTGGTTCAAACCTTATGGCTCCACAATTCCACTCTTAAAAGTTTATTTTTATCAAATGATTCCATAATTGTGCAAAGAAATTTGTTCAAAGATGATTTTGAAACATTGTTCATAATTACCAATGTTTTAAAACAGCATTAATATCCATCATAGAAAATTGGTTGAATAGAATATGGTATATTAATTCAACAAAATGCTATGAAGCAAAGCATTTTTATCTTTAAAAATATAAAGATATATATATAGAGAGAAATTTTCATGATAAATTAACGAAATATTGTGCATGCCATAGGTAGCATAATTCCATTTTACTTAAAAAAGTTTACATCGGATGAGATATATACATATAGTTTGCACATAGAAAACTACCTATTGTGTACTATGCTCACTACCAGGGTACAAAACATCCATGTAACAAACCTGCACATGTACCCCATGTATCTAAAATAAAAGTTGAAATTTTAAAAATAAAGAAATTCTGGTGCAGAATTTATGCCAAAATTTTAACAGCACAGGCAAGTTTAATTTGTGGTCCTGTGTTGTTTTCTAATTTTTATGTGATAACCATCTTCTGTGTAACTTTCAAAAAAAAGTTTTGAAATACACAAAAATATGAAAAAGAGGAAGATACTTAAATGGAAGATGGTGAGACAGAAAGAAAAGTATAAAATGGTGAAAACAGAGTATCTAGGAGGAGAAATATGTACCATAAAAGAAATAGATTAAACTTTAAAAGAAAATAGATTAACTTTTATATGAATGTCAAAGATACGTGTGGAAATTAACTTTAAAGTGGAAACTAAGCATCTGAGACTCCACAAGCTTGACATAATTATGTAATCATGTTTATTATGATTATTTTTGTTGTGATTATACAGATTTTGTTACCTCTTTTCCCTTTACTCTGCCTGTGCAAATATGTTATTTTCCTCACTGAATTGCATATTGTTGAAGGACCATGTTAGGAGTCTCCAAATGCTCACATTCCCTCATTCATTACCTATTGCTTTCAATCGTGTCTTTCTTTCAATGCTCAAATTCCATGAAATGAAGCCTCCCCATCTTCCTGGACCAATCATTCTTCCTTAATTTCCAGTTTCCTACCTGTCAGCACTGTTGCCTACTATGACTGTGTTGTGTGTAATGTACAAATAATGTATACTGTCTTAAGATTATCAGTGAGCCATTTCATGACCTAATTTCTGGCTCTTGATTTTTCTGCTGTTTTAAAAATCTCATTGAGGTTTAAAGATAACATATAATATTAGGCTAGCAGAATAATTATGTAAAATTTAAATTTAAAAGTCAACTCATTTGCCTTGAACCCATTTATTTACATAATTAAATGTATACTCTTAATGTTGAAAAGCAGGATGACAATTGAAATACCAAGATCAGAATTAGAGTCCCACTAAGAAATGCTCCCTTTAGGAAAAACAATTTCTTTTGGTTTCACCCATGAGCAGCACTTAGTATACATTTGCTAGGCACCCCACCAGACACCTCCAGTGAAACAAGAGCAGAAAGGCTTAGGGATATAAAGTGTCTGATTCCTATGTAGTGTATTTAAGCACAAAGAGATTAAGGCTGATGGTAGTAAAAGCCAGTGACTTAATCTGATTCTAAAGAATAAACAGGGTTTAGAAAGAAATTAAAATTGAAGAGAACATTTTGAATACATATAACAGAAAAAAAGTTACTATTTTATTATTGTCAAAGTGTAATGGGTTCTTACAAATTAATAAGGAAAGAAAAAACGGGGAAGTGGTATTTAGATGGCAAGTCAGAAGGCTGCTGTGTCAGTTCAGGAGAGAGATGATGATGGCTTGGGTTAGGGTCACAGCAGTGCAAATAGTGAGAAGCAGTTGAATTCAGGATATATTTTGTAGAGCCAATCTTTTGAATTACTGATGGATTTGATATGAAAAAATGAGAGAAAGGGCAAAATAAAAAAAAAAAAGATTATTGGGTCTTAGACAATGGGTACATGTTAGTGCCATTTAGTAACGTAAGGAAAGGAGAAAGTGGAATGGAACACTTAGTTGTAACCATGCTAAAGTTTGGGATGCCTAGTACACATGAGTTTCTAGTCAGGATAGAGTAAGCTATAATGCTGTAACAAACAACTCCTCAAATCTCAGTAGCCTCAAACTACAAGATTTATTTCTTGCTCAAGCTGCATATTCATCTGAACATTCATCATCAAGTTGGCTGGGGCTCTTCTTTTTCACTTTTTTCTGGAGATGGAGTCTCACTGTGTCACCGAGGCTGGAGTACAGTAGTGTGAGTTCAGCTCACTGCAACCTCTGCCTTCCGAGGTAAAGCAATTCTCCTGCCTCGCATCCTGGTTAGCTGGGACTACAGATGCACGCTGCCACACCCAGCTAATGTTTTGTATTTTAATACAGATGGGGTTTCACTGTGTTGTCCAGGCTAGTCTTGAACTCCTGAGCTCAGGCAATCGCCCACCTTGGCCTCCCAGAGTGCTAGGATTACAGGCGTGAGCCACCGTGCCCAGCCAGCTGGGACTTTTCTCTTTGTTGTTCTCACTACAGGACCCAGGTCAGTAGGATTATTGCCTATCACTATGGCAGACAAAATGAATGAGTAGAGAATCACACTGGCTGTTAATGCTTCAAACTGAAAGTAACATGTTATTTCCACACTCCTTTCATTGTCTAAGGCAAGCCACATGGCTACACCTAAATTCAAATGGACAAGAAGTACAATCCTACTAAGTGCCTTGAAGGAGAACCAGATATTTGGATGATTATCTCACTATCCAAATAGCGACATCTTCTAGGCAGTTACATATGTAAATCTAGAGTTCAAGGAAGATGTTTGCAGACAGAGATTTAGAAGTTGTTAGGTATTTAAAATCTTGGCACCTAGGAAGAAAGTGCAGAAACTGAAAACAGAAAGCTGAGGACAAAATATCTATCCCTTAAAAACATATTAGAAGAGGAGAAACCAGCAAAACAAGCTGAAAACGAACAGGGTGTGTGTGTATGTTTGTGTATGTGTGTGTGTACAAGTGTTTCTGTATTTACATGAGCATATGAACAGGCATAAAAATGGTTTTGAAGAATTCGGGATTATTGTGAATTTTTTAGACACTCATTTGTTCATTTATTTGCTACTGCATCCATGTATTATTAATTGGAAATCTAATAAGTTAAGAAAAAATTGTTATACTAAAAGTGTGTGGGAGAAGGTGGAGGGGGAGCAGCAACATTTAAGTAGACTGAACAAGTGAGTATGAGGCACTTGTAGGAAGCTAGAAGACCAGGTGAGCATATGCCTAGACCCAGTTAGTAATGATTATAATTGCTTAGAAGCCATACACCTGCATATTAAAATTAAGCAATCTGAATAGATGGAGCAGGCAGACAAATATCCCAGAACAAAACCAAAAATAAGTCACTTATGTAGGACTCTATTTTTTTTTAAAGAAACTATAAGCAAAGAGAACTAGCACATTTTAACTTAAAACTATAGTTTTTTCTAAAGCATTTTCATTTTGTTTGTCATGCCTCAACTTGATGCATATTATCTTAATTCAGAGGTAAAAAAATTTTTTTTAATTATTGGAATATGCAGAATCTAGTAAACACAGTTGTAAAAAAAAAAACCAATAGTATTTAAATAAGGGTTTAGAAAATACATTCAGTTGCATCCCAACTAACTGAGTTATCCCTAAATTAGAATAGGCTAATATGATTTAGGGATATCTAACTGTGAAACAAAAGGATATTAAAGACCAACTTTGCATAATGACAACACATATTCTTCAACATAAAATATTATTGACTATGAATTGAAGAAAAGTTCTGATTGAGACATTTTAATTTTCTTCTTTGAAGTAATTAGCCATTAGTCTCATAAATTTTCTCATTTTGTATCACAAGGGCTTTAAAGAGAATTGGTGACACTTCTAGGGATTAGGTCAAAAAATAAAAATTTAACTAAAGATCAAAGAGCAAAATAGAGCGTTAAGAAAGGATCAGCTTTTTGAAATATTTCTATCACCACAATTAATCTCTCAGGTAAGAAACTGAAAAGATATATAGATGCACTTTGACTTATGATGCAGTTACTTCCCAACAAACCCATTGTAAATAGGAGACTATACTGAACGGATATCACTTTTACACCATCTTAAAGTCAAAAAATTTTAAGTGGAGGCATCATAAATTGGAGACTGTCTATATATTATTTCCACATAGACCAGTGATTCTCAACCAGGGGCGATTTTTCTCTCCAGAGAACTTTTGGAAATGTCTGAAGACATTTTTGATTGTCAGACTGGAGAGTTACAACTGACATTTAGTGGGCTGAAGCCAGAGGTGCTGTTCAACATCCTTCGATGCACAGGACATCCTCTACAACAAAGAATTATCCTATCAAATGTATCAATAGTGTCAAAGTTGATAAACCCTGGTCTTACTTAAAATAAGTATATAAGATACTCCTATCCCCAAACAGCCTATGAAGATTTGGACCTGTGTCCTTCATTAATGGAGCTCAATTCACTTATGATTGGATGAAGAACTGGAATCTGTTCAGTCTGCAGACTCTGGCTACGTGCAGTCCACACTTTCCATCATGTTTCAGCAGTAACTGCTTCATATGAAAATTACATTCCCTGCCCTTTGATTTGCTGGTTTGACTTAGGAAGTATGACAATAACCAAACAGATTTTCATACTTGGGCTTGCCTACTTGGTCAAGGACTGTGCATGTTACAAAGAATTGCCTTTACCCACACTTTTTTTGGAAACATATGTCTTTCATTAAATAAAGAAAACTAATTTTTATAAATTTGGGTAACTTTTATGTGCTTCCTCTAAAAGCCTATTTCAAAATTGGAATTCCACTAAAACATAAAAAAGTAAAATATTTCTGTATTTGAGCATGAGAACAAGACACAAAAATAGACTCATTAAGGAACAGTTAAAATCTGAGTCTTTATCAAGAGAAACTTTTCTAATTTTCCAACCTTAAAATCATAATTCTTTCCTTTCCATGTGGCCCAATAACTTGACTCATGGATTGTCAAACAGAAACTTTTTTGACCAGGGTATACAATGTACTGTCTGCCAAACAAGATTTTTTTAAAGTCACTTTTATATAGATAAGACAGTTGAAGCTAGACTCAAAGACACAGCTACCACATCAATTTCAGCCCATTTAGAGGTAGAGTTTTTCAGGAACAAAAGCATAAACACTTACACTTTGATTTTCTTCAAATGTGACAAAATTACTGAAATCAATGATAGAAGCCAAGTCTTATGAAAGCTATTAAAAGTTTTACATTTCCAATTCAGGTGAAGTGCTGAGAGGGTTGTAATTATGATGAATTATAGAGGTATAAAAAGCCTAAAATGCATAATATTATTTATAGAATATAAGACACATGCTTTCATATGTTCATTGCAGCACTATTCACAAATAGAAGATACGGAATCAACCTAGGTGCCCATGAATGGCATACCACATTTTCTTTATCCATATATGCCATGGAATAATATGCAGCCATAGAAAAAGAGCAGCAGCATGTCCTTTGCAGCAACAAGGATGCAGCTGGAGGCTCTTATCCTAATCAAATTAACGCAGAAATAGAAATCCAAATATCACATGTTCTCACTTATAAGTGGGAGCTAAACAGTGAGTACACATGGATATAGAGAAGAGAACAATAGACACTGGGGACTACTGGAGAGGGGAGGGAAAGAGGGGATGTGGACTGAAAAATTACCTATTCGACACTATGCTCATTACCTGGGTGACAGGATCATTTGTACCCCAAACCTCAGCATCACATGATATACTCATGTAACAAACCTGCACATTTACCCCCTGAATCCAAAATAAAACTGAAGTTAAAAAGAAGGAAAAGAGAATACAAATATCACATCTGAGAGTGGCAAACATCCAAATTTTAGCTTGAATTCTATTGAATTATAAGAGATGGCATGGTGGTTGTGGTCTAGGAAGAGGTCTTTAATGAAGACATTGTATACAACTGCTTAACAAAGAAGAAGACCTCCCAAAGAGCAAAACAACACTGCCCCCCGAAAAACAAAAAGAAAACTAAAGCACACTATTGAAAGTTTTAGTACCAGTCAAAGAACTTTAGGCACAGATTTGGCAGAAAACGGGATTTTCTATGTTGGTAATTTGAGTGATAGTCTACTCTCTGTTACATTTATTGGTTTATTATTTGTTTATTGTCTGTCTTCGTACCTGTACTTCAGACTCTGTGAGGACACCTTACCCTTTCTGTTATTTAAGTTTTGCTATATAACAAAACTTCTTGTATAATAAGTTTTGTTACATAGCAAAATTTATACTTTTTGTATAAGTTTTGTTAGCTTATTATATCCCTAGTACTTGGAACATACATAATAGGTTGTCCTGTTTATTTACTACCTACCATAATAGGTAGTAAATATTTTGAAATGATTCAATAAATGAAGATAAATGATGGAATAAATGAATTGCAAACTACAAATTTAGGCATAGTTTTGAAGGGCTAGAGTAGGTGGCAGTGCAAAGGAAGGAAAATCAGGGGAAATATAGGAAAGGAGGAGGAAAAGGTAGTGGCATTGAGAGGGGGAATAACTCTGAAATCTTTAGCCATTAACCCAGTCAGCATGATTGACTCACTTCAAGTTACTGTAACCAGTTCTCCAACATACACTGAAATTTTTACATTGCTAGACTATTTACACACCTCATTTTTTAGGGCTATGCACAATAATATGCTAATAGAATAAATAACTAGCTTTGTTTTTCAATATGTATTCTTTAAATCTGATTAAGCTTAACTCTCAGCTGTCAACACATTTTATACCATGGGAAAAAGAATGAACTCCTTATATTTTAATTTTTTTTTTCAAAATAGGGATAACAAGTTTATTATAGAAAGGAAAGCCCTCAGAGCTGTTGTTTCATCACTCTTTCTCTCTGCACTCCCGGGTCAGGCAGTGGTTCTGACCATCCCTTCAGCATATATTTACGACTTTGCTCTATTAGTTATTTCTTTATTTCCATGCTCTTGGACTTTATTCTCTCTCTTTCTACTGACTTCTTCTCTTCTTCCTATAAATACATGCACACACACACACACACACACATATATATAGGCAGAGGAGAAAAATACATGTGTTTGTATGTATTATATATACATACATAATACATATGTATTATTACATATGTAATATTCACATGTACCATATTATATGCATACATATGTTATATATTATATATGGATACATATGTGTGTATGTATCCACATATGTGTGTGGATATATATGTGTGTATCCATATATAATATATAACATATGTATGCATATAATATGGTACATGTGAATATTTGTGTATATATAATATATATGCACATATTTATGTATATATAATATATATGCACACATAATATATAGTATGTATATATAATACATATATAAGCTTTTCTTTTTTCTACTTTTGCTTCTCATTCAAAAAAATTGTTTTTCTCTTTCTCTTCACCACTAAATATCTTTAAATTAGCTCACTTCATTCTCACAACAATACAAGAAGGCAAGGGTTCTCAACTAGAGACATTTAGCAATCTCTAAAGACATTTGATTGTCACAACTGGGTTGGGGGTGCTACTATCTAGTGGGTATAGGCCAGAGATGCTGCTAAACACCCTATAAGGCATGGAACAGCCCCCCACACAATGAATTATCCTGTCTAAAATGTCAGTAGTACTGCTGTTGAGATTCTCCATTTTAGAGATAAAGAGCATGAAGCCTGGCAAAGTTAGCAAACTGGCCAAAGGTCACACATCTAATAAGTGAAGGCATCAGGATTTGATAAAACCCAGGGTTAAGTCTAGTGTTAATGCACTTTCTAACGTTTATACTCAATTTCAATCTAATTTATTATTGTCTACAAATTTAGGATAAACATCTTTATGCATAATTTCTCATCTACATTTCTGATTATTTCCTTAGGGTAGATTTATAGAAGTGAAAAGTATCACAGGAAATGCATAATTAAAGGTTTTCTCTAATTATAATTTATACATATACATTATATGGATAATTTATATCTTACATTTTAAAAAATTATTACTACAAATTATAAAGTTTTTGATTCATGTCATCAGTTTACTTTCCTTAAATCTGGAGCTGGTTCACATTCCTGACATCTTACCTAACTGCAGCCTACAATGACTACTACTGTTTTCTTTTACCTTCTTATTTAATCCTTGACAGTTTGATCATTTGTCTTTTCCTTTAAAAAAAAAAAAAAAAATCCTCCTCTCAGATAATCGTCTTCTTTAACTGCAATTGCAAACCTATTGACTCTCTAATTAGAGGGATAAGGGAATGCCGAGTTTTAAAGTGCCAGTCTGAGCTCAAATCCCAGCTCTGCTGCTAACTGATTAGTTGGGTGACTTTGTGCAAGTGACTCTGATCCTCTATCCTCATTCATTAAATGGAGCTTGATGATAATCTACCTCACGAAGACTAAATGAGTTAATGTTTGTGAAATATGTAGAATAGTGCAAGGAACAAACTTAATTCTCAAAACGTATTGGCCATCTTCCATTATTCCATTATTTTTTGTACTTGCAGTGTACAAAACTTTAGAGGTTATCAAAATTACAGAGACTTGGGAAGGATGTGATTCGAAAGCTGAATTTCTGGTAAACCCAGACTTAGGGCATGATTCTCACTACTACATCAATGTGCTTCACAGTAAAACCAAAGGCTATGGGTTTAAAAATCCTCCTCAATGGTAACGGAAGGAAAATAGTCATAGCTTTTGTAATTTACGCTCTGGCTGCTGTTAGTACCTAGCACAGTAATTTCAAAACTTTAGAGGTTATCAAAATTACTCCAGCAGTTTGTTTAAAACGAACACTCCCAGGCCATATTCCCAGATATTCAAATTCAGGAGACTTGGGATTAGCCCAGGAGTTTGCATTTGTAATTAGCAACTTGGCTATGTCTGATGCAGGGCAGATGGCCCACTTTGAGAAAACTTGAGCTAGTGGGCGCTCAGGGTCTCTTCCCTATTCTTCAACAGTGTTCCCAACTGAACACTGATACTATACTACAAGATGGTGACAGGTGTGGTTTTTTTTTAAAAAGTGTGTTTTAGAAAAGTTGTTTGCAGGATGTTTTCATCTTTGTCAAAGTGCCTTCTGTGATTCTGGATCCAATAGTTTTTCTGACTCCCAATATTATCCTCATTCTCCAAACACCACCTCTTTTCCAAGCTTACCATTTACCAAGGACTTTACTATTTAGTGAGGCCCTGATAGGCATCATTAGGGCTACCTATTGCTGAGTTATTTACTGCCTGACTTTTACATTCAGAACTTGTTCATGGCCTGCCATCTTACTCTAGTCTTCCCTGAACACTGTATTCTCATATACCCTACTACTAAACTAGTTCCACAGGATTACAGATTACACATCTCAGTCATTCTCTGCTGTTATATTTTCTTAGATGAAAGTTCTACATGGCAGTGCTTCCCAAAGTATGTTCAGACTATTTAAAAAGAAGAAAAGAAGATACCATTATCCAAAACATTTGTGTTCTGCATCTCCCTTCTGGTGATACACAAAGTATATTAGCATTTTAAGGTATTTGAGAAAAACAGGGATAAAGAAACATGTAAAAGTTTTTAACACCATCATTCCTGAATTTATTTTATCAAATAACACACTATTTTAAAAAACCACACCTGTCACCATCTTGTAGTATAGTATCAGTGTTCAGTTGGGAACACTGTTGAAGAATAGGGAAGAGACCCTGAGCGCCCACTAGCTCAAGTTTTCTCAAAGTGGGCCATCTGCCCTGCATCAGACATAGCCAAGTTGCTAATTACAAATGCAAACTCCTGGGCTAATCCCAAGTCTCCTGAATTTGAATATCTGGGAATATGGCCTGGGAGTGTTCGTTTTAAACAAACTGCTGGAGTAATTTTGATAACCTCTAAAGTTTTGAAATTACTGTGCTAGGTACTAACAGCAGCCAGAGCGTAAATTACAAAAGCTATGACTATTTTCCTTCCGTTACCATTGAGGAGGATTTTTAAACCCATAGCCTTTGGTTTTACTGTGAAGCACATTGATGTAGTAGTGAGAATCATGCCCTAAGTCTGGGTTTACCAGAAATTCAGCTTTCGAATCACATCCTTCCCAAGTCCCTGTCAGCTGTGAGCAATAGCAAATCATTTTACCAGTAGCTCAGGAACCTGTGAATGGATTCTGTTCACAGCTCTAACACTGATGGTGGGGAGTCATTCCATTTCCTCATTGAAAACGACTGTTGGCAATCCCCAAGCTGGAAGGATGATCTAGAGAAGCCTAGTACATTTCTATGTGGCACAGGATCAGAGCAGCCACAGCCCACCAGGTGTGCCCTGAGAGCTCATACTAACTCACTCTTTTCTGTATATTTGTTTGTTCAGAGAAGTCATTACCATATCTCTTTGTACTTTTCTGCTAAGTAGCTCTGAAAACTTTCAGGGAGTTTTTCAGATGAACCTAAGTGTATAATCAATCCTTCATTATGGTTTTAAATCCAGAATGAAAGTGCATCGAACTTGACACATGTAAATAGTAGAAAGTTTGTTTGTGCAGGTGTATAGTTTTAGTTTTCTTTCTTTTAACATTCTTGCTTTTTAGAATTATTCTGCTAAATAATATTAACTTGTTCAAAAGTGTATTCACATTTTTTCCTTGATCATGATGTTCATTGACATTTGGTTTTCTAAATAAAAAAGAAAGTTTGATTACTATTGAAGAAAAGTTGAGGGGAACACCTCATTGTGAAATAGTTGGTTATATTTTGATATGTTAAGTTGTTGCTTTTCAATGTGTAAAAGACTTTTCCTCTTGGGATTATTTTACAGTCTACCTCTAACTAAATTTCCTTCCTGACTTCTGAGTGTATTGAATGCTTGCATTTGCCACCCTTGGGGGAAGGAAGCACCATGAAAATGCTGTTCTTGAAAATTTTTACCCAACTACAAACTGTTTTACCTGTTTATTTGTGTTTATTTTCTTGCCAGTATGTTTCCAGAACGTTCACATTAGCTCATATCACCTTAGCAACCTCATCTCTGTCAAACATCCTTGCCCTTGCCCTTGCCCTTGCCCTGGCCTCATTATCAGCATTAGCCAGTCAGTCACCTGTTCGGGAACCAAGGGTACCCTAGCCTGGCATGATATCCACTCTTCAAAATCGTGCAGTTTGAAATAGATTTTGTCATGCTGCGCTTACGGGCCAAAGCACCCAGAGGTGTAACAAACACTTGGTATTTAGCTATATGTTAGGGCAACAGATTCCGAATCTTCCCCCATTCAGTGTGTCTGCTGAGGTCTTCCTGAGTCACCTCCCAGTCTCTGATATGTGAAAGAAGCCTAAAAGCCCACCATCTTTCACATATCCTTCCTGCTTGCCCTGTCTGTTGGAGTTTGATGTCATTTGTTGCTTCTCTTACCTCACATCAGTTCTGTTCAACAACTTTTTATTGAGCACGTGCTAGGTGCTAAGAATAAAAGATTACTAAGTCAGTCATGATTTCTGTTCTTAAGGAGCTCACTATGGAACAGAAGTTTACAATAGAGGGTGATAAAAGGTGTGCTCAGCGTTCACTGGGTCATAATGCATGACACCTGATTTGTGAGGTCAGGTGTGGTGGGACATATGCCTGGACAATAGGCAAGGAGTCCAGTCACCAAAGATAGTATATTTCATCCAGTGCCATCAAGAAGCTCTGAAAGATCAGAGTGGTGTTTCAGATTGTACCATCTAGCAGCTGTATGAAGAATGGATTTAGTGGGAGCCAGAAGTAGTACTAGTTAAGGAGAGCCAAGGAGAGTCGTAGTAGTTAAGGAGAGAAGTGGCAAGGACTTGAACCAAGGAGAGTTTTAAGAAATAGATGATGATGCAAATGAAAACTGTGCCCCTTCCCAATCTTTTGGGTTAGATCCTTTCTGGGAATTTAGGATGTAATCAGAATCAGATGTAGGTCGACATATTCCCTTGTATTATAAATGTTGATTGACATCCTCTACTCCATGGAAGCAGTACCGCTCTGTCCCCATTGCTGGTCTCATTTTCTGTTTCCATAGGAGAAGCGCTACTTGGTCCCCATAGCTGGTCCCAATTTCGGTTTCTGTCTCCCATACTGGCCCCCTGCCTAGCTCCCACTGGCCTGCTTTGCAAGATCAGCATTGAGGTTTATGCTCACCATTCTTAGGAGCTTTTCCTGATAAGTCACTGACAAACATGGTGCATTCACCATGAACTTTACAATCTTCATGATACAAAGTGAAGAATCAACTGTGTTAAGCACATTTCATTGATTCATGGATTAGGATTTCACTTCACTAAATCAATGCAATGAGACATTTCAGTGGGGCAGGGGTGGAGAAAGCAGAGACTGGGGTTTTCTAGATATAGAATCATGTCATCTGCAAATAGGCACAGTATGACTTCCTCTTCCTGTCTGGATGTCTTTTATTTCTTTCTCTTGCCTGATAGCTCTGGCCAAGACTTCCAATACTTTGTTGAATAGGAGTTGGGAGAGAGGGCATCCTTGTCTTCTGCTGGTTTTCAGGGAAGTGCTTCCAGCTATTGCCCATTCAGTATGTTGTTGACTGTGGGTTGGTCAGAGATGCTCTTATTACTTTGAAGTATGTGCCATCAATGCCTAGTAAACCCCATAGTCTCTGCCCAAAAGCTCCTTGAGCTGATAAGCAACTTTAGCAAAGTTTCAGGATACAAAATCGACATACAAAAATCACTAGTATTCCCACACCAACAACATCCAAGCCAAGAGCTGAATCAGGAACTCAATCCCATTCACAGCTGCCACAAAAAGAATAAAATACCAAGGAATACAACTAAACAGGGAGGTGAAAGATCTCTATGATGAGAATTACAAAACACTGCTAAAAGGAGTCAGGGATGACACAAGAAAATAGAAGCAAATTCCATACTTATGGATAGGAATAATCAATATCATTAAAATGGCCATACTGCCTAAAGCAATTTATAGACTCAATGCTATTCCTATTAAACTATCAGTAATATTCTTCACAGAATTGGAAAAAACTAGTTTAAAATTCAGATGAAGCCAAAAATGATCCTGAATAGCCAAGGCCATCCTAATCAGAAAACAAAGCTGGAGGTATCCTGTTACCCAACTTCAAGCTATACTACAGGGCTACAGTCATCAAAACAGCATGGTACTGGTACAAAAACAGACACATAGACTAATGGAACAGAATAGACAGCCCAGAAATAATGCTGCACACCCTCAGCCATCTAATTTTCAACAAAGCTGATAAAAGCAATGGGGAAAGGACTCCCTATCACTAAATGGAGCTAGGATAACTGGCTAGCCATATGTAGAAGATTGAAACTGGGCCCCTTCTTTATACCATAAACAAAAATTAACTCAAGATGGATTAAAGACCTAAATGTAAAATCTAAAAGTATAAAAACCCTGGAAGATAACTTAGGCAATACCATTCTGGACATAGGAATTTGCAAATATTTCCTGACGGAGACACCAAAAGCAACTGCAATAAAACTAAACCAGTGTCTATAAGGAACTTCTTCAACAAATTTACAAGCAAAAAACAAACAATTCCATTAAAAAGTACATAAAGGAAAGAAGATACACATGCAGCCAATAAGCATATGAAAAAATGCTCAACATCACTAATCATTAGAGAAGAGACATTCAAATCAAAACCAAAATGAGATAGCATCTCATACCAGTCAGAATGGCTACTATTAAAAAATCAAAAAATAGCAGATGGTGGCAAGATTGCAGAGAAAAGGGAATGCTCATACACTGCTGGTGGGAATGTAAATTAGTTCAAACATTGTAGAAAGCATTATGGTGTTTCCTCAAAGAATAAAAACAGAATTACCATTTGACCCAGCAATTCCATTATTGGTTATAGGCCCAAAGGAATATAAATTGTTCTACCATAAGGACACATGTGCGCATATGTTCCTTGCAGCACTATTCATGATAGCAAAGACATGGAATCAACCTAAATGCTCATCAGTGGCAGACTGGATAAAGAAAATGTGGTATATATACACCATAAAATACTATGCAGTCATAAAAAAGAACAAGATTATGTCCTTTATAGCAACATGGATGAAGCTAGAGACCATTATTTTTAGTAAATGAACACAGGAACAGAAAACCAAATATTGCATGTTTTCATTTAAAAGTGAGAGTCAAATAATGAGAACAAGTGGACCCAAGGAGAGGAACAACAGATGCTGGGGCCTACTTGAGGGTGGAGAGTGGGAGGAGAGAAAGGATCAGAAAAATAGCTTTGGTTTCTACACCAAACCCCCATGACATGAGCTTACCTATGTAACAAACTTGCACAGGTACCCCGAACCTAAAATATAAGTTAAAGGGAAAAAAAGTAAACATGTTGTAGAAGTCACAATCTATGACAATCTTGTTCTTTGCCTTCTCCATTGCTTCTTAGTAATCTGTAAAGCTATTGTTTCTGATATGAGTCAGTTTCTTTGTCCTTCTCTTTTACATTTCCTCTTTTTTTCTTACCTTTCTTGAGGGAGCCTGAGAGAGCGTTTTAGAATGGGGAATTCTTAAAGAAACCTGCAAAATATATTTTCTCCATTATGTTAAACTCCACAGTAATAAACTTGGTTTAATGCGGTCAGTTTTATCACAGATCAGGCCTCCCTAAGGCGAGGGAGCTCAGCCAGTAATTTGGGAAGGCTTTGAAGCCACATGTGCATGTATACATTAACCTCTAAGACTAACCATAATTTCAATTAACATAAAATAATCTAAAGACATGCTGATTAGACATCGTGTGGCTTGAACAAAGCATTCTGGGCAGGGGGTTGGGGAATAGAGAAGCTTTAACTATTCCTAGCACCAGCAAGCGGGGCTTTCTTTAATCATTTATAACACATTTTCTCAACCTTTTTTTCTTGAGAGATGTTCTCAGAGACTAAAAACAACAAAATTCCAAAAGCTTTTGCTAATTAAAAAGAGAGGAACTGAAACTGTTATAGATTATGTCAGTGAAATCCACATTAAAAAAAAAAAAAAGTAGAACTCCAGATCTCTCTTAAAGTATATGATTTACACCATATTCCAGTAAATTGATGCAGGCCGATAACTTTTCATTCATTTCTCTTGTGTGTCATGTGGGGCATACTTAAAGCAGTTGGTTCTCCTAGGGACAAAGCAGGAAGATTAACTCGAGCCCATGTTGCTTTTTATGATATGTGATTTTGAGTTTCAGAGGAGTCGAGTGCAGTGTGAATCACTGAAGCAACCAGCTGAAAAATCCTCAACCCTATAACAAAAAGCAGATTTTTTTCCATATTTCTTCCAAGTTTTTATTTCACATGCACGTCTGAGATACAAAATATTCTGTAAAATTTTAAGGAAGCCACAGTAGTTCTTACTGTTTGGGGATTTCCCGGAGAGAATAATCGTGTTCAGAATGGTCCTTTTTTTTTGCCAAAAGGTTTATTATGTGGACTGAACGGCTCAACCAAACAGATAACACCATCTCCATTTTATTTTACATGTTATTTACTGGGGTTTCCCTGAAGAAAGCTTAAGAATTCTTTCCCCATGAGTCACTGACCAAGTAATTGTTTTTTTAAAATATAAACTTTTCTTCAGCTGGTCAATTTGGAACACAGTCTTCTCATCTTCTGTTCACTTCAGAGCTGCTTTGCCTTCATCTGTAAATGATCACGTCTATAGCCAAATTGAGCAGTTCGAATGTAGCCAATTTCTTCCCATTTAACACTGAAGTTTGAAAAATCAACAGCCTGGCCGGGCATGATTCAGAGGACTTCATCCTCTGAAAGTGACCTACATAATTATATTTTCATTGCGTTGGCAAAATGCCTTTCCTTGGTTTAATTTCTGCTGGAATTAATGGGATGAGAAATTGCGCCCATATTTTGCCAAGAATTGTGAGTGGTTGCTCTGCCCAGGTTATGTTACCCTTTTACTGTTGTGAGTGGGTCAGAAGGTATTGTCTTCTATTCTCATCTTCTTATTGAACTAGAGGCTGTAATTATTGCCCTTGGTAGTGGCTGAACTTTCTAATTAAATATTGACACCTTCACAAATGTGTTAAAACGAGTGTTAAAGTTGGCTTTTTCCCCACGAAAATGGCCCTATAATTGCAATCTTCTATTCTGAAGGAGAAATGTTGTTTTACAGAATATTTCTGAACCCCTTCCCACCCACTTTCCCAGTGGCTATAAGAAGCCTGCTGTTGCCAACTGAGTGGTCTAGAGTCCCTGCTAATTACCTCCTTCCACAGCTTTTGATTTGGAGCCGAACTGATGGCGCCAGCGGCTGAACCACAGTCAGATCTACAGGCCTCTGATTTGCCAAATGGAATCTATGCAGTTTGTTTCCTTTCTCACAGTGTTTTATGATGAAACACAACTCAAACTGGAAATAGACAAGGAATCACTTCGGAATATTAATGGCTGATGATTTGAATTTTGAAGAAAAATAGCCATCAGAATTCTATACTCCATTACCAACATATACGTATATGTGTACATGTGCTCACAAACAAAATCACAAAATGTGGTTTTCTAAAGAAGCATTCTATTAACTATATTCCATTAAGCATACTAGTACCGAAAGCTTTCAGAACACGTCATATTTTATAGCCTTATAAAGGTTCTATTCTATCTGTTGATCATTAATATGTAGGGTCTCATGTCCATATCAGATGTGCCTAGAGTTTTTCTCTAAACTGGCATTCTTTTAAAATATAGCTTGGAAAAGAAAACATAATTATAATCATAGAGGGAATAAGAACTGTCTTTCTTGAAAGTTCAGAGGCATTAGCCTGAAACCCTAAGAGTTAGTTCAGAGTTTCTCAGTTTCTCATTTCATAGAAAAGAATTAAACAAAAAGCTTTAGTTTCATCACAGTTAAAAATGCTTAGTTCTCAAAACATATTTTCTCAGCTGTGCCTTGCTTTCTTATTTGAGGTTTCTTCAGAAAGGGAAATTGATTATATTAGAGAAAATAATGTTGGAAGACAAAACAGTTCTCAGCCAAGTGAGAATGAAGGGCTTCCTAAGTGAACTAATCCCTTCTCTCCCTATTAATTTGGCTCCAAAGTCAAGCACATCAAAATGGAAAGTAGTTCTCATTCTTTTTATTGATGTGAAGTCAAAAATTGTGCATAATTTTAAAGAGCAGATAATCGAAATCACACATACATATACATACATACTCATGCACACACACTGTTACCCATTAGAACAAGTCTTCTTTATCAAATACCTGACTTTTAAGTGTATTTGTGCCACTTGGTTTACTTATTCATTATGTAGACATTTAGTTAGCAACTTCCATGTGTCCGGCATCATGCTTGATTCTGGGCATGAAATAATTCCTGTTCCCAAAGAGTTCCCAGTTTAGTGGGAGACTGATAAGAACATCATTTCACATCACCTTGTAATATAACTGCTATCATCGTTATGTTGGGAGGTAGAGATGAGAGGTACCTAAATTATATTTTCCTAACAAGCAAAGATGTAGATTAGCAAATGCTTTGAAGAGAAAGTGACTTTTGAATGGTCACTTCAAAAGTAAGAATCAGGAAGAAAGTTATGGAAAGGAGAATGCATCCCAGACAGAGTAACAGTATAAGTAAAAATTCAGAGAAATGAGAGTTTATTGGCATAACTGAAGGTCCATAGCTATGGCTGCATGAAGTTCATGTGAAGATGTGCAGTGAAGACTGAGGGGCCAGGGAGGTAGACAGAGAACAAATCGTGCTGGGCCTTGTGTGCCAAGGGCTGGAAGACTTTATCTGAAGAGCACTGTGGAATCAGTGAAGACATTTAAACATGGGATCATCTTTATATTTTAATAAGAGTGTTATACTAGGAGTGAGTAAATATATAGGATGTAGGACTGACGACTAAGATACTGTTGCAATAGGTAATAAACGTTGAAATGGGGATAGACAGACTTCTATTTTAAACAGAATGACGGATCAGACACCCTCATAGACATATATACACATTTATAGTTTAAATGATGAAGAAGATAGATCAAATTTGTTTTACATGCACTACCAAAATGAATTAGAAGGAAAAAATCCATAGAAGTCAGAAAATGACATGAAAGCAGGAAACTAAAGCACTGGTTTTCATCCTGAGGATTTCACCCAAACTTTGGCGATCTTGTGCTTCCATCAAGGTGGCCAAATAATGCCTGGGAAATAGGTGTTAAGCTTAGTACATTCCCAATTCCAAAGACTCCTAACAGGAGCCTGTCACACATGCTGGTACTGGAAAAACTCTATCCTAGTCTAAGAATATACTAAAAATAAAACAAATATCCAGAAGAATGCAGCCAGGAAATTATCTTGTATTAACCTTGGCAGTAAATAAAAGGGGAGTGATGGGTGGTGATCTGCCTTTAAACTCTATAGCCACAAGTTTGCCCCCATTTGAGTGTAAGGTCTGAACTCACACTACATGTGTGTTTGAGGATCTCAAACCTCAAGTACACAATTTAATTCTCCTTGGTTAGTACTACCCTCAGAGAAACAAGCAGAAGCCCCCCTACCCACCACCAAAAAAATTATTTCTTCTGTGTAACAATGCAAATTTGACCCAGGCCTTAACTCTCCAAGATAGAGTTCTATGGCAAATGAATAGCTTGCAAAGAACAAAGGAAGGAAGGAAATAGGAAATAGGCCACTACTGAGAACAGGAGAAACAACAGGGTGTGAAATCAGACCTTCAGAGATGAGATATTTACAATTTTCGAGTTATTAGGTACAGAAATAAAAAGATGCTTAATATGTTTAGAAATAAAGAAGTTTTAAGTATGAGAAAAAAAGATCAAGCGGATTGGGGGAATGACTTCTAGAAATAAAATATAATCATTGAAATGAAAAATTCAATTAAAGGAGTCAATGAAGCAGATTAGATATAGCTGAACAAAGAATTAGTAAACTGGAAAATCTGTAGTGATATGAATACACTGACCAGAATAAAGGCCAAGCCAGAATAAAATCCAGAAATAAAAAGATTGAGATCATAGATTGTGTTAGATGAGTTCTAACATATTTCTAATCAGAGTTCTAGAAGGAAATAGTAGAGAGAATAGGGAAAGGCAGTATTCAAAGACGACTAACAGAACATTCATAACAGCACTGTTTGTAATAGTAAAAACCTGGAAATAACCTAAATGGCCATCAGTGGAAGGGCAAATTAGTAAATTGTAGTGCATTTATACATTGGAGTATTATATAGCATCCCAAACAAGTGAACTCCAGTACATTCAATGATATGCATGAATTGGCAATATAGGTAAAAGAAAATTATATAGAATATATTCTTTTTATGAAACTAAAAATAACTGATAAAAATAACTCTTTAAAACTAAATATAGATGCAATAAAACATAATAAAAGGAAAGTAAGGGAATGATAATTATTCTCGCTGATAGTTACTTTGAGTGGGAGAGGCAGGGGGCTGAGTTGGCAGATGGTATTATATGATACTGTATGAATAGATGCAGACGAAAGTGTGCCATGAACCAAGGATTATAGTTAATCCAACTCTGTATACTAAAAGTACATTGAGGAAGTAGGAGGAGAGAGAGAGATTGAGAATTTTCTAAAATTGTCGAAGTCTAACAATTCTTAGACTCAGGAAACAAAACAATTCTCAAATAAGATTTTTAAGAAATGATATATAATAATAAGTAACAGCAAGACACATCATAGTGAAACTACAGAACACCAAAGAAAAAAAGATCCTAAAAGAAGCCAGAAAGCTAGATCACCTACAAAGGAGTGGAATTAGATGGACTGCTGATTAGTTTAACCTGTGCAATATTATCCAACGGATGAGTGGTAGAGCCAGGATTCAGATCCATGTCTTCTGATTCCTATGCCTCTGTTCCTTCTAATACTCCACCAAAAATTTTCACACATTTATGTACAGAGTATTTTGTGTACTGAAATAAATGTAAACCAAAAAAGCAATGGAAAGAAGAAACCCAATAAAAAGAAAAGTTAGTGTTATCTAACACATGAAAAATGTTAAAAATTTAACATTTTTCATGTGTTAGATACATGTTAAAATTTACATGTATTTAGGTACAAAAGAGACAAGGGAATTAGCATTTGTTAAATTCCTAAATATGTGCCAGGAATAGTTCTGGTGCTTTAAAAAAAAATCTCATTCAGTTATCATAACAACTATTTCCGAGTGGGAGTTCTTATTTCCATTTTGTGGTGGAAAAGACCAAGGCTTGGAGAGATTACATGATTTACCTGATTTCAAAAGCTAGTAAATGGTAAATTCAAATTCTGGAAAGGTGCGACCAGTCCCACCTGACCTTTCATCTTCCCAGTAGCATTGTCAGTAAATGAATAATGTGATTTATATTACCTAAGGTGTCCCAAACAGAGCACTTTCTCTGGCAGCCTTCTGAGACCACCGTTCCCAATGTCAGGGGTTACTACCCCCAGAGACATGTCCAGGAATGTTAGTTTTTCCTTTGCACTTTTCTAGGCTTCTTTCCCACTTGGATGCTGTACAGATTCCTCCACCACATTTGATCGTCCATTTAAAGTACTATATGCTGACTATTTTCTAATGGTTCTAGGGTTTTGAATCCTTGCTATTACACTTACTAGACAAATTACTAAATCCATTTGCGCCTCAACTTCCTCATATGTAAACTGGGATAATAACACACCTTTTGAGGATTCTCAAAATGATTAGCTGAGAAAATGAAATCCATAAAGCTCTTAGTTCAGTCCCTGACACTTGGAAGTTTTCAGTAAGTGACTACTGCTGCCATTATTAGACCCTTTGCAGGTACGGAGACAGCTTTTACAGTCAGGGGGAATTCATTTTGTCTCCTAGTTTGCCTAAGAATAAGTGATCCATCTTTATTTATTCTGCTGATTGTGATTTGATATAGTCTTGGACCTAGTTATTATTAATTTTAGCATATGTTAATAAGAAAACTAATTATAAAATATCCTGTTCTGAATTTCATTTCAAGATAATGTGATATAGCAATACATGATCAAATATCTATTTTCTAAATTGAGATTTTAAAAATTCCCAAACTTCATCCCCTGAGTTGAATTCACTAGAATGAAATAAATGAAGACAATGTTCACTAAGCTTCATGTTAATTGGATCAATTTGGCCAAAGACTATTTTTGCCTTTAGGATTTATTATTCTGAATTAAGTGGTTATATGGTTGAGTGATTATGTAAAAAAATAATATTATTTATACAATGATATGTGAAGAGGATTGCCATAATGCCAGCAGTTAAAAACACAGAAGCACCAAGCCCTCATGTATATAGAAAACTCGTGCTAAGGCCAAAAGAAGCAGAAGGAGAGTCAGAAGAAATATACCAAAGTGGTAAACATGTATGCTGTGCTATATGTGTCCACATAATACATACAAAATGCTAAATTGGTATAGATTTCTGAAAATAAAAATGCCTATTCTTTTTTCAAATTGTGCAAACCTGATAAGCCTACTAGACATATACATATATATCCTTTTAACTAATCACTTTATCATTTTTTTTCCAACAAAGAAGATGATAAATGAAAGTCACCTTCTGGGTGATTAGTGGCAGTTTACTTGGAGTTTCAGTCCGTCCTCAGGACTTTTTGGCATAGTAATAACATTGCAAAGTTGCTCACATTTTTCATACCCTTCCATTTTATCTCGTGTGTGTGTGTGTGTGTGTGTCTTGTATGTGGAATATTCTTACAGCTAGTGACTTAATATGCTGATGAACACAGAGAGCTGAATTTTATTTTATTTTTTGCAAACCAATATTTTGTGCCATTTGATTATTTAGGTGGTATTCAGCCTTTTCAAAGATTACTTAACTGTCATGGTATCACTACAGAGCAAGAAAGGAAATTCTGTAGTTAGCGTAGGAGAAAAAATAACGTAAAACAATTCTTCAAGGAACCTAGCAATGCAATAAAGTATCTAGATAATATTTTAGAATATCAGAGCCTGGGGTATGCTAATGGAATCACAGGAGAAGAAAAAAGCTCCAGTTCTCACTCACATTAAAAGTGCTCTCTTTTACACAAGACACAATTCATAAAATCTTTTTATATCAGCAGGGAACTCATCTATCTGCATATACATGGAGGCAGGCGGCTGTTAACAGCATAGCATGACACTGCTGAACAGTTCAGGATGCAGTATAAGCAATATCATTCTATCATTCCCAACTGAAACAACATCAGAAAATGTAGGCAGGCTAAATAGAATTATCCAAAATGGAGCCCGTCTGAAATTCCAAGTCTCCCAGAGACAAAAGTACTATTCACCTCTTCTTCCTTTTTATGACTGAAATTCATTTGCATCCACTGACATCCTTTAAATTATTACCCTCCTGGGAAAGTCTGCAACCCTTGTAGAACACTCATAAACATTCAGTTGTTTCTGATCAGACCTGTGTTGTTTGTAGTTCTCCTGACTCATATTTTAGTATCTTAGGAAGGAAAATTTAGTGCCAGAAATGTTTACCATCTATATTCTCTTGGTTTCTGAGACTTCCCATGGCAATTTAAAAAATTTAGATATCCATTATACCTTTTGCTTCAAAGGTCATAATTCCAGAAGTATGACTCTTATCTGACCGTTTAGAATGATAAATCTAAGAAATTTTTGTGTTCCAGAGAATGAATACACAAAATGGGAACTAGTGAGTTCCAAAGCTTCAGCTATAGAATAATTGATGACTTTCTCCAAATATTTGTTAAAATTTTAATATAATGAATGCTAGGATTTTTTTAAAGTAAACTTTTTTAGCAATAAGAATTTAGCACTTCCAAAGCAGCCACATGGTCTGTTGCCCAGGACTCCCTTAAAAATTGCTTTGCTGAGGCTGTTCAACATCTGTCAGCATTTTCTGCATAAACCATTGGCTCAAAAAAATTCTTCAGGCTGAAACTTGATATATCAGGTCTCAGCTTAGGAGTTTTTATGTGTTTTCAGGAAAATAAGTTCGGGTGTTTTCAAGTTAGTGCTAGAGGAGAAACACATTCTGATACATCATTTCAAGACACCCTTTTATTTTATACATGGGTAAAAGGAAAACAGACTTCTACCCAACTAAACTGGACAGAAAATATCTAAACAATTGTTGTGAAGTTTTCTTTACACTGTATTGCTAAACAGCATGTCTTTATTGGAACTATGTGACTACATTCTTCATAGAATGGCATACGGAACTCTGCCCAGATTTAATGCTGGAGGTCAGAATGTGCCCACCTCCTGGCAGCTGAGGATGAATGGCTTAAGTGACAAATTCCAATCCGTCAGCTTCCCAGATCATTGTACAGCCGAAGGAGACTAATACAATAAACAACGGTTTGCCAAAAGGCATCGTGATCCACTGGTGGATTGTGGTTTTACACAGCTTCAACATACATTATCCTGACGTCTAAAATTACATCTCAGAGTACAGCTGTGTGTGTAATACTGGACTTCATTCCACTGGATGATCCCGTGTAGTCCACTTATAACAGGAATGCACTTTTGAACCTAAAGCTGTCACTACAAATCTCACTGTGAGTGTTAAGAATTCATGAAGAAATTCCAATTTATTGGTTTGCAAGGATTTGCCTATGAAGGTAGATTGTATCTTAAAATTGCCATTCCATTAAAGGCTAAAAAAGTCATTTCAATGACTAAAGTTCTTACATCTTTTAGTTGACTATTTGTAAAGTGAACTTTTTTTTTTTCTTTTTATATGAGTGTTAACTGGAAATAGGCAAGGAATGAGCAGGACTTTAACATTCTAGTCCTCTGTGTCACAGAATTTATTTGAACTATAGAGTCCCTAAATCACTACAGCATAACCCTCAGGGAAAATAAAAACTCAAAAATATATAAACAAACTGTACTAAAATTGAGCTACTGAGCACCTTAGTATACTTGCTTGCCTTTAGTTAACATATTTTAAACAATAAGGGTATGTCTTTCGAGGCTGTCTGGGGTATACCTGTGGTTTTAAAAATACCAAGTGACTCACCTCCAATAGTTACAGTGGTAAGGAAAAAATTGTTACCTCTTTCCTTTGGTGATTCTGGTACACGTTTGGAAGATACAGCTCAAAATAATCCATACCCTGGGCCTCTGGCCTCCAATATACTAATGTCTGCTCTCTGGAAGACCCATATGCACTCCTGTCCTCCAAATCCTGAGTGATCCAGATCCTTTGGAGGACTTAAGTAAATAAAAATTAAGAGCAAAACAAATGGTCTTGAAAATCCTTTCCAGTAGACACAATCAAACACAACAGGGATCTGATCATTTCACTTTCCTAAATTTTCTGTTTCCCCATTTAGCACAGTGGAGGAGGACATCTGAGATGACTCTTCTTTTTCAAATCCCCACCTCAAGGCATTCTCCTCACACTTCCGCCACCACATACACCCCTGATGCTTCATCCACCAAGCAGCCATATCCACAGGCCATAGGCACACCATCCTCTGCCCCATTTCTGCACCTTTGCATGTGTAGTTCCTCCTGTCTGCAAGATGCTCTCATTTATTCTATACCTGATGAACATCTTCCTACCCATCAAAACCCAGATCACTCTCTGATACATTCTTTCTGCATTCCATGGAATATATAGATTTGACTGTTACTGGTTTAAAATCAAATTTGTCGTCCTTTTTCACAACCATCCTAAGGTTTATGCCAGTCTCTTCCCTATCTCACTAATAATGAAATTAAGATTTGTAGATAGGAGATAAGATGACACATATTAAAAGCACTCAGAAAGCTAAGGGTTTTTCTTCAGAGCTTTTATTCATTTTTGCATCTAATGTTGAAAACAAGTAAAAATATATACAGAAGAGCCCCTAGCTGAAATGTATTCATATGGCCCCCTGACCCAATCACAGATTCTTCTATTTCAACAGAACTTTCTTTCCCACAAATATAGGAAAATGTCCCAATTTTCCTGACTGATTTGTGCTTATTGATCACTGAACTTAGAGCTTGGAAACTTGGATTTCCATTTTGTGAACGCTCTCAATTTATTGTATGACCTTAGAAAAATTATGAAACCTTTCAGACTCTTAGCTTTTGAAAAAGCAAATAATAAGTCTACTTATATCGTGAAGTTGGCCTGAAATTCAAAACAAACTATATAAGTAAAACAACTTGAAAACTGTATGCCGGTACATTCATACAAAGTATATATTCATATTTATATGACTAGTATACAGTATTATTATCAGTATCAAAGGAAACTAAAAGTCTACAGTATATGGAGCCCAAATAAAATTTGGCCAAAAAGAATACTTAGGATGTAAACTGCTTTCAGTTTCAACTTTTGATTCCACTTACTCATGATTCACAGAGAGCTTTGTAAGAATCAGTAATTCTCTGAAATACGTAATAATAGTGCTAACTCGGAGGTACTTAGGACATAAAGGTATTGGGGGGTGTGTGTGTGTGTGTGTGTGGAAGAGAGAGAGAGAGAGAGAGAAAGAGAGAGAGACAGAGAAATAAGACATTTTTGCTAAAGAATATCTGGAGAAAAAAAAGGCCAAGGACAAAATGTTGTAGAAAAAACTGGATTCTTGAGTTCTTGTCTCATGATCAGGAAGAGTCAGGCACGCAGACACTTTGAAGGATGAGAGGGAACAGAATTAATTGGGAGAAAAGGAAAAATTATCAGCAAAGTGAGAGGGGTTCCCGTTAACAGGCCCCCATTTCACAGATTGAATCCTGGTTTATCACACAGGAATAGAAGAGGCCAGGCTCCTTCCCACTGCAACTAGCACCAACTTCCCGAGGCTGCAAGGCTGCAGTCCTCTCGGTGCTCAGGCCAGTGGGAGATTCTCTGGGGACTTTCCCCCTTATCTTCCTCCTGCTTCTATCACAATGAGAACTATCAAATCTTTATTATTCTAACCTGTAATAAGTCCACAAAGACATGTGGAGTTTGATTTCTAGTATTTTTTTTTTAGACTGGCTATCTTGACTTCAAAATATCTAGGAATATTAAGGACAATGTGACAATTGCTGTTTTAAATTCCTGACTGAGCACACAGGAGGATGAGAAATTCCTGGGTAAGAAAATAAAAAGGGAGCTGGAAAGCAGAGGGTTGGCCTATGGTGAAGCCACAGCTGTCCTTGGGGCATTTGCTATCACTGCACACAAGAGCTTTGGATGTACTTAAACATATGGAGCTAGGAGAAAAGACTTCAGCCCGAAAAAAAATTGGGGAATTGGAACCAAGACCACTATAGTAAGCCAGGACACTTACAGACCTACACCTTCAGTGAAAATGGTGAATCAAGAAAAATCCGCTTGCCATTAAAAGGAGAAAGTGAGAAAAGTTACTTGTCTTGGCCTGCATTGTGAATGGAAGGAGAGAAAAGTCTTTGAGAATCCATTTGTATAGGTTCCTCATTCTGTTATTTGAGATTCAAATTTGTAACACTTACATGGGCAAACAGAACCAAAGCTGAGAAATTAACTTAAAGTGGACCAAAGTTGGAAGCAATCCTGGGAGCCTATAGAAACATAAATACTCTCTGGAGCGACACACCCTCAAATCAGATCTAATAGAAGCCCAGCTAAACTTGAATACACAATCCAACATTTAAAAGGACACACACACACAAAAAGCCATCATGAGTAAGTCAAGAGAATAGCTAACAGTAGAAAAGATTTTGGACTATGTTTAAAAAGTTTAAAGAAATAAAAGAGCAAATGATAAATTTGAGAAAGGAACACTTTTTTAAAGACAAGGCATATTTTTAAAATAGCCAAATAGAACTTGAAAAATGAAGTGCAGTTATTGAAATTAAAATTTTATGAATAGATTAAACAGCTGGAGAGTGACTACATAAAATAGGTTCTACACAGTGGTGTGCTGATAGATGTTTAATAAGTAGCTGTCCAGAATGGGGGAAAGCCCTGTTCTGTAGCATTTGCTAATTTCCATGGTGTGAATGCTCCCACCATTGGTAGCCAATTTTAAACTACCAATGTGACGTCAGTGAACTGGGAAGAGACGTGTACAATTGGTTCTCATGAGCTGGTATAAACCAGCTCCTATACACGATTGGATATATAACTGAATAAATTACCCAGAATGCAACACAGAGAGATGGAAAGATAGGAATGCATATAGGACATGAAGGACAGGCTGTGAAGGTCTAATATATGTTTAATCATCATTCTAGAGGAGAATAGGAGAATGACTAAAATGTTTCCAGAATTGATGAAAGTCATGAATGCTAAGATCTAGGAACACCACAGATAACATCCAGACACACATTATAATGAAACTGCAGAGCACCGAAGTCGGAGATAACCATAAAAGCATCAAGAGAAAAAATATATCAACTACTAAAGAACAACAGTTCGGACTTCTTAAGAGCAAAAGTGGAAACCAGAAATAATGGAATCTTCAAAGTGCAGAGGGAAACACTGCCAGGCTAGAGTTGAATACCTAGTTAAAGGATTGTTTTAAAGTGAGGCCTAGTAAAGACACTTTCGGACAGCAAAAACAGTTTGCCATCAAAGGTAAAAGGAACAAAACAAAAAAATGTACTTTAGGAAGAAGGAAAATGATCCAGAAGGAACATGGACAAAGAAGTGGGTAAACATTTAGGTAAATCTAAGCCAATATTAAAACAATAAGAATAATAGTAATGTATGGTGATTAAAAGCCATCTGAACAGTTTTATTTTCTCACAAATACTAAACAGCTTATTGTGCACTTAATTTAATTACATTGCCATGTAGAAGTTTTAACCATATTTTATTCATTTTTGACTTATAAAACAATCAGGAAAAAACAGTAAACATTGTGATTAAGATTTACTTATTTTAATCCAGGTTATACTTTGCAAACATACTGAAAATTTTACTGGGTTTTAAATTTGTAATGAAAGAGCCATAGATTCCCCAGAATTTTTTTTAAAAATGTTGTTGATCTTGCACGTTCTGTTATATGATTCCAGGTCATTACTTAAGCAAGGATTTCCAATTTAGGCTGAGCTGGGAAAGACATTATTATATTAAAGTTTATGGTTGTGAAAACTTTACCCCCACAACACTGGAAGTACAGGACCTTTGTTTCTCCCTACCCACATGATGGTGACTTTTTACCACTAGGAGAGTTATGTACTCACTGTGACTCACAGAAAGAGATAAGGTTACTTTATACTATCTCCCAATAAATGCAGCCAAGGATCCTTGGAGAAATTCCAGGACTGGAGCAGAGAAAGTACAAGATGAGCCTGGAATGTCTCATGATGCCAGAAAGTGAGGAAGTGCTCAAAACCTTATGGGGAACATGTGAAAAAGATACAAGAGGCAAATTACAGGAGGCTCCCAATGACTAAATCTGGGACAATTTCAGACATAAAATAACAATAGTAATGGATTACAATCCATAGAATAAAATAAGAATCCATACTTACATAAATAGACAGTTGAATGAGTAATTATATGAAGGAGAAGGGAAAGCTATTCCTCACAATTAATTAATTTAGAAGAGAAGATTGAAATTTAAAAATCACCATTCGCAAAACATCACAGTAATAGTTTCTCTTAAGAATCATCAATGTATGTTAAAATGAGTAGGTAAAAGTATGATGAGAAATAGGATATTCACATAGCCTCAAATATCACCAGCACAATATTTATTAATTTCAAAGGAGAAAAAATAGAAACTTTACAGTGGAGAAACCTGAAAGACACCATCTTAACCAAATGATCAAAGTTAACATCACTAGTAGTGAGACAGATCGACATCACATGTCTCCTGATGTAATGCACTGAGAAAGACACACCATTTTTATGGGGTGTTTTTGCTAAAAATGCACAGCCTGAAATTAATAACAAGGAAACATCAAATTCAAGGACACTGTACAAAATAACTGGTCAATACGGTACAAAATTATTAGGGTCATGAAAGATGAAAAAATACTGAGGTATTGCTCCAAATTAAAGGAGACTAAAGAGGCAAAACTAAATGCAATATATGATTGAGGATTAGATCCTGGGCCATAGTATTATAATGTCAATTTCCTTATCTTCATCATGGTTGTGTAGTTTTGTAAGATACTAGCATTCGAAGAATCTGGATGAAGGATATACAGGAATTCTTTGTATTAATTTTCAGCCTTTTAATAAGACAAATTATTTCAAGATGAAAATTATTTTACAAATCAAAGATAGTGTTATGATAGTTTCCTTAAACCTCTCCATCCTCCCATATTCTAAGAAAGGCCATTTATTAGTTACCTCCTTTCCTAGTTCTATCCACAGACATCAATGCATGGCTTCAGGAAAAGTGGGCCAAGTGCAATGCTGAAAAGGAAGGAAACAGTTTGAGTCTGAAGCACAAGGTTCCTACTGTGCTGAATCAGTGTGGTAGAGGCTATTAAAATGCCATCTTTTCCTACCTCCCACTCCTCTCCTTCCTCTGCCTTCATACCCTACATCCCAGACCGCTTTTAATCCTATTGGGAGGGTATACACAGAGAAATAAAGAGAAAATAATAATGAATGGCTGTGTTCTTTGGCACATGAATAGCAGTTTCCCTTTCAGGACTTTAAGAATAAAAAATGAGAGGCTTTAAATCTTGCTAACTTGTGCAAGAATGTGCGCATGTGTGTATGTGTGTGTGCGTAGGTAAAAATGTAAACTACCACTATGGAAAGAACAATGCTGGCTTTTAAAATCTACTAAAGTAAAAGAAATAATTATTCCTGAATAAGGTATGTCAAATACCAGTGGGAAGAAAGAAGAGCGGGTTATTTTGTTTAGAGCTGGATGAATTAGGAAAATCCCTTTTTACAGCTAACTCAGAGATGAGCTGTTGTTGCCAAGATGTGGTTTATCAAACATCTAGGCTATCTCACAGGATGTGAGTTGGTTTAGCTTTGTAAAATAGCTCTATTTTTATTTTAGCCAAATCTCTACAAGACTCTCAGTCAACTCCCTCCCCCACTAGAATGAAACAGCAACAACAGCAGCGAAACCTGACTGAAACAGCAGAGTAAATGTTGGCCAGAAGCCTGCTGTGATCCAGCCTGGCTTTTAGAAGGAGTCTCTCTGAGTTTGATTCATTGCTTCTCACAAGCCAGCTCCAGACTGCTTTTCTTGAGATAAAATAAGTTGTAGAAGTATAAAGGGATTGTTGCCACTGGTAATTTTTTTTACTTAAGATAATAAAAAGCACACAAAATTTCCATGCTCATATTTGACTCCTTTCCGGGTCTCCCTTCCTGATTCTAACACACTGTGGAAATGGTGCAAGGAAAAAAACCACAGACAGAGTAGTCGGTGTGATTTCATACCACATGACACATTACTTGTGCTTCTTCCTGGAGCAGTCTGTTTTCTGTGAGCTGGCTTCACTCTGGGTTATTACTTGGCATGGTGGGATTTCACCTGGTTGCCCCTTCTGTGGCTCAGACAGGGCCTGGGACATCACTGAATTTACACTGAAAATCAGATGGGCATCTGAACAACTCCCATAACACACACACACACACACACACACACACACACCACACACTTAATCAGCATCAAGTAGTGCAGTTTCCTTTATAAGTGATGGGAGCTGCTGGCTGTTGTTGTTTTTGGCTTGAGGCCTTATAGACCAGCCAGCCGTTGTGTAAGCATGGTCTGTCTGAATTGCTTTGGGGCTGTCTTCTTAGAAGTCTTCTTGCTGTTCATTATTTTGCCAGCAAGCCATTCCTGTTACTTTTTTTTAGATTCCTCAATCTATGTTTTCTCTACTGCAAGATAGTAAAATGTAGAGAATCAGGGATCCCTTTAAATCTGGAAGTTTTTTTTGGGGGGGTCTTAATTTAATTTGAGATTGGCATTTAAAACCATTGTAGAACTTGTGAACTTGCTAAGTTTAAACTACAGTTTGGAGTAGGGGTTAATAACCAAGCTGTTCTTCTCATGCTGTTTTAAAAACTTCTGGTGTATATGCCTTTTTATTTTTTACTCATCATACAGTCTATTCAGAAAAATATAAAAAAATTAAAAAAAAAACATTAAGTAGCTCTTGGCAGAAGGTCAAAACCAGCATTTCAGGGAAGGTATTTAAAAGTCTTTTAAGTGTAGGCTATTTGTATAAGCAATATCTGCACGTTTCTTATGACTGGGAGGGACTATTTTCACAGTCTTTCATGGAAATATTTCTAGACAATTTTCTGCGGCTCTTTTCCCTGAGCTCATTTATTTGCTTTTGCTTCAGAACACAGCATTTTAATGAGCAGTTTTATGAGCCTAACCTGCGTTCTGCAAGCTCCACATGACTGGATTCCTGTTGCATATAACCTTTGCCCTATTTTCCATTAAAACACAAGACTTTCCTATAATCAACTGTATACTATGACCTTGGAGGAAAAAAAATGCAACAGATAGTTTAGTCTACTATTTAGTCTACTTTAGCACATTAAAATTGATTTTTAAAAAATAGTTGTTTCCTTGTAGTTTTTAAAAGTGTATGTATTAATATTTTCATCACAAATTTATTTATTTTGTAAGATGCCTAATTCAATATTACCATATCCCTCTGAGTAAATAACTCATTTAGCTATCTTTATAATCCACTGAGGGATGTACAAAGGCAAGATGAACCCCAAATCATTTTGGAATTATGAAAAATCAAAACAAAATAAAATGCAAAGTGTTCTATCTCCACTTGGTCTTACATATAATAATAAGTGTCAGGAAGTTCCTTCTTATTGCAAAGCTAAATCATCATCTGATACATTTTGACTCCTCTTTGTGCTTTAATTCAAATGTAAAAAAAAACTATTTTTTACTTTATACATAGTATCCTACTATTTTTATATAGAATAACTTTCTCTTCTATACCCTGAGACATCCAAATTTGTTTACTTTTTCCTCCAGGTTTCACTTCCAGTATTTTAATCAGTTTTCTTAATATCTGCTAAATATTCAAGCTCTCCCTTTCATTTGAGCAGTAGAGCCTCAAGCAGAATGCTTGAGTAGAGCCCCTGCAAGGGTCTAACCAGTACTAAGAACAATGGAGCTATTGTTGTGTAGCACACCCAGCTCCCCTCCAGATCATGCATTCCAGCCATGTTTGCCTTTGAAAACTACCCTATGGATTTAAGGTAGTCTGCGGTTGCTTGTAACACCTTGCTCTTTTTCTGCCCTGCTTACTTTAGCCAATCATCTGTCCTCATCTTATAATTCTGTTTACATTTTCTTCTTAGGACAAGGAAGGCACTCTTTAAAACAGAGTGCAGTAAGTTTAGGGCAAATGAAAGGAAATCTACTTCACATAGCAGGTTATAAACTTGTGGAACTCATTAGTCCCAAAAGGTGGGACTGGCAGGAAATGTAAATGAATTCAGAAATCTTTTAGCCGGATTTATGAATGAGAGCCACAAATGGCTACTAAGAAAACTGGGGCTATACCTGACTTTTACAACAGAAGTCAGAGAGCAGCTTTGAGCTCCCACACAGGATGCCTCTTGAGACTTACTGGGGTGGCTGACCTTGGGTCTGGCCCACTGTGGGATTTCCTGAGCATCCTGTGTCCCTTCTGCACTTTTTCTCAGTTTCACTGGGTCTCAGAAAGAACCAGTAAGGCTTATCTGGGAGAGGAAACTTTTTAAAGTAGAGACTAGAAGAAAGCTTCGTAACTTCTCCTTTCCCGTTCAACCATTTGCCTACCTTAGTGCCAATTATGACTGTCAGGGAATGAGGGAATGGTGATGTCTGTCTAGTAGAAACTAGCTGAGATCCCATTTGAATGTTAAAACATAGATACTTTCTTTTACGCTAAGTCAGACACTTCTTTTTCCTGGGAATTTTCAGGCCTGAGACCATAAATAGCTTTTTTATTTCATCCTGTACTGTATCCTCAGTAGAACCTTCAATCACTGAACTCCTCTGCTTTTCCCAGACCTATATCTCTTTACTGCAGTGTTCTCAAACTGGAGCACTTAAAAAATTCAAATGCTCCTGGCTTCACCCCAGACCAATTAAATCATAATCTTTGAGGGTCAAGCCCAGGTATCGATAGTCTTTAAAACCATCCCAGGTAATTCTCCCAGCAACAAAGTTGAGAGTCTTGACCTGACAAGTAGTGTTAGGTTCTCTCCTTACCCTGAGCTCCCTGCTTGGCATCTCAGTGTTGTCTGTGACATCGTTCTGCAATAGCCACCTCTCCATGTTAAATGTTTATTAGTGATTACGGTGAAGCTCTCTACACAAGTCATTGATGCTAGGTCTTTATGCTTTTTCTGTCCTTCCAACCGTGAATACTTAGTAAAAGAAAACTTGCTGTAAAATCCGGACCATTGCAAATACCCAACACTTATAAGACCCTGCCCTCCTTTTACTTACCTCTTTGTTGACTAGCCAATCACCTGCTCCAGAAATGATCTTCCATCACATCTGTCCCTCACTTTTCCTGTAGGCCAGAATGTCACCTCTTAAGAGAATAGAGAAGTCAACCAGAAGAAGCTGCCCATTACCTTTATCTTTACCTCAGCTGAAGATTCTTCTACCATTCTCTTCTTATTCTTCCTTTAAATTGTTAAAAAGAAAAATTCCACTTTCACTTATTAAATATGATTGAGTACAAACTGTGTGTAATAATACAGGGGAGAAGACCTATTAGAAAGCAATTAACAATAATACACAAAAAGGGTATAAAGTCTTAACGATAAGAAATATTTAATAAGCTATGAGGGTCTAGGAAGGAGGGATCGTTTGGGCCAGGTCTTGAATAATGAAAAGATTTTAGCAAACAAATATCAGGCAAAAGGGCTTTCAGATTCAAAGGCGCAACATGGCTAAAGGCACCAGGTCGTGATGTGCATGGTTTGATTTGGAAATAGCAAAAGGTCTGGTATAACTGGAATATGGCATGGAAGGTGAATCTTTCTGAATATTTCTCCTTTACGGCATACTGAATCTTATTTGTTTGTTGTTATTTCTAGTGTCTTTAGTCTTTTGCCTTCTGGCTTCTTTTTAAACTTCATATATACGCGTCTTGCCTGGCCTAAAAGAAACATCTTTGACCCAACCCTGATATCTTGATAAACACCGTGCCATTCCCTTCATTTTTCTGCCAAACTTTCACAGTATGACTTATACTTTCTTTCAGCCCCCTTTCCACATTATCCATTTCACCCTCCTAATCCAGCTACTGGCCCCCCTTTAATCATATCCACAAACCCCCATCCCCACAGAAAAGTTCTGTTAAAGATTCTTACATCATTCAGACAAAGCCACTGGCCAGCCCTCATTCTATTTAGCCCCTCAGCAATATCTGGTGGCACTGTTAATGACTGCCTTTTTCTTGAAAGCTTTTATATAAAGTAGCCTGGGGTGTTGCATGATCTTTGAACTCTCCTCACCTTTTTTTCACTCTTTATGGTCTCCTTTGCTCACCCTTCTTCCACCTCCTTAACTGTGAATATCCATCCCCAAATACTTTCCTTCCTCTCTTTCTTGTTTCATTCCCTTATTTATTCTTTCATTCTGAAAGCATTTACTAAGTACTCACACTAGGCCAGGCACTTTGCTAAACACAAAGAGAATTTTTTTTTTTTTTTTTTTTGCTGTACACTCATTGCCTTTAAGAATCTTTTCTATTCTTATGGCTCCAGCTTCCAATTCTGTATGAAAGATTTCTAAATCTACATTTTCTGTTGTGACTTCTGAATGCTCATTCTGTGATTCCAGTTGCCACCAGATACGTCCTTTGCATCTACAAAACTTACCAAAAAAAAATTCATCTTTTTCCCATAAAAACCAATTTCTCTGCTTCCGTTTATTTGCCCCAGTCAATGAAGTCACCATATCATTCTTCAAGGCTGGACATCTGAGCATATTATTTTACTCTTAATAGATTTTGTATCCATTCTGTCACAATTTTCAAATAATTTATTCTTTAGAATGCCTTTATGATCTACTGTTACCTCTCCATTTTTATAGCAACCCACTTGATCCAGACTTCACACATAGTTTCTTACTAAAGACAATAATTGATCTCCCTGCTTCCAGTCTCACTCTCCTTAAATAAATTCAGCCTGCAGTTGCCATACTAATCTTCCTAAAACAATGCTTGAGCACATCCTTTCTGGTGACCTTTCAAGTCCACCACATTTCATCTCATCTCCTTAGCCTAACCCAAGTTTTCCACGATCTGACTACTCATTTTGCAATTCAGCCATATATTCTTCTACTCAACATATTTGTTACCATGCCCTCCCCAGTATTTTCCCAAACACATCAAACTAATTTCCACCTCCATTCCATTTGTTTCCCTTACCTAGATGCTTTCTAAAGGACTGCATGTCCCAATACAACCAAGCCAAATCTCACTCACTCTCTTCCCATAGCCTTGCTTGACTCCTGAAATCTCTAGAAAACTCTCCTCTCTTGAAAAGCTAATTACACTTAGAGGCTATACCATACCACTTAGTTCATATTACATGCTATCTTTATGACACATTGTTTTTGGCCTGTTGATGGGCTCCTCGCCAAATACAGGGTAAACTTCTTAGGTGCACAAAGTGTGCGGTGACTTTCCCTTTAATATCCAAAGAAACCTAGTGCATGTCTCATCATATGTTAAATGTTTAATATATAGCCTGGGTTAGTTGTAATAATTATCTATGCTTCAATAAACTGTTTTAGACCAAGATAGACTCTACAAGTACAAAAGGAACTTATGTTTACACTGTATATAAAGGGGTCATTTTCTGCTGTACAACATTAGTATCTAGTTTGCATGTCAGTTTTGAAGTAGATGCCTTTTTCTAACTCAAAAAGAGGCAGTTAAGGAGTAATTATTGAGCCACCAGATCTAAATACCAAATTATAGGAAATACAAGGAGTGGAAGAGCATATCAAATGATATGCAGGGGATGCAATCAGCCAAATCCACACTGGGGGATTGGACAGAATCTACAGGACAAAAAATATTTTTAATAACAACAAATTGCAAGAGCAAGAAATAGAGAGATGGAGAAGTCTGAAGATTAAAATAGACATAAGAGAAATATCTACCAATCACAGTGACATGTTTTGGATCTGTATCCCCACCAAATCTCATGTCAATTGTAATCCCCAATGTAGGAGGTGGGGCCTGGTGAGTGGTGATTGGATTATGGGGATGGATTTCTCATGAATGTTTCAGCATCATCTCCCCTTCGTACTGTCCTAGTGACAGTGAGTGAGTTCTCATAAAATCTGATCATTTAAAAGTATGTGGCACCTCCCTATTCCCTCTCTTGTTACTGTTCTTGCTACTGTGAAGTGCTTGTTCCCCCTTCACCTTCCACCATGATTGTAAATTTCTTGAAGCCTCCCCAGAAGCCTGGCAGATGCTAGTATCATGCTTTCTATATAGCCTGCAGAGTCCTGAGCCAGTTAAATCTCTTTTCTTTATAAATTACTGAGTCTCAGGTATTTCTTTATAACAACACAAGAATGAACTAATATACACAGTATATGGACTTATTTCAATTCAAACTCAAACACATAAACTTAAAAACATTTTTAAAGACAATTGGGGAAGTGTAATATGAACACTAAATATATAATAATGTTAAAAAATTATTAATATTTTAGATAATAAAAATAATATGGTGTTTATGTTCTCTAAGGGTTCTTATCTTTTAAGATTATACACTGAAATATTTACAGATAAAATTATGTGATGTCTAAGTTTGCCTCAAAATAGTTGAGAAGTATAGACAGAACAAGGTTGGCCATGTGGTGAATTGTTAAAGTTGAGTAACGAGAGATTAATTTGTACTGTTCTTTCTATTCTATCTACTTCTACATATATTTAAAATTTCTCAAATAAAATATTTTTAAAGTAGTCATTGATGTTAAGAAATTCTTGTTAAATATTTCTGATGTGATAATGGCAATGTGATTATGATTTTTGAAAAGGAATTTTTATCTTTTGGGAATACCAACTGAAATATTCATGCATGAAATGAAAATAATGTAGACATTGATGTCATTGCATTTTTAAAAGATTATAATAAAATGAGAACAAAAAAAGTTTAAATTGTCATTTAAAAATTTCTTATCCCCAGAAATACTTCCATAAACCCCAAGGTGAGAAAGCAATACTTTAGACAGTTATGTAAAGCCTATTCTGTGTTTTGCCTGTTTATACCTAAAGACTATATAGCAAGCACATCTGTGAGTTGCACATCCTGTAGATGAGCGCATAGAGAAGAGTAAAAAATAACCAAACACTGTACGTGAGAAGTCATAATCTTTAAAGATACAGGATTTGTCATAAAAGTAATGGCTTTAAAAACTGGATTATATTCCAGGTAACATTGACCTTCAACGGCTATACATTCAGACATGCTAGTGCCAGATAAAGTGGCTAATGCCTGTAATCTCAGCTAGTTCAGAGGCTTAAGCAGGAGGATTGCTTGAAGACTGGAGTTTGAGACCAGCCTGGGCAACATAGCAAGACCCTGTCTCTAAAAACATTTCTTTAATTAGCTGGGCATGGTAGCATTCACCTGTAACCTGCTACTTGGGAAGTTGAGGTAGGAGGATTAGTTGATCCCAGAAGTTCAAGTGAGCTATGATCACACTACCTGACTGCAGCCTGGGCAACAGGGCGAGGCCCTTTTTCTAAAAAAACTAAAAAATGAATAAATAAACATGCTAAAGTAGTCCTTGATTTAAAGAAACAAAACAAAACCAACTAAATACAAAGAAAACTCCACAGGCTTTCCCCAATATCAATTTAATTCAGAAATTTAGTGTTAGCCCACCAAAAAACTTTTCAGTGAAATGTTGATTATTAGCAAATTTATCTGATTTCAGGGAGAAGAGTCTTGTCTCTGTGATTAGAATATTCATGAGCAACCAAATGGCCAGTAAGTTAATATCAGAACCTAGCTGAATGTCTGGAAAACCTTCAAGTTAGAAAATCATTCATGGGTGCTCATTTGTGTAGCACATATACTAAAATTGGAAAGATATAGAAAAAATTAACACAGCCCCTGCACAAGAATGACAGGCAAATTCAGGAAGCATTTCATATTTTTCTGAATGAGAAATTTAACAAAGAGATACATATTATAAAAAAGAACTAAACAGAAATTTTAGAGCTGAAGAATTCAATGACTGAAATAAAAAATACAATGAAAAGATTCAATAATTGACTAGATCAACCAAAAGAAAGAATTTTTAAACTTGAAGATGAGTATTTTGAAATAACCCAGTCAGAAAAAAAGAAAAACAAAGTAAAAAAGAATTAAGAATGCTTACAGCACTTATTGGGACACCACTAAGTAAGCAAATATTCACAGTATGAGAATTTCAGGAAAGGCATAGAAAACCTATTTAATAAAATAATAGCTGAAAACTATGCATGTCTTGGAAGAAATATGGATATCTAGATCCAGGAAACTCAAAAGCCCAAATACATTAAGTTCAAAGAGGTCCTCTCCAAATCATGTTATAGTCAAAGTGTCAAAAGTCAAAGACAAAGAATTCCCACAATAGCAAGAGAAAAGTGTTAAGTCACAGATAAGGGAATCCCCATTTAGCTAACATTAGATTTCTCAGCAGACACCTTGTAAGCTAGGAAAGAATGGGATGATAAATTCAAAGCACTGAAAGAAAAAAAAAAAAAGACGTTAGCCAAGAATACTATACTCAGAAAATCTATACTTCAGAAATGAAGGGGAAATAATGTCTTTCCCAGACAAACAAAAACAGGAAATTCATCACCACTAGACCAGCATTACAAAAAATTATTAAAGAAGTCCTACACATGGAAGCAAAAAGATGATAATTCTACCATCATAAAAACATTCAAAAGTATGAAACTCACTCATAGAGCAGACAGACAAATGATTAAGGGAAAGGAATTCAATCTTATCATGTCAGGACACCACCAAACTGCAAAGATAAATCATGAGAGAGGAAAAACAGAAACAAAGGATATACAAAACAATGAGAAAATAAACAGGATGACAAGATTAACTCCTCACCTAACAATAATAACCTTGAATGTGAGTAGATTAAATTCCCCAGTTAAAAGATATAAACTGGCTGAATGCTTAAAAATGAAGACCCAACTATATGCTGCCTACAATAAACTCACTTTACCTATGAAGATACACATAGACTGAAAGTGAAGGAATGAAAATATATATTCCATACAAACAGAAACCCAAAATAAGCAGGAGTACTGATGTGTTTTGGCTGTGTCCCCACCCAAATCTCATCTTGAATTATAGTTCTTATAATTCCCACATCTTGGGAGGGACCTGGTGGAAGGTAATTGAATCATGGGGGTAGTTTCCCCCATGCTATTCTCATGAGAGTAAGTTCTTACAAGATCTGATGGTTTTATAAGGGTCTTCCCCCTTTGCTTGGCTCTCATTCTTCTTGCTGTTGCCATGTGAAGGAGGACATATTTGCTTCCTCTTCTGCCTTGATTGTAAGTTTTCTGAGCCCTCCCCAGCCATGCTGAACTGGAGTCAATTAAACCACTTTTCTTTATAAATTACCCAGTCTCGAGTATGTTTTTGTTAACAGTACTTACACATATATCAGATGAAATAGACTTTAAGTCAAAAACTGTGAAGAAGAGATAGAAAGTCATTGTGTCAGTATATATAATGACATATATATATAAAATGACTTTTTTATATATGTATTTACAATTGCTATGTCCTCTTGATGATTGACCTCTCTCTATATATGTATGTGTGTCATTGTATGTATATATTATATGTGTGTGTTTATATATATGTGTCATAATATATAATATGTGTAATTACATATAATATATGTAATTATATATGTAATTATATAATATATATATATATAAAATTATATATAATATATAAATATATATTATATGTAATATATAATTATATAATGTATATATAATAGATAATATATAATATATAATGTATAATGTATATATTATATATTATATGTAATAGTATATTATATTAATATATAATTATAATTATATAATATATAATATATTATGACACACATATATGTTATAGATATACAATGACACACACACATATATATATATATATAGAGAGAGAGAGAGAGAAAGAGGTCAATTCATCAATAAAATATAGCAATTGTAAATATATATGCACCTAACAGTGGCACACCCAGCTATATAATGCAAGTATTATTAGATCTAAAGGGAGAGATAGATCTCAATACAATAATAGCTGGGGACTACAATACCCCACTGTCAGCATTGGATAGATCACCTAGGCATAAAATCAGCAAAGAAACATTGGATTCAAACTGTACTATAAATCAAATGGACCTAACAGACATTTACAGACCATTCCATGTAATAGCTACAGAATATGTGTTCTTCTCATTAGCACATGGAACATTCCCCAGGATAGATAATATGTTAGGCCACAAAACAAGTCTCAACAAATTTTTAAAAATCAAAATCATATGAAATATATTTTCTTACCACAATGGAATAAAACTAGAAATCAACATCAAGTGGAACTTTGGAAACTGAACAATTACATGTAAATTAAACAACATGCTCCAAAACAACCAAAGGGTAAATTAAGAAATTAAGAAGTACTTTAAAAATTTTCTTGAAACAAATGAAAATATAAACATATCAAATCCTATGCAATACAGCAAAAGCAGTAGTAAGAAGAAAGTTTATAGCAATAAACACCTACATCAGAAAAGTAGAAAGATTTCAAATAAACAACCTAATGATGCACTTCAGGGAACTAGAAAAGCAAGAATAAGCCAAACCCAAAATTAGAAGAAGGAAAGAAATAATAAAGATCAGAACAGAAATAGAGATTAAAACAACAATACAAAAGATCAAGGAAACAAAAAGTTGGTTTTTTGAAAAGATAAACAGAATTGGCAAACCGTTAGCTAAACTAAGAAAAAAAGAACCAAATAAATAAAATCCAAAGTGAAAAAATGAAACATTACAACTGATACCACAAAAAAGAAATATTACAGCTGATACTTCAGAAATACAAAGGATTATTGGAGTATTATGCACAATTATATACCAAAAAATTCAAAAACCTAGAAGAAATGGATACATTCCTGGGCACATACAAGCTACCAAGATTGAACCAGGAAGAAATGGAAAACTTGAACAGAACAATTCAGTAATGAAACTGAATCAGTAATAAAGTCTCCCAACAAAGAAAAGCCCAGGACCAAATGGCTTTGCTGATGAATTCTACCAAACCTTAAAAGAAGAATTAACACCAATTCTTCTCAAACTGTTTCGGAAAATGGAAGGGAATTTTTTCAAACTCATTCCATAAGGCCAGCATTACACTGATACCAAAACCAGACAAGGATGCAAGAAAATAAAGAAAACTACAGGCCAATATCCCTGATGAACACAGATGCAAAAACTCTCAACGAAATACTAGCAAACTGAATGCTACAGCACATCAAAAAGATTATACACCATAATCGAGTGGGATTTATCTCAAGGATGCAAGGATGGTTCAACATATACAAATCAATAAATGCAGTATATCACATCAACAGAATGAAGGACAGAAACTATGTAATAATCTCAATAGATACAGAAAAAACATTTTATAAAATTCAACATCACTTCATGATAAAAACTCTCAACAAATTAGAAGGAATTTAACTCAACACAATAAAGGGCTTAAATGACAAAACCATAGCTAAATGATACTAAATAAGGAAAAGTTGGAAGCTTCTTCTCTAAGAACTGGAACAAGACAATGATGTCCACTTTCTCAACTCTTATTTAACATAGTACTAGAAGTTCTAGCCAGTACTATTTGGCAAGAGAAAGAAATGTGGCTAGTTCCAATTATGATGTGCTGTAAGTGTAACATATACACTAGATTTCCAATACTTTCTACAAGAAAGGAATGCAAAATATCTTATTAATAAATTTTATTTTGATTAATTGATTACATATTGTATTAGTTTGCTAGAGATGCCATAACAAATTATCATAGACTAGGTGGGTTAAGCAAGATAAATGTATTTTTCACAATTCTAGAAGGTAGAAGTCTGAGATCAAGGTGTCGTCAGGTTGATTCTGAGACCTCTCTTCTTGGTTCATGTCATCACATGATCTTCCCCCTGTGTGTGCCCATGTCCATTTTGCCTCTTGTTATAAGAACACCAGTTATATTGGATTGGGGCCCATCCTAATGAACCCACTTTAACTTAATTACTTCTTTTGAAACCCCATCTCTCAATATAGTCACATTTCTGTAGACTGCTGGTTAGGGCTTCAACATGAATTTTGTGGGGGACACAACTCAACTCATAATACCTGTCAAAATAATAATATTTTGGACCTATTTGGTTAAAAAAGGCAGTATTAAGGTAAATTTCAACACTTCATTGTTACTTTTTAAAATATGGCTACTAGAAATGTGGCTTGCATTATATTTCAATTGGACAGTACTGGATTTTATTTATTTGGGACACCAAAACACTGTATCATCACCTGCTGAAAAAATAAGAAAAAGTTCTCATTTTAAATAACTTGCCATTTTCTACTATATTTCCCTTTTAGTACTAAGTTTTATTTTGGTGTTGCTAATAAGCAAAAGCAGTGAGATGGTATATAAAGAAGGTGAAATGTGCACAAAGAAAATTAGACTGTAGTACTATTTGGATCTTACTACCTTTATGATCTCAGGCATAGCCCTTACCCTTTCTTTAATTTCTTCTTTCTACAAAAGAGAGGATAACAGCTGACATTTGTTGAGTGATTATTTTGTGCCAGGTACTCTTCTGAATTTCTACACTAGTAATTTATTTAATCCATACAACAACCCTTTGAATATTTTAGGTAGTAGTATTACTCTATTTGAGAGAAAACTGAAGCACACAGAGATTAATTAACCTGCTCAAGACTCCAGAGTTTAGTAAGTGGTAGAAGCAACTGGTCTAACTCCATACCACATCATTTATTTCCCCCTGTACTTGTGTCTCAAAAGATTGTTGTGAGGATCTACTGAGATGGTATATGTGAAGGCATTTGAAAACTGAGACTGTTAATTATTTTCTTTGTCTGCCTTCCTAGGAACATTTCAGATAAAGCTATTATTTTTCTCTTTTGACCAGGAAATCTATATATCTTTCTTGACAGCCTGGTAATTTCAGAATGAATAGAACTGTTTGTATCTGTGGGTTTGACACACTACTGAATCACAAAGTCTCTGGAATAATTCTCAAAGCCATCACTTTCAGCCCACTTTCTCATTCATTAATGCTCTATTCTTTTTCTAGCATGTCTAGAATTCTCTTGAATTCTTGCAGAGAATTGGTGCTCCTTTAATACCTGCTATTTCAGAATAGCTTTGACTTAAGTATGCTTTCCTTTTCTCCCAGTTGCAAAATGTCAGGGCTGACAGCCGAAAGGGCTTCTGAAGATTGTCAGTGTTCTCATATTCAGATAGGTAGCAAAGGATCTGACACATTTGGTATAATAAACCCACAAACGTTCATTAGTAAGATTGTAGCCTGATTTATTTCTCTGATTTAGAAAACACTCCTAAAGAAGGAGAGTTTGTCTGCAAGGAACCTTCTGAATTCTTTTTTTAATTCAAGCTCGTATTTATAAATTTTGTAAACTCAGATGTCGCTTATGTCATTTACATCATTTATCTCAAATAATAAAAATGATTCACTTTTTTTGAGCACTACTATATGTCTGACACTGTGGTAAGTGCCATTTCTGTATTCTCATTTGGTGATATCACATCTGCTCTGCCCTATAAAATGTATAATGTGTGTATATTACCTTCATTTATAAGCACAGAAATTAAGGCTTAGAGAGGTTGAGTAACTTCTTAACTAACTTCACTAAAGTCACAAAGCTAATTAGTGACAGAGTCAAGATATAAATATAGGTCATCTAATTCCATAGTTCATACTCTTGATCACTATTCCACATTTCCCTCAAACCAAAGTGGATTGAGCATTTGGGGTATTCTCTCTAAGTCAGGTGGATATTTTTAAAACTTGTATTTGATGAATGCTGCAAATAGGTGTATGATCCAGTTTTTCTTATAGCTTCTGTGATTTGGTAATTCTCCTACAGATGGTAGAATATGGTATTCACAATAATATGAAAAATATAATTAAATTTGACAAGAATTCTATTAAAATAGCAAGATTTACCATCCAGAATTATTTCATTTATTTTTAATTCCTCTTTTATCTTAATCAAACATACCACCTTGATGTTATGTGAAGCTATCTTATATGCTACCTTAAGCTGTATGCATTCATTTATGAAACCTCTAAAACTATGTATCATGCCCTTTCTATTTTATGTATATTGCCAGGTAGTTTATAAGTGATTAAAGAATATTGCTAGGAATTATATTAAATTAGATAGATAATGTTACCATATCACTTTTGATTCATTTGGCCCCCAATGTAGTATGAAATCTTATAATTAATTTTTTTTTTTTTTTGGAGACAGAGTCTTGCTTTGTCACCCAGGCTGAAGTGCGGGGTGTGATCTCGGCTTACTGCAATCTCTGCCTCCCAGGCTCAAGTGATCCTCCTACCTCTGCCTTCTGAATATGTGGAACTATAGGCATGCACCAGTATGCCTGACTAATTTTTAAATTTTTTGTAGAGACCAGGTTTCATCATATTGCCCAGGCTGGTCTCAAATTAATGAGCTCAAGTGATCTACTCACCTTGGCTTCCCAAAATGTTACGATTACAGGTATAAGCCACCACGCCCAGCCTGTGATGAGATTTTTAGGAAACACCTTTTTATCAAATAGCTCATTTAACTAAAACGCCTTTAATTCAGAAGCCATTATATCTATTCTAAAAGTGTTTATATGGATTAAGTAGACGTAAACAATTGGTAGAGGAAAAAACATAGTACTCACTAACAATAGTATTTGTAGAAATTTTGAAGCCATGGTTAAAAAAAAAGAGAAATTTGAGGGAAAATGTAAATACATACAGTAATAATGCTTTCTTAGCAAATTTCACATCTTTAGTCTACTGTCACCTTATTGCTTTGTAAAGAAACATCTTGATCCCAATCGTAAAAGTTACTTAGACTTATAAACTCATTAATGTTTACTAGTAGTTGCAATCTGATTTCTTTAAAAATAGTCTAAGGAAAAAAGCTTTTAAAAACCAACATCAGCTTTATCTCTTATACCTCACGTAATACTTACAAACCTTATTAATAAAGCACTCAGGACAATCTGATACACTACAAAATTTAAAATAATACAGAATTGTTTCAAATAATAATTGCATCCTTCTATAAAATTTGCTTAGAATAGTTTTAATTTTTATTATAAATGCAGCCATAGTTGTTGATCTTTAAGCAATCTTGGCTCTCTTAGTTTTTGCCACTTTATAAGAAGTAGACAAATCTGATAGCCAACGTAAATATCAGAATTAGGGTGAAGCAAAGATAGTTTTGTGTTTTTGTACTTTACATCCTGCAGATTGTCAAACAGGCAACATACACACACACTCAATTTCAGAAGAATGAGAGAGAGAAGTAACAAAAGAAAAAAACCTGCAGACCCAATGATTATTACTCCAAGAATATAGATCTTCGTTTAAGCAATCTTCCTCTGAATGTCGGTAGTTGCAGAAGTCTCAGTATATTTTTATCATCTTCATAAAGTTATTTTTCTGTAAACTAAAGATTTGCCTAAATTGAGATAAGCTCCTTTAAATTTTAATTTATTTCTTAATTGGTTATGAGTATTTACAGTGACAGAAGTAGTTCTGGTTTTGGCAACTTTGGAAGTAGCTCCCCAACTTTGGGACATGTACGTGTTGTCTGTATGATGACTCAGCTGTGGTCTGGTGCTATTATCACTTACGTTCTATCTTTGAATATTGGAAACAAGAAATTTGCAACAGCCCAACCTAGCAAATTTCTTCTGATTTTGCTTTCATCTTTCCTTTTAACAAAAATTAAATTTCCTAAAACAGTCTTCAGGTCTTTTTTTTATCTTGATCATCTACGAAGGCTGTTGGGCCCTGGGAATGTCTGAGAAGGTGCACTCAGTAATTCATGTGTAGGAATAGTTGAAAAAGTTATCTTCAGGCCTTTTGGGAGTTCTGTAGTTGGATGTAGGTGACAGCTTTATCAACTACAGTATTCAGTGAACCTCAGGGAAGTTTAAAACCCCTGATGATAGCTGCTCTTTTAATGGCTTCATTTTTCTTCTGTACTCCAGAAAGAAATGATTCTATTCACAGAATTTTACAGTTGTATGGGTTTTTTTGGTTGCTTTAATGCATTGCATTATTTTTTACTAAGAAGTTTTTACATGTGAAGCAAGTATAATTGTATTTAAATTGAACTTTGATTTTCTGCCTCATAATATAAAGAAAAGGGCGCCGGGCACGGTGGCTCACGCCTGTAATCCCAGCACTTTGGGAGGCCGAGGCGGGCGGATCACAAGGTCAGGAGATCGAGACCATCCTGGCTAACACAGTGAAACCCCGTCTCTACTAAAAATACAAAAAAAAAAAAAAAAAAAAAAAAAAAACCTAGCCGGGCGAGGTGGCGGTGCCTGTAGTCCCAGTTACTCAGGAGGCTGAGGCAGGAGAATGGTGTGAACCCGGGAGGCGGAGCTTGCAGTGAGCCGAGATCGCGCCACTGCACTCCAGCCTGGGCAACAGAGCGAGACTCCGTCTCAAAAAAAAAAAAAAAAAAAAAAAAAAAAAATATATATATATATATACATATATATGGTAAATAAGATCAACTGCATACCTATGCTACTATTTTGCTATATAGTTTATTATGACTGCCCATGCTGCTTTCATATTAGTTGAATTTTATTGCCCTTGCTTTCTCTAGGACTTTATTAACTTTGATATAGTGTATCTATACTCATCCATGTAAATGATTTTGAAGAACAAAACAATTGAGAGATTTTTGCTTCACAATATCTGTGATTTTTGTTTCATACCTTTGTCCATGTTTCAATCTTTGTAACCAGACATAGTTCTTTATTGCATAGATCTTATAATCCCTTAATACCCTGATGCTAAAATGAATGAGCTTTAAAAATGCCTGTTAAACAAATAGTATAAAGGATAAAATAATTTAAAATTTCTTTACAGTTACAAGTTTTTAGGTGATGAAAGTAGAATTCCTAAAATATAAATTACTCTTGTGTCATTTCCCCCCTAATCTTTAGGTGTTATCTTCTTACAAATGAAACTACTGGGGTTTTTCTTGTGGTTATAGTATTTCACTATTTGAGTATGTAAACATTATGATGATGGTGTTACAGAATTAACAGCAGCAAAGGAATCGCTCTCAGTTAAAAAGAGCCTTCATCACGATCGACAGTACAATTGTTTTATATCTATAAGGCATTTCTCATAGGACTATATTTAGTCATCCCAGTAGCTTTTGGAAACACATGTTTTATCTCACAGTATTTGTAGATCACTTTTTGTGGTGAGGTAAGCATCCACACTATCTTAACCATACCCTTCCAGCCTCATCAAATTCGAAGTGAATGATTGGCAGTGGAGAGAGGTTTTCAGTGAAACCATTCTTGATAATGTAGGGCTGGAAAAATTCAAAGGTACGTTACCATGGTAACAGTGTTTTCCTAGTGATGACCTGATTTACTACGAAAAAGTCTTCAAGGAAGTCTATGACATGATTAAATAAGAGATTTAAGGAAAGGGAAAAGACAAAAACAAAACACCTGAAAGACATTCCAGTCAAGCCCAGTGCTTCTATAATAGATGCCCTAAGGTATGGTGAGAATTATTTCTGATTCAACACTTTCATTCCCTCACCTGTTAAAGTAGTAAACCTTTAAAAGAAAGCTTTTAAATTAAAATTTTCAGCTACTTGGGAGGCTGCGGTAGGACCATTGTTTAAAGCCAGGAATTTGAGATGAGCTTGGGAAACATACAAAACCCCATCTCTAAAAAAAAAGCAAAATTAGCTGGGCGTGGCATGTAGTTACAGTTATGTGGGAGGATCCCTTGAGTTCAGGGGTTCGAGGCTGCAGTCAGCTATGATCACGCCACTGCACTTCAGCCTGGATGACAGAACAAGACTCTGTCTCTAAAAAAAAAAAAATAGTAGTGATAAAAGTATGTTTTAAATAATGTAAAACTTTATATAACAGCCTGTTTCTTAAATACTATGTGAATAATTTAGTGAGAAAGAAAGTTATGGTAATTTTTATAAATGTCTTCACATTTACAATGCTGGTGTTTTTATTGGTTAAATTGAATTAGATTTCTCAATAGCTATTTTTAAAAACTGCAATAGGAAAGCCTGTCTATTGTATTTTTTAGAAACAAGCTGGTTTCTACAATATTATTCACGTTTTGTAAACAGCATCATTGAACCTGCACATAAAAGGTTAAATGTTTGCAGACCATTCTTTTTTGCCTCAAAGATCAGAGACAAATTACTATTTTTATTTTACATTCCCTTGATGAGGATAATGATAAACAGCTGTCACTTCAGTGCTTCAACTGCAAAGAACCTTATTGCAATCCTATAATTTAAACAAAGAAAAAATATAGTCATACACAATATACATACGGAAAAGAGCACAATGGAGAATTTGGTTAGAACTGGGGTTAGAGAAAAGGGAGTGTTTGCTCTCTGCAATTACTCACGTAAAAGAAAAATTCTATTCATATGCATTTTTCCCATTCATCTTAGACATTGGTAGAAGAGGCAGTTTACTGTTTCTTTCTTTCTTTCTAAAATGAGGAAAGAAATCAAATTTGCATTCTGAACTCTGTGACTCCCCATCATGTCCACTGTATTATCAGAATTGTTAAGATTTGCATGTCACTACATGTCTGCAAGTATTTCCAAAAGCTAAGAAGAATTTCAAATTGTTTTACTGATTATTTACTAAAGCCTCTAATTTTTTTTAATGCTAAGAATTAAACCAGAGTTCTCTATTCACTCTGACACTTTGTTTTCTAATTGCATCTGGTTCCAAAAAGTGAAAGTCAGTGGCTTTTGCTTATTTTGATATGCAAAAAAGTGAAGCATGGCTAAATGTTAAGAAAGCTGTAAAATGGGGAAATTTAGTGTTTCTATATGAAAATGTGGATGGTAATATAATTTTCTTGGTGTTTCATATTCCTAGAGATGAATTTAACATGTTATTTATTCTGCTTTTCTCCTTTGACTCAATCATTTATTTTTTATAAATATCAGTACTTTAAGGAATTTTTCTAGAAACTCTATGTTCTGGTTTCTTAATACCTAAGGAAAAAATTGACTTAAAAGAATATTTATCTAACATTTATTGAACAAATTTCAGTTCTCAGAGGTTGAATATATTCTTATATGGGTTGGCTGTGGTACAGATCTACATAAAGTACATAGCACAGTACCTGGAATACAATATTTGCTCAATAAATGTTCCTGGGAAGTGGTAATAGGTTTATGCTGAAATGCCATTACCTGCGACTGCTAAACACAATGGCAAAATCTAAAATCCAAGAATGTTTTAGATCAGAGAGACAAATGGAATCGTGTTATATTCCTAATGGAGGCTTATATTTCTTTATATAGAAGATGTTTTCTTCAGAAAGCTGTAGGTCATCGTCTGTTCTCATTTATATATACATATATATATATATTTATTTCATAATCACTTTATCATCCTCATTATCATCAAGCTGTAGTAACTCCTAACTCCTCAACTTGGAATTTCTCTGGTCTGTGGTTTCTTACAAGTAGACTTTCCTGGAGGCCCTAAAATGCACTGGAGCCTCAGAAATGTCCTCATACTATTGTCCCAAATCATGAGGTCATGCTCTCAGGACTGGGAAATGAGTTGAGCATGCATTATTTTAATGTGTTTTTTAGAACAATAGATATTTCTGAATGAGAGAAGCCTATATAAATGATTAGAACCAATTCTATCATTATTGTTGGTTTTGTGGCCCATCAATATGCTTTTCACACAAGCATATTGATTCAAAGGAAAGGCTTGTCATTTAATATCCAGTTAAGTTATTTAGCACAGTGCTATGCCTAGAACTGATTGGATGATTGAAAACCTGGCAGATCAAAGTATGTACATTTCCAAAGAAAAGTACTTCATGTCTACATGGAAGCAATAAATTATTTCCCCATTTTACATTCATAATTAAATCTTTCCAAATGCTAGAAAGTAGCCAGACCACTAGCAATAATACCTGTGTCATGTTCTGGGGCTTAGATGGTTCAAGCTGACTTGAAATGGAGACCATTTGTTCTAAATTGATTTCAATGCCAAGCCAATAGGTCAGCCCTTAATGATGAAGATGCCATTCCAGCTCAGCCTCTGGTGGATAAGCCAACATTAATTAAGTCAAGTCTCATAGTATAGAAAACAGATGCTTTTCTCATGTTGCACAAATAAATTCTTTGTGTATAGATGTGTTCTGTTTTATTCAAAGAATAACAAGTTGGAAGTTATAATTGTAAGTTTTTCACAATGGAGCCAGTCTTTAGTAGTGATGACAGAAGCATGAACTTACATAACAAATTCCAGCAAGTGCATGGAAGAATAAATTATCTTCTATATCTCTTATTTTGGCTTCAGGCCAGCCCGACAAAATTTAGCTTTGAATGTGGGCGGATCCAAATGCTGATCCATCCCAGAGCAGACCTAGAAGTGCCAGAACAATGCCAAGGTTATTTCTAATCTATAGAATCCCTGGAGACTCCTCTCAGAGGTTTACATTTGCATCGTATGTTTGGATTCAATTCTTTGGCCAGCTTGCAAATGGCTTAAGATTAGATTGTTCTCTGGAGGTATGTTGTTAGGTACACTGTTTATTTGGTTATTCATCTCAACATTCATTCAGAATTAGAATACTTACTTGCTTTCCCTAGAATGTGGCAGGCTAAAAATTGAGTAATAACTGCAGGTTCCCCCATCTCCTTTCAGAACCAGTGGATGCATAATAAGAAAAATGTTACCATCTACTGATGTAAACTCCAAGTATGCTAATCAGAAGTTGATCATCTGATAACATCTGACATTTTATTTTCTTCTGAATGAATACGAGATAATCCATGGTTTGTTTCTTTTCTTTTAGGCTGAAAATGATGAGAATGGCCAAGCAGAAAACTTTTCCATGGACCCACAATTGGAGAGGCAAGTGGAGACCATTCGCAACCTCGTAGACTCCTACATGTCCATTATCAACAAATGTATCCGAGATCTAATTCCAAAAACAATAATGCACCTTATGATCAATAACGTAAGTGATTATAAACTACCTCCATTTAACTTCTAACCCATCTGAGTGTGGAAGTTGCATATATTATCTTCAGTTTCTTTGTGTATTTTCTGGATAGTTGAAATACTATTACCCAGATTCATCATTTTCCTTTACACGTGATATGTGACTGACCAATGAAAGAGAACTTAGGGAAGAAAACTTAAAACTTCTAGCTATAGGACTGAGGTATTCCCCATTGGCTGTCTTCTAGAAGAGTATGAGTTTGCTCACAGTAAAGCAGAACAAAAACACCATAATCCTGGGCATCATGTAAATTAATTGCAAAACCAGCAATGAAACCAGATACCAGATGCCCTGGCTCCTAGACTTCGAGATTAAAGGCAAAGGATATATTTGTTCCTATGCCTCTGTGTGTGCATGCATGTGCACACACATGTATAAAATATGTTAATATGATTATTTTCAGCTTCTAAAATCTATGGAATGCTATTTTAACCTGGGAAAGGGGTTCTTGCTTTATGCCCTTGGATTAAAAAGTCAGAGAATTTTATTTTTCTAAGGTAAGATGCTATAACCTCAAATCTGAAAGTATCCTGCTTGACTAGCCATCAATGGGTCTAAATAACCTTTTCAAGGTTATTTATGGTAGTCAAAGTATGATACTTAAATTATGTTTGATTTAGTTCTTTTGGTAGTTAACTTTTTACAGTACAAATAATACCACAAGTTATTTGAGAAATAGTCTTTTAGATAAGATAGGTTATAATGAGGTGTTTTATAGGGGGCTTTTCTGAATCTTGACAAGTGAGACACCAATAATTTTATTCCTAGTTATCTTCTAAGGACATCTTTTTATGTAATCCAATGATAAATCATGAGCATTGCTTGTAAGAAATTAAAATTGATGGCAAAGTAGTAAACAGAGCCCCAAAGTAGAATTTAGGAGAAACCTGGGTTCTAAACCTAGTTCTGCTACAAGCTCTGTTGACCTAAGGTGAGTCTCTTTCATGTGTCTGTTTCCTCCATATGTAAAATACTAATTGTAGTAAGTGTATCTGACTTAGGGATTTGTTCCAGAAGATGGTACATATGAAAGTACTGTGAAAAATATAATTGTAAGAAAGTAATATGACTGCCTATTTAAGAACTGTAAATAGCCCTTATTTATATTTCTTGGTTCATTTCAAAATTTTATTTCTAAATACGACAGTCCATTCATTGTCCATGATCTCTGCATTCCTTGACTGTAAGAAACGCCAAGCATTCATGTGAACAATCTTATTTTTAACACTATTTTCATACACATGTTTATTCAAACAAGGTTAGCTGAATGCTTTGAAGAATCAGCAACAGGTAAGCAATAAATTAGAAATGTGCAAACTATGAAGCTTGACCAATGGCTTACTGTGTAACCTGAAGCAAATCATTTTGCCCCTTTGAGTTGAAGTCAGTCTCTTCTAAAACTACATTGAGATACCTCACAGAATCATCAGAGATTATAATAAAAGTGACTGTAAGACATTTAGAAAGATATAAAGTATTAAAAAAATAGTCTGTGTATTTTTAAAAGTACCTTCTTCATTTACTTAAATGAATTCAGGTTGTTTTGCTGTGGTATATCCAGGCACTTGCTTATTTAAACATTTTCCTGATTAAGGATCATTTATCTTTTCACTGTTTCACCGAGAGTCATTAGTGCTGCCATCAGTTCAAACAGTGCTTTGCTCTGCACTATATTAAATCATCAGCACAGGAAATAGCACTTCCTGCCTATAGCTATGAGGAGTAGCTTGACACGAATTAGCTAAAAGGAAAAAAAAAAAAACCCTTTTGCAAATCTATCCTACTTTCACCTTCTCAAGAAAAACATACACACATGCATACACACATACACACACAAAGAAAGAAAGAAAAAAGAAAGAAAGAAAGAAAGAAAGAAAGAAAGAAAGAAAGAAAGAAAGAAAGAAAGAAAGAAAGAAAGAGAGAAAGAGAGAAAGAAAGAAAGAAAGAAAGAAAGAAAGAAAGAAAGAAAGAAAGAAAGAAAGAAAGAAAGAAAGAAAGAAAGAAAAGAAAGAAAGAAAGGAAAGAAAGGAAAGAAAGGAAAGGAAAGAAAGGAGGAAAGAAAGAGAAAGAAAGAAGGAAAGAAAGAAGGAAAGAAAGAAGGAAAAGAAAGAAGGAAAGAAAGAAAGAAAGAAAGAAAGAAAGAAAGAAAAAGAAAGAAAGAAAGAAAGAAAGAAAGAAAGAAAGAAAGAAAGAAAGAAAGAAAGAAAAGAAAGAAAAGAAAGAAAGAAATGCAGGGGTAGTTTCCCTCACTCTTCACTGGTGTGTTTTCTTGTTTAATCAAATGACTAAACCTCCACCTACAGGATATTATCCTCAGAGGTAAAGTTCTGATAGTTGTCTTGAGAGAGACCTCACATAAGAGTCGTGAGAAAGGAGACTTCAATTAAGATCTGATCTCCAAGGTCAAATCTTGAAGCAAAAACTAATAGGAATGTGGAGAAGGCGAAAGTATCATGCAGTGCTGAATTCTTATGAAATTGTGGCTATCTTTGTTTGAAATTTAACTTTTTGTATCTACCAGAAATTAGTTTTACATATCTAGAATGACTGCTTTTCTTGGGTATTATTTTATGTGCTTTTTAAACTTATATATAAAAAGGTATAGTTTTACATATAATACATATATTTTAAAATTATATATGTATAATTCTATATATGAAAAATATATATCTCTTTTATTAATGTAGTCATATTCTCGTGGCATCTTATTGTACAGAATGCCCAAGCCTATTTTCTTCATTCCATATGTGACCTGTTGAGTCCATGGAAACTGAAACAGTGAACACCCAGCGCTGTGCCATCTAGATTTTTTAATTTGATTCAAAGCGAAGAGACCTTCAAATGAAAAAACTAATAATAAAATCACAACTAGAAAACTAGTCTTTTCACTCCTAATTCTAAATTCCATTCACTTAACCCTGCTGCATCTTTAAATGAGTGTGGATCAAAAAGTTAATTGTTCCTTCAGAACCAATAAATGCCTAAAACAGGGTCCTCTATTCCTTCCTGGTCTATCAAAAGCGGTGTTCTGGCCTTTCCTCTTTAAAATGGGAATGAAAAAGAATATGTTTCGGCCTTCTGAAAAAGAATATGTTTCAGCCAACGTTCATAAAGTTCAGAATTTGGTGGGCAGTTTCCTTTGAAAGTTTACATTAAGTGTTCTGCCACTCAAGTCTCCATATGGAATTGTTTAAGAAGTTTAAAGCCTAGCAATAAATGCCTTGCCTCAGACATACTGTAAGCCTTTGTCTATTGAAATGCAGCAGCTGTTTCGTTACTTAAACATACCAGGTAACAGCAGCACAAAGAAATAGCAAGTTTATGACAGACGGTTGTTCTGGACAGGCTACAGTCAAAGCGGCAGAGTTTTGCTCAGGACTTTAAAGCTAACACACACATAACACCCCATGGTAAGCCCATTTGGATGGCCTCTTCTCTGTAGCTCACCCCACCAGAAGTTCTCCATCAAAGAATGAAGTGCATCCAGCTTGATTCTAAAAATGTGTTTGGTGTGGCAAAGTGGCACATAATTCTGTTTGAACCTGTCAGCCAACCACATGTTGGATATCCATTATTTTCCATAGCTTATAAATGAAGAAATTGAGGTTCTGAGATGTTGACTTGCCCAAGATCACACAGCTGGGGGTGGCAGAGTCAAGACTGAAATCCAGGTCTTCTCATTCATAGTCTGATGTTCTCACCATTTGATCATTGGATAATGCATGTTACAGGATTAGGAAACTCTAAGTCAGTCCTCTCCAACTAGAGGACTCCTACCCCCACAGGGTATGCATGAGTTATTTTCCCAGAGGGTTAATTTTACTGAAATATTTAATTGGGATTTGTTTGAAGATGAGAAACAATGTTTTAAATCTTTCTCATATTTAAACAAACCCAGATAATACAAACGAGAATGTAAACGTTCTTAGGAATTTTTCAAAAAACCAAATTTGAAACATAGAGCCATTTCACACTGGAGTGTGTGCTGCAGCCTGCGTCCCTGGACCCCTCTGGAGGTCCACATTTACCTTCCTTGGCCATTGACATTTTGGTGGAAAATTAGTAACATGTGCCCTACTTTCAAAACTTGCTGTAACTTTAATGCATATGAAGTAAAGTGTTATTTTAAATGTTCATTATTTTAGGGGAAACTACATCTTAAATACCAGAGCTTTATCCTGGCACTTAAAGCACTGATTTGTTGCCACCGGTCAGGAATTCAGCATACTGCTCAAGAAAAAGATCACGACTAGGACTCCATAAGCCCCGCTCTCCTCTCCCCTGCCCCCACCTCCCATCGTCACTCCCTGCCAAGGCTAACACTATTCTCTTTCTTAAATTATAGATTAGTTTTACCTGTTTTTGCACTTGGTAATAATATACTATATGCCTTTTGTGTCTAACTTCTTTTGCTTAACATTACGTTTGTGAGTCAAAGGATGTTATTCTTTTGCTTAACATTACATTTGTGAGTCAAAGCACTTTTTAAAGCAGGAAAACTTCCTTGGTCTTTAGCAGAATTAAATCCCTGGGAAAAGGAAAGGAGGACTAAGTAGATATGAGAGAACTGTGAGATCTCAAACAATCACAAAATTCTAACCAAGCCCCCTCCCCAAAACTAAACAAAATTAAACTTCTCAGTTACATTTTAATACATGTTTTATGTGAATGAGAGGTATCACTGTGTTGCATACTGTGACCCTCCAATTCTAGAAACAAAGAGATTTTAAGGAAATGGTCTCCTTGGTAACTGACCTGTAGGAAACTATAGGAAAACCCTAGAAATGTCTCTTCTATTTGTGAAGGATTTAAAATGGTCTCAGTCACAGCAAAGAAGGTTTAAGATCCAAATACATTATGGGTTGCTAGAGAAGGGTTAAAGTAAGAGAGGAAAACATGTGGAACATTTTTAATGACCTCACATTCCTTTACACTGAGCAGAGCGACATGGTGCAGTAATGCCTGTTTATCTAGCCTAGAGTTTGAGCTGGAATGAGGTTTCATGTGTGAGAACTTTTACAAACCATACAGAGATGTATAGGTTATAAGGTGTTATAATTAAAAACATAAATATTATTTCAAATCTCGAATTTAAGTATAATCACTTTGTTATGTTCGGTGAAGTATTTTGTAAATGCCATCATCTAAAAGGGATTCACTTGGCCCCTAACTGTCATGCAGAATTCTTGATTTAAATATTTGTACCACTGGCATACAGACTTCTCAGAAAGTCCCTGAAGTGTCTGGAAACTCCCGGAAGTCCCCCTACCTTCATTCCAGACTCCAATTTTAGTGTCACAAAGTTAGGTTAGCAGAAGGAGATAAGAGTCTCTCTAAAATTTTGCTTAAATGCAAAATAAAATGTTAACCTATATGCTGTATTTAGCTGTCGCTTGATACCTGTACTATTGCAACAGCTATCTATTGTTCTCCTGTCTCGATGTACCTAATGCCAATTTAGCCTATAGACAGTAAAAATCACAGCATTTTTTGGAAGGGGTACTAACTGTCTGCTAGGCATCATGCTAGACAACTTATATTCATTCTTTCCCTTAATCCTCACAACAGTTGAGGTAGCTCTACCCTTATCCCTGTTTTACAGATGAGGAACCTGAGATTCAAACAGTTTGCATTATTTGCCCAAGAACAGTAAGTGTTAGAACTAGAACTTAAATCCACAGCCTGTGCTCTGAATCCACTGTATTGCATAGCAGGCAAGTTCCAGTGTGTCATAATTGATGTGGAAGATTCAAGGCACATCTTTGGTCAGAATGCTGAAACAGACCCTTATTTTACTTCATGGTTTGACAGTTGATTCTTAATTCAGCTCTGCTTTAAATCTATTCTTGGAAGAATCTTCTTTTAAATTGTATTTAATAGATTCTAAGTGATATTCCAGTAATACGTAAAGTTTCTAAAGAGTTTAACCCAACCAATGGTCAATGCCAGGAAAATTGTCTGGTTTTGAGTTTTGAATTGCACCATGCATCCAAGTGCATATACACACCCAACAGTGGGAGATTTGTGCAAACATCCATGATTCCCTGCATACCTGCAAGTACATTTAGAAGTGAATGCATCTTTAAGGAAGGGAATGAAATATTCCTAAAGCCAAATTTGCTGCCTTCCCTCTAAAGCTGACTTTCTTTTCTGATGTTTGATTTTCTATTCTCCCACTCACCCAAATGTCAATACTTGAGGTGTCTTTGATTGTTCCTTTCTTCCTTACCCTTCACATCCCAACAGCACCAAGTCCAGTTCATTATTTCCTTATAATGTCATTATATGTATCCATTTTTTATACTACTGCATTATTACTAAATGAAACCTTTAAAATCTTATGAATGATCTACAATAGCCTTCTAACAGATTTCTTTATTTTCACTACCACCCTTCCAAATTCTTTTTCAATGTTAGCCAGATTAATTTTCCTAAAACTCTCTTTTATTGTTTCACTTACTTGCTTAAAAGCTTTCGATGGCCCCTCATTGCCAAGTGAATAAAGTTCAAACACTTTTCCTTGGCATTCAAGGCCTTCACATCTGCCCCAGGATTCCTGGCCAAACTTACCTTCCACAATTATCGTGCATAAACCTCTACTCCACCAGAGGGTTTCCTAAATACATCTTGTGTATTAGATTACTTCACCTTTGAATCACTCTTGATTTATAAAATACGTACAGAAAACACTTTATTTTACCACAATAAACCTTTGCTTTAGCTGAATTTTTTGATTAGTAGAATTATTTACATGTTTTGATGCCTTTAAAACATAATGAAGCTATGTGTTTTAGGTTCTTGTCATCTCCAAATTACAAATTTTACCATATCCTAGAAATTTTGAGCATCTGACAGCTATTCTGTTATCTGCCTGATTTTTAACAATTAAATATATGTTTGCCTTTGACCTTTCTTAAAGATATTCATGAGTCTAGTTAAGAGTTAGCTTTCTCATGTAACAGAGAAACTGAAAAACTGGTTTATTTTTACTAGGCTTAAGTTAATTGCTGCACCACTGTAAAATAATGATGCTTAAACAAAAATTTACTTTTCTAAGCACTCAATCACAGTGAGATAATGCGGTAAGGGAACGGGCACTGGACTTCAAGTCAGAAGATTCTGGATTCAACTGAATGCTGTGTGACCTAGCGCAAGATACTTAAATTCTCAGAACTTGTTTCTGTATCTATAAAACTGAAATACTAATACATGTTTCCTCAGTGTGTGATGAGAATTGTCATATAACTTGTGAAGCCACTTGGTATATACCATACTTCATCGATTCTCACATTCACTTCTGTTTATATAATATTTCTGAAATGAAAGTGCATCTTACACTCAATGGCATCTTGACATCCTGTCATAGTTTGATTGGTGGTATTTTTTTTTTTTTGTCTTAATAGCACATACGATAGAAGTGTTTCTTAAAATCACTGGTGTCTTAGAGTTGATGAGATACAGTGGCCGGCGCTCCCACCCTCAGTGTTGTGCACCATATTCATCCTCTCCATTTTCATCCTGCAACAAAATGCCTCTCCCCTGAGACTCCCACACAGTGTTCACACTTTAGTTTGTTTTTATATATTAGCTAACTATGTAACCTCATGTCAGTCCTCATCACTGTTAACTAACTTGTATTGTAAACTTCTGGAAAACAGAGTGCATCTCTTTGAATTGTTTATAAATCAACCTGCATAGTTATATAAGATTCTGTATTTAATAAATATTCACTTACTGGTGCTAATTTCACTTTTGAGACAACATTGAAACTTGGCATCTCAGTAATTTTCCAGTGATTTTGGTAAAAGCTAGGGAAAGGACTGCGAATGCCAAGGAATGGAAAATGTGTGATTACATAGGTTTCTTCACATCACTGTTTTCTGTTGAAAATACTGCTGCTTACCTCATAGTACCTTCCCTCTTCTATAAGCCAAACAGCTCCAGACAATACTGTGACATGCTCACAAAGCCAGCAGGCCCTGTTCTGCTGATGGTCGGGTTTGGCCTTCTTCTACTCATCTTTATCATCCTTCAGTGTCGACAGTCAGAAGACAGAGGGAAACTGTTACTGTCACCGGTACTGGGGATAGAGACAAAATAAGAGTAAACAGATGCTTGGTGCTTCACTTTTGCCAGGGCAGACTTTGGTGGACTTTGTCCAGATTGTGCCACAGCCGTGTTTCTACCTCCACTCAGTCATTCATTTATTCCCATTTATATTTCTCTGTGGTGATCTGACAGGTTAAAGATTTCATAAATTCAGAGCTCCTAGCACAGCTGTATTCTTCAGAGGACCAAAATACTCTGATGGAGGAATCTGCTGAGCAGGCTCAGCGCCGGGATGAGATGCTACGAATGTACCAAGCCCTAAAAGAAGCCCTTGGGATAATTGGGGACATCAGCACGGCCACCGTGTCCACTCCGGCACCCCCTCCAGTGGATGATTCCTGGATACAGCACTCTCGCAGGTAAGAAGATGGCCCCACAACCCCAAGCCTGCCACGCTTGTCTGATATTTTCTGAGAGTGCTTTCCTAAACCAAGATGGAGCTACAGAAAAAAAGGAAAAGATATTTACATTCAGGAGTAAGGATCAGATTATACTAACTCCCTTCAAAATGCAGCACAGTGCATCCTCACGATGGAATGTTATATAGTCACTAAAAAGAACAAGACAGTTCTACTAGGCCCTAAAATGAAAAGATAATCCAGTTAATGGGAAGCTTAAAAAAAAAAAGGAGGTTGTAGGCTGGGCACGGTGGCTCACACCTGTAATCCCAGCACTTTGGGAGGCCGAGGCAGGTGGATCACCTGATGTCAGGAGTTTGAGACCAGACTGGCCAACATAGTGAAAAACTGTCTCTACTAAGAATACAAAAATTAGCTGGGGGTGGTGATGCACGCCTGTGATCCCAGCTATTCAGGAGGCTGAGGCAGAAGAATTGCTTGAATTCAGGAGTCAGAGGTTGCAGTGAGCTGAGATCATGCCACTGCACTCCAGCCTGGGTGACAGAACGAGACTCTGCCTCAAAAAAAAAAAAAAAAAAAAAAAAAAAAGGCGGTTGTAGAACACTGTGTTCTATGATATACAGAAAAGCAATTTATATATATAGAGAGAAAATATATACTTATAGAAATGTAGAATACAGTTTAAAAAGATGCACAAGAAACTTCTATGGTTGTTTCAACAGAGTGAAGGGGTAGGGAGAGGAAAACTTACTTTTCTCCATTTACCCTTTTATACCTTTGACTTTCATAACATGAACCTGACTTATTCAGTCCAAAAATAATTTTTAAAAAGCAGGAAGTTACAAAACATTTTTAGAGATTAATTCAGACAGAAAGGAGTGAGCAAACTATGATTTCTCTTTTTCCTCAGGTCACCTCCTCCAAGTCCCACAACCCAAAGGAGGCCAACACTAAGTGCTCCCCTCACAAGGCCCACATCTGGCCGAGGACCAGCTCCTGCCATTCCCTCTCCAGGCCCTCACTCTGGGGCTCCCCCAGTCCCATTCCGTCCAGGCCCATTACCTCCTTTCCCCAGCAGCAGTGACTCCTTCGGAGCCCCTCCACAAGTTCCATCTAGGCCCACGAGGGCCCCACCCAGTGTCCCAAGGTAAGGCATGGAGCAGAAATTCGGGTGGTGGTGCGGCTTGGTTCTCTTCTCATAGAATGACAGACAAAATTTATTTGAAAGAGAAAATTGCAAAGATCTTATCGTACGTGTTTGCAGTTTTCACAATGAACAGAGACTATAGGAAAATTGCCAACCCTGTTATGCCATTTAAAAATCACTTGTGATCATTGAAATTTCTCATTTATCAACTGGCACAAACTAAATAGGACTAAAGAACACTGGGTCCCAATGAATGACATTTTGGCAGCTATTGGGAGAATTTGAGGACTCTGAAACAAAAGAGTTATGGAGGATTGTAGCAAGCCGTATGTTCTATAGGTCATGTGAGTTCCATGGACTAAGGTCTTGCCTTCTCCATTACCAAAAGAATTCTAGAAAACCACTGACTTAGAGAATTTTATCCATCTGCCTTCTGAAATGTGATCCTTATACCCAGTTTTACCAATTTTCACATAGACTGAATAAATCTGGCTGATCGATCTGCAATTGTTTTTTTAAAACCTACACACAGGTATTTTAATATAGGCATGACTGTTGTATACAGTCACTAATCATATATAAGATAGATCATTGTACATTTGAATAATACATGTTGACAATTGTAAGTGGATTTTCAGGCTTAATTGTGAAACAATACAGCTAATAAATAATGGACCTAGAAACATACATAGTTGGAGCTGTAGTTTCACCTTCATACACTTACAGTCAAAATATACACAATGAATATAATCAGAGATTTTTAAGGTATAAAGTACTAAGGTTTTTTCCCCCTCAAAATCAGAAATATAAAGAGGAAACAAAATTAGCCCATACATAAAGTTAATTTTTTTAAATTCAATTCAGGGAATTAAAATATTTATATACTCCATGAAGGACTATCTGACTTTAGACAAATCATGAAAACAGATGTGACTTCTACCCACCCCTGCAGCCTGAGCCACCTTGCCAACTGATTGTGGCACTTACGTTTTATTTTGATCTTCATGTTGTTGAGCATAATGAAGAGAAGAAGAGGGATCTTAAACTAGTACACAGAGGGTGGTACAGCAAGAATAAGCACGAGATTTACAATCAGAAGACCTGGGTTACTGAAGGTCTTGGGCAACTCATTTAACTCTGAGATGGAAGTTCTTTTTCTATGAAACAGGGAGAATTCAATAAAGTTGTTCTCCAGATCATATGACATGAGGTATTTGAAAGAGTTTGATACACTGTAAAGACTACAGTTGTTACCACTGTTATTTTGGTCCTAAGCAAAGAGGATATATATATACTCTCAATCCAATTTTTTTTCTCTAAATTCAATAGACTTGGCTTATAAATTATTTGGAATGGTGCTAAATTTCCAGTAATAATAGTAGTAGCAACAGCCAACATTTATTGTGCTCTCAATATTACTAGGCATTGCCCTAATATACATTTTTTGTTTAAAGCTCATAACAAATAGGTTATTATCCACATTTTACAGATGCGGCAGTGAGGTTAAACAGGTTGCCCAAGGCTGCTCAGCAAGTGCCTAGTGGAGCTGGACTTTAATCCCATGCAGTCGGCTTCCAGAGCCGTTTCCTGACCATGACCCCAGGGTTTCTCAACCTCATCAGTACTGACGTTTTTGTTGTGAGGAGCTGTCCTGTGGATTATAAGATGTTTAGCAGCATCCCTCGCCTCTACCCTCTAGATTTCAGTTGCACTCCCCAGCTGTGACCACTAAAAATATCTGTAGACACTCCCAGTGTCCCTTAGGGGAGTAAAATTCCTCTCCACGTGAGAACCACTGCACTGTAGTATTCAAAAAAATTCCCTTCCATGTAAAAAACATGAATTTCAGCATTGAGCCTTGCTACAAGCAAGATCCAATTTATTATTTTAGAAAACCTCAAATTGACTGGGAAAGTGTCTGCCATTGTACCAGGAAGGTATTGAGGCCATTGGAAGAGGAAGAGTTGAGAATAGGAAGGCTGGAGTCCCATGCAGGAGCTGCTTTTGTCTGTCTAGCTATGAGAAGAAACCAGAGCAAGCTGGTAGTGCCTGTCCTCGGGAATGAACATGCATGTTCTGCCTGCTTGCTTGACTGCTTTACCTGTGGGTTTCAGATGAGCTGGCTTGCTAGTACCCTTCAGAAAAATCAACTTTTGAATGCTAAACTGACTTATTAAGTAGGGTGGAGCTGCCGTTGGTATTTTCCAGCTCGCACGCACGAGGCAGCCAAACGAGAATGAGTAGCCCGAGCTGGATGGCCGGTGCATGGGCAGCAGGGCTTAATGAGACTGCATTAGGGAATTTATAGGATGACAGTTGCCTTATTTGAAATTTCTAGAATACTCTCAAGTTAGAACCAGACTTTACTTGATCTGGCCGTGCAAAGAGTCCCAAATTTAAAACAGAAATGAGAGTACAGGGTAAAAGAGGAAAGTTGGTGGTTTTGTGCTGAGCCTTCAGGTTTCTGTGCTGGTTCAGCGCTTTGGGAGGGAAATCCTGGGGAAGGGGGCTGGGAGGGTGGTCACCTGAGAGAGAGCAAGAAAGACTCTGTCAGGATCCCCATGCCTGTTAAACCCAGCTTTAGATGGAGAGTTCTGACCACATAAAGTCTGTTTTCAATAAAAGTCAGAGCAGGAATCCTACCAAATACAAGCCAGAAATGGGGTTTAAGATTTCAAAAAATGAAAGAAGGAGAAAAAGAAAGGAAGAGAGAACGAGAGAAAGAAAAAAATTGAGAGAAGCGCTTGTTGAAACTTTACCTTATTCTGTTTGTTTAGTATATTCTATTTCTCCTCTGTGATTTGCCTCTATTTTCTCTATCAAAAACTTAGAAAGTTGAAATGCCATTATCCATCATCTCTGGGAAAACAACCCTTTGCTTTCAGAGAAGGAAGTCTGATTTGTTTTTTCAAGTTTTTTACTTTCTTAAGGGCTCTTTCTCCTTTTGTATCTGAAACTGGAAACCTATAACATGACAAGACAGCACAAAAGGTGTCCCGCCAGCTCCCTGTTGGGCTTTAATATTACAAAGGCAATAACTGAACTTTTAGAGACAAGAGATTCTGCCATTCAGCATGTGCTCGTGCATAGTTTTCTTCTGGATAATTCATGACTTCATTAGCAAGTTATGATCTTGACTTTTAAGAGCATATATACTTTTATGTTAACCCCGTTCAAAGGTAATCAAAGCACTTACATTTGTACAGAAACCATGAGTGTTCTGCTTTATATATATATATATATATATATATATATAATTGTATCTTTCCATTCCAATATAAAAGGAGAGGAAGGAGAGAGGTGGTGGAGTCATTTTTGGCCCAGCTTTTCTCAGCTGCTCAAGCTGTTCTGGTTTATGTGTATGGAGCCTTTCAGTGAGGGAGCTGGAAATATTGCAAACTACACGCCTGTTTTAATTAATTCCACTTGAACTAGAGAAGCATCTCTATCCCAAAGAGACTCACTAGTATGTATGCTTCTGTCATTAGTAAGTTGAGTATACACAAATCAGTGATTTGTGGAACATTTTCTATTGCCAAAATATCTGGATTGTCCCCTCCCCTCTCACCTCCACTCAACTTCTCTGAAGGGGCTAAACGCTGTTTGAAAATCCAATCCCGTGTGTATTTACTTAACAAGATGATCTTAAACAGACATCACCACCTCTTTAGGGTCCCTATTCTTTTAAATGAAGATCCTGATCTTCATCATACATTAACTCTAGAGCTGATGTAACTACTTTCAGATATAGCTTCTTAAAATTAGTTAATTGGGAATCACAGTCTTTGACATTAACAGAACAAATTAACTGAGTCCGAGTGTGTTTTTCCTGGCAATAACTAACTCTGGCATTATTTCACTCATTTGTCTTCTTCCCTTTCCCTGGATTAAGCTATTTTGCAATGGTCAAAAGGGGATAAGGGTGGGAGGAAGGGTCTCCAACCGAGGAAGAAGAAACTTTTTTTTTTTTTACCTCATCACTCAATATTCCAAGCTAAAAAAAAGTTGAAAAATATTTGACCACCCTTGTCAAAAAAATTTTTGACCACCCTTGTTCACCAAGTATGATGATGTCTCTTTAAAAAGACAAAACCGAATCATTCAAAAGGATTTGGCTTTTACTTCAGCTCATCAAAATGACATAAACACAACATGGAAAGCAAGGAATGCTCCCTTGAAGGAGTCTCTGGTGAGCCCCTTAGTGAAGCTGATGTCCCACCCTGCAAGGGCAGCCCCAAAGTAGCATCAAGATGATTCCAGAGTGTGTCACTCATGCCCATCCAATGACTTAGGTGGCTTCTTTGACTTCTGTGGCACACTTTAAGAGTTTCATCGTAATCCCACATTTTCAGTAATTTATTACAAATCGACCATGCCAAAAGATTTATAAATCCTTCTACATAGGCAATCAATGCACACACATTCTTTTATTTACAAAGACAAAAGCCATTTAATCCTCCTTATAATTTAGTTTAATTTTGTTTTAAATGTTTGACCTTGATGACCTGCAGCGCTATATCTCTTTTACGTATTTTATATATTGTTATAATTGATAATTAATATAAAGTCCCTTTCACTTAGGGATAAGATCTCCTTGTTTTGTTTTGGTTTTTTAGCCAGTCCCCCAAATTTTGCGTAAGGACAAATTCATGATTCTTATGAGTGTGTCTTTGAATCCCTTAAATCAAGGTTTGGTGCCATGAAGGATGAAGCTGCTGAGCCCTGAAGTCGTGGGCTAAGGGTACACGGACAATTAAGCAACTTAAGTGACTAGCCTGTGTCTGATTCCCCTGCAGTCATGTACTGAAAACCTCCTGACTTACTCTCTCCTCAACAGCCCTCTAAAAGTCTGACTTCTTTTAGCAGCTGAATGTCATTTGGACAAACGAGGAACTCATCTTGTGACTTCTGATGTCAGCCAGGAGCTTTCTATTTTTCTCACCCATTTAAAAAACAAATACATAAATTTATCATTGGGTATTCTGATTTTTCAGGGAACAGTTTTTATTTTTAGCAACTGGCTTTAAAAGCAAGGAAAGATTTTTTTAAGTATAATTACTAAGAATAGGAACAACTTTGAGGTGTTCTTTTTGATTCTTAATATTTAAGGCATCTCATTTGTTTTGAAATCTCTAAATGTTGTTAATCATTTGTTGCAGGTTTAATATGAGTTATTATGATGCTTAATATACTTTCATGAAAATAGAATTTTGGCCACATGCTGTTCACTAAAGAAAATGTCCAATTTAATATAAGTCCCTCAATTAAAAATCTCATCAAAAGCCTCATTCCAATTTCACCATGATTCTGGCTATAACACAATTATTTCATTGGAGTGAATCAATGGTTAATGTCAAAGTTTTTAATTCTTCAAGTCTTGGTTTCAATCTAGTTTAAGTGAAAGTAAAATTAGTTTGGTGGTTTCCTTCTTGAGTCTTGCAAACTTGAGTCTACTTTACACAAACATCTCCATCCTGCCACGGTTCGGATGACTGGCAGTCTGTTTAGGCAAGGCCCAGAAACAGAATGCAAGTGTTGTGAAAGTCAGAATCTGGGAGCTTTGCAGATGTGTCAAGGTAGCCTTCAGATTGCCTCTCTGTTTTCAATGTGTCCCTTATCTCACTCTTCCAAACATCCTATGTTGTAAGAGGGTAAAAGGAAAAGGAAAATAAGAAAGAATCTACATGAGGCAAAGTACAAGTAACATAAATGCAGACAGGCAGCAGTAAATATAACAATATGCTGCTGTTAGCCCACTGGTAACTGGCATTAAGCTAACCAAACACAACTGCTTCCACATCCCATGACAAATAATAGCAAATAGCCCTGTCATTGTTCTCTTTGGGACTCTAAATTGTCGAAGCTTCACCCATTACAGGGAAAGCTTTCCTGAGTTTCAGGGGACCCAGCCCTGCCCTGAGTTTCACCTGACTGATAGAGGAAAACAGCCAAGACAGGAGTCTGGCAGAGAAGCCACTGGCCAGTGAAAAATGCACAGTCAAGGATTATTATTCTTCCTGTGAGCAGTCAGCAGCAAATTGTCACCAGTTGGAATCTGCTGAATGTTCCTACATACAAGTTAATGTTAGCTGAAAGAAAGGGGGTTTAAAAAAAAAGTTTTGCCCAGTGTAAGCAGATACAGACTTGTAGAAGACACACAAGCTAGTACTTCTATTTCATCACTGCACTTTTTTGTTTCCCTCATTGTAAGAAAAGAATGATTTTTACAGGGAAACCTTCACATTCAGACAGTTCTTGTTAAATGGTATGTTTTTAACGACTTCAATGATTCATGGTATGACATTGTTCATAGCTCTTTCACCTCTAAATTTTATCCAAGCAACAAATTAGAAGAAAGGACTCCTGGAGGCTTCTTCCTTCTTTCTGTGAAAGATTGGAAGCATTTTTTTTTTTTTTTTTTTTTGAAACGGAGTCTCTATCATCCAGGCTGGAGTGCAGTGGCGTGATCTCGGCTCACTGCAACCCTTGCCTCCCGGGTTCAAGCGATTCTCCTGCCTCAGCCTCCTGAGTAGCTGGGATTACAGGCATGCACCACCATGTTCAGCTAATTTTTGTATTTTGAGTACAGATGGGGTTTCACCATGTTGTCCAGCTTGGTCTCGAACTCCTGATCTCAGGTGATCCACCTCACCCTCCCAAAGTGCTGGGATTACAACCATAAGCCACCGCACCAGGCCTAGAAGCAAAATTTAAATAACGTTTACTAGAGTTACTTTAGCCAATAAGAGCCAGGAAATTAAAAATGAAATTGTAAATGCTGCATCTTTCACTCAGAAACGTGCCTTACATGCATATCTCCGGCAATATAAGAAAAACATTGAGGATTTAGCTGATGGTTTGATGGCTTTTGCCTGCCTGTCATAACTTTATTGCTGCTCAAAGGTAGAATTTTAAAACACTCGACATTGAAATCCTTTAGCTTACTATTGCCAATGTATTGTTAAGTGTTGTCTGGGGGAACCTCTGAATCTAAACACATATTTACACCCTTAAGTTGCCAAATTAAATCCATCTGGCTTACCAAATGCTGTTGCCAAAAAACTATTACACTTTTGGTGTAGCCAATATTTTAAACGTGGGGGATGGGAGGGCAGTGTTGAAAGGCATTAGATTCGATAGAATTTACATGTGCATTGATGCCACATTATTTAAGTATTTATATCAAGTTTAGATCCCATGGCAACTCTGACCAAGAAAGAACTCCTACACAAGGCAAAAAGTCTAAAGCCACTAGGTATTTAGGCAGTCTCCTCATGGCACTTTTTGCCCTGTGGCTCCTTTTCAGGCATCACAACCACACCATAGGCAAAAACCACAAATAGCAAATACTCTAATTTCTTGAATTATTTTTTAACTATTCCTATAAGCACTAGGAAATGCCCACTCCTATTTTCTGGTCAAAGTTATCAGCTCATGTGAATCGTAGAAAGAATACATTCCATCCAACGATCTGAAAATATGTTAAGTCAAAATGGCAAGTAGCAAAATTTGCAATCACTCATAATCCATAGCAAGGTAGGGTCTTCCTAATTTCAGTTGCTTAGAGACATGTAAAGTTCCAAATGTTCATAAAGTCAACTTTTTCTCCTATTGGGAATTAATTTAAACATTAGAAAACAGGAAAAGGTATAAGTACTCATCTTAAATGTGCAAGTTAATATGAAATTTAGAAATAAGCCCCATTCCTTTCCTGCTTCTTTGGTAGAAGGGCTAATGTACCAACTAAGAGAGAGAATAAGCTATAGGTCTGGATAGCCACAAACTAAATACACCCCCACAGGAGAATCCCTAAGCTTCTATGGTAATTTTGAAACTAAGAGAAAATAAGACAGTATGAGAAGGCATTATGCTGCTTTAAATATGACTTGGGAAATGGTCTTATTTTACAATCAAATATACCACTTGCTTCCATCATGTAAATATTACCAGTATTTGGTTTCAGATTTTCGTGAGGTAACATTATCTAAATTTACTGTTGGTCTGTATACTTAAATATATAACATTCATTTGCAGTATTTCATTTATCTCAAAAGATTAGTGTATATCTCATCTAGAATGAGACCTCTTATGAGAATAGGAGATGGGAAAGCCTTTTGAAGGCATTTGGCAGTCCAGAGAGTCTGCAATGAAATTGTTCCACTCAGGAATCGGTATTTATGTAAGATACATTCTGTACCATGTGTATTTTTTTGTTTATATTAGGATTATTCTCAAAGTCAATTTTAAGAGTAAATGAAATTTTTCCCTCAAGTAAATCTACCCTTAAGTAGCATCATGCTCAAGGGCCTACACCAGAAAGTCTGCCCCACTACTCTCACTATTATACCATTCACTGAGGAAAAGCTATAAAAACTGAGGAAAATGTCTACTTATTTTTTAAAACAACGAGAAATGCTTTTTGCTTTTCAGTAGTGTTGGAAAATATTTTAATAACTAAAATAATAAAACTTCATGTGAGGTAAATTCCACCTTAATTATTGCCTGTTGGGGTGGAAAAATTAAGGAAACATTAGTAAATGTGTTAACTAGAAAAACCACTGTAGTAATTTCCCGCCAAATACCTGGGTCTAAAGTCAAAATAAAATCTGTGCTTTGCATATGATTTGCATGAAAATAGACTTACAGTTTTAGCTCTAACAATAGTACCACTTAGGACTAAGATGAATGGACCAGAAAAACCCCTGTGATTCATCAGTAGACTATGATTAGCTTACTTCAATGTTCTATAGTTCAGTTTGGAATCTTTAATGAGGGATGTTGATATAATTGCTTGATTCATTTTAATATTTCAAACACTCTAAATTACTCCATCACTATCTTAATAATTAATGCCTGAAAACTCATACTTACATTGAAAATTGATTGTAAAGCACAACATCTTTGAATAACACATTGAAATAGTGTTTCTGGTGTTTGCTTAAAACTTTGGTGTATAATTGATTACATCTTATAGATTACTTTTTTTTTCCTGGTATTTTCCTCTTCCAACTTAGGACTTTTTTGCCATATGTGGCTATTTGATGTCTATTGTTCATTCACAACCTTCTAGGTGACTGAAAAACGCATGGAGTTACTCATGCCAATAATTATTGCTACTGAATTGTTCCAAAGTCTCCCTTCCTGCAGAGAAAGAAGTTTCAGTAAAATATTCTAGAGGATTACAAATAATCTTTGCAGTTCATAAATACTTTCATAGGCTCCATTGCTCTTCACAGTTTTCAGTTAGAATGTTATTTTTGTCATGAAAGTTTGCATTTATATTTCTTTTCTGTGGATTGCTTACCACTTATTAAAATTAAAATGCATTTTAAGATGAAACATTATGTACCTAGAATACTGAAGGTAGCACTGACCATTTTCTTCTGTTCAGAAAGCAATGTTGAATTGGAAAAGCAAGATTTTAGAATATTCCTTTTTACTGCATTGTCATTGCACCCTTCCTCTCTACCCTAGTCCTTCTGATCTCCCTTGTCTCTCAGATGATCCCTACACCCAATTATACAGAACAGTCTTCCTCTGGTTACTTATATCGAACACTTGCTTGCTAGCTGTGTTTGGCAGGCCAGCAGGATGAGGTAATAATCAGAAGAAAATGTTCTGGTTTATTGGCCTCATCCACGTACAACATTATTCAAAACAGTTCTCTGTGGGTGAGAACAGGGTTGCTTTGAGATCCCCTGGTCTAATGTTCTGTAGTAGTGAGGAGGAACAAAACTGTAAACTTTTTTGATCTCTTCTAGAATAATGGTAAGATAAATGATATCTGCTTGGCCCATCCTTTCAGTAATGTTTACAGGCAGTTAGATGTATGTGAAAATGAGAGCCTTTCATTTATAAACATTTTGGTTTTACTCTTTCCAAGTTCAGCCGTCTTCTTAAGTACAGCCTCCATGGTCAGTACAGCAGTGTTTTCCTAAAAGCATATTTTGTGAACAATTTCTCCAGGATGATGGTAGTTTTTGTAAGACAGATGCCTAAAAGACATATGGTTTTCATAGATTTTCCGTCTAGACTAGCTTTATTTAGTGACTTTTGGTCTGAATTGGTCTAGTTAAAGTTTCTGTAGGAGCTTGTATAAAAATTTAAAATGTGGGCATACCATTAAGGTGTAAAACAAAAGTTTGACTTCTTGTTGGCAAGAGATTAAAACGGATTGGTTGAAAATTTCCTTCATGTTAAGTAATTCTGATCGTCTTATAGGCCTACTCATCTATTCCGCCCTTACAACACTGTCCAAAATGGAAAGGCTTACCCTAAAAATCCCATAACTGTTAAATTCATATACTCCTCACTGTTCTTGAGTAAATTCTTTGTGTTCCAGTTTATGTGTGTGTGTGTTAGAAAGCCCTAATTCTTTCTGCAGACTCTTTACATGGCCCAGGGGACATATGATTCTTTACCCTTTTAGCACCAATTTTTACAAACACAGCATTTCTCTCATTTAAAAAAAGCATCTGACAAGCCACTGAGTAGAAGTGACGGAACCTTTAGGAGTTTCATACTGCCTTCAACCAACAATGAAAATTCTGTTTTTAAATGCGTTTCAAATTCTTGAGCCAGTGTCAAAGACTCATTTAGAAACAATATGACATGTTCAGAGGAAAAGAATTACATCTAGTCTTGCCCAGAAATCACCCTTTTGCTCCCTCTTTTGTAAGAGCTAATACTGCAGACCAGTCCCATCTTAACTGCATCAGAAAGAGGAGGCTCGTGGAAGGGAGGAAATGTGGGCTGTTCTGTCTCCACGAGTATCATTGCTTGGCTTCCTTGGCTTCTCACGAAGCATTTAATTGGACTTAGTCACATATTTGTTCACTGACATGGCAGCCTGCAAGGCATAATGCCTCTCTGTTTTTCTCTGTTTGCTTTAAAAATTTTTGTTTTTAAAATTTGAGCTCTAAAGCATGTTAGAGCTCCTCCTGCTGGATTGAGAAAAAAAAACTGGGATGATTCATAAATGGTAATTCTTTTTCTTCATATTTGCCACCTGGGCAAATAGAAGTGACAGAAGCCTATCATGTGGTGCACTTAAAACTGACCTTTTAATTCATCAGGTATTAAGGTCAGGCAGAAAGAAAATGTTGATGCTACACGACTCATCTCTCAGTCTTCAAATTCCTCATGCTCTTTTTTGTTGCTGTTGTTAAAAAAAAATAAAAGGAATAGGAAAGGTTATTTTTCTATCAGTGTTTCTAGTTACATAGTTACCCCAAGTCACATCCCCATGCTTGAAAGGTTCTTGCTGTGTCTCAGAAAGCGACAAAAAGTTTTTTCCATCTTCCCAAAGCAGAAATGAATTGTACAGTCATATAGAGATTTGAAGTGTTGCCTTTTTCCTCCCTATGCTTTCTTCTTTTTCCTTCTTCCTCTTGAATTCCTCCTCCTTCTCAGAAGCAGACACTTGCCTCTCCCAGTAGCTAGTTCTCAGCACCTCCTTTCTTGCCTCCTCCTTCCCCTAAATGGTAGCAGTTGGCCTCTCCCTCTCCTGGTACCTGAAGTGGGAGTGACGAGATGGATCAGAAAAAGGTTTACCCCATTCACCATCAGTGGGAGTAGGTTTCTACAGCACATAAGTTTCTGGAGGTCTCTTTAGGAATAAGAGAGAAAGGAGGGGGGATGGAAGGGAGATAGGAAGAAAGGAGGGAAGGAGGGAAGGGGCAGGAAAGGAGAAAAGGAGGGAAGGAAGGAGCAAAGGAAAACAAAATCACTTGTAAATCTCTGTAAAACCACTTCCTTTCTCTGCATGCTTTCTCACACTGTATCCCTCATGCCTTCTGCTGCTCTGCGGTTCTTTGTTTCTTTTAGCTCTTTCCTCCCCCCAGTTTATCTTCTCAACGATATAGTACAAAGGCCAAAATACTTTAAAGTTAATCTCAAAGTAATGCTTTTTAGAAATCATATTTTAATACAACTAAAAATCCTCTGTGTTACCTGTCTCATGACTTTATTAGGACTTGGGACAAAGGAAGTCATTTGGTATTTGTGATAAAGAATAAGACAACCCTTGATTTCTCAAACTTCAGTACTTTCTGGCTTTCTTTCCTTTGCACATACCTTTCCTGTTCCTGGAATGCTAGTCCCCTTAACTTTCTCTGCTTTCTGGAAGTCCTTCCAACCTCTCATCCTCCTTCCAACTCTAAGCTAGGACTCCAGGTGTTTCTGAAACTCCCGAAGCAACTATTTTATCATAATCCTACTGTGGTCATGTTAACTTGTCTCTCTCCATCTCAACAAGAAACTACTTCTGGGCAGTGACTGTCTTTATTTCTGTCTCTACCTGTTAACACAGTACCTAGCACATAAGTAGGGCTTACTGAGGGGATGAAGGAATATAAAAGGAATTGACTTGCAAGCCTCAATCAAAATTTATTTTGGAACAAGCCCGATACTTATTTTAAAAACCAATTTAAACACACTTTCTTGTTCTATTATATTGAAAAGCTTGCCTGAGTGAATGTTGTAAAATTCTTTCTACAAATCGTAAACCTGAGCAGAGTTAATGTGGGTAAATCATCCTTTAAGATGCTTTTCTGCCACAACCACAGAAGTGGTTATATTAGGCACCGTACCTATGGGTGAAATCCAAGTCAGATATGTAGGACAATGTAAAGAAAGTGTGACAAAGCAGATTATATTACCATTTATTTCAGAGGCTAATTTATACAGGATATTACCTTCATCAAAAAATTGTATGTTTGTATCATCAAAAAATTGTGAACTATTTTTCTCCCTATGTTCTGATTTCAAATTCCATGAGTTGATTCATATTTTCCCAATGACATACATTATAAAATCATGGGTTCATTTTCACAGGGGAAAGAAATGCTGGCTCTAATACACAGCAATAATCATATTAGAGAATTCCTTAAATCCTTTAAGTGGGCTCCAAGTTCTGTGTTCTTTCCAGCATCTACTGTAAACTATTCTTGTATAGTATTGGCTCATTCTGTTACTAAAGCCAAAAATTCCAAAAATATGCTGAATAGCACCCTATAGTATTTCTTACAGTAAATTATAAAATATTATCTTCCATGTGGACAAAATCATGACTGTTACAGCATTTTTCTGACTTTAGTCTCATACCTTCTAGATATGTAAAACCTATTTGTTAAATAAATGCCCAAAATGAGAAGTAGAATGCAAATACATTGCTAAAATTTAAAATACAATGTCCCAAAGTTTGTTCTCTTAGAGCAGACATTCACAAGAAGAAGTAGGGGTCCTTCATCATAGCTGCCTTCCATTTTACCTAGAGGTGTGCTCCGACCCAATTTATCTTTGGGCCCATTCACACTCATTGATCTACCACTTGGGACACTGCTCTCAGCAGGTGCTATGGAAAGCTGCAAGAGGTGTAGGAGTAATCTCGGTTCATAGAAGGTTTTGAATATTGTTCAGATGATAAGATATGCATGCACACCTAAAACTTAAAAAAAAAAAAAAGATGCAAGCATTAAATGATTCAAGAGGGTCATTGAGAAGTAAAGCATTTCAATTCCTAAAAACACAGAAAATGGTTTTTGTAGATAAAACCCTTCACTTTTTTAATCATAAATAAGTTAAAAAATGGTAGGCAAGTTGCTATCAGATTCTAGTGGCCCTTGGAAACTTGGGATGTATAACTTTCCCTTGATCCTAGGTGTATGTAAACTGAATTTTGAGAGTTATATTTTAAACTTTCAATTATAATTTATAAGTAAAACTTGCAGTGTAAAAGAAGCTATTGAATATCCTTTTAATGCAAATAACTACCCTTTTAAGCAGATATCTTCTCTAAAAATGTCAGTCTTTGTATATCTTTTTGAAGCCTTTCTTTTAATTTGGGTCCACCTAACTAATTATGTTGGACTTCAATCCTACCCTCTCCAAAGATTAGAATTTGGAATGCACATTTAGAGATGCTTACCTTCTATTTATTTTCATAAGCAAATACAAGCTTCCCTAAGCAAGTAGTAGTTATTCTTCTGGTAATGACTAACAACAACAACAACAAACACTATAGTACAGTATCTTGGTCTTTACAACATAAGGCTAAAACTGCTTTCACCCATGCTTAAGTCTAATTCCTAAAGGTATCAAAGTGTTTCTACAATATTTCTTCATCCTTCTTAAGATTTTCCAGCACTTTCTCTTTTTGTTTTTACTTTACCTGGCAAGTAAATTGAATTGCTAATAAAGCAAAGTAAAAATCTTTTTTTTATTGAGCAGTGGTTTCAAAGCATAATCCCAGGACCAGCAGCATGTGGGAACTTGTTAGAAATATCCTACCCCATTAGAAACGTTGGGTGGCACCCAGCAAGCTGTGTTTTAACAAGGCTTCCAGGGAATTCTGATGCAAGGTCCAATTTGAGAACCATTGCCTAGAGCATGTCAATCTAACTGCCCAATAGAAAGAATTCTGCACTGGAAGTCATGAGATCTTAGTGCAAGCATAGGAACGGAAGAAGAATGAGCTACATAGGCCCATTCTGGCTTACACATTTACCAGTCAGATAATTCCTGCTTCCCATCCTAAGGAGAAATAAGGGCAGGGACAGAAAGACCAATCCATTTCACAAATCAGTATTATGCTAGCTGGAGGCAAGAAGCTAGAGGAAAGGTGGTTTTCACACCCACCCCACAAACTGATACATCAAAGCAGTTTGCCCTATTGAGGTCTCCCTTAACTCCTGTTAAAATGGGCCTCTTATCATGAACACTCAGGACCAGCTAATCCAAAGAAGAGCAGATGAAATTTTAGTTCTTCTATTCTTAAAAGACAATAAAATAAGGCAAGAAAACAATGATGCATTCTTCTCTCTTATCGGTAAAGCCAGTTTCTCCCCCACAATGCCACCCACCCTGCATGAGCATTTGACTTTCTTACAAAATTTGTCATTGTCCGCAATACTGCAAACAGTCCATCCCTGCAGCTACAAATACAACTTCAAGTATTACATCTTTCCCTTTGATTTGAAAGAAGAAACTTGGCTCTTCTATGTAACCATAAACCGCCCACATACAACACAGTGTTTCAATAAATACTAAGTGATACAAGATGCTCCATTTCAATATAATGCCTTACTTAATGAAGCTCATCACTAAACAAAGCAACTGAGGAAAATTTAGTACAAAACAATAACTTTGCTTTCCCCAAAACAAACTGTCTTGTGAGGTGAATGTCTTTGGAAACTCTTTGAATGGTTAGAAGCTGGACCAATGAAATGAACTTTAACAGTAAACTTTAAATGTTTTCTGGTGTTGAAGTTGGCAAACATCTTAGCGTTGCATATTAAGAAAATTCACCCTGAATTGCTTTCTAGTAGGGTTGTACATACAGATTTTTGTTATTGTTTTAGAAAAAAATAAATAAAATGCTTATTTCTTCTGCAAGGGTTAGTGAGGAGCTCTTTAGGATTTTTAATTACTAAGTACATATATGGGTTCCTTTAACTGAAACTAGGCATATTTCCAAGATATCATAGTTACTTTGAGAGAACATGAACATTTTATCTTTTATTCTTTTAATTATTAATTCACCATCTAGCTATGAAGTGCCTATTGAATGCATGTCCCTAGGGACATCCTTAAAGAGCTCATAATGAATAAGTTATCCTGATTGATTGATTGATTTGGGAAAAAACAATACTATAAACCACAGGCCATGCTAAGTTATGGGACATGGTAGTGAATAAGACTAACAATAGACCTGGCACATAGCAGAACCATATGTTCTCCTCATCTCCTGTCCTGACTTCTTTCTGCAACTGCCTACTACTATTGTCCTCTTGTCCCAGCCACATAGTCCAAGGATTAAAGCAGATATTAATGAGAATTTACTGTGCCGTAAGAGTACTTAAGTCTTTCTATTCTCTATCCACACCATTGAATTCTTCCCTTCAGTCACCATCATTTAAGTTCCAGTTTTACTCATTATAGACCTACATTCCCTTACTTCCAAGTTTTATATGCAGCAGTTACAATCATGTTTGCCATTACTTTGACCACATTATTGTATTTTCAGACTTCCCAGAGTGTATTCTCAGACTCCGAATTATAAAATTTTGCCCTATTTTTCCACTTAAAATGGAGTACTATAACAAAGCTACTTGCATATTTGTTTTATTCCACTCATCTTCCATTCTGAATAGATGCTGAGCTCTTTAAAGTCATGTAGCATGAGGCAGTCCACATATTAGATGCTCAATAAATAATCTCTGCAATATATAACTGGAAGTCTTGACATAGATCATCTAGTCTGATTGTACAATTTGGCAACTGGAGCTAGAATCCACATTTTCTAACTTCTGATCCAGGACTCTTTCTATGTAAACATAGTACCCAAACATAAGCTTCTGACAAATGCCTTAGAAGTGTAGCATCCTTGGCCTCACTAGACCTACTCACCTTGATCTAGCCTAAACTCTAGCCTAGTTAAACATCTTGTTTAGGCACTTTTCAGTCATTTCTTCATTTGTCCATTATTCAACAAATACTTAACCACTGCCTTCTAATCACATTGTACCAAATGCTGAATATATGTAATAAATGCAAAATATGTAGTCTCTTTTCTCAAGGAATTTTGAATCTATTTGGGGGGCACTGGTAATAATCTAATAAATAAATACATAATCACAAACAGGGTTACTTGCTATGAGAGACACAAACATGAAGTAATAGAGGAAGGCAGAGTAAGTGGGGAAAACTATGGGATGGTCCAGAAGGACTGAGGAATAACAGTTAAGCCAAGAACAAAAGCATCAAAAGAGAAGTCAGTTTCATTCCTTTCTTGGCTACAAGCCTTGATACAAGCTATTACATATTCATGAAACGATTTCCAATCCATCATGCCATGCTGTATCCTACTTCTCACTGAATTTGTAGTCTAAAATCAACTTTTTAATTTAATGAAATCCCCTAATTAATTCCATTATCAAAACTTCTGGTAGAATTTCCCTCCTTAAAGTTCAAATTCTGGCCATTTCTCTCCTCCCACCAGCCAACTGGTTAATTGCTAAGAATATATAGGGTACATGATTATTTGTCAAACTCCCTGAGGGCAGGAGGCTTATTATTTGGTATTTATTCCAAATATCTACTAAAGAACTGAGCAGTCAGATACTTTAGAGTCGCTAAAGATATCAATCCTACATGTCACTTTAGCTACTTTATTTTATTTTATTTTTTTTTTTGCTATGGCCATGATTTACTCACAAATATCCTTGTATTTATAAGACCAATGGATATCACAAGCATTCATTAGTTATTTCTTGATTCTAGGAGGAACTTTCTTTCATTCAGTAATCAAACATTCAGTGACTGAATGACAAGCAGTGAGCTAGATACTGCAGTTACATGAAGATGATTAAGACATAGCTCATTTCTAATCAGTGAAGATAATATATAAGCCTAATTAGAGTTCAGTGTGATGACTAATAATAGAGATTTGTTGAGATACTGTACGAACAACTGTATCAGGACAGGGGAAGGCAGGTCAGAGAAGACTTCACTGAAGTAAGTCCTGAATGATTAATTAGTAGTCTCAGAAGATGACCAAAATGACACTGAGAATGTAATTACATGTATGAAACAAGTTCAGTGGGTGTGACCTGTGGCCTTCAGAAACTTCATATCAAAGATGAAAATTATGCAGATTCAAGATTCAGGACATAAGTTAAACATATATGGCCATTTTAAATGAAAATAAGGCTGGGTACCATGGCTCACACCTGTAATTCCAGTGCTTTGCCCCTCCCTAAAGAAAGATTTCCTTTAAAGCCTCTTAAACATTTTTCAAGTGCATGAGGTAAAAGGAACTCTACTAATATCTATGAGTTTGTGCCTAAATCGTTAATGTTTTCACCATTAATCAACAATATCTCTTCTGCTTTGATTTTTCCTTGACTGTGTAATTTAATTTTATAGTTCCATGATTTTTCATCAACATTTCATAATTGCTTTCTTACATTTTTCTAACTTTACTTCTTCATATCTGAGAAAGGACATTCAATTTGATCAATTTAGAGTTTCTAATACAGAAGAAAATTTTATGACTATAATTCCAGAAGGAGTCTTTCTGAAAAAATCAGTTGCAGAGTTTTATCAAAAAGAAACATTTCAATTTATAGACTTTGTCAAATTTGTGGGGGTATAAAATGACTACCCAAGATACCACATATGAAGTCAAGTACACAAATACACTAAAAAACTTATTAATATATTCAGTAAATAAATGTAGAAGCTTGAGGAATAAATAATATAATAATAAGTAATAAATAATATTGCTTAGTAATGTTGAGACTCTCAAATACAGTAATATTTCATTATCTCAAGTACGTTTGCTCAGTAAACTCAGCTACCAGAAACATCACTGCCAACTAGAAAGTGAGTAATACTACTATTAGTAATACTAAAATCTTTAAGACCCAAAATAGGAACTAGAGCTCCTGCAATTTAAACAGGCACTCACACTAAGCCTATTTACACTTGCTACAGAGAACTCTAAAGCCTTGCTTTTCTGATTTTTAGTGCTCTGCAAATTACAAGCATAATATAGAACAAACTGGAGAAAGTTATAAAGGCAATGAGAAGTGATAATATCCTGAAAGAAAAAGAAGAGGAAAATTATATGTGAGAAATAAAAATTCAAAAACCATCATTGTCTGAAACAATATACTTTATTAGTTCCTGAGTTCATTCTATGTAATTATCATATTATATTGGCTAAGATATGTGCAGTATGTTTCAGATGGCTTTCAAATAGTTTCATATTTCTTATTAGTATTAGAAGGAATGACTTCAGTTTTGAGAAAGATTTGCATATGAAAAAATACGTAATTTTCATTAAAACTACTAGATAAATGAAAGGTGACAATGTTAAAATCATTACAGATCGTAACCACTTCTGCTGGCCTGTATGTGCATGAGCATGTGTGTAATGGCTCTTTCTCAGTGTCCTTGGAACAATGTTCTGCTAGATATTCTACTTGTTTCTTTACCTTTCTCTTTCTCTCTTTCTAGCCGGAGACCACCCCCATCACCAACTCGTCCCACTATAATCCGCCCACTAGAATCCTCCCTGTTAGACTAAATGAAGTGTCTGGCATGGCAATTAATCACTAATGAATTATGCGAAAGCAACATATGTGATAACCATTGCAGTAAATCATGAGTAGTCGCATGTGTGGACATCAGTAGGCAAGTAACCAGTTTTACTAATGCGTTCATCACTCATCTTCATTGCTCATGGTACGTCAAACCTTCAGGGTTTGACTTGAAAACTGCTGACCTTTAGCGGCTTTATATGTTGTGCTGACCAAGGTAGGTTTGTATAGCAGCCCTATACTTTGGGGATCATTTGCCTACCATGGCATATATTTGAAATTGCTTTGGACAAGTTTTCTAGGCTATCTACCAGGTAGCTAATGAAATATAATTATTCAAATATGAGAGAGTGGGCTTAGACCTAAGCCATACATATTTCTTTTCCCACATTCTGTTTAGGATGAGAGTAATTCTGTTGTCTACCTTGAATGCTACTACCTACTCCATAATTGCCTATTTAGCTCCTCTTTTCTTCCTTTTTATGTCATAAGACTGCTAGGAAGTGATTTTTTAAAATTAGGACTCCTTAAGAATAAACTTTTCCAGAAGCACGAGGTAGTTTGCAAAGGAAAAGTCTGCACTGTTTGCTCTGAAGAGCTTCTCCTCATTCCAATGTGTTTTGCTTCATGCTAGAAGCATATGCAACAGTGAATAAAAGCTTCTTTTTTTGTTAATCAGTCAATACATTTGGCTAATTAGTTTCAGAGTTCAAGGAAGAAGCAAAATATCACATCTCTAGAAGTGTTGGGAAAAATGTAATTTTTTTCTTTACTTATATTAACCTCATGGTGGATTACATTGAAGGCTGACATGGATAATGTTTACTTTTCTATTTGCTCTAATTTTTGGCATAGCTAACTACACTTTGATACTAACTCCAGTTTTACTATTATTATTTTGGTTGGAGAAAAAAATCACTCTTTACATGCTAATTTGTAATCCTGATATGTAAGAATTTATCCTACCTTTGAAACAGGTTCAGTGTAACTTTGTATCCATTATAGACTTTCTTAATAAATCTTGAGGCTATGGGATAATCACATTTAAAGAATGCTTCCTGAAATGAAGTCAGTAGAAGATGACATGGGATAAGAGCAGAGCTCACACTTTTACAGTTGTAGTATTTCAAAGTCCCTATCCAGGTCACTCCAGAAAAGGGTACTGAAACATCGAAATCTAAAGCAAATTTGCAATTTCTTAAGATTTCTAAAATTTACCAGAACAGTTTAGCCTGGGGGTTAATAGTTCAGTATTGAGGCTACATTTTGGACTACTTAGGACCAGATGATTCACATGTAGGAAACAGCCAGAAGCCAACTGGAATTTTTGTGTGCTAACTGTTCCCAGACAGCAGAGCAAGTATTCACTGAGTATGGGTGTCCCATGACACTATTTCATATTCTACAGAAGTAAATCAGGTTTCACCAACTGAAATGTCTCCCTTTGAAAGTAGCAAACATGATTTGTATGTTAACTTAACTTTCATTTCCTGTGTAGTTTATACCCAGAGCAGATACTCATAAAGTAAAAACTTTTAACCATTATTAAAAAGAGAACTTGCTATGTTGAGTGGTGTTGTATTGACCTTCTTCTAAAGGCTTACAGCTAGCCCATTTATAATTGGTGAAAATCACAAAATACAAGATTTACCTAAAGGTCATTTCAACTTTTAAGGTTACAAGTGATTGTATAAAAACATCACAATCCTAAATCCTCTCGTATCTCACCCCAAACCCCAAACTGGGGGAAAAAGTTAACTCTTTGTGAATGGAACCAATGTGCAAGATACATACTACATTTTAAAAATAGTGTCTCAGCTAAATGGAAAAAATGTTAAGCAAACATCCATAGTAAAACAAATAATCTTCAGTGAGATATTTTTATAAAACTTCTTGTTTTTAGGATTCCCTTTGCTTCTTCCTTTGAATTCTCTAAAATAGGCAGCTAACAGATTATATACTTCAGGGTTTGGCTTTGTGCTAAATGTGGTTTTGTGTTTTGCTGTATTTCAAAATTTTCCTTCTGTTAAAGGAAAATATTGTGAATAACCACTGGTGTGTTCTTAGATCAGCACAAACCATGTCAAAAAAAAATTGGAGATTTTTTTTTCCAATTTTCCTTCCACTGATGTTAGGCGGTAATAAACAATGGCATTTGTCATCTTTGGCATTTGCTTTTAGATTATAGTCCCACAGTTGCACCGCCCCAATTGTCTACCTTTGTGGGTACAGTTTTGTTCTTTACTCCTAAGTTATTTCTAATAGAACCCAGCCTACTCTAGAATTTCAGCAGTGACACTGGAGAATTTTAATTTGCTGCAGTGCTATGTCATATTATTAGTATGAATCTCATTTCCCAAAGGGTTTGTATTCTGCTAAAAGGAGATGCCAATGTTGAATGAAGTCTGAAACTCTAGGATGTGCATAGGTTGACGTGCAGCATGCACACCAGGCCTTAAGATGGGAATGTAGCTTAATGAGCTTTCTGTTTCCCATACCATTTCTAATCTTTTGTGTAATTTCCTCTTAACTGATTGCTCTGATATTGTAAACACAATAGATGTAGCTCTATCATGTCTAGCATAATTTAAAAATTCAGTGTTTTTAGGATTTGGGAAAATAAACTATAAATGTTTATTTGATAGGTGAATATAGTTTTATTGTCACATGCTAAATCTTGCATGCATAATGACTAATTAAAATAACCATTTACTCAATTATGGACAGATTATTGAAATAGTATTGATTCAGAACAAGTATATTGCATTTCTAAAAAAACATCTACCAAGGTTACTCGTCTGAATATTGCTTTTAGCCGTGTTTTATAACATAGACGAGAAGTAGGGTCTGTTTATTAGCAAATTTCCTATTTGTTCCAATACAAACTCACTTTATTCTAAAGTATATTAATGAAACCAGTTCCTGTGATGTAACTATAAGCCTTCTGGACTTAGAAGTAAAAAGTGGTCACATAGATTAATTTTGTGACTTTTTAGTATAGACTTCGTAGCCATAATTCTCAAATATGAAATGGGACCTAATACCAGTATGTGATACACACTGATGTTTTCTGTGTACAAACACATTTTCTATGCATGTGTCTCTGTGTATATGATATGGACCTAGTAAATATGTTTCTGTAAGTATGTGTATTTTATGTCCATTTGAGTAGGTAGGTTTAAAAATACTCGTTAAAATGCCACAAGCATGAGTGTGATTGTATGTGCATTGTGTGTATATATATAAATATATGTATATGTATGGTTGTAAATATCTATGTATACATGTACTTAGTATGTGTAGTATCAGGATATTTTTTAAACTGTGATAATACAACAGATAGCTTTGGATGATCTGCCATAACACGTGGTAACAATGGTTCATTTCTCATAACATATATGAAGGATACAACATTTTCTAACTCCAGATTGTTGTCATTTTGAGAGGTATAAAGCTCATAATTACCATGGCAACATGGTTATGTCCATAGACATTTATATCTGAATCCACAGCACTTCTATCTAAGAAGGAATTACCTTTGACAATATTTTTGGGGAAGAAGTAAAATCTGGAGACCGATCTTTAAGATCTCTAATTGGAATTATAAATTATTTTTGGGTTGCTGAGCTGAATCTTAAAAAGCTAAGTTGATATATATAGTCATTTTTCCTCTATGGTAGAAGTAAAAAAAATAAAGGGACACAGCAACATTAAAGTAGTGGATTTTTCTGAGTAAATTTGCTGAAAATGTAAGGGAGAAGCTCTCTAATACTTGGAGGTAGGTCATCCCCTTTTTCAGGTAAACATTTTTCATTTGGCAAATGGCATAATTATTTGAAAGTAACAGGAATCTCCTCAGAATGAAGAATAAAGCCTAATAGGCCTCTCACTGTTGAACGCATGAAAGAAGATAGTGTATGAGTCTGAAGCCATGAGTTTTGTATCATTTCAATTAGAAGACTACTAGCTGTGAGCTCAGAGGTTAATGTAAATGAATCTAGATGATTTTGGAGAAATGATTATTAGTTCACCAGATCACTCATTATACGTTCTAAAAAGCTCAAATGTGTCTTCTAGATACTCTTACTCATCCTGTCTAATTGGTATGTTTAAAATTATGTGGTGCTGTGTAGGTGAAACTTTAAGAATATTTTTGAAGCATATGTAATATATGCACTGCTATTTGTGTGTGTGTGTCTTTGTATATATGTAAGAGTGTGTGTATGTGTGAGAGCAAGAGAGAGGAAACTCAAAGAGGAGTGCTTGTCTTAAGACCTGTTCATACTGGTATATTGGTGAGACTTCTCACCTCTGGTCGGAAGTTTCACACATAGCTTAGCTCAAGTCATTAATCTCTTTTTAATTTTTACTCTTGAATTCCTTAAACTTCGCTCATTATGAAATGTTTTAAAATTATGACAAAAATTACTGTAACCTCTTGCCTTGTCTGCTACCAGTTTGTTAAAAATTATTCCCCCCAACCAGTAATTCCACCACTATTACTTGATTTGTGTTTTATTTCCTATGTAACAGCCTTTGTTTCGCTTGCTTGTCTAATTTTACTTTCCCTTTTTGGGGTCAAATTTTTCTTTTGCTTTTTTTGAAGAAGGAATATACAGAAGCAAAATCTTGTCTTCTCTGTTGATTCTTTAATTAACCTGAGCCGGATACTTTCCACTGTCTTCTTGGCACTTTCAGGATTTCTTAATGCTGATATATGGACTCTTAGAATGGAATTTTTGAAGAAAAATCTCAAAGCCTGTATCATTCTTGAAGGTCACATGTACCTATTGTGAAAATGTGAAGCTGTATTTCTGAAGCTGAAATAAATTATAACATTTGAAGGACCCCTTTTCCTCATTCTTGTATATATTTGAATCATGTCTATGCATTTCAGTAATACCTGAGACTTCTAAATACTCATAGCTCTTGTGATTAAACTGTCCCAGAGTTAACAAAGTAAAGAATGATAGCATTTTGTGTTTCTGTCATTAACTTGGAGAAAGATGGGATTGTTAAAGGGAACAAATTGGATAAATCAAAGGCAGGAGAGTGGGAGACATTGTGTTTCCGATTTGATGTCATTATTGGAATAGATTGAAGAACACAAACCTTAGCGGGAGGGTATGATGTGACAGTTGCCAAGAAGCACCATGACATTTTGCTGTTGAAAATGAAGCATTTATTTAAAAAATTCTGGGAAGTGGAAGGAGGAAAGATGGTGTGCCCAAATGTTAGGTCCACAGAAGGCATTTCTTATAGCAAATATTTGAGTGTCTGACCCAACAATTAGCCTCTGTTCTTTTGTTCACTGGGCATAGAGGAGAATTTGCCGAGTCTCGCTCTGTCGCCCAGGCTGGAGTGCAGTGGCGCGATCTCCGTTCACTGTAAGCTCCGCCTCCCGGGTTCACGCCATTCTCCTGCCTCAGCCTCCCAAGTAGCTGGGACTACAGGCGCCCGCCACCACGCGTGGCTAATTTTTTGTATTTTTAGTAGAGACGGGGTTTCACCTTGTTAGCCAGAATGGTCTCGATCTCTTGACCTCATGATCCGCCCACCTCGGCCTCCCAAAGTGCTGGGATTTAGGCGTGAGTCACCACGCCCGGTCCAGTTTCCCCAGTTTTAAGAGAATGTATTCAGAAAATGAAAGAATGACACAACTTTGTCCTAATTTTGAGTTTCCAGAGAATAGAGGAAGACTCTCAATTACAAGAGTTTTGATGACAAGTCCCTTATCAATTGATATATTCCCAGATTGTGCCATCTAAATGCAGAAGACAAAAGGGGATAGGAGGAGAGAGATGTTGGTTTATTTTCTTTCTGCGATCAGGACATGCTTATTATGAAAAAATGAACGGACAGATTGTTGTGTTAATTTACTGTTTCCTGTGGAATTTCTTTCTCACATCTATACATCTTCCATGAGTGGAACATCTATACCTTCAAAGGAAGCTTCTTACTGGAAGATTCTGGATGAGAATCATGCTGTGTACTTGTGTTCTGTTTATTTTAACTGCATGATTTTGAAGTATGTTAATAATATATTCAGAATAGTTTCTAAAGGTAATTTCCAAAAACAAACGTATTGTAACTATTTCATTTGACCATTTTTCATTTGTGTTTTAAATAGCTCTGGCATTGGTGTAAACATATGCTCAATCTGTTTCCAAGATTTTTGTTTTTCTGATGGAACCTTTAAATTTCATATTGAGAAACGTGTTTGGTATTTGGGTTAGATTGACCTCATGCTTTGCTTCTAAGCACTTCAACACACACCTGGCATAGCCACTTTTCAGACCTGTTACTAGTATTTTTTTACATTTTGGCAGCCTAATACTTATAATACATACAAGAGATATTGGCTAAAACTACAACCTTAATTCGAAATTTCTCAAAGTGCATTCCATGAGATCTTAATAAGTTTTACATACACATACACCAAGCATTTTTTGGCCAAATATGCTTGAGAAATAATGACTAAAAATCAAATGTTTCTTTATTGAAAGACTTCACAGAAGCCTTAAAATCAGACTGCATTGTGACTCTCCAAAAAAAGAATAATGTCTACATATTTCTCAGACTTATTTGACCATCAAACATCTTACAGAACTAGTGTCCTGAGGCACATGCCTTAGGAAACTGCTTCAGTGGCTTTAAGCCAGAGGAAAACCATCGAGTGTGATTTCCTCAGTACAGACTCTCACTAACAAAAAGTTGGATGATAAAATCAAATCTACTACTCAGGAGGCTAAGGCAAGAGGATCAGTTCAGCCCAGGAGTTTGAGACCAGATTGGCAACATAGCAAGACCTCATCTCTTTTAAAAAAAAAAAAAAAAAAAAAGTTTTATTTAGTTGGACATGGTGGCTCATGCCTGTAGTTCCAGCTACCAGGGAGGCTGAAGCAGGAGGATCACTTGAGCCCAGGAGTTTGAGACTGCAGTGAGCTATGATTGTGCCACTGCACTCCAGCCTCAGGAGCAGAATAGGACCCCACCATCTCTTAAAAAAAGAAAAAGACCAAATGTAAGAGCAACAAGAGCTCTCAACTAAGGGCAATTCATCTGGAGCTCTGGTACTTTGTCAAAGCAGTATCTGACTCTTAAGGAGGAAAGTCACATTGGAACAGGTGGCACAAAAGCAGTTTAGAGGCATACATGCATTGAGTCTTAATGACAGACTTACGTAGGATTCAGATAATTTTATACCTTACCTTTTCTCTCTGACTCTCCAAAAAAGAGATTCTTTAAATTACCTCCATAATATTATTGTGAAGGAAGGGATCCAGGTTGATTTAAGATTAATCATCAGAGAAGAATATTGAAGAATACCTATCCCTATTGCCTTTCTTTCCTCCCTTTCCCAAGCCTTCAGGCTCACTCACTGCTCTGGGTTATTCACTTACCTAAATGATGAGCAAAGAAAGCAAACAGAGCATTTTTTATGAGGTTTTTTTTTTTTTTTTTTTTTTTTTTTTTTTGACAGAGTCTTGCTCTGTTGCCCAGGCTGCAATGCAGTGGTGTGATCTTGGCTCACTGCAACCTCCGCCTCCCAAGTTCAAGTGATTATCATGCCTCAGCCTCCCCAGTAGCTAGGATTATAGGCACGTGCCACCATGCCCGGCTAATTTTTGCATTTTTAGTAGAGATGGCATTTCACCATGTTGGCCAGGCTGGTCTCGAACTCCTGACCTCAAGTCATCCGCCCACCTCAGCTTCCAAAAGTGTTGGGATTACAGGCATGAGCCACTGCACCTGTCCTTTATTGTGAGATTTTAACAGAAAAGAAAAAAGCTATAAGAAAGACTTTCTCAGAGATCTTGCCAGAGGAATGTCACCATAAGACCAAATTGCATCATTGACATAAAGCCAAAAAAAAGTGGGTAATTCATCATTCTTGTTAATAATTAAGCATTTTATATATAAATTACGCCCATGTTCCAGATACAGCTTTTGCAATCTCCTTTGCCTGTTTTGGCCAAAACATTCTGCTTTGAAGTTATTTTTCAAAATGCTTAAGAAAATATAACCTGAAATTAGAGTCTTGATTAGGTAAATTTGCTTATATGTTGAATACTAGGATGGTGAGCTTAAGAATTTGTTAGCAACTCAGTATTCCAATTTAGTACTGCAACTTTCATATGGGAGTGGCAATTGTATGAGGTACCTTTGTAGCTCTACATGTAAAAAGTCCAAATATTTGCATCACTTGCCTGTAAGCATTTCGGCACTGTATAAGTAATATAAAAATTATGCAAAAGAAAGAGCAAAAACCCCAACTGCCCATATCTTCAATAGAGCTCATTTTGACCCAGTAAATGGTATCATCATCAACAATGCTTTTTCAGCAATGAAAGGAAGGGTAGATACAGTAAAGTGAGGATGAAAAGAAAAAGCTGTCTGAGGATATAAATGTCCCTGATGTTTCAAGCAAACATTCTAGCTGTCAGTGGAATATATTCCAAGACATAAAGTTTCTGATCCTGTTTCTGGATCAGAACACCAAACTAGCTCAAACAGGAAAGTGTTTTGGCATATGCTAACAGAATGTCGCTTCAGCACTGTGGACTTGCTGTTCAGTTTAATGGCCCACCTCCCCACCCTGCTGAGGTCATTAAAGTGTTCTAAAGCCCCTTCAGAACTCAAAAATAGTTTCTGTTTTCTGGGCAGGTGATAAATCTCATTGAGCTCGACAGAAATTTAATTACACTTTCTTCATGAAAACACCAGGGATACCCATTACCTGGATCTCTAAAGCTAAAGCCTTGGAGAACCCCTAACCCCCGCCCCAGCCCTGAAGTTGAAAGGTTAGGTACCAATAACAAGTTCTCCATCATTTAAATGGATGGGAGGCCTCTTTAGTGTAGTCAGCTTAAACTGGACTCAAGAAAAATTGATTTTGGACTTTGGGGAAGGTAAGATCATTTTTTACCCCTGCCCAGAAATAGACCAGTCAGTTTGGCTCCACTGACATCTCATAGAAAATGAAAAAGAAGTTTTTCTGTTTTTGTTTTTGTTTTTTTATAGACTTCATTGCTCCACTCACTGAAGTGTAACAAGAATAAGATGGAAGTGAGTATGTTGTTGAACACCTAGATAAGAAGTCCAAGAGAGGAGGGTCTTGAGATAACCTCACCATTCTACAGCTTGCTATAATGTTGAGTTCATTAATGGTTTGCTTAGAAAGGGGAAATTAAAGTGTAGACTTCTGCCAGAAACCAGAGGGAAAGCTTTATTTGGCCTGCTGTTTTCCTACTTACAAAGCTTTTCATTGCAATGTAGCATTTACTGTATTTTCTCTAGCTGCAAATCATCTCCCTGTTGAACACAAGAAAGGCTGATGGCAAGTGAAGCACAACTTGGACCCTCATTTCATTATCCATAGGTCTGATGAAATGCAAGCCAGCCTAGGGAAATGGAGAAAGATCTGGCAGACCAGATGTCATTTACCCTTGCCCCACTTCAGAATAAATCAGAATTACGGTTATAACTAGCTCTTAGACAGAGGGAAATCCTAGAAAATCCTGGGGTCGCCATGGACCAGACCTAGCCTCCTGGTTTCCCTAGGCCTGAATCCAGGCTATTACACACCAGGACTACTCACCTGGAGCAAATTCCTATTTACAAATCCTTTTTTTCTGAGATCAACCTCTGGCATTCTCTGCATTGTGATTACATTGTTCATTTGATCCCTTGACACCACCTTCTAATTTAACTCACTTAAAAAAAAAATTTCACCTGCCATTGGCTACGTCAACTCCCTCTCCCCCATGGAGATTTCACAACGTTCATTGAAATCTTTGGAAATAACTGAGTGTCACAAAATCAGGATTGAGAATCAAATACTCAAGTTATAAAGGTATTTGGCTTGGGGACTAGTCCCAGTTCTCCCGAATAAGAGTGCATGGATTTATCATTCCACAGTGCAAAATAAGAAGCTTTTTGAGTGAGCTCAAATTGCTCATACCTAGAACATTGCTAGTAGCCAGGAAAAGTCCTGGGAACTGCTAACTTAGCCATGTGATGTCCTTTCATTTCCTTTGCATGTCTGCGTGTTTTTGGGTGTGATTTGAATTTGACTTTTGTGAGCTATTTGTGCATGCTATTATTTGGGTTTATTTTATAATTTAAACATTGTTTTCTTCCTCTGCATCTGTGTCTTTCTTTTTGTTATTTTGTTTTGTTTTGTTTTTACTAGGCGGCCCCCTCCTGCAGTTCCAGGACGACCATCCTAACCCCCATCATTCATCTCCTTTTGTTTCCAACAACATGTCTATCCATGGTATTTAAAAGCTTTTCATTTGCACTATATGTTGTATGTACATAAAAACTTTTATTTTTCATCCATGTCTATAATAAAAACAAAGTTTATTCTATATAAAAATGAAGTGTGTTCTGTTTCTCCTTTTAAAGAAGACCTAAATTTAAAAAAGAATTTGTTTCAACTAAAACAAGGTAAGGTGAATATATTATGTGTTCCTCTAAGCTGCTTAATTCAAAAGTTCTTAAAGCATTGTGATTTAAGATGGTCTTTTAGACTAATAATCTACCTTCAAGTGAAATTTCTGTCCAATAGAAGAATAAAAAGAAAAAGAAAAATTATGGATGTCTAGAAAAGACACAGAAGACTAAATAATTCCAATCCACCTCCAGGAATCCCATTTTTACTTATTATTGCACCAAAATATTTTTTCCTATTTTTATTGTTTTTCTAAACAGTCTTAGAGGAGATAAAATGTAAGATCATGGAAGAAACTGTAGAGCTAAAACACATAAACCTCATAAATTCTATATCGCAAATTCAAGGGAGAAAAACCATATCATTCAGAATAAAAGTACAAGGCAAGGACATGTTCCCACCTTGAGAAGAAAGACTCTTCATGATGTCAGTAAAACACTAGAAAAATGGAATCCATACAAGTTTGAAGGAAAAGGGAACTTTTTATTCCTCTATCCTCAAATCATAATTCTAACACTAAAATTTTAATCTATAATTTTTTAACAAGCATCCCAAAGATGTATCCAAATAAAATGTTTATTATTTAGGTAATATAGTACATTCCACCAAATATGTGATTGGAAGCCTTCCCAAGGGTTTAAGATTGAATTCAGAATTTTATTTTTTGAAAATTTGTGTGGCCTAAAATAGAACTTAAAAGTAGTCCTTCTCAAATGAGATCAGTTCTGAATGTGCTCCCCTTCAGCATATTAAGATAGAAAACTACATGACAAGAGAGTCAAAAAAATCATTCATCAGTTCTATTTACTTTTCATCTGACCTAGGCAAACCCTGGCAAAGGAGGTGTTAGGAAGATGTAGGCAGGAACCCTCAATTGTAAAAGGGAGAGTCCTCATTAGTAATGCTCTTTCTTTGGACCACAATTCTTTTTTAAGGACTGAATTCCCCACTTGAAAATGAAAAATCAGTTTCTTGGTTTAAAATTTTCATATGGCATGTTATATTATTTTAATTGTATCCCCGGTCCAGTGACCACCATTTAAAATCACTGGTAACTAAGAAAGTTCAAAGGCTCCAGACCAAGGCATCAACTGAAGCTCATGTATAGCAGAAAGGAATTGAGTTGATGCAAAATAGCACACAGCATGCAGTCTTTTGTCCTTTCCTTCCCCTCCAGTCCAGGCATTTGATTTTTAAGTCAATATTCTTACTGGATAGCATTCTTCATCCCAATAGACAAAAATGTACCTAGATGATTTCATACCGCCTCCCCAAATAGAAACAGAAGTTGTCAAAGACAAGGTTTTATTCAATTCATTTTTTTAAAGTGTTTGGTACTTTTCTACTTTGTCTTAAACATGGACTTATTTTTATATGCAGTGTTACACAGTTTAGATGTTCGAAACTTAAATTGACCTGATGAACGATGAGAAGGAAAAACTCCAGTCATAACAGAATGAAATGACAACCTTACTCAGTTTTCCTTAACAAAGAAGGGTGTTCCCCTCCTTACATTCTACAGGCCAGAAAAAAGAGGGTAGGGGAAGAGGATAGGGGGACAGCCTGGAGTAAAATTAAATTATGCTAAGATTTGTTAATATGTACTTAGTAAATAGTATTTCTGTGTTTCATAATATACCCTTCCCCAACTCTTCTTACCCCCACCTCCACCCCACTATGTTTAACAGAGTTGAAAAATTACTCCCTTTTTCAGAGTTGATCATAACTCAGGAGTCAGGAAAAGTCAAACTATTGTGCCTTTAGTAAACATAACATTCCATATACATTTTCATTCCTTTATTTATGCATCAAACGTTTCTTGAATTCATGATAATGTCCTAGACCCTGGGAGTACCAGAGAAGTAACAGAATAAAAGTAGCTTACAAAATAGCTAAATAAGCAATTACAATGTAGTGCTATAAAAAGAGAAAAATTTGGTCGTTTTTCCAGGTAGAACTGTTCTGACTTCAGTACTGAAGCAGCTATTTGAGTTTTAGTATCCTGTTATCAACTTTACCCGACACATGCTAATGTTCCAGAACATGGTGACTTTGACTTCTAACAAAGAAAGGAATACTAGAACTCATTTCAGCCAATCAGAAACCGAATTTTTCATTCTGAATGGAATTATATGATTCAGGATCTAAATCACACAGGTGTTGGTAGAGAAAGAGGCATACTGGTATTGAAACTTTAAACTGGCCTGTTTACTTTGTCTCTTAACAAAAACACTTTGGATTCAGGTTCTCCACAGCAGTCTTCCACTGGCCACAGTGAGGGGAGCTAGGTTTCCCCAGTCTCCAGCTACAAAAACTCAGAACATCTAAAGATCTGAAAGATGGAAAAAAGAGAACTAAAGGTAGGAAAAAAATAAATGAAACTTCCAATTCTTTCCTTATAGGGTTCCCCTGAAAATGTTTGTATGCCTTGGAGGCCACATAAACATTGAGGGGTGTTTCAACAGACAGCCTAGAAGTTGAAAGCCAAAAGGAAGTAAGGTAATAATATCTGATGTTCAGTTACAGGTGCAGATACTTTTAATGGGTTTGGAGCATGATACATTTCAATGCTCTTTATCCTATAGTTAGAAAAAAAAATGTTGTACTTGCCAACATCTTTAATATAACTCAGCATTAAGTATGATTTTTTTTTAATCCTCAGAAAATTGATACCAGATTCTTTAGTCTAGTTCCCTGAGATTCAGAAGTAAACCTTTTCAACTGTGAATGCATTTTAAAACAATGAAATTCATTCACAGGAATTTAAGATTGCTGAGAAAGAAAAAAAAAAACAAACTTGTATAGACTTTTATAATTACTAGGGTCTAAATCTGAATAAATCATATTGAGCTTATGACACTGTACCACTATATGTTTCCTATTTAAAGGCATATACTAGCTGTCTCTATTACCATAGTACAGGTGCACTTATGATAGGGTTACATCTCAATAAACCACCACAGGTTGAAAATATTGTAAGTCAAAAATGCATTCAATACCCTGATGAACCCATGATAAAGTTAAAAAATCATAAGTTGGGGAGGATGCAGAGCAAGATGGCCAAACAGAAGCCTCCACTGATTGTTCTCCATGAACGAACACCAAATTTAACAAGTATCTAAACAAAAAAGCACCTTCATAAGAACCAAAAATCAGCGATCACAAAGTGACCACAGTACCTGGTTTTAACTTCATGTTGCTGAAAGAAGTACTGAAAAAGGTAAGAAAGACAATCTTGAATTGCTGACACCACCCTTCCCCCATCCCCTGGCAGCAGCCACATAGTGTGGAGAGAAAATCTGTGCACTTGGAGGGAGGGCACAGCGATTGTGGGACTCTAGAATTCCACGCTGCCAACACTGGGCAGAACTTAGCTGTTGCCAATGGAGGGACCATTTAGACCACCCCTAGCCAGAGGAGAATTGCCCATCCCAGGTTTCAGAAACTGAGTTTCGACTACCTCCACCACCATGGGCTAAAGTGCTCTGAGGTCCTAAATAAACTTGAAAGCCTGTCTGGGCCACAACAACTGCAATACCCAGGCAAGTCCTAGTGCTCTGCTGGGCTCTGAGCCAGTGGACTGGGGATCACACGATCTAGTAAGACACCAGCCAGGATGGCTAAGTAAGTGCTTACATCACCCCTCCCCCAACCCAAGGCAACACAGCTTATGGCTCCAAAAGGGACTCCTTCCTTTGCTTGAGGAGAGAAGAGGGAAGAGTGAAAAGGAGTTTGTCTTGCAATTTGGATACCAGTTCAGCCAGAGTAGGATAGGGTACTGGGCAAAATCCTGAGCACACATTGCAGGCCCTAGCTCTTGGATGACATTTCTAGATATACCCTGGGCCAGAAGGGAACCCACTGCCTTGAAGGGAAGGACCCAGTCTTGGCAGATTTCATCACATGCTGAATAAAGAGCCTTTGGACCCTGGAAAATCAGTAGCAGTAGCCAAGTAGTACATACCATGGGCCTCAGGTGAGACTCCAAAATGCACTGGCTTCAGATGTGACCCAGCACATTCACAGGTCTGATGGCTATGAGGAGAGACCACTTCTCCTTGAGAAAAGCAGAGGGAAGAATAAAGGGGACTCTGTCTTGCGCTTAGGTACCAGCTCAGCCACGGTGGGAAAGAGCACCAAGCCAGCTCTTTGGGTCCCTGATTCTAGTCCTTGTCTCTTGGATGGCATCTCCGGACCTATTCTGGGCCAGAGAGGAGCCCACTGCCCTGAAGCATAAGTCACTTTCCTGGCAACATCCAACACATTCTGGCAGAAGAGCCCTTGGGCCTTAAGTGAACGTTGGCAGTACCCCAGCAGTACTCCTCATGGGCCTGTGGTGGTGGTGAACATGAGGAAAAACTCCTTTGCCTGGGGAAGGGCAGGAAAGGGTGGGAAGGACTTCGGTGGTTTGGGTGCCAGGTCAGCCACAGTAGAATACAACATCAGGTAGATTTCTAAAGTTTCCAACTCCAGGCCCTGACTCCCAGACAGCATCTCTGGATTCACTTTGAGCCCCTAAAGGAAAGGACACAGCCTTGCTGGTTTTGCCACGTGCTGATTGTAGAGCCCTAGAACCTTGAGCGAACATAGATAGTAGCCAGGTAATAGTTACAGTGGGCCTTGGGCAAGACCCAGTGCTATGCTGGCTTCAGGTCTGACCCAGGGCAGTCCCAGTAGTGGTGGCCACAGGGGTGCTTGTGTCACCCCTCCCCTATCTCCAGTCAGCTCAACACAGAAAGAGAGACTCTGTTTCTTTGGGAAAAAGTAAAGGAAGAGAACAAGAGTCTCTGCCTGGTAATCCAGAGAATTATTCTGGATATTATCTAGGACCACCAAGGTGGTACCTCTATGAGTCTGCAAGAGCCACAGCGTTACTGGGCTTGGGGTACCCCTTAATGCAGATATGGCTGCAGTGGCCAAAAACTTAGATCATAACACCCAAGTCCCTTCAAATACCTGGAAAACATTCCCAAGAAGGACACATACAAACAAGCCCAGACCAGACACTGACAAGCATCCACAAGCACAAGACCATCCAGGAAAACATGACCTTACCAAACAAACTAAATAAGGCATCAGTGACCAATACTGAAGAGATAGAAGTATGTGACCTTTCAGACAAGGGATTCAAAAATAGCTGTTTTGAGGAAATTCAAAAAATTTCAAGATAACACAGAAAGGGAGTATTCAGAATTCTATCAAATAAATTTAACAAAGAAATTGAAATAATTAAAAAGAATCAAGCAGAAATTCTGGAGTTGAAAAATGCCATTGACATACTGAAGGATGCATCCATCAGAGGCTCTTAGCAGAACTGATCAAGCAGAAGAAAGAATCAGTGAGCCTGAAGCCAGGCTGTTTGAAAATACACAGAGGAGACAAAAAAATAATTCCAAGTTGAACCATTGTATGTCAGGGACCATCTGTATATATTTTTGTTATTGTTTTTGATGCTACAAGTTACTATTGAATCTAAATACTGTCAACATATTAAGATCAGACTAGGTGGCAGGCTATTGGATGAGTCAACACTATAAACTCCTACTTGTATACTTGGTTTATAATCAAATCAAATTTTATCGTACATTATGTCACATCCCAATTTTCAGCCCCAGTTCACATCTTCAATAAACCTCACGAACATGAGCCATGAGCAGATAATAAGGAAAGCCTAAGGAAGCCCCAGAAGACCAAAGAGACTTTGCAAGGCAGTAACCAAGAAGTTAGTGATGTGGGTTCTGCCTCTCAGAATAGCTACTGACAAAGTATTTTGATGTTCCACATAACATTATCAAAAAATTAGCCTTTCAGGCTGTAAGGAGTTATATCCCCTTCTTTTTTTTTTTTTTTTGGTTTGGTTTTATTTTGTTTTTTGAGATGGAGTTTCACTCTGTGACCCAGGCTGGAGTGCAGTGGCATGATCCCGGCTCACTGCCACCTCCGCCTCCCAGGTTCAAGCAATTCTCATGCCTCAGCCTCCAGAGTAGCTGGGAATACAGACGCCTGCCACCACACCTGGCTGATTTTTGTATTTTTAGTAGAGATGGGGTTTCACAATGTGGGCCAGGCTGGTCTTTAAACTCCTGACCTCAAGTGATCTGCCCACCTCAGTTTCCCAAAGTGCTGAGTTTACAGGTGTGAGCCACTGTGCCTGGTCTCCTTGTTCTTATCTCTGAGGGTACATTCAGAAGGCAATGGAGAGCAAGTTAGAGCCAAAGAGATGGTTCCTTCTGCCTTTTTTTTTCTTTTAAAGACAAAAATATTCTCAGCTACATCCACAAAATCCGCTCAATGCCTTAAAGATCTTTTTTATTTTGCAACTTAAAAACAGTGTGAGGCCCACAGTGTTCTCATTAACCAGTCCAAATGTCACTCGGGCCCGGCACAAGGCCACAGGGCCAGCCTGGAGTGGCAAGCAGTGAGCCAATAGAGCTTGTAAAGTAGAAGCAGCTCCTCTTGAGCCACGTTTCACGGGAACCTGAGGGACCTCAGCATTAGTAAAATCAATTTGTTCTATCATCCTAATAGTATTATGGTCAAAGAATTACAGAGCTAGTCTGTTTAAGACAGAAGACCTTAGGCTCATACTGTATGTTACTTGATTCTCAATGCCAGTTGGTACCATTTGGTGGCAGAAAAGGCCATTTGTCTTTCTAAGCCCTTTCCTTGGGTACTTTTACCCCTGCATTACGTGATGGGCATAAGGAGGCAGCAACAAATACTGTTGCCAGACTTGTGGTGCTGAGCACATGCCAACCAACTGGGAAATGGCTGCTTCCTGACTACGCTGCTGGGGAAATTATCTCATTAATCATAGTAATATACCTGAGGGAAAATGGTGTTTTAATTTTTCGATGATAGTTATTGTTTTCCAAGTTAAACAACCAACACTGATGGCATCTGTGAGTTACAAAAGGAAAACTAAAGCAGAAAGTATAGGCATGGTCTAAGCTAGCACACCCAACAAGCCTTCAGCTGTTTCTAATCTGCCTTTCCCCTGCAGCTAAGCTCTCCTGAGCACTCTTGGTGGCCAAAGGAGTATACCTTATCAGACCCGACCTTCCACAGAATGTTGGTCAAACTCTGGCTGTCACCTAAGCTCTGATCACTTTGCCCAAAATCAAAATTTTTAGAGCACTACAATGACACTGCTCGCTAGTAGAAGTTTGCACTGTTCTGAAGAAGTTTGTGACATTATCCCCTAAAGGTCCTTGTCAAAATTCACATCACCCAGAGAATTAGCACATTAATCCCGTTAGTTAGCAATAATATGCTCATGAGGATGTGAAAAGGCCTACACTCTGAGAACACATCTCCTTCAAGGTGAAGAGGAAGCCCCCAAAATTCACCCCTCTGTACCCACCCCTCACACTCACTACTATTATCTGCCTTACACTTACTGGGACTTATATCATTAAGCTTTTATCCCAGCCTGTGTCAATCATCCAAGAACCCCTAGACTTCTAGGCCACTCTCCACACTAATTTCCATGCAGTTCTGTATGTTCCTATTTTTTTCCCATCTCTCCCAAACTTCTGTAACCCTTCCACTGTCTCCTCTATAATTCACTGCCCATGATCAACAAAATTCCCTATATCTTCAACCTATTCTCTGGATATGCACTTCACAATCTTACTCTAACAAACCAGAGTTTCTCTAAAAGCACTGCCTCCCCTGCATCCTTTTCAAAAGGTGGCAGTTTGTCTCCCATAGCCCTCACACTGCTAAGCCTGAAGTGGGGTAGTTATCCTCATTTTTTGTTTTGTTTTCAGATCATTCTTCCTTCCTCCTCCCTAAAACCCCCAGCTTTGAACCTCATGGCATCAGATTATAGCACTACCTATATGTCCCTACGTGTTGCTTTTAACTACCAATGCCCAATTCATTCTCGCTTATTTCTTGATGATTTTAGCTACTGTTTCAATGTCACTCCCTCCAGTGATACTCCTGTTTTAATTCTTGGGGATTTTCATATGCTTGTTGGTAATCCACCCCCACCCTGCCTCTCATTTTCTTGACTTCACTCTTCCAACGATCTTTTTTTTCCTTCTACTTGAGTGCTAAGTAGTGAGACCTTGCAATGATCTTGCTCTCCACTCTATCTCAGCTACTTATTTCCAAAATTAAAACCTTGTCTTTCCCCACTCTCTCTTCTCTATATCCTATCTTTCTAGCCTACTTCTATTGTTTTAATCTCTTGGATCTCCAATCTATTAACCTTTATGCTGTCCCTCAGCCCTCTATCCTTCACCCTTCTTAAGGTTCACTCTCCTTACCCAACTTAAATTCCATGGTCAATCATTATCATCATGCCTATGCATATATACCTGTCTCCCTTGCCCTTCTCTCAATTTGTTAAAACCACCATTCTAGGTAAATCTAACTCTCTACTTACTCTGGTTTGCACCCATGTAACTGTACATGGTCTGGAAAGCACACACACAAGCAAAGAACAAAGCCAGGATAACTGGTTTCACCTTAAATTAATCACCACCATACTCAAGTGATCCCTTAATACTGTCAAGCAATTATACTAAGTATCCCTAGTTCATTCACTCTCCCACTGTCCTAAGTTGTTTCACACATTTTCTCTCACTCTGCCATCCTCAATCTCAGCTGATTCACTGTCTCCAACTTCCCTGAGAAAATTGAAGCAATCAGAAAAGAACTCCCCAAGAATCTCATCACCTCATCCACCCATTTACTAATGCTGGTATTCATCTATACTCTGTCTTCCCACTTGTTCCCATAGATCAACCATCCCTGCCCTTGTCAAAAGCCAGGCTTTGCACTTGTGCACTTACGTATTCCAGAATATATCCCCAGCAATTCTTCCCTCTCACACCATCAACTATCAGCTCTCTACCATTTCATTTCAATCAAGGTACAAACATGCTATCATTTTTTGGTCTTCACTTTCCCTTTTAGTTTCTGTCCTATTTCCTGGCTCCCCTTTGAAGCAAAACTATAAAGTTGTCTGTACTTGCTGCTGAATTTCTCTTCTATTCTCTCTTAAACCCACACCAAACAGGTTTTTATTCCCAGCACTCCAACAAAAACCTACTCTTTTAAATGTAAAGGTCAATTTTCAGCTGTCTTACTTGCTTTATCATGTTTTTATCTGATCACATTTTATCTGATCACCCACTCTCTCTGGAGACACATTCAATGCTTGGTTTCCAGGACACAGAACTCTCTTGATTTTCCCCTTGCCTCAGTGGTTTTGCTGTCAAAATCTCTTTGCTGCTTCTTCTCAACATTTTACTTTGGAGTTCTTGGTCCTCTTCTCTGTCTATACCCATTTCCTTGGTGATCTCATTCAGTCTCACAGCATTAAATATCATTTATATTGCCAACACATCTCAAATTTATATTGAATTTCATACATCTCTCTCAAACTCCAAGGTCATATTTCCTATATTCCCTACTCAGGGAATATAAATGTCTTCAAGACATTTCCTACCCCACATGCACCTAACTAAACTCCTAATCTTCCTCCCAAAAATCTCCAGTTACCGTTCCTCTGCCCCCATCTCAATTAACGGCATATCCATATTTCAGTTTGTTCAGGGGAAAAACCTTAATTTATAACTCTTTTCTTTCTTTCACACCCTACATCTAATACATCAGGTAGCCCCACTGGCTTTACTTTCAAATTATATCTAGAACGTGACTACTTTCTGCCACTTCCTCTGCCATCCTCTGTTTTGAGCCACCATTATCCCTTGCTTGGATTACTGCAAAATCCTCCTAATACTTCTTCCTGTGTCTACTCTTGCCCTACAGCAACCAGAACGAGCCTTTCAAAATATGTATCTTCTTTTTCTCCGTGACCCTCCAATGGCTCCCATCTCACAGTAAAAGCCTTAGCTTTTAATAGCTTACAATCTCATACATAATCTAGCTTCCCACATTACCTCTATGACCTCATCTTCTGTTGCTCACTCCACTTCAGCCACTCCTTGCTATTCCCCACGCACACCAGGTTTTGTAGCAGCTCTTCCCTCTGACTGGGATGCTCTTCCCCAGGGAATCTGAATTATTCCCTCACTTCCTTCAAGTCTTTGGTAAAACGTTACCTTTCCCATGAGACCTACTCTGACCTCTTTATTTAATGCTATGCCACTTTTTTTCTTTTTTCCATAGCACTTACTGTCTTCCATTTATGTTTATTATCTGTCTCCTCCTGCTATAATGTAAGCTCTACGAGGTCAAGAACCTTTGTCCTTTTTATTTATAGATATATTCCAAGCATGCAGAATGGTATTTGTAATACAGTAAGTGCTCAAAAAATATTTATTGTCAATAAATTCCTGATGCCACACATTATAAAATCTGAACAGTAGAAGGTGAGTAGAGGGAGGCCTATGTAGACACGAAATATTTTGTTGGATTTTGGGGAATATTGTTGGATATTGGGGGAAGAGAATAAGAGATAAAGGGAATGATGAGGGATTTGACAAAGCATTAAAAGCAACTGCCTACCATTATCCTTTAGTCCTGGGTGCCATTCAGGCACAAGCACAGGCTTTGTGTAATAAAAGCAAACTATTAGCGCAAGTTGGCTACATAGCCTTAGGTAATACTTAACCCACTCTGAGTCTCAGTCTCTTCAACTGTGAAATTGAAATGAAACCTCTTACAGGATCGTTGTAAGACGTAAATTCAAATACACACACACACACACACACACACACACAACATGCATAGCACATTACCTAGCATGGATTGGGTGCCCTAAAATACAGGTGCTATTATTTATCAAACCCCAGTATGCCATTTACCTCCTGAATTTATGGAGACCTCAGATTCATTAATTCAGATGTAGTTATTTCACAAACCACAATTCAGCAAGAATTTCGACTCTAATTGCATCTCATTATAAAAAGGGAAATCAATAACTTCCACAAGATGGCACTGTGTTCCAGCCCTGTTTCCTTAAATACACTGGGTTTGAAATTTTGTATAGCTGTGTAACTGATGCCCTCTGCTGACTTGTTTTCTTTTTCTTGTCCTTGAGCCTTTGGCTTAGAGGATGTAAATGATGGCTTGATATGCATCCTCTATATGCTTAGTATGAATTATCAAATCCACAATGTAACCCAGCTGCCCAAAGTATTTCTCAAAAGTTTACTGACACCAATACAATCTCCACACAGAACACCAGGCATGTTGCTACAGCCAGATGCACATGCCTTCTAGTTACATGCCAGTCATAAATCAGCTGCATCATGCCACAAAATAAAGTGCACCTGTCATCCTACAGCTCTACTTCTTCTTAATCCCTTCCATGCCAACTTTAATCCTTGGCACCATTTTGGAAGGGTGAGCAAAGTTGCCTCCCCATTCCTCTCCTTGATCTCACTTGCCACACCACCCTGCAACCTTACCTGTAACTTAGAGTGATAAGAAACAAAGCTGGGAGAAAGGGGTGCAGAGGGAGAAGGGCAGACAGTGTCTTATGCTGGCAAGTATTTGGCAGGTTGGGATTTAATTCCAATGCTACTGTAAACTTTTCCTCCTCACCTTCCCCCTTTCCCACACACACCACAGTATTCTCTAAAACTCTAAGTCATTCATATTCTACTTGCACTCTTTCAGTGTGATTCAAATATAAGACAGTGACTAGGTCACTGAATTTGAGTGATGAGTAACTTCCCAGACAACCATCATACTACTTTATACCAATTGTTTTCTAGGCCTGAATCCCTGTGCCAGCAGCCACCAAAGAGGCATGCCACATTTGAGCCTTATCATCCTTCTGATGGCAGCAGTTAAGGGCTCTGGATTGCTTGACATTTTCTCAACAGAACATTTAATGAATTTTTTTATTTGCAATTTTTCTTAAACCTTTATTTATTTATTTTGAGACAGGGTCTTGCTCTGTTGCCTATGCTGGAGTGCAGTGATGTGAATATAGCTCACTGCAGTCTCGACCTCCTGGGCTCAAGATCCGCCTGCCTTAGCTTCTCATGCAGCCGGGACCACAGGCACTCACCACCACCTCCAGTTAATTTTTTAAAATTTTTATAGAGAAGTGGGTCTCATTTTGTTGCCCAGGCTGGTCTCAAACTGCTGGGCTCAAGCAATTTTCCCACCTCAGCCTCCCAAAGTGCTGAGATTGCAGGTGTGAGCCATTGCACCCAGCCAGGCACAGCATTTTTTACAAACTGAAGGTTTGTGGCAACCTTGTGTTAACCAAGTCTGTCAGTGCCATTGTTCCAATTGGCATGTGCTCACTTCGTGTTCCTGTGTCACATTTTGGTAATTCTGATAATATTTCAAACTTTATTATCACATCTGTTATGCTGATCTGTGATCAGTGATCTTTGATGTTACCATTGTAATTGTTTTGGGGTACCACAAATTATACCCATATAAGAGGGCAAACTTAATGGATAAATGTGTGTGTTCTGACAGCCCCACTGACCAGCTGTTCCCTGTCTTTCTTCCTCTTCTTGGGCCTCCCTATTTCCTGAGACACAACAGTATCAAAATTAAGCCAATTAATTACCCTGAAATGGCTTGTAACTGTTCAAGCAAAAGGAATAGTCGCACATCTCTCGTTTTACATCAAAAGTAGAAATGATTAAGCTTAGTGAAGAAGGCATGTCAAAAGCCGAGACAGGTTGAAAGCCAGGCCGCTTGTCACAAACAGTTAGCCAAGATGTGAATGCAAATAAAAAGTTATTGAAGGAAATTAAAAGTGGTACTCCCATGATACAAAACTAAAACAGCCTTATTGTTAATACAGATAAAGTACTAGTGGTCTGTGTAAAAGACTAAAGGAGTCACAACATTCCCTTAGGCCAACGCATAATCCACAACAAGGCCCTAACTCTCCTCAATTTAACAAAGGCTGAGGGAGGAGAGGAAGTTGCAGAAGAAAAGTTTGAAACTAAGAGAGGTTGATTCATGAGGTTTAAGGAAAGCAGCCATCTCTGTAACATAAAAGTGCAAACTGAAGCAGCAAGTACTGATATAGAAGCTGCAAATTATCCAGAAGATCTAGCTAAGAACATTGATGCAGGCTTCCATTCCAAGATGGCCAAATAGGAATAGCTCCAGTCTGCAGCTCCCAGAGTGATCGATGCAGAAGACAGGTGATTTCTGCATTTCCAACTGAGGTATCTGGTTCATCTCACTGGGCCTGGTTGTACAGTGGGTACAGCCCATGCAGGGCGAGTCGAAGCAGGGCAGGGCATCGCCTCACCCGGGAAGCACAAGAAGTTTGGGAATTTCCCTTTCCTAGCCAAGGGAAATCATGACAGACTATACCTGGAAAAACAGGACACTCCTGCCCCAAGTACTGTGCTTTTCCCAAGGTCTTAGTAACTGGCAGACAAGGAGATTCTTTCCCGTGCCTGGCTTGGCGGGTCCCACGCCCAAGGAGCCTTGCTCACTGCTAGCGCAGCAGTCTGAGATTGAACTGTGAGGCAGCAGCCTGGCTCGGGGAGGGGCGTCCGCCATTGCTGAGGCTTGAGTAGGTAAACAAAGCGACCGGAAAGCTCAAACAGGGTGGAGGACACTGCAGTGCAGCAAGGCCTACTGCCTCTGTAGACTCCACCTCTGTGGGCAGGACATAGCTGAACAAAAGCCAGCAGACAACTTCTGCAAGCTTAATCGTTCCTGTCTGACAGCTCTGAAGAGAGTAGTGGTTCTTCCAGCACAGCATTTGAGCTCTGAGAATGGACAGACTGCCTCCTCAAGTGGGTCCCTGACCCCTGTGTAGCCTAACTGGGAGACACCTCATACAGGTGGGTGCATCTCTGGGAAAAAGATTTCAGAGGAAGGATCAGGCAGCAATATTTACTGTTCTGCAGTATTTGCTGTTCTGCAGCCTCCACTGGTGATACCCAAGCAAACAGGGTCTGGAGTGGACCTCCAGCAAACTCTAATAGACCTGCAGCTGAGGGACCTAACTGTTAGAAGGAAAACTAACAAACAAAAAGGAATAGCATCAACATCAACTAAAGGACATCTACACCAAAACCCCATCTGTAGTTCACCAACATCAAACACCAAAGGTAAATAAAACCACAAAGATGGGGAGGAACCAGAGCAGATAAGCTGAAAATTCTAAAAACCAGAGCACCTCTACTCCTCCAAAGGATTGCAGCTCCTTGCCAGCAATGGAACAAAGATGAAGAGAATGACTCTGATGAGTTGACAGAAGTAGGCTTCAGAAGGTCGGTAATAACAAACTTCTCCAAGCTAAAGAAGCATGTTCTAACCAATCGCAAGGAAGCTAAAAACCTTGAAAAGAGGTTACAGGAGTGGCTAACTAGAATAAACAGTGTAGAGAAGACCTTAAATGACCTGCTGGAGCTGAAAACCATGGCACGAGAACTACGTGATGCATGCACAAGCTTCAATAGCCAATTCGATCAAGTGGAAGAAAGGGTATCAGTGACTGAACATCAAATTAATGAAATAAAGCAAGAAGACAAGTTTAGAGAAAAAAGAGTAAAAAGAAATGAACAAAGCCTCCAAGAAATATGGGGCTATGTGAAAAGACCAGATCTGTGTTTGACTGGTATAACTGAAAGTGATGGGGAGAATGGAACCAAGTTGGAAAACACTCTTCAGGATATTATCCAGGAGAACTTCCCCAACCTAGCAAGGCAGGCCAACATTCAAATTCAGGAAATACAGAGAACACCACAAAGATACTCTTTGAGAAGAGCAACCCCAAGACACATAATTGTCAGATTCACCAATGTTGAAATGAAGGAAAAAATGTTCAGGGCAGCCAGACAGAAAGGTTGGGTTACCCACAAAGGGAAGTGCATCAGACTAACAGCAGATCTCTCAGTAGAAACCCTACAAGCCAGAAGAGAGTGGGGGTCAATATTCAACATTCTTAAAGAAAAGAATTTTCAACTCAGAATTTCATATCCAGCCAAACTAAGATTCATAAGTGAAGGAGAAATAAAATCCTTTACAGACAAGCAAATGCTGACAGATTTAATCACCACCAGTGTTACAAGAGCTGCTGAAGGATGCATTAAACATGGAAAGGAACAACCGGTACCAGTCACTGCAAAAACATGCCAAATTGTAAAGACCATCGATGTTAGGAAGAAACTGCATCAACTAACGGGCAAAATATCCAGCTAACATCACAATGACAGCATCAAATTCACACATAACAATATTAACGTTAAACGTAAATGGTCTAAATGCTGCAACTAAAAGACACAGGCTGGCAAATTGGATAAAGAGTCAAAACTCATCAATGTGCTGTATTCAGGAGACCCATCTCATGTGCAGAGACACACATAGGCTCAGAAGAAAAGGATGGAGGAAGATCTACCAAGCAAATGGAAAGAAAAAAAAAAGCTGGAGTTGCAATCCTAGTCTCTGATAAAACAGACTTTAAATCAACAAAGATCAAAAGAGACAAAGAAGGCCATTACATAATGGTAAAGGGATCAATTCAACAAGAAGAGCTAACTATCCTAAATATATATGCACTCTATACAGGAGCACCCAAATTCATAAAGCAAGTCCCTACAGACCTACAAAGAGACTTAAACTCCCACACAGTAATAATGGGAGACTTTAACAACCCACTGTCAATAATGGACAGATCAATGAGACAAAAAATTAACAAGGATATCCAGGATTGAACTCAGCTCTGCACCCAGCAGACCTAATAGACATCTACAGAACTCTCCACCTCAAATCAACAGAGTATACATTCTTCTCAGCACCACATCGCACTTATTCTAAAATTGACCACATAGTTGGAAATAAAGCACTCCTCAGCAAATGTAAAAAACAGAAATCACAACAAACTGTCTCTTAGACCACAGTGCAATCAAATTAGAACTCAGGATTAAGAAACTCACTTAAAGCCACACAACTATATGGAAACTGAACAATCTGCTCCTGAATGACTACTGGGTAAATAACAAAATGAAGGCAGACGTAAAGATGTTCTTTGAAACCAATGAGAACAAAGACACAACGTACTAGAATCTCTGGGACACATTTAAAGCAGTGTGTGGAGAGAAATTTATAGCACTAAATGCCCACAAGTAAAGCAGGAAAGATCTAAAATCAACAGCCTAACATCACAATTAAAAGAACTAGAGAAGCAAGAGCAAACAAATTCAAAAGCTAGCAGAAGGCAGGAAATAACTAAGATCAGAGCAGAATTGAAGGAGATAGAGACACAGAAAAACCCCTTCAAAAAATCAATGAATCCAGGAGCTAGTTTTTTGAAAAGATCAACAAAATTGATAGACCACTGGCAAGACTAATAAAGAAGAAAAGCGAGAAGAATCAAATAGACACAATAAAAAATAATACAGGGGATATCACCATCAATCCCACAGAAATAGAAACTACCATCAGAGAATACTATAAACACCTCTATACCTCTATGCAAATAAACTAGAAAATCCAGAAGAAATGGATAAATTCCTGGACACATACACCATCCCAAGACTAAACCAGGAAGAAGCTGAATCTCTGAATAGACCAATAACAGGCTCTGAAATTGAGGCAATAATTAATAGCTTACCAACCAAAAAAAGTCCAGGAACAGACAGATTCATAGCCGAATGCTGCAGAGGTACAAAGAGGAGCTGGTTCCATTGCTTCTGAAAGTATTCCAATCAATAAAAACAGAGGGAATCCTCCCTAACTCATTTTATGAGGCCAGCATCATCCTGATACCAAAGCCTGGCAGAGACACACACAAAAAAGAGAATTTTAGGCCAATATCCCTGATGAACATCGATACAAAAATCCTCAATAAAATACTGGCAAACCAAATCCAGCTGCATATAAAAAAGCTTATCCACCATGATCAAGTCGGCTTCATTCCCCAGATGCAAGGCTGGTTCAACATACACAAATCAATAAACGTAATCCATCACATAAACAGAACCAATGACAAAAACCACATCGTTAGCTCAATAAATGCAGAAAACGTCTTTGACAAAATTCAACAGCCCTTCATGCTAAAACCTCTCAATTAACTAAGTGTTGATGGAACTTATCTCAAAATAATAAGAGCTAATTATGATAAACCCACAACCAATATCATACTGAATGGGAAGAAACCGGAAGCATTCCCATTGAAAACTGGCACAAGACAAGGATGCCCTCTCTCACCACTCCTATTCAACATAGTGTTGGAAGTTCTGGCCAGGGCAATCAGACAGGACAAAAAAATAAAGGGTATTCAATTGGGAAAAGGAAAAGGGGAAGTAAAATTGTCCCTGTTTGCAGATGGCATGATTGTATATTTAGAAAATCCCATTGTCTCAGCCCAAAATCTCCTTAAGCTGATAAGCAACTTCAGCAAAGTCTCAGGATACAAAATCAGTGTGCAAAAATCACAAGCCTTCCTATACACCAATAACAGACAAACAGAGAGCCAAATCATGAGTGAACTCCCATTCACAATTGCTACAGAGAGAATAAAACACCTAGGAATCCAACTTACAAGGGATGTGAAAGACCTCTTCAAGGAGAACTACAAACCACTGCTCAACAAAATAGGACACAAACAAATGGAAGAACATTCCATTTTCATGGATAGGAAGAATCAGTATCATGAAAATGGCCATACTGCCCAAGGTAATTTATAGATTCAATGCCATCCCCATCAAGCTACCAATGACTTTCTTCACAGAATTGGAAAAAAACACTTTAAAGTTCATATGGAACCAATAAAGAGCCCGCATTGCCAAGACAATCCTAAGCCAAAAGAACAAAGCTGGAGGCATCACGTTACCTGACTTCAAACTATACTACAAGGCTACAGTAACCAAAACAGCATGGTACTGGTTCCAAAACAGAGATATAGACCAATGAAACAGAACAGAGGCCTCAGAGATAACACCACACATCTACAACCATATGATCTTTGACAAACCAGACCAAAACAAGAAATGGGGAAAGGACTCCCTATTTAATAAATGGTGCTGGGAAAACTGGCTAGCCATATGTAGAAAGCTGAAACTGGATCCCTTCCTTACGCTTTATACAAAAATTAATTCAAGATGGATTAAAAACGTAAACATTAGACCTAAAACCATAAGAACCCTAGAAGAAAACCTAGGCAATACCATTCAGGACACAGGCATGGGCAAGGACTTCATGACTAAAACACCAAAAGCAATGGCAACAAAAGCCAAAATAGACAAATGGGATCTAATTAAACTTAAGCGCTTCTGCATGGCAAAAGAAACTACCATCATAGTGAACAGGCAACCTACAGAATGGGAGAACATTTTTGCAATCTACCCATCTGACAGAGGGCTAATATCTAGAATCTACAAAGAACATAAACAAATTTACAAGAAAAAAAACAAACAACCCCATCAAAAAGTGGGCAAAGGATACGAACAGACACTTCTCAGAAGATGACATTTGTGCAGCCAACAGGCACATGAAAAAATGCTCATCATCACTGATCATCAGAGAAGTGCAAATCAAAACCACAATGAGATACCATCTCACACCAGTTAGAATGGCAATCATTAAAAAGTCAGGAAACAACATGCTGGAGAGGATGTGGAGAAATAAGAACGCTTTTACACTGTTGGTGGGAGTGTAAATTAGTTCAACCATTGTGGAAGACGGTGTGGCAATTCCTCAAGGATTTAGAGCTAGAAATATCACTTGACCCAGTGATCCCATTACTGGGTATATACCCAAAGGATTATAAATCATGCTACTATAAAGACACATGCACACGTATGTTTATTGCAGCACCATTCACAATAGCAAAGACTTGGAACCAATCCGAATGACCATCAATGATAGACTGGATTAAGAAAATGTGGTACATATACACCACAGAATACCATGCAGCCATAAAAAAGGATGAGTTCATGTCCTTTGCAGGGACGTGGATGAAGTTGGAAACTATCATTCTCAGGAAGTTATCACAAAGACAGAAAACCAAACACTGCATGTTCTCACTCATAGGTGGGAACTGAACAATGAGAACACTTGGACACAGGGCAGGGAACATCACACACTGGGACCTGTCGGGGGGTGGGGGCTGGGGAAGAGATAGCATTAGGATACTTAATGCAAATGACGAGTTGATGGTTGCAGCAAACCAACATGGCACATGTATACCTGTGCAACAAACCTGCGCATTCTGCACATGTACCCTAGAACTTAAAGTATAATAATATAATAAAATGAAACAAAAACAATTTATTTCTACTAAAAAAAAAATTGACAAAGGTAGCTACACTCAACAACAGATATTCAATGTAGATAAAAGAGCCTTCTATTAGAAGGTGTCATCTAGGACTTTCATAGATAAAGAGGAAAAGTCAATATCTGGCTCCAAAGGACAGGTTGACTCTGCTGTTAGGGGCTAATGCAGTTGGTGACTTGATATCAATGCTCGTTTGCCATTCTGAAAATCCCAGGGACCTTGAAAATTATGTTAAATCTACTCTGCTTGTGCTCTATAAGTAAAACAACAAAGCATGGATAGCAGCACATCTGTTTACAGCATGGTATACTGAGTATTTTAAGCCCAGTGTCAAGCCTACTGCTCAGAAAAAAAGATTCCTTCAAAATATTACTGTTCATTTAAAATTTGTTTCCATGCCTGCTAACACAACATCCATTCTGAAGCCCATGGATCAAAGAGTAATTCTGACTTTCAAGTCTTATTATTTAAGAAATACATTTTGTAAGGCTATAGCTGCCATAGTGATTCCTCTGATGGATCTAGGCATTGCCATTAAGAACATTTGTAACTTGTGAGAGGAAGTCAAAATATCAACATTAACAGGAGTTTGGAAGATGTTGATTCCAACCCTCATGAATTACTTTGAGAGGCTCAAGACTTCAGCGGAGCAAGTAACTGCAGATGTGGTGGAAACAGCAAGAGAACTAGAAGTGATATGTAAAGATGTGACTGAGTTGCTGTAATCGTATGATGGAACTGAAGAGATGAGAAACTGATTACTACAAGTAGCAAGAAAACTGTTTCCCAAAATGAAATCTACTTCTGATGAAGATGCTGTGAACATTGTTTTTGTAGAAATAACAATGTTTTTAGAATATTACATGAAATTGTTATATAGCAGTGGCAGGGTGTGAGAGGGTTGACCCAATTTTGAAAAATGTTCTACTGTGAGTAAAATGCTATCAAACAGCATCATGTGCTACAGAGAAATGTTTCTTGAAAGGAAGAGTCGAAAGAAGCAGCAAACTTCATTATTGTCTTAAGAAATTGCCACAGCCACCCCAGCCTTCAGCACCTAGCATCCTTAAGTCAGCAGCCATCAATATCAAGGCAAGACCCTCACCAGCAAAAAGATTCTGATTCACAGAAGGCTCAGATGATTGTTAGCATTTTTAGCAAAAAAAGCATTTTTAAATTAGGGTATGCATATTTTTTAGACATAATGAGATTGCACATTTTATAGACTTTAATACAATGTAAGCATAAATTTTATACACACTGGAAAACCAAAAAATTCATGTGACTTGTTTTATTGTAATATTAGCTTTATTGTAGTGGTCTGGAACCAAACTTCAGTATCTCCAAGGTATGCCTGTATATAGATAGATATTGGTATACATATATGTGAATGGTATATACACTTTGTGTGTGTGTGTACATGTCTGTATATACACACTTTGTGTGTGTGTGTACATGTCTGTATATACACACTTTGTGTGTGTGTATACATGTCTGTATATACACACTGTGTGTGTGTGTACATGTCTGTATATACACACTTTGTGTGTGTGTACATGTCTGTATATACACACTTATATATGATTTATCTATCTAGTTTTATAACATCTCTTTTCAAAATCCCCTTAACTTGCCACCGACTACAGGATACAATAATGCAAAGTATTCAGCACTCTCAGATTTCAGTCCCTCACTACAGCCCATTTGTCCTGTGCTATTATCCACTGCCAGGATGCATCAGGTCCTGTGCACTCTGGCACATACTGTTCATTCTAGGTGTAAGAACCTTCTCCCCACAGCCACCACTTTTCTGTCCAAATTAAGTCTACTGCCTCACCCTTCATCCTTGCATCTATCCCACAATTCTCCATCTCCCACCACCTTCACAATGAATTTCTACAACCACCACATTGTGTAAGGTAAGGGACTCAGTGTCTCCAAATACTATACAGTGTGACAGGGAAAAGCTGAAAATGTTAGTGCAGCCATATTGTCATCCCACTAAGGAACTATTCTTGAAAGTTTGAGAAACTTTCTGGTCACCAATATGCACGGTTGCTACTTGAGTTCTCTAAAGTTAACAATCACAAATGCACTCAAATAATACACATGTATTAATACATATAAACAAAAACTACAATTTCATAGAACTCTTTACTATCTTCAACCACCAACACCTAGCCCTGTTCCTGATGTGGACTATAGAATAATTATGAGGCATGCCTCTATTGAGACATGAGGCCAAACCAGGAGCAGGCAGTGGACAGATGCTTTGGGCTCCAGAGGTTAGTCCCTGAAACCCTTTTCTCCTCATTGGCTAGTGTCCCTGAATATAGAAAGCAGTCCAATTGACCTTGCGGAAAACCACCAATTTTTATCACAAAACACAATATTCATCTGCCCAAATAAAACTCTGAAAAAGAATGTGACATGAGAAGCGCTGAAGACACTAGTTCAAAGTCATGTCCCAGACATTCTTGAGAAATTTATGTTCAAATAAATTAAAATATTTTTTAGTAATACCACTCCCTTGACAAAATTTCTGATTTGAAGTTAATTCCTAGTGATAAAAGGACAGTACAGAAACTTGCCGCAAATGAATTACCACAGGAATAACCAGCTATCCTGGGAGGTGCCTGCTGCATTTGGCACCTTGTCTCTGCTCTCTTTAGGTTTTCTTACATGTCAACTTAAACAACACCTAATACATTAGTACTAGCTATTACATAGTGCTGATGCTAATACATAGTGCTTCATGTCAGGCATTCTTCAAAGCACTTTGCATATATCCCATTTACCACAATTCTAGAGGTAGATACTTTTATTCCCACTTTACAGATGAAAACTGAGACATAGAACAGTTGTGGCCTAAGATGTGATGATTTATTTCCTCCTTAGACAAAATGGATTGCTCCCCATTACCTACAGTATAGAGCCCAAATTCACAGCCCTCGAATTGCTACTCAACCTCCCATTCTGACTTTTTCCCAATATCCCCTCCCAAAACTCCCCATAACCCTGAAGTGCCATCAAATATTGTCCCATCATCGTGCCCATGCTAAGGACAGATGTGGTACAGTAGTAATCTTATGTTGCTGCAAACGTGTTTTTAGCCTGATTAATTTAAACTTGAGACAGAATTTACAAGTCAGATTTCATATTAAAAATCAGATATACAGTTACTGGGACTTCTTTTAGAATCCTATCTGGAATTCTAAGGGTCTATGCACCAACTGTGAATAGAAACTATCAGTTGGAGCACTGTAGCAGGTGTCTCCATTGGACATCTCCATTTGTTCACAGTTGCCATCAGTCACACAAAGCATGCCAGTTTCATTTGCTTCCGTTACTGACCTGGCCTCTAAAGGCCTTCAACACATTGCCCTAAAACCATCTTTTGCCTACTTAAGTCTCCCTATCCTCCAAGACTAACCTCAAATGTCACTGCCTCTCATAAGTATTTCCTAATTATTCCAGCTGAAATTTATCTCCAGCTTCTGAATTCCCCCTAGCATTCTGCTTATTATGACACATCACACTCTGCTTTGTAATTAGTTGTGTATATGCTTCCCTAACAACAAGGTAGAAACTGAGTCAAGGTTAGGTAACCAATTCTGTGATATTGGGCAACAAAACTGAACACAGCACCTTGTGTTCTAGGATTTGAGCCCTAGATAAATAAAACAGCATTAGCACATTGAAAAGGGTAGAGAGAAGTGACTTTACACACACACACACGCACACACACTCTTCACTCTTCATGCCCCTCTGCCTACTGTTTATGTAAAAATCACGAGACAACTTGATGAATGTGTTATTTTTTTAATAGAAACCACATCACTTCATATGTTACAGCATGTAATTCAAGAGGGTCCCAGAAAGTATTTTCATCCACAAAATAACGGAAAGGATAAGAACCCGCACCACCCAAGCCTTTGGTTCATCTTTTTTGTTTTGATCTCTGTTCTCTTACCACAACGACATGCTGCTTCCAGAATGGAACTCTGTCTTTAAGTTCTATACTAGTTAGGAGGCTAGTCTATCAGCTTGCCTTAATAACGTAATGGATGTCCTAATTTAACTGAGGAACCTGGACAAGTCTTCCTTGATTTCAGCTTCATCCCAAGGCCCATGAATGTTTTCTTTAAAAAGCTGCAAGCGAATGAGGTAGAATGGACAGAGACATGAGATAGACATCAGCAGAAGGGCAAAGAGTATGGCTCCCACAGCACTGATGGACAGTAGGCCTCCTAAGGCTGAAAATGCAAAGAGCAGTGTGACCCCCACATAGCTCCGGGGAGTACATGCCTTTAGTTTCTTCTGTAACATGGGCCATAGGGCAAAAATCTGAATGGCAAACGTCACCATGATGAAGGCATGCAGGGACCGGGGAAGACGTGAAGCCAAGCATACAGAAGCAAAGATGGCCATGTTCAAGGATAGCGTGCTGGACACAATGGCAGCATTGGCACCATAGTCAAAAAAGATGAGGTGGCCTAACAGCATGAAGACTGACATGGCATAGATGGTGTCAGTGCTGACAGACTCTGTAAGGGTTTTCAGCACTGGTGAAAACCCATAAGTGAAAGTAATGAAGACTAGGGCACTCTTCAGGTCAGCCCATCGGGTCTGCCCACTCTTCTTCCGCCCTTCACCTCCATCAATGAGATCAAACAAAACATACCCAATCAGTGAAGAAGCCAGGCCAGTCCCAAAAAGCCAATGGGGGGCCAGAAGACCCTCATCCATATACCACCAGATAACCACAAAAACACAAACACTGCACAGCTGCTGGATCACTACACTGGACTCAAATACCACAGCCCAATATTGGTATTTCCGAGCATGGATGTTTTTCCGGAGCTCTTCCAGGAATCGCCGGTCCACATAGTTATCAGGAAAGGGCTGTCGCTCATACAAGACCTTCTGCCACTTGACCTCCTTGGTGCTAGTTACAGGTTGGGCACACATTATCCTTTCATTCAAACTCAGGCCAGTTTAATCATCGCCCTCACAGAAGTCCAGGTGGTTCTTGTTCTTTATGAAGTTTTGAAATGAGACCTCCCTGGAAATTCCATGCTGTGGTTGATGTTCTATCAACCTTTCCTTGTTTTCAAAGGCAGCAACCCAGGCTAGGCCTACAACAGATGAATTTGTCTCTGAGGCAGGACAACACAGCCAAGTTCCTAGAAAAAGAGAGACTGTGAACCTACAAAAGTTGTGAAAGGTCAAGAGTAGTACTGAGTTAAAGTCAAATCAACTCAGTTTACTAAAAGTCTGAGCAAAATGTATGTGGTAGTCACCTTATTAATTTGGGACATTAAAACTGCATTTCAGACTTGAAAATTATAATTCCTTGAATAATAATAGACATCTGTTAGCTATCATTTATTGAGTGCCTACTATGTGCTAAATGCCTTATGTATCTTCTTTCACTTAATCCTCACAACCTTGCAAGTTAGTATTAGTCCTGCTTTGGTAAAAAAGCTGAGATTCAAGATGCTTAAGTAACTTTGCCCTAAAGTAACAGAGCAGAGCCAGGATTCAAACCAAAGTCTTATCCCAAAGCCTGTGTCTGACATTGTATCTCCCTCTAAACCAGTTCTTAACTCAGTGGTTCACATACCCCTTCGGTGTATCACATTGCATGTTTATATCCGGATTTGTGTCAATTTATACGGATAATATCCATAGCTTTTATTGGTTCTCAAAGGCATGTTATATTTTTTAAATTACCAATCCAAAGACAATAGTAAGCTGCACCATACAGAAAGGTATGAGCTCTACAGTTTGTTTAGCCAAAATCACAGACTCAAAGAAACTAGACTCTTCTTCCATTAGCTGAGCTTAGCATCCTTTAAAGAGCTATCAGTCTACTCAAAACAAGGAAACTCTTGTGAGGATCCAGAAAGGTAATCATCCCTTTTTCACAATGAGAAAACTAAGAGTCAGAAACACCACAGGCATCCGGCAAATTTGAGGAAAAAAAATTTCATATTGACCGACTTTATTTCTTCCATGAAGACCACGACAAGTGTTGCTTGGCAGGCCAGACACCGTTACCCCGCTCTCTGCAGCAGGGATCCCAGCCCAGGAATCTTAAGGCCGCCGCCGAGGCTGGAGGGTTCGCGACGCCCAAAAGGGCAGCGCCCGCCCGCAGAGTGGGGCTGGGAGGGGACAGGGTAGGGTAGGGTAGGGTAGGGTGACCCCAGGGGTGCGCCTTCACTCTCCGGGCCTCCCACTCCAGCCGCCACCCCTCACTCAGCCTTGAGCCTGCGAGAGACAGCAGAGGAGAAGGAGCCCCGGAAACACTGACAGTTACACGGAACCCACCTGCCCGAGAGTTCCTAGGGATGCGCAGCTGGGGGACGGCGGCACCCAGCCTTTTTCCCGCTCCGGGGCGCAGGGGCTGCGACTGTGGCGGAGCACTTCCGGGTCTGCCGCAATCTCCTCAGCGAGAGCACCCTTCCCCAGCCGGAACCATCGCGACGTGGCTGCTGCCCCCTCCTGGCTGCTCAGAGGACCTCCGGACTCCTCTCCTGGAGACTGGCCCAAACCCGAATGCTCTGAGCCTAGGAAGGCAAATCTCCAGCAATCCCCTATTGAAAGATGGGATGTGCCATCTGAAGGGCTGGGTAAGGCAGGAGAGGACAAGGAAAGAGGCTGGGCCAGTGGGTGAGAGATAATGGCAGCTTTTGTTGCGCTCCTTTTATTAAGTCAGGCCCTCAGCTGGGACTTCCCATGCATCCATGCGTTCATTCCACAGATACTGACTGAATGCCTGCAGGTAACAAGCCCTCCTTGGGGGTGCTCATGATACAGCCGTGAATGAAACAGACAAAAATTGCTGCTCTCATGAAACTCTCTTTTTTGATACATTGACCTTTACACTGATTATATCATCTTCTCCCTCAAAGAGGACAAATCTAAGGCTCAGATAAGTTGAATTTGTCCAAGGACAGGCACCTGGGAAGTAGATGAACAGAGATCAATATCCAGTTGTCCATAGATTCAAAGCTTGGTTCTTTCCTCTTTAACTCCTAAAAGAGGAAAGGAGAAGATTGCTAATTAAACTGAGTTCATAGAAATATTAAAGGATGTATAAACGAAGGAAATAATAAACAAAGGGATGTAGTAAAACACGGGATACAGTGGATACAAAAGTCAGAAAACATGACCCATTTACTAGCTCAGTGACTCAAGGCAAATCACACTACCTGACCTTGGATTTCTTCATTAGTAAAATGGAGATGACATTATTTGCACTTGGCTACTGTATAGGATGGTCAAAGAGTCAAATATAAAATATAAAAATGTTTTGTAAAGTGTTCACTATATGGCTGCTATTAGCTGACTTCGGCCATCGTAATGATAGCAATGTTTAAGTGTGATACATTCTGTAAAATGTTCTCTATTTCCCTCTAGGCTTCTGTTGCAAAATTTGACAAGATTCCTTGGCTTAGTGAGGCCAGCCTCGTAAACAAGCCACTAGTGCTCAGCCTCCCCAGAAGGTAACCTCTCAGCCACTGAGGGCAAAAGATTTACGAAACATCTCACAGAAGATGATTTCTTCTTAAGGGATGATAATTATACAATTATCAGAGGGCGCATTTGATCCATTGAGAAACTCAAGTCAAGTGCTTTAAAAATAGAAATATTCCAGGTTTCTCAGACAAAAATGATCACTGAGTATAGATCTGGCTAGAGGAGATGAGATCTCAAATTATTTCCCTCTACCACTCAACAGTATAAGATAATTTTGTCGCTAGACACTGTCACTTAAAACACTTCCATCCTCTTTCTCACCCCACCTTTTCTCCACTGCTGTAGTCTGAAATTTTCACATTTTTACCATCAAAAGTCTAGAACAGTAAGTTCCCATCTTTATAGAATAGTAACTCTGTATGTAACTTTGAGGTACCCTCCTACAATCTTGTTAGTCCTATTCCTTCCAGACAGACTACTATGTGACACATACATCTATTTTTCAAAATTGCAGGAATTACATGTCTAGGGAGCATTTCAGCTGTCTCTTGAAATTATTGGGTTACCATGTTCCTTCTCCATTTTTGATGAAATAGTTCCTAAGTGTAGTGATAAACCCCACTCTGGAAAGGGGACATGGACAGAAGGGTAGGTGTGAAGCAGTGTTGGGGTGAATGAAAGAAACCACAAGGAGGGCAAAGAAAAGGCCGGCATAGAGGCCATTCCAAAGGTACATGACAGACAAAAAAGGATCCACTCCTTGGCATGTGAAACAGCTTGTTAGAAAAGCCAGACTCCCCGAAAAGGGTTTCTCCTCCTGTTGATAACTACCATGTACCCTCCTGCCCATGGATAAATGACTTCGTGAGCGAATTCCCATCACTACCTCCACATCCCCACTTTAGTAACACGTACCCTTACTTTGTCTACTCTACTTTAAAAAAAAAATCACATTCTCAGTAAATAGGTACAGTTTTATGTATTTTCAGAACAAAATTCACAAGTGCTTTCAAGTGCTCATTATTCAGTTGTGTTGCTTTTACATAATTTTGAATATGTCTAAAGCAGATTATCAGAGGTTCAATAAACTCAAAGGCCTATTTAAGAAACAAAAGCACTAAGTGGTAGAGGGCTTATTAAGAGTTGTTAATGCTACATGGATCAGCATGAGTAAGGATAGTCTAGCATATTTTAATTGAGGGTGGGACACAAACTCACAGGCCCATGACAGTGAGATGAGGGGCATAATGAGTACAGCTGGCCAAACAGGACTGCAGTGAATGGAAATCACCTCCCCACTTCAGCCCACCCGCACCCCAGCAGTGTTACCTGCAGGCATGTGAGTCCAGAGGCCAGATCCACTGGGTCTTCTAATAGTACTAGAAATCTGGATGTTTTATGTGAAATTGCTAGTGTTTGATCTAATAGGGTAATATCCCACCATCCCATACTACCCCCATGTCCATTAGACCTGCCCCAGCAGCCAAGAGCAAAGCATCCTTGTGCATGGCTCTCTTGCCCCCAGCTCCCTTGGTCTCTAAGTATATAAGCCTTTGGCAGAGGGTGAAGATCAGGGAGAAGGGTAGGCCCAGAATACAACTGGCCTTCCGCAGCACCTGTTCAATTTCACAGCCAGGTCCTGGAGGGTCAGAGCAGACAGTCTGTTGACAGCCAACTGGAAAGGGAGTGGGTAGTTTTTCCTCCAGCCAGCCAAATCTAGGCTAGGCACAAGAAGAAATTACCTTAGGCAGGCAGTGAAGCTCTACTCATCGCTATTCTGGGAGGATTGGGGTAGCAATCTCAATTCTTGTTTAGAAAAATGTAATACACCTACCTTACAACAAAGGTGACCGAACAGCACCTCTGAGGTGCCCTGAACTCTCAGGAGGACAAGACAGGAATGTAAAGTCTTTTGAAAGGATGGTTTAAGTATCAACAGATCTTAAGGATTAAAAGCTCCTCATGTGGGACAAAGCTCTGGGTTCCAAGCTGTTTATTTTTGGCAAAGCCCCTTACTGAGACTTTGGGAGAAAGTTCTCAATGTGCCTTAAGCGTTACATACCCTTGAGCAAAGAGTTCTAATGCAGAACAGTCTGAAAAAGATAAAGGAACATTTAGCCAAATATGCTCAGAGTAATTCCAGCTGTGCGCAATGGAAACACACCTGCGCGGTTGGAGGAGGTGCGGCTGGGCTGTAATAAGAAGTGCCTGTACTGACCCACTTCCTTCAAGGACTCTCTCAGGTTGGCCTGACAATTTCGAAGCCACCCTCATCGTCAGTCTCCAAAGCCCTTCAAGTCACACTAAGGTCCTGTTTGTATAAGATTATAGTGTGCTGAAGGAGTTCTAAGCTGGCCTCCTGGTCTCTCCTCATCAGCATTTGGGTGACAAGTCCAAGACTGTCTATTCCCATATCAAAGACAAAGACCCTGAGGGCACTGATGTCAGACCCACTGTCTCTGGTCTCACAGGGTCCAGGGAAATGTGGGGAGAAATGAAACAAGAAATGCCTCATGAACATCAAACCCCTTCCACACGCCTTTGTTTTAAATGAACAATGGACAATGAAATCTTTCCTCATTAAAGAGGAGATGTGTTCCCGGCAAAACTGCCAGCATTCTGAGTTTCTACTTCTTGGATGCCAGGGGCATGAATGGTGCCACACACACAAACAGTTTATGATTATCAGGCCCCTGCAGGTCTTGGCCCCGTACACTGTAATGAAATGAACCACAGTACCAAGTGAGAGAGAGCACAGGCAGGTCACCCTGTAAAAAGAACTGGTGTTCTTGCAACATCACTGCTTCAACTGAAAACTAGAAAGAAAAAATGTAGCAAAGGAAAAGAATGGGTGGAGGGAGAAGACGTTCTGTGGGAGGAAACAGGTGGATTGTTTCAGGGTGCAAGGACACAAACTCCAAGAAGTCAGCCCAGGTATGAAAGGGGACAGGCACAGGTGAGACATCGAAAACTTGAGTGCAGACCCTTTCAAAGAGAAAACCTGGGATTCATTTTGCTCATTACACGTCTACTGCTGTGAACAATCTTTATCCTGCCTTGTTTGTACACTGACAATCCAAAATTGGTTAGTGCAAAACAAAAGGGACAGAAAAGCCAAAGTGACATAGGAGGGCAAATCCATCTTTTGGGAGCTCCTCAATGGCCTGAGTCCTCCAGAACTGGAGTGGAAGGCAGCTCCCTGTGGTGTCCCTTGTATTCTCTCAGAAACAACCAAGGGCCTGGCTCTTCAAATGGGGGACTGTGGTTCTAACTTTCTCTTGTTTTAATTACTTAGATATCCTCCTTCCTCTGCGACTTTTCTGACTTCGTCCAAGAGGAATATGAATTTGCCAATTTTGTTTCAAGTTCCAGATGTTTTATCTAAGGTATTCAAAAATTTTTATCGAAAACAACAGCAGTTCTAGAATGACATAGAATATGAATACATGTCTCATCTCCTTAGCACAGCCCTGCACTTGGTGCACCATCAGTGTTCAATAAATATTTGTTAAATGAAGTGAATGGCCCCACCCCCCTCACTATGTCTCAAGTGCCTAAGGGCCCCAGTTCACTAGAACTAAGAATACAGGCATAAGGTTAGAATCAACAGAACAGGAAACTAAAATGAGTATGGAGGAATCTGCCCCAAGACTTCCAGGCAATGCCTATCAGCTTGTGACTGGAACCAATCAGGAATCTCTAATGCCTCCCCCAAAGGAATGCTTATGTCTCCCACCTGCAACTCCTGACACCTGTGGAATTTTACATTAAAAACTCCTCATTTCCCCTCCACCGTGACCGGCTGCCAAGTGACCCTCAGTGTCACTGTGGAGCAAGCACACAGGCTACAGGGCTCGGGTAGTCAGCACCTTCCTGAGGTGGAGAAAGAAAGAAAACATATGGTGAGATAAGCAGTTTTTTTCACCTGAAAAATTGCACATTCCTCACAGGGCTGTCATAGGCAGTGCCTGAAGCAGCGGCCTAAGGCACTTGGCACGGTGCCCCACCCAGAGCAGGAGCTCAGTGAATGTGAACCACAATTATTAGGAGCCCTGGTGTCAGTCAATAAATGTTTACAGAGGACTTTGTATTTGCTTTAATACATCAGAGATGAGTAAGTCAGCCACAGCTATGCAGATGAGTGAGCAGACAGGACGGGGACACAACTGAGAATGCATCTCAGAGATGGGGCACAGCACTTGTGAGAGAAGGTGGGAACAAAGGTTACCCCCAGGTTGGGCAAGCAGAGTGGGAGTGAGGGAATGATTCAAGAGGAAGTGGCATCTGCATTGGATCTAGAAGATACTGTTTTCAAGTGGAGGGAAGAGCCAGGGGTGGAGGAAGAACTGGAAAGAGGAGAAGATTATCAGCAAAGAGGTGGAGACTGAGTGTGCAGGAGGAAATGCCTGAAGAATATCAAGGAATTATGAGCATACATGAAAGGGAAACAAGGACACAGCTGGGCCCAGCTAATGCATACAGGGCCCAACAGACAAAAGCAGAGAGGACACATTGAAGGTTTTCAACACCGGAGTGTCAGGGTCCAAGCTTTGCTTAAGAGTCATCTCTTAGTCCCCCTAACACCTTGGGCAGGCAAGTAGGTAACATGACCACCATGACATGCACTGGGTGGAGGTGGGGGATGAGCGGGGAGGCAGGACAGACTTAGCAATTGCTGCAGAACCAGCAAGAAGCCTTTCAGTCATCAAGTCGCTGTGAGCTTCCTATTTAGACAGGTCTCACCTGCCGCTGAACGCCTCCTCATCTCAGGTTTGTTCTGGGTTTCTGTACTGTGGCAACCTAGGCGCTAGGACACCAAGTCCCAGCCTGGCTGGGGTGGAGAATGGGGAAGGAAAGCCAATCCTAACCACCAGTGGGAGTGAGAGGCCATTCTCCAGCAGGGTATAGCGGTTTTTGTGGTTGCAATATTCATGGTTAGCCACTAGATGACAGTTAAGAGCAACAGCTTCCAGCTGCATAGCCCAAAGGGTGCCTGGGAGGTCAGTTTCCTGGCTGACCCGTGAGAAGTCCCAGATAGGTTGCTCTTATCGAGTGAGAACACAGGCCCCTCAACCTCACCCTCACTCATCCTGTTGCAGGCTGACCCTCCACTGATTTGCACGTGAGAAAGAGTCACCCCTGCAGATTGAAACACAAGTAAGGAACCCGGGGTCCTTGCTCTGTTGGGACACCGGGCAGGTACCTCCAGTCATATTCTTTCCTGTCACACAGACGTCCTCAAATTTGAATCTGGCTCCCAGAGTCTACTGCGTGTATGAAGGCCTGCACGTATGTGCCATGAGGTAAACATGGATTCAGCCAGCAGCTGCTCCTTCTGGAAAGAAACTGTTGTGTTTCAAGGGAGTAGAATGTACTATGGACACGATCTCTTCCTTCACCCTCTAAATCAGGGACCTGCCAAGAAGCTGCTGGCAATCCAGAGGCCAACTGGAGGCCCTGGACCCTGTGCAGAGGTGCAAAGGTCCTGCCACCTGGCTGCCTTCCTCTTCACCATCACAGGTCAAAGAGCAGAACTTTAAACACCCGCTTACTCCTCCCCTGCCCAGAAGCAGCCCCGTGGCTGAGGCAGGTGCACGTGTGCCTGGAGCAGTATTTCCTAGTGAATAGACAAAGGGGAAACAGGCTCAGAGACACAGTAACAGGGAGAGGGAGCAGAAAGCAAGAGAGAAACACACCCACAGAGATGAGGGACAAAAAACACAAAACAAAAGGAGAGGCAGGTCTATCAAAGAAGAAAGATTTTTAGTGAAGACAAATGAAGCCTAAACATTTCCTCATTTAAACATCTACTGTGGAGAAGCGTCTTCGTTAGTCATTGCTTTCACCTGCCATTTCCGGGCATCCACTCATGACTCCTCAAGATGCCGAGAAACAGAAAGGGGCATCATGATAGTCGGGTAACTGGGTCAAGAGGTGACTGACTCAGGGATCCAAGGCAAAGGAACAGCAGGTGTGTGGGGGTGGCCTGGAAAACTGCAGCTGGAGACTCTCAAACCCCTTTGCCCACTTGCTGGTACTGGGTGTAAATTAGCTAGAACTCCTCAGTTACTAATAGATTATAAAATGCCACTCCACCCTCTCAATTCCTGCCCCCAGTCTCTCTCTACTCACTTTGATCTGGGTTTGTTGTTCCAGTCTAATGAGTCAGAGTGAAGATAAGAACATTATTATTCTGCTTTTAGCAGACCTGTGGCAAAAAGCCCTGGCTAAAAAGATCGTGCAATAGCAGAGGCATAGCTGGGGATGATGTATAGGATGTTGACTTTCTATTTTCTCACCACTAAGAACTCTCTGTTTATTATTTCTCTCACATTGACTAAATTTTCAAAGCTCATAACTACCAAGGAAACTAGCTCATTTACTCCTAAGTCATTTTCATATTTATATTGCTTATGTTGATCTAGTGCAAATAACTACAAATACAATTTTTAAAGAGAATATTAAATGCTATTGACCTAAAATAGTGATGGTAATAAAAATCAAATTTAATAAGTCTGAATGTAGGGACATGGCTGTCTATTATTTTGTATACATTTCGGGGTTTTTTCCTAGTGAACATTAAGAGCATTTTTGAAGGTATATTCAGCTTTATTCTTTAAAATGGCTGACATTTTCAGATAGAAGGAACACGTGTAATATCATAAAGTTTTTTGAATATTGAAATTAGTTCTCTGAGCACTACTTTTGGGATTCTACATGGTAGAAATAATTCTGCCTTTATATGGATTCTTTTTTTTGAGATGGAGTCTTGCTCTGTCACCCAGGCTAGAGTTCTATGGCACTGCAACCTCCACCTCCCAGGTTCAAGTGATTCTCCTGCCTCAGCCTCCTGAGTAGCTGGAATTATAGGCGCATGCCACCACGCCTGGCTAATTTTTGTATTTTTAGTAGAGACGGGGTTTCACCATGTTGATCAGGCTGGTCTCGAACTCCTGATCCTGTGATCCGCCTTCCTCTGCCTCCGAAAGTGCTGGGATTACAGGCGTGAACCACCTTTATATGGATTCTATAGAGTTGGCCTTTATATGGATTCTAAGAGTTTACTATTCTCCTGAGGAAAGATAATCCTTTTTATCCAAAAACTTTCTAGCCGACTGAAGTTCAATAGATGTAGTATTGAACAAATCTCTTAACCTTTCTGGGCCACAGCTTTCTCACTGGGTAAATTGAAAGATTTGAACCAGGTGTTCTATGAGGTCTCTCTCAGTTAAGTTAAAAGTGGGAAGGAGAAAAGAAATAGAGGTGTTGAAGGAAAGGACAGAGGCAAATGTGTCAGTACTCTTCACAGGGTGCTTGTGAAGCCTGTTTTAATCACAAGCTTTTTTGGTTTTTATGTGAACAGCTGTGTAAGAGAGAGAAAGAGAGTGAAAGAGAGAAAGGAGAGTAGAGGGAGAGGGAGATAGGGAGAAATATGTTTCTCTGTTTCTTTACCAAGGGTTCAAGAAGGCCACAGCCTTGGGCCATGAGCCAGCCCTTAGACACCGCAGCAGACATTGTCCTCAGATATGAGGATGTTTCCAATTGTCAAATGTGTTTTGGCTTCTGGGGACTGGCTGAAATCTGCATCATACCTTGGCCAGGCTACACATAGGTTGCTGTCACTCTCCTGTCACAACTGCCATCTGCTATCCAGAGGACAGCTGCTTGGGAAATGAGGGCCCCATTAACATTCCAGTGCCTCTGGCTCTAGACCTGATAAAACCAGGGCCTTGTGCTGTGAACCTGGACAATTCCCTCTCCATTCCTGTTATTGCTGCTGAGCTGGTCATAAGGAAACCAAGAGTGAGAAGGGAATGCAACAGAAGAAAAAGACCAAAGACCTGGGTTTCAGGGCTGGGAAAGAAAGCAAGACAGAATGGAGGAAATGAGGCCTGCAGGACATGGAGTCTTAAATGTTCGCATCACCTTTAAAGTAGCCTGTCACAGCTGCCTTCCGTGACCCTTCAATGCCCTCATGCCTTCTCCAGATAGAAATGGAGCATCCCTTCTTCGAAGCCAGGCTTCAGCTGATAGCGAGTCTGAGGTAGAGTACGGCACAGATCAAAGATTGCTTTTTATCTTTACATGTAAAGTGTAAAGGGACAGGATTAGAGCATCTGCCTCTGTCTTTTTGGCCACAAAGACGATTATCAGTAGGGGAAGGGAGACCTGGAGAGTTTATATGATTGACAAAAGTCACCCAAGTTGTTTATGAGCCAAGACTGGAACAGAGCTCTTTGGGCATCTAGCCAGTGTTCTTCCCCAGTGTATTACATAGAATGAATTTGTTGCACTACAACACTAATGTTCTGTAACATTTCCCCAAAGACAGTGTTATAATAGTGATATCCATTTACATATGCACTTTTTGTTTTATATATATATGTGTGTGTGTGTGTTGATTGTATCTGTATTTAGATCTCATAATTTAAATTGCTTACAATGACTCATTCATTCACCCAATGTTTGTTGAATACTTGCTATGTGCCAGGTTCTATCATAGGTTCTAGGAGTACAAAGATGTGTAAAACATGATTCTTGCTCTTAAATATAATAACTCTCAACCCAGTGGAGGAAACAAACACATTTAAAAACAAGAAGAATAGTGCAAATACAAAGAAAGCTAGACCGAGTTTATGATGCAATCAAAGAGGCAGGCACCCAACTGAAGTTAGGAGGGTGAGAAATGGTAGCAGCTCCAGGAGAAAGGTTTTCTGAGGATGTAACACCTACACTATGTCTTAAATGAGTAGTTATCAAGGCCAGGTGGGACAATATATAAGCATTTCAGGCCTCAGATTCTAAGAGATGACAGTCATTATGTTATGGGACTCTGTAGTCACATTTACAGTTGTCTTTAACCTAGCAAGATCTTGAAATGTACTTTGGAGATCTTGCAAATAATATCTGTTGCTTGATTTGCAATGAGCTCTGAGATTGCAATTCCTGTATGGTCTAGTAGTAGTCTTAGCAGAAACGAGAAGTCTAGAAAAAGGTGAAGTAAATAATTTCAGTGAAGAACTTATAACTCTACTAAAAACAAACCTGCCCAAGGATTCTCTCATATCTGCCTCCCTCTGTCCGGGTCTTCCTCATCCTTTCAGACTGAGTGCAAATCCACTAGGAAGTCTTCCCTGATTTCTCCAATCAGAAGTGGTCTCTCTGTTTTCTGAAGGCACAGAGGTATTACTGCCTCTTGTGTGATATCTAGTGTGTCCTACCTTAATTGCAGTTTCAGAAATGTACCTCATTCTCATACCTCAGAGATGTGAGGGATGGAGGGAGGAGCTGGAGCTTCAGGGGATACCACCCCCAGGGGTATCAGGAAGACATGGTAGAAAGTTGAATCAGCCCAAAGCAGAGGAGTCAGTACACACAGACACTTCCTCTCTAGTCTCTCTTCTCACTCCATTCATCCTCCAACCAGACAACCTGTCCAGTCCAACCTACATTCACTTACCTGAAGCTGATTGGCTAGGTTATTCTTCCAGGTTGTTGCATAGTGTTTCCTGGGCTTGTAACACCCTCACCATCCTTGTTCACTCCATAAATACCTACCCAAGCATTGCCTGTTTTTTTCACCCTTCTCACACCCTTCCCTCTCTGCCCCACCCCCAGTTAAGCTCAATGACCCTTTTCAGCTTCATTGAGGCCTTGATACATTTCTGTTGTAGCACCTTCAACACAATCATACTTCTTGGATGGTGAGCAGCTTGAGGTCACAAACTATGTCTTATTTATTTAAATGTCTCCAGTACCTAATGAATGGGTAAATGAATAAATTTGTATTCTTCTTTTGTCTTCCTTACAGACTTCCTTCCAGAAACTTTGCCTTATTCATCGGTATGACCCCCATCACAGCACCCTTTACTTGGTAGCCTCACAATAGATGTTTGTTGTTGAATGAATGAATCTAGTTATTCACACACATACTTTGACATACCAACCCACAACATTGTGATACTGAGTTGATTCTTTTTAGAACGCCCTATAAAAATGAAGTGTATTTTAAATATTTATCAAAAGAATCCAACTTTGTTAATAGTTTTTAGCCCTCAAACCCCCAATGATGCCTCACCTAAGTGCTGTATGTCTCTCACAGGATGAAGCTACTTGCAGAACAATCTGGCAGAGGTCATCCTAGGAGCACACCTCAGAAACTCCTCACTTCCTATTCTTCCTCTTTCTATTCCCCACGCCTCCCAGGGCAACAGGAATGGGTCAAGACATACCATGTAGTGATGGGCCAGCAAGTGGATCAAAGGAAAGAGAAGACTTCAGTCAATAGTCTTCTCACTGTGGTTTTCCTCTTCCCCATATTCTACACTTTCTGTGACCATATCTCATGACTGATGTAAATGTGAATGAGGAAGATTAAGAGAGAGTCCCCAAACATAATTTTAGCCTCAAGTTCCTATATGCTTCCTAAGCAAACCTTTATCAGAGATGCAAATGAAAACCTCCTGAACCAGGTATAAATGCTCCAAAGTCCTCTCTTTAACCCTTTTGCAGAAATGAAGTCAGAACAAAAACCAGTGGTTACAATGAGCAGACACAGTGCCCCTCCCCTTCCTCTACTGGTTGTTTCTTCACCTGCTGATACAGCCTCTCTTTCCCAGAGGATTGAAGGGACTCAGAACCCACACAGAAGCTTGCGTTCTGCTTGTGGCTTCAATCATTGTGCTTAGGAGGTACAGAAGGGCCAAATGGTGCTGGACCATGGATGTATGAGAGCTGATGCTGGCCCAGGGTTAAGGCATGAGAAAGGAGGGTGATGCTTAGGAAAGGCCCGTGAAAAAAGATTTGAGGAAGAGAAGTCTTCTCTTCATTCTTTCTTAGGCCATCAGAGATCCTCAGTCTATATGGTAGAGCCTTTGTATGAAATGGAAAATATAGCCCACCTATAGGAGAATGCAGCCCCTCAGACACAGGTGCTCAGGCTGGAAAGTAGAGACCCCACTGAATTTCAGGCCCCAGCCATCTCTGCCAGCTGTCTTTTTATCTATACCACTGTATGCAGCAGCCTCAAGACCGCCACCTAGCCTGTGTCTCACTCCCTCCTGCCTAAACTCTCAGAACCTACCAACTGCAGCACACTCCAGATTCAACACCCACCCTCGATGGGGCTGAGACCAGAGTGCCCATCTCTGTTTTATGGAAAGAAAAACTGTTACCTCTCTCACCCCTCCACTGCTTTCCTACGTCTTTGCTGCCCTATGTGCCCCACCATTTCCTCACCTTTCTCTGTCTCTCTTTCCCCTCAGACCAGGAGGAACCAGCGTGACTCCATGCTGCTCAGAAACCAACAGCTGTGCTCCACATGTCGAGAAATGAAAATGGTAGGCAAGGGGGAAGACAGAAATGGGCACAGGCATCTCAGGGTGCAGCACTGCCCTTCCCCACCAAGCCCTGTGTAGAGAGAGAGTGATGGGACCCATTGCAAGGAGGGCCTAGGTAAAGGCTGCCAAGGAGGAATGGTTGGTCCTGGAAGCAGCATAGACTGACAGAACATGGTAAACCTTCTCCATTTCAACAAGCCAAAGGGTAACCAAGATAGGTGGGCCAGAGTAGAGATGCAATGAGCCACTTCGCCTTGGGCTCCTAAGTAACTTACAGACTCTCAGAGGCTTAGGGGATTATGAAGCTCCTTCTCCCTCCTTAATGTAGCCCTCACACAACACATATGCACACACTCATTTCTCCACCATAACAATCAGAAGACAAACAGCTTCATCTTTGGGTTTACTGTTAATTTAGTTTGCACCTCAAGAGAAAGACTGGGGAGAGAGTCTACAGTACTTTCTAGGTAGTCAGGGGTGGTGTCAGCTGCCTTGGATACTTGTAATATGTAGTGGAGAATGGTAGTCGTGAAGGAGTATTAGGAAAAGAAAGAAGGAGAGCAAGGGAGATGTGGAGGGAACAAAAACGAACTTCTGCCACCTATCACAGTTGCTGAATCAGAGGCCTGATTCAGGAAGGATGCTAGACTAGGCTGGAGTTAGGACTTGGGTTAAATTAAGAATTAGAGTTAGCATTGGGATGGTTGTTAGCGTCAGGGTAAGGAAGAGGCTTTGGTTAAGGGTTAATTTAGCAACATGATTAGGTTTGACGTAAGAGCTGAAGAAGGGTTTCTTCAACTCTGATATCCTATAATTCTCCTTTGATTTTGGGAGAAAGGTGGGGCTAAATGTGTAGGCTAAATGTGCTTTAAAGGAATGGAAGAAAAATGGAAGGTATAAGAAAAGCTCCTTCACTGAGTTCATGGCAAGTCTTCAGGTCAGTCGGATATGAAAGAGAGTGGCAGTTTTGTGAAATTTTTATGTGGGATTTAGAAATTTAACTGAAGCTGCTGGCAAAGCTGCACCTGGATGTTGCCATCTATGTTCATTTTCTACATAATTAGGGTCATTGTGTGTGTTAAATATTAGCATTGGCTGGAGTCTGGGAAACTAGAATTGGGATTTCTCCTGGTCTTATTCCTGGAATCCCTTGTATCCACATTTAGAATGCACTAACCCCAGGCCTAAGCTGGCCTTGGCCAGCTGGCACACTTGAGACGTCAGCAGCAGTCCTCTTTCTCAAGACCTCTTCTCTGACCTTTGCCATTGTCCAGGAATGATAGAAGTGGAGCATGCTGTAATTTTACCATTTATTGCAGCTTCTAAAAGGAAGGGCTTCAAACACAAAAGTGCCCAGGGACTCTTCTCTACTGCTGTCAGAACCTAGTGAGAAACTACAGAAAGTTAGAAAATAAACATGAAATACCCTTGCCTCACTCTATGCAGTAGCACCTCAAAGTCCTCCCAAGGGGAAGGACTGCAGATCTGCTGCAGTCACTGTGACACCCCTTCTTTCTCAGCAGTGAGTTGAATAGAAATACTGGGGAATATATAAAAAGACTCCTAGGAATAGAAGGGAACTTCCTCAACCTAATAAAGAGCAGCTTGGAAAACCAACAGCTGACACCCTGCTTAATGGTAAAAGACTGGATACTTTCCCCTAAGGTTAGAAACAAGGCAACAATCTGTTCTGTTGTTGTCAGTCTGTTCCTGACACTTCTACTCAACATTTTACTATACACGCTATCCAGAAACATAAGAAAAAGAAATAAAAGCCATCCACATTAGAAAGAAAGAAGTACAACTAGTCTATTTGCAGATGATATGATCTTATATAGAGAAAGTCCTAAGGAATGCATAGAAAACTATTAGAGTTAATAAATGGATACAGCAGTGTTGAGGATACAAGATCAATATATGAACCTCAATTTATGTTAATAGCAGTGAACAATCCAAAAATGAAGAAAAGAATGCCATTTGTAATAGCATCAAAAATTATTTTGGAATAAATTTAACAAGAGAAGCACAAGAGCTATACAATGAAAAGTATAAAACATTGTGGAAAGAAAATTTAAAAGGCCTAAATAAACGGAAAGAACCCCGTGTTTATGGATTGGAACACTTAACATTGTAAAGATGGTATACTCCCCCAAACTGATCTACATATTTAATGTAATCCTCAAAATCCCAGATGCCATTTTATAGAAATTTGCAGTCATATCTTAAAATTTATATTAAAATGCAAGAGATCCAGGATAGCCAAACAACCTTTAAAAAGAAGAACAAAGGTGGAGGTCTCACACTTCTTGATTTTAAAACTAACTACAAAGCTATGGTCAGGACTGTCTGTTGTTCATTCCTCTTAATAGAAATTAAGTACTGTGTGGTACTTCCATAAAGATAGACAAATAGATCAACGGAATAAAATTGAGAGTTCAGAAGTAAATTCTTACATTTATAAACAATTGATTTTTGACAAAGGCACCAAGACAGTTCAATGAGGAAAGAATAGTATTTTCAATAAGTGGGACAGGGGCAGCTGCATAGATACATACAAAAGAATGAATTTGTACCTCTTCCTCACACCATGTACAAAAATAACTCAAAATAGGTCAAAGACCTAAATGTAAGACCTAAAACCATAAAACTCTTAGAAGAAAACATAGGTATAAAGTTTCATGACCTTGGATAAGGCAATGGTTTCTAAGATAGGACACCCAAAGCACAAACAACAAAAGAATATAGATAAATCAGTCTTCATCAAAATTTTAAACTTTTGTGCTACAAGGAACATCATCAAGAGCATGACAAGACAACCCAAATATTTGCAAATCAACAGATGAAGGATTATATCACATAGGGGACTAGTATCTGGAATATATAAGGAACACTTACAACTCAACAATAAAAAGGCAAACACCCTAGTTGAAAAGTGAGCAAAAAGTTTCAATAGACACTCTCTAAAGAAGATCTACAAACGACCAATAAACACATGAAAAGATACTCAACATTATTTGTTATTAGGCAAATGCAAATCAAAACCACAATGATATACACTTTCCATGCACTAGGATGGCTGTAATAATATTAATAATAAAACAGTGGATAATAACAAGTGTTGGCCAGGATGTGAAGAAATTAGAATCCTCATAAGTTGCTGATAGGAATGTAAAACAGTACAGTTGCTTTGGAAAACAGTTTGGGAATTCCTCAAAACCTTAGACACCAAGTTACCATATGACCCAGCAATTCCATTCCTAAATATGTACCCAAGAGAATTAAAAACATATTGACACACAAACTTCTACAAGAATGTGCATAGCAGCCATATCTTAATAGCTGAAAAGTGGAAATAACCCAAATGCTTATAGCTTGATTAATGAATAAACAAAATGTGATCTATCTATATAATAGAATATTAATCATAAAAAAGAATGAAGTACTAAAACATGCTATAACATGGATGAACCTTGAAAACATTTTGCTAAGTAAAAGAAACCAGATACAAAAGATCACATATTATATTGGTTCCATTTATATGAAATGTCCAAAATAGGAAAATTCATAGAGACAGAAAATAGACAGTGGTTGTCAAAGATTGGGGGGAGGAGTGAGTGAGAAGTAATTGCTAATAGGTATGTGGTTTCTTTTTGGGGTCAAGAAATGTTCTAGGAGTAAATAATGGTGATTGTTTTACAACTTTCTGAATATACTAAAAACTACTAAATTGTACATTATGATGGTGACTTATAATACATGATATCATAAATACCAATAAAAAGAAATTAGCACTAAATAAAAGCACAAAATGAATGAATCTCAAAAAAATGTAAATAGGACCTGGTTATATAACTATTCATATTCCTATGTAACCTTGGGCCAGAAGCTCATTCATTTAGTGCGGAAGAAATACCTACTGACACTTATGGTTGTGAATCACCAGGGATATTTGCCTTAGTTTTATCTAGGCTGTGTTTTATGACATCTCTGCTCCAAACAGCTCATTTTCCCCTTCATGCACCTATTTTGTAGTCCTTCTGTTATCTGCATTGCTCTCTAATTAACACTTTCAAGTCCCTTAAAAGTAGGACGGTCAAGCTAGACATACTGTAAACAGATATTCTCTAGCATATATACTTAAAAATTGTTTCGAAATAATTTAAGTTTATTTCAACACATATTTATTGATTGTCTGCCATGGGCCAGGTACTTAGGTAAACTGCAAAGAAAAAAAAAAAAAGAAAGACATAAGACCTGTCTTTAAGGAGTCAACAAATAAATAATGACAATAGAATGTGATCAATGTAAATAGAAATAGATCTGATGGGGAGTGAAGGGGCAGTGAAAGTAAATATCAGGGAAGTCTTCCTTGAAGAAAAAAGACTATTCGGGGTTTTCAAGAGTGAATAGGAGTCTATCACAGTACCCTTTTTCTCAAAAACAAAAATCCTGTCTTTGGCAGGCAGCTTTGTTCTGATGTCGCCCCTGTAGCACAGTTCATTCATACAACAGCACTGGCTGGATTTAGGGGATTTAGAACAGGAATCATGCTATTCAGGAGGAGTTAGGGTTTCCTGCATCTTCCCTTGTAGCAGAGTCAACTTATATACATTTTTGAATAAAGCAGTCTGTCTCTAGTACATTCTCATCCACTTTTATGTTTAGAAATCTCTCCTCAGGTTCTTACTAAAGCCTTGGCTGCCCCCACTATGCCCAGAGACTCCTCGTTACCAGATCACCTCCTCTCCCTCTCCCATCCTTTCTTCAGCTAATGAGTTAGGAGAACAAGCTGATTAAACATAGTATGTTCTTGGCATTTGTATAGCCTTTGCATTCGTTTTTTTGTTTTTGTTTTTTTTGTTTTTTGCTATTTTCAAGCACTTCTAAAGGTCCTTAAGACACTGTAATTGTAACTTTGTTATGTCATAAACTGAAATCATGAGTCACTTGGTACGAGTCACTTGGTACAAGTCACTTAGTAGAGTGACCTGCACCCACATCTTTGTGATTATCATTTTATTATTATAACTACAATAATTTTTGAGAAATAATGGAAAAATGCTTCCTAGTGAAAACATTCTTAAAACCAACATCTAGTGCTGGGAACAAACTTGGAAAAGTTCAAGAAAGTGATGTTTCTTAACCAAAAATACTGTAACTGTGCATTGATTTTAGGTCTGTTATGAAATACACCTTTAAAATTTCAAGTGTGCTTCAAAGTGGGTTCATTCATTCACTAATTTGATCAAAAATATTTCTTAAACAGACATTGTGTTAGCAGCTGGAAATACAAAAATAGAGACAAGGACTATGCCCTCATAAAGCTGCAAGTCTATTAGGGAACCCAGACATCACACAAGTAACTACAATATAAAGGTTATGAGTATTTTGATCCAGGAGGCCCTAAGAACATAGAGCAGAGGACTACCGAACAGTAGTCCAGCAGTCAGCAGTCTCTGAGAAAGTGATAGCTAACCTGAGACCTCAAGAACATGTGTGTGTTGGGGGTGAGGGCATCTAAACAAACCGATTTTAAAGATTTACTAAATCTGTATATCTAATTTCAACTGATATCCAGGGAAGAACAATGACGCTGGCTTGAGGGAAGGGTGAAATCTTCTGGTTCATTCACATCACAAAAGGATGTATGAAGGACTTTGATATTAAATACAACTCAAATTCACTAAAGGGGTACATTATGTATTTAAATTAGAATGCAGTTATAGGCAGCATTCTAAATGAGACTTTCTTCTTGAGGTACAACCAAGAACAGTGAAAATCCCAGATGATCCAAAAGTATCCTTTGAGAATTTTATGAGTCATAGGTAAGTCAACAATTTAAATCAGGACATGACTTAATTCTCATTATATCTGAGGACACAGGAGAGTGGATTGAGAAGCATAGTTAGAGGAATGTTTAAGGAATGCTTTGGGAACAGGATTCTTGACTGTTTTTTTTTTTTTTCAGGTTAAACCAAATCATTAGATCAAAAAAGAAAGTTCGCCTTTTTGCTTGAACAACTACTGAAAGTATTGCAGAAAGTATAATCTTCCTTTCCACCTTCACAAGAACAATATAAGAAATAGAATAGGAAATTTCTTTGATAATTCAGATGGAACTAAATACAAGTTCTCCATGTAGATGACGTATCTAATCTCCAAGATATGGAAGATTACACATAATCTTTCCTTAGTCCAAGATGTTCTCTGCTACGTTTTAGTAACTAAAATTCCTCTTTATCAGTTTGTTTGGTTGTTATTTAAAGCTTTTTTATTTTCTTTATCAAGATCACGTATAACAGATATAAAATCCAATTGGAATTCTGATTTTTTTTTGTGTTTTGTGTTGTTTTGTTTTTTTCTTTTTGAGATGGAGTCTCTCTCTGTCGCCCAGGCTGCAGTGCGGTGGCGCAATCTTGGCTCACTGCAACCTCCACCTCCCAGGTTCAAGCAATTCTCCTGCCTCGATTTCCCAAGTAGCTGGGATTACAGGTGCCCACCACCATGCCTGGCATTTTTTTTTTTTCTTAGTGGAGATGGGGTTTCACCATGTTGGCCAGGCTGGTCTCAAACTCCTGACCTCTGGTGATCTACCCACCTCGGCCTCCCAAAGTGCTGTGATTACAGGTGTCAGCCACTGCGCCCGGCCTGGTTTTTCAAAGATTTTTTTTCTTCTATATTTAACTATTAGGGAAGAAGGACTCTGTTTTTACTTTATTACGACATGCAAAACATGGACTCATTCTGAATAGGACATCAACACAGGTCAACTTGCATTGCAGTAGATGGTTGGAAAGTAGACATATACTCACCCTGACATATGACTAACCAAGAAAGCTATATGTAATCTAATGGCCATTTTAATTTTTTCCTCATACAGAAAGCAATAATGTAGAAAAATAAATAGGTTTTTTTAACCTTATGTTGCACAGTGGTACATGTCCTGATTCCATTTATGACCTTAGGGCCATTTGTTCCAGACTCAAATATAGACCCAGATATACTGAAAACATGTACCCAGTTCCTGGCCAAGGTAGACAAGGTTATGGAGGAAGTGGCTATTTGAGCAGTACAAGCTCCATCAATAATAACATTTACCTGTACTGACTCTATAGTTTTAAAGAGCTCTTATATGATAGAGGTAATTCTAATAAATATTCATTATGAACTTTAAATGGAAAACTGAAGCATGTAAAATCAGAGATTTCTGAGCAAAATTCCACCCTTCTGTGAAATAACCTTTTGAAATTTGTTGCCCCATTTTACTTATCTTGCAAGTTTTGTACTTTATTTAAATGCAAAATCCCAGAACATTAATTAGTTGTATTTTAAACAAATAATAGCTCTTATCCCTCTAAAACTAAGATCAAGGATTGAACCAATCCTAAAATCATGTCAACATCAACCAGATGTATCATGAGACTGATTGTTGTATTCTTTTTTTCAGTGTTTTGGAGGAAAACATACAACTTCTGTTTGAGACTTAACTAGAGTGACTATAAAGCAAGGGCCTGGTTCTATCTTGAACTTTTCCAAATTTGTTCCTAGCACTAGATGTTGGTTTCTTTTTTCATACTTTTTAAGTATCACTGCATATGTAGGCAAGTGCAATTATCTTCACAGAAATTATGTTTTTTTTTAAAGTGACTTTAATTATAGCCATTGCAGGAATTATAATACTTATGGAATGAAAAGAATGAAGGAAAAAAGGAAGAGAAGGAGAAAAGATGGCAGGATAGATACATATTTGTTGAATTATAGAATAGACAGAGTTTAAACTATTCAGTTCTGAACATACCATCTGCCTGTTTGCCCAAAATGGAAGGGGTTTTGCTTTCTCTTTTTCTCAATCTCAGTGACAATTGATTAAAGCAAACTGGCTTAACTCGCTATATTTTTGGTAGCAAAGCAAAAATAATCTTGGAAGATCTTTGTGGAAGTAGAAGCCATGAAATGAATGTAGAGCCTTAGATGGCCCATCAAAGTTTACTAATGTGTCAGTCTTTAGAAATTAAGCAATTTAGACTAATGTAGAAGTGGTTTTGGCTTATATGCATTTTCCTCAAGGGTCACCTCCACAGCCTTGGCCACCAGGAGAAATAGGATGTGGTTAGGGCATTTTCTGTGAAATGGGAAGGTTCTAACCAAAATATTTTCTCAGCTTTACTCTTTAAGGGTTGATTATTGATCTGGAAGAGTTCTGCTTTTTTTTTTCTTCTGGAAATTGGAGAACTCTTTCCTTTATTCCTCCTATTTTCAGACCACATATGTTCTGACAGTGGAATAAAACATTCAAAATGAAGGTTTTATCAAAAATCCATGAAAACAACGCTAATCAAAAAGAAGTTGAGAATTAGCAGTCTTTGGACCAATCATCTCGCATTGCTAGAAAGTGGCTTGATCACCAGGTTAACAGGTCTGGATTCAAGTGATCACATGTGTTTAAAAATGTATAAAGAGGCCGGGCACCTTGGCTCACACCTGTAATCCCAGCACTTTGGGAGGCTGAGGTGGGCAGATTGCCTGAGGTCAGGAGTTTTAGACCAGCCTGGCCAACATGGTAAAACCCCATCTCTACTGAAAATACAAAAATTAGCCAGGTGTGGAGGTGTGCGCCTGTAATCCCAGCCCCTCAGGAGGCTGAGGCAGAAGAACTGCTTGAACCCGCGAGGCAGAGGTTGCAGTGAGCTGAGATCACACCACTGCACTCCAGCCTGGGCAACAAGTGCAAAAACTCCATCTCAAAAATAATAATAATAACAAATAAATAAATAAATAAATATGTATAAAGACACATTTCTACCAAGTCCTAGCCAATTAACTAATGTGTTTTCTTATTTCTTCCAATCAGGATGATGAGTCTTCATCAACCCAAATTCCAGACTACCCCTGAGCCTTTCCATGATGACATCCCAACAGGTTTGCTTTCTTTTAGAGTACTTATAGTGTGAAACATACTAGAAAAAAATGCCGTAGAATAAAAGTCTGATCCCTAAAATAATTTCTAAATTTCCTGAGAAAATTCTCACTTTCTATCCCTTTCTTTTTCACATATTGTCTTTTGACCTGCTGGGATTAGTTCACAGCCCTTCTTTCACTCCAGCACCACCTGTGCCCTCCTTAGGCCTCACTTGCCCTTATCCATGTCATGTTCCTTCCCAGGATCTGTCCACAACATATGGCTGAAGACTTCCGGGGAGATGGGGTACAAACAAAATAAAAGTTCCCTTATTGGCAGTCCTGATGGTATCAATGAAAATGGGAGGGGAACTGCATCTCTATACCCTCAGAGTGGCCTCACCAAGGCCCTGAACCTTTCACTCCACCAGCTCCCTAAAATACCTGCCTTCTCCCAGCAGCTGCCTGTGCTATTCTTATCTTCACTTGCTGTTGATAGAAACAAGGAAAGAAGTTCTATTTCAGGCTTCAGCATTGACCTAAGTCTCAGCTTTAGTTAAGGCAACACTGGGCTGGTGAAGATGGAGTGAGCCATTATTTGGGGTAATATAATTCAAGGGCTTACTGCAGCACAGGCTGTCACTTTAGTGACTGTCCATTTTCTCATTTGCTCCCATATTAACTGAAGCCACTTGAATTTTTCTTTCTTTTGATACACACAGTAAAGAAAATCAGGATCACTTTCCTCACTCTATACATATGGAAAACTCTTTTATCTTAGGAGGTTGCAGGGGAACTAGGCCAGAACTAAAAAGATATTTAGAAAGGAAATTTGAGGATTGAAGGGATGTCTTGAGGGGATGCCAAAAGGGAGGACGAGAAACTCAGGTTACAGCTGAGGTTTGGGGATATCCACTCGAGTGGAATGAAAGTCTTCCAGTCCTAATCAATCACTTCTTATGTATCCCAAAATATTGGCCTAGCTCATGGCTCTCATTCAGCCAAAGTGGAACCAAGAGCCTGGAGCTAAGAGTACCCACCCAACAAAAGCTGCCCACTCTGCTGTTCCCTGGTCTATGACCACCTCATTCTTTTGAAGCCAAGAGAACATGGGTGATAGGCATGTGCAGTTGATGTCATAGTTATCTGTGCCAGCCACACACTCATTCTGAGTTTCCTTTGGACCTGGATTTTTTCAGACCTGCCTTGCAAAGGAATGAGTCACACACATACACACCCACCATTGTATACCTTTCCCTCAGCAAGAATACATTTTTTGGCCCTAGAGAACAATGTAACAAGATGCCTTTCATCAATTTATTATCTCTGGGAGTATACTTCAATTAGCAATTTAAGAGCTAGATTTTGTGTGCTCGGGAACAGCATGTTATGTTCTTGGACGGCCCTGGTGCTTATCCGTAGAGTTCATCCTAGAACAGTGATCTTAGAGGTGGGACTACAGGGAGAGTAGTTGTAAAACTTGCTAGGAGCTGAAGCTTGGTAGATCTACTGTTTATTATAGTCATGACCCTTCTGAGCTGACTTTGCTCTTGTATGTGCTCTTAGAGGTCATGAAAAAGGCACTAGCCTAGAATCAATGAGACCTCGGTAGGAATCCTAGTCTTGCTGTATAGGCTTGGTCTCTGTGTGCTCACCTGTAAAACCAGAATAGCATGTTGTCCCACTGAAAGCTAGACCTTTGGTACAAGTAGTCTTCACCTTTGACTGACCCAGGAAAACTGCTGACACTGCTCCAGCCCCGCTGGTTTATATAGCTTAGACATGTCCATACTGTGGTACTTGCTGCTTATTGCTGAAGCCAGCTTCCACCTGTGCTGTGTTCCCTGTGGATTGCTACAAATACCAAGTGACTGACTCATCCCAGTGAACATTACCGCCAATGACTGTCTAACTCAATTGTTGGTCACAATGATTGCTAGCATTTTTTTCTGGACTCTGCTTTTCATTACATATTATCAATAATTATTAATGACAACAAAGGAAATAGAAAGAACTTATCTTTACAAGTGATGGAGATTCCTTCATGAATCTTTGACCTGATCCCAGAATCCCATGACACCCACAGACTCTTAATCTCAATAAACATTAATATAGATGCTAACCACCTGATGTGAGCCTACCACCTGGCACAGTGGTAGGATATGGCACAAAGAGCACTGGGTTAGGATAAAGGATATCTGGGTTCTGGTTCTTAATCCATTAGTGCCTGTGACCTTAGACTGCTGTTCCCTCTTCAGTACAGTGATGAGACTGAACTGGAACCAAGGTTTGTGATCCTGTAATGTCTCTATCTCTCATTCAGCTGGACTTTGTTCTCTGGAGCTTGTTCCAGAGAATTCAGAGTTCCAATTCTCTTAGTCACTCAGTGATTCCCAATGGGAAGGTGTTATTTCATGCACTGGTTTACCCCCATTCAAGTAATCTGTTTTCTGGAAAAACAGAATATTAACCAACTTTTAATAAATCATATTTGAAGAAGAGGTAGGGTAAGGATTTTAAAGAACCCCAAAATAAATTATTTCACAAAATACAGTTTTCTTTTGAAATGCAAAAGTACTTTCTCTGCCTACTGTAGCCTTTTTGTAAGATCATATTTATTTCTTATTTTTATTTTTTTAAAGAACAGAACTATATATGTGTCCCTTAAAAGTCTCCTGAGAATTGAATCTTCTTTTCTCTCTGACTCGTATTACAACATCAGACATGTTTTATCTTCATTTTTAATTTAATGGGTAATGACGTCTAATACTTGAGTTTTGTTTCTGGATACTCCTTTTGACCTCATTGACAAGATTTGTAAAAGTTTAAATGTTGTGAGGGGAAAAGGCACTTTTATTAAAAGAAATCATTAGGTGAAGTTTTTGTTCCATTTTCTTTTCTTCCTTTTCTTAAGAAAAAAATAAAAGGTGGATTTGAAAAACAAAATATTAGGTGAATTTTAAATCTGTTTTATAAGGTTGAAGAAGTCTTTGTTGGCCTGTGCTTATTTTGAGTTTCTTTAAGAATAGAATCTAAATAGTACTTGTCCTTCCTTCCTTCTTGTACTGTCATCCAGAAAGCATTCACTACAGACTGCCCATTCTGGGCCCCAGGACAGCTGTCTTCCACGGACTACTGACGGAGGCCTACAAAACTCTAAAAGAGAGACAACGTTCTTCCTTGCCCAGAAAGGAACCAATAGCCAAGATGATGAGGCAGTGAGCGGTAGGAGCTCATCACCTCCCAGATTCCCAGAGAGAAAATAACCTTGCCAAGTCAATCTTTGACACTGGCACCTTCTCCTCACAATTTTCTCTCCTCTCCCAAAAGATGATTTAATTTTGCCTTCCTAAGATTGCTAGTATTCTAGCTGTTACCTCTATCTTCTCTCTTATGTCTCCTAAACATAAAATGGTTTAATTTACATGATTATAAAGATCTGTTGATGAAAATGGAACATGGTAACTGTCTCTCATTTTATTTTGTTAAAGATTCCTCTCTATGTTAAAGTGGAAAACATCCTTCTGTTTTTAAGCCACAAGTTTTCTATGAAAGTTATTTCAGCTCTTTCCTCAGGACAGGGGCCAGAGATGGCTCCATGAAATCCCTCATGAATTCAGCTTATTAAGAATAAAGGAATAGGCTAGGTGCAGTAGCTCACACCTGTAATCCCAGCACTTTGGGAGGCCAAGGTGGGTGGATCACTTGAAGTCAAGTGTTCAAGACCAGCCTGGTCAACATGGCAAAAACCTGTCTCTACTAAAAATACAAAAAGTAGCCGGGTGTGGCTGGTAGCAGGTGCCTGTAATCCCAGCTACTCGGGAGGCTGAGTCAGGAGAATCGCTTGAACCCAGAAGACAGAGGTTGCAGTGAGCCAAGATCACACCACTGCACTCCAGCCTGGGCAACAGAGTGAGACTCCATCTCAAACAAAATAAAATAAAATAAAATAAAATAAAATAAGTGTAAAAAAGAATAAAGATGTGGGGCCCGGCACAGCGGCTCAAGCCTGTAGTCCCAGTGCTTTGGGAGACTGATGCAGGAGGATCACTTGAGACCAAGAGTTTAAGACCAGCCTGGGCAATAAAGGGAGACCCCTATGTCTACAAGAATAAATAATAATAAAAAAAAATAAATAAAGAAGAAAAAGAGAAGTTGCCTCTAGCCTTATCTCTGTTGGTTAACTCTGGTAGACGACAGAGGATACTGTGATGTACTGACTGGAAAATGGCAAGACATTTGTTATTGCAACCCAGAAGCACAGGAACTGTGCCTTGCCTTGCCCTTCTCATGTCACTTCCTTTAGTGCCTCTCATATGTTAGAAGTTCAGCTAATCCTTGCTTAATAAAAACCATACCTAGTGCGTGTATTATGTAGCTTAATTACTTTGGTTGGAAGATGTATGCATCCAGATTTGTCCCAGTCTCTGTGTCCATCTGCAGTATGAGGGAAACAAAAGAAAACTCTAGGCTAGTAAATATTATATTTATAGGCACATATGTTTCATGCGTCCAGCTTCCGGGGTGGGGGCCGGTGGTTATATATATAAAAAGAACACCTCTGTTCTTCAAGAAGCAATGATCTTGTCATATCTCAAGATCCTGACTAACTGGAAACTGAATCAACATGTGAGAACCAACTTCTGCCTGACTGTATTTGAAGAATGCTAAAAGTATCATCAGACTTTGAAAACCTACTGTTGACTTTTCTCTAATATCTCTGTCGAGTGACTGGATTAACCAGATAAGTGAGTAAAAACATCCTGACATCCCTTTCCCTACAGGGCTGGAGACACAAGGGTACATCATGGATACTGGGAATTCACATAATCTGGGGACCCCCGGAGTCTCTGAAGCCCTTCCAGAGTGTCTGTGACTTTACTTGAAGAATGGACTTCAAAAATCTCAAACAAATGGCCTTGTCCTTAAATTGGCCTCACTTATTGCACCAAAAAAAAAAAAAAAAAAATAGACAAACAAAAACAGAAAAACTTGCTTGATTGTCCTGAATTCCTCGTAGGCTATGATTCTCAGTTTCAGTTCAGCTGGAGTTTAAGAACTCCAAAAACAGTGCCCTTGAATTGTGATACCATTTCAGATAGTTGTCAAAGGAGAGACACATCACAGGTAACAATGTTTCCTTCTTTTGTTGTTGTTGCAGATTAATATATCCAGTGAAAAGATTGGGTGTAACTGTACCCATGCATTATAGAGGATACATGCCCCATTCACAATTATTTGGAACTTTTGAGGTAATCAGAATATTATGTGGCTAGTGAGATAGAATACTTCCCAAATATCTTCAAGATGGCTTCATCCATAGTACTGGGACATTTCTAAAATCTTGTAAAATATAAAATAATAACATCATGTTGTTTGGTAGTACGATGACAGAAATGGATGATCTATAGCAACGGTTCTTAAACTTTTGGTCTTAGGAAATTTTACACTCTGAGGCATTGAAAACGCTAAAGAACTATTTATAATATTAGAAATTAAAATGGAGAAAAATTTTAAACACTTCCAATCAGCTGTCAGAGTGATGACATTATCACCTGTCATGTAGCCTGTGGAAAACTCCACTGTACTTAGGAGGTTTTCCAGAGGCTACTTGAGGCTTCCTGAGAAGAATAAGAAAGGAAAATAACATCTTAGTATTATTATGCAAACAACTGTAACTCACAGATGCTCTGGTAGGGCTTCAGAGACTCCCAGGGGTCCCCAGACTATGTGAATTTCCAGTCTACATGATGTATCCTTGTGTCTCTAGCCCTTTAGGGAAAGGGATGCCAGGATGTTTTTACTCACTAATCTGGTTAATCTAGTCACTCGACAGAGATATTAGAGAAAAGTCAACAGCAGGTTTTCAAAGTCTGATGGTACTTTTTAGCATCATTTACCTCCCTTTGCTCAGATTGTCTACTCAAAAACTTTATAAACTTCATTTGGTTTCTCAAATAGAGTGGGTTGACCAGTTAGCACAAGAAGTCTAGTTCCATTTGAAATCTCATTTCTCTATATGAATGACTGTTAATTTGCTTGGGCTAGTGTGAACTCACTTCCCAGAATCTGAGGTCTAACCTGGACCTAGTGTGGCCTCAGCACACTAGTAATACTCCATCTGCAGCTTTGTTGAATAGTTAGCCAGCTGGTGAACTTCCTTTTCAGTTTACTCCTACAACAAAATCCTGAGAATAAAAGAACTGAGGGAAGAATTTTCTAAATTGGGAAGTCCAACTCTGACATACCCCTCCATGGGACTAACCCAATGCTATTATTTCAATTTAAACTTGCAAAGAGATTTGCATATATGCTGTGTGATTTTTCTCTACCAGTAGTAGTATTTAAAATAAATCTTCTTACACCAAACTTTGCTTCTATTTTTCCTGTGGGAGTCAAAGTTTTGACTCTGCTATCCCTCTTAGCCCAATCCTCCCAGCACTGGGTTGGATCCTTAGAGGTGATAACTTGAGCTTTTCAGTTATTTTACCTGCTGCATGTTTTTAAGCATCATCCAAAAGATCTCTCATAAATAGGCCATGGTAATTTCTTCACTATGAAAATCTACTGATAATGTTACTCCTGGTTCAAAGTAATATATATTTCAGATAAGTTTTGCAAAATGGATAATCTTGGGTAGATTTTTGTTGTTGTTTTAAGATAAAAGCCTGCTTTTGCTGTTTTTTTTTTTTTGTTGTTGTTGTTGTTTTAAACAAGGACTCTTATTATAATAAACGTCCACTGACATGAGTCAGATACACTATTTCATCTTTCTTCACCCTAACAGGGAATTTTAAAAAACCAATCAATCTACAAAATTCGTTTATTGCCATGAATAGAGAAAAATTCTATATTTAGGAAAAGCCACGCTGGAGCTTTTAAAAACAAATATTTAACTCGTTGTCACATCTAGTTCCCAGTTTAACCTTGGGAAATCCTACAGGCCTCTACTGCCATGTGCTGTCTTCAGGGTCACTTGTATTTTCCCTTCACCAAACTGTCAAAGCTCAGGGGAGACCGGTCAGGAGCCATCACCTCCCAGGCCTTGTGGTAGCACACATTGGAGCTGCCCATTGTTCTGAACATGTCTAAGAATACATAACTTCAAGTAGCCTAAGTGTAACGAGTTTAATAGAACTACCTTGTGTGCTCCTAAGGAAAGCCCTATTTAGAATGTCTTATTTGGGTGTAGTTACTCAGTCTGAGGGAGGTCTTAGGGATGAGAAAGTATTACCAAATAGAGTATGGAAGAGTTTCAAGATGAAGAGGAAGCATGGGTCTTGTTTCTATAAATAAACCTATAACTAAATTCTGAAGAGTCAAGGCGAAATTAGAAAATTTAGAAATGGATAAAATTTAACCCTTAGAGAAAACAGGGATGATCAATTCTGTTTCAACCATCTCCCTCTCAAAACCATATTAATGTAGCACTTTATTAAATATTATACCTGTTTAATATACCTAATTCTTATCTCTCTAGAAAAATGTAAAGCTTAATGAGGACAAGAACAATATCTCATGCTGACACCATATCCCTGCAGGAGCTACCCGGAACACACTTGAGAGATATTTCAAATGAAAAAATAAAAGTCTATTCCTAAGCTTTCCAAGCAATATGGAAAAAAATAATAAATGAGGTAAAATCCCTGAATTTGGGACAGCAAAGCTATAAAGGATTTAGGTATTAGGATTCTGCCTTTGAGGAACTAATAGTTTCAATTGTAGAATAAGATATACACACAAACATGCATGCAAATGAAGAACAGTTGTGCAGGTCAGTATGCAAATAGGCATGAGTTATAAACAGGAACACTCAGTGATTGCAGCAAAAAAGCTCTCCATATCACCAACCGTCCAGCTCTCTAGACAGGAACAAAGAGGCAGTTGTGTGAACATCTCAAGAAAGTGGTCAGAGGGGGGAAATAGCCATATTCACCCACGTGAGAAGTTATTGCTCGTTCTTTGCGAAGTCTTTGGCAAGACATTTAACTGTCTGGCCAATGAAATGCAGAAGAGTGGAATCAGGTACTGGCAGATGTCTGCTGTTTCAAGGAAAACTTGTTCTTAAACCTCTTGGGATTGTCCTCCACTGTCTGTGTTGTGGGAATCATCCTGTAGAGATGTCACATAGCTAGAGTCAGGAAGCCTTTTCTTGCTAGATTCTCACATTGAGAAAAATGCATGAAGAGTAAGATGTGCATAAAAACAACAAGAAAAACATTTGCTAACATTAATTGACTCCAAGGCATGGAACTGTGTGGCTGGAGGACAGAAATTGGCCAAGAAAGAGGATTTTTCAGAGTATACCCATATTTGCTCTTTTAATTTTGAACCATGTGAATGTTTCACTGACTCAAAAACAGAACAAGATGAAACAAACAAAAAAATCTTTTAAAAATTGCCAGAGGGTTAATCTAGGTGATAAGCTATTAACATAACTGTTTGTCTTCCTGACACTCAAACAACATAGTCCTTGAATACTTACAAGATTTGGACAAGTTTCCAGTTTAAAGAATAAACTTTACCTCTGGTCCTTGGAAGTTTTGCCACTGAGAGGCTTCTACTGGCAAATAGTAACATTTATGTAGCATTTTAAACTTTTCAAAGCACTTTCACTTGTTTTTCCTTTCTGTTTGCATTAAATTTACCGTTGTTGTCCCCATTTAAAAAAAGCAACAATGTTTCATACAGTGCTATCTAATTAGCAAATACAATTATTCCCTGGGGAAATTTTAACCAAAAAAAAAAAAAAAATCTCTCTTTTTTCTCTTAAGATCCCAGGTTATTTGGGCAGTATGACATGGACCCAGTCATTCTCTCTGGATCCACCCCAGTGTCACTCAAATTACAGCACCTAGAGAGTAGAATCTAAAATTCCACTAATGCCCTGGCCTAATGTGGCTATAAGAATCTTAACCTCTCTTGTTCTGGATTTCCTACTTCCTGAAAAACAGACTATTATGGCTTTAGTCTTCCTAGCGCTAAGTCACATTCAGTCTTTCACATTGACTTGCTACTAGCTATAGACTTTTTGTCCTTCTAGTGAGAATTACTGTTCTGACAGCTTTCCTCAGGTTGCTAAAATTTTAACACCTATATCCATGCCCCTATATGATTTCTTATTAGGGTTTATTCTAGCTAGATTCCAGCTAGTTACCATCACTCTGAATCCAGATTCCATCATTGACTAGTCCTCCCACATTTGACAATCTGGTCTTCTTTTTCTAGGTATTTGATACAAGTGTTGAAAGGAACAGAGTCAGGAACCAGATCCCATAGAATAAATTTAGAACTCTCTCTTTAGATCAGGGATTCCCAGGGAGCTCTTCTTTATATTTTATTGTAAAAAATTCAAATATACACAGAAGTAGAAATAATAGCACAAAAACACCTATAGCTCCTCCCACTAGAGTCCTCAACTGTCAATATTTTTGCCACATTTCCTTCATCTATATATTGTTTTGCTGAACCATTTTAAAATAGATATCATGACATTATACCTCTATATAGTTCAACTTGCAGTTCTTCAACACATAACACCATTATCTCACCTAACAAAATGTGAATAATTCATTATTGTTATATTAACTTAGTCTATACTCAAATTCCCCATTTGTCCTCAACATGACAATTACAGCAGGTTTGTTCAAAGCCAAGTTATATCAAGGGTGACATATTGCATTTTTCCTCCTTTCATCTAGAACTCCACCTCAGCTTCCTTTTTCATTACATTGATCTTTTGAAGAGACAAAGATAAATTGTTCTGTAGAAGCCAAAGACCTCTTTAAATAATATGGCTCTTCATGTTGTTCATTACAAATGCTGCTATCAAATAAAGGTCATTTATTAAATAATGTTAATTTTCCTTTTTAATAACAAATTTGTATGTAACTACCAATTAGAGATCCTGGTAAACATGAAGTAGCACTCTTATCATTTGGGGTTGACATGATCACAAGGATAAACTCAGAATTATGACACTTTATAAGGGTATAACATTGATCAAGTTATTTGATCAATGGGAAAGACATCTATGGGTCTTTCCTGTGTTCTATAATGAATCTATCTCAGTAATACAGTTCTTAGAAGGACTGATGCAATAAGCATGCAAAGTTTCTATTTAGAATCTCTGATCATAGAAGCAAACACATGTTCTCATTTAATATTTGGAAAGCTGACTTTAAACTAATATTTATCCAATCCACATTGTGTGCTAGTAAAGAGGGTGGTTAGTTGAGCACAATTGATTCCCCACTACCTATTCAACACTGTTAGAGAGATCACATTTCATCCTTAGAATAGCCCTACAAGATAGGCATCACTATCCCTATAACATGGATGAGAAAACTGGATCTCACAAAGTTTAAATGACAGGCTCAGGTTTACACTAAGTTGGGAATTGAACTTAGGTGTTTTTGAGTACATACCTGAAGCACCTACCACTTCCCTATTCTGCCCCTCTGATTGTGAATAATACCCACTCCTTGGTCAATACAGTATCTAAGATATTATATCTACCAATCACTACAACCTTGTTAGAGTTCAGTAAGAAGTAGCAGTTCCCTCATTGAAATCTTCTACCTTCTGAGGGATAAATCTGGTTACAAACCAAAGCCAGCCCTTATCTTCTAGGGTTTCCCCAGAGTGGGAAATGCCACACACTTGCTGCAGGCAGAGGCCTCTCTCCCCTTAACCTACTAGACATTCAGGTTTACTGGAAATGTGTCATGTCTTTGGAATGGGAGTGCAAGGAGGAGACAGAGAGAGCCAGGTCCTGGCATGAAACTTGCCCACCAGGATAGACAAGGCTTGGGAGATGGGAGGTGGCGGGTAGGAAGGCAGACTAGGTCCAAGAGCATGTGAAAGTCTGAACATGTGAACATGTGTAGCACCAGTCAGTCCTGGGGTTTTTGTCAGCAATAGGAGACCAAATAGAGGTGTGTGTGTGTGTGTGTGTGTGTCAGAGAATACTTGAAAGTGTCAAAGGCGCTTCTTACCTGTGGTAAAGCTCAGTCACTGGACACAAAGTTCAAGGGGCTAGATTCTGTCTGGGGAAGGGAGTCTGACCAGAGCAAAATTAGGAAGCCCAGGGATTCTCAGTGGGGCCGTATCATGACTTATGGGGGAGAAAGATGCAGTTAGAGATTGCATTCAATATTGAAATATTTTACATACATGTATTTTAAAACTAAATATATTTGTGTTGTCTGGGTGCCGTGGCTCATGCCTGTAATCCCAGCACTTTGGGAGGCCGAGGCGGGTGGATCACAAGGTCAGGAGATTGAGACCATCCTGGCTAACACAGTTAAACCCCGTCTCTAGTAAAAACACAAAAAATTAGTTGGGCGTAGTGGTGGGCGCCTGTAGTCCCAGCTACTCAGGAGGCTGAGGCAGGAGAATGGCGTGAACCCGGGAGGTGGAGCTTGCAGTGAGCCGAGATCGCGCCACTGCACTCCAGCCTGGGCGAAAGAGCAAGACTCCATCTCAAAAACAAACAAACAAACAAACAATATATATATATACATACATAAGTATATATTTATGTTTATAATACAAAATGATGAAAGCAAATTGAAAAAAAATCTTAGCCAGGAGGATGTGCACATGAACTCTAGCTAAAAATTGTTACCTTTTGCATAGTGATTTTTCAATGGAGTTGTGAAATTTCTATGTTAAACACAAGAGGATATTGGTTTCAATACTGAGAAATCCTTGGAGAACAGAGGGGAAAACAGAAGTTCTGGGATCAGATGTTGGTGCTGGAAGAGCAATAAGTTAGCCTAGGGTTTATCTCTATTTCATTTATTTTATTCAATAAACATTCACTGAAAAACCTACTAAGCCAGAGGCATTGTGAAAAACCTACTAAGCAACAGGCATTGTGTTGGGTGCTTTGGGTACAACAGTGAATGTAACCATTTTCTGCCCTTGAGAAGTTTGTGATCTAACTAAGCAGTAGAGGTAGGTTAACATATAACAACAACAAAATCTTAGAAGTGCTATGATAGAAGTATACACAAGGCACTAAGAGGGGTCTCTGACCCTAGTTCAAGGTGGGGAGGAGTAGAAAGAATTTCTTAGACCGTAAATGAATTTCAAAGAGCACTTGGCACTGGATCTAGTGCAAAGGGACAGTTTCTCTAGCAGAGTGATGAACCATAGTGACTACAAGTTTGGGCTCTGTACTCATGTTGGCTGAGTTCCAGTACAGATGGCGTAATCTTGGGCAAGTAACTTGCCTCTCTAGACCTTGGGTTCTTCCTCTATAGCATCAAGATGGTAAGATGGTACTGCAGGGGCCAACCTCTTGGCCCTGTGAAGGTTCACTGACAAATAAGCTCTTAAAAGGCAGATTAATTGGAGAAAAGACATACTCATTCATTTTAAATGTATACACAAGAGCCTTTGGGATGAAGACCCAAAGATACGGGAGAAATTATCCATTTTGATGCTTAGAGTCAAAGAAGTATGGAGCGTTGTGTAGAAATATGATTGGACAAAAGGTTCTGATCAAATGCTAGTAGACTGACTGGGGAAACCCAGCAAGACCTCCCTGTCTGAATTCTTCTTGGTGCCTCTGAGCATCATTCTTTCCTTCTGGGGGTGGGCCAGGTGTCTTTGGGGAAAGGGGACTCTCGTTTCTATGGCTCACCACAGAGAAGAGGGATTCTAGTTTCTGTGGCTATCCTCAGGGGAGAAAGGTGCTGCAAGACAGGTGGGCGGCAGAAGGTCAGAGAAAAACATTTACGTCTAATGTTGCTTCTGAGGCCTTCATTTCAGGATATTGTTTTCTGAGCCCCAGTAGTACCTACCTCACAGGGTTGCTGTGAGAAGTAAATGTAGTAATTATGTGAAGCACTTTAGCACATAGCTCTCAATAAAAATAAATAATTAATGCAAAATGCAATATGGCCTGATGGATCTGAAATTGTATTTGGGGGACTTTTAATTAGGGTGTTTTCTGTGCTTAGAAATTCTCTTCCAATGCTGGTCTAAGGTTTTTGACTCTTCATTTGTAGAACATTACACAAGAGTCAATGAGGGCGCTCTATCAAGGACTGACATATAAGTTATAAATGTGGCAACATTGGCTTTCAAAGGGAGTTCATGGTTAATGAAAACCTACCTCAGCCAAACCCAACATATGCTCTCATTCATTTATCAATATTTTAATTCCTAACATATGCCAGGCACTATGCTTTATGGTAACTTTACAGAGATGATTTATACACAGTACTTTTCCATAGAAACTCACAGTCTTGAGAGAGAGAAAGAGAGAGAGAGACAGAGAATCACAATACCATATGAAAGTGTGATAGCAGAGGTTTGTGCAAAATGCTTTGGGGAACCCTCCCAAGTACTGTAATGACTAACACTGACTGCACATCTGGGAAGGTTTCCTGAAGAAGGTAACCTGCTTAGTTAGGTCTTTAATAAGAGTTTCCCAAGCAGATACCTGTGGGATGGGAGAATTCCAGGAAGAGGAGATTGCTTATGTAGAGAACCAAAGCATTGGTTAAAAATGATGCATTCATGGCAAGAAGCATAGAAGCATTGTGTGAGATAAACAGGGGATTAGGTTAAAAAGGTAGATTATACTAGTATGATATTATATGGCTGTGCAATACCTACTCTATAGGCTGGAGAGAACTAGAGGCATGATCAGAACAGATCTGAGAAAGAACAAACAATGGAAATGGAGTGAGAGGAGAGGAGAGATGAGCTAAAAAGAAATCAGGCCTTTGCAATAATCCAGGCAAGGTTGGTAATATTGAAAGTTTCTGGCTGTATAGATAGTCTGACCATATAGAAAGAGATCAGGACTGCAGATGCATTTCTAGGAGTCATCAGTTTAAAGGTGATATTTAAAGCTATGCATATCAATGAGCTACCCCAAGGACAGGATATAGTGTGGGAGGAGAGGGGTCCAAGTGGGCAGGCCTAGAGAAAACCAGCAAAGCACAAGGTAAGAAAGAAAAGACAGCAAATTAAACGGAATAAACCAAAAGTCGTTGTTCTAGGGAGGAAGAAGTTTACAAAGTAAGGAGTTATCAATGGTGCCAAATACTATAGAGGATTTAAATATGAAAGGAGTAAAAAGAAGTCAACAGATTCCACAAATAAAAAGTTAGGGTAGCCATAGTTAAAGTATTAGGGACTGAAGCTGGATTGCAATGAGTTGAACAAAAAAAGGCAGTTTGGTGATAAGAAAGAGAGACATGGTTGAAGAAAAGGTATGCTTAATGAGAGAGAGACAGGAACCTATTTGAAGCCAAGCCTGTCGACACCTAAGCACTCTACTGCTTTGTTTCTGTCTATGAGTTGTTTTTCAGATTTAAAAAAAAAAATTGGGAAACATTTTTTATGGTGTGAGGATCTCATTGGGAGTCTTTTTAAAAAACTGCATCCATGAGTGTTACCTGAAACCTCTCTGCTCACTCTACACTGACTTTTCTCCCCGCTCTCAGTATATCCACGCCAGAGGCTGCAGGGACTACAGGAGGAATGAAAGGAAGCGTGCTCTCCAGCTCGGGTGCTCCTCCAGGATCCTACCTTCTGCCTGCTCCAGTCCTCCTCACACATTGGCTCCCCTCCTTACTGACCCACTTGGCTTCATGACTTGGCTCCCACTTCTACTGGAGCTTCAGATTGTTTTTTTGAGCCAGGTAACAGAACCTTCTCAGCACTGCAAACTGAGGCCTGTAGTGTCATGGCCATGGCTCTGGCCCCAGGACCTGCCACACATTCATTCATTTACACATATATTTGTTAAACCCCTACTGTGAGCCAGGTACTATTACAGGCACTCGAAGACATTGAGGAAGAAGGAAACCAAAGTCCCTGTTCTTAATGGAATTTACATTTAGTAGAGGAGACAAACACTAAACAAATGGTGGGCAAGGCCCCCGGGTGCCCTATCTTTCAGGAAAAGAACAGGAACGCACTCACACTGAATGATAGTTACACTTCATAAACTCTTGGAGCCACTCCTTTTGATGTGGTTCCCTAAGATATAAAGTCTACTACTGTCACCTCTCTCCCCCAGACATTCAGACTCCAAATGGGCATATCTGTCAATCAAGTTAGATTCTTATTCTTTTCTGGCATACCACATAAGCTTTCCAATAATTAGCATATATTGCCCAATCTAAGAAGCCATCAGGAAAAAGATGAACCAGTATTGTAGGTACTTTAAATAAATGTGTGATAAGAGAAACTTAATAGGGGACCCCTACATAAAGCTGAGACACCAAAGAGCTATACCCTTAATATAAAGATAAATAAGAAATGAACTCACCTCACAGAGAGAGACAGAAAAAAAATCTTACATGTCTCAGTCTTGGCTTTAGTCAAGAGAGTGGGAAGAACATCTCATCTGGGAATTTAAACTACAAGCTGGTACTCTTACTGGTGGTCTAACTTCACACTGCTAGTGTGGCCCAAATATCCCCAATCTCAGAATTTAGTATGAAGTGGTCTCAAAGGGACTGGCAGAAGCAAAGGCAAACCCTCAGAACCAAGGTTCACAATGCCCAAATGATGGCTCACTTACTCTGGCACTAATCAAAATTAGTCATTTCTAACACAACCAAAAGGTAATAGTCATCGGGCCAACTTCATAGTGTAGGTATTTAAACTATAGTCTCTATTCTGTGAGTTTATTTATTTATTTATTTATTTATATGTTTATTTTTGAGACAGGGTCTCACTCTGTCACCCAGGCTGGAGGGAAGTAGCACAATCATGGCTCACTGCAGCCTTGAACTCCTCGGCTCAAGTGGTCCTCCTGCCTCAGCCTCCCGAGTAGTTAGGACTACAGGTGCACACCACCATGTCCAGCTAATTCTTTTATTTTTACTTTTTGTAGAGATGTGGTCTCACTGTGTTGCCCTGCCTAGTATTCTCTGGGTTTAAATTTTAAGTGCAATACTTTGTCTATAGTGACCACTTCAAAGTTACAGATGGAGAAATTGAGGCTTATATAGCAAATTAACCACAGCACCGAGATGCTGATTTAGACAATTCTTTTTCCTGAAAGAACAGAGTTTCTCTGTGTCTGGCATCTTAGGCTCATCCTTCTTGTATGGTAGCTTCTATTAAGTAGCATGCTAGCATCTATGGAAATGGGTATCAGCGCCCGGAGACATCAGTCTTAATTATTGACAAAACCTCCCTAGAGCTCCTAAACTAATTCTGGGCTTCATAACTGAAAATGCAGATGCTGGTAAAGGTATTTAAGGGAAATATGAAACCTATTGTAAAACAAGAACTAGGTGGGAAAGGTAAAATTCTAAGTTCTTCCATTTAGAAGGAACACCAGAGACCATCTAGTCCAATTCCTCAGGCTACATGGCAGGACTGTCCTATCAGATCTTTGTGTGGCTCATCTTTTTGCATAACTCAGGTTTCTGTTTAAACGCCACTCCTCAGGAAAGACCCCATTGATTATCTCATTTATAATAGCCCACCCATGTGCCAAGACGCTTAATCCCTTCTTTTGCTTCTTTTAGTCAGAACAATTATCACTTTCTGAAATGGCCTGAAACTATTAGTTAATTATCAACTTGCTTTTTCTGTCTTCCCCCACTAGAAGATAGAAACCTTGCTCAGCTCTACAAACCCAGAGCTAGAACAGCATCTGGCCCCAAATGGAAACTAAAAAAAAATTGTTGAGTGAGTGAATAGTGGGGAATCAGTGAAGAAAGTGAGGATGATAGCCTTAATTATTTCAATTTCAGACAAATGAAATGTAATGATGTTAGGTTTAGATTAGTTTTTGTTTGTTTGTTTGTTTGTTTGTTTGTTTGTATTTTAGTAGAGACAGGGTTTCACTGCATTGCCCAGGCTGGTCTCAAACTCCTCAGCTGAGGCAATCCGCCCACCTTGGCCTCCCAAAGTGCTAGGATTACAGGCATGAACCACTGAGCCCGATCCAGATTAGGTTTTAAGTGATTCATTTTCTCAGAGGAGCTATCTGTAATGTTTCAGTATTACAGCCCTTAGCATTGTGTCTGCTATATACAAAGTTCTCAGTAAAGGTTTGCTGGATGGAAGAATGCACATTATATATCCCTTTATAATAAGCTTCTTCAACTTTCTGGAAATTGATGAGGCTTACTATTAGAGGACAATGATATATGTGATGATATTAACCAAACAAAAGTTTGAAAATAGAAATAGATTGTGCATCATATGAAACATTGAAAGAGATGAAAGAGTTAAAAGATTTAAAATAACATTTTAAAAATGAGAAGTGGGGTCAGGTGCGGTGGTTCATGCCCATAATCCCAGCACCTTGGGAGGCTGAAGTGGGAAGATCACTTGAGCCCAGGAGGTCAAGACCAGCCTGGGCAACATAGAGAGACCCCCATCTCTAAAAGAAATTTAAAACTTAGCTGGGCATGGAGGTCCCTGCCTGTGGCACCAGCTACTCAGGAGGCTGAGATGGGAGGATTGCACTACTGAACTCCAGCCTGGATGACAGAGTGAGACCCTGTCTCGAGAGAGAGAGAGAGAGAAAAGAAAATCATCAATACTAGGAAAGGAAGACAGGAGAGTTTTAAAATAAGAAGAAGGAGAGATTCAAGAAGTCATGGTTGTCTATGTTCCTCTCATTTCCTATGTTAAGTAATCAAGGGAGGTTATGAAATCTTTCTCCAGGAGGGTTTTAAAGATAAGAACACTTTTTTGTTGGCTGGCGTGCCTGTGGATCCATCCTGGAAGTAAGAAACAAACCAAGTGGTTTTTCCAGCATCTTCTAGACTTATGATATTCTGCATTTGGACACTGAAAAACCACTCATTCATCATTCAGCAAACATTTACAAAGTTCCTGCTATGTACCAGCAAATAGTTAGAATCCTTTTGGTTCCAAGTGACAGAATTCAATTCATACCTTAATACTTCAAGAAAAAAATGGAAGTGAACTTGAAGGATCCTGGTTTTCTCCCAGAGCAACCAACCCACAAGAAGGGCAGGGATGCAGCAGACCCCAGGAACAATTGCAGCCAGGGAACTAATATGGTGAGGATTCTATCTCTGTCATTTTTCTTTGTTATCTTTAGATGTTGGCTTTTTCTTTCTCCTGTTGCAGACTATTTTCTCATAGTGAAAAATGAGACTATGGACATCTTTCAAGATTTATGTCTTATAGTTTTTGGCTGCTTGTGATCTCAAGCCCAAAGATCTAGAAGGCACCAGACCCAACTTGGAAGTGTGCCCTACCATCAAATAATTGATTATAATCATTCAGATGGGACTAAATAAGAACTCTATAAGGATGAAATGGTGTGGAAGGAGAGACATAGTTTTCAAAGTAAGTGGGTAGGGCTGAACAGGTAATACCATATACACTCATTATGGCCTGATACTGTGTTATACCAATACAGGTGAAACAAATATGGCTAAACCTTTATATCTGTAAAATCAAGGTGTCATTAACTGGTGCACTATACAAAAATGCTGTCAATGATACTCTTAGGAAGTTTAAATGCAATGGTATGTTTAGGAACAGCTGAGATTGTCATCTCTCTTTGAGAAGACTGCCCTAATTTTCTTTGTAAAAGGCACATCTTGTCTCTCCAGTTCAGAGGGTTGACCTGTCACTTGCAGTTAGTGATGACTACAGAAGTGAAGATGATAGTTGAGTAACTGGTTTGTCAACTCTTGGGAGTATGGAAAAGAGGTATAATACTATTGGAAATGGGCACTATAAAGTGGGAAACAAGAGGAGTAGGTAGAGAGAAAGAGAGAAGAAGAAAGAAAACAGGAGAAGGTGGTTAATGGGGTTTATGTAAAATTCACTCCAAACCTCACTTACTCACAGTTCTCCAAGTCCTCCTTCATTCAAGAATGAGAAAGATGGGCTCTCCTGAAGAATACTGAGAGGGCAAAGCTCTTTGATCTGGGACTCTCTGATCCAATTGTTCCATTAGCTCCTTGGCAGTCTGCTCAGCTCTTTCCCTAGATCAATGTCTGGTTAGAAAGGGGGTATGAGACTGAATGAACTACTCACACTCTAGCTTCATTTCTATGACAACCGATCTTCACCCATTGCATTTGGCATCTCATAACTTATGCCTTCCCGAGGAGGAATTCGTATGTTTGGAGAAGGAATGGGGTTGGCTTGTGGTCAAAGAGCTGGGCTTTTCAGAACTCTCTAAAGGATCTTTCTTTCTTTCTTCTTTTTCTTTTTCTTTCTTTCTTTCTTTCTTTCTTTCTTTCTTTCTTTCTTTCTTTCTTTCTTTCTCTCTCTTTCTTTCTTTTTCTTTCTTTCCTTTCTCTTTTTCTTTCTATCTTTCTCTCCCACCCTTCCTTTCCCTCCCCTCCCCTTCCCCTCCCCTCCCCTCCCCCTCCCCTCCCCCCCCCTCCCTCCCTCCCTCCCTTCCTTCCTTCCTTCCTTCCTTCCTTCCTTCCTTCCTTCCTTCCTTCCTTCCTTCCTTCCCTTACCTTGTTGCCCAGGCTGGAGTCTGGAGTGTAGTGGTGTAATCATGGCTCCTCACAGCCTCCATTTTTCAGACTCAAGCAATCCTCCTAACTCAGCCTCCCTAGCAGCTAGGACTACAGGTGCACATCACCACACCCAGCTAATTTGATTTATTTTTTTGGAGAGACAAGGTCTCGCCATGTTGCCCAAGCTGGTCTCAAACTCCTGGGCTCATGCAAGCCTCCTGCCTCAGACTCCCAAAGTGCTGGGATTACAGATGTGGGCAACTGTGCCTGGCTTTGAATGATATTTCTTTTAGAGATATTTCTGTTTTCAATGCTTAAAGTAACAGTAATTCTTTCCAGATGGCTTGAAATAAAAACATTCCCATTTCCCTTTAGAAAATGGCCACAGTCCAATATCTCTCAAATAGCCCTACAACAACAACACAGGCTAAAGTATGTCTAGTCATTTGTTAGTCAAATGGGAAAGTAGGAAGACATGATGGATTGGTGACAAACTGGCTCAGCCAGCTTGTCCAGGTTAGGAACCATCTTTCCTCTCCCTGGATGAGAATGGCTGTCCAAGATTGCAGGATTTCAGGAGTAGGAATATTTTAGGATTGCTTGCAAGTCAAAGGATTCATGAGGCGAGAGTCATGGGGGAGATGGAGGTATATAGAAAAAGGAAGACGACAAATACCTGCATTGAAATATTAGTGATTCTGACATCCTCCATTAGGCCTAAAGGGAAAAACCATGACTTAATCATTTCTTTATCACTAATTAGCATATTTGCTGTCTCTACGTCTCTATCTCATAGCTGGCACATAGCAGCTGTTTCGTAATATTTAGTTGATTGACTGAATAAAAGTAAGATTTGATGTTTGTGAGCATATCTCAGGAGTTCTGCACAATCTGAGACTTCCTAAAGGCATAAGATTTGTCCTCTATAAATGAAAGACATATTTCTTTTTATTTTTTTTTAACAATCCCTCATTTAACTCGGATTTGATTTTTCTGAACTGGGTTCCTTGTTAACTGGGAATTTGAATCCAAAAAACTGGCTCCAAATGAGATACAGAGGATAAATTTTCTTTCTCCTAGGCTCCTAAAAGAGGAACAATTCATTCTGGGATCCAGAAACAGAACTCAGAATAGGGATTCTTACAAATTCTAAGCAAAGCTCAGAGTGAAACAAAGAGAAGTGCCTTTCAGAGTTATCTTCATTGAGCGACCACACAACTGCCTCAGAAACGCAAAAATAAATGCCCAGTAAGTATGGAATTTTCTGCTCATTCTTTCCAATTAATAAGCCCCCTAGGCCTTACAATAAAATCTGGGGGTTTTCACAAAGTTGGATCTCTTTTTTGAATATACTGGCTTAAAATTCAAAAACAATAAGGAAAAGATAAGCAATGAGAATTAGTATTTGTCACTGAGAAACAACAAGGTAAGATACGTTTACAACTTAGTGGCTAAAAGTAGGGTCACTGGTTGCAGCCTGACTGGGTTTGTATCCTGGCCCAAACCTTATTGCTTCCTTATGGCTTTGGGCAAGGTTGTTGTGAGACTGAAATGTATTTTATCAAGAAAAGTGCTTAAAATATACCTAGAATATAGGAACTCAATAAATATTAACTAATCGTACTATTATTTTTTAAAAAAAAGTTTTCTAAATCACAATTCTAATAAGGCCCACTTAAAATACTTCAATAGCTGTTCATTTTCCCCCTGGATAAACTGTCCTTTAGCATGGCCTACAGGGGCATTCCAGGGCTGGCCTCTGCTTCTCATTGCCTGCGACTCCTCCCAGATCAAACCCTAAGCTCCAGCTTTACTTAGAGCTCCCTGAATTGCTTTCCTCTTTTATATTTCTGTACATATTCTTCCTTCTCCTTGAACTATTCTTTCCCACTCACTCACCTGGCTGATATGAATTTGTCCCTAAAATAGTCCAGATATCAGCTCTTCCAGGAAGCTCCCCCTAATATACTCAGCTTGGCTTAGGGACTCTTCCCATAAGCTCTTACTTTCCCGTGATCTGCTGCATCATGTTCCTCATCATGCTCTGCTGACATAGTTTCCTTCTCTCCCTCCCCCATAGGTTGTGTGCTCCTTTGGGAGAAGATGTGGCATCTCTTTCTCCAGTGTATCCCCAGCCTGTATCACAGAGCAGGTATTCTGAAAAGTGCTTGGAATTTTAAAAATGGCTAAATATTTAAAAGAAGGAGGCTTAAAAATGAGCAGACTTAAAAATGAGGTTTTAAAATGAATTATCCTATAAGGATCAGCAAAGGAAGAATTAAAACCCAAAAGAAAAAGAAAGAAATACAGAAAAATCTGCAATTCCCCCACCTCTCAACTCCCTCCTGACTCCTTGCATTTGAAGTCTGGGATTCACTCCGTTTTTTTGTCAGTTACAAGTTCTGCTTAACAGCATGTCAGGAGTCACAGTCTCCAGTGACCCAGGTCTTTGATGCTGTTACCTAATCCTGCTTTATTTCCTGCAAGCAACCACAGCATCAACTCTGATCCCAAACAGGAAATTCTGAGCATTCACCGTTTCAGGTCCTTTTAAGCTGATTATGGTTCTTAGAGGTAAGAGAACCAAGGCTTTCCATAATCTACACAATGCGAAGCCTGTCTATTGAACTAGCTCGACACTGGATTCATAATACCCAATTGCCTTTACCTTTTCTAAGTATAATAGAGGGCTCCAGTTAATTCTTTAAATACGCTTGTTAGTGGAAATACCATCCCATCACACATTGATTCTGAAAGTGATAGCTCAAGGTCATTCAGCAGATCAGTGACGACAGAACAAGGAGGTCAGGTTCCAGTTCCAGCCAACAGGGGTTCTTGAGTCATATAACCCAAGTCAGTCTCTTTTTCTCTTCGGCATTTTTAATTCTGGACACAGAGCTATGGAATTAAAAATGGAGAGGGGGCAAGCTTAAGAGAAAGTCATATATTGAACAATGATAAGTGGCATGAACATATAATAAATAACATTTATGAATTCCCTATGAACTGGTTCCCAGCAATCTGAAAGGCACTAGCAAAAGAAAATGCCCTAAATTACCCTATGTTCATTTATTTGGTGTGAAAAATCCCCCAAGAAACCAGAATAAGAATTAGGAGGGAAATAAGATGTCTGAAGAGTTAGGGACTCTTCCATCATTTTCTTCTGCCATTTCTAAAGATTTTGCTTTGAGATTAATTGGGTATAAATTTCTGAAACGCCTTTCTTGGGATATTTGATCATGGCAAGTGGGAGAGACTTCAGAATATTTCAGTCTCAAGTGTGAATAGCTTCAAAGCTATTCACTTTTCTCAGCAGTAGGCAAAAGAATGGTCAGGGAACATTTCAAAGTTGATGAAATCTCTTCTAGTCCAAAGTCCAAAGATCCTATATCTACCTCTATAGCTCTTATGCCTACTATATGATCTGTTGCTTAGTAGATGCTCAAGTTTTTTGTTTGTTTGTTTGTGACAGTTTCACTCTGGTCACCCAGGCTGGAGTACAATGGCGTGATCTTGGCTCACTGCAACGTCCACCTCCCAGATTCAAGCAATTCTCCTTCCTCAGCCTCCCAAGTAGCTGGGATTACAGGCACCCACAACCACGCCTGGCTAATTTTTGTGTTTTTAGTAGAGACAGCGTTTCACCATGTTGGCCAGGTTGGTCTCAAACTCCTGACCTCAGGTGATCCGCCCATCTCAGCCTCCCAAAGTGTCGGGATTACAGGTGTGAGCCAATGCGCACAGCCAAATCATGGCCTCTTCTCTTTATTTTTTTAAAGTGGCTTTATTTGTATCATTCACCAGTTTCTGTGGTGTAAATCTTCTAGCATGACCAATTTCAAGCTACCAGTGGCTTAACAACAAACTCACAAAATTTGGGAAGTTAACAATCACTTTCATCACTTTCATAACCAGTAGGAATCAACTCCAGCACAGCAGAGCTTGGCTCTCTGTATTCAAAAGCAAGTCAGTACTGAGTGGTTTCAATGCATTTAGCCCTCAAAGGGAAGAAGGGATACTCAGAGTTGGCTTGGGAACAGAAATTCGACAGTATAATAAAGCTTCATGCTTAGAAAAGCATATAGGTGATGTCCTGTGGGAACTACCAAGGGCTGAAATAGTTTTCTGCCTCTAACCTAGTATGAACAATGGAAGAAGTATATATAGACCCCTCCTCTGCATGCTGCACCTCTTCCTCTAAGCAAACGAGAAAGAAACCTTAGCATGCATAAACCCTCTCCAACAGGGCTGAGGTTTGCGTGAACAACGGAAAAACTCAAATCCAAGTTTGAATGTGCTCGAGCCACAGTTACCAATTTTAGATCTTTGTAATAGTGGAGATTAGATTGAAGAAGGTTATTTCTAATCACTATACTGAAATGCTTATTTGTGACACACCAGGAATACTTTTTGTGTGTGTTAATAGAAAAACTAAACTCTGTAAAATATTTTTAAAATATTTATTCTGAGCAAATACGAGTGACCACAGCCCAAGGAAAAATACAAACCCAACAAGTTTGGTCCTAAGGTGGTTAAATTACAGATTGACTTTATACATTTCAAGGAGGTAGGTGTCACAGGCAAAAGAATAAATTGATACCTGGAAAGTATACATTGGTTTAACCAAAAAGGTGGGATATCTTGAAGCAAGGGCTTACAAGTAATAGGTGGATTCAGAGATTCTGTAATCTGCAATTAAAGGAACAAAAATTTGTCTAAAAGCTTGGAGTTAACAGAAAGGAATTAAGTTATGAATGCTACATCAGAGTCAGCCACAATACGACATGTTTAGCATGACTTATTGTTTGTCAGCATGACTTAGCCCTTGCCTTCTTTGGCCTTGGTCTTGTTTATAATTTGGTATCTTATTAGCAGTTTGTTTTGTTAGTCTGATGATATTTATTTTAACATTAATGCTGGTCAGTTGTTGTACCTAAAAGGGAGAGAGTATAACAAGGCACGTAGGACTCTCCCCTATACTCTCTCCCTTTTGGAGTTTAGGCACAACAGTTTGGAGTTTAGGCACTGCCAGTTTTTAAGGTTTCTCTGGGGTCCCTTTGACCAAGAGGAGAGCTGCTCAGTTGGTGGGGAAGGGGGGTGGTTTAGAATTTTAATTTTAGTTTACATGTATTTTGCAATAAGCATTGTTCACCAAGACAAGTAGATTGTTATTTCCATTTTCCCACAATTTACATCATTCACATAGTTTTTGATAAAAGTTTCTCTACTTCTCATGCTGCTAAGTTAATAGGGTTTCCTATACATGAATGCTTGGGATGAGTATGCTGTGACATGTTCCTCAGAGGTACACATTTTCAGCCCAGTGTGACTCCTTTAAGCCAATACATCCTCTTCACAATACACTCTGGACAGATTCAGAGCCAGACACACAGGGTTCTGGTTATAGGTTGCAGGACTGAACCTGGGGCCCAAGTTGCCCCTGAAGCACATATACTTCCTTCCCCAGTTCTGCCCTGTCCTGGTGTGGGGAGCCTTGCTGGGGGTACGAGATGATAGCCATGCCAGCAGGGTTTCTCTAAGGCTTATACCTACTCTACCACACAAACATCAAATAAAAGGCAGGTCTCAGCAAATTGGTCATTTACACATTTAGTTCCACATCACTCACCTCAGTCTACTTTTTGCATGTCACTTGGTCCCTCTTGTTCTTCCTACTACTCACTTTTCTAATTGTTCCCTTTCTTCTTACCTAAGCTCATTCTGTGAAATCATTCTACTGTGTTTTCTTCTTTTCTCCTAGGCTGACTCCTCATAGTTTACCATAGGAGTTAGCAGACATCTGAGAAGTCAAGAAGTCTGCATTTGTGCCTTGGCTCCTTCACTTCCTGGCTGAGTGACCTTGGGAAAGTAGCTTGATGTCTCTGAGCCTCAGCTTCTTAATCTGCAAAACAAGGTTGCAATGATTCGTTATCTCATGAGTGTTGAGGCAAAAATAAGAACATACCATACATGCCGAGTACCCAGCAAATGTTTCTGTGGTAGGTACTTAAATATGTTAGATCTTCATAACATTACTTTTATCCTTGATACCACCATTGTCTTCAGCAGATGTGGTGTTTCTATTGCACAATGTTGTCTCAAGTGACTTGGATAATGCTCACAACTCCAGCCCCAGACCAGCGCTACTTCCAGAAATCTCCTTGGTGAAGGTTCTTGAACAGAGTGTTCATAAGTGCTTTATAGGTGAGGAGATGCTTATAAAACTCACGCCAAACCCGCTTCCAAGCATAGAACTCTGTAACACTCTGTTCTCTGAGATATCTTGCAAAACTGTCTTGAATAAGAAAATCCTTAATGACTTTTTGATTCTGCTTGTCATGTACTTTGTTATTGCTGACACAAAAATATGTCTAGACATTTTTTTCTTCAATTTACATTTTATAAATACTGACTTCTTGGCCTTTAAAATGAATAATGGCCATTGAAACAATCATGATAATAAAATGATTTTATTATTTGTTTTCCCTCTAAAAAGCTGAACCAGAGCTATGCAAGGTGGCCTCTTGTACCTTCTATTGAAGGTCAGTCTTGAGCCCTACTTGAAAGACCTTCTCCTTTTCACTTTCCTCCATTTGTGCTGGGGAAGTAGCCAAGCTCCTGAAATAGGACAGATGCCACCTGGATTTGTGAGATCTGGATACCCTTGAAGGCTGTAACCAAACTCATCTGTCAGAAACAGAGGTCTAAGATTACCTTCAGGGTAAAAAATGTCTTTGAATTTTCCAAGATATGTGAAAAAGAGACTCCATTTATGCAGTTATAGGTGACTCTGTGTGTCAGGGGAATAAATCATGCTTTATAGGTAATATGACAAGAGGTTTTAGAGGCATTTGAGAAATCTGGAGAAGGCAGGAGATAGCCAGGAATAAGGAACAAGAAGAGCATGTGGGGTTTTCCAATGGACAATTTGAAAGACCATTGTGTCCAGTCACCGCTGTTAGAACCTTCAGCAGTCCCTGACAGCACCATCACTGTTCCATGCCACTCCATCCCCATCCTGTCTCCTCCCTTCCTTCCTAAACTCCTTCTCCAACTCTTGTTCCTGCTTCCCAATTACCCTGCAGTTCTATTCCTGTCTTTGACTTCAAATGGGTGGGTGGGAGGACTACATTTGGCAAAAGGATTCCTAAAAGCTTTGTCCAGATGTCTAAATTCATTTTCTCTCAGATATTTGACTTGTGTCATGTTGCAAGCTGCCTGTTGCCGTAAGGGCTGCCTAGAACTAGCCCAGCATTACTACTGTCAGTTGTAAGTCCTCAGCCCAACCCTTGTGCAGTGAATTCATATTTTGTTCTAGAACCTTAAGGATGATAGCCTGCAAATTTAAAGAAGGAGATTCAAGAGTTGGAAGGTCCCCAGAAGTCATTTTGTCCAATGCCAGAAGCCGAGGACCACTTACAATATTCTTCACAGAGTTGTCTGGCCTTTGACCAAATGCCAGGTAATAAAGATTGTCTCTTCCGGTGGATCACGAGGTCAGGAGATCGAGACCATCCTGGCTAACATGGTGAAACCCCGTCTCTACTAAAAAATACAAAAAACTAGCCGGGCGAGGTGGCGGACGCCTATAGTCCCAGTTACTCGGGAGGCTGAGGCAGGAGAATGGCGTGAACCCGGGAGGCGGAGCTTGCAGTGAGCTGAGATCCGGCCACTGCGCTCCAGCCTGGGCGACAGAGCGAGACTCCATCTCAAAAAAAAAAAAAAAAAAAAAAAAAAGATTGTCTCTTCAGAAGAAAAAGAAATGTTTAGGAAAAAGGGGTTGGAAGGAGGTGACATTTGCAAAATATAACTTTTTGTTCCTTTTGAATATCATTGTGTTGTATATATCACTTATTTAAGAAAGTAAATTAAATATTTTGAAAATGTCTTCAGTGTGAAGTTCATTACCCCAAAAGCAGACTGTTAAATTTCAGGTAGCTGGAATTGACAGAAACTTGTTTCTTGGCTGGGTGTGGCAGCTCACGTCTGTAATCCCAGCACTTTGGGAGGTCAAGGTGGGTGGGTCACCTGAGGTCAGGAGTTTGAGGCCATCCTGGCCAACATGGCAAAACCCCATCTCTACTAAAAATACAAAAATTAGCCAGGCATGGTTGTAGACACCTGTAATCCCAGTTACTTGGGAGACTGAGGCAGGAGAATTGCTTGAACCTGGGAGGTGGAGGTTGCAGTGAGCTGAGATCGCACCATTGTGCTCCAGCCTGGGCGATAAGAACAAAACTCCATCTCAAATAAGTAAGTAAGTAAGTAAGTAAATAAATAAATAAATAAATAAATAAAATAAAGTTGTTTCTCATGCCGAGGTGAAATCAACGTCTTTATGCTTCCACTCTTCTACTTCTCCCTTAATAGGCCTTCCCAGACCCTGAACATTATCTTCATCGCCTGTCTCCTACCAAAAAGGGACCCTACTGATCTATAATAATAGTACAGAGCCAGCCACTCCCCTCCAATAACAAAAAATTTTCAAATATTTGAAGACAACCAATCTATCTTCCTTTAGTTATTTCTTCTTGAATGCTAGGGAGATCACCCACTTTGCTATGCCAGATATCTCAGTTAGTTTTAATGTTTGTGGGAAAAAAAGAACTTGTCCCAGGGATGAGATTCCCTTGTGATGTCTTGTTGAATCTGGCCTCCATTGCTCACTGAAGGGTGATGCTTGGGTACAGCCAAATCCAAAGTTTATTCCAAAATAAGGATGTAGCTCTGGTCTTGCTTAACTTTGTCTTGCTTAGAGTGTTTGGGTCTTGCTTAGAGTGTTTGGGACACGGGGGTAATAGAGGATTCTCCCTGATGGTGGACACTTGAGGTTCCTAGCATCCTCAGAAAAATTTATGAGCTTTCTTAATAGATTACCACTCATGTTCTTGTTGTAGCCTGTTTCTGTATCATAGATGTTTTGCATAAACTTTCATTTAGAAGTTTATAAAGTCAATAAAATCAGAACACTAAATTTAGTCTTAGATTGGAAAGGCAATAGATGGGACTGAAGCTCTGTCCCCATGCCTTTCTTGATTTTTATATAATTTCAATAAGCATTGTCTTTCCTCTTCCCCTCATCCCAAGTTCCTATAACTGTGCTAAAATACAAAGGAAGCACCAAAAGCCTATATTCATGTTAAGAAAACTACATGCACACAAAAGCAACAAAGGGAGAATCTGAAACACATTGAACTATGGACAGAGAGCAATCAGTCACCAAGGACAGCACTAAAATCATGGGGTCCTCTGCACCAGGTGCACGCACAGGTACTGTAGGGGCCAGAGAGTCACTAAAAAATCAACTCACAAAAGGCAGATTAATTGGAGAAAAGGTAGGCAAATTTATTTAACATGTGTACTCAGGAACCTTCAGACTGAAGACTGAAAGATAAAGGGGAAATGGTTCATTTTTATGCTTAGTTCAACAAAGTACGGAAAGCTGTGTAGAAATATGATTGGACAAAATAGGTATGATCTAATGCTAGTAGACTGAGTGGGGAAAACCAGCAAGGCCTGTCTGCCTAGATTCTTCTTAGCCTCTGAGCATGCACTCCTTCCTTCTGAGTTTGGGGCAGAGCCCTCTTTGCAATCGGGGGTCTTATGACCTACAGTCAAACAAGGTAAGTCAGATAATTTCTTTATGGACAGTTTTTACACAGAAAGAGGAAACGTTAGAGTAATATTTTTAGTTTTTATGGCTAGCTTTAGGGAAAAAGGCTTCTGGTTTCTCTGACCCACCTTGGTGAAGAGGGATTCTGGTTTCTATGATTAGTCTCAGGGGAGAAAGGGGACTGGGAGACAAGAGGGTCGCAGCAGGTCAAAGAAAACCTTTTGCTCCTGAGGCTGTTTCTGAGGCCTTCATTCTGGGGTATTGTTTTCTGAGCCCCAACTGTATCCTACCCAGGGCAAACTAATAGGCCTTCCTAGACCCTGAACATTATCTTCATTGCCTGTCTCCTACCAAAAAGGGACCCTACTGATCTATTAACAGATGCCCTTTGAGGTATCCATCCAGTTTGTAAACTTAAAATACTAAGTTCTTCACCAGCTGAACCCTCTCTTGGCCATGGGGACCCCAGAGAAACCTTAAAAACTTAATTCCTGGCCATGACAGCAAGAAAGGTTGGACCTACCTTGTTATACTCCCTCCCTTTTGGAGTTTAGGCACAACTGACCAGCATTACTGTTAAAACAGAGATCATAAGGCTAACAAAGCAAACTGGTAATAAGATACCAAAGTATACACAAGACTAAGGTCATAGAAGACAAGGGTTAAGTCATGCCTGCAGACTATCAGTCTGGCTACAGAGCATCCTAATCTTAATTTAAGACATTCCTTTTTATTGACTTCAAGTTGTAGATAGAACCTTACTCCTTTAACCAATTATAAATTAAAGCATCTCTAAATTCACCTGTAACCTATAAGCACCCCCCTTCCCACTTCAAGATATCTTGCCTTTTCAGGTGGAACTAATATATCTCTTCCATGTATTGATGTATGTCTTTGCCTGTAACTCCTGCCTCCCTGAAATACATAAAACCAAAATGTAATCTGACTGCCATGGGACCACTTACTCAAGGATTCTTGGGTTTGTGTTTCTCCTTGGGCACTGGACACTGGACACTCATATTGACTCAGAATAAACCCTTTTAAAGTATTTTACATAATTTGGATTTTTTCATTAACAAGTTCCACCCATACACTTTTTCCTCCTGGTTCCCTTATGACCAAGGATATAATTTAGGACCAACTGATGAGAGAAGAAAAGTCTGCAATGATGAGGACTGAGAAGTGGTACAGAGAGGCATGTCTGCCAGCAGAACCTAAGCCACATCTTTAAGGCTCAGATTTAGGCCAGAATATAACTCACCCCTTGGATGTGGCGAGTCCTATAACACCAGGCTTAGCCAGCCTATGGCCCTCATCAGTATGGTAAAGGCTTGCTGGAAAGCTGGTCTTCCAGAGCATCTGCTCTCATCAGAATTGTTAACATGGGAGGAACTAGGTATCTAGAAAGGCATCAAGTGGATTATTGAGGCCTTCTGTGTAAGCCTGTGCTCTTCTGTCTCTGCTTAGACACACCTCTCATCCATCCATCACTCTGGACCAATTCACACTGGGCAGTCACCTCCCATTTGTTCACTCAATCCATTTACCCCTAGTTTAAGCTGGAACACATCAAACATTTCTCACTCCAGGGCTTACCACTAACTAAGCAGAATGCCTCACAGTTTCTGCTTTTACTGTTCTCTGTGAGTGTAGGAATCAGGTCTTTGAGGAATGGAGGGCCCACAGAACTTAGCAGGATAGCAAAGGCTGGGTAGGAGAACAGTATGCACAAAATAGTTATCAATGGAGATTTAGTAGTTGCCTATTATCTGCCTGGCACTGTGCTTGGCATTGGGAAATCAAATGAATAAGACGGTTATAACTTCTTCTTGAATGGAGGAAGCAGACAACTAAACAAGCCATCATGAAATAATATGGTAAGAACAGGGGCTATGAGAGCATCTGGGATCAGCACCTAATCCAGCCCCGGTGAGAGATGAGGTTGAGAAAGGGAATCAAAGAACCATCTGGGGGAGGTGACATCCCAAGGGCAGAGAAGATATTAGTTGATCCCAAGACATGGCAGGGTGTAGGAACAGACAAGAGGTTCAGCACCCGGCACAACTGGTTAGAACTGAGTGATGTTTCCCTGCATATCAGAATGTTTTACTTATAGCTACTCTGATGTATTTAATGATGGTGATTAAATACCAATTAGTATTCACATTCAACCTAGGTTTACTTTAGAAAGCCTTCTGTCCTCATCTGAAAAAGTAAGCTTAAAATATGTCAAGGTCAGGAAAAGCAATGCCCGGGTATCTATCCCCTACTCGCTAGCTCTGGTAGAAAAACAAAGGGCCATCAGCAAGTGTCGGCCATGCTGGAATGTGCTGGCGCAGCTCTGGGGCTCAGGGCATTTTCTCTCCTCTCCCTCTTTCCTCTTTTGGTCTAGTGAGCTTGCAAACTGCCTGCATTCTTGTGAGCTGCCCCTGTCAGGTCTCATACAGGACTCCCTGCTTAATCAGGCACACACACACCATTGCTTTCAAGCAGACTTCCTCCTGGATGCCTCCCCCATTCCCACTGCTCCACCCACATATGCCCTGGGGCCCTTAGAACTGTGGCAGCTCTCTGGAGACAGAAAGTCTGCAAGGGAGAAACCCTTCTCTTGTGGGAGGACCTAAATGGGGGACAGGATATGAGATATGATTGCTAGATCCTGTCCGTAGGACTCAGATGAAAGCACAAGGGTTCATCCTCTTAGAAACGTCCTTGAAGTTTTCAAAAGAAAGGAGAGGACCTTCCAATCTTGGCTTCCACAGTAAGTGTAAATAACATTCTCTTAAGCTCAAACTAAAATTTAGCATGGATTATTTTATTTAATCTACACAATAATAATGTGTTTACTATTATTATCCCTCGATGTGCCTCAATTCCTTCATCTGTAAATTGGGGACAATAGCACCTACCTCCTAGTCTTATAGGAATCAACAAATTAATAGTAAATACATTGGAACTATGCCTAGTACATAGTAAGCAGTCAGAAAATATCAGTATGTATTTTTATGAGGAATCTGGGGCACAGAAAGGTTAAACAATTTGGCCAGGATCACACAGCTTGTAAAATGAGGCCAGGATTCAAACCCAGGTGGTCTGGCCCCAGAGCCTGCTCTCCTAATGGCAGCATTATTTGCTGTGCTGCTCTGCTGCACAAAAGAATTAAAGAATAACAAGAAACCAGTGACTTTGGGTGGCTAGAGAGAAGCTGGGGAATCCCTTGAGTTTGTGTAAATTAGTGGCCCTCAAAATATGCTCCCCTGGCAGCATCCTTCCCATTTCCCTAGGAACTTGTTATAAATGCAACTTCTCAGGCTCCATCACAGATCTACTGAATCTCCAATTCTGGGGTGAGACCCAGGATACTATGTTTTAAAGCATTCTCCAGGTGAATTAGAGGCACACTGATATCCCAGAAGCACTGGAGTCAACTTTTAACTGTTACATCTATTACGCATCCAGCCTCCACAGCAGAACGTGGCTTTCAAGTTGCTTCCACTGCATTATGATACTCTTCAACCCATCCCTCACCCAAGATGGTGATAGAGGTTTTGAAAGGGCTTAGTACAGGGCAATCTTGCAGCAGACGACTGCAAATGTGAATTATTAGAAATGTGGGCAGTCTGGAAATGTGAATTAACTTTCGGCCTGATGGGCACATCATATGGAGGCCTCTGTTTTCTGAGACGCTAAATCACAGATGGAGAAAACACATTTGGTACCTAGGTTTTTGGGGTGGTTATTGATTTTTTTCCCCAAATTCCCTGGAAATATAATTTAAGGGCTGGAGAAGCTAAAAGGAAAGTGACCACATGAATCGTGCCCCCTGGGGAATGTGTCTGTGTGTTGTGGGGGTGGGTAGCCGTATGGCCAAGGCCACTGTAGCTTTATAAACTGGGTGAGGTGAGGTGAGGTGAGATAGCTAAGATGTCAGAGAACAATTCTGAGTTTTATAAAGACGCAAAAGTAATACAATTTTCTCAAGATCAGGGAAGGGGAAGGGTTGGCCCATGAAAGTTGCTAAACAACTTTCTTTAGCAACTTGATATTCCATGCTGCTTCCGCCAGGCTCAGCCTGCAGCTGCAACCTTCAGAGGGCTGCAAGGAGCCTTTTTTTATTACTCAATACTGCCTTTTATCGAGTACAGCCCCTGTGCCAGGCACTATTCACTGTGCACGTGCTCATTGTTTTAATTCTCGTAGAACTTGGAGTAGGTATCATTATTTTCATTCTTCTATTACAGATGGATTTGACGAAATTAAAGCACATAACACTTACGTAAGCTGGGTGCAGTGGCTCACGCCTGTAATCCCAGCACTTTGGGAGGCTGAGGCGGACAGATCTCCTGAGGTCAGGAGTTTGAGACCAGCCTGGTCAACATGGTGAAACCTCATCTCTACTAAAAATACAAAAATTAGCCGGGCTTGGTGGCAGGCACCTGTAATGCCAGCTACTCGGGAGGCTGAGACAGGAGAATCACTTGAACCTGGGAAGCAGAGGTTGCAGTGAGCTGAGATCGCGCCATTGCACTCCAGCCTGGGGTACAAGAGTGAGACTCCGGGGCGGAGCAAGATGGCTGAATAGGAACAGCTCCAGTCTCCAACTCCCAGCGCGAGCCACACAGAAAACCGGTGATTTCTGCATTTTCAACTGAGGTACTGGGTTCATCTCACTGGGGAGTGCCGGACGATCGGTGCTGGTCAGCTGCTGCAGCCCGACCAGCGAGAGCTGAAGCAGGGCGAGGCATTGCCTCACCTGGGAAGCGCAAGGGGGAAGGGAATCCCTTTTCCTAGCCAGGGGAACTGAGACACCCAACACCTGGAAAATCGGGTAACTCCCACCCCAATACAGCGCTTTAAGCAAACAGGCACACCAGGAGATCATATCCCACACCTGGCCAGGAGGGTCCCACGCCCACGGAGCCTCCCTCATTGCTAGCACAGCAGTCTGTGATCTACCGGCAAGGCAGCAGCGAGGCTGGGGGAGGGGCGCCCGCCATTGCTGAGGCTTAAGTAGGTAAACAAAGCTGCTGGGAAGCTCGAACTGGGTGGAGCTCACAGCAGCTCAAGGAAACCTGCCTGTCTCTGTAGACTCCACCTCTGGGGACAGGGCACAGTAAACAATAACAAACACAGCAGAAGCCTCTGCAGACGCAAACGACTCTGTCTGACAGCTTTGAAGAGAGCAGTGGATCTCCCAACACGGAGGTTGAGATCTGAGAAGGGACAGACTCCCTGCTCAAGTGGGTCCCTGACCCCTGAGTAGCCTAACTGGGAGACATCCCCCACTAGGGGCAGTCTGACACCCCACACCTCACAGGCTGGAGTACACCCCTGAGAGGAAGCTTCCAAAGCAAGAATCAGACAGGTACACTCGCTGTTCAGAAATATTCTATCTTCTGCAGCCTCTGCTGCTGATACCCAGGCAAACAGGGTCTGGAGTGGACCTCAAGCAATCTCCAGCAGACCTACAGCTGAGGGTCCTGACTGTTAGAAGGAAAACTATCAAACAGGAAGGACACCTATACCAAAACCCCATCAGTACATCACCATCATCAAAGACCAGAGGCAGATAAAACCACAAAGATGGGGAAAAAGCAGGGCAGAAAAGCTGGAAATTCAAAAAATAAGAGTGCATCTCCCCCGGCAAAGGAGCGCAGCTCATCGCCAGCAACGGATCAAAGCTGGACGGAGAATGACTTTGACGAGATGAGAGAAGAAGGCTTCAGTCCATCAAATTTCTCAGAGCTAAAGGAGGAATTACGTACCCAGCGTAAAGAAACTAAAAATCTTGAAAAAAAAGTGGAAGAATTGATGGCTAGAGTAATTAATGCAGAGAAGGTCATAAACGAAATGAAAGAGATGAAAACCATGACACGAGAAATACGTGACAAATGCACAAGCTTCAGTAACCGACTCGATCAACTGGAAGAAAGAGTATCAGCGATTGAGGATCAAATGAATGAAATGAAGCGAGAAGAGAAACCAAAAGAAAAAAGAACAAAAAGAAATGAACAAAGCCTGCAAGAAGTATGGGATTATGTAAAAAGACCAAATCTACGTCTGATTGGGGTGCCTGAAAGTGAGGGGGAAAATGGAACCAAGTTGGAAAACACTCTTCAGGATATCATCCAGGAGAACTTCCCCAACCTAGTAGGGCAGGCCAACATTCAAATCCAGGAAATACAGAGAACGCCACAAAGATACTCCTCGAGAAGAGCAACTCCAAGACACATAATTGCCAGATTCACCAAAGTTGAAATGAAGGAAAAAATCTTAAGGGCAGCCAGAGAGAAAGGTCGGGTTACCCGCAAAGGGAAGCCCATCAGACTAACAGCAGATCTCTCGGCAGAAACTCTCCAAGCCAGAAGAGAGTGGGGGCCAATATTCAACATTCTTAAAGAAAAGAATTTTCAACCCAGAATTTCATATCCAACCAAACTAAGTTTCATAAGTGAAGGAGAAATAAAATCCTTTACAGATAAGCAAATGCTTAGAGATTTTGTCACCACTAGGCCTGCCTTACAAGAGACCCTGAAGGAAGCACTAAACATGGAAAGGAACAACTGGTACCAGCCATTGCAAAAACATGCCAAAATGTAAAGACCATCGAGGCTAGGAAGAAACTGCATCAACTAACGAGCAAAATAACCAGTTAATATAATGGCAGGATCAAGTTCACACATAACAATCTTAACCTTAAATGTAAATGGACTAAATGCTCCAAGTAAAAGACACAGACTGGCAAACTGGATAAAGAGTCAAGACCCATCAGTCTGCTGTATTCAGGAGACCCATCTCACACGCAGAGACATACACAGGCTCAAAATAAAGGGATGGAGGAAGATTTACCAAGCAAATGGAGAACAAAAAAAAGCGGGGGTTGCAATACTAGTCTCTGATAAAACAGACTTTAAACCATCAAAGATCAAAAGAGACAAAGAAGGCCATTACATAATGGTAAAGGGATCAATTCAACAGGAAGAGCTAACTATCCTAAATATATATGCACCCAATACAGGAGCACCCAGATTCATCAAGCAAGTCCTTAGAGACTTACAAAGAGACTTAGACTCCCATACAATAATAATGGGAGACTTCAACACTCCACTGTCAACATTAGACAGATCAACGAGACAGAAAGTTAACAAGGATATCCAGGAATTGAACTCATCTCTGCAGCAAGCAGACCTAATAGACATCTATAGAACTCTCCACCCCAAATCAACAGAATATACATTCTTCTCAGCACCACATCGTACTTACTCCAAAATTGACCACGTAATTGGAAGTAAAGCACTCCTCAGCAAATGTACAAGAACAGAAATTATAACAAACTGTCTCTCAGACCACAATGCAATCAAACTAGAACTCAGGACTAAGAAACTCAATCAAAACCGCTCAACTACATGGAAACTGAACAACCTGCTCCTGAATGACTACTGGGTACATAACAAAATGAAGGCAGAAATAAAGATGTTCTTTGAAACCAATGAGAACAAAGATACAACATACCAGAATCTCTGGGACACATTTAAAGCAGTGTGTAGAGGGAAATTTATAGCACTAAATGCCCACAAGAGAAAGCAGGAAAGATCTAAAATTGACACTCTAACATCACAATTAAAAGAACTAGAGAAGCAAGAGCAAACACATTCGAAAGCTAGCAGAAGGCAAGAAATAACTAAGATCAGAGCAGAACTGAAGGAGATAGAGACACAAAAAACCCTCCAAAAAATCAATGAATCCAGGAGTTGGTTTTTTGAAAAGATCAACAAAATTGACAGACCACTAGCAAGACTAATAAAGAAGAAAAGAGAGAAGAATCAAATCGACGCAATTAAAAATGATAGAGGGGATATCGCCACCGACCTCACAGAAATACAAACTACCATCAGAGAATACTATAAACACCTCTACGCAAATAAACTGGAAAATCTAGAAGAAATGGATAATTTCCTGGACACTTACACTCTTCCAAGACTAAATCAGGAAGAAGTTGAATCCCTGAATAGACCAATAGCAGGCTCTGAAATTGAGGCAATAATTAATAGCCTACCAACCAAAAAAAGTCCAGGACCAGATGGATTCACAGCTGAATTCTACCAGAGGTACAAGGAGGAGTTGGTACCATTCCTTCTGAAACTATTCCAATCAATAGAAAAAGAGGGAATCCTCCCTAACTCATTTTATGAGGCCAACATCATCCTGATACCAAAGCCTGGCAGAGACACAACAAAAAAAGAAAATTTTAGACCAATATCCCTGATGAACATCGATGCAAAAATCCTCAATAAAATACTGGCAAACCGGATTCAGCAACACATCAAAAAGCTTATCCACCATGATCAAGTGGGCTTCATCCCTGGGATGCAAGGCTGGTTCAACATTCGCAAATCAATAAACATAATCCAGCATATAAACAGAACCAAAGACAAGAACCACATGATTATCTCAATAGATGCAGAAAAGGCTTTTGACAAAATTCAACAGCCCTTCATGCTAAAAACGCTCAATAAATTTGGTATTGATGGAACGTACCTCAAAATCATAAGAGCTATTTATGACAAACCCACAGCCAATATCATACTGAATGGGCAAAAACTGGAAACATTCCCTTTGAAAACTGGCACAAGACAGGGATGCCCTCTCTCACCACTCCTATTCAACATAGTGTTGGAAGTTCTGGCTAGGGCAATTAGGCAAGAGAAAGAAATCAAGGGTGTTCAGTTAGGAAAAGAAGAAGTCAAATTGTCCCTGTTTGCAGATGACATGATTGTATATTTAGAAAACCCCATTGTCTCAACCCAAAATCTCCTTAAGCTGATAAGCAACTTCAGCAAAGTCTCAGGATACAAAATTAATGTGCAAAAATCACAAGCATTCTTATACACCAGTAACAGACAAACAGAGAGCCAAATCAGGAATGAACTTCCATTCACAATTGCTTCAAAGAGAATCAAATACCTAGGAATCCAACTTACAAGCGATGTAAAGGACCTCTTCAAGGAGAACTACAAACCACTGCTCAGTGAAATCAAAGAGGACACAAACAAATGGAAGAACATACCATGCTCATGGATAGGAAGAATCAATATCGTGAAAATGGCCATACTGCCCAAGGTAATTTATAGATTCAATGCCATCCCCATCAAGCTACCAATGAGTTTCTTCACAGAATTGGAAAAAACTGCTTTAAAGTTCATATGGAACCCAAAAAGAGCCCGCATCTCCAAGACAATCCTAAGTCAAAAGAACAAAGCTGGAGGCATCACGCTACCTGACTTCAAACTATACTACAAGGCTACAGTAACCAAAACAGCATGGTACTGGTACCAAAACAGAGATATAGACCAATGGAACAGAACAGAGTCCTCAGAAATAATACCACACATCTACAGCCATGTGATCTTTGACAAACCTGAGAGAAACAAGAAATGGGGAAAGGATTCCCTATTTAATAAATGGTGCTGGGAAAATTGGCTAGCCATAAGTAGAAAGCTGAAACTGGATCCTTTCCTTACTCCTTATACGAAAATTAATTCAAGATGGATTAGAGACTTAAATGTTAGACCTAATACCATAAAAATCCTAGAGGAAAACCTAGGTAGTACCATTCAGGACATAGGCATGGGCAAAGACTTCATGTCTAAAACACCAAAAGCAATGGCAGCAAAAGCCAAAATTGACAAATGGGATCTCATTAAACTAAAGAGCTTCTGCACAGCAAAAGAAACTACCATCAGAGTGAACAGGCAACCTACAGAATGGGAGAAAATTTTTGCAATCTACACATCTGACAAAGGGCTAATATTCAGAACCTACAAAGAACTCAAACAAATTTACAAGAAAAAAACAAACAACCCCATCAAAAAGTGGGCAAAGGATATGAACAGACAGTTCTCAAAAGAAGACATTCATACAGCCAACAGACACATGAAAAAATGCTCATCATCACTGGCCATCAGAGAAATGCAAATCAAAACCACAATGAGATACCATCTCACACCAGTTAGAATGGCGATCATTAAAAAGTCAGGAAACAACAGGTGCTGGAGAGGATGTGGAGAAATAGGAACACTTTTACACTGTTGGTGGGATTGTAAACTAGTTCAACCATTATGGAAAACAGTATGGCGATTCCTCAAGGATCTAGAACTAGATGTACCATATGACCCAGCCATCCCATTACTGGGTATATACCCAAAGGATTATAAATTATGCTGCTATAAAGACACATGCACACGTATGTTTATTGCAGCACTATTCACAATAGCAAAGACTTGGAATCAACCCAAATGTCCATCAGTGACAGATTGGATTAAGAAAATGTGGCACATATACACCATGGAATACTATGCAGCCATAAAAAAGGATGAGTTTGTGTCCTTTGTAGGGACATAGATGCAGCTGGAAACCATCATTCTTAGCAAACTATCACAAGAACAGAAAACCAAACACCGCATGTTCTCACTCATAGGTGGGAACTGAACAATGAGATCACTTGGACTCAGGAAGGGGAACATCACACACCGGGGCCTATCATGGGGAGGGGGGAGGGGGGAGGGATTGCATTGGGAGTTATACCTGATGTAAATGACGAGTTGATGGGTGCAGCACACCAACATGGCACAAGTATACATATGTAACAAACCTGCACGTTATGCACATGTACCCTACAACTTAAAGTATAATAATAATAAATAAATTAAAAAAAAAAAAAAAAAAAGTTAAGTGATTTGCCAAAAAACAAACAGTTACCAAGTGGTGGAGCCAGTTGGAACCGAGGTATCGTTTGTATAGATCAGTCCTCACCATGTAATTCTGCCTCTTCAGGAGAGTTTGTGTCCACTGCAGGAGATGAGGAAGCAAGGGAGAGTGGGAAGGAGAATGGGGTGAGAAACCCAAGCCCCTCTGTTGATCCTGGGGCTAGACTGACTCTCCAGCGCTGCCTCAGCCAAACACTGCCACATCAATCTTCTGGACTGGAGTTTGACAGTTTCGCCTTACTCATCAGTCAGGTGACAATGACACATGCAGTCCTTTGCCAGGGAGCATCGAGACAGGTATCAAAGTCTAGCCCTCCAGCACTGTGTTATATCAACCCTGACTGAGACTAGAGCTCAAGCAGGCACCCACTTCTTGCAGAGCTGTCCTGGCTTCAGGGAGTTTGGCTCAACTCCCAGCTGCCTCTCTTCTCAATAGGAAATTGTCACCAAGCGCATTATAGCTGGAGGGAGGGGCATTTCTCTTCATGATTGCCATTTCAGCTGAGGAGGCTGGATTGACAGGTATAACCAGATTTTCCCCACCTGCCTACCCTTTCCTAGCAGGCAATCAGAGGCTTCTTACTGAGTCTTTCCTTCTGGGTATTTTACAAAGCTGTGGGGGGTGGGGACCTTTCTGGTTTTCTCTGGGGGAAGAAAATTAAAAGCCAAAAGGCCTCTCCCTGGGAAATTGCAGGCATGTGCCAAGGTTCTCAGAAAATTGCCAGCTCACCTCTCGTGACAAATGACCTCTCCTGACAAATAGCCAATAGGCTTTCAAAACAGCAGTACCACTGACTAACAGCGAATGTTCTCTTTTTATGGAACACAAGGTGTTCACAGGTGAGAGCAGAGCCCCTTCCTTCTGCAGACGTGGGGCTGTGGAGAGCAAGTGAGGACTCTCATACTCATTTTACAGAACAGGAAAATGGAATTACCCCTCCATAGAGAGGCTGATTCATTTATATAACTCTGCTAATGCCTGAAGGAACTGGCAGCTCGAGATGGGCACAGGACCCAGACCCAGGATCATGTAAATGCTTTCTGAACAATGGCAATACCAGCCATGGATCAACTTCATCACTGGGCACTGCTTAGACGTGTAACTCTTGGCCTCTGAGCAATATGTGCTTTGTTTCCTACTTTGAGGCCAATTTTAAACTTTAATGTCTGGAGCAAAAATTATTTTTTCCCTATTGGACAGTCTTTAAAAACTGGTAAAAATACAAGAGGCTTTTGTTACCTGGACCAGGATCTGAGGAAAGGCTCCTTCCCTAGGAGAGAACTCTGGAACAAACTGTCCCTTTTACCAGGGCAGATGCAGCCCCTGTAAAGCCCTTGGTAAGGACTTAATCCATTCTGATCAATTAGCTTAAAATCCACCAGTTCTTAAACACTTTCTCCCCCACTTCCTCAGGGAAGCCTTCCTCAGTCCCCAGTTCTAGAGGAACCCTTCCTTGCCTTTAATTTTTGAGAGTTTTATTGTCACCTGGGTATTAAAGAGCTTCTGTTTGAGAAGCAGGCTGTCACTTCTGTCTAGGTCAGGCTTTTCTTCACAGCAGGTTGTGAGCCAAAAATTCCTGAGCCTATGCTGGAGGGACCCCAGGTAACCCCTGAGACTGCTGCTGTATTTGTTTGGGCAAATCTTTACTGAGAGCCTTTTATAAGCCAAACTTGATGTAGACCTAGGAGATACACTAGTGATTCAAACAATTATTCTTGCCCTCACAGTGCCTACATTCTAGGAAATATAAATAAATTAATTTTAATATGGTGTATCAGGAAGTGATTCTTGCTACGGAGAAAAGCAAGGCAGGGATGAAGTAGCTAAGAAGACTGATGGTGGGGCCTGAGGGGATCCAACCAGGTGTGGGTCATTGGGTAGGATTATCTTTTGGCCTGAACTATCACTGCTTTCCTGGCCCCTAGTCCCTGTGCTTTTACCAAGAGTGCCTCCTTTTCTTTATTAAATAAGAGATGGGGGTCTCACTATGTTGCCCAAGCTGGTCTCTTAACTCCTGGCCTCCAGCCATTCTCCTGCCTTGGCCTCCCAAAATTCTGCCTGACAGCATGGGCCACTGTGCCTGGCCCCAAGAGTACCTCTTAATGCCTGCCTCTCTTCCTTCGATTCTTCTGTTCTTCTCACTTTCTCCACCACCAAAAATTGTGCCTTCAACGCTATCCCCCAAATTCTCCTGATCTTTAAGGACCAGCTCAAGCTACAGCCTTTCTCCAACTCCTCTGACCGCTCCCTTCTCTGAGCTCCATAAAAAGCATTAAGCCGCACAAGTGATATTTGATCTTGTCTTCTATTGTTTCCTAAGTGCTTCTTCTATATTTTTCTCAACTGATTAAAAGCTGTGACAAATGGAGGTTGAGATCCCAGCATATGGCTTTGAATACAGGAGGTGTTTAGTAATCATACCAGGTGGACTCAGTCAGCTCTCAGTGCAATTTGGTAAAAGCTGACTCCTCATTGCATTTTAGGAAACTACAGCTTTTTCTACTCAAGTCCTGAACCACTCCTCCAATATCTCTCAGTAGAAACTTTACTAGCATCCATCTGAAATGAATTTGCTCAAATTCCCTTCTCAAAACCTCAAAATTAAAATCTCTATTTTCACTATTTTCCTCCTGTTTAAGAGAGAATTATTACAAATTCTTGCCCAAGACTAACTGCTTTATACACACTTTCCAACCATAGCCACTCATGCGCTCTGGGATCTTATTCTCTTTATTATTCAGAAATTCTTATTCATCTCTTAGGGTGCTGGCTCCTTCTTCTTAGTATCCAAGTGAGTTGAAATCTTTCTCATTAAAAATAAGAAAAAGTCTTAATACTTCTTCCTTAATGGTTTGGTTACTACAAAATTATTATAAAAGGAAAGGTAAATGAATTAAAACCTGGACTCTTGAACCAGATTGCCTATAGTTTAATTACCAGTTCTGTTGTTGCTATGTGGCTTTGGGAAATTTACTTAACCACTCCATGCCTCAGTTTCCTCATCTGTAAAATAGGGATAATAATAATAACTCTTTCATAGGGTAGTGATGAGGATGGAATTAATTTTCATAAACTACTTAGAACAGTGCCTGGCATTCTATAAGTGCTACGTGTTTGATATTTGACATAAATCATTATTAAGCCTTAGCTATTATTCTTTCTTTCATTTCCTTGGTCTTATTTCTTTCTTCCCAAAGCTACCATCCAATCTTCTGTTTCCTTTCATCACCATTTTTTTCAAAAGGACAGCCTACAATGCAAACTCTCCACTAACTGTTACCATTTTCTCATGTCCCTTTCTCTCCTCAACCCACTAGAATATTGAAAGTTCCCAATGGCCTCTTAAGCTTCTAATCCAAAATTTCATTTCCTTTCATTTGACATCTAGTATCTAACTTGGAATTTCTTCCTTTGTTTTTCTTGCCAGTTCAGCTTCTCCTCAGCCAACTCCTTTCCTTTCCTAAGAGACTCCATCCCAAGGGGTCTCTTGGGCTTCTCTCATACTGCATTCTCTTCCATTGATGTTATTCACACTCCTGTCTTCACTTACTGCCTACATTCCACTGACTTTCACACCTACTAGGACTGACATTTTTCCCTGAGCACCAGCCCCTAAGTTTGACCAGTTATACAGATAGATGCCATATCAGATACTCTTCTGATAGATTAGAGTTCATCTATATTCTAGATTCTACATCTAGAAGATTTAGAACAGGTAAATCTTCTCCCTGTCATGTATTGCTTCAAATCTCTGTTTTGGCACCCAGTCGCAAACACCAGAAACCTTAGGGCCTTTGTGGTTCTGCATCTGGATGTGCCTTTATATTTCACAAATCAGTTTTCACATCCCTTAGGTCATTTACTCCTCACAATGACCCGAAGAGCATTATTTGATTACGTGATTTTGTAAGGCTTAATTTGAATGATTATTTTTTTCCCCAGAATGACAACATAAATACGTTTTCCAATTCTTTTAAGAAAGAAGCAACTCCTTTCTACAGAGGAAGAAAATAAGTTTTACAGAGGTAACAAATTTTTCTAAGAAGTTGTAAGGGTCAAATGAAATAGTACATGCTGTGAAACTTCATATACCTTAAAACATCATGTAAATGCAAAGTTTTCTTGATTATTAACATTATGCCAAATTATTGGTGACACAGCTAATTGGTAAATGTCATAAGAAGAGTATTAAGTGTATAGAAATACAGAGGTGAGGGAAATCAGTTTAGTTAGGGATGATAAGGATCTTGGAAGAAGAGTAGGATTTTAATAGATGGAGAGCGTGATGGAGGACCAGCTTCTCCATGTCTCATTCTGGTCTACCACCTTTACATCTGTCCTTAATACAAAGCTGACTCGAGTGATCCTTTCTTAGCACTTCTAGGTAATGGCTGGAGGTTTCCTCCAAATACAGTAGACAAATGTGAGGCACCTTTTATAAGAACATTAGGACACTAACTCAAAGGTCACCTTCTTCCGAGGGAGTTAAAAACCATTCAAGCTGCCTGCAGCAGCTCATACTATACCACCCTCCATGTGGACAAGGAACACATGGGAACAAGGAACATAGGGAACAAGAGTGTGTGCAGGACAATGAACTGAAGAAGTTTCACTGACACATGGACATAGCCAAAGTAAGTGTTTCCAAATCATGAAACCAGAAGCAAAAACAATTCCTATAAAGGATAGTGTGATGACAGTTAGCTCAGGCTCAGGGCCTGGAGTGTGCTGTTTGGGAATCACCTTGCATACTGAAGCCTGTGTAATGTTGAAAGGGTCATATAGAAATCTGGGGGATATTTTGCGGTAAGTCCATTGATAGTAACAGAAAAGCTAGCTTTGAGGAGATAACTTTTATCCTATTAATGTTAGATTACTTTATTATTCATAAATTTGAGTTGAGATTTAGTTACATTGGAATAAAATGGGCTCTTGCAAACTTACTGAGTTACTGTAAACCAAGGCATTATCTAACATCAGGAAGAAGATACTTCAGACAACCTCTCCACTTTGCAGCAGCTATTACCCACATCTGAAAGATCATCCATTCTTCTAAAGTTTGGTCACTGCAAAGCCACCCCATTACTATCGCAATAATGTATATGTTATATACAGTTTCAATTCTGACTGTTGCACAGAGAAGCAAGACAGAGGAAATAATTCTCTATCAAAATCAAGTTGAAGAGTGTACAAGTTATATTTCAGTTTGATGACCTTTAAAATGACCTGATGCAAAGTCTAGCAGTTGCCAACCTGATTGGGCTTGAATAGGATGCATTCGGAGACTCAGTCCTTGCCTCCCCAGCTTCTCCAAGTGCTTTAGAAAAGGGCTAGATTTAGAAAGATGAAGAGGAAGAGGAAGAGCACGCAGGGGACATGATGGGAGCAGAGAATCGAAGGTCAGGATGTACATGATACACTAGGGAGATTGAGTGGATAGTTAAATTGGCTTAATGTCCATCAGCATGGAAAGAAATTAGGGAAGAAGAAGTTGGCCAGAAATTGATATCAAAATGACCAGCAAGCTTTTCCAAGCATCATTTTCTGCAAAGATAAAGTGATAAGGTAATAATGACAATGATAATATCATACCCAGTACTTACAAAAGCCATCTTTCAAGGGTCTCAGAGCCTGTTAAAATGCTGCATTATTCATCTTCTCAACAATTCTGTGAGGCAGGTAAAAGGAAGTATCATTATCTCCATTACGTAGGTAGTAAAACCAAGATAGAGGCAGTGAGAATCTTATTTCCACATCCCTGTAGCGAGCCAGCTGGTGTTCTTGGTCTGAAGTGCAGTCACTCCATTTAGGCTACCTTTTCTAGGGCCAATTTTCCTTGTTAATGTGTAGAGAGGGTCCCAATTTCCATTCTATGTAACTCTATAGATGTTTATCTCTTCCAGCCCTTAAAAGTGACTGAATTTAAAGCCATATCTCCACTTTGTCCTTTGGTAAGGCAAACGGGTTATATATTCTCTTTTGATATTGCAGGTATCACTCACTGATGCCTAAAATGCAATCTTTGTGTCTAAAGGTAACAGAGTCAAATGACATATAGTTTATCAAAGTGAATTTTTAGACTAATATAGGTTGATTCCATTAATCTATCAAAGTTTTTGCCTTTGAATTTCATCAGTCTCTCTCTTAGTGCTGTTTCTGCCTCATCCTCCAACCCCAACACCAATAAGGCATGACACATAATCGCAGACACCAATGACCAAATCTAATGAAGGCAACAGAATGGTCCACAAGCCTTCTCAACTGAAGCTACTTCTGGCCTTTGGTTCTCCATAGCCCACTGTAACAGATTGGACCTCCTGCCCAAGTGCTTCTTGGAGACCATTTTACTTACTCTGAGGGCAAATGTGAGGGTTAACTAAAGTTTCTCCTATGTCCAGAGCTGGGTTGAATGGCAGCCCAAACTTTGACCCCTTCAGGGTCAGCTGAGCTTACCAAGAGATTCCTGGTCATATTGTACCTCTTCATGCTTCGCAAGGCCAATCGATATTCCTTTCACTGATCGAATGAAGATTTCTATTGTGCCAGGCTCATTCATGTTAAGTCAACAAGACATATAGTGTCATGATTGGCCATGGCTTGTACTTTGCTTCGTAGGTGTGCCTGAATCAAATTATCTGTGCCTAATACCAAAAGGGCAATGTAACATAACAGAAAGAGTGTGAACTTGAGTCCTGCAGACCTCAGTTTCCAATTCTGCTGGGCCTACTGGCTATGTAACCATGAACTCAGAACTCAATAAGTAAACTCTTTGAGACTCAGTCCACTGTTTTAGTCTTTCTCTGCAGTGCCTGGCAGAGTCTTAGACACAAGGTACATGCTCGATTAGTGCTTGTCACCTTGATTTGACTGAACCTGCCTATAGGACACAGCAGCAAGTTACAGCTTCTCCTTCCAAGCTATGTCTAGGTCAAAGCCATCAGTGAGAAAAACAGACTCTGGCCATAGGAATTGTTTCTGCAGTAGTTGAACACACCAGTTGTTACTTATTTTTCTCTTCACGTTCTTACTAGACATAAAGCCCTCTCCTACCTGACAGAGAACTTTATGAAGTTGAATAAGCTTACAGCCTGCTATGACGTTGGAATGTAGGTCAAACTTCTCAGCAGAAACTCCTGAAGAATATATAAGAGCCCTGCTCCTCCCTTATGACACCTATAGTGGCTGGCATGGGAAGACACATAAAATGGAAATAAACAGCCCATATCTGTAAAGCCTAAGGCGGAGAGAGATGGTCTCTATGAGACATGGGACAATCTGGTTATTTAGGTCGGGAGGGTAGTAGAGAAAGAGCAGCAGTGCAGGGCCCATCTTGGCCATTGCCAAGATGACAGCATGGTCCCTCCTTTCCTTGGTAGCCCTCCCAACACTTCCCTACATATATCCCAAGATCCAGACACAATGAACTACTTGACATTTCCTGAAAGTGCCTGTTTCTCCCTCCCCACCCCAGGCTTTTGTATGTGCTATTGTTCTGCCTTCTGAGAATGCTCTTCTCATGCCCGACTTTCTGCTACTCATCCTTCTGGGCTCAGGTTGGTATCAATTCCCTTCCTCTTGTAAGTCTTCTTCCTCATCAACATTGCAGACTATGTTCTTATAGTACCTTCTCCCATCCTCATATGTCACATGCAATATTGTAATTGTTGATTCATGGGGCTGTCCCCAGGATGATGATGACAACAACAACATAGATGTCATCTACTGAGTGTTTACTATGTTCCAAGTACTATACTTTATGTCATTAATTCTCACATCAAGCTTGTGAAGTAGGATTATTATTTCCGTCATATAGATGTGGAAGATAAACTTTAGAGAGGATTTGCATATATTAACATAGTTAATAGGAGGCAGGATCAAGATTAGAACACAGATCTGTCTGACTTTAAGTCTGTTATTTTTCCTACTACATCATGAAGCCTTCCATTTGGCTGTGCACAGCTTGAGGGCAGGGACCACATCTTTCATCTCTGTAGCTCTAGCATCCAGCACCTAGTGCCTAGAATGCAGAAGCTTTTACTAGGTGCTCAACAATATGTTTGATGAATCAATGGATGAATGGCAATAAATGGCCATCTCAGCCAGATTTATCATGGTCCTGATAATCTCAATGTATATTTCTTGGCTCTGGATATCCATTTGGGAGGATCAGTTAAGCCTGAAGTGAAAAGACAATTCAAGTGCAGCTGCAAGAGAATGTTCTGTAACTTGTTTATAAATATATGAGATATAATTTAACTGGGCTGAGTTGTTGGAAGAGAGAGCTCTATAAAGCAGGTCAAGCATCCAGTGAAGAAATGGACGCAGATAAATTATTTTTACTCCCCGGAACTCCCTCAAAGGGTTTAACAAAGTTTACTATTCTGCTGAGGCAGAGCCTTAGACAAAGAGCTTGACCTTGTTTGTACAATAAACAAGTGGTCTCTAGCTAAGCCTCCCAGCTAGGCAGTTACTGTTTAGAAAACAGGTCTGGACTCAGAACTAGTTGGAAGCAGTTTCTCTGTGGAGTGGGAGGAAAGAACAGGCTGCTTTTGATGGAAACGATATACCTGAGAAGAGGCTGTTAACCCACCCCTGGCCACAGGCTGATTAGAGGCAGTATCTGAACTAGAGTCTGGCAACTCCTCAGAATTCTCCGTGCCTACCAGGTAGTGGTTCTCATCTGTAGAGGACAGACTCCAAGGAACTAGTATCTTCTTTAAGCCTCCTTTCTGAGCAGTTACATAAGAGACTGTTTCTTCCTGTTCCTTGGGGAAAATTCTCCCTACAAAAAGAAATGCATTTGTTGATTTTTGTAGAATTTGGATTTCACATCTTAGCTGAAGTCCAGGCCTCCTTTTCAGTACTGACTTCCATTGAGATTAAGCACAAATGGGTCCTAACATAACTTATGAAAGAGCCAGTTTCCCCCTTGCAAAATAAAAGGTGATATGTCACCTAAAACTACCCAATTTTTCTCAGGTAGAAAATACATAATGTCAGAGCATGCCAATTACCATAGTGCTTGTCTTCTATCTCTAGGTGTCTCTCTTGGTAGGCTATTTCCCTTGAATATCTGTGGATTTAGATGTTACATGTTTTCCAGTCAGAATTGGGCCTAAGTGTATTTGTGGCCATGGTCTTTGTTGAAGATTACACCTTTCTTAGTGTACTAATTAATCTAATGACCCCTGAGTTGGCCATTATATCTCTGTTGGCTTTTCTGTAATGAATTTGTGCTCTGGGACCAGAGGCAATGGCAAAACCCCAAGCTTGGAAGCTGCTTGGTAGTTGACTGGTGGATCTGTAAAGAGTAGATCTTTATAGAAGATGAGTAAAATCAGGCTAGATGTGGTGGCACATGTCTGTAATCCCAGCACTTTGGGAGGCCGAGGTAGGTGGATCACCTGAGGTCAGGAGTTCGAGACCAGCCTGGCCAGCATGGTGACGCCCTGTCTCTACTAAAAAATAATAATAATACAAAAAGTAGCTGGGCATAGTGCTGGTGCCTACAGTCCCAGCAACTTGGGAGGCTGAGGCAGGAGAATCACTTGAACCCAGGGGAAGAGGTTGCAGTGAGCTGAGATGGCACCACTGTAGTCCAGCCTGGGTGACAGAGTGAGACTCCATCTCAAAAAAAAAAAAAAAAGAAGAAGAAGAAGAAGAAGATGATGATGACCAAAGCCATCTGTTTATTTACTCAATATTTATTAAATATGTAGTATGTACCAGGCAGAGTGCTATGGAGCTAAGAATATAGATACTTAAGACATTTATTTACCCTCAAGGGGAGTTATCATCTGCTGGAGAAGTTTATGGTTTTAACATGGGGATTTTCACTTTAAAAGTCATTTGGTTCATTTTGAATCAGAATACATCCAACCACTGAGGTTGCCTACTTAGAGGATCAAATTGCTGCTGTAAATCTTGGATACAAATATATTCCTCTTAATAAAATAAGTTCACCTAAAATTTTAGGAAAATGACAAGGCAATTTCTGAGGTGCCAAGTGAATACATCAGGTAAGTAAGCAAGTCTACTTCCTAGAAAGATTGCCTCCTGACTAGTAGAGTGGAGGGCTTAGCGTCTTAGTGATTTATTCCTGAATTAAAACTAGATTATATATATATATATATATATATATATATATATGTACTTTACTTTTGTAAAAGGAAAACATTACTGTTACACACTGACACCACATAGAGTAATATTGTTCCATAATACTCATTACAATAGGGTATTGTTACCTGTTACACTATGTGTGTAGAGTAACAGTGATTGGATATAAGTCTGAAGACCTGACTGCCACTATTGGAATAATTTTGTAACCACTAGCAGAATAATCTTACAGAGCCCTCTTGACCTTTTTAAACTCTAGATTTCTTGTTTATGAAATGTGGTTATATCTAATCTACCTGCCTCATTTGATAGTATAAAGGATCAAATGAGACCTGAAAATGTAGATACTGCATTTTCTCCATACCCAGTAATCAATCCTGCAAATCCGCTTCCAAAATCCCAGTTCACAGAGACCACGTTCAGAGAGAGGGAAGTGATGGGCAGGAGGCTGCACTGCTCTGGCCAATCGCTGTGAGGAAAGAGAAACAAGAGGTAAATTATGTGCTTTCATTGGCTAACCATCCCGCAGAGTCTGAGTCTCAGTGGATCATTAGCCTTTATTACAACAGAAGCAGGTTTTATCAGAATCTTTGCAGCGTATTTCCCTGTTTCTGACTAGGTGTCTAACTCATGAAAGATATTGGACTTCGAAGATGAAAAAGGCAGGGGCCAGGCGCAGTGGCTCATGCCTATAATCCCAGAACTTTGGGAGGCCAAGGCAGGCAGATCACCTGCGGTCAGGAGTTTGAGAGCAGCCTGGCCAACATGGCGAAACCCCGTCTCTACTAAAAATAAAAAATAAAAAAATAAATAGCCGGGCGTGGTGGCACGCGCCTGTAGTCCCAGCTACTCGGGAGGCTGAGGGAGGAGAATCGCTTGAACCCAGGAGGCGGAGGTTGCAGTGAGCCAAGGAGTCACGCCACTGCACTCCAGAATGGGCAATAGAGCGAGACAACGTCTCAAAAAAAAAAAAAAAAAAAAAAAAAAAAAAAAAAAAAAAAAAAAAAAAAAAAAAAAAAGAAAAGAAAAGGAAAGAAAAAAAAGAAAGAAAGAAAAAAAGAAAAAGGCAAACCTGTTTTCAAGGAATATTGCACAAAGGAGATGACCCCTTAGTGGAAGTCAGGGAGGAATAGTTCACAAAACAGACAATGGAAAAATATAGATTTTTTTTTTTTTTCTGAGACAAGGTCTCAATCTGTTGCCCAGTCTGGAGTGTAGTGGCACAATTACAGCTTACTGCAGCCTCGTCCTCCCAGGCTCAGGTGATCCTCTCACCTCAGCCCACCCTTCCCTCCCCTCACCCAACTGGGTACCTGGGACTACAGGTGCATGCCACCATGCCTGGCTAGCGTTTATATTTTGTGTAGATACAGGGTTTCCCATGTTACCCAGGCTGATCTTGAACTCCTGGACTCAAGTGATCCTCCTGCCCCAGCCTTGCAAAGTGCTGGGATTACAGGCATGAGCCACCACACTCAACCTATAGATCTTTATTAGTTAATTATATCAGAGTCAAGATTAATTCAAATCAAGATTAATCAAGATTAATTCAAAACATTAGAAGACATATTTGAACAAATACTGAAAAACTACTCTGATCACCTGATGAGATGCATCAGGCCTCATTTCTTACAGAGCTAAACAACAGATCTCCCAGAAAAATGGAGTTCCTTGTCTGATTTGGGGATGGCTTGGATCTTATCCTCACACTTTCTCAAATGTGAAGTTTCTCATGTTCAGATTTTAAGAATCCTTAAGGAGACAATAATCAAAGTTGCAATGAGACATGAAGAAGAAATAAAATTATAGAAAGAACTCTGGAAAATAGAAACAGCTGGACAACTTCAGGGGAATTTGTAATGAAAGAAGGATGGCAGATCATGATGCGGACTCAAGAAATTAGCTATGTACAGTATTCATTTTGCAGCAATTATGTTACTAATTACTATACTATACTATAAAAGTAGTCTAATGATTATAAAAAGCTAACATTTAGATGCATGTCAAACTGCTGATAAATGTTTTATCAAATTTAAATCTTCCTTTATAATGTCTAATTATAATTTGGCCCAAAACTAAGTGTGATAATATTGAATACTGAATGGATGAAGACTTGTCCTTGACCTTCTTCTATCGCCCCTTACAGTCCTTTACTCCACTGCATCTTTGGACACCACACAAGACCTGACTTTCTTGGTGAGAACCCCGTGGTCCAAACCTCTCCCCACACAATACACTTCATTAGCACTTGGGTTCTGGATCCAACTACTCAATGGCCCTGCTCTCCACAGAGGAAAAGAGCCAATAAATTAACTGCATAAAACTCCCATTAAAGAAGAAAATAGAACTAGTCAAGAAACACAGAAGAATTTAGAGGGCTAAGAAGAGAATGAGAAAAGTCAAAGAAGGGGTGAGATTCAAAAAGGAGATGGTAATTTACTAGGCCAAATGCTGAAGAGTAATGTTGAACAACTGAGGAGTTAGGTTAATTAGAAATGTTGAGCTAAGAAGAATGAGAGGAGAAAAGACAGAGTGCAATACATAGAGAAAAAAGGCAGCTAGTAAAGAAATGGAGATGGGGTTATAATAATAATGATGATAATGACAGCTAATGTTTATTGGAGAGGTTTAGTTGTGTGTCCAGTATTCCACTGAACACTCGGCATGCAGGTATATTATTATCCCCGTCTTAAAGATGAGCAAATCCCAACACAGACTGAATAGTAACCTACACAAGTTGATTTACAACATTACATTCCTGATAATCTGGAACTGATGAAGTTCAAATTCAAATTCAGGTTTGTGCAACAGTTTTGACTACTAGGTTATTGTGCCTCTCTTTCTTTTTAGAGATTTATTTAAGTCAGAGGAAAAAATAGTTTTATCTTTATCTTACGAGAAAAATGAAGTTAGGGTGACATTTTTAGATTAAGACAGGAAAGATAAAATAATACATGTGACCAGATGGGAAGACAGCAGTAGAGATGGAGATTGAAGATACAAAAAGACAAGTTCTAATTGATGGGAACTTGGAAATTATGGGACAAAATTTCCCACGGAACCAAAAAGGGAAAGATTACAAACACAGTTGGGTAAGTTAACTTGAGACATAAGAAAATGAAGAAAATAATCACTGGGCTTGATGAGTAGGAAATAATGTTGTTTGAAATAGCTTTATAACTTAGATTTCACAGAGGAAGTCAGTTGTTAACAAATATCCAGTTATTCCTTTTATGAGTTATGCATCCTGTCAAGTAAAGTCAACAAAAGCATTGCTTGTCATTTCTAATTATTTTCTAGAAACTGATTAAATAATAAAAAACAATTTATCTGTCACTACTCTATTATGTGAAATATTATGTTGCTCCTTTCATCTGAGAAATTATATGCTTCTGTCATCTCTGAATAGTTAGGGCATGTAAATTGGAACTCGTTTGATTCCAAAGGTCAGAAGCTCAACTTGAACTAGCTCCGATCTTTGTGAGTTAGAAGCGATAGTAGATATAGATCCTTTTACCAATGTCCATGTTAAGTTATTCTAACTATCGTGTTTAAAACTGGAGTTAGCTTTGGTTTTAATTAGTTCTCCGGTTTTATTTTTCATAAACAAATAGCAGTATGTGATTAGGTGTTCACATTTCTGGGTACAGTCTTAAGAGTATGTCTGGGTATTTCTAGGTACATCCTCAGGAGTACTTCTGGTTATTTCTGGATATATCCTCAAGAGTCAGCTTCCCTCTACTTCCCATAAAGTACTAGGAAAATACTCATAATAAATTTATCTTGGCCAGCAAGACTCTTCTTGCTACAGGCCTGTCTTCATCTGGATTAGCCATGGTGATCTCAGTGAGAACCCCGCCTACAGAGTCACAATGAGTGAGCTGAGGAATAGGAAACTTCAGCTCCACCTCATCTGCTGACACAAGCTTTTGTGCTATCATTTCATCTTTCATGGCTGATTTAAGGGAGGACTTGCTTCCTCTCCAGCCCTGAGGAAGAATATAGACATTTAGACATTCTAAAACATAGACATCATATGTTTAAGTTATATCCCTCAACTTTAAATATTCTAAAGGTATTATCATAGTTCACACAGCTTAAGGATATTTTTCTCCTCGTTAATGAAAGGAGTTTGCAAAAGTAATTAGTGAATAGTTAGAAGTAAAGCAGAATGTAAGGACACTATCATTATAAGTAGAATTTTGGAAATACGTGTACAAGGAAGGAAGGAAATATAGACTTAAAGAATTATATTTATGTCTAATTTATTGTGTGCAGATCTCAGCCAGGGATACAGAAAAGATTAGATTCATTACTGAGAAAAAGTCATACAAGGGAACTTTACTATTGATCTCCAGATTAATAGAACACAACACACCAAACATATTCTTCAACCACCTGAATTGCTTTAAGGACTAAAAATAGTCCTAATGGATGTTTTTCAAGCATTTCGTGTTCTCTTCTACTCCATTGATTCAGATTCACGTTCAACTGATTCTGAACATTTAGTGAACATCCAGATTCAATATTTACTAAATGACTACTTGGTACTGGGCACTTTGCTAGATACTGCTGTTACCTCATTCGATTCTCACTTCAACTCCAGAGGAGTCTCATTATTCTCAGTTTGAAACTGCCATTGCAAAATTATAGCTGAGACAGTGAAAGAGATCTGAACTTATCAATTTCATCTTGCTTCTAACCTCCAAGCTGTCCTTGTTCATTCCTGGGTGTACGCTGAACTAATTTTGGGAGAAACTTATTTTATAGTTTGAGACAAAGATGATAACAGCCCTTTCTCAAAACAAACCCCCTTCTTGCCTGGGGACCAGAGTGCCTTTGCAGGGATAACAAGTTAGTCAAAAGATTAGAAATTATGGTTTAGGAGTCATGCAGCGGGAGACTACAAGATTCTGACCCTTCCCAAATTTCTCCTGGGGATAAAAATCACTATTGTAAAGCCTGAAACCAATGCTGGAGATATTTTGCCGACCCTGCACTTGATGGATAAACTGGCTCCATCAAATGCACCACCCAGATGGATAAACTGTCTCATCTGATTGGGGAGCCCACTGGCTTCCCCCCACCCACCAAGCTGTCCTTAACAACTCAGATCCCTGAATGCTCAGGGAGACTGATCTGAGTAATAGTAAAACTCTGGTCTCCTGCACATTTGGCTTGGTGTGAATTACTCTTTCTCTATTGCAATTCTCGTCATGAAAAATTAGCTCTGTCTAGGCAGCAGGCAAGGTGAACACATGGGGTGATTACAATTTTACAGAGTCTTAGAGAAATTAAGAATCTAACCAAAGGTCACATAAGTGGTGAATGGGATTCTGGAGTTCTGGCATTCTAGTTCAGGTTTTTTCTGATACCATACTTTGTGTCTCTTCCACTGACTGCACTGTCTTCATTTTATCAGAGTCAAATGAGCAGCAGTGACATTCAGATACTAAAGAGCAGTGGGAGAAAAATACTCTTTCTTTGTTAATTTTAGTTTTATGAACAAACATTAAGTAGTCTGCATAGAAACAATAGATAATAAAGTCACCTATAATTTCAGTAGTCATTAGGCATGACATAAAACCGTCTGTTCTTTCCCATGTCAATGCATGTGTGTGTATGTGATTTTTGTAGTGTAAGCAAGTTTTCTGTGTTGCAGAAAGGTGTGAAGGCTGAAACACAGCAGGTTTGAATTGCAGAGTGTATAAGTGTGGGCTATCTCCCTTCCCCCAGAATTTTATTTACTCATCAAAAGCCCTAGCTAGCATGAGTTTGAAGACAGCTGTGTCTTTGAAGAAGCTCCAACATACACTGACAATATCAGAGCATCATGTAGCCATATGGATCCTAAAGATAAGTGTTCTTTCTACACAGCCTGTCCTAATCAATATGCTATTTGCCAAATCCACATGAAATGTCCTTTGGCAAATACAAAATTATTTTAGGGAAACGTTGGATGGACACATGTTGGTATTTTTAACTTTAAAATAGAAGTATCAAGTGAAGTATTAAACAGGAAAAATCAACTATCCTTAAACACATCTCCCTAATAATAAAGTTAATTTCATTTTTTGTGTATTCTCTTCCTGGGAACATCGCTGTTGTTAGAGTGCATCACTTTGACTCACATGGTCTCTTCTTATAAATGACACTTTGTGAGAGTTGCAGTGGCTGATCTTATGGTTTATTTTGTCAGACTGTGGCCCTTGGCAGTACAATTGCACAGTGTTTGTCCTTTTATGCAATCCCTGATAGTGCTTGGATGTTCAAACAAATATGCTAATAATAATGCAAACATGCTAAGGAGGAACTATTTCTCTCTATCCCCGGCTTTCACCAGTCATTTCTGGTGCAAAAGGAAGAACCCAGGGACTGCTTCCTGATTACGTATTTGCAGTGTCTTAAGCAACTGCAACAGGAAGGCATGAGACTAGGCCCTATTTCCTATAATATGTTATGTTTATCGCTCCATTGCTCCTATCATAATCCAGCTTTTAGCTTTTTACATTTTTAAATAAATCCCTCTTTTTTAAGAAAAAAGAAAAAATGCCGGATGCGGTGGCTGACGCCTGTAATCCCAGCACTTTGAGAAGCTGAGGCGGGTAGATCACGAAATCAGGAGTTGGAGACCAGCCTGACCAACATAGTGAAATCCCATCTCTACTAAAAATATAAAAATTAGCTGGGCGTGGTGGCATATGCCTGTAATCCCAGCTACTCAGGAGGCTGAGGCAGGATAATAGCTTGAACCTGGAAGGCGGAGGTTGCAGTGAGCCGAGATCATGCTCACTCCAGCCTGGGTGACCGAGCAAGATTCCGTCTAAATAAAATAAAATGTGACATCAAAAACTATATATCTACTGCTGCCTGCAAAAGCAATGAAAAACAAAAAAGACATAGTAGTATTTCTTCCACTGTTCATTAGGCTTCCTTCTACTATAGACCAATCTTTCGAAGATTGTTTTTCTCAGAATATGCAGGGAAACAGAGTAATGGCTTCATGAGGGTCTCCATGATAAATACAAAGCTAGAGGGCTTGCCATGTTCTTTATTCACTTCCTCTTCTCCTTGCCCCAGCTCCCTCCATTACTCCTCTTTTTGTCTCTCCCTATTCATTGGTCATATTCTTCCTCCTTCCCTCTCTCCCTATATCAATTTATCTGGACAGGTTTTTAATGTTGTAAGGATATTAAAGAAATAATACCTACATGTTCTGATGACCTCAGAAGGTTCTTTTGAGTTTTCTGGTTCTCTAGTGACCAATTTTTCTCATTCAGTTGGCAAATTAGTTCTCCAGCACAGTAATTATCCGTTGGGCTTCAGGAGGTGAGAGATTCAGTCAGTGATTTTTTTTTCCAAGATTAAGGTTGAGAATATGTAGTGGCTTCTTGCTGGAAGGAAATATAAACAACTTGGACAATTCCATCCTTGGACAAGTAAAAGAGCAGCACACATGCATATGTGTGCATGTGTATGTCTGTGTGTGTGTGTGTGTGTGTGTGTGTGTCAGAAGGGATGGTGGTGGTGGGTGATCTTAACAGGGCATTTAAGGTCTTCTGTAATCTTTCCCAAACTACCTTTTCACTTTTTTTTCACTTTTGCCTCCTATAACTCCCTGATATATATATGTATATATATAATATATGTGTGTGTATATATACACATATATGGGGCCTATATATACACATGTCTATATGTATATACACACATGTATGTGTATGTGTGTATATGCACACATGTGTATGTGTGTATATGCACACATGTATGTGTATATATGGGGCCTATATATGTGTATATATGGGGCCTATATACATATATGTGCATATATGTGTGTGTATATATGTGTATGTATGTACATATGTATATATATGTGTGTGTATATATATACACATACACACACACACATACACACATAGCTTTGTCTCAAGGTAAATTGAACATCCTTCTTTTCCTTTAGTAAATGGGACATTGTTTACATGTCTTGGTTTGTATTCCCTTCCCACTGCCTGGAAAGTGCCACCCCATCCCTTAAACTTAATAGGCATACACACATGCCTCCTCTGCCAGTGAAAATGGATCTATGTTTTGAGGCCCAGTCCTAGGTGCATCTCTCCCTTTAGCTTCCTTGAGCAGCTCAGCTTACTCCATCCCGCTCTTTCTCCTCTGAACACCTGTTACGCTTATCCTGTGTCAGGTGAGAGTTAATCTCCATAATGAAAACAAACTGGCTCTGAAACCAAATGCGATGCTCTCGATAAAACTCACCAGACTTTGAAAAAGTGTGTGATGTGTTTGCACACATGCGCGTGTGTGTGTCGGTGAAGAAGCTGAAGGCAAGCAGATACATGGCTGAGAGAGTCTGGAGAAGAGGTGATGAATACAGAGAGAATAGATAGAGAAAAGTGATGAAAATAAAATGTCACCTTCCAGTATTGATCATGTATCTTACAGAAACCCGTTTTCACTAGTCTTCTCACATGCTAGATATCCCTCACTCTACTTCGGCTTTCATCCTACAGTTGTTAGTCTTATAAATGCCAGAAATGCACCAAGACCTCTCCAACTCTAATTTCGTATTTTTAAACTATCTTCTTAATTTGGAGAGACCACTCACTACACACATAAACAGGCACATACAGGTTCTACACTCAAAATACCAACATGTTCAGGAAATTGCATTTAACTTAATAAATGCTGCTACTTTGGGCTCCAGCCGTATCCTCTTGACCAAAACAAAAAACTGAATAGCTTATGTTGTTCTCCCTTCGACTTTCCAGGCTTTTCCTGAAAGTCCTAGCTTCTTCATATTAAAACAGTTCCAGACAGTTCCTGTGTCATCCTGCAGTCTGCACATACACTGAAGACTTCAACACAACAAACAAACCCCAAGTTCTTTATTTCTTTTTTTACCTTCGTTTTCTAATACTTTATATATATATCCCTAGACTGTAGTAATTATATACTCTGTAAGCAACAGGAATGTGAAAAAGCCATTTGAGGACCCAATTTTGCTTCTATAACAAAGATATGTTTGTGATTAGATAATAGAAAAATTGTAGACCTTACAATACTTTTTCCAGATGAAATCCTAAAGGTATTCATGTTATATATTCATATTTATATATATTCATGTCCACACATGTCAAATTTATGATTATTGATAACTTGTGGTTTTCAGATTAAAGAACTTTGAAATTAACATTGAAAGTATAACATTATATTAAAAATTACAGATAATACTTTTAATAAAATGATAAAACCTTCCTTCCCTTTTTTTCTTTCCTTTCCAATTTTCCTTTTCTTCAACAAATATTTAGTATCTGCTACACAGGTGTTTGATGCTGTAGGGCCTGATGAACCACAGCGTTTTAGGCCCAGAGCTATTTTAGATGGCAGAGACAGACCCCCTGCTTCAGAATACCATGTATTTGTTTCAAGTTACTTTCCCACTAGAGAAAGAAACATTCCACCTTCATTATTGAAATGGCTTAGCTTATAGCCTGGGGCTGGCTTATTTATTTTATTAATGTTCTGACCAAGACCAGAAAGCTCTGCTAAGAGAATCTCTGCCTCAATGAGGTTTTCACTCTAGGTTATATATTGTGAATACAGATATAAAGCCATTACTTGGGTGTGAATGGATAAAACAGAGTCAACAGAGTGAGCCTGGAAAAAGAGCAGAGAAAGGAGAAATGTGAGTTCATTAAGGGAGGGAGGATTGGTGGAAAGAGCTTCTGTATACTCTTCCTTTGCCATGTGGAATCTTGAGTGATAGCAGTTGGATCTTGATAGATGGAAGAGAGAATGATCTCTAAGCAATAACATAATGAAAAAGTTGTGCCGACATAATTATCATTTACTTTCAGCCTCATCAATACTTCACAATTTAATTTGTTTCAACTCAATAAACATGTATTTTAAATGTATTATAGACCTCTTTTGGGTCTGTGAGAAACAGGTAAAAAAAATGAGAAACTGGCTTCAGAGAGTTTACTTGATGGGCGAGGGAGTCACAGCAGACTAATTACATAGATATCATTATTGTTTGAAATATCAGATGTATCATTCCCAGAATAATATATACAACATGTCTTACTGTTTCACCCTAAAATGGAAATGCGAGCTGCCAGTTAATGAGTGGTGATACAACTAGAACACTGAGTGAAATTAGAATAGAAATAATGTTTACCTACTTTTTCTTCAATCACATTTTGAGTACAGTACATTGGAAATGTTTTATTTCCTTTTGTAAAAATAATGGCTCTAGGAGCCTGGGAAAGAATGTTCTAGAGCAGTTTCCAAACTTATCTGACAGTAAAAGCTACCTACTAAGTACAGATTTCAGGGTACTCCTGGAGATGCTGGTTCTGAGGTTCTAGGGTAAGCTGAAGAAACTATACTTTTACAGGAGATTCTATCTTAAGGAAAATTGGGGAAATTGCTATTTAGGAGAAATTACAACTGACCAAAGAAGAATGAAAACACAAAGAACTATTTGCATGAGTAAAAAAAAAAAAAGAAAAAAAAACACCTCCTAGATGCCTTATGTACATTATACAAATTGTACCTACATTGGCAACATTGCAGATAAATACAATATAAAAATAATTCAAAATATTCTGTCCATTTATCAAGATATTTCCAGCAAATGTAAGTCTCTGATTGAAAAGCAGATAGAGTTCATTGCAATTATGCAAATATATGCATCATATTACAATTTTAAGCTGATAAGTAAGCTCTGGAAAAAATAAAAGTGAAAACATTCGGCCAGGCAGGTGGCTTATGCCTATAATTCCAGAACTTTGGGGAGCCGAGGTGAGCAGATCACTTGAGCCCAGGAGTTCGAGATGAGTCTTGGCAACATAGTGAGAGCCTCATCTCTACAAAAAAAAATTTCAAAAATTAGCTGGGCATGGTGGTTTGCACCTGTAGTCCCAGCTACTTGGGAGGCTAAGGTGGGAGGATCAATTGAGCCGAGGAGATGGAGGCTGCAGTGAGCCGTGATCATGCCACTGAACTCCAACCTGTGCAACAGAGCGAGACCCTGTCTCTAAAAATCAAAATACATACAATGCTTAAAATTAACCAAAATTATTTTAAACTTAATCCAGGATTCTAAATTCTACTTAGAGTTATCAAAAATCGTTTTTTAAAGCTCATTTCTGTTCTTTAATAATAAGCATTTTCTTTTTCTTTTAAACATCTTGGAGTATAGATTTTCTTTTCAGTTTTGGAGGATGGGACTAGAACTACTGATAGTCCTAAAAAAGGCCAAATGTTTCTGAAAACTCAGATTTTAATGTTCTAGCTCATACATAATATAATGAGGATTGTATTGTTTACTTGTAGGGTTTTTTTTTTTTTCTAGTTTTGGTTTTAAAGAATACACATAAAGGCTCAAATTCTGTGTTTAGAAGGTGCTCCAGAAATTTAAATTTCCCACTTCTTGAATCACTGTCATCATCATCATCACGATATCATTCTCATAGTTAGGCTTTGTTAATTGCCTCCTTTGTGCCAGGGATAATGCAAAGTCTGTGGGTGATGTGGAGATGTTTCCATTCTCCCAGGGAAGGATATACTAACTAGAGTGTAAGTTACAATGTGATAATCCATACTATGGAAGTTCACAGAGGGGAGGGATTGCAATGGAGGGCTCTGCAAGAGGGAAAGACCCTTTGGAGAAAGTGGCTTCTGAGCTGCCCTTCAAAAACTTTAAATAAAAATGCTTTATTCTCAACAGTTACTAACCTTCCCTAGAAGCATCGCTGTTACTCTTCATTAATTATTTGGTGATGTGGAATGATTAATGTTTAATTCTGTCTTATGGAACAGATTTTCCCAAGGTTCAATTAAATTGTTTGACTCATTTAAGTATAACTAAATGAAAGTTGTGTAACCGAAAGAAACTGCAAAGCCTCCTCAATATCCATTTACCTTGAATATCATTTCATGCAGATCCATTTACAGACTGACACACTCTAATATCACATCACCTCCCTGTGCAAAATAAAGAGAAGAAATTATTTGATCCATATAATGATCTTTACAATTCAGGCCTCAAACCAGGATAATGTCCGAATAACTGTGGTAAAGTAAGTTTTCCTTAATTATCTAGCTAAATGCTTAACTTTATAGAATCAATAGATGGTTATAAAATACACACATAAATAACAGAAAAAGAAGAAAATGCAAGGCAAGGAAAAGAATTTATTTTGTACATTAAATAGTTCTGAAAGCAGGTACTACAGGGAGCATTCTAGTATACTTTTATATTCTAAAATAGAAAAATAATCCATAGGAAAATATTCATCCTTTGCTTCACGTCTCTATTTCTTTTTCAAAAAGTCAAATATTATTTTCTTGCATTCTCTTTAGATTTTGATGTCTAGCGACTGAACGGAAGAATTGCAAAATCTATACATTATAATAAATAATTTTCTTTGCTCCATATATTCAGTAATAGAAGTATAGATGAATGCAATAGAAAAAAGTATAAAAAATACAGACTCATTTGACCACAAATCACAAACATCATGATAACCATAGCATCTTAAATTTAAAAAAATTCAGTTATATGCATACGCAAGAATCATATAATTCTAAAAGGATTTGTTATGAAAAATAGCAGTTCCCTATCACCTCCTTCTATTTATCCCTGTTTAAAAAGCAACTGCTTTCACCTCTTACTAGCCAACTATTTTGATATTTACCTCCATGTCCTAAATAATGTGTTGTTATTCTGTTGTTGCAGTTTTTAATTTTAGGCATTATTGACATTCTGCTATGGAAGTTGAGATTTTGCTTTTTTTCCTTTTCTCTGACCAATAACCCCAACCAGAGACTTACAATCTTTCCTATCTCCTCATCTTCCTGATTATGATTTTACATAATGATTTTGATTAATTTTCAGTGTATATTATTATGACTATTACATAAATACCATTCACAGATGAACTTTTCCTGCATAGCTCTCTTTTCTAAATTGTTTTTGTTTTTTCTTAGTTTTCTAAGTGCTTGCTGCTAAGGTCTGAATGTTTGTCTTCCCCCAAATTTGTATGTCAAGATTTTACCCTTCAAGGTGGTAGTATTTGGGGGTGTGGTCTTTGGGAGGTGATTACATCATGAGCTCAAATCCCTCACAAGTGGGGTTAGTATCCTTATAAAAAAGACCCAAGCCCAAGAGAGACTTTTCACCCCTTCCAGCCTATAATAACACAGCAAGAAAGTCCTGTCTATGCATGAGAAAGTGGGCTCTCACACACTAGTGAGATATTAGACTGGCACCTTGATCTTAGACCTCCCAGCCTCCAGAACTATAAGAAATAAATATCTGTTGTTTATAATCTACTCAGTTTATGGTATTTTATTATAGCAACCTAAACAGACTGAGACAGTATTTCTCATGAATTCTAGTAACTTTCCACAATTCTGTACATTAGCCCTCAAGATGCTCAGATGCAGTAGGTATTCTATTGATGTGATTTTCCTGAAGAGGTCTCTCCCAGTGTCTCCCACTGCTGCAATCAGGCTGCCTCCTATGCCTGACATTCAGTTATTATGCTGGGTTCTTCCTTCACTATCACCCTAGGGATTCTCATCACCTCTTTTCTCTGTATTGAATTGCCTGTTTCCTGTAACACATGTCTTCCTCTTTTTTGGATTCTTCCCTTGTTTTGGTAGAGCAAGATCTCCTTTCATGAGAAATGGCCCACAGTAGGTAAATTTCTTGGAGTCCTGCTTGTCTCATAATGTCTTTATTGCCCCTGACGATTGATAGTTTAGTTGAGCATAGAATTCTTGGTTGGAAATAATCTTCCTCCAGTGTTTGAAAGACATTATTACTCCACTATCTTCCAACTTCCTGTGTAAATGAGAGGTCTGAAATGGTTCTGATTCCTGGTTCTTTGTGTGTGTGATCTATCTTTTTCTCTTAATTCTAAAACTTCTATGATCTCTTTGTCTCCAGTGTTTCCAAAATATCACAATGATGTGCCTTAATGTCAACTGAGGCACAGTCCCACTGTGCTAGGCATTTAGACTAGGATGTCTAAGTTTCAGTTTGGAAACTTAGATTTTTCAAATCTAGGAAAACGTCTTCAAAAATATTTATTTTCTCACCTCTGTTTTCTCTCTTTTCTTTCTAGTATAGGTATACTAGACCTCCTGGATTAGTCTTTTGTCTTTTTGGCCACTTTCTGATAATTTCTTTGACTTTATTTTCTAATTCTTCTATTGAATTTTTTCTTTCTTCTTTCATAGCTTTGCTTTACAAGACCATTTTCGATGATTGTTGCTGTTCTTGACAGTTCCATTTCTTATAGTACCGTGCTCCTATTGTAGGGTGGCAGTATCTGGCAATGTTAGAATTTTTTTTTTGAAGTTTCTCTCTCAATGGATAGTTTTTATTATTCTCCATATTGTTTTTTGTTTTGTTTTGTTTTCCTGTTTATGAATATTCACCTCCATCTGTCATGTAAGAGCATTTTCTCATACCCGGTAATCATTAGTTATGTGCTCCTTTTTAAGAGCGGAGCACTAAAATGCTGACTGGATACTCTGAGTGCATGGTTAGGGCTTGACTATGATCTTCCCTGTAGGGTGAACTGGTTGGAAAAAGTCAGATATCAGTCATCTTTTATTTATGTCCTCTTGGAATGATCAGATTTCTCAGAGAAGATTCTTCCAATCCTCTCCCTAGAGAGAGAGAGACACTGGCTGCTGATGCAGAAAGACACCTGAGGTCTCAGCTTCAAATGTGTCCTCATTCATTTCTTCCCGCAAAATTGCTATTATAAAAACTTCAAACATACAGAAGAGTTGAAAGAATAGCACGACAACTACCCCTGTATCCTCCATCTATATTCAACAATTAAGAGTTTACCATAGCTGTTCTCTTTCTCTCTAAACCTTTGAAGCTAGAGTGTCATCATGGACTTCACTCTTAAAATATTTCAGCATATATCTCCTCAAAAATAAGAACATTTCCTATATAACCACATGTAGTATTGTCATATTTAATAAAAAATAACAATAATTTTTATCACTTAATGCCTAGTTCTTATTCAAATCTCTAGTTGTCACAAAAATGCACTTACTTTTTTGTGTGGTACCACTGCTGTAAACTATGCTCGGCATTCCCAATTCCAGACTTTATCTTTTTCTCCCCTGATAATAAATCTATAGTCTTTTGCTGGGGCTGGGGTAGGGACAGTCATTTAGCCATGTAGAGTTGGGGAGGGTATCTGATAGTTCTTAATTTGCAATTACCTCCTACCACCACAAGCACCAAACACACATAATTTTATTTATTATTTATTATTTATTATATTATTATTATTATTGAGGCAGGGTCTTGCTCTGCTGCTCAGGCTGGAGTGCAGTGGTGTGATCTCAGCTCATTGTGACCTCTGCCTCCTGGGCTCCAGCGATTGTCATGCCTCAGCCCCCGAGTAGCTGGGTCTACAGGTGTGTGCCACCACACCTGGCTACTTTTTGTATTTTTAGTAGAGATGGGGTTTTCCCATGTTGGCCAGGCAGGTCTCGAACTCTTGACCTCAAGTGATCCACCCAGCTCGGCCTCCCAAAGTGCTAGGATTACATGTGTGAGCCACTGTGCCGGGCCCCAAACACATACACCTTTAATCTCACTGCCAGCTGGACTTGGTGCTGTTATTTCCTGAATGAGCTTTTTGGGGATTCTGTATGACACATTGAATCAATTTTGCCATTTCTCATTGCTAAATTAAGGTTCAGTTTTCTCATGTCTGTTGTGTTGAGGTTGACCACAGTATTTATTGTTCAAACCAAAACATATTTGAAAGTACTGGGGCTCAGGAAATGATATCCTAAAGTATGAAGCCTTGGCATGCTGAGCACTTTGAACCAAAGGAGATTGGAAGGACTCAGAAGCAAAGTCTCTCTGTGCTCTCCTGTCTCTTGCCTCTCCTTCCCTGAGGCAGGTCACGAAAACTAGAGCTCCTCTTCCCCAAAACTAGTCATAAAACCCAGAAATACTACTCTAATCTTCTCCTGCTTTTTTGTGTAGCAGCTGGCCATAAAGAAGTTATCTGACCTACCAAGTCTGATAGTAGATTGTAGGTCTACCATGTCTGATTGTAGATTATAAGACTATCATTCTAAAAGAGGTCATGCCCTATACCCACAAGGAAGAAATGCTACACAGAGAGGCCAAGAAGAATCTGAACAGACAGTCCTTGTTGGGGTTTTCCCTCTCAGCCTATTATCATTAGACATGATCGTACCATTAGACAATATCTATTATTGTTGTCATACCCTTTTTGTCCAGTTACATTTCTATATGGCTGTCCATTCTTCATTTAATCTAATCATAAAAATGGACAGTTTTACCTAGGTCTTTGTGTGTTCATTTCTGAAGTTTCCTGTGTCAAGTAAAACTTTTTGATTAAGTAAATGTGTTATGCTTCTCCTTTGTTAACCAGTCTTTTGTTATAGGAGTGTCAGCTGTGACTCTTATGATGGGTAAAAATATCACATCTTTTCCACTCCTACAAAAGTAAAAGTTGGTACTATTATAAATTATGTCAGGATTATTAAAGGTGATAAACTAGGCTTGTCAGATCAGCATATCATCATGTTAGGAAGCGTTTCTTACTTATCTGCTTTCCAGCTTCAAGGTTTTTTTCTTATGACCCTCTCACCTGATCTCCCATCCTTGCAGCCTAGATATTAACAAACAAACAAACAGACTCTTTTCTGTTGTTTTATGGGGTTTTGTGAGTAAAAGTAATTGTATGTGTGCAATGAATATATTATCTTTACCCCAATTTAATTATCTTGAACTTTGATCACTTTGTATTTGTACCACATTTTGTTATTTTAATGTTCTTGAACACCTTGTTTCATAGAAAATAATATCTCTAATGCTTGTTAAAAAAATCCCCACAGTACCTATAGTGAAGTATTTTATGTGTTTAAAAAATACCTGTTTATTTTATTTGATTAGAGCTCACTTTCACTATTTCAAACACAGAATACCAAATAAGTGTCAAGTAAATTAAAATTAGAAGGCATATAAGGGTTTTAAAATAGTTTTAAATTGGATTCTAGTGCTTACTGTTCCCTATACCTGAAATACCTTCTCTTCATATCTCTGTGAATATCATACTCATTTTTAAAGAACCACATCAAATCTGCCTCTTTTAAATCTTTGATAATTTCCTCACAAAAATAATAATTTCCTTTTCCTCTAAAATCTTGTGACACTCGCAATTCACATTATTTGAGGCATTTATTCCATGCATCTTATGTATTTCATTTCCCCTAGTGCAGTGGCTTTCACATTATTTTGACTGCAACTCACTTTAAGACATCTATTTGGCAGGGCTCAGTGGCTCACTCCTGCAATCCCAGCACTTTGGGAGGTGGAGGTTGGCAGATCACTTGAGGTCAGGAGTTTAAGACCAGCCTGGCCAACATGGCAAAACCCTATCTCTACTAAAAATACAAAAATTAGCCAGGTATGGTGACGTGCACCTGTAATCCCAGCTACTCTGGAGGCTGAGGCAGGAGAATCACTTGAACCTGAGAGGCAGAGGTTGCAGTGAGCCGAGATCGTGCCGCTGCACTCCATCCAGCCTGCACGACAGAGCAAGAATCTGTCTCAAAACAAAACAAAAAAACAAACAAAACAAAAAACAAACAAAAAAACGCAGACGTATATTTTATATTGCAACCTAGTATGTATATATGTATATAACTGTACACACACACACGTATACACACATCACATATATTACTGAAATAAGAGTGCCCCACAAAAATATTTCCTCTTGCTGAGACACACTCTGATATTTTCTAAATTATTGTATTTTATTTTTTAAAAAGTGCTGCTGGATTCCCTCAAGATTTATTTCTTGACTCTCTAATGACTTGTGACCCCACAGTTTAAAAAACATTGCTCTTTTGCAGGACTTCTTAGTTGCGATCCATGTATATAATTCACAGGTCCATGGATGGAATAATAATTATATCTCTATTCTCCTAACCTCTACTGAAATTTAGAATTTGATTTTATTGTGAATGTAGGTAACAAACTGTGGTAGTACTGGCTGTATCTACAACTTTGTCACCAACATTAATCACAGATATTTTCATATCACATTATGCATATTGTAGGTATCTTGGAATATCTCTTATACTCATCACCATTTTGGAATTATTGACATTAGGAGACCTGCTGTTAGACCTTGTTATTTATGCATTAATGAAAAAGCCCACCTTATTAGATCACAAATTTGCTTTGCAATATTTTAATAACTGTATTTCCCTACAGTTGGTTTCCTTTGTAATCTATGTGTTTTATTTTATACCTTTATAAACATTCTGAGAAGGGTTTCAAGGGCTTCACCAGACTACCAAAAGAGTGCTGTTCAGAAGATCAAGACTCCCTGCTAGAACACTAAAGCTTTCCTGGAGCAAATATCTGTCTCAGCATCTTTAATACAAAAAAGGCTCAATAAATATTTATTGAACACTTTATTTCTCCAGGTTACTTAGGGTAACTAGAACCTAGGAAAATCTAGTCAGACATAAGTCAAATAATGTTATGCTGAAAAGCTAATTTGATAATTTATCGAGAAAGAAGTAGTTGACTAGGTGCTCTAGACTAGTCAATTGCATAAAACGTTCTCATCCTAAGGGCTTGCTACTCCTAGGACTTTAAATTATAGGGCAAATTATAATTCAAGGTGATTAGACAAATAAATAGTTAAGTGAAAAGTAAAAAATTATTTCTTGGGCCTCTGTAATAAAAAACGTCACTGTGTGATATATATCAATAAAACACATGACCTCTCTGCAGTAAGGAATTTATTCACTGCTTGGGGATACAAATGAATATTAAATAAAAACAGTGTAATAAGGGCAGGCACCAGTGTTTCAGGTCATAACAAACAGTGTAGTCTGGTCAGAAGGTTGAGTTATGAAAGAAAATAGTGGGAAATAAAGCTTGAACTACATCAACTGGGTTTGATTATGGAAAGTTTTGAATGCCAGGCCAAGGAGGCAGGACTTTATTTGACGAATATGTCAGACCTATGGGATATTTTTGCATCAAAGAACGGACATGATGAAGATAATGTTTTAGGAAGCTTCTTCTGAGAGCGTTATACAGGAGGTGCTAAAGGACACATCAGTTACAATACCCAACATGCTGCTTCAGTTGTTACTTTCTCTCCCTATTTTGAATCTTGTACTTGTAAATTCTTGCTAGATACTTCCACCAGAACCTCAATACTGTGCTTCCAAAACCATACTAGTCTTCTTAACTTGTAAATCTGCAACTCCTGACTTTCCTACTCATGTAATGGCACATATGTTCTTAGAAATTGGACCATCTTTGATGTCTCCTTCTCTGTCACCCACATGTAAATCATTCCCTTCTTCTAGTTGATTCCATTATGAGCCTATTTACAATTCATGTATCTTCAAAATACACATATGTTAACCCAGTGATAGAAGACTGAATTTGGGATCACAAAGTAGAATTTTTAAAAAGGGAAATCTTACCTTTTGTTATTTGCAGTAAAAACAGAACCGTGCATGCCAACCTTGCACTCTGTGATCTTCCAGCCCTCAAGAGACTGAGTTCTCAGGCTGTACTAATGAAGTAATCTATGTCTTATCTCCTTCTGATTTCTACCCTTAACTCCTGAAGTGGCCAAATTATCAGTGCTCTGTTAAGGTAGATTTGGCTAAGTAGTTAAGGCTCTTTTTAGGTAGGGAGTAACTAAATAAAGAAAGTATATGCTATTCTACACACATATTTATGTACATAAAGAAGATGATTGGGGGAACAAACAGTTTTAAAAGTTTTGTTTATACTTTTTATGTGGTTGAATTGTTAAGTGCTGATTGCTACATTCACCATTTTTCCATTTTCCATCTTAGTCTCTTTTATTGTCTATTTGTGTGTTCTCAATCTCCCAACCTTTCTTTGACTGATTTCCAGGAAACATCTGTTTTAACTGACTTTTACTCTGGAAGCATCTAAATGTCATTGGTCTCTAAGATCCTTCTGAGACATATAGGATCTCAGCATTTTATAATATTGAAAGGAGCAGGTAATTTTTCAACTAAATCAAAATACGTAAAAGCTTGCTCATGAAATACCACCAACTTAGACAAACAGTTCTCTTGGGTATCTTAAATATGATTTGTATATGAGATAAAGAACAAACGAGATAGCCAGAAGGGGTTGGTTCCTTTTTTAAGGTCTGCTTGTTCTCTTTCACCATAAGCAAACAGAGTATCAGATCTTTATCAAGGCAGGGACTTGAGCTGCCTAGAGTTTCTGGTTTAGTCAACTTTTTAGGAATGGGAGAACTCATGTTAATTGTGCAGTTTAGGCCCTAGTGACTTGCTGAATAATCCAAGGATCTGCAAGGCAAACAAGTTATCCTGTGTGTGGTCAGTGCTTTATAGATTTTATTGAATTGGGAGATTCGGTTATAGCAGGGTTTCTCAACCTTGGCACTTTTGACTTTTTAGGCCAAATAATTTTTGTTGTGGAGGGCTTTCTTGTGCACTGTAGGATGTGAAAGAGCATCCCTGGCCTCCACTCATTAGGTGCCAGTAGTACTTCTCCAATGTGACAAGCAAAAAGTGTGTTCACACAATGCCAATTTCACCCTGGGGGGAAGTCTGCCCCAGGTTGAGAATTACTGTATTATAGTTAATGGGTAGTTGATGGTGGTTAATTAGCCTAAGCCTTAAAAGATTATATATATTATATAATTATTATATATTAAAGATTATATATTATACATGCTTTGACTTTTCCTATATTCTTTCTTGCCATTTTTGGCATATGTTATACTTTTTAAGTATGGTGACATTTATCTATACTAGTTTTATTTTATAAATTATTACTTTCTTATACTTGTCTATTGAGTTATAAGAAAATTTTCTCTCCTCTTTTTCTCATTATATTTAACAGATAGGTGGAAAAATGTCTACCAGTTCTTTAAAGGTCAGCTCTATAGAATTTCTATTTATTTCATCTGGAGTCTTAGAATAGGAAAGAATCAACATAAATATAGAAAGTCAGGCAAAGAAGCTAATTTATGGGAAAAGTGAGTTCTATTTTGTGCAGGTAAAATTGGAAGTGATAGAATATCTAACTAATATGTCCAGCAACTACTTGAGAAGAGGTTGGGAAATAGGTTTGGGAGTCAACAGTATAGTTGAAAATTAAACTTGCCCAAGAGAAAAATGGAAAAAGCTCAGAGTACTGAAGGATTAAACCTTAACATGAAACCATGGAAATTAAATTCAAAAAGACAAAAGAACATTTATAGAGTGAAATAGTAAAAGCTAATAATTGGATGATAATTAGATGAATGGGAAGCCTACCACGGGGGTATTAATAAAGCTCCAACTGCCAGAGAAAAAGGCAGGCAGGAAGGCAGGCAGTCAGTCAAGGAAGGAAAGAAAGAGAAAGAAAAAAGTAAAATTCTTTGTACTTGCACATTCCAAAAAATCATTGCAGGGACTTGGTGGAAAATAAGTGGATGGGTCTGTGAGTTTGGGATGAGAGGGATAGACGTAGCTTGATAACTTCCTAGATTTGAGACAAGCATGTATTCTAATATAACTTCTTTGGCTGTGATGTACTGAGGATCAGCTGAGGGATACCTCAGCTGTTTCCTATCCTGAATAAAAGTTCCTGGAATAAGAGGAAAAGGGTGTCCAACATGGTAAAGAATGTCAATTTATCCCTACCCTTCCGTTGCCCCTACTTTCTTTTAAACTTGCATATTAATCATTTGATACTGTTTTTGGGTGAGATAAATATTTGCTTCCCGCAATAGGTGAGAGATGAAAGGATTTTATTGTCATATATTAAGAGTAGCATCAGCAGATAAGTGGAACTGTTACCTAATTACTGCCAGAAAAGGCAGTTCAGGGTGAACACCTTTAAAACCAAAATTATCACCCTTTGTATAATTTCTCTAACATCAAATTGACTTATATCCAAGAATTACAGAGTGGGTGAAATCATTCAGTTCTTTGGGACTACAATTAACATACAATTCAACTTAGAAGGTTCATAAGGAAATTCCGCGGCTCAAAATTAGGCGTTAGGTGGGCATTTTACTGAGGGTTTTTTCCCTACGGCCACATGAACAATAAGTAACACCACCTTTAAACATTTTTCACACTAAACATTATGCCATGTTCCAAGGCACAGACCATTGCAGCCTCCGTCCCCTCAGCGGCGTAAAGACTTGGAATGGGCATGCTGCCCGTTACTTAGTATTGAGAAGTGGTCACTTCTTGCTCTTAGGTGAGTGTAAGCGACTGCCTTCCCCACTTTCGGTGAACCTCAGGACTTGGAGCGTCTGTGGGTGCTCCTCTAACGGAGACAACTCCTCCCTTCCGACTCCATCGCAGAGAACCCAAAGTTCGAAAGCAACAGAACGAAAACCAACGAAACACTCTTCAAGTGAGGAACCCGGCAAGCGGCGAAATTCTTGCTGAAGGAAAGAAAAAGCGAAAGGTTTTCCGCTACAACCAATCAGATGAGAGATTCTTGGCTCGCCCCTTTCTATCTACCAATCAACATCTAGCTCGATGGGGCAGTCCATTGATACAGGGAAAGGGTCTTTAAATTTTATTAGTACAGCTTCCCTCACAACCCTCAACCCCGTCATTCTAGGCCATCCCACGAACTGTGCTCAAAAGAGGAAAAGAGTGCAACACTTCCAAAGCTGATCAGTCTCGTGGTGAGCAGCGAAACTACAGACTTCCGCAACAAAACCATGGATTCTAGGAGGGACAAGGAAAGAAGAAAACGGGTTCTGGAAGGCAAACTACAACTCCCAAGGGCGCTTGCGCGGACTCAGCGCGCACGGGACGAGGGGCGGACCACTGTAAGGGGGAATGCGAACGATCACGGGGCTCTTTTGAACGCTAGCCCGCAAGGGGGCGGGACCTGGGGCGGGCGGAGCAGCGACAGCGTCTGCTCCTGCGTTTTGTGGTCTCCTGCCTCCGGCTTCTCCGCCTGCGGCGTCGGAGGGGGCGTGGCCTACGCAGAGGCTGGTGGGGGTGTGGGCGCCGCGGGACGTGGGTGACGCGTCGCTTTCCAGCTCAGCGGTGTGTGAGGTGTCGCGGCCCCGCCGGCGATTGGCTGTTGAGAGGCGAGTACGCGGCGGCCGTTGGTCGCTGGTCTCACGGAGCAAGGCCCCGGGCGGGCAGGGAGGATACGGGGTGGCAGTGGCGGCGGCGGCGGCTTCTGGAGGCGGGCGTGGACGAGCCGGCGGCCGCAGCAGCGGCGGTCCCCGGAGTCCTGTGAAGCGCCCCTGTCCGCGCGGCTGTGGGGCCCTCGGAGAGGGCTGCCAGGACGCGAGCCACTGAGGAGCCGCTCAGCCAGCGCCACAGCCTTTAGGATTATCGGTCCCATCCTCGCGCTCCTGCTCCGGCTCCTCCATCTTGGCTTCGGCAGTGGCGGCTGCCGGGAGGATGTGCCGCCTTCTGACAGGGGGAAGAAGGAGGAGAAGATGAAGAAGCACCGGCGGGCCTTGGCCCTGGTCTCCTGCCTCTTTCTGTGCTCTCTGGTCTGGTGAGTAGCCGCGACAAGGGAGTCCCGTGAGGGGAGTATAGGGGAGGGAGCAGCCCAGGTCACACCCCCAAGTCATCTTGGCTTTTAGGGTCCGGGTTTCCAAGGCCCCCTTGGAAGGGACAAACCGATTACTTCTCGACTCTCCATCTGACTGGTCTGGTAGTGCTCTGTGCGGAGATTTTCGTGGTGTATTTTGGAATTTACAGAGACTCAGTGGGGGAGAGAGAGAGGTGCCGAGGTAGAAGGAACCACCAAGTGCCTTTGTACTCAGTTCTTGTACCCCTTGGAGACGGTGCAGGGTTTGGGGTTGGGTATTCAGATCGATGGTAAGTAAGTTGCTCCGATTTGCCGCCAGTCTTTGTGTTCTTAGTGTGGTAAGGGGATAAAGCACTTCGGATGTGATACGTTCCGGACGTGCGATTTTAAAACTGAGTGGTCATGAAGGTAAGAGTAATGTATAAGCAGTAGTTCTCCTGGACAATTCTCGCACAGTGTTTGATCCCAAGTACACTTGGGCCACTGTTTTTGGAAACTTGGGGGAGCGTGTGTGTGTGTGTGTGTGTGTGTGTGTGTGTGTGTGTTATGAAGCACTTTTTCAGTTGGTTTGGTGGAGAGGGTGTCTTAGATGTAGTGTGTGTAGTAGTTTTTGGTAATGTCCCTTAGTAGTGGGAAGGTAAATACTGTATTTTAAAGGCGGGAAGAATGCTTTGTCCCTAAGGCACCCCCCAAGTTTTACGGAGTTTCCGTTTAATCCCAGGCACTTCTGGAGTTTTTTGAGGAGCAGAGAAAGCTTGTAAGTCGAAAGACTGCTCTCACCGTACTTGGAAAAGCCATTCTTTCCTCCCAGGGAATTTCTTCAAAGATATGTGACAACTGATGACTGAAAACATCTTTCTTTAGTCAAGGCTATTTGCTGTTTGTTATATTAAAATAGAAATTAAGTTTCCTGTTTTGCTTATTTCTGCAGAGCACCAACACTATTTTCATTTTTATGGATGCCTAATGGATTCCAGAGGCACTGAAATTGTAGAGTTGTTGCTCACATAAAATAATACATAAACAAGGGGAAGAGAAAAGTCTCGCCTGGCTGAGGGATTTTGATTGGAAGGATGGTAGAAGTTTTTGAGAACAAAAAAACTTGACTTCTTACCTTTCATTCTGAATCCTTTTAATACCCACCTCCCGTTTTTAGTAAAATCCTCCCCTTTCTACTTACTGTGTTGGGTACGGAGAAGTGCCTGTAAGAGATAAATCCACTTACCTCATTTTAAATTTAAATTTGTAGATACTGAAGCTTGTATTCATTTTCATCTCTTTCTGAGGCTGCCTAGTTATACTCGTAGACTGTATTTTCTTTCCTCTTTTTTCTTGGTCTTGCCCATCTTTAAACCATGTTTTTATTCATCAAAACTTTCTGAAATGGCGAATAAGGAAAAGGTTAACACTTTCATTCAAGTTTAAAAACTAACACCAGTATCTCTGGCTTTTTTTTTTTTTTTTTTAAGTTAGATGGTGTAAATGAAATCAAGCAATAGAATGTGATTCTTACAATCATTTGTAAATTTAAGTTAACTCTGCTTCTATTTCTTTTGGGAATTTCTGGCTCTTTTGATTAAGCTAACCCTCAATATGTTTTCTCACCTTCAATCATTAGCTCTAGTGAAGAGCTAATGAATTTCCCTGTTAGGGAAAAAATAGGTTGGCCCGGTATTGAAAGTAGTAATAAACTTCTGTAAAGTTTTTTAACTCCTAGTGAGGAAAATGGATGTGGAGAGTTTAAGAAAAGAGTGAACATTTTAGGAAACTTTAGCTTAGGAAACTATTGGGTTAGTTTATTTTGAGATTTGTTTAGACCACCAAATTTAGAGACATTTTAATTATTCTTTAGCAAAACGATTAAAAGGCACTAAAATAGGACATTAAGGCTTAAAGGTTTTTTTTTTGAAGGGTGATGATGAATGAAATTGGGGAAGAGGAGTGGTACGTGGTGATGATTGGCAAAGGGTGCGTTTTTTCTTTGAAGACTCTGCTTTCTTGCCAAGTTGAATTTAATGGCACTTAATGGATTTCTAACTTTTGCTGCAATCTGGTGTGGTATTTCTTTTCCCAACAACCCCATTCCCTTTAACAGAAAGGGCTACCAGCAAGTCCTAGGGTTAGATAAAACGTTTGCAAGAGTTGATGAGTGCCTTTTAGTAGCCACTTTTGTCTCTTTTGTTATTCACAAATTGTCTCAAAATTTTGTGATCCATTTGTTTTGAAGATTTTGAGTGCTGTATGTCTATTCTACAGTATTCTAGTTTCTAAGGTTTCCCCTCTCATGCTACCAATATTGCTGGTAAGTTTACTATCATAATTTCATAGATCTTGATTATGTCTCCCCTCTGCTTTTATCTTCCAGCCTAGAGTACTAACCTTAGATTATGTTCACAGAAAAACTATTTCATCTATTCTATGTCATTACTCATTTTTTTTTTGCTGTTTTTTCCTGTTGCATACTTTATGATTTTTGATCAAGTAGAATAGAGTATTCTAGGCATAAATGTGCTATAGCTGCAGCACAGAACAATGATAGCTAATATTTACTGACAGCTGTCTATGTGTCAGGCACATGATGTTTACTTGACAATAGCACCTTTAATCTTTATAAGAGCCCTGTAAGATAGGTATTATTATTAACTTCCTTTTGCATTTTACATGTGAGGAAGTATAGAGGTTAAGTAACTTGGCTAAGGTTAAGCAGCTGTTAAGCTTTGGAGCTTAAATTTGAACTTAGGCAGCACAGGCTCCTGAGTACCATAGTCCTTTGTAGGTCAGAAGGCCTGTATTTTATATATGTGGCTCCATCATTTACTAGATGTGTGTTCTTTGACATGTTATGTAACTTCTTTGAACCTTAGTTGTTATATCCTCAGAATGGGGAAATTGATCCACTCATACTTCACAGGGTTGTTAGGACGATGAAATAATACAAATGAGAGATCTTTGTAACAGTAACAGCGTATTATGTAAATATTTCATCATAACATTATTCAACCACATTTTTTTTCTCATACTTACGGTGCCAGATGTTTTTATGAGCACCGAAAATCTAAGATAGAGGGTCACCAGCTTGTCTTGGTTTTAACACTGGAAGTCGCATAACCTAGGAATTCCCTGCATTAGTTTCCTATGCCTGCTGTAACAAATTGACACAAATTTAGTGGCTTAAAACAACTAACATTTATTACCTTACAATTCTGTAGGTGAGAAGTCCAAGATATGTCTCACAGGGCTAAATAAAATTAAGATGTCAACTGGGCTGGTTCATTTGGGAAGCTCTGAGGGGAGAATATTTCTCTAGAGGCCGCCTGTATTCTGTGGCCCCTTCCTCACATCAGCACTCCAACCTTTTTTTTCATTCCTTATGTCTACTTATGACTGGTCCTCCTGCCTCTCCCTCTTATAAGGACTATTGTGATTACATTGGGTCCACCCAGACATTCCAGGATAATCTCCCTATCTCATAATCCTTAATTTAATCACATCTGCGAAGTCTCTTTTACTATGTAAGGTAACGTATTTAGGGATTAGGATGCAGACATCTTTGAGGGGGGCGCATTATTCAGCCTATACCCTATACCATACTTCCTCAGTCATGGGCAAACTGGGAAAGCTGCATTACCTTCAAGAGGAAAAAAAAAACACAATTAGTGGATATTCTGAGTGTATCCCCTAATTAGTAAAACCTGTGCATGCCCCTTAATTGTTCACACGTTATATACATGTGCCAATATAATAATAGTGTATTAGTGTATGTAATAATAATACAAGTTAGATATTTAAGGAAAATTAGAAAAAAAAAATTTCCGTTAACGGTGCCTTTTGTTTTCATTAAAATAATAATTTTTAATAAGAGCTACGTGATTGACCTACTAGATTATATGACATTGTAGTATAGAAGAGGAATAGCTTCAACTACTTAGGAGCCAGCCTTGTCATTTTCTTGTTGGCTGTGCTTGCATTATTAAATTCTTTGCAGGACTTTTTAAAAAAGCTGCTTCCCGATGTTGTGAGGGTCAGTTCAGTTAAAACTGAATAATTCCTAAGTCTACCTAACTGGGCAAACATAAACCACAGTGAATCATGGTGTGCTGTAAGTAAAACCCATTGTTTGTGAGACTTCCACTCTTTCCCTGGGTTTCTGCCAATCGTCCTTGCTGTTCTTGATGTGTGACCATCTGACCCTTCAGACCAAGTATGAATCCTTACATTAATCTTAGTAAAACTTATTTTTTTTAAACTAAACAAATCTGTTCTTCCTTCACCCCAAAGGATCATCTTGGAGAAGCTTATATTAGACTTTCGGGAAGAGCTTGACATTTAAACAAGTCTTATACATTTGACAAATGTAGCAGGTACTTACAAAGGTCTTTAGGAATAGCAAAGGAAGAATTCATATCTTACTTATGGTTCTGTCACTAACTGTATGTCTTTGGACAAGTTACTTCTGTGAACCTCAATTCTCATCCATAAAATGGTCTGCAGGATGGATAGTTCACGATGAGAGAATTTTGTTGTAGGCAGAGAGAACACTCTTACCCAGTTATCTAGAGCGTGAGTGTATGTGAGCAGGGATGGGAAGAGAAGCTAGAGCTGGGTTTTGAAGGGATTTGATTATCATGCAGATGAATTCTGATTCTAACCACCTGACAGAGGCTGAGCAAGTGAAGTCATTTAAACTGGAGAACAGGAGCATGAGGTCACGTGGATCTTTTAATTAGATCGATGTGGAGGATAAAGTGGAATGTAGGGGACATACTTTGGAGGCAGGAGGTCCTAAGTCGTGGTCCCCCTAGAAGAGAGTTGATATCTAAATCAAGATGTTGGCATTTTTGACCTTAGTAGTAATTTTTCTGAGTATGTCAGACCAGTTTTTATCAATTTGAGGTTTATTTCCTGGTTTGTGATTATATTTCTGTACCCTTTTGCTTTTTCTCTCATAATTGCTGGTCTATTAATATGCATAAGTGAGCAGAAAAAAATTTAAAAACTAGAACAATATATAAGCTGTTTTTTTCTTTTTTGAGGTGATGAATAGAGCATATTGGAAATATATAGATAAAACATATTGAAAATTCCCCAGAAAATCTGGAGGAATTTTTTGCTTGTTTCTGCTTCTGTCTCTTAACTTTAAAGGTTCTGAATCTATTTCTTCTCTGAATAATATTTGAAATAAGTAAAATAATAACATAGTCCCACTTCTCCAAATCATTCGATGCCCTTTTTTTTTCTTTCCTTGAATAAACCAATGAAAGATGACCTTTGCAAAAATGATTTTTTTAATGGAACTTAATGTGAAAGACTGAGGAAAAAAAGTTTATCTTTGCTCTGGGATATATATTCCAAAGAAAGCACCTGGTATTTATATTTATAAGAGGTGTCGGGTCATACAGTGTCAGATTCCCTTCAGACAAGTTAGATGAAGCCAGCTTGCCTTAATAGGAAAAGGTCTGTGAAAGAAGGTGTGTGACATCTTTGCATAACACCTGAACACTGTGTCCAGTAAAAGATGGCAAATAACATGTTTCATGGTGGTCCTTTATGTTATTAAACATTTGAGGATATACTGGAGTGGAAGCAGGTAGTAGGGTTGACAGGCAATGGAAAAAATAAAAGGTATCAGCTCTTTTGAGCATCGGTTATTTCATTTTTCATTTGTTCATGAACTTGTACATTATTGTTGCACTTTTCTCAACAGTCTGAATGGACAAATGAATCAATATGTATAATTAATATTGTTATGCTTATAACGAAAAGGAAACTTATAAAAATTTAAGTGCTTTATTATTCTCAAGTCATCTTCAAATAGAAACACGTGATGCTTTTGTTTAGTAGTTTATGCATAACTGGAAAGAGACAAAATCTCTTTACTTGAAACTTATCTACGTGTTTTGGGTTATACTTTAGCACCAGTTTTATGTTACCTGTCTTTGTTTTTCAAGGCCATATTTTAGACTAATTTCACAAGTCAAATTGTACATGTCACAAGGGAATAGGAAATTGCTTTGAATATTTGCAGTATAAGAGTGTTAATCCTTTGGGATAAATTTGTTTAATGCAAGTTTTTTTTGAAAGAAGATTTGGTTTTATTTAGGACTTTATAATTGCTAGTTAAAATTATTTTATATTTTACATGAAAGCGACACCTAGCTTTATTAGAAAGTATTCTGTAACATTAATACGGTTTGTAGGTACTAAGCTAATTTTGTATTATGTAGCGTTTGTAACCTACTGGGGAAAAAACATGTAAAGGCTAAGAATAATGCCTCACATATAGTAAGCACTACTATATAAGTTATTCATTGACTCTAGATACTTTGGTAATTTGTTGAGTAGAAATAAGATGGCCCAGGTTTCAGAGTTAAAAATGGGAATTTATAAATCCACTTAAAATATTATTTGATTATCCACAGTGTATTTGGTGTGGTGAAGGATACAGAAGAATTGTGAGACTTGAGCTCTGTATATAAGCTGCGTGTTACAATACAGATAGTGGTGTAGTGCTTAAGACGTAAAACTACGTCAGAGCTTGGTTGTAGTCCTTCCTTTGCATTATTAATATGAACATTTATTGAGTGATTATTTCTCTTCTAAGTACTAAATACTATTCAAGGTAATATACATTAAATTATTTTATTCTCTGTATCAATGTTTTAAGGCAGACACTCCATTTTAAAGATGAAGAAAGGTGGGCACAGAGAAGTTAACCAGCTTGCCCAAGTTCTCACAGCCAGGAAGCAACAGAGCCAGAACCTAAGAAGGCCAGGTTCTAAGCCTGTGTTCTCTTAACCAGTATGCTGTGCTGCCAGTTGGCTGGTAGATGGTCTCGGGCAAGTTTCTTCACTTTTTCTAGTTAATAATTTTATCTGGCAAAGTGTCAACTTTTTTCATCTGAAATGTGGGTGCCTGGATTGGCCTAGGAAGGAGTGGGCATTGGAATTGTTCATGAAACTTTTAAAAGAAATACACATACATAGGATTCTTACCTTGTAGATTTTGTTAGTAAGTTTGGGATACTCTTATGCATTCAAGTCTGTATTACTGTATTAGATTAACTCAGTTTATTTTTTTGTATATCTAACATTCTAAGATACCTGGTTTGAATGTTAGTAAACAACACAGAAAACTGAATTGCATAGTAAATGCTTAGGAGAAAATGAGGGCTAGAGTTCTCAAGGAAGGCTTGACTTGGGTTCAAGGGAAATATGTGGTTTATAAACTCTGCTTCTATGCAAACAGGAGCTTCATGAGCTGAAACAAGATGTACTGGTGTTGATAATATGAATAAATGGCTATTTCTTTATGTGTGCATGTGTATGTCTGTATGCCTGCTTGCAGTGGGTAGATGGCACTTAATTGTCAAGGAGAGAGAGAATTATGAATAAAAGAGATAATCTAGTTGATTTGGGTAGGAGTGGTAGTAAACAGACAAGCTTGAGGAGAAAGAGATAGATTTCAGAGGTTTTGGTAGATTTTGCAAGCCAGTCCAAAGAATTAGATAATAAAGATTCAGCAAGAAAAGTGGTGTTGTGAGAACATTATTTTGACATAATTGTGCTAGATTTTTTTTTAGAGGAAAGAGACTTAGAGGGATGAATACAACTGACTTTCCACGTCCACAGATGCAACCAACCTCAGGTTGAAAATAGATTTTAAAAAATAAAAAATAACAATACAACAATAAAAATACAAATAAAAACAATGTTGTATAACAGCTATTTACATAGCATTTACATAGCATTAGGTTTTAAATCACCTCTAGATATTTATATGGGAGGATATGCATAGATGTTTTAAATCACCTCTAGATATTTTAAATCACCTCTAGATATTTATATGGGAGGATATACATAGGTGATATGCAAATGCCATTTTATATAAGAGACTTGAGCATTCTCAGATAATAATATCTTCAAATCCCGGATCCTAAAAAGCCTTTGGAGTAATTGAGGCTTGTCATAAGAACAACTTAATCTTGGCAGTAGAAACAAAGAAGAGGGTACAATAAATAGAGATTTCTGAGGACGTAACTGATTTGGTTTTGTGAAAGGTTGGCAAGCTGGCAGGAGAATCACTTGAACCTGGGAGGCGGAGGTTTTGGTGAGTCAGGATTGTGCCATTGCACTCCAGCCTGGTCAACAAGAGCAAAACTCCATCTCAAGAAAAAAAAAAAAAAGAAAGAAAATTTGGCTTGGCGTTGTCCTCATAAAGCAGAGGTCCCCAACCCCTGGGCTGGGGACCGTTGCTAGTCCGTAGTCTGTTAGGACCCTGACCGCACGACAGGAGGTGAACAGCAGGTGAGTGAGCATTACTGCCTGAGCTCCACCTCCTGTCAGATTAGCAGCAGAACTAGATTCTCATAGGAGCACGAACCCTACCATGAACCGCACATGCTAGGTTCTGTGCTCCTTATGAGAATGTAATGCGCACCCCCCCAACCCCATTCATGGCAAAGTTGTCTTCCATGAAACTGGTCTCTGGTGCCAAAAGGTTGATGACCGCTGTCATAGAGGGAATCATTTTTGAAAGAGATCATTGGACTTTTGAAACAGAATAAAGAAAGGTGCCAAGCATAGTAAAGCTCTGAAAGGAAGGAGGAAACTGGAAAGAGAGATGGAAAAAGATTTAAGTAAGTCATTTGAGTGGTCAACAATGTAAAATGTCTTAGATAAGGTTGAAGAGCTTGAAAACTGAGAAACGGGCCTTGTTTTCAAAAGAGGGAAGTGATTGATAGCTTTTGGGAGTGGAGATTAGAAGATGCTTGGAGAGCTCATAGGCATGAATTCCACACATTTGTTTGGCAGCGAGGGGAGGTAGAAGAGTACTTAAAAAAAAAAAGTTAACATGTAGAGTAGCTTCGTACTTGTTTGCTACAACCTATTTTACACAGTGCTGCTGGATTTATCTTACATGCAACTTTGATTATGTCAGTCCTCTAATGAAATATCTTTCAAAGGCTCCTTGAAGGATAAACTTTAAACCTTGATAATTTTTAAATGCCTGCAGTCTGACCCACACCAACTGTTGTAGCTTTATTTTCTACTTTTCCTAATAGAGACTTTGTTTTAGCATGGCTGATCTGTTGGCCTGGTAGTAATTGATTTGAGGACTCTGTAGTTTCTAATTGAAAATTAAGGTAACAAAAGTACTGTCACTTGTGTTTTAGAGGCTAAATACACCGTACCCAATTTCTGAAAATATATTATTATCAAGTATAGGGTATGATTATTTCCAGCATCTTAGAGGACAAATTTTATTGACTGAATTTCTAATGGTAGGTTAAGATATAAAAACAGAACATATCACGTTGTTTACTAAGTGCTTCTCTATGTTGGATCAATGAAATCATAGGCCAATTTAGTGAAACAAGTTTCTAATAGAATTTGATATGTGGAATATTAAGCTAAGAGAATTTAAGACCCAATCCTACATCAGAGTGAAGATTAAAAGTCAGAACTACTGAAATGCAAAGGTTTAATTAGAAACAGGCACTAGAAGATAGAACTTTCTTCAGCTAAGCTGTACAGTTGCATGTGGTTTGACTAAAGACTGTTGAAGTAGCCAAATAGAATAAAAACTGCAAGGAGAAAGAGGTCCAGTGTGCTCTTACCTGTTAGCAGATAGACCAAGCAGAAGACAAGCAACCTTAAAAGAACTCCAGACTGATAATGTGGTTTAGAAGAATATCTGTCTTTTAATAAAACATTGTGATGGAGAGAAACTAGGTTGCTTAAGCAAAGGCACTAGAGGCCTGGTGATCTTTTGGTCTTGTTTTATTACCAGTGTTTGACCAAAGTGGCTTCCGTATTATTCACCCATTTCCCACAAGTTTCTCAATACTTAAGGATTTTTGTAATTTTTTTCAGATATCCAGGAAATAATACTCAAAAACTACAATGTTCACTGTTAATTTTAACCATACTGCCCTAATTGAGTGGCTGGCACTATATTTCTGTACAAGGGATTAGTTTTGAATTTATGTTTAAGAAGCAATTCTTTATTGCCTAGTTTAGTTATTTCTTTTACCACAAAGTCTTTTCTCATTCTTTTTAAAGCTCTGAAAAAGCTTTTCCAATTCATAGTCAAAGTAGGAGCTCAGCAGATCATCATGCTGGCAAGAGGGCAGTGTATTCTCTGCCTTGGAGTTGCTTAGTCTTATGTGAGAAACAAAAATAAACAGTTAATTTCATTTCAGTGTGTATGTGCTCAGGTAGAGATAGCCAACAGGCTGTGAGAATTTAGAGAGGGGCCTCCCACTAACCCCAGATTGTGGAAATCAGGAAAATGTTTTAGACCCTTACTAGTTTCTTGCCCCAAGAGAGAATTATAGGTATTTTGTTAGGTTTTAGATAGTGGGAGTGGGAGTAAGTACAGAACATTCTTGAAAGAGGAAACAGCATGAGCCAGAGACATGAGACAGCACAGTCTGTGTTCAAGGAACTATTACAGGTAGCTCTGTATCACTGAAGCATAAAGTGAAAGGCAGGGAGAGTGGCAGGAAGTATGAAGCTGAAGACGTTAGTAGAATTGTTAGAGATTTTTAAATAGCATGTGGAGAGAAGCTTGAGTTTTGTCACGTAGTTAATGGAGTCTATAAAAGGTCTTAAGCAGGGGAATGGTAGTGTGATAATTTACTGTTAGATTTTTGGCAGTGTTAATGGTTGATTCGCAGACGTAGCAAGTTAGGAATTAGGGAGATCTGTTAGGAGTTCGCTCTAGGTAAGAGATAAGAGCTTGAGTTAAGGCAGTCAGAATGGGGATTGAGAAATGATTTAAAGAAATTTAGAGTAGAATAAACGAGATGGTCAAGGGAGGGTGAAGGCAAAGGAATAGTCACAGATGTTTTTCAGGTTTCTAGTTTGAGGACTGGGTAGACAGCAGTACCAGATGGTGGGATCAAGGATATGAGAGGAAGAGATTTGGAAAAGGAAGCTAATGTATTCAATTTTGGATTTAGATGTTTTTGAGATATCTTGGAATATGAAGGAAGAGAGATGCAACTTTTAAATGAGCTTTATGTATCGTCAACATTAATGTAGGGTATCACAGAAGGGTTTTAAGGAATGGGCCAGTTAGGAAAAGATAAGGGCTGAAGATAAAAGTTTCAGTAGCCGTCAACTAAAAACCATGAGAGTAGGTAAGTCTCCTATGTAGAATATAAAGGGAAGATTCAGAACCAGACCCTTGGAGCATCAGAATTTAAATAGTGAACAGAAGCAGCATATCAAAGGAGACTCAGAAGCAGGAGTCACCGTGAGATGAGAAGCAGAAGTGTGTAATTTGACAAGTCAAAAAGGAGGTGGTTTAAGTTAAAACAGCAGTCAGAGGTACCACATGCAGCCGAGGAATCAAAAAAATCTAACTTCTGCCACACCATACTAGTCTGAGTGGCACAGTGAGGGCAGAAACTAGATTTCAGCAGGCTGAGGACTAAGTAGAAGGTGAAGAAGTTGAGATTACAAGTATAAACTACTGTGAAATTTGGTAAGTGAAAGTAGATAGAAAAGGTAGTGGCTGATAATAACTGACATTTCAGTGCATATTCTGTGCCAGGCTAAGCATAGCATATACATTTATTTCAGTTCCTCCTAATAAGTCCATTTTACAATTTTGATACTGAGTTGAGGCATACAGGCTTGCTTACTTGCTTTTTTTTTTTTTTTTCTCACTCTGTCCCCCAGGCTAGAGTACAGCAGCATGATCACCACTCACTGCAGCCTTGACCTCCCTGGGCACTGGTGATTCTCCTTCCACCTCAGGCTCCTGAGTAGCTGGGACCAGAGGTGTGCGCCACCATGCCTGGCTAATTTTTGTATGTTTTGTAGAGACGGGGTTTTGCCTTGTTGTCCAGGCTGGTCTCTGACTCCTGGGCTCCTCTTAAATTTGTCCATACTCTTGGATTAAAGTATTAATCTAATTTTTACAAATAAGGAAACTGAAGCTCATAAGTTGCCCATCACTCACCTTGCAAATTTAAATCTCTCTCCAAAGTGTTGGATTTTTCCATGTTGCTACATTTCATGTTTAATATTTTCTATCCAACAGATAAATGAAAAGAAAGGTAAGAAGATAACACTGTTAGATTCACTCAAGAATCGGTAATACTAGTCAAGGCTAGTTACAGCATAATACAAAAATAAAACAACTATCACAAAGGAGAAGTTCTGATTAACTACTTCATGATTTTCGTAATGGCAACAAGTGATAAAGATGAAGGCCATGTAGTGTAGTAGCTAAGAGGCCCGTGCTTCAGAGTCAAAAAGATCCAAGTTTTAACCCCAGATCCCCACTTACTAGTTGCAGGATCTTGAACAGGTAATAAAACCTGTATAGGCCAGGCACAGTGGCACTTTGCACTTTGAGAGGCCGAGGCAGGTGGATCACTTGACCCCGGGAGTTCGAGACTAGCCTGGGCGACGTGGCAAAACCCCATCTCTTCCAAAAATACAAAAATTAGCCAGACATGTTGGTGCTTGCCTGTAGTCCCAGCTATTCTGGAGGCTGAGGTGGAAGGATCACTTGAGCCCGGGAAGGGGAAGGCCACGGTGAGCTGAGATGACACCACTGCACCCCAGCCTGGGTGACAGAGTGAGACCCTGTCTCAGAATAAATAAATAATGTACAGCAAAATGCACAGACCTTAACTGTATAGTTAGATCAGTTTTGACACATGCATACACGTATGTAACTCACACCCTCTCAAGATATAGAATATTCTCATCACCCCAGAAAGTTCTCTCATGTCCCTTTCTGGTGAATCCCCCGGAGGCAAGTAGTAATTTGATTTCTGTCACCATGGATTAGTTTTGCCAATTCTGGACCTTCATCTAAATGGAATTATACAGTATTTACTCATGTGTTTGACTTCTTTTTACTCAATGTAATATCTGAGATTTACCCATTTTGTTTCCTTTGTCATTAATTAGTTCCTTTTTATTGCTGAGTAGTAGTACACTGTGTGAATGTACTACAGTTTGTTTATTCTTCTGTTAGTAGTTATCTGGGCTGCTTCCAGATTTTGGCTATCTAGTCCCGAGTAGAAACTACTAGGGACATGCTTGTACAAGGCTTTTTGTGGACATAGTTTTCATTGCTGTTAAGAAGTACCTAAAAGTAGAATTTCAACTGCTGGAACATGGATATTATATGCTTCTCGATACAATATCCTGAGAAAGTCACAACATCACTATAATATCCTGAGAAAGACACAACAAAGGCTTCTGACTGAGAATACCTAATCTGAATCTGGTCATCATGATACATTAGACAAATCTCACATAAGGACTATACTATCTAAAAAGAAAAGGGACTATAGCCTTCAAAAATGTTAGTGCTGCATAAAATAAAGCTCCAGAACTGTTCCAAGTTAAATGATACTGAATAGACATGACAAATGCAGGACATGGTCATAGATTTAATTCCGTATTAGAGAATGGAATTCTAAAAAAGACATTATTTAATTGACAAAATTGCAATATGGACAGTAAATTTTTGTGTCGATGTAACACTTATTGAAGTTGATAGCTGTATTGTAGTTATTCAAGAGAATATCCCTATTCTGTGGAAATAGATATCACAGTATTTTAGAGGTAAATTACTGGGAGAGAGGAAACAGAGGGAGAGAGGGAGGATGAGTGAGTGAGCATGGGCAAATGACAAATAATGGAACAAATTAAGTAAAATATTAACAATGGGTTGACACAGCTAAGGCATTTGTAGATTTTTTTTTGTACTATGCTGCCTACTCTTCTGAAATTTGAAACTATTTCCAAATAAAAAATTTAAAAACCGGGTTTGAATTTTCTATGTGTGAGATGTTCATAGATCCATTCAAGTTTATTTGTTATCAGTCTGTTATCAGTTTTTTCCATTCCTTATGGCAGTTTTGCTGTTTTTCTAGAAACGTATCCATTTCTCCTGTTGCCAAATATATTGTTATATATAATTTATAATATTTTATAATTTTAAAAATGTTTTCTCTGTGGTTATCTTATCTTTTTATTCCGTATTTTGTTAATTTCCATTACTATCTTCCATTTATTGATTTTGCCAGAAGTTTGTCTAATACTTTCTTCAAAGAACCGACTTTTGATTTTCTTAATTTTCTTTGCTGTTTTTGTTCTCTATTTTAGCAGTGCCTGTCCATATATCCTTCCTTGTTTCTTTGCATTTGTACTGTCCTCTATCTTTTTGAGTTGAATGATTAGCTCTTCTGTTTTCAGCATTTGTCTTCATATATTCAGAAGCATAATTTTCCTGCTATTGTCTCATCTACATCCCACCAATTTTGATTGGTAGTCTTCTGCTGATTATTTCATAATGTTGTTTCCTCTTTAACCTAAGGATTATTTTGCTACATATTTCTTGCTTCCAGGCTTGGGATATTGTTAGCTGTCTTTTTGTTATTTCAAATTTTGTTGCAGCCTGGTTGGGGAATATAATCTTTTAGAGCTTGAGTTTTTGGAATTTGAGGCTTCTTTTGAGGCTTCAGTTTATGATTGGTATTTGAGAAATATTCCACGTGTCCTCGAGAAGAATGTTTTAATTTGTATTTGGTATAAAATTCTGTATCTTTGATTGAGCTTCTTACATGGAATATAAATATCATTTTGTCCACTTAATCTGTTATTTTGTGAGGTAATTTAAAATAGGCCACCATAATTTTTGATTATTCTCTTTCCACCTGTAGCTTTGCCCGTGGTTGTAGTGTATTTTCTACATTGTTAGGTGCATATATATTTGTAATTCTTTCCTCTTTTTACTCATATATAATAAATAGCTGTCTTAATGACATAATGTTTTACATCTTGTTTGGTTTCTATGTTAATTAAAATGGCTGCTTTGTTGTTTTAATATTTTCTTAAAACTATATATACTTACTCAAATTTTTAAATGAGTTGAAAATTACCCCAATGTTTCCTAACAGGGCCCTGTATCTAACATAATAATTGGTACTTACTGGGTAATCTTACATGCTTGTAAAGTTTCTTCATTAAAACTCAGAGGAAAACAATTCATTTGAAAGTGACAGACTCCAGTTTAGTTTTATTAGTCAAGCTTAATAATTGCAGACTCCTTCTCTGCGATTATTAAGCTTGGCTCATTTGCATATTAGCATATTCTTTATCGCACATTAATGTCTTTCTAGAATTCTTTATTGCATTATTTTGCTAGATTTATTTGATAGTATGATAAAAACAAAAAGATAGCTGGTTCAGTAATTCTGTGCTAGGCAAATATAAAAAGTTGTCATTGCAAGCCATTGGATATCCATTTTAAAAAGATGGTTTTTTTCAATCACTTTCACATTAAAGAATGCTTTCTTCCGTAATGAAATCTCCCTTGGCACAATAAAGAATGTTTTCCACTTTCTTAATGAAATCTTCCTTGGCTCTTCAGTTGCTATATCCTTTAGAAAAATTTTCCTGAGTTCCTCTCCTATTCTTTTTAGTAAGGATGAATTGACTTCTCTTTTACCCTAACACTTAACCATTATTTTTTGAAACACATAGTTGTAACATACACCCTTAAAATGGCAGGATGCCTAGAAGTATTAAAGACTGTAGGTTGCCACAAGAAAAACTTTTCACCACACATTCAAGTTGAAAACCTTCCTTCAAGGAAAAAATAGAAATACAATTTCTAAAATGAAAGCAGTAGGTTTAAGAAATCTCCAAAGTCTTTAAACCTAGGCATTCCATTTCTTCTGGTGGTATTTGGGTGCTCTGATAAACTAACCTAGACTGGTTGCCTTCTATTCCTTGTTTACAGCTATCTTCCTGGGATTTCTCTTTCTAGTCACCCTGGGGGTTTCCTTTGCCTCTGTTATCTCAGTATCATATTGCTGTAATTACTGTAGTTTCATATAGATCTAGTCCCCTCATATCAGAATATTCTTGACTATTTCTTGACTATTTCTGGCTTACTTTTTATACAAAAAGTCTCCCTTTTTACCACCTCAGTATGTGGTTTTCAGACTGCTCCTATTATTTTGAATTGTGAAATTGACACTTTTTCCAAGTAAAAAGATTGTCAAATATTGGCAGTTTCAAACATTTCTACTTACTAGAAGATTTCTTGCCAAGTTTCTATCTGGGCACTTTATCGTTTCTATTGTAAATGACTACTTGTTATGGTTTGAGAGTGTTGATTTGCTTCTTAATTTTATACTTAGGAATATAATTTTTATATCTGGGAATATAATTTTTATACCTGTTCTTTCAACAGGTGATTCTTTTGAATTTTCCATTTATATAAACTCGTCTGCAATTAATGCAGATACCCTCATTATTTGGAACTACAGATAATTTTACTGTCTTTTCCATTTTTATGCCTCTTTTATCTTCGTGTTTTGTAATGCTAATGAAAATGGACATTCTTGTCTTATTTCAGATCTATATAGGTGTCTTTTTAGGTTTCCTCACTATGTATAGTACTGACTTTTAGTTTTATGTATTACATATGTATTTTCCATGTTAAATATATAATTATTCCTGTGTCATTATTGATTCTTGAAACATTGATGGATATATAAGTTTATCAGATGTTTTTCAGTAGCTGTGGATATAATCATATTTTTCCTTGATATTTTTGCGTAGCAAATCAAGTTGATTTTATTATATTGGACCAATTTTGAATGTCAGAACTGAACTCTACTTGATAATAATTGTGGTATATTTCTCCTTTGGTATGTTCCTAGAGACTTTCTTTTTTATTGTTTTCTTGGTAAGTTTTGCATGTTATTTCTTAAGTACTATTCACCTCTAGTATTCATTTATGTGTGTGCTATTTCCGTTAGTTTTTGATATCACTGTTAGGTTCTCTATGCAAAAATAATTTGGAAGCTTCTAGGCTTTTAAACAGTTGAGGTAACTTTAGGATTATCTGTTCTTAAATATTTGTTAGAATTTATAAGAACTGTTGCTTTCCGAGGAGGTTAGCTATTTGACAGCTTTCTCTGTTCCTTGTGTCATAATGATCAGATACTGCTTCTGGTGAAGACTTTCCTGTTGTGCCTTCATGGAATTCGTAATGTCTTACTTGGAATGCTGATAATAATGTTTATGTTTTTCTTATGCATATTGATTTTCATCATTAAATTGTTAAAAGGTATTAGGATAGGAACCATCTGTCTGTTTATTGCCTCAAATTCTAGCCCATACAGAAATACGTTGACTTAACAACTCTTCTTCTTTCTTTTTCTTTCTCTTTTTCTGTTTGTCGCTGGTGGTGGTGGGTGTTTTACAGGCTTCCCAGCTGGCGTGTATGTTGTAAAGAGAGTTCTTCAGCTTCAGCGTCATCGTATTACTCTCAAGATGACAACTGTGCGCTAGAAAATGAAGATGTACAATTCCCGAAAAAGGTGCCTTAAATAAAGTTAACATTATAATTTGTGTGTCAGCTTTCCGAGAGTGCCTGAAAACATTCAAAATAAAATAATTTCAAAAATGCTGTGCCATAATTTTTGGTGGAGATTTGTATTTTTCTTTGCTATTACTCAGGTAATTCTTACATTCTGATGGCTCAGAGATATTTATATGTTTATTCTTGTTGCTTGTATTTGGAATTTTGTAACATCCTTAGTCCTATAGTATAGGGTAGTGCATGTTCAGAGAGCTGAAAACGAGTGATTTGTTTTTAATGATCTATAATAATTAGAGTTTTTAAAGAAATCCCAATTTTGCAAATTAAAAACTATTAGAAATGAGTATTCCAGGGAGAATCTACAGTTAGTGGCTTTGTAGTTTGTTTTATGTAATTAGGTGCAGTAAATATAAAGACTCCAAAAAACCTCATGATCTTAAAACATGTTATTTTACCATTTTAAATGATAAATGGTGAGTATTGACTTGATTTGGCTTTTGCCTTTAACTTCAGTGTATTTATTTAAAATTACTGAAATAATTTATATTGATATAAAATATTTATTATTTATGTCTCATTCCTTTCCCCAAAGGAACAACAGTTTACTATCTCTTGTGAAAATGTTCGGACCTTGTTCTGTGGGTATAAATAACACCTTTATATATGCCCACAAATTAATATTTTTATTTCTATGAAAATATCATGTATATATATATATTACAAATTGACATCCCCCTTTCCCTCAGTGATAGCTCATATATCATCTTTTCATGTTGATATATTCTGAATGGCTGCATTTTAATCTTGTTATACAGACATGTTACTTATCAATTGTTTCTTTATTGACAAACTTTTGCATTTTGTTCCCTGCCTTGTGTGCACACGTGTGTGTGTGTGTGTGTTTCAACACATATTTACAATTACATACTTGAGGGTTTTCTTTTGCATATTTAGAGTGGATTATTTAAATTTAAGTTATGTTGGATATATTTCTGGGATGGAGCATTTAAAATTTGAAGACTTGCCACGTATCTCTATAATTTTATATTTTCACCCACACAGTATGTAAGATTTTGATTTAATCCCCTTTTTGATGAAGCATTTTGCAAACAAATGTCATAAAAATGAATTTAAGCAGAGCATTAAGGGGGAAAGCATATTCTTTCAGCAAACATTTAGATACCTAGTATGAGCTATATAGACTCAGGTAAACAAAGATTGAATATGAACTTTTATGAAAGTTACACTCTAGAAGGCATAAAGGTATTAGAAATTCAAACTCGAATGTATGTCAAAAAAGAGATGAAAGGAAGAGCTTTATGTACCTTCATTTGTCAGATATTTATTGGAGTTTTACTAGGTGCTTAAAACAGTGCTGGATGGTAAGACTAAAATGCTTATTAAGAAATCAAATGAAGTTGTTGAACTGGTGTATTGCACATTTTAAGTGTTGTAGCAATGAGGGGATTGGAGGATATAGACAATAATCCTGTAAACAAATGAAATTAATTAGAGTCAAATACACAAGTCAATTTTTTGGTTTTAAAGTATGGAAAGAAATGGTCTTCATATTGCTTTATAACTTTTGTAAAACAGTTTTATCAGGTGATCTTTTTTGTTGTTGTTTGTTATATAGGATGAAAGAGAGGGACCTATCAATGCTGAATCATTGGGAAAATCAGGTTCAAATTTACCTGTTTCTCCAGAAGAACATAAATTAAAAGATGACTCTATTGTGGATGTACAAGTAAGCTATGTTGCTTTGATTTTTAATAATATGTCATTTCAAACTACTTCACAAGGTTGAAAACCTCTGTTCGGTCACCATATTGTGTGTGTATTGTTAGTTTTTTCACTTTGAGGTACTCTGTAACTGGACTTAAGATTGCTTACCTGCTAATAGTACTACTTTTGAGTACATGTATAATTACAGATAATAATAATAATAATAAATGTGACTAGTCTCTTGGTAGTAAAGGTTTGAGTGTAAATCCTCGTTTCTTCCTCGGTTCTATTTTGGTTCATTATGATGTATCTTGTCTCTTCAGATTTTCAGTTGTTAGGAAATTTTTTTCTAACCTGAATCACTTGGAACAAAAGGGAGTATTTTTATGTAGAACTCGGAGTATTTTGATACCAAGATTTCTACTTATTATGGGTATGAATAGATAATAGGTTAAAATATGTTTTTTCCCTCTCTTATATTACATTCTGAATATTGTTTATTTTGTGCACCAGACTTTATGAAAAATACTAAAAACTAGTATATATACACCATAAACTGATCAGAATGCTGAGGTATCTGGAAGCCGTTTAACATCAGTAATGGCTGAAGGAACTGGGGATATTTGATTGTCTAGAATATATATACCATAAACTGATCAGAATGCTAATGCTGAGGTATCTGGAAGCCATTTAATATCAGTAATGGCTGAAGGAACTGGGGATGTTTGATCTGGAGGCAGAAGGACTAAGGAAAAACTAAAATCTCGAATATTAAAAAAAGAACACACATTTTAACTCAGAATGAGGGAGAATTCTTTCTTTTTAAAAAAATACAGCCTTGGCTGCTATTTTTTTTTCGTTTTTTATTTTTTAACCTTGCACTTTTTGCAAGAGCCAGGGCTATTTTATAACTTACTGAGTTATCTAAAGCGATAGAATTAGTTTCATTTTATTGGATTCTGCAAGACATTTGTCAAGGGTTTATGCATAGGAGTAAGAGAAAAGTGATACTTGTAGCCCTTACAATTGTATGACTATCCTGAACACTCCTACCATTATTCATAAAAATTTTATTATGATGTAGTAGTGTTCAGATACTTCCAAGTGCTTACCATGTCTTCTATACCTATATTGTTCATTACAGTAGCCACTAGCCACATGTGGCCATTAAGCACTTGAAATGTGGCTAGTCCAAATTGAAATTTACTGTTAGCATAAAATACACATCGGATTTTGAAGACTTAATTAAAAAATAGCATGTAGGCCGGGCACAGTGGATCACCTGAGGTCAGGAGTTCGAGACCAGCCTGGCCAGCATGGTGAAACCCTGTCTCTACCAAAAATACAAAAATTAGCCGGGTATGGTGGCACATGTCTGTAGTCTCAGCTACTCAGGAGGCTCAGGCAGGAGAGTCGCTTGAACTCAAGAGACGGAAGTTGCAGTGAGCCGAGATCACGCCACTGCACTCCAGCCTGGGTGACAGAGTGAGACTCTGTCTCAAAAAAAAAAAAAAAGCATGTAAAGTATCTCACTAATTTTTAAAGTATGAATACACGTTCATATGGTAATATAGTATTTGCTAATAAGGCAGTAGTCCTTTTCTCAAGGCCTCCATCATAAAAATGCAGACGACTATTTATATTTTTTTGTGAATTTCTCAGTATAAATAATTCCCCAAATGATCATACTTTATATTTTCTGGACTACATGCCTTGAGGTTTTTTTCTGCTCTTGTACTGGCCCTTCTTTTCTTTAAGGCCTAGCTCTTCTAATTCATAATAGTCCTTAGTTTCTTTTTCCTTGAGCTGAGCATGATATTTGTACCTCTCACTTGATATTCATTTATTGAAGCATTTAAACACCTACCGTGTGCTAGGTACTGTGCTAGACACTGGGAATATGAAGATCAAGAGAACAGAGTTCTTACTCAGGACATTTATGGTATACTTGAAGAAGAGAGGGAGACATGAATAATGGCAATTGAGTTGTTACAGATACAGTGATAAAAGTGTACAGAGAACAGTGGAGGCATAGAGGAAAGGGAGTAGTTAATTCTGTTTAGGGTTGGTCTTGGAAGTGGAGGTGCTGATAGAGGTTTTCAAATATGAACAGGTGTTAGGTAGATTTCACATTGTGTTTTGGAGGACTGAAAGGCCCAGGACATTGGAGACTGAAGGAGCAGCAAGAATCATTTATTGCTTCCTGGTGTTGTTACTTGAACATATATTGTTGCTTATTGATACACATTATTTCCTAAACTGCTCAGGGTCAAGAACTATGTATTGTACTGTTTTGTACTTGTCCATAGGGTTTCTTTGTTGCTACTAGCGTTCATCAATTAGAGAAGACAGAAATCTTTGTAGCTCCTGATGCAAAGTAGGAAATAGGTAGGGAGAAAGTTCTTTCCTAGTTTATGAAATGCCATGAAAAAATGTGTAGGGCCTGTATTTTCATATGAAATATATTCCTTAGGGTGGTAATATTGGAAGAAAGGATTTTTATAAAAGTACTTTTTTAGTGAACATTTTTTATATTGTCATTTTTCAGAAATGCTTTCCATAAATGCCTATTCTGCTAAAGAGATGATATATTAATCTCAACATTTAATTTAGTTGACTTTTTTTTTTAAACAGAATACAGAGTCAAAAAAGTTAAGTCCACCGGTGGTGGAGACACTCCCTACAGTTGATTTGCATGAAGAGTCTTCCAATGCAGTTGTGGACAGTGAAACTGTTGAAAATATTTCCAGCTCATCTACCTCAGAAATCACTCCAATCTCAAAGCTTGAGTAAGTCATTACAAAAAACAAACACAAAAAAGAATCTCCTTAGTTAGTGATAGAAAGATTTCTTTAAAAGATAAAGCAGCTTGCTACTCAAGTTTGAAGTTTAGGCTATATAGCAGACCTAAATTAAATTACAGTTACTGTGTTTTGTGTGCATGTGTGTGCATGCCTTTGTGTGTTTTGAATGTAATGATTTTATAACAAGTTTATTTAGCTAACTAACTCAATGAAGTTGATAGATCCCAAGTGTGAAATCTCTATATAGTCTAAGCAAAGTAAGGTTCTACTTAGGAAACAGTGCTTATTTGAATTATCTTCCCTGTAATTATCAACTCAAATGTCAGGTTGTTCATTTCCATTAAGTATCACTGCCATTTCATTCATTTTTATGTCTTCGTGTGAATTGCTACCTTTTTCAAACTTGATAATAAATATTCAGAGTGTTTGGGTTTAAGTGATCCTTAAATTAGAAAATTTGTTAGATACTTCTCCTAGCTCCTTCCTGCAACAGTCCAAAGAACAAAATGAAACGTCCTTCTCTTAATACTACATAAGCATTTCCTTTATCAAATGAGTTAATATAAATAAAGTACAAGAAGAATAACTGGTACATAGGATAAATGTGTCCGTTAATATCACCCTTGCTTCTCAAGAATGTAAGGGCCTGGGTTGAAGGAGTTGCACAAGGTGTTATGGTTACCAGCTAGGAGCATGTCTCAGTACGGGCCAGGGAACAGAAGACATGTTGATAAATAATGATAGTATTTTAACTTTAATGATAGTATTTTAAATTTAAATGATTCCGAAGGAACTTAAGGCTAGATACCACATATCTGAACAGTGAATTCTATACTCCCATTATATTAAACATGACTGATTAATGAAATGGAGGTGAGGCAGGGAAAAATAGGAAGGTTTATATTTTAAAAATGAAATTCTAAGAACACCTTAAAATTTTAGTGAAATGTCTTGAGATAATGACTTTTGAAGGATGCCATAAGTAACAACTTTAATGCTGGTAGAATTAATATAGTAACATGGAAATTAAACTTTAGAGAAGATACAGTGAGAATAAGTAATTTTTAAAAATCTTATTTTCGATACGACCAAATATTAACCTCTAATATTTTAATATTTGGTAGGTAGTTATTTAGAAGCTGAGGACAATAACAGATCAAGTCAGCAATTGACTTGACATGATTTAAAATTTTCTTTCTTTGGTTTACATTATGTTTTGGAAATCACTAATAGTGTTTTTAATGTATATTACCTCAAGTTAATTTAATTACCAGATTATGTTTCTTGTTTCTTTTTTTAGTGAAATAGAAAAATCTGGTACTATTCCTATAGCCAAACCAAGTGAAACCGAGCAGTCTGAAACTGATTGTGATGTTGGTGAGGCCCTTGATGCTAGTGCTCCAATTGAACAACCTTCCTTTGTCAGTCCACCTGACAGGTGGGTAGGAGCAGTTGTTTGTCCTTCTTATGATTCTGTAATAACAGCAGTGTCCTGTTTGAATAGACTTTGGTGTATGTTAAATTCCACTTTGAGAGAAAGCTGATCTCTCTGTGTTTCTTCCTTGGTTTACTTTGTACATGAGTTATAAGAATTGAGATTGTATAGAATTTGTTATCCAGTAAAATCTGTTTATTTAATATATCTTTTGGTTTTAAATAGCCTTGTTGGCCAGCATATAGAAAATGTATCATCTTCACATGGTAAAGGAAAGATAACAAAATCAGAATTTGAATCAAAAGTTTCAGCAAGTGAACAGGATGGTGGTGATCAAAAATCTGCTTTGAATGCTTCAGATAATGTAAAAAATGAGGTAAGTATATAACTTGCACTATCTCTTACTTCTTTATGTAATGCATTTTTGTTATTAGCTAAGCTCATAATAATTTGCTAACTATATTTTTTGTAAAATCAGGGAGATGAAGTAGACAACAACATGTGGAACTAACAGGAACTGTGCTCTCTGAGAGCAAGTGATTCTGTCTCCAATATAGTGTTTATTACATAAAGTTGTTTCAAGCATGAGCTCTCCTTGGTTATATATTATTAAATGATTTTGTGCCATGCACAGCTGTTTGATACCAGATACATAAAGTCCTTATTTAATCAGCTTCTTAGAAAGCTATCTAGAAGAAGATATGCCTAATTACATTTAATTATTTTCAGAATGTACGAGGTTAAATTTAGGCTCTTCAATCAGAACTATTTTAATGGAACATTTTACCTTTCATTATTTGTATGCAAAATACAACCAGACCACCTTATATTTTAGAGTATGATTCTTATAATTAAGACAGAGCTTATCACAGTGAAACAGTTTTACTTTCTTTTCTCCTTCTGAGTTGTACCTTGACTTCATGTACTGTAGAATTTCTTGAAGTAGTATCAACACAGCAATTTAAACTTCCCTCAGGTAAGCAATGACTTAAGTTGAAGAGGTGAAGTATATTCCATAAACTTAACAAAAACAAAAATAAATAGGGTCCAAGGGTAGTTCAGTGTGCTGACTACCACATCCATATTTATTCCTCTTTAATTTGGGATCTTTTGTTCTCTGCTTTCTTTTTCACGTATTTTCAGTGAATCTTCACTTACGACTAACTAAACTTCATTCTGGAGACTTTCACTATCATGGGACCAACTGTTTTGATGATGCTTCTTATGGGAGCTCAGCATTTCATACATCTTGAAGGAACTACTTTTCTCAATGATACCAAATTACGTATATGTTAAAGTTTAGTTGTCAGATATCACATCCATGAATAAAATTAGACAAACATTAAAACACATCTCCTTTGAAGGTATTTATAAAAATGTCAAATGTAAAATTCAAGCATGGCAGCTAGCTTTGTCCTAGATTTGCTTGTTCTCCTTAACTTAGCAGACTGAAACTTCTTTATTACCTAAGAGACTTAAACTGTTTGTGAGTCTATGCTAATAGGCAAAAGAGTATAATTTTAATTAACTGTATTAATTACTTTCTAAATGAATTAGTATCCCAGAAAAATCATGACAGATAATGAGCACATTACAACTAATAGCCAATAGTTTTATTTAGTATCCACTTCAGAATAACTCTGCCCAGTTAAGTTTATGTGAGTGGGAGAGAATTTGCTTTCTGATGCCTTGTGCTAGCCTTTTATTTCAAGGGTCTGTGAGACATTGATTGCCGTGCTTATATGCTTATATGGAGAATGCTTTACAAACTGGTTTTGTTGTGTTGTTTATAGACAATGCATTACAAAGTGATTTTTATTGTATTTGTTCTCTTATTTGTTGCCAGGAGGATATAGTGATTTATTTGGCTGGGCTTCAAAGGGTAAATGTATGTTCCTTTTGTTGCAGGTTTTGTATTTGAGCTTTACTTTGTTAGTATCTCAGCTAGGTAAATTTTTCTAAGTGCATGTTTCTTGTTTATTTTCCCAATGTATCTGATGCAGGACAGGCAAGCCCCAAAATTAGTGCTTAGCCCGGGATGATTCTTGGCTTAGCCCAGGCAAGAATTAAAGGGCAAGCCAATGGTATTAAACAGCGACTTTAATTGAAGTGGCAGTGTACAGCAGCGGCAGCAGCAGCAGCCGAGGTACTGCTCTGTGCGGAGTAGCGCTACCCCATAAGCATTGTGCCCAGAACAGCAGTTCAGAAGCAGTTGTGCAGTCATGCTTATATGTACTTTTAATTTTATGCAAATTAATGGGTAGTTATGCAGAAATTTCTAGGAAAAAGATGGTAACTTCTGGGTTGTCAGGCCATTGTTATGGGAAGGGGTGGTAACTTTTGGGTGTTGCCATGGAAAGATGTGGTAACTTCCAGGTGTTGCTGTGGCAGTGGGAAACAGACATAGCACACTGGTGGTGGGCTTGGCTTATGGAAATTTGCTTCCGTCTGGGACCTGTTTTAGCTGGTACTCAATTTGATCTGATGTCCAAGACCCGCCTCCAAAATTGAATCCCACCTCCCTACCTCATTCCTCCCTCAGAGATTAGATACTCCTCCGTAATCTTAAGAAGGCTACACAAGGATAGAGATCCGTCTTCTGTAACTGCTTCCTGCTGAGTTTACGGTGTAGGCCCTATCTAGCACCAGAGAAGTGAAAATCTCTGGATAACTGATAGGGGCCCAGAGACAGGATGAGTTGGAAGCCTTGTGCTAACATTTTCTTTACCTGGAACTGTTTTAAGACAAAACAAAATGAAACAAAAGAGGTTAAACAGGCAAGGACCAAAAATTAGTAACAAGACAGCCTTCAAAGGTCCTAGAAGAGGTAGCTAAAAGCCAGTTGAAACTTTTGAAGGCACTTTTGATAGTTGACCAGATATAGTTGCAATAAGTGCCCTGGTTGTATCTGTAACCAGGTAGTTTACTTATAGATCTCTTGAATGTTAATCTCAACCTGTCTGGAGTCGTTCATATATGTGCAGCAGGTTTTATTAATAACTGCACATGCTCTACCTTGTTCAGCTAGTAAATAGTTCAGTGCTAGTCTGTTATTGAGAAATACATTTGCCAAAGAGTCTAGGGACTCTTGAATTCTCTTTAGTGCATGACCTGTGTTGGTGGCTAAGGATTCTAGGGTTTGAGTCAAGTTGTTTAGGGTTCACTTGTGGTAAGCAAAGCCACCCAAGGGTACTGCTGCCCTGATTCCTGCCAGAATTAATCCTATTGCTTATGTACTTCTGGTGTTATTTGGGTCTCATGACAGTGACCCCTGAAGGGGCAAGAGTGGTCAACATATATTCACCTCAGTTCCAAGTTTTGATACATAAGGGAAAGCTACTCCTAGAAGAGCAGATATTGACTTTTAACTATTCAGAATTAAAAGACAAAGAGCAGATGACTACCTGGGGAGTCAGGAGTGGTTATGGGGTGTGACTTCTTCCCATTCATGGCCACAAAGAAAAATGAGCTGAATTGGGGCACAAACGGATACCCTATGGGGTGTGATCTTTATTCTTTGTTGCCAACTTGAGTCTATAGAGATACTTTCCCCCATTCTAATAGGGGTGGTTGAACAATTATTTTCTGAAAGAGGGTGGCACTGCCACCTTCCCAGACTAGGTAGTTAGTTGTTTTCCCCTGTATATTCTAATCCAGGAAAAGCCACCATATATAGTCTCCTTGTTTTCAAGTGGAATCCCATTTACCTCACTGTGGCATTGGTATGTTGGCATCTAGAGTTGGATTCAGAGCATTGCAGGGAAACTTCTGCTTTAGTGTCCTTAACACAAAAGGTGCAGAAGGTAGAATCATGAGTGCACTGGAGGTATACATAGCCAACTTCCCAGGTCCAGGTAATGGTGGGAGGTTCAGGTGGAATTTGTTCAGTAGGGAGAGTTTGTTCCACTTATCAAGTAGGGGTTTGGGTATTTCAGGATGGCTGTGGTTAGTTAGGCAGTTTGGGGGACATGTTTGTGAGATTTTTCTGGATAAGCCAGAAGATTGAAATCTTTATCCTGGGGATGTTGATGACAAATCTAGCAACCATGAAGGTGGTGCCCTGATGCTATAATTTTTGAAACATTTACTGTAGAATTATGTTTCTAGCCACACCAGCTCAGGGTAATTGGGAGAGCAAACAAGATTAATAGTGACAACATGATGTCTGCAATTGGGCCTTAGCATGGCCTCTACACCCAACAAGGACAAGAGCGATGTTTCCTGGGAGGTTGGCTAAAGTGATTGAAAAGAAGTATTACACTATTTTGCTCCCCCACTGCTCAAAAGGGTTCAAGGACCGATGAGTACCCACTCACCTCCACTCTTGTCTGGCCCAGAACATCCCCTGGCTACAAGTTTCCTGACTCCAAGTCCCCTGGCCACAGGATTCCCACCAAGGGATACAGTGGACCTGGAGCAGGCAGCATAATATCTTAGCATCGGCACAGGCGAAAATAAAATCTTTGCCATTAACATTGCATCCAGCACCTTCTGACAAAAAGGAGGAATACAGAACAAAAATCAAAATCCATAGCCCCCCAACAGACTGAACAGATGCTCCCTTCCTGGCCAAAGGGAATGGATTTGGGCAGGAGCCCCCCAAACACTTCTAAGCAATATAAGAGTCAAAACCAAAAGCCAAAATAGGTTACACATCAAGAAAAGAAACAATAGCATAAAATTAAGCTATACTGGAAGAAAACACTGCTCCCACAGACCTCTAAGACTAAACATTTTAGCATCAGGCCACAACGGCAGTCATAGTTGCAGCAGAAAAACTCACAGGAGCTGACAAAAAAAGCTAAAAGAGTTAAAATGAATCCGAAAAGCTTTCAAAAGAGTAGATTACAGGATTAAAAAGCAAAATTTCTGGTAATTTAGCAAATCAACATTTTAAGAAAATTGAGTTTTAACATGTAGACCATTCTTTTATTTATTTATTTATTTATTTTTGAGACGGAGTCTTGCTCTTTTGCCAGGCTGGAGTGCAGTGGTGCGATCTCTGCTCACTGCAACCTCCGCCTCCCAGGTTCAAGCGATTCTCCTGTCTCAGCCTCCCATAGCTGGGACTACAGGTATGCGCCACCATGCCCAGCTAATTTTTGTATTTTTAGTAGAAACGGGGTTTCACCATGTTGGCCATGGCCAGGGTGGTCTCGATCTCTTGACCTAGTGATCCACCCGCCTTGGCCTCCCAAAGTGCTGGGATTACAGGGGTGAGTCACTGCACCCGGCTAGACTGTTCTTTAGCAAGTGTATTATAAACAATTTCCTTCTAATTATGACAAGTTTAATCATACACAAAATTTCTTTTATAAAGTCTCCTTTATGAACCTTGTCATGACATAACACAGACCCTCTACAACATGCTTGAATTTTCTGACTTGTCTGATACGGTTTAGCTCTGTGTCCCCACCCAAATCTCATGTTGAGTTGTAATCCCCACATGTTAGAGGAGGGGCCAGATGGGAGGTGATTGAATCGTGGGGGTGGAATTTCCCCTTGCTGTTCTTGTGATAGTGAATGACTTCTTATGAGATGTAGTTTAAAAGTGTGTAGTGCTTCCCCCTTCACTCTCTTCCTCCTGCACGGCAATGTAAAGCAGGTACTTGCTTCCCCTTTGCCCTTAAGTTTCCTGAGGCCTCCCCAACCATGCTTCCTGTTCAGCCCGAGAAATGGTGAGTCAATTAAAAATTAAACCTCTTTTCTGCATAAAATACCCAGTCTCAAGTAGTTCTTTATAGCAGTGTGAGAACAGACTAATACAGAAAATTGGTACCAGAGAAGTAGGGCATTGTTCAAAAGATACTTGAAAATATAGAAGTGACTTTGGAACTGGGTAATGGGCAGGGTTGGACAGTTTGGAGGGCTCAGAAGAAGACAGGAAGATAACAGAAAGTTTGGAATTTCCTAGAGACTTGTTGAATGGTTTTGACCAGAATACTGATAGTGATATGGACAGTGAAATTCAGGCTGAGGTGGTTTCAGATGGAGATGAGGAACTCATTGGGAATTTGAACAGAGGTGACTCTTCCTGTGATTTAGCAAAGAGACTGGTGGTGTTGTGCCTCTGCTTTAAGGATCTGTGGAACTTTAAACTTGAGAGAGATGATTTAAGGTATCTGGCAGAAGAAATTTCTAAGCAGTAAAGTATCCAGGATGTGGCCTGGTTACTTCTAAAAGCCTGTGTTCATTTGCATAAACAAAGAAATGGCCTAAAACTGGAACTTATGTTTAAAAGGGAAGCAGAGCATAGAAATTCGGAAAATTTGCAGCCTGACTATGTGGTAGAAAAGAAAAACCCATTTACTGGGGAGGGATTCAAGCCTGCAGAAATTTGCATAAGTAAAGAGGAGCCAAATGTTAATAGCCCAGAAAGTGGGGGAAATGCCTTTAGGGCGTTTCAGACACCTTCATGGCAGCCCTTCCCATCACAGGCCAGGAGGCCTAAGAGGGAAAAACGGTTGCGTGGGCCAGGCCCAGTGTCCTGCTGCTCTGTGCAGCCTCAGGACATGGCACCCTGCATCCCAGCTGCTCCAGCTTCAGCTGTGGTTGAAAGGGGCAAAGGTACAGATCAGGCCATTACTTCAAAGGGTGCAAGCCCCAAGCCTTTGCAGCTTCCATGTGGTATTGGTTCTATGAGTGCAAAAAGGGCAAGAATTGAGGTTTGGAAACTTCTACTTAGATTTCAGAGGATGTGTGGAAACGTCTGGATGTCCAGGCAAAAGTCTGCTGCAGGAACAGAGCCCTCATGGAGAACCTCTACTAGGGCAGTGCAGAGGGGAAACATGGGGTGGGAACCCCCAACCCCCAGCATCCCAAATGGGGCTCTGCCTAGTGGAGCTGTGAGAAGAGGGCCACCATCCTCCAGACCCCAGAATGTTAGATCCACCAACACTTTGCACTGTGCACCTGGAAAAGTTGCAGGCAGTCAACACCAGCTCCTGAAAGCAGTTATGGGGGCTCTACCCTGTAGAACCACAGGGGTGGAGCTGCCCAGGGTCTTGGTAATGAATGAGTTCTCACGTGATATGATTGTTTAAAAGTGTGTTGCACTTCCCCCTTCATTCTCTTCCTCCTGTGCCACCATGTGTAGAAGGTACTTGCTTCCCCTTCACACTTCCACCATGATTATAAGTTTCCTGAGGCCTCCTCAACTGTGTTTCCTGTACAGCCTGCAGAACTGAGTCAGTTAAACCTTTTTTTTTTTTTCATAAATCACCCAATCTCAGGTAGTTCTTTATAGCAGTGTGAGAATGGACTAATACATTGTCCTATGTTACCTCTTTCTTGAATAACCAGACATTTTACTTTAGGACAAGAATTTACTATGCAAGATTTCTCCCTCATATAAAATTACTCTTTTTTTATATCCTTCTTTGCAAAACAGAGAGAAAACATTTCTATCCATAACGTTCTTTATGTCTCTCTTTTCTACTTAATGGTTTCCTCGTATTTTGAACTTCCCTTTTAATAACTTCCAAATTAAACAAAAAATGTTTTCCCAATAAAAAATACATTTCTTTAGCACATTTTATGTAAACCTAGCAAGAAATCCTGAACTGCCTACCAGACATTAGAATTTTATAGATGAGGACCATTTTATCATTTTTAGATTTTATACCATACAATAAGCTCAATCCTATATTCTATTCTATTCTATTCTATTCTAATCTATTCTCATGCCATTTAAAACATTTTAAAGCCTATGAACATAAATAATTTGCCTAGGAAAGGGTTGCCAAAGGGGAGACCTCAGAGGCCCTGACTTGCTGGAGAACCTACCTGGTAGCGGAGACACTGAGAAAAAAGGTAGCCACTTGTCAGCTGCTGTAGGTGTCTGTCCATTTGAGGTCAGAAGCCTGTGAACTCCCAGTTCCTTTGACCAAGAGGGACAGTTACAAGCAAAGCAGTTATAAGACAGCTCCCAAGAAGGGGCTTGCAACTGGCTATTAGGAAAATAATACTTTTAACTTTAGGACACAAAAGGGCAAGCCTAATATTCCCCTAGGGAGAGGGGCTATAACCCACAGTCCTAAAGGGAATGTTAATGCCAGAAACCCCAGAGCATCTGGGGTGCAGTCTAGAATACCAATGCTGAAAACCCAGAGTGCCTGCATTTCAGCCAATGAGGGTCCCCTCACTAATGCCGAAAAACCTGGCGTACCCAGGGTGCAACCAGCAGTGTCCCACAATCAAGTTGAGGTCACAGAATGTGACTTTGGTGTCCCATAGTCAACACACTGGGGGAACCTCTCACAACTAAGTGTCCCACCTTAAACAGTTGCCCACATACAGTTAACAGAAAGTTAAAAGCAAACAATAAGACTGCATACATTTTAGGATTGAAAATGGAATGACTGGTGGAATAATAAAATAGAAGGGCGAGAACCAGTGGAAGAAGTGCTTAGGATATGTTTCAGGGCACACTAATGATGGAGGCTTTTAACTGACCACTTAGCCAAAGGCTTTTGTTCCCTAGCTTACCTGATATTATGGGGGGTGGTAGAGGGGACACACCCATCCACAGAAGCCAAAATGTGACCAGTCTTCCCCATGGGACTTGGGCGAAGGTCCCTCCAGGTTCCCTCATCTAGAGTGGGCTCAGCTGCTGCAGTGGGAGGAGCTTGCACAGGGACTGGTGACCTACTGGTCTGCCTGTCAGAGCAGTGGGTCCCATATGAGGCAGTGGCACTATAGCCACTTTCTCATCTGCTCAGCTGTGCTGTCTGCCAGGAAAAATGGTGGCTCTCAAAAGAGCCTTTGATTAGTGTTAGAGCTCAGGCATTACAGCTCTGCTTAGTTACCTCTCTGCTCATCTCACACACTGCCATCTCTCGCTGTCTTGTTAACTGCTGTCTCTTGTCCCTTGCTGTTTTCTCACTGCTTCTCTGACTGCCATCTCTCATTGGCTCTTGCCGATCACCTTCTCTCCATCTCTGCTGTTGCATCATCTTGCCTCTCTTCCTCTCACCACCATCTCTGCTTTCTTCATCCCTTCGCGGTTACCAGATTTTTTTTCAGGACAGAGAAGCCCCCAGCTTAGCCCAGGAGGGTTCTTGGCTTCACCTAGGAAAGAATTCAAGGGCGAGCTGGTAGTGTTAAACAGCAACTTTTATTGAAGTGGCTTTATACAGCAGCAGCAGAAGTACTGCTCCTTGTAGAACAGGGCTACCCGACAGGCAGGGTGCCTAGAGTAGCAGCTCAGAGGCAGTTCTGCATATTTATACCCGCTTTTAATTATATGCAAATTTAAGGGGTGGTTTATGCAGAAATTTCTAGGAAAATGGTGGTAACTTCCAGGTTGCTGGATCCTTGTCATGGAAAGGAGTGGTAACTTCTAGGTATTGCCATGGCAATGCTAAATTGACAAGGCATGCTGGTGGGCGTGTCTTATTTGGAAACTGCTCCTGGCCTGTTTTATCTAGTCATCCATATGGTTCAGTGTCTGAGCCCTGCCTGCAGAATCAATCAAGTCCTGTCTCCTTCCTTATATTCAAACTAGATTTTTGTTATCTAATTGAAAAAATTAAATTAGTAGTAATACTAGCTCTTTTATCTTTTTCTGCCATGTGTTGTTTTAAATAGCTATAGACTTCATTTAGTAAATCAACTTGTTCTGTAAAGCACTCTAAGATGGAAGTTGGGTGGGGACCAAATTGCTGTCTTCCTAAAAGGGGGTTTGGAAATGACTCTACTTCCTTTGAAGAAAAAAGAAATAGTCCCAGAAGTTGTGAATATTTCATGTTAGTGCTCAAAAGCATGCTCTTATATAGCAAATATATACTAAATGAGACTTATATTGTTTACCAGAGTTTGCTATCTAATTTTGTACACTTCTCAAGATAGTGTTAATGAATACATCAAAACTTTGTTTTAGACATGATTCAATAATGGAATAAATGTCTGTGTATTCATTATTCAGTTTAAGAGGGAAAAAAGTCACAAGATTGTGTGCTCTTCCCCAATATTCCTTCTCTTGTCTTCAGATATAATCACTATCTTGAATTTAGTGGGTTTTTGTTTAGTTTTAGAGTTTTTCAATAAGTATAAACAATAAATATTATATGGCATAGTTTAATATAAATGATGTTCTTGCCATAAGTAACATTTTATTCAACATTGTTTTTGAGATTCATTCATTGTTTCCACTGCTCTGTTTATAGTGACTACTACAGTTTATCTGTTCCTCATTTAATGGATGTTTAGGTTATTATTTTTGGTATTAAAAGCAATGCTCTAATGAACATTCTTATCATATCTTTTGGACACGTGAGTGTTTTCACTTAGATTTATACATGGGGTGTATTTAGGGATTATGCACATCTTAATATTGTTAAATTTTAAACCTTTTAGCAGTCTGATAGATTTCTCTTGGCTCAACAGACATTTCACACGTGGCCACAGACTATCACACTTTAAACTCCATTAGATTTGTATAATTTATCTCAGCATGCCCCAACCCCCAGGCCGCAGACCAGCACCAGTCCATGGCCTATTAGGAAACAGGCTGCACGACAGGTGGTGAGTGGTGGGTAAGCAAGCATTATCGCCTGAATTCTGCCTCCTGTCATATCAGTGGTGGCGTTAGAATCTTATAGGAGTGTGAACTCTATTGTGAACTGCACATGTGAGGGATCTAGGTTGTGCATTCCTTATGAGAATCTAATGCCTTATGATCCAAGGTGGAACAGTTTCATCCCAAAATTATCTCCCTACCCCATCCATGGGAAAATTGTTTTCCATGAAACTAGCCACTGGTTTCAGAAAGATTGTAGACCACTGATTTATATGATATCTCAGGCTTTCATTTGGATTCCATGATTATTACTGAATTGTATATCTTTTTGTGGATTTATTGATTTTATTCTTTGCTTCCCACCCACCCCATCCCCTTATTTGATTTGTTGATACTCTTTATACTTGATAATAGTTTGTTGACTGAATGTATTGCAGATACTGCTCTCAGTGTGTGACTTATTCTTCCGTGTCATTTATGGTTAGCCTAGCCAAATGTATCAGCTTTTAAAAATGATATATGCATTCTGCATCTTGTTAACATGATTTATAAAGATTTTTAAATTTTCTTCTAAAATGTAAAGTCTTGTTTTTTCACATTTAGATTTTTTAATGTGCCTTAAAATTTTTGTGTACACAGTGTTTCTTTTTAAGGATTTTGTGGAAATAAAACGTCTAAAATTATCTAGATTCCTTTAATGGATGTATTATCTTAACTTATATTTTAAGGTGGATGCATGGCAAGTATACAATTTATTCATTTGTATAGACTATGTATGAGTAATTGTAATTATTTTTTTTAACGACCTATGCTTACATCACTAACAAGTGAAGGAACACATCCTAAATAGAATGTTTTAATTATCTCAAGAGAAATTCAACCTTTCAGTAAACCAAAACTTTTCTTTTTACCTTTTTTATTTTTTCAAAATATAATCATTCATTATAAATTGGAACTTTAATTTGACAGAAACATTTGTATTTATTTCTAAAATTTATTTGTATTATTTGAAAGTTGAAGTCTTCTTATTTTTTGGTGTTTCTTTCAGAGCTCTGATTATACAAAACCAGGAGACATTGACCCTACATCTGTAACAAGTCCCAAAGATCCAGAAGATATACCAACATTTGATGAATGGAAGAAGAAAGTTATGGAAGTAGAAAAAGAAAAAAGTAAGGAAGTATTTGAGTTCTTTAAACATTTTCTTTTTTTTTTTGAAGTTTATGGTGTAGTTTTAATATGCTTTCTTTTTTTGATTGGTAAAACAAAATAAAACTTACTTTTGAAAACTTTTTAAAGGTGAAACTTACCAAGTTGCTGTTGATCCATCCATATATCATGTACCTGTATATAATTACATACAGTTCTAGTTTTAATTGAAATCCATTCTTGTAAATTATTAAGCGGGCATAAAATAAGGCATAGCAGTGATTTCCATCACAGTTAATACAAGGAAAATTGAGGCATGGAAGCTATTTTAAAATTCATGTGGAACTCAAAAAGAACTTGCATAAAATCCTTGAGTTTAAAATATTCTTTAACTTACCAAAAGGTGTTTTACATATGGTGTTTCAAGAACATACCTAAAGAAAAGCTTGCTTATGTTATGAGGGAGAGGAGGGTGACTAAAATTATAGTTAATTTATTCCCTGTGTGATGGGTTGTTAGGTGCAGCACACCACCATGGCACATGTTTACCTATGTAACAAACCTGCACGTCTTGCGTGTGTACCCCAGAGTGTAAAAAAATAATAATAATTTAAAAAATACATCCTTAATAGATGTTTATAATAGATGTAAATACAGAAAGCTTTGATTCTCATGGACAAGCTTCATTTTGTGAGTTATATTACTTAGACATAAATTAATGTAGAATTTTGTAGTTAATTTGTTTCTGGGGGATATTTTAAAGCTGTTGAGGTGGAGCACTTTGATTTTTTGTGAATTTTTAAAATATTCTCTTAAGTGTTAAAACCTATTCTTTTCTAGAAGACAGCTTATTGCTTTTGAGATCAGTGTTGCTAGAGGTATTTTCAGTCATAATCAAATATATGTATATTTATAATAAAGTTTGTCTGCAGGTCAGTCAATGCATCCATCTTCTAATGGAGGTTCACATGCCACCAAAAAGGTCCAGAAAAATCGAAATAATTATGCCTCAGTAGAATGCGGTGCCAAAATTCTAGCAGCTAATCCAGAAGCCAAGGTAGGTACTTACGTATAAAATTTTATATATATAGGAAATTAACAACTTTTAAAAATATAGGCATTTGTTTACTGGGAACTATATTTTAATGTGAGATATTTTCCTTATTCCCTAACAAAAGCAGAATATGCTTTTCAAAACATTATCTTGTATGAATTCTTATTTATATTCACTGATATATTTTACCCTGCATTTTTTAACTTTTAAAAACCGTATGAAATTTTAAAAAGGAAATAACTAAAATATTATTTTTTTCTTTAAAGTAACAGACATTGAATTTTAAATGTACTGTCGTGACACTAATTTAATGCTGTAGCCATGAATGGTGAATCTTAGCTACTTTTATGCTTTTTTCCCAAGTGAGTGTTTTAAAGTCTTAGGTGTACTTAAGATCTAAAAATACAGAAGTCCTAGAAAACTTTAAAGTTAAAATAAATACTTTCTTCATTATTCCTAAAGTAATTTGTTTCCTTTCCTCTTTTTAAAATAGAGCACATCTGCTATTCTTATAGAAAACATGGATCTTTATATGTTGAATCCTTGCAGCACTAAAATTTGGTGAGTAATAGACAGTTTTAAAGAGTACATTCTGCATATATATGCATATTATGTTAAGCTTTTGCATTAGGGTTAATCATTTAATAAGCTTTTATGATTGATTAGTGCTGATACTATGCAAAACTGAGGACAGAATGCCTTCCTTTCCTTTTGAGGAGGTCACAAAAAGAAAAAAGTGACAGACCTGGTTAAACAATTATGAAATGGTATAAAAAGTACTGTTGAAAGGGTGTTATTGAAAGAGTGATGATGTGTAACTGGAAGAGGAGATGAGAGAAGGCTTCCTGGAAGAGGTAATTCCTGAGCTGAACCTTGAAGGATTAATAGGAAGTGGCAGATGAATGAGTCAGAAGTATTCAGGAACTGTAAGAATAAGGGGGTAATGCTGAAAAGGAGTATGTTTCTTCTGGGTGACTGTTAGGTATTACAAGAAGAAAGGTGCCATGAGAGTAGGGGTGGAACATAAGCCTGGAGCATTCATTTATCTATAAGTAGGCCATTCAGTGCTATGTATACCCAACTTAAACATTTTTGAACTTAAAGACCATGAAGTACAGTATTTGATTTAAGTAAGGAAGTGACATGATCTCACTGGCATTTTAGGAAGGCTTGTCCTCAAAGGGTGGCCTACAGAATGGAATTGTAAGCATGGTTTGGAACCTATTGTCATAACCTGAGTGAGAAATAATGACTATAATTAAGACATAGGCAAGTTGGATTCAGAGGAGAGGAATATATCTGAAAGAGGTTTATGGCAGTTAAAATTGGCAGCTTTTGGTTGGTATTTGGATGTGAAGAAGAGAGAGGCACCCAGGAAATTTCCTGGAATTTTGGCCTCACTGCTTGGATCTATGATTGTGCCATTAACTAAGTATATAGGAAAAGGAAAAGATATATGGGGGAAATTAATGTGATATACTAACAGTTCTATTAGATTACTTGATTTTATTGCAGAAAGCAGCTGTTTGAAAAAGAACTGAGGAAAACCACCATCGTGTTGATTCACTAGATTGAATGAATTAATGAATTAATAAAATTTTTTTTAACTTAAGGAGGCACTCTTTAAACCTTAAAAATAATACTTATTCTTTTCTACTCTTGGCTTTCATTTCTTTTGGAAATGTGCACGTTTAGATTCCACTTGAAAATGAATCATACTACTTAAGGGGAGGGGGAGTAAGGGATGGATTTTGAAAACTTAATTTTTCCTTATGCCATTCAATTTGTAAATTGAATTGAAGAAATGATTATTTGAGATCATAATCTAAATATTTTGAGGTTTTTGTTTTTATTTGTAAAAGCCTCTATTGTCAGTGACAAATTTTTATGCTCAAAAATTTTGTATTTCAAGCAAAGCCATGCTGGGATGAAGTCATATGAAGCAGTCATTTTTTTATTATGGTTTGCAGAATGAGTGATCATAGCTACCCATTTGTATTTTAATGTTTCTGCCAGACAGCATGTATGGTATATGTCATATAATGATACATTTCAGTCAACGATGGACTGCATGTATGAAGGTAGTCCCCTAGGTTGTAATACCGTATTTTTACTATGCCTTTTCTATGTTTAGACATACAAATACTTAACATTGTGTTACAGTTGCCCACAATATTTAATACAGCAACATGCTCTGCAGGTATGTAGCCTAGGAGCAATAGTTGTATAGCCTAGATGTATAAATAAGCTATACCATCTAGGTTTGTGTGAGTACACTCTGTGATTGTGACAAAACACCTACTGATGCATTTCTCAGATGTATCCCTGTTAAGTGACACATGATTATATTTATGTTTGTAGGTATGTATTTATATATTACTTTTTGCACATTTATGTATGTGTCTTTTCATTGTGTGATTCAAGAGCCTCAGAACATCTTTAACTGATTTCACCTGGTTTAAGTAGATCCCCCCCACCCCCATCTAAGGGAACAGTAAGACCATACTCTCTAACAATAGCTTTATAAGTCTTAACATCTGAAAGAGTGAATTTGTATACCTCATCCTCTTCAGAAGTGTCTTCACTGTTATTGCCCCATTGTTTTTTCTTTTAAATTTTAGAATTATCTTAAGTGCTATAAAAAATGCTGACATTTCCATTGGAATTTTATCAACTCTGTAGATGAATTTTGGGTTAAGTGACATTTTAGAATACCGAGTCTTCCTATTCTTTCATGTTTTGATTTGATATTTATTGAGTACCTGTTATGCCGCTGATACTAGAAAAACATTTTTTCACAACATAAACTGAGATCTCTGTTGCCATGGCACTTGTATCCTAGAGAGGTGTCAGTCCCTGATCACTAATGAGATTGAGCATATCTTCATGTGTTTGCCATTCAGTTTTTCCTCTCATGTGCAGTCTATCTTTTCCTCTGTTTTCTGTTGATTTATGTGTTTGATTTTTCTTATTGTCTAGTAGAAGTCTAGATAGACTTGGCATTTTGTCTTATAGAATGGGCACAACTTAGTCTATTTTGTAGAACTCTGGATAGGACATTTAAGTTGTGTATGTTACACTTATCTTCCTTCTCTGGTTTATGGACTGTCCTTTTAATTTCTTTATAGTAGCCCCCCCCACCTTTTTTTTTTTTTTGAAACAGAGTCTCACTCTTTTGCCCAAGCTGGAGTGCAGTGCCATGGTCTCCCAGGAGCGTGCCACCACATCCAGCTAATTTATTTTTTAACTTTTTGCGGAGACAGGGTCTTGCCATGTTGCCCAGGCTAGTCTTGAACACCGAGCTTCAAGCGATCCTTTCACCTCAGCCTCCAAAGCCCTGGTATTACAGATGTGAGTCACTGCACGTGGCTTATAGTGTCTTTTGAGGAAACGAACTATTTTAATTTTCACATAGTTGAATTTATCTATCTTACAATGTTGGGATTTTCTGTTTTTAATGTCAGAGATTTCTCCCTGCCCTGAGGTTATAAAGATATTATTTCGTGTATTTCCTAGAATTTAAAAACTTTGCACTTTATATTAGGTTTTTATTCTCCTGAAATTGTTTATAGTTTTATATTACTTATGGTATACAGGAAGGGTTCATTCCTTCTCCCTATTTTTTCTGTTTAGATAGTTGTTTATTCAGTAGTTTACATGTTCCCCTCTGATTTCGAATGCAACCTTTATTGTTAAGTTCCCTTACATACATTTTGTTTTTTTGTATTCTCTGTTCTCTTTCATTGGTCAATTTCATTGGTGTCATTACCTGCAATGACACCACTTAGCTTTGTAGCTCTTAATATTTGATAAGGCAAGTTTTGTACTTCAGGACTCACTCGGCTATTCTTCTGCTTCTGGTTTTTCTTATAAATGTTAGACTTTTGGCCAGGCGCGGTGGCTCACACTTGTAATCCCAGAACTTTGAGAGGCTGAGGTGGGTGGATCACCTGAGGTCAGGAGTTTGAGACCAGCCTGGCCAACATGACGAAACCCCATCTCTACTAAAAATACAAAAAATTAGCTGGGTGTGGTGGCAGTCACCTGTAATCCCAGCTACTCGGGAGGCTGAGGCAGGAGAATTGCTTGAACTCAGGAGGTGGAGGTTTCAGTGAGTTGAGATTGCACCATTGCACTCCAGCCTGGGCATCAAGAGTGAAACTCCGTCTAAAAAAAAAAAAAATCAGTAAAAAAATAAATCTTAGACTTTCTCTTTTGAATTCCTTGAATGTCATATGGGAATTTTGTTTGGAATTTTATTGGATCTTTAAATGACTTTCAGATACTGAGGTTTTGTATCCATAAGCAGGGCATATCTTTCTTTGTTGTCTTTAATGTCTTTCAATAAAGTTATTTTTTAAAAAATTTCCGTGAAAGCATTACATATCTTTGGTTATTTTCTTCCCGGGCAGCTTTTTAAAAAATTTTGTTTTGTTACTATTGTAAATGATATCTCTTTAAAATTACATTTTGTTGTATACAATTATGCAGTTTTTACATATGGATCTTATATCGGACTACCTTCTTATATTGCCTTATTTTCTAGTAATTAATATGCAGATTCTTCGGTGGTTTCTATGGAGAATTAGACCTTCTCTACCAATTTTTTTTCCATTAAAAAATTTCTGATCCTTTTTATTACATGTTACTTTCGTAATTTTTTTTTTGAGACAGAGTCTCGCTCTGTTGCCCAGGCTGGAGTGCAGTGGCACAGTCTCAGCTCACTGCAGCTTCTACCTCCTGTGTTTAAGCGATTCTCCTGTCTCAGCCTCCCAAGTAGCTTGGATTACAGGCACCCGCCTCCACGCCTGGCTAATTTTTGCATTTTTAGTAGAGATGGGGTTTCACCATGTTGGCCAGGCTGGTCTTGAACTCCTCACCTCAATTAGTCTGCCTGCCTCAACCTCCCAAAGTAATGGGATTACAGGCGTGAGCCACTGCACCCAGCCAATACATTTTACTTTTTTAGTCATAACATGCTGGCTAGATAGACCCTTGAGAACTAATAAACATGACTGAGCTTAGGATACAGTCTCTGATGGACGGCTATATGCTCAGCTACATCCTGGGGAAAAATGTGAAGTAGCCAATTAGTGTTTATTGATTTATTCTATGAAATGGTGATAATATCCCTTGCAATTTGGTTGTAAGAATTAAATCAAAGGATGGGTAAAAATCATAAAATATGGTATCTGATCCAGAGTAAGCATTCAGCAGGTGTTAGTTTCCTCTCTTCATGAGCCTTTCTCTGAAACCTGATTTTGTTTTTTAACCATCTCCTGGGACTTAAGTCTGTTGCTCTCCAAGATTAAACACTATCTTAATTATAATGCTTTTGATTTATTTAGCATTTAATTGTCTTTCTATAAATCTCCTTTGATAATTTATCAAAGCAGTGATTAGAGTGTTAGATGTCATGGGTATTTATTTTCCCCCAATGCTGTGCTATATTCAATTTTATGCACATGGAACCATACTTTTAATTTTTTCCTAAGCAGCAGTATTTTTGACATCTTTGCATGTTAATAAATGTAAATCATAGCATCATTTTAAAAAAAAGAGCTTTATTGAGGTATAGTTGACATACAGTAAATTGCATGTACAATAAACTACATGTTAAAGTGTATAATTTGGTAAGTTTTGACATTTATGTATCTGAAATCATCACCACCATAAAGATAACAAACATCCATCATTCCCAAAAGTTTCATCATACCTCTTTGTAATTTCTCACAAACTCTCTTCTCCCACAGCAATTACAGATCTGCTTTCTGTTACTGTAAATTAGTTTGCAGTCTCTAGATTTTTATGTAAATGAAATAATAGGTTTTAGTACCAGTTTTAATGGCTGCTTAGTATTTCATTGTCTGGATGAACCATAATTTGTTAATTCTTTTTGCTAAATATTTAAGTTGATTTCCTCCCCCCCCCCCCGCTCTTATAGACTGGTGTGCTTCAATATAGCAAAATATATATACAAAGGTGGACATCTGAAGCTTTGAATCCTTAAGATAAATTTCTGAGAACTAAATCGAAGACTATGATAACTTTTTAAGGCAATGTATATGCCAAACTGTCCTCCAGACTAGTCATTTTACACCATCACTGTCTGTTTTTAGGAAAGTCATCCCTTCTCCAAGAATGAGTGTTATCTAAAAAAAGAATCTTTTAAAAACGATGGTGGAACAAAATCAGTATTGTTTTATTTACAGGTTTTTTTTTTTTTTTTGCCCCACTAATGATATCCTTGGGAAGTATTTAAAGATGTTTCGTGTAGACAACTCAGGCTACATACCCTCCTTAACATTTTAATGAACAACTTTTCATGGTAGTCTAATTTATGGAAACTGTTAATGTCATATTTAAAATGAACTGTTGATTGGTTTAAGTAATTGTCTTTTGTTCTTTTTGAAGGTTTGTTATTGAACTTTGTGAACCAATTCAAGTAAAGCAGCTTGATATTGCAAATTATGAATTATTTTCTTCTACTCCTAAAGATTTTCTGGTTTCTATCAGTGACAGGTAAATTCTAAAGCTGTGTCTGTAGGGTCTATGTTGGATCTCTGAAATAAAACAAAAAAGTGGGTCACTATTTTGACTTCAGTCCATTTATTTTTTAAAGGTCAGTTTGTAATAGCGATAATACGACTGCATTGTAGGCTCTTGTTAATCACTTACCTTTTGCTTTGATTAGCTCATATGATGCTTTAAACATAACCATATGATATTATACTCTTATAGTGTGGGGAAACAGAAAAGGGGAGATTAAGTAGCTTGCCCAGGTCACATGACTTGTGAGTTTGAGAACCAAGATTTAGAACTACAACTCTTGACTTCAAAGTCCTCACTTTCAGTCATTATGCTCTCTTGCTTCTAAACATTTCTTTTAAAAGTTATTAAAAACATACATGTATAGGTGCTTTATTTTATATTATGAGGTATATTTTTATTAAAATATATTCTAAAACTTTTTTTATACATGTGTGATTATAAAAGAAATAAACATGTTGTGAGGAATTTAGACTAGAACTGCATTTTGTCAACCAGAGATAGCCCTTATTAGCATTTTAATATATTTCTTCCAGTCTTTACTATGCACTTATTTATTAATTCTATAAAAATATTTACTTTTTACATCCTGGAAATACTCTCATCTTTTACACATATCTTTTTTAATGTGTACATGTTATTTTTCGTTCAACAGAGGTGTTACATCATTTCATAAATACTTTTTGAGTGTCCACGATATGCCATGTAGGATGCTGTTTATTTATGGCACTTTTGTTTTGTCATTGATCATTAAGGGTTTTCCTTGATGTTTCTTCCTTCACCTCACATTCAGCATTGCATATATACAGTTTTTGAAATTAGTTCTCAAGACCTCTGGAGAATTCTGTCTGTTATCCTGCCACTACCCTTGCTCAGATCACTTCCTTTTCTCTCAGCTGCAATTTTCTTATATGTCAAATGAACATACACAGCTCTGATAAGTAAAGTGTATTTTTTTTTTTAATATGGTGAGAGGGCTCATTATTTTGAGGAGTTCTTATAATGTTTCAGTAAACAGATACAATAGTTTTAGACTTTTATATTAGATATTAAATTCCCCTTTAAAGGGAAACAGATATATCAAACTCAGATGTGATTTTAAAAGTTTTTTCTTCCCATTCTCTTTCCATCAGTACTTGTATTTATACTTTACATTATTACACACATGTCAGTATGTAAAGAGTTGTGCCACCTTCTTCCAAGACAGTCTCTTGGTGACTTTCTGTTCTAAAACCTCCTCCCAAACCCCAAGAAGTGGCACTAGTCTTACCTTTTAGTAATGGAGTGATTTTTCAAGGCATTCTTTCCTCGTAAAGAGAAACCTGTCAGTTTAGTTGGAAAAGAAAATGTATTTATTAAATGTATGTATTTATGTATTAAACTGTTAAGCCAGCATGTTCACCTGGAAAGGAAAAAAATTGTATTATGAAAATATGATGGAACCTCTCAATGTGTGGTTTATAATTTTTAAAAAACATATTTTTTATATTTTGTAGATATCCAACAAATAAGTGGATTAAGCTGGGTACTTTTCATGGTAGAGATGAGCGGAATGTACAGAGTTTCCCTTTAGATGAACAGATGTATGCAAAATATGTCAAGGTAATGTTTACACATACAGGACTATGTTCTATATTGAAAATATATGTGTTATTCACACTTTATACACCTCATCTTTTTAGAAATCAGAAAAATTAAGAAATAGACTATACTATACCACTTAATAGATAGTTCTTACTTGGGTATATTATTTCATGAGTGAAATATTGCTACATTCCCTTTTGTATTGCTGGAAGCCTAGGCCAGCTTTTTGTTATTTATGGCTCTGATAAAATTCCAGATTATAACTATTTAAGTCTTTATGCAAAATGTCATCTTCATAGTATATTTCTTTCTATTTTGAAACTGAAATCATTGCTGGTAAGTGAAGTCTTTAAAGCAGGTGTAATTTCTTATTAGACTCTGATTCTTAGATCATTTCATCTTTAATGTCCACTTACTTGGCATTGTTACAGCTTTTGTCTTTTTCATTGTATAGCCAAATGAAATATTCTGTGTCCAAGTACCAGTTTCAAATAAAACAGACTTTTAAACACTGATGTTCTGTATTTCCACTGCTGCTTCTACCAGCTAATCAAGTAAAACTACCACTTTTGAATTGGGTTAGACAAAATAGGGAAAGTTCTTACTCCTTCCTTCCCTCTTTTTTTTTTTTCTTTAAAATTATAGCCATATCTTAAAGTACTATTGATTTAATGTTATGACATTTTTGGAATGGCCGCAGTTCTAATTTCTGTCCTTTCTTCTTTAAATGTGAGAACTTACAGCTACCTAATTTTGTCTTCTGTGATTTTACCATCTCTTTTTAAAGCATGTTTTAAATCGACTTCTGTTAATAGGTAAACTTGTAGTATTCTTAATCTCATTATAAAAATGCTAAATTCTATTTTTAAAATACAGTTGATATTCTCAGTTAATAATTCAATAAAATTATTAATTCAAAAAAATTAAGAATGTTTTCAATTCCTTTTAAAATGGGTGCTGAAACAATTAATGACTTTATACAGTACACTTTCTGCACTGCGAAGAAGCAAAAACGTTAAAAGTCATTTACTAGGTAACAAAATCTTATTTAATTTTGCAAGTAAGATAACTCAAATGAAATAATTTTAGAGAATTATTCTTTGTACCATTTACTTTGTTAATAATGGAAGGATATTTTATTGGAAACATAAAAAAATGCCTTACAAAACTTTCCACTTTCTTCCTTTTGTGGTGGGAGATTATAGAGCATTTTAAATATTAGTTTTATAAGAAACCCTCTTTGGTAGAATTGAGTCTAAAAGCAAGAAACATTTACTTACAACTCATGAAAAGCAGGGAAAAATTACTTTCTGATTTTCGTTTTATGGTAATAATGTTATATAAGTTTTTTACCTGGATTTTCCTTATCCTAAAAGAACTACACCCAAATCTACTACTTTTTAATAGTATACATTTGAAAGACCAATTGATATATATCTTCCACTTCTGTAAGTTGTACTTGAAATAACATAGCATACCAAAAATTCATGCTTTCCCTGAAATAAGTTATATATAATAGTATACAAGTATAAATACCATTTCATAATGGACGTTATCAATATGTATATGTGTACAATATATATGTATATGTGCATATATATCAATAAATTCATATATGGATATATACTTGATACATGTCTGTAATACTTAAAGTAAAAGATTGTTTCTAGATACTGTTTATTAATTGCTTTTAGAATGCTTTCTATCTAACAGTTATATAAAATAACAGCAATGGCTTGCAGATCATTTAACTTATAACCTTAAAGTTAATTTATTTCATTGCAGTCATTTAGATTATACTCTTAGGTTGTGATGGCAAAAATTTAAATCATTGCTTTTATTTAAGGAATTAAGAATACTACAGTGTTATCCATCACATGACATTGCTTTCTATACTTTATACAACATAATTTACAAGTATTTAAAGTTGCTTATTGCATGATGTCTAGACTTTGGAACTGATTTCTTTTTCTTTTCCTTTCTCTTGCTTCAGATGTTCATCAAGTACATAAAGGTTAGCAACCTTCTCTTTTGCACTATTAAATAACAGGACATGGCATATTAATGCATTACAAAAACTTTACAATTATTGATTTTGGGGAAAATGAGGACTTTATAGAAATGTTTAGAAATGTTATAATGAAGAAAGTGAGTATATTGTTAGATGTTCTTACATGCTGTCTGCTGGCTTCCCATTTTATGTGCTTTTATTCTTTAGGTTGAGTTGGTATCACATTTTGGATCAGAGCACTTTTGTCCATTAAGCCTTATAAGGTAATGCAGAACAAAATACATTTATTGAGTGCTTTTAAAAAGATTGATAAACAAAATTTTCGATATATTTAAATTGAAGAAATAATTTTCTCTTACGTTAGTTAATACCATGGAAATAAAAACTGAAACTTTCTTTCTTTTGAATGCATTTTGGAAAAATGTCAAAATACCCTCTTTAAAAATTAACCTCGTTTTGTATATTTGTTTTAACTTGCTTGCTATTTTGCTATGATGATATTACACAGAAACATTTTAGACTGATATAAAAACTCATCCATTATATTTCTAAATGCCTTAAATAGATTAGTGTTACATTTTAATTGAAACCGTAGATGACTAAAATGTAAGGAACAGCCATTATTTTTAAGTCCAAAAGCCAGTGGCCCTCAAAATATGACCAAAGTTGATGTTTGTCATATTGTGAAGAGATTAGTCTTAATGAGTGTTTTGTTTTGGAAGTCTTTAATGAAATTGTTGTTTATATAGGGTATTTGGCACTAGCATGGTGGAAGAATATGAAGAAATTGCTGATTCCCAGTATCACTCAGAACGCCAGGAACTATTTGATGAGGACTATGGTAAGTGACATCAAACAGATGACTGTTAGGTATATTTTTTTTTACTTTTTAAAAATTGAATAGTAATGGGGGAGTATAGATTACTTAAATCAATATGACTGTTGTCTTCAGGCTTTTGTTTTGTTGCTTTTAGCTCTAATCAACTTTTACTTAAATCTGTTTTCTAATATGATTGCCTTGTAATCGTATTGCTTTCCAAGTTTATCAGTTATTTGTAACTGAAACTCCCTTCTATAATATTAATAGTATAAATTATGATTATATCCCTATGCCAGGGCCAAAAATCTGTTAAACTCACAAGATACTGAAATAGTAGAAATAAGCTTTAATTCCTTTGATTTCCCATGAGCCTAAGAGCAAGCACATTTTGGCCTCCTGTGAGCCATTGAGAAATCATGTGACTCTACAGAGGTGGAGGAAAGTTTTATGACATTCTCCATTTCCAATTTAAGTCCTTGTTTTAAGATGTCTTATACTATTGTTTGAACAATCTAAATTTTCTCAAGCGTGAAATGAAGACATTGACTAAGAGTTGGTAAAGTATATTGAAAACTTGAATAAAAAAGTCTTATAAATGTGGTTAAAATTCTGGTAAGCATTACAGTTATTTTCCTTGGTTTATATTGTTTGTTAAATGGTTTCTTAATCTTATGTGCTTTTTGTGAACATGTTTTAGATATATGATTCATATTTATTATAAAATGTTTTAAATGTTAGCTGACTTTGACAGGACAATAATTTGAGCTTTTAAATATGTTATCATTGGAGCTAGATCTCAGCATAATTACTTTTGTTTTCTTTTTAAACAGATTATCCACTGGATTATAATACTGGAGAGGATAAATCCTCAAAAAATCTTCTTGGTTCTGCTACAAGTGAGTATTTTGAGGATTTTCTCTTCAGTCTACTAAAGCATTTCTCAACTTTTTCATTCTGATACACATGGACATTTTGTCATGGTATGGTTGAGGAGACTTCTCCCAGTATTGGACTTTGAATTGAAATAAAAGATACTGACTTTTGAAAAGTATTTTTATAGAAATGCTATAAGAAAAATATATGAAAAGAAAGAGGAGAGAGACAAAAGCAAGCATAATAAAAGTGTTTCTTCTACTCTAATTAGGCACTCACATTTTGGGGCAAATTCCTTATAGTGAAGAAAGGGCTGTGGATTTTCTTGGGGGAAGAGTTATTAAAACAGCCATACAACAGTTAATCTATAAATATGGTTAGTTTGCCATTTAGTTACAAAATATAAAGGGTGCTCCTACCATGATAATAATGAATACCAGTAAGAATACTAGTAATAATATACTCTTTGTACACTAAGAAGCAGTGAATAAGATATACTAGTGGTTTAGTTTGTTGTTATTCCAAAATATAATCCCAGCCTAGTGGTAGGCTCACTAAGGAGACTACTGAAAAGACCATTACCCAACTGGCACTTTATTTTTCATGGTTAGATTCTGTGTAGGTATATTTCAATGATGTTTTTGATTATTTCTGAAAAATGTAAAATTAACTAGAAGTAGTTTTCTTTTTATTTGAAAATTATTAATTTAATAAAAACAAATCTTGGTAAAATAGAAGACGAGTTGCTTGTGCTTGTCACTTTTTGCTCTTAGTGAATTGAATTACTTGAATTCCAATGTCAGGGTGAACATTGACTTTATAACTTTTTTAGATATTCAACCAGTAATCTAAATACTTAAGTTGATATTTTGTGTAGCCACAGTATATAGAGTTAAAATCACCTCTTTCATCTCTCTTTTTAGCCTTTTCTTTCTTTCTTTCTTGCTTGCTTCCTTCCCCCCCCATAGAAGAGTGAAGATTTCAGTGGACTTTCTAGGGAATGGGAAAAAGAGTGTTAAAAATACCTGTAGAAGGAAAATCTTTCGTGATTGCAAAGTAATATTCAACTTTGTTACATATCAGTTCAGTATATTTTGTTTTACTTTATTGCTAGGCTTCTGACTTTCTAGATATTAGTGATTACATTTAAATAGGATTCCTAGCTATCCAGTTATTGATGTAAAAGTAAGTCTCATTCACTGCTATGTGATGTAATTTTTTAGGAATAAAAGAAATGTCTTATCTGTCTGGATATTAATGTTTTTGTTTCCCTTAATTTGCATTCTGTATGTTACATAGTAGTCATTATTCTGTGATTTATGTAGCTTAGTAAGTTGAATTAGCTATTTTCTGGGGTCAGAAAATAGCCCCGGACTAAAAGATCTCTAGCTTCTGGTGGTTACTGGAAAAGAGAGGACACCTTAAGGAAATAATGTCTTACTGTAGTTTCAGATAAAGGAAAAGTGTGTTGACATTCTGGATTTTCTTGCTGTATCTTCCTATGTGGTTAACTTCTAGACGCCGTTAAAACCTAACCATAGGTCAGGCGCAGTGGCTTATGCTTGTAATGCCAGTACTTTGGGAGCCTGAGATGTGCGGATCACCTGAGGTCAGGAGTTTGAGACCAGCCGGGCCAACATGGTGAAACCCCGTCTCTACTAGAAATGTAAAAATTAGCCAAGCATGGTGGCATGCGCCTGTAATCCTAGCTACTCGGGAGGCTGAGGCAAGAGAATTGCTTGAACCCAGGAGGCGAAGGTTGCAGTGAGTTGAGATTGCACCACTGCACTCCAGCCTGGGAGACAGAGTGAGACTCTGTCTCAAAAAAAACAAAAAAAACAAACAAAAAAACCAGTCATATATCAGGGGAAGACATTTCCCTGTTTCTATTCATGTCTTTGATCAGTATATCAATTAATTAGAGATAGAATCTTGTTTAGATACTTCTGTTTGGATCTTTCTCCTTGAAGGGATATCAGTTAATTTTCCTTTTACAGAACTCTGGGAGGGCAAGATTATCTTCCAGTGTCCTAGGTATTGAAAGAATTTATACAGAGAAATAAGAAGGGTGGGAGGATGTCAGCTGAGTCTCTAAAATGAGATTTAAAATGATCTCCACCTCCTGAAGTTTTAGAACAAGAGAGGCAGTAAGAGCTGAGTGATAAGACTTTATTGTTACAAAACTTTATAGACATGGCCTAACACTGCCGCCTTCTGTATCTGTGTCCTTCTACTCTTCTCTGAAGAGTTTGGGACTGAATTAGCTATAGCCTCCAAGGTGGTATAACTTGAAGAGTAAATAATAAAGTGGAATCAGAACTTAAGTAGTTCTGATTCAAAGAACTGGTCTTTGGCACAAGGATGTCTGAGTTTGACTGTAATCATCACTGCTTTCTAAATTAGCTTGAAATTAGCCCATTTTGAAAGTAGTTTTTTTTCTTGTTTTTAATGTGTACATAGTATCCACAAGCTAGAATTCTTTGTTTTTAATCTTAATAGAAACTCCTTTTTCTTTTTGCTATCAAGTAGTTAGTAGTTATAGGAAATATGTCACCGGAATACTTTGCCACTGCTGAGAGTTGGATATCAAAGAGCATGCACACTGCATATTTAAACATTCTTGATATTATATAATTTCTTAACTGCTAAAAAGGGAGAAGCTGTTATCTTAGAGCAGCATTCTTGGCTTTGTGTGTATGCTTTCCTGATTCTTTTGTTTATATTCTTGAACTAAAACATTTAAATCTTTCACATCAACAAGATTTCTCCATATCACTTTTGATTTTCTTGTTCTTTGTCATGTGAATTTGCCAGACCTCTGCCTGCTTTGATATTGGCGCAGGTCTGCCTTTGCTCTTAAATATGTGTTTTTTGTTTCTGTTAAAATCACTATATCTGCTAAAGGGAGATAGGTGCATGTGTATGTTTAAGAGAAAATGTAGTTTTTACTTTTTAAGTCAAAGTGTTTTATTTTTGTGGAAAAAATGTAGATGCTAGAAGGACCATTTTCCTAGAAAATGTGGGCATGCTTCATAGGTAGTACACATAGGAAGAAGTCTTTTTTTGTTGATTTATCTTCTGTTGTATCATATAAACTCTTCAACTTCAGCAGCCTGGACAAATGTTTGTTTTCTTTATCAAAAAGAGCCATTGGAGCACTGAAGACTGAGTAAATAATATGGAGATATTTGATCTTTAGGACCAAATATTAGGAGCATTTTATTCCTAAAGGAATGAGGTGGGATGAATAAGTTGCCCAATTCAAAAATTTAAAAGTTGACAAATCCAGGAGAAATTAGGGACTTTTATCTCTAGTTTGGCAATTATATTCAAAGATGTTATTTTAGTCTATTCTGAAGGTTTTTAATGGCCAGATAATCATGACGTATACAGACTATCATGTGTTTGTATACAAATTGAACATAGAATAGAATATTCACAATTCTGCTTTCTCTCAAAAAAGATACATTAGGCAATGTTCTGCAAACATGGGGAAATTATTTTAGGTTAAGTGGACTGAGAAGAAATTTGCTGCATTTTACTTTTGTTACCAGGTTTCCTGAAATGATGATAATAAATAATATTTTAAAAGGGTGAATAGAAGGGTCTTCTTTATTGTAGGTACTGGTGTTAAAATTTAGGTTCAGAAATAATACTGTAAAGCTGCTTTCGTTACACAGATACATTGTCTTCTTGAATTATTTAATAATGAATGTCAAAAAATTTGAAATCTCAGATAAGATCTCACTTTGAAACACAAAGTATATAAACTGTTGGTTGCACAATTTGAGTTTTGTGAAGCAGTCAGTTTTGACTGTAGGTGGCAGTGTAGGTGGGGGATCATAAATAATATTGCAGTATTGGTTGGCATTATAAAGGGTGTATGAGGAAATAAGTTTCCATTCCAGACTTCATCTTGGTTTGTGAGGGAATATGGAGTTTCCATTTTTGTTATTTCATACTGCAGCATCTCTTTAGCTTAAGTAAGAATCAAGGCCACTTCTGTTTATCAGTTTGCCAGGTCAAAGGACAATATTAAAAATGTTATTTAAGCATTTTAAAATGGCAAATATCGAACCTTTGTGTGTTATACTAATGATTAGAAACAAAGTACCACTACTTTGTTGACTTTCAGAGTATACACTTATAATTTTGTGAAGATCAACATTATAGCTGATTCCTAGCTATCACTTTAAAACAGTTTAAAATCTGCAACTACTTTCTCCCATCCTAAAGCATTGTATTTACAGGATGAGCTCCAGGCAGCACTCTGTGGTTTACTTGCAACCTTCCTAATGTAGTAGATTTTTCTCTCTTAGATCCTTTTCTACTTTTCACATCTCTGGTTTTCATTGAAAAAGTGATGAATACTCTGTGGATCGCTTTTAGGAAAGGAGATTAAGACAGAAATAATGTATGATGATTAATATGTAGCCCCTGCCAGATCTTAGTATTTTAGTAGTAGGAGTACCCGATACCAAAGAATTAAATTCTAGTGGAATTTCAAAGGTTACATTGGGAATGAAAAGTTAATTTCACTTGAAATTACATCACATTACTGGAAGGAAGGTCTTCTATTCCCAGTACCAGTGTTTTATGGAGTTCTGATATTTTGTTATGCTCATGTATAAATATATCTATGTAGTTATTGAGGTTTGTACCACTTTTTCATGTAAATACCCTCCTCCAAAAGAGAAGTAGGGTTAGCAGGTATGCAGATTGCTTTTTTACAACACTTTGCTTTATGACCCTGACTTTTCATTAATCTGCCCCATCCCTGTCCCCAACCAATTAACTAAAGAATTTGTATGCTTTGTGATTTAAAAAGATTGCAGTTTTGGCCAATGAGTTTTTTAAAGTCATCAAAGAGATTTGATTATATGCAATATCAATTTAGAATTTAACCATATTACCATAGATATGATAGGCTAATCGTTGAAAATATTTTCCGCTTTTTTCGGATAATCTCTGTTTTGTTTTACCTGTGATAATCATGTAATGTAGGAAAAGCGTTTGCTTTTTTATTTTAAACTGTAGAGAATTTTTAAAGAAAAATAGGTTTTTCCGTAAAATAAGAATTTTGATCATCACATTTTCTCACTGTCCCGGTACAGACTGTATGTTGAGTTATACTTGAATTTATAATATGCTGAAGACAGTGTTTTGGTAAAGTGTCTAGGGTAGTTTTACAAGAAAAGTATATTTAAGGACAGGCGCAGTGGCTCACAGCTGTAATCCTAGCACTTTGAGAGGCTGAGGTGGGCAGATTTCCTGAGCTCAGGAATTTGAGACCAGCCTGAGCAACACAGTGAAACCCTGTCTCTACTAAAATGCAAAATATTAGCTGGGCGTGGTAGCATGTGCCTGTAGTCCCAGCTACTCGGGAGGCTGAGGCAGGGGAATTGCTTGAACCTGGGAGGCAGAGGTTGCAGTGAGTCGAGATTGCTCCATTGTACTCCAGCCTGGGCGACAGAGCGAGACTCCGTCTTCAAAAAGAAAACTGTATTTAAATATAAAATTCCTTTTGAACATAAAAATTTAGATACATGCTTTACACTTTTGGCTAAAATTTATTTGTGTCCTATATTGGACTTTAGTTGTGAGGTGAATACAAAAGTAACCAGTCAAAAAATGCAAAAGATCATTCTAAATGATTTTTTGACTATCTGATATTAATTTATATTAGAATATTTAGGTATTTGGTATTTTTTCTGATTGAATTTTGTTTTAGATGCCATTCTAAATATGGTGAATATTGCTGCTAATATTCTGGGAGCAAAAACTGAAGACCTGACAGAAGGTACCTAATCATTTTATGAGTCTTTTAAATAGCTGGTACTCCAGGGGTCCTTATGTTTAGGAAAATCAAGTAATGAGTTAAGAAAATTTGATTTTTTACATTTAGAAATATAGAAATAATTCAGAGGAACTTACCAATCTTTATTATTCATTGTTTATTTGAATTTCACACGTTCTTTTTTATAAAAGGATACTGTCTATATAAAACTTACGAATTTGCTTTTTGACTTCTGGCTCTAATATTAATAGCAATGATTTTATTCCTTGTATCTTTGCTGAGATTTTGATGTCCTAATGGTACTTCAAGTATATTATTCTTTCATGTGTTAAATAGCTACTTGATTTTACAAAGCCATCTTTTCCTTAGAGAGTGGCAAATAAGAATATTATTGGCAAGAAGAAACAGTCTTGCCTTTTTGTTTTTTAAAAAATGCTTAGATCCAAGTGAACATTTAAAATGACTCATTTATTTCTTCTCATTCTCTTCAACAACTCTTTCAGTATCTAGAAGGCATATTAATCACATAAGATTATACAACATTCATAGTCATCTGACTTGATTTAATTATCTGAGAAATTGAGAAACAATATATATTACTTGTCGTGATCTTATATGATCATTTCTTCCTAAAAGAACTTTGATTTTTTAAGAAAAGTCTGCAGTAGCAAACCAATTGGCTTTTTTCTTCTCTTCCAAGAAATTTATTTGTTTTAGTAAAATATTTTCATGGTACAGCTTTTAAAATTGAACTCAACATTGGGCATCTTTCTTAAAATAGGAAATAAAAGTATATCTGAGAATGCCACTGCCACAGCTGCACCTAAAATGCCTGAATCAACTCCTGTTTCAACTCCTGTTCCATCTCCTGCGTAAGTTATAATGTGATATTAAATAGAATTTTATTGCAATGCAGGGTTAAGTATATTAGTATAAAAAAAGGAACTTGTGATTTGTGTATGAAATGATTACCTGTAGAGAGCTCTGAATCATAGGATAGACATTCTGTGGCCACTTAGAAAATCTTTGAGTTGCTTCTTCCCATTAGTGTACATGCATATTGGGAATATAATTCAGATCAAACTTTTTTTTTGAGGGGGTATTATATATAACTTTCATTATTCACAACAGTGACTCTTCTCCATATTGCAAATAGTTGACCTTACTCTGCAAGTATAGGCTTGAAGACAAATTTTAAAAGGCCCCCCCTTTTTTTTTATTAAGTTCAAGTTTAAAAGCATTGATCTGTGGTATCCCTAGAAACTACCAAAATACGTAGAGCAGTGGTTCTTGAATAATGTGTTTGCCACACAGCAAGCTCTTAACTGTTTCATTTCTCTGAATCATGTAGGCCTTTCCCCAGGTTGCAGTGGGGACACTTTGGGCAGGGATATAGCTAAATAGGTAATAGATATAATATATACTCATTTTTTGTCTTTTCTGCCAGAGGTGGTTACTTTTTTGGTACCTCTACTACTTATCTATAATAAATAATAAGCTTATAATGATTTGGATAATCAGGTAGTTATTGTAGACTTAATTTATATATATTTCATTAGATACACTCCCTACACAACTTTGCAAGTCCTTTATCTTAGAACAACTCTACTTAAGAGTATAAGATATTTGAATATGAACCGCTTAGTTCAAGATAGTATGTAATGAGACCTGCAGTGGGTATGCTTTGAACTGCAATTCCTGAGAACTATACTCTTTCAAAAATGAGATTTGGATGCTTTGAAAGGCATAGTGAGAAAATTATATTATCCTGTGTTAATCCTGAAAATTACTGGAGATATTTATTGGGTGATTAGAGAGAAAATATAGCATATGTGTTATTGATTCCTAAAAGGACCTAAGAAATCTGTTGAGGATAGAGACATTCTTGGTGTTTCTAATTATGTGGAGCTGTGATTGCTGTTCCTGATTTGGTAACTAGGTTTCCTCAGTTAACAACACACTATGTCATATTTTTCAAAACGAAATAAAACTACTTTGGTTATATATATATGTATACATTTTAATACACATACATATATGCACAAGTAGATAGGAATATTTGTTGAAAGCTATAGTCACAGGCCAATGTAGCAGTTTGTATTTTTCCATATTTTTAATAGATAATCTTTCCATAATTTTTTATTCAATATTTCTTCATGTTTGTCTTAAATTCTTTTTAATGCTTTTGAAGCAATCTTTTGAAGCAAATGCATGAAAATGAAGGAATCCATGATAGGATGTCACTGTTAAAGTTATGGAAAGCCAACTTATTTTCTTTTCCTAGGTTTTAGTAAGATTTGCCATGTGAATTTGAGAAAAAAATTTCAAAGTATATTTCTAATTACAGTGTATAATGATGGTATATAACATCTATATTCAGTATTTTTTACCAAATTCAATTTAATTTTTCTCTCCCCTTCTTCAAACATTACTTCTTTTTACTGTCATAAATTATTTGGTAGAAAAGCAATATATTACTTGAATATGTAAGAAATATTATTAGAGACTAAATATATATGGCTATAAATATCCCAAAGTGTAGTCTAATTATGTTTTAATTTGGTCCATTTACTGTTTTACTGCCAAAATGAAAGTCTACCTCATAGATACTGTCTATTTTATTACTTTCTTCTGTCTTTGCTATTTTGACATTCGTGTTTATTTGAAGACATTTCCTGGCATGCTTAGTAATTTTTCAGAATGGGAAAATGTGTGTTTGAGCATAATTATTTTTGGTATTTAAATTACCATATTTTTTCATATTGGACCTTTTGTGTATAAGGCTACACCCAGTAATTAACTATCTTTATCTTGGAAGGAATCACAGGCATTATAATTTATAACACTGTCCCCATAAGCTTCATCCCCCCACTCTCCTGTATGCCACATACATACTCCACAGCCTCAAAATGGGATAGAATATTAATAGTGGTGCTAGTAGTTTAATAGCACTATTAGCATATCATAAGCCAGAATTATTATTAAAGTGGTTAAGTATTTGGCTTTTAATAATAGAAGATTAGCCTAGATGATAGCAAAATTATTTTAAGAAGGGAGATATGTTTCTTGTCCTTAAAGCAGATAATCCTATGTGTGTAGGGGTGTGTGTGTGTGTGTGTGTGTGTGTTTAATGCTGCATTGGAGTTCCTCAAATCATTCTTAGAAAAATTATGTTTGAGAAATCTAGCTGCCTTTTGAAAATACGATATTCAAGTACAAAGTGCACTCATAAGTATTAAGAATCCTAGATTTTAGTTCTAGCTCTGGACCTTGTTTAAACTAGCTTATTAAGCTAGCTCTTAGTTGACTTACTTTCTGATGTATGAGGGATAGTGAAGCTTGTAAAGATTCAGTGAATATTTGTGAGAGGAAAGGTACACTATACATTCAGTGAATGGAAGTATTCACTTAGAAACAATTCTTAAACAGATTAAAAGAAAGCAAGTTTGATATGGTAAATATGGTGGTTTGAGTCGTCTGGCTAGTCACTTGATTGTAGTATTTCTGTTATTTCTGAGCAGTATTTGTTTTTATAATAAAAATGTTTTGAAGGTGGAAAATTTGTCCAAAAACAACTTATATTTCTTCTGTATTTCCAACCTTTAGTCTTATGTATGGATACATTTATTTTTCTTAAACATATTTCAACTTTAGACTTCTAAGTAAGTGATTTATAATTATGTATGTATTTCTAGGTATGTAACCACTGAAGTAGACACAAATGACATGGAGCTGTCAACACCAGATACTCCAAAAGAGAGTCCCATTGTACAATTAGTTCAAGAGGAGGAAGAGGAGGCAAGTCCATCTACAGTGACGCTTCTGGGCAGCGGTGAACAGGAAGATGAATCATCACCCTGGTTTGAGTCAGAGACACAAATATTTTGCAGTGAACTGACCACAATTTGTTGTATTTCTAGTTTTTCGGAATACATATATAAATGGTGTTCAGTTAGAGTTGCTCTTTATTGGCAGCGCAGCAGAACTGCTTTGAGTAAAGGAAAAGATTATCTTGTGTCAGCTCAACCACCCTTACTACCTGCAGAATCAGTAGATATTTCGGTATTGCAACCTCTGAGTGGAGAATTGGAAAATAAGAATATAGAAAGGGAAGCTGAAACTGTTGTTCTTGGTGATTTAAGTAGTAGTATGCACCAAGATGACTTGGTGAATCACACTGTAGATGCAGTTGAACTTGAACCAAGCCATTCTCAAACTCTTTCTCAGTCTCTTCTTTTAGATATTACCCCAGAAATCAATCCCTTGCCTAAAATAGAAGTATCTGAATCTGTTGAATATGAGGCAGGACATATAACGTCACAAGTGATTCCCCAAGAGAGTTCTGTTGAGATTGATAATGAAGCAGAACAGAAGTCTGAGAGCTTTAGTTCTATTGAGAAACCATCTGTTACCTATGAAACAAATAAAGTTAATGAGGTAGTGGATAATATTATAAAAGAAGATGTGAACTCCATGCAAATTTTCACAAAGCTGTCTGAAACAATAGTGCCACCAATAAATACAGCCACTGTACCCGACAATGAAGATGGGGAAGCCAAAATGAATGTAGCTGACACAGCAAAGCAAACTTTGATTTCTGTTGTGGATTCTTCTTCATTACCTGAAGTAAAAGAAGAAGAACAGTCTCCAGAAGATGCCCTTTTGAGAGGGTTACAGAGGACAGCTACAGATTTTTATGCTGAATTGCAAAATTCTACAGATCTAGGATATGCTAATGGAAATCTTGTACATGGATCAAACCAAAAGGAGTCAGTATTTATGAGACTTAATAATCGTATTAAAGCCTTAGAAGTTAACATGTCTCTCAGTGGTCGCTATCTGGAGGAGCTTAGCCAAAGGTAAGCTTTATTATGAATTAGCACAGTCAGCTTCACACAGTGAGTTAAGTAGCGTAGAGTATGTATGACCTGTGATTACAGAAGGAGAGGATTTAATTATCTCATGGTGTAATAGAAGTAAGCACAATTTTAGTGAGAGAGAAAGAAAGCTACTTGAATGCTGATCAGTGACTTAATGAATTTTTTGTTTTTAATTTTAAAAGTACTTCCCAGTGACAAGACCACTTTTATTATTAGGCTGACAACAAGTTTGAATTATCTATACTCACTTTCACCTTTTTTCTGTTACTTAACTTTAGCCACTTTTTCTGCCTGATTCCCAGAGAGCTCGTGGAAAAAATGATAGTATGTAGAGACTTTAAAGGTTTTAGTGGAATTAAACCAGATATCGCTTAAGAGTTTAGATAAGTGAAGACATGGATGGACTGAACTGGATGACTGGGCACATTTGCAGTTTGCCCTCTTTTAAACAGGTCCCGGCATCCTAGTTCTAGTTGTAATAATTTCTGCTTTTAAGTGCCAGAGAGAGTGCCAGTTCATTAAGACACCAGGCGTGGCTTTTTAAAACTGTTTACTCTTTTTTTATCCTTTGTGTGTTCATTGTCCTTAAGGCAATTTTACAAACATCTAGGCACAAGTGTCCAGAGTTCCTGAAACACCACCTTTTCTTACACCTCTGAAATTGAAATGCCACTAATAAGGTGTCACCAAGGCAGTCTTATATCTGAAGTAGGAAATTTTTCTAATCCGTACATAGAATTAATTGGCTAATCGTGTGTGTGTGTTCATGTGTGACATGCCCACTTAGCTACCCCATACCTGCTCTTACTTTTTCCTACCTCCATCTTCATCCCAAGGAAACTACAGAAATTACTAAATTTTACATAGCAAGAGATACATAGAATTGTATTGCATAGGCCTGAATAAGAGTCACTTTAAGAAAAATAGGTTTCTCTCATATATCAAAATCAGAAGTATGTTTCCATTACTAAGTGGAATAAATAAGAAATTAAAGCTAATTTAAACCAATTCTTACTCCATAGGTACCGAAAACAAATGGAAGAAATGCAAAAGGCTTTCAATAAAACAATTGTAAAACTTCAGAATACTTCAAGAATAGCAGAGGAGCAGGTTAGTCGTCTTCATCCCTTACTTACTTTTTATATAAATTTCCCCTGAATTCTATAGGATCTCACTGGTAAAGGATAAGTATTGTAGTTTCACTTTTTCCCCCTGCTAGCTGGTGTTTAAGCCTGTTATATTAATATGATGTCATGTTTGGAAAGTTACATAGCTATTAGCATCATTGTCTTCTCTAGAGAAAGCTTTCTTATTTATTTATTTTTTTAATTATACTTTTAAGTTCTAGGGTACATGTGCACAACGTGCAAGTTTGTTACATATGTATACATGTGCCATGTTGGTGTGCTGCACACATTAACTCATCATTTACCTTAGGTATATCTCCTGATGCTGTCCCTCCCTGCTTTCCCCACCCCACGACAGGCCCCAGAGTGTGATGTTCCCCACCCTGTGTCCAAATGTTCTCATTGTTCAGTTCCCACCTATGAGTGAGAACATGCGGTGTTTGGTTTTCTGTCCTTGTGATAGTTTGCTCAGAATGATGGTTTCCAGCTTTATGCATGCCCCTGCAAAGGACATGAACTCATCCTTTTTTATGACTGTGTAGTACTCCATGTATGCCACGTTTTCTTAATCCAGTCTCATTGGTGGACATTTGGGTTGGTTCCACGTCTTTGCTATTGTGAATAGTGCCGCAATAAACATACGTGTGCATGTGTCTTTATAGCAGCATGATTTATAATCCTTTGGGTGTATACCCAGTGATGGGATGGCTAGATCAAATGGTATTTCTAGTTCTAGATCCTTGAGGAATCACCACACTGTCTTCCACAATGGTTGAACTACTTTACACTCCCACCAACGGTGTAAAAGTGTTCTTATTTCTCCACATCCTCTCCAGCACCTGTTGTTTCCTGACTTTTTAATAATCGCCATTCTAACTGGTGTGAGATGGTATCTCATTGTGGTTTTGATTTGCATTTCTCTGATGGCCAGTGATGATGAGCATTTTTTCATGTGTCTGTTGGCTGCAAAAATGTCTTCTTTTGAGAAGGGTCTGTTCATATCCTTTGCCTCCTTTTTGATGGGGTTGTTTGCTTTTTTCTTGTAAATTTAAGTTATTTGTAGGTTCTAGATATTAGCCCTTTGTCAGATGGGTAGATTGTGAAAATTTTCTCCCATTCTGTAGGTTTCCTGTTCACTCTGATGGTAGTTTCTTTTGCTGTGCAGAAGCTCTTTAGTTTAATTAGATCCCATTTATTTTGGCTTTTGTTGCCATTGCTTTTGGTGTTTTAGTCATGAAGTCCTTGCCCATGCCTATGTCCTGAATGGTATTGCCTAGGTTTTCTTCTAGGGTTTTTATGGTTTTAGGTCTAACATTTAAGTCTTTAATCCATCTTGAATTAAATTTTGTATAGGGTGTAAGGAAGGGATCCAGTTTCAGCTTTCTACATATGGCTAGCCAGTTTTGCCAGCACCATTTATTAGATAGAGAATCCTTTTCCCATTTCTTGTTTTTGTCAGGTTTGTCAAAGATCAGATGGTTGTAGATGTGTGGTATTATTTCTGAGGGCTCTGTTCTGTTCCACTGGTTTGTATCTCTGTTTTGGTACCAGTACCATGCTGTTTTGGTTACTGTAGCCATGTAGTATAGTTTGAAGTCAGGTACTGTGATGTCTCCAGCTTTGTTCTTTTGGCTTAGGATTGTCTTGGCAATGCGGGCTCCTTTTTGGTTCCATATGAACTTTAAAGTAGTTTTTTCCAGTTCTGTGAAGAAAGTCATTGGTACCTTGATGGGGATGGCATTGAATCTATAAATTATCTTGGGCAGTATGGCCATTTTCATGATACTGATTCTTCCTATCCATGAGCATGGAATGTTCTTCCATTTGTTGTGTGCTCTTATTTCGTTGAGCAGTTGTTTGTAGTTCTCCTTGAAGAGGTCCTTCACATCCCTTGTAAGTTGGATTCCTAGCTTTTTTATTCTCTTTGAAGCAATTGTGAATGGGAGTTCACTCATGATTTGGCTCTCTGTTTGTCTATTATTGGTGTATAGGAATGCTTGTGATTTTTGCACATTGATTTTGTATCCTGAGACTTTGCTGAAGTTGCATCAGTTTAAGGAGATTTGGGCTGAGACAATGGGGTTTTCTAAACATATAGTCATATCATCTGCAAACAGGGACAATTTGACTTCCTCTTTTTCTAATTGAATACCATTTATTTCTTTCTCCTGCCTGATTGCCCTGGCCAGAACTTCCAATACTGTGTTGAATAGGAGTGGTGAGAGAGGGCATCCCTGTCTTGTGCCAGTTTTCAAAGGGAGTGCTTCCAGTTTTTGCCTGTTCAGTATGATATTGGCTGTGGGTTTGTCATAAATAGCGCTTATTATTTTGAGATACGTTCCATCAATACCTAGTTTATTGAGAGTTTTTAGCATGAAGGGCTGTTGAATTTTGTCAAAGGCCTTTTCTGCATCTATTGAGATAATCATGTGGTTTTTGTCTTTGGTTCTGTTTATATGATGGATTATGTTTATTGATTTGTGTGTGTTGAACCAGCCTTGCATCCCAGGGATGAAGCCCACTTGGTCGTGGTGGATAAGCTTTGTGATGTGCTGCTGGATTCGATTTGCCAGTATTGAGGATTTTCGCATTGATGTTTATCAGGAATATTGATCTGAAATTCTCTTTTTTGGTTGTGTCTCTGCCAGGCTTTGGTATCAGGATGATGCTGGCCTCATAAAATGAGTTAGGGAGGATTCCCTCTTTTTCTATTGATTGGAATAGTTTCAGAAGGAATGGTACCAGCTCCTCTTTGTACCTCTGGTATAATTCAGCTGTGAATTCCTCTGGTCCTGGACATTCGTGACTGGTAGGCTATTAATTATTGCCTCAATTTCAGAGCCTGTTATTGGTCTATTCAGGGATTCAGCTTCTTCCTAGTTTAGTCTTGGGAGGTCTTGGGAGGGCATATGTGTCCAGAAATTTATCCATTTCTTCTAGATTTTCTGGTTTTTTTGCATAGAGGTGTTTATAGTATTCTCTGGTGGTAGTTTGTATTTCTGTGGGAGTGGTGGTGATAACTGCTACATCTTTTTTTATTGTGTCTATTTGATTCTTCTCTCTTTTCTTCTTTGTTAGTCTTGCGAGTTGTCTATCAATTTTGTTGATCTTTTCAAAAAACTAGCTCCTGCATTCATTGATTTTTTTGAAGGGTTTTTTGTGTCTCTGTCTCCTGCAGTTCTGCTCTGATCTTAGTTACTATTTCTTGCCTTTTGCTAGCTTTTGACTGTGTTTGCTCTTGCTTCTCTAGTTCTTTTAGTTGTGATGTTAGGGTGTCAATTTTGGATCTTTCCTGCTTTCTCTTGTGGGCATTTAGTGCTATAAATTTCCCTCCACACATTGCTTTAAATGTGTCCCTGAGATTCTAGTATGTTGTGTCTTTGTTCTCATTGGTTTCAAAGAACATCTTTATTTCTGCCTTCATTTTGTTATGTACCCAGTAGTCATTCAGGAGCAGGTTGTTCAGTTTGCATGTAGTTGAGTGGTTTTGCGTGAGTTTCTTAACCCTGAGTTCTAGTTTGATTGCCCTGTGGTCCGAGGGACAGTTTGTTATAATTTCTGTTCTTTTACATTTGCTGAGGAGTGCTTTACTTCCAACTATGTGGTCAATTTTGGAATAAGTGTTATGTGGTGCTGAGAAGAATGTATATTCTGTTGATTTGGGGTGGAGAGTTCTGTAGATGTCTATTAGGTCCACTTGGTGCAGAGCTGAGTTCAAGTCCTGGATGTCCTTCTTAACTTTTTGTCTTATTGATCTGTGCATTATTGACAGTGGGGTGTTAAAGTCTCCCATTATTATTGTATGGGAGTCTAAGTCTCTTTGTAGATCTCTAAGGACTTGCTTTATGAATCTGGGTGCTCCTGTATTGGGTGCATATATATTTAGGATAGTTGGCTCTTCTTGTTGAATTGATCCCTTTACCATTATGTAATGGCCTTCTTTGTCTCTTTTCATCTTTGTTGGTTTAAAGTCTGTTTTATCAGAGACTAGGATTGCAATGCCTGCTCTTTTTTTTTTTAGTTTTCCATTTGCTTGGTAGATCTTCTTCCATCCTTTTATTTTGAGCCTATATGTGTCTCTGCACATGAGATGGGTCTCCTGAGTATAGCACACTGATGGGTCTTCACTATCCAATTTGCCAGTCTGTGTCTTTTAATTGGAACATTTAGCCCATTTACATTTGAAGTTAATATTGTTATATATGAATTTGATCCTGTCATAATGATGTTAGCTGGTTATTTGCTCATTAGTTCATGCAGTTTCTTCCTGACATTGATGGTCTTTACAATTTGGCATGTTTTGCAGCGGCTGGTACTGGTTGTTCCTTTCCATGTTTAATGCTTCCTTCAGGAGCTCTTGTAAGGCAGGCCTGGGTGGTGACAAAATCTCTAAGCATTTGCTTGTCTGTAAAGGATTTTATTTCTCCTTCACTTACGAAGCTTAGTTTGGCTGGATATTAAATTCTGGGTTGAACATTGTTTTCTTTATATTGGCCCCCACTTTCTTCTGGCTTGTAGAGTTTCTGCCGAGAGATCCACTGTTAGTCTGATGGGCTTCCCTTTGTGGGTACCCGACCTTTTTCTCTGGCTGCCCTGAACGTTTTTTCCTTCATTTCAACTTTGATGAATCTGACAGTTAGTGTCTTGGAGTTACTCTTCTCAAGGAGTATCTTTATGACGTTCTCTGTATTTGAATGTTGGCCTGCCTTGCTAGGTTGGGGAAGTTCTCCTGGATAATATCCTGAAGAGTGTTCTAGCTTGGTTCCATTCTCCCTGTCACTTTTAGGTACACCAATCAGATGTAGATTTGGTCTTTTCACATAGTCCCGTATTTCTTGGAGTCTTTGTTCGTTTGTTTTTACCCTTTTTTCTCTAAACTTCTCTTCTCGCTTCATTTCATTTATTTGATCTTCAATCACTGGTACCCTTTCTTCCACTTGATCGAATTGGCTACTGAAGCTTGTGCAAGCGTCACGTAGTTCTCGTGCCATGGTTTTCAGCTCTATGAGGTCATGTAAAGTCTTCTCTATGCGTTTATTCTAGTTACCCATTCGTCTAATCTTTTTTCAACATTTTTAGCTTCTTTGCGATGGGTTCGAACATCCTCCTGTAACTCAGAGAAGTTTGTTATTACTGATTGTCTGAAGCCTACTTCTGTGAACTTGTCAAAGTCATTCTCTGTCCAGCTTTGTTCCGTTGCTGGTGATGAGCTGTGTTCTTTGGAGAAGAGATGCTCTGATTTTTAAAATTTTCAGCATTTCTGCTCTGGTTTCTCCCCATCTTTGTGATTTTATCTGCCTTTGGTCTTTGATGTTGGTGACATACAAATGAGGTTTTGGTGTGGATGTCCTTTCTGTGTGTTAGTTTTCCCTTTAACAGTCAGTACCCTCAACTGCAGGTCTGTTGGAGTTTGCTGGAGGTCCACTCCAGACCGTGTTTGCCAGGGTATCACCAGCAGAGGCTGCAGAACAGCAAATATTGTAGAACAGCAAATGTTGCTGCCTGATCCTTTCTCTGGAAGCTTTGTCTCAGAGGGGCACCCAGCTATAGGAGGTATCAGTCGACCCCTACTGGGAGGTAGGTCTCCCAGTTAGGCTACACGGGGGTCAGGAACCTCCTTGAGGAGGCGCAGTCTGTCCGTTCTCAGATCTCAAACTCCGTGCTGGGAGAACCACCACTCTCTTCAAAGCTGTCAGACAGGGACATTCAAGTCTGCAGAAGTTTCTGCTGCCTTTTGTTCAGCTATGCCCTGCCCCCAGAGGTGGAGTCTCCAGAGGCAGGCAGGCATCCTTGAGCTGTGGTGGGCTCCACCCAGTTCAAACTTCCCAGCCACTTTGTTTACCTACTCAAGCCTCAGCAGTGGTGGACACCCCTCCCCCAGCCTCGCTACTGCCTTGCAGTTTGATCTCAGACTGCTGTGCTAGCAATGAGCAAAGCTCTCTGGGCATGGGACCCTCCGAGCCAGGCACAGGATGTAATCTCCTGGTGTGCCGTTTGCTAAGACCATTGGAAAAGCACAGTATTTGGGTGGGAGTGTCACGATTTTCCAGGTTCCATCTGGCACAGCTTCCCTTGGCTAGGAAAGGGAATTCCCCAACCCCTTGTGCTTCCTGGGTGAGGTGATGCCCTGCCCTGCTTCAGCTCACACTCTGTGGGCTATACCCACTGTCCAACAAGCCCCAGTGAAATGAACCTGGTACCTCAGTTGGAAATGCAGAAATCACCTGTCTTCTGCCTCGCTGATGCTGGGAGCTGTAGACGAGCTTTCCTATTCGGCCATCTTGGAACCTTCTGAGGAAGTTTTCTTGAGCATTATTCATAGTACATTGTGTGTGTGTGTTAGGTAGAAATGCAGAGGACTTTCCTGCAACTTTGTTAAACTCTAAAATTTTGTGTGTGTGTGCATTTTTTTTAATGTAGATAATCTTATTGACTGCAAATAAGAACAGCTTTGTTTCGTTTCTTCTTTTTGATTGTCATACCTTTTTATTTTTTTTCCCTATCTCTTGGCTAGAGCTATATAGTGGTGCAATAGGACTGGTAATTATGACCATTCCCCTATCTTGTTGATTTTAAGGGAACTATTTCAATATTGCACCTCTAGTGTGATATGTGTGTTATCACATAATAAAGAAATTTTATACTTTTTTAAAAGGTTATTTGGGACTAGGGGATGGTGAAGTGAGGAGGCCTTATACTGCAGAGTTTTGTTAGGTGCATCTTACTCTTCTATTCATGGCACATTATAAATTGGAGATACGCTTTGCAAATATTTTCTCCCAATCCATTACTTGTTTTCTTATTCTCTTTACAGTGTGGTTTGAAGAGCAGAAGCTTTTGATTTGTTGAAGCCCAATATATCAGTTTTCTTCTTGCTTTATGAATCTTTGCCTAATGCAAAATTACAAAGATTTTTTCCTTTGTTTTTTCTAGAAGCTTAATAGTTTTAGTTTTATATTAGGCCCATGATTCATTTTGAGTTAACTTTTGTGTGTTACAGGGTATGGATCAAAGTTCTTTTTGGAAAGTCAGGGTCAGAAGAGCAAAGCATATAGACATCCATTTGTTCTAGAATCATTTGTTGGAATGAGTGTCCTTCCTCCACAGAATTTCCTTTGTACATTTGATAAAAATCAGTTAACCATATATATGTGGGTCTGTTTCTGGGCTTTTGTTCTATTGATCTGTTTGTCTATCTTTAAGGTAATAACACAATGTTATGTTTGTTGTAGCTTCATATTAACATTTTAAGTCAGGTAATGTTAAGTCCTCCAATTTTATTATTTTACAAGATTGTTTTGGCTGTAGTAGTTTTTTGCATTTCTGTATGGATTTCGGGCTCAGCTTGTTAATCTCTACCAAAAAAAATTGAATCTTGATTGGGATTGTGTTGATGAATTTATAGATTAATTTGCATAATTGTCATCTTAATATTAAGACTTCTGACTCATGAACATAGTGTTTTATTTAGCTTTCATTAGTTTGAATACGAATGCCCCCTCCTGTGTATTTTCTCTTTGTTGATATGTAACATCAATGTCTTGTGTCTCAAAGACTTACTTAAGTACTTTTCAACAAAGTTGCATATTAATAGTATTGGAAGTTAATCCTGATTAGAAGTGTTAAACAACGTATTAACTTTAATAGCTTGTCCTTTAAATGTTTATAAATGTCTTGAATTTATCAGAGTCAAAGGTAAGTCAGGATTCAAAAGAAACAATTTAAAAAGTCACATTTAGCATTTCGGAAAGATGAGGCAGGATAGAAAGTACCATAGTGGATCACAGTAAGGGAAGTAAGTGAAATCTTTTGCTGTAGTTTTATACACCCTCTCCACACACAGGTACACAGCTGAGACTTAAAACTTTTTTGAATCAAAATATGAAAAACTTAGGTCTAGAATAATAGTTATGTAGATATTTCATATAGGGTCCTAAAAGAGTTTTATATTTCCTTGACTTATTCCTGCCCTCATTTCCTCCTCCCTAACTTTATTAATAAGTTCAAATTTTCAGTTTATGTCTCCCTAATACAGAGTCATAACTATGAATGTGATGTATAATTCCCTAAAGTATGCATGCCAATTATATTATAAACAAGACATCTTTGTTGATTATAAAAGTTTCTAAAATTCAGTGCTGCCTAAAACAAATGGAAAGATAGGCATTTTTGATGCATTTCTTTCATCGGTGATATTTTAGCATTGGTTAGATGAACAATTATAGATATTTCACTGTGTCCCATCCTAAGTTCCAACATAATATGCTATGAAAGAAATTTTTAAAACTTGGTTTTGAGCCTACTTTATAACCAAAAACATTCTTCAGAAAATTTTCAATTTGTCTTTGTGCCAACTGCTTTGCTTTAAAAACACTAAGTGACTTTTTAAATATTTCTGGTTATATGCTGGTTTATTTATAGAACCCATGTTAATTTGAAAAGTAATTTACCAACTTCTGTTTTACAGTATTTTACATTGTAGCAGTGAGTGGCAAAATAAATAAATAAATAATAATTCTTGTTGGGGAGGGTTAGACACAGTCTCAGATACTTCGTTTTATTTCTAAAATTTCAAAGTTTACTTACTCATTGAGATTCCTATTAATACATTTGTTTTGAAATAACTTAATGGGGTTTTTTTAGATTATTTTATTTCAATTTTTAACGTTAATAGTTTGTAGTTAATATTCAAAGAAAAATAAATTCCTTTATTGTAGGATCAGCGGCAAACTGAAGCCATCCAGTTGCTACAGGCACAGCTGACCAACATGACACAGCTTGTTTCAAATTTATCAGCAACAGTAGCAGAATTGAAACGGGAGGTAATTGTTACTGCTGGTATTATGAGACCCAGTGCATGTATAGAGATTGTCATAAAGTCAGGCTTGTTAACATGAACATAGTACCTAAAACTTTGACCAAACAAAATTGTAATTTGTAGTGAACTTTTTAAAAAACCAGAATATGGAAGTTTTAAGTTTTGGAAATACATTATCATAGTCTTTTGTAAAATATGGCTTTCATAATTTAGGCCATACCTATAATATAGGTATCAAACTTCTAGCAGGCCTTTTGTAAACATTGATAGTAGCAACACGTACTTCATTTTCAGTTCAAAACGGCTTTTAAAGTTGCTTAACAAAGCAAAAATTTCATTGATTTAAAAACTTTTTATTGAGCATCTAGCATATGTGAAGTGTGAGCTGTACACACCTAGGTTGTGGCATACGGTAGGTAATAGTCCCTGGCCTCACAGGGTTTACGTCCTGGGGGAGGGATAGAATACATATAGTAAATAAATAAATAGATGATAATTTCTCCTAGTGATACATACTGTGAAGAAAATTAAATATGTGTGTGTGTAGGGTGGTGGCAGTAAGGGATGCTACTTTAGAGTGATCTTGGAGAGCTTATCTCAGGAGGTGGTATTACAACTAAGTACTCAAGAGGAGTTAGCAGCTGCACATTGCCTGGAATGATAACAAACCTGTTTATAGCAGAACTAGGGCAAAGGACTGGAGAGTAGAAACAGTGTAATGTGTTTGAGAGCAGAAAGAAAGCTGATATGACTGGAGCGGAGTAAGTGAGAGAAGTGAAGCTAAGAAATGGGTTCAAGATATTGGCAGAGGCCTTGTCATGTAGGACTTTGTAGACAATTTAGAGTTTGAATTTTATTTGAATCATTGATTGTATCATTGGAAAGTATTAAGAAGTGATATGGATCATGTCATTAATGCTTAGCACTTTGAGAAACTCTCCATTTGTTGCTCTGTGGAGAATTGCCTGTTGGGGAACAGCAGGAGCAGAAGCAGACAGGAAATCAATTAAGAGGTAATTGCAGGCCAGGCATGATGGCTTTCGCCTGTAGTCCCAGCACTTTAGGAGGTCCAGGCAGTCAGATCACTCGCGGTCAGGAGTTGGAGACCAGCCTGGCCAACGTGATGAAACACCGTCTCTACTAAAAATACAAGAAAATTAGCCGGTGTGGTGGCATGTGCCTGTAATCCCAGCAACTTGGGAGGCCAAGGCAGGAGAATCGCTTGAACCCGGGAGGTAGAGGTTGCAGTAAGCCAAGGTCACACCACTGCATTCCAGCCTGGGCAACAGAGCAAGGCTCTGTCTCAAAAAAAAAAAAGTAATTGCAGTAACCTGGATGAGATGGTGTTGATTTACAGTAGGATTTTAAAAGTTGAGAATAGTGTAAACTTACTGAATTCAGAATATTTTTAAGTTGTAGAAAGATAAGCCTTGAGGAATTAAGGTTGATCTCCAAGTTGTGGGCTTAAATAACTGGGTGGTTGATAGTTCATTTTTTATAAGATGGGAAAGACTGGGTAAAAAGCACAATTATTTTTTCTCCCTAAGGAGGAGATAGTGTAAATGGAAAGACAGACCAAATGTGACGAAATGTTAACAATTGGTGAGATGGATAAAGGTGTAAATATATTTATTGTTTTATTTCTAAAACTTTTCCATAGGTTTCACTCCTATAGAAAGAATTGGAATGCTGCAAAGAATTTTTTTTAAATGTCATAGTTTATTTTCAAAGAGCATGCCCTGCATTTCTGGTCTTTGAAGCACATTTAAAAAAAATACTTAAAATGGCCTGGGGGCGGTGGCTCAAGCCTGTAATCCCAGCACTTTGGGAGGCCAAGGCGGGTGGATCACGAGGTCAGGAGATCAAAACCATCCTGGCTAACACGGTGAAACCCCGTCTCTACTAAAAAAAAATACAAAAAATTAGCTGGGCGTGGTAGCGGGCAGTGGTAGTCCCAGCTACTCGGAAGGCTGAGGCAGGAGAATGGCGTGAACCTGGGAGGCAGAACTTGCAGCGAGCCGGAGATCGCGCCACTGCACTCCAGCCTGGGCGACAGAGCGAGACTCTGTCTCATAAAAATATATATATATATATATATATATATGTATATACTTAAAATGATTGGTCCTTTGAATTTTAGATACCCTTATATTTTTCCTAATATGATTTCCTATGATTATTATTTAACCCTCTTCTTATCTCAGGTTTCAGATCGACAAAGCTATCTTGTCATATCTTTGGTTCTTTGTGTTGTCTTGGGACTGATGCTTTGTATGCAGCGTTGTCGAAACACTTCTCAATTTGATGGAGATTATATTTCAAAACTTCCTAAAAGTAATCAGTATCCGAGCCCTAAAAGGTAATATCAGCATTATATTTCACAATTTTATTTTTTTACTATGCTTTATATATTTTTGAGAAGTTTTAAGCAAATAAAGGGAGACAGGTAATTTCTTTCCCTATATGATTATCTTGAAACCAAAACATTAAAAACATCATTGGATAGTAAGATGGTCCTGTGCCTAACCTGGCTCTGTAGACTATAATAGAGAAAACACTAATAGTAAGTGCATGAAACCCTTGAAATATTTGGTTGAGAAAGATGCTCAAATGTGGAATTCAAAGGAAGAAGAGAATACATATTTTAATACAATACCTTTTAGACAAAGATCTTTAAAATTTTTTTTCACCTGTATTAGCAATAACTGGAGTGTTAGAGTTAGTCCTGTGCGGTATGCACAGTTCTCAATAACCTCTGTGTAGCCTCAACAAAAGAGTAAATTATAAGTACTTTACTCTTTGTAACCAATATGTATTTTTCTTAATGTGTTAGGTGCTTCTCTTCCTACGATGACATGAATTTGAAAAGAAGAACTTCATTCCCGCTCATGAGATCCAAGTCTCTACAGTTAACTGGCAAAGAAGGTAGATTTTTGTGGATATATAATATGTATATATAAACATGAAACTAGCTTCTGGCATAAATACAATGTCAGTGTTGTGTTCATGACTATCTGCAACAAAAAATGGATACAAGTAGCCTTTGTCTTTGTGCTGTGTCAAAGCCACTTTATCATTTTCACATTTTATATTTGTCTTTGTTCCTAAAAGCCCAGAGGGTAGGGAGGGGGGCTTAGCTTAATTAGCAGTTGGTAGCTTTGTTTGCACATGCTCCTGTTTAGAAGTATTTCTTTTTAGAAAGGGATGTTTGAGAAAGTTCAACAGATATGGAAAACCTGAATGTGCTCCCATAGCATCCTGTGCTTTTCTGCCTTCTCTTCTTATACAGGTAGGACCCCTTTTGTCTCTAGTTTAGGACTATGAGGCACTTTCTGAACAAAAATCTGATCTCTTTTTTTAGCCCCAGAACCTATAATTAGGTTCCATTGTCTAATGCTAAATAAATACTTACATTTAAATGACTGGATGTGTACTGAGTGGATATTTTCCTATTTCAGTATCTTGTAGTTAATGCTTATTAAGAGAATTAGGAATTTGTTGTCATACTAATATTAAAATAACTAAATTACATATTTAGGAGTGCTTTCTTAATCATTGGTTGTAGGATTTAGTAACTGAGTGGCATGTTTCAATTGATTAAATTATTCAAGTAATCATTCCTGGGCTTCACTGGTTTATTATTATCACAAAGTTTTACAGACTTAACCCATTACATGTGTGTTTACTTAAGGCTAGTAAATCTCTTCTTCCTTCTTGCTTTTTTCTTTTTCTTTTGGTTGACATGTCTTTTTATAAGTGAAATTTTTAATTTAAGTATTACATACAAGAAAGTATAATTATATGTGAAACTTAATGAATTTTCACAAACTGAATACAGCTGTGCAAATAACACCTAAATTAAGAAGTAGAACATTAGCACCTCAAAAACTTACTTGTGCTCTTTTAGTCACTGCCCATCCTTTCCCAAAATAGCCAGTATTTTGATGTCTAACCATTGTGATATTCACCATGCCATTGACTATAGTCATTTGTTTAGTTTTTTTCCTTACAGTACTCCATTATATACATATACTGTACATCATTCATTTACATTTAGATTATTTTCATTTTGAGGTTGTTACATACTTTTGGTAAACACCTGTGCATTTCTGTTAGGTATACACTGGAAATGGGATTGGTGGATCATAGGATATGTGTGTGTTCAGTTTTAGTAAATACTGTCATACAGTTTTCCACACTGTTTTATGAATTTGCCCTTCTATCAGCTGCATATGAGACTTACAGTTACTCCATATTCTAAGACATTCCTTATTTGAGGTGTACCCGTGCAATTAGAAAATACATTAGATTTTTACTTCTCAGCATTTCTAGTCTTGAGTGAAATCATGACTATCTTACAATTTCTCTTCTCTTTATCCAATTTTTTAGGGCCAAACAGATTAGCTTTTTGCACCTGATAATAGAATTACTTCTATTTTAAACAACAGTGTCATCTTGGTGTATCTTTACCAGTAAAGAAAGTTGAGTAGAGTACGTAGGAGACTGACTTTAGTCCTGATTCTACCAGTAGTTAATTCATTTATTTCTTCTATTGTTGGATAAGTTTTCTTGTTATGGCACTTATCATAGTATGCTTTGATTTTACCTATTTTTACTTGTCTTATTTTACCTCTAAGCTCTGTGGGAGAGACCATGTCTTTTTCTTATTGTGATAAAAATCACATAAAATTTATCATTTTAACAATTTTTAAGTGCACAATTCATTAAGTATATTTACATTGTTTTGAAACAGATCTTCAGAATGCTTTTGTCTTGCAAACCTTAACTGTGTCCATTAACCAATTCCCTTTTTCTCCTTTCCTCAGTTCCTGGCAACCACTATTCTATTTTCTGTTTCTGTGAATCCAGCTACTTCAGATACCCCATATAAGTGAACTCATACAGTATTTTTCTTTCTGTGATTGGCTTGTTTCACTCAACATAATGTCCTCAAGGTTCATCTATATTATAGCATGTGATAGAATTTTTTTCCTCTTAAAGGGTGAATAATATTCAATCTGTGGTATTTATATACCTCATTTCCTTTATCCATTCATCTGTAAGTGGACATTTGGATTGCTTCCCCTCTTGGCTGTTATGTGAGTAGTGCTGTTCAGGGGTATACAAATATTTCTTTGCCCATTTTTTAGTTGGATTGTTTGATTTTTTTGTTTTTAAGTTCAGGGAATTCTTTATAACCTCCATTCTGGATTATAACCCTCATTAGATAATATGATTTGCGAATATTTTCTTTCATCCTTTATTTTGCTTTTTCACTGTTTGAATTGTGTCCTTGAATGTACAGTTTTTAAGTCTGATGAAGTCCCGTTTGTCTATTGTGTTTTTGTTGTCTGTACTTTGGGGTCATATCCAAGAAATCGTTAAGTTCAAGGTCATGATTTTCCCCTATGTTTTCTTCTAAGACTTTTATAGATTTAGGTCTTTAATCTATTTTATATTAATTTTTGTATATAGTATAAGGGTCCAGTTTCATTCTTTTGAATGTGAATATTCCGTTTTTCCAGCACCATTTGTTGAAGAGACTGTCCTTCTCCCATTGAGTGGTCTTAGCACCCTTCTTAAAAATGAGTTGACCATGTACATCAGGGCTTATCTCTGGGTTCTTTATTTTGTGCTATTGGTGTATTTGTGTTTATGCCAGTACTCTACCACGTTGATTACTATACCTTTGTAATGTGTTTTGAAATCTGGAAGTGTGAGTTATCTAACTTCTTTCTTTTTAAAATTCTTTTCCTTATTTGAGGTCGCTTAAGATTTTACGTGAATTTTAGGGTGAACTTTCTATATAAGCAATGTCGTTTTACTAGTTCACTTGCAGATTATTTTGGATTTTCAGTGAATACAGGTACACATACTGAGAACAAAGGCAGTTTTGTTTTTTCCTTTGCAGTCCTTATAGCTTTTATTTCCTTTGCTTTCTTAACTGTGTTATCTTGCATTTTCAGCAGTGTTAAATAAAAGTAATTGATAGGCATCTTCGTCTTGATCCAAAGGGAAAGCTTACAGTGTTTTACTGCTAAGATTGTATTTGTCATAGATGTTTTGTGGATTTTTTATTATGTATTTTGTCATTATATGTTACCTATTGTCATAGGTATTTTGTAGATTTTTTATATTAGATTTTATTTCCATTTTTTATGTTACAAACATGAGTTATATTCAGTTTTCTAATGTTAAACTTATATTGCATTTTAAATACCAGTTGGTCATGATATATATGTGTGTGAATTTTGTATTGTATGTATTATTTCCACATAATTTTGTTAGATAATTATTTAGGAATTTTGCACCTATATGAATAAGATTGGCATGTAATATTTTCTCATGTTGGATTTTGGTATGTAAGGGTTATAAAAATTAGATGGGCAGGGGTATCCCTTTTTATTTTTCTTTTTTTTCCCCTTCCATGCATTCATTAAGATTTTTTACTTGGGGGGAAGTAAATATTCCCTTTTACTGCCATTATGTTGGAAGTTGTATACTGGTTCTGTTCTTTTACTAGTTACCCTAGAAGTCACAAGTATTAATGTTTGCCAAAGTCTCAAGTTCATCAATACTTGTATCTTCTCCTGAACAATACATAGATCTTTTTTTTATTTTTTATTTTTTTATTTTTTTATTTTTTTATTTTTTGGGACAGAGTCTCTCTCTGTCGCCCAGGCTGGAGTGCAGTGGCGCGATCTCGGCTCACTGCAAGTTCTGCTTCCTGGGTTCATGCCATTCTTCTGCCTCAGCCTCCCGAGTAGCTGGGACTACAGGTGCCCACCACCTCGCCCGCCTAACTTTTGTATTTTTAGTAGAGACGGGGTTTCATGTCTTATAGTTAGCCAGGATGGTCTCGATCTCCTGACCTCGTGATCCACCCTCCTCGGCCTCCCAAAGTGTTGAGATTACAGGCGTGAGCCACTGCACCCGGCCTACATAGATCTTAAAACTCTTATTTGTCCCAAGTCTTATTTGTGTTACTGTTCTTGTATATTTTAATTCTATTTTTTCTGCTTAATTTTAACTCAACAAGGTATTTCTTTTTACACTTAATGTTCATTTAAATTTACCACGTTTACTAATTTTTTATTCTTGAGAGCTTTCATTTGTCATTAGTTAAAACTGAAATGTTCTCCTTTTTCTTTATCATTTTGACATTCGTGAGGCTCTTTGAAGCTCTGGATTGGTAGGTTTCTTTTATTGGTATTGAGAAATTTTCAACCATTATTTTTTCCTCCCAGATATTCCCTGTGCTCCAGTCTCTTTTAGATTCTCATATTTAATTTAACTTATTACTTCTCTGTGTATCTTTCCTGTCTTGTAAACATTCCACCTTTTTGACTTTTTGTGCTGTATTTTGGATGATATCTTCTGATATGCTTCCAGGCTAGCAGTCTTACTGTTACTAAGTTTATTCGTTGGTTTTTCAATTTCAGTTATTTTTTCCATTTCCAGGAGTTCTTTTTGTATTTTTTTAAAATCCAGGTCTGTATTTTCCTTGTTATTTGTTTCCTGCAGATATTTTCAAGCTTATTTTCTAGACATATTAAGCATAATTGTCTTTATAGTTTGTGTTTGATAAATCTAGTATCTTAAATTTTTGTGAATCTGTTCATTGTCTTTGTAAGCTCTTACTCAAGGTGCATTGTGTCTTTGTGTGCTACTTTTTCTCTTTGAAAAATTATTTGTAGTGATATTTGAGGCCTAGAATATAGGTTCTTATTTGAGAGGGAATTTGTGTGTTTTACATTAGTGTAATACCTTACATTCATGACTTGAGGTTTGTTGGGCCACCAGGTGATGATAATTTGTACTGCAAGTTCATGCATGGTTTAATTCTTTCCCTGAGCGTATAATCCTTTGGAGTCTCAGTTTGCTGTACACAGGAAGATGGTATCTTATGACTCTAAACTTTGGGTGGGCCCTAGAACCTGATTTCTGATCCATTCCCTTATGATACCATGAGAACCAAAGTTCATATATTCTTGTGTTGGCAAAGTTTTCAGGGCAAAAATGACTTTTGTCTTCCACTTGATTGTCTGGGTTCCCACTTTTCTTTCAGTTTTAGCCTAGGGATTACTTTCTTGGCAGCTTTTCAATGCTTTTAGTGATTTTTTTTTAAGAAAACAAACTATCATTACCTAGTTGCTTTCATTGTAGAGGTTGATCTGAATAACATAGCCGTTTCTAAAAATATACATCATTTTTAAAGAAAGTAAATTAAGATTAGTAATCTGATAGAAATGAGTTTAGAGGGATGTTTTGATATTTTCATATATTTGACGACTTTCTCAAATCTCTGAAAGATAATGTAAAAAATTACAGTTGGTTGAATTGTATTAATAAATTTCCCAAATGGGAAGCTTTTATAGTGAATTTGCTATGTGTAAGCTTTTGTCTGTGTCAGACCTTAAATTGTTTATTTTTAGTGGATTGAATAGGATTAAAGTCTCATAGCCTCTCTTTAAAAAATATGTGTCTATTTTGTCAGTATGGGGGCGGGGTAGGGATATATCTTGAATCTGCTTAGAGTAATGAAACCTTAGAAACTTTGGGCTAAAACTAATAAATCTAATTTATTCACTATGCCAGAAGTGTTTATTCATTATTGCTTAGTAATATATATTGCACGTTCAAGCTGTTTTTAGATTTGGATTTCATAGTTTTGATCATGGTAATAAAAAGAGAAAAATATCTTGGATATCTTTTTGTGTTTATTTCTCTAACTGGCTTCCAAACACGGTCACAACTACTTGTTGCACATTGTTAATCTACCTTTGTGACACAGTTTAGAGGCTAGTCCTTCAGGGAAATATTCAGATGATCTGCAGGTTTGGTGTTCGCTTACCCAGGAATGTTTCTTTTCTCACCAGGTAAAAGAGTAGGGCTAGGCCCAAAGAAAGATCCTTATTCGGCCGGGCGCGGTGGCTCAAGCCTGTAATCCCAGCACATTGGGAGGCCGAGGCGGGTGGATCACGAGGTCAGGAGATCGAGACTATCCTGGCTAACATGGTGAAACCCCGTCTCTACTAAAAATACAAAAAACTAGCCGGGCGTGGTGGCGGGCGCCTGTAGTCTCAGCTACTTGGGAGGCTGAGGCGGGAGAATGGCGTGAACCCGGGAGGCGGAGCTTGCAGTGAGCCGAGATCACGCCACTGCACTCCGTCTCAAAAAAAAAAAAAAAAAAAAAAAGAAAGATCCTTATTGTATTGGTTGATGATAACCAGCTACTAGTTAACAACTTAAGGAAGTATAGTTATTTGAAGATAACCAGTCAAGTATAGGAATCGTATCATCTTCCACCTTGCCTCTTTTTGCTTACTAATTTAAAATACATAAATATATAGTTAACCTGATATAAATTAATTGGTTCTATTACTAGAGGATAATAAGGAATGATTTTTCTCATTTCAGTATGTAATTATAGCAAATCCACCAAATCCACTTTACATTTTACATCTGCTTTTTTTTCACTTACAGTAGACCCAAATGATCTGTACATTGTAGAACCCCTCAAGTTTTCTCCAGAAAAGAAGGTAATTGTTTATTTCTTTTTAAGTTTATTGCTATATTTTGTGATCATAAATGAAGAAAAGAGGTTGAAAGGTTCAAGGTAATTACCTTTAAGTAGTCTTTAATTGAATGTGTATTTTCTATCATGGTAATGGTATAAATAAATATTTACAGGGGTCAGCAAGCTGTGACCCACAGGTCATATGTAGTCTATTTTATATGGGCCATGAGCCAGATAGATTTTCTCATTTTTAAAGAGTGATAAAATAAAACAGAACAGCATGCAAGAGAGAAAATATGTGACCTGCGAAGTCTAAAATATTTACTGTCTGACCCTTTACAAAAAACATTTGTTGATCCTTGGATGATTGTCATTATTTATTACCAAATGCATGCCAAGCACAGAGCATACACCATTTCTCTAATCCTCACAACCTGAAGATGATGTTATCCTCTTTTTTTTTTTTTTTTTAATGAAAAAACAGCAACTCGGAATGTACTTAGGATATTTTGGCTTCAAAGTCTTTGCTTTTTCATTTTGCCTTTCAAATTAAGTTATACTAATTTTAATTAGTAGTAATTTTATCTAGGTGAAAGAACTTGGGCTTTGTAGGAAAATAGCCTAAGATTCCTTCTCAACCTGGCTACTTACTACATTGTAACTTGGGCAAGGAACCAAACATCTGAACCTTGCTTTTCTCATTTAAGAATCAAGGGTAAAATACCAACCTTTCAGGGTTAATAACTGCCATAATACATGAAAGCAAACTATGCTATCTGGCAGTTAGTAGGTATTCAGATATTAGTATCATTCCCTAAACCTATATTCATAGGTAGCAGGTAAGCAATTTAAAGAGTTTTGATTCAGTAGTATTTACAAATTGGGAAGGTGATGGTAGTATCTACATAGAACATAACAATGTATGTGTTCTGTGCTGTTTATAATACTGTTTTACTTTTCACCAGGAGGTGGCACTTCTCTATTTGCTCAGCTCTCTAGGTGTTTGATAAGGTTACTATGGGAAGTATAATTACTAACTTTTCTTTTACTTGTGTTATAGAAGAAGCGCTGCAAGTACAAAATTGAAAAAATTGAGACCATAAAGCCTGCAGAACCATTGCACCCCATAGCCAATGGAGACATAAAAGGAAGAAAGCCCTTTACGAACCAGAGAGATTTTTCTAATATAGGAGAAGTTTATCACTCTTCTTATAAAGGTCCTCCATCTGAAGGAAGCTCAGAAACTTCATCACAGTCAGAAGAGTCCTATTTTTGTGGCATTTCAGCTTGCACAAGTCTGTGCAATGGACAGTCTCAAAAGACAAAAACTGAGAAGAGGGCTTTAAAACGAAGGCGATCTAAAGTTCAAGACCAAGGAAAATTGATAAAAACTCTAATACAGACTAAGTCGGGATCATTGCCGAGCCTGCATGACATAATCAAAGGAAACAAAGAGATCACCGTGGGAACATTTGGTGTTACAGCAGTCTCGGGACATATCTAAAATTAATTGAACTTTTCATACTGAAGACTTTTTTGTTGTTCTTTGGAGAACAGTCTGTGGTATTTGAAGGGTTTGGGGAGGGAGAAAATATTAATGGGAAAGGCATTCAGAAATTATGGTTTCTGCCTTTTTAAAAAGTAGATGGGATTGTGTCAATCTTGGTTAATGAGCTACAGTTTTACAAAGCTGATCACTTCCTATAAGGACAATGGTAGACATTTTATAAAGATGTTTTTTCACAAGATTAATTACTGGGACAAAAGTAATTTGGAAGCCCAGTTCCTTAGGTGGGATAGGAATGAAAGCCTAAACCTCTTCCTTTAGCTTTGTTCCTATTTCTTGCACCTTCCCATATTTATGTGCCTTTTGTCTATTTATAATGCCACTGGAAGAGGAGGGAGAACTTTTTCTGTTATTTGATTTCTTTTATAACTGTGTTAGGTTTTTGAAGCTACAAACACTACAAGGCTTGGAGGGGTCTGTGCCTGAAGCTCAGCAGTGTGGGTCAGACAGTCTAAAGATCCTAAAGACTTGCCAACTGGATCTTTGTTTAGCAAACTCACTGGAAATGAACACTTAATGGAATTTTTAAGTCTGTTCTTTTAGGTAGATGGTGATGCTCTTGTTATTTTCACTTATTCAGACTGGATTACTTCTTACTTAGTTACTAACTCAATGAGGAAAATAAAAACCCCTACAGGATCTTTTTTTGCAAACAACTGATATATGCAAACAAATTTTTGACAAATTCACCTTTTAAACACACTTAACCATTTGTGAAGGTTTTCTTTAGCTTACATTTTAAACATACACAATAAACACTAATCCTCCAAACTTTCACTGTTTTTATTAGTACGAATATAAAATTTGAAGGTTTGGCCAATTAGTACAAGTCTCATGATATAATCACTGCCTGCGTACATATGCACAGATCCAGTTAATGAGTTTGTCAAGCTTCATCTAATTGGTTAAGTCTAAAGGGATTATTATTCCTTGATGTTTGCTTTGTATTGGCTACAAATGTGCAGAGGTAATACATACGTGATGTCAGTGTCTCTTTTTTTTTTTTTGTCTTTAAAAAACAATTGGCAGCAACTGTATTTGAATACAATGATTTCTTAGTGTGATTGTACAGTAATGAATGAAAGTGGAACATGTTTCTTTTTGAAAGGGAGAGAATTGACCATTTTGTGTTGTGATGTTTAAGTTATAACTTATTGAGCACTTTTAGTAATAACTGTTTTTAAACTTGTCTAATACCTTTCTTGGGTATTGTTTGTAATGTGACTTATTTAAAGCCTTTTTTGTTTGTTTAAGTTGCTGCTTTAGGTTAACAGCGTGTTTTAGAAGATTTAAATTTCTTTCCTGTCTGCACAATTAGTCATTCAGAGCAAGAGGGCCTGATTTTATAGAAGCCCCTTGAAAAGAGGTCCAGATGAGAGCAGAGGTAGAGTGAGAAATTATGTGGTCTGTGTGTTGTGGAAAGAAAATTTTCAATATGTAACTACGGAGCTGTAGTGCCATTAGAAACTGTGAATTTCCAAATAAATCTGAACACTTGTCTTTATTAATTACTGGCTCTTCTGTCTTTTAAAAGAGAAGTCAGAAATTATTAATCTTTGAACAGAGATTTAAGTTTTTGCCACTTTTAAAACTAAATATAGCAACATTCCATTCAATATTGATCACATTTCAGCCAACTACAAAATGATTATACATTTACATAAACATTTTGCTCCCTATACTATCAAAATTTCACTTTAACTGTTTCATGTCTAAATACAGCATAACATTTTGCAACTTGAGGTTTATTTTTTCCTCTCCCACATTATAACTACATGAGAAAAAAACTTAAGAAGTGAAAATAGTAGTAGTTTTGTGCCTATTAAGAAGCAAAAACTATATAGATATTTATCCAATGGGATTTTAATGTTCTCTGATGATCAACCTCATTTTATTTCTTCTAATGTTAAGTAAAGCATTAAAACAGTATGAAATAAGAGGAAACTAGGGGATTGGTAAGAACAAGGATGCAAAGTAAAACTATTAATTGAATTTTTAAAAGCATTAAAGTTGTGGCTCACGCCTATAATCCTAACACTTTGGGAGGCCGAGGCAGGCAGATCATTTGAGGTCAGGAGTTTGAGACCAGCCTGACCAACATGGTGAAAACCCGTATCTACTAAAAAAAAAAAAAAAAAAAAAAAATTAGCCAGGCATGGTTGTGCATGCCTGTAGTCCCAGCTACTTAGGAGGCTAAGGCAGGAGAATTGCTTGAACCTAGGAGGCAGACGTTGCAGTGAGCTGACATTGCACCCCTGCACGCCAGCCTCAGTGACAGAGTGAGACTGTCTCAAAAAAAAAAAAAAAAAAGTTATGCATACATATAATTTGAGAAATTAGTTTTATAAGGCTTATAAAGTAAGAACAGAAAACAGTATTCTGTACCATTTCACACACACACACTACCAGCACCACCTACCTTTCTCCATCAAAGATTTCTTGCTTCACAGCAGCAACCATTTTTGATTCTGTCTCTCCACTTACTGTGCTTCCCTTACCTTGCTGCTTATTTTTTGATTTTTAGATGTGTCCTCAGTTTGAATATATAAACTTGTAGGCATGAACATAAAATATATATAAACTTATATTTGTTAATGTAATTGGATAAGTCTATTCAAAATCACACAACAGGTCAACTTAGAAATACTGCTTCAACTGATTGATTTCAAATCCGTAGATAAGTTGAACACCATGTACCTTTGCCCAGATTCACTAGTTGCTAATATTTTTAGTTTTCTTTATGTGTTTTATATGTATATATGTATTATACATATACTTATACATGTATATATAAAGATATGTATGTTATGTGTATATATATATAAACACATTTTTTTGGTGAGCCATTTGAAAGCAAGTTGGGACATTATGACCCTTTCCCCCTAAACTGTAGCATATTTTTTCCTAAACTAAGGACATTTCACTTATGTGACCATAATACCTGTATCATATGTAAGAAAATTAATAACTCCATAATATCTAATACACAGTTTATAGTCAGATTTCTCAGTTGCCCTCATTTGTTTATTTTGGTCCAGGGTCCATTCAAGGTTCATTTGGTTGTATTGTCTACTTAGTGTCTTAAAAAAATAACTACTTCCTGACTACATATTGTCCTTGTACAAGGGCCATACTTACTTTCTCTGAATCATCCTGGTTTTAGTGGATGAGCTGCCCAAGTGAGCAGGAAGAGCTTTTTTGAGTGATGTGTTAATGTTGTCACTGAAATTTTATCCCAACCCATGAGTATTTATAATTAACACATGCTTAAAAATATCCTGTTGGAGCAATAACCTCTGCATTACACTCCACTTAATCTATTACTTTAAAAATTAATCTTTCAGGCTGGTTGTGGTGGCTCATGCCTATAATCCCAGCATTTGGGGAGGCCAAGGCAGGTGGATCATTTGAGGTTAGGAGTTCGAGACCAGCCTGGCCAACATGGTGAAACCCCATCTGTACTAAAAATAGAAAAATTAGCCAAGTGTGGTGGCACGCACCTGTAGTCCCAGCTACTTGGGAGGCTGAGGTGGGAGAATCCCTTGAACCCAGGAGGCGGAGGTTGCAGTGATCTGAGATTGCACCACTGCACTCCAGCCTGGGTAACAGAGCGAGACTCCATCTCGGAAAAAAAAAAAAGGTTAATCTTTCAAATACTTGCTTACAACAGAGTTTATTCCTGCTATTTTGAAGTCATATAGCCTGGGCTACCAAATCTGTTTCATATTTTTCAACAGATCACCAAATGCTAAAACCCAAACAAATGCCTTATAACACTTGTAAAGACTTTTGAGCAAACATAAATACTGATTTTTTTAAAAAGTGAATAAAGAGCAAGTTTTAATCCCAAGATAGTTTAAAATAGCCAGCTCCCCACGGAAATGGCATATTACACAGTTTACGAGCGGGTGCTGACTGGGCTCAGTGGCTCATATTTGTAATCCCAGTATGTTGGGAAGCCAAGATGGGAGGATCACTTGAGGCCAGGAGTTCAAGACTAACCTAGACAACGTATCAAGACCCCATCTCCACAAAAAGTTTTTAAAAAATAAGCTGGGCATGGTTGGGCGTGGTGGCTCATGCCTGTAATCCCAGCATTTGGGAGACCAAAGTGGGTGGATCACAAGGTCAGGAGTTTTGAGACCAGCCTGGCCAACATGGGGAAACTCCATCTCTAATAAAAAATACAAAAATTAGCCAGGCATGATGGCATGCACCTGTAATCCTAGCTACTCGGGAGGCTGAGGCAGGAGAATTGCTTGAACCCGGGAGGTGGAGGTTGCAGTGAGCCAAGATCATGCCACTGCACTCCAGCCTGGGCGACAGAGCGAGAGACTCTGTCTCTAAATAAATAAATAAAAGCTGGGCATGGTGAGCGACAGAGTGAGACTCTGTCTCTAAATAAATAAATAAATAAATAAATAAAAGCTGGGTATGGTGGTCCATGCCTGTAGTCCTAGCTACTCAGGAGGTTGAAGCAGGAGGACCACTTGAGCCCAGGAGTTTGAGGTTGCCGTGAGCTATGATTGTACCACTGCACTCCAGCCTAGGCAACAGAATGAGGCCCTGTCTCAAAAATAAAAGCAAATGCTTTAAAGTCGGACTGCCTGTTTTCATATTAGTTATCCACCTCTTCCTGGGTATGGCATTGGACAAACCACAGTCTTATTAAACATGAGCTTTCTCACCTGTAAATGAAGATAACATCACCTATTTCAAAGGGTTGCTTTGAGAATCAAGAGTGCTAATAACTATCATGTCCCTGGCATAGTACACACTAAACATTAGCCATCAGTTTTCAGATGCTCAGGGTTCTGATCCTTGGTTTCTGTACATCTACCAGCAGGGGTCAAGAAAGGAGCTCATTATGCTTGGTGTAAGACTTCCATCATCTCCAGCCTCTCTCCATTATCAACACCATTTGAAAGGTCAGTAGGGAGCTTTGAGTCCAGTGTACTCTGAGAAAGACCACCCTTCAGTTTTGTCATCATGAGGGTCAGTAGGGCATCCCAGAACTCTGTAGAGCTCCTGCAAAGATGTTGCCACCCCTTTCTACTGCCCAGTATAAGTCTTGCCAACTTTGTGCCTCAAAACCATTAAGGTGAATTTCATGTCTTAGATTCTTGTTAATTTTATAACCACAAGAAGCCTCATATGACTTGTAACATCCTTTTTTCTGGATCCACATTCCATCCCCAGTGCCTAAAACACTTCTGTGCCCTTTGGAACTCTAATTGAATCATTAGTAAAATTCCCTGGAATCTTTCATTTCTTTCAGCCTTCACTTTGCCTCTGTTCTATTTGAAACTACTTCCCTGAATCCTTCTCAGGAGGTCACTTTTTTTTCCTATACCCCTCACACCAATGGGCCTGAAGATAGACTAGTTTTTGTCCTTAATCTTCAATGCCACTATAAGACTACTCTCCACTTTTGCTAAAATTTCTCTTTGAATCTTGTGTCAACAAACTATATCACCTGCTGTCTCTCCTTGTTGCAAATGATCCCATTTTCTCTCACCCTTATTCTTGGGGTCACTCATTCCATTGCTGCTTCTGTTATAATTCTTGATGATTTCAATATCTATCTTACATTAGTTTTTCTAGTTTCTCAGTTCCTTGCTTTCTCTAATAATGATCTTGTTCTCCAGACTGTATTGGCCACTTACTCCTGTGATCAAATCCTAGTTTTTATCATTACCAAAATCCATAATTCTTTCTTAATATGAATTTCAAGCATCTGATTCTGACTACCACCTCCTGTTTTACTGGTTCATGCCCCATTCCCACCCTAACTCTTAACAATTCTTTCATCCCACCATATCCTACAATCCATTAGTCATACCACTAGGACAGCCAAGTATAAAGGGGTCCCTGGAGAAACTCTGACCAGCCTGTGCACTGGGGGAACAGGTTGGAGCTACAAAAGTTTGTGCCCTTTGCAGTGGAGAGGACCTTGGCCTCTCCTGTTCCGGAGTGGAACTTGGCATTGAATCTGTGAGGCACGAAACTGCCTAGCAGGACTCTTGCTTTGCTAAGAGTCCCTCTTTTCCTTTATTTCCTCTTCACCCAATAAATTCCATTTTTCTCAACCTTCAAAGTGTCTGTGAGCCTAATCTCTCATGGTCATGTGACAAGAACCTTGTTTTTAGCTGAACTAAGGAGAAAATCCTACAACAGCATTGGCACCCAACATGGGGCTTAAGAAATGGAGAGTGAGATGCAAACCAAGAAATCTCTTTCCCTCTCATTTCTAAGTGTTTTCGTCTTTGGACTTCTGAGGGTAGGGGAAACCATGCCCTCACCCCCATTACTCCCAGGGTCAGGGGTCTTTCCATGGCCTTTTCCTTCCTTTTTTTGGATGGACAGGTGAGTGGTGGATCCTCACTCCCCCTCCTCAACCATTTGGGGCTGGTGAATGCCACACATCCACAGTGTCTTCATCTTCCCCTGCCAAGGGGTTCAACTCCCATCTGACAGCAATTAAGTTTCTCCCCCCTGAAGAGGAACCCAGTTGCATAAGAATTAGAGGTTCTCACCCAGAGATTTTTTTTTTCTTTCCTTTTCTCCACTAGGTCAAGAGTTGACTTTTAAGAAAGGTTTTTTTTTTTCATTTTAGAAGATGTTTTTCTAGGCTAAGAATGATAAGAATCACTGTTTATATTCTCTGTAAAGTTTTACTTGTGAAAAAGGATTTGGAGGCTGGTCTTAAGCTGTAGCCAACTGGTGTGCTTTGCATGTCTGTATGGTTCACAGAAAACTTTGCTTCAGGCCTCCATCTTGTTTTGCATCTTGGGGGTGTGGCCTGTAACCCTGTGGCAAGGCTTTGTTTAGCAATCCTGCCTTAGGGAATTCGTCCTTTCTGGTTTGATATCCGCATGTTTTTCTAGCCCTGTCCCTTAAAGGGCTCCACCTGGTGACTGGGTTTTCTTCTGCCTGTGTAGCTATATATGTGTTGTGTGCGATGTCTAGAAAAGGAGCTCTAATTAATTGGCCTAAAGGAAGACAACACTTGGATCAAATATTTTTTAAAGGGAAGATAAAAGCGGTGGTACCTTTCAGTTCACGTTACTTTAATATTTAAGAAATAAAAACAGCCCTAAAGATTATTGGTAAAAAGCAGATGTCATCAAAATGAAAATGGGTTGACTAAATTATGCAGGTCAGATGCAAGCTTTGCTAAGTGTTTTGTGGTTACAAACTGCTTTTTGGTAGTAAAGACCTGGAGACATATGGAAATAACCATGCCCTTAATTATGCTGGAAGGAGTCAAACCTTGGCTGCACCTGACACACAATTAAAACAACTTACCAGGTTTTACATTAAAGTTAAAATTGCTAGGAGTTACCATTATAGCATGTAATTGAAACTACTGAAAATAGATTCACATGCAAGGTGTTTAAGAACAGTAAAATGTGTTTTTAATAAAAGATTACACAAAGGCATGAAAATGTAAATTCTTGACTAGGGTTGAAGAATTGTTTTAAATAGGATAAAGCTTCAGGTTCAAAAAAGTGGTGGAAGGATTGTGGAAATTAGTCTTGTGAAAGAGGTTCTCTGTGTGAACATATTGACTAGGTTCAGGGGGACATATTGTGTGGTTTTTCTGTAGGTTGAGCATTGGAATTAAAGCACAACAGAGTATTCTTGGGGAACTGATCTGCTCTTTGGCAAAATTCGTAAAGTGTTATAAAAGGCTTTTGCTTCTTTAAAATTTCTGAGTCATTTTGGCAAAATAAGCAATTTATGGTCATCTAGAATTCTATTTCATAACATCGAGTGTTTTAAACTGCTAACATATTTGACAAGCTTCTTAAAATCAAACTTCAGTTTCAAAATTTTCTTTCCTGACACCTGACTTTTTGGATATATCAGAGGGCCTCTGGAGTGTTCAGAAAAGAGAGGTAAACAGGATTATTTTACATGTTTAGGTACATGGGATTGACAAAATGATGTTCAATCTTATTTAGGTTATATTTTGGTGAATAATACTAATATATGTTCCAAAACTGTAAGGGATTTCTAAAATTCTAATATCTAAATGTATGCTATCAATCATAATTAAGGTTATGTTAAGTTATTGTAAACCATGGAGATAACTACACTTCTGTGTCAATCATGTTTCTAACTGTAACTACCCTGGACATTTTGTTATTCACAGACAATTGTTGTCTTGTCCTAATCTTTTTCAAAAGACGGTTTATAATAAGCTATAGAACTACAGACAGGTGACCTCAAACACAGGTTTTTGATAACTTTGGAGATTGTGACACTGGAATAAATGAAAAATGTATAGGACTCATGAAGAGCTGAAATGTTCATGAATATCAAGCAAATCAAGAACTAAATGGACTGAACTCAGGAAACTAAAGCAAATATTTTTTACTTTGGCTTGAAATGTTGCTGATCTTTGTTTTGTTTTTCAGAGTTGAGGAAACTTACTTTGACCTATTTATGGCCTTTAATAATTGAGTAAGGTACACTCCTGTGAACAAAATTTGGAGCATGTTTGTTTTTCTCTACCTGGTTCTTCTAGAATTTGGAAACCATCTGTGAGTGTTCTTAATTTATAGTAATATAGTTGTTTGGGTCCTTGCAATAAGAATCCATTTTTCTTTTGCAACACTATGCAACTGGAGAAACTGGTTGTTTTACCAAGGCTTTGACTAGAAAGGTATGCTTCCCTTTGAGGAATCAAGCCTGACTTACAGAGCTGATAACAGCCCCTTGGGGAAAAAACTGGGCTCATACCCTTATCTACGTAGTTTCTCTACAGGGTTCCTGACCTGTGGTCAATAAAGAATATCACTTTCTTTTTTTTTTTTTTTTTTTTTAATTTTTTTTTTAAATTTATTTATTATTATTATACTTTAAGTTGTAGGGTACATGTGCATAACGTGCAGGTTTGTTACATATGTATACTTGTGCCATGTTGGTGTGCTGCACCCATCAACTCGTCATTTACATCAGGTATAACTCCCAATGCAATCCCTCCCCCCTCCCCCCTCCCCATGATAGGCCCCTGTGTGTGATGTTCCCCTTCCTGAGTCCAAGTGATCTCATTGTTCAGTTCCCACCTATGAGTGAGAACATGCGGTGTTTGGTTTTCTGTTCTTGTGATAGTTTGCTAAGAATGATGGTTTCCAGCTGCATCCATGTCCCTACAAAGGACACAAACTCATCCTTTTTGATGGCTGCATAGTATTCCATGGTGTATATGTGCCACATTTTCTTAATCCAATCTGTCACTGATGGACATTTGGGTTGATTCCAAGTCTTTGCTATTGTGAATAGTGCTGCAATAAACATACGTGTGCATGTGTCTTTATAGCAGCATAATTTATAATCCTTTGGGTATATACCCAGTAATGGGATGGCTGGGTCATATGGTACATCTAGTTCTAGAATTCTATTCTGCAAGGAATCTCAGATAAGACCTTTTAAAGCTAAGCCAAGCCAGGGGTTTGTATCCTCAAACACCTGTTAGTTGGGTGATCCTCTCCTCTTAAGGTCCCAAGATAAACTTGGAGCTCCTAGGCCTGTTAGAAAGTGATATTCTTCTGCCAATATCATACGGAAGAATATCACTTTCTAACAGGCCTAGGAGCTCCAAGTTTATCTTGGGACCTTAAGAGGAGAGGATCACCCAACTAACAGGTGTTTGAGGATACAAACCCCTGGCTTGGCTTAGCTTTAAAAGGTCTTATCTGAGATTCCTTGCAGAATAGAATTCCATCAAAGCCAATCCAAAAGGCCTGTGTAGAAATATTCTTGTTGCACTTTATGCAAATCATCAGGTCAAGTATAAGATTAAAATCTATTGCAAACAACTCCGTCCCATCATGATTTTTTTAACAAAAATGAGGACTAGAGAGAGATAAATTATGTATCAAAACTCATACATTTGTCATTAAATCATAAGCTCATTAGTTGTTTTTAGGTTTTCACTTAAATTTTTAGACCAACTCTGCTTGTTCCTGTGAACCAACCAGCAATCTCCTGCTGCAGCTCAGAAAGAACAAAAGGGATGGGTAATGTAGAAGTCTGGATCAATATTCTAGTTCTGAGCAATTATCCTGCAAATCCTGCCAGGTGTTGGGAATAAACGGGATGTCCATCACTCAGAGGTTTCGTTTCGGGAAAGTAAGACTAAGGGAGCTAACCAAAGCCAAGAACCACACACCCAAATCTTAGCAAGCATAACTAGCTACCAGTCATCTGAATGTGTCACAAGACATCCTTTTCTCTCCCTTGTTGGAGGAAGACTCAGTTCCACAGTTTCACTGTAGCATTTGGCTTATTGATAAGGAGCCCATGCAACCCCTCTACCACACTAAGACACATTTTTGTCCCCCCAGATTTTGTCAATTCTAAGCTTTGGATCCCTATGAAAGAAAACTGGATCTAAAGGATCCAGAGGCAGATGATAATGGGAGTTAAAAGGCACAGCGCAGGTGAGCATGGCTGATTCCTGCTGATTAAGATAAGCCTCCTGTTTCATGGATAAAGGTCATACTAGTATCACTGCAAAAATGAGGTCTAGGGAACTCCAAGGCTACTGATAGCAGGAGGGAAAGAGACATAGGTGAAAGCAGATAATTTCTATTCTCTAGGCCCTCCCTGCTTCTTGGGTACAAGCTGTTTGGCACTCATCGTAGTACCTGCCAAGTTCGCTGGGACTCAGGGCTGCAAGGACAGAGAAAAAAAGAGGATGTTCTTCCTACTCTCCCTCACAAACCCTGGGTATCTGCTAGGAAGAGAAAGAAACCAGGGATGCCTGCTCCCCTCTTTCTAGATGGGTAGACATTCATCTTCAGTCTGTACCCCTTTCAAAAGCATCCTGAATCTCCTTTAAAACAACAACAACAACAACAACAACAACAAAAAAAAAAACCTTCTTCTTCTTTTTTTCCTCTGTTCTCTCTTCACTGATAGGTAATTGTGTCTCCATATTATGGGACACTCCCCTTGCATGCATCCTCCAAACTGGGAAAAGTTAATTTCCCAAACCTCCAACTGGTTGGCTTAGGGTTGGGCTCAGGGGAAGGGAACCCAGGAGTCCAACATGCCGGCAAAATGGTAAAAGACCTTGGGATTTTTGAACTGTCCTTACCCTCCCCCCTCCCACTTTTCTCATTTTAATACATGTTTTCTAATGACCTGGTTTGTCTCTTCTTGCCTTCAGGTCATCAAACTCCAAACAGTCATGCAACTGGAGCCTTGGATGATGGCCCCTTCTGCTGAGAACCCTTAGGACTCTGAGGGAGCGCTGACTGTCATTTTCCCCAAAACAGTGCCCCCTGTCAGCAGGAAGCAGTTAGGATTGGTCTTTGTCCGTATCCTTATTCTAAAGGTACTTGGATATACTTCTTTAGAGGGAGGAATGAAACAGCCAAGTATAAAGGGGTCCCCAGAGAAACTCCAACCAGCCTGTGCACTGGGAGAATGGGGTGGAGTCACAGAAGTTCATGCCCTTTGCAGCAGGGAGGAGCCTGGTTTCTCCTATTCTGAGGTGGAATCTGGGGTTGAATCTGTGAGGTGGGAAACTGGGTAGCAGGACTCTTGCTTTGCTGAGAGTCCCTGTTTCCCTTTTTTTCCTTTGCACCCAATAAATTCCATTTTCTCACCCTTCAACGTGTCTGTGAACCTAATGGTCATATGACAAGGACCCCATTTTTAGCTGAACTAAGGAAAGTCCTACAACACCACTTTTGCACCCTCCCTCATTCCCTTGAAGTCCTTACTCTTCTTACCCAGCTTGAATTCCATGGTCAGTCCTTAAAACTGCTCTTTTTCATATATTTTCACCTTCCTTGTCATCTCTTGTCTTGATATATTGCTGAGAAAAGCAAAACCTTGGTTAATTCCCACTTTCTGCTACTGCACACCTCTGTTCACAAAGCTAAAGTTGACCAGGAAGAATCGCCATGACTCTTCTCACATCAATTCATGACAGTTATCTCAAGTAGGCCCTTAATGCCGCTGGCAATTTTACATTTTTCTAGGGCATTTATTGATTGTCCTGAACTATTTCAAACTTTCTCCTCAAAACACACACATCTCCCTGTTCCTACTGTCAGCTGATGACCTTCCTATTTCACTGAGAAAATGCAGAAGTAATTAAAAATCTCACAAGCTCCCACCTACCAACTTCTGTTCATATTATCTGTCTTCGCTCCTGTACCTGTCTCCTGGAAGCCAGTGCTCTACGTGTGAACTAGATTGTGTCAACAAAACAGAGTCCAACTTCATAAAATATTTGAAGATATTTACTCTGAGCCAAATATGAGTTACTGTGGCTGGTGACACAGCCCTCAGGAGGTCCTAAGAACATGTGCCCAAGGTGATTAGGGCACAGTCTGATTTTTTACAATTTGAAGAGACATGAGACATCAGTCAAATACATCCAAGATATACATTAGTTTGGTTCAGAAAGGAGGGACAGCTCGAAGCAGGGGCTTCCAGGTCACAGGTAAACTTTAAAATTTTCTGGTTGACAATTGGTTGAGTTTGTCTAAGGACCTGAGATCAATAGAAAGGAAATGTTTGGATTAAGACAAAGAATTGTGGAGACCAAAGTTTTATTGTGCAGAGGAAGATTTTAGTTAGTAGGCTTCAGAGAGAATAGGTTGTAGAATGTTTTCTTATTGAACCTAAAAGAGGGCCTGACTTTTAGTTAATTATCTCCTGGATCTGGAACAAAAGATTTTTTTAAAAAAAAGCAAAAAGAGATTCTCTACAGAATGTAGATTTTTCCCACAAGAGACAACTTTGCAGGGCAATTTCAAGATATGACAAGAAAATATATTTGGGGTTAAGCATTTTTCTTTCTTTCCTTATTTGTTATGTGATGTTATGCCAGAGCCAGGTTGGAAAGCAGGCCACCTAATACTCGGTTAAATAAAGCCCCTCTGATGAGACTTTATGACTTGCAGGGTGTGACTCCCCAGGTCCCTTAGATAGGAATTTGGCAAGATAGGAAAAACATGTCAGAGTTCAGTCCTCAATTTCATTCTTCATTTAACCTGTCTGAGGACATTGCCTCATTTTGTTCTCTCCTACACCGTCTTTTTTTTCCCCTTCAAATAGGTCTCTCCAATCAGCATACTAATATGCTGTTACTTCTGCCCATTATGAACGCTTTGACCCCACTTTTCCCTCCAGCTACTGCCTATTTCTCTGCTCTATTTTATAGCAAAACTCCTCAAAAGAGATGGCTGCCCTCACCACTGATTTCTTAACATTTTTTCTTGAACTCACCCCAATCAGGTCATCAATCTCACCACTACTGAAACTGCCCTTGTCAAGAGCATCAGTGATCTCATGTTACTAAAACCAGGGAAGAGTTCTCAGTTCTCATCTTACCTGACCCATTAGCAGCATTTAACTCAGCTGATAATTCCCTTGCTGCAACACCTTCTTCACTTGGCTTCCAGGGCACTGCAGTTTTCCTTATACACAATGGCGACTCCTTTTTGGTCCCTTGTTCTCATCTCTTTTCATGTTGGACTGCCTCAGGGTTCAATTCCAGAACCTCTGCTCTCTATTCACCCACTTCCTATGCTCATTTTTCCTATTTTTATGTCTCAGGTTTCAGGATTTCCTTTTCTGTTCCATTGATCTTTGTATCTTTTTCTTAGCCAATGCTGTTTTAATTATTGCATTTAATTACCTGTTTATATGAATATACATATGTATACATCTATAAATATACAGTCATTACATATATTAAATACATAGTTAATACATATATATCTGCCATTCTTATCTATAACTATATATATATTTAATGATATATATTATTCTATAATATATTATTTACTATTATTCTATAATATATAATAATTATTTTATAATATATAATTATTTATAATTTTAATATTAATGTAAACTATATTAATATAATATATTTATTTATACATTTAAGTATATATTGCTATAATTAAATCTATATATCTATATAATTTATAATTTATTTAAATTATATATACTGTATAGTTAGTTATATATACATATAATTATATATAGTATAATTATAGTATATATGTATATTATATATGTATATATAATTTAAGTAAATATATAGTATATATTTAATTATATACACTATATATTTATATATGTCTAATTATATATAGTAATATGTATACACATATGTAATATGTATATATGGTATATATTTTATAGTGTATATACACATATATGTAATATTTATATATAGTAATTTGCAAATATATAGTATTTACTATATTTAATTGTATAGTTATACACATATATGTAATGTGTGTATTATAGTATATATATACATATATGTAATATGTGTATTATGGTATATATTTTATAGTATATATACATATATGTAACATGTATATGTAGTATACATTGTAATATGTAAATATACATAGTATATAATTACTATATATTTAATTATATAGTAATACATTAATTAGGTTGGGGCAAACAATTGTGGTTTTCGCAATTAAAAGTAATACTATGTATAATTAATTACTATATATTTAATAATATATAGTAATGCATATGTGTAATGGCAAAAACTGCAATTACTTTTAATAATTCTGTCCTTGCTTATAGAGAAAAAGTTAGGTGGACCTCATTATTGCTCTGGGCACTCACTGTAAGTTACAAAGCAGTCTCAAATTACCTTTTAGAATATGCAGTCCCAGGCCAGGCATGGTGGCTCATGCCTGTAATCCTAGCACTTTGGGAGGCCGAGGTGGGTGGATCACCTGAGTTCAGGAGTTCGAGACCAGCATGTCCAATATGGTGAAACCCCTAGTAAAAATATGAAAAAATTAGCCGGGCACCTATAATCCCAACTATTCAGGAGGCTGAGGCAGGAGAATTGCTTGAACCCAGGGGGCAGACGTTGCAGTGAGCCGAGGTCGCGCCACTTCACTCCAGCCTGAGTGACAGAGCAAAAATCCATCTCAAGAAAAAATAAAAAAAATAAAAAAAAAAATAAAAAAAAAAAAAAATAAAAGAATATGCAGTCCCAGATAAAACCTAAACTTTCCTAAACATAATTTAGAGCTACTCTGCTGTTCCCAGGTTAAGACCTGAGGCAGATTCGACACCTGGGTGAGTATGGTTGACACCTTCTTGCTTCTTTGTCCACTCTTTCTCCTCTTGCTTGTTAACTGAAGTTTCAGATACCTCCAGGACTGGAGTAGAAGAAAAGAGAAGTAAAGGGAGCAAGAGAATTCTGATTTGACTTGTGCATTCATAAGATGCCTTCAGGCTCTCTGGGTCTAGCAGACATTTAAAATGAATTTTTCCTTCATGGATACTCTTGAGGGTTTCCCCATGAAATCTCTTGCTCAGGTTTTCTCACCTATGTTCCCTTGATATGGATGAAATACTAATCTCTGGCTTATCTGATATTCTTTACCCAGCTCCAAGGATCCAGCAATACCTCTAGCTTCTTTCTGCTGAGTCCTTATTGCTCCTTCATGCACCCAATCTAATCTCTGCCAGATGGCTCTCATGTGCCGTTTGTATTTTGTCTCCAGAAAACATGCATTCTTGGCTCACTAACTCTGGGAATGCTGTCCAATCCCAACGTGATGGCAAACTCTTTGTCTCCGCCATCAGAATAGTAAGCAAGCCTCTCTCAACTTTTACGTTTTCTAGGTGGGATTCAGATACCAGTCCCCTGTGTTGCTTTTTCTCCCAACGTCATGGGGCACATATTCCTGGGGAAGTGATCTTATCCCTAGGTGAGGTAAATTTTGGTTAATTTCTGTCAGTCACTGTAAATCTATTCTCTTTACCAGTGACTGTCTTAGGCATGGATATGTGGTGCAATTCTAGCCAATGATAAGTAGAGAATTCTGCGGAGAAGCATGTTTTTGAGAAAAGTTTCTTCACTCTTATAAAGCAAGCTGTTGTAAAAGATGGACTTTTTTCCCCTTCTGGACAATTTCTTGTCTGGATGATATGTGTAAATCTCTCACATATGACAGAAGCCTGTCTGAAGAAAGCTGACATGGTGAAGACTGCAGAGTGGGAAAAGAAGTGCCTTTTGACATTGTTGAGTCACCGAATCAAGCCATCCTGGAGCCACTCCACCTTAAGACTCCTTGTTAAATGGAAGAATAGATCCTTATTACGTTAAGGCCATCCGCAACTGGGTTTTGTGTTTCTTCCAGCCAAAAGCCTCCCATCTGACTGAAGTAGTACTATGTGCTGAGACAATGCTGAAGCACTGTATGTGTATTCTCCTATTTAGCAACACACACACACACACACACACACACACACACACACATATGTTGTTATTGTCTCAGTTTAAAGATAGGTAAACTGAAACATAATGAGGTTACAAAGTTAAGAAGTGAAAGAGGTGGGATTCAAACCCCATTTGTCTGACTTCAGTGCCCAAGCCCGGAACCACCATGCTGTAACACCTCCTGGTGGAGACATGACGGGACACTAGCGGAGAATATCTGGGACAGCCCTCTGAGGAATTCAGAAGGTGGGATGCTTTGCAGAAGCATCAATTTCTGGCATTAAGCCAGTGGAACTTGTCCCATAAAGTCCTTATTTTGTAGTCACAGCCTGGTGAGACCTAGAACTCAGAAATGCATTAACTTTATACTTTTGATACCTATTTGGGACAGAATGCTGCACTTAGTATCTGTCCTCTGAGTTTTGCTTTTAAAAAAATTAGCCAAAAACCTCCCAAAGCATACTTTCCAATAGAACTTTGGAAAAAAGTCATAATGCTCTTTGAACAGATTATGGGTACCAAATTTCTTAACGGAAAAAAATATTTTTTTTAAAACAAAGATTTAGTCCAGGGAATTGGGAGTCTAAAGAGTATTAAAATGTCCAATTTAGAGGACAAGTGCTGAGAATACATGTAGCATGTAGTCATCAGATAAGAATATAAAAGTTCTTTCACAGAGGTGTTTTGTTCCATGAGGCATAATAAATACTTTCGGAACACTATTGATTAGGCAGGGTCTGCCACAGCTCTCAGCCTTAAGGGGTCAGGAAGTCTCTATACGGTCAAGGTCTAAAGTCCAGGCATCAATCAGGAGAAATGAACAGGATTTATATTCAGAGTAAAGAAAAGTCTTCCCACCCCGGGAATAGGCAATCAGAATTCTTATTTATTGGGGTTTATGGAACTTTAAAACAGAAAGTACAAAAATGACTCAAAATCCCCACATGAAACAGAATATTGATTTGAGGGAGCATGAAATGCTAATATACATCAGATCAAAGAGGCTTGATTTAAAAATAACAACTATGAACACAGCAGAGAACGGAAGCTGTGGCTCTCTTTACCCTTAGAGTCTCTGATCTCCCCCTAAAGCCCCAGAACACCACTCACATGTGCTTTGTTAGCTCAGGTCTGTATGTCTTTGTGTCCCAGAGCAACTGAGCTTATCAAGTTGCTCAGCAATAACGAAAATATTTGCCACAGGGCCACATTGCCTATCCCAGGCTAGCTGAAGCACACTGTTGTTTGCCTAGTTACAATTATATCAAATAAATAGAACTGGGCATTTTAGAGTGCTAATTTTCTTTTCTATGGTCTGAGTCAATTTAGAGCCATCTCTGCTGGCTATTTGTGAACATTTAGTAAACCTCTTTGAGTTTGGTGCTAATTAGATTTAGTCAATCGTATGGTGACTCTGTAAACTGATTTGTGGACTGTCATTTCTGACAGAGATTATCAGTAAATTCATTTTTGAAAAGTGGTCACAAATTTGTATGGAAGTGGTTATGAATTCCATTCTGTAATTTTTAAATTTTTAATGAAGAGTAGTAACATAAGTAAAAGATAATTCTTGAAATAAATTGTGAGGAAATGATTGACTGTCCCCAGAATTTCCACTGAAAAACATAAATTGTTTATACATTTCATGCCTCTTGTAGTAGTAGTTACAGATGTACAAACTTCCACTTGTATTTAGGTGAGCTAATTTCTCCCCATGTTTGTAATCATGTGGGTTTCACTGTGTGTTTTATAGGTCTCCAGAATCTCTGTGGGGCCTAGTAACTGCCAAATCATATGCAACTGCTTTAGTGCCCTGAGTTCAAAAAAGGGCCTGAGAAAATCTTTTATTGCTTGACCCATTTCAAAACTTTTCCTCAGCAGCTCAACTCAGTCCTTTAAAATCCTCATAGTCCAATAATACATTCTCCCAATAATACATTCACCCCCACCAAGTTGGGGGTGGGGGAGCAGGAGGCCCAGTTCAGGTCATGCTGGGTTGTGTCAAGCCTTCTCCATTTTCCTTCATGGCGGCCTGAGAACGGAGAAGGTCAGGCCTACCTGTCCTCCTGCTTTACCTGGGCCTGCTTCCATCTCCTGTGAGTGCTATGTGGACAAGTCTACATGGACACACACACGTTTGTGCACACACACACATGCCTTTCAGGAAAAAAAATCTCATAACTTTCAGACAAAGATTGTCTAAATACACATTTAGAAAAAAATGTTCCAGCCATCTTCCTCACCCTTGAAATGCCTCTGTTCTAACATTTAATCATACTATCATGATGATGACAATTTGCTTATCTGTCTCTCCTCCTGATTAGAACTCAGAGGTTCCTGGAAAATTGAAGCCCTCAACTAATGCCAAAAGATATGCATAATTCAGCTAAATGTCATAATCTATGAATTATCGGAGATATTTGTCTGAAATATTAATATTAGGTTGGTGAAAAAGTAATTGCAGTTTTTGCCATTACTTTCAATGGGAAATCCACAATTACTTTTGCACCAACCTAATATCTGCATTTGCAGTTATGAAGCTTCACCATGACCAAATGCTGTTTTAGGTGTTATGTACATGGATAAAACACAGTCCCTAATCTCAGGAACTTACAATCTAGTGAGGACAGTGGACCAAGAAACACAAACAAATAGCCACTACTATAATATCATGTTTAAATGCTCTAGCAGTGATATGATTAAAACTATAGGAACAGGAGGATATAATTCCACCAGAGGAGGGCAGGTTTCACAGAGAAACTGCCTCTTGAGGTATGTCTTGAAAAACAAGCAGGAGTTTACCAGGCAACAGAAGTAGTCATGAGGACCATTGTCAGGGATGGGTAGGAGTTAGGAGTAGGCAACAGGAGGACGTTTTGTGCAGAAAGAGTCTGTAGAAGCTCAGAGGCATAAAGTGCAGTGAGCTTCATAGCGACAACTGGTCATGGACCAAATGGATTTCAGTTTCTTTCCTAGGGTGAAAGTCATCCAATTTTTATATCTCCTCTTGGCTTTCTCTCAGCATATGAAGAGGTAAATCCTGAGCCACCATTTTGTGTTTTTCTGCTCATGGGGTTTGGTAGGTGTGAGTCTTCCAATTACTCTCGAGCCTTCCCTGTGTCCATGTTTGAGATGATGGCTTATGTTTGAGACAATGGCTAGCTGGGGCGAGGGGAGCTGTCTTTGGCTGTGGTCAGGGATCTTTATGAGATCCTTATTGGTTGTATTCTAGGCTAATCAACTGAATTAAATTCTGTTCCTAAAATCTGTGGGTACCCTAGGAATTTTACATTTCTTTCAGGTAAGGAGTGGAGAGAAGTGAGTCACTTCCTCTCTTGCTTCATTGCTTTTCTCCATAGAGCACACAGAAAAAATCCAAAGTAAATATGAGAAAATCTTAGTGTTAAATCGTATTTAATAATTGACAGGGAGGAAACTAAAGATACAAATGACCAGGGAGCTTAAGTTCAAAAGTCTGAATCAAGGACAAGATTAATCCTGATAGGTATTTATCTCAGAACAATTTCCCTCTTCCATGGTAACTGTCTCTTACAGAAAAAAGATTTCAGATGAAAGGGGTAGCCCACCCAGGGGACTTATTTTACTTGAGTAACATGAGACTGGGGACATACGTTGAATCCATTTCTCATTATTGAAAAGATTTCTCAGATGATGGTGCCAGGCCTGTGTCTCAGCATGGGAGGGGAGTGTAGTGTAGAATTTGAACCTAACTGCCCAAGGATCTGAGGAAACTCTCAGGTTGTAGTCGCATCCAGAGCTGGTATTGCTCACTGGACAACAACCAGTTAGTTGAGAGACAAGGTGTTGGGGCAAGGAAAGAGACTTTATTTTTTTAGGAGACTTTATTTACTTATTATTTTGGAGAGTCAGCAAGCCAAGAAGATAGACTAATGTCGAAGAACCATCTTAAAAGGCATACATCTCAAGCTTCTTTTTATGTTGGGGAAGGCGGAACAAGGGGACGTTAAAGTCAGGAGGTGACTCATGACCACAGACACTCGAGCATCAGCAGGAGTCCGAGGAAGCTGCAAAAGTTATTTGTCTTTGGTTTGGTCACAGTGCTTCTATAAATCTTGGCATAACAATGTTACTTGTGCATACACCCTCCTTATCTCCTTGGGAGCTTAGTTTTGGAAAGGGACTATTATCATCCTTGCTTTGAACTATAAACTAAATTCCTGCCATACTTAGCTTGGACTACATGCAGGGATGAGCAAAGGCAGTCAGCTTGTGAAGTTAGAAACAAGATGGAGTCAGTTACGTTAGATTTCTCTTACTGTTACAAGGGCGTCTTTGAGAATCACCAGTCTAGAATGGAAGTTCTTAATCTGGGCTTAGCAGAGAGTATCTGAGAAACCTGAAATTCTTTGCAAAAATTTCAGTTCGTTCTTATTTTTGTAGACATTTTTTCCAAAAGTCTTATCTTTCTTGGAGTCTTTCATTAATTTAACGAAAGACTCTGTCACTCCCAAATAGGCTTAAAACCCCTAGTTTAATATAACGTGTTTCAAGATATTGCTTCTTTTTTTGGTGGGGGAATAGAGGGTGAGAGAAAAAACCAATGAAGACTCCCTTTGGTGCTGCATCACATATCCCTAAAGAGAGACCTCCAGGACAGAGCAAAAATCACACCAGAGACTTTTTTTTTTTTTTTTAATCTGGCTGTTTTCAAAATTCTGGCAATAAATCACCAAGTATCCAATGAGGAAGAAATGGGAAGCCAACATCCTCAGAGGCCCACATTTCTATACTAGCTCCGATGTCCAGGAGCAGGAAGTTTTATGCAGGAACACAGAAGAGTGGCACTGATACAGACAGGAAGCAATACTAGGGAAATACTAGGCAGAAGTATTTCTGGACCTACTGGTCCCAAGCCTGGACCTGCTGCCCAAAGTGAGAACATCTATTCCTCATTTACCCCCTGAATGTTGCCTTTTCTAAAACAAACCTGGCCCACCTTGCCCCCTATCCTGTACTCATAAAAAACCCAGGCTCTACTGGCAGAATGGCAGAGTGGCAGAGAAGGAGAGAAGAGAAGAAGCAGCCAAATGTCAGAGAGAAACAGCTTGACTTCAGAGGGATGGCTTGACAGTGGGACCTTGGGGAAGAGTTTGGCTGGGGATGGCCGAACTCCAGGAGAAGAGTACCTTCCCACTCCATCCCCTTTCCAGTTCCCCATCCCCCTGAGAGCCACTTTCATTGGCAATAAATTCCTCCACATTTACCATCTTCAATTTGTTCATGTGACCTGATTCCTCCTGGATTCCAGACAAACATCTGGGTGCGGGATACAAGAGTCGTTACACTGACCCTCCACTGAGCTATCTAACATTTAAGCCATCCACAGATGGCAAAACTAAGAGTACACTGTCTTAATAGAGGAAGATAAATAAGAGAAAAGGCCACGGGAAAAGTGACATAATTCACTGATAACAGAGAGCAGGAAGAATAATCGTGTCCCATATCTGCCTGGGAAGGTAGGAAAGACATCATTACAAGGAATAGAATAACAGCTCTCAAGCTGGTTCAGTGGGCAAAATATCTGGAAAATTCCATCAACAGAAAAGATGATAATAATCTAGTCACTATTTCTGATTCAACCTGTGGGAACAAATGTGTTTCAGAATTTTAAAATGTTTTCATTTTAGAAAGGTAATGTCTAGCTCAGGCTGCTATAACAAAGTACCATAAACTGGGTGGCTTAAACAACAAACATTTACTTCTCACAATTCTGGAGGTTGGAAGTCTGAGATCAGGGTGTCAGCAGGGCCAACTTCTAGTCTATAGATGGCTGGCTTCTTGTTGTGACCACATATGATAGAAAGAGAGCTAGCTAGCTGGCCTCTTCTTACAAGGGCACTAATCCCGTTGTTTGTGATTAGCCTTTTTTTTTTTTTTTTTTTTGAGACGGAGTCTCACTCTGTCACCAGGCTGGAGTGCAGTGGTGCAATCTTGGCTCACTGCAATCTCTGCCTCCCAGGTCCAAGCGATTCTCCTGCCTCAGTCTCCCAAGTAGCTGGGATTACAGGCGTGCCACCACACACAGCTACTTTTTATATTTTTAATAGAGACGGGGTTTCACCATGTTGGCCAGGATGGTCTCGATCTCCTGACCTCATGATCCATCTGCCTCAGCCTCCCAAAGTGCTGGGATTGCAGGCGTGATTAGCCAGCTCTTAGAACAATTGTTCATTGTTCTTCCCCACTTGAGGTCTTCCTTTACCTGGGGCCCCTTCCTCCTTGTTGCTTACTTATCGGGACTCCACATTGAAGATGTGCACATACTACCTATTAAAAATAATTCAGATATTGATGCTATGTTTTAGTCATTTCCAGAATCTATTCAGTTGAACAACTTCTAAAATACTGAGGATGCTGGGTGTGGTGGCTCACACCTGTAATCCCAGGACTTTGGGAGACAGAGATAGGTGGATCACCCGAAGTCAGGAGTTCGAGACCAGGCTGGCCAACATGATGAAATCTCATCTATACTAAACATACAAAAAAAAAAAAAAAAAAAAAAAAAAAAAAACTAGCTGGGCCTGGTGGTAGGCGCCTGTAGTCCCAGCTACTTGGGAGATTGAGGCAGGAGAATTGCTTGAACCCAGGAGGTGGAGATTGCAGTGAACAGAGGTCGTGCCACTGCACTCCAGCCTGGGCGACAGACCAAAACTCTGTTGCAAAAAATAATAATAAATAAAATAAAATACTGAGGTTTATTGTTTCTTTCCGATGTCTCACACTCCTTCTGTTATCCATTTCTTGAAAGCTGTTTATTGGCTCTACATTCAGAGGTGTAAATTCTAAATATTCTGGAATAAAATTAGTCTGAGCATGGTGAATGTGATATAATTTTTAAAAATTTTTTGGTCTTTTCCTAGTTCCTGCCTGGCACCAGCTCCTATAACCCTTGGAATATCCAGAGTGATAAGAATGTCTTTTGTATGCTAATGATGACTGGTGGCCCCGGGACACTCAAGTAGCTTCAGGATGGAGGCTGGTCACAGGAATGACCAATGCATAGAAGGTTTGAAATTCTAGCCCCACACCAAGATCTCTGGCATGGGGAAAGGAACTAGAGACTGAGCTAAACACCAGTGGCCTATGATTTAATCAATTATGCCCAAGTACTGGAAAACAACTAAATGACAGGGTTTGTAGAGCTTCTGGGCTGGTAAAAGTATCCACGTGCCAGGATGGTGTTCCACCCCAACTCTATGGAGACAGAGGCTCCTGCCCTGGGGGCCCTTCTGAACCTCACTCTATGAACCTCGTTATCTGGCTATTCGTTAGTATCCCTTGTAAAATGATAATAAACTGGTAAACATAAGTGTTTTCCTGAGTTTTGTAAACTGTTTGAGCAAATTATTGAACCTGAAGAGGGGATCATAGGAGCCCCCAGTTAATAACCAGTTGGCTAGAAGTACAAGAGGTCTAGGGCTTGTGACCAGCATCTGAAGTAGGGATAGTCTTGTGGCACTGGACCCTTAGGCTGTGGAGTCTGCACTAACTCTGGGCAGTTAGTGTCAGAATTGAATGGAATTGTTGGACACCCAGTTGGTGTTTGGAGAATCCAGCTGTTGGTGTTGGAAAATGTTTCAGAGTGAGGCTTTAATTATGGCAATTCTCAAACTATGTTCTCGTGGAACAGTCATGTTTTCTGAGCTGAGGTACTCTCTAGAGTAGTTGAATAATGACAGGGTTTTAATTTAATGAAAAAAAAAGTGTGAGAGTTCTTCAAAGTGTGCTTCATGAAAACAAAATTCAAAGATAAACCTAACACAGAAAGGCACATTTATTTTCTAACATCTAACCTGGTATCACGAAACTGTGTTCAGTATGATGGAGTCCACAAACTCTGTCACTAAGACCAGTTTGAAATCCAAACAGATCTGTGTTCTGATCTTAACTCAGCTACTTACAAACTGTATGATTGCGGACAAATTATCTACCATTTCTAAGACTCAGTTTCCATTTCGTTTATCTATCCAATCATATATCTTTCTATCAATTATCTATCATTTGTTATTATCTATCATCTCTGTTTATTCACCTATCCACCTAGGATAAACTAGGCCGGGCGTGGTGGTTCATGCCTGTAATCCCAGCCCTTCCCCCTGTTCTCCCAGTGCATAGGCCAGTTAGATATTCTTCAGGGATCCTCCCCCTTATCTTCCTCCTGTATCTATCACTTATCACCATCTGCCTGCCATACTTTCTATTTTACTCATTTATGTGTTTGATAAACTTTAGAATGGAAGCTGTATGAAGGCAGGAATCTTTGTTCACTGCTATCCCCAGCACCTAGTACAATGCCTGACATATATAATCTGTGCTGTATAAATATTTTTAATAAGTTACAAATTAATGAATTGTGACTTATAGGAGCTTCCAGAATGCTTACTACAGAACACCAAAATGGGTGAAATAGTCAGTTGCCTGGCTCCCTGGAGTCTGGGATATCAAGTCATACCCACCACAATGAGAACTGTCTTCTCCTGGAAACCCTCCTTGAGATTAATCTGTCCGTCACCACCTTCCCAGCTTCTTCTCCCCTCTTCTTCCTTTTCTGCATGCTGGTTTTGAGATGTGCTACTCACTAGACAAACTTCAATAACAATAATAATGAGACTCAAAGTAAAATAATGATAAACCATTATTGAGCACTTATAACTCATTGACTGTATTTGTTCTAGCTTCACAGCTAAGTACATTCTATTCATGATCTCATTCATTAATTTCAAAAAATTCTGCAGGCAGTGATATTATGATCCTTACTTGAAAGATGAGGACATTTAAGCTTAAAATGCCGAATAATTTTCAGAGGACCACACAGTTCATAAATGGTAATGTAGGTGTTTTGGTAATCTATTGCTATGTAATGACCCACCAAAAAAGGAAGTGGTTTAAATCAATGTACTATTATTTATCATGGTTCTGTGGATTGAATGGGCTCAGCTGAGTAATTCTCTCTTGGGGTCTCCCACATGACTGTGAATGGTTGCAGGTAGATGGCTTCTGGCCTGGGTGTCCAAGATGGGTTTCCCGTATCTAGCTTCTCAGATGGGATCGCTTAAACCCTTGGGACTGTTAGGGCATCTCACTCTCTTTCTCTGTGTGGCCTCTCCAGATAGTTAGCTTGGACTTCCTTACAGCATGGAGGCCTCAGGATAGTCAGACTTCTTATGTGATGTCTGCCTTCTCATGAGCTATCCTTGGAAGCCCCACAGCATCACTTCCCTTGATTCTGTTAGTTATACAGGAGCAGCTCACATTCACTGTGGGAGGGCATAAATACACTGGAAGGCGTGACTCATTGTTGGGGGGGTGTTTTGGAGACTCATTAGCATGGTGGAATTTTTAAACCAGACATTCTGAACCTGTGCTAGAGGTTGCAAACTCATTTATCTACCTGGAACTGGGAGATGATTATGAGCAAGGAAGGCCTGATGCAAGACAATTGGGGCTGGGGCAGACTGTCCTGGACTGAAGAACACGGGTGTTATTAAAAGGGTACTTATTTCTCAGCACCAGCTGACTTTGCCTTACGAGACTACAGGCCCCTTGTTACCGCATCCTCTGATTTTTAAAGGAAATTCAGCAACCTGGGTTTTTATATAAAATATCTTAGTATGAAAAACATGATACTGGTCAATCAAAACACTTCTGTGTTTAGCTTGTGGGCTGCTAGCTTGTGAACACTCTTCTAGATCTCCAAGGTAACATCCACACGCATTAGCACAGCACACAAGGCCCTCATGACCTGCGGGGCTACCTTGCCTGGCAGTCCAGCCTCATTTCTCACTCCTTTCTATCATTTGTGCATCCAGCAAATATTTATTAATTCCTCCTATGTACCAAGTCTATTCTATGTTCTGGGGATGTAGCAGAGAGTAAAACAAAGTCCCTGCCCTCAGGGGGCTTACATTGTAGTTGCAGACAGACAATAAACAAAGAATTGTGTCAAATATCAGATGGCACTAAGTACCATAGAGAAAAATAAAGCCAGGTGAACACTAGCTGGCAGGTTGCACAACGTATCTTGCTCTCTTGTCATGCTTTCCTATCTGCCTTGAATGACTCTTCTTCCTTTCAGCTTAACTGCCTTCTACCTATCATATCACTTGGGGGCCTACCTTGAGGGTCACAGCCTCTGACACCTCTGATCCTGCAAGTGTGAAATTGATGACCGCCCTCCTTGCTTGTAAGGTACTTTTGTCTACTCTTACCATATGGTTATAACTGTTTTTTTTTTTTTTTTTTTTTTTTTTTTTTTTTAGTTTATAGTTACTTTTCCATGTCCTTCACTAGGTAGTGAGTAAACTGAGGGTTTCTGTATATTCTTAAATTTTCCACGAATCTTTGTTGACTAAAGGAACAGTCTCTTTGGAAAGATCTTCAGGGGAGGAGCTGCTTGATGGGAGAAGAATTCTCCTGCCCTCTGTTTTTTTTCTTTTCCTTTTCCAATAAGAAAGGTTCTTTCCCCTGCTCTCAAAGCACAACATCATGCATGAGGTTATTTGAAAACCAAGTAAAAGGACATGGTTTATCTCCTTTGGTTTGGGGGCTGGTTATGCATGAGTATGAAATGTTGTCTTATATTTTCGGTGAGTCACAGGAACCCAGGCTAACTTTACCTGGTTGTGAGACATCAATACATTCATTCTGTTTGCATATTCATACAGACACTCATGCATGAAAAAAGATGAAACATGTCCTTTATATCTACAGGCTGTGACTTATCTCTATGCATTTCACTAGGCAGATAAACAGGATGCACACTTATAATCGACAAAAATCAAACACTAAAATCTACTCCTGGCACTGCTCTATATCTACCCAGTATCTTTGACTTTCTGTGTGCGGTGGTTCTGTCTGGCTTCTGCTGCCTGTGTTTCCGGTGGGTGAAGTGTCCTTTGTCTAACATTCTGAGATTCCCTGTGAGTGTGCCTGGAGGCCGGCTTGGTTTTCTAGATGACCCAAGAGTGGTTCTCCCTCTGCCCTGCACGTTGCTGCCCTATGGAACAAGATGACGGCTGAATTTCTGTTGCTTGGTGGAGTACACACATGTTCCACTGCACTCTGGAACGCTTGAGCTCTTGAGCCCAGACCACAGAGTGCTGTGGGCAGATCAGCCTCTGATCTGTCTCATCTCTGGAAACCCTGATTTTCAAGTTATGTCAGAGCCTCTCAAAGGAAAGTAACGAGGGTAGAATCCTGCTTGAGGAGAGAAGCAGCCTTGGGTGGCAGGTGACTGCCTGTGAAGCTTGTGCCCTGGAAGGTTGGCTGTGGAGAAATACCCACCCAGGGGCATAGCATGTGTGTGCCTTGCCTTTTAAGGGAGGGCTGGTTGTGTAACAGGATGGTCTGTCATGGTTGTAGCTCCATGAGCAGACTAAGCCAGGCTGGCAGGAATGCCCAGAGAGTTCTGAGCAAACGTAGCAATGAGGATTCAGGTCACTTACCAGACTGACCATTTCTCTTTAATTGGTAATTTGCTTCATATGATGCTTTCAATAAAATGGGCCTAAAGGTTTTGTTGTTGTTATTTGTTTAAACATAAAGCTAAAATAAATGGAGGTAATAATTCTTTAAGCCCCATGTCAAATTCAGCCTTCTCCATGAAACATCTCCTCAGCTCCCAACTCTGTTCTTTCCTCCTTCTCCAGTCTAAATATGCCATCTCTCTTCTTTAACACAATACTAATTTGGAGTCTCCTTAAAGTGTTTCTCGCACTTTCTCTTTTTAATGTAGTTACTGTTATATAAGAACTTCTCAGCTTCAGTGCTGTTTTTCTGAACATGGACAATCAGGGTTCCTAGACTGGCTCATTCCTCTTTGCCTCCCTGAAGCAGTTAGTGTAGAGCTTTATGTCACAGGAACTCAATGATCCACTGGTAGAACTAAAGAGCTCTTAGCCTTTCGCCATTCCCTTGCCCACTCCTAGTGACTTGATGACCTGCACTGGTCACATGCTAGGAAGATTTCCAGGCAGATTGCCTACACATTTCAAACAGATCGGGTCACGCTGGTAGAGCACACAGCATGGCATGAGCTTCAGAAATGTGTTATGCTTAGACTCCCCATGAACTTTATAGCTATTTTACTGTCTGAGAGCTACAATCTTTCCACCACTGGTAGCTGTGTAACGTCCTTGAGGACAAGGAATACTTTCCATTTCATTATATCCCCACAACAGTACCTGGTGCCTGGTGCTCAGGAAGGATTGGTGGAATGGTTGATTGGGTTGCCTGGCTTTGCAGGGGTTTATCAGTCTATAATTTGCACCACTGACCTTCCCCCAAACTCCAGGGAGGGAGGAGGGAATGAAGGTTAGCAGAAAATCACCCAGGAGAGACAATAAGAAGTGAAGGCTTCTACTCAAAAAGTAGGATTCTAGTGAGTCAAGAAGGCTTAATGCTGTGTCTTTGTGAAAGAAGTGAAGTCTACCCTGTTTGTCCTGGATGAAGGCAGGGAAAGAAGGACTTTGAGATCGGGATGTCCATCATAAATGATGGAAACTTGGGTTTTAGCAAGAGAGAAAATGTAGTGGTGATGAACTCTAATTTCAGGCATTTAGGGGTACCTCTAATTGAAAAATTATATTCTGGGGACCTGGAAAGCATTGTGGGAGTCAGAGGAGGTGAAACCTCAACAAAAGCAGTTTCATATTCTCACACGGAAACTCAGTGGAATGTTAGGTGGGTGGGGAACTAGAGGTCAGCCCGGGATGAGCTCTCATCTCCTGGTAAGCTCTGCTCTCCCACTAAAGCACCCTACTTAGGGCCAGGGCCCCAACTTGGGTGAAGTTAATCTTTCCTCTTCTCAGGAGCTGGCGGGACTCAGGCCGTTTTCATTGCCCTTTAACTGAAACTCTTATTCTCTTTAAGCATCTACTCAATGTCCTCGTTGAGGGTGTATTAGGTCTTTTTTGGTTGCAAATGACAGAAACCCCACTCAAATAGGCTTACACTGAAAAAGAAAAAGAAAATTCTGACCTCTACAACTTAAAAAGTTTAGTGATAGATTTCCCAGATTAAGGTCCAGTTGGAATCAGATACTTGGGTGATATCCACGAATCTGTCTTTGTCTATCTCTCAGCTCTGCCATCTTTAGACACTCCCATGTGGATGACCAGCCAAGCCCAGCAGAGCAAAAGCACTTCTTTCCCAGTAGCTTCAGCAAAGGTCCCAGTGCTGCTCAGAAACAGTGAGATGGGGCATTGGACCATCCATAATCTAGTCACAGGAGCTGATGAGACTCACAGCTTTCATGAAGCAAGCTGGATTCTGTGCTTATGCCTGGAGCAGTGGGACCAGCTACAACTGAACCACATGCACTGGGGGAAGCACAAGTGGTTGCTCAAAGAAAATCGGATGATTGTTAGCAAAAATGGGGTGATGGTTGCAGGGCAAATTTACACTACAATGGCCAAGTGCAGTCACTCCACAAGAACTCTGCTGTGTAACAGTTTAAGAGTGTTTGGCCGGACATGGTGGCTCACGCCTGTAATCCCAGCACTTTGGAAGGCCGAGGCGGGTAGATCATTTGAGGTCAGGAGTTTGAGACCAACCTGACCAGCATGGTGAAACCCCGTCTGTACTAAAAACACAAAAAAATTAGCCAGGTGTGGTGGCCCATGCCTGTAGTCCTAGCTACTCGGGAGACTGAAGCAGAATTGCTTGAACCCAGGAGGTACAGGTTGAGGTGAGCTGAGATCGTGCCACTGTACTCCAGCCTGTGTTACAGAGCGATATTTCATCTCAAAAAAAGAAAAAAATATTTAAGAGTGTTCATATAGAAACACTCATTTCTCTCTATCTATGTTTCAAGGACTGGGCTCCTGAAATTGGTTCTCCCCCTCCCCAGACCCCTCCTCATACCTTAGATAAGCAGGTTTTAAAAAGTTGGATATTTTCTTGAGGAAGGCAAATATCATTTTTTCCCCCCACTTCAGAGAATCAAGAAGCACAGTCTCTGCTTCTCAGCTGAGGACAAATGTGTAGTTTCTAAGATCAGTTTTCTAAGGGCAAAATGACATCACAGATTTATCTGGATAGAAGTAAATGTTCATATGGTTTGATTCCTATCTCCAGGGCAGCCAGGGTTCGTGCTTCTGTGGTGAGTGCCTGGCCTTGACTGATGCTGGGGGAATGGAGGTCTGGACTCTGGCCCTGCCACTCACAACTGAATGAGCCTGGGTGATTCGCTGTTTTCCTGGCCCTCAATTTTCTCATCTTTTATATTACAATTTGGATTGGATACTCTCTCTCTAATGTAGTCTATATTTTTTCTAAAGAGTTTGATTTTTAGCTGATAGTCAAATCCATAGTAATCTGAGTTACAGACTATATTTCTAGGTGAGGAAGCTTAAATGCTGTACAGGTTAAAAAAAAACAAAACAAAATTTTCTGCTTGATTCAGGAAGGAGAGTTTGAGAGATAATAATGTTCAACCCTTCCTTCAGGACAAGAGATGTCATTAGGGCATGGATATCTTCAGACCCAACAGGGTCCACACTTAGTGTCTGGAACACTGTCAACCAACTGTCAGTATCTCTGACCCTGTGGCATGAAGCTGCCCACCAGCCATAATCCGATCATCCCCTGAATGCATGAAGCACAGACCACATGAGGCAGGGAATGAGAGACATCTGTGCACAGGAAATCTCTAAACCAAACATATTTAATATTTAACCTTTTCCTGTTTGCTCTGAGGCATTCCATTATTGGAAATGGCCGGCTGCCAACCACGATGCCCAGTACAGTTTGCGAAGGTCATTCCATTTCAGATTTCCAACTGAATGGTGAGGAAGTGATGGTGGATGATCACATTGTTGAGACCCGGGGGCAGGGTCCATACCTAGCAGAGGGACATGTGGTAGACACACAGAATGAATGAATGAGTGCATGGATGGCTGAGTGCTAAAATTACTTCTAGTTCTGACTGTCATGTCTGAACACAGGGATTTCCCTTCAAGAAAGAAAACAGTATGTAGATGTAGGAAATTGAGAAAAAATGGAGAATGCAGAAAAGATGTGTCTGTGAACCACAGAAAGAGGCTGTTGGGCAGGAGAGATATTTGGAGGGAAAGCTCATGGTGCCTAGCTTCTGCCCCCAGGCCTTCTGCAAAAGGAAGCACCTCTTGATGCTCCTTTGACCACTTCCTCCATGTCCCATCCATCCCGCTGCCCCCACTCCTATGTGTGGAGCAGGAGCTGAGATAGAATCTACTGAAGGACTGTTGGGGAAATGAAACCACTTTAGTGACCACAGTTACTAGGTCCTTATCTGTGTCTTTATTCTCTGTCCCCTGATTCTCTCTGGCCCCCTCCTCTGCCCTGAGTCTGGTGCTGGGTAACCTGAGCACAGGGAGAAGGAGCAGGAATCTCTGCAGGGGGTCACACATAAATGTACACACACACACACACACACACACACACACACTTGACAGAGGAGCCAGAGAAGTGCTTTCTATGCAGAAATGAGGGAGGTACAGAGCTGTAAGGGAAGGTTAATCCAGAGGTAAAGGAAACCCCGTCACCTTTGCTCCCTTGCTGAAATTCCCACCCTTACAGTATAGGCATCAAAGGAATACTGCCCCAGGGCTGAGCCAGGGCTCTCTTTCTTTGTGGTTAAGTCACTTTGATGTGTGAGAGGCTGGACGGGGCAAGGTAAAGTGCATTGTAGGATTGAGGGTGTTTATTGGTTAGAGGTCTAGGAAGAAGCAGCTGAGCCAGTGAGCCATATATGGACAGCTGTCCAGCAGATGGACAGAGGTGTCTCAGTGTATGTGAAAACCAGGCCCTGTTAGGGGAAGGGCAGATCAGAGGTGGATGGCAAGATGCAAAGCTTAACCTCCGCAGTGCTGATGGGGGTGAGTTTCTAAAGCCGGCAATGGAAGAGCAGGTAGGCTGGCCTTCACAGTGACGAGGCAGGGGAATGGGAGACAGCCAGAAGGTGCTGTCTGCAGTAGGCAGACAGAGACTCTGTCAGAGGGCAGCATCAGGGGGCTCCGGACCTGGCACAGGAAGGATAGCCTGGGGCAGAAGAACAGGCCTCTTTGGATTTTGGCTTCTGTTTAGGTGGAATGGGTAATAGGCCTATTTCAGACTAACTTCTAATAACAGCAACTTGTGGCATTTCAGCTTTTCTTCTCTATGACTTTGTGTCTATGGGCTAGGAGAGGTCTCCTACCTGAGGTTCAGGAGGCCCCATTCTCTTACTTGGTTCTTCTTGCCATCCCTCCAAACCCCCCCCTTTTCCTCCAGTTTTCAACCTCCCTTTCCTCACTGACCTTTTCTTTTTCTTTCTTTGCTTCTTTCACTTCTGCCTTCCTCTGTCCTCCTGTTTTCTCATCTGTCTTTTGTTCCTTTAATCAACCTCTCCCTCACCATAGCACCATGGACTCTGGAGCACGATGAGGCTCTCCGGACATGTAGTGCAGCCCTCTGCCCCAAACCCCTGCCATCATTTGTCTGGTGCTCACACATCTCTCGGAACTGGCAAACGACCATTGCTCAGGGCAACTCATTCTGCTTGCAGCACTTTGATGGTTAACTCAGTAGGATCCAGAGATGCAAGATGTTCCTTCTGTCCTTGAGAAACTCAGTGTCTAGTGGAGCTGAACCTTCTGCTGTTGGTTCTAGTTCTACCCCATAGGGTCTATATAGGCAAGCAAAACTCAGTAAATATTTACTGAGCATTTTCTGTGTACCAGTTTCTGAGCTAGGAATTATAGACTCCAAAATTAACGAGAAATTGTCCCAGCAGTTATAATGCTTGAGTTTAGGAAATAGGAGAGATTCCCAATGACTTGGTGTGTTAAGTGTTATAATAAACAGGCTATAGGAACTGAGAGCAAAGAAGGATTCGCTGTGCCTGGAAAGGCTTCACACAGGTGGTAACGTCTGAGCCGATTTTTGAAAGGACGAGTTCCCCAGGAAGAAGAAAGAACTTTTTGAGCAGAGGACATTCCCAGGCACAACTTGGAGAACTATGTCAAACCAGGAAGCTAGAATATAAAATAGGATTAGTTATGAATGAAGGGAACAAACAAACGAAGGGGCTTCAATGATAGAGACTGCCCCGGAAATGGGAAAAAAACCACACAAACATGACATGGAAAGCCAACACTCAGTGGGGTTCAGTGAAGTCTAGGAGTAGGGACCCCTGAAGAGTTGAGGTGTGCTTCATCTTGGGATTCCGCTGCACAGGGACACAACCTCGTTGGGGCCCAAGTTCCTCTTCTGTAAATAGAAGAGGTGACAGCACCTGGCCTCCCTGTGTCTTGTTGTTGGTGAGGGGAAGGATGTGAGTCTGAGAAGGCTCAGAGCCTGGAGCACAGACAATTTAGTGAGATGATTATAGCTAGTGATTGAGAGTGTGGCTTTCAAAATTTTTCTTTATCTTTTTTAAAAATAAAAATAGGAGGCATGGAGAAGTGATGGCAGTGGGAGTGTGGGGGCGTTTGAAAGTGACAATGAGAAACTTCAATTTGGAATTCCTGGGACAACAAGTAGAGATTTTAATGTATTATTTGTTGGGGGGAATCTTATTTGGCATTCTAAGGGCGTGTGAGAGTCCACAGAGAGGAGGGGACAACTATGAGAACCTCTTCAACCATGAGAAGAGGAGAAAACTGAAGAATAGCAGTGTGGTCTGGTGGAAAGACCTGAATTCAAATCCAAGCTTAACCACTCCATGGGTTCTTTAACGTCCGTGGATCATTGGCAAAGGGGGATAATAATACTTATCTTAGAAGACGACTTGGGAGCCAAATAAGACAATTTGTATAACGTTCTTGGCACAGTACTTGGCATATAGTAGGTGCTAAATAAATGCTTCTTTCCTTTCCTTTTTCTTCATCACTGATCCCAAAAGAATATTGAGTTAGTATTTTAACTCTGAAGGCTGGAAACAACCCATGAAGTTGAGGGAATGTGAAGACAACATTAGGAACGTGGCCCCCAGACTGTGAGCTCCCTAAGGAATTGTGCCATGACCATTACATCTTCGCACCGCCTGTGGGTGCCATGTGTGTATTAGGTGCTCAAGACAGATATGGGTGGAATTGAACAGAAACAAATGCTTGCCATTTTTCTATTTCCAGAAATCTAAGATGTGGTGGGGAAGCACTAGGAGACGGGGCAGATTTTCTTTCTAACTCTTCCAAACACTGGCTGTGTGGTCTTGGGAAAAGCCTCTCCCCTCTCAATGTCCACATCTTTGAAATAAGAGACAGGGCAGGATGATCTCCGTGTTAGTCTAGTGCTGAGATTCTAGAGTTGTGTAAGGATTTAGGTGGGTAAGACAGTTGTTACGAACTGAATTTTGTACTCTCCCAAATTAATGCATTGAAACCCTAATCCCTAATGTGACTATATCTGAAGAAAGGACTCACGTGAGGTACTTAAGGTTAAATGAGGCCAAAAGGGTGGGGTCTGAATGTGCTAGGATTGGTGGCCTTATCAGAGGAGCAAGAATGAGATCACTTTCTGTCATGTGAACTCACAGTGAGGAGGTAATCTGCAAGCCAGGAAGACGGCCCGGCCAGAATCCGACCATGCTGGCATGCTGATCTTGGAATTCTGGCTTACAGAACTGTGAGAAAATAACTTTCTGTTGTTTAGGCCATCCAGTCTAAAATATTTTATTATAGCAGTGTGAGCAGACTAAGATAACAGTACTGCAGCTGGCTTGCAAATAAGGCTCAGGAGAGAGACCTCATTTGTAAAAACTGGTAGAAGAGCTAGGGACCTTTTCACTACTGGCTGGGGCCATTCTTTTCCTATTGTCCCCAGGTCTGTGACAGACAGCAAGCCACACCTCAGACACAGAGCCCATATGCTTAAAACTTGCTTCTCATGAGCCCCCCGGGGTGGAAGGCTCTCGAGGCATCCAACTGCACACCCTTGACCAACATCTGCTAGGCACTCAAAGGAAACAGTGGGTGACAAAAGCAACGTCTTTGACATTTAAGTCAGCCTTTGGTGCATCTGCTTTCCCACAAACCCACCATGACACATATTTTTGCAATGAAGCATTACAAACGCCAGAAAAGCCCGCATGAAAGAGCCCACAAGACCCAGGCGTTTCCAGTCTTAATAGATGTTGTTTGAAGTGCACCTCCCACCTTATCCCACCTCCTCACTGCCCTGCAGGTGATGGTCCCTTCAGCCTTAGGCACTTGGGGGTGCTACTCACTGCATTACCTGGAGCACTGCTTTTGTTGTTTTTGTTTTTGTTTTTGTTTTGAGACAGAGTCTTGCTCTGTTGCCCAGCCTGGAGTGCAGTGGTGTGATCTCGCCTCACTGCAATCTCCCCTTCCCAGATTTAAGCGATTCACTGCAATCTCCCCCTCCCAGATTTAAGCTATTCTCCTGCCTCAGCCTCCCAAGTAGCTGGGATTACAGGTGCCCACCACCATGCCTGGCTAATTTTTTGTAGAGACTAGTTTCACCATGTTGGCCAGGCTGGTCTCCTGACCTCAAGTGATCCACCCATCTCGGCCTCCCAAAGTGCTGGGGTTACAGGTATGAACCACTGCACCCAACTTGGAGCACTGTTTTTTATAAGTACTCTCACAGTGGGCCTTCTGAGTTAGAATTTTGCCTGAAACACCAACAGGCTGCATAATCTCAGGCAAGTCACTTATTTGAGTGTCAGTTTATTAATCTGTATTCATCTGATCAACAAATATTTGTTGAATACCTCTAACACCAGGCATTAATCTAAGTTTGGAATTCATGCTTAGCCATTTCTTTTTGAGAAATTCAGACTGTTAGTCATGATATGATTTAGTAACCCATGTGTGACCTCTAACACTGTTCTCAGTCATGCACAATTTATTGCGCTTGAATATGAGGCCTGAGAATAAAAGATGATCAATCTGCAGAGTCACTGCCTGAACTTTACCATATCAGGGTTCGTCACGAGGGTTCTAACTGCAGGAGAGCCTGATGAGCTTCCCTAGAGCAATAGTGAATGCACTGAATGGTATTTAAACCTTTGCACCAGGAGGGAGGACAGTGATGCACCCTGGCTTTTTGGGATGTGTTGTGGGTGGTAAGAAGATTATCTGGAGGCAGGAAAGAACAAAAGTTGCTATGGGATCCAGTTGGATTATTAATGGGAACGAATGCTGTTGGGAGTAAGCCTGTGCAATTTCTCTTAAATATCTTCTCATTTCTTTTGCAGCATTTAAGGGTCAAAAATGGATAAGAAGTTGAAAAAGTGAATGAATTGTAATTTTAGGGTACTGTAAAACTATTACTTGGGGAGTCTGTTAGAGTTGTTTCAACAATTATTTATTGAGTGCATATTAGTTGTCAAGCACTCTGCTAGGCTGGGTCTACATACCCCCTGTATTTGTGGAGTTGGAGTACAGTGAGGAAGAAAGACATTATAAAAATATGTGTAAATATGTGTGTGTATATATATGTGTGTGTGTGTCTAATGAGAAATTGCGATAAGTATTAAAAAAGAAAAAAAAAAACCAGAATATAATGAAAGAGAATACTAACAGGGATTATCTCACCTAGATGGAGTGACCAGGAAGCCTTCTTTGAGGAAGTGATGTTTAAGATGGAAGGATTCTAGGAGCTGGTCATACAAGAATGGGGCAGAAGTGGGGCAAAGAGGATTCCAGGCAGTGGGAGCATCTCAAGCCAAGGCCCTTATGTGGAAAAAACTTTCCACGTTTGATGAACTGAAAAGTTGTGCAGACATAATGTGGTGAGAGAGGAATAGAGTAAAGTGAGACAAGTTGGAGAGTTAGAAAGAGTCCAGAAAATGCAAGTTCTTGGAAGTCATTGTAAAAGGTTCAGATTTATTCTAAAGTCAACAGAAAGCGACCGAAGTGTTATTTGAAACAGCGAACTGACATGATTAGGTTTACCTTTTCATCAGTGGCATCTGATGCAGTGACACGGCCCACCTCAGTGAAAGATGGGGAACACACAGTGCTGTCTTGCTTCTTCTACAGTAAAGTCAGCAGCAAGCCAGTAAGGGCTTCAGAGTGCCACCAGGGCCTGGAGCACATGGCATCACTGAATGAGGGTGCAGAAGAATCTTGATTCTCAGCAAGGAATCCTGTTCCAGAACTGGGACCCTCTGCATTCATTAATTCAATCAACATGTATTTGTGAGTTTTTACTATTGATGGTGAACAAATAGTACCACATATAATTTGTTAGTGCTCAGTATCATCTCTGTTATCCTATACTTTTCCCTGTCCCCAGGAGCATAAAGTCTAGAAATTACACTTACAATTTCTATCCTCTGTGGCAAATGGGATCCCAATTGGATTTCACCAATAACAGGAAGTTGCATGATATTTAGAGGGTAGAAGAGAAGGGGAAGCCATTGTTCTCCACAGCAGCTACTGGGAGAGTAGAGGCAGTGTGGAATTTTCTCACTGCTTTTGGGTATCCTCCTAAGAATCACCAAGTCAGTGCTCCTGGCAACTGAAATGATTGGTTGTGGCACAAGCACTGCACTTCAAAGTTTCCTAAAAGTGGCCTTCCTGATCTTTACTTGCCCAACTTTTAATTTCTATATTAAACCATTTCTTACTCTATATACTTAGAGTGGCTTCTGTTTTTCTGAGCAGACCCCGACTGATATAAATGGGACAGGGAAAGAAAGGGCGTAGTCCTGAGATCACAGTATTACCGTTTTGTGGGGTGTCAGAGTTGAATGATAATTTTGACTCCATTGCTACTGCCATCCACAGCCTCTGGATTCTCCCCTTCAACCTCCTGTAACTTGGAGAAAAAAGAGTTATGTGTGATAGCTTATCCCTCAACTCATCCTTTCACAGTAGAAAAGGACAATAAAGTTCTTTTTCTCTTAGAGACTAATCTTATCAAATTGAAGCATAAAGCAAGTTTTGGCCATCTACTTATTAAAGTACAATAAGCAATCTTTAATATCTTGCAAAATTTCCTGAGCCTATCAGATCTTGTGAGGTGGGAGTAGAAAAGGCCATATACATAAAGGATAATACAGGTTGAGCATTCCTAATCCCAAAATCTCCAATCCAAAATGCTCTCAAATCCAAAATGCCCCCAAATCCAAAACTTTCTGAGAGCCAACCTGATACCACAAGTGGGAAACTCCCCATGTGACCTCACGTGGATCACAGTAAAAAACAAAATCAAAGTTTTGTTTCATGTGCAGAATTATTGAAAGTATCATATAATATCATCTTCAGGCTATGTGTACAAGGTGCATGCAAAACACAGATGAATTTTGTGTTAAGAATTGGGTCCCAGCACCAAGATATCTCACTATGCATGTGGAAATATTCCAAAATCTTAAAATTAAGTTCAAAATCCAAAACACTTCTGGTCCCAAGCATTTGAGATAAGGGATACTTAACTGCAGAAAGAGCTTGGAGATGACAGACGGGGGTGTGAGTGAATCCTGGTTACACTCGTCACCAGGGTTACTTTTCTTCTCTGAGTCCAATTACTCATCTATGAAAATAATACGCATACTAATTTTTATGGGACCATAGTGCATATTATTAACGATGATGGTGATAAATAATAATTACAGCTAACAGTTGTAGAGCATTTACTATATGCTGAACACTCTTCTAAGTGCCTCACATGAATTAGTCATGTACTTAATCCCCACAATAATGTTAGAAGTAACAGAGATAAGGAATGTAGCAGGGCTGACAAGGTGACATACTAATATGGGTTTCTGACTCCATTCTCTGACTCAGACTCAATCCCCAGAGACAAGAAGTATCTTGATGGGCCTGAGAAACTGACATAGACCTGAGAAACTCTTGAGGGGAGAAGGGTGGTGCTTGGGTCTGGGCGTGTTTGTGGGTAGACGCATACAACAGCTCAGAGTGGAAGAGTGTCAGATACCTTTGGTGCCAAAGCTATGGTTCTGCACATTTCTCTTTCTCACATTGCCATAGTTACATAATCGTAATTGTATAATCATTCTCATAACCAATTACACCAATAATTACATTATTACACTAATAATTTCATTAGTGTAATTAATTATAGAAAGAGAACATTCTGAAAGCTTCTGGAGAAAATGGCAAATCACCTGAAAATAAATGAGAGTTAGATTGACCACAGACTTCTCAATAACAGCCCTGGATACAAGAAGACAGAAAGTTATATTTGCCAATTTTTGGGGAAAAAAGTATGTCATATTTGGAAATGTATATTCAAGTAAACCATCATATAAGTATGAAGGCAAAGGAAACATAAAAATACAACACAGTCCAGAATTTAAATTTTAGGTGCTATTAACATGGCTCTTCACCAGCATGATGGAGGTAGTGGCTGGGGATGGAGTGGTATACTAAGGTGCTAATGTTGTTCAGAGAACTATATAGATATTTATAAATTTAAGGGATTGGTAGAAAAATAGACAAGAGCCCATGCTTTTGAAAAATTCAAAGTTAGCACCAGAAGAATAAAAATAAGAATATCCAAATTTCCTACCAGTAGAAAAACAATTTGGTCTATCTAGCAGAAGGAAGGAAGAGGGCAGGAGGAACCTGATAAATAACACAAAATAAGATGGTATTAATATATAAGCCCTAGTATAACCACAGTAGCAATTTTAGTATCAGACAGAACAGACCCAAGGTAAAGAAATGTTCTAAGGCTACAAAATGAAAAAAATACACTCATAGGAATGAAAGTAAAATAATTATGTACATATATGTATCTAACAAGATAGCTCCAAACAAAAGATCAAATGACAAATATAGAAATAAATAAATATATTATTAATTGCACTTGGAAATTTTAACATATTCATTTTAGAGACTGAAATGTCAAGCAAAGATACAGCACACTTGAATGACATAATTAAAAAGCCCCAACAAATACATATATGTAAATTGTACCAAATACATGGATTTATAGCAAATTGAAAATAGATTTTTTTTCAAACAAGAGGCACTCTCACAAAAATAGAGTATTAGCTGCAAGAAAAGTCTCAATAAATTTCAAATGGTCAACATTATACAGACTACATTTTGCTCTGTCTCCTGAGAACTTAACCTGTATGGACCACTTCAATGGGCTTCCTTGCTCTCTGGCCTTCAGTAGACTTTGCTCAATGTGGAGTACCACCAGAAGGAAAGGAGATGGTGGAACAGGGTACTGATTGTGGCTCCTCCTTGTGTGGTCACCTTAGACTGGCTGGAAATTCTTAACTGGAAGTCACGATTGCTGTTTAGGCAGCCTTCTCCACACAATTTTCTATTCCTTAGAATAGAACTTCCTTCTCTCCTCACCTAGTGGTCATCACAACCCTGATCCTTCAAGCTCCAGAGCATCATATGATCCCTTTTGGTTTCCCACCTTTGTGTTTGTAAACAATCTCTTTTATTAAGTCCTTCTTAAGTTATTCTAATTTGAGTGTTTCATCAGTTTGCAGATAAGATCCTATCGATACAATAGGGAAATTCTCTTAGTGACAGAGGCAACATACAAAAAAACCAAATACCTTTGGAAAATATACTCATATTTATTATGAGAAATTTCAGATGCAGACTCTTCAAGATCAGGATGAAGATAAACAGGTCCAAAATCACGGGTACCGTTCTAAATAGTTCTTGATGTCTGGGACAATATGAAAAGAAAAAGAATGAGGTATAAGGATTGAAAAAAGATAAAACATTGTCATTTTATAGAGATAATATATATCTCTATAAAAAACAGAATTAACAGACACACTATCAAAAGTAAAAAGAGAGATCCACAAGTTTGCAAGAATCAACATTATTAATTATAAAATAAAAAACACCCATCTAAACCAATAATAACCATCTGTTATTAGTTTTCTATTGCTGCATAAAAAATTTCCCCAAAGCATAACTATTTGAAATAAAAAATATTTATTATCTCACAATTTCTGTGGGTCAGGAATCCAAGCTTGGTTTTGCTGGGTGACTTGGGCTAACCCATGAGATAGGTTGGGCTGCAGTCATCTCAAGGCTCAACTGGAACAGAATCCACTCATGTGACTCACTCACATTGCTGTTGGAGGCTTCAGGTCCTTGCTGGATGTTGGCCAGAAAAATTATTTCTTTGCCACATGGGCCTCTCCATGGGTCTGCTCACAAAGTGGACGCTTGCTTCCCCTAGAATGGGGGAGGGGAGGAAGAGATGGAAACTATAGTTCTTTTTGTAGTTTAATCTTAGAGGTGAAATCCCATCATTTCTGCTGTATTCTATTAGCTAGAATTGAGTCAGTAAGTCTAGGCCACTGTCAAGGAGAGGGTATAATAGAAGTGCATAAATACCAGGAAGTGGGCGATTATTGGCATCATTTTAGAGACTACCTACCACAGCATCTGAAAATACCACAGAAAATAAGACACCAGTTGTAACCACAACAAAATTACAAAGCATCAAGCAATTCTTCTAAGAAACGGTGTATGAGACTACTCTGGAGAAAAATTTCAAAGGTCATAAAAATATGAAAAACTGTTGCGGATAGGATAAAAATAACAATTCCTCCAAATTATTGCAATTACAGCTAATGGCCAGTAAGATGTTTTAGGAAGCTGATAGTTTTTTCATATATATATACACACACACATATATTTTTCATATATATGTCATATATATGCATATACATATAAAAAATGAAATTAAATATGTCCAAAGTTAAGTTGATTTTGAAAAGAGAAAAACAAAACGGAGGGGATTTTGCCATACCATCTCTCAAGACATTCCAAAAAGCTGCAATTACAGAAACAATGTGACCCTGGTATCAGAATCGATAAACAGATCAATGAAACAGAAATAAGAGTTCAGAAAAAGACTCAACTATATGTGGAAACTTGATATGTGATAAATATTCTAATTCAGGGGAAGAAAAGATGGGTTAGTCCATACACGGAGAAAAATAGGCTCCTGTCTCATCTCACCAAGGTGGACTCCAGATAGATTAAAGTCTAAATACAAACCTGTGCAACTATGGATTAGTATCTAGAATATTAAGTACAAGGAGATCCTGCAAATCAGCACAACAAAAGGTAAGAAACACAGTTAGTTTAAAAATGGGCAAGGCACATGAACAGGAAATATACATAAAAAGGAAAACCTGAATGCCAACAAACATATGATCAGATGTCCAACCTCACAAGAGATCAGAAAAAGGAAGATCAATAGACAATGATATATAACTTTACAGTCATAATGCTTGGCAAAAATTAAAAGGTGGATAATACCAAGTAGAGCTGAGGACATGGGATAAAATAGCTCTTACATAATTGGTAGTGGAGTCAAGACATTCAGCCACTCAGATGAGCATCCAGAAACCCCTTAGTGAAATTAAATATGTAGGTGCATGTCTGTGAATAAACAAGTTTCAGTTAGGAGTGTACTGGGGTCTTTGCTCACCTCTGGGGAAAATCAGATTTGGTTTTCTTACTAACTTGGCAGATGCCCTTGGAATTCTCCTCTAGGTTTGTGAAGGTTCATAGCAGCTACTTTCCTTATGCATCACTCTCTGCAACTGCTGAGTCACCTCTGGAGCTCCGAGTTACAATCCACTGAGTCCACTTCCCTGCTAGAACTAACTGGATGGAATAAAGAAATAGGAACTTTGTTCTCTTTATGACCCTGTCCTTTTAACCTCCATGTGACTAACATGCTAGGTGTAGCAGCATACTTAAATCCTTTTTCTAGATGGTTAAGACAATTTCTGAAGGAAATTGCAATGCCAGAGCGACCACAATTAAAGATAACTTGAATTTTCATCTAATGAGAAGATACTTTAAAAAATTGTAACAACTTGTATAAGGTGGTTTCTCCTATTTGGGCCTCCACATAAATTTGCTCCCAAGTGTCACCCAGGTCCCTTTGAATCTCTATGGCTGGTAAGCCTCCCCCTCCTCCTAAAAGAGATTGTCAGCTCTGAATATTTCTCCTCTGTCTATCCTCAAGGAACCTCTGTTTCCAGAATCAAAGATTCTGCAGGTGCAATTGGGGAGGGTAGAGCAAGACTTAGCAAAGCTCTTCCATTTAAATTCCCAGCCTGTGGGAGCCACCAGCCTTTGATTTATAATTAAGTTCATCTCTCAACGGCAAATACTATTTTCTTTAGCATTCACAGAACTAACATCTACTTGTAACAATTATTTCTCCTTACTAATAAGGTTTTGGAAGTACCCCAAAACATAATGGGTCCCTGTTATTGTACATAGGGTTGTTTTATTTTTCCATGATTTTGCCGACCTGTGATGTTTGGTGTCATTACTGAAGATCAATATGAGTGTTTAAAGATGCTCTCTTTGACTCTATTTCAGTTCAGATTCTCTCTATGCCTGGAGGATAGCAGGAGAGTTGGGAGCAGGTATGGGCTTCTAATTTCTTCCGTTGCAGAATGAATCGAAAGAAGCAGCGGGGAAGAAGGAGATGTAAAAATACAGCATAATTCTTATTGGACAGTGCTGGAAGTTTCTGTGGGGAGTTTGAGATAGAAAAGTCGGGAGGTACTAGTCTGAAATGGAGGGGCCCATCAGTTCAGGGCAGGATCTCAGAGAGATATTGGGTGTCAAACATTAACTTTGCACTTTCCCCCGCAACCTCTTTCCCTCTCTCCACTTTGTCCTTAATGGAAGAAGGTCAATTATATTATGTTTATAGATAAATTATTTGGGGAAAGATTCACTAAATTTACAACATCTGTTGAGTGCCTACCTTGGTGATAGGGACTATTCTAAGTGTATTAAATGCTTTGACTCATTTACTCCTCCCGACCCCCATAAAGCAGGTACTATTACGGTCATGCTTATTTTTATAGATGAGAAAACTGTGGCATCGAGGAGGGAAGCTGACCTGTCCTAATGAGCAGAAGAGCTGGGATTGGAAGCCACATAGTTTAACTCCAGAACCACTCACCCCCAAACATCATGCAACAGCACCTCCCCATCCAGGATATGGCGTATTTTCCCACTTATTTGAATCTTTGCCATTTTCAGTAGAATTTTTATAATTTAAAAAATGTGGGCCAGGTGCGGTGGCTCATGCCTGTAATCCCAGCACTTTGGGAGGCTGAGGTGGGCAGATCATGAGGTCAAGAGATCGAGACCATCCTGGCCAACATGGTGAAACCCCATCTCTACTAAAAATACAAAAATTAGCTGGGTGTGGTGGCATGTGCTTGTAGTCCCAGCTACTCGGGAGACTGAGGCAGGAGAATCACTTGAACCTGGGAGGCGGATGTTGTAGTGAGCCAAGATCACGCCACTGCACGCCAGCCTGGGGACAGAGTGACACTCAGTCTCAAAAAAATAAAAAACAAAATATGGCTCTGTACAATTTTTGTTACAGTTATTTTGGGATTTTCAAATAGTATTTTTGTGGTATATATGATAGAATTCTTAAAATTACAATTTCTGATTATTACGAAGTTTAAAGTTAGTTGAATTCATAATGATGAATAAAGCCACATGTGAGTTAAGTCTCATCCCTTGCACTGTTTAAGAGTGGAGAGTGGGATGTGAGCAGGAGTGCCTGATAAGGAGGCAGTGGGAACTGATGCTAAAGAGCCTTGGGTAATGGTAAGGAGCTTGCATTATTCTTGGAATCAAACCTTCCAACACAAGGAAGGGAAGTGAGATCATTAGGTTTGTTTTTAAAAAACATCTTTCTTGTAGCATTTTACTGAGTGATTTGGGCTTGGGAAAGGTCAGTGGCAGGGCACCTGTTAGGTCATTATTGCAGTATTTCAGGTGAGAGATAAAAAGTCTGAGCCCAGGCAATAGCAGTAAGAAAAATGGGAGTGGTAAGGATGGGGGAGGGGAGCAGTAAACCGAGGGGAGGGTAAGGAACAGGTCTCAGGTAAAAGCAACAGTCCTGGGTGACCAGTTAAACATTGGGGGAGAGGAAAAGAAAGGAGATGAAGTTGCCGCCAGAAAGAGTGGCCTCAGGAGAAACAGATTGTACGGGGATGGGGATGGGGTGGGATGGGCAGAATATATCAGGGAAAGAGTATCCTTGGTGTTGGTTTGGTACAGGTGAGTGGGCCTGAATGACAGTCACGGAAATCCCAAAACATGATATAAAAACTAATGAAATTTGAAAGGTAATAAACATGAAAAAAATGAAAAATTTGGATTTATGGAGGATTTATTTGGCTTCTATTGGGGAATGATTAAGACTGAAGCTAACTACTTGGAAGTTATTGGCATAAAAATGGTATGTGAGGCCAAAGGAAAGGGTGAGGTGAGCCCAAGTAGAGAGGCCAACTTTAAACAACAACAGAAAAACAAAGAAATAGGACACAGAGTTAAATTTGAATGTCAGTTATATGATGAATAATTGTTTAGTGTATTCCATGTTTGGAAGTGTTTAAGACATACTCGTCCTAAAAATTATGTATTATTTATCTGAAATTCAAATTTAACTGGGCGCCATGTATTTAATCTGGCAACCATAACAGGGACAGGACACAGAAATATCGGCAAGGACCAGGCAGGCCTTTCAGATGGTGAGGTGATGTGTGAGACACAGGCCGGTGGCGGAGGCTGGGTGACCCAGAACACCTGTCGCTCATTCTCAGGAGCAGCTGCTACCTACTTCCCACTGATTGGGTTTGCAGAGATGGCCTCGAGGGTGTCTGATATTCTGATATTGCAAAACAGAACAAAAATATGTATTTTAATGTGTATTTAAAATGTATATATATTAAAATATTTTTAATATTGATATTAAAAGTGGTCAATTGGGCTGAGTGCAGTGGCTCATGACTGTAATTCCAGCACTTTGGGAAACTGAGGTGGGAGGATGTCTTGAAGCTAGGAGTTTGAGACAAGCCTGGGCAACATAGCGAGTCCCCATCTCTACAAAAATAAATAAATAAATAAATAAATAAATAAATAAATAAATAAATAAGTCAGGTGTAGTGACTCATGCCTATAATCCCAGCTACTTAGGAGGCCGAGGCAAGAGGATTGCTTGAGCCCAGGAGTTTGAGGCTGCAGTTAACTACGATAGCACCACTCCACTCCAGCTTGGGTGACAGAGTGAGACTCTGTCTCTATTTAAATAAATACGTAAATAAATAAGCTGGGCAAACAATGAAAATGAAAACATTGTGAAATACAAAGCAGTTCTGTGGGTTCCACTGTTTGCAGCCTCTGATCTAATTTCTAAAGAGGGTGTAGCAGGTTTTTTAACCTGTAAATTATGGTGATTGGCAGGTCAGGGTAAATGGTAGTTGTGTGTGGGGAAGAGATGATGGCAACAGGTGTTTTCCTCCTGCAAAAACGAAAATGTGGGAGTGACTTCTCTGGCCATGGCTCCATGGTCTCTCCCCTCAGAGCCAATTTCAGTAAAATTTTTATAGTTTAAAAAATATGGTTCTGAACAATTTTTGTTAGAGTTATTTTGGTATTTTTAAATAGTTTTTTGGTTGTATACATGGTAGAATTCTTAACATTATACAATTATAATGTATAAAAAAGGATACAATTATAATTCATAAAATTATAGCCCCACTGGCCATTCTCCTGTAGCCGGGAGCAGTTCACGCCAACAGGGCTCTACCCCAATGCTGACCTGCTCTACAGGATCCCAGGAAGGTGAGCATAGCCTACCAACCTGTTTGGGTAGTACAGTGATAGCAACTGAGGCTTCCAAGGCTTTCGTCAGAAGATTGTGGGCGGAAACTTCCAGGGGTTTGCTCTGAGCTTCTTGAGGCTTCTCAGCTTCAGCTGCAAAGTGAGTGGGTGTTTCTTTGAGAAGCAGAATCAGAGAGAGACATAGAGAAAGAGAAAGACAGAGGTGTTTCCCTTAGCTATGGAAACTCTATAAGAGAGATCCAGCTTGCCTCCTCTTGAGCAGTCAGCAACAGGAGTCCTGTCCTTGACACCTCAGCCTCTACAGGATTGAGAAGTAAAACCGTTTGCTGGGGCTGGCCTGACTCACCGGCTGCCATGCAGCAGCCCTTCAATTACCCATATCCCCAGATCTACTGGGTGGACAGCAGTGCCAGCTCTCCCTGGGCCCCTCCAGGCACAGTTCTTCCCTGTCCAACCTCTGTGCCCAGAAGGCCTGGTCAAAGGAGGCCACCACCACCGCCGCCGCCGCCGCCACTACCACCTCCACCGCCACCACCACTGCCTCCACTACCGCTGCCACCCTTGAAGAAGAGGGGAAACCACAGCACAGGCCTTTGTCTCCTTGTGATGTTTTTCATGGTTCTGGTTGCCTTGGTAGGATTGGGACTGGGGATGTTTCAGCTCTTCCACTTACAGAAAGAGCTGGCAGAACTCCGAGAGGTAAGCCTGCTGGCAGACTGCTGTGCCCTGGAGGCACCAGGCATAAGGGGGTGGAGGGCCCACTGCCTGGCTTGCAAAGTGCTTTTCAATCCTTTTTTTTTTTTTTCTTAGAAATGGGTTGTTCTAGTTATTCTATTCTATAGGCAGAGAAATGGAGGCTCATAGGAGTGAAGGGAATATTTTTTATTTTGTAAAGAATCAGAGCCCAACAGTTTTTCTTTCCTCAGTTGTCAACTCAGTCTGTTGAACCACTTACTGCCTCATACCTAGTGATTTAAGGAGTAAAAAACAAACAAAACTTTTAAGTTTTGCTTGGAAGTAAATTTGTTCAGATGACCAAACTAAATCTTGAAAATACTTAAAATACTGGTACGATTTCAAATCACAAAACTGAGGGACAGTGAAGCAAAATTGCTTGACCAAAGCCTGAGTCAGCAAAAGTTCTGAGGTATTTGGATTCTCTTTCCAGGGCTTGGTTTATTTGACGATTCTGTCTCTTTTGCTTAAATAATTTTATTTTTATTATGCATCTTTTTTCTTTCTCTTTTACTAGTCTACCAGCCAGAAGCATACAGCATCATCTTTGGAGAAGCAAATAGGTGAGTCCTTTTTCACATGTACATTGAGTTCCTAAAGATGATCCTCAGCACTGAAATATGTTAATGGAATGCCTTATATTCTGTCCTACACTTTGGCTTATGTATACTATGAGAGGAATCCTGGCTAATTCGGAATCTCTGGTCAGTATGATTCCTTGAGCTGCTTTAAAAATGTGAAGTGAATTGAATTGCTCACAATCAATATAGCTGAGCACGGCACACAATTCAAAATCACTTCCGCTTGACTTTGGAAAGAGACACACATATACAACCGTGGACTTTTGCCCCCTGAGCAGTGGTTCCAGGCCTGTCCCCTTCCACAGACACCCTGGTCCTGGCACACATGCCAGTGGCTATGACTTCTGGGAAGAGAAGGCGAAGTGAAGGCAGAGACAGATGTTTCTGAGAAACGTCCTCTCCTCTTTTAAAGCCTCTAAAGAGATTACAGTGAAACTTTATTTACAAAATGTTTTATAGGATGTAAGCTTTTAAAATGTGGCTAATCAATTCCGTACATTAGAATGGTTTTTCTTGAAGTCACTGAGAAGCTGAAGGGAAGACTTCAGCCATCATTCAAAGGATGTTCAGCTTCAGAGGCAGTCATGAGGTACCCTTGATCACAAAGGAAAATCCTTTGTATGGGAGCTAGGGCAAGAAGACGATATGTTGGAACACTGATCTCATGAAATTTCAGGGCATAGTTTTGCAAGCTCTGTACAGATGGATTTTACAATGTGCTTCACTAGCCTAAGATTCATTGAAATTTTAGATTTAGATTTACAATGAGATTCACTGAAGTTTTAGAGTTGGAAGGAAGCTTAGAATATCTAGTCCAGCCATTTCATTTTTTTGGAAGAGAAACAAAATGCCAGACGGATTAGGTGAATATGCCCAAGACCCCTAGTATGGAACTGGGGCTAGAAGGAACACAGGCTCTTGATGCCTTGTCACCTACAGGGCTTTCCGGTACTGGACTGGTGCCTCATGAAGTAGGGAAACTCCTGTCTCTCTGTAGTGAGCATGGAGTGAGAAATAGAGGAAAAGCAGGATACCTCTGCAAAGACTATAGATAGATCTCATCCTTAGAAATTCAGAATAAAGAAGAAGGCAGCACTGGCCATCTATTAAGTGAAGTAAGTTTCAGTTTCTCTGGATGTGGCTACTGCAGGCAACCCAGTCGCCTGTCTACTGTCCTAGACTGTTAAGTTCTTATAGGAGCCACTGTTGGGAAGCTCTGGCCCCTGAGTCTGTGTCCTAATCCTTAAATGTTAGAAAGTCCATATGTACACAAGCAGAGTGGAAATATTTGCTAGAAAAATAAAGCCTCTGGAGGATGTCTCAAATAAGATCATTTTGAAAATCTGTGGAATGTGCCTGGTCTGATAGGTACCTAAGCATTCATCTTTTACCTCCTCTCTGGAGTCAATTTAGTGATTAAAAATCAAATGACCAGACGAGTCATGTCCATCTACCCCAGTAAGCAATTATCTTCTCTAGATCAACCCGGATGAACCAGAAATTGTTAAATTATCACAAGGAAATCAAATCAGTAACTTTACTAATAAGAAAAGACATGCAAACTAAAAATAGGGAACACCAATTTTCATCAAATTAGTAAAGTTAACAAAAACCCAGACTGACAAAGATTTGAAAGAAAAGTGCTGTTTAAACATTAGTTTCAGCCAGTATACATGTAAATTGCTATAACTTTTTCTGAAGAGCACTTTAGAAATACATATCAAAAGCTTGAAACTAATAGTTTATGTTGTAATCCTATCACTAAGAATTTCTCTTAAGAAAATAATCAGAGATGTACCTGAAGATTTATATATAAGGATGTTCATTACTCCCTTATGAGCCTATTTATAATAAACAATCCAGAAGAAACTTGAATGCCTCATACTAGATTAGTTATATACATTATGGTGTATTCAAACAAGCACATAATAAGCAGCAACTAAAAATGATGTATCAGAAGGACATTTAATGCCTTGGGGATTGTGCAGTGTGTATTGTTAGATAAAAAGACAAGTTACAAAAGGATATATTTCGTTTCATACTGACTATGTAACCATGTATGCACGTTTTTATATTCTTAGGAACTAGAAGGTTCTACACACTGACATACTAACAGTGATTTTCTCTGGGAGATACTACTATAGATTATTTATACTTTCTAACTTGTTCCTTTTTACATTTTCCTTTTTTTTCCAATCAGCTAATTAAATCTTTTATTCATTCACATGCGTGAGGCTAGATGTTGGGTGTTGGACGCTGATCGAGGATGAGCCAGCCCAGGGGACCTGTCCTTATAGAGCTTTTAGCATGGTGAAGAAGCTAAACAAAAGCAAGCAAACAGACCATACAATTCCAAAGTTGTACTAAGTATAAGCTGAGAATCCTTTTTAAGGAGGTGTTTATGCTGACACCTGGGGGGTCAGAAGCCTGATGAGCGAAGGGCTGTGTGCATGTGCTGTGGAGTGGGGTGGGGCTGGGGGAGAGCATTTCAACACTGGGAACGGCACATGCAAAAACCCTGGGGCAGGAAGCACTCATCACCAGTGTCTAAGGTATCTCTGCAGTTTATTTATTCCAGCATATGTACAGCAGATATTCTTAGTGAGCATGTTCTGTAAAAATAATGTTGTACTAGGCTCTGTGAGGGATAAAAAGATATGCAACATGTGGTTCTCGGTTCTGTTTCCTGCCGGTGCATGGCTGAATGCCAGATGAGTCGCTCGGGTGGTTTGCGGTGTAGGAATGCAGAAGAGACTCAGTTTTGCCTTTCCTGTTCACTAACACCTCCTTCATGGTGGGTTGTCTTGGGTGACCAGAGAGGTCATGATCGCTCAGGTAATGTTCTCTGTGAATTGGGCCATTCTCACACCATACGTGAGTTTTACAGGCTAATCACGAACCTGACATATTCAAGCATCTCGTGTGGATATTTATTGAGGTCTCAGTTAGCTGAATGCGTTAGCTAAGTGGCAGCTGTCTATCTTGTCTGAAATAGTTGAAGTCAGAGAAATAGTGTCTGTTTTGAGAACTACTGTCTATTCTTCCATTTAATTTATCTGACATTTGCTGGTAACATGCCCTGTGTTAGGAACTGGGCTTCTCTGGTGAATTCAACATATCGTAAGGAACTTGTCATTATTTGAGCGGAATAAGATAATTTATGTAGTTACCCCAGAGAAGAGGAGTCAGAAATGACAAGAGAGGGGAAGACAGAATGATCCTAGATTTCAAAAGAGGGGAAGATCATATTTGATCAAAAAAGGTTTGAGAGGGTTTCCCAAAGAAAGAGGTATAGTCCTTATGGGATGTTTAGGAATTTGACACAGAAATCTGTTTGAAAGAACATTATGGGCAAAAGGCATGGCATGAACAAAAGCACAGAGGAAGGGAAGTGGGGGTACGTGTAGGCCACAGAACTCCCGTTGTGTGGCAGTGCTCAGTGGGAGTAAGGAGATAAGGCTGGACAGATGGGCTGGGATTGTGTGATGGGGAGACTTGTATACAACTGCATCTTCAGGAAGGAGCCATTAAAGGTGTTTGAGGCCTCAGTGATATGAGGTAATTGTCTGAGGACTTAAGATACTTAATTTGGGGAAGATTGTAAAATGTCCCTGGGGGAAGATCTGGTGACACGCAGATAGATTAGTGGTCTTCTTCAGTCTCTTTCCTGTAAGTCTTAGGGACAAGAGAATCAGAGTGGACAGAGCCCTGGAATTGGAGTCAGGAGACCAGGGTGTGGTCCCATCTCTGATGCTGACTAGTTGGATTAGTCACCCAACTTCTAAGCTCATTTTGCAATTGATAAGGGGTGGGACAATACATACCTCAAAGGGTTGTGGTGAGTTCTAAATGCAATAACTGACATGACAGCTCATTATGAATAAACGTTTATATTAATTATTATTGTAACATTATAATTTATGCATGTGTCAATCTTAATTTGGTTTATTTTTTACCTCTTTGTTTCTGAAATATAGACCACGGTGAATCCCGCAGTTCAGACTTACATGATTAGTATATGTTAGACTGTTGCCATTTATGGTTTTAAAATCTTTTTTTTTTAAATGATGGGATTTAAATTCCCACCAAAATAATAGTTGGTATTTCATTTTAACATATATTTTTCCTCTCTCTATGATACAGGTCACCCCAGTCCACCCCCTGAGAAAAAGGAGCAGAGGAAAGTGGCCCATTTAACAGGTCTGTATCTGGAAGGTATGGGTGGGGTTTGGGAAAGCTTTTGGCAAAAGGCAAAATGGCTGCCTGGTTTCCATTACCAGGTGCTAGAGAGTTGTTACTTCCTGGTGACAGTATTTGAACTCAATCATACTAACATTTTCCTTGTCGAGTCAGTCTTATAAACACACTTCGATCCCCTATTCTCTGGGCAAGGCCTTCTAAATTGGAGACCTGGAGCTGATTATGACATGACCCGTGCCCATAAGGAGCTCATTCTTTTCAGTCATTCCAAAGTCCCTTAGGTGATTGGGGGCACAGATCCAAGAGGTGAGAGCTGAGAAGGTGAGGAATGAGGACTTGTTTTAGTCAGCGCTTTCTTGGTGTTTTGGAAGAGCTTCACTCTGCTTTGTCCAAGAGTATAAACAGGAGCAAGAAGGGAGACTCACTCCTGGCACTTGTAGACTTTCAATATGTGCCTGTAAAGTGGAGTGAAATGATATGGTATGGGCACTCCCATTATAAACTCCCAAAAAAATAAATCATAAATAATGGAATAAATATCACAGAAAGTGGTAGGCTATTGTCCCTGGAATTATTTAGGCAGAAATTGTAGAATGATCCGGTCACATCAGCAGACACTTACTCAATACCTGATGTGCACCAATTTGGGGATGTGAAAATGAGTAGCATATGGCTCTTGCCCTCAGGGAGCTTGACATCTAATAGGGAAAGACAGGCATTTATGATAATTTCAGTACTGCAGAGATTTAGGTTATGTTCATGACGTTGTGGGGATACAAAGAAAAGGAAACTGTACCCCAAACTGAGGGGCTGAATAATTCTTACTGCAGGTGAGATGATGGACCAGATGGTCCCTAAGATCCTTCCCAACTTTAGAATTTTAGAGTTCCTTGGATTTGGCTTTTTTCTTCAGGAAAGGACTTCAAAGCCTAGCAGTTTGGGTGCTAGTTCTGAAGATAATAAAATCTTTGTGCTCCAGAGAGCTAATATTTTCTCAATAATTTCTTACTGCAATGGATTAGGCGTATATACTATTGTTCCAATTGTGTGGATGACAAAATAGGACAACAATGTTGAGGAAATTCTGTGATGGATCAAGTTCTGACCCCTCAGCCAGTTCTATACAGGCTGTAATTCTGAGTGGAACATTTGTTCAAGGAAGGGCCCACAGTTTTGCCTTAGAAACTTAGTTTGTTGGATGCATGACTATTCCTGGCTGAAAGCTCCTTTCGGATTTATTTCAGGCAAGCCCAACTCAAGGTCCATGCCTCTGGAATGGGAAGACACCTATGGAATTGTCCTGCTTTCTGGAGTGAAATATAAGAAGGGTGGCCTTGTGATCAATGAAACTGGGCTGTACTTTGTATATTCCAAAGTATACTTCCGGGGTCAATCTTGCACCAACCTGCCCCTGAGCCACAAGGTCTACATGAGGAACTCTAAGTATCCCCAGGATCTGGTGATGATGGAGGGGAAGATGATGAGCTACTGCACTACTGGGCAGATGTGGGCCCACAGCAGCTACCTGGGGGCAGTGTTCAATCTTACCAGTGCTGATCATTTATATGTCAATGTATCTGAGCTCTCTCTGGTCAATTTTGAGGAATCTCAGACATTTTTTGGCCTATATAAGCTCTAAGGAAAGCACTTTGGGATTCTTTCCATTATTATTCTTTGTTATAGGCACTGAAAATGTTGTATTCAGTGAGGGTCTCCTTACATGCATTTGAGGTCAAGTAAGAAGACGTGAACCAAGTGGACCTTGAGACCACAGGGTTCAAAAGGTCTGTAGCTCCTCAACTCACCTAACGTTTATAAGCCAGACAAATGGAGGAATATGACGGAAGAACGTAAAACTCTGGGCTGCCATGTGAAGAGGCAGAAGCATGAAAAAGCAGCCACCAGGTGTTCTACACTCATCTTAGTGCCTGAGAGTATTTGGGCACATTGAAAAGGACACCTTTTAACTCACCTCTCAGGGTGGGCCTTGCTACCTCAAGGGGGACTGTCTTTCAGATACATGGTTGTGACCTGAGGGTTTAAGGGATGGAAAAGGAGGACTAGAGGCTTGCATAATAAGCTAAAGAGGCTGAAAGAGGCCAATGCCCCACTGGCAGCATCTTCACTTCTAAACGCATCTCCTGAGCCATCAGTGAAGCTAACATAGAAGCAAGGGAGATATTCTGGGGACTCATTCCATTCCTAACACAGCCTGTGTATTTCCAGTGCAATTGTAGGGGTGTGTGTGTGTGTGTGTGTGTGTGTGTGTGTGTGTGTGTCTAAAGAGAGAATATAGATATTGTGAAGTACATATTAGGAAAATATGGGTTGCATTTGGTGAAGATTTTGAATGCTTCCTGACAATCAACTCTAATAGTCTTTAGAAATCATTGATTGTCAGCTACTGAAGATGTTTTCCTATAATATAATAAATATTTATATATATGTTGTGCTTTTTGGTTAAAGAAAACATATAATAAAAAGTATATGTTAGGATACAAATAATTTTTAGAATTTACTAATACTTGAATTTTTTTGCTTATTACTTCTTTCCTCCATGGTTTCTTCATTCATTATGATGTCAGACAACTTTAAGAAGAATTTACTGGGGTGAGAAGAATTATGAAGCAAATCTTTCTGCCTTTGCCAAGGCTTCCTTCTCTCTATATATTTTCTTTCCTCTTCACCTCCCAGAGTTTCCGTTACCAATATTGTGACCAGTGTTAAGCTTACCCAACTTTCCATGGATTTGATGAGAAATTATATTTTCCTGAAGGCAGAACTACGGCACAGTGGAAAGGGCACACACTTTGGACTAAAAAACTTAGATTTGAATCTTTGTTCTTCCATGTACTGCCTAGGTAATCACTGGTTAGGTCACTTGACCTTCCTTGAACAAAAAAAGAGCTGAAAGTATCAGACATATAGAATATCAAAAAATGGTTTCTACCACTACTAAGCCATCCTGTTAGAGCCACTTCATTCTCCAGAGGCCACTGATCTGTGGGATCCATGTAAACACCTTGTTTCTTGTATTCTCATGCTTGTCATTCACAATGGCCTTTTCCTATTTTATTCAACCACTCGCTATCATGGGCTCTCCCTAGACTTTGTTATCATTAAAGATTATAGTAACTCCTTTGGAATTTGATTTTAGGTGTCTTATTTTCACAACATCATCTCCTATTATTCCAGTGGAATTGGTCCAATATTTTCTTTTCTAAAATATTTTTGAAAATATTGAGACTTCTAATTGATAAACTTAATTATTTTCTTATACATACATCAGCTCCTTCCACATCTTGACTTCTATGTCCAGCATAAATTTCATCATCTGTCATGACAACCAGTACCTTGGAAAGACTCTCAACTCCAAAATACTCTCTTCCTCCACTGTATTCCCCTTGCAAAAATCTTATTTTCTTTAAGCTGTCATCTCAGAAGTTGGATGTTGCTGAACAAAAATTACCCAAACAGGCTTCCTAGTTTTAGTTTATTTTTATCTAACACGAATTTAAATCAATCAATTATTGATCTGTCACTGACTTAGTTTTGTTTTTTGATTGATTTGAATAGGTAGTACATGTACATGGTATACATTTTAAAAGATATACAAAGATATATGATGAAAATAAGTCCTCTTTCCACCCTGTCTAGTGGCTCCATTTTTGCCCCCAAAGAGGATCACTGTTTCCTAACATTGTCTTGCAGAGATGATATATACAAAAATATGAAATCACTTTACTTCATAGTTTCTTAATCATGGATCTGTGACATTGTGAGCTGAAAAATTGCTTACTATGAGGTTGTCCTGCACACTGTAGGATGTTTAGTAGCACCCCTTCTCTCTGCCAACTACATGCCAGAAGCATCCTCCCTTCCCCAACTTGTGACAACCAAAAAATATCTCCAGACATTGCCAAATGTCCCCATGGCGGGGAGGAGGACAAAGTTGCCTCTGGTTGAGAATCTCTACCTTACATTGATGAACACAATGGTCATTCAACATTGCCTAGCACTTTTCTTCAGTTCCATCGAAAGCATTTTTCTTTACTCATAGAGTCAATAGTATCATATTTTTTCCTCTTGCAAACCAACCACATGCCTTCCTCCCACTATGCAACTCTCTTCTACACAAAAACACAATTCCACCGGCATCTGCATGATCTCTTCCTTCTATCCAGTCTCAGTGGAGAAATAGGACAATTTTCATTTGTCTGCTAGACTCACCTTTCCTCTTCCCTTCCTTGTCCCTTTTTAACATTTTCTTCTCTGAATCCTCAAATTATCCCTGTATATGAAATCATTTCCAACAGTGTGTACATTTGTTCAAGTATGTATATATCTTTTCCAACAATATGTACATTTGTTCAAATATGTACGTATCTTTATATGCATATATGCACATATCTTTAAGAATAATGTATTCGGGTAGGAAGAACTATGAAGCAAATCTTTCCAGGCCTTCCTTCTCTATATACATTCTCTTTCCTCTCCACCTCCCAGAGTTTCCATTACCAATATTATGACCAGTGTTACACTCACCCAACTTTCTATAGATGTGATGGTTACTTGTTTTTGCCTGGGGGCACAGCAGTGGCATAGTGGAAAGGACATAGACTTTGGACTAAAAACTTAGATTAAAATCTTCATTCTTCCACTTATGAACTATGCAATCTCTGGGCAGATTCCCTTTCCTTAATAGACAACTCAAACCAAACCACCTGCGTCTTCCAGACCAAACCAGATGAAAACTTTTTTTTTTTTTTACCCTTCATAATCCCCCAGCTCTGACTGCATTTCTCATTTCCCAGGAGAGACAAACATCTGGACAGGCTATCTCCATGTACATGGGCTCCATTTCTAGCACCAGATTGCTCTGGTGCAGGTTTCTCATGTGGCGTTCAAGTGTCATCTCCTCAGGTGTCTAAATAGAGTCCCCTCTTTTTCTCATTATTTTACGGTTATTATTTTCTTTCTTAGTACTTACCAAAACTTGTGATTATATATATTTTGACCACTTTAAAAATATTTGTTTTTTTCCACTGGAATAAAACTTCCAAAAGCAAGTTTTTTTTTTTGTTTTTTTTTTTTTGTTTTTATTTTTATACCTTATTTACCGCTCCATCCACATAAACTCACCTAGTGCTTGACACACATTAGAAACTCAATATATATTTATTGACCTTAGTTATAAGGCAGGTGTCTCTCGGCTTATATATGTGCATATGTTTTTAAGAGTACTCTGAATCTATATTAGTGCCACATCTTGAATGTGTGTGAGCGGTTATCCAGCTTTGAGTAAATTATCCAGTGGTATTTTGAGGCCAAAGATTGAAAAAAATTAATGCATTCTAATTCATGGCGTTGGAAAACAGGAAGGATATATTTGGTCCTTGACATTACCAGGAGTTAGGGCAGAGACAAGGAAAACTGCTGGGTCACGAGATGTAAAACTGTCATTTAGAGTATATTCAAATACTTGTTGAATAAGTTAATGAACAAAACCAAAGTTTCACGTTGGAATGTGTCATCTGCTCTCCCTAAAACTTTTGTATTTATTCATCTGCTCTGGAGGGTCAGGTTCCTGAGCAGGTGCTTCCTGGAGAAAGTCTGATAGGCACATTTACCCTTCCTTTGGCTGGCTGCTGTTCTGTATCCCAGCCCTCAGGATGAAATCCTCCTCATCCTGTCTCTCCTCTTTTGGCTTCAACCATCAAGTATGCCAGTTCCAAAGGGTCATAGGAAGTTTGCTAGACCATGATTCTTTTGCTAATGGACCCTTCTAGATAATGGTACCACAGCACAGAGGAAGTGGGAAAGGGGTTGGACATCCTGGGCTGACTCGATGCCATTGGCCGGTAGTGATACTACTGGCACTTTCATCTCCCTAAGTCTGAGATGTTCTAGGATGCCTCTGGGACTTTCTGAAGGTAAGATTGTAGCTCGCTATGCTTTACTGATTCCAGAGAAGAGATATTGACATTCCCTTTAGGAACTTTGATTTTTTTTCAACCTCAGTTGGAACATAAGAAATGTAAAAAATTCAAAACTTTTTAATATGCTTATTGAAAATTGGATTGGCATTTTTCCTCTGTGAAATGCTAAATCCAAGATAGAACACCGCAGGCAAACACATACATACGTAAAGGGTGCTTCTAGTTCAGTAGTTTGAGGTTTTCTTTTTTTTTTTCTTTTCAAGTAACCAAAAACACATGAAACCCACCTCTTTTCTCGGTCCCCCAAAGTGGTGTCTTTGTCTTCTCTGAAGTAGGTTTTGACTTACCACAGCTTAACCGGAAGAAGAGCTCTATTGTGGGGACATCATTGTGAGTGTGACTTACGTGAAACAGTTGCTCATAGAAAGAGAAGAATTGGAGAGAGAAGCTGCCTGCCTCCCCCAAAGCCATTGTATAAACTCTCCTTGGTAGGTTAATCCCTAGACTTTCCCTGGTCCTTATCTAAGGAAGTATGGAGGCCACATGTTGAATGAATTACATTTTTCTAAGGGGTCTGGGTAAGTTCTTGCGTTTGCAGAGATAAATTTTTGCATTCTGATTTTTTTTCTTTCCCAAGGTTTTGGATTATCCAAAGACAGAATGTGGTGATTCTAGAGAAGGGAGATTAGAACCCCATTATTTGTGGGGGAGGGTTCAGAAGTAAATCCCATTTAGAAATAAGATAGTCATTGATGGTACCAGGGACCTTTGGGATTCACTGGGAAACCAATCTGCCTTGGCAATATAGATAGCTAAGTTGGTATTCTGTCCCTACAGGTTCATCCAGAAGATAGGAAAGAATCACCCCAGTGATGACTTTTGACTTTTATCAAAGCTTCCCCTTTGCTGGGAAACATTTTTCCAGAGTTCTGGCTGGTACATCTTCAGAAAAAGGGCAATGCAGATATTCCTCCTCCCCTACTTGGAGGTTCCTTCTGCCCTAAGGGATCACCCTTTTCTTCTAATTCTCCATAGAATGACATAAGCCTCATTTCACATTCTGGGGAAAGTTTAGTCTTCAGGTTTTTTGAGAATGTCAGGGTAGACCCTCATTCCCTTGGACAATCCACATTATTGCAAGTTTCTTGGCTTTCACTGGTTTCTGCTGTGGATATGCCATCTACATTCCTGACACTCCCACTGTGGAATGCCTTTATTGCCTTCCAGGCATCACTACCACAAATTGCTGTGTATAAAGTCAACTGAAGGTTTGAGGCAATGGAGACACATTACCCTACGACACACACAGAATAAACTACACCTAAAAATGAGTATTAGACATCACCACCATTCTCTAAATTTGCTACAAGTATCTCCTTAAGCATACCATTAAAAGTTCTAGTATTTGAAATAGTATAATTCATTCATTCATTTACTCATTCAACAAGTGTTTATTGAATGTCTATCATGTACCAGAAACTTCTTTAGGTACTGTGGATACAATGATATGAATAAAATCCCTTATAGCATTATATTTTAATGGTTGGATGGTAAGTAGACAATAAAAAAAGCAAATAAATATTTAATAAGTCCTGTGGTAGGAAGTGCTAAAAAGAAAAATTAAACAAGGTAAGGCAGTAGGGAGTGATGGAAGAAGGACGTTCATATGATAAGTCATGAAAGAACAAGCCACATGGACATCTAGGGAAGAGCACACCAAGCAGAGAAACTGCAAGTGCAAAATCTTAAGGCCAAAAGGCTTTGTATATTGGAGTGAGCTGGCAGGAAACAAAATTGAAGAGGTATTCAGGGACCAAATGGCGCAGGGCCCTGGAAGCTTTGAAAAGCAGTGTGGATTTTATTCTAAGTGTGATGGAAAGTCGTTAGAGGACCGAGAGCAGAGAGTGAAATGACCGAATTTACAGTGTAAAAAGACTCTTCTAGTTGCTTATGGAGAACAGACTGTGGTAGGTCAAGACTGAGTTGGGATACTAGTAAAAAGGCTACTTCAGCAACCTCGGTGAGAGATCATGGTGGCTTGAACCAGGGTGTTGAGTGTAATAAAGTGGTTAAGAAGTACTTTTGATACTACAGTTAACTAGATTTGCTAATCAACTGGATGTGGGAGTGGGTGAAATGATAATTCTCTGATTTTTGGCCCAATTAATGTGTGTGTGTGTAAACAAGTGTATGTGTGTAAACATATGTGTGTGCATAAACATGCGTTCTGGGTGGATATTGGTGCCACCCTATCGTGTTAGGGTTTTGCTGCTGTCATGTTGAAGGCACAGTCTGTGATAGAGGCAGAGAACTCTGTTTCCTGCTACACATTACTGAGTTTGTACCAAACCCGAAACTGCCACTCCAGTTGCCAAATATCACTCATCGCAGATCTTGGATTCAGAAGTAATCATTAGAAATAATATTATGTGCCCTAACTTCTAAGATGGAAGTCCTCTTTGCCACATTTCCAACAAATGGCCACACAGCCTCTGCTTGAAAAATTCCTGGAGAAGGGACTCAGTGAAACATGAGGGAGCCCATTCTGCCCTGGACTGTATTATTACACTGTAGGAAATTCTTTCTTAGATTTAATTGAAATCCTCCATATGGTAAGTTCCACACACTGGCCATAGTGTTTTGCTGCCTCATACCCCTACAACATTTATAGCTTACAAATCTCTCTCCTGTACCTTATCGTGTTCAAATTTCACTACAATCCTGTAAGGTAAATTGTTATCCTCATTTTATACATGAAAACAACTGAAAGGTGACATAGCGAATAAATGGTGGTGCTGCAACTTCATCCTAGTCATCTAGACCTAAAATTTATCTTTAGAGTTTCCATATGCAAAGAGACTGCTTAGAATTATGCCTTATAATACAGCACTCACCATAAGCCCCATTCCATTAATTTTCAGTGACACCTCTTATTTTACATTCATCTCTTTGATTTCAATTTCAGTCTCACTTTGCCTAATATCTATAACTCAGCTCTATATAATATAAATATAGATAATATATTAATAAATACATATTTGATATTGTGACCTAATAGATAGTGGTCTTCTTTAGTCTCTTCTTTAGTTTCTTCCTGACAGTTACCAGTTTCTCCCTCTCTCTGTCTCTCTTGTGATCTAACTGAATTGCCCCTATTGCCTCCATGCCACCAATAGCATCCTAGTTTTAATAAGAGAAGAAGGAAAGAAATTGAGCTTGGGATCAGAGGGCCTGGGTTTGAGTCCATCCCCTGCTATTCAACTAGCTATGTGTGTGACCTTAAGTAAGTCACATGAACATCTTGAGACTCACTTGTCCCCTCTGTAAAATAAGGAAGCTGATTTCTATTCTTACGACTTTATAGAAATGTTGTTAATGCCAAATGGAATGAAGCCAGTTTGTGATTGGGAAATGCCTCCTGAAGGTAGGTCAATGGAACTGTTATATTCCTGATCAACTTTCCTGATAGAGTCATTGTTAAAGAAATTCTGACTGTTCAATATTCCCACAAAATTGACCATCCATATACCTACCACACATAAAATCTCATCAACCATAAAAAAACCTGTTAGGAACAATGGGTAGGTAAATCTCACTCTCTGGGTATAAAAGAAAACTATCTTACATTGGCATAACCATTAAAAAACTTCTCATACCTCTAGTCTTTATGGTTTTTTTTTTTTTTTTGAGACGGAGTCTTGCTCTGTCCCCCAGGCTGGAGCGCAGTGGCCGGATCTCAGCTCACTGCAAGCTCTGTCTCCCGGGTTCAGGCCATTCTCCTGCCTCAGCCTCCCGAGTAGCTGGGACTACAGGCGCCCGCTGCCTCACCCGGCTAGTTTTTTGTATTTTTTAGTAGAGACGGGGTTTCACCGTTTTAGCCAGGATGGTCTCGATCTCCTGACCTCGTGATCCGCCCGTCTCGGCCTCCCAAAGTGCTAGGATTACAGGCTTGAGCCACCACGCCCGGCCTATGGTTATTTTTTAAATGTGAAATAATACACAGAAAAGCAGCTGTGGGTATGTGTCATATTCTCTATAAATGTTACTTGAATACATTAATATATTTTGTGCTCATTACATGCACAGATTAATATGATTAGTCATTTTTTTTTTTAATTTTTTGAGACAGAGTCTTGCTTTGTTGCCCAGGCTGGAGTGCAGTGGCATGATCTCAGCTCACTGCAATCTCCACCTCCCGGGTTCAAGCGATTCTCTTGCCTCAGCCCCCCAAGTAGCTGGGATTATAGGTGCCTGCCACCATGCCCAGCTAATTTTTGTATTTTTAGTAGAGACGGGGTTTCACCATGTTGGCCATGCTGGTCTTGAACTCCTGAACTCAAGTGATCCTCCTGCCTTCGCCTCCCAAAGTGCTGGGATTACAGGCGTGAGCCACTGTGCATGGCTTGATTAGCCTTTTTGATGCTTTTAATCCTGAAACAAAATTAAATAGGGTAATATTTAAATGTTTGACTGGGGTAACATAATGCTTAAACTCATTGTTATCCTTATACTTAGTTAAAGACTTCACTCCACCTGGGACATCCCAGAGGATGTGAACTGCTGAGGAAATCCTCCAGTGCTGCTTGCCACAGAGGGAATAAAATTCTTGGTTCTTGTGTTGCAGCCCTGGCTTTTGGTGGGTGAATCACTTCAAAGGCAATGTGAGTTGAAGTAAGAGACATTCTTGATATTTTCAAGCTTTTAGTGTCCACACATGTAAAACATTGGATACAAGACAAGAATTTTTGCCAAAAAGAGTAGAGAATCAGATAAGCATCTACTGGCGTCGCAAACATTTCTCTGGGCCAGGATCTTTTAGTTTTATTTTGCCTAAGGTTCAATTTTCTCACATACTCCACTCAAACACCACTTCTGCACCACTTCTCGTCTGTGAGAGGGAACTTCATACACATTTTTCGGAAGGAAAAGTTTTAGAACTTGGTCCTGATTGAAAGAAAAGGTTGCTGGAAGATTCAGGAAGCTTGTCCCTGGCCCTAAACCTACGAACTAAGATTCTAGACTTTTCCAACAGAGATTAAAGACTGTAGAGACTGGGGATTCTGGTAACATGAAATGTATTTATTCTCTTCACTGCAACTTCATTGAGAAGAGATGACAGTTTTGACTAGAGGGTGAGAAAGAGACACAAGGTGTTAAACAGAACTCTGAAGTGTGAGCTATAAGGGAAGACTTATCTCAAACTTGAGCATCCTCTTTACGTCATTTGGGTGGGCTGTGTTCTGGCTTCTAAGGAAGTCTGTCTTAGCAGGAGTCTGGGAGGGGTGGCGACCGGAAGAAAGCCAGGCAGGGGACTGGGATGGTTCATACTTCCTTTAGTGCTCTGTTCCTGGGTTCCCTGTGATTGTTGACCAGGCTGGCCAATTAGCTCTTCCTAACTTTCTAAAAGTACAGGAAAAGACTGCTTTTGGAGGGAGTTCTGGAAGGCAGTGTAGTCAGTGGGAGGAGATGGCCAGATAGCTGGATTCACTTTTGAAAGTAGATGAGTGTGGGCATGATTTTTTCTGCCCTACTACCAAGTTCACATTTATGACTCACTAGATGAATAAGAATATCAACTTTTATCTAAAAATAATTGGACACAAGACTTGTTCTTGCCCTGAGTCAAATTATGAAGTATATATAAAGCAATGATAGTTTTAATTTATTGACTCTCTTTTTATAAGGATTATGCAAATCACCCTACATTTATGTCTACTAATCCTCATCAACCACAAGTCAAGCATTGCTAACTCAATTTTGTAAATTAAAAACTCATTGAGGCTGGGAGCTGTGGCTCACATCTGTAATCCCATCACTTTGGGAGGCCGAGGTGGGTGGATCACCTGAGATTTGGAGTTCGAGACCAACCTGACCAACATGGAGAAACCCCATCTCTACTAAAAATACAAAATTAGCTGGATGTGGTGGCACACACCTGTAATCCCAGCTACTTGGGAGGCTGAGGCAGGAGCATTGCTTGAACCCAGGAGGTGGAGTTTGTGGTGAGCCGAGATCGTTCCATTGCACTCCAGCCTGGGTGAAACTCCGCCTCAAAAAAAAAAAAAAAAAACAACAACAAAAAACAAAAACAAAAACAAAAACACCTCATTGAGGTTCAGAAAGGGTAAGTAATTTTCCCAAGGTCACAGCAGAACTAGGATTCAAGAACAAGCTGGTTTGATCTAAGCACTCTTAGCCCAAATAGACTGATACTGTCAGAGGCATGTGAACCAGAGCAACTCCATCTTAAATAGGAGCTGGGTGAAATGAAGGTGAGACCTACTGGGCTGCATTCCCAGGTGGTTAAGGCCTTCTAAGTCACAAGAGTCATTCTAAGTCATAGGAGGTCGACACAAGATACAGCTCATAAAGACCTTGCTGATAAAACAAGTTGCAGTAAAGAAGCCAGCTAAATCCTAGCAAAACCAAGGTGGCCGTGAAAGTGACCTCTAGTCATCCCCACTACTACACTCCTATCAGTACCATGACAGTTTACGAATGCCATGGCAATGTGAGGAAGTTACACTATAGGGTCTAAACAGGGGAAGCATGAATCATCCACCCCTTGTTTAGCATATCATCAAGAAATAACCATAAAAATGGGCAACCGGCAGCCCTCAGGGCTGCTTTCTCTATGGAGTAGCCATTCTTTTACTCCATTACTTTCTTGATAAACTTGCTTTCACTTTTCACTGCAGACTCACCCTGAATTCTTTCTTGCACAAGATCCAAGAACCCTCTCCTGGGGTCTGGATCATGACCCCTTTCCTGTAACTTATTTCTGGTGACCACAGAAAGGACCATAGTGCAAACACCCTGACCCAACAGCTACCTTTGGGTAAGTGTTGGGGCCCGGTAACAATACTGCCCTGTTATAATGCCAGTATTCTTTATTTATTCAACACACATTTGTTAAGCACTTACTAGATCTCAAGCATTGTTTAGGTAATAGAATGGTGAACAAGACAGATATATGTTCCTTTCTCCCTTTAAATATACAGCCCAGTTTGGAGGAGTGGGGAAGATGAATGGAAAAAGTAAACAAGCAAATAGATAAGTCAGGAAATTTTCGAATGCTGATAAATGCTATGGAGATAATTAGAATGAAATTTTAATGGAAAGAGAGACAAGGTAGCTACATTAGAAGGAAGTCTCTGAGGAAGTATCATTTAAAATGCCAGTGCAATTATTAGATGAAATAACATTTTAGATAGAGAAAGCAGCTTTTCTCTGGCCTGCTTTTGGTATTTCGGATAAAACAATGCATTATTGTGTGGGACTGTAATGCACATAGCAATACACTTAGCATTCCTAAGTGCCTAAATGACAGTAGGTCTCCTAGTCAATGACAACCAATTATGACCCCTATTCATTTCCAAACTGCCCTTTGGGCGTGCCTTCCTTCTCCCTGGTTGTTGAAAACCACCAGGCAACATCAGTGATCCAAAAATAAGAAAAAGCTTGGCATGTAGCAGGAATAAAATAAAGAACTGTGTGGCTGGGATCGAGGGATGGCAACAGAATATGCTGGAGAGGTAGACCGGGACACTGATTCAGTAGGGCTTTGTAAACTGCGGTGAGGAATGTAGATTATATTGTTAGTACTAAGGGAAGCCACTGAAAAGCATAATTTATTTTTCAGGGGAATTGGAGATAAGTGGAAAATTTTGACACATGTTTTGATAGAGTTTTCAGGCCCTCTGACTGGGTGTTGGGTGCATGGGAAAGAGATGAATCAAGGATTACACCTACTATTTTTTAATCTGTTTCCTTACAGCACCTATGGTAATTATTTCCTAGACTTTTTTTTTTTTTTTCCTATTTCTCTATTTCTCCAATTAGGTCCATGTCTACTTTTATTCTGGTGCTCAATGTAAATGTGCTGAATGAATAGGTGAACAAACAACATGGGTGTCTCCTCTTACTCCTTAAATACAGACCTGCCTGTTCTTTTTAATGGCTTTCTGCATACACCATCACATTTTCAGTTAGTTTTCTGCTAAGGATCATTTAGGTTATTCCCAAATTTTGCTCTTTGCGAACAAAACAAACAAATAACAACAACAAAAAATTGCTGCAGCATTCACACATACATCTTTGTGCATTTCCCTAGGATAAAAAGGTAGAATTGGAAGGGCAAGGCATAAGACATACACTGTAACTTTTTTTTGAAACCGAGTCTCACTCTGCTGCCCAGGCTGGAGTGCAATGGTGCCATCTCAGCTCACCACAACCTCCATCTCCTGGGTTCAAGCAATTCTCCTGCCTCAGCTTCCCAAGTATCTGGGATTATAGGCACGTGCCGCCACGCCTGGCAAATTTTGTATTTTTAGTAGTGTAGGAGTTTTGCCATGTTGGCCAGCTGGTCTCGAACTCCTCACCTCATGTGATCCTCCTGCCTCAGCCTCCCAAAGTGCTGGGATTACAGGCATGAGCCACCATGCCCAGGCCGTTCGTTATAACTTTTGATGATTATTGTCAAATTGCTCTCTGTAATTGTACCAATTCACATTCCCACCCATGTCATGTAGGAGTATCTTTTCTCTATACCGTATGCACTATTCTATGTAATCATTTGTAGAAATTTTTATAAGACTGCCAGGCAAAAATGATATCTTATTAAAAATTTGCATTTAAAAAATATTTGAGAAGCTGAAACTTTCATTTTTAGCTTTATTTATTGCCATTTATAATTCCTTTCTAGTGAATTGGCTAATGTAATTTACTCACTTAAAATTTAAGTTGTTATCTTTTTGTTACTGGTTTTGTTACTAGTGGTGAATCTGTATGAGTCTGCAGCAAACTTGATCCTTGCCTCCTTGGAAGAAAAAATTCAGCTGAGGAACAGAAGTAGATTTAAGGCAGAGGGAGAGACTGAAGCAAGCTTTAGAGCAGAAGTGAGACTTCATTAAAAAGTTTTAGAGAAAGAGCAAAAGGAAGCAAAATATACTTGGAAGAGGGCCGAGAGAGATCCAAGTGCCCCGTTGAGCCCTTGGCTTGGGATTTTTATACATCGGCTTGGTTTTGGGGTTTGCATTTCTCCTCCCCTGATTCTTCCTTTAGGGTGGTCTCTCCATGTGTGCAGTGGCCTGCCAGTACCTGGGAGGGGCCACATGCATAGTGCATTTACTGAGGTGTGTGCATGCTCTCTAGAGCTAATTTTTCCTTTACCAGTGAAATATCCCCAGAGAAAGGTCATACATCTGCCATTTTGCCTCTTAGTGCACGTGCTTGAGCCTGCTCACTCAGCTCTTGAGATCTCATCAGGAAGCTGCTGATCACCAGCTACAGGTGTTTTCTATCTATTGGGAGATTATCTTCCCCTAGCACCGGCTGTAACCAATTCTCATTTGGGAGTCACCTGACATTCCCTCCCCTTTCCTGTTCATGTTTGCCTAACTACCCAGTCGAAGAGTTTATGGCCTCTCTTTATATGGCATGAAGGTAACTCTTTATCTGTTGCATGTATTACAAATATTTCCTCCCATTGTGTATTCTGTTAACTTTTTCCATGCAGAAAGTTTAATTTTTTTAAACAAATCTACTATTTCCCTTATAGCTTCTTGGCACTCTTAGACTTACCTCACCTCAAAATTGTTAAATCTACTTTTCTCTGTTTGTTTCTAACGTAAAGTTTTTGTGGTGTTTTAGCTCCAGGATGTATTTAAAAATCTATTTTTATTTACTGTGTGGTAGATAGTAAACTTAATTTTTTCAAAATGGAGAACTGACAACAAATAATGCCATTTAAAAAATTCTCGTTCATTTGAAATGACAGTACTATTTTAGGCTAAGCTTCCCTTTGTGCTTGGGTTTGGTTCTGAACTCTCTTCTGTTCTTTGGATCCCATTATTTATTACTGGACTAATAACTTTATTTTAATGAATAGATCATTATTAAATATACTTTAATATACGTGTCTACTGTTAAGCATGTATGTTAAATATATTTTAATATATTTAAATATGTACCTTATAACATTTTTCTTCAAAGAAATTTTGGCAAATTTTGTATATTTATTCTTTATACAGATTTTATAATCAATTTGTCAAACGCTCCTCCCTTCCTCCCACTTCTCTGCCATAGTCTATTCCATTTGATTAGAATTACATGGAATTTATTACAATTTAACTTGGGGGGAATTTGAGTGCCTTACACTATAAAGTCTACCTTTCTATGAAAATCTGGTATGACTCAGCATTTATTTAGGTGTCTTACAGTCCTTCAGAAAAGTCATAGTTTTCTTTACATAGGTTTTGTGCATTTCTTGATCTTTTTCCTATGTATTTTGTAGTTCTATAACTTCTTATCATGAATGCGGTAGATTTTTTTTTCTTATTCTTTGATGCTTTCCATCTTTTTGAACTCAAACCATCAAATAGTGCTTTCCCAAAGGGTTTTGCTCTCAGGTTGCTACCCACAGGTACATAATAAAACGTTAGCTGTTAATGAAGGTGTTGGCTGACAATTGGGAAGTGTGTTAGGGACAGTTCATTTCCTACTCTCTTTGCCTCCTGACAGAGTGTGTTTTGCTTCCCCCGCTCTGCCTTGGCCGCTGCCCTCTGTGCTTCCCAGACTTCTGGAGGCACTCGCGGGAGAAGAGGGGACAGAGGAGAGGAGGAATCTGGGACCTCTCTCCCTTCCTTCCTGATTTACACAGCAGCTCCACCGACAACTGCATCCTCCCCATGGCTGTGCTACTGCCTGAGAGGCTGGCTTTGACTCCAGCCTCTGCAAGTGGCCACTGGGTTTTAGTAATCACTTCTCCTTCCTTTGACTGCCTGACTAATGGGACTAGTGCCCCACCATCCCCCATTGCCTTCTCTGCTCTCCATTTACTTGTGCAAACATTTGCTATTTTAAACACTTTTAAACACTTGCAGTGTTGTTCTTTTTCCTGGTTGGACCCTCACTGATACACACTTTTTCAAAGGTTTTTTGAATTCAGAAAGAAATAAGATGAATTTTCATAACAAGTCTATGAAGTATATGGCGTGGTTAGGTCTACTGGGAGAATTTCAGGCAGGACAGCTGTTGTGGGACCAAGATTCTGCAGTTGGTGGCAAGGAGGAGGAGAAGAAGGAGGTTGGTGAGGAAGGTAGAGAGGAGAAACTCAGTAATTTAACACCCAATTTATAACAGTGGCCATTCTAGGCACTTTCTAACAACAGTCTTGCGTGGTAGATATTTCCGTTTCTACAGATGAGAAAACTCAGGTGCATGCACATACGCTAATGTCATACTGTAAGTAGCCAAGCCTTGGTCTACCTACACAATTTTGCTTCTGAAAACCAAAAGAAACAAAAAAGTATTTTATAGCATAATTGCAATGGTGAAATTCATATTAGATAGACAACATTTTGCTAGTGCTCTTGCTGTCTTGCCCACGCTTACCACTTGGGAGGTTCAGAAATGGCTCTTTATGCTGCCTGGGCCTCTGTCTATCTGTTGTCTGCAAAGCCTTGGCCACGCCTGTAGAGTCTTGTTTAATATAGCGTCTGATTTTGATTATTGGTAGTTTGGTGTCTTTAAAGAACATTATTCACTAATGTTTCTTTCAACTCTTTTTAAAATCTAATTTTACTCTTTCTCAACTCAAACTGAAAGTGGGTCAAAGTAGGCCCTAGATGTTTAGACTTGCTCAAGATGATTAAATAGGCAACATTTATACCTGGTGATCTCTTTTCACTTTTAGGAATTTTTCCCTTTGTTTTTGATACTCCTTACCTAAGGTGTTATACCACTCCAGGCCAGGAAGCTCCATTTCTTTCTGTCTTTATCTTTTGCCTTTTATCAAAATTTATCCTTCTTGAGTTTCATTCTCTCATTTGATAATGGGAGGTGATTGAATGAGTTCAAAATTCACCCTGGAGAAAGTATTAGGCTAAAGTGTAATTCTTCTCAGGTAACTCAGTGCCTTTACACACTTAAAATGTGTTTTTTCCTTATAAGGCCCATCAGGACCATTGCAGTGGTGGGGATTATAGTCATTCCATGGGTTAGGTGGGAAAGCCTTTTGGAGAAAGGGGTCTTTGACTTCAGCCCCAGGTACAGCATTTGGTTCCATCTGCTCCACTCATGGGTTGTATCTGAATCTCAGCTCTTGCATAAAATATGGTTTTTAGGCCATACTTGAATGTAGCCTTCAGTTCCATGAGAGTTTTCAAGGTGGGGATTGATGGAAGAGGACACACATACAAGTGTGACTTATGAAATTTTGTCATACATTGGACTTGTACCAATGATTTTTATCAAGTGTCAGGGACCTCTTGAGCTTGATGTGTCTTCTAGCAGTCCAGCATCTGGGTGCTCATACCTCCTTGCATCTGATTTTGAGATTAGCCATACTGCACACTAGCACATTGCTTAGCAGGACAGAATTCTCAGCTGGAGTTCCCATGGGTTAGCCATGGTGGATTTGGCTTAAGACAGCCCTTCTGATGGAGAGGCATTAAGATGGGCTGAGGAGTCAGAACCCTAGTTCCAATTCTCCTACTATACCAGCCAGGTCATTTTGCTTGAGTAGTCTTCAATTTTACTTTTCAGTAGATGAAACACTTAGACTAGAAACATTTAGAACCTCTCGAGTTCCTTCCACTGTTTGCGGGACTCTGGGGATTGAGATTATTGATTTCCCTTTACGCACCTGCAATTCCTCAGCAGTAAAGGGATCTGAAGAGAGCACAAACAGCAGATAGCTTCTCTTTTGTGGTGCAGCCAGGCATCTGTAGCATTCCAGCAAGCCCCCAGCACTCTTCTTCTTCCTGCCGGAGAGTAGTGCAGGCCTAATAAGGCCAAAATACAGAAAATGCAGGGGGTTGAGGAAGGGAGGGGCAGAAGTTGTGAAGTGACATGCTCACAGCTCAGTGAGGGATCCAGTCTGTTTTGCTCACCATGACATTCTCGGTTCCTGCATTCAGGTGAGCATAGAGTGTGTGCTCAGTAAGTACTTGTTGAATGAATGACACTTTAACTGTGGCAGGGAGTCGCAGATGTAACTGCAAACTCAAGGTTACTTTTATCTCTAGTAGGTTGTGATACAGGTTAAATTTCCCTGGGTATGTGACTAGTGTTATTTCTATTTTCAAACAGAATACACTGAGTTCCCAAATCCTCTGGGGTTTACAATCTAGAAGCTTCAATGACAGCTCTAGAGCAAGAATATCTAACCTTTGGTGCAATGATTATTGACTCTTCCATCAGTAACATCACTGATTGAAAACTCTTCTCATCACTTTTGAGATACTCAATAATAAAACCTTGTAAAAGACCTGACTTGACTTAAACCTTCCCCATTCATTTGGAATTGGAATCTCATGTTAAAAAAAGGCTTCTGACCTTGAAATTTCTTGCATGTTGACATTTCATTTATTTATAAATCATTTTATCCAATCATTTATTAAATATACATATGTATTTTTTCTTCTAACTGTTATTTTAAGTTCAGGGGGTACATGTGCTGGTTCATCACATGGGTAAATTGTATGTTGCTGGGATTTGGTGTACAAATGGTTTTGTCACCCAGGTAGTGAGCATAATACCTAATAAATAGTTTTCCGATCCTCACCCTTCTCCTACTCTCTACCCTCAAGTAGGCCTTGGTGTCTATTGTTCTTCTCTTTGTGTATATGTGTACTCAATGTTTAGCTCCCACTTATAAGTGAGAACATACAGTATTTGGTTTTCTGTTTCTGCATTAATTTGCTTAGGATAATGGCTTCCAACTCCATCCATGTTCCTGCAAAGGACATAATTTTATTATATTTATGGCGCATAGTATTCCATGGTGTATATATACCACATTTTCTTTATCCAGTCCATCGTTGGTGGACATCTAGGTTAATTACTTTTCTGTTATTGTGAAAAGTGCTGTGATGAACATATATGTGCATGTGTCTTTTTGGTAGAATGACTTGCTTTCTTTTGGATATATATCCAGTAATGGGATTGCTGGGTTGAATGGTAGTTCTACTTTAAGTTCTTTGAGAAATCTCTGAGCAGATTTCCACAGTGGCTGAACTAATTTACATTTCCACCAGCAGTGTGTGAATGTCTCCTTTTCTCTGCAACCTCACCGGCATCTATTATTTTTTGTCTTTTTCGTAATAGCCAACCTGACAGGTGTGAAATGGTATCTCACTGTGGTTTTGATTTGCATTTCTCTAATAATTTGTAATGATGCATGTTTTTCTGTGCTTGTTGGCCAGATTCATGTCTTCTTTTGAAAAGTGTCTGGTCATGACCTTTGCCCATTTTTTAATGGGGTTATGTTTTTTGCTTGTTGATTTGTTTAAGTTCCTTATCGATTCTGGATATTAGATATTTGTCAGATGCATAGTTTGCAAATATTTTCTCCCATTCTGTAGGTTGTCTGTTTACTCTGTTGATAGTTTCTTTTGCTCTGCACAAGCTCCAGTTTAATTAGGCCCCACTTGTCAATTTTTGTTTCTGTTGCAATTTCTTTTGGAGTTTCTGTCATGAAATCTTTTCCAAGGCCAATGTCCAGAATGATATTTGCTAGGTTTTCTTCCAGAGCTTTTATAGTTTTAGGTTTTATGTTTAAGTCTTTAGTCCATCTTGAGTTGATTTTTGTATATGGTAAAAAGAAGGAGTCCAGTTTCAATCTTTTGTATATGGCTAGCCAGTTATCTCAGCACCATTTATCCACTAGGGAATCTTTCTGCATTGCTTGTTATTGTTGACTTTGTTGAAGATTGGATGGTTGTAGGTGTACAGTTACATAAATTGTACACAAGATGCAATCGTATTAGTGATGGAGGTTGGCATTTTTCCCATGAAGAATCCAGGCAACATTTCACAACACTAGATACTGGGGAGTTTGAAGATCCTAGATTGTGGAAAGGTCACAGATTGGAATACTAGATTCCTTATCATGCTAAATTTAAATTTTCTGTAAAAATTTTAGAAATTTTCATTTCTATTTAAGTTGCTCTGTTTCACAAATAGTCTTTTATCCATTAGTTTATTTGATTCTCATGCATTCACAATTGTGAAAGTGAACCACAGAGATCATGCTACCAGTAAATTTTATTACCTATCAGTTAAATTTTGATACTTTTATTTATGCACATATGCACATTGCTGCTGTTTCAAATCTAAAATAAATTATTCAGAATTAGTACCTTTGCTGTATGTTAAATGCACAGTCCAAAAGCTGGTCATTATTATAAAAACAAACTTACTTAATTCCAAGGATATTGTGACCCAACATTCAGAATAATTGAGATATTTATCTTTAGATATTGTGATTCAACATTCAGAATAATTGAGAGATTTATCTTTAAAAAAGGAAATGTCCCGTTTCAAAAAATTAAATATAAGATAATTATTTACTTATCAAATAATTACCACAGGTTGAACTCAAGGCACTAACAGATAATATGACCTAGGAATATATTATGAGTCTATAGGTGGTTCCTAAGACCTAGGAGTAAAGGAATCCATCTCTAATTTTCTCACAGTTTTCCTTTTATTAATAGACACCTTCTCTCTCTCTATCTATCTATCTCTCTTTTTTTTCTGAGATGGAATCTTGCTCTGTTGCCCAGGCTAGAGTGCAGTGGCATGATCTCAGCTTGCAGAAACCTCTGCTGCCTGGGTTCAAGCGATTCTCATGCCTCAGTCTCCTGAGTAGCAGGGATTACAGATGTGCGCCACCATGCCCAACTAATTTTTGTGTTTTTAGTAGAGGTGGGGTTTCACCATGTTGGCCAGGCTGGTCTTGAACTCCTGGCCTCAAAAGATCCTCCTGCCTCGGCCTCCCAAAGTGCTGGGATTATAGGTGTGAGCCACCATGCCCAGCCTCATTAATAGACACCTCTATTCTCTACCTGTATTTGATTTTTTTTCTAAAATCATTCCAATATTTTATTTTCTAATTTCAACCTATGCTAAATAATTTTTAATCTGGGAAATATGTACATTTCAAAAGTTACGTATCATTTAACAAATATTCTTTGAAAATCTATCTGATATGTTAGGCTCTGGGCTAGGTATGGGGATATAGAGATAAAGGAAAACAATTCCTTGTTTCCAAGGAGGTTAACGGTGAGGTGATAACATCAGACATATAGCAAATTCTGTGAGACAAATACTGTGGAAGGAATGCACACAATCTATGACAGCACAGCACCAACAAAAGACCCCTAACTCAGTCTTAGTGGGCAGAGAAGGCTTCATAAGGGGAGGTCCAATTGAAGCAGCTTAAAAAGTGTCTTGGAGAAGAAAGGATCAGTGAATGAAGGAGTAGGAGAGCGCAGCCCATTATTGCCTTTGTCAGCAGTGTGTGTGACTGGAACATAGACCATTTGTGGGGGAGTATCAGGAGGTAGCTTAGGAGTGGGGCATCTCATGGAAGGTTTTGCATGCCACAGCGACTGAAATTTTAGTAATAAATTAACTGATATATGCTTCTCTCTTTCTGCCTGTTTTTTTCTTTTTTTTTCTTTTTCTTTTTTTTTCAGAGACAGGATTTTGCTCTGTCAATCAGGCTGAAGTGCAGTGGCACAATAATGTTTCACTGCAGCCTCACTCTTCTGAGCTCAAGCGAGCCTCCTGCCTCAGTCTCCTGAGTAACTGGAACTACAGGTGCACGCCACCATGCCCAACTAATTCTTCTTATTTTTAGTAGAGATGAGGTCTCACCCTGTTGCCCAGGATGGTCTCGAACTCGTGAGCTCAAGCGATACTCCTACCTCAGCCTCCCAAACTGTTGGGATTGCAGGAGTAAGCCACCATGCCCAGCCCCTCTCTCCCTTTTGATTAACCTAGGAACTGTCCTGCCATGGCACAATTAGCTAGGATTTTGTATGTGTGCTGCTTTAAAGAAGGGCTATTATAGAAACACTCAGGAAAATATGATCCCATCAGGATGTAAGCTCTCTGAGGAGACAACTTATTGCCAGGTGTCCCATGAATCTGCAACAGTTATAGTGGTGTTCAATGAACATGTGTTAAATTAATGAAGAATCAGATTCTTGGCTGTTCAGTCTCAAGAACTTATTTTAAGTTATAAGAACTTGTGTTCTGGAGTTTCAGTAGTCCCAAAGTCTCAGATAATCAAGTTAAAGACAAATATGATAGATTTGGAAGGGTAGGGAATCAGTCAGAGCTAGTTTTTACTACTATAGATTAGAAAACTCTTCTACCTCTGTGGGAAAGATGTGCTCTGGATGGGAAGCAGTGATGTGTATTGCAGCAGTAAATGCTGATGTGTGTTCCTGAGAAAGGATCTTCTCCATTCCCTCCTTCAGGCTCAGTCTGGAAATGAAAGGAGCATATGATACAAATCCAATGTGTATTTGGGGGATCAGAGAGCAGAAAGTGACTATGCTTTATAATCTCAGTGAAGCCAGGCATGGTGACAGTTTTGTTGGCATTTCCCTCTACCCTGAATAAGGTGGGAATAGTGGAGTAGAGGGGACCACGTGTTATATTTAAGTAAAAAGACCCCAATAGGGCAGGCAGAGAACAACTAAATATATTCTGGATGCCCACTGAGAACAGTATGGAAGTCTCTGAGAGAGAGCCCAACCTAAGCAGATCTATGAGCAGGGCAAGAAGTACGTAGCTGTGTCTTGTACAGCACAGAAACTATAAACCAGATGGGTGTGACAGTGTCTCAGGTGATGCCAAAGGGGACAGGTGAAGACTGAAGGTCAGGTGATTGTCCTTCCCTGTGCCTTGATGCATTCTATGATCTGGGATATGCTTAGACACAACCAGGGGGAAGGGTGGAGAAAGAAATTCAAATAATTGAGAAAATCGAACTAAATTAAGATTTAATTTCCTCCAGCAAAGGAATGGGTGCAGAAAACAAAAATTAAGATGAGTGGTGATTAGTCAGTGTTCTCTTAGAGGGACAGAACTAATAGAATTATGTGCGTGTGTGTGTGTGTGTGTGTGTGTGTGTGTAAGTTTATACCTATATAAAGGGGAGTTTATTAAGTATTAATTTACACAATCAAAAGGTCCAACAATAGGCTATCTGCAAGCTGAGGAGCGAAGAGAGCCAGTCAGAGTTCCAAAACTGAAGAACTTGGTGTCTGATGTTCTGGGACAGGAAGCATCCAGCACAGGAGAAAAATGTAGGCTGGGAAGCTAGACCTGTCTCTTGTTTTCATGTTTTTCTGCCTCCTTTATATTTGCTGGAAGCTGATTAGATTGTGCCCACCAGATTAAGGGTGGATGTGCCTTCCTCAGCTAACTCAAATGTTAATCTCTTTTGGCAACACCCACACAGACAGACTGAGGATTAATACTTTGTATCCTTCAATCCAATCAAGTTGGCACTCAGTATTAATCATCACAAATCCACCCCTTGCCAATTTGAGCCCATACACATCTCCTGAGATGATATATAATCTTCAAATAAAGACAATAATGAGGTCATAATTACACCTAACATAATACAACTATCCTTCATACAACTGGAAATGCACCAATCTCCAATCCAAATACTATCACATAAAGTTAACAATACTTAAATGCTGATACGAAGTTAATTAGTCTTATCTCACATGATAAAGGAAAATGAAATAAAATGAAGATATTTTCTTAGTACAAGTGTATACATGTGCAAACATGTTTTTAACAAAAGAAGAAAGAAATACTCATGACAGTTACAGTACTCATGTCTGCAGCTGGTCACGTGGTCATAGCTGGTATCGATGACTACCTTCTTCTACTACCCATTCTGTATTCTCTTTGCCTTCTGCAAGCACTTCAGCAGGTCATGGTTTTTCCTGGTGGAGTGACCCAAACCTTCATTTTTGAAGGGTCTGGGTCCTTAGTAGGCCTGCCTGGGTTGGGCCGTTATAGTTTCCCATTGACCTTAATCACAGGGTATGGTAATACTAAGAGATGCCCTAATGGATCTGCTGTATTCCATGCTACTCTTCCTCCGTTGTGGAGTAGTAGACTGATTTCATCTTGATAGTCTGGGTCAATCACCCCAGCCAATGCTGTAACTATCTTCTTAGCCTATTGACTTAAAGGTAGGAGGAGCCTAAAGTGTTCAGGTGGTAATCTTAACTTCCAATTTAATGGAATAGTTGTTGTATCTCCTGGCGGCAGTGTACCTCCCTCTGGAACTAAGACCTCTAGGCCAGCAGAATGTAATGTCATGGTAACAGGATGCAAAAATTTTGCTAGTGGATCGCTAGGGGTGATGGTGCCACTTCCACTTCCACCCCTTGATTCCTGGACCCAAGAATCCTGGCTATGAGAGAAACAATATCATATATTGGACACTGATTCAGAGCATACATGGCCTTCTGGAGAACTTTGCCCAAGCCCTGCAAAGTATTGTCACCTAGTTGGCATTATAATTGTGATTTCAAAAGGCCATGCCACTGTTTTATCAATCCAGCTGCTTCAGGATGATGGGGAACATGATAAGACCAATGAATTCCATGAGCATGAGCCCACTGCCACACTTCTTTAGCTGTAAAGTGACTGCCTTGGTCAGACGCAATGCTGTGTGAAATATCATGATGGTCCATGGATGGTAGTCTTGCCAGAAACATTACGTGCAGGATAGGCAAACCCATATCTGGATTAAGTGTCTATTCCAGTGAGGACAAACCTCTGCCCTTTCCATGACGGAAGAGGTCAAATATAACCAACCTACCACCACGTAGCTAGCTGATCACCCTGAGGAATGGTGCCATATTGAGGGCTCAGTGTTGGTCTCTGCTGCTGGCAAGCTGGGCACTCAGTAGTGGACATAGCCAGGTCAGCCTTGGTGAGTGAAAGTCCATTTTGCTGAGCCCATGCGTAACCTCCATCCCTGAAACCATGGCCTCTTTGTACATAGGCCCATTGGGCAATGACAGAGGTGACTAGGGAAAGAGGCTGAGTGGTGTCCACAGAATGGGACGTCCTATCCACTTGATTATCAAACTCCTCCTCTGCTAAGGTCACCTCTGCTAAGGTCCTCTGCTAAGGTGAGCACTCACATGGGATACAAATATCTTTACAGTTTTTGACCATTCAGAAAGGTCCATCCACATACTTCTTCCCCAAATTTCTTTGTCACCAATTTTCCAATTGTGCTTCTTCCAAGTCCCTGAACATCCAGTCAAACTATTGGCTACAGTCCATTAATCAGTATATAATCACACATCTGGCCATTTCTCCTTCCATGCAAAGTGCACAACTAGGTGCACTGCTTGAAGTTCTGTCCACTGGGAAGATTTCCCTTCACTGCTGTCCTTCAGGGATGTCCTAGAAAGGGGCTGTAGTGCTGCAGCTGTCCATTTCCAGGTGGTGCCTGCATATCATGCTGAACCATCTGTGAACCAGGCCCTAGTCTTCTCTTCCTGTCAATTGATCACAGGGAACTCCCCATGAGGCCATTGGCACAGGCTAGGGGAGAGAAGGCAGGGTGGCAGGAGTGAAAACCATGGGCATTTCAGCCACTTCCTCATGTAACTTACTTGTGCCTTCAGGATCTGCTCAAACACAATCACATATACACCACTTCCATCTGATGATGGAATGCTGCTGTGCACGACCCACTTTACGGCTAGATGGGTGAGAAAGTCTCCGGTTCATGATAGGCAGTTCAGATCACATGGTGACTTGATGACCCACAGTCAAATGTTCAGTTTCCACCAAAGCCCAGTAACAGACCAAGAGCTGCCTCTCAGAAGAAGAGTAGTTATCTGCAGAAGATGACAGGGCCTTGCTCAAAAATCCTAGAGGCCTCCACTGTGATTGACCTATGGAAGCCTGCCAGAGGTTCCAAACAGCATCCCTATCTGCCACTGACACCTCAAGCACCATTGGATCTGCTGGGTCATATGGCCCAAGTGGCAGAGCAGCTCGCACAGCAGCCTGAACCTGTTGCAGAGCCTTCTCCTGTTCTGGACCCCACTCAAAACTGAGAGCCTTTTGAGTCACTCGATATATAGGCTGGAGTAACACACCCAAATGAGGAATGTGTTGCCTCCAAAATCCCAATAGGCCCACTAGGCGTTGTGCCTGTTTCTTGGTCGTAGGAGGGGCCAAATTCAGCAACTTACGGGATATCTCAACAAGTCCCACACCACTGGACCCCTAGAAATTTTACTGAGGTAGAAGTTCCCTGGATTTTAGTCAGATTTATTTCCCATCCTCTGGCATGCAAATGTCTTACCAATAAGTCCAGTGTGTTTGCTACTTCTTGCTCACTGGATCCAATCAGCATAATGTTATCAATGTAATGGACCAGTGTGATATCTTGTGGAAGCAAAAAGTGATCAAGGTCTCTTGGAATAAGATTAAAACCCAAAGCCAGAGAGTTGATACACCCTGAGGTAGGACAGCAAAGGCATATTGCTGGCCTTGCCAGCTGAAGGCAAATTGCTTCTGGTGGGCCTTATGGACAGGAATGGAGAAAAAGGCATTTGCCAAATCAATGGTGGCATACCAGGTACCAGGAGATGTGTTAGTTTGCTCAAGCAATGAAACCACATTTGGTACAGCAGCTGCAATAGGAGTCACCACTTGGCTAAGCTTATGATAATCCACTGTCATTCCTCAAGATCCATCTGTCTTCTGCACAGCCCAAATGGGAGAGTTGAACAGGGATGTGGTGGGAATCACCACCCCTGCATCTTTCAAGTCCTTGGTGGTGGCACTCATCTCCACAGTCCCTCCAGGGATGCGATATTGTTTTTTATTTATTGTTTTTCCAGGTAGAGGTAGCTCTAATGTCTTCCATTTAGCCTTCACCACCATGATAGCCCTCACCCTACCAGTCAGGAAGCTAATGTGGGGGTTCTACCAGCTGCTAAGTATGTCTATGCCAACTATGCATTCTAGCAGTTGGGAAATGACTACAGGATGTGTCTGAGGACCCACTGAAATCACTGTAAGTTGGACCTGAGCTAAAACTCCATTAATTAGCTGACCTCCATTAGCCCCTACCCTTAACTGGAGGACCACAATGATGTTTTGGGTCCCCTGGAATCAATGTCAGCTCAAAGCTAGTGTCCAGTAGTCCCCGAAATGTCTGATCATTTCCCCTTCCCCAATGCACAGTTACCCTGGTAAAAGGCTGGAGGTCTCTTTGGGAAACGATGGGGAAAAATTCACTGCATAAATTGCTGGTGATGTAGTCGGGTCCTTCCTCAAGGGGACCTGGCCTCCCATTCATTCAAGGGGTTTTGGGTCTGTAAACTGACTCAAGTCTGGAAATTGATTGAGGAGCTGTGATTCTCTGTTTTTGTAATTCAAATTAGTCTTTTGTCCTTTTGACCTGGAAGTTTTCTGTTTGTATAATTTAAGTAGGAATGCAGTAGGTGTCCTATCAATTTCACTTCTAGGAACAATGTGATTAATTAGCCAATGCCAGAACTCTACACAAATCAGACTATTCTGATTGGTGCTTCACCTCTGCTGTCCATTACAGTAGCTACGCCCACCTTGCCTTTGACAGTTGAGTGCTGCCACTTGGCCCCTGTCGGGATCCAATTATTCCCATTGTATTAAAATTTTGTAGTTGAGTGACTACAGTTCCCATGGTTAGATCTGACATACAGAGAACAGCAATCACAAGGCTCTTCAAAGATGCAGGTATGACTTCACAAATCTATTTTGCAAGGCATTGGTCAAAGGTATATCTTCTGGACACTCCTAACTGGGATGAGTAAGTCTAAAGTGACTAATCCACTCCACTTTCCCAATATCCCTAAGCCTTTGTATCCTTTCCTCTACATTAAACCAAGGAGATCAGGCATTTCTAGCTTGCTCACAGTGGGACATCTTTTAAGCCATATTACAGCTAACCAAGCAAAGAAATGATTAGAACCATTTTTAACTCCCCAAGCTGCAATGTTAAATGCAGAGCCCCTACTTAGTGGGCCCAATTCAATAAATTCAGCCTGATCCAACTCTATGTTCCTTCCACCATTATCCCATGCCCTTAATATCCATTCACATGTCTGCTCTCCAGATTGCTGTGTATATAAATTAGAGAACTCAAATAGTTCTTTTCTAGTGTAGTGCACCTCCTCATGGGTCACACTCTCAACCTCACCTCTGGGGCTCACTGGGACTTTAGTTATAGGTCTAGAAGCAAACAGGGGCTTTGGGGGTGGCTCCTGAGGAGAATCAACATTATTTTGCCTGGCAACTGCCTCTGGGGAGGCTATCACTGTTGCCTCAGGCAGCACAGGGCTTATCTCATACTCAGACAAAGGTGGAAAGGCTGATGGCAGCATGGGTCAGGGAGGGGATGTTGCCACTACTAGGGATGGAGAAGCTGTTCCTTCTGGCAAAAATAGTTTCATCACAATTTACAAACTCAGTGTCCCCAACTTCATCAGGGTCCTCCCACACATCCCCATTCCAAGTTGCTGGGTCCCATTGTTTTCCAATCAATGCCCTCACTTTAACAGTAGACACCTGGAGAGGCTATGTATGCACCTTTGGTTGCAGGTCAGCCACTCACATGATAAGAGCTTGTGTCCGTTTTTCCACAATTTCAGTTATTTGCCTACAGGAGATAAGACTCTCACTCAGGGCAATCTTAGCATATTTGAGGCTTAATACCTGCTTCTGAAGCCAGGAAACAGAATCTCTGAGTTCACCATTTTCTTTCATCACTTTGTCTACTGAACTTAGGAGCAATCAACCAGCTTCATTATGTTCTTTGGTTCTACACATATGGTCAAAGTTATTATGTATAGAGTCACTAAACTCCTTGCCTCTCATGACTGGTGAACTAGGAGTGTCAAATGTATTTATTTGGCATAACTATCTAAACAGTTCATGCCAAGGTCTATCAGTGTTCTCCATACTATTAGAAGTAGAGTCCTTAGCATTTTGGGGTCTAATCATATTAAGCAGCCAACTCCAGAAACCGCAAAACCAATGAAAGAACTCCATCCTTAATATTCTGTTCCTCTAGAACCACTCCTGGTACCAAAATCTGTATTAGTCAGGGTTCTCTTACAAGGATAGAACTAATAGGAGACACACACACACACACACACACACACACACACACACACACACATGAGTTTATTAAGTATTAACTTACATGATCACAAGGTCTCACAATAGGCTGTTTGCAAGCTGAGGAGCAAGGAAAGCAAGTCCACGTCCCAAAACTGAAGACCTTGGAGTCCGAAGTTCTAGGACAGGAAGCAACTAGCATGGGAGAAAAATGTAGGCTGGGAGGCCAGGCCCACCTCTCTTTTTCATGTTTCTCTGCCTGCTTTACATTTGCTGGAAGCTGCTTAGATTGTGCCCACCAGATCAAGGGTGAACGTGCTTTCCCCAGCCCACTGACTCAAATGTTAATCTCTTTTGGGAACACCCTCACAGGCACACCTAGGATTGATACTTTGTATCCTTCAATCCAATCAAATTGACACTCAGTATTAACCATCACAAGTGGTAACAAAATAAAGTTGCATTTTGTTCATGCTCGAATTTGGGGGTTGAGACTTGTCTCATTAACATATAATTAAATATGCATTTAATTCTGCATGAGATGGTGGCCATCATTTCTTCATTCTTTTGTTCAGCTTTTAGTATGTACTAGGTATGGGGTTGGACAGGGGGCAAATATGAACATGATGGACTCCCTGACCTCAAGGATGATGCACTAAAGTCAGGGAGAATGGTATGAATAGAGTCAGAATATAATGGCATCTTGCTAGAGCAGAGGAGTGTATAGAGTTCATGGGGGCTTTAGATAAAATTCAGTGAAGGTTTCTCAGAGGAAAGAGCTTTTAGTTAAGACATAAGAGACGAGGAAGAGATGGCAGTTGTATTTTTATGTAAAAGACTAGCATATGCAGACATTGAGGCACGACAGAGCATTAGTTGTTCAGAGGAGCACAGATAAGTTTTTATTGTCTAAATGAAAAATGTAATGGTGATGGTACAGGGTTCAGAGAGTGTAGAGAAAAGATGGGAAAGGCCTCAAAGAATCTCGTTAATCATGCAAAGGGGTTGTATATTATCAGTTAGTCCATAGGAATCAATGCAAGGGGGCAACAAGCAGCACAGCAACATAACCAGATCTGCATGTTGAAATAATCATTTAGGCAATATAAATTAGAGGCTTGTCATTAAAGACAGTGAGAGCAGTAAGGAAGGCTCTTATACTCTGACTAATACCCATTCTTGCCCATTGCTGTCATTTATAAACTTGTTCCTCTGTCAGGCACTTTACACATTTGTTTCATCTTATCTTCATGCCAACCTTATTTTACAAATGAAGAAACTGAGGCTTAAAGAGGCCAATTTACTTGTCCAAGTTCACATAGTGGAGAATAAGCAAATGAAAGTTAAACTCAAGTCAACAGACCAACAGGTTTCCAAAATTGGTATTCTTCTCAAGTAATATTTGTTTCCAGTGTCAGTCCAAGAAAGGGATGCTTATGACTTGACTTGGGTAGCAGAGCAGATGAGAAGCCAGACAAGAGAAATGTTTAGGACTCAGTGACTAACTGAACGCAGGGGCAAAGGGAGAGATAAAGCCTGGGCGAATGCCCAGATTCCAGGCAGGGCAGTTGAGTGGGTGATGAAGACACTCATCAAGAGATGTAAAATAGAAAAGGAGGAGGGTTTCTGGGGAAGATAATAAGTTATGTTTTGGATCTCTCGTTTATGGTGCCACTCATGAGCTAAAGAATAGGGTGGTTGGAGGTCTGCATGAATTGTGGTGGAAGGATAAAAGGGCAAGGGGAGAGGAAGATTCTGGTAAAGGAGTTGTGTAAATTATTCCCCAGATAACCGGATCCCTACAATCTTGACTGATGTGACTGGCCCCTGAATCTTCTGAGCATACATTTCCTACCCTCTGGAGTGCACACATCTTACAAAGGCCTCCAAAATATTTGCCACATCTTGCTCATTGGCTGATTAACATGGTGTTATCTATAGAATGTACTAATATGATGTTCTTTGTAATGTTCCGACAGTCCAAGTCCCTTCAGACTATATTATGCCAGAGAAAGAAGGTAATATAACCCTAGGGGAAGACCAAAAATGTAGACTATTGTCCCTTCCAGATGAATGTGGGCTGTTTTTTATCTATTGTCTTGAAAGGATATAAAAGAATTCATTGGCTACGTCAATGGCACATGTAGCTGAGGCTGTGCTCATCTGTTCTAAAAAGACATCACATCTGTCACAGCAAGTGCACTTAGAGCCAGTACAGATGGAGTTTGCAGCAGTCCATGGGCATCCTACAGGATCCATAGAGTTTCTTGATGGGTTGGACTGGTGAATTAAATGGAAATATTATAAGGACTACCACCCCTGCCATTTCCCCTAGCATGCAAGATTAGTTTGGATTCACTGTGTTCACTGAGGGGTGGTTGTGGTGGTGGTGGTGGTGGTGGACTTTGGTTTTCCCCACTATTATATATTATGTTGTGAATAAGCCTAGTTATTGGCCAGGTGGCCAGAAGGGGAGGTGGGAGTAAATTCTGATCTTTGAAAGTATTGTTTTTCAAGACAGTGGCTGCTGTGTCATCTTCATGCAAGGAGAAGTGTTAGTCTTTAATATGGAGGAGTGGGATAGTTCTGCTCATCTAGAAAGGTCAAATGAATCTGGTGTTTCAAGGTTTTTGAGTACATTGACCCAAAGGTCCTATTTCCAAGTCTCGGGGTACCATTGTTTTTCAACTAGGGTCCTTCGTCTGGCAAAGCAGACTTGCCAGAGTTGAGGATTTCAGTTTCCCTGGAGTCTACTAACCTGTCATTAAGACCTAGAACTGATCCTCAGAGTTTTTTTTTTTTTTTTTTTTTTTTTTTTGCCTTCCAGCTTTAGGAAGTAAGCGTCTCTAGGATGCTGCCAAGGAGGCCTTCTGACTTTGCAATCATCATCTCTATTGACTGAATATTAGGCTGAGTAAGTCTTGTGGTGGGCTGTCTAGGAGACAGACACAGAATTAAATTTAAATCAGACCTTACCCTGTGGGTTGCAGATGCTCTTCCTCTCAGCCAGCCCTTCAGAGCAACTTCCTGTTCACATGAGGAAGAAACCCGAGTGAATTTCTTTATGCAGAAAAGACAAAAGAAAGACAGTGTCATTTCCTATGCTGAGATTATGACTGAATATCACCAACTTAGGTCAAACCTTTAACAGAAAGGGGGAATTTTTGATAAGCAGCTAATGATGGGGGAGAACGAAGTGTTCAACTTTAGAAACCGTGAGTTTCAGTATGTAGTGAGGGCAATATCCAGTATAGGAGTGAGTGCAATTGGTTTGGTTTTGAGCACACTGAGTTTGGGGTCCAGGGGTACTTTCACAGGGAGGTGTTCTGTGAAATTGGTAGGACTGACACACAGGAGAGATGTCAGGGCCAGAGAGGCAATTGGGGAATTACCTGTAGGTTTGAAGATTTGAGAGGTGATGGAGAAGCATGTGGAATGACAAGAGCAAAAATGTTGATGATAGAGCCTTGGATTGTACCTGATTGGTGAATGGAAAGAGGATGTAAAACCAACGAAAAAGAAAGATGAACACATGCCATAGAAAAACTGTGACGATACAGGCTCTTGCATGCCAAGGCAGATTAAATTTTGGAAGGAAAACATGGTTATGAGTGCCTATGGCTATGAGAGATAGGAGCATGAGGGCTCTGATTTGGGGATTAGGAACCACTGGGAATGTTGGAGACAGTTGTTTCATTGAGGTGACATGGACTGGAACTAAGTGCCTACATATAGGGAGTGATTCAGTGGTGACAAAACAGGGGAGATGAGGACAGACAACCTTTCAAAAAATGTAGGCAGGAAATGAAAGAGAACAAGAACTCCAGAGTTGATGTCAGAGTTTCACATGCCCGTGAAACAAACTTCAGGGCTCCTCACTACTCTGGGCCTGGGAGGCCGTGAATTTTGTGATGATACCATAAATGGTATTTCTCGGCTTTTTAAAACTGTGCAATTTGTTTTGATTTCTCTTCTTATTCTTAATAAATGCTCACATTGGTACCTAATTCTGTATTTGTAATTTGTAATGTTGTATTCTTTTTTTTTCTAAAAGATGCCACCAAAATTGTTTAAGCTTTAGGTTGCCTAAACCCGAATACTCTCTGGCAAGGATGTACATGACAGATTCATCAGGAGGGAATTTCTTCTCTCCCGTCCTTTCAGGCCCAAGAAAAGTTTTGGTAGAGATGAATTCCAACTCTTCCGGTGAACATGCTAGCATGCTGGTCTTGACTAAGCAGTTACAGCAGTTACGTCACTCTGAAAGTTGAAAGAGTACTTAATTTTGGCTCCTTTCAGTTTAGGCCTTTCCTTCTTTCCTTTAACCTCCCATTAGCACAAATTTGTTGATCAGATTAGCAACTAGTACTCTGGAAAATACCTTCAGGGGTGGTATTTGGTGATTCTTTGGGTTCTTTGTCAACTTGAGGTTCTATATTTGTTTCAAAGAGTGGGCCTTCAAGGGTATCTCTGCCCAGATGGGGGAAGGGTGGCAGGAAGGCAATGATGACAAGGAAGAGTGAGTAGTTCTGAAGGAGGATAAGGACAGGGGACAGCATAGGAGGTTTGGCCCAGATGAGGGGTCTGAGGTGAGGTGACTGTGTTTTCTGGGGTGGCCAAGAACACAGGCCAAGATTGATAGGACGAGGGAAGAGTTAAAGCTGTAGCTGGGAGGATCCATAAGAGAGAGAGCAGGGAGGGTGCGGTGGTGTCAGGGATGAGTGTGTCTGCCTCAGAGATGCCTCCGGAGCACCTTCTCACAGGAAGCCTTGTCTGATCACTGACTCACTGTGTGGCCGGCTCTTCCTGTGCTTCAGTTTCCCCTCTGTAGATGAGAAGCACCGCAGAGGGCTACAGAGAGGAAAGTCTAAGAAAAACAGAACACAGCACCGGTGATATAGAAATTCTTCTGTGGCTACTATGGCAATAATCCTGAGCTGAAGTTAAAAAAAAAAAGGGAGCAAAATACATGTCCACTTTGTTAGTGAAATGCATTGCTAATTGAGATTTTTCTCTTCCAAGGGATTGTCACTAAAAGAGATAATTTTTTCAAGAAAACTCCAAGTCTCAGGGTCCTCAGTTTGCCATTGACATGCAAAAGTTGAATTCGGCACAAGTTTTGTAGTAAGGAAAGAAATGATAACTAAAGATTAGATCATTTATTCAAAATAACATGTATTGAGTACTCACTATGTGCCAGTGTGCCCATTTTATAATAGGTGCTAAGATTATAAAGCTGGAAAGGATATATTTAGCCTTAAATAAGTATGGCAGAGAGAAAGGAATTGCAGCTATTTACAGTTGCACGAGCTAGAGGCTCTACTACAGAGGCATGTGCCAGGTGCTCTGAGTGATCTGAAAAAAGAGCCCTGAATGGAGGTGACAGAAGCCAGAGTTCCACAAAGACAAGTTTCACAAAGAAGCTGACATGTGGGCTGGGCTCTGGACGTGTTAAATGAGGAGGGACCAGGTAGCAAAATGAAGGGTGGGAGGACCTGGGAGGAGAATTTTCCACTTTGGCAGGAAACCTCAAGTCAGACTATTTGAGTAACAATTCCTTAGAAACTAACAGTATGGGCCGGGCGCGGTGGCTCAAGCCTGTAATCCCAGCACTTTGGGAGGCCGAGGCGGGCGGATCACGAGGTCAGGAGATCGAGACCATCCTGGCTGACACGGTGAAACCCCGTCTCTACTAAAAAATACAAAAAACTAGCCGGGCGAGGTGGCGGGCGCCTGTAGTCCCAGCTACTGGGGAGGCTGAGGCAGGAGAATGGCGTGAACCCGGGAGGCGGAGCTTGCAGTGAGCTGAGATCCGGCCACTGCACTCCAGCCTGGGCGGCAGAGCGAAACTCTGTCTCAAAAAAAAAAAAAAAAAAAAAAAAAAAAGAAACAAACAAACAAAAAAAAGAAACTAACAGTATGTTGATACATCTTCATATGTCTTGGGAACTTTTTCTAGACCCTTGTCCCCACTGGAGCCCCAACACACATTTCTATTTAACTCACTCCCTTGTCTAAAAGGATTCATTAGCTTCACAATGATTATGAAAATGATTCAAACCCCTCTTCTGGACTATGATGCCCTGCCTGATTTTGACCCGTCTTGAGCTGCTTTTCTCTTTACCTGCTTGATTTTTATCTCTCGCTTTGTGACTGGCTACTTCTCATTCTCCAGGTTTCCATATAAATTTCCTCTCCCCAAAGAGGACTTGACTGACCTGTTTATCCAAGTAGGCTCCTCATACTCCTTCCTGATTTTTCTGTATTACTGTATCCTATAAATAAAATATTTGTTGGATAAATTAAATGTTGATTGAAATAATAATAATAGAGCATTTACTGAGTTCTTACTATATGCATCCCAGTATATTATATAACAACCATATTGTGCCAACAGTATGCTTATTTCTTTCTTTATAAACATTGCCTCATTTGGTTCTCATAATAAACTTGTGAAATAAGTACTAGTGTTATTATCCTTATTGTACAGAAGAAGAAACTGAAACTTAAGAGAGACCAAGCAAATTAGCCCAGGAAACACAGGTGGTGATAGAATAACAGGCTTAGAAATCAGAAAGTCTGACCTCAGAGTCTACCCTCTTAAGCATATTTACTTAAATAATTTTAAATACTGCCTTTTAAATGTGTATGACAGCACAAAATCTCAGCAAATGATTATCATGTTTACTTCAGATCAGCCTGTGTTCTGTAAATTTTTAAGTGATCAGACTCATTAATCTAGATTTTTTTTACTACAATTCATGTTATCATTCATGTAATCAATTGATATTTTGTCCTTTCACAAAAGGAAAACATGAAGTTAATTCACTCCTTTCTACTCTTCAATTTTTTCTTATCACATAATTGATGTAATACCTATGTGAGTGCATTCAGTAGAGAATTCCAAGGCAGTACACCTCAACATGTATGAACATTTTGGCTTATGAGAATCATCTGCAGGCCTTATTAAAATGCAGTTTCTGATTCAGTTGGCCTAGGATGGGACCTGAGATACTGCACTTCTGGTAAGTTCCAGCTGAGGCTGATGCTGCTAGTTGGGGACCACACTTTGAGTAGCAAGGTTTTAAAGGATAACAGTAATGTAGAGCCTGGGTTTTTCCTTCCTTCCCCACCAGGGGAAATAACATTCTACCAGCTGGCCATCTGAGGACAGACCTTGGTAGAGACTGAGGATGAGGATATGCAATTATATTAGAATTAAATCTCCAGGAGATTAGGGTCCTTTTCTGCCTGTTAATAGCATGTTCCCCATTCTTGGCACAGAGTCAGAGCTTAATAATTATTGAAGGAAGAGAATATGTTCTTTCTTAGAAAAGTAGCTAACAGTTCATAACATCATTCTCTCATGTATTCCCAGTCCTGTATTTAGAGTGGGATTCACATATCAAGGTAAATTCCTTTTTTGCACAGTAACTTGTATGAAGGGGATGGCAGGCAATGCCTATGTGGGAACACAGAGGGAAAATGGGGTCCTAAGCCTTAACTTTGATTAATAGTCAGGTCCTTTTGGGATTTGTCTTTTCTGAGTTAGGGGCATATGCAGCAGGTCATTCTCTATTGCTGTGGGATTGAGTGGGTTTCTGAACACACTGACTCATTCTTCCATACATGTGAAAGCATCATTCTAGGGACTTGAGACACACTGGTGAACAAACATAGACCTCTATCCTCATGAAGCTTTTATTGCTGCTGGTGGAGACAGAAATAATAAGTGAAATAAATAAGTATGTTACATGTTATAAGATGGTAGAGCTAAGAAAAAAAGAGAAGTAGAGCAAGATAGGGAAAGTATAAGAGCATGGGGTAGAATGTGGTTGTAGTACTACATAGGAAGTCCAGAGTAGGTCTTGCTGAGAAAATGACTTTTGAGTGAAGGCTTAAGAGGGGGTGAGGGAATGATTCAGGTAGATTTTAGGGGCTTGCATGTTTCCAGGCAGAGGCAATAGCTGGTATAAAGAACCTAAGGAAGGAGAGTTGCTGGAATGTTCTAGGCAGCACAAGGAGATCAGTCTGTCTGGAGTGGAGTGAGGGATGAGGAGAGTCATATGAAGTGAGGTCAGAGAATTAAGGAGGTAGGTGAAGGGTTATTCAGGCAGGTCCTTATTGGGCACTCTAAGGGCTTTGCGTTTTACTCTGAGTGAGGTAAGGAGCTTCTTTAAAGGAGTGATATGATCTGACTTATGTTTTAAGAGGGTCTGACTTCTGTATTGTGAATAGACTACGGATGGGCAAAGGTAAAGGTGAGGAGACCAGGAAAGAGCTGTGACAACAATCCAAGCGATAGGTGAGGGTGACCAGGGCCAGGGCGGGAGCAGTAGTGGTAGTGAGAAGTGGTCAGATCCTGGATGTATTTTGAAGGCAAGAGGTGACAGGATTTACTGACTGATAGGATGTGGGTTGTGAGAGAGAAAGAGGTCAGGCATGCTGAGTGGGTTTGATGATACCCAGCTCAGACACACACAGGTTATTTTTGACCTGAGTGACTGGAGGGATGAAGTAACAATTAACCAAGATGAAGACAGGGGAAGACCAGGAGTTCACGTGTGAGAGAGAAGAGGAAAAGTTCTGTTTTGGACAAGTTGAACCTAAAGGGACTTGTGTTTCCAACACTTTATATTTCAACATTTTGTATTCAAAAATATAAAGCAGGCAGTTCTGGATATGATTCTAAAGTTCAAGAGAGAGGTTTGGGCTGGATGTAGAAATTTGAGAGTCATGGAATATAACACTATTTAAAGTCATGAGACAGGATAAGTTAATGTTGACAGAGAAAAACAGAGGACCAAGGACTGAGTCTTGGCATACACCGGGATAAAGAGATTGGAGAGAAGAGGAGAAACCAGTAAAGGAGAGGGAAAAGAAGTGACCCACAGGGTAGGAGGAAAACCAGAGTGTGAGGTCCTAGAAATCAGATGGAGAAAGTGTATGAAGGAGTAGGGAATGGTCTACTATGTCAAATGATTCTTATAGATGAAGTATGATGAAGTGCTTAGAAATGCTGAGAATTGAGCCAACAAAATAGGGGTCATTGGTGACCTTGATAACAGCAGGTTTGGTGTGGCTTTGAGAACAAACATCTGATTTGAAGGAGTATAAGAAAGAATAAGAGAATAAAAATTGGAGATAGCAGATACAGATTCACTCGAAGACTTTTATAGTAATATATAGTGTATTATTAAGGGAAAAAGAGCCAACCACATAAAGAAATTTGAAAGAGAAGTGGAAAAGAAATCAATTCAGTTAGGCAAGATGAAGAATAAAGTGGAGGATGGAAATTAGAAATTTATTTATTAGCAGAAAACTAATACTTCTAAAGATTTTCAAAGGCCCTTATTAGGAATGCTCAGCCCTAGGCTGGGTGTTGCACCCTTCAGTCTTCAAAGAGATTACAGTCACGTTGGTAGGACAGGATTTCTATGTAAATGTTTAGATGATCACAAAAAGATTAGAACCATGGCAGTTCTGGGCATGACAAACGTCAAGTAAAAGTTCTGGATCAGCTCTGGTCTGAATTACAGGAGTCAGGGGATTCATTTCTAGAGAAGATGTGGGTCAAGAACTGGACCTATATCCCTTGAGAGATGGATGAGAATGACCCAGCAGACAGATGTGAGCAAAGACAAGAAACAGCAATGCTCTCGGTGTGGGCAAGGCCCAGTAAATCCCTCCTTCTGTCACCGTGCTGAGCAGATGTTTCATGAATAGGGGAAGAGTGGGACAAACACCAATGAGAGCTATAAATCCTTTTAAGGTCTCTTTCTAGTCAATAGTTGTGACTTCCAAACTCAATGAACCTTTAGTTTTAAGTCACTAAGAAGAAACAAAACTAAGAAATTGTCCGTTCTTTAAAGGCAAATCCCCTCACCTCTTCCCTGCTGTGGGTGGTACTTATAGAGATGGCACACCCAGAGATGGGCAGAGAGAGGAAGAGGACGTGACACACCACTAGGACAGGCAGGTCAGAGGGATCAACAGCCTGCTGTCTGCCAGGACTTTTAAGAAAGTGCTCCTTGGTCTTTGACTGTGTCTTATTGACTTAACCTGTGTGTAGAGGAAAGGAATTTTTGTAGGTCAGTTAAATGTATAAATGCCCTTATAAATTAACATATCAATGACATATTCAATACATACACCACCTTTCAACTTCTGTAGCTTTTATACCTTGTGTGAAGAGAAGGAACACTGAAGGAGCTTGCTAGATTATCCAGCTCAGACCCGCCCAGGAAATTCATAGGGAAAATGCTTGTTTCCTCAGAGGGTTTGCAGGAATAAGCTGGTGTGGGGGAAAGGGGGAGGGAAGGAAAGGAAAATGAAAACAATGTGTAGAATAAAAATCACAAAAAGAAGGCCCTGGCTTTGTCTCCTTCCACTGTCACTTCCCCATCTCAATAGCACTCTCTTAGTGCTTCCTTCCTGTCCCTCACTCTGGCCTCTTCCAAGTGCACTCCCAGTTACCTTCCAGGCCTTTGTGTCAGGAAACCAGCCTCTGCTTATCTGTGGTTAGGATGAGCCAGTTGTCAAAAACAATTCTCTAGTTCCAGACCTCTCATTCTCCTCCTAAGTTACCTTTCTGAGCCCTTCTTCTACATAGCCAAATGTCTCTTTCCTCCCAGAACAAAAGAATAGAAAACTGCTTTCCTATGAGCCCCATCTTATGAAAAGACATTTCCTGGCAGTGTGCTGTGGTCTTGTCGGAAGGTAGGCTTTAGTTGCTTGAGGTTTCAATAATTTTCATAACGAACAAGAGCTACAAGTAGGTAAGCCTTATTTACTTTTGGTAAGTAGACATTTGGGGGTATAGATGATTCATTTTGACATGTTCTGCTACCATTTTACCATCATTGCAAGAGATTAAATAGGAAAACAAAAGCAGGGAGGAGCACTGGAGAAAAAAACAAATAGATAAGCCCACTCCATCTTATAACACTATAGTTATAGCCATTGGACTGAGAGAGACGTTTTCATTTAGCCATGCCACAGTGTATACATATTTCCAATTATCATGTTGTACATGATAAACCCATTCGATTCCCAATTAAAAACCTAGTTAGATTCCGAACAATGTGTGCCATAGATAAAGGACACTCCCAGGAACCTTGTAATACTTTAAAATATGGTTGATGGTTGTTTAAAATCTATTCCTTTTCAAGAAAAATACAATTCAAGTCATTTGCTTGTTTGTATATAGTGGTCAATAGTTATTACATTTGCTTGCTTGTATATAGCAACACATTTACTTGCTTGTATATAGTGGTAGTTATTAAATATAGATAATAGTGAATATAAATGAAATAGGGTCTCCTTAACTGAGCATATAGACATCTTATTTAATCATGCCATTGAATACTCATGAATCCAAATGTGAAGTATCTGTGTTATTCTCTGAGGCTGTTTTGTTCTCCTCTGTGGGGATCCAAATACTAGGACTAATAAAAGTCATATGCTGACATGTCCTGTGATGTCTCTTTGGAACAGAACAATGATGGTCCAGGCGGTGTGACTTTCACGAAGACAGCCTGTATTGAGCATGGAAGAGCTTAGACAATGGGATAGAACCCTTTTTTAAGATTTTATTTTTTCAATCTCATCGAAGATCATCTCTGGTCGTCTCAGAAGTACAGAGTGTTGTATTATGGTTCTTTTATTGATTTTCTGGAAAGAGAAGCAAAGTGCAACATACTGTGGGCCCCTACCTTAAATGGGAATGTTGGGTAGTTACTCCAGCTAGAAAACCACAAGGGCCAGGTGTGTGCATTGGTCATGGAGGCTTTGTTGTGCATATAACTGAGTATACCGAAATTCAGTGTTGAAAATAAGGTCCCCAGATTTCTGAGCCTACTTTATAAATATTTGATCAACATATTTCTTGAGAGAGATAGAGAGCAAACTTAGCTGTCTCATATGTACCTGAAAATGAACATTCCTTAAACTAAATTATGGCCCTTGTCCTCCTCCCTATCACCTGCTCCACCAAACTTCCCTGCTCTGAATCTCAGTAAATGGCATTATTCTACATGCATGAGGCCAGGGATCAGGGATCTCTTCTGATTACTCTCTCTCCTTTACTCCTCTCTCCCAGCCATCATCAAGTCTACCACCTCCGTGCTTTCCATCCCCTCAGATTCTTTCCCATCCTTGTCCTTTCACTTAGTTTCCTGCTCTTCTGGCCCTACTCTTGACGTCCAGGAATCCATTCTTCGCCTTGCTATTGGAGTATTCTTTTAAGATCACACATCACACATCTGGTTCTGCTGTTCACTTCTTTGCTTAAAACTCTTCCAGGGCTTCTCATTGAGGTTAGCCCCAATTTCTTAACTTGGCTCACCTACTGATGTGGCCTCTGGCCACTTGTGCCGCTACACTGACTCTTACCCCTCCAGCCTCTACTGAAGCCTCCCACTTTCCGTTCCTGCCGTCTTCTGTGTGGACCTGAATACTAGGGCCAATTAAAGGTCATGTGCTGAAATGTCCCTTCATGTGCTGTCCCTTTACCTGACCCTTCTTCCCTCAAGTCACACACTCTTTGTTTAAATAACTCCCACTTATTGTTTCACGCTCAAATTAAATATGACTTTCTTTAAGAAGGCCTTCTCTGACTCCACTAAACCCTGTAAGTTCCCCTAGTTGTACATGTCCAGAGGCCCTAGTATTCTTCTTTGTAGTACTTTTGCATATTAGAAATTTCTTCGTTATGTGTATTTGTGTATTTAATGTGTGTCTTCTCCACTTGACCATAAGGAAGAATTCCCTTCTATTCACTGCTGTGTACCTAGTGTCCAGTGTTGTGCCTGGCACATAAAGGCACCCAAAAAACATTATCTGACTAATGCTGACTCCCTGGACCAGGGTGATTTTGCCAGCAAGTAGCAGAATTCTCACACTCAAATGTGCCTTTAACATAAAGTTTGCAATTTTTTCACGTGTCAGAAAGTTCAGAGGTAGGGCAGGTTTCAAAGTGTTGATTTCGCAGCTCAAAGGGTTATAGCATTCTGCTTTCTACCATGCTGGCTTCTTCTTGGGTCAATTTCTCTGTGTGGTCATCAGAATACTTGCACAGAGTCTGCCTTGTTTCTCAGCAAGAGTGAGTGGGAAGTGACTGTGGCCATGGATGCATCAGAGAGAGCCAGGCTTAGGGCCTTCAGAAGGCACGAGGCCCCATGGGTTGGCCATGGCACATCCTGCCTGCTGGTACTGCTAATTCAGCAGTGGTTTCCAAGACCCCAAAGATTCCACGAAAACTAGCACTTAGGTAGTGTGCTTTATTGAAGATCTCTTAAATAAAGTATTGACCATCACATTCTCAGTTCAACGCAGGCTTCTCTGGCAAAAGAACAAAAGACAGTGAAATCAACTGAGGGTGAGAGCAAAATTGACCCTCAGATTGTCTTCATTTTCCAAGGATTCAAATTGAAACACTTGCAAGCAAACCCTCTTTTCTAGGAGAGCTAGAAGTGGACCCATTTTGCCTTTTCTGAAAATAAATGAAGACTTCCTGAATGTTTGACATCTTAGTGACTTCAAAAATGCCACCAAATTTCCATTTTGGAATCCTATGGAGATGTTTAGATCCTGAATATAAACAAGCAGTACTTAACATTTATTTTATCCTTTAGATAATGGGCCTGAATTTATGTACACTGAGTTAAAACCTCATGCTCTAATTAAAAAGAAACAAGATTCTCTTTTTCTATTTTCTAAATTCTGTGGGAACCAATAGTTAACCTTCAGACTCTTTGCTTTGACAAGACATTTAAATTTTTAAAATTTACATATGAGGAGCAGAGAGAGAGAGAACAGATCTCGACAATAAATAAAGCATGAATTGACTTTAGTGGCAAAAGCGTGGCAAGTACTGTGGCTGGGGCTTCATTCATGGTGAATGAAGAATCCTCGGACACTGACAGATTCAAGTAAACGAAAACCCTTGGTTGGTGGCTTCTGAGAAAAATGTTTTCCTGGCCGGGGGTGTGGGAATCAGGTTCTGATGTGTCTGTAGGTACAGCTCATTCTCTCTGACGGTCTTTTTTTTTTTTTTTTTTTTTGCTTATAACTTGATGAGACTGCATTGTTGTTCTTTCTAACCTTTTATTTTATTGTTCTTAAAACAACTTAGTGATCTAAAGATACTGGGGAAATCTGTTCCCAAGTAAAACTTTTGTTTCCAAGTGGGATGTGGGAGGTGGAGGTCACCTTGAGTACTCCCTGCTCTACCTGTTTCTGAGTGAGAAGACACCTGCTTCAGTTGGCAGGCTGAAAACAAGCTCAACAGCTAGAGCTTTTTCTTTTGATCTCCCCCATGGTGTGGGATTTCCTCACCTCACATTTGCTGAGCATTGATTTCCACTGCAGATATAAGGTATGTGAGTTTGTCACTGTTTCCCCACACTGTTGGTCAACTTTTACTTTTTGTTTAATCAGGTAACCCCATGGGGGTGGAATATTATTCATTGTTCCAAGTAGTGCACAATCAGACAACGTGAGGATGTTTGCAGTCTTTGATGCATGAAATTGTCTCTCTCTGGGGACTCCTCAGCTGCCGATCTGATGGGTGTTTTCCATGTTCGCTTTGCAGGCTGAATTGTCTACTCTTTATGAGGCTGGGAGATGAGATGTGGGGGAGAAGAGATGAGAAAATTGCTTCTCTTTTCTGCTAACCTATGCATTTGTTTTTAAGATACTTGCAGAATACCGAAGAAGACAATCTAGCTTTGAAGTCTGTACCTAACCTTCTCCCCATACTTACACCAAGTGATTGTGAAATGACCCAGTGGATGGGACTGGCTGGTTGGGGGCAATTTCTTCTTTATCCTTTCTCTGTGTCCCTCCAGAAGCTTCAGCCTCAACAGTAGGGACTGCATTTTATTAACAAACAAGCTCCATTCTGGTATCAAGAGTATTTGAGTAATTTTCTCTTTGGGTTGAAGAACAAAATAAAATGATCAGAAAAAAGCTAACCAATTTCAATTAATTAGTAGAGGACTATCCTTCTTTTACGCATCTCACTCAAACCTTTAAGATCAAAATGTTAGAATAAAATTGCTTCATACAACCGAAAAACTAAATCCCGTCTCAAAGAGGTTAATAACTTTTATGACAGAACCTGATTTACAAAGCACTTGGGCTCCTCTTGTTCATGTTCATGCCAGCAGCCACAGTAATGATTTAGAAAACATAAATTAGATTGTACAATTCCCCAGCATTAACCCCTTCATAACTTTCTGTTACTCTAAGGATAACATCTAAACTTTTGACCATGGCCTGTCTGGCCTGTGTGGTCTGGCCCCTTCCTACCTCCCCAGCCTCATCTCATCCTACTTTCTCCATCAACCACCATGCTTCAGCTGCACTGGCTCCTTCAACTCCAGGAACCATCACAGTCTAACCCCAGAGTCTTTGCACATGCTATTTCTTCTTTTTGAAATGCTTCTCTTTACTCATAAACTACATACATGGCTTGTTTGCTCTCGGGTAATCTCAGAAAGGCCTTCCGCAGTCACGCTAACAAGAGCCCTCCCTGCTACTCTGTATTACACACTCTGTTCAATTATCTCATGCATTTACCAATAACTTTTGATTATCAGTGTGCTTATTTGCTTGTGAGTTGTCTGCCTCTCCTTATTGGACTACGAAGACTATGCCTGTCTTTTATTCTTCTCTTTTCTTCTCTGTTTTCATTTCATTTCTTTTTTTTTTTTTTTTTTTTTTTTTTTTTAAGGTGAGCAGGTAAACTAGAAGAAACACTTATATATAGGTTTATTTTAAAAGTTATGGTATAATTTACATAAAACAAATAAGGAATATTTTAAATTTTCAGTAACTACCATGCATAATAAGATGTGGAGTTTTCCCAATATCCTTGAAAGTTCCCTTATGCCCTTCTCCAGTTAATCCCTCACCAAAGGTAACCATTTTTGGACTTATATCACTATACATCAGTTTTTCCTGTTCTTGGCTTCTTACTTTCATTATGTTGTAATGTCTTTAAGATTCATTCATGTTGTTGCTTGTATCAGAAGTTCATTTATTTTTATTGCTGAATAGCTTCCATTGTAAGAATACACTAAAAATTGTTTCTCCATTCTCTGTTGATGACATCTGGGTCGTTTCCAGTTTTTGCCTTTTATGGATAAATTTGTTATGAATATTCTTGTACAACAAGTATTTTATGGGCATATTATTCATTTGGGGGGGCATTTACCTAGAAGTGGAATTGCTGACTCATGGGGTAGATGCATATTTAACCTTATGAAAAATGACCAAAAACGTTTCCATGAGCGAGGGCTTAGCTTAATTAAAGTGATTGATTTGCATTCAGTTGATGTAGGATAGAATCTTGCAGTCCTTAAAGTTTATTACAGAAAGTTTATTACAGAAATTAACATTTACCTTAGTCAGTAGAATATACTTTTATTCATTGAAATATAACTGCTTTTTTATTTGAGGGCTTGTTTTATTCTCTAAAATATACCTGATTCTTTATTCTAGGGCTTGATACATGGCAGTTATTTATGATATCTCTGTTGAATGATTTAATGCTCTTTTTAGCCTTCTGACTTCCTGAGAGGCATTGATCAGTTATTCAAGGATGGAATTTGTATTGAGAAATTATGACTCTAAGGTAAAACTTAAGTCATCATTATGATAAACAGTCAAATACAAGAAAAATACACAAGATAAATTTTGAAATTAGGCTTCAGTCTCAGGATTGTTTTGCCCTTCCTTCCTTCCTTCCTTCCTTCCTTCCTTCCTTCCTTCCTTCTTCCTTCCTTCCTTCCTTCCTTCCTTTCTGTTTTCCTTTCTGTCTTTCTTATTTTCCTTCTTTCTTTATCTTTTTCTTTTTCCATGACCACTACTTCCTAAGCAGAAAATATTTTCTACCCTTTGGTACTGTAAGTTGAGCCTTGTGTGGGGTTTGGTTATAATTTTTCTTCCTGAGAGATCAGAATACTTTGTAAGGAGGGCTAGTCATTTAGCACCCATTGAAAAACTGATGGGTAAAATATGCTTTGGATCTTCCAACAGGTCAAGGGCAGAGCAAAGTTACATCACTCAGCTATCCTTACTCCTAATCATGAATTCACTATGAAAACTCATTGCTTCCTGTCAATACCAATGAGTCAGGCCCAAATCGACACTTGGTGGGTGGGCACATTGGGTGCTTCACTCAGGGTGAAGTCTCAAGGAGTCTCATTCCTGATTTGAAATGATTCAAATCGGTTGCCACTTTTCTTTTGGAACCTTTATTCCTTTGTTTTTCCTGGGAAGTCTTCAGGAAGCCTCTGGAAGTTCCCTTAGATGAGTGAATCTGGATTGTGGGGGAATGAGAGTGATGATGGGAAAGGGAGGAAGAGAGTAGGAAGTCGGTGGCAATTACACTGATTCAAAAAAATCAGATGCTGGTTTTGTGAGTAACTCCTTAAAAGCCAAAGTCCTTCCACTGTTCATGAATATTTGCATAACTGTTAATTAATGCTTGGGAGAACTGAATCACTGGAATGTCATGAGGGCAGATTATTTTTAGTAGACCTGGTGGAATCTTCTTGTGGTGGGCATGACCCGCCTGGGCTTCTACAAATGCTATCCAGGTGGAGAAGCCCCTCCATTTCTAGCAGTGGATTAGGGTTGTAGTGCTCATGAACACTGATGACTCAGAAAGTGTCTAGAACTTAGATGGGGGAGGAGGAAGTAAAGACCGTTTGATTTTCCTTTCCCAGAATGGGAAAGAGCTCATACAATATGTTGATAGAAGGGCTTTATAATATATTCTGCAAAGCCATTAAGAAAAATTTGTTCGTATTTCTCACCCTTCCTACTTCAAAAAACATCTTGTGTCAAGCTATAATTTTTTTTAAATATAATATAGGACAGGTAAAAGAGTATAACAGAAACTATTTTAAGGGAAAGGAGGCAACTTTACAGCAAAACTGAGATGATATTTTCATTATCATTAGGTACTACATTTCGCTCTGACTTTCCGGGCAGTCTTAGCAAAACAATGGCAACAACTAAAAGGCAAACAAAGACACATAGTTTCTGTGGTCTGGTTAAACAGAACTATAAAAATTCGTTTCTAACAGAAATTAACTTAGTGGGTTTCCTTATAATGGATAATAAATACAGAAATCAGCAATGCCTGTGCAGATATTCTATGGGTATTCTCTTATAATCACTCAAAATTCAAGGGCATAATATTAAGTTATGCTCATTGAAGGAAATCTTATGGGGAGCTAAGCTAATATTATTTTGTTTAAAGATTATCTAATTTGACATGGTAATAGCATTTTGTTGGAATTGACAATTTATTACTAGAGTTAACTTTCTTATGCTATGGACCTCTTTTAAAATAGTATTTTACATGGATACAATAAAGTATATAAGATTACAAGGAAATTAATCATATTGAAATACAGTTATTGAACTATCTGAAAAATTGTGATACATTAATATATATTAACACATTAAATAACAAGATCTATCAGCTTGTGTATAAACTACCATAGTTTAGAAGTGATAAATGTAAGTGCTATCTCAACAAATTTGTATAACTTTAATGTGATAAGAAAAATATCTGTGATTTCCCTTATCAGTCATATATACTGCTAATATTACTGTGGTTTATTTAGTGCATTCATGTAAGAAGAGAATGTAAAATATTAGTTAAAAGTAAGCAAAAATAAAGATGTGGTTTTTTTTCCATCTGAGTTAATGAACCCATTGTATTTTATCCATGGGATCCTTGGAATATATGAACATCAGTTGATAAGTAAAAACTCTGAGAAATGAAAGTAGGTAAGATAACCTATCTTCACTTAATTTTGTCAGGAGCTCAATAAGAGTCAACCCAATACTGATTGAGTGACTTAAGTAAAGATATAATTGTGGATTATGGCAGAGATCCTTCAGTTTTAGATAATAAGAAATAAAGTTAACATTATATTGTAAAAACATTTTCAGTCTTCCATTTGCTTTTCTTTGTTATCTTGATTTTTAATTATTTCTTGAATAACTGTTTAACAACAATGAAAAATATGCCTTATTTCATTTTTATCTCATGCCTTGGCAAAGAAGATAGAAATATACTTGCTGATGTTCGAATAAATGAAAGAATGAGTGAATGAATTTGTTCTTTATATTCTTATTCTCTAGCTTCAGTTCTTTCAATAAGTCTTTCTCTGAGATGCTAACAAGTAATACATAAAATTGATTACAGTAAATGACGAGTTAATGGGTGCAGCACACCAATATGGCACATGTATACATATGTAACAAACCTGCATTTTGTGCACATGTACCCTAGAACTTAAAGTATAATAAAAAAAATTAGTATAAAAATGAAAAAAAAATTGATTATATAGAATTTCCTTTTCTTTTATCTCTCCAATCTATTGCTTTGTGAAGATTTCAACACTTTTAGCAATAAAAAATAATGTATTTGTATATTAAGGTCATTGTATCATCAGCACCTGATTCATGGAAATTTCTTAAATTTAAGGACATCAGTGAATGACTGTATGGTACTCAGAAAGTCTAGACAAGTGAGGCCTTTTCTTCTGCTTCCATTTTCTTTTTCTATGATTCATAGCTGACAGTGCAAAGACAGAGGGGAAAGAAACAATGTAAAAGGAGGAAGACAGAAAGGGTGGTGAGAAAACAGAAAAGTAATAGTGAGACAAAGGGATGGAGGAGGAGAAAAATAAAAGGAATCCTTAGTTGTGCCAAAAATGTACTATCATTTCATCATTCACATGGATCATTCGTAGTGGCTTTGTGTATACCTATGGGGTGATAAAGTTTCTATAAAAAGGTATCTCAAAGTGTGGACTGAAGAACACCTGTGGTGTTTGTTTCTAGTATAGTTTCCTAGACCTACCTCCCAATGTACTGAATCAAAATCCCCATGGGACCCAAGATTGTGCATTTTTACAAGCTTTCCAAGCAGTTCCAGTGCTCATGGAGAACCACTGATCTTGCTAAGAGGTAAAAACTTGGTTGACTCTTGCTAAGGCAAAGTGTATCTAATTTCCACCTTCTGCATTAGGCAGGAAAGAAAATTTGCTTTTTCACCCACAGATACCAACACTGCACTACAGTTCAGGGATTTTGACATTTGGGCAAATAATAGGTTAAGCATTTTATTCATCTTAGCCAATGATTAACAAGAAAAAATGGTAGCTTGCACACTTGAGTTCATTTGCAGGGGCCTCTTGTTTTCCTCCTCAGCTTGTAAGAAAAGAAGGGGCAGAATCAAGCTCTCCTGCTGATCCTGAGTATGTGAATTTGTTTAGGGGAGATTTTTATCCATGGGAATTTGCCAGTCATTCTTGGATGATAGCTAGCAGAGGCAGAAATCTATATATTGAAGTACATTTGTATTATTCTCTAGAGAGAAAGAGCTATAAAACCAACCCCCAAATAATTTACATTAGCTTTTGAAAGCATAGTCTTCATTATATTGCCTTTTCTTTTAGCATTGGGATTTGTGTTCTTAACCTCCTTTAAAATTCCTTTTTTTTTTTTCATTTTTACGAGGGTACTTCATGAAGCTTAAGTATCCAAAATAGCTGTATTCACTGTAGAAATCATCTAGAGCACTTTTCAAAGCTCTCTTTAGTCCACAATATTTCTATTAATTCCCCAGAGATACCAAACAACACTAAAAGGATCTCTGACAATCCGGCCACCTCTCTAGCCTCATTCCACATCTCAAGATCAGAAAGAAAGATGCCTTAAATGTAAATGTTAACAAAATTAGTGAAACAAATTTAGATGAGAATGACATTATTTGAAAGTGCAAAATTCTGAGACAGAAGTAAACTATCAACCTCCCTCTGATAACAAATAAAATACAATTTAAAAAGACAATACTAGTGTTTTTGAAATCTGTGATTTCTTTTTGAAGAAGATTCTTCACATATTTCTTTTGAAACTACATGGGACTGGACTTTTCCACCAACATTCAGGTTATCCTACTTGTTAGACACGATATGGATCTGTCACATGAAAAACACTTTCACTGATATTTAAGTAATTTCAAAACTGGCTCTACAGCATTTAACTGAGGCACTAACCACTTTCTTGGTTTTCTTGGAATCATTGTCATTTAAAGGAAAGAGGCCTAAATCCTGGAAAAATAATCTATTTGAGAATGATGATAATTCCTTTTTACCAATCACCTGAATGACACACTGTCATGCTTTTCAGGACAGACTCTTTACCTTAAGAATTAGTCGATCTACATTACTCTGCTAACATTTTGTTATTTTATAGGTTAAATAATATAGCATCACTTCAAAGTTTGAGTATCTTGAAGCATTAATTACCGAATTAACAGTTGTAAACAGGCTGGAAGAGATGGAGAAGTCAACCAACATCATCTTTCATTCTTCTGTGTACACTGCCTAGTGGTACTGTGGGTATCTGTTCATATTTAATGACTTCTCAGAAGTTGCTAAGTTGACTCCTAGTTGCTTCGTTTTTCATAATATTCAAGGTTTCTTTGAAAAATTACTTTATTTATCAACTGTGTAATAGGAACAAGTTTTAACCACGCAGGACTGATGAGAGTCTGTCTTAACTTATATGGACTGGCTTCTGTGTCTTTCTTATGACCTCCATACACTCTTGACTGCCAGTTCTCCTTTGCTCATCTGGATTGGGTTGGTCTAGAGTTGAAATATAACCAAGGACAACTGGATATTTGTCCAGTGGATTATAATGTTTAAGTATTTTTACCTACTTTTGGAGAGAAGGCTGTTGAGGAAAGGCAGAAACAACGATTGTATATTTCTGACTCAAATGTGGTCCAAGCGGCTGCCCCATGGACCAGAACATGGAAGGTGATCTTCCATTCTCCGTGCTGGTTAGACTATACTTGGAATTCTGTGCCTAGTTCAGTGAGCCTCACGTAGGAATGTCCTGGACAAGCTGTGGCATGTTGAGTAGAGAATGATCAGGACATTTGAGGGGGTTTTCATCCTTTAGCTAGGTAAAGAGTTCAAAAGAATAAGGGTGTGTAGCCTGCAGAAAATTAAGAGTAATAGGAAAAGAAAACAGGTTTTTGTACTAAATGACTTCCAAGGCCACACGCAGCATTAACACTGTGAGTCCAGGAGAAATCTACCCCAGTCTTGCTCTTTTACTTGAAGTTCGTCTCCACGGCACCACCTCTTTACTGCCCATCTGGGGGCCTAGAGGCTCTGTAGCAGTGACCTCTCCTGATGGACTCCTTTGTGTGCCTTTAGGGCTCCACGGTACCGCCTCTTTACTGCCCATCTGGGGGCCTAGGGACTTTGCAGCAGTGACCTCTCCTGATGGACTCCTTTGTGTGCCTTTAGGGAGACGCTTGAGCAGCATGTCTAAAACAAACCAGTTTCTATTTCATCAGAGTGAGCCATTGGAGAGAGATCAGGACAGTCTGGAAGGTCATCCCGCAGACACAGTCTATTCCGTGTTTGTCACAGAAGTTATTGTTCAGGTCAACCGACTTGCCCATAATTTCAGAGCTGAGCTTCTTAACATACTTTAATAATCATTGTTCAGAGTATCACCCAGTGTATGTGAAGATAAAGTTACTGATTTGCAGACTTTTGGACTTACCCTCCAGAACCATATGTAATCACTGTCCCCCATTCAAAGCATTATTTCTCTCCCTCTTGGCATAGGCTGGCGTGGTGTCATTTAGAGTCCTGTCTTTCATCTTCCTCCACTTGTGCATAGGCAGGGTTTCCTATCCTCGCCTCCTCCTCTCCCTCCCTGTGACTCTCTGTCATGTGATGGAAACATGCAGAGGAGATTCACCTTGTGCTGCTCTCTGGGGAGGCCTATTCTAAAGTACAAACAGAAGACCAAATAGAATGATTGAAAAAAATGGTTGAGATTATTTTGGATAGTCAATAAGAAAACCATGTTGCAAAACCCACATCAAAAGCCCAGCTGCTGGGGTATACCTTTCAAATTCCACTGACTACAGAGGCCACATACAGAGGGGGTCATGGAGGAGGAGGCGTGCTTGCAAAAATACAGAAAAGGTCAGGGTGATAATGAAAAATAATTGCTTGAATAACAAGCTGGAAGGAGTGAGGCAGAATATTTCTACCACGAAGACTGAAGAGTTTAGCTGCCAAGAGACGTAGGTGACCTCTTATTGTCATCTTACTTTGTGAGCAATTATTTTCAGAAAGTCTTTCTGAGGGATATCACTGGAAAATATTTTGATGACTTTTCCCCCTCTTTGGGCTTTTTAATTTTTTTAATCATGAAATAAACCTTACAGATCCACCTTAGAAAAGGGTGATTTGTAGCTTGGCTAAGTGAAAGTGGGCAATGGGCACTTTGAGCATGGTGGGGGTTGGGGGACATTTGAGAGCCTTTTCCCAGACTCAGTCTGAGAGTGGAGACCGAGCCGTTCAAAATCATATCCTGGAGGTGCTTTGGATGATGCTGTGGGTTTGTTTGTGATCTGGCTCTCATCTTCTTGGCGAGTGTGCTACCAGCAATGTGTTTATAAAGCCACATTGTCGCAATGTTTGCTTTGACTCTGTTTTGCCTGGCAATGTCAGTGACTAGAGACATTTTTCTGTGATGTCACCAGAGCTCCAGGAATGATTGCTTCTGAGCATAGAGAGATCATGTGGAGACACGTGATCAGTTCCTGGCCTGGGAATCACATGGAACAATTCTATTTGTTTCCAGGAGCCTTAATCATTAATCTAGCAGCATTTTATTCCTGTGGATGTGTGTGATTAGGTGAAGTTATTTAAAAGAGGGTCCGTAGAAAGCCTGAGGGTTAAGGGAAAGGACTAAGCAGAGCTCCCTTGCTATTGCCAAAGGGAAAGACACAGTTTCCTCTTTTAGGGATATTGATATATGAAGGCAGTAATTTGCAGTTAATGGTTAATGTTTTGGGGCCAGACCATTCTGGGTCAAATCTTATTCTAACAAAAGGTATGACCTTGGGCAATTTTCTTATCCACAAAACAGCGATAATGCTAGCAATTATATGTGTCAATTAAGATGGAGTCAATGGGTGCAGCACACCAACTTGGCACATGTATACATATGTAACAAACCTGCACGTTGTGCACATGTACCCTAGAACTTAAAGTATATATATATATATAAAAAAAAGATGCCTTTTATTGTGAGCAACAGAAAGTTAACCCAAGCCAGCTTAAAGGAACTGTATTTGTGAAGTCCTGAAGTGGGCCTGACTTCAGGTGTGGTTTGATTCAGATGCTCACAACACCCTAAGGTCTCTTGTGTCATTACTCTGCAATTCTCTTCACTATACTTCCCTTCTGCTATTAGCTATGTGCTCAGGCAGACTTGCTGCAAGGCAGCATCAATGATTCTGGACCTTACATCCTCACATTGCACCATATAAAAGGGGAATTTCTCTTCGGGTAGTTCCCATGGAAGAAGGAAAAATCATTTCTGAGAAGTCTTCAACAAAAGTCTCCTTATGTCTCAAGTCCTGCATTAGTTCACAAACACAATTCTGAATAATCATTGGGCCAAAGAGATCGAATATTAGACTTAAGGCTCACTCCTAGATAGGAGAGTGGAATCAAATTCACATCAACCACCTTGCAAAGGATGTAAAAGAGGCAATTCCCCAAAGGAAATATGCATATTGTTCTAGGAAAAAGACAAAAATGATGCTATCAGGCATCCAACAATACTAAGATGGTTGTGAAGGGCTTAGCAAAGTGCCTGACCCTTGGAAGAACTAGATAAAATAACTAGTGATTATTAATCTGGTGTGAACGTGAAGCCACTGTTTCAGCCAAGAAACAGTGCCACCTCACCTTTTGTTCTTTCTTCTGTAATCCCTGCCTCTCCTCTTTACCACATGTGGAGAACTGGATTCTAGCCTTAGTGCTGTGTCTGAATTGCTGGATGGCCTTGGCCAAGTTGCTCAATTCCTATCTGTCAAAGAGAAATTTGAATAAAATATGAGCTAAGGTACATCTCCAGAAATAAAGTAGCATTTTTTTTTTCCCTTGGCTCTCTGGGAAGCCTCACATAAAGTTGGTTGTTTGAGGAGCTGTTTTGTGGTTTAACTTGAAGAAAAAACTTTGAAGTCAGGCATATCTAACTTGCTTGGCATCTGCGAGTGCTATGATGGTAGCGAACTTAATCACTCTGAGCTTCAGCCTCCTTTATGGTACAAGGAAAGGAGCGATAAATAATACCTAACTTTCAAGGCTGACTTAAATGAATACGGTAGAGTTCAAATGAGGCACAAAAAATTTATACACTGGCAGAACAAATAGAACAGTGACCTACATTTAAAAAATGTACGTTGATTATTTCATCTGCTTTAATTTTCAATGTCCTATCATTTGTCTGATGATTTCATATTTTTCCCCTTCAGGGATATTGAGATGTTGGAAAGCTAAATTGGGACAATACCTGTGGATATATATCATGATGTGAAATCAGAGGGCACATGTCTCCCTCCCCTACCAGGCTGATGATCATCACATATAGGTCTAAATGAAATATAAGTAAATATTCAACCAGTATTAGTAAATATTCAACCAATATCCCTCCTTTTCTTCTCTCTTTTCTGGATTTTTGTTTTTGTTTCTGTTTTTTAATCCCTGCATGTACCTTTGGCTCACTGGTTCCACCTAGTGGCAATTGTAGGTATTACTTAAGCTTGATGGCCGCATCAGTCTTCTAAAGAAGTGTATGATCCTTAAAGCCTAACAGAGTCCTGAAGTTGAGATCCTGCCCTATCCTAACCACGGAGCATCAACTGTGAGGCTCAATGCTGGGGAGCTTGGAAGAAACCTGTCCTGATAATGAGTGCTTGAATTCTTCTGCCAGTTGGCAGCTTAGTCAGCAAAACCAGATTTTGGGGACTGGAATTTTGTAATACATCAGTGCTTTTTACCTTAACAAGCTGAGATGAACGGATTCAGATGAGTGTGAAAATCTGAGGGGAACATAAATTGGAGAACAGGCGTTATCGAGCTGGTAGATGAGATTGACAAGACAGCTCCCCAGCTCCTGTAAAGTAGGGGCTGTTACTGGTAGGTTCCTCAGGTACAACCGTGTGTCCAAACACCTGAGTGCTCTGTATTAATGTGAAAATGTTGATGATGTATCAAACCTCCAAAGACTTTGAAATAATACTTTCTATGGCATTCCTGTCACTGTAGGAACAGGATAAATTCTTTCACAAGTCCAAACACTTCAGTAATGGGAAGGATAGAATGCAGAATTGTTTTACTTTCGAAAGACTGCGGGACTTCTTTACTCTCTAGGTGCTAAATACAATGGAGGAAGATGTGTCCTCAGGGTTAATTCCAGCAGGCCTGGAATTAGCCTGAGGCATTTTGTTAAAGTTCTTGCATGGCATTACGTTGGTTACTGAATACGAGTGTTGCTCTGAGGAGTTTTGGGGCAGTTTGTACTGGCTTGTGAGAGTAAGATTGTTGATTTGCACCTGATGTTAGTGAGCTTTCTGGAGGGCTCTGCTACTGGGTTTGTTGCATAGCAGGAATATGCAGGGTTTTTTTTATTTTTTATTTTTATTTTGAGATGGAGTCTCTCTTTGTCACACAGGCTGGAGTACAGTGGCACTATCTCAGCTCACTACAGCCTCTGCCTCCTGGGGTCCAATGATTTGCCTGCCTCAGCCTCCCGAGTAGCTGGAATTACAGGTGTCTGCCACCACACCTGAGTAATTTTTGTATTTTTAGTACAGACAGGGTTTCATCATGTTGGCCAGGCTGGTCTTGAACTCTTGACCTCAGGGGATCCACCTGCCTTGGCCTCCCAAAGTGTTAGGATTACAGGTGTGAGCCACTGTGCCCAGCCAGGAATATGCGTTTTTGATCAGCAAAATAGGTATACATAAAAGAACAACCCTCAGTTGAGATCTCATTTTGGGCTTTCTGGTTTGAAGTTGTTCCATGTGTTTGTAATTGGAGAAAGTATGTTCAGTCACAGCCTTCACAGAGAGGGGATAGTAGGAGCCTGTACCTAGTATCCCCAGACCCCTTCCTGTGAGTCAAGCTTTAGCCATGATGTATATCCTTATATTAATGCTGTTACAATAGTGTATACTTTGTGTGAGCCATCATCATTTTGGGTCCTGTGACTCTTCTTTGGCAATCCAACCCCGTTTAACTGCCACTGTTTGTTAGTGATGGAGTAACATATTTTTCTGTTCTTGCACAAAAACCCTGGATTTTGACCCGGGAGCCAATAGTAATTAGCTTTGCAACCTTGGGTAAGTGATCTCATTTCTCTAGCTTAGGGTTTTTAGGCTGTGCAATCAAGAAAGCAATATTATCTACTTTATTTAACTTTGGTATGAAAGAGATTAACTTTGAAGCATCGTGTAATAATTTATTATCTTTATTATTATAAAAATTAATACTAGTAATAGTTTTAGTAATAGTAGTAATACTTTTAGGTGATTGTAGAACAATTAGGCAGTATAGAGAAACCCCTGGAATTGTAATGCAGGGTCAGGGAAAGTTGCCTTTTAATAAACAAAATAATGAAAATCAATCAATAATTAGTACATTTTGTTTGCTAAGCTATTCCTCGAACCAGGCCAGGTCTGACTGCATTTTCTCCAGGCCCAATAATGAAAAGCAGACAAACTAGGAAAGAAGGGAATTTATCGCTGTAACCAGATACACGGAGAAAGCCGGAGGTAATTCCACCAACTCAAAGTGTTACAATTTTCTTAGTGCTTATATAGGCTGGGGTTATGTGCCTATGTGCAGTATAACATTCACCTGAGTCTATTGGTAACTAATTTTGTTTCAACTAGAAGGTCAGAGGCAAAAAATGCTTGCTAAGTCCAATTAAAAGGGCCCCAGTACCTTCAAGGCCTGTCTACTGTGGTAGCACAGTGATTATTTCTATCTTACTTCCTTTACAGCTTGGTCTGGAGAGCTGCCTTAGACTCTCCAGTGAATCTATTCGAACAGCTGCCTCTGTTACCTTGACTTGTTTCAGATTTTGTCAACGCGAGATGGTTCTTGGCGCTAGGAATGTAAGACTGTCTCTATTATTTTGGCTTGCTCCAGGTTAGGGAGAAGCCCATGCAAGGTTCCTACTGACCATATGTTTCATTTCTAGTTTTGATGTCTGAGCATTGATTTCCCTAGGTTTGACGATTTGCTTGGTAGTAAGGCAGTGCTATGGAAATTTGTCTGTGTAACTGGAGCGTTATGTAGGCCTGTCTGTGTGACTGTCATGCAGGCCTGTCTGTGTGATTGTCAGGGAGAATTGGCCTGCCACAAAGCCATCTGTAAAATATCCTACTCTAAAGAATAATTTCTCACTATGTTGCTGATGGGAATTTAAGAGTTATTCACATACAAACAAGAATAGTTACATGTAACTAACTTTTACTGACTAAAATGTGTATTTTAGAGGCAGGGCACAGTGGCACACACCTGTAATCCTAGCACTTTGGAAGGCCAAGGCAGGCAGATTGCTTGAGTCCAGGAGTTTGAGATCAGTCTAGGCCATACGGCAAAGCACTGTCTCTACAAAACATACAAAAATTAGCCAGGCATGGTGGTGCATTCCTGTAGTCCCAACTCCTCAGGAAGCTGAGGCAGGAGGATCACTTGAGCCTGGAAGGTTGAGGCTGCAGTGAGCAGAGATCATGCCACTGCACTCTGACCTGGGCAACACAGCAATACCCTGTCTCATACACAAAATATGTATTTTAGTGTCAGACAACAATAATATTTTGATAGTATGCATTTTTCTCTTTAGCTATTACTATTTCATGTTGCAGACATCAGTTTTGTGTTTCACATGTTTGAAGTGGCCTTAAAGGACATCTAGTTTATCCCAGTCCTTGATTGTAAACAGATTTTTAAAATGAAGAAGCTACAATCCAGGTGGGCTGGAACTTCTCCAGATGAGGTGCAAATTATTAGCAGGGTAGAGCGTAAATCCCAGATCTGACTTCCCATCGCATATTCTTTCAGATATTGTGGCTTGAGTGGCCTTATTCCGGACCCTTGGAAGTTCAGGTGTCAAGAGTAGGGAAGGCCTTTTTCAGTAAGAACTTTGCAGTCTAGTGGAGAAAAACAGGTAAGGACTGAACTCTGACATTTTTACTTTCTCAGATTTCTTTCTTTTTTTCTTTTTTTTTTTTTTTGAGACGGAGTCTGGCTCTCGGCTCACTGTAAGCTCTGCCTCCCGGGTTCACACCATTCTCCCACCTCAGCCTACCAAGTAGCTGGGACTACAGGTGTCCGCCACCACTCCCAGCTAATTTTTCATGTATTTAATAGAGATGGGGCTTCACCATGTTAGCCAGGATGATCTCAATCTCCTGACCTCCTGATCCGCCCGCCTTGGCCTCCCAAAGTGCTGGGATGACAGGCGTGAGCCGCTGTGCCCAGTCTCGGATTTCTTTTTAAGGGGCTCGGAGAGAGTCAAATCTACAAGACATAAAATTATGTTGAGTTTTTTTGGCCCAGTATATTGTGACTTACTTTTGCAACCAGACTCTGGTATGGCATCATGTCAGAGATAACAGAACCCCTTGTCTTAACTGAAGCATTCCTTTCTACTGGCTCCGGGGTTTTAGACAAAACTAAACTCTTTCAACCAATTGCCAACTAAAGAATCCCTAAACTCACCTATGGCTTGTAAGCTCCCACTGCCAGATGTCCTGCCTTTTTGGATAGATTCAATGTACAGCTCCCATATATTCATTTATGTTTTGACATGCAATTTCTGTCTCCCTCCCAAATGTTAACCCAACTGCCTTGGGAACACCTTCTCAGGACCTCTTGAGTCTGTTTCCCTAGGCTATAGTCACTCATATTGGCTCAGAATAAACCTCTTTAGATATTCTGGCAGAGGTTGATTTTTTGTTGTTGTTACCGGTAACTGGCACCTGTACTAAAAGATAGAATGTAATTAGGGATACAGTGAATATATAAGCAACACACATGTTTTTGGAAAACAGTTGAAGAGATACTTTGCTCTCCTTGAAAAGGATTAAGGAAGGCTTATAGAAATTTTTTTTTTTTTTTTTTTTAATATATAGCAGTATTCATTTTCAGGACTCTGAAATAACAGGGAAAGCTCCCAGGAGCTTTGGCATGGTGACCCGTAAATAGTGACCTGAAAGCATGAGCATGAGATGTTTTTAGCAATTTCAGTCCAATATGCATAGCATAGTCACATTTAAGAACAATATATGTGTATGTCATGGACATAGAGAGTGGAAAAATAGACATTGGAGATAACAAAAGGTGGGAGAGTGGGAGGGGCATGGTGAGAGTTGAAAAATTACCCCTTGGCTACAATGTTCACTATTCAGGTCATCGGTATACTAAAAGCAATAACACCACTAAGCAATATATACATGTAAGGAATCTGTGCTTCTACCCCCAAATGTCTAAAAATTTAAAATATTAAAAAATAAACAGAACATTTGTGTATATGTGTGTGTATAATCACAGAAAGAAGTCTCTAAAGTTATATAACAAAATGACTGTAGTTTCCTAGGAGTGGGAGGGATGGGATTAAGATGACTAGGGATGGGGTAGGCTCAAAGCATTCTGGGAATGAAAGGAAACGTATTTTAGTTATTTATGTCCTTTTTATGTGATGAAATTATGTGAGGTTTTCACTTTACTGTATATATTTCAATTAAAGAAAAGATGTGCAAGTCTCTTTCATCCTTGTTTTGTTCTATGGATTTCAAATCAGAATCCTTTGTACTCTTGATGTAATAGCAAAGATTTTGGGGAAACAGTTTATTTTTTAATTCTCTTTTTATTAGAGCCACTCCTCTCAAAGATTCTGGCATAACATGTGGAGCCCTGTCACTGGATAAGAAGGCACACCATTCTATCTCTCCAATTGCACCATTGGCCCAAAGTCAGGCACATGGACTCTTTCTGCCTTGGAATAACTTCCTTCCCTTGTATTTGAATAACTTTCTGCCTTTGAACAACTTCCTTGCCTTGTATTTGAGGTTACTTGATAGATTCTCTAGATGAATTCAGACAGACTTACTTTCAGAATGAATACAACTGAGGCTATTAATCTGTGACCTCAGTATACAGGAATTATTATTCCCATCATGTGGATGAGGCAGCTCAGAGAAATTGAAAAGCTCACCGCAGTCACCTACCAAACAAATGGCAAAGCAAAGCTATCTGAAGCGAGATCTACCTGACCCCCGAAGCCCACGATCTCCCCTAGCACCATCTGTGTCATGTCTAATGTACAATTGTCTCATGCTCTAAGATTGTAGGGGTGCTGTGGTCACCTAGTAGCAAAGCTTGCTGGCAAACAAAGAAGACCTTCCTCTTCTTGAAGCCACCTCAAACTGCCTCTGGGAAGGAATTAGCAAGGCTACTAGTAGAAGCTTAGGTCCTCAGGACCCGTGTGAAAACTAGAGTGGACATAGGACACAGGTGGTAAGCAGAGAAGACCTCACTTCAGAGAGCTTTACTTTGCCATTTATTTGGTAGGTGACTGGGGTGAGCTCTTCAATTTCTATGACCTGCCTCATCCTCATGATGCAGATAATAATTCCTGTATACTGAGGTCACAGATTAATAGCCTTAGTTGTATTCGTTCTGAAAGTCAATCTTGTCTGAATTCATCTAGAGGATCTACAAGCACAGGTGGTAAGCAGAGAAGACTTGCTTCCTCTTGAAGCCACCTCAAACTGCCTCTAGGAAGGAATTAGCATGGCTACTAGTAGAAGCCTAGGTCCTCAGGACCTGTATGAAAACTAGAGTGGACCTAAGGAGAAGAGGGCTAGAGACCTGACACTCAAGCTGTTTGCATTTACAACCAGTGATCTCTATATTACTGATTTTCAAACTATATCCCAAAGAAGAGTTCAGTGAAAATATTTCCTGGATTCCATAAAAATGTGAGTCATAAATATATTTTTTTCTTCTTCTTTTTTTATTTTATTATACCTTAAGTTCTAGGATACATGTGCACAACGTGCAGGTTTGTTACACATGTATACATGTGCCATGTTGGTGTGCTGCACCCATTAATTCATCATTTACATTAGGTATATCTCCTAATGCTATCGCTCCCCCCTCCCCCTACCCCATGACAGACCCTGGTGTGTCATGTTCCCTTTCCTGTGTCCAAGTGTTCTCATTGTTCAATTCCAACCTATGAGTGAGAACATGTGGTGTTTGGTTTTCTGTCCTTGTGATAGTTTGCTGAGAATGATAGTTTCCAGCTTCATCCATGTCCCTACAAAGGACATGAACTCATCCTTTTTGATGGCTGCATAGTATTCCATGGTGTATATGTGCCACATTTTCTTAATCCAGTCTATCATTGATGGTATTTGGGTTGGTTCCATGTCTTTGCTATTGTGAATAGTGCCACAATAAACATACATGTGCATGTGTCTTTATAGCAGCATGACTTATAATCCTTTGGGTATATCCCCAGTAATGGGATGGCTGGGTCAAATAGTATTTCTAGTTCTAGATCCTTGAGGAATCACCACACTGTCTTGCACAGTGGTTGAACTAGTTTACAATCCCACCAACAGTGTAAAAGTGTTGCTATTTCTCCACATCCTCTCTAGCACCTGTTGTCTCCTGACTTTTTAATGATCACCATTCTAACTGGTGTGAGATGGTATCTCATTGTGGTTTTGATTTGCATTTCTCTGATGGCCAGCGATGATAAGCATTTTTTCATGTGTCTGTTGGCTGTACGAACGTCTTCTTCTGAGAAGTGTCTGTTCATATCCTTTGCCCGCTTTTTGATGGGGTTGTTTGATTTTTTCTTGTAAATTTGTTTGAGTTCTTTGTAGATTCTGGATATCAGCCCTTTGTCAGATGAGTAGATTGCAAAAATTTTCTCCCATTCTGTAGGTTGCCTGTTCACTCTGATGGTAGTTTCTTTTGCTGTGCAGAAGCTCTTTAGTTTAATTAGATCCCATTTGTCAATTTTGGCTTTTGTTGCCATTACTTTTGGTGCTTCAGACATTAAGTCCTTGTCCATGCCTATGTCCTGAATGGTATTGCCTAAGTTTTCTTCTAGGGTTTTTATGGTTTTAGGTCTAGCATTTAAGTCCTGAATCCATCTCGAATTAATTTTTGTATAAGGTGTAAGGGAGGGATCCAGTTTCAGCTTTCTACATATGGCTAGTCAGTTTTCCCAGCACCATTTATTAAATAGGGAATCCTTTCCCCATTTCTTGTTTCCGTCAGGTTTGTCAAAGATCAGATCAGATGACTGTGGATGTGTGGTATTATTTTTTTGCACATGACGTGATTGTATATTTAGAAAACCCAATCGTCTCAGTCCAAAATCTCCTTAAGCTGATAAGCAACTTCAGCAAAGTCTCAGGATACAAAATCAATGTGCAAAAATCACAAGCATTCCTATACACCAATAACAGACAAACAGAGAGCCAAATCATGAGTGAACTCCCATTCACAATTGCTTCAAAGAGAATAAAATACCTAGGAATCCAACTTATAAGGGATGTGAAGGACCTCTTCAAGGAGAACTACAAACCACTGCTCAACGAAATAAAAGAGGACACAAACAAATGGAAGAACATTCCATGTTCATGGATAGGAAGAATCAATATTGTGAAAATGGCCATACTGCCCAAGGTAATTTATAGATTCAATGCCATCCCCATCAAGCTACCAATGACTTTCTTCACAGGATTGGAAAAAACTACTTTAAAGTTCACATGGAACCAAAAAACAGCCTGCATTGCTAAGACAATCCTAAGACAAAAGAACAAAGCTGGAGGCATCACGCTACCTGACTTCAAACTATACTACAAGGCTACGTATCCAAAACAGCATGGTACTGGTACCAAAACAGAGATATAGACCGATGGAACAGAACAGAGCCCTCAGAAATAATACCACACATCTACAACCATCTGATCTGTGAGTCATATCTTTTTAAAATATACTTTAACTATTTAGACAAGATTTAAAAACCCTTTTAAAAATAGACTGCAGAACAAAACTTCTTTTGCCATCACTGTAGACATATATGATTACCTCATGAGAATTAAGGAAAGATAGCTGTACACCAGCCTTGCTTTGAATTTAGAGCTGAACATGTCTGCTGGTATAAAATTGTATCAGTAGGTATGTGTGTATGTTCCCCAGTTGTGTCAAGCACAGATCAGACACCTCTCCTCCCCATGCTGTAATACACATTACGAGTGCAACAACAAGTTAAAGTGGAAGAAGATGGGTAACACAAAACCTTAATTTTGATCATTTTAGTGTTTAAGTTTGGGGTGATTTTGTCTGATTTATATTTATGATAATGAATAGAATCAGTTATTAAATAATGTTGGTGACTTGACTTTAGAACCAACAATTAAGACTCATGATTTTTTAAGTGCCTCGATCAATTTAATTGAAACTATCCTGAGATTTCAATGTGAGCTGTTAACAATTAACAATTGCTTCTCTGTTTGACTTGATTTCTAAAGATCTGGCTCCCTCAATGTGTAAGTCTCATGTAAGTGTAGCAAACCAGTAATTTTCCTTCTCAGCCTTCAGTTTTCTGGTCTGTACACTGAAGCATTTGAAACGGATGATCATCTTGATGTCCTTCAGCTCTGTAACTCTCTGAGGGTTCTCTTTAGTTTACAGCTCATTTATGCAGTTAATAAAATTCACTTCTGGGAACTCCTCTGCATGTCCTCTGACTACTAATGTCAAAACTGCAGGAGTATACCAAATAGTAAAGTGACTTATAACTACAAGTAGATTAAATGCTTACGTGTACTTTATATTAGGTTCTCAATGACATTGCAATTTGTCGAGAATTATGTAAAAACTGGAAGGATTAAACATAGCTGACTACATGTGGCCGGGATGCACCTCTTCCAGGGAGAAAAACCAACATATTGAGTAAACCTTCACACTTCAAACAGATCTTTTGAGAGAAAACACTGAAATTTAATAGAGAAGTAACAGAAGAGTTTGTGGTTGAAGAAAGAGGAAACAGGGCTGCCTGCTTGGCATCAGGACTGACGCCTAGACCCAGGTCAGACCCAAGGAAGCAATGAGTGAAGGAGCCCTGGGACACCTCATTCCTGCTGTGGACCTCTGAGCTCCTAGCTACACAAGTTCCTATGACCTCCACAGACTGGCAGGGGGAGCTGCCTAGAGACCACACCAAGGGACTGCCTGAAACTGCATGGAGCCTAAAGGTCTTTTTTTCACAGTTGCAGCAAAATGCAACTCTGTGTGCCCACCCTCCAAGGTTTTACATCCTGCCCTAAGAAGTTGCAGCTCCTGTTGTCTGCCAGGCCAGGAGAGAGTGGACGTCAGGCACTCTCATGTACCCAAGACAAGCCTCAATGCCATTGCCACAGGACCAAGATGCATCCGAACCACATAGCCCCATGCCTGCTGGTTCCTCCTAAGACTGCTTGCCTGGCCATTCCCAGGAGGAGCTGGGAGGAGACCCACAATATAGCCTCTATTGCTCTGCCTGAGTGGTTTTTCGGTGCAGCCTGGGAGCAGTTCACTCCCCCATCACAGCTGGTGCTTGACCCCAAGGAGACAGAGGGTAATTAAGTTGACCTGGTTCCGGTTTTCTAGGACTCAAGCACTCCGCCCAGAGGTATGGAGATAAGATCTATGGCCTGATCTCTAGTGGAGGATCTCCTCTGTCAGAACACAGAGAAATGTGTGTCAGGTTCATCTGGCGATGCGGGAGCTGGGCACCCCTCTCTTCACCAGGCTGGTGGGAAGGGTGTGGCCTGATAATAGCGATTTCTGTTGCAGGGTGTCTCGTGGTCTAGAATATGTGGAATAGCTTGGTGATCTTGGCATGGATGGGTTGAGACTATCTTAATGGGTTAGGCCTGTTGTTCTTGGGGTTGTGGGAGCTGAGTGGGCCCGACAGCTGCCTGCTGGGCTGAAGACCCTGGGCGCCTCTCTTCCCCTGAATGTGCTCTGTGGTGTAGTTGAAGGACCTCTGCCCCTCCCTGGAGGGTTGTAGCAGAGGCCTGAGAGCTACCCATAGAACCCCACCAAGCTTGGTGCTTGCAACCAGACAGGAGAGCTTGGTTGTGGGCTCACCTAACATAGCCTTGCTCAGCTTTCCCCCCTTCAGCCACCTTGGCAGCAGAACATGGGACATAACCCCTGAGAACTCCACACTCTGCCAGTCACCAGGGACACCCTGGTACATTCCCCCATCAATAAAGTCCAAGTAAAAATTCCACTGCCATCCCTGCAACTGCCTTTTGCCTGCAATCACCACCTGCTGGCCAGGAGGTCAAACTGCATGGCCCATCACAACTGCCGACATCAGTGTATAGCACTCGATTGGCTTTTACCAACAAGTGTCACCTACTGGTCTGTAGGGTGAACTGCACAACCCCAACATGATTCCTGCTGACACAAGGGCACAGTGCTGGGAAACAAGGCTCTCAAAACTTCTACATCCCCATTTCTATAGGAGGTAGTGAGCCTGACCACATGCACAGCACACAAACACTACAATCTACAAGCAACTAGCATTTGTGAAAACCACTACACTAAGGCTATCTATGACCAAATAATTCATATAGAGCCTTGGTTCCCTAAAATCACATAGAAACAAAGCCAAAGGACTCTATCCCATATATGCAACAGTCATACCCTCAAGGGGGGAAGAAAAAAAATCTCATCCAAATGAAAGTAAATTCAAAATAAGAAGTGACAGCTTCTACAGATGAGAAGGAACCAGCACAAGAACTCCAGCACCATGAAGAAATGGAATGTTGTGACAGTCTCCCAAAAACACACTAGCTCTCTAGGAATGGATCCTAACCAAAATGAAAACTTTAAAATGACAAAGAATTCAAGATATGGATTTTTATTAGTCCATTTTCATATTACTATGAGGAAATACCCAAGACTGGGTAATTTATAAAGAAAAAGAAATTTAATGGACTCATAGTTCCACATGGCTGGGGAGGCGTCACAATCATGGTGGAAGGTGAAGGAGGATCAAAGGCACATCTTACATGGCAGCAGGCAAAAGAGCACATGCAGGGGAACTGCCCTTTATAAAACCATCAGGTCTTATGAGACTTATTCACTATCATGAGAACAGCACAGGAAAGAACACTGCCATGATTCAATTACCTCCCACTGGGTCCCTTCCATGACACATGGGGATTATGGGAGCTAAAATTCAAGATGAGATTTGGGTAGGGGCACACTCAAACCTTATCAGAATTATAGGAAAGCTCAATCATATCCAAAAGAAAGTTGAAAACCAACACAAGGAAACCAGAAAAACAATTCAGGAGATGAAAGACAAGATAGACATCTTTCTGAAAACCCAAAAAGAATATCTGGAAATGAAAAATTTACTGAAGGAATTTCAAAACACAGTTGAAATCTTTAACAATAGACTAGACCAAGCAGAATAAAGAATTTCAGAGCTTGAAGACTGGCAGTTTGAATTAACCCAGTCAGACAAAAATCAAATAAAAATGCTAAAAAATGAACAAAGTCTTCAAGAAATATGGGATTATGTAAAGTGACCAAACCCACAAATTACAGACATTCCTGAGGAAAAAGAAGAAAAAGTAAGAAGTTTGGAAAACATATTTAAGGAATAATTCAGGAAAATTTTCCGGATCTTATTAAGATGTAGAGATCTAGGGAGAAGAAATTCAGGTAACACTTGGAAAATACTATACAAGACAAACATCACCAAGGCATATAATCATCCGACTATCCAAGGTCAATGTGACAGAATAAATATTAAATGGAGCTAGAGAGAAATGTTAAATCACTGATAAAAGAAATTCCATCAGACTAACAGCAGACTTCTCAGCAGACACCTTACAAGCCAGAAGAGAAAAGTGGGCTATTTTTCACTTCCTTAAAGAAAAGAAAATGCCAGCCAAGAATTTTATATCCTGCCAAACTAAGCTTCATAAATGAAGGAGAAATAAAGACTTTTCCAGACAAGCAAATGATAAAGAAATTCATCACCACTAGACTGACCCTGCAAGAAATGATCAAATGAGTTCTAAATATGAAGACAAAAGGACGATACTTGCCATTATAAAAGCACATATAAATAGAAAGCCCACAGACCCTATAAAGCAATTGCACAATTGAGACCCAAGGCAACTAGCTAACAATGCTATGAAAGAAACAAAACTACACATTGAATATTAACTTTAAATGTAAATGGCCAAAATGCTCCACATAAAATATATATACTATAGATCTAGGAGAACTGGATTAAAAGAACCAAGATCCAATCATCTTTTGCCTACAAGAGAACCACTTAATGGTTGAAGCACCTACGGACTCAAAGTAAAGGGATGGAAAACATACCATGAAAATGTAAAACAAAAGAAAACAGGAGTGGCCATCCTTATTATATCAGATAAAACAAACTTTAAACCAACAAAATTTAAAAAAAGACTAAAAATGGTATTATGCAATTATAAAGGGTTCAATACAACAAGCAGATTTAACCATCCTAAATATATGTGTACCCAACACCGGGGCATGCAGATTCATAAAACAAATACTTCCAGACCTAAGAAAAGAAATGGACAGCATAATAGTAGTAGCCAGGGACCTCAACACTCCCCTGACATAACGAGAGAGGTCATTGAGGTAGAAAGTCAACAAACTCTGGACTTAAACTGAACTCTAGACCAAATGGACTTAATAGACATTTACAGAACATCCTACCCAACAACCGCAGAATATACAGTTTTCTCACCTGCACATGAAACAATCTCCAAAACTGACCATATGCTTGGCCACAAAACAAGTCTCTATAACTTCGAAAAAATTTAAATCATATCAAATGTCTTCTTGGACCAAAGGGAAATAAAATTAGAAATCAATGCCAAGAGGAACTCTGAAACTTACACAAGTAAGTGGGAACTAAATGACTTGCTCCTGAATGACTTTTGGGTAAACGAAATTGTGGCCAAAATCAAATTTTCTTTGAGACAAATAATATAGAGGCACAAGATACCAAAACCTCTGGAATGCAGCAAAAGTAGTACCAAGAGGAAAATTTATAGCACTATATACCTACATAAAAAAGATAGAAAAATAAAAAATTAGCAACCTAACTTTGCACTTCAAGGGACTAGAAAAGCAAGAGCAAACCCAACCCAAAGCTAGCAGAAGAAAAGAAATAACAAAGATCAGAGCAGAACTAAATGAGATTGAGACAAAAGAAATGACAAAGAATCAACAAAATGAAAAATTGATTATTTGAAAGGATAAATAAAATAGGTAAATGACTAGCTAGTTTAATCAAGAAAAAAGAATCATGTAAGTACAATCACAAATGGTGAAGGTGACAACATTACAACTGATACCACAGAAATACAAAAGATCTCCAGAACTGGCCGGGTGTGGTGGCTCATGCCTGTAATCCCAACACTTCGGGAGGCGGAGGTGGGTGGATCACCTGAGGTCAGGAGTTCAAGACCAGCCTGGCCAACATGTTGAAACCCTGTCTTTACAAAAACAATAATAATTTAAAAATTGGCTGGGTGTGGTGGCGGGTACTTGTAGCCCCAGCTACTTTGGAGGCTGAGGCAGGAGAATCAATTGAACCCAGGAGACGGAGGTTGTGGTGAGCTGAGACTGTGCCATTGCACTCCAGCCTGGGCATCAAGAGTGAAACTCTGTCTCAAAAAACAAAACAAAACAATGCAACTCCAGAATGATCAACATTCCTATATGTACACACTAGAAAATCTGGAAGAAATGGATAAATTCCTGGAAACATGCAACCTCCCACATTTGAACCAGGAAGAAATAGAAATCCTAAACAGACCGATGACAAGTAATGAAATTGAGTCAGCAATAAAAAAAAATCTTTCAACAACAACAAAAAGCCCAGGACCAGACAGATTTACAACCAAATTTTACCAGATGTGCAAAGAAGGGCTGATACCACTTTTACTGTTTTTTTCACATCATTAATGGGGAGATATTCCTCCCAAGCTTATTCTATGAAACCAGTATCACCCTGATACCAAAATCAGGCAATGACATTGAAAAAAAAAAACTATGGGCCAATATTTCTGATGAACATATTCACAATAGCAAAGTCATGGAATTAACCTAAGTGTTCATGAACATTTGATTGTATAAAGAAAATGGGGTATATATAGTATACCATGTTTGCCTAACCCAGATTCATAAAGATTTCTCCCTATTTTTTTTTCTAGAAGATTTACAGTTAAGCCTATGATCCATTTTAAGGTAACTTAAAAATATATATATATGATATGAGACAAGACTCATTTTTCTGCATATGAATGTGCAATTTCCCTAGAACCATTTTATGAAAAGACTGTCGTTTCTCCAATACATTGACTTTGCATCTTTGTCAAAGTCAATTTGTGTTGGTCTACATCTAGACACTTTAGTTTCTTTCTTTCTCTTTCTTTCTTTCTTTCTTTCTTTCTTTCTTTCTTTCTTTCTTTCTTTCTTTCTTTCTTTCTTTCTTTCTTTCTTTCTTTCTTTCTTTCTTTCTTTCTTTCTCTCTTTCTTTCTTTCTTTCTTTCTTTCTTTCTTTCTTTCTTTCTTTCTTTCTTTTTCTTTCTTTCTTTCTTTCCTTCCTTCCTTCCTTCCTTCCTTCCTTCCTTCCTTCCTTCCTTCCTTCCTTCCTTCCTTCCTTCCTTCCTTTCTTTCTTTCTCTTTCTTTCTTTCTGTCTGTCTGTCTGTCTGTCTCTCTCTCTCCTTCCTTCCTTCCTTCCTTCCTTCCTTCCTTCCTTCCTTCCTTCCTTCCTTCCTTCCTTCCTTCCTTCCTCCTTTAGTTTTTTATCTTTTTGTCAATACCACACTGACTTTATTACTGTAGCCTTGTTGCAGAATTTCTCACCCTTAGCCCTATTGATATTTTGGGCCAGATAATTCTTTGCCATGGAAGGCATCATGCAAATTTTAGCAGCATGCCTGACTTCTACTTACTAGATGCTAGTAGCATTCCCTGAGTCATGACAATCAAAAATGTCTTCAGATGAACTTGGAGGGCATTATGTTAATTAAAATAACTCTGGTACAGAAAGACATGTTTTTGCTCATATGTGGGAGTTAGAAGAGTTAATCTCATGGATGTAGAGAATGGTCACCAGAGGCTGAGAAGGGTAGGGGGCAGGGGGTATGAAGAGAGTTTGGTTAATAGGTATAAAATATCTAGTTAGAAAGAGTAATTGTTGGTGTTCAATAATGGCACAGTAATGTGACTATAGTTATCAATTATGTATTGTGTATTTCAAAAGCTCAAAGAGAAGATGTGGAGTGTTCTTGACACGAAGAAATTATAAACATCCAAGCTGGTGGATATCCCAGCTACCCTTATCATTACACATTGTATGCATGGTATCACATGTACCCCATAAATATGTAAAATTATTGTATATTAATAAAAACATGTCCTCAGACATTACTAAATATCCTCTGGCAGTGGGGGTGGGGGTGGGGACTGTCTCCAATTGAGGACCACTTTTTTATAGTAAGTCTTGAAAATCAGACTTAATTTTTTATCCAAATGGTTTTGAATATTCTCATATCTTTGCTTTCTCATATGCATTTTAGAATCAGCTTGTTGACATCTACATAAAATCCTGGGGGGATTCTGATTGATATTGCATGAATCTATACATCTATACAGTTTGAGAAGAACTGACATCTTAACAATATTGAGGCTTTCAATCCATGAACACAGTATATCTCTACATTTATTTAGGTCTATTTTGATTTTTTTCCATTCATTTTGTGTTTTCAGCATACAGATCCTATGTATGTGTGTGTGTATCAAATATGCTATATTAATAAATATATAATATTTAAATATTTTATTGTCTGTGCTATTGTCAACAGAATCTAAGATTTTAAAAAATTAAAAGATTAGAAAATTGACCATTGCTGTTATTGAGAAATAGAATCGATTTTGTGTATTGGTCTTGTATCCTGCAACCTTGCTAAACTCACTTATTAATTCCTGAGGTCTTTTTGTGGATTCCTTAAGATTTTCCACGTAGACAAACCTATCTGAATAAAAAGTTTTATTTCCTCCTTTCCAATCTGTATGTTTTTTACTTCCTTTTTTTGTGTTACTGAACTAGCTAAACATAAAGTACAATGTCAAATAAGAGTAGTGCGAGCAGGTAGCCTTGTCTTGGTTTCAAATATTCACTATTTCTCCATAAAAAAATTAACTGTACATTTTTCATAGCTGCCTTTAATCAGTTTAAGAAGACAACCTTATATTTATAGTGTGCTGTAAGTTTATAAAAACATTATGACTGGACGTTGAGTTTGGTCAAATGTTTTTTTTTTTTCCTGCGTCTATTAAGATAATCAAGATAATCACATAGTTTTTCTTTTTTTTTAGTTTGTTGATATGATTAATTATACTGATTGATTTTCAAACGAAGAACATCCTTTCATTTCTTAGATAAACTTCTCTTGCTCATGGTATATATTCCTTCTTATATGTTCCTGAATATTACTTGTTAATAATTCATTGGGAATTTTTCATGACCATGTTCATGAAGGATATTGGTTTGTAATTTTATTCTCTTGCGTACATCTTGTCTGGATTTGGTATCAGGGTAATGATGACCTCACAAAAAATTTAGAAAATATTCTCTCCTAGTCTATTTTCTGGAAGAGATTATGTTGATTTGATGTTATTACCTTCTTAAATGTTTGGTTGATGTTAGCAGTGAAGTCTTGTGGTACTTTTCTTTGTTGGAAGATTTTAAACTACAAATTCAGTTTTTAATAGACTATTCAGTTTACTTATTTCTTCTCACGTGAATTTTGGTAGTGTATCTTTAAAGATTTATTCCATTTTATTTAAGTCATTGAATGTATGGGCATAAAATTATTTGTAGTATTCTCTTGTACCCTTTTAATGTCTGTAGTATCTGTAGTAATATCCCTTCTTTCATTCCTGATATTGATAATTTGTGTTATCTTTTTTCTGTCTTAGTCTGGCTAGGGGTTTATTAATAATTTTGATGTTTTCATACAATTGCTTTTACAAATGTTCTCAATTTTTTTAAATTTTATTGATTTGTGCTCTTTCTTATTTTCTTCCTCCCATTTGCTTTGTGTTTAATTTGCTCTTATTTTTCTAGTTTCTTAAGGTATAAACTTGAAATATTCAAGATGGATTAGAGACTTAAATGTTAGACCTAAAACCATAAAATCCCTAGAAGAAAACCTAGGTAATACCATTCAGGACATAGGCATGGGCAAGGAATTCATGTCTAAAACACCAAAAGCAACGGCAACAAAAGTTAAAATAGACAAATGGAATCTAATTAAACTAAAGAGCTTCTGCACAGCAAAAGAAACTACCATCAGAGTGAACAGGCGACCTACAGAATGGGAGAAAATTTTTGCAATCTACTCATCTGACAAAAGGCTAATATCCAGAACCTATACAGAACTCAAACAAATTTACAAGAAAAAAAAAACAACCCCATCAAAAAGTGGGCAAAGGATATGAACAGACACTTCTCAAAAGAAGTCATTCATACAGCTGACAGACACATAAAAAAATGCTCATCATCACTCACCATCAGAGAAATGCAAATCAAAACCACAATGAGATACCATCTCACACCAGTTAGAATGGCGATCATTAAAAAATCAGGAAATAACAGGTGCTGGAGAGGATGTGGAGAAATAGGAAAACTTTTACGCCATTGGTGGGACTGTAAACTAGTTCAACCATTGTGGAAAACAGTATGGTGATTCCTCAAGGATCTAGAACTAGAAATACCATTTGACCCAGCCATTCCATTACTGGGGATATACCCAAAGGATTATAAGTCATGCTGCTATAAAGACACATGCACACGTATGTTTATTGTGGCACTATTCACAATAGCAAAGACTTGGGATCAACCCAAATGTCCATTGGTGACAGACTGGATTAAGAAAATGTGGCACATATACACCATGGAATACTATGCAGCCATCAAAAAGGATGAGTTCGTGTCCTTTGTAGGGACATGGATGCAGCTGGAAACCATCATTCTCAGCAAACTATCACAAGGACAGAAAACCAAATAGCACATGTTCTCACTCATAGGTGGGTATTGAGCAATGAGATCACTTGGACACAGGAAGGGGAACATCACACACTGGGTCCTATTATGGGGGGGGTGGGGGAGGGATAGCATTAGGAGATATACCTAACGTAACTGACGAGTTAATGGGTGTAGCACACCAACATGGCACATGTATACATATGTAACAAACCTGCATGTTGTGCACATGTACCCTAGAACTTAAAGTATAATAAAATAAATAAATAAATTTAAAAGCTTTATTCTTTTCTTTTTTTCCCCATGTTTCTTGGCTGGAAGTCAATGGATATTGTCCAGAGTTGAAACATTATTTTGCAAGGGCCTTTGAAAACAGTATGCTGAGAATAGATAGGGCTCAAGGACAGTATCTCCAATTGAACTTTTAATGAACTCCCGTAGGCGCCAAGAAGGCGGGCAGATAAGGAAGAGCATAGAAACAAGGAACTGAGTAGAAGGTTACATGTGGGAAAAGAAAGTTTGTTTTGCATTGCATTCTTTCTGCTGACGTGGGTTTATGGAGTATAAATAAAGTGAGGCAGAGGCTCTGAGTGCGGCCGCCATGTTCTCTGTGTGTCTTTGTCTTTTGTGTGTTCTTTCATTCTCCACCACCCCCGGCACGGACCCCAACAAGTGGCGCAGCGAGCAGGGTCAGCACGGGTGAGTAGGGGAGAACAAGAAGGGGAACCCCCTAGGGGCGGGTAAGGCCCAGATATTGTTAAGGGGAACCTTCTTAAGCTTTCATTATGGGGAACTCCATCTCTCTGGCCTCAGAATATTTACGGCTGTTTCAAGGACTGTTGCTGTCTATAGGAGTGGAAGTAAAAGAAAAAGACTTTGAAGCGATTGTTTGCCCATGTTGAACAACATTGTTACTGGTTTCAGTATCAGACTAAAGTGCAGCTGAATCACAGAGAATGGTTACAGGTAGAAAAAGCTCTGCTTAGAGCTCTCCAGTTAGGGGATATTATGCCTCTAAGATTGTGGACCTTGTGTGACTCTATCACTCAGACATTAGAGTTACTTGAGACTGATTCAGAGTGTGGTAATGTAGCCACAGGAGGAAAGGTATCTGAGGATTTGGAAAAAAAAAAAAAAATCTGAAATGGAGCCCATTTGTGCCAGGATAACAGAGGATGGGGGGGGGGTAGCAAAAGGGGGAGAAGAGAAAAAGCCAGCTCTTCCTTCTTCTAAGGGAAATTCTGACATGCAGTGTATTATGGAAATGCTTCAACAAATATTACAGATATATTCTTCTAATTCACCTTTGAGAGTTTTCCCTGTTTCTTTTCCTTCTGCCCTGTTAAAAGAGGATTTTCCAGAGCCTCCAACCCCCCGGCTTCCTTATCTTTACCTTTGTTTGGCAAAGTTGAAGCCCTGTTCACATCAGACATACTTTAAATTTATACTAAACACCTGTTTAATATGTCAAAACCAGTGTATATGTATATCTTATTGTTTGTTAAAATATTATGAGTATTTCAATAGTCAATAAATAAGCACATTAATATTAACTATTAATATTAATATAGTATTAATAACCCCAGCTAGGAAATTGTTATGTTATAGGGGTGCATAGGTTCCACCAATTTACACTCCAAACAGAAGTTGAGTATTCGAGTTGCTTAACACATTAACTACCTCTTGATATTTTCTGTGTTTTTAAATTTTAACCATTGTATTGTGTATGTAATGATTCTCAATTTGGTATTAATATACATATTTCCTAGTGAGTAATGATGTTAGACATATAGGTTTATTGTCATTTCTTTGTTCTGCTACTTTTGGTTGGGTTATTTACCTTTTCCTATTAATATGTTGGGATTCTTTATATTTGGGGATATGAGTATTATTATATATTATATATACTTTTAATTTAAAAAAAAATTTTTTTTAAGGAGCTGGATCTGTTTCCAATTATTTGTGCTTCTTTTGCTCCTAATGCTCAGTTTTCAAATGGTGGCAATAATGTCCAATTTAATGCCTTACAAATTAAATTTTTAAAAGAAAGGAAAGCTGCCATTTCTAACTATGGACCTCAATCTCCTTTTATCCTTGGTCTTCTTGATGTTTTTTCATCAGAAAATTTGATAATTCCTATAGACTGGAAGACTTTGAGGGAAGGCTTTTCTTGATCGTTCTCAGTGGTTACAATTGCACAGCTAGTAAATGAACAAGGCACATGTACAGGCTAGGAAAAATGTTATGTGTTATCCCCCTGGACCCACTGAGGAACAACTCACAGGCACGGGCCAGTATGCTACTCTTAATGCTCAGGCTGGTCTAGATGATGTTGCCTTTACTCAAATCAAGACTTTGTTTTTAAGGGCCTGAAATAAGGTAGAGATAACAGGAAAATGTTCCCTTTCCTCTGTGAAGATTTTACAGGGCACAAATGAACTATATCCAGATTTCATGGCCCGTCTTCAGGATGCTGTCTTCAAAATTCTGGGTGCTGGCCTTGCTTCAAAAATTTTGTTACAAACATTGTCTTTTAAAAATGCTTATGCTGACTGTTAAAAATTGTTAAAATCGTTAAAGGCCAATGGGGCCAATTTAGATAAATATATTAAAACTTGTGTTAGTGTTGGAGGGGCTATTTATAATGCTCAATTATTTGCTGGAGCTTTGTCTAAAGCCTTAAAAGGAAATAACAAACAAGGTGTTTGCTTTCAGTGTGATAAACCTAGACATTTCAAAAAAGAATGTCATAAAAATTGAACACTTTTATCCCTCAAGGCAGAAAGCTGCCTTCAGAGGTGTACAAATGTTGTGGTAAAGGTCGACATTGGACAAATAAACGTCGTTCCAAAACTGATAAAAGTGGAAATTTACTGTCTCCTCTCCTGGGAAATGGGAGCCGGGGCCCACAGGCTTGGGGCCCCAACAATTACAATACAAGTCTACTACAATATTCAGTGAGCAATGGCCTACAACATTAAGGAATAAATTCAAGTCCTCCTTAAGGATCCCACACCTTACCCCAGTTTCTCGCTTTATGCGGCAACTAAGTAGAGCGCCGCTGCTGACTTAGTTATTACTCAACCTTATACCTTGTCTTCTAATAGAGGAGTATATAAATTAGCTATTAGAGTGTGTGACCCTTTGCCAAAAGGACATGTAGGACTTTTGTTAGGTCAAAACAACAGTGCTATACGGAAGTTAATGATGATTCCAGAAATCATTGATCTTGATGTTACTAATAAAATTCTTATTATGGTACAAGTTTCACAATTTATACGCCTAGAGGCAGGGGAACATATTCTCAATAGGGAGGGTTTGGTAGCACAGAAAAAACTGTTTTTTGGGAAACTTTAGTTTCTAATCAAAAGCCTTTATGTTCATTGCATATTAATGGAATAGTTTTTAAAGGGTTAATTGATATGGGGGTGAATATGTCTATTATTTGTTTAAATTAGTGGCCTATACAATGGTCAACAAGGTCAAGTGTTTTTTTATATTATTCCTATCAATATTAATCTTTGGGGACAAAATCTTTCATAACAATTTGGTGCTTTTTTAAACATTCTTCATATTTCCTCAGCTGCCAAAAATATGATGTTCAAAATGGGCTACAATCCTTTAAACTCATAGCCACTGTTCACCAGCCTCAAGTTTTATAATTAAGGTGTAAAACGACCACTCCTCTTTAGGTGAAACAGTGGCCATTATCTAAAGAAATACTTAGGACTTTAAAAGAGTAAGTCAAAAAACAAATGGCCGAGAGGAATCTAAAGCCACATACTTCTGCATGGAATTCCCGTCTTTGTCTTGTCTTAAAACTATAAATGTTTACATTCAACCTAGGGAAAGTTTACAGCCCGGTCTTCCTAATCCTGCCCTTATCCCACAAAGTTAAAACCAGAGAAAAGCAGCAAGATGCTTTTGTATCATTACAAACACAGCTTTCTTTCTACTCACTTAATATTGCCACAGAAAAAATTTAACTGGATTTTCTTATTCAATATTTAGGTTATACCTTGGGGGCACAAAATATTCGACCCCAAAAAATTCAAATTCGACGTGATCATTTAAAAACATTAAATGATTTTCAAAAGCTTCTAGAAGACATTAATTGGATGCGTCCTGTTTTAGGAATACCAACATATCAGTTATAACATCTTTTTTCTATTCTAGAAGGAGACAGTCACTTGGACAACTCACGCCATTTAACTCCTTTGGCTTTACAGGAACTCCAGCTTGTTGAAGAGCAACTTCAAAAGGCCCTTCCTTTTGTTTATTTCTTACTTTACCTTCTCCCACAGGAATGATTCATCAAACTAGTCGACCACTAAAATGGATCTTTTTGTCCAATAAAATATCTAAACGCTTGGCTACTTATATCGATCGTTTAGCTGAACTGATCATCAAAGGACGGCATCACTGTCGACAACTTTGGGGAGGAGATCCTTCCTTAATTATCTCTCAATTCACTCATAGTCAGATCACTTATCTTCTTGCAACTTCTGATTCTTGGTAAGTTGCTTGCACTTCTTTTGTTGGACAATTTTCTACCCAATATCCTAAGTCTCCGATCTTTTCATTTTTTAGGCAACATTCTGTGTTGCCTTTCTCACCAATTTCTGTATTTCCTGTTCAAGGTCCTACCTTTTTTACTGATGCTAGTAGCAATGATAAGGCTGGATATTGGAGTGTTCATCAATCTCGAGTTACAGTTTATCCTTATCCCTCGGTGCAACAGGGAGAATTGTTTGCTGTTCTGATGATCTTACTTGATTTCCCTACTACTGGTTGTAACATTGTTAGTGATTCTCAATACGCTGTTTATGTTACTTCTTATATTTCTCAGACCACTTTACCTCTTTGTGCTACTTCTTCTCTTCAAAAACTCTTTTCCTTGTTATCTTCTACTTTGAGCCAACGTCGAGCTCCTTTATTCATCACTCATCTTCGTTCTCATTCTCAACTTCCTGGGCCATTAGTTCATGGTAATACTAAGATTGATTCGCTTTTAATAGGCCATCTACATGCTGCAGAACAAAAATATACTCTACATCACACTAATAGTTCTGGCCTTCAACGACGATTTCATTTAACTTATAAACAAGCTCGTTCTCTTATTCGAGCTTGTCCTTCCTGTGCTCCTTTGAGCATTCCATCCTGGGGTTAATCCATGAGATGTCCCTTCTTTTGGACAATTAAAGTATGTTCATCATACCATTGATACCTTTTCTCATTTTCAATGGGCCACTCCGTTGCCATCTGAGAAAGCTGATTCTTTTATTACACATCTCTTAGCTTGTTTCGCCATCATGGGCATTCCTCTTATACTTAAAACTAATAATGCCCCTGCCTATGTCTCTCGTAAATTACAAGTTTTCTTACAGCAGTACAATATTCAACATATCATCCGTATCCCGGGCAACAGTCAAGGTCAAGCCATCATTGAGCGTGCAAATTTAACTTTAAAAACTTAACTATTAAAACAAAACAAAAAGGGGGAAATGAGCCCCCCAGAAACCAGATTTTGAAACCAGATTTTGAAGGTTCTTTTTACCTTAATTTTTTTGAATCAATGGAGACAATTGCAAGATTCCCCTGCCGTAACCCATCTTTCCTCACCTCCCTCGGTGATAGTCCCCGCTGACAGTTTAAAGGTTTGGTATCCTAATGAAGAAGGTAAGTATGTTCAAGGGCAAGTTCTAAAACAGGGACGGGGCTATGCTCTTGTCCTTACAGGGAGCGGACCTGAGTGGTTTCCTACAAGATGATTGAAACCCTGTTGAAAAGAAAACTGGATTCAACATGCATTTCTTCCTTTGTTGGATGTGCCTTGGTGGGGGACTTATTTCTCTTAGTGAGGCTTTGTATGAATATTGGACTTATATTCCCTTTCTGCCCTTGTATCAGGGAGTCGCCTGGGGGGAGGCGGAAATTAAGGTTTTCACCAATGACACTACTTGGATGCCGTCCCCCTATATAGACAAGGATAATATAGAATGGGAAACAGGAATTATAAACAACACATATCAATTTGGAGTGGAAGGAGTTCCAATATGTATGGGAAATAGTTCTCATTGTCTCTGAAAATCGCATGAAGCCTGGGCTGTTCGTTATAATCATAGTCATGTGGCTGCTAATACTGTTATTATTGTAACTAGAAGCTTTCAGTATAATCATACTGTATATAGTAATGAAACTATTCCTAGTTCTTTACCTTTTTGTCCTATTCCAGAGGTTTCTCCTAATATTAAGGTGCTGGAGTGACAAAAATGTCGGGGAACTAAACCCCAGATTTTATTAGAATACAATGGAATGTAAATAACTGATTGGAGTGTGCACGGTGATTTTCAAATAAAATTTAGTCACATACCTTTGAAATGACACTGGGTAAATAAAAGTATTGCCGCTAACAGTAATGAAAACTTGGTATGGCGTGAAGGAGGCCTGAAGTACAGAGTCATCTTTGGAAGTTGTTAGCTGCAGGCGATGCCATTAGCACTTTTGTGGGGAATATGTCCCTTAATCTTTACAACCCAACTAACTCCTTTCATATTCAGTTATATTGAAATACCTCCTGATATATTATTGCTTGTGTCCATAAGCCCTACCTATTATTAGCAGGGAATTTGACATGGGATAATGATACGGGGATTGTTAATTATACAGATATGTGTACATTTTTGTCTTGCCTCAATCATTCCTGGTGGCACAACTTTACTGGGGATAATTACATCCTCAGGGCTTGTAAGTAAATTTGGCTACCTGTTAACCTTACGCGACCATGGGGGGCATCACCTCTTGAAACTTATATTTGGACTTTTCTTCAGCGAACCCGCCGTGCCCTTGGACTTATAATTGCCTCGGTGATGAGTCTTGTTGCCATCACCTCCACTGCGACCGTAGCAGGACTCGCTCTTCATCAAAGCATACAAAATGCTGAATTTATGCAGCAATGGCAGGAACAATCTCACCGGTTATGGCTTCAACAACGAAACATTGACTCTCAACTTGCTGAAAGATTGGACAACATGGAGCAAGCATTGACATGGCTTGGAGATCAGCTCACTGTACTCAGTACTCGGGATGACATTACAATGTGATTGGAACTCCACTCAATTTTGTGTAACGCCTGTACCTTTTAACATCTCTCAATATTGGACTGTAATCTGAAAATTATTAGTAGGCCATAAAAATATTAGTTTGGACATCCAAGAGCTCATTCAGAACATTTCCAAAGCATTTTGACAACAATTACATGTGTTGTCTGGAACCGTAACCCTGCAGAGCTGGGTCAGCGCCTTGCTGCCTTTAACCCATGGACCCAGATGAAAACATGGATTTCTACAATCTCTGGAAGTATATTGCTTTGGGCACTTGGATTGAGTCTACTTCTTTTGGTGATTCGATGCTCCCTCCGTCGCCTCCAAAAACAAAAGAAAACACAGGAACAAATATGGGCTACCTTTTTAGGATTGAGGCAAAACAAAAACAAAAAGGGGGAAATGCAGGGGCCTTTGAAAACAGTATGCTGAGAATAGATAGGGCTCAAGGACAGTATCTCCAATTGAACTTTTAATGAACTCCCGTAGGCGCCAAGAAGGCGGGCAGATAAGGAAGAGCATAGAAACAAGGAACTGAGTAGAAGGTTACATGTGGGAAAAGAAAGTTTGTTTTGCATTGCATTCTTTCTGCTGACGTGGGGTTTATGGAGTATAAATAAAGTGAGGCGGAGGCTCTGAGTGTGGCCGCCATGTTCTCTGTGTGTCTTTGTCTTTTGTGTGTTCTTTCATTCTCCACCACCCCCGGCACGGACCCCAACATTATTTATTTATGTAGTTATTTTTTGAGACAGAGTCTTGCTCTGTTACCTAGGCTGGAGTGCAGTGGCGCAATCTCGGGTCACTGCAACCTCCGCCTCCTGGGTTCAAGTGATTCTCATGTCTCATGTCTCAGTAGCTAGGACTACATGTGTGTGCCACCACTCCCCTAATTTTTTGTATTTTTAGTAGAGATGGGTTTTCACCATGTTGGCCAGACTGGTCTTGAACTCCTGGCCTCAAGTGAAGCACCCGCCTTGGCCCCCCAAAGTGCTGGGATTACAGGTGGGAACCACCGTGTCTGGCCCTATATTTTAATATTTAGGTAATTTAGAAAATTTTCTGAATTCTCTTGAGACATCCTTTTTGATCAATGGGTTGCTTAGAAGGGTGTTACTTAATTTCCAAAATGTTTGGAATTTTCCAAATACCCTCGTTATTAATTTCTAATTTAATTCTCTTAAGGTCAAAGAATAAAGTCTGTGCTTTCTGTTGTTTTAAATTGGCTATAGTTTGTTTATGGTCCAGAAGATCAGTAGGTAACTTTTTCTGTAAAGGGTCAGTAGTAAATACTTTTGGTTTTAGGGCCATATGGTCTCTCTTGCACTATTCATCTCTGCCTTTGTGACACAAAAATAGCCACAGACAATACACAAACAAATTGGCATGGTTGTGTCTCAATAAGACTAATTTACAAAAATAAATGGTGGGTGAAATTTTGTCCACAGGTTATAGTTCGCTAATCTCTGGTCTACCTTGGTGAATGTTCCACACTCACTTGAAAAGAATGTATATTCTCTTATTGTTGGACAGAATACTTCATAAATATTAATTAGGTCAAGTTGACAGATAGCATTCAGATCTTCTTTTTTTTTGTTCAGAGTCACTTTATTTGAAAGGCTCTGTACATATCTTTGCATACCACAAACAACAAAAACAAATTATCATAAATTGGAGAATTAAAAATAAAGCATATTGATACAATATTTGAAATATGAAAGATCTTGAAAAGTCATATTTGGTAATACATTTCAGACATGACAGGCAAAAGTTTGCTATTTTGAAAAAGAATGAGAAAAAAGGGTGGAAGAGATTTTATGTATTTCTTTCTTCTTCTGTCCAAAATCTAGTTCTTTTGTTCACTATTTTCACTGCTATAATTTAATTAAAAAGTATGTAATCATCTAAAAATTTCTGGTATAATGCTATTAAAAATACACAGAGATCATGTTTTCACATATGTGATATTTTCACATATTATATAATATGAAAACCTATCATTTTCAAAATTAGTCTTCCCTTTTATAGACTGACACCTGCCACAAATTATTTATTTTTAGAAGATATTTCCTTTAAATACACTAGTAAACTATCAGATCACTACATTTCACAGTCTATTATACACAACTGATAACATCAGAACCTAGAAACTGAATTGGCAGAAGCAATGGTTAAATCTAGACGTAACTAAGAAAAAACAAAATTAAGCTCCCAGGAAAAAGCTAAGAGAGGTACTCTGGGCGTTTCTGACACGATTTGTCATAATGTTAAAATAACATTTCTTTGTAGATAATAGTAACTATATGTAATATTTCTGCCATACAAATGACCTAGAGATTGAATTATAACTTGTTACTTTGTATAAAAGATAAGTCCTTTCCAACCAGTATTTAGTTGATGAAGAATAGTGTTCATGGAACTTGGGTCAAATATGGTTGTTCATAAAATAAATCCATTTTTATCTTTTCTAGAATATTTTTTTTCTCTCAAAAAACAAAGAAGGGACTGAGCAGCTATAAAATGTCCACTTTTCTGGTTGTTCAGGTCTTCTTAATTCTTGCTGATTTTCTACTTCTATTAATTATCAAGAGGTGCTTTGATGTCTCCAAGTATAATTGTAGATTTGTCCATTCTTCCTTTTAGTTGCATCAGTTTTCGAGTCATGTATTTTGAAGCTGTATGGTTTTGCACTTACATACCTGGATTGTTTTGTTATGTGTTCTTGGTGTGTTTGTTCTCTTTCTCCCCGGTAATGTTCCTTGTTCTGAAGCCTGCTTTGATAACAATATAGCCATTCTTGCATTCTTTTTATTAGTGTACATTGATGGTTTGTCATTTTCTATTCTTTTATTTTTAGCCTATCTATATAATAATATTTATAGTAAGCTGCTTGTAGACTTTAATTGTATCTCCCAATTTTTGATACTTTTTTTCATATTTAAGTAGTTCAAAATATTTTCTGAATTCTCTTGAGACTTTTTGATCAATCGGTTATTTAGAAGGGTGTTATTTAACTTCCTTCCTTCCTTCCTTCCTGCCTGCCTGCCTGCCTGCCGGCCTGCCTGCCTTCCTTTCTCTCTCTCTCCCCCCCCTTCTCTTTCTTTCTTTCTTTGCAGAATCTTGCTCTGTTGCCCAGGCTGGAGTGCAGTGGCATGATCTTGGCTCACTGCAGCCTCCACCTCCCAGGGTCAAGCTATTCTCCTGCCTTAGCTTCCTGAGTAACTGGGATTATGGGTACGTGCCACCAAGCCCAGTTAATCTTTGTATTTTTAGTAGAGAATGGGTTTTGACATGTTGGCCAGGCTGGTCTTGAACTCCTGACTTCAATTGATCCACCCACCTTGGCCTCCCAAAGTGCTGGGAGTACAGGCATGAACCACTGTGCCTGGCCTTAATTTTCAGTTATACAGAGCTTTTAGGTCATCTTTTTTGTATTCCCACTCTGACAATTTCTATCTTTTAATTAGCATGTTGAGACCATTTATATTCAATGAAATTATCAATATGGCTACATTTAGGTTTACTTTTTTATTATTTTATAATTTCTTCCCTCTGGTTTTTGTTTCTCTATTTACCATTCTTCACCATGCTTTATATTACAGGTATACCATGCCTTCAGCAAGTCATAATCTTTTTGCTGGTGGAAGATTACATTGAATCTGTAGATCACTTTGGGTAGTATGAACATTTTGATATTGATTCTATAATCCATAAACACAAGATATCTTTCCATTTATTTGTGGTTTCTTTTTCTTCCACTTCTTTCACTAATGTTTTAAAGTTTTCAGTATACAGATCTTTCATCTTCTTGGTTAAATTTATTCCTAAGTATTTTCTTCTTTTTGATGCTATTGTAAATTGAATTGCTTTATTAATTTCTTTTTTGAATAGTTAATTGTTAATGTATAAAAATGCAACTTATTTTTGTATGTTGATTTTCTGTTTTGTAACTTTAGTGAATTCACTTGTTAGTTCTAACAGTTTTTTTGTGTTTGGAGTCTTTAAAGTTTTCTATATATGGCCATGTCATCTGCAAAGAGAGAAAATTTTATTTCTTCTTTTCTAATTTGGATAGCTTTTATTTCTTTTTCTTTCCTAATTTCTCTGGCTAGGACTTCCAGTGCAATGTTGAATATAAGTGGTGGGAGTTGGCACCCTCATCTTGTTCCTGATCCCAGAGGAAAGGCTCCCAACTTTTCACTATTGAATAAATGTTAGCTGTAGACTTGTGATATATGACCTTATTGTGTGGAAGTACGTTATTGCTAAACGCAATTTGTTCGGAGTTTTTGTCATAGAAGCATACTGATTTTTTTTTTCAAATGCTTTTTCTGCATCTATTGAGATGATCATACACTTTTAATCCTTCATTTTGTTATTGTGGTGCATCACATTTAGTGAGTTACATATGTTGAACCATCCTTGCATCATAGATATAAATCTCATTTGATTATAGTGTAGGATTCTTTTAATGTGCTGTTTAATTCAATCTGTAGCTGTTCTGTTAGAGGATTTTTGCATTTATGTTCATCAGGAATATTGACTTGTAATCTTTTCTTATAGTGTCTTTGTCTGACTTCGGCATCAGGATAGTACTAGCCTTATAAAAATCCATTTGTAAGTTTTCCCTCCTGTTTGATTTTTTTGGGAGAGCTTGAGAATGATTGGTATTCATTCCTCTTTCAATGCTTAATAGAATTCACCAGTGAAGCCGTCTATTATTGGGCTTTTCTTCGATGGGAGATTTTTTATTCCTGGTTTAATCTCATTACTCATCATTGATATGTTCAGATTTTCTATTTCTTTTTGATTCAGACTTGATAGGTTATGTACATATATATGTGTGTATATATATGTACACACACATACATATTTAGGATTTATCCATTTCTTCTATACTATTCAGTTTTTTGGTGTATAATTGTTTCTTGTAGTCTCTTACAATCTTTTGTATTTCTGTAGTATTTGTCATAATGGCTCTTCTTTCATTACTGTTTTTTTTTTTTTTACTTTTGTTTCTTTTTTCTTAGTCTAGCTGAATTTTTAAAATCTTCTCAAAAAAAAAACCTTTTAGTTTTATTGATCTTTTATATTGCTTTCTAGTCTCTATTTAACTTATTTCTGCTTGGTTCTTTCTTCTACCACCTTTGGGCTTAGTTTGGTCTTCTCTTTCTAGTTCCTTGAAGTGTAACATTAAGTTGTTTACTTGAGTTCTTTCTTTTTAATGTAGGCATTAACTGCCATGAACTTCCCTCTTACAACTGCTTTTGCTGCATCCCATAAGTTTTAGTATGTTTGTTTCCATTTGTGCTTGTCTCAAGATATTTTAAAATTTCCCCTTTGATTTCTTTTTTCACCCATTAGTTGTTCAGGAATACATTATTTAAATTCCACATATTTTTAAATTTCTTGTTATTAATTTCTATTTTCATACCATTGTGATCAGAAAAGATACTTGGTATGATTTCAATTTTCTAACATATTTAATTACTTCTTTCGTTGCCAACATATGATCTATCCCAGAGAATGTTTCACGTGAACTCAAGACAAATGTGTACATGCTTCTGTTGGAGAGAGTGTTTTGTATATATCTGTTAGGTCCATTTGATCTAAAGTGTAGTATAAGTCCAATATTTCCTCATTGATTATATGAATGATCTATCAATTGTTGAAAGTGAGGTATTGAAGTCCTCCACTATTATTATTTTACTGTCTATTCCTCCCTTCAGATCTATTAGTATGCGTTTTATGTATTTAGGCACTCTGATGTTGGGTGCGTATATATTTATAATTGTTAATATCTTCTTAATGTATTGATTCCTTTGTCATTAAAAATTGCCTTCTTGGTTTCTTTTTACAGTTTTGACTTAAAGTCTATTTTGACATAAGTATAGCTACGTTTGCTGTATTTTCCTTTCCATTTTCATGGAATATATTTTTCCATCCCTTTGCTTTCAGTCTATACATGTCCTTGAAGCTGAAGTGAGTATCTTGTAAACAGCATATAGTTAGGTTTTTTAAAAATCCATTCAGGATGGCTCATCCCTGTAATCTCAGCACTTTGAGAAGCTGAGGCAGGCAGATCACTTGAGGTCAGGAGCTTGAGACCAGCTTGACCAACATGGGGAAATGTGTCTGTACTAAAAATACAAAAAATTAGCCAGGTGTGGTAGTGTGCACCTGTAGTCCCAGCTATTTGGAAGCCTGAGGCAGGAGAATCACTCAAACCTGGGAGGCAGAGATTGCAGTGAGCTGAGATTGTGCCACTGCCCTCCAGGCTGGGTGACAGAGTGAGACTCCATTTCAAAAACAAACAAACAAACAAACAAACAAACCCACCCCATTCAACCACTCTATTTTGGTTAGAGAATTTAATCTATTTACTTTCAAGGTAATTGTCAATAGGTAAGAACTTCCTATTGCCATTTTGTTAGATCCTTCCTTCCTTCCTTCCTTCCTTCCTTCCTTCCTTCCTTCCTTCCTTCCTTTCCTTCCTTCCTTCCTTCCTTCCTTCCTTCCTTCCTTTTCTTTTTCTTTCTTTCTTTCTTTCTTTCTTTCTTTCTTTCTTTCTTTCTTTCTTTCTTTCTTTCTTTCTTTTCTTCTTTCTTTTTTCTTTTTTTTTTTTGGCTTATTTTGAGTCTTCTTTTGTGATTTGATGATTTATTGTAGTGGTATGCTTTGATTTTTTTCTTTGTCTGTTATATATCTACTGTAGGTTTTTGTTTTGTGGTCACCATGATGTGTATATGTAATGTTTTATAGGTATAAGGATATGTTTTAAGCTGATAACTCCTTAAATTCCATTGCATAGAAAAACTACACTTTTCCTGCTCCCTACATGTTATGTTTTTCATTTTATGATTTATATCTTTTAAGCCATTATTTCTTCAAATTTTTTTTCTGTGCCAATCTCTCACTCATCTTTTTCTGGGATTTCAGTGATATGAATATTAGACTTTTGAATATTTTAAATATTTTCCCTCTGAATTCTTCAGATTGAATAATTTTTATTGATCTATACTTGCTTGTTGACTCTTCTGTCATCTCCCTTGAGTCCATCCAGTAAATTTTATATTTCAGATATTATATTTTTTAGTTCTAAAATCACCATTTGGTTCTGTGTTTGTAGCTCCTGCTTCTCTACTGAGCACTTCTATTGTTATATCCATTTCAAAAGTGGTTCCTTCTAGAAGCACAATTATAGTAGCTGCTCTAAATTCTTTGTCTGATTCTCATATCTGGGTCATCTCAGGATTGATACCTGTTGATTTTGTTTTCCCTTATGAGTGGTTAGATGTTTTTGGTGCTATGTTTGTCAAATAATTTTAGATTTTATTGACAATTTGAGTATTATATGGGAAGACCGTAGGTCCTAAGAAAGTCCTCTGGGGAAGGTTATTTTTTGATTGTTGTTATTTTGCTTTTGTAGATACTCAATTTTGTTAGGTTCAGGCTGCAAGTTTTAGCTCACCTTTCTGGATGCTGGTTCCAATGTTAGTTACATTTTCAAGGCCTTTGCTGTGCTGCTTTGGGTCTGTCTGTACATGTGCTACTCAGAGATAACTCCAGTATGTCTTTAGCCACAGAATTAGAAGATTTCCTTCTCCATCTCTTTCCTCTCAAGTATTTCCTTCCCCCAAACTCTCTGACTTCCAATGGCTTTTTTTCCTAGTTATGTGGTCACTAGAAAGATAAGATTTAACTTGAAACTATAGTGACCATAATACCCATAATTCCCCATGATTAGGGCTGCCTTCAGGGCAAAGTGGTAGAGAAAAGAGAGAGGAAGATAAAAATAAAAGTGATTCATCTACGCTTTTTGTACTACAGGATTTCCTTTTGGTTTCTTTCTAGTTCCTCTGGCCCGAAATCTGGTTTTCCCTCAAGGTGTTAGGTACTGGAGCCATTGTTGCCACCATATTGTAGGTTCATGGCTGGGCTGCCCTTGGTGTAGAACTGGGGAAAAATAGAAAAACTGATGGGAATTTTCTACCCTTCCCATTTTTCCCAGTCCTCTTTTTATGGGGACCTCTTTTCTGGGCCCTCTGATCAGAAATACTCTTAGAGCTTTTACTGCTTGGTTCCATGATGGAACCACTCTTGAGTCAAAGTGGGAAAACAAAAGAAGAAAAATACTAAGGAAATTCACCTGTGAATGGATTTTTCTTCAAGTTTAGCTTCTCCTTCCTAATCTGCTTGCATTCTTAATTTTTTAGAGCTCTCAACTAGTTACAGTTTATGTTTTGTTCACAATTTTCAGTTGTAGTATGTGAGAGATAGTGACTGTAGTGGACTTGTTCTATCTTGGCTAGCAATGGGAGTTCTCTGTATCTATGCACGTTTGTATTGATTCTTCATAACTCACAGCGCCTGTCACCTAGGTGATGAGAAAAACTTACATATTGAGTGAAAGGATGAATGAACAAAGGAATGACAAAATAAGAATATGAAAAAAATAAAGGAAGGAGGAAAGAAAATGAATAGATGGATGGGCAAGGAACATGTGGTTCCTACAGGTGTGTCAGTCTTTAGGCATGATTCTACTTTATGGTCAGCAGATGGCAGTAGAAGACAGTGCCCACTCAGTGATTTTTTAAAAAAAATGTATTGAACACTTATTGACAGTCTACTATGGGCAAGGCCCTTTATTAGGAACGGAGAGGGGTGAAGTGGGGAGGAGGATGGGGTCCAAAGAAAAATAAGAGTCAATTTCTGGCCTTTAACAATTCACAAGTTGACAAGTACAGAAAGATTAACCAAATTATGGACATATATGCCATATAACTAAATTACGGACATAACGGGGTGAGAGTCCATAGCCTCTACATTCATGAGGTCATGGCCCTGTCTGCAGGCTGAGAACTAGGTGGTTGGGCAGATTTTAGCTGCAGTACACTGTTCTTTGTTGGTGGGGTGGCCAGCCACTGCTGGATCAAAAGCCAAAGACTCAATTGCTTCTAGGTTCGCAGACAGAAGCTGAGTGACTACTGTAGCCTGCTTGTAGTAGTCACTTGACCCTCCGAAGGGCCTGGATGGACTCAGTTTGTTCTCATGTGGGGATGTGGGCCCAGTGTTACCAGATCTTCCATTTCTCATGACAAATCAAAAATATAAACTGATATGAAATTTCCTGATTTGTAAATGCTGGCACTAATTCACAGTTTACAGAGCACTGAGTGAGTCAGTCAAAACACATCTATGGGCTTAGAGTTGGCTCTTGAACCATCATCACTTCATGGTCTCTATTCCAGAGAGTCATCTATGAGTTCCTTTCAAGGTCTCTGCCATGGATGAGATCCAGACCAAAGTGTCCCTCCTTTCCCCGCCCCCTTCATTCCCCATTCCTTATGTACAGCGATTCCCTTAAGAGAGTGACACTTATCAGCCTTTCTCCATGCCAGTGAGCCCTCCTGATCTCTCCTCCAGGAAGGAGCCACCAGGCTGGCCAGTCAGGGCAGGTGGCTGGGTTTCAAGCACTCCATTTCTGGTGTCCTTATTACATCTCAGATACATCAGTTTGAGCACGACCCTAAATGTTCATTGATGTGCAGAAAATATTCAGAAATTATTTTGATTTTAAAGGTTAATTTTCTTTTTAAATCTATTTAAAATTTCCCTCAAACATTTAGGTTACATTTAAAATATTATTATTCTATTTACATGTCTACATACATACTTTATTAATTGTTTACTTGTTTCTTATTTTTTAATAGTTAGATCTGAAGGAGAATTTAGATTTTGAGTTTCTCTTGCTGATTCCTTATTACAACTATCCAGGACAAAGAAAAAGGATGAATAGTACTCCACGTTCCTTAAGGCCATGGAAGCTGGGAATCTGGTCCAAGGGCACTAGGGTGCCTGAGAAATGCAATACCAAGAGGCACAGAATGTCGACTCAGGAAGGAGGTAGGATGTTTCTTTCCCTCTTTCTCTCCTCCAGTGATCAGTACTCCAGGTGGCATAGCAAAAGTCAGAAAAGTACAGCAGTTGCAAGGGCGTGTCTCTCTGAGGTTCAGCCTCAACTCTTCCGCTAAGCAGAGATGTCACTTTGGACACATTGCCTAGCCTCTCCATGCCTGAGTTTTCCTTCTGTGAAGTGGGAGTGTTCACATATCTCTGGGAGGTGTGGGGAAAGGGAAGATGTTGATCAAAGGGTATAAATATTCAGTTAGATTAGAGGAATATATTTTAGTGTTCTATTGCACTGCATGATGACCATAGCTTATAATATGTTATTATATATTTCAAAATTACTAAAAGAATAGATTTTTAATGTTCTCATTACAAAAAAAGATAAGTTGGTGAAGCGATTGATATTTTAATTAGCTTGATTGAGTCTTTCTACAATGTATACATAGAAGAAAACATCACATTGTACCCCATAGATTTACACAATTACATATATTATCTCATAGAGCTATTCTGAAGATTAAGTAAAATGTCTGGCCTAATATAAACAGGAGGTAAACAGATAGGTATTTATTTATTGTTTCTTTCATATAAATGTTGACATCAGATTTATTTGTTAAGACCAACTGTAGACAAGATGGTGAGAACCAGCAAGATGTCCTCAGGAATTCCAGCTTCACTTATCCCACAGGGCTGACTGTGGCCCCTTCAGAAGTCCAGATACTTTTTATTCTCATTTCCTTTCCAGTCTCAATGTGAACTCTTAGCAAAGAACTGGATCCTTCTCAATCAGCTATTTCCTTCCTATAGTGCTAGGGTTTCAGAGAGGCAGAAGAAGAATAGATGGGTGAGGGCCTCATCCCAGAAAGCCTAGGGCCTCATCCCAGAAATCCTAGGGCCAGGCCTCTTCTGGGAGCATCAGATGCCTACAAGGTATTTATGGACTGACATCTGTGAGTGTGTCTGTTTTCTTAGTGTTGGTGTCGGGTGTGTAGAATTTGAAAGTGAATGGCAACTCTAGTGTCTTGTGTGTTACGAGCTTTCAACAGGTGGCAGAAGAGTGCTGTGAAGAGAAGTCACAAGGATTCACAATCACTCTCCAAAATAGTAGGAAGTCAAGCAAAAAAGGGTGGTTTGTTGAGAACAGTTGCGATGATTCTGAAAGCAACTCATTAGGGTAGGCAAGTTAAGCTCCAATATGAATTCATTTAGAAACTAGAAAAACAAGAAGAGACCAGTCTTCCAGATGAAAGGAGATTCTGTGTGAAAGGAGAGACTTCTAGAAGTGTGGATGGCAAACTATCCCAAAAGCCTGAGTGGTAGGGTAACATGAATGGACTTCATTTAGTTTGATTACCTGCAAGTTCAAATGTGGGTATGAAATGTAGGATCAGCTCATAGGGTGGCAGAGGAGTTGGTTACCTATACGATTTAATTGGAGAATTCCTGAATCTATTTTCTTCCACCCAGTTTCACTATTATGGTTTATCTGGGGTCAGCCTTTTCTCTAAAAGGTCACTATTATAATGCAGGTACAGGACACCCCTCCAGCCCCTTAATGACAAAATATTAACTCTTACTAACTGATATTAATTCTTCTGATTAGTTTATGTCACTTGGAAGAGTGAATTGTCCCAAGGAAAGAATGGAGAACAGGCTAGACCTTGATATTGCTAAAGCTAGTGCTGCACTCATGGCTAGGCCTGTGTTCTTGTGTTGAATAGAAACAATTTCATAGAATGCCAACATCAGAAAAGGCACTCTGTGATCACAAGAGGGGAAAAAAAATCCACTCTATAATTCTGTCTGAGCACAGATGAAACCAAGAGCATTGTCTAAAAGTGACCACAAAAATGCCCAGTGTGCCCCTATCCTTATTGATATAAGTGATTGCTGCTGCTTTACCAAGAAATGCTTTAGTCAGTCTTGTTTTATACTTCACACCTTCTAGGTAAGAATTATTAAGATACCCAGTCATGGGATCCCAACAATATCCAACACAGAGAAAAGTTCCACTTCCTTAAACTCTGTCCAAAATCACTTAACACAAGGTTTGGCAAGAGAGCACCTGATGTTCAGAGAGAGATGAAAACTAGGGAAAGAAAGTACCAAAGGAAGGGAAAGAGATGATGAAGCCAAAACCTCAGGGCTTTACAGTGGGGCCTTGAGAGGGCTCTTGTTTCAGTGTATTCAGTAACCTGAAGCCAGGGACCCTGCTTACACTGCCCACCACTGACATTTCTCTTCTGATCTAAGTCTCTGCTTAACAAAGAAGTCTGTGGATACTCTTAAAGGCTCCCCGTCTGGAATGGGGGTGAGTTTGTTCAGCTCACTCCTTCTTCTCCTTCCTGAGCAGCTGACTTATTCTGATGTGGTTTTGTGGTTATACAGTAAGCAGCACTGCTTATGTGGACATGGTGTACTTTCAGTTTCTGAAAGTGAGTCATGTTGACTTTCCTCTGAGGAGTAAGAGTGACCCTTGCTCAAAAGGACAATATGACTAGAAAGAAGAAACACCAGAGGCCACCAGTACCAGAATGTTTACCAATGTAGGCAGTCACTAGTTTTTAGGAGTAGTTTGTGTCGTCTTTTTAAACAAGGTAAACTAGGAAGAAGCATTTGGTTTTGAACATTTGAGTGTTTGCCAATGTTTGAAGTACTTATCTATTTTTACTCATCATTTAAAGTGATGTTGGTGGCTAAAGAGTTCAAGATCTACAAACATACTTAAATAAGTTTACATTTGGTCAGCCGGTACCTGATGGGGGAATTTCCAAGAGGATCACTTGCTAGTATTACATGTTTAATTTTTGTGTCTGTTAATGGCTTGTGATATTGGACTATTCATCCAGGCCCTAAGAAATCTCAGCAGGCCTATTGAGAATCAAAATTGAGGCTGTAAATAGTTGGCCAATATACAGAATAAGGGGTTTCTTGTAATCTAACTCTCCTTCGTGGTCCCATTTGGTTAATTTTTTCATGATAATGTGTAGATCCAAGATGGGCTCTTGTCACCACTTCTGCGCCTTTGACAAGCATTGTTAATTGTCTTATGTTTTTCTTGCTTAGCCAGGATGTAGCCTCAAGATACTTCCCGTCACCATGCTCCTGACAGCCACTACTGTCAGATCACAGTAGATAAGTGAGATGAAGCCCATTTGCATGTCTGCCCTAGAATCTCCATTTAACTTTGCTCTTGGGCATCCAAATCATAAGAGTGCCATTGTCCTCTAATTGAGGAGACTGTCTTTCCTCCATAATTAAATCCCTCTGGGTCCAAGAAAGTGCAAATAGAATTATTGTCAAATTCTGTATCACTGAGTCATCATCACTACCTGTTGCCTTGGTAAGTCATTTGTGCAATTGGAGAGAATAAGAAAAGCCCAGTAGTGAAGAAGCATGTATTAAATAATTAGTGAGATATTCAAGACAGTTTATATTTCATAAGTTATAAAAATTGCTCTTACTTCATGGGACTGAATTTTCTTCTTTTTCCTTCCTTCCTTCCTTCCTTCCTTCCTTCCTTCCTTCCTTCCTTCCTTCCTTCCTTCCTTCCTTCCTTCCTTCCTTCCTTCCTTTTCTTTTTTTGAAAGGAAGTCTTCCTTTGTTGCCCAGGCTACAGTGATCACAGCTCACTTCAACCTCTGCCTCCCAGACTCAAGCGATCGTCCCACCTCAGCCTCCTGAGTAGTTGGAACTACAGGTATGCACCACCATGCCCGGATAATTTTTGTATTTTCTGTAGAGATAGAGTCTCACAATGTTGCCCAGGCTGGTCTGTGAACTACTGGACTCAAGCGATCTGCCTGCCTTAGCCTCCCCAAGTGCTGGGATTACAGGAGGCTGAATTTTCAAGGCAAGGCAGGTCCCCCTTTCAACTTTTGTTAGGTACGAGGCCTGTCATTTGGTAGTTGCTATAAAGTAGATGACAGCATCTATTAGGGTAGAATAGATTCAGTAGGGAGACTTACTAAACTCTTAATATTTCTGAAATTTAGTGTGTGATAGCTATTTGTGTTTCTTAATAAAATATATTTATTAAAATCATAATAGACAAGTACTGATTAAATATTGTTCTAGCTGAGAGTCTTGGTTGCAATTAATAGGTATAAACTCTAGATTATATAAGCAGAAAAAGGACTTACTGAAAGGTTCTAGAGTAGCTCAGAGAAGCAACTAGAAATCTACAAGATAAGACTTCAATCAAAAGACAGTCACCACACTTCCATCAGGCTGGTGCAAGAGCCATGTACTTGTCTGATTCTCAGAGAAGAGAGTGGAGATTCTTTAAAAAAAATTTTTAAGTACATATCTATGCATATATACAATGTATTTTTTAAACTTTTATTTTAAGTTAAGGGGTACATGTGAAGGTTCATTATATAGGTAAACTTGTGTCATGGGGGTTTGTTTTATAGATTATTTCATTACCCAAGTATTAAGCCTAGTACCCTTTAGTTATTTTTCCTGATCCTCTCCCTCCTCCCAACCTCTCTGATAGGCCCCAGTGTGTGTTGTTCCACTCTATGTGTCTGTGCGTTCGCATCATTTAGCTCCTATTTATAAGTGAGAACATGCAGCATTTGGTCTGGAGAATGGGGTTTCTTAATCTTCTGTTACGTAAACTCCCTTGGCCTAGTGTGGTGGCGGGCGCCTGTAGTGCCAGCTACTGGGAAGGCTGAGGCAGGAGAATGGCGTGAACCGGAAGGCAGAGCTTGCAGTGAGCAGAGGTCGCGTCGCTGCGCTCCAGCCTGGGGGACACAGCCAGTCTCCGTCAAAAAACAAAAAAACAAAAAAACAAAAAACAAAAAAACAAAAAAAAAGGCAGGCACAAATCCATATTTATAGTAAAGAAACTTTTGCAGATTGTGCCTCTATAGTCTCCTTTTCAAAGTTTTTATTTTTCAGTTTTTCTAAAACCAACTATTTATTCACTGTGAATTCCTTTCCCCCCCGCTAGGGAGAGCACTAGCCGTCAGTTCTAACTTGGAAAGCTGAGCCTAAGCTTGCTTTCTTTGGTCATTCTGGAGCAGTTGGTGCAGACTTTTGTTTCCCTCCAGTGAAAATATAATTCATTTCAGATGAATTGTCTATTTCTCCAAGGCATTCCTGTGTAACTTTGCTAAGAATTTATTGAGGAGGTGCTATATGTAGAGCCTTGCACTTCCACTCATTTGGAGGACGGGGTGTATAACTTAAGCTATTCCTAAGGGCTTTTAAGCCGAACAGACATCCTGGTCTTTTTCCTGGGAAAGGAACTACAGAGTTTCCAGACCAGCGATCTGAAACACTTCCCAGACATAAGCTGCTTTTGAGAGATGGCCTCCTAGAAAGAAAAGTTGACCTACTCTCTCAACACATTGTCTGAAAGTCTGTTTTTGTTCATTCCAATCACTTCATGTGAGCAAAGAATGAACTGAATTCTTGTCCTCTAGAAATAATTGCTTAAATAAGAAGGTTTTATTTTTTTTCTTTTCCTCTTCCTTTCTTCCTTCTTTTCTCTCATTATTTTGTTTTTCCCAAGAATCTTTATTGAGGTTAGAACCAAAGAACAGAGATAGGATATGAATAAAACATGGTTTTTGCCCGAAGGAGATAGACATGTCATAAACTACAATGTAATATTTTTTCTGTAATAAGTATATCTGTAAAATTTAATGGCAGCACAAAGCATGAGTGCCTAACTACCGGGGTAATTAGGGGAGTCTTTATACTGTATGTGAAATCTAAACAGGGTCTTGGAAAATGAATAAAAGTTTGACTGGTGAGTTATTTATACTTGTAAATTAAAAATTTAATGTACCCCAAGAAATAAGTGACAGAAGCCACATAAACAAAACTATTTTCTTATTACCTTAATTAGACTTGAGGGGAAAAGAAAACTAAGGTTGAGAACTAGAAAGTGATAGAGAAGCCCAACTCCAACTCTAAAATGTGGCTTTAAGAAATTGGCCAGAGACTCTGAGCTGCCAACGGTTCTACCAAGCACTTCCTGCTTCTAGGTGATCTGAAGTTTCTGACGGGAGGTCTTTAGAGCTAGTGTCTGGCTCTCTATCAAATATCGCTTTCCTAGCCATCGGAGGGGCCCCAGCTACTCAAAACTGAAATTGTTAGTTAAACCACAGCTTTGACTACTCAGCCCCCCAAGTCTCCAGTCATACTTTACTTGTTAATTATCTCTACTCCCACACAGAACCTGCCCTTTTTTTTGCTGGGTGATGCCAGTAAACTCACCTCTGACTAGGATTAGGTTATATGGGAGGTCAAAGCCCTATGGGATTTTTAGAATGTTTAGCAGAGTATTAAAGCATCCCTGGGGGCTGCCCCTCATAGATGTGCCAGTGTGACCTACCCCCATCCTAACTCCTCACATAAACATGGTGGCTTTCTTCTAAAGTTCACTTGCGGTAAATGGTTACGAATAAGTACACGACTAAAATGAACTATTTACTAGCTAATTTTTGGAGGCATTTTACTTTTAGGACAAAAAGCCAAGTGACAAAATAAAACTTCTAGGGGATCAATCCAGATTTTGTTCAATCTCCCCAATCTTCTATTCTACATCTATTTTCCATATATGTAATTATAAATAATTAGGCTGACAACCTAAAAAAAAAAAAAAAGATTGTTGATTGTTTTGTACTTGTGAATGCCAAAAACATTAGAGCAATAAAAATTAAAACAATGTATACATATGTAACAAATCTGCATGTTCTGCATGTGTATCCTGGAACTTAAAGTAAAATTAAAAAAAAAAAAAAAGGAAGTGACTGCAGATTAACCACAGAATTAACTTGAAAATTCTCTTCTCTATGTGTTCGGGTTAATTGATTTCTTTCTGTGAAACTTCATGTATTCTGTTTTCTTAAACTGAAAAGAAGTTTTAAAAGCATTGTTTTACATATCCAAGAAGAAAATGTAGTCAATGAAAACTAGGAATCATATTCTAATTTTAATTTTAACTAATTGCTTAATATGCATTGGATAATTTTTGTTTCCTTATACCTGATCACTGCACACTTTTTATTTCAAAATGAACAGGAGGAAAATAGACACAAAAATAAATGCTCAGGCTCAGTTACAAATTCTATCTGCATTCAGCTGGTGACTTTAGATAGGGTTGATAATCCAAATCACTTGTGGAGCTTGGTAAAAATCACGCTCTTTTTTCCACTCCCTGACATTTTTATTCACTGGATCTGGCTGCCGTCTGGACATCTTTATTTTGGAGAGGCATTCTGTGTGATTTTGATGCTTTTCCATTTTGAGAACTACCAGTTTAAATTATTTTCTTTTTAGTCTTTGTGTCCTCTATTGTACCTTCTCTAATTTGCTGCTTACTGTTTATTGAGCAATTTTTATTTCCTTGTATGTATTACTTCACACCTCCTTATTCCAAAAAGAACATGGAAAATTCAGAAGCGATAACTAGCAATATCTAGATATCCAGTAGTTCCCAGTCAGTTACTTAGAACTCAGCATAGGGTTCCTTGGAGGAGGCAGAGACCCAAGAAAAATGGAAAAGTTTTATGTATTCAGAGACCTGGATAGGAGTGTATAGACCAGGTAGCTCACGGGGATGCGGGAGCTATGTCAAGGGTGTTTCTGGAAGGTTGGAAAAGGCCAGCTGTTTTCTAGCTACCCCTTTTCTCAGGAACAAAGCAGGGGATCATGATTCTTACGGTAGGGGAATTGATATTTTGCCTAGTTCGCTTCTTGGTTCCGTGAAGGAATTGATGGTCTCACTGGGGCCTGCTGAATGGACTGGAACTACAGAAGAAGGGCTCAACAGTCTCAATTCAAATGATCTCACAAAGCGTAAACTCTCACTGGAATGCCGAATCGTAATCCCTCTATCCCGGCGCACAACTGAGACCACCACCATGAATCAGGAAGTAAACATCTATCATTAGTGAAAAACTGTCCAAAGAAGTGAATCTGTCAAAAAGAGGGCACTTGAACTGAAATATTCACTCCTGTACCTGTATTCTTTTCTACTTTTAACTTAAACTTCTAATTTGAATGTACTCTAAACTTGAAATCCGGTGTCTCAGATTTTGCTTTCCAGACTTGGAGGAATTTCCCCAACGTCCCAATGCCCCACTGGGTTTCACTCTGCACTGGGTCTGTAGCTTTCCAGGAGTTCTATTGCTTCCTCTTCTTTCTTTCCCGTTTTTGCAAACACGGTGACACAATGACTGTCCCTCTCCTTTTATGAAACCACATAAAGTCATAACAAGCAAATGATCATACTCCAGCATGGACTTTACAGTTATTATTTTTTTTTCTGTGTGTCTTGTGGGAGGATGGAGTGGAATTCGTCTCAAATTGACAGCATTTCTAGTTGAAGCTGTGTAATCTCTTGCCCCTTTCTCATTTTTCTTTAGGTATTGGTACAACAAAGATAATCAGTTCCTGAACCTGAATAAAAGATTTGATGGACAAGGATGAAAGGAGATATGGATTTTCAAAAAAGGGATTTCTCTTTCTCTTTTAACCTCTTTAGAGAGAAACATCCCTTTATTCTCAGATTTTGAAACAAAATGTCATTTTGTTCTTTGAAAACCTGAAGTTAAATTTTATACAAAAGTTATTATTAGTAGAGTCACTACATATGGAAAAGAAGATATATTCATTGTAAGCAGCATTTCCTAGTGACAAATAGCTTTAAGATTTGTTTCAAACATAAAACACAGCTACCAAAGAGGGCAATTGCTGGATTGCAGTTGTATGGTAAGACCATGCTTCGCTTTGGAAGAAATTTTCACGCTATCTTCCAAAGCAGCTGTACAATTTTTCATTCCCACAGGCCATAAATTAGAGTTCCTGTTGCTCCACACCCTCACCAGCATTTAGTGTTGTCTGTATTTTGGTTTTGGATTTTTGCCATTCCAATTGGTATATGGTGGTGTCTTGTTTTAATTTGCAATTCCCTAATGACATATGATGTTGAAGATCTTTCCATGTATTTATCTGCCATCTGCATACCATCTTTGCTACATGTATACATCTTTTCCCTATTTTTAAATTGGGTTGTTTGTTTTTTAACTTGATATTTCAAGAGTTTTTGGTATATTTTGGATACAATTCCTTTATCAGATATTTGTTTTGCAAATACTTTCTTCCTGTCTGTGGCTCATCTTTTCATTCTCTGAAGGGACCATAGTTTAAAAATGACATATGTCATGCAAATAAGCAGTATTCTTGGTTTCCTGGCAGTGCTCAATTAAAATGTTAGGAAAGGGGTAAACAGGGAAACTTAAAAGTTAAACTCTCTTAACTATGGGAACTTAAAGAGAATGATCACAGGAGCCATAAGGGAGATTATGTGAATTATCAAATTTTGTAGAATAAAGTGGACATCCTGCCAGTGTTTGGTGCCATTTAAGAGAGCCCCATCCTGGTGGGCCATGTATGCCCTTGTTTAGGTCTGGTGCTTGCGATCTTTCCTTCTGAAACCTCTATCTTGCACTTTATTTCATTCTTCTAAGATCATTCTCTCTTGATGAATCTCCTACCATTTATATCACTGAAAGCCTGCGTTTGACACCCAATGTGTGGTACTGAATCATGAGCTTGGGCTTTAATGCCAGAGAGATTGGGCCTTAGCACTCAACTTTGTGACTTAAGAACTGTGTGACTTTAAGGAAGTTGTTAGCATCCAGCAGCCTGTTTCTTTGTGTACCTAGCTCACAGTTTTACTGAGAAGATTAAGTCATATTAAGCTTTCAGTGCATTGGATGGCACTGGTGCTCAGCAAATGCCAGTTCTTTTTTCATCCTCCTTTCTTTTCCTCTATGTTCTCTCTACCTTTATAGCCTACACTCTTTTGTTTGTTTGTTAGATTAACAATTTTCCTTGAGTCTGAATATTCCTCTAAAGAACACTGTGAGCATTCCTTCCTCCCTCTTATTGACTTTCTCTCTTTTAAATGTCCTGTGGTCAGTCCCCATGTGGTCTTTTCTGGTCTCAAGATGAAGCTCCCACACAGGAACAATGGAGGGTATTTCTTGGATCTTCACCTTCCTTTTAGCTTTTACTATTTTTGTTATTTCTAACTTTTCTGCTCTTTTTAGAGGCTCTGAATTAAGGAATTCAGTGATATAAGTATTTGATGTTGAACCACTATGTTCCTAGTATTGTGACAAACCTGTGGGTCTTAAGAGAATCAAAAGATATAAATTTTCTCTTCAAATGGATGATCTACTCAGGAAGAGAAGATATATACACACAAAATAGACTTCAACATTAGACAGCATGTGTCTAAAGGTAAAGTGCAGTCAGAACGTGAGCCGATGGCTTCATGGTTTTCACTGGAATATCACATGGGAAACACCTCTTGGCTAAAGGAGTTCAGGGAGATGAGAATGGGGTTGATAATGAGGAACAACAAAGAGAGAGGATAATTCAGTGTGTGAGTAGAGTTGGGAGGAGGAGACTGGTGATCTTTGGAGGATTACTGAAAGAAGTTGCTCTAGGGATTAGGGGAGAATCTGACCATCAGGCATAGGCTCCTGGAACAGGAGAACTTCTCTTTTCCTCCCCTCCCACTTTCTTTCTGTAATTTACTTTCCTTTTTTCTTTTCTTTTTTTTTTGTTCTGGTCATGAACATATATCTAGTGAGAACTGTGATATGCAGGACTTTAACCATGTGATTATTAAATCAATACTTTAAAAAATTCTACATTGTTACAAAGAGGATTTATGAAAGCTTACAAAGCTAAAAAGAAAGTAAATGAATAGGAAAAATAAGGCATTGGGAAAATAAATGTGTGGGACATTAGGTGGGTTCAGGGGTGAAACTAGAGCAGAAAATTTATCCTAGAATTTACTACACTTATTGGAGATGGGCCCGTTTAGGAACTGATATAATTGTTCACAAAGTGAATATAATTGTTCACAAAATTTCTAGGATTCATCAGGTAACAACCTGTGGTATAGGAGAAAAGCATTCATTCCTGATACTAAAGCCATGAAAAGCTTTTTCCCCACATTCTTTATAGATTAAAGATTCAGAATATAAAAACCTGACTTTGACTTTTGTAAGAATTTCATTGTATTATAGGAAGGAAGAAAGAGAATATACACTAACCAGAACCCATCATACTCAATTTTTTTTACATTAAAATTACAAGGTTTATTTTCAAATTGAATATATCAAAGACCACCCCCCCCCCCCCCCCCCAGCATTTCTTTATGACTCATGGAGCTAAGGAGGGGATCTCATGACACTCAAGAAGGGAAGATGGGAGATCTTAACATTCAACTTCAAAAATAATCCCCTCTCCTCTCTTACCTTCTGCTAGGGGCTGAATTGCTTCCTCTCAAAATTCATGTGTTGAAGCCCTAAGCCTCAGTACTTCAGAATAAGATTGTATTTAGAGATAGGGCAGTCAAGTTAAATGATGCCATTAAGGTGAGCCCTAATCCATTGTGACTGGTGTTCTAATAAGAATAGGTGATGAGAACACAGAGTGAAATAGCAGACCCAGGTATGCACAGAGAAAACCATGTGAGCACATAGCAGGAAGGCTGGTATCTGCAAGCCAAGGAAAGAGCCCTCAGAAGAAACCAAACCTACTGACATCTTGGTCTTGGACTTTCAGCCTCAAGACTGGGAGAAAATTAATTCCTACTATTTAAGTTACCCAGTCTGTGATATTTTATTAGGGCAGCCCTAGCAAACTAGTACACCTTGCAATTGCTCTTATAGGCCACAACAAAATTCCCCTTGCTTAAATTTACTGTGATCATGTTAATGTTCTCTTTAAAAACCAAATGTTTCATCTTCTTATTCTGATTTTCACAGTCTTCGAAAATTTGGTTCCAACTTGTCTTTCCCTACTTAAGTCACGCTATACAGAACTCGTCTAGCAAAATTGCTTAATCCATCACCCTCCTTCATCCCCAGGTGTGCTTTGTACTTTATATGTTCACGTCTTTGCTAATTCTACCTGGACTATTGCCATGTTGATCCTTAACCCATCAGTGTGCATCTCAAATATGCACTCATCCGCAAAGCTCTTGGTTACCTTAACTAGCATATCGTCCTCTCCTGAATTTTTGTAACATATTGTCATCATTTATTCATGTCTTATTCCTCTCTTTTGGAGGTAAGATCCTAGAAGGCACAAATCATGTTTTTATACCTATGTATGAATTTCCCAGCACAACACCTTCCAAAAAGAAGGTGATCCATTTCTTCATTTATTCATCCATACATTCTGTTAGCCACATATTGTATTAATTTCAGGGGCTGCAACAGAGGACAAACAGATGTAGTCTCTGTCCTGTGGAGCTCACATTCCATTTGAGGCACAGATAAATGAATAATTAAGCAGTTATGTTGTTGCCAGCATCTCCGATGGAGAATGATGCTGTGATCTATGTCAGGTAGCATGCTCGGAGAAAGCCTTCTGTGGTTGTGTCATTGACATGTAAAATATGAATAAACCAGCCCCATGGCAGGGGATAAGCAGGGGCTCAGCTCTTGGGGCAGGGGTGAGTTTTGGGTCCTCCCAGGGGTGAATTTGGTGTGCTCCAGACTGGCGTACTGAGAGCGCTGTGAACAAGAGGGAGGATGGAGAGGAAGGCCAGGGTCAAGTCCTGCAAGGCTTAAGTCCTTTTGAAGCTTTCAAAGAATATTAAGCAGGGAAGTGTTCAAAACACAATTCTAGCATCGCTACTGTAGAAAGGATGAATTGTCAAAGCGAAAGCATGGAAACACGTTAGGAGGCTATTGTGGTACTCAAGTTAAAAGTAGTGGCTCATGAATGGGGATGGTGATAGTACAGAAAGAGAGAAGTGGGTAGGCATAGGATATCCTAGAGGCAGAACTTACAAATGGATAGGATGTGAGGAAGGAGAGATATCAAGGATTATCCCCAAATTTCTGTCTCCACTAACAATTTTTTTACTTTTAATTTTTTATTGAAAAGTAGGACTTGGGCACTAAAAAGTATCTTATAACACATACACACATACACACACACACACACACAAATCTCCCAACTTTGCTAAATTACAGCCATCGGGGATAATCTCTTTAATAATTGAGTACATCTTCCAGAACATTTTAGTGCTTGTGTGTGTGTGTGTGTGTGTGTGTGTGTGTGTTCATAGTGAAAAGAAAAAGAATGTTATTTAAAACAAAAACAGCTACACCCATTTCTACCTTCCACAGGTATAGTATAAATCTGTCTTAAGTAAAGAGTGTTTTGCTGTGAAAAATCACCTTTATTAGTGTTTTTGATGAGTAACCTGGTGAGAGAGGGGAAAACAAAGGGAGAGATTAATTACCCTGCATGGTAAAGTATGGAGACTAATACACATGGGCAGTCTCTCTCACAGGTTCAGAGGGGAAAAAAAAGGGGGGACATACACGGAAGAGGCATCCAACATGAGGCCTGAGGAAATTGTTGGCATGTAAGGCATTGTCTGTGGTGGAGATGGTCAAGGATCTTTAGGAGAGCAAAAACTAATATCTCTATAAATTTCTCAGCTCCTCTGTACTTCTTCCTAAACTTTCATTAAAATTTAATTACACACAACAAAGTGCTTTAGGGAATAAAAAGAAGATTGGTATTCAGGGTGGGAAAGGCAGTGTTGGAAGGGGAGAACAGGCCCAAGAGTGAGAGCCTGGTAGTCATGGAGAGTCAGGCTCTGCAGAATGAACTGATGGAGGGACAGTAGACATCACTCCATTTTTCTGTCTTATGACCAAGGAAATCCTGCAGTTTGGAACTTGGTGATTTGAGAACTGGACTAGGGCCATTTTATTTGGGTAGTTAAAAAACATACTTCGGAAGGCTGGAATGTTTAGGGATCTAGGCAGTGAAATCTGATTGTGTGTGTATTTATCATTGGAGAAACTTCTCATGCATCTCCAACATATTACAGTTATAGATAACTCTATCTATAGCTGAACATATTTCCTGAACATCCCTTACTAGGTTTCTAGACATAAAACAAAATTCTTATGATACATTTCTGAACTGTGAGTTGTAGTTCTTTCATCGCTTAAAAAACATCAGCATCACTGGAAAGGCATGGCAATGCTGGTAAGGGGCAGGGAATCTCCGGAATTTCAGAGTCTCAGTTGCCCCATAAATAAGAGATGGCAGAATTGTTGCATCACTTTTAAATTTGGATTTTTCATTTATGGCAGCTCCTGCATTTAATTATTCTGTATCTGAAAGGTCACTAGAAACCAAGAGAAAAAAAGTAGTGTGGAAACTGAAAAAAAAAGTTTAACCAATTTCCATTCAAACAAAGATCCCTTCTTGCATTTTTGTTCCCTTTGAGGAGGTGATGAGGCAGAGAGAGGTTGTGGGGAACAAGGTGGTTATTGTTTTTGTGAAACTCTTTGGTTTTGACTCTGACCTTTATCTTATAGTGGAAGGTAGGGCGTTCTGTATTAAATGGAAGAAACTTGTGGTTAAGGAGTAGAGAAGCAGTAATTGGAGAGGCTGAGATATGGTCTACCAGAGACCCCATATTGGCTAGTGAGAATCACTTAGCAGCAGTATATAAGCTTTAATTAGGACAATAGGGTGACTTGTGGCTGAATTCCAAGGATCAGTATTGTTGAGACATTTTATAAGCTTGAGAAATTTGATTTATTGCCAGCCTTGATCAATACTACTCTTTCTCCTCCTAGCTACGTTCATAATTCCTCTTGCTTCTCATTCTCCCAGTTCAGGAAAATGCTGGCATCTTCAGATGCCTTTAGAAAAGACAGGCAGGGTTCCTCAAGTCCATACATAGCCACGTCCTCCCAAACATGCCTATTGCCATAAACTCTCTTATGTCCTCAGAAAGTAGGAGGAATAAAGGAAGAGACGTAAACGGTTTTGAGATCAAGTTCACCCATAAGTATTCCCTAGGCTTATCATATGTGTTAATAAAAGTGGGGTTCTCTTCTTGTTTCCGTAGTTGACTTTGGGAAACTTTTGAAGAACCTAGGTGGTTTTTATAATAAAGTACCTGTTGGCATTGTGGGAACTAAACTACTTTGACTGTGTTTCCGTAATATTAACATAATATATAATTGTTGCTTTCAATCATTATAGTTTATTGTTCTAGGTTCTGTATTTGCATGCTGACATGATGTAATTGGTTGAGCTCATTTTTTTGTTTTGTTTTGTTTTCGTGAAGATTCTTCCTTGGAAGTTAGATTTGTCATTCTCTAGTGAGCTATTCAGAAAGCACAGTTGTATTAGGACAGCAAATTATTCATGAAAGTGATGATTCTGGCAACTTGTCAGAAGGGAAAACCAAATACCCAAATGAATAAATCTGTTTTCCCCTTTCCTACAAGTTCAATTCATCTCTATCACACCGAATCTACTGTAAGACTCCAGAAGGTGCTGTCCCTGATCCCAGCTGGGGAATTTCTTGGTTCTTTCCAACAATTATGGTTTACCAAGAATTGTCCTTACTCTGCGCTATAATCTATGTCATCAGTAACACTGTGCTTGTTCAAGGAGTTGTCTGCTTATGGACTTGTCTGCTTACCAGACTTAAAGCTCCTTGAAGACTTGGGTAGCATTTTCTTCATCTCTTCATCCTCAGGGATGGCACATTGTAAAGGAAGACTTTACTTAGGGGTGCCCAGGAGTTTAATTTGCATGCCCACCTCAGGAAACCTGCTATATGAGGGCAGACCAGAGGTAGCGTTTGCATTAGGATCTCCTGGGCTAACTGGAGAGAGACATTCTGGAATTGATGATACCAAATGAAGAGTTATTTAGATAGAGAACAATGACTTGCAGGATAGGAGGAGAGATGTCTTGGGAGATGGGCAGCGAGTGCCACTAAAATAAAATGTGGTGGTGGCTGGGATGCTGGCTTATAATTAGGGAGATCTGTTTTGAGTTGATCCTAGTATGGTGTTACTTTAATGCATTCTGGCCAAATCTTTGGGACTATGTCCCAGATTCTTTGATAAGAATGCTATGAGATAAAACATTAAACCTCCTTTGGGTATTGACTTAGAGCTAGGGCAGGGGATGTAGGCATCTTATTGGTGAGGTTTGCAACTACTATGAGCTAGTCTCTCATTTCTGGTGGGAGTAGGGGTCCAGAGCCAAGTGGCCACCATTTTACTGAGAAGAGCACCAGCTGTAGGGATAGAGCCCACAGTGACAGAGATCAGCATCCATTCAACAGAGCAGTAGACACTGGGATACTAGAGAAAGGATGAGACTTGGGAGCCTTGGAGCCATGTCAACACAGTTCGGAAGCTGAAGAGATCAAAGATACTTTAGTTGCTACCCAGCATAGGCCAGGGGGCTTGAGTTACAGCTACCTAATTGTATAATCATAGACCCCTTGAGTCAGGCAGTTGACTTGATAAACAGATGGAAAAGCAGTCAGCTTTCTTAACAAACCTATCGTTCCACCCTTTCAGTGAGAACAAATAATTTGGTAGTTCCCAAGGGAAAATCATGCTCTTGGGCAGAGATGCCATTTTCCCATGAGGGAGGTGTGTTTGACCAAGTCTATTCTCTGATGAAAAAGTCTCTTCAGATTAGATCAGATGCACAGTTGGGGTTTGCGTAGGGGCAACCCACAGGTGAGAAGCACCTCATTTGGGTTTGTATTTGAGTGGGCTGAGCCAATGCAGAGGGTTGTGAGGAGATTAATGGGCTTCAGAACATCAGTTTCAGTCCCATGTGACTGGTTGGCTGGCTGCCCACCTGCTGCTCTGTCTCTAGCAAAGCTCCACATTCAACCTTTGAAGGTGTTCTCACATGTAGATCCTGTTTATGTAGGAAGTTTGATCTAACGCCTACAGTCACACAAGTGCTTTAATTACATACTAGAAGGGTATCCTCTTGCTCCTACCCACGTCTTAATACTGCACAGAGCAGATATGCTGCTTTGTTCTCTACACCCTGAATTTATAAAGTGGAATGACCTCCCACAAAACTGTCCATCTCTCAGTAGGCACTGTTCTGACCTGCTGGCCTATATGGTTTGCATTGCTGCCATGTTGGGAGTTATTGATTAAAAATAAAATAAAATTAATCAAGATGAATTGCTTACTTCTCTACATTAGATTTCTTTCATTCTGATGCTCTTCTTTCTCTCCTCTATTATCTTTATACTATATCCCTTTTTAGTAAACCAGAATGAATTGCTCAACAAATTTGTTATTCAAATATGAGACATCTTTTTGTTTACAAATTATTTTCTTGAGTTGCAACACATTTTCTTTTGAAAATGCTGTGGTAACTAATGACCCCAAAATCCAAGTGGGACATACAGGTTTATTTCTTGCTCAAGTTACATGTCCATCATTGACCAGTTGAGGCTCTGGTCAATGTCAGCTTCATTATGGTGATGCTGGTGTGGCCTCTAACCAGGATGCTGCTGGGCTCGTGGGATAAGGAAGTAGGGCCTAGTGTTCACGTGCTATCTCTTAAAGTTTCTTCTTGTAAGTGAAAAGAAGCTTTTGAAGCTCCCCTACTTAAATTCCCCTAAGAATTTCTTCCAGGGTTTATTTGACCCAAAGAGAGATCAGTCCTTTCTAATGCTAGATATAGGGAGAACTGTGCTTTGAACAGTATATTGCCCATCACCCCTTGGGGTTGCTGCTGAAGACAAGTCAGGTACGTCCCTCCAGTGGTGCTTGTCCACTGAAGCAGCATGGCCCTGGGTCGTCCAGACACCTCTGTTTCTGAAGTGGCTACACTCAGTCCCTGTGGATATGGCTTTAGCAGAAAGCTCTTTTGGTTAACACACACAGGCACATCTAAAGGCACAAGCTCACCAATACTGAGGTCTGGTTGGATTCCAATAACTATTACTCAAAGAACCAATATTCAGTGTTCTTCCTTATTAACCATTATCATTCAAGTGGCAACACAGTCTTTTTAAAGCCTCTCAAAATTCAACATGTTTTATATCTTTTTCCTGTGAAAATACTACCTTAGTATAGCAGATAAAATGTAAATGTTCATGGAACTATTTTATTTTCTTCCTGGTCACATAGGAAAATTTCATTTTCCAGTCCTCCTTACATCTAGGTGGAATCTGTGATGAAATCTGCCTAGAGAATATGAGCCTTACCTTTCCCGGGCTTTGCTATAAAAACTTTCCTGTGAGATCTTCCATGAGCTCTTTAACTATGTGTTTGGAAATAAAGGATTCCAAAATGGTTACATCGCAAGTTAGGAACAGCATGAGACTTAAATCACTACCTAGAGGGGAGCCATCAGGAGAGTGGTTAACCTGAATTGGAGCTCATCTACATGAGAAATTTTTATTTTGTGAGTTTCTGAGATTTGGGAATCTACCCATTGTTGTGACAGAGCCTATGCTTCTTTAACCAACATAGGTATTACTCAAGGCATTTTGCCCTCCCTCGAAAATATCACTCAACTTCTCTGCATAACCAAGAGGAGCCTTTTACATGTATTCAACTTGAACTGAAACAGTTTGCTTTAGGGGGCCTTGTTTAATGACTCCCAGTCATTAAAGAGGTTGGCAAGTTATAGGACTTATATCAGTCAGCTTGGCTAAGTTATGTGGTAACTAATGACCCCCAAATCCAAGTGGGATATACAGGTTTATTTCCTGCTCAAGTTACATATCCATCATTGACCGACTGAGACTCTGGTCCGTGCCATGTTCACTGTGGGACCCAGGATGATGGCGTGGCCTCTAACTGTGGTGTTGCTGGGCTCATGAGAGAGGGAAATAGAGCCTAGTGATCACATGCTGTCTTTTAAAGCTTCTGCTCACAAGTGAAAAAATATCACTTCTGCTTGCATGTAATGAACAAAAGCAAATCACATGGCTAAAGCTGATGTCATGGAGGATAATACATAATCCTCCTACAGGGAAGGACATCACAGAAAGGGAAACTGGAATATTTGGAAGAATAGTAATGCCATCTATCACAACCCCCAAAGGACACTCTTCTTACTTTATGTCTTGAAAGTCACCTATTGTTTTTATTTCATTATTTATTTATTTATTTTTTGAGACAGGAGCTTGCTGTGTCACCCAGGCTGGAGAGGAGTGGCACTATCATGGCTCACTGTACCCCTAATCTCCTGGGCTCAAGTAATGCTCCTGTCCCAGACTCCCTAGCAACTAGGACATAGGTGTATGCCACCACACCTAGCTAATTTTTAAAATTTTTACTAGAGAGGAGGTCTTACTATGTTGCTCAGATTGGTGCTGAACTCCTGAGCTTAAACGATCCTCCTGCTTCAGCCCCCTAAAGTGCTGGGATTACAGCCATGAGCCACTGCACCCAGCCTATCCTGTTATTTTTAAAAGGTACAGATTAGGTTGCTGGTGAGACCTTGTTTAATTTAAGTTCTTTGGAAATATATCCTTCCCTAACACTGAGTCTGGAGATAGGCAAATATATTAATGGAAAGGCAAGAGTGTTAAATAACCCCAAACCTAGTGCTCCTCAAATAACGTTGTGAAAAAGGATACTCAACCGCTGTCTGCTCCTTTCTTAATCAGATGCTCCTTATGTTAGCCTCATGATATAACTTTCTTGGGCTGTATTAGTTTTCTATTGTTGCCATACCAATTACCTCAAATTTACCATTGGAAAACAGCATCCATTTATTGTCTCACAGTTCTGTAGCTCAGAGGTTCAGGCACAGCACCTGAAATGGTTTGGGTCTCACAAGGTTGAAATGAAGATGCCAGGATCTGGGGATGAGCTGGCTTCCAGGCTCGCTCAAGATTTTGGCCAGATTCAGTTCCATGCTGTTGTAGGACTGCATGATTTATTTCCTTGTTACCTGTTGGTCCAGAGTTGTTCCAGTTTCTGGAGAGCACTTGCGTTTTCTGATGCACACCCCTAGCAACAGAAGTTGGAGTTCTTTTCATCCTTCATCTCTCCATGACCTTCCTTTCTTCCTCATTGCTCCTCTGCCTATGTTTTCTGTCGCATCTCTCTGAGTCTTCTGCCTCAGTTTCTGCTTTAAAGGGTTTATGTGATTACACTGGACTTATGCAGATAATCCAAGATAACCTCTCTATTTTAAGGACAGCTGATGAGTAACCTTAATACCATCTCTTCACAGCGGTACCTAGACTAATGTTTGATTGAATAGCCAGCGTGTGGAACTCTTGGGGAGACATCTTTAGAAGTCTGCCTACCTTATGGGTTTTGGGTATATCTGGGTGCCAGATAATTACTCAGAAAACTGCCTTAAACCTTTTCATATGGCAGTAAAGTCTGGTAGGTTCTCTGGTATAAAAAAATCTACTCCCTAGAAAAGACATTTCTATCAGCAAGGATAGTTCTCCTGACCAGATGTTGAAGATAAGGATAGAACTTTATACCTTTTTTCCCCCAGGACCTCACACAGTGCCCCATGTCCAGTAGACAGTCCGCGGACGTTTATTGCTGCTGCTGCTGTTCTGGCTACTGATGAACAAAATCGGCCCAGGTCGCTTATGCTTCAAGCAGATTATGAGGCCCTGGGCCATGTGTAGCAGAGTCTTTATAAATAGACTGTTTCACTTAGTTCACAGAAATGGCCACCACATGATGGCTCAAAACCTTTTCCTATCCCGTCATTCAGCATCAACTTTGCTGAGGAATGGGGTGAAGATATTTGCATGTTGTTTACTAGCAGAAAACCTGAAAGTGTAATGTTTTCTGAAATTAATAACAAAAAATTTAGGTGCATTCTAGTGAGAAGACTCTTTTCTTCCCCACCCATATTTCTCTGAGCCCATATGAAAAGGAAATCCCACCTATCCTTCCATCCTTTCTAGGGAGTTCCTCAGAGGGGGTTTCTGTGTTTCTATCACTTGCATGGTATTCTCTAAGGGAGGAGGAGTAGTTAACCTGATGGGTAAGAGTCTGTTATCCTCTAGGTTGAGGCCAGTGTCATAGAAAGTATGGTTTGCTTTAAAAGCAGGAACAGACTTCACACTCTGTCTCCTGCACTGACCACAGCACGGAGAGGGAAGGACAGTGTACTCTCTGCTCTTCTTCCTTTTGTACGAGAGTTGCAGCTGGGTCAGGTTGGAGCAGGCCTAGAGTTGCCTTACTCTGCCGGGCTTTCTTGGCCTTTCTGTCCAACAGTTGATAAGCCTGTGGGGCAGCTAGTTGGGTAAAAACTCATGTCATCTTCTTGGTAGGCCATATGCTCCCCAACTCTGGATTTAGGAATGTTATCTTCTTGGTAGGCCATATTCTCCTGAACTCTGGATTTAGGAAAGCCCTATTTTGGCCTCAGCTATAAGCTGAGTGTTTTAGCAGGGAGATCTGTACTACAGGAATTATTGAGTTTTCATTAATGTATATTTACTCTCCTTTTAGCTCACTGTAGATTTACTCAATAGTTAGTTACAACCCAGAGAAGAATTGGGGACAGTGATTTGGCCCATCTTGGTTCCAGCATTATGAATATTCCTATAATCTTAGGGTAACAAGTAGGACATTTTTGGAGCACAGTAATAAATTCACAATCCATAGAGGAAAAAATGACTAGATTTGATTACCATATTAGCTAGACAGTTGATATTCTTAATCCCTCAAAATGATGAAATCCTCAATTTAAAAAATGGTCAAAGATATATAGGTAATTTATTAAATAAGAAGTAGATAAAAAAAAAGTAGCCTCTTCTTTACACTGTCATTATGCTATCCCTAGATGATCTCATCTAGTATTTTTTTATTTTAATTTTTGTGGGTACATAGAAAGTATATATATTTATCGGGTACATGAGATGTTCTTATCTAGGCTTGTGGCTTAATGCCATCTACAGGCTGATTCCCGAATTTTTGTCTCCAGTTCTGATCTCTCCTTAGAGTTTCAAATTAATGTATCCATCTGCTCATTGACATCTCTTCTGCAACAGCAAGCAGTCATTTAAAACTTACCATGTCTAAAACAAAGCTGTTGATTTCCCAACCTCCCTGCCCTCCCCACAAATCTTCCTTCCTTTTCATTGTCCCCACATAGAATCTATCAGCAAGTTTTGTTGGCCCTACCTTCCATATTTCTTCATTCTGCTTTATTTATTCTTTCTTTTTTGGAACTAAACTAGTCCCTAGTTCAAACTACCAACTCCCTCTACTTCTACCCTCATTTCTTCCAACCCATTCTTGTCATAGTAGCATTCAGAAAACATAAGTCCAATATTTTTATCCCCCATTTAAAACCTTTCAGTGACTTTCTGCTTCTTATAGAGCAGTGATTCCAAAACAAAGGCAGTTTTACCTCCAGGTAACATTTAGCAATGTCTAAAAACATTTTTGTTTGTCACAATGGAGTTGGGAGAAGGAGCAAGGTCTCCTACAGGTGTCCAGTGGATAAAGGCCAAGGATGCCACCGAACATCCTACAATGCGTAGTACAACCTCTAACACCAAAGCATTTTTCAATCTAAAATGTCAATAGTGCTGAGGTTGAGGAACTCTATAAAATCCAAGCTCCTTATTTTGGGCTATAAAGCCTTTTGGAATCTGTCCTGCCTACTTCTCAGCCTCAACTGCTGTCACCTTTCTTTTCTTTTTCTCTTCATTCTTTGCAAAGGCCTTTCTTCCTTAGAGCATGCCAGGCTGGTCTCTGTCTCTGGGCATTTGACTTTGCTATCACATCTCCCTAATGTTTTTTTTTTTTTAATTAAATTGTTTTTATTTCTATATTTTAGAGACACGGGATCTCACTCTGTTGCCGAGGCTGGAATGCAGTACCACAGTTATAGTTCACTGCAGCCTCAAACTCCTGGGTTCAAGTGATTCTCCCACCCCAACCTCCAGGAAGTAACTGGAACTAGAGGTGCATGCCACCATAACCCGCTAAGTTTTCAACTTTTTTTAGAGACAAAGTCTTGTTATGTTGCCCAGGAGTGTCTCGAATGCGTGGACTCAAGAGATCATCCCACTTCAGCCTCACACGTGCTGAGATTACAGGCGTGAGCCACCACATCTAGTCTGCAATAAAACTTTGAAAGAAGATTCTCCTTAGATGAAAAAAGATGACTGGGCGAGTCTATAACGAGCCTCTCTGGAGCTGTCCTACAGGCAAGGCAGCTGCTTATATTTGTAAACGATAAAAACCTATTTCAGACAACTAAAAAGAAAACAAAACTTTCATTTAAAGAAAAGAGTGAAAGGGATTTAAACCTCGGTTAAACCACTAGGGAAGAAAAGGCAAATACAATACCGAAAAAGCCCATTTCTCCCTCAAAAAGGAGTTTAAACTTTATTTCAGCTACAATAAGAAAAAACACCTAGTGAAAGTTTTTTTAAAAAGATTTAAAGTTGCCTTAAAAAATGTACTGATCGGGCACGGTGGCTCACACCTGTAATCCCAGCACTTTAGGAGACAGAAGTGGGAGAATCTCTTGAGACCAGGAGTGATGTTGTTTGTTTGTTTTTTTATTATACTTTAAGTTCTAGGGTGCATGTTGAGACCAGGAGTGATGTTGTTTGTTTGTTTGTTTGTTTTTTATTATACTTTAAGTTCTAGGGTACATGTCCACAACATGCAGGTTTGTTACATATGTATACATGTGCCATGTTGGTGTGCTGCACCCATTAACTGGTCATTTACATTAGGTATATTTCCTAATGCTATCCCTCCCCCCCGCCCAAAATAGGACCTGGTGTGTGATGATCCCCTTCCTGTGTCCAAGTGATCTCACTGTTCAATTCTCACCTCTGAGTGAGAACATGCGGTGTTTGGTTTTCTGTTCTTCGATAGTTTGCTGAGAATGATGGTTTCCAGCTGCATCCATGTCCCTACAAAGGACATGAACTCACCCTTTTTGATGGCTGCATAGTATTCCATGGTGTATATGTGCCACATTTTCTTAATCCAGTCTGTCACCAATGGACATTTGGGTTGATCCCAAGTCTTTGCTATTGTGAATAGTGCCACAATAAACATACGTGTGCATGTGTCTTTATAGCAGCATGACTTACAATCCTTTCGGTATATCTCCAGTAATGAGATGACTGGGTCAAATGGTATTTCTAGTTATAGATCCTTGAGGAATTGCCATACTGTTTTCCACAATGGTTGAACTAGTTTACAGTCCCACCAACAGTGTAAAAGTGTTCCTATTTCTCCACATCCTCTCCAGCACCTGTTGTTTCCTGACTTTTTAAAGATTGCCATTCTAACTGATGTGAGATGGTATCTCATTGTGGTTTTGATTTGCATTTCTCTGATGGTGAGTGATGATAAGCATTTTTTCATGTGTCTGTTGGCTATATGAATGTCTTCTTTTGAGAAATGTCTGTTCATATCCTTTGCCCACTTTTTGATGGGGTTGTTTGTTTTTTTCTTGTAAATTTGTTTGAGTTCTTTATAGGTTCTGGATATTAGCCCTTTGTCAAATGAGTAGATTGCAAAAATTTTCTCCCATTCTGTAGGTCGCCTCTTCACTCTGATGGTTGTTTCTTCTGCTGTACAGAAGCTCTTTAGTTTAATGAAATCCCATTTGTCAATTTGGGCTTTTGTTGCCATTGCTTTTGGTGTTTTAGAAATGAAATCCTTGCCCATGCCTATGTCCTGAATGGTATTGCCTAGGTTTTCTTCTAGGATTTTTATGGTTTTAGGTCTAACATTTAAGTCTTTAATCCATCTTGAATTAATTTTTGTATAAGGAGTAAGGAAAGGATCCAGTTTCAGCTTTCTACTTATGGCTGCCAATTTTCCCAGCACCATTTATTAAATAGGGAATCCTTTCCCCATTTCTTGTTTTTGTCAGGTATGTCAAAGATCAGTTGGCTGTAGATGTGTAGTATAATTTCTGAGGGCTCTATTCTGTTACATTCATCTATATCTCTGTTTTGGTACCAGTACCATGCTGTTTTGGTTACTGTAGCCTTATAGTATAGTTTGAAGCCAGGTAGCGTGATGCCTCCAGCTTTGTTCTTTTGGCTTAGGATTGTCTTGGCAATGCGGGGTCTTTTTTGGTTCCATATGAACTTTAAAGCAGTTTTTTCCAATTCTGTGAAGAAAGTCATTGGTAGCTTAATGGGGATGGTATTGAATATATAAATTACCTTGGGCAGTATGGCCATTTTCACAATATTCATTCTTCCTATCCATGAGCATGGTATGTTCTTCCATTTGTTTGTGTCCTCTTTTATTTCACTGTGCAGTAGTTTGTAGTTCTCCTTGAAGAGGTCCTTTACATCCCTTGTAAGTTGGATTCCTAGGTATTTTATTCTCTTTGAAGCTATTGTGAATGGGAGTTCATTCATGATTTGGCTCTCTGTTTGTCTGTTACTGGTGTGTAAGAATGCTTGTGATTTTTGTGCATTGATTTTGTATCCTGAGACTTTGCTGAAGTTGCTTATCAGCTTAAGGAGATTTTGGGCTGAGACGATGGGGTTTTCTAAATATACAATCATGTCATCTGCAAACAGGGACAATTTGACTTCTTCTTTTCCTAACTGAATACCCTTTATTTCTTTCTCTTGCCTGATTGCTGGGGATTCAGCTTCTTCCTGGTTTAGTCTTGTGAGAGTGTAAGTGTCCAGGAAATTATCCATTTCTTCTAGGTTTTCTAGTTTATTTACATAGAGGTGTTTGTAGTATGCTCTGATGGTAGTTTGTATTTCTGTGGGGTCAGTGGTGATATCCCTTTTATCATTATTTATTGTGTCTATTTGATTCTTCTCTCTTTTCTTCTTTGTTAGTCTTGCTAGTTGTCTATCAATTTTGTTGATCTTTTCAAAAAACTAACTCCTGGATTCATTGATTTTTTGGAGGGTTTTTCTGTGTCTCTATCTCCTTCAGTTCTGCTCTGATCTTAGTTATTTCTTGCCTTCTGCTAGCTTTTGAATGTGTTTGCTCTTGCTTCTCTAGTTCTTTTAATTGTGATGTTAGGGTGTCAATTTTAGATCTTTCCTGCTTTCTCTTGGGGGCATTTAAGCTATAAATTTCCCTGTACACACTGCTTTAAATGTGTCCCAGAGATTCTGGTATGTTGTATCTTTGTTCTCATTGGTTTCAAAGAACATCTTTATTTCTGTAGTCATTCAGGAACAGGTTGTTCAGTTTCCATGTAGTTGAGTGGTTTTGAGTGAGTTTCTTAATCCTGAATTCTAGTTTGATTGCACTGTGGTCTGAGAGACAGTTTGTTATAATTTCTGTTCTTTTACATTTGCTGAGGAGTGCTTTACTTCCAACTATGCGGTCAATTTTGGAATAAGTGTGATGTGGTGCTGAGAAGAATGTATATTCTGTTGATTTGGGGTGGAGAGTTCTGTAGATGTCTATTATATCCGCTTGTTGCAGAGTTGAGTTCAATTCCTGGATATCTTTGTTAACTTTCTGTCTCGTTGATCTGTCTAATGTTGACAGTGGGGTGTTAAAGTCTCCCATTATTATTGTGTGGGAGTCTAAGTCTCTTTGTAAGTCTCTAAGGACTTGCTTTATGAATCTGGGTGGTCCTGTGTTGGGTGCATATATATTTAGGATAGTTAGCTCTTCCTGATGAATTCATCCCTTTACCATTATGTAATAGCCTTCTTTGTCTCTTTTAATCTTTGATGCTTTAAAGTCTGTTTTATCAGAGACTAGGATTGCAACCCCTGCTTTTTTTTGTTCTCCATTTGCTTGGTAGATCTTCATCCATCCCTTTATTTTGAGCCTATGTGTGTCTCTGCATGTGAGATGGGTCTCCTGAATACAGCAAACGGGTGGGTCTTGACTCTTTACCCAATTTGCCAGTCTGTGTCTTTTAATTGGACCATTTAGTCCATTTACATTTAAGGTTAATATTATTATGTGTGAACTCGATCCTGTTGTTTTGATATTAGCTGGTTATTTTGCTCGCTAGTTGATGCAGTTTCTTCCTAGCATCGATGGACTTTACATTTTGACATGTTTTTGCAATGGCTGGGACCTGTTGTTCCTTTCCATGTTTAGTGCTTCCTTCAGGATCTCTTGTAGGGCAGGCCTGGTGGTGACAAAATCTCTCAGCATTTGCTTGTCTGTAAAGGATTTTATTTCTCCTTCACTTATGAAACTTAGTTTGGCTGCATATGAAATTCTGGGTTGAAAATTCTTTTCTTTAAGAATGTTGAACATTGGCCCTTACTCTCTTCTGGCTTGTAGAGTTTCTGCCGAGACATCTGCTGTTAGTCTGATGGGCTTCCCTTTGTGTGTAACTCGACCTTTCTCTCTGGCTGCCCTTAACATTTTTTCCTTCATTTCAACTTTGGTGAATCTGGCAATTATGTGTCTTGGAGTTGCTCTTCTCGAGGAGTATCTTTGTGGTGTTCTCTGTATTTCCTGAATTTGAATGTTGGCCTGCCTTACTAGGTTGGGGAAGTTCTCCTGGATGATATCCTGCAGAGTGTTTTCCAACTTGGTTCCATTTTCCCCGTCACTTTCAGGCACATCAATCAGACACAGATTTGGTCTTTTCACATAATCCCATACTTCTTGGAGGCTTTGTTCTTTTCTTTTTACTCTTTTGTCTCTACACTTCTCTTCTCACTTCATTTCATTCATTTGATCTTCAATCACTGATACTCTTTCTTCCAGTTGGTCTATTGGCTACTGAAGCTTGTGCATTTGTCATGTAGTTCTTGTGTCATGGTTTTCATCTCTATCAGTTCTTTTAAGGTCTTCTCTGTGTTGATTATTCTAGTTATCCATTCATCCATTCTTTTGTCAAGGTTTTTAGTTTCTTTATGCTGGTTACATAGTTCCTCCTTTAGGTCTGAGAAGTTTGATTGACTGAAGCCTTCTTCTCTCAACTCGTCAAAGTCATTCTCCATCCAGCTTTGTTCCATTGCTGGCAATGGGCTGCGTTCCTTTGGAGGGGGAGATGTGCTCTGATTTTTTGAATTTCGAGCTTTTCTGCACTGCTTTTTCCCCATTTTTGTGGTTTTATTTACCTTTGGTCTTTGATGATGGTGACGTACTGATGGGGTTTTGGTGTGGATTTCCTTTCTGTTTGTTAGTTTTCCTTCTAACAGTCAGGACCCTCAGCTGTAGGTCTGTTGGAGTTTGCTTGAGGTCCACTCCAGACCCTGTTTGCCTGGGTATCAGCAGCGGAGGCTGCAGAAGGTAGAATATTGCTGAACAGTGAGTGTTGCTGTCTGATTCGTACTCTGGAAGCTTCCTCTCAGGGGTATACCCCACCATGTGAGGTGTAAGGTGTCTGTCTGCACCTCAGTTGAAAATGCAGAAATCACCCCTCTTCTGTGTCACTCACTCTGGGAGCTTGAGGCTGGAGCTGTTCCTATTCAGCCATCTTGGGTGCACCCTCCCTAACGTTTTTTAATGTACGTTTCACCATCGATAAGTTTCTTTTTTGGTTTGTTTACATGTTGTATTAGTTTGCTGAGGTTGCCATAAAATACAACAAAAAGGGTGGCTTAAACAACAGGAATTTATTTTCTAACTCTTCTGGATTCCAGAAGTCTGCGATCAAGGTGTTGGCAGGGTTGGGTTTTTTTAAGGCCTCTCTCCCTGACTTGTAGGTGGTTGTCTTTTCCCTGTGTCTTCACACTTTCTTCCTTCTGTACCTGAGTCAAAATTTTCTCTTCTTTTAGAGACATCAGAGATACTGGATTAGAGACCCCCTAGTGGCTTCATTTTAACTTAGTTACTTCTGCAAAAACCTGTCTCCAAATATACTCACCTTTTGAGACACTGGGGTTAGGACTTCCACATATGAATTTTGTAGTGGAGGTCACAATTCAGCTCATGACTCATGTATATCATTTATGTTTTCCCTGCTAAAATGTAAGTGCCATGGTGGAGGAGACCTTATGTCTCTTGTCTGATACTATATCCAAAGCACTTAGATTGATAGCTGGTATACAGTTAGTACTCAATAATCTTTTGCTCAATAAATGAATAGACTTGGTTAGTGATGATAATTATAGGATTTGGTTACTGATCACATGTGAAAGCAAGGCAGAGAACAAGTCTTGGATGATTCCCAGATTTGTAGTTTGGTACATTGAATGGACAGTGTTACCCTTAAACATGATAGGAAACACAAGAAAAAAATCAGGATTTGGGGGAAAGCTTTAGACATGCTGGGTGAGAAATACTGGGAATATATTCAGGTGGAAAAATTAAAAAGACCTGTAGATATATGGCCTGGAGTGGAATGAAGAGATCTTGGTCAAACACATAGATTTGGAGATCATCAATTTATAGCAAGTAGTAATATCTGGATAGTAGATGAGATAATTCAAAAAGAACATGCATAGGAAGAGGCCTAGTATAGAAGCAAGGAAAATACTAATGTTTAAAGATTGAGTGGGTAAAGCAAAGTTTGGTTGAGAAGTGTTAGGAGGCAGGAGCAAAGCAAGAAGTGAGGAATCATAGGATCAAAGGGGAAAAGATATTGAATGGAATGATCACCTACATCAAGGCATAAAGAATTTCTCAAAGACTGTTCCAAGGAATAACTCTTCCATGATTTACTCTTTGGGAAAACTGGTCAATTTAGTGAGATAAATGCGGAAATCTATATACTTCTCTTGCAGAATCCCCCAAAACATTAGCATAATAATGTCTCTGAGAAGTCTTGCTATACAGAAATACATACATTTTAATTTCCAGATTAAAGTTTCCAGAGCTCTTTATTTGGGCACATATGTCTCTTTTTTCCCCCTACATAACAACTATTAATAATAGTACAGGGAATTGGATCCCAAGGAATCCTGTGAAACAATGCTAACCCATAAACAATTAGGTAAACATTGAGAAGATTCCTTTGGATTTGACTATTAGGGGCCTTGTCTGAGTGGTTTCCATAGAATGGTGGCGTCTTAAGGGTGAATAAGGAGGAGCAGAATTAAAACAGTAGGCATAATCTGCTCCTTCTATAAGGTTGATCTCAAAGAGAAGGAAAAAGATAGGGCAGTGTCTTGGGTGGATGGTTGTGTAAGGTTATACAATTTTTTTTTTAATGGAAAGTATATGACTAGGTTTATAGATAGTAGAGAGATTGAGGAATAGTAGCAAGAGGAGTTCAATAATCAATAATCAATAGTAGAACAAGGTATACAAGGAGAAGGGAGAAACTAAGATCAAGAAAAGTTTCTTCCCTTTTCTGGAGACTGGAGAAAAGGAAAGGGGAGGCTGCAGTCATAGACATAGGGTAAGAGGTTGTGGAAGCCCATGATAGGCTTCAATTTCTTAGACAAGAACATACGCTCAGAGTTTGTCTTTGGTGCTAGAAGAAAAGGTGCCCTCCCCTACTTTCTCCTCCACCTGAAAAACATCATGTATGATCTCGTTCATGTAAAAATCCTTTCCAAATGTTATGATTATTACTGTTATGGTCAGGGCATCACCTCTTTTTTGTACTCCTATATAGGCCTCATTGTTCTGAACTTCAATTACCTAGTTTCCTTCTGGTTTCTGCTTCTGGAGCAGAGATTTATTTTATGCATTTCTGTTTCCTACTACCTTTTACAGAGTGGAGTGTTATAAACATTGTGGAATGATTAGTGAGTCACAGGCAGCATCCCAATTTGTCCTCAATTGAGAATTCAATGAATTGCCTTATTTTGAATTGAAGAATCCTAGTACCAGGGTGTAGCTACACAATTCAGTTCTGTACACTTTCATTGGTAAATCTTATACAGAAATTTCCTGATTTTATTTCTCTACAATCAGTTTTTATGATCCATGCCCAACTCAGTTGATTTTTATCCCAGATTACTCTACCTGGTTGTCCCAAAGTGTGTTATCTTTGTATGTAAAGCATTTATCATAGTGAAAGACATAATGCAAACTTAACAAATGGTAGTTGTTATTATTACTATTATAATAGATTCAACAAAACCAAGGAGAGCTACATTATCAAAGTTGCAGTTTTATATTTCTCAATTATCTACATAGTCTTCTAGGTCCTGCCCTTTCTGTCCACATTTTCTTTAATATTTTTCCCTTATGAACTACTTAGTCACTTTTATCCCACTGTCTTGTTAACACCAAATCTCTTATTTGTATTTATTTACTTACTTAATATACATATTTATACTTTGACATTTTCCCTACCCAGTGTTTATCTTATCTTTCATTTTTCTTTATTTCAGGCACTCCAAAATATCATTCTTCTATTCATTTCTCCCCCAATCATCAGTTACCAATGAGCCTGAAAGCCATCATTGTAAAATTTCCATGTGTACAACAATGCTTATTTTTTGGGCACTTACTATGTACTACTTACTATTCCTGGTATTGAAGACACAAGCATGGTAAATTTTTAAAAAGCCACCATCTATATGGAGCTCATAGTCTAGTGAAATACATAGATAATGAACAATTAACAATTAGATAACTAATGAACTTGTAAACATTATTTTTTTAGGTGGGTCACCAGACAGTAGAAAACTAACTTATAAGGAATATGTGGCTTGGGCAGAAAATATTCCTGGAGGAAAGAAAGTATAGGCAAGCTGTAGCTGAAATTCCAGACTAACGAAATGAAGGAAGATTATTAGGTAATGTAGTACAATAAATCTATCAGGATCCACAATGGAAAGACTCAAAACATGATTAACGAGGCAATGTGTGGATGATGGTGGGTAGTTGTCAGATTTATGACCATTTTGGTTAATTCCATCACTATTGCTTGAAAGTAGCCTTACTTAAGAGTTGTTGCTGATAACCCACTAGGGATGAGAACTTGTTTTGTTGGGGTGTCAGGAGCAGTGTAAGGCATTTGTAAAAAATAGTTTATGATTTGGATCTTTTGTTTACATTTGTAAACAGACAGGCATTTGCCATTATGCAGATGAAGGCAGCTCACTCCCTAATGGATTACAGAACCTCACCCTATTTCAGTAGAAAATGTCTATTGGGAAAATTATTAGTTCAATTATGAAGATGCTGAGCTTTTGGTGTTCATGGAATCTTCAATAAGAAATAGCTACTTAGCACTTTGATATGTAGAACAAGAGTTTCAGGGGGGATTGGGAGTTTCGGCGGGGGAATCTTGGTTGGAGAAATAATATTTGGTATTGTCTTACCCAATGGGACTGAATGAGATTGCTCAAAAAGGTGTACTGCATTTTACAATGTTTAGAGTAGATTCCAGGTAGGGAAAGAAGTGACAGTAGAAAGGGGCTAACTGAAAGTTCAGAGGGTCATTGGATGACAGATCTGGTTAAGATGAAGAGTTGGCATAAGGAGAGTAACTGAGTGAGAGAAATTGAAGAGTGAAAAGTAAAAGTGTGTATTCAGAGAGTGGAGTGACTGAATTTAATCTTTTAAATCTGGAACTATTCTAGGTAAAACAGTTTTGGGCATGTCTGGGGGTGACTGAAAGTGAAGAAATGTCCTGTGGAAAGGACTGTTAGGGAGGGCACAAGACTGGAATTACAGAGCAGTGATCATGATGAAGGTACAAAAAAGATTAAGACAGGGAGGGGCTTAGGTGTCAGAAGACAAGTAAAGATACCAGAAATGTGAGGCATGGTGAGCTATGGAATTGAGAAGACAATTGGCCCCAGCTTTCACCTGGAGAGATGACTGTGGTGAGAGGCACTTAGGTTCATCTAGAGCCAGTCATCGCCTGGACAGAATATTGGTTGTTGAGGGTGTGGCAATGCAGATCTCTGTGGGTCTTCATTGCATTGGTTCTGGGGTCAAAGTTGCTGGTGTTAGACTTTGTACTAGGACTGCTGCATGGACTCCAGGAGTTGTACACAGTACAATTTAATTGAATCCATATTAGCTGTTACCCTTGAGGCCCTTCAAGTGTGTCATCCCGTGGGGTTTTTTATAAGCTCAGACTGGGGTTGAGGAGCAGAGCTATATCAGTTTCTGGATGCCCTATGGAGTGGATGGAGATAAGGAGCTGAAAATGGAGAATGAGAACTATTTGCATCATGCGTTGAGTTGGAGGATTGAGCAGAGAGGGAATCAATACCAGGGATGAAGTCAGAGCCAGGTGAGGGATCAGAAGTCACTTCTAAAATTACTAAAACAAGGAGATAAAATTAGAGGGTTAGAATATCACATGTATCTCAGATATAAGATAGAATGGCTAGATATGGAGTGGGTAAAAACAAGGTATAGTTATTAGGGTGAAAGTAAAGAGGGGGTCTGGTTATATGGTATATAGTATATAGTTGGTTTGGTGTTAACAGTATGTCTTCTTTTTTTGCAGAAAGCATACAATTAAAAAGCAAAACAAAACATGGCTACATTGGACAATTAACTCTTGGCAGCTTGTAACCAGTAAGATGATCTTGAACAGTCTCTTTTGTCTACGGCACTCTGTTTTCTCATCTGTAAAAATTAAACTATTGGCTCAGGTCATCTCTGAAGTTTTCAGTAGCTCTGTGATTCGATATCATTTATTTTGTCTTATTCAGGTCCCAACTATCCTCCAGCAACCCCTAGGATTCCCTCTAGGGCCCCAAATTATACTGAAGAGGTCCACTGCTCTCAGGCAAGGCCAACTCCATTTTCTTCCTCACATTTTGGGTTGAAGTAACTGCAGAGATTTGGGGAGAAATAATACATATCCTTCTGAAAAGTGAATGACCTAATCTTTCTTGAACAGAATGTGACTGTGTTGTTTATGTTTTGTTTTATTTTTGTTACCAGGCAATCAAGATGGAGCCTATTGGAATGATATGTGCCAGCTGGGATTTGTGCCTCCTTACACTGGCAGAGAGAAGAGTGTGAAGCCTGCTTGGAGAAGTGGAGGAGGCTGAAAAGAAGGCAAAGAGTGAAAACAGAGAAAGGAGGTGGAAGAGGGGAGAAAAACACGGATAAGAGAATGCCATGGTGATGCTGAGAAGGAAACAAGAGACTTTTTTGCTTGTAAAGGGCAGAAGATGGCAGAATCCAGCGACGCAGGGGCATCTGGCTCTAGAAATAATAGGTCACTTGGCACCCACTCCTTCAAAACGGTGAGCTTCATGAACATTCTTATTTATTTTATGTGAATATTGCATGTCCAGCGATGTGTTCCACCACAAATTCTTGGTGGGAGTCAACCTAATCAAAGTGAAGGAATAGTCTTTGAGAGAAGGGCATTACTTATGTGACAACTATCTGCTTTTATTTGAGAAGTAAGGTGGGAGGATTTGGATTATATATGGCCAGTTGTATTCTTTGTTTCTCTTTTGAAATATGAGCGTTGACTCGGACTGTGCAAACTATTTTCTTCTCATTTCTTTATTACCACATATTTAACGTGTGTCAACAAGCTGACTCTTAATTGGCTGGCTCAAGTACAGAGACAGGATCCTATAGGAAGGGGGAGCAAAGCCATAAGCAAACTTAAACATTTCTTGATACCATTATGACTCTCAATGGCCATCTTATATTAATGGCTATTTCTCTACATCACACACACACACACACCTTGCATTCAGCACTTTATATTATGAAGTGGCAAAAACCACAATTACTTTTGCACCAACCTACTAGTAACTCACTACATGTAAGAAGATTGTGGAGATGCAAACTTCTCTTCCCTTTGCCTTACTGACTTCTTTCTAATAAGCTGAATTTGGGTGTGAGGGTAGTCAGAGTGAGGCAAGGTTACTCTAATTTTCCATTTGAAGGATATCTCTATTTGAAGAAGACAATTCAAATGCTGTCTTTACCCATGTAGCAGCAAATAATTTTTACTGTTACTTTTATGGACTTCAGAGGGGCTACACAATCTCTCACAAGTCCTTGCTGACTGTGATTTTTAAAGGAATGTTATTTTGTAAGTGAAGCAACTGTGATTTTTAAAGGAATGTTATTTTGGAAGTGAAGCAACTGAGAAGTGACTATAATCTTCAGGGGTAGAGGATCAGAAAAGATGTGGGATAATAGCCTTGGGAAGATAAAATAAGCCAATGAAGAGCTTATAGTTTTAGAGCTGAACTCAAGTTGGATCTTTTATCTGATAACATTTTAAATATTCAGTGTTATTCTCTATCATTTCAAATAGCCAGAAGATAATTTTGTTTTCATAAGGAAGTGATTTAAAAAGGAAGAATTTAGGGAAAAATTTACAAGACATGATTCTTAGTGAGGGTTGGCTACTTGACAGTTATCAAAGTAGGCTTCAGAAAGCTTAACTGTCATGTATCCATCAAAGAGTGAGAGGAGTTAATGAATTCTACATGAATTCAGTATGTTCTACAAACATAGGAAGATCTAAATTTCATGTTATACGAATATTTTTTCATTTAAGAATTGTTACCAGTTACTTCATGATTGGTCCACTGGGTTAAGAATTAAAGGATCTGAAATTGGGAGGAAGAAAGGAGAGTGATGTATCTGGAACCATGACAAAGAAAGTTTTTAAACAATTGCTTATTTATCCTTAATTCGCCATAATAACCATTACTGTTCTCAAATCTAAAAAAAAAAAAAATCACTTCTGCCATTTTGCTTCCTCTTCTACCTTGTTTCTTCCTTTTCTTGTACTCATATGTAAAATATTTCTGTGACAATTTGAGTAGTAATCTGCTTATGCCATTCTGGACAGACACAAAGAGATGGTGTCCCCATGTGTGGGAATTAGTCCCAGTGCAGCGGGAATGAAATTAAACTACAATCTCAAGTCCTCAGAAGAAATCCCTGAAGAGTTCAGCACCTGGTTAAAATCCATGTGTGCATATTCAGGCCTGACCATAGGCAATTACAATGGCTTTACCTGGCAGGCCTTATGGGGAAAGCTGCCTTCCCCACACTAGACTTTACAGCCAATGCACTGCAGCCTCAGGAGAGAGTGGCAGTCAAGGACTCAGGTCCTCCAGCCAATCATGCTCTTTCACGTATTTACCTTCCTAACCCAGAAACCTTCATTCCAAGGTCTCTGACACCCTTGACAGAGGCGTTCTTCAGGTTCCTCTGCTGAAAGCTTCTTTTGCAGGAGGAGGGAAAAACCTTGAAGACACTTTTCCACATTCTGACTCAATACTCAGGATTCTTCCCGCTGCTAGCCCTTCTCCTCTTCCCTCCCTAGCACTCCTCTTCTCATGTCTATGATGATCCATCTGACTCTTAATTGGTGTGACTTTCTGTTGGGAAAAATGGAACGTGGGAGTCAGTGCCTCCAACAGTTTTAGCCTCTTCTTTATGCCATTGCAGCGTGTGATGAAAAGCTGAATCCTGTCATTTTTGACTGGTTGTTTTAATAGGGCTGCTCTGATACTTGGCCACTCAGCTTTCTGTCTCTGTCTCTGTCTCTGTCTCTCTCTCTCTCTCTCAGCTGAGTTTCTGACAGTCCCAGCTTTGGCTCTTTCTGGTTGTGTGACCTTAGCTGAATCATTTAATGTTTCTGCGCTTCATTTTATCATATGTAAATTTAGTACAATAATACTCGATTAATTTCTCATGAAGATTATATGAGGTGCTTGTGAAAAATACCTTACCTGGTACATTGCGACTCAGTTCTTAATCAGAAACAGAAACAGAAACAGAAACAGAAACAGAAACAAACAGAAACAGAAACAGTGGGTCACTAACCTAGGGTCCTCTAGGGAGAACTTGCACTTACGTATTTTCCTGCAATGCCTTGGATTACATCATATGGCAAAGCCCTTTTATGTGTAAATGTTAACGTCTGTTTACTTTCTTTGTTACCATTTTCTGGTTAATTCTGGAAGGAAAAATTTTTTGTCTTCTTGTCAGTATTTTTCTCTTATTTTGATCCTTTTTGTCAGATATGTTTTCCCCTAAGAGCTGACATTTATGTTGTACGGTGCATATGTTAACGTGGCAATGAGATATTGCAGTAAGATTATAGCTCCACAAGGGGGTACATAAATGACAGTCTCCAAACAGAAACCAGCGTAGCTGCCAAAAAGGAAAGCTTCAAGATTCTCAGCTTCATTTTCAGTTATGTCATTAGAATAAATACGTTTTCTAATGGCAGAAGGAACTTCAGATAAGGATCTACAGGTGATATAGGATATCACTCAGCTACTCATAGACCTAAACAAGGCAACGTTTCCCAAGATGATAATTTTTCTGTGAAAGGTACTAGAAATGACTAAATTTATTGCCCCATATCATCCTTTATGATCTCATATGTCAGGGAAAAGCCCAATGTCAGAAACCCAGATTGTGCTCATGTCGTCAGGCAGAAGCTCGAGCATGAGCTCACGGGTATCTGGAAAACTTTGCCCAAACTGGGACAGAGCAGGCCACTTTCCTTTAAGCCAAACTTTATAAAGAGGCTTTTTGCTAAGTTTATTGTTAGATTTACTCCATTTTGAGTTTATTCTCAAGTGGTATTGCACTTGAGGTTGGCGCTAAGTTGCCCTTAATAATTCTCTGATCTTGATGTTGGCTTGCCTCACCATATGAAGACTGAGTCTAAGAAGAGGGAGATCTCAGTTCATGGGTCAGAAAATTGACTATTTTCATCACATGTGAGACATTTAGGTTCTGAGGGAAGAAGTGAACTTTTTCCAGTTCTGGCAAAGTCTTGTTTAGACCAATGAGCTCATGCTAGCGAGTCAAATATGAGCAAATATGAGCACCATCTGGATTCCTGACATTAGCCTTGTTCCTCGTCTCTGAGATCAACCATCAAAACAAGCAAGTGCTATCCAGAAGTGTTTGTGTGTGTTGGGGAAGGGGGAGTAGGATTCCTGACACACGTTACATATGGTTTCTCATAAGGTGCCCGGGAGAGCTCAGCCCCAGTTGCCCACACTGATAACCCACTTGTTAATATATTCCTTATCGGCTTTTCTCTTTTCCTTGTTTCGTTTTTCCCACTTTCTCACTTGTGTTTCTTAGATCACCTCTCAAAATAAACTACTTGTACCCAACTGCTTGTTTCAGTGTCTGCTTTTGGGTAACTCTAATACAGAACCATTTTAAAAAAATCCTTGAAGCATGAAAATCTAACACAGAAATGTGTTGATACTACATGTACAATCCAGATTTTGGTAAGATGAAAATAATAAATAAGCCAAAAACCAAAGAAACAGATGCTACATGGTTGTCAAACAGATGTACACACGCACACACACATGCACACACACGCACACACACACATTCCCCACTCAGATTGGTCTAAATAAGTGAAAGATAACTTGAGTAAAAGCAAATAACTTGATGAGACACAAAGTCAGAAAATAGAAAATTTTCTTCATATTATAAACAAACTGAAGATGACAAATTAGAAGTTGTGGACTACAGTCAAGAATGACCACAGTCAAAAAAGAAATAAAACGCACTGGAGTCTGGGGGGATTTACTACAACCAGGATTTAATGTGACCGGAATGAGCTAACACAACTAGAGTTGTATAGTGACATACCATGTACAATGGTATGTATAATGACATAATGTATGTGCTTTGTAAACTGTAAGCTGAAATTCATACTCAAGGTATTATTTTCAATAGATTGCCTAAAGGAATGTCTGCAAATGAAGTGGATGGCTGTGAAGGAAAAATACTGCATTAAGATTTTTATCTTAGTTTTTCTGAACTTTTTGACATTTGAGAAATCAATTTCTCTCTGTGTGTGTTTCCCTGCCCTAACCCATAAAATCAATATGAACTCAAATTTGAAAATGGATATGAAAAGACTGAAAAATATAAAATTATGTGCAAATGTTAGAGTTTTTTATTTAAAAAGACGTGGGATATGATAGTTGGTGTTTACTACTCTCAACTTCTTTTGGGCCTTAAGGATGTGGTGTATACCTCAAGCATTACCAAACCCAGAATTCTCTGAGAGACAAAGGGTACACATACCTCAGTTTATTCATTCACTTATAATTCTTGTACAATTAAATGTCTTTTTTGAAGAGGCTGGTGTCGGATTCCCTTTTCTTACAGTAAGCCCCAAACACAAGCATTTTTTCATCTCAGGATAGCTTAACAAACCAATAGCTTGTACCCTGAAAATCTGACAAGGTTCTGAGTTAGCCCAAGTACTCTGAGGAAGGTGTACTCTTGATGGCATCTATTTCTCCTAGATTCTTCTAGGAGATCTTTGATTGTGGATTCCTATAATATGCCCAGAATTGTGAAATGTATAATGGACTGTGCAACAGAATTATGAAGCAGTTTCTTCCTTCAAGGAGCTTATAGTCTTGCCTGGAAAGTAGGGAGCAAAAGTACATCTATGCAATTCATAGAAACAAACAAAAGTCAGTAGTAATTTATGCACCTATTGAGAATCTTTTATAGGCATACTGTAGGTGTTTTGGAGGAAAAATAATCCAATGTGTCTTTGAATATGACATAATAGTAATTCTGTCAATTCTGGGGGCCAGAACTGTTCATACTATTCAGTGGTATCCTTTCACATTATTTTACCAATCATCTGGTAGAGTGAGAGGTGAATGTCACAAATAATTCCCCTTCTTCATTCTTCTTTTTCCTCCACACCCCAGTGAAGAAAAACCCCTTCTGTCTGTAAAATTCTCATGAAAAACCAGCAAAACAGTCCAGTGATATTGCTAAGATTAGGAACCCAACCCCTGCTTGACTGGTACATTTCTAAACCACATATGTCAAGGTCAATTTTGCATATAGGTCAGTGTGTGGTTTCCTGCACTGTGGCCGTTCCGGGGAGAGAAAGCAGGACTCTTTTCTCATGAAGAAACGTGCTCACTGAAGAAAACACTGGGTAAAGATGATGGGATGAGAAAACACAGGAAAACCTGAAGGTCATCTTATTCATACGAAAATCCTCCCATTTGGTCACTGTCCCTCCCAGGCTGTGGCTCTTGTTCTCAGTGAGCTGTTCCTTTTCTAGATGAACAGGCTCCAGGCCAGAGAAAGGATGGTGTGACAAAGTGGGGTAAGTGAGGAGACAGCAGTCATCCTGTGTGGGCTGAATGTCCATTTCCTAGTGGTTCTTATATTAATAAAGTCAAGGATTGCTGCTAAGATACCCTTAAGGACTGAGGGAGCAGGAAAGAGATCTTCAAGGGATATCTTCATGGGCTGGTAGACAAATTTTGGAGAGGAAGGCAGGAGATAAGGCCATGGTGACTGCTAAGGGGAGGATTGTTGATTGTCAGTCCCTGTGTGGTAGACCTTGGAAATGGTGTAGGGGTATTCTCTTATTGGAATATTGTAACCCTTAGTCAATTTAAGAGAAGGGCTGATTTTAAAGAAAGAAACTGGTATTTTTTTTATACTACTTTGTGCTCAGAAGAAAACTTCGATGATATTCTATTAGGTAATCTCTCCCACACAGAAGCAGTATAAGGTAATGGTTAAACGTCTGGAGTCTTGAGCTAGATAGTATGATTTAATAATCTGTTTCCACCACTTACTAGCTGTGAAACCTTGGGAAATTTACTTAAACTCTCTGTGCCTCAGTTTCCTCATACGTATAATGGAAATAATAAAAAAATCTATCTCACAAAGTATTGCAAAGATTAAGTGAGTTAAAAGATGCAAAATGTTTGACACATGGTAAGCACTCAATAGTTGTTTCCCACGGAAATTATGTGCAAACTGACCCCTAGCCCAGGCTGCATAGCCTAGCAATGCAACACATGGATTTTGTACTTAGACTGGATCTAGGGTCAGCCCACTTGTGCCTCTTGCTGGCTATGTGATCTAGGTCAAGTTATTTATTTTTATTTTGTTTTTAATTTTCCCAGCCTCTGGTAGCCATCCTTCTACTTTCTATCTCCGTAAGTTCAATTGCTTCAATTTTTAGCTCCCACAAATAAGTGAGAACATGTGATGTTTGTCTTTCTATGCCTGGCTTATTTCACTTAGTATAATGAGCTGCAGTTCCATCCATGTTGTTGCAAATGACAGGATCTCATCCTTTTTTTTTTTTTTTTTTTGGCTAAATAGTACTACGTTGTGTATAAGTACCACATTTTAATCCATTCATCTGTTGATGGATACTTAGGTTGCTTCCAAAATTTTGCCTATTGTGGACAGTGCTGCAAGAAACATGGGAATGCAAATATCTTTTCAGTATACTGACTTCCTTTCTTTTGGGTATATGCCCAGCAGTGGGATTGTTGGATCATATGGTAGTTCTATTTTTAGTTTTTGAGGAACTTCTAAACTGTTCTCCTTAGTGGTTGTACTAATTTACATTCCCACCAACAGTATAGTAAGGTTCCCTTTTCTCCACATCTTCATCAGCATTTGTGATTGCCTGTCTGGTGGATATAAGACATTTTAACTGGGGTGAGATGACATCTGATTGTAGTTTTGATTGGTATTTCTCTGATGATCAATGATGTTGGGTACCTTTCTATATGCTTCTTTGACATTTGCATGTTTTCTTTTAGAAATGTCCATTCAAACCTTTTGTCCATTTTTAAATCAGATTATTAGAATTTTTTCTTATAGCATTATTTTAACTCCTTATATATTTTGGTTATTAATCAAATGGATAGTTTGCAAATATCTTCTCCCATTCTGTGGATTGTCTCTTAGCTTTGTTTATTGTTTTCTTTGCTGTACAGAAGCTTTTTTGCTTGATCTGATCCCATTTGTCCATGTTTGCTTTGGTTGCCTATGCTGTGGGATATTACTCAAGAAATTTCCACTCAGACTGATGTCCAAGAGAGTTTCTCCAATGTTTTCTTGTAGTAGTTTCATAGTTTGAGGTCTTTGATTAAAGTTTTTAGTCCATTTTGATCTGATTTTTGTACATGGCAAGAGATATGGGTCAAGTTTCATTATTTTGCATATGGATATTTAGTTTTCCCAGTCTCAGTTGAAGAGACTATCTTTCCCTCAGTGCATATTCTTGGCATATTTGTCAAAAATGAGTTCATTGTAGGTGTGTGGATTTGTTTTTGAGTTCTCTATTCTGTTCATTGTCTATGTGTCTGTTTTCATGCCACTACCATGCTGTTTTTGTTATTATAGCTCTGTAATATAATTTGAAGTCAGATAATGTGATACCTCCAGTTTTGTTCCTTTTGCTTAGGATGATTTAAACTATTCTGGGTCTTTTGTGGTTCCATATAAATTTGAGGATTTTTTTCTATTTCTGTGAAGAATGTCATTGGTATTTTGATAGAGGTTGCATTGAAACTGTAGATTACTTTGGATAATATGGACATTTTAACAATATTGATTATTCCAATCCATGAACATGGAATATCTTTCCATAGTCCTCTTTAATTTCTTTCATCTGTATTTTGTAGTTTTTATTATAGCAATCCTTCACTTCTTTGGTTAATTCCTAGGTATTTAATTTTATGTGTGGCTGTTGTTAATGGGATTACTTTTTAAATTTCTTTTTTAGATTGTTCACTGTTAGCATATGGAAATGCTACCGATTTTTGTATACTGATTTTGTATCCTGCAACTTTACTGAATTCGTTTATTAGTATTAATAGTTTTTTGGTGGAGTATTTAGGTTTTTCCAAATGTAAGATTATATCCTCTGCAATCAAGGATAACTTGACTTCTTCCTTTCCAATTTTCGTTTATTTCTTTCACTTGTCTGGTTGCTCTTTCTAGGATTTCCAGTACTATGTTGAATAACAGAGGTGAAAGTAGAAATCCTTCACATGTTCCAGGTATTAGAGGAAAGACTTGCAGTTTTTCCCTGTTCAGTATGATACTACCTGTGGGTTTTTGCGTACGGCTTTTATTATGTTAAGGTATGTTTCTTCTATATCCAGTTTTTTTTAATTATTATTATACTTTAAGTTCTAGGGTACATGTGCACAATGTGCAGGTTTGTTACATATGTATACATGTGCCATGTTGGTGTGCTGCACCCATCAACTCATCAGCACCCATCAACTCGTCATTTACATCAGGTATGACTCCCAGTGCCATCCCTCCTCCCACCCCCCTCCCCACAATAGGCCCTGGTGTGTGATGTTCCCCTTCCAGTGTCCAAGTGATCTCATTGTTCAATTCCCACCTGTGAATAAGAACATGCAGTATTTGGTTTTCTGTTCTTGTGATAGTTTGCTGAGAATGATGGTTTCCAGCTGCATCCATGTCCCTACAAAGGACATGAACTCATCCTTTTTGATGGCTGCATAGTATTCCATGGTGTATATGTGCCACATTTTCTTAATCCAGTCTGTCACTGATGGACATTTGGGTTGATTCCAAGTCTTTGCTATTGTGAATAGTGCCACAGTGAACATACGTGTGCATGTGTCTTTATAGCAGCATGATTTATACTACTTTGGGTATATACCCAGTAATGGGATGGCTGGGTCAAATGGTATTTCTAGTTCTAGATCCTTGAGGAATCGCCATACTGCTTTCCACAATGGTTGAACTAGTTTACAATCCCACCAACAGTGTAAAAGTGTTCCTATTTCTCCACATCCTCTCCAGCACCTGTTGTTTCCTGACTTTTTAATGATTGCCATTCTAACTGGTATGAGATGGTATCTCATTGTGGTTTTGATTTGCATTTCTCTGATGGCCAGTGATGATGAGCATTTTTTCATTGTGTCTGTTGGCTGTATGAATGTCTTCTTTTGAGAAATGTCTGTTCATATCCTTTGCCCACTTTTTGATGGGGTTGTTTGTTTTTTTCTTGTAAATTTGTTTGAGTTCTTTGTAGATTCTGGATATTAGCCCTTTGTCAGATGAGTAGATTGCAAAAAGTTTCTCCCATTCTGTAGGTTGCCTGTTCACTCTGATGGTTGTTTCTTTTGCTGTGCAGAAGCTCTTTAGTTTAATTAGATCCCATTTGTTAATTTTGGCTTTTGTTGCCATTGCTTTTGGTGTTTTAGACATGAAGTCTTTGCCCATGACTGTGTCCTGAATGGTATTGCCTAGGTTTTCTTCTAGGGTTTTTATGGTTTTAGGTCTAACATTTAAGTCTCTAATCCATCTTGAATTAATTTTCGTATAAGGAGTAAGGAAAGGATCCAGTTTCAGCTTTCTACTTATGGCTGTCAATTTTCCCAGCACCATTTATTAAATAGGGAATCCTTTCCCCATTTCTTGTTTTTGTCAGGGTTGTCAAAGATCAGATGGCTGTAAATGTGTGGTATAATTTCTGACGGCTCTGTTCTGTTCCATTCATCTATATCTCTGTTTTGGTACCAGTACCATGCTGTTTTGATATATCCAGTTTTTTAAGAGTTTTACTATGAAGGAATATTTAATTTTATCAAAAGTTTTTCAGCATCAATTGAAAAGATAATGTGGTTTTTGTCTTTCATTTTCTTCATGTGATGTGTCATATTGATTGATTTGTTTATATTGAGCAATTTTTTTTCATTCCAGGAATAAATCCTACTTGGCCATGATAAATAATCTCCTTAATGTATTATTGAATTGAGTTTGCTAGTATTTTGTTTAGGATTTTTGCATCAGTATTTGTCAGAGATATCGGCCTGTAGTTTTGTTGTTTTTGATGTGTCTTTGTTTGGTTTTCGTATCAGGGTAATACTGCCTTCATAGAATTAGTATGGAAGTATTCCCTCCTCCTGTATTTTTTTTTGGATTAGTTTGTGTAAGATTGGTATTCTTTTAATGTTTCATGGAATCAGCAGTGAAGTCATTGAGTCCCATGCTTTTCTTTACTAAGAGATTTTTAATTACAGCTTTGATTTCATTACTTGTTATGGTCTGTTCAGATTTTGGATTTCTTCCTGGTTCAATCATGGTAGGTTGTATATGTCTAGAAATTTGTCTATTTCTTCTAGGTTTTCCAATTTATAGTATATAGTTGTTCAGCCACTAATGATCCTTTGAGTTTATGTGGTATCAGTTATAATGTTTCCTTTTTCATCTCTGATTTTATTTATTTTGATCTTGTTTCTTATTTTTAGTCTGGCTAAAGATTTGTCCATTTTGTTTAACTTTTCAAAGAATTAACTTTTGTTTTATCTTATGATCTTTGTATTGTTTTCATCTTTTAAATTTTATTTATTTCTCTTCTGATCTTTATTATTTCTTCTACTAATTTTGGATTTGTTTTGCTCTTGCTTTTCTAGTTACTTAAGATGCATTGTTTGGTTGTTTACGTGAAGTTTTTTTTTTTTCTTTTTTGATCAGGCTCATATAAGTTTCCCTCTTAGTGCTACTTTTGCTGTATCCCATAGGTTTTGATATGTTGTGTTTCCATTATCATTTGTTTCAAGAAATTTTTCAATTTCCTTCTTAATTTCTTCATTGATCAACTGGTCATTCAGGAGCATATTGTTTAGTTTCCTCATGTTCATACAGTTCCAAAATTCCTCTTGTTATTGACTTCTAGTTTCATTCCCTTGTGGTCAGAAAAGATGTTTGGTACTATTTTAATTTTTAAAAACATTTTAAGACTGTTTTATAACCTAACATATGGTCTGTCCTTGAGAATGATCCATGTGCTGAGGTAAGCAATGTGTATTCTTTAGCCATTGGATAAAACGTTCCATAAATATCTGTTAGATCCATTTGATCTATAGTGTAGATTAAGTTCAAATGTTTCTTTGTTGATTTTCTGTCTGGTAGACACATCCAATGCTGAGAGTGGATTGTTGAAGTCTCCAGTTATTATTGTACGGAGTCTGTCTCTCTCTTTAGTTCTAATAATATTTGCTTTGTATATATGGGTTCTCCAGTGTTGGGTGCATGTGTATTTTAAACTGTTACTTCCTGTTGCTTAACTGACCCTGTAATCATTATATAGTGACCTTCTTTGTCCCTTCTGACAGTTTTTCTCTGAAATTGATTTTGTCTAAGTGTAGCTACTCCTTTTCTGTTTTGGTTTCCATTGCTGTGGGATATTTTTTTCCATCCTTTTATTTTTAGTCTATATGTGTCTTCATAGGTGAAGTGTGTTTCTTGCAGGCCACAGAACATTGGATCTTGCTTTTTCCTTCATTCAGCCACTTTGTGTCTTTTGATTGGAGAGTTTAATTGATTTATATTCAGTGTTATTAGTGATGAATAAGGACTCACTCCTGCCATTTTGTTATTTGTTTTCTGGTTGTTTTGTGGTCTTCCCTTTCTTTATTCTTTCTTTTCTGTCTTCCTTTTAATGAAGGTAATTTTCTCTGGTGATATAATTTAGTTTCTTGCTTTTTATTTTCTTATTTATCCATTGCATATGTTTGGTATGAGGTTACCATGAGGCTTGCAGATACTATCTTATAACCCATTATTTTAAGCTGATAACAAGTTAACACTGTTTGCATAAACATATAAACAAGAAAACTAATAAGGACTCTACACCTTAACTTCATGCCTATGCTTTTTAAGTTTTTGTTTTTTTCTATTTATATTTTATTGTACTATCTTTAAAAAGTTACTGTACAGGGTGAAATCCCATCTCTACTAAAAATACAAAAATTAGTCAGGCGTGGTGGTGGGTGCCTGTAGTCCCAGCTACTCAGGAGGCTGAGACAGGAGAGTGGTGTGAAACTGAGAGGTGGAGCTTGCAGTGAGTAGAGATCACACCACTGCACTCCAGCCTGGGCGACAGAGCGAGACTCTGTCTCAAAACAAACAAACAAACAAACAAAAAGTTGTTGTAGTTATTATGTTTGATTGGTTCATCATTTAGTCTTTCTACTTAAGAGGACTTTACACACCACTGTTACAGTGTAATAATAGTCTGTGATTTTCTGTGTACTTACTCTTACCAGTGAATTTTGTGGCTTCAGATGATTTCTTATTGCTCATTAATGTGCTTTTCTTTCTGATTGAAGTACTCCCTTTAGCATTTTTTGTAGGATAGTTCTGGTGTTGATGAAATCCATCAGCTTTTGCTTGTCTGGGAAAGTCTTTATTTGTTCTTCATGTCTGAAGAATATTTTCACTGGATATACTATTCTAGGGTAACAGATTTTTTCTTCAGCACTTTGAATATGTCATGCCACTCTTTCCTGGTCTGTAAGGTTTCCACTGAAAAGTTTGCTGTCAGACATACTGGAGTTCCATTTTATGTTATTTGTTTGTTTCCTCTGGCTGCTTTTAGGATCCTTTCTTTATCCTTGACCTTTGGAAATTTGATTATTAAATACCTTGAGGTAGTCTTTTTTGGGTTAAATCTGCTTGGTGTTCTACAAGCTTCTTGTACTTGGATATTGACGTCTTTCTTTAGGTTTGGGAAGTTCTTCGTTATTATCTCTTTGAATAAACTTCCTACCCCTATCTCTTTCTCTAGCTCATCTTTAAGGCCAATAACTCTTAGATTTGTCCTTTGGGGACCATTTTATAGATCCTGTTGATGTGTTTCATTTTCTGTTATTATTTCTTTTGTCTTCTCTGACTGTGTATTTTCAAATAGCTTGTCTTCAAGCTCACTAATTCTTTCTTCTGCGTTATCAATTCTGCTATTAAAAAGCTTTTATGCATTCTTTAGTAATCCAATTGCATTTTTTAGCTCCAGAATTTCTGCTTGATTCTTTCAAATTATTTCAATCTCTTTGTTCAATTTATCTGATATAATTCTGAATTCCTTCTCTGTATTATCTTGAATTTCTTTTGAGTTTCTTCAACACAACTATTTTGAATTATCTGTCTGAAAGGTTACATATCTGTTTTTTTTTTCCAGAATTGGCTCCTGGTGCCTTAATTAGTTCATTTGGTTAGGTCATGTCTTCCTGGATTGTGTTGATGCTTGTAGATGTTCTTCAGTATCTGGGCATTGAAGGGTTAGGTATTTGTAGTAGTATTCCCAGTCTGGGCTTGTTTCTACCTGTGCTTCACGAGAAGACTTTCCATATATTCAAAGAAGCTTGGTGTTGTGATCTAAGCTGTATCTGCTTTAGAGGGCATGCCAAGCCCAGTAATGCTGTGGTTCTTGAAGACTCATAGAGGTAACACCTTGATGGTCTTACCATCTGGAAGAATGCTCTTCCAGACAAGATCTGGAAGAATTTCCTGGATTACTAGGCATAGATTCTTGTTTGTTTGTTTATTTATTTATTTATTTTTATTTTCTCCCAAATGAAAGAAGTCTTTCTCTCTGTTCTGAGCCACCTGGAGCTGGAGTGAACTGACACAGGCAGCTCTATGGTCACCACCACCAGGACTGCACTGGGTCAGGCTTGAAACCACACAGCACTGGGTCTCACCCAAAACTACTCCATGGCTATATCTTATGTTCACTCAAGGCCCTGAGGCTCTACCATCAGTAGGTGGCTAAAGCCAGCTAGGCCTGTGTCCTTCTCTTCAGGGTGGCAAGTTTCCCCAGGCCCCAGGTAGGTCCAGAGGTGCCATCTGAGATTCAGGGACTAGAGTTAAAAACCTTGGAAGTCTACTTGGTGTTCCATTTTACTGTCACTGAGCTGCCACTCAAACCACAAGATGTGGTCCTTTCTACTCTTACTTCACCTTTCCAAAGGCAGAGGAGCCTCACCCCATGGCCACTGCCACCAGAAACCCATGAGGAGTATGGCTAGACTACCGTTGATGTCCTTTTATATCCTGAGGGCTCTTCATTCAGCTTGCAGTGAATGCTGCCTAATCTGAGACTCACCCTTCAGAGCAGTGGGCTCCCCTCTGGCTCAGGGAAGGTCCAGAAATGCCATCAAAAAGCCGAGTACCAGAAGTGGGGACTCCATAAGCCTGCTTGGTGCTCTAAACCCCTGTGGCTAAGCTGGTACATAAAGTGCAAGACAAAGTCCTCTTTATTTTTCCCTCTGCCTTTCTCAAGTGGAAGCAATCTTGTCGCCCCTTCATAGCTACCATAGCTGGGAACGTGCCGAGTCTCACTCAACACCAGTAAGTCTCCAAGTCTCACCCAAGGCCCTCAATGTAGTACCTGGGTATCACTGCTGGTTATTCAGGGCCCAAGGGCTCTTCAGTTAGCAAGTGAGGAATACTGACAGGACTGAGTTCTTTCCTTCACGGCAGTCAGTTCCCTTCTGGCCCAGGGTGTATCGAGAAATGTTGTCTGGAAAGAGGGCCTCATGACTCTGACCAGTGTCCTATCCTGCTGTGGTTGAGCTGGTTTCCAAGATGCAGGACAAAGTCTTCTCTATTCTTCCCTTTCCTCTCCTCAACTGGAGAAAAGGGGACTTTTTTTTTGAGCCAAGAGCTGTGCAGCCTGCGGTGAGGGAAGGAGTGATGCCTGCACTCCCTTAGCTGCCCCAGTTGGTGTCTCAGTAGGTCCTGTGGTCCCCCAGTCAGTTGTTTCTGGGACCAGTTCAGCACTAGGACTTGCCAAAGCATTGCAGTCCTTGTGGCCTAGACTGACTTTCAAGAACTCCAGGGCTGGTTTAAATGCTCCCTCCATGGGCAGGCATCAGCTGAGTTTGGTCTGGTTTTATTTCCTGTTATAATAGTGCAGCACTGAGTTCAACGCCTCACAATTGCTGTGATCTCCCTCTCCCCAGAGCACAGAAATGTCTGCACTTTGCCATTGCTGCTGGGAAATGGGGAAGGGGTAGTGTCATCAATTCAAGACTGTTTTTCCTACCTCTTCACCAATACGAAGCTAAAACCAAGTACTGTGAATGCTCGCCTGATTTTTGGTTCTTATGAAGGTGCTTTTTTTTTTTTTTTTTTTTTTTTTGGTGTAGACTGTTGTTAAATTGGTGTCCTTACAGGGAGAATGATCAGTGGAGCCTTCTATTCTACCATCTTGCTCGGCCACCTTGCCTATTTAATTTTTCCAGGAATCATTTGCTTCATCTGTAAGTTGGAATAATAGTAATATTTACCTCATAGTTCATCTTGAGGAATAAATTTGATTACATACACAAAATTCTTGATGTAGTCTCTGACACATAGAAAATGCAACTGCTTTAATCTATGCACACATACATACACATACCACACTTCATTCTCTCATCTTACGTGGTTGACTCTTTCCTCCTTAATTATAAAGAAAAGCTGAAAAAACCCTCATCTTTCCTAGGGAACAGAATGATGACCCTCAACTGATTATTTATGTACTTGGGAAAATACATTCTTCTCAACTCTCCCTTCCCTTTTACCTTTCTATCCCCCACATCAGGAGCAGGAGAAGATCAGAGAAATCTGTTACAAAACCAAGGAGGTGAGGGAGAAGAGGACCAAATACTGACCTAGCACATACTCGCTCTTCTCACAGGTGACTGTGGCTATGACTGGTTAAATAATTTGCGGGATTCAATGAAAAATGAAAGTGCAGGGCACCCACTTAAAAAATCATTAAGAATTTCAAGACAGTGACAGCAGAGCACTAAACCAAGTATAGTGTCGTTCTAAGCATATGGACCTCTGTGACTGCACAGGCTACATGTTCATAACACTGACCCTGCTGCCAGTCCTGGGGCAATGGAAGAAGGTGACAAGTTGAAGCTTCTTCTGTTGTTAGTATGAAGCCAACTTGTCTGTTTTTCCACCCCAGAGCCTACTTAAGGCACGTGGGTTTATTACTTGGTTATTAGCAACTCTCTGCCCCTGGAGCCTAGAACCTGGAAATATGAGGTGTCAGAGAGAGCCCCACATTCACTCCCACTTCTGAGGGGAAATAAAGAGAAACTGGGCTAAAACTATTCTAATCCAATCAATTTAATCAGTTTTTAGGAAACTCTCATAGCTGTAGCAGGCAAGATCACTCACAGAGACAAAAATTACAGTAATGCCAGGCATTCAAGTCTCTCTCACTCTCTCTGAGTGTGAGTATGAGTATGAGTGAGTGTGTGTGTGTGTGTGTGTGTGTGGTATAATGATGTTAAATGTTCACTTTCATGGTCTATGTGTCAGTTACTTTCTTAGGCTTAACTAAGTTTGTTAGATGCTATTCATGATACTCATAGGTGTTTGGAGGAAGATAAAATATGTACAAGGAATAAAGAAGCTTCAGAAGCTAATAATGCATGTTAAAGACTACTTGCTACTTTTATCCATTATATATGCAGCAAGGAAATTTGGCAATTAACTATAATTATAACACATGGCCCAAACTGCCTATATATTCTTGTTCTACTGTCAGAATTGGGAGAGTGAGCCTGGGGATGCATCAGCAGGGATTTCTGGAGGAAATGTGGGGATAAGTGGAGGAGGGAAGGAGGTTCAGAGGAAAGCTGCTAGAGTCAAAGGTGGGTAGGGTAAGATGTAGAAGAGAGGTTTGGGGAGAAAAGGAAAATGTAATGGGAGGCAGAGGACAGAGGAAAGAGGAAGAGAGAGCCCAGGAAGAAAAAAGTCTAGGCTGGAAGGCCCAGAAGTTAACCCATGAGTTAGTTAACTTCTCCAGGAAGGAGGGCCATCCAGGGGATTCTTAAATCCTCAGCAGGCCCTTTTCCTTCGCAGGTGAATAGGAAGCACTGAGGGGCCAGAGAGAGAAAACTTCTCATTGCAGATCCCCTTGCTTGATCACTTCCTCACTCCAAAGCCTTGGGTGGGTCACCTGTCCTCTCTGTGATTCAGGGTACTCATATGCAAAGCACAGGGGGCAAAGCAGAGGGCCTTCAAAAGCCCGGGGTCAACCAAGCTGATGATTCTAGGAGACTCCGAATAAGTAAGATGGAAGAGAAAAGAGAGTGAAGGGAAAGCTCAGCCTGAATGAGGAACGATAGAAAGGAGGAAGGTCATAGAATACAGAAGGACTTTTAGGGGGGCAGTTAAGTATGATCATTTTTGCCTATTATACTTCCCCTAATTTGTTTTTCAATAATAGCTTTAGTAAGATATTAATATACCGTAAAAGTCTACCTTTTAAAGGTGTACAATTTGCTGGTTTTTAGTATGTTCACAGAGTTGTAGAGTTATACAACCATCACAATTATCCAATTCCAGAACACTTTCATAACCCACAAAGGAAACCTTGTATCCATTAGGAATCACTCCCCATTATCCCTGACCCTAGTCCCTGGAAATAACGCATCTGTTCTCTGTCCCTATGGATTTGCCTATTCTGGACAGTTCCTCTAAATGGAATTATACAATATGTGTGCTTTTGTGAAAGGCCTCTTAGCATTATGTTTTCAAGGTTCATCCATGTTGTAGCATGTCTCAGTACTTCATTCCTTTTTAGTTGTTGAATAATATTCCATTATATAGATATATAACATTTTTTTTCATTCATCAGGTAATGGATGTTTTGTTCTTTCCACTTTGGGGCTGTAATAAATAATGAGGCTATAAATATTCATTTTTATACAAGGATTTGTGTAACATATGTTTATATTTCTCATGGCAATACACCTAGGAGTGGAGTTGCTGGGTCATATGATAACTCTATGTTTAATATTTTGAGGAAATGGTAAACAATTTTCCAAAATGGATGAACCATCTTATAATCCCACCAGCAATGTATAGAGTTCCAATTTCTCTAATCTTCACCAGTACTTGGCTGGCTTTTATCTTTTTGGTTTTAGTTATCCTGGTGGAAATAAAATGACATTCATCATGGTTTTGATTTGCAATTTCTTATTGACTAATGTTGAGCATCCCTTTATGTGCTTATTGGCCATTTGTATATGTTTCTTGGAGAAATATGTATTTATTTAACTTTGATTGGGTTACTTGTCTTTTTATTATTGAGTTGTAAAAGTTCTTTATATATTCAAGGTACAAGTTCCTTATGAGATAACAACTTGCAAATATTTTGTCTCGTTTTTTGTTGTCTTTTCATGCTCTTGATTGTTTTCCTGAAGCACATATGCTTTAAATTTCAATAAAGCCCAATTTATCTGTTTTTGTCTTTTCTCTCATGCTTTTGGAGTCACATCTAGAAACCTATTGCCTAGATTTAAGGCCATGAGGGTTCAATCCTTTGTTTTCTTCTAATAATGTTATGGTATTAACCATTATATATAGTTCTATTATCCTTTTTAAATTAACCTTGTGAGGGAAGGGTCCAATGTAATTCTTTTACATGTGGATAACTAGTTGTCCCAGCATCATTTGATGAAACAAACTATTCTGTCCTCATTTAGTTTGCTTTGAATTGTCATGATACACTTGTTGAAAATCAGTTAACTATAAATGTAAAGGTGTATTTCTAGACTTTCATTTCTATTCCGTTGATCTATATGCTTATCCTGATGCCTGTATCACACTACCTTAATTACTGTAGCTTTGTAGTCAGATTTTGAAATAGTGAAATAAGTCCCCCAATTTTGTTCTTTTTGAAGATTGTTTTAGCTATTCTACTACTTTTTCATTTCCATATGTGTTTTTAAAATCATTTCGTCAATTTCTGCAAAAAACCCTGTTTTTGTGAGGCATTATATTGAATCCATAAATTAATCTGGAGTATCCCCATTTTAACAATATCAAGTTTTCTGATCCATGAATGTGGGGTATCTTTCCATTAATTTCTATATTTTAAAATGTCCTTTGGGCTGGGCATGGTGGCTCATGCTTGTAATCTCAGCACTTTGGGAGACTGAGGTGGGCGGATCACTTGAGGTTGGGAGTTCAATATCAGCCTGGCTAACATGGCATAGCCCCATCTCTACTAAAAATACAAAAATTTGCCAGGCATGGTGGCACACACCTGTAATACCAGCTACTCAGGAGGCTGAGGCAGGAGAATCATTTGAACCTGGGAAGCGGAGGTTGCAGTGAGCCGAGATCGCACCACTGCACTTCAGCCTGGGCGCTGGGTGACACAGTGAGACTCTATCTCAAAAAATAAATAAATAAGTAAATGAATAAAATAATAAAATAAAATGTCTTTCAACAGTGTTTTGTCATTTCAATGTATGTCTTGCACTTCTTTTGTTAATATTTTATTTTTTGATGCTATTATAAGTAAAATTTGTTTTCTTAATTTTTTAAGTTGTTTATTGCTAGTGTATAAAAATGCAATTAGTTTTTGTATATTTACATTGTATCCTGAAAATTTGATGGACTCCTTTTTAAATTCTAATAGTCATTTCAGAATTTCTTAGAATTCTCCATATTTAAAATTATGTTGTTTGCAAATAGAGATAGCTTTATTTCTTCCTTTCCAACTTGAGTTCCTGTCATTTGTTTTTTCTTTCCTAATTTCCTTGACAGAATTTCTAGTGCACTGTAGGATAGATGTGGTGAAAACAGATATCTTTGTTTTATCCCTGATCTTAAGGGTAAAGCATTCAGCTTCACCATGAACTATGATCTTATCTGTGGGTTTTTCATAGGCAGTCATTAGGTCAAGAAAGTCCCCTTCCATTCATGGTTTCTTGAATGTTTCAAATGCTTTTTACTGCCTCAGTTGAAATAGTCTTCTGGTTTTTGTCTTTCATTCTACCCATATGATGTATTACATTGAATGATTATTGTATGTTAAGCCAATCTTGCATTTCTGGGATAAATCCTACTCTGTCATGGTGTGTAATCCTTTATATATGTTTCTAGAAATAGGTTACTAGTATTATGTTAAATATTTTTGATTCTCTATGACTAAGAGTTATTGGTCTGTAGTTTTCCTTTGTCATGATGTCTTTTTTCTGGCTTTGATTTTAGGGTAACACTGGCCTCATAGAATAAATTGGAAAGTGTTCCCTTCTTTTCTACGTTTTGGAAGAGTTTGCAAACAGTTGGTATTAATTCTTCCTTAAACATTTATAGATTCCAGTGAGGCCATTGAGCTTTTTTTTTTTTCTTTTTTTGGAGGGAGACTAATTTAATCACTTTATTTGTTGTAATCCATTCAGATATTCCAGTCCTTCTTGAGTCAGTTTCTGTAGCTTGTATCTTTCCAATAATTTTCTATTTTATTTATCTAATTTGTAGGCATATGATTGCCCCCAATATTTCCTTATCATCTTTTTTTTCAGTCAAATTGGTAATGGTGTCCTCTTTCATTCATGATTTTAATAACTGAGCCTTGTCTTGTTTCCCCTGGTCAGCTCACCTAAATGTTATCAATTTGTTAATCTTTTTATAGAATCTAATTTTCTTTTGTGGAGCTTTTCTATTGTTTTGTTATTTTATTTCCACTCTAATCTTTAGTATTTTTTTCCTTCTGTGTCTTTGCATTTAGTTTGCTATTTTTTCTAGTTTCTTAAGGTGGAACATTATATTTATTAATGTTATCCTACTTCTTTTTTTAGAGAGACAGGATCTCACTTCATTGCCCAGACTGGAGTGAAGTGGCACAATCAGAGCAGCCTGAAACTCCTGGGTATAAGTAATACTCCTGTCTCAGCCTCCCAAAGTGCTGGGATTACAGGTACATGCCACCACATCTGGCCTTCTTCTATTTTAATACTGGGATTTACAGCTATAGTTTTCCTTTTGAGCACTGCTTCAGCTTCATCCCATAAATTTTTGTCATCTTTCATCTTTATTTCACCTCAATATAGCCTCTAATTATTTTTAACTGTTTATTATTTAGAAAAACATTGTTTAATTTCCACATATTGTCATATTACCAGATTTCCTTTTGTCATTGATTTCCAGTTTCATTCTATGTGGTCAGTGTGATATGGTCATATCACAAGGAATATATGTTTGATCATTGTCCCTGGTTTCTGGCACATAACTCTTAAAACCCTTGGAATTTTCAGGATTAACAGGAGTGTCTTTTTTTCTTCCATTGTCTTTTTTTAAAATATATTTTTTAGGTTCAAGGGTACATATTCAGGTTTGTTATATAGGTAAACTTTTGTCATGGGGGTTTTTTGTGCAGATTATTTCATCACTGAGGTACTAAGCATAGCACCTGATAGTTTTTTGATTCTCTCCCTCCTCCTAACCTCCCTCCTCAAGTAGGCCCCAGTGTCTGTTCTTCTCTTTGTGCCTATTGATTCTCATTATTTAGCTCCACTTATAAGTGAGAACATGTGGTATTTGGTTTTCTGTTCCCGTGTTAGTTTGCTAAGGATAATGGCCTCCAGCTTCATCTATGTTTCTGCAAAGGATATGACCTCATTCTTTTTTATGGCTGCATAGTATTACATGGTATATATGTACCATATTTTCTTTATCCAGTCTGCTGTTGATGGGGATTTAAGTTGATTCTATGTCTTTGCTGTTGTTTATATTGCTGCAGTGCATACACTTGCATGTGTTTTTATGGTAGAACAGTTTTATATTTCTTTGGATATATACGCAGTAATGGGATTGCTGGATCAAATGGTATTTCTGTTTTTAGCTCTTTGAGGAATCACTGCACTACTTTTCACAATGATTGAACTAATCCACACACCCACCAGGAGTAGTATAAGCATCCCCATTTTGCTACACCCTCACCAACATCTGTTATTCTTTGACTTTTTATTAGTAGCCATTCTGACTGGTATGAGATGATATCTCATTGTGGTTTTGATTTGCATTTCTCTAAAGATATTGAACATTTTTTTCATATGCTTGCTGATTGCACTGCATGTGTCTTCTTTAGAAAATGTCTGTGCATGTCCTCTGCCCACTTTTTAATAAGATTTTTTGTTTTTTGCTTGTAAATATAACTTCCTTATAGATGCTATATATCAGACTTTTGTCAGATGCATAGTTTCCAAATGTTTTCTTCTATTCTCTAGGTATCCATTTACTCTGTTGATAGTTTCTTGTGCTGTGCAGAAGCTCTTTGGTTTAATGAGATCCCATTTGTCAATTTTTGCTTCTGTTACAATCACTTTTGGCATCTTCGTCCTGAAATATTTACCCATTCTTATGTCCCAAATGATATTTCCAGGGTTATCTTCCAGAGTTTTTATAGTTTTGGGTTTGCCATTTAAGTGTTTAATCCATCTTGAGTTGATTTTTGTATATGGTGTAAAGAAGTGGTCCAGTTTCAATTTTCTGCATATGGCTAGCCAGTTAATCCCAGCACCATTTATTGAAAAGGAAGTCCTTTCCTCATTGCTTGTTTTTGTCAGTTTTGTCAAAGATCAGATGGCTATAGGTTTCCATTCTAGTCCATTGTTCTGTATGTCTGCTTTTGTGCTTAAATTATGTTGTTTTGGTTACCGTGGCTGTGTAGTATAGTTTGAAGTTGGGTAACTTGATGTCTCTAGCTTTGTTCTTTCTGTTTAGGATTGATTTGGCTATTCAAGGCCTTTTTTTGTTCCATTTGACTTTTACAGTAGTTTTTCTAGTTCTATGAAGAATGTCATTGGTAGTTTGATGGGAATAGCATTGAATCTGTAAATTGCTTTCAGCAGTATGGACATTTAACAATATTGTTTCTTCCTATCCATGAGCATGGAATGTTTTTCCATTTCTTTGTGTCATCTTTGATTTCTTTGAAGTTTTTGTAATTTTCATTGTAGAGATCTTTCACCTCCCTGGCTAGCTGTTTTCCTAAGTATTTTATTCTCTTTGTGACAATTGTGAATGGGATTATATTTCTGATTTGGCTCTCAGCTTGGGTGTTGCTGATGTACAGAATGCTATTGATTTGCATTGATTTTGTATCCTGTAAACTTGCTGATGTTGTTTATCAGCTCAAGTGGCTTTTGGGCAGAGACTCTGGGATTTTCTAGATATAGCAATATGTCATCTGAAAACAGGGGTAGTCTGACTTCCCCTTTTCTTATTTGAATACCCTTTATTTCTTTCTCTTGCCTGATCATTCTGGCCAGGACTTCCAATACTATGTTGAATGAGAGTGGTAAGAGAGGGCACCCTTATTTGTGCTAGTTTTCAAGGAGAATGCTTCCAGCTTTTGCCCATTCTGTAGAATGTCAGCTGTGGGTTTGTTATATATGGTTCTTATTATTTTGAGATATATTCCTTCAATATCTAGTTTATTCATGGTTTTTAACCTGAAAGTGTATTGTATTTTATTGAAAGCCTTTTCTGCATCCACTGAGATAATTATGTGATTTTTGTGTTTAGTTTTGTTTATGTGATGAATTACATTTATTAATCTGTGTATGTTAAATCAACCTTATATCCCAAGGATAAAAGCCTACTTGATCATGATGGATTCGCTCTTTGATGTGCTGCTGAATTCAGTTTGCTAGCATTTGGTTGAAGATTTTTGCATCAATGTTCATCAAGGATATTGGCCTGAAGTTTTCTTTTTTTGTTATGTCTCTGCTAGGTTTTGATATCAGAACGATACTGGCCTCAGAGAATGCGTTAGGGAGGAGTCCCTCCTATCAATATTTAGAAATAGTTTCAGTAGGAATGGTACCAGCTTCTTAGTATATCTGGTAGAATTTGGCTGTGAATCAATATGGTCCTGGTTTGTAAGCCAATCTTAATAGAATTCTTTAAGAAATTTCTGACTGACTGCTAGATATTACCATGTAGCCGCAACATACAACATAATATATGTACACATGCATTAAACACATCAAATCACATATGCACACACATATACACGAAGATCTTACAGGTTTCATCTCAGAATGTTCGTCATGAGATAGTAACACAAATTTCCTTGTCTATTAAAAAAACTATTGGGACCAAATTGTATTTCTGACAAAATTGGAACCTGTTCACACGCCTAGACTTTATTTGCCCCAATAGGTAATCTAGTGAAGGCTGTGGACTAAACTTTTGGGTAAAGCAATTCTGAAGCAGTTTGATTTTTAAAAATCCTCTTTCACCACATGTTCCTCTTTTTACATTTTCAAATGAGTTTAAATTTTCAGTGTTTACATTTTAGCTAGGACTGGCTGAATTGTATATGAAAACAAAAATCTCCAAGTGGCCTCGGATCTATTTTGTTTCCTGGTCTGGTTTGTTTGACTAGTCAGTCAATTGTGGGTAGGGGAGCATTTTAGCAGTTTTTAAATTTTCTTTTTGGCCCCTATATGGCAGACACAAAAAATTTTGTGCTGGAAAAAGATGCCTTATATTATTGCCCTGAGTTCAGGATTGTGACCTGTTTGATCTGAAAGCCTTACCTTTATAAACATATTTATCTAGTTCTTTCCTTTTAGATGATTAATCTTTCAATTAGCTATTTCATCCCCTAAGTGATTGTTGATCAAGAAAACGTAAATTTACCTTTCCAAATGGCACCTAGGTTGTTGGTTACCATGAAGCTGTTGCAATTTGTGAAGTCATTAATTTGAAAGCCCTTTAAGGACATTAAAAAAATCTTGGCTAGAATGCCATAGACAGTAAGTTTTATCTCAACACCAGTAGCCAAGTCAGCAGATTCAAAATTAGCAGGAAAAAAAAAGAGAGAGAGAGATAGAGAACTCAGTAGACTCTGCATGTTAACTCCATAGTTGCAGACATTTTTAAAGAGATTTTGAATAACGGCCATCTGCATTCTACACTTTCCTTGACATAATTTGCCCATCGATTTAAAAATATTCATGGGAAGAGACCATAATCTGTAGCTAGCTGGATTCCCAGAAAACCTGGCATGCCTTAAGGTTTGAGAAACCCATTCTATGTCTTATTAATTTCTTAAGAGCAAAGAAAATCCTATAAATTCTGTCAGGGAATGTCAGGAGTTTAGATGATAATGACTGCCATAGTGGCTTTTAATTAACCATCTTGCATGCATCACTTAGAATGCTTATTTCACTCTTGGAAGATTTTTGCAAATAAGCAATGGAAAAGAGCCAAATCATGTACAGACCAAATTAAATCAAACCAAGATAAAAGTATTCACAAAAGTTTTAACTTGGGCATGCAGATGAAATAAAATATTGAATTAGGTATATAGGCCAAATTGAATTAACCAGAAAAGATATGCCTCACAGGTAAAAAGTAGAAACCAGAGTACTCTGTCTTTATACCTGGAAGGATTTACCAGAGAAGGCAAAAGGCATTTTTTTTTTTTTTAAATCATTGCGGGAGGCATGTAAGGTTCTTTATTAAGAGGTCCTTACAATCAAACTACATTTCAAATAATATCAAAAGCCTCTACCAAAAATAGGAAGGCTTGGCCTAAGAAAAGACTCACCAGGGCAGAAAAGGCAAGCTATGGAAGTGGTGAGCTCAAAGAGCTCTTTTGAGTACTGCATATTGGTTCCAAGAATCAAGAATTTCTTGTGATAGTGATCTTTCTTCAGGTCCCATTTCTGACATCATTTAAGTCAACCTAAATAATAGACAGAGGCTCTCTAAAAGAAAAAGATATTTACTTGGGACTAGGGCATTGCAATGGGAATATGTGTGCATAGTAAACTGTGCATACTCAGGGAGGCAAAGGAAGACAAAGGTTTTCACAAGAAAACTGCAGAGGATTATATAATTTTTTTTGAAATGATTATCCTTGGCTACAATAAAAAGGGTGGTGCCAAGTGGTTTCTGGGCAGATATCCTTGCAGAAGTATTTTTGTGGAAGGCTGCAATGGCCTCTGGGTAAGGTTATGGTTTTTGCTCTCTTTTGTGATAGTTTTGTTATCAGGCATACAAGTGTGAGAACTCTCTCTTCATGCCCTTTTCCCAGCTCTATTTTTTAGTATTTTTTTTTTTTTAAACACAAGTGATTCCATTTTGATTCTGATAACTTTCACAAAGCAAATGATCAACCCTGAGGAGGGGGCTGTGGGAAACTGATTTATAGGTGGTAAGCCAGAGGTACAGGAGGCCTGGACATGTAATTGATGACTGAAGTATGTATGCGGTGAAGTATGTATGCGGCTGAGCCCCTTAATTTGTGAGATCTGATGCTAACTCCAGGTAGATAGAGTCAGAATTGAATTGAATTATATGATACCCAGTTGGTACCTACAGAGAACTGGATAATTATTTGCTGTGGAAAATCCACACATTTGTTGTCAGAAGTTCTGTGAGTACAGAAAAACAGCCTTTTTCCTATAGTCACAAAATGTACTTCATATAATTTCAACTTTTTAATTGTATTGATTTGCTTTATAGCTTAACTTATGGTCAATACTGGAGAATGCTACATGTACTCTTGAGAAAAACATGTATTCTGCTCTTGATATGGTGGAGGAGTGGAAGGCAGCAGTGTTCTATAGATGTTTGCATTAGTTAATTATAATGCTGCTAATAAAGACATACCTGAGACTGGATAATTTATAAAGGAAAGGGGTTTAAATGACTCACAGTTAAGCATGTCTGGGGAGGCCTCAGGAAACTTACAATCATGGCAGAAGGGGAAGCAAACATGTCCTTCACATGGCAGCAGCAAAGTATGAGAGCCAAGTGAAGGGGGAGCCCCTTATAAAACATCAGATTTCATGAGAACTTACTCACTATCATGAGAATAGTATGGGGGAAATTGCCCCCGTGATTTGATTACCTCCCACCAGGGCCCTCCCATGACATACAGAGATTATGGGAACTATAACTCAAGATGAGATTTGGGTGAGTACACAGTCAAACCATATTATTCCACTCCTGGTCCCTCCCAAATCTCATGTCCTCACATTTCAAAACACAGTCATACCTTTCCAACAGTCCCTCAAAGTCTTAACTCATTCCAGCATTAACTCAAAAGGTCAAGTCCAAAGTCTCATCTGAGACAAGGCAAATCCATTCCATCTATGAGCCTGTAAACTCAAAAGCAAGTTAGTTACTTGGTTTTGGTACAGGCATTGGGTAAATACACACGTTGGGGTACAGGGCATTGTGTAAATACACACATTCAAAATGGGAGAAATTGGCCAAAACAAAGGGGTTACAGCTCCTGTGCAAATACAAAATCCAAAAGGGCAGTCATTAAACCTTAAAGTTCCAAAATGATCTCCTTTGACTCCATGTCTTACATCCAGGGCACACGTAGGCAAGAGATGGACTCCCACAGCCTTGAGCAGCTTCGCCCCTGTGGCTTTTCAGGGCACAGCCCATTTCCAGGCTGCTTTCATGGGCTGACATTGAGTTTCTGTGGCTTTTCCAGGTGCATGGTATGAGCTGTTAGTAGATCTACCATTCTGTGGTCTGGAAGATGGTGGCCCTCTTCTCACAGTTCCATCAGGCAGTGTCACAGTGGGTACTGTCTGTGGGGGCTCCAACCCCACATTTCCCTTCTGCATTACCCTAGCAAAAGTTCTCCATGAGGGCTCTGTTTCTGCAGCAAACTTCTGCCTAAACATCAAGCATTTCCATACATCCTCTGAAATCTAGGTGGAGGTTTCCAAACCTCAATTCTTGACTTCTATGTACCCACAGGCCCAATACTATGCATAAGGTGCCAAGGCTTGGGAATTGAACCCTCTGAAACAATGGCCTGAGCTGTTCATTTTCCCCTTTTAGCCACAGCTAGAGCTGAAGCAGCTGGGATGCAGGGCACTATGTTCTGAGGCTGCATAGAGCAGGGGGGGCCCTAGACCCAGCCCATGAAACCATTTTTCCCTCCTAGGCCTCCAGGCCTGTGATGGGAGGGACTGCTGCATCTCTTACATGCCCTGGAGACATTTTCCCCATTGTCTTGGTGATTATGCAAATTTCTATTGCTGGCTTGAATTTCTCCCCAGAAAATGAGGTTTTCTTTTCTATCACATTATCAGACTGCAAATTTTCCAAATTTTTATGCTCTGCTTCCTCTTAAATGCTTTGCCACTTAGGAATTTCTTTCACCAGATATTCTAAATCATCTTTCTCAAGTTCAAAGTTTTATAGATCTCTAGGGCAGAAGCAAAAGATGCTGCCAGTCTCTTTGCATAGCAAGAGTGACCTTTATTCCCATTCGTAAAAGTTCCTCATCTCCATCTGAGAGTACATTTTCTACTGACTGCTTGTGTGTGTGTGTGTGTGTGTGTGTGAGAGAGAGAAAGAGATTGTGTGTGTGTTTGTGTGTGTGTGTGGGGGGGGCCATAGTTCCCTATTTCTTTGTGTGTCTTTTCATGTTTTTGGTGAATAGTGGACATTTAAAATAATATAAAGTAGCAGTTCTGGAAATCAGACTTCCTGCCTTCTCCAGTGTTTTTTGTTGTTGTTGGTTGTTGTTGCTGTGGCTATTTGTTTATTAATTTTTCTGGATTAATTCTGTAAAGTCTGTATTATTTGTGAAATGAAGTCATAGAAATCACTCCTTTTTTAGCTTGTTCAGCTAAGGATTGGGGAGGAGTTTTCTTAAATATCTTTTGTTAATAAATTTCTCACCCATTACTGAGAGGCTCTTTGTGGGTGTTTTGGGGCAGGCTTTCAACACTTTTGAAGTCTTGGGCATGCACATAGCTCTCTAATGCAAGCATCCTTCTGGATCCCCAGGAATAAGCTGGAGTTTTTCAAAGCCCCCATAAGTGTCTTATTCTCCAGATTTTTCATAAAGTTTTCTGACAAGCTTCTTGTTTGCCTCAACTGATATCAATGCCACAGGCCACTGCAATGTTAAACAATTAGCAGATTGTTTTCAACAAGTGTTATGGAGATAGAACTTTTCTCATTGTGGGAGCTCTGAGTCTGGTCAGATAACAAACCTTATGAATAGGGCTTTTCCAGGGAGTTGCTAGATGATTCTCCAGGGATGGGGCTTTTTGGGGAGGTTCAAAACCATTCTGCATCTTTCAGTGGCTGCTAGACTGCTGGTTTCACAGCTTCCATGGTTCCAAGATTGCTGGGATTTCAAGACTATTGTAGAACTGAGTAGAGGAAGATGAAAATATGCAAGATCAAATGCCACAAAACCCAGTGGTCTTAATGATACTTAGCTATTTTTCTTGAATAAATGCCCCTCTTACCTTTGCAAACCTTTGGTTAATTACCAGATTTCTGAAAAAGCTGATTTTGACATTTTTTCCCCAGTATTCTCATCGCTTTTATGGAGGGGCAGATTTTTGGAGGCTATTACACTGCCACTCTGAAAACATTTCCTGGCCGGGCGCGGTGGCTCAAGCCTGTAATCCCAGCACTTTGGGAGGCCGAGGCGGGTGGATCACGAGGTCAGGAGATCGAGACTATCCTGGCTAACATGGTGAAACCCCGTCTCTACTAAAAATACAAAAAACTAGCCGGGCGTGGTGGCGGGCGCCTGTAGTCTCAGCTACTTGGGAGGCTGAGGCGGGAGAATGGCGTGAACCCGGGAGGCGGAGCTTGCAGTGAGCCGAGATCACGCCACTGCACTCCAGCCTGGGAGACACAGCGAGACTCCGTCTCAAAAAAAAAAAAAAAAAAAAAAAAAAAAAAAAAAAAAAAAAAAAAAAAAAGAAAACATTTCCTTCCCTCATTTTTAAAAGCTTTTTCTCTCCGGACCATAAGAAAAAATTTAGAAAGTGCACAAAAGTACACAGAAGTAGAAAAAAAAGTCATGTGTATGTATAAGTTCATCAGCACTTAAATATCTTTCCTTCTGGATTTTATTATCTGCATTTCCATAAAATTTATTGATTTTCATCTGACTGTAGTCGTCATGCAGCATGAGAAGAAGAAAAGAGATTTCAGAAGTGGAATATATTGTGTTTGGTGGCTAAGAAAATGGTGGATTTGAGGAATAAGTCCAAGTTGGAAAATATGAATAATGTAAACACAAAAATTAAAACTACTCATAATCCACCCTTAAGAAATAAATACTGATGACATATTGAGGTGATTTTTTGGTTCCTATGAATATATTTACATAATATATACCCTATATGGATACAGACATACACAAACATGTATATATCTATTAGTATATTTTTTAACAAATTATTATCATGTGGTAGTTTATGCTTTTTCCCTTAACATTATATAATCAACATTTTCTTATGTCTTTAAATATAATTATTTGAAAACAGACTATTCCATCAAATAGATGTATTCTAATAAGGAGTTCCTTCACATTGGGCAGTTTTGCTATTTTCAGTATTATTAATAATTTTGCCTCAAATATCCTGTGCATTGTCTGTCTACATTCCTCATTAATTCATTAGACTAAATTGCTAAAGATTAAGTATTAAAATCCATAATACTATTTGTATTTTCTATAAGAGTCATTGCTGTGTTAGAGAGCAGGGATGTCTGAGCATATTTTCTCTATTTTATGTAATATTTTTCTAGAGCTATATATTAGACACAGTAAAGTACATAAATCACAGGGCTGGTGAATTCTCACAAAGTGAATACACTAGTGTAACCATCATCCAGATCAAGGTCATGATGATGGTAGTGCAATACAGCACCATGCCAGGTACAATGGGAGAAAGAAGGCACAGAGAAGAGATCTGCCTTTCATGTACACACGAATAAATTATTAGTTGTATGACTGTCGTGGAGGTCCAGACATTTTAAGGTTATAGGATGTTGGGTAAGGAATTTTTAAGTGGGAACTGTTGTATAAGGGAAATAAAAGAACAGCAGTCTCAAGTGCCAGGGATGGGAGGGATAATACTGTCAGAGTAACAACCAAGATTTGGGGCAAGAATAAAACCTGAGATGAGAAGAGAGACTTCTTGGCTTGGCTTTACGGTTATCACCTTGGAAGTCTTTCTTAAAGGCAAAGTTAACCATATGTATTCTCTGAGTACCTATTATATGTCTAAAACTGGGGAAGGTCCTATGCAAGTAGGAAGACTAGAAGAGTAGTGACAGATTAATTTGAGGTTGAATCCTGGTCTTCCTACTTTCTGTCCAGGTGATCTGGAACAAGAGATTTAAATTTTCTGTAGCTCAGGTTTTTCATTTCTAAAATGGGAACAGTGATATGTACTTTGCAGAATTGTTATCAGTATAAAATGAATTAAAGCATGTCAGTGTAAAATGAGTTAAGGAATGTAGTACCTGACAATAGTAAATACATGTTAGTTCTTCGCCCCCCCCCCCATGATACAGATTTTTTTTCTCAAGAAATTTGGTCTGGCATGGTGGTTCATGCCTGTCATTTCAGAACTTTGGGAAGCCAACATGGATGATTTGAGGTCAGGAGTGCGAGACCAGCCTGGCCAACATGATGAAACCCCATCTCTACTAAAAATACAAAAATTAGTCAGGCATAGTGGCAGGGGCCTGTAATCCCAGCTACTCGGGAAGCTGAGGCAGGAGAATCACTTGAACTTGGGAGGTGGAGGTTGCAGTGAGCCAAGATAGCACCACTGCACTCCAGTCTGGGTGACAAAGTGAGACTTAATCTAAAAAAAAAAAAAAAAAAGGAAATTTATAGTCAAGGTAGTTAAGATTAGGGCGAGAGAACAGACAGTGCAATGGGTAGAGATCCTGAGTAGTTAAATATGAAGTGATGTGGTCAGATAAGAGAAACAGTTGTATAAAGAAGGAAAATATAGGTTATCCTTCATCTGCTGTGCCTGTATTTCTTCTAACAAGAATTTATTCACATGTTAGCCCACACACTGTACTTAAACTAACTAATTAACTGTAGATGTCAAGATCTGTGAGGCTACATGCATTTTACACATTACCTAATGTTCAGCTTCGATTCATTGAAGAGACAAATATCAGGTTCTGCTAGATATGAAATGATAATGAAAATTATCTTATTTTGGATACTTTGGAAGCCTGCTTTGTGTTTTTCCTCCAGAGTCAGTATTATATTAATGTCCTATGAATTTTCAATACCATTTACTGAGCAACTATTAGATAGAAGTAATAGTCTTTTTCTCCCTCTTATTAATCTCTTTTATTCTTCTATTTAATCATTAAGAAATATAGCCTTTTATAATAGTCACTAATATGTGACTATTTATAATAGAAAATAATATGATAATCAATCATATGCACATTGATATAATATGGCACAATTTGCCAGAGATAAGTTATACAGAAGGAGGAAATAAGAAGAAGAAGAAGAGCAAGTTAAGTGTTCTATGGTTTTGTCAGTTTTGTCCCTTCCAATTTGCTAAAGGTTATGTGTTTTCCTTTACTGCAGTGAATAGGCCAGGGGAAGAAGCTTGAAACAAGGAGGTCCTGTTATATGCCAATATTGATCTATACCAACTCTAGATGAAGCTGAAAAGGTTCTGGGGTAAAATCCAAGGACACAAGTAATAGACATTTAAGAATCACTGCATTTTCTTTCTAAGTAAGAATGTAGAAGTCAAGCTTTATATAATTCAAGAGGATCAGAAAGGTAAGAATAACCTAGGGAGAAGAGCAAGGAAGTGGGATTCTAGGAGAAAAGGTGTTTTTTTTTGTTTGTTTGTTTGTTTGTTTGTTTTGGCAGGAGGTGTGACAAAGATGGAAAAGAGAAAGTAAGAAAAAATATGGGTAACCCCACAAGAAAAGCAAATACGAAGGTCAAATTGGGTGAGTAAGAATAAGTGCATGAAATAAAGAGGGATGAACAAACGGGGGGTGGGAAATTTTCAGGGTAGGAGAAAAAGATGGGAAACTTGAAAAAAATGGGAATACGGGAGAAAAGGGTATTAGTATTGAGCTTTGAAGGAATAGTTGAGGGAATTATAGAAGGTCAAATGATGGAAATGGGCGCAGCTTGAGAGGAAAAAAAGAGTCACTGGGCGAGGATGACAAGAAAGGCAAAATGATGAGGCTTTGCCTTTGACTCTTGAACTGTGTTTAGTGAAGCTAAAGGCACAAACTTATTAGGCTATAAAGTGAGGTAAAGTACTATCAAAGGAGAGAGACAAAGAGTACCTCATATCAATTCCTATTACAGTTCTTTAAGATTTCTGTTTTATGCAAGGATCTCACTTTCTTCCCACCTCATTCTATAATGTAGTAGTATTCTAACACTCATGTACTTCAAGGTACTTGTGGGAGAGAACATTCTGTAAGAATAACATATACAACTTATAGATTTCTTATTCGTAGCACATGAGGAGTTCATTAAAACACACAAAAAATAACAAGACAAAAAACTCGACCACCCCGCTCCCCCTCACCCCGCCAAAGCTCATTCATGGGTTCCGTCCTTTAATCTCATCCATTTACATAAATGTGAAACACCTGACCAAGTTTTCAAGTAATTTGTCACTCATCTTACCTCCTAAGGAAGACTATGTTTTCATTTAACAACAAATAGGCCAGGTGCTGTAGCTTATATCAGTAATCCCTTTAGAAGGCCAAGGTAGGAGGATCGCTTGAGGCCAGGAGTTTGAGACCAGCCTAACATACCAGGACCCTTGATTCCACAAAAGACAAAAAGCATTAGCTGGGCATGGTGGTGCTCACCTGTAGTCCTAGCTCTCCAGGATGCTGAGGCAGGAGAATCATTTGAGCAAAGGAGTTCAAGGTTACAGTGAGCTGTGATCACATCACTGCATTCCAGTCTGGGCAACTGAGTGAGAACCTGTCTCTATAAAACAAATGAACAACTTAACAACAAATACTTGTTAACAGATACTTAATTTACTATGTGCCAGATATGTACGCCAGGCACCTGAACAACATGAAAGTAGAATTCATCATTTTCCTCTAGCCATGTCTATTTGCTTGTGTACTCAGACAGTTTGGGGACAAGGAGAGGATTGCAGTGTGTTGATGGTGGTGAAGGTGGAAGGATCATCCCAGGGATAGCATTATTAATCCCATATCATAATAAGGCCTGAGTGAAAAGACCCTTGACCTGGCAAAAGTGTAAACAGTAGCTACAACTTTGCTGTCCCTAGGGCCCAATGTTTGGCTGAGGTGTCCTCACTTAGGGTGCGTGTGGCCAGACCTCTGTAGTAACTCAGAGCAGCAGCAGGAGAAATAAGGAAGTGGCACCGTCTCGGGACCTGAAAATCAAGCTAGAAGATCCCTAATTGTTCATCTGTCATCAGCACATAAACAACCCTTTTCTACTGGTACTCAGACAAGGCAGGCTTGCTTGAATGCATTACTTGCTCTAAAGATCTTAATTTATAAAATAATAGACCAGGAATGGCGGAAGGGGTGTGTGTATGTGTTCATATGTGTGTATAATGTACATCTCTTCTTTGACCCCCTTTGGTTTCCGATATTTGGGTTATTAACTAAGCTGATTGTGACTGCCCTCTACATTTATTTAAATAAGAGTATTTTAAAAAGAAACTTAGCATAGGCCTTGGCTCAGTTATAGCGCCTGTGTATAAAAGCACCCAAGGGGTTTACATGGCCAGACTTTTCACGACTTGTGTATTCTTGGCTGGCCTCCCTTCTCTGAAACCTCAGCTGAGGAGGGACCCAACTGTAAGAGATTTCTTTTCTGTGACATTTGCTATTTGTTGCTGGCTCACTGTTTCGGTGGGGGAGGTGTCATGCTAAAGTCTGTAGGGGTAGTAGACCATGCACTTTTTGAGACTATTACTCATCTCTCTTATGGAGAATGTCACCCAGTGTCACTTCCCCCAGTTTTTGGTGTTTTAGAGCCGGCTAAGTCCTTGTCACTCATGCAGCAAGGAGCAGACTTCAGAGCTTCAGGCAGAGAAAGTGGGGGAGGAGGCATCTCGCTTTCCCTCCCCCTTTCTTTTCAGCCTTTCTGCATTTAGGTGAGCCTTTCTGGCTGTGTGTCCCTTGAGGAGTGTGGCAGACTTGCTTTGCCCTTTAGCTTTGTGGTGAAGAGTCTTTTGCTTATTTTAAATAATATGACAATCTTCCTGGGCTGTAGGGCTTGAGAAGGTGAACTTGTCAACAGAAATATCTGTTGGTTTCAGTTTCTGCCTATTACCCTGTGAAACCAAGGCACGGGGTAAAATTTCTCAGTTTTGTTTTCTCATATTTCAAGGTCTTCATATTTTACTCCCAACATTTTAATGCACGAGAGCTTTCTATCTAAACTGTGATTTGCGCTTAAGTTTAAACTAAATGTTTTCTCTAGATTGAGGTGGATCTTGGATGACCTATCCCTTTCCTCCCCATGTGCAGTGGCATGCCTCAGTCCCACAGAGCCGCTTTCCCTATGATAGGCTAGGTCAGGGGACAGAAGGCTTTTGTATTCAGCTATGTATGTGGGACACTGGATTAGATAAAGTTGCACAGCTTTCTTTGGGAGTCAGTCAACACATATCCATTATTGAGTCCTCTTATATGCCAGGCACTGTGTGGGTGCTGCAGACGTAAGGCCTCTCACATCTCTAGGATCACCGACTTTTATTTTATTGTGTAGCATCTCTTGAGTCTGGGGTGCTAAGGAGCATGCTTTGGGAAAGCCTGTCTAGCTTGAAGAAGAGCTAATCTATTATTTTTAAAAACCCTAGGAGGTGATTCTATAATGGCTTTTTATATTCTCTTCATGGAGGTTTACTGTCTAGAAGACCTTATGTCTAATTCATATATTATTCAGGTTAGGCTAGCTTAGCAAGGCAACATGATTGAACGCAGACAAAGGAACTATATAGTCCTGGCTCTGTTACTCCATTCCTCTGTCCCCTCCATGTGACCCACACTTCCACTAGTCTCAGTGGGTGTGAGAACAAATCTGAGAGGCAGAGCCACATTAGTGGCTAAGAGCTCCAACCTCAGACACGTGTTCAAAATTCTTGCTGCCTCTAATTTACTGGCAGCTGTGTGTCCCTTGAGCAAATTACTTATCTCACTGCCTCGGTTTGACCTCACAGGGGGTTATTTGCAGGAATTAGATGTGATAGAATATTTTAGAAATTATCAGTATGCCTAGCACATAGGAAATGCTTAACAAATGATAGTTACTATTATGAAAAAATATCTTCCTCCTCAGATGAGCTGAAATTTTATAGCCCATTACCCCATTCACCTGCTAATTTGGGACTTTGAGCACTCACAAATTCTCTTCATTCTCCTCTTCCTCCCCCTCATCAACACTTTGTAATTGAGCATCTACTTTGTCATGAGTCATGTGTAGTAAAAGCATTTATTTGCATTATGGCTTGCAGTCCCTCATCCTTTAAGCCTCTGCTGAATTGTTTTCTTCTGAACAAAGTTTATTTTAATCAAGTTATTTAAAATTGCAAACTTCTTCTCCCTGAAACTCCTAATCTCCCTCGCCATGCTCTCCCCCACTCCATAGGGCTTACTTTCTAACATATTGCATATTTATTTACTCTATTTATTTATTTTTTGTTTGTAACCCCTTTTAGAATACGAGGTCCATAAAGACAGAGAAATAAACATTTTTTTTAAAATTGATGCTTTCTAAATTCCAATCCAGTGCCTAACATATAATACATGCTCCATAAGTATTTGTTCAGCAAACTGGTGAATGTCATTTATTGAGCAATAACAAAAAAATTGTGACCATAAAAACGCTTATTTTTGCATATAAAGAAAACAATTTCTCTTAAGTTATGAAAATTGCCTAAGGTGATAGTAGGATTTGGAGTCTGGGTTTGACTTAATCTGATTTGAGAGCCCAATCCTTGATGATTTTTCTCCACTATCCTTGTCACGTAACTACGCTTGGGAGTTTTCAAGAAATGTTTCCTATGTGCTCACAAAAATCTCATTCCTGCCACACCTGGTGTTAGATGGCAGAGCTGTGTGGTCTGTGCCACAGGAGGGAGAAGGCCTCTGACTTCTTCATGTTACTCACTTTTAGAAGGGCTCCAGAGAGGTGGTGTTTGTACTATTACATTTTCCAGAGTGTTACCTGAGTCTTGAGTGTTACTTTCAGCCATGAGCACATAGGCTAGATGAGGTGTGATCTGAACACCTTTACTTTTTAAAAAATCTTTACTTTCCTGTAACAAGTAAGGTTTATAGCTCACCACTCTTGTGTGAATCTCTAAACAGTGTATTGTTCAGCTTTTGGGAATTTGAGTGCTAAGCGTAGATCTCGCTGTGTGTGGAAAGTGTCACATTTCCCCTGTTGAATGACAGCTTCCAGGAGATGATAAACTAACCGGTCTCTGGGCCATGGACTGTCTTTAGTTTTCCTGAGAGTTTATAGGAGCCTCTTGGGGAAGTCAGTGGGCATGATTACAAGCAAAAAACATAAGAGTCAGCACACTTGGGACATCTGGTGAGGCTGATGGATGGACCAGGCTCTGGGCATGTGAAAGAAATGTGGCCAAATAGAGTGGCTGCTTTTTATTTACTGCTTCTTATCTCACCACCACCTCTCTGCAGGCTTCAGGAGCAGGGCAAAGCAGAATGATTGTTTGATATGAAAGAAATGTCTTTAGCTGGCCTAAGCTGAAGGGCAGGAAGTTCAATCAGCAAATGGTCAAGATAAGCCAAGGACGGGTAAGAATCTGTACCTGGACTCCTGGCATATTCTGTACTCAAATAAAAAAGATGGCTCAGTTGACACAAGGGTCTTAGTGAAGGTGGCCCTCACCATAACTGTTTCTTGCATTGCATTATGTCAATTTACACTGGTTGGCTAGATTCCAACTTCCTGCCTGGAAAGCAAGGGTCTTTCTACCAGTGTTCTGAAAGCAGAGTTGGGGAAGCCGGCAAGAGTGTGATGCATTTCCCATTCACAATGCATGGTCTCTCCCTCTTTGTGTTGGGTCAGTTACCTACGCCCACAACTGTACATGCTGCCCCCTAGGTCCAGGGACCCTTTTTAGAAAACCAATCTTCAGGCTGAGGGCGGTGGCTCACACCTGTAATTTCAGCACTTTGGAAGGCTGAGGTGGGCAGATCACGAGGTCAGGAGATCAAGACCATCCTGGCTGACACAGTGAAACCCCGTCTCTACTAAAAATACAAAAACTTAGCCAGGCGTGGTGGTGGGCACCTGTAGTCCCAGCTGCTGGGGAGGCTGAGGCAGGAGAATGGCGGGAACCCAGGAGATGGAGCTTGCAGTGAGCTGAGATGACGCCACTACACTCCAGCCCGGGTGACACAGCAAGACTCTGTCTCAAAGAAAAAAAAAAAAGAAAACAAATCTTCAAATTCTACCAATGTGTGAAAGGGAAAATATGAAGAAGATAAGGGAATCGGGGATTCCAACTGCTACTGAAAAAAGCCCTTGCTTGGTCCTTCTTATTCTAGACAGCCCTTTCACCCCACTTCCAGAGACGCTGAGCCCTCAGTTCCTGAGCCCCTTGAAGATTTTCTAGTGTTAATTGGGTTGGTTCTTCTCAGCTTTGTCTGCTGTCAAGATGAGATTCAGCCTTCTCAGACCTGCTAAGTTAGTTTGCACTTGTCCATCTGCTTCTAGCTGAGAGACCAAGTTATGTTGCTTTGGCCTTTTCTCCTATTCTAACTGTTCCTGTGGATTTGTGTGTTTTGAAAGATTCCTTTATTTTTGCTTTTAAGAGGAAGTAAAATTAGATGCATATATTAAATTTGCCACCTTAACTAGGAAACTCTGAAAAAAACGTCTTTCTTTTCTTCAGAGCTGACTTGATCCTTTTCAGGAGGAGCCATCTGTTGGCTACTGGAGGAAAAAATTTCACAGTATTCATTTGGATTTAAATTAGTTAAATCTGATCATTTAATCCATTCCTTTAAGTAATGCTCAGACTACAGGAAGCAACAACAACGACAACGACAACTGTGTTCTCTCTGACTGCTCCACTATTCTGTTTCTCTCAAAGATGGTATCCAGACATCTGGATAAGGAGGTCTGAGGGGAGGATTTTGGCCCTCTGGGGCCCATGTTCTCTGGACTCTGGGTGATGTTTGTGTTTACCTGTTTGCTGTTTGCCTTCCTGGTATTTTGTTGTGAAGTCAGTGGCTGGTCTCTTGTTGCCCCGTTTCTCTCCTGGCTTGCTCAGAACCTAGTAGTGTCCCTTTTGCTGGCCTGGCTTAGCCCTGTCTCCCACTGGCTCCAGGCCCTGGGGGCTTCACTGTGTCCTTCTGCTAATTCACTGACTCCAAGGTCCCGCTCACCCTCTTCAATAAGGCCACTGCCACTGTGGAACCGGCAGCTCGTGGCTGGATCTTGACTCATTCCTGATACCTCATGGGAACCAAAGGTTACTTTGGAAAGCTGAACTTAAGAGACTTCCTCCACACTGAGCTTCCTAATTGATGTTGTCATATACCAGGTTGGTGTAATTATTCCCCGGATGCCTCAACAGGGAGCAGGCAATAAGCAGCTCCTCTTGCCCTCAGTTTTACTCTAATGCATTCCCCAACCCATGGGTCAAAGCCTGGAATGGGGTCAATTGGAATACACATGATTAAGAGTCTTGCTCTCCTGCCTTCTAATTTTCTCTGTTTTATTAAAAGTTCAAGGGGGAGTGGACTTTCCTTTTATTTCCAGAGTCATATCTTTGAGCAGCAAGCCTCACGGGGGGTTTGCCATAAGAGACCCAGGGATCTATCATCTCCACACGATGAGCCATGTCTGCGAGTTGGGTTCTTGATGTGGGATAATAAAAGAGTTTGGAAATATCCTCTGTTAGAATATTGGCTTCAGAATAATTCTGTTTTGTATATCAGAAACTGAATATTAGTGCGTTTTTTCTCTTTGCATATCTTTTGTAAAATATCCTGGTATTTTCCCAGAAATGAACTTCTTAGGCTGACTTAGTCAAGAAAAGCAAAAAAGTGGAACAGGTATAATTTTACAAAATCTTACCCACTGCATGTGTGATGTAATCACATTGATGTAGTTTGAAAAGAATCAGAAACCCTGGGGCTGGCTAAGCATTCAGTATTTAGAAAATGTTTTGGACTATGGGACTCTGGTTACTGAAGCTGACACAATTCCAGGTTTTAGGATAGAGATGAATTATCTGAATATTAGCTGTGTGAAGTAGGGCCATTACTTAACAATCCTCCATTTGTAAATTTGGGTTGTTAAGATGATTAAATGAGAGGTTTGTAAAACATTTATGCTTTAAAAGGTTTATAAGGTGTTATCATCACCACTATTGATATCATTACAGTCGAACCCTGAACAACACACAGGGGTTGGAGGTGTCAACTCCCCTGATGCTATGCAGTTGCAAATCTGCATTTAACTTTCAACTCCCCAAAAATGTAACTATTAATAGCCTACTGTTGACTGGAACCCTTAACTATAACATAAACAGCCATTTTGTACTGTTTTGAATTTTGTATGTTATTAATATATGTATTATATGCTATATTCCTACAACAAAGTTAGGGAACAGAAAATGTTAGTAAGAAAATCATAAGGAAGAGAGACTATATTTACTGTTGGTTAAGTGGAACTAGATCATCACAAAGATCTTCATCTTCATTGTCTTCATGTTAAGTAGGCTGAGACAGAGGAGGCAAAGGAGGAGTTGCTCTTGCTCAGGGGTGGCAGAGGTGGAAGAATATCTCTGTATAAGCAGACCCACACAGTTCAAACCTGTATGGTTCAAGGATCAACTGTACTATTCAGAAGAAGTCCACTGCCTTAATTTGAAACATTTTAAAGCTTAGGTTATTCTAGTTTTGCTGATTTAGAGCACTCCCATTCGCCAGAAGCATCTTTGGACCAGCAGATTAAAGATTCAGGGAGCAGCCAATGCCTTAAAGATTTTTAGAAATAATTAAAGACAGCATTAATGAACACATGGGCAGTCTGACTGAAGATGCCACCTTGCATAAACGTGGCCCAAACCTTGTCAACTTTGCTTTGTTTTAACAGTTTTACATTTATGTAAAGTCTTAAGAGTTGGTGACTCTTTTTGATTAAGTGGGGTTAATATGGATGGAGAGTGCAATAACTTCTGTAAACATAAGAAATCATTTTTTAACTCTTAGCTAATTCAGCAAGATAAATAAAATAATGAGCTTGATTTCTTTAACTTAAAGCATTTTTAAGGGAGTAAGAATGCTAATTTTTTTAAAAAAATATTGTTGGGTTATGAAATCTTTTAGTGACGTTTATGTCTTTTTCCCCTGAAAACTTCACATTTTCTTTAATGACATCTGTTATTTTTATTATCAGAAAAAATGATAGAGAAAAGCAAAATGACAAAAGATATTATAGAATTGGGTTTTATATCTTAAGATAATAAACATATTCTAATTATCACTTTAGGATTGATCCTTTGTAGGTGTGCTTTCTGTTTTACCAATCTGTTTGAACTTGCAGAAATTAAAACTTTCCTGGAAATGGCTTAAATTTAAACAAAATATCATGTTAGCCCCAAGGCAGGATGTTGTTGCTAAAGATTAGTTTAGAAACAATGATCTCTGTGTATTGCTGTATTTCATCAATATTTTTTACTTAAGACCATTTGACAGGGATGCTATCCTTGGGTTTGAATGAACATGGAAAGATTTTGTATGTGTTTTTTGTTGTCTGCTTTTTGTATATATAATCACTCATAATGTATAAAATATTCATAAGTTAAAATATAAGGAACTTTTGAAAAATTAGGCAAGTCATCTTTGCTCTCATTATCTGCAAAATAAAGAGAGGCTTTCTAAAGCTCTTTGAGCTGTAGAATTCTCCTTCTCTGGGAACTCAACCCAGTAGCTAGCTCTAGGAGGAAGCTGAGAAAAAATGCTATTCTCAAGAGTAGCCACATGGTGGTGGAATAACTCCTCACAAAAATAGTATTCAGCTTCCCTGAAAGCAAAATGATTACACCCCGAAATTGAGTCATTCAAGGATCCCAGGAAACACATGATGAAACGAAGAGAGGAGCCAGCTCTGCGTGCTTCTGGGTCCCAGTGAAAAGAGAAACATCATAATATTCCTGTACAAAAAGTAGCTAGAACTCTACTTTGTGAGGCAATTCATGAAACTTTATTTCCCTTCTCATCTTGTGTTTGAAAGATATTTTTGAGTATTAAACTGCATATTTGTAATTAAATAAAGACCCTCATTAACTGTGTGCCTCTGCAATCTTTATTCCTTTAGCCTCAGTCAGCTATTTCTTGGCCTTGCATCCCCTCTAGCTGTGCCCTAATTTTTCTCCTTTCGTTTTCAGCTAAGTGAACGTATTCATGACTGTAATTCATTTACACTTCAACACATCACAGTTCGGAGTCTAGATTCACTTCTAAAGGTCACCAATGAACTTTGTATTGCGAAACCCAAGGATGCTTTCTCAGTCCGTATCTTATGCCCTATCTTAAAACCCTCTGGTTTACTTTCTTGTCTCCAATCTGTCCTGGCGTTCCTCCTGCTTCTTTGAGTCATTTCTTTCTGGTCTTTGGGGGCTCTTCCTCTTCTGTGTGTCCAGTAACTACAATACCCCAGGTTTCCATCATTACCCCAAAGTCTTCATTTCTTTACATACTTTGCTTGGGGAATTTCATCCCTGTATTGTTTCATTTGTCATTGGAATGACAATTAATGTCAAACTTAATCTTTACCCTAGAACTCATAAATCTTTAGCTTGATATGTCCCAGAGGAATCTCAAACTCAACATATCTGAAACTGTCTTCATTGTTATTCTCTGTTCACCAATGGTTCCTTTATTTTTAGCTTAATTACTGGCATCACCATCTTGTTGCCCAAACCAGAGATTAAAGAATTATGTAAGACTTCTCATTGTCCTGGGCCTTCTACATCTCGGCAATCAGCAAGACCTAATGGTTTTAGCTCATAACTATTTTTTTTAATCTGTTTTCAGGCCCATTCCCGATAACGATGTCCCTACTTCGGTCCTTGTCCTCTCCTTGGAGCATCACAATCTGTAGTTTCTTTTCTCCTGACTGGCTTCCCTTAAATCTGGTCTCTACAATGTACGGAGCACGCTTTTTCTAAAAGCAAAACCCAGTCATTTAACCTCCTTGCGTAAACATTTTTAATGGTTCCTCATCATTTACAGATTAGAGTACAAAGTTCTTAATACAGTTTACAAAACCCCAAATGCCTGGCTTAGCCTCTCCCGTCACTTCCCATCTCATCTCTCACCAGTTCTTGTTTCACAATGTTATAGTCTGATGCTACCAGGCTTCTAGTTCCTCACCTCCTTCCCACTGTTTATGTCTCTGCATTCATTTATTTTGTTCCCTTTGTCTCATATTTCTTTCCCACTTTTGTCTTGGTAGCTCTCACTCATCTTTAACATTCTTACCACATGATGTCTCAACTAGGAATCATTCCTTGACTCCTCAGCTAGACTAAATGCCCATCCCTCTCATTCTCACAGCACTGTGTTTGTCTCCATCTTAGAACTTGATAGCTTTTAATGCAATTGCATGTTTATATATTTTACACCCTCCAAAAGGCAAGAGTTCCTTGAAAAGAGAGATCACATCTATCTGTTTTTCTTGTCCCCAGTTCCTAGTCTGGGGCTTAGTGCATAATGAGTATTCAATAATTTTTTGTTGAATAGAATTTAATATTTTTGAGGCTTAGAGTCCCTGAGGGTGCTCTATGAAGTCTACTCCAGTTCTAAGAAAACTAAACTGTGGTTTTAGCTGGGGTCAGCTTTCTGGAAAAGACTTGAGTTGTGCCCTGAAGAGTTAGTTTGTTTGAGTTTGGACTAATAGAGGGAAGTGAGGGGTATAATCAAAGTTGGATGAGCAAAGGCACAGAGGCTTGTGTGGAGGATAGTGCAGAAACAATGTTAAACAAACGTGTTTCTGAAGTGGAAGAGTGAAATATGAGTTGGGATAGGGAGAATCCCGCTTATGAGAAATCTCTACTGAGGGACTGGCAAATTGGGGGCTTGTTTCCATAAGCAGAAGGAAGCACTCAAAATTCTTGAACAGAGGAATGACATTTTCAGAGCCATGCTGCAGGAAGAGTAATTCAGCACAGGGTACACAATGAATTGAAGTGAGAAACAGGTGGGAGTCAGTGAGTCCAGTAAAAGGTGATGGCAGTTAATTAAACAGGTGCCACATGATGAGGCCTTAGACAAGCATGGCAGCTGCGTGAAAAAAGGAGTTAATTTTTAAGCCACTGGAGGAAAAATTAACAGAGACTGATTGCATGTGGTAATAACAGAGAGAGAAGAGTCATGACATTTTAGATAAAGCAGCAGAAAGTTAGGGATACAATTTGTAGAGAGAGAAATTATAAAGGGCAGGATGGAATGTGGGACAGCAGCTGAATTTGGTTGGAAATCTTTGCATTTGAGATGATAAAACTTCACAATATTTAATATTTAGTAGGTATGCACAAGGGGTGCTATACACATTGGAGTGGTGGATGAATGAATGAAATCTTAGAAGGATCTGTCAGTAAAATGAAACCATAGTACCAGTTTATAGAGGGGTCTGAGTTAAGGATAGTGACATAGATTTAGGAAGTATCAGCTCAGAGTTTTGAAAACTGCTGAAGTGCATTCACCTCTGAAGGAAGAGATAGCAGTGAGATAAGACACAGTGGTGCTTCTATCTTTCAGGCAAACAGAAGAGGCATTGAAAGCCAATAAGGGTGTAAGGTCAGCTAGGTACAGATTTGTTGCTATAAACCTAAATAGACTATAACTCAGTTGCTTGCTGTCTTAGCCCATTTCGTGTTGCTATTACAGACCATCACAGACTGAGTAACTTGAAAAGAAATTTTGTTTTTCATATCATTCATTGTTATTTTTATTGTAAAAATGCCTATTACAAAACAAATTCAGAAAATATGGCAGAATAGATTTTTTTTATTATTATACTTTAAGTTCTGGGATACATGTGTAGAACGTGCAGGTTTGTTACATAGGTATACACATGCCATGGTGGTTTGCTGCACCCATCAATCCGTCATCTACATTAGGTATTTCTCCTAATGCTCTCCCTCCCCAGCCCGCACTCCCCAACAGGCCCCAGTGTGTGATGTTCCCCTCCCTGTGTCCATGTGTTCTCATTAACTCCCACTTACAAGTGAGAACATGTGGTGTTTAGTTTTCTGTTCCTGTGTTAGTTTGCTGAGAATGATGGTTTCCAACTTCATCTATGTCCCTGCAAAGGACATGAACTCATCCCTTTTTATGGCTGCATAGTATTACATGGTGTATATGTGCCACATTTTCTTTATCCAGCCTATAATTGGTGGGCATTTGGGTTGGTTCCAAGTCTTTGCTATTGTGAATAGTGCCACAATAAACATACGTGTGCATGTGTCTTTATAGTAGAATGATTTATAATCCTTTGAGTATATACTCAGTAATGGGATTGCTGGGTCAAATGGTATTTCTTGTTCTAGGTCCTTGAGGAATCGCCACACTATCTTCCACAGTGGTTGAACTAATTTACACTCCCACCAACAGTGTAAAAGCATTCCTACTTCTTCACATCCTCCCAGCATCTGTTGTTTCCTGACTTTTTAATGATCGCCATTCTAACTGGCGTGAGATGGTATCTCATTGTGGTTTTGATTTTCATTTCCCTAATGACTAGTGATAATGAGCTTTTCTTCATACGTTTGTTGGCTGCATAAATGTCTTCTTTTGAGAAGTGTTTGTTCATATCCTTCTGCCACTTTTTGATGGGTTTGTTTGTTTTTTCTTGTAAATTTGTTTAAGTTCCTTGTGGATTCTGGATATTAGCCCTTCATCAGATGGATAGATTGCAAACATGTTCTCCCATTCTGTAGGTTGCCTGTTTGAGAAGAAATTTCTTTGTCACATGGTTCTGGAGGCTGAGAAGTACAAGAACATGGTGCTCGCATCTTTCAAGGGCCTTCATGTCATGTCATTTAGTGGTGGAAGGCAGAAGGACAAGTGAGGTCAAAGCAAGAAAGAGCAAGAGGGGGCCAAATGCGCTTTTATAATAACCTATTCTCATTCACTCATGAGATAATGACATTAATCTATTCATGAATGTGGAATATTCATGGCCTAATCAGCTTTTACGGGTTCCACATTTTAATATCATCACAAGAGCAATTGAATTTCAACATGCATTTTGGAGGAGACATTCAAATGATAGCACTTGCCTCTTAAATAGAATAGAACTATTTAAAACAATTAAAAAGAAAATTTCTAATCATGAAAAATGTTTTAACATAGATGGTATATAAATAGCCAGAATATACGAATGTTTCTTTAGGCCAATAAGATAAAAATGATTATTCCAATGGAAAACTTGGTGGGGGCACAAGCAGGAAATTTCTAAAACAAATATTAAAGTCTAAGAAATATGCAGAAAGCTATTCAATTTCACTGGAAATAAAAGAGAAATTAAAATAATAAAGTTTTGTTGCTTAGTAAATTGGAAAATTTTTAATTAAAAAAACACTACTCATCCTTAACAATGGTATGGGAAACAGGTACTTGGTGGAAAAGTAAACTTATGTGACAATTTGTTAAATTCTGGACAACAATTTGGTGATTCAGTGATTTGGTTCAGCAAGTCCTTGAAAATTATCTTAAAGCAATAATTGCTTGGCACCAATATTTAGATATAAAGATGCCTATTTCTGCTTTACATTTTAGTTATATAAGTCATAACATAAACTCTCTCTAGCTGATAGTAGTAGTTATTAATAAAATTATTATATTCATTGAATTGTATTTAACTTTTATCCTAAATATCATGCATTACAGTTGTCATAACTGTAGCATATTTCTTATGCTGCTATACATTGATTCTTTTCATTAATCAATACTTTTATTGATTAATCTGTGCCATTTAGCTCTCCTCTTTTACAATTGTGCTTGCCTTCCTTCAAATTTCCTGGCCAGCATCACTGTTGTTGAATTTCATTTTGATGTGGTAGACTCTCTGGTCTCCCCTCAGTGTTTCATGAATATCTCTTACAGTTCCTTATAGTGTCTTGCACCTCAATTGATTGCTCATGAATAGATCATTTTATGCTTCTTTAAACTCTTAAACCCTTGAAAAAAGTAAACATGGTTCAAAAAATTAATAAAATAGTAAATAAACTGTCAGAAGTACACTCAAGTTTTGTAAACTTTTAGTGCTCCATATTAAGTTAAAAATAGGTGACTTGTTTAATTTTACATGTTTTGGAAATTCTAAATCTACTTTTAAAAAATATTAAGTTAATAGACACTTATACAATTTTTTTTTTTTTTTTTTTTTTTTTTTTTTTTTTTTGAGACGGAGTCTCGCTCTGCCGCCCAGGCTGGAGTAATCTCAGCTCACTGCAAGCTCCGCACGCCATTCTCCTGCCTCATGGTCTACAGGCGCCCGCCACCGCGCCTGGCTATTTTTTTTTTTTTTTGTATTTTTAGTAAATTTCAATAGCCAGGATGGTCTCGAGACCTTCTCGGCCTCCCAAAGTGCATTACAGGCTTGAGCCACCGCGCCCGGCCATACAATTTTTATAAACAGTAAATGAACTTATCAACTGCCATGGTCAACATTTATAAATAAATTAGTTAACACCAGATGTTAGCATTTTCATTTGTTGGGTGATCATATGCAAATAACTTCCTTCTGACCCTCAGAAAGTAGTCCTAAGAGTCTTCTAGAGAGTGATAGCTAGCTAGCTAGCTAGCTAGAAACTATTTGAAAATAATAGGGGAATTGATTACATACATTTTAAATGCATAATAAAATAAATCCTGTTACTTTTCTAACAAACACAGAATGAACTAAGTCACTGCATATATTAGTTTTTGCCTTTTTGATAACACTTTTGTTTCTTTGATATTGACAAGAAGCAGAAGGGAGATAGAAGCATACCAAGTGTTCAGGTTTAGTTTAAGTTGATATGAAGTCTCACATTGCTTCTCATTTTTATGGAAATTGATTTTTCTCCCTAGGGCAATGACATGTATTAATATTTAGCATAAAAAGCACTGAAAAACACAGCTTTCTTATTTTCTGCTGGAAAGCAGTGGAAACATGTAGTCTTTTATAAATCTTATTGGAAGTGAGCCACTGTAACTTAAGGAAATGTGTTGTATTTCACAGGTGTGCTGGGGTAGACAAAGGATTGCAAACCACTTATCCAGGGTTGAAAAATCCTTGAGTTCTGTGCAGCTGCTGCCACTTCCTGTGTTGATTCCAAGAGAAATATAGAGATCCTGGTAATGCAAAGCATGTTGTATATTTCTATAAAACTTTTGGTATAAACCCCAGTAGAGTTATTTGTTGAGTTAATTGGGCTCCTCTTTACCTAAGCCTCAAGCAAAGTGAACTCTGCCCCCTGTCTTTTTTCTAGCCCTCTTTGGCATTGGCATCTGAATAATTTCATTCTCAAGACCAGAGGAAGAAGTCTGAGGAGGTACAAATTAGAGAATGACTTCTTAGGATCCAGCACATCTGTGGTTTAACCTGCAAACCCCAAGGGAGCATCCTCAGCCACATAGGAGAAAATGTCACCTACTTAGGCTTGAGGCTTTAATGTCTTGGTCATATCAAAAGTTCTAGTTCCTGGCACCTTAGATCTGCTTGTGTTTTTGAACTTAATCTAAAAATGATGGGTGGGGGAAATCGGAAGAGGCCAATGTGTAACAATTGTTGAGAGACAAGATGAAGGCCACGTAGCATGGTGATCAAGAGAGCACTCTCTGCTGTGGTACTGAACTGCCTGGGTTAAAATCCTGTTTCTGTCACTTCATAACTTAGTCAAGTTACTTAATGACTCTATGCCTCTGTTTTCTCAAGTAGACTTGTTTGTCCTAACCACACTCAATCAGATTTTGAGCATAGATAGCCATTCTAGAATGTTTTGGTCTGATTGGTCAGTCTCTCCATTTAGAAAAGCTACATGATATGGGCAGTTAAATTATAATCAGAAAGTTACATGGAACACATAAAATCTGTTTATAAGTAGATTACATGGGATGCCAAACTTGATGGTCAAATGCACTCATCATCTCTTAAAATAAATATACAGATTTGTAGATCAGAGGGTCATCTTTGCTAAATAGTGAAGAAGACACAAGGAAAATGTTGCTTTTTGGGTTATGCTTGTCTAGATTCTAAGCAGTCTGTTTCTCTTCCATTAACAGCTTCTACTTTCAGATAGAATAAACTTTACTTTTATTCAGGCTTATTAGTTGCAACTGCACTCTACTCTTGTTTTCCCTGAGTCTACATGCTATTTTCTTGATCAATTTAGAGGTCCCCAAATTTCAGTCACGCAATTACAGATACTCTTCTAGAGCAATGCTACTCAAATTTTAATGTGTACAGAAACTACCTGGATATTTTGTTGAAATTCAGAATCTGACTTAGTAGGTCTGGGGTGGGGCCTGAGATTCCATATTTCTAAGCTCCAAGTGATGTTGATGCTCCTGGCCCATGGATTCACTGTTAGCAGCAAGTTTGTAAATTATCTGTGTGGATTCTAATGACATCCATTGCCTATAAACTTTTCCTGATTTTACATTTGGAGAAAAATATAATCTCTAAGTTCTTGGAGTCCATATGGAAAATGCAAGTGGAAAGGGAAGTGGAAAGAGGGAGGGCGTAATTTACCATTCTACACAGGAAACTCACTTCTCTGTGTACTAATAGCAAATGACTTACCTGATCATCTCATATGGCTATTAGGATGTTTGTGGGTGCTTTATAAGTGTGAAGAGATGCACAGAGTGACTGGCTATGCACCTCTTAATAAATGCTGCTGATTCCTGGCTATGTAGATTGTCCATGTGAGAAGAAACTGGAAGCAAAACGATGACTATAATTTAGAGCATCTGTACTTGTCTTTTGATATGGGCTTCCTTCGAAGTCACTACTGTTTTCTGCCTGTAATGTCTAGGACAGAGTGCCACTCCCAATGAGTAAGTTTTTATCCTTGGTTTTAGCTTCTCTGAAGGTTGACTCCCTGTCTCTGAACAAACTGCCAAAGTGTAGTTTTTTAACACCAAAATTTCTGTTTTAAGTCAGAATGTCTCAAACATGTCTTCTATATTTGGTGAAAAATCTGTTTTTCTTTTTCTACCTGATGGGGTAATAGAGAAACAGGTTTGCTTTATTTACATATAGTATTTTTAGGGATTGTTGTTGAATAACAATTATAATAATAATTACCATGTTTTGAGTTCCTACATTGTACTATGAACTGTTACGTACTTTATACACATTTGGTTTTTTTTTCCTAATCATTAGAATAACCTTGAAAGTAAGGATTTTGTATTGCTCGGGACATGTTCAACTAAGTTGCAGAAACAAAGAACTGCTAAAATTTCAGTGTTTTAGCAAAACAAATGTTGATCACCCTGTCATACAAGTCCAATGCTGGTCAGCAAAGATTCTTCATCTTACAAAACCATTATCTTAATTTGGTTCTGGGTCTTAATTTATAAAGATGACTGAGTGATAACATGGAATGGTCAATGCCATTGGAAGAAAAGCGTACAGTTCCCCAGGTCCTCTGGAAATGGGAAGTACAGGGCACCACATAGGACCACGTGGGGAAGCACAGAGTCAGTCAGGAGGCAGAAGCAGGCACGAGGGGAAGGTCTGGCCCAGAGGCTTCCTCATGTTTTCTCATGGAAAGGCAAGGCAGGGCAGGCGAAGCATCTTAGGATTGGATAGTTGGAATAATGTTGGGGTGCGCTGGGCTACTAGAGGTGGGTTCTGGGCCCTAGTTTTCTGGCACCCAGCCCTGGGTGATTTAGGGCAGGGAAAATTGTGGCTCGGTATGTAAGAGTTAGATAAAGAGAGCAGTAGGAGGTATGGACTCAGGATTGTTTTGTTTGTGATTTGATTTTTTTGTGCTGGTAAAAGCTGGATCGCAGGGGAGATGTAAACAGCTTTGGCCATTAGTTGGCCTGTGATTGATGGATGTCACACAGAAAAATAAAAAATCTAAGAAAATACAGAAAACATCTCAACACATGGCCTCTGAGCTTACCGTAGCAGAAGGAGAGAGAGTTGGAGCTCCCAATGGGGGTATTTTAGGAATTAAATCTCCTTCTTCATAGCCCAGTTCTCCTGGCTCCAAGCTCACTGCAAGGAAGGCTGAGAAATGTTGTCGTTTTGCTGTCCAGGAAAAGGAAAATAAGATGGGATTTGATGAACACATCTATGTTGTCTCTGCCACACTATAATTACCTCCAACTTGTAAAAGAGTAAACTGTGGTTCTGATTCATTGTGACTTAGCCAAAGTATTCATTTTTCAAATGGCAGAGCCAGGGCTTGAATCCAGGCATTCCAAAGTGATCTTCTTTCCCTGTGTCACAGGACCTTTGAATTGAATATAATAATCCTGATTACGATAGATAAAATAGGCCGACATCGTATTTTATAGATTCCTAATTGAGAAGGAACTCTGGATTATTATTAGTGTGAAGGCCATTAGATAGTTGAGCTAAGACCTTAGGATCCAGTGTGTTCGGATTAAGGTCTGACATTCAGAGCATTGAATACAAAGTAAAGTGTCTGACTTTTCAGTTACATTATCAAAAGTTGAAGATCAACAGCCAGGGAGATTAAAACAGCTGGGTAAATAACAGTTAACAAAGTTTTAAAATTTTTCTCGGAAGAGAGGTATAAAGAGCACAGTCTTATCCCTAGCAGGTACTTTTTGGTGGTAAGAGTCTGAGCCACCATCCTCAGGGTCACCACCTCACATTCTTGCCAGTGCTACCTTGATAAGATAATGGGGAGTCACCTTCAACTGAGCTGATGGTAAGATCAGGGAAGGTACAGTCCAACACAAGTGGTGCAGAAAGTCCCCAGTTTTTACCACAGTGAGTTCCTGGAAGCTATGTCATAAAGCAGACCATTATGAAGTGGGTCGTATTTTGCCAAATAAATAATGCCACACATTGGGTGAGGGATGTGCTACTGATCAAAAACTAATTCTCAATTAAATCAAACATATGAGCAGATGATTTTTGAAAACAAGAGTATATAAACTATACAATTCTATTATAACTTTAAAACAGTAATGCCAGCCTTTAGATTGTATTAAATGGACACAAACATAGAGTTCACATTGAATTTGAATAGAATTTCAATAGAGTGTGTCTATAATACATACATCTCTACTGTTCTTTAAATGTGACTGCTATTAATAATTTTATTTGCAACTTTAGAATATAAAGTTTTGTTGATTTTATCCAAATGGCTCATATCTCTTTAAGAAAATATAGTCTTTCTCTTGTCTTCTTCTGCCTGAGGAAGTCTGAGGTGAAATAAATATATATATATATATATTCAAATATATATATATTCATAGCTCTGTGACATTCCTAATATTAAGTATGCATTTTCAGAATCATTCTATGGATTTATTGAGTAGAGAGAGAGGTATACTTGGAAAATGTGCACCTGTCCACAATAGGGTCATCTATCTACAACAAGGATTTTCTACAATAGAGAAATGGCAAGGATTGACTCTGGGCTTAAACCAGTTCAAAAAAAATGAATAAATTCCTCCCTTAGGCTTGGCATCAATATACATGAGATGGATCTTGTTTCAATTATTGGGTCTAACTTCCTTCATAATTCATAGAAAATATTTCATTAACTCAAATATTTCTACATTAAAACCATCTGCTAATAATTCAGCAATTCCACTCCTAGCTATATACATAAGAGAAATGAAAGTTGTATTCTCCAAAAAATCTGTTAGCATTACTCATAACAGCCAAAAAGTGTAAGCAACCCAAATGTCCATCAAAGATAAATGAATAAATAAACCGTACTATATCCATATAATGGAATATTATTTGGCCATAAGAATAAATGAAGTACTGATACATGTTCAACACAAATGGGCCTTTAGAAACATCATGCCAGCTGAAGGAAACCAGTCACAAAGGACTAAATATTGTGTGGTTCTATTTACATGAAAAGTCCAGAACAGGCAAATCTATAGGGACAGAAAGTAAGTGAGTGGTTGTGAGTGGCTGGGACATAGGGTGGGTGGAGGTTGAAATTAAGGCTATGAGATATGGGATTTCTTTTTGAGGTGACAAAAATGCTCTAAAATGTATTGGAATGATGGTGGCACAAGTTGGTGAGCCACTGAATCGTACGCTTTGAATAACTGAATGTATGGTATGGGAATTATATGTCAATAGAGCTGTTAAAACAACAATGGTTCCATCCGCTAGACAGCTCACCACCTCAAGAAGCAGTGAAAAACTCCTTTTCACATCATATGTCCTGATTTGGGGACCAAAAATGTGGAATTTTTAACAGCATTCCTGATATTCGGGTGTGAAGGAAGGAAAACATGTAAATGACATAACTTCAGCTCATACAGAGTTTAAAATATTGTTGAAGTGGTGAGAATTATGTCAAGGAACACTTGGAGAACACACTCCCACTTGCTATCATCCTTATGACTTTTTTTGGCTCTGGTTGTTAGGTCAGAGTATTATTTTTTTTTGGTCCAAAGTGATGCATTTTTGATATATTCATTCCATAGATGCCTATAAGCACCTGCTGCATTTCAGATACCATGCTTATAAAGGAGGACTGCTGTTTCATCTTCTGTCTCTCCTCAAAATGTCATGGTCCAGGGCAATAATGGAATAAACGCCAAGGCTACCTCTTCCAGAAGTATCATGGATGCTGGAAAGGGCTCTGTGATGAGACTCAGGAGGCCTGACTAGTTTGGGCCTGACTACCCATTGCCTCTGTTTTCTTGGGCAAGTCATTTATCTCTGAATAATAGTTTACTTTCTTTGTAAAATGAGAGGGCCGGTTTCTCTCATGTTCTTTCCAACTCTATATACTATTAGGTTGCATAAGATGCTGATATTGGTCATTTTAGAAAGCATTTTCCCCTTTCTGTTGCTTTTAAGGACAGAAAATGAATGCATCTAAAAAGAGAAACTCTTTCTATAATTTGTTACACAAATAATGTGCATTTGCCATGATGATCTGAAACCCCAAGGTTTTATGGTAAGCAGTTATTACCTTACCTCCTACTTGAATATGTGTGAGTAAATTGCATGCAGATTTGAATAGTGCTGCTGGGAAGGCAATTTCTTTCTCCTCCCAGATAGTATTAGGATAGTGTCCTTTGCCTATTGTGCTACATTTATTTATAATTTTAGGAAGAGGAAAATTAATAATGAAACTTGAATAATTACCCATCAAATGTTACCGGTTTCCACATACCCCATTATTGAAGACTCATTTATTTATCTCTTGCCATCTGTTGGCATTTGATCAAAAACCAAAAGATGCAAAAATGAGTCATGGCTTACTCTCTCTCAGTACCCTTTACCTTTATGGCTGTGAGTGAGAGAGAAGGTGTGTCATACCCAAACCCACTGATAGCCAGTAACAGAGGAAATGAAGGGAACTCTTCAAAGCCCAAAGCAAGAATGTGCATTTGTTGTGGTAACTACCTTGGAAAATGAAAGTTTGATGTTGTTTTCCTGTGATAACTATTTTGATTCTCCAGCTATACTCTTAAAAGGGGAGGAAAAGCAGGGAACAGAGGGCATTTTTATAGGACATATTATATTCCCTGAGATAATAAAATGTCTACATATTCCACATGCTCTTGGGAACATTGACTTCTGGTGCCACTGGACAAAGATACCTCTGTGTGTCTTTGAATGTACCTGCTACAAAGGGGGAATCAGGCAGCCTTTCCTACTGTAAGGGTGGCTGCATTCAACCAAGAACAGACAAGACTTCTCTGCTGGAACTAGGACAAGGTAGGTGTTGTAGGTGGGGGAACCCATCCCACAGCAAATGTGAATAGTAACACAAAAGCATTTCTAAAACTTTGAATCAGATACCCAAATTTTGGAGGAAGCCTAGAAGTCATCTACTGTAATCCTTTGTTTTACAGGCAAAGAGACACAGGAAGGTGAAGTGACTTCTTCAGGGTCCCACAGCCACTCGTAGAGATCAGCACCTTGATCTCTTGAAGCTAAATTTCATGTTTCTTACAGGGGGTTATTTAGAATAGATCAGATAATAGTTTCATATATATATATATATACATATATATAGAGAGAGAGAGAGAGAGAGAGAGAGAGGATGTTTTTTAATTTTCACATGTAGAGTAAGAAACTGGGTTGTTATCCTCAATTTTTCCTTCTACAACGGTGAGCACTATTGTACATAAGCATATTGTACATGATTGTTACTCAATATTTATCTCCTGGTTTACTCTGTAAAACAGTTATGAAAGGAATTAACTACCGTCACTTGACCAGTGTAGAAATTAAGGCAGAGGCTTGTCTGGGCCTACCAATTCTCTGTGCTTTCAGTAGTTTCATCTGAAGACTAGAAATGATAGGATTATTATGGCAGATTAAAGGTGGCCACAAATTCATTGCCTCTTTTCTCATCAAGGAGGGTGTTTAGGTTGGGCCCAATGGCTCATGCCTGTAATCCCAACACTTTGGCAGGCCGAAGCAGGAGGATCACTTGAGCCCAGGAGTTCCAGACCAGCCTGGCCAACATGGTGAAACCCCGTCTTTACTAAAAAAAAAAAAAAAAAAACAAAAATTAGTTGTACATGGTGGCACACCCCTGTAGTCCCAGCTATTCAGGAGGCAGAGGTAGGAGGATTGCTTGAACCTGAGAGGTGGAGGTTGCAGTGAGCCAAGATTGCACCACTGCACTCCAGCCTGGGTCACAAAGCAAGATGCTGTCCCAAAAAATAACCAAAAAAGTGCTGGTGTTTATTTCTCCACTCTCCAAATCTGAGCTGGGCTGTGACTGCTTTTACTTATGAAGTAATATAGAAGGGATGGCGTGTTAGCTCTTGACCTAGCCTTTATGACGACTGGCAACTCTTCCTTGGTCTCTTGAAGCCCTGAGCTTCCATGTAAGAAGTCCAGCTACTCTGGAGACACCACATGGAGAGGGAGAGGAGGAAAGGCTCAGTAGAGCCCAGCCTTCAGCCATCACCACTAAGGCTCCTGGCATGGGAATGAGGACATGTTAGACCTCCCTACCAGTCTGGCTGAAGATCACCAAGTAAATGCTGTGCAAAACAGACAAATGGTCCATCCCAGCTCTGCTCAGACTCCTACATGACATAATTGCGAGCTATAATGAAAATGCCTTTTGTTTCAGTCACTAATATTAGGGATAGTTAATTATGCCGGGACAGATAACCCCAGCAGTTGTTATAAGAAGTAAATGAGTTTATACATAAAAGCATTTAAAACAGGACCTAATGAATAAATATTAGCATTTCCTCCCCTTCTCTCTGTCTCTTTCATTCTCCTTCTCCTCCTCTCCTTCTTCCTCTTCTCCTACTTCTCTGTCTCCTCCTCTTGTTATATATATTCTTTTTTTTTTTTTTTTTAGATGGAGTCTCGGTCTGTCACCCAGGCTGGAGTGCAGTGGCGCAATCTCGGCCCACTGCAAGCTCTGCCTCCCAGGTTCACACCATTCTCCTGCCTCAGCCTCTTGAGTAGCTGGGACTACAGGTGCCCGCCACCAGGCCCTGCTAATTTTTTTGTGTGTTTTTAGTAGATACGGGGTTTCACCGTGTTAGCCAGGATGGTCTCGATCTCCTGACCTCGTTATCCACCCGCTTCAGCCTCCCAAAAGTGCTGGGATTACAGGTGTAAGCCACCGCGCCTGGCCTATATAGTCTCTTGTGATAGCTTGTAAAATAAGTCAAGAAAATTCTGAAGCACTAGGTCTTCAGAAAATTCTGAAGCTCTAGGTCTCCGATATTCATTTCATGTTTTTGTTCCATGATGCTGTGCCACACAGTCTAGAAAGCATAAATGAGACTGCTGTGTTTCCTGGTTTTCTACTTTGTTTTAAGGCACGTTCCACCTGAGGCAGCTATGAGCCACTTTGGCACATGAGAATTCAATTTGGCATTTTATTTTTACATTTCTACTCTTAACTCATTCATTATTCAGGAAATATTTATTGAGCACCAACTATACGCCAGGAACTGTGCTAGCTGCTGAGAAAACAGGAGTGAATAAGACAGACCCCGTCTTCAGGGAGTTTATAGTTTAGTGGGGACAATTTATTAATAAGTGAACAATTAACAATACTTTCGAGAAAAGTGCTACAGAGGAAATGAGTATGATGTGAGAGTGAACACAGGGATGCATTTCAGATAGGGAGGTCTGTGAAGCTGAGGAGCGTGCCATGGGAGGAGTCTGGGGAATGTTATACCAGGCAGAGGGGAGCAAGTGAGAAGTCCCAGAGGAGGGAAAGATCTGGAAGAAAAAAAGGAGCCAAAGTGTATGGAGCCTAGTGTGAGGTGAGGTGGTGGAGATGGGTAGAAGTCAGGGGATGCAGGGTTTTTGTTCACTGGATCTTGGTAGGAAACTTGGATTTTACTCTAGGTGAGATAGGAGATACTGAAGGAGTTTAAACAACAAGTGGCATATATTTTAGAAAGATCACCCAGGATGACACAGGGAGAATGGATTAACAAAGGGGGAAGGTGGGGAAGCAAGAAGAGCCTTTCAGAAGCCATTTCACAAATCCAAGCAGAAGATGATGGTGGTTTCATCAGAGTGGAGGGAGTGGGTTTGAAAAGAAGTAGAGGGATGTGACTGATGGGAGCCAATGGCGTAGGGATGGAGATGCAGGTTCTGGACTTAGACTCCCTGGGCTCATCCAAGCTCTAACGCTAATTGTGGGATCTTTAGCAACTTACTGAACTTCATTATGCCTGAGTTTGTCTGTCTGTAAGATCAGATAGAGGACATCTACTTATAGGGATATGATGAAGACTAAAGTTAATACTTATAAAGCACTTTTAAAAGTCCATGGCAGAGTAAGCACTCAGTAAGCATTCTCTATTGTTACATTTTGAAGGACTTGCTGATGAACTGAATTTGTGGGATAAGGGAAAAAATGGAGGAAAAGACTATGTCTTCCTTAAAATTCATTCCAAATGTTCCAAGTAGAAGTCATTTTTCTTCTCTGTGGAGCATCTTAGGACTTTTATTTATTTATGTATTTTAATATGACCTCATCTTACCTCACACCCAGCCTTATGTTATAGTATTGTGTGTGCACCTGCATATGTGTGTCTACGTATCTATATCTGACTTTTTGTGAACTTCTTAAGAACTGGGACTGTGTCTGATTCATAGTGTCTAAGACAGAGATTCTCAACTAGGACAGTAGTGGAGAGGGGCAATGAAAATCATGTGTGGTTATGAGTCCCTTAGCAATTACAACCCCCACCCCAGCCCTCCTCTAACCCAGAAGACTCTGAAACAATTGCCAGAGTGAGCCAATATTGGTGATGAGAATGTATTTTACCCCTGAGATGTTTTGCGGCAGGAAAGGTGTCAAGAACCTCAGATTCTAAACAGTTAGTAATACATGTCTATTGAAATGAATTGAGAATAGTTGTGTGCTTTATGCTGTTTCAAAATTGTAGATATATAATATTTTAAATGATAGCAATGTTAACTGTGTCAACACTTGGAAATAATAAAGAATAATGGAATACTGTGTCAAGCAAAAAATTAAGTATGAAATAGTATGTATACAATGACTACAACTTTGTAAAATATTAAAGATCAGAGGACAAAACATAATAAATGTAGTTAGCTTTTTTTTTTTAAGACTGAGCCTTGCCCTGTCACCCAGGCTGGAGGGCAGTGGTGCGTTTTTGGCTAACTGGAACCTCTGCCTCCTGGGTTCAAGCAATTATTATGCCTCAGCCTCCCAAGGAGCTGGGACTACAGGCGCCCACCACCATACCCAGATAATTTCTTTTTTCTTTTTTTCTTTTTTTTTTGTACTTTAGTAGAGGCAGGGTTTTACCTTGTTGGTCAGGTTGGTCAAGAACTCCTGAGCTCAGGCGATCTGCCTGCCTTGGCTTCCCAAAGTGCTAGGATTACAAGTGTAATTATCATTTGTTTAAAGTTTTACAGAATGTTTTTCTCACAAAGTTAATTAAATACAAATCCCAGTGTTCTCTTAAGTGGCTTCTACCTGACATCAACCCTCCAGATGCTTCTGGCAAACAGGATTCCTTTAACAAATTTGAGAACTGCTTCAGTGCAGTTTCCCTTCTTGGAAATACACAGAATCCCAAATCTTGTGAGAAGCCAACATTTTTGCTTTGTTTTTCCAAGTTGTCCTCAGATTAGTTTGGCCCCCAAAACCTTTGGGAAGCAAAGGACACTACTACCATTTCCAGAAGTATTGTCTGCAGAATGACCTTGGGAAAATGTGGGCCCAGGGCTTTCCTCACGTCCTCATGTGCCTACGCCTTGGTGACTCTCACAGGCTGCTCATGTTATCATAGGTTGAGGAATCCCTGTGTTGCATGTGATACTAAAATTCAACTTCCTCTTTGTCTTTTTAATCATTTAAGTGGAGTTTGGTTTTAATATCTGATGATATTTTATCAGGTAGTTCTGTAGACCCTTTTCTGTTCCCAGCCTCTGTCAAATAATTACTCTAAAAATCACACTGGTAAATGCTAGAGGAGATTTGTCATTTAAATGAGCCAACCTGTAATGAATTCACTTATAAAGAGAGAACAGTTTTGACATGTAAATAGCCACTTTCTATTTGTATTGACTTTTAAAATAATTATATAATGAGTATATTGAGTTTTATTAGATACTTTCATGAGAAAATATGTCCTCTAGAAGATGGATTAGGGAGGATGAGAGTGAAGACTGGATATTGGACAGAAGCTCTAGGGAATACCAAGGAAGCCATGGAAATTGCCAGTTCTCTGGAGCTTGTTCAAGTTTTGAAACTATCACAAGCAGTATTATTTGTGATTTTTCACCTTTTATTTGTTTATTTTTTCTTAAAATATATGGTCAAAATGAGAGGACTAAATCATAGGTATAATGAATCCTGTAGCTCTTACACTGCCAGATAGCTCTCCAAAGTGGTTGAACTAATTCGTTATTTTATATATAATTATGTTAAATAAATTTATTTTTTCACTAATTCAATAAATATGCAATACTTGTTTTAAACTGTTTTTCTTGTAATTATTACAGAGACTGAACCCTTCCCACATGTTTTGTCACTACATTTACTAATCTACAAACTGCTTGCATCATTTTAATTCTTGTTAAGCTTAGCTATTTTTATGGAAAGTTATTTAATAAACTCAGAAATAGAAATGAAAGCTGAGTACAACCTACTGAGCCTCGTCTTACTTGGACGAAAAAGAGCCAAATCAAGCTTATTGAATTGGACAGAGGCAGCCTTGCACCAGCCTCAACCCCCACAACTCCCACCCTCTCATCTCTTACTGGAGAAGTTGCATTTAGTCAATGATCATGCCAGTCATGTTCCTTTACTATGTGCTTGGCATACAGTTGGTATTTAGTACATAGTAATGGAGGAAAGAAAGAAGGAAGGAAAGAAGGAAGAGAGAGAAGACGGAGGAAGGAAGGGTAAGAGAGAAGAGAGGAAGGAAGAGAAGAAGAAAGGAAGGGAAGGAGGGAAGGAGGGAGGGAGAGACAGAGGAAGGGGGGGGGAAGAGGGAGGGAGAGAGGCCTTGTATTTCCCAGAAATACCCTAATAGTAAACACTATTCTTTAACTCATTTAGCATTTAACAACAAAAAATGTATTGTTCTTAGTTTCAAACTTCCGTATCAAGCCACATAAACTGACTGGTCCCATTTTATGAGGTGTTTATGCTGGAGGTTCTCTAAAATTACATTTAGCTTTAAACTAATGCTATGATCTGAAAGATATACTCCATGTAACACTTCAGTCCAAATTAGGCTAGAGATTTTTTTAAAGTATATATTTAGTCCTGTTTCCTTTCATTTCCCAAGACAAATGTATTATAGGTACCCCAGTCAATTTTCCTCACCCCTTGCACAGATGCTTGCATGCTCACACACCCTAAGCAATAATTCCCACTCTATCGCCTTTGCTCCTGGTGTTTTTCCTCCTAAAAGACCCTCTTCTCCCCTCTGCACTCATCTGCATCCTTCCCGCCCTTCAAATCTTAAATCATATTTGAAGCCCTAGAATCATAAAGCTGTTGCCTGTACTATCATCTTCGCTTTATATTTTTCCTCATTCCTCCTCCAGCTCCCTGATATGAAGACAGTGTGCTCCAGCTGACTGTGCCTTGGGGACTGTGTCCCTGCTTGCTTCTGATGAAACACTCACACCCTGCATAGGTCCCTGGCTGTCCCCACTCAGGGCAATCCCCCTGGCCTGGAGCTGACGTGGCTTTGAACTCCCACGCAGAGCTGCGCTTCTGCCCTACTTCTGGATTTTACTGTAACTTGCTTAGCAGTCGGAGGTGCTGAAGTTGCAGAAAGGCTCTGTGGGTTTGCTTTTGATAGTGTTCAAATTGTTTCCAAAACTGTTGAGCATTTCCTGCCCTTAACAGGCTCCTTGAGCTCAGCTTTTGTCACTGGCTGTCCTCCCTGGGCTCCTTTTCCTTATATTTTATTCCCCATTTTGACTTTCCCCTTTGTTTCTCTTAGGTCATTGATTCCATTGATTCACTGCAATCACCCAAATCTCCTATGCTTTTGTTCCTTTTTTTTTTTTTTTTTGGTCACTCTCACGTTTTTCTCTCTGGCATGCAGTTACTGGCATTGTCCCTTATTCCTACTACTGAAGTAATAAGTTTCTTAGGGAAAACAGTTTCAAGCAATTTAGCAGAATTTTTTATTTCAGACCGACTTGACTTCAAATCTGACCTCTGACCTTAGTTTAACCTTTGGTGAATTACTTCCACTGTTTTGTCTCAGCTTTATCCTCTCTTACAGAGGCACCATAAATTCCAACTTGCACAAATTGGGAGGATACATGAGATCATTTATAGGCAGTGCTTGATGTCACAGTAAATAGCATTCCTCATCCAATTCTATTTCCTGCCTTCTCATGAAGAAGTGACTCCATTTTGGTGCTGATCGTTAAATTTCCATTATTCATTTATTCAATCAATATCTGGGCATTTATTGTGTAATCGGCACTGAGGTAGCATCGGAGACACAGTGATAAAATGTTTTAGACCAGGGATCCCCAAGGCTCGGCCATGGTCCGGGCACCAGTCTGTAGCCTGTTAGGAACTGGATCACTCAGTAGGAGGTGAGCAGCGGTGAGTATTCCCGCATTACATTCGCATAGGAACACGAACCCTACCATGAACTGTGTGTGTGCGAGAGATCTGGGTTGCGTGTTCCTTATGAGAATCTAACAAAAAGGTTGGAGACCACTGTGTGAGACAGTGTTGCCACTCTCACAAAGCTTATAGCCTAGTGGAAGATTCAGATAAGTCCACTAGCATCTCACTTCCCATTTTTCTCACCCCTTCTGTGAGGAAAAGCTAAGTGAGAGCATGCTTCTGTGTGTCAGCTACTGCGCTTCCTGTCAAAGGCCTGAGAAAATGCCTCTCACCCTCAAGGAGCTTCAGTCTCATAACTGGTTTATGTGTCAGATGGGGTAATAATCCAGTGGAAGAACTGATCATTTCTGCAGAAGACGGGAAAGAGAAGAGAGGATGTTGCGGGAGCTTCACTGAAGAGGTGGGATCTGAAGGGATGGCTGGTGGTGTTCTGGGTGGTAGAGGAGTGATCCAGAATGAGCCACAGACCAGGCAAGTGACAATTTGAAATGATGTGGCTCCCCTTGGAAGTCAGCTGTAAGGCATTTAGTCCTGCTGGTGTGAAAGCAGCAAGGGGAGAAATGAATGGTAAGGAATGTGCTGGATAGTCTTGAGAGGCCTTGGATGCCATGGCTGGGAGTCTGATTGCTTTCTGAAAGTGCAGGAGAACCACTGAAGTACATACAGAAATGTGAGGAATCTAACTCCTCTAACTCTGTGAAGAAAGGGAGGAGAGGGAAGACACAGTGGGCAGGGGGCTTATCAACGAGGATGCCATCTCCCTTTAACAAAAGAGGAAACTGTGGTGTAAAGAGGCCGAGTAACATGTACAAGGTCATAAAGCATCTTTAAGGGGTAGAGCTGAGATTCAGATCTATGTCATCTGACTCTAGAGTCTGTATTCTAGCAATACTTGATTAAGTGAAAATGCAATAGTGAAGATCATGTAAACCAGACATCTTAAACATTAGCATCATCGGTATCCCCCAGGGCTTGTTAAAGCACAGATTTCCGATTCCCACCCACAGACTCTTTCTCAGTAGAGCCTGAGAATCTGCATCTCTGAGTTCCCAGGTGATGCAGATGCTGAAATCATAGGAAAAACATCACGCAAGACTAGAATTTAACAACAGGTGTACTATATTTTTTGAAAAATATTTTTTCTTTCTTCAGTTTCCCATTTTTATTAAAAGAAAAATCATGGTAGGACTGGTTTGCGTTATTATACTTGGTCTGATTATTTATATACAGTGCTGCAAGAATAATTATTTTTCACATAGGCCTTTTATATTGTCTTTGATGGAACTTTGTTCCATAGAAGGAATCCGGGATAAGACTTTTTTAAAGATGAACCCAGACATGGATTTGTTCCATCAAATACTTATGAGTTGGGTGACTTCCTCTCCTCTTGAGGTTCCAAGATAACTTGGGGCTCCTGACCCGTCAGAAAGTGACATTCTATACTTACCACACATCAGAAACCCTGTACAGGGACTGTGTACACAAAATATGAGGCCAGGTTTCCAAGGGCTTTATTGGCTCCATAAGTTGTTTGATTCCTTAAACAAGAGCATACCATTCCAGTCAAAGCCTTGTTAAAATAACCAGGTGTTCCAACTGTGACATGTTACAAAAGAAAACAGATTTTTATTGCACTTATGCAAATAATTATATTGCCCTGAATTAAGAATACTCACAGATAGTTTCCAAATTCTAGAGGGACCAGTCAGAGAGAAACAAACATACTCCAAATTTTGTTCATAGGAGTATACTTTATTTAATTGTTAAAAGCTGTTAGTAGCACAAAAGAAAAGCTTCCTTGACTCTGAAAAGCAAAACAAAGGATCAGCAGCATTTTAAGCAAAAAGTCAAAAAGATCACTTCAGTCTCCTATCAGTTCAGTTCATGCAGTTAATTCCCATCCTGCTTGATATTAATGAATATTTTAGTTCTTCAAGAGTCCTGAATGTTTTTCCTCTATTCCGATGTCATAATCTCCAAAGTTATTAGAAACCTGCATTCAAGAGCACCTTCTAAAGAGGACCAAAACAAGACAACAATCGACAAGGAGATCTGTTACCTCTGTGGCATACAATAATTTACCATAACAATTATAATTATTACTGAAAATGTACACTAAGACATATCAGAATGATAGGAGTTTCACATGATTTTGGAACACATACCAATAACATATTTATACCAAGATAGCCTAAAGAAAACCAAACACCATCTCATTTTTGACAATGCTTTCTGCATGATTTTTACACCAAATAAGCCAAATTTTACTTTTACATTAGTGTACTATTAATGTTAAACCCAATTCTTAATAAATCCTTACAGATATATTTACTCAATTTTAATGTTTGATCATAAAGTAAGATTTTTATAGATCTTTTATAACCCTTTACAATTTTTGTTAAAGAACAGTTTAGAGCGCTAAGAGAAATCCATTGTGCTTTCATTTTAATGCTCAATTTACAGAAAAACTGGATGATACTACTTTAACTCTAACCAATATGTTTACACAAAGAATTTCCTTTACAATTAACCTTCCACAGCTTGCTTAAACCTTCATCTGTATTTTATTCACTTAAAACAATCTTTTAACCTTTAAAAGGCAAAAATCCACTTTCTCGTGCCTCCTTACAATCTTTTAACCAAAAGTATATTTTACTTTCCTTACACACCTTGCATGTAAACTGTTTCTTCAATAGTCTGAAATACATGTTATACTGTTAACTCTTAGCAACCTTTACTTATGGTGAAAACCTTGGTAATTCTGTGATTTAATTACGTATTAGGTGTGGAGTCTAGGACCCACACAAAAGTGTAGATAAGGTCTTACTTATTCCAGTGTCTAACTCCATGTGTCCCAGGCCTTATCTGGAATTTAATTCTCTAAAATAAATTAACAGTTTTTAAGTCAAAGAAGCAGTTTATGATCTAAAGCATTTAGCAAACGTAATATTTTACCTGCATAATTTAGGCCAAATGTTGACACTTTTGAAGATATTTTAATTTTACCAATACTTTTTCAAACTCTTTATTTTTATCACTTTCTTTATATCTCTCTTATTTCCTGATTTCTTTTACCTTGTTTTATATATAACCTTTAAATAAGCTTTGAATTAGACAAAAATTAATTACCCTTTAAAAAGGATACAATCTTTAGAAAGAACATTTTCCTACAATATATTTTTATTGGGAAACACCCAAATAATGACAAGTTTGTTTATGAGCATTTATCCCATTACATTTATCTAATTATTTGTTTTAATAATTTACCTAGATTTATGAAAATTGCAAAAGTCAATATTTAAAATTATAAAACCACCATTGCAAAATTATAACTCAGACAGCAAAAATGATCTGACCTAACTGACTCCATCTTGCTTCTAACCTCCAAGCTATTCTTATTCATTAACTTAGTTTATAGTTTAGCACTGAAACAAAGATGATAACAGTCCTTCCTCAGAACAAACTTCCTTCATGTTTGTAGTCTAGCCAAGACCACAGGATTAGAAGTTAGGGTATTTTACTAAATAGTTCAAAATGTAGCTATGTTCATTAAACCAATATTAATGTTTTGTTTATTAAAAATTATGCAAGTAAAGATCATTCTGTTCTGGGCTGAGTTATAGTTTTGTAGCCTCTATGCCAAATACCTTATAGTATTTGGAAGAGATAAGTATGAAATTCCTTGATTAATAACTGCAAACAAAAATGTATGCTAGCAACTCTTAAGATATTTTTAATATTACTTTACCAATAATTTTTAAAGCTAGCTTATTTATTAAAGGTTTTACTTAAGTCACAAGTCACAGAAACTTGAAAAAGCATTTGACTAGTCTTTCCTTTTTGTTGTTAAAGTATTTAAGTGCTTTTATTTTTCTTTGAGCCAATTAATCAGAACTTTTATATATTTTCAGTCATGAAACATGGTGTACACAAGACATAAATACACAGACGTATTAGGCATGCCAATAGAAGTACATTTTATAGATTCAGAAGACCTCCTTTTTCCTGTCTTTTAACTGGATCTTTGAGTTCTGGGCAGGTCCTACACTGAATCCTGGGTTTTCAAAGACGGAGAATTATTCTGAGGCTAGACCATGTGAGGCTTTTACAATGCACTTACATTTTTTTTTCCCATAAACAAAGACATTTCTAAGTGTCTAAATTACACTTAATTTTCTTAAAAACCTCACAGTAGCTTTTGTTGTAATAGCTATTAATGAAGAAAACAGAATTCAGTTAACTGAGAAGAAAAAAAAACCCACCTTTTCTCAAAAACACAAGGTCCTAGGAGATAAATGAAAACAAAACCATGAAGGCCTTTTAAATACAAACATGTACACATGCACACATACATATACATATCTTGGATGTTAGCTTTCATTAAGCTGACTTTTCACCAATGAACTCCTAAAAAAAAAAAAAAAAATCCTTCCTAGAGGCCTCTCAGCAGGAATGTACCCTATAACTCCCACTTTCAAGTTTACATGGTAACAAAAGGAATAAGACAGATACACAAACAAGTGGAGACAAATTTTGAACAACACAAGCGGGAGTGCACTCAGGCAAAACAGACTCAGAACCAACCCAAAACCTGATCTCAATCAAAATGCAAAGCAGGTATATGAGCGAGACTTATTGCTTCCCTTGGCGGTACCAGACAAATGGCTTACCAAGCCCAGATACGAAAACGGTAGGCTCCTGGCGTAGAATCTGGTTAACTCACCCTTTGAGCGCATCTGCTCCTGATCTGTTTTTCCCCAGTAGTGAAAAGGACGTGCAGATTTGCGCACAACAGCCCTCTGGAGGGTCCTTGGGGAGACCTCACCCAGCAGCTGCCGGGATCCTCCTGAAGACTGTCTCGTAGCAAGTTGCCAGCTGCTGAATGCAGCACTCTCCTTACTTCCTGGCTTGTGTGCCACATTTTGATCCCAGGCCAAACTGAGGGTCAGGCTGCTATTTCGCGCAGCACAATAACAAGATGCAGATGAACTGGGGAGGAGGAGAGTTTTTATTTCTGTAACTGGTTACAGGGAGAAGACCTGGAAATGATCACCAGACCAACTCAAAATTACAGTTTTCCAAAGCTTGTACAGTTTTCCTAAGCTATTTGTCTGCATATAAGTGTGCATTCATCTAAAGACATAAGTGATTAACTTCTTTTAATCTATAACTAAGGTCTGAGTCCTGAAGACCTTCCTCTGGAGCCTCAGTACATTTACTTCATCTAAATGGGTCCACGTGCTGGGGTGATTGACCTTATCTTGTCTCCTGCTAAATCATGGAGGTTTGAGGAGTTCCTTCAGACCCCCAATAAACTTGTTTGTGGAGGCCTGGGGAGTTTCTTCAGACCCACAGTAAAACTTGTTTAATCCTGAATGGGTCCTGTTAAGAATTCCTTAAGGCCCAGGAAAGGCCTAAGCCAAAATCTTGGTGGGTTTTTGTTACATCCCAGCCTTTGTAGAAGAGCACTGGCTTTCAATATTTAACTTAACCACTCAGTCAGTACTGAAATAGTTGTTAGTGAGACCTGGCCTGCCACAGCATGAATTATGAATTGGTGGAAAGAGATAAATCAGAGAGAACCCAATTCCCTGCCCTTGGAGCAGAAACAAACCGAAGGATTTTCCTTGGTCCTCACTCCTGACAGTTTTATTCTTCATGCATATTTCTTATTTTCAAATTCCGTGCTCTTTTTCCCCTCATTTTCTCTTCTATGTTTCTCTTATGTAATTCCTTGTTTAATCTTTAACTTGGGTTAATTTATATACCCACATTTTTCACCTTTTGAACCTTTTACCTCATTGATAGAATATTTTAAAATCTTAAGCTTTTATATCAGATATATTAATAGATTTAAAAATTTTTTTTATTTTACTTTAACTTCTGGGATGCATGTTCAGAATGTGCAGGTTTGTTACATAGGTATACATGTGTCATGGTGGTTTACTGCACCTATTAGCCCATCATCTAGGTTTTAAGCCCCACATGCATTAGGTATTTGTCCTAATGCTCTCCTTCTCCTTTCCCCCTAATCCCCCACCCCACTGACAGGCCCTAGTGTGTGATGTTCCTCTCTCTGTGTCCATGTGTTCTCATTGTCCAACTCCTACTTATGAGTGAGAACACGTGGTGTTTAGTTTTTTTGTTCCTGTGTTAGTTTGCTGAGAATGAATGATGGCTTCCAGCTTTTCCATGTCCCTGCAAAGGATGTGAACTCATTCTTTTTTATGGCTGTATAGTATTCCATGGTGTATATGTGCCACATTTTCTTTATCCAGTCTATCATTGATAAGCATTTGGATCGGTTCCAAGTCTTTACTATTGTAGATAGTGCTGCAATAAACATACATGTGCATGTGTCTTTATAGCAAAATGATTTATAATCCTTTGGGTATATACCCAGTACTGGAATTGCTGGGTCAAGTGGTATTTCTGGTTCTAGATCCTTGAGGAATAACCACACTGTCTTCCACAATGATTGAACTAATTTGTACTCTCACCAACAGTGTAAAAGCGTTCCTATTTCTCCACACCTCACCAGCATCTGTTATTTCAAGAGTTTTTAATGATCGCCATTCTAACTGGAGTGAGATGGTATCTAACTGTGGTTTCGATTTGCATTTCTCTAATGACGAGTGATGGTTAGGTTTTTTTCATATTTTTTTTGGCCACATAAATGTCTTCTTTTGAGAAGTATCCATTCATATCCTTTGCCCACTTTTTGATGGGGTTGTTTCTTTGTTGTATTGTTAAGTTATTTGTAGATTCTGGATAGTAGACCTTTATTAGATGGGTAGATTGCAAAAATTTTCTCCCATTCTGTAGGTTGTCTGTTCACTCTGATGATAGTTTATTTTGCTGTGCAGAAGCTCTTTAGTTTGATTAGATCCCATTTGTCAATTTTGGCTTTTGTTGCCATTGCTTTTGGTGTTTTAGACATGAAGTCTTTACCCGTGCCTATGTCCCCAATGGTATTGCCTAGGTTTTCATGGTTTGGGGTTTTACATTTAAGTCTTTAATCCATCTTGAGTTAATATTTGTATAAGGTGTAAGGAAGGGGTCCAGTTTCTGTTTTCTGCCTATGGCTAGCCAGTTTTCCCAGTACCATTTATTAAATAAGGAATCCTTTCTCCATTGCTTGTTTTTGTCAGGTTTCTTGAAGATCAGATGGTTGTAGATGTGTGGTGTTATTTCTGAGGCCTCTGTTCTGTTCCATTGGTCTATATATCTGTTTTGGTACCAGTACCCTGCTGTTTTGGTTACTGTAGCCTTGTAGTATAGTTTGAAGTCAGGTAGCGTGATGCCTCCAGCTTTGTTCTTTTTCCTTGGGATTGTCTTGGCTATATAGGCTCTTTTTTGGTTCCATATGAAATTTAAAGTAGTTTTTTCTAATTCTGCGAAGAAAGTCGTTAGTAGATTAGGGGGAATAGCATTGAATCTATAAATTACTTTGGGCAACAGAGCCATTTTCATGATATTGATTTTTCCTAACCATGAGCATGACATTTTTTTTTCCATTTGTTTGTGTCCTCTCTTATTTCCTTAAGCAGTGGTTTGTAGTTCTCCTTGAAGAGGTCCTTCACGTCCCTTGTAAGTTGTATTCCTAGGTGTTTTACTCTCTTTGTAGCAATTGTGAATGGGAGTTCACTCATGATTTGGCTCTCTGCTTGTCTATTGTTGGTGTATAGGAATGCTTGTGATCTTTGCATTGATTGTGTATCCTGAGACTTCACTGAAGTTGCTTATCAGCTTAAGGAGTTTTTGGGTGGAGATGATGGAGTTTTCTAAATCTACAATCATGTCATCTGCAAACAGAGAAAATTTGACTTTGTTGTTTGGTCTTTATATTTTGGTATGTTTTTGCAGTGACTGGTACCAGTTTTTCCTTTCCATATTCAGTGTTTCTTTCAGGAACTCTTGTAAGGCAGGCCTGGTGGTGACAAAATCCCTCAGCATTTGCTTGTCAGGAAAGGATTTATTTCTCCTTCACTTATGAAGCTTAGTTTGGTTGGATATGAAATTCTGGGTTGAAAATTCTTTTATTTTAAGAATGTTGAGTATTGTTCCCCAGTCTCTTCTGGCTTGTAGGATTTCTTCAGACAGACCTGCTATTAGTCTGATGGGCTTCCCTTTGTAGATAAGCTGACCTTTCTCTCCAGCTGCCCTTAACATTTTTTCCTTTGTTTCAACCTTGGAGAATCTGACGATTATGTGTCTTGGGGTTGCTCTTCTCAAGGAGTATCTTAGTGGTGTTCTCTGTATTTCCTGAATTTGAATATTGGCTTGTCTTGTTAGGTTGGGGAAGTTCTCCTGGATAATATCCTGAAGAATGTTTTCCAACTTGGTTCCATTCTCCCCATCATTTTCAGGTATGCCAATCGAACATAGGTTTGGTCTTTTCACATAGTCCCATATTTCTCCGAGGCTTTGTCCCTTTTCCTTGTTTTTTCTCTAATCTTGTCTTCACGGCTTATTTCAGTAAGTTGATCTTCAGTCTCTGATATCCTTTCTTCTCTTTCTTCTGCTTGATCAAATCAGCTATTGATACTTGTGTATGTTTTACAAAGTTCTTGTGCTGTGTTTTTCAGCTCCATTGGGTAATTTATGTTCTTTAAACTGGTTATTCTAGTTAACAGTTCCTGTAACATTTTATTAAAATTCTTATCTTCCTTGTGTTGGGTTAGAACATACTCCTTTAGCTCAGAGGAGTTTGTTATTACTCACTTTCTGAAGCCTACTTCTGCCAATTTGTCAATCTCATTCTCCATCCAGTCTTGTGCCCTTGCTGGAGAGGAGTTATGATCATTTGGAGGAGAAGAGGCGTTCTGGTTTTTGGAAATTTTAGCCTTTTTGCATTGGTTTTTCCTCATCTTCATGGATTTATCTACCTTTGATCTTTGAGGCTGATGACCCTTGGATGGGGTTTTTGCGTGGGGGTCCTTTATGTTGATGTTGATGTTGTTGCTTTCTATTTGTTAGTTTTTCTTCTAAAAGTCGGGCCCCTCTTCTGCAGGTCTGATGCAGTTTGTTGGAGGTCTGCTTAAGACCCTGTTTGCCTAGGTATTACCAGTGGAGGCTGCAGAGCAGCAAATATTGCTGCTTGCTCCTTCCTCTGGAAGCTTCATCCCAGAGGGGCACCAGCCTGATGCCAGCTGGAGCTCTCTTCTATGAGGTCTGTCGACCCCTGTTGAGGTCTCTCCCAGTCAGGAGGCTCAGGGATCAGGGACCTACCTGAGGCAGTCTGTCCTTTAGCAGAGCTGGTGTACTGTGCTGGGAGAATCCCTCTTGTCAGGATCAGCTGTTCTCTTCAGAATCAGCAGGCAGGAACAATTAAATGTGCTGAAGCTGCACCCACAGCTGCCCCATCCTCCAGGTGCTCTCTCCCAGGGAGATGGGAGTTTATCTGTAAGCATCTGACTGGGGCTGTTCCTTTTCCTTCAGAGATGCACTGCCCAGTGAGGAAGAATCTAGAGAAGCAGTCTGATCACTGTTGCTTTACCATGCTGTGGTGTATTTGCCCAGTCCACACCTCCTAGCCTCTTTAGCACTGTCAGGGGAAAACCACCTACTCAAGCCTCAGTAATGGCAGACGCCCCTCCCCTACCATACTAGATAGTCCCAGGTCAACTTCAGACTGCTGTGCTGGCAGTAAGAATTTCAAGCCAGTGGTTCTTAGTTTGCTGGGCTCTGTGGGAATGGGACCTGCTGAGCGAGACCACTTGGCTCCCTGGCTTCAGCCCCCTTTCCAGGGGAGTGAAAAGGCCTGTCTCACTGGGGTTCCAGGCACCACTGGGGCATGAAAAAAACTCCTGCAACTAGCTCAGTGTCTGCCCAAACAGTCACCCAGTTTTGTGATTCAAACCCAGGGCCCTGGTGGTGTGGGCCCACGAAGGAATCTCCTGATCTGCAAATTGCAAAATCTGTGGGAAAAGCATAGTAACCCAGTCTGGTAGCACAGTCCCTCATGGCCTCCCTTGGCTGGGGGACAGAGGTCTCCTGGCTTCTTGCACTTCCTGGGTGAAGCGATATCCCACCCTACTTCTGCTCACCCTCTGTCGGTTGGATCCACTGCCTGGCCATTCCCAGTGAGATGAACTGGGTACATCAGCTGGAAATGTAGAAATCACCCACCTTCTGCGTTGGTCTTGTTGGGAACTGCAGACTAGACCTGTTCCTATTCGGCCATCTTGGTCCCTCTCCTTACTTTTTATTTTAAAAATCAACTTATAAATGAGATCTTTTGTAAGAAGGTTTTCTTTGTGTGTGTATGCGTGTACTCTCTTTGAGGTCTAATATTTACCTTGTAGCTATTTTTGTTGCTGCATTTATTTATTTATTTTGTAGACTTAGGCTTTTATTTACTTCTTTTCAACCTTTAATGTTTTTGTCTCATTTTAAGTTTTAAAACATTTTCGTCAGACTTTGACATTTTATTTCTCTCAATTTTATCTGCATCCATGTATTCATTTTTCTCTTATTTAATAATCTCTGTATAGAGCATCTTTGATTCCCTGGAAATTGTTCTTTACTGAATTTTCATATTGTTCACTCTTTTTATGATTAATTACAGGTCTTAAAAAATCTAAGCCTTCTTATATGCATAGTTATATGTGCTATAGAGAAAACTAAAGTTGGAAAATGGATAATAAGTAGAGAGAGGGCCTGCGTAAAAAGTGACATTTAAGTAGAGGCCTGATGCAATGATGGAATCACCATGTATTTGGTGTAAGAATTTTCAGGAATATTGAATAGTATATGTCAAGGCTCTGAAGTAGACTCATGACTGATAAGTTCAAAGAACTGCAAGGAGACAAATGCTGGGGGAAAAAGTAATGAGGCAAGTGGTAGAGGATGAGGTCAGAGAGGAGCCGTGTGGTATAAAAGTTCATGTAGGGCCTTGAAGCCATTGTAAGGACTTTGGATTTTACTTGCATGAGTTTGAAAAGCTATTAAGAGGTTCTAAGTTAGAGAAGAGATATGCCCTGATTGTACAGGGTCATTTTGGCTGTTATATTGAAAATAAGCTGAAGATAGGCAAGTGAAGAAGAAGGACGCTATTAGAATAATATGAGCCCAACTGAACTAGAGTGGTGACTGTGGAGGTGATGATAAATGGTAAGATTCCTAACACATGCAACAGTTTGAGCTTACAGAATTTGATGGTGCACTGAATGTAGGCTATGAGAAAGAGGGGGAGAGAGAGAGAGAAGGAGAGGAGAGAAGGAGAGAAGGAGAGAGGGAGAGGGAGGGAGGGAGAAAGAGAGAAAGAGAGAGAGAAGTTAAAGATGACTGCAAAGTTTTTGGCCTGAGAAACCAGAAAGGTAAAGTTTGCATATTCTGAGATGAGAAAGACTGCAGAAAGGGCAGGTAGGGCATGCATGTGGGGACCCATGTATTCAGATTTGGTCATGCTAGTTTGAAATACCTGATGGACATCCAAATTGCAATATCAACTAAATAGCGGGGTAGATGAGTTGAATTTAGCAATCAAGTTCCATAGATGTAAATATGTATTTATGAATCATGGCATAGAGGTGGTATGTAAAACCATGACACTGGATGAGATCACCTAATGCAGTGCTTTTTAAACTTTGTGGACCACAAGCCACAGAATAAATTTACACATGTCACATAACAACATGGTAAACACACTCTCCCATCCTGCCACCCCCAACACACAGACACACATACGCTCTGATTCAAAAGTTTCATGATAAAAGCCAACCTTTACCACATATATTGTACTCTGACATTTTTAGTTATATTATTTCATCACAGATATGGGTCACATCCTTCTAAATTGACTTTACAGTGCACTAATGGGTTGCAAGGCCACATTTTGAAAAGTTCTGGCTTTGGAGATGAATATAACCAGGTCTGAAGAAAAGAGGTTTAGAGTTAATGTTTATAGTTTAGGAAATGAGGAGGAGCCAGAACAGGTGAGACTGAGAAGGAGAGGCCAGGGAAGTAGGAGGGGAACCAGTCCACCTGGATACCACAAGGTCTGTATTCCTGCTCCCAGTCCCTGGCTCTGGTCCTCTCTTACCTTACCTTTCCTGGCTGCTTCTCTCTCCCTTCACCACTTCATCCCATGGATAGGCATGAACATATCCCCCTCACTGCCAAAAGACTATTGTGTTGAATTGACGTATGCTGTGTGTTTGGGAACATCATGGTGGGATTACAACACAATGCAGAGACAACAGACAAATTCAATATTAGACATATTATTTTCTTAACGTTGCTTCACAATCCACAGCATAGCAAATTTCTCATTGGTTGTTTTTCTTGTTTAGGCCTTAGATGACTCCAAACTACTGTTTCTATCAGGACTGCCCACCACATGTTTTTTGCTTGGGCCTCATTTTAGTCTCCTTTCCCCCAACGTCCAGCCAGGAGAGAATGCCAAAATTCTGTTTAGTAAACAAAGAAATATAGCTCTCCCTTTGAGCTATCCTTCTCTTTCAGACTAAACACAACGTCTAATTTTACATAAGTAAAGGCTTATTAAAATATTTCTAAAGACAAAATAAGTTCTCTGCCCCTAAATAATTCTGAATTCCTCTTTGGGAAATCAGCCTAAATATTTACAGCTTTCAAAAACATCATTTTCTCCACTCCTGGCTTTGTACGTCTATTGCTATGTACCATGTCATGCTTTTTCAGGCATTGTACTCCAAGAATAATTTTTTTTTTTAAAGAATTCTATCAATTGCAACAATTTGATAGAGTACAACAATTGGTGATGACAATGCTTTTTCTATGATACTCGGTAATTTTAATTTTGAAATTACTAATTATACAATTTAATATCAAAATGAGTATATATAAAAAAGTATACTTTTAAATAAATATTAAAAAATGTATTTTTAAAAATGCCAGCCAACTTAAAACTTTAAAAATCTAACATATTTAATAGTTAATAAGTATATTTAAGGCAGGAAATCTGGTATCATGACAAGATTAAATTAAGAGAACACAAGTTTGTTGTCAGAGATAAGGCTCCCAGTACTACAATAAAGAAACTGCTTGTAAAAGATGATTATGTGGTTATAGAACTCATGCAAAAGGAATCAGTAATTGCACATTACATTATGAAATACAGTCATAGATTAGGTCTCCACTCTGTATGTGTAAGCTAAATTCCACATTCTTTGAATCTAAGGTTGCATCAGCATTAAAAAAAAAAAAAAAAAAAAAAAAAGGTGAAGTGATTATGGAAAATGCTCTTGTTTAGACAGGGGTCAGTCTGGTCTTTTGCCTGTTTTGTAAATTTTTATTGGAACACAGCCAAACCTATTTGTTTAATATTGCTTCAGGCTATTTTCATGCTACAACCATTGGACTGAGTAGTTACAAAAGATACTCACCCACAGCCCACTGAGACTAAAATGTTTATTATCTGCCCCTTGATAAACAAACAGTACAAGAAGGAATCTTAGAACATCAACAAGGAAAAAATAACACAGTAAACAAAAATATGGGTAAATATATTAGGTTTTAATTCTCCTTGAGTTTTTTCTATTATGTCTGATAGTTGAAGGAAAAAATATATTTTATAATTGGCTGCATATGTAGAAGATATATTTAAGGAAATTACATTATTAACAGGGAAGGATAAAGGGGCACTTTATTTCAACTGGTAAAATGACTATGGCAGTAGATTGTGGTAAGTTATGTGTGCGTAACATAATACCTAGAGAAACCACTAAAAAAAAAAAAAACTATATAAAAGATATAATTAAAAACTCTAAAGCTAATCAAAGAGGAAATGCAAAAACTTCTCAAGCATCTCAGAGGAAGACAAGAAAAAGAAAAGAAAGAAATAACAGAAATGCAAAACAGAAAACAAAAATTAAGTGGTAGATTTAAGTCTTAATATATCAATAATTACTTTAAATGTAGTCTAACTATACCAATTGAAAGTCAGAGATTGCACAGCTTATTAAAAATTATAACAACTATATGTTGTCTGCAGGAAACTCACTTAAAATATAATGATATAGGCAGGTTGAAAATTAAAATGGTAGAAAAAGTATCTTACAAACATTAATCAAAAGAAACAAGTGGCTATATTACTATCAAATAATTTAGATTTAAGAGCAAAAAAAATTGCCAAACATGCAGAGAGAGATATTATATAATTAAGGAATGACTCCACTAAGAAGACAGAGCAACATTAAATGTATATGCACCAAGCAACAGAGAAGTAAAATAATGGAAGCAAAAACTGAAAAGATAACTAGACAAATCCACAATTATAGTTGTAAACTTCAACACACCTCCGTCAAAACTGAAAACTAGACAGAAAAACAGCAAGAATATAGAATTAAACAACACCATCTAACAAAATATAATTGACATTTACAGAACAATTCATCCAACAGCAACAGAATTCTTTGCAAATTCCAAAGAAACACACACCAAGATGGACTACATCTTGATCCTAAAATTAAAAAAAAAAAAAAAATTTAAAGGAATTGAAATTATATAGTGTGTCCTCTGATCACAATGCAACCAAATTAGAAATAATAAAAAAAGCTAAGGCCAGGCGTGGTGGCTCACCCCTGTGATCCCAGCACTTTGGGAGGCCAAGGCAGGTGGATCATGAAGTCAGGAGATTGAGACCATCCTGGCTAACAAGGTGAAACCCCATCTCTAGTAAAAATACAAAAAATTAGCCGGGTGTGGTGGTAGGCACCTGTAGTAACAAATTACCTAGCAACTCGGGAGGCTGAGGCAGCAGAGTGGTGTGAACCCAGGAAACGGAACTTGCAGTGAGCCGAGATCGTGCCACTACACTCCAGCCTGGGTGACAGAGCGAGACTTTGTCTCAAAAAAATAAATAAATAAAAATAAAAAAAGATAATAAAAAGTCTTCAAACATTTGAAAAGTAAACAATGTATATAAATAATCCATGGGTCAAAGAGGAAGTTTCAAGAGGAAAAAACATTGGACTCAATGAAAATTAAAATACAACTCATCAAAATTTGTGGGACACAACTAAAGCAGTGCTGAGAGGACATTTTAGAGCACCAAGTGAATATATTATAAAGGAGAAAAGATCTCAAATCAATAATCTAAGTGCTCACCTTGTGGTAGAAAGAATAATGACCTCCCAAACCTGTGAATATATTTCCCTATGTGGCAAAAGGGACTTTGCAAGTGTGATTAAGTTAAGGACCTTGAGATGAGGGGGATTATCATGGATTATCTGAGTAGATCCATATAATCACAAGAATCCTTATAAGAAGGCATCAAGAATGTCTGAGTGAGGGAGAAATTTGAATATACTCTGCCCTGGCTTTGAAGAAGGAGGAAAGAGCCATGAGCCAAGGAATGCAAACAGCCTCTGGAAGCTGGAAAAAGCAAGGAAACAGATTCTTCCCTGGTGCCTCCAGAAAGAAAGCAGCCCTGTTCATACCTTGATTACAGCTAAGTGCAATTCTGACACAGAATAGTAAGAGAATAAATTTATGTTAAGCCACTAAGTTTGTGGTAATTTGTTACAGCAGCAATAGAAAACTAACACAAATTTTGGTTAGGAAGCATTGTGTAACAAATGCCTAAAAATGTGGAAGTGGCTTGTATATTGGGCAATGATAGAGACTGGAATAATTTCATGGAACATGACAGAAAAACCCTAGTTTGCCTGGAGTTGACTGCTAGTAAAAATATGCATGCAAATGACACTGCTAATTAGGACTCAGAAAGAAGTGAAGAGCATGGTAGCAAAAATACATTGTCTTGGAGAATATAAAAATCATCATAAATAGACTTTTTATAGAAATATAGATGTTATAGGTGTTGACAGTGAGGGCTCAGATAGAAAGGAACATGTTATTGAGAGCAGGAGAAAAGAGGATCTTTGTTATATAATGACAGGAAGCTTAGTTTAAAAGCTTCTTGCAGTTATGAGGAAAACAGGATTTGTATGTAATGAATTCGGAAATTTGTTTGGAAATTTGATTTCCAAGCAAAGCATTGAAGGAGTGGCCCAGTTTCTTCTTGCTTCTTGTATTAAAATATGAGAAGGCAGAGATAAATTAAGGGAAGAATTGTTAAGCGAAAAGGAAACAGGACAAGATGATTTGGCACATTATTAGTCTATCTGTGATAATTAATTTTATGTCTCAACTTGACTGGATTAAGGAATACCTAGAGAACTTTTAAATAATTATTCCTGGGTGTGTCTGTGAGGGTGTTTTAAGAGGAGATTGACATGTAAATCAGTGGACTGAGAGGGGAAGAACTGCCCTAAACACAGGTACATAGGTATCTATCCTCACTCTCTCTCTCCCCACTTCCCTGGAGCTGAGACACTCTTATTTTCCTGCCCTTGGACAGGAGATGGCCTGTTTTGGGACTTCTCAGTTTCCATAACCACATGAGCAAATTCCCCTAATAAATCTATCTATCTATCTACCTATCTATCTATCTATCTATCTATCTATCTATCCATCTATCTATCTATCTATCTAATGTATCTATCATCCATCTGTCTACCCATCTATTTATCCATCCATCCTTTTGGTTCTGTCTTTCTGGAGAACTCTGACTATCCAAATTGCAAAAAAAAAGGCTAAAATAGAATTCAAGAAAGCATGCTCTGGTGAGAAAGCCAAGGATTGTGACTGAAAAATCTTTTACTACTACCTTTAAAGGAACAAAATATCATAAGTTATATAGGGGACTCTTTTAAGAGATTAGATATGTAACTACTAGATCCCCTCAGCCATCTTAGCAGATGCCAAAACTAGAACTGAGATTACCTAGAGATGTCCAGTGGAGTGGGAGTGTATGTGTCTGTTTTCTAATGGAGTAAATTTCCATGACATACAAAGGAGACCCACAAGTTTCCAGAGAATTGTATACCTGCAGAAACACTGCCAGCTTTGACTTAAATGAACAGATAGAAGACTATTGGACTGTTGGAAATGACTGTTGGACTCCCAAAATTCTACAAACAGGAAACAGGTTAAGGAAAATGACTCGGCTGAAAACTTATGCTATTTGATGAAAAATGAAAGATGACTCCCACAGCAGTACCTCAAGGCCAGAGACTTAAACATGGAGATTGAAACCATGAACCACAGAGGTTTATTCCGAGGCCTGGAAAACTAATGTTGTTTTATTATCTGAATAAATAAAACCCAGCTCCACCACAAATAGTAATAGGAAAAATAGAAATATTATGATACTTTTCAAATGAACTGACAGCACTAAAAGGAAACTATAAAACCACATGAAAAATATATAGAAAAAATATTTTCTTTTTTCATATTATAGAATGTTTATCCATAAAGAGATACAACAAAATAGAAGAACAGGAAGAGCAGAGAAAGATCTCTATTAAGTCAGCTGTGAATACAATTTTCTCCAGTTCTAATATCAACTACTAAATATCCAAGCCAGGTAACCTCACTACTACAACATAAATTCATGTAGATTTATGAGAAAAATAATCTTTTATTCAAAAATAACTTTCAAGCAGTCTGAAGAAAAATAGCCCAGTGTAAAAGATATTTTAAATATCTCAGCATCTGTAGAGCTCACTAAAATTTGAAGTGGCTATTAAAAAGAATTTTTATAATTAAAATATAATTTTAATGTTGTAAGTGACAAAGTTTGAAATTTTCTATTAATATAATTCACATATATCACTGAAAACCAGTTAGCATTTAACAATTTCACACATTTTAAAAGGATTTACATTTTTGCATAGGTTAGTTAATATCTAAATTCTCGGTACTCTCCAAACAAGCTGGTCATCTCTAGACATCAATCCAAATCTTGATATTACACATAGGACTATGTCACCAAAGGCCACACCTTTGAACATTGTTGAATCAAGAGAAAATACCCCAGGAGTTCCCATCTTTCACTTTCCTGTTGTTCATATAAAGGAATTGTGAGCAGTTGCATAGGCAGAGCACTTAGGTACAATCCCCATATCTTAGAGCACCCTTGGTTTCACTATGGGATAAAGACTTAAGTCCTATTTGCTGTTTCAAGAGTAGCAATGTCTACTGGTGGCTGAGCCAGCTCCAGGTTCACCTGGCAGCCTTGGCATCTTAGCCTTTGTTAACACAGGACTTTATAACCTCGTCTTCATCAGCTGCCCCCTTAAATTGGAGCCCTGTAGGTTCTTCTTTATTCTCCACGTCTGTGCTTCTCCCTAGAGCATCACATACACAACCATTGCTGACCTTTCTCTAACCTGTTTTACGACATCCTTGGGAACCTTTAAACCATGTGAATAGAGTTCTTCCATCCTTATTCACACTGATAAATGATTTCTCCACTTGTTTCTTTAATAAGAACTAGAATTGCAACTCTCCTCTGAAACCTTTACTCTGTGACCTGGGTCCTATCTTATGGAGGCTGTTTATTCTTTCATGTCTGGCAAAGTCATCTCTGCTAAATTCTCATTATAGATGCTTCCAGAATAGTGGTTCTGAAAGTGTGGTCTCCAAACCTGGGAACTTGTTAGAAATGCAAATTTCTTGGCCCAACACCAGACCTATTGAATCAAAAACTGGGGATAGGGCCCAGCAATGTGTGTTTTTAACAAGCCTTTTAGGTGATTCTTACACATGCCAAAGTTTGAGAATTACTATTGGAGAGCTTTACGCTTCTATGCCTGCTTAAATACTTTCCTCATTCTAAATTCATGCCACTTTGTTACACCATCCTTTACCTCTCCTGGGCTGTGTCATCTACCATTTTTGCCATCATTTACCCAAATTCAAAAGTTTTATCTCAACTCCCAAGTCATAATTATCTTGGGTGACTTCACTGTTTAGGGGATGATGCACTCAATGCCCTAGCCTCAGATTTCCTGGACATTACCTACTCAACAATCTTAATCCACAATAGGCTTTAGCAAATGACACCCAAGGTCACACACTAAAGTTTGTCTTCATTTGAAGTTATTAAATCCATGAAATCTTAAAATATATAACCCCGGCCCTGATTAACACCCTATCTCAATTAACACCCAGACTATCCTCCTGATTCTTTACCTCAATGTTATTTATTCTTTCATCCAAAAAGACGTCAGATATTTCAGCTCCTCCTTTTTTGACTACTCCATTATCCTCTTCTAGCCTCACTCCCTTTGCTTTCTGGACTAGATCTTGTGGTACATTACTTCAATTTTTTACTTCCAAAACACTTAATTCCCATTCTTTTCCTATGCCTTCTTCATTAAATTTCAACTTCGGTGGGTCCTACATGATAAAATCTTAACTTCTTTCCATGGCATCCACTTTTTCTAACATTTCATCTTCTTGGAGAAAACAACAGGGGTAATGGGTTGACACAGCTAATGGTCTCCATCCTCACCTGGGCTCTGCCTGCAATTTCCTCAGTGACTATGCCAATCCTTTACCACATTTGAAACTGTTACTCTCACTCTTCACAGCTGATCATGTCTTCTACATCGAAGGTAGCAATGGAGTAAGTAGATATCAATTTCTTCAGTTTCTCACCTCCACATCTACAAACTTATTTTTACCTGCAGTCATCTTTGACTCTCAATTCCATCTCATGGCATATGATGTTTTCATCTATATACCATCTTCTCCTGCCTCCTGCGGGGCCTGGGTTCAGCAGTTCTTTCTTTTCAATCCTTACCACTAAGTTTTCGTTTGTTTATTTGTTTGTTTGTTTTAGATGGAGTCTCGCTCTGTCGCTCAGGTTGAAGAGCACTGGCACGATTCCGGCTCACTGCAACCTCTGCCTCCCGGGTTCAAGCAATTCTCTTGCCTCAGCCTCCTGAGTAGCTGGGAATACAGGCTCCTGCCACCATGCCCAGCTCATTTTTGTATTTTTAGTAGAGATGAAATTTCAACATGTTGGCCAGCCTGGAGTCAAACTCCTGACCCACCTGCCTCGGGCTCCCAAAGTGCTGGGATTACAGGTGTGAGCCACCACGCCTGGCCTCCCCTGAAGTTTAGAAGCATATTCAAGCTTTTCTCATTTACAACAACAACAACACCCTCCCCCCCACAAAACAAAACAAAAAAAAACAAAACAAAACACAACCACCAAAGTTCCCAAACCTATAGCATCATCTCATTCCTTTTACTAATGATCAAGCTTCTTCAAGAAAGTTATCTGTGTTTTCTACAAACACTTCCTTGGTTCCACTATTTTTCAATAAACATAGTTTAGTTTTCCTATCTCTTCACTGAAACTGCTTTCTCTAAGGTCACCAAAATTCTTCAGAATGCTACATCTAATTGTCAAGAGGAGAGCTGTGGGACCCTTTCTGGATTTTGCTTCTATCTCTCTGGCCACTCTGACTTGATCTCTTTCACTGGGTTTCATACTTTTTACTTATTTGTTTTTTGTTGTTGTTCCATAAGACTTCATCTTTCAGTACCCCCTCACTCTGCATACTCCCTCTGGGTGATATTATTCCTTCCCATCTCTTTCACTGCTTCCAAATTAATATCTCCAGTGCAGATTCTCCTGAATTCCAGACCTAGATGTCTTGCTGCCAATGGATATCCTCATCAAAATGTCTGACGGACATTGCAGTCTCCATAGATCCACACCTGGTCTCAGTGTCTTCTCCCCACAAATCTGCTTGCTCTGTTTCCTCTGTCTCAGTGAATGGGACAACTTAAATGATGCCAGCAAGGAACACAGATGTCATTCCTTTTCTCTTAAGCTCCTCAAAATCCTGCTTATTCTACTCTCTATACTCACTTTGATATATTCCTTCTTTTCATTTATCTCTCACATAGTTATTGCAGCAGTACCATAACTGCCCTCCTTGTCTTCTTTCTAAATTACTTTTAATCTTAACCTGCCTAGTACTAACATTCAGCTTCTATTCCAGTTAGGCAAATCTTAGTGAGGATCTATGTCCAAGAAACCCAGATGGAGCTGGGTGGAGTGATGTAAGTAAGAGCATCTTATCCTTGTGGAGTTATGATGCATCATTCTAACTGGCAGATTTTGATATTGTATCTAAAAGGATAAAAGGTCTAAAATAATGTCAACAATGTAAGAGCAGAGATGAGTGGTGAGTCTCAGCACATGGAAGAGAATTCAAATGAGGCAAAGAACCCCATCGATCTCAGGGGATTTTAGAGTGTGAGGTAGGTGTGGATGGCTGAGTTGCAATGTGTGTAGTACATGTGCCCTGTTTATATGGTTTCTATGATAAGTAATATGGGCCAATTGAAAAGTCTTTAAAAGGCCAAATAGGACCAAGAGTGCTCACATACAATATTAAATACCACATATGAATGATATAAAGATTGAATTGAGTTGTAATTTACTTTGAAAAATGTGACATTTTGTTGATGTGAACATGAAATGTTCAGTTACATTTTTCATATTTTTTTCTGAGCAAAATAAAATGAGAAATATGCATAGGTCAAAATCATCAGGGCAAAAAAAAAAAGGAAAAAGAGAAGTCTTATAGTGAAATATTATTTTTCTACTGCTAGGGAGTAGAATATTGGTTAAAAAAATCAGTGTCTTTCAGGATTCCAGAAAATGTTTTATAATAATAATAATGGAAGATGTATGAAAGCTAAATGGTATTTTATATCCTCCATAGGCATAGTTTTTATTTTATTCCTTCCTCCCACATTTAACCTTCTCAGTGATAATAGTATGTACCAACACAGCCTTCCAGAACAGAATTAAATAATTTTTACAATAATAGTAATGTTTAATCAAAAAACAGTTTTCACTGTTTCTTACTATATAATCTACTAAGGCTGAGTCTATAGCACATAATATGAATGAACTTTTGGGGCCCTGTGTAATTGGTTCAGCCTTGACTGAGTAGAATAGCTCAAATGTATAACTAGACTTTAATATTCTAACTTTAGGGTATTTTGCATAGAATCATAGAAAAGTGTGATGCATAAAATGATTGCCCAAAGTGAGCAAAGTTCCTTGACTGTTCTTTTGTCTATGTTGATTCAGTCTCCAAGTACCAAAGCTACAAAGTCAAAGGAGATTTACCTAGTGTTATGAGGAAAAGAAAAATAAAGCTGACAACTTTCATCTCTTCTCTGTGAAACCAAAGTACATCTACAAGAAAACCAGGGTTTCCCTTTTTTTTTTTTTTTTCAGTGAGAGAAAACAGGTTGCATTTCTTGTGGGGAGTTCTTAGAGGCCCTGACACATTGTGAGCCACTTTCTGAAATCACAAACAAGATCAAAAAACATCTTGAAAAGCCTTGAGTATAATGAAAGAAAAACTCCTACTATCTGTCTCAGGGAGTTCCCCAGGTAGAATGATAAATCTGGCATGCTTATTTTACTTTTAAAACTAAAAAGAATGTCTTTTGTAGAGGTGCTTCAATCTTTCATCATCACTGGAAATGAATTATTTCTTTTAGTGAATTTTCCGTTTAACTGAAAATTTCTCTTTTAAGTTCCATAGTATATTTCTTTTCTTTTTCTAAATATTAATAAAAAGATTTCTTTAAAAGTATATGTTGTTTTGCCTTATTAAACAATATACTGGATTCCACAATGTATATGTATTTTAAAACATCATGTTGTACACAATAAGTATATACATTTTTTGTCAATTAAATAAATTTAAAACTGTGGTATAGCCAGGGAGTATAATAATAAAGATATGGTAGTTATTTTTGATGGTGATATTTGAAATTTGGACAGAATATAGAAACTGTGCAGCCCTGGATACAGGATTTACAAGCTGCTGGGTGATGAGCAGGAGAAGGTGAGGCTGCTCCATGCACTCTCCTACTCATGACTGGAGTGATATGGGGGCAAATATAGAGGTCCTGGTGGGGAGAGGGGAGAGTCATTTGAACATGTTAGCTTTGAGGCACCATTTGCTAGTGGGCCAATGACGACTAAATGAACAACTCGAAATGCCCTGGTCCTCAGTTTACCATGTGTTAAATGGAGATAGTAACAATTTTTATCTCATAGGAATGTTTTGTGGAATTCCGAAATTTATAAATAAAGTATATCACACAGTACACTGTGCTCAAAAGTTACATAAAAAAACGAAAACAATACACTGGATGGCATTTAATACTCTCTTAATGACTTTGAGTCATCATGATGTTAATTACTAAATTGCACTTACCTGAGTGGATTTTTAAATATATGAAGGTATTTGTCACCATACTACACTGCTTTAGGTAGCTCTAAATACTGTGCTTTTCTGTGTGGACCTTAATTGTCACATAGTACTATTGCATCTTCAACAAACACCTTATTCTCAGAGAAATTAAAGAGACCTACATAAGCAGATATACTATGTTTATGGATCAGAAGATTCAATATTTAAAAGATATCAATTATACAAAAATTGATATGTTGATTTGGTGTTATTTCAATCAAAATCTGAGCAAACTTTGTAGAGATTGACAAGCCAATTCTAAAATTTACATATAAATGCAAAAGATTGAGAATAGCCAACAATTTTTAAAAAGAACAAAGTTGGAAGATTCATATTACCCGATTTTAAAAATGCTATAGCTATAAAGCTATAACCATAAAGCTACGGTAATAAAGACAGTAGAGTATTGATCTAAGGAGAGACCTCTAGATAATGGAATAAACAAGATAATTCAGAAATATACCCACTTTTATATATAATCAATTGATTTTCAGCAAAAGATGCCAAGGCAACTTAATAAGAAAATAATACACTTTTTAAACAAGTAGTCCCAGAACCATTGGTTATCCTTATGTAATAAGTGAGCTTGACTTTTACCTTATACTATACACAATAACTAACTCTAAATGGATCATAGATCTAAATGGGGGAGTTAAAACTATAAAATTCTCAAGGAAAATATATAAGAGAAAATCCACATGAATTTGGATTTGGCAGTAACTTTTATATATGAAACCAAAAGCATAATCAATAAAAGTAAAAGCAAATTAAACTTTATTTAAATTAAAAGCTTTGCCTTGTGAAAAATACTGGTAAGCAAATGAAAAGACAACCCATAGACTTGGAGAAAATATTTCCCAATTAAATATCTGATAAATAATTTATTTATAGAATATACAAAACAACTTTTAAAATTCAGCAAAAGGGAACAAATATCCTACTTTTTAAAATGGTCAAAGGATCTGAACGTATACTTCACCAAAGAAAATATGTGGATGGCAAATGAACATAAAAATACATGATATCATTTGTTAGTAGAGAATTGCAAATTAAAACCATAATGATGTATTACCAAATAACTATTAAAATGTCTTGAAAAAAACCTTACAATACCAAAGGCTGACAAAGATGGAGAGTAACAGGAACTCTCATTCACTGCCTGGTGGGAATGCAAAATGGTATAGTCCTTCGGTAAAATTGGACAGTTTCCTTTAAAGTTAAACACACACTTGCCATTTGATCTAGGAATCCCAATCTTAGTTATTTGCTTAAGAGAACTGAAAAAATATATTCACAAAATCCTATATGTAAAAGTTTATATTTTATGCTTTATTCATAATCACCCCAAATTGGAAATAACCAAGATGTCCTTGATTAGGTGAATGGATAAACAAACTGGTATATCCATAGAATGGAAAATTATTCAGTAATAAAAATAAACTATTGATTCTTGAAATAACACAAACAAATTTTAAATGCATTTTTCTGAGTGAAAGAAGCCAGATTCCAAAGGTTATCTGTATGATGCTATATGTGACGTTCTTGAAAAGACAAAATTATTGACACACAAAAAACCAGATCATTTGATACCAGGGATTTGAGGAAGTGGGAAGAGTTGACTGCAAATGGGCTGCACAAGGGAATTTTTGGAGTGACAAAACTGATCTGTATGGTACCATGGTGGTGAATACATCACTATGCTTTTGCTAAAACCTGTAGATATATACATTACAGAGAATAAACTTCACTATATGCAAATAAAAAATCACCCAAGATATTGTTGCGATCCCAGGATGGAATGCAGACTATATCAAATGAATCTAATTGTACTATGAATGAGATATCTTTCTTCAAGGTGATAAAGGAAAAACATGTTATCTCAGACCAGAGGAGACTGAGGAGGTATAAAAAAAAATTCAGTAGGGCATGCTGTAACAACAAAATACATGGATAGAGAAACTGAGGAAATCCACATAGAATCTGGAATTTAGTGAATAGTGATGCACCAATGTCAGTTTCTTAGTTTTGGCAAAGGCACTATTGTAATGTTAGATGATGGCGTGGAGGAAACCGAAACTAGGTGAGAGATATATGGGAGCTCTGCAACTTTCCTGTAAATCTAAAATTATTCTTAGATAAAGAGTATAAATTAATAAATACCTATGAGTCAAGAATATATACTATATGTACACTGATTTTATATATTCTGAATTTTTAGATCCTGATATATATGATTGAATAAGTAAATAAATGAGGGAAAATGAACAAATCTTTCTTACAAATTATTTTCAAATAATAAATGTAGAAGCAATGACGGGAATACAAAGTTACCATCAGAACACCAAAGTAATAGTTGCTGCAGTGGTGAAAAAGACAACAGAGAAAGAAAACTGAAAACAACTTCACCTATGCCTTAATTTTGCCTCCTGTGAGCCCTGATGACGGGAAGTAGCCATTATGATACTAGCATTTGCATAACACACATCGAAGAGTTTTCACACGTATCTCAGCTGGTGTTCATGGCAACCAGAGAGGTAAGGATTCTCAAAGAGACCAAGGTCAAACAAGGTCTTAACTTTCCAAACCTGGGGTTATTCCCCAACTCCTGCTCCTATCTTACAACTAGAGAGTAACCTGCATGGGAATGGAAGGGCTTTTAAAAAATCATTTACATTGAAAAGATCAGAGGAAGTTCACTTTACCTGATGACTCAGAACTAGAAAGTGCTGTCCTGCACACACACCAGGACATCTCTGCTATGAAATCACATAGACACATCATTCTCTCAGCCTCTGGGTGTTGTAGAGTATGCTGGGAGAATAAAGAGTGGGGACAAAGGTCTACACCTCATTCTTCACAAAAGCCCTATGTCCTTCCCTACTGAGTCACCAAGGAATGACTTAAGACCTTTGTCAACTTAAGATCTTTGTCACTTGAGACCTTTGTCAACTCCACTTAAGACCTTCATCAAACTATCTCGAACTTACAGGAAAGTTGTTGACAGGATGCCCCATTACGTCTGAAAACTTTAGCATATATTCATAACAAATAAGGAAATTCTCCTATATAGCCACAAAATGACCATCAAAATCAAGAAATTAACACTGGGATATATATGTGTGTGTGTGTATATATATTTATGTGTGTATGTGTATGTATGTGTGTATATGTGTATATATATACGGTTTTTTTTTTTTTTTTTTGAGATGGAGTTTCACTCTGTCGCCCAGGCTGGAGTGAAGTAGGAAAAAAAAAAAAAAAAAAAAAAAAAAAAAAAAATTATAAAAAAAAAAAAAAAAAAAAAAAAAAAAAAAAAAAAAAAAAAAAAAAAAAAAAAAAAAAAAAAAAAAAAAAAAAAAAAAAAAAAAAGGTACGATCTTGGCTCACTGCAACCTCTGACCCCTGAGTTCAAGTGATTCTCCTGCCTCAGCCTCCCGAGTAGCTGTGATTATAGGCACCTGCCACCACACCTGGCTAATTTTTGTGTTTTAAGTCGAGACATAGTTTCACCATGTTGGCCAGACTGGTCTTGAACTCCTGACTTCAGGTGATTCACCCGCCTCAGCTTCCCAAAGTGCTAGAATTACAGGTGTGAGCCACCATGCCCAGCCCAACACTGGATATTTCTATCATTCTATTCTAACCCTCACTAAAGTTTCAGCAATTGTCCCACTGATGTCTTTTAGAGGAGAAGGATCCAGTTCAGGATTACATGTTGCATTTAGTTGTGTCTCTTGATTGCCTTCATCTTTAGTATTCTCTTCTAAATGTTCATGAGACACTTCTGATGATTGCAAGTTTGTTATTTTGTAGAGTGTCTTTCAATTTGATTTTGTATGATGTTTGATTAGATTAGATTCAGGAATCTGACCATTGAATCATGATGAGATTCAGGTTATTCTTTGGCAAATATAGCACTGCAGTGATGTTGTGTTCTTATTTCTTCCTATCAGATGACATACAATTTTGACTTGTCATATTACTGATTATGTTAATTTGGTCCTTTGATTAAGGTGATATTATCCAGGCTTTCCAGGATAAAGTTACTCTTTTTCCTTTTGCAATTCATATGTATTTTGGTATTTTGTAGGACAGTGTTCTCAGGCTATGTAAATATTCTATTCTGCATAAAACTTTCTTTACTTCTTCATATCAATAAAAGCTCATAGATTTCTATTTTATTCCATAGATTAAATGCATTACTACCAATATTTATTTTAGATGTTCAAATTGTCAATAATTTGGCCAATGAGAGCCCTTCAATCTGGCTTCTGTGTCCTTTTGATGCAATTCTATTACTCTTTGAGCACTTTCTTTCTGACATAGCAAGATATTTGAAACTTCTTTTGAACTTTTTCTACTCCCGCTGCGGAATCAGCCATTGCTCCAAGAATCCTGGTCCCTTTTAGTAGATAATGATCTTTCTTTCTCTTTCTTTCTTTTCCTCCCTCCCTTCTTCCCTCCTTCCCTCCCCTACTGCCTTCCCCTTCCTTCCCCTCCCCTCCCCTCCCTTCCTTTTGAGACAGGTGTCACTCTGTTGCCCAGGCTGCAGAGTAGTAATGCAATCTTGGCTCACTACAACCTCTGCCTCCTGGGCTCAAGTGATCCTCCCACCTCAGCCTCCTAAGTAGCTGGGCCTACAAATGTGCACCACCATGCCTGGCTAATTTTTATATTTATTTTTTTGTAGAGACAGGGTTTTGCCATGTTGCCCAGGTTGGTCTCAAACTCATGGAATCAAGCAATCCACCTGCCTCAGCCTCCAAAAGTGATGGGATTATAGGAGTGAGCCACCAAGCCTGGCCTGAGAATGATATTTAGAATCTGGAAGAAGCTATATTGTTCTTGAGGTGTCCCTGCTCCCAGACCCTCTCAGTGGACAGAACTAATGAGAAATGTAGATATAGACACAGATAAATCTATGTATATATATATTTGTATGTGTACACATACATAATTTCATCATATTTATTTCTTTATCTACATATATATATCAAAATATATATTTTAATGCCAACACCTCCAGTTGCAGTTCAACATCATGTGGTTCAAACTTCTATTATCCTGAATGTTTTTCTATTTTATCAACTTCTCTGTTTATAACTAAACTCCTGTTTCCACCACCTAAATCCCTAAACAGATTCCTGACTACCACCACCTGAGCTCAGATATTCTGTGTTTGATTGCATTCTCAAGCTGGAGTCCTCGGTGGCCTCATAGACTCCAATACTTCCTTGTTCAGGTTACAACATTCAACACTTGGGTTCCCTCCTTAATTCCACTTGGAAGCAGATACCCCGTGCACCTATGTGGATGCCCTCATCAACCTATTTAGACTCTGACACCCACACCAGGCTGCCCTCCCATGCAGACCCCTTCTTCGTCTATCACCTGGGCTCCCACATCCCATACTACACTACCCTCGGTGTTGATGTGCTCTGCATCTTTCTTGGGCTCTCACACATCATGACCTTCCTTCCAGCTCTCTCTAAGGATGTCCAGATTACACACTCTTGATGGCACCCTTCTCTGCTGGGCCACTTTGGGCCACCATTGTTGTAAAGGTCTTGCCAACACTATTCATGCCCAAGCACCCACACTAGGCTGGCCTTCTTCATGGACACCCTCCTCACCTTTCTTTGGCTATGGCTCCTGTGTGGATGACAGACTCACCACTCGTTAACTCCAACTTCTTGCATCAAGATAATCTCCTTTAACCACCACATTTAGGTGCCTATCTTATTCAGCCTACTCATTGGCTTTTGAACTACATTTCTTATGGAGGGAAGGAAAAGGGGAAGAGGATCATTTTGTTTTTGAGGTTTGATTTTTACTCTTTCTTATTTCAAGATTTCACTGCAAGAGAAGTAACCTGGACTCCACATAGAGAGGCAACTGAGCATAAAGTCAAAGTAAATTTATCATTAAGGTTTTTAAATAACTGGGAAGGAAAGTAGAATTGAGTAAGCGTAAAATAAAATGACCTTTGAAAAAGACCTTTGAAAATGACCTTCTTAAGAGACTATGTTTCCTTTTGTAAAAAGGAAAAGTTCAGATTTATTTCTCCAAACTCCTTCTAATATGTTGATGCCTGTACTCTGTCTGTCAAAATTATTTCCTTTCCAAAGTAAGTTTAGCCTCCAGGGTCTTCAGAAAAACCATCTTTATAAATTCTGGCCTCTGCCTCTCTTTACCATGACTCTCCAAAGCAAAAATTCTGAATCATTTGATTATAAATGACCTTTGTAATGAAATGCCCTATGTTATTTTCTAATTGTTTTGCATGTATAATAATAGATTGCTCTATAAATTTGTAAAATTTTCTTTGTAATCCCCTACAGGGTCTACAGAAGGTTAAGTTCACAAACAGTGTTCACTAAGCCAGGCTTGATGCAAACTGATACTTCAGAGAGAAAAAAAAAAGTGCTGAGCCCAGAGACAGGAAGGGAACTTCCCTTCATGTCACCCTTTCTCTCTACCTCCTTTACCACTCTGACTTCATCCCTATCCCCAACCTCTGTGTTCATCCTCACTCATTTGCATTGTTATTGTCTGAGGTATAAATGAGGTGAAAGCCCATGTATTAATATTACATGCTGAGCAATATTTGGAGAGACACATGAGTTACTGACACATTCATTAGGGAACCAGCAAATTCTACCACAGTTGATGCACTCATCTTTGGTCAAAGACAGGAGAGCACTGGAATTTCCCTGGGCATCTGAAAGGAATGGTAGAAGTTGAAGACAGGGTGAGAGGAAATAAATGAATGTTTAAGAGTGCAAACTTAAGGCTGTTTTAAGAGGACCAGAGATGTCAGTTGCATTTTTCCTTTAAAATACTATATTATTTCTTTGGCTATGAATGCATTGAAAGGAGATTTGGCTTTTCCTATACCACTATTTATCTTGGCATCATTGACAATGTCTTGAAGCTTCGATAGACATATCTTAAAATAGTCCTTGTAGTATGACTTATATCTCCTATCATCTAAAATCAATAAAGGAAATGCACATTTATTCTGCTGGAACAGATGCTGCCTTCAAAGAAATCATGGCTTTCTTAAGAGAATAATAATAGGAATAATATTATTATTATTCTCATATATTAAATTGTACTTGGTTTTTGTTTGGCAATAATGTTATTAAGATATTTACATAATTTTGTGATTAAGTAATGACATTTGCATTTTCTATGATTTTTTAAAAAAACTATTTGATTGAAGTATGATTGATATACAAAAAGTTGTACATATTTGAATTTGGTGATTTTTGAGATACACATGCTTGATTAAACTATCACCTCAATTCGTGATATAAACATATCCATCATCTCCAAAAGTTTTCTTCTACCCTGCTTATTTATTATTTTGTGATAAAAACATTTACCATAAGATCTACCCTCTTAGCAATTTTTAAAATATGTCATACAGCATTGTTAACTATAGGCAAGTCAGTAGGTTTCTATGACTTACTCATCTTGCAAACTGAAACTTTGTGCCCTTTGACAAACATCTCCTTGTGTCTCCCTCCTCCCAGCTCCTGGCAATTACACTTTATCTTGCCTATTTCACTTAGTACAATGTCCTCCAGGTTCATCCATGCAGTTGCAAATAAAAGGATTTCCTTTTATTTAAAGCTAAGTAATATTTCATTGTATGCATACATGATATTTTCCACTCCTCAATGAACATTTAGGTTTCTCCCACATTTTGGCTATTGTGAATAAAGCTGCAATCAATGTGGGAGTTCAACTACCTCTTCAAGGTCCTGATTTTAATTCTTTTGAACACATACCCAGAAGTGGGATTGCTGGGTGGTATGACAGTTCTATTTTTAATTTTTGGAGGCACCTTCATACTGTCTTCCATAGTGGCTACACCCATTTATATTTCCATGAGCAATGTATAAGGGTTACCTTTTTCTACATCTTCACCAACATTTATCTTTCTTTTTAAAAAATCCATTCTAACAGTTGTGAAGTGATACCTCATTGTGATTTTGATTTGCATTTTCTTGATAATTCATGCTATTGAACACCTTCTCATGTATCTTTTGGCTGTTAGTTTTCTTTGGGAAAAAAATATATTCTATTCCTTTTTTCCACTTTTTTAAAAAATCAACTTTTATTTTAGATACAGGGAGTACTTGTGCAAGTTTGTTACATGGGTATATTGTGTGATTGGGTTTTGATTCCATCACCCAGGGAATGAGCATAGTACCCAATAGATAGTCTTTCAACCCATACCCACCTCCCTTCTTCCTCCCTCTAGTAGTCCACAGTGCCTATTCTTCCCATGTTTATGTCCACGGATGCTCAATGTTTATCTCTCACTTATAAGTGAAGACATGGCAGTATTTGATTTTCTGTTCCTGCATTAATTTGCTTAGGATTGTGGTCTCTGGTTGCAGCCATGTTGCTCCAAAGGACATTATTTCATTCTTTTTATGGCTGCATAACATTCTATAGTGTATATGTACCACATTTTCTTTATTTAATCTACCATTGATGGACACCTAGGTTGGTTCCATGTCTTCAGTATTGTGAATAGCATGGCAATGAACATGAAAATGCATGGATCTTTTTGTTAGAATGTTTTATTTTCTTTTGGTTATACACCCAGTAACGGGATTGCTGGCTTTAATGCTAGTTTCCTTTTAAGTTATTTGAGAAATCACCAAACTGCTTTCCATAGTGGCTGAACTAATTTATATTTCCACCAACAGTGCGTAAGTGTTCCTTTTTCTCAGCAGCCTTGCCAGCATCTGTTCTTTTTTGACTTTTTAGTAATAGCCATTCTGATTGGTGTGAAATAGCAGCTCATTGTGGTTTTGATTTGCATTTCTCTGAGGATTAGTGATGATGAACATTTTTGTCATATGTCCTTTTGGCTGTTTGCTTTTTTTTTTTTTTTCTGAGAAGTATCTGTTCATGTCCTTTGCCGATTTTTAAATGAGGTTATTTGTTTTTCAGTTGTTAAGTTCCTTGTACATTCTAAATATTAGAAATTTGTCAAATGCATAGTTTGCAAATATTTTCTCCAACTCTATAGGTTGTCTGTTTACTCTGTTGATAGTTTATTTTGCTATGCACAAGCTCTTTCATTTGTTCTCACTTGTCAATTTTTGTTTTTATTATAATTGCTTTTGGGGACTTAGCCAAAAATTCTTTGTGAAGGCCGATGTTGAGAAGGGATATTTCCTAGGGTTTCTTCTAGGATATTTATAGTTTGATGTCTTACATTTAAATCTTTAATCCATCTTGAGTTAATTTTTGCATATGGTGAAAAGTGTGGGTCCAGTTTTATTTTTTTGCATATGGGTAGCCAGTTATTGTAGTACCACTTATTGAATAAGGCATCCTTTCCCTATTGCTTGTTTTTGTGAGCCGTGTCAAAGATCAGATGGTTATAGGTGTGCAGCTTTATTTCTGAGTTTTATTTTCTGTTCCATTGGTTTTTGTGTCTGTTTTTGTACCAGCACCATGCTGTTTTGGTTACTGTAGCCTTATAGTATAATTTAAAGTCAAGTAGTGTGACATCTCTGGCTTTGTTCTTTTGTGTAATATTGTTTTGACTATTTGGGTTATTTTTTGGTTCCATATGAATTTTAGGAGAGTTTTTTTCTATTTCTGTGCAAAATGACACTGGTTGGTTTTTTAAAAAATATTTAATTTTTTACTTTTTTATTATATTTTAAGTTTTAGGGTACACGTGCACAATGTGCAGGTTTGTTACATATGTATACATGTGCCATGTTGGTGTGCCACATCCATTAACTCATTATTTACATTAGGTATATCTCCTGATGCTATCGCTCCCCCCTCCCCCCACCCCACAACAGGCCCCGGTGTGTGATGCTCCCCTTCCTGTGTCCAAGTGATCTCATTGTTCAATTCCTACCTATGAGTGAGAACATGTGGTGTTTGGTTTTTTGTCCTTGCGATAGTTTGCTGAGAATGAGGATTTATATCTTCATCCATGTCCCTACAAAGGACATGAACTAATCCTTTTTTATGGCTGCATAGTATTCCATGGTGTATATATGCCACATTTTCTTAATCCAGTCTATCATTGATGGACCTTTGGATTGGTTCCAAGTCTTTGCTACTGTGAATAGTGCCGCATTAAACGTATGTGTGCCTGTGTCTTTATAGCAGCATGATTTATAATCCTTTGGGTATATACCCAGTAATGGGATGGCTGAGTCAAATGGTATTTCTAATTCTAGATCCTTGAGGAATTGCCACACTGACTTCCGCAATGGTTGAACTACTTTACACTCCCACCAACAGTGTAAAAGTGTTTCTATTTCTCCACATCCTCTCCAGCACTTGCTGTTTCCTGACTTTTTAATGATCGCCATTCTAACTGGTGTGAGATGGTATTTCATTGTGGTTTTGATTTGCATTTCTCAGATGGCCAGTGATGATGAGCATTTTTTCATGTGTCTGTTGGCTGCATAAATGTCTTCTTTTGAGAAGTGTCTGCTCATATCCTTCGCCCACTTTTTGATGGAATTGTTTGTTTTTTTCTTGCAAATATGTTTGAGTTCTTTGTAGATTCTAGATATTAGCCCTTTGTCAGATGAGTAGATTGCAAAAATTTTCTCCCATTCTGCAGGTTGCCTGTTCACTCTGATGGTAGTTTGTTTTGCTGTGCAGAAGCTCTTTAGTTTAATTAGATCCCATTTGTCAATTTTGGCTTTTGTTGCCATTGGTTTTGGTGTTTTAGACATGAAGTCCTTGCCCATGCCTATGTCCTGAATGGTATTACCTAAGTTTTCTTCTAGGGTTTTTATGGTTTTAGGTCTACCATTTAAGTCTTTAATCCATCTTGAATTAATTTTTTTACAAGGTGTAAGGAAGGAATCCAGTTTCAGCTTTCTACATGTGGCTAGCTGACACTGGTTGTTTTATAGGAATAGCATTGAATCTGTAAATTACTTTGGGTAGTATGACCATTTTAACTATATTGATTCTTCTAATCTATAAGAATGAAGTGTTTTTTCCATTTATTTGTGTCATCTCTAATTCTTTCCTCAGACTTTTGTGGTTCTCCTTGTAGAGATCTTTCACCTCCTTGGTGAACTGTATTCCTAGGTATTTCATTTTCTCTGTGGATATTGTAAGTGAGATTGTGTTCTTGATTTAACATTCAGCCCAGACGTTATTGGTGTGTAGAAATGCTTTAGTAGCATTCCTACTATCAATTTTTGTATATTGAATTTGTATCCTGGAACTTTATTAAAGTCACTTATCAGTTCTAGGGCTCTTCTGGCAGAGTTATTAAGGGTTTTCTAGGAATAGTAGTATATTGTCAATGAAAAGAGGTTGTTTGGCATCTTCTTTTCCTGTTTGGATAGCTTTTCTTTCTTTTTCTTGTCTGATTACTCTGGCTAGGACTTCCAGTACTATGTTGAATAAGAGTGGCGAGAGTGGTCATCTTGGCTTATTCCAGTTCTTACAGATAATAGTTCCAGCTTTTGCCCATTTAATATGATGTTGGCTGTGGGTTTGTCATAGATGGTTCTTATTATTTTGAGGTATGTTCCTTCTATGCCTGGTCTGTTGAGGGTTTTTATCATGAATGGATGTTAAATTTTTACTAAAAGTTTTTCCTGTATCATTGAGATGATCATATAGTTTTTGTTTCTAATTTTGTTTATGTGGTGAATCACACTTATCAATTTGCATATTTTGAAACAACCTTGCTTCCCAGGAATAAAGCCTACTTGATTGCAATGAATTAACTTTTTGATGTGCTGCTGGATAGAATTTGTTAGTATGTTGTTGAAGATTTTGCCTCTATGTTTATCAGGGAAATTGGCTTGAACTTTTCTTTTTTCATTGTGTTTCTGCAAGATTTTGGTATTAAGCTGATGCCAGTTTCATAGACTGAGTTGGGGAGGAGCCTCTCCTTTTTAACTTTTTGGACTAGTTTCAGCTAGATTGGTATTAGTTCTTCGTACATATGGTAGAATTTGCTGTAAATCCATCTGATGCAGGGCTTTTTGGGAGGGGGGAGCTGCTATGTATTTTATTACTGATTCAATTTCAGAACTAAATATTAGTCTATTCAGGATTTCATCCTCTTTCTGATTCAATTCTGGGAGATTATGTTTCCAGGAATTTATTCATTTCCTCTAGATTTTCTAATCTGTGTGTATAGAGTTGTTCATAGCAGTCTCCGAGGATCTTTCATATTCTGTGGTATTAATTGTAATGTCATCTTTGTCATTTCTGATTGTACTTATTTGGATCTTCTCTTGTTTTTCTTTAAACCAGCCAACATCTAGCTATCTGTTTATTCTTGTAAAAAATAAAATCATGGTTCCATTGTTTTTTTTTTTTTTTTTTGTATCCTTTCCTGCTTTTTAAGTGGAAGTGTGTTTTTGTTTGTTTGTTGCTACTGAGTGGTAGAAGTACTTTAAATATTTTGTCTTTAACCCTTTGTCAGGCATATAGTTTCCAAATATTTTCCTTTTTTTCCTATTTTTCGAAATTGCAGTGCTTAGAATAAATCTTGAGTAGAATATAACTTGGAATTTGTGCACATTTTTGCTTTAGGGGCTTCAGATTTTAAACTTATATACGAAATAAGGTAAAAATTATCAGTTGAGTATATTTAATTAAAAAATAATTATTGATTATCTACTGTATGAAAGTCACTCCCTTGTGATTGGGAATAGTAAAGAGTGAGCAGAGAGTAATGAGACAAACTCTCTGTCCTTAAGGACCTTACAATTCAATGGAGGAGGGAGAAATTAAATAAGAAACCAGAAAAATATAATTAACATAAAACGGAGCCAGTCTGAATTTGGAATAAATCAGAAGGAGAAATTAATTCTTCCAGAGAGAATGAAGTTTCCCAAATAAGACTGATTCATGAGTTCTCCTTCAATAGGCCAAGGTCTAAAAGTATCAAAGTGTAAGAATTCAGAGAAGGGCAGGCTGAGAGTGCAAGACCCATGGATTATATGGTAAGAAATAACTCTGTAAGGGCAGTTTGGGATTAGATTATGAAGTCTTGGGCTCTTGAATAAGGAGTTTATATTTATTCTAATCGCAGCACAGAGACTTGTGAGGAAGTGAGTGACGTGAGCTGATTACCAGTTTGAGGACTGAGTGATGGAGTGGATGGGAGTTTGTGTCATAAAGTAAATTTAATTAGGGCTTATCCATTTATTTATTCCACAGACATTTATTGAGCACCCAATAGTTGCTGGTGATACTCAATCTAATAAGACATAGCTTCTGCCATTGAGAAGCTTCTGACCTAGTTAAGGAGATAGTGTCATACAGTTACTGCCATGATAGTGGTAGCACAGGGTAGATTTAAACTGAAGTACAGAAAGACTAATTTGCCCGAGGCCACACCATTAAGCCAGTTGCATAGGTAAGCCATGAATTCAGCAGTGGGTCTATGAGCTTACCTACTCAGGTAAGCTAGATTCAGAGACATATATTTGGATATGAGGTATAGTGAAGTCAATGACTTTACCTGGTCACTCTGACCTCATACCCTGATCTGAGAAGTATGATTTTATACATGTGCCTTCACCTACTCTGTTTATGCAAACATGGGGGAGCAGGATACATAAAAGAGCTAACCAAGAGATCAGAATCCTTGGTTCTGAGTCTAGTTTGCATCTTTCTACCTACAACTACTCTTACTCATTAATTCATTCATTCCACAAATATCTGGAGCCCCTAGTGTTCCAGGCACTTTCCCAGATACTGGGAATGTAGCAGTGAATCAGAAAGATGCAGCCCCTGCCTTTTCTGGACCTTACACTTTGCTGAGGAAAGTGAGACATGACACATACCCACAGAAACAAGAAGCAAGGTCATTTCATAGAGAGGTGAGTGCTATGAAGATGATGAAGCAGGGTAACGGGGGAGAGAGTGAACACTGCAGGGGCAGGAGATGCAACTTCAGTGGGCAGTTAAGGAAAGTTCTTCTGCAGTGTGTTGTTGGTGCTGAGGCCACAGGGACCTGGAGGAGGCAAGCTAGGCTAAGCTTTACTGGACAGTGAGCACACCACGGCCAAGTGTCTGGATGTGTGATTAAATTGCTTAGGCAGAATAGGGTCATGAGAGAAAAGGAGTGGGTGGCAAGAATGGGCCACCTTCTGGGGAAGATGCCTTCATTGTCCTAATGGCCAAAAAATGTGCTTTGACTTTCCTCCCTCACACTCCCAGCAGCAATTTCTCACCACCAGAGCCAGTGCCTATGAATTGTTGTACCTTAGTAAGCATCAAGTCATCTCTGATTATCAGCTCTCTGCTTTAGTCACTGGATCCTTTTTCACCAGAATGTCTATGGCAGTACGTTTTCAAACTGCCTTTTCTCCCCCAGGGATGGAAGGACAAAATACCAGGAAGGAAACAGATTCTGCCAGTTACAGAGTATTGACAACATTCTGTCACTCTGAAAAGGCAGACTCAATTCCGGAAAAGTGAGTCTGTCCACAGTTTCAAGTTTCAGTTCTGTTATGTCATCTCACCACTGGCCAATTTTATGCCCCTAAAGAGTGGATTGGCTTTAGTGAGTACTTCTACTGTAAATCTAAGAAAATCAGAATTTAAAATATAGAAAAAGGAGACTTGGATGCAGCATGAGGGAGGTAAATAAATCCAGGGTGGTAGGAGTGTGGGTCTGAACACACCAAACCATTAGTTTGCTTTCAATTTTGCAGAAAGTCAGCAGGTGCTGAGAGAAGAGGTGCTGAGCAGCTTCTCAGGGGAACACATCTCCCTGAAAGTCCTCCTGCCATTCCTGGGTGTGCCCTGAATGTGCTGGCGGTGGAAATACAGACTGTCTGTGGTTCTTAAAAACCTCAATGCAATTTTCAAAAGGGAAGGGAGTCCCTCCCAAATCTTAAACAAATTTTGACTGACACCCAAATGTTTTATGCTTTTCTAACACACGGAGGGTCAAATTACCTCCTTTTCCCACATAGACTTTCAAATGGTCATCTTTAGTGTCTTAACAAACAGTTGTGTATAGCCCAAGCCAATTTTATAAGTAGCAGTGTGGCTCTGTTAGAACATAACATCCCTGACCATCCAGCTGCAGAATTACACACAGGACACTTAAAGCGTGGAAAATACTGGATTGTAACCCTCCCTTCCCTGTCTCTTCATTCCAGCCAACTCAGATCACCTCTTGGTTGCAGCTTGGAATTGTTGGGCGGTTAGGGGTGGGATGGAAGAGAGAAACTTTTATTTATAATGAGACTTAAGGTTTAATGTGGAGTAGGAACACTAACTTCAAACATATCAGTTTTTGAGAGAGGCTTTGAGAGAGGAGGAGGAAGAGAGGGCAGAAGGACCCAGGTGGTTAAATAGGCCCTAATAAGCAGGAGGAGATGAGAAGCTGAAGATCCAGAATATACAACCTTTCCACTTCAGAATTCCACCTGTTTATAAACAGAAGAATTCTACCTGTTTGTAAACAGAAGAGCAGAATTCTGTTCTACCACTTCTTGCTAGGCAGAAAGATCCTACTTAGTTTCCCTCCCATATGTTTTTGTGTGGTCAAACCTCTGCCACAAGAATGAAAACCAGTATTTCATTCTAAACTCCTTAGAAACAGTTTTATCTATATAATTTAACCCAAGATCATTGGGTCAGTGATAGTGAGCTTCCTGCTCACACTTCAAGATACCTAATAAATGCTTGTTTGCTAATGAATACAAGGAAAAGGTTTGAGTATAGGTGTTGAGACTATCAAAAACTGATTCAGAGTTTTGAGCTAAGTGCTTGTTAGGAGTAATACTATGCCTGTCTTACTTGTAGTATCATGCCTTTTCTGAGTGATATTTTGATTGTTTTCATTTTGTACCACATTAATTTGTTTGGGTAATATTTACACATATCGTGTGATTGGTGAAAAGAATAAGAGATACTCAACCTTTCTGAATTATAAATCAATTAATGAGAATATGGCTAAGTAAAGTTGAGATGTTAAAACTTCTTTAGATAACAGGTCAGGTGCATTTCTTTCAGAATATCTGCTCTTAGCATGGTGCCTTGATTTAGTGGCCCGATTAGATTCCCCCAGTATCTTACCTTCTCCCTAGCTGGCTGTCCTAGACCAAACTTTTAGGTCCTGTATTCTGTCCTCTTAAGTTAACAGGGCTGTTCCTTAGTCTTCTTTGTCTTACATTTATATTGACAAAAAGTATTCCCCATGCTGAAGTCTTTCACATTTTTTTACTGTAGTTCAGGAAATAGAAACGTAACATGGTCAGTGGCATTGGCTATCTTCCTAGTGACCTAGAGAATAACTACTTTCCCAAGGACGTCAACAAATATGAATGTGCCAGGCTAAGCTAAGATCCTGTGCCTACAAAAACTGTTATGTGGCACAAATCATTTCTGAAAGCGTAAGTAGATCTTTCAGCCAGGACAAGTGCCAACTGACCCAAGTGTCAATACTTTTTGAACGAGTCTATGAAAAGCATTAAAATTCATGTGGTCACTGATGAAACTCCAAATAAAGCCAGCATGAAAAGTCTTTAAAATTCACCAGTACTTCCTACAGGCAGGAAAAAGAATGTTCAAACCTGCAAGAAAATGCTATTCCATCTTGTTTTTATTTTTAAGGTACAAGTGACAAATATATTCCTTTATGATTATTAAAGCTTTCTCTAATGTATTTCAGTAATGGAAGGCTGTTATGTGACTTGATTCCACTGTTGGTTATGGTTTGAGCCCTACACACTCCTTTCCCTTTCATCTCAAAGGGAGCTCCTTGGTATGATGCCACACACTCATTAATAGTGTAAAGATCAGGTTGGATCTGCTCCCAAATCCTCTCCTTGTGATTCAGCTCCTTGCTGGGCTCTCCAGGGAAACCATCAAAAGTAATTCTGTCTCCAGGAATGGGTCCATTAGGAGGAGCCAAGTTTTCAACTTTCTTTGGTGAAGAAGCACATATCGCTATTGTTTGAGATAATACTCACCTTGTGTTTGCAGGTTTCAGGTTTCAAAGTAACCTCTCTAGATTGGGAGCCATAGGAAGAAGGAGCTTATGCCTTTTTGTTTGCACATCATGCAGGATAATAGAGATTCTATAACACAGAGCTGGGGTGAGGGTAAGGGGCCGTAATAGAATGGAGACTGGCTCAAATGCTTCAGACTCTCACAGTTCTTATCAATATTTTTATTTTCTTGAATGAATGTTTTTCAATTTGCTGGATAGCCTTAGGATAATTTCCAGAGATTTTAAGTGACTGTGGGTTTTTAAAAATGCTTCTTCACTAGATAGATGCTTTCCTGTTGTGAACAGATCTTCCCTATCATTCTATACTTGGTCCTTGTCATATTTTTTAATTAAATAAATGTGTTATTAGTTCTCTGTTATTAAGAATAATATTCATGGGTAAGTAACTTCTCTATGCCTCTTTGGAGTGGCAATTTTGTTTGCCTTGTAAAGCTGTCTGTCTTACCTAGGAAAAAGTACAAACTGATCAAATGTGTGTTGATTTAACAGTGAGGGAGTAGCAACAAAGAAATGCTAAATTGTTTAGAACTCCGAATTTTTTCAAATAGCCCAGCCTCTTGGACTGTGTTGTACTTCATTTTTTGAAATGAACATGATAATCTTGAGCTTCTCAGAATTTCAGCGAGAAAAACTAATTGCGAAGTCAATTAAAATAGGGTTACTGCAAGATGATAGAGTCCAATCAAAGTGACTCAGCTTCAAAACCTGGGATTTGTCACTGACTGTGAACATTTTGTCAAGTTATTTTACCTTTTCAGGCCTCAGTTTCCCTATATATAAGATGAGAGTAATGACAGTCATCTCAATCACATATTGGTATTAAATGAAATAATTTATACAAATGCTTAGTATATTGCTTTCCAGGGTAGGCTAAATGTTGTAAAGTATTACTGTGTGTATTATTATAATATGTTATTAAGACTAATATTAAGAATAATAAATCATTCTGGGAGCAAATCATACAAGTACCCCAACTCTATCAATTAGGATGCTTTGGCTGCAAGTAGCAGAAAAATCAACTCAAAGTTTCTTTCTTACAAGAAGTCCAAAGGTGAAGGAGTTTCAGGGTTGGCTACACTAATGACTCAAAATTGTTATCAAGCACCCATGTTTAATCAGTCTTTCAGTTATGTTATCCTCAGAGTTTTCCTTGTTGTATAGGATAAATTCTTTTTAAGCCAAGATGGCAGCTACAGTTCCAGGCATCACAATAGGTTGCAATGTCCATGGGCTGAGAAGGAAATGTCTTTATCTTTGGTTCTTCCTTAAGAACAAAGATAACTCTTCCAAAAAGTCCGTAGGAGGCTTTTTGTCAATTTTCATAAGGCAAAACCATGTCATATGCCCATTCTTAATCCGTAATTGACAAGGGAATTTGGATGAACCCTGTTGGCTTAATGAAATTAATAAAGACTCACCTTTCTCCTTCAGGGATGGGTATATGCTCAGCCTCCCTAAAGCAGCTAGTGTTCTAATATCTGAACACGATTGGGTTTCTAAGAGCACAAAAGGGAAGAAGAGATTTGGGTAGACAAGGTATAGAATTTACTATATCTGGGCTAGAGATTAGAGGACTCAGAGATGAGCAAAATGCCTTATCTTCAAGGAAATTATAGTCTATTAATAATATTATTACTACAATTATCCATTCTGTTAGTCTATTTGTGTTGCTATGAAGGAATACCTGAGGCTGAGTAATTTATAAAGAAAAGAGATTTATATCTTTTATATCACAGTTCTGCAGGCTGTACAACAGCATGGCATCAGCATCTACTTCTGGTGAGGCCTCAGGAAAGTTACAATCATGGCAGAAGATGAAGCGGGAGCGGGAGTATCACAGGGCAAGAGGGAGCAAGAGAGAGAGAAAAGTGCCAAAGTCTTCCCTTCCCAAAAGTTCTCCCAAAGTCTTAACTCATCCCATCATTAACTCAGTAGTCCAAAGTCTCATTTGAGACTCAAAGTAAGTTCCTCCACCTATAAGCCTCTAAAATTAAAAAAAAAAAAACAAAAAACAAAAAACAAGTTATCTACTTCCAAGACACAACAGTTGTATGTGCATTGGTAAAATAATCCCATTTCAAAAGGGAGAAATTGGCCAAAAGAGAGGGGCAACAGGCCCCACACAAGTCCAAAACACAGCAGGTCAGACATTAAATCTTACAGCTCTAACATCATCTTTGCCTCCATGTCCCACATCCTGGGCACACTGGTGCAGGGAGTGGGACATGGCCTTGGGCAGCTCTGCCCTGTGAGTTTGCAAGGTTCAGCCTCTATGGCTGCTTTCAGGGGTTGGAATCCAATGCCCATGGCTTTTCCATGCTCAGGATGCAAGTTACAGGTGGCTCTACCATTCTGGGGTCTGGAAGGCAGTGGCCCCCTTCCCAGTGCTTCACGAGGCAGTGCCCCGATTGACACTCTGTGTGAGGCTGCAACCCCACATTTCCCCTAAGCACTGCCCTAGTAGATGCTCTCTGGGGGAACTCTGCCCTTGAGGTAGGCTTCTGCCTGGACACCAGGCTTTCCAATATATCCTCTGAAATCTAGGTGGAAACTAGCAAGCCTTCTTCACTCTTGTATTCCGCCACTTGTAGGCTTAACATTTACTGGAAACCACCAAGGCTTATGACTTGAGCCTTCCAGAGGTGTAACCCGAGCTCTACCTGGGGCCGTTTGAGTCTTGGCTGTAGCATCAGCATCCAGGAGGTGGAGAATGGCCTTCCAAGGTGGCACAGGGCAGCAGTGCCCTGGATCTGGCCACTGAAACCATTCTGTCTTCTGGGCTTGTGATGAGAGGGGCTACATTGACATTTTTTTCCCATTGTCTTGGCTATTAGCACTTGACTCCCTTTTAATCATGCAAATCTCTCTAACAAGTGGTTGCTTTGCAGACCTCTTGAATTTCCTTGAAGACATTATTTCCTTCTTTACTTCATGGCCAGGCCACACATTTTCCAATTTTTTATGCTCTGCTTCCCTTTGAAATATAGGTTCCAACATTAAGTCATTCTTTTGCTCTTATCTGATTGTAGGCTGTTAGAAGTAGCCACACCACTTCTAGAACACTTTGCTGCTTAGAAATTTATTACACCAAATCCTAGGTCATCACTCTTAAGTTCAACCTTCCACAAAACTGTAAGGCATGGACAAAATGCAGTCAAGTTCTTTGCTGGGGTGTAACATGGGTGACCTTTGCTCCAGTCCCTGATAACCTCATTATTTCTATCTGAGACCTTGTCAGTCTGGCCTTCATTGTCCATATTTGTATCAGCCTTTTGTTACAACCACCTAACAAGTCTCTAAGAAGTTTCAAACTTTCCCTCATCTTCCTTTCTTCTTCTGAGTTCTTCAAATTCTTCCAATCTCTGCCTGTTACCCAGTTCTAAAGCTTCTTCTACATTTTCAAGTCTCTTCATGCAATGCCCTACTCTTAAGTACCGATTTTTTGTGCTAGTCCATTTGCATTTCTATAAAGGAATACCTGAAACTGGGTAATTTATAAATAATATAGGTTGATTTTGGCTGATGGTTCTGCAGGCTGTACAGGAAGCATGGCACCAGTGTCTGCTCCTAGTGATGGCCTCAGAAAGCTTACAATCATGGCAGAAGGCACAAAGGGAGCCAGTATGTCACATAGCAAGAGAAAGAGAAAGAGAGAGAGAGAGATAGGTGCCAGCCTCTTTCAAACAACCAGCTCCCACATGAACTCATTACTGCAAGAAGGGCATCAAGCCATTCATGAAACCCCCCATGACCCAAACCCCTCCCACCAGGCTCTACCTCCAAGATTAGGAATTACATTTAAACATGGGATTTGGAGATAACAAACATCCACACTATATCATCCATGATAGCTAGTGCATTGCCCTATCAATGACTTAAAAGCCTTCGGTTTAAAAGAAAATGAGACATTAGCCAAGCTTGTTGAGTTTCATACAAACTCATCTCATTTCCCTAATTTGACCAAGACCATTCTGTTTAGCCAGTACTTCTGATCTAACCAATCAAACTAGCTAAAAACAATAAAGAGAAATTTGTAAACTGTCCCCTAAGGCTGGGAAGTTGTTACCAATACCTAGAAAAGTTATGTTTATCTTATCTTTAAAGAATATAATTCTTGTTGATTTGAAGCATCATTTATTGATATTCTCAACTGTTTTGAAGAATCACTCAAGTTCTATCTATGACTCAGACTTTCCAAGTTTCTATCCACTCTGTGACACACACTATCAGGTGGGCACCTGAAAGTTTTGCAGAAAATAATAATGTAGATTTGGTTTTATTTTGAAGAAACACCTCAGAAAATCTATTCTTGACTAGAGTTGAGGGTAAAACGTACAATTTAAAGTGGTTTCAATCTTAGGATTTCATACTTGGTAGTAGGGTAGAGGGAGAAGTACCAAAGTCTCTATTTATTAAGTATATATTATTTGTTCATATGTCCTATGCTTATTCATTTAACAAATACACACCTAATAATCTAACATGCTGTATGTTTTAGTAGACAATTATAAACCCCACAAAGGAAAAGCTCTTAAAGGACCTTAATACAAACATATCATTATAATACAAAAAAAAAGAAAATGATAAAGCAATTGCTACTCTAGGACTTCTGCAGAAGGAAAACAAAACGACAAAAAAAAAATCAAGGTACACAACAAAAGAAGATAATGACAGGTACACACATAACATTACATTAGCACACACACATAGACACACATTCATCAAATATGTATTGCGTCCTTGCTACACATAGGAAACTATGCTGATAAAATACAAAAGGAGGCCGGGCATGGTGGCTTACGCCTGTAATCCAGCACTTTGGGAGGCTGAGGTGGGTGAATCACAAGGTCAGGAGATCAAGACCATCCTGGCTAACACGGAGAAACCCCATCTCTACTAAAAAAATACAAAAAAAATTAGCCGGGCATGGCGGTGGGTGTCTGTAGTCCCAGCTACTCAGGAGGCTGAGGCAGCAGAATGGCGTGAACCCGGGAGGCAGAGCTTGCAGCAAGCTGAGATCTTGCCACTGCACTCCAGCCTGGACAACAGAGCAACACTCCATCTCAAAAAAAAAAAAAAAAAAAAAAAAAAAAAAAAAAAAAAAAAAAAAAAAAAGAAAAGAGAAAAAAGACACAAAAGTAAGGAGACATGTTCCTATGCTCAGAAAACTTATAAGATGCTAAGAGAGATAATAGGCACTCTCAAAGTATTACAAACTGAAAAGAAAGAGAGCCAACAATTTCTAATAATGATAGCAAACACATATATAGTGGTTATTGTGTCAGAAACTGCTCTAAGCACTTTACAAATATTAATTCATATAAACTTCCCAAGCGTCCACTAAAGTAAATAATATTATTACACCATATTACAGAGGAGGAAACTGAGACATAGAAAACCTTGCCCAAGGTTGCGTAGCTAGAAAGTGGTAGAGTTGGGATTCTAAGCCAGGAAATGTGACTCCAGAGTCTATGCTACACATGGTGCTGCATGGTTATGTGTAAGGTAACTTCACCGGTTTTATATAGGAGCGAATAAAACTTAGAATTTGGCATTATAAAAAATATAAAAAATATAAAAAATATTATGAGACTTCAGATAAATGAGATATTATTTCTTGCTTTAGTGATAAAATAATGCCTTTCTGGACAAGGTAGTATTTGGAAATTACGGAGGATTTAGGCACGAAGTAATCAGGCAGGGACGGCCTTTAGGAGAGAGTAGGAGAGTTGGAAAAGCATCGGGTATATTAAGGAAATGAAGTTTTCCCAGTTTAGTTGGAATATAGTTGTGTGTAGGAGACTAACTCAAGATAAGTCTGGAAAGTAGAATCCCAAACTGTTAGAACTGGCAGATGCCCTAAACATCACATAGTGGATTCCTAGGTATTTTATTCTCTTTGAAGCAATTGTGAATGGAAGTTCATTCATGATTTGGCTCTCTGTTTGTCTGTTACTGGTGTATACGAATGCTTGTGATTTTTGCACATTAATTTTGTATCTTGAGACTTTGCTGAAGTTGCTTATCAGCTTAAGGAGATTTTTGGGCTGAGACGATGGGGTTTTCTAAATATACAATCATGTCATCTGCAAACAGGGACAATTTGACTTCTTCTTTTCCTAACTGAATACCCTTTATTTCTTTCTCTTGCCTGATTGCCCTAGTCAGAACATCCAACACTATGTTGAATAGGAGTGGTGAGAGAGGGCATCCCTGTCTTGTGCCAGTTTTTAAAGGGAATGTTTCCAGTTTTTGTACATTCAGTATGATATTGGCTATGGGTTTGTCATAAATAGCTCTTATGATTTTGAGATATGTTCCATCAATACCGAATTTATTGAGAGTTTTTAGCATGAAGGGCTGTTGAATTTTGTCAAAAGCCTTTTCTGCATCTATTGAGATAATCATGTGGTTTTGTCTTTGGTTCTGTTTATATGCTGGATTACGTTTATCGATTTGCATATGTTGAACCAGCCTTGCATCCCAGGGATGAAGCCCACTTGATCATGGTGGATAAGCTTTTTGACGTGCTGCTGAATCCGGTTTGCCAGTATTTTATTGAGGATTTTTGCATCGATGTGGGATATTGGTCTAAAATTCTCTTTTTTTGTTGTGTCTCTCCCAGGCTTTGGTATCAGTGTGTCTGGAATTGGTGGGTTCTTGGTCTCACTGACTTCAAGAATGAAACTGTGGACCCTCACGGTGAGTGTTACAGTTCTTAAAGTTGGTGTGTCCGGAGTTTGTTCCTTCAGACGTTCAGATGTTGAGTGTTACAGCTCTTAAAGGCAGCGTGTCTGGAGTTGTTCATTCTTCCCGGTGGGTTTGTTGTCTCGTTGGCTTCAGTAGTGAAGCTGCAGACCTTCGCGGCAGCGTGGACCCAAAGAGTGAGCAGCAGCAAGATTTATTACAAAGAGCAAAAGAACAAGGGGACCCAAACGGGTTGGCACTGCTGGCTCTGGCAGCCTGCTTTTATTCTCTTATCTGGCCCCACCCACATCCTGCTGATTGGTCCATTTTAAAGAGAGTTGATTGGTCCACTTTACAGAGCGCTGATTGGTCTGTTTTGACAGAGTGCTGATTGGTGCATTTACAATCCTTGAGCTAGACACAGTCACCAAGTGCTAGTTAGATAGATACAGAGTTAGCTAGATAGGGAGTACCAGTCACCAAGTGCTAGTTAGCTAGATACAGAGTTAGCTAGATAGGGAGTACCAACTGGTGCATTTACAAACCTTGAGCTAGACACAGAGTCACAGAGTGCTAGTCCTCCAAGTCTCCACTAGGTTAGCTAGATACAGAGTACCAATTGGTGTATTTACAAACCCTGAGCTAGACACAGAGTGCTGATTGGTGCACATACGATCCTCCAGCTGGATATAAAAGTTCTCCAAGTCCACATCCAGTTCAGGAGCCCAACTGGCTTCACCCAGTTGATCCTGCACTGGGGCTGCAGGCAGAGCTGCCTGCCAGTCCCGAGCTGTGCCTGCACTCCTCAGCCCTTGGGCTGTGGAGGGGACCGGCTGCCACTGAGCAGGGGGCAGCACCCATCCGGGAGGCTCAGGCCGTGTGGGAGCCCACTGCAGGGGGAATAGCTCAGACATGGCAGGCTGAAGGTCCCAAGCCCTGCCCTGTGGGGAAGCAACTAAGGCCCGGGGAGAATTTTGAGTGCAGCGCTGGCGGGCTGGCACTGCTGGGGGACCCGACACAACCTCCACAGCTGCTGGCCCCCGTGCTAAGCCCCTCACTTCCCTGGGCCCTTGGTGCCAGCAGGAGGCAGCTCCGTGTGCAGGGCCCGCCGAGCCCATGCCCACTTGAACTCACACCGGCCTGTAAGCACAGCCTGGGTTCCCACCTGCACCTCTCCCTCCACACCTCCCCACAAGCAGAGGGAGGAGGCTCCAGCCTCAGCTAGCTCGAAGAGGGGCTCCCACAGTGGCTTGGTGGGCTGTAGGGTTCCTCAAGTGCCACCAGAGTGGAAGAGTGGAAGCCAAGGCCAGAGGCCAAGGAGGCGCTGAGACTGAGGGCTGCTAGCACATTGTCACCTCTCATCAGGATGATGTTGGCCTCATAAAATGAGTTATGGAGGATTCCCTCTTTTTCTATTGATTGGAATAGTTTCAGAAGGAATGGTACCAGCTCCTCCTTGTACCTTTGGTAGAATTCAGCTGTGAATCTGTCTAGTCCTGGACTTTTTTCGGTTGGTAGGCTATTAATTATTGCCTCAATTTCAGAGCCTGCTAATTGGTCTATTCAGGGATTCACTTTCTTCCTGGTTTAGTCTTGGGAGAGTGTATGTGTCCAAGAATTTATTCAATTCTTCTAGGTTTTCTAGTTTATTTGCATAGGGGTGTTTATAGTATTATCTGATGGTAGTTTCTATTTCTGTGCGGTCAGGGGTGATATCCCCTTTATCATTTTTTATTGCATCTGTTTGATTCTTCTCTCTTTTCTTCTGTATTACTCTTGCTAGTGGTCTATCAATTTCGTTGATCTTTTCAAAACACCAGCTCCTGGATTCGTTGATTTTTTGAAGGGTTTTTTGTGTCTCCGTCTCCTTCAGTTCTGCTCTGATCTTAGTTATTTCTTACCTTCTGCTAGCTTTCGAATGTGTTTGCTCTTGCTTCTCTAGTTCTTTTAATTGTGATGTTAGAGAGTCAATTTTAGATCTTTCCTGCTTTATCTTGGGGGCATTTAGTGCTATAAATTTCCCTCTACATACTGCTTTCAATGTGTCCCAGAGTTTCTGGTATGTTGTATCTGTGTTCTCATTGGTTTCAAAGAACATCTTTATGTCTGCCTTAATTTCGTTATGTACCCAGTAGTCATTCAGGAGCAGGTTGTTCAGTTTCCATGTAGTTGAGCGGTTTTGAGTGAGTTTCTTAATACTGAGTTCTAGTTTGATTGCAATGTGGTCTGAGAGACAGTTTGTTATAATTTCTGTTCTTTTACATTTGCTGAGGAGTGCTTTACTTCCAACTATGTGGTCAATTTTGGAATAAGTGTGATGTGGTGCTGAGAAGAATGTATATTCTGTTAATTTGGTGTGGAGAGTTCAGTAGATGTCTATAATATCTGCTTGGTGCAGAGTTGAGTTCAATTCCTGGATGTCCTTGTTAACTTTCTGTCTCGTTGATCTGTCTAATGTTGATGGTGGGATATTAAAGTCTCCCATTATTACTGTGTGGGAGTCTAAGTCTCTTTGTAAGTCTCTAAGGACTTGCCTTATGAATCTGGGTGCTCCTGTATTGGGTGCATATATATTTAGGATAGTTATTCTTCTTGTTGAATTGATCCTTTTACCATTATGTAATGGTCTTCTTTGTCTCTTTTGATCTTTGTTGGTTTAAAGTCTGTTTTATCAGAGACTAGTATTGCAACCCCTGCCTTTTTTTTGTTTTCCATTTGCTTGGTAGATCTTCCTCCGTCCCTTTATTTTGAGCCTATGTGTGTCTCTGCACATGAGATGGATCTCCTGAATACAGCAAACTGATGGGTCTTGACTCTTTATCCAATTTGCCAGTCTGTGTCTTTTAATTGGACCATTTAGCCCATTTACATTTAAGGTTAATATTGTTATGTGTGAACTTGATCCTGTCATTATGATATTACCTGGTTATTTTGCTCGCTAGTTGATGCAGTTTCTTCCTAGCATCAGTGGTCTTTGCATTTTGGCATGTTTTTGCAATGGCTGGTACTAGTTGTTCCCTTCCATGTTTAGTGCTTCCTTCAGGATCTCTTGTAGGGCAGGCCTGGTGGTGAGGAAATCTCTCAGCATTTGCTTGTCTGTAAAGGATTTTATTTCTCCTTCACTTATGAAACTTAGTTTGACTGGATATGAAATTTTGGGTTGAAAATTCTTTTCTTTAAGAATGTTGAATATTGGCACCCACTCTCTTCTGGCTTGTAGAGTTTCTGCCGAGAGATCTGCTGTTAGTCTGATGGGCTTCCCTTTGAGGGTAACCCGGCCTTTCTCTCTGGCTGCCCTTAAGATTTTTTCCTTCATTTCAACTTTGGTGAATCTGACAATTATGTGTCTTGGAGTTGCTCTTCTTGAGGAGTATCTTTGTGGCATTCTCTGTATTTCCTGAATTTGAACTTTGGCCTGCCTTGCTAGGTTGGGGAAGTTCTCCTCCTGGATAATATCCTGTAGAGTGTTTTCCAACTTGGTTCCATTCTCCTCGTCACTTTCAGGTACACCAATCAGACATCAATTTGGTCTTTTCACATAATCCCATATTTCTTGGAGGCTTTGTTCATTTCTTTTTACTCTTTTTTCTCTAAACTTCTCTTCTCTCTTCATTTAATTCATTTGATCTTCAATCACTGATACTCTTTCTTCCAGTTGATCGAGTTGGTTACTGAAGCTTGTGCATTTGTCAGGTAGTTCTTGTGTCATGGTTTTCATCTCTATCAGGTCGTTTATGGACTTCTCTGCATTGGTTATTCTAGTTATCCATTCATCAAATCTTTTTTCAAGGTTTTTAGTTTCTTTGTGCTAGGTTTGTAGTTCCTCCTTTAGCTCTGACAAGTTTGATCGACTGAAGCCTTCTTCTCTCAACTCGTCAAAGTCATTCTCTGTCCAGCTTTGTTCCATTGCTGGTGAGGAGCTGCGTTCCTTTGGAGGGGGAGAAGCGCTCTGATTTTTTGAATTTCGAGCTTTTCTGCACTGCTTTTTCCCCATCTTTGTGGTTTTATCTACCTTTGGTTTTTGATGATGGTGATGTACTGATGGGGTTTTGGTGTGGATGTCCTTTCTGTTTGTTAGTTTTCCTTCTAACAGTCAGGACCCTCAGCTGCAGGTCTGTTGGAGTTTGCTTGAGGTCCACTCCAGTTAGGCTACTCCCAGTTAGGCTCTCCCAGTTAGGCTACTAGGTGGTCAGGGACCCACTTGAGCAGGCAGTCTGTCTGTTCTCAGATCTTAACCTCCATGCTGTGCTGATGCTGGGAGAACTGCTACTCTCTTCAAAGCTGTCAGACAGGGACATTTAAATCTGCAGAGATTTCTGCTACCTTTTGTTTGGCTTTGACCTGTCCCCAGAGATGGAGTCTACAGAGGCAGGCAGGCCTCCTTGAGCTGCGGTGGGCTCCACCCAGTTCGAGCTTCCCTGCAGCTTTGTTTACCTACTCAAGCCTCAGCAATGGTGGGCGCCCCTCCCCCAGCCTCACTGCTGCCTTTTCAGTTAGATCTCAGACTGCTGTACTAGCAATGAGGGAGGCTCTGTGGGCATGGGACCCTCCGAGCCATGCACGGGATATAATCTCCTGTAGTGCCGTTTGCTAATATCCTTGGTAAAGCGCAGTATTAGAGTGACCCGATTTTCCAAGTGTGGTGTGTCAAGGTTTCTCTTGGCTAGGAAAAGGAATTCCCTTCCCTGTTGCGCTTCCCGGGTGAGGTGATGCCTGGCCCTACTTAGGCTCTTGCTGGTTGGGCTGCACTCACTGCCCTGCACCGACTGTCCGACACGTCCCAGTGAGATGAACCTGGGACCTCAGTTGGAAATGCAGAAATCACCCGTCTTCTGTGTCACTCACGCGGGGAGCTGGAGGCTGGAGCTGTTCCTATTCTGCCATCTTGGCACCCCCTCAGCTTTCTATTCTTTCCCTTTCTCCTCTTTCTCTTCTTCTTCTTCTATCAAATGGAAAGGTGAGGAAAGGCAGATTTTGGCCCATTGCACTCTCACCTGCAGTGTGCTCCTCCTGTCCAGGATACCCATTTCTTGGCCTGAAGGTTTCTAAGACTTTGGGTCTTAGAAGGTTTGTGTCAGGACAGAAGTACCAGAATGTCTACTCAACCCCCAGAAAAGCCATCAAAAAATGATGGAAGAAATTTGGTGTAATCATTCCTCCCTGGACACACAATAAGGTTCCTCTGAGGCAGCTCCCAGACTGGTTCCTGGGGCTTCCCATAGGATTACTCTTTGGTCTGCTCCATTGTAGTAACCCCTGGCTGCTCTCCCTCCCCTTTCCTGTCTCACTTCTCACTCCCCTGATGGCTTTTCAAATAAACTACCAGTGTGTGAATCTTTGTCTCAGTGTCTTCTTTTGGAGGATCCTACACTAAGAGGGAATGGGTTCATAAATGATGGAACCAGGTTCTAGAAAATCAGGGAGGAATGAAAATAGACGCATAGACTGAGGGACTACTCCAGGGGAAGAGGAAGGATGTTTCACAGAGTTGGAAAGAGCAGTCTATTGATGGCCAAGCTGGCTGCCTTGCCTATGTCATCCTGCCCTCTCTGAGTTTTTCTTTTTTTTATTCCTGGCCTAACCAACATAATCTCAGAATTCTCATTAGCAGGTTTACTGGAAAATCCTGTATGGCAAGACTGTTGGGCTGTCCTTTCCTTTCCAAGGCTGATGATATCTCTGGCTTTCTTGATAGCTGACTGAGGAGGAGAAAGCCACCAGTGCTAACATGCACTGTGATTCTGGGAACAAGGGTATTCCCAAAGCACAGAGACACCAATAACTGTCATTTTCAGAATTACTGTGATGGTGTTGGTGGTGAAGGTAACACAGAATAGTTGCCTGCATATTTAAAGGACAGTGAGTTCTCTGAAACCATGGAGATAGGCCTGGGCCAGGAATAGTCTTTTTTCCTGAAACGACATGAGCTTTGCCAACAAAAGCACAGAACTCTGGTAGCTTAGCCTTATTCTTGCACCAAAACCAAATTACCTTTATGTTTAAAAAGTCAGTAACTGGAAAGTTGTTGTTTTCTGCCAATTTGTGATTTTAACCAATTTGTTTTGGTTTGTAAAGAAAGGGGTGGAAGGATACATAGTAAGGCTGGTCTTTGGCTCTTTGCCTGCTGGTGTTTGGCTCCTTGCCTGTTGATGTTTTATGTATCCTTCCTCTAATTAGATGTTCTTTATGCTACAAGGAAGAATCCCAGAGAGGAGGCTGTGCATGAGGTGGGGTGGGGGGTGCATCGGGGGAAGGTGTCCTTAGTAGACTCCTGTGAAAATATCTTTTAAAAGTCTAGAGAACAAGGAGAGCAAAGCTGACTAACATTCTAAAGGACCTCCTGTCATTCTAGGTAAACAGAAACATCCAGATTTCAATAAAGATTAAGATGAGACTTTCTGATGAGATTTGATATCGTCAAGATCACCTTCATGGCCAGATAACAATAAAACTCTTTTCTTGCAGTAAACTAACTAGGCTACACCAATAATGTGAGAAATAGTTTCCAAAAACAAATAAAAATACTAAAATATAAATTAATATTTACAAAGAACTGCAACCAAATGACCATTAAACAAATACTTTCTGAAGAAAAGGTGTAAATGAATCAAAACATAAAAATTATAAAACAGTCTCATGATATACATAAATTACCTTTATGTTTAAAAAATCAGTAACTGGAAAGTTGTTATTTTCTGCCAATTTGTGATTTTAACCAATTTGTTTTGGTTTGTAAATGAAGGGGTAGAAGGATACATAGCAAACTGATAATATTGTCCACTTCAGGGAAAGGATCAGCAAGGGAGACAATATTTTATTCACTTGCATTGGTTTTCAGTCAATTTTTTATTTTAACCAATTTGAGCAACTCAGTTGGATGGAGAAATTTTAGCTGTAAAATCAATAGAAGAAAGTTGCTCATTTTCCCAAATGTTGATACAAGATCAAAAGACTTTCACGTGCATTATTTCCAAAATGACTCAGTGAAATACAGAAGTAAAGACCTTAGAGCTGATGACTGACTGGTAGAAGGGGGTTTTCATTCTCTTATTTGGTGTAGCATGCCTTTGGATGTCCCTGTGTTTTAGGGCAGTATAAACAGTATTGATATATGATGACCTGGCTGTTGAACAAAAAGGGCCTGAGATATGAGCAATTGTGTGGTGAAGAGGTATTCGCCAAAGACAAGCTTTTCAAGGTGATTTCCTGCCAAGAATCCTATCATGCCTGAATGAACAATGCAAGTGGTGACTGTCTTACAAGCTTCAGCACAAAATATTTTGGTACCACAGTCTGTGGGTTGTTCACCTGAAGGACAGTAGCAAGGTAAGTCATAATAAAGCACTCTAGTGAAAAAGGAAGTGTCCACACAAGCCAAAGAGCAGATATGGGGTGTGTCAACAACACTGTCATATGATGTGTGTTCCAAATTTCCTTGATGGAAACACAGATGCAAAGATATTAACCGAGAGAGAGAGAGAGAAAGAGAGAGAAAAAGAAAGAGCGTGAGAGAGTGCGCGAAAGCCAGCTGAAACATTTTTATAGATCATTATGATATTAGTTCCCCAGACTCAATACCACCAAAACTAGAAAAGGAAACCTGATCAAATTCTTTGCAAATTCTGAGTCATGAGAAACTTGTGAATAGTACTGTACATTTCAGATTACTAAACTAGAGCTCATCGGAGGATTTATATGACTGGTTACTGGTGAAAAGATCAGAGAATGTCCTTTCATCCATCAGTACTAACTGAAAAAGTAGTCGATTTTTTATAAGCAAAGGCAACAGGCTGAGCCATGTGTATTTCCTGAGGTGTTGCTTTGACATTTGAAAGTGAAACTCCACACTAGAAGCTTAGATGCGTCCGGTGAAAAACAATCTGTGAGCTGTGAAACTGCATAACAATTCTGTGGATCATTCAGTAAAGTCATTTCTTCCTCTGGTTTCCTTTAGCAATAGTGCTATGATATTGACAAACTTGCTCTATTTGCGTGTTTTCTTTCTATTTTCTATTCTTTTGAGTGTTAATGAATTAAGGTGTCTATGAAATTGAACTTTTGGTGATAGAAATATAATTATTATAAGTTTTATATTTACTAAAACTCTCTGCTTACTAAAATTTATGAAGGTAATGTATGCTTGGTGTAAGTCAAACAAATACAAGTGAAGAAAATATTGTCTCCCTTGCTGATCCTTTCCCTGAAGTGGACAATATTATCAGTTTGCTATGTATCCTTCCACACCTTTCTTTATGTCTATAAAATGTATGTGGATTAATCTGCAAAAATGGCAAAGCATTCTTCTCATCCCTGTAGCATCTCCTTTTTGTAGTGCAGCTTGACAGCTCCTTCCACCAAGGAGAGGAGTCTATTTCTTCACCCTTTGAACCTGGGCTTGGCAGGGATGAATTCCTTTATATCATTGGGACATGACAAACAAAAATGGTGACAAATGTGACATTGGGACAACAAATATGACGAAAACCGCTTGCCTTGGTGCTTGTCATAATCACCATGGGAATTCTATTGCATTCATAGTTATGCGTACAGCCCTCTAAATAATAAAATACAGTAATGTGTTTAAAAGGATTTCTGAAGTCATTGGTTTGAAGGAATAGATCTTGTGTGAAGTGTTGTGGGATCTTAGGATATATATGCAATAAAATCTCTGAAATCTTTAGCTATTCGCCTGTAAATATATGCTGTATTTTTAAGAGGACAAGAATCGTTATACGAGTCATGTAAGAATATATTATCCTTTTCCTTTAAAGGCTTTTGAATATAGCAGAAAAGATGAAGGTATTACAACACTTGATTTTCATCTTTTTATACTCTAGTCTCCATTTCAGCCAGTGCTCCATTCCCACAAATTTCCAAGGTTCCCATGCTTGCTTGGTCTTCTCATCTTGTAAGGACTATATTACGAGAGTGATCTGATAAATTAATTTACACTAACATGACAGGATTTTATTGGTTATTCTTTTGATGTTTATAATTGTCTTTTAAAAGAAACCTGGAGAGAGACTAACTAGGGCTTAGTTGAAAGGCATGAAATGATAATCATAGAACTTTAGGCCATAAATATCTGAATGTTGAAAGCTTACACACAATTTCTTCCACCTGTCAGCCTACCCTTAATACCTTCTTAGATAAAACAGTATTATTCCTTACTCCAGGATTAAATTATACGTGATTTGAGATAGAATTTTTTTATTTTATTAACAGAGGTGATAAAAGAGTAGAAGAAATTGTAGTAATACATTTATAATCAGAACTAGGATATTGATCACTAATGTAGTCAAAATAATTTTTTCATAACTGTCAGGAGAGGGAAAACTAACACATGCCTCAACACAAATACTATATACAAATTGTTTAGTATATTGAAGTACTAGAACCAATCAGATCATATTTCAAGATGTATGCAAAATTACAATAGCATTAGCTTATTAGTAACAACATTCACAAGACAGTTACTTCATTGCAACTCACCTTAAGCATGGTCAGCTATTATGCATGTATAAATGCTTAGGGACCAGTAGTGTTACAGTTACAATTAAGATGATTGATTAATTGATTGATTGATACATAGAGAGATAAATAGGACATAGACTCCAGTGAGCTTTATGTATATTCCACTTAAGCCACATAGTCCAATGACCATGTGGTCATTTGGACCTTGATATCATCCACCTGAAATCTCTCCTGAAGTCTTTTTTAAATTTTTGTGGGTACATAGTAAGTATATATATTTATGCAGTATATGAGATATTTTGATACAAGTGTAGAATGCATATTAATCACATTAGGGTAAATGGGGTATCCATCAGCTGAAACATTTCTCCTTTCTTTGTGTTACAAACAATCCAATTATATTCTCTTAGTTATTTAAAAATGTACAATGGATTATTGTTGAATGTAGTCATCCTGCTGTGCTATTAAATACTAGATCTTATTTATTCTATCTAACTATATTTTTGTACCCATTAACCATCCCCACTTCCCCCACCCATGAAATCTTAAATTCAAACATTCTGCTCTCTGATCATAGACTGCAATCCTTCAATCCTGTAACTCTGTCACTTCTACTATTCTCATATCTTATCAAAACTGCTAGTCTTTTTTTTTCTTTCTTTCTTTCAGTAGAGATAGGGTTTCAGCATGTTGTCCAGGATGGTCTCGATCTCCTGACCTCATGATCCGACCACCTCGGCCTCCCAAAGTGCTGGGATTACAGGTGTGAGCCACCATGCCTGACTAAGACTGCTAGTCTTTTGATCTCTCCTGGTCACCAAGTATTCAGCCTCTTCCTGTCCTTCCTGTCTTTCTCTATTCAGCCTAAACTACATGATTCATAACTTTCTCTATTCAGCCTAACTACATGATTCATTACTTAGCTATTGACCTTCCACCATGCCAGCCTGAAAAGATTCAAACTAGTTAAAATATGTATTGTTTCGGTCCAACTATTTTCTCTCTATACTTTAGGGCCATTATAGGGTCTTCAACCTTAACTTGGCCCTCCTTGCTGCTCATCAGTCAAATATTTCATCAGTTCTAGCTCCTGTTTCTAACAGTGGCAATTTCAGAGCTCATGCACTCTCCACAAGCCTCTTATCTGAAAGAACTCTCCCACAATCTCAACAAAGAAAGTTTCTCACCTTTTACTTTACCAAAAAAGTAGTCTTCAGGTAGGAACTTATCATCATGAAACCCCACCTGCAGTCTTACTGTATATATTTTTGCTTTCGTCCTTTGGAATCCAATGAAAGACATATTCCTCTTTGTGTTTTCACCTGTGTTCTCCATTCTGTTCTATTCCTGCCTTTTCAGGAAACTGATATCATCAAAAATTACACCTCCTTAGCCTTATCTTGGTTCCTATTATGGTTCTTGAAGTACCTCCAAGGAGCTCAGGTCTTCTAAAACATCTTTTAAAAATTATGGAATTTTGTAGATGAATGTCTGGATTTATTCTTGTAAAGTTAGGTTGGGTCCAGAAGAGGCCTAAGTCATACATACAAACCCCTTATATCTCATTAGCTTTATTTATTTTATAGTCATAGGCTATATCCTTAAACTCAGGTTTTTATGAATAAAATTGGAACAAAAGTGATAGAACTAGAGGATGCAGCCACCTCAACATAAACCAGTAGTAATCCAATTATGAAAAACCTCATGTTCTTTGTAGGTGGACAGAATATCTCAACTTTTGTAAAATACTTTTGGAGTGCCTAAAATGCTTTTGGCTTTAAAGATATCATGATAAAGAGGGAAGATAATGTGTTTTATCTTCTATTCCTCTGGTCACATTATGTAAGAAGGCTGTTTTTATAATATGTTTTAATATTATGTCCAAGCACCAAAGTTTCAGTAAGTCTATATTTTTGTCTCTTTGATAACACCCACACTTAAATGTCTACATTTTCCACATTTTCTGTGGATTCTTTATTTACCTCTTTTATCAGTGACACCACTTCCTTTGAAACCCCCTCAAGTGGAAGAACTCATTCCATCACAGCTCCTTCTTTTGAGTCTGGGACATTGGGCCTGCACTCTTTGCCTACCCACACATTCTTTCTGACTATGCGTTTAGCTTGACAGCCTTTATCTTACTGACAGGCATGCCTTCTAACCTACCAGCCTTTTCTCATCAGCTTCACACAGCAGTGGTTTCGTACCCGATGAGATGTAATATATGATTATTAGCAATAGAATGTTCTCTATTTTCTCACCCTCTTTTTTGTCATTTTCTCAATCAAAGTTTACTCCCCAGAATAGATGTAGAATCTAATTACTGGTCTACAATGAGTCCTCAACATCCCATCTTATTCTTTATCCTGATGGTTTATCCAATGCCATCACAGTTACTTTATCTTTCTTCTACAATTATCCCTTCCTGTCCACTTCAGCAACACCCTGATTTTTATAAATGTCCTGGACTTGGTCAGTACCTGGAAGAGTGTGCACTTTGAAGTCTTTAACTCTGAAATGTTTCTTTTGGCCACAACTTTTTATTCTTCTATATTTCTCTCTCCCTGACATGCATTAAACCCTGTGACTGAAATAATTTTGAATTCTAGCTTCCTTAATCTAGTTTATTAGGTTTATTTGCCCAGGTCCATTACTGACTCCACTTGCCTTAACTTTCAAATACACTATCTCCATATCCTGCAATTTTTCTCATCTCCTTATTACTCTGCCAAATGAAAACATCCAGTTTATAACTTAATATTCTGATTATTCTACTTTTGATTTAGGTTTCCTATAACCTTCTGGAAAAAAGTTCATGATGCTGATGATAAATTTAATTACAAATGTATAACTTCTAATTTCAGTCAACCTTTCTCAACCATTCCTTTATACTTTCCATCAGTGTCTGTTTTTATTCCCCATCAAACTTTGGTTTTTGTTGTTGTTGTTTGTTTGTTTTTTGTCTTGTTTTGTTTTTGAGATGGAGTTTTGTTCTTGTTGCCCAGGCCAGAGTGCAATGAATGGCGCAATCTCAGCTTACCGCAACCTTCATCTCCTGGGTTCAAGCGATTCTCCTGCCTCAGCCTCCCAGGTAACTGGGATTATAGGCATGTGTCACCACATGGCTAATTTTGTATTTTTTTTTTCTTTTTTAATTACACTTTAAGTTCTCGGGTACATGTGCACAAAGTGCAGGTTTGTTACATATGTATACATGTGCCTTATTGGAGTGCTGCACCCATTAACTCGTCATTTACATTAGGTGTATCTCCTAATGCTATCCCTTCCCCCGCTCACCACCCCACAACTGGCCCCAGTGTGTGATGTTCCCCTTTCTGTGTCCAAGTGTTCTCATTGTTCAATTCCCACCTATGACTGAGAACATGTGGTGTTTGGTTTACTGTTCTTGCAATAGTTTGCTGAGAATGATGGCTTCCAGCTGCATCTATGTCTCTACAAAGGACATGAACTCATCCTTTTTCATGGCTGCATAGTATTCCACGGTGCATATGTGCCACATTTTCTTAAACCAGTCTGTCATTGATGGACATTCGGGTTGGTTCCAAGTCTTTGCTATTGTGAATAGTGCCACAGTAAACATAGGTGTGCATGTGTCTTCATAGCAGTATGATTTATAATCCTTTGGGTGTATACCCAGTAATGAGATGGCTGGGCCAAATGGTATTTCTAGTTCTAGATCCTTGAGGAATCATCACACGTCTTCCACAATGGTTGAACTAGTTTACAGTCCCACCAACAGTGTAAAAGTGTTGTTATTTCTCCACATCCTCTCCAGCACCTGTTGTTTCCTGACTTTTTAATGATCGCCATTCTAACTGATGTGAGATGGTATCTCATTGTGGTTTTGATTTGCATTTCTCTGATGGCTAGTGATGATGAGCATTTTCTCATGTGTCCGTTGGCTGCATAAATGTCTTCTTTTGAGAAGGGTCTGTTCATATCCTTTGCCCACTTTTTGATGGGGTTGTTTTTTTTCTTGTAAATTTGTTTGAGTTCCTTATAGTTTCTGGATATTAGCCCTTTGTCAGATGAGTAGATTGCAAACATTTTCTCCCATTCTGTAGGTTGCCTGTTCACTCTGATGGTAGTTTCTTTTGCTGTGCAGAAGCTCTTTAGTTTAATGAGATCCCATTTGTCAATTTTGGCTTTTGTTGCCATTGCTTTTGGTGTTTTAGAATGAAGTCCTTGCCTATGCCTATGTCCTGAATGGTATTGCCTAGGTTTTCTTCTAGGGTTTTTATGGTTTTAGGTCTAACATTTAAGTCTCTAATCCATCTTGAATTAATTTTTGTAAGAGGTATAAGGAAGGGATCCAGTTTCAGCTTTCTACTTATGACTAGCCAGTTTTCCCAGCACCATTTATTAAATAGGGAATCCTTTCCCCATGTCTTGTTTTTGTCCGGTTTGTCAAAGATCAAATGGCTGTAGATGTGTGGTATTATTTCTGAGGACTCTGTTCTGTTCCATTGGTCTATATCTCTGTTTTGGTACCAGTACCATGCTGTTTTGGTTACTGTAGCCTTGTAGTATAGTTTGAAGTCAGGTAGCATGATGCCTCCAGCTTTGTTCTTTTGGCTTAGGATTGTCTTGGCAATGTAGGCTCTTTTTTGGTTCCATATGAACTTTAAAGCAGTTTTTTCCAATTCTGTGAAGAAAGTCATTGGTAGCTTGATGGGGATGGCATTGAATCTACTAATGACCTTGGGCAGTATGGCCATTTTCATGATACTGATTCTTCCTATCCATGAGCATGGAATGTTCTTCCATTTGTTTGTGTCCTCTTTTATTTCATTGAGCAGTGGTTTGTAGTTCTCTTTGAAGAGGTGCTTCACATCCCTTGTAAGTTGGATTCCTAGGTATTTTATTCTCTTTGAAGCAATTGTGAATGGGAGTTCATTCATGATTTGGCTCTCTGTTTGTCTGTTATTGGTGTATAAGAATTCTTGTGACTTTTGCACATTGATTTTGTATCCTGAGACTTTGCTGAAGTTGCTTATCAACTTGAGGAGATTTTGGGCTGAGATGATGGGGTTTTCCAAATATACAATCATGTCATCTGCAAACAGGGACAATTTGACTTCCTCTTTTCCTAATTGAATACCCTTTATTTCTTTCTCATGCCTGAATCCCCTGGCCAGAACTTTCAACATTATCTTGACTAGGAGTGGTGAGAGAAGGCATACCTATCTTGTTCCAGTTTTCAAGGGGAATGCTTCCAGTTTTTGCCCATTCAGTCTGATATTGGCTGTGGGTTTGTCATAAATAGCTCTTATTATTTTGAGATACGTTCCATCAATACCGAATTTACTGAGAGTTTTTAGCATGAAGGGCTGTTGAATTTTGTCAAAGGCCTTTTCTGCATCTATTGAGATAATCATGTGGTTTTGTCTTTGGTTCTGTTTATATGCTGGATTATGTTTATTGATTTGCATATGTTGAACCAGCCTTGTATCCCAGGGATGAAGCCCACTTGATCATGGTGGATAAGATTTTTGATGTGCTGCTGGATTCAGTTTGCCAGTATTTTATTATTTTTGTATTTTTATTTTTGTATTTTTATTTTTCATTTTTTAATAGAGACGGGGTTTCTCCATGTTGGTCAGGCTGGTCTAGAACTCCTGACCTCAAGTGATCTACCCACCTCGACCTTCAGCAGATGACCCAGTTCTTATTTTATAGAGAAAAGAAATACTATCACGTAAAACTGCTCTCATATCATACCTATACTGTATCTTCACCCATTTTTTTTTTCTCTTCCCAAAGTGAAAAAAATATTTTTTTCTTAATTGCTAGGTTAATGCTTCTGCTTATGTTTTTGGACTCATCTCCTCTTGAATCCTCAGGGACTGTGCCTTATTAATCAGTTTCATTCTTTGTTTCTCCATTTTTTTTTCTTTTTTTGTCTTTTTCTGCCTAGGTTTCAAACACTCAGCCACAGGCATGTTTATTATTTCCCCTTTCTGAAAAACTCTGCACTGCCCAACTTCCTTCTCTTTACCACCCCATTTAATGAACTAATGTCTTACCACCTCCACTCCTCTACCTTTTACACATTATTGTCCACTAAATTTGACTTCTGCCTTTTGTGTTCTGGCCTCCACAAAGGTTAACAGTGAAAAAAATCCTATCTCCCAAATCTCATGACTTCTTTGCTGTTCTTATTTTTCTTATTATTTCTTTGAAACTTGCATGGTGTTTAACAATATTGACCGCTTCTTCTTTCTTGAAACTTGCTCCCCCTTCTACTTCAAGACAGAATCTGTTCTCTCTTCTTCTCTTCCTGTCTCCTTTACTCATTCTCTCAATTACTTCTACTTTTCTCTTAACTGTTATTTATCAACACTCCAACTTCTGTTCTCTTCTTGCTCCTCACTCTTTTACTGAGTGTTTGTGCCAATTATCTCTTCATTTCTCACCTCTATGCCCTAAAATCTGCCTTTTACCTTTATTCTAGAGTTCTAACCACTCCTAGACCTCTCTCCCTGTTGTCCTGCTCCTGCAGATATATATACCCCAGTTCTAATGTAGAACTTATTCATTCTTCTCTGCTTCTCCCTATAACTCAACTCCCCAGTGAAACCAAAACAGTCCTGGTCCTCTTATTGAATTCTCTTTCTCTATTACTATTCCCCCATTTCCTCCATCATCCAAGTTGGAAATTTTGGAATCACCTTGATGACTTCTCCTCCTTCAGTTGGGCAGGTCTGCTCAATTCTATCACCAAAACGTTTTTTCATTTGACATGGCTCTCTACTTCCCCTCTGATCCTCCTCATCAAGGCATCCCCCAGCTCTTTCACAGGCTTGTAGGTGGCATCTGTGAGTCCTGGCTGTCTTCACTCTAGATCTCCCTCACTCCTACCCTCAAGTTATACTTCTCCCCAGCATGACCCAAACAATGCTCAGTTACTGTGTGCTGAAGAAAAATTTTAACTGAATAGGAAGACTTATTTTCTTCCATTAATAAATAAGTTACTGATGTGCAGGTGGCACATGGTTTTATTGAAATTATTAACTTTTCAAATATTTTTAGACTTCTGGAATTAATGGAGCATTCATTACTTTGATGTCTACAAGTGTAAAATAAAGATACTTTAATATGAGTAAATTAAATTCTAATTTAAATTCTAAAATCATCTTCAATTTTGATTGATCATGATCATTTATCAGTCCTTTCTTCCATCAGAATTTTCCTAGCCACTTTTAAAAAAGGAAGGAAAAGCAAGAGAAACGTACCAACCACAAACTAGGTCAAGGATGAAGAGCTAACTCTTCTGAATTATCTGTCTTGAAAAGCTTTAAGATATCACAACATTCTTATTTGTTCTTCCCTTCTTGTTGTAGAGACTTGGAATTGTGTCCTTGGTTATAGAAACCTTAGGGAGTAAAGTGTAAATTAATTTAGAAATGAATTCTAGTCAATTTTGCTACCAATTAAATTCTAATTGAGACAAAGTATTGAGAAATTGGCTAAATAAGTAAGTCGAAGGACTTGGTGTTTTAAGTGGTTGCTAATTACATAAGAATCATTCACTATTAGTGTCAGTGATTAAGAGTTAACAGTGACGCTTCTAAGTTTTGACTTTGATAGGTAGTCTGAATAATAAATCAAAGCACTAGAGTTATTGTAGTGGTGGCAAATTTTTCTAAAAGCATATTTTAGATGTCAAAAAAACCCATGACTGTTTAACAATAAATTAATTAATTGTGGAATCAATAAAATTCAATGGTTTTGACTTTGAATTTTCTACAGAATCAGGTAATAGTCAGCATTCTATACTGTTGCATCACCTTAGATCACAATAAAATTGAGGCAAAGAACATAGTGAAAGGCGAGTTTTATTTTGAATGAGAATGAGGATATTTAACATCTAGACTTGGAACTGACTATACCAACTTGATTATGTTCATTAATGCAGGTTTGTTGATGTACGGATGTATTATAAGATAAGTATATCTCAAATTAGTGAATGCGAAGGTGATATAAAATGATTTTTAAAATACAAATCAGTGTTTCCACAATGCTCTGAATTTTTGAACTGGTCCTGTAGGATTTTAACGTAGATGGTTAGCATCTTTACTAAATTATATGTTTGGTAGTCTTCAACTTAGAAGGAAAGTAATTGTGGACAGTTTACAAATTACTAGCAGTATGCTGAGCTCAAAAATTATGTTATTCAGTTTCTCTTCTATTAAAAGTAAATGTCATGATGCAGTATTGACCTTATAGAAGACTTGAAAATACTGTCTCTGTGGTAAACTTAAACAAACTTCTGTTGTTTCAGATAAGTTTCAGAATGTATGTTAGCTAGTTTTAAGGTCCCATGACTAACACTGTTATGAATACATGTCTACCAGTGACATTGTTAGTCATTGAGTCTTTGGATGTGTAATGAAGAAATACATACAGCAGCTGAAAAATTTTTATGAAACCAATTGTGGTAATACCAGTATGCTGTACAAAGCTTTTTCATGGTTTAACATTTTGTATGATTCTCCTAATTATTCATCAGACTTGGCTACTGCAAATACCAAGTCATTTTCTGACTGTGTAGCTTGGTTTTTGTTAGATAACAGAGCAGAATAACATAGATTATATTTCATTACAAGCAAGATGGCAGTCAGTCACTCTAGAAAATGACTACGTTATACAAGATTTTTTCATTGATTCATGCTAGACAAAACTGTCTGAAGATCCTTCCTACTTAAGTCTTCTGAGGTCATGTAACAATGTCTGAGCTTTGGAAGTTAACACAAGTTCACTGGCTCTCAACCTAAATAAATCCAACCCAGACTCAAAAATGTTGGTTGGTGGAGCAATATTTGAAATGGAATTGAAACTTGATTTGCAGTTTTGTAATATGTAATATGTTGTGCGAATATATGTAATACATATGTTTATAATATATCCTTCCTTAAGGGCCACTACGTTCTCGCCCAACTGTGACATTCAGCTGACACTAGTAAGTAGTTTCAGCAAGAGAATGTACTATAACTAATGTATGAAGAGAATGTACAAAAGTCTTAAAGACTAACTAGAATAATGATATCAGCCCATGAAAGTATTAGTATTTCTAATTAAACTTCTGAAGATCTCATCACACATTCCTAGGAAGTGAGAGTTAAGGGTAGGTCAAAGTATACAACCCCCTTATTAGAGAGGAATTCTTCTTCCCATAGCCATTGATAAACACATTGTTTCCCTACATGGAGTTCTTCAATGTCACTTTTGTTGTTTTCATACAAACCCTGGAGGATTATTATCTTTCTTTCCCAATCCTTTAAGTTTGAATACCTTAATCTTCAATCAGGGAAAATGTATTTATTAAAACTGAAATAGGGAGCAAGAAATCTAGTCACAACAAGTCTGTCTTTAGTAGAGAAAAATCTGCAGGGAAATTCACCATTAATTTTAGGCTAGTCGAGTCATAACTCTAGTAACCCATGGGAATTCCATTACCGCTCTTTAGAAGTTTTTACCCAGCCTAAACACGTGTCTGCATTCAGAGATGGTAGTCTTGGTTTTCTTCTTCTTAAATGTCACTCCAATTTTTCTTTCTAAATGAGCCACTGGTTATATCCTTTGTGTTATCTTAAAGCATATTTATTCCTTTTCTTTCTGAAATGTTAGCCAGATGACAAGTGAGACAATGAAGTGTCATTCAAACTTCCTGACCTGGAGTAGGTTTCTCCTTTTTCAGATCCTCAATGTGACCCACATTAAAAGTGAAGTTTATCCTATCCTTAGAGTTTCAGAGCTTAAAGGCCAGCCTACGAATTCAGGACAGTCCTGAGCCATTTTCCTCAAGAAAGCAAGTGCGGGTAGGGCAAATTTCTGTTCCCTCAAATGGAATTATTAATGGCAGTGTTTTTAGATGATGTAAAAATAGTTCAAGTTGAAATTAAATGATATGTGTGCATAGTTATTTATCTGAATGGCCAATCTGCATATGCCTAATACCTGAATTACCCAAGATGTAAAATGAATTATTTACTGTGTGTTTCAGTGAAGTTTTGAACCAAAGAATTTGAAATTCTTAAAGAGCGCCAAAATATATTCTTTTGGAGAGATTTTCCTGATGGTTGGAAAAAATTAGTTATATGTCTTAGAAAATGTTTTCTTCCTGCCTTGAGGGCCTTGTTTATGTTGTTCCCTTGTAAAATGCTATCTTTCACCTCCATTGCCCAGTTAACCCTTCTGACACTTTAGGTTCAGTTTATACCCTCCTTCCTCAGGGATATCAGCCAGTGATTCCTCAGCCTGCATCTGGTTTCTTGTTATATGCTGTTTTAGATCCTTGCAAACATATTCAAGGCACTTACCACAAACACTACTTGCCTATTTTTTTTTTACATGCGATTCATTTTTATTGTGTCTCCTCCAATAAACTGTGATCTCTAATTTGTTAACTGCACACAGTTCCAAGTGCCTAGCAGAGTTGTTTGTGTATATAGCAGATATTCATTGCCTATTTATGATTAAAATAAATGAACAAGTGTAGGGATAGGATACATTCACCCAGAAAATAATCTACACTTTCCTAATTGTAACTATGATTTTCTAATAGCTACTTTTCTCCAGATCTCTCTATATTCCAATAAAGATTTGTTTTAATCCGTGAAAACCACATTTCAAGTGTTTCTGGTGACCTATTCACTGCCAGATTCAGGCTAGTTTGTACACCATTTTATCCTTTTTAAATCCAGTATAGCTTTGCATCAGTGAACTACCATGATACTTTGTAGCACTGACCTCTGTTGCTTGACTGTCTGCACTTGACTCTCCATTGCTGGTTACCCCTACATTTACACATGCGAGAAGTTATCTTAGGTTGTATTTTTCAGATCTCAGTAAGGGATTAGGAAAAGTAGGATAGAGGAGGGGAGAGGGTCAAGCAAGGATATAATTTCAGGCAAAGCCCTCTAGAGAAGAGCTCCAATCTGATCCCAAAGACAACTGGGCTGTTTGTTATGTAAGGCAGCTGGATTTTCATACTTCTTCACTGGTTAGACATTGACTAATGGTGGGGGAATGTGGTACGGTAATTTTTCCAGTACTTTTCTGGCTTTCTACTCTTGTAGGAAAAACAGCCCTACTAGTCAGAGGAGTATCTGAGGGGAGTGTCAGATGTTGGCAATAGAAGCAAAAGTACATAGAAGCTGAGGAAGATGAATTGAAACATGAGGAAAGACTGGAGATCTGGGGAGAGAATGCCAATGGTGTCTGCTAGAGGCTCCACGTGAAACAACATTTCTATCAAGGTTCAAGATAATTGATGTGCTTAATATGTATTTTTCTACTTTCTGGATCCAATTACCATCTCTTCACAAAAGAATACAAATCTACATGTCTACCCCTAAATATTACTGATTCCAAAACAGCTCTTCAAATATAAGCTGGAGATGTCTAGCACGTAATTACCCATAAAGATCCAGCATCAACAACAATGGACTAAATTAAATGGCTCAACTGTGTCAATGGACTTCTTGCCTCACCTAGTCCACCTCTTAAGACATCTATAGAACTGTCAATGATTTTCTGGCCTCTAAGGAAAGGCTGATTTTGAGTGTGTTTGACTGCATCTTGAAGGAAAGAGAGAAAGGCTAAGAAATTCAAGAGTAAATAAGGGGCATATGCCTGATTAAATGGATATAGAGAAATAGGAAATAGAGAACTTAGGAGAATCTTGCAAGAAAGCATCAAATGTTAGGGTGCAGGTTGGCTGAAGCTTTCTGGAAAGGTAACTAACTAGAAAAAGTGTTGATAATGGATGAGGCAGATGTAAAAAGAAGAATCTAAAATCTTGGTAATATTTATCTTGGCTCAGGTATCTTAATTACTATTGAATAAAATTGCATTATATAAATCTACATCAATTATGACACCTTAATCAGAAGTAAAGGAAATTTTAAAACCATGTAGAGAATTCTATTTCTATGAAATTTTTACAAGAGATTGTATTTTATAAATGTCAAAACAGGTAGGGAACTATAAATAGGCAGATAATGATGGAAGGTGCAAATTTAGCAGTGACTAAACCATCAGGACATTCTATGGGATGGCATCTCCATTTACATGAGCTAAATACCATGGCAGTAGAAAATCATTTACACATTCACTCTTGGAGCCTCAATGCTCTGATGAACAGGCTAGCTTCTCTCCAGTAGCCATGAGACTCAAATGAGATATTTGAACACTATGCTCTTTAAATGTGCTGAATTCCTTCTGCCTTAGCTCTTAAGCCACTGCTGATCTTCTTAGAACCACACACCGCAGGTGCCTCCCTGTGGAAACTGCAAACGTTGACTCTGTCTTCCACCTTTGGATGACTTAGAACATGTTGAGGCTAAGGTTCATTTGTTATCAACATTCAGAAACTGCCATTTCCTTTTCTACCTGCAAAGCCTAATAATAACTTTTTAAACTATTGCTTCATTTGCATATTCACCACACATCCTGCTCTCAGATGTGGAATCTAAAAGCTTGCTGAGAAACTGCCTCCAATGTTGCTCCCTTAACTTTCACTGTGGAAAACTCTGAAGGAAGTTGACTGCACCCTTTAATGGAAGCATGAGGAACCAGGTAAATTGCTTGCCCTTAATAGGCCTTTAGATTTTGAACTGTTCTTTCATCCTTGAGAGACAAAAATGCTATCATTAATTTAACAAAGCTCCTTACCATCACTGAAGTTTTTTTTATATTTCCTGTAGTCTCTTTCCTTTAGATATGAATGAAAATGTCTCCATTGTGACTCAGCAGATCTCCAGGATTTTCCTGTGTAGTTTCTGTTTTGGCTCTCAACTGGTGGAAACTGACTGCTACAAGACTGAGGTTTTTAAATCAAACCCAAATAACAAAACATATTTCGAGCTGAAAAAGGTGGTGGCATCAGGCTGGGGTAGGTATGAGGAATTGATTCATTACCCCAATTGGAATATAAATTCAATGAGTTTAATTACTAGTGGTGTCAAAAAAGGATTTTCACTGATAGCAAAATTCTGGGTTTTTTTCTTAACTTTTATTTTCAGTTCAGGGGTACATGTGCACGTTTGTTATATAGGTAAACTCGTGTGATAGGGGGTCTGTTGTACAGATTATTTCATCACCTAGGTATTCAACCCAGTATCTATTAGTTATTTTTCCTAATCCTGTCCCTCCTCCCACCTTCCGTCATCTGGTAGGCCCCAGTGTCTGGTGTTGCCCCCGGTGTGTTCTCATTATTTAGCCTCCACTTATAATTGAGAACATGTGGTATTTGGCTTTCTGTTCCTGCATGAGTTTGCTGAGGATAATGGCTTCCAGTTCCATCCATGTTCCTGCAAAGAACATGATACCATTATTTTTTATAGCTGTATAGTATTCCATGGTGTATATGTACCACATTTTCTTTATCTAGTCTACCTTTGATGGGCATTTAGTTTGATTCCATGTCTTTGCTATTGTGAACAGTGCTGCAATGGACATACTCATACATGCATGTGTTTTTATAATAGAATGATTTCTATTTATTTAGGTGTATACGCTAGTCAAGGCAATCCTAAGCAAAAAGAACAAAGCTGGAGGCATCATGCTGCCTAACTTCAAACTATACTACAGGGCTACAGTAAACAAAACAACATGGTACTAGTACAAAAACAGACACATAGACAAATGGAGCAGAATAGAGAGCCCCCAGATAAGCCTACACACTCGCAACCATCTGATCTTCAACAAAGTGACAAAAAACAAGCAATGGAGAAAAGACTCCCTATTCAATAAATGGTGCTGGGATACTGAGTAGCCATATGCAGAAGATTGAAACTGAACGCCTTCCTTATACCATATACAAAAATCAACTCAAGAAGAATTAAATACTTAAATAGAAAACCCAGAACTATAAAAACTCTGAACAATAACATTCTGAACATAGTAATGGGCAAAGATTTCATGACGAAGATGCCAAAAGCAATTGTAACAAATGCAAAAATTGACAAATGGGATCTAATTAAACTAAAGGGCTTCTGCACAGCAAAAGAAACTGTTGAGTCAACAGACAACCTACAGAATGGGAGAAAATTTTAGCAAACTATGCATCAGACAAAGGCCTAATAACCAACATCTATAAGGAACTTAAATTTACAAGAACAAACAACTCCATAAAAAAGTGGGCAAAGAACATGAACAAACACATTTCAAAAGAAGACATACACACAGCTAGAATGCCTACAAAAAAGGGCCTGCCATGGGGTGGGGGGAGGGGGGAGAAATAGCATTAGGAGGTATAACTAATGTAAATGACGAGTTAATGGGTGCAGCACAGCAACATGGCACGTGTATACATATGTAACAAACCTGCACATTGTGCACATGTACCCGAGAACTTAAAGTATAATAATAAAAAAGAAAAAAAGAAAACTCATGTTCAAATAAAAATCTGCAAACAAAAAAGAAAGCCTGTGAAAAAAGCTCAATATCACCGATCATTAGATAAATGCAAATCAAAACCACAATGAGATACCATCTTACATCAGTCAAAATGACTACTATAAAAAAGTCAAAAAATTACAGGTGCTGGTGAGGTTGTGGGAAAAAGGAATATGTATACACTGTTGGTGATGTTGGTGGGAGTGTAAATTAGTTCAACCATCGTGGAAAGTAGTGTGGCAATTCCTCAAAGAGCTAAAAACAGAACTACAGTTTGACCCAGCAATCCCATTACTGGGTATATACCCAAAGGAATAGAAATTGTTCTCTCATAAAGATAGCAAAATTCTTAAAGCTACTCATTGAAGATTAGCAAAACTGTTAATTCAAGCCAGGAGTCGTTCCTCATAAAAATTTAAGTAGCTTTGACCTGCTGTATGTTGGAAAGGCCAAGACTCAAGAATCCAGACTTTTTGGACAGAATAGGTCCACACCCCACATATTAAAAGAAAGAGTTGGTGGGGAGGGGACAAGTGTGAGGTAAAAATGCATGTGGCACTCTGTACCTTTGGGATTAAAGAAAATAACCAACCCAGGGTCTAGTGAGGAATGCATTTGCCAGAGCTGCAAGCAGGATTACTATGGTTTATACCAGAACCTCAAATACAGCATCTCCCTTCCTGGACTTTCACGGAAACTCCCTCTCATCATTCTTGGTCCTTGTTTTACTTATATACTTATGTTCAAAAAGACTTTAAGAAGCAGAGGTAATCATTTCCTCCCTCTTCACATTTTCCTTGGATGACTAAAGTCTCATTCCACACCAAAGAGGATGTTTATTCCAAAGCTGCCTGTGGTATGGAATAGGCTCCAAGACTATCCCACGTACACAGGATAGGCTCCAAGACTATCCCACATACATCTGTGCAAAGGGTAGCTCAGCTGACCAGTTGGCCAGGACATGGCAACAGCTTTCACTGGAAAACACTGAGAGGCATGCCTATTCCATACAGCACTGAGAGGGGCTATGGACAGCTAGAGACTGAGTCTTTCTACTTCTCGTTCCAGATTATCATCAGCCTGGACTCTGAGCAATGCTGCAAGAGTGACAATGCTAAAAACACCCAACACCTCTGCTGCTTTTATTCCTTTAGTATAAAGTCTAATCATCAACTGAGCAGAGACTACATGTTGTGAATTCTTATCTAGGCACATATCTCTTCTGTGGGATCATAGTTAACTGCATCCAAAGAAGGGGCCGTTATCTGTTATGCTCTGGAGGAGCAGATGTAGTTCTAGACTCTCAGCTGAAACATAAGTAAACCAACTAATGACTAATACCGTCCACTTGCTTCCTGAGGCATGTCCTTTGTTTCTCCCCATTCGGACCCTCGTATCGGATACTCACTTGTTTTATTCATCGTCTTGGCACTGTTTATGCTGGTTTTGCTTACTTTCCAGACTACCAATTTCCTTCAGTGTCTGTTACAAATTAATCTAAATCCCATTTATCTTCCAAACTTATATGACTCCTAGTTTATGATGGGGTTTTTTTTATTTGTTTGCCTGTTTCTGCTGAATTTTTAAAATATGTATTAATTTTTAAGGTAGTCAAACATTTTAATCTTTTTCTTTAGGTTTCTGGACTTTTAATTTTGTTTAGAAAAGTCATCTGTAAAATAAAATTAACCTTTATTTCCTTCTGCACCAGGAATTTATTTGTATATAAGGGGTGAGGTAGCCATCTAGCTTTTTTGTTTTTTATTTCTACAAATGGCTGCTTAATTATACTAACATCATTTTTACTGATTCTAATACCACTTTTTATTTTATGCTCATTTCCCATGTATATTTGGATATGTCTCCAAATCCTCAAGGCTATTCAGTAGATCTGTCTGTCTCTACCAACACCAAATAGTTTTCATTATTCTGGCTAAATTCATTCTTTTATGTCCTTGTTCAATGTATTTATTGAGTGCTTACTGTATAACTGGCATTCCTCTGTGTGTTGGTAATACAAGAGACACATGGTATATTGCAGTAGCTAGCAGTACTGCTCATCCATCCCTCATTGTGTGGATTCTTTCTGTTGATCACTTTTTTGTGTGTATTTTATATAATTATTATTTTTATCAGTTGGTCATATTATAGAAAATCTTCCTGGTATGTTTATCAGGAGTGCTTTAACATTCTGCCTTAATATAGAGAGAATTGATATCATTTAAATATTGCATATTCCTATCCAAAAAGAAAACAGTTATTTTCCATTGTTTCCAGATTTCTTGTATCTTCCTGGGTAGAATTTAAAGCTTTCTTTAGATAGGTACTGCATATTTTTTTTGCTAAGTCTCTTTCTACGTATTTACCTGTTTTATTTTTTCATAAATGTATCTTTTCTTCATTATAATTGTCATTTATTTTTGTATTGAAAACTACTGATCTGTATGAATTAGTTATTTAATCAGTAACTATGCTATTTTTTCTTTTCATTAGTAGTAATTTTTAAATCAATTGTAAGTTTTATCAGATATACATATATCTACCTATTATCTGCAGATAATTATAATTTTACTTCTTCATTTATGAATTTTATATCTTTTATTTCTTCCTTTAAATGTAAAGGAATTTAAACATTATCTTCTGTGGGGTAATGAGACAGAAACATAGACAAGTCTTATATTCTTATATCAACTATCCTGTTCTGCGACTTGAGCAAGTCACTCAAACTCTCTGGGCCTCCATATTTTCATAGGCAGCACAAATATTAGATGATCTCTACGTTCTTACACAACTGCAATATGTCTAATTTAAAAAATCATATTTGCCACCTTTCAATCACAATGATTTTTAGGTTAAATCATTGTGGGTGAATTAGACAGGTAGTTGCTACTAATCTTATTTCTAGTTTTTCAAAAAACTCAGTCGGGGGCCAGGTGCAGTGGCCCATACCTGTAATCTCAACACTTTGGGAGGCTGAGGCAGGAGGATTGCTTGAGCCCAGGAGTTTGAGACCAGCCTGGGCAACATGACAAAACACTGTCTCTACCAAAAATACAAAAATTAGCCAGGCATGACAGCGTGCATTTGTTGTCTCATCTACTCAGGAGCCTGAGGTGGGAGGATTGCTTGAGCCCATGAGGTCAAGGCTGTTGTGAGCCAAGATCATGCCACTGCACTCCAGCCTGAGTGACAGAGTGATACTCTATCTCAAAAACTTATTAATAAAAAAACCTGAGTCTAGGATATTGGCCAGAGAGTGTAATATATTGTCACTTCCTTCAGCTTTCTCAGTGCCCAGGGTTGAGGAAAGAGAAGGATGACAGAACAATAAGAGCAGTTTTAACAGAGGGAAAAAAACTATATCTATCTATCTCTCTGAGTTGTAATAAAATAAAAATTAAAAATCAAAGCAAAAGATGTGCCTTTTGATGAGCTGGCCAGTTTAAAATATCCCATTAGACAGAATTCAACAGGTTCTCTGACTCAGATTTTACTCCCCAACCACTGAGAGTCAAGAGTTAAACACAAGTGTTCCAAATGTGTTTATTGTCCTTGAATTTTGTTGAAAATAAACTTGGTTTGAATAATTATTTAATGAATATAAAGACAGACCATTTGATTCTGTCCTTGAACCAAGTAACTACATTATGCTTAGAAAGAACCATTATCCAATTCCTGAAACCTTGATAATCTCATAAAACTTTACTAATGTCTACAAGGCAGCAGCAGAGAGCATCTATTCAGGATATCATACAACCGATGCAGGATTTTTCTTGGTCACATTGTGCCAGCTGGGAACCTCTACTGCTGGCGACATCCCCACCTGGGCATCACTCAACCCTGGGCCTCCCACATACCACCTGAGCCATGCCTGGCTTGTGTGCCAGCCAGGACCCCATGCTATGGGATCCATGCTCAGCCTGCAGCTGGGCCAGGTGTGCCCCAGCCTACCTGTATTACAGCTCGTACTCCTGTTTGGGGTTCCCAAGTTTTTGTCCCGTGTCCAAGAAGAATGAGGTTACACTGATAATTGAAGGGTGAGGAGGATGGAGAATAATTTTATTGAACAATGGAATGGCTCTCAGTGGAGAGGGGATGCAAGGATGGTCCCCCACCTGAAGTCAGGTGGTCTCCCCACCAGTGTGGCTGGGTCTGGGGATTTTATGGACTCAGAATAGGGGAGTGCATGCTGACTGGTTTGTGAGTATGCCAAAAAGGCTAAAACAAAGGCACCACTCAAAGGTAGGCATGACAGTGTAAAGAAAAAATTAGGGAAGGGTAGATTTACATAAAATAGATGAAGGGTGAGGATCAATCAGGGAAAAGTGCGCCAAACAGGAAGAGAGGTTCTTAATTCAGTCCTTGATTTATGCAGGACTTATAACTTGGCTTTCAGGCTTTAAACTGTCTTTGATTTGAAGGTCATGTTTCACTGGGGACCCACCCCTATCTACCTAGTCATTTGACTGGCTCATTTGACTGCCTTCTGCAGCTATCACAACAAACTCTCTAAAATCTTTGGTCATCTCTCTCTATTCCCCAAACTTCACTCATAGTACTTATTAAAAATCAGCCATTCTTTCCAACCTTCTCTCAGTGTCTTCAGAACCATGCTGTTCTCTGCTTGACTCCTCCTTGCCAGCCTGACCCATTAGCCCCTTCATTGCTCTTTTCTAACAGCCTGTCCCAGAAGATGTGAAACTTCCCACCACTCTTGGAAAAAATGGAATTTCTCAAGAAGAGCAGCTCCCACCATAATTGTAGCAAAAAAATCCTTTCATCACTTTAAATTATTCTGCTTCTACTGCAGCCACACTTCTCAGGGCTTAATGATGAAACAAATTATTTTCTATCTCATAGGAAGGAGTTATCAAAGAGACAGAAATGCTGTCAGCTATCAGAGGAAGGAGGAATTTCATTCAAATACCTACTCATGCGCCTTCCTTCCTGGTAGCACCAGAAAGTTTTTCGAAGTGATGTTGTCATGTGTTATTTATCCTGATCACATAAAAGCACTATTTCTAAAACTGTTCATTGAGGCAAAGATATAGCTTTAGAACATAGCATTCTACTAATTGTTTTTTAGCACATTGGTGAATCTCTTGGAAATCAATGCTACTTTTATGCAAATGAATATATGTTTGTCTTAATAAACATATGCAAAGCCTATTTTGAAATTCCTAGTAGAGATCTCTGAATTCTGAATGAAAAATGTAGTTTATAAAACTATTTGAACTTTTGGGCACTTAATTAACTGATTTATTCTCCTATCATGAATTCACAACTAAAGATAAAATATTACAGAAGGGAGCCAATTTTGGTTATTTGGATTATGTTATATCCCACTAGTAACAAGAAAAAAAAAAAGAATATTTTCTCCCAAAACTTCTTCAGATGAGGGTTTTCATCTGCAGAGCAGAAAGGATAACTAAGCTGAAAAAAATATGAATTAATGAAGAGTCAGGCTGGAGGAGATGAACTTGTTTGGATAGTTCAGCTCAACACTTACTTGCCCATTTTAGAGAAGCTGTTCCCCTTCTCTCTGAAGTTTGGTTTCCAAGGACCAAAGCTTCCTAAACAAGCAGCTCACCCTCCCTTCCCCAGTAAGAATGATTTTATTACAGGAAAGGATTTCAATTTTGTCATGTAGAGTTGCCAGTCAAAGCAATGAACAATAAATGGTTTATTACCACAAAGCTAAAATGGAGGTGTTCAGAGGTGGAGCAGGGGATTACTGAGGACGAACTTGACTACTCTCCCAGACGCTTTGTTTATTCCCCAGATGAGGAGGATCGATTGAGGAAGTGAGAATCAAGTTTTATTCTAAATACTGCTGTTCTTATATTAGCCAGGTTTAAAAATAGAATCACAGGAATTGAAAGGACTTTAAGAGTTTTGTTTTTTTTTTTTCTCAGACATTCCCCTATTTCACAGGTGGCCTTTCCTAAACTCTTCCTTACATGCATCCTGTTTGCCAAGATTCTGACAATCTATTTTATAATCCAACACTGTCCAAGCAATGCAGAAAACGGTGTCAATGCCAACTCAAGTGCATTCAGTCCAATTCTGTGGTTTTTCTACCCCAGTGGCACAATGTGAAGTTGTTAAATTAATAGTTTGTTGAAAATTATTAGTGCAAATTATGCCTTTAGATATCATCTAAACCAGTTATTCCAAGCAGAATTATATTCCAAACTGGTAAGATAATAGATTTCTAACACTGAGCCTGAGCATGTAGGGGAAGAAGAAAGGTTTTGTGAGATAGAGTCAATATAACAACAGAAATTACCCAGTGGTCAGAATATAGATCTTTAGACCACTGGTTTACATGTGCTGGATGGAGTCCTGGTGCCTAGAAAGCTGCACACTACATTGATTATCTGGGCAACTTGTTAAAAGTCCAGATTGCTAGGCTATTCTTCCTTTGATACTGATTCAGTAGGTCTGTATGGCTAAAGTGCTCCCCTGATTACAAAATCTGTGCCAAACCAACATCCCCACCCCAGCCAATGTATAAAGGCTTCTTACATATCTGTCCAGCCTGTTCTGATGGTGACAACAGGAGTGGGGGAATTTTCATTACTTAATGAAGAACTCACTCTTTTTCAAGGAATTATCACCAACTTCTTCCATGCAATAAGTTGAAATATCCTCTCCTTTAACTTATTCATTGGTTCGGTTCTATGTTGTAGAACACAGACAACAGTTGTTACATCTCTAACAGGTTAACTCTTCAAATATGTGACCATTAGATGTGTCCCTCTCTAAAAAACCAAACCAAACCAAATCATGGTCCCTGAAATTTAGGTAGGGCCTGGAAGCACTAAACCCAGACTTTTAAGCCCCACACATTGACCCCTACCCTAATTAAATATCAACTCATAATACATTTTGAATTAACACTTCCTTGCTCAGAATTACCTTGAAAATATCTACTACTTTAAAGTTCATATGGAACCAAAAAAAAGCCTGCATTGCCAAAGCAATCCTAAGCCAAAAGAACAAAGCTGCTGGCATCATGCTACCTGACTTCAAACTGTACTACAAGGCTACAGTAACCAAAACAGCATGGTACTTGTACCAAAACAGAGATATAGACCAATGGAACAGAACAGAGCCCTCAGAAATAATACCACACATCTACAACCATCTGATCTTTGACAAACCTGACAAAAACAAGAAATGGGGAAATGACTCCCTATTTAATAAATGGTGCTGGGAAAACTGGCTAGCCATAAGTAGAAAGCTGAAACTGGATCCCTTCCTTACACCTTATACAAAAATTAATTCAAGATGGATTAAAGACTTAAATATTAGACCTAAAACCATAAAAACTCTAGAAGAAAACCTAGGCAATACCATTCAGGACACAGGCATAGGCAAGGACTTCATGTCCAAAACACCAAAAGCAACGGCAACGAAAGCCAAAATTGACAAATGGGATCTATTTAAACTAAAGAGCTTCTGCACAGCAAAAGAAACTACCATCAGAGTGAACAGGCAACCTACAGAACGGGAGAAAATTTTTGCAATCTACTCATCTGACAAAGCGCTAATATCCAGAACCTACAAAGAACTCAAACAAATTTATAAGAAGAAAAACAAACAACCCCATCAAAAAGTGGGCAAAGGATATGAACAAACACTTCTCAAAAGAAGACATTTATGCAGCCAACGGACACATGAAAAAATGCTCATCATCACTAGCCATCAGAGAAATGCAAATCAAAACCACAATGAGATACCATCTCACACCAGTTAGAATGGCGATCATTAAAAAGTCAGGAAACAACAGGTGCTGGAGAGCATGTGGAGAAATAACAACACTTTTACACTGTTGGTGGGACTGTAAACTAGTTCAACCATTGTGGAAGTCAGTGTGGCGATTCCTCAAGGATCTATAACTAGAAATACCATTTGACCCAGCCATCCCATTACAGGGTATATAGCCAAAGGATTATACTCATACTACTATAAAGACACATGCACATGTTTATTGCAGCACTGTTCACAATAGCGAAGACTTGGAACCAACCCAATTGTCCATCAATGACAGACTGGATTAAGAAAATGTGGCACATATATACCATGGAATACTATGCAGCCATAAAAAAGGATGAGTTCATGCCCTTTGTAGGGACATGGATGCAGCTGGAAACTATCATTCTCAGCAAACTATCTCAAGAACAGAAAACCAAACACCGCATGTTCTCATTCATAGGTGGGAATTGAACAATGAGAACACTTGGACACAGGAAGGGGAACATCACACACTGGGGCCTGTTGTGGGGTGGGGGAAGGGGGGGAGGGATAGTATTAGGAGATATACCTAATGTAAATGACGAGTTAATGGGTGCAGCACACCAACATGGCACATGTATACATATGTAACAAATCTGCACGTTGTGTACATGTACCTTAGAACATAAAGTATAATAAAAAAAAATCTTGTCTAAAATTACAAGCATCTAATTGAGTGCTGTCACTTTAAGGAAGTCATCTTTGGAGGCCATGCACTTAATTTAAGAAACTACTGTTTCTGAGATGCATATTATAGCCCTGTTCTTTGCTTTGTCTTTCTTTTTTGAATGATTTCAGAGCCAGTTTATAAGAAAATATGTTGTTATTTCATAACTTAAATCTTGTTTTGGGCTAAAAGATACTTTTTCAGATTATTTTTCACATCGTTCATTGGTTTGGGCTCCATGAGTTTCAGCTACTTTCAATAATCACCTTTATAAAACAAAGATTTGCCATCTTTGGGGATATTCAAAATAATATTTCACAAATTTGTAGGCACTGCCTAGGCTCACTTTGTCTTCTCCACTCAACTCCTTGCCTGTCTTTCTCAGGTCTTCTCTGTACTCTGGCCACAGCACTCTTGGCCATGGCGGGTGGCATTTGCTAGGCTTGGGATGCTCATTTCCATTGTCTCACTCACCTGAATTTACTCTTTTTTAGATCCTGGCCTAAATATTGCTTTCCAGCAGAGTTTTATCTTCTGGTTCCATCTTCCATCTTCCATCACCCATCACTTAATATTTATCTCATGTAAATATTTACTGAAAACATTTATATCACCACACATTTTATTAGCCCTCTAGCCTCACTGCTTTGGGTCTGAGTGGATGTTAGAGCCTCAAGAGGCCCCTCCCTCCTACAGAGCCCACTGGGACCCAAGCTGAGTTACAAGCCTGGCCACTGTAGATTCTACCCAGGAATGAAGAGCACACACTTGTTTTGTTTGTTTGTTTGTTTGTTTGTTTGTTTTAATCAATACTTTTCCTTCTCCTCTCTCCTTTGCCTGACTCCTACCCCTTTCACATCTTGGCATGGATATGATTTCCTTAAAGACACTGACCTGCTCCCCACCCTACCCTGCCCTGTACTGAATGAAGTTCCCCACCCTATCATGTGTCCCCAAAGCATCTGTGCTAACTCCATCATGAAAGCTCTTAGACAGTTTGGAAATTGTCTGTGTGGTTACCTGGTGGCTTCTTGCAACATTACAAATTAGCTCCTCAAAAACTGTAACTGTGTCTTGTTGATATGTGAACCTCAGCTAGACACTTCGTAGCTGCTTGGTCAATGACAGTCCAACAAAAATCAAATAGAAAGTTTGATGGAAAGATGGATGGATGGATGGATGGATGGATGGATGGATGGATGGATGGATGAGTGGATGAGTCTAAAGAGAAGCTTGAAGGATTCTGGATGAACTGGATGCCTTGTTTCTTCATCTTTTGGATTTTTTCTTAGCTTTTTCTCAAAATGGTTACATTTTGGATCTCTAGTCTAGTTCTGAAGTGGTGTTAATTGCTTTTAGTTTATTTTTTAATTTCCTTCAGACTGGGAGACTCCCAAGGAAAACTGACTTAAAGTCCCTAAGTCGAGCTGGAAAAAGGACCCCATTGATGCATTTAGTTTCTTCCCTTTGATGCATTTAGTTTCTTACCCTTGAGACTGAAAGTTGACCTATTTTTCAGTTGGTAGGTAAGTTGGGAAATTTTTAAAGCTTATGCAAACTTCACTCTTGACATTACTGGCCTTGAAGAAATGTTATGAAGACGTCTATCTCTTTGGAAAGTGAGTTTGCTGGAAGTAGCATCACTGTGATGGAGGCGAGTATGGAATATTCCTTCCACACTTGTATTGCCTTCTCCAGAACTGCATTTTAACAATTCAATATTTTCTCATTGGCAAGCACTCTCTCGTCGGTAGTATTCTTCTCAGACAGTTACATTTTTCTCTTATGAGTTCGACATTCTTTCGACTGTGTTCTGCCAGTGACTCCTAGGGAGCCAGTGCATTTCAGGGGAGAGCTACAGATCTGAAGTTGAGCATATTCTTCCAAATACTTGGATCTGCATTTTAATGTTGTGATTAAGTGGGCTCAGGGCACATTTCAGCAGAAGGCACTTTTGCATTTTATTGTGGGCAACTTCCCACCACCTCCACCCAGAACAATGAATGGAGTTGAGGTTTTCCCATTTTTTCATATCTGGCGTCTCTGTGCCAAAGTGACATCCACACAATGTTTTCTCATGTTTAAACAACAATGGTCACTTAATTACAGTTTAAAGTTAATTCAAGAGAAGGGCTATACACTAGTAGAAAAACAAGTTGTATCTGGACATTATAATTATGAGGTGATTAGTAATTTCTTGGTGGCTTTTTGGGATCAGTCTCACTACTTCATAATCTCACCTTAATCACACCTTAATCAGTCTCATTAGTTAATTCAGAAAATAATCAAACCTTAACATACATTTTCACTTTTACTTCTTAGCTGTCTTTTTGGAGCTAGGCAACATGATACACTCAAAAAATGTAGAATAATTAAATACCATAAGGTAGCCGGTTGCGTGATCTCATTACACCCTGTTCTCTGTCTTTATAGCAACAGCACAGTTGGATATTGTGTTTCTTGGTTTATTTACTTTAAATATCTCTCTCCCACTAAACCATAAAGTTCAGGAGAATCAAAGGTGTGTTTGTTTACCCAAAGTCTAAAACAGTGCCCTCTACATTGTGGGCTCCCCATAAATAATTGATAAACGAATAAAACAAATGATCAGTTAGCAAATACTTAACAGAAAGCAAGCCCATAGAGCTTCTTTTGAATATCTGCAGTTGTTCCTTTCCAGGTTTGAAAGGAAGACCACAGAGCTCTACATGCCTCCAGTGAGACCCTTCCCAGGCTCCCAAACTCATGTTTAATACTCCTCCAAATCTTACCACCACAAACTGCCTAAGGACTAAGTGCAAGAAGGCGCTGTAGGCAGAATCAATCATCCACCTTCACCTTGGAGTCTTTAGGGCATGCCCTTAGGTTATCTTGCCTCTCTTCTCCTCACACTGCTCCTTATGTTTCCTACTTTGACTCCATCTCCCATCTCTTCCTAGGCAGATCCCCCAAACCCTTTCTCTGGTTTCTGTTCTTATGGTCAAGCCTCAGCAATATCTCCTGTATACACAGCCTCTTCTCTCACAACGCTCTTCATTAGCTTGTCCGAAGTGAAATCTGGGTCTCCTTTAAAGACACTGCTTCTCCCACATCCCTTTCAAGTGAAGATGTTTTTTTTTTTCCTCTCATAACTCTTGTAGAGATGAGGTATGTGTCTTTGATTCTCAGTGTTTCTCCCAAATATTGTTAATCCTTTAAAAATATTATCTGAAAATGCCTGCCAGTAAATTCCATATTCATCACCTACCTACCTCCTAAGCCCCAAGTCTCACCTCTCTTTTCAATAAAAAAATTTTAGCCTCCAGTTCACCATGATTTTCCTTACCCACTACTCTTATCAGAATTTTTGATGACTTCAATATCCACAGGGACAATCCATTCTGTACTTGTTCTCTCAGTCCCTTGATCTCTTTCCCAATGCTCTTAAATGCCACCCCACCTCACCTCAGTCATCTACTACCACAGTTATACCCTAGATCATATACTTTGCAAGAACCAAATCTCCTTCAAAACTCTCTTATCCCTACTTGCATGTTTCCAGTTCAGTTCTTCTTGTAACCCTCCTCCACTTCCATGGAATCTTTTCCATCCACCGTTTCTTCTTTTCATTGCCCATTATCTCTTCCACAGCCGCTTTTCCCTCTTTTCCCAGTTTAATTGATTGGTTCATTATCCTCATCATTGCTCTGTCACATACACCTTCAACTGCCTAATCCCTTTAGATCTTCATTACAGTCATGTGGTTGAATCCAATACTTCACCTATTTTTGCTTGCACTGAGTAGCTGAATAGAGCTGCAGCACTAACCTCAAATGACATTAATCACACTGGACTTACTAGCACGTCCCTCCCTACATACTGATAGCTTTGGATCACACCATTTCCTCTCTCTTCAATCCTCCAATAAACCTACTGTTCCTTCCTTTCAGCTGATGACTTTGCTTGGTATTTCACTGAGGAGATAAGAATGATCAGAAAATAACCTCTTCATTTTTCATTGTCAAACCTTCAACTTACCTGCCCCTGTGCCCACAGGTTCTCCCTCCCTTCCTCTGAAAATTGATGAATTTTCTGTGTCCCTATGTGAGGTCAGACCCTTTACTTTGCTGTGGATCCGTTTGTTTCATTCATACTGCATCAGACAGATTGATATTCTGTTAACTTTAGAGAAAACACTCTTCATTATGAAACCAAAACAACAAATCTTACAGATTTTAACAGAGAAGAATTCCAGGAGGAAAACCTCCACAGAGTTTGGGGGAACCAGTAAGGCAAAGCTGACTCTACAGTTCAAGTTTCCTCTTCCTTTTGAGATTTTGTTACGTTTATTCTTACATCTACTGCCTTATCCTGTACTGAAAGGTATACTGCTCTCCTAAGATAGTGATCCAAGTACTGCCACCACCCAAATCAATTTTGGCCTTTTCCATGGCACAACTGAATCATACTGGGATTTCCCAAAGGAATTTTATTAGAAACTAAGGAAAAATACTTTCATATGTTGGGGCCTAACATGTGTATAGAAAAGATGCATTTGTTTATTTGTTTATTCATTATATCTTCAGCTATCTGTTGAGTGTCTTCGGTGTATATTATGCTCAATACTTGAGGTAAAGTCAGAGGTTATATAACACAGTCTATGTTCTCCACACAGAATCTAAGTGAGCAGAGAATAAAAAAAGAACCAATAACTGCATATAATGTAACAGTATACAAATTAGGTGCAATGGTGAGACAGACATGGGAGTGGCTTTCTCTACCCGGAGAGGTTGGGAAGGGCCGTAGTGGAGAGCATATTTGAGTCTGGGGAAAATGTCAGCAGTTCAGTCTGGCTAGAGCATACATGTGGAAGAGGAGACAGACAAAGAAGAGAACAGGAAGACAGACAAGGGCCCAATCTTGGAAGATGTTATATGTCATGCTAAAGAATTTAGACTTTATCTTGCATGCAGTAAGGAGATTTTTCAAGGGTAAATTTGCATTTTAGATGGTTTTCTCTGGCAGGAAAGTCCAAAAAAGAGAAAATGAAGACCTAAATATAAGCAGTGCAATTGGGAGAGGAAATGGAGGTCTCTTTAAGTAGGTACTTTAAGTGGATACTTTAAGGGGGATGAATTAGTAAGTCCTAATGACCAGTTGGATGGAGCTAAGCATGACTTATATGTTTCCAATCAGACTGACTAGCTGAATGGGGGAAGAATAATAAATGTGTAATTTCCAGGGAAAAGTGTTTTGACTATATCCTTTCTGAGATTCACATTAGAGATTAATTTTTGCCTGCAAGATATTCCTTTCGACCTTTTCTCTAAACTGGTTGATGATTGGTGTGACCTAGGATTCATCATTAATATGAGTTACATTATGGTTTCATAAATCAAACAAAACCATTTGCAGGATAATAAATCTATTCCTACCACACCCCAGCACTTAGTGAAGATTTCCCTAAGAGTCTTTCCAGAGCTTACACCCACACAAATATGCTCTGAAAAATTATATTCAAATTCTTTCCTACCAATGTTAGCCTAATAATACATCAACTGTGTAACACATTACTTCATCAAAGATACCATAGCCAGGTTTATGCAAGTATGCTTAAATAAGACACACCATAGAGAGCTAGTCTTTCTGAATTATCAATTAGACACCTCTATGTTCTCAAGATGATTATTTCTAATGGGGAAAATCAAACCATGCAAAAAATTTTAGTTGTGTTTACCATGAGTGTGTAGATTCAGCCCATAATATGAGTCCTATGACTTCTGATCTTGAATCAAATAACTCAAATCTGATAAACAAGTGTATGTATGCTTTCATTCTATCTATCCATGCCATTTCCTTTCATTAGGAAGGTAGAAGGTAGCATATAAATAACAAACTCCCTATGAATTAGTTAGAGCCATGAATAAAAATGAGAAAATGAAGCAGTTATGAAATTCTTTGGGATTTAGAAATGATAAAATTAGGACACAAATGTTAAGATAATGTTTATTATATTCCATGCAGTGTTAAACACAATGAATATATTATTTCATTTGATACTCAAAGTGATCCTATGAGCTAAGCATTATAACATCATCTTTACCCATGAAACTGCTAGGTTTAGAGAAGTTAAGTAATTCTAAGGACATAGAGCCAGTAAATGGCAGAACTGAGATTTGACTGAATAGTCAGTGGAAATCCCAAGGGTTTAGGAGATGAAGACTTGACACTAGGTCTTTGAAAAACTAGGTCTTTCTTCTAGATTTCCAGTGGTGAATTATACCTGAGGCTAATATTAGGGAAATGAAGTCAGCCCTAGCAACCACAGCAGAGACAAAAGATATAGAGAAGAGGTTTGCCACTTAGCATGCTTTGAGGAGTACACACACATAACAATAATATTATGGATTTTCTTCTAGGAAATCTGGCAACCAGAAATCCTGCCCACTTTTTGTACCTCTGAATGGCATATGCTAGTCCTAGATTGGGTACTAATATACAAAAAGACAGTATACTTAAATATAGTGATTTCCAGACATTTTGCTCACATCATCCCCAAAACTTTTGTAAAATGATCTAAAACTATATCATGCCTGTCACATTATTAAGTTCCCTTAGCGTAATGTATTTTAGCCCTGAAATTTTTTTCATTGATTACCTTATAATTTTTCCTTGTAGCAAACATATGTACTAGATAAATTGAAATTTCATTAGTTAAAATTTTTCCCAGGTTGCACTGCTGTACAAGTTAGTAGTACAAAATGGATCAAACATGAATATATAATATGTGGGAGGTAATATACAGGCATACCTCAGAGATGTTGTGCATTTGGTTCCAGAACACAATAAAACAAATGTTTCAGTAAAGATAGTCACACAAATTTTTCAGCTTCACAGTGCATATTAAAGTTATGTTTAGAGCTGGGCATGGTGGTGCATGCTTGTAGTCCCAGTTTAGGAGTTTGAGAACAGCTTGAGCAAAAGAGCAAGACCCCATCTTAAAAACAAAGTTATATTTAAACCACACTGTAGTCCATTAAGTATGCAATAGCATTCTATCTAAAAAACAATGTGCATACCTTAATTTACAAATATTTTATTATTACAAATGCTAATGATCATCTGAGCCTCAGTGAGTCATAATCTAATATCTTTGCTGGTGGATGGTGTGGCCTCAATGCTAATGGCTGCTGATTGATCAGGGTGGTGGTCGCTAGAGGTCAGAGCAGCTGTGGCAATTTCTGAAAATAAGGTAACATGAAGTTTGCCAAATCAATTGACTCTTCATTTCATGAAATATTTCTCTGTAGCATGGTATGCTGCCTGATAGCATTTTATTGACAGTATAACTTCTTTCAGAATTGGAGTCAATCCTCTCAAATTGTTCTAATGTTTTATCAACTAAGTTTATAAAATATTCTAAACACGTTGTTGTCATTTCAACAACATTCACAGCATCTTTACCAGGAGTAGGTTCCATCTCAAGAAATCACGTTTTTTGCTCATCTATGAGGAGCAACTTTTTTTTGTTTTGTTTTGTTTTTTTGAGATAGAGTCTCACTCTGTCGCTCAGGCTGGAGTGCAGTGGTGCGATCTCGGCTCACTGCAAGCTCCGCCTCCTGGGTTCACACCATTCTCCTGCCTCAGCCTCCCAAGTAGCTGGGACTACAGGCGCCCACCACCACGCCCGGCTAATTTTTTATATTTTTAGTAGAGACGGGGTTTCACTGTGTTAGCCAAGATGGTCTCGATCTCCTGACCTCGTGATACACTGGCCTAAGCCTTCCTTAGTGCTGGGATTACAGGCGTGAGCCACCTGGCCCGGCAGAGAAGCAACTTTTAATCTGTTCAAGTTTTATCATGAGATGGCAGCAATTCAGTCACATCTTCACAATCTACTTCTAATTATTTTCTCTTGTTATTTCTACCACATCTTCAGTTAGGTCCTCCAGTGAATTCTTGAACCCCTCAAAGTCATCTGTGAATGATAAAATCAACTTCTTTCAAATTCCTGTCGATGTTGATATTTTGAACTCCACCCATAAATTATGAATGTTCTCAATGACATCTAAAATGGTGAATATTTTTGGATAGTTTTCAATTTACTTCGCCCAAATCCATCAGATGAATGTATTTATGGCAGCCATGGCCTTACAAGATGTCTTTCTTGAATAATAAGACTTGAAAGTTGAAATACTTCTTGATCCATGGGCTGAAGAATGGGTTTGTGTTAGCAGTCATGAAAACAACATTAATCTGCTTGTACATCTTCATTAGAGCTCTTGAGTGTCCAGGTGCGTTGTTAATGAGCAGTAATATTTTGAAATACTTTTTATTTCTGAGCAGCATGCCTCAAGAGTGGGCTTAAAATATTTGTTAAACTATGTTATAAACAAATGCGCTATCATTGAGGCTTTGTTTTATTTCTAGAGCATAGGCAGAGTGAATTTCACATAATTCTTAAGGGCCTTAGAATATTCAGAATGGAAAGTGAACATTGGCTTCAACTTAAAGTCATCAGCTGCATTAGCCCCTAACAAGAGAAACAGCCTGTCCTTTGAAGCTTTGAAGCCAGGCATTGACTACTTTCTAGCTAAGAAAGTCCTAGATGGCACCATGTTGCGATAGGAGGCTGTTTCAACTACATTGAAAATCTGTTTGTTGATGAAGCCACCTTTATCAGTGATCTTAGCTAGATCTTTGATATGACTTGCTGCAGCTTCTATATCAGTGTTTACTGCTTTACTTTGCATTTTATGTGACAGTGACAGCTTATTTTCTTAAACCTCATGAACCAACCTCTGCTAGGTTCAGAGTTTTCTTCTGCTGCTTCCTCATCTCTCTCAGTCTTCATGGAATTGAAGACAGTTAGGACATTGCTCTGGATGGCTTAAGGGAATGTTGTGGCTGGTTTGATCTATCCAGACCACTAAAACTTTATCCATATCAGCAATAAGGTTCTTTTGCTTTCTTATCAATCATGTGTTCACTGAAGTAGCACTCTAATTTCCTTTAAGGACTTTCTTCTTTGCATTTGCAACTTGGCTCTTTCGCCTAGCCTTCAGTCTATCTTGGCTTTCAACATGCCTTTCTCACTAAGCTTAATCATAACTAGCTTTCCACTTAATGTGAAACATGAGACTTCCTTTCCCTTGAACATGTAAAGGCCACTGTAGGGTTATTAATTGACCTAATTTCAATATTTTGTGTTTCAGGGACTAGAGAGGCCCAAGAAGAACGAAAGACAGAGGAATAACAGGTCAGTGGAGCAGTCAGAACACACACAACGTTTGTGCTGCCCCCAAACAGTTACAGTAGTAATATTAAAGATCACTGATGACATATCACCATAACAGATATAATAATAATGAAAAAGCTTGATATTATGAGAATTACCAAAATGTGACATGGAGACATACAGCGAGTACATACTGTTGGGATAATGGTGCTAACAGACATGTTTGACACGGAGTCACCACAAACCTTCAACTGGTAAAAAAAAAAAAAAAAACACACACACACACACATTATCTGGGAAGGGCAGCAAAGTAGAGTGCAATAAAATGAGGTATGCCTGTAATTGGATAAAATTTCAAACTTAAAAAAAGTTAATAGGACTGTTTTTCTTTATTCAAATTATTTCAGATATCTATCACGAGTATCTCATTACTAGAATGAAGCAAGGTTCAGCATCAATATTATTCTTACTTTTTATTTTCATACATAAAAAGCAGTGAGACATTTTATTCACACGACTAAGTAGATTGGAGTGGAAATGGAATATTATAAAAAATGTCACTCAATCTCCCTGCTTCTTTGTTAAATGTCAGCAAACACACTGGGAATTGAGTAATGGAAATCTTATTGAATGATCTGTCAACTGAAAAATTGATTAGATCCTCCTTCAATTTTTTCTTAATCGAAGAGCTAGAAACCACCTGATTTGCAACAAATCTCCACTTACTAGTGTCTTTTGCTTTCTCAACATTAACATCAATATTTTAAAATGTTCCTTTGTTTGTCACCCACTGGGGTTTTTACACTCTGGAGAAATGAACCAAATCAACTTTCAGATAGGTGTGGAGGGCTTCTGTCTTTTGTAAAGCGGAAGAAAAGTTATTGTGAGGAGTAAGTGGGGGGAAAAGCCTATGCTTCATCTCACACATCTCAGACACTTTGTGGAAACTGAATATCTGAAAATTCAGTCCCTTACACACATCTATGTGTGTGTATCCCTCAGAAAGTCTTCTCACACCATCAAGATATGTACAGCACTTTGAACACCACTGCTTCAGTGCCCTAGCTTCTATGCATGGAAATCATAGTATTTTGGGTTTTCTTAGTTGCCTTTATTCCTAAGTGATAGCTAAGTACCTAAGTAATGTGGCTTGAAAAAGCATCAGAATATTTTTCTGGATTCTAAATTACTTCCAAAGCAGCGATTCCTGAAATTCTTACCATTACTCATCTAAATGAAGCCTTTAAAATGTTTAATTGGTAGTACTGATTGGAGGAAGTAATACCTAGTGCTTACTGAGTAGGTATTATATGCCAGATACTTTTTAAGGAACTTTACATAAATTTTATTCTACTAATAACACTATAAAGTGGATATTATTAGCTTTATTTTACAGATGAGAAAACTGAAGCACAGAAAATTAAATAGCTTGCCTATGGATTAGCTAGTGGGTGGTAGAGCTGGGCTTCAAACCTAGGCAGTTTGGCTCTAAAACCTGGCACTTTCAACCTCTATGTTAACAAGCTACCACCGTTATTCCTACCTGAACATAATTATATTTCTTACCTTAGTTTTCTACATGTATTTTGAAGTTCTGAGAGTAAGGGGCATAACATAGATGGGGATGTTTTGGAGGGACTGGTAAATAATGCTATAGAACATATGTCTGAGTGGGATCCTGCAGCAATGTCTGTAGACAATGAAAAATTGCAATGACCAAAGACATTATGATCCCAAGAAGGGACAATTGAGGCTCAGAGGCAGGGATGACCAACTTCCAAGAGAATAGGGGATCTGACCTTATCTTGATGACTCTCTGCCGGCCCCTTCAGGAATTTGGTGGGAAAAGTAGAGAATTGGTCCATGTGGTCAGTGATAGATGTTGGGCATCCTATGAATCTAGGCATGTATGGAAGGCCAAGGGGGAGGCCTGTAATACAAGTCACTTCATTCGCTGGACACGTGTATTGTTTACTGTCTCTGTGGATGAACAGTACCTTGCTAAAGACGTGCAGAAGCGATCAGAGCTATAAATGCCTTAGATCATACAGTGTGATATTCACAGTACATACCTAAGTCAGAAATGTTTCAGCTTTAGTTTCACATTATTTCCAACGTTTCTTGCCAATGGCAAATTCAAAGTAAGGCAGGAAGGACCTAGATTGATTAGATTATCTAATGCTTTTTGGATTAATATTAATAAACATAAACCTTAGTTGATGCCTCAGAGTTCAGAAAGTCAGTGCTTGTCAGAACAAGAGAAGGAGGGAATTCCCAAAGTCTTGGCAGAAAAAAATATTTGGCCATCTGGAACTATAGTTCTGAGGTTTACAGCGTCATGTTGTGTTGTGCTTTGAAACATGGATGTTGTTAGAAGGAAAGAAAAAACAGAAAAGAAAAGCCAAATCATTAGCATCCAAACTATGGAGACTTGTGAGTTAGCATCTGAGATTGTAATTGAAAACCAGCAAGAAGCTTGAGAAGCGGCTCTCAGTTTGGAGCCATTTGTTTCTGGACACCTCTCTCTGAGAGCCAGAACCTTTGGAAAAGAGTCTGTTGATAAAGAACTATCGAAGAAAGTCAGAGACTTACTAAAGCTTACATATGAAAGTAAATCCTTTAATTCACCGGGAAAGTCCACCTAGACAGAATGAATTCTTGCCTTTATTGCTAACTATACTGAAAACCTTAAAAACTTAGGGAATCCTGAATTGAAAAGTAGTAAGTGTCCCTTTGTCATCATTTACTCCCAGATAAAATCTGGCAGAGGATTTGAGACATCCCTAAAGTGAGAGACATTCTTAGTGTATACCTTCCAAATATGAGTCAGCTGTGATAAAGCTTTTCAAAACACTTAGTCTTAGCCTGGGAACAGTACTAAAATAAAGGGAATATTAGATGTACCATACCATGAACAGCTGAGCTACCTTTTTACTGTTGTGTTTATTTCTGGGGTTTAGGGTTTTGTTTTATTTTGTTTGTTTGTTTGTTTTGTTTGTTTTTTTGAAATGGAGTCTCGCTCTGTTGCCCAGACTGGAGTGTGGCGCAATCTCGGCTCACTGCAACTTCCGCCTCCTGGGTTCAAGGAATTCCCCTGTCTTAGCCTCCTGAGTAGCTGGGACTACAGGCACATGCCACCATGCCCGGCTAATTTTTGTATGTTTAGTAGAGATGAGGTTTCACCCTATTCATCAGGCTGGTCTCAAACTCCTGACCGCAGGTGATCCACCTGCCTCAGCCTTCCAAAGTGCTGGGATTACAGGCATGAGCCACTGCACCCACCCTGGAGTTTAGGTTTTAAGAGAAACACTGATAAGTTGGAGCACGTACAGAGTAAAGGAATCAGAATGATTACAAGCTTGGAAACAAATCAAAGAAGAAACAAATAACGGCAATGAGAAAGCTTGGCCTCAAAAGAGAAAAAGGAAAAAATGATGTGATTCCATGTTTGAAGGAAAGTTGTGTGGGAAAGGGAGTAAACTCACTCTAGGTTGCTCTAATAGGGCAGAGGTAAAGGGGAGGCTTTAAAGAGGCCAATTTAAACCCACTATAGGAAAGAGTGATCTAATAATTCAAAATTATCAAATGTGGAATGGGCTGTCTTATGAGGTAGTAGATTGGAAATGATCAAGAAAAAGTTGTTATAGAAGTTACAGAGGGTGGGGTTTTCACAGGGGGCAGAAGTTTGGGCTAGGTGATTTACACAATTCTTCTACCTCTCTAATTGTTATCTTTTCTTTCAAACCACTTAACTCTGGCACAGATTTTTAAAATGAAAATTGCAGTTGGAAATTCCCTTTGTTTTCCTCCTTTACTTTAAAGATATATCCACCTTATGAGGCAAACAGGTCGACTGCTTGTCGAGTTGCACTTACTCATTAGAAAATATGACTATGGTTTGCAAGATAGCTTTCTGTGATGACATTTTTGGAGACAGTGGTCTGAATGCAAATTGTCATGCTATTTTCCAGGCCCCAAAGACTTCCCTGTGGGCAAAAGGAAGAGGCTTATAGTTTTACTAAAATAAAAGACATTAATCTGTTTGATGGTTACAGAGCATTCTTGCCCTGAGGAAAGGATATAATCACATAAGTGAAAAGGGAATACTTTTACACTGTTGGTGGTACTACAGACGAGTACAATCACTATGGAAAACAGTGGAGATGCCTTAAGGAACAAAAAGTAGATCTATCACTTGATCCAGAAGTCCCACTCCTGGGTATCTACCCAGAGGAAAAGAAATCATACAAAAAAGGTACTTGCACACACATGTTTATACCAGTGCAATTCGCAATTGCAAAAATACAGAACTAGCCCAAATGTCCATCAATTAACAAGTAGATAAAGAAAATGTGGTACACACACACACACACACACACACACACACACACACTGAAGAATACTAATCAGCTGTAAAAAGGAATGAAATAACGGCAATGACAGCAACCTGGAGGGAACTGGAGACCATTATTCTAAGTGAAGTAACTCAGAATGGAAAACCAAACATTGTATGTTCTCACTCATAAGTGGGAGCTAAGCTATGAGGATGCAAAGGCATGAGGATAATACAGTGAACTTTGGGGACTCAGGGGAAAGGGTGGGAGGGGATGAGGAATAAAAGACTACACATTGGGTACAGTGTACAATGCTTGGATGATGGGTGCACCAAAATCTCAGAAATCACCACTAAAGAACTAATTCATGTACAAAAATAAATAAGTAAATAAACAAATACCTTTTAAATACTCCTCTGAGCTCCAATATTCCATATTGAAAATATTCCTAGACTTTATGCTTACTTTCCCCTAAATAATTCAGATTTTGCAACATGATACTGTATAATAAATCACGTTTATCTTCCTAGAGTCTTATAAATAATTGATTTATTTTAAAAAATCACTTTATGTAAGACTATTCTTCAAACTACTCTGTAACACATATGCATTTGTTCACATATTTATTCAGAAAATATTTATTATCCTATTATACCTGGGAGTACAGGTGTGAAAAAGACAGAAAAGGTCTCTGTTTTCATGGAGCTTAGATTCAAGTGAGGGGAGACAGACAAAAAAAGTACTAAACAAACAACACACAGAAAGATGAGTTATTAGATAGATAGATAGATGATAGATAGGTAGATAGATAGATAGATAGATAGATAATAGATGATTTTATTTAGCTGGTTATAACTGTAAAAGGGAGCTTTATTTAACTATAAAAGGGAGCATATAGCAGTCATGCAGGGATTGGCTAATATAGAGTAGGTGCTCATGTTTCCTAGAGAAGAGAATATTTGACTTGAGACGTGAATGAGTAAAGTGGGCCGGGCATGTGAAAATAGTGGAAGGATCCCTCCAGTCCAAGAGAACAGCAAATGCAAAGGCCCTAGAGTAAGAAGAAGACTGATTTGTTGAGGAGCATCAAGGCCGTGGTGACCAAAGCCTAGTGAATATGAAAGGGGAACGTGGTAGCTGAGGAAGTAGGAACGCGCGTAGGGACCAGATTATGAAGACTCTTGTAAGTTTTAGAAATTCATTTAACTTTTATTTCAAGTGCAATTTAAAGTCATTGGATATTTCTAAGGAAGGAAGTGGTGGGAAGGAATTTTCTTAAAAAAAAAAACAAAACAAAACAACCTTTTGGCTTCTGTTAGCAAGTGGATTGGAAGGAAGGAGGAAAGTGAAACCCAGGAGATGCAATAGTAGACTATTGTTGAACACCAACACATGAAAACAAAATAAACCAAAATACCCTCATGAACACGTTAGGTCAATTGTTAACAACATCTACCATCATACTGAACTCATAGAATAAATACATATATTTTGATGAATTAAAAGTGTCTAGGACTCAAGCTAAGCTCCTTGTTCTTTCTGTGAACTGTGCTCTTTTTATTTGGCTCCCAAAAATTACAAACTCTGTGTACACGCTCATGTTTTGGAAGATGAGAAAGAGAGCCACTGTCTGTTGAAGGAGTAATGTTCAAATAGGAGTGTGTATACTCCCAAGTGCTGATCAACTGGAAGAAAATCCAGGGACACAGAGGAGACAAAAGAGGTTAGTGGGAAACCCAGCAAAAGGAGACTCAAGCCCTTCTGCACTCTGCTGCTTATGCTGCCAATATTGCTACAGTTGTTTAGCCTAAAGGTGGCTTCTGTGTTTTGCCCCAACATCAGCTCTAGATCCTCTGCCTTTCTCCTAGAGGTTCTGTACTATCTGGTTGGCTTCGAGCTTCACAATAGAAAGCATAAACTGCTATCTCGTGGACACCAGAGTAGGGGCTCTCAAGCTTTAGCATGTATTAGAATGACCTGAAAGACTTAAAAAACACAGATTGCTGGACTCCATCCCAGAGTTTTGTGAGGTGAGGCCCAAGAATCTACATTTCCACATATTCCAAGGTGCTGATATTGTCACGGGTCTGAGAACTATGCTTTGAAAGTCACTGATCTACAGAAATGGAGTGACAGTGAGAAATGGGCAGTCATGATTAAAGTACACTCCTGCTTGCTATACTTGTACAATGCTTACTAAATATAAAACCAAGTTAACTTAAACATCAAAGGCATCTTAAATGGGGTACATGTCAAAAGGAGGAATTACAGCTGAAAAGTTGGAATATAGGGAAAGGCAATTCCACCTTCTGCTTGAAGATGGTATCAGGTCTAGGAACGTGGGGTTCTGGAATAATCCCATGGAATCAAGTCTCATGTGATATTGATTTCTAGATGTTAGGAACTTCTTTCTCTTTCCACTGATCTCTTTCCACAAAGCTGAGACAAGTTCTCAATCTTGGCTGTTCATTGGAACCATCTGAGGAATTTTTGAAAATATCAATTCTTGTTTCCCATACCCAGAGATTTTGATCTATTGACCAGGGATGAGGCCTGGGCATCAGAATGTTTAAAACCATTCGAAACCAGAATGTTTAATGCCATTAAAACACAAACTCATTGTTCTTGTGCTCCCAATGCTCTACATTCTGCTTCATTTTGATTGCAGTAACTACCTTTCTTTACCCTGAGGCTAGTTCTTCAATTCCCAGTATGGCACACAGTGGGCTGAGGGGAAAGGACAAAGGTGAACTTCTCAGGGATACTGTTGGTATTCATCACTAGCCTAAGAACAGAAAAACACAGCCAGGAAAAGAAACTCAGGTGAAACTGGACAGCCAGAGCAGAGGTGGCTCCTAGATAGTGGCTTAAAAAGTAAGATATTTTTAAATGTTTGGAGGGATTTATACATTTTAAAAAGTCGAATTTAAGAAGTCATTAATTAGGTTTTGGTCTTGATGTAGGTTGCTTAAGAAAAAAAATCAGTTTCATTTAGAGGCCTATTTTTGAGATTGGTTCTTACCTTGTTGGAATAGAGATAGCAGGCTTGGCCTATGCATTGGATTTTTGTTTTCCCTGTGATATCATTTTTTCCAGTCACTGATTTGGAACATTTGCATTTTTTAACTTGTCCTTGTCAGATCTCAGACTGCCTGGGAGGTTGAGGGTAGGGCTAGAAGAGGGATTGTAAAAACCTGGCTGCCCCCATGGACTCAGGCTATGGGTACACATTAGAAATACACCAGGGAATGGAAGATGAGTCACAGCCATGCTAAGGCATGCTGACCAGATAACTATCAGAAGGATTTCCTGTTTGCCTGTGAGGGACACAGATAAGAAATTTTTTTCCTCTTATTTAACCCATTTGTATTAATAATAACATCATAAATGGTATATCCCTTGGTCTATTATCAGAACTCTCTTAGTTTAGTCTTCCAAATATAGAAGGAACAATGAGACACAGGGTCCTGAAGGCAGTCTGTGCCTTATTCGGTAAATTTGATGCAAGAATCTTTGCCCTTAAGTGCAGAGAATGTCAGTCTTTTCACATGGAATGGGAAAGACTGTTTTGTGTACTTCCCCTGACACTAGAGCATCCAGATGGCCAGTCATCTTGGAGGAGGAGAGCAGAGTTACAAAGGAGACAGAGTCAATGATAAATTCAGAGGTCTAGGAAAGTTTATTTAACCATAATTGTCATCACTGAGTGAACAGGCAAAGAACCCGCATTAAATAAGTCTTGCTCAATTTCTAGAAGCAGATTTCCAAATGTGGGTGTGCCTATGTATCCACCTCCTGTGATGCTCGTTATCAAGGCAAATTCCTTGCTTCTATGCATAGCCCTGGAATCTGATTTTTCAAAAGACTCCCTTCTTCAGTAATTTTGATCCACTTTGGAAAACATTACCTTGGATAACATCCTCTTCTGGGCTTAGTCACTGACCATGTTGAAAATTGTAATGTCTATAACATGGAAATGTACAGCTAAAATTTACACTAGAAATGACTTGTATGTATGGTAGGGGATAAAAGTGTGGATGAGAAGGAAATAGAAGAGGAGCACATTAGGATCAATAATTTTAAGGTCCTAAAGAATGTGAATATTCTGTAAGCCACAAATTACCATGCTATGAAACTTCAAATTGCATGCATGCCACTGGCCAACATATGCATTCATCATTTTTACTGCTCTATCATGGAAAGAATGGATAATTTACACTGCTCTTGATTTTTTAAATGAGATTCACATACCATAAAAATCACTATTTTAAAATGTACAATTAGTTTTCGGTATATTCACGTAACTGTGCAGATATCACTATCTAATTCCAGAATATTTTCATCACTCTCAAAAGAAATCTGTATTTGAATAATCCATTTCCTATTCTCCCTTCCAACCCCTAGCAACCACTAATCTACTTCCTGTCTCCATGATTTGCCTATTACGAAAATGCTGTATAAATAGTATCATGGAACTGCTGTATAAATACATGTGCTTTTGTGACTGGTTGCTTTCACTAAGCATAATGTTTTCAAGGATCATTCATGTTGCAAACTGTGTTAGTACTTCATTCCTTTTCTGAGACTACGTTATATTCCACTGTATAGATATACAACATCTTTATTTATCCACTAACCAGCTGATGGACACTTGGGATGTTTCCACTTTTTGGCTATTCTGGGTAATACTGCTGTGAGTGGGTACACATTTTTAGTGAATATATGATTTCATTTCTCTTGAGTATATACTAAGAGCAGAATTGCTTGATGATGTGGCAATTCTATTGTTTTCTTCATATAACCAAAGGAATTCTTCATCAAGTTGCTGCCCCTATAGTGCCAGAATCTATTTCTCTTGGATTGCATTCAACAGGAATCACATTTTCATACTTCTTCGAGCTAGAATCTTGAAAAATTAAAGCAGCATCCGAATAGTATGTGAAATATCATAAAACACCATAAAATAACTTACAGATCTGCTGTTGATACTCCTCATTATTATCTTTCTCTATTCCTTAGAAACCAAATCCTTCACACATACACACGCATGTGCACACACACACATCACAGACTGGCAAGAAAGTATTTCCTCCTTGTATGCTTTATTCTCTTTTCAAAAAACAATTCTAGTTCTTAAGAATGGATATTTTATTTCTCAGATATTCTTACTAAAAATGAACAGATTTAAAAGTAGGTTAAGTTTTGAGAGAGTATGTTAAAGCTATCCAGAGAAACAGAACAATGTGTGTGTGTGCACGCCCGTGCATGCATATGTGTGTGTGTGCATGCACGTGCACGCATGTGCACATGTACATGTGTAGAAAGAGAGAAGTTGTAAGGGAGATAAGGAATATGCAATTACGGAGTATGTGAAGTCTCAAGATGTTCAGGTGGCAATCTGGAGACCCAAGAGAGATAATGTTTCAGTCCGAGTTTCAGGCCCAAAGGCTGGAAAAGACCAAGTTCATAGCAGTTCACAGCAGTCAAGCAAGTGGAATTCCCCTCTACTCACAGGAAGGTCAGTCTTCTTATTCTAGAAGACCTTCAACTGATTGGCTGAGGTCCACCCACTTCAGGGAAGGCAATCCTCTTCACTCGGTCTATCAATTCAAAGATTAATTTCATCAAAAAACACCCTCACACACACACCCAAAATAATGTTTGACCAAATATATAGGCATCCCATGACCTCAAGTTGACACATAAAATTAACCATCGCATAGAATTCACTTCCTTAAGAATTTTACTGTGCTGTATCTGGAGCTGTATTTTCAGGGAGAATAAGAGGAGAAAATGATCTTTCTCAAGCCAAAGGGATCCCTACTATTTGAATTCTATCATCTGGATCCTTTCCCTGTTCCTGCCATCATCAGGCCTCCTAGTGGCAACAGTAGCCATTGTCCTTTCAATTTAGTGAGTTGTGCCCAGTGAGGGACCATCACTGCAGGCAGAATTGTTGAGTGACCAGATGTCTCAGGTCCAGGTAAAATTGAGTACCTAACCCTACAAAATAGAAAGTCCCAAATATATGTTTTAGAGGTGGTTGTTGTGGAGGCAAACTGTAAAAGAGGTCTCCACTCTTTGTGATATGTGTTCTGACTTGAGGAACATCTGGCTACCTTCTATCTAATACTTGGTAACAATACATAAAACAAATTTAAGAATGAGAAGCTATTACTTTACGAGAAAATGGGAATCTAAGTAGAACAGTGGTTACCAGAGTGGACAGGGAGGGGCTGAAGAGATATTGATCAAAAAATACAAAATTTCAGTTAGACTGGAGAAGTAAGTTCAAGAGATCTATTGTACAATATGGTGGCTATAGTTAATAACAATATATTGCACATTTGAAAACTGTTAGAAGAGTATATTTTAAGTGTTCTCACTGCAAGTGCCTTATAAGTATGTTAGGCAGTACATATGCTAGTTATCTTGATTTAGCCATTCCATAATGTACACATATTTGAAAACATGTTGTATACCATAAATATATATAATTTTATTTATCGATAAAATGAATAAATAATAAAATAAGTGGAGACAGACAAAGAAATTACATTAGTGATAAACCAACATGACAAAAGAGACCTGAATGAAGGAAAATGCCAGATAGGTCATGTTAACAGTTTTCCCTATCATCGATGAATGTTTACTATTTTCTATACACTGCTCTAGATTTATGTATTTATTTAATTTGTTTTTTGAGACAGAGTCTTACTCTATCATCCAGGCTGGAGTACAGTGGTGCGATCGTGGCTCACTGCAACTTCCACCTCCCTGATTCAAGTGATTCTCCTGCCTCAGCCCCCAAGTATCTGGAACTACAGGCCCGCACCACCACACCTGGCTGATTTTTGTATTTTTAGTAGAGACAGGGTTTTGCCATGTTGGCCAGGATGGTCTTGAACTCCTGAGACCTCAGATGATCCACCCACCTCAGCCTCCCAAAGTCCTGGGATTATAGGCGTGAGCTACCATGCCTGGCCTAGATGTATATGCATTATCTTAATCCCAACAATCATCCTATGAAGCAGGTACTACTGTTATCCCTTAAGGACTGAGGCTCAGATATGTTAAGGCAGCTCTGGTAATGCTCCACAGCTAAATCTTTGGAGACCTGAATTCTTAAATCAACTTACCTGACCCCCATAGCTATGTTCTTATTGCTATAGTGTATTGCCTCTTATTTATAAAGAAAATTTCTTGACCTAAATTAAAAGGATCTCTGGTTTTACTACCAACATGCTTCCAAATGGATCCCTTTGGATAGGCATTCTCTTTACTCCAATCGGTAGAGGTAGAGAATAAGGTCAGGCTAAGGTTCCACTGTTAGTCTACCCTACCACTTTGTTGTCAAGACTTTGCCTATGAAATGGTGGAAGCAACAAGTCACTTAACCTCTCAACTTCAGTTTTTGAATCCATAGACTAGTCTTAATGCCCACCACTAATTAGGTCACTGTTAGGTGCAAATGAGAGCATTTATGTAAAATCGACTACAGTTTCTTTCTCTGCTGTCCTATATGTCCCCCAATATGTACTCCCTCAGCCAAGTGACAATAGACACCCTCCAAGGAGGTTGTATAGAATTCCCATGGTGCCCCATCGAAACTCATATTTCTGACAGTACACTGAAGTTCCAAGGGCTCTTAATTTAGGAGAGGATCCATTCAGTAAATAGCATGCTCTAGGAAATGACAAACTCTCTGTCTCTTGAAACATTGTTCTATTCTTCCCTGTTTATCTTACCTACTGTTGATTGGTGTCTCACAACTATAAAACCTTTTATTTTATTTTTTGGTGGTGGTTTAAGGATCTAGTTCTCAAGATGGAAATTCTCAACTTGGAAGGTGTCATTACTCTTATTATTGTTATTTTGTTTTTTTTGCAGTGCTCTGAATTTTTACATGTGTTATTTTTAAAAATTTAGGTTTTGAAATGAAAGCAACTAAAATGAATATTGTCTAAACATGGAATCTTTGAAAACTTATGGCAACTTGCCCCCATTTCTGATAACTGAAAACATTCTAGTATATTGCAACACCATTGCAAGCCACTGCTTAAGAGTCCCAACTGAAGAAAGTTTCTCACCATTCAGTATGGTAAAGTGACAACCAACTTTTAGTCATCAGGAAAAATACATGTCAACAAATAATTTTTAACTAGGCTCTTAATCATAGGCTACACATGGGATTGCTGACGTTCTGTATGAAGTGGAAATTTATTTAATTAATGATTACAAAAGTTTCTGATTACTTTGGCCCATTTTCATGAGAATCCTTCCCTCTTTGTCTTGTTCTGTCTGTTTTCCTTATTTGATTCAAAAGTGAGAATCAAATTTTTTAGATTATTTCTGCTAGAAACCTATGGGAAAATGTATATTTAGTGGGAGTACAGTAGCAATATATATTTTCTTGACCTGAATGGGGCAGTTCTATCTTGATCTGAGGGGTGTATCTGGTAATTCTACAGCAGAATAAATTTCTGATGGCAGGGGCACAAGCCAGGAGGTGTCCTTGAATAGGGCCCAGGCACAGAGGTGGTAAATTTTCCTGCCTCCCTCAACTGGGCAGTGAAGTATTTAAACTTATGGAGTCCTTAGAGTGGGAACCAGATGGATCTACTCAGGTGATAGATGTCTTAGGTCAGCGTCTCTTGAGGCAGAGCCTGAGACAGGGATTTTTGTGAAGGCAATTTATTGGGGAAGTGCTCTCAGGAAAAAGAAAGGGAGGGAAGTGGGGTAGGATAGGGGTAGAAAATAAGGACATGGCCTCAGCTGGAGCTACCTTCAGCCTGTGGCCTGCAAGGAATTCTGGAGCATGAATTATACCACAAGGTTAGTCTTACTTGGAGACGAGGAGGCCGGTATTACATAAGCCCTGTCAGTAAGTCATGGGTTGTTGGCTGCCTTCAGGGAAGTGGCTTCTCTGGGAGGGCAGCTCTCTGAAGAAGGGGAAGCTGTGGACCGTTAGCAGTGACACTCAAGGCTGTTGGGGGATGGTTGGGTCCACTCAGTGAAGGGAACCTCAGCAGGGTACCAACAGCATCACTACAGTAAGAAAGTTTCTTTCTCTTTTCATGTCAAGGATTAAAGAAGGAAGGAAGGAAGGAAGGAAGGAAGGAAGGAAGGAAGGAAGGAAGGAAGGAAGGAAGGAAGGAAGGAAGGAAGGAAGGAAGGAAGGAAGGAAGGAAGGAAGAGGAAGGAAGGAAGAAAGAAAGGAAGGAAGGAAGGAAGGAAGGAAAGAAGGAAGGAAAGAAGGAAAACAAAAAGAGAAGTAGGTTAATTTCCTTGCTTTTATTTAAAGAATTTTAATAGAACACTTTGAATAAATGTTTTTCTAAGATTTCAGCCAGAGAAAGACTTAGACTATAATTGTGGTTGAAATCTTTTTGGTTTGCTGGTAATTTGTGGTGACATAAGAATTCCTGAAGCTTAAATTTAAGCTGCTTTCCACAAAACCACAGCAAAAATTAGTTACATGCAAAAAATTATTAATTACTCTTTACCCCTGAAGACAAGTTTCATTGTATAATATATAACTTTAAGCCTTTAAATCAGAACCTTTCACTTATGATTATTCATTTCTCACTCTTATGACCAACATATATTTTCATAAAGGCTTGGTTTGGAAGGGCCAGCAAGATAGTTAAGGGGTAAAATGGCTGGAGTAAGACGCTGACTAGTAATGACTGCTCGAGAACTAGCAGTCATCTGTCTAACTGCCCCATATAAGGGGAGGTTACCTCTCAGCTTTAGCCCAGTATTGCGATGAGACAATGCAAAGCAGTCATGCCAAATTTCTTTAGTTTTTCAAGAGAAAATGAAAACTCGGGTTTTCTATACAAATAACCCTATTTTTGCAACAAACTTAAATTTGTAATACTGTGTAGGTCAACTGTGCAGAGTCCAGATAGCTCCCATGTCACTGGTTTTCTTTTGGAGGTCTGTGTGCTTGCACATTGCTACTAGACTTGAAGTTCCTGGAATGTAAACTATGCATCTCATTTATCTTTGTGTCATGCACAAAAGAGAGCTTTGCATTTAATGGACACTCACTAAATATTTATTCAATGACGGGTTGAAATTTTCTGGAAGCTATTAGCATTCATCATTTGCCTATATTTAAGATGTCTAATTTATCTGGGATTGCTGTGCTAGAGATGAAAGGACAAAAACTAGCATTCCCAGACTCCAGGATTTCACAGTGTATGATAGAACAATGAAAAATCAAGCCCTGAGGTGGTGGTTCACACCTGTAATCCCAGCACTTTGGGAGGCCAAGGTGGGTGGATTGCTTGAGCTCAGGAGCTCTATACCAGACTGGGCAACATGGTGAAACCCTGTCTCTACAAAAAAATTAGCTGAGTGTGGTGGTGCATGCCTGTGGCCCCAGTTACTCAGGAGGATGAGGTGGGAGGATTGCTTGAGACCAGGAATTCGAGGCTGCAGTCTGCAGTAAGGCACTGCACTCCAGCCTAGGTGACAGAGTGAGACCCTGTCTCAAAAAAAAAAAAAAAGAGAAAGAAAGAAAGAAGAAAGAAAGAGAGAGAGAGAGAGAGAGAAAAGAAAGAAAGAAAGAAAGAAAGAAAGAAAGAAAGAAAGAAAGAAAGAAAGAAAGAAAGAAAGAAAGAAAGAAAGAAAGGAAGAAAGAACGAACAAACAAAAGTCAGGGAAATGAACACTCAGCCGGCTCCCAAGGTGACAAATGAGAAGAGAAGAGACATTAGAGTAGAATCAACAGCCAGGTTGGTTGAGGAGTGGAGCTCACATGCCCTGCTAGAAGCTTGGCTTTTGCATAAGAGTGATGGGACGACATGAAAAAATCAAACAAGGGACAGGGTGAGCACATTTTGAGGAAGGAGCATGAGCAGTGGCAATGTGGCCTCAGCCTCATGCTCAGCTAGGGCCTGATAAGCTGCAGTGCCCCTCACCTCCTGTGTGACTGAGGCCATGAAGATGACACATCCATCTTTGCACCATCAAGCACTTCTGGTGGACCAGGGCCCATCATGTCGCCCCTGAATGTAACCAGGGTTTCATCAGTGAAGTGTATTCTTCATATCCTGAGTGCCTGGAGCTTGGCACAGCGTCTTACTCAGTGAGCTGAGCTTGTGCTTATTGCATGCAGGGAGGAAAAAAAGACTGCTGTGAAGTTTGCCAGAAGCAACATTTCTGGCACCCTAATATGGCTGGGAATGGCTAGAAGAGTATGGGAGTGAATTAAATAGCTGGGGAATAAAGCTAAAAGGAAAGCGCTCTTCTCATTAAGCAAAGATCTCCAGTCACTTGCAAGCTGAAAGCTGGTGGCACAGGTTTAGTTGCCCACAACGTGTGAAGAGCAATTTGTTTGAATTAGTTGCTATTAAAAGACTGGTAAGTTAACATTAGCACCTTCACATCTGGTTTATCTTAAACCCCAAACTAGCTGACAATACTTGGCCTGTTGTGGTATTTTAATTCATTAACTGACGTGCTTCAAACATCACTTCAGGTATAAAACTTAGTGTTCTGTTAGTAGCAGGAGAGCATCTTTGGAGAAAAAGATACAGTAGAATCACTAGTATGATTCATTTGTTGTATGCACACCCTGAAATAAATAAAAGTAATACGGTAAACCATAAGAAGACTGAAGTCTTAACCTTCTTGCAGAGTTGCTCACTAGCCTAAAATGCCATTGAGATGAGATGAGGTAAGATGAGAGGAGATGAGATGAGAATATGGGCCCCTCCCAAATTCAACTTCCCTATAAATCTTTGTATTAATTGTTTTTTGGTAATATAAGCCTTGGTTAGGTTAAAGACCAAACAAAAGAAAACTTCATACTATTTTTACATAGTAAAAAATGTTTATATAATTAATGCGCAAAAAATGTGTGCCTGAGACAACAGAATGCAACCTAAAGACAGCAATGTGAATATGGGGATTATGTGGGATAAAAACTTAGTCAACTACAAAGGGCATAACATGTAAACAAGGCTTACTTTATGACTAAATGACAGGCTATTGTAAAACGCATGCATATATTAAGAAAAATTTTCCTAGAACCAAAAGTGTTTACAGATGACAATGTTGTAAAAGTGTTTGTATTATTCAGTTCAGGCTGCTATATAAAACAAAATGCCCATGGACCAGGTGGCTTAAAAAAACAGAAATTTATTTCTTAAAATTCCGTAGGCTAGAAGTCTGAGAGAGGGTGCCAGCATGGTCAGGTTCTGGGGAAGGCCCTCTTCTAGGTTATAGACTGCCATCTTCTCACGGTGCCCTCAGGAGAGAGCAGAGAGAGGTCCTGTTTCTCCTCCTCTTTATAAGGTCATTAATTTTATCATGAAGGCCCCACCTTCATGACCTCATTTAACCCTTATTACCTCCCAAAGGTTTCACCTCCTAAAAGCACCATATTGAAGGTTAGAATGTCAACATAAGAATGTGGGGGGATACAAACTTTCAGACCATAACAGTGTGTCAGTGTTGCAGCAGAGATGATGGATACTAATCAAGAATGGCCATTTATGAATGGAAGTCTAATCAGGTGTAATGTTGCTCATTATTTTGAAGACATAGCTGAAAGCCTTTAGAATGAGTTTTGTGAAAAAGCAAAATCTTTTGTGGTGTCTTCTATTGAAGCAGGTGGGAGCAGATTTAAATAATGCCATCCTATTTTTATGATCTTTGATACGGTCTGGTTCTGTGTCCCCACCCAAATCTTATCATGAATTGTAATCTCCACGTGTTTGGGGAGGGACCTTGTGGGAGGTGATTACATCATGGGAGTAGTTCCCTCATGCTGTTTTCATGATAGTAAGTTCTCATGAGACATGATTTCATAAGCGGCTTTTCCCCACTTCGCTCGGCACTCATTCTCTCTCCTGCTGCCCTGTGAAGAGGCGCTGTCTACGGTGATTGTAAGTTTCCTGAGGCTTCCTCAGCCATGCAGAACTGTGAGTCAATTAAACCTCTTTTCTCTATAAATTAACCAGTCTTGAGTATTCCTTCATAGCAGCGTGAGAATGGACTAATATAGTGTTAATGAATATTTGGAATAATGGAAATGAATATTTACCATTACTAAATAACATTTGGAAGAGACACAAGAGGCCCAGGAGAGACACAGTTTCAGGAAACTATGTATTGAGAATAGTCTTGAAAAATTTAATTTAGACTAATCAAAAGTACTAAGTAAGACTTCAAATGGTACTCTTATGAGTACTGTTGGAACTTGATGTTAACATGTCTTTACTATGAAACTTAAATCCAGTGTGGCATTGTTTTAAAAGGACTTGGAACGTAAATCTGCCCACTACATCTTCTATAGAAACCACTGTTTGCTAGAAAGTTAGATTTTTCACTCATCATGAATATTGTAATTAACTCCATGCTTCTGTGTCTGAACCACAGATAGTGCAATACTTTCTTAATAAACGATATGGTTGATACCTAATCTGCTATAGAACATATGAATTAGGTGACTTGTTCATTCATTATATGGTTCTAAAAGCTTTTTGATTTGTTGGGAAAAAAATGATTTGTTCATATTATTCAAAGGGAAATTATAGAAATAACTATGGGAGAAGTTGGATCAAACTAAATATTTTAAATATTTTTTCTACAGGGGCATTCATTAATAGGTAAAAAGGTACCCAAATATATTATTTAATTTGCTTCCTCCTGACAAAATTATGACTTTGGGAAGCTCATTTGTCAAGAAAGAATATGACCCAGTTTCATATACTGAAATTGCCTCTCCCCACCATGAAAGTGATGGCCTAAACTAACATCCCCAATTTAGGGATTAGAAGACTACATTTCACAAATGGTTTTCTGATTTCAAACTTTTTGAAGACGACCTAAAATTGTCTAAGTTTTTATTTACAATTACTATTATTGGTGTTAGTCCAGAGCAGAGGAACAGTTCCTTGAATAAAAAAAAAAAAAAAAAAAAAAAAAAAACTGTGGGAAGTCTGTTTGGAAAAACCTGTATTTGTGACTGGCTGTTACTATAATGAATAAAACAAAACATCCTTCCCAGTTTAAAAATATAAGGCTGAATTCTATATATGGCATGCCACAAAGTGCAATACAAGATCTGACATTGCCAGGATTCTTGTTCCTAATCTAAGAACTCAATTACAAAATTAAAAATGCAATAATTTAAAATTTCACACACACATACACACACACACGGATTTTAAATAGGATGGTCAATACCATAGAACACACACTATAGTCAGTGAAAATAGACACAGTTTAGACACAGGATCTGGCTTTCTCAGACAGGCTTCATTTATTTGTGTTAGCTGTCTGGTCCCTGTCGGCACCTAAACTGCAATGCCTGGTCCAATTTTTGTGTCTATTATGGTAGCACCAAGGTTCTTTGATTGATCATATATACTCACAAGTGGGCTTAGCTTCTTCCTAAAAAATGATGAAGGATGGATAGATGAATAGGTGGAAGATAGATATCAATAAATAGCAGGAATGTATCTCGATTTACACTTAGATGTACAGCATATGCAAATTGTTTACAATTTTTATATCTCTACTTAATTAGTATTTTGAGTCTATGATTCCACCCTAGAAAGGGAAATTAAGCTTAATTTAATATTTCTTCCTCTTTTCTGCAGGGCTCTGGATCAGTCCTGAAGAGCTTATAGGGAACCAGGCATTGTGTTGCAGGAATACTTCTGGTTCTCACATCATTTGTTCCCACAGGATTTTACTGAGACTCCCTGGTTCAGCCTGGTCCTCAGTAGCCTATTCATGTCATTGCTGAACTGCCTGTGGAAAAGGGTGGTGGATCTCTTCACAGATTCTGGGCTTGCTACGTGTAATGGGGACCATTTTTCTGCTGCCAGATCATCCTGGGATACAGTAATCTTTTAGCTGATCCATACCCTTCTCCTGTCTTGGACCACAACACAGTTAGTTCTTGTCTGGTTCTGCTGCTCCTTCTGCAGGTTGCAGCTTTCTACTCTCCTAAATCTCTCAGATGTCTTGCCACCTCGCTGGGACTCTTGAGGCAGCAGGATATCAGGCCTCTGTCTCTGGAGTCCACCCACCAGAGTCTGATTTCATCATATCTGTTCTTTCTCTACATCTTCCCCATCCTGGAGAAGTTTTTTCTAGCATCGAGGGAATGTTATCCTTCAAGTCTGTTCTTCATATATTTTGGATGAACACAGAACTGCCTTTTTCCCCACAGAACTGAGGATTTTAGAGCTAAAGCAAAGAAATAGCTCTTAGGGTATTCCAACTTTTTACCATTTCAAATTCCTCCCCTGAGGCAATAAACACGACAGAATAATTCCTTAAAGGGAGTGCAGACGTGAGGAGACAGGAATGGGGTGTGAGGTGGCACAGAGGAGAAGGAAAAAGAAACAGAGGGAAAGGAATAGAGAGACAGAGATGTGTGCAACATGAGAAAAAGAAAGTTAAAAACTCCTGTTCTAGGAGACAGTATTTAAAAATGACTCGCAAGGGTTGGAATAATAAACTTGTCAAAGGGAAGACTTGCAAAATATCAGGATGTTAATCCTCATTGGCCTTTTCTGGACCCTCATTCTACTGTATTGCTATAATTAAAAGAGAAAGGGTGCAAATATCCTCACTTGTGACTTGCCTTTCTTGAAAATAAATTTATCTGAAAACTGGTGAGTGCTTTTTCAGTAGATTGCTCATTTAATTACCAACACACATTCCTTAGTTTACCTGAAATGCCTCATGGAAATTAGCAGTTTTAAATTAATGTGTTAATTTCCATGAGGCAGTGTTAATTTCCTTCCATTTCCAGGTTTGAGTTGATTAACCATGGTGAGTGTGATGATTTATCTCTATCTATCTACATACCTACCCACCCAGCTACTCAACATCTTATGGGCATCTACTTTGAAGAAAATAAGAATACAAATAAAAATAAAAGGCTGTTATTGCTTCCAAGATTTAGAAGAGTAGAAAGCTGCACCCTGCAGAATTGATAGTGGAAGCTTTGTATGTAGACATCTGCAATATTATGTGGTGAGGGATCTAACAGAAACTGGCAGAGTTTTACGGGTCTTGTAGAAACTATGCCAAACTTTGACTTCCCCATCTTAAAGATACCAGAAGGGCCAAATTGCCAGTTATTCCATTTCTAGCCCCACTAGATCCCTACATTCTTTTCCCCAGGCAATCACAGTCATTCTAAAGGGATTTTATTCTGGCAACTATCTAATATCTTTTCTATTTTAAAAAATGTACTTATGAACTTCAGATATCAAGAACTGAGTTTATCATGTCCCTTAATTCATGGCTCATTAAGCAGTTCTTGCAATCAACTCTGGCCTCTTGTGAGGCTAAGACCAATAAGCTAACAGGAGCAGGAGTATGCATTGAAAAAGTAGCTCTAAATGAGAGCATTAATCTCTTCTATTGCACATTGATTGCTTACTTGCTTGATTCATTGGCTTAACACTTTGTTCTGCAAAGGATGGGAAGCAGATGAGAGTAAGTTAGACATTGCAGTCACCGAGGTCAACAGTAATCCTTCTTGAGTTGCCTATTTTCCTTGATTTGAAAAACTGAAAAGACCACATACTTCACAAAGACCAAGGATGTTAAACCCCTTTTGATGGAAACTTACATTTCTGAGAACCTGGACTGTTTCTATGAACAAGAAAATTATGAGCTTAATTCAGAACATTGTGGGGCTAAGTAGTTCTGCCTTGCCTTTTCTTTCTAGGTTCTCTCTCTCTCTCTCTCTCTCTCTCTCTCTGTCATCCCTTCACTCTCAAGGAATTGCCTGCTCATGCTTTGCACCACATTATGTCACCATTATTCCTCCTTTTGGAGGAAAAGCCCTCCCACATGACTTCATTTGGTGACATCAGTTCAGGAAATAAATATTTCTCTAGAAAGCAATGTTGCTTCCTTTTTTGACATGTCTCATAAAGCATAACTGAATGAAATGAAAAGTAATGGAACAGTTTCAAGTCATCATAGCTTTTTACATTATGGGATTTTCCATTAACAACTGAGATCAATATTTTCATTGCTGTTAAATGACAAAAACTTAGGCAAATTTTCTCACCAGCTGCTTGGGGCCATTTGGCTAACACGAGGCCCACGTTAAAACCTAAGTCTTTTCATTCCTGCTCGCCTCTAGCAATAACTTTCTCCAAATCACTCTTAACACTGCAGCTAATGCAGTTTTCTTAATCCCAGCACTTTGACAAAGTCAAAAAAATTTATATTTTTCCAATGAGGTCTTCATAGCCTGAGTCTAACATTTTTCCCCAGGATCCTATTAAAAACATAGCATTCTGCTACGTGTATTTACCAATTGCTACAAATGCTGTCTCTTTCAGGATAGTTTTTGGTTCTAATATTCTGTCCAAGCTTTCTATGCATATTCTTATTTATAAGTCCCACTTATAAATAATGGTTCTCAGAAACGAATCCCAGCTTTCAAGGAATCTTCCATTCTGTTGCAGAGGCAGAACCACAAAACAAAAACTAGAAGACCAAATAAAAAGTGCCAGGATTATTAATACAGACAAGAGCATTGTATCATTTCAGAGTAATTTAGGGCCAGGAAGGTAACGAAACCCCACCCTGAAATGAAAGAACAAGCATGGCCTTCGCACAATATTCTACCCATTCACATTTGGAAAGTAATGAACTTGTTAACGTCTTAAGGGATATGTGGACTGCAGTTGAGGGCACTGATGAGCTGGCAGGAGGATGTTCTCAGCACAGTGAGTGAGTGGACCTTCTGCAGACCTGCAAGCTGAGTCCATGCCAATGACTGTGGCTTAGTGTGACTCACATGGGGATGCACAGAACATTATCTGTACGGAGACACATGCTTCCAGCTCACGACGAGCTGAGTACAGAGCAGGAGCAGTGACAATGGTAAGGCCTTGAAGACAGCTAACTCAAGAGGGTGAAATTCGAAGTCAATCCATTCCCATATTCCATATTCCCATATGCCATTCCCTTATAACATGCATAAGTCTGAGTGGGTAAAGGACTGGGAAACTTGGTGAAAAACAAAGAACACTGGAAAAGGGGTTAAAAGGCTTAGATTCTGCTTCTTCTGCACACTCAAGTTCCTGGGAAATCCATTCATTTTACTGGACCTTTGTTTTGTCCTCTGCAATATAAGGTGATTGGAGTAGAAGGGTGGCTCTTTATACTTTTTTATAAAAAAAGGTAGCCTTTCATTAATAAAATCTTACATAAAGTTATATAAAAGAGGCAGAAGCAATGCCATGCTGGTTAAAGGGGGCAGAGAAGTTTCCTGGTTGGCATTCCCTTGGCTTTCCCTCCACAGAGCCCCAGGGTGCTATATAATAGAGCCTGAGACTGAGACTGCCAGCCTCCACATCTCCAAGCTGCCTTCCAGCTCTGACACTGTGAGAAAAAAATGTTCCTTGTTTTCCCAAGGACGTATAAATTCACTCTCTTTTTTTTGATGTGAATGAAATGAAAGGAAGTGCAGACTAGGGCATGTGTATAGGCCAGTTAGCTTCATTTTGTTTTCTGGCATCACGTGGGGAGTGTAAGAGCAAAGGCGAGTTCTGTACCCCAAAACGATCATCCTTCACTCCTCCATTAAGTAACTAAACAAAAAAAAATGAACATAAAGAAGATAACAATATAATTCCTGACTATCACTCTCTGCTTGCCCATTCCCACCTCCATGAAAGACTCGGGTGAGCCCATGAGCTCCTCTTTCAACCCCATTGCTAAACCCGGGGAGGATTAGGGCGGGAGATTGAAGTTTGGTCTGGAGGAAAGAAGAAAGAGAAAACTTTGGAGGAGGAGATGAGTCACTTCCAGGAGGGTAGGTGTGGGTGTTGACTTAGGAACATCAGCCTCTACATCCTTGGTGATTTTTCTCAGGGCCCTGGTAGTAGCTGACCTCCAACATCCTTTGCAGGGATATTAGAATAAAATTAATCCCTAAGATTATTTAGATTCCAGGTTATTTGCTGCCACAAAGTGCATGATGTCTTGTAAATCACTAATTCTGGCAAGCCCATAAATAGGGATTCTTCATAGGAAGTACATTTTTATACTCTACTTCACAGGGAGTATCCCTTTTTTAAAAAAAATTCTTAGCCTCTCACCCACCTTCTTTCATTTACTCTGCTTCCTCTTGTTATCCAGAAATAGTGGTAGAGCAAAAGGACTGTCAGAATTTGTTACTGGAAAAGAGGTAGTAAAAGAGAAGAATAATAACCATTCTTCCGTTTTAAACATGCCCATTGCTTCTCCATTCAAGGCACTTCTCTCCCGTTGAAGTGAGTATTACTGTCTTGTCTATTTCTTAGGAGCTACTGAAAAAGAATTTTGTCTAGATATTCTAAGTATTAGACAAAGTATAAAGCATGAATGTAACAGTTCAGAGAAGAGTCAATGTACTTACTAAAAACATGAAGAAGCCAGGATAGGTTGTGCTTATTTAATTAAATTCCGAAAAGTGCATATAGCCCTCCAGATTGAATCCAAAATAAGAGGAAATAAATGTTGTCTTATCCAATATTGAGTTATTTGTTCAACCTGGGAAGCTCTGCAGAAGTTATTTATTACAATGAGGAAACTGTTGAAATAATCAGGCTGTAATCTTTGAACAACTAACAAAGATTGGTTGTCATCTTAAGTCTAGGATACTAGCCATTTTTTTAAGTATAGACTCATAAAATTTCAAAAAGAAAGCAACCTTAGTTATATAGCAAAGTACATCAAAATCTAGTGGATTAAAATAACAATCATTAATGTAGCTGTGAATCTGCAATTTGCGCAGACCTTGGTGGGGAAACCATGTCTCTGCTCCATGTGATATCAGTTCAAACTGTTTATGTGGGGCTAGAAGGTCCACTTCTAAGATGACTGTGATATTGTGATATAATATGAAATATATATGTGGACTGTGTCCCTGGTTCCTGGCACAAAGCTCCTAAAACCCTTGGAATTCCTTAAGTGGTAGGATTAAAAGGAGCATCTTTTGTGTACTCGTAGATAAGCCCTTTTTTAACATTACCTGATTTTATGCTAATGATGTGATGCTTGGAGAATGGGGGCCATTTGCTGGAGAAAATAACCTTGTGATTAGGAGGTTGGAACTTTCATCCCCATCCCTTGATCTCCAAAGGGGAAAACGGGGATAGAGATTGAGTTCAGATACCAATGGCCAATAATTTGATGAATCACGTATACATAATGGAACCTCCAAAAAACTTTCAATGATGGGACCCAGGTTGGTGAACACATGAAGGTACTGGGAAGGTGGCACACTGGAAAGGTCACAAAAGCTCTCTACATCCCCACCCCATACTTCATTTTATGCATCTTTTCCATTTAGCTGTTCCTGAAATGTATTCTTTATAATAAACTGATAAATATAAGTAAGAGTGTCCTACAGTTTCATGAATGATTATAGCAAATTTTCAAACCTGAGGAGAGAGTTATGGGAATGCCTGATTTATAGCCAATTCATTAGAAGTACAGGTGACAACATGGGACTTGCAATTAATATCTAAAGTAGGGGCTGTCTTGTGATACTGAGCCCTTACCTTGTGAGATCTGCACTAATTCTGGGCAGTTAATGTCAGAACTGAGTTAAATGATAGGACAGTCAGTAAGCATTCACAGAGAATTAGAGAATTGCCTAATATGTGGGGGGAAACCCACACATATCTGAGGTTAGAAGTGTGCAAAAGAAAAACAGGTTTTTCTTTTAATGTCTCACTCACATGGCTGGCAAGTTGATGCTAGCTGTTGGCTGGGAGTTCAGCTGGGCTGTAGGCTGGACATCTTTGTTCCTTTCCACTAAGGCTGATCTACATGGTGTGTAATTGACACAAACAGTTTAGCTGGGTTCAAAAGTTAGAATCTCAAGAGATAAGACACAGAAGCAGATGGTTTCATGACGCCTAGATCTAGAAACAGCTACAGCATCACATTGCTGAATTCAGTCCCGGAAGTCAGATTCAAGGGAAGGGACACAGCCCCCACCTCTCAATGAAAGAAATATCAAAGACTTTGGGGACCATATTTTAAAATTACCACACAAGAGATACAGGGATGGTGGTGGGAGAGAGGGATGGATTTTAGAAGAGGAGAAATAATGATCTGAAAGTAGCAGTGAGGAGACATGAGGATACTCCACCTTCATGCCTGGTGGTAGAAAAACTTCAAGGAATGAAATAGCCCCATTTGAGTGGGCTGCAGGGCAAGCTGTGTCCTCAGGGTGAACTACTTCCCTCTTAGAACAAAAAGATGAAAGGAGCATTCAGAAAAGAATTTAAGAATATAAGGAATTTTGTTCTTCATGACCATATATTGCATAGGGCACAATGGAGGGGTTTTGAGAATTGGCAAAGGGCAGGAGAAAAAGATAAATTAGATGATATGTGGAAACTTATTGAGAATTGAACTACAGGAGATGCGGATCTAGGAATCTGGTGTTTGTGTTGGTAAGTCCTAAACAGAAATCAAGAACATAATGAGATTATGCCCATGGATTCAAAGCAAGTGGCAGTGAAAAGATGTATGGTATATAAGCACCCCAATTAATAAATATTATCCATTGGATAATGTCACAGAGTGTAAATAAACTAAAGATAAGCATGTAGACACTAAAGATTACTATCCAAAATATATAAAGGACTCCCAAAAAACAGTACAAAAAAGAAAAATTACCCAAAGGAAAATTTGGCAAAAAATGGAAGAGGCAAAATCAAAGGCCAGAGAATGTCTCAACGGCTAGTAAATGTAAGATGCTCAATTTTACCAGAGATCAGGAAAACACAAATCTAAACGACAGCAAGATATTATCTTACTTCTATCAGATTGTGTGGGTGTGGGTGTGGAATCTAAAAGCTTAATAATATTAGGTATTGGTAAAAGTATGAAGCAAATAATAACTTCCATGTATTACTGGTAGAAGTATAAATTGACAAAATTTGTCAATGTGTTCTATGACTAATCAATTTCAATTCTAGATATATTACACTAGAGAAATTCTTGCACACCTGCAAGAATTATTTGACAACATTGTTTATCATATTAAAAATTACAAACTATCCACAGGTCCATGAACAGGAGAATAGATAAGTATAATGTGGAAAAGCTATATGATGTAATTTTGTGTGACAATCTAAATGAATGAATGAGAGCCATACTTATTAACCTGGATAAATATCGCAAACAGTAACTTACAAAGCAAATTATGATGCCATTAATGTTACTTTAATATCACTCTATATATTTTTACAGATTTTGACTCTCCTACTTACCATGTGACCTTGTGCAACTCTGAGTTTGGTTTCCTCATTAATAAAATGGGAATGACAATAAAACTTACCTTGTAGGGTAGTACAATCATACAAGTGAATACATAGAAAGTGCTTAGAATAGTGCTGGTCACAGCATAAGCACTACATGTGTTACTTATTAATATGAATGTTATTACTGTTGCTATGTAGAAAAAATTTCACAGAAATGATAAAACCCTATCCCATGATTGTGACTACAACTGGAGAGAGGTGCACAGAAGATTTCACCCTTATCTATATTTTATTTCTTTAACAAAAATATTTGAATCTACCCTGGAGATACATGGATATTGTACATACATGTACTCCTAACAGTCCAGTGTTGCAAAAGACAGAAGCCAACCCCAGGACCTGCCCTATTTTCTTAAGAAATGGCTTGAGATGACTTCATGTCTCCTTTCTTACTTTCAAGGAATTGGAGGAGCAATTACATCACATGTTTGACTAACCAGTGAATAAGTAACAAGAGAACATTTTACATGGCAGTCTTCCAATTTAGTGGAAATTATAAAGTTGACCTAAAGCAGATAAAATGTAAGATTCATCATATTAATAATTGGAACTATAGGGGAATAAGTCTCCCATTTACTGAAGGAACATCCTCAACTCCCCTTCTGGCCCTCATCCCCAGGAATAGATGTTGAACTCATGGTAGTTTGGGTAGCACTGTGCAGAAGAGAACATTGTGAGCTGGCAAATTGACACAGAGATGCTATCCAAAAGTGGGGACATCTCTGAGGAAACCTATAGCACTACTGCTATAATGAAAATTCTTTTGGCTAAGAGAATTGCGGCTCCTCTTGGTTGGGATTGAAACATTTGCTTTTGGAAAGCCCATCAAAGAAAAGGTGCACTTTCATGGTTTGATGAGTTAGATTTGGTCAAATACTAAGATTTGAACTTAGTCCCTCAGCTGCTGAGTCATTAACAGACACACTCCCCATTATCCTCAGACCTGTCTAGAACCTGCCTCATTTGTAGAGGAGAGTCTTAGAAATGAAGAGCCCAAGGCCCTTAGGAGAAGGGCACAGGCTTGGGAGGCAGGGAGTTCCACAGAAACACATTCCTTCGGTTTTGCACTTGCGTGTAGGGACCACTCTATGTCTGGCTCCCCCCTTTGGTCCGGATCAGCTGGCCAGCACCTGCCATTGGTCCATCCACACTGAGAATATGAGCACTGTCCACAGACATAGGCTTGATTGTTAAGTGGGCCAGCCTTGTAAGCATTCTCAAGCCATTTCCAAAGTCCGCACAGATATCCCACTGTTGTCACAACCCTAGGGAAGCTCCTGGAGAAACAGAAAGCTACACTACAACTTAGAGAGCTTCCTACACAGTTTCTCATTCCTCCAGCTTCAGTCTCCTCCAAGTAGCAGGAATCATTTCCAGTGCCTCCCACCTGAGGGGGTGGAAGAGGCTCTGTCCCTGCAGCTGTTACCCAAAGGCGTTCCTGCTTCACTTCAGTGAAGGAATCATTATGTTAACTACAAACTAACATGTGGACTTGGGTTATCTCTTCTCAGTACTGGTTTTCATTTCTGCAGGTCTCCCTACCGGTCCTAATTCTCATCATTCCCCAAGGAACATCATAAAGTTAACCTTCTTGTGGTAGATATAATTATTATTATTTCCATTTTAGAGATGGGGAATTAAGTCTTAGAGAGATTAAAATTCCAAAGTTACACAATATGTGGTACAGTGAGTATTTAAAGTGGACTCTGTTGGTCTAATTTCAAAACTTATACCTTTAATGACTGTACTGCGTGATCCTATGAAACATTTGCTAATTACTTCGAGGGGTGGGAATTACACAAAGTAGGAAGAGAGGGAAAATCCTCATAAGTACATTATTAGTCATATTCCTTTTAATATCATTTGGAGAACCTACAGGAAAAATGTTATTATCAGTAGTATATGTCTTGTCAGAGAGGGGTAAATAAAAGTGACACGAATAATGTCAGCAGGAAAATCAGGCTGAAGCCTACTGTAATCCCCCAAATGGCGAAGATATTTTTGTATGTGTCCTTTCCCAATCTTCTCAACAATGTGTTATTACCACTTGTTTTGCACTAACTGGCTGTGATAACTGTCAGGATGGGCTTCTAAGCAATGACATTGAGAATTCCTGAATAGCTGAATAGTCTGATGGGGTAGGGAGGGAGGTTGGCAACAAGGATAACTAAGAGGAAAAAGCACAACAGTTACACAGAAAATGGGTTAGGAGACTGAGAGAACTGATGATGTCCAAGTGGGGTCTTGAAAAATGATTAAAAGCAAGATAAAAGGTGAAGAGTATTCTAGATTCATGAACAGCGTGGACAAAGAGATGAAAGTGCCATGGTCTGAATGTCTGTTCCTTCAAAACTCATATGCTAGGCCGGGCGCGGTGGCTCAAGCCTGTAATCCCAGCACTTTGGGAGGCCGAGACGGGCGGATCACGAGGTCAGGAGATCGAAACCATCCTGGCTAACACGGTGAAACCCCGTCTCTATTAAGAAATACAAAAAACTAGCCGGGCGAGGTGGCGGGCGCCTGTAGTCCCAGCTACTCGGGAGGCTGAGGCCGGAGAATGGCGTGAACCCGGGAGGCGGAGCTTGCAGTGAGCTGAGATCCGGCCACTGCACTCCAGCCTGGGCGACAGAGCGAGACTCCGTCTCAAAAAAAAAAAAAGAAAAAAAACTCATATGCTAAATTCCTAATGCCCACGATGATGGTATGGTGTGTTGGCTGTTGAGAGGTGATTAGGTCATGAAGGTTGTATTCTCATAAATAGGATTAGTGCCTTATAAAAGATGCCCCAGAGAGCTTCCTTGCCTCTTTCACTATGTGAGAATACAGCTATAAGGTGCCAACTGTGAACCAGGAAACGGGCCCTCACCAGACTGAATTTGTTGGTGCCTTGAGTTTGGATTTCTGAGCCTGCAGAGCTATGAGAAATAAACTTCTGTTGTTTATAAGCTACCCAATGTATGGTATTTTCTTATAGCAGGCCAATGAAATAAGACAGAAAGCAAAAAAACACCATGGGATTAACAACAACTATACATAATTTGGTTTTCCTGCAGGTAAGAAATGAAAAAATTGAGGCGGAAGAGATAGGCAAAGTCTGGAAAATGGAGTGCATTTGGCACATGTGAAGGAGTTTGGGCTTTAGTCTATGAATGGTGGGAAACCATCAAGTGGTCTTAAGCAGAGAAGTGATATATCCAGTTTGCATTTTTAGTGGTGAGATATTTAGGTAGGAAACCAATAAAGAATCGATTGCAACTGTTGGGGCGAGAGATGATGAGGGACAGACTCAAATCAATGACAATGAAATTGGAAGAGGAGAAAGAGACGAGAGATATTTGAAAGTTAGAATCAGAAAGATTTGGTGTCTGGCAGGATTTAAGAAGTAAGAGAAAGAGAATGGTTTGGGACACCCTCCAGGAGTCCCCACATTGGCTCCTTCAAGGACAGAGAACCATCTTTCCCCTCTGCCTCTCCTGAGGCAGCCCCAGGGCTAGCCCACTAAATCTCCTCTGTTTCTATGCATAGCAATTCCTTAGGAAACTTATCACCTTGCTTCCCCACTAGGTCTATGTGAGAATCCATTCTGGGACTGGGGTTATTTACACTCACCTACGTGGAAGGATCCTCAGGGGTCCTTAGGCAAGTTGTCTTATGTTCTGCCTAGAGCTCTGTATGGAGCTCTTTATCTCAGGAGGCTGGGATAATTCTAATAAATTAGTGAAAACTTGCATGACACCTTTCCTTAGGGCAGGAAACTGCCTGCTATATATCTGCATAACCAAGAAGGGACACAAGGTGACCTTTTAACACTGCTAGCACAAAAAGTAACTATACTTTAAGGAGGAAAACAAAGCAAAACAACTACATCAGCTACACCAGCCTCTAGGAAGCAGTTAAAACCATGGAAGTGGATCAGATAATCCAGGGAGCAACAAAGAATGAGAAAAATGTCATGAGGATAGATCCTCAGGAGACACCAACTTTTAGACAGGATATTTTACTATAAAAATGCAGGGACAGAGCATTTTAAGGGAATAGCAATGAACTGTCAAATGCATCAAAGTTCTACTAAGACTGATGCACTTAACAAGAACTGCTTCAGGGGATTTGTTGGGGTAGAAGCCAGATTATAGCAAGTTGAGGTTTTAATGGAAGGTAAAGAAGTGTCTAGAAGAAAATAAATCATGAGGCAAATCGAGGGGAAAAGTTGCTTATGAGCATGGTTATAAGATGATCAATGGAAAGGGCAGATGGAAGACAGGAAACAGAGGGATGATGATTACTGGAGCTGAGTCGTGCGGGGGACAGGAGGAGCTGGCATCCAAAGTGCAGAGCAATGTGTTTGCCTTGAACCAGAGAAAGGACAATTCATTTTGGTCCACAAATAGAGAAAAGAAAGGGAGAATATAAATATAGATAAGTATGTGGGTAGAGACACAGGAAGTTCAGATATTTCATGCCTAATTAACCTTAAATTTCTCAGAGAAGTAAGTAGCAAAAGCATCTACTATGATGGGCTGGACAGAGATGGGACTTTGAGATAGTGTGTGAGAATATCAGACTAGACCAGGCATGGTGGCTCACACCTGTAGTCCTAGCTACCTGGGAGGCTGAGGCAGGAGGATTGCTGCAGCCAAGCAGATCAAGGTTGTAGTAAAGTATGATTGCACTACTGCACTTCGGTCTTCTCGGGGGGAGAGTGAGATCTTGTCTTAAAAAGAAAAAAAAAATTCAAATCAAGAACAAATACTCAGTGTTTAGTATTAAACCTCCCACTAGTACTATTAACCCTAGTGGCTCCAATCCCCAGTATTGGGTGCTTATCCCCCCGGTGCAGGAATAAAGGTAACCTAGAGCCTTAATCCAGGGTTGACTAAGTAGGCATGACAGCAAATGCATAAACACTTGGCATTACATTAAAGTTGACTGAATATGTACCATCAAAATAAATAATGTGGTGGCCCACCACTTATAGTATTTACTCTACAGGTGCTCCAAATGTCAATAGTTTTGTTTGCATGTAGTTTTTTTCAGCATGGAAAAAGAACCAGGGGTTTCAGATTCTTTTTGTAGTAAAGAATGGAAGTATAGCTCTTTTGGTAAGTGGGGCTTTGTTTTGACAAGCTGAGCTGAACTCAATCTCATATATTTTATTTGTTAATATTTCCTCAGAATCTGAGGTTTTCTAGATTCATTGTTAAAATATGTAAGAGGGTAAATGTCACCATTTTATGACCAATTCAAATAAAATGGATTATACTCCGGGTAATATATTGATTCAATCCTTTCCCCTACCCACAGAATTAAGAACTTTTATAAATATCAGCATGAGTTTATGATATGGGAAAGTAAAATAAATTACACTTATGGAAAAAACAGCTCATTAGTAAAAGGGCTAAATTTGTTACTGTTACTGGATAAACCTCTCTTCAGTTCTGCTATTGAGAACCAGTTGGATGAAAGAGAAGGAAGCAGAGTGGGAACTAAAACATTATGGAAACTGGTTCTTGACCTCAAGTAGTTTCGTGGAAATTTTTTGGGGTTGGAGTGGGGGGCAAAATTCATTCCTTTCCACATGCTGCATAATGTCAGTAAACAAACACTTTTTCTTTCTTTCTTTCTTTTTTGAGATGGACTCTCCCTCTGTCGCCCAGGCTGTAGTGCAGTGGCAAGATCTCAGATCTTGGCTCACCACAACCTCCTCCTCTTAGGTTCAAGCAATTATCCTGCCTCAGCCTCCCAAGTAGCTGGGATTTTAAGTGTGCTCCACCATGCCCAGTCAATTTTTTTTTTTTTTTTTTTTTTTTTGTATTTTTAGTAGAGATAGGGTTTCGCCATGTTAGCCAGTCTGGTCTTGAAGTCCTGACCTCAAGTGATCCGCCTGCCTCAGCCTCCCAAAGAGTTGGGATTATAGGTGTGAGCCACCATGCCCGGCCAACAAATGCTTTAAATAGAATGCCTAGTTTGTACTAAAATGTTGAGCAACGGTTTGCTCCAGATTCACAAATCTAGAATGAGAAAGCCATTTAAAGGGGAGTTGGCTTGTGAATAGAAGATTCCTTTGGTCAAATTAAGTTCAAGCTAATTAATTTCTATTGAAGACAAATCAATTCAAATAAGACATTTCGTTAAAGCACTAGCCTGGTCACAGTATAAAATCTTAAGAACAAAACAATGAGTTTTTATCTTCCTCACATGGCATTCAGAGGTATTGACCTGAATTTATATGTAAGGAACCTTAGTTAAATCCATTTTAGACCACAGATAAGCCTTTTGTGCTGTAGGCCATAAATGCAAGAGTATTTATTTCCAGACGTTTCCATGTGAAAATGAAATAAAGTGGGAAAATAAAATATACAAAGAGGAGGGTGTGAAGGTCTGGACTTTTATTTTAAACAAGTTCATCTTTGCTACTGAGTTTCATAAAGCTAATGTAAAACTCTAGGATATTGTAAACACACACTGCTTCTAGCATACAGTGTTTGCAGCCATTTCTAGGTCAAAGACCAACTCATAAAAGAGGGCTGGAAGTCCCTAGGAAGTGATTCCACTGATTTTGACCCTTGCCCTTCAGAGGTATTAGAAGAGTTGTAAGACTCAGAAGAAGGAAAGGGAGATTGTGAGAATGAGGTTTGGTGACTTCTTTAGGCACTCATAATTTCCAGCCTGGATGGGGCACAATCATCTTGATGCTTGGATGGAGAGCAGAAGGAAACAGCAGCACAGAGAAGTGCTGCCAGATTTCAGGTAGTAGGCAGAAGATTTGGGGAAGCAGTCCAGATGACATTACTTTCTGTCCCATATTTCACACACACATCTGTCTAGTTTGGGCTAGGTGTTAACTTGTCCGGTGACAGAGCTGAACCAAGAACCAGATATCTTGCAAGATCTTTTCTACCTCTGAGATTGCTGCCAGGGGAAACCTGAGTAGGAGCACACAGATCCACAGATCATCTCCTGGTCACTAGAATAAGCAGACCAAGGAGCATACTTGCAGATATGAGCAATCAGCTGAATGGAATTTGAGGAACGTTGTAGAACTAAAATATAAAGTTTTCCCTGGGAAAATTACCTTGACTCCTTCGGAGGAAAAAAAATTGTTTAAATTCTTTACCATTTAGAACACCTAACAGAGTATGTGCCTAGATGTCAGGTTAGAGGAAATCAGTTCAAATGAAATTGAAATGAGGTCAGCCTTCTCTAAATGAAGTAGAAAATGGTAAAAGCTTTAATGAGGCTAGGGAACTGGGTTACAAGCTAGTTTTCTGTCTTTCTGGGGTGAGGATGTCTCTGTGCTCCTCCCCTGGGATATGACCTGGCAGATCTAGGGAACACTAAGATAATGAAACACTGGGGCAAACGGTACACATGTAAACCTGCTCTACTTCCCTGCCTTGTCTAGTACTTCCCTCAGCGTGGCATTTCCTCACTCCGTATCCTCCATGCAGCTCCCCCTAAATTCATTTCACGACCTTGACTCTCTCTCACTCCCTGCAGCTTTCCCGACCACAACATTCATTCTAACTACCACTCCTAGGGCCACTTCCCTCGGGGTCCTTGGAGCACGACTTTTCAAGGAATGGGAAGGAACATTTCCTTGTTGAGAAAATACACCTAAACAAATGCTTCTTTATAGAACAATACATTCAGTTTTTAAAAATTCAATTAAAATATTCACACATGAAACACCCACAGACCTTTCCTTCTTCGAGTTTACTGATTTACATCTCCCTGACTCTCCTTTTACTGTAACGGTGTTGGCAGGTTTCCCTTGCCAAGTCACCAGACAGTTTGTACGTACAAACATAGCTAACTTTTGCCCTTCAGTTTATGTAATCCCCCTGGCGGACTGGAGAAATTGTTGTGGTAAAAACAAATAAAAGAGAATTTTATAATTTCTTTCTAGATGTCTGTGAATCCGACCAGTCTCTGAAAAACAGCCAGTGAAAACCTACTCCAAGTATCTTTTTTTCTCTCTTTTTCTTCTCTTTTTTTTTTCTAAATTCTGCTTTAAGTTCTGGGATACATGTGCTGAACACACAGGTTTGTTCCATAGGTATACATGTACCATGATGGTCTGCTACACCTATCAACCCATCATCTAGGTTTTAAGGTCCGCCTGTATTAGGTATTTGTTCTAATGCCCTCCCTCCCCTTGCCCCTTCCTACCCAACAGGCACCAGTGTGTGATATTCCCCTCCCTGTGTCCATGTGTTCTCATTGTTCAGCTCCCACTTAAAAGTGAGAACATGTGGTGCTTGGTTTTCTGTTTCTGTATTCGTTTTCTGAGGATGATGGTTTCCAGCTTCATCCATGTCCCTGCAAAGGACATGAATTCATTTATTTTAATGGCTGCATAGTATTCCATGGTGTATATGTGCCACATTTTCTTTCTCCAGTCTATCATTGATGGGCATTTGGGTTGGTTCCATGGCTTTGCTATTGTAAATAGTGCTGCAATAAATATACATGTGCATGCATCTTTATAGTAGAATGATTTACAATCCTTTGCATATATACCCAGTCAAATGGTATTTCTGGTTCTAGATCGTTGAGGAATTGCCACACGGTCTTCCACAATGGTTGAACTAATTTACACTCCCACCAACAGTGTAAAAGTGTTCCTGTTTTTCTTCATCCTTGTCAGCATCTGTTGTTTCCTGACTTTTTAATGATCACCATTCTAACTGGTGTGAGACGGTATCTCACTGTGGTTTTGATTTACATTTCTCTAATGACCAGTGATAATGAGCTTTTCTTCACATGTTTCTTGGCCACATAAATGTCTTCTTTTGAGAAGTGTCTGTTTATATCCTTTGCTCACTTTTTGATGGGGTTGTTTTTTTCTTGAAAATTTGTTTCAGTTCCTTAAGTTTCTTGTAAGGTTTGGATATTAGACCTTTGTCAGATGGATAAATTGCAAAAATTTTATCCTATTCTGTAGGTTGCTTGTTCACTCTGATGATAGTTTCTTTTGTTGTGCAGAAGCTCGTTAGTTTAATTAGAACCCATTTGTCAATTTTGGCTTTTGTTGCAATTGCTTCTGGTGTTTTAGACATGAAGTCTTTGCCCATGCCTGTGTCCTGAATGGTATTGCCTAGGTTTTCTTCTAGGGTTTTTATAGTTTTAAGTTTTACATTTAAGTCTTTAATCCGTCTTGAGTTAATAATTTATATAAGGTGTAAGGAAGGAATCCAGTTTCTGTTTTCTGCCTATGGCTAGCCAGTTTTCCCAGTACCATTTATTAAATAGGGAATCCTTTCCCCATTGCTTGTTTTTGTCAGGTTTGTCAAAGATCAGATGGTTGTAGGTGTGTGGTATTATTTCTGAGGACTCTGTTCTGTTCCATTGGTCTATATATCTGTTTTGGTACCAGGACCATGTTGTTTAGGTTACTGTAGCCTTGTAGTATAGTTTGAAGTCAGGTAGCGTGATGCCTCCAGTTTTGTTCTTTTTGTTTAAAATTGTCTTGGCTATATGAGCTCTTTTTGATTCCATATGAAATTTAAAGTAGTTTTTTTCTAGTTCTGTGAAGAAAGTCAATGGTGAGTTGACAGTAATAGCATTAAATCTATAAATTACTTTTGGCAATATGACCATTTGCAAGATATTGATTCTTCCTATCCATGAGCATGGAATGTTTTTCCATTGTTTGTGTTCTCTCTTATTTCCTTGAGCAGTGGTTTGTAGTTATCCTTGAAGAGAAGGACTTAGTTCTGAGAAAGTATATTGTTTCCCATTAGCTTTAGTGGACTTGTAGTTCCAAGAATTAGAGATGATGCACCCAAAGTTCAAAAGACTCCTACTTATCCAAGTGGGAATGATATTAAAAGATGCTTGGAGGACCTCCAGCATCTATCTTGGGTGCATCATCTCTAGTTCTTGGAACTACTAACCCACTAAAGCTAATAGGAAAGGATATACTCTCTCAGAGTTAAGTCCTTCTAAGCACTGATTTCACAATAGACACATAACTCATATTATGAAGTATCATGATTATGATTATGACTAAAATATTATGATTATGAGGATTGTACACCTAAAACCAGTAAGATGATAAATTTTATGTTATGTGTATTTTATCACAATAAACAAAATTGAAAAAATTTATGAAGATATACAGATTAACCAGGGTATAACCAATATGAATTAAATGCATGGGTCTCTGGAAAGTTATGGTGTTTTGCACCCAGAAGGAAATCACTCTTCCTTTGCCAAAATAAATTGTAATTTTGGCTTTCCTCACTTCAACAAATTTACAAGAAAAAAAATCAAACAACCCCATTAAAAAGTGGGCAAAGGAAATGAACAGACACTTCTCAAAAGAAGACATACATGCAGCCAGCAAACATATGAAAAGAAGGTCAACATCACTGACCGTTAGAGAAATGCAAATCAAAATCACAATGAGATACCATGTCTCCCAGTTAGAATGGCTGTTATAAAAAGTCAAAAAACAACATGCTGGTGAGATTGTGCGGAAAAAAAGAACACTTTTACATGGTTGGTGGGAGTGTAAATTAATCAAACCATTGTGGAAGACAATGTGGGGATTCCTCAAAGACTTAGAGGCAGAAATACCATTTGGCTCAGCAATCCCATTACTGGGTATATACCCAAAGGAATATAAATCATTCTATGATAAAGATACATGCAAGCGTATGTTCGTTGCAGCACTATTCACAATAACAAAAACATGGAATCGACCTAAATGCCCATCAATGACAGACTAGATAAAGAAAGTGTGGTACCTATACACCATGCAACACTATGCAGCCATAAAAAGGAACAGATCATGCCCTTCCTAGGGACATGAATGGAGCTGGAAGCCATTATCCTCAGCAAACTAACCCAGAAACAGAAAACCAAATACTGCATGTTCTCACTTATAAGTGGGAGATGAATGATGAAAACACGCGGACACACAGGGGGAAACAACACACATTGGGGCCTGTTGGAGGGTTGGGGTGGTTGGAGGGAGAGCATCAAGAATAGCTAATGTATGCCGTGCTTGATAGCTGGGTGATGAGATGATCTGTACAGCAAACCAAGATGGCACACGTTTACCTATGTAACAAACCTGTTCATCCCACACATGTACCCCTTAACTTAAAAGTTGGGAATAAGAAGGAAAGAAAGACAAAGAAATATTTAAACAGGAAAAAAAATTGTGGCTTTCCTCTGCTCTCTAAAGGTTTTACTTCTCAAAACTTTTCCTTTTTTCTGACTTGTAATACTGAAGAAAATTAAAGAGCAAACCCTGTCTTAACCAGTGTTTTCATGTGTCACAATTGAAGACCTCTGTGAGTAGATGGAAGTAAAATAGTGAAATTTGGATTATAACTATTAACACTATTAACACTACTGATGTGAAGAAATGTGCCCACAGCTGTGGTGACTGGCATTTAGTTAATACTGGTCAAGGGCACTTTGAGGAAGTTAAGGGTATGTGGCTTTTTTCGTGGTGGTGACCTGTGGGATTCCCAAAGCCAGGAATCTACTGTTTTCCTTGCTGCTCTATTTGTCCTCCCTCCTTTCCGCCTTTATAGTGTGTTTAATTAAAAACCACATTCTAAGTTTGTCTGGATCTCAATTTATTATCTATTGTTAAATTTTCTTTACTTAGAGGAGAAAAGGGGCTGAATGGAAAAGTAATATCAGACATTAACTATCATAGGAAGGCATGATTTAAGATATTTTGATTCAGGCACTTGTAGTCTTGCAAAAAGACAGAGTCAAAACTTAGCTTAGCAGTGGCCAGATGTGAACTTTGAAGTGACTCCCAAACATTGTGTGGGCTTCAGAATAAACAATGGGTTCAAATCCTGGCTCTAAATACGTGCGATTTATGACCATGGGCAAGTTATTTAACTATTTTAAGCCTTAATTTCTTTATCTGTAAAACTAACTAACACAAATACTTGCCTCTTAAGGTTTTTATGAGTTTTACTACGTATGTAAGCACACAAAATGGTACCTGGACAGAGTACATATTCAAACACTGCTAGCTATATACATCCTTTCCTCAATATTCTAGGAAATTCAAACAAAAGCCAACATTTCCCCTGTTTTCTTTAGATAATTGTTGCTATGTGGAGGTGGATACAGAATATTGGAAAGAGAGGAACCATGCAAAGAGGTAAGAGACTGGAGAGAATGATATTATTCTCAGAATTCCCTGATAGAATCTTCATAGCAGAGAAGATTTAAAAATCATCCAAGTCTTCTGTATCAAGGTGAAGGACTTGGTTTGGATCAACTGTCCATCTTTTTGATGAAAGGAACTTCCATGGCAAACAACATTCTCTGGAGGCCTGGAAAAATTGAGAATAGCACTGGCTACAAAACTTGCTTGAGTAGAGTAAAGCAGCACTTTGCTATGCAGAAGGCACCTCCCTCAAGGCTGTGCTAATAAATGTCATCTTCCCAGTGCCTCCTTGACTACCATTCTTTGAATTGCAGTTCTTACTTCCTCCTTCCTACATCCTCCTGCACTCTCAATCTCTCGTTTTTTGCTACATTCCCTTTCTCCATAGTACTTATACCTTCTAACATATTCTATGCTTTACTTACCTGTGTTTATTACGTAAGATAAGTCTCTCTTTGTTTGACGTTAAGTTATACAAGGACAGAGGAATGCCATCTGTTTCATTCACTGATGCATTTCTTTCTTCCTTTCTTTTTTTTTTGAGACAGAGTCTGGCTGTGTTACCCAGGCTGAAGTGCAGTGGCACGATCTCTGCTCACTGCAAGCTCTGCCTCCCGGGTTCACGCCATTCTCCTGCCTCAGCCTCCCGAGTAGCTGGGACTACAGGTGCCCATCACCACACCGAGCTAATTTTCTGTATTTTTAGTAGAGACGAGGTTTCACCGTGTTAACCAGGATGGTCTCGATCTTCTGACCTTGTGATTCGCCCACCTCAGCCTCCCAAAGTGCTGGGATTACAGGCGTGAGCCACCGCACCTGGACTCGCTGATGTATTTCTAAGGCCTAGAACTGTGTTTGGTACATAGTAGGCACTCCCTAAAAATTTGTTCAACAAATGAAGGAATGAATGGGTGAATGATTTACTGAATGGATGGATACATTAAATGAATTGAATAAAAGAAAGTAGAATGGTTTGAAAAGGTTCTTCATTTGTTCTAATTACTTGAACTACTTGTGTTTCCAAACATAATAGCTCAGAGAGAGACAGAAAGGAGAAAACTTTTAAAACAAAATTTTCAACAAAAAAGGGAAATAAATAAAAGTTGTGCTGTATAATGATTTTAGTCTCATTTGAAAGCTGCCATTTAGATTTAGGGCCCCAAGGAAAAGTCTTCCATCCCAGCCTTTACCCTCCCCAATTCCTGGACCAAGTGATAAAAAAAAAAAAAAAAAAAAGTAAAAATAAAAATAAAATAAAACATTAAAAAAAAAAAAAAACCTACGATGAACTTCCGGTTGCTGCCAGTACCTGAACAGCATTTGTGAGAATCTGTGGGAAGGAATCCTGAGTTTAAAATTTCTCTCACATCTCTTCCTCTGTGTGGAGATTGGCTTTATGTGGTGCAATGCTTAATACCTCATTGAAATGTATGTGTCTGCAGGATGCTCTCAGATTCTCAGAGTCCCGTCTTAGCGTGTCTTATTTGTTGACTATCCCTGTCAGCCTATCAGTGGGTTTCAACTGTAGTTTCATGCATTGCAAGGGCAATGAAGAAGCCCAGGGTAGTTCCATCTGGTTGTTTCCAGAAAATGGGACCTACCCACCTCTGACCAGTGGAAAACACGTGGCCAGGAAAAAGTCCCTTATAAGGTACATGGCTCTAAAGTAACCAACTAGCTGAACAACTAACCCTTCATCTCTCTAGTTAGATGACTAATAAATAAATCACTTATGAAGCCGGAATAGAGTTGGAGATGATAACAGTTTAGAGCTCTATATATATATATATATATACTTTAACATTATTTATTCAAGAGCCGTAAACAAACTAGCCCCTAATTACTTCTGCAGCCCTATTTCCTTCTAGTCCAGACCCCACAGCCAGCACATCCACCCAGCAATTTGTCTAGGCCTTCCACTGTTTCAGTACATGCTTAGAATGTATTCTTTTCCTTTAAGCCTATTTTAACAATTCTTGAATCTTTTCTTATGACTCAGTTTACTTCCTCCCTCATCCATGGGTTCATTTTGAGTAACTCTGGTTTCTCTTAACTCACTCGCCTCTGAATAACACTTACACTCGCATCTTATAACCTTGAACTCACTATTCTTTCCCTGCTCCAGATCGTGTTAATGGGATGCTGGTGGGTTAGCACTGTGATATTGGTCAAGTTACTGTATTGCTCTCAATTTTTTTCTTTTTTATTTCTCCTCCTTGACATCAGTTTTCTCCATTCCAGTCCTATACTAGAACAATCATGTTGAAAAAATAAAAGTAATTGTGTCATTCCTTATCTTAAAGAGCTTCTATTTTCCCTCTGTTGCCCATGGGATGGAATCTAAATGCTTTTAGCATAGCAGTCAAGACCCTTGAAAATCTAATCCCAACCCACATTTTCCCTCTGATAATTTATCCCTTATATTTTGCCCTTTGAAGTGCTGCTTTGTTCTCTGGAAATCATGGGCCTTTTTACATGCGGTTCCCTTTCCTTGTAATATCCTTTTCTGCAGTCTTTTCCTATTCATCCTTTAGAATTCTAATTCAAAAGTCACTTTCTGAATATTTCCACACCACTAGTCGAACATTTCTCTAATAACAGTTAATGCATGTCTCTCTAATAACACTGTGTACATCTGTCAGTTATTTACTGGGCATCTATTATGTTTCAGGGATTGATGCTAGATGCTGGAGACACAAAGGCAAAAAAACTCAAAGAATTCAAGGAATTCTCAGTCTAGTGAGAAAAATGACAAGGAGTGAATAATCACAATGCTATGAGAGAAACAATATTGGACATATAGAGAGAGCTCTAGAGAAACATGGAGGGATCAGCACATCTCTTTTCAATGACAAATGAGGAAGTTAGGAAAGTTTTCCTGGATGAAATAATTCTTTCCATGTCTGCATCCCAACTCAACTTTGAACTCATCAAAGGCAGGAACTATATTTTAGTTATTTTTCTGTCTCTTGTAATCTAGCAGTGTACCTTATGGTGCTAGATTATGAAAATTACTTCAAGTTTCTTTAGTTCAGCCTCCTTGATGTACATATTAAATCATTCATTCATTCATTCATTCATTCATTCATACCTGTGTTCCAGGTACACTGTTAGATTACAAGAGAGAGAAAAATAACTGAAAGTTATTTAGTCCTAACTTTCAGTTTATAGAAAATACAGGTTTATAGCAACAAGCTAAAACATCACCACCCCCCTGCCCCCTCCCACCCAACCCCAACACACAAAGAATGTGGCCTGTGGGATTTTCTATAAGACAACTTACCTGGTCCTATCAAAAAGTCAATTGTCATAAAAACAAAACCAAATAAAACGTTGTGGGACTGGGGTTTGTTCTAAATCAAAAGAAATTAAATTCTGACCAAAATGTGTTCTGGAGACAACTGGGGCAACTTGAATATTGATTAGATAGAAGACAATTACTAGGAAATCACTATTAATATCTTAGGGGTATTTGTGCTATTATGTTTATGTAAGAGAATATTTATTCTTATTTTTAGAAAATAAGATTAAAATTAATTAGGACGAGGTGTCATAATGAAAACAGGGTTAAAAGAAAAATTTTATTTATTAAAATAAAATTTGTTAAATAAATAAATAAAACAAAACCAAAAAACCAGACTGTTACCCAACGGTTCCCATTAATCCATCAAGTTTAGAGTGCAATACTCTAGCCAGCTGAAGTTCAAGCCTCTGAGAATCCTTCTGATAGTAAAAAGGAATGGTAGTTTTGTAGGGATGACTAAATTAAGTTCTGTAGAGTTTCACAGAGATAAACTGTGAGGTCTAAATTGTAAAGAAACACACATCTCCAGTTCTGATTTATGGGAAAGGTAAATAGGTTTTGCAGAATACGGTTGCTTAGGAGGAACTCTGTGGGCATGCTCAGATTTATACAAACTGAATTTTGACTATATGTGTTATAGAGTATTTTCTATTAAGCTTGTTAATAAAATTATGTGGAAGAGGGCTTATCCTAAAACCTAAACATTCCTGGGAGTCCTAAAAAATTAGAGAGGCAAAATATGCCAGTCAACAATATTCGCTGAAAACAATTTCCTTGAAAAAGTTACAAAAATTTGTTTAAACAATACCTAATTTATGCAACCAGAACCTAAGTGAAATTAAGTACACTTAAAGGAAATTAGTAGATCCTAAAATTTCTTTTCTATATCCTTTTTTTTTTTTTTTTTTTGGTGCCCTTTGGGAAGGCTAATTATGCATGCTGGTAAAGACATTCATGATTCCTTAGCCTGAGAATGAAGAGTCTTGAATATGAACTTCCCATTTCTCCCTGTTGGATGCTAGAATATATTCCACTCTGGAATGCTCCTCCAGCATTCCAGATGGGTTTGCTAAAATGGGGGTTGAAACATCTGCTCCCCCAGATGGTGTCTAGGCTCACTGCTAAGTAAACATGTCTTCAAGAACCAAAGCTTTCTAGGCCACCCAGCTCAGTGAATGCTCCATCAAGTAAGGGAATGTGCCTTCCATTTAGAAAGAATCCGAGAAATCACTATGGAGTCTTGTCATACAGCAGAAATACAAAAAAAAGTGTCTTGCCTTTCTGTCTTGAGAAAGTAGAAGGTCAACACATTCCTTTGGAACTGGAATGTTCAACCCAGAAAGCTAATTTCTTCCCATGCAAGCTAATTCTCTTTCCATTTTGAATTTACTATCAAAGTCAAGAGCTTGGGGTTCTGTATATATAGAAAAGTCAAATATGTAAGTTTTCAGTTCTCAGAGATATTTTGTCTCTTATGGTTCTTTGGGGCCCCAAGTTTTGCAACTAGTTGACAAGTATAGTTGTTGCACATTTCAAATGACTCGTTTATCCTTGATCCATAGAATAGCAAACAGACTACATAGAGAGACTATGGGTCCAGCATATTTATGCCAATTTTTTTGCACAGTTATTAACCTGGCCTGCCATTTGTCTCTGACAGTCAGTTCCTTAATTTGAAATGTAAGAGCTGGGCAAACTTCCAAGACCTTCCCTGGGGCCCAGGGCAGGGCAAATAAAAACCCTATTTTCCAGGTAGATTACTTTGATTACACAGTGCTTGAGTAAGAACAATGGCCACTATGAAACCTCCTCAGTTTTGTGGTGATCAGAAAGGAAAAGGTGAATAATTGTGATGAGGTCACCAAGGGTTTGTCCTCCAAAACAAAATGTCTATTAATTCTGACTCTTCCCCAGGCCACTGCCAGATCCCAATGCACTACCACTGAGCAGCCTGGAGAGTTAGTCTTTATTCATTTTTCATAGCTTCCTTTAGTTCCCTTTTTCTATTTTCTGCTTTCCAAAGGATAGATTACATTTTCTTCTACTACTTTAAAATTACATATTCTATTTTTTCTTGTAGAATCAATACTTATGTGCCTATACCCCTCTTGGTTTCTTAGCGTATCAATTCTTCTATCTTGCCATTAAAAATACTATGTTTTGTCTCCATATTCATGTATTCATGTTGTCTAAGTTTTTCTTCTGGATCAAATATTTCCCTTTTTGCTTTTGGTTGATTCTAGATTTTTTTTTAAAAAGTAAACAATAAAATTCACCAAGATATTTGATTATCCTTATTTTCTCATCTTTTATAGCAGCTCCTGGATATGTTTCTCTTAGTTAGAACTTTCTCTAAAACTATATTCAGTATAGTATCTCTATGAGACGAACCTGAGGCTTTCTAAGCCTAAGAATATATATATATTTTTTTTATCAAGCCCTCTTTTTAAATGAAAATGCTACTGGATATAAAATTTTAAGTCCGAAATGATTTTTCCTCAATATTTTAAAATCAAATTTTATTGTCTTTTTGCATCTAGTATTGCTGTTGATAAGTCTGCCCACTCCCATGAAGGGAACTTATGGTCTTCTCTTGGAGCATGATATATCCAGGGGCCCCCATCCCCTCAAACAAATTGGACTGCGATCACAACCCATGTCAGTGGCTTGTTCAGCCCAAGCTATGCTCTCACACAAATCCCTCCACACACTTTCCATGCCAATTTTGACTTTAGCTAGGTACTGTCTTAGGCTCTAGGAATGTGAAAGTTTTAAGCTTGTCAGAACAAGCTCAGGTGAGAGAAACTGATGGGCCGAGCCTACTGATATGATGCCAGAAAGCAGTGTATGGTTCACGTCCAATCCACCGTGGCAAAGCTAGTGTGCACATGCTAATAGAGACAGTCACAGCTAAGAGAAATATTTGACTTCTAGTTCAGTTTTCTTCTCAAGCCAATCTCAAGACTTAGACAGGTTGATAAACAAGAAACACCAATACTTTCTAGAATGTCTTGTTTCCCTTCCTGTAAGACTATCTGGACCTTAAACAAGGGAATGCAAATGGTGTGACACAGGTCAATGACTATTGTGAACAACTTAAATAGTAAGAAGTCCTATAAATATAGCCAAACTATTCTTCATTCATTCATTCCTCCATTCATCCATTTATCCATTCATTAAAATCTTCCTCGAGCTCTTGCTACATGTCAAGTCCTGTGCTGACTGGACACCAGGAATTAAAAGAGAGCTTACCTGTAGGGAGTTGATTGAATGGTGGAGGAAATAGAAGTAGTCAAGAGTCTCACAGATAAATGCAAGATTGTACCTATGAGGAGTGCTCTGAAAGATAAAGTATTGTGCTCTTCAAACATAAAATTGGAGTGTGACCTGGTTGGAGGTTGGGGGAGAAGGTCAGGGAAGGTCGCCTTGTGGAGGTGAGGACTGAACAGCTTTGAAGAATGAGGAGGAATTAAATACACAAAGACAAAGGGAGAACAGAGTCCTAGGCAGAGGTTAAAGCATATGAAAAGAATTTGTGGCAGGAGAGGTGGTAAGGAGTAAATGGGGCAGAGAGAAGGCCACTGTGGCCAAAGCACAGAACTCACAAGGGAAGCACTGCAGGACACAAGGGTGGAGAAGTAGGTTGGGGCCAGGATGTGTGGGGCCTTCGAGGCCATGCTGGGGATCTTGATCATTAGCCTGTGGGCATGGGAAAGCCTGGAGGGTTTTCAAGCCTGGATATAAAGTCATATGACCCATGCTGCATGTGGAAATTATTTTTAGCTTTAACATGGCGGGTGTGTTACTGTGGGAAAGGAACACCAATTACAGCAGCTGTGTAACATTTCCAGGAATTAGGAACATGTAATCATGTGTTTGCATGGAATAAAGTTTTCTAGCATGTGTCAGCCTAGCCTACTTTGGAATATTATCAGCAGTCTGCCTATGTATGTGCAGCAGCACAAAGAAAATTTCCTTTCTCTACTTAACATTTTTAAAATTTGCAAGCTTATAATTATGTTGATTTTTAGATCAATCTAATTGCATGTGAGGCTCTGAGTATGCCTTTTAAAAATATTTTCCATGTGGTTGATCATCTGAAAATTGATGGCATTGTTTCTGATGATTTCCTGATGCAGTGTTTCTCAGACTTTAGCCTGCATCAAAATCACCGGGAGGACTTGTTAAAACATAAACTCCTGATTCTTGTGTGAGACCCAATACTTTGCCTTTCAAGACGTTCTCAAGTGATAATACCTAGCTGTCAATACATTTCAATACAAATAATTTTAAGATGTGTATTGCTTTTTTAAAAAATCTGAGTTTATCTTTAAAAGACCTAGTAGCTAACATAAATTTGCTTGTCAATCAAAACGTTTAATGAAAACCTACCATGTACGCTGCATATGAGCATCATTTTGATATCACTTTTGGCCGGGCGCGGTGGCTCAAGCCTGTAATCCCAGCACTTTGGGAGGCCGAGACGGGCAGATCACGAGGTCAGGAGATCGAGACCATCCTGGCTAACACAGTGAAACCCCGTCTCTACTAAAAATACAAAAAAAACTTAGCCGGGCGAGGTGGCAGGCGCCTGTAGTCCCAGCTACTCGGGAGGCTGAGGCAGGAGAATGGCGTAAACCCGGGAGGCGGAGCTTGCAGTGAGTTGAGATCCGGCCACTGCACTCCAGCGGGGGTGACAGAGCGAGACTCCGTCTCAAAAAAAAAAAAAATACCACTTTTGTTCACATATGAGACACAGGTTGGTGTTGAAAACCATATACCCTTTTAATCGTCTCCATCATCTCTCCATCCCATCTTCTAATAACAGAATGAATGCCTTGATAATCATTTTCCCAAAAAATATTATCATCTAGACTTTTTAAAGACTTGTGTCCTAGGAGGTGAACAGTATGAGCTTCAGTAATCTGGATGCTGATAAAACCTCAGTTACATAATTTCCTACAGCACAGATTGCAATCCGCAGACCAGGGTTTCCCTGAATCTCCTCTCCAATTTCTGCCCCATCTTATTCTTACAAAACAGCCTTTTCCCTGCCATGCCAGCAGCTACCACAGACAGTTTCCATCCTCTTTAAATTTGTACCTGCTGAGGGAAGTGAAGCCTTCTCTTCCTACATAACCTTGGTGTGCTCAAGAGAGAAGGTGGGAGAAGTTTCCCTCTGGGCCAGCAACCTCCTTTTCCCAATTCATAAGCTCTCAGTCATACCGCTGTTGCCACATCACACTTTTGATGACTGTGCAAGAAAGGGTCACGTGGCTCAGGGTGCATTCTTTGGCAAAGAAAGAAGGTAGCTCTGGAAGTTGGCTTGGCTTCAAGAGAGAGAGGGCTTGGTTTATGCTATGTCATTATTTCCAAATCAACAGAAAAGGTAAGGCTCCTCACCAGGGCCAGCACATGTTAAGTGGTTTGGTTGGGTTATGACATTACTTGGAACCATTCTTGGGTGCGTTATCTTTATGCCAGCTTGCCTAAAAATATTTAAAAGATGCAATTCAAACTAAGAAGATTTTTATATTTCTTTCATACATGGAGAAACCCCCAGATTGGAATAATCCAGGATTTGTGTTAGCACACCTCATGCCTTCTACCATAAACATGTCTTCTCAATTCAGAAATGGTGCTTTTTAAAAATAAAACATCAGGGAGGAGTTGGTTGGAATTTCACATCTCCATATGGAACACGTGTTTCAATAGCTTTGATCCTTAAAGAAATCATGCCTTAAGTTTACCCTAACTCTTTTTTGCTGTACTTTATCTCTTGACTTCCATAATTGAAAAAGTCAACAAAATACTTACAGAAAAGTGATCAATACCCAAAAAGCCACATATCCAGACTCCATCCACAGGAAAGCAGCATGCTTCATTGACTATTATGGAAGGAGTTTGGACAGGATGATCTTTAAATCCTCTCCCACTCTAACAGTCTATGTACTTAGAGCTTTAATTTAGTGTTAAGGAGAAAAAAATGAAAGAGTTGTTCCTAGTCCCTGTTCCCAATTATACTTCTAAATTTATTTTTATTTTTATTTTTTTAATTCTTTTTATTTTTAATTTTAATTTTTTTTTACCTTAAGTTCCAGGATGCATGTGCAGACTGTGCAGGTTTGTTACATAAGGTATACGTGTGCCATGGTGATTTGCTGAACATATCAACCTGTCAAGTAGGTTTTAAGCCCTGCATGCATTAGCTAATTGTCCTGATGCTCTCCCTCGCCTCACCATCCCTCCTGCCTACAGGCCCCACATCCCTCCTGCCTACAGGCCCTGGTGTGTGTTCTTCCCCTCCCTGTGCCTATGTGTTCCTCCCACTTATGAGTGAGAACATGTGGTGTTTGGTTTTCTGTTCCTGTGTTAGTTTGCTGAGGATGATGGCTTCCAGCTTCCTCCATGTGCCTGCAAAGGACATGATCTCATTCCTTCTTATGGCTGCATAGTATTTCATGATATATATATATTTTTATAGATGTATGACTTGTACACAGTGACATGCACAGATCTTAAGTATATAGCACTTAAGCACTACTCTGATCAAGATAAGAACACCACCAGTCCATGAGAGGCTCCCTCATGCCCCTTCCCAGTCTCTATCTCCCCAAAGATAATGTCTATTTTCTACTTTGTCACCACAGATTAATTTTGTCTATTTTTAAATTTTAAAATTTTAAATAACAAATATTTATAAATATATTGATGGAATTATACAATATACACTCTTGTGTCTGGATTTTTTCACGCAATATACTTCTGTGAGATCCATCCATGTTGTTTGAGTGTAGCAGTAGTTCATTCATTTTCATTTCTACTTTATATTCCATTGTACAAGCATATCACAGCACGTCTATCCTTTCTACCATGAATAGATATTTGGATTGTTTCTCATTTTTGGCTATTGTGAATAAGTTCTTAAGAACATTCTTGTACATGTTTTTAGTTTTTCTGGTTTTTTTTATTTATTCACTTATTTATTTTAACATAAGCACTCATTTCTGCTGGGTGCGTAGCCAGGAGTAGAATTGTAGGGCCACAGGGTCATATTTAGCTTTAGAAGACTAAGAAAGTTTTATTTGGAGCCCTTTCATTTCAGAGAAAGTTGCTCAGATTGCCTTATAGTTAGCTCTACCTTCACTAGAATATAATCTACAATAACAGTTATTATACATTGATACCTACTATTCACTATTCGCCAGGTATTTTGCATACATACATTCTTATTTTTATAACAACCCTGCAAGATAATATTGTTATACTTATTTTATAGATGAAGAAATTGCCTGAGTAAGTACTTTGCCCAATGATTTGCTCAATCATATCTAAAGGTTAGAGAATGTAAGTATAATGAACTTTCCATAAATGCTTTTTGTAATCACTCTGGCTAGAGTAGCCATCAGTGTAACCATTATACACTGTCTCTTGCTCTCTCCATTCTTTCTCCCATTATTACTTTTCATCTTGTTTTCTGCCCTGTGGCTTAATGTTACATGATATCACATTTCTTGTCTGTATGATTACATTAGACTCAAAAGGGCTTTGCTGGTGGTGTTTACAATTCTGAGAGCAGTGTTTGAAGAATGAGTCACTCTGTGATGTATTTTAAATGAATGAATGAAAGTCCTAGAATGTTTCTCCTAAGCACGCATTGCTTCACTCCAGAGTGGGAATTCGTGTTTTGTTTTTATTCTGATCCTTGCCTCCTTATGGTAAACGGGTCTCAATCTCTCATCTAATGTTTGTGATACTTTTTTTTTCTTCGTGCTATTTCTTCAATTTGGGCATAGTTTCATGTGATCCACATTTTTTAAAATCAAGGTATTAAACAAATACCAAAAGAAAATTTAAGAAATATTTGTGTAGGAAGGGTGTTTTTTCCTATTCATAACATTTGCCAAAAGAAACCAATCCATCTGCTGAAGTATTGGTGTCTTTTCACTTATGTCAGAAGCAGCTGCTATTTTCCTGTAAAATTCATTGAGAAACAATTTATTTTACCTCTCTAGAATTTAAAACCATGGAAAAGTCAGCTTCCTTTGCTTGGGTACCAAAAATGGGAAACCACATACAATTTACATTGAACAGGGTGTAAGATTACATTCCACTAGGATTTTCAAACCTTCTCCAAATGAACTATGAAGTGAGAATACACCACAGACTTTGAGAATGTTCCTGACTGACAAAAAAATATTCCATGAGTTCAGTTGAAATATAGTCAGTCTTGCTGTTTAGTCTCCACAGTGATCAACAGGCAGCATGATTGTACTTGTACTGAACTAATCAATTTCTCTGAAAATTGTATTATTTTGTGGATTTGGCAAATGTATTATTTAATCCTTCCTTGATTTTATTTTTTCTTTCATAACTGAAGTTCTCTTACTCAGTTATATCAGTAATATTTAAATAATGGTTCTTTGAGTCTGTTTGGTTGAATTCTTTTCTTTCCTCCTTTTTTTTTTCTTTTGGATTTGACATGAGCTCTCAGTTAAGTAACCAGGGTTTGAAAAAAACTCTCCTAGAGGGTGAGAATATATAAGAGAATATATAAAATTCAATCTCAAGCCATATCTTCCAACAAGGACATTCTATGATTCCATTCTATGCTCTTAACTGGCATTGGAAATTTCTCTCTCCCTCAATCTCTGTTTGTGTGTTTATAGAAAAAATATATAATACATATATAAATATTTATATATTTATAATAGAATATATGATATAATATATTAAAAGCATATAACATATATTATATAATATATAACATAATTATATATTACATATTATATGATATAAAATCTTATATTTTATTATATAAAATATATTATATATTCTATTTATATAATATTGTATATTCTATTTACATATTATAATATATAAATAGAATATTTTTATATAATATTCTATTTATATAATATTATACTATATAAATATATTCTATATTATTCTATATCTATATCTATATAGATATTCTATATCTATATAGAATATAGATATATATTATATATATATTCTATACTATATAAATATATACTATATTATATAAAATATATTCTATTTATATAATATTGTACTATATAAATAGAATATACAATATATTATAATATATAAAGAATATATTTATATAATATTCTATTTATATATTATAAAATATAAATATATTTTATTTATATAATATTCTATTTATATAAAATATGTATAGTCAGCCCTCCATATGCACGGATTCCTCATTTGTGGATTCAAACAGCCAAGGATGAAAAATATTTGGGAAAAAAAGGATGGTTGTGTATATACTATGCACAGACTTTTTTTTCTTGTCATTCTTTCCTAAATAATGCAGTATAATACCTATTTACATAGCATTTACATTATATTAGGTATTACAAGTAATCTAGAGGTGATTTAAAGTATATGGGAGGATGTGTGTAAGTTATATGCAAATACTACATTATTTTGTATGAGGAACCTGAGTATCCATAGACTTTGATATCCACAGTGCAGGGACCCTGGAACCAACCCTTCATGGACATACAAAGAGATGATTGTGACATGTAATTATATACATTATATAATGTAGCATATATAATTATACTATGTTATTTTATGTATTATATAAATTATACATATTCATGTGCTACTATATATAATATAATTATATTATAACATACTTGTTGTATATTGCAGAATTATATATAAAGATAACATTATTATATATATTTACTCTATAAGTCAATCATACTCCTCAGAATCACATTATTATCATAGGTCCATGCTGGCCCCTCTCTTAATTTCTTTTATGCATTCATTTCTTCTTATTTCTCTTCCCACTTCTTTCTCCAATCCCCCTCCACAGAATAGACAAGCATTCTAATGTGCCTAATATATATCCTTTTGTACGTTTTTACAAAATATGTAAAACTTTTTATTGTCTGTTTCACAAAATATGTATTTTACGTGCATGAATTTTAAATTTATGCTAATAAAATTATTTACAGATTTCATTCCTGTTTCTTTTCCTTCTATTTAAAAAGTGAGACATAGGTTTCTAGCATCCACTTGTGTTGCTCTAGGCACATGTATTCTGTCACTGTTTCTGCTGTATAGTTCTTCATGATGGGGAATGCTCCATTTTCAATCTCTTTTTTTCCCACCGAATGGACACCAAGATCATCTCTAATTTCCACCACCTGAAGCAACACTATGATGAGCTTCCTTGAGAATGTGACCTCAGGATACTGTGTGAGAACTTCTTTTTGTTGATTATCCAGAAATATAATTGCTGAGTCATAAAGTGTGGGGATATTTACTAGGACTAAGCACTACTAGACTGTCTCTACTCTCCCAGGAAGATGTCACAACGTTCCCATCGTCACTTGGCAATGTCCAGCTTTCTCATTTTTTGCCAGTTTAACATGTGTAAAGTAATGTCTCATTATTGATTAATTTACATTTCTGTGACTACTAATGAGTTTGAGAGCAAGTTTTCATGTTTACTAGCCTTTTGGATTTTCTCTTTTGTAAATTACCCAATCATATCCTTAGCACATTTTTTTATTGGGGATTTCTGTCTTCTTGTTGTTGTTGATTTGCTCTTTTGTAAGTTACCCAATCATACCCTTAGCACATTTTTTTTTTATCGGGAATTTCTTTCTTCTTGTTGTTGTTGATTTGTAAGTATTGCTCGTGTTAAATATTGGTCTTTCATGGTTTTAGATATTTAAACATCTCTCAATATGTAACCTGTCTGTAAACTTTATCCATGACATGCTTCATCTAACAGAAAAGTCTAGTTATGATGTAATCAAGTTCATCAATTCTTTTGTTCATAACTTATTAATTTTAAGGGAAAATCCTGTTTAAGAATATTTTCCTTCAATCTTATGTAACAAAGGTATTCTTTTTCATTTTCTGGTATAAACTTTGTAGTTTTCATTTTAACATTTAGTTCTGAATTCATTCATAATATTCCTTTTTCATTTACTGTTAAAAGGGATTTAGTTTTATTATTTGACATGTTGCAAGTCAGTTTTCTTAACACCATTCACTAAATTATCTGTCCTTTCCTCATTGGTTTGCAGGGCTGTCTTTGCTGTTTGTACATGGGTCTATTTTCAGAGCTCTATGGTCTGGGAAATTACTTTTATTACTATGTTTAGTATTTCTTATAAATGGTAGGGCATTTCTTATGGCACTTATTTCTTAGGACACTTCTGTCTGTAGTGCTTTTTTCTGAGATGTTAGAATAAGGTGTTTTTTAGTTTCTTCAAAGATTCGTATTCAAGTTTTATTGGGTTTATATTGAATTTATAAATAAATGTGGAGTGAACTGGTATCTTTGTGATATTAAGTCCTAAAATCCAACATTATAAAATGCCTCTAAATTTGTTCAGGTCATCTTCCAGAAAACTTGTATATTCTTTGGCATCTTAACTTCAGATAACTTTTTTGTTATTGAGATAAATATCTTTTTAAATTTCATTTTTCTATTTGATTACTACTAATGAAAAAGAGTGCCCTTTAATTTTGTAAAGTAATCTTTAATCCAGAAAGCACATTGAACTCTTAATAGTTTTAAGGGTTAGCCTGCACTTCTGTTGTTTTTTTCTAGGTAAATAATTATATCACTCATGAAATGTTAGTTTTATTTCTTGTCTTCCAGTCCTTGACTTTCTTATTTCTTTTGCTTTCCTAGTTATATATACCAGCATGTATAGTACTGTGTGAAGTAGTAGCGGTGTTAGAGGTCATCCTTCTTTTATTCTTAGTCTTTACGGGAATACACTAAGGTTTTTTCATTAACCACAGTGAAAAAAACCTCAGTGCATTTCATTAAAGACTACGAATAGCCCGGTACATATTTTTACTAAGCTCAGGAATTTCCTGGCTATTCTTTTTTTTAATAATGACAAACTGTTGAAGCATCTTTATTTGTTTTTGGAATCAACACTACAATAGGCTTGCAAAATAAGTTGAGCACCACTACTCCTTTCCTATTATCAGGAACAACATATATAAGATAGAAGTTAAATGGAAAATCAGGGTTCCCTTCCAATATGGGGAGTCTAGGCTCTCTAGAGAGAAAAATGCTGTATTTCACTTCCAACCAGAAAAAAAAAAAAATGTGTCTTGTTCAAATCCAGCATTGATTCTTGTCTGGTGTCTTCTACCGCAATAGTAGGGTGCCTGGTTTTTTTCAACCATTGTTTCACATAAACCAGGAAGACTCATGCTAAAAGAAGCATCTGCTATAATGATTGTTCAAACCCATTTTGAGTTTTCAAAGATTTCAAACAGTAGGAAGGATTCTAAAGCCATCTCTTGCTGAGGTCATTGTTTTTGCTTCTTTGTTGCCTATGAGCTTAATTACACTGAGGGCAAAGGTAAGAAGTAGAAGTGGGGCATGCAAGGAAAAGGAGTATGGTGAGTTATACCTAGTAAAATGCCTTTAGGGACGTGAATGAGATGGCCATAATGGTTCCCTTGGCTTGACTGAACTTCAGATAGGCTTACTCCTAATGCTAGGCCCTGAACTCCATTTTCTTGGAGGATTTGCTTTAGAACTTGTAACTGTAAGTTCTTTCTCTGGCTGTAAGTTTTATAATAAAAATTTATAGTTTACTTAGCTTGCCTCCCAAACCAACTTGAGATGGCATAGGCGAAGAGCTGGAGTTTGCCATTTTAGTGGCCCTTAAGGGTTTTTAGTGGAGCTTAGGTTTTAAAACTGGCAGGAGGCTTTTTAAAAGAGTTATGTCTCAAACTTTGAAATGTAATCATCAAAGAAGATACTAGCACATTTCCCCTTCTCTATCGGAAGGTAGGAGTCTAACTTCAGTGAGTGCCTTACTCCAAGTTGCAAAACTACCTCCTGGTTATAAAGATATGAGAATTCTATTTTTCTTTCAGATAAAGTCAGTTAGCAAACACAGATGGTCCCTCAACATCCTCCAATACCTTTCCTCTAGCTCACCACAGAACTTAAAAACACTTTCACCCTTTGTTTCGACAGAGTGGAGCTCAAATTAAGTTCTAGTCTCTCTACTCTATTGCAATAGCCTTGATAAAGTCTTTCTTGACTGCTTAACTTTGTTCAGTGCAATTTTTGCTTTGATGGAAGCAAAAATGATTGAATAAATATGTTTGGATGAAAGTATTTGGGTTAAATGTTGTAAATTCCCCAGTGCCTCTTAAAGAGCAGGAGGATATCGTTAGTATGGTCCCATGAAGGGCAAGGAACACTTGAATGATGTTAATGATTGAGATCCTAGTCTTAAGTCAGATTTTCCCTTTGATTAACAGTCTAAACAACTAAAAATTTTATCCATTACATAGAATCCCTAAGCTCCACTAAAATGGCAAACTCCAACTCCTTCCCTATGCTATTCCAGTTTGGTCTGGGAGGCAAGGTGAGTAAAAGTTTGGGATATTAAATATGGCTATAAGTAATCAAATTAGCAGCCTGCAGCTTCTTTCTTATGGCACATATTAGTTCTGAAAAGATGTTTCTGATGTATGCCTCCTTTGCCACCACTTCACTGACCAAAAAAAAAAAAAAAAATCTTGTTAAAAAGGTTGCATATGGAAGAGCATGTGCATTAAAAAGAAAAATGGAGACGGGTGGATCACGAGGTCAGGAGATCGAGACCATCCTAGCTAACACGGTGAAACCCCGTCTCTACTAAAAAAAAATACAAAAAGCTAGCGGGGCGAGGTGGCGGGCGCCTGTAGTCCCAGCTACTCGGGAGGCTGAGGCAGGAGAATGGTGTGAACCCGGGAAGCGGAGCTTGCAGTGAGCTGAGATCCAGCCACTGCACTCCAGCCTGGGCGACAGAGCGAGACTCCGTCTCAAAAAAAAAAAAAAAAAAAAAAAAGAAAAATGGAAGCATATCCAATCTTCCCTCTGCCTGGATTATTCTCAACCATCCCCCAGCTGCCCCACAACACAGTCACCAGGGGAATCTCTACCCATTTTTCCAGAGTTAGTTCAAATATTTTCCCTTATATTACATTATATAAAGCTTTTCTAGAAACTCTACACTAGACAAAGCTACTCTGTATCTCTATCTCCATCACAGTGTTACATACTATATTGAAATTATTTCTTGGTATGTCTGCTTTCATGAAGCTAATTAAGACTTTAATGAAGTCTTAATTAGACTGATCATCTACCATAGTGTTTGGCACATTTTTGAGTGATAGATTTATTTCACATCTTTATTTTCAACCTTAAGAGCAATAAGGCTCGAGGCATGTTCTCAGGATTTCATAGTTGAACTTATATTACAAAAAGTGCCCTCCCATTATCATTGCTCTATCCAAGAGAAGGTACAGAATACAATTTAACATTCTATATGGAACTCTACCACTATACCTTAGTATCCTCTATAGCACCATAGAAAACTGTTACTGCTTAGCAGTTATTGGGAGGTGAAGAGCAATGAGTTCTGAGTGGCCCTTCAATCACTAAAAAACAAAAATTGATATTAACAACCTTTGTTCATGAAAGTAGCATGTTCTGAGTTGTTTCACCATTAGTGAGATTGGTTTGACTTAATGGAGGGAATTTATAGAACAATTGGCTGGAATAAGGCAGAAGTCAAAAGGCAAAGACGTTTCACTTATTGGGTGAGGTTCTCTTCCTCCATTGTTTCCCACAGATAAAACCAAGAACTGGATGGTTCAGGCGTATTTTAGCATGGCACTAATGAGGCCAAAATTAAAACGTGGGGCCCTTTAAAAGTTTTTGTTTGTTTCCTGACTGCTGCCAACTGTTGCTCTATTAGAGATTGTCATTTTCATTAAGTATTCGCTAAGTTAACACCTAGATAAGCCAGGTGCTTAATAACACAAATAGCTATATACCATATCCTGCCCCTGTCAAAGCTGAGAAGTCTATAAGAAAGACTGAGGAATGCCTAGAACATGCTACTCTCTGCTTTCAGAGATGGTCTTCCAGATTTCTTGTGATTTTCCAGATTCCACTTTGTGATACTGAGGTTGCAGAAAGAATCCCAAAGATCGTTAGGATTCCAATAATTCTGAGGATAAAGCTCAACATTTAGATTCTAGCTTCAATAGATCATGGTAAGACATGTTAAATCCCTGTACTCACCCAAATCTGCACCCTGTACATGATGAAATGCAGTACAATCTTCTTTCCCATGAGCCTTTGTGAATCAGGGTTTATTCTATCTTGTGGTGACCTACAGCTAAATGAGGGATGGGTGCTGATTGACAGTGATGTTCAGGTAAACTTGGGGGTGTCTCCCTTCCTTTAGGTCTGGGCTTCTATATGATCTCCTGATATTTTCTCTGCTTAAGTTGATCTCCACTCCCTTCCTCTGAATAGTCCTACTCTCTAGGTAATGTCATTTACATCACAGCGGAAGTGAGAAAGGGAGGGGTGAGGCCCAAGAGTTTCTCTAGGTCATTGCCATCCCTGCTAAGGCAATAAGTCCAGGGTAGGTTTCTCAATACCCAAAGGATTCAATCATGCCCATCGCCCACACTTGTCTCAAGTTGCTAGACCTGCAGATGGAACTTGGCATTATTCCTTGAAATGGCTCATGGTGTTCCCTGAGAATGAATGAGACAGGAGATGAGATGGAGGTCAGTCCTATTGGCAAGAGGGAAAAAAGGCAAGTATGTTTGTTTAAATATTATACCTATAAAATCCCACAGTCTCTTGTTTCAATGAGCTTCAATAACAGGTGCACATAAAAGAACTTTGAAAAATATTGGGCTTACATATGGAAGGTAAATGTCTGAGTCTGTTTATGCTGCTGTAACAAAATACCAAATACCACAGATTAGGTCATTTATAAAGAGCAGAAATTTATATCTTACAGTTCTAGGGACTAGAGATTCCAAGATCAAGTCTGGTGTCTAGTGAGGGCTGATCTCTGCTCCAAGATGCTGTCTTGTTACTGGGTTCTTACATGGTAGAAGGCAAAATGATAAGTGGGCCTAATTTCTTTTATAAAGGTCTTAATCTCATGCACTAGGGATCCACGTTCATGACTTAATCTCTGCCTCTTAATACTATCACATTGGAGAGTAAGTTTCAACATGTAAATTTTGGAGGGGACATAAACATTCAAAAAGCACAGCAGTAAGCTTACTTTTATCTTGTGTTTACTTTGCAATCCTACTTTGTCATTAATTCTCAGTATAAAAAATGTTGCTCCACGTTGCAGGTGAGAATACAAAGAGAGAAAAGGTAAATTTAACAACATAGTAAGCATCAAGCAAGTGATGATTTTCTTCTTGTTCACTACCTCTGACACCAACACTCATTCAGCTACTTTTACGACAAATATTTGGTGATCCTTGATTCTGTGCAAAGCACTGATATCTTGACAATAGTGTAATATTTATCTGTTGAGTTTGATGTTTTGGTTACATGTTATTTTTGCTTTTCTTTTCTCACTGTTAATCCCCTCAGAAACCTCGACATAGAAAGCTAAGGAATGTCTTCCCGTAGTCACACAATGAGTCAAAAACATACTTGGAATTTGAACTCTGCTCCCTTGACTCTTCTTTCTACCAGTTCATGCTGCTGCTAACTGTGATCTTAGATCATCAAAACTCTGCAGCTCTTCTAACAGCTGCGTCCATACTAACAAATTTGGCCATAGTTTTTTTGTTGTTTTCTTTTCCTGTTTCCATCCCATTCTTTTTTTCTCTTTTAATTTTAGGTAAAGCAAATTTGTATGTTGTCAGCCAAATTATGATAAATCTTCATAAAAAACAGTCTATCTGATTCACAAGTTCAGCAAAAAAAAAAAAATCTAATAAATATACTCACAACGTTATTATGGCAATATTCTCTAATATTCATGACTTACTGGTATAATATCGTACTTAACACGTTACAAAATACTTTCACAAACCTCACTTGAAAACCTCACATAGTCCTTTGTGGGGAAAACCAAAACTACATTAATGCTCTGCATCTTTCAAGAGATTAAATGTATGTGAAGAGTTTAGTGACTGAAGATCTAACATCACAAAAGTTATATTTGGCAAATCCAAGTCCATCCAAATAATGCACTTCCCAGAACAACTTTCTTTAAAAGGAACTTTTTATTAGGCAAAACTAAATTTGCTTATATATCACACAAAGCCCCCCTCACTGTCCAGATAATAAAGTCCAAATTCCTTAATATAGTTTTAACATTCATGTAACTTTTATGGTCAGAGTAATGAAAATTTGATTCAGAGTGACACAAGTAGAAACAAATCATGTGACTTGAATGTCCATGGATGAACCAAAAACTTCAGGCACAGGGATCAAGTAGTGTCAGCAAGCCTCCAACCTTCCCTTTCTCTTGCTCTCTCTCACTCCATTCTTAAATTCTACTTTCTTCTGTGTGTTTGCCTTATTTGGCCAAAAACTTTAGGCCAGGGAAGGTAACTACTTATAACAATTCATGTAATTTGAGATTCCAGAGGAAAAAAGATCTCATATTCCAAGGCTCCAACAGGCGTAGTTTTGGTCACATGCCTTAAACTAATCACTGTAACAAGGAGGCTATAACTCCAGATGAGGCACCTTTAGTCATTACCTTCCCTAAGAGATTGAATGAAGAAAAGGCCAACCAAGGTTACAAGGAGTTGGGATATGTGGTTTCCCAAAGAAAACCAGGGTTATATTATCCCTTGAAGGAGGAAGAGATACTGGTGAGATTAAAAAAAAAAAAAAAAGTACACTGCCCATGGCATATACACCTTACCATGATTGACTTGACTACTCTTAGTCTCTCCCATCAATACTCCTTCTCTCCATTCACCAGACTCCATATAATCTTTGGAATGTGCTTATCATTTTTGGGCCTTTGTGCCTGTGCAAGCACTATTCTCTCTGTCTGAAATGTCTTATTGACTAAGTTTCATTTCCTTTAAAAATCCAACTAAATATCTTTTTTGAGAGGCCTTTGCTGACCTGCATTTCATCTCCATGTTATTTTCTCCTTTGTGCCACTATATAATATTTAGTATTTACCTACTCTGTTTAGCACAATAACCTGGGGGAGTACTATTAGATCCCTAAATTGTAGGACAGATGCAAAGTAAGTATTCAACAAATTATTGCATTAATAAATGTTGAGTGAATAAATAAATGAATTGGTGGGAATTTCCAAGAATAATATATAAAGCTTATGATTTTTCCTGGATGTCAGGATCATCCCTCAGCTCATCCCTTCATTCCTTCAACCTCCTCAACACATGCACACAAAGATACATAGGTGCAACAGTTCTATTGTTATTAATAACAATAAATAAAAGCATAAGCAGTTAAAGTAGTGATACGGTTTGACTGTGTTCCCACCCAAATCTCATATTGAATTGTAACTCCCATAATTCCTACATGTTGTGGGAGGGACCCATTGGTGATAACTGAATCATGGGGGTGGTTTCCTCCATACTGTTGTCTGGTAGTGAATAAGTCTCATGAGATCTTATGGTTTTATAAGGAGAAATCACCTCACTTGACCCTCATTCTCTCTCATTTGTTGCCATGTAAGACATGCCTTTCACCTTCCACCATGATTGTGAGGCCTCCCCAGCCATGTGGAACTATGAGTCCATTAAATCTCTTTTTCTTTATAAATTACCCAGTCTTAGGTATTTCTTCATCAGCAGCATGAGAACAGATTAATACAGTAAATTGGTACCAGTAGATTGGGGCATTACTGAAACGATACTTGAACATGTGGAAGCGCCTTTGGAATTGAGTAACAGGCAGAGGTTTGAATAGTTTGGAAGACTCAGAAGAAGACAGAACAATGTGAGAAAGTTTGGAACTTCCTAGAGACTTGTTGAATGGCTTTGACCAAAATGCTGATAATGATATAGACAATGAAATTCAGGCTGAGGTGGTCTCAGATGGAGATGAGCAACTCATTGGGAACTGGAGTAAAGGTGACTCTTGCTATGTTTTAGCAAAAAGACTGGCAGCATTTTGGCCCTGCCCTAGGGATTTGTGGAACTTTGAACTTGAGGGAGATGATTTATGGTATCTGGTGGAAGAAATTTCTAAGCAACAAAGCATTCAAGTGGTGACATGGGTGCTGTTAAAGGCATTCCATTTTAAATGGGAAACAGCATAAAAGTTTGAAAAATTTGCAGCCTGACTTTGTGAAAGAAAAGAAAAACCCATTTTTTGAAGAGAAATTCAAGCCACAGATATTTGCATAAGTAACAAGGAGCCAAATGTCAATTGCCAAAACATGGGGAAAATGTCTCCAGGACATGTCAGAGACCTTTGCAGCAGACCCTTCCATCACAGGCCCAGAGACCTAGAAGGAAAAGATGGTTTCCTGGGCCAGAACCAGGACCCCCACCACATGCTGTGTGCAGCCTAGGAACTTGATGCCCTACATCCCAGCTGCTCTAGCCATGGCTAAAAGGAACAAAGGTCCAGCTTGGGTACAGCTTCAGAGGCTGCCACAATCCTTGGCAGCTTGCACGTGGTGTTGAGCCTGCCAGTGCACAGAAGTCAAGAATTGAGGTTTGGGAATTTCTGCCTAGATTTCAAAGGATGTATGGAAACACCTGGGTGTCCAGGCAGAAGTTTGCTGCAGGGGTGGGGCCCTCATGGAGAACCTCTGCTAGAGCAGTGTTGAAGGAAATGTGGGGTTGAAGTCCCCACACAGTCTCCACTGGGGCACTGCCTAGTGGAGCTGTGAGAAGAGAGCCACCGTCCTCCAGATCCCAGAATGGTAGGTTCACTGACAGATTGCACTGCACATAGGGAAAAGCCATAGACACAATGCCAGCCTGTGAAAACAGCCAGGAGCAGGGTCTGTACCCTACAAAGCCACAGAGGCAGAGCTGCCCAAGACCAGGGGAACCCACCTTTTGTACCAGCATGACCTGGATGTGAGAGATGGAGTCAAAGGAGACCATTTTGGAGCTTTAAGTTTTGACTGCCCTGCTGAATTTTGGACTTGCATGGGACCTGTAGGCCCTTTGTTTTGGTCAATTTCTTCCACTTGGAATGACTGTACTTGCCCAATGCCTGTACCCCCGTTGTACATAGAAAGTAACTAACTTGCCTTTTATTTTACAGGTTCATAGGCAGAAGGGACTTGCTTTGTCTCAGTTGAGACTTTGGACTGTGGACTTTTGAGTTAATGCTGAAATGAATTAAGACTTTGGGGGACTGTTGAGAAGGCATGAATGGTTTTTGAAATGTGAGGACATGAGATTTTGGAAAGGCCAGGGGCATAATGATGTGGTTTGGCTATGTCCCCAACCAAATCTCATCTTGAATTATAGCTCCCATAATTCCCATGTGTCGTGGGAGGGAACCAGTGGGAGATAATTGAATCATGGGGGTGGTTTCCCAAATATTATTCTTGTGCTAGTGAATAAATCTCACAAGGTCTGATTGTTTTATAAGACGAAAACCCTTTTGCCTGACTCTCATTCTCTCTCTTGTCTGCTGTGATGTAAGATGTATCTTTTGCCTTCCACGATGATTGTGAGGTTTCCCCTCACAATCTCCAGCTACATGAAACTGTGAGTTCCATTAAACCTTTCTCCTGTGTAAATTACTCAGTCTTAGGTATGTCTTTATCAGCAGTGTGAGAAAGGACTAATACAAGTAGGGATGACATTCTATAAATCCTCTTTCATTTTCCAAGCATCCACATTATTAATAACAAGATAATTTTTTCCACATAGTCAAATCTCAACTTTAATACATTTCCCAAATGAAATTAGAGTAGCCCCCATTCTCCAGATATGAACTCTTACTTGGGTAGGTTTCTGCATATTTTTGATTCTTGAGGTAAGAGAGACTCTCATCACAAGAAACAATACTATAATGCATTAAAAATGCTAAACCCCTCATTTCCAGTCTTGGGTGGGTCCAGGAATTCCAGTAAGTTCACAAGTGTGTTGTGAACTGTAAAGTGTAGAAAACATGCTCCATTCTTATGCAAGGTTTGCCAATATCCCCGTGAATGAAGCACACTTGCCTCATGCAAATTATTATATATACCAAAGCTGACAAAGACAAGAATGGGATGGACCAGCCAAGGGGTGAGAAAGGATCAAAGCTTGCTTTGATATTCAGACTTCTCTGACTGAGAACCCTGAAGATCATCCATGTTCATCCCTCTGTGTCTATGAGGAGGGCTTCTTTTCTTTAGCAATCTAATAAAATAGAAACTTCAACAGGACACCTATAAGCAAGATATGGCATGTACTCATAGCTAGAAGGTGGCTCTCTTGACAGTTCCTTCTGTCATTACCCTCATGCTGGTTATCCTTGCATCTTCCCTGAGTCCTGAGTCTCCATTGCTCCACCCATTCTAATTGTCTAATGGTATAGATCACCTCAAAGCCAATCAAGCAAGCATCTATAAGGCCCACTTATGGGCCCAGCACTATGTACCTTCTGTTCTGGATACAAAAGAATTCTGTGGCCTAGTCCCTTTTTGTGTGCAGTTTGGAAAACAAAGTGAATACATCCAAAGCAATTGAAGAGGTGTAAGGTATCTATATGATAATGCAAATCTTTATGATGGGAGTCCTGAGGAAGAGTTCAAGGTAGAGTTTACTTATGTGATGGAGAGGACTTATGGAAAATAAATTCATTTGAGCCTTGGAGGATTGGCAGATTTAGAGAGGAAGGAACAGAAGGGTATTCCAAACAGTAGGAACTTAAAACACAAAGACACAAAGACCAAAGTGTGCAGAGAAGATATGTGGGGCTGAAGAAGGGCTGTTTCATTTTAAGATGAGAGCAGAAAATTTAGGAAATTAAATTGCCCTCCTGCCTCAATTTTAGCCATCACAATCCTTCATTGTATGTTGGAGTTTATCTATGAATCCCAGCAGCCTCCTGGGAAAGAGGCAACTGAGAGTATCGTTCAGGGACCTGTGTGAAGCCAGAGGGAAACCAGAGTGAGCCAAATGCTGTATTTTTCCTTCTCATTGTTAGTGAAAGTTGGCACAGAAAGCTCATATCTTTCTATACTTCCATCTCTCACTCACACCCCACAGCATCACCAACATTCATCATCAAGGAAAGCCTGTTCACAAGAAGGGCATAAGCAGACTGAGTGTGTGGCTAACCGGGAGCAAAGACTTGGGCTCTCAAACAGTCTTCCACATTAAATGTGTGGTCTCTGTCTTACTGGCCTCAGGCCCCAGTGGGAGCCTGCTTATTAGAGCAGCTTTTGCCAATTGCTTCTCTGCTTTAAGATAGTAAAACCAGCATTCAGTCTTTTTGGCTCTAATTTTAGTGTTCTTTCAACACTTCCTCCATGAAAGAGGCAGAGGAGAGAATTCCCTTTCTCAGTATTCCCTCTTCTTAGGAAAAAAACACACAGGCCTTTTTCTCATCAACTACTAGGATACCAAAATTGTCTTGTAGTAGTTTCATAATTTGAAGAGTTAGATTTAAATATTTAATCCATTTTGGTTTTATTTTTGTATAAGGTGAGAGATAGGGATCAATTTTCATTCTTCTGCATATGAATACCCAATTTTCACAGCACCACTTACTGAAGAGTCTGTCTTTTCTCCAACGTATGTTCTCAGCATTTTTGTTGAAAATAAGTTCACTATAGCTGTGTGGATTTCTTTCTGGGTTCTTTATACTGTTTCATTGGTCTATACATCTGTTTTTATGCCACTACCATGCAGCTTTGGTTACTATAGCTCTGTAGTATAATTTGAAGTCAGGTAATGTGATTCCTCCAATTGTATTATTTTTGCTCAGGATAGCTTTCGCTATTATGGGTCTTTTTTGATTCCATATAAATTTTAGAATTTTTTTCCATTTTATGAATAATGTCATTGGTATTTTGATAGAGATTGCAATGAATCTTTAGATTGTTTTGAGTAGTATGGACATTTTAACAATATTGATTATTTTCAGTCCATGAACATGGAATATTTTTTCATTTTTTGGTGTCCCCTTCATTTCCTTTCATCGGCGTTTTATAGTTTTCATTTTAGAGATGTTTTACTTCTTTGGTTAATTCTTAGGTATTTAATTTTATTTGTGATTGCTGTAAATGAGATCACTTTTTAAGTTTCTCTTTCAGATTGCTCACTGTTGGCATATGGAAATACTACTGATTTTCGTATTTCACTTTTCTGTCCTGTAACTTTGCTGAATTTGTTTATTAGTTCTAATAGTTTTTTGGCTGAGTCTAGGCTTTTCCAAAAACAAGATCATATCATCTGTAAACAAGGGTAATTTGACTTCCTCTTTTTCAATGTGGATGGCTTTTATTTCTTTCTCTTGTTTTATTGCTCTAGCTAAGACTTCCAGAACTATGTTGAATGACATTGGTGAAAGTTGGCAACCTTTCATGTTCCAGATCTAGAGGAAAGACTTTCAGTTTTTCCCCATTTAGCATAATACTATCAATGGGTGTATAATATATAGCATTTATTATGTTTAGGTGTTTTCCTTCTATCTCATTTTTTGAGGATTTTTATCAGGAAGGGATGTTGAATTTTATCAAATGCTTTTTTCAACATTAATTGAAATGATCATATGATTTCTGTCCTTCATTCTGTTGATAAAATGTATCACATTGATTGATTTGCATATGTTGAACCATCCTTACATCCGTGGATAAATTCCACTTGGTAATGGTGAATGATCTTTTTATTGTATTGTTGAATTCAGTTTGCTAACATTTTGTTGTGGATTTTTGCATTGATATTTATCAGACATGTTGCCTTGTAGTTTTCTTTTTTTGATGTGTCTGTCTGGTTTTGGTATTAGGGTAATATTGACCTCCTGGGATTAACTTGGAAGTATTCCCTCTCCCTCTATTTTTTGGAACAGTTTAAGGCGGATTGGTATTAATTCTTCTTTTAAATGTTTGGTAAAATTCAGCAGTGAATCCATCAGGTCCTGGGCTTTTCTTCACTAGGAGATGTCTTATTATGGCCTTGATCTTGTTACTTGTTATTGGTCTGTTCAAGTTTTGGATTTCTTCATGATTGAATCTTAGTAGGTTATATGTGTATAGGAGTTTAACCATTTCTTCCAGATTTTCCAAATTTGCTCATAGTAGCCACTAAGGATCCTTTGAATCTCTGTGGTGTCAGTTGTTATGTCTCCTTTTCCATCTCTGATTTCATTTATTTGTATCTTCTCTCTTTTATTCAGAGTCTAACTAAAGGTTTGCAAATTTTGTTTATCTTTTCAAGAAACCAACTTCTTGTTTTATTAATCTTTTGTATTGTTTTCTTCAATTAAATTCATTTATTTCTGCTCTGATTTTTATCATTTCTTTTCTTCTAGTGATATTTTGTTTGATTTTCTCTTGCTTTTCTAGTTCTTTAAGATGCATTATTTGGTTGTTTATTTGAAGATGTTCTTCTTTTTTGATGCAGGCACTTATAGTTATGAACTTCCCTCTTAGTGCTGCTTTAGCTGTATCCCATAGCTTTTGGTATGTTGTATTTCCATTATCATTTGCTTCAAGAAATCTATTAGGTCCATTTGTTCTATAGTGAAGATTGAATACAATTTTTGTTACTGATTCTCTGTCTAGTAGAGCTGTCCAATGCTGAAAGTAGAGTGTTGAAGTCTCCTACTATTATTGTATTGGGACTTATCTCTTTAGCTCTAATATAATTTGCTTTTTATATCTGGATGTGCCAGTGTTGGGTGCATATATATTTACATTAGTTATATCCTCTTGCTGAATTGACCCCTTTTTCATCATATAATGACCATCTCTGTCTCCTCTTATAGTTTTTTTTTCTTTAAATCTATTTTGTCTAATATACACATGTCTACTCCTGCCATTTTTTTTTTCCCATTGGCATGGAATATATTTTTCCATCCCTTTATTTTCAGTCTATGTATATCTTTATAAGTGAAGTATGTTTCTTATAGACAACAGATCATTGGGCCTTTTTAAAAATTAATTCAGCCAGTCTATGTCTTTTGATTAGAGACTCAAATCCACTTAAATTTAATGTTATTACTCATAAGTAAGGACTTACTCCTGCCATGTGTTATTTGTTTTTTGATTGCTTTGCAGTCTTCTCTTCCTTGTTTTCTTCCTTCCTATCTGCCTTTTGGTGAAGGTGATTTTTTTGGTGGTCTGATTTAATTTCATGCTTTTTATTTTTTGTGTATCTGTTGCAGATTTTTCGATTTGAGATTACCATGGGGCTTTCAAATAATATTTTATAGCCCATTATTTTAAACTGATGAAAACTTGACACTGATTGCATAAAAAACACACAAAAGTATACTTTTAAAACTGTATGGTTTTTGTTTTGTTTTGTTTTGTTTTTGAGACAGAATCTCACTCTGTCACCCATGCTGGAGTGCAGCGATGCCATCTTGGCTCACTGCAGCCTCCATGATTCTCCTACCTCAGCTTCTCAAGTAGCTGGGATTACAGGCCTGGGCCACCATGTCCAACTCATTTCTGTATTTTCAGTAGAGACAGGGTTTTGCCATGTTGGCCAGGCTGGTCTCAAACTCCTGACCTCAAGTGATGTGCCCGCCTTGGCCTCCCAAAGTGCTGAGATTACAGGTATGAGCCACTGCACTCCGTCCAAAACTGTATAATTTGACTTTATTCCCTTGCTATTTAACTTTTAGTTCTCTTTATGTCTTATTGTACTGTCTGTGTTTTGAAAAGTTGTTGTAGTTGTTATTTTTTATTGAGTCATCATTTAGTCTTTCTACTTAAGAGAAGTTTACACACCATGAGTACTGTGTTATTTCTATGTGTTTACTATTATCAGCAAGTTATGTACCTTCAGATGATTTCTTCTTGCTCATTAAAGTCCTTTTCTTGGGCTGGGTGCAGTGGCTCACACCTAAAATCCCAGTACTTTGGGAGGCCAAGGAAGGCGTGTTGCCTGAGCTCAGGAGTTTTCAATCAGCCTGGGCAACGTGATGAAACCCCATCTGTACTTGAGCCTGGGAGGTTGAGGCTGCTGTGAGTCATGATGGTGCCATTGCACTCCAGCCTGGTAACAGAGCAAGACCTTTAAAAAAAAAAAAAAAAAAAAAAAAAAAGTCCTTTTCTTTCAGAAGGAAGATCTCCCTTTAGCATTTCTTATAGGACAGAGTTGATGAAACCCCTCTTTTTTTGCTTGGCAAGGTCTTTATTTCTTCATGCTTAAAGTATATTTTCACCAGATATACTATTCTAGGGTAAAGGGATTTTTTTCCTTCAGCACTTTAAATATGTCATGACATTCCCTCCTGGCCTGTAAGGTTTCCACTGAAAAGACTGCTGTCAGACATATTAGAGCTCTGTTCTATGTTGTTTCTTTTCTCTTGCTACTTTTAGGATCCTTTCTGTATCCTTGACCTTTCAGAGTTTGATTATTAAATGTCTTAAGGTAGTCTTCTTTGAGTTAAATCAGCTTGGTGTTCTATAACCTTCTTCTACTTGGATACTAATATATTTCTCTAGGTTTGAGAAGTTCTCTGATATTGTTCCTTTAAATAAACTTTCTTACCCCTATGTGTTTCTCTAACTCTTCTTTAAGGCCAATAACTCTTTGATTTGCTCTTTTTAAGCTATTTTCAAGATCTTGTAGGCATGCTTCATCACTTTTTATTATTTTTTCTTTTGTCTGTGACTATGTATTTTGAAACAGCCTATCTTTAAGCTCACTAATTCCTTCTTCTGCTTAATTTAATTCATTTGGTGAGGCCATGTTTTCCTGGTTGGTGTTAATGCTTGTAGATGTTCTTCAGTGTCTGGGCATTGAAGAGTTAGGTATTTATTACAGTCCTCACAGTCTGGGCTTATTTGTACCTATCCTTCTTGGGATGGCTTTCTAGGTATTTGAAGGGACTTGGGCCACAAACTCAACAATGCTGTGCTTTTTCCAGACTCATAGAGGTACCACCTTGGTTGTCTTGGATAAAATCTGGAATAATTATCTGGGTTACCAGGAGAGACTCTTGTTCTTTTCCCTTACTTTCTACAAAACATATGAAACCTCTCTCTCTGTGCTGAACCACCTGGAACTGAGGGTGTGAGGATATAAGCACCACTGTGGCCACCATCACTGGGACTGCATTGTGTCAGACCTGAAGACAGCACAACACTTTCACAAGGCCCTTCCCTTCAGGGTGATCAGTTCCCCCTAGTCCTGGGCATGTCCAGAGATGCCATCTCGAAGCCAGGAATTGGAGTCAAAAGCCTTAGCAATTTATTTAATGTTCTATTCTACTGCAGCTACGTTGGCACTCATACCACAATACAAAGTCTTTCCTGCTCTTCCTTCTGTGTTCCACAGGCAGAGGAGCCTCTCCCTGTGGCTGCCACCAACATCAGTCCATGGTGGGGGAGGGAGGGGGGATTCTGCCAGGCTACCACCAATGTTCTCTTAAAGCCCAAAGGCTCTCCCATCAGCTTCTGGTGAGTGCTGCCAGGCCTAGGACTCACCTTTCAGGGCAGTGGGCTCCCTCCTGGCCCAGAGCAGGACCAGAAATGCTGTCCACAAGCCTAGTCCTGCACCCAGCAACCCCAAGAGCCTGCTTGTTGCTCTATCCTGCTGTGGCTAAACTGGTACCTAGGGCCCCAGAGCACTTCAGCTCACAATGGTGACGCTTGGCAAGAAACTCAATTCCAACCACTGGGATGGGCAATCCTCCTCTGGCTAGGGTTTGTCCAAATGCTCCCTCCACGCACAGGTGCTGGCTTAGCCTAGCATGGCTTTATTCTCTGCTGTGACAGGGCAATACTGAATTCAATATAAAGCTCCCCAGTTGCTGTGCTCTCCCTCCCCAAAATGCAGAGATTATCCATACCACACAGCTGCTGCTGGAGATGGGGGAGGGGTGGCACTGGTGAACCAGGACCATCTCTCCTGCCCTCCTCAATGCCTCTTTCCACAATGCAAAGTTAAAACCAGGTACTGTGATTGCTCTCTTGATTTTTGGTTCTTGTGACAGTGCTTTTCTGTGTGCAGATAGTCGTTAAAATCTGGTGTTCCAGCAGGGGGAACAAACAATGTAGGCTTTATTTCAACATTTTGCTCTCTGCTCTGTATGTTAATTTTGTGTCCTGCAACTTCACTGAATTCATTTATAAGTTCTAACAGGTTTTTGGAAGTCTTCAAGGTTTTCTTTTCTGAGATCATTTTGTCTGCAGAGACAATTTAATTTCTTTCTTTCTAATTGTGATGCCTTTCATTTCTTTCTCTTGCTATACTGCTCTAGCTAGGACTTACATATGAAGTCAATGGACTACACTGACTAGAAGAGGTGACAGTAGAGATCCTTGTCTTCTTACTGATCTTAAAGGAAAAGCTTTCAACATTTTACCATTGACTGTAATGTTAGCTGTGGGTTTTTCATATGTGGTTTTCATTGTGTTGTGGTACATTCCTTCTATACCTAATTTGTTAAGGGTTCTTATTATTGAACGATGTTGAATTTTGACAAATACTTTTTCTTCATCTATTGAAATGATCACATGGCTTTTGGCCTACATAATGTTAATGTGGTATATAACATTTATTGATTTCCATAAGTTGAAGTGTCCTTGCATCTCTGAGATAAATCCAACTTGATCATAGTATATGATTTTTTATTGCGTTGTTGAATTAGGTTTGCTAATATTTTGTTGAGGACTTTTTACATCTACGTTAATCAGAAACACTGGTCTGTAATTTTCATTTCTTGTAGTGTAACTGCCTAGATTTCATATCAGGGTAATGCTGGCTTCATAAAATTAGTTTCAAAGTATTCCCTCCTCTTTGATTTTCTTGGAAGAATTTGAGTAGAATTTGTATTACCATTCTAAATATTAGGTAGAATTCAGCAGTGAAATTATCTGGTCTTGGGCTTTTCTTTGATGGGAGTCTTTTTATTAGTATTTCAATTTCCCCACTTGTGATTGTTCTGTTCAAATTTTCTATTTCTTTATTGTTCAGTCTTGGTGAATTGTATGTTTCTAGGAATGTATTTGTTTCCTCTAGGTTGTCCAATACGGTGATGTAAGATTGTTCATAGTAGTCCCTTTGATTTTTTGTGCTTCTGTTGTATCAGTTATAACGTCTCCTAATTTTATGTCTTTCTGATTTTATTTTATGTCTTCTGATTTTATGTTTTCTCTATTTTTTTCTTAGTCTAAAGATTTGTTGATTTTGTTTGTCTTTTCAAAAAACAGTTTCACTGATCTTTTGCATTGTTTTACTGGTCTCTGTTTTATTTATTTCTGTTCTGATGTTTATTGTTTCCTTTCTACTAAATTTGGGCTCAGATTGGTTTTTTTTTCCTAATTCCTTGAGGTACAATGTTTGGCTGTTTATTTGAGATCTGTCTTCTTTTTTATGCAGGCATTTATTGCTATAAACTTGACTTTTAAAACTGTTTTTGCTACATCTCATAAGTTTTGGTATGTTGTGTTTCCATTTTCATTTGTTCTAAATATCTTTTAATTGCCCTTTTAATTTCTTCTTCATCCATTGGTTGGTCATATTGTTTAATTTACACATATATTTGTGAATGTTTCAAAATTCCTCTGTCATTGACTTCTAGTTTCATACCATGGTGGTTAAAAATACACTTGCTATGGTTTCAATGTCCTAAAAGTTATTACAACTTTTTTGCAGCTTACCATTATTATCCCAGGAATATTGCATATGCACTTAAGAAGAATGTATATTTTACTACTCTAAATGAAATGTTCTGTATATGTTTGTTAGGCCCATTTGGTCTAGAGTGTAGAAGCCCAATGTTTCCTTATTGATTTTCTGTCTGGATGATCTATCTATTGTTGAAAGTAGGGTATTGAAGTCCCCTACTATTATTGTATTGCATTTTATTGCAGTCTATATCTCCCTTCAGATCTATTAATATTTCCTTTATCTATTTAGGTATTCCTATGATGGCTGTATATATATATATGCAACTGTTGTTCCTCTTGATGAATTGACCTCTTTATCATTAAATAATTACCTTGTCTCTTTTTATAATTTTTGACTTAAAATCTATTTTATGTAAGTATTTCTACCCTTGCTTTTTAAATTTTCCATTTGCCTGGAATATCTATTTCTATCTTTTCACTTTTAGCCTATATATGTTTTTAAACATGAAGTGAGTCTCTTGTAGGCAGCATATAATTTTTCTTGTTGCTGTTTTTTCTCTTTTAATCTGTTCAGCCACTCTGGTTTTTTATTAGAAAATTTAATACATTTACATTCAAGGTAATTATTGATAAGTGGGTCCTTACTATTGCCATTTTGTTCATTGTTTTATTCTTTTTTTGTAGCTCCTTTGTTGTTTTTTTCCTCTCTTGCTGTCTTCCTTTGTTATTAGATTATTTTTCTCTAGTGGTATGCTTTGACTATTTTACTATTGTGTATCCATTATGTTTTTGCCTTATGATTATGAGGCTTAAATAAAATATCTTGTGGTTGTTAACAGTCTCATTTAAGCTCATAGCAACTTTACTTCAATCACATTTTAAAAACTCTAAAATTTTACTTTCCTACACAAACATTTTATGTTTTGATGTTACAATTTATGTCGTGTTATATTGTTTATTCCTTAACAAATTATTAAAGCTATCATTAATTTTAATAGCTTTGTCTTTTAATCTTTATACTAATGATATAAGTGATTTACACACTTATACCTATTTACACCACCACTGCAGTATGAGAATAATCTGAATTTGGTTGTATACTTACTTCGATCCATAAATTTTATACTTTCATATGTTTTATGTTACAAAATACCATCCTTTTCTTTCAGTTTGAAGAATTTTCTTAGCATTTCTCATAAGGCATGTCTAGTGGTAATGAACTCCCATAGCTTTTGTTCTCTGGGAAAGTCTTTACCTCTCTTTCATTTCTAAAAGCCTTGCCTAGAATAGTACTCTCGGATGATGGGATTTTTTTTTTTCAGTACTTTGACTATTTCATTCCACTCTCCCTAGGCCTGCAAGCTTTCTACTGGGGAATCCACAAATTTCCTTTTGGTGTTACCTTGTATGTGACTAGTTGCTTTTCTCTTGCTGCTTTGAAAATTATCTTTGGCTATTACTTTTGAGAGATTATAATTTGTCTCAGTAAAAATATGTTTACATTTAATTTATTTTGGGATGCATTGGGATTTATGGATCTGGGTGTTCCTTTTCCTCTAAAGATTTGGGGAGTTTTCTGTCATTTTTTAAAGTAATCTTTCTTCTTCTTTCTGTTTCTTTGCTGTTTGTTCCTCTTACTGGTCATTCAAATGATCTACCTTCAGTCTTGTTGATTCTTTCTTAGGCTTTATCAAGTCTGCCGTTGAAGATTTCTGTGGAATTTTTTATCTCAGTAATTATGTTCTTTTGCTTCATGATTTATGTTTCATTGTTTTTATGGTTACTGTCTCTTTGTTGAACTCATTTTTTCATGTACTATTTCCAGTTTTGTTTAGTTATCTATCTCTATTCTCTTGTAGCTCACTGAGCTTTTTTAAGATGATGATTTTGAATTTTTTATCAGATAGTTGGTAAATCATCATTTCCTTCATGTCATTTACTGGCACTTTATTTTGTTCCTTGGATAGTGTCATGTTTCCCTGATTGTTTGTGATCCTTTTGGCCATGTATTGACGTCCGCACAATTAAAGAAATAGTCACTTATTTCAGCCTTTACAAACTCACTTTGGCAGGGGAAGCTCTTCATCAGTCAGTCTAACCAGAGATTCTAGGATGGCTTTCTAGTGGTCCTTGGGTAAATTTGCTACTAGAGTCCTCAGGAAGGCTGGCCTGGTGCCTTGGTCAGCAGGTCCAAGTTTCCATTTTTTTACAGCTTCCTCAGTTCTTGCCTGAGGTCAGTTATGTGGTGTTCAATTAATATTTGATTAAATGACACTTTCATTTGTCATTTTTATGTCAACTATCAGTATGCTTCATAATAGTTACTCTCAATCTAGACAGTAAATCTCCTCCCATTAACACAGTATCTTGTAAGGATTGCATGCCTTAAATGAGGCTTACAATGGGCATTGACAAGTGAGCTAACACAGCAAAATGATAAAGAGTTCAGTCTTGAAGTCAAACTACCTGCATTTGTAGCCTGATATTGCTGTTCATTTCTTGCACAAACTTGAGCAAGTTCTTTATCTTCTCTACATTTCAGTTGTCTTATTTGGCATAGATCTGTTAGGATTAAATAAATTGTTTCACATAAAGTACTTAGAACAGCTCCTGGTACACTAAGTGTTCAGTAAGTATTAGTTATTCTTATTCTTTAGCTCCAGAAGATATGTTAGCAACCTGGAGTTCTTGGCATGTTCACTCCCTGTTCCAAATACTGAGATTCCACTTTGAGTACTTTTATCCTGCCTTAGAGCCTAACAAAGGTAAACACTATTCACTCTAGCATAGCCATATGTGGGTTCTGCTCTGCTGTAGAGCTGGACCAGGAAGCAGTGAGTATGGGCCAGGGCTTCTGACTTGCATGAGTTCAAATGAATATTACTAAACCAGAATATGTTCCATGATTACATGACATCATTTCGTATTGTTTCCTCTTTGCTGGCTGCTTCCCTTTTAGTAAAACATTAGTATAAGCTCAAATACTGTACAATAAGCAAATTTCCAGGGCCTCACCTAGTTTATTCGTTTCATTAATATTATCCAATCAGACCGAAGCCCAGTATAAGTAATTTGAATTGGTAGTAGTACTTCAGAATGTTTTGTGATCAACATAATTTGTGAAAACAGCTTTGTGATTAGCTTTTAGAAGTTTGTATCAAAAATTATCTTATTTCTATTTATAGTTCTGTGACTCTGGTGTCACACAGAGCTATAGGCAAATTATTTCTTCTTGGATTTGGATTTTCCCAAATATAATTCTAAAAAATAATATTCATTTCCTCTCTACTGTCAGAGATTATCTAAAAGCACTCCAAGATTTCCCCCCCAAAAAATAGGTAAATACAAGGACATAAAAACCCTGTTTTTGTAACTTCTCAAATCTATCCTTTTGTGGTTCCATGACAAACTAATAAATAAAGAACTTAGATAACTCTCTGGAATCAAAAACAAGGAAAATTGGGGGGGGGGAACCTACTATAGTATGAGGAAAGGCATTGTTTAATATGGATTTACTTTCAAGATAGAATAACTTTGGGTAGAAATTATTAGTTTACAGATAATTTCCTATGTCCTGAGTTAAGATTGCAAAAATTGGCCTGGTGCAGTGTCTCATGCTCATAATCCTAGCTTTTTGGGAGGCTGAGGTGGGAGGATCACTTAAGTCTGGGAAGTTGAGGCTGCAGTGAGCCGTGATTGCCCTACTGCAATCCAACCTGGGTAACAGAGTGAGACTCTGTTCCCCTCCACAAAAAAAAAAAAAAAAAAAAAAAAAAAGCAAAAAGCAAATCTCAAATTTTCCTGAGATCCCTCACAAGGATGTCAGTGATTTTTATAACCTTCGCTCAAATCCTCTTGTATCTTTGTTTAATCAGGATTAACACAAATTTGTCCAATCTCAGAAATGCCTGAGAATTACAATATGGATATTTCCAAAAGCATCATTTACCATACAGAAAAGACTAAGTCTTGCTAGCGAGGGAAAATAATTATATCAAGTGATCTTGTTTCATGTCTGTTTTTATGCATACTTATATGCATGAATTTAGAAATAAATCATTTTGTGTACATTACCTCATTCAATCTTCACAACAATGCCATGCAATAAATATGAGAGATACAATTACCCCAATTTTTACGCATGAAAGAACAGAGGAAGAAGAGAAATCAATAGAGATGACTGAGAGTGGATGATCACTCATTCATTTATCCATTTATTCAACAACCATTTGTAAATAATTATATGTGTCACATTATAGAAAGATACAGCCACAAAAACATTCTTCTTAAAGCCTATAGCTTAATGGAGGTAGCTTCCAGTTAAAAATATAAATGTTTTGATATAGACATCTGTGTTCAAAGAGTATACAGCCCTACTTAAAGGTTGGGGAATATCTCCTTGGGGAACTCACATTTCAGCTGAGACAAGGAATAAGTAGAGTTAGCCAAATGAAGAGAAAGTGGGATGGGTATCCTAGGAGAAGGAGTAGCATGTCCCAAGGACCAGAGATGAATAAGGACAAACAGCAATTATCAAGAAACCAAAGAACGTTAGCACGAGGAGTGTAAAGTACAAGGTAGAAGATGGCAAGACATGAGTCTAGAGAGTTAGACAAATGACCAAAACTATAAAGGAGCTTGTAAACCATTGTGAATAGCTTGGAATTTATGTTAAGCCCACCAGAAAGGCAACTAGAGCAGCATGAAAAACTAAAACAGTAAAATAGTTTGAAGGTCACGGGCCAGGGAAAGTTTTAAGACTTTAAGAGTCAACCAAATTAATCCTTCAAAGAAGCCAAAAAATAAGAAAACTGAGAATACATCATTTGAGACATCATGGATGACCTTAAAATTTCCATTTTGGTGGTAAAGGTTAAATACAAACCCATGAATAACTGAAAGATAAGGAAGTATAAGCAAAGGGGTGTAGACTGTGGTTTGAAAAGCCTACCTCACCTATTGCTGGAGTTGGTAGCAGGGTCAAATAAAAATTTTTCAAGATCGAAAAAATCTAAACATGTTTGAAGACACAGAAGAAGAATGGACTATAAAGGCAGAAATTTAAATTGTCGCAAAGTCATCAAAGACTAAGAAAGTGGGATGCATAGGAAATGTTAGAACTAAATGCTGAGTTGAGCACAAAGCCTCAGAGAAAGATCTGTATGAATATTTTTAAAGCCCAAGTACCAAAGTTAATCCTATTCAGTGTCTCCTCCCTGACTGATTAATCTATAATAACATTCCTGAAAAGCTTTATCCTTTTATCACTTGGTTTTTCCCTAGTGGGACGTTTTCATGTTGGAGCCATGATTAGACTTTTAGTTCCCAAGTTTATCAATCACAGGACAATATCTAGAGTTACAGTTACTTCTATGACAGACACTTTTATAGGAACAAAACAAATCTAGGCTACTTATCAACATATCAAACTTATAAGCATTGTAATTCTCTTTTTCAGATGAGAAACTGAAGTTCTAAAACATGATCTTTGCTGCTTGCCATAGAGAATTTCTAATCAAGTCACTCTTCTATACTCTATCTAAAGTTAGATTTTATAGTCCCAAAGTTGGAAAGATATGGCTGAAACTTCCTAAAGTTAGTCAGTGTTCCAGAAGATGAAAAGTATATAAGTGAGTTGTTAAGTTACATATTCTTGGGATATAAAAAGACAACTGCTATGGTCTGAATGTGTGCTCCAAAATTCATGTGTTAGAAACTCAATTCTCAGTACAACAGTGTTGAGAGGTGGGGCCTTTTGGAGATGCATAGTTCATGAGGGTTCTGCTCTCATGCATGGATCAATACCACTATAAAAAGGGCTTACAAGACTAGGCACAATGGCTCACATCTCTAATCCCAGCACTTCAGGAGGCCAAGGCAGTAGGATCACTTGAGACCAGGAGTTCAAGACCAGCCTGGTCAACACAGCTAGACCCCATCTCTATTTTTTAAAAAGAAAGAAAGAAAGAAAAAAAGACTTACAGTGATGAGTGTACTCTTTTTGCCAGTGAGGATGTAGCAAGAAGACCCACAACAGATGCCAGCACCTTAATCTTGGACTTTCCAGATCCCAAGACTGTGAGAAATAAATTTCTGTTCTTTATAAGGTACCCAGTCTGTAATATTCTGTCACAGCAGCACAAATGGACTAAGACACAAATTGGTACCAGGAGCATAAATGAATTAAGACAGTAATTATTTGCCACAACGAATACCTACAAACATGGAAGCAGCTTTGGAACTGAGTAATGGGTAAAGGCTAGAACAGTTTTGAAATAAATACTGGAAAGAGCCTGTATTGTAAGTGGAGCAGCATTAACAGCAGTTCTGGTGAGGGCTCAGAAGAAAAGAGTTGTAGGGAAAGTCTGAATCTTCTCAGAGCTTGCCTAACTGGTCATGAACAATGTTGGACAGTAAAAGTTATTCTCATAAAGTCTGAGAACAAAATCAGGAATATCTTATTGGAAACTAGGGAAAAGGTCATCTTTGTTATAAAGTGGCAAAAAACTTGACTGAATTATGTCTATGTCCTAGGACTTTATGGATGTCAGAACTTTAGAGCAATGAACACAAAGCTGTGTTCATCAAACCCATGAAGACACAGTGGCCTGAGATCTTGGGGACCCAATCCCCACACCAGCGTGTCCAAGAGGTGAGACACAGAATCAAAGAAGACTATTCTCAGTCCTTAAGATTTAGTGCTGCTTATCCTGTTGGGTTTTGGACTTACCTCAGACAAGTTACCCCTTTCTTCTAGCTTATTTCTACCTCTTGGAAGGAGAACGTCTATTATATTCCTATTCTTCCACTATATTTAGGAAACATAACTTGTGTGATTTCACACACTCATAGCTGAAGGGAAATTTGATACTGAAATAAGTTAAGACTTTGGGGGCTATTGGGATGGCATGACACTTGAGAAGGATATTTGGGGAGCCAGGGGCAGAATGCTGTGGTCTAAATGTGCCTCCAAAAGTTAATGTATTGGAAACTTAATTCCCAAGGCAACAATGTTGGGAAGTGGGGCCTTATGAGAAAGTGTTTAAGTCCTGAGGATTTTGCTCTTAGGAGTGAAATTGCTCTCTCTTGCCCTTCTGCCTTCTGCAATGTGAGGGTGCAGCAAGAAGGGTCACAGCAGATATCAGAGTCTTGATCTTGGACTTCCTAGACCCCAGATTATGAGAAATACATTTGTGTTCTTTTTCAATTACCCTACATGTGGTGTTCTGTTATAGCAACACATATGGACAACATGGAAAATAAACTCTGGCAAATAAATATACTCTTCTCCATTCCTGTGAAAAGTGGAAGTGCTCATATGCAATAAATGGGTGTGGAAAGGTCTTCACAACTTGAAAGTAGACAAGTCAAGATTTTTCCTTTCATCACTGTGACAAGCAAAATTTTAAGTTCTCAGTCCATAATCTTACTCTAAGGTAGTATCAATGTTCCCCCCAAAAGTAGAGACCTCTCACAAGTATTGGCATGGAAAGTAAGTCACTTAATTCTTCTTCCTCATACTACCAACTCAAGAAAAGAAATATCACCAATGGAACTTTTCTTAGACCCTTCAAGAGATTATGGATCCCACCCTAAAGTATTTCAGGACCTCCTGTATCTACAGGTGCATAGTCTTCCAGTTCTACAATGGATAAGTGAGGACATAACTATGTCTTATACAGGCCATAGGCAAAGGATATTGGAAAGAAAACAGATCTATTTCCAGATGTTGCAAAGCTGGAAAGCAAAACGTATTCAACAAGACTCACTCAGTATTCTAAATACTATCAAAATATGCAAGCATTCAGCCAAGACCAATAGTGCAAAATTTAACTGGTACAAAGATAAATTCCCACATGTAAGATAAATATCATGATTGTATGTCAACAAAATAGAAATGACCTCAGAAAATCTGGGTGTTTCAGTTGATTACAATATTAAAATGAACTAGCATAGCTACTAACAACATCTAATTCAACTTTAGGCATACTAAAGAATATTGTTTTTGTTGATGAAACAAATGATCTCCCTATATCCTTTATAGATCTACTCCATTCTGAAGCATTTTATTCCAGTTTGAGTGTAACAACTGGACTGTCAGCTGGGGCAAGGCAGCCGTGATCACATTTATATAGCAATGTACAGTATGCAAGTGTTTGACACACTCTCTGATATTAATTTTGATCCCATAACTATCTTCTGAGATAAGTGTTACTACATCCATTTTTATAAGTGGCAATGTGAAAAGTGAGAGACATTAAGTGTCTTGACCAGGCAACGTGGTTAGTAAGTGGCAGAGCTAGGTAATTGGCTCTTAGATCTCCATTCTTTCATCTATACATAGAACCACTGAGATGTTCAACGTAGGGAGAGAAGACTTAGTTGCTCATGTTAATACTTTTCAAACATTGTAAGGCCCATTAGATGAGAAAGGAGTTAGAGTTACTCTGAATGAAGTAGTGGATAGACGTTAGGAGAACTGGCTATCAGCAAAGGCTGAATGATTGTCCTTAAAGGGGTAGAGAGCTGAAGAATGGGATTGTACAATAAAACAAATATAACTAAAGGGAGTCAGCAGACTAAAATGTATTCCCTAGTATATCTTACCTCTATTTTTAAAGTTCCAGAGAACATTCCTGAACTAATTTTCCCTTACTCTCATGTTTTTTATAGACCTCTCTCTATTTTTATTATGAAAGCAGAAGTGGAAAATTAAGAGGAAGGGTGCATTAACAATGACTCTGGAAAAGGAACTATTGAGAGTGCCATCTGCCTAAAGCTTTAGTATTGCATCAGCACAGGCTTTGATGGAATGTACCAATTATTTCTACTTCATGTGAATGAAGACAGGAAATAAAGAGATGCCAGTGTTTTTCCAACATAATATTTGGATCTAATGATGCTATATCCCTCCACACTCAAAGCTCGTCTGATCCTTCAAAATACTATATAAAATACCAAGTCAGTGTTTACGCTCTCCACTCAGACCTAGTAATGGAAGATGTTAAGATGTAGAAAAAGCACTGCCTTAGCAATCAGAAACTTTGCTTCTCATTACAGTTCTGCTAAATACTTCCTGATTGGCCTTGAGTAAGCTGGTACTAAGGTTTGCCTTGGGCAAAGCGGGTCTTGAGGCCTGCTGCGTCTTACATAGAATTGATAAGTATACACTATGTAATGGATAAAATGCATGTGCTTTAGCACCAGACAGATATGGTTTTAAGCAACTTCCTGCTACTTGGAAGATGTCTCACCTTGAGTACTTTTCTAAATTCCCTAACTTCAGCTTCTTCATGTTCTAAAGTTATAGAGATGAAAATGCACATGGAAGTATCATGCAAATTACCAATAAAGAAAATCACTGGTCAAAATCCCTATATTTTGGAGAAGAAAAATTTTACAAACCAAACAGATAGAATTCAATCAACCACAGTTGGGAGAAAGACAGCCAGTAGCTTGAGAGAAATGAGAAACTATCAAAAAGAAGTTCCTGACATGGCAACAGTGTATCATCCAATGAGTAAGTAAAGAAGGGCATATAGGAGGAGAAATGTGGCACTGCAAATAGCTTTTCTGATGGGCTCAGACCCAAAAGCATAGAAATAAAAGATGAGGGCCAGGCGCGGTGGCTCAAGCCAGTAATCCCAGCACTTTGGGAGGCCGAGATGGGCGGAGCACGAGGTCAGGAGATCCAGACTATCCTGGCTAACGTGGTGAAACCCCGTCTCTACTAAAAAAAAAAAATACAAAAAAACTAGCCGGGCGGGGTGGCGGGCGCCTGTGGTCCCAGCTACTCGGGAGGCTGAGGCAGGAGAATGGCGTAAACCCGGGAGGCGGAGCTTGCAGTGAGCTGAGATCTGGCCACTGCACTCCAGCCTGGGCGACAGAGCGAGACTCTGTCTCAAAAAAAAAAAAAAAAAAAAAAGATGAGAGACGGGGCACCTAATGAAGACAATTTTAAAACAGCGACAGAAATCTCCTAGAATAGAACCAGAAAGGCTGTAGCCCAGAATGAACTAAAGTGTGGCAGTGGTGAGAGGAGGGAGTCTGAAGCGAATAAAAAGACTGCTTTCTTTGTGTCATTGTTTCTGCTTGTCTGTTTAAAGAAGATTAACAAGAAAAAATAAGAGCTTGATTTCTTGGAAACAATAATGTCATGTTAACTTTTATGTCAGAGAAACCTGAGTTTCTCAAGACCCCCTTTGCTTTTCTTCCATTTCTATCGGCAATATTTACTTGGTACCTTTATTATGATGAGAAGATATAATCTCTTCTTTCAAGAGGTTGGTAGTCCAATAAGAAGATAAACATGCGGCCGGGCGCAGTGGCTCACACTGTAATCCCAGCACTTTGGGAGGTCGAGGCGGGCAGATCATCGGAGGTCAGGAGTTTGAGACCAGCCTGGCCAATGTGGTGAAACTCCGTCTCTACTAAAAATTAGCAGGGCGTGGTGGCAGGCGCCTGTAATCCCAGGTACTTGGGAGGCTGAGGCAGGAGAATGGCTCGAACCCAGGAGGCGGAGGTTGCAGTGAGCAGAGATCGTGCCATTGCACTCCAGCCTGTGGGACAAGAGGAAGACTTCATCTCAAAAAATAATAATAATAATAATAAACAAGATAGACATGCAAATAATTATAAAATATATAAGAAATATACTGAAATAATTATAGTAACAGAGGTGAGTACAAAACCCAGGGGGAATAAAACTTTTAAAATACCCACATCTGCCTGGGGATCTAGAGGAAGATTCACAGAAAGACTGAAACATCTGAGTCAATGAAATGCTGTGCAAACTAGAAAGGGCAATTCAGATAAAAGATACGAATATACTAGACTTCCTGTGATTTTTGAATAGGTTTAGCTCTATTTATCTTGGTGAATTATTTTATATTTCTTGGCAAATTTTGGAGACAGTACAGGAATTAGAAAATTTCCAGAAAACTAAAAACTGATCTATGTTATTTATCTTTTCAACTTTACATTGTAGAATACAATGAAAGAAAATGTTGTGGATTGGTTGAGAGAATAAGCCCTGGACTTAGACTGCTAAGAAAAACTTCTGGCTTTATTCCTTACTGGTTTGCGATTTTAATCAAGTTATTGAACATCCCTCTTCTTCAGCTTCTTCATCTATAAAATGGGATAATAATAGCATATTTTTCAAAAAGTTGTCATGAGGATTGCATAGACAGTGCTTAGGAGAGCACGTGGCACACCGTAAGCCCTCAGTAAATATGAGCTCTTCACTACTCTAAACACTAGAGATCAAAGTGTTTGGTCTCAGTAATAAAAATATTCCAAAATAGAATGTTTAAAAGATTCTTAACACAGAAAAGGAAGTGGTGATATTTTGGGACCAGAGTGGGTTCACTAATAACATGTTCTTTTAGGACCCTACACACTTCCTGTTTAGGCATCTGTGTTTGCTGACACATGAAAGAGATTTCGTACACCTAGCACATACGGATTTTATCAAACAATTTTGCTATCCTTATAAAAAAGATGGAGAACTGTGTACATAGAAGGCTGTGATAACATACACAGATAAGGAACTAAGCTAGTCACCAGAGAAACAAAATAAAAGTATGTTCCTATTCTCAAGAAGATTAGAGTATGTCAGTCAGAAGAAATAGATATTTACACAAATACTTAGTATAATAACAATATATGTCCAGTACCGTAGTAGTACAAAGGAGAGCTGTCAATTCTGCTTAAGTGATTGTGGAAGGCAAAAAGGTACCAAGGAGGAAGATATGAACTGGTTTTGAAGGCTGGTTTCTTCTCCTCATTGAATGATTTTTTAAAAACATCTTGTTATGTTATTAAAAGCATCAAAACTTCAAAATGCATTTGATTATTTTAGTGAAAATAATTCTATCCATTTGTCGTTTTTAAAAAGCTACAATGTTGAAGCAATTGTTTTAGTTATGATTGAGACCATCATTCTCAGAACCATACCTGTTGCTTGAGATCCATGTTTTCATACTCCTGTTCCTCTGGCAGAGCTCTCCTCCTCTCCATTGCTTCTGCTCTGCAGACCATGTTCCCCCTAGCCTATCTCCATAGCCTGTTAGGTAGTCTTGCTCTGTCTCTCCTACTCATCTTTCATCACACCACCAGAGTTACTTTCTTTGAAACAGGTATGATCAAGCCATAAACTTCTAAAATAACTAAAAATTCCTAAATAGGAAAGCAGAGATACCTTGGGGTAGCCTTCTAGCAGCTTGGGATTTGGCCTCCTGTTGCCCAGTGTTGGTTCCCATCTCATATCGCCACATGTCATCTTCACCAGGCCATGGGACTACATACACTGTGTGCCACTCTTCTGTATTCTTACTCATATTGCATCCTCACCTGCTACTCTTTTATCACACAAAGACTAAAATGCCTTCTCTTTCTCCCATTTGGCTAGAGTTTGTTATATTTCTTTACTGTTGTCCTCTGCTTATCATAGCACTTGCTTCTTTCTTTACAGTATTGGATGAGCTAGTGGGAAAAGAGTAGGGCAAGGATGTGAGCAATCCAGATTCCAATTCCTGCATTCCCTTAACCTCACTGTGTCTCAGCTTCCCCATTTGTAAATCAAAGATTAGGCATTAATTTTCTTTATTTAAAATATTTTTAACTCCATAGTTCTGATTTGAATCAGTCTATCCTAGCAGAAGTAGCTTCTTGAGGAAGTCACAATATCTTAGAAATCTTCACATCATCTTTAGTCACTATCGGTGCTTTTTACATAGAAAAACCTTAACAAGTATATGTGGAGTAAAAAAATTTCATGAATGAATGAACAATTCCATATTTTCTTTATATAAAATACATCCAAATGTTTTACCGTTATTTTTGTAGTTTAAATAAAATATAACCTCCAATTCTGTATTTCTAGAGACAATATAAGAAAAGGCAACTATTAATAGAACAAGTCATAGAGATTCAAGCTTTTCAACATTTATCTTTTCAAGCACCATGCAAACATACAAGATGCAAATTCATACAGCGTGAAGAAACTAATTATGTACTTGGTTACTGGAAGAAACTCATTGAAGCTAAAAAAGAAACAAAATTAAGATAAACAGAGAAAAAGCTACCTAAATTAGCTGGTTGTAAACTGATAAAAATATTTTTAAAATTGGCATCTATTGAGCTCTTTTTTTTTTTTTTTTAAGGCAGAGTCTCACTCTGTCACCCAGGCTGGAGTGCAGTGGCACACTCTCGGCTCACTGCAAGCTCCACCTCCCAGGTTCACGCCATTCTCCTGCCTCAGCCTCCAGAGTAGCTGGGACTACAGGCTCCTGCCACCACGCCCGGCTGATTTTGTTTTTTTGTATTTTTAGTAGAGACAGTGTTTCACCGTGTTAGCCAGGATGGTCTCAATCCCCTGACCTGGTGATCCGCCCGCCTCGACCTCCCAAAGTGCTGGGATTACTGGCATGAGCCACTGCGCCTGGCCCTATTGAGCTCTTTCTATGTGCCAGACACTGAACCGAGTTTTTTCTATGCACTATTTTACTTTAATCCTTAAACTACTCTGTACAGTAGAACTAATTATCCTCTGTTGACACATAAGAACACCCAGAGAAGGCACACAAATTGCTAAAGCTCACACAAAATATAAATAGCAGAGTCAAGATTTAAACAAGCCTGTCTAAATCTAAGCCCATTCTCCTAACCACAGCACATAATTGCCTCCCCAGAGATGATATAGCCTAGAAAATGACAGATTAATTTAGATATCTTAAAAAGGCAAGTTAGAAAATTAAAAATAATTGTTTAAGTAGATCATTTTATTGAAAGAAAAATGACCCGTTTATACTAAATCAAGGAAAAAGGATTTACAAGGCCTGAAACGGGAACTGAAATTATGTCAGAAACTAAAGCAACCCCAAGCATTGACTGTTTTCAACTTTTTCTTTCAAAAAACTACATGGTCTCTTCCTCTCTCTCTCTCCTGTTCATATGACAGCCCTTCCTTTCCCCTCACATCTGCTTTATTTTTCCAGCCTATCAACAGTTCCAGGGCATCATTTCATTTCTTTACTGAAAAATGTTACTTTTTCCTCCTAAGTTCTAGATCAAATTCCCGAGTAATTAGATTTGTTCAGCTCATTTTGCTGCACGAGGACATGGATCACACTGTGTGTCTCCAGCACTCTGCTGGGAAGGGGGTGCCCTGACCAAACATTAAGACCTGGCTTTCCAGGCATATGTCTTTTTTCTCCCTTACCCCTGAGGTTACCTGCTCTCAACCACTCTACAATTTCTTTCTTTTTTTTTTTTTTTTTTTTCCACAACCAAGTTTCTACAAAGAGTAGTGTAATTTTGTTGTCTCACTTTCCATTTCTCCTTATCTAATAATTATACTTCCCATTTGTTCTTTAATCTTTGATATCTGGATTATGCCCCCATTATGTCACAGAAAATGATATTGTTTATGTTGTCAAAAATTATCTACCAGCAAAATCCAGTTAGCAATGTTCAATCCTCATAGTGTTTGACTTCTTGGAGTCTCTAACATTGATGACCACTCCTTTATTGTTAATCTCTCACTGCCTGTTTCTGTGGACTTATTCTCTTCCAGTTAATGTCATTTGTCCCTAGTTGCTCCTTTACAGGATTTCCTTCCTTTGCCTGTCTTCAAATGTTGGTGATCCCCAGGTCTCAGTCACTGGCCCCATTTTCACTCTACCCACTCTCTATAGAGATTTTATCCTTGACAGTGACTTCACTCAGAAGGCTGTTGACTTTTCAATATTCATCCCATCTCATGCAACTCCTCCTGAGTTCCAGCTGCATACTAGTAAAGCCCACTTGGATATTCTACAAACATCTGAAGCTATAACTTTATAAACCTAAACACATTATCTCATTCACACTAAACTTTCTCCAATTCCTCTTTGCATATTCCCCACCATAAAACATCACCATCTTCCTCAATATGTCTAAGAAGGTTCTTCCCCTTCTTTATCCCTCAGTTTCAATCAATCATTACATTGGTTAAGATTTTTATTACAATTAATAGAAACCAACTTAAGCTAACTAAGTGGAAAAAAAATTGTCATAAAGGTAAAATAATTCTTGCATAATCCAAAGACAAAAATGTACGTGGGCCTTATGCATCAGAAACAGTTCAATGGAGTTTCTTCCTGTATGTATTAGTCAAGACTATCCAGATAAATAGAACCAGTAGGAGATAGACAGATAGATAGATAGATAGATAGATAGATAGATAGATAGATAGATAGATATAGAGATAGATAGATAGATATAGAAGATGGATATATGATAGAAGATAGAGATTGATAAAATTAGATAGATAGTAGAGAGAGAGAGAGAGAGATAAGAGGGTAGAAATTGGCTTACAAAATTATGAAGGCTAAGAAGTCCTAATATGGAGAACCAGAAAAGCCAGTGGTATAATTCAGTCCAAGTCCAAAGACCTAAGAACCAGGGAGCTGATGGTATAACTCCTAGTCCAAGGCAAAGGGAGTGAGAACTGGGGTTGGGGTAGTGGGTGCTTGTGTAAGTCCTGGAATCCAAAGACAAGAACCAGGAGCTCTGATATCTGAGGGCAAGAGAAGATGGATGTCCTAACTCAAGAAGAGAGAGAGCAAATTAATCCTTCCTACTCCTTTTTGTTCTATTCAGGCCTTCAAGTGATTGCATGATGCCCACCTTCATTGGTAAGGGCAGATCTTTATCCAGTCTATTCATTCAAGTACTAATATCTTCCAGAAACACCCTCAAAGACACATTCAGAAATATTTTACCAGCTACCTGGGCATCCTTTTGCCCAGTCAAGTTGACACAAAATTAGCCATAACAAATTCATCCCTTGTCAACTTGGCATCCATGGTCATACCCTTGTACCATATTTAATTTCTAAATAAAGACAATAACAAGGTCATAATTCCACCTAACATGATACAGTTATCGTATGTACAACCAAAAATGCACTAATCCCTTCCCCAGAAGAGGAGGTCAAATCCTTAAGTAATGTTTACTCTTCTCCTGATAGCTCATGACTAAAATAGTATGATGTACAATTAACAATATTTAAATACTATGATCTAAAGTCAATACCTCTTATGTTACATACTTTGAAAAAAAGAGGAAAGAAAACAGATATTTGTTTTCATACACACACACGTGCACACACACACAAATACACAAAGGTATTCATAACAAAATGAAGAAAAAATACTCATGAGAAAAAATACTCATGACAGTCACAGGAATTGCAGTCCTCAGTTCTGTAACTAGTCACATGGTCATAGCTGGCATTTCTAACTACCCTTTCCCATTACCTATTCTACATTCCTTTTGCCTTCAGCAAGACGTTCAACTGGTCATGGTTCTTTACCTGAAGGAGTGACCTAAATGTTCATTGCTAAAGGGTCTGGGCCATTCTGTAGTCTTGCCTCCATTGACTTGTAGTTTTGACCTTAATCATAAGACATTATAATACTAAGAGATGCCCTGAGGGCCTTTATGTGTTCCAGATATACTCTTTCTTACCTCCATTGTGTTTTTTAAATTATTTTTATTCATTTATTTATTTATTTTTTGAGACAGTCTTGCTTTGTCACCCAGACTGGAGTACAGTGGCATGATCTAGGCTCACTGCAAGCTCCGCCTCCCGAGTTCACGCCATTCTCCTGCCTCAGCCTCCCGAGTAGCTGGGACTACCAGTGCCTGCCACCATGCCTGGCTAATTTTTTGTATTTTTAGTAGAGACAGTGTTTCACCGTGTTAGCCAGGATGGTCTCAATCTCTTGACCTTGTGATCTCTCCGCCTCGGCCTCTCAAAGTGCTGGGATTACAGGCTTGAGCCACCGCGCCCAGCTCTTCTACTTCTATTCTATACTTCTACTTCTATTGTGAAGTAGTAATTCATTTTTTTCTTCATAATCCAGATCAACCACCTCACCCAACACTGTAACTCACTTCCTGGCCTATTGACTCAGAGGCATGAGAAAACCAAAGTGACCAGGTGGGAGTTGTAAGTTCTTTTTTAATGGAATCATAATTGTGTCTCTCTGTGGGAGCATTTTCCCCTCTGGAACTAAGACTTTTAGGCTTTAATTTTGCTGTGGGACTACTAGGGGTAATGGTGAGTGACACGATTTCCATTTCCACCCTTTGATTCTTGGGCCCATGAAACCTGATTCACAGCATATGCAGCTTTCTGGAGAACCTTGCTCCAACCCTGCAAGATATTGCCATCTAGTTGGCACTGTAACTGAGTCTTCAAACAGTCATTCAAGATGGAGGGGAACATGGTAAGACCAGTGAATTCTATGAACATGGGCCCATTGCCACATTTTATTGTCTGTGAAGTGAGTTTTTTTAATCAGAAACCATGCTCTGTGGATACCATGACCTGGACAAGGCATTCTGCTAATCCATGAACAGTGTTTTTGGCAGAAGTTTCATGCGGGGAAGGCAAATCCATATCCAGAGTACATGTCTCTTCCAGTAAGAAAAAAATGCTGTCCCCTCCATGAAGAAGCAGTCCAATGTAATCAACCTGCTACCAGGTAACTAGCTGATCATCCAAGGGGAATAGTACTGTATCAAGGGTTCAGTGTTGGTCTCTGCTGCTGGCATATTGGGCATTCAGTTGTGGCTGTAGCCAAATCAGCCTTAGTGAGTGGAAGTCCATGTTGCTGAGTCCATGCACAGCCTCCATCCCTGCCACCACAGCCACTTTGTTTCCAACCCATTGGGTGATCACAAGGGTGGCTGAAGAAAGAGATTGACTGGTATCTACAGAAAAGGTCATCCTATCCACCTGATTATTAAATTCCTCCTCTGTGGATGTCACCCTTTGATGAGCATTCACAAGGGACAGAAATGATTCATTGCCCATTTAGAGAGGTCTATCCACATACCCTTCCCCCAGTTTCTTTGTCACCAAATTTCCAACCACATTTCTTTCAAGTCCCTGACTATCCAACCAAACCATGGGCTACTTTCCACGAATACATATATAATCTCACATCTGGCCATTTCTACACCCAACCAAAGTGAATAACCAGGTGGAAGAATTTTTCTTCACCGCTGTTCTCCAGGGCAATGTCCCAGAGAGGGGCATGCAGCTGTCCACTTTCAGGCAGTGCCTGCATATCATGCAGAACCATTTGTAAATAAGGACCTACTCTTTGCTTTCCCAGTCAACTAAAACACCCTCACAGAGGCACACAGAGATAATGTCTTACTAGGCCATCTGGGACTCCCTTAGCCCAGTGAAGCTGACACATCAAGTTAACTATCACACCATATTTTATTTCTGCTCTTCTCTGAATATCACTTTTATCTTTATGTCCTACCCAGACTGGCTTTAACTGCATCTCGCTCAATTTACAGGGAGAAGATGGGCTTCCCCATAGCTCCCAAATGTTTATCTTCTCCAGCCGAGAGACCATCTCAGAATAGTTAATCCTGGAAAAATCACCTCTAACTAAGAGTAGGCTCACATGGTGAAAATGAGACTGCTGAGTTCCAGCTTTATAGATAAGCAAGTCCAATAAGGAAATCATTACAAGCTTAGCAGAAATCCCAATAGTTTCTGTCATTTCTATCATAATCATTAAATTCTGATAATTCTATGTCACACATTCTTTTTTTATTTCCAACTCTATTAGGCTGTTTTCACATTGCTATAAAGAAATATCTGAGACTGGGTAATTTATAAAGGAAAGAGGTTTAACTGTCTCACAGTTCTGCTGGCTGTACAGGAAGCATAATGCTGGCATCTGCTCGGCTTCTAGGAAGGCCTCAGGAAACTTACAATCATGGTGAAGGAGAAACAGGCACATCACATGGCTAGAGCAACAAGCAAGAAGTAGGGGAGGTGCCCCACACTTTCAAACAACCAGACGTCTCAAGATCTCATTCACTATCACAAAAATAGCTCCAAGAGGATGGTGCTAAACAATTCATGAAAAATCCCCCTCCATGATCCAATCACCTCCCATGAGGCCTCACCTCCATGAGATTTGGTGGGAACACAGATCCAAACCATACCACCAACTTTTAATTTAGATTCATGGAGTACATGTGTAGGTTTGTTACATGGATAAATTGCCTGTCACAGGGGTTTGCTGTACAGATAATTTTGTCATCCAGGTAGTCAACATAATACCCAATAGATAGTTTTTTGATCCTCACCTTCCTCTTGCCCCACACCCTCAGGTAGGCCCCAGTGTGTATTACTCCCTTCTTTGTGTCCATTGTACTCAATGTTTAATTTCACTTGTAAGTGAGAGCATATAGTACTTGATTTTCTGTTCCTGTATTAGTTAGCTAAGGATAATGACCTCCAGCTGCATCCATGTTGCTGCAAAGAATATGATCTTGTTCTTTTTTATGGTTGTCTAGTATTCTATGGATGTGTGGCTGAACTAATTTATCTTTTCACCAACAGTGTATAAGTGTTCCTTTTTCTCCACAACCTCGCCACCACCTTTTCTTTTCTTTTTTTTCTTTTGACTTTTTAATAGTACCCATTCTGACTGGAGTGAGATGATATCTCATTGTGGTTTTGAATTGCACTTCCCTAATGATTAGTGATATTGAGCAATTTTTCATATACCTTTTGGCTGTGTGTATGTGTTCTTTTGAGAAGTGTCTGTTTATATCCTTTGACCATTTTTTAAATGGGTTCTTTGATTTGTCCAAGTTCCTCGTATATTAGGCCTTTGTCAGATGCATAGTTTGCAAATATTTTCTCCTGTTCTGTAGATTATCTGCTTACACTGTTGATCATTTCTTTCCCTATACAGAAACTCTTTCATTTAATTAGGTCCAAATTGTCAAATTGTTTTTTTGCAATTGCTTTTGGAGTCTTCCTCAGGAGTTCTTTGCCAGGGCCAATGTCCAGAATGGTATATCCTAGGTTTTCTTCTATAATTTTTTTAATTTTAGGTTGTACATTTAAGTCTTCAATTCATGTTGAGTTGATTTTTGTAGATGGTGAAAGGTAAGGGTCCAGTTCTATTCTTCTGCATATGGCTGGCCAGTTATCCCAGCACCATTTATTGAATAGGGAGTCACTTCCCCATTGCTTGTTTTTGTTGGTTTTGTCAAAAATCAGATGGTTGTAGGTGTACAGCTTTATTTCTAGGTTAACTTATGCATTCCATTGGTCTGTATGTCTGTTTTTGTACCAATATTATGTTGTTTTAGTTACTGTAGCCATGTAGCATAGTTTGAAGTTGAGTAACGTGATATCTCCAGCTTTGTTCTTTTGGCTTAGAGTTGTCTTGACTATTTGGTCTCTTTTTCAGTTTTAAATAAATTTTAGAATAATTTTTTCCTAATTCTATGAAAAATGTTATTGGTAATTTGTTAGGAATAGCATTGAATCTATAACATGCTTTGGGAAGTATGGCCATTTTAACAATATTGATTCTTCCTATCCGTGATCATGGAATGTGTTTTCATTTGTTTGTGTTTTTCTGATTTCTTTCAGCAGTATTTTGTAATTCTCATTATAGAGATCTTTCACTTCCCTGGTTAGTTGCATTCCTAGGTATTTTATTCTTTTTTTTTGGCTACTATGAATGAGATTGCATTCTTGATTTAGCTCTCAGCTTGAACATTGTTGGTGTTTAGAAATGCTACTGATTTTTATACATTGATTTTGTATCCCGAAACTTTGCTGAAGTTGTTTATCAGATTTAGAAGCTTTTAGGCAGAGACTATGGGGCTTTTCAGATACAGAATCATATTACATGTAAACAGAGATAGTTTGATATCTTTCTTCCAATTTGGATACATTTTATGTCTTTCTCTCACCCAATTGCTCAGAGTAGGATTTCCAGTACTAAGTTGAACAGGAGTGGTGAGAGTGAGCCTCCTCGTCTTGTTCCATTTCCCAAGGGGAATTGATACGGTTTGGCTCTGTGTTCTCACTTAAATCCCATCTCGAATTGTAATCCCCATAATCTATGTGTCAAGGGCAGGACCAGGTGGCGGTAATTGGATCATGGGGGCAGCCTCCCACATGCTGTTCTCATGATAGTGAGTGAATTCTCATAAGATCTGATGGTTTTATAAGCATCTGACATTTCCCCTGCTTGCTCTCACTCCATCCTGCTGCCCTATAAATAAAGTGCCTGCTTCTCCTTTGCCTTCTGCTATGATTGTAAGTTTCCTGAGGCCTCCCCAGCCATGTGGAACTGTGAGTCAATTAAACCTCTTTCCTTTATAAATTACCCAGTCTTGGACATTTATTCATAGCAGTGTGAAAAAGGACTAAAACAGGAATGCTTTCAGCTTTTGCCAATTCAGTATGATGTTGGCTGTGGGTTTATCATAGATGGTTCATATTATTTTGAGGTATGTACCTTTGATGCCTCATTTGATTATTTTAAACATGAAGGGATATTGAATTTTGTTGAAAGTCTTTCCTGTGTCTATTGAGATGAGCTTGAGGTTTTTATTTTCAATTCTGTTTATATGGTAAATCACATTTGTTGATTCACATATGTTGAACCAATCTTGCATCCCAGGAATAAAGCCTGCTTGATTATGGTGCATTAGCTTTTTGATGTGCTGCAGGATTCAGTTTGCTAGTCAAGAATTTTTGCATCTGTGATTTTCAGGGATATTGGCCTGAAATTATATTGTCGTCGTTGTTGTTGTTGTTGTGCTCTGCCAGGTTTTGGTATTAGGATGATGCCAGCTTCATAGAATGTGTTAGGAAAAAGTCTGTCCTCAATTTTTTAGAATAATTTTGGTAGGATTAGTACCAGCTCTTCTTTATATGTCTGGTAGAATTTGTCTATTTGTCTGTGAATCTGTCTAGTCCAGGGCTCTTTCTATTTGGTAGGTTTTTTGTTTATTTGCTTATTTGTTTCTAATTCCATTTTGGAGCTCATTATTTGTCTGTTCCGGGTCTCAATTTCTTCCTGGTTGAATCTTGAGAGGTTGTGTGTTTCCAAGAACTTATTCATTTCTTCTAGGTTTTCCAGTTTGTATGCTTAGACATGTTCATAATGGTCTCTGAGGTTTTGGCGTCTCTGTGGGGTCAGTGGTAATGTCATCTTGTTAATTTCCTATTGTGTTTATTTTGATCTTTTCTCTTTTTTCCTTTATGCATTTAGTTAGTGGTCTATCAATCTAAATTATCTTTTCAAATAACCAATTTTGGTTATGTTGATTTTTTGTATGGTTTTGTTATGTAAATATATATATAAATATATACGCATATATTTTATGTGAGTGTGTATATATATACACATACACACATATATACACATTTTATATATATATACACATCATATATATATAATGTCTTACTGGTAACTCTAGCCAAGACCCAGTATCCTGTTATTTTTTTCATTTATTTCAATATTTGTTGAATGTCTTCTATATTCCAGGTACTATTATAGGTGTTTGTCATACAGTACTGAATAAGCAAAATGCTTGTATCTTTAGACTTAGCTCTTCTTGGAGAGGAGAGAGAGAATAACAGATAGATGTTAAGTAAATATCTTTTAACTTGGGATATGGTAAAGTTCAAAAATGTAAACATATGTTCAAATATTTAATAAAAATAAAAACAATGGCAGCCACCACTTATTTCATGTCTACCTTGTATCTGAAACTTTACATATATTAGTTGGTATTTTTAAAATATTTTAAATTTATTCCTTGATTCAATAAATACTTATTAAATTCCCATTTATGTGTCAGGCACTGGGTAAATAACAGTAAAAAAAAAATAACCAAATAAACTGAGTTTCAGAAAGGGCAAGTAAATGGTCCAAGATCCAAATAAATGGTAAATGACAAAGCTGAGACTTGCAAACAAGTTTTCCTAACTACCAACATAAAACCAGAGTAACAAGTTATGAAGCTGTTGAAATAGTTTTGGTGGCACGGAGAAGAGTTACAGCAGAAAAGAGATCATATTCTCCTTATAGGTAAAGACAATATAATTTCCTAAAATTAGATAAGTGAAAGACAAAAGTCAAGAATGACTCCGTGACTCAGAGATTTTTGGCCTAAGCAACACAAGTGAAATGAGGAGAACTTTAAGAAAAGGTGATGTGGGAAAACATTGAGAGATCCATTTTGGACATGTTGAATTTGAGGTGTCCATTATACCTCCATGTGAAATTGTTGCGTAGACATTTGGATCTATAAGTCTAAAGTAAATGAGACCAACTTGGGCTAGAGATATATATTAGGAGTTATTATACAGGTAAATAAGGTGATGCTGATTGTACAAGACTCAGATAACTTAGAATACCAATGTTCAAGTGGCAATGTTACCATTAGGTTATGAAAATTAAAGGGCATGACCATTATTTAGACATGCATAGAGGATAGAAAGCTATTTGCTCTTGTGATGAGAGATGGGTTATGGGAAATTTCATGGGCAGCACCAACTGTGAGATTTTGTTGCTTTTTTGTATTGTTTCGTTTATTTGTTTAGAGGCTTTTACTCTTTTTAAATCGTTGAAAAATGTTCAGATGAGATTCAATGTTGCATTCATAAAGCAGTGGCTCTTAAGCTGTAGTGTGAATATGAATTACCCATGGATCAGAGCTGGTTAGAAATTTTATTGCTAGGCCTCACTCCTAGAAATGTTTATTCAAGTGACTGTAAATGAGACTGATGGATTAACTTTTTTTTTCAAGCATCTTTGGTGAATCTAATACAACATCCATGAGCCTCACTTTGAAAAACTCTGCCATTTGGTGCCCCTCTGGAGCAAAACTTCCAGAAGGAAGAACAGGCAGCAATCTTTGCTGTTCTGCAGCCTATGCTGGTGATATCCAGGCAAACAGGGTCTGGAGTGGACCTTCAGCAAACTTTAGCAGACCTGCAGAAGAGGGGCCTGTTAGAAGGAAAACTAACAAAGAGAAAGGAATAACATCAACAGTAACAAAAAGGACTTCCACACAGAAATCCTATCTGAAGGTCACCAACATCAGAGACCAAAGGTAGATAAATCCATGAAGATTAGGAAAAACCAGTGCAAAACAGCTGAAAATTCCAAAATCCAGACAGCCTCTTCTCCAAAAGGTCACAACTCCTCGCCAGCAAGGGAACAAAACTGGATGGAGAATTAATTCAATGAATTGACAGAAGTAGGCTTCAGAAGTTGGGTAATAACAAACTCCTATGAGCTGCAGGAGCATGTTCTAAACCAATGCAAGGAAGCTACGAACCTTGAAAAAAGGTTAGATGAATTGCTAACTAGAATAACCAGTTTAGAGAAGAACATAAATGACCTGAGGGAGCTGAAAAACACAGCACGAGAACTTTGTGAAGCATACACGAGTATCAGTAGCTGAATCGATCAAGCAAAAGAAAGGATATCAGAGATCAAAGATCAACTTAATGAAATAAAGTGAGAAGACAAGATTCGAGTAAAAAGAATAAAAAGGAATGAAGAAAGCCTCCAAGAAATATGGGACTATGGCAAAAGACCAAATCTACATTTCACTGGTATACCTGAAAGTGACGGGGAGAATGCAATTGAGTTGGAAAACACTCTTCAGGATATTATCCAGAAGAACTTCCCCAACCTGGCAAGGCAGGCCAACATTCAAATTCAGAAAATACAGAGAACACCACAAATATACTCCTCAAGAAGAGCAACCCCAAGACATGTAATCATCAGATTCACCAAGGTTGAAATGAAGGAAAAAATGTTAACTGCAGCCAGAAAAAAAGGTAGGGTTATCCACAAAAGGAAGCTCATCAGACTAACAGCAGATGTCTCTGCAGAAATCCTGCAAGCCAGAAGAGAGTGGGAGCTAATATTCAACATTCTTAAAGTAAAGCATTTTCAACCCAGAATTTCATATCCAGCCAAACTAAGCTTCATAAGTGAAGAAGAAATAAAATCCTTTATAGACAAGCAAATGCTGAGAGATTTTGTCACCACCAGGCCTGCCCTACGAGAGATCCTGAAGGAAGCACTAAACATGCAAAGGTCCCAGCCATTGCAAAAACATGTCAAAATGTAAAGACCATTGACACTATGAAGAAACTGCATCAACTAATGGGCAAAATAACCAGCTAGCATCATAATGACAGGATCAAATTCACACATAACAAAATTAACCTTAAATGTAAATGGGCTAAATGCCCCAGTTAAAAGACACAGACTGGCAAATTGGATAAAGCGTCAAGACCCATTCGTGTGCTATATTCAAGAGACCCAGCTCACGTGCAAAGACACACATAGAATCAAAATAAAGGGATGGAGGAATATTTACCAACCAAAGAGAAAGCGGAAAAAAAAAAAAAAAACAGGGTTGCAGTTCTAGTCTCTGATAAAACAGACTTTAAACCAACAAAGATCAAAAAAGACAAAGATGGGCATCACATAATGGTAAATGGATCAATGCAACAAGAAGAGCTAACTATCCTAAATATGTATGCACCCAATACAGGATCACACAGATTCATAAAGCAAGTCCTTAGAGGCCTACAAAGAGACTTAGACTCCCACATAATAACAGTGGGACACTAACACTCCACTGTCAATATTAGACAGATAAATGAGAGAGAAAATTAACAAGGATATTCAGGACTTGAACTCAGCTCTGGACCAAGTGGACCTAATTGACATCTACAGAACTCTCCACCAGAAATCAACAGAATATACATTCTTCTCAGCACCACATTGCACTTATTCTAAAATTGACCACATAATTGGAAGTAAAACACTCCTCAGCAAATGCAAAAGAATGGAAATCATAACAAACAGTCTCTCAGACCACAGTGCAATCAAATTAGAACTCAGGATTAATAAACTCACTCAAAACCACACAACTACATGACAACTCAACAACCTGCTCCTGAATGACTACTGGGTAAATAACAAAATTAAGGCAGAAATAAATAACTGCTTTCAAATCAATGACACAATGTTGTTGTGAAATAACCAATGACTTCCTTTCAAAGACAAAACGTACCAGAATCTCTGGGACACAGCTAAAGCACTGTTTAGAGGGAAATTTATAGCAGTAAATACCCTCAGGAGAAAGCAAGAAAAATCTAAAATCATCACCCTAACATCACAATTAAAAGAACTAGTGAGGCAAGAGCAAACAAATTCAAAAGCTAGCAGAATACAAGAAATAACTAAGATCAGAGCAGAACTGAAGAAGATTGAGACATGAAAAACCCTTCAAAAAATTAATGAATCCAGGAGCTGGTGTTTTGAAAAGATTAACAAAATACATAGACTGCCAGCCAGACTAATAAAGAAAAAAAGAGAGAAGAATCAAATAGACACAATAAAAAATGATAAAGGGGAGATCATCACTGATCCCACAGAAATACAAACTACCATCACAGAATACTATGAACACCTCTATGCAAATAAACTATAAAATCTAGAAAAAATGGATAAATTCCTGGACACATACACCTTCCCAAGACTAAAGCAGGAAGAAGCTGAATCCCTGAATAGACCAATAAGAAGTTCTAAAATTGAGGCAGTAATTAATAGCCTACCAACCAAAAGAACCCCAGGACCAGACAGATTCACAGTCTCATTCTACCAGAGGTACAAAGAGGAGTTGGTACCATTCCTTCTGAAACTATTCCAAACAATAGAAAAAGAGGGACTCTTCCCTAACTTATTTTACGAGGCCAGCATCATCCTGATACCTACATCTGCCAGAGACAATACAAAAAAAAGAAAATTTCAGGCCAATATCCCTGATGAACATCGATGCAAAAACCCTCAATAAAATACTGGCAAACCAAATCCAGCAGCACATCAAAAAGCTTATCCACCACAATCAAGTCAGCTTCATCCCTGGGATGCAAGGCTGCTTCAACATACACAAATCAATAAATGTAATCCATCACATACACAGAACCAATGACAAAAGCAACATGATTACCTCAACAGATGCAGAAAAGGTGTTTGATAAAATTCAACACCCCTTCATACTAAAAACTCTCAATAAACTAGGTATTGATGGAACATATCTCAAAATAATAACAGCTATTTATGACAAACGCACAGCTAATATCATACTGAATGGGCAAAAGCTGGAAGTATTCCTTTTGAAAACTGGCACAAGACAAGGATGCCCTCTCTCACTATTCCTATTCAACATAGTATTGGAGGTTCTGGCCAGGTCAATCAGTCAAGAGAAAGAAATAAAGGGTATTCAAATATGAAGAGAGGAAGTAAAATTATCTCTGTTTGCAGATGGCATGATTATATGTTTAGAAAACCCTATCATCTCAGCCCAAAATCTTCTTAAGCTGATAAGCAACTTCAGCAAATTCTCAGGATAAAAAACCAACGTGCAAAAATCACAAGCATTCTTATACACCAATAACAGACAAACACCATTTACAGTTACTACGAAGAGAATAAAATACCTAGGAAAACAACTTACAAGGGATGTGAAGGAACACTTCAAGGAGAACTACAAACCACTGCTCAAGGAAATAAGAAAGGACACATTTGTTTAATGGAAAACATTCCATCCTCATGGATAGGAAGAATCAATATAATGAAAATGGCCATACTGCCCAAAGTAATTTATAGATTCAATGCTATCCCCATCAAGCTACCATTGACTTTCTTCACACGTTTAGAAAAAAAACTACTTTAAATTTCTTGTGGAACCAAAAAAGAGCCCGTATAGCTGAGGCAATCCTAAGCAAAAAGAACAAAGCTGGAGGCCTCACACTCCCTGACTTCAAAGTATACCACAAGGCTACAGTAACCAAAACATCATGGTCCTGGTACCAAAACAGGTATATAGACCAATGGAACAGAACAGAGTCCTCAGAAATAACACCACACATCTACAACCATCTGATCTTTGACAAACTTAACAAAAACAAGCAATGGTAAAAGGATTCCCTATTTAATAAATGGTGTTGGGAAAACTGGCTAGCCATATGCAGAAAACAGAAACTGGACCCCTTCCTTATGCCTTATACAAAAATTAACTCAAGGTTGAGTAAAGACTTAAATGTAAGACCTAAAACCATAAAAACCCTAGAAGAAAACCTATGTAATATCATTCAGGACATAGGCGTGAACAAAGACTTCATGACTAAAACACCAAAAGCAATTATAGCAAAAGCCAAAATTGACAGATGGGATCTAATTAAACCAAAGAACTTCTGCATGGCAAAACAAACTGTCATTAGAGTGAACAGGCAACCTACAGAATGGGAGAAAATTTTTGCCATCTATCCATCTGACAAAGGGCTAATATCCAGAATCTACAAGGAACTTAAACAAATTTACAAGAAAAAAACAAACAATCCTATCCAAAAGTAGGCAAAGGATATGAACAGACACTTCTCAAAAGAAGATATTTATGCACCAACAAACATACAAAAAAAAAATCTCATCATTACTGGTCATTAGAGAAATTCAAATCAAAACCTCAATGAGATACCATCTCACGCCAGTTGGAATGGCAATCATTAAAAAAATCAGGAAACAACAGATGCTGGAGAAGATATGGAGAAATAGGAACGCTTTCACACTGTTGGTGGGAGCGTAAATTAGCTTAACCATCGTAGAAGACGGTGTGGCAATTCCTCAAGGGTCTAGAACCAGAAATACCCTTTGACCCAGCAATCCCTTTACTGGGTTTGTACCAAAAAGATTAATTTACTCTACTATAAAGACACATTCTCATGCATGTGTATTGCAGCACTATTTACAATAGCAAAGACTTGGAACCAACCCAAAAGCCCATCAATGATAGGCTGGATAAAGAAAATGTGGCACATACACACCATGCAATACCATGCAGCCATAAAAAAGAATGAGTTTCTTGTCCTTTGCAGGGACATGGATGAGGCTGGAAACCATCATTCTCAGCAAACTAACACTGGAACAGAAAACTAAACACTGCATGTTCTCACTCATAAATGGGAGTTGAACAATGAGAACACATGGACACAGGGAGGGGAATATCACACACCGGGACCTGTCAGGGAGTGGGAGGGCTAGGGGAGGGATAGCTTTAGGAGAAAAAAGAAAGAAAAACTCTGCCATTGATTATTAAATAAATGTTTTTGCCTTGGGTTATTGTAAAGGCAGTTGCTTCTTGGTGCATCTATTCAGCAAGTTTAAAACAAATCGGATTCTATCCTGCTTTAGTGACGCAAGGCAAGATAGTATATTAGCCACTTTCCCTTAGTGCAAGTGAGTTTATAAGTTTCCTTTCTTTAATTACATCAACAGTGTTCCTGAGAACAGATTTTGTGGAGGAAGGGGAAGAACACTTGTGAACAGTAAGTGATGGGATGGGAGACAGTGAGGAAAGGGAGGCTGAGGGCTTTGCCCCTTGGACTCTGTCATACAAATGCACAAGATAATGCTGTTTATACATTAACATAAACACCCGGATACATTTTTGACTCATTTATTTTCAACAGACTATCAAGGACTGTGAGTCAGGCACTGTGTCAGATGTGGGAATCTAGGTCATCAGAATCTTCTCAGAGCCTAGCCTGTTAGACAAGAGGTACAACCAAACTACAGGGAGAGAAGACAAAAAGACTATCTGTATCTTCCGTTCTAAGAAACTAAAACCAACCAGTATACCTCAGTCTAACTGAGTCTGTGTGCTGTTAAGGCTCTATGTGAGAGGCATACCACTCCTGTGGTGTCCTTGAATAACACCAAAGCTGGATGGAAATGATCAACCTTGAACACTAAAATCTGAGATTCCCATTGTGATTATGTTATTGAAGAGATAAGGGAGTTGGTTTGATCTAACAGACCCTGTTCATTGAATTTTTCTTTTCCTATTGTCAGACACTTCCTAAGATCTTTCTTTAAGGCAGGTCAAATAAAACCTCTGATGTACATGTTCAAACAACATAATAGGGTTCACCACTACCGCTATGTGTTGTGCCTTGGAGTCATAGCTCAAATCAACTGTTTTGAACTCCTTAAAGTTGTCTACTGCTATCACAAACCAGTAGATTCAAATAAGATAAAGGAAGAGTCTGCATTTTGCTATCTTGCACATTAAATGTGCTTAGAGCTCAGCACCAGGAAGTTTCCCTTTCCCAATAAACAGTGTGCTTTAAAAAATTAAATTAAATGATTTTATTTCCTCTATAAGGGAATAAAACTATTTCCTAGTGCTGCGCTCTAAGCAGATTTAATAAGCCCAAGATAGTAAAATGCACGCTTCCATTTATCTTTTTTTATTTTATTTATTTATTTATTTTGAGACATAGTCTCACTGTTGGCCAGGCTAGACTGCTGGAGTGCAGTGGCGTGATCTTGGCTCACTGCAACCTCCCCCTCTCGGGTTCAAGCGATTCTCTTGCCTCAGCCTTCCAAGTAGCTGGGACTACAGGCCTGTGCCACCATGCCCAGCTAATTTTTTGTATATTTAGTAGAGACGGGGTTTCACTGTTTTACCAGGACGGTCTCTATCTCCTGACCTCGTGATCTGCCTGCCTGTGCCTCCTAAAGTTCTAAAGTTCTTACATTTATCTTTTTTTTTTTTTTTTTTTTTTTTTTTTTTTTTTTTGAGATGGAGTCTCCCTCAGTCGCCCAGGCTGGAGTGCAGTGGGGCGATCTCGGCTCACTGCAAGCTCCGCCTCCCGGGTTCACGCCATTCTCCTCCTGCCTCAGCCTCCCAAGTAGCTGGGACTACAGGCGCCCGCGGCCACGCCAGGCTAATTTTTTGCATTTTTAGTAGAGACGGAGTTTCACCGTGTTAGCCAGGATGGTCTCGATCTCCTGACCTCTTGATCCACCCGCCTCGGCCTCCCAAAGTGCTGGGATTACAGACATGAGCCGCTGCGCCCGGCCAGTTCTTACATTTATCTTATTTGAATTTACTGGTCTGTGATAGCAGTAAACAACTTTAAGGAGTTCAAAACATTTAGCTGAGCTATCATCACTCCAAGACACAACACATAGCATTTTTTTCTCTAATTTTTCTTGACTATCAAGAAATTAGGAGCAATGTTTTATGTTAATTAGTAATAATGTTCTTAAGTCTAACTTTTCTAAACAATGGTTTTCTTCTCCCTCTACCTTTCATTTAGCTCTGTTTTATTATTGATTCTGCGATGATGGTTCGGAGGTTTTTGTATTCCTGCATTTTATTACAAGCCCTTAATATTCCCTTTAGACATATAAGTAAAACTCAGTGTTAAAATCTGACTCTTGTTGACAGTTTCAACGCAGACACAGTATGATTGGTACCTGGTTACCAAAGTGAGAGTAAGACAATTCCTCCTCCTGCAATATGTAGAATTTATAAAGGGAAGTAAGTTCCCTCCCTCCACTCACTTGCAAACATTTCACCCAGATGAAAGATCAAATGAGGGCCAGGCACTGTGGCTCATGCCCGTAATCCCAACACTTTGGGAGATCAAGGTGGGTGGATCACTGGAGGCCAGCAATTCAATAGCAGCCTGGCCAATATGATGAAACCCCATCTCTACTAAACATACAAAAATTAGCCAGGCATAGTGGTGGGAGTCTGTAGTCCCAGCTCCTCAGGAGGCTGAGGCATGAGAATTGCTTGAACCTGGGAGGAAGAGGCTGCAGCGAGCCACTGCACTCCAGTGTGGGCGACAGAGTGAGATTCTGTCAAAAAAAAAAAAAACAAGATAAAGGCCAGAAGAGGGAGAAGAAGGTATCGATGACAACACTTAGAGAGAGCTGTGGCCCTTCTGTGAGTCCTTACCCACTTTCTTTCGCAGGAAGAACTGGGAGAAATGAAACTTTCTAACCCGAAGTATGGTAAGGGAACTTCAAGGGAATTTCTAAAGTAGCTTTGAAAAATATTTCTTGCAATTAGGAGATACAAAGAATTGTTGCCTGCCTCCACCTGATATAGCTAAAGCTGATACTGAACTAGTCTGACCCCACCCAGAAAATCTATCTGGAAAAGAAAGGCCAACTGCTTGGTAGTGGAAACAGGAGAATCTTGCTACATTGAGGTGGGCTCACTCTCTTAGTTTGTAGGGGCAAAGCATGTGTACAAATTTCCTATGCATAGGTGGGAGACTCATGGAAGAGTCATAATCAGTGGAGTGACTGTCACAGAACTAGAAGTAAACCCTAGAATAGGCATGCATCCTTTTGGATCAAAGAGTAAATGTGTGCCAAAGGATCATTTGTAGCTTCTACCTGATGTAAATCTTTAAACTGTTAACTTGTCAATCAATCAGATTTTTGCTTCTCCTTCTCTCTAATAAAAATATGTCCTCCCAAATGAAATTGCCTAATTGGGATGGAACACAAAGGCAAGAACTTCATTTTCAAGATACACTTCATCTAAGGATTTTGTTGACTAGATTACATCGCTTTTCAATTAGCTGCAGTGTTCACAAGCAGAGACTTAATCCACAGTCATATAGCATGCTCTTGTTTGATGGGGCAAAATGGAAGGTAAAAACAGTGTGAGAAGGGTTCACAATGACTTTGATGGTGAATGTGGGCAGGGTGGAGAAAAGGAGATAGGTGAAAGTCAGAAAGTGAAACTGTCTGACTAACTCATCAGAAATGGGAACAGCTATGATGAAAAGCCAGTTGCATCCAGCTCTCACTTCTGCTTAACACTTGCCAAACAGTGTTTCACATGGGCAAAGATTTCTGTGATGTACCTTTGTGTTCCCTGGATTACTAACTCTAGTCTGATGACCCACAGATAAATCAGCTGCAATCCAGTTATCAGCATGTTTTATTATAGATTTAAAATGCAAACTACTATGTGGAGAAACAGGAAAACAGTATACATTGAAAACAAAGGCTAAAATTATGACACCAGGAAAATTTAAAGGTCACCTTTTGGTAGTCATCCCTGTAGCTGCAGCTGCAGTGACCTCTGCTTGCCCTGAGAAATCACCAGTATGCCAAACTTTTACAATTTCATTTTCTACCTTAGTCTGCCATGATAGTCCCAGGAATGAAGCGGGGGCAGAGAGGAGTCATTAAGGAGAGTTTCACAGTGGTGTGCTGGTGAACTAGCTGTCCAAAAGGAAAATGTGTAGTGTTTGCCAATTTACATGGTACAAATACTCCCACCATAGCCAATTTCAAGAATGCCTATAATTAATAACCAGAATGCAACATTCCTGAAAAGTTAATAATATGCACTTATAAGCTAGCACCAGCCCACTCCAGCACATATTGCCAATTGCTTATAACACAACAAAGATCAAGAACACCAAGATTTTATATGTGTATATATATGTATATATGTATATGACACACTTTAATTTCCTGAGAAGATATGCAAATGCAACAGAAACAAGCTCTCCAAGTCTTTGGCCCTGTAGCTACTCAGCAGATGTTTTTTAAAAAAGACTTACTAGGAAACAACTTGGCCTCAGGCTTAGCATGCTCCTGAGCAATTTTTGTTACACAAAATACAAAAAAAAATTCTTTTAAATAGCTTTACATGTAATATTATTTAACATAATTCAGCTTTTCACAAATACCCATAAATATTTTAAATTTGTTTACAATGCAATACATACCTTTCAACAAGAACCTGCAAGTAGCTAATTTAAGAGCCCAAAAATTTTGAATTAGTGCTATTTATTATTTTTAGAAGTTAGCGCATTTGAGTAAGATTACTAAGATGGGCTCTGCAAAGTGAAGAGGGGAATTTGGTTGGTATAAGGCCTGAGCAGCATCCTGGGTTTCCCTGATCCAGGCAGGGGAAAAAAAAAAAAAAAAAAAAAAAAAAAAGTTTGCTGGTAAAGGAAAGATCTGTTGTAGCTTCACTCTGCTCACCTTGGGCTAAAGGGGAATAGGCTTCTTGAAAAGTTACTTTGCTAAATTTTAGAGTCTTATAACACAATAGCAGAAGTAACAATTCTAAAGCTGAAACAGTGCAATGCAGTGGACAACCCATTGCCTCTTGTAGTCACTTGTCCTATGATTTGAGGCAAGTTGGCTATGCTATGCTACCACATTCTCATCACTAAAATTTCGCCCAAATGCCTGCCCAATTAACTTCATAGAATTGCTACCTGTTATATGAAAGCACTTTGCAAACTGTGGAAAGCTAGCTAAAAATACTAAATCATTACATGACATAATCCAGTAATGGTAATACCATTCTGGGGTTAAACCTAATGATTACTAATGGTTACTCTTTCTTTACAATCAGCAATGTTTAAACACACACACCAACAGTAAGTTCTCACAGAGCTCTACGTGAGGATTCGGAATGACTCCTTTGATAAGGCTTTTTAAAGCACCATGCATCCTGAGGAAGATAAAACAAAGAGAAATTTCCAGATAGCGTACATTCCATTTTATGCCACTTGTACCTCTATTCCAATAGTTCTCAGAGTGTTCTTTATCTTCTAACACCACCATATCTAAATAGGGTGTGGTAGGCATATCTGTGGCCATCCTATCAGTCTACTTTTTACTGGGAGGACCTCAAAAGACGGGAGTATGAGAAGAATGAATTAGAGCAGCCCAAGAATATGAGAACAAAGTCAGGCTACTGTCCCAGATCCTTTTTGCATACCAGGTAAAACTTCCAAAGGAATAGAACTCCATTTTTCCACTCACGAATTCAAGATTTAGACAGAGATTCTTTGAAAAGCACATGTCCTCTGTCATCCATATTCATTTTATCATGGATTAATGAAGTATCTCTGCAGATCCAACCAAAAGTCTTTGGCTCTTCCTCTGAGTCTCGTTCAGATAGGCATGATAGATGAAAATTCACATACAGAGGAGTTCTGTTTGCATTGATTTTTGTAGACAGACAAACCCTAGAAATTGAAAATCTTCTCCCTCCAGTCCACCCACTGGCACCTCTGCATGTGCTGAAGGGAATGGGATCAAATCAAGTCTCTAGGAGATGAATTGGGGATTTGCTAGTAAAATGATACCCCAGTAGGTATTATTTTTTAGAACCTGATACTCAGAGTTGAATATCAAGTCTATGGTATCCCCAACATGCAATTCATAAGTCCCTCCTACATTCTGGATTTTAGATTTGTTTGTTAGAGTTTGTATCATGTCTTTGTTTTTATACAGCCGTACTTCAAAAGGAGCTACATCATTGTAGTTTGCATTGGGAGCCACTTGGCCGTAAATTAAATATAAGCCATTCTGAAGTATCTCCAGCTTCCAGTCAGACACCTTATTCACGCAAGGAGGTTGAGAAGATGCCATTTGCCATTTTGAGGGTAATGGTCCTATAAGAAATATACAAGGGAGAAAAAAGATGAAAGCATAGTTATTTCATTATTTCATCCTTTTCCAGATTGTAGATTTACCATGTACATGTTGTTTCTTTACCTGATCTACACTAGTTCTCTTCTAGCAGAATTTTTCTATTTTAAGTACCTATCTACTCCTTGTTTTAGAGAAATTGAAAATCCAAAGGGTGTTTCTTGCTTGGAGCATTCTAAGGAAAAGAATTTGGAATAGAAAAATGAGTTAGGTGACTCAGCATCTCTTGTCAATTAATATTTGTGGGAAATAGAAAGGAGAAGAAAAGACTAATGGAGAAAGAAATCACAAGCCAAAATTTTGAAAGCCAGGGTTGGCAGTCCATGCTTTTCCATGCATTTTCTGTGTGAATACCATCGGCTGTTTATCACTTTATCCGTGAGGCTTTCCTTAATTAAGCTATATTAAGAAGTGTTCTCCTATCACTCTCTCCTTTTACGTTGCTTGAGTTTTCTTCATAAAGTGTGTCAGTGTCTAGGATGTTATAAACTAAATTGTTCATTTGTTTATTTTCCATCTTGTATCACTTTGAATGTAAAATTTTTTAGGACAAATATATCTCTATTTTATTCATTCCCGTATTTTCAGCACCTGAAAATGTCCCTGGTACCTGGTAGATGTTCCATAAATATTTATTGATTGAATGATACTTCCATGTTCCTGAATTAGGTGCTTTGTGTCTAAATTATGACTCTTCTCCTCAGTTTGTAGGTATATATAATTTAAGACCTACTTAGGATTCATTAAATAAACCCCCCAAAAATAGCTAATGGTAAATTTATGAGTTTATAAATAGAAATAACTTGACTATTTAAATATAAGGATCCCTAGCACAATACTGTCCCAACAGGTAAAGAAAAGGTAAAGACTTAATCATTCATTTTCATTAGCACATATGAAATTTAAATGTTTGTTTACTTGGTTTTGCACATCAGTGTGATCTCACAGCCCCAGGAGGTGCTTTTACTACCCAGAATGCTTATCTGTTCTGCAATTCTCCATAATTTTTGTCCTTTGTCCCGTAATTAAAAAAGGAAACTTGATGAGAAAGCACCCTGGAAGAGGTAACATTTTTACTTCAATTCTCATTCATATGAATGACTAATGTAAGACTCTGAAGGTAGATTCTGGGGGACAATGAAAGAGAGATCACTAGAACAAAAGGCAAAGTCACCCTGTATCGCTAATGAGCTCAGAGCCCAGTAAATTTCTTCTTCCTTGACATGTAATAGGCAATAAGCAGGTCACCAGAAAGAGGTGTCATTGACTTTCCTATTTAATTCTGTGAAAGGGGGTCACTTAAAGACCACCTTAGCATCACTTGAGTTTCTCAACTTTTACCACATCAAGGCAGAATTTCACACATGCCATGCATTCCATTCCACTTACTGGCAAAACAAAAACAAAACACAAAGAAAGAGACAAGCAAAAGGAAATTGTCTAATTCCCACAAGCCAAGGAAACCTACTGGTTTAAACTATATAGGAACACAGGGGTTGCAGAGTTAACTCTAGAAATGGTCTGTTCTCAACTGAAAACGTATGTTTGGCCTGAAACCTATAAACAACTTTAAAAAATGTATTTATCTGAAATTTTGCGTGCATTCTAAGAGTCTAAGTCTCAGTGTAACTGCAAACTGTGGTGTGTTTTCTAAGCAAATATCAGGTGACTACAAGGGAAAATGACTCAGAAGCTAAGCTTAGAAGAGAAAGGAGTAGAGGAAATGGCCACTTTTCCAACTCTCATTGCTCTTTTATACATTTAGAAACAACAATGGCACTCTCTCGTATACTCCTCTGGACATTAGCAACGTGTGAAACGTGAGAAAGACTTTAAGGAAAGGTTGTAGAAATCTGAAACTTGTTGTGTTTATTAAAACACAGAATTAAAAGTAGATTCCTAGATCTCAGATTCATAGGTCAGTAAGAGAGATGTTCATTCCTGGCTAGAGATGCAGCCTTCAATATAAGCTTTATCAGGACATGGGCTTCTTTTGCCTGGTTTACCTCTGAAAGCCTCAGCTCTTGGGAAACTGCCCAGTATATGATAAGTAATTATATGTAGTAGCTGAAAAATGAATGGAAGAAAATACAGGTTTTCTTGAGATCACTGACACCTGCCTTCTTTCATCAAAAACTAAGAAAAGTACAAGAGAGACATGCATGATAGGTTACTCACCAAACTTAGCCATACAGGGCTCTTTAGTAGTCTGTTGGGGAAAGAAAAGATGAATTGATTAGGATGATGACAGTGTCATTAACTTTTTTGATTGATTTATTTAGAGCTTTGGATTCCTGAAGCAAACTACTATTCTATAACCATAAAAAAAACCCTCCCTTCAACATGTCTCAGCCCTCTCAGCTTCCCTTTAAAGTTGAGTGGCTCCATCCTTTACCTTTTATTACGTAGCTTCCCCTTTGGGTGTTTTAGACAAAGGTCAAGATCTAATTCCATTACCTAATCTATACCTAAAGGACAACTATTTGATATTGGACACCCCCTTCCCCCGCCCCCGCAGCCTTGGACTCTAAAAGTTTTTCAACAAAAAGCAGTTTCCACACCCCAGTGACTGAACAAGGTTATCTATTGGCACGGGAAAGGAAAATAATGAAGCTTCCGTTTATGTTTATTTTTATTTAAAACAGTAAATTAAGCCCTAGAAATATTCACAACTCAGACTGATGAAGCCACCCATGTATAATACTTAGATAACTACATGTCATATACAGTATCTGAGATAGCCTGAAAAACAGTTCCAAGTTTCAGGCTATTGCAATATATGGCAGTTCACATGCTACAAGATGCCATCCGTGTGTGGTTAATTTTACAAATACAGGTAGTTAAATGCTAAATGCTCAAAAAGACTTTGTATAAATTAAGGCATAACCACAAACATTTTTTGTATCATCCAAAGTTTGTTGGTTTCCTAATGGTAAAGTGCTTAAAAGACTTTTTGAACTTAAAGATGTTGCATATTTTCCTTTTGTAAGATTTCTCTGGCTGCTATACTAGGAACAAATTAAACAGAGGCAAGGACAAATGTAGTGAGACTAGCTAAGAGATCATTACAGTCATTCATCTAGGCAAGAGAGCATGGTGCCTCTGACCAAGGTGCTAGCTGTGGAGATAGTGATACTTGGTTGGAAAATAAAGCCAACAGAAGTTCCTGACATGGATATGGGGTAGGGAATGAGAAGAGACAAAGATGACTCCAGGTATTTTAGGCCTGCATAATTGGAAAGATAATTATCCACTAATATGGATAAGATGTAAGAGGAATAAATGGGGAGGGGAAAAATCATGAGTTTGGTTTTGGACATGTTAAGTTTGTGATGCTTATTATAAATCCAGGTAAGTGTGTCAAGCAGGCAGTTGGATACAGGAGGCTGAAATTTAAGGAGCTCTGGTGATATACATTTAGGAGCCTTAAGTTCCTAAGTGATGCTTTAAGGAGTGAGATTGTGTGAGACCATCAAGTTAGTGGGTGTGGATGGAGAGGCATACTGGGGCGTTGTGATGTTTAGAGGTCAGAGAATGAGAAAGAACAAGCAAGGGACAATAGAAAGAAAAAGTTGAGTCTGAAAGGAAACTAGGAGAGTCTGATGTTTGGAAGCCAAGAAAAGAAAGTATTTCATGGAGGATGAGTGATCAGCTGGTGTCAAATGCTGTCAATAGATCAAGTAAGAAGAGTACAGTGAATTGACTGATAGATTGAGAAACATGGTAGACACTGGAGTTCTTGACAAAATTAGTTTCTGTCATATGTGAAGAAGGCAGAAACTTAGAATAAATTTAAGGGTAAATGGGAAAAGAGAAGCTGGAGGAATTTTTCTGTAGGGAGAGCAGAAAAAAATGAGTGGAGTTTGGATGATGATGAGAGATCAAAGAGGTTTTTGTTGTTGTTGTTGTTATGTTTTAATATGAGAGAAATGACAACATGTTTTTCTATTGCCGTTTGATGGAAATGTTTCTGTAAAATGGATGAGGCATAATATGTAAGAGCAAGGAGAGAACTGTTGCAGCAATGTCCCTGAGTAGGTAAGATAGGATAAGATTTAGTTCATAGATGGCTTGGATAGGTGTATGGACAATTTATCCACAGTGATAAGGGAGAACAGCAATATACCTGGATACAAATGCCAACGAGTTGTTGATACTGGAACTTCTTTCCTCCCTACTTCTATTTTCTCTTGAAATATGGAGGCAACGTTATCAGTGGAGAGTGTGAATGGGGAAGAGTTATTAGATGTTTGAAGAGAAGCTAAAGATGTGAAATCATCCAGTAGAGGAGAGTGAATGGACGGGAAATGTGGGTTGTTTCGAGAGCAACACTGAAATCCACTTGAAGGCAGTGGCTGTGAATTTAAAGTAAGACCTTTCAACAAGTTGTATGTTTTTCTTCAGATATATTCAACAGTGAAAGACACAGAGCAGTTGGATTTAATCAGCATTGGAGGTTTTCCATAGTCGAACTTTTGTCATTAGAATACAATGGAGATAGACACAAGCAAGTGGGTGAGTTTATATGAAGGAGGTGTTAAAGCTATAGATCTTAGAAGTTAGTTGTGTATGGAAAGAAAGAGAGGCATCCATCATTGAATGATAGATTGAAAATTAAGTGGTATGACATGTTAAGAATATCCAAAGATATGTTCTTCCATTTTAATCTATATTTGTTTGTCAGGTAATTTTTCAGTCATGACACTCAAAATCATGAAACAAGGTAAATTAACATATCAAACTTCAAATTGCTGTATCACAAAGTGTTAAGATTAAAAAATAAAATAAATGCATTTATCAAATTATTAAAATATTATTTTACTTATTTTAGAAATGTTTATATTATATATTAACGCATTATAGAAAATATAACATTTTGGTGAAAGCGAAATGGTTCTGCATTATGAGAGCTATGTTAAACATATTAGGCTCACCCTTATAAATATATACTTTGTGTATCTCTTTAGTGTACATATTATTAGTACTTGTATATGGTATAATAATTAGCATACAGATGTTGGGAATTATACTGAAAATATGTTATTGAGAGGGAGGTGCAATCAAAAAGTCTGAAAGTCACTATTCTAGGAAATAAATTTTTTGATTCCCTACACTTGTTTTTTTGTTGTTGTTGTTTCTTGTTATTTTTTTGAGACAAGGTCTCATTCTACTGCCCAGGCTGGAGTGCAGTGGTGTGATCTCAACTCACTACAGCCTCATCCTCCTGGACTCAACCAATTCTCCCATGTCAGCCCCCTGAGTAGCTGGGACTACAGGTGCATGCCACCATGCCCAGCTATTTTTTTTTTTTTTTGTATATTTTTGTAGAGACAGGGTTTTGCCATGTTGCCCAGGCTGGTCTCAAACTCTTGGGCTCAAGCAATCTACCCGCCTCAGCCTCCCAAAGTGCTGGGATTATAGGCGTGAGCCACTGTGCCTGACCTCTTGCAATTATTTCATCCTCATTTTGGTGTTTCCTGGAAGAGATGTTGAAATTCAATTTAGTTCAACACATGATAGGGACATGACAAAGACTCCCTGAACCCCAATTTCCTCATCTGTAAAATGGGAGAAATAATAGCACCTAGCTTGTTGAAGTTGTTGGGGTTAAATGAGGTCGTTTTAAAGAAGGGCTTTGCCGAGATATCCTGCCTGGACCTGTTCAATAAATATTAGTTGTTTGGGTGATGATGGTGATTGTAATGAAGAATTGAACTACAATTTAAGCACACATATTCCCAACATTATACAGCATCGTTAGCACGAGAAACAAATGTGATTTTTGGTCCTTGCCTCTCAAGAAGTTTATAATCTTTCTAGAAAGACATGATTACACACCCAAAGCAATTTGGTAACAATCTAAATATGAATGAGTGCCAAAATACATGCCACAGATAGTATCTGCACCATCTACTAGCATGTATGAGATGTGTTCAGAGAAACCTAATGCCATAGACAACCTAAGGACAAACTAATTTCCAGAGTCAGAAATTCTGGATAATATACTGCAGGCTGCTTAATGTCTATTTAGTGCTACAGAGACCATCACTGTGATACTCTCTAATTATTGCCACCACTAAAAATCCATCTAATTGCAAAATCATCAATTTGGCTATGAGATAGTGTCTTTGATTGAGAGAGTGATATAGGTAGGCAAAGAATATCCATATTGTTAAACGATCTTGTTAAATTTTTGCCCGTTATTATCTCATTAATAGTAATGGGGCAAATATTAATCACTACCATCTACTGGGAGCCTACTATATGTCAGATACTCTACTGTCTCATTAATCCTTACCACAACCCTATACAAACTAGCTTGCTCATTTTGCCGATGAGGAAATGAGGATGAGAGGCATTAAGTAACTAGCCTAAGGTCATGCAGCCAATGAAAGGCAAGAATGAGATCCACACCCAGCCTGTCTGGGTCAAAACTCTCACCCTTACCACTCTGTGGGAGAAGTTTCTATTTATAATTCTACTGATGTTTGGAAGTAGTAAATACCCACTTTTAAAGACACATATGGCTTAGTTATTTTATCTAGAAGGATCAGTTGCTTTTGTAACCTCATCTTGATTTAAGGTTAGATTTACATAGTTGGGCTCAAAATGGCCAAAACAATCATTCTCTCTCCAAATCAACCCTAATCAAATCCTCAGTGAAATTAAAATCTGCTCTGCTTTTAAGTACAAGTACAACTTCCCCTTCTGAAAGTATCCTTCATTTTATTGAAGCGGGAGACTCTGCTGAACACTTGATTTCTTAGTGATAACTCCTGTGAGGTTATTTTCACTGAGGGATTGACCAAACTCCTTGGACTCACAGCTATCCTTTTAGTTAAATATTTTCACAAAGAAGAGAGAAAAAAAGAAAAAAATTGACCCAAGTAGTCAAGCTTCCCATCTAACACTTTTTAAAGTATTAGACTTTTTTTTTAAGTGTACACTTTTTAAAGTAGTGTCTAGACAATCTGGAAAGTGGGACTTTGTGTATAAAAACTAGAGTGGAGACCAAAATAAAACTTCAAGGTTCATGGGTATTGTGAGAATGTGGAAGTGGCCACATCATAGTGACTCACTATCTGCCAGCCCTTCAGACCTCTCTTCCAGAGATATTTATTTGTGGTCAACAGGGAAAGGGAAGTACAGGTAAGTGAAAAGTGAAATGTAGAAGCTAATATCATGCATGGTGGGCCAGGCCACTGGCTTTTCCCATAGAAACAAATCCTGCAAGTTTCCTGTCAGAACAATATTCTAAAAACATTTTATACTTCCCTAAATTTGGAACAAACTCTGGGTTATCTTTAGAGGCAGAACCTTTCACTGAGAAGCTGGATCTCGGAGAGAAAAACCAGAATCAGAGCTCAAACACCTGGGACTAATCCAGTTTGATTCTGAACAGAGGTGTCCTAGATGATCTGGCATTATTAGACTTTCTCTTTCCCTTTGCAAGAACTACTGGGTGCCTTTGGGAAAGGCATCTGTGCATTCATTCCCAAGTCGTATGTAGGAACTGATGATGCCTATATTCAGTGTTCTTCAGGGTTATCAGGCTAATTAATCTTATAATTTTTAGAAGAAAGAAGCACTTCCAAATTTAAGTTATTGCTATTCTCACCCTTCCTCTTCTTCAGAAATCTAGACACTAAGAATTTCTGACAATTATTTCTTTCAGCTTCACTGACCCAGAAAGTTCACACTTCTGCTTGATACATTTCTTGAGAGAGCAGGGTGGTAATTAGAAATGCCTCAGTTGCACATAAGCCTCATATACAGTTATGAAATACAAATTAATGGGCTACAGTGGAAAAATTGGCCAAAGCTATACCTACTCGAAATTAATATCCATAGGAGACTGCTTCCTCCTGCATCTTTTCTCAATTACTTTTACTTATCTTAAGTGGTAGAACTATATCTTTGAAATCTTCGCTGATCAGTTCCCTTAAGAAAAATGTTTCTGCAGTTACATTTCAACCCTTTCTCAAGATGGACATATACCACTTTATTCTACCCAAAACTTCGAGTCTTACAATTTAACCAGAAATAGGCTAAATCCTGAAATAAATAAAGCATTTCTTATTTTCTTTTTGGTCAGTGCTATATGGTCAACTGTGAGGAAAGTTTTTTTAGTAAAGAACCAAACTTATCTCCATTCCCAGTGTACCATCCCATTCTCTAGGCCCACAACTTGGCCTGCATCTCAATGGGAAATTCCTGACAAGCATCAGGGGCTTCCCAAATAGATATGGGCTTTCTCCTTCCTCCATGAAGTCTCCCCTGATCAACTCAACCTAAAGTCATTGTTCCCTGCTTTTGAATGGCTTAGGCATTTATTCTTCATACTATACCTAAATAAATTCCTAATCACTGCATTTTATAGCTAGAAGAAACATCATAATAAATCCATTCTCCTACCACCAGTTTTTTTTTAGATAAAGAATCTGCAAACTAGAGAGATTAAATGTCTTTATCAAATTTATACAGCTGGTTATTAAGGAGACCCAGAACCAGAATCCAGATATTCTTACGCCTAGCTCAGGGCCACTTCCCTCCTCAAAGACACACAAACCACCTGTCATTTACTTAATCCCATCTTTCACTATTTTTTTAAGTCTTTTCCATAAATAAGACTATAGCTTGCATCCCATTCCTTGATATTCATTCATATTTTTACCTTTTTTATTCTACCAAGAGCTATAGAAGAGGGAGAGAAAAATACTCCACAGGCCCCTGTCAATTGGCTTAACCAATTCTCTCTATCTAACTGAGTTCTGCATCTAACATTTAGCATTTTCTGATACCTTTTATCTCAAAACCTTTAGCTAAACTTCAAAAGCCATGTCATGACAATATTAGAATTGTATTTACATTATGTATATGCATCTCTTCCTCCCAACTATTGCTAACAATACTGAGTAACAATGATAATAACTAGAAAAACAAATAGAGGATTATAGCAAATAGCAATCTTAGGTACAATTGCCTCCTTACCTCTAGTTGGAGAAAAATAAAGATTAGCCAACTGAAGGAGCAAAGAAAAAGGAATATAGCTATTGAGCAAAAGAGCCACAGCTTCCAGGATGATCTCTGAGCTCCTTGAGTTCTTGAATGACTTAAAGGCATATTTTCCAAGTGGCTCAAACACATTTTTGGAGAAATAAGAGCTGTAGAAAACAAAAATTCACAAGTGATGGGTGAAGGATGCAATGTCATGTTTTGTAGCAATATGGTAATTAGTAGTGGGTGTGGAAGGCGGAGTTTTCCTTCTGTCACTGTGTTAGAAAATGATACTCATAACTTAAGTGCTGACTTTCATTTGGCACCAGGTCAAATACAACAAAAGGAACGGAAGGCTGAAAGTCAACACAAACTCAGAACATAGAAAAAAAAGCACGAGGGAAGTTCAGAGGGAAAAAATTTCTCTCCTAAATCAAAAGGCAGTACAGTGCATGTGTAGAAGAGCCTTGGGAGAATAAAGTGGTGTACTCCCATCTAAGATAGTATTCCATATTATTTCTAGATAAGAAAATTACTTTTTATAAGAAGAAATAAAGTTTGAGATTAAGACCCCATCATACTCCCGATATCATGTACATGAGCGGCAGTCTTAGGAAGTTGGAGAGGCTAGGATCTGTAGTTTGGAAAAAACAGAGTTTCAATCAAGTCAGCATCTTATATACCTTAAATATATACAATTTTTATTTGTCAATTATACCTCAATAATCTAGAAAAATAAAATCTATACTCATAAAAATGTTTCATCAATTTCTAGTGTATGGAATACATTCATTCTGAGATATTCTCTAGAAAATATTAAGTGTGTTACAAGAATTTAATAAAAAATTGTAAATACAACAAGATCAATTTTATTTTTCATCATTTTTAAACTCTGATAATCTAGTTCTGGCATAAAAAGTTATTTTACAGAAGGATATTTTCCTGCATCCTGCCCTCAGCCTGAGCTTATACTCTATTCCAAAAACAAACAAACAAACAAAAAACCTTGGGTGTTCTTCCTGGGCCCAAAAATATGGATTTACTACAAAATTGAGGAAGTCTCCGGGTTCTATGGACCTCAGTCACACAGGCTTTTTTTTTTTTTTTTTTTTTTTTTTGAGACGGAGTCTCGCTCTGTTGCCCAGGCTGGAGTGCAGTGGCCGGATCTCAGCTCACTGCAAGCTCCGCCTCCCGAGTTTACACCATTCTCCTGCCTCAGCCTCCCGAGTAGCTGGGACTACAGGTGCCCGCCACCTTGCCTGGCTAGTTTAGAGACAGGGTTTCACCTTGTTAGCCAGGATGGTCTCGATCTCCTGACCTCGTGATCCGCCCGTCTCGGCCTCCCAAAGTGCTGGGATTACAGGCTTGAGCCACCACGCCCGGCCCACACAGGCTTTTAAATCAGATAGACCTCAAGAGCAGAGGCTGGCACTGCCCAGTTCCTACCTGCTCTGTGGCTTTAGGCATGTTACTTGAGTTCTCTGAGTTTCAGTTTCCTTAACTGTAAATTGGAGAATATTTTCACTTTATAATGCTTTTGTGGAGAATGAAATGAAGGTGAAAAGTTTATGCGTTCCTTAAATGTTAGATTATCTCTTCTCTACCCTCTTTAGAGATGTAGTGAAGGTTAATTCAATTATTAAATCCTAGAAAAGAATGAGCATTCTTTATCTTTCCCACAAGATATAATTCACCTAAAGTTTACTTAAACAAACGGAAGTAGAATGAAAGTATTTTGGAAAACCTATTTTTTAATCTAAGAGAGAACTGACGATTTATAAATTAGAAAAAAGTCCAGAGATTTAACATCCTCATTTACAAAAAAAAAAAAGGAAACTAAGGACAATAGAGTGTGAGTAGTGTCTCAAATCACTACTGACTAGTTAAAGATGGAGTGAAAACTCAAGCCCACAGATACTGCTTTGTACTCCAACCATTTTGTCTTAGTACTGTACTATTTGCAATATTATTATCAATATTTCTCTCTGAACTGTCAAAATTTTAATTTGGGTCCTATTTTACCTTGATCAATAAACTACTTCTTAAGAGACTAGTCACACAAAAATGATTTTTCAACACAAATGTATTTGTGGCTCTGTACTTAGATGCTGCAATGCAGGGATGAATAATAAACTTACTCTAGAAAAAGACGGATGCTTTGATCCTATAACCTGTGCACTTGCATCAGGCCTGGAATTCATATACACAAACACAGAACTTAAAATTGGAAGTTAAATTATGTCCTTCCTGTTTTTCTGATCTGCCCCTTTTCCTGTCTCCTCTCCAAATTTTTGAGGGAACTTCCCTGGCTTACTACCTTAGGTAAACATTTATTCACATGAGAAACTGTTCTAAATAAAATCCAATTCCTCCTTCCGTCTTTAACCACGGTTAGGCTCTGGGATATCCTTATTATTTTAACCTTATGACAGTATCTTAAGAAAGATGACGTACTTACCTCAAGAAGACTACATTCTAGGGCCTCTTTCCATGAAATACGATTTGGAAATGAGGAAACTTCAAGTTTAGGCAGGTTACAGTAGGGAAGACTTTCTGAAATTCTAGAGCAATGAGTCACAGTTGGCACGATTTTGGTGTAAGTTATCAGGATTGCATGATATATCGCAGGATTTGACAAGAGGTAAATGAGCACCAAACTCAAGCTTCGGGTTTGTGGTCCGTCCCTTGCTCAGATACTTAAGCGTAAAGTTTTTTTGTTTTTTGGGTTTTTTGTTTTTTGTTTTTTTTTTCAATTAAATCTGGCAAGTAAATCCATGTCATTTACTATCTGCCCACTACTGTACCAGGAGATTTGGGGGATATTTTTAAAAGTAACAGCTGCCCTGGCCAACATGGTGAAACCCCGTCTCTACTAAAATACAAAAAATTAGCCAGGCCTGGTGGCACGCGCCTATAGTCCCAGCTACTCGGGAGGCTGAGGCAAGGGAATCACTTGAACCCGGGAGGTGGAGGTTGCAGTGAGCGGAGATTGAGCCACTGCACTCCAGTCTGGCGACAGAGTAAGACTCCGTCTCAAAAAAAAAAAAAAAAAAAGTAACAACTGCCAATGAATTTGCCACCTAACCAAATTGAAACCTTACCACAGGGAGACAGACGCCCAAATTCATACTATCCATAAGAAAGTGCCTGAGAAAACAGACCTTGATAAACTGAAACCGTTGAAACAGTGGGTTAGAAATAAACTGTTTAAGAAGAGAGAGGAGGGTACTATTTCTTGAGGGTATGATAAAACTTGAGAAATAAATATTCAGAGGTATAAGCATCTGTAGAAATTAAAATAAGAACTCAATATAAACAATGACAAAATCCTAAATTTTTTAATGAACCTGGTATTTTTCATTCAAGGGCTGCAAAATAAGAAATTTCAGGAAAAAAGGTCAAAGAAAACCTCCCTTCTATATTTTTACATTGAAAAAAAGGATCTAAGATATGTTGGATTAAGCAATTTGAACTGCATTCACGGCTGCTTCGAATTCAGAATTAATTGTAGAACAACATGGTTTTAGTTCACTTATTGACTAAATTACCTTAAAATGCATTAGGCACTTACTGTTTCTTCTCTGTGTACAAATGATTACATTTGAACATCAAACAGCCCTGTATTCTCTATTAGAATGATGAACTATCATATCTATTAGAATGATGAACTGACATTCAGGAAGATTAATCGTTTGCCCATAAAGGTAGAATAGGGATTGAATTCTCCTTGTTGGGTCCCAAAACTCGTATTTTTTCTACCTCTTTATGCTGAAGTATGTCAGGTACATCCCACGTAGAGTCAACAGATTGGAAGATATATTAGTCTGTAAGAGGGCGTTAGGTGGACATCAGTTTCCTCCAAAATCTGTTAGTACTCAGGTCTGCAATCCTCACCACATTCCCCTAATACTACCGTTTATCATGACTTTATCCTTGAGATAGTGTATGGTGTAGCATAATCAATCAGAATTTTTCAATACGTCAGAACTCAGTGAGGAATAATACACAACTAATTTTGTCTACTCTGGATGTCAGAGTATTTATTGTCATGACAAATAGGGCTCATTTGACTTGAAGACACATAGATGGATATATACAGTAATAAATAATGGGAGAAAATACACAGACATGATCTATAAATAGGGTTTTAAACTTGGAATTTTTTGAAAGAAACAACAGTATCTGTAAAAATTAATAAATGCCTACTCCATAAAGAGAATTATGTACAGTTCATTATACATAAGTAGATGTATGTGTATTATATGTACATATTATATACATACATACACATATGTACATATAGGTACAATAAATTCTAAAAGATATACGAGGACTATATCAACCTTCAGATCATCCTGTCTATAGAACTAGTAACAATCCTAATTGGGTTGATCTAGGAAATAGATCAAATTCAAGTGGTGTTTTGATTTCACAACCTGGGGACCCTCCTCTGTGCCCCCACATTGTGTTGCCTTGTGCTGTCTTTTTTGCATGTCCACTTTTTTGGAGCCTTTACCAAATTCTTTATTGTTTGTCTATGTTTTACTAGCTCAAGTACAATCTTTAAGTAAAAAGTCTAATGGCCAATTTCCATTAAAGCCTTTCTGTGCTAGCCACCTGCCTTACTACTAATCATTTAGAATGGCTCTGTGATGTTATAGGTCCCTATCTCTCTAGTCTGAGCCCTCTATGTCAGTGGCATGTTGTTTTGGGTGGGTGTGTGTGTGTGTGCCCTTTCTGGACTAATGAGCGTTTTGTATTTTGGCCACAGGAGGAGCATCTTAAATACTTTTTGATGGGAAGAATGACTTGCTGCTTAGGATCTCAATGAAAGCATTGGCCATTCTGCAATATGGCATAATACTTCCTATTTGGAAACCATCGAATATCACCCTAGAATCTGTAATGAATGAGCATTGCTGTTAAATTACATCTTGCCCAATATTGCATAGATTGCCATAGAATTATGTATTTTACCTATCAATCTAGTTGAATTAAAAGGGTCTTAAGACTCTTGAGATTAAGTATTCTCCCCAAATCTGAATTTGGGGGGACAGCCCTGGATGAGGGAATAGAAGAAAAATATTTTCCCTTTACTCTTCTATTTGGTTTCCCCCTTTGACAAGGTCCTAAAATTTCCCCGTCCAAACTACTACATACCAGCTTCAGTAGAGAATAATCAGCACATCCACTGCTTTCAGCACCCAACTCTGACATGCGTTCATATGCTCTACAGTCTAAGACATTTTCTCATCTGGTTTTCTATTTTTTTACATGATCTTGTGCCATTCATATGATCTTGTAGCCATTTGGTTAATAATAAATTTGTTGGTTTTGGAACCAGGAACCTAAATAAATAAAAGCCAATTTTTGCTTTTCTATATGAAATGATTCCTAAATACACAGGACATGTTATTTCTCTTGTTTATTAAAAAAAATTATTAAATGCCTTTTCTGTAGCAAGTACAATGTTAAAAGTTTGAATACTGTTAGACAAGGGTCAGTCCCTATATTAAAGTTTGTTATTGTTTTGTTTCATTTTGCTTTGTTTCTTTAGGTACCTGGAAAAAGAGACAAATATACAAGAGCGGTACAGAGAGAAATGTAGTAATTGGGAGAGCACCAAATACCAAAGGAGATAACGTCTGCATTGAGATTTAAGTTTGCAGAGAGGTTATTCAGATGGAAAACCTCATATTTCATTCTCTTAAGCCAATCAATTACTGTTTCCATTAATAAAATTGCTGAATAGCATATGATATATAAATATATATAGCATATACACTATGCATCATATAAAATATAAATATATATTTGGTATGTATGTGTGTATACGTGTCAGGTATTTTATTTGGCAATGGAGAAATAAAGAGAAATAAGGTTTCTGATCTTAAGGAATCCATCATCTGGTCATTGCTATTTTCTTACATTTGAGCATTTCAAAATTGCATGGAAAATATGTTTGCAATCACAGATCTTCTTTGTAGGGCCTTATGTAACTTCCCCAGAATTACCAGGTAATGTAATTCAGGTAAGAATTGGCCAACCATCTAGAGGTGTTCAGGCCAAGCTACTCATCTATCCAGTTTGGTGACTCTAGTTGTGAATATAGTAGAATATTCCTCTATAATGAGGAAATTTCGAATGGTATGCCAGTGGAAAAAACTGACTCACATGCAACATTATAGAATGCTGTTTGGTGGAATGGTGCCAATGGAACCCAACAGGCAGTTTCTATTTACTAAATGAAGAACAAACGCCCCAGAGGTGTTACATATGAAAATTATGCCAACATAAGGTCCAAATTATATTATGTCTTCATTCTCTCAATAAGCCTAGGGCAAATCTCTTTGGCTGAAAGCAAGAATATTCCCCCTCTCCACACGTACGCGGCTTCTATATCTTATCCCATGAATTCCTAGATCCTGTCAGATATCAGCCTCTCTGATTGCAACACTGCTGAGTGGTGATTTCAAGCATCAACCATAAAGAAAAAAGAAGACAGAAAATGATAGAGTAACAACAAGGAAACAAATATGTATTAAAGCCATGCTCTTTACCAGGTGCCATGTTTTAAAGTTTCAACTCATGCATTATTTTATTTAATCTTCACAATAACATTACCCAGTAGGTCTTATTAGTTCCGTTTTACACATGAGAAAATTGAGGTTAAGAAATATTTAACAACTTGCCACAAACATTTTCCCATGGCTCAATTTTTCTTAGAAGTAAATGATGCCAATTGAGAGAAAAATCCTTTATAGTCCATTACTGTTTATATCACACCCATTTATTTAAAATCTTATCTTTCACATTAGTTTAAGGATGAGAGTAATATCTAATATTAAAATTTGTGGATAAAAATTGGGTCAGGGAGTATTAATTAAAAGATAAATCTAGAGCCAAGTAGAATTATGGAAACCCAATGGAGGGGTTAATTGTGGTAGTTTCATTGTAGAAGAAAATAAAGCTCTCAGACAGTTCAAAGGGAAGAGGAGTGAGACAAGAATTGTGGTAGGGTTGACAGATGATTTCAACAACCATTAGGGTCACTGTGGAAATGTTGAAAACACAGAAATTGGCGTGAGATTCTATTGATTAAAACAGTATCACAGCAATGACAGCAACAACTAACACTAACTGAGCACTTTCTCTCAATGATGTAGGAGTTGATTAGCCCCAAAGAAGGACTTGACCATGCTGATTTGAAGTCAACCAATGTACAAGACCACTTTAGGTTAAAGCAGGAAATATGCAAATTCACCATCAATTGTATTTACCACAAATGCTTAAAGCATAGCATGTGGTTTTCCAGTGGATGGAGGGCCAATAAGAGTAAATAGCCTGGGTTTCTGAATTGAGTGATCTAAGGAAAGGAGAAGTGGGTTCTGACTCCATTATTTCCCTTTTCTGAATCCAGCCTGCCTGTCTGCCACAGTCTCACGTAGTGGCTTGGAGCTAGTGGACATGACAGGCCAAACCTTCTCAGCTCCTATTGCCTCTCAATGTTTCGAGGTAGTGGAAAGAGCTCCAGGGCAGCACCTTGATGAGGCAGAAAGAGCCCATCCAAGGGGTCAAGCATTCCAGGATCTAGGTCTGATTCTGTATACTTAGCTATGTGTGACCTTGACCATGTCAAAAAAAAAATAGTTTTGGACGTTAATTTATTTATCCATATATATGGATTGAAAACGCTAAAGCCCTACACAAATGTGGGACAGTTGTTATGCTTTTCTGTCTTTGCAATTGAACTTACCAAGCCACTTATTTCAGCACTTATTTCATATTTGTTATAAATAGTTTCATGTGTGTTTTCCTGTGAAATCCCTCCACACACACACACACACACACACAGATATGCACGCTCACACACACACATATTATGAGATCAAAAATGAACTGTGTATCAGCCAAATTTCTTAAGTGTTTATTTAGCTGCTGTGTTCACTTATATGAAGAAATTGACAGAGCACAGAACATTTTGGACATTTGTTGAGTCTAAAACGTGAGTGTATAGATTGGATCCTTAGGATGTTCTTTTGTCATCTTGTAATCCTAAACTGTAAAAGCTGAAAAAGATTAACTTAGTCCCTTCATTTTTCCAATAATGGAATTGTGGACACAGAAAAACTACTCAAGACTCTTGATGAAACAAACTGGTACTATTTTGCTAAGTAATTAAATACTTACTTAGAAATTATTGCAATAAAATCACCCTAGTAATTGATAAGGATAAACACATTCCAGGTTTACTGAAATAAAAAGTTGCCTAAATAAAAAATAAAAAAACTAGTTTTCCTCCAATTTTCAAATAACACATTGTTGTACTAGGTACTTGGGAAAATAGGGGGGAAATGTAGAAGATAAAGACTATACCCTTAAAAGTATACAAGCCATTAAGGGAAACAAAAATTGAATTCCTACAATAAGTATACTTCCTTTAAAATAACATTTTAACAGTATAACAGTAAGAATTTTGGAATATCTAGAAAAGCATTGTAAATCTTTGTAAGATATAATCTCTTTGTAAGATATAATCAAAGATATAACCAAGTAGCTATAACCACTGTTAGCATGCAGATTGAATTAATTTTTTTATTTTTCTGTATCTGTAAAACAAATAAGAATTACAATCTAAACACAGCAATGTAAATACAGAGAAGGATTTACTTTTTCAATAATTGTTGCCAAACTTCACTTTTTAAAAATTTACCCCAAACTATATACAGCCTATCAGTGTGAACTTGCAGCAATTGAGGAAAAGGTGGTATGGATATGACCTGCCTTCTCTTTTCCTCACATCCTCTGTGCCTAGTCACCAGCTCAACATAAATGGCAGAGTGGGCACATGCAGAGGCGGGAAAAGAAGACTGCTCAGGCCAGTGAAGACCATCAATGGAGATTTGGAGTCACTTTACTCGGCCATGATCTTTTTGGGTGACCATTAAGTGATCTTGGGTGTGTATTCATTTTATATTGCTGGCATAACAAATTGCCAGAAATGTAATATCTTGAAACACCACCCATATCCACAGTTCTGTAGGCCTAAAGTCTGGTGGACTCCACTACATATTCTATTTAGGGTTGCACAAGGCTGAAATCAACATGTTGACCAGCCTGGCCCCTTATCCAAAGGCTCTTGAGGAGAATTGGTTTCTAGGCTCCTTCAGGTAGTTGGTAGAATTCAGGTCTCTATCTTCAAACTAACAATTCCAGGTCAAGTCCTTCTCCTGGTTTGAATCTCTGTGACTTGTGGCATCTCTCTAACTTCAGTCATGAAGTTATTTGCTTTTAAACCCCTTGTGATTACATTGGGCCCATCAGATAATCCCGGGTAATTTCCCAATTTTAATTTCCCATAATCTTATTACATCTGCAAAGTCTCTTTGGCCATGTTAGGTAATATAGCCAGATGTTCCAAAAATTAAGGTGTGGACATCTTTGAGGTGTCCTTCTGCATACTAGGATGCCAGCCACCCCTCTGTTGCCTTCTGATGCCAGGGATTGCTTGAGACAGCACTGCTGCATTGTCCCTCCACTCCCAGTGGATTTCCAGGAGTCCCTAAATGCAGGTTCATCTTTCCCCTGGACAGTCTTTTGGGATAGGTGGTCCGTTGCCGGTTCCATGATGTGGCCTAGACACCTGTTAAATTGATGTTGTTCCTGCCTCGCTCCATGGAGCTACAAGGCTAGAGTGGGCAATGAAGAGGAAACATCCGCTCTCTGACACGCCACATTGAGCAACTCCACAAGAAGGCTTTTCCTCAGAGATGCTCTTCCAATATGTTCCCTCGTTCCATAACCCCTTCTTCCCCACTCTAGCCATTTTTATCAATATAGGAAAGGGAAGTTGCTAGAATATTTGATGGAATGCCCCTCTTTGTAAGACATAACAGGCAGCTTTTTTACATACAAGTTTAACTTAGAACATAACATCCATTTGTGTATCCTCGGCTGTAAGCTGTCTCTGTAGTAATCCCCGCACCAGTCATCAAAGGGTAAGGCATTGAAGAAGAAAAACATGTGTAGACCTTTGTTACATACAAATTTAAAATCATACTTTTCATATAGTTCCATAACCTACTTATTACATAGTATGACATAACTGGCACTGTTTAAGTAATATATAAAATGATATTTAATAGATGCATGATATCCACATTGAACATATATAGTAATACATTGTTGTTGGAAAATTTTTAAAGAATGTTTTGATATTCAGGAAAATAAATAGTAATATATAATCAAGTGTTTCCACATGGACATGTCTTCCTCTCCTTTGGTGTCAAATGGGTAAAAAGAAGGCAATAGATCAGGTGGGCTCTAACCTCTGAAAACATGATTAGGGATTGTAGCCTATCCTCAAGCTTATTTCCTGAGCTCAAAACTGGGCAAAACAGGAATTCAAGTGTGAGATGAGAGTTTCGTTAGAACAGATGTCTAAGCTCTAACTATTGTTCCCTCTGAAACACCCTGAGTCTTTACAGAGAGGAGATAAGACGGCCTAAACGTGATTGTCAGGAGGCCCAGTACTGTTTTGCTGTTGAAAAAGTCTGACCATTACAAGTTGCAGTTCTTCCAGTTTGTATTTGAGAAGGGTTCTCAGTATGTTTCTTTCTTGGTTTCTTACTTAAAGGAAGTTCTTACCCCAAATTAGGTTAATAAGGTTCTTGCCTTATGGCGAGAATCTGCTTTCTATTATGAAAGTGCCAATATCTGAGAGACAAACCATCCTTTAGATCTTCTCTTTCTTAACCTTGTGCTGGCCAGTTGTTGTCATACTCTAAAATTCATCCATGTACTACTTCCTAGAGAAACCATCTCCTGGCCTTTTCATCTTAGTTAAATGCCTCTTCCATGTGTTCCCAGATCCCACTGTGTTTATCCATATGATAGCACTGGTATTACCACAATATAATCACCTGCATACCATCTTCTCTATTTGGGTATAGGCCTCTAAAGGCAAGGAGTTGTTAAAATCTCCTAACACCTGAAACCCACCTAAGGCCTGGATCATAGAGGAGGCTCAATAAACATTGGACGAGCAGATGGATGGACGGATGGATGGATGGATGGATGGATGGATGGATGGATGGATGAATGGAGGGATGGATGGTTTTACTAACATTGTATCACCACGGAGCAGCAATCAGACTAGATTCAGCTTTCAAGACTTAAATTTATATGTACTATGTTTATATAACTCTACCTTGACTAATCATCTATAACCAGAGCCAAGTTTATGTTGAATGTTTTGTTTCACATTGAACTCCATGGTGGTTTTATTTACTGAATATCACAACACTGATAACAACATTTCATATTGTACAGCTAAGGTCTGGTAGTCTCTTATGTTTGACTGTAATGGTCCACTCTTTCTCTCCTGTAAGATTCTGACTACTGAGAGCTATGAAATAACACCAAGGAAAGGAAGCAAAGCAGTGTTTGTACTCATTGTGTCACCTAAAGCCTGTCATACAAACAGCATGATTCACACTGGTCTTGTCCATACTGAAGGCCCAGGAGCACCCTATCTGTGGTTTGTAATTACCAGGACCTTACTATACACTCTGTAGGCACTGAGTGATTACTCTGTTTAACTGTTTCCTGATATATATCAAACCATGCTGTCATGTAAACCCTGTCACAAAACCGCACTCATGTTAAAGAAGTAAATACAGCAAATACATTCTTATCAATAGGGATGACAGTGATAAGCCCATCTAAAATGAACTGAGCAGCTGGCATACCTCCCAAACAACTCTTGAGTGTGCTTTCATCTTATAATTGTGGTACTGGTTACTCCTTCTTTTCACCTACTACAGTGCATTGTACCTATCTCTTTAATAGTATCTACGACTGTGTAAGCCTCTGAGGGGATGGGACTATGTTTACCTCTGCACACACAGTGCCTGGCATAGTATGGTTGTCCAAGAAGTAGTTATGGGAAGAGTGAGTGAATAAGTAAGTGAAATAACATATTGATCCTCTTTGAGTCAAATGTTACGTATAATTGTAATTATTTTTCTGAGTAGAAATGAACTTTGTCAATCGTCTTTCACACATTCTATCTTATGGTGAAAAGCATGCATTGATGGGGCTACAGGATAGGATTGTGGGATAAGTGCATTCTCTGGCTTTGGATTAGAACAAAATTAACTGGCTTACTGTCATCAGACCCAGGATATTGGCCCCCTGAGGAGTATTTTTTTTACTTGTTTCTTTTAATTCTGACTGATCAGTTTTGTAAAGATATTTATCCATTTGGATTTAGATTTAAAATGTAGAAATATAATACTATCAAAGGAGAAATTTGTAATGTCCCTAGGATACAGGATGGGATGCAAAGGGAAGTTTGGAGGATCAAAGTAGTTAAATAGAATTCATATTAAGAAGAGAAATCTGGCCTTTGATTTCTTAGCCACAAAAGCATCACTTGAAAAAGCAGCAATAAACAAGAGATGACACAGAATCACAAGACACATATGTTTTAAATTGGAGAAAAGCAAATCAGAAGCCAACATTTTTTTTTGCTGGAATTGATTTGAGAAACAGTTTTCTGTACAGCTCTACAAATAGTATTTCATAAATCCTGGGTGTTTTATCCTTTTTCTAAACACTCTTGGGTTTGACATCATTTGTTTCAGTTTTCTGAGACCCTTAGTGGTTATGCAGCTTCACTATTCAGATAGACTCTTCCCATAGCTACATAACAAATTGCTTCCACCCTCAGCATTCTACAGTTCCAAATCCAGTTGGCTGATATCACTCATAATCTTATTTGATATCTTTGTAGATTTTAACACTATTTACCAAAAATTCCTTGAGACTACTTCTTATCTTGGTTTCTAGGATATGATTCTCTTTTGGTTCTCTTCCTTCTTTTTGCCTTATCCTTAGGCATCTTTATGGAGTCCTTTCCCATTTTCCTTTAATGGTAGAGTTCACTGGTGTTCAATCTTAATTGTCTTTTCAGATTAAAAACTATCTCTGGAGAAGATGATGTCAGCAAGATGGCAGAATAGAAAAATCCAGGTCCTGTTTCCACCACAGAAACATCAAGTAAACAACAAAGGAATGTCTTAATAGCCTTGTGAGAGCTCTGGAAATCAGTCAAGAGTCTGCAGCAACCAAGAAAATGTCCAACCAAGCAAAAGCCACACTCAAAATGGTAGAAAATTTCATGGCATTTTTCCTAGCCTTTGCCCTACTCTCTCCCTCATCACAGTGTAGTGGGGTTGAAAGGAAGTGATCCAATTCCTGTCTCCTCCCTTGAAACGGGATGAAAAAAAAAAAAAGCCAGACATGTTTACAATGTCTATCTTGTCTGTCTGGAGGCTGCCGGCAGGACTGGTTTCTCTCTTTCCTAACTTGGAACTCAGGCAAGAATGTAGGCATAGTTTGGACATTAGATTGAAAGCCACTGAAAAGAGTAGCAACAACCTCAGCCTGTGAGCGATACAAGCAGATGAAAATGCACAGGTGACTGTGGACAAGAGATAATGAGAAGAGAAATACAGTAAAACATCTAAGACTTTGAGAAGGATGAGACAGAGAAATTAAGACATGTTAAAATCAGCTCTTCGTATAGGAGAATTGGAGGGAAAGCACACGCACAAATAGAGAGAACATGAATGCTCAGAAAAGGTCTGAGAAGACGTTCAGCCTTCATGCTAGGCTGATTGGTGAAGGTCTTTTTCTGCACAAAGTCAGTCTGCAAAGACAAGAAGAGGTGACTATTTTTTCAAATGCCCAATTCCAACAAAAGATCCAGACATACAAACAAATAAGGAAACATGCTCAAAAGAACAAAACAACCTCTAGAAATGTACCCTAAAGAAACACAGACTTCAGAAAAATTAGACAAAGAATTTAAAACAATTGTCTTAAATATGCTCAATGACCTAGAGAAAAGGACAGAGAACTAAAAGAAATCGGAAAATATTGTAGGAACAAAATGAGAATATCAAAAAAGAGGAATTACAAAAAAACCAGATTTGTAGATCTAAGAAATAAATACAAGAACTGAATTTAAAAATTAACTAGAGGGAATCAACAGAGGAAAAGAATTTATAAAGATGAAGACAGGTTATTTGAAATTATCAATTCTGAGTAACAAAAAGAAAAAGCTGAATAAAAGATAAACTAGCCTAATGGACTCGTTAGTAATGGGGCACCATTAACCTAATGAATTATAAGAATCCTGGAAAAAGAAGAAAAGATAAAAGAAAGAGAGCTCATTTGAAGACATGATGGCTGAACACTTCCCAAATTTGAGAAAAGACATGGACATATAAATTCAAGAAGCTCAGCAAACACCAAATAAGATTAACCTAAACACAACACAGCAAGACACATTGTGTTCAAACTACTGAAAGTCAAAGACATAAAGAATTTTGAAAATCTCAAGAAAAATAATTACTCATTACAAATGAGAAATCTTCAATAAGATTGTCAGCAGGCTTCTCAATAGAAAACTTTCAGTTCAGAAGACAGTAGGATATATTTAAAGTGTTGACAGGAAAAAAAACTGTAAAGAAAATTCAGTGCTATTCCTATCAAGCTAACAATGACATTCTTCACAAAACTAGAAAAAGACTATTTTAAAATTCATAAGGCACCAACAAAGAGCCCGAATAGCCAACGCAATGCTAAGCAAAAATAGCAAAGACAAAAGTATCGCATCACCTGACTTCAAACTATACTACAAGGCTACAGTAACCAAAGTACTATGGTACTGGTACAAAAACAGAGCAGAAACATGGACCAATGGAACCGAATAGAGAACCCAGAAATAAGGCCGCATACCTACAACCATCTGATCTTCAACAAAGCTAACAAAAACAAGCAATGGGGAAAGGACTTCCTGTTCAATAAATAGTGCTGGAATAACTGGCTAGTCATATGCAGAAGATTGAAACTGGACCTCTTCCTTACTCTACGTACAAAAGTCAACTCAAGATGGATTAAAAACTTAAATGGAAAACCCAAAACTATGAAAGGCAACCTAGGCAATATCATCCTGAACATAGAAATTGGCAAAGATTTCATGAAAAAGACACCAAAAGCCATCATAACAAAGGCAAAAATTGACAAATATGATGTAGTTAAACTAAAAAGCTTCTGCACAGTGAAAGAAACTATCAACATTGTCACCTACAGAATGGGAAAAAATATCTGCAAACTATGCATCTGACAAAGGCCTGATATCAAGCATCTACAAGGAGTTTAAATAAATTTACAAGAAAAAAATAACAACTCCATTAAAAAGTGGGCAAAGGATATGAACAGACACTTTTCTAAAGAAGACATACATGCAGCCAACCAGCATATGAAAAAAAACCCAATATCACTGATCATTAGAGAAATGCAGATCAAAACCATAATCAGATACCATCTCACATCAGTCAGAATGGCTATTGTTAAAAAGTCAAAAAATAACAGATGCTAGCAAGAGTGCAGAGAAAAGGGAACACTTATACACTGTTGGTGGGAGTGTCAGTTAGTTCAACCATTGTGAAAAGCAGTATGGTGATTCCTCAAAGTGCTGAAAACAGAACTACCACTCAACCCAGCAATACCATTACTGAGTATATACCCAGAGGAATATGAATCATTCTACTACAAAGACGCATGAATATGAATGTTAATTGCAGCACTGTTCACAATAGCAAAGACATGGAATCAACCTAAATGCCCACCAGTGCCAGGTTGGATAAAGAAAATATGGTATATCTAAGCCATGGAGTACTATGCAGACATAAAAGGAATGAGATCATATCTTTTGCAGGAACATGGATAAATCCATTATCCTTAGCAAAGTAATGCAGGAACAGAAAACCAAATACTGCATGTACTCAGTAATAAACAGTAGCTAAATGATGAGAACTCATGAACACAAAGAAAGGAAAAAACAGGCACTGGGGCCTCCTTGAGGGTGGAGGATGAGAGAAGGGAGAGGATCAGAAAAAATAACTCTTTGGTACTAGGCTTAGTACCCAAATGACAAAATAAACTGTACAACAAACCCCCATAACAAAACATTTGTTTCCTATATAACAAATCTGCACGTGTACCCTAGCCCTCAAATAAAAGTTACAAAAAAATACTTTTATAATAAAGAGAGCTTCTCAGAGAAGAAAAAACCTGTAAAAACAGAATTTTGTGTCCTTTAACATTCAAGGAGATATGGCCGGGCGCGGTGGCTCACGCCTGTAATCTCAGGACTTTGGAAGGCCGAGGCGGGAGGATCACGAGGTAAGGAGATCGAGACCATCCTGGCTAACACAGTGAAACACCGTCTTTACTAAAAATACAAAAAAAAAATTTAGCTGGGCATGTTGGCGGGCACCTGTAGTCCCAGCTACTCGGGAGGCTGAGGCAGGAGAATGGCGTGAACCCCGGAGGCAGAGCTTGCAGTGAACTGAGATTGCGCCACTGCACTCCAGCCTGGGCGACAGAGAGAGACTACGTCTCAAAAAAAAAAACAAAACCAAAAAACAAAAACATTAAAGGAGATATATAAATATATTAAATTATCACATGTACCCCAAAACTGTGTACATTTATTACATATTGATAATAAATAAATGAATTATGAGAGAGAAATTAAGACATTCCCAGATTTTACAAAAAGCCAAGAGAATTCATTACCACTAGACCTTCCCTACATAAAATGCTAAAGGGAGACCTTCAAGTTGAAATGAAAGGATGCTGGGAAATAACTCAAAGCCATGTGAAAATATAAAATTTTTCTGGTAAATGTAAACATAGGGGCAAATATCAAAGCTTATAATGTTGGTTTTAAACTCCACTTTTAATGATTTAATAAAATCGAAAAAGACAAAAGCACAAAAAATAATTATAAATTTATGCTAATGAGTACACGAAATGTAAAGATGTAATTTGTGACGTGAATAACATAAAATAGAGGAGGATGGAACTGTAAAGAACCAGAGTTTTGTACATAAGCAAAGTTAAGTCATTATCAGTTTTAAATAGATCGTTGGAACTTTGGGATGTTTCATGTAATCCCCATTAAACACAAAGAAGATATTTATAGCATATATGCAAGGAGAATTGAGAAGAGAACCAAAATGTCACTGAAACTGGGCCCCAAAGAGTTAAAGAAATCAATAACTATCAAAAATGCTTGAATTTGCATCTGGATACATGAGAAGAAAAAGCAACTTGCTGAAAAGCTAAACTCCTTTCACTTATAAGATAACACAATCGATAAAAATCAATGAAAACCAATATAGCTGGCTAAAATTTACACAAGACAAGCTTACTAATGTCACAGTCTAAATTTCCACCACATATTTTATACTAACTCCACCTAAATTTACCCATGAAATCAATAAAAAGACATTAAAAACTACACATGCCAAAAGATTTTCCAGACCTTACCTTTCCTTCCACCAATCACCTGCTAATCTCAAAATCCACCCCCTAAAACTTTTCTAATAAAATTATTGTCTTAAAGGCAACACGGAGAGACAAATTTAAACTGGACTTCTGTCTCCTTCAAAGTCAACTAATAGAAAAGGTTTTTTTCCCTCAAAAACCCAGTGTCTTAATATTAACTTCTAACACATCGGGCAGTAAGCCCCAGTAGCATCACCACAAAAAACAAAGACAAAAACGAAATGAACAACAAATAAAAACCAACTAAACACAAAAGAAGGCAGTAAGGAAGGAAATGAGGGGCAAAAAAATTAAAAAGCTATAAGATAACAGAAAACAAATAACAAAATGTCAATAGCAAGTTCTTTCCTATCAGTAATTACTAAGTAAATGGCCCAAACCCTCTGATCAAAACACATATATTGGCAGAATGGGTAATATAACAAGATCCAAGTATACACTGTATGCAGGAGACTCAGTGTAACTCTGTAGGACACACATATGTTAAAAGTGAAAAAATGGAAAAATATATTCTAAGCAAATAGTAAGAAGAACAAAGGTGGTTATACTAACATTAGACAAAACAGACTTTAAGCTAAAAACCATTCAATAAACAAAGAAGAACATTATATACTGATAGGAGGGTTAATTTACTAAACATATATAACAATTATAAATAAATACGCATCATACATCAGAGCTCTTAAATATATAAGGCAAACAATGACAGAATTGTAGGGAGAAATACATAGCTGAACAATAATAGCAGAAAACTTCAATATCTCATTTTTAATCATCGATAGAATAACTGGATAGAAGATTAATAAGAAAATAGAGGATTTGAACAACACTATACACTGATTGAACCTAACAGACACATACAAAGCATTCTACCCAAAAATAGCAGAATATACATTTTTCTCAAGTGCACATGGAACATTATCCAGGATAGGTAAAAAGGCCACAAAACAAGACTTAATAAATTTTAAAAGTTTGGAAAGCTGAAAGATTGACAAATATGTGGAAATTACACAACACACTCTAAAACAATCAATGGATCGAATAAAAAATCAAAAGGGAAATAGCCAAAACAATATTGAGATAAAGAATGAATCTGAAAGCATTACACTGGTTAATTTCAAATTATATTGCAAAGCTATAGTAATAAAAACATATGATACTTGCATAAAAACAGGTATATAAGCCAATGGAAAAGAATAGAGAAAGCAATTGATCAATAAATGGGAATTCACACATTTACAGTCAATTTATCTTTAACAAAGGCCATGTTGTGGGGAAAGAATAGACATTCCAATAATGATATTGGAAAAACAACATATTCACATGTAGAAGGATGAAACGACACTTATCTCACACCATATTAAAAAACTCAAAGTGGATTAAAGATGTAAACATGAGACCTAAAACTGTAAAACTAGTAAAATAAAATGTAAAACTCAGTGGAACAATATGGCTGGCTAGGGGCAGCCAGGAGGAACATCTCCCATTGAGGCACTGGGATGTCAGGAAGACTAGCACACCCTGAGCAGATCTTTGGAGGGAAGGCATTGATAGTGAGTACAGGAAGAATAAAGACACTGGACTGAAAGAGGAGAAAGCTGAGAACCTCACACAGGTTGCCAAGCGTAGGGACTGTTCCTGGTCCCCAGCAACTCCTGGGAAGGGGTGAGTTGAACAGACAAGGAGTGGTCCACTCTCGCCAAAGATTTCTGGAATCTATCAGAAGGAGACGCTATGATTCCCATGGACATGAACTGGCAAAGATACCTGCTTAGAAAGGTGGCAGGGACTGCTGATGGCATGAATGCACCCCACCCTCCCATGCTTGCTTCGCCATCATTGTCCTTGGAGCATTGACGGGTATGGATCCTGCCAGCCCTGAGCCCTCACTACTGCCCCAGTGCTACACCAACATTGCCACTAAAGTGAAACTAGGCACATTAAACAGCAGACCTGCCCCCCCTACTCTAACACCACTGCTTGCATACTTCCACCACTGCTGCTGAGAACACACACTGAGGCCAGCACCCTGGAGGTCGAGACCAGCCTGGCCAACATGGAGAAACCCCATCTCTACTAAAAATACAATAATTAGCAAGGCATGGTTGCCACCTAATAATCCCAGCTACTTGGAAGACTGAAGCATGAGGATCACTTGAACCTGGGAAGTGGAGGTTGCAGTGAGCTGAGATTGTGCCACTGTACTCCAGCCTGAATGACAGAGCAAGACTCTGTCTCAAAAATAAAAATAAAATAAAAAGTTAAAAAAAAAAAAAAAAACAGATGCTGGTGAGGTTGTGGAGAAAAGAGAACACTCACACACTGTTTTGGGGATTGTAAATCAGTTCAATCATTGTGAAAACCAGTGTGGCAATTTCTCAAAGAGCTAAAAGCAGAACTACCATTCAATCCAGCAATCCCATTCTTGGATATATACCCAGAGGTATGTAAATCATTCTACCATAAAGACATATACATACGTTTGTTCATTGCAGCACTATTCACAATAGCAAGACATGGAATCAACCAAAATGTCCATCAGTGCCAAATTGGGTAAAGAAAATGTGGTACATATACACCATGGAATACTATGCACACATAATAAAAAATGAAATCATGTCTATTGCAGGAATATGGATGGAGATGGAGGCCATTACCCTTAGCACAGAGAGCTTATGCACTCATTTTGCAGGTGAAAAAACTGGGACACAAAGAAATGAAGTAGTTTTCCCAACATTAAACCACTAGCTAGCAGCAAAGCAGAATTTAAATCCCAGTAGTCAGGACTCAGCCTGTATTTTTAACTTCTAAACTAAACTACCTCAATTTGTAGTTTCATTTATTTAAAAAAAAAAAAAGAAAGAAAGAAACTGTACTGGTGAACCAAATAATTCTTGCTATTTACTAGTCAACAGATTGATAATAAAATAGAGATTATAACTTAGGGATTATTTTCCTGCTTGCTTTGAATCTCGTATCTTCTTTAAGAAAATTGATTCCATGGCCAAAGACAATCTTGATTTTCCCAATTATAATGTTAAGTCAGGTGAGAGAGTGTAGAAGAAACCATATAATTTTGTATTTATTGTAAAAGAAAAATTCATAAAAACATGCCAAGATTTTTAAATTACAACACTGAGGTGAGAAGAGGATTTAGTTTTCTTACACTAACACCAATCAATCGACTCCAGCCACTAACTCCACAGTGGCTTTCTGGGAGCACTATGTTAAGAAGGTTTCTAAAACCATGTTTTACTACAAATGATTACAAAGAAAGTTCAATTTTCAAATTATGTAGGAGACTGTAAACAGCTGTCTGGCTTCCCTCAGGTTTTCTTCCTCCCCTATACAAAAGGCCTTTCATACAGCTGGAGAGGTATCTTTATTCTTTCCAGTCAGCACCCCACCATGAAGAGATTTAAACTCAGCAAAGCATCTAAGAATAAAACTCAAGGTGGTCCATCTTAAAGAAAGTAGCCCAACATAGCTTGAGTTCCTACTGGGGGCCACAGCATAGGCTTTCACTTAATTCACACAAATACTTTAACGAAATGACAGCAAGTTTATCCATTTTGCACAAAAGGAAACTGGGATACATAGAGATCAAGTGTCCTGCCAAGTTCACAGAAATGCCAAAAGGTAGAACTGAGATTTGAACCCTGGTCTGCCCTATGAACAAAGACCATGCTCTTTCTGGTACGGAAGCCACTATGACACCATGCAGTACAGAGGGGGATTCACAGGTGAAGGACCAACTAGCATATGGTATTAGAGCAATATATTTGGCTCTAAATTATCTGGCAGACATGGAAAAAGAGAAGCAAACATGATAGGTGATAAAGTGTTTATTTTCTAATTTCATAAAAAGGCATAAAAAACATTTCCAGGAATTATGTATATCTGTGAGTGACATGCAAATAGTATCTGATAGTATCTTCTAGTATGGTTTTATGTAAGAGTTAAAAATCAAAATGTACCAAATGACCCTATATAAAGGCAGAAGAATAATCTATAGAAATGTCAGATGAAAGCCATTTCTGTAAAACATAATGATAACAGGGCCTGGCCAATTTAATTCTTGGGGTAAAAATGAAAGAATGCACACTTTAATACAAGCCAGAAAGTTGGAAGGCCTCCCCTGTGACAACAAGCTGTTGTAGGTCATTTCTCACTCACCATAGGCAGTACCTGATGCGTGAGTGAGAAATGTAAAAGAGGGAGAATTTTTACTCATCTTCTTGCCATCTGAAAGACAATGAGAAGGAAAAGCATATATTGATAATGTAGACTAGTAGTCATATCTAACTTTTATTCAGTGCTGCATTTCTCAGTACACATCAAAAGTGAATCAGCTACATTCCTTTGAGGCTAGACTTCGAGCTAATTCAATATTTTATTACAGCTACTACCTCTAGAGAAACCAACCAGTTGAGCTCTAATTCCTCTTGGGGAGGCATAAGTATGGCTGCCAAAGCCACAGATTTTCTAATTGGCTTTAATGTTTTTCTGTGAGCAAAATTAGCTCAAATGGAAAAAAGCAACTAAAAAAAGAAGTAAAGACAATTTCCAAGCACTCACAAGCCTGAGCAGATAAATTTCACACCAATTACAGGAACTGAAATTGTTTTTATTCCTGTTTTTAACTACAAGAAGTATTTTTCCAAAATTTTTTCTTTCTCTGAGTGACTGATGAGATACCCAATTTCCAGAATTGTGACCAGACTTAAAGTAAGCTGATTCAGGGTGCTACTGAGTCCAAATGGGAACTGCTCTATGAACCACAAAGTCAAGCCTTCATGAATCATTAGTACCAGCTCTAGCAAATATGTGACACCAGCCACTCTTTGCAATACACAATCTAAGACATCTACCCTCTATCACACCCACAAGAGCCCCATTCCTATATTTATTAACAGAAAATAAATTATTTAAGTTTAGATGCTTTAGGGAATAAGAGGTTCACCCAGGAAACCACTGTAAGCAGTAGGCAGTAAAACAGAAAGTTAGGAGAAAAGTCACCCTTTTCTAAAACATATGGTGTTTGCCATGTGATGAGATAGCATGCCAACAGATTAACTGCTGCCATATGTATCTATACAGATAACTCAGCTACAGATTTTCTCAAGTTTTTTAAGAAAATGACCAGTCTTTCTTCGTAAAGGAAACTAATGTCTGTGCTCTCAGAAGAGCATGGACTTGAAATATTTGGGAGCAGAGGAAGGATGTGTTCTGTCAACCAAGAATTACTTATTGAGCACCAATTTTAAACTCGACAGTGGCACAAGAAGTTTGTAATCAAATTAGAGAAACATAACTCCGAGAAGCACCATTTCCAGAACATGTCTCTGAGCTTTGGCATGACCTATTACTCTTTCCTTCTTTAAACACTCTTTGGTTTCTCTGTCCTACTTTCCACTTCTCTGTTCCATCCTCTTTAGTCTTTATGGTGAGCTCCTCTTTCCTCGTTCATTCCTAAAAGATTGATATTCATGGACATCTGATCCATGGTCTTTTTCTCTTGTCGTGTGACCCCTCCTGATGTACATATCCAACTTCTACTGATCATGATTATTTGGAAATTCGATTACTCAGCATGTCCAAACTGGAATTCATTAGATACCCATTTAAACTAATTTCTTCTTTTTGATTCCTTATCCTAATGAATCCATCACTCCACCTGCTAATCAATTCAGTACCCCTCTATGTCTCTTTCTGCCTCACTGCCTCTTCCCTCATCATCTAAATCTTGAATAACTCTTGAATCCATCCATTTTTCTCTGGTCCCTCTGTCATTACTCAAGTTGCAACATCAATAATCTCTACTCTTGCTTTCTCCAATTCATTCTCTACCATTATTTTTCTGAAAGAAGGAGAGGAGGGAAGAGAAAGAGGGATGAAGAGAAGGGAGGAAGAAAGAAACTGCTTATAATAGTCCCCCCATGAAACTCTTTTTATGGATTTTCACTGCCTTTGGATAAATTCTGATTCCTTAGTCTGGCTGCAAAGACTTTTCCTCATCTCTTGCCACTCTCTTTATCTATCTTTAAAAGAGTTTTTTCCCACTTTGCAAAAAGTGTATTTGGGAAGAGTAACAGACCAAACAACTGTTAGCATGCTGACAGAGATATTTGAGATAATAATGTCAAATATTCAGTTGATACATATACTGAGCTGTCCTGAAGTCTCCTCTCATTAACTCTCAAACTTTGACTAAAACTCTGATGCAAATATATTTTGTAAACAGTCCTGGGACAGAGTGGTGTGGGGGAGATGGCAAGGAACAAAACAAATAGTATTTTATGCCAAAAATAATACGAACATAGAAAAAAGACAGGCATAGTCAGACTCAGGTTCAGAGTAAGGAAGTTTGCTGCAGTACTAAATGACCAGCGGAATATAGATTTGTCCACTTCCCCTCACTCCCAAAGACTTTTTGATCATGGGAACCACAGCCAACTTCCTACGGCTCCTGGGATAGGGACTGAACCAGTCCAATCAATTATCAAGCAGAAAGTAAATGATGAGAGCTGGAGAACTTGGAGCATTTGAATTGTGTCAGTACTCATCTCATATGCCACTGTTTCCTATTTATAAGCAAGTACAAGGCATGATTAAGTCTGTGGTCTTGTGGGCTCTGGAGTCATAGTGCTGGTATTCAAACTTGGCATCTGCCATTTACTGCTTGTGTGGCAAGACAACTCAGCACATAACTTCTATGTACCTTAACGTTGTCATCATTTAAACTGGAGAAAATAACAACACTTATCTTAATCGGGTTAATGTGAGGACTATAGTACACATGTCATATGCTTTGAACAGTGACTGGCACTGTTGATTGTTGATGACTGTCTTGTTTACTGAGATATCCTTAAAGCCTAGGACATAGTAGATGCTCTGTAATTATGGGTTGAGTTCATTAATGAGAGAGTAAATTGTGTATCATTTCTTCTGCCTAATCCATTCTTTCATCTCCTTCCCTACCTAAGAGAACTCTTCCCCATCTTTTGTTTTGTTTTGGGCCACAGGTACATCATTCTCAATCCATGAAAAGCCCTATTTCTCTCTCTCCTTTTTTAAAATCTCGATTCCCCATTTCTATCTCCTTTATCCCCATAAGGACTCACTCTAACATGTCTAATATGCGTCCATGTCCATGTCCATGTCCATGTCCATGTGTGTGTGTGTGTGTGTGTGTGTGTGTGCGCGCGCACCCAGGCATGTGCATATATGTATATCCTTCAAAAATACAGATCTAAATTTTATATTTCTATATTAATATTTTTACGGTAATATATAAATATATTACAAGTATGACAAATGTATACATATTTGAAAAATACGGCACTGATTTGGATATTTATGTAATTTTATTTACATAAATTCCACCTGAATTAATCTCTTGTCTATACCGAGGGGAAAACACACAATACCTCCCAGATGAGCAAATTTATAAGACTTTGGCAGAACGTTAAATTTGCAATTACAAAGGCAAGAAGAGGTTTTCTGCAAAGGTGTTCAGAAGACATAAAGGGTGTAGCCATTGTATCAGCCTGTGGGGATATAAGGAATGGAAGTATGCTTAACCAAGGGGCCTGAGGTTCTAAAGAATGTGTGGATTTACACTTAGACACAAAATGTTTAGCTGGAACTATTAAACATTGCTCTATTCAGTGCTGGCAAAGGGGGGCTAAATAGCACGAAGGGCAAAGGTTGCTGAGAAAACAAAAGTCATTTTCCTAGGTATTGCACTGAAACCCAAAAAGTCTCAGACCAGGACCTGACCAGATCTACTATGAGCGGTAGGTTCCCAGCAGGAAAATAACTGGGAAGCGCCCCCCTCATTATTATTGCCTAGAGTTTTGTGGGCTCAAAATTATTTCAATTGCACAAAATCTATTTGAGGTAGGGTCAGCTTGGACAGATTGCTTCTTGATTTTCTATTCCTGTGGTACAAAGACTTTCAGGCCCTACTCTACTACTTCCTCTTTTTGTTTCTCAGGAAGAACTTTAGGAGTCTACAGGCCCATTTATTCCTCAAGTAGAACTTTTTGTCAACCACACTTACCTCTTTGAAATGTTTACATCAGCTCATAAGGATGCTGCTATGGGTGTTCCTTTATGGGCTGGCATTCATTTATATCCCACATCCAGGGCTGGATGATCATCATTTTCAAATTTGGCTCTATTAATTTTACTAGTTTCTCTTTAAAGAATGATCTGCCACCAGTTTGGGATTTATAAAATATTGCATTTAGAGTCAGCATTTGAAGGTAGAAATCAACGATATCATGGGCTTCTGGCCTTTTAGAAAAAAATAGCAAACTCCCTGGGAGACTTATTATTTTAAAAAATCACAGACAAAGAATAGAGGTTTATGCTTAAAATTGAAATATTGATTCCATGAGTCACAAAATTTTCTATACACTGAACTCCCATGACTACAATTTACCCATGTAACAAATCTTCACATGTACCCCTTGAACCAAAATAAAAGTTGGAAAGAAAAAACACTGAAATATTTGGCCTTAAATATTTTCAAATATTCTAATATGACTGGAAATCCCTGAAAAGAAATATGACTAACAGATAGGCCCGGGAAGAATATGGCTCCAGAGCAGTGCTGTGCCTCAGTGAGAGGCATTTTAGAACTGGGTTTCCTACACTAAGGAGAATCATGAAGAGAGAAATATAATTTATTTGAGAGTGGAGGGGAGCAGGGAAGAGGCTTCTAGCAGGCCCAGGAGGAGAGTCAGGAAAGAAGAGAAAACAAAATTTCTAATGGCAGGGCCAAACCAGCTGTGTCATATGAGTTTGAGCTTGTAACTTAGCATCTATGGGTGTAACTTGCCCATCTTATCCTCTCATGCTATTAAGAATTTGCAGAAACTCTACTTCTTGGAATATGGTAAAAGAAAAAGGCTATTGCTGAAAAAAAAAAATGGAGAAGGATCATGACTTAAAGAGAAACTGCCTCCTTTTATTTTTTTTTCCTCATAAATCAATTCTTTTTTTTTATTATTATACTTTAAGTTCTAGGGTATATGTGCATAACGTGCAGGTTTGTTACATATGTATACTTGTGCCATGTTGCTGTGCTGCACCCATCAACTCGTCAGCACCCATCAACTCGTCATTTACATCAGGTATAACTCCCAATGCAATCCCTCCCCCCTACACCCTCCCCATGATAGGCCCCGGTGTGTGATATTCCCCTTCCCGAGTCCAAGTGATCTCATTGTTCAGTTCCCACCTATGAGTGAGAACATGCGGTGTTTGGTTTTCTGTTCTTGTGATAGTTTGCTAAGAATGATGGTTTCCAGCTGCATCCACGTCCCTACAAAGGACACAAACTCATCCTTTTTTATGGCTGCATAGTATTCCATGGTGTAGATGTGCCACATTTTCTTAATCCAATCTGTCACTGATGGACATTTGGGTTGATTCCAAGTCTTTGCTATTGTGAATAGTGCCGCAATAAACATACGTGTGCATGTGTCTTTATAGCAGCATGATTTATAATCCTTTGGGTATATACCCAGTAATGGGATGGCTGGGTCATATGGTACATCTAGTTCTAGATCCTTGAGGAATCGCCATACTGTTTTCCATAATGGTTGAACTAGTTTACAATCCCACCAACAGTGTAAAAGTGTTCCTATTTCTCCACATCCTCTCCAGCACCTGTTGTTTCCTGACTTTTTAATGATTGCCATTCTAACTGGTGTGAGATGGTATCTCATTGTGGTTTTGATTTGCATTTCTCTGATGGCCAGTGATGATGAGCATTTTTTCATGTGTCTGTTGGCTGTATGAATGTCTTCTTTTGAGAAATGTCTGTTCATATCCTTTGCCCACTTTTTGATGGGGTTGTTTGTTTTTTTCTTGTAAATTTGTTTGAGTTCTTTGTAGGTTCTGGATATTAGCCCTTTGTCAGATGAGTAGATTGCAAAAATTTTCTCCCATTCTGTAGGTTGCCTGTTCACTCTGATGGTAGTTTCTTTTGCTGTGCAGAAGCTCTTTAGTTTAATGAGATCCCATTTGTCAATTTTGGCTTTTGCTGCCATTGCTTTTGGTGTTTTAGACATGAAGTCTTTGCCCATGCCTATGTCCTGAATGGTACTACCTAGGTTTTCCTCTAGGATTTTTATGGTATTAGGTCTAACATTTAAGTCTCTAATCCATCTTGAATTAATTTTCGTATAAGGAATAAGGAAAGGATCCAGTTTCAGCTTTCTACTTATGACTAGCCAATTTTCCCAGCACCATTTATTAAATAGGGAATCCTTTCCCCATTTCTTGTTTCTCTCAGGTTTGTCAAAGACCAGATGGCTGTAGATGTGTGGTATTATTTCTGAGGACTCTGTTCTGTTCCATTGGTCTATATCTCTGTTTTGGTACCAGTACCATGCTGTTTTGGTTACTGTAGCCTTGTAGTATAGTTTGAAGTCAGGTAGCGTGATGCCTCCAGCTTTGTTCTTTTGACTTAGGATTGTCTTGGAGATGCGGGCTCTTTTTTGGTTCCATATGAACTTTAAAGCAGTTTTTTCCAATTCTGTGAAGAAACTCATTGGTAGCTTGATGGGGATGGTATTGAATCTATAAATTACCTTGGGCAGTATGGCCATTTTCATGATATTGATTCTTCCTATCCATGAGCATGGTATGTTCTTCCATTTTTTTGTATCCTCTTTGATTTCACTGAGCAGTGGTTTGTAGTTCTCCTTGAAGAGGTCCTTTACATCCCTTGTAAGTTGGATTCCTAGGTATTTGATTCTCTTTGAAGCAATTGTGAATGGAAGTTCATTCCTGATTTGGCTCTCTGTTTGTCTGTTACTGGTGTATAAGAATGCTTGTGATTTTTGCACATTGATTTCGTATCCTGAGACTTTGCTGAAGTTGCTTATCAGCTTAAGGAGATTTTGGGCTGAGACGATGGGGTTTTCTAAATATACAATCATGTCATCTGCAAACAGGGACAATTTGACTTCTTCTTTTCCTAACTGAATACTCTTGAATTCTTTCTCTTGCCTGATTGCCCTAGCCAGAACTTCCAACACTATGTTGAATAGGAGTGGTGAGAGAGGGCATCCCTGTCTTGTGCCAGTTTTCAAAGGGAATTTTTCCAGTTTTTGCCCATTCAGTATGATATTGGCTGTGGGTTTGTCATAAATAGCTCTTATGATTTTGAGGTACATTCCATCAATACCGAATTTATTGAGCGTTTTTAGCATGAAGGGCTGTTGAATTTTGTCAAAAGCCTTTTCTGCATCTATTGAGATAATCATGTGGTTCTTGACTTTGGTTCTGTTTATATGCTGGATTATGTTTATTGATTTGCAAATGTTGAACCAGCCTTGCATCCCAGGGATGAAGCCCACTTAATCATGGTGGATAAGCTTTTTGATGTGCTGCTGAATCCGGTTTACCAGTATTTTATTGAGGATTTTTGCATCGATGTTCATCAGGGATATTGGTCTAAAATTCTCTTTTTCTGTTGTGTCTCTGCCAGGCTTTGGTATCAGGATGATGTTGGCCTCATAAAATGAGTTAGGGAGGATTCCCTCTTTTTCTATTGATTGGAATAGTTTCAGAAGGAATGGTACCAGCTCCTCTTTGTACCTCTGGTAGAATTCAGCTGTGAATCCATCTGGTCCTGGACTCTTTTTGGTTGGTAGGCTATTAATTATTGCCTCAATTTCAGAGCCTGCTATTGGTCTATTCAGGGATTCAACTTCTTCCTGGTTTAGTGTTGGAAGAGTGTAAGTGTCCAGGAAATTATCCATTTCTTCTAGATTTTCCAGTTTATTTGCATAGAGGTGTTTATAGTATTCTCTAATGGTAGTTTGTATTTCTGTGGGGTCAGTGGTGATATCCCGTTTATCATTTTTTATTGCGTCTATTTGACTCTTCTCTCTTTTCTTCTTTATTAGTCTTGCTAGCGGTCTGTCAATTTTGTTGATCTTTTCAAAAAACCAACTCCTGGATTCATTGATATTTTGGAGAGTTTTTTGTGTCTCTATCTCCTTCAGTTCTGCTCTGATCTTAGTTATTTCTTGCCTTCTGATAACGTTTGAATGCGTTTGCTCTTGCTTCTCTAGTTCTTTTAATTGTGATGTTAGAGTGTCAATTTTAGATCTTTCCTGCTTTCTCTTGTGGGCATTTAGTGCTATAAATTTCCCTCTACACACTGCTTTAAATGTGTCCCAGAGATTCTGGTATGTTGTCTCTTTGTTCTCATTGGTGTCAAAGAACATCTTTATTTCTGCCTTCATTTCATTATGTACCCAGTAGTCATTCAGGAGCAGGTTGTTCAGTTTCCATGTAGTTGAGCGGTTTTGATTGAGTTTCTTAGTCCTGAGTTCTAGTTTGATTGCACTGTGGTCTGAGAGACAGTTTGTTATAATTTCTGTTCTTGTACATTTGCTGAGGAGTGCTTTACTACCAATTATGTGGTCAATTTTGGAATAAGTGCGATGTGGTGCTGAGAAGAATGTATATTCTGTTGATTTGGGGTGGAGAGTTCTATAGATGTCTATTACGTCTGCTTGCTGCAGAGATTAGTTCACTTCCTGGATATCCTTGTTAACTTTCTGTCTCGTTGATCTGTCTAATGTTGACAGTGGAGTGTTGAAGTCTCCCATTATTATTGTATGGGAGTCTAAGTCTCTTTGTAAGTCTCTAAGGACTTGCTTGATGAATCTGGGTGCTCCTGTATTGTGTGCATATATATTTAGGATAGTTAGCTCTTCCTGTTGAATTGATCCATTTACCATTATGTAATGGCCTTCTTTGTCTCTTTTGATCTTTGATGGTTTAAAGTCTGTTTTATCAGAGACTAGTATTGCAACCCCTGCTTTTTTTTATTCTCCATTTGCTTGGTAAATCTTCCTCCATCCCTTTATTTTGAGCCTATGTATGTCTCTGCATGTGAGATGGGTCTCCTGAATACAGCAGACTGATGGGTCTTGACTCTTTATCCAGTTTGCCAGTCTATGTCTTTTAATTGGAGCATTTAGTCCATTTACATTTAAGGTTAAGATTGTTATATGTGAACTTGATCCTGCCATTATGATATTAACTGGTTATTTTGCTCGTTAGTTGATGCAGTTTCTTCCTAGCCTCGATGGTCTTTACATTTTGGCATGGTTTTGCAATGGCTGGTACTGGTTGTTCCTTTCCATGCTTAGTGCTTCCTTCAGGGTCTCTTGTAAGGCAGGCCTAGTGGTGACAAAATCTCTAAGCATTTGCTTATTTGTAATGGATTTTATTTCTCCTTCACTTATGAAACTTAGTTTGGCTGGATATGAAATTCTGGGTTTAAAATTCTTTTCTTTAAGAATGTTGAATATTGGCCCCCACTCTCTTCTGGCTTGGAGAGTTTCTGCTGAGAGATCTGCTGATGGGCTTCCCTTTGCGGGTAACCCGACCTTTCTCTCTGGCTGCCCTTAAGATTTTTTCCTTCATTTCAACTTTGGTGAATCTGGCAATTACGGGTCTTGGAGTTGCTCTTCTCAAGGAGTATCTTTGTGGCATTGTCTGTATTTCCTGGATTTGAATGTTGGCCTGCCCTACTAGGTTGGGGAAGTTCTCCTGGATGATATCCTGAAGAGTTTTTTCCAACTTGGTTCCATTTTCCCCCTCACTTTCAGGCACCCCAATCAGATGTAGATTTGGTCTTTTTACATAATCCCATACTTCTTGCAGGCTTTGTTCATTTCTTTTTCTTCTTTTTTCTTTTGGTTTCTCTTCTCGCTTCATTTCGTTCATTTGATCCTCAATCACTGATACTCTTTCTTCCAGTTGATCGAGTCGGTTACTGAAGCTTGTGCATTTGTCACGTATTTCTCGTGTCATGGTTTTCATCTCTTTCATTTCGTTTATGACCTTCTCTGCATTAATTACTCTAGCCATCAATTCTTCCACTTTTTTTTCAAGATTTTTAGTTTCTTTGTGCTGGGTACGTAATTCCTCCTTTAGCTCTGAGAAGTTTGATGGACTGAAGCCTTCTTCTCTCATCTCATCAAAGTCATTCTCCGTCAAGCTTTGATCCATTGCTGGCGATGAGCTGCGCTCCTTTGCCGGGGGAGATGCGCTCTTATTTTTTGAATTTCCAGCCTTTCTGCCCTGCTTTTTCCCCATCTTTGTGGTTTTATCTGCCTCTGGTCTTTGATGATGATGGTGACGTACTGATGGGGTTTTGGTGTAGGTGTCCTTCCTGTTTGATAGTTTTCCTTCTAACAGTCAGGACCCTCAGCTGCAGGTCTGTTGGAGATTGCTTGAGGTCCACTCCAGACCCTGTTTGCCTGGGTGTCAGCAGCAGAGGCTGCAGAAGATAGAATATTTCTGAACAGTGAGTGTACCTGTCTGATTCTTGCTTTGGAGGCTTCCTCTCAGGGGTGTACTCCACCCTGTGAGGTGTGGGGTGTCAGACTGCCCCTAGTGGGGGATGTCTCCCAGTTAGGCTACTCAGGGGTCAGGGACCCACTTGAGCAGGGAGTCTGTCCCTTCTCAGATCTCAACCTCCGTGTTGGGAGATCCACTGCTCTCTTCAAAGCTGTCAGACAGAGTCATTTGCGTCTGCAGAGGCTTCTGCTGCTTTTGTTGTTATCTGTGCCCTGTCCCCAGAGGTGGAGTCTACCGAGACAGGCAGGTTTCCTTGAGCTGCTGTGAGCTCCACCCAGTTCGAGCTTCCCAGTGGCTTTGTTTACCTACTTAAGCCTCAGCAATGGCGGGTGCCCCTCCCCCAGCCTCGCTGCTGCCTTTTGCGAGATCGCATGGGACCCTCCCGGCCGGGTGTGGGATATAATCTCCTGGTGTGCCTGTTTGCTTAAAGCGCAGTATTGGGGTGGGAGTTACCCAATTTTCCAGGTGTTCTGTGTCTCAGTTCCCCTGGCTAGGAAAAGGGATTCCCTTTCCCCTTGCACTTCCCAGGTGAGGCGATGCCTCACCCTGCTTCAGCTCTCGCTGGTTGGGCTGCAGCAACTGACCAGCACCGATTGTCCGGCACTCCCTAGTGAGATGAACCCAGTACCTCAGTTGAAAATGCAGAAATCACCGGTCATCTGTGTCGCTCGTGCTGGGAGTTGGAGACTGGAGCTGTTCCTATTCGGCCATCTTGCTCTGCCCCCCCTGCCTCCTTTTATTTAACCCTCAGGTGGTACTTGTGGAACAGCAACCAAAAGCAGAAACAGGAAAAGAGACCTACTGATTTTAGTCCCTCTATATTCAGTAGCATATGCAGGGAGAGGTCCTATTCTGCCCTAGCCTGGGAAAAAGGACAAAAACGCTGTGGAACAAGAAGACAGGGCAAGGAAGAAAAATCCTGCTTATTCCCATTTTTTCTTTCCAAGGCATAAATACTCTGAAGGGCAGGAGGAAGAGGCAAGAGCTGAAATTTCTCTTTCTTTCATTCCTTTCTTTGCTCTGTCTCTTCTTTCTTTCCTCTCTTTCTATTTTTTCTTTCTTTCTTTTGAGACAGAATCTCGCTATTTCACCAAGGCTGGAGTGCAGTGGTACAATCACAGCTCACTGCAGCAACATTGAACTCCTGGGCTTAAGTGATCCTCCTGTCTCAGCTTCTGAAGTAGCTGGGACTACAGATACATACCACCAAGCCCAGCTAATTTGCTTTTTTGTTTGTTTGTTTGTTTTGGTACAAATGAGATCTCCCTCCATTGCCTAGGCTGGTCTCAATCTCCTGGGCTCAAGTGATCCTCCCACATCAGACTCCAAAAGCACTAGGATTACAGCCATGAGCCACCATGCCTGACCCTGAAATTTCTTTATTAATAAAGAAATAACTTTGCTCAGGTTGAGAATTTTATTTGCAGCTTGGTGCTTTCTTAGTAAAGGAGCAATCTTTGGACCATCCAATGCACCACAACACATATTTATTGTCACCCTCGTAGGTGCTAGGTGCTGAGGGTACATCAGAGAATATCAGGGGCCACATCTTTTTAAAAATCTACAGTTTAAAGGGGATTCTCTGCTTGAAGAAAGTTGCCAAGTGAAGCTTTCTGGTGTCATCTTTCTTGGAGTGCTCTACAATGGAAAAGGCTCTTGAGACCTCTTTCTCCAAGGAACCCTGATTTGTCTGCTGGGCTTGCTGCATTCCAATCCCAGGAGAAATAGTTAATGATCTACACAGTTTGTCAGTCAAGGCTATTTTTCTTTTTGGTAATGCCACTGATCAGTGCAATGTTGTTGGCTCATAGTGTCCAGAAGCAAGTTATAAATCAGCTCAAATGGGGTTATGGCCTGACCTTATGAAAATGGTTCTTCCTCTGTCCAGTGACCTTTTGATTGCTTTGTAATTATCATTATTATTCTTATCGTTTTTATAAGTGGAAAGGAAATCCCTGAACACTACACATGTAACTTTGTCTTATTAGGTGATTCATGCTTCGAGAGAAACTTAAATTCACAGAAGCTAAAATAAGGAATCTGAAGGATTACCAAAGAAGTCCCTGGGTGTTAAGAGTGAGTCTGAAAAAATTTTGGTCTCCCTGGGCTTTTCCTGTGTTTATTTTCTTTCTTCTTTTTTTTTTTTTTCTTTGAGACGGAGTTTCGCTCTTATTGCCCAGGCTGGAGTGCAATGGGGCGATCTCGGCTCACCGCAACCTCCGCCTCTCGGGTTCAAGTGGTTCTCCTGCCTCAGCCTCCTGAGAGGGATTACAGGCATGCGCCTCCATGTCCCACTAATTTTGTATTTTTAGTAGAGATGGGGCTTCTCCATGTTGGTCAGGCTGGTCTCAAACTCCTGACTTCAGGTGATCCACCCGCCTCAGCCTCCCAAAGTGCTAGGATTACAGGCCTGAGCCACCAAGCCCGGACCCTCCTGTGTTTATTTTCTTGGAGTCTCCAGAACTCTGAATTAGGCCAAAGAGCAGTTATCTTTTCACTTCCAAGATGGCTATGTTCCCTATGGCACCCTGAGGGCACCATCCTTTTTCCATCATGAGCTCACCAACGTCTTTCCAGACCCAGCTTAAATATAGATCCCATGAAGCCTCCCTACACCTTCTGTCAGAACCAGTCATTGCCATACCGACTGTTCACACCATTACAATGCCATCTGTAGTCCTGAATTGGAGTTGTTTATGCACAAAACTTTCTGACTAAACTGTGAGTGCTTCCAAAGAAACAGCCTTGTCTCATTCCCTTTTGAGAAATTCCCCTCCTCTGCCCTATGGAATATAACAGAAGTTTGATATATTTTGTGGAATAAATAAATGAATGAATAATAATATTTTACTTAGATGATAGTACTTTACAACTTTATTTACTATAATAATAAACATTTGGATGGTATTTTAAGAGCTAATAGAGTAGAGTCAGGTACATTATTATGTTTAGTTCTCAAAATCTTACAGGGTAAAGCCAGTGTCATTAGCACCCCTCTTTTTTATGCCAACATTCAGATAAACAAGTTCCAGAAATGTATAATGGGGATGTAACAGTTGCACAATATTTTGAAAGTACTTAATACCACTGAATTGTACATTTAAAATTGATAGAATGATAAATTTCAGGTTATGTATATTTTACCACAAAATAAATAAATAAAAAGGCCAGGAGAATCCACTCTTTAAGAAGCAGGAAGTGAGGGCCTGATTAAAAGTGAGAATGGGAAAGAAAACACAAGAGAATAGCAGCCTTAGAGGCAAGCTGACTAGGAGGAGGCTGATGGAACAAGAGAAGACTGTTCTTCAGCTGTGACAGAGAGTCAGGGGTGAGAAGAAGGAAGTCATGGAGCAGTCGATTGGAACAAAGGAACTGGGCTTTATTAGAGAAAAGAGTGTGGGTGTAAAGAGGGGTTTTTAAGTTAGAGATTGATGGGAAAATCATGACTTTTGAGGATAATTTGTTTATTTTAAAATTTTCTCTGATGTTAATTTTATCTTGCCCAACCTATTGTTGTGCCTGACCTCCTAGTAGTTTGCTAATACATTTTTAAGAGGGGATTTATAATTATTTGATAATTCCCCAGTAGTTAAAAGTGGGAATTTACAATTCCGTCCATTCAAATACCTCAGATGGTATCTAAATTTAGTACTTTGGTCCCTGTTTCTTTATAGTACCCTAACTAATTGCATTCGGCTTTTGTCAATGAGTTCATAATTATAAAGATCCAAAAACCTGTCACCTAAAATATGTTTTGGCTGCTTGTTTCTTGTGCTTCTTTCCCCATCTTCACTTTTAATCAGGCCATCATATCCTATTTTTAATGATAAAGGCTCAATTCCCATTGTCTTTTGAGCAACACCAATGACTACAAATACAGTTTGTGTATGATTCAGGATACTTGCTTATGCTACTTTCTCTGTCTTTTAGCATTCTCATTAAAAGACTGATATAGATAAATATAGACCCATATTTCACAAAGCATATTATGCAGAATGGCAATGACTATTTTTTGAAATTGTTGTTTTGTCATCGTATAAGTTGGGAAATAGTTAAAACAGATTTCTTTTTGCAACATTCGAACGCAAGTTCCGTCACGGCAAGAATTTTGTCTATCTTGTTCTCTACTGTGTCTCCAGGTCCCAGAATGGTGCCTTACACTTAGGAGGCACTGAACAAATATTTGTTGAGTGAATGAAACTTTTAAGAGCCTTTAATAGTCTCATGTTCCTTAAGAATTTCCAAAGGAAAAAAAAATCCTGTACATAGCTTCCTAAACAGTTTTGACTATGGAACTCCTTTTTTGTGTTTTTTTTTCCCACCCAAAACACTTAGCAAAACTGATGTTCCTTGGTACACCTTGAGGGGGAAATGCTGTTGAAAGGCTTCCTAAATAAATTGTTGGAGCTTCTTGTCATAATTCTTATAAAATACTGTGAGGAAAAGAAAATTAAAAATTACTTGAGCCATTAGCAGTGTTTGTCTTTCTGTCCAAATAAAATGATATGTGTAAAACTCCTTTGACATGTCTGGAATATCACTTGTAACCCATATGATTTAGCTTAATCATTTAAAATTAGTGCTTAGAAATATAGAGATCTGAATAAATAGATATTAGCCAGGGGACACACTACATTCTAGCACATTATTGATTCTCCAAAAGCAGTTAGTTAACGGAGCCAGTGGTAAGCACTGTTTAAGAGACCTAATATGTCATGCATTCTATCCACTAACCTATCACATTTTCTATGGTATTCCTCCCTCCTCTTTTTAACGTTTTATTGATATATAATTCACATACCATAAAATTCACTTATTTAAAGTATATAGTTCAGTAGTTTTCAGAATTGTATAACCATCACCAAAATTTCAATTTTGAACATTTTCATCCCACCAACCAGAAACTCCATACCCACTGTCAATCACTCCCTTCCCTGCAGCCCCTGGAAATCACTAATGTACTATCACTGTGGATTTGCCTGTTCTGGACATTTTAGATAAATGGCATCATATACTATACAGCCTTTTACGGTTGGTTTCTTTCACTTAGCATATATTCAAGATTCATCCTTCAATTATAACATGTATCAAACTTTTTTATGGATGAATTATACTACATTTTATGAATATACCTCTGTCAAAAGGAAAAACTTTAAATTAATTAAATTCAACAGCATTTATTTGAGCAATTATAACCAAAACAGAACAAAACAAAACAAGACAGAAACGATTCGAGAATACAGCAGTCCTCTGATAGAGCAAGCTTACAGAACTCCAACCAGTAATATGATCTGACAGCATTTATAGGAAACAGAAATGTGGTATATACACAGCTTAATTGGTTATAGAGTCTTCTGCAATTAACTAAAGCTCAGCTACTGTACTTAAACTCATATTGGTTTGTTTTCTTAGGCTTAGTGTGGGAGCTCAGCTCAAGTCCACGACCTCCTACAAAATTATATTTAACACCATGTTTGTGTATTTATTCATCAGTTGATGGACACCTGAGAGAGAGAGGTGGCAGGGTTTTGGAAGAGGCAGATCTGACAGTTTGACATTTTCACTCACCTTATGGGATCCTGGACAAGCCCCCAGTAGAAATGGGAAAAGTTCCCTTACCCCCCTCACAGGATGTGGAACAGGGGGAATGGCTCGCTTCTTTGGTGCCTCACTGCTCAAACCCCTGAGGGGAGGATGCAGACAAGCGGGTTGTGGGGCTCCAACCCAACAGCAGTGTCTAGGGGTGAATGTTTACAGCTGAAGCTCCAGAGGGCATGTGTTACAGTGTGCTCTTTTAGTTTTGCCATCTGTAGGTGGCTTGTGTTAATCAGCTCAATTAGACCCTCTACCTTATCACAAGGACAGAGGGGTTCTTGCGTTGGTGTGCTGGAAGAATTGGGTTACACATGGGCTTGGAGAATGAGTGCAAGGTTTTTTATTGAGTGGTGGTAGCTCTCAGCAAGCTGGATGGAGAGGTCAGAAGGGGGATGGAGTGGGAAGGTGATGATTTTTCCCTAGAGTAGGGCTACCCAGCGGCCGGGCTGTTCTCCAACCACCCCGCCAAACTCCACATCATTCCACTGGTCAATGGCCTGCCAGTGTCTACCAGTGCCTGTTGGTGTGCTCTTTCACCAGTGTGTTCCTCTCAAGGTCCAGCTGCACGTGTGCTCTTATGCTGGTGTGTTCCTCTGGATGTCCAGCTGCTTGTGCCAGTGACTGCCTGTGTCTCAGGGTTTTTATAGGCACAGGATGGGGAGTATGGCAGGCCAGGGTGGTCTTGGAAAATGCAACACTTCGGCATAAAAACAGGAGTGCCTGTCCTCACCTAGGTCTGTGGGCACAGGCCCAAGAATGGAGCCCTCACCAGGGACCCACCCTTCTCTATCCAGCACTTCCCTGCCCCACTTCCATATCAATAGGGATTGCAATGAATCTATAGATCAATATAGGAGTATTGCTGTCATAACAATATCTATTCTGATGCACGAATATAGGATGTCTTTCCATTTACTTAAATCTTTAATTTTTAAATAATATTTTATAGTTTTTAATATATAAGGCTTGTACTTCTTTTGTTAAATTTATTCCTAAGTATTTTATTCTTTTAAATTCTAGTATAAATAAAATTGTTTTCTTAATTTCATCTTTAGATTGTTGATTGCTAATATAAAGAAATGCATATGACTATCATATATTGATCTTATGTTTTGCAACCTTGCTTAACTCATTTATTGGTTCTAACAGGCTTTCTAGTTCTCATGTATTGTTTAGTATTTTCTATGTACAGGATCATGGCATCTTTCAGTAGAGATAGTTGTACTTCTTTTCTAATCTGAGTGCCTTTAATTTACCTTTTATGGCTTAAATGCCCTGGTTAGGTCTCCAACATAATGTTGCATAGAATTGATGAGAGAGCCTTTTATCTGATCTTAGGGGGAAAGTCTTTAATATTAAGTATGAATTTAACTATGGGATTTTAGTAGATGCCTTTTATCAAGTCGAGGAAGTTTCCTTCCACTTCTAATGCATTCAGTCCTTTCATAATTAAAGAGTGCTGGATTTTCTCAAATGTTTTTCTGTCTCAGTTGAAATAATCACCTGGGTTTTTGTTCTTTATTAATGTGTATTACATTTGTTGATTTTCATATGTTAAAATAACTGCATTTCTGGGAAAAATCCCTCTTGGTCATGTTGTATAATCCTTCTTACATGTTGCTAGATTCATTTTGCTAGTAATTTGTGAAGATTTTTATATTTATATCCGTAAAGCATATTGACCTATAGTTTCAAGATGCCTTTGTCTGATTCTTATGTAATGGTAGTACTAGCTTTATAGAATAAATTGAGAAGTGTTTCCTTGCCTTCACTTTTTTGATAGTGTTATTTTTTAGAATAGTTTGTGAAGAATTGGTTGTTGTTGTTTTTTATGTTTGGTAGAATTCACCAGTGAAACCTGAACTAGGCCTTTTATTAAAAGTTTTAAAATTACTAATTCAATCTGTTTAATTGTTATAGGCATATTCAGATTTTTCTATTTCTGCTTGAGTCTATTTTGGCACTTTGTGTCCTTCTAGGAGTTTGTCCATTTTACCTAAGTTATAAAACGTTTTGTCATACAGTTTTTTATGGTTTCCCCTTTCAATTCTTCTATGAGTTTCACCAGTGACTCTTCTCACCTCTTTATTCCATATAGTAGTTCAGTCACTTAAATCATCTGTCTTTTTTTCTTGGTCAGTGTAGCTACAGGTTTGCCAATTTGGTTGATTTTTTTCAAAGAACCAACTTTCGGCTTCTTTAATTGTCTGTATTGCTTTTCTATTCTTTATTTTGTCTCTTACTCCTCTGATATTTATTATACCTTAATTCTGCCTGTTTGAAGTTTAGTTTTTTTCTTCTTTTCCTAGTTTCTTTTTTTTTTTAATTTATTTATTATTATTATACTTTAAGTTGTAGGGTACATGTGCATAACGTGCAGGTTTGTTACATATGTATACTTGTGCCATGTTGCTGTGCTGCACCCATCAACTCGTCAGCACCCATCAACTCGTCATTTACATCAGGTATAACTCCCAATGCAATCCCTCCCCCCTACACCCTCCCCATGATAGGCCCCGGTGTGTGATGTTCCCCTTCCCGAGTCCAAGTGATCTCATTGTTCAGTTCCCACCTATGAGAACATGCGGTGTTTGGTTTTCTGTTCTTGTGATAGTTTGCTAAGAATGATGGTTTCCAGCTGCATCCATGTCCCTACAAAGGACACAAACTCATCCTTTTTTATGGCTGCATAGTATTCCATGGTGTATATGTGCCACATTTTCTTAATCCAATCTGTCACTGATGGACATTTGGGTTGATTCCAAGTCTTTGCTATTGTGAATAGTGCTGCAATAAACATACGTGTGCATGTGTCTTTATAGCAGCATGATTTATAATCCTTTGGGTATATACCCAGTAATGGGATGGCTGGGTCATATGGTACATCTAGTTCTAGATCCTTGAGGAATCGCCATACTGTTTTCCATAATGGTTGAACCAGTTTACAATCCCACCAACAGTGTAAAAGTGTTCCTATTTCTCCACATCCTCTCCAGCACCTGTTGTTTCCTGACTTTTTAATGATCGCCATTCTAACTGGTGTGAGATGGTATCTCATTGTGGTTTTGATTTGCATTTCTCTGATGGCCAGTGATGATGAGCATTTTTTCATGTGTCTGTTGGCTGTATGAATGTCTTCTTTTGAGAAATGTCTCTTCATATCCTTTGCCCACTTTTTGATGGGGTTGTTTGTTTTTTTCTTGTAAATTTGTTTGAGTTCTTTGTAGGTTCTGGATATTAGCCCTTTGTCAGATGAGTAGATTGCAAAAATTTTCTCCCATTCTGTAGGTTGCCTGTTCACTCTGATGGTAGTTTCTTTTGCTGTGCAGAAGCTCTTTAGTTTAATGAGATCCCATTTGTCAATTTTGGCTTTTGCTGCCGTTGCTTTTGGTGTTTTAGACATGAAGTCTTTGCCCATGCCTATGTCCTGAATGGTACTACCTAGGTTTTCCTCTAGGATTTTTATGGTATTAGGTCTAACATTTAAGTCTCTAATCCATCTTGAATTAATTTTCATATAAGGAATAAGGAAAGGATCCAGTTTCAGCTTTCTTCTTATGGCTAGCCAATTTTCCCAGCACCATTTATTAAATAGGGAATCCTTTCCCCATTTCTTCTTTTTCTCAGGTTTGTCAAAGATCAGATGACTGTAGATGTGTGGTATTATTTCTGAGGACTCTGTTCTGTTCCATTGGTCTATATCTCTGTTTTCATACCAGTACCATGCAAATGTTGAACCAGCCTTGCATCCCAGGGATGAAGCCCACTTGTTCATGGTGGATAAGCTTTTTGATGTGCTGCTGAATCCAGTTTGCCAGTATTTTATTGAGGATTTTTGCATCGATGTTCATCAGGGATATTGGTCTAAAATTCTCTTTCTTTGTTGTGTCTCTGCCAGGCTTTGGTATCAGGATGATGTTGGCCTCATAAAATGAGTTAGGGAGGATTCCCTCTTTTTCTATTGATTGGAATAGTTTCAGAAGGAATGGTACCAACTCCTCCTTGTACCTCTGGTAGAATTCAGCTGTGAATCCATCTGGTCCTGGACTCTTTTTGGTTGGTAGGCTATTAATTATTGCCTCCATTTCAGAGCCTGCTATTGGTCTATTCAGGGATTCAACTTCTTCCTGGTTTAGTCTTGGGAGAGTGTAAGGGTCCAGGAAATTATCCATTTCTTCTAGATTTTCCAGTTTATTTGCGTAGAGGTGTTTATAGTATTCTCTGATGATAGTTTGTATTTCTGTGGGGTCGGTGGTGATATCCCCTTTATCATTTTTAATTGTGTCGATTTGATTCCTCTCTCTTTTCTTCTTTATTAGTCTTGCTAGTGGTCTGTCAATTTTGTTGATCTTTTCAAAACACCAACTCCTGGATTCATTGATATTTTGGAGAGTTTTTTGTGTCTCTATCTCCTTCAGTTCTGCTCTGATCTTAGTTATTTCTTGCCTTCTGCTAGCTTTTGAATGTGTTTGCTCTTGCTTCTCTAGTTCTTTTCATTGCGATGTTAGAGTGTCAATTTTAGATCTTTCCTGCTTTCTCTTGTGGACATTTAGTGCTATAAATTTCCCTCTACACACTGCTTTAAATGTGTCCCAGAGATTCTGGTATGTTGTCTCTTTGTTCTCATTGGTTTCAAAGAACATCTTTATTTCTGCCTTCATTTCGTTATGTACCCAGTAGTCATTCAGGAGCAGGTTGTTCAGTTTCCATATAGTTGAGCGGTTTTGATTGAGTTTCTTAGTCCTGAGTTCTAGTTTGATTGCACTGTGGTCTGAGAGACAGTTTGTCATAATTTCTGTTCTTGTACATTTGCTGAGGAGTGCTTTACTTCCAATTACGTGGTCGATTTTGGAGTAAGTACGATGTGGTGCTGAGAAGAATGTATATTCTGTTGATTTGGGGTGGAGAGTTCTATAGATGTCTATTAGGTCTGCTTGCTGCAGAGATTAGTTCAATTCCTGGATATCCTTGTTAACTTTCTGTCTCGTTGATCTGTCTAATGTTGACAGTGGAGTGTTGAAGTCTCCCATTATTATTGTATGGGAGTCTAAGTCTCTTTGTAAGTCTCTAAGGACTTGCTTGATGAATCTGGGTGCTCCTGTATTGGGTGCATATATATTTAGGATAGTTAGCTCTTCCTGTTGAATTGATCCCTTTACCATTATGTAATGGCCTTCTTTGTCTCTTTTGATCTTTGATGGTTTAAAGTCTGTTTTATCAGAGACTAGTATTGCAACCCCCGCTCTTTTTTGTTCTCCATTTGCTTGGTAAATCTTCCTCCATCCCTTTATTTTGAGCCTATGTATGTCTCTGCGTGTGAGATGGGTCTCCTGAATACAGCGAACTGATGGGTCTTGACTCTTTATCCAGTTTGCCAGTCTGTGTCTTTTAATTGGAGCATTTAGTCCATTTACATTTAAGGTTAAGATTGTTATGTGTGAACTTGATCCTGCCATTATGATATTAACTGGTTATTTTGCTCGTTAGTTGATGCAGTTTCTTCCTAGCCTCGATGGTCTTTACATTTTGGCATGGTTTTGCAATGGCTGGTACTGGTTGTTCCTTTCCATGCTTAGTGCTTCCTTCAGGGTCTCTTGTAAGGCAGGCCTAGTGGTGACAAAATCTCTAAGCATTTGCTTATCTGTAAAGGATTTTATTTCTCCTTCACTTATGAAACTTAGTTTGGCTGGATATGAAATTCTGGGTTGAAAATTCTTTTCTTTAAGAATGTTGAATATTGGCCCCCACTCTCTTCTGGCTTGGAGAGTTTCTGCCAAGAGATCTGCTGTTAGTCTGATGGGCTTCCCTTTGCGGGTAACCCGACCTTTCTCTCTGGCTGCCCTTAAGATTTTTTCCTTCATTTCAACTTTGGTGAATCTGGCAATTATGTGTCTTGGAGTTGCTCTTCTCGAGGAGTATCTTTGTGGCGTTGTCTGTATTTCCTGGATTTGAATGTTGGCCTGCCCTACTAGGTTGGGGAAGTTCTCCTGGATGATATCCTGAAGAGTGCTTTCCGACTTGGTTCCATTTTCCCCCTCACTTTCAGGCACCCCAATCAGACGTAGATTTGGTCTTTTTACATAATCCCATACTTCTTGCAGGCTTTGTTCATTTCTTTTTCTTCTTTTTTCTTTTGGTTTCTCTTCTCGCTTCATTTCATTCATTTGATCCTCAATCACTGATACTCTTTCTTCCAGTTGATCGAGTCGGTTACTGAAGCTTGTGCATTTGTCACGTATTTCTCGTGTCATGGTTTTCATCTCTTTCATTTTGTTTATGACCTTCTCTGCATTAATTACTCTAGCCATCAATTCTTCCACTTTTTTTTCAAGATTTTTAGTTTCTTTGCGCTGGGTACGTAATTCCTCCTTTAGCTCTGAGAAATTTGATGGACTGAAGCCTTCTTCTCTCATCTCATCAAAGTCATTCTCCGTCCAGCTTTGATCTGTTGCTGGCGATGAGCTGCGCTCCTTTGCCGGGGGAGATGCGCTCTTATTTTTTGAATTTCCAGCTTTTCTGCCCTGCTTTTTCCCCATCTTTGTGGTTTTATCTGCCTCTGGTCTTTGATGATGGTGATGTACTGATGGGGTTTTGGTGTAGGTGTCCTTCCTGTTTGATAGTTTTCCTTCTAACAGTCAGGACCCTCAGCTGTAGGTCTGTTGGAGATTGCTTGAGGTCCACTCCAGACCCTGTTTGCCTGGGTGTCAGCAGCAGAGGCTGCAGAAGATAGAATATTTCTGAACAGTGAGTGTACCTGTCTGATTCTTGCTTTGGAAGCTTCCTCTCAGGGGTGTACTCCACCCTGTGAGGTGTGGGGTGTCAGACTGCCCCTAGTGGGGGATGTCTCCCAGTTAGGCTACTCAGGCGTCAGGGACCCACTTGAGCAGGGAGTCTGTCCCTTCTCAGATCTCAACCTCTGTGTTGGGAGATCCACTGCTCTCTTCAAAGCTGTCAGACAGAGTCGTTTGCATCTGCAGAGGTTTCGGCTGCGTTTGTTATTGTTTACTGTGCCCTGTCCCCAGAGGTGGAGTCTACAGAGACAGGCAGGTTTCCTTGAGCTGCTATGAGCTCCACCCAGTTCGAGCTTCCCAGCAGCTTTGTTTATCTACTTAAGCCTCAGCAATGGCGGGCGCCCCTCCCCCAGCCTCACTGCTGCCTTGCCGGTAGATCACAGACTGCTGTGCTAGCAATGAGGGAGGCTCCGTGTTTGTGGGACCCTCCCGGCCAGGTGTGGGATATGATCTCCTGGTGTGCCTGTTTGCTTAAAGCGCAGTATTGGGGTGGGAGTTACCCGATTTTCCAGGTGTTGTGTGTCTCAGTTCCCCTGGCTAGGAAAAGGGATTCCCTTCCCCCTTGCGCTTCCCAGGTGAGGCGATGCCTCACCCTGCTTCAGCTCTCGCTGGTCGGGCTGCAGCAGCTGACCAGCACCGATCGTCCGGCACTCCCCAGTGAGATGAACCCAGTACCTCAGTTGAAAATGCAGAAATCACCAGTCTTCTGTGTCGCTCGCGCTGGGAGTTGGATACTGGAGCTGTTCCTATTCGGCCATCTTGCTCCGCCCCTCATTTTCCTAGTTTCTTAAAGTGGAAAACCTGATTATTGACTTGAGATTTTTCTTCTTTTTATATAGGCATTTACAGCTATATATCTCCCTGTAAGAACTGCTATAACTGTTTTCTGTAAGTTCAGTATGCTGTGTTTTCATTTTCATTCATCTTAATGCATTTTCTGATTTCTCTCATGATTTCGTCAATGCATTGATTGAGTATATTTAATTTCTATATACTTGTGGATTTCCTAAATTTTCTTCTAATTATTGATTTCTAATGTAATTTTAGTGAGATCAGAGAAAATAATTTGTAAGATTTCAATACACTGAAATTTACTAAAGCTTGTTTTATGGCCTATCTAATATGTGTTCTATCATGGCAAAGTTTTATGTGGTTTTGAGAAAAATGTATATTTAACCCTTTACTTTGTTGAGGTGAAAAATTTTATAGATGTCAGTTAGGCCTAGTTGATTACAGTTTAAGTCTTCCAATTATTTTTTGACCTTTTGGGATTGAAAAGTCCCCAACTATTGTTGTTTAATTTTCTATTTTTCCCTTCAACTCTATGAATTTTTGCTTATTTCATTTTGGGACTTGTTTTCAGGTACATACATACTTATAATTAATATGTATTTCTGATGGATTAACCATTTTATTTATTTTTTAAATGTTCTTCTTTTTATTTAGTTTTTAATCTTAAAAATCTTATTTGTCTGATACTAGTGTAGCCATCCCAGCTATCTTTTGGTTACTGTTTTTTGGTATGTCATTTCTATCTTTTTACTTTCAACCTAATCATATCTTTGAATCTAAAGCATGTTTTCATAGACAGTATATAATTAGATGTTTTCTTACATATTTTGCCAACTTATACCTTTGATTGGAGTGTTTACATTCACTGTAATTACTGATAAAGTGTATTTATGTCTGCTATTTTGCTGTTTATTTTTTATATCTTATGTCTTTTTGTTCCTCTATTTCTCTGTTACTACCTTCTTTTGTGTTAAATACATATTTTCTATTGTACCTTTTGACTCTTTTATTGTTTCTGTTACTATATGTTTAAAGTTACTTTAACAGTGGTTGCCCTGGAGATTAAAATTACCATTTTCACTTAAAACAATCTAGTTTAGATTAACACTAACTTTATTTCGACAGTACACAAAATCTTTGCTCCAAAATACCTGTTCCCTCCACCTCTTCTTTGTGCTATTATTTGCATACAAATTATATATTTATACTTTATAAATATATCAGCTCAATTTTATATGTACTGCTTATGTAGTTGCCTTTTAAGTCAAAAGAAAAGAATTAGAAACAAAAATGTTTTATATTTAATCTATGTACTTACCTTTTCCAGTGCCCTTTGTTTCTTCATGTAAAACTTTAGTTATCATCTAATGTCATTGCATTTTAGCCTATAGCACTTCCTTTAGTGTGTCTTTGGACAGCTCTGCTATTAACAGTTATCTCAGGGTTTTGTGTTGTTTGTTGTTATTTTTTAAATCTGGGAATGTCATTTCTCCCTCATTTGTGAAGAATAGTTTTTCTGGATATAGAATTCTTGTTTAATAGTTTTTTTTCCTTCAATATTTTGAATATGATACCCATTGCCTTATGACCTCCTTCATTTCTAATGAGAAACCTTTGTATGTGATGAGTGACTTCTCTTGCTGCTTTCAAGATTCTCTCTTGGTCTTTGTCCTTTTAGAGTTTGATTATGATGTATCTTGGTGTGTATCTCTTTCAGTTCATCTTACCTACAGTTCACTGACATTCTTGGATATGTAAATTAATGTTTTCATCAAATATGGGAAGTTTTAGCCATTATTTCTTCAAGTATCCTTTCTGTTGTTTTCTCTTTTCTCTCTGGAACTCTCATTTTGTTTATGTTCATATACTTAATTGTATCCACAGGTCCCTGAGATGTTATTAGTTTTTCTTCATTTTTTTCTTTCTGTTGCTAGAACTGATAATTTCAACTAACCTGTCTTCAAGTTCACCAATTCTTTTGCAAGCTCAAATCTGCTTTTAAGCTCCTCTAGTGAATTTTAAAATTTCTGTTATTACACTTTTCAACTCCAAAATGTATACTGGGCTTTTAAAAGTGATTTCTATCTCCTTATTGATACTCTCTAATTGATAAGACATTATTATCATAATTTCTTTTAATTCTGTAGTTATTTGAGCGTATTTATAATAGATAATTTAAAGTGCTTGTCTTTAAATTATCAGTTACCCCTTGGAGACCAGTATCAGTTACCCCTTAAGGACATTTAACTCTTAGCTACCTTTTTCCTATGTATGTGTCATATTTTCATTATTCTCTTTATGTCTTATAATTTTTGCTGAAACTGGATATTTTAGTTAACATAGTGTAACAACTATACTCTCTGATCATTCATCACCACCCCCAAAGTTTGTTGTTGTTGCTATTTTCTTTCTTTTCTTTTTTCTTTTTTTTTTTTTTTATTGTTGTTTTCACTGCTTGTTAGGCAAGCAGCAAAGAGGAAACTAATTCGACAATATCTGTGGTTACTGAGTTCTCGCCTAGGTTTTGTTTTAAGTTATTGTATGACCAAAACACTGGGAGTTTGGTCTAGGTCCTGCATCTCACCGCACAGAAAGTCAACCACCACAACAAGTATCACCAAGAAAGAAGGATTTAATCGGGTACTGCTGCTGAGATGGGAGCTCAGTCTCAAATCCATCTCCCTAAATGACTAAAACTAAGGGTTTATATAGCTGGGAAGAAATGTAACAATGTGTAAGAAAACAGGAACTAGGAAGGGGAAAGGAAGCAATCATGATGAATAAGGGTCCTGCATCTGGTGCAGTGACCCAGTGAGTTTCAGTTCTTTCATACTTTTTGAAAGGCCTGAAGGTGTTTTCCTGAGAAAGGAACTCAGATAAAACAAATTTAAGTTTCAAGCTTTAAGACCAGAAGGGTTAATTTCTATGTTTATCAAAAAGAACAGTCTATGAGACTGTCGGGTTGGTTTCATTTGTTTTAATTTTAAGCCTATATGCCCTAGGGATTATCCTTGGGACAGTATACTTCATTGGCCAGCCAATGATCTGTCAAAAGTTTCTTCAAATGCTTTGCTTATATGTTTTTCAGCCTTTGTATGAAGGCCTTCCTTCAAACTTCAGGCAATTTACAAAACAGTCTTAGATTTTACCTCCTACTTGTGGAGGACCTCAATGTCAGCCAGGCATGAAATGCAGTGACTGGAGCCTTCTCCTTTCTCAGGTGCAACCATGCACACAGACACAAAGACACAGACACAGACACGTACACACACAAACACACACACACACACCCCCAGTGTTTTCTAGTTCTTCAGAAATATGTCAGAGTTCTTTGAAGCTCCCTATGTTTGTCTAGATCTCCAGGATGTTCCTTCAAATTTTTGGTCATGCTCTTTTTTCCTCTACTGAAATCACAGCTTTAGCACAGCACAGAATTACTATTGTTTTAGGTAAAACTTTGGGAATAGGGCCTTTTTGTTGTTGTTGTTGTGGAGCTAAGCTCTGAGTGAAATCAAATAACACCAGTGCCCTGGGAACAGAAAATTTCCTGGTAGCTGCTAATTCAGATAAAATATTTATTTTATTCTACTAATGGGACTTTTAATTGAGTTCCAGAAGTAGTCAGTCATCTCCACTGTGAGACTTCTGTCTTTTTAAAACTACCACACCATTGGGCTACAGAGGGTGGCTTATGAGAGGGGGATCTCCCCAAGTTAAAATGACATAGACTCTTTTTTTCTTTGTTTTTTGAGACAGAGTTTCACTCTTGTCACCCAGGCTGGAGTGCAATGGCACAATCTCAGCTCACTGCAACCTCCACCTCCCAGGTTCAAGCCATTCTCCTGTCTCAGCCTTCCAAGTAGCTGGGATTACAGGTGCCCACCACCACGCACAGCTAATTTTTGTATTTTAAGTAGAGAGGGGATTTCATCATGTTGGCCAGGCTGGTCTCAAAATCTTGACCTCAGGTGATCCACCTGCCTCAGTCTCCCAAAGTACTGGGATTATAGGTGTGAGCCACTGCGCCTGGCCGACATAGACTCCTAACTAAATTACCTGTTAATTACAGGCAGTTTCTCTTGAATTGACAATTTTCAGTTTGTTCTATAGTTTGGTTATTTTCTAGAGTTCTGAAATAGATGATTTTAGTTGTTGTGAATGTATTTTCTATGTTTTTGTAAGATTATAGGTCCATTGAAGGCCTTGTTCTTCCATATCAGAACACTTCTCTCTTTTGAATGTTGCTTTTTGCCATGGTAGTACTCTTGTGATTGAGTGATATGTGGGGACATTAAACTAGGTTATTATCTGTGACCTTTATCAAGAGCAGCCTGACCAATTCATATTTTAGAGTTTCTTCTCAAATTATTTTTTGTCCCATGATATGAAAATAATACTCCTTCCTTATTAAGGAGGAAGAAAGAGGATATGACATAATGGAAGTCTATGCTGAGAAAGAAGAAATAAAACAGCTGCCCCTTCTACCCTAATATAAGAAATAAAAGGGAGTTGACTAAATGCTATGGAGAGATTTTTTTATGTCTTTATTTGCCCCACTCAAGATGAACCCCAAGGGGAAGGGACCAAGTGAACACATCCAGATGCCTATGTCTGTGGATCCTGAGGGAGGGTGCTCAGAAAGATGATCCTAAAGTATCTTTACTTATTTCCCTAAGTTGTGTATGGTACTCAACCATGTGAGTAGATACTGAGGTATTGACAGGAACAGGAGACTTGCTAAGACCTAGAGTCTGAATAAAGTGGTTGTCACATGTAAACTATCAGGCAAGTGCTCTAGACTGTGGATTACAGTCATGGCCACTTGCATGTCCTCTAAAAGGTCAAATAAAACCAGCTGTACCTTGATGGTCGATAGTCCACGGAACATATTTGACTGCCTGTCCTGTAGAAGAGCCCAGAGGAGACTAATGAGATTCCAGAGAATGCTACATGAGTTCCAATCATTTGTCTTCTCTGTTGACAAGAGATTAAACTTGAAAAAAAGCAAGGGTTGTAGGCAAGAGGAGAAATGGGGAGAGGAAATCTGAAATTCAGAGAATCTACCCAAAAGAGACTGAGTCATTCAAAATATACTATTCAAACTGAAAACTTGTGATGCAGGAAGTAGGAAGCTAACAGTCTCTGCCCTTCCCATCCAAGGAGGTGTGGAGGAATTTTAAGAAAGATTAGACACATCATAGAAAATAAAGAAAGCAGCTAATTTTCTTTGTACATCTAAGTGCAATGTGATTCAATTTGTGACTGAGATGCATTCTCTTCTCTTTTTCCTAGTCAGATGGAGATAAACTACTCCCCTTTCTAGTTGAGCATGGGTTTATGCTCTCTCCAGCTATTCTCTTGTGCTCTTCCCTCATTCCCCTTTTCCTCTCTTGTACAGCCAGCAGACACACCAGGGCCACAACTGCACCTGGCAGAAGCAAATTTCTGTGTTTGTTCTCACCACTGGGAATTTCCACACAAAGTTTTATGAACAAGTTTTATTAAGATTTTTATAATTTCTACCTAGTATTACTGAGCTTCCTAGGTACAAACATAAAAAGGATTGTGCAAAAGTATGATAAAGCTCAGTGCAAAAAAAAAAAAAAAAAAAAAAAAAAAAAAGATAGGCCTTCCATGAGGACTTCAATGCTTCTGTTTCCACCACCTTGATTACCCTCCACCTATTTCCTTTCTCCACCTGAGTGATTCCTACCTGTCCTTAATGAATCAACTTGAACTTGTCTTTTATTCCACAGTCTGAGTCACAGGCCAGTCCTATGGGCTTTCAAGGCCCCTTACCCATGTCCAGCTTCCTCCCTCTAGCCATACTGCATGTGTTCACACACTTCTGTTTCCCTCACTGGACTGTGAGCTCCTAGATGCCTATTCCGTGATTCATTTGCTTTTTCTCAACACCTAATTAACATCTGGCAAACAGAAGATATTCATTTTGGTACTTGGTGTTTATAACTTTTGATTCTGTCTCATATTTTACTACTTTGTCTATATTTTTTATTCATTCAGAAATATATTGAGTACCTACTATAGGTCTGACATGAAATAAAATTCAATCCTTTAAGTTGAGGAGATTATAATTCTATAAAGCAGATAAATACACCTAATGGAAATACAATGTGTTCAGTACTTTGAGAAAAAACTATTGTGGAAGTAGAACAGACAAAGTCCTAACTTTCATGAAGGATCAAGTCAGCTTCATAGAGAGCATACATTTTATTTGAATCTCCCAAAATGAGCCATGTTCTGCAAGAAAAGTATGGCTGGGGTGGGAAATCATTGAACAGTATATGAAAAGCAAGGAAATAGAATTCATGTTTATATGTTTAACAATTATTCGATCCAAGAGTTGACAGAATAAGTATAGGTTGACTCAACACTTTAGCTGTATGTACTAGCTGGAACCTAGGAGATGTTTGAGTTACAAACTCATGTCCCAGACCTGAGGATTCATTACCAACTTAATATCTAGGTAAAACTACAGATTTGATTATTATTTTTAGACTGCAATGTCTTTCATTTACCCATGCCATCATAGAGTAGAAAAGGATTTTCCATTGTCATCTCTTGCAGTTTCCCTGACAATGTGGAATCTTTCCATTGTCATCTCTTCCAGTTTCCCTGACAATGTGAAATCTTTCCATTGTCATCTCTTCCAGTTTCCCTGACAATGTGAAATCTTTCCTGGAATATCCATTTCAGGAGGTCATCCTGTAGTCTGGTCCATGTTCTTGCAGTGGTTCCTTTCAAGTAAAATGCTGTAGGAGGACATTTACTGCTTGGTCCCAGAAACCTTGTACAGTCATAAACAGTGGTGTTGAAACAAATGAAGATTCTGTCTGAAACATATCTGGATTTCCTAACACTGCTTTGGTTTGAGGAAATGAGTAATAAGAGAGAGGGGAGAGAATGAAATAGTTATTTTTTATGTGTGAAATGCTTGAATATTCAGGTGCATGACATCAGAACAATGTCCTCCTTCTCTATTTCTCTCTCTCTCTCCACCTCTGTGTGCATGTGCATGTATGTGTGTGTCTGTCTATCTATTTGCATAAACTGTATTCTACTGTTTCTCTTTCACTGGTTAAGTAAATTTCTGCCTCTTCTGTGCTTTGATGTAACTGTCATTCACTCACTCATTACTTATTAATTCAATAAATAGTCATTGAGCATCTCTAATGAAATCTTAACCATAAAAGTATAGACTATAGCAATACAAAGTATAGACATCAAAAAAATCTATTATCTAAAGTTTTTTTTTTTTTTTTTTTGAGACAAGAGTCTCACTCTGTCACCCAGGCTGGATGCAGTTGCACAGTCTTGGCTCACTGCAACCTCTTCTGCCCAGGTTCAAGCGATTCCCCTGCCTCAGCCTCCCAAGTAGCTGGAATTACAGGCACCTGCTACTGCGCCCAGCTAATTTTTGTAGTTTTAGTACAGACAGGGTTTCACCATCTTGGCCAGGCTGATCTTGAACTCCTGACCTCGTGATCCACCCGCCTTGGCCTCCCAAAGTGCTGGAATTACAGGTGTGAGCCACTGCATTCACTCCTTTATCTGAAGATACATACAGTGAAGGCAAAATAATATAAGTAAGACAAGAAGGATATCATTAATATATATTTATTTAAAAAATTTTTTCAGATCCCAAATGAAAGTTAAAGAACCTAAGTGTTTCCAGGATGAGAGAGAGGGAGCCTCCCAAGGGCTGTATGAGGTCAAAGGAAAGATTATGGAGGTAAGGTGAGGTGGGGGAATGCGTCCTGACCTGAGAACTGATTAACAGGGGTGGTGAATATTTACCTTTAGCAGTAAGAGAAGGAGATGTAATTAGTAAAGGGCAGACAGAGGCCTTCTGAGGAGCCAACAATGTTCTAATTTTTGAATGAGGTGTTAGTCACATGAGTATTCTTTTTATGATATCTCAGTAGGCTGTTCATTTGTTTTTTTAAATTTTCTGTATGTGTTAATTTCACAATAAAGCTGTTTTGAAAAGAGATTAATATGTGAAATAGACTCTATTCATTAAAAATTCAGTGTTCGCTAAGCCTCCATTATGATACTGGGAAGTCACAGATGAGTAAGACATAGTCATGGCTCTCAGGAAGCTCCCATTCTTCACACCAGAAGGAGCAGGGTGGTGACTGGAGATGAGCTCAGAAAGGTAGATGGAAACAGGACCATGAACACTGAGTACGCAATGCTAAGGTACTTCAGCCTTTTCCAGTATATAACAGCGAGCCACTGATGAGTTTTGAGCAGATTTTTGACATGAGATTTTCATTTTGGAATGACCACCTTGGTTATTACATAAAATGTGGTTTGAGGAAATGAGATAAAACTTGGAGTACAACACTTGATAAAGTATTACGTTGTTTTCACTTTCTGAAATACGTGTTTTCCTTCCCCAATGAGTTTTAAGTTACTGGACAGTTGTGTCACAATCTTATGTTTTCCAGAAGTGTACACAATTCTTTTCATAGAAACACAATAAATAAAATTTAGCTGCTTGGATCCTTTTTGTTAGCATAAGAGTAATAAAATAGAAGGATTAATGGAATGAATTAATGGGCTGATGAATTATATTAATGTCACAGCTTCATAAAACCTGTTTAATTATGCCCAATCTTATCAACATTATGAAGTCAGCTCCTAAATTTTTATTTGCTTCTGAATGCATTTGTCCCATCTTCATCTTCAATCTCCTTCACCATACCAGGAAAATTTAAAGAGCCATTTGTAGCAAATAAGCCCTCAATCTGCATATATTGCCATAAAAATATAATTGCAAGTTTAAGGCAGGGGGGTGGGAACAGCTCTAGAATTTGTCTGTGGGAGCTTGACTATAAGGTTGCAATCAAGAGTCACTGCCCAGAACATGGCTTTGAGAAAACATTGATGGGAAAGAAGGAACACAAGAGCCAAGGACCAGAAATCATGTTATTGGAGTCAACAGTTCCTGAACTTGATAATGCTTGCATCATATATATAGGGAAATATGAGAATATGAGCTATTTTTAGAATTTTGTTTTCCTTGCTCTGACAAAAACCCTTCCCTTTTTATTTTTCTTAAGGGTGTTTTTTCTATTTCTTTTGAGTCAACAGTTTTGAGTGGAAAATGCACTAGAGCAGTAAAGGAGGAAGGAAACACCAGAGAACCTCAGTGGTGAGAACAAGAGTTCCAGTTTTTACAGGAATTTCATGTGGCTGTGTACATGTGTGTGCATGTATTTCCAAGGTTGGCCTGGAGAAAGGGAGGGGGTAGCGCAGAAGACTTTAGCTTTCTCTGCTAATTTTCAACATTTCCTGGATAGAGAAAAACTTCGGGAAGGACCTAAGAAAACTTGACAAGTTAAATGTAAGTTAGAGACCAATTTGAAAAGCTATATAAGACACCCTTGCTTTAAAACAGTGAGAAAATAAAGGTCAGCCAGTGATCAGGTTTGAAAGTGTTTTATATCCACCTCAAACAGTGAATTTTATGATGGAAAATCCACTGGAACTTTATCCAGAAAAAAGGAAAAGCAAATTCTATGAGGAAAAAGAAAATATTTCTAAGCACTTTTATTCCTCACATTCTCAGGCCCAGTTATAGAAAAATAAATGGAGACCCATGTACCATATTTTAAAAATTTTTAAGTTATAAATCAAGTTAAGAGGCTGTTGAATGAAATGGTTTATGATATTACATTGCTTATAATAGTTTAGAAGAAAGTGATGAGCCATAAGCACTTGCACGTGGGCACACCACCCTGCCCATCCAGGCTCTGTCTGTATCCCTGCAAGCAGAAACCCTGTGGCCATCCCTTGGGCCTAGAGGCAGGTCTTCTTTCAGGAACACAGGCCTGGGGAAGAGGCCCATGCAGGCCCTGGAAAAGGACTGGGACTATTTGGACAAGGAGCTCTGTATACCTGGAGAGAGGTCACCAAGTGGGAGATCCCAGGCTCTGGATAGGCATGTCCCTTAGCCTCCCGTACTCCTCACTCATGAGTTTCTGTCTATCTACCTATCTATCTGCCTATCTATCTATCTATATCTATATCTCCTTAAGTTAATTTAGTCTAAACCATCTTTTCTGAGACTGGGCCTAGACTTACCTGGTGTGCGTAATGCCACATTGTACTCACTTCATAAACGACAGCATGTACGGGTTGCTGAACTACAAGTTTAAAAAAGCACTTAGCTTTATTTGATAGTGAATTAATAAGGAATTTCTGAGACTTCTCTGAGACCTAGATTAGTGAATGGTGTATAATCCATTCTATTTTTTCTACTCTCACCCTTTTCAAGTAATACTCTCACCCTTTTCAAGATAGAACAGGCTATACTTCAAAAACAAAATGTCCATAACTTAACATTAAAAAAATGTAAGTATCACTCATACACATTCCACTGCAGGTGTTGAAAACTCCTCAGGACCACTGTCCTCCGTTCTGGGATTCAACCATCTAAGTTGTTTCCTTCTCTGACATCTTAGTAGGAAGCTTCCATATTTGCTGAGGCAAAGGAAGGGAAGGAGAAAGAATCACACACTGGCAATTAAATGCTGTAGACCAAAAGGTAACATTTGTCATTTCTGTGGCTGCCATAACAGATTATCACAAATTTGGTGGCTTGAAGTAATAGGAATTTATTCTCTCACCATGCTAGAGATTGGAAATCTGAAACCAAGGCATCAGCAGGCACATGAACCCTCTGAAGGCTGTAGGAAAGAATATTTTCTTGCCTCTCTCTATCTTCCCCTGGCTCTTGGCAATCTTTGGTGATCCTTGGCTTATGCGTGCATCACTCCAATCTCTACCTTCATCTTCATATTACTCTCTTCTCTGACTCTGTGTATCTTTTTTGTTGTTGTTGTTATAGATGTAATTTTTATTGGGTAGGGGATGACTTTCATGTTTAGGGTAAAAATACATTATTTTCATCTTATACTTTTATTTTTTTATTTTTTTATTATTATACTTTAAGTTCTAGGGTACACGTGCACAACGTGCAGGTTTGTTACATATGTATACATGTGCCATATTGGTGTGCTGCACCCATTAACTCGTCATTTACGATTTATCTGAATCTTAACTGATTATGTCTTCAAAGACCCCATTACCAAATAATGTTGCATTCTGAGGTTCTGGCTGGATGTGGATTTTAGGGGGATACCATTCAACTCACTATATACACCCAGTGGCCAGAGCTAATCACATAGCCCTGCCTAATGTAAGAAGACTGGGTAATACAGGTAAGTACATGGGATATTTAGTGTTATAAATGAAATGCTCGTGTTCCCCCAAAATGTTTATGTTGAAACCCTAATCCCCAACATGGTGGTATTCTGAGGCAAGGCTTTTGGGAGGTAATTAGGGTTAGATGTGGTTGCCATGATGGGATTAGTGTCCTTATAAAAGGAGAGAGAAGTTTATTTCCCTCATGTGATGTCATAGTGAGAAGGCAACCATCTGCAAGCCGGGAAAAGTCCTCACCAGGAACTAAATGTGCCAGCACCTTGATCTTGGACTTCCCATTTCCAGAACTGTGAGAAATAAATGTCTGCTATTTAAGCCACAAGGTCTCTGGTATTTTGTTCTAGCAGCCCAACCTGACCAAGGCAGTGAGTGATACTATTTCTGCCACAGATATAAGTTTCAGTTTTCACCTAAGAAGAAAAAAAGAACATCTTAACTTTTACCCCTTTTTCTTTATAGCAAAGAAATGTCATAGCATGATATAATCTTAGAGCTGGAAATAATTTGAGAGATTTCTTAGGCTATGAAATGGGGATGAATTTCTTTTTCTTTCTCCTTGAGTATGCAGCCCCAAAATGAATGTCTTCTTGTTGGGGAAGCCACTAACCCAATTCCAGGCAATGATTTCTATTTTAACAGCCCTGGAAAGTGTTCCTAACAGTAAGTGAAATCTACCTTTCTATGATTCCCGTATATTAATTCTGCATTCTAGAGGCTGATGAGGCCCTCTCTCTGCCACATGACATCTCTACTCATATTCAGAGCTGGCCCTCATGCCAAAGTTCTCTCTTCTCAGGGTAAGCATTCCTAGTTCCTCAATCAAATCTCTTGTGACCAGGTATCACATCTCTTCACTATTACAATCATCTTCTGGATGAACTCCAGCTTGTCAATGTCACTTCTAAAGTTTTCTCAGATGTGAAAATAGTGCACAGTCTGGGGAGCATTGAGCAAACTATTTTGCCTCCTTTATCAGCAAATCATACTGGGCTCAAATATTGTTGACTTAAACTCTTAGCTATTAAACTCTTAGCTATTGTTTACATGTGCCGTTACTAAGCCCTAGAGTACCTATCCAGTGAATCTGCTTTTCTTTCATTTGGGTTTGCTTTTGGTCCTAAATCTATAAATTTACATTATCACTGTCATTCAATTTGCTCATGCTATTCATAACTTTATCATTTAGAGACATTTTTAGATCCTGATTCTGTTATCCAATGTACCCCATGGGGGTTACAACTTTGAGTCAGGTTCAGGTTTGATCAACTTCTCCAATTCTTTGTTGCTTATTATTACATTAGAATTCTAAGTCAAAGTTTTTGTTACTTGTATATTCAATGGAATTTTTGTTTTCTGGGCCCCAAACTCTTTTGAATGATCAATAGCAGAACCCTTTTTCCAAATAAATAATATGTGAAACCATGATATGTAAAACAGACAAAAGGGGAATTAGGATGGGTGACTCCAGAGTTGGCCAAATCAGCTTCCTCCTCCCACTGAGAACTGATCTTAATACATCTCTTTGAAACCCTACAGCTCCTTGGGAACAGAGTGTGAAATGTATACCTATTATCCTAGGTGTTCCACAGACTGATATCTTGAAGCGTTTTGCACATAAGCGAGGTGCAGAGGCTATAGAGGTGAGTATCATGTGGTTGGCCCTCCTATCAGAAACAGTATAGCACAGTGGTCAAGAGCAAAGCATCCAGACCCAGATTACCTGAGTACGAATTCTAGTTCCACTCCTAGTAAGATATGTAATCTTGTACAGGCTGCATAACTTCACTGTGCCCCAGTTTCCTGAAAGGAGGTATAGGAAAGAGAAAATGTCTTTTCTTGCCATTGGAGGTTTATGGCTGAGGCTCGTATGACAAAGGACAGATTAACAAGAGGAAAGCATGCAAATTTATTTAATATGCTTTATGTGACACAGGAGCCTTTAGAAATGATGACACACACACACAAAAAGGAAATCTGTGCATCTTTATGCTTATCTGATAAAGAAGTGGATAGTTGTAGAGAAGTATGATTGAACAAAGCGGGTAGGATCTAACGGTAATAAACTGGGGAAAACACCAAGGCCTGTTTGTTCAGATTCTTCTCATGTCTCCTGTGTCTTCAGAGATAAGGTCATTGCTTTACTTTAGATATAAGGAGGGCACCTCTGGAATGAACCTTCTATGACCTGCTTCGGGGAAAAGGGAGAGGGGAAGATGAGAGAACTTTCCTGCTTCTGCAGTTTTCTCAAATGCCAAGGTGCCATATTTTGAGGAAGTATGCCCTGAACCTCATCAGAGCACAACAGTACCAACTTAATGAGACTAATAATACTACTACATCAAGATGCTATGAAGACTAAATGAGTTAATACATGTGAAATCTTTACATCCATGCTGGCACATAGTAAGAACTAGGTAAATGTTGGCTATCATTATTTGAACTTTGTTGCTCTGATTTATGGTGTGACCATGGCAATATTCTCAAAGCTTCTTAAAATATATGACGTTGTTTGCCACTAGACTAGATGCCTCCACATTGGTCTGAACTACCATTTGAAATGCTCAACCAACATTTTGGTAAGAAAAAATGTCAGAGACTGTGAATAACTAAGTGAATAAATATTTTTTAAGTGAACTAAGAAATAAAATCTATTGAAATGGTAGAACAACTTTCCCTGTAGAGGTGTATCTAACACAATTCAGTTGTTACTACTGGCTCTCCTTTGGCCTCCAAGAAGGAAATAAGTAATGGGCTTTGTCCTCATAGGCTGGCTTTTCTTTCTCTCTTTCTCTTTCTTTCTTTCTTTTTTAAGATATGCTCTTGCTCTGTCACTCAGGCTAGAGTGCAGTGGTAAGATCATAACTCACTGCAACCTCAAATTCCCGGGCTTAAGCAGTCCTCCTGCCTCCGCATCCCAAGTAGCTAGGAGTACCAATGCATACCACGACACCCAGCTAATTTTTTAAAAACCATTTTGTAGCAATAGGGTTTCATTATGTTGCACATGTTGGTCTCAAATACCTGGCATTAAGTTATTCTCCACTCTGGGCTTCCCAAAGTGCTGGGATTACAGGCATGAGCCACTGTGTCAGGCAAGGCTGAAATGTTTTTATCTTCCCCAATATACACATGTATCTGAGCCCATTACACACAAACACAAACACACACACACACACACACACACGCACATACACACACAGACATGCACATAATTTTGGTCAAGCAAGCAACCACCAATACATAAAACAGATGCTTCATATACTTTCTAGATTTTTCTCTAAAGTTGCATCATGGAAGTATCCTTTTTCCCTCAGGATAATTATTTATTCATGAAATATATATCCTTTTGGGCTATGTGCCTGACAAAATGTTATCTTTTAGGACCCTTAGGGTCAGATTTTCCATTGTCTAATCTAAACACTGCTTAACAAAATGCACCAATTCTGCTTGACTTTGGAGAACTAACCTGCAGATCAGCGCCCTTGAAAAGGCTGCACAGGCATTGACCTACCTGGTGGTACATAAACCCTTCATCTCTTACCCCTCAGACACCCAGCATCCCTGAAGGCCAATGTACTATAAAGCCTTCAAATGCAAATATTCCTGAGAGTGGTAACTGTTGAGATAAATTCACACAAATATAACAGTTGTCCTGAGAGGGACCTGAGAGAGAGAGAGCTCCTGGGGCACAGCACAGCCTGGAAAGAGAAGGGTCAGAGAAGCCTGAGAACACAAAACAAACTGCTTTATCACTTAACCTAGACTGAGCCTGCTTTCTCCAATGCAACCTCAGATTTCTTACTTGACCAGCAGAGTAAAATCGCAAGAAACATAGGAGAAGCAGTTTTTCTTAGTAAGGGTGAAGAAGGCTCATGAAAAGAACTGAATGAACTGGGCGCAGGAGACCAGGATACATGCTAAATTGTGATCACAGATCTGTCACTCACCAACAGGTCCATGCACAAAATTTGTGAAGCCATGGTAAGAGTACAAAGGGAGGCCCTCATACCATAGATACATAAATGTTACAATCAAGTACCAAACTGTTAAATAAAATATATCCTCCCCTCTTACTTGGAGATAAGGCTTCATCATAATCTGGAGGACCCACTTCCACCTTATCCCATCTCTGATAAATACCACTATTCTTCAGCCTCTCTGAAGCATATGGATGCGCATACCACAACTGTCATTAACCCTCTGAAGGATGAACCCAGGGAAGAGCTCCAAGCAAGCCCCAGAAGCAGTAAGTTTAGGAGTCCAACAGCTCCAGATCAGCATATCAGTCTGGTCCTGCCAACTCCTCACCAGGGAAGAATGCAGCCGAGAAAAGAATGGCGTGGTACCTAGGGCTGGCCACGTTGGTACTGGGGCCATGGGTGGGGCCCCCGGACTGCCAGCAGTACCTACACATGCACCTTGCCCCCAGAAACAACCTGCTTGCAGACCTCATCAGGCTTCTGGACTCTAATGTTCACTCCAAGAAGAAGAATCTAATGAGATGTTGCTTTGAGAGCCACTATGACTCAGTCTTCAAGGCCTCCTCCCATCCTGAAGACTAGCCCAGCGGGGATAGGAAACTGGGAGCTAAAAAGCTTGGCCAATTTGGACCAGCTGAGGCAGTAGCTCTGAGCCTAGATCACATCCTAGATGTGAGAGAACTCCAGGGCTGCTGTTCTCTGAAGCTTTATCCTCCAGCAAGCAGTTACATCTGGAACATTTAATAATGAGTGCTGAGGCCGGGCACCATGGCTCACGCCTGTAATCTCAGCACTTTGGGAGGCCAGAGTGGGCAGATCATGAGGTCAGGAGATTGAGAACATCCTAGCTAACAGGATGAAATCCCGTCTCTACTAAAAATACAAAACAAACAAACAAAACAAAACAAACAAAAGGAGCCGGGTGTGGTGGCGGGCGCCTGTAGTCCCAGCTACTCAGGAGGCTGAGGCGGGAGAATGGCCTCTCTGTCTCTGCTGAAGCAGGAATCAGTGCTGATCTCCTTATTTGGGTATTAAGGAGCTGGGAGCTCATCGGACCACTAAAGAACAGGCCGTTTGGGGAATTAATGGCAGATTAACAAAGGTTAATCTGTTAATCTTTGTTCTCCTCTTACATCACAACCCGGGAGGTGGAGCTTGCAGTGAACCAAGATCAGGCCACTGCACTCCAGCCTGGGCGACAGAGCGAGACTCCGTCTCAAAAAATAAATAAATAAATAAATAAATAAATAAATAAATAAATAGTGCTGAAGATGAAAGAAAATTTTTCCAGCTGTCATCCATAAAAAACAAGTTTTGATCAGCCATGCTAGGTTAAATATTGAATTGTCTTTCTATTTTCTATGGAGAATATTACAATGCATTGCCATAGGAAGAGCCAACCAAAAACTATGCTGCCATAAATGTACAAATAATTATGGTAGAGGAGTGATAGACAGACACTGTTTCAATTTTATCTTTAAAAGATATCCAGGAAGAAAAAAAGATACAAACCACAACACAGTTGTCGGCCAACCCACTCGCACGGTTTCTGTATAACGATTATTAATACTTTTTGAGCATTTACTGTGTTCCAGGTATTATTCTACTTGCTTTATATAGATTATCTTATGTAATCCTCATTATCCCCATTTCAGAGATTGGACGTGGAGAAGTTAAATAATGTTCCAGAAGTCATGCAGCTAGTACTAGTTGGAGCCAGGATTTGAGCCCATACATCTGTTTCTCCAGAACCCACATTCTTAACCCCACTGAGACTCTCTATCTTCTTGGATCCCCACTAGGCATGAAAATAAAAAGCTGCATCCTAGTCCCAACTACTAGTCCTACAATCTTGGGCTACCATATTTAAACTCTCTGTTATTGTTTATAAAGTAGGAACAATAATAATAACTCCCTCGTAGGGCTGTTCTAAGGACTAAAGGAAAGCTACAAAACTACCTAGTGTAATGATAGTGTAATGATATATATTCTATAAGTACAGATCCCTCTCTTCCCTCTTCTTTTTTTTTAATTCTTTGGCCACTAGGCTACTTGGACTGCTTTCTTTTCACTATTTGAACATGCGATTCACAGTAATAATATTGATTTTTCTTTTGTCATATTTACTAATTAAATATTTCCATCTACCTGGGTTAGAACTTCCATCTCTGCTGTAATCACCAGGTTGCTCATTTTGTTTGTTTTTGTAAACCACCCTAATCTTTCCTTTTAGGAAAAGGCAGGGTGTAACTCACAAATTATGTAAATGAAAGTGCAAGGCTCTGTGGGCCATCATAACTCTGTCATCACTCCTGGAAATGATCTTGCAAAGTACATGTCTGCCAAGTCAGAAATTCTGTTTTGACGCAGAAGGACATTTATTTCACCTGCATAGCCTTCTACTTTCTGTAACTACAAACTTCCAAATGTTGTGGGTAGATCAGAAATATGCTGTGTGAAGTAAATGTGCTGGCACAGATCTGGAGGATCGATTTCCTCCCTTGAAGAAAACAAGCCATTTTATTCTTTGCTTAAGGTGGCCAAGAGAAAGACCCTTCTACAGTGACAAAAAAGCAAACCAACTACTCTTTACAATCCAACAGGTCGAGTGAACCAGAACACAGATTTCACCCTCTGCAGCTGTGTCTCCATTCATTGAGCAGATTCAAGAGAGGAAAAGCCTGAGCTGCTTCCTCTTACCACTGGGCAAGGATGCAATTTTTTTCCCAACAGAAAGAAAATCCCCTCTGACAGTTCCACCCACTAGAGATTCCTCTGGTGCTGGCCCAAGCTATTTGCATCATAGCTGCACCCTCCAGGTCCCAGTTGCATCACAGAGAAGCGGAAGCCCTGGAGGGATACTATCTCTGCCAGTTTCTCTAGGTTGCAATTTCTTTTAAAAGTGAAACCAACCATCTGCTTCCTTTACTTAGCACATTCCTGGGACATTGCAGCTACTTGCTAGATAAGCCAAGCAAAGGAGGGAGCCTTGGGCTCAGAAGGGGTAGGCAGCTTCCTCCTTTTGGCATTCAGAGAGCCCAGTTCCACTCTCAAACCTTTGTTAATCTGCCATTAATTCCCCAAACGGCCTGTTCTTTAGTGGTCCGATGAGCTCCCAGCTCCTTAATACCCAAATAAGGAGATCAGGGCTGATTCCTGCTTCAGCAGAGACTGAGAGGCCTAGAGTAGGTGGCCTTGGAAATAAGTGCTCAGGTGACCTTCGGACTTCGAACCTGACATGTCCCTGCTGGGGAAGGGTTGTCAAGACACTGAAAGACTACACTCATTCGGAGTCTATAAACTGAGCCTCTGTGACTATGAGCAATGTTTAGAATTGTCAGAGACTGGCTCTTGGCCTCTCTCTCCACCATGTCCTTCCCAGAAACTCAGTGCACCCTAAAAATTGTTGCTGCTTCTTGGTCCCCAGGATTCCTACCCCCTCACTCATTTCCCTGCCACCCCCAGGTATCATTCCCTTAAGCAATTCCTTGTTAACAAACAATTGCTGGCTTTGCATTTCTCTTTCCTCCAAAATCACTGAGGCCTCTACTTACTGCTAAAAAAGAGGACCCTGTATGTTTTTAAATGAAGAGTGTTGTTTTTACCTAAATCAATCTGGCTTGGTATATGACGACAACAACAAAAAAACTCAAGGATAGAGCCAAAAAACCTACCAACCAAGCAAGTCATTATGCTGAACCGCCTTGGGCACTCTCTAATTACACATTCTGGGTCCTCCCAATTCTTAGTCCTTTAATATCTGTTTTTCTCCTTCTCTTATTCGGACCCTGTGTCTTCCATTTTAGCTTTCAACTCCTACAAAACCACATCCAGGCTATCACTAATCATTCTATATGACAAATGCTCCTTCTAACAACTGCACAATATCGCCCCTTACCACAAAATCTTCCTTCATCTTAATCTTTCCTACTCTAGGTTCCCACACTGCCCCTAATCCCACTTGAAGCAGCCCTGAGAAACATCACCCATTATCTCTCCATACCACTCCCCAAAAAATTTTCGCTGCCCCAACTCTTCAATATTATTTTATGTTATTTTTCTTATTGATATAAAAAGACAGGAATGTCAGGCCTCTGAGCCCAAGCTAAGCCATCATATCCCCTGTGACCTGCACGTATACATCCAGATGGCCTGAAGCGAGTGAAGAATCACAAAAGAAGTGAAAATGACCAATTCCTGCCTTAACTGATGACATTCCACCATTGTGATTTGTTCCTTCCCCACCTTAACTGAGTGATTAACCTTGTGAATTTCCTTCTCCTGGCTCAGAAGCTCCCCCACTGAGCACCTTGTGACCACCACACTTGCCCACAAGAGAAAAACCCCCTTTGACTGTAATTTTCCACTACCCACCCAAATCCTATAAAACGGCCCTACCCTATCTCCCTTCTCTGACTCTCTTTTCAATTCAGCCCCACCTGCACCGAGGTGATTTAAAAGCTTTATTGCTCACACAAAGGCTGTTTGGTGGTCTCTTCACACGGACGTGTGTGACAATCCTGACTTTATTTATTCTGCTGATGCTGCACCCCTCGACACTTACAACACTCTGGTGGTGCCTTACATATTGTGAATTAAACAGAATTTAAGGTATTTGACAGTCTATTATCTCATTGTCCTGCACTCCCCTAATTCCTCACTCATTTTCCAATTTTCTCTCTTCTACACAATGAGATCTCAACCTGGATGCCCTCCTTGGGAAGATCGCAAACATTGTTGATTCCATGCTGCATTGCCAACCCTGACCCTCATGACAGCCAAGCTCTTCCCTTTACTCTGCCCTCAACATCCATATCATTCTGACTCTACAGGACCTCAACCCCTACCCACTCTCCTTCATCTACATTACCTCAAATTCAGCCTATCCTTCAAGAACATTACCTTGAAGGCCCATGTTACAGCCCATATCTTATATTAAATGACATCAACCATGTCTACTCTGAGAGCCAATGATTTTTTCTTCCTGCTGATGGAGAGCCTCTACCACAAGATTTACTTTATTATAACAGAATAATATACCATAATATACCAAACCGCCTGTGGAGACCTACCTTCTGACCAGACTCCAACTTTAACTGTGTGAAGTAGAGCAAGCCTTGTTTTCCTAGGTGTAAAATAAAAGGGTCTAAATGAAACAACCTCACAAATCAAGCATCCCTATGGGCCACCTGAACTAAATCTTTAATCCCTTCACTTTTTACTTCAATATTTTTAAATAACACTGTCATGCGCATCCATGTGAAGAGACCACCAAACAGGCTTTGTGTGAGCAACATGGCTGTTTATTTCACCTGGGGGCAAGTGGGCTGAATCGGAAAAGAGAGTCAGCGAAGGGAGACAGGGGTGGGGCTGTTTTATAGGATTTGGGTAGGTAAAGGAAAATTACAGTCAAAGGGGGTTGTTCTCTGGCAGGCAGGGGTGGGGGGTCATAAGGTGCTCAGTGGGGGAACTTTTGAGCCAGGATGAGGCAGGAAAAGGAATTTCACAAGGTAATGTCATCAGTTAAGGCAGGAACAGGTCGTTTTCACTTCTTTTGTGGTGGAATGTCATCAGTTGAGACAGGAACCGGCCATCTGGATGTGTACATGCAGGTCACAGGGGATATGATGGCTTAGTTTTGGCTCAGAGGCCTGACATTCCTGTCTTCTTATATTAATAAGAAAAATAAAACAAAATAGTGTTGAAGTGTTGGGGTGGTGCAAATTTTTGGGGAGTGGTATGGAGAGACAATGGGCAATGTTTCTCAGGGCTGCTTCAAGCAGGATTTGGGGCAACATGGGAACCTAGAGTGGGAGAGATTAAGCTGAAGGAAGATTTTGTGTAAGAAGCGATATTGTGGGGTTGTTAGAAGGAGCATTTGTCATATACGATGATTGGTGATGGCCTGGGTGTGGTTTTGTATGAACTGAAAAACTAAATAGAAGACACAAGGTCTGAATAAGAGAAGGAGGAAAACCAGGTATTAAAGGACTAAGAATTGGGAGGACCTGGGACATCTAATTAGAGAGTGCCCAACAGGGTTCAGTGTAATTACTTGCTTGGTTGGTGAGTTTTTAGGCTCTAAGTTTTTGGGGTGCAGTTCAAGTTGAGCTGGTGTCTGGAAGGAGACTGTGACTTAATAAAAAGGAGTGTCTACACAGGAGCTCAAATGGACTGTGTTTCATGTGTCCATGTGAAGAGATCACCAAACAGGTTTTGTGTGAGCAACATGGCTGTTTATTTCACCTCAGTGCAGGTGGGCTGAGTCCAAAAAAGGAGTCAGCAAAGGGTGGTGGGGTTATTGGTTCTTATAGGTTTTTATTGGTTCTTATAGGTTTTGGGATAGGCGGTGAAGTGAAGAGCAATGTTTTGGGGGCAGGGGGTAAAGCTCACCAAGTACATTCTCAAGGGTGGGGAGAATTACAGAGAAACTTCTTAAGGGTTGGGAAGATTATACAGAACCTTCTTAAGGTGGGGGAGATTACAAAGTACACCGATCTGTTATGGTGGGGCAGAAACAAATCACAATGGTGAAGTGTTATCAATTAAGCTATTTTCACTTCTATGGACCTTCAGTTGCTTCAGGCCATCTGGATGTATATGTGCAGGTCACTGGGGAGATGATGGCTTAGCTTGGGCTCAGAGGCCTGACAGGCTGTAACCTGTAGCATTTCGAGGACAGGCCTGAATTCTGAGAAAGGAAAGTGGTAAAAGTATTTTCTAGTCCTTTTTAAGTTGGTAACTGAGCTTGGTGAGGTGTGTTTTGAAAAGACCATTAGTCCGTTCTACTTTTCCTGAAGATTGAAGACAGTAAACGATATAAAGGTTTCGCTGAATACCAAGAGCCTGAAAAACTGTTGGGTGATTTGAATAAAGGCTGCTCCATTATCAGACTCTATAGAGGTGGGAAGGCCAAACCGAGGAATTATGTCTGACAGAAGGGAAGAAATGACTGTGGCGGCCTTCTCAGACCCTGTGGGAAAGGTCTCTACCTATCCAGTGAATGGGTCTACCTAGACTAACAGGTATTTTAGTTTTCTGACTCAGGGCATGTGAGTAAAGTCAACTTGCCCATCCTGGGTGGGGGCAAATCCTCGAACTGATGTGTAGGGAAGGGAGCGGTCCTGAGAAATTCCTGAGGAGTAGTAGAATAGCAGACGGAACACTGAGAAGTGATTTCTTTAAGGATAGATTTCTAGGATGGAAAGGAAATGAGAAGTTCTAAGAGACAGGCCAGCAGCTTGTAACTTAGATGGAAGAGGTTATGAAATGATGACAGAATAGAATGGGCCTGTGAGACTGGCAGGAGATATTTTCCTTGATCGAAGAACTAGTTTCCTTGTGTGGGAAGAGATTGATAGGTGGAAGTTTCAGTGGGGGAGTAAGTGGGCGTGACCAATGTGAAGGAGGAAAACTGCTGTGAGGGATAGAAGTTGGAAATCTGGCTGCCTTTTTAGCTAACTTATCAGCATAAGCATTGTCCTGAGTGATGGGATCTGATGCCTTTTGATGGCTGCTTTTTTAGTTACCTTCTCAGCATAAGAGTTGTCTTGAGCGATGGTGGGTGTCTTGAGCAAATAGATTTTGGAAGTTGTGAGAACTGTAGAGCATGAGTTGAGCAGAGTTTGTGATTTCTGGGGCCTCTAACAGTATTAAAGCAGCAGCAGCTGCTGCACGCAGACATGAGAACTAGGCTAAAACAGTAAGGTCAATTTGTTTGGACAGAAAGGCTACAGGATGCGGTCCCGGCTCTTGTGTAAGAATTCTGACCACACTAACCATGGCTAGGAAGGAAAGAAGTTGTTGTTTTGTAGAAGGGATTGGGGTTTGGGAGATTAGCCAGACACGATCAGCAGGGAGAGCACATGTGTTTTTATGAGAATTATGCCAAGATAGGTAACAGATGAAGAGGAAATTTGGGCTTGACTGAAGTAATGGGGGCTGTCCGTGAAGCTTTGCAGCAGTACAGCCCAAGTAATTTGCTGAGTCTGATGGGTGTCAGGGTCAGTCCTAGTGAAAGCGAAGACAGGCTGGGATGAAAGGTGCAAAGGAATAGTAAAGAAAGTATGTTTGAGATCTAGAACAGAATAATGGGTTGTGGAGGGAGGTATTAAAGATAGGACAGTATATGACTTTGGCACTACAGGGTGGATAGGCAAAACAATTTGGTTGATAAGGTGCAGATTCTGAACTAACCTGTAAGCCTTGTCTGGTTTTAGGACAGGTAAAATGGGGGAATTGTAAGGGGAGTTTACAGGCTTTAAAAGGCCATGCTCTAGCAGGCGAGTGATAACAGGCTTTAATCCTTTTAAAGCGTGCTGCAGGATGGGATATTGGTGTTGAGCAGGGTAATGGTGATTAGGTTTTAATGAGATGGTAAGGGGTACATGATCAGTCACCGAGCAGGGAGTAGAGGTATCCTATACTTATGGGTTAAGGTGGGGGGATACAAGAGGAGGATGCGAAGGAGGCTTTGAACTGGGGAAAAGGGTGGCAATAAGGTGTGGCTATAGTCCAGGAACAGTCAGGAAAGCAGATAATTTAGTGAAAATGTCTTGACCTAATAAGGGAGCTGGGCAGGTGTGGATAACTAAAAAGGAGTGCATAAAAGAGTGTTGTTCAAGTTGGCAACAGAGCTGGGGAGTTTTAAGAGGTTTAGAAGCCTGGCCGTCAATACCCACAACAGTTATTGAGGCAAGGGAAACAGGCCCTTGTAAAGAAGGTAATGTGGAGTGGGTAGCCTCTGTTTTAATTAAGAAGGGGACAGACTTACCCTCCACTGTCAGAGTTACCCAGAGCATCTTTGATGGTCCTGTAGGCTTCCCAGGCAATCGGACAGTGTCAGTCTTCAGCTGCTAAGCCAAAAAAATCTGGGAAGCAGTCAGTCAGAAAGCCTTGAGCCAGAGTTCCAGGGGCTCTGGAAGTGGCTGCCAGGTGAGTTGAACAGTCCAATTTCCAGTGGGGTCCCGCACAGATGGGACACGGTTTGGGAGGAATCCTGGGCTGCGGACATTCCTTGGCCTAGTGGCCAGATTTCCATCACTCATAGCAAGCTTCTGGGGGAGGTAGTGGAGGAATGCTTGGCTGCTGCGGTTCAGGCATTTGGAAGTTCTTGTGTCCTGGAGATGTGGCTAGGGTTTCTCTCACAGTGGAGACAAGGAATTGCAACTCAGAAATACATTGCTACTTGGCTGCCTCTACTTTATTATTGTACACCTTGAAGGTGAGGTTAATTAAATCCTGTTGTGGGATTTGAGGGCTGGAATTTAATGTTGGGGGTTTTATTTAATGTCAGGAGCAGATTGGGTAATAAAACATATATTGAGAATAAGACAGCTTTTTGACCTTTTAGGGTCTAGGGCTGTAAAGTGTCTCAGGGTTGCTGCCAAATGAGCCATGAACTGGGCTGGGATTTTCATATTTGATGAAAAAGAGCCTAAATGCTAACTGATTTGGAAGAGGTCAGGTAAAGAAAAAGGAGCATTAACCTTGACTATGTCTTTGGCTCCCGTCATCTTTTTACAAGGAAATTGCTGGGCAGGTGGGGGAGGGCTAGTTGCAGAACTAAACGGTAAGCCAGGCAGGGTGTGAGGAGGGGAGGTGATAGAAGGATTATAGGGTGGAGGGGGACAGGAACAAAATTGTAAGACAGACCGGATGTGAGAAGGGGAGGTGATAAAAGGATTATAGGGTGGGGGAGCGGAGGCTGGGGAAAAATTGGGACCTAGCTTGGCCTGGTGAGGAGGGGAGAGGTGAGATGGGTCTGTAGAATAGGAAGATTAGAAAGACTCAGTGACACTTGGGGTAGGGACTGAGGGGACAGGCAGGAGGGAAAGAAGGAAGACTTGGGATAAGTTGCATTGGGAACAGCAACTAGGGAGGAATCGACGTGTAAAAGAATGCCTGGATGTCTGGCACCTCAGACCATTTGCCCATTTTACGACAAGAATTTTTTAGATCTTGTAGGATGGAAAAATCAAAAGTGCCCTTTTCTGTCTATTTGGAACCACTATAGGGTTTGTACTGGGGTCAAGCAGCATTGTAGAAGAAAATAAGGCATTTAGGTTTTAGGTCACGTGTGAGTTGAAGAGGTTTTAAGTTCTTGAGAACACGGGCTAAAGGAGAAGAAGGAGGAATGGAGGGTGGAAAGTTACCCATAGTGAAGACGGCAAGCCCAGAGAAAAGAGAGTAGAGACATGGAGAGAAGAGGTTGGGGGGTTCTTGCCCTCCAGAAAAGCTGGAAAGGGATCAGGACATGGAGATAAGGGGTCTCAAGGTTCTTGTCCTCCAGAAAAGCAGGAAAGGGGTTGGAATGTGGAGATAAGGGGTCGGGGCACAGAGATAAGGGATCAGGGGGTTCTTGCCCTCCAGAAAAGTGGGAAAGGGGTTGTGACATGGAGATAAGAGGTCAGGGGGCTCTTGCCCTCCAGATAAGTGGGAAAGGGGTCAGAAAGTGGAGATAAGGGGTCAGGGGGTTCTTGTCCCCCAGAAAAGCAGAGAAGGGGTAGAGACAGGAAGAGAAGGGGTCAGGAGTGCTTGCCCCCCACCCAGAAAAGCGGTACTTGCCGCTAAGGGTAAAGGACCAAGGCAGGCATCCCTGTGTAGTGAGACACCTCTGAAACGTGGGTGAATAATCAGACAGGCATCCCTGTGTGATTAAACACCAAGGGAAGACTGTCTTCCCCAGTCCGTGACCAGCGATGGAGTTTTGGGTCCACGGATAAAACATATCTCCTTTGTCTCTACCAGAAAAAGAAAGGAAATGAAATTAAGAGAAGGGAGAGATTGAAGTGTAGTGCCAAGATTGAAAGGAGAAAGAGGTTGAGGGATAGTGAGAGAGGTTGGAGAAGAGAGTAAAAAGAGGCCGCTTACCAGATTTAAAATTGGTGAGATGTTCCTTGGGCTGGTCGGTCTGAGGACCTGAGGTCATAGGTGGATCTTTCTCATGGAGCAAAAAGCAAGAGGACAGGGGATTGATCTCCCAAGGGAGGACCCCCAACCCGAGTCATGGTACCAAAATGTCATGTGCATCCGTGTGAAGAGACCACCAAACAGGCTTTGTGTGAGCAACATGGCTGTTTATTTCACCTGGGTGCAGGTGGGCTGAGTCTGAAAAGAGATTTAGCAGAGGGAGATAGGGGTGGGGCCTTTTTATAGGATTTGGGTAGGTAAAGGAAAATTACAGTCAAAGGGGGTTGTTCTTTGGTGGGCAGGGGTGGGGGGTCACAAGGTGCTCAGTGGGGGAGCTTTTGAGCCAGGATGAGGCAGGAAAAGGAATTTCACAAGGTAATGTCATCAGTTAAGGCAGGAACTGGCCATCTGGATGTGTACATGCAAGTCACAGGGGATATCATGGCTTAGCTTTGGCTCAGAGGTCTGACAAATACCTTTTACCTTTCAGTAATAATAACATCTTTTAACCTTTCAATACCTTTTAAATAATACCTTTTACTTCAATACTTTTTAAAAGAATTGGGAAAAATTTGTAGCAAACCTACTAACAGAAATGAGAAAGTGGTCATGACAAAGAGGGTGATGTCCCAAAGGAAATGATGCTGTCAAAAAGAAAAAACTTCCCATGAAGGGAACTCTCAGAGATATTTCACAACATAGAAAGCACACAGGATAAGATGTTGGAAACAGATACAAACTTAAAAAGGAGTATGACAATTCACCGTTGACCAAAAAAAAAAAAAAAAAAAAAAAATCAAACTCTGTAAAATATTTAAAGAGATTTATTCTGAGCCAAATGTGAGCGACCAAGGCCTGTGACACAGCCCCAGGAGGTCCTGAGAACCAAGGTCGTTGTGTTATAGTTTGGTTTTATAAAATTTAAGAGGATAGAAGTTAAAGGCAGAAATCAACCAATACATGTAAGGGATATATTGATTCTGTCTGAAAAGGTGGAACAACTCAAAAGGCTGGCAGGGAGGGGACCGTGGGGGCATGCTCCAGGTCATACATAGAGTTGAAGATTTTCTGATTGGCAACTGGCTGAAAGAGTTAAGTTATTATCAAAAGACCTAGAATCAATAGAAAAGAGTGTCTGGGTTAAGATAAGATGTTTTTTAAGATAAGATGTTTCACAGACCAAAGTTTTATCATGCAGATGAAACCTCCAGTAAATGTCTCTAATCAGACTTAAAAAGGTGCCAGGCTCTTACTCAATCTCTCCTGGATCAGGAAAAGACCTGAAAAGGAAAGGGGATTCTCTACAAAATGTACATTTTTCCCCACAAGAGACAGCTTTCCATTTCAAAATATGTCAAAGAAATATATTTTGGGATAAAATACTTTCATTTATCTTAGGTCCTGCTGTTATGTGATGCTATACTACAATCAGGAAGGAATTTGGTGTCTTATTGCTACAAAGAGTCTGTTTTGTCAGTCTTAAGATGTATTTTAATGCTAATGCGGTCAGCTGTGCCTGAATTGCAAAAGGTGGAGAGTACAATGAGACATGTCTGATTTCCCCTTCCCATCTTGGCCAGAATTAGTTTCTGAGGTTTACTTCAGTTTATTTCCTTTCTAGAAGAGGGATCCATTCAGTTGGTTGGATATGCTTAAGATTATATATATGGTTCACATGACCAAGACAAAGAAAAGATGTTCACTGTTTTATAACAGGGCAAATACTGTTCAAGCTACACTTGATAAGTTTTCTACTTCTCAGTGTTTTAAATTCTGAATGTTGTAGTTTTTAAGTTGCAACATACTAAGGAAATATTAGTTTTATACATTTATAACTGAGAGTAAGAGAGTTTTTAATATTTTCAGCAAAATTTTTAGTGGTCATGTTAACAATTGTGATTCTTCCCATTGATTATTGAGATTGCACGTTTTTCATTGCACAGTTATTTTTTTTTAATTTATTATTATTATACTTTAAGTTCTAGGGTACATGTGCATAACGTGCAGGTTTGTTACATATGTATACTTGTGCCTTGTTGGTGTGCTGCACCCATCAACTCGTCAGCACCCATCAACTCGTCATTTACATCAGGTATAACTCCCAATGCAATCCCTCCCCCCTACCCCCTCCCCATGATAGGCCCCGGTATGTGATGTTCCCCTTCCCGAGTCCAAGTGATCTCATTATTCAGTTCCCACCTATAAGTGAGAACATGCGGTGTTTGGTTTTCTGTTCTTGTGATAGTTTGCTAGGAATGATGGTTTCCAGCTGCATCCATGTCCCTACAAAGCACACAAACTCATCCTTTTTGATGGCTGCATAGTATTCCATGGTGTATATGTGCCACATTTTCTTAATCCAGTCTGTCACTGATGGACATTTGGGTTGATTCCAAGTCTTTGCTATTGTGAATAGTGCCGCAATAAACATACGTGTGCACGTGTCTTTATAGCAGCATAATTTATAATCCTTTGGGTATATACCCGGTAATGGGATGGCTGGGTCATATGGTACATCTAGTTCTAGATCCTTGAGGAATCGCCATACTGTTTTCCATAATGGTTGAACTAGTTTAAAATCCCACCAACAGTGTAAAAGTGTTCCTATTTCTCCACATCCTCTCCAGCACCTGTTGTTTCCTGACTTTTTAATGATCGCCATTCTAACTGGTGTGAGATGGTATCTCATTGTGGTTTTGATTTGCATTTCTCTGATGGCCAGTGATGATGAGCATTTTTTCATGTGTCTGTTGGCTGTATGAATGTCTTCTTTTGAGAAATGTCTGTTCATATCCTTTGCCCACTTTTGGATGGGGTTGTTTGTTTTTTTCTTGTAAATTTGTTTGAGTTCTTTGTAGGTTCTGGATATTAGCCCTTTGTCAGATGAGTAGATTGCAAAACTTTTCTCCCATTCTGTAGGTTGCCTGTTCACTCTGATGGTAGTTTCTTTTGCTGTGCAGAAGCTCTTTAGTTTAATGAGATCCCATTTGTCAATTTTGGCTTTTGCTGCCGTTGCTTTTGGTGTTTGACACATGAAGTCTTTGCCCATGCCTATGTCCTGAATGGTACTACCTAGGTTTTCCTCTAGGATTTTTATGGTATTAGGTCTAACATTTAAGTCTCTAATCCATCTTGAATTAATTTTCGTATAAGGAGTAAGGAAAGGATCCAGTTTCAGCTTTCTACTTATGGCTAGCCAATTTTCCCAGCACCATTTATTAAATAGGGAATCCTTTCCCCATTTCTTGTTTCTCTCAGGTTTGTCAAAGATCAGATGGCTGTAGATGTGTGGTATTATTTCTGAGGACTCTGTTCTGTTCCATTGGTCTATATCTCTGTTTTGGTACCAGTACCATGCTGTTTTGGTTACTGTAGCCTTGTAGTATAGTTTGAAGTCAGGTAGCGTGATGCCTCCAGCTTTGTTCTTTTGACTTAGGATTGTCTTGGAGATGCAGGCTCTTTTTTGGTTCCATATGCACTTTAAAGCAGTTTTTTCCAATTCTGTGAAGAAACTCATTGGTAGCTTGATGGGGATGACATTGAATCTATAAAGTACCTTGGGCAGTATGGCCATTTTCACAATATTGATTCTTCCTATCCATGAGCATGGTATGTTCTTCCATTTGTTTGTGTCCTCTTTGATTTCACTGAGCAGTGGTTTGTAGTTCTCCTTGAAGAGGTCCTTTACATCCCTTGTATGTTGGATTCCTAGGTATTTGATTCTCTTTGAAGCAATTGTGAATGGAAGTTCATTCCTGATTTGGCTATCTGTTTGTCTGTTACTGGTATATAAGTGTGCTTGTGATTTTTGCGCATTAATTTTGTATCCTGAGACTTTGCTGAAGTTGCTTATCAGCTTAAGGAGATTTTGGGCTGAGACAATGGGGTTTTCTAAATATACAATCATGTCATCTGCAAAGAGGGACAGTTTGACTTCTTCTTTTCCTAACTGAATACCCTTGATTTCTTTCTCTTGCCTGATTGCCCTAGCCAGAACTTCCAACACTATGTTGAATAGGAGTGGTGAGAGAGGGCATCCCTGTCTTGTGCCAGTTTTCAAAGGGAATTTTTCCAGTTTTTGCCCATTCAGTATGATATTGGCTGTGGGTTTGTCATAAATAGCTCTTATTATTTTGAGGTACATTCCATCAATACCGAATTTATTGAGCGTTTTTAGCATGAAGGGCTGTTGAATTTTGTCAAAAGCCTTTTCTGCATCTATTGAGATAATCATGTGGTTCTTGTCTTTGGTTCTGTTTATATGCTGGATTATGTTTATTGATTTGCGAATGTTGAACCAGCCTTGCATCCCAGGGATGAAGCCCACTTGATCATGGTGGATAAGCTTTTTGATGTGTTGCTGAATCCGGTTTGCCAGTATTTTATTGAGGATTTTTGCATCGATGTTCATCAGGGATATTGGTCTAAAATTCTCTTTTTTTGTTGTGTCTCTGCCAGGCTTTGGTATCAGGATGATGTTGGCCTCATAAAATGAGTTAGGGAGGATTCCCTCTTTTTCTATTGATTGGAATAGTTTCAGAAGGAATGGTACCAACTCCTCCTTGTACCTCTGGTAGAATTCAGCTGTGAATCCATCTGGTCCTGGACTTTTTTTGGTTGGTAGGCTATTAATTATTGCCTCCATTTCAGAGCCTGCTATTGGTCTATTCAGGGATTCAACTTCTTCCTGGTTTAGTCTTGGGAGAGTGTAAGTGTCCAGGAAATTATCCATTTCTTCTAGATTTTCCAGTTTATTTGCGTAGAGGTGTTTATAGTATTCTCTGATGGTAGTTTGTATTTCTGTGGGGTCGGTGGTGATATCCCCTTTATCATTTTTAATTGCGTCGATTTGATTCTTCTCTCTTTTCTTCTTTATTAGTCTTGCTAGTGGTCTGTCAATTTTGTTGATCTTTTCAAAAAACCAACTCCTGGATTCATTGATTTTTTGGAGGGTTTTTTGTGTCTCTATCTCCTTCAGTTCTGCTCTGATCTTAGTTATTTCTTGCCTTCTGCTAGCTTTTGAATGTGTTTGCTCTTGCTTCTCTAGTTCTTTTAATTGCGATGTTAGAGTGTCAATATTAGATCTTTCCTGCTTTCTCTTGTGGGCATTTAGTGTTATAAATTTCCCTCTACACACTGCTTTAAATGTGTCCCAGAGATTCTGGTATGTTGTGTCTTTGTTCTCATTGGTTTCAAAGAACATCTTTATTTCTGCCTTCATTTCGTTATGTACCCAGTAGTCATTCAGGAGCAGGTTGTTCAGTTTCCATGTAGTTGAGCGGTTTTGATTGAGTTTCTTAGTCCTGAGTTCTAGTTTGATTGCACTGTGGTCTGAGAGACAGTTTGTTATAATTTCTGTTCTTGTACATTTGCTGAGGAGTGCTTTACTTCCAATTACGTGGTCAATTTTGGAGTAAGTACGATGTGGTGCTGAGAAGAATGTATATTCTGTTGATTTGGGGTGGAGAGTTCTATAGATGTCTATTAGGTCTGCTTGCTGCAGAGATTAGCTCACTTCCTGGATATCCTTGTTAACTTTCTGTCTCGTTGATCTGTCTAATGTTGACAGTGGAGTGTTGAAGTCTCCCATTATTATTGTATGGGAGTCTAAGTCTCTTTGTAAGTCTCTAAGGACTTGCTTTATGAATCTGGGTGCTCCTGTATTGGGTGCATATATATTTAGGATAGTTAGCTCTTCCTGTTGAATTGATCTCTTTACCATTATGTAATGGCCTTCTTTGTCTCTTTTGATCTTTGATGGTTTAAAGTCTGTTTTATCAGAGACTAGTATTGCAACCCCTGCTTTTTTTTGTTCTCCATTTGCTTGGTAAATCTTCCTCCATCCCTTTTTTTGAGCCTATGTAGGTCTCTGCATGTGAGATGGGTCTCCTGAATACAGCTGACTGATGGGTCTTGACTCTTTATCCAGTTTGCCAGTCTATGTCTTTTAATTGGAGCATTTAGTCCATTTACATTTAAGGTTAATATTGTTATGTGTGAACTTGATCCTGCCATTTTGATATTAACTGGTTATTTTGCTCGTTAATTAATGCAGTTTCTTCCTAGCCTTGATGGTCTTTACATTTTGGCATGTTTTTGCAATGGCTGGTACCGGTTGTTCCTTTCCATGTTTAGTGCTTCCTTCAGGGTCTCTTGTAAGGCAGGCCTAGTGGTGACAAAATCTCTAAGCATTTGCTTATCTGTAAAGGATTTTATTTCTCCTTCACTTATGAAACTTAGTTTGGCTGGATATGAAATTCTGGGTTTAAAATTCTTTTCTTTAAGAATGTTGAATATTGGCCCCCACTCTCTTCTGGCTTGGAGAGTTTCTGCCGAGAGATCTGCTGTTAGTCTGATGGGCTTCCCTTTGTGGGTAACCCGACCTTTCTCTCTGGCTGCCCTTAAGATTTTTTCCTTCATTTCAACTTTGGTGAATCTGGCAATTATGTGTCTTGGAGTTGCTCTTCTCGAGGAGTATCTTTGCGGCGTTCTCTGTATTTCCTGGATTTGAATGTTGGCCTGCCCTACTAGGTTGGGGAAGTTCTCCTGGATGATATCCTGAAGAGTGCTTTCCAACTTGGTTCCATATTCCCCCTCACTTTCAGGCACCCCAATCAGACGTAGATTTGGTCTTTTTACATAATCCCATACTTCTTGCAGGCTTTGTTCATTTCTTTTTCTTCTTTTTTCTTTTGGTTTCTCTTCTCGCTTCATTTCATTCATTTGATCCTCAATCGCTGATACTCTTTCTTCCAGTTGATCGAGTCGGTTACTGAAGCTTGTGCATTTGTCACGTATTTCTCGTGTCATGGTTTTCATCTCTTTCATTTCATTTATGACCTTCTCTGCATTAATTACTCTAGCCATCAATTCTTCCACTTTTTTTTCAAGATTTTTAGTTTCTTTGCGCTGGGTACGTAATTCCTCCTTTAGCTCTGAGAAATTTGATGGACTGAAGCCTTCTTCTCTCATCTCATCAAAGTCATTCTCCGTCCAGCTTTGATCTGTTGCTGGCGATGAGCTGCGCTCCTTTGCCGGGGGAGATGCGCTCTTATTATTTGAATTTCCAGCTTTTCTGCTCTGCTTTTTCCCCATCTTTGTGGTTTTATCTGCCTCTGGTCTTTGATGATGGTGATGTACTGATGGGGTTTTGGTGTAGGTGTCCTTCCTGTTTGATAGTTTTCCTTCTAACAGTCAGGACCCTCAGCTGCAGGTCTGTTGGAGATTGCTTGAGGTCCACTCCAGACCCTGTTTGCCTGGGTATCAGCAGCAGAGGCTGCAGAAGATAGAATATTTCTGAACAGCGAGTGTACCTGTCTGATTCTTGCTTTGGAAGCTTCCTCTCAGGGGTGTACTCCACCCTGTGAGGTGTGGGGTGTCAGACTGCCCCTAGTGGGGGATGTCTCCCAGTTAGGCTACTCAGGCGTCAGGGACCCACTTGAGCAGGGAGTCTGTCCCTTCTCAGATCTCAACCTCCGTGTTGGGAGATTCACTGCTCTCTTCAAAGCTGTCAGAGAGAGTCGTTTGCGTCTGCCGAGGTTTCTGCTGTTTTTGTTATTTTTACTGTGCCCTGTCCCCAGAGGTGGAGTCTACAGAGACAGGCAGGTTTCCTTGAGCTGCTGTGAGCTCCACCCAGCTCGAGCTTCCCAGCAGCTTTGTTTACCTACTTAAGCCTCAGCAATGGCGGGTGCCCCTCCCCCAGCCTCGTTGCTGCCTTGCCGTGATATCGCAGACTGCTGTGCTAGCAATGAGGGAGGCTCCATGGGCGTGACACCCTCCCGGCCAGGTGTGGGATATGATCTCCTGGTGTGCCTGTTTGCTTAAAGCGCAGTATTGGGGTGGGAGTTACCCGATTTTCCAGGTGTTGTGTGTCTCAGTTCCCCTGGCTAGGAAAAGGGATTCCCTTCTCCCTTGCGCTTCCCAGGTGAGGCGATGCCTCGCCCTGCTTCAGCTCTCGCTGTTCGGGCTGCAGCAGCTGACCAGCACTGATCGTCCGGCACTCCCCAGTGAGATGAACCCAGTACCTCAGTTGAAAATGCAGAAATCACCGGTCTTCTGTGTCACTCACGCTGGGAGTTGGAGACTGGAGTTGTTCCTATTTGGCCATCTTGCTCCGCCCCCCTGCACAGTTATTTTTATGATGCCACACTACTGAACAAAATGAGAGCTGTTTATATTGATTCGCATATTTATAAGTTGACATTTCAATTTTTCATCACAAATTTAAATAGTTGCTATATAGGTAAAGGAAAAGTTTCCCCTTCAACCTCAGAAAGTTCCCTGAAAAATCAACTCACAAAAGGCAGATTAATAGGAGAAAAAGCATACAAATTTATTTGATCATTATCAGGGGAAACCCCACCCCTGATATTCAATGTGGGTTCTTTTCTATTTCCCTAAGCATCAGTTGGTCTGAGAAATAAAGGGAAAGAGTACAAAAGAGAGAAATTTTAAAGCTGTGTGTCTGGGGTAGACATCACATGTCAGCAGGTTACATCATGCTCCTTGAGCCATAAAACCAGCAAGTTTTTATTAGTGATTTTCAAAAGGGGAGGGAGTGTACGAATAGGATGTGTGTCACAGAGATCACATGCTTCACAAGGTAATAAAATATCACAAAACAAACGGAGGCAGGGCGAGATCACAGGAACACAGGATAGGGCAAAATTAAAATTGTCAATGAAGTTTCGGGCACGCATTGTCATTGATAATATCTTATTGGGAGACAGGGTTTGAGAGCAGACAACCGGTCTGACCAAAATTTATTAGGCAGGAATTTCCTCATCCTAATAAGACTGGGAGCACTACAGGAGACCAGGGCTTATTTCACCCCTTTGGCTTTGACCGTAAAAGAGAGCCACCCCCAAAAGCGGCCATTTAGAGGCCTACCCGCAGGGCTGCATTCTCTTTTTCAGGGATGTTTCTTGCTGAGAAAAAGAATTCAGCAATATTTCTCCTATTTGCTTTTGAAAGAAGAGAAATATGGCTCTGTTCCGCTGAGCTCACTGGCAGTCAGAGTTTAAGGTTACCTCCCTTGTTCCCTGAACATTGCTGTTATCCTGCTCTTTTTTCAAGGTGCCCAGATTTCATATTGTTCAAACTCACATGCTCTACAAACAATTTGTGCAGTTAACGCAATCATCACAGGGTCCTGAGGTGACATACATCCTCCTCAGTTTATGAAGACGACGAGATTAAGAGATTAAAGTAAAGACAGGCATAGGAAGTCACAAGGGTATTGACTGGGGAAGTGATAAGTGTCCAGGAAATCTTCACAATTTATGTTCAGAGGTTGCAGTAAAGACAGGCGTAAGAAATTATAAAAGTATAAATTTGGGGAACTAATAAATGTCCATGAAATCTTCACAATTATGTTCTTCTGCCGTGGCTTCAGCCAATCTCTCTGTTTGGGTCCCTGACTTCCCATAACAGATCATAGCTTCACATGACACAGAAGCCTTCAGAATGAAAACCCAACTTCCTAATGCAGAAGTTTATATACCATCTTGAGGTTACAGAAAGAATAGAGGCATGGATCCTGGCAAACTAGGTATGAGACAAGGAGAAGTGGAATTATGCTGAAGAACAAAAAATAATTACTAGGCAGAATTCAGTGGACTTACAGAACATACAACAGTTTAGGACAAAGTCTATTGGGCCTGCAGAGCAGGAAATGGTTTGTGACAAAAGTCTGTACAGGTTTGTTAAGAGACGTTAGTCTTCCTTCCTGTGATATGCATTGAGGACTGAACTTTGACCTTTTTTCTTTTGCCCAAATTCCCATCTAAGGGACCTTAGGAGTCAAACCCTAGAAACCATAGAACCTGGTTTGCTATTAACCTGGTATAATGTGCATTACTTTCCAACCTGACTCTAGTATAGCATCACATGACAGACAGCAGACCCTCTGTATCTTAACTCAAGCATTTCTTTCTACCAACTTCAAGTCTTTATAAAACAATTAAACTCTCAGTTGTCATCTTGAGAATCCCTGAAACCCATCTACGACTTGTAAGCCCCAGTTTCAAGATGTCCTGCCTGTTCAGGCCAAACTTTGTATGTATTGATTTATTATTTTGCTTGCAATTTCTATCTCCCTGAAATGTGTAGAACCAAACTGTAGTGCAACCACCTCAGGTGCACTTTCTCAGGCCCTCTTGAGATTGTACAACTATGGGCCGTGGTCATTCATATTGGCTTAAAATTAACCTCTGTAAATATATATTGGCAGAATTTGTGTTTCTCATCATTGGGGTTCAGTTAATGAAAACTCATGGAAGAGACCAAAGGTGGTTGTTTTCTTCTCTAGTAGGTCCAGACTTTAGGTAGATGAGGGAATTTAGAGAGCAACTTCATCCTATGCTTTGGGAGAAATGGGAGTAGGCAGGGGCGTCAGAGAGACTATGAGGCTCAAAGTCCAGTTCAAAGCAGCATATTTTGGAGTATCTGTTTCTGAACTCTAACATTACTAAAGATGTAATTTCCAGCAATTTTCTCCTTGAAGTGGTGCAAAATATGTGAGTGAACATTGACTGGTGCCTAAATAAAGGAGGCTTTGTACATATCAGTATTATAGATCCTTCCCGCAACACACACACCCCCACCATAACCACCCCACACTTCTCTCTTTGGAGTTCCTTCTTATGTAAAGTAGGAGAAAGATTTTCTTTTCCTAAGCAAAGGTTGAAAAGTACAACCCAGCCTATTCTCAGGGAGAGTTTTATGGAAATTGAAGGTCTGAAACTTGTTTTCCCTAAAACTACTTGTGGCCACATATGCCTTAGTTTTGGTGCACCTGCAGGGTAAGTGGTGCCCCAGTTTGAAGACCCTGGCTATTAATATCCTATGACACTGATCTAGAGCCCAGTTCCTTTCCTCTACTCACCCTCTCACTGTATGTCTTTGGTTTTATTGAACTAGTGGCACCTTTCTCAGCTACAGTTCACAGAGCTATTAATATGTCATGCGCTTTCTGGCTTTGTTTGCTGGCTTTGTACTGAACTCAGCCAGTGCCTGCAGGGGGTAAGCTGTGCCAGGTACTTGTGAATGAAAAGAAAGGAATCATCATGAGGTGGCACACCCCATTGCATCTTTTCCCAAGCAGCTTCCTGCATACTGACTTGTGCCAACAATAAAAGGGAAATTTCGTAGGTGTAATTTTCCACACCCCAAGTTCAAACAGCACAAGCTTGCTCAACCTGAAGCCCACAAGGAATGTTTTACAGATAATCGGTATGTTCTAACTTAATTCTTTAGATTTTTTTCTTGCATTCCAGACATTGCTAGCCTGGATTTGCATGTAAAGAGCAGTTTGCAGGAGGAAAAATATTTAACAACTTGTATTTTTTCCACTGAATGCTCCAAACATATTACCATTCTCAAATTCAAATTATTAGATATTTTCAGAAAGCTCAGGATCCTACTTTATTGCTTAAAAAAATTAGCCTTAAAAAATAGAAAACTTTTTAAATGTATTAAAGACTTTCTTTGGGATATTGATGAGTCAGGCACAAAGCTGGAAATAAACAGATGTCTTTATCCCTTCCCTTACAATTATATACTATTCCAAGAAGACCATAGAGAAGGGAATGCTCTGTCTGGAACTCTCACTGGAGACCAGAAACTCATTTCCTTATTTCTGTGTAACTTCTCACTCACATCTCTTAAGAAGGAGTCAGCCAAGTCAACAATATAATAAAACCCAATTGGAACTGTGGACCAAGTGCTGCCAGGACTCTCTTTCAGTCTGTTTTTTAATATATTTTTCTGCATATGGGCCTCATCCTCTCTCACTAATGAGTAGTTTTATTTATTATTATTATTATTATTGTTGTTGTTGTTGTTGTTATTATTTTACTTTAAGTTCTGGGATACATGTGCAGAAAGTGCAGGTTTGTTACATAGGTATACATGTGCCATGGTGGCTTGCTGCACCCATCAACTTCTCATCTACATTAGGTATTTCTTCTAATGCTATCCCTCCCCTAACCACCCCCAAGAGGCCCTGGTGTGTGATGTTCCCCTTCCTGTGTCCATGTGTTCTCATTGTTCAACTTCCACTTATGAGTAAGAACATGCGGTGTTTGATTTTCTGTTCCTATGTTAGTTTGCTGAGAATGATGGTTTCCAGCTTCATCCATGTCCCTGCAAAGGATATAAACTCATACTTTTTTGTGTCTGCATAGTATTCCATGGTGTATATGTGCCACATTTTCTTTATTCAGTCTGTCATTGATGGAAATTTCAGTTGGTTCCAAGTTTTCGCTATTGTGAACAGTGCTGCAATAAACATACATGTGCATATGTCTTTATAGTAGAATGATTTAGAATCCTTTGGGTATGTACCCAGTAATGGGATTGCTGGGTCAAATGGTATGTCTGGTTCCAGATCCTTGAGGAATCACCACACTGTCTTCCATAGTGGTTTAACTAATTTGCACTCCCACCAACAGTGTAAAAACATTCCTATTTCTCCACAGCTTCTCCAGCATCTGTTGCTTCCTGACTTTTTAATGATCACCATTCTAACTGGCATGAGATGGTATCTCATCATGGTTTTGATTTGCATTTCTTTAATGACCAGTGATGATGAGCTTTTTCTCATATATTTGTTGGCCGCATAAATGTCTTCTTTTGAGAAGTGCCTGTTCATTTCCTTTGCCCACTTTTTGATGGTTTTTTTTCATGTGAATTTGTTTAAGTTCCTTATAGATTCTGGATATTAGCCCTTTGTCACATGGATAGATTGCAAAAATGTTCTCCCATTCTGTAGGTTGCCTGTTCACTCTAATGATAGTTTCTTTTGCTGTGCAGAAGCTCTTTAGTTTAATTTGATCCCCTTTGTCAATTGACTTTTGTTGCCATTGCTGTTGGTGTTTTAGTCATGAACTCTTTGCTCATGCCTATGTCCTGAATGGCATTGCCTAGGTTTTCTTCCAGGGTTTTTGTGGTTTTAGGTCTTACATTTAAGTCTTTAATCCATCTTCAGTTAATTTTTGTATAAGGTATAAGGAAAGGGTCCAGTTTCAGTTTTCCGCATATGGCTAGCCAGTTTTCCCAACACCATTTATTAAATAGGGAATCCTTTCCTCATTGCTGGTTTTTGTCAGGTTTGCCAAAATCAGATAGCTGTAGATGTGTGGTGTTATTTCTGAGGCCTTTGTTCTGTTCCATTGGTCTATATATCTGTTTTGGTAAAGTACCATGCTATTTTGGTTCAGAACCATGCTGTTTTGGTTACTGTAGCCGTGTAGTATACTTTGAAGTCAGGTAGTATGATGCCTCCAGCTTTGTTCTTTTTGCTTAGGATTTTCTTGGCAATATGGGCCTTTTTGTTCCCTATGAAATTTAAAGTAGCTTTTTCTAATTCTGTGAAGAAAGTCAATGGTAGCTTGATGAGGATAGCATTGAAACTACAAATTACATTGGGCAGTATGGCCATTTTCATGATACTGATTCTTCCTATCCATGAGCATGAAATGTTTTTCCATTTGTTTGTGTCCTCTCTTATTTCCTTGAGCAGTGATTTGTAACTCTCCTTGAAGAGGCCCTTCAATCCCTTGTAAGTTGGATTCCTAGGTATTTTATTCTCTTTGTAGCAATTGTGAATAGGAATTCATTCATGATTTGTCTCTCTGTTTGTCTATTATTGGTGTATAGGAATGCTTGTGATTTTTGCACATTGATTTTGTATCCTGAGACTTTGCTGAAGCTGCTTATCAGCTTAAGGAGATTTTGGGCCGAGATGATGGGGTTTTCTAAATATACAATCATGTCATCTGCAAACAAAGACAATTTGACTTCCCCTCTTCATATTTGAATACCCTTTATTTCTTTCTCTTGCCTGATTGTCCTGGACAGAAGTTCCTGGACAGAACTTCTAATACTATGTGAATAGGAGTAGTGAGACAGGTCATCCTTGTCTTGTGTCAGTTTTCAAAGGGAATGCTTCTAGCTTTTGCCCATTCAGTATGATATTGACTGTGGGTTTGTCATAAATAGTTCTTATTATTTTGAGATACATTCCATCAATACCTAGTTTATTGAGAGTTTTTAGCATGAAATGGTGTTGAATTTTATCAAAGGCCTTTTCTATTGAAAATCATGTGGTTATTGTCATTGGTTCTGTTTATGTGATGGATTACATTTATTGATTTGCATATATTGAACCAGCATTGCATCCCAGGGATGAAGTTGACTTGATTGTGGTGGATAAGCTTTTTGATGTGCTGCTGGATTCTGTTTGCCAGTATTTTATTCCGGATTTTTGCATCAATGTCATCAGAGATATTGGCCTGAAATTTTCTTTTTTTTTTCCGTTGTATCTCTGTCAGGTTTTGATATGAGGATGATGCTAGCCTCATAAAGTGAGTTAGGGAGGAGTCCCTCTTTTTCTATTTTTTGCAATAGTTTCAGAAGGAATGGTACCAGCTCCTCTTTGTATCGCTGGTAGAATTTGGCTGTGAATCTGTCTGGTCCTGGGCTTTCTTTGGTTGGTAGGCTATTAATTACTGCCTCAATTTCACATCCCCACTGGGGTATGAAAAAAAACTTTTGCAGCTAGCTCGGTGTCTGCCCAAATGGCCACCTAGTTTTGTGCTTGAAACCCAGGGCCCTGGTGGTGTAGGTACCTGAGGGAATCTCCTGGTCTGTGGGTTGTGAAGACCATGGGAAAAGCATAGTATCTGGGCCAGAATGCACTGTTCCTCTTGGCACAGTCCCTCATGGTTTCCCTTGGCTAGGGGAGGGAATTCCCTGACCCCTTGTACTTTCCAGGTGAGGTGACACCCCACCCTGCCTCAGCTTGCCCTCCATGGGCTTCACCCACTGTCTAACCAGTCCCAATGAGATGAGCCAGGTACCTCAGTTGGAAATGCAGAAATCACCCACCTTCTACATTGATCTCGCTTGGAGCTGCAGACCGGAATTGTTCCTATTCAACCATCTTTCAGGGTGAATTAGCTGAGTAGTTTTCCATATGTTTGGGTAAACATATAGAAAACTCTTGAATTTGACATCCTAAAACTTCTACCATATAAACCAAAAGTAAAAGTCTAAGTCTTTCAACTGACTGATGGGTGCTCCTCTTGGCCAAGGGCATTCCAAAGTAAACCTAATAATCTAGTTCTGGGTTCTGGCCATGATGGGAATGAGGTGGTGGAATGGGGGCAGGACAGACATCCTCATTGTACCCTTTTCCCTTTGGAATTCAGGCACAATGAACCAGCATTAACATTAAAACAGAGATCTTAAGCCTGACAAAACAGACTCTTTGTAGCAATGAGACACCAAATTCTTACCTGACTCTATAACAGCATCATGTGACAGACAGCAAGCCATGATAGAAATGGAAGTATTTTACCCCAAAATATATTTCTTTGACATATTTTGAAACGGTCCTATAACGCTGTTTCTTGTGGAGAAAGTCTACATTCTGTAGAGAATCCCCTTCCCTTTCTAGGTCTCTACCCTGATCCAGAAGAGATTAAATAAGAGTCGCACCTTGTTAGGTCTGATTAGAGACATTTACTGTCTATTCTCTCCGAAGCCTGCTACTTGGAGGTTTCATCTGCATAGTAAAACCTTAGTTTGCACAACATCCTATTTTAATGCAGACATTCCTTTCTACTGATTCCAGATTTTTAGGTAATAACTCTTCCAACCAATTGCCAATCAGAAAATCTTTGAATCTACCAAACCAATTATACATCTTACATATATTAATTCATGTCTTATGCCTTCCTAAAATGTATAAAACCAAGCTGTAGCCCAACCATCTTGGGCACACGTTTGCAGGATCTTCTGGGGCTGTGTCATGGTCCCCACGTATACTTCAGAATAAAACTCTTCAAAGACTCTTTCATTGACTCTTTTCATTGACAACCATGAGAGTTGGGCTTCCCTCTCTCTCATTCTCTCTCTCTCTCTCTCTTTTCCTCTTCCCCCTCAAGCCCAAAAGTCCTTGAGCATAGAATTATTGATTGAAGGATTAAAGTGTAGGAGACCAAAGCAATGACCAGAGATTTGTAACAATGCAATATGTTCATAGAAAACCAAAATTCTTTGATGGAATGGAGAAAAATCCAGTGGTTAAGACCATCAGTATCTTACATAACATATTTGGGTTTTCTTTGAGGGCAATGAAGGAGTCATTGCAGGATCAAAATTCATTTTAATGCATGCACTGTAGCCTGAAGAGAGGACTTGGAGGGGATTGAGTTCATATGGCCATGCATCAGTGCCAGTGGCCTACAGTATTTCCCTTGCCCCATGCTATCTGTGAGACAATGCATGTGAGGGGTTTAGGTAACAGGGAGTAGCCTTCATTTCTTTCCCTTGAGTGAGGGAAAAAGATACTTTTACTTGCACATTCGGAAACTGCAGCCAGAGTTTCTCTACTTGAGCTACCTCTATTGGAAACTGTCTTGTACTTCTTTCCTAATTTGACCTCGTAAGGAGTCAAGTCTTGTCGTCTGGTCTTGTCTAATGGCCACAGGTCAGTTTTATTGTTGCTTTCCTCTCAGACATATTACTTACATTTCTGATTAATAGTTCATGCCTGGCAACCCTCAGGAAAAGTCTCCAAATCATCCATGTCACTGATAGGGTTAGAAGCTGCTATACATAAACCCTCTCTTGTTCCTTGTCATTGAGAACTGACATTTCATTATCTGTGCATTACTTTCCCCCTTAATGAGCAATAAGCTTTCTTTGACATGAGCAGTAGATGAATTTGCCTAAGGAAGTTTGCTTTAATAGAGGACTGTCCAAAGGCTTCTTGCTATACCTGAGCAAGCATGAATCATCCTTAGACCTCTATGAAAACCATAAAGACAGTGTGTAAACTTCACAGTCCATAGGCTACTGGCTTTTGTTCTTTAATAAACTGTCATTGCTAAAGGGGGAAAAAAACCAAGTGTACAATCAATAGACTTTACCTCAGGACCGTTTTTATTATTTATGTTACTCAGTGGAGTCCAGCTGAAAGGTTGAAAACAACCTAATATTTTGGGTAAATTATCTCCCTTAAAACAAAGCCCCTTTGTTAGTGAGTCAGTGGAAAAAACAAAGTAATGCTGAATGGAGTCTTCAGAGGACCAAAACCAAGAGAAAGTGGGAACTCAGAGAAGACAGGCAACATTTGAGTGGATAATGGCACATTTTCTAGAATTGATAAAAGACATTGATTCTCAGATTCAGGAAGCCCCAAACAAACAAGGTAAATAAAAGGAAACCTACATCTAAACACATTGTGCTGAATATGGTCATAAGCACTTAACATGCGTTTCCAAACTTCTTCTGTGTTTTGGGTTTTGTTTTGTTGTTATTGTGGAATGCTACAGGCTCCATGTGCCAGGTGTTCTCAGCCCGGGTCCTGGATGTGGCTTCGGTTCTGCCTGTGCTTTCTTGTGAGACTTGGAAGCTAGAAGTGAGGTAAGGCCATCTTCCTGCTGCAGTTTTTTCCAGCCAGTAAGGTCTGGAGACATCAATGTTTCAAGGAAGTGGCACAGCCGGACTCTGATCCAGTACCTGACAGCCACTGGCATGCGGGACTACAGGCATGTGAGGCAGGTTTTGGTGGCTAGACTCAGCATTCTCCTATTCAGTCACCCACCCTGTGGAGCGTCCTGACTCTAAACCATAACTACAGTAGTGAGTCCTGCATGCAGTAGTGATGACAGCCCTTGACACGCCTCCCGTGTTAAATCTCACCTGCTCTCAGTGTTGTCTCTTTCTCCTCACTCGTAACCTGAGGATGATAATGTAGGCCTCCCATGACCCAGACCTGCAAACCAACTAGAGAAGGAATGGAAAAGATATACACAGAAACTCATCTCTCTCGAATGCACTGGGCTCACTCTGAGGGGCAGCTGCCCACTCCTTCTCTGTCTCTGTCTCAGGCGGAGTTCCCTATTCTGGGTGCCTGGCTTAGAAAGGTTCATGTTCAGCAAGACATTCAGCAAGAAATTCAGCAAGAAAGCTCTGCAGTGCTGAGCCCAAGGTAATAAGACTTCTGCCACCAAACCCTCTGATAAATTCCCTGTCTTTGTTCAGGGAACCCTGGTAAACAATCAGTCTCTTCTACACTGTTTTTCTTCCTTTTCATTTTAGTTTCTTCTTTGATGAAATTCACAGTCTTGTAAGTGTAATTATAATGCTTGGAATTGCTAATTCCACTTCAACATTTTTTTTCCTTAACAATTTATCGTTTTTGGCTTTTGTGTTATTTAATTTCTGAAAATATTCTTAGGACTTTGAATAGATGTGTCTTCTCTTTCTAAATAAGTGAAATGCTTTATCTTATAATTTTTAATATTAATAGTAAAAGCAATGAAGACTGAATTGACTTCTGAGCATCTCTGTGACCTTATCCCAAAATTTTTCTTTTTTTTTTTTTTTTTTTTTTGAGACGGAGTCTCGCTCTGTCGCCCAGGCTGGAGTGCAGTGGCGCAATCTCGGCTCACTGCAAGCTCCGCCTCCCGGGTTCACGCCATTCTCCGGCCTCAGCCTCCCGAGTAGCTGGGACTACAGGCGCCCGCCACTGCGCCCGGCTAATTTTTTCTATTTTTAGTAGAGACGGGGTTTCACCATGGTCTCGATCTGCTGACCTTGTGATCCGCCCGCCTCGGCCTTCCAAAGTGCTGGGATTACAGGCGTGAGCCACCGCGCCCGGCCCCAAAATTTTTCTTTACTATGAATTCTTATTTTTGTTATTCTCTCCAAATATGTTAGTTGCTAATTGGCTTACATGTTATTTCTGCAGTTATATTGGAGAGTTTTTCATTTTCCATATGATGTAGTTGTGATTTATTTAAATTCTTGCATCAATAATAGTTAGAACAATAAATCATTACTTATTATAATCTTTCATTTAATTGCACTGTGACCGAGCAACATAATCTGAAGAATTTCTTATGTTGTTAGTTTATTCAGATTTTATGTCTCATTTTTATGTATGTTTTATAGCTATCAGAAAGAAAATAAATTCTATGTTTTGGGGGTATATACATCTATAAACTGCTATAATTTCTACTTTTTTAAAAGTACTGTGTATTGAGCACATACTCATGACAACTGTTGTACTTGGTGCCTTACATATGTGTCCCCAAATACTTGATAGTAACCCTATTAACCTCAACATATTTGATAGTAAATATTAACCCTGTCTTACAGATGATGAAAGCAAGGCTCAGATTTTTCTTTAATGTTTTAAGTGTTGTAGACTGCTTGTGGCATCTAAAATATCTCACCCTAACTGTATTTCTGTTTTTTCTGAATTTTTGATAATTTTTTCTGTATATTTTGTTTACATATTTATCTGTGCCTAGAGATTCCATATGTTTGTCTTTAAGGTTAATTATGCCTTTTACCAATATAAAATTACTTTCTTTATTCTATTTGTTGAGCTTCATTTTAAAACTTTGGCACCGAAATGATGACTAGGTGGAGGGGATTAAAAGGAGAGGAAGGAATTTGCAGGTATAATCCTCAGTAATTCCTGTTTATTCCATTTATTTTAAGTCATTCCATTTATTGTAAGGTCTCTTGCAGATCTCTAGACTTGGGGCCAGTAGATTGTGAGCTTTACTGTTGACTTACTCAGAATTTTAAAAATGTAGTCCTGGTCTCTACCTATCTTGCAGGCATGTTGTAAGGAGAAAATGAAATAATAAATATTCCTTTTGATTATTTTAAAGACCTATGTAAATTGAGCACAGCATTATTTCTTCACAAGGTTTCCCTCTGGCCTCACTTCTGGCCTCTCCTTTGATGAAGCCTCTGACCTTACTAGGGTTAATATAACTGGTAAGTCTCCTGATTCCTGAACTCAGAATCCTGAGACACTGATCCAAGGAAAATAATTCTATCCATTAAGGAATTTCTAGTCCTTAGCTTTTGCGTTCCCTGAGAGAATGTTAAAGAAGCAAAAGTCTTGTCAATATTCACTGATGTTCTCAGTCAAAAACTTACACAGATACTTGAAGCCAAATAAAATATGTAGATGTCTGAAGCCATGAGTCTCCCAGATATCACTTAAGGTGTATCCTCAAGACAAGATGTCACAATCTAAAACTGCTGTGCAGCAAACTGAAGGAAACTCCCTCCTCAATGAGCCAAATTCCTAGCATAGTCTCTCTCAGTTTCAGAATTTCCCATATTTTCCTGTCAATCTCATTCATCCAGGCATTTCCCATTTAGTTAATATGGTTTATTTTCCTTTAAAAATATGATTACTCATTCTTAAGAATCTTCTCTTCTGGCTAAATCATTCTAGCAGGTGATTTATGCGATTGTTTCTCCCTGACACATGCCATTCTGCAACTATTTGTTTGCAATTACAAATCTGCTATGCAGGGAGCAAACGCTATGTTTTCTTCATTTCTGTATCCCCAATTACTAGCTTACTACCCATGCATATGGGTTTGTTGAATTCAGTTTATTGGATTTTCAAAGCACTTTATTTTTAACAAAACATATACCTGTCTTTTATTGCTATATCAAGATGTTAGAAAGGGATGCCTGCCACCTCATCTTACACACAGGAGGGCTTTTGGCTTCTGTGGACAGCTGAGAGAGCTTAATATATGACCATTATAGTTGAAAGACATAGGGCTTTGGTTTGAGGCCTGATGAGAATCCTAATACAAAATGTGGGCTAATGGTCCCGGTGGCTGAAACAGGGCATGTGCTGTTATATTGAGATGGAACAACACTACTGCAGTTTGTCAGGGTAAGGGATGGTGATGGGAACCATGTGTAAGAAAGAGCCTTGGGGACTTATCCTATATGGCCACCTAAAGAGGCAGAAGAACCTCAGCAGCAAAAACTTGAAGATGAATATTACATTACCAGGAGCTACAGGAGGCATAAGTGACCATCTACATTAGAGAAGCGTCTGCTAAGGACAAGGAAACTGAAGCCTGAGAGGCCTGATCATAGCTTCCAAAGACCCAGAAAATAGCTTCTTGGAAGATTCTGCTTTAAACATCTGTCATGTTTAAATTGACTTTGTTCACTCAATTCAATTGGTGCTTTTTCTATCCGTTTTATACTCCCTAGTCAGCAAGTCCTGGGGTAAGAAAGAAGATCAGAGTAAGAAGCAACCAACCACATCCCTCCTTCCCACTAGAGGCTTCCAGGCTGAAACAGGCTGATACAGGGAGAGGAGAAGATACGCAACTAAGTCACATTTTGAGATCTGTTTAATAATAATTCTAATTTCATGTTCTCACTTATTTGTGAGATCTAAAAATCAAAACAATTGAACTCATGGAGATAGAGAGTAGAAGCATGGTTACCAGAGGCTGGGAAGGGTAGTGGGGGTTTGAGGCAAAGCTGGAGATGGTTAATGGGCACAAAAAAATAGAAAGAATAAATAAGATCTAGTATTTGATAGCACAACAAGGCGACTATAGTCAGTAATAATTTAACTGTGCATTTTAAAATAACTAAAAGAGTCTAATTGGATTGCTTGTAACACAAAGGATAAATGCTTGAGAGAATGGATACCCCATTTTACATGATGTGATTATTATTCATTGCATGCCTGAATCAGAACATCTCATGCACCCCATAAATACGTACATCTACTATATACCCACAAAATTGAAATAAATAATTTTAAAAAATAATTCTAGTTACTAACTTCGCACTGTACTTATTATTTTAAACATCCTAAATAGAAAAGACTTGGGCTCCACTGGAGTTTCCATCTGGGAGTAAGGAAAAATGATCTCCTCTAAATCAACAATAACAGGGTGGAGGGAGATAATGAACTTGTGCTCTGCTTTATATCATGAGTTATACATAACTGATCCCTCTACTACATGATACACTCAATAACCAGTGAGGGATGAGGGGCAAGTGTAAAGTCAAGACCTACAAATATTATCTAGAGCCCACAGAATGTCAGATAGGTATCTGTTGCAAAAATAGAACCTACTCTGGCTAGTTTAAGCAGAAAAAATATATTATGGGATATTAAGTAGCTCAGTGAGCTGGAGAAATAAGCTTATGACTGATTTTCCAAAAACTATTCCCAGAAGAAACTCACTCTGTGACAGTGCTTCCACCATGGACCCCTAAACCAAGCCACTGGCATCTTTACCCAGTCTGTTTTCTCACATGACTCACTCCAAAATTGCAGGTCCACTTGGTGGACTCTAGATAACATGCCAGCACTATTCTAACAAAGGGAACAATCATAAAAGGGGAACAATCATAGGGAAACAATAAAAATATAGAGTACATTTACAAGATGTTGGACAGTCAAAAATGACAGAAGCCCTCAGCTCAAGGTGTATAGTATCTAGTGTGCCCTGCACACTCACTTTTCTTTCTTGTTTTTTATTTTTAACTTTTATTTTAGGTTTGGGGGCACATGTGAAGGTTTGTTACACAGGTAAACTCATGTCACAGGGGTTTGCTTAGATTATTTCATCACCCAGCTATTAAGCTCAGTACTCAATAGTTTTCTTTTCTGCTCCTCTCCCTCCTCCTGCTCTCCACCCTCAAGTAGACCCCAGTGTCTGTTCTTTCCTTCTTTGTGTTCATAATTCTTTTTTTTTGGGGGGGGGGGCATCTACAGTAATTTTATTGTAACAGAGAAACCAGGCCGCAATAAGCCTACATGATTAGAGCAGATGATGATTCCTTCCAGTAGGTGTAGCCTGAATCCTGCTGGCAGCACATAAAACCTAGAATATCTCTTTCCTGGCACCACCCTGCACCGCTGGACTCACAGCGTGAGATGAGTGACTGCACAACCACATTCAACAAAGCGAGGAGGTCCAACTGGGCAGAGACAACATCCCAACCAGAGAAGATTACACAATCATTCAAGAGGATGCCAAGATAAAGTACAGTTATCTACTCTCCACTATTCTTTGCTGAGAAAGGTGAGGGTATGGTATCAGCAGAAAATTATGTTCTTGGGCCGGGCGCAGTGGCTCACGCCTGTAATCCCAGCACTTTGGGAGGCTGAGGCCAGCAGATCACAAGGTCAGGGGATCAAGACCATCCTGGATAACACAGTGGAACCCTGTCTCTACTTAAAATACAAAAAATTAGCCTGGCGTGGTGGCAGGCACCTGTAGTCCCAGCTACTAGGGAGGCTGAGACAGGAGAATGACGTGAACCCAGGAGGCGGAGCTTGCAGTGAGCAGAGATTGCACCACTGCACTCCAGCCTGGGCAACTGAGCAAGACTCCATCTCAAAAAAAAAAAAAAGAAAGAAAGAAAAAAGAAAAAAAAGAAAATTATGTTCTTTATTCTTAAATAAATCCAGACAGGATGGGGTTGATTATCAGTCAAGCAGTAGAATGCAATGAAAATCTGCATTAGTTAAAAATCTTTGTGTGTAAGGAAAAGAACAGCAATGACAAGGGAGAAAAGAGAGCCTTCTCTTTTTCTTAAATAAGACAGGAAACCACATTATTTTCCTTGCTGTAGTGGCAGCAGATTCATTGGTTTTTATAAAACATAATTTCTGCAATGCATTCTGTTGATAAGGTTGCTCCTTGATGGGAGGACAGACACGAGGCCGACTGTTCATGACAGAACTAGGTCTTCTCTCAAATCCTCTAATGTGTGCTATTTCTCATGAGGAAACTGAAACTTCAGTTAAAGCTTCTGAAATATTACAATGGCATAATTGGCAGGTTTTTTGGTTGATGACTTTCTTTCCCATGTAAACTCTTTGAGAAAAGTTGGAGATAAAAGGACAGGGGAGAGTTTGGTTTAGAGCCACAGTGTTCCAGATGCCAGCCACGAATGCCTCTGCCCTGTGTCACTACATGTTCTTTCCCGAGAAACATTCAATCACTGAGTGTTACACACTGTGGTTGAAATAAATGATCCACTCACCACCATCCACCCTTTCTCATCCTCTGTGTGAAGCTCCCAATAGCAGAGGCTGAAGACAGAAAGGTTGTCCCTGTTTCCTCAACCAGGGGCATTACTTGGTGACCTGGTGAGTGGAATGGGCAAGGTAGCCCATGTTGCCAATGGTGACCCCTGCCACAGAGATGTGGCGGTCCTTTGTCATGTAGATGGAGAACTCCTTGGTCAACCACTCCACCTGTTCAGGCTTTAGCTGTATGAAACAAGACATGCCAATTTGGTCATTGGTGTGTTGCCAGTTGTGAGTGGAACCCTTCTTCTTGAGGTTGAAGACCAGCTGAGTCTGCATGCTAATGATGCAGTCGGCCATGACTTTCACTTCTTACAACCATTGTTTTCACAAACCTGGGGTGTTCAGAACAGTAGATGCAATCTGGACCCCATTGAGGGGAGGGTTGGAATACATGGGACTAATCAAGATCTTCAACTGTGACTCTATATAGTGACACTGGTCTGTGTATTTAAGTGCATTTTTGTGTTAGCTGGAAGCTGTCTTTTCTTTCTATATTTAGTGCTCCTTTCAAGATCTCTTGTAACTCAGGTCTTGGCTTTCTGACAGCCAAGTTTCCGTCAGTTGATATGGAACTATTTGTTGCACAAAAATTTTTAAAAGATTTGGCTGACTTTGGCTGAATTTGCTACAACTCCAAAAAGGATCCAGATACACCATGAATTTTACTTACATTTCATTCTATTCTGACATTGGCCGGGCAGATAGGAGTAGGTGACTGTTGATAAGCAAATGTGAGGGAAATGTGAGTTCCCTCACATTTGCTTATCTGAAGAGGATCTTATTTCTCCTTCACTTAGGAAGCTTAGTTTGGCTGGATAAAAAATTCTTGATTGAAGATATTTTTTCTCTATGAATGTTGAATATAAGCCCCCAATCTCTTCTGGCTATAGGGTTTCAACTGAGAGGTCCAGGGTTAGCCTAATGGAGTTCCTTTTTTAAGTGATCTACCTGTTCCCTCTGCCTTTAACATTCTTTCAATTCAGCCTTGGAAAATACTGTAATTATATGCCTTAGGGATAATCTTCTTGGGTAGAATCTTTCAGGAGTTATCTGTATTCCCTGAATTAAATCTTTAGCAAGGTTGGGGAAGTTTTCATGGATGATATCCTAAATTGTGTTTTCCAAGTTTTTTGCTTTCTCCTGCTTCCTTTCAGGGATGCCAGTGATTCATAGATGTGACCTCTTTACATAATATCATAGTTCTCAGAGGTTTTGTTCATTCCTTCTTATTCTTTTTTCTTTATTGTCATCTGACGGTCATATTTCAGAGAATCAGTCTTCTAGCTCTGAGATTCTTTCCTCAGCTTGGTTTTTTTCTGTTGTTAATACCTGTGGTTGCATTGTGAAATTCTTGTATTGTGTTATTCAGCTCTGTCTGACCCATTAGTTTCTTTTTTATACTGGCTATTTCATCTTTCAGCTCCTGTATGTCTTTATGGTGATTGTTATTCTCCTTGGATTGGGCCTTGCTATCCCCCTGAATCTCAATAATCTTTGTTCCAATCCATATTCTGAAATCTATTTCTGTCATTCCAGCCAGTTCAGCCTGGTTAAGAACTCTTGTTGAAGAACCGGTATGGTTGTTTAGAGGACATATAACATTCTGGCCATTTGAGTTACAGGGATTCTTGCTTTGGTTCTTTCTCATCTCTGCATGTTTATGTTCATTTAACTGCAGTTTACATTGAGTACAGTCAACAGACTTCTTTTTTGGATATCTTCACCAGACTGAGGCTTTGTGTGGGGTCTTTATTTGAAGCTGACTTCTTGTCTCTGGTTTCAGAGAGGTTTATGTTAGTGAGGGATTTTTGGTGTTGAAGCTTTGGGGTGTGATTCAACATGTGGCGCTTAGGCTTATTGGTCAGTTGGTAGATTCTTGCTCGGTCTTGTGGCTCTTCTATGGTTCCTCACAGTTGCAGCCATGTTCTCTCTTCACGCTCTGAAAGTGTGGGTTCCTATCCCCGTTGAGTGCTGGCTATAGATTGCAGCTTGGCACTCCTAGGCTGCCCACTGCAGCTCTGGGGCAATCTCAGTGTTTATGTTCCTTCCCCAGCTTGGAGGTAGCAGAGGAAGGGACCTTAGTAGTGGTTGTGGCAAAGGATCTTTTGCTTTTGCCTGGAGGCTCCATCCCAGAGAGATGCAGGTCAGCAATCAGACAGTGCAATCACTCCAGAATGGAAGGTCTGTGCTATGGGTCCAAGCCAGGAGTTCCCTGTCTGGTGATGAGCAGTAGGGGTGTGTGGGACCCATGGTAGATGGGCTGGTCTTTTCTTGGGCTGACTGCAACTTGTTGGAGGTGTGGATAAGACACTTAGAGTCTTTGTTCCTTCATTAGTCCAAGCGGAGCAAGGACTGTGGCAGATGCAGTGACAGAGAAGCTTTCAGTTGCCCCTGGAAGCTCTATCCAGGGAGTTGCCGAATTACTACTGACTCAATAGCTCTAGTGATGGGTGGCTAGAGTTCCAGACCTAGAGTACCTTCCCAGTGAGGAGATATGAAAACGGACACTCATGTAACAGTCTGGCCACTTTTCTGTAGGGCTGCTGGGGTATCCTTAGGGGTCCACTCCAGTCCCTAGTTACCTCAGGTTTTCCAGTACCCAAAGATATCACCAGTGAAGCCTGCAAAACAGCAAAGATGGCAGTCTGACTCTTCCTCTGGGATTTTCACCCCAGGAAGTTATGAACCATGATGCCAGCCTGAATGTACCTGGGGGAGGTGACTGAAGACCCTGGTTGGGAAGTCCAACCCACTGAGGAGGAATGGAATCTGGGGCCTGCTTTAAAAAGCAGTCTGGACACATTTTTGTAGAGTGACTGTGCTGTGCTGTGCTGTAGGTCTGCTTCAGCCCCTGATCACCTCAGACACTCAAAGCCTGAAGGCAGGAATGGTTAAGTCGCCAAACAGCAAAGATGGTGGCCTGCCCCTTCCTCTGGGAGCTCTGTCCCAGGGAGGTTGCAAATCTCTGTTGGCCAGAGGACCCCAGTGGGGGTGGCTGGAGATCCTGGTTGGGAGGTACTGCCCAATGAAGAGGAATGGGATCAGGGACCAACTTAAAAAAGCAGTCTGACCACATTTTGCAGAGCAGTTGGGGGATTGCCTCCATCTCTATTGGGGACTACATTGGGACACTGCCTCCACCTCTGGTCGGCTTGGACTCTCTAAAGCCTGAAGGCTGGAGTGGCTAAGTCAGTCTGGGAGTGCTGTTCCAGGGAGATTTCAAATTTCTGTCAGTTGGAGAACAACGGTGGGTGTGACTGGAGGCCCTGGTTGGGAGGTCCCGCCCAGTGAGGAAGAATGGGATCAGGGACCTGCTCTAAAAAGCAGTCTGGCCTGGCTTCTGTTTCTGATAATTACTCTTTAGAGTGTTTCTTGCCTTTCTCCAAAATTTGATGAGGAAAGTCTGAATTTTGTATCTTTTCTTAACTATATGCCTGTTCAGAATTCACAAAGCCTGCAAGTTGCAAGTCTGACTGCCTAGCATTTTCTCTGATTCTGCTACTCAGCCAGACGTCTTAAAGGGCAATGATGGCTCACCACATTCATGAAATCTTTTCAGGGAGCTCCAACTCATAATGACTTCTTTTTTAAATACTGTAGCCGTTCAGGTATGTACCATTCATTTTTGCATTTGTAACATCTTATACTATATTATTTGTGATATTATGTGTAAAGGCAGCTAAAATAGAGTGAAGAAAACTCCATCAGGGTTATTTCTCACTGGTGTTCAAGCTTTCACAGTTCTCTGAAGGATTCTGCAACACCAAAGTGTGAGTAATGAGGACATGTCATAAGTAGTATGTACAACTTGTGATGAAGGTTGTAGATCAATGTCAGTGGCTCTGTGGAGTCTCTGGGGCTTAGGTAAATCCTCATAAACACCTGGATCAGGACTAGCATCAAATGGCCCCCTCTTCTGAAAATCAGTCCCCACTTCCACATATAAGTGTCTTCTAGCATAGTGTTTCCTAACCAGAGGAAATAGTTCTTCTGTGTGTTGGCTTTAGTACCTCTTTTTCGTGGTGTGGGTTTTATGTGTTTTCTTGTCTTTTTATTGAGGCACCTAGCTTGGGGCCTGCCTATTTTGGTTTCCTCACCTGCCCCTGGTCATCATGTGAAAGGAGTGGGACATGTGGCTAGACCTCAACTTTGCCTCTCTGCTGGCCCCGACACCCATGGCCACTGTTTCCCACTGCTTAGCACAGCAGCCTAGTTACTCCAAGCAGAGCAACTCACTTCATCCCTCGATGAAGGCTCCAAGGTGCCCTCCCACTTCTTGTACCTATGGATGTTAGGTTTGGAGGGCCCCCACCCACTCCTACCTCCACAATCATTTTCTCTTGTTTATGATTTTGTTCATAATTTGGAGGCTTGATTACTCTGTAGATTGGCTCTAGTAAGCTTTTTATCCTTCCAATATTTCTCAAAAGTTTGCTTCCACTTATATAGTAACTATCTCAGTTCATTAGGCTAGTGTTTGTTACAAATCAGTAGTCCTCCAATCCTCAGTTTTCATAACACTTTATAATTTACAAAACTCTTTTGGTTCTATCATTTAATTCTTACAACAACTTTGTCACAAAACTTTATAAATGAGGATAGCATGATTCATAGAAGTATAGTGACTTTCACAAAGTCACACAGCCATAAATGAAGAGGATGGAGAGATCTGTGTACTTTATACCATCACAGGTAGGTCAACTCAGCTTTCCCGCACCTCCCAAATGCCCTCTACCCATTGGAACAACTATCCTGCCTACAGAACTTACATTCAAACTCAGTGAATCCTACAACCATGTTGATTGGAACTCCTAATTTAAGCCCATCTCCATGATTAGATTTTCATTCATTTTTAAGAACTCTCCCACCCTAGTACTTTCATTTTTAATACTTTAGTTACAAAGAAATCATCTTTTTCTTACTAATGTCAATCAGTTTCAGCATCTACCTAGAACACTGGGCTAACAAGATTTCTGAAGCTAAATTCAGCATAGTAGAAGAGAATGTCAAAATCAATTAGTAATCTGCCACTATAGGAAAGGGGTTGGTGATGGCCTCTGAGACATTTAAATCTATTCTTTCACCACTCGCGCTGCCTCCATATCTCCTCACCATCACCTCTCTTTTCTGACTGCCGAGTTTCCATCAGTTGATATGGGACTATTTGTTGCAAAACAGTTCTTAAGATTTGACTGACTTTGGCCGAATTTGCTACAACTCCAAAAAAAATCCAGCTACACCATGAATTTTACTTACATTTCATTCTATTCTGACATTGGCCAGGCAGCTAGGAGTAGGTGACTGTTGATAAAAGTCCATCAATATGTATATCTTCAGTAATTTTTAAACAGGCACAAATAAAATTTTATATATAATTTCCAGAAATGCAGTTTCTCTGGTCCTTAGTCCCAAGTCTCCTTTTCAGAATTATAGAAGTCCATCTGAGTGACTTACAAGAAGAAAGGTTAGGAAGTACTCCGTCCTTTATTCAGGGATAGAACACAATGTCAGGAAAATTAAGAGTTAATTTGTCCAACCCTTGAAACTTAGCTACTTTATTTATCAGTCTTTGAGGGTGGGTATTTTATTCCTTGGCCAAATCACAAAAATTAATGGAAGATAACTGGGTAAGGTGATGCCTATGTTAATTATCTTGATTGTGGCACTCATTTCACAAAACATCATGATGTATACCTTGAATACATACAATTATTATTTTTCAATTATAACTCCATAAAACTGGGGAGACATTCTAGTTAAAAGAGTGACAGAAAATTTATTTGCAATAAGCAAGCAAATGTTCACACAGGAAAACAAAATTGAATATATTTCTGTGTATATATACTTATATATACACATATATAAAGAGAATATATATGTGTGTGTGTATCCATATACATATACAGAGCTCCTAAAATGAGGCACTTGAAACTAGATAGACATTAGAGAAAATGTTAAAGCTATTTTGAATTTTTGTGTTTTGTAGTTTGAATGTTATAATTGACAAAATATAAGATAGCATTCTTCTAAGCAGCACCACATTTTCTTATACCACCAATAAATAAACTGTATTGCTAATTTTAACAAAAAAGAATTAATGGAAATCCCAGGTCCTCAGCTTTTAGTAACAATTTTTTATGTTACTTGCCTTAGACTCTCAAAATCAAGTAAATTGTGAATAGTGTAACTCACTCTTGGCCAAGAAATATTTCAAGCCAAGTTTCGGCCTCTCCCTGGGCACAGACACTAAGACAAGCTAACTTTTGGCAAATCATTTCTTCAGAAAAGGAACAAAGAACGTCAAAGTGTGAGTAACAATAAAAACCGGGGAGAGAAAAGTTAAGCTTGCGCAAAGAGTTGACTATATCATTACAGCATCTGACACATGGCAACACACTCCTCCAAGCTCATTACTCAACCTTAAAAGAACCCAATTGACTCCTTGGGATCTGCTTATTTAAATTAGAGATGGTGTTTTCTCTGAAGAAATACTCATCCTTAATTGAATTTTCCTCTAAGCCATGGCGTGTGGGAGGTGGTAAGGAGGAGGAGAAAGAGTGAGGAGTGCATATTGACAAAGGCTCCCAGACAAAAGTGGAAGGCTGCTGTCTTCATTTATTTCTCTGGAACTGGAGGCTGTGTCATGCAATATCAGGAGAACTAAAAGGACCACCTAGTTATTTCATAGGAGTTATGCTCTGCCCATTTTTCTAGGTAAAATAGCCCAATTAGAAGCAGATAATTAAGATAAATACATCATTTTTACTTTGGTGTGAATTTATCCGTCCACCCATCCATCCATCCATCCATTCATTCTCCAGTCACCACACATGTACAGACTGGCTGAAGGTGCCAGAATTCCTGTTAAATATTAGGGATAAAAACTGTAGACAGAAGACAGCTCTTGCCCTCACTTAATCTAAGACCTAGTGAATGAAACATACAAGTGATTTAGCAATTAAAATTGATACCAGACAAAACACAAAGGTCAGGATGTTTTATGGGAATACATACAGTAGCAATCCAGTCTTGGAGTTAAAAGGAAACTGTCCTGGAATAAGTGATCATTGAATCTAGAAAAAAAAGAGTAGACATTGTAAAAGGGAAGAAATAAAATATTTCAAGCAGAGAGAACCCAGTGCAGCAAGTTTTAAAAAGTGAATGTAATTTATTCTGCTTGAGATGCAGGGCTTTGAGGGTAGAGGGCAAAAATAGGTAGGCTTTGTAGAAGATGAGGCTCAAGAGACACGGAGCAACCAGATCATAAATCTATCAGCAAAACTTATAAATGTTGTGTCACTGTGTCACTGTGAGAAATGGAAATCATCAAAACAACTATTTAAATAAGATAGAAGATTATTTTTCTCTCATGTAAAATTTTGGGACTAAGGAAGAATTTCCCCTTTGCCCTCTTAAAAGTCACTGAAAATCACTAACAAGGGGCAGCTTAATGAGGTAAAAGGCATACAAATTTATTAACATGTACGTGGGAGCCTTCAGCATGAAGACACACTCCCCACTCATCAGATCATACCTTATTGGTCCAATTATATTTCTACACAGCCGTCTATCTGAATCCTTCTTGGCCTCTCTGAGCAGCATTTCTTCCTTCTGGGTATGCGGCAGGGCCCTCTCTGGAACAGGGGTCTCGTGACCTACGGCCAAACAAGGTAGGTCAGATAATCTCTTCATGGTCAGTTTTTACAAAGAAATGTGGAGTGAAACTGAGAGTAATAATTTTGGGTTTTGTGACTGGCTTTGGGAAAAGAGGGTTATAGTTTCTATGACCCCACCTTGGGGAAAAGGGGATTCTAGTGTCTCTGGTTATCCTCAGGGGAGAATGAGCCTGAGAAGAGGCAGGAAAAGGTCAGAAAAAAACTTTTGCTTCTGAGGCTGTTTCTGAGGCCTTCATTTTGTGGCATTTTCCAAACTTTCGGAGTCCCAACAAAAACAAGACCAGGAGTAGGCAGTCAAAACTACCTCCGTGATGAAAGAACCATCAGAGATCCCAACTTATTCTAGCTTTCAGCTCTGCCATCTTTAGTGCAGGAGTTCTTGCCATAAGATCATTTCAAGTTCTTAAAATGGCCACTTCAGCTTTAGGCACTATTTCTGCTAGGCAGGGAGATGGAATAAGAGAAAAAGAGGTTACGGTGCCCCTGAGTTAGACTCTTTTACAGAGCTTTTATAGATGCCACTCTCTACTTCATCTGCTTATACTTTGACTTAGATCTCCTTGGCCAGATTGTAGAACATCTCCTTGGCCAGAATAACCATTCCAACTGTAAGGGATGCTAGCAAATATAGTTTCTTAGCTGAGCACAATTGCTCTCTCTAACTAAATAAGACTTCTGTTAGTAAGGATGAAAGAAAAAAGATATTAAGAGCAACTAATGGTCTTTGGTATGCCACACCATATTAACCTTGTTCAGAGATCAGTGGGTTATCATCCAAGAGTTTCAAGCTAAGAAGTGACATGGTCAAATGTGTATTTTCAAAAGCACCTGATGAATGTGGGACAGATATAGGATTGGAGAGGGCACGACTGGTGACAAGGGGACCTGTTAGGAGTACATCAAATAAGTCTAGGAAATACGTGATAGTGGCCAAAAAGTGTGATTTGATAAAGATTGAAGGTGAGATCCAGAGGAAACCAGGAGTGTAAAGGAATAAACTGTAGAATCCTATTGGCACCAAAGATGAATATTACCCTCCTTACCATTTTATCTGATATGGCTCATTCCCATCTCAGTCCCATTCTTCTAGGCAAAACAAATCAACATTGAATTTAACTCAGCTTCTTGGATGTCACTCTGCAATTGGGTTTATCAGGGTGCTCATCCTATGATTTTTTAATGTTATAAATTTATTCTTATTAGACATGCACATCTAATTATAAAATATTATGTGTATTCAGAAGTAGAATTTCCCGAATCCCATTGTTTTTATGAAATATTTAATGCAGACAAAATAATACATACTGTATATGTATATGTTATGGAACATAATAATGAAACTAACACTCATTATCCACTGCCCAACCTAAGAATCAGAGTATTAGCAACATTTCCTTATCTATCATCCCAAGAGAGTCAAAATACCCACACTTTTCTGTTACCTATCACCACGCTTTTTATAGACACACAGACAAAGAAAAGTGACAGGAATATGAGACCTCGATGGCCTCATATTTTTCCCAGTGCCATGACTTACCCTAAAACCTTAACAATAATAACTAGGAAACAACAAGTGCTTGAGAGGATGTGGAGAAACAGGAACACTTTTACACTGTTGGTGGGACTGTAAACTAGTTCAACCATTGTGGAAAACAATGTGGCAATTCCTCAAGGATCTAGAACTTAGAAATACCATTTGACCCAGCCATCCCATTACTGGGGATATACCCAAAGGATTATAAATCATGCTGCTATAAAGACACATGCACAAGTATGTTTATTGCAGCACTATTCACAATAGCAAAGACTTGGAATCAACCCAAACGTCCATCAGTGACAGACTGGATTAAGAAAATGTGGCACATATACACCATGGAATACTATGCAGCCATAAAAAAGGATGAGTTCGTGTCCTTTGTAGGGACATGGATACAGCTGGAAACCATCATTCTCAGCAAACTGTCGCAAGAACAGAAAATCAAACAGCACATGTTTTCACTCATAGGTGGGAGTTGAACAATGAGATCACTTGGACACAGGAAGGAGAACATCACACACCGGGGCCTATTGTGGGGAGGGGTGGGGGGAGGGATAGCATTAGGAGATATACCTAATGTAAATAACGAGTTAATGGGTGTGGCACACCAACATGGCACATGTATACATATGTAACAAACCTGCACGTTGTGCACATGTACCCTAGAACTTAAAGTATAATAATAATAATAATAACTAATACATAGTGTTTACCAGGTAGATGTCAGGAACCTTCTAAATGCTTTATGTATGATCATGCATCAATTAAAGATGGGTGTACATTCTGAGAAATGTGTCTTCAGGCAATTTACTGGGTAAGGCACTTATCATGAATAGAGCTCGCAGGACTGGAAGTTGTTCTTGATGAGTCAGTGAGTGGTGAGTGAATGTGAAGGCCTAGGACATTATTGTACACTCCTGTAGACTTTTTAAACACTGTATATTAGGTTACACTAAGTTTATTTAAAATATGTTTCTTTCTTATACAATAAATTAACTTTAGCTTACTATAACTTTTTTACTTGATAAGCATTTTAATATCTTTACCTTTTATATTTTTAATAACACCTTAAAACACAAACACATTGCACAGCTATACAAAATGTTTTCTTTCCTTATATTCTTATTCTATACGCTTTTTTCTATTTTTACAATTTCTGATTTTTTTTACTTGTTAAACTTTTTTAAAATTAAAAACTAGGATACGCACATTAGCCTAGGCCTTCATAGGGTCAGGATCATCAATATCACTTGTCTTCTATCTCCACATTTTGCCCCACTGGAAGGTCTTCAGAGGCGATAGCACACATGGAGCTGTCATCTCCTGACAGTGCCTTCTAAAATACCTCCTGAAGGCCCTGCCTGAGGCTGTTTTACAGTTAACTTTTTTTAAATAAGTAGAAGGAGTATAGTTTAAAATAATGATAAAAATAAATACTGTAGTAAATACACAAACCAGTAACATAGTAGTTGATTATCATTATCAAATATCACATGCTGTTCATAATATACAGTATATACTGTACTTTTTATACCGCTGGCAGCAACCTAGGTTGGTTTATACCAGCATCACCTCAGTCAGGTGAGAAATGTGTTATACTACAATATTACAATGGCTATGACTTCACTTGGCAACAGAAATTTTTCAGCTCCCTTATAATCTTAGGGACTACTGTTGTACATGCAGTCTGTCATTGACCAAACTGTTATGCAGTGCATAACTGTAGATGAAATAATTTAATCCACTGAATGATTCTTTGAAGTGAATACTATTATCCTCATTCCTGTTTTACAGATGAACATACTGAGTCATAGAGTGGTTTAGTATCTTGCCCAAAGTATCTTGCACAGCTAGTGAATGGTATCTTGCACAGCTAGTGAATTTAAACACAGGTCATATGGCTCCAGGATCTATTCCTAGTCACTATTATATATTATTGCCCTTAGAACTGTGCCGACAATGGTGATGTTAGTGGTAACTCTCCCCCTAAATATGGCTATTTCTCTAGTAGAATATTAGATTCAGGAGAAATATTAGAGATTTACTGACAGATTTACCTATTCCATAGATTAAGAACTTTTTGAAAACAAGAATTGGGATGACAAACTATAAATCTAAGGCCAAGGGTTTTGAGATGTGTGGCAGACTTTATGCTGGAACCCAAGGGTCTTGCCTGAAGTATATAGCTAATTTCTAGTACACCAGACTTAAGGTAAACCTTAACTGCTGACTTGCAAATAAAACATATGCAGTAAATTATACCAGACAAGTCAGTGGCAAAGTTTTCATTTCTCTTTTTGATCATTGCTGCGTGGAGATCTAGAGAACCATATGTTTGTAAAAACTTCAACGAGTCATTTTGAATGTTTTGAGTAGAGAAGTAGAGTCCCAGATCCCTTTTGGATGTGTTGAATCAGGTTATAGGTACAGCATAGGCTCCATGAGAATTGGTTGCTATCATCAAAACCATTATGCTATGATTTTAGAGAAGGGATAGGCCATAGGAAAATAATTGACTTAAAGATTACACTTCCATTTGGATGTAAAGCTTTGTTTCAATGATTTCATTAAACATTAGGCTTCTGAAGAGCAGAGTTTATAATGCTGCCATATTTCCTGACTTAACCTGTGCAATGGTATTAGAAAGTATAAAAAAGAAGACACTCAGTTACAGAAAAACATAATATTGTAATAATATTGAACATAATAACAGGTCTTACCATTGATGCAATGCTTACATTTGACTAGTTGTGTTTTTATTACAAATACAAAAAATAATTATCCTTCATTGGAAATAATTATCCTTCATTGGTAGGCATCAGTCTCAACAAAGATAGGAGTCAGACTAACAGTTTTATGAGTTTAAAGTCATTTCTACAAATGCAGCATGTGAAGAAAAGAAAAAGATAGATTTATGGTCTGATTTATTGATGCTCTGGAATTATAAACTTGGCTCTGTGAGTGGTTCTATATATATCTGATTTCATATTTTTACCAACTATACTAGTTAACCAATCCTAGCTACTATAAAAGAAAAATTCCAAGATCTCAGTGACTTAAAGTATTGGAAATTTATTGCTTATGTAGACCAAACAGGTGTTTCTGATTAGCAAGAAAAGAGGAGAAAGAGTGTCTATTCCATGCAGTTGGTTAAAGCATTTGCCTCTAGGCAAATGAAGGTTTCCATTGTCCTAGAGGTCAACATACAGCCAGTAGAGAGGACACAGAGGACAACAGGTGGGTGGGCCTTGACTAACACTGTATTAGTTAGAAGTCTGTCAAATAGCCTTTCCTAACTACCAGGAAGGCTGGGAGTTCCAGAAAAAAGAAGAAACAATTCTGGTTATTAGCTAATAGTCTCTGTTGTTGTAAACCTTAGTTTTCTCATCTGCAAAAGTAGTAAGTCCATCTTTTAAATTAATCATTCTTAAGTCTGCAGAATGCTCTTTTTCCTTCTATTTTTCTAACTTTACTAAGGTATAATTGACAGATATAAATTTCATACATTCAAGGCGTACAACATGATGTTTTGCTATACATATACATTATGAAATTGTGACAGGCCATGTCTTACTAATACAGGTCCCCATGACAACTGTTTCAGTACTGACTGTGTGGTTAAGTTAAATATTAAAAGCTTAAAAAGCCCGTGCCCTTATGCAAAGGCTGGAATGTAACAAAAGCCCGCCAAGAGGTTTGCCTAGGCCTTTCCTGGGCTTTAACACATAACAAAATAATGAAGGAATTCTTAACAGGACCCATTTAGAATTAAACAAGTTTTATTATGGGTGTGAAGAAACTCCCCAGGCCTCCACAACCAAGTTAATTGGAGGTCTGAAGGAACGCCCCGAATCTCCGCGATTTAGCAGGAGACAAGGGCAATCCCCCCAGAACCTGGACCCATTTAGATTAAAATATACTGAGGCTCCAGAGGAAGGTTTTCAGGACTCAGACCTTAGTTATAGATTAAAAGAAGCTCATCACTTACGTCTTTAGGTGAATGCACACTTACACGTAGATGTGTACCTTAGAAGGTATATAAGCTCTGGAAAACTTTGTAATTTTGAGTTGGTCTGGTGATCATTTCCAGCCCTTCTCCCTGTAACCTGTTACAGAAATAAAAACTCTCTTCCTCCCCAGTTCATCTGCATCTCATTATTGGGCCATGAGAAATAGCAGCCCAACCCGCAGTTTGGTCCAGGAACAAAATGATTTCCACAATCAAGCTAATTAACTTACGCATTGCCTCACCTTTTTGTGGTGAGAATTCTTAATATATACTCTCCTAGCGAATTTCAAGTACATAATACATTATTATTAACTCCAGTCACCATGCTGTGCATTAGGTCTCTGAAAATCATTCATCTTTTAACAGCAAGTACGTACCCTTTAACCAATATCTCAATCTCCCCTTTTATCCCAACCCACCCCATCTAATCCCTGGTACCCCTCCTATTCTCTGTTTCTGTGAGTTTGATATTTTTAAATTCCACATATAAGTGAGATCATGTAGTATTTGGTTTTTTATGTCTGGCTTATTCTGCTTAATATAACGTCCTCTGGTTTCAACTACGCTGTCACAGATGGTGGGATTTTATTCTTTTTTAAGGCTGAATAATATTCAATTTTGTATATCTACCACAATTTCTTTGTGCATTCATCTATCAACAGACATTGAGGTCGTTTCCATGTTTCAGCTATTGTGAATAATACTTCAGTGACCATGGGAGGGGAGATATCTCTTCAAGAGAGTGATTTTATTTCCTTTGGGTATATACTCAGTAATGAAATTGCTGAATCATATGGTAGTTTTGTTTTTAATTACCTGAGGAAACTTCATACTGTTTTCCATAATGGCTGTGCCAATTTAAATTCCCACCAACAATGTATAAGCCATCTCCTTTCTTCACATCCTTGCCAACACGCGTATCTTTTGAACTGCATAACAGCCACCCTAACAGATGTGAGGTGACATCTCATTGTAGTTTTGATTTACATTTCCTTAATGATTAATGATGTCAAGCACTTTTTTATAGACCAGTTCGCTAGTCTATAAGACATTCCTTAGGAAAATGTTTGTTCAGGTCCTTTCCCCATTTTTTAATTGGGTTATTTGATTTTTTTGCTATTGAGCTGTATGAGATAGTTATATATTTTGGATATTACCTTCTTATCAGATATATGATTTACAAATATTTTCCATTCCTAGGGTTGTTTTATAATTTTATTGATTTTTTTCTTTTCTGTGCAGAAACTTTTCAATTTAATATAGTACCACTTGTTTATTTTCACTTTTCTTCCCTGTGCTATTGGTGTCTTATACAAAAAAATATCATTATGAAAAACAATGTCATAGAAGTTTTTCCCTGCATTTTCTTCTTATAGTTTTACAATTTCAGATCTTATGTTTAAATTCTTAATCCATTTTGGGTCTATTGTTGTAAGAACTGTTTCCTCTTTTTGCATATGGATATCCAGTTTTCCCAACACCATGTATTGAAGAGATTATCCTTTCCTCATTATATATTCCAGGCATACTTTGACAACTAGCCTCTGTCAAAGATTAGTTGACCACATGTATGTGGATTTATTTCTGGGCTTTCTATTTGGTTCCATTGGTTTATGTGTTCATTTTTAATACAGTACTATATTGTTTTGAGTACTAGAGGTGTGTGATATAATTTTAAATTAAAAGAGTGTGATGCCTCCAGCTTTGTTCTTGTTGCTCCAGATTGCTTTAGCTATTTGGGGTCTTTTGTGGTTCCATATAAATTTTAGGATTATTTTTTATGTTTCTGTGAAAATTCCACTGGAATTTTGGTAGGGATTGCATTGAATCTGTAGAGCACTTGGGGTAGCACAGATATTCTGACAATATTGATTCCGCAGATCCATAAACATGGGATATCTTTCCATTTATTTATGTTTTCTTCAGTGCTTTTTTTTTTTTTTTTTTGAGACAGAGTCTAATTCCATCTCCCAGGCTGGAGTGCAGTGGCACGATCTTGGCTCACTGCAACCTTTGCCTCCGGGTTCAAGCAATTCTCCTGCCTCAACCTCCTGAGTAGCTGGGATTACAGGCACCCACCGCCACACCCAGCTAATTTTTGTATTTTTAGTAGAGATAAGGATTCCTAAGTATTTTTTTGATGGTATTATAAATAGGACCATTTTCTTAATTTCTTTTTCTGATAGTTTCTCCTTGGTGTAGAGAAACACACATTTTTGTATATTTGTTTTGTATCCTGCAACTTTACTAAATTCATTTATCTATTAGTTCTAATAGTTTTTTGGTGGAGTCTTTAGAGTTTTTTATATATAAGATTATGTCTTCTCCAAGCAGAGACAATTACTTTCCAATTTGAATTCCTTTTCTTTTTTTTTCTTTTGCCTAGTTGCTCTAGCTACAATTTCTAGTACTATGTTGAATACAAATGGTGAAAGTGAACATACTTGTCTAGCTCTTGTCCTTAGAGAAAAATCTCAACTTTTCGTTGTTCAGTATAATGTTAGCTGTAAGCTTGTCATATGTGATCTTGATTATGTTAAGGTACATTCTTTGTATACCTCATTTGTTGAGTGTTTTTATCATGAAAGGATGTTGAATTTTGTCAAGTGCTTTTTCTTCATCTGCTAAGATGATTATATGGTTTTTGGCCTTCATTCTGTTAATGTGGTATATCATATTTTTAAATTTGTGCATGTTGAACCATCCTTGAATCTCTGGGATAAATCCCACTTGATCATTGTGTATGATCTTTTTAATGTGCTGTTGAATTCAGTGTGCTGGTATTTTATTGAGGATTTTTGCATCTATGTTCATTAGGGTTATTGGCTTGTAATTTTCTTTTCTTGTAGTCTTTTGATGTTGGCTTCATAAAATGAGTTTGAAAGTGTTCTCTCTTCTTCAGTTTTCTTTATGAGCTTGAGAAACATTGGTATTAGTTCTTCTTTAAATGTTTTGTATAATTTAGTATTGATGCCATCTCATCTTGGACTTTTCTTTGACAGAGGACTTTTTTTTTTTATTACTGATTTAATCTCCTTACTCATTATTCTGTTTGGATTTTCTATTTCACTTTAATTCTGTCTTTGTAGATTGTATGTTTCTAGGAATTTATTAATTTCTTCCAGGCTATCCAATTTGTTGGGGTATAATTGTTCATAGAAATATCTTATAATCCTTTGTATTTCCGTGTTATAAGATGTGATGCCTCCTCTTTCATTTCTGATTTCATTTATTTTAGACTTCTCTCATTCTTTCTTAGTCTAGCTAGCCAAATGTTTGTCAATTTTATCTTTTTGAAAAAACCCAGTTTTTTAATTTTATATTGTTTTTCTAGTCTCTAGTTCATTTATCTCTCCTCTGATGTTTGTTATTTTCTTTCTTATAGTAATGTGGGGCTTAGTTTGTTCTTTATCTAGTTCCTTGAGATATAACATTATATTATTCATTTGAGACCTTTCTTCTTTTTTAAGGTGGGCATTTATGGCTGTAAACTTTCCTCTTAGAACTATTTTTGTTGTATTTTTAAGTTTTAGATATTGTATTTCCATTTTTATTGGTCACTAGACTTTTTTTACTTTACTTTTGATTTTTTCTATGACCCATTGGTTTCACAAGTATATTGTTTAATTTCCACATATTGGTAAATTTTCCAGTTTTCCTCCTGTTATTGATTTCTAGTTTCATAACATTATGACCAAAAATGTGCTTGCTATGATTTCAGACTTCTTAAAGTTGTTAAGAATTGTTTATAGCACAGGCAACAAAAATAGAAAAATGAGACATATATTACACTAAAAAACCTATTGCACAGCAAAGGAAACCATCAAGAGTGAAGAAACAACCTGTTGAATGGGAGAAAATATTTTCAAACTATTCATCCAACAAGGAGCTAATACTCAGAATATTAAAGGAACTCAAACAACTCAAAAATAAAGGAAACAAATAAATCCATTAAAAAGTGGGCAAAGGAAATGAATAGACATGTCTCAAAGGAAGACATACTTGGAGGCATCTGGCTGACATATATTTGAAAAAATGCTCAACACCACTAATCATCAGAGAAATGCAAATCAAAACCACAATAAGGTATCGCCTTAGCCAGTTAGAATGGCTGTCATCAAAAAGACAAAAAATTATAGATGCTGATGAGGGAGCAGAGAAAAGGGAACTCTAATATATTGTTGGTGGGAATATGAATTAGTACAACCACTATGGGAAAAGTATAAAGATTTCTCAAAAAATATGTAGAACTACCATGTGATCCAGCAACCCCATTACCATATATTTATTCAAAGGAAAGGAAATCAGTGTATCAAAGGGATACCTGCATCCCATGTTTACTGCAGCACTCTTCCCAGTAGCAAATATATAGAATCAAACTTAGTGTCCACCAACAGATGAATGGATAAAGAAAATGTAGTATATATACACAATGGAATACTATTTGGCCATAAAAAAATTAAATTATGTCAGTTGCAGCAACATTTATGGAACTGAAGATCATTATGTTAAGTGAAATAAGGCAGGCACAGAAAGACAAATATCACATATTCTCAATCGTGTGGAAGCTAAAAATGTTGATCTCATGGAGCTAGAGATTAGAATGATAGATACCAGAGGCTGGCAAAAGTGTGAGAGTGGGTATGAAGAGAGGTTGGTTAATGGGTACAAACATACATTTAGATAGAAGAAATAAGTTCTAATGTTTGAAAGCAGTGTAGAGTGACTATAGTTAACAATATATTATATATTTCAAAATAGCTTGAAGAGAAGACATAAAATGTTCCCAACACATTAAAATGAGAAATACTTGAGGTGATGACAACCCAAAATACCATGACTTGATCATTACACATTCTATGCATGTAACAAAATATCACATCTACTCCGTAATATACAACTATCGTGTATCAATTTTAGAAAGACTTGTTTTGTAGACCAGCGTATGATCTATATTAGAAAATGTTCTGTGTGCATCTGACAAGAATATGTATTCTAGTTCTGTTTGATGGAGTTTTTTGCATGTCTGTTAGGTCTGTTTTGTTTAAAGTATAGTCCAAATCCAATGTCTTTTGACTGGTGGATTTAATCCATTTTCAGTCAAGGTAGTTATTGATAGATGAGGACTTACTATTACTATTTTTTTCATTGTTTTCCAGCTATATTATAGATCCCTTTTTTTCCTTTTTTCCTCTCTTGTTGTCTTCTTTTATGATTTGATTATTTTCTGTAGTGGTATGTTTTGATTTCTTTCTCTTTATCTTTTTTGTATCTATAATAGGTTTTCACTTTATGGTTACCATGAGGCTTACATATAACATCCATCTTATAGTTATAACATTCTATTTTAAGCTTATAACCTCAATTGCATTAAAAAAAACCCTACACTTTTTATTTCACCCCACCATATTTTATGTTTTATGTCACAATTTACATCTTTTTATTTTATATATCCATTAAAAAATTATTGTAGCTATAGATATTTTTAGTAGTTTCATCTTTTTTTATACTAGAGATACAGGTAATTTATACACCACCATTATAGTATTAGAGTATTCTGAATTTGACTATGCACTTTTACCAGTGAGTTTTATACTTTCATATGTTTGCTTGTTACTGATTGTCATCCTTGTGTTTCAGCTTGAAGAACTCTCTAACATATCTAGTGGTAATGAACTCCCTCAGATTTTGTCTGGGAAAACCTTTAACACCCTTTGATTTTTGAAAGACAGATTTCCGAGTTGACTGTTCTTCATTAACAGTTTTATTCTTTCAGCACTTTGAAAATGTCATTCCACTCTTTTCTAGGCTGCAAAGTTTCTTCTGAGAAAGCCACTTATAGCTTTTGGGGTGTTTCTTTGTATGTGAGGAACTTCTATACGCTTGCTACTTTCAAGATTTTTTATCTTTGGGTTTTGAGAGTTTGATTATATTATGCCTCAGTGAAGTCTTCTTCGGATTGAACCTAATTGCAGATCTTTGAGTTTCATGTATCTGGATGCTCATTTTTTCCTCCAGATTTGGGAAGTTTTCCATTGTCATATGTTTAAATAAACTTTCTGCCCCTTTCTCTCTGTCTGCTCCTTCTATAAAATACTATCATGCAAATGTTAGCTTTCTTGATGATATCTCATAAATCCCCTAGGTTTTCTTCATTCCTTTCCACTCTTTTTTCCTTCTCAATGTGTATTTTCAAATGCCCTGTCTTAGAGATTGCACATTCTTTCTTTTACTTGATCAAGTCTGTTGTTGATCCTATTATATTTTTCATTTCATTCCTTGTATTTTTCAGCTCCAGAGTTTCTGTTTGGTTTTTTAAAAAATTATTTATAACTCTCTATTGGTCTTCTCATTTAGTTCATGCATTGTTTTGCTGAGCTTTGTTGTCTATCTGGGTTTACTTGTAGCTCCCTTAGCCTCATTAAAACAATTATTTGGAATTCTTTGTCAAGTACTTTATACATCTCTATTTCTTTGGAAATGGTCACTGGAAAATTGCTGTGTACCTTTAATGTTTCTTGTTGCCTTGCATTAATGCATGTGCATTTGATAGAGCAGTCACCTCTTCCAGACTTCACACACTGTTTTCAATAGAGAAAGTCCTTCACCTGCAGGTGTGTGAAAATGCATTGGCAGGATGAAACGCAGGGATTGTGGCTGTGATGAGTACACAGTGATGTAGTCTCCATGCAGCACTGTCAGCTGAGGTTGACATTGGTGAAGATTACAGCGGTCCTCTGTGACCATGGCTGTGGGTGTCTACTCTGGTGACTAGGACTGCTAAAGTTCTCCTGATTTAGATTTCTTTCACTGAAAAAGTCAATGCTGAGGGGATCCCTCTTAGCACCAAGTCCAGTGGATGGGTAAATTTGTAGTGATGCATCACTGGTGTCTGATGCATGGCACCCATGGAGTGACCATGAAGCTAGGATCTGGAGCACAATATTGCATGGATAGACCATGACTTTGGGGTCAGAGGCAGCAGTGGCATCAGTGCCTGGGGTTCAGGAGCCCTTGCTCCTGTATTGGTAATGATGTGTGCAGTGCAGGAATTCATGAAGTAGCTATGGAGCCGGGGTCTGGTGTACAGACCTGTGTAGGGCTACCACTGCTCCAGGGATCAGGTTACTGACATGACTGCTGCAGTGGTAGCTCCAGTATTAGAGTGGCCACAGAACCTAGGTCTGAAACATAAGTATGCTTGGAACAGTGGTTCCACTGACCAGGGTGCCAGCTAGCTCATTGTGGTGGTGGTTCTGATGTCTGGGGTGCAAGCATGGTTAATGCAGCCATAAATCTGAGGTAGGAACTTCACAGGAACTCAGAGCGAGGGTTGCCTCAGTCCCAGAGCTGCACAACTGTGGCTTCTTTTAGGGCTGACATATCTAAGGGGTTCACAGTGTTGATTACTATTAGTTACCTCAATAGCAAAAGTTTCCAGTGTCCTCTGCAGAGCATGCCACTGGGGACCACAGTGGAACCCACTGTGTAACTGTGACTCAAGATGATATCCCCAGCTCTGTGTCCCTGTTTCTAGTCATCTATACACATCTCAGGTATGCTGATATCCCCAACAATCATTATGTGTTATTATTATCTGTTTTTTGCTCCACTGTGTTGCTGCAGGTTCTTAATTGGGCCCTTGAGCCCTCTCAAGGCTATTTTCCTTTGTGGATTGCTGTATTAGTCCAGTCTCATGTTACTATAAAGAACTGCCCAAGATTGGGTAATTTATAAAGGAAAGAGATTTAACTGACTCACAGTTCTCCAGGGTTGGGAAGGCCTCAGGAAATTTACAATCATGGTGGCAGGGGAAGCAAACATGTCCTTCTTCACATGGCAGCAGCAAGAAGTACAGAGCAAAGGAGGAAAAATCCCCTTATAAAACCATCAGATCTCATGAGAACTCACTCACTATCATGAGAACAGCTTGGGGGATCTACCCCTGTGATCTAATCATCTCCCATGAGGTCCCTCCCCACCATGTAGGGATTATAATTTGTATTACAATTCAAGATGAGATTTGGGTGAAGACACAGAGCCAGACAATATCATTCCACCCCTGGTCCCTCCCAAATCTCCTGTTTCTCACATTTCAAAACACAATTATGCCTTCCCAACAGTTCCCCAAAGTCTTAACTCATTTCAGCATTCATCCAAAAGTCAAAATCCATAGTGTCATCTGAGACAAGGCAAGTCCCTTCTGCCTATGAGCCTGTAAAATCAAAAGAAAGTTAGTTACTTCCAAAATATAATGAGAGTACAGGCATTGGATAAATCCACCCATTCCAAATGGGAGAAATTGACCAAAACAAAGGGGCTACAGTCCCCATGGAATAGGACAAATTATTAATTATTAATAGGGCAAATTCAATCATTGCCTATTAAATCCAGTAGGGCAATTATTAAACCTTAAAGTTCCAAAATGATCTCTACATGTCTCACATCCAGGTCACACTAATGCAAGAGGTAGGTCCTGTGGCCTTGGGCATCTCCACCCCTGTGGCTTTTCAGACGACCTCCCACCCCCCGGCTGCTTTCATAGGCTGACGTTGAGTGTCTGGCTTTTCCAGGTGCACACTGCCAACTGTCATTGGATCTACCATACTGATGTCTAGTGGATGATGTCTCTCTTCTCACAGCTCCACTAGGTAATGTCCCAGTGGGGATTCTGTGTGAGGGCTCCAACCCCACATTTCCCTTCCACACTGCCCCAAGAGGTTGTCTATGAGGGCTCCACCTCTGCAGCAAACTTCTGCCTGAACATCCAGGCATTTCCACACATCCTCTGAAATCTAGGCAGAGGTATCCAAACCTTAATTCTTGACTTCTGTGCACTCGCAGGCCCAACACCACATGTAAGTTGCCAAGGCTTGGGACCTGCACCCTCAGAAGCAAGGGCCTGAGCTGTACATTGGCCCCTTTTAGCCATGGCTGAAATTGAAACAACTGGGACACAGGGCACCATGTCCCTAGGTTGCATAGAGCAGGAGGGCCCTGGGATCTTCCCAGGAAACCATCCTGCCTTTCCAGGCCTCAGAGCCTGTGATGGAAGGGGTTGCCATGAAGGTCTCTGACATGCACTGGAGACATTTTCTCCATTGTCTTGGTGATTAACCCTTGGCTCCTCATTACTTAAGCAAATTCCTGCAGCCAGCTTGAATTTCTCCCCAGAAAATGGCTTTTCTTTTCTGTCATATCATCAGACTGCAAATTTTTCAAACTTTTATGCTCTGCTTCCTCTTAAATGCTTTGCAACTTAGAAATTTCCTCTGCCAGATACTCTAAATCACCTCTCTCAAGTTCAGAGTTCCACAGATCTCTAGGGCAAGGCCAAAATGCTGCCAGTCTCTTTGCATAGTAAGAGTGACCTTTACACCAGGTCCCAATGAGTTCCTCATCTCTATCTGAGACCACCTCAGTCTGGACTTTATTTTCCATATCACTATCAGCATTTTGGTCAAAACCATTCAACAAGTCTCTAGGAAATTCCAAACTTTTCCACATTTTCCTGTCTTCTTCTGAGCCCTCCAAACTGTTCCAACCTCTGCCTGTTACCCAGTTCCAAAGTTGCTTCCACATTTTCATGTATCTGTACAGCAGCACCCCACTCTCTGTGGTACCAGTTTACTGTATTAGTCCATTCTTACACTGCTATAAAGAACTGCCTGAGACTGGGTAATTTATAGAGGAAAGAGGTTTAACTGGCTCACAGCTCTGCAGGGCTGGGGAGGCATCAGGAAACTTACAGTGGTGGCAGGGGAAGCAAACATGTTCTTCTTCACATGGCAGCAGCAAGAATTGCAGAGTGAAGGGGGAAAAGCTCCTTATGCAACCATCAGATCTCATGAGAACTCACTCAGTATCAGAACAGCATGGGGGAACCACCCCCATGATCTAATCACTTCCCACAAGATCCCACCCCAACACGTGGAGATTACAAATCAGACTACGAGATGAAATTTGGGTGGGGACACAGAGCCAGAACATATCAATTGCTGTCTCATTGTTTTCTGTGGGAGAATGAAAGCTGGTATCTCATACACTGCCATATGATCAATGTCACTTCTATAGAGTTTTCAATAATGAAACAAAAAGCTACAGGGCTAGCACCTCATACAGATTATACAGTCTTGGTAATAATGTAAGAAATACCACTTATCTTAATCATCTATCTTGTAAACTTACAAATTTTCATCTTTCTTTACTCCTTTTAGAGACTCCAAACGTCTTTGTTTTCTGTGAAGTAAGATCCTATCGGGCAGGGACTGTGATTTCTACAAGTGGTAATTAAAAATTATTGAATAGCTTGAAAATGTCATAATCTATAACCTGTGGTTGGTGTTTTGTTTAATCCTCAAAACAATCCTATGAGATAATTTGTATGATGGCAGAGCAGGGAAGGCAGTGATCAGTAGACCTACAATTAAGTAATTAACCAGAGGCTACAGCTGATAAGTGGTGGTAAAATCTCAACTTGAACACAAGCCTCCATTGATTCTAAATCTTGGGTGCTTTAGACCAACCATATTATTCTGGTGTCTTTCTATTTCTCTCAGATTCCCCAGAATACCTAACACAGTGGTAGGTACTTTGTAAAAGATTTTTAACAAATATTTGCTTAAATAAATTAATGTAATGTTATAGGCCCTCAAATATAATAAATCTCTAGTGTCAATCTATATTCTTGAAAGGCTCTTACATTATCCCTTCCTTGATATTTTCTCTATGCCTACTTTATTTTTGCTTTCTCCTCACTTGTACTCCCTCATTCCTTCCCTGATGCTGTGAGGGACCATCTCAGGCCCCCTGAGAAGGAAGCTTTTGTTTAGAAAGTTATAGCACAATTTGTGCTGCCACTTAGCCACTTGAGAATTTCTAGCAGAAGTCTTATGAAGAGCATGACTTATTATAATTTGAGATAGGTTCTTGTTTTATTTAACTTTATGGGAAAAACAATCATCAGTTCAGACCAGCACTTCTTATGTAATGGGGATTTAGGCTCAACTGTCTGCATGTCTAGACTAAGCTTGGGACCCTATTTTTCCCCCAGGCTTCTTAGCTAGGTTTATTTCTCTTCCAGAAAGACTTTTATTGGTGCATACATGAGTTCTGTTTTCAATTGACACTAAACTAACAGAGCAGTCTACCAAGACAGGAGGAAGTCATGGTTTGTTTTTTTTTTCCTCTGATCTAAGATGAGCTGGCTGATGCTTCCTCTCACAAATGTCTTGTGTTTGTAAACACATGGCTGGGGCATAGACTCAAAATGAATGCTACAGCTTCCTTATGTCCTACACAAAGTATCTTGTTCTATGTATCAAAAAGTTGTGGCCAGGTAATTAGTAATGGTGTAATTGCTTTTTTTGTGGGTACATAATTATAATTTATGAGGCTTGCCTAACAAATCATATCCGTAAAAACTAACGACCTTCAGAAAACAGTAAAAATATGGGCCATTCGATAATCATTTACATACTACCAGTATGGACAAAAAAATTTAACCAAAGGAAGAACCTGAACTTACAGGAAGAATATTTCACTATTTAATGTGGAGATATTATTAATGAGGATACTCTATCCCTCAGATGTGTATCACTTTGGGAAAGAAAAAATATGGACTCTGAAATCAAAACCACAGTGAGAGTGCATCTCACACAAGTCAGAATGGCTAGTATTAAAAAATAAAATAATAACAGATGTTGGCAAGGTTGTGGAGGAAAGGGAATGTTTATACCCTGCTGGAGGGAATGTAAATTGGTTCAGTCACTATGGAAATCATAAGTTTGGTGAGTTCGCAAAGTTCTAAAAACAGAATTACCATTCAACCCAGCAAACCTATTATTGGGTATATACCCAAAGAAATATAAATCATTGTACCATAAAGACACACACATGTATGTTCATCACAGCACTATTCACAGTAGCAAAGACATAGAATCAGCCTAAATGCCCATCAACAGTAAACTAGATTAAAAAATGTGGTCATATATACCATGGACTACTACACATACATAAAAAGAACTAGATAATGTCCTTCGCAGCAACACGGATGGAACTGGAGACCATTATCCTAAGCAAACCAATCCAGCAAAAGAAAGCTAAATATCGCATGTTCTCACTTATAATTGGGAGCTAAACAATAAGAACATGTGGACACAGAGAGGGGAACAATAGACACTGGAGCCTACTTGGGGATGGTGGGTGGGGATTAGGAGAGGATAAAAAAACTACCTATCGAGTACTATGCTTATTACTTGGGTGATGAAATAACCTGTGCATCAAACCCCCATGACACACAGTTTACCTATGTAACAAACTCATACATGTACCCAGATCCTAAAATAAAAGTTTTAAAAATGGTTGAAAAGGTAAGTTTCATGCTTACGTATTTTACCACTGAATTTTTAAACTAGAAAATATTATAATTTTACCTTAAAAAAAAGGGGTATATATACACAATGGAATACTATTTGGCTATAAAAAAGAACAAGATCATGTCCTTTGCAGCAACATGGATGGAGCTGGAAGCCATTATCCTAAGCAAACTAATGCAGGAACAGAAAGCAGAATACCTCATGTTCTCACTCATAAGTGGGAGCTAAACATTGAGTACAAATGGACGCAAATAAGGAAACAACAGACACCAGGGCCTACTTAAGGGTAGAGTGTGGGAGGAGGGTGAGGATGGAAAAGCTACCTACCGGGTTCTGTGCTTATTACCTGGGTGACGAAAAAATCTGTACACCGAACTCCCATGACACACAATTTACCTATAGAACAAACCTGTGTGTGTACCCCTGAACCTAAAATAATTTTTTTAAAAAATAAAAAATGCAGACCTTGTATGGGAATTTTGTTAGCAATTTCAATTTTCAATCTCTGTCCCTGCCAAGTTTCTTCAAGGTAAATCAGTTAGTCATTCACAAACAAATATTCACTGGTCAACTTTATGGGCATAGCACTTTGTTAAGTAGAGAAACTTGTTATTATGGAACTTAAAAAAAAAAAACTTGCATCAAATCACTATAATGCAAAATAGAAAATAATAAGTGCCATTAAAGAATTATATAATATATTACAGGAATTCAAAAAAAGTAAAAGATGTATTCTTCCCAGTGGAATTAAAGAAGTTCTCATGGAGGAGTGTGTTTGAGCTGAGCCTTGAATGATGGTTACACATTTACTTTTCATATTATAAATAACAGTTTCAGAATAGAAAAACTAACCGCCATTGATATCATTAGTAAGAATAGTTTAAAACACATTTTAATGCCCTCTCCTCATTCCCCTATTTTTTAGACTTATACCCACATTATCAGAGGATATGCCCATTATATATCATAATCTTTTCCTTTTAAGCCTTGTATTTGTAAAAACCACATGTTTCATAGTCACCACAAGTCCCTAAGTCAATGTCTCTTTAGCTACTTTAGCTGTCTGAAGCTCTTTTTCTAATAGATCCTTCAGGAAGGGCTCATAGGAACAATATTCCCTGAATTCTTAAAAGTTGAAAGTGTGGCAGCTCACACCTGTAATCCCAGCACTTTGGGAGGCCGAGGCGGGCGCATCACGAGGTCAGGAGATGGAGACCATCCTGGCTAACACAGTGAAACCCTGTCTCTACTAAAACTACAAAAAAATAGCCAGGCATGGTGGCAGGCGCCTGTAGTCCCAGCTACTCAGGTGGCTGAGGCAGGAGAATGGTGTGAACCCAGGAGGAGGAGCTTTCAGTGAGCTGAGATCGTGCCACTGCACTCCAGCCTGGGCGACAGAGTGAGACTCTGTCTCAAAAAAAAAAAGTTGAGTATCAGTTTTGCTAGGCATACAATTCTTGACTCCTATTTTCTTTACTCAAGTATTTAAACTGTTATTCTGTTTCCTTCTGGCTTAAAATATTTCCGATAGGTTGAATAATGACCCCCCAAAATATGTATGTTCTAATGCCTGAAGCCTGTGAATGTTACCTCCTATCAAAACAGACTTTGCAGCCACCATTAAGTTAAAGATCTTGAGATGAGGAGATTATCCTGAATTTCCCAGGGGGTTCCTATATGTAATCATTTTTTATAAGAGAGAGACAGTGGCAGACTTGACTGTAGAAAGGAAAGAAAGCAATTTAACTATTGAAGCAATGGGAGAAAATGTGATATGATACAGGACTATTAACCAAAGAGTGAGAAATGACTCTAGAATCTGGAACTAACAAGGAGATGAGTTCTCCCAAGAGTCTCAAAAAGGAACCAGCTCTGCTAACAACATGCTTTTAGCCCCTCCAAGACTCATTTCAGACTTCTGACCTTCAGAACTGTCAGAGAATAAATTTTGTTGTTTTAAGCCACTTCATTCATGGTAATTTTTTACAGCAGATGTAGAAAACTAATAGAGTGTTAGTCTCAAAGAGTCTGATGATATCATTTTTGCCTAGATGCAGATAGAACTGGAGAAGCTGAAGCTCCACAGCAACACGATGAGCCAGAAGATCAGCAGCAATGGGCATGAGTTGCACAGCACCTGGCACTGTACTCCAAACTTTAGAGTAGAAAAATGGCTGTCCCTTCACTTTCACCTTCTAAATCTCATGCAAACTTTGCTTTGTTGCTACACAGGAAGAGGAATTCTGGAGACTATACTTCTAGCTTGGCTAACTTGTGTTAGTACAAACCCACCACATGTCACCCCTTGTCGACTTGACATCTACACACACCTCTTTAATCATGCCTAACCTCCAAATAAAGACAATGGTAAAATATTGCTTCTACCTAATGATGCCAATATCTATTGTATAATCAAAAACATGTTAGCTTTCTCCCGCAAATAAGATACAAGTTTTTTATCTATCTTTGGATGATATTCCTTCTTCCTCTAGCTGAGTCATACTCCCTCTTTGATATTCTTTAACATAAATGATAAGATATAAAATGAATTACCATTAACACATGTTAAATTAGAATTAAGAGGAATGGGAGAGTGGAAGGAAAGCATTGGCTAATACATAGACAAATATATTCATACCGAAATAAGAAAGAAGCTAATAACCATTAGCCTTCGTTTCTAAAATTGGTCTTATAGTCATAGATGGTATTTTTAACTTCCTTTTACCACTCTTTATCCCCTGCCATTGACCCTTGCCAACAGTTCCCAGAGCTGGTTTCTTCCAATTTTCAGATCTTGACTTAAACGTCATCTCCCCAAAGAGACCTTGCCTCTTTCCAATTTCAAGCAGACCATCCCATTTTTTTCTCATAGCATTCTGATTTTTTCTTTCAAATTATATGTGTTCACGGTTTCTTGTTTCTTCACGCCTCTCAAAATAACAATATTTTTGAATGAATGAACAAATTAGTTCCTCCCTTTCTTTACCACTCATATGTACCAATCCCAAAGTGCTATTAGTTTTTTATTCCTGATATATTTCAGATCCATTCATTTCTTTCCAGTCATCAGCACTCAGTTTCTTATCTGATATCCTGGCTTCTAGCTTCTCTTCAATCCAATTCATACTACTCACTATATTCAACGCTTGGTAAGAAGAAATGATTTCATATTTGTCTTTACATTTCTAGTACCTAGCACTGTAGACACACAATACACACAGTAGAAATTCAATCAGTGTCTATGGATGAATGGATAAAGTATCATTAATTATATAAGTAATGTATTATAAAATCTACTGACTCTGTCTCAGGTCTCCTTATGTTACAAATTGACACCCTAGAAATGAAAATTCATAGATGAAATTATTTTAGACTTTCAAATGTCTGCCTTTGCAAAAACTACTATTTATTTGAACTAATAAAATGAGAATTAACCATACATGCAATGAGAATTGTTTATTACTTACCTAGAAGTAGTGTGTTTGCATCAGTGTTCAAGAGTTTAAAATAGTATGAACATGATTAAAGGGATAGAAATAGCATTAATTTAAATAATTAAAATAATTTGGTATATTTTATCAATGCTACTTACTGATGCAACAGTATTTTGAAGTGCATCTAGGTAATGCAAGTGTGTTAGGGATAGGATGAACAATGGACATGATAGCAACAAGTATTTGGGAGAGCAAAAGAGATCAAGCTCAGCTAATTTTTACTTCTCTCAAGGAAACAGATGATCACTAAGTACCTAGCACAATGCCTGGCATATAGTAGAAGTGGAAAAAATTTATGTCAAACTGGCTGATTGTTGATGGTTTTATAATAGTAAATGAGATTTTCATAAATTGAAAAGGTATTTTTACGAATTGGGCCAAAATGAAAAATGGAAACATGTTTATGCCTTTACCCAACATCATGAACCAGGAAGAGGGACTTGCCAAGGAGGATAGAATGTTCTATTTTGAGCATACTAAGTAGAGGAGCCCATTATATCCATACAGAGCTGCCTAGAGGCAGGGTAGCAGTGGTTAAAAGTGTGGTCTTAGGTGTTAACTACCCTTGATCTTGAATCTAAGCCCCACCATTTAGTAGCTGCATGCATTTAGACAAGTTCATCTCTTAGAGTCTCAAGTTTTCACATGTAAAATAGGAATTATACCACTTACCTCACAGAATTGTTGAGACAATAGAAATAACAATTTATATAAATGGCTAATATGATGCCTGGTACAGGGAAAGAACTCAGTAAATGATATTTTATTACTAATAACACAAGTGATTACACAAATGAGGCACTGGAGTAGAAGACATCTGGGCTGAAAAATGGTCTTAGGTATTGCTGATGTGGGAGCAGTGATTGAAGGCACAAGAATCAATGAGATTGGAAAGGGTATAGAGTAGAGACCACAACTCAAATGCCTTAAGGCCTTCAGCAGTGAGTTGGTGTAAGTACATTTGCATATTGTGTGGGTGATGGAGAAACGGAGAGCATGGAGTCTCCTTAAAGAAGGAAGTTGCCACTCTGAGAAGGTTGCCGCCATGCCAAAATTGGGCCCAGCATCACCAGATCTCCTGTTTCTGTTTTTGGTTTTGTTATCAAAAAAGACCAAAAATTTCCCGATATTTAAATGTCAGCTACCAAATTCAACTTAACAAACAGGTGAAACACATACATAGGCTAGACTGTGGCTTATTGGCTACCAGATTGCAGTTTCTAATGTAAAGAAAGAATAGGGCTGAGAGTAGAGTCCTGTAGTACAACAGCATTAAAGGGGTGGCCAGAGAAAGAGGAGGGGTGATGAAGACTAAGAAAGGCAGAGAACAGAGAGAGAAAGAGAAGACCAGAAAAGGGTGAGGTCAAAAGAGCCAGGGAATAGAAGTGTTTTAGGGAGGACAGCAACATCAGCATCATCAAAAGTAGCACAGAGATCACTGTGGCCAGACTATGCTACACAAACCCATTAATAGTTTTGACCTCTTATTGAGACAGCAGATGTAATTACTACTAAGGAGAGAGGACATAAGAAATCATCCAGGGTTAGAAATGAGGTTCTGAGGAAAGGAAAAACAGTACTTGGTAGAACACTATTTAAATCAGTCTCTTAAACTATGAAAAGGGACTCTAAGGACTTCCAGTGAGCATCTTTTCAAAAACAAAGATGAGCTCTGCCACCTCAACCATCCCTCAGATGTGTCTCTGATGGCTAAAACTGGAGGCAAGTAGGAAACTGGAAAGCTTGCCCCGTCCTCCCCTCTTCAGAGGCTGAGCTAATCAGAACATGGAGAAAAGAAGGATAAATGAACACTCCAACACTCTAACCAGTAGTGAATTCTGAGATCTTTTATTTGTTTCCATGTAAATAGCAATATTACTATTAACTATATTATTAATATCAATATTAATACTCTCTGAGAGCCAGGAAAGCACTAAATACAAAATTATGGCTTAAAATAGGGGACCTGCCCAGTATACTTAAGAACAAATTATGATTTGGATTGGGATTGGAATCCCTTAAGCATTTTCTAAATAGAAAATCTCTAAGTAACAATTGATAACTGCTCTTGAAGGACTCACAAAGATGTCTGAGGGAAGATCTAAGCTTGTCCGGAAAAACATACATTCAACATAGTAAAGGAGAAGGTTACACTCCTTGACTCATAGCAACAGGAACATAGACATTTAATATGTGCATTCACAGCTAACACTGTAAGCATAAGATTCTAAACTGTTAGATATTTAACATTCCTCTCATTCAACAGAAAGAAAAGCAAGACCCAGAAATGGGAAATGACTTTCCCAAGGTTACTTGGCTAGTTAGTGGCTAAGTCAAATTTAAAATTCTGATCTTGTGACTTTTCAATTCTCTTTCCACAAAACTCTGCCGTGTGTATAGAAGGGGTAATTCTCCCTGTGAAGGACATGACTTAAAAGGACTGAGACACACAACACATATTTTTGATGGAAGGAAGGTAGAGTGAGGCTGGTGCATAGCAGAAATATCCCTGTGTGGTTGAAGAGGCCAGCATGGGAAGAGCCGGCCAGGTGCACCCAAAGGGAGTGAGCACCTATGAGAGGGGACCATGACATCAAGCACAAACAACGCACACGACAATTATATTTAGGCCTGGCATGTGCACTGCACATCCATGAGAAATATAGACAAAAATTCCAAACTTAAAAAATGAACCAGGCATTTTCTTAAATATTACCTATAGTCATAAACATTTACTTTGTTGGATATAACTCACTGAGTAACTGCAATTTTGCGGAACATTGTCAATAACAAAAAGTGAACTACACACACACACACACACACACACACACACAATCTTCTGAGTAGTGAAGCCAGATATCACTGAATATCTGTCTCGGAATGATTCTTGTAAATGTAAGTATTTAGCCCAGTGCCTGGTCCACAGTAGGCCCTCCATAGATATTTAGCTATGATTATAATTCTGTGAGTGCCCTGGCAGTCACTCAGAACTTGATTCCTCTTACCTTACATACAATTTCTTCTATTTAGCATTTTATTTACCTTCCTTCATAACAGATTAAAATAGAGGGATGGGAATATAGTTGAAGATATACTTAAGAGGAAATAGAAAACAGGGGGAAAAAAATCCAACTGAGACCGTTTAGTGTAAGGGCGAACAGCCCTCCACCTTTCTGGAGATTCTAGAGATAATTGTAGCATAGTACAAGTCCTTGATAACACAGAATCATCCAGAAAGATTCTGTGATATGTTGTATCCTCTATTTAAAATGTCAGGGAAACATTTGCTACAATTTAAAAATATATATCTCAAAACTTTATGTTTGTGAAAGTTTTGGCACAGAGAAGTTACAAATCATCTGGAAAGTTGACATGAAAAATCAGATTATCCACAGCGTCATAAGCATAACACATTATATCAAGTCAAGGGGACATTTCAACTAAACATAAGGGGATCCTATTCCATTGAAGCCCTGGCATTGGCTGATTATAGACCCTTCTAGTTTCAGTTATCAATGTGAGACTATATGTGGTCTATGGTATTTCTAGACAGAGATCATTATTTTTCATAAGGCACAATAACTTCTTAGTGCTATTTGACATTTGACATCAAATTGAATTTGATAATAAGATCACCTCATTTCTTGAAACCAGCAATGTGTAAGTGTGTAAAAGACATGGAGCTGAGTGTGTATCTCAGCATAGGCAGGAGGATGAGCATGTGTTGCTTTGCCTGTCTGTGGCAAAGAATGTGTTTTCCTCCCCAGACTATTAAACTCTGTACTGACTTTTACCCTGAGATGTCCAGTTCCCTGCTATCCTGTACAGTAAAGTTAACCCTTCACAATAAGTTAGCTCACTCTCCCTGTATAGAAGAAAATCTCTCTTAAGTCACTGATTAGATTCTTCACAGCATCACATCCCCGGACAGTTCTTTGAAGGGAAATTTCTATTAACTATGTTTGGAGGCTGGGAAAGCAAAATGGTAAAGAAAAAAAGCTCGTGGTATTTCTTAGACGGCTCTCTTCAAGTCCTGATTTTTCACAAGCTGATTCTTCTTTTGAACCCCCACCAAACGAAAAAGTTTAAATTTAGGCAATATGCAAACTGAAACCAATTTAACCTTGGAGAGGCCGCTTTGGCTTCCAGGGGTTGGTTCATACCACCTTTGGCAGATTCATAATCCCACTCCTTCACTCCTTGCTCCTCTTCATTTTGATAATGCCACACACATGTCAGATTTCCAGCAAATGGTAGTCAGGTACCGTTTTCAGTGACATAAGTTTATTATGACAATTGCCTGACCAATAGAAACAATGCGTCTTGAAGAAGAGGCATCTATTTTTTCTTTCTCACAAAGGTGCCTAGTAGGCTCAAGGCAATCTTGGGGTGTGAGGGCTAGGCAATTTAGAAAATATAAGGATAAATAAGATTAAGCGGTGTATAAAATAAGTTTTAAATATCCCTGAGGGGTGGGGGCGGGAGGGCCGGGATCTGCTTCTTGTCACATCCCACGTGGCTGAGCTGGGAGGCTCCTTCACTTGCAATGAAGAATCCATGTCCTGTCCACCCCCAACTTGGTGTTCATGCTGGTGCCTGGTTTTAGACGTTGCCATCAGCCCCTCAGAGGACGCAGAATTCACCAGGATTTTGATGGATAAGAATCAGTTCTCCACCATTCACATGGAAGTCATCCAGGGAGGTATTGTCAGTGGTCACATTCAAGTAGACTTTGTCTTTGTAAGTCAGAGAAGCCACCATCAAGGAGTTGACAGACCTGACCTTCTTCAGTTGGAAGAGGGGCTCCTCATCCTTCTGGTAATGAAGGCTGATGTTGACTTCCTGGGAGAAGTAGCCCTTCAGGGAGATGAGATAAAACCCATCACAGTTGATGATAACTGAGTTGTTCTGCACCTTCATGATTTCATCCTCCTTTTGTGAAGTGAGGATGAAACCTTCCTCCTTCTTATATTCTAGGAAAGATAGGGGGAAAAATGTTAATTAATTCCTAAGCATAGAATTGGGTAACAACCTTCTAGTACATCTGCAATCAGATGAAGAGAAAGTGATAGGGAGAGATTTTCAAAAATTAAAAGCAGTGAGCTGAGATCGCGCCACTGCACTCCAGCCTGGGTAACAGAGTAAGTCTCTGTCTCAAAAAAAAAAAAAAAAGAAAAAAGAAAAAAAGAAAGAAAGAAAAGAAAAGAGTAAAAGCAGGAGAGCACTGTGTTTCTACCTGCGGCGTGGAAACTGCTTTACCTGTGGAATGGAAGAAGGGGCAATGCTAACACTAGTGGCCAAGAGAGTCTCAGATGGGGCTGAGATTCAGGAGCTGAGAGATTACAGAAATTGTCACAAAGCACCTATGGCAGGACAGGTGGCTTCAGGGTTTCCCTAATTTTTCAGAACAGGGATGGATTGACCACTTCAGTGCCTCCTTTCTTGCTCAGTGGATGAACTATGGGCAAAGGGTGGCAGTAGTGCCCCATGCCTTAGCCCTGCATGCTACCCATACTCTGAAGCTTGACTCAAAGCAATTGTTTTCAACTGTTGTCTTTCTGTCATCTGACCATGAAATGCAAATTTTCCACATGCCCCAGACATTGGACCCATCCACAGCAGTTACTAGCGGCCTTTGTTAGCAGTCGCTTAAGCTTAATAATGCAGCTGTGCACAGCATATCTGTGGATTCAGGGTGGCCTCTCAAAGCTGCAGGTGGAAGAGCTCAAGGGCACATACTTATTTCTCTTCTCTACCTCCTATTGCTAGTTTTTCCCGGAAGGTACTTTGGGAAGAGTCACTGCCACAGGAGAAAGAAAAGGAGGAAGAGGAGTAGGAGGCAGTGATAGATTAAGTTGTTTTGTGCAGGGCCATCCCAAGTGCAAGCCAAAAAGCCTGAACTTCTTTTATTTCCATATTAGCACTAAAACCATGCTGAATAGCCAAGTAACCACATCTTGGACACACCCTGTTCTGGTCCATGTTCTTTCGTTAAGCAAAAGAATAGGTCCCCACTGCTAGTCACAATTCAGTAATTCTTGCTTTGTACCAGTGCAGAGGGACGTACTTTGAACTGAAAATGGGGACCACTTATGGAGGGCAAGAAATACTCCCCTTCCCTCAGGCTCAGGAGAACTTAACTAAAAAATGAATATTCATGTGGAAACCACTAGGGGTTATGCTAGCGTTAATCACGGACCCAAACAATCTTCTCTCTGGAGTCAAAGTTTTTATTCTATCAAGGGCTTCCCCCAACTTTCATTAAGGTAAACTCTTGCCCCAGAATACAATTAGCAGGTAATAATGTGTCTTACAGTCAGACAGACTTGTAAGAAGTAAAGCCTTAGTTTCCCTAACTAAGAAATGGAAATAATTTCTACCCAGAAGTTTCCGTGGAGGATTAAATGAGGAACATAAAGTGATTAGTACAGAGACAAACACATATTTGATGAATAATTAATCCCCTTTTCTCTTTATACACCTGTATCCCTAATGAAAATAATATGCAGGCTACAACAATTCTGGGATTTAATTGGAATTTAATTCCTTCCCTAAGGAAAAGGAGAGATCTTGTGTTCTAGAGGAAATTAAGAGACTGAAGAGAAGATTCTTTCAAAAATATGAATCAATTAAACTTCTGACAACACTTACCAGTAAATTGTACTTTGATACTTTGAATTCGAGGATACTGATGTGATACCTGAGGGAGGAAGAAAGACATATTTTTAGGAAAAAAACATGAACAAATGAAATTCGCAAGTCATATTCAAAGGAACAGCGAAGCAGAAATGAAGTAGCCTGAAAACAAAAAAAAAAACACTTTCCTTTTTTTTTTTTTTTTTTTTTTTGAGTCAGGGTCTCATTCTGACACCCAGACTGGAGTGCAGTGACACAATCATGGCTCACTGCAGCCTTGACCTCCCTGGGCTCAGTGATCCTCCCACCTCAGTCTGCTGAGTAGCTGGGACTATAGACACGTACCACCACACCTGATTAATTTTTGTTTTTTGGAGTTTTGGGGGTAGGGATGGAAATGGGGTTTTGCGTATTGCCCAGGCCGGTCTCAAACTCCTGACCTCAAGCAATCCTCTCACCCAACCTCCCAAAGTGCTGGAATTACAGGCGTGAGCTGCCATGCCTGGCCCTGACTTTTTCTATGAAGATTGGACCTAGACTTCCACCTGCCCCCTTGCTTTTCCATAACATCTCTTAAGATAAATTAGGACTATTGTGCTCTTTCATGCAAGCGTCTGAGATCTGTCCACATCTCTGCCAAACTCTTCTTTGGTATACTGTTTTGTCTCACTGTGCCCCAATTTCCCATTTTGGATAACGCAGCACTATAGTCATAGTGTTAAGAAACCCATTCAGTTGTAGAGATTCCCTCATGGAGAATGCTGTGTTCAATCAATACATCATGGCCACAGACTCCCAGAATGCACTGGGAGTGAGTTCTGGAAGCTTCCGGCATGTTTGGTCTTTCACTTTAATGCAGGAGTAAAAGCATCCTATTTTCAGGAGACAAAGGCAATAAAAACTGTCCCAATCCATCAGATCTCAATATATTTGGTGTAGCTTTTTTAAACATTGGATCTTTCTCTTCAACAGCTTACAAAACCTAACCTGAATTAAGTCAGTACTCATTGCAAAAAGAGAAGTAAAACAGTGAAGAGAGGAATCCTGATAGATAAAACGTTTATAGTACTTTTGTGGTTAAAAGAACAAAGAAGCTCAATATGGAGCCAACTCCAAGATCTCTTAAGTAAAAAAAAAGTGGGGGGATGGACAGAATTATACATAAAGTCTATTGCCGTTTGTGTTAAATAATAATAATAATAACACCTATATGGGCACTGTAAGAATATACAGTATATTAATGTATCTGAAAGAATACACAAGGCACTAGTTGCAAATGTTGTCCCTGGAGAAAAAAATTGGAAGCCTGAGGTCAGGAGTAGGATTGACCTTTACTTCTCATGGTCTAATTTTTTTAAAAATGTTGTGCCATATGTTTGTATTACCTACTAAAAAAGAAAATAGAAAAAAATGTCTGCTGGGCACGGTGGCTCATGCCTGTAATCCCAGCACTTTGGGAGGCCAAGGTGGGCGGATCAGCTGAGATCAGGAGTTCAAGACCAGCCTGGCCAACATGGTGAAACCCTGTCTCTACTAAAAAAAAAAAAAAAAAAAAAAAAAATTATCTAGGCATGGTGGCACGTGCCTATAATCCCAGCTACTTAGGAAGCTGAGGCAGGAGAATCACTGAAACCTGGGAGGCACAGGTTACAGTGAGCCAAGATCGCACCACTGCACTTCAGCCTAAGCGACAGAGTGAGACTCCATCTCAAAAAAAACATCTATTATGCCTGCCAAGAACAACGGCTCTTCCCACAAGGTTATTTTGGCATGACGTCCTAATCAAAAATGAGGAGACAGATTTGTTTTCATGCCCTGGGTAGTGGAATTCCTGTTTCCCACTCTCCTGGCACACTAGCAGCTTTAGTCAAGCATATTCCACTGGCACCTGCCCACACAGATGAGGAATTCCCTACTTCTGTTATAAGCATAATCACAAGCCTTACCAAGCTAAAACCAACAGGCAGCATAAGAAGAATGCAGAGCCATTCTGAGCCCTGCCAGGGACTGGGCTGCAGGAACAATATGAGTTCAATGTGCTGAGCACATGGAGAGAGGCACTGACTTGGGTAGAAGCAGAAGTCTTTAGCTCGCCCGCTTCTGTGTACTGTTCATGGCATGATGGCTAATTAGTGTCCTTCGTGCTTAAGGGCAATGCTCTGGAAGAAAACCTGTCAGACAGCAAAGTACCCTACCACCATAGTTCCCCGGGTAAATAAATGTTTCCAGTGCTCTCTGGGCTAGTTAGTGCCAGCATGAATTGCCACGTGCTAAATGTCAGAAAGAAGCCGTCTGTGGAGTAGCCCAACAGCACAGGCCTCAGCGTGCAGTGACAGAGTGCTAATGCCAGGCAGGCAGGCACTGTGCCAACTTAAGCAAGTTTCATAATCTCCTTAGATGGCAGTTTCTCATCTTTAAAAGTCACTAGAAGATCAGGGGCATTCCTTTCAGCACTAGCTTTCCATGATTTAGATTTTAAAAGTTGCGACTTTAATTTAATAAAAAAGAAAAAAACCTAAAGCTTCCTCATTCTCAAATTTACTTTCACTCCCTGATCTAAAAGCTCTTGTGATTTGATTATTTTGACTGACTTTGCAAAGATCTCCAAAAATATCCTGCAACCTAAGAAATGTTCCAACTTTTGAAGTGCCCTGATGAAGTAAGGGTGGTGGTGACCAAACATTCTCTGAGACCATGATGCTGACAGGCAGTGAGTGAGTAAAGCACATGTGACATCCTCCGTGTTGGAGTCTAGATTTCCAGTAGATCAACCTGGAGGAAGCTGATCTACTGAAACTCCAGACTCAGGCATCCTGTTCCTTCTCCTGAAGGTCATGTAGGGGTAGAAGTTTGCATATCCTCAGAAGTCTCTTACTAACATCGATACCATCAAGTTTAGGCAATGTTGTGAAGTAGAAGAAGATGATCCTTCCTCTTGTTCATTGGTCTTCCAACCATCTTCCCCCTCATCCTCCATACCTGATGACCTCATGCTGACTACCCCAGTACCCAGAGACACCCCCACAGTGCCCAAGTCAAAGTGCTGAAGAGCCTGGCTCCAACCTCATTGTCAAGCCTTAGTGCCACATATATCCTTTCTGTGTCTAATGTCTATCTAGCTATTTGTTCTGATCTCCTTGCACTTGGGTAGGCAGCCTGGTAGGATGGCACAAAGAGCATAGATTTTGGAGTCAGATTTAGTTCAAACTGTGACTCTTCTGGTTCTTTGAATTTGGAAAAGTTGTAGCATTTCTTAGCTTTAGCCTTTATACATGTGAAAATAAGACATAATACTGTTGGTGGAACTTTCCAGAAGATGAACCCCAAGTTTAGATAGGATAACTTAAAGCATCCAGCAGTTTGCCAGCACATGGTACATGGTAAGCATTTTTAAAAAGTAGGCCAGGTGCAGTGACTCACACTTGTAATCCCAGCACTTTGGGAGGCCGAGGCAGGCAGATCACATGAGATCAGGAGTTTGAGACCAGACTGGCCAACATGGCAAAAGCCCATCTCTATAAAAAATACAAAAATTAGCAAGGCGTGGTGGCATGCACCTGTAGTCTTAGCTACTGGGGAAGAATCGCTTGGACCCAGGAGACAGAGGTTGCAGTGAGCCGAGATCCCACCACTCCTCCAGTATGTCCCTCCATCTGTCTCTGCCCATTAAAATCTTACCATCTTCAAGGCCTAAATCAAATCCTTGAGTTTCAGTTTCTGTATTCCCATACAAGTATTTAAAGTCACTCATTCACACAGAAGTTTATAGAAGCTTTGTTCATAATTGTCAAAACTTGGAAGCAGCCAAAATGTCCTTCAGTAGGTGAATGGATAAATAAACTGATACAACCATACAATGGAACATTATTCAGCACTAAAAATAAATGAACTATCAAGCTGTGAAAAGACATGGAGGAATCTTAAATGCATATTATTATACAAGAGAAGCCAATCTGAAAACAGTACGTACTGAATGACCTAACTATATGACATTCTGGAAAAAGCAAAACTATGGAGATTAAAAAGATCAGTGGGTGCCAGGGGTTAGGAGTGGGGGAGTAATAAACAGGTAGAGCACAGGGTATTTTTTAGGGTAGTGAAAGTATCCTGTATGATTCTGTAATGGTGAATACATGTCATTATATACATTTGTCAAAACCCACAGAATGTACAACACTGACAGTTAACCCCAATATTAAAAAAACACTCTATTGACTTATTATACTGCTAGTGAATACAAGTCTTATCTCCTCTACTCAAGACTACTTAGCTGTGTGACCTTGGGAAAACTGCATTCATCTTTCTGATTTTGTTTCTTAATCTGTAAAATTGAGATAGTAAAAATCTGTATATCAGAGAATTGTAAAGTTTGAATGAAATAATATATGTCAGTGATCAGGATCTGGCATGGAACATTGCAAGAAGTTAATAAACATCAGCAATTATTCTTGGATGCACGTGGAAAATAATATCCATGTCATGTTCATAATTTATTCTACATAATACTACATAAACTTAATATATGACAACAGAACAAAGGAATGGATTAAAGAAAAAAACAAAGACTAACAAAGTTATCATATCAGTGCTCTGACTCTCTGTACCTCAGAGAAACAATACAAAAGAATTTGGGTTTCATGCGAAAGGCTGACAGAAAACAATCAGAAGACATTTGGTCTACCCACACACGCAGACTTAGTATTTTGTATATCAAGAAAAGCAAAATCCCCAGATCTTCTCCACATGCTCAAAGAAAACAGAAAATATCAAAGGACCAGGGGGCTTCCATCTAAGCACAGTCTATAGAATAAAGTTTCTTCCATCTGGAAGATCTGAAGAGTCCACACCACACTCAAGGATGAAATGTAAATGCTCATAAGTATCCATGCCAGATTTGAAGTATATCCCTGAATTTTGAATGGTCTTCGAAGCATGGAAAAAATGCAAAAGAGGTCATATTCTAGTTGAACATTGTATTTTGCATATGAAGAAATTAAGGCTCACAGAAGTGAAGAGATTTGATGCATGCCCTTCAATTTCAGTATAATTTTTATTATACCACACAAGTACTATTTTTCTCCCATGCAAATTTGAAGCAAGAAAAACATTCTATGAAGATTTTAATATTCCATTCCTTGTGTCCACTTTAATAGCAATCTTAGAGAAAAGAAGAAGTTGCCATACAGATGATTGGCAATGACCTCATCACGAGAAAGAAAAGGGAGACCCCACACTCCAGGCTTCCTTCTTGGGTTTCAGAGCTCCCATAAGTGAAGCAAAAAAAAAAAAAAAAAAAAAGGAACAATCAAGTACCCACTTGGCAAATATGGGCTATTTGACCAAATGACTGAATAATGTAATGTACAAGCGTCATGTCTGGTAGCAGCTGATAACGCAACAGGAAGGTTACCAGCCCAGTGGTTCTTAAACTCTAAATTTGTGCATTAGAATCACTACCAAAATATGTTGTTGCTGTTGCTTTTGTTGTTGTTGTTGTTGTTTTAAGTGCAGATGGTCAGATTATTCACAAAGACTCTAATTCAAAAGGTCTGGGTAGATCCAGGAATCTTCATTTTTACAAATAACCAAGGTTCAGATTTAAAAATCACTGCCGTTAACTATGAACTTCCAAAAGTCTAAATCCAGAGAATTTATCTTCAACCACACCCTGTGCAAAAAGCATGCCTATCTGAAAGCTGGTGCTCAAGAAATTTTTTCTCTGCTGTAGGTGTTATTCAGTACTTGAATGAATAAAGTGATTGTCATATTATTTGGTAGTTTGGTTAAAAATAGTATCAGCAATTATTGAGTACTTGCTGTGCAGCAATTATTACACTCAACTCTTGGAACATGAGGGGATAGAACATATAATCCTTACTTTTGATGAACTTCTATGCCAGTTGGGAAAATTGTCCCTGTACACATAAAACCTTTAGTAAATACCTACAGGCAATGTAAGTCATAAGGTTTCAAAGAACACAAAAATCATTGTAGGCTTTGACAGCACAAGGAGGAAAGACCTGGACTTAGGCCTTGAAAGACAGAGAAGACCCAGATAAGCAAAAGATATTCTACAATTATTAATAGTAAGAAGAAAGGTCTAGAAATGAGACCATCCTTTGTGCATTCAAGAAAAAGGGCCTGGTGTGGTGGCTCACATCTGTAATCCCAGCACTTTGGGAGGTCAAACCAGGCTGATCGCTTGCACTCAGGAGTACAAGACCAGCCTGGACAACATGGTGAAACCCCATCTCTACAAAAATATCAAAAATAATTTTTAAAAAATAGCTGGACATGGTGGTACACCCCTGTGGTCCCAGCTACTTGGGAAGCTAAGGTGGGAGGATCGCTTGAGCCCAGGAGATTGAGGTGGCAGGGAGACACCATCATGTCACTGCATGACAGAGATAACTTGTCTCAAAAAACAAAAAGGAAAAGAATAAATAAAACTTTACTGAGCACTTACAATGTGCTATGCACTGTTTCAAATGTACTATCCCATTTGCTGCTCAAAATAACATTACAATGTAGAAAAAATAATGACCCATGTTTTACAGATAGGAAAATAAAAATTAGTGCTGTTAAGAACTTGCTCAGGAATAAACATGTATTCATTTGAGATCAGTTGAATCCCAAGTTCATGATAACATCCCTTCTCTTTATCCTACACTATCATAAGAGTAAAGAACACCAAAAAAAGCATTTATCTGAGGGTCCTAAATTAATTTGAATTACTTTCATCATCAATACTGAATAAGATTAAATATTAATTTTTGAATAGTTGTCAAAATACACAGATATATATCAAAATATCTAGAAATCCTCCTCTAGAAAGAGCTCCTCAACCAATGTTGCAGGGTTGTCTATGTAGTTCAGGTTGCCAAAATTATTAGCTCAGCTCTGATTAGGTAAAACTGTCATGGCAAGGAACTGCAGGCCCATGGGCAAATACAAAGTAGGCTCCTCATGCAGCTGTAACAAAGAAGAGTTAGAATTAGGTTCTTTCTTGGCCTCCTTCAGCGCTTTTAGCACTGGCTTGTCCAAGAACAAAGGTGGAAAGTGTCTGATATCTGGCATTTATTCAGTAGCCTGTGCTGTGTTCCCAAGAAAGTGACATTTGTTTCAAGAGCTCATCTTTGAAGAGTGTGTACCTCTAACTCTGACTCACTAGGATGTGGCATGGGACTGTTGACCTTAAACTCATTTGACATTTGTCCTGGTGAAGGGTATCTGTGGCAGGAGCAAATGATACTCACCACGCATGAAATCAGGAAGTGGGCCCTGCACTCACTATGTGGACCTTGCCATTCCTCGCTTGGTACAAGGCCACAATGTCAAGGTCTTGGTGGAGGGCGGCAGTGGGATGTGGGCTAGTAGAGGGTGGTGGGGAAACAGATCCGGGGTGGGGACTCCCCAGTTCACCAAACCACCACCACTGGACATGAACCTCTCCTCCCTGCACCTTGGGCTTCATGTCAACCAGAGGAGATCTGAGAGATCATGAAAGTATGACCTCACAAGCTTTCAGGGTATGTCTCAAGGGGCCTCAGAAGAGGAAGGGAGAATTTTTCACACTTAGCCACCATAGTAGACTGAGAAGATAGATCCTCATCTGACAGACGTGGTCTATTCTCAGTGGAAGTAGCCCCCTTACAAAAAGATGAGCCCTGACTTCTGATGAGGGAAGTTCAGAATTCCACCTAGAGAGAGGAGTAGGAAAAATGGGAAAAACTGATTCTTTGGTGAAGGAGTTTCCCATATTCAGAAAGATTTATCCCAAAAGTTATGTTTCTTAGAGACAAAGATGTGTGGCTTTGAAAACCTTGTTGAATAAAGCGTTTATTGGGATTTAATGAACACAAAGAAAAGCTATTTTAACTACCATTCAAAGCCTTCTTTTTCTCCATGCCCAACCCTTACCATCTCTGCCAGCATATTTTCCCGGTCATCTCTCTCTTAACCTCCACCTTCCTCCCCACTATACATCCTGTGTATAGCCTCCTCTCTCTCTAACCACTTCCACTCTTCTCATCAAGTCTGCTAAGTAAAGGCTGTGAGTTTCCCCGCAGAGAAGCCTCCCTCCTCTCTGTTTCAGAGAGAGCATGAACTGTGCTTTTATTGTCCCTAATACAATTAGCAACTGACAGATTCCTGAGAGAAAAGTCCTATATTTAGGTAAACAATCAAATCAACCAAAAGCATCCATGTGACATGAAATTATGTGATTGACCTAATGCACCAACTCTTCATATCGTCAGAGGGAAGATTTTCTTGTATCTTGGTTTCCATTCCCACATACAACTGAGGAAGCACTCAAAGTACACTGACAGAGGAATTTACTAAAACATTTCTGAGAACTCCTGTCCCCACCTCAGTGATTTGTAAGTCTCTACTGTAATATCCTCAGATCAGCTTAGTCTCTAAGCAACTAGAAGGGTAGGTTTGCAAGGTACCCACTGCATTGCCATACCTCCTACCATGTCTCAAACATAATGGCACTTAGTAAATAAATGTTGAACTAAGGTGGAACTTAGCCCCTCAGGACATACCTGGACCTTCATCAGCTACAAGATCACATAATATCTGACATTGGCTCTAGTCAACACTATACATTGCTCAAGATTTTAGAAATTGGCCTACTCTAGTCAGAAGGGCCATTATTAAAAAGTCAAGAAGCAACAGATGCTGGTGAGGTTGGAGAGAAAAAGGAACACTTTTACACTGCTGGTGGGAATGTAAATTAGTTCAACCATTGTGGAAGACAGTAGAAGACAGTGTGGCAATTCCCCAAAGATCTAAAAGCATAAACACCATTTGACCCAGAAATCCCATTACTGGGTATATACCCAAAGGAATATAAATCATTCTATTCTAAAGATACATGCACACATACGTTTATTGCAGCATTATTCACAGTAACAAAGACATGGAATCATCCCAAACGCCCATCAATGACATATTGGAGAAAGAAAATGTGGTACATATACACCACGCAATGGAATACTGTGCAGCCATCAAAAGGAATAAGATCATGTCCTTGGCAGGGACATGGATGGATCTAGAAGCCATTAGCCTCAGCAAACTAACACAGGAACAGAAAAACACTGCGTGTTCTCACTTATAAGTGGGAGCTGAACAATGAGAACACATGTGGGAGAACAACACACACTGGTGCCCGTTGCAGGGGCGAGGGGAGGGAGAGCATCAGGAAAAATAGCTAATGGATGCCGGGCTTAATACCTAGGTGATGGGTTGATCTGTGCAGCAAGCCATCATGGCACACATTTACCTATGTAACAAACCTGCACATCCTGCACATGTACCCTGAAACTTAAAATAAAAGTTAAAGAAAAAAAAAAAGAAAAGAAAATCAATTGACCATAAATGTGCAGGTTTCGTTTCGGATTCTAAATTCCAAACGTTGATCTGTCTATTCTTATGCCAGTACCAAATCAAATTATATGAGAACTCTTTTCAGTCATGGTGCACATTACCAGTTGTATATTGTCATAATAAAAGTTCAACGTAGAGAAGAGAAAAAAAAGAAATTGGTCCATTCATCCTCGAATACAAAGATAGTAGCAGAATTATTGCAGTCAATCTCTTTATTCGAAATAACTCATTCCCTTTTCTAATTTTCTATATAACAAGGAGGGAATATTGTCTTGAGAAGGCAACCTGGTAGAGTGAACAAGACATCACACTGGGACTAGGCACACCTGGGATCTTCGCTTGACTGTTCTTTCCCTTCCTCAGCTTCTAATATTCTCATTTCAATGTCTAAATTCAATTCAGATTATTGGAATAAACTGTCTAATGAAAAATTTCCATTTCAAAGATTAGGCGAATCACAATATTCAAAAGTGAGGCAGATTTCAAAGGATTGCGTGATAAGAAGACCTTCTGAACAGAAGATCACTTTCAACACAATAGACCCCTCTGCTGTAACAAAAGCAGCAGGCCTCTTTTTCCCCAAGTGGCTCCCTCTGATAGTAAATGAGCAACTAAGATTATTCCTGTGCTAGAATGGCGTGAACCCGGGAGGCGGAGCTTGCGGTGAGCCGAGATTGTGCCGCTAAACTCCAGCCCGGGCGACAGAGCAAGACTCTATCTCAAAAAACAAACAAAAAGATTATTCCTGTACTATGCTTATTACCCGAGTGATGAAATAATCTGTACCCCAAACCCCTATGACACACAGTTTACCTATATAACAAGCTTGCACATGTACCCCTGAACCTAAACTAAAAGTTAAAAAAAGATGATCCCTAGTGTTGTACATGCAGTGAAGCTCTTCACCTCATCTGTGGGAGGCTAAATAATCCTCAACCTATGCTCTGATACAAACTGAGACTGGTGAATGGTAACATCATCACAGAACAGCAGTGGGATGAGGATTATGGTGGTGACAACGATGACCATGTCATTTTAAACTAAACCCTTCCTGTTAATTAATGGAAGTGAAACCAAGTACCTAATGCAAAAAACAAGTATGCTCACTTTATAATCCCAATCGACATACTAGGTATTAAAGCTGGCAGGCAGCTTTCTGTGAAACTTCTTACTGAAGAACCGTACCCTCCTTGGTTATCCAGTGCTTATCATATGCTATTGCTTGTTTAGCTGCCTTGTTTTCCTACCGGGTTGCAAAATCTGGGAGAGCAGGGAAGACCATGTCTATTTTGCTCACCTTTGTGTCCTCAGCGCCTGACAGGTAACTGATGCTCCATAAACATTGCTGAATAAGTAAATGAATAAGTGCTTTATAGTAGTTTGAATAGTGCCCCTCCAAAATTCATGTCCATGTGCAACCTCAGAATGTGACTTTATTTGGAAATAGGGTCTTTGTAGATGTAATTAGTTAAGTTAACATGAGGTCAACTGGATTAGGGTAGGCCCTAAATCCAATATGACTGGTGTCCTTGAAGAAAAGGAGAAGACGCACAAGATACACATTTGAAAGAAGGCCATGTGAATATAGAGGCAGAGCTCGGAGCAATACAGCTACAAACCAAAGAACACTGAGGATTGCTGGGAGCCACCAGAAGCCAGAAAGAAGCAAGGAAGGATTCTTCTCTAGAGTCTTCAGAGGAGCATGGCATTCCGACACCTGAATTTCACATTTCTGTTCTCCAGTACTGTGAGAGACTAAATTTCTGTTGTTATAATTTACCCAGTTTGCAGTAATTTGTTCCAATAGTCCTAAGAAACTACTTCATGGTTGAATTTTTTATAGAGTGTGCAAAACTGTATTTTTATAGAGTGTGCAAAACTGTAAAATACATGTTTTACAACTTATTTTATAACTCATTAAGATGCTTTCCTTTGATGCATGTTTTGAGTTCTTTATAATTTTTGTAATATTGTCATTCCATCCTGATCTTTGACACTGTTTCACTGGCTTTCTAGGATGAAGGTCTGGCTGCCTGCTGGGGAGCCCAGCCCTGAGGGTACACCACTTAAACTCACCGAAGTCCTCACTTCCCTACCTGTTCAATATAGTACTTTGGGAATGAAAGCTCTCTAACCACAAGTTCTTATTAAATTAGTGTAAGAAGAATTAAAGTTCAGGTCTGCTTGTCCATCTTTCTGTCCAAATTATAACAACAGAAATGTAGTCTCTCACAGTACCGGAGTGTTCTTAAATAGCATTTGCATGTTATCAAGCTAGGCAAACTTATAAAAATTAAGGTGCATTTCAGAATGAAAGGTCTACTGAAAAAAAAATTTAGTTATACCTGTAATATTCCCCAATGCTTCTAGTTTAGCGAACCAGATGATATGCCTCTTATAAATCTAATTCCCTGCCTTATTTGGTAGCCAAGTCATTGGAGAATTGGATGAAATATATCAAAATAAGAAGAAACGGAAATAGCCTAAGCCATGTGCTCTAAGTAGGTAATTTTAGATCTCTGAACCACATGCAAACAGATACTGAACCTAATCATACTTCATAACCTCATAAATTCTCCCCTTCATTCTTCTTTTGTTCTCTAATTCACCCATGAGCTCTTAATTAGAAATCTATGTTTAAAAATAATAGGACTCTTCCAAGGTGGATTTTTTTAATCCTAAAAATTACACTGGGGAAATCAAGGTTCATGAAGTTATGGTTAACCTTAACTATGATATGCTTTCTGAGATTTGAGTTACAGTGTGTGTATGTGTGCACACACATACTACAAAGTCAACATTTTAGTAGCAGTATGTTTATGGAAGCATGTTCGTGAATAATGATAATAATAATCTTAGCATTTACAAAGCTGTGTATCAATTAATCCTCACCACAACCAAATTCCAGTCTTGGAAATGATTAAACTGATGCCCAGGGAATTTCAAGAAATTTACTTGGGGTCAAGAGGTGAAAGCCTGGACTGAAAAAGTCTGGTTCCTGGCCCAGGGCACTCCCTTTATACTTCAACAACTCCTCCAAAATCTGAGTTGATGTCTTATCGTTTTGTATAAGCAAATGTTTTAATGCCTTTGTTTGAAAGATTGGTTATCAAAAGCATGGGTGACTACAAACGAAATATACAAAGCATAGGATGCTGGAAAATTCCGTTTCCATTGAACTCTACCATGTATTTCATTAGTGACTATGGAGACATAAACCTTGCCACTTATAACTCAGCTAGGTTATTTTTCCCTCGTTAAACAGTAACAACAACACTGTATGTAGCTCCTCTAACCCAAATGATGCAAAAGGATTAACTTTCGTTTTCCATGAATGGAGAATCCCTGAAGTGGGAGAAGCTGCCATTTGAGAGGGAAGTAATTGGTATATATATTTAAAAAAAAAAAAAAAAAAGAAGAAGAAGAAGAAGAAGTGGAAGGCCAAGGTGGCCAGCCCCTAAACAAGGCTGGGTCTACTCAGTACTAGTAACCAGCAACTGAGGTCAGAGAAGAGGAACAGAGAGATTGTATCCCTAGATCTATACCTAGAGCCTTCCTGCTTGTTTCCCAGCTCTCCTCTGTGTGTGTGTATTTGGATCTATATGTGTATAAATGTGCAATATTTTCCAGCATCATTCCCATCCAAATTATTCTGTCCTATTTTGAGTACCTGGATCAAAACATATATCAAAACACTTCATTTAGAAAATATCATCACTGTGCAAATAGTGAATAATATTAGCTGCCCCTGATATTGTTCATTCTCTTATATGTGGATGAGCCCTTGACTGCCTGAGAAGTTTTCTAATCAACTCTTCAGGAAAAGAGGATCAGCTGTCTTCAGACACAAGAGAATGGTTACTTTTACTGTGGTGCCCCCTAGTGCTGATCGGATTAGACTCACTTTCTGTATTTGCCAAAATATAGACCACACAAGAGAAGCAAAATTTGGAGAGTTAACAATGTTGGTAATTTTTCCTGTATTTCCTTTGGCGTAGGAGAGAATGAAGAGTGTTCCTTTAGCATGATTCACAAGATCCTCTGTGAACTGCTTCCCACCTCACCAGTTTTTCAGCTTCATCTCCACCACTTTCCCACAGGAATACTCAACTTGAGCTATTCAGGAAAACTTGCTGTTCCTGCCTAGTAAGACTCCCGCCCCTACCCACCGATTCCCATCCTCTTGTCTGCTTAAAGAATTTATCCTCCTCCTTCTAGTATTAGCTGAAGCATTATCTGCCACTGCAGGTTTTCCTGACTCCCCAGAAGGCTGAGGCAGCCCCTCCCTCTTCTCATCTTCCCATTGTCCCTTGAGCATGTCACTCTTTTGTCCCCACCCTGCATCTTGACTGTGAGTGCAAATAGTTCAAAACCTTCTCCAATAGATGTTTATATCTCCAATGCCTCAAACAGTACCTAGCACAAGTAAACATTCAGTAGAAAAAAATCTATGTAAGGATGGCTTCATTGATAATAGGAAGAACCATAGTGTAGGAATCAGGAGTTTCTGGTGAATTAACTAGCTAAGTGATCACGAATGGTTCACCTACCCTCTCTAGGTTTCTTTTTCTTATCTGTAAATAGACTATATCTAACACCTGCCCCCAAATTCAATGATTCTATATGTTTAATGCCTCCTTTAGAAGCCACAAAATGCCTTATGAAAAGCCAAGTCAACTTTGGATGTTATGTTTTAATTCTCAAAGATTTACTTATGTAAAGCAAATTCATATTCCTTTGAAATTATCTTATTTGCAGGTCTATCATTAAAAAAGAATTTCTAAAAACTTGCTAAATTACATGGAGACATTTAAATTAAGCTAATCTGAAACAAGATTTTCTTCAGCAAACTCCTCTTTCTCTTATTAAATGATACAAAGAAAGGTCCAAGTTGTAGCTGAAAATGTCATTAAGAAACTGAATTCTAATTCCAGCTCTCACTGATACAGAACTGGTCAACCCACTTTTCTAAGTATCTCCACTTCTGTTTTTCCCAGCTGAAAAAAAGTGATAAAAATGTAAGCCTTTAACGGTAGGAATTGCTGAAAAAATAATGACTAAAAGCCTTCACATCTTTGAGGGTGATGATAAAGGTGATACGAATCTTGGAAGAGCCAAGTTTCAATGGCTTCAGTGAGGTTTCTCACACCTTATAGGTCAGCCTTTTCTACTTTGTTCCATAGCTGAAGTTCCAAGTAAGACTGGAAACCTGACAATGTAAGTGGACGTCCCAATGTGATATCCAAACAGTGTGTATTGGTTTTGGTGATAGAAGCATTGAATTATATACCTTGTGTCATGAATATTCTTACAGGGCATTCACTTCTTTCCCTTTTATAAAAAGTGTGTTTTGCTAATTCAGAATAGGTTATTTAGATACGTACAGAATATATAACCTAAATATAGAAAAATATGTATGTGCGAATTTGATTCCTCTCAATCCCTTCTTAGGAGCCAGGAAATCCATAAGCTTAAACACAAAAATCTACTAACTCACATTTTGTATTTCTCAAATCCTTATATCCATTCTATGAACATATAAACTATATATTCATAAGATATTGAGCTGGAAGACATCTTATTGATCATCTGATCCTACTTTCTCATAATACAGATGATAAAATCAAGGCCCAAAGAGGAAAGTAAATTAGATGAGGAGTGGGTAGGGTCTAACATTTTTTCTGGCATCTTGAAAACAAAATATTCTGCATTTCATGTTTGTAGATAGACCTAATCCAGGGATGAGAAAACAGAGGTTACTAAATAAACTTGATTGAAAGGAAAATTGACAGCCAAATGGAGCTTGGTAGCTATCTCTGTATTTATAGAGCCATTCATGTAGGCAATTTTTCATAGACTAAAAAAATAAATCTAAGAAATAAAGGGGAAAATCATAATTATTTCCCAAAAACTTTTCTCTCGCAATAAAAGAGGTCCAATTTAACTGGGTAAATGGTAAGCATTTCAGCTCTATTTCACCTCCAATACACATCACTGTAACATTATGTCTTATAAAATAGAGGTTTGACTTGCATCACCACTACCAACACCACCACTACCACCGCCCCCCAATCCCTCAATCAAAATTCCAAACAGTATTGTAGATGAGTTTTAAATGGCTACTAGTCTATGTCTCTTTTTCAACAGCTGCTCTACAATGCTCTCGCTCAATCTCTCTGTCTCTGTTTCTCTCTGTCTCTCAAACACACACAAACACATACACACACAACCACACACACACACACTGCTGCTACCACTGCCACCAACATTATTTGGTAAACTATCAGGTTCTAGGGAAAACACACACAACCCATCTATGCTATCCTTCTCATAATGAAGTGTAAATAATAAACACAAGATTAAATGTAAGGACCCATTGTGCTGTCCCAGATCCTATAACAATATAAGAAATTACATTAGCTAATTAGAAATAAAAAATTTATAATTAACATCAAGTGAAGAATTTCAAATATCTGAGCAAACAAAAAATCTATATTCAGAGTAGACAGAAGCATGTTTCTTAAGCAAACAACTCAAATAAACCACCTATGTCTTGCTTCCGTCTCTGTGCCAGGACTATAGAAGCTAATTCTCCCCTAGAGATCACTCACCATGAGGTTTACTCTCCTAGAAACCAGCACCCTGCTTTTCTTCCCACAGCTTTCCTTCTGTCCCAGAGTTGCTGGATGGCTTGTTGGAAAGGACCCCCTCTTTTTCTCAACATCTCCTGGATATTGATAGTCCAAGGTGAACCCAACCACCAGCAAGCTGCACAACTGTGTTTCACCTTTTGCTCTCTCCTGCTCAGAGCCCTCGTGCAATCAGTTAGCCTTGAATGGAGCCATGTGTCCTGTGTTTTATCATCCCATGGTGTAAGGAAATATGTAACACTGTGGTTGTTAGAAAAAGCACTCTTAGGGCTCCCAGATTGGTGAATGCACTCAGCTGTTCTATATTTGGTTACTCTCTTTGTTTTCTTCTCAAAAGAGCCTAATTCCGGTCGATGTCTTGGGCATCCGGTCGATGTCTTGGGCATCCTGCCACGGACACCTTACTCTTCCCCCACACCCTCTCCCCGAATCGCCTACTTTAATTTCACCCAAAGAGTTCTGCGAGAAGACGTAACCGTGTGGTGTGATGAGAAGATGAGTGTGTTGTTGTGCTCACTGGTCTGCAGACCTGAGCATGACACCAGCTACACTTCTGGAATTTGGAGACACAAGCACTGTCTGTGGTACAGTGATCATAACCACACACACTCTTACCAGCCTCCATGCACTGAAAACCCTATTTCCTGTAGGCAGAAACAAGCCCAGGCATTTGCCAAGACTGCTCATCTCATTCTGGTTTCATTGGAGGTGCTTAATCTCAGACAAGACAATCAGAAATCAAAGTTTGTATTACCTGACCTTTATCAGGGAGAAACATTTCTAAACCAAAGCAACCAGCTGGAAAACAAGATTATCAGACTAGCTCAACAAAGGAACACGAGGAGAATATAGATTTATTTTTCTCCAGTGGCATCTTCTGCAGTGAAGAACATCTTTAAATGCCTAATAATGTTTTTATATCTGAACTAGTGAATAAGAAAAAATAAAGCAAAAGACAGAAGTGCGGAACAAGAATAAAGTGAAGGAAAAATGGAAATATTTTAATTACATGGGGAAAAATACTAGAAAGATAATCTCCTCCTACATGATGTATTTAATAAGGTGAGAAAAAGATGAAATGATGTCTTTAAGTTATGACTGGAAGAAATAGATTGTGAGAAACAATATCTGATTAAATCATTGGGGTGAATGAGTGAGCACGTAGGCACACACACATGCACACACACATTGCTCCCCTATTAATACTGATACCTTCAGCATTCTTTAAAAAGAAAATCGCCTTGCAGGTCTATAGAGTTTATGAATATTATGGGAAAGTGGAACTGGTCTCTTTCTTATTTCCTTCTAATATTAATTGCCTGATCAAACACATTACTATCACAATGGGTAGACCAGGTATTTCAGTGACTCAAAGCTTCAAAGTGACAGCTTATAAAGGGATACCAGGATTCTTGCACTGCAAAGAAAAAGAAAAAGATCTAAAAGCTGTGCCTCGGCCCTACCACTGCCACTGCTGAAAAGAAGGAAGGAAAGGAGAGACAGAAGGGCGTTTAACCACACTTTATGATTGCTGTGGGGAGGGGGAAAAAAAAAACTCAACACTTTTGGCATAAGATTATTTCCAAGCGACTGTTTGCAGCTGTTGCAGCTGCCATCAGCATGAGCTGGTGGGAAAACAGCGCCCAGCGGTGCATCTTACCTGAAGAGCAGAGAAGTGCAGGCAGATGTAGGTGAAGCACAGGAGCAGCCCCAGTCCCTGAATTACAGAGGCCACCAGCAATAGCTTGTTCCTCTCGAATCTTGGCCTGGCTGCATTTCCCACATTCTCTTCCAGGGGTTGGACCCTTTCCATCTTCACAATCTGGGTAGAGGGAAAATGAAGATATGGAAAAGGGGAACCTGGGATAAAACTGATGTTTTCCCCACAAAGGAGGAGGTAAAGGCAAAACAAAGCCTATCAATCAGAAAATAGGCAAAGGTCTCAGGGCCAGAGATAAAAGGCGATTGAAAGAGCAAAGCGGACTCTCTCAGTTTTAACGCTGCAACTTTTGCAGGCAGGCGGGGGAACTTCTTTGTGACTAATCTGAATTTCCCCTTTACTTTCTTTCTTTTTTTTTTCCTCTGGGCTAACAGGGAGTTGTTTTTGTGACATTCCAGTTCTGATTTGAGTGACTGTGAAATGACAGTCATAAAAGTATGCTATTTTCTTAACTCATTGCACCAGTAACAAATTGTGGGTCACTTGGTAAAGATAAAAATCATCATCCGTTAATGTAGGAGCTCATATATACCTTCCCCAAGGTGTCTTAAATCATAGAATAGATTTAGGGGAAATGCTGGCCCAAGGTTCTTATCTGCACTTTACTAGGTAACTAAACATTGAACCCCTCTTACAGATTCAGAAAGAAAGCACACAGAGATCATTCTTGAATGAAAAAGATAAAACAAGAAAATAGGACAGTGGGTCATGCAGAAGTAAAGGAGTGAGATCCTTGGTTGTAGTCTATTGCATAGAAATAAACAAACTACCTTTTTGAAGTATTTACTATGTGTCAGACACTGTGTTAGATGGCCTTGCAATCTTTTTCTCATTTAACCCTTTGAGGCAAATTCAATAAAAAATTATATGATTAATTTTCTGCATACCAGAAAAGAAGCAGAAGGGTATCATTTTCCTCTTTCCTTCCACTTTACATTTTTCCCATACATAATTTTCCCATGAACGAACAAATGAATAGATGTAAATAAGCCTTGAAGATTATTTCTTTCTTTGAGGCCTCAGAACTTGGAAAGTAAGAGTATTCTATCAATAGACACCAGATACCCTTTACCACTAAAATAAACAGTGAAACGAAATAAATGATAAAATTACTTATAATGTCAAGTTCAAATTGGCAAATATTTACTGAGTACATCATATGAGCCTGGCACTGTACTGGAAAGGGACGCTGGGGAAAAGCTGTTTAAGACAGAACTGTCTCTCTTTGTGGCCAAGTATGTCCCTCTGAGCTCCCCATAAGGCACCCAACAGATATGTAAAGAAAGGAGGGAGAAATATTTTGGATATTGACAGTATGAGCTGTTATACACCACTTCACAGAAAACATGGAAATGAGGCATATTTAAAAGAGAAAGTTTGTGGGAAATGTAAAGTACATTTATGACTACAGTATTAATAAATTAAAATATGAAATAATACCTTCCCTACAATAATTAAACCTTGCATTTCGAGAACATATTGGTCTTCAGAAATTTAAGTTTTATCTGAAAGATGAGGTAACTAAGGCTCAATATCATAGACTCCAAGCCAAAACTATAAATCAAGTCGTATCTAAACATATTTGTCAAAGCTATTCCTTTGAACAAAGCTTGTGTTACATACAGGGTGTGGAGAAAAAAGTTGAAGGAAAAATCAGTGCATTAAGCCCAATTTTTGTGTGATAGTTAATCATAAAAGAGTATTAAAATCACTATTTACTCATCAATTTTAAAAAAATGACTAAGAGTCAAAGCAAAAAAAAAAAAAAAAAAAAAAGCCATAAATACTACTGGAAACAAGGAATAAACTGAAAAAGTAGTAAAAACTATGCCTGCTGAAAATCATAGATAACATTTTTAAATTACTGTCAAGAGAATGAAAAAAAATAAACATTTACCATGCACACACTTGTGCCTTAAGCAGCATTTCTTCTCACTGTTAATATCATGGCTCCGAGGAAGAAAAATCTTTGCACAGAGTCATCTCTACCCACATTTAGGCTAACACTTTGATGACACACCTCTCATTTTTATTGTCTTGTCATCCTACTACCATATTTTGCCTAGTTGTAATTTTTGTTGATGTTTAAGTGATATTTTACACTTAATTGTCTCTTTTTATTGAACACGTTTTCACAGTTCTTCACATTCTTTGTGGGAAGAGAGATACACACACACACACACACACACACACAAATCAGGCTGGAAGTTTCAGGCACAACATTTTGATAGACTATCTAGGCATTCCAAAGTTCATCATTGGGCTGGTCTAGCATTTTAACAAATGAAATCACTATTAGAGTTATCATTGCTGACCTTTCAGTCTCAGGCACATGGGCAGAGTCCTCCATCTTCAAAAAATTTTTCAAAAAACAAAGTTTAATTGTTTTTAAAGGGGCCGGAGACGTTACTAAATCTATGGGCAATTTTTTTTTCATTTGTATTTATTTATTTATTTATTTCAGAGACAGGGTCTTGCTCTGTTGCCCAGGCAGGAGTACAGTAGCATAGTCACAGCTCACTGTAATCCAGAACTCCTGGGCTTGAGAGATCCTCCTGCCTCAGCCTCCCAAGTAGCTAGGACTATAGACAAGCAACACTAGGTCTGGCTAATTTTTTTTTTATTATTTCTCATAGAGACTCGCTATGTTTCCCAGGCTGGTTACAAACTCCTAGCCTCAAGCAATCCTCCTGCCTTGGCCTCCCAAAGCACTGGGTTTATAGGCATGAGCCACCAAGCCTGGCGGCAATTTTTCTTAAAGTATCTCACAAATATTAAATATATTAGCACACCAGAACAAATCAGCCTTAAAATAAAGCCACAGGATGCAAAATAAACCACAGTAATTATCTTCCCATAGATCATTAACCTCCTAAATGAATAGCCATTTCAAGACTACAGAAAATATGGAAAAGAAAAGGGCTTTGACCACTCGCAAGATACCTCATGTTCAGAAAGAAGCAAAAAACATTTGAATTTTTATTTATTTATTTATTTACTTTTGGTTTGAGGGTTTTATTGTTGTTTGGAATTTTTGGTGTCTGGGTTTTGGTTTTGGGGTTTTTTGGTGATAAAAAATATATATTTTTCATTTATCTCTAAGTCAGGTTTTCATTTGTCCATTCAACAAGACTGAGCCAAATACTAGAGGAAAAGACAGGAACAAAACACATTTTTAGTCCTCAGGGAGGTCACAGACAGGAAAGCAGAACGTCCACAGCCTGGAAAGTTCTGTGTCCTAGGTATCAGTGCAGCAGGGAAGGGTGCAGGGGGACAGGTGCTAATCTATACTGGAATTAGGACAGGAACAGCTTCCTGGAGATGAATCAAGTCAATCTGGGAGAAAGGAGAAGCAGTCTGGCTGTCTGGGGCACTGGGGAGGGGCAGTGGCCATTGGGCCAGCAGTGAGGGCAGTGGAGCCTGTTTGTGCAGTGTCAGTTCAGGGAACTACAGCTGAAGAGGAAGACGGTAAAGGAGAGTGGCTGCTGGAGAAGAGGCTCAGAAGAAGTTGTCGTAAATGGACTTTTGTTACAAGTTAAGAACTTTGGACTTCATACTGCAGGCACTGGAGAAACATGGAGAGGTTTGAAGCAGAATGTGATATGATTACATTTCAGAATTTAAAAAAAATCACTCTGATTGAGGGAAATAGAAATGGCAGGTACTTCAGGAAACAATTCTAGGGGGTAGAAAAGAGAGAGGGATGGCAAGGCAGAATCAAGTTGGCCAACTGGGAGACATTTCCAGGGTGCTCCGTGCCAGCTGAGGGAATGAATGAGATCTAAAATTCCACCTCTGCAGTCAGCTCTCTAAGCCCTCCATCCTGATACAAGGTTTCCTCCAGCAGGAAGGGAGACACTTATCCCGCAAAGGTCAACTTTGCTTCCCAAGCCCTGAACAAAGGGCTGTACTCATTTAAATGAAGGCTCTTTTTCTAATTTATAAACCCATAGGGGGTGCCTCATTCTAAAACACATAAAGACAGTGGTATAAGCTAGGGACCTTGAGTTTGCAATGACTCAAGTGAGAAATAAGGTCCTAAACTAAAGCAGGGAGGATACCAGAGTAGAAGACACTTACACTGGCTCTTCATTCACCAGACATTGTGAGAGTGTACTCAGTGCCAATCTCTGAGCACACACGGAGTCATAGATAAGCTCTGCCCTGGGACGAGTGATAGAGTGATGTGGGAGGTGATGGAAACAAATGCATTTTCTAATGCCAAAATATGATTTGTAATTTGCCTTCTCAACCTACTCCTGATCCTAATGTCACTGTCCTGAGTAATGGTTTTTGTACTTCAGGACCTCAAAATCCAAAAATCGACTTTGAATCATCCTTGTTCCCAATCACCAAGCTTTGTAGGCTAGCCCTGCAATGCAGCTTATTCTTTCCTCCTCTTTGTCATTCCCACTGCTTCTAATCCAAATTCTTATTACTCCTCACTTGAGCTCCTGCAGTCAGCTCTCCAAGTCCTTCCTCCTGGCACAGGTTTCCTCTTGCAGGAGCTCCAAGTTTTCCTTCCAAACTTATCTCCCTCTATTTTCTGATTATTTCTAATATTCACTCTGTCTCAAACAACCTTACCCTCCACCTCTGACTATCAAAACCCTACACATTACACACTTCCCCATGAAGGGCTGTCCTGTGACGTAGTGAGCTTACTGTGTTCTAAAAGTGCTAAACAAAAATCTTGAAGAAATTCTGTTCAGAGAATTCTAGCATTAAGTAGAGGGTTGATAGGATCAGTAGTTCCCAAAGCCTAGTTTATCATCTGAATCACTAGGAGAACTTTTTAATGATTCTGACTCCTAATTCCTTCACTCACGAAATTCTGGTTCCGGCCGGGCGCAGTGGCTCAAGCCTATAATCCCAGCACTTTGGGAGGCCGAGACGGGGGATCGCGAGGTCAGGGGATTGAGACCATCCTGGCTAACACGGTGAAACCCCGTCTCTACTAAAAAATACAAAAAACTAGCCGGGCGAGGTGGCGGGCGCCTGTAGTCCCAGCTACTTGGGAGGCTGAGGCAGGAGAATGGCGTGAACCCGGGAGGCGGAGCTTGCAGTGAGCCGCGATCCGGCCACTGCACTGCAGCCTGGGCGACAGAGCAAGACTCCATCTCAAAAAAAAAAAAAGAAAAAAAAAGAAATTCTGATTCCGTGGGTGTCTTAGTCTATTTTGTATTGCTATGAAGGAATACACAAGGCTGGGTAACTTATAAGGAAAAGGGGTTTATTTGGCTCACAATTCTGACCGCTGCAACATTCAAGGTTGAACATTTGCATCTCGTGAGGGCCTCATGGTGCTTCTACTCATAGCAGAAGGTAAAAGTGAGCTGGAGTGTGGAGATATCACCAAGAGAGAAAGCAAGATACAAGAGGGAGATGCCAGGCTCTCTTTAACAACAGTTCTTGCAGGAACTAATACAGTGAGAACTCACTCACTCCAAAAGGAGGGCATTAATCTATTCATGAGAGACCTGCTTTCATGACCCAAACACTTTCCATTAGGACCCACTTCCAGTACTGGAGCTCAAATTTCAACATAAGGCTTGGAGGGGACAAACATCAAAACTATAGCACTAGGTTTGGAATGATGTCTTTTGAAGCCATATTTCTAAAACAGTCCATAAGAGTCAGACTTGTGAATCTCCCTAAATGACCACTTAAGGTCTCTTTCACCATTACTTTCTATGATAGGAAACCTCATCCTATTTCCCAGAAGAATGCAGCTGTTTTCACCTCTGTGTTGAGAGCATTTATTATGCTCTGTTTCGTCTTGTAATTATTTAAATCTATTTCACGGGGAGGAGGGAGGAGGTGGAAATGGTTAATGGATACAAAAAAAAAAAAGAAAAAAGAAAGAATCAAAAGACCTACTATTTGGTAGCACAATAGGGTGACTATAGTCAATAATAAATTAATTGTATATTTTTAAATAATTTAAAGAATGTAATTGGATTGTTTGTAGTTCAAAGGATAAATGCTTGAGGGGATGGATATCCCATTCTCTGTGATGAACTTATTACACATTGCATGCCTGTATCAAAATAGCTCACATACCCCATAAATACATATACCTACTATGTATCCACAATTTTTTAAATTAATTTAAAACTTTTTAAAATAAAAATAAAATTTCAAAAATACACATAAATAAATAAATCTATTTTAGTCTCCCCCATGATGTTGCAAGTTCCTGAGGTTAGGAGTCCTATATTGTACTCTCACAGGGCCAAACTGAATTTGCTTGTAATAGAGCTGAAACACACTGTTCACAGGAGCAGAAATAATGAGAGTCTAAACAATACTGAAAACAGCACTATTAAATACAGAAGTCTCCTGGTAGCTGGACTTTGATCTTAGAGTTGAAAGATTAGCAAACCTGAAATGTGTACTTTTCATTGAAACCGGATGCACACCATTAGTTGAAATACAAATGTGAACTCGTGTGATGATATTCCATCTGGGTTTCAGACTCATTAGTCTCTCACTTGTCAACCCCTTTTCTTCTGGTGCCAATTTTCCCTTTCATTCTTCATGTTGCTTAGTATTTTTTTTTAAATCTTGACCACTGACAGTTATTTTGGGGCATGATGACAGATTCTAAAACTTAGCGGCACAAAACAGCTACCGAAATTTTTCTCTGTATGGAACTATACCCACGATGTACCACACCATTATAGAAAGCAAATATCTAGACAGATTTTTGACACACAAAAAAATTACATTTTAAATCATGTATTTAAAATGTGTGCAATGCCAAGAACATGTAAAAATCTATAAGTACGCTTTTCAACTCACAATAGGATATCAGCAATTTTCTTTTTCAAAAAATCAACTTTATTAAAATATAATTTCAGACAATAAATCTCATTATTTAAAGTGTACAATTAGATGAGCTTTCGCAATTGTAGACACTCACGAAACCAACACAATCAAGATAAAGAAACTTAATTCATCTTCAAAAGATAATTTTCTTTAAATAGAAATCATTCCAAAAGCAAATCTATACTGAATACATGAGACACTAATCTCCTCTTCTTTTCAAAATAAATTCAATCGAGTATAAATTGGAATTAGCATAAACCTATGTTTCTCAACTGAGGGTAGATTTGCAATCTACCTAGGGGTCATTTGAAAATATTTAGAGACGTTTTTGTTTATCTGGATTGGGGGTAGGGTGCTACTAGTATCTAGTGGATAGAGGCTGGAGATGTTAATAAATATTCCACTCAGAATACCTCACCACCATCAACAACAAAAGACTATCAGCCCCAAATGTCAAGAGTTCTGAGGTTGAGAAACCCTGATTTGGATACATCTATGCCCATAACTGATTAGGAATGAGGCAATACAATATTCACTCTCTGAGTTTTTGCATATGCTTATTGTGCTGTCCGAAACACCTCTCCACTCCTCAGCAACCATCCTATGAGGAGGGTACTATTTTTCTCCCCATTTTACAGTTGAGACGAACTGAGGCTTAGAGAGATGAACTATCTTGGCCAAGGTCACACACTTAGCACATGGCAGGGCTGGTATCCAAATCCAGTTTTGTTTACTCTAGAGCCTGTTCTTAAACTGTGTGTGATACTATTGATCTTTTTACATGAAATACAAGTTCTGTGTGTGGCCTAGATGCCTAGTAACAATTTATCTAAGCAGATCTTAATATGCCAAATGCACACAGCTACTAATCCAGTAAGAAAAAAATAACTTCTTCCTGTCAATTCGATCAAGGATGTTCAATCTTTTGGCTTCTCTGGGCAACATTGGAAAAAGAAGAATTGTCTTGGGCTACACATAAAATACAATAACACTAGTGATAGCTAATGAGCTAAAAAAAAATCTCATAATGTTTTAAGAAAATTTACAAATTTGTGTTGGGCTGCATCGAAAGCCATCCTGGGCCACATGTGGACCACAGGCCGCGGGTTAAACAAACTTAAATTAGATCTTTTCTTTTCAGATTATTGATGAATGGGAGTAGATCTTCCATTTATTGTGTGCTTTCTCTGTGTCAAGCACAAAAGCTTTCTTTCTTTCAATCCTCCTGGGAACACTCTGCCTGATTACTAACCACATCTTTAACACAAGGAACCAGAATATCAGGGTAACCTAACCACAACAGCTTTGGGAGTTAAACCAAGATCATCTGGGTTTGTCTGCTTGTTTAACGGTACCAAACCACTCACTTGGTGTGATGGCCTGAATATTTATGTTCCTGCAACCCCCACCCCAAATTCATGTGTTGAAGCCCTACTTCCAATGTGATTGTATTTGGAGATGGGGCTTTTGGAAAGTAATTGAGTCATGAGGGCAGGGCCCTGGTCTGATGGAATTTAGAGCCTTTATAAGAAAAGACACCAGAGAACTTGAGCCATCTCTCTCTCCACCACGTGAGGACACAGCAAGAAGGTGGCCATCTGGAAGCCAAGAAAAGAACCCTCACCAGAACCCAACCATGTTGGTAACCTGACCCAGAGTTGCAGCCTCCAGAACTGTGAGAAAATAAATTGTTGTTTAAGCACCCATACTATGGTTGTCTTATGGCAGCCCAAGCAGACTAAGATAGACAGAAATTATAAAATGGTACCAAAAGAGCATTGCTTCTTGAAGTTTCTCTACCTTTCTCTAAATTCTTCTGTGCTAACATGAATTTTATCCTCTGTGGTAACAAAAGTTTTACCTATCATTCTCTATGATAACACGAATTTTATTCTGTTATCTTCAATGTCCTTATAAGAATCTCTATTCCTAAATGTCTTTCCTATTTTGGAACTAGAATAAAATAGTCTATGTAATACACCAAGCAGCATGTCTAGACAAAGTAGGCCTAAGTAAATATTATGGTGTTGCAAAACAAAACAAAACAAACAAACAAACAAAAAAACCGGTAAGCCTTTTTAGCGTTTTTTCTTTCACTAACATATGTTGCATTAAACACCTCTTAAAGCTTTCTTCAGGTGCAATCAGCAATCATCAATATCCTTATCCCAATCATAGCATGAGAAACTGAACCCCAGTGAGCTCGTTTTAAAATTGCCCCAAATCCTCAATGGGATTTACCTCTTGGGGTTGCTCTAGGGTTTGTATGGGACAATGTTTACACCATTAGCACTGTCTTACAAATAGAAAGTGCAAAATAATTACGGTAAGTGTGGTCTGTGGTCTGTGTCCACAAATGGCTGCATCCGCGTCACTCAGGAGCTTGTTAGAAGAGCAGAATCCCAGGCCCCACCCCAGACCTATCAAATCAAAATCCCTGTTTTAAAAAGATTTGCATCCACATGAAATTTGAAAAGCACTTAGTTAAATCATTAACAGAAAGAGTGAGCGGATAAAGACTCAGAAGACTAAGGGCAGATCCCTGACAAGACACTAGAAACTTTCTTCCATAACAACATCTTACATCTTAAAACGTATGTGAGCTTTGGCTAAGCCCCATCCTCACCCTAGGCATCAGCAGGGTAGGAGTCCCCTTACATGGGCATCTACCCTCATCTATGCACCCAATTCATCCCCTTAATTCCCTTCTTTCTCCAGCCCAGGGGATCTTTACATCATCAGGGGACCAGAAAGCTTTCCGCTTACTCATCAAACATTTTCTGCTCCCCTTTAGGACTGAGCTTTTGAAACTCTAAAGTCAAGAGAATCTTTTTTTCTGCCTTGCGCCACCACATTCCTTCCCCCAAAGGTAATGAACATAGGCAAGTTAACTAAATGGGGCCAGGAAATAAAAGGAAATAGCTAGGGAAAAAAATAAGTTATTAATTTCAAAATAGTGCCCTGCCACATAAAGAACCACATAAAATGGTTCCTTATGATCACAGACTGAGGGCGGATGGAGAGACATATAGCAATGAGCCGTGATTTTCTCTCTTTCTCTTTTTGAAGGTAGTATTCCCTATCTCCACACTCATTACCACTGTATACAGTGTGTTCACCCCTTTCTGCCCCCTTAAGCTGTGGTCAGAAGTCTTTGGGGTGTGTCCTTTCTGCAAATATCACACATACACAAACACACACACGAAAAAAGAGAAAACCTCTGCAGCTTTCTACAAATTGGCTCAAGGAATTCCTGTAGACCTTTCCTTCCTACAATGTGCCATGTTCCCTGGTGTTTTCTGCTGTTCTTACCCTTATTCTTCCTATATTGGCTCAAACTTGCCCTGGTTATATTTGGAAGAGATCTCAACTTTCTGCTTCATCACTGACCCAGAAATCCCAAAGGATGTCCTTATAGGAATTGCCCAAGCTCCAGATCCCAAAAATCCCTCTCCCCAGTGTTTAGGCCTGTTTCTTACCACACCATTTCCCATCTACTCTGGACTCACTTTGGGGAAGAATAATTACACTCTTCTCTTAGCACAGACCATAGTCTGCATTGTGTCAGGGTTATGCATGTATGTGCTTGTATCCCCTTGGTGGAGAAACTCCAAGCCCCATTCATCTTCATATTCTCCTGTTTGTTCCAGCACTAATCCATAGCTGTGCTCAACACATGAACAGAATTAGACTGGATTGTGGGGTGAAGTTTTATTCAGAGTTCCCTCTTTCCTTCTGCCCCCTCAGCTCCCCACTGTTCTCTGATCCTACCTTGATTTTATTTTTGACACTCTGGGCAAAAGTCAGATCTGTATGCAAATAAAAGCATTACTATTTCTAATTAAGCAAGTTACTTAGCTTCCTATCCTTCATTTACTCATCTATAAATGATAGATAAATAAGTATAGGTAGAAGGCACACACAGAGAGAAACCATGTCTGATACATATTAGCATTCAATAATTGCTAGTTATCATTATTGTAGCTTAAAATTGAACATGATGAGAGCATTTATACCATGGAAATTGGTAAACATGGTAAACATTATAAATTTTTTCAGAGAGCTGCTTTACCAGCAAATGATTAGGCTAGTGCCACATATCTAAATGATAATATTTTGGATCTATTATGGTAAATAAACACTATTACAATTAATTTTGTCTGTTCCTTTTTTTTTTTTTTTTGATTGACTGCTACAAAACAAAATTTTCTGAGACAAGGTCTCACTCTGTTGCCCAGGCTGGAGTGGCATAATCACAGCTCACTGTAGCCTTGAACTCCTGGGCCTAAGCATCCTCCCACCTCAGCCTTCCGAGTAGCTGGGACACAGGAACGTGCCACTATGTACAGCTAATTTTTTTATTCTTGGTAGGGACAGGGTCTCCCTATGTTGCCCAGACTGATCTCGAACTTAAGCAATCCTCCCGCCTCAGCCTGCCAAAGTGTTGGGATTATAGGCATGGACCACTATTCCCAGCTGAAATTTTTAAATTACCTTGTGATATTTGAATTGGACAGTGCTGGGCTAGATAGACCCTAACACACATGGTAGGATGATGATGTCACACCCCTCAGTGTGGTTCCCCAGGTATTTCTGGGAATACCAAGAAATGCTCACATGATCCACAAATTGGTCCAGGCTGATACTTGTCATCTCTGTCAGCTGTTCTCTCTCTGAACTGTTGTTGTTCTTGAATCTTCAGGTCCCTCCCATGATCTAATCGCTGTGATATTCCAGACTGACCTCTCTATTTTCTTGTTCCTATGTGCTGTGGTTTAGGTCTGCTCCACAGGCACTAGAAATGACTACTCTCAGCACCCAAGAGCTCAGTACACCCTTTCAAGGGCCACTGCCCAGTTCCTCACAGCTTTCAGATGGCAGTGGGAAAGGCAACTCAGTGCCCATCAATGAAAAAATTCCCAAGGCTTCCTATACTCAGAAGCCCCCTCTCCTTTTACACTCTCTCTTCAGTTACTATGACCCAGTCTTCTATCCCTGCCCCAGATATGAGGAACAAAATTCCCCTAAAATTTAAAAAAAAAAAAAATCTCTACTTCTAACCCTTACATTACATTGAAGCTCCTCTATAATGTGTAAAATGTGGCATTTGGTTATTTCCAACTTAGCAAATACATATAAATTATTTTCATTGATCTCTTAGTTACTGCTTAGAAAAATAAAAGACAGAAACGTGTATTCATTTTCTTTTATTACTTGTATAGGAGATTGGTTAATACTAAAAACTTATGTAAGCCATAAGAAACATAAAATATATGTAATAGATTACATGCTAAACTGAGAAAGTCTCAAGTAATCACAAATTAGTCCCTTTCTAACCTCCTCGCACTTTCCCATTCCTACCAAAAGAACTTTAGCTGCAGAAACCATCATTCTGAGCAAACTATCACAAGAACAGAAAACCAAACACCGCATGTTCTCACTCATAGGTTGGAATTGAACAATGAGATCACTTGGACTCGGGAAGGGGAACATCACACACCGGGGCCTATTATGGGGAATGGGGAGGGGGGAGGGATGGCATTGGGAGTTATACCTGATGTAAATGATGAGTTGATGGGTGCTGAAGAGTTGATGGGTGCAGCACACCAACATGGCACAGGTATACACATGTAACAAACCTGCACGTTGTGCACATGTACCCTAGAACTTAAAGTATAATAATAATTTTTAAAAAAGAACTTTAGCTGCATAATTTCCCTCGGGAATAGGGTTGGACAGAAGATGGGAGCCAATTGCCAATTGTATTATATTCAAATTCTTTTTTTTTTTTTCATGGACAACCCTCTTGTTTATTTGATTAAACAAAAATAAAATAAGCTGCATAGGAAAAAAATTTAAAGTCCAAAGAGACACCAACTTTGTTTTAAGGCTGTAGTAGCTGATACAGCATCTCCTTGCTACCTTCTCCAGTCTTCTCTGTGGACCACAGCAATACATTCAGAAGCCTGTTAGCTAACACAGGAGTTTTTGAACGCTTTTTCATTGGTTAAATTCTTTATCACTGCATAAGGATGGTTATCTCGAGGTTTTTATTGACTTAAATATAATCCTCAAGAGACTAGTAAGAAACACTTGCTTGTAGACCATTTCACAACACCTGGGTTTCCCTGGAAATTCGTGACTATTTACCTTTAAAGATCATCTGTTTTGTTGGCATGAATATAGTGAAAAGGGGACACTTTTACACTGCTAGTGGGAATGTAAACTAGTAGAGGTTCCTTAAAGAACTAAAAGTAGAACTACCAGTTGATCCAGCAGTCTCACTACTGGGTATCTCCCCACAGGAAAAGAAGTCATTATATGAAAAAGACACTTGCACACACATGTTTATAGCAGCACAATTCACAACTGCAAAAATAATGAATCAGCCTAAATGCCCATCAATCAACAAGTGGATAAAGAAATTGTGATATAGATATATATACACACACACACACACACACACATAAACACACACACACACACACACACACACCATGAAATACTACTCAGCCATAAAAAGGAATGAAATAATGGCATTTGCAGCAACCTAGATGAAATTAGAGACCATTATTATAAGTAACCCAGGAATGGAAAACCAAATATTGTATGTTCTCACTCATAAGTGGGAGCTAAGCTTTGAGGATGCAATGGCATAAGAATGATACAATGGACTTTGGGGACTCAGGGGAAATGGTGGGAGGGGCTGGGGGATAAAAGAGTAAACGCTGGGTACAGTGTACACTGCTCAGGTGATGGGTGCACCAAAGTCTCAGAAATTGCCACTAAAGAACTTATCCATGTAACCAAACACAACCTGTTCCCCAAAAACCTATTAAAACAAAAAAAGTCTTAAACATTAAAAAAAAATAAAGATAACCTATTCACCTTCCCAAAACAAAGGGATTTCATTCAAAGTGGTTCTTCACAGTAGAAACCCAGCAACCTTCAAATATTGTTCTTTTGATGAAAATAAAGTTTTTCTTAAAAAAAGCAAAATTTCTTCTGCTACTCTGAGCCCCCAGATAAAACTGAATTGAATCGCAGGACTCAGAATATTTCTCTCAGAAAAAATTAAGGAGTAGTTAAAACATAAAGGAAATTAACCAGTTTTAAACATAGGTAGGTACTGCACACAAGCTTTGAATTTTGCATACTTTGCTCATTTGTACATTTTTTCATTACTAAAAACTATTTAGTTTCTGCTAAAGAGCAAATACAGTGCCTGCTCTCTTAGAGTTTATATTCCTGTTGGAGAAAACAGACAATAAATGTATGCACAGACAAATTAATAATCGTAGTGTTATGGACTGAATATTTATGTTCTCCAAAAATTCATATGTGGAAGCCTTAATCCTCAAGGTGATGGTATTTGGAGGCTTTGGTATGCAATTAGGTCATGAAGGTGGGGGTCCCATGATGAATTCAGTGCCCTTATTAGAAAAGACACGAGAAAGAGGATCTCTTTGCCACGTGAGGATATAACAAGAAGGTGGCCATCTACAAATCCGGACGAAGGCCCTTGCCAGACAATGAATCTTCTGGTGCCTTGATATTGAACTTCCTAGTTCTCCAGAACTATGAAAAATAAATGTTGTTTAAGCCACCCAATCTATAGGATTCTGTTATAGCTGCCTGAACTGATGAAGACAATTAAAAAGTGGTTAAATGGGGGGGCAGAGCAAGATGGCCGAATAGGAACAGCTCCAGTCTCCAACTCCCAGGGCGAGCGACACAGAAGACCAGTGATTTCTGCATTTTCAACTGAGGTACTGGGTTCATCTCACTGGGGAGTGCCGGACGATCGGTGCTGGTCAGCTGCTGCAGCCCGACCAGCGAGAGCTGAAGCAGGGCGAGGCATTGCCTCACCTGGGAAGCGCAAGGGGGAAGGGAATCCCTTTTCCTAGCCAGGGGAACTGAGACACACAACACCTGGAAAATCGGGTAACTCCCACCCCAATACTGCGCTTTAAGCAAACAGGCACACCAGGAGATCATATCCCACACCTGGCCGGGAGGGTCCCACACCCACGGAGCCTCCCTCATTGCTAGCACAGCAGTCTGTGATCTACCGGCAAGGCAGCAGTGAGGCTGGGGGAGGGGCGCCCGCCATTGCTGAGGCTTAAGTAGGTAAACAAAGCTGCTGGGAAGCTCGAGCTGGGTGGAGCTCACAGCAGCTCAAGGAAACCTGCCTGTCTCTGTAGACTCCACCTCTGGGGACAGGGCAATAATAAACACAGCCGAAACCTCTGCAGATGCAAACGACTCTGTCTGACAGCTTTGAAGAGAGCAGTGGATCTCCCAACACGGAGGTTGAGATCTGAGAAGGGACAGACTCCCTGCTCAAGTGGGTCCCCTGAGTAGCCTAACTGGGAGACATCCCCCACTAGGGGCAGTATGACACCCCACACCTCACAGGGTGGAGTACACCCCTGAGAGGAAGCTTCCAAAGCAAGAATCAGACAGGTACACTCGCTGTTCAGAAATATTCTATCTTCTGCAGCCTCTGCTGCTGATACCCAGGCAAACAGGATCTGGAGTGGACCTCAAGCAATCTCCAACAGACCTACAGCTGAGGGTCCTGACTGTTAGAAGGAAAACTATCAAACAGGAAGGACACCTACACCAAAACCCCATCAGTACATCACCATCATCAAAGACCAGAGGCAGATAAAACCACAAAGATGGGGAAAAAGCAGGGCAGAAAAGCTGGAAATTCAAAAAATAAGAGCGCATCTCCCCCGGCAAAGGAGCGCAACTCATCGCCAGCAACGGATCAAAGCTGGACGGAGAATGACTTTGACGAGATGAGAGAAGAAGGCTTCAGTCCATCAAATTTCTCAGAGCTAAAGGAGGAATTACGTACCCAGCGCAAAGAAACTAAAAATCTTGAAAAAAAAGTGGAAGAATTGATGGCTAGAGTAATTAATGCAGAGAAGGTCATAAACGAAATGAAAGAGATGAAAACCATGACACGAGAAATACGTGACAAATGCACAAGCTTCAGTAACCGACTCGATCAACTGGAAGAAAGAGTATCTGCAATTGAGGGTCAAATAAATGAAATGAAGCGAGAAGAGAAACCAAAAGAAAAAAGAAGAAAAAGAAATGAACAAAGCCTGCAAGAAGTATGGGATTATGTAAAAAGACCAAATCTACATCTGATTGGGGTGCCTGAAAGTGAGGGGGAAAATGGAACCAAGTTGGAAAACACTCTTCAGGATATCATCCAGGAGAACTTCCCCAACCTAGTAGGGCAGGCCAACATTCAAATCCAGGAAATACAGAGAACGCCACAAAGATACTCCTCGAGAAGAGCAACTCCAAGACACATAATTGCCAGATTCACCAAAGTTGAAATGAAGGAAAAAATCTTAAGGGCAGCCAGAGAGAAAGGTCGGGTTACCCACAAAGGGAAGCCCATCAGACTAACAGCAGATCTCTCGGCAGAAACTCTCCAAGCCAGAAGAGAGTGGGGGCCAATATCCAACATTCTTAAAGAAAAGAATTTTAAACCCAGAATTTCATATCCAGCCAAACTAAGTTTCATAAGTGAAGGAGAAATAAAATCCTTTACAGATAAGAAGCAAATGCTTAGAGATTTTGTCACCACTAGACCTGCCTTACAAGAGACCCTGAAGGAAGCACTAAACATGGAAAGGAACAACCGGTACCAGCCATTGCAAAAACATGCCAAAATGTAAAAACCATCGAGGCTAGGAAGAAACTGCATCAACTAACGAGCAAAATAACCAGTTAATATCATAATGGCAGGATCAAGTTCACACATAACAATCTTAACCTTAAATGTAAATGGACTAAATGCTCCAATTAAAAGACACAGACTGGCAAACTGGATAAAGAGTCAAGACCCATCAGTCTGCTGTATTCAGGAGACCCATCTCACACGCAGAGACATACATAGGCTCAAAATAAAGGGATGGAGGAAGATTTACCAAGCAAATGGAGAACAAAAAAAAGCGGGGGTTGCAATACTAGTCTCTGATAAAACAGACTTTAAACCATCAAAGATCAAAAGAGACAAAGAAGGCCATTACATAATGGTTAAGGGATCAATTCAACAGGAAGAGCTAACTATCCTAAATATATATGCACCCAATACAGGAGCACCCAGATTCATCAAGCAAGTCCTTAGAGACTTACAAAGAGACTTAGACTACCATACAATAATAATGAGAGACTTCAACACTCCACTGTCAACATTAGACAGATCAACGAGACAGAAAGTTAACAAGGATATCCAGGAATTGAACTTATCTCTGCAGCAAGCAGACCTAATAGACATCTATAGAACTCTCCACCCCAAATCAACAGAATATACATTCTTCTCAGCACCACATCGTACTTACTCCAAAATCGACCACGTAATTGGAAGTAAAGCACTCCTCAGCAAATGTACAAGAACAGAAATTATAACAAACTGTCTCTCAGACCACAGTGCGATCAAACTAGAACTCAGGACTAAGAAACTCAGTCAAAACCGCTCAACTACATGGAAACTGAACAACCTGCTCCTGAATGACTACTGGGTACATAACGAAATGAAGGCAGAAATAAAGATGTTCTTTGAAACCAATGAGAACAAAGATACAACATACCAGAATCTCTGGGACACATTTAAAGCAGTGTGTACAGGGAAATTTATAGCACTAAATGCCCACAAGAGAAAGCAGGAAAGATCTAAAATTGACACTCTAACATCGCAATTAAAAGAACTAGAGAAGCAAGAGCAAACACATTCGAAAGCTAGCAGAAGGCTAGAAATAACTGAGATCAGAGCAGAACTGAAGGAGATAGAGACACAAAAAACTCTCCAAAAAATCAATGAATCCAGGAGTTGGTTTTTTGAAAAGATCAACAAAATTGACAGACCACTAGCAAGACTAATAAAGAAGAAAAGAGAGAAGAATCAAATCGACGCAATTAAAAATGATAAAGGGGATATCACCACCGACACCACAGAAATACAAACTACCATCAGAGAATACTATAAACACCTATACGCAAATAAACTGGAAAATCTAGAAGAAATGGATAATTTCCTGGACACTTACACTCTTCCAACACTAAACCAGGAAGAAGTTGAATCCCTGAATAGACCAATAGCAGGCTCTGAAATTGAGGCAATAATTAATAGCCTACCAACCAAAAAAAGTCCAGGACCAGATGGATTCACAGCTGAATTCTACCAGAGATACAAGGAGGAGTTGGTACCATTCCTTCTGAAACTATTCCAATCAATAGAAAAAGAGGGAATCCTCCCTAACTCATTTTATGAGGCCAACATCATCCTGATACCAAAGCCTGGCAGAGACACAACAAAAAAAGAGAATTTTAGACCAATATCCCTGATGAACATCGATGCAAAAATCCTCAATAAAATACTGGCAAACCGGATTCAGCAACACATCAAAAAGCTTATCCACCATGATCAAGTGGGCTTCATCCCTGGGATGCAAGGCTGGTTCAACATTTGCAAATCAATAAACATAATCCAGCATATAAACAGAACCAAAGACAAGAACCACATGATTATCTCAATAGATGCAGAAAAGGCTTTTGACAAAATTCAACAGCCCTTCATGCTAAAAACGCTCAATAAATTCGGTATTGATGGAACGTACCTCAAAATAATAAGAGCTATTTATGACAAACCCACAGCCAATATCATACTGAATGGGCAAAAACTGGAAAAATTCCCTTTGAAAACTGGCACAAGACAGGGATGCCCTCTCTCACCACTCCTATTCAACATAGTGTTGGAAGTTCTGGCTAGGGCAATTAGGCAAGAGAAAGAAATCAAGGGTATTCAGTTAGGAAAAGAAGAAGTCAAACTGTCCCTGTTTGCAGATGACATGATTGTATATTTAGAAAACCCCATTGTCTCAGCCAAGAATCTCCTTAAGCTGATAAGCAACTTCAGCAAAGTCTCAGGATACAAAATTAATGTGCAAAAATCACAAGCATTCTTATACACCAGTAACAGACAAACAGAGAGCCAAATCAGGAATGAACTTCTATTCACAATTGCTTCAAAGAGAATAAAATACCTAGGAATCCAACTTACAAGGGATGTAAAGGACCTCTTCAAGGAGAACTACAAACCACTGCTCAGTGAAATCAAAGAGGACACAAACAAATGGAAGAACACACCATGCTCATGGATAGGAAGAATCAATATCGTGAAAATGGCCATACTGCCCAAGGTAATTTATAGATTCAATGCCATCCCCATCAAGCTACCAATGAGTTTCTTCACAGAATTGGAAAAAAAAACTGCTTTAAAGTTCATATGGAACCAAAAAAGAGCCCGCATCTCCAAGACAATCCTAAGTCAAAAGAACAAAGCTGGAGGCATCACGCTACCTGACTTCAAACTATACTACAAGGCTACAGTAACCAAAACAGCATGGTACTGGTACCAAAACAGAGATATAGACCAATGGAACAGAACAGAGTCCTCAGAAATAATACCACACATCTACAGCCATCTGATCTTTGACAAACCTGAGAGAAACAAGAAATGGGGAAAGGATTCCCTATTTAATAAATGGTGCTGGGAAAATTGGCTAGCCATAAGTAGAAAGCTGAAACTGGATCCTTTCCTTACTCCTTATACGAAAATTAATTCAAGATGGATTAGAGACTTAAATGTTAGACCTAATACCATAAAAATCCTAGAGGAAAACCTAGGTAGTACCATTCAGGACATAGGCATGGGCAAAGACTTCATGTCTAAAACACCAAAAGCAACGGCAGCAAAAGCCAAAATTGACAAATGGGATCTCATTAAACTAAAGAGCTTCTGCACAGCAAAAGAAACTACCATCAGAGTGAACAGGCAACCTACAGAATGGGAGAAAAGTTTTGCAATCTACTCATCTGACAAAGGGCTAATATCCAGAACCTACAAAGAACTCAAACAAATTTACAAGAAAAAAAACAAACAACCCCATCAAAACGTGGGCAAAGGATATGAACAGACATTTCTCAAAAGAAGACATTCATACAGCCAACAGACACATGAAAAAATGCTCATCATCACTGGCCATCAGAGAAATGCAAATCAAAACCACAATGAGATACCATCTCACACCAGTTAGAATGGCGATCATTAAAAAGTCAGGAAACAACAGGTGCTGGAGAGGATGTGGAGAAATAGGAACACTTTTACACTGTTGGTGGGATTTTAAACTAGTTCAACCATTATGGAAAACAGTATGGCGATTCCTCAAGGATCTAGAACTGGATGTACCATATGACCCAGCCATCCCATTACTGGGTATATACCCAAAGGATTATAAATTATGCTGCTATAAAGACACATGCACACATATGTTTATTGCAGCACTATTCACAATAGCAAAGATTTGGAATCAACCCAAATGTCCATCAGTGACAGATTGGATTAAGAAAATGTGGCACATATACACCATGGAATACTATGCAGCCATAAAAAAGGATGAGTTTGTGTCCTTTGTAGGGACATGGATGCAGCTGGAAACCATCATTCTTAGCAAACTATCACAAGAACAGAAAACCAAACACCGCATGTTCTCACTCATAGGTGAGCCCCCCCCCCCCCCCCCCCCCCCCCCCCCCCCCCCCCCCCCCCCCCCCCGGAACTGAACAATGAGATCACTGGGACTCAGGAAGGGGAACATCACACACAGGGGCCTATCATGGGGAGGGGGGAGGGGGGAGGGGGGAGGGATTGCATTGGAAGTTATACCTGATGTAAATGACGAGTTGATGGGTGCAGCACACCAACATGGCACAAGTATACATATGTAACAAACCTGCACGTTATGCACATGTACCCTACAACTTAAAGTATAATAATAATAAATAAATTTTAAAAAAAAAGTGGTTAAATGCTGTGACCCACATACTCACACTCACCAAAAAAAAAATAAACAAACCCAAAACCCACAGAATAAAGAAATAGTGACAAGAAGGGGCACCACTTTGATTGGGCCATCAAAGGCCTCTCTGTGGAGATGATAGTGGAGCAAAGCCTTCACATGGGTCAGTCAGGGAAAGAGCTAGGGGAAGAACATTCTAGGCAGTAGGGCTGGTACTGGTAAGTCTGAAAGCCCTAAGACAAAAACAACTTTGGCATGCTTGAAGAAAAGAAAGTGGTTACAGCAGAGTAAAGTAGGGGTGAAGGACAAGTAAGTAATAGGCTATAGCATTAACAAGTAGGCAGGGGCTAGACTGAATGGAGCCTTTGGATCATGAATTTTGTGGAAAACCATTGGAAGGTTTCAATTAGGAGAGTGATTTCAGATTCATGTTTTTAAAAGCTAGTTGGCTTTTGCGTAGCAAAACAGACCACAATGGAACAGGAGTTAAAGCAGAGAGATGAGTTAAAGGACTGTCAGATAAGATGTAAAGTGGCCCAGATAAGATGTAAAGTGCCTTGACTACTAGGCCCGGGAAAAGAGATGGTGACAAATTACCAGATCTGGGAAATACTTTGGAGGCAGAGCAATAAGACTTACTGGATTAGATATGGCAAGTAATGGAAACTAAGGCATCAATGATAACTTGTATGTCATTGGGCTGAGTAACCGTGTGGTGGTGTCATTGACTGAGATTAAGGGGAAGACCAGAGAGGAGCAGATAGGGAGAGGCGGTTTGCAAATGAAGAGCTCAGTTTTTGCACAGCTCCCCATATAAGCACCACAATAATTATCCAAGAGTCATTTTCTTTTACTCATTTTATAGGCAAGGAAACTAAAGCACAGAGAGGTCATGCCACTTGGCCGAAGTCACTTGGCTAACTCATTTTATGTGATATTTTTCTCTACACATAACATAGAGGTTAAGGTTGCTGAATCCTAATCTTAGGGCCACTATGTACTAGTTGTATGACCCTTGGGCAAGTCACTTACTCTAAACCTTGATTTTTCTCCTCTTAAAGTTGGAAGTTTTCTGTCAAGGCTTTATGTAAGGGTTAAGTGAGCAAAGCAGGCAATGTGCATGGCATAGCATATAATAAGTGTTCAATAAATATTAGCTATTATTATAGTCAGTCATCTCCAAAGCTACAGTAGCATTATAATCCTGGATTTACTCCAAATAAAATGACCCATCAAGGAGGTAGATTTTCTCCCTCTAATAGGCCACCAGTGTGTGGTCCTTCTCTTACTTCTTATTGTTTTGACTACAGATCAGAATGAAAACCTTGATCTTCTATGATGGGTACTCTCCCATGGGTGGGTGGGTAGGGAGTACTAAATGAAACCTAAAATAAAGCCTGACTAAGTAAAGGAAACATTTGAGGCAAAAGACAAGATATGAAAACTTCACCAAAAGGGACTGAAATGACAAAGGGAAAAAGTCCCAACCTTAATCAGGGAAAGTTAGTTGCATCAATAAAGAAAAATAACCACATTCGATACAATCAGGCAATTGAGATCTTGATACTGGAAGGCCAAAGGTTGGGAGTATTCAAGAGCATTTCCCCAAGACTGACCTCAGAGGAAGGACTGGTTTAAAATTAGCACGATTTAGAGGTTTTAGGTTAAATGCATACAAATTTCCTTCCCTGAGCCCTCATAGGTGCAGCAGCCTCTTCCATCAAACAAAGTACATCCTAACATATGAATGCCTTTGTGATGTGATCCCTCGTCTGTCATAGTACATACTTTGGCAAGAAGGAGCTACAATGAAAAATCAATGCCCACTAAGGTTGGAAGGAAGGTGATCCTTCTGAACAGTCACCATAATGGTGTCTTTTTAATAGCTGTTAAAGGTGAAATGAAAATATGATCGTTAAAACTGACACAAAAAGCTATCAGAGGAAGTAGGGTAAAAGCAAGACCATGGTGAGACATGTAGAAATGAATCATCAAATTGTAATGCCTCTTTTCAGTAATATAGGGCCTGCTTCTACCCCAGACCAAGGCCCATCCTTGACAAGACTTTCTCTAGTTCAAGCCTGGCTATACCTCTGGGTGGAGTCTCTGGTTCCTGCAGTCTGGGGAGACAGTCTAATGTAATGGTTAAGAGCAACAGCTTTGGAGACAGGCTGCCTGAATCTGAATCCCAGCTTGCCTCAAGCTTTTCAGCCATAATGGAAGAATTATGGAAGTAACTGGGCAAATTACCTAACATTTTTAAGCCTTGGTTTTCTTATTAATAAATGTGGGAAAGAGTGTAATGACTGTAACTGGTACCTCAATTCACAGGGTTGCTGTGAGATGATGAGATAATGCATGTAAAGTACCTGGCATGCAGCTTTTAACAAGCATTTACACTTGTTATATTATTGTCTGGAGTTTCATTCTGGCTGGACCAGGGTTTCTTTCTGGTGGCAATGAACATTTCTTTAAAATTCTCAGTCACAACTTTGTTCCATTTCAATTCATTTCTATTGCTTACCACCACTCTAGAAAATATTTATTGAGTACCTAAGTCCACCCCTGCCAAAAAAAAAAAATAAATAAGCTAAAGAAAATAGTGAGGGAAACCATTGCATAAAGTCCCAAGAATAAAAATAGAGGGAAAAGACAATCAGGTAAAGGTGGATTTCAGAAGTTCACTGGAAGAGATGAATCAGTGAAGAGGGCCAAGAAAGACCATCTCTAGTTCTATTCACATGCCTACAAAAGTTAGGATAACTTTTAAATGTCATAAAGAGTTGGAACTTTTCCTTGTGTATTACTTTGTTGCCCTGTCTTCCTTTTCCTAGATATATCTTAGAAACCTACACAACCAGAAAAAGAGTGTATTGTTTTGTACAATTCAAACGAGTAGGAAAGAAGGGGGTGGGGGAAACTCTATCATGCCTCGTATCTTGTTCCAGCAAGAGCTCCAGACAAAGGAGAGAAACCCCAGGGGAAAGAATGGGTGGTGGCCAAAAGCAGAACACAGGATAGTTAACCTTGGGGACCCCCAGATGATGAAAAAGACATACACCAGGGGGTTGCCTGGGGGATGCCTGTCAACTCAGCAATAACACTGCAAGGACATGCTCTAGCCCAAAGCCCCCAGGTGATTTCCTCCTCAGAAAAGGCAACCTAGGATCATGCCAGACCCACTAGACTAGAGAGTAAAAGGCCCTAAGCAGCACTAGGGTAATTTATTGTCCAAACAGGACATTTTCAGAGAGACAGGGAAGATCATAACAAAGCTGTGCCAACAGGTTACATCAGAACTATCCAGGCATCCTAGTAAGTGTCCATTGCCCTACTCCATGCACAAACACAAAACTAGAAGACTAGATGTATGCTCAGGATTAGAGAAATAAACGAGGATGGATAAGTGATGAGGAAGGAAACAAACATTTTCTAAAAGCACTAATTGGTATGCAAGCCCTGTGTGGAATACTGTATATTCATGATCTAATTTAATCCCTGCAGAGTGGGAATTAGAAGGGAAGTGATGCAGCTGGAATGTGAATGCTCAATGACTGTCTGAAACTAAAACACTTCATTTTTTTATGCCTCATGCTACCTCCTGGTCCCAGCACTTATCCCCTCATTGGTAGGCCATAATTATGGTAGTTGCTCTTATTGAGGGCTTTGAAAACTCTTGCTGAGCATTGCATGTGGTAACTCATTAAACTGTCAGAAACATGCAAGGCAATAAGGAAAATCAGGTTCAGAGAGGTTAAGTAACTTCCCTGAGGTTAGACACTAGTAAGCACTGGTTAGACACTGAGTAAGACAAACTCAGGTCTGTCTGGCTACACAGCCAGTGCTCCCACTCCCTAAGCTATAGTGAAGAGTAATGCAATTAAACTGAGTGTATGGGAGTAGCCTTGCAATGCTATACAGCATGAACAGATGAAGAGAGAGCATGGCCACAGAATCACGCTTTCTACCCAAACCTTAGCTCCAGCCAAGCCTGTCCTCCCTGCCACCTAGACCCTCTGTCCACCACGTTTCTTGCCACACCTTTGCAATTAATTGACTACACTGTTCTCCCATCTGGCAATCATCTCCCCTTCCTCTCTGATATTCAAAAACTAGTCTCCCTCACGGTTTGGTTTTATTTCTGCCACAGTGTTTTTTATTAGTGTAGTTCTGTTTCCTGCCTGTCCTGGCTATAATTTTTCTTTGTATAGAGACTCTAACCAACTTTCAGAACTATGTCTCATACTCCCCTTGTCATCCACAGCAACCAGGAAATGAAGGTTATGTGGTAAAAGGTTGGTTAAATACTACTGGATTAGTTTGAATGTTTACAGAGGACCTTCTCCAGGCACTAAAAGAGGAATTTAAAGAGGAATTACCCAGGAGAAAGAGAAGTCACACTTTCTCACTCATACTTATCTTCTCTAAGTCTTTCCTGACTTCTAAACATCACCAATTCTCAGTTTTCGTAGGTTATGGTGGAATGGAAAAGTCATTGAAAATAGAAAATCATAAATAATCCACAAATTTTCATCTGATCATTAACTTTCTTCTCCTTATTTTGGGACAAACTTTTTAAATGACCCCTTTCTCTACATATGTGTATGCTTGGCTTTGTCCTTGGTACAGATGTTTTTGCAATGCACCAAAATTTACTAAACACCATCTTTCACAAGAAAAGGGACTAAAGTGTTTCTCTTGACCGACGCTATTTTCAGTACCTGGCATATGTGGGTGTTTTAAGTATTCTCTGAATGAATGAGGCCCAAATGACTGATGACTGTCTCAGCAAATGCTAGGTTAGACAGATAATACCGAGGACTAGCTTCCCTTAATAATTCCTGGATGCTGGCCGGGCGCGGTGGCTCAAGCCTGTAATCCCAGCACTTTGGGAGGCCGAGACGGGCGGATCACGAGGTCAGGAGATCGAGACCATCCTGGCTAACACGGTGAAACCCCGTCTCTACTAAAAATACAAGAAAATTAGCCGGGCGAGGTGGCGGGCGCCTGTAGTCCCAGCTACTCGGGAGGCTGAGGCAGGAGAATGGCGTGAACCCAGGAGGCGCAGCTTGCAGTGAGCCGAGATCGCGCCATGCACTCCAGCCTGGGGCACAGAGCAAGACTCCGTCTCAAAAATAAATAAATAAATAAATAAAATAAAAATAATAATAATAATTCCTGGATGCTATGTAAGGCATCAGAACTTAGGTGCAACCAGAGTAAAAAGAGGAACCATGAATGGAAATTAAATTGCTATATCTCAGACCAAAATACATGATGGTCAAAAATAGAAATAGAAAGACAAAAATTAGGTTGGTTAAAATTCTTGAACACAGAGACTGTGGATGGAGAATCATACCAACTACAGATATGAAGGAGAAATAAGAATTTTTCCAATCATCCTACTAGAAAACATAAACATAAAACAGGCTATTAAGCACCTTGTAGTCTAGTAAATTCTTACTGTGTTTTATTCATTTTTTAAAATAAATTTATTGTATCTGAACTTACAAAATGTGAGTATTGATATGTCATCTCTTTTAAGTTAAAGAATGAATCAGGTATTTATTTGGGTAGGTATAATTTATCAGACCTAATTATATGTACATAATCCTTTTCTTCATTTTTTTTCAGACCATTATCACACAATAATTTTTTGGATAAATGTTTATTAAACAGATTATCAGTTTTCCCCAAAAATCCATTCTCCCCTTATTCTTAGGCCCTTTATTATCCAGTTAGAGACATTTCCCAGATTTACTGGCAGTTGGGTATGGCCACATGATTTATATCTCTCCAATGCAATGTGGGGGGATGTGATATGTACACACCTTCTATCTTACTTATTCAAAAGGAAATTGCTTGCCCTGGACTTTCTCTCTTTTCCTTTTTTTTGTACTAAAACACAAATATGCCATATGATTCAGCTTTGACTATGCAAATGAGCATCACTCCCTACAAGAAAGCAGAGATATAGGGAACCTGGATCCATGATTGACCTCAAAGAGCTAGATAGTTACATGAGATATAAACTTCTTTCATCTTTAAATCACTGTATTTGGGTGTCACTTTTTCAGCACCTTAGCTTTTTCCATAATTAATACAGTTAGAGAGACAATTAAAGATTCATCAGTTTTCTCAAGGGCTCTCTTAATCTTTATGTTTCAAAATCAGTCTCCTTTGAATCATTTAGTCATGTTATCATCTCAACTAATTCACTGTTCTTCAGCTGTTAACTGATCTGACTCTGCCAGAGACTCCTTTTTCAAAAGCTTTAAGTGCAATTTAAGTATTTCTCTAATTTTACTTTCACTGAATTTTTGATATCTTGACTCTCTTACAACATTTGCAGTTTTACTTATTACACAGTTTACTTTGCATTCAAATGTTTACAATCGTGGACATAGAGAAATGGGGAAGGATGCTTATATGAGAACTAATTTCGTTATTAGCCAGTTCGTTAATGAATATTTTATATTGTGAGAACCTTTGCTTCCTTTATGACCTAACTGCAAGGACTTGGATAATACAACTTAAGTGCTCATCATACTTGAGAATAATTCAAGAGATGTTCAGGAAAAGGAACATCTAGTCTATTCTTTTAGGGGTGAACCTAGTTTTTGTGTGTGTGTGTATTTGTTTTTTACAGACATACTTAACAAGCTCTAAATTTCATAAATATTTTTACCCTTCTCTCAAACACTATAAAGACCTTAGAACGTTTAAATCTAATTAATGCCACTCCATGAATTTAAATATTTTAGCTGCATAGTATTTTGGTTCTCTCTTATTTTGATTTTTTCCACCAATTGAGCATTATAATTATTGTTATTTTATATTCTCAGTGTTTACTTATATTTGATTACATATTTGATCATCATTTCTTCTTGCATCTCAGACTTTCCATTCATCCACAAATCCCTGAGAAGACTGGTCTAGTTATAAATTATCAGGATGAATTTTTCTTCTTTCCCCCAACACTGAGGTAAAGCCAGATGAGTTTCCCTGTTTTCTAATTCTACGGGACAGATTTGTTTTTAGTTTAACCTTAAACTGAGGACATAGCTCTCTGGTATCCAAATTTTATTTGTGGGTCTCTTATTAGATCCCCACCTTAGACAAACCCTAGGCTTTATCCCTTGTCTTCTAAGTCCTGTACATCCATCAGAACAAAATTTCAAGGCTATCAAGGTTTGTCAGATACTCTTAGATGAAATTTTCTTTGATGCTCATTTGCCTTTGAGGTGCCCACTTTCACTTAGTTTTTAACCTCTGTGGATGCCTTCCTCTCTTGCTGACACAAAGATGGACTTTAAAAAATATTCTTCATATTCTATCCATTTCTTCTGGTTATTTTCAACAAGAGAATAACCATCAATAACTAACCTCCCTGTCTCTGGAACTGGCAATCTGCAATTCCTTGTTTAAATTATTGATATTTTTCTAAATAAGGAATCTGCCACAGTGTAATAATAATAATAGCTGTATTAGCCACTAATAATAATAGCTAATATGAACATTATGCTGGGTACTGTGAAATGTGTTTTTCTTATATAAAGTCATCTAATCCTTACAATACCACTGCAAAGTCAAACCCAGATAATCTGACTCCAGAGCCCATGTTATTAACTACTACACGTTCTGCCTACGGGGACATGAACAACAAAAAAGCTTCAATTCCATATGTATAGGAGGAAAATTATGCAAATCTTTCCTAATTTAATGCAACCAGTGAAAACTCCACAGGCACACCAGGAATTGTCTTTCCAGTACTGGGAATGGGTTACACACAGCCTTATGATGGGCTCTGTGCTTGGCTGAGATACACCAGCTGCATAGATGGGGTTGCAGGTACAACCTAAAGCCAAAATGGTGATCATGTTTTATTATATATGTCACGTCCTTAATGCAGAGTGCCTATATTGGACCCAGCTTTGAGAAGGACACTGAGGCTGCCTGTGATCCCAGTGAGAAAGAGAATTATCACTGCTTGTTAGTGTCTGCCATGGAGTAAGATGCAGAAGTGCCATCTTTGGGATATTCCTGACCTAAAGACGTGGAGCAGGGAAAACCCCAATCCTTGAGTGGATCTTCCTGCCACCTACCCTGGCCAACTGAGCCAACCTTCCCCAACCCCCTAAGTTCTGCCTCAGATCTCCTCTCCTTGTCATATTTACAGTAAATGAAAAGACATACACAAATGGGTCTAAAATACTTCTCTCTCCACAGTTCTTTCCTTTGGGTTGCATCTCATCTGACTTTAATACAGCTCTGCATATAAACTGACTCACGTCTTCAGAACTGAGAAGAAACTAGGGTCAGCAGAATAAAAAATGAACTTAGAGGATATGAACCTTTGTAGAAAGTCTGTTCTAAGTGGAAACTGTCTTGGTTTTTTCTGTGCTTTCTAAATACTGGGAGGTATTTCGAGTATAGTGGCAAGAAATGGAAGTCCTGAAATCAGTCTGCTGGGGTTTGATTCTTAACTTTACAATGCACAAGCTTATTTGACTTTGGGTAAGTTACTTAAGCTTTCTAAGCCTATGTTCCATCATCTATAAGATGGAAATATAATGTTACCTATAGTATAGAGTTGTTTGTAGACCAGCAATTCCCAAACTTCTTTTTTAATCTCAGGACTTCTTTATACTCTTAAAAATTATTGATAACTCTTAAGAGCTTTTATTTATATGTGTTATATCTATTGATATTTACCACAGCAAAAATTAAAAGAGAATTTTAAAAATATTCATTTAAAAAATAAACTTTATTACATGTTAATGTAAATAAATTTTTTATAAAAATAACTGTTTTCTAAAAATTTGATGAGTAGAGTTTTTCACTTAGATTTTTTAAAAATCTAGCTTAATAAAAGACAACTCGATTCACATGTCTGCTGCATTCAATCTGTTGTGACATGCTGTTTTGGCTGATGTGTATGAAAAAAATACTATGACTGACTACAGATGTGTAGTTAGAAATGAGGGAAGTACTTTAATATTCTTTTCAGATAATTTGGATATTATCATTTGATTACACACTAAAACTCAACAAGTAGTTTCTTAAAGGTTAGTTGCCAGGTAGAATCTAAAATCATGTCAATGAACTTATGATACTATCACAATAAGATCCATTAATATCTTGCATTTTGAAAGGATCTTTTATCCATACATAAATTTGTAGCATAATACATTGGTCATTTTTAAAATGTTGGTTCACTGAGTTATCCAGGTCTTCCAAACATTTACCCATTGCATCATGCAATACCAAAAACTAAAAATTAAATTTAAAAAAAAATCACATGGTCAAAGCAAAGTCAAAGGGGGGAAATATCCTTCCAAGTAGTTCCACCTTTTCACAGAGTAGAATTTCCCTAAGAATGTGGTTTCAGGGAAAAACCAGGGCCACCAATGCAATATACTACAAATTATATCTAAGATCATGTCCATCTCTAATAAAAATTACTGTGTATTTTAAATTGAAAGGATTATCCATGTGGTTTTCAAAAATATTAAGACTGTTGTTTATTTCTATAATTTTTTTCAACTTCACTTGAACCAATAAAAGGAAAGAAAAAGGAACAAAGAGAGGCAATGAGAAAATTATGAAAATGAGAAGGAAGAGTGGCATAGGGTGTGGAATGAGGGATGTGAAAAAGAAGGTGGCGGGAAGGAAGGGGGGAAGAGAGATGTGAGAGAGAATGGACAGGTAAGAAAATGAGGAAGGGACATTAGAGGGAAAGGAAAAGAAGGAAGGGAAGAAATTAATGACTGTGCTTGTTCTTAGAGAGCCCCATCAAAATGCAACCCGGACCATCAAGTTGTTAGAAGCCCACTAGACAAAAATTTCGCTCATTCCTAGGAACTAGGTTTATACAATAAATCTACTGTGATTCTACCCAGAATAAGCTAGATGGGAATGATAGTTTAATACACACTACATTTTTAATCTTTCCATAAAACTGATTTAGTATTAAATGTTTAATTATTTTAAATCTTGCAAAGTTTTTTACTATAGAACAAACCAAGTTGCTTAGAAGATTGACTGTGTCTAAAAATTGAAAGTAAAATTTTAAAGCATACTCTTTAAATTATTAAATTTATTTTTGACCACACTTTCAGGCCATATTTATAGCGCTACTTCATCTTTTCACATTTACTGACTAGTGTTGGCACTTTCAGACTATCAGTCTTTGATGTGATATTAATTTTGACAAGGATATTAAAGTGTTTCTAGCTTTTTGTCCTATTTTTATTTTGTATACACTTCTGATATTGGTATATGTCTTCTTAATTAAATATTTTCTATACTATAATTTTAGGCCTAGAAAAAAAGAAATGTGTGAAGAGGTCACCTAACTTAGCAAACAAGAAAAAAAAAGTCTTCCAATGTCTTTATTTTTATTAAAGTGTTATTATGACAAAGGTTAAGAGATGTTTATAACTAGAGTTAGAAAGCTACTTAACCTCCAGAAAACAGCCAAGAATCTGAAACCAGAATGATTAATACTTTCCATCTGTTGAGCTTGTAAACTCCGAAACTGGTTTGAACCAATTTGTATTTGGAGGCAAGTGAAGTGTAGGAGGTTAGAGCACAAACACTTAGGCATCTGGGTTCCAGCCCAACTCTGCTACTGATTACCTGGACAAGTGACCTAACCTCCCTATCCTTCTCTTGCCTTATCCATAATAGAAGGATATCAGAAAACCATAGACCTCTAAGCTTTATCGCAGCAATGCTGTCTTACAAAATATCCTTTGTCAATTTTCACTGAGTTTTCTTCTTCTTGTTGCCACCTAATCCATTAAAAGTCTTGAGTTTTTTTCATCCTTTGCTATCATCAGTCTTAATTATCTGTCAATGGTACAGATAATTAATGGAATGTCATGTGATCCTGAAAGAAGAGACTGAACTGGCATGTGGGGAGGAAGAAGGATGGGATGGATAACTTCAGATCTTTTCTAATATAGCAAAGTCTACAGCCTCAAGGCACAGAGAAGAGAACAATCATCCATTGCTTGATAGCGCCTTCAAGCCCCTTAAGAGGAAACAAGATTTACATAAAATATAGAATCATTTGTTGGGACTGGTAGGTGCTATTGATGCATATATTTTTATGCTGAAAAGCCATTCCTTTCCTAAGTAATTTAAATTCAGATCAGAAACTAATTACAAGCCATTCGAGTCAATAATCTGACTAACCATCCATCTCCAGCCCCTGTGTGTTTTAGTTACTTTTGAGTATTTCTGTCAGTAGTCTCCTCATCTCAGCTTCAACACTCAATGGTCAGGGTTCATCACCTTCCTATAGAATCAATTCCATCTATAGATTACTCTAGGAAACACCTTCCTTGCAATGTCTTCAAATCCAGCTTCTGATCCTTGGTTCCCTTATATTTGTAAGTTAAGTGCCTAGGAAATCCAAGGCACAGTGTTTTCTGGAGCTTCCTGTGAAGCAAGCATCAGTTATTTCAAAAAAAAAAAAAGAAGATATGGTGCAGGGCTCAGTGATAAAATAAGGGGTAGAAGAGCTAGAAAAAAAGATGTTAAGAAATGTTTTGCATGTGTACCCCCATGTTTATTGTGCTACCCCCATGTTTATTATTTATTCACAATAGCCAATATATGGAATCAACCGAGGTCTCCAACAGCAGATGAATGGATGGAGAAAATATGGTATACATACACACTGGGCTATTATCTAGCCATAAAACCAATAAAATCCTGCCATTTGCAGCACCATGGATGGAACAGGAGAACATAATATTAAGTGAAAGTAGCCAGGAACAAAAAACTAAACACCAGATATTTTTACCCACATGTGGAAGCTAAAAAAAGTTGATCTCATAGAAGTACAAAATAGAATAAATGGAGGATATTAGAGACTGGGAAGGGTAGGAGGAAAAGGGAATTAGGAAGAGGTTTGATATCACTTGGATGCAAGGTTCATTCAACATACATGATATGGTTGGGCTGTGTCCCCCACTAAAACTCACCTTGAATTGTAATAATACCCATGTGTCAAGGGCAGAACCAGATGGACATAATTGAGTCATGGGGGTGATTTCCCCCATACTGTTCTCGTGGTAGTAAATAAGTCTCATGAGAGCTGATGGTTTTATAAACGGAAGTTGTCTAGCCCAAGCTGTCTTGCCCGCTGTCATGTAAGATGTGCCTTTGTTCCTCCTTCGCTTTCCACCATGACTGTGAGACCTCCCCAGCCATGTGGAACTGTGAGTTCATTAAACCTCTCCTTTATAAATTACCCAGTCTCTGCTATGTCTTTATTAGCAGCGTTAGAACAGACTAATACAATATGCAAATCAGTAAATGTGATTCATCACATAAACAGAACTAAGGACAAAAACTACATGATTATCTCAATGGATGAAGAAAAGGCTTTTGATAAAATTCAACATCCAAGGAACATACTTTAAAATAATAGGAGCCATATATGACAAACATCATACTGAATAGCCAACATCATACTGAATAGGCAAAAGCTGGAAGCATCTCCCTTGAAATCCAGAATAAGTGTCCACTCTCACCACTCCTATTGAACATAGTGTTGTAAGCCTAGGCCAGAGCAATCAGGCCAGAGAAAGAAACAAAAGGCATGCAAATAGGAAGAAGAAGTCAAACTATCCCTGCTTGCAGATGACATGATTCTATATCTAGAAAATCCCATAGTCTCAGCCCAAAAGCTCCCTGGGCTGAAAAGCAAGTTCAGCAAAGTTTTAGGATACAAAATCAATATACAAAAATCAGTATCATTCCTATATACTAATAGCATCCAAGCCGAGAGCCAACTCAGGAATGTAATCCCATTCACAATTGCCACAAAAAGAATAAAATGCCTAGTAATACAGCTAATCAGAGAAGTGAAAGACCTCTACAATGAAAATTACAAAACGTTGCTCAAAGAAATCAGAAATGACACAAACAAATGGAAGAATATTTCATGATCATTGATAGGAAGAATCAACATCATTAAAATGGCCATACTTCCCAAAGCAATTTACAGATTCAATGCTTTTCCTATCAAACTATCAATGACATTCTTCACGGAACTAGAGAAAACTACTCTAAAATTCATATGGAACCAAAAATGAGTCACGATAGCTAAGGCAATCCTAAGCAAAAAGAACAAAGCTAGAGTAATCACATTGCCCAACTTCAAACTATACTACAAGGCTACCAAAACAGCATAGTAGTGGTATAAAAACAGACACATAGAACAATGGAACAGAATAGCGAGCCCAGAAATAAAGCTACACACTTACAACCATCTGATCTTTGACAAAGTTGACAAAAACAAGCAATGGTAAAAGGACTTCCTATTCAATAAATGGTGCTGGGATAACAACCTAGCCATATGCAGAAGACTGAAAATGGAACTCCTCCTTACACCGTAAGAAAAATCAACTCAAGATAAATTAAAGACCTAAATGCAAAACCTAAAAATTTAAAAATCCTGGAAGATAACCTAGGCAATACCATGCTGGACATAGAAAATTGCAAATATTTCACAACAAAAATGCCAAAAGCAATTGCAATAAAGCAAAAATTGGCAAATGGGACCCTAAAGAAGCTCTTGAACTAACGAGCTTCTTCACAACAAAAGAAACTGTCAGAGTAAACAGGCAACCTACAGAATGGGAGAAAAATATCTGCAAACTCTACATCTGACAAATGTCTAATATCCAAAATGTACAAGGAACTTAAACAAACATACAAGCAAAACAAAAACAACAACTTTAAAAAGTGGGCAAAGGACATGAACAGACACTTTTCAAAAGAAGACATACATGCGGCCAAGAAACATGAAAAATATTCAATATCACTAATCATTAGAGAAATAAAAATCAAAACCACAATAAGATCCCATGTTACACCAGTCAGAATGGCTATTATTAAAAAGTCAAAAAATAACAGATGCTCATGAGATAGTAGAGAAAAGGGAATGCTTATACACTACTGGTGGGATTGTAGATTTGTTCAGTCATTGTGGACTGAACTCAGTTTTCTCACCTGAAAATGCAGGGAGAGGCAAAAAAGAAAGGATATTAGATGAGCCCTAAGACCTTAGGGGGATATAGAACAAAATAATGGGCTTTGACATCATTCAAATTTAAACTCCAATTCTGCCACTTTGTGTGTGTGATCTTCTGTCACTGAGAACATGTTAAACTTCCCTGAGCCTGTTATCTCCAAGATGTTGATGGTGGTTGCCACCTCAATGAACTACTGTATAATTAAATGATGCCTCAAATATGCATTCTTGGCACTCAAGAAATGCAGCTTTTCCTTTCTTCCTTCTTTCGGCAATCCACTCCAGTATTTAACATGTCCAATTCACATCACAGCTATGCCTGCCCTCCAGAGCAGGAACAAAAATCTGCTGGCCCAAAGATCTATTCATAACTGCTGACACCCCAAATTAATAGCATCAATTTTGAACTTTCAGAAGGAAGTAAATAAGCCACGGGGAGAGGACAGTTAAGAAAAACTCCCTATATATTTGGGTTTTGCCCTCTCAGTCTTTCAGGGTAACCAAGACCCAGATAAATGCAGGACATAGGAATCTTAGTTCTTCTCTCAGCTAAAATCATCTGTCCACCCACAGTGTCACAACAAATAAGGCCTCTGATATTTACGAAAAGTTTTCAACATTTTCTGTCACTTTTTCCCCCTAACTTCATTCTTGCAAAGACCCTCCAGGGCAGGTAGAGCAGATACTTTTATCCTCATCTAACAGAAGAGATGTCTGTGATCAAGCATCTTGGAACAGAGCTGAAAGAAAGGTACAGGTCTCTTGTCTTCCACTCCAAGTTTCTTTCTGCTAAATCATGATGTCTTCCATGCCTATTTGTCCTCACTGGGAGAAGTCCAAAGTGACAATAAGAGAATTGGCTCAGTGGGACCGGGCACGGTGGCTCACACCTATAATCCCAGCACTTTGGGAGGCTGAAGTGGGCAGATCACTTGAGGCCAGGAGTTTGAGACTAGCCTGGCCAACATGGCAAAACCTCATCTCTACTAAAACCACAAAAAATTAGCCAGGCGTAGTGGCACATGCCTGTAATCCCAGCTACTTGGGAGGCTGAGGCAGGAGAATCACTTGAACTTGGAGGTGAAGGCTGCAGTGAGCAGACATCACGCCACTGTACTCTAGCCTAGGTGACAGAGCACGACTCTGTCTCAAAAAAAGAAAAGAAAAAAGAGAATTGGCTCAGTGGTTGAGTCAACCTCCAAAAGTCAGTTTCCTACTACCTGGTCACCACATTCAACAACCAGCTTCCTTCCTTCTTTCTTTCCTTCCTCATTCCTTCCTCCCTACCTTTTTTATTTCTTAAGAATAAGTACACAGAATTGAGTTAAGTCAAACCCCATTTTGTGGCACACTATCATTATCAGTCAAGGTAGGGCCTCTTGTTGATTATATCTTACTTTATTGTATTTTTATCTTTATTTCCTATCTATCATCCCACTTCCCTTTTCCCCTACATAGACATTCTCTTTCCAATCCACCTTTCAAATATCTACTTAGAGATATTCTTAAAATATATGGCATGTTTCATGTTGGAGTTTCAATTTAAATAAAAGCGATTATATCTAAGTGTTATCCTGTTTCTCAAGTTATTTTTATTCAATATTATATTTCTGAGGTTTATCCATGTTGCTAAATGTAAACTTAAATTATTATTTTTAACTGATACTGAGAATCTGATCATACAATCACACTTTATATATTGCCTTGGCAATCAATGGTCAACTAGTTTGCTTCCAATTCTTTGCTACCACAATTAACACTTGGCTGAATACCCTCATAAACATTTCCTTGATGACTTCCTTGGGATATAGTCCTAGTAACAAAGGTACTAGTCATGAGAACAAGTATGCCTAATTTCAAAAATTATGTCAGGGTGCACTGAAGAATAGCTGTACCTGTTCACACTGTCCCTAGCAGAGCATGAGGAACCCAGTCCCCCATCCTCATCAGCACTTGATATTATCTGACTTTCTCATGTTTGCCAAATGATGAGTGTAAAGTAGTATTGCTATTTTGAACAGGATTTCCTTGATTGCTATTAAGATTTAGCATCTCTTCAGTATTTACTAGCCATCAGGATTTCTCTTTCTGCCAATTGTCTAGCTATATCCTTTGCCTATTTTTTCTATTGAATTTACCATCTTTTCTTGATTTGTAGGAGTTCCTTTTACCTTCTAGCCATCTATCTCTTCTAGATTTAGACCTCTCTGTTACACAGTTACTTCCTATTTCTACAAGAGTCAAGAAAAAACTTTGTTGGGAAAGTGAAATAGAATGGAGCCTAGTCTTACCAAGAACCTCTTCCCCACCCCAACACATTCCAGAGACTATTAATGTAGTGTTAGAAGATCATTTTATACCCAATGAAGCTACTGAGCTGCCTGTGAAACCAATTTCGTTATTCTCTGTCCTCTGCCACATTTCATCAGTGTTACTGGAATTCCCTAGAAAATTCCTGTGACCCCCTGATCTGAATATGTATTGACTTCTTTTCCTTTTGCATGAAGAAGACTGTGCCTGCAGTTCTTAGCAAGGGACTAGAAGCATCCATTTATCTTTTATCCAGAAGATAGATCATACATTTGGAAAGTAATCATGTGTTCTGATTACTCTCTATTCACAGCATTAGTAAAAGAGAAAGTCTGCACCTTATAAAGAGTACAGGATGGCTGAGCACGTGATGTCTGACACTGCCCAGATGAGACTGGCAACAGTTTATTCATCACATGTACTTATAGGCCGAGAGAATGAGTATACACACGCCATGAGGGACCACACAGGGACAACAGAGTGAACCAGCAGAGGCTATGGGAGTCAGGCTTGGAAGTGACAAGAGAATGGGGTAACCCTTGTTTCCCATGGGAGGATGTGATTTGCTTGCTTGAATAATTTCATGGGCTGACAGGAAGGTGAAACCCATTAGGTGGAAGACCAGGTAGGGTGAAGTTGGCCTGGCTGATAGGGGAACTCCCAAAGTGGATAGCCTTTTGCATTGCGTGAGACTCTGTTAAGAGCAAGTGGCATCTGACAAGAGTAGAGAAACTTACAGCCAGGTCTTTGGGGGCCTGCAAGTCTCGAAGATGTCAAAGAAGCACTTGGAATTTTAGGTCTCACAGTATGTAACGCTTACAGTTTCACAATGAGAAGTCCATTTTTTCTATTAATCATGCTTACTTGACTTGAAATATATGGAAGAAAAATGTGCCCCTCCCAGTCTGAAGAGTGAGATTAAAGTGTTATAAGTGGATAGCACTCCAGGCCAAAGTATTTTCCCTAAGGATAAAGTCAGAGTGGTCAAAATACTCATTCCCCTTTTAAAATGATCATCTGGTTATGACAGAAGCCTGCTTTCTAGCCACAAGTATTCCTGCTTTTTAATCCACCCTCACACCAAGAAACTGAGCCAGTATGGGGCCCCAAACCATTCAGATATTTAGAGACTCCCTTCTTTAGGTAGGACAGAGGAAACAGAAAATAATAGGATATTGCTTGGCAATCAGTTTTATAGGAAATAGAGAACAGAATTTTCTGACTACTAGTAGGTTCATTTTGCTTTGAGTAAAAGAATTAGAGTAGCACTGAGACCAGAGAAGGAATTCATTCTCCTGTGGTAGGCAGAATAATGACCTATGAGTATGACACCTCACATGGTCAAGGGATTTTGCAAACATGATTAAATTCAGGAACTTTAAAGATTAGGGGGGATTATCCAGGTGGACCCAATCAAATCACATGAGGCCCTAAAAGCAGGGGAACTTTCCTGAGGTAGATGTGACAACGGGCAAATAGTCAGAGAGAGATGGAGTGATGTCATTTTTGAAGATGGAGGGAGGAACCAAGAGCCACTGAACATTGAGCAGGCTGTAGAGACTGGCAAAGGCAGGAAAGCAGAGTGTCCCCTGCAGTGTACCAAAGGAATGCAGCCCCGCTGTGAGACTCATGTACTTCCAATCTACAAAACTGTAAAATAATAAATTTTTGTTGTTTTAAGCCACTAATTTTGTGGTACTTTGTTATAGTAGAAAGCTAAGACAGATCCCTAAGTTTGAAACAGTTTCTATTTCAAACTTTATGAAATTCTATTTCATTCTATCTCAAGCTTTATGAAATTAACCAGGTAAGAAGTGGGGAGGGGAGAACAAAAATAAACCAAGCTTGTGGCACATTCCACATTAATCATGAGGTCAGCTTGCTCTCTGACCTGCATCCTCATAGTTGCTTAATACCTACCACCCCAGGATCACATAGACCTCTCACAAGATGGTGGTTCCCCTTAACTACTCTATAGACAACAACTTAAGCACTATGAATTGTTAAGTTCCATTTGAGATATTTTTCCATGTCCTACACATCAATGAAACTACTGACTCAGCTGATCTGAAAGACCCCACAGAAGCCAACTCACCAAAGAATGCAGTTTCCACATCCCGATTATTTCATCCCCCTTATCCCAACCAATCAATAACCCCATTTTCCAGCCCCTTACCCTCCACAGTCCTCTTAAGAGCCTCAGCCCAGAACTCCTGGGGCAAGTGGATTAGAGGGTCTCTTCCCATCTCCTCACTCAGCACCCTGTGATTACTAAATTCTTTCTCCACTGCAAACCCTGCTGTCTCAGTGTAATTGGTCTGTTATTGCAGTGGATATATGAACCTGTTGGTCCAATTTTGGCAAGAATAAAAACAGGCATCTAGCTATCCCCAAAACAAAACATGAAAAAGTTAATCACAACTTCCCCCTGACAAAAACCTTAGCCCTTCCACCTTTATATCATCACCCCCTGCCATATGTCCTCTCCACTATCTGCTCACGCCTACTCATCAACACACAATGGTGGCACCTCTGCTTCTTCTCTCCTTTGATCCTGAGTCCCAGGATACGCTAAAACCTGCCCATTCTCGTATCCATGTTTTCCCCATATCATGGGTTTGTGGTGAGGCTATTTTGCAGTCCCCCTTTTTATGTCACTGCTTTCAGTTTTGTCCCCGTCTACTTCACAACCATTTTAATCATTGCTCTGTCTCCTTAGAGTAGGCTAGGAAATGTGTATCTTGATAAATCATTGCAAGGAGTTTTCCAGAACAAGGAGCAGCTTCTTGCAATTTCCAAATTATGTCAGTTCACTAAGATTTTTAGCAGCCTCTTTAAAGCCACTTTTTCTTCCCCTGATCTTGTAAATGTTTGCATATTGATGAATCAATATTAAGCATTCAAAGAGTTAAAATTTACATAAACTCTGAAAACAGTGCATTTGAATAAAATTAAGTCTATTGTTTCAGGAGTTACAAGACTAGAATCAAATAACAACATTCCAAATGAAACAGATTACGTATTATGTCTTAGGGCTGAGTCCCATGTCTGGTATGATGTGGTAGAAATGAGGGAAGTGTCAGCTAGACAGTGCAACAGTCCCTAAATACAGCTAATTCTATTTAAGCAAAAGCTTTGAGCCAGAGACGACTATTAAAACATAAGCCCTCGAATTAAAAAAGAATTATGGGAAGCACATGGAGTTTTCCATTAGGGTCGCAGCCACACAAATGACATTTGGATATGCATACACAATAAGTCACTTTGTACTATGTAGCATAGCATAATCTGAATATCTTTTTGCAGATTGTGTGCTTGTGTATGTGTGTGTGTGTGTCTATAAGAAATGCATGCTTATAGAGTGTGTTACTTCTCAGTTCTGTTTCTATGTAATTGGATCTTTCCTTTCCCATGCTATTTTAGAAGGACATTGATAGATAAATCTGATGAGATCTTAATTTTATCTAATGTGGTCTTAACTTCATCTATATGATGACTAGTATGGGCTATACTAGATCAGTGGTTTTCAAACTAAATTTTTCACTTCTACAGAAGAGAAAAGGTAACAAGTGAACATAACTTAGAGAGTCCCACCACAACTTCATTCAAAGCAGCTTCCTTTTAGTTGTTTTCTGTTTGATTTTGGCATGATATTCCACTTCAAAATAGCAAAAAGTAGAATTTACCTTCTTTTAAAAATGTTTTAAAGCCACTGGACTAGGTGACCAATAAAGATATTCATCTGTGGTTTTATAGATAAAAAACATTTTGCTGTTGCTGATAGTATATTTATTATTTATTTTTCCTGAATATTTAATTTCTCATTGAGACAATCTTTGCTTTTATAGAGATTATTCTGTGTTCCCTTGCTTTCTTCCTCATTCAGAATATTCAGTTACTACAAACAAAATGACAAACTCTTTATTTGCTTTGTTTTGTTTTGTGTATCACTTTTACCTGACACATAATAACTATACATATTTATGGGGTACAGGGTGATGTTTCCATACATGTATACATTGCATAATTATTAAGTCAGGGTATTTAGCTTATCCATTCCTGCATGTTTATCATTTGTTTGTGGTGAGGAAATTCAAAATCCTCTCTTCTAGCTATTTTGAAATATACAATATTTTTAACCATAGTCACCCTACTGTGCAATAGAGCATCAGAACCTATTCCTTCTACCTAACTGTAACTTTTTACCTGTTGACCAACATCTCACTATGACCCCCTTTTTTCTCCTCTTCCCCTCCGCTGACCAATATTTTACTCTGTACTTCTATGAGATCTACTTTTTTAGATTCCGCATATGAGTGAGATTATGTGGTATCTGTCTTTCTGTGCCTGGCTTATCTCACTTAACATAATGTCTTCCAGGTTCATCCATGTTGCCACGAATGATAGAATTGTATTCATTTTGTTGCTGAATAGTATTCCATTGAGTTTTTGTACTACATTTTCTTTATCCATTCATCCACCAATGGACACTTAGGTTGATTTCATATCTTGGCTATTGTGTATAGTGTTGCAATAAACATGGGAACCTCAAACACTGACTTCATTTCCATTGGATATATGCTGAGTAGGGGAATTGCTGGATCTTATTTCGGAGAGTCCTATTTTTAATTTTTTGAGAAACATCTTTTTTTTTTAATTTTACTTTAAGTTCTGGGATACATGTGCAGAATGTGCAGGTTTGTTACATAGGTGTGCAGGTTTGTTACATAGATATACATGTGCCGTGGTGGTTTGCTGTACCTATTAACCCATCACCTAGGTTTTAAGCCCCATATGCATTAGGTATTTTTCCTAATGTTCTCCATCCCCTTACCCCCAACTCCCAACAGGTCCCAGTGTGTGTTGTTCCCCTCCCTGTGTCCATGAGCTCTCATTGTTCAACCATTTGACCCAGCAATCCCATTACTGGGTATATACTCAAAGGATTAGAAATCATTCTACTATAAAGACACATACACACATATATTTATTGCAGCTATTTACAATAGCAAAGACTTGGAACCAACCTAAATGCCCATGAATGATAGACTGGATAAAGAAAATGTGGTACATATACACCTCTATACTATTTTCAAAATGACAAATTTTTAACAAGAACTTCCTCAGAAATGCTGAACATAAATTTGCTGAATATATTCAGCAATAGTATTGATGAGTGAAATATTTATACCTTTTCATTAACACACATACTGAAGTACTAGATGTAAAAATCTTTTTTTCTCTCAGATATCATTGCTACTTGTGATAAAGTATGTGCAAAAAATAATAATACAACCTTGCAACCTCTATTCCTTCCTGGTCCCACACACACCACCACCAAAACAACCTATTAGTGATAGCCTCTCTGCGTCTTCTGTCTTCCAGGCATTCTCTCTTTCGCTTTTCAAACATTCCCAAGCTAAGACAAGAACTTGCTAAACTTGGCAGTCTCTCCACTTTGCCTATAAGTGCTAGATCTTCATTTCTATACCTTTTTTTTTTTTTTCTATTCCTATAGTGCCTCCTTCTTTTCCCAGGGAATCTAATGCCTTAAATATTGTCTCCTCTCCTCGCCTACCAAATCTTGTCTCAGAAAAAGATGAATAAACTCTATCGAAGTTTACATTGGCAATAAAGCCAAATACGTCCTCCCACTTGGGGATGGGTGCCCTTTTAAGAGGGGCTTCTGAACCAATTAGTACTACCTGTATGGGCTGTCTCTGGAGGTAAGGAGTTCCCTGTAACTGAGTATCTCTGCATCTGGCACTAGATAACCCTTAACATAAAAAATGAAAAAGAGAAATTAAAGCATAGAAGGGCGAGTTAGACTAGATATGGTGTGAGATTTCTTCCAAACCTGTGGCTCCATGGAAAAGCAGAATACAGGGTATGTTCTGAAGGAGGAGGGAGAGAAAGGATACAGCTGAGATGCATTTTAGTGAGATTTTTTAAAAAGATTAATAGGAAAAATTATAAGTTCTAGGGGGAACTGGGCCTACCCAAGATTCTCAACTGAGGGCATTGAGCAGAAAGGAGAGAAACTTCAACCTCAGTCAGTTGACAAAGGTGACCACGGAATTCTTCTTTTCTCTATTTCACAGTTTTACCTAGAGCTACACAAAGTTTCAGTTATCTCTGACCCAGTTTGGCATGTTTTATTTTTTCGTTTTTTAAAATAATCAAAACAGGGAAAATATGGTAGAGATTAAAATGCTACATGTCTACATGTCTTCAGGGACGTAGGAAAGTATAAGATTATTTAAAAACTTGATCCTACTTAAGTCATTCAAATAATTAATTAATTAAAAAGCTATTTAATTTGTCCCTACTATGTGCCAAGCTTTGTGATACATTTATGAATACCTAGATACGGTCTCTGCCATCTCTAAGTTTATAAGCCAACAGAAATGATAGACTTTTAAACAAAAATTTATAATAAAGTGAACAAGTGTTACATTAAAGAAGTTCAAAGCCCTTACAGCCTCATAGCTTACTTAAAGAAGAATAATAGAAAGTCTCCAGGAGAAATGAATATTTAAGCTGATGAGCAGGACTTGAGGGGTGAGTATTCTAGATGGATAGAACAGCATATGAAAAGTTTCAGGCCAGGCACGGTGGCTCACGCCTGTAATCCCAGCACTTTGGGAGGCCAAGGCGGGTGGATCAGGAGGTCAGGACATCGAGACCATCCTGGCTAACACGGCGAACCCTGTCTCTACTAAAAATACAAAAAATATTAGCCTGGCCTGGTGGCACATGCCCGTAGTAGTCTTGGCTACCCAGGAGGCTGAGGCAGGAGAATCACTTGAACCCGAGAGGCAGAGGTTGCAGTGAGCCAGATTGCACCACCATACTCTAGCCTAAGAGACAGAGTGAGACTCTGTCCAAAAAAAAAATAAAAATAAAAAGGAAGAAAGAAGGAAGGAAGGAAGGAGAAAAGAAAGAAAAGAAAGAAAAGAAAGAAAGAGAAAGAGAAAGAAAGAAGAAAGAAAAAGAAAGAAAGAAAGAAAGAAAGAAAGAAAGAAAGAAAGAAAGAAAGAAAGAAAGAAAGAGAAAAAGGAGAAAAGTTTCACAAAAGAAAGAAGGAAGAAAGAAAAAGAAAAAATAGAAGAAAAGTTTCACGTGAGAGAGAGACCTTTTCAAAATGCCAAAGAAAATGAATCACGGTGGGATTATAAGTGGGCAGAGACAAGACAAGAGAGGCAGGTGGGAGCCAGACACGTGAAACATCTTGTAAGTCATGTTACAAATTTGGAGCTTGTGCTAACAGCAATGGAAAGCTGTCAATGGGATTTTAAGTAAGAACATGACATAATAATTTAAGTTTTAGAAGTTTTACTTTGACAACAACATGAATAAAATATGAATGAGTAACCAACTAAAGGAAAGAAGGTAAGATAGGTAAACATGCAGGTTGGGGAAAGAGTGGATGATCTTTTAGAAAGTAGAGTTGACAAGATTTAATTAATTAGAAGGGGGAGGGATAGGGAGAAGACCAGAGTTTAGGATGAGTTTCTGGCTGGGACAACTGAATGCATGACAGGACCATTCTTCAAGGTGGGAAATACTAGAGGGTGAGCAGGTTTGCAGAGGCAGAAAGAGGTAAGCTCAGATTTGAACATATCAAAATTGGGGTACATTTTAAAGCAATAAGAGGACTTGTGAATGCTGAAAAGTTGACCTAGATATCAGGGAAAAGACCTTTGTTAGTCTCCGAGGACATCTCTCATATGAACAAAATGCAAGCTTCAGGGAACTATCCAAAAATAAAACTGTCCATTCGATTTCTACAATATCATAGCAAGGGAAAGCTATACTCTTTGTGTCCTTACAAAGCTGCACCGTGGTAGAGCTAAGTGTTCTGTTCCTTGTGATGTCATTCTTTCAGCAGTGCCACACCCAGTACACCACAGGGTGGGAGGACAAAAGAAAAGGGCAAAACTCAGCTGGGCTGTGAAGTCAGTGGGTGGACCTGGGCAGGGCACTCATGACTTCTGGAAAATAGCCTGAGTCTACCTAATTCCCAAGCACACAGTATATTAACAGTTCATGTGCCAGGACACCAAAGCTTCCTGCCTTTAGCAGCAACACTACACTCAGTACCAACACTTAGTATTAAATCTGCCTAAAGCCTTAGTAAAAATGGAGATAATAATAGTACCTGCTTCACAGATTTCATGAGCAGTAAGAGATAATGCATCATTAACACGAACCATAGTTCTTGGCACACACTCAACACTTAACAAATATTGGGTGATTGTGGCAGTATCGATGGTAGTCATACTGATAACTCATAAGAATAGTATGTTCTATTTCACCCCATGGCACATGTTAACCTATGTAACAAACCTGTACATTCTGCACATGTACCCCTGAACTTGAAATTTAAAAAAATATATGCTCCTGAAACTCCTAAATCTTCAAATGTGTATTTTTCCAAAGAAAATTCAGTGCCGTGCATACTCCCTGTTCGTCAGTGCACCCGAGAAGCCATTCAGTAGCTAACTATCCTATATATACGGCATCTAGTGGCTAAATTGAGATCTTTATTTTAATCTACTTGATTATTTTTTCTTTGTTCTATGAAAATTTTTAAAGGTTTTCATTAATTTTACCATTTAATACAGTAATAAAATGTTGAATTCTTAGTTGAACTTATAATTTAGCTCATCACCCTGAAACAAATTTCAGTAAATTTAAGATTATACTGAAAGAAAACATAGAAATAGAGGTTAAGAGACAGAAAATCACGTCTTATATGTACAAAACTACCAGCCATACTGACTTATTCATTTCAGTATCTCCGGTTTCTTAACACAGATCCCAATAAATATTTTTTGGAGGATTGAAGGGAGAGAAATAGTGTGAAATCTGAGGTTTTTAAGATCAAATGTCTATTGAGAGACTAAGCTCATTAGGAATCTCACCAGAAAGAATAATATAACTAATATAATAGAAAGACTAAAATTATGCATAAATGGTCTGACAACATTTCTCAAAATGTAGTCTCCACATCAGCACCATCCACATCACCTGGGAACTTGTTAGATATGCAAATTCTGAGGCCCGACCTAAGACCTATTGAATCAGAAACTGGGGGTAGGGCTGAGCAGGCTGTCTTAAGCCCTACAGGTGATTCTGATGAACACTTAGGTTTGGAAACCTTTTAAAAAGAAGGCACAAAGACTGTCCATAGACACTACAAAGCCGCCAGGTGTTTAACATGGCAAAAACTAGGCAGATGTGTGCATTTGGTCAAAATACAAACAGCTTTGCTCCCAGAATTCTACCTTTGCCTGGCACACTTCACACCATTTAAGCTAACTGCAGGTTCCGTATAGGCATCTAAATTTTCACTTCTTGTTAATTGCCCAACAAAGAAATCTGAAAAGAAATCTTGTTATAGAAAAAATTGAAGGGAAATTGAATTAATCTTTGAGCCCCTTGATAGCAGAGACTGATCTTGTTCATTATTGAACCCCCGTTTTCTATGAGTACATAGTACTCAAAACTTATTTGGTGAATAGATGAAGCAATCTCACATGTGGGAAGGGCTGAACAAGGTGGGCCCTCAAGATGTCTGAAAGGGGCAGGGGGAGGGTATGTGAGAAAGACATGGTTTCAGCCCTTGCAGCTGTGTGACCTTACAATAGTTATTTAATCTAAGTGCTATTTTCCTTATCTGTACAATAGGGATGGTAACAGTTTCTAGCCCATAGAGTTATTCTAATGATTAAAAGGGAAAATACATATAAAGAACATAGCAGAGTACCTGGGAAATTGTCAATAAATGTTAGCTCTTACGGTTATTGTGATCATTTTTGTGGTTTTTACAATGATACTACTGTAGAGGAGTCAATGCTTAGGACTAAGGCCCCTGTATTGTTCAATTGCCATTATAAGGATTTGTGCCTACCCTATATGGCAACTTATTTTCCCTAGAAAGAAACACAGGAACGTGTCCTTTATTGAAGTCCTTTCTAGAAGACAGAGAATTATGATTGGAAAATAAGGTAAGTGCCCTCTTATTGTGTGACTTGAATTTTAGGCATGTTTTAGTGGGCTAACTAGATCAAATGCTTTATGTTTATAGAGATAATTCTGTCAAAATATGGATTCTTCCACTTTTTATGATAGTTCCGCTCTTCAGCTGTCTTGATAGAACGAAAAATAGAAAAGAAAGGAGGGAAGGAAAAAATAGTCTTCTAGAAATTCTATCTTACAAGATAAGTTCAATTTTTAATAATTATACTGGAAGAATGCTTAACAGCTTAATTTTGGATCTCCTGATATAGCTTCATATAATCTTCATACAAATCTAATCAGAGATGTGACGCTCTGATTGTTGAAATTATTAAAATACATAATTATTTCCTGAAATTAAATATAGGGAATTCCTCAAAGAGCCTTTCCACCATTTTTCTCTTCCTTTGAGATAATTATCTGTGCAGTACCGGATATTAAGTGGTTACATACTCACCGCACTTCTGCCCTGAATCTAGGTTGGAAGAACGTTTACTTGCCTTGCATAGTAAATGTCTCAATGTCTATATTTACTGCAGGTTGGCTTGGACTACAACTAGGGAGCAACTCTTCCCACCAGAGTAGCATGTGTAGTTCATAACTGTGAAGAACCCATGCTGAATGCTGATAGAAAGCAGCAACTCAGACATCAGGAGGAGCACTGATCAGGAGTGAGAGCAAGATAAATTTCCCCAAGTTAACAAGGAACTGCAGCAGACTTTTCACAGAACACCCCCGGTAATAGAAATTTCTAATGAAAATTATACTTACAATGTATTTAAGAAAACTTCCATAGAAATTTCTAATGAAAATTATACTTACAATGTATTTAAGAGGTTGCAGATGAAATGATTACAAGCTTCCTTCTAGCAGGGTAAGTTTCAGAACTTCCTTGAAATCATATATGCCTCCCTTCCATGGGATCAGCCATGGGCAAACTACAAAAGATTCCCATCCCCTGTACTTCCTTGCATTTAGGAATATTTTCATGTTTTTTCTCTTAAATCCATTCACTATGTCTTACCAGAATTTTTGGCCGACCCTTCAATTTTGGTCAATGTCTTGCTCTTCCCCTGTTTATCTGGACTTGATATTTTAGACGTTCTCTCATAGTCAACTCTTCTGCAGTTTTCAGCCATCAGGCTTTTTTTCTTCAAGCCCTATACTTGTATATTAGCATATCCATTCCAACCACAAGAGCTCAGCTCTGGTATTCCCATTTACCTGGGAGGGAGGTCAAAAGCAAGAATCCTCAAACATAAGTTAATGAACTTAGAATAGAATATGAAATGCATATGGCAAAGAAGAAAGCCAGCAGAGGCTAGAAGAACAGGATCCATAGTAGACCAGTGACTCTGCCCCATGCCATGCTGGCAAAGGGTTCTCCTAGATACTTGGTAAGAGTGTGAGTATTCAAAAAAAGTAAAGTTGGGAGTTGAAGGGGAGTAATGAGGAAGACATAGGCCTTGCAATTCAACCTTAATAACACAGAAAAATTGAGGCAAAAACATCAGGACCTGGCAACTATTTTCTCATTTGATTCTTGCCTGGTAACAAAGAGAGAACTGAGCTACGGGTTAGAGGGATAAAGCCAAGACATATGAACGTCTAGTTTCTGCCCTACTCTGGTGTGGGGATTGTGGTCAGAGAATACTACATGATGCTGTGAAGATAGCTGGATAAGCTCCTCTGATGTTGTGGGGTTTTCCTGCTAAAATTGAACCAAGCATATAAATTAAAGTGAGATGAGTTTTTTTCTATTAGAAACTTCAAAGTTACCCTGTCTGTCTTTAGTCATGGCTAAATATTAGTTGTAGGAGGTGTATGCAGTAGATAAGAAGTCAATATGCAACCAGCAGTCTATCTTCCCAGCTTTCTGAAAGGCATTCCAGGACAGTTACGGAAGTGGAGAGATGGAGGCATTAGGTCTAGTATTGAATTTAGGGTTCTGGTTGGATGACTTTCTGTATAAGATCTTAAACTCTTTGATGTTCTATTTAAAAATCGAGTTCTAAGGGGAGCAATTTGAACAAATTAATACAGTGCAAAGGTAGCCATCAGTCAAAGTGTGATGAATGCAGGAAAAGTCTTAAGACTCAATCTCTTTAGGTGAGGCCTTTGTGCCTGATAGAGATCTTTTTTTTTTTAATTTATTTTTTATTATACTTTAAGTTGTAGGGTACATGTGCATAACGTGCAGGTTTGTTACATATGTATACTTGTGCCATGTTGCTTTACCTTTGTCAAAGACTAAGTTACAACAAATTTAGTTACAAATCTAATTGGTTTTTATTCACAATTCATTAATCAGGTCAGCCTCCATTCTATAAAATAGAATACGAGTTCCCACTGGACAATGGCATACAGTAGCTTTTGTAAGGTAGGAACAAGGAAACAAAATAGTAGGAAAAAAAGGCTGATTGTTAACATCAGGCTACTTCAGTTCACTTTTTTTCCTAGGGGTTAAAGCAGAAGGGACTTCCTTATTCAACTGACTCCGGTAGACTGGAATCTCCTGTTTTCAGGAAAAAATGGTCTGTTTTGGGTTCTGTCTGCTCCCAAAAAAAAGTTTCAGTTTCACTGTGTGGCATTTAGCATAAGTGACTTCATTTTGGTTTGTTCTCATCTGTTGGGATTTAGTGTAAAAGTTCAGTCTAAAAAATGACCTCCTATAATTTTTTTAATACCTAGTTCTCATAAACAAGGTCCAGGCTCCTGGAAGAGTAGGAATCACCAGATCAAGGGTGATGGAGTAAACCTAGAATATCTTAGGCTTATTATTAATAAAATTGCAAATTAGAAGCATCGTTTGAACAGAAGCTGAAAGTGGCGAAGAAAATAAGATTGACAAAATTAAAATATAAAAGATATCAAAGAGGAACTGCCTGCAACAAAATGGAATCATAGAAAATGGAATCATAAATTATAAAAAGAGAAAAAACATGGAGCTCAGAAGGAAGAAGTTAGGTTTAAAGAACACATCTTTGCCCATATTGCACTGGGCTGCACATTAAAGGCACCTTAGAAGTTTTTTTAAAAACACTGATGCCGAGTCCCACTCCCAGAGATTCTGAATTAGTGGTCTGAGAAGTTGCTGAGGAAAGGGGGTAAAACTAGTCTTCTCTTTTTCAAGTAATCTGTGTGGTCATTTCCAATTGTAGTGGCGAATTGAGATAGGCAAAAACCTCAATGCTCATGCCCTTACCAGGATGCTTATAACAAGGGTCAAAAAGAATGTGTGCACAATTACTGCATGTGTCTTTGTGCCTTTTTTAGGCTGTGTGCCTTACTTATGCTTTCTTTTTATTTAATTACTTTAATGTCCCTAAAGTTCTGAACAGACTTTGGCAGGATGATTGGTGAAGGAAAATTTAATTATAGAAGAAAGCAAAAGTCAGTTTATAATATAAAACCTAATTTATGGGACTGTAATTGCTGACCTCTAGGGGGAGCTCAAGGCTCCTTCTCCCCATCTGCTTTCTTTCCAGTCCCCATGGAGAAGTATTATTTAGGTTTAAGTTTAGGATTTTATTGGCTATTTGGTATTAAATGTTACCACATTGCCAAGTAAACAATCGTTATAATGTGGGTGTGGCATCTTTGGGTTCTCTTAGTCTTAGCAAACAGAGTGGAAAAGAGGGTACAATCTGCATGTGGATTTTTGTTTGTGAAACAAAAATAGAGAGTTTATACTGTTGACTAGTTTGCACAGCAAAAGGAAGTTCTTCACAAGATCCACTGAAACTTTTCAGAGTTCTGCATTAGGCTTAGGAGCTAACTTTATAACTAAGGAATAACCATTTCTTTGCTTTGCTTTGTCTTACTTTATCTTCACCACCTATCTGTTTTTATCCGTGCCCCTACCTCCAAGACCTCAGAGAATCTCTAAATGAGGGGAGGGTTGGTGTAGGTCAGGATTCAGGTAGTGTCCTAACAAGATACCATTGTAATAACATCACATTTTTACTTGGGTGTTATTCAAAGAAAGAAAGGTGGAAGTGGAAAAGAGACGGTAGTTCTTACAATTCCTTGAAAATGTCTTGAAAAGATAGAGGAAGTTAAGCCAAATGCACCAAGGCTGAACTTCTTGGTTTAAATAGTAGGAAGACAGCAATGCCTGATTTTGCCCCAATTGTCCATCAACATATCAATGAAGACTGGAGGGAGTTCACAAAGAGAAAAATGGTAAAATAGAATATTAATAAATAACATAGTCACCAGATTCTGAGCATAATTAACATTAACTATTATCTTACTCTGCTTGGACTGCTATAGCAAAATACCATGGCCTGGGTGATTTAAATGACAGAAATTTATTCTCACAGTTCTGGGGGCTATGAAGTTTAAGATCAAGATGTCAGCTGCTTTGGTTCCAGGACCCTCTTCCTGGCCTGCAGATGGCCACCTTCTCACTGTGATCTCACATGGCAGAGAGACAGCTCTGGTGTCTTATGAGAGCACTGATTTCTCATGAAGGCCTCACCCTCATGACTTCATCTAAGCCTAATTACTCCTAAAAGTCCCATCTCAAAATACCCAAAGAGCCATCACACTGGGGGCTAGGGCTTCAACACATGAATTTGGGGGAAGGGGACACAATTCGATCCATACCAACCGTGGAAGAGTCAAACTAAGGAACTTTCATAGCCTGATGTAGATTCTGGCCTTAGGGGCAAGGGTTAAACTTGGATAGAATGAAGATCGGATGAGGCTTCCACCCATCTCTTACTGCATTATCCTATCCTATCTTAGAAACATGACTTGCAACAATCAAAACCCAGAAACTTCCCCTATCTACTGGGGACGACCCTTGAAGTGGCCAGGCCATGCCTCCTGCTCTATCTTTAACCTCTTACTTAACCTCTAAAGGGCCCTGAAATGTTTGAACATATTCCTTACTGTTGAATTCATAGCTCTTCAAACACAAGTTCCATTATGCTTTAAATATAAATGGATTCTTTTTTTTTTTTTAATTATACTTTAAGTTCTAGGGTACATGTGCATAACGTGCAGGTTTGTTACATATGTATACTTGTGCCATGTTGCTGTGCTGCACCCATCAACTCGTCAGCACCCATCAACTCGTCATTTACATCAGGTATAACTCCCAATGCAATCCCTCCCCCCTCCCCGCTCCCCATGATAGGCCCCGGTGTGTGATGTTCCCCTTCCCGAGTCCAAGTGATCTCATTGTTCAGTTCCCACCTATGAGTGAGAACATGCGGTGTTTGGTTTTCTGTTCTTGTGATAGTGTGCTAAGAATGATGGTTTCCAGCTGCAAGATGGATTAGAGACTTAAATGTTAGACCTAATACCATAAAAACCCTAGAGGAAAACCGAGGTAGTACCATTCAGGACATACACATGGGCAAAGACTTCATGTCTAAAACACCAAAAGCAACGGCAGCAAAAGCCAAAATTGACAAATGGGATCTCATTAAACTAAAGAGCTTCTGCACAGCAAAAGAAACTACCATCAGAGTGAACAGGCAACCTACAGAATGGGAGAAAATTTTTGCAATCTACTCATCTGACAAAGGGCTAATATCCAGAACCTACAAAGAACTCAAACAAATTTACAAGAAAAAAACAAACAACCCCATCAAAACGTGGGCAAAGGATATGAACAGACATTTCTCAAAAGAAGACATTCATACAGCCAACAGACACATGAAAAAATGCTCATCATCACTGGCCATCAGAGAAATGCAAATCAAAACCACAATGAGATACCATCTCACACCAGTTAGAATGGCAATCATTAAAAAGTCAGGAAACAACAGGTGCTGGAGAGGATGTGGAGAAATAGGAACACTTTTACACTGTTGCTGGGATTGTAAACTAGTTCAACCATTATGGAAAACAGTATGGCGATTCCTCAAGGATCTAGAACTAGATGTACCATATGACCCAGCCATCCCATTACTGGGTATATACCCAAAGGATTATAAATCATGCTGCTATAAAGACACATGCACATGTATGTTTATTGCAGCACTATTCACAATAGCAAAGACTTGGAATCAACCCAAATGTCCATCAGTGACAGACTGGATTAAGAAAATGTGGCACATATACACCATGGAATACTATGCAGCCATAAAAAAGGATGAGTTTGTGTCCTTTGTAGGGACATGAATATAAATGGATTCTAAAGATGAAATTGGGTCAAATTGAAGATTTGAGTGTATAAGAAAAGGGATTCCAGTCATCTTCTTGAATGCCTATTCCTTCTTCATCACTTCTCTACTGTTGAACTTATTGTCCATGTGGCTGATGAGATTAGATGAGCCCAGATCTCCCTCTCACCTGGCAGAAGGCACTATCCAATGCTTCTACTGCAGAAATCCAAGAAAGAAACTCTTTCGTATCTCCAAGGCTTAATGCAGTCTAACTGCTTTAAACAATACCTATGCACTGATGACTCCATATTATACGATGAGGATTCTGATGTTAGTCTAGTCCCTCTTTATTAATTCCCATTCACAGTATCATTGTGGCTTTAGCTATTTAGTGTCTACAGTGAGAGGGGTATATTTAGATAACTCTTTATTAATAGAGTTAGGCTTAGGCAGAATTAGGAATGGTCATTTCAATGACTTATGACACCAACTACTCAGAGTTGGGCCAAACTTCACAGTTAAGTGTGCAGTCCTTCACAAGACTGCCCTCACTTCAGGTGCCAGCTCCTAGTGCAGGGGTCCCCAGCCCACCCTCACTTCTGACCAACTGGCTACAAATTTTAGGGTTTCCACTATGCTCTCAGGTTAACTTATTAGCACAATTTGCAGAACTCAGAAAAGCACTATATTTATTTTTACAGTTTTATTAAAGCAAAAAGATACAAATTAGAACTGGCCAAAGGGAGACATGCAGAGGGCAAGATCTGGGAGGGTTCCAAACACGAGGCTTCTGTTATCCTTTCCCCATGGAGTTAGGGTAGATTATCCTCCTGGCACATCATGTAGGACAGTACACAGGGAATTGCCAACTAGAGAAGCTCACCCAAGTTTTGACATCCAGAGTTTTACTGGGATTAATTACGTAGGATCTTTGATGGAATCAACACTTATATGGTTCAACTCAATTTCCAGCATCATCCTCCAGATGTCAGACTGATATCATAATGGCTCAAAGCCTCAACCCTCTAATCACATGGTTGATCTTTCAGCCATGGCCAGCCCCCCCAATCCTGAGTCATTCATTAGCATTAACTATTGAGGAGTCAAAGTAAGTCAGCTTGGTAAACTATCAGGGCCCATCATTAATAAAGTCACTCTCACATCACTTGGAAAATTCCAAGGGGTTAGAAGTTATTTCCCGGGAACCAGGAACAAAGACCAACCAAATTCCATTTGGCTTCCAGCAGGCTTCTAACAGGCTTCCATTTAATCCGTAATAAAAATGCAGGATTAGGGAGGGGCCAAGATAGCTGATTAGAAGCAGCTGTAGTCAGAGGCTCCCACCAAGAACAAAAATGGCAAGTGAAGTCTGCACCTTCAACGGAGGTATCCAGGTTCTCTCACTGGGACTAACTAGGCGGTTAGCACGACCCACAGACAGCAAGGAAAAGCAGAGTGGAACAATGGCCCACCCAGAAGCAGAGTAGCACAGGGCAAGGGGAGCTCTCATCTCCAGCCAAAGGAAGCAGTGAGTGATTGTGCTACCCCACTCAGGAAATCATGCATTTTCCATGAATCTATGCAATCTGCGGATCAGGAGATCTCCTCGTGTGCCCATGCCACCAGGGCCTTGGGTCCCAAGCACAGAGCTGTGCAGACACTCAGCAGCTGTTTGGGTTGTGGCCTGGGGCAGCAGGTTGCAGACTGCGTAAGATGACTGAGTTCCCGTGGGGAGAGGAGCCACTGTCACCATGGCTCCAGTCTGTCCTGTCAGGGCCAGGGAGTCTGGATGGTTTGGACTGGAAGGAATTCCCCACAGGGCAGCACAGCAGCTATGACAGATTGTGGCCAGATTGCTTCTTTAGGTGGGACCCGGATCCATCTCTCCTCACTGGGAAGGGTTTCCCTGCAGGAATTTCAGCAACTCCAGCCAAAGCATTACGGACAAAGGACAGGACTCTGACCTCCCTGAGATCGACCCCCTGGTGGGAGAGGCAGCCATGGTCTCCGTGGTTCAGTGGTCTTAGTGTTTCCTGCCTGCTGGCTCTGAAGAGTCCAGGAAATTCTCAGCACAGCACACCCACTCCACCAAGGGGCAGCCACACTGCTTCATTAAGCAGGTCCCTGATGCTATGCCTCCTAACTGAGTGAGACCTCCACCCAACAAGGGTCACCAGACACCTTATACAGGAGCATTCCCACTGGCATCAGGCTGGTGCCCCTCTGGGATGGAGCTCCCAGAGGAAGAAGCAGGCTACCATCTTTGCTGTTCTGCAGCCTCTACTGGTGACACCTCCAGGTGCAGCAGGGACCCAGGTGAATAGGTTCTGGAGTGGACCCCCAGCAAATTGCAGCAGCCCTATTGAAGAAGGGCTTGAATGTTAAAAGAAAAACAAACAGAAAGCAATGACAACAACAACAACATTAACAAAAAAGACCCCATAATAACCCCATCCAAAGGTCACCAGTCTCAAAGATCAAAGGTAGATAGATGAGAATCAATACAAAAATGCTGAAAGTTCAAAAAGCCAGAGTGCCTCTTCTCCTCCAAATGATCACAACACCTCTCCAGCAAGGGCACAGAACAAGGATGAGGCTGAGATGAATAAACTGACAGAAGTAGGCTTCAGAAGGTGGGTAATAATGAACTTCCCTGAGCTAAAGGAGCATGTTCTAACCCAATGCAAAGAAGCTAAGAATCATGATAAAACAATATGGGAGATGATAACCAGAATAACCAATTTTGAGATAAACATAAATGACCTGACAGAGCTGAAAAACACAACACAAGAACTTCATAAGACAACCGCAAGTATCAATAGCCAAATAGACTAAGCAGAGAAAAGAATCTCAGAGCTTGAAGACTATCTTGCTGAAATAATACAGGCAGATAAGATTAGAGAAAAAAGAATGAAAAGGAATGAACAAAACCTCTAAGAACTAGGGGATTATGTAAAAAGACCAAACCTACAACTGGGGCACCTGAAAGAGACAGGGAGAATGAAACCAAGATGGAAAACATACTTCTGGATATCATGCAGAACTTCCCCAACCTAGCAAGACAGGCTAACATTCAAATTCAGGAAATCCAGAGAACCCCAGTAAGATATTCCATGAGAAGATCAACCCCAAGACACATAATCATCAGATTCTCCAAGGTCAAAATGAAGGAAAAAATGTTAAGGGCAGCTAGAGAGAAAGGACAGGTCACCTACAAAGGGAATCCCATCAGACTAACAGAGGACCTCTCAGTGGAAACTCTACAAGACAGAAGTGTTTGGGGCCAATATTCAACATTATTAAAGACAAGAAATTCCAACCCAGAATTTCACATCCAACCAAACTAAGCTTCATAAGTGAAGGAGAAATAAAATCCTTTTTAGACAAGCAAATGCTGAGGGAATTTGTCACCACAAAGTCTGCCTTGCAAGAGCTCCTGAAGGAAGCACCAAATCTGGAAAGGAACAACCAGTACCAGCCACTGCAAAAACACACTGAAGTGGACAGACCAATGACACTATGAAACAACTACATTAACAAGGCTGAAAAATAACCAGCTGGCATCATGATGATAGGATAAAATCCACACATAACAATATTAACCTTAAATGTAAATGGGCTAAATGTTCCAATTAAAAGACATAGAATGGCAAGCTGGATAAAGAGTCAAGGCCCATTGGTGTCCTGTATTCAAGAGAACCATCTCACATGCAAAGACACACATAGAATCAAAATAAAGGCATGGAGGAATATTTACCAAGCACATTGAAAGCAGAAAAAAACAGGGGTCACAATCCTAGTTTCTGACAAAACAGACTTTAAACCAACTAAGATCAAAAAAGTCAAAGAAGGGCATTACATAACGGTAAAGGATTCAATTAAACAAGAAGTGCTAACTATCCTAAATATATATATGCATCGAATATAGGAGCACCCAGATTCACAAAACAAGTTCTTAGAGACCTACAAAGACACTTAGACTCTCACACAATAATAATAGGCATCTTTAACATCCCACTGTTAATATTAAACAGATCATTGAGACAGAAAATTAATGAAGATATTCAGCACTTGAACTCAGCTCTGAATCAAGTGAAACTGTTAGATGTCTACAGAACTCTCCATGCCAGAACAACAGAATATACAATCTTCGTGGCACCACCTGGCACTTACTATAAAATTGATCACATAATTGGGAGTAAAACACTCCTCAACAAATCCAGAAGAACTGAAATTATGACAAATAGTCTCTCAGAAAACAGCGCAATCAAATTAGAACTCAAGGTTAAGAAACGCAAAACCACACAACTACACAGATATTGAACAACCTCCTCCTGAATGACTCCTGGGTACATAATGAAATTAAGGCAGAAATCAGAAAGTTCTTTGAAACTAATGAGAACAAAGAGAAAATGTACAAAATCTCTCAGACACAGATAAAGCAGTGTTAAGAGGGAAATTTATACCTCTAAATGCCCATATCAAAAAGCTAGAAAGATCTCAAATTGACATCCTAACATCATTTCTAAAACAATGAGAGAACCAAGAGCAAACAAACCCCAAAGCTAGCAGAAGAAAATAAATAACCAAGATCAAAGTGGAACTAAAGGAGATAGAGACATGAAAAACCCTTCAAAAAAAATCAATGAAACCAGCAGCTGGTTTTTTGAAAAACTTAATAAAATATATAGACTGCTAGCTAGACTACTAAAAAAGAAAACAGAGAAGAATCATATAGACATAATAAAAAATGATAAAGAGTATATCGCCATTGACTCCACAGAAATACAACCAACCATTAGAGAATACTATAAACAATTCTATGCACATAAACTAGAAAATCTAGAAGAAATGGATAAATTCCTGGACATGTACATCCTCCTAAGACTGAACCAGGAAGAAGTTGAATCCCTGGATAGACCAATAACAAGTTATGAAATTGAGGCAGTAATAATCTACCAACCAAAAAAAAAAAAGCCCAAGACCAGACAGATTTACAGCTGAATTCTACCAAAGGTACAAAGAGAAGCTGGTACCATTTCTTCTGAAACTAGTTCAAAAAATTGAAAAGGAAGGACTCCTCCCTAATTCATTTTATAAGACCAACATCATCCTGATACCAAAACCTGGCAGAAATACAACAAAAAAGGAAAACTTCAGCCAATATCCCTGATGAACATCAATTCGGAAATCCTCAATAAAATACCAGCAAACCAAATCCAGCAGTACATCAAACAGCTTATCGACCACAATCAAGCCAACTTCATCCCTGGGATGCAAGGCTGGTTCAACATATGCAAATCAATAAACATAATCCATCACATTAACAGAACCAATGACAAAAACCACATGATTATCGTAATAGATGAAGAAAAGACTTTCACTAAAATTCAACATCCCTTCATGTTAAAAACTCTCGATAAAATAGCTATTGATGGAACATATCTCAAAATAATAAGAGCTATTTATGACAAACCCACAGCCAATATCATACTGAACGGGCAAAAACTGGAAGCATTCCCCTTGAAAACTGGCACAAGACAAGGATGCCCTCTCTCACCACTCCTATTCAACTTAGTATTGGAACCTCTGGCCAAGGCAATCAGGCGAGAGAAAGAAATAAAGGGCATTCAAATAGAAAGAGAGAAAGTCAAATTGTCTCTGTTTGCAGATGACATGATTCTATATCTAGGAATTATCTTAGCCCAAAAGATTCTTAAACTGATAAACAACTTCAGCAACGTCACAGGATACAAAATCAATGTGCAAAATTCACTGCCCATTCCTATGCAACAACAGACAAGCCAAGAGCCAAATCATGAATGAACTCCCACTAACAATTGCTGCAAAAAGAATAAAATACCTAGGAATACAGCTGACAAGAGAAGTGAAAGATCTCTTCAAGGACAACTACAAACCACTGCTCAAGGAAATAAGAGAGAACACAAACAAATGGAAAAACATTCCATGATCATGAATAGGAAGAATCAATATGGTGAAATGGCCATACTGCCCAAGGTAATTTATAGATTCAATGCTTTTCCCATTAAACCACCATTGACATTCTTCACAGAATTAGAAAAAACTATTTTGAAATTCATACGGAACCAAAAAATAGCCCAAATAGCCAAGACAATCCTAAGCAAAAAGAACACAACCGGAGGCATCACGCTGCTTCAATTACTCAATTCAATTTACTCAATTTCTTTGGTCTCTTTCTGAGTTATATCTGGAAATCACATGATAAGCTATTTCTAGAAATTATTTTTAATATTCATCACTAACAACTTAATTTGACCCTCCTGCAATTTTATTGAAAGCAAAAAGTTGGAAACTACCTAATTTGCTAAATAATTTGTTACCCAGATATTACAAAATCATTCACTTTCTCATTTTCTGGGAAGTAACTCCAAAAGGCTCTTACTAACACTTAATAAATAATTAGTAATTGTGGCTGTTACTCTGCCATGGAGAATCACTTCCTTTCGTTTGAGACCTAGGGTTGAGATGGCCCTTCAGAGATGTTCCAAAATGGAGGCAAAAGTGGGGCCTTTATACCACCTGCATGGGATTAACCACTGAGAGTAGGCTGACCCCAAGGAGAGCCATAGCCTTGGGAAGGGAAGTTTCCTTCAGCAGAGGGCAATTCCCAGAGAGGACAAGGCTGTGAGCAGTCACTATTCCAGGCTGCTGGGGAAATCAGTCCCTTTATCCTGAAGGGAGGACCTAGGTGACACCCCACAGCAAACTACTATAAAATTCTTTCAAAAGGGAACAAAAGACATTGGGGCCTACTTGAGGGTGGAGGGTGGGAGGAGGGAGAGGAGCAGAAAAAATAACTATTGGATACTAGGCTTAGTACCTGGTGACAAAATAATCTGTATAACGAACCCCCATGACACAAATTTACCTATATGATAAACCTGCACAGCACATATACCCCTGAGCTTAAAATAAAAATTTTTTTAAATATATTTTGAATTTTTTTTTGAGACAGGGTCTCATTCTGTCACCCAGGCTGAAGTACAGTGGCATAAGCGATCACTGCCTAATGCACCCTTGACCTCCTGGACCCCAGAGATCCTCCCAAGTAGCTGGGACCACAGGTGTGTGCTACCACACCTTGCTTTTTTTTTTTTTTTTTTTTTTTTTTTCATAGAGACAGTGGTCTCTCTATGTTGCTCAGGCTAGTCTCAAACTCATGGGCTCAGGCAACTCTTCTGGCCTTCCAAAGTGTTGAGATTACAGGTGTGAGCCACCATGCCTGGCCTTGAATTCTTATATTTAAAAATATAAACATTTCATCTTATAGAAATATTTAACTAAATCTTACATTCAAATATATTTTCTCCCAAATCTTGAAACTGCAGACTTAGTAGAGGCTACTTGCGCAAATGGTCTGCCACATAATGTAATGAACTAAGCAAATCTTCATTGTCAAACCAATCAGGCAAAGCAAACATACTTTCTGACATTATTCAATTTTAACAAAATGTTAATATGCATTCCTGTAACAACCAGCTCCTTCTGAATTATAATTCTGAGAAAGAGAAAGAGAGAGAGCAGGTACTGAAACTTACTATAATTTTGTTGCTGAATGCAGTAAGGCCAACTTCCCTCCCTGCTTCTTTCTAAAATTCTACTGTTCTTAAGTGACTCTCCCTTGGGGTTACTACATTCAGTGACATTAGTTGGAGAAGGGAAGAAGGACAAGGTTATTGAATGAAAATTATCATTATTCCACTACCCACTCTACACTAAATTTGAATTCAGACCATCACAACACAAGGCAAAATACCTCATTTCTATGGCGTGCTTTGCTTTTGATGGAAACATGTGTAAAGCAAAGAAAACAAAACAAACAAAAAACCTTATGGAGCCTTGACCAAAGGAGACTTCTCTAATACCAATATTTCAAATGGTCCCTTCTTTGAGACCCCGCAGAAGTTTTTACTCCCCAGAGGAATGTAGCATAGTAAGATTCAGGATGAGTGACAGATGTGAATTTATTTTATAAAGGACAAAGAGACCAATTATGAAAGTAGGCTGAGAAGAGTCCATAATATTCCTATAGGCAGGCAGTGGAATATCATGGGTTAATTTTAAGAAATAATATATTTGGAAGTTGAGGGCCTGGAAATGTGTTTCCTTGAAACTACCTGTGACTACCCCTAGGAAAGGCTTTACTTATCCTGTGGGGTATGCTCAGCTTATACACTGCTGGTCTAGCGGGAAGGAAAGTTAGCTGAGATCTGTAGACTCAATAGAAATTAGCCAGATTAATTTTTGATGGGCTATTTTAAGATCATATCTAAAACAGCAGATGGAGAGCCTGCATAAACCCACATTATGTCAATGACTGTATAAGTGGACAGTGACTTTTAGAGAAAAGTTACTTTTTTGGTCCCTTCAGCAATCATTTCCGTATATGCCCATATTTTCTTCTTCCTACCTGAATGATTTCGCCCACACAATTTGTCTATCCAAATTCTTTCCATTCTTCAAAGGACAGCTGAAATCCAACCACATGACTCCCTTCTGCATCTCTATTCATTTCAATTTGATTGGGAATGATATTCTTTCCCACTAAATTCTCTAGTTTGTTTGTTTATTCATATTCATTATTTTAATTTGTATTAGTGGTAATAGCCTTCTAACTAGCCTTTCTGTCTCCAATGCCTCCTCCTCTACTCCATCTTCCCTATTGCAAAAGTCATATTTCTAGATGGCAAATCTAATCATAAAACTCTTTTCCTCTAAACTTGAACTCCTCTGTAAGTGCTTAACCTGACTAGACTAACAATGAAACCATCACAATAGGACATATGTCTTGTCTTCCAAACGTTAAAACTATCCTGGATCACATGCACAGACAATCATTAATGAATATAAAGAGTGTGCAAGAGTAAGAAGGATGGAGAGATAATAACCAATTCAACCTACGGTAGTGGGAAATACTTCTAAAGAAAGAATTTGAAGGATGAGTATGTATTTGAAGGGTGGGTGTGAATGAGTTCAATGGATGATGAGTAAAGAATATCAAAGAGAGTAGAAACAGCTTTTGCAAACAAACAGTTTGAGAAAACAAGGCAAAATACTGCAAGAAGGGTATACATATATAAACTACACCAGGACAATACAGCCCAACTCTGTGGAGAAGTGGGATCGCCTCCCACCAAGTGAGAGTCCTGGTTGAGCACCTCAAAATAGGATGAACACCTGCTTGTCTGACTTCTAAAATATATGGAAATGTGTCATGAATCAGCCCCCAACCAATTACATACTCTATTGTCACTATTCCTTTAAGATCCTTCTCAAATATCGTTCCTACAGGAAGCCTTTCTAGCCACCCATCCAAATTGAGCTAGATGCCTTTCTTCATGTTCTCTGTGAATTCCTCCAGCATAGCAATGTCTGTCTGGCATTCACATGGTTAATGTATGTGCCTTTCTCCCTTTTCTAGACTCCTTGATGGTCACATTTATTTTTATATTCCTCGTGTTTATTACAGTGTCAAACATTTAGGGAGCACTCAAAAAATAATACATATCCAAAAAATAATAAAATGATAACAGTCATTTAATGTCTTCTATGTGTCAGGTAAGTGTTTACTCAAATTTGGGGGATCCAGGAACTACTTAATGGAAGTTCTAACTATATGAAATTGTTTGAATGGTTATTACCATCATTCTCATTACCACGGTGTCATGAAGAAATCTTTTTAACTCAGCCGTTATTTTCAAAACTCATAGGAGCACCTTTCCTCTTGACATCTAGTGTTCTAATGTGGAAAAGACAGTCTTATACTCACATGCTTTCCATTAACTTACACAGCACTGAAAAGACGCATAGCCAGTGACTGTTATCTGATTGTATCCACAAGTCTCACTATTTCCTTTAATCATCAATTAAGATCGAAAGGTGTATTATTAATCAACCATTCTCCTTTAAAAAATAAGGTGTGAAACAGAGCTTGGGCTCAACCTCCTTTAGCAGAGTAACACCCATTCTTGCTGCAAATATAGCGGGTATCCTGGAATTATGAGCCCCAACATACCTTTGCCAGGCTGTATTAAAGTTCATGAGATCATCAGCAACTAAACAAAACATATTTTCTCCTATAATGTGGGATTTCAGTGACGAACAAAACAAAAGGCCATTGTGCACTTTTCCCTCAAATATATGCAGCATATATTATAAATGCTGATTCCCAATTTGGATACCAGTAGCTCTGTCCAATCATAAAAATGAAATATCTGCTCTATTGTATGTGTGATAGTAATTACCCATTGTGGGACATTGATCTAATTAATGAGATTTTTGCATTAGTCATCTTTCCCTGCATAATAAATTACTACAAAACTCAGTGGTTTAAAACAACAAGAATGTATTAGTTCGTGGTTTCTGTGGGTCATAAATGGTCTATGTGGTTCTGGCTCAAAGTCTCCTGGGAGATTACAGTTAAGCTGTCAGCCAGGGCTACAGTCATTTGAAGGCTTGATTAAGGCTGGAGGATTTGCTTCCAAGATTACTCACCAGTCAGTCCTTCATCAGATTTCCAGTACAATAGAAACTAATTTCCAGAGAGGAGGTGGAGGAAAACTAGAAAGGAGAGGAGAGGAGAGGAGAGGAGAGGAGAGGAGGGGAGGGGAGGGAGGGGGGAGAGGGGGAGGGGAGGGGAGGGAGGGGGGGGAGGGGAGGGGAGGGGAGGGGAGGGGAGGGGGGGAGGGGAGGGGAGCGGAGGGGAGGGGTGGGGAGGGGAGGGCAGGGCAGGGCAGGGAAGGAACAGGAGAGGAGGTATTCGTATAAAGGAACACCAATGCAAATGACAGCAGATTTCTCATATGAAACCATGGAGGTCACAAAAACAATTGGTGAAAGATTTCTCAAGTACTTAGAGAAAACACTGTTAACTCTGAATCCTGCACCTGATAAAGCTACCTTTCAAGGACAAAGGAGAAACAAAGACATCCTCAGATTAAGGGAAATGAAGATAATTTGTTTCTAGTAGACCTACCCTTAAAGGGCTTAAAAACTCTCCAAACAGAGCAAAAATGGTAACAGAAGAAGGTTGGGGCCTTCAGACAGGAAAGAAGGGCAACTGAATGAGAAAAAATAGCAGCAAATATAATAGACCATCTTTCACTTCATGAGGTTCATTAAGCATATTTCATAGTTGATGTAAAACTTCTAATACCATCTGATGTGATGCTCAATGTATGTAAAGGAAATATTTAAGACAATTATACCTAGAAGCAGAAGAAGCTAAAGAGACCTAAAATGGAAATAGGGTTTCTACACTTAAGTTACCACTAACCGTAGTAAAACAGCAGTACCAGTAGGCTAAGGAAAGTTATGTATATACACAGAAATACCTAGAGCAGTAAGAAAACTACACAAAGTGATATAATCAAAGATGTTCTAAATAAATAAAAATGAAACTCTTAAAAAATGTGTAAGTTACCCAAAGGAAGCCAAGAAATGAAGAGAAACAAGAAACAGAGGGAATGAACAGAAAACAAGTAATAAAATGTCAGACTTACACAAACAGAAAGAGATTGGCAAAGTAGATTTTTAAAACTCGATCCAGCTATATACTGTCTACATGAAAGTCACTTCAAACATGACATAGGTTGGATGAAAGTAAAAGAATGGGGAAAGATATATCATGCATAATCAATAAAAGCAGAAATGACTATATTAATATCATATAAAGTAGACCCAGACATAATGACATTATTAGAGACAAAAAGGAATATAGCAAAATGACATTATGTACCTAACATATTTGACATCTTAAGTCGTGCTGATAAAGACCACAGTTGTAAATACTTAACCTCAAAAAATGTGAAGTCATTTTTCATGTCCTCAATGATGCAGTTCAGATAGAGTACAACATTTACTCTCCTTATTATAGTCTATTTTTATCAAAAGACATTATGCGCATGTGACTTACTAAGGTGGAATGAATTAACATTTACATGTATTTATAATTTATAATGCAAAATGTAATTTCTAAAAGCTCTATTGAAAGTAATAATAATCAAGAAGGTCTAGGGAGCAGACAGAGGGATAGATGAAATAAGAATGGCAGAGTGCAGTCGTCCTCCCTTATCTGAGAACGATACTTTTCGAGACCCCTAATGGATGCCTGAAACCACAGATAGTTTATATAGATAAACCCTATGTATACAATGCCTGAAATTCTTTTTCCTTCTTCACAGTTTCACAGATAAGAGATTCTTTCTTACCACAGATGGTAGTAACCTCAACCTACAATTTTTTTCTTTCCTTATTGAGAACTTTCACCTTTTCACTTAAAGGAAGCACTTTGCAGCTTCCATTTGCATAATTAGATTTCCAGCATCACTATTTTTGCATGCTTTGGGGCCATTATTAAATAAAATAAGGGTTCCTTGAATACAAGCCCTGCAATACCACAATAGTTGATCCGATAACCCAGGTGGCTACTAAGTGACTAACAGGTGGGTAGCATGGACAGCGAGACACTGGACAAGGGGATGATTCATGTCCTGGGTGGGATGGTGAAATATTTCATCATGCTACTCAGAGCAGTGGCAATTTAAAACTTACAAATTGTTTATTTGTACAATTTTTCATTTAATATTTTCAGGCCATGGTTGACCACTGGTAACTGAAACTACAGAAAGTTTAGATAAAAGAGGATAACTGTTTTGGGGTTGAGTAAAGAGATGACATGATTTGATTCATGTTTTAACATGATCACTGCGGCCACTTGCTGAGAGCACATTGGAAGAGCTAGCATAGGAAGAAGCAGGGAAACCAGTCAGGAGACTATTGCAATAAGGATAATGATACCTCCAACATGGATGGTTGCAGGAATGCTAAGAAGGGATCAGACTGTGAGAATACTCTGAAAGCAGATGTGATAGAATTTGCTAACAGAGGAGGTGTGTGGTATGCAAGAAACAGCAAAGTCAAGAACAATCCCAATTGTCTTTTGACCTGAGGCACTGGAAAAATAGAGTTGCCCTATACTGAAATGGGGAAGATCATGAGAGGAGCAGGTTTGGGGAAAAACATTTAGGAGTTCAATGTGGAACTTTTAAACTTCACGTGTCTATCAATACTTCAAAGTAAAGATGAGTAGCAGCTAGACCCTGATGTTAAAGGAAGAGGTCAAGGTTGGGACTGTAAATTTGGGAATCACTAGTGTAAAGGTGCCACTTAAAGTCATGAGCTTGGATGAGCTCACCTAGGCAATGAGTGTAAATAGAAAAGTGAAGAGGACTCTGGGCTCTCAAATGCTTAGTAATCAGAAGATTGAGGAGGAAGCAGAGGCTACCACTGAGGGTGAGGATTGGGAAGGAAAGATTTGAAGAGAAAAGAGATGGTACAAAATGATCATCTAGAAGAGTGGGAGAGTAAATAGTATAGGGAAATATAGACTATTATTGGGAAGCATACTACTTAAGATGAGTAATCATAAATTTAAAATCAGACACTCAGCATGGTGGTATATTTTTCCCAACTATGTTGTGCTGTGAAGGAGCAAAATTATATAGAGTTGTGATTAAAGCAAACACGTAACAAGGGAGCCAAGCCTAAAGAAAATGAAGCAAAAAACAAAACTATTAGAAATACAACAGTAGCAGGGAGATTTCCCAACCAGATGTGAATGTATATTATAAAGCTATAGTACATTTTTTAATGAGGTGTCACTAGAGTCATAATCTGACCAATGCAGTAGAACCAAATTTTCAGAAATACATGCCAATGGAGTAGAACTGAATTTTTGAAAATATATGTGAGAGTACTTTTGAAAGTTCATGAGAAAATGGAATAAAAATATAAAATATAAACTGTATTTCTCAATGTAAGTTACATCAAGTTTAAGCCACTTTTGTAAGTGATGGTACCAGCTATTTAGTCCATCCTTAAAGAACTGAGATTCTAAAAATTTTCTCCCATTCTGTAGGTTGCCTGTTCACTCCGATGGTAGTTTTCCTTTTGCTGTGCAGAAGCTCTTTAGTTTAATTAGATCCCATTTGTCTATTTTGGCTTTTGTTGCCATTGCTTTTTTTGTTTTAGTTATGACGTCCTTGCCCATGCCTATGTCCTGAATGGTATTGTCTAGGTTTTCTTCTAGAGTTTTTATGGTTTTAAGTCTAATATTTAAGTCTTTAATCCATCTTGAATGAATTTTTGTACAAGGTGTAAGGAAGGGATCCAGTTTCAGCTTTCCACATATGGCTAGCCAGTTTTCCCAGGACCATTTCTTAAACAGGGAATCCTTTCCCTATTTCTTTTTTTTTTTTTTTTTTGTCAGGTTTGTCAAAGATCAGATGACAAAGGGCTAATATCCAGAATCTACAAAGAATTTAAACAAATTTACAGAAAAAAACCAAACAACCCCATCAAAAAGTGGGCAAAGGATATGAACAGACACTTCTCAAAAGAATACATTTATGCAGCCAACAGATGCAAGAAAAAATGCTCATCATCACTGGTCATTAGAGAAATGCAAATCAAAACCACAAAGAGATACCATCTCACCCCAGTTAGAATGGCAATCATTAAAAAGTCAGGAAACAACAGGTGCTGGAGAGGATGTGGAGAAATAGGAACACTTTTACACTGTTGGTGGGAGTGTAAACTAGTTCAACCATTGTGGGAGATAGTGTGGTGATTCCTCAAGGATCTAGAACTAGAAATACCATTTGACCCAGCAATTCCATTACTGGGTATATACCCAACAGATTATAAATCGTGCTACTATAAAGACACATGCACATGTATGTTTATTGCGGCACTATTCACAATAGTAAAGACTTGGAACCAACCCAAATGTCCATCAATGATAGACTGGATTAAGAAAATGTGGCACATATATACCATGGAATACTATGCAGCCATAAAAAAGGATGAGTTCAAGTCCTCTGTAGGTACATGGATGAAGCTGGAATCCATCATTCTGAGCAAACTATTGCAAGGATGGAAAACCAAACACCGCATGTTCTCACTCATAGGTGGGAATTGAACAATGAGAACACTTGGACACAGGGCGGAGAACATCACACACTGGGGCCTGTCGTGGGGTAGGGGGATGGGGGAGGGATGGCATTGGGAGAAATACCTAATGTAAATGACAAGTTAATGGGTGCAGCACACCAACATGGCACATGGCACATGTATACATATGTAACAAACCTGCACGTTGTGCACATGTACCCTAGAACTTTAAGTATACTAATAAAAAAAAAAAGAACTGAGAATCTGAGAATTTAACCATGTCATGTAGTCTTCTTTTACATTATTGGCTGAAGAAAACTGCATGCCCATTAGAGATTTTTTTAAGATTAGGAAACAAAAAGAAGTCAGAAGGAGCCAAATCAGGACTGTAACCTAATCATTTCCCATCAAAATTCATGAAATTGTCCTTGTTTGGTGATAGGAAGGAGCAGGAACTTCGTCATGGTGAAAAAGGACTCTCTAGTGAAGCGTTCCTGGTTGTTTTTCTGCAAAGTTCTGGCTACTTTCTCAAAACAGTCTTGTAATAAGCAGATGTTATTGTTCTTTGGCCTTCCAGAAAGTCAACAATCAAAATACCCTGAGTGTCCCCGAAAAATGTTGCCACAACCTTTGCTCTTGCCCTGTATGCAAACTGGACCACTTCCACTTCTTGACGGCCATTGCTTTGATCGGGTTTTGTCTTCAGGGTCCCACTGGTAAAAGCGCGTTTCATCTCCTATTACAGTGCTTCAAAGAAATGTCTCAAGGTCTTGATCTCATTCACTTAAAATTCCCACTGAAAGCTGTGCTCTTTTCTACGGCTGATCTGGATACAATTACTTTGGAACCCATTGAGTGAAAAGCTGCTCAGCTTTAATTTTCAGTCAGAACTGTGTAAGCGGAATCAATTAAGACATCTGTGATGCTGGCTATTATTTCTGCTGTGAATCATCAGTCCTCCTCAATTAGGGCACAAACAAAATGAATTTTGTCCTTGCAAAGTGATGTGGATGGTCTGCCATGGTGAGCCTCATCTTCAATATCATCTTGTCCTTTCTTAAAATAAATTATCCATTTGTAAACTACTGATTTATTTGGGGCACTGTCTCTATAAATCTGTCACAAAGCAAAGGTGGTTTTGCCATTCTTCCACTCAAGCTTCACCATGATGTTTGTTCTTGCTTCAATTTTAGCAGAATTTATGTTGCTCTTGATAGGGACTTTCTTCAAACTGATGTCTTATTCTTCCTAGTGCCTCAAGCTAGATCTTGTTCAGATATTTTATCACAAAGTAGTACAAGTTTATTGTGGTGCAAAAAATTTTGAAATGGTTTTCTTTATATTCAACATTTTCTATGAACTTTTCAAAGACCCTTTGTATAAGAATTTAGTATATAAGTGGCATTTCTAATCAATGGGGATGGCTATTTGATAAATGTTATTGAGATAATAGTTTGCCAGTTGGGAAAAAAAATGTAGATGATTAGATCCTCATTTAGCACTGCACACCAAAATAAATTTCAGGGGAATTAAACATTTAAATATTTAAAACTAGACCATAATAACCATGGAAGAAAATATTCATAGCTATGTACACAATCCTAGGATGAAGATGGACTTTCATCTGTAATATATTCACACACAAAAAAGATCAAGATTCAAAGTAATATTAGCACTTTGAATTTTTGGATGTATGTGCATAGAATATAGTAAACTGTTAAAAGGAAATATGGCTGGATGTTTGGATTGTGGATAATTGCATTTGCTTCATTAGGCTTGACTGTATTTTGCAAACTTTCTACAAGAGATATGCATTTGGTTTAGCTTTCTATAATATTTATTATTTCTAATTACAAAAGTGAGATATTACTTATAACAAGTGAAATAGTACAGAGATGTGTAAAGATAAAGTTCCTAGTAGTCTCCCCATTCACCATCCCATCTAACTCTTTCCATTCCTAGCCCATGAGGCAATCTAATTAACAGGTTGATGTCCCTGCTTCTTCATGTTCATACACACGCATGCACACACACACACACACACAGTGTATACACATATAGTTTCTGTATTTTTCTTTTCAAAATAGAATCATATTGTTAAACACATATTGCTCAACAATTTGCATTTGTCACTGTACAAATCAATAAAGATTGAAGTCATTTATAATAAGAATGCTTTTGATATTTCATAATTTATTCAAGCATTCTCCTTTTGAGGTCATTAAAAACAATGCAGAAAACATTTCTGAACTTTTATTCTTATATGTTGCTGTACTTATTTCTATAAAAAGGAAGTTCTAAAAGCTGGGTTGCAGAATCAAAAGATATTGCCAGATCGCTTTCCAGGATTCCAGTAACCACAGTAAGCAGAATTCTAAGATGTCCCCCTCTTCCCACTGTGTACACACCCTGCACAATCCCCAGAACTATGGATATGATAGATTCCCTGATTCTATTACCTTACTATAGGGACATTATCCAGGTGGATCTTACCTAACTACATGAGGCCTTCAAAAGCAGAGCGTTTTCTCCAGCTGATCCCAGAAAAAGAATTCAGAGATTCAAATGTTACATAGCAATAGAAAATTAATACAGTAAGAATTCACTCTCTTGAAAGCATCGTACAAGGTAACTATATTCATTTTCTCATCAGCACAGTTAAATATGTTTTTAAATTCAGTCAATTTGATAAGTACCTAATTTTTGATATATGTTTACTAAAGAGTATCTTTATTTTGCATGTCTAAGTAAAATCAAGAAACTTTCCATACATTTTTAGCCAGATTTCCCCTGAGTTAATTGCCTGTTCACATGCAGTACTTTACTATGACCATTTTGCTATAGTGTCATTTGTTAACTCTTGTCAAGAGCTTAAGCAATGTCTAAGCAACAGCATAGGTACTAAGGTGACTTGTCGCCCTCTCAAAATTTAGTTGGAAAGGAAACAACAAGCCCAAACTGATTTGCACTATTTTCACTCATGGCAGAGCATGCAGCACAAGCTCGATGTTCTCATATGTCCCTTTGTCCCTAAATCCCATCAGGAAAGGGAACGACACAGAACAGGCCTGGGCAGATGCTGCACACACATCCATGTCCCATCGCAGCTGAGGAACCCTAAATTTAGGAAACTTCCCATCTTTTAAGTGGCTGCAAGCAAATCTGCTCAAACTTTGCTCCACAGAGAGAAACTATATTATCTTTTTCAGGAAACAAATCTACTGTCTGACCTGGAGAGAGAGACCATCTCTAGCTCCCAAGCCTGTGTGCTACACAAACATCCTGGAAAAGCCAGTCTAGAACTAAAGCTGTCATAAGATGTGTAAAAACACCAAGGTGAATTGCCTCTGAACAAATCCACCTCTCGTTTCCATATTTTTATTATTACAACACTCTGCTGACCATTCAAAATAATCTGACCAACAGCAGGTGAGACCGCTTCTGTTCCATTTGTAAGCACTTGCAGATCTCTTATTACCAGTGTTTGCTGGGAGAGAGGGAAGTTAATGCCTGGCTTTTACACAATTATAATCCCAAGGGAAAACATGGAACTCCTGGAGAAAAAAAGGTGTTTACAATGTTTAGAGTTCCCCCACCATGGGACACACATCAGTCACCAGCCCAGGTTGACAGAGGCTTTGGGGTTTAACCCCAGGAATGTACGAATGGGTTATCTGTAATTTATTAAGATAAGATACCACATCATGTATCATAATAACAGCTAACACTATATGACACTATTCAAGTAGCTTAACGTATTTAGCCCTTTAAAACCTCCCAATAGTGTGGTTGGTATGAGTGACATTATATTAAATAAGAAAAACAATAAAAGCTTTTTAACTGGTTGTCGTGAAAAAGAAATTCAACTAAATTGAAAACCATTGCTTTAGTTAAAAGAACTCTTTAAAAATGTGTAATAGATATTTCCTTAACATGAAAAAGAATATCAGTATCGACAACCAACATCATACCTAAGAATGAAAAACTAAAGATAACTATGTTAAACTTATGCAAAAGAGAGACACACAACAGAGAAGTCCAGTGACATTGTTTTACGAAACAATTCTCAGTAAAGATTTACAGAAAGATTAATCTAAATTAAGCCTGTTTCTGTAACGCCACTGCCCAGTGAGTGCAATTTTTCACCAGGAAGACACTCTCTAAGCTATAGGCTTCAGACTCAACTATCCTCTTCCTTCTCCTCTCCATCTCTACCACACAGTTTAAGAGTATACACAGTCGTTCCCAGTTTCCCATGATTGGAAAGGACTCAAACACTATGATGGCGGGTCAACTTTCTGTCATCTTGTCCAAGGGAAAAGCACACTAAGCTGGGAGTGAATGAGCCTAACCTAAACAGCAGCAGAGAGAATGAGTAGAGAAAGGAGTCACTGAGTTGGAGGTTAGGGCCACAGGAAAGGAGCTGAAGTCTAGCCCAGTGGCATTGCTGGTTAGCTCCTGTAACCATGATTAATTTACGAGCTCAACTTCGTGGGAGTTTTCTATTTGACATTTCAAATTTGCAAGAAATTTGACTAAGTACTATTGATAAGAAAATTACCATTGGCCTGAATTTTAGAAAGGGAGATTAGAACAGGCCACTGGGAGAATCACAGGTAGAATGATGAGGAGAACTTGCCTGTGTCTGTCCTCTTTAACCCAAGAACCAGGCTCTTCAGCCATCACAGGGGGCTCAACACAGCTGCTTTATTATCTGCAGCTCGATATACATATGATATCTAACTAACAGTAATGCTGTGATAGAATTTTCATTTCTGAGGGCAGTAATTTCTCTTCCTTTCAAACAAGTACACAAAATTACACTTTCTAAAAGTGAGAAAAGCCTGAGTTCTTCAGAACAAGTCAGCCATAATAATAATGCTTCAGACGTTCCAGGTGTCTGTAAGGCCAGCAGTTAGAGTGAAACCTTCTCTTTGAACCCATTCAACCAGGGTGAAACTCTGCCAGTGGTAAAAAAGAAAGCAGCACGTGGTTTCATGGTATTCACCCTACCACCTTCCACAGTGAGGAGACAGAAACCTGTCTGGGGTGAAGACCATGGGAAAGTGTGTAACTGTTATTATTTGTCATGAAGGTAACTATTCAAGATCTGTTCTCTTCAACCAGCTTCTGATGACTTGGCCAGGAAAATAAAGAAAGAGACCTTAACACAGCATTGACGGAAAGTGCAGTCATTTTTTTTTTTTTTTTTTTTTTGTCTCGCTCTGTCGCCCAGGCTGGAGTGCAGTGGCCTAATCTAGGCTCACTGCAAGCTCCGCCTCCCGGGTTCACGCCATTCTCCTGCCTCAGCCTCCCGAGTAGCTGGGACTACAGGCGCCCGCCACCACGCCCGGCTAATTTTTTTTGTATTTTTAGTAGAGACGGGGTTTCACCGTGTTTAGGCAGGATGTTCTCGATCTCCTGACCTCGTGATCCGCCCGCCTCGGCCTCCCAAAGTGCTGGGATTACAGGCGTGAGCCACCGCGCCCGGCGGAAAGTGCAGTCTTAAACTTGGGAGTCTGAGAGATTAGAGTTCTGCTGTGACCTGTGTAGCTTTTCTAACATATTGACCCCAATTTTGGGGGATGCCCTATTTCTAGGGTGTCCTCAGAACTTTAACAGTAAGAACAAAAAAATGAGAGGAGAAGAGTGATAAGGAGGAATAGATACTGTCAACTCATGTGTAAGTTAGCATAAAGCTGGGACATAATAAGTACTTAATATATAATAGTAATTACCAGGTGTGACTCACAAGGGTGGCTAGTACACAGGTGGATTAGTCTCTTATTGCTATCAGTTCTGCATTAGCACTATCTCTGGGGTCACTATTAGAATCCAGGGCAATGCTAATAATGATGGACACTTACAATGTATCAGGCACATTGGGTGCTAAAAGCTTTGGGTATTCATTTCACTTAATCTCATAGAAGCCCAATGAAGTAAGTATGGTTATACATTGTTCATCAATGACAAACCAGAGTCCTGGTCAGTCTAATTACAAAACTCGTGTTTTTAACCATTGTGTTTATATTGCCAAGGTTCCTACAGAAAGGTTCCTGGCAGAAATAGCATGACAGTTAAAGGAGAGAGGATTACACTAAGGGAAGAATGACACCACGAAGAATCCCAGGGAGTGTAAAACTTTAGTGTAGGTCCAAATCCTTCTTGTGTCAGGCCTAAATTCAACAAACAATGAGATTTGCTCATCTAAGAAGAATGGTATCCAAATGCTCTCAGATCATTTAAATAGGAGATCCCAAGTCTTACTGTCATTTTTCCCGGCCTTTTCTGACAACTTTTACTTCAATTCAATTTCACGTCTTGAAATTAAAAATATACTACATTCTCCCATTTTGTGCATCCAGAGATCTTGTTTATCTTGTTAATTACTACATGGCCAGCACTTTGCACAATGCTTGGTATAGAGTAGGTGTTCAATTAATTTTTTAATGAATGAATGACTTTATGTATCTCTTACACTCTCCTGATTGTTCCTTCAAAATGATGCATTTCTGGTTATCTCCACCCTCCCTGAAACAGACAAGAAATATTTTTTCTTCTTCTCCCAAGCCCATTCATTTCAGGTTCCAGCTGGGATGGACTACTCTAACAACATTTGTTATTGTCTCTATTAAGTAACCCTACCACCATCATTTATGCCATTCCCAGCATCAGCATGAAAAGCCTTTATATCTATGAGGCAGAGCTCAATGAAACTTTCACTGGAAAGTAAAGTCTTCAAAAAATTACACTTTACATCTTAACAAATCAAATATCATCTAAGAGCACAGCTAGCATATAAGTGATTATATAAATATGGAATGACCTTCTTTCCACACAAATGATGTTTCAAAATTAATTAAAGGAATGGGAGGCACAGCAAGCGGAGGAGACTTCCAGAGCACGTGTTCCAGCTATCAGAAGCATTCTTGAAATAAATTGATATGATGATATGATTTAGCCAATTAATCAACAAAGAAGATAAGGGCAGAATTCCCTGTAAGAGCCCTATAAGAATGTCAGATCAACCACAGCGGCTGCACACAAATGGGTCGAATTGCTTGTCAACAAAAATATCTTGAGGAACAACATATTTGTAATCCAAACATGTAAAATCTAAAACTTTTACTAGCCCACAAGAAACACAGTAGCTGCCGTACTTGTCCAGTGAGCATATGTCCATTGTTACTGCCGGAAGATCTCATTTCTCCTGGCCACTGACTCAATTACTACTAAGTGATTTTTTTAAAGTTGGCAAGCTAGTTTCCCATAGGACATTGAAGGTCATAATCGCAACTCATATTTTGTATAAAAATGACTTAATGGTGACTAAGAGCACCCCTACATTTCAAAATCAAATGAACATCTACATTTCTCATCTTTCTTTTGATCTTTTCGTGACATTAAATGCTCTTGTTCACTTTTCTTTACAGAACTCTCTTTCCATGGTTTAAGCCCATACTCTCACCTGGTTCTTCTAGTTCTTTGGACATTCTGAGTTCCCTTTACTTTTCCTCTCCCTAAATGTTAATTTACTCAAGTCTCTGTCGTTCAGTCCTCGTTCTTATCCATGGCTTCAATTCTGTCTTTATGTTGTTAAAAACCCCAATTTAAATATGCAACCCAGATCTCACTCCCAAACTGCAGCTTCACACATCCAACTGCCGCTGGTAAGCTCCACTTGAGTAGCCAAACTCAAATATCATGGTCCAAAATTGAGCTCACCATGTCTTCATCATTATCTGCTCCTCTGTGTTTCCTAACAATAATAGAAAATGTAGCACCAGCCAATTTGTATTCAAATCAGAAACTTGGCAATCATCCTAATTGCCTTCCCTTCCTTACCTACACTCCAAAAAATTAACCATGAATCTAGATAAATCCTGTCACCTAAGTATTTGTCATACCCATTCCTTCTCTCATTTCCCAGTGCTACTACCTTTTTTCAGGTTTCCCTGAGTCTCCTTTCTAACACCCTTGACATTTAGTGCAATACCAATAATGAGTAAAAACAAAACACAAATCCATAATAATCTCACTCAACATCATTTAATTATTCTCCATTATTTTAGAATAATTATAAAATATTTTCCATTATCTGTGAGGCCCCTTATAAACTGCCTTCTGCCAAACTGTAGCCTCATCTCTTTGCAAACTTCTTGGTCTTCTCAGAAAATGCCTCACTTTTTCAGTCTTTCCTCTGTTTTATACACAGTGCCCCACCTAGGATGTCTTTTCTCCCTTTCTCTGCATACCAAACTTCCACACATCCTTCCAAATTTAAACTAGTGATGTCCTCCCCATGTCCTCCCCATATACTGTTTTCATAATGTCCGTCACTATAACCTAACCACCACTGTCTCCCACCTCTACTTTTCCTCTCTTCTTGCCTACTCTTCCCTCCAGCCCCTCAAGGGAGGCTGGATACCATTCCTCTTTGTACCATTTTACCAATTACACTAATCATGGTTGATGTGTCTTTCTGGTTTCTCCTTTAGGTTATGAGTTCCCTGAGTTCAAGGTCTCTGTCCTTCATTTTCATGTGTTCATAATCTAACTAGTAGTTGGTAGATGATAGAGATTCAATAAATATTTGTCAAATAAATGGGTGGGGGCATGGGTGGATGAATGGATGGATGGAGAACATGAAGACAAAACACAATAATTAGTCTTAATGGTCCCTCCTCATTGAATCATTGTTGTGAGTCCTGGTAATGAATCACTACCTAACAAGAAGTTAGTTTTTATTCCTTGGATAAGACTGAATAAACATTTGAATGTTTTCTCTCCGGCCCTCATCTTTAGCTTTCACTATGGACGCTTGTCTGCTTCCAATACCTTATTTTAAAGTAATATAATGCAATTGATTATTTCCACTTACTATGTTAAAATCACATTCTAATTCTGTCTCACTGAGATTATGCCCAGATCTCATTGACTGGTCTTTGGGGAATTTCAAAAATCATGAGTCAGAAGTTTAAAGATTATTAATAATCTCTAAGCCTGTTAGAGATGACTCATCTCCTTCATTATACATGGATTTTATTATTTAAACTCTCAGTCAATAACCTACTTTCCAATTTGTAAGGGTACTTCTCAGTTGCTAGATTTAAGTATTACTAGTCCTTACATAATCTCAAAACTTGAAATACTGAAAAAGAGGCTTTAAAGTCAAGAGATAAAATCAGTGTTGAGTCTCAAAAAAATGGGGACATATTTTTTGCGATCTCGTTGTGGTTCATAAGCGTGATAATTGGGTTTTCACACTAATACGTGAGATGTGCATTGTTAGAACAGTTTGAGGGAGGCACATCTCACACAAAGTTCGTTGGCACATTACCCATCTGACGTGAAAGAAAAGTAACAAAAAAGAAACTAAAAAGGAATTTTTTTGCCCAGAGTGATTTTAATATATGGAAGAATTCAGATATAGAAGATTATATTATATGTACTCTAAATGGAGAGAGCCCATGCTTAACAAACTTAGTAAAGATGTTTAGTATAGCATCCTGGCTTTTTAGTTGTTCCATGAATCTAAGCTTTAATATATTCATCCTCAAGATGAGAACAAGAACATGGGAATTAGGCAGAATGATATGTGCACTACATATTTCATTTAGATGTCATCATCAGAAAGTGAATAACCACTAATGTATGACTGCATTTCTCAGGAAGCTATTGAATATCCCTTTAAATTGGAAAAATATATATTATTATTGAAATATGCTTACATAAGAAAGCTATAATGGCTCTATTTTTTAAGATAACATTTAGATAGTTTTCTAATGGCTCAAGGTGATCAATGTTCTCAAGATCAAGGTTCTCCTCTGTGTTGGCTTGCTGCTACAGCTAGAAGGATGGAGTAATCAAATCTTCAGCCAACATGTATTGAACTCATTATGCATGAGACATTTGCTAAATGCTTTATATACATTATCTCATTTAATACTCACAACCAATCCTATGAGGGACATACTAACATTATCTATTTCAGTGAAAAATGAACTAAGCCACAGAGAGAATAAGAATTTGCCCAGTCACACATCACTAACTGGCAAAGCCAGGTGCGTCCAACTCCCAGTCTTTTTATGCACAACCTCTACACAAACTTCTTATCAAAAAACCTGGTTTTTCAAAGTTGATCTTATGGAGGTAGAGTAGAATGATTACCAGAAACTGGGAAGCATGGTGAGGCTGGTAAAGAGATGTTGGCTGATGGGTACAAAAATATAGTTAGATAGAAGAAGTAAGTTCTAGTGTTTGTTAGTAGAGTGACTATAGTTAATAAGAATTTATTGTATATTTTAAAATAGAAGAGAAAATTTAGGATGTTCCCAAACAAAGAAACGATAAATGTTTGAGGTGATGGATATTCTAATTACCCTGATCTGATCATTACACATTGCATACATGTACCAAAATATCACACTCACCCCATAAGTATGCACAATTATTATGTATCAATAAAAAATGAAATAAAAATCTGTGTTTCCTTGGTGGTTGTAGAGTTTGTTATAGGATCTTATATCAGACATTTAAACTCACTGTCTATGAGTAATATGGATAGAATATGTTAAATTTCACAGTCTAAATTTTTTTTTTTTTTTTGAGACAGAGTCCCGCTTTGTCGCCCAGGCTGGAGTGCAGTGGCGGGATCTCAGCTCACTGCAACCTCCACCTCCCAGGTTCAAGCGATTCTCCTGCCTTAGCCTCCTGAGTAGCTGGGATTACAGGCACATGCCTCCATGCCTGGCTAATTTTTGTATTTTTAATAGAGATGGGGTTTCACCATGTTGGTCAGGCTGATTTTGAATTCCTGACCTTGTGATTCACCCACCTTGGCCTTCCAGAATGCTGGGATTACAGGCGTGCACCACCTTTCCAGGCCTACATTTTTAAATGTATAAAGTCTAAGGTTTCTTTAGCTTAAACATGTGATGACTCTTTCATTTGGTTTATATAATAAATTCTTACTAAGGTATAAATGATAAATGACTGATGACAATTTTTACATGTTACCTACAAAGACCAACCTGGCAGGCATTTCCATGTATTAAATAATATCTGCTTTAACTTAAAAGAAGCTCATTTAGAAAGGGATGCAGGCATCAACTGGGAGCAATGTGGAAGTATTTTTCAGCACCAATTCTGTCCCAGATCTATCATTGCATGCTATACTGACAGCTACCTTCTTCACCTATGTCAAAGGTAAGTTACTCATTCAATGAATCATTGTGACAGGCACTGAGTTCAACTGAACATGGTTCCTGAAGACCTCCACTTTAGCCTATGTGGTGGGATACATACTCTGAAGGACTCTCTCACTGTAAAGTAGCTAGATCCCGAATAAAACAGGCCTTTGAGGTTCATGAGGTTTAATGAAGGAAGACTCTTCATCACATAAAAGTGCAAGGTGGGCCGGGCGCGGTGGCTCAAGCCTGTAATCCCAGCACTTTGGGAGGCCGAGACGGGTGGATCACGAGGTCAGGAGATCGAGACCATCCTGGCTAACATGGTGAAACCCCGTCTCTACTAAGAAATACAAAAAAAAAAAAACTAGCCGGGCGAGGTGGCGGGCGCCTGTAGTCCCAGCTACTCGGGAGGCTGAGGCCAGAGAATGGCGTGAACCCGGGAGGCGGAGCTTGCAGTGAGCTGAGATCCGGCCACTGCACTCCAGCCTGGGCTACAGAGCGAGACTCTGTCTCAAAAAAAAAAAAAAAAAAAAAAAAAAAAAAAAAAGTGCAAGGTGAAGCAGCAAGTGCTGATGTAGAAGCTGCAGCAAGTTATCCAGAAGGTCTAGGTAAGACAATTGATAAAGGTGGCTCTACTACACAACAGTTTTTTCAGTGTAGATGAAACTGCCTTCTACTAGAAGGAGATGCCATCTAGAACTTTCATAGCCAGAGAGAAGTCAGTGTCTGGCTTCAAAGCTTCCAAAGATGGGCTGACTTTTTGTTAAGGGCTAATGTAGCTGATGACTTTAAGTTGAAGCCAATGCTCATTTATCATTCTGAAAATCCTAGGGCCCTTAAGTATAAATCTACTCTCCATGTGCTCTATAAATGGAATAACAAAGGCTGGATTACAGCACATTCATTTGAAGCATGGTTTACTGATTATCTTTAAGTCCACTACTAACACCTACTCCTCAGAAAAAGAGTCCTTTCGAAACATTACTGCTCATTAACAATGCACCTGATCACCCAAGATATCTGATGGAGATACACAAGAAGATAAATGTCATTTTCATGCCTGCTAACACAACATGTATTCCGCAGCCCATGGATCAAGGAGTAATTTTGACTTTCAAGTCCCATTAAAGAAATGCACTTTGTCAGGCTATATCTGCTATAAGTAATGATTCCTCTAATGAATGTGGGCAAAATCCATTGAAAACTTTCTGGAAATGATTCACTATTCTAGACACCATTGAGAACATTTTGATTCTTGTTTGGAGGTTAAAATATCAACATTAACAGGAGTTTGAAAGAACTTAATGTCAACCCTTATGAATGACTGGGAAGGGTTCAAGACTTCACCGGAGGAAGTATTACAGATGTGGCAGAAATAGCAACAGAGATAGAATTCGAAGTGGATCCTAAACATATGACTCAATTGCTGCAATTATATGCTAAAATTTGAATGGATAAAGAGTTGTTTCCTATGAATGAGCAAATAAAGTGGTTGTTTGAGATGCGATCTATTTCTGGTGAAGATGCTGTGAACATTGTTGAAATGACACAAAGGATTTTGAATATTCAATAAACTTAGTTGGTAAAACAGCAGCAAGGTTTGAGAGGATTGATTCCAATTTTGAAAGAAGTTCTACTTGGGTAAAATGCAATCAAACAGCATTTCGTGCCACAGAGAAATTTTTCATGAAAGGAAAGTCAATCAGTTCAGCAAATTTATTGTTGTCTTAAGAAAGTGTCACTGCCACCACAACATTCAGCAACCACCACCCTGATCAGTCAGTAGCCATCAACATCCAGGCAAGTTTCTCTACCGCAAAAAGATTACAAATTGCTGAAGGCTCAAGTGATCACATTTTTAGCAATAAAGTATTTTTAAATTAAGCTGTGTACATTATTTTTAGACACAATGCTATTGTACACAGTAGGCTACAGTACAGTATACATATAATTTTTATATGCACTGGGAAACCAGAAAAATGCATGTGACTGTCCTTGTTGCTATAGTCTGAAACTGAACCTGCCATATCTTTGCGGTATGCCCTTTAATTTCAACAGAGACTGTATGGCCTGCAAACTTGACAGTACTTACTTTGACACTTTACAATACAGTTTGCTGACCCCTGACCAATATGAAAAGACACAGAAAAGTTAAAATATTCAGTTTATCTGGAAGATTTTTTTAATTAACTTTTTTACACCTAACGAAGTATCTTCAGAAAATAACAAGAGAATTAAAGAAAACTTGTAAATAGAAGAGTATAATATGCTCATGAATTACAAAACTCAAAATTGTTACAATGTCATTTCACCCCATATAGTTCTATAGACTCAGTTCAATCCCAATTTAAGATCCCAGCTAAGGTTTGTTTTATTTTGTTTTGTAAATTTACAAGCGAATTCTAAAATGTATAAGGAAATGCAAGAGACCTAGAAAAGCCAAGACAATCTAACAGAAGAACAAAACTGGCAGACGTACACTGTCTGACTTTGAACCATTATGAAACTGAAGAAATTAAGATACTGTGTAATATTGGCACAAGAATGGAGCAATGATACAGAATTGCTATTAAGCAAGAAATATACCTACACATATACAGTCACCTGATTTGTGTCAAAGACACTAATTCAGTCAGGAAAGTACAATCAGTTCAATAGATAGTGATGAAATCAGTGGATATCCATTTTTGAAATTAACCTTAGACTCAATCTATGCTACATGCAAAAACTTATTCCAAATGAACAGTAGACCTAAATGTAAAAGTTAAAACAATAAATATTCTAACAGAAAAAAAAGAGAGGAATCTCTTTCTGAACTTGGGAGAGACAAAGATTCCTTAAACAGGACACAAAAAGCACTAACCATAAAACATTAATATATTGGACTTTCTTAAAATCAAGCATGTGTTGATCAAAAGACACTATTAAGATAATGAAAATGCAAGAAACACAAAAATAAGGCATTTTCAATATATATATCTAACAAAGAATTATTATTTAGAATATATCTTCAACATTTTATAAATTGGTATGGAAAACAGAAAAAAATCCAAAGGACACAAAAGCCAAAATCCAGTCATTTAATAAAAAGGACACTGAAATAACTAATAAATATATTAAAATGTGCCCAGCATCCATAGTCATCAGAGAAATGCAAACTTAAAAACTACAATGAGCTGGGCACAGCAACTCATGCCTATACTCCCAACACTTTTGGGGTGGAGGCAAGAGGATTACTTGAGGCCAGGAGTTCAAGACCAGTCTGGGCAACACAGCCAGACCCTGTCTCCACAAAAAAAAAAAAAAAAAAATGTTTAATTAGCCAGGCATGGTGGTATGCACTTGTAGTCCCAGCTACTTGGGAGGCTAAGGCAGGAGGATCATTTGAACCAAGGAGTTTGAGGCTGCAGTGAGCAGTAATTGTGCCACTGCACTCCAACCTAGATGACAAAGCAAGAGCTTGACTCGAAAATAAAATAAAATAAATAATTTTTAAAAACCACAATGGGATAACTACTACCCACCCACCAGAATTACCAAAATTAAAATATTGACAATGCCAAGTGTTGACAGCATGTGGAGCAACTGGAATTCTCATACAGTAATGATATAAGAGTAAATTGGTACCATTATTTTACAAAAGTGTTCAGTGATATCTATTAAAGCAAAAGTAAGATGCTTACTCTATGATTTAGCAATTATACTACTGGGCATTTATCAATAAATGTAAATGTTTATGGTACCCATCGAAGACATGTACAAGAATGCTCTCAGAAAGGTTATTTATTATACCCCTAAACTGGAAACAACTGAAATGATCGTCAATAATAGAACAGAGAAAAATTCACACAATGGAATTCTTCAGAACAATAAAAAAAAACAAATCTATGGATACAGAAAACAACACAGATAAAACGTAAACCATAATGCTGAGTAAAAAAAAAAAAAAAAAAAAAAAAAAAAAAAAAAAAAAAAAAAAAAATTTACGTTTCTAATTATATAAAGTTCAAAACCACACAAAATTTATCAATATTGATACAGATTTGAACAGTGGCTTCCTTTGAGTGGATATTTACAGAAAGTAGATACAAAGGAGATGTCTGCAGCTCAAGAAATATTCTACATCTTCATGAGGCAGTTACACAGTGGGGTGTGTATATGTACACATGTGTAAAAATTCTTTGAACTAGACATTTAAGATTTGTGCATTTTACTATGTGTAATGTGTATTCAATATTTTTAAAGTTTCCAAATACATAAAGAAAAAACTTTATAGAACTATAAAGAGAAGTTAACAACTTCACCATCCGGTATTAGATTTCAACATGTATCTCTCAATAAATAGCCAAGTACATGGTGGCTCACACCTTTAATCCCAAATCCCAGCACTTTGGGAGGCCAAGGTGGGTGGATCACTTGATCTCAGGAGTTTGAGGCCAGCCTGGGCAACATGGCGAAACCCCATCCCTACACTGGGCGTAGTGGCATGCACCTGAAGCCCCAGTTACTTGGGAGGCTGAAGTGAGAGGACTGCTTGAGCCTGGGAGGCAGAGGTTGCAGTGAGCTGAGATGGTGCCACTACATTCCAGCCTGGGCAACAGAGCCAGACCCCATCTCAAAAATGAATAAATAAATAGCCAAGTAAACAAAAAATTAGCAAAGATATAAAAAGTTTAAATGCAATACGATTGATTTAATGAACATACGTAGAAATGGTTCTCAATAATTAAAAAATACCCTTTTCTCTCATATACACATGACATGTTTGTAAGATAGCAATAAGTCAAATCCAACAAATTTCAGTTATTTGATGTTATATTAGAACATATTCACAGGGTACAATAAAACTAAGTTCAAAATAAATACAAAAAAATTAAAACTCTCATATATTTTGAAAATTGTAGAATACAATTGTGAATAATTCATGGGTTAAAATAAAATCATAACAGAAATTGCAGAATCTTTAAAACTAAACAATAACAAAAACACTAGCAATCAGGACTGCCACTTGACATGATGGAATAACTGAAACCATACTTTCTCCTTTTTCTTTGTAAAACTAGAAAAAAATATAAAAGTATGTTTTAAGAAATTGTACACAGCACGTAAATGGAATTTTTAAGAGAAAGAAAATAAACTAAGAGACCCCTATGTCTACTATTGATTTCCACCTAAGGGAATTTCCAGACTACAGTGCAGAGAAAGAGAACCCAACCAGAGACCAATTGTCTCACTGAGTTTAAGAGACAGAAAGGAGCTCTGAGAGTTGAGGGGAACAGGGAGGATGAAGTTATTAGGTTTTTCAAGGCACAGTGTTGGAGAAAAGGAAACTATGCATAGAAAAGGCTCTAAAACTCTAAAAATATGTAATGTGGTACCCTTGAGTCAACTGATAAACACTAAATCATCTACGCAGATGGCAAAATGTGAGGCCAAAAATTACAGGAGAGCCCCAAGTTTAAGATTTATACAGAAATGTAAGAGATGCAGAGCTCACATTAGTGAGGGGTCAAGGGGTGGGGAATTTTTCAGTTAATGAGTGGTACCTTAAATTCCCCCAAAGTTTAAAAACAATTTTAAAATGAATAAACCGGTGCACAAGTAATTTAACTGCTTCCCAGAATTTTCCCAACACTCTTTAAAGAAAGACAACCAAATCTAAACATTCAGCAATGTAACAATCACAATGTCCAGCATATAATAAAAATTACTTTTTAAAATTACTAGACATGCAAATATTAGGGAAATGTGACTCATAGCCAGCACGGGGGAAAAGTCAGTAAAATCAGCCAAGAAATGACACTAATGGTGAAATTAACAAACAATAAGTTCAAGTGTGTAAATGAACATAATAAGAGTAAAAATAGAAGATTAAAAAAATTAATGAGAATTCAACAACTGAAAAAAGCAGTATCTGAATTGAAAATTTCAGTGAACGACATTAACAGTAAATAAGAAACTGCAGAAGAATACATAAGTGAGGTTTAAGATATGCAATAGAGGGGGGCGGAGCAAGATGGCCGAATAAGAACAGCTCCAGTCTCCAGCTCCCAGCGCCAGCAACACAGAAGACGGGTGATTTCTGCATTTTCAACTGAGTTACCAGGTTCATCTCACTAGGGAGAGCCGGACAATCGGTGCTGGTCAGCTGCTGCAGCCCGACCAGCAAGAGCTGAAGCAGGGCGAGGCACCGCCTCACCTGGTAAGCACAAGGGGGAAGGGAATCTCTTTTCTTAGCCAGGGAAACTGAGACACACAAGACCTGGAAAATCAGGTAACTCCCACCCCAATACTGCGCTTTACCAAGGGTCTTAGCAAACTAACTGCAAGGCAGCAGCAAGGCTGAGGGAGGGGCGCCTGCCATTGCTAAGGCTTAAGTAGGTAAACAAAGCCGCTGGGAAGCTCAAACTGGGTGGAGCCCATAGCAGCTCAAGGAGTCCTGCCTGTTTCTGTAGACTCCACCTCTGGGGACAGGGCACAGCTAAATAAATAAACAAAAAAGAAGCGCCAGAAAACTCTGCAGACGAAAACGACCCTGTCTGACAGCTTTGAAGAGAGCAGTGGATCTCCCAACACGAAGGTTGAGATCTGAGAACGGACAGATTGCCTGCTCAAGTGGGTCCCTGACCCCTGAGGAGCCTAACTGGGAGACATCCGCCACTAGGTGCAGTCCGACACCCCACACCTCACACAGTGGGGTACACGCCTGAGATAAAGCTTCCAAAGCAAGAATCAGACAGGTACACTCGCTGTTCAACAATATTCTATCTTCTGCAGCCTCCGCTGCTGATACCCAGGCAAACAAGGTCTGGAGTGGACCTCAAGCAATCTCCAACAGACCTACAGCTGAGGGTCCTGACTGTTAGAAGGAAAACTAACAAACAGGAAGGACACCCACACCAAAACCCCATCAGTACGTCACCATCATCAAAGACCAAAGGCAGATAAAACCACAAAGATGGGGAAAAAGCAGGGCAGAAAAGCTGGAAATTCAAAAAATAAGAGCGCATCTCCCCATCCAGAGGAATGCAGCTCATCACCAGCAATGGATCAAAGCTGGACAAAGAATGACTTTGACAAGTTGAGAGAAGAAGGCTTCAGTCCATCAAACTTCTCAGAGCTAAAAGACAAATTATGTACCCAGCGCAAATAAACTAAAAATCTTGAAAAAAGAATGGAAGAATGGATAACTAGAATGATCAATGCAGAGAAGGCCATAAACGAACTGACAGAGATAAAAACCATGACACGAGAAATACACGACAAATGCACAAGCTTCAGTAACCGACTCGATCAACTGGAAGAGAGAGTATCAGCGACTGAGGATCAAATGAATGAAATGAAGCGAGAAGAGAAGTCTAAAGAAAAAAGAGGAAAACGAAATGAACAAAGCCTTCAAGAAGTATGGGATTATGTAAAAAGACCAAATCTACGTCTGATTGGAGTGCCTGAAAGTGGGGGGGGAAATGGAACCAAGTTAGAAACCACTCTGTAGGATATCATCCAGGAGAACTTCCCCAACCTAGTAAGGCAGGCCAACATTCAAATTCAGGAAATACAGAGAACGCCACAAAGATACTCCTCAAGAAGAGCAACTCCAAGACACATAATTGTCAGATTCACGAAAGTTGAAATGAAGGAAAATCTGTTAAGGGCAGCGAGAGAGAAAGGTCGGGTTACCCACAAAGGGAAGCCCATCAGACTAACAGCAGATCTCTTGGCAGAAGCTCTACAAGCCAGAAGAGAGTGGAGGCCAATATTCAACATTCTTAAAGAAAAGAATTTTCAACCCAGAATTTCAAACTAAGTTTCATAAGTGAAGGAGAAATAAAATCCTTTACAGATAAGCAAATGCTTAGAGATTTTGTCACCACCAGGCCTGCCTTACAAGAGACCCTGAAGGAAGCACTAAACACGGAAAGGAACAACCGGTACCAGCCATTGCAAAAACATGCCAAAATGTAAAGACCATCGAGGCTAGGAAGAAACTGCATCAACTAATGAGCAAAATAACCAGTTAATATCATAATGACAGGATAAAGTTCACACATAATATTAACCTTAAATGTAAATGGACTAAATGGTCCAATTAAAAGACATAGATTGGCAAACTGGATACAGTCAAGACCCATCAGTTTGCTGTATTCAGGAGACCCATCTCACATGCAGAGACATACATAGGCTCAAAAAAAAGGGATGGAGGAAGATCTACCAAGCAAATAGAGAACAAAAAAAAGCAGGGGTTGCAATCCTAGTCTCTGATAAAACAGACTTTAAACCATCAAAGATCAAAAGAGACAAAGAAAGCCATTACATAATGGTAAAGGGATCAATTCAACAGGAAGAGCTAACTATCCTAAATATATATGCACACAATACAGGAGCACCCAGATTCATCAAGCAAGTCTTAGAGGCTTACAAAGAGACTTAGACTCCCATACAATAATAATGGGAGACTTCAACACCCCACTGTCAACATTAGACAGATCAACGAGAGAGAAAGTTAACAAGGCTATCCAGGAATTGAACTCATCTCTGCAGCAACCGGACCTAATAGACATCTACAGAACTCTCCACCCCGAAGTCAACAGAATATACATTCTTCTCGGCACCACATCGCACTTATTCCAAAATTGACCACATAATTGGAAGTAAAGCACTCCTCAGCAAATGTACAAGAACAGAAATTATAACAAACTGTATCTCAGACCACAGTGCAATCAAACTAGAACTCAGGACTAAGAAACTCAATCAAAACTGCTCAACTACATGGAAACTGAACAACCTGCTCCTGAATGACTACTGGGACATAACGAAATGAAAGCAGAAATAAAGATGTTCTTTGAAACCATTGAGAACAAAGACACAACATACCAGAATCTCTGGGACACATATAAAGCAGTGTGTAGAGGGAAATTTATAGCACTAAATGCCCACAAGAGAAAGCTGGAAAGATCTAAAATTGACACTCTAACATCACAATTAAAAGAACTAGAGAAGCAAGAGCAAACACATTCAAAAGCTAGCAGAAGGCAAGAAATAACTAAGATCAGAGCAGAACTGAAGGAGATAGAGACACAAAGAACCCTCCAAAAAAATCAATGAATCCAGGAGTTGGTTTTTTGAAAAGATCAACAAAATTGACAGACCACTAGCAAGACTAATAAAGAAGAAAAGAGAGAAGAATCAAATAGACGCAATAAAAAATGATAAAGGGGATATCACCACCAACCCCACAGAAATACAAACTACCATCAGAGAATACTATAAACACCTCTGTGCAAATAAACTATAAAATCTAGAAGAAATGGATAATTTCCAGGACACTTACACTCTCCCAAGACTAAACCAGGAAGTCTGAATAGACCAATAGCAGGCTCTGAAATTGAGGCAATAATTAATAGCCTACCAACCAAAAAACGTCCAGGACCAGATAGATTCACAGCTGAATTCTACCAAACGTACAAGGAGGAGCTGGTACCATTCCTTCTGAAACTATTCCAATCAATAGAAAAAGAGGGATTCCTCCATAACTCATTTTATGAGGCCAACATCATCCTGATACCAAAGCCTGGCAGAGACACAACAAAAAAAGAGAATTTTAGACCAATATCCCTGATGAACATCGATGCAAAAATCCTCAATAAAATACTGGCAAACCGGATCCAGCAGCACATCAAAAAGCTTATCCACCATGATCAAGTGGGCTTCATCCCTGGGATGCAAGGCTGGTTCAACATACGCAAATCAATAAACGTAATCCAGCATATAACAGAACCAAATACAAAAACCACATGATTATCTCAATAGATGCAGAAAATGCCTTTGACAAAATTCAACAGCCCTTCATGCTAAAAACGCTCAATAAATTCCATATTGATGGAATGTATCTCAAAATCATAAGAGCTATTTATGACAAACCCACAGCCAATATCATACTGAATGGGAAAAAACTGGAAGCATTCCCTTTGAAAACTGGGACAAGACAGGGATGCCCTCTCTCACCACTCCTATTCAACATAGTGTTGGAAGTTCTGGCTAGGGCCATCAGGCAAGAGAAAGAAATCAAGGGTATTCAGTTAGGAAAAGAAGAAGTCAAATTGTCCCTCTTTGCAGATGACATGATTGTATATTTAGAAAACCCAATCATCTCAGCCCAAAATCTCCTTAAGCTGATAAGAAACATCAGCAAACTCTCAGGATACAAAATTAATGTGCAAAAATCACAAGCATTCTTATACACCAGTAGCCGACAAACAGAGAGCCAAATCATGAATGAATTTCCATTCACAAGTGCTTCAAAGAGAATAAAATACCTAGGAATCCAACTTACAAGGGATGTAAAGGACCTCTTCAAGGAGAACTACAAATCACTGCTCAGTGAAATCAAAGAGGACACAAACAAATGGAAGAACACACCATGCTCATGGATAGGAAGAATCAATATTGTGAAAATGGGCATAATGCCCAAGGTAATTTATAGATCCAATGACATCCCCATCAAGCTACCAATGAGTTTCTTCATAGAATTGGAAAAAACTGCTATAAAGTTCATATGGAACCAAAAAAGAGCCCGCATTGCCAAGACAATCCTAAGCCAAGAGAACAAAGCTGGAGGCATCACACTACCTGACTTCAAACTATACTACAAGGCTACAGTAACCAAAACAGCATGGTACTGGTACCAAAACAGAGATATAGACCAACGGAATAGAACAGAGTCCTCAGAAATAATACCACACCTCTACAGCCATCTGATCTTTGACAAACCTGAGAAAAACAAGAAATGGGGAAAGGATTCCCTATTTAATAAATGGTGCTGGGAAAATTGGCTAGCCATAAGAAGAAAGCTGAAACTGGATCCTTTCCTTACCCCTTATACGAAAATTAATTCAAGATGGATTAGAGACTTAAATGTTAGACCTAATACCATAAAAACCCTAGAAGAAAACCTAGGTAATACCATTCAGGACATAGGCATGGGCAAGGACTTCATGTCTAAAACACCAAAAGCAATGGCAACAAAAGCCAAAATGGACAAATAGGATCTAATTAAACTAAAGAGCTTCTGCACAGCAAAAGAAACTACCATCAGAGTGAACAGGCAACCTACAGAATGGGAGAAAATTTTTGCAATCTACTCATCTGACAAAGGGCTAATATCCAGAACACACAAAGAACTCAAACAAATTTACAAGAAAAAAACAACCCCATCAAAAAGTGGGCAAGAGATATAAACAGACATTTCTCAAAAGAAGACATGTGTACAGCCAGCAGACACATGAAAAAATGCTCATCATCACTGGCCATCAGAGAAATGCAAATCAAAACCACAATGAGATACCATCTCACACCAGTTAGAATGGCAATCATTAAAAAGTCAGGAAACAACAGGTGCTGGAGAGGATGTGGAGAAATAGGAACACTTTTACACTGTTGGTGGGATTGTAAACTAGTTCAACCATTATGGAAAACAGTATGGCGATTCCTCAAGGATCTAGAACTAGAAGTACCATATGACCCAGCCATCCCATTACTGGGTATATACCCAAAAGATTATAAATCGTGCTGCTATAAAGACACATGCACACGTATGTTTATTGCGGCACTATTCACAATAGCAAAGACTTGGAATCAACCCAAATGTCCATCGGTGACAGACTGGATTAAGAAAATGTGGCACATATACACTATGGAATACTATGCAGCCATCAAAAAGGATGAGTTTGTGTCCTTTGTATGGACATGGATGCAGCTGGAAACCATCATTCTCAGCAAACTATCACAAGAACAGAAAACCAAACACCACATGTTCTCACTCATAGGTGGGAACTGAACAATGAGATCACCTGGACTCGGGAAGTGGAACATCACACACCGGGGCCTATTATGGGGAGGGGGAGGGGGGAGGGATTTCACTGGGAGTTATACCGAATGTAAAGGATGAGTTGATGGGTGCTGACGAGTTGATGGGTGCAGCACATCAACATGGCACAAGTATACATATGTAACAAACCTGCATGTTATGCACATGTACCCTAGAACTTAAAGTGTAATAATAAAAACAAAAAGATATGCAATAGAAACCACCTAAACCTAAGTACAAAGATAGATAAAACAAAACCTTGGTGAGCTATAGGACAATATCAAGAAATCCAACAGAAGTGTAAATGAGTTCCCAAAGGAGAGGAGATATATTTGAGGCTAAAAAAAAAATTGAGGAAATAATGATTCAACACTTTCCAAATATTATGAAAATTACAAGCCTACAGACCCAAGAATCTTAATGAACCACAAGCAGAATAAAAATAAATAAAACCTGATAAGGAACATTATAATCAAATTACCTTAAAAATATCATGAAGATATCTGCCACCACAAAAACACACTCAAGTACAAGGCGCACTGACACTATAAAGCAACTACAAAATCAAGTCTGCATAACAACCATCTAACAACATGATGACACTCTCACACATCAATATTAACCTTGAATGTAAATGGGCTAAATGCCCCACTTAAAAAGCATAAAGTGGCAAGTTAGATAAGGAAGCAAGACCCAACTGTCTACTGTCTTCAAGAGATCTACCTCACATGTCACACTCATAGGCTTAAAGTAAAGGGATGAAGAAAGGTCTATCATGCAAAAAGAAAACAAAAAAAGAGCAGGGGTTGCTATTCTTATATCAGATAAAACAGACTTTAAATAAAAAACAATCAAAAACGATAAAGGAAGGCATTACATAATGATAAAGAGTTCAATTCAACAAGAAGACTTAACTATTTTAAGTATATATGCACCCAACATTGAAGCTCCCAGATTCATAAAACAAGTTCTTAGAAGAAACTTAGATAACCACACAAGAATAATGAGAGACTTCAGCCCACTGACAGTGGTAAGCAGATCATCAAGACAGAAAACTAACAAAAATATTCTAGACTTAAACCTGACATCTGACCAATTGGACCTAATAGACTTCTACAGAATACTCCACCCAACAACAACAGAATATACATTCCTCTAATCTGCACATGGCACATACTCTAAAACCAATCACATGCTTGGCCACAAAGCAAGTCTCAAGAAATTAAAAAAAAAAAAAATTATACCAACCATACTCTCAGATCATAGTGCAATAAAAAAAGGAAGTAATACCAACAAGATCTCTCAAAATCATACAATTACATGGAAATTAAACAACTTGTTCCTGAATGACTTTTGGATAAAGAACAAAATTAAGGCAGTATATTAGTTCATTCATGCATTGCTACAAAGAAATACCTGTGACTGAGTAATTTATACAGAAAAGCAGTTTATTTGTCTAATGATTCTGCAGGATGTACAGGAAGCACAATGGCATCTGCTTCTGGGGAGGACTTAAAGAGATTTTACTCTTGGTGGAAGGCAAAAGAGGAGCGAGCACCTTACATGGTAAAAGCAGGAGCAAGGGTGCGGGTGGGAGGAGGTGTCACACACTTTGAAACAACCAGATCTCACAAGCACTTACTATCATGAGGACAGCATCAAGGGGATGGTGTTAAACCATTCATGAGAAATCCACCCTTATGATCCAATCACCTCCCAAAGGCCCCACCTCCAACATTGGGAATTACATTTCAACATGAGATATGGGCAAGGCCACATATCCAAACTATATCAGGCAGAAATCAGAAAAAATTTTGAAACTAATGAAAACACAGACACAACATACCAAAATCATTGGGACACAGTTAAAGCATGTTAAGAGGAAAGCTTATAGCACAAAATGCTTACATCGAGAAAGTAGGAAGATCTCAAATTAATAACCTAACATCACACCTAGAGGAACTAGAAAAATAAGAGCAAACCAATCACAAAGCTAGCTTAAGAAAAGAAACAGCCAAAATCAGAGCAGAACTGAATGAAACTGAGGTGCAAAAATCCATACGAAGGTCACTGAAATCAAAAGTTAACTCTTTGAAAGAATAAGCAAGATTAAAAGACTGAAATCTAGATCAATGAAGAAAACAAGAGAAAAGATCCACATAAACACAAACATAAATGACAAAGGTGACATTACAAAAGACCCTACAGAAATATAAAAAGTCCTCAGAGGCTGTTACAAACACCTACGCTATTACACAAACTAGAAAACCCAGAAGAAATAGATAAATTCCTGAACACACAACCTCCCCAAGATTGAAACCCTGAACAGAACAGTAATCAGTTCAAAAATTAAATCAATAATATAAAAGTCTACCAACCAAAAAAAAAAAAAAAACCTAAACCAGAAAAATTCACAGCTGAATTCTACCAAATGTATAAAGAAGAGCTAGTATCAGTCCTACTGAAATTATTCTAAAAAATTGAAGAGGAGGCACTCCCCTCTAACTCATTCTATGAAACCAGCATCAGCCTGATACCAAAATCATGAAGAAACGCAAGCAAAAAAAACTTCAGGCCAATCTCCCTGATAAACATAGATGCAAAAATCTTCAACAAAATACTAGCAAATCATATTCAGTAGCACATCAAAAAGTTAATTCACCATGATCAAGTAGACTTTATTTCTGAAATGCAAGGTTAGTTCAACATATGCAAATCAATAAATGTGACTCACCACATAAACAGAATTAAAAACAAAAAGCATATGGTCATCTCAACAGATGCAGAAGAGACTTTCAGTAAAATTCAGCATCCTTTATTTTAAAAATGCACAACAAATGAGGCATCAAAGAAACACAGTTCAAAATAATAAGAGCCATCTATAACAAACCCACAACAAACATTATACTAAATGGGCAAAAGCTGGAAGCTGGAAGCATTCCCCTTGAGAAGTGGGGAATGACGAAGATGTCCACTCTCACCACGTCTATTCAACGTAGTACTGGAAGTCCTGGAAGCCAGAGCAATCAGGAAAAAAAAGAAAAAAAGAAAGAAAAGGCATCCAAACAGGAAGAGAAAAAGCTAAATTATCTCTCTTCACAGATAATAGAATTCTATACTTAGAAAACCCTGGAGACTCTGCCAAAAGGGTCCTAGAACTGAATATTAGTTCAATAAGGTTTCAGGATATAAAATCAATGTACAAAAAATAGTAATATTTCTACTCAACAATAATGTTAAATCCAAGAGCCAAATCAAGAGTCCAATCCCATTAAAAATAGCCACAAAAAGAATAAAATACCAAGAAATACTGCTAACCAAGGAAAGCTCTCTACAATGAGAATTACAAAAACTGCTGAAAGAAATCTGAGGTGACAAAAATAAATAGAGAAATATTCCATGCTTATGGACAGGAAGAATCAACATTGTTAAAATGGCCATACTACCCAAAGCAATTTACTGATTTAATACTATTCATATCAAACTACCAATGTCATTTTTCACAGAATTAGAAAAAACTACTTTAAAATTTAAGCAATCCTAAGCAAATAGAACACAGCCAAAGACATCATACTACCCAACTTCAAGCTATACTACAATGCTACAGTAACCAAAACAGCATAGTCTTGGTATTTAATACAAAAACAGAGCCCACAGACCAAATAAACTGCATAGAAAACTTAGAAATAAAGCTGCACACCTACAACCATCTGATCATCACCAAAGCCAACAAAAACAAGCAACGAGGAAGGGACTCTCTATTCAATAAATGGTGCTGGGATTACTGGCTAGCCATACACAGAAGATTGAAACTGGACCCCTACTTTCACCTTATACAAAAATCAACCCAAAATAAAGACTTAAATTTAAGACCTAAAACTCTGAAAATCCTAGAAGAAAACCTAGGAAATACCATTCTGGACACTAGTCTTGGCAAAGAATTTATGACTAAGTCCCCAAAAGCAATTGAAATAAAAATGAAAATTGACATGGGGCCTAATTAAACTAAAGAGCTTCTGCACAGCAAAAAAAACTATCAACAGAGTCAACAGGCAACCTACAGAATGGGAGAAAATATCTGCAAACTATGCATCTGACAAAGGTCAACATTCAGAATCTGTAAGGAACTTAATGCATCAAGCAAAAAAACAAATAACACTATGAAAAAATGGGTAAAGGACATGAACAGACACTTTTCAAAAAAGGCACACATGCAGCCAACAAATATATTTTAAAATGCTCAGCATCTCTAATTATCAGAGAAATGCAAATCAAAACCACAATGAGATACCATCTCACACCAGTCAGAATAGCTAATATTAAAAAGTCAGATGTTGACAAAGTTATGGAGAAATGGGAACACTTATGCACTGCTGGTGGGAATGTAAATTAGTTCTGCCACTGTGGAAAGCAATTTGAAGATTTCTCAAAGAACTACAAACAGAACTGCCATTCAACCCAGCAATCCCATTACTGGGTATATACCCAAAGAAAAATAAATCATTCTATTTAAAAGATACCTGCACTCGTATGTTCTTCATGGAACCATTCGTAACAGCAGACAGATAGTATCAACCAAAATGCCCATCAACAGTAGACTGGATAAAGAAAATGTGGTATATATACAAATAGAATACTACACAAACATGAGAAATAACAAAATCATGTTCTTTGCAGCAACATGGAGGCAGCCAGAGGCTATTATCATAAGTAAACTAGTGCAGAAACAGACAACCAAATACTGCACATTCTCACTTACAAGTAGGAGTTAAACACTGAGTACACTCAGATACAGAGATAGAAACAATAGACACTGGGGGCTGCTAGAATGGGGAGGGTCAGAGGTAGATGAGGGTTCAAAAACTATCAAGTACTATGCTCACTACCCGGGTGATGGGATCATTCGTAACCCAAACCTCAGCAACATATAATATATTCATGTAACAAACCTGCACGTGTACCCACCGAACCTAAAATAAAAGTTTTTTAAAAGTAGAAGCAAAGCAAACCCCCAAAAAATAAAAAGGAAGAACAGATTAAGCCCAAACTACAAAGGGCAGAATAATAAATATGTGTACAGAAGTCAATCACACAGAAATGGGAGAAACAATAGAGAAAAATCAATGAAACCCAAAGTAGGACTTTGAAAAGAATAATCCACAAATGTGGAACATGTGGATACAGAGGGCAGACTAGGAGAAAAGCCACAGACAGGCAGAAAAATATTTGTAATACATATGACTGAAAAAACTTTTATTCAGAATATATATTTTTTAAGCTCTTAACAACTGAATACTGAGAAGACAATCAATCCAATTCTTAATGGGCAAAATATTTGAATAGTCACATCACAAAAATTATACAAATCTCTGACAAACACACGAAAAGATGCTCATCATAATTAGTCAACAGAAAACTGCAACATAAAACCACAGTCTAATACCACTACACACCCACTAAAATGGCTAGGATTTAAAAGACTGACAATAACAAGTATCGATGAGCAACTCTCATACATTGCTGGTGGAAGCTGAAAATGATGCAACCCTTTTTTAAAATACTCGGACCATTTCTTATAAAGTTAAACATACACTCACCATACGACCCAACAATTCCACATCTAAGTAATTACCCACAAGAAATGCAAACACATTTTCACACAAAAATATGTATGTTCATAACAGCTTTATTCATCATAGCTAAAAGCTGAAAACAACCTAAGTTCATCATGAAACAAATGGATAAGCAAATTGTGATGTATCCATCCAATGAAATACTAACCTATAATAAAAAGGTATTAATCATTGTTCAAAGAAGTGCCCCAGGATCTCGATCCCACTTGTTTAAAATTTCCTTTGAAAGTTCTCACTCGTGTCTTCAATTGATCTGGACACAAAAGTATTAGCACCCATCAAATGGAAAGTTTGCTCAACTTTAATTTTTCAGTCAAAATTGTGTAAGCAGAACCAATTGAGATGTCTGTGGTGTTATTGTTTCTGCTGTTAATCGGTCAGGCCTGAAGAGGACTGACACAAACAAGATGAATTTTTTCCTTGCAAATTGATGTGGAAGGTCTGTCACTGTGAGCTTCATCTTCAACGTCATCTCATCCCTTCTTAAAATGAGCTCTCCATTTGTAAGCTGTTGATTGATTTGGGTCATTGTCCCCATAAACTTTTCATAAAGCATCACTGATTTCACCATTCTTCCACCCAAACTTCATCATAAATTTGACGTTTGTTCCTGCTTCAATTTTAGCAGAATTTGCATGGCTCTGATAGGATCTTTTTTCAAACTGACATCTTATCTTTCTAAGCATCTCAAACTAGCTCCTGTTCAGACATGTTGCAGCAAGTTAGTACAAGTTTATTTGGGTGAAAATAATTCAAATCTATGCATAGTTTTTTCATAATACACATTTTCCATAAATGTTTTTAAGAACCCTAGTACATCCCTATTAAATGGAGAAGTAAAAGATGCTATGAAACCACATAGAAGGAGAACCTAGCCCAGATTTGTGTCATCCTAGAGGGCTCCTCAGAGGAAGTGATTTTTGAGACAAGTATGGGTTAGCCAAAGAGTTAGGAAGAGAATGTGTTTGGTTAAAAATCCTGATCCCTTGGAAACCAAAGGTGATGTCATCGAGCACAGCTACCCATTGCAAATGAGATGTCTCATTATGTGAATTTCAATTTACCCAACAAATATTTATTAAAGTCCTAATATATAGAAGCCATTCTATTCTACACATTGGAGCCAAAGAGAAAGAAAACGAGTGTGAGGATGAGCCATGCCTTCAAGGAGCTTACAATATGTTAAAGAGGTAGAGCTTAAACACACACACAAAAATACAGAGTTTTCATAGTAATCTAAATCAGCTGTAAAAGCCACCTACGCCACACACAAGTAATCATTTACTGTAAGTAATATAAGGTGTGGTGGTTTTTTAACTGGCAGGAGAGAAGGTTGCAAAAGGGGTTGAGTGAGGGGTAGGGAGACACAAGAAGGAAAGACTGCAGGCTTGGGAAAGGATCTTGACAGCCATAGATACACTGCCAAGCACAGACTTCCTACTGTGTTAGTGGACATGGGTAGGCAGAAAAAATAGGATGCTTCTTCTGGCTATTTTTCTTCTGATTACCTTTAGCCATCACCAATCATGCTTCCCCTATAGCAGAAGATTGTGACTGACATGTTCTGACAAGGAAAATGGTATGGATGGACAGACGTAATGGAGAAGCAAAATCACACGCAAGAACCCAACATCCAACTTACCCTCGGACACAGCCTCTCAATAGGCCTTGGAGTCCCAGGTAGATGGTGCCCAGAAAAGCAGATATTACTACTTCCCTTCCTTCTCAGGAAACTGGAAGAAAGCCCACACATTATAAAGTTGAGTTAATCAGTGAACAAACATACACTAACAGTTCTGGGTTCCAGACTGGAGATATAATGATGAGCCAGAGAGTTTTCGTCCTCATGGTGTCTAGTGGGAGAGAAAGACACAGAAAATACAGGGAAGAGTATAAGGTGCCATTGGAGTCCAGAGAAAGGTAGCCAGCCTATCCTTAGGGAGACGGGACAGACTTCCATGAGAAAAATGCTTTCATTATATTCATACACCATCTAATGATATGTTCAACCTTGTTTCCTTTAAGAAATCTTGGGGGGCAGGAAGAGACAAGTTATCTGTCAACACACACAAAAAAAGGATCATTGCTATAGAAGACAGATTTGTCACAGTACAAGTAAAGTCAAGTTTCACAGTCATTGCTGTTTGCTTTATGGATAAAACAAACGTACTGTTGGCAAAGCCAGGGTTGAGTGTCAGATTCAACAGCCCATAAATCCCAAAGAAACAGAAAGCACAAAGCAGACCTGGCCCCAGTCTGCACTGCTGCTTTGTTGAAATTATCCTGGCCACTCATCAGCTCCAAGAGATAGAGGCCAAACTGGAAAAAGTAGGTGCTAGGAGCAAGGAATTGAAATTGAAGGAGGAGTTCATCCATATCTGGCCCATGCAAGGAGGCTGCAGAAGAGAATATGAAATATGCAATGCAGCCTACACTGGTTTCTCGACCAAAAGAGAGGGAAATAGATAAATGAATCAATGAATGAGAAGATGGATAGATGGGTTGTTGGAAGGAAGAATACAGTGAGGGAGCAGAATATGCTACAGAAAACTTGTGGGGTAGAAGGGAAAGCTGGTCTCAACATGGCCAACCAACTGGGAAATGCCTCTGGTTAGAAATCATTCAACTACATCTCCTTGGAGTTGACCACATGACATTTTTCTCCAGTTTTTTAAACTAAAACCAAGGCTGTACCATCAATGTTGAAAAAGCTGAGAATTCAAAGGAAACATTTCCGATGCTGTGGGTAGCGCCTGGGGAAGTCCAGGCTAACTCTACCCTGACCTGAAGGCTGATCACTTACTTTCAGGACAGGGGCTGAGAGAGGACTGCCACGGGGAAAGATTAAAAATGAGACCAAAGCAACCACGACCACAACAAAAAGAGAGAGCAATAAAGAGAGACTTAGAAATGAACACCCACTTGCTTTCAGATGAAAAGGTTGAGTCAAAGTGGTGTTAAGGAGGTGACAGATCCTATATTATAGCCAAGAACCCCCAGAACTAAACAAATACAGTGGTTTTTCTTTCCTCTCAGCAATATGATTGTTATTTACCTGGTGCGGGAAACAGGGTGAGAATGGGAGGAAGGGACATGCTCTAAGATGCATAATGGTTTAGGTAACATATGTAATTCAGTCAGCTGATTTGTCTGTCTGTGTTTTGTTCTGTTTTGTTTCCAATTTGCTTTAGTAGAGCTGGCCTGAGTTAGAGTGGTGAGGTAGGAAAAGATAGTCTTTGGCACCCAAGGAAAATTCCACCTTTCTTCCTCACCCCTTCTTTTTTGGAATCTCCTGCCTCATTCCCTCATCCACACTTCACTCTGCACTACTCTCAAGTTCCAGGGGCTCCTCATGCTAACTGAGGCTCCTTAGCCAGAGCAGTACTCCCACAGCTACAGCTTCTCTGAACTCTTCTTTAGCAGCAGTTTACAAAAGGCCTTTACAAGTACTCTGTTTGTTATTGCGCACAACCCTGTGGAAGAGTCAGCCAAAATATCATCATCACTAATTTACAGATGAGGAAGTAAAATGACTTGTTCTATAGTAAGTGACAGGTTTTGGTAAGGACCCAGGTCTTTTAACTCAGAGATAAAAGAGTCTCAGGGTTCCTTTAAGCAAATCACACTGGATACATGAAAGAGGATATATAAAATATAATTTATACAGAAATTTAGTAGCTATATAACAATGAGTACTTAACATGACACCTCTAAACTAACAACTACGAGTGATGTATCCTGTTTGTTAACATTTTCCAATTATACATTTGAAATAAAAAGTAGCAGTCACTTGGGAAATGCTTGGACTACGATGTCCTTTACCTAACAATATTTTTTTTTAATGTTGTAGTGGATGCTGTGGTATGCCACTCAGTGCCATATTCAATAGCCCATAAATCCTGATGTCTAATCATCCCGAATTGAAGCACACTCCTTTTCTCCCCCGCTTTTAGTACTGACAGCAGCTGACAGGTCTCAACTGCATCATTCTCTGGAAACTGCCCTCAGCTTATGAAAGCTGCCTTGCCCAAGATGATGGCTCACTCCCAGGGCCAACCTGCATCCAATCACTGGTGGATGGGAAATAAAGACCCAATTCCCTTTCCCCACGGTGGTAGGATTCTGAGGGGCTATCTAAAGTCACCCAGGGCATCTATGAGGATTGCATGAGGACTTGTGACTATTTTGCATTTCAATTCCTCCCTCTGCCTAATCCTACTTCTTTCCTTCTCCCACGGGTTATTCAAACAAATCTCCTTGAAATACTTTTCTACAGTTTAGGACAGCTAACTACTAAATTGCATTGTGTTTTAGCAAAAGATCCATAGGAGGTAACCTATAAGTGCTTTTTGTATTGACTATTTTATTTATGAGCCTGGAATTAAGGCTTTATATGGGATGATGTGTAACAGTTATTTTTGCAGAAACAATCTAAATTTGTAATCATGAATGCAGAGTTCACCTGTTTCTCAGACTGTGGTAACTATATAAATTAGGATTCCACCATGCCCCCAACATGTAAAGTTGGGAGGGACAACATAAGAAGGAATAGGAAATGTGGGAAGTCATGCACTAACTATAAGCAGTTTTCTTGTACTGTCAGGGGGTAGGCTGAGGGGCTCATCAACTAAAGATTAAGTTGTATTTAAACCCATTGTCAACTGCTCACATGGCCAAAAAATTACTTTTAGGCTAATTTCTCTTAATCTCTAAAAGGCATATTTTATTCATTTTTTATGAGTTTGATAAATCAGGCTATATTGATCATTTCATTACTGCTCATTATAACTCCCTAGTTCCCGAAAATAGATGGTTGATTGATTGATAGATAATAAGTAGATGATAGATAGATAGATAGATAGACAGACAGACAGACAGACAGATAGATGGATGTAAGATAAAAGCAGAAGCTGGTATTTAAAGTCTCCAAGGAAATACAGAGTTTTCATAGTATTTCATAGCAGCCCTACAGTCCTTCCTCTTTGGCCCACCCATATTGGGAGTTTCTACAGCCAGGAACTTCCTATGAGGAATAGGAGGAGAGAAGGAATAGGAAGAGAGAAATCCTGTCATTCAGAGAAGACATGAAAGATAGTATCTGCCACTTCGACTGACATTTTACTTTACCAGCCCTTAGTAGAATCTCAAAGGTCCCTGGGACACTTTGTTGCTGAGGAGGGATTTTCTTAGGTTAGGGATTTCCCCAAGAGTCTCTGCAAGTTTCTCTCTCCATAGTTGTTGAGAGCCACTATCTCACTGCCCAAATGGTAATGGATTTTGTTGATCATTGGATTTGCGATGCTACAGGCATTAATGGCAACATGAGTAATGGAATTTTTCTGCATTTTTCTTTCAAGTGGAGTGTTCCATCCCCACCCTCCAAAACAAACAAAATCAACATAATTTCCAGTATTCTAGAATAAGTAAACATTCGATCCAAACTACTGTTAACTGCTATGATTAATTTCTAAAAGATTTTTACTGTGAGTTGATCTTATTTTAAAAGTAAAAGCGAAGTGTATTGGAGGAGCATATCTGACTTTACATCCTGGGTTTACTGTTACTGTCAATGTGATCTTGAGGAGTTTACTTAGGTGTCTTTATCAGGAAAGTGGGGATTATAATGTCATTGTAGTTTTTATAAAGAACAAAAGTACTGTTTGAGAAACATGTAATTTATGTGCGTAATGAATGATAACCATTTTTATAGTTTTATTCATTCCAAATGCTCACTACAAAAATCTAGGTTTTCTTTAAAGTTTCATTTAATTTCTTTGTGCCTAAGTCTCTTTATAATACACTACTGCTGGACTAGTTGAATTCCAAGGTTGCTTTCCATTCTTTCTTTTTTTTTTTTCTTTTTTTTTATTATTATATTTTAAGTTCTAGGGTACATGTGCATAACGTGAAGGTTTGTTATATATGTATACTTGTGCCATGTTGATGTGCTGCACCCATCAACTCGTCAGCACCCATCAACTCGTCATTTACATCAGGTATAACTCCCAATGCAATCCCTCCCCCCTACCCCCTCCCCATGATAGGCCCCGGTGTATGATGTTCCCCTTCCTGAGTCCAAGTGATCTCATTGTTCAGTTCCCACCTACGAGTGAGAACATGTGGTATTTGGTTTTCTGTTCTTGCGATAGTTTGCTGAGAATAATGGTTTCCAGCTGCATCCATGTCCCTACAAAGGACAAAAACTCATCCTTCTTGATGGCTGCATAGTATTCCATGATGTATATGTGCCACATTTTCTTAATCCAGTCTGTCACTGATGGACATTTGGGTTGATTCCAAGTCTTTGCTATTGTGATTAGTGCCGCAATAAACATACGTGTGCATGTGTCTTTATAGCAGCACGATTTATAATCCTTTGGGTATATACCCAGTAATGGGATGGCTGGGTCATATGGTACTTCTAGTTCTAGATCCTTGAGGAATCGCCATACTGTTTTCCATAATGGTTGAACTAGTTTACAATCCCACCAACAGTGTAAAAGTGTTCCTATTTCTCCACATCCTCTCCAGCACCTGTTGTTTCCTGACTTTTTAATGATTGCCATTCTAACTGGTGTGAGATGGTATCTCATTGTGGTTTTGATTTGCATTTCTCTGATGGCCAGTGATGATGAGCATTTTTTCATGTGTCTGTTGGCTGTATGCATGTCTTCTTTTGAGAAATATCTGTTTATGTCTCTTGCCCACTTTTTGATGGGGTTGTTTGTTTTTTTCTTGTAAATTTGAGTTCTTTGTAGGTTCTGGATATTAGCCCTTTGTCAGATGAGTAGACTGCAAAAATTTTCTCCCATTCTGTAGGTCACCTGTTCACTCTGATGGTGGTTTCTTTTGCTGTGCAGAAGCTCTTTAGTTTAATTAGAACCCATTTGTCCATTTTGGCTTTTGTTGCTGGTGCTTTTGGTGTTTTAGACATGAAGTCCTTGCCCATGCCTATGTCCTGAATGGTATTACCTAGGTTTTCTTCTAGGGTTTTTATGGTATTAGGTCTAACATTTAAGTCTCTAATCCATCTTGAATTAATTTTTGTATAAGGAGTAAGTAAAGGAACCAGTTCCACCTTTCTACTTATGGCTAGCCAATTTTCCCAGCACCATTTATTAAATAGGGAATCCTTTCCCCATTTCTTGTTTTTCTCAGGTTTGTCAAAGACCAGATGACTGTAGATGTGTGGTATTATTTCTGAGGCCTCTGTTCTGTTCCATTGGTCTATATCTCTGTTTTGGTACCAGTACCATGCTGTTTTGGTTACTGTAGCCTTGTAGTATAGTTTGAAGTCAGGTAGCGTGAGGCCTCCAGCTTTGTTCTTTTGACTTAGGATTGTCTTGGAGATGCAGGCTGTTTTTTGGTTCCATATGAACTTTAAAGCAGTTTTTTTCCAATTCTGTGAAGAAACTCATTGGTAGCTTGATGGGGATGGCATTGAATCTATAAATTACCTTGGGCAGTATGGCCATTTTCACGATATTGATTCTTCCTATCCATGAGCATGGTGTGTTCTTCCATTTATTTGTGTCCTCTTTGATTTCACTGAGCAGTGGTTTGTAGTTCTCCTTGAAGAAGTCCTTTACATCCCTTGTAAGTTGGATTCCAAGGTATTTTATTCTCTTTGAAGCAATTGTGAATGGAAGTTCATTCATGATTTGGCTCTCTGTTTGTCTGTTACTGGTGTATAAGAATGCTTGTGATTTTTGCATATTAATTTTGTATTCTGAGAGTTTGCTGAAGTTTCTTATCAGCTTAAGGAGATTTTGGGCTGAGACAATGGGGTTTTCTAAATACAATCATGTCATCTGCAAACAGAGACAATTTGACTTCTTCTTTTCTTAACTGAATACCCTTTATTTCTTTCTCTTGCCTGATGGCCCTAGCCAGAACTTCCAACACTATGTTGAATAGAAGTTGTGAGAGAGGGCATCCCTGTCTTGTGCCAGTTTTCAAAGGGAATTTTTCCAGTTTTTGCCCATTCAGTATGATATTGGCTGTGGGTTTGTCATAAATAGCTCTTATGATTTTGAGATACGTTCCATCAATACAGAATTTATTGAGAGTTTTTAGCATGAAGGGCTGTTGAATTTTGTCAAAGGCATTTTCTGCATCTATTGAGATAATCATGTGGTTTTTGTCTTTGGTTCTGTTTATATGTGGATTACGTTTATTGATTTGCGTATGTTGAACCAGCCTTGCATCCCAAGGATGAAGCCCACTTGATCATGGTGGATAAGCTTTTTGATGTGCTGCTGGATCCGGTTTGCCAGTATTATATTGAGGACTTTTGCATCGATGTTCATCAGGGATATTGGTCTAAAGTTCTCTTTTTTTGTTGTGTCTCTGCCAGGCTTTGGTATGAGGATGATGTTGGCCTCATAAAATGAGTTAGGGAGGATTCCCTCTTTTTCTATTGATTGCAATAGTTTCAGAAGGAATGGTACCAGCTCCTCCTTGTACCTCTGGTAGAATTCAGCTGTGAATCCATCTGGTCCTGGACTTTTTTTGGTTGGTAGGCTATTAATTATTGCCTCAATTTCAGAGCCTGCTATTGGTCTATTCAGTAATTCCGCTTCTTCCTGGTTTAGTCTTGGGAGAGTGTAAGTGTCCGGGAAATTAACCATTTCTTCTAGATTTTCTAGTTTATTTGCGTAGAGGTGTTTATAGTATTCTCTGATGGTAGTTTGTATTTCTGTGGGGTTGGTGGTGATATCCCCTTTATCATTTTTTATTGCATCTATTTGATTCTTCTCTCTTTTCTTCTTTATTAGTCTTGCTAGCAGTCTATCAATTTTGTTGATCTTTTCAAAAAACCAACTCCTGGATTCATTGTTTTTTTGGAGGTTCTTTGTGTCTCTATCTCCTTCAGTTCTGTTCTGATCTTAGTTATTTCTTGCCTTCTGCTAGCTTTTGAATGTGTTTGCTCTTGCTTCTCTAGTTCTTTTAATTGTGATGTTAGAGTGTCAATTTTAGATCTTTCCAGCTTTCTCTTGTGGGCATTTAGTGCTATAAATTTCCCTCTACACACTGCTTTAAATGTATCCCAGAGATTCTGGTATGTTGTATCTGTGTTCTCATTGGTTTCAAAGAACATCTTTATTTCTGCCTTCGTTTCATTATGTACCCAGTAGTCATTCAGGAGCAGGTTATTCAGTTTCCATGTAGTTGAGCAGTTTTGATTGAGTTTCTTAGTCCTGAGTTCTAGTTTGATTGCACTGTGGTCTGAGAGACTGGTTGTTATAATTTCTGTTCTTGTACATTTGCTGAGGAGTGCTTTACTTCCAATTATGTGGTCAATTTTGGAATAAGTGTGATGTGGTGCTGAGTAGAATGTATATTCTGTTGATTTGGGGTGGAGAGTTCTGTAGATGTCTATTAGGTCTGCTTGCTGCAGAGATGAGTTCAATTCCTGGATATCCTTGTTAACTTTCTGTCTCATTGATCTGTCTAATGTTGACAGTGGGGTGTTGAAGTCTCCCATTATTATTGTATGGGAGTCTAAGTCTCTTTGTAAGTCTCTAAGGACTTGCTTGATGAATCTGGGTGCTCCTGTATTGTGTGCATATATATTTAGGATAGTTAGCTCTTCCTGTTGAATTGATCCTTTTACCATTATGTAATGGCCTTCTTTGTCTCTTTTGATCTTTGATGGTGTAAAGTCCGTTTTATCAGAGACTAGGATTGCAACCCCTGCCTTTTTTTGTTCTCCATTTGCTTGGTAGATCTTCCTCCATCCCTTTATTTTCAGTCTATGTATGTCTCTGCATGTGAGATGGGTCTCCTGAATACAGCAAACTGATGGGTCTTGACTCTTTATCCAGTTTGCCAGTCTGTGTCTTTTAATTGGAGCATTTAGTCCATTTACATTTAAGGTTAATATTGTTATGTGTGAACTTGATCCTGCCATTATGATATTAACTGGTTATTTTGCTCGTTAGTTAATGTAGTTTCTTCCTAGCCTCGATGGTCTTTACATTTTGGCATGTTTTTGCAATGGCTGGTACCGGTTGTTCCTTTCCATGTTTAGTGCTTCCTTCAGGATCTCTTGTAAGGCAGGCCTTGTGGTGACAAAATCTCTAAGCATTTGCTTATCTGTAAAGGATTTTATTTCTCCTTCACTTATGAAACTTAGTTTGGCTGGATATGAAATTCTGGGTTAAAAATTCTTTTCCTTAAGAATGTTGAATATTGGCCCCCACTCTCTTCTGGCTTGTAGAGTTTCTGCCGAGAGATCTGCTGTTAGTCTGATGTGCTTCCTTTTGTGGGTAACCTGACCTTTCTCTCTCGCTGCCCTTAAGATTTTTTCCTTCATTTCAACTTTGGTGAATCTGGCAATTATGTGTCTTGGAGTTGCTCTTCTCGAGGAGTAGCTTTGTGGTGTTTTCTGTATTTCCTGAATTTCAATGTTGGCCTGCCCTACTAGGTTGGGGAAATTCTCCTGGATGATATCCTGCAGAGTGTTTTCCAACTTGGTTCCATTTTCCCCCTCACTTTCAGGCACCCCAATCAGACGTAGATTTGGTCTTTTTACATAATCCCATACTTCTTGCAGGCTTTGTTCATTTCTTTTTCTTCTTTTTCCTTTAGGTTTCTCTTCTTGCTTCATTTCATTCATTTGATCCTCAATCGCTGATACTCTTTCTTCCAGTTGATCAAGTCGGTTACTGAAGCTTGTGCATTTGTCATGTATTTCTCGTGTCATGGTTTTCATCTCTGTCCATTCGTTTATGGCCTTGTCTGCATTAATTATTCTAGTTATCCATTCTTCCACTCTTTTTTCAAGATTTTTAGTTTATTTGTGCTGGGTACATAATTCCTCCTTTAGCTCTGAGAAGTTTGATGGACTGAAGCCTTCTTCTCTCAGCTTGCCAAAGTCATTCTTTGTCCAGCTTTGATCCATTGCTGGTGATGAGCTGCATTCCTTTGGAGGGGGAGACGCGCTCTTATTTTTTGAATTTCCAGCTTTTCTGCCCTGCCTCTTCCCCATCTTTGTGGTTTTATCTGCCTTTGGTCTTTGATGATGGTGACGTACTGATGGGGTTTTGGTGTGGGTGTCCTTCCTGTTTGTTAGTTTTCCTTCTAACAGTCAGGACCCTCAGCTGTAGGTCTGCTGGAGATTGCTTGAGGTCCACTCCAGACACTGTTTGCCTGGGTATCAGCAGCGGAGGCTGCAGAAGATAGAATATTGCTGAACAGCGAGTGTACCTGTCTGATTCTTGCTTTGGAAGCTTCCTCTCAGGGGTGTACTCCACCGTGTGAGGTGTGGGGTGTTGGTCTGCCCCTAGTGGGGGATGTCTCCCAGTTAGGCTACTCAGAGGTCTGGGACCCACTTGAGCAGGCAGTCTGTCTGTTCTCAGACTCAACCTCCGTGTTGGGAGATCCACTGCTCTCTTCAAAGCTGTCAGACAGAGTCATTTGCGTCTGCAGAGGTTTCAGCTGCTTTTTTGTTGTTGTTGTTTTTGTTGTTTAGCTGTGCCCTGTCCCCAGAGGTGGAGTCTACAGAGACAGGCAGGACTCCTTGAGCTGCTGTGGGCTCCACCCAGTTCGAGCTTCCCAGCCACTTTTGTTTATCTACTTAAGCCTCAGCCATAGTGGACACCCCTCCCCCAGCCTCGCTGCTGCCTTGCCGTGAGATCACAGACTGCTGTGCTAGCAATGAGGGAGGCTCCATGGGCATGGGTCCCTCCCGGCCAGGTGTGGGATGTAATCTCCTGGTGTGCCCGTTTGCTAAGATCCTTGGTAGAGCACAGTATTGGGGTGGGAGTTACCCGATTTTCCAGGTCTTGTGTGTCTCAGTTTCCCTGGCTAGGAAAAGGATTCCCTTCCCCCTTGCGCTTCCCAGGTGAGGCGATGCCTCCCCCTGCTTCAGCTCTTGCTGGTCGGGCTGCAGCAGCTGACCAGCACTGACTGTCCCGCACTCCCTAGTGAGATGAACCCAGTACCTCAGTCGAAAATGCAGAAATCACCTGTCTTCTGTGTGGCTCGCACTGGGAGTTGGAGACGAGTTGTTCCTATTAGGCCATCTTGCTCTGCCCCCTCCTCCATTCTAACTTTCTATGGTCTAATTGCAACACATGAACAGAGCAGATAAAGAAGCTATTATTTTTATACAGAACTTTAACAAATCTATTTTGATAGGAAATTAGGTGAATGAGACAGACCACCACCTCTCCTAGCACTTTGATTAATTTATAACCAAATGTTGCTGTTTGAGTTTTACAGAAGTAATATGAACATTAAAGATTTTTAAATATAAAGTTCCATTTTTAACCACAAATGTCATCACAACTCTTATCTTAAAAATGGAGTTATTCTAATTAATGAGTTCTTTGGGTTGTTGTGAAGATTCAACTTTTAAGTAAATGTAAATAATTAAGCATAGTGCCTAGCACATAAGAGCACATCAAAAGCAGCTATTAGTATTAACTATTATAGCAAAAGCATTTCCAAACATTCTCTCCACCATCGCTCCTAATCTTTGCATGAATGACTCATTCATTCATTAATTCATTCAGCAAATACCTGTTGAACACCATAGGTCATCTCCTCCCAAAACCATTTTCTGATTACTTAGTCTAGGCCACACCTCCTCATCCAACACCACCACACTGTCACTCCTTCATATCACTATGCTTCATTTGATCCAAAAATGCTTATCACCACCTGCAACAATCTTGTTCATTTATTTGTTTACTCACTTATTTTCTGCTACCACCCATGCACCCCACTCCTACCCTACAGAACATACATTCCTTAAAGGTGGGAATCCTGTCTTCTCATTTGCTAATTCTCATTCCCTGCACATTTCCTGGCTATACACATTTGGCACTCACATAAATCGATCTGACTTTAACAGCAAAAAATCCATATAAAAAGTAATTGAACAATTCACTCATTTTTCTTTGTCAGTTATTTTGATATGTGGAATTTATGGGGAAAAAAGCTAAAAGAATTGAGGTCATTTAATTTACAGAAGAGAAATAAACGTTTTTAGTGGACTTTAATAGTCTGGAAGCCTGGGTTCTAATACTATGAGACCCCGTGCAGGTCCTCTCAAACCATGTCCTTCTCTATAAAATGGGAAGGATGATAGCCACTAGGACAGACGCATTCATAAAGCTGACATATGGCAAAGCACAAATATAGTTAGCATTAGTGTAAGACCCTATTCTTTAAAACACACTTTGACATTTATTTGTCCAAATGAGTCTTACAAAAGTGACTCTCTGAAGTACAGAAGTAAAAGAGTTATTTTCTTTTTCTATTTTACAGAAGAAGACACTGATTGTAGAGAGTTCTGACATCCCTAAGAAGCAAGGAAGAGAAAGAAAGAGGACAGGAGAAAGAGAAGGGTAAACCAGCATATGTGCAAGATGTTATTGTTCATCACACTCTTTCACCTCATCTCCTATGATCCTCTAGGACACTCTCATTCCCGTTTTATAGATGAGAAAACCACAGTTCAGACAGTTTAAGGTAATGACTGACCCACAGGTAGACTACTGGTATGTGAAGATAACAGGGTATGACATCAGTTCCTCCAACTTGCAATCCCATACTCTCTGTTTTTACCATGTGGCTTCCAAGAAATGATCAAGGGCAAGATATCTAAAAAAAGATAAACATGGTACAAAAATAAAACTAAAAATCACTTAATCATTTTTAAACAAAGAAAGTCATCAACTCTTTCTTTTTTTTTTTCCATTTTTAGCTGAGCTCCAGAGGAAAATCACATGGAATAACATGAGGATTGGCTATGAGGAAGAATTCAACAACACATAGTGTTTTAGCCACTGATAATGTTATAAAGGACACCTTTGGAAAACAATTTTAAGATGTGGTTAAACCCTGACATCAAACCATTCATCATTCCAAGAGGATTTAAATGAGAGTCTGTATGACCAAAGAGGTATAGGTATCAGTTGAGGATTCCTAGTGTAAGAATTAAAGAAAGAGGAAAGAAACATGAAAAGCAGCTGGACAGTCAAGACAGATTTATTTTAGAGAAAACAAACCTGAGAGGTGCCTTCTGACCAAGTTAGGTCACAGCCACACTCTCTTACAGACTCAGAGTTTTTAAGGATTCAGGGTGGGAGAGTTTATCAGAGGCTTAGACTGCTTCTGTGTCTCTTTGTTGTGCTTATCTGGGAGGGAGAGTTGTGTGTCTGTTCCCATACATCTTTCTGCAGCTGCAGGCAGAAAGCAGCTAAAAGCAGACTCCCCTGAGTCTCAGGGGAGTCTGCTTTTAGCTTATCTATCTTAGTGCACCTGAAGGGAAAGGAATGTGCTTATTAAGGCCCACTGTTTTACTGGGGCTCATTGCATGAGGGTGAAGTTTGGCAGTTACCCAAGAGACTTTCCCCCCACCTCCCTCTGTGCCTGAGCTGTCTTGTCTGTGTTTTCCTGTCTGCTCTTTCTGGCTGCTCTTTCTGTAGTTAGAAGAGGTTTCCTTGAAATGCATGAGGCTAAAAAGGGAGCTGGAATTTAAAGTGGCGGTGTTTGTCCGAGATGACGGTGCTCCTGTTCTATCACCTAGTTTATGTGATCCTTGATCTTTATAAAATGGAATTATCTTTTTAAATTATAAAAATGTTTTTATACATTTTTTTAAATTCAGAAGTTAATAACGTAAAAACCATCCCACAAACTCCCTTCATAAACCTCTCCCCAGAGATAATCATCATTAACAACTTGATATAGAGCCTTCTACACTGTCTGTGTAAGCATACATAACTAAATATTTTATTATTCTCTACATATGATTATGTCATTACTCTAAATGTGATTATTCTCTACATACTGTTCTCTAACCATTTTTTCTACTCTACATGACAGACAAGATTCCAGGTCAATAATATATAAGTCATCCTTTTACTTTTCAATGACTACACAGTGAAAATATCATAATTATTTTTATTCTTTAAGAATTTAATGCAACAGCATTTTCAGAAGAAAGATATATTGCTTCACCAATATCTTTTTATTCTCCTGTCCAGTTTTAACTGCCCACACAGTTTTCATTATTTCTGCTATAAAGGTGTGAAGACAGTTATTTATTTCTTTCTCAGAAGCTCTGGTCACTTGGTCCACTAATTCTGTGTATGTAAAAAAACCATTGACATAAATAAGTATTCATTTCTAGAATAAAAAATCTCCAAGTAAAGGTTATGGTATCTTTTGTTTCCATAGCACTTGTGAAAAATAAAACATTTATTGCACAATATTCAAAATAAATATCCCATGGCCAGAGAAGTGACCACAGTCTCACATCATGGCAGTGCTAAGAGTTCTTATAAACTAGGTAGAATAATTTGGATTTCATCTTGAAGGCAAGGGGACTGGGTTGGGCATGGATGCACTTCTTCACTGGGGGATAGAGAAATGACATAAGCAAATCTCACTGGCTAAAGGGAATAGTTTAGAAAGGAGAAAATCCAGGATAAGGAGAACAATTGCTCATGAGGGAAAAGTCCTTTAGGTGTTCAGCACTCTTGAGGCAAAATGATTCTGGGCCTTAATATAATCACTGCTGATAGAAGCACAACTACAAACTCTGCTCTTTCCTTCTAAAATGTTACTTACTCTCAATAATTGCCAAAGAAACCAACCTCCACTTCCAAGATGGCTTAATTACATGGCTGTTGGCTGGAGGCCTCAATCCCTCACTTTATGGACCTCTCTCTCCACAGGACTGTAAGTGCCCTCATGGCATGGAAGCTGGCTTCCCTCAGAGCAAGCAATCTAGGAGAGAGGACAAAGAGGAAGCCACACACCTTATAACCTAGTGTCAGAAGCCACACATTGTCACTTCCACCATATTATTTTCATTAGAAGTAAGTCATTTAGTCCATCTCACAGTCCAGGGGAGAGGAAGTAAATGCTGTCTCTTGAAGAGAAGAGTATTAAAGAATTTTTGGACATTTTGTAAAATCACCACAGGGGTCTAGTTGCAAACCCAGATTGATGCACTTAAGAGCCAGAGGCTGAGGAACCGCAGGCCATCATTCCCTAGGAATTCACAAAAATGAACAGGAATTTTCAGACTTCCATAGGCCATAGAATTGGGAAGATTCCATTTAATTTATCCAGACACCTAAGAAGCAGGGAGACCAGATGATATTTCAGTTATACTATTCCATATGTTATGAAACATGCCAAAAGGGCATGAGATCTACAATTTCCAAAAACAGTCATGATTTTGGAAAAAATCTTTCCTGTTAGTTTCCACAAATTACAAGAACACTCTAAGTTTTTCAGTATTTCCATGTAACCCGAGTTTTAATTCCTACCAAGAAAATCTAGCACCTAAAATAATATTCAGGGAATGTATTCAACTCTTTCTGGGCAGGATGAAACATGCTTACGTGGAAGAGATGAACCTTCAAATGAACTTTTAAGCACCTGGATCCCCTTTTCTGTTCAAGCATTTGTGAAAGGCAGGCTTGGCCCATGTATAATTGTTTGCCTGAAATTAGACTGAGAAATTACATGATTCAACCAGTTTCTTGAACCAGTTGGACAATGTAGAGATCAAGTAGGGATCAAGTATCCCACTGCCTCCCCAACTTAAAACCTCTACATTAATTCATTTACCTTTGGTATTAGTCCATTTTTATACTTCTATAAAGATACTACCCCGAGACTGGATAATTTATTTTAAAAAAAAAAAGGAAATTTAATTGACTCACAGTTTCACATGGCTGAGGAGGCCTCAGGAAACTTACAGTCATGGTGGAAGGGAAGGCAGGCACCTTCTTCACAAGGTGGCAGGAGAGAATGTGAGCATGTGAAGGAGGAACTGTTAAACACTCATAAAACCATTAGATCTCCTGAGTGAGTACTCACTATCATGAGAATAGCATGGGGGAAACTGCCCCCATGATCCAATCACCTCCCTTCCTCCCTCCACACGTGGGGATTAAAGGCCCCTCCCTCAACACGTGGGAATTACAATTCAAGATTAGATTTGGGTGGGGCCAGAGAGCCAAACCACACCACCGTTCCCTAGATGAAATCTTACATGGATGTCATAGCTTTTCTAATCACTCTCAGATAATAAAATATATTAATCTACTCCAACATGAACATATTTTTCCATTTTAACATCTCATCTCTGAAATCCAAATCTCGGTGGCATCTTATAATCATAATTGGAAGGAGATTTTTTCCCTTTCTTAGTGGCATATAAAAATAATGAAGCATCTTAGAATCAATAGCATCTTAGACTCGATGAGATTTAGTAATGTCTTTTTCTAAGTATTAAAAATTCTAATCAAGTATAGTAACTAAAACTCTATTCTCATCAACTTTAAAACTTCCCCCTTCTCTGAACTCTGACCTACTTCAGGTCTGGAAGCCTGTAATGAGAAAATATGGGGGTGATCATATTCATCTCTAGCTCTTATTCCACCTTCTCCTTCACTCTCTGGCAGATACTCTGGAGCCCTTTAGGGACTGGAGTGAGATGGGTGGGAAGAGGCATGGGTAAGTAAAGGTAATATTTCACCATACGGTTATAGTCTAGTGTAGGTATTCTCTCTGCAAAGAATATTCCAAATATCAGTTGTTTCTTTTCTGGAGTGGTTTTGTGGCTTTTTCACAGATGACCTCCATCACTAGGGAACACTTCCTACACTTCCTACACTTGCCTACACTTCTTTTCACATACATTATGCCTCCTCCAGATGGCCACTTACACATTCCCTTTACCCACTGGTTTCTTGTGGCCCAACCATCTACAGGGCTCAGTCCTCTTTTGTGAAGTCTCATTCAAGAGAACTCAATGTGACTTCCTCCTGTGGGGTCTCATAAGCTCAAAGGAAATTCAGGCTTCCTTGTCAGGCCAGATGCTAGAAATCATGATGGATTCCAACTTCCCTCACTGTGCTCCAAGTCAGTAGAGCTCAGGCCTCAAACTCTCACCTCTAGATTTTGCAGCTTTGAGTCAGATACTAGTCCCTGCACCCCTCTAACTCCAGGAAACACACAACAAATTATCCAAATGGTTCTCTTGAAGCATCATCCTCATTGACTCTGAGAATACTACTTATTAATTGCTTCTTGGAATGATCAGTTTTAGGCAACTTCATCTGTTTCAGGTTTTACCATAAAACTGTCAGATAGATACATTCACACATAAAATGCTTTATTTATTAAATCAATTCATTCTCTACTTCTTCCCAGAAATGCTGAGAAATTGCTTACAATAAAAAAAAAATAACAGTAAGGTAAGATACGACAATCTATTTATGCCAGGTGCTTTAAGTTATGTACTGTTGATATATTGAGAAAGACAAAATATTGCTAATGTACTATACTGGCCAAGAACGCAAAAATCTAAATCTAACCATGAAGAAATAGCAGTCAAACCCAAATTCAAACACGATGTACAGAACAACTAGCTTATATTCTTCAAATGTGTCAATGTCATGAATGACAAAGGCTGAGGAACTGTTACAGATTAAAGAAAATAACAGAAACATCAACTAAATACAGTGCATGATCCTGGAATGGATTCTGGTTTGGGAAAAAAGTTTTTCTATTAAGACAATTGGAAAATTGAAATATTAACTCTATATCAGATAATAGTGGCAAATCCATGTTAAATTTTCTGAATGTGATAATCATACTGTGGTCATTTAAAGAATGTCTTTTGTTCTCATGAAATACTGAAGTATTTAAAGTATTTAGGCACAAAGGGACATGATATACTAATATAAAACCCTCAAGTGGTTCAGAAAAAAATAGGTATATATACACACATACACACACACACACACACACACACACACACACACACCCATGAATCTGGATCTGGAAAGGGCATGCAGAATATGACAAAAAGGTAACACTTGGTTAATCTGAGCAAAATATATATCAGACTTCTTGCAATTCTTCTCTAAGTTTGAATTATTTCAAAATAAAAGTTTAAAAATTATCTCGGGATTTTTTTCAACCCTCAAAATTATGCACGATTATGCTCATAATACAGAAAAGGAAAGGTCCCTAATTACTAATAAGGTTGAGCACCTGTTCAGTGTTATTGGACTTTGAATAACCTCTTTAGTTAAATGCCTTGTTCTAGCCTCTTGCACATTTTGAATTGGGTTGTCTGTCTTTTTCTTATTTATTAAACAAATTCTTTATTCTAAATACAATCCCTTTGTTAGCAATATGTGTTGCAAATATCTCCTTCTACTCTGTGACTAGTCTTTAGCTCTTATAATGGTATCTTTTGATAAACAGAAGTTTTCAACTTGACTGCAGTCAACTTTATTAACTGTTCTCTTCCTTCTCTCTTCCTCCATCCCACCCCCTCTCTCTTTGTGTGTGTGTGTGTGTGTGTGTGTGTGTGTGTGTGTGTATGAGTGTGTGTGTGTTTTATTTAGACCTTTTTCCCTGTGTCAAGGTCTTAGAGACATTTTTCTATTTTGTCTTCTAGAATATTTATTCTTTCGTCTTTCACATGTAGATCTATAATCTACTTGGAACTGTTGTTTGTGTATGGTGGGAGATAATAATGTTTATTGTTTCATATGGAGACACAGCACTATTTTTTTTAAAAATCCTTTTATTTCTTGTTTCTCAAAGTTTTACAAAATGCATTGATTTTTATATTGACCTATATTAGTTATCTATTGCTGCTAAAACTACTCCAAAACTAAGTGACTTACAACAACAATAATTATTTTTTTATGTCAACATGTCTGTTGGTGAGTTACTCAGACAAGACATGGTGAGGGCAGCTTATCCCTGTTCCATGTTACCTGGGGGCTAAAAGAATCAAAGGCTAGGAAGGAATTATCTGAACGCCAGCCCATTCACATGTCTAGTTATTCATGCTGTCTAGCAGCTTAGAGCCTAGCTGGGACTGTGGGCTGACATATGGCGTTCTAATAAGACCTGGGTCTCAAAAGCAAGTATCCTGAGAGAGAGCTACGAAGAAGCTATATTGATGTTTATAAAATAGCCTCAAAAGTCACACAGCATCACTTCCACTGCATTCCAGTGACTGAGGCAATCGCCAAGGTCCACTTAGGTTCAAAAAGGACCATAGACTCCACTGCTCAATGGAGAAATATCAATGGTCACATGGTAGAACATCTTATGGAGTGGGGCACATATAGGTGTGAATTAAACTCTTTTATTCATTCTAATAATTTATCTATAGATTCTTTTAGATGTTCTACATATACACTCATAACCTTTGTAAAGAATGACCATTTATTTTCTCTTTTTAATAATCATGCCCTTCATTTACATTTTTAGTATTTATTTTCTCTTTTTAATCCTCATGCCTTTCATTTGCATTTTTTGTCTTATTACACTAGCTAGGACCTCCTATAAAATTTTGAACAGTAATGGCGATGGAGTCATCCTTATTTTATTGTTGATCTCAAAGGGAAACTAACATTTCACTATTAAGAATGATCTTTGCTATGTTTCTTTAACTATGTACTCTTTAACAAATTAAGAAAGATCCCTTTCTGAGTTTACTGAGATTTTTTTTAAGATCATGGATAGATACTGAATTTTATCAGAGATTTTTCTGGAACTATTGAGATAATTATATCATTTTTCTTTTTTAGTTGATTGATTTGAAAACCAATCAACTTGTATTTCCAAAATAAACATAACTTGGTGAGGATATAGTATCCCTTTTATATACAGCTGGATTTTGCTTGCTGATTTTTTAGGACTTATTGCTATACTTACAGGAAATGATTAGCTTGTGATTTTTTTCTTTTCCTTTTTTAATGTCCTTATTAGACTTTGCTACTAAGGTTATGCTAGCCGTATCAAATGAGTTGAGATTGTTCTCTTTTCCTATTCTCTCAGTTTATGTAAACCTGGCATTATTTCTTACTTAAATGTTTAGTAGGACTCACCACTGAAGCCATTTGGACCTCAAATTTTTTAATGAAAATATTTTTAATGATAGATTCAATTTCTCAGTGGTTACAGAATTATTCAGGTTTTCTATTTATTTTAGCATAAAATCTGGTATTTGTATTTTGTTAATAATTTATCCTTTTCATATAAATTTTTAATGTATTGATAAAAAAGAAGTGTTCATAATGTTCACATGAGATTTTAATGACTGTCAGTTCTGTACTGATGTCACCTTTTTTCTTCCAATATTGAAATTTGTGTTGTCCCTCTTTTTGTCTTTATCAGTCTCACCAAAATTTATTAATCACAGAAACATCTTTTGACTTTGTTGATCCTTTCTTTTGCTTTCTGTTTTGCCAGTTTCTGTTTCTTTATTATCTTCTTCTTTCTACTTTCTTTAGCTTAAATTTGTTGTTGTTCCTCTAAATTCTTGAGATAGATGACAAGTTTATTTACTTTGAGACTGTCTTCTTTTCTGCTGTATGTATTTAAGGGCAAAAAATGTCCTCTAAGCACTGCTTTAGCAGGGTCCCACATGTTTTGATATGTAGTATTTTCTTTATCATTTGTTTCAAAACATTTGTTAATTTCCATTGTGATTTTTAAATATTTGACCCAGGAGTACTCAGAAATATATTTCTTAATTTACAACCATACAGGGATTTTTCAACTTAACATTTTGCAATTGATTTTTTGCTTTAATTGCACTGTCATTATAAAACATCTTATTATTTTAATCCTTGAGTCTTGCTTCAGGGACCAAAATATAGTCAATTCTTAAAAGTGTAGGATTGGGGGGCAGAGCAAGATGGCTGAATAGGAACAGCTCCAGTCTCCAACTCCCAGCGCGAGCGACACAGAAGACAGGTGATTTCTGCATTTTCGACTGAGGTACTGGGTTCATCTCACTAGGGAGTGCCGGATAATCGGTGCTGGTCAGCTGCTGCAGCCCGACCAGCGAGAGCTGAAGCAGGGTGAGGCATCGCCTCACCTGGGAAGCGCAAGGGGGAAGGGAATCCCTTTTCCTAGCCAGGGGAACTGAGACACACAACACCTGGAAAATTGGGTAACTCCCACCCCAATACTGAGCTTTAAGCAAACAGGCACACCAGGAGATTATATCCCACACCTGGCCGGGAGGGTCCCACGCCAACGGAGCCTCCCTCATTGCTAGCACAGCAGTCTGTGATCTCGCGGCAAGGCAGCAGCGAGGCTGGGGGAGGGGCGCCCACCATTGCTGAGGCTTAAGTAGGTAAACAAAGCTGCTGGGAAGCTGGAACTGGGTGGAGCTCACAGCAGCTCAAGGAAACCTGCCTGTCTCTGTAGACTCCACCTCTGGGGACAGGGCACGGTAAACAATAACAAAAGCAGCAGAAACCTCTGCAGATGCAAACGACTCGGTCTGACAGCTTTGAAGAGAGCAGTGGATCTCCCAACACGGAGGTTGAGATCTGAAAAGGGACAGACTGCCTGCTCAAGTGGGTCCCTGACCCCTAAGTAGCCTAACTGGGAGACATCCCCCACTAGGGGCAGTCTGACACCCCACACCTCACAGGGTGGAGTACACCCCTGAGAGGAAGTTTCCAAAGCAAGAATCAGACAGGTACACTCGCTGTTCAGCAATATTCTATCTTCTGCAGCCTCTGCTGCTGATACCCAGGCAAACAGGGTCTGGAGTGGACCTCAATCAATCTCCAGCAGACCTACAGCTGAGGGTCCTGACTGTTAGAAGGAAAACTATCAAACAGGAAGGACACCTACACCAAAACCCCATCAGTACATCACCATCATCAAAGACCAGAGGCAGATAAAACCACAAAGATGGGGAAAAAGCAGGGCAGAAAAGCTGGAAATTCAAAAAATAAGAGCACATCTCCCCCGGCAAAGGAGCGCAGCTCATCGACAGCAACGGATCAAAACTGGATGGAGAATGACTTTGACGAGATGAGAGAAGAAGGCTTCAGTCCATCAAACTTCTCAGAGCTAAAGAAGGACTTACGTACCCAGAGCAAATACACTAAAAATCTTGAAAAAAAAGTGGAAGAATTGATGGCTAGAGTAATTAATGCAGAGAAGCTCATAAACGAAATGAAAGAGATGAAAACCATGACACGAGAAATACGTGACAAATGCACAAGCTTCAGTAACCGACTCGATCAACTGGAAGAAGGAGTATCAGCGACTGAGGATCAAATAAATGAAATGAAGCGAGAAGAGAAACCAAAAGAAAAAAGAAGAAAAAGAAATGAACAAAACCTGCAAGAGGTATGGGATTATGTAAAAATACCAAATCTACATCTGATTGGGGTGCCTGAAAGTGAGGGGGAAAATGGAACCAAGTTGGAAAACACTCTTCAGGATATCATCCAGGAGAACTTCCCCAACCTAGTAGGGCAGGCCAACATTCACATCCAGGAAATACAGAGAATGCCACAAAGCTACTCCTCGAGAAGAGCAACTCCAAGACACATAATTGCCAGATTCACCAAAGTTGAAATGAAGGAAAAAATCTTAAGGGCAGCCAGAGAGAAAGGTGGGGTTACCCACAAAGGGAAGCCCATCAGACTAACAGCAGATCTCTCGGCAGAAACTCTCCAAGCCAGAAGAGAGTGGGGGCCAATATTCAACATTCTTAAAGAAAAGAATTTTAAACCCAGAATTTCATATCCAGCCAAACTAAGTTTCATAAGTGAAGGAGAAATAAAATCCTTTACAGATAAGCAAATGCTTAGAGATTTTGTCACCGCTAGGCCTGCCTTACAAGAGACCCTGAAGGAAGCACTAAACATGGAAACGAACAACCGGTACCAGCCATTGCAAAAACATGCCAAAATGTAAAGACCATCGAGGCTAGGAAGAAACTGCATCAACTAACAAGCAAAATAACCAGTTAATATCATAATGGCAGGATCAAGTTCACACATAACAATATTAACCTTAAATGTAAATGGACTAAATGCTCCAATTAAAAGACACATGCTGGCAAACTGGATAAAGAGTCAAGACCCATCAGTTTGCTGTATTCGGGAGACCCATCTCACATGCAGAGACACACATACGCTCAAAATAAAGGGATGGAGGAAGATTTACCAAGCAAATGGAGAACAAAAAAAAATCAGGGGTTGCAATACTAGTCTCTGATAAAACAGACTTAAAACCATCAAAGATCAAAAGAGACAAAAAAAGGCCATTACATAATGGTAAAGGGATCAATTCAACAGGAAGAGCTAACTATCCTAAATATATATGCACACAATACAGGAGCACCCAGATTCATCAAGCAAGTCCTTAGAGGCTTACAAAGAGACTTAGACTCCCATACAATAATAATGGGAGACTTCAACATTCCACTGTCAACATTAGAAAGATCAATGAGACAGAAAGTTAACAAGGATATCCAGGAATTGAACACATCTCTGCAGCAAGCAGACCTAATAGACATCTATAGAATCTCCACCCCAAATTAACAGAATATACATTCTTCTCAGCACCACATCGTACTTACTCCAAAACTGACCACATAATTGGAAGTAAAGCACTCCTCAGCAAATGTACAAGAACAGAAATTATAACAAACTGTCTCTCAGACCACAGTGCAATCAAACTAGAACTCAGGACTAAGAAACTCAATCAAAACCGCTGAACTACATGGACTGAACAACTTGCTCCTGAATGACTACTGGGTACATAACGAAATGAAGGCAGAAATAAAGATGTTCTTTGAAACCAATGAGAACAAAGATACAACATACCAGAATCTCTGGGACACATTTAAAGCAGTGTGTAGAGGGAAATTTATAGCACTAAATGCCCACAAGAGAAAGCTGGAAAGATCTAAAATTGACACTCTAACATCGCAATTAAAAGAACTAGAGAAGCAAGAGCAAACACATTCAAAAGCTGGCAGAAGGCAAGAAATAACTAAGATAAGAACAGAACTGAAGGAGATAGAGACACAAAAAAACCCTCCAAAAAATCAATGAATCCAGGAGTTGGCTTTTTGAAAAGATCAACAAAATTGACAGACCGTTAGCAAGACTAATAAACAAGAAAAGAGAGAAGAATCAAATCGACGCAATTAAAAATGATAAAGGGGATATCACCACCGACCCCTCAGAAATACAAACTACCATCAGAGAATACTATAAACACCTCTACGCAAATAAACTAGAAAATCTAGAAGAAATGGATAATTTCCTGGACACTTACACTCTCCCAAGACTAAACCAGGAAGAAGTTGAATCCCTTAATAGACCAATAGCAGGCTCTGAAATTGAGGCAATAATTAATAGCCTACCAACCAAAAAAAGTCCAGGACCAGATGGATTCACAGCTGAATTCTACCAGAGGTACAAGGAGGAGCTGGTACCATTCCTTCTGAAACTATTCCAATCAATAGAAAAAGAGGGAATCCTCCCTAACTCATTTTATGAGGCCAACATCATCCTCATACCAAAGCCTGGCAGAGACACAACAAAAAAAGAGAATTTTAGACCAATATCCCTGATGAACATCGATGCAAAAATCCTCAATAAAGTACTGGCAAACCGGATTCAGCAACACATGGAAAAGCTTATCCACCATGATCAAGTGGGCTTCATCCCTGGGATGCAAGGTTGGTTCAACATTCGCAAATCAATAAACATAATCCAGCATATAAACAGAACCAAAGACAAGAACCACATGATTATCTCAATAGATGCAGAAAAGGCCTTTGACAAAATTCAACAGCCCTTCATGCTAAAAACGCTCAATAAATTCCATATTGATGGAATGTATCTCAAAATCATAAGAGCTATTTATGACAAACCCACAGCCAATATCATACTGAATGGGAAAAAACTGGAAGCATTCCCTTTGAAAACTGGGACAAGACAGGGATGCCCTCTCTCACCACTCCTATTCAACATAGTGTTGGAAGTTCTGGCTAGGGCAATCAGGCAAGAGAAAGAAATCAAGGGTATTCAGTTAGGAAAAGAAGAAGTCAAATTGTCCCTCTTTGCAGATGACATGATTGTATATTTAGAAAACCCAATCATCTCAGCCCAAAGTCTCCTTAAGCTGATAAGAAACTTCAGCAAGTCTCAGGATACAAAATTAATGTGCAAAAATCACAAGCATTCTTATACACCAGTAGCCGACAAACAGAGAGCCAAATCAGGAATGAACTTCCATTCACAATTGCTTCAAAGAGAATAAAATACCTAGGAATCCAACTTACAAGGGATGTAAAGGACCTCTTCAAGGAGAACTACAAACCACTGCTCTGTGAAATAAAAGTGGACACAAACAAACGGAAGAACATACCATGCTCATGGATAGGAATAATCAATATCATGAAAATGGCCATACTGCCCAAGGTAATTTATAGATTCAATGCCATCCCCATCAAGCTACCAATGAGTTTCTTCATAGAATTGGAAAAAACTGCTATAAAGTTCATATGGAACCAAAAAAGAGCCCGCATTGCCAAGACAATCCTAAGTCAAAAGAACAAAGCTGGAGGCATCACGCTACCTGACTTCAAACTATACTACAAGGCTACAGTAACCAAAACAGCATGGTACTGGTACCAAAACAGAGATATAGACCAATGGAACAGAACAGAGTCCTCAGAAATAATACCACGCATCTACAGTCATCTGATCTTTGACAAACCTGAGAAAAACAAGAAATGGGGAAAGGATTCCCTATTTAATAAATGGTGCTGGGAAAATTGGCTAGCCATAAGAAGAAAGCTGAAACTGGATCCTTTCCTTACCCCTTATACGAAAATTAATTCAAGATGGATTAGAGACTTAAATGTTAGACCTAATACCATAAAAACCCTAGAAGAAAACCTAGGCAATACCATTCAGGACATAGGCATGGGCAAGGACTTCATGTCTAAAACACCAAAAGCAATGGCAACAAAAGCCAAAATGGACAAATAGGATCTAATTAAACTAAAGAGCTTCTGCACAGCAAAAGAAACTACCATCAGAGTGAACAGGCGACCTACAGAATGGGAGAAAATTTTTGCAATCTACTCATCTGACAAAGGGCTAATATCCAGAACCTACAAAGAACTCAAACAAATTTACAAGAAAAAAACAAATAACCCCATCAAAAAGTGGGCAAAGGATATGAACAGACATTTCTCAAAAGAAGACATTCATATAGCCAACAGACATATGAAAAAATGTTCATCATCACTGGCCATCAAAGAAATGCAAATCAAAACCACAATGAGATACCATCTCACACCAGTTAGATTGGTAATCATTAAAAAGTCAGGAAACAACAGGTGCTGGAGAGGATGTGGAGAAATAGGAACACTTTTACACTGCTGCTGGGATTGTAAACTAGTTCAACCATTATGGAAAACAGTATGGCGATTCCTCAAGGATCTAGAACTAGAAGTACCATATGACCCAGCCATCCCATTACTGGGTATATACCCAAAGGATTATAAATCATGCTGCTATAAAGACACATGCACACGTGTGTTTATTGCGGCACTATTCACAATAGCAAAGACTTGGAATCAACCTAAATGTCCATCAGTGACAGACTGGATTAAGAAAATGTGGCACATATACACCATGGAATACTATGCAGCCACAAAAAAGGATGAGTTTGTGTCCTTTGTAGGGACATGGATGCAGCTGGAAACCATCATTCTCAGCAAACTATCGCAAGAACAGAAAACCAAACACCGCAGGTTGTCACTCATAGGTGGGAACTGAACAATGAGATCACTTGGACTTCGGAAGGGGAATATCACACACTGGGACCTATCATGGGGAGGGGGTAGGGGGGAGGGATTGCATTGGGAGTTACACCTGATGTAAATGACGAGTTGATGGGTGCTGACGAGTTGATGGGTGCAGCACGCCATCATGGCACAAGTATACATATGTAACAAACCTGCACGTTATACACATGTACCCTAGAACTTAAGGTACAATAATAATAAAAATAAATAAATAAATAATAAAAACCTTCTCCGAAGACTGTGGATTTGTCTATTTTCCTTGCAGTTTTGCTAATTCTGTCTTATATTTTAATACTTACATTATTAGGTGCATGCAAATTTAAAATTATTTCTTCATGGTAAGTTGAAACTTATTGAGCCTGCCTCTTTTTATCACTAATAATGTTTTGACTTAAAGTTCACGTTGGCTAATATAGCTGCATCAGGTTTCTTTTCATTGTTTGCATGGTAGCTATTTACCATCATGTAATTTTAATCTTTTCACAGCCTCGTATTTTATATTTTAATCTTATATTTTATATTATCTCATGTAAACATCATATGTTTAAGTTTTTAAACCAAATTAATAATCTCTGTGTATATTAAAGCATTTAGTCCACTTACATTTAATGTTCTTAGTGATCAGTTTGGGTCTTAATATTTGCTATCTCATTGTCATGCCTCTTCTGTGTTCTTTTATCACTCTTATTTGCCATCATTTGGATTGACTTTTTTTTTTTTTTTTTTTTTTTTGAGACGGAGTCTGGCTGTGTGGCCCAGGCTGGAGTGCAGTGGCACCATCTCGGCTCACTGCAAGCTCCGCCTCCCGGGTTCCCGCCATTCTCCTGCCTCAGCCTCCCGAGTAGCTGGTACTACACGCGCCTGCCACCGCACCCAGCTAATTTTTTGCATTTTTTAGTAGAGACAGGGTTTCACCGGGTTAGCCAGGATGGTCTCGATCTCCTGACCTCATGATCCGCCCACCTCGGCCTCCCAAAGTGCTGGGATTACAGGCGTGAGCCACCACACCGGGCCCGGATTGACCATTTTTTATAATTTGCCTTTCTTTCCTGTGTATCCATCAAAGTCCAATCAGGAAACAGAAATCATACAGCCATTTGAGCTGGCAAGGTTTAATATAAAGATGTATTAACTATAACAGGAGATTGAAGTAATATGGGATTTGCTAATAAGTTAAGAGAATGCTAAATTATACAGGAGTCAGATATAGATACAAGATAAAATGCAGTACCAATAAAAGGGAGGAGCCACTACCCCAGCGCTGTGAGAGTAAACAATAAACGAATAAATCTGAAGGACCCCTCTCCTTCACCAGGCTGAGATTCAAACCTCACTGGAGACAGCATGACCATAACCCACTAGACAGTGGAGATGACCACTGAGGTCTTACTGGTGGAACTGGGAAGCCACCCTCTAGGGTGCAGATGAAGCATTTCATTGTGTTGAAAACCAGGCACTGGGGTGGGAGAGTAAGGTGTCCAGGAGGAAGTGCTGTGGGATACAAGAGTCAGCCAGGTGGAGCACACCAGAACCAGGAAGAGCCCCTTCCTCCTCCAGCATCTCTCCCACACCCTCTACTGATGAAGCTTACCATCATGCCAACTGGCAAGTGAGAAATGATCAGTACCTCAAGCAGGGCAATAAAATGTGGATTTGGAGATGAGCAACAAATTGGTAATGGACACATCCTCTGATAGCTTTTTACTATTTTACTCCTTTTTGGTGGCTACTTTAGAAATTATAATAGGCATCCTTGAATTAGCAATGTCTAATATTTCTTGTTGCTTTTAATCTCTTCTGGCACAGAGCAAGAATCTTAAAACAGTTTAATTCCATTTATTTGATTCTGGCTTATATGCTACTTTTGTGACGTGTATTAATTATCTGGTAAGTATACATTTGTGCATATCCATGATGATTTTCTTAGGATAAGTCTTAGAAGTAAAGTTGCTGTGTTGACGTGTCTAAAAAATTCTAAGGTTTTTCATGTATAGTACCATCCCTGCCTTCAGAAATACTAAAGAGCAACTGTGAGAGCCTCTATTTATCACCTTGACATAAGTTGTTAAAATTTTCTAAATTTCTCATTGCATTGGTGAAAATTGTCTATCAGCATTTCAATTTTCATTTCACCCGTTGCTTGAGACATTATGAATTTTTACTCATACAAACTGACTGCCTTTCTGTGTTGCCTTTTGTTGTATTTGTGTTTGAATGAATTTCCTGTCCTCTTCCTTTTTTTAAATTTCTTGTCTCTCTCTTTTTATTGATTAATGTGGGGCTTAAGATCAGTAATGGAATAACATCCTCCTTTTTCCTCTCTGAAATCCTAAACCAAGAGAGAAAATAGGCAGACTCAAAAACAGAAATCAAATTATCAGCTTTCTTACTAATGAAGATAACGTTGAGGAAGCCAAATACATTTCCTAAAAGTTTGCTTCTGAATTGATCAGACTTATCACCAGTCCCTCTCCCCCAGGCTCAGGCATAAACTGTGGGCCTCTTAATTCAGAAGACAGTTAAGTCTGTCATATGGAGAAGAAGAGACCAGAGTATCCCAGATGTGGGGGCTTATCTAAAACGGAAAAGAACCCAGAAGAGACTAAAACACATATGCTCACAGGGCCCCCAGCCAGCCCAAATGGCAAGTTTGTAGAAAGAAGTACCTCTTACACGTGGATCCAGGCCCTCAGGCTTGGGGACACCAACATCTTTGCCCTTTCCTCCAGGTAAATACTAGCTCTTTTCCAGGACACAATGCCTGCAGATTCAGCTGAGTTTCAGCCCCATTTGCAGGCACAGATGCACAGCCCTGAGCAAGTGGCAGCCCTGCCTCACAATTCTTTCTCTCAATCTCCCCAAAGGTTTCAGAATGTAGTAGTGGACATTCCCTTCACTTTTCTACTAAATAGTTGAAATTTCTACCTTAGTAACCAATGTCAGGATTTTGGGAGAAGGAGAAAATGGTCCCCCCTACATAAAAGATCTTGATACATTAAGGATATCAAGTCATTGCCCATTATACAATCTACTTTTTTCTTCTGATTTATCATTTGCCATCCAGTTTTTATGCGATGTTTTATATGGATATATTAGATATTTAGCATTTTAATAGAAAGTTTAAAGATAATAAATAATTCATTAGGAACATAAATAAAACCTAACATTCTCAATTGAATAAGGCAATTCAGTTTTGTTTTAAACTATATGCATTCTGTGTCTACGTGGCTTGAGAATTCTTTTGGAATATCAGATTTACAAATACCTTTAATTTTGCCACATCCTAAGCAGTAACACATTTAATTATAGTAGTATATTTTATCATCTCTCATATGTTAGTGATGCTTCATAGCTCTATTCTCCAAAAAATGTACAAGACACTTTATTTACAAGAAATTCTCCCAGTGCTTTAGATTTTCTCTGGGTTTTTCTTCTTTTTCTAAAGGAGCATACTCCTTTCAATAATCTCTCTGAGGATCCAAGATATTCTTATATAGATTATCAATATTTCAATAATCTCTCTGAGGATCCAAGATATTTTTATATAGATTATCAATATTTCTCTTAATTACTTGTCAATTTTCATCACTCATGGAAAGTGTATCTTCTCTCTTAGTATATTATACACACTTTTATAAAAAGGCCACGCTCACACCTTATTTTGAACTGTCTAGTCACCTAGGTTTAGGTATACTTATTGTATGTAAATAGTAATGTTTGAATTTTGTGTTTAGAGCCCAGCCTGGGAATACTTGTCTTATGATAGGGACATTTGAAATATTCATATTAGTTCCTCTAAGTGATATGTCAGATGTGACTACCATCATATTATTATATGCTTTCTATTTTTTTACTTCTTGCCTTTTCCCTAACATATAATCATATATTTTGCTGCATTGACTTGTATTAGGTTTTTCTTCTTTTCTAGTGATTTCTTAGTCATACATTCTACATATCCTATTGTCATCTTTACATAATAAAAATTACAAAAAATACACTTAAACCCACATTTCTAAATCAAAATCTAAAATGATTTCCATCTGTGAAATATGGTGACCTCCCCTTTGCCTGTCTCACAAACCTCTAACTGAATGTTCTGATCCCAATGATTATTCTGTTTCTTCTTACATTACGTATCTAAGAACTATTGCATACATTTTGTTTTATAATCGTGGTAAAAATTCTAAAATTTACTACTTGTGATTTCTATTTTACACCATTCTTCCCATTCTTGAGCTCTTAATTTTGTTTCATTTCTCAGTCTACAAAACCATGAGAATACTTGCTAGCCCTCAAGCAGGCTACATATGCTACGGCCTCTGCTCACACTATTCTATCAGCCTTCAGTGCCCTCCATTTGATGATGTCCAACTTCCTTCTCTGTTTCCACAGCACACCCATTTTGCATACTTCTATTATCTAATGTGTTTCATTCTGTGCATGCATCACTGGAATTTGAGCTCCTTGAGAGCAATTACTTTCTCTGTAATCTCTATTTTCTTTCTATTATGTGGCACAGGCCCTGGAAGGCAAAAGATAGAGATGCAGTCACTGCTGAAAAAAGAAAACAATTAAGCTAAATTATTGAATATTTGATAATCAGGAAACTCCAGTATTTCTTTGCATCATGCTGCAATGCTGAACTTGTAGACAGAGACACAGAGGAAAGAGTGCTGAATGGCATCAGAGCTGGAGATACTAACCCCCTCAAAGAGCCATTCATCTGATAGTCAAAGCCACTCTCTCCCAAGTGAAGTACAATTGGTATAATGTTTGGCCATAGCACTGAACATTAGCTATGGCCACGGTTAAATGGTAGGAGAATTGGGGCAAGGGCAGCAGGGTGAACCAACACAGTGGAAACTCAAGGTGGAAGGTTTCAACAGTATCTAATGCCAAAGAAATATGAGGAACGATGAGAGATGAAAACAGAAAACAAGGTCATTAGAGACTAATATTTTTGTTTTCCACTTTTTACGTGTGACCTCAGTCTTCTCTGTGCTCTTCATCTGTGATTTGAAATTACCAAGATTTAGATCAATAAAAAATTCTGGCCAGCCTGAGTACTTGCTGAGTTAGGTCAATTAAGATATAAAATTCACTACAGTCACATGCATGGAATGGATGGTAAGAGGATTTTAAAAATCAATCTGCTATTTCAATACCTCCCTATTTCAATCCCCATAAAAGCTGTTTCAATAAATCAGACATTCCATTTGTTTCCTTATAGAATAAAAGTATTATCATCTTTAAGGGTAAAGTCTAGACATCAAAGAAAAAAGAATATCAGATAAAAAAATCACAGGGGAGTTCTTCATCTATTTGTGTTAACCACAGCTTGTTACTTCAATAAAAGACTACTGAAGATTTAGAAAACCCCATGAAATCATACTGCAACCATATGTGGAGGCAAAAAAAAGTATCATTCAAGTATACCCTAAATTGTAAGGACACACGATTAAAGGGAGGCTACTTTGGGTGAGAAAATGGAATCTTTGGCAATTTTCTAAGAGCAGGAAAGATACTTCTGTCTTTCTGGATTAATCATATTTAAACTTAGAGTTTGATCACTGAATAGCTTACCAAAATTGTGTCAGATTGTTTGTTTTGTTGCTGTTGAGTTGTTTGAATTCCTGAAATGTTTTGGATATTAGCCCCTTAACAGATGGTTTGCAAATATTTTCTTCCAATCTATAGGTTGCCTTTTCCTTTTGTTGATTTTTTCCTTTGCTGCGCAGAAGCTTCGTAGTTTGATGTAGTCCCACTTGCTTATTTTTGCTTTTGCTGCCTGAGCTTTTGATTTCATATCAAAAGACTTGTTGTCAAGGCCTACGTCAAGCTTTTTTCTTGTTTTTTCCAGTAGTTTCATGGTTTTAGGTCTTGCATTTAAGATTTTAATCCATTTTGAGTTTATTGTATCTGATGTAGGATAAAATTCCAGTTTTATTCTTTTGCATGTAGATATCCAGTTTACTCAACATGTGGATATCCAGTTTACTCAACACTGCTTATTCAAAAGACTACCCTTCCTCATTGTGTATGCTTAGCAACCTTGTCAAAAATAAGTTGACCATATATGCTTGAGATAAATATATTAATTACTTTAATTCTAGTAATCATCTCACTGTAGATATGTATGTCGAAACATCGTTTTCACCTTAAATGTACATAGCTTGTATTTAAATAAATTAATTTATAATAAAGGGGAAAACTTGGTTAGATGGGATGAAAAGATTGTACCAATTTTTTCTAAAATACTTTGTACTCAGAAGTTCCTCAATAACACAGAATATACAGAGATATTTCAGAACAAAGACTTTTTCCAAGTAAAAAAAACTTTAGATCTAGAAGAAAACTTGTGAAGCAACTTCCTGCCAGACCACACCATGATTACTTTATGTGTTAAAATAAACATCTACCAAGGATTTATTATATTTCAATGTGGTATGCATCAATGTTTCTCAAACCATCTGTGGTGAAAGGCCATTTTCCCCCAATCCATTATATATTTGCAAAATATAAGAAAAACAAATTAGTAGACCAAAAAAATGTGGTGGCTTTAGTTTTTTCATTTTAAATATTTTATTTATTTCTTAAAACTGACATGTAATCATGGTATTAGACAAAAGAAATTTTTACAAGGTCATATTTCTTAAAACTGACATGTAATTGTTGTACTAGACAAAAGAAATTTTTACAAGGTCATGGAGATTTTCTGCCATGTTCCCCTCTAAAAGCTTTGTTTTATCTTTAATATTTAGGACTATGATCCATCTGGAATAATGAAGATAGCCCAGATTCTTTGCTGCAGCTCTCATTGAGAGTCCCACCTCTGTGAATCTAGGCTAGTTTTAGTGACTTACATAACCAACAAAACGTTGCTTATATGTCATTCTGCAACTTCTGAAACTAGTCATAAAAATCGTTGCAGTTTCTGGGCCTCTTGGAACCCTCTCTGGGAGCTTTGAGCTGCCATGTTAGAGGTCAAATAACTTGAGACCACTGTGCTGGAGAAGCCACGTATATGTTCTGGTGAACTGTTCCAACTGAGCCTAGACTTTAGGCATCTCTACCAAGGAGCCAGATACATGACTGCCCATCCACCAGCTGAATACCACCATCAACACCATGTTAAATATGTTCTATAAGTATACAATACAAATCCAAAGGAAACAGCATGATGATACCTGTATGGTAATCTGTATGGTCATTTGATTACTCAATACGCTTCTTGGCCTTTTGGCTAAGATCAAGTGTGATTACTATGCATATCTGGTGATGGTGCTAGGATTAACAATGGAGAGTCAAAGATACACCCTTATGTGTAACAATGGTCCTTCACCCCACCCAGGGGATGTCTTTAATTATTACATGTGTAATTAACAGTAGTATTTAAAAGAAAGAAACTAGATTAGAAAAAAAGGCATTTAATTTATAATAGCAACAAAATATAATACTTAAGAAATAGTTTGAACAAAACATCCACATGAAGAAACTATAAAACCACAAAACCATACAAAAAAGCCCTGCAATGAATGGAAAGAAATATATTATTCCTGGATAGGAAAACCAAATTCTATTTTTAAAGTTCAATTCTGATACTAACTGTAGATTTTGACAAAATTCCAATTAAAGTATCAATAGGGTTTTTCAGTGAGAGAGGGCAATTTAAAAAATATTCTGATGTCCATCCCAGAGAAAAAATAGGCAATTACAGTGTTTTGAAAAGTTATCTCTGAAAAGTAAGAAATGTAAACGGAAACTAACACCACCATCAGTACAAATTATAAATATTACAGTAATTACGAATACTGGTAAATGTCATTAGGATAGAACAAATGGCTCAAAAATACACACCACACAAACTTTATAAAGGAAGGATCACAAATCACTGAGAAAGAAAAAGGGCACTTCAACATGTAGTAGCTGGACAATTGGTTGGCTATTTGTAAATATATACATTTCCAGTCTTTATATTAGGCAAATAAAATTACTACCAATTGTTTAAAGAATTGGCTGGGTGCAGTGGCTCACGCCTGTAATCCCAACACTTTGGGAGGCCAAGGCGGGCAGATCACGAGGTCAGGAGTTCAAGAATAGCCTGACCAACATGGTGAAACACCATCTCTACTAAAAATACAAAAAGTTAGCTGGGCGTGGTGGCACACGCCTGTAGTAGACACATAACTATAAAATCTCCAAATGAGGTCTGTTTCTCATTTTTAAATAGAAAACTCATTCTCTCCTTCTTCCCTTTCCTTTCTCTATGAACAATTCACTACTAAAGCCATTAGTTCACTAATAGAGCAGAGCAAGGTAGGCATTCTTAAGGTCAAGGATATGGGGGAAGAGAATGGAAAATTCTCAAAGGAAATTCAAATGATCAACAAAACATACTTTTCAAATTTCAACCTCATCAATATTTAATAATATGCATACTAAAATATTGGAATATATTTCTATATACCAGAAAAACTTTAATGGAAATACCTAGTTCTGGTAAGGGTAAGAAAGCAATAATTTATATGAATAGCTATAAAAACCTTTCAGAATGCAATTTGGCTATATGCATCAAAAGACTTAAAAATGTTTTGTACCAGAGAAGGTGTCCAAGATGACCGAATAGGAACAGCTTCAGTCTGCAGCTCCCAGCAAGACCAATGCAGAAGGTGGGTGATTTCTGCATTTCCAACTGAGATCAGGAGATTCCCTCATGTGCCTATACCACCAGGGTCCTAGGTCTCAAACACAAAACTGGACAGTTGTTTGGGCAGACACTGAGCTAGCTGCAGGAGTTTGTTTGTACCCCAGTGGTGCCTGAAAAACCAGTGAGAGAGAACCATTCACTGACCTGGAAAGGGGGCTGAAGCCAGGGAGCCAAGTGGTCTCACTCAGTGGGTCGCAATCCCATGGAGCCCAGAAAGATAAGAACCACTGGCTTGAAATTCTCACCACCAGCACAGAAGTCTGAAGTCAAGCTGGGACTACCGAGCTTGGTGGGGTGAGGAGTACTCGCCATTACAGAGTTTTAGTAGGCGGTTTTCCCCTGACAGTGCTAAGGGGTCTGGGAGGTTTGGACTGGGCAGAATTCACCACAGCACAGCAAAGAGACTGTGGCCAGACTGCTTCTCTAGATTCCCCCTCACTGGGCAGGGTATCTCTGAAGGAAAGGCAGCAGCCCCAGTCAGGGGCTTACAGATAAACCTATCATCTGCCTGCGACAGAGCACCTGGGGGAAGGGACGACTGTGGACACAGCTTCAGCGGATTTAATCTTTCGTACCTGCTGACTCTGAAGAGAACAGCTGATCCTGACAAGGGTGATTCTCCCAGGACTGTGCACCAGCTCTGCTAAGGGACAGACTGCCTCCTCAAGTGGGTCCCTGACCCCTATGCCTTCTGACTGGGAGAGACCTCCCAACAGCGGTTGATAGACACCTCATACAGGAGAGCTCCGTCTGGAATCAGGCCGGTGCCCTTCTGGGACGAAGCTTCCAGAGAAAAGAGCAGGCAGCAATCTTTGCTGTTCTGCAGCCTCCACTGGTGATACCCAGGGAAACAGGGTCTGGAGTGGACCTCCAGCAAACTGAAGCAGACCTGCAGAAAAGGGGCCTGTTAGAAGAAAAACTAACAAACAGAAAGCAAGAACAGCAACATCAACAAAAAAGATCTCCCCCACAAAAACCCCAACCAAAGGTCATAAACCTCAAAGATCAAAGGTAGATAAATCCACAAAGATGAGGAAAAACCAGCATGAAATTCTAAAAATTCCAAAAACCAGAATGCCTCTTCTCCTCTAAATGATCGCAACTCCTCTCCCCCAAATGATCGCAACTCCTCTTCATCGAGGGCACAAAACTGGATGGAGATACCAAAACCTGGCAGAGACACACAACAAAAAAGAAAATTTCAGGCCAATATCCCTGATGAACATGGATACAAAAATCCTCAATAAAATACTGGCAAACTGAATTCAACAGGACATCAAAAAGCTTATTCACCACAATCAAGCCAGCTTCATCCCTGGAATGCAAGGCTGGTTCAACATATGCAAATCAATAAACGTAATCCATTACATAAACAGAACCAACGACAAAAACCACATGATAATCTCAATAGATGCAGAAAAGGCCTTCGATAAAATTCAACATCCCTTCATGCTGAAAACTCTCAATAAACTAGGTATTGATGAAACATATCTCAAAATAATAAGAGCTATTTATGACAAACCCATGGCAAATATCATGGCATTGGGCAAAAGCTAGAAGCATTCCCTTTGAAAACCGGCACAAGACAAGGATGCCCTCTCTCACCACTCCTATTCAACATAGTATTGGAAGTTCTGGCCAGAGCAATCAGGCGAGAGAAAGAGATAAAGGGTATTCAAATAGGAAGAAAGAAAGTCAAATTGTCTCTGTTTGCAGATGACATGATAGTATATTTAGAAAACCCCATCATCTCAGCCCAAAAACTCCTTAAACTGATAAGGAACTTCAGCAGAGTCTCAGGATTCAGAATCAATGTGCAAAAATCACAAGCATTCCTATACGCTAATAATAGAGAGCCAACTCATGAGTGAACTCTCATTCACAAGTGCTACAAAGAGAATAAAATACCTAGGAATACACTTATAAGGGACGTGAAGGACCTCTTCAAGGAGAACTACAAATCACTGCTCAAGGAAATAAGAGAGGACACAAACAAATGGAAAAACATTTCATGCTCGTGGATAGGAAGAATCAATATTGTGAAGATGGCCATGCTGCCCAAAGTAATTTATAGATTCATTGCTATTCCCAATAAACTACCAGTGGCTTTCTTCACAGAATTAGAAAAAAACTACTTTAAATTTCATATGAAACCAAAAAAGAGCCCATATAGCCAAGAAAATCCTAAGCAAAAAGAACAAAGCTGGAGGCATCGTGCTACCTGACTTCAAACTACACTACAAGGCTACAGTATCAAAAACAGCATGGTACTGGTACCAAAACAGATGTATAGACCAATGGAACAGAACAGAGGCCTCAGAAATAACATCACACATCTACAAACATCTGATCTTTGACATATCTGACAGAAACAAGCAATGGGGAAAGGATTCCCTATTTAATAAATGGTGTTGGGAAAACCGGCTAGCCATATGCAGAAAACTGAAATCAGCAGGATATCTTTACACCTTATATAAAAATTAATTCAAGATGGATTAAAGATTTAAATGTAAAACCCAAAACCCTAAAAACCCTACAAGAAAACCTAGGCAATACCATTCAGGACATAGGCATGGGCAAGGACTTCATGACTAAAACACCAAAAGCAGTGGCAACAAAAGCCAAAATTGACAAATGGGATCTAGTTAAACTAAAGAGCTTCTGCACAGCAAAAGAAACTATCATCAGAATGAACAGGCAACCTGCAGAGTGGGAGAAAATTTTTGCAATATACCCATCTGACAAAAGTCTAATATCTAGAATCTACAAAGAACTTAAACAAATTTACAAAAAAAAAAAAAAAAAAAAAAACAACCCCATCAAAAAGTGGGCAAAGGATATAAACAGACACTTCTCAAGAGAAGAGATTTATGCAGGCAATAGATATAAAAAAGACTCACCATCACTGGTCATTAGAGAAATGGAAATCAAAACCACAATGAGATACCATCTTACGCTAGTCAGAATGGTGATTATTAAAAAGTCAGGAAACAAGAGATGCTGGAGAGGATGTGGAGAAATAGGAATGCTTTTACACTGTTGGTAGGAGTGTAAATTAGTTCAACCATTGTGGAAGACAATGTGGTGATTCCTCAGCGATCTGGAACCAGTAATACCATTTGACCTAGCAATCCCATTACTGAGTATATACCCAAAGGATTCTAAATCATTCTACTATAAAGGCCCATGCACACGTATGTTTATTGCAGCACTATTTACAATAGCAAAGACTTGGAACCAACCCAAATGCCCATTAATAATAGACTGGATAAAGAAAATGTGGCACATATACACCCATAGAATACTATGCAGTCATAAAAAAGAATGAGTTCATGTCCTTTGCAGGGACGTGGATGATGCTGGAAGCCGTCATTCTCAGCAAACTAACAGGAACAGAAAACCAAACACCACATGTTCTCACTCATAAGTGGGCGTTGAACAATGAGAACCTGGACACACAGAGGGAAACGTCTAGGTTTTAAGCCCCATATGCATTAGCTGTTAGGGGGCAGGGGGCAAGGGAAGGGAGAGCATTAGGGCAAATAGCTAAGGCATGTGGGGCTTAAAACCTAGAAGATGGGTTGATAGTTGTAGCAAACCACCATGGCACAAGTATACCTATATAACAAACCTGCACATTCTGCACATGCATCCCAGAACTTAAAGTAAAATAAAAATAAATAAATAAATAAACTGTTAGAAGAAAACGTAGATGTATTTTGTCACGACTTTGGTTTAGTCCATTTTTCTCTGTGTTATGATACCAAAAACCCAAACAGCTAAAGAAAAAAAAGCAGATAAATTAAACTTCAATTTAATTAAAATTAGAAACTTTTGTGCTTCAGAAAAAAAAAAATGTTTTGTACCTTAAAAATGTTTTTTGCCTTTTGGCCCAGTAATTCCACACATGGAAAGCCATTTTAACTAAAGATGATGAAATACTAATGAAAATTGCCTTCTATGTAAATATGTTCACTGCAGCATTTTTGTAACATCAAAAATATTGGAAAGCAACTCAAGTGCCCAATAACAGATAAACAATTATACAAAGTGTAGGGTATCTACTAAATAAACTATTATGCATCTTTTTAAAATTATGCCTGAAAGAACAACAAAAATGCTTATGTTGTAATATTAAAGTACAGTTGTCCCTCTGTATCCTTTGGGGATTGGTTCCAGGACCTCCCAGTGACACCAGAATTCACAGATGCTCAAGTCCTTGATATAAAATGGCATTGTATTTGCATATAACGTATGTACATCCTCTCATATACTTTAAATCATGTCTAGATTACCTATACTACCTAATACAATGGAAATTGTATGTAAATACTTGTTATACTGTATTGTCTAGGGAATGACGATGACAAGGAAAAATAGCCTGTACATGTTCAGTGCAGATGCAATTTTTTTAAATACTTTTTATCTACAGTTGGTTGAACCAACAGATGCAAAGCCCATGGTTAAGGAGGGTCAACTACAAAAGCAGAGTGAAAACAGAAAACGTACTGTGGTTATAATAATGTATAAAATACCAAAAAAAAGAAAAGCAATACAAAATTAGATATAGTTGTCTATTAGGGCATGGTTTTAGGGGATTTTTTTCACCTCATATACAAGTGGAAAACAAACTTAACAACTGTAACAAACTTCATGTAACATGAGAACCTTCTTCAGTTCAATAGGCAATTATTGAGACCCAATAGATGCTAGGCAGTAGGAGAGGTTCTGTTATCTGTAAACAGTCTTCTGTGTTACCGCTAAGAAACTTCAAGAAGAAACATGTGTTTTTTTTTTAATCATGAGACATTTGAGTCTCAACCACAAAAACAAAAAAAAAGCGCAGGAACATTTTACTGAGATATACCAGACTCAACAATTTAGTTGTGCACTTCCTTAAAAATGCCGGCATCATCACCTGTAGTCTAGACGCTTTTCCCAAAATAAATGTAATCAGTGATGCATAAACTCTACCCTTTCTCCAGTCATTTGTGTAATGTAAACAGATCAGCGCCTGTCCATAGGATTTGTTCAGGCCATAGGGGAGTAACGCTGGTACTTTCAAAAATAAAACCACAAATTAAAAATATAAAAAATAAACAAATCCAATCTGGAGAAAAATAGGGAAATCCTCAAATAGCAACCCATCTTGTTGACTAGAAATGTTCGTAAGTGTTCAAAAGCAATTCAACATACTCAAAAATAATCATTACTATTAATGTTAATTAATATTGGTATTAATGATGCTTTCACTAATTTTTACTTTTATTTCACATCACTATTTTAATACTAAGTATTAATTAATAATTGACAATACTAATTATGTATTATTTATTGTTATGTTTTTGTTAATAAATTATTATATTGATACTAAGTTAATATTAATATGCTTGCACATAATTTTTTCATTAGTTTTCACAAAATAATTAATACCTAATTTTATAAGTCATAAAACTGAGGTTCAAAGAGGCTACATAATTTGCAAAATGTCCAGCATCTGGAAAAGGTCAAAGCCTTTTCTAACAGAAAAAGCAGATGTTGCCAACTTGCTAAATCATATCCTGTGCTTCAGCACCCTGCCTCCCTGAAAAACTGAAGCTCCTGAAATACAGTAGAGCACAAAGTAGGTCCTAACTGGATATTAATAATTATTAATTATGACTAACAATGTGGTTCCAAAATCATGAATTTTAAATCTGATATCTAAGCATAGTGAAAGTTCATTGCAAAGGAGAAGAAATATAGATACGAAAAGATGTGTTTTAATCTAGTTACCAAAATGTCAAACTTCAGTATATTCTTACCCCCTACTTAGCAAATTATAGTTCTTTACCTCCAGATACCAATTTAAAATAATATACTTCTTTCTTCTTTTTTTTTTTTGAGACAGTTTCGCTCTTGTCGCCCAGGCTGGAATGCAATGGCGCAATCTCGGTTCACTGCAACCTCCACCTGCCAGGTTCAAGCGATTCTCCTGCCACAGCCTCCTGAGGAGCTGGGATTACAGGCGCCTGCCGCCACGCCCGGCTAATTTTTGTATTTTTAGTGGAGACGAGGTTTAGGCTGATCTTGAACTCCTGACCTCAGGTGATCCGCCTGCCTCAGCCTCCCAAAGTGCTAGGATTATAGGGATGAGCCACTGTGCCCAGCCTTCTTCTTTTCAAAACACAGAAAGTAGAAGATTTATAGTCTCAGAAATGTTGTGCCTTTCAAACTCGTATTTCAGTACTTCCAGTTTTCAGATCGAGTCTCAATAACAATTACTGCAAACTTCTGTTTTTAAAAGCAGTATTGTATTTTGGTTTTCTTGGAAAACACCACTGGGAAGGTACATACACACTGTTATCACAATGACGCATCTTCAAGAGGAAGTGAACACGTTTTATTAGGACGTGAAAGATTTGGAAACCTTAGTAGTCAAAAATAAAACTAGGCACTTCAGAAAGGAAATCTAAATTACTTTCCTTTCAAAAGGACTAAATGAAAGTTCATCAAAATAAAGTTAAGAGCCAACATATGAAAATAGCAAAGTAGTTAATGGTGTCCCTTCGTCAAAACTTTTGAAATTTAACAAAGATTTTTGTTCTTCAACTCAAAATTGGCATCTCCTTCCGGAGGCAAGTTACTATCACTTTTACTTACTTATCTCTAGGAGCCTTAAGATAAAGAGAAAAAGTTTGCAGTCAGAAGATTTGAGTTCCGTTTCTTTTCCTGCCACTTGACCAACTGTGTAAAATAGAGAAAAGAACAGATTTCTGCCTGATTCACAGAGCTATAATGTCACTCAGACATGATAACAGGTGAAACTGCTTTGCAAATAACAAAGCTCAAGATCAGTGGTTCTGAAATGCTTTTGTTCCCAGGACATATTGGTCAATATCTGGAGACATTTTTGGTTGTCATATCTCAGAGTGCAGGTGCTACTTGGCATCTAGTAACTGGTCCAGGCCATGGGTGCTGCTTAACATCCTACAATGTACAGGACAGCTTCTTAAAACAAAAAAAATTACCCAGCCCGAATGCCAATAGTGATAAGGTTGAGAAACCCTGCCTTAGACAAATGTAAGCTACTCCCAGCTTCTCAAGCAATGTCTGGGGCCTAGGGACATCTCCTAGGTATGCCTGAATGACTGTAATCCTGAGAGGAAGTTCACTGTCCTCTGATTCAGCTCCTCTCACTCAGCAAGAGTGAGGAAGGAAAGTAGTCCTTCCCTTTCTGTCCTAGCCCATAGCCCCAGGAGTGAGTTGCTGCACAAGGGCTGAGGCAAAGACTAAGAAACCCTTGTCTGATTCAAACTTACTAACACTCACTTTCCCTAGCTGCCTTCCTGGGAAACCAACTGGTCAAAAACATGCTCTCCAAATGGATTGAATGTGTAGCTACTCAGGAGGCTGAGGCAGGAGAACTGCTTGAACCCAGGAGGTGGAGGATGCAGTGAGCTGAGACGTGCCATTGCACTCCAGCCTGGGTGACAGAGCAAGACTCTGTCTCTAAATTAATTAATTAATTAAAATAAAATAAACATTTGTTGGGCCGGGTGCAGTGGCTCACATCTGTAATCCCAGCACTTTGGGAGGCCAAGGCAGGGGATCACGAGGTCAGCAGTTAAAGACCTGCCTGATCAATATGGTGAAATCCCATCTCTACTAAAAATACAAAAAATTAGCCATGCGTGGTGGCATGCACCTGTAGTCCTAGCTACTCGGAAGGCTGAGGCAGGAGAATCCCTTGAACCTGGGAGGCAGTGAACCAAGATCAGTCCACTGCACTCCAGCCTGGGCGACAGAGCAAGACTCCGTCTCCAAAAAATAAATAAATACATAAATAAACATTTGTTGCACATCCACTTGCTTTCCATTGAGGAGGATACAGAAAATATACATCTCTTGTTTAGTAAATAAAATCTCTGCCATCACCATCTACAAATTTAGAATTTAGTAAATGACACAACACAAATAACCAGTAAAGAATCCCAGACAATTCTGTTCATTCAAAATTACATGTGATATCATGCAGTGGCCAGGATAAAGATATGGATCAGAAGAAATGGAAAGGTCTTCAGGACACAACGGGCAACAAAGGAAGGGTGGTTAGGGTAGGTGTAGTTAATTGTATGTTTCAGTATGACTGGGCACAGGGTACACAGATATTCTGGCAAGCCTTATTCTGGGTGTGTCTGTGAGGGTGCTTCTGGATAAATTAACACTTGAGTTAGTAGTCTGAATAAAGCAAATTGCCCTCCCTAATGTGGACGGGCCCCATCCAATCAGCTGAAGGCCTGAAAAAAACATAAAAGCTGACCCTCTTGCAAGTCAGAAGGAATTCCCCCTACCTGCTGCCTTCACGTTGAGACATCGGTTTTTCCCATTTCCAGATTCTGCTATAGACTGAATGTTGGTATCCCCCAAAACTCATGTGCTGAAGCCCTAACCCATAATGTGATGGTCTTTGGAGGTGGGGCCGTTGAGAGGGTATTAAATGAGATCGTGTGGATGGGGCCACCATGATGGGAATAGTGTTCTATTCCCATCATAAGAAGAGGAGATAAGAAGAGGAGAAACCAGAACCCCTCTCCCTCCAACTCGTGAGGACACAGCCAGAAGGCAGCCACCTACAAGCCAAGAAGAGGTCTCTCAGCAGAACCCTACCATTCAGGAACCCTGATCTCAGACTTTCAGCCACCAGAAGAGTGAGAAAAAAATTTCTGTTGTCTAAACCACACAGTCTATGGTATTTTGTTATGACAGCATGAGCTGACTAAGATAGACTCAAACTGAAACATAGGCTTTTCCTGTGTCTCAAGTCTGCTGGCCATTGGACTCCAGCTACATCAGCTCTCCTGGTTTGCTGACCTTCAGACTCATATTAGAACTATATCAGCAGGGTTCAGCATTCTCCAGGTTTCAGGGTTCTCCAGGGTCTTCAGCTTGCTAACTCACCCACTTTGCAGATCGTAAGACTTGTCAGCCTCCATAATCATGTGAGCAAAATTCCTATTAATTAATTAATTAATTAATCCTACTAGTTCTTTTTCTGTGGTGAACCCTGAAAAATGAATTTTGGTACTAAGATTGGTTCTAAGGAAACAGAACGCTAAGGATTAATTTTCTTAATTGGTTGTGGGGTTTCTGGAATTGGCTCTCTAATCTGATTAAAGATGCTAGTGACTATTTTTAGTGGTAAAGAGAAGACTAACAGTCATAGCAAAATCTGGCAATAGAGAGACACAAAATATCTTCATTAAATACTCCCAGATAACCACTTATAAGATGCAAGGATCTAAGTGACTACATATTTCAGTTATTGTTCTCAAATTAAAGAATACAATGACATTGGCGAGTTGATCCTACCAAGGTAAAAGAAAACAATGAGCCTAAGTTCTCTGCTTAAACTGTGCAAATAATGTAAAAGCTTCTATATTTGCCCTAACAGAGTTCCCTATGTTCTGTAGTCACAGAGCTGAGATTGATTAAAATTAAGCATAGAATCTCATCCTACAACTGGCTGAATTACAACACAAGTTGAACTTTCAGGTCTATAGAGTGTCTACTGTTAAAATGATTAGGAAGTAATGAAATCCTGAAAGTTGGAATGGGGATGTATGAGAAGACCCTGATGAAGCTTGGGACACTAGGTCCCTAAACTGATAAGTCTTCTTTGCCAGTGGAGGAGGTATCTCCACTGCAGTATGAGAGAATTATCCTTGTATTGCCTAGAAAATTGTAATGGTCCCCCTTGAGGCAGTTGCCTTTCAAGAAATGCTGGTTCCCCTCAGGGGACCCACTCCCACCACCTCTTTGCTTCTAGACTTGTAACTAGACTTAAATCCCAGCAGGTCCCTAAAGGTAAAGTACAAAGTATGACCCAAGAGGAGGTGGTCTGCACTCCAAAAGAACTACTCAAGTTTTCTCATTTATACAAGCAGAAATCAGAGGAACATGTGTAGGAATGGATACTGAGGTTGTGGGATAATGGTGGAGGAAACATAAATTGAATCAGGCCAAATTTATTGATATGAGCTCACCAAGCAGAGACTCTTCATTTAATGTTGCAGCTCAGGGAGTTAAGAAACTCTCTGACTCTAACTGCTTGCTTAGTTGGTTAGATGAAACATGGACCAGTGGCCCACAGAGAGCAAGGTGGAAATGCCAGACCTGCCTTCTTTCAATGTAGAGGAAGAGATTCAAAGGTTTAAGGAGATTGGAAAGTTAGAGTGGATGTGTTACTTAAGATCTACTCACCCATAATCAGAGGCTCTAGAAGACACATCTTTCACTACGACTGTGAGAAATAAATTTGTGAGAGGAGCCCTGGCATCTTTGAAGAGCTCTGTGATCATTCTTCTCTGTGGGCCAGACATTACAGTAGAAACAGCCCCCACTGGATTAGGATACCTAAATGCAATGGAGCTAATTGATCCTGGGGTGGCAGTCAGCAGCCAAAGGCAAGGGGGATGTGATTACCATAATAAACAGCGGAGTCAAGGCAGCAGTAAGGCACACCTCAGGCACCAACTAGAAATGAAATAGATGGGAAACATACTAAATTTGAGTAAATTGTTACTTGATCTATATAAGCAGAAATGTTCTAGGTCAAGTGAACAAAAGTCTAATCTGAATCAGAAAAACACAGGGTCATGGCCCCTCCATCATTTCTAGATTTAAACCAGTTAACAGACCAGAATCCCTTCAATTAAGAGGTAGGTCTTCTAGAGGAAGAACTCTGGTACACTGCTTAAAATATATACTGTTACTATTTCTACCAGCCTTCCCTAAAGTAACCTACAGCATTTAGCCAAGGTAACTATAGATTGGGGGAAATGAAATAATCAGACTTTTCCAGGACTACTGAACACTGGCTCTGAACTGACAATAATTTTCCAGGAGACCCAAAACATGACTTTGATCCCTCAGCCACAGTAGGGGCTTATGAAGATATGGTAATCAATACTGTTGTAGCTCTGGTCCATCTCACAGTGGGCACAGTGGGTCCTGCCCCCATCGTGTGGTTATTTTCCCAGTTCTAGAATGCATAATTAAGACGGACATACTCAGTAGTTCACAAATCCCTACGAGGCTATTATGGTGGGAAAGGCCAAGTGGAAGCCCCTGAAACTACCTTACCTAGGAAAACAGTAAACCAGAAGCAATACTGGATTCCTGAAGGATTACAGAGATTACTACCACAATTAAAGATTTGAAAGACACGGGGATGGTGATTTCCACCACACTCCCATTCAATTTGCCTATTTTGGCTGTGCAAAGGACAGGTGGATCTCAGAGAATTACAGTGGATTATTTTAAGTTTATGCAGATGGTGACTCCAATTGGAGTTGCTGTACTAGATGTGGTTTCATTGCTTGACAAAATCATCACATTCCCTGGTACCTGGTATGCAGCTATTGATCAGGCAAATGCCTTTTTCTTTATGTCTATAATCTAAGACCACCAGAAGCAGTTTCAAGCAGTTTGAGCCCACAAGGCCAGAAATCTACCTTCACTGTCTACCTCAGGGGCATAACAACTCTCTCTGACCCAGTGTCACAATTTAGTTTGTGGGGATTTTGATTGCTTTTCCCTTCCACAAGATATCACATTGGTCCATTACATTGATGACATTGTGCCAACTGGAACTACTGATCAAGAAGAAGTACTATTGGTAAGACATTTGCACATCAGAGGGTGGGAAATAAATCCAGTAAAGATTCAGGTGCTTTCACTTGTGAAATTTTTAGGGATACAGTGGTATGAGGCATGTGGGAGACATTGCTTCAAAAAGTAAAGGTCAGTCATGGCATCTAGCTGTTCCTACAACAAAAAAAAAGAGGTGCAGTGCTTATTAGGCCGCTAGAGTCTAGAGGCAACATGTTTCTCATTGAGGTGTGTTACTTTCACCTATTTACCAAGTGACTTAAAAAGCTGCTAGTTTTGAGTGGGGCTCCAAACAAACAAACAAAAAAAGTCTCTGCAATAAATCCAGGCTAATGTAAAAGCTAATCTGCTATTGAGCCAGGTGATTAAGCAGATCCAACCATACTTAAAATGACGGTGACAGATAGGGATCCTGTTTGGAGATTTGGCAGGCTCTTATAGGTATATTGCAGTGCAGGCCTCTAGGATTTTGGAGCAAAGCCCTGCAATACTCCACAGCTAACTTCTCTTATTGAGAAACAACTCTTGGCCTGCTATTGGCCTTAGTAAAGATTGGTTGCTTAATTATAGGCCAGCAAGTTACCATGAAACCTAAGCTCCCCAACATGAATTGGCTGTTAATTGATCCACCAAGCCATAAAGTTGGGTGTGCAAAGCAGCACTCTATCATCAAAGGGAAGTGGTAAATACGAGGTCAGGCCCAAGCAGGTCCTGAAGGCACAAGTATGTCTGCTGCCCCCACTTCTGCTATACTACCCTCTCTCTTCTAGTCTGCACCTATGGCTTCACTGGGAGTTCTCAATGACCATTTGACAGAGGAAAAGAAAACTCAGCCTTGGTTTACAGACAGGTCTATATAATGTTCAGGCACCACCCAAGACTGGACAGCTGCAGCACTACAGCCCTTTTCCAGAACACTACTGAAGGATAGTGGTGAAGGGAAATCCTCCAAGTGGACAGAACTTTGAGCAGTGCACCTGATTGTTCATTTTGTTTGAATGAAGAAATGGCCAGACGTGTGATTATATATGGATTCATGGGTTGTGGCCATGGCTGATGGTCAGCAACTTGGAAGAAACATGATTAGAAAATTGATGACAAGGAAATTTAGAGAGGAAGCAGACCTCTCTGAATGGGCCAAATGCATGAAGATATTTGTGTGCCATGTGAATGCTCACCAAAGGGTGACCTCAGAGAGGAGGATGTTAATAGTCAATTGGATAGGATCACTTGTTCTGTGGGTAATAGTCAGCCTCCCTCTCCAGCCACTCCTGACATTGCCCAAGAGGATCATGAAAAAAGAGGCCATAGTGGCAGGGATGAAGTTATGCATGGGCTCAACAACATGAACTTCTGCTCACCAAGGCCTAGCTGAAGACAACAACTGCTGACTTCCCAATCTGCCAACATCAGAGACCAACACTGAGTCCCCAGTATGGTACCATTCCCCCAGAGGAATCAGACAGTGACCTGGTTGTAGGCTGATTATACTAAATGGCTTCCATCATGGAAGGGAAACCTTTTGGTCCTTACTGAAATAGACATTTACTGTGGAAATGGACCTGCCTTCCCTGAACACAATGCTTCTGCGAAAACTATCATCTGTGGACTTACAGAACGCCTTATCCACTGTCATGGTGTTTCACACAGCATTGTTTCTGATGATAGAACTCACTTCACAGAAAATGATGTGTGTCAATGGGCCCATGCTCATGAAATTCACTGATCTTACCATGTATCCCACCATCCTGAAACAGCTGGTTTGACAGAATGGTAGAATGACTTTTTGAAGACTCAGTTATAGCACCAGCTAGGTACCAATACCTTGCAGGGCTAGAGCAAGGTTCTCCAGAACACTGTATATGCTCCAAATCAGTGTCCAATGTACAGTGCTGTTTCTCCCATAGTTAGGGTCCAGGAGTCATGGGTCCAGAAATCAAGAATGCAAATGGGAGAGGCACCACTCATTATTACTGTCAGTAACCCACTGGCAAAATTTTTGCTTCCTGTTCCCACAACTTTATGCTCTGCCAGCCCGGAGGTCTTATTTGCAGGGGTGGAATGCTACAATGATTCCATTGAATTGGAAGTTAACACTGCTGCCCAGCCACTTTGGAATCCTGGCTCTGAACCAGCAGGTAAAAAAGGAAGTTACTGTGTTGGCTGGGGTAATTAAACCTGGCTACCAAAAGGAAATTGGACTACCACTCCACGATGGAGGTAAAATCTGGAATACAAGAGATTCCTTCAGGCATTCTTAGTATTACTATGCCCTGCGATTAAGGTCAGTGGAAAACTACAACACCACAATCCAGGCACGACTACTAACGACCCAGACCCCTCAGGAATGATGGTTTGGGTCATCTCATTAGGTAAAGAACCACAATCACCGGGCACAGTGGCTCACGCCTGTAATCCCAGGACTTTGGGGGGCCGAGGTGGGCAGATCACGAGGTCAGGAGATCGAGACCATCCTGGCTAACACGGTGAAACCCTGTCTCTACTAAAAATACAAAAAATTAGTCGGGCATGGTGTGGAGCGCCTGAAGTCCCAGCTACTCGGGAGGCTGAGGCAGGAGAATGGCATGAACCCAGGAGGAAGAGCTTGCAGTGAGCCGAGATCACGCCACTGCACTCCAGCCTGGCGATAGGCGAGACTCTGTCTCAAAAAAAATATATATATATATATATATAAAGAATCACAATCAGGCAGGGTGCAGGGGCTTACGCCTTTAATCCCAGCACTTCAGGAGGATCACTTTAACCCAAGAGTTTGAGACCAGCCAGGGCAACACAGTGAGACCTCGTCTCTACAAAAAAAAAATTTTTTAATTAGCCAGGCATGGTGGTGCATGCTTGTAGTTCCACCTAATGAGGAGGCTAAGTTGGGAGGATCACTTGAGCCTGGGAGGTAGGGGCTGCAGTGAGCTGTGATTATGCCACTGCACTCCAGCCTAGGTAACAGAAGGAGATCCTGTATCAAAAAAATTAAAATTAAAATTAAAAAAACAGCTAAAGGCAAAACAAGTGCAGAATGAGTAGTGAAAAAAGGCGGTAATTACAAATACCAGCTATAGCCATGTGACAAGTTACAGAATTCAGTACTGTAATTGACATATTTCATCCTTATTTTGTTATGAATATGATTGTATGCATAGTAAAATTTATATATATATTTATTTTCTTATTCTCTTCTCATGCAACATAAGATATAGTAACTTTATATCATAGTGTGTAAGTATTGTTAATTTTACAACATAGTAGTTAACTTATGGGATATCAAGGAGAAGAATAAACATCACACAAGAATCTTACCTGCTTTTCCTGATGAATGGTTAGTGTACTCTTGGTTGTACATAGGATAGTTGTATCATGTTAGGGCAAAATATGACTTTGCTTTTGTCTTTATTTGGACATTAAGTATGTTTTAAGGAGATGCAGATAGGTGCCAAGTTAATCAGGAGTAGACTTGTGATAGCCTAAAGAGTCATCTTGACTAGGCAACAGTGTGCCTGGATATTTGCTCAAATATTATTCTGGGTGTGTCTGTACAGGTGCTTCTGGATAAAAAAAAATACTTGAATTAGCAGACATAGTAAAGGTTGCCCTCCGTTTACTATGATGTGAGTGGGCCCCAATCTAACAGTTGAAGACCTCAATAGAACAAAAAGGTTAAATCTTCTGCAAGTAAAAGGGAATTCCTTCTGTCTGACTGTCTTTGAACTGAGACATCAGTTTTTTCCTGTCTTTGGACTCAAACTGAAACATCAGTTTTTCCCAGGTCTCGAGCCTAGTATCTTCAGGAATGGGACTACACCATCGGCTCTCCTGGATCTCCAGCTTGCCCACTGCAGGCACTGGGACTTGTCAGCCTCCATAATTGTGTTAGCCAATTCCTTATATATCTAATCTCTTTACACACACACACGTCCTATTAGTTCTGTTTCTCTGGAGAACCCTGACTACTATAGTAGGGAAAGAGAAATTGTGTAGCAGGAGCAAAATGCAGGAAGCAGCACTAAGGATGGACCATTTGAGGTGATGAGCCTGACCCTCTAAAAAAAGCTTAAGCAATTTAATGGGTGAGGAAGTTTGTTTTTAGAAGCCTATAGCCCCAACCAGGTCCCCAGGGCAGATAGATTTGTAAGGAGAAAAGGAGGAGAGATTGGCAGACCTCAAGAAATCTAGATATTTTCAAGTAACAAACAAGGAAGCAGACACGAGTGAATGCTTTGGTTTCCCTGGAGGTCTCTCTCCCCAGCCATGGCCTGAGAGTGATAAAGAGGGTTTTAGAATGGGAATGAGGAGGAAGAGATAAAATAGATGGGTAGGCTTTCCTTCTTTATCTGTTTGCCAGGTTTACTAACAATAAGATGCCCTGTCTGTGAGTGCTGCATAGTCTTGGTGATATGATTTGGCCATGTCTCCACCCAAATCTCATCTTGAATTGTAGTTCCTATAATCCCCACATGTCATGGGAGGAACTCAATGGGAGGTAATTAAATCATGAGGGCAGCTACCTCCATGCTGTTCTCGTGATAGTGAGTGAGTTCTCACGAGATCTGATGGTTTTATAAGGGGCTTTTCCCTAACTTAACTCTTCACTTCTCCTTGCTGCTGCCATGTGAAGGACGTGTTTGCTTCCCCTTCTGCCATGATTGTAAGTTTCCTGTGGCCTCCCCAGCCATGCTGAACTGTGAGTCAATTAAACCTCTTTCTTTGTAAATTACCCAGTCTCAGGTATTTCTTCATAGCAGCGTGAGAACAGAGTAATACACTTGGCAAACAGAAGAAATACCTTTCCTTCTTATCTGCTTGGGACAAACAGAGCCCACAGCAGTGTAGAAGATCAAACCGTGAGTCAATGAGCTATGAAAGAAGACAGAGGAGGCTCAGAATAATGAGTGTAATTCCAAAATTTGAAAAAAAACAGCAGGTCTTTGTATTCATTAGTCAACAGACATTTAACAACTGTATTTAGCACAGGCCCCCTTCTCAGAATATGACTAAGGCCTGGTCACCCAGTGGCTTAACTGCCACAACCTCCTCCCCAAGTGGGATGAGCTAATAAGAACTCTGGATGTGGAGTTAGGAGACATAATTAAATCTCAGCTTGGCCACTTACTAGCTTGTGCCCCTAAGAAAGTTCCTGAGCATTTCTAGACCTCAATTTTGTCACTTTCAGACAGGAGACATTACAATCCTTTCACAGAACTGCTATGAGGTGTAAGTAACATATGTTAGTGGTATGCAATAAGCCTAAGACAAATATCAGATGAAGTCAGTGCCCCATAAATGTTGTTTTCCTTCCTTTTCTGTTGGTATGGGCTCTGATTTTTCCATTCTGGTGAAAGATTGCTCTGTGCTCCATTGCAGAAGCATCCTTACCATTTCCTACCCTAAAATCCCTGTCCCAGACCCCAAGTCTAGCATCCTGAAGATGTCCTCTCACCCCTTCTGGAAGTCTCAGTGGCTCCAGGTACCCTCTAGAATTCCTGCTCCTCCCTTTATTTGAGTCCTTCTGTTTCTATTCTGCTTTTCTAGACCTAGAAAAGGTCTAGCACAGTTTTGGACTTTCTGCTAACTTTAGGGTGATCTGATAAAGATAAGAGCAAGGGCATTTAGCTGCCAACAGCCTCTCCTACTGCCACGGGGAGGGGACTTGTATGATCTTATGAGCTTGGATGTCCCTCAAGCAGCTTTGACCAGTATTAGGCACAGATCCCACAAGGAATCCTTGGTAAATCATAGCCTCAGGGTTAATCATTAATCTCCCTGGGACTAGGAAATAACCACGAAATCTGCTTCTGGAAGGCCCAGTGTTCCTACACGGCTACCCCTTCCCCATATACCTGCTGGATGTCTGATTATTTTATACATGTTGATGATTAGCCTGTCCAGTGGACTTTCCCAGGTTAAGCAGCTCACATAATTTGAGGATAACAAGGATTTCCCATAAGCAAATCACAGCATGTTATTACATCTTGCTTGTTATTTTCCCAACAGTGGAAATAAATTTTCATTCTTCCTTTTTAACAAAACCACAACACTAATGATGCATTATGCAAAAAAAAAATACAAACATCTTATGGACATATCCATTTCTCAAACACTTTATTCTGTTCAACAACTCTATTTTCTCTTATCAACTGCCTGTCCTAATCCCATCAGTAAAGGTTCCAGATTTCATCCTCCCTCCTCCCTCTTAATAGATGACCTAACTTCCTATACACTAAGGAAGGTGAAGCCATTAACCAAAAATTCCAACTTCCCTCTCCTCCACTCCTAATGTCTGTAATGTGATGACAAACGGGAACCAGGAAGTCCATAGCGCTGCAGAAGAGCCCTGTGTCTTGGCCAAAGAGAAAAGCCCTTCTGAGAAATCTAGAAGTGATCGTTTGGTAGTGGTGAAAGCACAAAGCAACATTATCTGGAAGGGAGAAGGAAAGTCAACAAAACATTCTTCTTTACCCTTAATAGAGTCAGCATTCAGCAAGAGTCTAAGGAAAAGGTGCCACAATGCTCTATGGCGGTGCAATAAGGGATCTCAGAAGGAATCAGGCCAAATTAATTTTACATTCCCTTAAAATTTCTCACATCCTTGCCTTTGCATTCCTATCTCCCAACTTTTCATTCATTCATATGATCAATAACTACTGAAATTTCTATGTGCTAGCACTCATGTAGGTAGTGAAGAAAGCAGTAATCAAAACTAGGGGAGTAAATGAAATAAATAAATATGTGGTATGATAGAAGATGATATTTGCTAGGCAAAAGCAGGGGATGAGGAGTTCTGTCAGAGAGGGGGAGTCATTGCAACTATAAATAGGATAGTCAGACAAGCCATTTCTGAAAAGGTGACATGTAAGCCCTGAAGGAAATGGAAGAGTTTGCCATGTGAATATCTGTGAAACCATTATAAGCAGAGGGTAAAGGAAGTGCAAAGACTCTGAGGCAGGAGACAGCCCAACATGCATTCAAGGAACACGGAGAAAAATAGAAATGGGAAAGGATATGGTGATGCAGCAAAGGAGAGACATTACGGGTATTATTTTTCCCTTCTCTATCCCCTTTGCCTTCCTAACTCAACTGATTCTTCAAGATCTGGCTCAGATGATACTTCCTCCAAGAAGCCTTCTCTGAATATCCCTCTCCAAATTGGATAAGAGTAACCCTTTTCCATACCCTCATGGCACTCTGAACAATCTTTTCTTAAGGAACTTATACACTGTATTCTGATAACATGTTTTTCAGGTACTTAATAAGTGCTCACAAAACATTTGTTGAAGGAATAAAAGGATGGATGGATGGATGGACGGATGGATAAATGAATGGCTAGATGGAATGAAATGGAAAGTGAATGAAAGTAGTAAAGACACTAATTGAAGCTAACTGGAAAAGAAGTATTGACAATGGAAATGAAAAGGAACAGACAGGTGTTAGAGACATTATTGAAGTAAAATGGCAGTATCTGGCAACTTTATGAATATTAAAGTGGACAAGGAGAAAAAGAACTTTAAATGATCCTACAGGTACTAGAAACTAAAAGGCTTAGGATGGCCATGTCTGATTTGTTCATCCATTTTAACAGCCCTTTATTGAATTTTTCCTGAATTTCATTCCCTGTGCTAAGTGCTGGTAAGGCGAAGCTAAATAAGTCATGATCTCTCCCATCAAAGGAATATAGAATATGGGCACAAGACCATACAAAGCAAGGCCACAATCCCACTATGCTGAAGTAACATTGTAGGGCACTATTGTACAGCAGTAAATAGTACCTGAAGAACTTTTGACTCCTGAAGTTGGCAGTATGGCATGGCGGAAAGTGTAAGAGCTTTAAAGTCAAGTAATCTTAGATTCCAGATCGGCACCTGAATATAGGAAATCTTGAGAAAACCATTTAAACTCTCTAAGTTTGGCTCTCCTCATTTGCAAACAATGAGACAATAAAACATACTTTGTATGGTTGGTAATAAAATGTAAAGGGATAACATATGGGTAAACAAGTAGCACGATACCTTAGGATACTAGGAACTTTAGCAATATCATTTGGCTTCCTTCTCACTTGGTCCAAAGTTCAGCAAGTGGCAAGGTTGCACCGTGAATCCCAGGGATTCAAAATTTGCATCAGTCTCACTTTCACATGTGCATTCAGTATCATTCTTACATTTAGTGTCTTCTATATTATAGTCTGTACTGACATTTTAATAATCCTAAGAAAACACCTCCAACTTCAATATCTGGAGACCAAGTTCATTATGAGAGGACAAGAGGGAATAAAGCAGATACCAAATTACTTTTTATATTCAGCATAAAAATAATTTTAGAAGTGTTATACAAACATCTAATGTTCAATTAGACGGGATTCTACAATTACTGAAGTATTTCCATTGAATCATTGGCAAAGTCATCTATAGTAAATATCTCTCCTCAAAGAGTTCATGCAACCTCTCTCATTGGAACAGTTCTTCTCTGTTATATCTGCAAGTCTAAGTTTCAATACTGAATATTTACATGGTAGTATTACTGAAATTTCAATCATATCTGCCACAGGAGAATTTGGGGAATCAGAATTAAACATATTATTTGAATGTAGATCGAAAAGTTAGGCAGAGGTAATCTCCAGTTAATGCAGAGGACCTTTGTAATAAAAGAACAGAGGAAAATGTGCCTATAGCATAACAAAACCAAGATTTTTGTCTTTTTGCTGTTTCACAAGGAATAGGGTCAAAGAATAATAGGAATAATACAAACACCTCACACAGGAGAGACCAATAAGTTTTCTGGAAAACATTAATTAGTCCAGTGGAAAAGTGTGTTGGCCATCAAGTATTTTAAGAGAAAAATTGGCTTTGGCATTGCCAATGCCAAAGAAAACTGGGAAGTTAATTTTATTCTGTAACCATTGCAACAGAGAAAGAGAGACCTCAGTATAGATATACCTTGACTCAACAAGGTTGAGTTGAAGACAACAACAAGTGATTTACAGCCAAAAATCAGGCTGGGGGTCTGTAGACAGAAAATTATTCAGAGAAAATTCTCAAAGATAAAGTGGATTCTGGCTAAACTGATTTGATAAGACTCTTGCTAAAGACAGGCTAGGATGATCAGACATTGAGGTTGGGGAATGAGGAATCTGATCAGATAGCAAGGGTAAAGAATTTTCACTAAACTGACCCAGCAGGATTCTTGAAAGGTGGACTTAATGGACCAAGGACAGAGTCCAAGAGTGAGGCCTAATCAAAAAGAGGACTTGGAGAAGCATAACTGAAGGTTGGTTAAGGAGAGAGTCTCGGTCACCAACAGAGAGAGATCCAACTGAAGTGAAAGCAACTACCATTCCCGGGGCCCCCCTGACAAAGGGAGTCAGTGGGCCACCAGATAGAGGAAGACTCAGTGCGATCCCACTGGTGCCTGAGGCAGCGGAGTGGTATATCCTAGGAATGACCTGAGCCTGTTATTCCATTACCCCTAAGGAAGGGCAAGAGTGACCCTGAGGGTAGGGCCAGGGACTTTGGAGAGGATTTAAGGAGAGGGCTGATGAGAGGGAATGGGTGGGACTGGAAGAAGTTTATGCATGTGGCTCACCTTCCTGAAGACCTAAAATGAAGCCTGATCCACCCCTCCCCACCCACTGTGAGGGAGTTAGCTCAAAGTCACCACTGATCATTCACTCATCCCCACCCTCAACTCTGCACTGCTTTAGGACACTTAAGCAAGGTCTTCAGTAAAACAGTTGCTTAAACATCATCAGAAATACATATGCTATCCAGAAAAGAGACACAAGCCTTCAGATCAGAGCGAGTTGTAGGGAAAATACCTGCATACCCCACTGTGGAATGTTACACCACAGTACCAACCAGTGAGGACCACATAGCTGAAAAAATTCTAAATCCCTCTGATTTCTGTACCCACTCCCACAAAGGAGAGGTCTAAAACAAACCCACTGAAGGACCAAAAGGAGAGTCCATCCATGTATTAATTGTTGCTTGTTCCCTACCTGGAAGCTGAAGTTACATAGCACTTTACATACCATGTGAAAGCATTCCTAGATGGTGTGGAGGGGGAAGAAACTGATGGAAATGAGAGTCTCCCTAAGATTCAGCAGTACAGATGCTCTGAAAACAACTACCAAGGGAGAGATAAAGAAAATATAAGGAGGGTGTTAGTTTGCAAAAGAAAGGATGCAGTGGAGCATCTTTTGAATTATTAACCCACCTTCCTGGTATGGCAATAACGACTGTTGGGGAAATGTAATTAAAAACAATCTCCTGCCCACCCAGAAAAACCTCTCCACAAAAGTAGAAGAAAAAGAAAGCCATTATATTATTGAATAATCATTAAACCAGAAGGTGTTGTGCATCACAGGTAAACTAAAGAAACTGCAAAAACAGAAAGAAATCTCATCCACTTATACAGCCAAGAAGATGGAACCCATTCCACACATGTCCTCAAGATAGACAATAACTAGTACTCAAGTAAGATGACTTGACAGCAACATTTGTCATACATAGTTCCTCCTAAATCCACCTGATAATTGATGTAGCCACTATATTTGCTAATTGACTTTACCCAGAGGAAAAGTAAGTTTTTTGCATACTTGTGACTGGAAGTAGGTTAGCAACTTGCAGTCAGGTGCACTACTGAAGTTAGGTTCCTAACCTCTCCCAGAGTCTGAGAGATGGGGCACTATCTCCTTGAATGATTCCATTTCAATGAGATAGTTCCCAAGTCCTTGAAGAAAGGATCCCTGGGTTGTAAAACTGGCAGGCCTCTTATTTAGCTTTTAAAAATGCTTACGGACATCTCAAAGCATCAGAGAGAACTCACAAATATAATTTTTATTTAAAGTAAACGTTCTAAGGAAATTGATAAGTCAGTCTCTTTCCCTTCTGGCACCAGGGAAAACTTTTTCTTTTTGAATTTAACCTTACACTACCTCTTCCTTATTTACCACTGTATTTTCAGTGCCACACACTGGGAATGAGACACTCTTTCCCATGCAGCAATGCACTCAATCATGCAGTAAGCATTAACTCATTCAACATTGTTCTACATACTAGGAAAGGAAAGTAAATGAAACAGACAAAGTCCTGCATTCACAGAGCTTCTATTCTATTGGAAGAAGGCAGGCAAAAAGAAATCATTTTATTTTATGCAAAGTTATGTGTACAGGGTTATCAGAGACAGCGTCTCTGGAATTTGAAAGAATGAGGAACAAGTCACATGGAGGGCACTATGGCAAGGGGGTGTGCAACTTTTACTGGCAATGTAGGTCTAGCCCACAAGGCTTCTCAACCTCAGCAACATTGACATTTGGGGCCAGATAATTCTTTTTTGTGAAGAGTTGTTCTGTGCATTATAGAATTTAGAGCAGCACACCTAGCCTCTACTCACTAGACGCCAGTAGCTCCCTTCTTTCAAGTGTGACAACCAAAAATGCCTCCAGATATTGCCAAATGTTCCTGGCAGGGGAAGGGACAAAATCACTCCTAGCTGAGAATCACTGGCCTAAGGTGTAACCTTGGGAGTGAGTCTAAGGCAGTGATTTTCCAATTCATGGAATGCAGCTAAAGCAGAACTTAGAAGAAAACAGAGCTCGAAATATGTAGAAAAGGAGAAATAAAATCAATAATCTAAGTACCTAATATGGTCTGGCTGTGTCCCCACCCAAATCTCATCTTGAATTATAGCTCCCATAATTCCCTCATGTTGTGGGAGGGACCAAGTGGGAGATCACTGAATCATGGGGGCAGTTTCCCCCATACTGTGTTTGTGGTAGTGAATAAAAGTCTCATGCAATCTGATGGTTTTATAAGGGAAACCCCTTTTTTTTATTATAGTTTAAGTTCTAGGGTACATGTGCACAACGTGCAGGTTTGTTGCATATGTACTATGTTGGTGTGCTGCACCCATTAACCCATCATTCACATTAGGTATATCTCCTAATGCTATCCCTCCCCGCTCCCCACACCCCACGTGTGTGATGTTCTCCTTCCTGTGTCCAAGTGTTCTCATTGTTCAATTCCCACCCATGAGTGAGAACATGCAGTGTTTGGTTTTCTGTTCTTGCAATAGCTTGCTGAGAATGATGGTTAGGGAAATCCCTTTCACTTGGTTCTCACTCTCTCCTCTTGTCTGCCACCATATGAGACGTGCCTTTTACCTTCCACCATGATTGTGAGGCCTCCTCAACCACAAAGAACTGTAAGTCCATTAAATTTCTTTCTTTTGTAAATTGCCCAATCTCAGGTGTGTCTTTATCAGCAGCATGAAAACAAACTAATACAGTACCTATCTCAAAAAGCTTGAAAAACAAAAGCACAGTAAACCCAAATCAAATATAAGAAATAAAATAATGATAAGAACAAAAATCAACAAAATGCAAAATAAACATGCAATAGAAAGAAAATCAACAAGCCAAAAGCTAGTCCTCTGAAAAAGCTAATAAGATGTATAAACCCCTAGCAAGAATGATCAAGAAAAAAAGAAAAGGCAAAAATTATTAGTATCATGCATGAAAAAGACCACCACAAATCTTATAAACATTAACACCATAAGAAGATACAATGAACAACCCATGAATATAAAAAATTTGGATGAAATGTGCAATGTAACCACAGGACCAGGCAAAACTTGGACATATACAGTGAGTGATAAATAAACCTGTGCTGTATTAAGCCAGTGAGATTTTAGAATTGTTTGGTATTGTATTACAACCTAGCCTATCCTAACTGACAAACTAATCTCCCCAATACAGGTCTGAACAAAGGTAAGCAGTGAAAACTCTTCCACATTTTCACTTTCTTCCTGTCCCTTTTGCTATATAAGGTAACAAAGTCACAGGTTGGGGAATTTGCATGTGAACATCTTTGTGGGGTGGGGGAGCATTATCTTGTCCACCATACTGGCTGACTCGTCATTATCTCATTTCTCACAGAGAGGAGACTTACAACAATAACACTTGTGAACCTTTGTTCCTGTCTAAGGAAGCATCTCAGTTCTTTGCAAAAGCCTGGCTAGAAGGGAGTTTCTCATTGTCTAGAGAGTGCTGACTCTGGAGGGGTGTCTCCAAAAGAATCTTAACAGGGCCTCCACCCATTTCCCTCTCAACTCCATGTACATTGTACCACTCAAACCTCCCACAGGTGAGAAAGTGAAAGTATGAAAAGTGCAGAACGCCCCCTCTTTGACGTACAACAAGTTAGAAGCAGCCAGAAATAAAACCTCTCATTTTATACACCAGCGAACACATATTTGTTGAATCCCTTCCATCATGCATGCTGGGGTACAGATGAGGTCCCACTGCCATGCAGTTATATTCCAGGGCAGGAGACCTGCTACAGGGAAGCCACACTTCCCATACTCAAATGCCTTGCTGGGCTATGCAGAGGACTCACATGTGTGAAGCAGTCAAGGGTGAGAATACAGGGAGTGGTGATTATGTTGAGCAGGAGAGTTTCTGCTTGTCTAAAGACATTCAATTCAAAATTGATCTATGGCCACTATGCTTGCCAAAGAAAACAAGCCTGCCACTTAGATCAGCATCCCCAATTCATCATTTACAGGGCTGCCATTCCCAAGGTAAACAGATCAATAAAATAATTTCAGATATTGACACATTTTGTGAGAAAAGTAAGGCAGGCCTATGTGAGGGTAATCACTTAAATGTGGGGGAGGGATGCGCTGGCTTTTCAGGGAAAGCCACCCATTCCAGGACACCACACATCTTTGTCTCTACCAAGAATTTCCAGTGAGGAACTCAGATCTCAGAAGAGGCATCTTCTCTGTCCTGTGGTTATAAAATGAAGCAACTCAAAATTCCATTTTGATGTGAAGGGGTATTAGATTAAGAAGAAAAAGTGTCTCTTCTTTGGAAAATCTTATAAACCACAAATAGAGTTGAAAGCATCAGGTTACAGCAAACCTAGGTAGAATCTGACAAGAGACAGTTATCTCAATAGAAAAGTGCTCTTTCATTTTTCGTAATGCATTCCAGAAACCATGTATCACAAGACACTGTGATCATTTGACTATTCTGGTTTTTGGGTCTAGTATCTGACTTTGATTCTTGTGCTCAACTTAAGTCCCCTGAGTATTCTTTGCATTTTACTCCTTCCAGTAGAAGTGACTTCACATCCTGTCTCATAGCTTTTCTCATGATCCAAGCTATATGTCTTTAATGTTAATGTTTCACACTCACCCTCAGAGAGATGTTTCACATGCCTGGTCATGCCTGGTTGTCAATTACTTTTGAGAGAGTTCTTTCTAGCTCATGACTCTGGCAATCAACAGTGTAATTTGTTGCTGTGTTCTCTGTATATTAGGAAAAGGCAAGTTCTATGTAGAAATCAATGTGTGTGGGAGAAAGTGACATGGGCTTTTAAATGTAAGTGTAGTTACAAGTGTAAGTATAAGTACATGTATTGCCATGGTTGTGGTGGCAGTGCAGGGTTTCTGTGTAGGCAACTCTTATTTATACTGGGTTGATGATAAGACAGCTGGGGACCCATTCGGCCTATTATTTCTCTTTTTGTTCCTAACTGCTCCCTTCAGAGGAGAAGCAAAGATATATAAAATACTGATTAGCCAAGTTAATAAGTTAGAGAAAACTTGGGGAAGAAAACATAGAATAGAAAGGAAGTCAATTGACTTTGGGCATTCGATGATCCATGATAAGGTTAATTGAGTTTTAGGAGTCTATGTTGTTTTAACAGCTTAAGATGTAGGCCTCATAGATGATCTCTTTTGAGGAGAGAAAGTAGATTTCATCTCAGTATTATCTCATGCCATCTGGTAGTGGCTGTTTGGAAGGTTAGGCTGGGACACAAGATCACAAGAGAAAGAGCCTTGAACAAGTAGTAATCTCTGCCATGGGTGTGGGAGGGAAGAAGGTTGACAGTGTGCCCAGCAAGAATTTGCCTTCCCTGACCTAGTCCAATAGCCTCATTTCACAAACTACAAAGCGAGAACCAGGAGAATTTAAATGATTTGTCCAAGGCCTCATAGCTCTGAAGCAGCTCTGGGACTCCCTGGTGTGCTAACTCCATACCAGCATTTTTTGTTGTTGTTGTTGTTGAGACGGAGTTTTGCTCTTGTTGCCCAGGCTGGAGTGCAATGGTACAATCTCAGCTCACTGCAACCTCCACTTCCTGGATTCAAGCAATTCTCCTGCCTCAGCCTCCCGAGTAGCTGGGATTACAGGCATAAACCACCACACCCGGCTAATTTTTGTATTTTTAGTAGAGAAGGGGCTTCTCCTTGCTGATCAAGCTGGTCTCAAACTCCCAACCTCAGGTGGTCTGCCCACCTCAGCCTCCCAAAGTGCTAGGATTACAGGCAGGATCCACTGTACCCAGCCTCTTCCATCACACCACTCTGCTTAGCACCTGGCCCACATAAATAAGAATAACACATACTATGGTATAGATAAGGTGAGGCTACAACATGATCGTGGTAGACTAAAAAAGGGTCTCCAAAAGATGTTCATGTTCTAATCCCCAGAACCTGTAACTATGCAACTTGCATGATAAAGGAATCTGCAGACATGATTAAGTTAAGGCTTTTGAGATGGGGGTTATCCCGGATTAGCCAGATGGACCCAATGTAATCACAAGGGTCCTTACAAGAGAAAAGTAGGAGAGTCAGAGTCAGAGAAGGTGACATGATGATGGAAGGAAGTTGGAATGATATAGGGTCAGGAACCAAGGAATTTGGGCAGCCTCTTGAAGCTAGAAAAACAAAAGGAAATAGATTTTCCCCTAGTGCCTCCAAGGAGAGCTGCTGAGGACTCCTACATGCTCCCCCTTTCTTATTTTTTTGATCCTCCCCAGGACTCGCTCTATTACCCCATTTGCCTAATAAAATAGAATGCATCTCTCAAAAGTCTGCTAAACTACAATATGGTGCCATGAGAATTGCTAAAATGAAAAGAAAAAATATTGTTTGCAAGGAAATGGAGCAGCAGAACCCTCATAGACTGCGACTGGGAGTGTAAGTTAGTACGACCACTTTGGAAAACTATTTGGAAGTATCTATACATCTTAATATACCATAAGAACAAACAATTGCACTCCTGGGTATACATTCAACAAAAATGCATACATACATTCATTAAAGCACATGTACTAGAATTTCATAGCAGAACTATTTGTAACAGTCAGAAACTAAAAATGTCCACCAAACAGTAGGTATGGAGGAATGAATGCATGCATATTCTGACAATGGAATATCATACAATGAGACTGATCTTTACTCATATCTAATAATATAGATGAATATCACAGACATAATGTTTGTCGAAAGAAGCCAGACAGAAAAGTATACATATTGTGCCATTCCTGTTATACAAGGCACTAGTTGCAGGCATCACTGCTATATGCTGTTTAAAGTCAGATAGGTCTTACTTTTGATGGACAGTAACTAGGGAGAAAAATAAGGGATCTTTCTAGGCACCTGGCTTACATGGTATGTTCAACTTGTCAAATTTTATTAAGTGGTACATTTACTATACATGTATATTACATTTCAATCAACCTTTAAAACTAAACTCAATTAAAGCATTCCTCTGGTTTCCTAACCACTCTCTAGGATAAAATTGATTATCCCTTCTTGGTACTTAACTTTATCTTGTGCAGCCTCTGTTATGCCATATGTAATAATTTATTATCAATGTGCCTTCTCTTCTCTTCTAAACTATGAATTCCTTGAAAACTATGGTATTTCTCACTCATTTGAATGTCCAAAGCTTAGCCCATAGTAGTAACTAGAAAAGGTTTAAATGTTTGCTGAGTTGAATGAATGAATGAGTTTCTTCTTTTGCAATCACTTCATGCCTGGTCATTTCAACAAACATTTGATCAATAAATACTTGTATGTGATAGACCCTGTGTTAGGTGTTTGGAATAAAAAGATTTTAAAACACAGTTCTTAAACAACCATAAACAAATGCTAGTCAGAGAGTCAAAGAGTTTTAAATTAAAAAAAAAAAAAAAAAAAAAAAAAAAAAAAAAAAAAAAAAACAGAAAAAAGGAAAATTCAAGGACTTTCTTTTTACCAGTTGGAAAAAAAAACATAAAAAAACTACATCGCTGACTTCCTTGGCCATCCAATGGCATTCTCCTTCCTCTCGTTACTATTTTCACATATTTCAGCATATTGGATTACACTTTTCCGGGATTATTTTCCTTCATGTTTCCTTCTCATGTTTATTTTCCGTCATGCTTCCTTCTTAGGATGCTCTATCTATCCTAAACCTTATACTTTCTTAAACCACTGGCCTTTAAGGGCAGGTCTGCTAAGATAGTGTTTCCAATCTTTCCATTTCAGGACACATAGAGAAAGTGATGTTATTTGTACTGCACATTGGGGCAAATGGGAGAGGCTACTTGAGGCCAAAGGTGAGCAGCCCACATGTTCCCTGATGCTCCAGGTCCTGCCTGGGCTCAAAGGATTAAGAAGTCAACATCTTGTTCTCTGCACACCAGTATTTTATACAAAACATAGTGAGAAGCTTGTTGATCTAAGGACATTGATCAGATTATATGACCATAGGGTCAATATCTATTATCATATTGTCCACCCTGGCTATGATGGCCACACAGGCCAGCAGCCATACTGCCAGTCATTACCCTTGGCCTCTCCCCATTCCAACTAGCCAGCTGATAACACAGACTCAGTTCAGATTCTACCGTTGGAGAGAGAACTATATCTATCTCCTTTGTTTGGAGGCTTTTTTAAAAGTGTCTATTGACAGGTGAAGAATATATGCCCATGAAACAGACACCTTTTCTCGGAAATCTGCTGGCTTCCCATTCTCCTGGACTGTGCCTAATGGAATGAGAGCTGTCAGGACCAAAGTTGTACCTCAGAAGTTGTTTGTCTGACAAGTCACTGCTGACTGTGGCAGAAAAGCCTTTCAAATGTTTCCTCCCACGACATGTGGGTTGCAATAGCTAAGCATGTTGTTAAAATAAATATGACAATTTTGAAGAACAAGGACTGCCTTCAAAAGGGATATGGTTAATTCCACTTACCATGCTTGATCTATATTTACCAAAGAGAGCTAGAAATCCTGAGACTAGCTGTAAAGATCCAACCAGCTTGTTGCTTTCATGACCTTGGCTTTTACTGTTGAATTACAAAAGGTGGATAGCTGGGGATAGCAGACTTAGCTATGGTACTGCAAGTGACAGAAACAGGAAGATGTCCAAAGAAATAGAGAAGAACTTAAACAAGAAGCTAAACTGAGGGGCCCTTTGTGGAAAAGAAACTTCAGGGCAGGACTCACTGGGTGGGCAAGGAACCCATTTGTGAGAAATTAGGGGGTGGAAGGGAAGTAATAACCCACATAAATTATTAAAGTCATCATGTGAGCAAGAACAAGGCTGCAAGAAAAGGTGCGAGGCAACACATACCTACACTATGCATTGCTGATAGGCAAAGGGAGCATTTCAGACGGGCTGCTGAGATGAGGTGCCTGAACAGCCCTGTGATGGAAAATGGGCAGAGAAAGTGAAGGGATTAGCCAAACTAACCATGGGGCAACAGTTCTGGAAAGATAGAGAGATGAAGAAAATTATGTGTACTAGAACTCATCTCGTGCAGCTTACTGAATGTGGTTACAAGGAATAATTTGATAACTTCTTGTGAAGGAGGAAGTGGGAGGTGAAATCCCCTTAAAAGCATGCTTGAATAACACCAGATGTTTGTTAAACTGCCTTTTAAAATAGGTGGGTCCAGATGACTGCAGGGGTTTTGATCTGCTGAGTGAGTCTACAAATTTGGGCCAGAGCAGAATTGCTTGGGATGACAGAGAAGCAGCAGAGCTATGCTGTAGAGACCTCGCCTTTCTGCCCTTTTGTCACACATCACTGAGCCACCCTTCTTCATGAGTATGACCAACAACTTATAGGTGGGAGGATCATCTGAAGTCAGGACTTCAAGACCAGAATGGCCAACATGGTGAAACACCATCTCTACTAAAAATACAAAAATTAGCTGGGCGTGGTGGCATGTGCCTGTAACCCCAGCTACTCAGGAGGCTGAGACAGGAGAATCGCTTGAACCTGGAAGGCAGAGGTTGCAGTGAGCCAAGATCGCACCACTGCACTCTAGCCTGGGTGACAGAGCAAGACTCCATCTCAAAAAAACAGAATGCATAGGTACCACTTTCTTTTCCAAACAAATAGATAACAAAAGTTTAATTGTTAAAAGGATGGTTGAGACACATATTTACCATGTGACCAGAGGACTGATTCTTACTTTCCTTGGGTCTACGGACTCACTGTTGTGAATTTGATTAAGCTACAAACCTACTCATCAGAAAACTGGCCCCAAAAGCAAAAGTTTACATATAATTTCTGGAGATTCACAAATACTCCAAAATCTATTTAAGGATCCTAAATTAAAAGCTCTAACTTTTAGAAAGATTTGACATGCCTAGTGGCTAGGTAGCTATAACAATTCATGCTGGATATCTGGATACAATCCTAGAACTCTATCTTGATCAGTTCTAAGAGGGCCATATAAAGGAATTCCTCTAATATGTGGTGAACATGTCCATTAGCACTCTTGGAGTATCTTCTCATATACCATGAGGAAATTCAGTCTTCTTGGGCTTAATTTCTATGTAAGCATGAGAATGGCAAATAAGTTAAATACTAAATTTCTAGTTTTATCTTAGCATCAATACATTCATGTTCTATTTAGAAAAGCAATTTTGAGAGTTTATAACAAACAAAGCCTTTGTTAACAGGTATCAGGGGAACCTGCCCCCAATATTTCAATGTAGGTTCTATTTTCCATAAGTGTCAGCTGGCTGAGAAATAAAGAGAAAGAGTACAAAGAGGAATTTTGCAGCTGGGCCTCTGGGGGTGACATCACATATCAGTAGGACCGTGATGCCCACCTGAGCCACAAAACCAGCAAGTTTTTATGAAGGATTTTAAAAGAGTAGGGGGTGTACGAACAGGGAGTATGTCACAAAGATCATATGCTTCAAAGGGCAAAAGGCAGAATGAAGATCACATGCTTCTGAGGAAACAGGACAAGGGCAAAATCAGAAGTACTGATAAGGGTCTATATTCAGCTGTGCACGTATTGTCTTGATAAACATCTTAAACAACAGAAAACAAGGTTCAAGAGCAGAGAACCAGTGTGATCACAAATTTACCAGGGTGGAGTTTTTTCCCCACCCTAATAAGCCTGAGGGTACTGCAGGAGACAAGGGCATATTTCAGTCTTTATCTCAACCGCATAAGACAGACACTCCCAGAGCAGCCGTTTATAGACCTCCCCCCAGGAATGCATTCCTTCTCCAGGGTATTAATTATTACTATTCCTTGCTAGGAAAAGAATTTAGCAATATCTTCCCTACTTGCAAGTCCGTTTATAGGCTCTCTGCAAGAAGAAAAATATGGCTCTATTTTGCCTGACCCCGCAGGCAGTCAGACCTTATGGTTGTCTTCCCTTGTTCCCTGAAAATCGCTATTATTCTGTTCTTTTTCAAGGTGCACTGATTTCATATTGTTCAAACACACGTTTTACAATCAATTTGTACAGTTAACACAATTATCACAATGGTCCTGAGGTGACATACATCCTCAGCTTATGAAGATGACAGAATTAAGAGATTCAAATAAGACAGGCATAAGAAATTATAAAAGTATTATTTGGGAACTGATAAATGTCCATGAAATCTTGACAATTTATATTCCTCTGCCGTGGCTCCAGCCGGTCCCTCAGTTCAGGTTCCCTGACTTCCCCCAACAAAGAGGCTGTTAAGGAAAGTTTCAGTGCTTTCTTTTTTTAAAAAATTGCTTTATTGACTTCAGTAGCAAATTTATAAAACGTTAACATGGCTTCATCTAGTTGAAATTATGATTCACATCAACATGATAACAACGTGTGTACAGTTCATGTTGCACTCATACTATATGCCTTCTTATTTGTGTTCCAGAAGAATGGCTGTTGCTCTTTCCTTCTTCATCCAGAGTCTTTTTGGTAGCTTTTAATTCTTTCTTCTACTTCTTTACCTTCTGTTTCTCCAGCTCAGTTTGGTATTTTCAAACTTTAGTTATTTGGTTGCCTTTTGCCTCCATCTTTTCCACTAATGCCTCCAATTCACATACTAAATTGTCTTTCAGTTCAACAGTTGGCAACTCCTGGGTAAGTTTTGCAAGCTGCTGATGATTACAGCTCCTGTGTCCAAATTCATCTGTAAACTCTGTAAGACTTCTGACAACTCTTCATTAATGCTGTCAGAGGAGGGAGGTATTACTGACAACTTCTTACTTTTAACACTCATGAAGATACTTGCTTTGCCAAGGGAACACTAATGACCAATCATTGCACAAAGCTTTACTGTGTTTCTTCATTAGATGCAATGCAAGACAAGCTGAACACTGGCTGCCACAGCATAGCTAAGACTTGTGGACTTCCCAGCTACAAACGGCACATCACCCAAGCATAATCTATAACGTACTGGTGCACCAAAATAGTTCCTAGAACTTAGTTTTTCTTGTGGTTTTGACTTTTTAAAAAATTCTTCTTGCACTGGGAAAATGTGGACTTGCCTTATCTTCAATGATAAGTCTATTTGTTTCTAGACCAGTCTGTAACTTAGCTGCCTTAGTTTGTACGTGTTTCCTTTCCTGTTCTTCTTCAGAGAGTTTTGCTTCCAACTCTTACATTTTTCTTTCTGCAAGGGCCTGCACTGTGGAAAGTTTGTTATACTCCCATTCAAAAAGATCCAATTTTTCAAGTTGGCTGCAAACATGTCTTTGATTGTGTTCCCATTCTCTTTCTAGGGAAACCTGTTACTCTAAGACAGATGTCTTCTCCATTTCTGCATGCTTTATCATATTTCACATGTATTCCAATTGTTTTTCTAAAAGAGTACATTTATTTTCTGCAGTTATCAACTGAGATATCAATTCTTGATTGTGCTTTGATTCTTCATTCTTTGAATTCTCCCTTTCCTGTATATCTTCATCCAGTACTTTCTTGGATTCAACTGTTTCTCTAGACAAGGTTTTTACACTTTCTTCTTCTGGAATCCTTTTAAGTTCCAAGCATCAAATCTTACTTTGAAGATTCTTAAGAGCAGAAAATATATCTCTGCTGTTGCTTTCTAGATAGGCAAATATAGTCTTATTTGGGGAGTGTCATAGATGACTATTAAGGAAAGGCTTATCAGATGGATATACTACATATGGAGATGAAGAATGCTGAACTGTACTTCCTTGAGGCCTTGATGATTCAGCTAAGATGTTCGAGAACTGAGAACCAGAAGCAGCAGAGACCAACGCCACCCACGGAGCCTCCACAGGTCCGAGACAGTCTGAGTTCTCATACTCTCCTTCACAACTCAGGAGCTGCCCACCAGGGGTGATCCTAAGTTGAACCCCTGATGGAAAAGGGGAAAGGTGCTAGTGCTGGGCTTAGAAAATCGGGCCACACACTGGTGCCACTTTCTTAGTCTGTTGGGGACAACCACGTAACTCAATCTGGCCTTAATCATAAATTTTGTGACCATGTGAAAGCCAACCATTTTTTGAAGGACAATTTGGTAATAAATAACAGACATTTTTAAACCCAAAGCCTTTGATATAGAAATTTAATTCCTAGGAATCTGATGTCCAGAAACACTCATAAATGTGTACAAAGATATTTTTATGGATTTCAGTTTAGCATTGTTTATAATAAGAATAAAAATATCCTAAATGTCTATCTATAGAGGATTAATTTAATTATACTAGATCTATATTTTGCATTTCTTAAGAAGAATAGATATATATATATATATATATATGTACTGATGTGGAAAGGGGTTCATAACATATTGTTCAAAGAAAAAGAAAAAAGTAAGTATTTTATCATCTTGTTTTTGTTATAAGTTAATTTTTTAACTGTAAATGGATATACTTGTACATATATGTAGGGGTGTATGTGTATATATACACATTTTTATATATATATTCACAGATGTAAATTTGTATATGCATAGAAAAAGTGTGAAGAAAAAAACTCACACCAAATAATAAGCAATGGTTTCCTCTGGTAAACTGGATGGTATTTTTGCTATGTTACTTCTGTATTATAATTTTTAAATAATTTGAACTACCTTTGTAATTTTAAAAATCAACAAAAATACTTCTTAAGGGAGTTGAAACTTGTTGCACGTATTTTGTTATCCAATCAGGATTGCATTACAATTAAACTAATTATATTGCTTTAAAGTGTAAGAAAACTGTGTTTGGTATTCTTCAGTCTCTCCCACTCTACAACAAATATAGGGAAATGGGAACATCACATCACTATTATACCACTAACTGTTCAAGGGGATCTAAATGTCATATCAGGCAGGGCTGTAGTCAAGTTTATACAAGTTGCTATTTTAATTACACAATTTTAAGAAAAAAGAATATAAAATTATCAATATAAAATCAGGTATAAGGCTAAATATTTAAAAAAAGAAATCACAAAAAAATAAGTTCAAGAAAGCTAACAAGCCAGGCATAATAGCTCATGCCTCTAACCCCAGCTACTTGGGAGGCTGAGCCCAGGTACTGAGGCTGCAATGAGTTATGATGGCACTGCTGCACTCCAGCCTGGGAAACAGTGTGAGACCCTGTCTCAGAAAAAAAAAACAGAAAAAAACGAATGCATCATTCTCAGGTGAGAAGTCACTTGGCAAAAAAGAAAAAAAAACACAAGAAAGCCAACAAACACAACAATGACATAATCCAGAAAAATATCAACTTTTATTGAAGTTGTTATTTTCAGAATACATTTCTATAATACTATTTTCTTACACTTTTTGGCTAGATGCTCTTTAACAAGAATTTTGTAATGTCATTTTCTACAGAGGAAACATTATTTAGTGTTTAGCACAATTTATGGAAATACGTTTTTTATTATTGTCTGTCTCAAAAGGCTTTTTTGTGCTTCAAAATTCATTATTGCTAATGATATGTAAAATGTTTAGGATCATTGTCCTATAATGAGGGGAAATTCTATTAAATGTCTTTCATATATCAACTGTAAAATTTCAGGGCACTTCGAGTTTCTTGTAGAGTGAGTAATTTTAAATGATCATTCATTAACTGATTTGTCATCAATGTCCTCATTGTAGTAGCACTTTGTGAGTTTTAGATTATTTTTTGTTTGTATGTCGTGTCAAATCAGCAAGAAATTTATTTTCCAGTTCTGTTTGAATAATTAATTCCTCTTAATTAATTTAATCATCAAACAAGCTAAGAGTTGATCATTACTTCTGATGAAATTTACCTCTTTCTGTTAATGACATAACTGGGTTTTAGGTAAAATAAATGTTTGCGGGTATGATCTGTATGATGTTTCATATGGAACCACCAAACTTTGTCAGGACAAGGTTCATCAGATACACTAAGATCTTTCATAGCATATTGGTATGCATAAGATATGCACGTTTACACATATATAGACTCCTTATTTGTAATACTGCTTAAGATTTATGTCTTTTACAGGCAATAACAAATGCTGGCAAAGATGTGGAGAAAAGAGAATGTTTGTACACTGTTAGTGGGAATGTAAATTAGTAAAAACATTATGGAAAACAGTTCCTCAAAAAACTAAAAATAGAGCTACCATATTTTTGGATCCAGCAATCCAAGTCCTAGTATATACCCAAAAGAAAGGAAATTAGTATATTGAAGAGATATCCGCACTCCCATGTTTATTACAGCATCGTTCATGATAGCCCAGATTTGGAAGCCACCTAGTGTCTATCAACAGATGAATGGATAAAGAAAATGTGGTATTAATACATATCCACAATGGAGCACTATTTGGCCATAAAAAAGAATGAAATCCTGTCTTTTGCAACAAGATAGATGGAAGTGAAATAAGCCAGGCACAGAAAGACAAACATTGCATGTTCTCACTTATCTATGGGAGCAAAAAGTTAAAGTAATTGAATTCACGGAGATAAGAGAGTGGACGGATGGTTACCAGAGACTGGGGAGGGAAGTTCAGGGGCAGGGGCTGAAGGAGAAAATCGCCATTCTCTTATGTCAGGAATTTATTCTTTAGGCAGCATATATAGTTATACTGTATCATATACTTTTCAAAGAAAATTGTATCAAATCAAATTTATGCAAATTCTTGTGTTTATAGGACATATATATATTTTAATTTTTGAGTTTCAATTTTTGTGGGTACATATTAAGTGTATATATTTATGGGTTGCATGAGATATTTTGATACAGACATACAGTTCATAATAATCACATCAGGGTAAATAGGGTATCCATTATCTCAAGCATTTATCCTTTGTGTTTCAAACAATCCAATTATACTCCTAAAAATGCTCACTTCCAACCCTACCAACAGAAAGGACTTTTGACAGAGGAGAAGTTGTAGTGTTAAGAGTCAGGGGTTGTATGGGGTAAAAATAACTTCTTTTTGAAAATTTTGTGATAACATAAGATCATGTGAACCCACTGCCAGTGTCCCTCTAAGAAGCTCATGCCATGAAGGACCCTGAAGTTCAAGCTTCTTTAACTTCATGGAAAACCTGCCTCTGAACATAAGACCCTGCTTAGGAGGACACTCAGGGAAAAAGATCATCAGAACTGTCTAACAATTCCCCAATGGAACAAAACCCTAATGTGGCCTATGAGGTACTGCCTCCTTCACCTACACCTGTCTCTATAGCAGCTCAGACTGAGAGGTGAAGCCAGCTGGACTTGCTGGGTCAAGTGGGGACTTGGGGAACTTCTCTGTCTTACAAGAGTATTGTAAAATGCACCAATCAGCACTCTGTAGCTAGCAAGGGGATTGTAAAATGCACCAATCAGTGCTCTGTAAAATGCACCAATCAGTGCTCTGTAAAACTCACCAATCAGCAGGATCCTAAAAGTAGACAATCACAGTGAGGATTGAAAAAAGGCACTCTGATAAGACAAAAATGGAACATGGGAAGGGACAAATAAGGGAATATAAGTTGGCCACTCCCATTCAGCAGTGGCAACTCACTCAGGTCCCCTTCCACACCGTAGAAACTTTGTTCTTTCGCTCTTCACAATAAACTTTGCTACCACTCACTCTTTGGGTTCATGCCATCTTTAAGAGTTGTAACACTCACTGCAAAGTTCCATGGTTCCATTCTTGAAGTCAGCGAGACCACAAACCCACCAGGAGGAACCAACTCCAGACACATCTTGGGGGTTCGTCCAGAATGTCACCATGCAGTGAGTACCGTTGGACCACTTTCACTTGCTATTCTGTCCCATTTTTCCTTAGAATTCAGGAGCTAAATACCAGGCACCTGTTGGCCAGTTAAAAGTGACTAGTGCAGCCGCCAGACTAAAGACACGGTTTCAGGCTTTCTGGGAAAGAGCTCTCTAACAACCCCTGACTCTTCAGAGTTGGGAGTGTTGGTTTGCCTGGAAACAGCTTCCACTTTCCCTGTACTTCTGGGCTGAGCTGAGGGTCAACAGAGAGGAAAACCATACAGCTCCAGGGTCCTAACAACAAGTTGGTTGACCCTGCAGCCATGAGCAGAACTCTCGAAGTTACGTCACCCAAGCAAGACTAGCCCATCTATCCTATCTATCCTGACCCTTGCCTCCTGGATCCTAATGCCTGTCAAATAAACTTCCTCCCACCTCTCTTCTCCAAGGCTAGTCCTGTTTCTAAAAACCACACCCTGTCCCTGGTGCTCTTCTAGTTTATCCTACAAGAATGATTTCTAGTATAAATTTCAGGACTCTGTTCCCTTCTTTAGGCACCTGGGCTCACCAATCAGAAAGACATAACTATTGCCTAAAGCCCCGTTGGGACAGGGGACTATCTTATCTGGAATTTTAGGATTCCTCCTCAGACTAGCAGGCCTAACAAAGGCTATTCCTGAAGTTAGGATATGGGGAGCCTCAGAAATTACAGACTTCAAAATTGGGAGGGATATCTTTCCCATTCATATGATGAGAAGTGAGGACAAAAGGCATCACTCTTCCCACCCTGGAGATCCCTTCCCTCCCTCAGGATATGGCCCTCTACTCCATTTTGAGGCATATCATCTTTATAGGAAAAGTGTAAAGTCCCAATACTAACAGGAGAAAAGGCTTAGGACTCTAACAGGTTTTCAAGAATGTGTCAGTAAGGGCCACTAAATCTGACATTTCTTGGTCCTCTTTGTGGTCTAAGAGGAAAGGCAAGGGTGCAAGTTTTCAAGAATGTATCAGTAAGGGCCACTAAATCTGACTTTCCTCAGTCCTCTTTGTGGTCTAGGAGGAAAACTAGTGTTTCTGCTGCTGCTTCAGTTAGCGCAACTATTCTGAACAGCAGGGTCCAGGGACCGTTACGAGTTCTTGGGTGGGGGGAAAAAACAGACCAAAACCATGGGTGGTTTTGTCTTGCACATGGGAAACACTCAAGCATCAACAGGCTCACCCCTGAAATGCATCCTAAGCAATTGGGACCAATTCAACCCACAAACCCTGAAAAAGAAGTGGCTTATTTTTTTCTGCAATACAACCTGGCCCCAACATTCTCTCTCTGATGGGGAAAAATGGCCACCTGAGGGAAGTATAAATTAAAATACTATCCTGCAGCTTGACCTTTTCTGTAAGAGGGAAGGCAAATGGAGTGAAATATCTTATGTCCAAGCTTTCTTTTCATTGAAGGAAAATACACAACTATGCAAAGCTTGCAATTTACATTCCACAAGAGGACCTCTCAGCTTACCCCCATATCCTAGCCTCCCTATAACTCCCCTTCCTATTAATGATGATCCTCCTCTAATCTCCCCCACCCAGAAGGAAACAAGCAAAGAAATCTCCAAGGGACCACAAAAAAACCCAGGCTATCAGTTATGTCCCCTTCAAGCTATAGGAGAAGGGGAATTTAGCCCAACCCGGGTACATATGCCCTTCTCCCTCTCTGATTTAAAGCAAATCAAGGTAGACCTGGGGAAGTTTTCAGATGATCCTGATAGGTGTACAGATGTCCTACAGGGTCTAGGGCAAACCTTCTACCTCACTTGGAGAATTGTCATACTATTCTTAGGTCAAACCCTGGCCTTTAATGAAAAGAATGCAGCTTTAGCTGAAGCCTGAGAGTTTGGAGATACCCGGTATCTTAGTCAAGTAAATGATAGAATGACAGCTGAAGAAAGGGACAAATTCCCTACCAGTCAGCAAGCCATCCCCAGTATGGATCCCCACTGGGACCTCAACTCAGATCATGGGGACTGGAGTTGTAAACATCTGCTGACTTGTGTTCTAGAAGGACAAAGGAGAATTAGGAAAAAGCCCATTAATTATTCAATGATGTCCACCATAACTCAGGGAAAGGAAGAAAATCCTTCTGCCTTCCTCGAGTGGCTACGGGAGGCCTTAAGAAAATATACTTCCCTGTCACCCAACTCCCTTGAGGGTCAATTGATCCTAAAAGTTTATCACCCAATCAGCCACAGATATCAGGAGAAAGCTCCAAAAGCGAGCCCTGATCCCTGAACAAAATCTGGAGACATTATTAAACCCGGCAACCTTGGTGTTCTGTAATAGGGTCCAAGAGGAACAGGCCCAAAAGAAAAAGTGAGATGAGAGAAAGGCTGCAGCCTTAGTCATGGCCCTCAGACAAGCAAACCTTGGTGGTTCAGAGAGGACAGAAAATGGAGCAGGCCAATCACCCGGTAGGGCTTGTTATCAGTGTGGTTTACAGGGACACTTCAAAAAAGATTGTCCAATGAGAAACAAGATGCTCCCTCGTCCATGTCTGCTGTGCCAAGGCAATCACTGGAAGACGCACTGCCCCAGAGTGCAAAGGTTCTCTGGGCCAGAAGCCCACAACCATACGATCCAACGACAGGACTGAGGATGCCTGGGGCAAGCACCAGTTCATGTCATCACCCTTACTGAGCCCCAGGTATATTTAACCACTGAGGGCCAGGAAATTGACTTCCTCCTGGACACTGGCACAGCCTTCTCCTGTCCCAGACGACTGTCCTCAAGGTCTGCTACTATCCAAGGAATCCTGGGACAGCCTGTAACCACATATTTCTCCCACCTCCTCAGTTGTAATTGGGAGACTTTGCTCTTTTCACATGTCTTTCTTGTTATGCCTGAAAGGCCCACACCCTTATGGGGGAGGGATATATTAGCCAAAGCTGGAGCTATTATCTATATGAATATGGGGAAAAAGTTACCCATTCATAGTCCCCTGCTTAAGGAGGGAATCAACCCTAAAGTCTGGGCATTGGAAGGACAATTTGGAAGGGCAAAAAATGCCCATCCAGTCCAAGTCAGGCTAAAAGACTCCATCAGTGTAATTACACCCTACAACTTCAAGCCCCAGCTGATCATAGTAACTTCTGAGTCACCCAAACAGCTCCATTCAGACGGCTTGTCTGCTTCTCAGGCCTCCAAAAATCATCACCTCCTCCCTGCTTAACAAACAGTCCAGGTTTTGTAATGGCAAACATACTCCATGCATGACCATTCACCCATGGACACCCCCTGCAGCAGCGTCCCCACCACTACTGAATGCCTCCTCACGCCCTCTCTCAATCACTCTCTCAAATGGTTCCTAGTAGATACAAAACGATTTTTTTTCTCCAATGGGAAAATAGAACACAGGAAGCCACTCAGTTTTCTCCCAACACTCCTTTCCAGCCGCTCACTGGAGCTACCTTGGCAACCACTCTAGGAGTATGGGAAAATGAAAACAACAAACTCACACACCTTTTTAACATACACAACCAGTTCTGTCTATCCAGCCAAGGTATATTCTTCTTATGTGGAACTTCAACTTATATCTGCCTCCCCACTAACTGGACAGGCACCTGCACCTTAGTTTTTCTAAGTCCTAACATTAACATTGTCCAAGGAGATCAGGCCCTATCAGTACCCCTCAAAGCTCAAGTCCGTCAGCACAGAGCCATACAACTAATACCCCTACTTATAGGGTTAGGAATGGCAACTGCTACAGGAACTGGAATAACCAGTTTATCTACTTCATTATCCTGCTACCACACACTCTCAAAGGATTTCTCAGACAATTTGCGAGAAATAACGAAATCTATCCTTACTCAACAATCCCAAATAGACTCTTTGGCAGCAGTGACTCCAAAACTGCCAAGGCCTAGACCTCCTCATTGCTGAGAAAGGAGGACTCTGCACCTTCTTAGTGAAAGTGTTGTTTTTACTCTAACCAGTCAGGGATAGTATGAGATGCCACCCGGCATTTACAGGAAAAGGCTTCTGAAATCAGACAATGCCTTTCAAACTCTTATACCAACCTCTGGAGTCAGGCAACATGGCTTCTCGCCTTTCTAGTTCCTGTGACATCCACCTTGCTATTACTCGCCTTCAGACTCTGTATTTTTAACCTCCTTGTCAAATATATTTCCTCTAGGATCAAGGCCATCAAGCTACAGACGGTCTTACAAATGGAACTCCAAATGAGCTCAACTCACAACTTCTACCAAGGACCCCTGGACCGACCCACTTTCACTGACCTAAAGAGTTCCCCTCTGGTGGACACTAAAATTGCAGGGCCCCTTCTTCACCCCTATCCAACAGGAAGTAGCTAGAGCAGTCATCGCCCAATTCCCAACAGCAGTTGGGGTGTCCTGTTTAGAGAGGGGATTGAGAGGTGAAGCCAGCTGGGCTTCTGGGTCAGGTGGGGACTTGGAGAACTTTTCTGTCTAGCTAAAGGATTGTAAACACACCAATCAGCACTCTGTGTCTAGCTAAAAGTTTGTAAACGCACCAATCAGCACTCTGTAAAATGGACCAATCAGCAGGATGTGGGTGGGGCCAAATAAGGGAATAAAAGCTGGTCACCCAAGCCAGCAGCAGCAACCTGCTCATGCAAAGGTCTGCGGCTTCACTCCTGAAGTCAAGCTAGACCACGAACCCACCCGAAGGAACTCCGGACACATCTGAAGGAACAAACTCCTGACATACCATCTTTAAGAACTGTAACACTCACCATGAGGGTCTGCGGCTTCATTCTTGAAGTCAGTGAGACCAAGAACCCACCGGAAGGAACCAATTCCAGACACATTAGGAGAAATACCTAATGTAGATGACGGGTTGATCAGTGCAGCAAACCACCATGGCAAGTGTATACCTACCTATGTAACAAACCTGCACGTTCTGCACCTCTATCCCAGAAATTAAAGTATAATTTTAAAAAAATACCATGAGAAAGAAAAGTCTTCCCCAGATGATTCCAGTGTGCAGCTAGAACTAGGACCTTTAACCTACAGTGTTCCTCTTCAAATACCTGACTGATTCCTATTCTTTTTCACATCCCACAGTGATCAGCATTTCCTAAGGTGGACCTTTCCCTGCCTGCCTGGACTATGTCATATCTACCATATCACCTACATTCTAAGAGATTTACTGTTTTCACACACAAAAAAAAAGGTGTCTCAAAACTAAGAAGTCAGTAGCTGAAATTCTGCATCTTTGCAGAACAAAATCAATGGCAATTAGCTTTTTAAAAAACAAACTTGAGGTCTGGTACTCTGCTTGGGATCTCTTTTTGACACTGTTTCATGCCTTCATCTTAGTTATCCCCAAAATAGGTTGGGGGATGAAATCTTGTCATTCCAATTATTAGGTGCCGGAGGTCAGGAGTAGGGGGAACTAATTAGCTGCTAGTGAGTAGAAACCAAGGATGTAACTAAACATCTTACAATGTTGCTAAACACCTTACAGCCCCTGCCACAAGGAAGAATTTTCTGCCCAAAATTGCAATCAAGTGCTGAGGTTGAAAAACTCTATCTACTTAAATAAAAGTGCATGTGTTCAGTGCAGAGAAATAGGACTTTACATCAGTAATGTTTATTGAGTAGAGGTAGTAGACCAACCAAATTTTGTGAATAGCTTCTTCAGTGAGGTATCATTTAAACCCAGATCCATTAACATTTTTAAAATTTTACTTTATCACACTTAAACAAAAAGGAGAGCAAAAAGGAAAAAGCTGCTTTTTCTGTCTGTGGTTTGTATAGCTTGGCCTTCATTCATTCACAGTATTGAAGATTACCTCATTTCCTTTTCAGATTCTGGAAAGAGACACTGTGGTTTTGGGAATAACCATTTGAACATTAAACCAGTTATTCACAGGAAGAATAGAACAATGATCTGAATAAGAAAATCTCGAATTCCCACAGAGAATTAAGCAATTTAATCATACTGTAGATTATTTTTTTTCAGATCAACGGTGTTAAAACAGATGCTTAAAAGAGGCAACTTATGGAGAAAACCAGAGACTGGGACCACAGGGGCAGAGATTCAAGTCCTCGTTCAATCATTTCCCAGCTATGTCATCATGAGCATGTTATTTACCCCTTCAGAATTGTTTTCAATTGTATAAAATGAGGATCAAAATGCCTACCACTCAGGACTAATTTGAGGATTTAATGAGGTGATATTAATAAATCAACTGGCACACAGTAGAAAGATAGCAAGTGACAACTTATGTTATTATCCTCGTCATCATCATGACCATCATCATCAACTTCTTTACCCCCCATTTTCTGGTAGGCGTGGGGATACTAGCCACTTCATGTAAGTCAAAGCGAGAAGAAAATGAGTTGATGCATTTGACACTGCTTACACATAACTGGCTTTCAGTACATTCATTCATTGAATAAATATTGCATGCTAAAGAGTGTGAGGAACTGCTCCATCAGTGTAAAGATCAGCAAATATCCCTACCTGGTGATACTTACATTTTAGAAGGAGATAGAAAATAAATGATAAACACAATAAATAAAGTAGCATATTAGAAGATGATAAGCACTGTGGAAAAAAATAAAAAATACAGTAGAGTAAATGAGATCAGGAGAAGCAGGTCAAGGTTAGCCCCACTAAAAATAAACATTTGTGTATGTTAGGGGGAGAACAAAGGTTGTTAAAGGTATTCCCAAGAGCAGTAAACAGTATTGCTCTCACCTTCTTAGAGTTACTATAGTAGCTCTAAAGCAAAAAAACCCATTTATTTTATAAAAAGCACCGAATTCTAGGAACCATCCTTGCCCTCATCCACCACGATTCCCTTCATGACCCTGATCCCCTCTTCCAGCAGCAGAGCATATGCAGTGGTCTTCCCTCAAAGGTACACAAACCAGTGGTGTTCCCTGACAATCTACTAAGGAGTCTGGAAGTGCTCTGGCAAATGTAGAGAAAAAAGTGATGGAACAAATTTTTAATATACAACTGACAGAAATGTTGCCATATTCTTTTTTCAAATGTTCCAACAAGATGCATATACACTATAAGGGCTGCACACGTCATGTCACTGCTACTAACAATCAACTGAGACCCATTTTTTTCTCATGAATATGCTCTTATATTTATGTGCTACTACTTACCTATGTTAAATATAATTTTTTTTACAGTTTGTTGTACTTTAATGTGTAATACTTAACTCAAGGTACAAGACAATTGCATTTAACATTGTTATAAATAAAAGAGACATCAGATCAATCATTAAGGGCTCCAGAGTGAACAGCATCTTCATAACTTCCATGTTTATCATCTTTACTTTCTGGATATAATTTAACAAGATCATCAATTTGAAGAATGGTAATTGCAGCTTCTGTTGCAAATTTCAAACGCTTAACTGTAACTATGGGTGGTTCAAACACCCCTGCTTGTTTGTTGTCTCGAGGTTTACCATTGCTCAATCAAGACCAATCCATTTAGATTTTTACGTTCTGGGTTAACCTGAGCCTCATTATGAAAAGCTCTTAATTTTGCAACCAGATCTGCGGAGTCCTGGGCAGCATTAACTGCTAGTGTATTGGGAATAACAAGAAGTGATCTTGCAAACTCTGCAATAGCAAGCTGTTCCCGAGACCCCATGCTGGTTGCATAGTTTTCAAGGTATATGGAAAGGGTTGCTTCTACAGCACCACCTCCACCGGGAACCATGGATTTTGACTCCAAAACTCTCTTCACTACACAAAGTGTATCATGTAAAGAGCGCTCCATCTCATCATACATGAAATCATTTGCCCCACGTAAGATAATCGATGCAGATGTATGAGCCTTGGTGTTTTTGATTAAGATCAGCTCAATCTCACAAATTCTCTCCTGTACCACTTCTTCTGCCTGTCCCAACATTGCAGCTTCAAAAGTTTCTTCACCTTCCAAATTGGCCAGGGTTGACAGAATAGTTGCTCCAGAAGCTTTCACAAGGCGTTTAAGCTCCCTTTTAAAAACTCTTCTAACTGCCACAGCACCAGCCTCCACAAAATACTTCAGACACATATCATCAATTCCACCAGTGGTTAGAATAACATTGGCACCAGTCGCTAGGATCTTCTGAATTCTCTCCTTGGTGATATCTGATTCTCTCTGTCTAATTTGGTCCAGTTTTTCAGGGTCTGTAATGACTACCTGTACACCAAGCTTCGTTTTTGGTTTTTGCAGGCTAAAGTTAAGGCAAGCAATTTTTGCATTTATGATTCTCTTGGGCATGCCCTGGGATCCCACCACACAGTTGAGTGCATAGCCACTGATGAGCATACTCTCTGTTTGACTTCTCCCATGGGTTTTCAAAATATTAACAGAATTGACTGGATAGCGTGGCTGGCCTCTTGTGTCTGTGTATTTAATAGCAAGTACAGCATCTACTATCATGTTAGCAAAGAAATCACCATTTATTCCAATGATTTTGGAAGACATGGATGTCTTAGCAGCATTAATCAGGCAATCTCTTCCCAGTTCGTCTCTGTTAACAATTAGGTTTTCATTGATATAACACACTGCTTCCTTGCAAGCAAGTCGATAGCTACTAATAACTGATGTGGGATGAATTTTCTGTCTGACTAATTCATCTGCATTTTTTAGGAGTTCTGCAGCAGTAATAACCACTGACGTAGTTCCATCTCCAACTTCTTTGTCTTGCAGATCAGCCAGCTCACAAAGAACTTTAGCTGCAGGATGTTCAACTTCCAGTAACTTCAGGATGGTTGCACCATCGTTAGTAATGGTTACATCACCAATATCATCCACAAGCATTTTATCCAAGCCAACTGGACCTAGAGAACTTTTTACAATATTGGCAATGGAAGCTGCAGCCATAATAGGAGTCTAAATGGGGCGGACACTGTGGCTCACATCTGTAATCCCAACACTGAGATGCCGAGGCAGGAGGATAGCTTGATGCCAGGAGTTCGAGAACCCCTTGGGCAACACAGCGAAACCCATTTCATTCTGGTAGCGGATCGCTTCCCCAGTGCTGCGGTCACGGTACACGGACAAAGCCCCTCCATCTTCGCGGCAGTGATACACATTGAATTCTGCTCACACCGCGAGCAACCAGTATCGCGGCCCCTGGCCGATCAGGGCAGTGGCTGCGACGGCCTGGAGCGTACCCGAGCGATGCCCCAGGAGCTGCTGAGTAACACTGCCCTACCTGCTTCCCGGCTGCCCTGGCCTGAAATATAAATTTTTATTATTTCTATTCTGCTGCCTTAGATCCCAATTCACAAAAATGGGTATATAGTTCAAATCTGGTTTTAGTGTAGTCATAGTGCTGAAATCAGCATTATAAATTATATAACTCAAAATAACTGGAAGTATAAATAGCAAACAGGACTCTAGTACTAATTTTTTAAATAAATCTGCATTTGCTGGGATAAGTGACTCTGTGGGTAAAATGATTTTTCCCACGCAGCTAAAAGTGGGAAGTATAAACAGGAAGTAGGACAATGAATCCTTTATCCAAACAATGAATTTTATTGGGCTCTTGATGCATTTATCTCTGGCCCTAATGATATCAATTGTTATGAAATTTTACCAACTAGTGGCAGGAGGTCATCAAAACTTTTCCAACAATCTCCAAACACCAGTGAATTGTTTTCATAACAAGGGCAAATAATGCCTTCCAGGAAGAAAGCATTATTTTAACCCTAAAGACAGAGAAAAGAAAAAACTATAAGAAATATTATTCAAAGTTGCAACCCTCTTAGCAAAAAAAATAGGTGCACGTCACACTATAGCTAAAAAGGTTAATAACAACCACAACATTAGCGACGATGTTATACGCAGAGAAAAAGCAGAGCAAGTCATTGACACAATTTCTGTAATGTTAGGGGCACCCAGCAGCAATTGTTATTATGTGAACAAGCTAGTAGAGATTTTGTGTTACGCCCGTAATCCCAGCACTTTGGGAAGCCGAGGCAGGTGGATCACTTGAGCACAGGAGTTCGAGACCAGCCTGGCCAACATGGCGAAACCCCTTCTCTACTAAAAAATACAAAAATTAGCCAGGCATGGTGGCACATGTTTGTAATCCCAGTTTCTGGGGAGGTTGAGGTATGAGAATTGCTTGAACCTGGGAGATGGAGGTTGCAGTCAGCCATGATGATCATGCTGCTGCACTGCAGCCTGGACAACAGAGCAAGACTCTGTCTCAGAAAAAAAAAAAGAATTTATCATCAGAAGGGTAGCAAAACTTAGATTTGGAAAATTCTCACCTGGTCATGTAAAGAATAAAAAGGTGTATTAGGAAGAGAACACTAGGGTATGGCCAGGTCACCGTTTGATAAAGATATTAGTATAGATGGACAGAAATCAAATGTTATTCATCAAGACAAGGCAAGAAGGACCCCAGGGGTATTTCAGAGATCTTCAAGGCTGCCACTTGCATCACAGGCCCAGAGTGTCCATAGGCCTCGAGGACCTTTAGAGCAGAACAGTGGCAAATGAGGGGCTTGTGGGACCTTGGGGCTCATGCCCAGGGCTACCTCAAGTCTCTGTTCCCCACATTCTGGTGCAGTGCTCTTCAACTGCCCTAGCTGTGGCTCAAGTGGGCCCAGAGGTGGCTTAGACCACTGCTCTAGAAGACACAAGTGGTAAACATTGGCAGTGTCTGTACATGTCAACTCTAAAAGTGCACAGAGTGTAAGAGCTATGGAGGCACAGCTACCTCTACCTAGATTTCAAAGGATGCCTCAGAAAGCCTCAAGGCCCAGACAGAGAACAGCTACCACAGAAATCCCACAACCAAGGTAATGCCCAAATAGAGTTGTGGGGTCAGAGCCACTGCAGAGAGCCCTCATTAAGGCAATGCCTAGTAGAGCCATGGGAGTGGGGCCACAGCAAAGAGTCCCCACTAGGTCAATGTCCAGAGAGCCATGGGGTTGGGTCCACTACAGAGAGCCCCCAGTGGGGTAATGCATAGTGGGATCAGGGCTGCCCCTGAGACCTGTAGAGCCATCAGCATGCAACATCAGCCTGAGAGAGCTGCAGGCATCTGACTCCAACTCCAAGAGCAGCTGTGTGGGCTGCACCCTGTGAAGTCATGGGGATGGACCTGCCTGAAGCCTTGGGAGCCCAATCCCCACCCCAGAAGGCAGGATATAGAGTCAATTATTGTTCTCAAGCCTCAAGATTTAATGTTGTTTGTCTTATGGGGTTTTGAAGTTTTTGGGGGCCTATTACTCCTCCCTTCTTTCCTATTTCTTCCTTTGGCAATGGAAATGTCTGTCTGTCTTGTATTTTGGAGACACCTAACTTGATTGAGTTCACACGTTTACAGCAGGAAAGCAATTTGCCTCAGGATGAAATACACCTTTGATTCTCAGCCACGTTTGACATTGATGATACTTAGATGAGGCTCTGAACTTTAGACTTTTGAGTTGGTGCTGGAATGAGTTAAGACATGTGGGCTATCAGGATGGTATGAAGGTATTTTGTATGTGAGAAGGACATGAATTTTGGAGAACCAGCAATGAAATGCTGTGATTTGTATGTTTGTGTTCCCTTCAAAATTCATGTTGAAACTGAATCTCCAATGCAACAGTATTAAGAGAACGTTTAGGAGGTGATTAGGCAATGAAGGCTCTCCCATCTTGGATGGGACTAGTACTTTATAAAAGGGCTGGAGGGAATGGCCAGTCTTTTCCCCATATGAGGACACAGCATTCAAGGTACCATCTTGGAAGGAGAGCAGCCCTCACCAGACACTGAACTTGCCAGCACCTTGATCTTTAACTTCCCAGCCTCCAGAACCATAAGAAATAAATTTCTATTATTTATAAGCTACCCAGTCATAGGTATTTTGTTATAGAAGCAAAGATGCATTAAGGCAGGGGGAACATGCTAATGTTTTTGAAAGACAGGTTAGGAGATTCTTTCCTGAAATTGATAGTCAGTTGAGATCATTGCTGTGTTTTCAAGTGCCTCAGTCAGCTGTATGTTCAGAGTCCTAACTAGCCTGACATTATCCCTCAGGACTAAAATATCAGGTTTTTAGAGCTGAGGAGAAGATATTTTTAAATTTTTAATTGAAATATCATAGAAAATTGTTCATTAACCATTAACTTTATTCACATATCAAGAAAAGAAACCTATTTCATACTAGTGAGCATATTTTAAAGCCACAAAACACCTTATTCTCATGCTAAAAAAGGATTTTCAGAATTGAATGAAAGTGAAGGATGGATTAGAAAACCATTCAGAGTCCAGTTTTTGAGAGTGATGTGCTTTAGAATTGGACATTCTGATCTCTATGCATTGGCATTTCAATTTCATTTCCACTGAACCTAAGGCCTTGTGAAGCCATTAAACCCCAAGCATTTGAGACCTACAACCTTTTCAAGTTTTCATTTTACCCTTAAGTTTTGGCCCTAGGATTTTTCCTTTCTTTCTTATAAATTCGACTATGCATTGAAAAGGGTACTTGTTGTGCTTTGTCTGGCACCTCTGGGTGTTTTGCACTGGAAGAGGTGGTAATGGATAATCTAGTCCACCATATTGCATGAAATGGAAGTACTCATTATTCTTTGTTGTTCAAGTGTAGGTCACCTAAAACAAAACCAAATTTATCCTCCAAATTATTTTCTCTTCTCAAACCTAAATCACTGTATTTCTTCAACTTCGTAAGCAAGTGGAAAGACAGAATACATTATCAATTGCATTATTAGCAACTTAATTTCCACATTCTTCTTCTTCTTCTTCTTTTTTTTTTTTTTTTTAGATAGTTTCGCTCACTCTTGTTGCCCAGGCTGGAATGCAATGGTGCAATCTCCGCTCACTGCAATGTCTGCCTCCCGGGTTCAAGCGATTCTCCTGCCTCAGCCTCCTGAGTAGCTGGGATTACAGGTGCCTGCCACCACTCCAGGCTAATGTTTGTATTTTTAGTAGAGACAGGGTTTCACCATGTTGGCCAGGCTGGTCTCGAAATCCTGACCTCGGGTGATCCTCCTGCCTCAGCCTCCCAAATTGCTGGGATTACAGGTGTGAGCCACTGCGCCCAGTCTTCAACATTCTTCTTTTATGAAAGACTATAAATTATGAAACTGGTCATGTTTTCCTCTTGCTTAATAAAGTGTGCATCACTACAGCAGACATGTTAAAAATCCTTACTCAACATTTCTATTCTCAGCCTTCAGACAATCATGCTATCAGCGCATTCTTGCTCTGGTCCTTCCCCTGTGCAGCACCTCACTTTATGGTCCACCCCTTCTCCCTCTCCATGTCCCTATGCATCCCTATCTCCAGCTTCAAATTTCTCTCTCTTTCTCTCTCTTTCTCTCTCTCTCTTTCATGCACACTAGATTAGCTCTCTCCCTGATTATTTCCAAATGAATATATATAAATTCATCATATGTATGGCTTTCCCATTAGCATAGTCTATCTTCCTTAGAAAGCAAAAAAAAAAAAAAATTTTCCAATATTGACTCAGCCCTATATTCTCAAGACTAGTTACCATCCCCCTTAAATTCCTTAGGAGATCTTAGACTGACACTGAATCCACTGTGACCCTGTTTATACTTGGTCTTGAGCTAGTAAATCATCTTCCTCTCCTCCCACTCCCTGAGAAAGTCAGTTTTATCTCCCTCTTCCTACATTTCTGATTCCCCCTCAATCTAAATTAGTCTAGCCCTGCCACTCTGCCAGCTGGACAGTCTAAACTAACCTCTAAATGGAGGTGAGGATAACTAGCAATTACCATGAAATATATGTAGCAATCAGTGGCCTGACGCTCAGAGATCTCTAACTCTGACTTATCGACCATGGAGCCTTCAAGGACAAAACTGAGAGATTTTAGGGTGATTTTTATTACAAAAATAAAAAGCAGGCCCTTGTAAACAAATACTTTATATAAGCCAGAATGCTCAATCATAGTGACCTTTAAATTCCATAAGTTTACCCAAATGGACCTGCAAGCATTTATCTGAAAAATATCCTTAAATCTTTGGGGAATATTGGCTACAAACCCTGAGATAATACTAATTCCTGAAACTCATAATACCACTTTAAAATATGCCAGTCTGAGCATAGGCTTATCGGAGTCAGGTGACAAATGGAGATCTAACTCAATGTCACCTCGAAGTCAAAAGGCCTAGGCTCTACCAGCAGCTCTGTGTCTAATTTGTTAACCCTGTGGGCCCCAATTTCCTTCTCTACCAAGTGAGGGCTAATGCCTATCTCATAGAATTAGCTTAAGTATTAAATGTTTTACATAAAAATATTTCCAAATTTGAATAAATGTGAATAAACACAGTACTCTTCTTGCACAACCAAACCAAGTTTTACTATAGTCAGTTTGAAGAAAGAAACCCAGAAAACAAAAAGGGAAAAAAATGATTGTAGAGCCCTATCCCTACCCCCGTGGTAAGGTCCAAACTGCTTAACTGGGAACACAAGTTCAACTATTTGTTCCTAGGAGCTCACAGCTGGCACCTTGAGATTCTGCTACACTGTGGTGTAAAGTTCTGTAGTATAATGGATGACATTGCAAGAGCAGCATTTCTTAGAATTCATCCAAAGTTTAATTCAAACAACTCTCTGTATTACATCATTATTTTTAGGATTAGAAATAACAGATGTAAATTACAGTAGGCTGCCTGGCATTCACCAACTGGTAACTATTATTTGTATTACTAACAGCTTGAGTCCCAAGAAGCTATTCATTTATTCTTTGCTACTGAGTACATATTTACTGAGAAATGATGCCAAAACATTTAGATAAGTCCTTTGAGGAGAATATATATCTTTCTCGAGAAACTTATTCTTGGCATTTTAGGAGGCAAAATGTCAGACTTTCTTTAGATTAGACAAACAATATTAGAAAAGACCATCTATAATCACTAAATCAGGCAATTTGGATAGAAAACAGGTTAGCAAAGTTAGGAGGAAAAGCCTTATATTTAGTATAATATTTTAAAATTACAGCTATACTATCTACAATTTCCAGCTATATATAAAACACTGGTGAATTGCCATTAAAACTCCTTAAAGAAGGGGATTTTACTCCAAATAAAATTATTGAATTGGAAGCACAAGGCCATAAATTTTGGCATATTCTGTCTCCAGACCATTTTATTTTCCTAACCCAGAGCCTAAAGGGAATGAATGTTTGGTTGGTAGGGTGGGGGACAAAAGAATACAAGAGAGATAGGAGCACTGAAGGAATCGAGGCTAGAGTAGGGACCTATGTCTAGGCTTGGGTAGGAATGGAAGGGCTGAATAGCCAGAGACGTGGATGAGGGCACCAAGATCCTAAAATGTGTGGAAGAGGATACCCAGATGCGGGAGCAAAATACAGAAAAGGAGCTGCAAGACAAAAATTCTGCTGAAAGCTCATTCTGCCTTCGATGTATATCCCAGAAATCTACTTCAAATGTCCTTGCTTCCTAACTCACTGCCAAAAACGTGGGAGTCATTCCTGACATTTCCTCACCCTCACACAACATACTTTGTTATCTACCACATCCCTAGTTCAGGAATCCATCATCCGCCCAGCTCATCTGCCCTGCCTCACAACTGTCTCCGTGCCTCTGAACTTGCTCTTTCAGGGCCCTTTGCCACTTCCAGCCTATGACCATCCCAAATCACAAATCTGATCCATGTACCCCCATGGTAAGGCCCAAACTCCTTAACTGGGAACACAAGTTCAACTGTTTGTTCCTGGGAGCTCACAGCTGGCACCTTGAGATTCTACAAGTTCTGTAGTATAATAGATGACATTGCAAGAGCAGCATTTCTTAGAATTCATCCAAAGAAGACAAAAAATGCTATAGATTATACAGTTTTCCCATAGAATGATGATTTTAAGTAAATCATTTACAATTGAGACTATTTATATATCCTTCCTGCAGTGGTTCGCTTTCGAACGCAGTTCTTCCTGTGATCCACTACTGACACAAAATCTAGAATGTGCTATTAGCCGAGACGTGAGAAACATCTGTACTTTCAATGAACTTATGCAATAAGCATCCCACACTGCATAACTTGCCATGATTATTGTTTCTTCATAGGACATTTGGCAATATTTTCCAATATTATTTCTTGACAAAGAAAAAATGTTTTATTTAATTTCATGCCATTTTTCCTTTGACTTATTTTAGCCATTTATATCTGCATTATTTCAGCAAGAAGGATATGCTATTTCTCCATGGTGTATAACTTTTTGTCTTTTGATATTACAAGCAAGAAATTTAAATCCAAGCACAGTGGTGCATGCCTGTAGTCCCATATGCTCAAGAAGCTGAGGTGGTAGGATCCCTTAAGACCAGGAGTTCAAGGCCAGCCTGGAAACATAGCAAAACTCCATCTTTAAAACAAACAAACAAAAAAACTAATATCTGTCCTAAAAATATGTTCCTGAGTTTGGTGAAATGTTAAGACTTGATCCTGACTTGAGGACTGCAGGACTTTAATGCTGAAATGATTGTTTCATGTTCTAAGCACCTGCTGTCAAGGGTCTTGCTAATCAAGCTGGCCTCATGCTATTCTTACTTTATTTCCAGATACTTTATTGTGATTGTCAATTTTATGTGTCAACTTGACTGGATACAGGGTGTCCAGATATTCGGCTAAACATTATTTCTGGGTATGCCTGTAAGAGTATTTACAGATGAGATTAGCATTTGAATCTCCGGACTAAGTAAAGCAGATTGTCTTCCCAAATGAGGATTGGCATCGTCCAATCTGTTGAGGGCATGAATAAAACAAAAGATTGAAGAACGGAGAATTTACCCCTTCTGCCTGACTGCTTGAGCTAGAACATCCATTTTCTCCTGCCCTTGGTCTGAGACTTACACTATGATTTCCCCTGCTTCTCAGGTCTTCTTCAGATGCAGACTCTATTACACCACTAGCTTTCCTGGCCTCTGAACTTATCCCTTTCAAGGTCCTTTGCCACCTCCAGTTTTTGTCCTAGGTCTGTAGCTTGCAGATAGCAGATCGTGGGACTACTCACCCTCCACAATTATGTGAGCCAATTCCTCCCAATAGATCTTTTATATTTAAACAGAGACAGATTAGATAGATAGATAGATAGATAGATAGATAGATAGATAGATAGATAGATAGATAATAGATAGAAAAGAGAGAGAGAGAGATAAAGATATATTCTGTTTCTCTGGAGAACCCTAATATAGATTTTGTTTGTTTCTGAGATTGGTTCTAAGGGAACAAAATGCTACAGATGAATTTTCTGAATTGGTTCCAGGATTCCGGAATTATCTCCCTAATTTGATGAGATTTGAAGATACTAATGACTATTTTCAGAAGTAAAGAGAGCACTGATAATTCATGGCATATTCTGGCAATAGAGATATACAAAATATCTGCATTGGAAACTCCTAGTTAACCACTTATAAGAATCAACAAACGTGGTGGCTATAATGAGGTTATATTACTCAAAATTATTATCAAAATTTTCTCTCATATATATAGAGAGAGAAAATTCTGGGAAAACTGGTGACTATAAAGAGGTTGGCTGTTTACACCTAATATTGCTGACCAAAATGGTGTAAGAAAAGAATGAATTCAGGAATTTGAACTCTCAGCTTGAGCACTGCATAAATGACTTAAAGGCTTCTATGTGTGCCCTGAGGAAGCCATTATTTCCTATAGCCAGAGCTGAGATTGCTGCAAATCAAAAACAGAATCTCATTTTGCAACTAGCTGAAATACAACACAAGTTAAACTCCTAGCCTCACAGGGTGTCTACTGTTAAAGTGAGGACATAAACTAGGAAAGTATAGGATCTTACAAATTGGGATGGGGACATGTGAGAAAACTTTGATGACGCTAGAAACATTGAGTTCCTGAATTCTGGTAGTTTTCTTTGCCAGTAGAAGAGGCTCCCCCACCCCACAGCAGAACAGCCTTCCCACCCACAGAACAAGTGGCCTCCCAACAACCAGTGGTAGCACTTACCCACCCCCAGTGGGAGTGGCCTCTCCACCTCATCCAAAGGGATTAACCCTGAACTTCCTAGGAAGTTGTCATGCCCCCACCCCAGGCAACTGCCTTGCAAGACTGCTGATTCACCCCAGGACCCACCCTCACCACCTCTCTTTGCTTCTATACCTATAACTGATTTGTCCCAGCAGGCCCCGAAAGGTGAAGTACAAAGTGTGACCCAAGAGGAGGTGTGCTACACTCCAAAACAACTATTTGAGTTTTCTCATTTATACAGTCATAAATCCAGGGAACACAAGTGGAGATGCATATTAAAGGTTTGGAGCCAAGCATGGTGGCTCACACCTGTAATCCCAGCACTCTGGGAGGATCACTTGAGCCCAGGAATGCGAGACCAGGCTGGGCAACAGAGTGAGACCCCGTCTCTGTGAAAAACAGTTTAAAAATTAGCCAGCAAGATGATGCACATCTGTGGTCCCAGCTACTCGGGAGGCTGAGGAGGATCACCTGAGCCTAGGATGTCAAGTCTGCAGTAGGCTATGTCCATGCCACTGCACTCCAGCCTGGGCAACAGAGTGAGACCCTGCCTCAATACAAAAAAATAAGGTTTGGGCAAATGGTGGAAAGAACATAAAGTTTAATCCAATCAAGTTTATTGATTGGGCTCACTAAGCAGAAATTCTGCATTAAATGTTGAGCTCAAGGAATTAGAAAGGGCTCTACATTTTTGTTGAGTGATCGGCTGAAACATGGACCAAAAGTTGGCCCACAGTGAGTGAATTTATGTATCACACCTGCATTGGTTTAGTGTAGAGGAAGAGATTCAATGGTTTAGGGAAATTGGAATCTTAGAGTGGATTTGTCATAAGCCCTGCTCGTTCACACTGGGAGGGTCCAGAAGATAGACCTTTCACTAATACGGTGAGAAATAAATTTGTGAGAGGAGCCCTAGCATCCCTGAAGAGCCTTGTGATTGCTCTTCTCTGTAGGCCACACCTCACAGTGGAAGCTGCAGCCACTGAATTAAGAATTAAATGCAGTGAGAGTAATTGGATCCTGGGTGGCAGGGACCAAGCAGCAACACTTAACTGCCAAAGACAAGGCGGGCATGGTTACCATCACGGACAGCAGAGTCACAGCAGCAAGCTGAATGGTCTGACATATAAAACCTATGGCACTGGCTGGCTGATCACAGTGTTCCTAGAGTAAAATAGGTAGCAAACCTAGTAAATTCTTACTTGATCTGGATAAGCAGAAAAGTTCTAGGTTAAGTGAACAAAGTCTAACCTGTATCATAAAAACAGAGAGCCAAAGCCCCTCAATCAATTTCCAAACAAGATCACTTACAACCCCTTGAATGAAGGGGAGGTCAGGTCCCCTTGAAGAAGGACCCTATTCACTACTTAAAAGTTATATTAATTACACCTCTCCACCTTATACAAAGGGACCTTTGACCTTTTACCAAAGTAACTACATTGGGGAAAAGGAAATAATTGGACCTTTTCAGGACTACTGGACCCTGGCTCTGAACTGACACTAATTCCAGGAGACCCAAAATGTCACTGTGGCCCTCCAGTCAGAGTAGTGGATTATGAAAGTCAGGTATCAGTGGAATTTAGCTCATGTTCATCTCATAGTGGATCCTGAACTATTTCAGTGGCCCTGAACCCATTCTGTGGCTATTTCCCCAGTTTTGGAATGCGCAATTGAAACAGATATAGTCAGTAGCTGGCAGAACCTACAAACTAGTTCACTGACTTGTGAAGTGAGAGCTATCCTGGTGGGAAAGATCAAATGGAAGCCATTTGGAAAAGGCTTCCACTTTTCCTTAGGTTTACTACCTAGGAAAATAGTAAACCAAAAGCAACACTATATTCCCAGAGGAATTGCAGAGATTTGTACCACCATTAAGATACTTCAAGGATGCAGGGGTAGTGGTACCCACTGAATCCCCATTCAACTCACCTATTTGGTCTGTGAAAAGACAGATAGGTCTTGGGGAATAACATAGATTATCATAAGCTGAACTAGGTGGTGACTCCAATTATAGCTGCTATAACAGGTATGTTTCATTCCTAGAACCAATTGACACATCTCCTGGTAGCTGGTTTACAGATATGGATCTGCCAAATGCCTTATTCTCCATACCTGTCCGTAAGGCCAACAAAGCCAGTTTGCTTTATTGAGGCAAGGTCATCAGTACAATTTCACTGTCCAACCTCAGGGATCTGGTCTCTCCTCAGCCCTTTGTCATCATAAATTAGTTCTTAGAGATCATGGCACCTTCCCTTCCACAAGATATCACACTGATCCATTACACTGATGACATTCTCTTTCACAAGATATCATACTGATCCATTACATTGAGGACCTAGTGAGCATAAAGTAGATTCTACTCTAGGCTTATTGGTAAAACATTTATGTGTCAGAGAATGGAAAATAAATTCAACAAAAATTCAAGGGCCTTCTACTTCAGTGATATTTCTTTGTTTTTTTTTTTTTTTTTTTTCCCTTTTTGAGACAGAGTCCCGCTCTGTCACCCAGGCTGAAGTGCAGTGGCACGATCTCAGCTTACTGCAAGCTCTGCCTCCCGGGTTCACTCCATTCTTCTGCCTCAGCCTCCTGAGTAGCTGGGACTACAGGCATCCGCCACCACACCCAGCTAAATTTTTTTGTATTTTTAGTAGAGAATGGGGTTTCACCATGTTAGCCAGGATGGTCTTGATCTCCTGACCTTGTGATCAACTCGCCTCGGCCTCCCAAAGTGCTGGGATTACAGGTGTGAGCCACCGTGCCCAGTCCTATCTCAGCGATATTTCTAGGGGTACAGTGGTATGGGAAACATCCAAATATCCTTTGCAAAGTGAAAGATAAATTCTTGCATCTGGCCCCTCATACAACCAAAAAAGAGGCACAATGCCTACAGGGCCTCTTTGGATTCTGGAGGCAACATATTCTCATTTCAGTGTGTTGGTCCAGACCCATTAACACTTGAGATTTTGAAGTAAAGCCCTGCAGTCCTGCACAGATAACTTCTGTCTTGTTGAGAAAGCTCTTGGCCTCCTCCTACTTAGCCTTAGTCAAGGCTGAACACTTAACTGTGGGTGACCAAATTACCATGTAGCCTGATCTGCACATCATGAAATGTTATCTGACCCGCCAAGCCGTAAAGTTGGGTGTGCACAGCAGCACTCCTTCATCAAATGGAAGTGATGTATATGGGACTGGGTCTGAACAGGCCCTGAGGCAAAAGCAAGTAATATGAAGAAATGGCCAAATATCCATGGTCTTCACCCCTGCTCTACTGCCGTCTGCCAACCTGCACTTATACCCTCATGCAAAGTTCCCTAGGAACAGCTGAGAGAGAAGACCCAGAACTGTTTACAGATGATTCTGCATAATGCAGAGGCACCAACCAAAAGTGAACAGCTGCAGCACTACATCCCCTTTCTGGAACATCTGTGAAGGATAGTGGTGAAGGAAATCGTCCCACATTGCTGAAGTGGGCAGAACTTCAAGCAATGCAACTCGCTGTCCACTTTGCTTGGGAGGAGGAATGGCCAGACATAGAAGTATACATTAATTCATGATCCATGCCAGTGGTTTAGCTGGAAGGTCAGTGACTCGGAAAAAACATGTTAGAAAATTGATGACAAAGAAATTTAAAGAAGTGATCTGTGAACAGACCTCTCTGTATGGATGAAAAAAAAAAATGTGAACATACTTGTGTCCCATGTGAATGCTCACCAAAGGGTGACCACAGCAGAGAAGTATTTTAATAATCAAATGGATAGGGTGACCTGTTCTGTGGACAACAGTCAGCCTCTTTCCCCAATCACCCCTGTCATCACCCAATGGGCTCATAAACAAGGTGGCCACGGTGGCAGGCATAGAGGTTATGCAAAGACTCAGCAACATGGACTTCTGCTCATCAACATTGACCTGGTTACAGCTACCACTAAGTGTCCAATATGCCAGCAGCAGAGACTTACATTGAGTTCCCATTATGGCACCATTCCCCAAGGTGATCAGTAGCTACCTGGTGACAAACTGATTATACTGGATGGCTTCCATCATGGAAGGGGCAGTGCTTTGTTCTTACTGGAATAGACACTCTGGATGTGGATTTGTGTTCCCTGAACACAACGCTTTTGCCAGAACTACCATCCACAAGCTTACAGAATGCCTTATCCACTGTCATGGCATTTCACACAGTATTTTTTTCTGATCAAAGAACTCATTCACAGAAAATAAAGTGGAATTCACTCGTCTTACCATGTTTTCCACTATCCTGAAGCAGCTGATTTGACAGAATATTGGAATGGTCTTTTGAAGACTCAATTTCAGCACCAGTTAGGTGGCAATATTTGCAGAGCTGGGCAAGATTCCCCCAGAAAACTACATATGCTCTGAATCAGCAAGTAATAGATAGTGCTGTTTCTCCCATAGCCAGGATTCACAGGTCCAGGAATCAAAGGATAGGAACAGGAGTGGCACCTCTTATTGTTACTCCAGTTACACCAGTAAAATGTTTCCTTGTTCCTTCAACTTTATATTCCGCCTGCCTAGAGGTCTTAATTTCAAAAAGAGAAATGCTTCAACCAGGAGACAATGAACAACAATGGTTCCATCGAATTGGAAATTAAAACTGCCACCTGGCCACTTTGGGCTCTTCGTGCCTCTGAATCAACAGACAGAAAAAGGGAGTTCCTCTGCTGACTGGGGTGACTGATCTTTACTCCCAAGGGAAATTGAACTGTTCACAATGGAGTAAGGAAGAGTATATCTCTCATACAGGAGATCCCTGGGGGCATCTCTTATTATTACTCTGCCCTGTGATTAGGTCAGTGGAGAACTACAACACAATCCAGACAGAACCACTAATGGCCCAGATCCCTCAGTAATGAAGCTGGGGTCACTTCACCAGGAAAAGAATCACAACCAATTGAGAAACTTGCTGAAGGCAAAGGCAATATGAATAAGTTGTGATAGAAAGTAGTTATAAATGCCAGCAATGACCACACACCTAGCTACAAAAATAAGGACTCTAATTGTCATGATTATTTCCTCCTTATTTTGTTATGAATACAATTGTGTATGTGCATATAAATACATATATATTTTTTTCTTTCCTCTCTTACTTCCCTATTATATAACATAAAATGTATTGTTTTATCACAGTATTTAAGTTTTGTTAATTTTACATCATAATGTTTAAGTTATAAGATTTCAAGAAGGGTAAACCTCACTCAAGTGCTTTAACTCCTCTTCTGGGAAAAGGGTTATACATTTTGTTGTATACAGGATAGGAATATCATGTGGAATTATGAACTTGTTATTGTCTTTATTTGGAGGTTAAGTATGGTTTCACAAGGCACGTATGGCTATCAAGTTGGCAAGGGGTGGACTTGTGATGGTTAATTTTATGCGTCAACTTGGCTGGATCACAGAAGCTCAGATATTTGGCCAAAGATTATTTGTGAGTGTGTCTGTCAAGGTGTTTGCAGATAAAATGGGCATTTGGATCTGCAGACTGTCCTCCCCAATGAGGACTGACATCCCCAGTCTGTTGAGGACATGAGAAAAACTAAAGGTGGAAAAAGGAAGAACTCATTCCTTCTGCCTGGCCACTTGAGTGGAAACATCTGCCCTTGGTCTGAGACTTATACCATCGTTTCCCTAACTTCTTAGGCCTCAGAACCTCAGACTGAACTACACCACTGGCTTTCCTGTATCTCCAGCTCGCAGACAGCAGATCATGAAGCTTCTCGCCTCCAGAGTCACATAAGTCAATTCCACACACACACAACACACACCCACATACATACATATATACACACATATACATATATGTCTGGAGAACTCAGGTTAATACAACTATATATTTGGGAAAGGCTTGTCATTAATAATAAGTCCATTTGTTGAAAAATGTTGCTAATGTCCTATTTCATGGTCAATGGCTTGTCAGACATTAGATCATCCTTATTTTTGCCTTGTTATGTGGCCAATGTAAGGTTTGTGCCAGATAGAGCTCGCTATCAGTTTCTTATTGTCCATTTGCACTTGTGTTGTTAATATGTCTTCAAAATTCACGGCTTCTTTACAAGGATATTTTTAACCATTGGCCTCAAATCCTAAGCTTCATTTTTTTATGCTCAGAAATTTTCTATTGGGAGCAGGTCAGGGGCAAATAAATGTCAATTCTTTTACCCTAGGTCAAAGATGCATGCCTAAGTTATTCTTCCCACACCTCAGCCAAAGGTACACCACATCTGCAATCCTGAGAGGCAGGAATAATAATACCTTACTTACCATAGGCTGATGTGCCATAGGACCCTGGAGAAGCCACTTCACCTACTATTAGTTGGCCTTCTGTGCTTCACAAGAGGATTTTTCAAATCTCAGCCTTCACAAACCAGAGTAGAGCTTCTGGGACTCCATACTGTTCCTGTCACAGCCCAGCTTGTGTACACATCCAGCCACAACCAAAACCCAACCAGAGGTAATAATTTCAGATTTTGAAGTTCCCTTTATTTCCATACCTGATCTAATTTTGTAATATGCCCTGGGCCATGCTTCATGCCAACACGTATCCCACCTTTATCAGTCAGATCGAATGTATTAAGCCAACTGGAAAAGGGGTACACATCTCACCTTTTCCCAGAGCACTATTTCTCATCAATCCTGCTTCCAGGTGATCACCATGTGCAGCAAATGAAGCTCCTTGATGACCCCATCATATAGCTTGGGCACTTTGCAGAGAAGGATGAGTTTTGGCCAGAAATCTGTAAGGACAGAAAAGTAGCCAGTGGCTTTCAAACAATCCCCTGGAGGGCTTGTAGGCTCCTGAGCCTCACACCCAGAGTTTCTGATTCAGGGAGTCTGAGGTGAGGCCTGAGAATTTGCGTTTCTTTTCATTATTTTCTTTTTGAGACAGGGTCTCACTCTGCATCCAGGCTGGAGTGCAGTGGCCCAATCACGGCTCACCACAGCCTCAATCTCCCAGGCTCAAGTGATTCTCCAACCTCAGCTGCCCCAGTAGCCGGGACCACAGGTGTTCACCATGATGCCCAGCTAATTTTCTATTTTTTGTAGAGACGGTATCTCCCTAGGTTGCCCAGGCTAATCTCAAACTCCTGTGCTCAAGGGACCCTCCAGCCTCAGCCTCCCAAAGTGCTGGGAGTACAGTCATGAGCCACCACACCTGGCCCAAGAATTGGCATTGCTAACAAGTTTTCAGGTGATTACTGAGGCTGCTGGTCCGTGGACCACACTTTGAGGAACACTCCAGACTAAGCCAAAGGATACCTCAGTACTTGTCTAGCATCATCTGGCGATTTTTTCCCCCTGGAAATGCCATCTGTTATCTAACAGCCTGATGCTATTGCTAGCCAGCAGAGACCATCAAGGCCCAAACACATGCATGCATTTTTAAGCTCCAGGAGCTTTGCAACATAAAGGAGTTTGAAAATGTAAGTGTCTGGGTCTTTTCTAGAAGCTCCCTAATTTGTAGGATAACTTATCTCCCCATGCTTTATGTAAGCACAGGGAACAGAGGACAATCAATTCCACATTGACATGTTCTGACAGATCCACATACATAACAATTGAGATTTGAAATTATATCGTCAAATGAAACCCTGAGAGATCTTTCAAGAGTTTTCGGCCAGGCATGGTGGCTCACGCCTGTAATCCCAGCACTTTGGGAGGCTGAGGCGGGTGGATCACGAGGTCAGGAGTTCAAGACAAGCCTGGCCAAGATGGTAAAACCCCATCTCTACTAAAAATACAAAAATTAGCTGGGCGTGGTGGCAGGCACCTGTAATCCAGCTACTTGGGAGGCTGAGGCAGGAGAATCGCTTGAACCTGGGAGGCAGAGGTTGCAGTGAGTCAAGATCACACCACTGACCTTCGGCCTGAGCAACAGAGCGAGACTCCATCTCAAAAAAAAAAATAGTTTTCATTTTTACATTTTGTGTTTGTTTGTTTGAAGGGGGAAATATAAATGAATAAGACATGATACCAGCACAAAGGGACCTGAAAATCTATTGGAGGAAATAAGACATATAAGGACAGGCTCATTGCAGAGCGTGGAATGCAGTCCAAGAGCGTAGAGCACTGCATGGAAGCTCCATTGCTGACTCATTGTGTGATAATGGGGCAAGTCCCTTTGCCTTGCATGTGGTGACAAACTCTTGGAATCTGTATTTTGTAACTATGCAGACCACAGATATGATATCTTATGGGACCATGGTTCTCTAGGGACAACTCTGTCCCTGAGAGCTAAGTCCCAGGGATGATAGCTAATCCTGGGACACATAAAGCTAAGACATCAGGACCCCCCATGGAATCACCCACAGGGAGTAACTCAGAGCAGCAACCTGCTGCAGAGAGGGAAGTAGCACCTACAGCCAGCTGTGCTAAGACAAATAACTAGTTTTTTAGAACTTACCATGTACCAGGTACTAGTCTTAGTTAGATGTATCATTTTGTCAATCCACACAACATCGCTATAAGGAACTGTAATTATTCCTCTGCTTGGGATGCTTTTCCCAGACACCCACCTATTTCAATGCCCTCACCTACTTCAAGTCTTTGCTGAAATGTCACCTTTACAATGAGGCCATCCCTGACTGCCTTTTTTTTTTTTTTTTTTTTTTTTTTTTTTTGAGACAGAGACTTGCTCTGTCACCAGGCTGGAGTGCAATGGCGCAATCTCAGCTCACTCCAACCTTGACCTCCCAGGTTCAAGCAATTCTCCTGCCTCAGCCTCCCGAGAAGCTGGGATTACAGGCGTGCACCACCACGCCCAGCTAACTTTTGTATTTTTAGTAGAGATGGGGTTTCACCATGTTGGCCAAGCTGGTCTCAAACGCCTGACCTCAAGTGGTCCACCCGCCTCGGCCTTCCTAAGTGCTGGGATTACAAGTGTGAGCCACCCTGCCCAGCGCTGACTGCCCTCTTATTATAATATCTTCCTTCTTTCCCCAAAACCCCTATCCATTTTATTCTGCTCTATTTTTTTCCATCACATTTATCACATTCTAACATGCTATGTATAATTTACTTATGTTCATTGCCTATCTTCCCCTATTAAATGTTAGTTTCCTGTGGGCAGAGATTTCTCTCTGTTTTGCTCACTGACATATTCCAAGTACCTAAACAGGCAACAGCAAGTCCCAAGGTAAAGGGCCAGACTGCAAATATGTTCGACTTTGTGGGCCACATGGTTTCCATTGGAACTACTCAACTCTGCCTTCATAAGACAAAAGCAGCCACACTAATGCACAAAACGGGTATAGCTGGGGTCCAGTAAAATTTTATTTACAGGCACTGCAACTCAAATCTAACATAATCTTCACATATCACAACATATTTGGCTTTTATTTTTCAACCACTTAAAAGTGTAAAAACTATTCTTAGTTCACAGGCCACATAAACAGGCAGCAGGCTAGAATTGGCCCACAGGTCACAGTTTACCAGTCCCTGAGCCAGCACCTATTAAGGGCTCATATAGAAATCACTGTGCCAAGATATCTGAGGGCACTTGAAAGTGGGATGTTGCTTTAAGTATGTCAAACATTCCTTATACGATCATGTATACACACATTACTAATGTGCTTTGCCAGGTGCCTTTCCATAGTACCAAGGTAAATTTAGCTTTATTCACTGTCTGAATTATGTACAACTCATTTAAATTAAATAAGATTAGAACAATGAAGTTGTCAAGTTTTCAAAGATCACATAAAAAGAGTAGATGGTAAACAATTCTGTCCCCAAACATCTCATGCATCTCACATTGTACCTCATTGATAAATCCAAATTTCCAGCATGAGCATTGGATTTGATTTTATTATTGTTTAAAAAGCAATTGACAGAACTAGGAACTAAACTAGTTATGATGTTGTAGGCATTTTCAACTGTGACTCATACTGTGAAATATGGAGTTAGCTCATCTCAACAGGACAGAAGAGGCTGCATGGCATGTGGTTGTGTTATTGAATCTAGAGTTTGATCTCAACCCACTTCTCCCCTGTGGGCCCTGTGCATTTGAGTCCTCTGGTAAGGAGGGTGGGCTCAGATCAGTTTCTACACTGGCAAGTTAGTTCAAGGCTATATTCTTGTAGACACACCCTGCTTTCCCAAAACTGAGGTAGACATTCTGCAATGTCACACAAACACGCTCAAAGGAAGCAGGGCTTTGGCATATAGTAGGCACTCAATAAATATTTGAATGAATGAATAAATATATGGATAGCTCTGAACTACTAGGGGGAAAAAAGCACTCATTCAAGTAAACAGGTCATCATTAATTATCATTTACTGTACTCTATTCTTGTCTGCCACAGGAGAAACAAGAGATATAAGCCCCAGTGCTTGACCACTTATTTATTTACTTATTTCACAAGCAGTATTAAATACCTACTATGTTCCAGGAACTCTACAAGGAATTTGGCCTACAGAGCTAATGAAGACACTACGGGGTTGCATTATAACTTCCATGGGTCCTAGGCTCTTTTGCCTTCATGGACCCTTTCTTCCCATTAAAAACATTAAAATTTTTATTTTACATTGTCTTAAATATAATTCAGGCTGGATTCATTTGTTATGTTCTTAATTATTATATTCATTATTTCTTCAGAATTTAAAAGCAATTAATATTAAAACGTTGACCCTAAAAGTACCCTGGGCCCTGGGCTCTGTGTCTGTTGTGCCCAGTGGGGCGACTGCCCGGCGACAGTCTCTGTCTTCCTGCCTCCTGTCCTGAATGAGTCGGTCCAAACGTTACTCGAAGGAGCTGATCAAGGTAGCTGGGACCTGGGGGGTGGAATTCCCAAGTGTGGGAATCCTGAGAGGTAACGATGGAGAGCTTCCGAATGGACAGCCTGTGGCCGTGGGGTGAAAGTGAACAGTGACAGCAGTCTGTGGGGGGGTATTGGGTTCTGAGCAGGGCGAGGAGGGGGATCTGGTTGCGGGGATGGAGAGATAGTAGCAATGGCAAGGCAGGAAGTTACAGCAGCAGCAGGATGAGGAGGGTGACCGCATCACTCAGTGCGGACTGCTGGCGCCTGAGCGGAGTAAGGCTGATGGCTGTGCAGGGAGCAAAGGCGGTGGCCACTGGGGAGCCAGGTGGTGTGGGAGGGGAGCAAAGCAGACCAAACAGCCTGGCATGGGGTGTTGGGGCCCAAAAAGGATGATGAGGATATTAGCACAGTCCGTGTGGAGTGTCGGAGCCTGAGGGTAGATCAAGGTAACCAGCTTCTCACAGTGAGTAAAAGAAGTTACAAATCTGGCCAGGCGCGGTGGCTCACACCTATATGCACTTTGGGAGGTCGAGGTGGGCGAATCACTTGAGACCACCCTGGGCAATATGGCGAAACCCGGTCTCCATGAAAAGTATAACAATGTATCAGGTGTGGTAGCACACACCCGTAATCCCAGCTACTCAGGAGGCTGAGGTAGAATAATCGCTTGAGCCCAGGAAGTGGAGGTTGCAATGAGCTGAGATCACGCCACTGCACTCCAGCCTGGGTGACAGAGCAAGACTCTGCCTAAAAAAAAAAAAAAAAAAAAAAAAAGTTACAAATCTGGAAAGTGAAAACTAGAATGAATCTGTGCTGCTGTTAGATTAAAATCAACAATATCAGCATGAATTCATGCTTTCCTGTATATACAGATATAAAACTAGGGGTGTGTGTGTGTGTGTGTGTGTGTGTGTCCTAGCTCTATACACTGAGCGCCTGGGAGCAGAGGCATCCCAATAGCAATGAACATAGCTACTATCATCCACATTTTGATTTCTTCTATGGTTTGACAGTTTTTATCCCCTACAAAATTCATATATTTAAATCCTAACCCCCAGAGTGATGGTATTAGGAGGTGGGGCCTTTGGGAGGTGATTAGGTCATGAGGGCAGAGGTCCAGGTATGATATTCATGCCCTTACAGAAGAGGCTCAGAGAGCTGCCTTGCCCCTTACACAGCCAGAAAGTTGGCAATCCGCATCTCACAGGCAAACCCTCACCAGACCCCAACCATGCTGGCACCCTGATCTTGAACTTACCAGCCTCCAGATCTGTGGAAAATACACTTCTGTTGTTTATAAGCTAACCAGTCTATGGCATTTGTTATAGCAACCCAAACAGACTAAGACAACTTCTAAATACCATTTTCCATGAAAAGGAGCCAGGCCCCTCAGGAGAAATGGCAGGAAAATTACAAGATGAGTTTGGAATATCTTGTTGTTCCAGAAGGCAAGGAAATGTACAAAGAATGATAGGGACACTGGCCAAATTGGGAACAATTTGATGAAAACAGATTAGAACCCAATAGATAAAATAAGCTTCTATGGGTCCATACTAATATAAATAATTGATTCATTAATAAGAAAGAAAGTAAGCTTTTTCTTAGAGTAGAATGCCAACTAATTAAATGCAGAATGGCTAATTAAATTAAAAAAATCACTGCTTGGCAATCATCATAATAATGTTTCAGACAAGAAATATCAATGGATGCTAAAACTAATGGGTGAACATTTGATGCAGAATGGGTTTTTTTTTTTTTCTTTTGAGACAGGGTCTCACTCCTGTCACCCAGGCTGGAGTGCAGTGGCTCAATCACTGCAGCCTCAACTTCCCAGGCCCAGATGATTCTCCCACCTTAGCCTCCGGAGTAGCTGGGACTACAGGCATGCACCATCATGCCTGGCTAAATTTTGTATTTTTAGTAGAAATGGGGGGGTTTCCCCATGTTTCCCAGGCTGGTCTCAAACTCCTGGCCTTGGCAGGGCACGGTGGCTCAAGCCTGTAATCCCAGCACTTTGGGAGGCCGAGACGGGCAGATCACGAGGTCAGGAGATCAAGACCATCCTGGCTAACCCGGTGAAACCCCGTCTCTACTAAAAAATACAAAAAACTAGCCGGGCGAGGTGGCGGGCATCTGTAGTCGCAGCTACTCGGGAGGCTGAGGCAGGAGAATGGCGTGAACCCAGGAGGCGGAGCTTGTAGTGACCTGAGATCCAGCCACTGCACTCCAGCCTGGGCAACAGAGCGAGACTCTGTCTCAAAAAAAAAAAACAAACAAACAAAAACTCCTGGCCTCAAGTGACCCACCCTCCTCGGCCTCACAGAGTTGGGATTACAGGGATGAGCCACTGCACCCGGCCCGAATGGGATATTTAAATAGTCTCAAAGTACCTTCCAAAATACTAATTTTAAAAAATAAGAATAATTTACAGTAAAGAGGACAGGCAGACACCTCTTAGTTCAGTGATCAAAGTGAACATGACCATTAATAACACAAACTGAAATTGTGCACCACCTATAGGATGCAATGAGAAGACCATACACAGCATCACTTCTCTGCTATTCCTACCAAAATTGACAAGCATTACCTACATCCAATTCTGAGGAAATATGAGACACACTCAAATTAAGGAGCATTCCACCAGATAACTGTAATCTACTAAAATGTGAAGGTCACGGAATCAAGGAAAGACTGAGGAATCCCCCACTCTGAAGAGGGTCAATGAGACGCAACCACCAAATGCAGGCCTCAATCCTGGACTTCCGCGATAATCACATTTATTGGGACAGCTGGGGAAACTTGAATGGTGTCTGCAGATTGGATGTTAGTAAGGTATTAATGTTATTAATACTTTTATAGCTTTGATAGTTGTATTATTATTATATAGAAGAATGTCCTTGGGTCCAGGAATAATACACTCAAATATTAAAGTGATGTGGCATCACGCCAATAATTTCCTGTCCAACAGTTCAGGAAAAAAGTCATTATACTTTTCTTGCCAGTTTTCTTTAAGATTGAAATTATTTCAAAATAAGAAGAAAAAATTAATTTGACAGTCATCAAACTTTTTTAGGTAAGGCCCAAGACTACAGAATTTATAACCAAACTATTGTGTATTCCCTGAAGGACATTTGCTTTTAGTGATTCATAAGGTTTCTTAAAAATCAAGTATTTTTTTCTGGCATAAAAATATGACTCCCACATGCAAAGCTAATCTACAGTGTGAGAAGTGCAGGCAGTGGTTACGCTGGCAGGAGGATGAAGGGGAAGTGGTGGCTGGCAGCAAGCCCTGAGGAGCTCCCGCAGCTCTCCATGCTTCCTGATCTAGGCTCTGAGTGCATGGGTGTGTGTCCTTCATGCACATGTGCACCCTCCTGCTGTGCTCAGGGTTTGTACTCTTTTCTATAGACATACTGTACTGCAATAAATCATAAACTTACATTTAAACAAAAACAAAAAACACAGGCGCAGTGGCTCATGCCTGTAATCTCAGCACTTTGGAAGGCCAGGGTGGGTGGATCACTTGAGCCCAGGAGTTTGAGACCAGCCTGGGCAACATAATGAGACCTCATCTCCACAAAGAATCAAAAAATGAGGCGGGAAGATCACTTGAGCCTTGGAGGTTGAGGCTACAGTAAGCCATGATTGTACCACTGCACTCCAGGCTGGGTGACAGAGTGTGACACTGCCTCAATTTAAAAATAAAAAACAAAAAAAGGCACAGGCCTCGGTCTTAAGAAATCCACAATCCAGCATAAACAGAAGATGATGACAGCTGTCACAGCTGCATGTCTGACACCCACAAACCAACAGTGAATCACCAGACTAACCTACAAAGAAGCTCTAAATTTGCGCTTCAACAGGAATTCAAGGGAGAAGGTTACTGGGGCCCAGAAAAGTAAATATATATATATATACATTCACTCACTCACTGGCTCTCCATATACTCACTCATCAACTCCCCCGTTCTTCTCTCACATAAAATTCGTAAATGGGTGTCAAGATTCTATTTTACTACCACCTTATTACTGCCTTCCTCTCACAATGGGAGGGAACATTCAAAAGATGTTTATTTAAAGGGACTTGGTCATAGGAAGCCCCCAGTGGTACCTTAACAGTTGTGCGCGTGTCTCAGTGAGCCCATGTGGTGCAGATGTGAGGGAAGAGATGGGAAATGGGGGAGTCAGAAGTGGTCTCACCATGTCACTGGCCTCCAGGTTATCACCCAATGTCCATCATTTCCTACCTGCTGCCAAGAAGAAGACCCTGGTGCTCCTTGGACTGAACTTTGGCCTAGGACTTGCTTGACGCTGTGTGCACAGCTTTAAACCCCAGCTTTCCAGCACTGAACTACCGTGACAGGACAGAACCCAGTGTCCTGGGGCAAAACCCAAGGGGTAGCAGCCGCACTGGGGAGACATGTACCCAGTCTGGACTAGTCCTTAATGTGTTGTTTTCACCTTTGTGAAGGTCTCTCATGTTTCTTTCTTTGACAGGAAAGACTTGGGGGAAGTCCCTCTGATTTCCCCCTGCTGACACTGGGTCCGCTTTGGCCGCTTGACGTGTGTGGGCTTCCTGAAGTCTCTGTTGCTGCGGACCAGGGCATATCACTTTGGCCGTGGTAAAGGAAGAAAGGAAAATTTCCACCCACCTGAGACAGGCTGCTTCTATCTTCAGCCTGAGGCAGAGCAGCCATCACTCATCACCAGCACCCCTCAGGTCTTTCTTTGCTGGACTGGTGCACGGGCAGGGGCAGGGACGGGGACAGTTCAATCCAGGAGACCTGGGTTCCAGCTGTGGTTCTGGTTTAACTGTGCTTCTACCCTAGCTCTGTGATGACAAGCAAATTATTTTTCATGTCTTCACCTTGGCTTCCTCATCTGGACTATAAGAAGGTATTTTAAAATAATCTCTAAAATCCTCTAGAATATAAATTCCATGAGGATGTCATCCTGCAGCATAAGAGCTTAATAAAATGTTCGATCAAGAAATAGGCTGAATGCAGTGGCTCACTCCTGTATTCCCAGAACTTTGGGAGGCTGAGGTGGGCAGATCACTTGAGGCCAGGATTCTGAGACCAGCCTGGCCAACATGGCAAAACTCCATCTCTACTAAAAATACAAAAATTTAGCTAGGCATGGTGGCACACACCTGTAATCCCAGCTACTCAGGAGGCTGAAGCATGAGAATCACTTGAACTCTGGAGGCAGAGGTTGCAGTGAGCCAAGATCACACCACTGCACTCCAGCCTGGCCAAAGAGCGAGACTCTCTCAAAAAATAAAAATAAAAATTTTTTAAAAAGGAAATAGTTGGCCGGGCATGGTGGCTCACGCCTGTAATCCCAGCACTTTGGGAAGCCGAGGCGGGCAAACCATGAGGTCAGGAGTTCAAGACCAGCCTGGCCAACATGGTGAAACCCTGTCTCTATTAAAGATGTAAAAAATTAACCAGGCGTGGTGGCGGGCGCCTGTAATCCCAGTTACTCGGGAGGCTAAGGCAGGAGAATTGCTCGAACCCGGGAGGTGGAGGTTGCAGTGAGCCAAGATGGTGCCATTGCACTCCAGCCTGGCAATAGAGCGAGACTCCGTCTCAAGAAAAAAAAAAAAGGAACTAGTTAAAGGAATCTCTTCTGAGGTCAACTGCCCCACGTCTCATCCACTTGACCTGCCTCTGATTTCAGCCATAACTACAGCAAACAGACAGTTCCTGCAAAGCTCAGACTCCCCTGGTGACAGTGCCCCATCTCAAGGCCAGCCCTGCAAGTTTTTCTGTTTTCTGTCTCCATTTCTGGCTCAACCTCACTGCCTCACAATCTCAAATGCAACAAAAACATTTTACTTCTCCGTCCCTCAGAGTAACTTGCGCATGATCTCAGAGTGTGCAAAGATTTTCTAAATAGATCAAATGAAAAGCATTAAAAGATTTTCTATTTCTAAATAGAACAAATTAAAAGCATTAACCGTAGACAAGACTAACAATTTGAACTAATATTCCTAAAAAGACATCCTTAAGAGAGTCAGAATGCAACTATGGGCTAAGAAAACATATTTGCAATATATATTTAGCAAAGGACTCGTATCCAAAATAAAGAATTGCCGTAAGTCAATAAGAGAAAGACCAAGAGCCAGCCGCCAAAGATTACATATTATTCCATTCACACAGAATTCAAAAATGGGTAAAATTTCCATTAACGGGAACTGAAGTTGGAATAGTGATTATCTTCGAGTGGAGTATTACAGAGAAGGACTACAAGGGGAGTTAGTTGCTGGACTGATGGAAATGACCAGTATCTCAGTCTCAGTAATGATTCCACAGGTGTATACAATGGATTTTATGTAAAATTGAGGTGTACACTTTGCGCACTTTGCAACAGGTAAGTTAGAGTTCAATAAAAAAGAGGGGGGAAAAATCCAGGCTGTTTTAGGTCACATGCTCACTCCTGCAGCCAAGGGCATACAGTGTGCTGATTGGTTTCGGACGGGGCCCTACGGCCCATCCCAAGGGCTGAGAATGGAGCCCACCCAGACCAAAAACGGACAGAGGAGGGGATCTCCAAGGAGAATTGAGAAGCATTTGCAGAAGATGAGGAAAAAGATGTTCTAAGGGAGACAACTAACTTCTTACGGTCAGGACAGAGGTGGGCCTTACCTTTAGCAAGTGGAGCTGGAAAACACAGGACAGAGAGAAAGACGGAGGCACAGAGACAGAGACAGGGGCAGACAGATGCAGTGACCAGCCGTCGGCTTTCCAATTCTTTGTTCTCACTCCTATGAGTGAAGCTGCACTTCCTATGTGGGGGCTCTGAAAGGTTTCCCTGTATCTGTGGGGGAATTTGTTATTCTTTTTGACCATCTGGCATTTTGAGCCTGCTTTTAATTGTTTGGGGAAGTTCCCCGCCTTATGAATCTTGAAAGGAGGCAGGGTTGCCTCCCACTCTGTGCTGAAAATGCCAGTGTTCATGATCTAAGCTCAGCCAAGGAGACAGCAGCGCTCCAGAACCACAGAGACCACAGGGCACATCGGTGTGGAGGACTTGGCCACAGAAGAGTCTAGTCCAGCAATGTCAGAGCAGGCCGGTGTTCACGGGGTCAGAGGAGCGAGCAGCAGCAGCCGGCGCCCAGCAGCACAGCCTTGCAGTCCCCACCCCCCATTCTAAGGTGTGATGTTTGGCCCTTTTGCTGGCAGGCTCCACATCTGATCCTCCATCCTTCCCTCCAATCCTGTACCCCAGTCTATATCCTTTCAATAGTTCCTTTTTGGCCTAAACCAGCCAATTCATGTACACGGCTTGAAACCAGGAATCCTAACTGATAATAACATGCTTTCAGAAAATTCCCCCTTTTAGTTTATACTAATCTGTGAAGGTTCTGTTCCTTGCAACACAGAGAAGCAAAGCTGAATCCAAAAGAATGCTTCTACCGTGTGAATTTTTCACACCATCATATGGTCGGTCACAAGGAAGGTGTCTGCTGGCAAAAGACCCTTAACACCCCACAAATCACATGACAGGAGGAAAGGGAGACAAGCCAACATGTGTGAGTTGCAGTTAGGTCCTCAACTTACCTTATGTTTAGTTCTCATCATAAACCCACAGGATAGGTATTGTACTAGTGTGCTCAGGCTGCCATCACAAATACCACAGACTGGACGGCTTAAACCACAGACACTTTTATTTTCTCACAGTTCTGGAGGCAAGAAGTCTAAGGTCAACATGCCAGAAAATGTTGTTGCTGGTAAAACCTCCCTTCCCAGCTTGCAGACGGCCACCTTCTCACTACGTCTTTGCATGGCCTTTCCTCTGTGTGTGCACAGAGGAAAAGATCTCTGGTATCTCTTCCTCTTCTTACAAGGACACCAGTTCTATCAGATTAGGGCCCCACCTTCTATGATCTCATTTAACTGTTAACCTTCTTAGAGGCCCTGTTTCCAAATACAGTCATACCGCAGGTTAAGTCAATAAATGAATTCTTGGGGGATGCGATTCAATCTGTAACAAGTATTGCCCCAATATTGCAAACAAGAAACATGAGGTTGAAGTTCTTGTCCAAGGTCTAGATAAAGCCTTGGCACTTTTCAGTCTGCTTATGGTTTTCAGTCTTTCTTATCAAATCCTGGAAATTCAAGCTTCAAAGTATGAAGTAGAAGAAGAGTATGGTATATCACAGAGCAGGGAGAAATGAATGAACCTGAGATGAAGCCAGTGTGACTGTCTGCCAGTCAGCCCTGAAGCCAGGGAATGGAATAAACCAGATAGATCCACTGGCTCCTCTCCAAGCTCCAGTCATGCCATGGCTGGCACATCACTGCCTCGTAGCACCTTGGGTCCTGCGTTTGGGTCCTGACTCTCACATGACTTTGTGAGTGCTGACAAAGACTCCCTCCTTGACCAAACTTTAGTCAGGTTCCCTTAAGCCCTCTTCTCAACTAGGCCTTGCCCTTGACCTGCTGAGCCCAGTTTTAGCAATGAGTCTTGTTAAGTCCATTTACTGAGATTCTCTCACCCTCAACATCCAATCAAGCTCCTCTTCCTCCACCTAATCAAGTTCCTCTAGGTAATTTTCCATCCACTCCCCCACCCTGCTCATTGGCTGTAAATCCTCCCTTATCCCTGATATAATTGGGTTTCAATCCTCTCACCTATTGCAATAATCTTGACTCTTATTGCAACAGTCTTGAATAGTCTTCATTGCTGTTTTTCACAGATATCAGGATAATTTTTCTTTAACGCTTTATTAGGGGCAATATTTCTTTAACGCTTTATTTATCTCACATTTCTCCTTACATATCTCCCCAACACATAGTTGTGCTTCAGCTGGTGCACTGTCAAGAGGCAAGTGAGTGGGTGGGACGGTGGGTGACACCTAAAAGTCCCATGGCCTAGCTACAGAGAAAAGTCAAAGAGCACCTTGAAGCCTCTGAAGAATGGACAGTGGGATGAGTCTTAGGAAAAGGAAGATGGAAGAGAATAAAGGGAAGAAAACGGAGGGTTCCTAGCAGCATGTCAGACTCGATCGGAACCAGCCTTACGCTATCAATTTGGGACCCTCCAGGAGCAAAGGGCCCCAGTCTTGATGGCCTGAGGGCCCCAAGTCCAAGGGGCAGCACTTGGCAGAGGGACAAACACTGGATAATTATTCTGGTCCTGACTTTGGTGCTTTCAGCTCTGCAACGTTAGGCAAATCAGCTGACCTCTGTGACCCCCCCGCCTTTCCATGCATGAAATGACAGTAACAATGGCTCCCTCACAGGTGCAAGTGAGAACGTAAGTGAAATAATTTGTTTTCTTTTTTAGTGTGCTTGATATTTACTGAGAAGAATGCAAATGCTCTCTCTAACTGGTCTTCAGGAGCTGGGTTGAGGGCCTGTTTTTGTTTGTCTGTTTTGTTCCTAGTATTTTTGCCCAAATGTGCATATCTGTGGGACTGATGAAATTATGAAAGAAAAAAGGACAGCTGGGCAAAACCGGTGCATGGAAGAAAAGGAATGTCATGATTTGGGACTGCTGGGCCCCTGTGGCAAACCAATGGGGCAGGGAGTAGGTTGGGAGCCAACCAGGCCCAAAGACTGGCTCCTTTGGGAGTCGGTGAGCTGTCCAAATCAATGTCCAGGGAGGTAGAGCCAACCAGGCTCACCTAGGTTGGTCATTGTCTCTAAAGGCAGGGTCTGTCGGTGAGATGTTGTGGGTGATGATGTGCTCTCTGGGAATATGTAGGCTGAGCAATGGCAGCAGCTGGGCTGTGGGTGGTCTGCCCAATATGTCACAGACCCCTGGCCTACAGCTGGGGCTCAGAACAGTCCAAATTTGCAAAGCAGACATCCTGGGCTGGCCTGAGTAGGCAGCAGCGTGGTTTAGAGCAAGGCCCCTGCCCAGAGGCAGGCAAACAGAGCATCATCCTGAACAAAGACGAGCACTACAGAGGGATGATGGAGAGAACCAGAGGGCAGAGGGGAGGGAAGGGGACCAAAGGGGCACCTGTGGAAGGGAGGCAGTGGCAGCTTACAAGGCCCTCCCCCACAGGGCCCAAGGGTCTTCCAGCCCAGTAACCATATCTTCATTATCATCCTGGCCAAAACACTGCTTCCTTTCACTGAGGACATTACAAATGTTATACTATTATTATTATTATTATTATTATTATTTTAGAGAGAGACAAGGTCTCACTCCGTTGCCCAGGCCGGAGAACAGTGATGTCATCTTGGCTCACTGCAACCTCCACGCCCTAGACTCCAGCGATCCTCCCACCTCAGCCTCCCGAATTGCTGGGACCACAGACATGCACCACCATACCCGAGTAATTTTTGTATTTTTAGTAGAGACAGGGTTTCACCATGTTGCCCAGGCTGATCTCAAACTTCTGGACTCACGCCATCCACCTGCCTCGGCCTCACAAATTGCTGGGATTACAGGCGTGAGCCACTGTGCCCGGCCACGAATGTTATTTTTAAAGCACACACACATTCCTGGTGGAAAGTAAGTATCCTCAGCACCCATTTCCTGAAACGTCTTTTAATCATCGCAATATGGAGATTGTATTATTATCACTATTTTAAAGACAGGGCAGTATTTTCCTGGGGCAGTATTTCCCAAATTGTGTTCCATGAAATGCTAATAACAGTACTAAGAAGTAAGTGGTGTTCACTTTTGAAAATGTTCCTGTAGCCAAATATGTTTGAGAAATACTGCACAGAAATGGTACGTTCGTAAGCATAGACGTAGGAGTCAGAGACCTGGGTTTGGGGCCAAGCCCCACTGATTATCAGCTATGTGGGTGCAGCAGTAATAATCCTAGCTTCCTTATCTGGGATGTAGGAATAATGAAATACCTGCTTCGTAAGGTTGGTGTGAGGGTTGATGTTATGAGGTAACAAATATAACGCTCTTAGCACACAGCTGGTACAAAGAAAGTCTTCAGTAAATGGGAACTCTTATTGGTATTGTAGCAGGCTAAATATTGTTAACATCTCACAGCTAGACCTATAACTTTTTTTAGGGAGAGATCAATTTTGTTTAGGAAAACTTCTTAATAAACCACTTGGAAGCATGGCCAGCAATGAGACTCTGAAGTTACAAGCCATCAACAACCAAGACCAAAACCTGGCAAACCAAGTTTGAAAAAGCCAGAGTCCCATAGAGGATGAGTATTGATTTCTCTCCTTGCCTGACATTATAACAAAGAGGTTCAGGGCACAAAGATGAGATCTCACCTCCGTCTTCACCTCCCTCTTTTTAGTACTACTCCATCCTTTACAGATTCACCTACACACACTCACACATGCACACACACCACTCCCTTTTCAGGAAGAAAGTTACAGGCTGCAGTTAATTAGACATTCTATGATTTGAGCTTTATTACTTCCTCTTTACTCTCTGAACTTTAAAGGAACCCATTTCTGTAAAGTTTAAATTATTTCAATTAGGTGTATTACCTTTTTAACTGGGGGTGGGGGTGAGCACTTTTTATTTTTTAATGTTGAAGACTCCACTCAGTCATCTGAGCTCCAGGAAGCCTTCCCTGGCCACCCATAAGTTAAGAGCCCCTCTTCCAAGCTCACAGAGCACCCGCTTCACACTTATGCTACAGAACACACCGCCAAGGATGGAAATTATCCAAGGGTTTGTGTCCATTGCCATGCCAGGCATCCAGCTCTGCTCAAGCACGCAGGGGCCCTGACTTCCTCATCTAGGTATTCTCAACACCTCCACCAGCAGCTGACTTCCTCATCTAGGTATTCTCAACACCTCCACCAGCAGCTGGTAGGCAGCAGAGCTACTGTTACTGAGCTGCCCATGGCACCAATGGATCTATGAATGAATCTGAACGTCCTCCCTGGGGAAAAGCACTTGCTTGTTGAGGGAGGAATGGGGGTCTGAAATGCTAATCTCTGCCCTATAGTATGGGTGTGCATACGGTGCACCTTCCAAAGCCCAGAGTGGCATTCTTATTACATCCCGGAAACCCCCGTGTCAGGGGCTTTTGGGGTGACATCCAATATGTAAATACCAGGGTCAGGTCCTGCTGAGTGGCACAGCAGTGCCATATGTGAAAGTTCCACCAGCAGCGGAGGGCTCTTTCATTAGTCATTTCACTGCACACAGCTGTAAGGAATCTGGCAAAGCTTGATTTGGCTGGGAGGAGTGCATTTTCCACTTGTAGGCGTCTTGAAAACTTTCATACTAAAAAAAAAAAAAAAAAAAAAAAAAATTAACAACAAGAATATCATCATAGTTCAAAATAAGAAGCCAAAAATTGAAGGTGGAGAGCCAGGGTAGCAAGCATAATGGAGGGACTCTAAGACCCGGGCTTCCACCAGGACCCTACACTGACTCACAGATGTGTAATGGCCATGGCAAGCCTTATGTGTAAATAGAGATCCTAACATGTCCAGAGGTAGTGGCTGTGAAAGCCTGGGCAGATGCCAGGCGGTATTCTAAGGTTAAGCATTGCTATGGTTTGAATGTGTCCCCCAAATTTCATGTGCTGGAAACTTAATTCCCAAATTCACATATTGATGACATTTGGAGGTAAGGCCTTTGGGAGGTAATTAGGATTAAATAAGGTCATGAGTGTGTGGCCCCCACGGTGGGACTGGTAGCTTTATAAGAAGAGTTAGAGTGACCTGAGCGGACAGGCCTGCTCTTGCCCCCTCGCCATGTGATGCCCTCTGCCGTGTGAGGACGCAGCAAGAAGGCCTTCATCAAATGTCAGCACTATGTGCTTGGACTTCCCAGCCTCCAGAACTGTAAGCAATACATTTCTTGTCTTTATAAATGATCCAGTCTGTAGTATTCTGTTACAGCAACAGACGATGGACTAAGACAGGCATGATTTGGGGTACAGAGAAGGAAAACTGAGAGGTCACAGAAGAGAGAGGAGGGTAGAAGCTGGGGGAGAGGCACTGATGGAACCAGCTTCCATCCTTCCCTGCAGGGCTTGGAAATACCCATGAGGACACAAGGGAGAATAAAAGGAAGCAGTCCTGCTTGCCATGGCTGGGTCAGGGTCCGGAGGCCAGGACTGCTTTATGTCCCTGCTATAATGGACTTATGGGCTTTTTAAGACTTTTTAAAATTATGGCTCCTAGAACTGACTCTACTGATAACTTTACCCCAGACTCCCTCCCTGATTTTGACCTTAGTTTGTGTGTGGTGGCGGGAGTGAGAGACTGCAGTCCAAATGGAATGCAGTTTGCCTGTCCTCTATCAGAATCAATGCACTGCCTTTCCCCCCGATTTTTACCTCATGATATATTTATGCATTTAAAACATGTTTATTGAGTGAGCTGCATGCAGCAAAATGCAAGTAAAAAGCATTTTTTTTTCTTTTTTCTTTGTCCTTTCAACTCCTCTCTCTGGATTTGCCTTGTCCCTCCCTGCATTTGAGACGAAAGCTAACCAATACCACGGATTTTCTAGCCACTCTGAGCCATTAAATAAGAGGCTTTTTAAAACAAACAAAAAAGTAAAAAAACAGTCTACTCAACCTGAAGCTTCTCCCCTCTCAGGCTCCTTCACTTAAGGTTTGGAAACTCGGTACCAAGGAGGAAGGCATGGACTTCACCATTTTCTGTCCTCCACCTCTCAAAGGCAGCTGCTAATTCTCACGGCTCAAGCTGTGAGAGATTGGGAACTGAGGGAAAGGACACAGTAGTTCACGGCCCTTACTGTCATGACACTGCCTTGGCGCTCTCTGGATTTAGCAGATTTTCCAACGCTTTCCTTTCCAGCCGCACTTAGGCACATTGCAGTTAAAGAATATGGCCACCAGGTGGCAGTAAAGGCCCTTTTTTCCTTGCCAGTAGATCCGACCCTCCGGTTTTATATGGCTACATAATTTCTTAAAGATGAAGTTAAATATGCTTTCCCTACATTTAAAAAGAAAAGAAAGTAAACACCTAAAACCACAAACTGGTCAACTTAGCAAAAACTAAATATAATTTAAAGATGATGCCCTAGGGAATAAACGTTGAAAGCAAACCTCCCAAGTTGTTAATTATGTAATTACATAACTAATTTACTAAGTCTTTCTCTTCCTCAAATTATTACCGTGTAAGTCTAAATCTCATTCCCAGATCTTATCATAATTTACCTTCCCTTAGTTTAGAGTCAGAAACTTTTCCCCAAAGGCTCCCTGTATGACCAGTTGTCATTTAAAGACCTTTATTAATAACTATTATACTAATATCATTTGTTTTTGACTATACACCAGTTACAGTTATGTTACAGTCACTACTTATAGTCATGTGTTGACTACACACAGACTACACACTGTGAGAAAACCTAACTGTGGTATTATTTTATCCTCACACCACCCCTACAAGATAATCACTCATGTCACCACCACTGCCCCTGCCCCCATTTAGGGTTGCCAGAAAAAATATAGGACACACAGTTAAATTTGAATTTCAGATAAGCAACAAATAATGTTTTAGTATATGTCCCATGTACCATTATGGACATAGTTACTGCATGGGGCATAAATATTTCATGGGACATATTTATACTAAAAAATAATTATCTGAAATTCAGCTTTAACTGGACATCCTAGATTCTTATTTGATAAATTTGGCAACCTGACCCCCATTTTATGGATAAGAAAACTGAACCTCCAGGAAGGTAAGTAATGTAATGAAGGCTAAGAGCTGGTAAGCAGCATCGTGGAGCTCTGAACCCCAGACCCTCTCAACCGGGTTCCCTCCATACCATACTGCCCCTCCTTGTTGTCCAGGGAATTCTTCTCGTCTGCCAGCTGCTGGTAAAATAATCTGCCATCCTCAAGTAAAATAATCCTTGTCACTGCTCTCAACTAAATCGAAGAAAAGCTTTTCTTCCCAGTCAAAAAGGAGTCACTGAAAGACAAATTCCCATGACTGATTTTCCCATATCTGTCTTCCTTGCCAATTTATCATTTTTGAAAAAAAAAAAAAATTGAAAACCTCCCTTATTTTTTTCCACACTGATTCTCATATTTTTGTAACTCTTTCAAGGCTACCTCTAGTAAACTGAAATGTAAATACAACAGTCCATCCCAATTTGTTCTTCTGGCTTAATTATCTGAAACAAAATACAGTAATTTAAAACTACACATAAAGAAAAAACAAAATAAAACTGTAATGTCATTGTACTATAAGGATATCAAAACTTTTTGTTGGTGGTTTTTTCCCACATATCTTCCAATATTTGAGTGATGATAGACTTAGTCAACTTGTATTCCACTGCAGGATTTACTGTCTTACACGTACACATAATAGGACAATAAAACCATGTTACAGTCCCATGGCTATACCAGAACACCTCTCCCCCACAATGTCAAGGTTAGTCCCCAGCAGAAAAAAAGTGGCAACAAAGGACCGTTTAAAGGAGTTTAAACATGCAAAGAGCTTAGAACAGTGCCAGCCAAATAGTAAGTGCTCAGTAGATGTGAGCTAGTGTTACTATTAACACCTCCAGACATTACTAATGCCCAGACTTGGAAATGGCTTTGTATTAATGACTAACAAGCCATAAACAATGCAGAATGAGAGAGAAGGAATGGTGGTGCCCAGAGTGAAGCAAAGTAGGACTGGGAGAGAAGGGAGAAAGGCCATTGATTGATTCAACCACCATGTCATGAGTGAGTGCTATGTGCCGGTCTTGAAGGGATGGGGAGCCCAGTGAGAGAGGCAGGTCTTTGTAGTATGGTGTGATAACTGTGCACTGGAGACAGCAATGCCCAGTACAGCATGGGAGCACAGAAAAGGGGAACCTTAGCCAGTCTAGGAGGTCAAAATGAGGTCAGGGAAACTTTGTAGTGTGAGACCTCAGCTGACTCTTACTGACCCAGTAACTGCTGATCAGGCTGAGGCTGAGAAGATGGCACATTCCAAGCAGTGGGGGCAACAGCAAGCAAAGGTGCAGACTTCAAACAACAAAGCGTGTGCAGAGGACGGGGATCAGTCCCCTTCTCCTTCGGAAAACCAGCCAATTACTAAGAAATGTAAAGTTACTGGAATGACGGAACACCCATCTGTGGGCCCCTGCACGAGGAAGTAGAAATGCAAGACTTCTCCCACCTTCAACCAGCAGCAGCAAGACGGTGGCCACCACCAGATGAGAGAGTTGATGTCATGGAGAAAGGAGGTTTGTCAGCTTCATATGTTAACCACTGAAGAGATGTTACATGTTAAATATATATATATATATCGCTCTGTCGCCCAGGCTGGAGAGCAGTGGTGCAATCTCAGCTCACTGCAACCTCCACCTCCTGGGTTCAAGCGATTCTCCTGCCTCAGTCTCCCTACATGTTATATCTTAATTATTAATATTACTTGCAAAGAAATTCATTCTCACCAATACATGGGGCTTTCACATTGATCCTCATAAGCACCCTCCCTAAATCTAAAATAATAGATTCCCACCTTAAATATGAGAAAATGGATTTCCAAAGGGATTAAAGGATTTTTCTCAAAATTATATAGCCAATAACAAGAAGAGTAGAAGTTGATCTTCAATGTTGTGCACTATTTTATTCCCCTTCTTTTCCACCTCTTTAATGAAAACACAGCCTTCAAGACCCTGCTTGAATCCCACCTCCTCTGCAAAGCTCTCCCTCCCTCCCTCCCCCACAGCACATGACATAGAGTCTTTCCTATACCAAGTATGCAATAACAGTGTGATGACTGGTGATGATGATCAGGTGGCAACTGTCAGCCTGTGTGGGTGCCTTGTGACCACTGGATAAAGGGGAAACTGCAGTGGTCTGGACTCAGGAATGAAGTCCCCTAGGAAGGACTAGGCTTTGAGCCAGGTCTTGAAGAAATTGGTAGCTGGGAACTGGTGGAAGCATGTGGGGTAGGAAGGAGAACATCCCACAGGTGATGGAGAAGTAACAATTTGTACAAAGACACAGAAGCAAAGTGCACCAAAACTATGCCTATCTTCTATGTCTCTGGCTTTAATATTATCCTTGGCAAATCCTTTATAATTAGAGAATATCTTCATCTGTTTAGGCCACTATAACAGAATACCTGAGACTGGGTCATTTGTAAACAATAAAAAATTTATTTCTCACAGTTCTGGAGGCTGGGAAGTCCAAGATCAAGGTGCCAGCAGGTTTGGTGGCTGGAAAGGGCCTGCTCTCTGCTTCCAAGGAGGTACCTTAAACACTGTGTCCTGACATGGTGGGAGGGACAGAAGGGCAAAAAGGGGGGTGAATGCTGTATCCTCATGGCAGAAGAACAGAAAAGAACAAACACTCCCTCAAGCTCTTTTGTAAGGACCCTAATTCCATCCAGGAAGGCTCTGCTCTCAGGACTTAGGCCTGTCGTCTTAATACTATCACAATGGTGATTAAGTTTTAACATGATCTTGGGGAAACACATTCAGACCACACCGGAAAGAAATAGACAATTCTGGACAAAGTATTTATTCTCTTTACTTGCTTCTTTAGTCCACACGTATTTTGAGTGCCTCTCATGGGCAAGACTCTATGGGAGGCATAAAGATGAATCAAACACAGCTCTTTCCTCATGGATAATGTATTCACTAAAAGAGGAAGACCTATGCGTAACTATCTATAATGAAAGGCACAAACTGGAAATAGCCATAAACAAGCTATGAGCTGCTGCTAGTGTTTATCACTTCAAAGTAGGGATCTTAAGAGGAGAATCTTTTCCCAAACATAATCATGCTACAAACATTTGTCAATGTCTTTTATTCTCCTGGGATAACCAGGAGGTCATTATATTAAAGAAGAATAGATGGTATCACAGCTTGGATGATACAAGCCTCAAATAAAGTGGTTTTATATGACAGTGGAGGAGTAATGATTGCAATTAGAAATAGAAAGCAAGAGGACTATTTTATTTACTTTAGGTGGTACTTAGTAAACGAGGAACTGAGCTTCTACAGCAGGTATTAGCAAGACATGGCCTGTGAGATTTGGCTACTGCTGTTTTTGAATTAATAAAGTTTGTTTGAAACACACACAAAAAAACAAACAAACAAACAAACAAAACAAAGTAGGGATCTTTGTGGGCCAGTGGGCCCAATGTGATTCTATGAGTTCTTATGAAAGGCGTGCGATAAAGTCAGAGAGAAACTGGCTGTTCCCTTCCTAGAAGCAATGTTGTTGGTGCTGGATTTTCAAGGGTACAATTTTCACGGCTTAAACAGGTTCTGGGCCATTCTAGGCAGAGGGAACCACATGAGAAAAGATATAAAGGAGGAAAAGTTCCAGGTCCAGCAAAAAAGAGTGAGGAATTTAGTTTTACTGCAACATTAAGATAAAAATAAAAGAATGGAAAACAAAGTTGCAAACGTGGATGAAACCGGGTCAAACAGTGGAAAGAATATGAAACTTTGAATTCCTAAAACAGAATTCCAGTTCTGCCACTTACTGTCTACATGACCTCAGGCAAATTACTTAAATCCTCTGAGCCTCAGTTGCTTCATCTGAAGAATGGGATCAGACAGGTGGATTTTCAGGCATGCAATAAGGTGGTACCCCTTCAATCAGAGATTCTTTAAATATTTCTTATTCTTTAAATAATCATGTTTTTTAAAGGAGAGGCTGAGCACTGAGTCAGGCAATGACTCCTAGCCTTTCCTCCACTGTCCCAGGAAGTGTCAATATTCCACCCAGCCACACAGGACCCTGCGGCTAATCTGAGTCCTCTCCTTTCTTTGAAACGCATACAAAAGTTTCTAGTGGATTTGATTCAATGATGTCTTGGTATTTTTTTGTAGGTTGTAAATATGAACGTCTGCCCTCTGGCTTGCACTTGGCTCAGTGCAGCTCAGGGAGTAGGTTTGAGGGTTAAGGGTATTACTTACTCAGAGTGCTCCATAAGAATAGCTGCTTCTGTGTGACCCTTGACAGCAGAGGAAAAACAAGCCATGGAGACTGGCTAGGGGGTCATTTAGAAAGACTATTTCATAATCCATAAAAAGCCACTCGAGGCCTGAAATAAGAGAACAGCACTGGGAATAGGGAAGAAAGGATAGATTGAAAAGCTCCCATGGAAATGGAATCCCCAGGATTTAGCAAATAATTGTATGTTAGATGAGGTAAAGAGTGAGGTTGAAATCTGGCTCTAGGAAGACGGCAAAGCCATTAACACAACTAGTGATATGGGGAAGAAGAGCAGATTTAGAAACGAAGTCAATGAATCTGTTTGGGACAGAGTTGGAGGAGCCAGCAATCACAAAAACAGACAGAAAAGGACATCAGGCAGGTAAAAATTCAGCCCTGTTCAAGAAAGAAACATGATAGAGTAAATGATTAATGCACACACAGTCTTTGTGTGTTTCAGGTGGTTCTATGAACTAGAGTGAGGAGGCTGAGCCTGGACACTGTGACCAAACCATGGACTGTTCCCATATTCTACAACTTGCATTCACTCCTCGTAAACCTCTTGATGAATTTTTCACACATTCTGGCCTCAGTTATATGGATATGGTCCCCAAAAGATGTGAATGACCTTACTGGGGCAAGAGAACTCCTTCTCTCCTCTGTTGAGGTTTGAGTCTTCAAAATGAACAGAGATTAACTGGAGAAAAGGCATATAGACTTATCAAGGGCATGGGGCATCACAGGAAAGTGAGTACCCAATAACCCAATGTGCTGTAGCAATAGAAGTTTATATACTCAGATAATAACCTGGAACAAACTTCCTCTGGGCTCTGGGTGTGGCGTCAACTCTAACCTTCCTTCCTGCAAGTCAGTCCCACCTGTCTGATGAGATTATAGGGAGTGGGGCTCAAGTCAGTTGCTTCCTTCTGGAGGAGCTTCCCTTAGTCAGATATAGCAACTTTAGAAAAAGTCCCTCCCTCTGCTTCAGGAGAGGCAGAAAGGCAAGAGACAGCAGGCAGGAGGTGGTCACAGACACCTTGATTCCATGGCTGCTTCTTTAGTTCAAAACACTCAGCATGTCAAAATGCCATACTTACGAGTGGTGTTTTCTGAGCTTTAACATTCTAATCCCCAGAACTTGTAAATGTGCTGCTTTACATGGTCAAAGGGACTTTACAACTATGATTAAATAAAGGACTTTTAAATGGAGAGATTATTTAGATTATTCAGTGGGCCCAATGTAATCCCATGGGTTCATTTTTTTAATTTTTATTTTACTTTGAGACAGGTTCTTGCTCTGTCACCCAGGCTAGAGTGCAGTGACACAACACAGCTCACTGCAGCCTCAACCTCCCAGCCTCAAGCAATTCTCCCACCTCAGTCCCCTGAGTAGCTGGGACTACAGGTGCACACTACCACACCCAGCTGATTTTCTCCTTTTTTTGTAGAGACAAGGTCTTGCTATGTTGCCAGGGCTGCTCTCAAACTCCTGGTCTCAAATGATCCTCCTGCATCAGCCTCCCAAAGTGTGAGGATTACAGGGGTGAGCCACTGCGCCCAGCTCCCATGGGTTCTTACAAGGGGGATGCAAGACAGTCACAGAGAGACAGACTGGAAGATGCTACACTGTAGGCTCCAAAGACGAAGAAAAACACCATGCAGAAGGAACACAGCCCTCCTGACGCCTTGATTATAGCCCTGTGAAACCCAATTTGGACTTGTCACCTTCAGAACTATATGATCATAAATTCGTATTGTTTAAGCCACTACATTTGTAGTAATTTGTCATAGCACCAACAAAAAATCAATACAATAGTCATAGCGAATGGCCTGGGTCTCATGGTCAATGGATTAGCGCTTGAAACATTAAAGGCTGTGGACAGATAACCTTTGAGAATAACTGATGGTTAGTCTACAGCTGTGGTTCTCAACCAGGGATGATTTTGCCCTACCCTCCTAAAGGATATTTGGCAATGTCTGGAGATACTTTTGATTGTCACAACTGGGGAGTGGCTGCTACTGGTATCTAGTGGGTAGAGACCAGGATGCTGCTAAACATCCCACAAAGCATGGGAGAGTCCCCCCACCTCCCCAACCAACAAAGAATTAGCTGGTAGAAAACTTCAATAGTGATAAAGTCAAGACACCCTGTCTTACAGACTGCAACTAAGTTCAGAAACTACACTGACAGTATAAAGAATATCATGGGGATAAAAGAGAGACATGGGATTTTTCTACCATGTATGAAATTGTTTTGACAGAAAAATGAAACCTGACTCTGATCAAGTCTCTAGAGTTAACTACAATCGTACATCCCTTAACAACAGCAATATATTCTGAGAAATGTGTTGTTAGGTGATTTCATTGCGTAAACATCACAGAGTGCACTTACACAACCTGGATAGTATAATCTACCACACACCTAGGCTATATGGTGTAGTCTATTGCTCCTAGCTACAAACCTGTACAGCATGTTACTGTACTGAAAACTGCAGGCAACTGTAGCACAATAGTATGTATCACAACATATCTAAACATAGAAAAGGTAATGTGTTGTGCTACCATGTTACAATGGCTATGTAACTAAGCAATGGGAATCTTTCAACTCCATTATAATCTTTTTTTTTTTTTTTTTTTTTTAGATAGAATCTTCCTCTGTTGCCCAAGCTGGAGTGGTGTGATCTTGGCTCACTGCAACCTTCACCTCCCAGGTTCAAGAGATTCTCCTGCCTCAGCCTCCCAAGTAGCTGGGATTACAGGCACCCGCCACCACCCCCAGCTAATTTTTCTATTTTAGTAAAGACGGTGTTTTGCCATGTTAGCCAGGCTGGTCTCGAACTCCTGGCATCAAGTGATCCACCCACCTCGGCCTCCCAAAACACTGGGATTACAGGCATGAGCCACCGTGTCCGACCTCTATTATAATCTTATGGGACTACCATCCATAATGCTTCATCGTTGACAGAAATTTCGTTATGAGGGGCATGACTGTACTAATTTACAGGAAACAGAAAATGGAGGACACTGTTATATAGGACCACAGACATCCAATCCATAAAAATCTACAGGACAAAGTACTCAGTTTTTCAACTGATTGCCTGGATAACAAAACAGAGAGGGACATGGAAGGGGAATCTATGGAATAAAAGATTTAAGAGAAAAAGGAACCAATTACAATACGTGCAGCTGTCTTTTATCTTAATTCAAACAAATAAGCTGTAAAAAATGTGCATATGCATTTGAGATAATTATAAATTTAAATACTGACTAGTTTATGATATTAATGAATTATTGCTAATGTTAGGTGAATTTATTGTTTTGGGGTTACTTTTTAAAAAGAAATTATTATCTATAGAACTACATACTGAAATATTTACAGATGAAATAACATATCAGCTGGGCGCAGTGGCTCACACCCGTAATTCCAGCACTTTAGGAGGCCAAGGCAGGAGGATCACCTGAGGTCAGGAATTTGAGACCAGCCTGGTCAACATGGTAAAACCCCATATCTACTAAAAATACGAAACTTGTAGCCGGGCATGGTGGCAGGTGCCTGTAATCCCAGCGATTCGGGAGGCTGAGGCAGGAGAATCAATTGAATCCGGGAGGCGGAGGTTGCAGTGAGCTGAGACTGTGCCACTGCACTCCAGCCTGGGTGACAGAGCAAGACTCTGTCTAGGAAAAAAAAAAAAAGAAAGAAAGAAAAGAAAGAAAAAGGAAGGAAGGAAGGAAGGAAGGAAGGAAGGAAGGAAGGAAGGAAGGAAGGAAGGAAGGAAGGGAGGGAGGGAGGGAGGGAGGGAGGGAGGGAGGGAGGGAGGGAGGAAAGAAAGATCAAATTTGCTCCAAAATAATACAGGAGAGAGGATGTGTGCAAAACAAGATCAGGCCACATGCTGCTAATTGTTAAAGCTGGACAAAAAGCACATGGGGACTTACTACGCTATTAAGTCTACTTTTATATAATTTTTTTATGTTAAAACATTTCTTTATAAAAAAGAGTATTATGAAAATATCTGGTTGCTACGAAAAATGATTATTTTTTCAAAAGAGAGAAAAGACTGGCCCCCCTCTTTCCTGTATTTCCTCACCTCTCCAAAGAATCTGTTCACATTTGTCACACTTAGACACGTACTCCCGACCCAAACAGAAAAGCAAAAGTAACCAGAATTCTCATAGCATCTGTTAGGTGCTAAGTAAGTAGAAAAAGTTCTAGTTTAAAATGTGTGGCATTCACTTGTGAAGACAGAAGCTGAGAGGGGACCCCGTCCTTTGTTAGATACTGCTCTGCTCATTCTCCATGGCTCTTGGAAACAAGAACCCAAAGAGAAACTGGTCCTCAAGAGACAGAGCCAAGACTGAGCACAGGCTGCGCCACAACCTCCACCAGCTCTGAGGGAAAGACCATGCGGGGGTCTGCACCTACGAATGGCAGCACCCAGCACGGTGCCTGCCGTGTGGTGGCGCTCTATAAATGTTGGAGAAAGGAGAGAGGAAGTTGATTTAGTGGGTTTAGTTTTTAAGTGGGTCTGAATAAAAAGTGAGCTTTTGCAATATCCTCTAATCCTCCTCAAATATCCTTGCAGTAGAAGGAAAAGTTAAGTGAGAATGTAATTGCCAAGACTCCTTAAAGTGACATTGGTCACAGCAAATGTAGCAGCTTCCTGTCTTAGTAAGAACTTTCGGGACGTGCTGGGCTGACGCTGTCAGCTGCTGCTTTGTAAAAATAAGCCCTATAATTAGATAGCTACTCCTTAGGAAGCCCACTCAAGTGCTATCCTTTATTTTTAACCTTTATCACAGTCCTCAAAATAGACTCTGCAGGGCCTCGCCCACAGCTGCCGAGTCAAACCCCAGCCGGCTCCACCCTTCCTGCTCCCGGCTGCATTCCGCTAAAAAAAGAGCCGCGGGCTCCCTACGCAATGGAACGCAGGGTCTGAGCACACAGACGGTTGCAGGGAATCTAATACCCCGGCGGCACTAAGAACAGCTGCGCCAAATTTGAATCTTCTTTATTTACTCAGCCAGGCAGCTAACACATATAGATAACATTTTGTTTCATCTTGAATGCACAGAATTCACAACTGCTTTCTTAGCTCGGTCCTGTTGCTCAACAATCCTTTTTCACACGTGAATGTTTAATGTAAACCAGTCTTCCACTTTCTCTGTAGCAAGTGATACTATGAACCTGTTGGCATAGTTAGTTGAGACAATAAACATTTATAATCATGTGGGTCAGGAGTGGGAATGCCAGAGGAATGCTTAGAGCAAAGTCAAGGAAAGGTATTATAGGGCCAAGGGATGTAATGGGGATTTCATTATATTTTGTTGCTTTCTTTTTTGTTGCTTATAACTTGGTATTCACATTCCCTAACAGATTCTTTGAAAAAGTCTGTGCATAGCATATAGGGCTCCATTTAAATGGACACATTAGGATGAAGGGTCTATAGAGTTGTTCACTGCAGGAATTAATGTCATACTCTGTCTGTACAAATAATTGTATTAGGTGACAGGCAATACCAACGTTTATATAATTTGTGCTATATACAGCAGATGTAACTCAGAGGCCATGTACTTAATCCTAGAAAAAATCTCAGCGTTAAGACACTGTTCCCTCAGTGTCCACAGATCCCACAAACCCTTTGCATTCTAATTAAAGCTCTGCTGGGCTTAAGGCTAATTGGTAATAAAACCCAGGCCGAGAAAGCCTTTCTGTGAAAGAAATAATCCATTTGTCATGCAAATAAGCGCCTCCAAAGTGCTAAATTTGAATTTTGAATATTCACCTGTTATCTTAACATTTCTTAGAATGTGGGTCAGCCAGCAATTGCTAGATCATTCTTCCAGTTTTCCTCATTGCCATCCTTCAAAGAGCTAAAGAGCATGTTATTTGTATTGTTAAATCAGTATTTTGTTGTTGTAGACCTAAAGTAAATGAATCACTGTAGTTGTCTTTGGTTTTCTTTGGAGAATGCTTTTACATTCTAAATATTTTCCAATTACAATAATTTCTTTGAGAAAATTTGTCAGTTTCCTTAAATAATAACCTTCAGGTTAGGCTTGAAATTCAAAAGTATGGCGGTTCCTTCCTAGTGAAGGTCCTTAAAGGTCTTTACACTCCGTTCTTGAGGAACTTGCTAGCCACTAGAGGGCGCTCTCAGCACATCGGGACGGGATTTGTTAGTTGCACAGAATTAAGAGCCATGCGCTGATTGTTGGGCTTTGGGCCCTGCCGGGGGCCCAAAATCAGCCTGCAGAGAGAAGCCACCTCCGAGAGCCTGCATTGGCTCTCAGCTGCAAAGTGCCAATTCATCTGCCTTCAGTGAACCAACTGAGCAAACCTGCTAAAAAGATTATTTTTTACTCATTTCTGAATAAAATATTTCATGGTCAACAATTGTTTGTACATAAACTACCTTGCCTGCTGTCCTTCATTGACATTCCAGGGTCTCCAGAGGCATGGAATACAATGCATGTTCAGGACTGCGACCTGATGGTGATGTGTACTGAAGTTGAGTGTTGGATTTCGATCTTGGCCAAATGGTGGCTCCTTGGTGACAGGTCATGTGCTTTCTTCCTCAGCAGACAAGTTCTCCTCCAGCCTCACTTGTGACCCATGATGTATCATGAACACAGGCTGGTGTTGAAGCTCAGTATGTAGCCCCCTTGGCTAGAACACATATTTGATAACAGTAGCAAAGAGAAATCAGCAGAGTGTAGCAATGCCCTGAGAGGTCCTAAAAGAACTCGGTGAAGGAAGCCATGAGGGTTAACAACTAATACCTAATGGCTAAGACCTAAGAGGGTAGAAGAAGAAGAGGTCCTCCACAATTAGCATTTGGCACGTAATAATGTGAAGCAAGACACATCACTTCCTAGTAATACGCTATAAACAGGTGATGATAAAGGGCGAGGGGTTGTTCCGCAATGAGAAATCCAGTCCAAACCCAGAGACCAGCTCACAGCCACCCAGCTGAGTCCAAAACAACTAGATCTTTGTTAGACAATTGCCATCCAAGCCAGAGTGTTATGAAATGAATTGTGTACCTCCACCCTTCAAGTTTATGTTTAAGTCCTAATCCCCAGTGTATTTGTATTTAGAGACAGGGCCTTTACGGAAATAATTAAAGATAAATGAGATCATAAGGGTAGGGTCCTAATCCAGTAGAACTGGTGACCTTATAGAAAGAGAACAAGACACCAAAGATCTCTCTCCACAAACACACACAGAAGAAAGGCCTCGTTTATGTGAGCACAGTGAGAAGGTTGCCTTACTAGAAACCAACCCTGTGGCACCCTGATCTTGGACTTCCAGACTCTAAAACTGTAAGAAAATAATTGTTGTTTAAGCCACCAGTCTGTATACATTCTTATGGCAACCCAAGCAGACTAATAAACAATAAGTTATGGCAACACTGACAAAATTCTTGAGGGATCTTTGAGGAATACAGAACTCTCCTGAAAAAAAAAATGGAGCATTAAAAACTAGTTTTAGGTGTTTCACCTATAATCTACCTTGTTCATGTAAAAACGATAGCAATTTCTTGGGTAAATTTTGTGCAAATATCCCATTTCATCAAATCGAAGAGACCAATGCTTATAAGGCATTACTGTATTTGCTATTAAGAAAAGAAAACAGTGACAATTGTTATACTCCATGTATTGTGAGACAGTTTTTATTTCAAAGATGGTAAAATGTGAAAATGTATATGTATGTACATATATACACATATACGTAACATATACATCTTAGCATTGATTGATAAGATTAACTCAATGTTTATTGACCCATTTGCCAGGAACTTTTTGCCTATACTAGACACTGGGAAAATAAAAATAAGCAAACAAGATGTCAAGTCTCAGGAGTACTAACTCACTAACCCTTTGAAGGCACAGAAATATAAATGTACTGTGGCAATCCCCAAGGATCCTGGTATTATGCTGCCCTTTTAGGCCATCTAAAGTAGTCATAATAAGGAGTGTTGCCTCAAGTGCCCCAAACACAGTGTGCTCTTAGTCTGAAATTTACTCATATACAGACTTGCAGTATAGTCTTAAAGGTGGTAGCTAGGTGCAATAATTCTATCCCCGAACAAGGAATAAATAAATAAGTAAACAAACATCTCTTAAGAAATTGACTCTAGGCCAGGCAAGATGGTTCACGCCTGTAATCCCAGCACTTTGGGAGGTCAGGGTGGGTGGAACTCTTGAGTCCAGGAGTTCCAAACCAGGCTGGGCAACATAGTGAAACCCTATCTCTACAAAAAATAATAATAATAAAATACCTGCGTATGGTGGCATGCACCTGTAGACCCAGCTACTGGGGAGGCTGAGGTGGGAGGATCACCTGAGCCTGGGGAGGTCAAGGCTGCAGTAAGCTATGATCATGCCTCTGCACCCCAGCCTGGGCAACAAAGTGAGACTTCGTCTCAAAAATAAAAAAAAGAAACTGACTCTGACTCAACTCTTGATCCACCACAAAGACTTCCAAGTTGTTATGGGTTGAATTTTGTCCCCCCAAAATTCATATATTGAAGTCCTATCTCCCCAGTACCTCCAAATATGGCCTTATTTGGAAACAGCGTTGTTGCAGATGTAGTCAGTTAAGATGAGATTGTATTTGAGTAAAATAGCCCCTAATTCAGTAAGACTGGTGTCCTCATAAGGGGAAATCTGGACACAGGCATACGTAAAAGGAGAATGCCATATGAAGACGAGTTATGCTGCCACAAGCTATGGAATGCCAAAGATTGCCAGCAAGCCACCCAAAGCTAAGGGAGAGACATGAAACAGACTCTCCCTCACATCCATCAGAAGAAGCCAACCCGGCTGACACTTGGCTGTCACACCTCTAGCCACCAGAATCATGAGACAGAGTCTTCTGCAGTGTCATCGGCTCAGTTTGTGGTATTTTCTTACAGCATCCCTAGAAAACTAATGCACAATTGTTTCAAATTACTTTACCTTCCCTTGTATTTTCTTGCCTTGTATCTAATTAGGATATTACAAGTGCATGGTAACTGTTCTTATGATGATGTAGTTGCTTTTTTGTCCCTACTGTACCTCATACAATTGATCCTGCAGCATTTTCTAAACTACTTTTTACACAAAAGATCACTTAGGAGACCTGGCAGAAAAGTGAGCAAGTGAGACTGGTAAGTGAGCAATCAATGGGTGAGCTGCAACAAAATAAAGATATTGTGATGCAGCCAATTTGACCATTAACCTTTCACCTTTTTCATCACCAAGTGCCAAATCAGAAGAAGGTGCCAGTGAGGCATAGCACTGGAGTGAACGATGGGGTGCCAACAGTTCATGGATGTGCTGGCGAATGTGTTATCCACATTACTTGGTAGTTTTCTAAGTTATCACTTAACATTTGGGAGATTTGAGGGTCATGAAGTGGGAACGGCTACAAAAGTGTGCAAGGTATTCGATGCCATGGAGACCCAATGCCAGCAAAGGCATTCCTCTGCAGAGGCTGGAACCATAATACCATCTGGGTAACTGAGATACAGTGTCTAAAGAGAATGGTGAGCATAGCTGTGGATCACGCAGGATTTTAGTTGAGGAAATCTGATTTGGCAAAGAGAAGAATATCCAGGGAAATTCTCAGTGTCAGATGTGCTCTTGACTGGGACAGCAATCTAATGCCCCATGGGACAAAATAGTGAAACACCAAAGAAAGAAAGAGGATCATAGCCAAACGGCCTAGGATTCATCTCTGGTGAAAAACTGGAGTGCTGGGCATGAATAATACTGAGGTTCCACCTATGAGCTGGCCCATGAAAACAGGACAGGGGCAACCAATGGAAGGCTGAGGGGACTGCTGCAACTCTCAGCTTCATGGTCACTCATGGCCACGTCTAGTAGTCCTGATCCTATCTCGCTGGTAAGCAGTAAAACCAAGACTTTTGGACAATGGCATCAAAAACCCCTATGTAGATGGACCCAGAAAGTGATAGGAGACAGGCTTTACCTACTAGAGATACTCATCAACACATATGACCCAGAGAGCTGGAAAAGAACAAAAGGGGCAAATAAGAACATTCTAAAACTTACTAAATAACTGAGCTATTTATTAGTTTATGCTTTGGACTGAATTGTGTCCTCCCAAAGTTCATGTGTTGCACTCCTAACCCCCAGGGTGGCTGTATGTGGTGTAAGGATGTAACTGATGTTAAATGGGATCGTAAAGGTGGACCCCAATGCAATAGGATTAGTGTCCTTAGAAGAGGAGACACCAGCGAGCTTACTCCCTCTCCCCGAGCACACATCTGCAAGGCAGGAAGGAGCCCTCACTAGGAACTAACTGGCCAATACCTTGATCTTGAACCTCTTAGCATCCAAACCTGTGAAAAAATACATTTCTATTTCTGTTGTGTAAAACACCTTGCCTATGGTATTTTGTTATGGCAGCCCAAGCCCAGTATGCAATCAATTTTAAAATTTCTTATTAATAGCTACATTCAATAAAAGTTAATCTACCGCTGAGGAAAGTTTTTTAAAGGTTAATAGTTGCTTATGAAAGAAAAACTATAGTCAATTATTTGTTGCATCCTACCTTTAATATGAGACATAAAAGCTTTACCTATGAATGCCATTTAGCGTCCTTTTCCTCATTTTCAAAGTAGTTTATTGTTCAGAAAACAGAAAAGAAAACCTAGTACACATCCCTACCTGTTTCTCAGGAAATATTCTCGGAAGTAGAATTACTAAGTTGAAGACTATGCGTATTTCAAAGCTACTGGATAAATATTTCCAAAGTATCCACCAAAAAGGTTGAACCAATTTACACTCCACAAAGGAGCAGAGGAGAACATCTATTCCCATGTACTCATGTCACCTCTGAATTTCATTTTAAATTTTATGTCTTAGTTTGTTATCTCCCAGAAGCAGACACTGAGACAAGGATTCAAGTGCAGGAAGTTTATCTGAGTAATACAGAAATAGGGATGGATATGGGTAAGTGGTAACCAGAAGCAAAGGCAGCCAATAAAGGGTACATTACTAAGCCACCTATCGCAGTGGGCAACTGGAACTTAATCTTGCAGAGAAATTCTGGGCAATAATACAAAATGCCCCAGCATTATCCCACCTAAAGGGCTATGGTCTTACATGACAACTCCAAGAGTCATTAAGTGAGAGCTACTGTTTTGTTTTGCTTTGTTTTATTTTGTTTAAGATGGAGTCTCACTCTGTCACCCAGGCTGGAGTGCAGTGGCACAATCTTGGTTCACTGCAACCTCGGCCTCCCGGGTTCAAGTGACTCTCCTGCCTCAGCCTCCTGAGTCGCTGGAATTACAGGCACCTGCCACCGCACCCAGATAATTTTTGTAGTTTTAGTAGAGACAGGGTTTCACCATCTTGGCCAGGCTGGTCTTGAACTCCTGACCTCATGATCCACCCACTTCATCCTCCCAAAGTGTTGGGATTACAGGTTTGAGCCACTGCCAAGCGAGGGCTACTTAAGGAAAAGGCCACAGGGCCTTCAGCAGTTTTTTTTTTTTTTTTTTTTTTTTTTAAAGCTCTCAGGCATGGAGTTGCAAATACCACCCTTAGAAATCTACTGGGGAGCACTGAAATGTCCAGAAATGTGTCCTGGCACTGATGGCATCTGCTACACTTTGTCAACTTGATAGGGATAAAATGATAGGTTTCTGTGTAGTGAAGAATTAACTTAGGGCTTTTGGCTACTGGGAGGTGATCTCCATGCCCCTGGAATGCCCAGCGTGTTATGAGTGTCTTTGTTGGCCTGAGGGCTTTGGCCACCAGTCTAGAGATGTGATTTATGGTGAGGGCTTTGACCCTGTGGACATCAGAGGCTCAGGTGAGCATCGCTGGTTGGCAGTACTCTGTGTGTATTGTCACATATCGTGACCAAGAGGTAACACAATCCATGACTCTGTAGAGAGAGGAAGATAGGAAGCTCTGTGCATGGACCCCTCCAGGCTCTGCCCTATGTCGCTTCCCTCTGCTGATTGTATTATCTGTGTCCTTTCGTTATAATAAAATTGTAAGCATAATAAAAGTGCTTTCCTGGGTTCTGTGTGTCATTCTTGTGAATTACCCAAACTGAGGGTGGCCACAGAGAAGGTCTCTCGGCTTTTTTTTTTAAGTATTTTAACTTTGTTAACTTTTGTGCTTGTAAATAGCTTATTATTAATTATTTGCTTATTAATTTAGTTTGTGGTAGCTTTAAGTTACTGTATAATCAGTTCTATCAGTTTTTTCCTTTATTGCTTTTGTGTACTTACAAAGGTCTTTCTCACTACAAAATTATATAGGCATTCAGCTTTATTTTCAAGTTTTTTAGTGTCATTCTCCCCATCTAACTAATTCCATTTGGAATTCGTTTTCTTGTACTCTTTTAGGTAAAAATCTATTTTTACTTTTTCCCAAACTGTTTCTCAATTGAGCCAAAACCATCTTTTGCCTCACTGTATTTTTCTTCATTTTTATCACATGCTAAATTCCCACATACACTAGGGTTTATATGTAGTCACTCTATTCTGTTCCATCTATATACATTCCATCACTCGTCTTTAGTTTCTGTGGTTTATAATACATATTAATATCCCATTGCATACATTTTTCCTACTTATTGTTCCTATTCAAAATATTCTTGGTTTTCTTATTTATTCTTCCATCATAAAATTTTCTGCACCCCAACAAAATGTTTTATTCAGAACATAAAAGAAAAATTAAAATCACATCATCAATTCCCATCACACCTGCCCCTCCCCAATAAAATCCTACTAGAATTTTTTATTGGAATTGCACTAAACTTAAATATTAATTTTGGGAAAATTTGTATACCTATAAAACTGAATATTTCCATGCAGGAACATGGTATGTCCCCCAGTAAAAACAAATACAAATACATTTTTATCCTAGTACTTATATATCTTTAATTAAACCCTGACTGAATTAGAGGGTATCTAGGTAGAAGACACACATTGTCTACCAAAGTCTACTATGGGTTAATTTTGTTTCAAAAACATTAAAACCTATAGATCACAAAAAAAAATAAATACAAACATTTTATAAATTGTTTTAAGTTGGCATTCTTCATACAGGTCTAGCAAGTTTCTTGTTAATTTCAAGGAAATAAGCATTTTTATGGCTCTTAATACACACTGATCCAGGAAATTTCCACTTCCATCAGCATCATATAAGACTGAATGGGTCTCCCTGAAAATTTGAGCTGATTAAAAAGTATCTCACTGTAGATTTGAAGTGCACTTCTTTGACCACATATATTTATCAGCTGGTTGTATTTTTTTTCTTTGTGGACTGTATCTTTTGCTTATTTTCTATACTTTGACTTACCAAGTAGAAGTATTTTTCTCAGTATGTCATTTACCTCTTAATTTTGTTTATTACATTTTCTGATATATAGAATTAAAAAGCTTTCCATACTTGCAAATCTATTCTTGGTGGTTTCTTCAGTGGCATTTATGCTTAGTGAGTCTTATAATTCAAAGATCATGTAATATTTGTGTATATTTTCTTCTATTTATTTATATGTTCTACTTGTTTTATATCTCATTCTGAAGAAAGCTGAAAGATCAGTCTTATCCAAGCTCACTTGTAACAAGTATAGACTGAATAAAAGTCCAAGGTCATCTGCCTCCAAGTTCAGAGCTCTTTGCACAATTTTCATTTAGCATGTATCTTCAGGTACCCACCATGTGGCAAATAAATGAGGCTTCAAGAGTAACATAAAACACAACCCTCATCTAAAGGAGTGAAATAATTGCACCTATAAAACAATCTGAGGCTGCCCTACCCCATCAGTGCAAGCCGAGTGAGTGACAAGCTACATGTAGAGAGAGAAGAGCTCTGTACGCCAACAGTCAGAAGCTGTCACGGAAGGTAGATCTGAGTTCTGCAGATCCAGTCCTGGAGGAGTAGATTGAGTTCACTGTATCCCAGCTGAGCATCTTTCTTCAACTTTCACTGATGAAGACATTTCAGAACAAAGAGCTTCTTTCCTAATCAACCACACAGTACATGCAAACGTCTTACATTGTTACAGTCAACAGAACTCCTCGCTCCAATTATTTCATGATCAGTCTTGTACCCTCCTGTTTCTTTCTTCTGTTCTGCTATTTACTACCTCTAATGGTCAATTTGTAATGACTCAGCAGCACATAAAATTTTTCTCCTCCAGAATCCCAACATCTCAAAATTAGACTCTGCCATAGTGAGCACAGCTACTGTCCTGTGGATACCACACTAGCAGCCCAGCCTCTGCCCACCTGTAACAGGGGTTAAGGGGGCACCAGTGGCTCCACCTTACTGACTCTTATCAGAGAGTCAATGCCCTGAGTGGCAGCCTGTGGCCTCAATCCTGCTATCCCTCAGGAGGGAAGGGACAATCGAAGGAAGGAAGAGAAGAAAGTTGTATGTGACAAGAAGCTAAATAACACCAAGTATTGCTGTAGGTGCCAGTCAGTGACACGAGGGACACAGGCTAAATCAACTGGAAAGGTCACTGAATCATTCTGCAGGTTTGCTGGTGACCAGAAGGCTGCACGATCCCTCCCCTGCTACTGCCACCAAACACAAAATTTGTAAACAATTCATCAAACCTACCCTCCTCCTGGGTGAGAAATACAGTTCTGTCCATGCCTAATTCCACCTTGCTTGAAGATGATGCTGTTCTTCCACACTATAGAAAACTGTATTATCTGACAGCAGAAGCTTCAAACCAGAATATAATTTTCATTCTGGTGGATAACTCATCCCCTTTCTTATTCATATAAGAACCAAGCACTTTGGTCAAAGCAGTTAAATAAACATTAAATCAGTGAAGCCTCTTGTTGAATCATCTTTTCTCATTTTATTTGCTTGCATTGTGTGTTTCTCACACCAGCTCCTAAGTAGACTAAAAATAGGTTTATTTTTTAATAAGATGCAATCTCTAGACATTGTGAAATAAGACGTTCTCAATCTTCCTTAAAAACAATGAATGCAATCTGTAAGGTTTAAAATCCATCAAAGCAAAATACAGGCTATACACATTAATACAATCTAATATTAATTACTAAATTTCTAAATCTTTAGTTCTAAGTAATTTTGTCACAAGATGAAGATGTTTAAAATCCCAGTAGAAAATATTCTGATTGTCAAAAATAGACAATAAAGATGGAAATAAAAATAAAAGCTTAGAATATGATTGTTACTAAACCTCTGAGTGCAGTCAGAACAGGGGTAACCTCCTCTCAGGGCCTGTGCCCAAGGAAACCAAAACAGTTGAACTCCAACCACCACATTCACCCCAAAGCCCGACAGCCTCTTCATCTTCCATTCCACAGTCCAGTTTTTTCTCCTATCCACCCTCTCCAAACTTTTCCTCCCTACTTGCTTCTTTTACTTCCCACCCTTTTCTTCTTTTTCATCCCTTTTCCTCTCCCCTCTCTTTTCTTTTCCTATTTTCTACCTCAATCTCATTTCCTCCCCTTCCTTATAGCTCCCCTCCCTTACCATTAAAATTAAGTCTAGGCTGGGCGCAGTGGCTCAAGCCCTATAACCCCAGCACTTTGGGAGGGCGAGGTCGGCAGATTGCCTAAGCTCAAGTTTGAGACCAGCCTGGCCAACATCGTGAAACCCTATCTCTACTAAAAATACAAAAAAATTAGCCGGGCATGATGGTGTGTGCCTGTAGTCCCAGCTACTAGGGAGGCTGAGGCATGAGAATCACTTGAACCCAGGAGGTGGAGGTTGCAGTGAGCTGAGATTGCACCACTGCACTCCAGCCTGGGCAACAGAGCAAGACTCTGTCTCAAAAAAAATTAAGTCCAAAGATCAGTTGTTATTACTTGTTTTCAGAACTCTTAGTTTTTATTTTTTAAATGGGTGCTTTAAACAGTTTCTGGTTTTCACTCTAAAAGGAAGTTTATTTGTGTGTGGGTGAACAAGAATGTGTGTTTGCATACTTGTGTTCCTGATGTTCCCCCTGGTGTAGACAGAGTAGTCGCATTTTACCTCCACCCGAAGAATTTATGCTTAACTCTCCAGGGTGAAGGGCAACGCAAAAACTAACACCCCATCCTCAGGACAGGACTGGTGAGTTCTGACCAGGTTTGCTGACGTAGGTCTCATCCATTTTTCACATGAGACAGCTCCAAAAACGTGGATCAAAATGCTGAAGTTCCCAACTGCTCCAAAGCAGGGCTGTAGAGGGAATTTTGAGTAACAGCCTGGTAAACTGAGGAATAAGAAGTCAATGTTGTGCTGGTAATGTTTAACAACTGGGTCTGGGTTGGGAGAAGAGTGATGAAAAACCTGAGTTGTAGTGTTTTCTGCTTTCTATGGTATAAATGCTCTTATCCCGACCAATTTCAAGCTCCCCCTGTGAAATAACTGAATGCCGAGTTGGGAGTAAATGCATGGTAAGTCCACGTTCTATAGGATAGTATTCCCACGACACAGACCAGGACCGCCAGGATCAGACCTTCATTCAGGAGAAGCAGGTCACATCCTGATGGAGTTCAAGAGTATCCAAGTGATCCTGCTCCCCAACTCCTCCCCGGAACCCCTTGGTTCAAAACAAAACAAAATGCAACACCTCTCCCACATACCTAAGAATTTCAATCACTTGGTTCTAAAACTTCTTTGTTGCCTTTAAAATGAAAATGTCCCTGAGAAATCTAATCCACTCAGTTTTGTTTTGTTTTGTTTTGTTTTTTTGAGACAGAGTCTCGCTCCGTCGCCTAGGCTGGAGTACAGTGACTCAATCTCGGCTCACTGCAACCTCCGACTCCTGGGTTCAAGGGATTCTCCTGCCTCAGCCTCCTGAGTAGCTAGGATTACAGGTACCCGCCACCACGCCTGGCTAATTTTTGTATTTTCAGTAGTGATGGGGTTTCACCATGTTGGTCAGGCTGGTCTCAAACTCCTGACCTCGTGATCTGCTCGCCTCGGCCTCCCAAAGTTCTGGGATTACAGGCGTGAGCCACCGTGCCCAGCCTAATTTTTGTACATTTAGTAGAGTTTCACCATGTTGGCCAGGCTGGTCTCAAACTCCTGACCTCGGGTGATCCACATGCCTCACCCTCCCAAAATGCTGGGATTACAGACATGAGCCACCATGCCAGGCCACTCAGTTTTATAACATTTGTATTTCAGAATATATAAGTCTAACAGATCCTTGCCAGACAATAAGCCTTGAGATGGGCAGGAAAGAAGGTGAGTAACATATGGGCACTATTAGGGTCCATTTTGCCTCTTCCCTTTGGGGCAGTACCACTGGCCATGTAAATCAAATTGAAAACAGACTACATGTGGTTACACAGAAAAGATGAGCAAGAATAAGTCAGAAACTTTTAAATGCCATCTAAGGATTCTATGGCTGAAAGTATGAGAAGCCAGAATAATGTTGTTTTTTAAAGGAGAAAAATACATTATTATTTTAATAATGAACTGCTAATAAATTAATAATAGCTTGAAAACAACCTAAAGATAGATAATGGTGAAATACATTTTGATACTCGCATACATGCATACAATGATTACAATGGAATCCTCATGCATTCAATGGAATATAATGCAGCCATTTAAAATGATAAAATATTTCTATATTTGATATGACAAGATTTTCAAGATATATTACTAAGGGAAGAAAGATTTTACAATAGTACACGTAAAAATGTCCTATTTTTGAAGAAAGATAGATGTAGATATAGATATAGCTCGATGTAGACATAAATAGACACGCATTTATACACACACACCCCTCAGGCTCTTGACCCCAGGACCTCTCTCTCCAGTAAAATCACCCCTAATTCCTTTTTGGAGTCTTCATGGATTACTTCTAATAGTTTGCTCATTACTTTTCCTTCATGTTCCTCTACTTTGGTCCTCTCTTCACCCTTGCCCCACCAATATCATAGTTACTGGTAGAACGCTAATTCCCAACACAACGCATTGTTTTCTAGAACTCCCTGACGCTACAAAACTGATGCAATGGAGTTCACTCCAGTACTGACTGTGCTGCAGTCCTGCTATGTTCTGATTGAAATGTAGAGAAAGCCCCTTTCCAACTTTTGTTTTCTTTGTCATCTGAGCCATTAGCCTACAGTCTTTGTTGCCATAGAGGCCTAAGATTTAGCCTACAGAACAGGGTGAGCTCTTTGGGAAATCAGAAGAAAAGGGGCAGGAAGACACAAAACACAACACTACCAAATTCTTTCCATTCCCCAATTTTGTTCACCAGGAGATTCCACCTCAAGCCTTGTCCAAATACCAAAATTGAAACTATTTAAATCAATCTTTGCATATCAACATCCACTCCACCCAACCCCTTCCTCCAACACAGCAAGGCTGTGATCCCAGATCAGGTTCAACCATTCCCCACCCTAACCAACCAAGCAACCTGCAAACACACACACACACACGCACACACACACCTATCTGCACACATACTCTTAACTAAAACCAGTATTTACTTCTAGATGGTTGGATTATGAGTTTGTTTGTTTGTTTTTTTTTTACTGATTATTTACATTTTCTGTTTTTTCCCTACAAAAAGTTTGGATAATTTATAAAATGTTCTAATCTAAATTTTAAATTTTCACTCAAGATCACACACATAACATTAAGTGTTTCTCTTTGGATAGTCAGGCTTTGGGAAATTCTTTTTTTTTTTTTTAATTTTTTGAAAACTTTCAAATTTTCTATAATGATTATAATCCCTTTAAGGGCAAACATATATCTTCATTTTTCTAATACATAAAACTGTGGCTCTTTCAGGGAAAAGAAAATTTAAAAGGGAAGGGACTGGTTCTTAGAGGTAATAACTGAACTTCTGGTAAAGGATAAGATCCTTTCAGGGAGAGTAAGTATTGGTAGGCTGGGCTGGTAAAAGAGAACGGGGTGGGAGAAGAGAAGAATGAATCAGAGGCTAAATAAACGAACTGGGAAGGAAGAGGAAGACTGCTGATGAAGAGCATACAAAAGACAGATGACAGGAGTGGTTGCACACTGCATTTTAGAGGTAAACTAGGATTGCTGTGGTTAGCTTCAAAGTGAGGTTCTTGAATTGCATTCCTCCTAAACAGGTTTAACCCACTCAGCCAGCAAATGAAAGCCAAAAGTAAAAATACCTGAAGTGACAGATGTGGTCTTTAAAGGGATAGTCCTGGTTTCTACTTCAAAGAATAAAAGGATAGGATTAGCATCAGTTATTGTATCTTGAGAGAGGTAGTACAGACAGAAGTGAAAAAAGAATACAAAAGAAAGTACAGTCAAGAGTGAATTCAATAAAGCCCACCTCTTCTGATTATTACAGCTAAAAACTCTGGACAAAATACAAAATACAACTACCTAAGGACTCTGAAAGGTAAAGAAATGCAGTCAGATTATGAAGAGAAGTCAAAAACTGAAACAGCATTAAGTTTCAGTTGCACAGGATTAAGTTTCTCATTTTATTTCCTCTTTCTTTTCACAGCCTTGGACCGAGAGCAATCACACAAATGAACTGCCAAGGGGGTACTGCAGACAGCTAATACCTTCAGATAAATCCCTTCTGTCTAGAAAGAAGGCTGGGATCCTTTAAGCTGAAGAACACAGAAAGGAATCCTTGTGTTCTCATTCCCTCTCCTAATTTTCACAGCTTGCCTAGCAGAACCAGGGTGGCAAGAAGCATGGTCAGCTAAAATCCCAATAGTAATTCTGTTTTTCTAGTTAAACAAATAGAAAAGGGCTCCTGTGGTCCAGAGAGTACTGGAGTAAGTCAGTAGGTAAATTTTCTCTCTCTTTGTTCCATCTCCACATAGCACCAAAAATGGTCCTGGTCACAGGACCTGGTAGCGGCACAGGCAGCCAAAACTCCAAAAGAACCCCTATCTATTGGGCCAGAGGATAAGAAATAGAAAACTTATATAGGTGGGTGACTATGGGGAATCCTGGAGATCACAGATTACAGAAATGGATCTCCTAACTCTGTGTATGAACTAACATAGGCCCAGGCTTAACCTTGAGCTGTGCATGCATGGAACATACTCAAAGCTGCCTAGTAGAGGTTCCGAAAACTGAGATAACATTGAAACTATCACTCACAAAATACAGACAGTCTGAACAAAACCAGTATGATTACTTTCTCAAATAATCAAACAATCTTCCAAATCTCTTGAGGATTTTAATGAAAAACATCCAAATTAAATATTCAAAATGTCCAGGATACAATCTAAAATAACTCAGCATATAAAGAACCAATAAAATTTACTAGTTTGCACAAAAAATAGTCAATAAATGCTACCGCTGAGAAGACCAAGATGGTAGAATAATCAGGCACAGATTTTAAAGCAACTATTGTAACTATGCTCCATGAAGTAAAGACAAACACTCTTGAACAAAGGGGAAGAAATGAAGTTATTGGCAGAATAATAGAAACTATTAAAAAAAAAAAAGAACCATCTTACAAAACTAAGCATATTTTTAACATACAATACAGCAATCACATCCCTTGGCATTTATTGAAATGAGTTAAAAACGTATGTCCACACAAAAACCTGTACATAGACATAAATAGTGACTTTATTCACAACTGCCAAAGCCTTGAAGCAGCCAAGACTGTCTTTCAGTAAGTGAACGAATAAATAAACTGTGTGTGATGGTTAATACTGAGTATCAACTTGACTGAATTGAAGGATGCAAAGTACTGTTCCTGGGTGTGTCTGTGAGGGTGCTGCCAAAGAAGATTAACATTCGAGTCAGTGGACTGGGAGAGGCAGACCCACCCTCAATCTGCGTGAGCACCATCTAATCAGCTGCCAGTGCAGCTAATAAAGCAGGCAGGAGAAGATGGAAGAGGAGACTTGCTGGGTCTTCTGGACTTCATCTTTCTCCCCTGCTGGATGCTTCCTGCTCTCGAACATCAAATTCCAAGTTCTTCAGCTTTTGGACTCTTGGACTTACACCAGTGATTTGCCAAGGGCTTTCAGGCCTTCAGCCACAGACTGAAGGCTGCACTGTCGGCTTCCCTACTTTTGAGGTTTTTGGACTTGGACTGGCTTCCTTGCTCCTCAGCTTGTCGATAACTTATTGTGAGACTTCGCCTTGTGATCATGTGAGTCAATACTCCTTAATAAACTCCACTTCATACATACATCTATCCTATTAGTTCTGTCCCTCCAGGGAACCCTGACTAATACACTGTGGTATATCCATACAATGGAACATTATTCAGCTCTACAATGAAATGAACTATCAAGGCATGAAATTACATGGAAGAAACTTAAATACATGTTATTAAGTGAAAGAAGCCAATCTGAAAGGGTTATATACTGTATGATTCCTACTATGTGATATTCTGGAAAAGGCAAAACTATAGAAACTTATAGTAAAAACTTACAGAAACTTAAAGGAAAACTTATAGTAAAAAGGTCAGTGATTGTCAGAGTTTAGCAGAGAGGGAGAGATGAATACGTAAAACATAGACAATTTTTAGAGCAGTGAAACTATTCTGTATGATACTATAATGGTGGATATATGTCATTATAGATTTGTTCAAACCCACAGAATCTGCCACCAAGAATAAACTCCTTATGTAAATTATGGACTTTGGGTGATAGTGATATTTCAGTGTACGTTCATCACCCGTAACAAAGGTACCACTCTGGTACCAGATGTTGACAGTGTGGAAGGTTGTGCATGTATAGGGGTAGGGGGCATATGGGAACTCTCTGTACTTTTCACTCAATTGGTCTGTGAACCTACAACTGCTCTAAAAATAAAGTCTGTTTTTAAAGTTTTTTTTAAAGAACGAAATGGAAATTTTAGAAGTGAAAAAAATACACTGTGTGAAGTTAAGAAATCAATTGATGGGTTTAATAGCAAAACACAGAAGAAAAGAAAAAAGAGTCAGCAAACATAGTGAGAGATCAATAGAAAGGGAAAATAGAGGAATGAAAGACAGAGGAAACAACTAGAAAATCAATAACAAAATAAATTCACACATATCAATAATTACATTAAATATACATTATGTAAGCACACCAATTAAAGCACAGAGTTCGCCAAATTTGATTAAAAATAAATAAGACCTAACTATCTACAAGAAACCTACTTTAAAAATGAAGACACAGATGGGAATAGAAGTAACAAGATGAAAGAAGAGATAGCATACAAACACTAATCAAAAGAAAAAATGTAGTGGCTATATTAATATCAAAATAGATTTCAAAGCAAAAAATACTACTAAAGATAAACAGAGATATTACATATTGGGATAAGGTTCAATAAATCAAAAAAAAACAACAATCTTAAATGTACATACCTATTAAGAGAAGTTCCAAAAACTTAAAACAGAAACACAAATGAGAACTAGATAAATCCACAACCATAGTTGCAGACTTTGACATTCCTCTCACAGTAATTGATAGAAGATAGAAAATCAGTACCAACAGATGAGACCCAAACAACATTATGTCCAGTTGACATAATTTACCTTTATAAAATACTCTACCTAACAAAAGCAGAAAACTTTTTTTTTTCAAACACACATGGAATATTCACCATGCTAAACCATATTCTGGATTATAAAACAAACCTTAACAAATTTAGAATAATTGAAGTCATACAAAGAATCTTCTTGAACTATAATGGAACTAAGTTAAAAATTAATAAAAGAAAGATATCTAGTAAATATTTGGAAACCAACTGATACAGTTTGGATGTGTGTCTCCACTGAAATCTCATATTGAAATGTAATCCCCACTGTTAAAGGCGGGGCCTGGTGGTAGGTGATTGGCCCATGGGGGTGGATTTTTCATGAATCGTTCAGCATCATCCTTTTGGTACTGTCCTCACAATAGTGAGTGAGTTCTTGTGAGATCTGCTCATTTAAAAGTGTGTGGCACCTCCCCCGACTCCTGCTCCTGCTCTCACCATGTGGTGTCCCCGCTCCTGGCTTCACCTTCTTCCATGATTATAAGCTTCTTGAGGCCTCTTCTGAAGCTGATGCCAGAGCTATGCTTCCTGTACAGCCTACAGAACCATGAGTCAATTAAACCTCTTTTCTTTACAAATTACCCTGTCTCAGGTATTTCTCCTTCCTTCTTCTTTTTTTTTTTTTTTTTTTTTTTGTGTGTGTGTGTGTGACAGACAATCTTGCTTTATTACCCAGGCTGGAGTGCAGTGGCACAGTCTCAGCTCATTGCAACCTCCACCTTCCTGGCTCAAAGAATCCTCCCACCTCAGTCTCCAGAATATCTGGGACTACAAGCACGCACCACACCCAGCTAATTTTTTTAATTTTTTGTAGAGACGGGGTTTTGCCATGTTGCTGAGGCTAGTTTCAAACTCCTGAGTTCACGCATCTGCCTACTTCAGTCTCTCAAAGTGCTAGGATTACAGACAGGAGCCACCGTACCTGGCCTCAGGCATTTCTTTGTAACAACGCAAGCAGCGACTAATACAACAACATACTTCTAAATTACCCATGGGCCAAAAGGAACGTTACAAAGGAACTTAGAAAAATAAATGAAAGAGAAAATGCAACATATCAAAATTTGTGGAAGGCATTTAAAGCAGTGATTTAGAGAAATTTATAAAGGCTTATATTGGAAAAGAACAACATCTCAAATCAATGATCTAAGCTTGCAAGTGACATAACTAGAAAAAGAACAGAATAAACCCAAAGTAAGTAGAAGGAAGGAAAGTATTATTAGAAGACCAGAAATCAAAGAAATTGGAAATAGAAAAATAATGGAGAAAATTAATGAAACTAAAAGTTGATTCTTTGAAAAATTCAGCACAATTGATAAATCTCTAGCCAAGACGACCAAGAAAAATATGACACAAATTAGAAATATCAGAAATGAGAAAAGGAACATCACTATTAACCCCACAGACCTTAAGAGGATAACAAGGGAACAATACTATGAAAAGCTGTTTGTAAATTTGACAAAATGAACTAATTTTTTAAATTTAAAAAATTACCAAATTCATTCAGGAAGAAAAAAGTTTATGTTAAAGCAATGATTTATTTCATATATATGTATGCATAACTTTTAAATTGAATTTGTAGTTTAAGCCTTCCAAAAAGAATTCTTTAGGCCCCAGTGGTTTCACTGATGAAATTTACCAAACATTGATGAAGAGATAACAATTTTACATAATCTCTTCCAGACAAAGAAGAGGAAGGAACACGTCTCAATTCATTTTATGAGATTAGCATTACCCAATAAAACCAAAGACATCACAATTAAGAAAATGTCAACCCAATATCCTTTAAGAACACAGACACAAAAATCTTATAAAATATTATCAAATTGAATCCAACAATGTATTTAAAAGATATTAATAATATGGCAGATCAAGTGGGGTTTATCCCTAGAATGCAAGGCTTACTCAACATTTGAAAAGCAGTCAACGTAATTCACCATATCAACAGTCTAAAAAAGAATAACCACATGAATATCTTATTGGATGAAGAAAAAGCTTTAGAATATATTCAGTAATCACTTCATGATAAAAAAAAGAAAAAACTCCATCAGACAAGAAATAGTAGGGAACTTCCTTAAACTAATAAAAGGCATCTATGAAAAATCTACATCTAACTTCATACTTAATGATGAAAGACTAATGCTTTCCCCCTAAGGCTGGGAACAAGAAAAGGTTGTCCTCTCTTAAAACTCCTATTCAACAGTGCACTGGAAGTATTAGCCAGTGTAATAAGGCAATAAAAAGAAGTAAAGGACATAAATATTAGAAGGGAAAAAGCAAAAATATATTTATGCATACATAGATAACATGTTTATGTAGAACATTTCACTGAATCTACAAAAAGCTTTTAAACTAGTGAGTTAGCAAGGTGCCAGCATATGTACACGTCAATATAAAAAAGTTAATTATATTACCATATAGCAGCAATTAATAATTGAAATCTGAATTTTTTCAAAAATACCACTTATAATAGCACCAAAAATAAGGAAAGTATTTAGGTATAAACAATACAATATGTGCACAATTTGCTGAATACAAAACATTGATGAAAAAGTCAAAGAAGATCTAAACAAATGTGGAGATACAGTATTCAAGGATAAGGACGACTCAATATTGTTAAAATGTAAATTCTCCTAATCTACAGAGTTAATGCAATTCCAATTGAAAGTCCAAAGGATTTTTGTAGGTTTTTTTGTAGATTTAGACAATTAAAATTTTATATGGAAAACCAAACTAACCAGATTAGCCAAAAGAAAGAAAACAAAACATTAGAGGTGTCATACTACCTGATTTCAAGACTTTATTTAGTGAAGATCATGTGAGATTGGCAAAGGAAAAGATAAATCAATGAAATAGAATTGACAGTCCAGAAATAAACCTTTGTACTTATGGTAAATTCATTTTTTTAAAGGTATAAATGGAATTCAGTGGAGAAATTACGGTATTTTCAACAAATGATACTGGAACATTTGGACATTCAGATGCGTATAAATTCATACATACATATACACACAAATACATGCATACCTACATACATACATATATATGAAGAAGAAGCCTAACCTATACTTTACACCTTATACAAAACGAACTCAAAATGGCTCATAAAGTGTAAAGCTAATAAACTTTTAGAAAAAGAAAGTATCTTGCCCTTCTGTGTCTTTAAGAAGTCTTTTCTTTTTTTACCCCCTTGAAAACCCTGTAATTGCCTCACCTGGAGCAGATGCCTCACAAAAGAGAGGATGCCCACTCTCCTCAAAATCTACCCCAAACACTTCTTATTACCACTAGACCCATACCTAGAGTCCAATTCCAACATGTTCCAGCAGCCTGGAAGTGGCAGCAGGTCTCTAACTGTGGCACTGAGCCCAGGTTCCCCACTTGCTCTGCAGAGTATGGGCCAATATAAACTAAAAGTGATGTCTTTACTAAACACCTGTTAGTAAACAGCCTGAGGTGTACATATCTCTCATCCCTGGCCTTGTTTTCAGCGTTTTTCCTCCTTGGATCAACAGTTTCTGACTCCCTAGGTTACAAGGCTGGAATAAAAAAACAAACCCCAGCTTGGAAAGGAAGATGAAAAAGGAAGTCACTCTTATTTGTTTGTTCTCATAGAATTTGTCCACCTGACTATTGTAATACCCAGCCTAGCTTCTTAGTTTTTATTCACTGCTGTCATTAAATATTTACTAAGTTAGCATAACAGACCTACTGGGCAAGTAAAACGTAATGTGCTAGGCAGTCACAAGAAAATACAAAGCCAGAGTCCCCAATCCCCAGGAGTTCATTCTAGACTAATCGCAAACACATGGTTTTATGTTTTCAGATTATGCTCAATGGAGCCATTCCAAACTGTTTTCTTCTGGGTGGCACACCTCTGTGTAGCGAAATTTTCCAGACTTCATAAGGACAAGGTAGCTAGGCAGAGAGAATGCCCTAAAACCAAAATTGTTTCAGAGAGAAGTAGGAATTGTACTAATTAATGCTGGAGCAAGACAAAGGTAGACTTTGAAGGGGAAGATGGCTACACCTTAGTGTCCAACATTGTGGAATTGATCTCAGTAGGGTACCTAGCATTGCTTCTACTACTCCCATGCCTCTAACTGTCCCATAAGCAGGTGCTGTTAGTGGCAAAGGCAAAATGCAGGAGTGCAGCCCACCATGGCTATAAGAAGTACTCAAAATCCCTATCTTCCTGCTTTGGGATAGCTGAATCTTAATAGACAACCATTATTTTTAAAACACATTTAAATAATGTAAGAGAAAAAATAGGAAGGAAGAAATGTTTAGAGAAAATGGAATGACAAATGAGCAAATATAGGAAAAGAGGTCAGGGAAAAGAACATCACACTACAAACTCATCAGTGCTTTATACCAGCACCTTGCACAAAGTTTAACTTTGTAAATTGTTTTAAATATTAAATAGCTAACTTTATATAAAAAGGCAACATCAATATCATTAATAATATAACTTTATATAAAAAGGCAACACAATACCATTTCTTCTCAGCGCCTCCAAACAGAATCACATACTTTCTTTTTTTAATTAAATTTTTTTTTTGAGCCAGAGTTTCACTCTTGTCACCCAGGCTGGAGTGCAATGGTGCAATCTCAGCTCACTACAACCTCCGCCTCCAGGGTTCAAGCGGTTCTCCTGCCTCAGCCACTCAAGTAGCTGGGATTACAGGTGCCCACCACCATACCCGGTTAATTTTTGTATTTTTTTTTTTAATAGAGATGAGGTTTAAGCATGTTGGCCAGGTTGGTCTCGAACTCCTGAGGTCAGATGATCCACCCACCTCAGCCGCCCAAAGTGCTGGGATTACAGGCATGAGCCACTGTGCCTGGCCAGAATTATGTACTTTCAATTGTTTATCCTCCACTAGAGATGCTTCTCTGTGAATTAGTTACACATCTTGATGTGTAACTACCTTTATCACCTATCTTTATGACCAGGTTGTTGATCTGAGAGATGGGACTATGGAACAGAGGAAAATTTACAGGTGCCCACTAGGCCTCAAGCCACAGTTGAGTTTTCAGTGGGATTGTACTCTCAGCTAACAAGATGGAAATGAAAGCTGAGTGCTTACTGACAAGAACTGAGTTCGTATCTAAGTGGGCACACAAAAACCCCAGAGGTATAAGAGTAAATTCCGGGCTTCTAATCTGCCAATCAAAACTTCACAAAGGGTTGTGATTGTTAACTGTAAAATAAACCTATCTGCCCATGGGGACTTTTGGGAAACAGTGTTACTGACTATATAACACATGTAAATACTCTGTTTATATAGCTTTAATTGTCTAGCCCTCTGTAAAATGAAACAATTTAGTTTAGGGACACTTGAGCTCAGTATCTAAAGACTAGGACAAGCCCACATTCCTTCTCCTTGGAAGAGAGATCCTCTTTTTTCAACAGCTAAAATGCAGTCATTTGCTAAAAATGACTCAGTGCTCAGAAAGCTCAGGAGAACAAATCTCAGAGAAAGGGGCTGTCCCTGCCAGACACCCCATTTCTCCCACCCAAGATTTCTATGCCATTGAAGTATCACCCATACAGCCAGAAAGCTAGAAGTATATTTACTTTGTAACTGACAAGCAAGGAAACAATGCTGAGAGGTCCAGAATTGAACAATAATCACTGTAGATATATTTCTTTGGGGAGAATTCTTCTATGTAAGAGCCTTAAAATTACCCCTCAAATTTGCTTTTTGAAACCATGGTGTTGAAAGGGACTGCTTGAGAATCTGGAACTTGGTGTCTGGTGAGGTTATCTTGGCCCATACTTCCTCTGCAGAACAAACAGTGACTCTTTGGAATAAAGGGCAAACTTGGACTCAGGACCAGAGTTACATTCACAGATCTGCTGTCATTTCCAGGCCACTGGAATATGATAACAATTGACCCTAGTTATTGGTCTAGTGGCAGTAATGGGTGTTTGAGGTAGGTTCCGAGGAGAGTGAACATCCTCTTGTTTGCGAAGTATTTGCTCCAGGTAAGGCAATTACAGGATTTTTGAAGGGAGACAAAATTCTGCAGATACACAAGGGCAAGATACTCCCACTGGCAAGGGAGACTCAAAGCAACTCAGGGGTTCAAGATTCTCACTCTCATTTGAGACCAACAAGATGTGCCCATTTCAAGTTTTGGGGTCTCCTTCCTTCCCAATCAATGAGCTAACTTTCACATGAGAAACTTGGCATTAATTTCCCAAGAATATTATACTGATGTTGTAGTTCTGCAACCTGAAAAATTAAATTTTGTGTTTAATTTTTAACAATACCAACCCTGTGGCTATAAGACATAAAAGATTCTGTTAGTGCTGCCATGGAAGTTCTCTAGTTCTCAGACCAAGAACTAAACTAAGAGCTTAAGGACCCAAGCTTTTCATCTTCTGTCTATAAGCACTCCACTACACTCAGAAATATCTGTCCTACGCCACAGTCCTTGCAGTGATCACTACTGCCATTAAGAGTCCAGTGTCCGGTCAAGAGACAGAAACCACACAGTAGTTCAAATAAGGAAAGTATAATCACGAAGAACTGTTAACTTGGTAAAAAACTGGTTAACCACTAAAAAAGATAAAAGAGAATTGTATGGTGTAATAGAGGTGGCAACCTCAGACTACAGCTATCACTTTTAAGGTAAAAGCCAAGGTAAACAAGGAGGAAACTTAGAAAGGAAGAAAGGACTCCAGCAGGCTAAGATTTGGGCCTCTAAGGAGACGGTTCAGCTGCTGCAGAAACATGTCACCCACTGCTGGAGTAAAGAAGAAACCTCCAGGGGACATTCACTTGCTGGAACCATGGGAACAATTCACCACCACAAGGAATGCTGCTGGGGCCAGTTGTGTGCTGATCCATTCACTGTCATGTGGAGAAGAAGGCAAAAATAACAGAAGATAAGTCCCTTTTTCCTTCTCCAACCTTGAGACTCCCTTCAGCACTCCCTTAGCCCCAAATTGGCTGAACCTAATATAAAACCATACATCTGAGGAAAAAAAAATGTAGTTTGCAGTGTACCTCTCCAGTATCATGAAATAGGACAAAGAAAGGTAGTTCGGAATAAGAGGAAATAAATTAATAATAAGCACACTTGAATACAGAGGCTAGGAGTAAAGATGGGGAAAGGCAAACAGTTACAATATATGCTTTAGAGACAGAATCACTTGGACTTAGTGTTAAGACTCCTGTGGGAGGGAGTAAAAGGAGGAATCAGGATGATCCTTCTGAAGAGAAAGGAAACATAGTATATTCATTTGTGGATTGAATGAGTTTGTTGTGGTTAGAAAGAAAGAGACTTAAGAATTAAATTTTGAATATGTATCAAATGTCTATGACGCATTCAGATCAAGGTGTCAAATTGGCAGATAGATGACTCTACAAATGTTGAGCTTGTCTGAAGATAAAAATTAGCATCATCAGCATATATATATGTTATTTAAGGCCACTTGACTAGATATCATCTCCAGAGAAACTGCAGATAGAGAAAAAAGCCAGAGAATCTCCTGAGAAGCACCAACACTCAGAAGTAAGAAAAGAAGTGCAACAGAGAGAGTAGCCAGTGATAGGGAAATAAAAAAAGAAAAAGAAAAAATAGGACAGTTTGGTGTAATGGAAGCAGAGAAAGAAGTGTTTCCAAAAAAGTAATCAACTCTGTCAAATGCATTGAAAGTGAAGAAAAGCTTCCATTGGATTTTCTTTCTTTCTTTCTTTCTTTTTCAGACAGGTTCTCACTCCATTGCCCAGGCTGGAGAGCAGTGATGTGATCTCAGCTCACTGCAGCCTCAACCTCCCAGGCTCAAGTAATCCTCCCCACTCAGCCTCCCCAGTAGCTGCGTCTACAGGTGCGCACCACCACGCCCGGCTAATTTTTGTATTTTTTTGTAGAGATGGGGTTTCGCCTTGTTGCCCAGATGCTGGTCCCAAACTCCTGGGCTGGAGTGATCCTCCTACCTTGACCTCCCAAAGTGTTGGCATTACAGGCATGAGCCACCACACCCAGCCTGGATTTAACAAGATGTATTTCAATATATGAAGGAAGAGAAAGAAAGAAAGATGAAGACAGAAATAAGTGGTAGCAGGAGGAAATGTTGGGTCAAACTATAAGTTTTAAACCTGAAAAAATATGAAAAATAAGTTGTCTAATATAACAGCCACTAGCCACAGGTGGCTGCTGAGGACTTGAAATGTGGCCAGTACACCATATGTAGAAAGCTGAAACTGGATCCCTTCCTTACACTGTATACAAAAATTAACTCAAGATGGATTAAAGACTTAAATGTAAGACCAAACACCATAAAAACCCTAGAAGAAAACATAGGTAATACCATTCAGGACACAGGCATAGGCAAAGACTTCATGACTAAAACACCAAAAGCAATGGTAACAAAAGCCAAAATTGACAAATGGGATCTAATTAAACTAAAGAGCTTCTGCACAGCAAAAGAAACTATCATCAGAGTGAACAGGCAACCTACAGAATGGGAGAGAATGTTTACAATCTACCCATCTGACAAAGGGCTAATACCCAGAATCTACAACAAACTTAAACAAATTTACAAGAAGAAACCCCACCAAAAAGTGGGCAAAGGATATGAACAGACACTTCTCAAAAGAAGACACTTATGCAGCCAACAGACATATGAACAAATGCTCATCATCACTGGTCATCAGAGAAATGCAAATCAAAACCACAATGAGTTTCCATCTCAGGCCAGTTAGAATGGCGATCATTAAAAAGTCAGGAAACAACAGGTGCTGGAGGTGTGTGGAGAATTAGGAATGCTTTTACACTGTTGGTGGGAGTGTAAATTAGTTCCATCATTGTGGAAGACAGTGTGGCGATTCCTCAAGGATCTAGAACTAGAAATACCATTTGACCCAGCAATCCCATTACTGGGCATATGCCCAACGGATTATAAATCATTCTATGATAAAGACACATGCACACGTATGTTTATTGCAGCACTATTCACAATAGCAAAGACTTGGAACCAACCCAAATTTCCATCAATGATAGACTGGATTAAGAAAATGTGGCACATATATACCATGGAATATTATGCAGCCAAAAGAAGGACGAGTTCATGTCCTTTGTAGGGACACGGACGAAGCTGGAAACCATCATTCCAAGCAAACTAACACAGGAACAGAAAAACAAACACCACATGTTCTCACTCATAAGTGGGAGTTGAACAATGAGAACACATGGACACAGGGAGGGGAACATCACACACCTGGGCCTGTGTGGGGTGGAGGGCTGGGGGAGAGATAGCATTAGGAAAAATACCTAATGTAAATGACAAGTTGATGGGTGCAGCACACCAACATGGCACATGTATACATATGTAACAAACCTGCATGTTGTGCACATGTACCCTAGAACTTAAAGTATAATAATAAAAATATATATATAAAACAAATGTGGCTAGTACAAATTTAGATATGCTATAAGTATAAATTACACACCACATTTCAAAGACTCAATATGAAAAAATATATACAATATCTCATTAATAATTTTTACATCAATTATATGGTGAAATAATATTTCACATACATTGGGTTAAATGAAACATATGACAATTAAATTTACCTCTCTCTTTTTACCTTTTTTTTTTCTTTTTTTTTTTTTGAGACAGAGTCTTGCTCTGTCACCCAGGCTGGAGTGCAGTGGCGTGATCTCAGCTCACTGCAAGCTCCGCCTCCTGGGTTTATGCCATCCTCCTGCCTCAGCCTCCCGAGTAGCTGGGACTACAGGCGCCCACCACCTCGCCCGGCTAGTTTTTTGTACTTTTTAGTAGAGACGGGGTTTCACCGTGTTAGCCAGGATGGTCTCGATCTCCTAACCTCGTGATCCGCCCGTCTCGGCCTCCCAAAGTGCTGCGATTACAGGCTTGAGCCACCGCGCCCGGCCCTCTTTTTACTTTTTTAATGTGGCTACCATAAAATTTTAAATTACATATGTGGCTCACATCATATTTCTACTGGAAAGAGTTGTGCTAGAGCATGTTTGTATGCTAATATAATGATCTAGCAGAGAATCAGGAACTGATGATGTAGAAAGATAAAGAGTAAGAAAAAGAGAAAAGACCTTTAAAAGCTTAAGCTGATGAAGGCTGATGGACATCATGGATAGATCAACAAACAAGTAGAGAAAGGCATGTACATAGATAATATTTGTTGTATCCTTTATACAGAGAGAACTCACTCTTTTTAAACAGCCATGAAGCAGTAATAAACATTTATCAAGGACTAAGTCACAAATAAAATCTCAAATACCCAAAGGTACAGATCACATGGTAACCAAACAAGAAATCAGTAAGAAAAAGACAGCAAACTCAATCTAATTCCGTGGACATTATAAAACAGTGTTCTAAATAACTCTTGGATTAAAGTGGAAATTAGTACTAGAACACAGACTGTTTGAAATTACCAATGAAACAACACTACATTTCAAAACTTATGGAATACTACCAAAGTCTTAACTCAAAGGAAAATTCAGAGCTTTTAGTGATCTTCATAATATACATGGAAGATTGAAAGTAAATGATCTAAGCACCTAGTTCAAGAAAGTTTAACAACATTAAAAAAAATAATAGTAAGCCAATAGAGAACAGGACAAACTAATAAAAAGAAAATTCAAAATTAATGAACTAGAAAGCATGGCAAAACACAATTGCATAGACCTGGTAAATAACACAATTGTTTTATTTTGTTTTTGTTTTTAGAAAATGACACACAAATCATTAGTAAGTCTGAACAAGAAAAAAAGGGAAAGAAAATGCAAATATCTACAACAAGGAAAGAAAAATAATTAAGCATTAAGAGATTTTTAAAATTCTAAAATTTCCAATATTTGCCAGTAAATTAGAAAATCTACACGAAATAGACAAATTTTTAGGAAACTGCAGATTACTAATATTGGCTCATGAAGAGAAGAAATTATCCCAATGATCAGAGAAAAACTTGAAAATGTAGCAAAAGCTTTAACTTCAAAAAAAGCACCAGTTCGTTTGTTTTATCAGTAAGTTCTAATACATCATAAAGAACAGATAATTCCCAGATTATTTAAACATTCAGCTAATACAAACTATGAAAAACATCCCAAAACACTTCACTGAGAAATTTAATTCTGATACTAAATTATACTAAATACTAAACAACAATAGTAAAAATAAAATAAAATACATCTTGGGTCATTCTCAAAATCCAAAGTCAAACATTAGCAAGTCTAATTAAGAATGCTTTTGACAGCAAGTAACAGAAACCCTGACTCAAATTATCTTTAAAAATGAGGGTATTCTGGACTCAACAGGAAGTCTAGAAGTAGGATAAGTTTTAGGATGGGTTGTGGTTTAATTATGTTATTAAGAACCCAGGGGAGAGGGCCAAGGTGGCCAATTAGAAGCAGCAGCTGTCTGTGGCACTCAGGGAGAGGAAGAAAGGAGCAAGTGAATACAGCACCTTCAACTGAAATATCCAGGTACTCACATTGGGACGGATCACAGAAACAACTCGACCCATGGAGAAGAGAGACAAGCAGGATAGGGCAATGACCCATCTGGGAGCAACATGAAGCCAAGAGAACCCCCACCCCCAGCCAAGGGAAGCAGTGAGTGATTGTGCAACCCCAGGAAACCATGCTTCTCCCACGGATCTTTGCCACCCACAGATCTGGAGATCGGTGCACCCACACCACCTCGTGCACCCACATCACCAGGGTCTTGGGTCTCACACACAGAGGTGTGTTGAGTCTGGGCAGTGCGGCTGCTCAGGCATGCACAGAGACCCAGGAACTTTACATATTCGGGTCCCAGGATCCCCAACAGAGGTGTCTGCAACTCAGGCAAGGTGGGAGGTCTGTATATACCCCTAGGAAGGGGGCTGAATCCAGGGAGCCAAGCAGCATCAATCTGTGGGTCCCACTTCCACGACACCTCACAAAATAAGACCTACTGGCTTGGAATATAGCCTGCCTGAGATGGGACAGAGTCCACAGTGGGAGGGGTGGGCCGCCATCTCTACTGTTTGGTTGACTCAGCCATTCTGGTCTGCGGCCTTTGGAGAGTCCAAATGGTTCAGACAAGGAATGGTCTTCCCAGCACAGTACAGCGGCATTGCCAGAACGAGGCCAGACTGCTTCTTTAAGTGGGGCCCCAATCCATTCCTCCTCACTGACAGGTACCTCCCAACCGGGGCCTCCAGCCATCTCTGCCAGTATTCTACCAACAGATCCTGATCTCTTCCTGGAACAGCATGCCCGAGAGGAGGAGAGGGGAGGGCCACCATGCTGGTTGTTTTAACGACTCAGCCTGTGGGCTTTGGAGAGTCCAAGCCAACAAGGGCAGAAGCAGTTCCCTAGCACAACATGGCTGTTCTGCATGGCCAGATGGCTTCTTTAGGTGGGACCCTGATCCACTTTTCCTTGACGGGTAGATCATGCCACCTGGGGTATCCAGCCACCCCAGCCCATGTTCTGCGGCCAACAGAGTTCTAATTTTTCCCTGGGACAGAGTACCCAGAGGGCAAGGCAGGCCACCAACTTGGCTGCCTTGGGTAGCTCAGCCAGTCCAGCCTGTGGGCCTCGGAGAGCCCAAACCAATTAGGGGCTGATATGCTATCTTCAAGAAACCCATCTCACGTGCAAAGACATACATAGGCTTGAAATAAAGGGATGGAGGAAAATTTACCAAGCAAATGGAAAACAGAAAAAAACAGGTGCGATCCTAGTTTATAACAAAACAGACTTTAAACCAACAAAAATCAAAAAAGACAAAGAAGGCCACTACATAACAGTAAAGGGTTCAATTCAACAAGAAGAGCTAACTAACCTAAATATATATACACCCAATACAGGAGCAACCAGAAAAAGAAAGTTCTTCGAGACCTTCAAAGAGACTTAGACTCACACACAATAAGAGTGGGAGACTTTATTACCCCACTGACAATATTACACAGATCATTGAGACAGAAAATTAACAAAGACATTCAAGACCTCAACTCAGCTCTGGATCAAGTGGGCCTGATAGATATAGACAGAACTCTCCATTCCAGAACAACAGAATATACATTCTTCTCATCACCACAACACTGACTCTAAAATTGATCACATAATTGGAAGTAAAACGCTCCTCAGCAAATGCAAAAGAACTGAAACCATAACAAAGAGTCTCTCGGACCAAGGTGTAATCAAATTAGAACACAAGATTAAGAAATTCACTCAAAACCATATGACTACATGGAAAATGAACAATCTGCTCCCAAATGACTTTTGGGTAAATAATGAAATTAAGGCAGAAATCAAGAAGTTCTTTGAAACTAATGAGAACAAAGATACAACGTTCAGAATCTCTGGAATGCAGCTAAGCACTGTTAAGAGGGAAATTTATAGCACTAAATGTCCACATCAAAAAGTTAAAAAGATCTCAAGTTAACAACCTAACATCACAACAAACTAGAGAACCAGAGCAAACCAACCCAAAGCTAGCAGAAGACAAAAAATAACCAAAATCAGAGCAGAACTGAAGAAGATAGAGACACGAAAAACCCTTCAAAGAATCAATGAATCCAGGAGCTGTTTTTTTTGGGGGGGAAAAAAATTAACAAAATAGATAAACTGCTAGCTAGACTAAAAGAATAAAAGAAAAAAGATTCAAATAAACACAATCAGAAGTGATAAGGGTGATATCACCACTGACAGAAATACAAACAACCATCAGAGAATACTACAAACACCACTATGCAAACTAGAAAATATCTAGAAGAAATGGATAAATTCCTGGATACTCCCAACACTGAACCAGGAAGAAACTGAATCCCTGAATAGACGATAATGAGTTTAGAAATTGAAGCAGTAATAAATAGCCTACCAACTGTTGCGAAAAAGCTGAGGCAGGGCTTGCATGTCCGACATAATGTCCTCTGGAATGTACCTAGACTTGCTGGCTCCTTGCTTCCAGCCCTCCTAGGCTCCTAGATCAATCGTATTCCCATTTTCTCAAGTAGTAGAACATGTTCCTTATAAACGCTAAACCGTCACAGCTGTAGATCATGCGCCTGCTCTTTTGACCTTCACATTCTCACCACCTGTTTCTCTGTTGGATTACCAATAAACAGCGTGGGCTCCCAGAGCTCGGAGCCTTCGCAGCCTCCATACACTAGCGATGGCTCCCTGGTCCCACCTTTCTCTCTCAAACTGTCTTTTTCTCAATCCTTTGACTCCACTGGACTTTGTCACACCCATGACCTGGTGTTGGGTCTGATCACCCCAATACCAAAAAAAAAAAAGAAAAAGCCCAGGACCAGACAGATTCACAGGTGAATTCTACCAGAGGTACAAAGAAGAGCTAATACCATTCCTACTGAAACAATTTGATATTCCAAAAAATTGAAAAGGAGGGACTCCTCCCTAACTCATTGTATGAGGCCGGCATCATCCTGATACCAAAACCTGGCACAGATACAACAAAAAAGGGAAATTTCAGGCCAATGTCTCTGATGAACATCAATGCAAAAATCCTCAACAAAATACTGGCAAACTGATTCCAGCCGCACATCAAAAATTTTATCCACCACGATCAAGTTGGCTTTATCTTTGGGATGCAAAGCTGGTTCAACATACAAAAATCAATAAATGTAATTCATCACATAAACAGAACTACAGACAAAAATCACATGATTATCTCAATAGATGCAGAAAAGGTCTTCAATAAAATTCAACATCCCTCATGTTAAAAACCTCAATAAACTAAGTATTGAAGGAACATATCTCCAAATAATAAGAACCATATATGACAAATGCACAGCCAATATCATACTGAATAGACAAAAACTGGAAGCATTCCCCTTGAAAAGTGGCACAAAACAAGGCTGCCCTCTCTCACCACTCCTAATCAACACTGGAAGTTCTGGCCAAGGCAATCCGGCAAGAGAAAGAAATAAGGCATATTCAAATAGGAAGAGAGGAAGTCAAACTATCTTTGTTTGCAGGTGACATGATCCTGTATCTAGAAAACCTCATTGTCTCAGTCCAAAAGCTTCTTAAGCTGATAAGCAACTTCAGTAGTCTCAAGATACAAAATCTGTATGCAAAACTCACTAGCATTCCTATACACCAACAGGCAAGCCGAGAGTCAAATCCCATTCACAATTGCCACAAAAAGAATAAAATACCTAGGAACACAGCTAACCAGGGAAGTGAAGGACCTCTTCAAGAACTACAAACTACCACTCAAAGAAATCAGAGAAGACACAAACTAATGGAAAAACATTCCATGCTCATAGATGGGAAGAATCAATATTGTGAAAATGGCCATACTGCCCAAAGTAATTTACAGATTCAATGCTATTTCTGTTAAACCACCATTGAGATTCTTCACAGAATTAGAAAAAAAATTATTTTAAAATTCATATGGAACCTCAAAAGGACATGAATAGACAAGACAATTGTAAGCAAAAAGAAAAAAGCTGGAGGCATCATGCTCCCCAACTTCAAACTATACTACAGGACTACAGTAACCAAAACAGCATGGTACTGGTACAAGAACAGACATATAGACCAATGAGAGAATAGAGAATCCAGATATAAGTCTGCACACCTACAACCATCTGATCTTTGACAAACCTGACGAAAACAAGCAATGGGAAAAGGATTCCCTATTTAATAAATGGTGCTGGGAGAACTAGCCATATGCAGAAAATTGAAACTGGACCCCTTCCTTACACCATATACAAAAACTAACTCTAGATTGATTAAAGACTTACATGTAAAACCCAAAACTATAAACACTTCAGAAGAAAACCTAGGCAATATCATTGAGGACACGGGTGTGGGCAAAGATTTCATGACAAAGATGCCAAAAGCAATAGCAACAAAAGCCAAAATTGACAAATGGGATCCAATTAAACTAAAGAGCTTCTGCACAGCAAAAGAAACTATCATCAGAGTGAACAGACAACCTACAGAATGGGAGAAAATTTTTGCAATCTATCATCTGACAAAGGTCTAATAGCCAGCATCTAAATGGAATTTAAACAAATTTACAAGAAAAAAAACAAACAACCCCATTAAAAAGTGGGCAAAAGACATGAACAGACACTTCTCAAAAGATGACATACATTTGGCCAACAAACATGAGAAAAAGCTCAACATCACTGTTCATTACAGAAATGCAAATCAATACCACAATGAGATACCATCTAACACCAGTCAGAATGGCTATTCCTAAAAAGTCAAAAACAACAGATGGCTGGCGAAATTGTAAAGAAAAAGGAACACTTTTACACCGTGGGTGGAAAAGTAAGTTAGTTCAACCATCATGGAAGACAGTGTGGCAATTCCTCAAAGACTTAGAGGCAGAAATACCATTCAACCCAGCAATCCCATTACTGGGTATATACCCAAAGGAATAAAAATCATTCTATTACAAAGATATATGCATGTGTATGTTCACTGCAGCACTATTCACAACAGCAAAGGCCTGGAACCAACCTAAATGTCCATCAATGATAGACTGGACAAAGAAAATGTGGTACATATATACCATGGAATACTATGTAGCCATAAAAAGGAATGAGATCTTGTCCTTTTCAGGGACATCTATGGAGCTAGGGGTCATTATTCTTAGCAAACTAATGCAGAAACAGAAAGCCAAATACCACGTTTTCACTTACATGTGGGAGCTGAATGATGAGAACACATGGACACATTGGGTGGAGCAACACACACTGAGGCCTGTCAGAGGACAGGGGGTGGGAAGAGGGACAGCATCAGGAAGAACAGCTAATGAATGCTGGGCTTAATACCTGGGTGATGGGATGATCTGTACAGTAAACCAACATGGCACACATTTACCTATGTAACAAATCTGCACATACTGCACATGTACTCCTGAACTTAAAATAAAAGTTGGAAATTTAAAAAAGAATCCATCCTTTCCATCTTTCTGGTCTGCCATTCTTTGTGTTATTTCATTCCTGGTTAGCTAGCAACATGATTGTAATATTTCCAAGCATCCAGGCACGATTTCCAGAAAAAGATGAAAAACTAACTCTTTTCAGATTTCTACTTATGAGCCAAAGACACTTTTCCCAGAAGTTCACCTAGCAGGCATCATTGCTCACTAGCAAGAGTTGGATTACAATGCTCATAACTGAACCAATCCTAATCACCAGAATGGAGTTGTTTTAGACATGCTCATCAGCATCTCCTGGAGGACTTGTTAAAATATACATTGCTGGACCTCATCCCCAGGGTTTCTGACTCAGTAGGTCTAGTATGGGTCTTGAAAATTTGCATTTCTAATCAATTCCCCAGTTACATGAATACTGATTATCTTGAACCAGTCAGGACTATCTCTAAAGCTGGAAATGAGGTCAACTTCCCCAAGACAGCTGGCCACCCTGAGAATGGAGACCTGAACACAGCAGTGACTCTATTAGAAAATAAGGAAGTATAAATGGCTGTGTAGCAGCCTCCATGCTAATCTAAGAATCTATTAATAAAACAGTATTACCAAATAGGATTTAGCCTAAAAATACAAGGTGATTGAACATTTGGAAATGTATTCATGTATTACACAAATACATTAAGGAGAAAAGCTTCATGCTTTGTGTTACTAAAGGCCAAAAGACATTTGATCAAATTAAAAATCCATTCCTGACTTAAACTCAGTTTCTTCAGCTTTAAAATGGTGGTAAGGGGGTTGGAGATAGGGTTTGTATTATATGACCTCAAAGTTCCCTTCCACTGTAAAGATTTATGACTCTAACACTCTGCAGTGACCACTGGATAAGTTCTGCATAAAGAACATTTTGATGAGCCAAAATGTAAAAACTATACTATTTTTATCACTAAGTAATGCCCAACTGACCTTGTCAAACACTCAATATTCTTTTCTCCCTCCCTGAACCTGGGTGCGGCTCACATATGAATGAAGAAACGGTGAGGCCAGCCAAGCCACTGCAATATGGAAAGGGTGTATGTTGAGTATATTATCTGGTAATTTTTTAAAAAATTAAAGTATAGTGGTCTATTTTTTAGGCTACATCAAAATGACCCCATTCAAAACTTCAGGGATCCTTTATAGTCTGAAGGCTATTTACTAAAAGGTAAATATCCTGAGGAAAGGACATTCAGGAAAAGCACTAACATGTACTGAGAGACCACCATGCACTGAGAGACCACCAGTGTATTAGTCCATTCTCAGGCTGCTAATAAAACATAACCGAGACTGGGTAATTTATAAAGGAAAGAAGTTAATTGACTAACAGTTCAGCATGGCTGAGGAGACCTCAGGAAACTTGCAGTCATAGCAAAAGGGGAGGCAACACGTCCCTCTCCACATGGCGGCAGCAAGGAGAACTGCAGAGCAAAGTGGGAGAAAAGCCTCTTATAAATCCATCAGATTTTGTGAGAACTCACTCATTGTCACAAGAATCCCATGAGATTCCCTCCCACAACATGTGGGGATTATGGGAGCTACAACTGAAGATGAGATTTGGATGGGGACTCAGCCCAACCACATCAACCAGATACCAGGCTAGTCAAATGTACCACTTGTTGCGGGGATGTCAACTATCTCAATGAGTGAATATGTAAAGAATTTTGTAGAGTAGAGGCTCTCAAAGATGTCTACCACCTCTGGGTGTGATATCTACTCAATCACAGCCAGAGGCTATGGGCTATCAACCATTCGATGAGCCTCTACACCCAGGATGCACCTAAACAAAGGTTTTATAAAGAAAGCATGATCTCAACAATGTTTTTCATGTAAGAAGAACCTTCCTGGTAATTACAGTGATTTTAACAATTTAGCAACATTGACTGAAACTTCCTGAAGTTTGTTTTGAAATACTAGAGTGAGCTTTTTGAACAATTCAGGAAAATAATAGTTCATATACAACTATTCTAATGTACACACAGTGGCAGTTTCTTTTTCTTTTCTTTTCTTCTTGTTTTTTTTTTAGCTTTATTGAAGTACTGCAAAATATACAAAGAGAAAATGGCAATTATCTTAAACATACAGTTTGATGAATTTTTACAAACTACACACATGTAACAGCCAGCATCCAGATCAATGGTCCTGTGCAGTCACCAAGTGGCCAGCTTTCTTTATGAGGGAGTGTAGGCACACTTGTAGTCCTAGCTACTCAGGAATCTGAGGCAGAGGATGCTTGAGCCCAGGAGCTGGAGGCTGCACTGAGCCAAGTTTATGCCACTGCACTCCAGCCTGGGTGAAGTGAGGTCCTGAATCAAATAAAAACAATAATAATTTACTACTCCAAAACCCCTCTGAAAGTTATTCCTCACTGTAGCATTTTATAAGCTGTTGTCTTCCATTTTCACTCCTACATTTCCTACTTTGATTTCTCTCCAGAGTGTAGAAGTCCTGCAGTAGATACAATAGGGAGTAGTACATATAATGACAACATTAAACATGATTGATATGGTTTGTCTGTGTCCCCACCCAAATCTCATCTTGAATTTAACTTCCACAATTTCCATGTGTTATGAGAGGAGCCCAGTAGAAGGTAAATGAATCATGGGGGCAGGTCTTTCCTGCACTGTTCTCGTGATAATGAATGAGTCTCATGAGATCTGATGGTTTAAAAACGGGAGTTTCCCTGCACAAGCTTTCTTTTTCCCTGCCACCATCCACATAAGATGTGACTTGCTCCTCCTTGCCTTCTGCCATGATCGTGAGGCCTCCCCAGCCATGTGGAACTGTAAGTCTATTAAATCTCTTTCCCATATAAATTACCCAGTCTCAGGTATGTCTTTATCAGCAGTGTGAAAATGAACTAATACAGTAAACCGGTACCAGTAGAGTGGGGTACTGCTGAAGAGATACCCAAAAATGTGGAATCAACTTTGGAACTGAGTAACAGGCAGAGGTTGGAACAGTTTGGAGGACTCAGAAGAAGATATGAAAATGTGGGAAAGCTTGGAACTCCCTAGATACTTGTTGAATGCCTTTGACTAAAATGCTGATAATGATATGGACAATGAAATCCAGGCTGAGGTGGTCTCAGATGGAGATGAGGAACTTGTTGGGAACTACAGCAATGGTGACTCTTGTTATGTTTTAGTCAAGAGGCTGGCAGTTTTTCACCCCTGCCCTAGATATCTGTGGAACTTTGAACCTGACAGAGATGATTTAGAGTATCTGGCAGAAGAAATTTCTAAGCAGCAAAGCATTCAAGAGGTAACTTGGATGCTGTTAAAGGCATTCAGTTTCATAAGGGAAGCAAAGCATAAAAGTTCAGAAAATTTGCAGCCTGGCAATGTGATAGAAAAGAAAATCCCATTTTCTTAGGAGAAATTCAATCTGGCTGCAGAAATGTGCATAAATAACAAGGAGCCAAATGTTAATCCCCAAGACAATGGGGAAAATGTCTCCAGGGCATGTCAAAGGTCTTCGCAGCAGCCCCTCCTATCACAGGCCTGGAGACCTAGAAGGAAAAAATGGTTTTGTGGGCCAGGCCCAGGGTCCCCATGCTGTATGCAGTCTGGGGACTTGGTGCCCTGTGTCCCAGCTGCTCCTTTTAGCCATGACTAAAAGGGGCCAATATACAGCTTGGGCCATGGTTTCAGAGGGTGCAAGCCCCAAGCCTTGGCAGCTTCCACATGGTGTTGAGCCTACAGGTGCACAAAAGTCAAGAATTGAGGTTTGAGAACCTCTGCCTAGATTTCAGAGGATGTATGGAAATGCCTGGATATCCAGGCAGAAGTTTGCTGCAGGGCCAGGGCTATCAAGGCAATGCAGAAAGGAAATGTGGGGTCAGATCCCCCACATAGAGTCCCTACTGGGGCACTGCCTAGTGGGCCACCATCCTCCAGATCCCAGAATAGTAGATCCACCAACAGCTTGCACCATGTGCCTGGAAAAGCTACAGACACTCAACACCAGCCTGTGAAAGCAGCCAAGTGGGAGGCTGTGCCATGCAGAGCCACAGGGGTGGAGCTGCCCAAGACATGGGAACCCACGTCTTTCATCAGCATGACCCGGATGCAAGACATGGAGTCAAAGGACATAATTTTGGAGCTTTAATATTTTACTGCCCTGCTGGATTTTGGGCTTGCATGGGGCCTGTAGACCCTTTGTTTTGGCCAATTTCTCCTACTTGGAATGGTTGTATTTACCCAATGCCTGTAACCCCATTGTATCTAGGAACTAACTTGCTTTTGATTTTACAGGCTCATAGGCAGAAGGGACTTGCCTTGTTTCGGATGAGACTTTAAACTGGGGACTTCTGAGTTAATGCTGAAATGAGTTAAGACTTTGGGGGACTGTTGGGAAGGCATGATCGGTTTGAAATGTGAGGACATGAGATTTGGGTGGGGCAGAATGATATGGGTTGGCTGTGTCCCCACCCAAATCTCATCTTGAATTATAACTCTCACAATTCCACACAGGGTAGAAGGAACCCAATGGGAGGTGACTGAATTATTGCAGCAGGTCTTTCCTGCACTGTTCTCATGATACTGAATGAGTCTCACAAGATCTGATGGTTTTAAAAATAAGAGTTTCCCTGCACAAGTTCTCTTTTTGCCTGTCACCATCAACGTTCTGCCTCCCCAGCCACGTGGAACTATAAGTCCATTAAACCTCTTTCCTGTATAAATGACCCAGTTTCAGGTATATCTTTCTCAGCATCATGAAAACAAACTATTACAGTGATAAAGAAGAGCAGTGGAGAGATTATCAGCCCCACTCACTGAAGGTTGACAGACTGCCTTAACAATATGTACAGGTTACTGTGCCCAAGATTTATTTCTGAAAAGACAATCAAATCTAACAAGAAAGTTTATAAGAGTTAAAAAAAAAAAAAAAAACTCACCATCCTAACATTAATTTTTAGTTTTATATGTCTCCTCCCATTGGTATAGGGATTTTTACCTAGCTCTAATTACAGTCATGCATCACTTAATGATGGGGCTATGTTCTGAGAAATGCGTCATTAGGCAATTTCATCATTGTGTGAACATCGTGGAGTGCACTTACACAAACCTAGATGGTATAGTCTACTACCTACCTAGGCTATATGGTATAAGCTTATTGCTCCTACGCCTCAAACCTGCACAGCACATTACTATACTGAATACTGCAGGCAATTATAACACTATGGTAAATACGGCTCAAGCCTGTAATCCCAGCCCTTTGGAAGGCCAAGATGGGAGGACTGCTTGAGCCCAGGAGTTCGAGACCAGCCTGGGCAACATAGGTTAGGAAGACCCTGTCTCTACCAAAAATAAAACAATTGCCAGGTATGGTAGCATGTGCCTGTAGTCCCAGCTACTCAGGAGGCTGAAGTGGGAGGATTGCTTGAGCCCAGGAGCTTGAGGCTGCAGTGAGCTATGATCACACCACTGCACTCCAGCCTGGGTGACAGAGCAAGGCCCTGTCTCAAAAAGAAAAAAGAAAAAAAAAAGGACAAAAAATGGTACACTCATATAGGGCATTTACCATGAATATAGCTTGTAGGACTGGAAGTTGCTGTGGGTGAGCCAGTGAGTGAGTGGTGAATGAATGTACTGTAGACTTTATAAACACTGTATATTTAGGCTACACTAAACTCATGTGTAAAAATTTATTTCGTCAATAACAAATTAACTTTACCTTACTATAACTTTTTTACTTTATAAACTTTAAAGTTGTTTTAATGTTTTGACTCTTTTGTAATCTTAGTTTAAAACATAAACACATTGTATAGCTATACAAAATACTGTATTTTCTTTTTTATATTCTTATTCCATAAACTTTTTTATATTTCTAAAAGGTTTTTTTCTTTTGAAACTTTTTAAAAATTAAAAACAAAGACATAAACGCACACATTAGCCTAGAGCTTCACAGGGTCAGGATCCTCAACACGTCACTATGCGATAGGAATTTTTCAGCTCCATTATCATCTTATGGGACCACTGTAGTATACGTAGTAATGTTGTATCACATGACTGTATAACTAGAGACATCTGGTTCTTTTACTGCCAGCTGTGGACAAACAAGAAATGTTGCTGTTATGGCTGCAGGAAGGCAACCAAATGTTTCTCTAATACTTTGTACAACGTAGTCCTCATGCCCACTATATCTAACGGGTCACAAATATTCATTAACAAAATATAGTCAAACCTTTAGGAGTTCACAATCTGGTGAGAGAGATAGGCATCATAGTGCACAGCTGTTTTTCCAAATGTCCATTGCTAATCTGTTCATCTTATTCTTCTGTCAAAGCAGTAAGGACAGAAGAGAAGATGTGAGTCATCCCAGAGTCACAGCCCTCTGAAAATCCCTGAAATCCCTTCTTTCCTGTCCCTCAGATCACTGTAAGGACTTCAAGGTTCTCTCTAACCCTTACAGCTGTCTGAAAACATTTTTTCTGATATGACAGCCTCCACCTTCTCTCTAAGGAAAGTAAATCCTTTCTTAGTCAAGTTCTCCTTTTCCACACTCCGGTCTTTCCCTGGAATATCTCCCCTATCCTTCCTCCCTTCTTCCTTTCCCATTATACTTCTCACTGACCCTCAGGAAAATAGCTTAAAAATTTCCCCTCTGGAATGGGGCCCCGTCCACAGAGCACCTACCTTCCGTATAAGTCAGATGCTAAACTCAATTACCTACGAAGGCCAGGCACAACAGTGTTCTTCTGACTTTGTTTGCACATTAAGTTCACGGAACATTCTCTACTTTCACAAAGAAACATGCTTGTTTTTTTCTTGAAACATACAGGCCTTAGTTAAGCTTTCATTTGCACAGTTTTGATAGATAGGGATGCCTTTTTCCTCCCAATTTGTTTTTTGTTTTTTGTTTTTTCTCCCAATTCCACTCTAATGTCAGTAATTGGCAGAGGACCTTCCGAGTAACAGAGAACATATGCTCTCTAAGAGGGCTGCTCAGCAGCCACGGTTTGCCAAGTGGAACATGGGCCTAGTGTTGCTGTGTTGCTAGATCTTCTGACCTTTCAGGAGACAAAAATCCAGATATTTTTATGAAAAATCATGTTTTCAAAATGCTGACAGTTAATTCAAAAGAATTTAAAATGCTCCAAAGTCTAAAGCAAACAAGTTCACAGAGTGAAGGAGCATTGCCAGTGTACAGCAGCTTCTGGCGCTGTTAAGTTTTAATGAGTATTTTATTATCTTTGCTTAATTTACAACAGACAATTATATAATTATGCCTTTGACAGACATCAATAATCTGTTTCTGTATTCGTTCTCCATATTTATAGAGTATTGTGTTTTCTAGCTTATTTCCACAACACATTGTTAATAGTGCCTTAGGCCAAACTACTCTTCTTTCCCAATTATTCTCTTTCTCCCCTACAAAGGGAGTTAAAACAAGGAGCTGTTAAAGCTCGGAGCCAAATAAGAGATTAAATTACATTAGTTTTAAATGGTTTTCTGGAGTGGCTGGAAATTTTTACCAGTAATCTTACTGCAATTCCTGGGTCAGTGAAGAACTGGGTAAATATGATTACCGTGCACACACAAACACATCGCTGTGATCAAAACGCACATCACAGTATGTGAGTCACTACTCCCAACACTGCCGTGTCTCTGCCTTAGTAAGCCTGCCAGCCCCATCCAGAGGATTTTTCTCATCTCTGAACTCCAATCACTTACACCTTCCCCCATCAAAATTTACCCTATTTTTTATTATAATTGCATATAAATATGCCTTCCTTGTAAGAGCAGGAACTGTGTCTCTCCATTGTACAGCCTGGCACAGTGTCCGGCACACAGTAGGCAAAGCAAGAGTCATTGCACGAACCAGTATCATCATCCAAACAATAGCTACCATTTCCAGAGCACCCACCGTGAGCTGACTAGTTTACCTGCATTATCCTGGTGGCTTTCCCACACCAGACCACCCAAAACAAAGCAGCCCCCCAGTCACCCTCTAAGCACATAACCCTATTTTAGTTCTCGGAAGAGGACTGATTGCTTTCTAACATATTTTGGTCATTTCGGTGTGCTTATTGTCTGTCACCGGTTTCCCTTCACAAGAAGGAAAGCTCCAAGAGGACAGGCATTTTATCTACCTTGTACGTGGCTCATAGCAAATAAATGAATCTAAGCCGCCCACCTCCCTGGGCGACAGAGTTGATCTGCACACAGTAGGTCTCAATGAGTATGTTTTAAATTTTATATTTAGATTTCAAGATAATTGTGTTGACTATTTTATGGTTCATAACAAACAGAAAGGGGAGGGCAGAATAAAAATAAATAAAAGTTTAGTTACATTACCCTAGTACTGACGTTGGTACGGGAATTTTTGCTGCAATAAGAAAACCACTTCCTCTGACATAAGGTCACCCACACTTCTGGGTCTTACCACATCCTCTTAGACAGCTCATCGTGGCTGGGCTGGCTGGGACAGTCAGGACTCCAGACGCTCACACTAAAAGAGGGATGGGAGTCGAGGAGTCACTCCACTCCTCTGTAGGGAGCTGGCCGCGAGTGGGTGAGCAGGAGAGTGCGCGCGGATCCGTGCAGCGCCCAGGGCGGCTGTGCGAAGCCGCCACAGCCTGCGCGCCCCGGCGATTCTCCACCCTGGGGCTAGCCTGGCCGCTTCGTTCCTCTTCCTTCCACCCCCAAAGCGCGCAAGCCCTGCAGAGTCAAACCTGGCGCATCCTCAAGCCTCCAGGGGGAAACGTGACTGAGCCCCGCATCACGTGTGTAGAAACGGCCTATAGTGTCCGAAGGATGCCACCTAGTCGCAGGCCCAGCGGCGCCACGGACAGCGACCGCGGTTGTCCAGGTCGCGCCCCGTCGCTGCCCGGCCCAGCCCAGCCCATCCCCGCGCCCCGCCGCGCCCCGCCCCGCCCCGCCCCCGCGGCCCGGCCCCCAGTGGCCAGCCTCCCGCGGCCCCGCCCCCGCCGCCCCAGTACCCGCCCCTCGCGCCTTCATTTATTTCTCTGCGCGCAGGGACCGGCTGCTTCTTCGCCAAAACCACCCGATTGCTTGCTGTCCCAGCGGCGCCTCTTCGTCGCCGCCGCCATGCCCGGAGGTCTGCTTCTCGGGGACGAGGCTCCCAACTTTGAGGCCAATACCACCGTCGGCCGCATCCGTTTCCACGACTTTCTGGGAGACTCGTAAGTGGCCACCGCGTAGCCCTGCCCTGGCCTTGGTTGCGCCTGGACTCGGAGGTGCCTTCCCTATTTCTTCTCCCTTCCGTCCTCCCTGCCGCTCAGCCCCCTGCGCCGCTCGGCCCCTCCCCCGCACCGGTTTCCGCGCGCGCCAGGCCGTGTGGCCCCTGCTCAGCGTCGGCTGCGCCCCCGGGAGCTGGCACCCCTTCGGCCTGCCCTGCGCGAGCCACTGGATCCCTCCAGGCCTCCCCGCCTCCGGCGTGGCTGGGCAAGGCCACGCCAAGGTGGGGGATGGGGAGGACAAAATTGGGTTCTGCAGGTTCTGGAAACTCACTGCCCGTGGGAGGGTTTGTTGTCCGTTGAACTCGTCTTAGTAAACTGCAGGTAGCGTGGTCAGGCCGAGGGCGCAGGGGCGGGTCGGCATTGGCGATCACTTCCCCGGTCTAGTGCCCAGGGTCGCACCGCCCTCCCTCCCACCCTCCGTTCTGGAATTTGCTCCCTGGGGAGGATGGGTGTCTGAAGCCAAAGTCGGAGGACACAGCTGCTGGCTATATGTTACAGGAAGGCCAACGTATTGTCTGAGGGTGCAGGGTATTTGCAGGCTTCTGGGCACAAAATGTGAAATTTAAAACCACTAGCTGCCTAATAGGTGGCCGAAAGACTTTTTGTCCAGACCCTCCTTCAATGACCAAGATATGATTTGATAACAGCTTTAGGAAGAGCCAAGAACACTCTGTGTAGGTGTGCCTTCAGAGATTCCAGAACTTGCAACGCTTAGAGGGAAGGACTTTCTGACGCCGTTCAGCTGTAGTAGCCTATTCTTGCTAGTGATGGCCGTTCCAGGCTCCAGGACACGTGTACTCCCCAACTTTGAGACTCTTTTGTTTCCCAGTGGCTTGCGCCTCACTGTCCTCTCCACTTTCTGCCTTGCTTCCAGCACATAAGCTTGCTGATGATAGCCAAATTGATGACCTGTGATCTGACTTGGCAGTTTTGCCATTATGAATAGGAGTAGTGAATCAGTGTTGCCTTTTTTTTTTTTTTTGGCAGCTCCTGGATTAGCAAACTGGAAGTTGCTTAGTTTTCATCAGAAGCATTCCAGGCATGTCTAGTTATATTATGGTTCTGGAGTTCTAGTGGTCCCACTACACTGTGGGGCTCCGAGGTTTGACGACAGTTCTTCCCCAGTTTATATCCTTTTTATGTACAGTATCCAGGGAGACAAAGAGAGAGGCTTATGAAATTAATCAATGATTGGACAGGGCTGTGCAGAGAACCAGGGAGAGATTCTTACACATCATGTGCCTACCCGGACCCTTACAACCTCTTAGGTCCCTTTTCCAGCCACTGAATAGAGGAAAAAGCTTTGTGAAAGATAGGACTAGGCCAGAAAAAGGTTGAAAAATTGAATATTCAAAACTTGAACGCAGAAAAATACTTTAGAAATACAGCTTATGGCCAGTCTTATACTTAGGATCTAGGTAGTAGTATTTCTCCAGTAATCCTTGGGATTTTTAGAGTTGTGTTCCTTCCCATTTCTGCCTTCAGCCCTCACCCCCATGAAACATAAACTATTTCCAGAACTCTTAGCTTGTGTAGATTAAATATTAGCATAAAACGTATTTACTGTTCCAACAATTAGAAATGTTGTCGCTTTTTAAGCTAACCATACTTTTTTGGGGTTTCGTTAATGTTTATTAGCCTCTAGATCCATCTAGATTTGATCAAAAGTGGTACTTTATCAGCCATAGTTAGGAACACGATAAAAATATCTGCATTTATTAACTAATAGACAAGTCTGCCTAGGATCAGGCGTAGTATTCCCTACCTTACCAGGAAGAGAAGTTTGAGCCTTTTATATGTTTATGACATGGATTTTTGCCTGATTTTTCCAAACTCTATTCTGTATATGATCCCAAGTCAGACTGTCAATTTTTGATCCAGGTATTTTTGAGGAGAAAAAATTAAAATATCTTTCTCTACCTTACCCCTGATCATTGTAAACAACTAAAGAGGTTGGGTGCTACATTGGGTGAGTTTACTGGACCTTATCACTGTTTCTGTAAGTGGTAGAAGTAGCTTCTTCATAGCACATCTTCACTACGCAAAATATGTGTTTTCCGGGGTCTTCTGGGGCTTAGTAAATGGAAACCATTCTCTTGAAGGAGGAAACCTTTTGTCTTTTGAAAATGGGTAAGAAAGAAAACGGGAGAATGTCACTGAATTACTCTTAAGTGCAGCAGTAGGAAGACTTAGAGGGAAAGGAAGGCCAAGGTGAGACATTCTTGGAGTTTATCCTACTTGTAGCCACGAGGTAAACTGGAGTTTCACTTCTGAGGGAGGGAAGGACGTGAACTGGCTTAAAACCAGTTCCTTTCGCATGATTCAGCAAAACAGTCTCTGCCGACTGACAATGGAAAAAGAACTCCTAACTTTTCTAATTCATCCTCCCTTTAACAATACAGGAGGAAACGCCCTGTTCCATTTCTTCTCAACTTTTGGAGACCTTCTGTTAAGTCTCATCTAACCATTAAATAGATTGTTTTCCATAGAATCTAAGGCCTAGATTTTACTCATAGTGATATTATCTACTTCAAAAGATATACTCTATGTTCTTCCTTTTGCCCTTCATAATAAAGTGAACATAGTGCACACCTCCACAATCTTAAAAAATATATGTTAGCTTTCTTCCCAGTCTTGCCATAGGGCCCTCCATCCTTTTCGTAAGAAGATCTTTTTCCTTCTTGAAACCTTGGGAGTTGAGTGGAAGCTGTAAGTGGGAAGGAGGTGCCCTTGTCTTTGCTTGTTCTCTGTACTCAGGGAAACTTCGGAAAGGTCAGCTTGGCATCTAGGCAAGATTTAGTTATCTACTAGTTTAGGATCCTGCCTAAATCATCTGGTTTAGGATAGTTTAAATTGATGGGGATGTGGAGAACTGAGTGTTCAATTTTCCTTTTCAGTTGAAAGAGTAGTTTCTGTTGCCAAGGAGAAGGAAATGGTACTTCAGCTTTCTTAGTGGCCGCTTGAAACGTGCTCAAAATCTATAAAATCTTAGACAATGATGACTTAGATCTTAGTATTTACCTAAGAATTTGCTATTGTAGAAATCTACATTGTAGGCTATCAAAATTCTACCTGCTTGGTCTGAAGAAAGAAGAAAAACTGCAAATGAAGAGATAGGTAAAACTGTTAAGGTGATACTGTTTTGTCAGAGTATAAATATTGGGTGTCTTGTTTGGCAGGTTAGATAAGTAAAGTGGTTTTACAAGATTTTGTATCCACTTGCTTCGAAGAAACCAAGTGTCGACTTCAATTTTTACATATAAATAGAGGATAGAAACCTATTTATTTCAGATTACATAAGCTGTTTATTATTGTAGTCAGGCATTTGTTTGGATTGAGAGCATACTGGGACATCCATTATTGGAGCTGAATGTCATGGTCTGTGCTAGAAAAAATGTAGAAAAGGATAAGAAGAAATAATTAAGTTTTTTCAGTAAGCTACTTGGCTTGAACAGCACAGATTTTATTAGCCAAAAAGGAGTCAGGGTGGCACCATAATTATTAAAGGAAGCAACACCTTAAAATTAGTCTTTTTAAATATGTGTCATCTTGAATTTCATATCTTTGATTAAATCGGGCTATAAGCATAGGCTTCTCTAGAGGTAAGTAGATTGAAAAGCATTCCTCAACAGAAAAGTTTAGAAGTAAATATCGTCATAAGCATTCATTTAAAAAAGAAAGCCTGTTTTTGATTCAGAAGTTGTGACTTTTCATTCTCTGTGATGTTGGTGATAACTCTTTATTCAACTGTGACCTTGTTTTTCTTCCTTTCAGATGGGGCATTCTCTTCTCCCACCCTCGGGACTTTACCCCAGTGTGCACCACAGAGCTCGGCAGAGCTGCAAAGCTGGCACCAGAATTTGCCAAGAGGAATGTTAAGTTGATTGCCCTTTCAATAGACAGTGTTGAGGACCATCTTGCCTGGAGCAAGGTTAGTATCAATTGGCATGAACTTTGAGCCTGAGATTATAGGTCAAGTTATAAATTATAGAGTCCTTGGTTTTTGAGGTTAAGGTACAACTAAGCTTTAGGTTCAAAGTTCACTGATTATTTGAAAATTTCAGTTGAACCACACAGTGATCACATTGCTAAATCCATTGGTCAGTCAATTCTCAGACCTCATCTTGGCCTGCCAGCAGCATTCAACCTAGGTGATCACTGTTTTCCTTTCTTGGCTTCTAGGACACCACATCCTAGCTGTTCCTGCTCACTGATTCTTCATCTCCCAACTCCTAATTTATGCTGAAGTTACCCTGAACTTATTTCTTGGACCTCCTCTCTTTTCTGTCTGTACTCTTTCCCTTGGAAATGCCTTTAAATACCATCTATGTGCTGTGGTTCTCAAATTTTCATCTCTAGGCCAGACGCTTTGAGGTTCATGTAACCACTGCCTACTTAGCATCTCTCCTGGGATGTCCAGTCATCTCAAACCTAGCATGTCTAAGTAGGCCTCATTCTTAAATCCAGAGTTTTATTCATCTAAGCTAATGGCAACTGCATTTTTATAATTGTTCACGCCCCAAATCCAGGAGCCATTCTGAATTCTTCATGTTTTTTCACATCATAACATCTGATTTATCCTCAAACTTGTCAGCTCTACCTTCAAGATATGTCCTGTATCATGGATGGAAGACTGACTCCCAAGGGATCTGTGTGACTTACCCTCACCTCTTTTGGGTCTCAACTCACAGGACATTTCATCAAAGGCTTTCTTGTCCTCATTATCTAAAATGATAACTCCTTTTCACATTCACTATCCCCTCCTCCTCAGCACTCAAATACTCTGCATATTACCTATTTAGTTTGTTTCTTCCTAGTAGAGTGTAAACTCAGCAGGAACAGAGACTCCTGTTTTGTGCACTGCTGGAACGATGCTCACTACTCAGTACGTCTTAGGTGATCAGTCAGTATTTGTTGAATGAATTAACTGAAGGAAATACCTACTTTTAGCAAAAGAATTTACTTGAACAATAAATTTGGTGGTCTGAATTTACCTTGAAAACATTTTAAGGACTTCACTACAACATGCGGTTAAGTAATAATGGTAACTACTTTTTGAGGGATGTATACTAGAAACTGTGTCAAGCATGTGTAGTTGAATAAAAGATGTATTGACCTGTGAGTTAGGGATCTGTGGCTGCATCCTATAGCAGTTAACACTAGTTAATCCTAAATATCTGAGACTAGAAGAATCATGTGTAGGAGAAAAAAGAAGGGCAGTTATCTATCTTGAAATAGAATTTTTTTCATTCCTTACATTTCTCAGTGAGTGGTAACTGTAGTTTTCACTATCATTTTTCATTTTCATTTTTGCAGTTGAGAATACTTTTTTCACTTAGAAACTTGGAGGGACTTGCCCAAGACTGCCCAATGGCAATGAGATTTGAATCTCAAATCAATGGTCTTTTTAATATAAGATGATAAAAAGTAGGATTTAGCCTAATTTAGGATAGAATAAAGCCAAATAATTTAGGATACTTTCTTTGGTGTTCATGGGTGTAATATAGTGTCCATCATGCAAGTGGCAGAGTAGAGAATTAGTGCATAGCAATAATTAAAGTGACATATTGCCAAAGGAGGTGTTTGTAGCCCATTATAGAATAGCTTTTAAAGTATAGAAGCATACACAGGTTTATTTTACCCTGAGCTTCTGCCTTAGAAGTTTTCACAATTGTGATTACATTGAATAGGAAAAAAGTCTGAACTACCAGAAGGAGTGCCCAAACTTTGACATACACCTGATATATAATAATCTGCCTCTAGCATGAGACTATATTAATTATTATTTAGCTCTGGTGACTTAATAGGCAGCCAGTGACAACAGAAAGTTAAGATAATAAAATGAAAGAATGTTAGAATGTGTTGTCATCCAGGAGCCTCAGGCAGGAGAATGGCTTGAACCCAAGAGGTGGAGGCTGCAGTGAGCTGAGATCATGCCACTGCACTCCACCTGGGCGACAGAGCAAGACTCCACCTCAAAAAAATTAATAAATAAATAATAAGAATTTGTTGTTATCCACTTCAGAGCTCATCAATGCCACATTTGTTACATCTCTGTTGAGAAATCCACAATGGTTTTGTATCTGCTATGCCACCAAGCTCCTGTTTTACTTTCAAGCCTACACATAATAGACCTGATTCCAATTTTAAATCATTTTTTCCATTACTTGCTAAACTCTATCCAACTAAGTTCCTCACTCTCCTATCAATAGTTTATGTACAGAGTTGCCCACATGTTTCATTAATATCGTTCCTGGACAAGTGCACTAGCTCACACCTATAATCCCAGCACTTTGGGAGGCCAAGGCAGGTGGATCACAAGGTCAGAAGTTCAAGACCAGCCTAGCCAAGATAGTGAAACCCCGTTTCTACTAAAAATACAAAAACAAATTAGCCGGGTGCGGTGGCGGGCGCCTGTAATCCCAGCTATTCAGGAGGCTGAGGCAGAGAATTGCTTGAACTTCGGAGGCAGAGGTTGCAGTAAGCCGAGATTGCACCACTGCACTCCAGCCTGGGTGATACAGCAAGACTCTGTCTCAAAAAAAAAAAAAAAAAATTTTTTTATATATATATATACACATATATGTGTATATATGTGTATATACATATGTGTGTGTGTGTATGTGTGTGTGTAGTTCTGCTCCCTAGAATGCCTTTCTTTTCTCTGTGAAAAATCTTACCCATCCTTCAAGGGCCCAGATAGAAGTCCTATTCTTTTCTTGAAGCCTTTTCTAACTCTTGGAGTCCTACAAATGGGAGTGTTCAGTACTTCAGCATTTACCGTCCACCTTTTAACATTAGTCTTGCATTTGCTGCTGCTTCATGCTGGAATCATCTCTAACCAAATTAGAAGTTCCTTTGAAGGCAGGAGCCATGTCTTACTCATCTGTATTCCACATGTACTTACCATAATGCTTAGCCCACCTTAAGTGCTATATCAATGCTTAATCAAATAACAAAACTAATTTTTTTTTTTCTCCAAAAGCTTCCAGGGATAGAAAAAGTAGAAATAAATGGATGAATAAAGTTTTACTAGGGAAGGAGGGAGACATATCATTTTTCCTTAGTTCAGACTTGAAATGCTTTGTTTTCTGTTTGAATTTCACCCTAGTTTAGGTTTACCTCTGCCTTTTCACCCATTTATTTTTGACTTGTCCTTCAAGTATATATTCAACTCTCCATTCTTGTGTTTGCTTTGTTTTGTGATTTTTTGTTTGTTTGTTTTTTGTCATTTCTTACTATTTGTCTTGTAACTTAACATCTGAGTCAGGGTGCTTTTGAGGCAGGGACCAGAGCTATAAGATTTTCTTTACATATGGTATTATTTCTAGATGTGATGGATTTAACAAACCTGTTGTATCTGATGGTTTTTACAGTATTTGGGTATCCAGAGGTGCCTTGTATTTGGATGTAACTAAATTATTGCAATGTTAAAGGGGTTGCTGCTGTTTTCTCATGGCAGTGGAAGCATGCTGAATTTAAGAGAACTGGGCATGAAAATGGCTTTTGTCCATGATTACAACCTAAGTACTGTACTCTGCTGTTATTCCTGGCAATAATTGGAATGAAAAGTGTTGATTTACTCACTTTTTAAAATTAAAATTGCTTAAAGAAAATTACTGTGATTTGGTCCTCTTTCCTGTCTTGCAAGGTGATGGCTGTTAACTGATGAAATTCAGAGCATGTGTTAAGTTTAGATTCCTCTTTCCCCTTTTACTTGTGTTTCAGGATATCAATGCTTACAACTGTGAAGAGCCCACAGAAAAGTTACCTTTTCCCATCATCGATGATAAGAATCGGGACCTTGCCATCCTGTTGGGCATGCTGGATCCAGCAGAGAAGGATGAAAAGGGCATGCCTGTGACAGCTCGTGTGGTAGGTCATACAAATTCATTTTGTAGTCAGCATAACTGATCAGGCTGTATGTCCATGTAAATGCTCGTACCAGCTAGAGGAGATAGGGGAGTATCTACAATTATGAAATAACTGTGTATTGGCAACAATATCACTGATTATCTGTAATGCTGATGCAAAGTGGCTGAAATTTTCAACTAAATTTTTCAACTGCTTAATTCATAGTTCATGGAAATCTACCAAAAAAAAAAAAAAAAAAAAAAAAAGTTGTTTATCCTAAAATGTCCTCCAGAATTGAGAAACCTTTTCATAGCTCTCCTGACCACCCTGTCTTTAAAGTGATTGGCCATATCCTTCTTCATAAGGCAGCTCTGTTTTTAAATTTTTATTTGTTCTGTCCTCTGTCCACTAGAGAACAAACCCGATCCCTCATCTGAATAAATGCACAACTATTCAAGAAACAATATCAACTCCCATTAGTATTATTTTTATGATAGTCATCCCCAACGGACATAGCCTTTCCTGGATTAAATTTGCATATCAGTTTTTCTTACTGGGATAGCCAGAACCAAATGGAATTCCCTTCTAAGTTTAGAAAATAACAGAGAGAAGAAAAGTATCTGTATTCCAGCCATCCACATTAGCAGTTGGTGTATCCTTTTGGTGCTTTGTTTTGGTCTTGTTTTTATACCCTTGAAAATTCTTAATGACTGCAGAGCTTTCTAAGTGGCTTTAACATCAAAAACACTCAAAGAACTCTTCCTATTTATGCCTTTCTGTGCTTTGCAGGTGTTTGTTTTTGGTCCTGATAAGAAGCTGAAGCTGTCTATCCTCTACCCAGCTACCACGGGCAGGAACTTTGATGAGATTCTCAGGGTAGTCATCTCTCTCCAGCTGACAGCAGAAAAAAGGGTTGCCACCCCAGTTGATTGGAAGGTAAAGATGTTTTTTAAAAAAAAGCAGTTTCTGTACTTGCCTGAAGGGCCAGTCTCTAAAGGGCCAACTTCAAGGTCTGTGTTACCTGGATCTCTGTGTCTAGCACGCAAGTACACTGGGAGGATTTTTCCTCATGACTGAGTCCAAGATTTGCTCACAGGCCCTTTTCAAGGTTTTATAACTAACACCTTTTATGTACAACACAAACTCTCTGTATGGCTTTCTGACTTTTAGATAATTTGGAAAAATTATTGGTCAGAATGATTCCTTTTCCTAATAGAAGGTTTAAAAAACACACACACACTTTTATCTAACCCTTCCCTGATGGCACAGTATTTATCGCACAATCTTGATTTGCCATTTCTGTTAAGTCATGGATATAAAAATACTGGTGTATTAATGTCATTAAGTATTTCATTTCTCTTAAGCTTCATTCTTTTAAACCTGTGCTAGAATTCTCCAAAATTTGTTCATACACTTTTAATCTTTAAGACATGGATAACATCACAAGAGTATCTTAACATTGCTACATTTTTAAAATAATGCTAACCTGAATACCAGGTTTTGTTTTGGTTTTTTTCTGACAGACAAATCACTTAAATTCTGTATCCACTAGTTAATTTAATATTACTGATTTATGTACTTATTGAGCGCAGATAGTAGTGAACTGGGGGGATAGCAGTGAACAATAGAAGGTCCTTGCCCTCATAGAACTTCCATTCCAGTGAGTGGAGACAAGCAGTAAACAAGTTTATTAAGTGGTAATAGCAGGTGCTACAGGGAAGAATCAAGCACAGATGGGGAGAATAACAGTACAGGGGTGGGAGAGTGACTGTCAAGGAATGCCTGTCTCTGAAGGGACTTTTGGGAAGAAAGACACAGAGAAGATGTGACCAAGGCATATGTATTTGTGAGGGACGAGCACTACAGGCAGAAGGAGCAGTTAGTGCAAGAAGCTGGGCCTACAAATGAGCTTGGCATGTTGGAGGAATACAAGGAAAGCTAGCATGCCTGGAGCAGAAGCCGCAAAAGGTGGGGTGAGGGACAAGAGACGAGAGGAGGCAGGATTCCATCACACAGGGCTTGCAGGCCATGATACTCACTTAGAATTAAATGTAAAGTGTGGTGGCCGGCTGTTACTGGGTTTAAAACGGCTGTTTCTTGTTAATATGGGGTAACTACTTTCCCGCCAAAAGTGCCAAAGATCAACTTGGAAAACAAAATCCTCAAAGAGGGGAAGAGTGAAGAACACTTGATTAGTCTCATTAGCACCTGTGGCTACTTTTCTAAAGTTAATTCATGAAGGCCTTGAAGCTTCACTATGAGATTGAATTTCACCATTCTCAATGTCTTTCAATAGGATGGGGATAGCGTGATGGTCCTTCCAACCATCCCCGAAGAAGAAGCCAAAAAACTTTTCCCGAAAGGAGTCTTCACCAAAGAGCTCCCATCTGGCAAGAAATATCTCCGCTACACACCCCAGCCTTAATTCTCTTGGAGAAGTTAGTGCTGTGAGCCAGAGGATGTCCGCTGCCAATCATGTTTTCCTGCAGCAATTCCATAACCACATCCTGGTGTCATCACAGCCAAGGTTTTTAGGTTGCTATACCAATGGCTTATTAAATGAAAATGGCACTAAAAGTTTCTTGGGATTCTTTACTCTCTGCCTTCACCAGCAACCAATTCCATTCATACATCAGCACTCTACTGGTTCTGTTTGAAATATGTTCTGTATTTAAAACTCAAATCTTGTTGGATCTCTGCAGGGCTTGTGACCAATGAGGTCATATTGGTTGATGGTTGAGAAAGCTTGCTTCACTCTGCATCAGAGAATGACTATCATTTTTTTTAACTATCCTATCACGTCCTCTCTTCTGTCACCCATTTTGAAGAGTGGCAGAACTTGAGGTTCAGCTTCCTCTGTAAATATCCAAGTATAAAACCCAGGAACTTCTAGAATAACCCAGATGTGCTTTAATATTCTTTTAATATGTTTTGATCACAACTCGGGGAAAAAAGCTTTTTAATTCTGTACCTTTCTAGTAGATAAGTGAAGAGCAGGGGAAGAGACCTTTAAATATTTTGCTATAAAAATGTGTGATAAGTTTCTATCAAAATGGGGAGATTGCAGAAAAGGCTTCCCTTGGCTTCCAAGGATGTGTAGCAGGTGTGAGGAATGCTAGTGCCATGTGCCTTTCACAAAGAGTTTGCATTTATCAGTCTGCTTTCCGATGATATGTACATGAAAGAGTACACCATGTGAAGAGAAGAGAGAATGGTTGAAAATGTTTTATTATAGAACTCTTGCAGTGAGTTGCTATTTTCTAGATTTTACTTTTTAGGGAACAAAATAAAATCCTTTGTTAAAACTGGGTCAGAGAATTCTGTTGTCACATTTTGAAGTATCAGCTTAGACTTATGTCCTGAAGGGCAGAGGCTTCCTTCTTCCTAGGATTGGCATGAGTAATTTCTTCCAAAGACAGAATTTATATAAGATTTTATATAATTTTATATGTAAGATTTTATATAATGAAAATGGAGGAACAGCTGAAGAACGTGTGATGTCACAACATGTCTTGGTCCACTTTGCTCCTTCATGTTACTTGCTTGGATCCTAGAGTCCCATGATGTTATAATCCCTGGTATAAAGAGCTCTCCTAGCCTAATGCCTTAATGGGATTGCTGGGTATAGGAATGTGAACCTCAAAGATAATGGTACATCTGTGCTTTTTGCTGCTCTGAACTAATACTCTCTCAGACTTTGATCATACTCTACTAGTAAGGGCTAGGTTTAGAAAAGGGTGTCCCGTTTACGGTGTCTTAGTCTGCTTGGGCTGCTATAGCAAAAATACTATAGACTGGGTGGGTCAAACAACAAACATTTCTCACAGTTCTGGAGACTGGAAGTCCAAGATCAAGGCGCTGGTAAATCCTGTCTGGCAAGGACCTGCTTCCTGGTTTGTAGTTAACTGCCTTCTTGTTGTATCCTCATATGACCTAGAGAGGGATCATCGCTCAAGGTCTCAGAAGGTCACTAATGACATTCATGAAGTTCCACCCTCATGACCTAATAATTACCTCCCAAAGGCCCTACATTCAAATACCATCACACTGGGGATTAGGCTCTAACATAAGAATGTTGGCGAGACACATTCAGTCCATAGCACCTGGTATGGTCCTTTGTATGAAACCCCCCCCTTTTTTTTTTTTCTTTTTTTGAGACAGAGTCTCACCCTGTCCAGACTGGAGTGCAGTGACGTAATCTCGGCTCACTGCAACCTCTGCCTCCCAGGTTCAAGCAATTCTGCCTCAGCCTCTCGAGCAGCTGGGACCACAGGCGGGCACCACCATGCCCAGCTAATTTTTGTGTTTTCAGTAGAGATGGGGTTTCACCATATTGGCCAGGCTGGTCTCAAACTCCTGACCTCGGGAACCACCTCCTCGGCCTCCCAAAGTGCTGGGATTACAGGCATGAGCCAGTGCGCCTGGTTGAAACCTCTATATTTTTATTGAATAGAATAATGTAAAACGAGCCCTAATGCCATGTGCTAGATAAGTCATTAAGCCTTTAGTTTCCTTGATTTCTCCACATGTAAAATTTGAGTAACACTAAGAAGATCGAGAATGTAGGTAGAAATTCCAATTCTGGGGAATGCTGGTTTGAAAGAGACAAGAGGGCTAGCTAGTTTCCTGCTCTCATTCCTCTGCAATTCAATATATTTTACCCTGAGCATGGTGTCATGCACCTGTAGTTCCAGCTACTTGGGAGGCTGAGAGCAGGAAGATTGCTGGAGCACAGGAGTTTAAGTCTAACCCGGGCAACATAGGCCCAGTCTCTTAAGTAATTAAATGCTCTCTGTCCTCTTACAGCAAATCTGACTATCCCCAGCTTCTGTTGTTTCCCTAGCTGTCAGGGTGCTCACTGCTGTCTTCTCTTCACTTTGATATTTGCCGCCTTTCGTTCTTGTCTCTCTCATGGAGAGTCTGGCTTCACCTTTTTTATGATGATAGTTCAAAGTTTAAATCTCCAACATTAGTTACTCAGATTTGAATCTTGTTTACAGATGGATGGAATTTGCTGTTTAATTTGCAAATTCTAAATGGAACTCATCAACGTTTTCTCCAACCTCAAACCTATCTATTACCCCTCTTACCTCTTATTCAGCCTTGGTGTGTGTTTGGCTATATATACTATTCTACCTGTATAGATGATGTCAGTATAAAAATGCTGAAAGAGAGCTCAAAGAAAATGGGTCACGTACCCTCAAATTGAATTCTGATTCTGTCACTAAGCAGCCATGAAGCCATGAGACCTTGTGCAAGTATTCTTTTCCAGACATAAAATATTACCTAATGAATATGCATTTCCAGGGTAGAAGTGTTCCTTAAGTACATTTTTAAATACAGTCATGCATTGCTTAACGACAGGGATATGTTCTAGGAAAAGCACCACTAGCCAATTTCTTTGTTTTGTGAACATTACATAGAGTATACTTATACAAACCTAGATGGTATATATTTTTATTTTCTATATATTTTATCATTTTGAAAACCAAATGTCCCAGCATCATTACTGAATATCAGTCATTTCCCTACTTGATCTGCGGTGCCAACATCAAGTGCAATATATTAGGTTTCTATAAATGCTCCGTTAAACACTTATGAGACCACTGTCATATATGTGGTCCATCATTTGTCTGAAGCACTGTTATGTGATGCATGACTGTAACACTATTAGGCGGGGAAAGTAGAGTCCCCTTATGAGAATTGCTGCCCTCAGTTTTCATAGAAAATTTTCATTATGCATCCAATGATTTATTTATAGGAAGTGAATTAATGTATGACTACTGCAACTATGAAAGAAATACAACTTGAGAGGCAGTCTATGTGACCAAAGAGTTGGGAAATGCTTTGGCTAGTCTTTTAAAGTGTACAGTCTTCTAAGGTGACCAAAGTGATAGACTTGTGATTCCTTTGTTGTCGTCTTATCAAAAGTCTGATCTTACCCCCAACCTCCAACCAAAAGATAGGGATCTGCAGTGAGAAGCTCAGCAAAGGGATTAGAAGCCAGAATGGCTGTACCTAAATGGCCAAGTCAGGATGCCAACTACTGGGTGCAGTGAACTGGCTTAGGGATTTACTCCCTCACATCCATTTGACCCTTCCTCTTTGAAACAATGCAAATGGAGGAAATGCTGACAACATTGATTCTAGCTGAATGGGCATAGCATTTAACTGGTTAAAAGGCCATTGCTACCCTCTTGTCATTCAGAAATGGCCATGTAATTCGCTTCTTGCTGATGAGACACAAATAAGAGGATTGTTGGAGGTTTCTAGAATTCTTTCCCACTCTGGAGAGCAATTTTAAGCACTTGTTTGTCTCCCACTGGATATACGCAAGAAAACATGAAGCACTAATTGCTGCTGGTAGCTGTCTTACCACCTAGGAGTAGTGAATCAGCCGTAGAATGAGGCTGAAAAGGTGAACAGCAGAGTGGAGAGAAAGAAAAACTCATATTTGATGACCTTCACTGAGTCTACCAACCACAAACATGTCCTACCTCTTAACTTGCATTGCATAAAATTAAAAATTTCTTTAGTATTTAAGTCTGAGTTGGGTTTTCTGGTACTTGCAGCCCCTCAGTATCCTAACATACGCTTGCGATGAAGTATTATCCTCTAGTTGTCTCAAATATATGGTGATGTACTGCCTCCTAAACAAACAGACATATGTTTTCTTCTACTTCTGTATCACCTATAGTTGTGGAACTCAGGCTTCAATCTGCAGTAAACCACCTGAGGAGCACACTAAAATGCAGAGCCCAGAGACCTACCCCCAGGGATTGATTCCGTAGGTGGCTATAAATCCATTTTCTTTAACTTTAAAACAATATTTTAGACACCGGGTCTCACTATGTTGCCCAGGCTAGTCTCCAACTCCTGAACTTAAGAGATTCTTCTGCCTCAGCCTCCTGAGTAACTGGAATTACAGGCACATACCACCACACCCAGCTCATGAATTCACTTTTGACAACCCAGGTGACTGTGACACAGAATACAACAAACACTGCTGTTGTTCAACCGATATCCATTTCCCTTTTAAGCCTTACTAAGAAGACCAAGATTTCATAAGGGTAAGAAGGTGAGGTGCCGGTTCATCTCAAGGTGAATTTTGAAATAAGTGTGGCCATGTGACAGTTCTGGCCTAGGGTCAGGTCCCTTCCTAACTGAAAAGGCAAAGCCTCATTAGGAGAAAGCTCTTGGAAAACAGTTGGGAGGCCTGGTGTTAACAGGTGTTGTTTTGCCACCGTGAGGATAAATATCACAAGCCAAGGATAAAGGAGAAGTAGGCTACAGGAACCCTGGGTCCGTAAAAACATCCTCAAGGAGCCGCACCACTCCTGTCTGCCTATTTCCAGACATCCAGTTAAACTGGAAAGATGGACCCCTACGTGGTGATGCCATTGTGGTCAGGTTTCCGTAATGTTCAGAAACACCTCATATTTGTTAACACACAGATGCTCCAAGGACCACGGTGAGAAATACTGCCTTATTAAGCTAGGTATCCAGAAGTTTCTTAATGGTTTGAACTTGACTTCTTCTCTTGTATTCCCTTCTATTCTTACCTGTGTCAGAGGTGTGTGAACAAGAGCAACTCCATCTTAAATAGGAGCTGGGTAAAATGAGGCTGAAACCTACCGGGCTGCATTCCCCGACAGTTAACGCATCCTGAGTCACAGGATGAGATAGGTCAGCACAAAATACAGGTCCATAAAGACCTTGCTGAGGAAACAGGTTGCAGTAGGCCAGCCAAAACCCACCAAAAGCAAAATGAAAAGAGTGACCTCTGGTCGTTCTCCCTGCTACACTCCCACCAGTGCCGTGACAGTTTACAAATGCCATGGCAACGTCAGGAAGTCACCCTATATGGTCTAAAAATGGGATCCACCCCAGTTTAGTGTACCATCAAGAAATAACCATAAAAATGGGCAACCGTCTACGGAGTAACCATTCTTTTATTTCTTTACTTTCTTAATAACTTGCTTTCACTTTGCACTCTGAACTCGCCCTGAATTCTTTCTTGCACGAGATCCAAGAACCCTCTCTTGGGGTCTGGATCTGCACCCCTTTCCTGTAACATATTTCTGGTGACCACAAAGGGACTATCGTGCAGAAACCCTGACCAACGGCTACCTTTGCGTAAGTAGTGGGGTCCTGTAACATCTTTCTGGCAACAAGGGAAGTGACTGTACTGCAGAAACCCCCGACCCAAAGGCGAACTTTGGGTAAGTGGTGGGGTCCAGTAACATCTTTCTCACAAACCACAAAAGAGACGATACTGAGGAGACCCCCCACCAAACCCAAGGAAAATAGACTGCAGCAATAATTGGATGACTTGGGGTAAGCGGTGAGGTACCCAGGTAAAGAATGGAATTGGGTTAGAGGTCCCCCTTAGGGGAATTAAGAGTCTCTCCAAAGACTGGGTAGGTTAAAGGTCCCTCTTAATAAAAGGCAAGGACGCTTGACTGACCTTGGGTTACAGGCCCAACTTAGGAGGGTTAGAATCCCTTCTAAGATTTAGAGGGTTGGTTAGAGGCCCCTCTCAGTAAAGTCCCTAAGAACAGGTTTGGCACTATGGGATGTTAACTGCTATTCTCTTTGGATTAATCTGCCTTGTACTCTTTGCTGACAGCTATGGGTGACAGGATTAGGCATGTACAGGATCATGGGACATGGGGAGCTTTTCCCCAGCTAAAAGGGGAAACTTGAGAGCTAATGGGACTGCTGGAAAAGACTCCTTTGCTACCAACAAGCGGCCGCCTGGACTTTTTCATTGTCAGAGGGAAAAAGTGGGTTTCCCTGGCTTCCCTAAGCCTTCACCTTCCCCACCCTGCCACAGGCAATACCTTCCTTCTCTACCTCTTTTTTTTTTTTTTTTTTTTTTTTTTGAGATGGAGTTTCACTGTTTCACTCAGACTGGAGTGAAGTGGTATGATTTCGGCTCACTGCAAACTCCACCCCCTGGGTTCAAGCGGTTCACCCCCCTCAGCCTCCCTAGTAGCTGAGATTACAGGCACCCGACACCGCGCCTAGCTAATTTTTGTATATTTAGTAGGGATGGGTTTTTGCCATGTCGACCAAGCTGGTCTCAAACTCCTGACCTCAGGTGATCCATCTGCCTCGGCCTCCCAAAGTTTTAGGATTACAGGTGTGAGCCACCACTCCCGGCTCTACTTTTCCCTTCCTATCTTTTATTCAGGGCAACCATCTTGCCCAGAGACCACATGTTGAAACTCCAAGTCAGAGGTTGGATTAAAGATGACAGGGCCCATTTGGGGGCAAATTTAAGCCTTGCCAGTTTGATATTGGGTGCTAAGCGGAGTGGCTAATGTCTATGTTTTATCACATGTATTTTGCTCTGGTCAGAATGAAAAAAATAATTTTCCTTTATGATGCGGCTTGGTCCCTAGGGCAATGGTGCCACAAGCCAGATCACTAGGGCCACTCAGGGAAAGGGAAGCCAGAAGCCTGGCGTGCCAGCAAAAGGGTAAGCATTTCCGGCCAGTTAGATTTCTGGCTTCTCTCTCTCTGTGCAAACGGTTAAATGAATGATAAAAAACAAATGAAACAAACACAGTGTTTATCTCCTCTGTAAGGTTTCGATTAATGTGAAAAAGAATTCTAAGGCTAGTCTTAAGCTGATGTATTTTGTAGTATAAATTTGTTTTTCTGTGTCGAGGGGTACTTCAGGATAAAACATGGACCTAGAACACCTGTAAGCCTGCTTTTCAAGACCCAGCAGGCTGGTCAGTAGCAAACTGGACTGCAGTTCCCTAAAACAAACAAAAAAAAACTGGATAAAGTCTCCACCTTGTTTTATGTCCTTGGGAGCCTGACCTTTTAACTATGTGGCGGTACTTTCTTTTGGTCTCCGCCTTCAGGGAACAGGAATTTTAGGGTTCATGTCATAGTTAGCTTTAAAAATCATATTAAATAGTTAAAAGTCTTCGCAAGCTCAAAATTAACTATTCTAAATTCCTGGGAAAGGAAACGGAGGCCGCCCTGTGCTGTAGCTCAGTAACAAAGGTTTTTGCACTTCAACAGTGGTGATCCAGGTCCATTTCCCCACCCAGGAAGTAAGTTGTTTCTGGTTTAATATCTGCACGACCTTGTCTATTCTGTTCTCCTCCAGGGACTGTCTTAAATTTTCCTTTCTCTAACCACCTGGGAGGTTACCTTTGGTAAAGTTCAAAAGCTAGAAATATTGGCTGTTTGGCATAAGAAATTCTAAAAGGACTTTTGAGTGCTATCGTTAAAATCAGTTTAATTAAAAGCAGATATTCAAGCTCTAACAGCCTGGACTCCTTGGGAAAAGAGGCACCAGAGACCAGTTGCCAGGCTCTGTTCTTCCAAGGGCTCCACCCTAAAGCCAGTAATCCAATTAAGAAACTTAAAACTTGGCAAATGAAAAATTTTACAACTACTGTAGTAATCTTCTTCTGTCTTTCTGTGTAGCTATATATGTGTTGTGTGTAATGTTTATATAAAAGAACTCTAATTAATTGGCTTAAACATAAATAAACACAAATATTTTGAAAGCAAAATAAAAACTGTAATGCCTTTTAGTTCATGTAACTTTAGTAATTTTGGGGAAATAAAAACAGCTTTAAAATGGTTGATAAAAACATTTAGTCTAAATCATGCAGATCAGATATTAAGTTTGCTAAATGCTTTAAGGTCATAAACAGCTTCTTTGACTTTTAAAAATTGTTCAATTTACCTACCTTAAAGCCATTAGATTCTAGATATGGCTTGGGGACATGTGAAATTAGCCATGTCCCCTACCTATACAAAGAAGATTATTTAAAAAGAGATTTTATATAAAAAAGGATCTCGTGTGATAAATTCTTGCCCTAAAGTTAAATGACTGGTTGTTTAAAAGTAAGAATATTTAGGGCAAATCAGAAAGTCCAAGAATGTCTTAGATAGTCTGTGTAAATTGTGAAAGATTTGTGAAAGGGAATTTATGCAAGAAACATTGTACAATTCAAAGGTTGTTAGGCCTCCTAAATGCTTCATAAAATGCCACTATGACTCCTACTGTACAACTTGCCTGCTTTACTGCTAGATAAGGCATGGGAACATGTGGAGTTAGCCACACCCCTAGCTATGCTGGAGAGTCAGCCCTTATCTGCACTTCTGCCTGCTGTGTCCTAGGCTAGGCTCCACACCTAGCATACAATTCAAATTGCTTACTAACCAAGGCTTTCACCAAAAGTAAAAGTCACTAAAAGTTAACATTTAAACATGTAATTGAGACTATTGAAGAAACACTTTTACCTGTAAGGTGTGCAACGAAAGTAAAATGTATTTTTGGTAAAAGATGACAAAAAGGCATGAGAATGTAGATTTTTTTTTTTTTTTTTGCCTAAAGGGTTAAAGAATTGTTTTAAGTAAGACAGAATAAAGCTAAAGGTTTAAACAGTTGTAAAAGGTTTGTAAAAAAATAATTATAAAAGAGAGTCTGTGTGTGGACATTGGCTGAATTAAAGGGATATTATTCAGTTTTTCTATAAATTAAACACTGGAATAAAAGCACAACAGGCTTTTCTTAGAGCAAAACCGTGCTTATGATCTGCTCTTTAACAAAAACTTGTAAAGGGTTATAAAAGGCTTATGAGAATCTTACCTTATGGTCAAACTAAGATTGGATGGATTTATTTATAAGGTTTTATTAAGAATTGGGTTTGACATAAATAATGCACTAATGCAACAGTGACATTTGGTTTATTCGGTACAAAAGTCATAAAGGAAGTATTGTCAAATATAAAATGGTGTTTGGTTTTCTTTGGGCTGTATTTTCGTAACTGTGTTATTGGTATATATTCCAAAATTATGGGAAACTCCTATAACTCTGATATGACTTAGTGTACATTATCAGTAACAATTATAATTGTTACACAAAATCACTGTATGCCACAGAGGTAACAAATTTCCTTGTCAATTGTTTCTTTGACTGTGGCTGCCCTAAAACATTTTGTAAGCCACAGACAATTGTTAACTTGTTTTAATCCTCTTCAGAAGGTGGTTTGTAATCAATTATAGAACTCTAACAGGTGTTCTTAAATGCAGGTTTTTCTAATAACTTTGGAGATTGTAACATTAGAATAGAGAAAACACCTTTTAGAACTCTCATGAAGAGCTGGACTGTTCATGAATATAAAATAGAACAGGTCTTAACTAAATTAACTGAACCAATGGAAGACTGAAGTAATCCTTTTAACTTTGCTTAAAATGTTGCTGATCCTTTGTTTTGTTTTTCAGAGTCAAGGAAACTTTTCTTTTGAGCTTTTCTATTTATAGCTTTTAGCAATTGAGTAAAATATACTACTGTGAACAAAATTTGGAGTGTATTTGTTTCTCTCTACCTGATTTCTCCAGAATTTGGAAACTAGTTGTGAGTATTCTAACTTATGGCAATATAGTTATTTGCATAAGTACAATCAGAATCTGTTTTCTTTTGTAAAAGGGCACAATTGGAGAAACTGGTTATTTTACCAAGGCTTTTATTGGAACGGTGTGTTTTCCTTTAAGGAATTAAAATTAACATGTAGAGCCAGTAAAAGCCCTTTGGGGAACTGGCCTCATACCTTGCCTACACAGTCCCTGTACAGGGTTTCTGACTTGTGGTAAGTAAATGTCACTTTCTATCAAGTCCAGTAGAAGTAGAAGTAAGTTATCTTGGGACTGCAAGAGGAAAGAAACTTACCCAACTCATAGGTATTAGAGGGTACAAACCCATGGCTGGACTCAGCTTTTAAAAAGTCTTATCTGAGATTCCTTATAAAACAGAGTTCTATCAAAGCCAATTTAAAAACCTATGTGAAAAATAATTATTCTTGCTGCACTTTATACAAATAATCAGGCCAAGTATAATAAAGTAAATCAGTCTCACCATGATTTGTCTTTAGTAAAAATGGATAACTGGAGAGAGAAATATTATGTTTCAAGAACTATGGGACACTTGTTATTAAATTCTAGTCTCATTAGTTGTTTCTGTTTCTGCAATTTAGGCTAACCCTGCTTACTCCTGTGAACCAACCAGTAATCTCTGACTGTTGCTCAGAGAAAAACAAGAGGATGGGTAATATAAAAGTCTGGATCAGTATTCTAATTCTGGGCACATTACAACCAACTAACCCTATACCAGCTTAGCTCTAAAAGTTGCCCAGTTCATGAAAAGCCTTCTAATTTAGTTTACTTAGAATATAACTTTACTTATTTTGCCTTACTCTTGTGGAATATATTACTGTTATACTCTTTGTGTAGGAAAACAGAACAAGCCTACTAAATGTTTCTTTCTTTATTTTTTCTTTTTTTTTGAAATGGAGTCTCGCTCTGTCACCCAGGTTGGAGTGCAGTGGTGTGATCTCAGCCCACTGCAACCCCTACCTCCCGGGTTCAAGTGATTCTCCTGCCTCTACCTCCTGAGTAGCTGGGACTACAGGAGCACGCCACCATGCCTGACTAATTTTTGTTTTATTAGTAGAGATGGGGTTTCACTATGTTGACCAGGCTGGTCTCAAACTCCTGACCTCATGATCCACCCACCTTGGCCTCCCAAAGCGTTGGGATTACAGGCATGAGCCACCATGCCTGGCCCTAAATATTTTCTTAAATTAAACACTTATTAATCTTCCAGATATCACCTTTTGTCAAAATTCAAGAATTATGAATGAACCTTACCATACTGATGCTTTCTTACTAAACTCCTCTCCACCCTGAATGCAAGAGATCCTCATAGTTAGGCAAAAATATCATCACCCCATTCAACCTGAAAAAGCTACGGAAGATGGATCTTCATCCCTCTGCAACCCTCAGGATTAAGGTTTCCCCCTCCTTTTATAAAAGGGAGGGGGAAATGTCAGAGACATGTGAACCAGAGCAACTCCATCTTAAATAAGAGCTGGGTAAAATGAGACTGAAGGTTACTGGGCTGCATTCCCAGACGGATAAAGCAATCTAAGTCAGAGGATGAGATATGAGGTCAGCACAAAATACAGGTCATAAAGACCTTGCTGATAAAAACAGGTTGCAGTAAAGGAGCCAGCCAAAACCCACCAAAACCAAAATGGCGACAAGAGTGACCTCTGGTTGTCCTCACTGCTACACTCCCACCAGCACCATGACAGTTTACAAATGCCATGGCAACATCAGGAGGTTACCGTCTATGGTCTAAAAAGGAGAGGCATGAATAATCCACCCCTTGTTTAGCATATCATCAAGAAATAACCATAAAAATAGGCAACCAGCAGCGTTCGGGGCTGCTCTGTCTATGGAGTAGCCATTCTTTTATTCCTTCACTTTCTTAATAAACTTGCTTTCACTTTGCACTGTGGACTCGCCTTGAATTCTTTCTTGCATGAGATCCAAGAACGCTTCTCTTGGGGTCTGGATCTGACTCCCTTCCTGTAACACCACTATTATGGTTTTCTTCTAACGTATTATGTATTCCTTTCAGTCTTGTTGAGATGAAAAGGAATAATGGGTTCTAATAATAAACAGTCAACCATAAAACTCAACTTTATTTGATTTTTAAAAATAAAATGAAAGGTGACATCAAACAGTACTATGCAATATGAGAATATTAATTTCTCCTAAATTTTACTGAAAGCATAAGTTACTTACTGAAAGTTACTAAGATTGTGGAATATAATTCAGTTTTTCAATATTTACCAAATTGGGAAGGGGAGAACAGCTACACTCTGGAAAATATTAGGGAGGCACTAATTATAACAATTTCACAAATGAAAATTACAGATTCTATGCTTTAGATAGTAACATATCGGTTATACAATACTTTTTATAATGCACTATGTTAAAATTTGCTCTTAGCTGGAAACAGGGTTTCATTTGATAAGACATATGTTTCAGTGTATTTTATATTATCCCGAAGAATTTTTTAACATTTCAAATATAATGCAACTACTTAAAATTAAGAATTTTTACAGCAGTCCATCCATTGCTTATAAAATAAATGCAGCAGTAACCTGTTTCAGTAGCTTCTAAGTAAACTCCTTGGAGATAATCCTTTAGCATTTGAGTGAGGAAAGTAGCTTGGTCTTTAACCTGACTCCACACATCATATTTGTATCATTAATACCCTTTTCTAAAATGGTATCCAGTTTTCAACTATAAAAGAAAGTCAAAAGTTAAATATTAGCCTATAAACATTTCAGGAAAAACTTCTTAACTGTTAAATGGAACCAGAAAACTTATGTAAGCATTTCTATTTTATTATCTGAAACATTCCTCCTAAAAGATCTTCATGTGAAGAATTTTGAGTGATGCATATAATTAATTACATGTGCATCTCTACACTGTCATCTTGTGAAGAGATACTACATTAATTCAATGAGAGTAGTCTATCAAAGGTGTGTTTAAGAAGAAGAGAAATGTTACAGAAGTTGAATTCCAATTAACTTTATGACTGATTGCAGGGCTACTGGAAACTCTTCCTGTAAATCAGAATGGGAATCTTTTTAAGTAATGGGGGCTGGGCAAGAGAGTAACAAATGAGGAACTCAATTATTTGACTCTTAATTCCCCTTTGTGAAATAGGGTCCCTTTAAGAGAGAGGAGAGGAAGGCCCTGGGAGGGATGCCTAAAAAGAACGAGGTTACCTGGTTTAAAGGAACTATTGACCATAAATTTGGTCAATGCAACTTTCCTTTCCCCAACAAATACACTGCAAACCACCTTGATTATCATAAATAACAGTGGCAGGACCAACATTGCTATTAGAAGGGTCTTTGGGCTGGGGATGAAGTGGGCCAAGGGACTTCTCTTGCTGTTTATGGCCGGGCGTGGTGGCTCACGCCTGTAATCCCAGCACTTTGGGAGGCCAAGGTGGGCAGATCATGAGGTCAGGAGGTCGAGACCATCTGGCTAACATCGTGAAACCCTGTCACCACTAAAAATCAAAAAAAGGTAGCTGAGCATGGTGGCATGTGCCTGTAGTCCCAGCTACTCCAGAGGCTGTGGCAGGAGATTTGCTTGAACCCAGGAAGTAGACGTTGCAGTGAGTCAAGATTGTGCACTGTACTCCAGCCTGGGTGACAGAGTGAAACTCCGTCTCAAAAAAAAAAAAGCTCTTTATTTGGGATGACTTGGCACCTGGCTGGGAAAAGACTAAAGGCCCTTGAAGCCTGTGCTTAGCACCATCACTACTATCTGGCCCACTTCAGCATTTGCCTAGCATCCTATTACCCTGTCAGAGTCATCTGCTCTTCCAGTCCACCCAGCAGTCTGCTCTGGCCCAAACAGGAGGCCTAATAGAGACCTCTAGAGTCATGAGTCTTGCAGGCTGCCTCACCACCACCAGACTTGTCTCTACTCTGTCCTGGTCCCACATGAAAGGCCCACGTTCCTTTTCAACTCTAGGCATGACTTCCAGCCTTCTCAGACTTCTCTAAATTGGTCCTGGTCACTGAAGAAAGAAGGAAAAGATGTGGGGGCAAAAATCTACATGACTGTCCATAACAAAATGTTTTGAAGTCTCTTGTTTTATCTTAAAAATTCATGCAAATTTGTCATCCTACTCGATAATAAGTTTTTTAATATAAAATGTTTTAAATAACCCGCTAGTTAAATGAGTGAACCTTTTTCTTTAAAAGATGCTCAAGTAAAATTGGTACTCTAGGAAGATGTCTATGATCAGCCTGTGACCCCACAAATTGCAAGCATAGCAATCTATACATCCAGGAATCCACACTCCAAAGGCAGAAGCATGGAGATTTAGACTCTGGTGTCTACACGTGTGCATGATGTATGTCCCTCCTCACTGCAAATTCCATAGATTCCTATTCTTTGACCTAAATATCAGTGAGGGGGGAAAAATGGGGTGGGGCAAAATTATGTCTTTCAAAAATACTCTGTAATTTTAATTTTTAAGTAATTCAGATGGGCTTTATTCTAATTTGTCCCAATTAATGAGTTGTAGCTAGGAGTGTCTTTTCTCACCACCTACATTTTGCTATTTTACCTCAATTTGTTTTAGCTGTATAGTTCAATATTTGCAGTAAGAAAAAAATATAATCAAAGTGTCAAGTTTATTACCTCATCTCTTGTCTTCCAGTCATATTCTCTCCCTGTTGTTTGAAGACCAGTGTCGACTGAGGTTAACCAAATCCGATCATTGAACAGAAAAAGTAAATTAGGAATTTAAGAGTAAAGGCAACCAGAAAATATTTTCTATTTGCTTTCTCCCTATAAGTCTCCCTTTTCCCTTCCCCCTCTCAAATGTCCCTGTTTTTTCTTCCCTCAGAGGTTTGTGGTAGGCTCCCTAAAGTCCAATACAAGGGCTGACAAACTCATATGGGAATAGGCAGATCACGTAAACAGTTGAAGTGGGCTGGGTAAAGGCAAGAGGGAGCCGTGTGGACTGTGGCAAGCTGCAGAGCGTCTGCTCCCTCTATAGACGCCAACTGATACTCAGCCCTATCTGTTGCCACATACAGGAATGAGGGCTGAGTGCTGGCTGACCTTATTCTTTCATGAAAACTTCAAAATCTGCATTTTTAAAATGCAAAACATTTGTTTCTATTTGGCAACTAATTTTAAAATTTTAAAAGAAAACAAGTGACTCTTAAACAAATTAAGAGTCAAAGATCCAGTCCATGTGCCTACCATTTGTGACTTTTGTCTCAAACCCATGAGGAATACAAAGTGATGTGTTTCCCTCTATCTAAAAATGATTACAGAGGAACTCATGAAGAAAAGGGGCCTGTGAGCACAAGAACACTAGGGACCTGTGCCCTGCTCCCTGACAGTGCTTAAGATCTCTGACTCAATAGCACTTCTTAGGGTGACCCAAGGGGGCTGACGCTAGGCCCTGAGTTCCCAGCCTTGCCATAGACTCCTGTGCCCCAAGAGTGATTTGGAAGCAGCAGAGCAGCAGACTTTCAGAGACTGTGTGGGCTGGGGAAATGGTCATCTCAGTGCTAGCCCACTTGGACAGGTGACCCAATAGCAGAGGAGGCTCCCTAAATCATAGTGCTATGTATGACCCTAGAAGAGGGGGTGAAGGGTGAGCCACAGGAACCTCTGAGGTTCAAATTGCTGCCAAGGGAAAAGTATAATTACTTATTGAATATCTGTCTCTCCTCCCTGTGAAGGCAAATACCTCATCTGGCTCACTCACCAATTGGCTCTTGGCACAGTACCCAGCACACAGTGGGGCTGAATTTTATAAAAAGTATGCAATTGAGAAATAGTGAGATATAAGACACTGAGAAAACCTCACTCTTCGCACACAATTTGAAATCATGTAAATCCCTCCCCCAAAGCAACGATTCATTAAGAATTGCATAATAGATAAACCGATGGATCACATGAATTGTAAACACTGGGATGGTGCAGGTTAGAGTTACAAACCCAGAATGTGTCCTCAAGCTGGGACAGCTGGGAGAATGTTGTCATTGGGCTTGGGAGGGCAGGGATGCTGAGCAGAAGATGAAAGATCCTGAGTGTGCTTTTTCTAGCAAGCTCCTCCTATCAAGTCTTCTCTGTATAATGCTTAGCATCATGATGCATGCAGTTGGATGCTAATAAACGTAACTATAACTACTCAGTGACTATCAAAGCATACTCAAAGCAAGTCATTTGACTTGTAGCTGTGACCATGGTTTGGAATACTCACTGAGCATGGGTAAGGTTCCCTATTCCCTTCAGTTGCTGGGAGCAAACCAGCTCCCCATACCTGGGCTCCTGTGAGAGAGTCTGTTCCCTCCCCATTCCTGCACTGCCAGCACCATGTGGTTCCAGCCTACCAGGGCAGCAACAGAGTACACCGCAGAAGCTGCTCTCCCCTGACTAGTGTATGGAGGGAGGGACACGGCAGAGGAAGGAGCCACCTGGATTTTAGGGTCTGGAAGTCTCTCATATGTGACCTCCCAGAGCAATGTGGCAGCCAGGGTGGGCCCAAGGATGGGGACTAATGATAAACCCACATAGTGCCCTCTCAAATCACTTTCTTAGAGTTAAAGGAATTTTACATGTATTGAATTTCCTTCTCAATAGTTTTCCTACCACTAAAGGTCTATCCCTTACCCATGACATTGGTGTTACTATTCCTTTGGGTAAGCTCTGATGCTTGGACTATTAGCAGCTTGCTTAAATCAGAAGTTCCCTGAACCTAGAGGAGAAAAGTCAAAATTAGTCAAAAGAGCATTCTTTGATCTCTAACCTGGCTTCTTTCTAACCTTTCCAAAGAGTATAAAAAATAAGCCAAAGCGTAGAGCTGGGTCTTCAATCTTGGCTCTGTATTCTAAATTTCAAATCCTCTTTGATGTTGAGAAGTCTTAGACCAACAAATTGTCCTTGCATATTTAGACACCAGAGAGGAAATTTCTACACCTTACTTGTAACTAGACTGGAAATTCCCAGTTTGGAAAGCAGGGAATCTCCAGCATCCAGTAAGCTACTTTTACTCCTACACTGAAGCTCAAGGGCTCAAGGCTCAGCATTCCCAGGATGGCAAGACTGTCTTCCTTTCTTAGACCATTTGTCCTATGTGCCATAAAATCTGCCTCCCAGAATGCCAGCAGCAAACAAGGAATCATCGTAACTATCATTTTTAGATTACCACACATTATCTCATTTAATCCTCACAATAACCCGATAAGATGGCTGCTGACCTTATCCCTATCTATCTTACTAAGAAGGAAATTGAGGGTCAGAAAGGTTAAGCAGCTTACCTAAGCTCAAGTACAAGTAGGCACAGGGGTCAAGTTTTAAGTCTAAGTGTGCCTGACTCCAAACCCTGGTCTCTTAAGACACTAAGCTGCAGTATTACTCCTGTTGCCCGCTTGCCTCTTACCTCCATCCTTTGTTTCAAAACTAAACAAGATTTTAATTTTCTATTAAAAACATTTAAATTACCTTCATCATCTGAATTGATGAAAGGTACAAAGTAAGAATGTTTTGAAAGGAAAAAATTCACTTTTTAGGTTTACCAACTTTTCCAGGACAAATTTTCCTAATGAATTTTCACAGTCTGAACTGGCAGAAAAGGTCTCTCCCATAGGGGAGAAACTTACTCCCAGATTTAAAGAGATGTCGTCTCTTCCCATGGCCTCTTGGTCCTCCCCATTCCTCTGTCCAGTGGCAGGCAGCTTGGACCATTAGGGAGTTTGCTTCTACCCTTCCCATGCCCTGTTATGTCCTAGGTGGTCACACTTCCTTTGTCATTACAGAGATATGGAATGCTGAGACCCAGGGCCCAGGATCTACTATCAAGTGACCACAGCCTCCAATGTGGCAACAAAATGATGTGGCCCCTGCTCTACTCCTTTCTTGTCAACCGGTGCAGATACTTCCAGAGCTATGCAGATACTTCCAGAGCTATGCTAGAACATAGCATCATTGCCTTGGTGTAAACCAGGGAAAACTTACTGCATCTCATCCTTCCTCTGGCACAGCCGCATGCCAGAGCAAAGGGCGTGCATGGCAAGCAAACAGCAGGCAGATTCCAGCTCCCTGTCCCCTGGGCACACCCTCGTGTAGGGCACCTGTACTACGGTACACAGAAGCCCTTGGTACATTTTTACTGTTTGCAAAAGGCAAGTAAGAACTACAGGGTTATTCCAGGTTAAATTTCTTTTTAAGGTGGCCAGTTGAGTTTTAAAGTCACTTTTGAAGCACTGTGAAAAGCAAGAGACTCTTTAGAAACGATACTTCTTACCTGCTCACAGGTTGTAGGTATAATGCAAGGTGCAAAATATGGTTCCTCTGTCTTAGTATCAATTACACTGCCATACACAAGGATAACAAATTTCATGGTCATATTATCAATATTCATTTCATTATAGCTTGATAAAGTTTCCACATATGCTTGATTGAACATCACACACTTCTGAAACTTTAAGTCCTATGATAAAATTGCATTTTTAAAAATAAGTCATACAAACTGACAGATGGTATCAAGAAGAAAACAGATTCACTGATCGATCTGAATTATTTGAGGATGTCAGAAGGTACACGGCCCCTGGCACCAACAGACAGGATTTATTTAGCATTCAGAATGGCCTCTGACAAATGTCTCAATTCCAAGTGTTTGTGCTGTTAATGGGCCCTGGATACTATTGCCCAGCCCTAATTTGTGAGCTGTCAGCCACAGCAGGGTACTCGGCTATGACTCAGGAGATTTCTATTTGCACAAAGACCCAGAGTCTTAAAAGATTCAGAGGGTCACCTAGCAGTAAGCTTACATTCCATTTGACAGGTGAATAGGAATAACACAAAGCCAAAAGAAAGCAAGCTAGAGTCTGAGCTATACTTCAAGGCTCAGAGTCATAGACTTTAGAACTGGGAGGGAGCTATTATGGGTTGAATTGAGCGCGCACACACACACACACACACACACACACACACACCCCACCTCCCACCCAATTCTTATGCTGAAGTCCTAACTCCCAGTATCCTGGAATGTGACCTTATGGAAATGGGTCACTGCAGATGCAATTAGTTAAGATGAAGTCATACTGGAAGAAGATGGGCCTCTAATTTGAATAACTAGTGTCCTTATAAAAAAGGGAAATTTGGACACAGACTTGCACACAGGGAGAACGCCACGTGAATATGAAGGCAGCTATTTATAAGCCAAGGAGGGAGGCCTGGCCCAGATTCTCCCTCACAGCCCCTCAGTAGGAGCCAACCGTCCCAACACCTTGATTTCTAATTTCTAGCCTCCAGAACTGTGAAACAATGCATTTCTGTTTTTTTTACGCCACCCAGTTTGTGGCTTGCAAACTAACCCAGGAACTTAGAGATCAGCCCAACAGTAGGAATCTCCTGCACAGGACCCTGACAGGGCTGTCAGCTCAGTCTAAACATCTCCACCCCCAAGCAGGGCACGGCTGCAAGAGCCAGTCCTTGAATCTCAGTCATTGACAGGCGAATCATACATTTATTTGCTGAGGGCACCAGCACAACTAGGACACCAAAAACATTTAAAAATTAGCAAATTTATCAGCATTTCACAACCAGAAAATCTAAAAACAATCAGCTGTTTTAGTTTGATTTTAAAATGCATATACTTTTTGAGTTCTGTGATTTAGAGGGAAAAAAATCTTAATTGGCTAGTTCTTTAATGGGAAAAAAACAAAAAAAAAGAAAGAAAGAAACTATTAAATAGAGATTCTCTGTTTAAAAATAGACATTTTTTAATGTTTTGTATCTGTACTTTCTCATTTATATAATGAATATGTGTTGCTTGTGAATTAAAAAAAAATGTAAAGGACATTCACCTTATTATTGAGTCAAGTCTGAGTCCATAGTTTCTATCCATTCGTCCTAATTCTCACCCCTGGAGTTTCATACTAGACTCTAAATTTGTCCCACTCCTCATGAAGAGGCAAGGTAAAAGGAAAAGAGAATAATTCCAATCCCCTTATCCCTCTGCTAAAATTTTTCTGAAAGTTATTATTGCAATATAGTAAAAGAAACCTTACTGGCGTGTATGACACACTCATTTTTTAACCCAATGTTTATTTATATCCAGTCGCTCAGTTCAGTGAATATTACTGAACTTCAGATCTTTCCCAGTTCACTTCCCCAGTTCCGACTCACTAGCTAGTAAGGGTTCCAACAGTGACTAAATAGGATACAAATGTGAGATTGTAAATTGTGCTTGTCCAGAGACAAACTTGAACCACTACTGTTTGGAGGGGAAGTCCATGAGAGAGGCTGAGTCACCTCCACAAAGATTTTGAAAAGGCAGGAGATTTATAGATTTATATTAACATTGGCAGAGTAGGCAATAATAAATACAGACGGAGCGATTGTTAACACATTCTGATTAACACTATGCTTGGTTCAGGGGGGATCTACCTATTTTGAATTTGCTAAATCTACCTTTTTTTTGAAATGATTGCAAGTAGCTTGGGAAAATTAGCTGTGACAAAAGGATTGACAACCTGTAGGAACTCAGGATAAGAGAGCAGTTAAAATTCTAGCAATCTCATTTTAGAAAATCAGACACAGGGCCAGGCACGGTGGCTCACGCCTATAATCCCAGCACTTTGGGAGGCCGAGGTGAGCAGATCACTTGAGGTCAGGAGTTCAAGACCAGCCTGGACAACATGGTGAAACCCTGTCTCTACTAATAATAATACAAAAAAAATGAGCCAGGGGTAGTGGCAGGCGCCTATAATCCCAGCTACTTGGGAGGCTGAGGCAGGAGAATTGCTTGAACCTCGGAGACAGAGGTTGCAGTAAGCTGAGATTGCACCATTGCACTCCAGTGTGGGCAACAGAGTGAGACTCTGTCTCAAACACACACACACACACACACATACACACACATACACGCACACAAATTTCCTTTCTATTTGTATCTCAAAAATATGAAACGCATTCTGTAAAAAATACAATGCATAAAAATTCAATTTATTAATATTTTAATCATGTAACTTACCTCGTCAATAAGACTTGGTTCAAAATACTGGTAGGCAGTACTGAGAGCAAGCTTTAGCCATATTTTGTATTCCAGAGATGGCCAGAAGGCATCAAAGCCTTCATATAAATCCTCCAGGGAGATAAAGCAGGCCTGAAACAAAAAGACCGCAGGCCATAGCAGCTTGATTTGGAACTAAATTACAAGACCATCAAAAAACAAGATGCCTGCGGATTTAACCTTCAGAAAAACTATCAATTCTAGCATAATTATGATACTCTTGTCATTTAGAAGCATTTGTATTGTGAAAATGGTTGTTTGCTAAGTATAAGATGATAAAATGTATGGTGCGATTAAAGCTATATACTTTAATAAGAGACCAGAAAAATGTATATCAGTCAATAGATACAATGAAGGATATGGCACATGAGCCCAAAGCCCAGGATTCAGGAACTAAGCCATATGAACTTATCTATTTTTATTGTCATGGTAGATAAAGTGAGCTCATTCACGGTATTTGTTTCCAGAGGCAAATAGTTTACCTGAATAAAAAAAATACACTTTCAGATTCAAGTTACACGAACTTCAGTGAATTCAATTCAGCCTTATGACTAAACTCATGCCTCTTCCAAAAATAAAATGACATGAAATAGCTAAAACAACATTTCCTTCCACTCCACACACCCCTAAGACTCTGGATCCTGCTCTGTTGCATCAGATCGTCTCCAAAGATTGAGAATTCTTTGACTCATTTCTTTTTTTTTTTTTTTTAATTATTTTATTGTACTTTAAGTTCTGGGATACAAGTACAGAATGTGTCAGTGTGTTACATAGGTCTACGTGTGCCATGGTGCTTTGCTGCACCTATCAACATATCATCTAGGTTTTAAGCCCCACATGTATTAGCTGTTTAACCTAATGCTCTCATTCCTCTCACCCCCTCAATCCCCAAATGGCCCTGGTGTGTGATGTTCCCCTCCCTGTGTCCATGTGTTCTCATTGTTCAACTCCCACTTATGAGTGAGAACATGCAGTTTTTGGTTTTCTGTTCTGTGTTATTTTGCTGAGGATGATGGCTTCCAGTTTCATCTATGTCCCTGCAAAGGACATGTTCTCATTCCTTTTTATGGCTGCATAGTGTTCCATGGTGTGTATGTACCACATTTTTTGATGGGCATTTAAGTTGGTTCCATGTCTTTGCTATTGTGAATAGTGCCACAATAAACATACATGTGCATGTGTCTTTATAGTAGAATGATTTATATTCCTTTGGGTAGAATTCGGCTGTGAGTCTATCTGGGCCTGGGCTTTTTTACGGTTGGGCATATACCCAGTAATGGGATTGCTGGGTCAAACGGTATTTCTGGTTCTAGGTCCTTGAGGAATCACCACACTGTCTTCCACAATGGTTGAACTAATTTGCATTCCCACCAACAGTGTGAAAGCGTTCTTAGTTCTCCACAGCCTCACGAGCATCTGTTGTTTCCTGGCTTTTTTTTTTTTTTTTTTTCTTTTCTTTTTCTTTATTCTTCTTTTTTTTTTTCGAGACGGAGTCTCACTCTGTCACCAAGCTAGAGTGCAGTTGTGCATCTCGGCTTACTGCAACCTCCACCTCCTGGGTTCAAGCAATTATCCTGCCTCAGCCTCCCGAGTAGCTGTGACTATAGGTGTGCCACCATGCCCAGCTAATTTTTGTATTTTTAGTAGAGATGGCATTTCACCATGTTGGCCAGGATGGTCTCAATCTCTTGAACTCATGATTCGTCTGCCTCGGCCTTCCAAAGGGCTGGGATCACAGGTGTGAGCCACCACGCCTGGCCCATTTCCTAACTTTTAATAATTGCCATTCTGATTGGCGTGAGATGGTATCTCATTGCGGTTTTGATTTGCATTTTTGTATCAGTGATGTTGAGCTTTTTTTCATATGTTTGTTGGCCACGTAAATGACTTCTCTTGAAAGATGTCTGTTCATATCCTTTGCCCACTTTTTGATGGGATTTTTTCTTGTAAATTTGTTTAAGTTCCTTGTAGATTCCAGATATTAGACCTTTGTCAGTTTGGTAGATTGCAGTATTTTTCTCCCATTCTGTAGGTTGCCTGTTCATGTTGTGCAGAAGCTCTTTAATTAGATCCCACTTGTCAATTTGGGCTTTTGTTACAATTGCCTTTGGCATTTTTGTCATGAAGTCTTTGCCCATGCCTATGTCCTGGGTGGTATTGCTTAGGTTTTCTTCTAGGGTTTTTACGGTTTTGGGTTTTACATGTAAGTCATCTTGAGTTAATTTTTGTAAAAGGTATAAGGAAGAGGTCCAGTTTTGGTTTTCTGCATATGGCTCGCCAGTTTTCCCAGCACCATTTACTGAATAGGAGATCCTTTCCCCATTGCTTGTTTTTATCAGGTTTGTCGAAGATCAGATGGTTGTATATGTGTACGGTTATTTCTGAGGCCTCTGTTCTGTTCCATTGGTCCACATGTCTGTTTTGGTACCAGTACCATGTTATTTTGGTTACTGTAGCCTTATAGTATAGTTTGAAGCCAAGTAGCGTGATGCCTCCAGCTTTGTTCTTTTTGCTTAGGATTGTCTTGGCTATGTGGGCTTTTTGGTTTCATACAAAATTTAAAATAGTTTTTTTCTAATTCTGTGAAGAATGTCAATGGTAGTTTGATGGAAATAGCATTGAATCTATAAATAACTTTGGGCAGTATGGCCATTTTCATGCTATTGATTCTTCCTATCCAAGAGCATGGAATGTTTTTCCATTTGTTTGTGTCCCCTCTTATTTCCTTGAGGAGTGACTTGTAGTTCTCCTTGAAAAGGTCCTTCACATCCCTTGTTAGTTATATTCCTAGGTATTTTATTCCCTTTGTAGCAATTATGAATCGGAGTTCATTCATGATTTGGCTCTCTGTTTGTCTGTTGTTGGTGCATAGCAATGCTTGTGATTTTTGCACATTGATTTTGTATCCTGAGACCTTGCTGAAATTGCTTATCAGCTTAAGGAGTTTGGGGACTGAGACAATGGGGTTTTCTAAATATAGAATCATGTCACCTGCAAACAGAGACAATTTGACTTCCTCTCTTCCCATTTGCATATCTTTATTATTTATCTTGCCTGGTTGCCCAGCCAGAACTTCTAATACTATGTTGAATAGGAGTGGTGAGAGAGGGCATCCTTGTCTTGTGCCAGTTTTCAAAGCAATGCTTCCAGCTCTTGCCATTCAGTATGATATTGGCTGTGGGTTTGTCATAAATAGCTCTTATTATTTTGAGATCTATTCCATCGATACCTACCTTATTGAGAGTTTTTAACATGAAGGGATGTGGAATTTTATTGAAGGCCTTTTCTGCATCTATTGAGATGATCATGTGGTTTTGTCATTGGTTCTGTTTATGTGATGGATTATCTTTATTGATTTGCAAATGTCGAACCAGTCTTGCATCCCAGGGATGAAGCTGACTTGATCGTGGTGGATAAACTTTTTGATGTGTTGCTGGATTTAGTTTGCCAGTATTTTATTGAGGATTTTTACATTGATGTTCATCAGAGATATTGGCCTGAAGTTTTCTTTTTGTTGTTGTTGCACCTCTGCCAGGTTTTGGTATCAGGATGATGCTGGCTTCATAAAATGAGTTAGGGAGGTGTCCCACCTTTTCAATTTTTTGGAGTAGTTTCAGAAGGAATGGTACCAGCTCCTCTTTGTATCTCTGGTAGAATTTGGCTGTGAGTCTCTCTGGTCCTGGGCTTTTTTGGGTTGGCAGGCTATTAATTACTGCTTCAACTTCAGAACTCATTATTGGTCTATTCAGGGATTTTAATTCTTCCTAGTTTGGTCTTGGGAGGGTGTATGTGTCCAGGAATTTATCCTTTTCTTTTAGATTTTCTAGTTTATTTATATAGAGGTGTTGATTCTCTGATGGTAGTTTGTATTTCTGTAGGGTCAGTGATGATATCTCCTTTATCATTTTTTATTATGTCTTTTTTATTTCTCTCTCTTTTCTTCTTTATTAATGTAGCTAGCAGTCTATCTACTTTGTTAATTTTTTCCAAAAAATCAGCTCCTGGATTCACTGATTTTTTTAAAGGGTTTTTTGTGTCTCTATCTCCTTCATTTCTGCTCTGATGTTAATTATTTGTTGTCTTCTGCTAGCTTTTGGACTTGTTTGCTCTTGCTTCTCTAGCTCTTTTAATTATGATGGTAGGGTGTTGATTTGAGATCTTTCTAGCTTTCTGATATGGGCATTTAGTGCTTATAAATTTACCTCTTAACACTGCTTTAGCTGTGTCCCAGAGATTCCATTATGTTGTCTCTTTGTTCTCATTGGTTTCAAAGAACTTCTTGATTTCTGCCTCAATTTCATTATTTACCCAGGAGTCATTCAGGAGCAGATTGTTCAATTTCCATGTACTTGAGTTTCCATGGTTTTGAGAGAGTTTCTTAATTCTGAGTTCTAATTTGATTGCACTGTGGTCGAGAGAGAGTTTGTTATGGTTTCGATTCTTTTGCATTTGCCGAGGAGTGTTTTGCTTCCAATTATGTGGTCGATTTTAAAATAAGTGCCATGCGGCACTGAGAATAATGTATATTCTGTTGATTTGGGGTGGAGAGTTCTGTAAATGTCTATTAGTTCCACTTGATCCAGAGCTGAGTTCAGGTCCTGAATATCCTTGTTAATTTTCTGTCTTGTTGATCTGTCTAATAGTGACATTGGGGTGTTAAAGTCTCCCACTATTATTGTGTGGAAGTCCAAGTCTCTTTGTAAGTCTCTAAGAATTTATTTTATGAATCTGGGTGCTCCTGTATTGGGTGCATATATATTTAGGATAGTTAGCTCTTCTTGTTGAATTGATCCCTTTACCATTATGTAATGCCCTTATTTGTCTTTTTTGATCTTTGTTGGTTTAAAGTCTGTTTTGTCAGATACTAGTATTGCAACACCTGCTTTTTTTGTTTTGTTTTCCATTTGCTTGGTAATTTTTCCTCCATCCCTTTGTTTTGAGCCTATGTGGGTCTTTGCATGTGAGATGAGTCTCCTAAACGCACCACACCAATGAGTCCTGACTCTTTATCCAATTTGCCAGTCTGTGTCTTTTAATTGGGGCATTTAGCCCATTTACATTTAAGGTTAACATTGTTATGTGTGAATTTGAGCGTGTCATCGTGACGCTATCTGGTTATTTTGCACACTATGCAAAATAGTTGATGCAGAATAGTTGATGCAGTTTCTTCATAGTGCCATTGGCCTTTATATGTTTGGAGTGTTTTTGCAGTGGCTGGTACCAGTTGTCCCTTTCCATATTTAGTGCTTCCTTCAGGAGCTCTTCCAAGGCAGGCCTGGTGATGACAAAATCCCTCAGCATTTGTTTGTCTGGAAAGAATTTTATTTCTCCTTTTTCTATGAAGCTTAGTTTAGCTGGGTATGAAGGTCTGGGATGAAAATTATTTTCTTTAAGAATGTTGAATATTGGCCCCCACTGTCTTCTGGCTTGTAGGGTTTCTGCTGAGAGGTCCACTGTTAGTCTGATGGGCTTCCTTTTGTAGGTGACCTGGCCTTTCTCTCTGGCTGCCCTTAACATTTTTTCCTTCATTTCGACCTTGAAGAATCTGATGATTATGTGTCTTGGGGTTGATCTTCTCATGAAGTATCTTAGTGGTGTTCTCTGTATTTCCTGAATTTGAATGTTGGTCTTTCTTGCTGGGTCAGGGAAGTTCTCCTGGATAACATCCTGATCCTGAAGTGTGTTTTCCAACTTGGTTCCATTCTACCTGTCTCTTTTAGATACTCCAATCAATCATAGGTTTGGTCTTTTTACATAGTCCCATATTTCTCAGAGGTTTTGTTTTTCCTTTTCATTCTTTTTTCTCTAATCTTCTCTTCTTGCCTTATTTCAGCAAGATGGTCTTCAGACTCTGATATCCTTTCTTCCACTTGATAGATTCAGCTATTGATCCTTATGCATGCTTCATGAAGTGTTCATGCTGTGTTTTTCAGCTCCATCAGGTCATTTATGTTCCTTTCAAACTGATTATTCTAGTTAGCAGCTCCTGTAACCTTTTATGAAGATTCTTAGCTTCTTTGCATTCGGTTTGAACATGCTCCTTTAGTTCAGCAGAGTTTGTTATTACCCACCTTCCGAAGCCTACTTCTGTCAATTCATCCATCTTATCCTCCATCCAGTTCTGTGCCTTTACTGGACAGGCATTGCGATCATTTGTAGGGGAAGAGGCACTCTGGCCTTTTGGGTTTTCAGTGTTTTTTCGTTGATTCTTTCTCATGTTCATGAGTTTGTTTAATATTGATCTTTGAGGCTGTTGACCCTTGGATGGGGTTTTTGTGGGGACTTTTTTTGTTGTTGATGCTGTTGTTGTTGCTTTCTGTCTGTTTTTCTTGCAATGGTCAGGTCCTTCTTCTGTAGGGCTGCTGCAGTTTGCTGGGGGTTTGCTTCAGGACCCATTCATCTGGTTTGCTCCCACACCTGGATATGTCACTCGAGGAGGCTGGAGAACAGCAAAGATGGGTGCCTGCTCCTTCCTCTGGGAACTCTGACCTTGAGGGGCACCAACCTATGCTCCTGTATAGGGTGTCTGACAACCCCTGTTGGAGGGTCTCACCCAGTTGGGTGGCACAGGGAGCAGGACCCATTTAACGAACCACTTTGACTGTTCCTTGGTCTTTGGCTCATTTTTATTTGAATTTCCCACACCTAGTGAAATGTCAGGACACTTAGGTGTTGAATAGATAACTTCTTACTTAGCAAATGAAACATAGAAGGAAGTTTAAAAACAAATATTCCTTTTTTAACTTTTAAGTTCAGTGGTACATATGCAGGTTTGTTGCATAGGTAACCTTGTGTCATGGGGGTTTGTTGTACAGATGATTTCATCACCCATGTACCTGTAGTTATTTTTCCTGATTCTCTCCCTCCTCCCACCCTCCACCCTCCAAAAGGCCCCAGTGTGTTTTATTCCCTTCTATGTGTCCATGTGTTCTCATCATTTAGCTCCCACTTATACGTAAGAACATGTGATATTTGGCTTGCTGTTCCTGCATTAATTTACTAAGGATAATGGCCTCCAGCTCCATCCACAGTTCCTGCAAAAGACATGATCTCACTCTTTTTTAGGGCTACATAATATTCTATGGTATATATGTACCATTTCTTTATCCACTCTATCATTGACAGGCATTTAGGTTGATTCCATGTCTTTGCTATTGTGAATAGTGCTGCAGTGACATACATGTGCATGTATCTTTATAATAGAATGATTTATATTCCTTTGGGTATATACCCAGTAATGGAATTGCTGGGTCCATGGTATTTCTCTCTTTAGGTCTTTGAGGAAACATCACACTGTCTTCCACAATGGTTGAATTAATTTATACTCCCACCAACAGTGTGTAATTGTTCCTTTTTCTCCACAACTCTCCAGCACCTGTTACTTTTTGACTTTTTAATAGCAGCCATTCTGACTGGTGTGAGGTGGTATCTCATTGTGGTTTTGATTTGCATTTCTCTATTGATCAGTGATGTTGAGCTTTTTTTGCATGTGCTTGTTGGCCACACGTATGTCTTCTTTTGAAAAGCATCTGTTCATATCCTTTGCCCACTTTTAACGGGGTTGTTTTAAAAACAAATAAATATTCTTTAAAAACACTGTTGTCATAATGGTGACCATTTCTTGAGCACCTTTATGTGTCAGGCATGTTACGTAGATGTTTTCCTAATCCTCATAACATCAAAAGGTAGGTATTCTCTCTACTTCATAAACAAGGACACTGAGACTTAAGGAGGTTAAATAACTACTCCCTTAGGCAGGATGCAGTGGAGCTTGGCAGAGCCTGGCATGTGAGACACTAAATCTGCCTTTTCAGCTATGTTACCTCCCAATAGCTGGTTGGGTGACTAAGATGTCAAAACCTTAAAAAAGAAAAGATGCTGGCATTTTTTACTTACTTGAGGAAAAATTAATAACTCATGACAGAACCATTTTCCTACCTGTAAACTAGTTTCACAGATGACAGTATATTCAATTTCACACTTAAGCAGACAGTTTAGCTCTCCAATTATGTCCCCAGCAGTACAGAACTCTGTAAACATGTCACTGGACTTTCTATCAGGCCTTTGGCTACTCTCTATTCCAAAGGTAGGAGATAAACTATGCAACTGCAAAGGGAAAAAAGTGTGCAAAGGGAAAGAAAAAATTAAAATTTTGATCAAATCATAGGAGCTCCCACTATTTCTTACAACTTTCCAATGGAAGACAAAGATCTCCTGTCAGGTGTGAAAGAAGAATTAGGCTTAGGGAAAAAAATCATGATTTCTTTCACATTTCAACTCCCAAGGCAAGGATTTTTTTTCTCATCTTTAGTTTTACAGATGACCCCTATTTACAACTTTCTATTTATACCTGTCTTATATAAAAATCCCACCAGGGCTGGGCACAGTGGTTCACGCCTGTAATCCCAGCACTTTGAGAGGCCAAGGCAGGTGGATCACAAGATCAAGAGTTCGGGACCAGCCTGGCCAACGTGGCAAAACCCTGTCTCTACTAAAAAAAAAAAATACAAAAATTAGCCGGGCATAGTGGCGTGTGCTTGTAGTTCCAGCTACTCAGGAGACTGAGGCAGGAGGATTGTTTGAACCCAGGAGGCAGAGGTTGCAGTGAGCCAAGATCATGCCACTGCGCTCCAGCCTGGGTGACAGAGTGAGACTCCATCTCAAAGAAAAAAAAATATCCCACCAAAACTGGAAATTATAGTATGCAACTAATACAATCACTCATTGAGTCCATTAGATATTCTTACCACAATGGGTTAATGCATCACGTGGAAATAACTTTTGATTGCCTGGGCACATAAATCAAATATTATGAATTAATATGCCTCCAAACCAAGCCATGATGTTAATGAAAGCCTTGTCTCTTTTCAAAATGCTTAAGAAAAATTACCATGCAACATCAACAGGAAAAGGTTTTAGGAAGAACATAGGATGGTTGAGTTACTTCAAGAAAATAACTGGTAGGCATAACTGGAGAAAGCAGAGAGGTATCAGATTTTAGGGGGAAGCTGAAAGAATTGGGATTAGAAGGATTACAGAATTTTTCAGAAAATTTAGCTGTAAACATCAAAGAGGAAGGGTATTGTTTAAGACACAGGAAACAGGACACAAAAGGTCACTCTCTCCCAGCAATTAGCATTCAGACTTTTAAAAGCATTCATGCTTCCAGAGGAGTTTGATTTTTTTTTTTTTTTAATGGCTGTAATTTTGAATGCAATTCAAAGGATCTTTGAGCAATGAAGAATGCCTCTGCTTTTTGCAAACAAAGAAAAGATGACGACATTTGAGGTAGGCAGCGACTAATCTAGGGACTGCAGTGAAGGGACTTTGAAGTGGAATTGAGGTTGCTAATCAGCTGACCTTAAAAAGATGATTTATGGAGTTAAGGATACTAATCAGCTGACCGTAAAAAGATCTACAAAGTCCCTTCACAGCCGTTCCAGATTAGTGTTTGATTAAACAACAGACGGGAATATTGGGGGGACTGTAATCACATGAGCCCTTGCAAGTAGAAGGGAGTCCATCAGAGAGAGATGTGTGAAGGATTCCATATGTCTTTGCTTGCTCTGAGACGTGAGGACCTGCACGCAAAGATGAAAGAGAAGCTCTAGGAGCTCAGGGTGGGCTCCAGCTGACAGCCTTGAAGAAGCAGGGACTTCTGTTCAATAGCCATAAAGAATAACTAGATGTGCCAACAACCTCAAAGAGCCTGGAAACAGATTCTGCCCCTAGAGCTTCCAGAAGGTAATGCAGCCCTACTGACATCGTGATTTCAGCTTCTTGAGACCCAAGCAGTGAAATCAGCAGAACCCATTGGATTTCTGACCTACAGAACCATGAGATAATATATTTAAGCCACTAAATTTGTAGTAATTTGTTGTGGTATCAAAAGAGTACTAATATAACCTCTTCAGACCAAACCTCATTGGACTATAGTTTAATAAGGCTTAGCTAGTCCAGTCACTGCAGGACAATCCCCAAAGAAACATGTTACAGCGAGTTGCAGCTTTTAAGTATTGAACTTGCCACATTTCATAAATACTGGCAGCTGCGTGTTTTTCCTAGCATTCTAATGGGAGTATAGTATAATGGCTAAGCACATGGATACTGGAGATAGACTACATGAGTTCAAAGTAATCTTTGGCCTCTGAGTATGTGTAGTTGGGGCCAAGTGGATTATTTTTTTTCTGTGCATCAGGTTTCTCATGTAAAAAATAGGGTTGTTGGCCAGGTTCGGTGGCTCACACCTGTAATCCCAGCACTTTGGGAGGCCGAGGCAGGTGGCTCGCTTGAGGTCAGGAGTTCAACAACAGCCTAGTGAAACCCCATCTCTACTAAAAACACAAAAATTAGATGGGCCTGGTGGTGCGTGCCTATAATCCCAGCTACTTGGGAGGCTGAGGCAGGAGAATCTCTTGAACCCGAGGGGGAGATGTTGCAGTGAACTGAGATGGCCTCACTGCACTCCAGCCTGAGTGATAGAGTGAGACTGTCGCCCAGGCTGGAGTGCAGTGGCAGGATCTCAGATTCTCATGTCTCAGCCTCCCAAGTAGCTGGGATTATAGACATGTGCTACCATACCCGACTAATTTTTGTATTTTTAGTAGAGACAGGGTTTTGCCAAGACTAGGCTGGTCTTGGACTCCTGCCTCATGTGATCCACCCGCCTAGCCCTCTCAAAGTGGTGGGATTACAGTTGTGAGCCATCGTGACTGGCCCACATTGCCTTTCTCGACTACCTTTTAAAAAATCACAATTAATCTCTTCATATCTCCATCATCTCTAACATACTGTAAACTTATTTGTTTGGTTCATTGTCCCATCTCCTTTTATCCCTCTACTAGAAATTAGGCTCCAAGAAGGCAGGGATTTGTGTCTGTTTTGTCAATCCCATGCCTAGAATTAATAGTGCCTGCCACATGGTGGTAATGAAGCAAGTATTTTTTTGAATAAATGAATGAACGGAAGAATGAAAAGTGCTTAGAATAGTGCCAGAGAGTAAATAAGTGTTATATTGTGTCAGTATTCTATTTATTATAGTAGTTTATTTCCATGATATTTTAAGGTCTAATATACCCATTTCAAAACCAGAAAGCCGAATGTATTATTTTTCCCATAATAAGGATTTGTCATTTTATGACTATTATCTAGGATGATCTAGGAATTATTTGGTTCGCAAACTGGGGCTCACCCACGAATTCAGCTACTAAACTACTGTTATGCAGATACAAAGGATTCTTGTCCCCATCACTCTACTGAAATCGCTCTCTCTCTCTCTTTCTGTCTCTCTCTCTCTCTCTCTGGTCAACAAAAGCCTCCCATTGGACAGATTAAAAGTGGTATTTTTGATCCTCATCCTAATTCCTTTACGTGAGTAATTTAAGCCACGCCAAGTATTGATTTCCTTGTCTGAACATTCAGAAAAATCCTGCTTCCTCCCAGGATTGCTGCAAGAAATAAGTAAAGACTATGACAGCATTTTGTAGAATGGGAAGCACATTTCAGGTGTTGCATATTTATCTCTCAGCTGTCATGCTCAGAGTAGAAATGGTTTCATCACATTAAAAATTTAAACTTTTTCAGTATCTAAATTTATTCTTATTCTACAATTACATGTTTCAAAATATATTTTAAGTAAAAAAAAAAAAAAAAAAATCAATAGTCCCTTACAATTGCCATTCCTGAAATAATTAAGTAGATTCCTTGTGGCATTTCACCTGCTTTACAAATGATATCTCCGTAGTCAAAACAGGCAAGTTTGGCTCTTTCCTGGGTGGGAAAAAAGGAAAAGAAAAAGAGAGTCAACATATATATGTTATATATATATATATATATGATTTTATATATATATGTAATCATATATATATGATTTTAAAGCTAAAATAGCTTCCAAGTAGCATAAAACACAAACTATATTCTTGGTTTATTATTGAACTGTAACGTGCTAATATACCATATCAACTTCTAGAAATAAAGGAACAGGCAAACAAACTTTGACTTTGTGATTAGTACTCAGCATAGTAACTGATATAACTGTGGAATGAATATGCACATTAATGAATGAAAACTTTCTTTTCAGTCCCGTTTGGGACTTGGGTTATAATGGTAAGCTAAACAATTTCCCTGCCTTCAGAACAAACTTTTAGTTATGTTGGGTAGATATTTACAATCAAATGGGATAATTATGACAAAGAAGACAGGGACAGGGTGCTACGCAAAAAAAAAAAAAAAAAAAAAGTGCAGAAAAGCCACAGGATCCTATCTTGGTTGTTCAGTGAGGCCTTTACAGCAGACAGGACAGCTAAGCTGAGACTTGAAAGAGGAGGAGCAGATAGCTCGGATAACATGAGTTGAAGACCGCCAGGGCAGAAGATTCATACATGCAAAATCCAGAAGCAAACTGAACGTCTGCAGTTAGGGTAATAGCAAAGATTGTGTATGTCTCAGGCAGGGAGGGATGGAGACCAGGGTGGAGCCATCCACTAGGAATCAGCAGGTGCAGTACCTGCATCTACAATACTTTTAGACACTTATAACAATGTTTTAATGTCTTTTAGAATCAGGAGGAAAATTAGTTTTAGATAAAGAAAAATGTTTTAATATATAATACTAATATCTTCATTGTTATACTAACACAGTCATAAAGTCTAATTTTTCATAGTTTTGTGGAGGAAGAGGCCCACGAAGGCAGAAGTGCCCAGGGCCCCTGAGAGTCATGATGTTCTCTGAGCCCTCAGCAACTGCCCTGACTTCATGTGCTCTCTCCAGCACCGCTCCTGCCAGGGGCCTCCGTGCTGCTCCTGGAACACACCAGGCACACTTGGCCTCAGGGCCTCCTTGCACCCACTACTCCCTTTGCCTGGGGTGCTCTTCTCTAAGACACTACTTGGCTTGCTCCCTCCCTTCTTTCACATCTCTCTTCAAATGTCACCTTATTAGAGCAGCCTTCCATGGCCGCTCTGTATTACCTTTTCTCTCGTTATTTTTCTCTGGCACTTATAACCATCTGATAGGCTATATGTTTATGTGTTTGGTGTGTTTATTGTCCGTCTCCATCCACATAACATAAGCTTTATGAAAGTAGGGACTTCGGCCAGGCACGGCGGCTCACGCCTGTAATCCCAGCACTTTAGGAGGCCAAGGTGGGTGGATCACTTGAGGTCAGGAGTTCAAGACCAGCCTGGCCAACATGGTGATACCCCATCTCTACTGAAAATACAAAAATTAGCTGGGCGTGGTGGCACATGCCTGTAATCCCAGCTACTTGGGAGGCTGAAACAGGAGAATCACTTGAACCCAGGAGGCGGAGTTTGCAGTGAGTCGAGATTGCACCTGGGCAGCCGAGTGAGACTCTATCTCAAAAAAATAAATAAATAAAATTAAATTAAAATTAAAAAATGAAAGTAGGGACTTTATCTATTTTGTTTACTGCCATATCACCAAACCTAGAACAGTCCCTGACATGTAGAGGATATTCAATAGATATTTGTTGAAAGAGTCCAAAGTCCTGTTGCAACCCTCAGCTGACAGAGCATGAACTTGAACACACCTCAGTTCTCACCGTTCCCTATTATACTACGGCCAATCAGCTTTACTTTTACACTATCTGCCCGGTCTGTATAGTAACTTAAATTCGAGACCCTTGCTCTAAAAAATGTCTCCAAGAGCGTACATCGAGAAGTCCAGAACTCTACAACATAAAATAGAATGGGATTGGTAACAGTCAGACACATATAGCTACTCCCAAGCAGATAAGGCATTGTGAAAAACTATCTTTGCCCTTTAGGCTCAAAAAGAGATTTATTCCTCCTTTAGACTTTCCTGGGCCTCTGTGTTGGCTTTCCCTGAATTGGCCAGTATGTGACATGCTTTTCTGTTAATCTTTCATTAGGGAGTGGAAAAAATAGATAATTATCATCAAACCTGAGCCAGAATAGAAAAGAAAATCTTTACCTTGAAGAAGTCAATGAGAACATCTTTACCTTCCAGCCAAATGATGTTGTGAAGGTATTTGTCAGGAGTTGGGGGTGGGATTGCCTTTGGAAAGTTATTTAGTGCTTTTAATTTTTTAAGAAGTACCTAAAAACAAATAATCAAAATAATGGGGATCAAATCCTGTAACAGAAAATGGACAGTAGGCAAAAACTAAGGAAATCTAAATAAACTACTGTTAGGCAAGTATAACCTTGATGTTTGACTCACAGCTTCTCTCTTCCTATCTAAATTCCTCTAACCATTTTTGTCCCTAGTCTCCCCTTATTACTATTTTCACTGACTTACTAACTCGGATTGAACCTATCATCTTCATAATTCAATTGACACAGTGGATGGAGAAGCAGAAAAATCTAGTGAGTCTATAGGGTGAGCCAAAGGAAGATGCCATAGAGGGCAACCCTGTTAGGAAATGGAAAATCTAGAAAGTTTTTCCACATCTCTGTTCAAATCCCTTCCTTAGGCCTTGTCACATAGGCTGGCTATTGTGGGTTCTATAAAGTACTCTGTGTCCTTTTGATAAATCCCCCAACCATTTCTTTCCTAACTTAGTTCAAGTTGGTTTCTGTTACTTGCAATCAAGTAGTTTTGACAAATGGAGTGTACTGGCTAGCATTGGCATTCATCGTCCTTTGCATTATCAAAGGCTGAAGGTGATTATAGACTTACCACCTGTGGTTAAACACTTTTTTTCAATCTCCCTCCTTATTACACACTGCTAAAGTAACCATGAAGGCTGGGGTATTATGCAGACAGAATCAAGCAAAATTACCTTATTTATCTCAGTGCTGTCATGCTTATCAATAATGCCTCTTGAACAAAGGAAGGTGAGATTTTTTAGAGCTTTAGCAATCACATTCCGGATTGCCTGTTTAGTCTTCAAAGCAATGACAACATCACGACCTTCATGCTCTATGAGTCCTACAGCAAAGAAAATAAAATTCAGTAAGTGGCCTGTGCAATAACCACAATAGCTAATATTAGTATAATACTGTATAATTTCCGAAGCATTTACACAATATTCTTTTATTCTAGTTTCATGCAGAACTCGTGAGGTCAGCAGGACAAGAGTTATTTTCAACCTTATTTTACGGATGAGAACATTGGAAACTGTCTTCCCCCACCAGCTAAGAGAAAATCACTCTGTCTTATCCCCATGGCATCTCCTCTATATCTCTATTATGGAACTCATTACATTATCATGTTACTGTTTTTACTTCTCTGTCTCATCCTCCATATTGTATAATTTTTGTTGGTTAGATGAATACATGACAGAATGAAAGTATCCCTGGACTTTGGCTGGTGGGTATTTCTGAGATCAAGGCGCATATTCTTTCCCCTTTAGTAAACCTGAGCAGACATGAACTGGACTGTGAGTCAAGGCTAAAACTGCATCTGTTTCATCTTCGTATTCAACATTGGACACAATGCTTGCCATATCAAAGGTACACACTCTTTTTTTTTTTTTTAACTAAATGAATTGCCCACTAAAGTGAAAGGTAGCAATGATCAAAAGCATAGGTTTTAGTGTCAGATACACCTGGGCTAGAAACCTGGCTCACTACTTACTAGCCATAAGGCCTCAGGCAAATTAACCTCTCTAATAATAGTATTTGCCTCATAGAGTAATTATAAGGATTAAATGAAATAATGTACATAAAGAGTTAGCAGTTCTTGCCATGATAAGCATTCAGTCATCAGTTGCAGTAACCACATGGCAACAAGCACTGCCTTTTAGAGTAGTGAATTGAGAAAACTTTGTAATATTCCATACTGATCTAAAACATAATATAAAGCAGCTGTCCTAACCCCTAATCTTTAAAAGCACAGAAATAAAAATCTGTCAATATGTAAATGGCAACAATGGGTCATGGGTTTTCTGAGATAATGCCAAAAGATCCTAATCTATTGTCTCTAAACTTACACTTTCATTCATTAGACCACATTCTTTCCATTTTGATTTGGAAAGTGTAACCCCATATGGCATCTTACAATGTGGTCATGAATATGAAATGGTTTTACTTTATTTTATTTTCTGATAACTTCCATTTATTAAGGGCCTTCCGTATGCCAGGCCGTCTACCAGATGCGTTTGCACACACTGAGAGCCTGGCCCACAGCCCCACATGAGGAAAGCTGACCCAAAAAACTTGGCATAAAATCCTTGGGCTCCTGCTCTGTGCTTCAAGTAAAGTGGAATGACTGGAGATACTCAAGAAATGACATTCGTTGCAGGCCTACATTCCAGAGTATCTTTGCAAAAAACAAAACAATGAAACAAAAACATTTTGTCAAAGGTAACCTTTACGTGTCTTTTTCTTCTAACCTTGAGGACTCTGACCTTGCCACCTTAATACACTTTCTACACTCCTTTCATTCTTTCCTCTACACCCCCATAACAACTAACAGAACTCTGCTAACTTTTTCAATTATCTATTGATAACACTCATATACTCCACAAGATTCTGCACTGTTTAAGGGTCAGGATCTACCCATCTTTGCTTTCCCATACCTGGCCCATTAGCTGTGTTTAATAAATGCTTGTTGAATGCATAAATGAATGAGTAAGTAAATGAAAGCATGAATTGTTCTTCTTTTATTAAATTATAGGATAAGAAGGTATGACTTTAAGAACTCAGATACTTCAACTGCCTACCTAATTCTTTGACAGCATCCTGTTTGTTGGTTTCCAAAATTTCATATAGTTTCTGTAAGAAATTAAGACAAACACGTATTTCTTATTATTGATATAGTTTGTGTCAGAAATTAAGAAAAACATGCATTTCTTCTTATACTCCTGAGAAGTATATTTGTTATACCAAGTATAGTTCTGGCCTTCCTTTTATTTTTATTTTTTGAGACAGTCTTGTTTTGTTGCCCAGGTTGGAGTGCAGTGGTGCGATCTTGGCTCACTGCAACCTCCACTACCCGGGTTCAAGTTATTCTCATGCCTCAGCCTCCCAAGTAGCTGGGAATATAAGTGTGGGTGACCACACCCAGCTAATTTTTATATTTTTAATAGAGATGGAGTTTCTCCATGTTGGCTAGGCTGGTTCAAGGAACTCCTGACCTCAGATGATCTACCCACCTCGGCCTCCCAAAGTGCTGGGATTACAGGCATGAGCCACCACACCCAGCCTGGCTTTCTTTTTAAATTCAGAGAAAAGGAAGTATGGTAGAGGACATTTCACTTAGTTAACTTTAGAAAAGCTATTGGCTCAATTCTTCCCTCTGGGTCAATTCTGCTGCTTTGCCCATGCTCAGACGTCAATGAGTCTAGTATGGTCGATGAGTCTAGTACGGTCAGTAGCTTGCATAACTACTGTGCCTAATACTTATCAGAAAAGATCAGTATGTACTCCACTGTGCACCAAGGAGAATTCTCATAGGCAGCGCCTGATTTGGGAGTGAGCCAACTGAGCAGCTAGTTGGGAGGCCATCCTATCAGGAGCACAAAAAGAAGTAGAAAAATGAGAAAATACGATATTGATTTGTTCATATTTCTAACAAATAACTCCTTAGATAACTGAAGAAACCACTGCACTCCAGGGCTAAACAATCTCTGCTCAACCAATCACGCAACAGGTATTTGTTGGATGCCCACTATGTCCCAGGCACTTTTCCTCTTGAAGCTTACCCTCTAGCTTTGAGTCACTGGGGAGTTTGCTCTTGGCTACACCAACAGTCCTGAAATCACACAACTGACAGTTCTTCAGGGTTGTCAGGTACAGATGTCTGAAACTCTGCCCCAAATAATGCATGGCATAGTGCTCTTTATAGCGAACAACTGGTTTGTTATCTAAAGTTTAAGCAAAGTTAAGTTTTTGTGGGGATTTTTTGTTGGTTTTTGTTTTGGTTTAGAAAAAAATCACGTGTAACGAATCCCTCATTTTGAATATAAGAATAAGGTATATAATATTTATTAAATTATTTCTTCTTACTCGATAACATTGCATCGATATTGGGAAGGTGCCAAATTACTAGCCTGTCCACAACCAATTACCATCCTAGTCCAGCCCTGCTTGCATAGCTGCAAAGATAGCAGTTAGGCCCCCTTCACACCAAACTAGACTTACAGCAACCCTGTAAGACTGCTCTAGAACGCCTTTGCACAGAAGCACATGGGAACTGACTCCTGCCTATAGAGACAGCATCATCATGAAAGCCTGGGGATACATTTATTTTTCTTAAGGTGAGCTGCCACAGGCCAACTTCCAGAACCAAGTCAGTTTCAGAATCAACACCAGTTAGACATCTAAACATATCTCAAAAGGCCATTTACATCTTTACTGGTGCCCCTTTTAAAACGTCACAGGAGATTCACTTCACCTGTGACACGTCAAGGAAACTGCCCTCAGATGCGTAGAAGGCATCTTCTCCCAGCTCCTGAAAACACAGTCTTAACTCCCCCCACTGGCTCTTGTTTTTCTTCTCTTTTCCTCCTACTTCTGAAATCTTTTCTCCTATGAATAGCTCTGTGTTCTTTCTAATGCAGATCAGTCCAGGCTTTGAGTAGTTCTTTTAATTTTCTTCTCCATTCTTCAAAGTAAAGCAACAGGAGAGAATTCTGTTACACATTAATGTTCAATCCAATAAAGGTAGGTATCTTCACAGCCTCTTTTCCTCTTCTGATTTCAATAAGTAAAGAGCCTCTCTTGACTGAGGTAATGCAACCATCACCACAAAAATAGGCACCATAACCAGAAGACAATTCTCCAGGCCATCCATGGTTTTATGTATCCACACATACTCATTGTAGTAATCAGGATTTAAATCCATCTCTGGTTAAAAATCAAGAACGTCACTTGGGCTGAGAAAACACCTTTCAGCTGTTGATACTGCTCACCTTAGCCCCTCATTGACACATGTGAAAATGTAACCAAAATCACCAAACATTGGGGGCAAAAACAGAATGAAATATAGAAACCAAACACAACAAATAGGAGAATGAACCCCAAGGAAGCAGAAGTAACACAGGAAGCAAAAAATCTTTTAAGATGAAAAGAAGATTCTAGGTAATGTTATATTAATTCTTTTAAAGCAAACAGTTGTTACAAAAAGGAAGCAACTACAGTTTTTGGAGATCAAAAAGTAATTGTCAAAAAAGTTTAAAAAGTTTAATAGATGGGTTAAACAGAAGAATGAACACAACTAGAAATTTAAAAATTTGTAAACTGGAAAATCAACTGAAAGATTCTCATTGCAAAGAGCAGAGCTGACAGTTATGAGTGAAAAATAAGGAAGTTTTGTTATCTAAGGAATGAGAGTCTCCTTTACATTATCAGGCCCAAAGAAGCATGAGAATGAGACAGCAGTCACGTTCCACTTTCCCTACTCTTTGCAAGTGGCTGGTAGTAGACAGACTGGTGTGAGGGAGCCTGGTTAGGAGCGGATTCACTCCACCTCTAGGCTCCCATCTAGTACTTACCGCGTAGTGGCTGGAAATGAAGAGGATCTTAAATGACAAAAAATAAATACTTCTACTCACCCACCCCACAGTACCAGGATTTCAAGTTTTCACTGTCAAATCTTTGTTCTCTTTTCCTCTATTCCTCTCTTCGTAAGGCTTACCCTTTCTTTGAAGCCTTATTCAAGTCTCAAATCCTGCCTAATGCCTTTGCAGGTGCCCTGTCTTTTAGAGAGTGTTACAGAGACATACTAGATCTCTTCTCTATACTCTGCACTCAGAAAAGAGATAGTGTATTTTCTGCTATGAAGATAATAAATGAGTTTGATGATAACTACTGAAATATAATGATCAGAGACTTTTCTCTGCAGCACCTCGTATGATATAATAAACAACTGAATCCATTTCAACTGTTGGAATTTGTCTGTTTGGTCAAACATATATAGAACCAGTCTTAAAAGAAGTGAATATACCTAAGGTGTTTTTCTCCCCAAATGACCAGTGCTTGTTTCTCACCTGATATATTGATTCATGGACAGATATTTGTTTTATTAGAAGTTTGGCATCTTCTTGACTTTTGATATAGCCTTTTGTAATACTATACATCAAGCTGAGGCGCTTTTTGATCTGCACATCTGCAATATTTACCAGTATTGGTACTATTATCTGGAATAATGAGAAGAAGAAAAAAAACCTGTACATTTTATGAGGAAAAGCACCCTGTGAGGCAGAAATTCATAGCGTCATCTCCAGACCAGCAACAGCAGAGCCCACAAACTTGTTAGGAATGCAGATTCTCAGGTCCCACTGGAGACCTGCGGAATCAGACACTCGGGTGGGGCCCAGTAGTCGGTGTCTTAGCAAGTCTTCCAGGTGATTCTGTGCCTACAAAAGTCAAGACCCATTCTCTAAAGAAGGCGAAGCTTAGTGAATAATTGACTCTTGCTTTAGGGGAAAGTCTCTAGCACTGCCTTTTCCCTCATTCTCTGTAGCCCCAGATTTCAGAAAACCCCTAACCATGTCTCCTAACCTAGGTCATAGTTACTCACTGAACAAATCATCTCTCTGTGCCTCAGTTTCTTTACTTGCAAAATAGGAAACTTAAGGTATCTAAGATCCTGCTTAGTTCTATATTTCTCCAATCATAAGCTAAGGCAGGCTAGTGTCATGACTTAAGAGAATGGGATTTTAAATATACACCTCTCTAAATTCAAATGCAAGCTCTCCTATTTACCAGCTCTGTGACCTTGAGCAAGTTATTTACTGACTTTGAGGACTCAGTTTCCTCATGTGTAAAATGAGGAAATAATATCTAAGTACCAGAATTCCAATAGAGCTGCTCCTCAAAATCCACGTAGTCACTCACACAGACAGGGGGCTTCCCACAGGGTTAAAGTCACGTCAGAGCACAGGGGCAGATGGTGAGGGACTGGGTAACAAGGGAAGAAAAAAAAGTGAACTGGGAGATGGCATTATAGTGAAGGAGTTACAAGAGCAGAGAAGGGAATTTTTTTTAAGCTGCTATTTTGCCTTTGAAACTTTGGGCAAAGGGAGAGATGTTTAAAGAAGATATTTTCAAAGTTACACTCTGCAGTGTACTGACACTCTTTGAGCTGTCTTTTAGGGCACCTAAAGATCACCAATATTCTTTCAAGTTTTCCAATGCACGTTTGTTTCTTTTGAAAGCCACATTATGCTGAGACTGGCTATGAGCCACCTAACTTCACAGAGTGGTGAAATCTACCTCACAGAGCTATTCCATTAATTAAACTAGATAATTTATGTAAAGTGCTTTACACAGGTCCTGGAAAATAGTGAGTGTTCAATTAAAAACCATGATAATACACTTCACTGAGATTTGTCAGAGCATGCTAGACAGAAGGGATGACTGGTTCGGAGCATTGCTGCCCACACTCTAAACAGATTTGGTTTATGTAAAGTCCCTAATAGGCAAAAAGAGTCAGGCTGGTGGGATCAGGGGAAAGCAAAAGGAAGCAGCAGATAAGCTGCAAGCCTGCCTTTGTTCACGGACCAGGTCGCATTGCCCTCCTGCACAAATAACTCAAAATCTTCTTGTGCCCAACCACCACCAGACTCCTGCAAGTTAGTTCACTGCAACCGTGGCCTTAACCGCACAAAGCCCTTTTCAACAGACAGCATAAACACTATCCTATAAAATCTCCAGCAAGCCTTTGTTTCTTCGCAGTTGCCTTCTTTCTTGCAGGCTGCCCATTGTTTCCCTGGCAATGTATTTTTCTACTGTCTCTAATAAATAAATATGCCTTTCTTTATCTACAACGGTCTTGGTAAATTCTTTTACTGCCACGCCGCCAGCCCAGATAGCTGTCGCTCCCCTGTGACAGTTTCCACAATAATACACTTTTAAATCTTTGTTTCATTTTAAATACTCTTCACAGAGTATTACTTCTAAAATAATTATTTTACATTTACCCGCATACGATCTCTATATAAATACTGATTACCTAAAGAAACTTCTACCTTTGATTTTAAGGCTTTGCCTCACACAACATACCCTGATTTCTAGCGTAGTGTACCTGATGGTGGAGTTACACCTTACATGAGCGCTTTGCTTCAAACTCAGCTCATAAGGCTAAAAGCACATCGAATCAAAATTACCCTTTAAACCAGGTACAGTAACTCTGAATAGTAATTCTTATGAACACTAAAGTTTGGTTACACCAATGTAGAATAAATCAAGGAACAAAAGAGAAAATCTGTAAGCACAAGCTGGATAGTCAAACAATTCTGTCTTAAAGATAACTATTATACGTTGTGGAGAATGGAGACTAGGTGGGGGAGTCTCATGTGTGCATTTTACCATCAGGGTTTATAGCAATTTTTTTTAATGTTAAGTCTCTGTATATAACTTCAATAAATACTAACATGATGGATTTGCCTGATGTAATAAGAATTAAACAACAACAAACATGGCATGGCAAGTGAAATCATTTAAAGCCCTGAAGTTAAAAGTTTATGTAATGCAACTCCATTGGAAAGAGAGAAAAGAGGTTTAAGATTTGAAACTGAAAGTATAAAAATCTGCCTTCAGTATCAAAACCAGAGTCATGGAATGAAGGCATAGTAATTGTTAAGGCAACTGAAGGCCACGGTAAAATTAAACTCCATAGGTAGTATGCTATGTGACTGTGGAGCTATGGAGGAAATATTTTTGCTTCTGTAGAGTTTGGGAGGCATGAACAAATTTTACTGAAACTTAAAGAACTTGCCTTTGGGTTACCCTGCTTCTAGTGACACCAAGATTTTCATTCATTCACTCAACACATATTTACTAGCGTTTACTCTATGCCAGGCACTGTTCTGGAGGCAGAGGTTACATCAATGACCAAAACAGGCCGAGTATGGTGGCTCATGCCTGTAATCCCAGCACTTTGGGAGGCTGAAACAGGAGGATTGCTGGAGCCCAGGAGCTTGACACCAGCCTGGGCAATACAGTGAGATCCCATCTCTATTCAAAAATGTAAAAAGAAAGACCAAAACAAAGATCTCTACCTCATGGAGAGTACGTACCATATACAGTAAATAGCTGATAAGTACTATGGGGCAAAAATTAAAGTTGAGCAGGTAGAAGAGAATCAGGAGGATGAGGTAGAAATTGAGGGTGTGAAGGGTGGGTTGCCAGTTGACATAGGCTGGTCAGGAGAGGCATCTGTGACAAGGTGAGATTTGAGCAATGGCTTGAAGGTGATGAGAAAGGGAACCATGCAGATACCTATTGAGAGGGTGTTCCAGAAGAGACAACTCCTGCTCTCATTTCTTTCAAAACAATGAGGTTTTTTACTCACCTAACACAATGTAAAAAAAGAATTTAAAATTTTTATTTTATTATTTATTATTATTTTTTGAGACAGGGTCTGGCTTTGTCACCAGAGCCATCATTGCACTCTGTCTGACTGGAGTGCAATGGCACAGTCTCAGCTCACTGCAGCCTCAACCTCCTGGGCTCAAGCGATCCTCCCACCTCAGCCTCCCAAGTAGCTGGGACCACAGGTGCACACCATCATGCCTAGTTAATTTCTTAATTTTTTCTAGTGATGGGGTCTTGCTATGTTGCCCAGTTTGTCTCAAACTTCTGGACTCAAGCAATCCACCCACCTAGGCCTCCCAAAGTGCTGGGATTATAGGTGCAAGCTACAACTCCTGGCAAATCTTAATATTTTAAAATGTGAAATCTTACCTTGAAGAGAGGAAGAAATCTAATTATTCTTAAATATCCCATTATTACTGTAAGCTGAATAAGAGCCAAGTTGTGTCGTCTCAATTTCACAAAGTATACACAAAAGATATCAATGATTCCAACAACCAGGATAAAAAATTCCAAAGTATTCCAATATTGTCGAAAATATTTCCTTTTCAAAATTATTATCTGTATATAAAACAAATGTATAGGTGTCATTTCATAGCACCTATACAGTAATGTTGGGGGGAAGGAATCTATAAAATTAACAATGAAGTTCTTAACTACAAATGAGTTATATTCAAAAAGTTGAGCTTTAAGTTATTCATCTGGAATCCCCCCAAAAATTCTTTTAACTCTTCACCATTTATAATTTGGTTAAAAATATATACTCTATAACAAAGCTGGAATGCCAAAAACAAGCAATAAAAATAGCAACAAACAGATTCATTGCAATACTATTAATAATAAAGTATGAAAGAGTAATGCTCAGAAATCACCTTACACATTTATACTAATAATTAACTCACATTTTATGACAAGGACCTAGCAAACCAATTCTTATTCACTTATTTATTTCTTGCATCATTACACAAAATATTTGAGGGAAACATCCATGTCTGGATTTTCAATTATCCTTTACCTGATACTTGAGAATCTCTCTACTTTTATGATACTTAACTGATGTTCAATACTATGACTCTTACACTAATTTCACTATTAAACTCGGAAAATTCAAAAACGTTACTAAAATTTCAGGATCTCATCAACTATCATAGCAAATGGTTCTTGGTATCAAGTCACTTCAATAATACGACAAAATAGATTCAAAATACCTGAATTGCTCTTTTTATAGATTCTATTTCTATTTTAAACAGTACCTTCAATGTTGATTCTAATACATATAAAAACATAAAATAGTAGTTTATTGATATCAGTGCTGACACATGTAAATCTCTTGCCATTGGCCACAGATGTGTCATCATAGGATAAATATATATCAAATTTATAATCTGTCCTGTATATTCAAATTCTTCAGAAAATACTATGTGAAATATAAAAGTCAGAAATGCGTTACTCCTGAAAAGAGATCAAATAAAATGTTAGATCACTTAAAAGTATAATTAAGCAGCTGAAGTTCAACATTTGTATAAATAAATAATTAAAATTAATTTGAAGACTATACATAATATAAAATAAAGGAAACAAAACTCAAAAGCATACTTTCTATACATAAAAATCATAATGAAGAAAGGTAAAAAATATGATTTTTAAAAATCCATATCAGGGATGGGAAGCATTTTTAAAACTCAAGGCTACAGTACCTTGGAAACAATGCAAAGATTCATAAATAAAAGCAAAAAATAAATAAATTTAGAGGAAAACAAATCACACATTGGATTGTTTAAAATCAAGAATGGGAAAAACATTATATTAAATAATTACTATGACATGTATTTATTAAGACTTTTCATTCCATCTAAAGTAGAGCATGACAAAAAGAAATTCTCTGGATATATGTCAAGGTCCTACACCTTTGATTTTTTGTATATCTCTTTAAACTTATTAAATGGAAAAAAGTTTAAAAAATTACTAGAATTTCTTATAAAAAGTTAATGCTCACTTAAAATTTAGCAGCATTAACACCCTTGGTATATTCTTGTTTTGACATGTTCTATCGGTAGAATAATTATGTCTCTCTGCTCTAAAAAGTATGTAAGCTCACAATTTATAAAACTAAGTAAAATATCTACCCCAGTTAAGTAAAATCTGTGTTTTGTGATATTTTGGAAAATTGGTTACAGGTATTATTAAGCGCATGTTGTGTTTTTCCTAATTATAGATCAAAAGAATCACGCAATAGAACAGATGAAATTAAACAGAGCTAGATCTAGTCTATAAAGTTAGCTATTTCTCATCCCTGCTCTATGTTATATCCAGAAGAATATTAAGCAGCCCACAACACACTATAACCCTCAGACACAGCAATTAAAACTTGAAGGATCCAAATGTGACCATCCTCTTTCCCTTCCTGACTACTCTCTAATAGAGATGTCATTGAAGCTGCTAAAACAGAATGGAAGAAGAGAAGCAAGCACCACTCAATTAGTGAAAATAAACCGTAATATAGTTTTTCTTAAGGAAAATTGAGATAAGCTATTCTGACAATGTAGAAATGGTAGTATTTTCAAGTATGTTTCTATTAAAGGTTCACAATACTTACTCAGGTGGAATAAAATGTATCTTTTCTTTACGATAGTCCAAGAAAGTTAAAACAGTTTTAAACTTCATAAGCCAACTTCTAGTTCTCATGTAAGTTGAAACATCATAAATACTCATGAATCTAACAGAGAAAAATGTACATATGTGTTATAATAAAAAGCAAGTGATATACTTTGGGTTAATATAAAAGGGGAAGGTGTACTAAGCATACATTTAATATGGACCACCAAATAAGCTCAGTTGCATGCCTCTGCATCCATCTACCTATCCATCCATGGTCATGGTACAGGAGTAGTTTTAGCATGAGACCCCTGCTGCCTCTGTTCCTGACCAGAGGTTGAACGTAAGTAAAGCTTCTCTAGACCATTTCTTTGGAGTTTGGAATCAAGCTTTCCTTTGTCATGTTGGTCTGGCCCAACCCTCTCCAAGGCCCTGAGGGCTCTAACTTTCCTAAACTTTATTCCAGTGACTGGTAACGATCTTCCAAATAGATTACCTGGCTGCTGAAATGTTATCTATCACCTAGCCAGGATCTCCTATTATTATTGCCCCACAGCTTTGTGTTAGATCATCTATTATCTAATATTTGCCAGGACTGTAACCAGATATTGTTATATCTCTAAGATACTGAGCTTTTCCCACCAGACTTAATTGCATTTGTCAGCACCAGCAGTTGGGTCAATTCTTCCAGAGCCTGCTCCACCCCAGGGAGCAGTCTAATGGCAGCCTCCAGGCTTCTGAACCTCCTCTGTCTGGTAATTTAAAGTGAAGATAATATAAAGGCAAAATAATTATAATAGTAATTCAAGTTATATAAGTTCCCTTTCATGGATTCCCTGGTGTCTTATCTAATTACATGATAGTCCAATCTTTCTCAGACTCCCCTAATGTCACCAAGGTTATAAAACTTCAGGGAAAAAAAAAATAAACAAAATAAAAAGTAGATGGATAGATGGATGGAAGGACAGACAGATGAACAGACAGAAGATGGATAGATATAGATACGTGAAATAATAGATTGATCAATCTGGACATTTAATTCTCATTTTATTCATTCTTCATCATATAGCCATTCAATTTTGGAATATCAATTAAAGAAGTGTTATACTTACTTTCCTTGGGTGGAGTAATAGCATTTTGCCGCACCAATTAATATCCGGGCTGCCTCTATTTCAAGAATTCCATTGTTACGCTGTTTTTCAAAGCTACTCTAAACATACATTAAATGAAGAAAACAAAAGATTAAGACATAAATGGAATGTATTCTTCTTAACCCTTACATAGCCCTCACTATTATTACTGAACTCAATATATCAAAATATGCTATTACAAAAAATTATATAGTAGGAAATAAATTTCATTCAATGCAAATGTTTACAGAATACTCATTTTTATAAAGTACAGTCCTGAATGTTACAAGAGATAAAAAGGGTCTTAGCTTTCTAGAGACTCAAAATGTATACCACTCAGCCAGGCATGGTGGCTCACTTTGGGAGGTCGAGGCAGGGGGATCACTTGAGTCCAGGAGTTCAAGACCAGTCTGGGCAATATGGTGAAACCCCCCATCTCTACTAAAAATACAAAATTAGCCAGGCATGGTGGCGCATGCCTGTAATCCCACCTACTCAGGAGGCTACGGCAGGAGAATCACTTGAACCCAGGAGGCAGAGGTTGCGGTGAGCCGAGATCACGCCATTGCACTCCAGCCTGGGCAACAGAGTGACACTCCATTTCAAAAAAAAAAAAATATATATATATATACACACACACACACACACACATATATACACAACTCAAAGAGTTTACTTCAGTAATATAAATAGCATCAGTAGCATCATCTTTTTATAGCAGAATAGAGCGTGCAAAATATTAATTCTAAGTGTAACTAATCATTTCAGTCCCACATGGAACCATCAAAAGAAAAATATAGGCTGTATTATTGTGTCAATCCTCCCCCTAAAATAGCAGAAAAATTATAGCTTCTACATGACACTGGCATTACATTCAGAGGTTAGCATTACCTCCTGGAACTGATGCCTACATTTCCTCACATACTGACCATATACTTCGCCTATCCATTGTTTAGAAACGTTGGCTCCAAGCGCTACTGCATTTAACATATTTTCTCAAGTCTTAAAATTCGAGGGATGATAGTCATTTCAGGAAAGGAGAGAATTCGCGCCATTTATATCTCAAGACAATTCTCATTCACTCATTAGCTCCTTTTCCAGAAGATAGAAAAATGAACCACCAGTAACAGCTTTGATAAAGGATATGCAAATTCTGAAGCTGCCTTCCAAAGGGTATGGGGCAATGGCCAGGCGCTCTCTACTCTGAGGGTTACCAGAGCACTTAGCGGATTTCTCCAAATTGCAAGCCTCCGTGATGGCCCTGGTAGGATGTCCACTGTGAGAAAAGTATGTCCCAGAAGCTCAGTCCTGAGGCCTACCTCTAGTATTTACACTTGTAGTGTTTCCAGGCATGCCCATCAAGAAGTAGGCCTGGATCAAGAAAATTATGATTTACTAATATGATGGATTGTTTATTTATTCATTCATCCTTTGAACAAATGTTTATTAAATGCCTACTCTGTTCCAAGCCCCGTTTTAGGGCAATGAAGGTATAATCCAAGGCTTTAAGGGGTTTACAATCCAGTGGGGCAGGGGAAAAGTTAGATGCATATATGATAAAGCAAGAAATTAAGGGGATAACATTCAGCACAGGGTGTTAATCAAACTTGATGTGGAGATGGGATCAGAGAGAGTTTCTTGGAGGAGATGATACCTCAATTGAGTTTTAAGGAGAAGTACAATTATCCAGATGAAGAACGGTGGTGGGGCGAGCAGAGTGAAGAAAGAGGTGGGCACAGGGTGGCATCTCTGGTGCACGTACAGAGGTGAAAAACAGTATGCTGCGTGCGGTAAAAGACAAGTTGTGGGGCACAGCATCAGTCAGAGAAACAGAGGCCAGATTTTAAAATATCTTGTATATTGCACTTTGACTTAATTTCATAGGTAAACTTTTCTTGGAATGTGATATACTCATTCTGTGAGATACTCCTTCAGTCCCAATGCCTGAAAAACTATGCAGGGCAGGGGAAAGGGTAAGGAAATGTTGCACTCAATAGTCCCTCTTGGAGAAGCTCAATGTATATTAGCATATTAAAAATTCTGAGAAGTTCTACAAGAAGTTCTAAAAGAAACCAATTTAACTTTATTTAAGCCACCATTTCCCAAAGTAATTTGAGCATGGAAACTTCATTTTTCATGCTGTTTCTATTAACATCCCATGGAATAAGTGTTCTTTGGAACTCACAATGGAAAATGTAGGCACTGAGGAGTCATTTAGGGTTTTAAGCAGGAAGGAGGTATAGTCACATGTCTTTTAGTAAGTCACTGTAACTTGAGAATGGAAATATTGGAGGCAAGTGGACCAGTTGAAGGTTACCGTCTGGACAAGAGATTATGATAGCCTAAATTAACATTCATGAGGACAGAAAGGGGTGTATTTGACAAATATTTAGAAGGTAAGATTGATAGAGCTTGGAGAAGGGTAGAGGAAGAGGACTGACTCCAGCAACCAATGGTCTAATTCACTAACACTTGGAATATAACAGTAGGCTTGGGATGAGTTCAATATGGATTTGAGGTAGAGTGAAAGGAGAAGCTGTCTAGCCACCACTGGATTCATGAGTCTAAAGAGTTGGTGTTGAAAGGTGTGGAAGGAAGATTATAGATTTGTAGAGCATCTATGCATAGTGTTAAAATCATGAGCCTAGCTGGGAATAAAGAAGGAGAGACTATAAAGTAAGAACAATGGACAGAGTTAATTGTCCTGAGGTGCACCAACATTAAAGGGTTAAAAAGAGTTCATAGAGGAGACTGAAAAGGAAAGGGGTAACAAACACAGGAAGAACGCCAGAGTAGAAGGTACTGTTAGGAAAGCTATTCAAAAATAGCATGAAGCAAGTCCTTCCATGGGACTGTTGGTTTTAAAAAGTAAATGTGGTAGGTCATTATAACAATGACTGCAGTGTGTCATGCCTCCCTGTGTCCATGCCCACTTTGCAACTGGCATCACTGTTTCCCCATTAAGAGGTGTAATCTACTTTTCTACTCATTGACTCTGGGCGGGCTTTGTGATTTGCTTTAACTAATAAAACGGGGGTAAAAATGACATTGTTCAGGCTCCAGAGCCTGGAACTTAAGAGGCTTTGTGGCTTTCCCTCTCACCCTGTTGAATCCCAGAGACCATGCTGTGAAGAAGCCCAGTCCAGCCAACTATAGAGAATAGGCCATAGAGGGGAGAAACAAAGCACCTTGGGAGACAATTAGCATCAGCTGCCAAACCCTCCGACCATAGCCGATCTAGGAAATGACCACAGGCATATGAGTGATCCAAAATGAGACCAAGAGTAGAATCACCCGGATTGCCAACACACAGAACCTTGAGAAATAATAAATCATTGTTTTAAGCCACCAAGTTCAGGGTTGGTTGGTTAAACAGCAGAAGCTGACTAAAACAGGAAAAATCAGTATCAAGTGTGGAGAACCTCCAGAAATTAAAACACACTGCGTTAGCTTTGGAAATGGGTGGTGGGCAGAGGTAGGGGGGCAGTGAGAAGACTGTTAGTGGAAGCTGGAGAAGCAGTGGGGAAACTACAGCAGGAGACTGGAGGGAGGCAGCCATGCTACCAAAAGGCAGTACCACTGACCAGGCTGTCACCTGAGGCAACGTGGAAGACAGAAAATGTACCTCATGAATCTGCTAAGAAGATTTCTAGATTTCTAATATTCCAGGAATATTAAAAGTACTGCCTTTTTTAGCTTCATATAACAAGATAGAGAAAGACAGAAACTGGGATAAAACAAAGAGAAATAGTTCAGTCTTAAAGCAGAACTTAGAGAAAATATAGAAGCCATGATTTGCCAAGTTGGAAACTAAACGTGTTTCTCATCTGTGGTTTCTCCAGCTGGCAAAGATCTAAAAGTAAAGACCAAAACATGCCAAATTGTAAAGAGCATCACTGCTGAGAAGAAACTGCGTCAACTAACGGGCAAAATAACTGGCTAACATCATAATGACAGGATCAAATTCACATATAACAATATTAACCTTAAAAGTAAGTGGGCTAAATGTCCCAATTAAAAGACACAGAATGGCAAATTGGATAAAGAGTCACAAGACTCAATGGTGTGCTATATTCAGGAGACCCATCTCATGTGCAGAGACACACATACACTCAAAATAAAGGGATGGAGGAAGATCTACCAAGCAAATGGAAAGCAAAAAAAAAAAAAAAAAAAAAAAAAAGGAAAAGAAAAAGCAGGGGTTGCAATACTAGTCCCTGATAAAACAGACTTTAAACCAACAAAGATCAAAAGAGACAAAGAAGGCCATTACATAATGGTAAAGGGATCAATTCAACAAGAAGAGCTAACTATCCTAAATATATATGCACCCAATACAGGAGCACCAGATTCATAAAGCAAGTCCTCGGAGACCTACAAAGAGACTTAGAATCCCACACAATAATAATGGGAGACTTTAACACTCCACTGTCAATATTAGACAGATCAACAAGACAGATGGTTAACAAGGATATCCAGGACTTGAACTCAGTTCTGTACCAAGCGGATCTAATAGACATCTACAGAACTCTCCACCCCAAATCAACAGAATATACATTCTTCATAGCACCACATCACACTTATTCCAAAATTGACCACACAGTTGAAAGTAAAGCACTCCTCAGCAAATGTAAAAGAACAGAAATCACAACAAACTGTCTCTCAGACCACAGTGCAATCAAATTAGAACTCAGGATTAAGAAACTCACTCAAAACTGCACAACTACATAGAAACTGAATAACCAGCTCCTGAATGTCTACTGGGTAAATTTTTAAAATGAAAGCAGAAATAAATATGTTCTTTGAAACCAATGAGAACAAAGACACAACATACCAGAACCTCTGGGACACATTTAAAGCAGTGTGTAGAGGAAAATTTATAGCACTAAATGCCCACAAGAGAAAGCAGGAAAGATCTAAAATCAACACCCTAACATCACGATTAAAAGAAATAGAGAAACAAGAGCAAACACATTCAAAAGCTAGCAGAAAGCAAGAAATAACTAAGGTCAGAGCAGAACTGAAGGAGATAGAGACACAAAAAACCTTCAAAAAATCAATGAATCCAGGAGCTGGTTTTTTTAAAAGATCAACAAAATCGATAGACCGCTAGCAAGACTAATAAAGAAGAAAAAAGAGAAGAATCAAATAGTCACAAAAAAAGTGATAAAGGTGATATCAGCACCGATCCCACAGAAATACAAACTACCATCAGAGAATACTATAAACACCCCTACGCAAATAAACTAGAAAATTTAGAAGAAATGGATAAATTCCTGGACACCTACACCCTCCCAAGACTAAACCAAAAAGAAGTTGAATTGCTGAATAGACCAATAACAGGATCTGACATTCAGGCAATAATTAATAGCCTACCAACCAAAAAAAGTCCAACACCAGATTCATAGTCGAATTCTACCAGAGGTACAAAGAGCAGCTGGTAACATTCCTTCTGAAACTATTCCAATCAATGGAAAAAGAGAGAATCCTCCCTAATTCATTTTATGAGGCCAGCATCATCCTGATACCAACCTGGCAGAGACACAAGAAAAAAAGAGAATTTTAGACCAATATCCCTGATGAACATCGAAGCAAAAATCCTCAATAAAATACTGGCAAACTGAATCCAGCAGCACATCAAAAAGTTTATCCACCAAGATCAAAGTGGCTTCATCCCTGGAATGCAAGCCTGGTTCAACATACGCAAATCAATAAATGTAATCCATCACATAAACAGAACCAAAGACAAAAACCACATGATTATCTCAATAGATGCAGAAAAGACCCTCAACAAAATTCAACAGCCCTACATGCTAAAAACTCTCAAAAAATGAGGTATTGATGGAATGTATCTCAAAATAATAAAAGCTATTCATGACAAACCCACAGCCAGTATCATACTCAATGGGAAAAACTGGAAGCATTCCCTTTGAAAACTGGCACAAGACAGGGATCCCCTCTCTCACCACTCCTATTCAACATAGTGTTGGAAGTTCTGGCCAGGGCAATCAGGCAAGAGAAAGAAATAAAGGGTATTTGATTAGGAAAAGAGGAAGTCAAATTGTCCCTGTTTGCAGATAACATGATTGCATAGTTAGAAAACCCCATTGTCTCAGCCCAAAATCTCCTTAAGCTGATAAGCAACTTCAGCAAAGTCTCAGGATACAAAATCAATGTGCAAAAATCACAAGCATTCCTATACACCAATAACAGAGAAACAGAGAGTCAAATCATGAGTGAACTCTCATTTACAATTGCTACCAAGAGAATAAAATACCTAGGAATCCAATTTACAAGCGATGTGAAGGACCTCTTCAAGGAGAACTACAAACCACTGCTCAACGAAATAAAAGAAGACACAAACAAATGGAAGAACATTCCATGCTCATGGATAGGAAGAATAAATATCGTGAAAATTGCCATACTACCCAAGGTAATTTATAGATTCAATGACATCCCCATCAAGGTACCAATGACTTTCTTCACAGAATTGGAAAAAACTACTTTAAAGTTCATATGGAACCAAAAAAGAGCCCACATTGCCAAGACAATCCTAAGCAAAATGAACAAAGCTGGAAGCATCACACTACCTAACTTCAAACTATACTACAAGGCTACAGTAACCAAAACAGCATGGTACTGGTACCAAAACAGAGGAATAGGCCAATGGAACAGAACAGAACCCTCAGAAATAACACCACACATCTACAACCATCTGATCTTTGACAAACCTGACAAAAACAAGAAATAGGGAAAGGATTCCCTATTTAATAAATGGTGCTGGGGAAACTGGCTAGCCCTATGTAGAAAGCTGAAACTGGATCCCTTCCTTACACCTTGTACAAAAATTCATTCAAGATGGATTAAAGACTTAAATATTAGACCTAAAAACTATAAAAACCCCAGAAGGAAACCTAGGCAAACCATTCAGGGCATAGGCATGGGCAAGGACTTCATGACCAAAACACCAAAAGCAATGGCAACAAAAGCCAAAATAGACAAATGGGATCTAATTAAACTAAAGAGCTTCTGTATGGCAAAAGAAACTACCATCAGAGTGAACAGGCAACCTACAGAATGGGAGAACATTTTTGCAATCTACCCATTTGACAAAGGGCTAATATCTAGAATCTACAAAGAACTTAAACAAATTTACAAGAAAAAAAATCAAAAAACCCCATCACAAAGTGGGCAAAGGATATGAACAGACACTTCTCTAAAGAAGACATTTATGCAGCCAACAGACACATGAAAAAATGCTCATCATCACTGCTCATCAGAGAAATGCAAATCAAAACCACAATGAGATACCATCTCCCACCACTTAGAATGATGATCATTAAAAAGTCAGGAAACAACAGGTACTGGAGAGGATGTGGAGAATTATGAATGCTCTTACACTGTTGGTGGGACTGTAAACTAGTTCAACCATTGTTGAAGACAGTGTGGCAATTCCTCGAGGATCTAGAACCAGAAATACCATTTGATCCAGCAATCCCATTACTGGGTATATACCCAAAGCATTATAACTCATGCTACTATAAAGACACATGCACTCTATGTTTATTGTGGCACTATTCAGCATAGCAAAGACTTGGAACCAACCCAAATGTCCATCAATGATAGACTGGATTAAGGAAATGTGGCACATATACACCATGGAATACTATGCAGCCATAAGAAATGATGAGTTCATGTCCTTTGTATGGACATAGATGAAGCTGGAAACCATCATTTTCAACAAACTATCACAAGGACAAAAAACCAAACACCGCATGTTCTCACTCATAGGTGAGAATTGAACAATGAGAACACTTGGACACAGGGCGGGGAACATCACACACCAGGGCCTGTCGTGGGGTGAGGAGATAGAGGAGGGATAGCATTAGGAGAAATACCTAATGTAAATGACGAGTTAATGGGTGCAGCAAACCAACATGGCACATGTATACGTATGTAACAAACCTGCACATTTGTGCACATGTACCCTAGAACTTAAAGTATAATTAAAAAAAAAAAAAAAAAAGGACCAAATCCAGGGTGCTGCCAGTAAAATATGGCCTCAGCTTCCAAATCAAATCAAGGGTGTGGCTGAAGGCCCTTTGTTAAGACCACCCAAAGATTCAAGGTTGAACTTCGTCTACCTTCTCAACAAGACTAAAGGCCACCTCAGACTCATATCTGTATTGTCTGACACAGTCAACAGTCTACCTGATAAGAAATTGTGAAGTGGGGTGGACTAAACCAGAGTCATTGAAAACAAACAGTTTTTACGGTAATTGTGCTAGATTGGACAAAAAGGGACAGAGACAGTTCTAAGAGAATATAAACCTCTCAGTTTCCTACAGGCAGAAATCAAACTGAGAAAGTCACTTGGCTACAAGCATGGATTATTTCCCACGGAAATAGAAAGAATGAGGAGAATTGGTACGTGTGCACAGATGGATTTCAGAATTGCCATGGACCAATAATTTCTCAAGCCATCCCATTCTTCCCCGTCTTAAACAGTGGTATCTGTTGATCATCACTGAATACTGGGTGTCTGGGGGGCAGATAACTTGTCTTTTTAGTTCACAGGTCTCTAGATCAAGAGGAGTCACACTTCAGGAGAGGCAACCAAGGAGCCTCTCACCTGGATTGCAGATCATGAGATACTGGACTTTGAGTCTGATGGCAAATAGGATGTAGCTTTTTGGATTCTTAGAAAAGGGTGAGTCTGTTTTACATGTAGGAGGGGTAGAAATATTGTGGCCAGTGGGCAAACTGTGGAACAGTAAATATGGCCACAAATTCTGTGTATGTCTTACTATTAAGAGGTTGAGTCTATTGCCCCACCCCTTGACTTGAGGCAGCCTCATCCACAAGTCTGGAAGTTAGGTACTGGCCCTTTTGCCTCAGTTTTCCTCTAGGTGGCTTCTCATTCTTCAGAGGCTAGGTCATCTTCTTTGCATGGCAGTCTCAGGGTGGCATTCAGTGTGGAAAAAAGGTAGAAGCTACAAATCCTCTCAATGCCTAGGCTCCAGAATGTTCACAAAGCCACTTTTGCCATATTTTATGCTCAAAACAAATCACAAGAACAGCCCAAATTCAAGGGGTAGGATAAAGATACCACTTTTTAACAGGAGGCTCTGCAAAGAATTTGTGGCCATATGGAACTTTCTACTGTGGATGAGAGCCTTTCAAACTCTGAGAATATGTTAAACTAAGTATAGAAATGTTTAAAAGAATGAAAATAATTTCTTAAGAAGAAATATGTTCTTCAAGCTGGGAGTGGTGGCTCACACCTGTAATCCCAGTTCTTTGGGAGGCTGAGGTGGGCAGATCACTTGAGGCCGGGAGTTTGAGACCAACCTGGCCAACGTGCCAAAATCCCATCTCTACTAAAAATACAAAAATTAGCTGGGCATGGTGGCACGCACTTGTAATTCCAGGTACTAGGGAGGCTGAGGCCCAAGAATCTCTTGAACCCAGGAGGCGGAGGTTTCAGTGAGTCAAGATCATGCTACTGTACTCCAGTCTGGATGACAGAGCCAGACTCTGTCTCTAAATAAATAAATAAATAAATAAATAAGAAGAAATATATTCTTCAACAGAAAAAAAATGAAAGCAAAAAGAAGGAATTTATATATTAGTAGAGATTTGAAGGACATATCAGTTCACTGCAATGTGTGGACTTTACTGGAATTCAATTTGAAAATATAAACTGTAAAAATAAGTATTTGTCACATTTTTGAGACAATTGGAAATCTTACCACTGACTCGATATTTGATGTTATTAAGGAATTATTATTCATGTTTAAGTATAATGTTAGTATTTTATGTTTTTAAAAATACTTTAAAATTTAAAGATATATACTGAATATTTACAGATGAAATGATATGCCATGTATGATTTGTTTCAAACTAATACATAAGATGGGGGTTAGGATGCAGCAGGTATCGGTCACATGTGGATGGTTTTTAAGGTTGGATGATAGGTACATGAGGATTTATTACACTATTCTATCTACTTTTGCATATGTTAGGAATTCTTAATATTGACAATAAATTTTAAAAAGAAACTAAAAAGGAATTCCAGGCATAATTAGTATTTTATATACATTTTATATTGAATAAAATTTGTTCTATTTGATTATAACTCCAGTTTAAAATGTATAATTTGATAAGCTGGTGTAAACTTGATTTTACCAGGTAATCTTCCTGTATTTATATTAGAACATTTAAATATTAGTATTACAACATTACAAGAGAATTTTTGATTCATCAGATTTATTTTAGCTTCTTGTATCTCTAACAGCTATATTAGCACTTGAGAGAATTTTGTATAAATGGAACTCAGATATGTTACATTTATAAAAGCAATTTAAATATTTGAAAATGTTTAATTATCTGGTATGTAAATAGCACCAAACATTATTCTAAGGGCCCTCAAAAGTGACTGCTAAAATTTGCCAGACATAGAAACAGGATAACAAGATTTGTGTCTTAAACTTAAAGCCTCAGGAAGAAGGAAATTTTTTATTTTTTGACTTTAACAAATCACACATTAATTTTAACAATCAACAGACTGTCAGAAGATGAAGAAAAGTTTTCAAGTCATCTGAAAATCATACACCAGGATTAAAGACATTGCAAGACCAGAAATTTTAAAACATTATGTGAACAGCACCAACCATTTGTATTGTAGCTACATGCAATCTGGCTTCTTCTATTAAAGCTTCATCTGTTGTGGATTCCATCTTCATATCCTTATGTGAAACGTGGGAAGACTGAAACGTACCAGACGACATTTTAAAACATAAAGAGATAAAGTTAAAAATAAGTAAAAATGATTAGGAACTGGCAAGTGCTACTCTCAACAAAGATTCCAGTAATTCAAAGTAGAATTGCTAGAATGAAGAGCTGTGTATAACTTGCGTAATGTTTTTTCATGTAAGAAGTGTTGCCTTCAATTGTGCTAAAGGAAATATTCATTTGGGGAGATTTATATCCCAAATTCTTCTCTAAACTTATCTATATGCTTGACTGCTCTCTAAATCAGCCCGTGTTTTCTGCTTTTTATAACACTCCTACCAGGAGAGAATTCTCAGTATCTTAAGCCACTAAAAACATTGTCTTGGCAGAGGCCATTGATTGGTACTCAACCAGCCAGATCGTAAAAACATCCATTCTCCTGGTATTTGGCAAATAAAGCTGGATAACCAAGACCTTCTCTTTAGAGACAGAATTCAAACTCATTTCACCAAAATAGCAAAGCCAGTAACTCTCTCCCCTCAGTTTTCTGACGTTTAATTAGCAGAATCAGGTCTTTAACAATAGACTAAAGCAAGCGAGGCAGACCAAGGGAAGGAAAGGAAAACTACTTCTTGCCAGGTATCAACTCACAGGAATGTATTCGATCCTCGTTTTATCTTCTACTAAGGTCCAATTAACATTTGTCAAAATTTTTTCTCCTTTAGATAAACTTATTGTATTCTGTACTATCTCCTGTATGTGCTGAGTGGCATTTTGCAAGGCCATTTGTCTTGGGAGGGAAAGAACACACAAATCTGTGACAAAGACAAAAGCAAAGGCCTTAATAGAGTACAGTGATGACTGCAAGGGAAAGCAAAAAAGTGTTGCATGATTATGTAGTGAAATCTTGAGATCACCTGCAAACCAGAGTGGTTAGAGCAAGGACAATTTTTCATACAAAACTTTCCAGAAGATTACCGAACTATTTGTTTCTTTTTGGCTGTATAGCTCAACTTTATCTGACTCAACTGCTAAAAAATGTTTATTAGTTTCCCTGCTTTCCCTATAGCTAAAGACATGACTATTTCAACGCACCCAATCCATATTTCTCAAAGTGTAAAGGGTACAGGTGGAAGGGCTGCCTATTAAACTATGCAAATTCCTGGGTTCTACTCCATACCTACAGAATCAGATTGGCCTGAAGATTTACATTTTAACAAGTTCTCCAATTGTTTCTTATACTGTACATAATAACATTTAAAGGCCAGTGCAATAGAGATCCCTCAAATTTAACATCTCTGTTTTCTGGCCAGTGAATCAATATGTTCAAAATGTGTAGCATTTTGCATTTTCTTGAGGTTTCTATAAGGTTCACTTACCAAAGAGAAGAGTTTAATGAGTAAATGAGCTTAGTCTACTTACTCACAGTTCCATCTCAATAAAGCTGTTCTCTCCTTATATTGCATACGAAATGTCTCTTCAAGGGCTAAATGGCTTCTAAATATTTCAGTGTAACTTTATTTCACTCTCTGTGGGACACTGGGTACAATGGAGTGATTTGAAGTTTGGGGGATCCAGAAAGGTCTGCAGGGATAGCCCTCTCAAGCATCAGAATCAGTTCACTGTAACCCAGAGCACAGAGGCATCTGACTGCCTGCTGCCTTGGATTTAAAATTCCCAGGGCTAAGACCACACAAGGAGAAAATGTATTCGTTTGCCCAATTAGATACCAACCATATGATGGGGCAACAGCCACTTTCCAGTTACTCAGCGGAAGTATGAAGGCATGTGGGCTACTTGGTGGCACCAGTACATCTGAATGTACTCCCAGTGTTTAAGATAATCCTGGAAGAGTATGAGGAGGGATCGCTTAAAAGCATTAGACCAGATGGAAGGAGTTGGTTTGAGCCTCTGACTGATAAAACTCAAATCCGACAAGCAGCTGTTAAATGTGTACCACATGGTATTTCTAGAAAGAATGAACATTGAAAAGATAAAGTACTTGCTATATAATCTTTATTCCAGAGTGAGTTAAAAGAAATTCTGAAGCTTGGTTAATACAACCAAAAATTTATAGAGGGGGAAAAAAAGAAACAAGAGAAAAAAAGCATTGTCATGGTAGTAAAATCCCTCACTGTTCTCACTTTTGAATACAGAGTAGGAAGAATCACAAGAAAGGAAGCATGAGAGAAACCCACATATTTTGTCTTCAAAAAAGAGAGCCAACTGGGTCCGGATCCCTGGCAGCCAAAGGGATTTGGTGGGAAGGAAAGTGTGAGCAAGACTTCAGGCATCAAATTCACTTCACTCATGCTGCCTTGTGAGCTTTTGCCAATCCAAGCACAGCTTTTCACTATAAACAATAACCCGAGACCATGCACGGTGGCTCACACCTATAATTTCCACACTTTGGGATGCCAGGGCAGGAGAATCCCTTGAGCCCAGGAATTCAAGACCAACCAGGGCAATATAGTCAGACCCTGTTTCTACCAAAAAAGAAAGAAAAAAAAATGAGTTGGGTGTGGTGGTGCAAACCAGTAGTCTCAGCTATTTGGGAGGCTGAGGCAAGAGGATCACTCGAGTCCAAGAGGTCCAGGCTGCAGCGAGCCATAATCACACCACTGCATTGCAGCCTGGGTGACAGAGTGAGACTCTGTTTTTTTTGTTTTGTTTTGTTTTGTTTTTTTGAGGTGGAGTTTTGCTCTATCACCAGGCTGGAGTGCAGTGGCACAGTCTCGGCTCACTGCAACCTCCACCTCCCAGGTTCAAGTGATTCTCCTGCCTCAGCCTCCCAAGTAGCTGGGACTACTGGCACGTACCACCACGCCCAGCTAATTTTTGTATTTTTAGTATAGACGGGGTTTCACCATGTTGGCTAGGATGATCTCGATCTTTTGACCTCGTGATCTGCCTGCCTTGGCCTTCCTAAGTGCTGAGATTACAGGCGTGAGCCACCGCACCCGGCCCTGTATAATTTTTTTTAAATGAAGAAGAACAAACACAGCCTGTTGGGGTGGTGAGCACCTGTAGTCCCAGCTACTCTGGAGGCTGAACCCAGGAATTTGAGACCAGCCTGGGCAAGATAGTGAGCTGTCAAAAGAGAGAGAGAGAGACAGAGAGAGAGAAGGAAGGAAGGAAGGAAGGAAGGAAGGAAGGAAGGAAGGAAGGAAGGAAGGAAGGAAGGAAGGAAGGAAGGAAGGAAGGAAGGAAGGAAGGAAGGAGAAGGAAAGAAAGGAAGGAAGGAAAGGGAAGGGAGGAGAGGGGAAGGGAGGGGAAGGGAAGGGAGGGGAAAGGAGGGGAGGGAAGGGGAACAGAGGGGAGGGGAGGGGAAGGAAGGGGAAGAGAAGGGAGGGAAAGGGAGGGGAAGGAGGGGAGGGGAGGGGAAGGGAGTGGAAGGGAGGGGAAGAGAGGGGAAGGGAGGGGAAGGGAGGGGAAGGAAGGGGAAGAGAAGGGGAGGGAAAGGGAGGGGAAGGAGGGGAGGGGAAGGGAGGGGAAGGGAGGGGAAGGGAGGGGAAGGGAGGGGAAGAGAGGGGTCCATAACTGGGGAAAAAGGAGAGCTGCCTAAAATCTGCCCCATGTACTAGCCTCACTCAACCATTGGAGCCCTTTGCTTTGAGGTGGGCTGTCACAGGAAGTTCTGCAACAGTGTTTTGGGGCACAGTTCTAAGAATGTGCAGGACTTTCTGAAAACACCCAAGCAGAACAGTGTTGACTCTTATGAGTAGAACAGGATAAATATATCAGGCTACTGCCATATTTAGAACAACTCTCCTTCAACATTATCCTTCCTTTGCCCTCATTAGTTCCATGCTCTACAAGAAACCTTTTGATTACCAATCTGGTTTATCACAAAAATTGGTATCAGAAGTGAATACTGTGATAATGGTCACAAAAATTTCACACATAGAAATTCATCCTCATTATAAACTAGTAAATCGACCTTCTGGTTTATTGATGAATCTGTGAGTGTGGTGCAGTCATGTCTTGTTTCATCATGCTTTACCTTATTGTGCTTTGCAGATATTGCAGTTTTTACAAATTGAAGGTCTGTGGCAACTGTGCATCTAGCAAGTCTATCAGCACCATTTTTCCAACAGTATGTCCTCGCTTCATGTCTCTGTATCTACATTTTGGTAATTCTCACAATATTTCAAACTTTTTCGTTATTATTATATCCATGATGGTGATATGTGATCAGTAATCTTTGATATTACTAATGTAATTGTGTTGGGGCACCACAAACTGCACCCACATAACACAACAATCAGTAAGTGTGTGTTCTGACTGCCCCTCAGACTGGCCATTTCTGCATCTCTCTCTCGCTCTCTCCTTGGACCTCACTATTCCCTGAGACACACAATATTGAAATTAGGCTAATTAATAACCCTACAATGGCTTCTAAGTGTTCAAGTGAAAGGAAGAGTCACATGTCTCTCACTTTAAATTAGAAACTAGAAATGATTAAATTTAGTGAGGAAAGCAGGTTGAAAGCCAAGATAAGCCAAGCACTAGGCCTTTTGCACTAGTCAGCCAAGTTGTGAGTGGAAAGAAAAATCTCTTGAAGGAAATTAAAAGTGCTACTCTGGTGAACACACAAATGATAAGAAGGCAAAACAGCCTTATTGCTGATATGGAGAAAGATTGAGTGCTCTGAATAGAAAATCAAACCAACACAACATTCCCTTTAGCCAAAATCTAATCTGGAGCAAGGCCCTAACTCTCTTCAGTTCTATGAAGGCTAAGAGGGGTGAGGAAGCTGCAGAAGAAAAGTTAGAAACTAGCAGAGGTTGGTTCATGAGGTTAAAGGAAAGAAGTCATCTCCATCACATAAAAGTGCAAAGTGAAGCAGCAAGGGCTGATGTAGAAGCTGCAGCAAGTTATCCAGAAGATCTAGCTAAGATCATTGATGAAGGTGATTTTCAATGTAGATTTCAATGTAGATTCAGCAGACTTTCAATGTAGATAAACAGCCTTATATTGGAAGAGGATGCCATGGATGACTTTCATTACTAAAAAGGAAAAGCCAATGCCTAGCTTCAAAGCTTCAAAGGACAGACTAACTCTTGTTAGGGGCTAATGCAGCTTGTGGTTTTAAGTTGAAGCCAATGCTTACTTACCATTCTGAAAATCCTAAGACTCTTAAGAATTAAGCTGAATGTATTCTATCTGAGGTCTAAAAAAGAAAAAAACAAAGCCTGGATGACAGCACATCTCTTTACAGCATGGTTTATTAAATATGTTAAGCTCACTATTGATACCTACTGCTCAGGAAAGAAAGATTCCTTTCAAAATATTACTACTCACTGACAATACACTTAGTCAGGCAAGAGCTCTGATGGAGATGGACAGGGAGTTGAAGCAGCCCAAGTATCAAGGAGTCATTTTGACTTTCAAGCCTTATTATTTAATAAATACATTTTGTAAGGCTACAGCTGTCATAGGTAGTGATTCCTCTGATGGATGTGGGGAAAATCAATAATAAACCTCATGAAAAGAATTCACCATTCTAGGTGCCATTAAGAGCATTCATAATTCAACATTAATAGGAGTCAGGAAGAAGTTGATTTTAACCTTCACAGATGACTTTGAGGGGTTCAAGACTTCAGTGGAGAAAGTAACTGCAGATGTGGTGGAAATAGCAAGGGAACTAGAATTAGAAGTAGAGGCCGGGCGCGGTGGCTCTTGCCTGTAATCCCAGCACTTTGGGAGGCCAAGGCGGGGGGATCACGAGGTCAGGAGATCCAGACCATCCTGGCTAACACGGTGAAACACCGTCTCTACTAAAAATACAAAAAATTATCTGGGCATGGTGGCGGGCGCCTGTAGTCCCAGCTACTCAGGAGGCTGAGGCAGAAGAAGGTGTGAACCTAGGAGGTGGAGCTTGCAGTGAGCCGAGATGGCGCCACTGCACTCCAGCCTGGGCGACAGAGCGAGACTCTGTCTCAAAAATAAATAAATAAATAAAAAGAGCCTGAACATGTGACTGAATTGCTGCAATCTCAGGATAAAATTTGCATAGATGAGGAGTTGCTTCTTATGGATGAGTAAACAAAGCGCTTTCTTGATATGGCGTCTACTCCTGGTGAAGATGCTGTGAACATTGTTGAAAGGACAGCAAAGGATTTAGAATATTTTATAAATTTAGTCGCTAAAGCAGTGGCAACAGGTTTTGAGAGGATTGACTCCAGTTTTGAAGGAAGCCCTACTCTATGTAAAATGCTATCAAACAGCACTGCATGCTACAGAGAAATCTTTCATGAAAGGAAGAGTCAGTTGATGTGCCAAACTTCTTTGTTGTCTTAAAGAAATTGCCACAGCCACCCAATCTTCAGCAACCACCACCCTGATCTAATCAGTCAGCAGCTATCAACCCTGCACCAGCAAAAAGATTGTGAATTGCTTAAGGCTCAGATGATTGTTAGCATTTTTTTAGCAAGAAAGCATTTTTTCATTAAGGTATGTAAATAGTTTTCTTAAACACTGTGCTTTTGCATTATAATTGACTGCATTACAATGTAAACACAACTTTTACATGCACTGGGAAACCATATAATTTGTATGACTTGCTTTATTGTGATATTTGTTGCATTATTTTTGTCATATGGTCTGGAATTGAACCTGCAGTATCCCCAAGTTATGCCTGATAGGTAAATCTCCAGTAGTCTGATCAATTTTAAATACCCGGACAAAATCGGGTCTCTGTAGCAGCAAAGCTGAGGATCAGGCCATGGCATATTGAACTATACTAAGGCTCTGCTATAAGACTTTGCCTAATCTCACCCCAGTTTTCCCCTCTCCCCTTGACCCTACTGCCACCAAGTATCTTATGCTGGATTTCTCTACTGAATGTGTCTATTTGTTATTTTATTATATTTATGCATTTTATTGTAAATGGCCTGAGATTCCTTTTAGAAATAACCAACTGTGGCAGAGCCTGCTGTTATCTCCCAACATCCATTCTCTTCTTCTTCCTTCTGCCAATAGAATCTCTAAGTTTTGGCTGATCATATCGCCAGCAGGGAAAGATGGTATTTCCCAGCTTCCCTTGCCCATGTGTGTCCATGTGACTAAGTTCTGGCCAATGGAATGTGAGTGATAATGATATATACAGAGGGAGGCTGCTTACCCTCCATTGCCACACACCCCTCCCCCACCATTTCCCCTTTCTAGTTGGTTGGATTGTAGACATGGTGGTAGTGAGCAGGCTTCTACCCTGTGGACAAGAGTAGCACCCTAGGGCATGGAAGAGCAATCAAAGGAACTTGGATTTCTTAACAACCTTGTAGAGTAGAACCATCTCACACTTCTGGACTTTTTGGTGGAGGGAAATAAACCCTTCTGTCTTGTTTAAGCCTCTGTTCATCTGGCTTTTGTTAAACTGGCTGAACCAATATCCCAAGCAATATGCATCTAAAGATATGAATAAATGAAAAATGAATAATTTCTAAACCAATTCCTTGAGCTTCATGAGAAACGTGCCCATGACACCCAACAATAACCTGTTTGTATTATTCTCCCCAGCTAATTCATGAATGAGACATATACTTTACCTAACTTCCTGGCTGACTGAGTCATCACGTATGAATTTATTCCCATTGTCAATAATGATACTACTTGCACATAGAGTATAAACTAAAAACAAAACACATAAATAGTTAGAACCAAAATATTAAATAAGTACTCCAACAGCAATCATTGTTCAATTAGCCACCAACAAAATTCTATCAATATCTTAATCCACATTTTAAAATCCTGTTTCTGACAAGTCAGTTAAGGCAAAAAAGCAGTTTTGTGGACATTGCCTGAACATACTACACTGGGGCAGACATTAATTTTCAATCTGAACGAGGAAAACAATAGACTGGAGATTCTATGCTAAGGACACTGAGGGAAGAGCTCTCCACAGTTGCCACTCCTGGCAGCAGTCATGCAAAGACAGCACAGTGGTAGCCATCCCAGGCATGGCTGTGGAAACTGCAGGGAGGAGAGAAAGCCCAGCAACCGCAGGCGGTGGTGACTGTGGGCAGCAGAGGGATATGTGCCTGCCACCAGCATTTACTACAGCTGTACCAGAGGTTCTGAAGGAGAAGGCAGGAGCTGTGGTGAGGCCTGGAGAGGTGCTGTGTGGAAGCAGAAAGATAACCAACATTTGTAGGCCATGACTTTGCCATTTCTTAGCCATGTGACCGGGGGCCAGTTAATTTAACCATCACTCTGAGCCACAGCATCCTTCACTGAAAAGAGGAGTTAACAGTAATTTCTCCTCCAGTGTCTCGCACACTTAACTAATAACAATCACCTGAAGTGCTTGTTAAACATACTGACTCCGCTGTGGGTTGTGATTGTGTAGGTCTAGGGTGGAAGCAATGGGACTCTTAACACCAGACAGAACTAAGAAACACTGTAAAATGATGCCCAGGTGCTAGTTAACTTCTCATTGACTTGGTTTTAGGCCAATTCCTTGCATAAAAGAGAATCGAAGGAGCTGTAATGTTGATTATTTTACTATTCTTTTGGAGCATGGAAAGAACCAAAGTCTTTGCAAAACCACTGGTTATTTGAACTCAAAATTAATGCCCAGATCAGACCCGTGGATATAAAACCTCAGAAAAAAATGTGGTGAGGAATATGAATATGATACTCCATCAAAAATAGCACTTCCTGTTTGGAGTTAGGGCACCTGAGGTCTTTCCCTCTTCTGCTACATACAGAAGGCTACCCTTTGATTGGATTTCTCCACATGCAAGACGGAGACGTCAATAGTTGCTCCCAAAAAGAAGGTATTAAATAAATACTGTATTCCTGGGGCCTTTGGGACAGCAGCAAAATAGTAAAGAAGAGAAGTTCTGGGATGGAAATTGGACAATAGCAACAAACTCTGTACATCTACCTCCAGATTCCTCGGTAGATGAGTCAGTGCTCTTGAGCTCATATCATTCAAGAGGTTTTCCCCCTCCCAGAAACAGATTTGGGGTTTATCTTATTAGAAGGTAATGAGAGGCTGATCCTGGAGATTTCTAGCAGCTTCTGGAAACTTCTCTAGCTAGCTCACAGTGCTGTCACAAATGACAAAGTACACTGCCAGCAGTTGCACTGGGCTCTTTAATCTTGCCTGCACTGTCAGATGCAGCCACCACCAGACTCCCCAGAAATCCACCAGCTAACCCATGGGGAAAGGCTTTGAGAAAGAGTGGAAAGGAAATCAAGTTTTGTTTTGTGCTACAGATGATGGAGTCTTTGCCCAGAATTTTTCGAGAAATAAATTTTTTAAAATTAGCCCTAAAGACATAAATCTAACTAGACCCTTAATTTAAAAATGTATACAATATTTCTTATCTTGGTATACTTACCTAGCATTTCAGTTTTTGTTCTAAGAACTATAAGGATTAGAATGCTCTTGACAAGAGTATTGTTTTTTCATGCTTTCTGGCAGCTATTGAAAAATAGTATTTGTACTCGGGTCTGGTGGCTCACGTCTGTAATCCCAGCACTTTGAGTGGAGGCCGAGATGTGCAGATCACTTGAGGCCAGGAGTTCGAGACCAGCCTGGTCAACATGGCGAAACCCTGTCTCTACTAAAAATACCAATAATAATAATCCAGATGTGGTTGTGCACACCTGTAATCCCAGATACTTGGGAGGCTGAAGCATTAGAATTGCTTAAACCTGAGAGGCGGAGGTTGAAGTGAGCCAAGATCGTAACATTGCACTCCAGCCTGGGCGACAGAGTGAGATCTTGTCTCACAAAAAAAAAAAAAAGAAAATAGCATTTGTCTGTTCAATAACATTTATTGAGCATTCATTAAGTGTCTGGTATTTTATTAAGCATGATCTCAATTCTCAACTGAAAGTTGAAGCTCAACAAGGCTGGGGAACTTCCTCAAGATCACCCAGCCTGTGAATGGTGGAGTCTAGATCAGAGCCCCAGTGTATCTAATACCACATCCATAACTACTCCATGACTTGGTCCCTTTCACATTCTTAACATAAATAACGTTCTGCTCTGTTCCTTTCTACTTAAAAGAATGCATTTTAAAAATCTAATTCAAAGCTGGTGAACTTTATTACTGGGTTCTCTGACAAGTGGGCAAGATAAGTAAAAATGACAAATATGAATAATCATGAGATATGATCTTTCCTACCATTTGTGGTACGTCTACTTTCTGTTCAGCAAGATTATAAATATCAGGAGCCAAGAGTAAATTAAAAACTCCTTTAATTCCAGACCACGTGATTACAACTCCCCATCGCCAGTTATATTCATAACTTGAATGCATCAAAATAGGGCTCACTAACAAAATAGTAAGCAACCTGTGGAGAGGGAAACATTAAAAATAAATCACACCTTGTTTATTAATATTATTCATAGTTGAAAGCATGTATTAAATACTAAATTCAATATAAAAATTTTCAGGAAAGAAAAAAAACAATGTAATTTATTGTTAAGTCCTTCCAATTTTCTCAGACTAACCAAATCTACTATTTAAATTTTGCACATGACACTCAAGTCTTAAAAAATAATGCTAGAACTTCTAAACAAATATAAGGAATTATCATCAACACTACTGTATAATGTTTGGATTTGGGTAGTAAATTCTCACAGGGAAGCCTCTTCTAAGAATGCCGACAAGCTCATCTACTCCTGAAAAGCCACACATGACTGGATTCAAAATTACAATGGGGGCATGTGCAGATCATGACTCAAATGTAAAATTATTTTAGACACATTAATAAACTTAACCCAACCAAATGTCTATTGAGCTCCCACAAGAATCATAAGCTAAATGTCACACAAATAATTTTAATTTGCACCTTCTTGCTCTCCAGATTACTTTTCTATAGGACCCTGTGCCAAAATTTAAAATCTATCATTAAGGGACTGGCCCTGAGAGAGTATCAATCCTGTACTTCAGATAATTTAGAACAAATGAAATTTCAGCAAAAGTGAAAGCAGATGTGCTCTTAGCCTCAAAAAACTATTGTGTATCAGTTGATCAGCTATAATTGCACAAGTCAATTTACAGAATTCCAGTCATTGAGAAACAGAAAATCTACAATTACCACCTATAATGTATAAAATTATTTGGGCAAACTCCTCTGCCTTGCATGCGAGCCTTCTGCAACATGACTCTTACCAACCTTTTCAGCCTTACTAAATAACCTTTCCCTAAAATATCAGAGTCCAACCAAAATAGAAACAACTTATGTCATTTCCTGATATCAAAAACAGGGAGGCAGAATAGCAAATACTCTGAAGTCAGTCTACCTGTGTTAAATCTAGGCTTGCCTTTTACTAACTGCATAACTACGTAAGCAAGTTATTTAATCTCTCCGTGTCTCAGTTTCTTCATCTGTAAAATGAAGATGATAACAATTGTACTTGCCTCAAAGGATTATTGTGATAATTCAGTTAAATGAGGCAATACTCAGGGCTTAGAATGATGCTTTGCATGTGGTCAGCACTCAATACATAATCAATACATCAATACATAATTATAACTATATATGATACATATGTATTCATACAAAATATTCAATCAGCAATGCTTATTATGTTCATGTATTCCCATTTCTTTATCTTGGCTCATCCTCTCTGAAATATTTTTCTCAAGTCTTTACAGAAAACCCCCACACACGTCAAGGGCCAACTTAAGGATAATTCCCTCCATTAAAGCCTTTCCTCTGGTGACGTGGAACCATCAGTTCAGCAAGATCTCTGGCACTCACTGGCCATTTAACCTTGGAAAAGGTCTTTTGCTTTTCTGGGGTACGATTTCTTCAAAATGTAGAAAATAACAGAGATAAATAATTGGAGATGATAATTCTTATCTCCTAGTGTTGTTATGAAGATGAAATGAGATAATGGATGTATACCTGAGTCAAACAGTGTGCTAAAGCCATGTTTCTTTCTTTATGACCAATCTCAACTTACACATGAGCTCTCATGCCAGAACGAAATGTTAACTTTCAAATGGAATAACTTACTCTTTTCTAGTTTAAATGTTCTTTGGGTATAACTTGGTCTTGCCTATACAAACAGTCAATTCAAATTTCCCTATAAAGAGCAGTTTGTCCTGTTTTCCAAGATGCTCCCCCTGTCCTGCCTTCCCAAGACAGGGTCTGGAAATTCACATAACTCATGGCATCAGGGAAAGGCTTGCAGAGAACATCTATTGATTTAGATGACTTGTGTTGCTTGTGTTTGGCCTTTGGCCCCTGTTCTTGAGACATCTACTGGGAAGTATTCTTGGTCTATTTTTTTCAGCAAGGCCAATGCATGGTAATTGCTCAGATGACCTGTCTCCTCTACCAACTAAATGACCACCACCACCACCCAGCACTGCAGATCCCTTGAGGTCTGCTGCCACTCCCATTCGACCCTAGGTTTGAATGGTCTCCCATGCAGCTCTCCAACTTGGGGTCACTTTGGTGACCCTTCTGGCAAACTCACCAAATATCTTCTGAATTCACCACAGAGGAGGAAAGAACTTCAGATTCCTTCCATGTCAGAAACAGATTAAGTAAGGATCAAAAGTACTATCTTAGGCCTATTGTCTACTTACCATTTCTGCTCAGTAGCCTTAGGCCCATGTCACTCTAGGAGGCTGTATTTTCTCAGAGTTCCAAACTGGAGGTACAGGTGGGGATGTGATGGGAGTGGAGCAGTGTCCTCACCCTGGTCTCAACCCCCTATATAATCAGCAATGTTCTACTTTCCCTTCCTGTTTGTCATATCCTCCATTATCTTCACCATGGCATAAAATAAAATTATGTAACCCGAATCTACCAAGCTTGTCTCTTGATATGAAAAAAGGATATTTTCAGAATTTAACAAAGTCTTCTCTTCTTCAACAAAGCCTGGCTTTCAGAACCATTGTCTCATTGTGTGGTCTCAAAAATATTCACAAATCAAGAGCTACAAATAAACTCTTTATTTTGGAATTTCATCATAAAATCTTAATCTTTTTTAGCTGAATAGAAGGAAGGTCATACATAAAGAAGTATAATACGGAAAAGAAAACACATTCATATATTGCAGGAACAGCACTCCTTTTATAGTGGATATTGTGGTGTTCCATTTAGAATTCCTTTTCGGGGCTGACAGCCCATCCTCCAACTGGTAGGAATTTGAGGATTTAAATGGGCCTGCATGGCTCTGCCTCTCACTGCACATTGCTCTGGGCCACAGGGACTTGCCCTCCTCAAAGTTGTTGCCTCTCAAGGCATAGCCCTTGGCCAATGACTGCATTATGAAGATACAAAGGCCTGTTCCCTTGTCTCAGTGTGGGATGACTCTGAAGGGCCCTTCCAGCTCCACAGTTTCCCATAGCTCAGGGGAGCCTTGAATGAAACTGTGCAGTGGGTCAGTTTCTCCCCTTGCCCAATTCTGCCTTCCACACTTGCCCAATAAACCTTTTGCCAACAACTCTCCCAAGTCTCCCAACCCTCCCTCTCAGATTCTGCTCCCAGGAAATCCAACCCTTCGAATTTGTAAATCTAGCACAGGGCAGGCATTCCACAGAACCCCTCAGCTAGCTATGAAGCCTCATAACACGTTTCTTGTTCCTTTTCTTTTTCTTTCTTTCTTTCTTTCTTTCCTTCTTTCTTTCTTTCTTTTCTTTCCTTCTGTCTTTCTTTCTTCTTTCTTTCTTTCTCTTTCTTTTTCTTTCTTTCTTTCCTTCTTTCTTTTTCTTCCTTTCTTTCTCTTTCTTTTTTATTTTTAATTTTTTTTTGAGACAGAGTCACGCTCTATAACCCAGGCTGGAGTGCAGTGGAGTGATCTTGGCTCACTGCAACCTCTGTCTCCCAGGTTCAAGAGATTCTCCTGCTTTAGCCTTCTGAGTAGCTGGGATTACAGGCATGTCCCACCGCGCCCGGCTAATCTTTGTATTTTAGTAGAAACAGGGTTTCACCATGTTGGCCAGGCTGGTCTTGAACTCTTGACCTCACATGATCCACCCACCTTGGCCTCCCAAAGTGCTGGGATTATATGTGTGAGCCACTGTGCCTGGCCCCATAACATATTTCTTAAGCCTCCTATATGAAGCTTATCTTTCCTTATGTCACAGTTATTTATATATTTATTTTATCCCTCCAACTAGATTTTAAACTTCTTGAGGAGAGGTACTGTGTTTTATGCATCTCTGTGAACCTCGAGACTTCAAACAGCAAGTCCTATTGTATTTACATGGTCACGGTCACTCCTTTTTAGAGAAAGAGACATGGGGTTGCTGTTTGCCTGGGATGGAGCTGGGGGTAAGGGATGTCACCAGAGACCAGGGGGAAAAAATGTACCATATTGTTTGGCTTCCAAGCTGAAAGACTACTTATTTTTAAGGCAAGTTTGCATAGCTGTACAACCAAGACCTGGAAGTATAATTAGCTGAATCAGCATCCTCTGACCTCAGACTAAAGAGTTGATAGGAGACAGTATCTCTATTCTACCCTTAGTTCCAGCTCTTCACACTGGGGAAGCTGGTCAGAGAAATGTGGGGTCCTGCTGATGAATGGCGTATGGATGGGAAGTCTGACAGTCCCTCAGGAGTATGACTAACCTGAGGGACTTAGATACAACAGAGTCTGGACTAGAGCCCCTATCCAGGCAACAGCCTTCAAGGACATCAGCAACTGGTCCCAGAACAGACTTGACCAGATAAAATGAACATCACTGGTCCCTTCCATTGTCACCACCACTGGCCAATCACACATGAAAAAGATCAGCCACTCCCACCCATTCCCCCAAGGACTGACCAATCACATAAAGGACACACACACACACACACACACACACACACACACACACGACTGTAACTAATCTAACAATCCTGAACTGACCTGGGAAGTCACTAGATTGGAATGAATTTACCTGATTGTATGTAAACTAAATCCACTAGAATCCAGCTCACAGCTATATAGTAAAGCCAGTTCTAGAAATAAAATTTCATTTTTTTGAGTACTAAAAATCTAGGCACCATTTTAATAGGAATTAAGTTATATGCCCATTACAACTCTATAGGTAAAAAAATTCATTAAGGTCATCATTCAAGTCAGAAACTAGCCCCTGTGCCCAACGACTATTGAAAAAATTCAGAGCTCCCTAGAAGTGTTGACTGCAACATCGAAGAGGCCAAATTAATCTTTGTCAAGGTGGAAATCAATTATACTTGTTTTTTCTAATTTTGTACTTCATCAAAGTGAAATTCTGAGGTCTGAATTTTTAAAAATATCTTTTAATGAGTTTCATAATGTTTGTTTTTCTGATTATCAAAAATGCAAGCAATCTCACAAATTGTAACTTTCAGTCTACCTTCAAAGATTATTAATTTTAAATATTCTTTAAACATTTTCTACATAACGGAGCTTAACAGATTAGGAATGATTTTCTATTAATCTTAAAAATATACCCACCAAGGGTAAGTGATTTTATAAATGGAAAGTGCAAGATTTTCTTGTCCATAATTCACACACCTCGGGACCTTTGGATTCTTTCTAATTTTTCATCTCTGTGAATATGACTACAATGAAAACACTTTGAAAAAAATCATCATCCAGATTTTTTAAAAATTTTAACAGCTTCATTGGTATACAGAAATCTGCACATATTTAGCATATATAATTTGATGAGCACATTGTCCACTCCACATTTTAAATCACATTCTTACAAGTGGAATACAAACATTAAATCATTAACTATACAAGTAAGTGTTCTATAATACTTGCAGGGAGTGCTAAAAGGAGAACTACACAGTGACAAAGAGTGTGGGAGAGCAGTGCCTCCCCTGGTGGAGGTGGACGGCAGGGACCAGAAGCATGGAGGTTATGAAACTCTCATCAGATGGGTAGTTTTCTTTTTGTCTTTATTTTTTCTTTTCCTTTCTTTCTTTCTTTTTTTTTTTTTTTGACACAAAGTGTCACTCTGTTGCCCAGGTTGGAGTGCAATGGTGCGATCTCAGTTCACTGCAACCTCTGCCTCCCGGGTTTTTCAAGTGATTCTCCTGCCTTAGCCCCCAAGTAGCTGGGACTACAGGCACACACCACTGCACAGGTGGGTGGTTTCCTCCCATTCTGTGGGTTGTCTCTTCAATTTGTTGATTGTTTCCTTTACTATACAGAAGCTTTTTAACTTTATGTTATCTCATTTGTCCATTTTTTTCTTTGATTGCCTGTGCTTGTGGATTATTCCTCAAGAAATCTATGCCCTGCCCAGTGTCCTAGAGGGTTTCCCCAATGTTTTCTTGCAGTAGTTTCATAGGTTACAGTCTTAGATTTACCTATTTAATCCATTTTAATTTGATTTTTGCCTATGATGAGAGTCAGGGGCCTAGTTTCATTCCCTTGCATATGGATATCCAGTTTTCCCAGCACTATTTATTGAAGAGACTGTTCTTTCTCCAATATACATTCTTATCACCTTTGTCAAAAAAGAGTTCACTGTAGACATATGGATTTATTTCTGGGTTCTCTTTTCTGTTCCATTGGTCTATCTGTCTGTTTTTATGCCATTCCAATGCTGCTTTCATTACTATAGCTCTGCAGTATAATTTGAAGTCAAGTAATGTGATTCCTCCAGTTTATTGATTGATTGATTGATTGATTGATTGATTGATTTTGCTCAGGATATCTTTGGTTATTCTGGGTCTTTCTAATTCTTTCTTCTCAAGCAATTCAGGAGAATTGCTTGAGCCCAGGAGTTCAAGACCAGCCTGGGCAACATGGTAAGACCCTGTCTCAAAAAGAAATAAAAAATAAAAAATAGGGTGAAAAGCCTTAGAAATCTGCCTGGTGTTCTATTCTATTGTGATTAAGCTGGTATTCAAACCACAAGACAAAGTTCTTCCCGCTCTTTCCTCCTTTTTCCACAGGCAGGAAAGCCTTTCCCCATGGCCACCACTACCACCAGTCCCCTGGGATTTCTGCCACACCACCACCCATGTCCACTTAAGGCCCAAGGGCTCTTCAGCCAGCTTGTAATGAATGCTGCCAGGCCTGAGACTCACCCTTCAGAGCAGAGGTCTCCCCTCTCGCTCAGGGCAAGTTCAAGAATGCTGTCCAAGAGCCTAAGCCTGGTCTTGGGGACCCCAAAAGCCTACTTGGTGCTCTACCCCACTGTGGCCAAGCTGGTACCTGAAGCCAGCACATCTGAGTCTCCCCAAGGCCCACAGCATGCTACCTGTGTATTGCTGTATTTACTCAAGGCCCGAGGGCTCTTTAGTCAGCAAGTGATGAATCCTGCCAGGTCTGGGTCCTTCCCTTCAAGATAGCAGTTTCTCTTCTGACCCAGAGTGTGTCTAGAAATGTTGTCCCGGAACTAGAGCCTGAACTGGGGGCCTCACAACTCTGCCCAGTGCCCTATTCTGCTGTGGTTGAGCTGGTATCCAAGATGCAGGATGAAGTTCTCTTTACTCTTCTCTCTCCTCTCCTCAAGCAGAAGGAACGAGTCACTTTCATTTTTCTGAGCTGCGCTGCCTGAGGTTGTGGGATGGGTGGCACAAATATTCCCCCAGCCACCCTGTCTGCTGTCTCACTAGGTCACGCACTGCCCCGGTCCACTGACTCTGAGCCAGAACAGCATCAGGACTTGCCTAAGAATTGCAGTCCTTTTATCCTAGACTGCCTTCCAAGTTCACTTAGTATCCCAGAGCACTTTAGCCCACAGTGGCAAGCTTGCCGAGAAACTCAAGTTCCTCCCACTGGAATGGGCACTTGCCCTCGGCTAGGACTGGTCTAAATATTCCTTCTGTGGGCAGGTGCTGGCTGAGTTCAGCACAGTTTTGCTTTCCACTGTTACAGGGCAGCACTAGGTTCAATGCAAACTCCCGCAGTCGCTGTGGTCCGCCTTCTCCAAGTGCACAGATTCTCTCTCTGCACCACACAGCTGCTTTGTCGGGGGAGGACAGGGGAGGGGTGGTGTCAGCAATCCATGACTGTTTTTCCTACCTCTTTAGTGCCTCTTTCTGCAATATGAATTTTAAAGTAGGTACTGTGATCACTCACTTGATTTTTGGTTCTTATGAAGGTGCTTTTTTGTGTGCGGATAGTTGTTAAAACGTGGTGTTCCTGCTGGGGGGTGAGAGGGATGATCAGTGGAGCCTTCTATTCTGCCATCTTGCTCCATCCTCAGTAAACATTTTAAAAGCTAAAATGCCCTGACTTTGTCCCCCTTCACAAATCCCATTCCCCAAATGAAAGTAACCACTCTTAAGGGGCTGATGTACATCCTCCCAGGTGTTTTCTTAACTCACAAAGGCATTCATATATGGGTTCTTTCTCTTACTTTTTTTCATACTTACCTCTCTATCTTCATCTCCTGCTCTCCCCTCTCTGTTTCAGTGACCAAGGCCTCCCTGCTGTTTATTGCACATACCAGGCTGGTCCCTCCCTTAGGGCATATACAATTATGAGTCTTTCCTCTTGTATCTGCCTGGCTCCCTCACCTCTTTCATATCTTTACTCAAATGTCACTTTCTCATTGAGGCCTACCCTGCCCACCGGGTTTGGATTGCAGCTTGCTATCTAGTGCTGGCACAACCAACTTCCTTCCTCACCGTGCTTTATTTATTTTCATAGTCTTTATTATTTTCTAAGATATTATATTCATTATTTAACATGATTTTGGGTTTTTTTCTGAAAACCTCAGTTACATTGTAAACTCCACGATGGCAGAAATTTTCATGTTTTTGGACTATTTCATCCATTGAGGTGTCCTAAGTGCCTGGAGCAATGCCTGACATTTAGCAGGGGCTTGATACATATCTGCTGAAAGAATTAACAAATGCAGTGGTGGTTTGTTTTCATGTTTTAATTTTATTAATAATGTTTTGTTTTAAAACCTACTGATAATTTCTTTGGAGAATCCTTTCATTATTTTGAAGCTTCAAAAGTTGTCTCTTATCCTGAGAAAATAAGAATAGCCACAATCATGGCAAAAACTCACTTCACTGAGCATTTACTATGTGCCAGGCATGGTGCTAAATTCTCGTACTTGCATTACCTCATTGAGTCCTCACAGCAGCCCTCTGAGATGATCTATTATTGTGCCCATTCTACAGATAAGTAATTGAAACTTAGATTAAGTAATGACCCAAAGTCACATACATCGTCACAAAGCTAACAAGTGTGGGAGATGGAATTTGGACCCAGAAATAAACATAAACACCTAAATTATACTAGGGAGCAATGACTAACTTAAAACCTATTTTTTAAGAGTCCAGACAGAGAGCCAGAGAAAAGACGATAAGATGGCTACTGATTTCAAAGCTGCATGGGAACAGCAGGCAGGCACCAATTTAGGCCCCACTCTGATGGGCTGGGGGATGGGGTGGGACTCAGGGCTGTATACATAGCCTTCTGTGTGAGAGTGACAATCTGGGTTGCATGCAGTGCCTTGAGTCAGCAGACTCAAGTTTCCATGGGAACATACTATAAGACAAGCTACCTTGGTCACCATCCTGAGTGAAAATGACAGTGTTTTTGGAAACATTGTCATAAATTCTTATGGAAGACACAACTACCATCAGTGGGCAATGGCATTCTTGAATAAGGATGCTCATGGAGTCAGGTTTAAATCCCAACTTTGCTCTTATGAGTTGAGTGACTCTAGGCAGGTTTTTACATTCTCTGGGCTTCATCTGTGAGGTGATGCAATAGCACATACATCACAAGGTTATATTCATATTAATGGCATACGGTACATGGTAAGTGCATTATCATAGCTATTGGTATATAGCATGATAGTGGCTTTCTCATAGCTATTGATGATAATAAATTATGATGAAATTCCACAAAAATGTTAAGAGCAATTAATCTGGTCCAGTGATGCTCAACTTTAACATGCATACAAACCACCTGAAGAGCATGTTGAAACTGTTTCCTGGATCTCATATTTAGAGATTCAATTCAATAGGTTGAGATGGGCCCATGAATTTGCATTTCTATCCAGCTTCTGGGTGATGCCAATCCCTCTCATTTTATGGATAAAATCTTGAAAAATAAACACCCCAAGTTGCACAGCAAGCTATTGTCAAGGCCTTGACAACAATGCAGGTTTCCTGGCTCCATGTCCAGAGTCCTTTTTGCTGTATGTCACTGCTTTGTAATTCTAATTCTGGCCTTGAGAATCTAAGTCAGTAAACAAACTTTAAAATATTATTCTTACCTTACCAAATTCACTGTTGTAAATAAAATGACTATGAAAGTTATAGTGTAAAGTTCATAATGGTCGAGTTCTCCACATCCAATCACAATGCCAAAGAAAGTGTATATTAAATGTTCATATACACATGAAAAAATTCTTAAGAACCTAGGATGAATGAAATAGAAATGAAATTTTAAGCAATCATCTTAAAAATATATTTCTTTTTCACATAAAAGCATGTATCTTATATCTTCCATGATGTCTTAGCAGAGGCCCTTGCCTTCATCTCTGTTATAGTCAACACTTAGAAGAATTTTGTTGGATCTAAACACACCCAGTTCCATATTTTTCATTACCTTCATCACACCAATACCCATGGGCTGCTTCTCACAGTAGAATAATAAGAGCAAGGCAGAACAATGAGGACCTCCCCCCAAGGTGATGATTTATCAGTTTCTCTGGGATTCAGTGAGAGCATGTCAACTGTTGGGCCTGCTGCTGCTAAACCCAGAGTTGCAGTTGCTACCAGGAGGTACCTCAGTAACTTTAACTTTGCAATAGCTAACAGGATCATCTCAATGCTCTCTGCACAACCTCTCCCTCTGTGACTCACACGTACTCTTCTATTTACTTTGAAAGTCTCCCCTGTCTGCTTTCCTGTCTACTGCATTCCTAAAAGTCTTGTAAGGCTAACTCTAATCTCATGTTGTCCATGAAAGCATCTTAAGCACCCTAGGTGGAAGTAGTCCTGCTCTGAATTCCTATGGTGCTGTCTGTACTAATGTAGTTTTTAAGCAGAAGAAAGCATTACAATCACCCAGATTGAATTCTATAAATTGACAGAACCACCCCCAGAGATTCTTACTGAGTAGACCAAAGCACATGGGTTAGGGCAGGGGGCTGAGGCCTCAGTAGAATACACGTTCTGTTCTATATGGTTCCATGTGGTAGCATGCCTGGGTCAGAGCCAAGTATGACTTCCACAAGCAGATCTCAAGGCCTGCCTCCTCTAGATTCTCTCTCTTGAGACTTTCCCTTTCAGCTGACTGGGTAAGTGTGTCACAGACCAGTCTCCTTACAGGTGGATCTCAAAATTTATGCTCGGAAAGAAGCATAAGGAAGCCTCATTTTAGCTGCAGACATAAACCATGTTCTTTGATACACACAGCAGTACCCCAATCAAGGAGATAATTTCATTCTCCAAGTGATTTCTATCTCTTGATTCAATTGATTCTGAACCCCTACAGGGAAGAGTTTGAGTGGGGGGACCTCAAACCCCAGTGCATAGTTTTCAAAAAATTCGGAAGTCATGGAATAACTGACTGAGTTAAAAACTTTCTTTCTTTTCTTTTTTTTTTTTTTTTTTTTGAGATGGAGTCTTGCTCTGTCGCCCAGGCTGGAGTGCAGTGGCTCGATCTCGGCTCACTGCAAGCTCCACCTCCCGGGTTCACGCCATTCTCCTGCCTCAGACTCCCTAGTAGCTGGGACTACAGGCACCCGCCACCACACCCAGCTAATTTTTTGTATTTTTAGTAGAGACAGGGTTTCACTGTGTTAGCCAGGGTGGTCTTGATCTCCTGACCTCGTGATCCACCCGCCTCGGCCTCCCAAAGTGCTGGGATTTCAGGCGGGAGCCACCACACCCGGCCTGAGTTAAATACTTTTTAAAAAATGTCATGTGGGTACAGTGGCTCATGCATGTAATCCCAACACTTTGGGAGGCTAAGGAGGACAGATTGCTTGAGCCCAGGAGTTCGAGACCAGCCTGGGAAACATGGTGAAACCCCACCTCTACAAAAAATACAAAAAATTAGCCGGGTATCCTGGTGCATGCCTGTAGTCCCAGCTACTTGAGAGGCTGAGGTGGGAGGAACACTTGAGCCCTGGAGGTGGAGGCTATAGTAAGCTTTGATAGCGCCATTGCCTCTCAGCCTGGGAGGCAAAGCAAGATCCTGTCTCAAAAAAATTTTTTTTCAAATCTCTCCACAGGACCTAAAAAATGCATTATGTATACAGTAGAACTTGAATAAATACGTAATTATTCACACATATTGTTACTTTCTTATAAAAACATGTCTGCCACTTAACCATGAGCACCTCTGAGAAGGGACTTATTTTTGTAGCCCCACACCTAAGATGCAATATCCAGACCACAGCAGACATTAAGAAAGGATTGGTGGAATGGGTGAAAAAATAAACAATTGAGTGAATAAAAAGTAATGTATAATGATGTCAACAGACAGCACCACTGAGCTCGGGAAACTGTCTAAATTGAGCATTACACCAAGTAGATGTTCTATGAACTTGTTATTCCCAAGCTTCTGGATTTAAAAACACTGTAATGTTTCATTCACATACACACAAAACTGGAATAGTTTTAGGTGCCCATGTTTTTTGTTTGTTTGTTTGTTTTTTTTGTTTTCTGAGACGGAGTCTTGTTCTGTCGCCCAGGCTGGAGTGCAGTGGCGCGAACTTGGCTCGCTGCAAGCTCCGCCTCCGGGTTCCTGCCATTCTCCCGCCTCAGCCTCCCAAGTAGCTGGGACTACAGGCGCCCGCCACTACGCCTGGCTAATTTTTTCTGTATTTTTAGTAGAGACAGGGTTTCACCATGTTAGCCAGGATGGTCTGGATCTCCTGACCTCTTGATCTGCCTGCCTTGGCCTCTCAAAGTGCTGGGATTACAGGCGTGAGCCACCGTGCCCGGCCGCCCATGTTTTTTCATTTTGCCAAGTAGAAAAGAAAATACCATCTTCTATCATTGGAATGTCATAAAAGAAAGGACATTATAAACAACAAAAAAGTAGGACGGACATAATTTCACAGTAATGCATAGTCCTTATATTAAATAAATTAATTTTCATGGGAAAACTCAGGATTATGGCTTATTTTTCTCAGTTCGACATTTGTTTTCATCTGATGTGGGAATTTCTATATTAGACGATGATTTGGTATTCAATAATTTCTGAACCAATTCTCTAATTTATCATAGTCTTTCAGGGAAAGGCTGACATTTCTCTGCACAGACAGGCAAATGATTTTCCCTCTATCCAGAGATGTCCATATGGCATTTATTACCAGGAGTAAAGGGTAGGTAAGAGTTTTGTTGATGTTACATTTTTCTGCTACTCTTCTTTTCCAGCTCTTCCCACATTATATATACTGTTATTTAAGCATATTATGAAGGAAACAAAGAAAAAATATATCTTTTTAAATCTCCATGGTTCAAAGTAAATTTTTATCAGGTTACATGCAACAAAAACACCATGGTTTCTGAGCCACTGACACTTTATTCATAACAGGAGTATCAATTAATGCTGATAATTGTTGGCACTTTAAATTATTTTCAAATATAACTGATAACAAAAATAAAATTTTCAAGATAAAAAAAGGTTATGGAAAAAGAGTTTTACTAGTGTCCATGAAGGCGAGACCCCTTATCCACTAAACTGCTATGAGATCCATCAAAGGGCATGATAGGAAACTTACTTAGTAATTACAAATTCTATCTTCGGTTTAAAGGTTAAAGAATCTAAATTCAGTCCTACAGCGACTAAGGCAAGAGTGCCTGACATTCCTAAAAGTTCCACTGGGAAGAAAAAGAAACAAATGAATCAAATGCATTGTATTCATATCTGTACACTGAGATACTTTATGTTGAATAAAGAATTGGTGGGAATCTTAAGAGAAATAGTAGTTCTTAGAAAATTGCTTCAAGGGATTGACCTAATCCAGTAAACCCAGGACTGGCAAACTTTTTCTATAAAGGGTCAGATAGTAAATATTTAGTGTTTGTGATGCATACAGCCTCTGTTACAATCGCTCAACTCAGCTGTTGTAGTACAAAAGCAGCCATAGATAATATGTAAATGAATGTGTCCAGTGAAACTTGGTTTATAGACACTGAAGTCTGAATTTCACGTAATTTTCATATGCCACAAAATATTCTTTTATGCCATTTTAAAATGTAAAAACCATTTTTAGCTAACACGCAGATTTGGCCCAAGAGTCACAGTTTGCCAAGTCCTACTGGAGACCATCACTGAGGATAGGGCTCATGGAAAAGTAAGTTCAACAGCCCTCAGGGTGTCCTTTAAGCATCTCAGAAATACTGCACTACATGTGCTGGGAGTTGTGAGCCAAGCTCAGTACTTCTGATGACTCCAGTTCCTTACACCTGCTTTTCTTTTGCAGATATAGACCTCCCTAATTAAACTTGTAATTTGCTGGGCTCTAAACAAATGTGTAAATGTATTAATAGTCTGAGGCAGGAAACCCAACCTGAAGGATATTTGAATACCATAAATACTCTGCAGTCTTAGGCTGCAGAGTCTTCAAATAGAACACTAAAACTGTCAGACAGAAAGGAAGACAAAGAACGTGAAAGATAGGATTGGAAGAGCTTTGGGGCAAAGCAGAGCTGGTTGCTTTTGGAACGTGACCTCACCTTCCTCCATTAGTGGCCCTGTAACTATAAAATAGGTGTAAAAAAGTTATGACTCATAGTTGTGAAAATTAAATTAGAAAACACAAAAATGCTTACCACACTTTTAAAGCAATAAATAAGTGATAATACTATCATGCTGTTAATTGTTTTTATCTACTTTATTGCTTAGGAAATATTGTTTATTAATATAAAGAGGAGTTTACTATTCTTTTGGTTTATCTAATCACAAGTTCACTTTAGACTTCTTTTTATCTACTTATTTAACTGAATTTACTTTAAATAACCAATGACAATAAAACCAGGAGTGCCGCAAACTGTGATGACAGGGAAACTATCTTTCAATTTCCAATTCTCTATAATTACTATTTTATAAAGAAGGGACAATGGAATTAATAAGCCCCAGTTACAGGCAACAAGGGGATGCATTGTTTGTAGACTTTTGAAACAATTATAAAGATGACAAAAACTCCTTCTACTTTTTATTATCTCCATTCCCCCCAAAATTCTAAACACCGTCACTTGATAAAATATTCCTCCTTGCTAGGATGGAGGAATCCCTCATGGAATGCCTCTAGCCTACACTTTTATAGAACCCGTGTTCTTTCACGAATTATACATCAACACTCAAAGAGGTGACTCTCCAACCTCAATCAGATGCTCTCTGGACTTAAGCCAGTTGATGGTATGTTCATTAGTCAGGGAAAAGAACAAAATTAAACAACGTGAAAGAAATGTAACTTTAGAGAATGTATAAGTGAGAATTTTATCTACATTTCAGCTTTCTGGCTATGGAACATCTCCTTGTAACACTGCCTTTTTCTGACTTTGCTTTCAGGAACTTACTAAGTATGAGTAAAGGACTGCCTGAGGTTGTTTTGAGTTCCTGAAAGCAGAGGAAAGTGTAATAGAGGAGGGAGGTGTATTGGTTTCCTGGGACCGCCATAGTTGCATAGCACAAACTGGGGGGCTTCAGCTACAGAAATGTATTGTCTCACAGTTCCGGAGCTAGAAGTCCAAGACCAGCAGGGTTGGTTCCTCTGAGGGCTGTGATGGAGATTCTGCCCCAGGCCTCTCTCGTAGTTTCAGGCATTCCTTGGCTTATAGCTGGTATTCTCTCTGTGTCTTCACATAATCTTCCCTCTTTGTGTGTCTGTCGCTGTGTCCAAATCTCCCCTTTTTATAAGGATACAGTCATACTGGATTAGGACCCACCCTAATGACTGCATCTTAACTTGGTCATCTACAAAGGCCCTATTTCCAAATAAAGTCACCTTTACAGGTATTGGAATGTAGGACTTCAGCGTCTTTTGGGGGGACACAATTCAACCTAAAACAGGAGGCTACCTAGCAAGCTTTCATTCTGAGCAGTGGTACAGCGCTGCCTTGAAGCTACAAAGAATTATTGGCTGAAATCAGTATATATAGCATACACAGTGCTGACTCTGGGATGTATTTAAGCCTGAATGGTTAATGCTAAATTCCTACCTTCTATCGTTCATCTACACTCTGCAGTAAGTCTTACCTGATCAAATGCAACCAAAAGACAGATACTTCCTGTCTGCTAGTGACTGCTACAATCTCAAAGGCATAATTTCTAGAGAAAATCATCATTCTCTTTAAGGCTGATTCTTAGAGACCTGGTACCTGCTCAGGAAAGTTAATTGTTAATTTTTTAGTAACTTTGTGAGAGGGTTGCTATCCTTGAAATCAGCCACGGTAGATGTATTTATCCCATGAAAATTGACAAGCACTACAAATTGGGGCTTTTTCTCTTCCCAGAGAGCCAATTTACCACCCCATCGCTGCCTAACTCAGTCTCCCCATTTTATAGGTGAAGGAACTGAGGGTAAAGCTTAAACTAGAACCAAGGTCCTGGCTCAGTTCTCCATGATCTCCACCTCCTAAAATCTAAACCACAAGTGTCTCAATTGTTTAAGGATCTTTTACTCCACAGCGATGCGACTTATACGCCTTCATATAAATCAGCTTCAAAGTCTTATTACGCTGTTTAGTTAGCACAAAATAATCAGACTTCATAATGCTTAAATATATTTTTGGTAAACTTTTGATTTGAATTGAATTGGGGTTGAGCTGAATTGATCAGCTTTTTGGCTGGATACCTGAATGAGCATAAGGAATTCATACTGCTTAACCAAATAACCCTATTCCAACTTGAAAAGTTGTATGTCAGAAATGGGAGTCTTCTAATGTGGCAATAATGCTAAAAGACTGTAGGGAACCCCATTCTACCTGCGTGCCCTCAATTCATATACATCTGGTTAGGATGATGCCACACATTGACTGGAAGCACCTCCATTTTTTAGAAGGAAAAGGGAATAGGAACTCGTATCTATTGACTGCCCTACCTTGAACGCAGTGATGTGCTGGTAAATGATTAAAGTCAGCTCTTTTCTGCAATCATACAGGCAGTAAGGGGAAAAAACTTTTTAAAACCCAGTTCAAGGTTGGGGCAGTAGAAGGAACTCTGAGTTGCAGTGAAGCAGTGTCTTCCAATTTCTGTGGTGTAAAGACTTTCACTGTGGCCAATTTCGAGCTCTCAACATAATGTCACTTGAACAGAGTTTGAAAGAGAAGAGCATAATCAGCTCTGGCAAGCCAGCAAGAGCTATCAGCACACCAGCAGGAGTCATATGACAGATTATCTCATTAATGCCTGCAATACCCTTAATACATTAGGTGATATAACACTTTTTTTTTTTTTTTTGAGACAGAGTCTCACTCTGTTGCCCAGGCTGAAGTCCAATGGCATGATCTTGGCTCACTGCAACCTCTGCCTCCCAAGCACAAGGGTTTCTTGTGCCTTAGCCTCCCCAGTGGCTGGAATTACAGGTGTGTGTCACCACACCTGGCTAATTGCTTGTACTTTTAGTGGAGACAGGGTTTCACTATATTGGCCAGGCTGGTCTCAAACTCCTGGCCTCAAGTGATCCACCTGCCTCAGCCTCCAAAAGTGCTGGGATTACAGGTGTGAGCCACTGCGCCCAGACTATCATACCACTTTTAAAGCTAAGGAAAGTGAATCGTAGAGAGGTTAAGTAATTTTCCAGGGTCACCAAGCTAATAAATTGCAGAGCTGAGATTTGAACTCAAGTCTGCCTAACTCCAAAGCTCTTCTAGGACTAGTAGCAGTTTATTCAACCAACATGTGTTGAATTACTATCAGGCATATGGCAAGCTCCAAACACAGAAAAGAGAATAAATAAAAAGATGACTAAGAGCCTCTACTTCAAGGAACTCACAGTCTAGTAGAAAGATAGACTAAATTAAATTTTTTTCTTCAAACATTTAAGGCATCTATAAAAAACAGCACAGGAGAGGGGGAAAATGAAGAAATTTGAAGGAAATGAGCCTTCAGCGAATGCTTTCTATAATTTTTCTGATTCAGGGGAGTGAGTAACCCTCAGGTGGCAATTAATCTGTAGAAGAAGCAGTGCTTTTAGGTAACTGGAGGTGAAAGAGAAGTAATTAACCTCTTAATACCTGAGGTCTTTCAAGAACTGAAGTTTCTTCACTGTGTGAGATGACAGCAAAGGTGGAATTTGACAGTTTGACCACAGTTATGTCTCTTAGGGACCGGGCGCCTCAGTCAGGCCAGTAAACACTTAAATCTCCATTTCATTGGACTAAACTAGCTGAAGGTCAGCCAGTGCTGGGCACTCTTACTCTTGTGATTATTTCACTCTCCTGCTTCTCTTTCAACAATAACTATACCTCTCCTTTCCCGACTCCTAGCCTAAGTGAAGGCTGCCATTTCTATAGTCTCCACAATTTGGCATCCATTGAATTAAAGGCTGTTGATCTAGAAAAGCCTCAGGAGCATCTCTCCCAGGCTTCTCAGTTTGCAGATGGTTTGTTCTCAGGATTATAGCAGAGAGCTCAGTGTTGATTCCTCTGCCTGGGGAATACCAGTGACTATGTACAAAGTTAAAGGAAGAGTTCAAAAAGAATAAGAGAGTAATCACAGAGAACAGTGCAAGGAAATTGGACATGGAGTTGAAGTAAAAAGGATATTGAGAAAGACTAGGAAAGAGCTAGAGGTGAGTTAGATAATATGAGAAGACACACAGTGGGACCACAAAAAGGAGGAGAAGCAACTGGATTCAAGATCAGGAAAAAACAAACATGTATAAAGCTTACTTTAAGGACAGTAACTTTTGTATTTACTTCTGCCTTACCAATATAGAAAGTCATGTACACCATTGAAAAGCAGAGAATTATATTAGTCAGCATATTGCTAAAAACATCAGCCAATATACACCGAATGATTTTTGCACACCAATATCCAAATATTATGCTTCCCAAAATGTCCAAGATGAGTCCAATGCCTACATGTACATCTAAAAAAAAAAGAAAGAAAAAATAAGAAATAAAAACTTGAGCTATAACTTTCGTTTCTTTCATTGATGGCATTTGGGTCTTTGCACTTTGGTTTACGTGTGAGATTTTGAGTGGGGACCTTATTTTTCAGCAAATAGGAGTATGTCTAATGAAAGTCTGGTAAAAGCCTCTCTCAGAATAACCTTCCTTTACAGTCTGCAGCTTAAGGTTTGCTTCTCTAGGGATAGAAGATTCAAATGTCCTCAGGAGAAAGGCAAGGAGAATAAATGTGAAAAACTTGTGACAAATGGGTTTAGAGTGAATGTCTAAACAAACAAACAAAAAAACTAAATTAAAAAATTTTTTATGAACTTGTCAAGACCAAGCTAACTAGGCCCAAGGTCACTGCTAACCTGCAGTTAGTTTATGTCCCCTACCCCCAGCCCAGGAGACATTGGAAAATGAAGATGAGACATTTTCATTAGTCACAATAACTGGGGGCACTAGTGGCAGTTAGTGGGTAGCTATAAGGGTAGTCCTAAATTACAAAGTCCTAAATGACAAAAATTGTTCCACCCCAATGCCTGGTAGCTCCCTCACTGTGAAGCACTGCACACCCCTCTTTATTCATTAATATTTATTTCTCCTTTTAGTATCTTCCTCCTCTTGTGACTATCACAAAAGTATATCAGAAAAACACATTTTCCCCCTTCATACTGTGATTTTTTTCCCCACTTTTCATTTCTACTAGTAACACATCTGGAAACCTAGCAAGGCAACAGTTTCATATCCCAGTGGGCTTTAGCTGCAGGAATCTGGCTCTTGTCATTTCCAGGACTGGATTCTCCAGTCCTGCATAGAATGTTCTGCTTTCACTCTCAGACCCAAATCCAGAATCAAGCCAATTCTTCACACTCACTCACTGAGATCCAGATTGATCCAGGAAAGAAGTAAGTCTGAGCGAGCTGACGCTATATTGTCTCTATTGTGACACTATATGTGTGCACACATGCATTTATGCGTATTGAGAAAAACTAAAACACTTTTTGAATGTTCTTTCCCCCTTAATGTGCAAGAACACACATGCAGTACTCCTTCGGGTATCCATGGGGCATTGGTTCCAAGAACCCCTTTGGATACCAAAATCTGCAGATTCTCAAAACCCTGGATATAAAATAGCATATTATTTGCATATAACCTACAGCACGTACTTCTGTGTACTTTAAATAATCTCTAGGTTACTTGTAATACTTAATACAATGTAAATACTCTATGTAAATAGTTATTATACTGTATTGTATTTTAATTTGCATTTTTATTGTTACATTATTTTTGTTGAGTTTTTCTGAATATTTTTGATCTGCAGTTGGTTGCATCCACGAATGCAGATGGGCAACTGTGATTTTTTCTTGTTACTTCATATATCATTGTAATCAGCACAAAAGTAAAGTATAGAAAAGGCAGCAAAGTTAAAACATCTTGAATGTATTTTAATTTTAATGAGAATGATTTTAGAAAATATACAGACCAAAAAAATGCTCCTACCTCTAAAAACAGAAAAGCGGATTCCACTGCCCCGAAAATTTCCAAGAAAAACTGACGTGATGCTACAAATGATCAATGATTCTCCTCTAATGAGATCAATGTACATTTTAGAAATGCCTGAAAAAGGAAATACAAAATATAACTCAATATGCTACATGAAAATAATGTTCTTGCACAGGAAGCAGAAACAGAAGAGAAATAATAGAAAAAGAAAAAAAGAAAGAACAAGGCAACTATGACTGGGATAGATCTGCGAGACAATCACAATCACCATTTTTATATTTCTATATTGCGCCTCCTGTATTTGCAATGGCAAAGAAACATGGCGATAGCACTGCTTGTATTGCTCATTGTCTCAACCGTACTTGAGTTTCAGAATGAGACAAATACTTCTCAAGATACCACATTTAGTTTGAACAAACCTGAATCAGATTCCAAAATTACCTCATTTTAGAAATAAGTACAAAATAGGACACAACAATTCTACTCCTAGGTATATACCCAAGGTAATTGAAAATGTATGTGCACAAGATTTGTACATAAATATTCATAATAGTATTATTCATAAGAGCCAAAAGGTAGAAACAACTCAATGTCTATCAGCCGATAAATGGATAAATATATGTGATATATCCCTACAATGGAATATTATTCCTCCAGAAAAAGAAATGAAGTACTTACTGATACATATTACAACCTGAACCTTGAAAACATTATACTACGTGAAAGAAGCCAGACACAAAAGTCACATATTTTATGATTTGATTTATATGAAATGTCTGTGGTAGACATAGAGACCAAAATAGATTGGGTGTGATTTCCAGAGGCTTCAGTAGATAAAATTCCACAGCCAAATTTCCATCTAACATCATTTTCTTTTGGCCTAGAAGACATTTAACAATTTTGCAGTGCAGGCCTGCTGATGATAAATTCTCTCAGCTTTTGTATGTTTAAGAAAGTCTTCATTTTGCCTTCTCTTTCAAAAGATATTTTCACTGAGTGTAGAATTCTAAGTCTGTTGTCATTATTTTTGTTCCTCTAAATACAAAGTGTCTTTTGTCTCTGGCTGTTTTTACAATTTTCTCTTTATCATCGGTTTTAAGGAATTTGCTTTTTATGTGCTTTTTGTGTCGTCTTCTTTATAATTCTTGGGCTTGCAGTTTATTGAGCTTGTTGAATCTGTAGCTTTCATTATTATCAAATTTAGAAACTTTTTCTAAGATGGCCGAATAGGAGCAGCTCCAGTCTCCAACTCCCAGCGCGAGCGACACAGAAGACCGGTGATTTCTGCATTTTCAACTGAGGTACTGGGTTCATCTCACTGGGGAGTGCTGGACGATCGGTGCTGGTCAGCTGCTGCAGTCCGACCAGCGAGAGCTGAAGCAGGGTGAGGCATTGCCTCACCTGGGAAGCGCAAGGGGGAAGGGAGTCCCTTTTCCTAGCCAGGGGAACTGAGACACACAACACCTGGAAAATCGGGTAACTCCCACCCCAATACTGCGCTTTAAGCAAACAGGCACACCAGGAGATCATATCCCACACCTGGCCGGGAGGGTCCCACACCCACGGAGCCTCCCTCATTGCTAGCGCAGCAGTCTGTGATCTACAGGCAAGGCAGCAGCGAGGCTGGGGGAGGGGCGCCCGCCATTGCTGAGGCTTAAGTAGGTAAACAAAGCTGCTGGGAAGCTCGAACTGGGTGGAGCTCACAGCAGCTCAAGGAAACCTGCCTGTCTCTGTAGACTCCACCTCTGGGGACAGGGCACAGTAAACTAAACAAACGCAGCAGACACCTCTGCAGACGCAAACGACTCTGTCTGACAGCTTTGAAGAGAGCAGTGGATCTCCCAACACGGAGGTTGAGATCTGAGAAGGGACAGACTCCCTGCTCAAGTGGGTCCCTGACCCCTGAGTAGCCTAACTGGGAGACATCCCCCACTAGGGGCAGTCTGACACCCCACACCTCACAGAGAGGAGTACACCCCTGAGAGGAAGCTTCCAAAGCAAGAATCAGACAGGTACACTCGCTGTTCAGAAATATTCTATCTTCTGCAGCCTCTGCTGCTGATACCCAGGCAAACAGGGTCTGGAGTGGACCTCAAGCAATCTCCAACAGACCTACAGCTGAGGGTCCTGACTGTTAGAAGGAAAACTATCAAACAGGAAGGACTCCTACACCAAAACCCCATCAGTACATTACCATCATCAAAGACCAGAGGCAGATAAAACCACAAAGATGGGGAAAAAGCAGGGCAGAAAAGCTGGAAATTCAAAAAATAAGAGTGCATCTCCCCCGGCAAAGGAGCGCAGCTCATCGCCAGCAACAGATCAAAGCTGGACGGAGAATGACTTTGACGAGATGAGAGAAGAAGGCTTCAGTCCATCAAATTTCTCAGAGCTAAAGGAGGAATTACGTACCCAGCGCAAAGAAACTAAAAATCTTGAAAAAAAAAGTGGAAGAATTGATGGCTAGAGTAATTAATGCAGAGAAGGTCCTAAACGAAATGAAAGAGATGAAAACCATGACACGAGAAATACGTGACAAATGCACAAGCTTCAGTAACCGACTCGATCAACTGGAAGAAAGAGTATCAGCGATTGAGGATCAAATGAATGAAATGAAGCGAGAAGAGAAACCAAAAGAAAAAAGAACAAAAAGAAATGAACAAAGCCTGCAAGAAGTATGGGATTATGTAAAAAGACCAAATCTACGTCTGATTGGGGTGCCTGAAAGTGAGGGGTAAAATGGAACCAAGTTGGAAAACACTCTTCAGGATATCATCCAGGAGAACTTCCCCAACCTAGTAGGGCAGGCCAACATTCAAATCCAGGAAATACAGAGAACGCCACAAAGATACTCCTCGAGAAGAGCAACTCCAAGACACATAATTGCCAGATTCACAAAAGTTGAAATGAAGGAAAAAATCTTAAGGGCAGCCAGAGAGAAAGGTCGGGTTACCCACAAAGGGAAGCCCATCAGACTAACAGCAGATCTCTCAGCAGAAACTCTCCAAGCCAGAAGAGAGTGGGGGCCAATATTCAACATTCTTAAAGAAAAGAATTTTCAACCCAGAATTTCATATCCAGCCAAACTAAGTTTCATAAGTGAAGGAGAAATAAAATCCTTTACAGATAAGCAAATGCTTAGAGATTTTGTCACCACTAGACCTGCCTTACAAGAGACCCTCAAGGAAGCACTAAACATGGAAAGGAACAACCAGTACCAGCCATTGCAAAAACATGCCAAAATGTAAAGACCATCGAGGCTAGGAAGAAACTGCATCAACTAACGAGCAAAATAACCAGTTAATATCATAATGGCAGGATCAAGTTCACACATAACAATATTAACCTTAAATGTAAATGGACTAAATGCTCCAATTAAAAGACACAGACTGGCAAACTGGATAAAGAGTCAAGACCCATCAGTCTGCTGTATTCAGGAGACCCATCTCACACGCAGAGACATACATAGGCTCAAAATAAAGGGATAGAGGAAGATTTACCAAGCAAATGGAGAACAAAAAAAAGCAGGGGTTGCAATACTAGTCTCTGATAAAACAGACTTTAAACCATCAAAGATCAAAAGAGACAAAGAAGGCCATTACATAATGGTAAAGGGATCAATTCAACAGGAAGAGCTAACTATCCTAAATATATATGCACTAAATACAGGAGCACCCAGATTCATAAAGCAAGTCCTTAGAGACTTACAAAGAGACTTAGACTCCCATACAATAATAATGGGAGACTTCAACACTCCACTGTCAACATTAGACAGATCAATGAGACAGAAAGTTAACAAGGATATCCAGGAACTGAACTCATCTCTGCAGCAAGCAGACCTAATAGACATCTATAGAACTCTCCACCCCAAATCAACAGAATATACATTCTTCTCAGCACCACATCATACTTACTTACTCCAAATCGACCACGTAATTGGAAGTAAAGCACTCCTCAGCAAATGTACAAGAACAGAAATTATAACAAACTGTCTCTCAGACCACAGTGCAATCAAACTAGAACTCAGGACTAAGAAACTCAATCAAAACCGCTCAACTACATGGAAACTGAACAACCTGCTCCTGAATGACTACTGGGTACATAACGAAATGAAGGCAGAAATAAAGATGTTCTTTGAAACCAATGAGAACAAAGATACAACATACCAGAATCTCTGGGACACATTTAAAGCAGTGTGTAGAGGGAAATTTATAGCACTAAATGCCCACAAGAGAAAGCAGGAAAGATCTAAAATTGACACTCTAACATCGCAATTAAAAGAACTAGAGAAGCAAGAGCAAACACATTCGAAAGCTAGCAGAAGGCAAGAAATAACTAAGATCAGAGCAGAACTGAAGGAGATAGAGACACAAAAAACCCTCCAAAAAATCAATGAATCCAGGAGTTGGTTTTTTGAAAAGATCAACAAAATTGACAGACCACTAGCCAGACTAATAAAGAAGAAAAGAGAGAAGAATCAAATCGACACAATTAAAAATGATAAAGGGGATATCACCACCGACCCCACAGAAATACAAACTACCATCAGAGAATACTATAAACACCTCTACGCAAATAAACTGGAAAATCTAGAAGAAATGGATAATTTCCTGGACACTTACACTCTTCCAAGACTAAACCAGGAAGAAGTTGAATCCCTGAATAGACCAATAGCAGGCTCTGAAATTGAGGCAACAGTTAATAGCCTACCAACCAAAAAAAGTCCAGGACCAGATGGATTCACAGCTGAATTCTACCAGAGGTACAAGGAGGAGTTGGTACCATTCCTTCTGAAACTATTCCAATCAATAGAAAAAGAAGGAATCCTCCCTAACCCATTTTATGAGGCCAACATCATCCTGATACCAAAGCCTGGCAGAGACACAAAAAAAAAAGAGAATTTTAAACCAATATCCCTGATGAACATCGATGCAAAAGTCCTCAATAAAATACTGGCAAACCAGATTCAGCAACACATCAAAAAGCTTATCCACCATGATCAAGTGGGCTTCATCCCTGGGATGCAAGGCTGGTTCAACATTCGCAAATCAATAAACATAATCCAGCATATAAACAGAACCAAAGACAAGAACCACATGATTATCTCAATTGATGCAGAAAAGGCTTTTGACAAAATTCAACAGCCCTTCATGCTAAAAACGCTCAATAAATTCGGTATTGATGGAACGTACCTCAAAATAATAAGAGCTATTTATGACAAACCCACAGCCAATATCATACTGAATGGGCAAAAACTGGAAAAATTCCCTTTGAAAACTGGCACAAGACAGGGATGCCCTCTCTCACCACTCCTATTCAACATAGTGTTGGAAGTTCTGGCTAGGGCAATCAGGCAAGAGAAAGAAATCAAGGGTATTCAGTTAGGAAAAGAAGAAGTCAAATTGTCCCTGTTTGCAGATGACATGATTGTATATTTAGAAAACCCCATTGTCTCAGCCCAGAATCTCCTTAAGCTGATAAGCAACTTCAGCAAAGTCTCAGGATACAAAATTAATGTGCAAAAATCACAAGCATTCTTATACACCAGTAACAGACAAACAGAGAGCCAAATCAGGAATGAACTTCCATTCACAATTGCTTCAAAGAGAATCAAATACCTAGGAATCCAACTTACAAGGGATGTAAAGGACCTCTTCAAGGAGAACTACAAACCACTGCTCAGTGAAATAAAAGAGGACACAAACAAATGGAAGAACATACCATGCTCATGGATAGGAAGAATCAATATCGTGAAAATGGCCATACTGCCCAAGGTAATTTATAGATTCAATGCCATCCCCATCAAGCTACCAATGAGTTTCTTCACAGAATTGGAAAAAACTGCTTTAAAGTTCATATGGAACCAAAAAAGAGCCCGCATCTCCAAGACAATCCTAAGTCAAAAGAACAAAGCTGGAGGCATCACGTAACCTGACTTCAAACTATACTACAAGGCTACAGTAACCAAAACAGCATGGTACTGGTACCAAAACAGAGATATAGACCAATGGAACAGAACAGAGTCCTCAGAAATAATACCACACATCTACAGCCATTTGATCTTTGACAAACCTGAGAGAAACAAGAAATGGGGAAAGGATTCCCTATTTAATAAATGGTGCTGGGAAAATTGGCTAGCCATAAGTAGAAAGCTGAAACTGGATCCTTTCCTTACTCCTTATACGAAAATTAATTCAAGATGGATTAGAGACTTAAATGTTAGACCTAATACCATAAAAATCCTAGAGGAAAACCTAGGTAGTACCATTCAGGACATAGGCATGGGCAAAGACTTCATGTCTAAAACACCAAAAGCAACGGCAGCAAAAGCCAAAATTGACAAATGGGATCTCATTAAACTAAGGAGCTTCTGCACAGCAAAAGAAGCTACCATCAGAGTGAACAGGCAACCTACAGAATGGGAGAAAATTTTTGCAATCTACTCATCTGACAAAGGGCTAATATCCAGAACCTACAAAGAACTCAAACAAATTTACAAGAAAAAAACAAACAACCCCATCAAAAAGTGGGCAAAGGATATGAACAGACATCTCTCAAAAGAAGACATTCATACAGCCAACAGACACATGAAAAAATGCTCATCATCACTGGCCATCAGAGAAATGCAAATCAAAACCACAATGAGATACCATCTCACACCAGTTAGAATGGCAATAATTAAAAAGTCAGGAAACAACAGGTGCTGGAGAGGATGTGGAGAAATAGGAACACTTTTACACTGTTGGTGGGATTGTAAACTAGTTCAACCATTATGGAAAACAGTATGGCGATTCCTCAAGGATCTAGAACTAGATGTACCATATGACCCAGCCATCCCATTACTGGGTATATACCCAAAGGATTATAAATTATGCTGCTATAAAGACACATGCACACGTATGTTTATTGCAGCACTATTCACAATAGCAAAGACTTGGAATCAACCCAAATGTCCATCAGTGACAGATTGGATTAAGAAAATGTGGCACATATACACCATGGAATACTATGCAGCCATAAAAAAGGATGAGTTTGAGTCCTTTTAGGGACTTGGATGCAGCTGGAATCCATCATTCTTAGCAAACTATCACAAGAACAGAAAACCAAACACCGCATGTTCTCACTCATAGGTGGGAACTGAACAATGAGATCACTCGTACTCAGGAAGGGGAACATCACACACCGGGGCCTATCATGGGGAGGGGGGAGGGGGGAGGCATTGCATTGGGAGTTATACCTGATGTAAATGACGAGTTGATGGGTGCAGCACAGCAACATGGCACAAGTATACATATGTAACAAACCTGCACGTTATGCACATGTACCCTACAACTTAAAGTATAATAATAATACATAAATTAAAAAAAAAGAAAGAAAAAAAAAGAAACTTTTTCTCCAGGATTTCTTCAAATTTTTAGTTCCTCCCTCTCTTTTCTTTTAGGGACTCATACATTAGGTCATTTGAAGTTGTCCACAGCACAATGATGCTCACTTCATGTTTTCTGGTCTTTTTCTCTCTGTGTTTCATTTTAGATAGTTTCTATTGCTACATCTTCAAGTTCTCTCATCTTTTCTTCTGCGGTGTCTAATCTGTTGTCATTAACAGTCACAATCATCTCATTTTACTACTTGTTACTACCTTTGACTATGACAGAAGGCATAAAAATACTGGTTAAACAGGTTGAGAGACTACTAGCACATTTGATTTATCTGGTGAAGAAATCCTTTAATTCTTCTCTCACATTTGGTGAACTAATCAGAACAAGTAAGGTATAAGGCTTGGTGTATAAAGTTTTGGATTTGATTTATATTTTTAATAGTAAGACACAACAAGTATTACTCTCCACCTTCTCTTTTGGCTTAATGTGGACCTAATTTATATTGATTCATTGTAAAATTTGGAAAAGAAAAGAATAAAACAAATCTTCTATAATTCTATGATGACCCAGATATAACCATTTTAATGTTGAAGTCCTTTTCTAAGCATATGGTTCTTTTTACTCAACTGAGATCATACTAACACTCTGTATTTTATTTCTTTACAAGATCCTCTTCCAGATTTGCTTTAAAATAAGAGTTAAGCCCTTACACTCTTTTAAAACAGGTAATGGATAGACAATTTCCTTTTAACTTACATATGAACGTCTACTACATTTTTGACTGGGCCAGTCCACCTTAGATTTAGGTTGCACAGGTTTACAGTGCAGACAGGCACCTCATCAAAAGAAACACCAGTAACATTATAGAAATTGTAGTTCTGTATATTATGATAATTTTAGGCATTTGGCAAAAAATAATTTTTCCTTTAAAAAATTAATGTATTATGACTATTAAATAGAAGAAAACTGTTTTGAAGGAAGAACCATTTATCTAATTCACACACAGAGACAATATGATGCTCCAGCCAACACCCAAAACAAGTGAGAGTGACTTTCCCCATAAAATTAAGTCAAATTTGTCTTATCAGGAGACAATGCTACTGGATCCAGAATCCATCTAACCTCCTGAGTGTTGCTGACATAAAAAAAATATATAAATTAAGAGCCAATCCAATACCTTCACTAGTTTTGTCTTAAAGAAATAGAAGACTTTCAGCCGGGTGCAGTGGCTCATGCCTGTAATCCCAGCACTTTGGGAGGCCGAGGTGGGTGGATCATCTGAGGTCAGGAGTTCGAGATCAGCCTAGCCAACATGGCAAAACCCCATCTCTACTAAAAAATACAAAAATTAGCCAGGAGTAGTGGCACATGGCTGTAATCCCAGCTACTCAGGAGGCTGAGGCAGGAGAATCACTTAAACCCAGGTGGCGGAGGTTGCCATGAGCCAAGATCGCGCCATTGCACTTCAGCCTGGGGTATAGAGGTAAACTCCATCTCAAAAAAAAAAAAAGAAAAGAAAAGAAAAGAAGACTTTCTACTGTACTCCTTTTTTTGAAAAAGAATTGAATGTTGAAACTGCAATAAATAACATTTATAGTTTATTATAACCATTTACAGTCAAGAGAGTGCAGAAAGGACAGCAGGAAGAAAAATGAGGTAATGAAACACGAGGTAAATACAAATGGTTGAAAGAATAAGACAGGTAAGGAAAGACAGAAAGAAACTGTACTTACAGGAGCAAAGGGAAAAAAGAGAACAGGATCAGAGTCTTTGAGAAACATATCTACCTTGTAACAATTTAGAACAGAACCTCCAAAAGTGCCTAAAACCCTATGTTTTCCCAGCTAGGAGTATGAAAATAAGAATATCACATGCTGGAAAGGTTGGAGGTTTCTCACTCCAGTCATAAGGTAGTATATTTCCACTAAATACAACCGATATTTTAAAATTTGTTAGGAAAATATTTCTGAGTCAAAAAACAGAAACCATAGCATATAGCCATTCATGTTGGTACTTCTGTGTTAATAAAACCTGATTTTTTGGCCCAGTAATCCCATTACTGGGTATATACCCAAAGGAATATAAATCATTCTACTATAAAGACACATACACACGCATATTTATTATAGCACTATTTACAATAGCAAAGACATGGAACCAACCCAAATGCCCATCCATGATAGACTGGATAAAGAAAATGTTGTACATATACACCATGGAATACTATGTAGGCATAAAAAGGAATGAGATCATGTCCTTTGCAGGGACATGACTGAAGCTGGAAGCCATCATCCTCAGCAAACTAACACAGGAACAGAAAACCACACACCACATGTTCTCACTCATAAGCAGGAGTTGAACAATGAGAATATACGGACACAGGGAGGGGAACAACACACCCCGGGGCCTGTTGCGGGGTGGAGGTGAGGGGAGCGAGCTTAGAGTACAGGTCAATAGGTGCAGCAAACCACCATGGCACACATATACCTATGTAACAAATCTGCACATTCTGCACATGTATCCCATTTTTGTTGTTGTTGTTGTTTATAGAAGAAACAAAGAAAAAAAAAACCTGACAATAGGGGGATATTTCAGAGTGAAATCATCTTCCACCTTACCAAATAATATGGGAAATAGTGCAGGACTCCAAGTCCTCTTGGGAATAAGCTTTTATTGAGTAATATATTTGAGTGCCAGACTATATCTTTACCGCTTTTCTTGAAGATAAACTATAACCCCCTCCACCACCTGCCAAACCTTAGCTACTCCAAATGGAGGCAGTTCTAACAAGAGGTAGCAAGGCCTTGGAATAGTCTCGTTAGGGATCTTTAATGTTTCTTCTTATTGGTAAACAAACTCACCAACTTAGAATATCTACCTTGTGGCTGAGAATTCACTGGAACAGAATAAGAATGCCAATTTTTATCACCTTCTAGAAGGTTACATTTTCTTTGAAAAAAACTGAAAAAGTTCCTTGGAGATTATAATTGGCGCTATTTATCTCATCTCCTTGGTGGTTGTCTTATTTGCACTGTCTCCTTCAAGTCAGTCAGTGCTCTACCTCTCAAAGTGAAAAAAAAAGCACGGATTCTTATTCTTCCGGGTGCACAATTCATGCAAGAAAAATGTAATCAAAAGAAAATAATGTAACCTTATATTTTCAAGATAAGAGAGAGAAATAAATGTGACATACCAATAGTTTTTAGTGAATTCACAGAACGAAGAGGATCTGTAATGCCAAGGGTGATGCTAAAGAGTAGGCAAGATTGCAAATCCCATGAAGCTTTATTGAATTTTATAACCACATATCCAAGTATGATGCTTGCTGTAGAAAAGCTAATTAATCCAGTTAACAAGACCTGTGAACCAATTCATAACACAGTATTAGACTTAACATCTAAAGATGGCATGATGGCATTTACTTATATCCTAAGAGTCAGATCTTGGTTGTAAATGTTATACAATTACCCTGGAAGATAACTTTAAAAGGTATTCTAGTTTAACCACCTGCCACAAAGAAACCGCCCCTTTCAAATAAGCAAGATTCTACCTTATTATTAAAAAGACTGACTCAACTATCTTTCTTGTTGTTATTCTAGTTCAATAGTTCTCAATATTGAAAGGTTCTTAAAACAGAATGCAAATTTCTCCTGCTTCTATATAAAACATATCCTGATTAGTTTGGAAAGTAAATTGTTACTGACATATTGTATCTAGTACATGACACAAATTTATATACCAAGACTCTAAAATATTCACAGAAAATCTCCCCCTTTACCTTTTATTAATTGTAAAACAAGTAGTTCTGCAATAGAGAAAGGGGAGGCCATGAAATGCTTGAGATTAAGTGATTTACAGAGTTTTGTAATTTCTATGCACACATTGTTTATGCCCAAGTATAAGAAAGTATTCATTTTTCAAAATTATCCTCAGGAAAAAAATAGTTGTGTTATCAATCCTTTTCTTATTTTCCATCTCTGTCTTTTGTTTTACTTTCTGTGAGGTTTCCACAATTTGCCCATTAGGTCCTTTTATTTCTTTATCTATCGTAATGTCATATGGTTTTTCTTCTCAAATCTCTTAAGAACATGAATTACATTAAGGAATGTTTTAAATGTTAAATTAACTTGTTCTGGAATAAACACAACTTGATCATGTTTTTATTATTTATATGTTACTGGATATATTTGTGCCAAAATTTTGTGTAGAATTGCTCTATGTTTGTGGGTGACATTGACTTATGATTTTTTCTTTCTCTTAATATTTCTGTATAGTTTTGGCGTTAAGGTTAAACAAGCCTTATAAAATAAGTAAGGGAGGAGGCCAGGTGCTGTGGCTCATGCCCATAATCCCAGCACTTTAGGAGGCAAGGCAAGAGGATCTCTTGAGTTCAGTAGTTAAAGACCAGCCTGGGAAACATAGTGGGACCCCCACCTCTAAAAAAAAGGATTAAAAATTAGCTGAGCATGGTGGTGCATAACTGTAGTACCAGCTACTCAGGAAACTGAGGTGGGAGGATTGCTTAAGCACAGGAGTTTGAAGTTGCAATGAACCATGATATTACCACTGCACTCCAACCTGGGCAACAGAGCAAGACTCTGTCTCTAAAAATAAAACAAAGTAAGTGTGGGAGGATTTCCCCTTTTACTCTTGTCTTTAAGACATAAGATTGGTGTTATCTTTCATACTGGTTCACATAACTTACATTTAAAATAGTTTAGGTATCATTTTTTTTGGAACATTTTTATTTGCCAATTCAATTTTTAATGATTATGGGACTATTTGGGTCTTTTTAAATTCTAGAATAGACCAGCCACGGTGGCTCATGCTTGTAATCCTAACATTTTGGAAGGTTGAGGCAGGAGGATTGCTTGAGGCCAGAAGTCTAGAAAGCAGCCTGGACAACAGAGCGAGACCTTGCCTTTACTAAAAATAAGAAAAAATTAGCCAGGCATGGTGGCATGTGCCTGTAGTCCCAGCTATTCCAGAAGCTGAGACGGGAGGATCACTTGAGCCCAGGAGGTTGAGGTTGCAGTGAGGGGTAATCATGCCACTGTGCTCCATCGTGGGTAACAGAGCTAGACTCTGTCTCAAAAAAAAAAATAGATACATAAATAAATAAAAAGAAATTCTAGTGTAAGTTTTGACAAATTACATATTTTTAGGAATTTCCCATTTTGTCCAAGTTTTTAAATATTTTTGCTGAATCATAAAGAAAATAAGGCATCAAAACTAGAGGGATGCAGTTAAAGCAGTGTTTAAAGGGAAACTTATAACATTAAATGCATATATTGGAAAAGAATAAAGGTTAAAAATGTTTATGATTCAATTAAGCCTAGCAGTAGGTTAGATATTGTTAAAGATAAAGTAGTAAATGAGAAACTAAATTTGAGGAAATTACATACAATAGAGTTCCGAGAGATAAAAGACAGAGAATTAAAAATCATGGAGAATATGATAGAAAATCTACAACTAATGGGAATTTAAGAATGAAATAACAAGCCTGGCGCAGTGGCTCACTCCTATAATCCCAGTACTCTGGGGGACCCAGGCAAGCGGATCATCTGAGGTCGGGAGTTCAAGACCAGCCTGGCCAACGTGGTGAAACCCCATCTCTACTAAAAGTGCAAAAATTAGACAGGTACGGTGGCAGATGCCTGTAATCCCAGCTGCTCAGGAGGCTGAGGCAGGAGAATCACTTGAACCCAGGAAGCGGAGGTCACAGTGAGCCAAGACTGTGCCATGGAACTCCAGCCTGGGCAACAGAGTAAGACTCCATCTCAAAAAAATAAAAATAAAAATAACAGAGTATAGAAAATATTTAAAAGATAATAGCCGAAATGTGGCTAGAATTGATGAAATATATTAATTCTCAGATTTAGTAACCATAAGAAGTCTTAATATGTATAAATAAAAAGATACTAACACCCAGAAACATCACAGTGAAACTAAAATAGTCCCCCTTTATCTGCAAGGGATATGTTCCAAGATCCCAGTGGATGCCTAAAACCACGGATAGTACCCAACCCTATATATACTATAGTTTTTTTAAATGCATACATATCTATGATAATGTTTAATTTATAAATTAGGCACAGTAAAAGATTAACAATAAGTAATAATAAAATAGAACAAGTATAACCACATGACAGCATCACTACTCTTGCACTTTGGAGCTATTATAAAGTAAAATAAGGGTTATATGAACACAAGCACTGTGATACTGTATGTTCTATCTGATAACTGAGATGGCTACTAAGTGACTAACGGGCAGGAGATAATGTATACACAGTGGGTATGCTGGCCACAAAGACCACTAAATTTAAAAAGATGACTACTCACAGACCTTTAATGGAAAGGACACAAAATCACAGCTAGATAGGAGTAAGTTCTAGTGTTCTAAAACACTGCAGGATGACTATAGTTAACAGCAATATATTATATAGTTTCACACAGCTAGAAGGAAGACATTGAATGTTCCCTACATGAAGAAATAATAAATGTTTCAGATGATGAATATGCTAATTACCCTGATCTGATCAGTTATACATTATATATATTGAAAGATCACTATGTATTCCATAACTATGTACAATTATTAGTCAATTTAAAAATACAATTTTTAAAAAGCTGCTAGAGCAAAACTTCAGGAAAAAGGAAGCTGAATCCAGAAAGATGGAGTTGGATGCAAGAAGGAGCAGTGAGCAAAGAAATTGAAATTGGTAAGCATTTAGATGAGTGTAGAGAAGCACTGGTACCTAAAACATTACAATCGCAATAATAATGACAATGACTAATTTCAGGGATGGTAGTATTATGTCAATAATGTAATAAAATATAAGATGAGAAAGGATAATTAAAACATTCTGAAGTTCCTGCATTATTTGGAGGAAGGTAGAGACATTTAGCTTTAGACTTGTTAAGTCAAATATAATTATTAAAATTTAAGATTTTTTAAATGTACGAAACCAGTAAGAGAATTGTATTTAGGAATATAGCAATTTTGACTGCATTTAACAGAAAAGAGTGCTTATAGTGTCAATAAATGGAGATTTTGGTCGTTTTGTTTTTTGTTTTTGTTTTTGAGATGGGGTCTCGCTCTGTTGCCCAGGCTAGAGTGCAATGGCGCAATCTCGGCTCACTGCAACTTCTGTCTCTCACGTTCAAGTGATTCTGCTGCCTCAGCCTCCCGAGTAGCTGGGATTACAGGTACATGCCACTAGGCCCGGCTAATTTTTTGTATTTTTAGTAATAGCAGGGTTTCTACTAAACCTGACCTCGTGATCTCCCTGCCTTGGCCTCCAAAGTGCTGGGATTACAGGCGTGAGCCACCGCGCCTCAAGTAACCCTAAATCCAGAATAAACAGCCGTATGTTAGTATGTTGGCTCCCAGTGCTCTTAAGGACCCAGGCTCTTTTTTCTCTTTATGTTCAATCATATATAGTGCCTGTTCTCATGTTCACTACTTCACAATCTCAAGATGAATACTCATTCTAGACCACTGGGAAGGCTCCAGGCAGAAAGAGAGGTAAAGCAAAGAGCAAAAAGCACATGCCAGCTGATTTAACCCCCTTATTAAGGGCTTTCTAGAAGCCCATTCAGCAAACTTTTGTACATTTTTCATTGGCCAAACTATCTTCTTAGGGTACCAAAGTTGTTAGGGATGCTTGGAAATATGACATTTTACACTAGACCTATTGCCATACCAAACGAAAAATTTTAAGTTTCTGTTGGTGAGAAAGAGAGGGAGACTGCATATTGGATAAGCAACCAGAAATGCCTGCCACCAAAAAATAGAACATGAAACTTTTAAATTAGTAGAAGGAACAAAAGGGATAAAGGAAACTGAATTAATTCAATTAATTGAGAAAAGGAAGAATGAGACAAAGCATGGCAAATAAAAGGATAAAATAATATATGAGAAAAAGTTCAAATATATTTCTTTTAAAAACGTTATTTTCAATTTATAAACAGTAAAATCTACTCTTCGGGTGTACAGTAATATGGGTTTTGATAAATGCATACAGTTATGTAATCACACCAAAACTAAGAAACAAGACTGATACATCACTCCCAAAAATTTCCTCATGCTACATCTTTGTGGTCAATTCTTTTCCCCAACCCCATTCCCTAGCAACCGATGATGTTCTCTAGACCTATAGTTTTGCCATTTTTAGAAGGTCTATGAATGTAATTATATAATTTGTATGTACCCCTTGGAGGCTGGCTTATTTCTCTTAGCACAATGCATATTAAATTCTTCCTTGTTGTGCCTATCGATACTCCATTCCTTTTTTATTGCTGAGTAATATTTCATTGTAAGATGTTCCACAGTTTATCCATTCACCAGCTGAAGAACGTTTGAGTTGTTTCCAGACATTTGAGGTTATAAATAAAGCTACTATACAGATTCATGTAGAGGTTTTGTAAACATAAGTTTTCATTTCTCTTGGGTAAATACATAGGAGTGAGATTGGTGAGTCATGTGGCAAGTATATATTTAACTTTATAAGAAACTCCCAAACTGTTTCCCAAAGTGGTTGTACCATTTTGCCTTCTCTCTAACAATGTATGTAAGTTTCATTGTCTTCATATCTTCACCAGCACTTGGCATTAACAGGTTTGTTGTTGCTATTCCAATAGGTACATAGTGGTATCTCATTGTGATTTTAGTGTGTATTTCTCTAGTGACTTATCATGTTGAGCATCTTTCCAAGTGCTTTTATTCCATCCATATATCTTCCTTGGTGTCTCAAATCTGTTCAAATCTTTTCTCTTCTAAATCTATTTTTAATTACAATAAATACTAATGGACTAAACTAGTTTTTAAAAAGAAGCACAAATTATCAACCTGTATAAAATAAAAAAAATCCAACTGTATACTCTTAAAAAGATACCAAAATCTTGAAAACAAAAGGATGGAAAAATTGTAGCAGGCAAATACCAAAATAAAGCTGATGTAACTGTAGTAATACCAAATAAAATTGTTTTAAGGCAAAAAGCATTATTTGGGATAAAAGGGAAACTAAATAATAAGAAAAAAATTAACTGGGAAATATAGCAATATTTGTAGACACTTAATAACAACCTCTATTTGTATAAAGTAAAAACTGACATAATTGCAAGGAGAAATTGATAAATCCACAGTGATAGGGGAAACTTATTAAATTGAACTGAAAAACACTATTGGGAAAAACATAGAAGATTGAACTTCATAATTAATAAAACAATCTACTGAACAAATTTAGACCCCTACACTAAATAGAGAATAGACATTTTTACAGCGCAACATTTTAAAAAATCATGTACAAGCCTACAAAGCAAGTTTTCACAAATCAAAGAATTGACATATAAAACACATTCTCTGATTATGGTGTGATAAGAGAAATAATAATAAAACATCATATTTGGAAAATTCAAAACAATTTTTACATAATTAATGGATCAAAAAGTATAAGAAAATGTAGAACTGGATGATGATGAGTACACCAAAAACCAAAACATGTGGGATACCACTAAAAAGAAAATTTAAAACCTTAAATGCACACAGAAAACAAAAAAAGCTAAAAATGAATCAAATATTAATTTAAGATGTTAGAACAGAATAAAATCAAAATAAAGTGTTCTCTGAAAAAAGAAATAAAACAGTACAACAGGTATGATTAAGAAAAAAAGAGAGAAGGCACAAGTAACAATCTTTGCAGGGAAAATGGGCAAATCTACAGAAACAGTTGAGATTAAGTCAGACGTGGGACTAGAATCCAGATTCTGACATTTATTATCCTTATCTGTGACCTCTAAGCTTCAGTTTGCTCATATGCAAAATGAAAATGATGTTTACTCTGATATTTACACTGAGAATGCCTAGTCACAATGGTCACTCAGCAAATACTAATTCCTTTCCTCTCCCTTCAACTCTTTTTAGTTAGTAGTTCTGTAGAATGAAGAGGGCAAAACAAATAAAATATGAGACTTTGTGAATTATTAATCATCTATATAGGCAGCCATATTCTCTATCAACATGCCTAAGCAAGAATTGATCATACTTTGTTTTAAATGTGATCTTACCTGCCAAAACATATTCTTGAGTATATAAAAGTCTACATCCAAAGCAACCATAAATATAATTAAAGGTGAAAAGTAAGAATAAAGTGAAAAACTTGATGTTTTTAGAAGAGGGTAGACAATTTGGTGCACCTAAAGTAACAAAGACAAACAAGAAATTAGTGTGCTACCATTTCCAAGTATTAGAAATTAGGTTGATGCTATGTCAATCAATATAAATTTCAGAATCTTTCAGTATACAGCTAATGAGAGAGTATCTACAAGGGCAGTCTTAAGGGTCTTGTGGTAGATTGCTTGATCTAGCCATCCAGATAAGTTATCTATATAGACCTCTATTCACCAGAGAATTGAGTGGTTTTCGGCTACACAAACCCTGCTTGTGGTGTGCAATCAGTATTTTCAAAAGTGGTATCCCTACTGTTGGTGATATCAGAAAATATTTTTGGTGATTCACAGGTAAGCATTTTTTAATTTGACTGTTAGATGTTTATTTCAATTCGCTTTAGGTGAGGGAAAGAATCTTAAACAGGTACTTGTTTCACAGACATTGGCTTAGGATTTTTAAATCTTTAAGTGAGTCAGTAGAGAAAAATAATTCATAGAAAATAGCAGATTGTATACATAAGACATAAATCATGAAGGTTGTACACAGATTAATGGAAAATACAACAACAACAATTGAAGTGCTATAAATGTTCCCTCCTAAAAAGTTTATTTTGGCCCAATCGACAGTTTAACTTTCATTACTTCACCTCCCTATCCCTCAGTTTGCTCATCTGTAAAATGGAAATAGAGTATCTGTTTTCAATGGGTTGCTGTTAGAGTGAATAAATTAACTCAAGGGTTAATAAACTAATAAATTAATAAATACAAAGCACTTAAAAGAGAGCCTGGCACTTATTAAACACCCTAAAGATGTCAGCTAGTAGTACTGGTGGTATTTCAGAAGATTGGGAAGAAGCGTTTACAATCCTAGATGGGTATAAGCATTATCTCCATTTTAAAAAAATAAAGGAATGAGTGGAGGCAAATTGTTATTGATCACACTGCTATGCAGTTGAAATCAGAAGTTAATACTAGGTTGATAGTGAATGAATGTTTTCTTGTATCTATGGTACATATTATATGAAGCATGTTTTACATTTAATCTGGCAGTGAGCTTGCCTCATGATGAACATAACTGCTACCTTTTATAAGCAGGTCCCCCCCGCCCTTTTTTTTTTTTTTTTTTTGAGACGGAGTCTCGCTCTGTCACCCAGGCTGGAGTGCAGTGGCGTGATCTCGGCTTACTGCAAGCTCAGACTCCCGGGTTCATGCAATTCTCCTACCTCAACCTATAAGCAGGCCTTGTATAAGGCAAGAGCAGGGAAGAAGCCAGTGTATGTGTGCAGGGTAAGGAAGCCAGAGCAAGGCTTCAGAAGCAGATGATGAACCCAAGAATGCAAACACATTATCCTTGCTTGCTTTTTTTTTTTTTTTTTTTGTTTTGTTTTGAGATGGAGTCTCGCTCTGTCACCCAGGCTGGAGTACAGTGGTGCGATCTCAGCTCACTGCAAGCTCCACCTCCCGGGTTCACACCATTCTCCTGCCTCAGCCTCCAGAGCAGCTGGGACTACAGGCCCACTACCAAACCCGGCTAATTTTTTGCATTTTTTAGTAGAGACGGGGTTTCACTGTGTTAGCCGGGATGGTCTTTCCTTGCTTTCTTTCCTTGTTTTCTTTTTTCTTTCTTTTTTTTTTTTTTTTTTTTTGACAGTCTTGTTCTGTTGCCCAGGCTGGAGTGTAGTGGCGTGATGTCAGCTTACTGCAACCTCCGTCTCCTGGGTTCAAGAGGTTCTCATGCCTCAGCCTCCTAAGTCACCAGGATTACAGGCATGGGCCACCCCTCCTAGCTAATTTTTGTATTTTTAGTAGAGATGGGATTTTGTCATGTTGGTCAGGCTGGTCTCAAACTCCTGACCTTAAGTGATCTACCCACCTCAGCCTCCCAAAGTGCTGGGATAACAGGCGTGAGCCATCACCTGGGCACATTTTCCTCTTATTACTGCTCTTTTGAAGCTTCCCTAATTGATGTGTCCTCTACTGTGTGGTTTTTTTGTTTTTCAAATTTTTAAATACCAGATAGAACTTTTTGAGTAGCTGTTCCCATAAGAAAAAACATTCCATGCATTCAGGGATGAGATGGGAGTGGACTTTATTTTTGGCATTTTTTCCTTTAATTTAGTCTCTAATTTATTGTACATACAGTACCTCAACAGAACTGTAGGCCATCTGTCCTATCACGAATCCCGACAGAGAAAGAATCGTCAAAACAATGACTTCAGAATTCTTTAAACACATCTTCAAAAGCCCTAAAGAAATACATGTATGTGTTATTTAAACATGATAAGTTTCAAAGCAATTTAATTAATATTTCTTTTCTCTAGTTATTTAATTTTAAACTTCTGAGTGTCATATTCTTGTGGATGAATCACTGACATCTGTTATAAATGCTCTCTTAAGGATATGACACATGATGAGGCATCTCTCACAGATTTGCCTGCTTCCAATTTGCCTGCCCAGTGACACATCAGAATAACGTATGGGTTTCTTACTAATGGATCTGATGGTGAGAAATTATGGAAAGCCCAATTTTACATCTACATAGTACACCTTCTATTAATAATTCCTCATCCTAAGCTATAGTGACATATTTCTAAAATTTTCCCAAAAGCCAGAAACACATTTAACTGAGCTCTAACTATAGAGAAAACTGCCTTCATGACACTAGTAACAAAAGCCACTCATTATTCTCTATCTGCACTTTCTTGCATTGAAACCTCTACTCTATCTGAAGTTATTCATTTCATTGCCTCTAGAGACAATATATAAACTATAATACAATTAATTTATGCCTAGGGTAAGATTCATTGGCATCCCAGATTCTGCATTTCCTGACTTCCAGTTATAAGTTAAGCCACATCATTAAATATTAATTGAATACAGAAGGCCTCGACTTACTTTGGGATGGTGCAAAAGTGATACACATTTGGTAGAAACTGGACTTCGAGTACTCATACTATTCTTGTGTTTCATGTTTAGTACAACATTTACTAAATTACATGAGATAGTCAACACTTTTATTATAAAATAGGCTTTGCGTTAGATGATTTTCCTTAACTGTAGGCGAATATAAGTGTTATGAAAGCTTTTAAGGTAGGCTAGGCTCAGTTATGATATTCAGTATGTTAGCTGTATTAATGCATTTCAACTTACAATATTTCAAATTTATGATGGGTTTATTAGGACACAACCTGATAATCAAGGAGCATCTGTATTTGTTATAGGTAAGACCAGATAAAGATATGTTTTTTACACTATTTCTGCAATGCTCTTTACTACTGGAGCATTTGTCTCTACAAAAGATATAGAGCTAGTCCATGGTCATCAGCACCTTGTGATATCAAAAGGGACCAAGGTCATTAGTGAGTATATTAAAGATTCCCAAAGAAAGCAATTTCACTCCTTGATACAATGGGTAAAATTGAAGGAGTTTATACACATTTGTTTATTTGTTTCTGTATAGGATTCCTAGTTCCAGAAAGGATTTTAAAGCAGCTATTTTTCCTTTTTCCTAATCCCTAGTGTTGAATTGTGGGCTAAACCATCTGTGTGTTGGATATGTAACTCGATCTGCATGAATATCATTCTCTATACCTGTTGAATTCTTAATCATTGTTTAAGAGGTCCTTATTCGTGAAGTCTTTCCTAATTTTCTTCTTGGCGTTGGGGTGGGTTACTTATCTTCCCTGAAGAGAGATCACACCAAAAGCCATAATAAAATGGACAAAATGAATGACATCAATTATGTAAGTCATGAATTGTATGCCTGGGCTCTATTTGTGTGTTTGATCCCATTGTCCTCCCCTCGCCTCAGATATTTTGGTCAGGTTAGGTCTGGCCAGGCAGGCAGTGTACAGCTCTTCCTCCTTCTTGTGAGCAGAGAATCTTGACCACACCTTTATAGTTATACTTAACACATTGCATAGTAATTATGTGTTTGCCAATCTCCCCCATGAGAGGGCTCCTTGAAGTTAAGTTGTTCTTCTTACATGTCTATCTCACTACCATGCTCAGCAAATGTTACTGAATACAGGAATATAGAATAGACACTACTTATAATTAAATGAAGCGAGATTGACAGTATTCACTCATGTCTTGTCAGTTCACTGGGCCCCTTCTTTTGATGTTATGTAGTTGTGATGGCTTTCCACATTGACAGAAGGTTCACAGGGCAGAGGAAAGATGAGTTTCAAAAACAACCACCTACCTCCCAAAACAACAATGAAACATACAAGCGTTGTGAAATGCTCCTCTTCAATAAGGTAGTCAGCTGGCTGCCCGCAGAGTAAATCAGGTCCGTTACTTTTGTTTTGTGCCCAGATGTAAGAACTCATTTTTGCTGCTGCTTTTCCCCAGACCTAACTTGATGGAGTGGTTTGGTTATTATGGACACTTTCACTTCTGCACACTGACCTGTATAGCATGCAAAAAGAACATAAGACCTACCAAGACCCAGTTAATCCATACCCTTTCTACCTAAGATTGTGCCACACTCAGATCTGAACATGTCTCTTCTTGTCACAGGGCACACATTAATACCTCTTGCCCTACCTTTTGCTTCAAGAACATTTTATAGGAACACTAACAGCGATGTTAGTGTTTACTCCCTGTACTGTTACATGTATATGAGAGAGGGGGTGCATTGACTGGTGCACTTACCATTGTAATGATATAGTAATGTGCTTTCTTTCCCCATTGGACAGTGAGTTTCTCAAAGGCCAGGGCCCGAACTTTCCTTAAGGCTGTGCACGTAGTATGTAGCACAAGATAGGCTGTCCAAAAATATTTGATGGGCTGAACTATTTGAGGGGAAAGGAGCAAGGATAAATGTTATGCTCCCCCTTCTCTGTGGGTATAAATCATTCTCGAATTCCATTTTACCACTCCCACCCTAATATCTCTTTTTCCTCTCTCAGCACCCTTCAAATAAAAGATGGCAAATGGGAAACAAAGTCAAAGTTGAGTCACACCAGTTAAGGTCGGGAGTGAGGATAAGGGTGAATAACCTAAAAATAAAGGAAAAGACCAAGGTTGAGGTTTGATCATATGATGCCTTTGAGTGAATTAGAAAAAGTCCCCCTTCCTCAGAGCAATGAAGCCTGACAACAAGGCACATGGCTTGGCATGTGACTACCAGGCTGGATTTCAGTCCCAGTATCCCACCTCAGTTGGTGCTCTGTATAGGATGTAACCAATGCGAATCTATGCAGTGGTCCTGAGAAAGATTTGTACTGTTTTATTTTTCCTTGCAGTTAGCCTTAACCTAAAAATCCTAGAGGTTCCTCAAGTATCTCCAATAATATTTAAGGCTTATCTTTGGTCCTTTGTTTTGTACTTGTTTGGTCTACAGGTCACAATGATTCTGGTGTGAAGCAGAGGATGGGCCAGAAAGAGATTCAAAATGCTACATCTTCAAATCACTTCACCTGTCCCTCAAGTAGCCCTTCAGGTCCTTGGCATCTTCAACTCCCGCTATCCTCATGTGTAATGACCCTCAAATTAAGTTCTTCTACAAATTACCCAGATCAGAGATATGTTCCTTAAAGATTAAGCTGCTTCAAAGTTGAAATTGAGATGAAGGCTCTCAAAATCCCAAAATACAATGCACAGTTATGTTTCTGTTTGCTAGGGACAGTACTACCAACTGATATCACACCAAAATCCATTTCCATGCCTACTTCCCATTGGTTTCTTGCCAACCTGCTTTCATTCTGATTGGCTGCCTACAATATCACCACCCCCAATCCAGAAGAAGCCAAGTGATCTAGTTCTGGGGAAGCTTTCGTTTTTTAACCCTCAAGCTATGTAGGTACCCACAACTGTTTTAACTGATTTTTTTTTCTTTTGCTGACACTGTAGAAGGAATTCATGAATTGTACAAGTATAATCAAAGACAACCAAAAATTTTTACTTTTCCCTTCAAAAGCTAAGTGTAGTGTAGCTCCCCCATAGTCTAAGTTAGAGAAGACTACTAACAGCCTGTTTTTCCTTCTGTGCTCAGCTAGCCTTATCTGTACTTGCTAGTTTCACATTCCCTGGGGCTCAGCCAGTTCCTGCTTCACCTCCCTAGCACAATTGCAAAGTTACAAGGTTAATACAGAAACATGGTTTCTCAGGGATGTGGAACATGCAGTATAAATGTAAAAGACTGATCAACTGCCTTTGTTCTTGCTTCTGTGAGTACACTTTCTGCATCACGTAGCTCGTGGCCACTGACTGCTTAAAAGGTGGCTGCTTTCTTTGTCCGGGGCTCAAACTTCCCTGGATGCTACTCCTACTGAGCCAGGGGATCACCTTTTAATAAAGACCTTTCCTGAACTCACTCTGTTCAGTCTCTCCCATCTTTGATTGTCCCGCCACATTTCTGGCGGCCTGTCCGGGATTGGAGACGGCAGGTTTCTGTCTCCTCTGCTTGTGGGCTAGGGCCCCAGGACATGGGAGTTGTGGGACCCTTGGCACCACTGGGTAAGACTTAGCCCAGAAGGACAACGACTCTCCCATGTCTTGGAGCCTTCCCCTGACAGTGCAAATGGAACCAACTCGGGAGTTGCAGGACAGTCACAGGAGCAGCGCGCAGGCAGACTACTGAACTGCAGTAAGGTTGGGCCCTAGGAAAGTCCATCCCATAAGGACGGAAGGGAGCTTGATCACCTCCCAGGGAACAACCACTTATCCAACAGAGGAGCTGGGGGTGGTAGGAGTGGCTTGCCAATTTGGATGAACCTCATGTCCCCACTAACATGAACTGGAAGAACGGAGAAAATGGGCCGATAGAGCAGCAAGTGCAGCAAGGTAGGGCTTGCTGGCAGGGTGACAAGAGTGGCTTGCCACCCCAACTGGGAGTGTGTGGGTTTGTGTGCACCTACCTGGGACACAAGAGAGGCTCGTTTCATCCAATGAGGAGTCCTAGGTTAGGAGTGGTGTGTGTATGTGTGTGAATGTGGGAGCCTAACTAGGCTTACCTGGGACATGAGAGAGGCTCGTTTCATCTGATAAGGAGTCCTGGGGCAGGGGAGGTATGTGAAAGTGTGTAAAAGAGATGGTCTTGGGAGAGGCCAACACAGGGAGTGATGTGGGGAGGTGCAGATCTCTTAGTCCAGACTGTGTCCTCCGAGCTGAGTGTGGGACTAGCCAGACCTAGGTCACTGCGTAAGGCTGAGAGGATTAGCTTCATAGCTTCACAGCAGTAGTTGACTGTGACCTGGCTAAGCAGCATCCTAACCTCCAGTAATAGGACCTGGTCTGGTGAATCCAAGAGTGAAAGTGAGAGTGAAAGTGTGCCGTGAGGGAGGAAATGGGAGGAAAAGTGTCAAAGCCAACTCCATTAGAATATATGTTGAAGAACTTTAAGAAAGGTTTTTATGGTGATTATGGAATGAAGTTAACACCACAGAGGCTAAGAACCCTTTGTAAAATTGACTGGCCCTCCTTTAATGTAAGGTAGCCAGTCAAGGGAACCATAGATAAGGAAATAATTGGCCGAGTGTTTCAGGTTGTCACTGGGGTCAGACAACAGCCTGGGCACCCTGATCAGTTCCCAAACTTAGACTCCTGGCTGAGTGTGATTCAGACCTGTCCAAAATGGCTACAGTCCTGCTTTGAAGATTATTGTAAGACTGTAGTGGCTTGTACAAAACAAGGAACCATAGAAAAGACCCAAATCAGGCGCAAGGGCTGCTGAACTTGCTGAGATACCGAGAGGCTCTAATACAAGGAATAAAGGCTGGAGGGAAAAAGGCAATGAACATTGCAAAGGTTTCAGAGGTTCATCAGAAACCAGATGAAAGCACCAGTGAGTTCTATGAGAGGCTTTGTGAGGCTTACCGGCTCTACACACCTTTTGACCCAGAAGTGGCAGGGAATCAGTACATGGTTAATGTGGCATTTGTGAGTCAGGCACAAAATGACATTAAGCGAAATTGCAGAAGCTGGAGGGGTTTCAAGGTATGAACATTTCCCAGCTTATCCAGGTGGCAATCAAAATGTTTGTAAATCAAGATGAGGAAGCAAAGCGGGAGGCCAAGCGTAGAGCAAAGGAAAAGGCAGAGTTCTTGGCCACAGCCCTGGTTGAAAGAGAGACTGGATTTGCAAGAGGATGTGGACGTGGTCGTGGACGCAGTCACAGAAGAGGACAAGCTAGCCCAGGTCAGGAGACCAGGACAGGTCAGGAAGATTGGCCTAGACTAGAGAGAGATCAATGTGCAAGATACAAGCAAAGAGGGCTTTGGAAAGATGAATGTCCAGAGAAAGAAAAGGACAAGGACAACAACCAGGGACAGAATGACTGGACAGGGCCTCCTTCCACTGCCAGGCAAGGTGTAGTAGGATCCGACATGGATCTAACTGGGCTGGCAGGAGCCAATGGCTACCTTGAAGACTGAGACAGACCAGACTCCATCTCACTAGGCCTCAAGGAGCCTATGGTCTCAATGGTGGTAAGGGGCCAAAAAATAGACTTTATGGTAGCCACAGGTGCTGAACACTTGGTTGTGACTCAGACAATTGGGCTGTTATCAAAAGACTATGCTAATATTATCGGGGCCACAGGTCACAGAAAAGACATCTTTTTTCAAATCAAAAAGATGTATGATTGGAGACCAAGAGGTTCAGCACGTGTTTTTATACTTACCAAACTGCCCAGAGCCACTATTGGGAAAAGACTTATTACAAAAGCTGCAGGCTCAGATCTCCTTTACACCAAATGGAGACATGACTTTAAGCCTAAGGCAAAGAAAGGCTATGGTATTAACACTCACGTTCCTGAAAACAGAGGAATGGAGACTTTATGAAAGCAGTTGCCAGGAGTGTGGAAAAAGATAGAGTGTGACTGAAGGAGAAAAACTATTCACAGACTTACTTCTTAAGTTACCAGGAGTCCAGGCAGAAGACAATCCCCCAGGGCTGGCAGTGAATCAAGCAGTTGTCATAGTAGAGCGACTACAAGGAACCTACCCAGTGTGGATCCGCCTATATCCCATTCCCATGGAGGCCAATTGAGGAATTGAAAAACACTTAAAAAGGTTCCTTGAGTTTGGAATAATAGAAAGATGTGTTTCCTCATGGAATACTCCCCTATTGCCGGTGTTAAAACCTTCTGGTGACTATCCACCTGTACAAGACTTAAGGGCAGTCAACAAGGTGGCAGCTATACTGCATGCTATTGTGCCTAACCCGTACACTATGCTTGGACAAATACCTGCTAGTGTTGCTTGGTGCACATGCTTAGACATAAAAGATGCATTTTTCTGCATTCATTTGGCCCCTGTAAGCCGAGATATCTTTGCCTTTGAGTGGGGCCCATCTCAGTATACCTGGACTAGACTTCCCCAAGGATTTAAAAACTCCCCAACTATCTTCGAAGAAGCACCTGCCTCAGACTTAAAGGCTTTCACGCCACCTAGGACCGATGTGTCTTGCTGCAATACATAGGTGATTTGTTGCTAGCTGCACCCACCAGAAAGGAATGTATCCAATGACAGAGAGTCTCCTTCAAGTGCTGTGGAAAGCTGGCTATAAAGTATCTAAGGAAAAGGCACAGATCTGTGGCCAAGGAGTCCAGTATCTTGGATTTTACATCTCCCAAGGGTGGTGTGCGCTTGGACAAGAGCAAAAAGAGACTATAGCATTCCTCAGCCAGACACAAGGTGACTAGTGCAGAAATTCCTAGGGGCAGCTAGTTTCTGCCACATGTGGATCCCCAACTACTCACTCTTAGCAAAACCTTTTAATGAGGCAACGAAAGGTGGGAGAAAGGAGCCCCTCCTTTGAGAAAAGAAACAAGATATGGCTTTCAAGAAAATTAAGAAAGCCTTAATCCAGGCACCAGCACTAGGGCCGCCAGACATGGCAAAGCCCTTTTACCTGTATGTTCATGAAAGAAAAGGAATGGCTACAGGGGTCTTAGTGCAAATGCTAGGGTCGTGGTATCAGCCTGTAGCCTATTTGTCTGAGCAAGTAGACTTGGTGGCTATAGGATGGCCACCCTGTTTCAAGGTGCTGGCCACCACTGCCTTGTTAGCTGAGGACGCTAACAAACTCACATTTGGACAGAAGCTGATAATTTGGGTGCCCCACACAGTTGTCACCCTGATGGAACAGAGAGGACACTGTTGGCTCTCTAACCCTTGGATGCTAAGATACCAAGGCCTCCTATGTGAGAATCCATACATCACCTTAGAGACTGTGAATACCCTAAATCTGGCCACACTGTTACCAATAGAATATGCGGAGCATGGGAAGCCCCCGTTATATGCCCCAGGGTACCACTGCTGTATAGAAACAGTGGATGAGGTCTTTTCAAGCCAAAAAGACTTGAAAGACCAGCCTCTAAAGGACCCTGACATTGAATATTTTACTGATGGAAGCAGCTCCATATCTGAAGGTATCAGAAAGGCCAGATATGCTGTCGTCAGATTAAGCTCAGTGACCAAAGCCTGCCCTCTACTGGTCGGAACCTCAGCACAGAAGGCAGAACTAATAGCTCTCACAAGAGCACCATTTCTAGTGAAGGGAAAGTCAGTGAACATCTATACTGACTCAAGATTTGCTTTTGCCACCTTGCATGCTCATGGAGCCATTTACAAAGAAAGAGGACTGTTAACTACTGAAGGAAAGAAAACAGAAAACAAAAAAGAAATAGAGCAGCTCCTAGAGGCTGTATGGGCTCCAAAGGAAGTAGCAGTTATCCACTGTAAAGGACATCAAACAAGAGGAAGTGATAACGCTATAGGAAACAGAAAAGCAGACAAGGAAGCAAAAAAACGGCTGCAATGACAGAAATAACAAAGAAAGAAGAGACTTATACTATGCCCTTACTAGAGCCTCCCCTTGCAGAGACTCCTAACTACTCATCCAACGAGAAGGCATGGTTTGCGCAGGAAAATGGGAGTTATCAAAAAGGAGGCTGGTGGAAGTTTTCAGACGGGAGGCTTCCATTCCAGAAGCCATTGCTCCCGATTTATAAAGCAGTTTTACCAAGGAACACACATGGGGAAAACGGCTTTAGAAATTCTTGTAGGGCAGTATTTCTATGTGCCACGCCTAACTGCCATCACTTGAGCCGTCTGCAAGCAGTGTGTTACTTGCGCCCAGAATAACCCAAGGCAAGGGCCTACTCGGCCCCCAGGAATTCAGGAAACAGGAGCAGTGCCATGTGAAAACCTACTTGTAGACTTTACTGAACTGCCTTGGGCTGGAGGTTATCAGTACATATTAGTGTTTGTCTGCACCTTTTCAGGATGGGTTGAGGCATTCCCCACCAGGACAGAAAAGGCATGAGAAGTAACCAGGATATTATTAAAAGACATTATTCCTAGATTTGGACTGCCTCTAACTTTAGGCTCAGACAATGGACCAGCTTTTGTGACAGAAGTAGTACAGCAACTAACTCAGACGTTAAAGATTAAATGGAAACTGCATACAGCCTATCGCCCACAAAGTTCTAAAAAAGTTAAAAGGATGAACCGGACACTGAAACAACTGTTGAAGAAGTTTTGCCAAGAGATACATTTAAGGTGGGATCAGGTATTGCCCATGGTCCTTCTCCGAGTCACATATACCCCTACTAAATTAACCAGGTATTCACCCTATGAGTTAGTGTATGGCCAACCACCCCCACTTATATCTCAGGTAAAAGGAGATTTAAAGGAAATTGGAGAACTGATCCTAAGAAGACAAATGCAAGCATTAGGTGAGATAATGCAAGAAGTACAAGCATGGGTAAGAGAAAGAATACCTGTTAGCCTTACAGATGCAATACATCCCTTTCCACCCAGGGACTCTGTATGGGTTAAACACTGGAATCCTACCACCATCGGGCGCTTATGGGATGGTCCCCATATTGTGATCCTGTCTACCCCTACCGCTATTAAAGTTACAGGTATTACACCTTGGATCCATCACAGCCTACTGAAACCTGCAGTCTCAGTCCAAGACCAGTAGACGAGTCAGCAAGATCCAGATCATCCAACTCGAACTTGCAGAGAAATCAAGGCGCAGCAGGAAAAGATGACTACCCTGCTCCGACCACACCAGAGGCTGGTCAGCCAATGTACGGCTGAAGCTTGAGAAAATGTCAAGCCCTGATCTAGTCATGCAACCAGAAACTGACTAGTCTACGCACGGCCAAAGCCTGAGGAAGTTGGTGCCAGATAAGTAAATGTAGATTGAATTTGCAAGTGTAGTTATACTATTGCTTATACTGATTGTCTTACTGTCATGCTCTTTGTAATTGTTATCAAACTTGTTGCCTAGGAGGATGCCCGTGCATAGTATAAACTTGATCACACTAATAACAATAATGTTAGCAGTCACAGGAGGAAACCAAGATAACTGCCATTATTGTATAATAGAAGCTTGGTCTGGTAAAAGTATAACTAAGACCCTGTTATATGAAACTTATTATAAATGTACAGGACAGGAACTCCCCTGGAGACACGTGTTTATAATCAAACCAGCTACTCAGTCTGTGACCCAGGAAATGGGCAACCTCAAGTGTGTTATGATCCAGGCCTTCCACCCTATGACTTCTGGTTTGAAATCCAAATAGGGAAACCTTTGTTACCCTCATAGGCCAATCCTAAAGACGCTGGAACTAGAAAACTCATAAGCAAAACACAGATGTTCCCTTATTCACATAAAGGATCTGTTTCTATATATTTTGATGCCTGTCAGGCTGCACACCTCAGCATCCTAACCAATCTAGGATGAGTCTGCAAGAAGTTAAGATAAGAAAGAGTCAGCAGTAAAGCTGCTAAGATCATAATAGGAGATCCAGAAGAACAATGTCCTGATTGTAACATTCAACGGACCACACATGAGTTCAACCAACACCTATATACAGGGAGAATACCTCTGCTTGCCAGCCAAGAAGCAAAGATTGGTTGTACGACTAAAACATGCAACCCCCTTAATCTGACCATATTAAAGACAAACATAACTTTTTGGACTAAAGGACATCAAGGAGAGCTAAGCTTTGATCAAGAAGGAGCAAACCTAGGTGTTCCATTAGTCATTATTAAAAAGACTCAATGGGCCGGGCGCGGTGGCTCAAGCCTGTAATCCCAGCACTTTGGGAGGCCGAGACGGGCGGATCACGAGGTCAGGAGATCGAGACCATCCTGGCTAACACAGTGAAACCCCGTCTCTACTAAAAATACAAAAACTTAGCCGGGCGAGGTGGCAGGCGCCTGTAGTCCCAGCTACTCGGGAGGCTGAGGCAGGAGAATGGCGTGAACCCGGGAGGCGGAGCTTGCAGTGAGCTGAGATCCGGCCACTGCACTCCAGCCTGGGTGACAGAGCGAGACTCCGTCTCAAAAAAAAAAAAAAAAAAAAGACTCAACGAGCTAAAGTTCAAGTCAGTCCAATGTCACAGTCCAGATTTTTCAAATCCTTCAATAAATATTTTAACCCCAAGGAGCCAAAAGTTCAGATTCCACCAATGTCAGCCAAGAACCTATTCACTTAGCTAGCTGAAAGTATTGCTACTAATCTTGGAGTCACCTCTTGTTATATATATGGAGGTACCAGTGTAGGTGACCAATGGCCCTGGAAGGCTAGAGAACTAATGCCACAAGATAACTTTACCATACTGGATTTGTTACAAAGTTCAATGCAAACCCAAGGGTCTGGCTATTAAAAACCCCCATCATTGGAAGATACTGCACAGCATGATGGGGAAAAGACTTTCAGACTCCAGTAGGAGACACAACCTATCTAGGTCAACAATATTTTAAAGAGTCTAAGAACAAGAAACAGTGGAGAAGCTTCATAGACAATTCCTCTGTACCAGATTTTAACCCTCTCTCTCTCAGTTTCCAGTGCTGAATCGGTCGTGGTATCAACTAGATGCTCCAAACGTTTGGAGAGCACCAGCAGGACTATACTGGATCTGTGGGACGAAAGCCTATCAACTATTGCCCAAGAAATGGACCAGAGCCTGTGTGTTAGAGACAATAAGACTATCCTTCTTCTTGCTCCCACCGAAACAAGGGGAAGATTTAAGTTACCCAGTCTATAATGAAGAAAAAAAAAAGGACCAGAAGAAACATCTTTACTCAGATAAGTACTGTAGAAAAGATAAACACAAACATAAAAAAGGACATTAAGATAGCTAGCTGGAAAGATAATGAATGGCCTCCTAAAAGAATTATCAAATAATATGGGCCAGCTACATAGGCCCAAGATGGATCATGGGTCTTCCACACCCCTATTTACATGTTAAACCAAATTATAAAATTGCAAGCAATACTAGAGATCATAGTCAATGAGACAGCTCGAGCCTTAGATCTGTTAGCCATACAGGCCACTCAAATGAGAGATGCTCTATACCAAAATAGACTAGCATTAGACTATCTCCTAGCCTCAGAAGGAGGAGTTTGTGATAAGCTTAATTTAACCAACTCTTGCTTACAGATCAATAATAATAGAAGAGCTGTTATGGAAATTACTGCCAGAATGCAGAAGTTAACCCATGCCCCAGTCCAGACTTGGTCCGGGTGAAGCCCAAACTCACTTTTTGGATAATGGTTCTCATGGTTTGGAGGCTTTAAAATCTTGATAATAGGTTTTATAGCTATAATTGGAGGATGTCTAATATTGCCTTGTCTTTTACCTCTCCTCATCAGAAGCATCCAGTCTACTATTGAAACGATAGTGGACCAAACAACTACCACCAAAATGATAGCATTACAAAAATACCCACCAGTCCCCCAGGAAAAATATGTGCCTACACAAGAAAAAATAAACTATTGTGGTGCTCTTTATTAATCTACATTTGTGGTGAACACCAAAGGGGGGATGAAGAAAGAATTCATAAATTTTACAAGTATAATCAAAGACAACCAAAAATTTTTACTTTTTCCTTCAAAAGCTAAGTGTAGTGTAGCTCCCCCATAGTCTAAGAGTCTAAGTTAGAAAAGAATACTAACAGCCTGTTTTTCCTTCTGTGCTCAGCTAACCTTATATGTACTTGCTAGTTTCACATTCCATGAGGCTCAGCGAGTTCCTGCTTCACCTCTCTAGCGCAACTGCAAAGTTACAAAGTTAATACCAAAATATGGTTTCCCAGGAATGTGGAACATGCAGAAATGTGGAAATGTAAAAGACTGATCAACTGCTTTTGTTCTCACTTCCGTAAGTAGGCTTCCTACATCATATAGCTCCTGGCCACTGACTGCTTACAAGGTGGCTGCTTTCTTTGTCTGGAGCTCAGACTTTCCTGGACACTAGTCCTACTGAGCCAGGTGATCACCTTTTAATAAAGACCTTTCCTGAACTCACTCTGTTCATCTCTCCCATCTTTGATTGTCCCACAACAACATAATAGCTGAAATGGTCAAAGATATTAATGTAGACAGAATCTCCTTCTATATTTTTAATATATACTCTGTATTTCTTATGCCAACACTACCTGGGTCAGCCCTAACCCTCTTCAACACAGTCTTATCTCCTCTCTAATTCTTTTTCAGTCATACTGTTTCATTTTCTTTTTCTACCTCTCCTTCCTTTTCAATGTTTCTCGCTTCTATTTTCCTAACTCCTATCCATCACTGGTTTCTGGTCCTTAATTTGAAGAAACAATGTTACCCATTCTTCATGGGAGGACAAATGCATTCCAAATTCCATGATGCCTGACTTACATACTTCTTGCCTCATATATAATTACTAAAAACAAATACAGTATAAATATTAAACAAATGAACAATAATCATCAATTGGTGGATTACTTTCAAAGAAGAGTTGTTTTGTGACAAATTCTGCTCTCTCATTCCTATACCACATTCATTAAGGTCGCTGCACATCATTGTCCCAAGGGCACCAAGGAGAACATCACAGCAGTAAAATTACACCTTCACTATGTATCAAGAAACCTCTGACAAGTGAGTCTCAATTCCTACTTGATACTAAACACAATTCTAGTCAACAGCTCTATGACTGTGACAAGCAACATTGGTGCCCACATACTAGCTCCTAAAATATTCTTTATGACTTCCTTTTTTGTATAAACTGGTGTGGTTACTTTAAGTCACTGAGCCCATCCCTACTACAATGCCAAGGACTATGTTAAAAAAAAATTGTCTTATTCACAGGTCTGCTCCTAAGAGACCCATTCCTTACTCTTCCCTCTTCTGCCTTTACTTAACTCACTTCATTACCAAGTTCACTACCCTCCCGTTCTGATCTTCACCTAATCTATATACTGGTTGTCACCTTGATTCCTCTCAAAATTAAGTTTGACTCCCTCCTTAGTCAAACTGATCTCAGCACTGCCTCAGATCAGTTTGAGTAATGCCCTTCCAGGTTCTACCTAGTTCCTATCCTACCGCAGTCCCCTCAGACTCACTCGGTTCACCTAAGCCCTGCAGCTAAGACTCCTGTAGGTTGAATCTAAGTTTCGAAGTTCAGATTCCCCATGGCCTTTAGAAAAATTCTCATACTTCAGGAAAACTTGGAGGAAATCCATAAAGTCAGCTAGCTTACACATAGTTCTGAAAACTAAAGCAAGCACTTAACTAAAATATAGAGGTGATCAAATTTTTTATCCTTTCCCATGGAGCTTTTTTTTAAAGCAATAATAAAGTTATATTTCACCATTTTTTATAAATCCAGCTGAAGGAGATTCTGGTCAATTTGGGGAGTTGACTGCTGACAGGCTGCCCAGTGTGTTTTCTCCTAACTCCATCTTCTGAAAAGAGATAATACCATTTAACTGAGATAGACACATAACATAGGGGGGTTAGTCAGTTTCCCATCCTCCTAACATTATAATGGTTCAGGAGTGGACATGGACTCAGACAATACCAATTAGATGGTTCCCTAGATTGGTATATTACATTATTGGGAGACAGCTATTCTCTCTCCACTTAGGTTTAGTGGTGATGATGGCTGCCCAGGGCAGCTAGAGGCCACCTTCCCAGCTGCATGGAGAAAGCCCACCTAAAGTCTGAAAGGTCCTATAAAGCATGACCTTAGATATTTCTGAATTCTTAACAAATGACTTTATAATTCCACCATAGATTTTATCTTTTCCCAGAAACCATTCCTTAGGTGGAGAACTTTTTGCCATCTAGAAAGGATAGGAATGAAAAGCAATTTTATTTTCAAAGCCAGTGAGCACTGGCTCTTTTCTGTATCTTCTAAATTTTATTTGCAAGCTGAAATGTTCCTTCTCAGTTTCTCTCTCTCCTCTCATTTAGTAGAAGCCAGGTGGTATTTGAACACTCAGTCTGGAAATATCCTTAGCAGGGTCATGGAGTTCATTACTTAGACAAAATGTGGCCAAACTTACCGTCTCCTAACAAAGGTTTCTCCAGTTTCCAATAGCATTTTCCTCTCTTTACTGTAAACTCACCAATAGCCTCCTAGAAGGCCCTAGGGCTTCTGCTAAGACTGTACTTGAAGGCCTATAGCTTTCACCCACACCCTCCTCCAGGCCTTTCTGTCCTCTGCCTACCATCCAGTCCCAAAGACAATGACACATATTTTAGGTTTTGTTATGTCAATTTCTCACTTCCAAGTTGTAAAACTTGTGATTTATATATTGTTAAGTAACAAACAAACACAAAACTGAGTAGCTTAAAACAACAACAATCATTTATTTCATTCACAAGTCTGCAATTTTTTGCATGGCTCAGCACAGAAGGCTTGTGTCCAGTCCATACAGCATCAGCTGGGCTGGCTTGACTGGAGGATCTGCTTCTAAGATGGCTCACTCATATGGCTGGCAAGTTGGGGATGATTGCAGGCTGGAGCTCAACCAAGGCTGTGGGCTGGGGCCTCAGTTCCTCCCTGTGGATCTTTCTATAGGCTGATCAAGAGTGAGCATCTCAAGAGAAAGCATTTCCCCTAGTTAGGCAGAGGCCTCATCACCTTCTATGATCTAGCCTCAGAAATCACACAGAATCACTTCCACTGTATTCAAGCCTGCCCAGATTCAAGAGGAAAGAACAGAGACATCTCTCTCTATGCAAGGAATGTCATGACCATATTGTAAGAAGAGCACGTGGGAAGGGAAATGTGGCCATCTTGGAAAATACAATCTACCACATATTAGATTGAACATGGGCGTAACTGTCAGTCCTTTACAATCTGGGGGCATCATGTTAATCTAAATAGCAACCTACTTAGTCCAGAGCAGTAGTTCTCAAAGGCTGGACCACTGGCCAGTTCTGATTCATGACAAAAGTTCCATCATATATGACAAAATAAGAAAAATAAATATAACATAAAGATATATAATAAAACTTAATTTATTTAACTTAAAGGGTAGAGCCCTACACTGAGATCTCTTCCCTTTTCTGGTGTTAAAATGTCTTTTGTTAAATGATAGTGACAGTAGATAGTAGTTGTTTCCTTAATGATGTCCTATCAATCTCCTCCCCTTATTTTTTTACATTTTTTCTGGTTAATTAAATACAGAAGTCTAAAGAACTACTGTCTAAAAGTTATAACATTGAATTTAGCCTTTGATTGACTACTTCCTAAATAATCTGGAGGCTTCATTGATTTATTAGTATGCACTTTGAATAGTAATTACTTTGTGGATGTTCAGAAAAAGCCATGCAGCTACCTATGTAACAGCTCAAACTCAAAGCCTAAGGGCATTTAAATTCTCCTATGAATATATCTATAATTCAGTGCAACAATATGTAACAAGATATACTATATCTCTCAAAATTGACTAAAATTATAAATCCATAGCTATAAATAAATGTTCAGATTCTCACATCAAAGAAATCTTTGACATGAGATCTAGGAATTTGTTGGTAATCACTTGGTTCACATGCCAAAAAGTAAAGTGACATTCAAGGTGAAGGCTCAGAAAATAGAAAGTCAGAGGAGAAATTAGGCATAGAGTTACAATGTTGGATGTATGTATGGCTTATCTGCTAGAGGAGTAGGAGTTAAAACGGGGCAAAATATGGAGATCAGTGTTGGCAGTCATTTTTATAAAGGTGCGCAAGCTCTATAAATTAATGAAGAGGTAATGAGTTCTATGTATAAGGTATTACTAAAAGGTAATTCATTAAGTTATTTACTAACTTACTATCTTACGGACTTTTTAGGTATAAAAAAGAACAAAACAAAGTCCCTACCCTCAAAAAGCTTACAGTTCACACAGAAAGACAAACTTGTGAACAATTAAGTGGAATACAGTATGAGGCTATTTGCACTATGGGTGCCCTAAAGAGGGAAGGACTCATTCTTCATAATACTGGTGACAGGGAAGGTCATGGAGTAGAGAATTACAGATTGCTTTACCAAAGGTTAGGATTGAATTTTGAGAAATTCCCACAACTGGGGGCAAGAGGAAGAAGAGGAACTGGTGAAGGAGTTAGAAAAGCAGTTTTAAGAGAGTAGAGGAATCATAACTGGCATAAAAGTGCCAACACAAGGAGTTTAAAAATAGCATCAGCAAATGTATCAAAAGCTATACAAAGTTTGAGGATAAGGATTGAAAGATTAATAAAGAGGGAAAATAGGTTTATTTTATACTAAGGGGTCTCCAGAAATGCCTTGGTCTAATTTAGAAATCTTTGAAGTAAGAATCCAGGAATCCCTCCCTAATCTGGAACACACTCCTGGAAAGTAATGTTGTATTCAAAATCCAAGCTCAGAAAATGTAGAGTTAGAATAGAAAGGACAAAAATGGCACCTGGACTTTTCCTAAATTATTGCAGTGCTTAAGGACACTGGTCTTCGCACAATATACTGTATTAAGAGAATGGGCTAGGCGTAGTGGTTCACAGCTGTAATCCCAGGACTTTGGGAGGCGAAGTCAGGAGGAATGCTTGAGGCCAGGAACTCAAAGACCAGTCTGGGAAACGTAGCAAGATTCTATCTCTGCAAATTTTTATTTGTTTTTATTATTATTATTTTTTTTTGAGATGGAGTCTCGCTCTGTCATCCAGGCTGGAATGCAGTGTTGCAATCTCGGCTCACTGCAACCTCCACCTCCCGGGCTCAGGTGATTCTCCTGCCTCAGCCTCCCAAGTCACTGGGATTACAGGTGCATGCCACCACATCCAGCTAAATTTTTGTATTTTTAGTAGAGACAGGGTTTCACCATGTTGGCCAGGCTTGTCTCAAACCCCTGACCTCAGGTGATCCACCTGCCTCGGCCTCTCAAAGTGCTTGGATTACAGGTGTAAGCCAGCACCCAGGCTGCAAATGTTTATTTTTTAATTACCCAAGCATGGTGGGAGGATCACTTGAGTGCAGGACTTACAGGTTACAGTGAGCTATGATCATGATAACTCCACTGCATTCCAGCCTGGGCAAGAGAGGGAGACCCTGTCAAGAAGGGGTTGTGGGGGTGGGGAGAGAGAAGAGAAGAGAAGAGAAGAGAAGAGAAGAGAAGAGAAGAGAAGAGAAGAGAAGGAGGAAGAAGAAGAAGGAGGAGGAGGAGGAGAGGGAGGAGGAGGAGGAGAGGGAGGAGGAGGAAAGAGAAGAAGATGGGGAGGGGAGGGGAAGGGAAGGGAGAGGAAAGGAGGGGAAGGGTGGAGAAGGGGAGGGAAGGAAAGGGAAGGGGAAGGGAAGGGGAAGGGAAGGGAAAAGGGAGAAGGGAGAAGGAAGGAAGAAAAGAAAAAGGAGCAAACACAGGTCTTCTTTGTACTGCTCCATAAACACCCACTGGGTCGGCCAAAAAGGTGGGTGAAAGTTATTGCAGTATTCTTTTGCTTTAAAAAATTGAAACTGAATTGCTCATACATTAAAAAGATAAAAAACTTAAAATTTTGGGAGACATTTAAAACAGAGTTATCTCAAAACCATGGTTAAATACATGTCAACTGACCAAGTATTACTGAATTACCCATTCCTTTTCCTTCTCCCATAAGGGAAAACTGGCTTTCAGAACAGGACAAAGAAGAGAAAGTCATAAGAACAAACAATAAATGCTTTTTAAAAACCATTTTCTTTTCTACAAAACTTTTCCATAAAGTCACAATGTAAGAGAAGGTTGAGGCGCCTGATTAAATAAACTAGAAAAAAGGCTTTCCAAACCACCAATATGAAACCAACTATGGTACTTAAAACCTAGGAAATATAAAACAGAATGGGAGGGGAAATGACCTTCAGTCCAGTTACAATATCTGTATTGCCAGCCTTATAGAATAGGAGAACTCTTCTAAATCTGAAAACTATACAGATTTGTGTTAATTAATTGACAGATAGAAGGAGGTCAAAGATAAAGAGGAGTTTTACTCAGAGGTATATCCCACCTCACAGGTGAATTTTAATTTGGACATAAAAAGTGATAGCTGTACCCAGAGGCTCCTAATCTACGCCAGTCTTAATATTTCCTTGCTCCAAGTGTCATTCCATAAGATTTCCTTTTTAGAGAGGGAGAACAATTTTTTTCTCTGGAAATAGCCAAATATGTCCCTTTATATGGAATGCCTCAATTACACAGAAAATTATTAGATTCTCTGAGTAGTTCTTAAAGCCTAATGATTTATACCCAAGTGCTTTCCTGAAGGAGCACGTGAAACTCACATGGGGCTGGGCTTGGAGGAGCAGAGGCGAGGCCAGAGGGTCCAGACATAAGCATGCTGAACAGGTCAAACAAAACAAGGGTGATGTAATGTTGTACTTAAATACTTAAAGAAACCCACATCTGTTTTCTCGATTTCAAATGGCATGAATAGGTTTGTCTTTCAGATACTAGAAGAAAATGTGGCCTTTTACAAAGCGTATGTTCAGTGGGAGGTATCATCTTGACTTCTCTTCTGGTCATGGCTTGTTATAGATTTAGCACTTTTCACTTGACCTGAAAGGAAACAGATTTTAAAATTACATTTAATTAGTTTGCAATATGAAACAAAATGAAGCCACTTTTTAAGACAATAAGCATGGAATAATTAGATTGTCCCAGCCTGAACCAGCTACTAATTCAACCCTGGTGTTGTTGGTATGTCATTCAAATAGTCTCTCCTTTTCATTATATTTAAAGCTGTGAGGTCACATTTCCCATATAATCAGTATTATTATCCTTAGTTCTGCCATTGACGAGAATAATTTTGAATAAACGCTAAACCTCTGTCCTCTTCACTTTCTTCACTGCGAAGTCAGGGTTCATTTCAGAGGTTCCATCAAGATCTAACATTCTATGATGTGAAGGTGCTTAGAGAACATGTGATATAGAGGGTTGGGGGGGAGAGGTAAATCTTCATAGGTGAGAAGGGAAGGAGGGGGGATTGCTGGGCCAGGTTAATGGTACTGGTAGAGGTGGGAATAACTATATATCAAACAGTCCCAGCTACTTAGGAGGTAGAGGCAGGAAGACTGCTTGAACCCAGGAATTCAAGTTCAGCCTAGGTAACATAGCAAGACCCTGTATCTAAAAAAATAAAAATAAAAAAATAAAAAAAGTAATTGAAAAACAAATTAAGCAAAACACAAAATCTTAAAAAATAAAAAATAATTCAGGTCTTAATTATCTCACTCCTAAACTATACTCATCTCACTTTCTCTAGTCTCCTCTCCCTCCAATCCATTTTACAAACTAGGCCAGATTATCCTCCCCTACTTAATCTCTCTTCTCTCCCACCCCAAAGCCTTTAAATGGCATCCCGCTGCCCCAAAAAATAAAGCCTAAACTTCTACGTTTACAATTTAGTAGTTTCAATAAAATGTTCACATGTTAACTTTTCAATACCTCTATTTTCTACATTTCTAATGTACCTTGACACAGACTCAACTACAATCAGCCAGATGGGTACTGGCCACTTCCTTATTCCCACATTTCTACTTTTGATCATAATATTGTGTTTTCATTCCAGAATTTCCTTCCTACTTCACGCTGGCTACCCATCCTTTCAGGAAACTCTTCTTTCTTCGTGATGCTTTCTCTTTATACTTAGGCTTCTCTGATCATACAGAGCACTTAGATTATCTTTTCAGGTATGTTCTACTCACAAACTAAGTGGTAGGCTCCTAGGTGAGTGCTATGGGTGTGCTCAACAGATCATATAATTCATATTAGTTCTAGATGGCAAGAAGCATTCTGTCATACTGTAATACCTGGACTGGGTTAAGTGTCTTAACCTTTAAAAATCCACAACTCCTTTTGATAAACATAAAAATCTTAGGTACTGATTATACACATGCAAAAGAATTAAATTGGACCCCTATGGCCTAATACATATATATATATACACACACACATATGTACACACACATTATACATATATGTATATATATCTCAAAATATATCACAGAACTAAACATTAGTGCTAAAACTACAAAACTCTTAGAAGAAAACATAGAATTAAATCTTGGCGACCTTGGATTGGCAATGGTTTCTTAGATATGACACAGAAAGCAGAAGCAACAAAGGAAAAACAGATAAATTGAACTCAATCCAAATAAAGTTTTTTGTGTTCCAAAACATAATTAAGAAAATGACAAGACAATCCAGAGAATGGGAGGAAATAGAATCATATTTCTGATGAGAGACTTGTATCCAGAACACAAAAAGAGCTCATACAACTAAAAAATAAAAAGACAATCCAATCTAAAGGTGGCAAGGGCAGGTGTGGTGGCTCACACCTGTAATTCCAGAACTTTGGGAGGCCGAGGTAGAAGCAAATCACTTGAGCCCAGGAGTTTGAGACCAGTCTAAGAAATATAACAAATCCCTGTCTCTACAAAAATGTAGAAAAATTAGCCAGGTGCGGTGGCACACCCCTGTACTCCCAGCTACTTGGGAGGCTGAGGTGGGTGGATCGCTTGGGCCCAGGGAGGTTGAGGCTGCAGTGAGCTATAACTGTGCCACTGCACTGCAGCCTGGGCAACAGAGTGAGAGCCTGTCGTAAAATGAAAGAAAGAAAAGAAAGAGAGAGAGAGAGAGAGAGAGAAAGAAAGGAAGGAAAAGATTCTTCCCTTTAATGACCAGGAAAAGAAAAAATAAAAATGGGCAAGCAATTCAAATATATATTTCTCCAGAGAAAATACAGAAATGGCCAGTAAGCATGAAAAGATGCTTAAAATTGTTAGTAATTTGGGAAATGCAAATCAGAATACATTAAGATACCACTTCATACCCACTAGGATGGCTAATTTTTTTAAAAAAGATAAGGACAAATGCTGACAAAGATGTGGAGAAATTTGAATCTTCATGTACTGCTGGTGGGAATATAAAATGGAAATCAGTTTGTAACTCAGCAATATACCAAAGAAAAAGGAAAACATGTGACCACAGAAAAATTTTCATACAACAGTTCATTGCAGCATTATCTATAATAGCCAAAAGAGTGGAAACCCAAATTTCCATCAATTGATAAACAGATTAAATTTGGGCCAGGCACGGTGGCTCACACCTGTAATCCCAGCACTTTGGGAGGCCGAGGCGGGTGGATCACGAAGTCAGGAGATCAAGACCATCCTGGCTAACACGGTGAAACCCCATCTCTACTAAAAATATAAAAAATTAGCCGGGCATGGCGGCAGGTGTCTGTAGTTCCAGCTACTCAGGAGGCTGAGCCAGGACAATGGCATGAACCCAGGAGGCATAGCCTGCAGTGAGCCGAGATCACACCACTGCACTCCAGCCTGGGCAACAGAGTGAGACTCCATCTCAAAAAAAAATAGATTAAACTTGTACCCACAAAATGGAATATTATTTAGCCATAAAGCAGAATGAAGTACTGATACATGTTACCACATGGATGAACCTTAAAAATATTATGCCAAGTGAGAGAGGCCACCACGAAAGTCAACAAAATATTATATTATTTCATTTATAAAATGTTGAGGGGCATGTCCTGAGGGCAGCCATCCTAACCCAACCTGCCCTGCCCCCAGAAAAAAAAAAAAGTTAAAAAAAATGTTCAGAGAAGGTAAATTCATCAAGAGAGAAAGTAGATTAGTGGTTGCCAGGGCTTGAGGAAGGGAAGAATAGGAAGTGACTGCTAATAGCTATAGGGTTTCTTTTCAGAGAGGTAAAACTCAAAAGTTAGATAAGGGTGATAATTACACAACTTTGTGAATATACTGAAAACCACTGAACTGTACTCTTTAAAATGATTACTTTTATGGTGTGAGAATTATAGCTCAATAAAGCTATTATTTTTTTAAAATGCTAGGGGTGTGCCTGCCACCAAGATTCTGATATGTTCACCTTCCTGATTCTTAGGACAGTATTCCCACAGTAGGTTTTTCCCCAAATATAGAATTATAATACTTAAACTGCTTTTTAAAATGCTACCAAGAGGAACTGAGATGGCCGACTAGAAAAAGCTGCAGTCCATGGCTCTCATGGAAAATAAAAATGGTGAGTGAATTCAGCACTTTCCAATGAAATATCCAGGTTCTTCCATTGAGACCAACTAGGCAAATGGCTTGACCCAGAAAGAATGAAGAAAAGTAGAGTGGGGCAATGGCCTACCCAAGAGTGGCACAGAACCAAAGGAACCCCCAACCCCAGCCAAGAGAAGCAGTAAGTGATTGTGTGACCATGCACAATGTATGTGTGGCTTATCTGCTGCAGGAGTAAGAAAAGTGAGAAACCACACTTCTCACACAGATCTTTGCAACCCACGGATCACGAGATCCCCTCATTAGCCTATGCCACCAGAGCCTTGAGTCTGATACACAGACCTACGCAGAGTCCTGGCAAAGCAGATGCTCAGGCTCACACAGAGACCCAGGAGTTTTACATACTCTGGCCCCAGGAATCCCAGCAAGGCAGGAGATCCATTTGTACACTCCCCTAGGAATAGGGCTGAATCCAGAGAGCCAAGCAGTGTCATTCTGTGGGCCCCACTTCCGCGGCACTTCACAAGTTAAGAGCCACCACCTTGGAATTGCTGCCAGACAGCACAACAGGCTGGAGACTGCCTGAGATGGATGAGTTCCCGGGGGTAGAGGCAGGTGCCATCCATTTCTGCAGTTTGTTCAACTCAGTCCTTCTAGCCTTCCATCTCTGAGACGTTCAAGAAGTCCTCATGAGGAGGAGTGCTGCACAATGCAGCACAGCTGCTGTGCCAGATTGTGGGCAGATTGCTTCTTTAAATGGGACCCCAATGTATCCCCCTTCACTGGGTGGGACCTCCCTGCAAGAATTACAGCAACTCTAGCCAGGGTTATACAGACATAACTCTGATCTCTTTTAAGATGGAGCCACTGTGGGGAGGGATGACTGATGTCTCTGCAGTTCAGTCAACAGCCTTTCCAGCCTGCTGGCTCTGGAGAGTCCAGGCAGTCTGGATGAGGAAGGGCTATCCCCAACACAGCACACCTGCTCTACCAAAAAGGAGCCAGATTGCTTCTTTAAGAAGGTCCCTTATCCCATCCCTCCTGACTGAGTGAGACCTCCCAACACAGGTCTTCAGATACCTCCTACAGGAGCTTCCAGGCTGGCAACAGACCAATACCCCACTGGGACAAAGCTCCCAGAGAAAGGAGCAGGCTGTTGTCTTTGCTGTTTCACAGCCTTTACTAGCTGATACCTCCAGGTAGAGGAAAAATCAAGGCAACTTCCAGTTTTCTGGAGCCATCCCCCAGCAAACTGCAGCAGCCCTACAGAAAAGTGGCCTGACTTTTAAAAGAAAAACACACAAACAGAAAGCAACAGCAGCGGCAGCATCAACAAAAAAAGACCTCAAAAAAATTCCATTCAAAGGTCAGCAACCTCAAAACTCAAAGGTAGATAAGCCCACAAAGATGAGAAAAAAATCAATGCAAAAATGCTGAAAACTCAAAAAGCCAGAGTGCCTCTTCTTCTACAAGTGACTGCAACACCTCTCCAGCAAGGGCACAGAACTGGACTGAGGCCAAGATGGCTGAAATGACAGAAGTAGGCTTTAGAAGGTGGGTAATAATAAACTTCACTAAGCTAAAGGAACACATTGTAACCCAATGCAAAGAAGCTAAGAATTATGATAAAACAATACAGGAGCTGATAACCAGAACAGCCAGTTTAGAGGACAGCATAACTGACCTGATGGAACTGAAAACCACAATGCAAGAAATTCACAATGCAATCACAAGTATCAATAGAAGAACAGATGAAGAGGAAGAAAAAATGTCAGAGCTTGAAGACTATCTTTTGAAATAGGAAGACAAGAATACAGAAAAAAAGAATGAAAAGGAATGAACAAAACCTCTGAGAAATACAGGACTATGTAAAAAGACCAAACCTATGACTGATTGGGGTACCTGAAAAAGACAGGGAGAATAAAACCAAGTTGGAAAACATACTTCAGGGTATTATCCAGGAGAATTTCCCCCAACCCAGCAAGACAGGCCAACATTCAAATTCAGGAAATCCAGAGAACCTCAGTAAGATACTCCATGAGAAGATCAACCCCAAGACACATAATCATCAGATTCTCCAAGGTCAAAATGAAAGAAAAAATGTTAAAGGAGGCCAGACTGAAAGGCCAGGTCACCTACAATGGGAAACCCATCAGACTAATGTGGACCTCTGAGTGGAAACCCTAAAACCAGAAGGGATTCGGGGCCAATATTCAACATTCTTAAAGAAAAGAATTTCCAACCCAGAATTTCTTATCCAGCCAAACTAAGCAAAGGAGAAATAAGATCCTTTTCAGACAAGCAAACACTGAGGGAATTTGTCACCACCAGTCCTGCCTTGCAGGAGTTTCTGAAGGGAGCACTAAATATGGAAAGGAAAACCCATTACCAGCCACTACAAAAACAAACTGAAGTACACAGACCAGTGACACTTTGAAGCAACCACATAATCAAGTCTGCAAAAATAACCAGCAAGCATCATGATGACAGGATCAAATTCACACATAACAATATTAACCTTAAATGTAAATGGGCTAAATGCCCCCCATTAAGAGACACAGAATGGCAAGCTGGATAAAGATCCAAGACCCATCAGTACACTGTCTTCAAAAGACCCATCTCATGTGCAAAGACACACATAGGCTCAAAAGAAAGGGATGAAGGAAAATTCACCAAGCAAATGGAAAACAGGAAAAAAGCAGGGATCACAGTCCTAGTTTCTGACAAAACAGACTCTAAACCAACAAAGGTCAAAAAGGACAAAGAAGGGGCTGGGCACGGTGGTTCATGCCTGTAATCCCAGTACTTTGAGAGGCCAAGGTTGGTGGATCTCCTGAGGTCAGGAGTTCGAGACCAGCCTGGCCAACATAGTGAAACCCAGTCTCTACTAAAAATACAAAAATTAGCCGAGTGTGGAAGTGGGCACCTGTAATCCCAGCCACTTGGGAGAGGAAGGCAGGAGAATCTCTTGAACCCAGGAGGCGAAGGTTGCAGTAAGGCGAGATTGCACCATTGTACTCCAGCCTGGGTGATAAAACAAGACTCCGTCTCAAAAAAAAAGCAAAGAAGGGTGTTACATATCAGTAAAGGGTTCAATTCAACAAGAAGAGCTAACTATCCTAAATACATATGCACACAATACAGGAGCACCCAGAGTCATAAAGTAAGTTCTCAGAGACCTACAAAGAGACTTAGACTCATACACAATAATAGTGGTAGACTTTAACACCCCACTGACAATATTAAAAAGATCATCGAGACAGAAAATTAACAAAGATATTCAGGACCTGAACTCAGCTTTGGATCAAGCACATCTGATAGATATCTACAAAACTCTTCACCCAAAAACAACAGAATATGCATTCTTCTCATCACCACATGGCACTTACTCAAAAATTGATCATATATGCAGAAGTAAAAAACTCAGCAAATGCAAAAGAACTGAAATCATAACAAACTGTCTCTCAGACCACAGTGCAATCAAATTAGAACTCAAAGCTAAGAAATTCACTCAAAACCACACAACTGCATGGAAATTGAATAACCTGCTCCTGAATGACTCCTGGGTAAAAACTGAAATTAAGGCAGAAATCAAGAAGTTCTTTGAAACTAATAAGAACAAAGAGACAATGTACCAGAATCTCTGGGATACAGCTAAAGCAGAGTTAAGGGGGAGATTCACAGCACTACATGCCCACATCAAAAAGCTGGAAAGATCTCAAATTAACAACATAACACCACAACTAAAATAACTAGAGAACCAAGAGCAAACAAACCCCAAAGTTAGCAGAAAACAAGAAATAATCAAAATCAGAGCAGAACTGAAGGAGATGGAGACACAAAAAACCCTTCAAAAAAAAAAACAATGAATCCAGGAACTGGTTTTTTGGAAAAAAAATTAATAAAATAGACCACTAGCTAAATTAAAAAAGGAGAAGAATCAAATTGACACAATCAGAAATGATAAGGATGATATCACCACTGATTCTACATCAAAACAACTGTCAGACAATACTATAAACAATTCTATGAACATAAAGTAGAAAATCTAGAAGACATGAATAAATTCCTGGACACATACATCCTCCCAAGACTGAACCAGGAAGAAACTGAATCCCTGAATAGACCAATAATGAGTTCTGAAATTGAGGCAGTAATAAATAAACTACCAACCAAAAAGAAGCCCAGGACCAGATGGATTTACAGCTGAATTCTACCAGAGGCATAAAGAAGAGCTGGCACCATCTCTACTGAAACTATTCCAAATAATTGAAAAGGAAGGACTCCTATCTAACTCATTGTATGAAGCCAGCATCATCCTGATACCCAAACCTGGTGGAGATACAACAGAAAAAGAAAACTTTAGGCCAATATCCCTGATGAACATTGATGCAAAAATCCTCAATAAAATACTGGCAAATCAAATCCAGCAGCACATCAAAAAGTTTATTCACCATGATCAAGTTGGCTTCATCTCCAGGATGCAAGGTTGGTTTAGCATATGCAAATCAATGAATGTAATTCATCACATAAGCAGAACTAAAGACAAAAACCACATGATTATCTTGATAGACAAAGAAAAGGCCTTCGAGAAAATTCAACATCTCTCCATGTTAAAAATTCTCAATAAACTAAGTATTGAAGGAATATACCTCAAAAAAATCAGAAACCTATATGAAAAACCCACAGCCAATATCATACTGAATGTACAAAAGGTGGAAGCATTCCCCTTGAAAACCAGCACAAGACAAGGATGCCCTCTTCCACCATGCCTATTTGACATAGTATTGGAAGTTCTGGCTAGGGAAATCAGGCAAGAGAAAGAAATAAAGGGTATTCAAATAGGGAGAGAGGAAGTTAAATAATCTTTGTTTGCAGATGACATGATCCTATATCTAGGAAATCCTATTATCTCAGCCCAAAAGCTTCTTAAACTGATAAGCAACTTCAGCAAACTATCAGGATACAAACTCAATGTGCGAAAATTGCTAGCATATTTATACACCAACAACAGGCAAGCAGAGAGCCAAATCATGAATGAAATCCACTTCACAATTGCTACAAAAAGAATAAAATACATAAAAATACAGCAGACAAGGGAAGTGAACAACGTCTTGAAGGAGAACTACAAACCACTGTTCAAGGAAATCAGAAAGGACACAAACAAATGGAAAAACATTCCATGTTCATGGATAGGAAGAACTAATATTATGAAATGGCCATACTGCCCAAAAAATTTATAGATTCAATGCTACTCCCATTAAGCTGTCATCGACATTCTTCACAGAATTAGAAGAAACTATTTTAAAATTCATATGGAACAAAAAAAGAGCCTGAATAGCCAAGACAATCCTAAGCAAAAAGAACAAAGCTGGAGGCATCCTGCTACCCAACTTCAAACCATACTACAAGGCTACAGTAACCAAAACAGCATGGTATTGGTAATAAAAACAGACACATAGACCAATGAAAAAGAATAGAGAACTCAGAAATCAGACCACACACCTACAACCATCTGATCTTCAACAACCCTGACAAAAACAAGCAATGGAGAAAGGATTCCCTATTTAATAAATGTTGTTGGGAAAACTGGTTAGCCATATGCAGCAAACTGAAACTGGACCCCTTCCTTACACCTTATACAAAAATTAACTCAAGATAGATTAACGACTTAAATGTAAAACTGAAAACTATAAAAACCCTAGAAGAAAATCAAGGCGATACCATTCAGGACATAGGCGCAGGCAAAGATTTCATGCATAAAACACCAAAAGCAATTGCAACAAAAGGAAAAATTGACAAATAGGATCTAATTAAACTAAAGAGCTTCTGCACAGTAAAAGAAACTATCATCAGAGTGAACAGACAACCTATAGAAAATTTTTGCAATCTATTCATCTGACAAAGGTCTAATATCCAGAGTCTACAAGGAACTTACACAAATGTATAAGGGAAAAAAAAAAAAAAAAAAAAAAAACTCCATTAAAAAGTGGGCAAAAGACATGAACAGACACTTCTCAAAAGACAACATTAAAAAAAAAAAAAAAAAAAAAGGCCGGGCATGGTGGATTCATGCCTGTAATCTCAGCACTTTGGGAGACTGAGCTGGGTGGACCACCTGAGGTCAGGAATTCAAGACCAGCCTGACCAATATGGTGAAACCCCCTCTCTACAAAAAATATAAAAATTAGCTGGGCATGGTGGCACACATGTAATCCCAGCTACTCAGGAGGCTGAGGCAAGATAATCACTTGAACCCAGGAGGCGGGGGTTACAGTGAGCATTGCATTCCAGCCTGGGTGACTAGAGTGAGACTCTGCCTCAAAAAAACAAACAAACAAACAACAACAACAACAAAAAACACATTCATGTGGCCAGTAAACAAACATGAAAAAAGTTCAACATCACTGATCATTAGAGAAATGCGAATCAAAAACACAATGACACACCATCTCATGCCAGTCAGAATGACAATTATTAAAAAGTCCAGAAACAACAGATGCTGGCAAGGTTGTGGACAAAAAGGAATTCTTATACACTGTTGGTGAGAATGTAAATTAATTTAACCATTGTGGAAGACAGTATGGCAATTCCTCAAAGATCTAGAGATGGAAATACCATTTGACCCAGCAATCCCATTACTGGGTATATACACAAAGGAATATAAATCATTCTATTATAAAGATACATGCATATGTATGTTCATTGCAGCACTATTCACAATAGCAAAAACATGGAATCAACCCAAATACCTATCAATGATAGACTGGGTAAAGAAAATGTGGAACATATATACCATGGAATACAATGCAGCCATAAAAAGGAACAAGACCATGTCCATTTAAGAGTCATGGATGGAGCTGGAAGCCATTATCCTCAGCAAACTAATGCAGGAACAGAAAACCAAACACCGTATGTTCTCACTTGTAAGTGGGAGCTGAATGATGAGAACGCGTGGACACATGGAGAGGAACAACATACACTGTATGGGTTGGGGGAGGGACAGCATCAGGAAGAATAGCTAATGGATGCTGGGCTTAATACCAAGGTGATGGGTTGATCTGAGCAGCAAACCACCATGGCACATGTTTACCTATGTAACAAACCAGCACATCCTGCACATGTACCCTGGAACTTAAAATAAATGTTGAAAGAAAAAAATAAAAATAAAAATAAATAAAATAAAATGTTGCCACCCTATCTCCCAGGAGGAGATACTTCCTAGATGAGAATCAAAATCAAAGACAGGCCCAGTGTCGTGGCTCACACCTGTAATGCCAACACTTCAGGAGGCTGAGGCAGGAGGATTACATGAAGCCAGGAGTTCAAGACCAGCCTGAGTAACATACCAAGACCCTATCTCCATAAAAAATTTAAAAATTGGCTAAGCATGGTGATGCTCGCCTGTGGTCCCAGTTACTCAGGAGGCAGGAGTATCACTTGAGCCCAGGAGTTGGAGGCTGCGGTAAACTACAATCACACCACTGCACTCCAGCCTGGGTAACAGAGCAAGACTCTGCCTCAAAAAAAAAAAAAAAAAAAAAAAAAAAAAAAAATCAAAGCAAAGCGACAGTAATCACATAAAATTTAACGACTGATAATGGTAACATTAAGATTAGTATTAGACATTTTCTGTAGGAAGAATTCAGTTATTATTAGTTATTACTAATATTGAAAATAATGAAACTAGGGAACTATATCATAGATTAGTGCTTGTAACAATGTTAATGACTACTTAATGAAGATTGTTAAAATCAGAATATCTCAGAAATAACAACATTGAACTTAATTTTCATCCCTTCTGACATTCAAACCACCTTTTATCCAAAACTTACGTGGTGTAGTCATTTTTGCGAAGATAGGAGTCACAGTATCTTCTAGTTGTTGTCTCTGCTCTAAAAGCTCATTAATGGAAGCTTCTGTATGAGTTTCCAACCACTCATTTTTTGCACGGCATGCACTGAGGATGGTATTCTAGGGACAGAAATACAGAGTTTGCTCTCCACTTATTTACTGAAAAATAAAACTCAACAGTATCTCTAAACCAGCACGTGTTCTGCTGGTTTAAAACCAGCAGAGTTCTAAACCAACCAAACTTTCTGTGATGATAGAAATATTCTGTACCTGCATTGTCCAATACAGTAGCCATTAGATATAAATAGCTATTGGGCACTAGAAATGTGGCTAGGGTGACTAAGGAACTACAATTTTAAATTGTAATTAATTTTAAATAATTCAAATTTGAATAGTCACATGTGGCTAGTGTCTATTATATTGGACACTGCAGCTCTAACATTAGTGGAATATGAGCACAATAAAACTCACCATCAAGAGTCATGAAGCCTGGTACCATTCTACACTTTCTCCCTAATTCTTCATTTTTGGTAAGCCCTGTGACTAAAAGAAGTACTTGTAAAGACCAGAAAAGAATAGGTGGATGGTATGAGTTGCATGCAACTCAAAAGACAATGCTGATATTTTATTCCCTCTCAAATGGTTCACAGGAGGAAGTTCAAGAAATACAAGAAAAGTTCCACCTTACTGAAAATCTCTCAGTTTGCACTGTAAAATTATCTCATTGCACATATGCAGCAAATTTCTGATGTCTGATTTAAGATGTTTATTGTACTATGATCTGTAATAATAAAGATAAATAAATACATTTGTGGTATGTCCTGTCCACACTGTTAAATAACAAGCAGTAGAATATGCAGAAGTATGTAGAAGGAAGTAGACTTAGAGGTGTCCTTAATATCTTATGAAGAAGAAAAAAAGTAAAATTGAATAATATATATAAGTGTGATCTCATTTTTATAAAAACAAAATCTTTCATAAAATTCCTATTATGTGTATGGATACATATGATTATATAAGTGAAAGGAAAAACATAACACAAAATTGTTATTAGAACCACAGAGTGCGTAATAAGAATAGAAATAGAAAAGGAAAAACTATTAGGCTTGCTTTAGACATTTTGATTTTTTTCTAATTATTACTATGTATACATAATAATTTCTAGTTCAAATAATCAAATTTTTAAAAATTAAAATAAGAATGTTCTAGTAACTAGTTTGACAAAGCACTATTTCTTTGTGTCAGGGAAATTTTGCTTTTTGCAGATCTGATAGCTCCAAAAGCTATTCTAACAGAATTTTTCCTACATTTTATTTGTTTCACAAGAGATTTTGTAGAGTACTCTACAAGACACAAGAGAAAATGTATAACTTATCAAATGCTTAGAGTTGGTGATATCTTATACTTTTAGCAATACCCAATTCTTTTTCATCTGAATAATAGGTCACAGGAAATTCACAGAGCATCCTGCACAAAAATATAGGAAATAATTTAAAACCAAAACACATTTCTGATGCCCTCAGTATATTTTTTAAATGTACATTCGGAGCACTAAACTATTCCACAGGGAATGCTTAGATAGTACTTAGAGTGGGCAAGTGGGCTTTAAAATTACTATGTTTATATCTGTGTATTTTTTTCCCATTCTGGAAAATTTGACACATTAAATAATATGCAATATGTTTGTACATGTACATATATACCAAAATATATAATGTATATCTCAGTTTTGAAGCAAAATAATGAAATGAATATTTCCATTGTATTATTTTGGACCCTACTACTCAACAGAAGAACCAGAACACTACCAGTACTATTAATGCAGCTTCTGTCCCTCCCCATCCCAGCCCCCTGACTGCCTTCAAGAGATAACTATGATCTGTGCTTATCCCTTCGCTTGACTTTTTAAATAGTTTTATTCCCATATGTAGGCATCCCTAAATTATATAGTTTGTAATTGCTTGTTTTTGAGCTTTATAAAAATCTATGTAGTCTTTGATTTTTTTTTTTTACTCAATATTACATTTCTAAGATTCAGCCATGTCGCTGGGTTTGATACTTAGTACATCTCTATGTCACTCTTTAATACTATTTATTTTAGTTTTGATCAGACTATCCTCTATTAGAGGTTTATAAAGAAAGGAAGGGAAGGTAGGAAGGAAGAAGGAAAGAAAGAGGGAGGAAGGAGGAAGTAAGGACCACTACGTGCCTTTAGAACATCAGTGCAAAAATTAAAATATAAGACAAAATTCTCAAAACACCACAGAACAAGCAATAATCATAATACAGTACCTTGTCTTCCTTAAGGAGTTTCCCTGATCCCTTTTCAGTGTCAGTAACAGCTAAAGAGACTTTTGCAATATATTTTTTCAGAGTCAGTCTTGCATCTGAAAGAATGGACAGAAACACACACATGACAAGACAAAGACAAGAGGCAGAGCAAGATAGTCAAATGGAAGCCTCCACTGTCCACCCCACCCCACAGAAACACCAAATTGAACAACTATCCATACAAAAAAAGCACCAACATGAGAACCAAGAATCAGGTAAGCAATCACAGTACCTCATTTTAACATCATATTAAGGAAAGAGGCACTGAAGAGGGCAGGAAAGACAGTTTTGAACTGCCTACACCACATTTCCCCCATACCCCTGGCAATGGCCACACAGTGCAGACAGAGAATCTGTATGCTTGAGGGAGGGAGAGCACAGTGATTGTGGGACTTTGCACTACAGCTCAATGCTTCCCATCATAGTAGAAAGCATCATGGGGCAGAATTCAGCTGGCACCCATGGATGCAGCATTTAGACCAGCACTAGCCAGAGGGGACGCACATCCCAACAGTTGGAATCTGAGTTCCAGCAGGCCCCACCACTACAGGCTAAAGTGCTATGGGGTCCTAAATAAACTTGAAAGGCCATCTATGCCACGAGGTCTGCAATTCCTGGGCAAGTCCTAGTGCTATGCAGGGATCAGAGCCAGTTGTCTCGGGGTGCACGTCACCTAGTGAGACACTAGCCTGAATGGCCATGAGAGTGCTTGCCACCCCTCTGCCAATCCCAGGTGACATAGCTTACAGCTCTGGGAGAGACTCCTTTCTTCTGCTGGAGGAGAAGAGAGGGAAAAGTGAATAAGACTTTATCCTGCAACTTGGATACCAGCTCAGCCACAGTAGAACAGGGCACCAAGCAGAGTCCTGAGGCCCCCATTCCAGGCCCTAACTCCAAGGTGATATTTCTAGACATATCCTGGGCCAAAAGGGAACCAATTGCCTTGAAGGGAAGGACCCAGTCCTGGCAGGATTCATCACCTGCTGACTAAAGAGCCCTTGGGGTCCTAAATAAGCATCGGTGATACCCAGGCAGTACTCACCGCGGGCCTTGGGTGAGACTCAGAGCCATGCTGGCTTCAAGGGTGACCCAGAACATTCCCCAGCTGTAGTGACTATGGGGAGAGACACCTTCTGCTTGACGAAAGGAGAGGGAAGAGTAAATGGGACTTTGTCTTGCAACCTGGGTACCAGCTCAGCCACAGTGGGGTGGCACACCAAGCAGGATCCTGAGGTCCCTGATTCTAAGCCTGGCTCCTGGAGAGCATTTCTGGGTCTTGCCTGGACCTGGAGAGCCCACTGCCCTGAAAGGAGAGACCCATGCTGGGCAGTATTCACCACAGGCTGATTGCAGAGCCCTTGGGCCTTGAGTGAATATCAGCAGAAGCCAGGTGGTACTTGCTGTGGGTTTGGGCAGTGGTTGCCGCAGGGAGAGACTACTGTGTTAGAAGAAAGGGGAGAGGAAAAGTGGGAAGGACTTTGTCTTATGGCTTGGGTGCCAGCTCAGCTGCAGTAGAACAGAGTACCAGCTAGATTCCTAAGGTTCTTGACTCTAGGACTTGACTCCCAGATGGCATCTCCGGACCCACCCAGAGCCTGGGGGAACTTGCTGCCTTTAGGGAAGGACACATGCCTGGCTGTATTTGCCAACTGCTGACTGTAGACCACTGGGCCTTGAATGAATATAAGCAATAACCAGGCAGTGGTCACCACAGGCCTTGGGCAAGACCCAGTGCCATGCTGGCTTCAGGTCTGACCCAGGGTAGTCCTAGTGGTGGTGGCCACAGGGGTGCTTGTGTTACCCCCCACCCCCAGTTCTAGGCAACTCAGCACAGAGAGAGAGACTCTGTTTGTTGAGGGGAAAGTAAGAAAAGAAAAAAAGCGTTTCTGCCCGATAATCCAGGGCATTTTCCCACATCTTACCCGAGACCACCAAGACTGTATCTCTACAAGTCTGCAAGAGCCACAGCGTTACTGAGATTGGGGTGCCCCCTAATGCAGATACAGCCAGAGTAACCAAAAACTTAGACCACAACACCCAAGTCCCTTCAAATACTTAGAAAGCCTTCCCAAGAAGGACAGGTACAAACAAGCCCAGACTGCAATACCTACAATAAATATCTAACTCTTCAATGCCCAGATGCCAATGAATATCCACAAGCAAGAAGATCAGTCAGAAAAACAAGACCTCATCAAACAAACTAAATAAGGCCCCAGTGACCAATCCCAGAGTGAAAGAGATATGTGACTTTTCAGACAGAGAATTCAAAATAGCTATTTTGAGGAAACTCAAAGAAATTCAAGATAACACAGAGAAAGAATTCAGAATCCTATCAGATAAAATTAACAAAGAGTTTGGAACAATTTAAAAGAATCAAGCAGTAATTCTGGAGCTGAAAAATGCAATTGACGTACCAAACAATGCATGAGAGTCTCTTAACAGTAGAATTGATCAAGCAGAAGAAAGAAAGCCCAAAGACAGGTTATTTGAAAATACAGTCAGAGGAGACAAAAGGAAAAAGAATAAAAAACAATGAAGCACTCCTATAAGATCTAGAAAACAGCCTCAAAAGGGCAAATCTAAAAGTTACTGGCCTTAAGGAAGAGGTAGAGAGAGATCAAGGTAGAAAGTTTATTCAAAGGAATAAATTTATTCAAAGGAATAATATTAATAAAAAAGAACTTCCCAAACCTAGAGAAATATATCAATATTCAAGCACTAGAAGATTATAGAACACCAAGCAGTTTTAGCCCAAAGAAGACTACCTCAAGATTTAATAATCAACCTCCCAAAAATCAGGGATAAAGATCCTAAAAGCAGCAAGAGAAAAGAAACAAATAACATATAATGGAACTCCAATACATCTAGCAACAGACTTTTCAGTAGAAACCATATAGGCCAGGAGAGAGTAGCATGACATATTTAAAGTGCTAAAGGAAAATAACTTTTACCCTAGAACAGTATATCCATGAAAATATCCTTCAAACACATCAGAGAAATATTTTCCCAGGCAAACGAAAGCTGAGGGATTTCATCAACACTAGACTTGTCCTAGAAGAAATGCTAAAGGGAGTTTTTTAATCTGAAAGAAAAGGATGTGGTTGAGCAATAAGAAATCATCAGAATATATAAAACTCACTGGTAATAGTAGGTACACAGAAAACCACAAAATACTATGTATGACATTGTAATTACAGTGGGTAAACTACTCATATTTTGAATAGAAAGACTAAAAGATTAACCTATCAAACGTAACAATTTTCAAGACATAGATGGTACAATAGGATATAAATAAAAACAACAAAGAGGTAAAAAGTTGGAGGGGAATGAAGTTAAAATGTAGTTTTTATTTGTTTTTCTCTTCGCTTGTTTATACAATCTATATTAAGTTGTCATCAGTCTAAAATAATGAACTATAAGATACTATTTGAAAGTCTCATGGTAATCTCAAATCAAAAAACATACAACAAAGCTGGGCATGGTGGCTCACATCTATAATCCCAGCACTTTGGGAGGCCAAGGCAGGTGGATTCCTTGAGGTCAGGAGTTTGAGACCAGCTACTCAAAATATAAAAATTAGCTGGCATGGTGGTGCATGCCTGTAATCCCAACTACTAGTGAGGCTGAAGCAGGAGAATCACTTGAAGTCAGGAGGCAGATGTTACAGTGAGCCAAGATTGTGCCACTGCACTCCAATCTGGGTGACTCTGCCAAAAAAAAAAAAAAAAAAAAAAAAACAGAGACACAAAAAATAAAAAGCAAGAGACTAAAACATACTATCAGAGAAAATCACCTTCACTAAAAGGAAGACAGGAAGGAAGGAAAGAAGGAATAAAAGACCACAAAACAACCAGAAAACAAATAGCAAACTGGCAGGAGTAAGTCCTTACTTACCAATAATAACACTGAATGTAAATAGACTAAACTCTCCAATCAAAAGACATAGAGTGGTTGAAGAGATAAAAATCAAAGATCCAATTATCTGTTACATATAAGAAACACACTTCACCTATAAAGACACACATAGGTGGAAAATAAAAGGATAAAAAAAGATATTCCATGTCAATGGAAACCAATAAAGAGCAGGAGTAGTATACTTACATCAGACAAAATAGATTTCAAGAAAAAAACTATGAAAGATACAAAGAAGGTCTTTAGCAACAGGATATAACAGAGGATATAACATGCATGTATATTCATACATGCACCCAACATTGGAGCACCCAGATATTTAAAGCAAATATTATTAGAGCTAAAGAGAGAGATAGACCCCAATACAATAATAGGTAGAGACTTCAACACCCCACTTTCAGCACTGGACAGATCATCCAGACAGAACATTAAAAAAGAAACATCGGACTTAATTTGCACTACCGACCAAATGGACCTACTAGATATTTACAGAACATTTCATTCAATGACTGCACAAGGCACATTTTTCTACTCAGCACATGGATCATTCTCAAGGACAGACCATATATTAGGCCACAAAAAAAGTCTTAAAAGTTTCAAAAAAAGTTAAAATTATATCAAGTATTTTCTCTGACCACAATGGAATAAAGCTAGAAATCAATAACAAGAGGAATTTTGGAAACTATACAGCACATAGAAATGAAACAGTATGCTTCTGAATGAACAGTGTGTCAATGAAGAAATTACTAATAAGAAGGAAATTTTTTAAATTCTTGCAACAAACGAAAATAGAAACACAATATACCAAAACTATGGAATGCAATGAAAGCAATACTAAGAGGAAAGTTTATAGCAATAAACACCTACATTAAAAAAATACAAAAACTTCAAATAAACACCTTAACAATACATCTTAAAGAACTAGAAAACCAAGAGCAAACCAAACCCAAAATTAGTAGAACAAAATAAATAAAAAAGATCCTAACAAAAATTAATGAAATTGAAATTTTAAAAAAATTTCAAAAGATCAATGAAATGAAAAGTTGGTTTTTTGAAAAGATAAACAAAATTGGCAAACCATTAGCCAGACTAAGAAATAAAGGCCCAAATTTTAAAAATCAGAAAAAATGAAAAAGAAGACATTACAACCAATTCCACAGAAATTCAAAAGATCATTAGAGGCTACTATGAGCAAATATATGCCAATAAATTGGAAAACTTAAGATAAATGGATAAAGTTCTAGACACAAACAACCTACAAGTTTAAACCATGAAGAAATCCAAAATCTGAATAAACCAATAACAAGTAACGAGATGAAAGCTGTAATAAAAAGCCTCCAAGCAAAGAAAAGCCCAGGACCCAATAGCTTCATGCCGTTTTACCAAACACTTAAAGAACTAATACCATTCCTACTCAAACTATTCTGAAAAATAGAGAAGGAAGAAATACTTCCAAATACATTTTACAGAGCCATTATTACCCTGATACCAAAACCAGATGAAGATACTTAAAAAAAAAAAAAAAAAAAAAACCCTCAAAACTACAAGCCAATCTCCCTGATGAACACTGATGCAAAAATCCTCAACAAAATGTTAGCAAACTGAATTCAATCACACATTGAAAAGATCATTCATCATGACTATCATCATGACCAAGTGACATTTATCCCAAGGATGCAAGGATGTTTCAGCAAATGCAAATCAACTAATGTGATACATCATATCAATAGAATGAAGGACACAAACCATATGATCATTTTAATTGAGGCTAAAATTTAATATTGTTTCATGTAAAAGCCCCCAAAAAACTGGGTATAGTAGGAACATACATCAACACAATAAAAGCCACATATGACAGACCCACAGCTGGTGTAATGTAGAACAGGAAAAACTGAAAGCCTTTCCTTTAAGATCTGGAATAAGACAAGAATGCCCACTTTCACCACTGTTATTCAATGTAGTGTTGGAAGTCTTACCTAGAGCAATCAGAGAAGAAAATAAAGGGCATCCAAATTGGAAAGGAGGAAGTAAAATTATCCTTGATTCCAGCTGATATAATTTTATATTTGGAAAAGTGTAAAGACTCTACCAAAAAAATTATTAGAACTGATAAACAAATTCAGTAAAATTGCAGGATACAAAATCAACACGCAAAAATCAGTAGTATTTCTATAGGCCAACAGTGAACAATCTGAAAAAAAAAAATCAAGAAAGTAACCCCATTTACAATACATACAAAGAAAATAAAATACTTAGGAATAAACTTAACCCAAAAAGTGAAAAATCTCTATAATTAAAACTATAAAAGACTGATGTAAGAAACTGAAGAGGACACAAAAAATGGAAAGACATTCCATGTTCATAGATTGGAAGAATCGCTATTGTTAAAATGCTCATACTACCTAAAGCAATGTACAGATTCAATACATTAGTATCAAAATACTAATGACATGCTTTGCAGAAATAGAAAACACAATACTAAAATTTTTGTGGAACCAAAAAGACCCAGAATAGCCAAAGACATCCTGAGCAAAACAAAAACAAAAAAACTGAAGGAATCACATTACTTGACTTCAAATTATACTATAGAGCTATAGTAACCAAAACAGCATGGGACTGGCCTAAAAACAGGCACATAGACCAATGGAGCAGAATGAAGAACCTAGAAATAAATCCATAAATCTATAGTGAACTCACTTTTGACAAAGATGCCAAGAACATACATTGGGGAAAGGACAGTCTCTTCAATAAATGGTGCTGGGAAAACTGGATATCCATAAGCAGAAGAATGAAACTAGACCCCATCTCTCACCACATACAAAAATTAAATCAAACTGAATTAAAGACTTAAATATAAGACCTCAAACTATGAAACTACTATAAGAAAACATTTGAGAAATGTTGCGGGAAGTCAGGGACCCCCAACGGAGGGACCAGCTGAAGCCACGGCAGAATTTAAATTGTGAAGATTTTATGGACATTTATTAGTTCCCCAAATTAATACTTTTATAATTTCTTACGCCTGTCTTTACCGCAATTTCTGAACATAAATTGTGAAGATTTCATGAACATTTATCACTTCCCCAATCAATACCCTTGTGATTTCCCATGCCTGTCTTTAATCTCCTAATCCTGTCATTTTCTTCATAAGCTGAGGAGGATATATGTCGCCTCAGAACCCTGTGATGATTGTGTTAACTGCACAAATTGTTTGTAGAGCGTGTGTGTTTGAACAGTATGAAATCTGGGCACCTTGAAAAAAGAACAGGATAACAGCAATCTTTAGGCAACAAGGGAGATAAGACTTGGAGCCTGACTGCACAGGTGAGCCAGGTGGAAGAGAGCCATATTTCTCTTCTTTCAAATGCAAATAGGAGAAATATCGCTGAATTATTTTTCTCAGCAAGGAACATCCCTGAGAAAGAGAATGCGCCCTGAGGGTAGGTCTATGAACGGACCCCTTAAGGCGGCTGCCTTTTATGGTCGAAGCCAAAGGGATGAACTAAGCCCAGGTCTCCTGTAGTGCTCCCAGGCTTATTAGGAGGAGGAAATTCCCACCTAATAAATTTTGATCAGACAGGTTGTCTGCTCTCAAACCCTGTCTCCTGATGTTATCAATGACAATGCGTGCCCGAAACTTCATTAGCAATTTTAATTTCGCTCCATCCTGTGGTCCTGTGATCTCACCCTGCCTCCACTTGCTTTGTGATATCTTATTACCTTGTGAAGTATGTGATCTCTGTGACTCACACCCTATTCGTGCACTCCCTCCCCTTTTGAAAATTGCTAATAAAAACTTGCTGGTTTTATGGCTTGGGGAACATCACGGAACCTGCAAACGTGTGATGTCTCCCCTGGACACCCAGCTTTAAAATTTTTCTCTCTTGTACTCTTTCCCTTTATTTCTCAAACCAGCCGAGACACCTAGGAAATAGAAAAGAACCCACGTTAACTATTGGGAGCGGGTTCTCCCAATAGGGAAACTCTCCAGGATACTGGTCTGGGCAAAGATTTTTTCAGTAATACCCTACAAGCAGAGGCAACCAAAGAAAAAAATCAACAAATGGGATTATGACATTAAAAAGCTTCTGCACAGCAAAGGAAACAATCAACAAAATGAAGAGACAACCCACAGAATGGAAGAAAACTACCCATATGACAAGGGATTAATAACCAGAATATATAAGGAGCTCTAACAACTCAATAGGAAAAAAATCTAATAATCCTATTTTTTAAATGGGCAAAAGATGTGAATAGACATTTCTCAGAAGACATACAAAATAGCAACCAGTATATGAAAAGGTGCTCAACATCACTGATCATCCAGAGAAATGCAAATCAAAACTACAATGATGTATCATATCACCATAGCACTCCACAGATACAGACACATAGATTTAGATAGATACAATTATTTTCTGTATCCCCCTACTAGAAAGTAAACTCTATGAAGGTTAATGATTCTGTTTTGGGCTACACTGTGTACGTATTCTCAGCTCCTAGAACAGTGTTTAGCACACAGTCAGCACTCAACAAATATTTGTTATATGAATGCTTACACAAAATGTCTTTGCTTACTATGTTTCCCCAATCTTAGATAGCCTCTCTACACTGCCACCTACAAAAATTCCACTCATTCTTTAAAGCCCACTCACATACCTTTTTCTGCAAAATTTCCTAATTCCCCCAAGTGGAACTCATTGCCCTCTCAACAGTTATGTGTTTATAATTTTATTTACTTACAATTTGTTATATTTATTTTTATAATATTTATTTTTTATAATGAAATCAGAATCATTTTAATTATTACATTGGTTTTTGCTTTTACCTCTAGATTGTACACTCCTTAAAGGCAAGGCCTATGTCCCATCTTTTCATCATATACCATGCCACCTTCCTCACCCCTTACCCACTACCTGATAGGACCACATCACCACCACAGGAATATATTATAAGGAATAGGCACTCAATATTTGTTGAACTATTTGAAGGGAAGGACATTCCCAAACAAAAAAATAAAAGCAGATACTAGGTTATGTGAAGTGGTATACTATTTTTTAAGTAAATGTAAAACTGCAGTGCTTCAGAAGAAAGGTTAGAGGTGATATGAGTAAATTATTTCCATAAGATTCTATTAATATGACTGTAGTTGAATTTATTAGCTAACAAAATATTAGTAAAGTGTTCATTTTAAGGAAAATTGAAGAAGCTGAAACCATTCTGGCAAAACAACAACACAACAACAACAAAAAAGTATCTTTAAGAAACTCAATGTGATTGGTCAGGTGACACCTTTTAGTTCCAATGTGGTTCTTTATGACGTCACTGAACTTACCCCTGAGTCACTATGACTGATAATGTTACAATGATCATCAGTGTATCCTTTGCTGGGCATATTTTGCTGACTGGCAAGGTTATATGAAGTGCTTTTATTGAAGCACCATTTTAGCTAATAGCTCATTAGCTAAATAGCTCATTTCTGCTTCCCTTCATAGGGAATTTAGCTATTTTATTTTATTATTTAGCTAATTTAGCTATTTTAAAATAGCTAAATTTTAGCTACTTTTTTTTCAGTTGACAAAGAAGGATGTCTAATCAAGGACTACCACTGATTTTTTCTCTGTTGCTTATCTGCTTCTTTGGGGAGAGTTTCTGCATTTGTGATGGAACTATCTGGACAAAGGTTGGATGGGAGATCCTTCCAGAAGAAGTACATTATTGGAAATTTAAGGGTTCTCCATCTCACCGTCTGCCTTATCTTCTGGATAAACTATGCTGTGACTTTGCTAACATGGATATATTTCAGGGTTGTTTATATCTCATTTATAATTTATTGCAAGCTCTCTTTTTCATCTTATTTGTTTTGTCTGTGCATTACCTGTGGATGAAATGGAAGAAACACCAAAAAAAGGTGAATTCATGATACAAGTAGTAATAGTTACAAAATCTCTAAGGGTTTAGAAAATAATATTACTCGTTTCTTTGAGAGAGGGTACCGTGTTTTATTCCTCATTGTAACCTTCCCCCAACTTCCCATCATCCTCAGCGTCTAGCACAGTGTCTTGCTCATACTAGGTATTGAACGAATGTGTATTGAATTAGGTCCTTAGAATCATCTAGTTCCCTCTACTTCAAGTTACAAAACACACCAAAAAAAGTAGTGTGCTACCATTTGGAGAATGTATGGAAAATCAAGGTATCTGTCTGGGTCCTTAGGTAAGTCATTTGCTCTTTCTCAGTTGCCTCATCCATAAAAGGATCTGTAACAAGAGATCTCTTAGAACTCTTCCAGATGTATCTAAGAAATCTAAGTACAAAATTTGTCATGTAATTTTTATATGGGCTATAAACTAATTGCTAATATTAAAACAACTTTCTGGGAAAAGGAGTTTTTAAACTATTACATAATTTCCCACTTTGCCAATAGATGACACCATAGTTTCAGAGGCAACCTTAAAAGCTCTTTGATCAAAAAACAAAACCTCATTGACCTTCAGAAGAATTAGATATTTATAAATGTTTTCTTATTTTTAAAATGACTGTTACTTTATGGTAATGTATCTTGAGGTTCTTTAGTAAAGGAATACATTTTGCTAATCAAATAATTTCTCACAAGAGAGTACCCTAAACATAGGACACACTAATTATTTGCTGATGGTGATAAGGATCATATATGTGGCATATAGATAACATTTCCTCTTCATTTATACCTTTCTTCTATAGTAACCTTCCTTTTGTATAAATAATTGATGTGTGCTGTTTTAACAAAGTTTCTTTACACATTTAGAACACAAATTGAATTTGAACTATATTATTAACTCTACTATAGTATTGAACTCTACTATTTTATGTAGATAAAATCTATATTGTTTTTCCCCTTTTAGCTGAAAAACCAAGCCTCATTAGAAAAACCTGGTAATGATCTAGAAAGCCCATTCATCTACAACATTGACAAAACACTCTACAGAGTGGCAACCACAGCATCAGCGATATACAAGATCTGGGATCACAGGTCTTACCATCCTTCCTCTAAGAAAATTAAGCACTGCAAATTAAAGAAGAAGAGTAAAGAAGAAGGAGCCAGAAGACACTAAATATATGCATATGCAAATGTAGCTTAGTCAAATATAGAGATCACAAAAGAAATCTATCATCTAAGGATAAAAATGGTTCTTTGGAAACCTTTATAAACCTTTATAAATTTTTTGCCACAATCTTTACTAAAATTTTCCAAAGAAGCCTGGGTTGAAATGTTACTTCCATTCAATTAAAAAAGAACCCGGACTTACTAAAGTACTAGAGAATAAATTGTATACTGTAGAAAATGAAATAGAGGTTCCTCTTCAAAGGGACTTTCCTCCAAGTCTAACTCCAAATAGAAAGTAACCTCTCTTAGAAGCAAAATTTACTCAAAGACCCGAGCTAATATTGTTAAATTCTGCTAATTGTAATAAAGAAATCAATATACTCCGTTCTTAGCTCCCACATTTTAGCCTAGATATTTGCCCTGGCTTGCCTAAACAGGTCCAAGCAAGCATTAGGTCATAGCCTGTTCCTCTTTCCTTATTTGGAAGTGTTTTTGCCTCTCTCAGCATTCCGCAAGTTACTTCCTCTCTTCCTTTGTTCTCCTCTGCTTTTGCCTCTTTTGAGAAGTTCTAAGTTGCTAGCCAATCAGGTTGAGTACAGAATGTGAGGTCCCATTCCAGCCAATGGAAACTGGACACAGCAGTAGGGTGGACACATCAGGTTATAAATGACTCTGTCTCTTTTGTTCGTGTGTGGCAAGACTGCTAGCAAGCAGCACCCTTTCTGCAGAAAGTAAACTAGCCTTGCTGAGAGATCCTTTGTCTCAGTGTTGATTTTTGTGACACTGAGCACCTGTTCCCAACAATTTGGTGGCCCATAGGGGATTAACATTCCCCTCTGGGACAGTCTTTGGTCCTCTCTCATGGGGAGGTGCCCTGCCGCCCATTGCAGCAGCCCCAGGAGGAGAGCCAGGACCTACCTGGTGCAAGGAATATAGTTGGATTCTCAGCAACGCGGGGAAAGAGAGAGGCTTGTGGGACTGCAGTGACCAGGTGACTCCATGCACAGGCCAAGGTAGGAAAAGCTGCAAGAGGGTGGCAAAGTACTTCCTTGGTGGTCAGCTTTTGGAAGCTGAGTGTGTGTGTGTGAACGATTACCAGTCTGTTGCTGGACAGAGTGTGTGGACACAAACAGGAAGGGTGTAAGGAACCTCCAAAAGGGAAAAGGAGGGGAAGGTTAACCTCCCAGGGAAAGAGAATCGGCGAGACATCTCTGGTATGAGAGATTGAGCCTTTTGCAAGCCTTTAAGGATGGGACAGCCAAGATATCCCCAGTCTGAAGGATCTGGGGGATTGAGCCTTCCCGGGAAAAGAATAGGCGAGACATCCCTAGCACAAAGAATTGGGCCTATCTAGGATTCAACATGGGAAAAGGCCCTTGGCAAGCCTCCAAAGGAAGGGAGGGCAAGAAGCCTCTAGTAGGAGAGGTTGAGCCAAGCCCCTCTCCCCCATTGCCACTGCCACCGCACCCAGGAGTGCTAGAAACCTCCAGCAAGGAGCAAGGGGGGTTGAAAGCTCCAGGGAAGGGGCCTATTCTAGTCAGGCACCACCCAAAAACTTGAAGATAGGAAATGTTTCGAGTAAGAGAAGATAAAGAGCTGCAGCTACAGCAGTATTAGTTGAAGAAAGTAAAAAATTAACCTTTGTGGGGAAATAAACTGCAAGCATACCCCACCAAGTTAGAGCTATTTAAAATCAAAAGCAGGAAGGTGGCTTACTGACTCCAGAATCTTGAAATATAAGGCTATTTTAGTAGAAAAAGATGATTTAACCTTGACTACTGATAATTCACTCAACCCAGCAGGTTTCTTGGCAGGAGACCCAAATTTAAAAAACACTTGTGTCTAGAGTTCACTACCAAACAAAAGTCAGGCCAGATCTAGGAGAGGCCCCTTTTAAAACAGGGTGGCACTGGTTTATAGATGGTTCCTCCAAAACAGTCAAAGTAGAAAAACATAATTGGTATTCAGTAATTGATGGAGAAACGCTTGAAGAAGTAGAGTCAGGAAGACTGCCCAATAATTAGTCTGCCCAAACCTGTGACCTGTTTGCACTCAATCAAGCTTTGAAATATTTGCAGAACAAAGAAGGAACTGTTTATACTGATTCTAAGTATGCCTTTGGAGTGGTACATACAGTTAGAAAACTTTGGGCTGAGCAAGGTCTTATTAACAGTAAAGGCCAAGATCTAGTCCACAAAGAACTAATTGTTCGTATCCTAGACAATCTCCAGTTGCCAGAAGAGATAGCTATTGTACATGTCCCAGGGCATAAAGGACTTTTCTTTCACAAGTCAGGGAAATAACCAAATGACCTTGCAGGTCAGATAACCAAACAAGCTGCTGTTTCTTCTAAAATGCCTTTCACTTAATTCCTTGCCTTCCTTCCCCTACTGCAGTCCCCATCTTCTCTTCCACTAAAAAAGGAAAAGTTAATAAAAATAGAAGCTAAAGAGAACACAGAAGGAAAATGGGTATTACTAGATCAAAGGAAGATGTTATCCAAACCTCTCATAAGGGAGGTCTTAACCACAGTTCTCAGACTTCGTGGGTGTATAGGAATTCATACCCTAGCCAAGCAAGTTACAAATAGTTGTCTAATATGTAAGAAAACCAACAAACAAGTCATAAAGAAATCACCTCCAAGGTGCAGGGATCCAGGACTAAGGCCATTCCAAAGCGTTCAAATGAACTGCAGTGAAATGACCCCAATCAGTTGCCTAAAGTATTTGTTGGTAAGAGTAGATCATCTCACTCACTAGACTGAAGCTACCTCCTTTTCAAATGCAACAGCTAATTATGTAGTTAAAGCATTAATGGAGAATATAGCACCCAAATGTAGGCTAATAGAGAATATGGACTTGGACAATGGAACCCATCTCACAGCCCATGTCATTAAGAAGCTATCCCAGGTTTTAAACATTAGATGGGAGTATCATATCCTGTGGCATCCATCTTCATCATGGAAGGTAGAAAGGATGAATCAGACCTTAAAGAACCACTTAACCAAATTAGTTCTAGAAACTCGTTTACTGTGGACCAAATGTCTTCCCATTGCCTTACTGAGGATCAGGACAGCTCCCTGAAAGGATACAGGCCTGTCTCCATATGAAATGTTATATGGATTGCCTTATTTACATTCCTCAGCTGATGTTCCTACGTTTAAAACTAAGGATCAGTTCCTCAGAAATTATATACTTGGTCTCTCCTCTACCTTTTCTTCTCTTAAGGTCAAAGGTCTCTTAGCACCAGCCACCACTAGAATTTCCAGAACACCAGCACCAACCCGGGGACCACCTTCTCATCAAAGGGTGGAAGGAAGGAAAACTCGAGCCCAGCTGGGAAGGCCCCTATCTGGTGCTGTTAATCACCGAGACTGCCGTCCACACAGCTGAGAAAGGATGGACCCACCATACTCGAGTCAAGAAAGCATCTTCCTCGTCAGAATCATGGGTTGCTGTACCAGGATTGAGCCCTACCAAGTTAAAGTTAAAGAAAGCTTAATTTTCATGTACCTTCTATATTGCTTCCTTTCCTCTCCTTATTCTGTTATTAGGTCCTTTGTTATTAATATAACTAAGTCTGACCCACCTCAGACCATTGCCTTTAATGCTTGCTCTGTCATACCTTGTGGAGATGTGAAGGATTAATGACAGCTAGCCTTTTCACACAAATATTTATGCCCCAGCCCTCTGACTGACACAGTTACTCCTAGCACTCATAGTTGTGATTGCCTGCAGCTGAGACACCAATTCTCTGCTCCTACAGCCTGGTAACCTTGTAGTAGCTGGAACTATGTCCTTTGAACTACTCAGGAGCAAGGTTAGACTTCCACGGAGGAGGTTTGTGCAAATCTAAAACCCCTCATCTATTTCACTAAAGGGACTACCCCTTCTAACTGTCAGCCTTATCAGTGTAACCCTGTCCTCTCTCTCACCACCTCCACTTTAACTGACTCTAAACTTGCCCTTGCTCACTTCTATGGTATGGGGATTGATGTAAATGGGAAAGACCCCCTAGGCATTTTTAAGATACGCATTATTCCCCCGTCTTCCCCTTCTTCAGTATCCTCATTTTTAAATCCCACACCAGTTACTCCGACACCTAATGATAAAACTAGAGTGTCTATTGTGAAAGTGAAATATCTAAGACAGACCTTAGCTATTGAGACAGGATATCAAGATGCAAATACCTGGCTGAAATGGATTAAATATTCCATTTGCACTTTAAATAAAAGCGATTGTTACGCTTGTGCACACGGTAGACCAGAGGCCCAGATTGTCCCTTTCCACTCAGATGGTCTCCTCGTTGACCAGGCATGGACTGTATGGTGGCTGTCTTCCAGAATCCCACTGCTTGGGATAATCCATCACGCCAAGCTCTCTCTGCTGTTTCCTGAAGTTCGACACCCTGAGGGTCAGGCCTGGAGGGCAATCCAGCTTCCACCTCTAAATGCCACGTTTACTTCATGCCTTGCACAGCAGGGGGAGAATTTGGTGTTCCTTGGAAGCATAAAAAGATGCAAGGAACTCAAGCCTATCCAGAAGCTTGCCCATCAGTCCCCGAGCAGATGGATGGTGGTACTGTGGAGGACCTTTACTGGATACTCTGCCTTATAATTGTAGCAGTACTTGTGCTCTAATCCAATTGACTATCCCCTTCACCCTGGCGTTTCATCAATCTGAGAAAGTAAAAACAAGACACTGCAGGCCAAGGGAAACTCCATATGAGTCCTTTGATCCTCAGGTTTACATAGATGTTATTGGGGTCCCATGAGGAGTGCCAGATAAGTTTAAAGCATGGAATCAAATAGCTACAGGATTTGAATCTACATTGTTCTGGTGGTTAACTATAAATCTATAAATAAAAATGCAGACTGGATAAACTATATTACAATCAGCAATGATTTGTAAATCATACTAGGGACTCCTTCAAAGGGATAGCTGAGCAACTAAGACCTACCAGCCTGGAAAAATAGAATAGCCTTAGATATGATATTAGCAGCCAGATGGCCTGGAAAAATAGAATAGCCTTAGATATGATATTAGCAGAAAAGGGAGATGTTTGCATCATGATTGAAACTCAATGTTGTACCTTTATTCCTAATAATACTGCCCCTGACGGAACTATAACAAGAGTGCTGCAAGGATTAACAGCCCTATCCAGTGAACTTGCCAAAAATTCTGGACTAGATGATCCTTTTTCCAAAAGATAGAACATTGGTTTAGTGGATGGAAAGGGATTTTGACTTCAATTCTCACCTCATTACCTCTTGTTATTGGTATACTTATTCTCACAGGCTGTTGTATTATTCCCTGCCTTCAAAGTTTTATACAAAAACTTGTCTCTGCCACTGTTACAAAGCTAATTCCTAACTTTCCTCCACCCTAATCAGAATGATTACTTCTCTTAGAAGGACAAACAGAGCAATTGAGTCAAGACATGTTAAACAAGTTTAAAGAGGAATTATAAAATAAAAGAGGGGGGAATTGTAGAAAATGAAATACAGGTTCCTCTTCAAAGGGACATTCCTCTCAGTCTAATTCAGAATAGATAGTAACCTCTCTTAGAAGCAAAATTTACTCAAAGACCTGTGCTAATATTCTTAAATTCTGCTAGTTGTAATAAAGAAATCAATATACTCTGTTCTTAGCTCCACATTTTAGCCTAGATATTTGCCCTGGCTTGCCTGAACAGGTCCAATCAAGCATTAGGTCATAGCCTGTTCCTCTTTCCTTATTTGGAAGTGTTTTTGCCTCTCTCAGCATTCCAAAAGTTACTTCCTCTCTTCCTTTGTTCTCCTCTGCCTTTGCCTCTTTTGGGAAGTTCTAAGTTGCTAGCCAATCAGGTCGAGTACAGAATGTGAGGTCCTGTTCCAGCCAGTGGAAACCGGACACAGCAGTAGGATGGATGCACCAGGTTATAAATGACCCTGTCTCTTTTGTTCGTGTGTGCCCTTGTGGCAAGACTGCTAGTGAGCAGCACCCTTTCTGCAGAAAGTAAACTAGCCTTGCTAAGAGATCCTTTGTCTCAGTGTTGATTTGTGTGACTCCGACCACCTGTTCCCAACATACACTATCACTGCTACATGTTTAAGTATTTTGTTATTTTTAATGTGTTAGATTACTAATCATTAACCAATGTATATAACAGAAGCTTAATTTAGTGTTTCAATAAATCTCTGATAAATAATAGCTGTGATTTGTCTTATTTTCCTGAGATTTTTTTTTTTTTTTTTCTGAGACAGAGTCTCATTATGTCACCCAGGCTGGAATGCAGTGGCTCCATCTCGGCTCACTGCAAGCTCTGCCACCCTGGTTCAAGCAATTCTCCTGCCTCAGCCTCCCGAGTAGCTAGGATTACAGGCTCTTGCCACCGTGCCCAGCTAATTTTTGTATTTTTGGTAGAGATGGGGTTTCACCATCTTGGCCAGGCTGGTCTTGAACTCCTGACCTCAGGTGATCCACCCGTTTTGGCTTCCCAAAGTACTGGGATTACAGGCGTGAGCCACTGCACCCAGCCTTCCTGAGAAAATTTTATAACCACAGAAAGACTTTTAATTTCCTACTTTAGATTGCTAAAATAGCATGGAAATATTAAAGAATATATTAATTTTTTAAGTATAAATGTTTTCATTTTCAGTATAATGATGAATTATAGATTAACTTTTTTTAATTTCAGGCTTTTGTTGAAAAGACAATTCAATTTTTTAAACTATGGTTACCATATTTTTCAAAGAACAACTAGGAGATAGGCCTGAGACTGGGACAGATGATTTGACTTAAAATATCTTGAAAAATCCCAGAAAAATATATCTATAACATATCTGCCATCATTATAAGAGAGGAAAAAAACTTTTCAAAACTAATCCTTGAAACAGTAATAAACTTTACAGTTTTATAAGTAGCAGAAAAGAATAGTACCTGGCTTGGGCTACTATGGATTATGAAAGGTTTATTTTGTTCCACTTTCCAGACTCCCTTTACCTCCATTCCATCTTAGCACAACCCGACCTTCACATTTCTATAAATGCTTGTTTCATACCTTCAGAGTTCTGAAAAGTTAGCTAATTCCCTCTAAAAGAACATTAATATATATTTATTTTAATGGTGAACTATTGAAGACTTAAAAAATCCCCAAACCTCTAAAACCCAAAGAAATTTATCTTATCTCTACTACTGGAATTTTCAGTAGAATGGAGAAGACTATTTGGGGTAGGGATTTCTGAATCCTTTAATTCTCCCCAGGTAACTCCTACTCTAATCACTAGAAGAAATAGAAGTGATATACATTCTTGATAAGACTGAATTAAATAAATGTTAAATTTTCTGTTATTTATGTTTCTGACATTCCACAGCCACATTACTATGAAACTCCATTCTGAATAAGACCGAATTAAACAAATAGTAAGGCTGAATTATATAAATGTTAAATTTTATATTGAGTTATTTATGTTTCTGACATTCCACAGCTACATTTATATGAAACTCCAATATTAATTTAATCATTGATCTGGAAACACAATACTAGTTTGCTTTTTATAGTTTTCATTTCTTTTCACCACTGAGACATATTAGGTATAATTGCTCCAAGAACCTAAGGACCCAAATTAAACAGATGGATATTATGAAGAAGGAAACCAATAATACCTCACACCCATAAGCCCCAAAAAACTTCTCAGAAAAGTTACAGCAAACTTTGTCCTTGAATTGTGATTTTTAAGTACTATGGGTCATTTTTCCAAAATGGATTTTAAATTATGGGCTGGGCATGGTGGCTCATGCCTATAATCCCAGCACTTTGGGAGGCTGAGGAGGGCGGATGATGAGGTCAGGAGTTCGAGACCAGCCTGACCAACATGGCGAAACCCTGTCTCTACTAAAAAATACAAAAATTAGCCAGGCATAGTGGCGCATGCCTGTAATACCAGCTACTTGGGAGGCTGAGGCAGGAGAATCACTTGAACCCAGAAGGCAGAGGTTGCAGTGAGTCGAGATCACGCCATTGTACTCTAACTGGGGCAACAAGAGCGAAACTCCATTTCAAAAAAAAAAAAAATTATGGAATGTGAATTTCACCTAAAATTACTAATCATGGGGGGATCAACTGAATTATTTGTTATTTGTGTTTTCATTTTACTTACAGATCAAATCATAAAAATAAAAGATATTGACATAAGATTGCTTATAGAAAACAGTTCAAGTGGACAGTTAATTATAATCTACAAAGCACAATTCATCTCTTTCTTCCCAAATGTGTTTCCTTCCTTTAATTTCCTTATTTATACTAATTATTCTAGTCCCTTTCTCATTCTATTGATGAACATGCACCTTACCACTACCAGCTGAATCTTCCTCAAGATCACTTTCATCCTCTTCCTGTTCCACATAAAAACTTTCAGTGGCTCCCAGAATAAAATAAAAACACCTTAGCCAAGCATTTAAGGGTACGGTGTAATAAAAGCAGCAGCATTTTTCAAGTGCTGACCAAATGCCAGGTATTGTGGTAACTGCTTTATATCATCTCATTTAATTTTCACAGTAATCCTCAAAAGGTGGGAACTATATTATTGGCCCCTTTTTCAGAGAAGAAAACTGAGGTATAGAGAATTTAAGCACCTTGTCCAAGGTCACATAAGTTTCAAGTAGGGACACCAGTATTTAAACTCAATCTCAAGAGGACATGTACTTAACCCTTTTATTATTCTACCTACGTTATAGCCTACCTGTGGAAACTATGACCCACTGCTCAATAAGGCAATCTTGTCACCGTCCTCCAACACGCCACTTTCACTCACAGCTCTAAGATTTTGCTCATGCCCTTTCCCTTTATATTGCATATTCAAATCCCATCCATTCTTCAAGGCCCAGCTCAAGCCCAACATGCTCTGACTTCCTATTCTCCCACCACCCTGTAGCACGGAATACCTGCTCCGCCAATTTTAACCTTTAATCACAGTCTTTCTGATATTTTTGAACAATTGTTGAATGTGTCCATAACTTATAATCTCCCACCTAACAAATATCCAGAGGGCAGGAACAACCAATTGTATCTACAGCAATACTATACTCACAATGGAAATTCAATAAATGCTTGCTAAAAACAGAAATGCAGATAGCCTTGCAAAATAAATGCTGTGAACTTCATAAGCACTAGCTTAGTTACAAAGGTACATCTTCCTGAAATCTCTTTAAGCTATATTTTACAGGGTTGTGGAAGTATATATGCAAAATATTAGCAACAGACAAAATAGTACTGTTTTTTGAACTTTGTATTGAAGTATAACTTACAAACAGAAAAATACAAAACCTATGTGTACAGCTCAACGAATTTTCAAAGAAACATACCCATGTACCAGCAACCAGATTAAGAAAAAGAACATCACATCCCAGAAGTTCCCCCATGCCATAAGGGTAGCTACTATTCTGACTATTAGCACTATAAATTAATTTAGCCTAAATAAACCTTTCTAAAATTATTGTTACAACCTTTTATATTTGAAGAATCAAATATATTACTCAAATATGCTATTTTTTAAACATTTAAGAAATGATCTATTTTGCCTGAGTCTCTCAAACAATGGCCTTGAACATATATATTGAACATACAATAATCTTCTTATAGAAATTATTTTCTCATAGAAAATTATTGGTGAGACAGAAGTTGGTAAATCAACAAGCTTCCAATATGTACAGTTCCTAATAAATACAATGTTTATGGCCAATAGCAAAATAAAGAAAGAGGGGGAAATTTCATGTATTATTGTCAACTATGACTGTGGTTGTATCTACAAATAAAACACTGTGAAAAAAGGTGACATATCCTGTAACTCACAGGAGAAAAACTCATCACATCGGTCAGTTTGCCAACCCCTTGTGAGCTTGCTTACCTGCCCAGTCCAGGAATTCAACACACTCAGTCTGAGAATATCTAGCAGCAACGTCTCGAGCCCTTTCTTCCCGGAAGTTCAAAGCTTCTATATCAACATCCAGTTCTACCAGTGCTTTCAAAGTTTCCAAACGACCCCAGGCTGCAGCACAGTGTAAGAGTGTATACCCTAACAAATGGAATGAAGATGGTGAGATCAAACAGACAACACTGTTTTAGGCTAATTTACGTAGTGGAAGATCATAATGGTGATCAAGTATTGAACAATTACCATGGGCCAGGCACTATTCTGTCTTACATATAGAAAACTCATTTAGTTTTATAAAACCACTATGATGTCAGAACTATTACAGTTCTCATTTTATAGACAAGGAAACTAAAGTCCAGGTGGGGTAAGAAACTGGCCCAAGGAAACATCTCTGGCAAACAGTAAATGACGGATGCAAGATGCCAACATAGACTATCTGAAGCCTGAGCTCTTCAACATCATGGGAGGAAGATGGCAATCTCCCTAACGGTCATCTATTCTAAACACAACTGGACTGTGATTGTAAAGAATTTTTATCAAACTCTAACCACTCTAGCATTATTGTTAGCACAATCATACAAATTACTAAAACTGTGTATACCTTAGGTTTGGAAATACTTTTAATTAAAGCTAAAATTATGGCCCATCAAATTAGAAAGTCATTTCTTAGACTTTCTCAAGTGACTGCCATGAGGTATAATTGTAAACAAGAAGGATATGGAAGGCATCTTTAAATTTTTTTCAGATTGATTTTTAAAAAATTAAATCAAAGATCATTGTTTGAACTTGCCCACAAGGACATACATACTTCTTTTTACTGCAATTCACTTTATTGCACAGAGGGACAATACTCTTAAGCTTTCTAGAGGCTTCCTGGTGTGATAAAGGGATAACCCCAGTCATTCCCTTAATCTCTTGTGTCTAAATTCTCTAAACTATTTTTGCAGACAGGGTCTCTCTCTGTTGCCCAGTTTAGAGTGCAGTGGCATGAATAGCTCACTGCAGCCTCGAACTCCTGGGCTCAAGCAATCTTCCCACCTCAGCTTCCCGAGTAGCTGGGACCATAGGCTCATGCCAGCATGCCCAGATCATTATTTTTTTTTTTTTTTTTAGATAGAGTATCTCTGTTGCCAGGCTGGAATGCAGTGGCACGATCTCGGCTCACTGCAACCTATGTGTCCCGGGTTCAAGCTATTCTGCCTCAGCCTCTGGAGTAGTTGGGACTACAGGCATGCCCCATCACATCCAGTTAATTTTTGTATTTTTCGTAGAGATGGGGTTTCCTCATGTTGGCCAGGATGATCTTGATCTCTTGATCTCATGATCCACTCGCCTCAGCGTCCCAAAGTGCTGGGATTATAGGCATAAGCCACCGCACCCAGCCAATAATTTTTTAAACATTTTGTAGAGACAGAGTCTCAGTATATTGCCCAGGCTGGTCTGGAACTCCTGGGCTTAAGCAGTCTTTCCCTGGCCTCCCAAAGTGCTAGGATTACAGGCATGAACCACCGCACCCAGCCACTCTGAACTTTTTGATCCAACGTGTCAACAGAAGGTTGTAGAGTCATATACTCAGTTTTTTCTCTGAAGCATGCTTTTCTGACAGTGAATCTTAATTTTCATGTCTTTGCCATATAGACAGGCTTGGAATTTCCCAAATTATCCTTTTCTCAATTTATTTTTCCTCTGGTATTTTCCTATAAGCAGCAAGAAGAAACCAGGAGCACCTGCAACACTTAGCTTAGGAATCCCCTCTCTAAATAAGGTTTCATGGTGACATACAATCAGAATGAAGAAACAGAATATTTTAGAGTGTATCATCAAGTCTTAATAGAGTATACACCTATTCCCACACATTGGAAAATACCTACCAAAAAGATGGCAATATTCATGTCAACCAGTCACAATATAACCTTCCTTGAATAGTGTTAGGGAACACTGCCAAATACTGATTTGGGTCTCTCCTTTTCCTTTATATAGTGTTTTAAATATTACTATTATCCTCATTTTTATAGATGAAGACACCATAGCACAGAAAGGTTATATAATTTGCCCAAGTCACATAGTCAAGTTAATGGAAAGCTGGAGTTTTAACTCAGGTAGTCTGGCTGTAAAATCCATGCTGTTAACGAATTTATTACAGAATCCTTTAGTAACTTGATTTTTGCCTCAACATTTTTGAGAGTTATCCATTTTAATACCCAAAAAGCTAATTCATTCCTTTTAATTATTGTGTAATATTCCATTGTATGAAAATACCATAATGTATTTATCTACCCTCCTATTATTTATTTCCAGTGATTAACTGTTATAAGCAAGGCTTGAATAATCATTTTTACACTTATTCCTTCTTGTAAGCATGTGTGAGAGTTTCCCAAAGACATATCTCTAGAAATGGAAATTAGGATCATCAGGTATGTCCATTAACAACTTGATATAAATGTTCTCAAAAGTGATTACATCAATTTATAATCCCTCCTCAGAGTGAAGGAACTCCCATTTCCTACATCTTCAGCAATGTTTAATACTGTCAAATATTTAAATTTTTCTGACTCTGATGAGTCATGGTAGCCCATTGTTTACATTTGCTTTTATAGTGAAGTTAAACATATTTTCATTTATTTATTGGCCATGAGAGTTTCTCTCCCATAAATTGCATGTTCCTAACCTCTGCCTATTTTTCTATTGGGTTGAATTCTAAGCCTATTAATTAGTAGACTGTCTTTACATAGATATATCCTTTGTGGCTTATTTTGTCACTTTGTTTATGAAACCTTTTGGGCATAGTTCAAAATTTAGATAGATAGATAGACCGACAGAGAGATATTTTCCCTTAGTGGTTGGGTTCTTTATATCTCAAGATACTCTGTGATGTCTCAAGAATATAGCAATACTCCTCTATTTTTCAAAAAGTTTAAAATATTTTGCTTTATACATTCATGTCTTACAATCACCTGTAATTAATTTTTATGTGTGGTAAAAAGTAGGTATATATCAACCATTGTGGAAAACAGTGTGGCGATTCCTCAAGGATCTAGAACTGGAAATACCATTTGACCCAGCCATCCTATTACTGGGTATATACCCAAAGGATTATAAATCATGCTGCTATAAAGACACATGCACACGTATGTTTATTGTAGCATTATTCACAATAGCAAAGACTTGGAATCAACCCAAATGACCATCAGTGACAGACTGGATTAAGAAAATGTGGCACATATACACCATGGAATACCGTGTAGCCATAAAAAAGGATGAGTTCGTGTCCTTTGTAGGGACACGGATGCGGCTGGAAACCATCATTCTCAGCAAACTATCACAAGGACAGAAAACCAAACACCGCATGTTCTCACTCATAGGTGGGAATTGAACGATGAGATCACTTGGACACAGGAAGGGGAACATCACACACCAGGGCCTATTGTGGGGAGGGGGAGGGAGACGGATAGCATTAGGGGATATACCTAATGTAAATGACGCGTTAATGGGTGCAGCACACCAATATGGCACATGCATACATATGTAACAAAACTGCACGTTGTGCACATGCACCCTAGAACTTAAAGTATAATAATTAAAAAAAAACCTATCTATATCATAGCCACACCTATACATATGGGGGAATTGGACAACGGGTAGACATTTATCTACATCAATATTATGCTATGGGAGGGTGGCACAAATCATAGTTAGGCATCTTAGTATTTTTGTCATAGCACATGAGCAGGTATCACATGCCAATTTGCAGTGGGTCCTATGTCTGCAAATACAGGCAACGTGTAACAGGAATTAAGCATTTTGTCCTGACAAGTCAGGACTTAAACTATAGGTCAGTCTCTAGCTGCGAGGCTTGGACAAGTTCCTTTTCCTTTCTAAGCCTCAGCTTCCTCATTGATCAAAAGAGATAACACAGAACATCTTTAGATAGTTTTTAAAAGAATTAAATCAGGTAAGACATGTGAAGTACTTTGCACTATATCTGGGAATACCTGATGGCAGCAACTTCTATGAGTCATAGAATAGAAATATTTGCCAATCTATTTACTTTGTGTCTTTTTCTGTTCCCAATGTTTTCTGGTGGCTAAAAGAAAAGAAAAAGCAAGCATGATAAAGACTAATTAAAGAGTTGTTCCTCAAAAGACAAAAAAAAAAAGGTATATAATTTTATTTTTTTCCAGATGAATAATAAACATTCTCTGGCATCATATACTAAATAGTTCATTTTCCCCACTGAAATTTAGAGTCAGCTTCTCAGTTGCTTTTTAAAAAGATATTAACTAGATTGACAAATTAATTTGGAAGAAATTAAGAGAAACAGCATTATGAAATTTAATCTCACTATTGAGACACATATACACTTCGTGTGGTCTTTCATATAAATCAATAAAGTTTCATACTTTTTGCCATAAATGTCTTACAATTCTTGTTTTATTATTATTATACTTTAAGCTCTAGGGTACAAGTGCACAACATGCAGGTTTGTTATATGTGCCATGTTGGTTTGCTGCACCCATTAACTCGTCATTTACATTAGGTATATCTCCTAATGCTATCCCTCCAACCAGCCCCCCCACCCTACAATGTGTGATGTTCCCCACCCTGTGACCAAGTGTTCTCATTGTTCAGTTACCACCTATGAGTGAGAACATGCACTGTTTCGTTTTCTATCCTTGTGATAGTTTGCTGAGAATGATGGTTTCCAGCTTCATCCATGTCCCTGCAAAGGACACGAACTCATCCTTTTTCATGGCTGCATAGTATTCCATGGTGTATATGTGCCACATTTTCTTAATCCAGTCTATCATTGATGGACACTTGAGTTGGTTCCAAGTCTTTGCTACTGTGAATAGTGCCACAATAAACATACATGTGCATGTGTCTTTATAGCAGCATGATTTATAATCCTTTGGGTATATGCCCAGTAACTGGATTGCTGGGTCAAACGGTATTTCTAGTTCTAGATCCTTGAGGAATCGCCACACTGTCTTCCACAATGGTTGAACTAGTTTACACTCCCACCAACAGTGTAAAAGCATTCCTATTTCTCCACATCCTCTCCAGCATTTGTTGTTTCCTGACTTTTTAATGACTGCCATTCTAACTGGCATGAGATGGTATCTCATTGTTGTTTTGATTTGCATTTCTCTGATGACCAGTGATGATGAGCATCTTTTCTTGTGTCTTTTGGCTTCATAAATGTCTTCTTTTGAGAAGTGTCTGTTCTTATCCTTTGCCCACTTTTTGATTGGGTTTGTTTTTTTCTTGTAATTTTCTCCCATTCTGTAGGTTGCCTGTTCACTCTGATGGTAGTTTCTTTTGCTGTGCAGAAGGTCTTTAGTTGTTGTTGATTTCTTTTCTTTTTTTTTTTTTTTTTCAGATGGAGTCTTGCTCTGTCACCCAGGCTGGAGTACAGTGGCATGATCTCAGCTCACTGCAACCTCCGCCTCCCCGGGTTCAGTGATTCTCTTGCCTCAACCTCCCAAGTGGCTGGAATTACAGGCACATGTCACCACGCCCGGCTAATTTTTGTATTTTTAGTAGATATGGGGTTTCACCATATTGGCCAGGTTGGTCTCGAGCTCCTGACCTTGTGATATACCTGCCTCGGCCTCCCAAAGTATTGGGATTACAGGCATGATCTGCTGCTCCCGGCCTGGTCTTTAGTTTAATTAGATCCCATTTGTCTATTTTGGCTTTTGTTGCCATTGCTTTTGGTGTTCTAGTCACGAAGTCCTTGCCCATGCCTATGTCCTGAATGGTATTGCCTAGGTTTTCTTCTAGGGTTTTTATGGTTTTAGGTCTAACATTTAAGTCTTTAATCCATCGTGAATTAATTTTTGTATAAGGTGTAAGGAAGGGATCCAGTTTCAGCTTTCTACATATGGCTAGCCAGTTTTCCCAGCACCATTTATTAAATAGGGAATCCTTTCCCCATTTCTTGTTTTTGTCAGGTTTGTCAAAGATCAGATGGTTGTAGATGTGTGGTGTTATTTCTGAGGCCTCTGTTTTGTTCCATTGGTCTATATCTCAGTTTTGGTACCAGTACCATGCTGTTTTGCTTACTGTAGCCTTGTAGTGTAGTTTGAAGTCAGGTAGTGTGATGCCTTCAGCTTTGTTCTTTTTGCTTAGTATTGTCTTGGCAATGCAGGCTCTTTTTTGGTTCTGTATGAACTTTAAAGCAGTTTTTTCCAATTCTGTGAAGAAAGTCATTGGTAGCTTGATGGGGATGGCACTGAATCCATAAATTACCTTGAGCAGTATGGCCATTTTCACAATACTGATTCTTCCTATCTATGAGCACGGAATGTTCTTCTATTTGTTTGTGTCCTCCTTTACTTCATTGAGCAGTGGTTTGTAATACTCCTTGAAGAGGTCCTTCACATCCCTTGTAAGTTGGATTCCTAGGTATTGTATTCTCTTTGTAGCAATTGTAAACGGGAGTTTCCTCATGATTTGGCTCTCTGTTTCTCTGTTATTGGTGTATAGGCATGCTTGTGATTTTTGCACATTGATTTTGTATGCTGAGACTTTGCTGAAGTTGCTTATCAGTTTAAGGAGATTTGGGGCTGAGAAGACAGGGTTTTCTAAATATACAATGATATCATCTGCAAACAGGGACAATTTGACTTCTTCTGTTCCTAACTGAATATGTTTAGTTCTTTCTCTTGCCTGATTGCCCTAGCCAGAACTTCCAACACTATGTTGAATAGGAGTGGTGAGAGAGGGCATCCCTGTCTTGTGCCAGTTTTCAAAGAGAATGCTTCCAATTTTTGCCCATTCAGTATGACATTGGCTGTGGGTTTGTCATAAATAGCTCTTTTTATTTTGAGAAACATTCCATCAATACCTAGTTTATTGAGAGTTTTCAGCACGATGGGCTGTTGAATTTTGTCAAAGGCCTTTTCTGTATCTATTGAGTTAATCATGTGTTTTTTTGTTGTTGGGTCTGTTCATGTGATGGATTATGTTTATTGATTTGTGTATGTGGAACCAGCCTTGCATTCCAGGGATTAAGCCGACTTGATCATGGTGGATAAGCTTTTGATGTGCTGCTGGATTCTATTTGCCAGTATTACATTGAGGATTTTTCGCATCGATGTTCATCAGGGATGTTGGTCTAAAATTCTCCTTTAGAGAATTTTAGAGAAGCTTGTTGTGTCTCTGCCAAGCTTTGGTATCAGGATGATGCTGGCCTCATAAAATGAGTTAGGGAGGATTCCCTTTTTCTGTTGATTGGAATAGTTTCAGAAGGAATAGTACCAGCTCCTCTTTGTAACTCTGGTAGAATTTGTTGTGAATCCATCTGGTCCTAGACTTTTTGGTTGGTAGGCTATTGATTACTGCCTCAATTTCAGAGCCTGTTATTGGTCTATTCAGCGATTCAACTTCTTCCTGGTTTAGTCTTGGGAGGGTGTATGCGTCCAGGAATTTATCCATTTCTTCTAGATTTTCTAGTTTGTTTGCATCATAGTATTCCCTGACGATAGTTTGTATTTCTGTTGGATTGGTGGTGATACCCCCTTTATCATTTTTATTGCATCTATTTGATTGTTCTCTCTTTTCTCATTAGTCTTGCTAGCAGTCTATCCCTTTTGTTGATCTTTTCAAAACAACAGCTCCTGTATTCACTGATTTTTTGAAGGGTTTTTTATGTTTCTATCTCCTTCAGTTCTGCTCTGACCTTAGTTATTTCTTGCCTTCTGCTAGCTTTTGAATTTGTTTGCTCTTGCTTCTCTAGTTCTTTTAACTGTGATGTTAGGGTGTTGATTTTAGATCTTTCCTGCTTTCTCTTGTGGGCATTTAGTGCTATAAATTTTCCTATACACACTGCTTTAAATGTGTCCCAGAGATCCTGGTATGTTATGTCTTTGTTCTCACTGGTTTCAAAGAACATCTTTATTTCTGCCTTCATTTCGTTATGTACCCAGTAGTCATTTAGGAGCAGGTTGTTCAGTTTCCATGTAGTTGTGGGGTTTTGAGTGAGTTTCTTAATCCCGAGTTCTAATTTGATTGCACTGTGGTCTGAGAGATAGTTTGCTATGATTTCAGTTCTTTTACATTTGCTGAGGAGTATTTTACTTCCAACTATGTGGTCAATTTTAGAATAAGTGTGATGTAGTGCTGAGAAGAATGTATACGCTGTTGATTCGGGGTGCAGAGTTCTGTAGATGTCTATTAGGTCTGCTTGATGCAGAGCTGAGTTCAAGTCCTGGATGTTCTTGTTAACCTTCTGTCTCGTTGATCTGTCTAATATTGACAGTGGGGTGTTAAAATCTCCCATTATTATTATTATGTGGAAGTCTAAGTCTCTTTGTAGGTCTCTAAGGACTTGCTTTATGAATCTGGGTGCTCCTGTATTGGGTGTCTATATATTTATGATAGTTAGCTCTTCTTGTTGAATTGATCCCTTTACCATTATGTAATGGCCTTCTTTGTCTCTTTTGATCTTTGTTGGCTTACAGTCTGTTTTATCAGAGACTAGGATTGCAACCCTGCTTTTTATTTTATTTTATTTTATTTATTTATTTATTTATTTATTTATTTATTTATTTTTTTGCTTTCCATTCGCTTGGTAGATCTTCCTCCACCCCTTTATTTTGAGCCTATGTGTGTCTCTGCACATGAGATGGGTCTCCTGAATATAGCACATTGATGGGTCTTGACTCTATCCAGTTTGTCAGTCTGTGTCTTTTAATTGGGGCATTTAGCCCATTTACATTTAAGGTTAATATTGTTATGTGTGACTCTGATCCTGACATTATGATCTTAGCTGGTTATTTTGCCCATTAGTTGATGCAGTTTCTTCCTAGCATCGATGATCTCTATAATTTGGCATGTTTTTGCAGTGGTTGGTACCAGTTGTTCCTTTCCATGTTTAGTGCTTCCTTCAGGAGCTCTTGCAAGGCAGTCCTGGTGGTGACAAAATCTCTCAGCATTTGCGTATCTGTAAAGGATTTTATTTCTCCTTTACTTATGAAACTTAGGTTGACTGGATATGTAATTCTGGGTTGAAAACTATTTTCTTTAAGAATGTTGAATATTGGTCCCCACTCTCTTCTGGCTTGTAGAGTTTCTGCCAAGAGATTCGCTGTTAGTCTGATGGACTTCCCTTTGTGGGTAACCCAACCTTTCTCTCTGGCTGCACTTAACATTTTTTCCTTCATTTCAACCTGGGTCAATCTGATAATTCTGTCTCGGGGTTGCCCTTCTTGAGGAGTATCTATGTGGTGTTCTCTGTATTTCCTGAATTTGAATGTTGGCCTGCCTTGCTAGGTTGGGGAAGTTCTCCTGGATAATATCCTGAAGAGTGCTTTCCAACTTAGTTCCATTCTCCCAGTCACTTTCAGGTACACCCATCAAATGTAGATTTGGTCTTTTCACATAATCCCATATTTCTTGAAGGCTTTGTTCATTTCTTTTTACTCTTTTTTCTCTAATTTTGTTCTCTTGCTTTATTTCATTAATTTGATCATCAATCACTGATACCCTTTCTTCCACTTGAACGAATTGGCTACTGAAGCTTGTGCATGCATCACATAGTTCTCCTGCCATGATTTTCAGCTCTGTCAGATCATTTAATGTCTTCTCTACATTGTTTATTCTAGTTAGCCATTTGTTTAATCTTTTTTCAAGGTTTTTAGATTCCTTACGGTGGGTTCAAACATCCTCCTCTAGCTTGGAGTAGTTTGTTATTACCGACCTTCTGAAGCCTACTTCTGTCAGCTCATCAAAGTCATTCTCTGTCCAGCTTTGTTCCGTTGCTGTTGAAGAGCTGCAGTCTTCTGGAGGAGAAGACGTGCTCTGCTCTGGTTTTTAGAATTTTCAGCTTTTCTGCTCTGGTTTCTCCCCATCTTTGTGGTTTTATCTACCTTTGGTGTTTGATGTTGTTGACCTACAGATAGGGTTTTGGTATGGATGTCCTTTTTATTGATGTTGATGCTATTCCTTTCTGTTTGTTAGTTTTCCTTCTAACAGTCAGGTCCCTCAGCTGCAGGTCTGTTGTAGTTTGCTGGAGGTGCCCTCCAGACCGTGTTTTCCTGGGTATCACCAGCGGAGGCTGCAGAACAGCAAATATTGCAGAACAGCAAATATTGGTGCCTGATCTGTCCTCTGGAAGCTTCATCCCAGAGCAGCATCTGCCTGTATGAGGTGTCAGTTGGCCCCTACTGGGAGGTATCTCCCCGTTAGGCTACATGGGTGTCAGGAGGCAATGTGTCCGTTCTCAGAGCTCAAACACCGTGCTGGGAGAACCACTGCTCTCTTCAGAGCTGTCAGACAGGGATGTTTAAGTCTGCAGAAGTTTCTGCTGCCTTTTGTTCAGTCATACCCTGCCCACAGAAGTGGAGTCAACAGAGGCAGCAGGCCTTGCTGAGCTGTGGTGGGCTCCACCCAGTTCGAGCTTCCCTGGCTGCTTTGTCTACCTACTCAAGCCTCAGCAATGGTGGATGCCCCTCCGCCTGCCACGCTGCTGCCTCACAGGTTGATCTCAGACTGCTGCTCTACCAGTGAGCAAGGTTCCATGGGTGTGGGACCCACTGAGCCAGGCACGGGATATAATCTCCTGGTGTGCCATTTGCTAAGACTGTTGGAAAAGCACAGCATTAAGACAGGAATGTCCCATTTTTCCAGGTACAGTGTGTCATGGCTTCCCTTGGCTAGGAAAGGGAAATCCCCTGACCCCTTGTGCTTCCCAGGTGAGGCAATGCCCACCCTGCTTCAGCTCACCCTCCATGGGCTGCACCCACTGTCCAACCAGTCCCAATGAGATGAACCAGGTACCTCAGCTGGAAATGCAGAAATCACCCGTCTTCTGCATCGATCATGCTGGGAGCTGCAGACTGGAGCTGTTCCTATTTGGCCATCTTGTAATGGACCCATGTCTTACAATTATTTTGTCAGATTTATTCCTAGTTCCTTTATCATTTTGTTATGAATAAGATCTTTATTTTTATCACATTCCCTTGTTGTTGATGGTATATAGAAAGTTACTGATTGGGATATTGGTCTTATGTTCATATTCTTCCTAAACTCTCTTAGTACTAATAGTAGATTCCCTTGAATTTAAGTCTATGTACCTATGAATAATCAGAGTTTTGTTTCTTATACTCTGATCTTTATATCCAGTAGTATGCTGGTAAATGTATAACTAGTTACCTGGAGAGAAAAGCCCTGATTTGTATCATTAGCCAATTACTGTGATGTATGGCCCAACATGGCCAATTTCAATAGCTATCAACATGACATCAACCAATTCACAAAAACTCTGAAATTTTAACAATCAGTTCTTCAGAGCTCATAAAAGCTGGCTCTAGCACAATACTGTGTTATTTCTCTACCCTTCTTACTGCTATTTCTGGAAACTCTATTATAATGATAAATGGAAGCCATAATAACAAATATCTTAGTCTTATTTCTGATTATAAAGAATGTTTCTGAAAAATTCAATGTTGGGTAAGTTCACTTCAGGTTTTTGATAGACAGCCTTAAGGAAAGTTTCTTCTATTCCGCTTTCCCTAAGAGCTTTCATCACAGGCCAGATGCAGTGGCTCATGCCTGTAATCCCAGTGCTTTGGGAGGCCGAGGTGAGAGCACTGCTTGAGCCCAGGAGGTAGGGAGGCTTGTCTCAAACTCCTGGGCTCAAACTATCCTCCCACCTTGGCCTCCCATAGTGCTGGGATTACAGGTGTGAACCACAATACCTGGCTCTAATGATTTTTTTTAAATCTTACTTTTTTTCTGTGTTAATGTTCTATGTTTTCAATTCCAAATATTATTTATGCTGTCTCTCTCTGATTAATATTATCAAAGGTCGGCTGGGTGCGGTGGCTTACACCTGTAATTCCAGCACTTTGGGAGGCCAAGGCAGGTGGATCACCTGGGGCCAGTAGTTTGAGACCAGCCTGGCCAACATGGCGAAACCCCCTCTGTACTAAAAAATACAAAAATTAGCCAGGCATGCTGTTGCATGCCTGTAATCCCAGCTACTGAGGAGGCTGAGGCAGGAGAATTGCTTGAACCCAGGAGGCGGAGGCAGTAGTGAGCCAAGATTGCGCCACCGTACTCCAGCCTGGGTGACAGAACAAGACTCTGTCTCAAAAAAAAGAGAACGACAACAAATATGTGTGTGTGTGTGTGTGTGTGTGTGTGTGTATACATATATAAAATCAAATGTTTTTCAACTGTCATTTTCACTGAACCTGATTTTGGTATTGTCAATCCTTTCCTTTCCATCTATTCTGTTTTCTATTTCCTTTCTTTCTTGCTTTTCTTTCTTTCTTTTTTTTTTTTTTTTTTTCTTTTTTGAAACAGAGTCTTATCATGTCACCCAGGCTGTTCTTGAACTCCTGACCTCAAGCAATCCTCCTGCCTCGGCCTCCCAAATTGCTGAGATTATAGGTGTGAGCCTCTGTGCCTGGCCTCTGGCCTATTTCTTTATTTTCAACGTCATTAATTTATTCAATTATTTTTCTTTTACTTTCTTTGGTTACTCAGTTGTTCTTTTTCTAACTTCTTCAGTCAAATGTTTTGTTTCCTAATATTTTTATGTTTTGTATATTCTAATATAAATATTATACTAGAATTTTAATTTTAGTTGTATCCCATGGGTTCAGACATAGTGATGCTGTTGTCACTTGAACATTTCATAATTTTCATTATTTCTTCTGTGACCAATAGATGATTTAAAGTGTGTTCTTGGTTGGGTGCAGTGGCTCACACCTGTAATCCCAGGACTTTGGGAGACCAAGGTAGGTGGATCTCTGGAGGTCAGGAGATCGAGACCAGCCTGGCCAAAATGGTGAAACCCTGTCTCTACCAAAAAATACAAAAATTAGCCAGGCACGGTGACCCATGCCTGTAGTCCCAGCTACTCGGGAAGCTAAGGTGTGAGAATTGCTTGAACCTGGGAGGCGGAGGTTGCAGTGAGCTGAGGTCATGCCATTGCACTCCAGCCTGGGCAACAGAGTGAGACCCTGTCTCAAAAAATAAAAATGAAAATAAAAAATAAGTAAGTGTGTTCTTGCTTTCAGTTTTCAGTTATCTTTTTGTTACTACTTTTTAATTTTATTTTGTCATAGTCACTGATCAAAGACTATATGCTATAGATTCTCTGATAGTTGTTAAGACTTCCTTTATGGCTTAACATACGATCAATATTTTTAAAATGTTCCATGTGAGCATGAAGAGAGTGTATATCCTTTCTTTGCTGAAGATCATGCTGATGATCATTTTTTTGTTTTCTACCACGACCACATATTATATTTGCAATCTGAAAAAGTAATTACTGAATTTAAAAAGCTAATTAGATGATTGCTAACAATTAATAAATCTTCAAGGGAAAGAGATAACAGTAAATTATTACACATTTACTATATATCAATTTACAATATGCCAAGCACTAAAATATTTATTTTATCCTATTTAATCCTCATTATACCCTGTAAGGAAAATATAATTATTGTCCCCATTTTGCAGATGGAAAAACAGAAACACAAAAAGATTAGGTAACTTGCCAAGTCACACAGCTAATAAATAGTGAAGTCTATGTTCTAAAATACTATACTATGTAATATCAACATTGACATTTACATGTATACACATACATATACCCATATAGATGTATATACACATATATGTAAAGTATAAAACAGGCATATCAAATATATCTAACCTGAAATATATTACATGGCATCTTTAGGTCATCATAAGTAATACTGATGAGAGAAAAAAGACAAAATACCTCTGGTGGTTTTTTCATTCAGATTCACACCGTATTTTGCCAAAGCTCTAATCACATCACTTTGCCCAGCCATGCAAGCTGCATACAACAAATTTCTCCCAACGATGTCTTCTTCTAAGAGAAGCTGCATGGCCTGTTCATGATGAGGATTCTCAGGATCTTCAAAAATCTTCTGCAAACCCTCTACATCCCCTGTGAGAGCAGGTTGTAAAAGGGGGTTCCTGGGGCCTGTTTCCTCTGGTTCTTGGACTTCTTCTTCTTCATCTTCCTCTTCCTGCTGTGAGAAAAATTCTGAACTCTCTGACTCTGGAGGTCCTTCTGACTCCATTAACTCCAAAAATACCTATGACCAAAAAAATTAAAAAGTGATAAAAATCTACTCAAACACATCAGTATTTGTTTATTTATTTGCTCAGTCAACTGACAATATAGATGGTATAAAAATACTTAACTAGTTGAAAATAACTATAAAGTAAGATACTTCAGCAATTCCATCAATAAAGTTTATTGTGTACCTATTACGACTAAGTACATATAACACGGCTCAAGTATATACTAAAATGTTAAATGTGTGAAATAAATAATAAATTCAATAGAAACAGAAGAAAGATCGTATGATCTAAATTCATTAGGAAGAGATTGAAAAAGAATGTCTAAGAGACCCACCTGCCTAAATAAGGGTCCCTGTATGAGAGAAGTGAGAAATATAATAGGGTTACTGGAACCAGATTATAAAGACTTTAAAAATTAGGCACCGACATTTAAACAGAATTCATTCGCTCAGTAACACATACTGAAAGCACTGTGTAAATTGTGAAAACCGGAATCAGATTTATTTCCTACCCTCAACAAGTTACTATTTCAAGGGAAAAAATATGAAATGCACAAAATAAGTGTAATAAAAGGTGACAAGTAGTAAATACATAACAAAAGAAATGCTATAGGAGTTTAGAAGGGATAAGATTAATTCTAGATAAAATTATTCAAGGATGTCTCTTTTTTTTCACATCAGACAGGAAACGTGCCCATGTTGTAACAAGGTTTGAAGGAGCTACCTCTCAAACATGAGCATGAAAACCCAATAATCACACCTATGAATTACGAAAGGATCTAACTAAGGATGTCTTGCTAGTGCTTCAGTCTGTCAGAACACAATATTAAACCGGGAAAGATTCAGAGTAGAGTACCAGAGACCCTTCACACATACAAGAATGTTTGTGGCATCACTGTTCACAACAGCAAAAAACCCAGAAGGGAAAACCAATGTCCAAGAAGAGGAGCATAAACTGGTATATTCAAACAAAATGGTATATAACTGTTAAAAGAAATAAATTACAGTGGTATGCCATACGGTAGGCAGCTTCTGACAAGGCTCCCAATGTCCCACCCCTGCCTCCTGGTATTCATACCTTTGTGTAATTTCCTCACCTTGAATGTGGGTTGGACCTAGTGACTGGCTTCTAATGAAGAGAATACAGCAATAGTGAGGGGATGTAAATTCTGTAATTCAGTTACAGTAGACTGTGATTTTGTCTTGCTGATATTCTCTCCCTTGCTCTTCTCATGCGCTGTGATGGAGAAGGCCACCTTTCAAGGAAGGAGGGTGATCTCTGTTCAACAGCCAGTAAGAATCAAGGCTCTTAATCCAATTCCATAAGGAACTTAATTCTGCCAGCAATCACCGAGTGAGCATGGAAGTAGATCTGGCCCAGTTAACCTTGAGGTGACTATGGCCTCAGGCAACACCTTGATTATAGCCTCATGAGAAATCTTCAAGTAGAGGATCCAGCTAACCTGTGCCTAGATTCCTGACCCACAGAAACTGTGAGATAATCAATGAGTGTTGTTTTTAACCTAACAAGCTTGGGGCTAATTTGTCACACAGCAGTAAGACACAGAACAATATAAATGAATCTTATCAATATATCACATGAAAAATATAAATCCAAAAGATTTTATATATATATAAAGATATATTTTTGTCAAGTGAAAAGTAATTGAACAGACTTTTTAGGAATACAAGTAGATGCAGTAACACTACACAGAAATAAAAGACAAAAAGCAAGATTGAACACAGATTCAAGATCATGTTTACCAGGATGAAGGGTAGTGGGAGAAGACGAGATGCTGGAAATGTGATAAAGGGAATCATATGTTTAGTAAAGAATATTAACATTTAAGTTGAGCCATCAGGAATGGGCAAGACTGTCATTCAGAAGTCAGAAGGAAAGAAATTCCAGATGGAATAACTAAGTTAAAGCACCAAAGCAAAGATCACAGGTATTTTTGGTAATGAGCATGTTGGCCAATTTGGTTAAGTATAAGCCATTCAAAATAAGCAAGAAGTCTGCTCTTAAAAAGAGCCTGGGATTGCATCAATAAGTCTGAACTTGATTCTGTAGGCAACTGGTAGAGCAAGGAACAATTAAGGACAGTTAGCTGAAGGTTTTAGTGCTAGGAACTAAGTAGGTTTCAAGGAGATTGGTCTGACAAGCCTGAGTGACATAGATTAGAGGAGTAAGAGACTAGAGGCAAAAAAGAAAAATTAATTAGACAGTTATTGGAGAAGTCTAAATTAGTGTGAATTAGGGCTTTAATTATTCACTCATATAATTCAGTGTTTAATGGATTCCTTCCTCTATGCCAGGCACTATGCTAGATCCTGAGGATTCAACAAGTTAGGAAAGATCCCTCCTATCATGAAGCATATATTCTGATTGTACGCAGGCAATAAAAAATAAAACAAACGTGATAATTTTAGACTGTTATAAGTGTTTCCAAGGAAATAAACATGGTGAAGCACTAGGAAGTAACAGGGAAGTGAAGAGAAAAAACTTGAAAAAGAAAAATCAAGGTGATATTGAAGTAGGACTGCAGAGAATGACAAAGACTATGAAGGCCACAGGAAAATGGAACAGAAATCCAAAGCAGGGGTTAAAGGCCAGAGAGCAAATATTTTAGGCTTGTGGGCCCTCTGTCTCTATTCTAACTACTCAACTCTGCAGTTGTTGCTTGAAAGTAGTTATAGACAATACACAAATGAATGGGTGTGCCTGTGTTTGAAGAAAACATTATTTACAAAACAAGTGGTGTTCCACAGGCCATAGTTTTCTGACCCTGTTCTTAAGAAATAACAGTCCTAAAGAGTGCTGAAAGAAAAGAAAACTGTCATTTACTTCTATGGTGAAGTAAAGAAAATAAATAGGATAACAGTTGAAAGCTCATTGTGATATGCATTTTAAATTGGTAGAATATTACAATCTTCTCTATTACTACGCTACATTAATCCCTTCCTTCTATAAATGTGTATAATGCTTGTAAGCCATTAGGAATTCTTTGGCTGTAAATAATAGAAAAGCCAAATAAGATTGGCTATTTAAAAGTAGGAGATTCTTTTCACACATAATGAGAAATTTAAAGATGGAGATGGTTCAGCAGCTCAAAAATATAGATTCAATCTCTATCACTCCATCATAGTTAGTGTGTAAGACTTTCATCTTCACAACTCTTGCCTCATGTTATAACTCCTGGAATCTCATCTTAATTCATGGCAGGAAAAATGGGGAATCTCCTAGAGGACACCAGTGATATCAATCCCTCCAATCCCTCTTAAGGGGAAAGCAAAACAAAAATCTTTCCTAACAAGTCCCAACAAACTTCCAGTTAATATCTCAAAGGCCAGACTGTACAATGTGGTGTGGCTACCCCATCTTTAAGAGGAGAGGGGGAGAAAAAAGCAAGTTTCTTGATTTTCCAGTCTCTATGATAGAGGCAAGCAAGGTAGACAGGGATTGGAAATGGGAGTTGAGTTACCCAATCAACAATGACTCAACCATAAGATTCGGTGCATGTCTTGTATTTGAGATGGTTTAGTTCAACTCTTTCATTTTACAGAAGAATTACAGTGGAAACTTGTAATTCTTCAGTGTCTGACATCCAACTCCCTACCCTTCCAACACACACACACACATCTTCTTTAAAGCACACCTATCTCAGTTTCAGATAATTCTAATAAAAGATATAGCTAACTTCCCACACCAGAAGATAAAGAAGCAGGATTCTTCTTTTCTCTCTCTCAGTACAAGCCTGGGGGCAGGTACATTATTTAAGCTCAGCCAATCAGGGGCTCCATCCTACGATCTTGACTCTTAAACAAGGGATATAAGAAAATGAGGCTAGTTGAAGGGCATTCATCACAAGCGACAGAAATAGTATGCTGATCAAACTTCCTGCTATGAGAAGATGCTGTGGTTCTTGTGGTCTGATCCTCCACAGTTCCCTTGGTTTCCTCATTTTCAGCCTCCCAGTAATTACTAGTTGTCTTCCCCAAAATCTAATCTCCTTTTGTTTTGGAATAGAACCCCACCCTCTTCTTTTGGAATAGAAGCCCACCCTCTTTTCTTTTAACAAGACTTTTTTAAAACTGATCTTTACGGTGGAATAAGACTATTTTCCAGTCTCTCTTGTAATATTGGTGTTGCCACATGCCCAAATAGTAAGCAATAAGATCTAAGCAGATATATAGAGTGCAAATTCCAGGAATGCTTAATTCCTTCTCACTGGATTTCAAACATAATAGCTGGAGCTTGAAAGGATAATGGTTGGTCTCTTCAAATACATATGTATTATTTTATATCTTGTATAAATTATTTCTGTTATAATACATAATATATATTAGTTTGACATTTCATTTTAATTTTATATGTAAATATATGTAACTTCTATCAATAGAGTGACCACATAATTTATTGATTGGTAACAATGGACAATTTTACCATGGATACATTGCATATATTTATACATATATATTTCTTTTTAAAACAAAGCAATATTTCTCTTTACTATAGGTAACATATCACTGTTTTTTGTCCCATTTTTATTTTTTTAAAACTGGGTGCCACCTACTAAATTGACTGCATCACCCACTAAATGGGATGCAACCCACAGTGTGTAAAAACATGGGTCTTGAATAAGCACTATGGAGACTATACCAGGAAATCAACAAGAAGAACTCTAACAGAAGTTAAACAGCTTGTGTTTATGGTTAATAGCTTGGGTGACATATGTCCCGATGTATGCAGGACATTTCCCGTTTTATCTGTTTTCCTGGTATAATTTTTAATAGCATCTACTTTCACTCTCAAAAGTGTCCATTATTATTAGACAATAATTTTGTCACTCTATTAATAGTAGTCATAATCTTTTGAAACATTTCTGCTAAAGATATCCATATTCAAACCTTGCAGAATAGAGGCAGGATGTGTTAGGAATGGCTTTCACTGGCACACCAGGGACCCAGCCATGAGACCTTGAAGATACTGAGAAATTCCTATTTTTGTTTCACAGGTATTCCTGTTATGAGACCTAGAATAGCTTTACATCTCCTACATTCCAACTACCCAAATCCTATTTAGGCCGAGCTATAAACCCACTTTCTTCCTAAAACTTTCCTTAATTCCTCTCTTGAGTGCACACTGGCCTCTCAATATTCTGAACTCCAAAGGCCATTGTGTATAGTCTATACAATAGAACCTACCAAATATGATATTATATTATTTTCTAATTGTTTCAAGTATGTAAGACATCTATCCAATTACGTTGTAAACTTGCTGGGGGCAGGAATGAAGCTTTACATTTCTTTGTGTTACTTTCAGACTTACCACAATTCTTAACAAGTTGTATATATTCAATAACTCTTAAAGTCAAGCTTGCAATTCCCAGTGCTTCTTTTCGTAGCCAAGAGCAATGGGTTTTGGAGTCAGAGAGACTTGAGTTCACAATCCAATCCTGCAATTTATTAGCTGCAAAATACTGGGCAATTTACCTACTCTCTTGTAGGAATAACACTAGAGTCTAGACTATGATTGTTCTAAGAATCAAAATAAATTAAATGATGTACATACCAAGCACATGGGGAACATTTAGTAAATACAAGCTACCATTATAATTATTAGGTCATCATCAAACCTCCAGCAAAATAATCCATGAAGCAAAAGAAAAGATGGTAATGCTACTATTTATTTTCTTTCTTTTTTAAAAAAAGAAAACAACAATAACAACAACAACAACAAAAATTAGTTTCTGCTATATTGCACAGACTGGTCTTGAATTCCTGGCTCAGGCTATCCTCCTGCCCTGGATCCCAAGTAGCTGGGCTCACAATCTTCCTGCCTCCACCTCCCAAGTAGCTAGGACTACAGGCCCATGCCACCAGGCCCAGCTCTTTCTCTTTTTTGAATATTCCATAGTTTATTCCTATGCAGGCTATGAATAAATAATTTTCTACCCTACCACCACCAGATATTTGATTACCAACATATCATTCCACATCTAGAGATCAGTCTGATCCCAGGTTAATTCAGAGATATGCAGACAAACTAGATCAAATCTTGCACTATGATTTGGGCCAGAATACTCACAGCTACTCTTGTTATACTCTTGAATGGAGCTTAATTTCTATATCAGCCCAGAACCAACATAATGAGGGCAGCGGTTCTCATATTCTTTGATCTCAGGGCTCTTTACAGTCTTAAAAATTAAGAACCCCAGGGAATTTTTCTTTATGTGGGCTATATCTAAATTAATATTTATATGAGAAATTAAAACTGAGGCCGGGTACAGTGGCTCACATCTGTAATCCCAGCAGTTTGGGGGACTGAGGTGACTGGATCACTTGAGTTCAGGAGTTCGAGACCAGCTTGGGCAACATGCTGAAACCCCATCTCCACAAAAAATACAGAAAAAAAAATAGCTGAGCATGGGGGCACATGCCTGTGGTCCCAGCTACGTGGGAGGTTGAGGTGAGAGAATCGTTTGAGCCCAGGAGGCAGAGGTTGCAGTGAGCCATGATCACGCCACTGCACTCCAGCCTGGATTACAGAGCAAGATCCTGTCTCCAAAAAACAACAACAACAACCACAACAAAAACATAAAGTACATATTAATTCATCTTAAACACATTACCTGTTAACAAAAAAAAAATAGTTTATGAAAAATAACTAGGCCTGAATACAACCAAAGATTAAGTAAGGGAGAACTCACTCTCTCTGCCTATTTTCAAGGAATAATGACAAGAAAAAAAGTATGTATATGTTTAGTATAAACAGAACCATCCATGTTTTTTCCAAATATTTTAGATCCAGGGCTGGTTTAATCCACAGAGGATTATATATATTGTATTGATTCTGTTTCTCTGAAGAACTCTAATACAAATAGCATTTTATTTTTATTTTATTTTTTTTTTTTTTTTGAGACAGGATCTCACTCTGTCACCCAAGCTGAGGTGCAATGATGCCATTACGTCTCGCTACAGCCTGAACTCCTGGGCTCAAGCAATCCTCCCAACTCAGCCTTCCGAGTAGCTGCGACTATAGCTGCATGCCATCACACCAGGCTAATTTTTTAATTTTTCTGTAGAGACAGGGGGTCTGGCTATGCTGCCCATACTGGTCTCAACCTCAAGCGATCCTCCCACCTCAGCCTCCCAAAATGCTGAGATTACAAGTGTGAGCCACTGTGCCCAGCTGCAATTTACATTTTAGAAAACTCCTATTGGCCATGTGTTGGCCAACAATTTCCCAATACTTTCATGATGAGATCAGAGGTGATATTAATGAAAGTGGGCTTTTAAAAATATTACAGCATGAAACATGTTAACATTTGGAAAATTGATATAACTAAATGAAGCAACATTTTGCTAATGACTGCTTTTCTCCTTTACAAAATCAGCTACACTCCCCCTGCCATTTTCCATTATGTTACAATATCAAGCATGGGTAAAAGATCCAAAGTATAGGACAGATCAATAGATTTTAATGTAACACAGTATGAAAAGTTCATTGACATGGCTTCAGATTCCACACTGCAAGTAGCTTTTAAGAAACTACCACTTGTGGCCGGCTGCAGTGGCTCACACCTGTAATCACAGCATTAGGGAGGCTGAGGTGGGCAGATCACAAGGTCAGGAGTTCAAGACCAGCCTGGCCAATATGGTGAAACCCCGTCTCTACTAAAAATACAAAAAAAGCAAAAAAAAAAAAAAAAAAAAAAATTAGTCGGGCATGGTGGCAGGCACCTGTAGTCCCAGCTACTCAGGAGGCTGAGGCAGGAGAGTCACTTGAACCCAGGAGGCAGAGGTTGCAGTGAGCCGAGATTGCCCCACTGCACTCCAGCCTGGGGCAACAGAGATTCCGTCTTAAAAAAAAAAAAAAAAAAACTACCACTTGTAGAGTTTTGGTGCAGTCACAAAAAATGTGCACAATTATCTGAAAAAGCTATTAAAATACTCTTCCCTTTTCCAACTATATATCTATGTAAGGAGGAATTTGCTTTACACATTTCAAAACAACTTATTGCAACAGATTGACTGCAGAAGCAGACTTAAGAATCTGTCTCCCATTAAGCCAGAAATTAAAGACATTTGCAGAAATGTAAAATAATACCACTTTCTCACTAATTCTTTTGTTCTGGAAAATAGTTATTTTTATGAGAAATACATAATTTATGTTAACATGTGAATTTGTTATTTTTTAAGGAATTAATAAACATTTTTTAAATCCTCAGTTTAATTTCTAATTCTTACATCTAATACTGTATTAAAAGATATAACTCACATAAAGGAAAGCTCTTTTTGATCATTTTTTAAGAGTAAAATGGAGTCCTGAGACAACGAAGTTTCAGGGCACTGCCTTTGGATATACATGAGACCTAGAAATAGGGAAGTCTTGCAGGATGCTTGCCCTACTCAATTGCTATAGCAGGGCAAGGAGGCTTTGCAGGGAGGGAGGGCTGTGGTGCAAACCACTCCAGTCAGGGCTGAAGGGAAGTCACAGCAGGAACTCAGTGCAACTGAGTGAGCCAGGGAGCTCTACTGAGTCCTGACCAAACCAGGAGATACCTGTTCACAAGGTATATAAGCCAAAGGTTAACAAAGAACCACGAAAGCCCTAGGGAGCACCCGGTATACCAGGAACATCACCCCCTCCCCCCGCCACAGCCAAGGGAAGGCAAAGGGACCCTGACACATCCCCATAACTGATTCCATGAGCCATCCACATGCATCCACATAGCCGGGGGACCATCTCAAGGAAAGAATCCAAGAAGATACCTGAAAACCTAAACATTTGTATATAAGAGAAATTAAGCACTACCCAAAGAATTCAATTCTAAATTGAGCTAAACTTTAAAACCAATTGGACAGTTAGATTCTTTCCTAATAATCAATATGTAAATGCTCATGAAAGGAACTAGATCAGTCATATACAAAAATAAATTACATTGTCTTTGCCCACAGAAGTAATAACATACATCAAAATTGTAACTCTGCTACATATAACTAAAGTTTCACATAGAACATGAACATGGGAGGGAAGAGGGAAAGCTGGAACTATGAAGGCAGAATGGCATTGCTTTAGTCTTGATTCTGTTACTAATTACGTGACTTTTCTGAAATGAGGATAGCACCTGGTCTGCCTTACTAAATCAGTCTAGAAAAATCTATAAACCTTTTTAAGTATAGAATGTGAATGCTTTCGAGGCACCCACAATAGAAAATCACATAGGTCATAGTCCCTACCCCGAAGGCTCTCACATTTTAGTAGGGAAGACACAAGTAAATCAGTAATGACAGAGTGAGATCAGGGATTCAATGGAGGTAGGCAAAGAGTGCTTTGAGAGTTAAAACGTGGACATCTACATTCAATTCTGGGTGGCGGTCTCAGAAAGGTTTCCCAGAAGAGGTGAAACCTTCATATTGAAGAGCAGGAGTTTTAAAAGGAGGAAAAAAGGACAATCCAGGTAACGGGAAGAACATAAACAAAGGGCAAGGAGGCAGGCGACGCAGCCTGAAGTTGTGATACAGGAGTAGATCCTTACGTGCCTTTTAAGCCAACTGATTTTTTTCATCAAAAAAAAAAAAAAAAATGTAGTCCCTTAAGGATTTTAAGTCCCAGCTCAAGGAGAAGGACCCCCAAGGGCAGCCCCGGGTACACAGGATTAAACAAAGAGAGGGCCTGAGGAACAGGATACAGAAAGTGTCAGCGCCGCCAGGTGATCCAGGAGGTCCCGCGAGGGAGCAACGGACTCTTCCGGGCACCAGAGTTTGCTCTTCGGCCTGAATTCCCTGGGGACCTTCTGCGATTCCCTCGCGCCTGCCCGCGGGGTAGGGGACCGGTGCGCAAAGCTCTGGACAGAAGCAGTTTGAGGACGCTGAGATTGAAGCCCACTCCCCTCCAGCCCTGCCCCAGCAACCTGGAGGGAAGATGTCCGTCTACCCCCTCGCACCCTTCCCCGAGTGCCCACCCGGCTCACGGCGCCAGGACCCCTAGACTCACCACACCCGAGCCCCAGCCTCCTCTGTTACCATGGCAACGGCGCACCGCGCGAGGCAGCGCCTCCCCCTGCGCCGCGGTTCCGGCAGCGCGGGAAGGTTATGCTTGGTGGCAAAGGCGCAGGAAGCGAGAGGGGAAAAACAGCCAGGAATTAATCCAGATAATTTCAGTTTCTGGGTGGCATGTCGGTTTTTTCTTTGTTTTGTAAATTTTCTGTAATACTGTCTGTATTTGTTTTACAGTTTAAAAATAAGTTGTGCGTATTGGTTGTTGGCCCGTCTAACCTTTGGCTTTTAAACGAAAGAATTTTCTGGAAATAGGAGATTGCATTCTAAAAACTACAAAAGATTGTACGAATAACCCCTTAATTTTCCAGTTATTGGATATCTTTCTCCCATGGTTTATGGTCATTGTCACCAGCAAGGAGCGTTTCAGGCGACCTCACAAGTGCCAGCTACCTTAGGAGCAGAAGACTTGGAGACTATATCCCTCTTGATTCAGAAATTCAAGATGCAAAACGCAACTTTAAAAGGGGGGAAGCGAAGGAGGTGGAGGGACAAGGGGTTTGAAAGAAACAGCAGGGAAGGGTCAGGCATACCTAGTAATTATATCAATGTTCACCTGAATCACACAGTGAAAACAGGGAAGTTTTTGTGCTGAAGGCAAGTGTGAAGGAAAATATTCATTTCTTTAGTGCTTCTACCAGGAATCCATTAAGGAGTAGGTGAATGTTTTAGAGGGGCTCTGAACATTTGTGCTGACGTTCGAATAGCCTAGTTTTGAAATGAATATTTGACCAAAGGCCCAAGCAAAATTTCACCATTGTTACAGTAGGTAGGTAGTCAGGCATGAGCAGAGCAGGCTCCCCTATCCCCCACCAGGAATGTCATGTGACCGTCAGGTAATAGGCAGTTGTTAACTGTCTCTAAAATAATTGGTTGCATCCAATGCCAGGAAAAGGCGCTCTCCCAATAGACAGAAAACACCTGAAACTGGTTATCAGTAGCTTCCCCATAAGATCTCAGGAGTTAGGTGATGTGAGAAACATACTCACCTGTCCAAACCCAAAGAATGGACTTAGAGGCATGAAGAACAGCAAAAGAGAGACTTTTCAATAACAGTCTTGCAAGATCAGGTGTCTGGTGAGCAGGCACACCCAGTGCAGTTTTGTCAAGGAATTTATCACCTAGTGTACAAGTCCCTACCCCGGTTCCTCATAGGCTGAGTACTGTGGGGTTACAATCTTCCATTACCTAAGTTTCATTATCCCCTTACAAGGTTACATCTTGTCTCCTTCCCCACTTTAAGTTTTGATTTCCCAATGACAAAACTTTCTTTCCTTTTATGGATTAGCCACCCCACCCCCTATTCTTTTTCTCCCTCCCCTCTGACTTCCGTGAGTCTTATCACTCTTCCCAGATGTCTGTAGCGCACAGCTTGTCATGTCTGCAAGGGAGCTGCCCGGATTTGCCGGCGCCTGTTTTCTAAAAATGGACCACTTAAAAAGTACTTCTTGGGTCCGGGCGCGGTGGCCCAAGCTTGTAATTCCAGCACTTTGGGAGGCGGAGGCGGGCAGATCACGAGGTCAGGAGATAGGGACCATCCTAGCTAACAAGGTGAAACCCCGTCTCTACTAAAAATACAAAAAAAAAAAAAAAAAAAAAATTAGCTGGGAGTGTTGGCGGGCGCCTGTAGTCCCGGCTACTCGGGAGGCTGAGGCAGGAGAATGGCATGAACCCGGGAGGTGGAGCTTGTAGTGAGCCGAGATCGCACTACTGCACTCCAGCCTGGGCAACAGAGCGAGACTCCGTCTCAAAAAAAAAAAAAAAGAAAAAAGGGAAAAAAAAAAAAAAGTACTTCTTACTGGTGAGTGGGCTCAAGGATACACATTAAGAGTCAAAATGGCAGAGTTTAACTAGTATATGACCTTCTTGGGTACATTCAACTGGTGAGAGAAGAATGCCTCAAGTGATCATGCATAGAACTGCAGTAAACACACTACATGTGCTCCTCTCCCAAGTGCTAGCAGGTGACTGCACATGCGGACAGCCCGCCCCAAGAGAAGAACCGGGGAGAAGGGACGCAAAACCCCAGAAGTATGCCAACATATAAAACCCTAAGGCCGGGCACAGTGGTACACGCCTGTAATCCCAACACTTTGGGAGGCTGAGGCCCGCCAATCACGAGGTCAGGAGATTGAGACCATCCTGGCTAAAGACGGTGAAACCCCGTCTCTACTAAAAATACAAAAAAAAAAAAAAAATTAGCCGGGCGTGGTGGCACGCGCCTGTAGTCCCAGCTCCTTGGGAGGATGAAGCCGGAGAATCTCATAAACCCGGGAGGCGGAGCTTGCAGTGAGCCCAGATCGCACCACTGCACTCCAGCATGGGCGACAAAGCCAGACTCCGTCTCAAAAAAAAAAAAGAAACCCTAAGTCAAAGGTCAAACTGCACTTGATCTCTCAAAGTCACCCACTTGGCCCTTTCCAAGTGTACATTACTTCCTTTCATTCCTGCTCAAAAGCTTTTTAATAAACGTACACTCCTGCTCTAAAACTTGCCTCCATCTCTTCTTATGCCTTATGCCCCTCAGTCAGATTCTTTCTTCTGAGGAGGCGAGAATTGAGGCTGCTGCAGACCCATACAGATTCACCACCAGTAACACCACCATAAATCTGAACTTCTGAAATACAAGAATAAATTTGAACTTTTTCAAATGTGATTATTAAATTTTTCATATTCAAATAAGTTGTGGTAATCAAAATTTTGGAGTTTGACATTACAGACAGGAATGATAATCTGTCAGTTGCAAGCTTGCTCCTGCTGTCACTATACAACACATTTGTTCTACTCAACAATCATTTCTTACTGAAGGTGATGAAGAGCAAGGCTAAGTTTAGGTATTTCAGTTTTAACATGCCATTTTTTCATAGTCTTTGTTTTTTAATATCTGGATGGAAGATGACTTATGATGCATAACTGTACAAAACTGTACATGATTCTGTTTTTCATTCATCTTCAGGGGATACGAAGAATTCCCACATATAACTGTTTCTTGAAAGTCTGAAGTGGAATTAAATAACTAAAAATTAAATAGAGTTTTTAAAGTTTTTTTTTGAGTGCTCTGAATGCTAATATTAGAAAGGTAGCAAGATACAAAAGGTTTGAGACCTAAAAGCAAAGATGCCCTGAGCTCCCCTTGAACTCCACGTCAGAAACAGCTGCGTGATGCATCTAGGCAGACCAGGTTAGAAACAGACAGGAGACCCATGGCAAGAGTGTGGCCTAGATGCAGCAGAAAAACTCCCATGACACCCGCTCTTAGCCATACCCTCTGCAAGCTTGACCTGAGAGTACTGGAAAGAACCACTGGATTTGAAGGGGCTGAGTGCCCATGTGTAAGAGACATCTCAGCAATAACCTATGGGTATTAACGGAGGTCCAGATAAGACAGTGGAGGCCTGGTGAACAGACAGCTTAAGCAGCAAATGATTAAGCACCATTCAAACCCCCCAGAAATTAGATCCCCTCTAGAAAATTATGGTGAGAGGTTTCCAAAATGATTGAAATTAGTTTTTTCCAACAGGAGAACAGGCCCTCAGAATAGAAATTATTGTATAAAAAACTATATTTCTATGCCTTTTTTTTTTTGAGATGGAATCTTGGTCTGTCACCCAGGCCGGAGAGCAGTGGTGTCATCTCGGCTCACTGCAACCTCCACCTCTTGGGTTCAAGCGATTCTCTGGCCTCAGCCTCCCAAGTAGCTGGAATTACAAGCACGTGTCACCATGCCTTGCTAATTTTTGTAATTTTTTAGTAGAGATGGGGTTACACCATGTTGGGCAGGCTGGTCTTAAACTCATGACCTCAGGTGATCCACCTGCCTTGGCCTCCCAAAGTGTTAGGATTACAGGCATAACAACCACACCCTGCCATATTTCTATACTTCATAGACTAAGAGTCATGTTCTTTGTACAATACCAATTTCTGATGAAAAACCTGGATAAACTAGTAGAGTAAGTTACTCCATGGTAACTTTATGTGCTACAATAATCATGTCTTGTTGTTTGAAAGCCTATTATATGCTGAGTATTGTGTTAAGTGATTCATATAAAAATTATCTCTAATCCTTATAGCAACTCTGTGAAAGTGATTTTTTTTTTTTTTTTTTTTTTTGATATTATTCTTGAAACTGACACTTAGGAAGGTTGAGTCACCTACCTAAGACCACACAGCTAATAGGGCCAAACCAGTATTTGTACCTAGGTTAGTCTGGTTTAAAACACCAGAGGACTGCTACTTGTTAGCTATATGCTAATTAAATATTATAGAAAATCTGCCAAAAATAATAACTATTTCAAAATAATTTACTTTGTGTCTTTCTGGCAATAATTAGATAATATTAAAACTACTCCCCTAGTATACAACAAAAGAATTATTTCTCCATGCAGCTAATCTCTACAGTTGAGAAGAATGACATAGTGAACACCCATGGTTTTCACCCGCCGGTCCCTCCTTTTCTGGTTAGTGAACTCCCATTTTCTATGAAGGAACCTTTCTTTTTTTTCTGGATATAGCATCTTACTCTGTCACCCAGGCTGGAGTGCAGTGGTGTGATCACAGCTCACTGCAGTCTCATTCTCCCCAGGCTTAGGTGATCCTGCCACCTCAGCCTCCCAAATAGTTGGGACTACAGGCACCCGTCACCATGCCCAGCTAAAATTTTTTTGTATTTTTTGTACAGACAGGGTTTTGCCATGTTGCCCAGGCTGGTTTCCAACTCTCGGCCTTAAGTGATCCTCCTGCCTCAGCCTCCCGAAGTGCTAGGATTACAGGCAGGAGCCACTGCACTCAGCCCACCTTCATGGTTCTTTTGGGATGGGGATATTTTTGACTTTTTTTTCCACATTCACCATGCTTTTGTGAACCTCAAAAATCTGAGACAGGTGTCTATTGATTTAGAAAGTTTATTTTGCCAAAGTTGAGGATGCACGCCCATGACACTGCCTCAGGAGGTCCTGATAACATGTGCCCAAGGTGGTTAGAGCAGGTTGGTTTTATACATTTTAAGAAGACATGAGACATTAATCAACATACATGAGATGAACATTGGTTCAGTCTGGAAAGGTGGGACAACTCAAAGCAGGGGGGTGGGAGGTGGGGCGTGCTTCCAGTTCACAGAGAGATAAGAGACAAATGGTTGCATTCTGATTAGCCTCTCCAAAGGAGGTAATCATATATGCATTTATCTCAGTGAGCAAGAGGGGTGACTTTGAATAGAATGGGAGGCAGATTTGCCCTAAGCAGTTCCCAGCTTGACTTTTCACTTTAGCTTAGTGATTTCAGGGACCCAAGACATTTTCCTTTCATATTTCCCCCCTTTTCTTTTATAAAATCTTTTGGAAAAAGCATATTAAAAGAAAATGAGTCTCTGGTCTCAGGTTTTATCTGATCTCTTATGACTAGGATGGTTTATTCCTAGACTGGTAGGTCCCAAGTTATTAGGAAAGCTCGTTTTTAGAAGGTTGTGAAGTCTTATGTCCTATGAAGAGAAAATAGGGGGAAGAAGGAGGAAAAGCAACAATAAACAAAAGAACAATCCTGGAAAATCAATATAGGCCATATTGCTCTGAAGTCCATACATTAATAGGCAGGTATGAAAGTGGCTTATGTACGTAAATAGGTTGCTATTATTTTCTTCTGAAGTTTAAGTTCTTTAGCTTCAGTTTGCAGGGCTTTAAAAAAAGCATAGCTTAGTTTTCAGTGACTCCAAATTAGGAAAAATGGAGAAAAAAGAAGGAAAAAAATTGAAGACATTATTTTGCAGGCTTATAGCCAAGAAAAATTAGAATTCAGGCCAGTCATGGTGGCTCATGTCTGTAATCCCAGCACTTTGGGAGGCCGAGGCAGGTGGATCACCTGAGGTCAGGAGTTTGAGACCAGCTTAGCCAACATGGCAAAACCCCATCTCTACTAAACATACAAAAAACTAGCTAGGCATGGTGGCAGGTACCTGTAATCCCATCTACTTAGGAGGCTGAGGCAGGAGAATTGCTTGAACCCAGGAGGTGGAGGTTGCAGTGAGCCGAGATCACGCGATTACACTCCAGCCTGGGGGACAGAGGCAGACTCTGTCTCAAAAAAAAAAAAAAAAAAAAAAATTAGAATTAGAATTCAGTCCAAACTGTAGAAAATAATAAAAATTGAAAAACAATAGGTGAGACTAGAATCTAACAACGGGTGTACTATAGTTTTTGAAAAATAATTTTTCTTTATCTACTCTCCCATTTTTATTAAAGACAAATCATGGTAGGACTGATTTGCTTTATTACCCTTCGCCTGATTATTTTTATACACTGTATCAAGAATAATTTTATTTTACATAGGCATTTAAATTGGCTTTGATGGAACTTTAGTCCATAGAAGGAATTTCAGATATGACTTTTTAAAAGCCAAGCCCAGCCATGGATTTGTACCATCAAATACCTATGAGGTAGGTGAATTCCTCTCCTCTTGATGTTCCAATATAAACCTGGGGCTCCTGGGCCTGTCAGAAAGTGACATTCTTTACTTACCACAGGTCAGGAACCCTGTAAAGGGACTGTATAGAAAAAGGTATGAGGCCAATTTTTCCAAGGGGCTTTTATTGGCTCCATAAGTGAAGTTTGATTCCTTAAATGAAAACACACCATTTCAGTCAAAGCCTTGGTAAAATAACAAGTTTCTCCAACTGTGTCCTGTTAAAAATGAAAAAAGATTCTTATTCTTATGCAAATAATTGTATTGTCGTAAGTTAAGAATACTCACAAATATTTTCCAAATTCTGTAGAAATCAGGTAGACAGAAACACATACACTCCAAATTTTGTTCATAGGAGTATACTTAACTGTTAAAAGCTGTAAATAGCTTACAAGTTTTCTTGACTCTGAAAAACAGAACAGAGGATCAGCAACGTTTTAAGCAAAAAGTTTAAAAGATTACTTTAAACTTCTATTAGTTTAGTCCCTGCAGTTAATTCCTGTTGTGCTTGATATTCATAACCATTTCAGCTCTTCATGAGTCCTGAAAGTTTTTCCTCTGTTCAAATGTTACAATCTCCAAAGTAATCAGAAACCTGCATTCAAGAGCACCTGTTAGAGTTCATAGCTGATCATAAAACCACCTTTTAAAGAGGACCAAAACAAGACAACAATCATCCATGGATGACAAAAAGTTTTAGGGCAGCCATAAAGATTCAATTGACAAGGAAATTTGTTACCTCTGTGGCACACAATAATTTACAAAAAAAATTATAATTACTTATAACATACACTAATTCATGTTAGAATTATAGGAGTTTCCCACCTGGGTGACAGGGTGAGACTCCATCTCAAAAAAAAAAAAAAAAGAATTATAGGAGTTTTCCATAATTTTTGAACACATGCCAATAATACAGCCCAAAGAAAACCAAACATCACTGTATATTTGACAATGCTTCCTATATAATTTTTATACCAAATAAGCCAAATATGTCATTTTTGGACTTTAAGGAACCAGTAATATCTTAAAGGATTAATTAGGTCAGAAAAAGACATAATTTATAATTTGATTTTGGAAAGTTTGTCAAATATCAAAGCTTTAAAACACTTGATATTACTAAATAGGATCACAGGTCATTGTAAAATAAGTCATTCATTTAACTAAAGTGATAACTGAAGGATTTCAAAAAAGAAAAAGTGCAAAATGTATTTTTTGAGAGAGGAAACTTAATTTTCCAAACAATAAACTATAATAAAAACATGAAGTCAATTAAATTTGTTTTTCAAATTTTTATAAACAATATATAAAATTTTAATCTTGATCATAAGCTATAACTTCCATAAGCCTTTTATAATCATTATTAAAGTTTGGGTTAATGCTTAAAAAAAAACCGTGTTAATCTGACATAGGGGCTCATATGCAGGGCTTGCATCAGTGTGCCATTGGTATTAATGGTTAATTTGCAGAGAAACTGTACTTATTTTATGTCTTAAAATTGGCCCTTACAATCTCATACCCACCTCTTCCACAATAGTCCCTGGACCTCTAGGAGTTGAATGGCGTTAACTTCTGGCCCTGTGTCTCAGCAATGCAGTTTATTTTGATTGGCATTCTCTATGGGGCCTGAAGATGAGGATTTAACTTCTATCAGTGTTTAAGATTTAGCAGGGCTTTGTGTACATTTTAGACCCAGGAGTCAAAGCCCTGTAACTTAATGTTACAAGTACATTAAAAGCACATACAGAAAGATACACGGATGTAATAACCTTAATTTTAAAAAAAATATATCAGTTTTTTTCCTAAGCAAACAAAAACTTAGTAATAATGGCATAGGAATTATTTCAATAAGACGTAAAATCTGTGAGTCCAGTTACCAAAAGGCAAAAGAGTGTACAGGATATTATGTTGGAAGAAAACATTTCCTTTAGACCTTTAAGAAAATATTGTTAGCACCAGGCCACAACAAACAGAACTTTGGGGGAAAAAAAACTTAAATGAGCTGAAAATGAGTTGAAAGAGAGCTTTATTATTTCACACCTTTTAAAGGGGGAGAAAAAAACAAAAATGGTGAAACCAAAAAAAGTCCAGGACCACACAGATTCGCAGCTGAATACTACCAGAGGTACAAAGAGGAGCTGGTACCATTCCTTCTGAAATTATTCCAAACAATAGAAAATAGAATCCTCCCTAATTCATTTTATGAGGCCAACATCATCCTGATACCAAAACCTGGCAGAGACAAAACAAAAAAAGAAAATTTTAGGCCAATATCCCTGATGAACATCAATGCAAAAATCCTCAATAAAATACTGGCAAACTGAATCAAGCAGCACATCAAAAAGCTTATCTACCACAATCAGCTCAGCTTCATCCCTGGGATAAAGGGTTAGATCAACATATGTAGATCATTAAACAGAATCCATCACATAAACAGAACCAATGACAAAAACCACATGATTATTTCAATAGATATAGAAACGGCATTCAATAAAATTCGACAGCGCTTTATGCTAAAAACTCTCAATAAACTAGGTATTCATGGAATGTATCTCAAAATAATAAGAGCTATTTATGACAAACCCACAGCCAATATCATACTGAATGGGCAAAAACTGGAAGCATTCCCTTTGAAAACTGATACAAGACAAAACTGGCACACTCCTATTCAACATAGTATTGGAAGTTCTGGCCAGGGCAATCAGGCAAGAGAAAGAAATAAAGGGTATTCAATTAGAAAAGGAGGGAGTCAAATTGTCTGTTTGCAGATGACATGATTGTGTATTTAGAAAACCCAACTGTATCAGCCCCAAATCTCTTTAAGCTGATAAGCAACTTCAGCAAAGTCTCAGGATACAAAGTCAATGTGCAAAAATCACAAGCATTTCTGTACACCAGTAACAAACAGAGAGCCAAATCATGAGTGAACTCCCATTCTCTATTCCTACAAAGAAAATAAAATACCTAGGAATCCAACTTGCAAGCAATGTGAAGGACCTCTTCAAGAAGAACTACAAACCACTGCTCAAGGAAATAAGGGAGGACACAAACAAATGGGAAAATCATTCCATGTTCATGGATAGAAAGAATCAGTATTATGAAAATGGCCATACTGCCCAAAGTAATTTATAGATTCAATGTTATACCCATCAAGCTACCATTGATTTTCTTCACAGAATTGGAAAAATCTACTTTAAAGTTCATATGGAACCAAAAAAGAGCCCACATAGCCAAGACAATCCTAAGCAAAAAGAACAAAGCAGGAGGCATCATGCTACCTGACTTCAAACTATATTACAAGGTTACAGTAACAAAAACAGTATGGTACTGGTACCAGAACAGATATATAGACCAATGGAACAGAACAGAGACCTCAGAAATCACACCACACATCTACAACCATCTGATCTTTAACAAACCTGACAAAAACAAGCAATGGGGAAAGGATCCCCTATTTAACAAACGATACTGGGAAAACTGGCTAGCCATATGCAGAAAGCTGAAACTGGATCCCTTCCTTATAACTTATGCAAAAATTAATTCAAGGTGCATTAAAGATGTAAATGTAAGACCTAAAACCATAAAAACCCTAGAAGAAAACCTAGGCAATACCATTCAGGACATAGGCATGGGCAAGGACTTCATGTCTAAACTACCAAAAGCGATGGCAATGAAAGCCAAAATAGACAAATGGGATCTAATTAAACTAAAGAGCTTCTGCACAGCAAAAGAAACTATCATCAGAGTGAACAGGCAATCTATAGAATGGGAGAACATTTTTGCAATCTATCCATCTGACAAAGGGCTGATATCCAGAACCTACAAAGAACTTAAATTTAAAAGAAAACAAAACAACCCCATCAAAAAGTGGGCAAAGGATATGAACAGACACTTCTCAAAAGAAGACATTTATGCAGCCAACAAGCATATGAAAAAATGCTTATCATCACTGGTCATTAGAGAACCGCAAATCAAAACCACAGTGAGATACTGTCTCACACCAGTTAGAATGGCAATCATTAAACAGTCAGGAAACAACAGATGCTGGAGAGGATGTGGAGAAATAAGAACGCTTTTACACTGTTGGTGGGAGTGTAAATTAGTTCAACCACTGTGGAAGACAGTGTGGTGATTCCTCAAGGATCTAGAACTAGAAATATCATTTGACCCAGCAATCCTATTACTGGGTATATACCCAAAGGATTATAAATCATTCTACTATAAAGACACATGCACACATATGTTTATTGCAGCACTGTTCAGAATAGCAAAGACTTGGAATCAACCCAAATGCCCATTACTAATAGACTGGAAAAGAAAATGTGGCACATATACACCATGGAATATTATGCAGCCATAAAAAAGGATGAGTTCACGTTCTTTGCAGGGACATGGATGAAGCTGGAACCATCATTCTAAGCAAACTAACACAAGAACAGAAAACCAAACACCTTATGTTCTCATTCATAAGTGGGAGTTGAAAAATGAGAGCACATTGTTCTCATAGGGAGGGGAAAAACACACACTGGGGCCTGTCGGGGGGTGGGGGGCTAGGGGAGGGATAGCATTAAGAGAAATACCTAATGTAGATGATGGGTTGATGGGTACAGCAAACCACCATGGCACATGTATACCTATGTAAAAAACCTCCACATTCTGCACATGTACCCCAGAAGTTAAAGTATAATTTTTTTAAAAAATGGTGAGATGTGATAAAAGTTGAACTTTGGATTTTAAAAAAATTAGAATCTCTTATAATTTATTAAAAGTAAATCAATTCCTTAAGAAAATTTTACTGTTGTAATCAGTTCTTTAGTGTATGTGTTTTTTATGTTAAACCCAATCTCTAGAAAAACCATTATAATTTCCCTTTAGACAACTTGATAGACATTTCTAATATTACTTTATGAATAATGTTAAAGCTAGCTTATTTATTAAAGATCTTACTTAACTTATGTAACTTAAAGCATTTGACTAGTCTTTTTTCTTGATAAAGTATTTTATTTCACCACTTTTATTTTCTTAAGCTGTATAGAGCTCTTTTGTATATCTTCAGTAGTGAAACATTGTGTACACAACACATAAATATATAGACGTATTAGGCATGCTGATAGAAGTACATCTCATAGTCATAAAAATCTTTTGTTTTTCCTATCTTTCTCAGATTCCTGATAACCTGTTTCATAATCCCAGGCAGTTGTCAGCTAAATAGCCTTAAATCTGCATACTAAAGGAAATAACAAAGGTGAAAATCAAATAGAAAAATTTACCAAGGACAAGTCTTGTATGCTAATGGAAGATTAAAGACGAATATCAAGGCCAGGTACAGTGGCTCATACCTGTAATCCCAGCACTATGGGAGGCCTAGGCGGGAGGATCACAAGGTCAAGAGATCGAGACCATCCTAGCAAACATGGTGAAACCCCATCTCTACTAAAAATACAAAAATTAGCTGGGCATGGTGGTGCACACCTGTAATCCCAGCTACTTGGGAGGCTGAGGGAGAATCATTTGAACCCAGAAGGCAGAGGTTGCAGTGAGCCAAGATCATGCCACTGCACTCCAGCCTGGCAACAGAGTGAGACTCCGTCACAAAAAAAAAAAAAAAAAGATGGATGTCAAATCAAATATAAAATTATAAAAATCTATCATAGGATTGTATAAGGAGACCAGTTTTATTTAAATAGGGACTACCTATCTTTTAACTGCATCTCTGAGTTCTGGGCTGAGCCTACATTGAATCCTGGGTTTCCAAAAAGGGAGAATTATTATGAGGCTAGACCACATGATCTTTTTACAGTGCACTTAAAAAAATTTTTTTAAACAAAGACATTTCTAAATGTCTAAATTACATTCTTCTTTAAAAACCCAAGAGTAAACTCTGTTGCAAAAATGACTTAAGTCAACAAATCAGGTAACACAATACCAAAGCAAGCAGTTTAAGAATTGAGACCAACTTGCCTGTTTACATTCTTGGAGTCCCATAAGGAAAAACAGGTTTCTCCCCCAAAAGGAGTCTGACTCCTTTGTTTTCTTTAAGGAACCCCAGGCTATTACAAACTATTTAAGGTCTCTCATGCAGCAGAGGGTGCAAGAGAAAGGAGAGGCAGCAGAAGTAAATGAAGAAAACAGAATTTAGTCAACTGAGGAAAAAAAGCTTTTGCTCAAAAAAAAGGACAAGTTTCTAGGAGAGGAAAAAAAACCATGAAGGCCTTTTAAATACACACACACACACACACACACACACACACACACACACACACATATCTTGGATGCTAGTTTTTAATTAAGCTGACTTTAACCATTGAGCTCCTTTAAAAAAAAAAAAGTCTTTTTAAATCTCATTACCATATTTCACTAGGACAAACTGCTGCTATTTCAGAAGTACATCCATTGCTCTTTCAGTTTGGCCTGACTAGCAAAAAGGTAGGCTTGTTATGTAAATAAGGCCCTTCTAGTAGTCAGAATAAAAAATCTCGCCTCTTTGTTTTTCTTTTTCCGAGCCATTTTTCTCCCTTCACCCACCATCTTTGTGTTTGTGTGGGAATTTAGCCACTGCAGAGGCCTTGTTGCCCGTAATTTGGAACTTTCCTTCGGATTTGATCAAGTCGGATGGAGTTGATCAAACCCAATGGGAAAAAGACCAAAACAACAACAAAAATAAAACAACAAAAAACAGTTAAGCAAAACAAATGATCACACAACTTATATGATTACTGAGCACTCTAACGGTAAGGAGAAATTAAGACCAGCTGGTTGTTAATCTTAACTTTAGCCAAGTTACTCACAGTTACTTACCTAAGGATGGGTCTCAGGCTGAAGGCTGCTCTCTACCATCCTAGCAGCAGGAAAAAAAATATTCATCTTCCCTGTTGGAAGTGAGCTCAATCTGCATAAAGGAGTTACCTACCTCCATCATCATGGAAGCAGGAAAAAACTTGCCTTCCTTGTGCTGAAAGCAAGTAAAACTCCACCAAAAAAAAGAAAAAAGAAAAAAAAAAAGGCGTACAGCCAAATAAACTTTAGATCTCAAACAAATTTGAGATCAGGGATTCTCTGAAGGGGTGTTTCCAGGCCTCAGCAAATTGTCCTATTTATTTGAACCATAAAGATAGCTCAAGTTGGTACCAAGCATTGATAGAAGATTTGTCAAAGGTCAGCGGCACCTCCAGTGAGAATCCCTTTGTGGTTGCCAAAATGTGAACCCCAAAAATCTGAGACAGGTCTCAGTTAATTTAGAAAGTTTATTTTGAAAAGGTTGAGGATTCACCTGTGACACAGCCTCAGGAGGTCCTGACGACATGTGCCCAAGGTGGTGTTACATACAAAGTTTCAGTGCCGCAAAGGTAATAGCACTCAAATATAAATTTTCTTTTTAATTGTCAGCAAGGCCAGGTACTTCTATAGAAGAGTGCACCCTTACAGATGGAGCAATGGAGAGTGCACACTTGGACAACGGAGGGGAAGGGGTTCTTATCACTGAGGCACATGGCCCCTGCTGCTGTGTCGTTCCCCTATTGGCTAGGGTTAGACCCCACAGGTTAAACTAATTCCGATTGGCTAATTTAAAGAGAATAATGGGGTGAGTGCTTTGGCGGAAGTCAGGGCAGAGCAGCTATCAGGTGATCAGAATGAATTAGGGTGGAGTAGGTGATTGGAATGCGTTAGGGTGGAGTAAGTGATTGGAATGAGTCAGGGTGGATTAGGTAATCGAAAAAGTTTGCTTTATGAGGAAGTTAAATTTAAAAGTAGAAGGCAAAGGATTGAACATACTGACATATTAAATCTTTGAAAAGAAATTTAGAACTCATACCTAACAACTCCTCCCCTTGTATTTCCTTACAGCTTTCTTTTCAGACTTTTTTTTTAACATGTCTTGGCTTAGTTGTTTTGCTTGATTTTCCAAAAGAAGAAACTTCTCTGGGTAAGGTGGAGGACAGTTAAGGGAGATTTTATTAAGTGCTGTTTCTGTGAACCTCTGCACCAACCCACGAATGCATGGTGTGACATAGCACCTGACAAGAATAAGTACACCCATTACAGCTGTGGGGTAAGTAAGAATTGAGGCTATTATTCTTTTGCATTTACCAAACCACTTTTCTAGCCATTCTGTAAAAGGGATCATTTACCCCAGGGTTGTTGACTAACTCATTGGACAGAGCAGTTAGACCCTGCAATGCCTTTGTTATACTTCCATTAGGGGCGGTGTTGTTTGGGATGAAGGTGCAACGTTGAGTTTTAATCATGATGCAAACTCCTCCACTTTCTGCTAATATCATGTTTAAGGGTATCCTATTTTCCCAAGCTATCTGGCTAGCAGCACCTAATTGTTCAGCTATTCCTTTAACAGCATCTCCAGTGTAGTTAATAAATCACTGTTGGTTGTAGTAGATGTAGTTTATCCAATCTACATTTTTATTAATTGTCGCCTACCAAAATATTGACTTAAATCCTGCAGCTATTTGATGTTTGGGCTTTAAATTGATCAGATATTCCCTGTGGGACTTTAATTGTGTCTAAACAGACGTGAGAGTCGAAAGACCCATAAGGGGCTTCTCTTGCTTTACGATGTTTTATTTTTCCTTCCTCTGGTTGATAAAATGCCAGAGTGAAAGGGATAGCCAATTGGACTAAAGCACAAGTGCCACTCCAGTTATTTGGGAGAGTGTCCAGTAAAGGTCCACCACAATACCATCACACATCCACTCAGGGATGAACAAGGGCTGACTGATAAGCTCTTGAAAATGCTTAAGCTCACTGCATCCCTTCAGGTCTCCAAGGAACGCTGTTTCCTCCCTGTCATGAGAGACACGAAGTGAACTTAGTGTTGGGAGACAAGCTGAATGGCTCTCAGGGGCTGACCTGCAGGATGCCGGACTTCGGGATATAGCAGAGAGAGAGCTTGGCATGACTTATTACTCCAGGCTGTAGAAGTTCGGAAAAGAGCTACCATGCAGCCCACACCCAGTTGACTGATGGACCACCTCAGTGGAAAGGGAACAATCTGGGCCTCTGGTCTGCTGTGTGCACAAGCATAACAATTGCTTTTGTTTAACCTGTGGAGGGAATATTTGATCCATTCCAATCAGGCATTTGCATCTTGGTATCCTGTCTTAATTACCAAAGTTTGTTTTAAGTCTTTAACTCCTGTGATAACTATAGCTATCTTGGTCTTGTTGTTGGATGGGGGAGGAGCAATTGTTCCATTGTGAGAGGTTTTGGAAGAAGGCTTAGAGGAATTTGCAGGGGGTGGGGCATCAAAGAAATGCACTTCAAAGAATCTAATAGGGTTCGTCCCTGAAACCTCAGCCCCCATACCATAAAACCGGCTTAAAGAAGGGAACTGGCTTAGAAAAGGGGAAGAACTTTGAGGGTTTGAGATAATAACCTGTATAGAATTACACTGGTTTAGCTGACGGTTAGGGGGGAGGGCTGTCGCTTTAGTAAAATGAATGTATGGTTTTAGGAAATTATAAAAACTGGTTGGGGCAGTCCATTCTTGCTCTTTAGTGGTCCACAGAACATTGGACCAACTATGGCATAAAAGCTCTATATCAGGGAGCAAGACTCCTGATTGACACTGGGGTCTTTATCAAAATCTCCCCAGATTAAATGGTCCTAATTCACTAATGCTCAGTCTGAGGAGAGTCAGGAGGGACAGAGGTACTTTTCTGAAGTAGAGAGCTGTCTTTGACTTGACAAGTCCCCACATGGTATAACAAGGCAAGCATTAAATGCAACAGTTTGAGGCAAAATTGACTTGGTTATGTTAATAACTAGATGGTCAGCAAAAGAACGAGAAAAGGAGGAAAAGTAATAGAATAGATGAAAGTGAGTTAAATTTTTCTTAGCTTTAGTTTGGTAGGGTTTTCCCCTGGGACTATGGCCCACGACTCTGGAGAGGATGGCGCTTTCTTGACTCGGGTGTGATGAATCCATCCCCTTTCCGCTGTATGAACAGCAGTCTCAGTGGTTAGCAGCACAAGTTAGGGTCATTCCTAGGCTGATTTGAGTTTTCCTTCTTTCCACGCTTTGATGAGAACATGATCAAATCCTCAGGTTGGTGTTGGTTTACTGAAAAATCTAGGGGTGGTATCTGTGCTAAGAGACTTAGTTTTGAGGGAAAGGAAAGTGGAGGACAAACCAAGCATATAATTTCTAAGAAATTGACCTTTTGTTTTAAATGTGGGGACATCAGCAGTGGACTTTATAGTCCTTGGTGCCTTCTTACTGAGAAATTTCCTTTAGCACCTATTTTCATTAGTTTTTAGACCAAAGAAAGCCAAACACCATTTTATATTTGACAATGCTTCCTGTATGATTTTTATACCAGATAAGCTAAATTTCACCTCTATATTAGTGTGTTATCAATGTTAAACTTAATTTTTAAAAAACCTTGTAGACATATTTATCCAATTTTTAATATCTGACCATAAGGTAAGATTTTTATAGACTTTTTTTAACCTTTTATAATTTTTGTTACAGAGCAGGTTAGTGCTTTAAGAAAAACCTGTTGTGGCCGGGCACGGTGGCTCAAGCCTGTAATCCCAGCACTTTGGGAGGCCGAGACGGGTGGATCACAAGGTCAGGAGATCGAGACCATCCTGGCTAACCCGGTGAAACCCTGTCTCTACTAAAAAATACAAAAAACTAGCCGGGCGAGGTGGCAGGCGCCTATAGTCCCAGCTACTCGGGAGGCTGAGGCAGGAGAATGGCGTGAACCCAGGAGGCAGAGCTTGCAGTGAGCTGAGATCCGGCCACTGCACTCCAGTTTGGGCCACAGAGCGAGACTCAGTCTCAAAAAAAAAAAAGAAAAAGAAAAACCTGTTGTGCTTTTATTTTAATGTCCAGTTCACAGAAAAACTGGATGACACCCCCTTAACTTTAGCCAGTATGTTTACACACAAGGTGGTATTGGAGTGTTATATGGTCACGGAGAAGATCTTCAATTACCAATTATGGGTTTTTAATTTACTCTGGCTTTTAAAGGAATAGGGTACACTGTTTTGTCTTTACTACTTCTATCTCTCTCTCTCTTTGACTGTCTCTCTCTTTCTCTCTCTTTGACTCCCTCTTTGTCTCTCTGTCTCTTCCTCTCTCTCTGCCTCTTTCTCTCTCTCGTCTCTCTCCTTTCTGCTGGTCTTTCCTTGTCTCTGCCAGCCACTTATGCTGTTCTCCCCTCTCCTTCCCCTTTTACCCTGGAAACTAAAAGTTCCTCTGAGGAGGAGACATTAGATGGGGGGGGAAACAAAGAGGAGCAAGCAGTGTCTGAATCAACTAAAAAGGTGATAAACTCATATTTAGATCCCATCTCCAAATTTATCAAGGGCTCCTGGTGGGACTCAAGATAAAAGAGACAGAGCCCCTGACCCCCCTATTCTTCCTCGAAAGTCATGAGTGGAAGGGCTTCTTTCTCCTTTCTTAGTTCAGGACATCCTCTCTTGAAGTGGCCTATTTTTCTACATCTATAGCACCTATCTTGTCCTTCCTAAAGGACCCTCTTAGTTCTGGGATTCTTTAACCCTGCTCCCCCACACTCTTTAGGAGGCTTGATAGATGAGGACCTTCGTCCTCCAGATAGAGGCTGGGGTCCTTTAAAAGAGGGTTTGGACCCTTTATAGTTTCTGGCTCCCTGGAAGCTCTGTCTAGAAGTACCTGGGTTTGGAGCCATCTGTTGGAAGATGGAAAACATAAGTTTTGTCTTTTGTTTCTCTTTTTCTTCATCCCTTTTCATGTATACTTTCTGAGCTTCCCTGAGAAGCTCACTTAGGGGAAGGTCTTCCCAATTGTCTCTCTTTTGTAACTTTTTAAAAATGTCTGGCCAACTTTTAGTGACAAATTGGAGTTTCAACATTCCTTGCCCAAGGGGATCATCCAAATTGAGGCCTGCATATTGCCTCATTTGCTCCCTCAGTCTAGGAATCTCATAGGCCCTTCATCCTTCTCCTGTTGTATAAAAATGCTTTAGAAAGATTTCGGGTTCAGGGTACTGATTCCCAAATTCCTTTTGTTATTATCTCCCTTACGTTCTGCATATTTTCCTGGTGATCTGCATTGTTATTGTCCCACCAGGGGTGTCGGGTGGGGAATTTCTGGTCCGTGGTAGGAACGTTTTCACCAGGAGGGTGCTCACGTTCCTGAACTACCATAGCAGCCCTACAAATCATACTCCTTTCTTCCCCTGAAACAAGGATGCCCAAAATGGACATTAACTCGACTCAAGTGTATAACTGAGGTCCTAAGAATTGGTCAATTTGGTCTGCCACTCCATAAGGGTCATCTAGTAGCAGTTTAAGCTCCTTTTTAAAATTTCAGACTTCTGAACTGGTTAAGGGAGCATTTACAAAGCCAATGCCCACCCCCACCCCCCACCCCTTGTGGTATCTCTTTCAAAGGGAAGAGGGTTGGGCTGACCCCTTAGGTACAGAGGGAACTGGGAAATTCTGAATATCTTTTTTACATTGTTATACCTCACGCTGGAGTCCTTTTAGAGAGGGGTTTTTAGGTTGGGAGGCAACAGGCTGGTGGGGAGGTAATTTCCAAGAGTCAGGGTTGTGAGGAGGAGGGATAATGTGAGTAGGGGGGGAATTTGGAATGGGATCTGAGGCAGCAGTGGCTGTCTGAGGGGAAAGACTGGGGACACTGAGTTGGAGAAGATAGTCTAGGGGATCCCATGCACTGGAGTCTTTAGGCATGAGAGCTGGCTCTTCTGATTTTTTCATTTTGAGGTGCCAGTTTGGGTTCTTCCCTATTTGTTTTTAAGGAGAAAAGGAGGGCAGGTCCTTGACTCCAACAAAGGGCATAGCCTAGTTCTTCTAGATACTGGACTTTTATCATTAAAATATCAGATTAGAAACTGACACATTACATCCTCATTCGACCCAAACTTTGGCCAGAAGATTGAGGGATTGAGGATGGGTCCCTGAGTCCAAATAAAACAGCAGTATTTTATCATTTGTTGTTTTTTCCTATGTTTAGTCCACTCATTTCCTTCCAGTATTTTAGCATGAGACCTAGGAGGTTATGTGGAGGAATATCTTTGTTACCATTTTTATCCTTCTTACTCCCTGTCTTGCTTGGGATATTTCCCACCTCGATGGTTTTGGGGTAAAGTTCAAGGTTCAATTTCCCTTCCTGGAAATTTCTCACCTTTTGGGGTGAGGCTCAATTTTCCCACTGGAAATTTCTCGCCTTTTGGGGTGAGGCTCAATTTCCCCACTGGAAATTTCTCGCCTTTTGGGGTGAGGCTCAATTTCCCCACTGGAAGCTTCTTGCCATTTGGGGTGAGGCTTAATTTCCCCACTGGAAATTTCTCACCTTTTGGGGCAAGGCTCAATTTCCCCACTGGAAATTTCTCAACTTTTGGGGTGAGGCTCAATTTCCCCACTGGAAGCTTCTTGCCATTTGGGGTGAGGCTTAATTTCCCCACTGGAAATTTCTCACCTTTTGGGGCAAGGCTCAATTTCCCCACTGGAAATTTCTCAACTTTTAGGGTGAGGCTCAATTTCCCCACTGGAAGCTTCTTGCCGTTTGGGGTGAGGCTTAATTTCCCCACTGGAAATTTCTTGCCTTTTGGGGTACAGCTCAATTTCCTCCATGGGAAATTTCTCAACTTTTCCACTACTTGAGGTTTGTATGAGGTTCAATCCCCCCCAATGGGGATGTCTCACTTCTTTTTAACCTCTAAGCCACCCCAACCAAGGAGTACTTCACCGCCCCACCCCCAACAGCTTTCTTACCTTGGTCCTGACCACCAAGGAAATACTTTCCCACGGCTTCTCCTTGCTAGGTCTGTGCACAGAGTCGTTACTGCAGTATGTAAGGATCCTTTAAGCTAGGTTGCTGGCTAGTTTTTGTTTTGTTTTGTTTTTTTCTGCATTGCTGAGAGTTCAGGTTATTCCTCACATGGGGTGGGTCTGGATTTCTCACCCCTGAGGCCGCCACAAGGTGGCGGGGCACACCTCCTCACTAGAGAGAACCAGAGACTTCCCAGAGGGGAATGTAATCATGGGCGAGCCCCCAAATTATTATATACAAAGTTTTGGTGCCACAAAACAAATAGCACTCAAATATAAAATTTTCTTTTTAATTATCAGCAAGGCCAGTTACTTCTAGAGAATGGTGTACCCTTACAGATGGAGCAATGGTGAGCACACATTCGGACAACAGAGGGGAAGGGGTTCTTATCCCTAACGCACATGGCCCCTGCTGCTGTGTCATTCCCCTATTGGCTAGGGTTAGACTACGTGGGCTAAACTAATTCCAATTGGCTAATTTAAAGAGAATGATGGGGTGAGTGCTTCGGTGGAAGTCAGGGCAGAGCAGGTGGCAGGTAATCAGAATGAGTTAGGGTGGAGCAGGTGATCGGAATGAGTTAGAGTGGAGCAGGTAATTGGAATGAGTCAGGGTGAAGTAGGTAATCAAAAAAGGTTGCTTTACAAGGATGTTAAGCTTAAAAGTAGAAGGCAAAGGATTGAACATACTGACATATTAGTTCTTTGAAAAGAAATTTAGAATTCATATCTAACAGAGGTCAGAGCACAGTGTGGTTTCATACATTTTAGGGAGACATGAGACATTAATCAACATATGTAAGATGAACGTTGGTTCTGTCTGGAAAGGTTGGACAACTCAAAGTGGGGAGGGGGATTCCAGATCATAGGTAGGTAACAGACAAATTGTTGCATTCTTTTGAGTTTCTGATTAGTCTCTCCAAAGGAGGCAATTAGACATGCATTTATCTCAGTGGGCAGAGGGGTGACTTTGAATAGAATGGGAGGCAGATTTGCTGTAAGCAGTTCCCGGCTTGACTTTTCCCTTTAGCTTAGTGATATTGAGAGCCCAAGATCTTTTCTTTTAACACTTTGATACAGGGAACATGATGGTGACGATCAGAAGGCTGTGTTTCTGAGAACTGATGCTGCTTCATTTCAAAAACGTAAACGGTCTCACAATAATAAGAGCTATTTATGACAAACCCACAGCCAATATTATACTGAATGAGCAAAAACTGGAAGCATTCCCTTTGAAAACTGGCAAAAGACAAGGATGCCCTCTCTCACCACTCCAACGTAGTGTTGGAAGATCTGGCCAGGGCAATCAGGCAGGAGAAAGAAGTAAAGGATATTCAATTAGGAAAAGAGGATGTCAAATTATCCCTGTTTGCAGATGACATGATTGTATATTTAGAAAACCCCATCATCTCAACCCAAAATCTCCTTAAGCTGATAAGGAACTTCAGCAAAATCTCAGGATACAAAATCAATGTGCAAAAATCACAAGCATTCTTATATACCAATAACAGACAAACAGAGAGCCAAATCGTGAGTGAACTCCATTTCACAATTGCTACAAAGAGAACAAAATGCCTAGGAATCCAACTTACAAGGGATGTGAAGGACCTCTTCAAGGAGAACTACAAACCACTGCTCAATGAAATAAAAGAGGACACAAACAAATGGAAGAACATTCCATATTCATGGATAGGAAGAATCAATATTGTGAAAATGGCCATACTGCCCAAGGTACTTTATAGATTCAATGCCATCCCCATCAAGTTACCAATGACTTTCTTCACAGAATTGGAAAAAAACTACTTTAAAGTTCATATGGAACCAAAAAAGAGCCCACATAGCCAAGACAATCCTAAGCAAAAAGAACAAAGTTAGAGAAATCACGCTACCTGACTTCAAACTATACTACAAGACTATAGTAACCAAAACAGCATGGTACTGGCACCAAAACTGAGATATAGGCCAATGGAACAGAGCAGAGCCCTCAGAAATAATACCACACATCTACAACCATCTGATCTTTGACAAACCTGACAAAAACAAGAAGTGGGGAAAGGATTCCCTATTTAATAAATAGTGCTGGGAAAACTGGCTAGCCATAAGTAGAAAGCTGAAACTGGATCCTTTCCTTATGTCTTATACAAAAATTAATTCAAGATAGATTAAATACTTAAACGTTAGACCTAAAACCATAAAAACCCTAGAAGAAAACCTAGGCAATACCATTCAGGACATAGGCATGGGCAAGGACTTCATATCTAAAACACCAAAAGCAAAGGCAACAAAAGCCAAAATTGACAAATGGGATCTAATTAAACTAAAGAGCTTCTGCACAGCAAAAGAAACTACCAGCAGAGTGAACAGACAACCTACAGAATGGGAGAAAATTTTTGCAATCTACTCATCTGACAAAGGGCTAATATCCAGAACCTACAAAGAACTCAATAAAATTTACAAGAAAAAAACAACCCCATCAAAAAAGTGGGGAAAGGATATGAACAGACACTTCTCAAAAGAAAACTTTTATGCAGCCAACAGACAACTAAAAAAATACTCGTCACTGGCCATCAGAGAAATGCAAATCAAAACCACAATGAGATGCCATCTCACACCAGTTAGAATGGCAATCATTAAAAAGTCAGGAAACAACAGGTGCTGAAGAGGATGTGGAGAAATAGGAACACTTTCACACTGTTGGTGGGACAGTAAATGAGTTCAACCATTGTGGAAGACAGTGTGGCAATTCCTTAAGGATCTAGAACTAGAAATATCATTTGACCCAGCCATCCCATTATTTGGTATACACCCAAAGAATTATAAATCATGCTGCTATAAAGACACATGCATAGGTATGTTTATCGTGGCACTATTCACAATAGCAAAGACTTGGAACCAACCCAAATGCCATCACTGATAGACTGGATTAAGAAAATGTGGCACATATACACCATGGAATACTAAGCAGCCATAAAAAAGGGTGAGTTCATGTCCTTTGTAGGGACATGGATGAAGCTGGAAACCATCATTCTCAGCAAACTATCGCAAGGACAAAAAACCAAACACCGTGTGTTCTCACTCATAGGTGGGAATTAAACAGTGAGAACACTTGGACACAGGAAGGGGAACATCACACACCGGGGCCTGCCGTGGGGTGGGAAGAGGGGGGAGGGGTGAGGGATAACATTAGGAGATATACCTAATAGAAATGCCATTTTAATGGGTGCAGCACACCAACATGGCACACGTATACATATGTAACAAACCTGCACGTTGTGCACATGTAACCTAGAACTTAAAGTATAATAATAAAAAAAAAAACGTAAACAGTAAGAAGCAATTCTTTTAATAAAACATGAATAAAAAATCATTACCACTACGTCTGAGTGTTTAACTTGTGCTTCTAGTGAAAGTTAAGAAGTGGCAAATGAGTCAGGGCCTGGAACATGAGTGTTAAACAGGGCACTACCCAGCTGAGCTCTTTCTCTCAGGTTTTCTGGGGAATCAGTGATTATTTCACCAGGCAGCATCACTCTTCTCCTTGTTCATCTGTGTGAAACCATGTTCACCCTAATCCAACCCAGGCAAGACAATACAACATGATAGTGAGAGCCCTGGCTTTGTGGTTCTGTTGTTATATTTTAACATTAAAAATATGGATTTCTTGGCCGGGCATGGTGGCTGACGCCTCTAATCCCAGTACTTTGGGAGGCCAAGGTGGGTGGATCAACTGAGGTCAGGAGTTCGAGACCAACCTGGCCAACATGGTTAAACCCCATCTCTACTAAAAATACAAAAATTAGCTGAGCATGGTGGCAAGTGCCTATAAGCTCAGCTACTCGGGAGGCTGAGGCAGGAGAATACCTGGAACCTGGGAGGTTGCAGTGAGCCAAGATCATGCCATTGCACTTCAGCCTAGGCAACAACGCAAGACTCCATCTCAAAAAAAAAAAAAAAAAAAAAAAGAATTTCTTGTTAATTTCCCCATTTGTAGCACTATTCTATTTTGTTATGTTTTTCTTTGTATTCTTTCTATCTCTCTATCCATCTATCTCCTTATTCATCCAGATGGTAAACAAGCACTGGTTATAGAAATGGATGAAGATGTGTACATATTCAGGCTGGCAAATGCAAACCACTTGTATTTAATCCAGAACACAGCTTTAAAGCCAGATTAAATCATGGCTTCAGTGCTCATTAGTTGTGAGACCATCAACCATCAACATCTCATTTTCACCTATATAATGACATACTCTCTTCTATCTCAAGTATGTAGACAACATAGAATAAAAACATATCTAAGAAAATAGACCTACGAAATGCAGTTCACATAGAGAGTGAAGTAAGACCAATTAAATGGATATAAAGAGATGTCACAGAATCCCAAAATAAGACGTTAAGTGCAGCCAGTCCTCAGAAGGACTCTGTTCTCCAGCTTTTTCTTTGCTCATTGATTTCTTCTGATTACTGGTCTGCTGGCATAAACTTCCTTAACCCCCACATCTCACAGTCCAGTGGCCATCAGTAAATTTTATTTTTAATACCAAATTACTGGAAGAGCAATCCGGCTGGTTTAACTTATCTGTTTTAAGTGAAGGCATCTACGCAATAGGTTGCTGGCTAGAAAAGGGCTGCCACTGGGTTAGATTTCTGCCCTTTGGCAAATAAGTTATGGTTGGAGCAGGAAAGGAGGAGTATCCCAGGGAAATAGCACTGTCTAAGGCACTATTTCTCAGAGGTAGCTCTTTATAGTAGACAATAATCTAAAGGGCCAAGTGTAAACCAGGTGCTCAATATGTAGGATTTCAATTTTTTTTTTTTTTTCTTTTTGAGACAGAGTCTCACTCTGTCACCCAGGCTGGAGTGCAGTGGCACTATCTTGGATCACTGCAACCTCCACCTCCCAGGTTCAAGCAATTCTCCTGTCTCAGCCTCCGAGTGGCTGGGACTACAGGTGCATGCCTCGGACACCAAGCTAACTTTTGCAGTTTTCGTAGAGATGGGATTTCACCATATTGGTCAGGCTGGTCTCAAACTCCTGACCTCAGATGATCCGCCCGTCTTGGCCTCTCAAAGCCCTGGGATTACAAGCGTGAGCCACCGTGTCTGGCGAGAATTTCAATTTTTATAAACCAGATGGAAGGTAGTGTTTTCTTGACTTTTACCCATGAAACTTAAGAAGTTGTTTATTATTATTATTATTATTATTATTATTATTATTATTTCAATAGCTTTAGAGGTACATGTGGTTTTTGGTTACATGGATGAATTGTATATTGTTGAAGTCTGGAATTTTAGGATACTTGTCACCTGAATAGTGTACATTGTACCCAATACATAGTTTTGCATCCCTCACCCACTTCCCACTTTTCCCCCTTCAGAGTCTCCAATGTCCATTATACCATTTCGTATGCCTTTGTGTATCCACTGCTTAGCTGTCACTTATAAGTGTGAACCTGCAGTATTTGGTTTTCCATAACCATGGAATTTAAGGAGAGAGTTCTATATGTCCAATGAATTGTCTACTTCTCTTGTATTATTTTTATTAGGAAATTTTAAAATTATATAGAAAACAACATATTCTAATATAACTGAACATCTGAATTTAAAAGACATTATTGGCTGTAATATTTTTCAAATCATTTTAATAATATGAATGAAATATTACTGACGAAATTGAGAAATTTTTATTGTCATTTTCACTACCTACATAAACAAAATCACTATCATCCTTATATCATGTGTATATTCTTCAATCATGCTATTATAATTTTATCACATTAATGTGTGTTCCTAAGCAATGTATGGTATTTTAAATGCTTTCTTTTTTATGTATATTTTAACTTTTATTTTAGATTCAGGAGTACATGTACAAGTTTGTTAGGTGGGTATATAGCATGATACTGAGGCTTGGTGTATGATAGCCAATAAGTAGTTTTTCAGCCCTTGCTCCCATCCCTCCTTCCCTCCTCTAACATTCCCCAGTGTTTATTGTTGCCATCTTTATGTCCATGTGCATTCAATGTTCAGCTCCCCCTTATAAGTGAGAACTTGCAGTATTTGGTTTTCTGTTCCTGTGTTAATTCACTTAGGATATTGGCTTGGACTGCATCCATGTTGCTGCAAAGGACACGATATCACTCTTTTATATGGTGCCATAGTATTCCATGGTGTATATGTATTATATTTTCTTTATCCAGTCCATCAATGATGGGCATCTATGTTGATTCCATGTCTCTGCTATTGTGAGTAGTGCTGCAATGAGCATATGAGTGTGTGTGTCTTTTTGGCAGAATGTTTTATTGTCCTTTGGGTATATACCCAGTAGTAGGATTGCTGAGTTGAATGGTAGTTCTGTTTTAGATCCTTTGAGAAATCTCCAACTGCTTTCCACACTGGCTGAACTAGTTTACATTCACACCAACAGTGTATAAGTACTCCCTTTCTCCCCAACATCTGTTATTGTTTGACTTTTTAATAACACCAATATCTGTTGTTTGACTTTTTAATAGTAGCCATTCTGACTGATGTGAGATGGTATCTCATTGAGATTTTGATTTGCATTTCTCTAATGATTAGTGATGTTGAGCATTTTTTCATGTTTTTTGACCACTTTTATGTCCTTTTTTGAGAAGTGTTTGTTCATGTCCTTTGCTCAATTTTTAATGGGGTTGTTTTTGTTTGTTGAATTGTTTAACTTCCTTCTAGATTCTGGATACTAGGCCTTTGTCAGATGCATAGTTTGTGAATATTTTCTCCTCTTCTGTAGGTTTTCTGCTTACTCTGTTGATAGCTTCTTTTGCTGTGCAGAAGCTCTGTATTTTAATTCAGTCCCACGTGTCAATTTTTGTTCTTGTTACAATTGCTTTTGAGGACTTAGTCATAAATTATTTGTCAAGGCCAATGTCCAGAATGGCATTTCCTAGGTTTTCTTCTAGGATTTTTATAGTTTTAGGTCTTACATTTAAGCCTTTAATCCATCTTGAGTAAATTTTTGTCTATAGTGAAACGTAGGGTTCCAGATCCAATCTTCTGCTTATGGCTAGCCAGTTATCCCATACCATTTACTGAATAGGGAGCCCTTTTCTCATTGTTTGTTTTGCTGACTTTGTCAACAATCAGATGGTTGTAGGTGTGTGGCTTTATTTCTGAATTCTCTATTCTGTTCCATTGGCCTATGGGTCTGTTTTTGACCAATACCATGCTGTTTTGGTTACTGTAGCCTTGTAGTATAGTTTGAAGTTGGGTATTGTGATGCATCGAGCTTTGTTCTTTGTGCTTAGGATTGCTTTCACTGTTAGGGCTCTTTTTTGGTTTCATATGATTTTAAGAATAGTTTTTTCTATTTCTGTGAAAAATGAGGTTGGTAGTTTGATAGGAACAGCATTGAATCTGTATATTGCTTTGGGCAGTATGACCATATTAACAATATTGATTTTTCCAATCCATGAGCATGGAATATTTTTCCATTTGTTTGTGTCATCTATTATTTCTTTCAGCAGTGTTTTGTAGTTCTCCCTGCAGGGGATTTTCACCTCCTTGGTTAAATGTACTCCTCAGTATTTTGTGTGTGTGTGTGTGTGTGTGTGTGTGTGTGTGTGTGTGTGTGTGTGGCTATGGTAAATGGAATTGAGTTCTTGATTTGACTCTCAGCTTGAATGTTATTGGTGTATAGAAATGCTACTAATTTTTATACATTGATCTTGCATCCTGAAATTTTAATGAAGTAGTTTATCAGTGCCAGAAGCCTGCTGGCAAAGTCTTTTGGGTTTTCCAGGTATCAAATCACATCATCCAGAAGAAAGATCATTTGACTTCTTTTCTTATTTGGATGCCTTTTATTTCTTTCTCTTGCCTGATTGCCCTGGCTAGGACTTTCAGTACTATGTTGAATAGGAGTGGTGTGAGTGGCATCCTTGTCTTGTTCCTGTTCTTAAGGGGAATGCTTCCAGCTTTTTTTGTTTGTTTGTTTTGTTTTGTTTTTGGGAGTCTCGCTTTGTCGCCCAGGCTGGAGTGCAGTGGTACCATCTCGGCAAGCTCCGCCTCCTGGGTTCACGCCATTCTCCTGCCTCAGCCTCCGAGTAGCTGGGACTACAGGCACGCACCACCACGCCCGGCTAATTTTTTGTATTTTCAGTAGAGACGGGGTTTCACCGTGTTAGCCAGGATGGTCTCGATCTCCTGACCTCGTGATCCGCCCGCCTCAGCCTCCCAAAGTGTTGGGATTACAGGCGTGAGCCACCGTGCCCGGCTGCTTCCAGCTTTTGCCTCTTCTGTATAATGTTGACTGTTGGTTTGTCATAAACGGTTCTTCTTATTTTGAAATATGTTCCTTTAATGCCGAGTTTGTTGAAGGTTTTTATCATGAAGCAATATCGGATTTTATTGAAAGTTTTTTCTGCATCTATTGAGGTGATCATATGAAGGGAACCTCCTTGGTACACTCTCTGTCAGTGTGTATTGGTAGGGCAGATCTTACTCCAGATCAAGTGCTGGCAAAGCAATGTTTTATATGCCCCTGGCCACAGTGATTGAGTTGGGAAAAATCATGGGGCACAGATAAGTGTAATCAAAGCTAATCCTGAATATTTGCCAGAGCAGCAAGTAAAGAGGCATTCTGTTTTTCAGCAGGAGTTAATGAGAGGAGGGTGGAGTGCGGTAGCATGATCTCAGCTCATGGCAACCTCCACCACCCAGGTTCAAGCAATTCTCTTGCCTCAGCCTCCTAAGTAGCTGGGCTTGCAGGTGCACGCCACCAGGCGTAAATGGGTCTCAATAGAAACAATTTGCATTTATCTTATTATGATCAAGATTGCTCATTATATATTTAAATGATTAAGGACATTTTCTTTTTCTGTAAACTGGCTGTTCATATATTTTGCCCATTTATGTTATTTGTTCTTACTCTATTTTTAGGAGCCATTTATATATTACATTATGAACCCTTTATGATATACTAATATATTGCAAATATGTTTTTCCTAATTGTCATTTTTTTTTTTTACTTTATTTATCTTTGTCCCATGGACATTTTTTAATGCGGTCAAATTGATCAATCTTTCTGCTTCTAGATTTTGAGTCATATTCAGGGAAGTGTTTCTCCTTTTTTTTTTTTTTTTTTTATTTGAGACAAAGCCTTGCTCTGTAACCCAGGCCGAAGTGCAGTGGTGCAATCTCAGCTCACCGCAACATCTGCCTCCCAGGTTCAAGTGATTCTCCTGCCTCAGCCTCCCAAGTACCTGGGATTACGGGTGCCTGCCACCACGCCCGGCTAATTTTTGCTTTTTTTTTTTCTTTTCAGACAGAGTCTCCCTCTGCCGCCCAGGCTGGAGTGCAGTGGCCAGATCTCAGCTCACGGCAAGCTCTGCCTCCCGGGTTTACCCATTCTCCTGCCTCAGCCTCCTGAGTAGCTGGGACTGCAGGCGCCCGCCACGTCGCCCAGCTAGTTTTTTTGTAGTTTTTAGTGGAGACGGGGTTTCACCGTGTTAACCAGGATGGTCTTGATCTCCTGACCTCGTGATCCGCCCATCTTGGCCTCCCAAAGTACTGGGATTACAGGCTTGAGCCACTGCGCCTGGCCAATTTTTGCATTTTTAATAGAGACAGTGTTTCACCATGTTGGCCAGGCTGGTCTTGAACTGCTGACCTCAAGTGATAAGCCCACCTTGGCCTCCCAAAGTGCTGGGATTACAGACATGAGCCACCATGCCCAGCCTCTCCACACTTAATAAAGAAATTCACCCATATTTTCTCATATTATTTTTACACCTTCATTATTACCTTAAGATTTCAAATACATTTGATTGATGTGGGGTATAAAGAACTGGCCTTCTAACTCCAACTTTTGACAAATATGAAGGACCATCCCAGGCTCAGATCTTCCCACAGCGTCTTCAGAGGACTTTGTTAGACTGTAGTGAAGTCTCACTCATTATATAAGGAAATAAATCCAATTTCATATGTTTCCATAGTTGTATCAGCAACTGTTGGGAGCAATCTCCCCAAAATCTGGCCATAAACTGGCCCCAAAACTGGCCATAAACAAAACCTCTGTAGCACTATAATATGTTCATAAGGGCCTTAATGCCCATGTTGAAAGGTTGTGGGTTTACCAGAATGAGAGCAAGGAACACCCGGCCAGCCCAGGGCAGAAAACCACTTAAAGGCAGTCTTAAGCCACAAACAATAGCATGAGTGATTTGTGCCTTAAGGACATGCTCCTGCTGCAGTTAACTAGCCCAACCTATTCCTTTAATTCCGCCCATCCCTTCCTTTCCCATAAGGGATACTTTTAGTTAATTTAATATCTATAGAAGCAATGCTAATGACGGGTTTGCTGTTAATAAATATGTGGGTAAATCTCTGTTCGATGCTGTCAGCTCTGAAGGCTGTGAGACCCCTGATTTCCCACTTCACACCTCTATATTTCTGTATGTGTGTCTTTAATTCCTCTAGCACCACTGGGTTAGAGTGTCCCCGACCAAGCTGGTCTTGGCAAGCATCATTTAATAAAGAACCCCTATTGCCCCACTGATTTGAGATCCCATACTAAATTTCCATATGTTCTAAGGTCTATTTCTGGATTTCTTACCCTGTTGTATTTATCTGTTTATATGCCCAAACCACAGTTTTAATTATTGAGGTTTTAGAACATGTTTTAATAATATCTCTTAGGGTTAACCCTCCTCTCAGCTATTTCTATTTTTAGAGTAAGTATTTCTGGTTATTTTCATTTGTCTTTTCTTCCATATTAACTTTATAATCAACTTATCTAGTTCTGTAAAAACTCTGAAGTTGATTTTATTTGGTGCTATAGTTTGACTAATGGATGGTGTCCTCTCCAAATTTCATGTTGAAACGTAATCCTAAATGTGACATTATTAAGACATATGGCGTTTGGAAGGTGATTAAGCCATGAGGGCTCCATACTCATGAATGGGATTAGCTCCCTTATGGCTCAGGTTTGAAGGAACATTCTCTTGCCTTTCTGCCATGTGTGGAAACAGCATTCATCCCCTCCAGAGGAGGTAGCAGCAGGACAACATCTTGGAAGCAGACAGCAGCCCTAGTCAGACACTGACAATGCTGGTACCTTGATCTGGGGCCTCCCAGCCTCCAGAACTATGGGAAAATAAATTCTGTTCTTTGTAAATTACCCAGTCTAAAGTATTTTGCTATAGAAGCACAAACAAAGATACTGGATTGCATTAAATTTATAAATTACTTTATGGGGCACTGTTATCTTTATGAAATTGAGTCAACTTATCCAATAACTTGGAATGACTTTCTATCTGCTCAAATCTACTTTTTTTTTGTTCAGGAATGTTTTATAGCTTTCCCCATATAGGTTTCATGTAACTAATAACTCTTGATTGATAAATTATAAAGGATTTAGATTCCATCTTATAGATGAGAAAACTGAGAACAAGAATGACCAAGTGATGGCTTGAGATCACAGGATTAGCACTGGGACCCCGGTCTTCTAGCTCCCATCATAGTGCTCTCTGCTGTAGCATCCTATAAGCACCCTAGAATTCTATAGCAGCATCAAGAAAACTAGGAAAATGCTTTGACATTGTCTTACTTGTGCACATTCTTCCTGCTGTGTTCCTAAACTTTCCAAAATACTTTCTAATTTCACCAGCTTTCTGTCATGCTACTCTCCCCAGTGCACCCTGGCCAACCTGTCCTTGCCTCTCTGGCTTTAGTGTCTTTCCCTAGAACATTCCTCCTTCCCTTCCAACTCATGAGGTTTTAGTCAAGTTGTCGGCAAAGTCTGCAGTTTTATCTAGAGGCTCAACTGGGAAAAGATTCACTTCCAAGCTCACTCATGTTGCTAATGGCAGGATTCAGCTCTTCATGGGCTATCAGACTGAGACCTTCAGTTCCTCTCTGATGGCCAGAAGCCTCTCTCAGTTTCTTGCCATACAAGGCTCCTCACAGGGCAGCTCACAACATGGTAGCTTATTTCCCTCAGAGAAAGCTAGAGAGAGATGACATCTGAGACAGAAGCCACAGTCCTTTTATAACCTAATGTTAGAAGTACCATTTCATGGTTTTTGCTATATTCCATTTGTTAGTCACTAGGTTCAGCCAACACACACTCAAAGGAGGGGATTACATGAGGGCATGAAAACCAAGAGGCAGAGAAGACTTAGAGCCATCTTAAAGGCTGCACACCATACTTTCTGTTACCCTCTAGACCATATCTGGGCACCCTACTAAATGTTTTCTTTTTTTTTTTCTTTTAGACAGGGTCTTACTCTGTTGCCCAGGGTAAAGTGTAATGGCACAATCACAGCTCACTGCAGCTTCAACCTCCTGGGCTCAAGAGATCCTCCCACCTCAGCCTTCCGAGGAGCTGGGACTAGAGGTGTGTGACACCACGCCCAGTTAATTTTTAATTTTTTTGTAGAGACAAAGTCTCCCTATGTTGCCCCAACTGGTTTCAAACTCCTGGGCTCAAGCAATACTTCTGCCTTGGTCTCCCAAAGAGCTGGGATTACAGGCATGAGCCACCCTACTAGATGTTTTCTTAGCACCCAGTAGATCACTTTCAATTACCTCAATCATAATTGAACAACTAATTGTGTAATTCATGGTTCAATTTTATACTGTCTGTCTCCGCAAGAATAAAAAGTTGCTGGGTACGGTGGTTAATGTCTCTAATCCTAGCACTTTGGGAGGCCAAGGTGGGAGGATCACTTGAGCCCAAGAGTCCAAGACCAGCCTGGGCTACATAGTGAGACCTCGTCTCTACAAAAAAAAAAAAAAAAAAAAAAAAAAAAAATTTAGCTGGGCATGGTGGAACATGCCTGTGGTCCCAGCTACTGAAGAGGCTGAAGTTGTTACCAGTGGTGAATCTGTGTGGGTCTGCAGCAACCTCAATTCTTTCCTCCTCAGAAGAAAGAATTTGACTGAGGGCCATGAGGCAGAAGAGACGGAGGCAAGTTTTAGAGCAGGAGTGAAAGGAAGGAAAGTACACCTGGAAGAAGTCCAAGCAGGCAACTTGAAAACAAGTGTGAAGTTTGACCTTTTGACTTAGGGTTTTATATGCTGGCATACTTCTGGGGTCTTGCATCCCTTCTGCCCTGATTCTTCCCTTGGGGTGGGTTGTCCACATGTGCAATGGCCTGCTAGTGCCTGGGAGGGGAGCATGCAGAGTATGTTTACTGGAGCTGTACACATGCTCAATTGAGGCGTTCTTCCCATTCTGGTGGAATGCCCCCGGAAGGTCATATACCAGCTAAACTCTGCCATTTTGCCCTTTAATGCACATGCTGGAGCCCACTCACCCAATTCCTGAGATCTTATTGAGAGGCTGCCACCAGTTTCAGGTGTTTTTATCTATTGGGAAACTGCCTCTCCCTGGTGCTGTTTGCAACCAATTATTGTATTAGAGACACAGTGTGACAACTGCCTGGCCTGACATTCCTGGTGAGGTGTGGGGGAAGCCCTCTCCTGTCTCGCACATGCCTGGCTAGCCACCTACCGTAACAAGATGAGAGGATCATTTGAGCCCAGGAGGCGGAGGCAACAGTGAGCTGTGATTGCACTACTGTACTCCAGCCTAGGTAACAGATTGAGACTCTGCTTCAAAAAAAAAAAAAAAAAAAAGAAGAAGAAGAAGAAGAAGAATGAAAATTCCACAAACAATGGGTCCTGTGGATCTCACCTACAACTAAACCTTAGGTTCAACCACTGTATTTTATACATTGGAAACAAGACATAATTTTTGATTGAAAAACTATAAGGTAAACTCAGCAACCCCTTAAAAGAATTATTTGGCTGTTGTCACTACCTCACACCCATGAACCCCAAAAATCTGAAACAGGTCTCAGTTAATTTAGAAAGTTTATTTTGCCAAGGTTGAGGATGCACCTGTGACACAGCCTCAGGAGAGGTCCTGATCGCATGTGCCCAAGGTGATCAGACCACAGTTTGGTTTTATACATTTTAGGGAGACATGAAACATCAAACAACATATGTAAGATGAACATTGGTTCGGTCTGGAAAGGCAGGACAACTCGAAGCAGGGAGAGGGCTTCCAGGTCATAGGTAGATAAGAGACAAATTGTTGCATTCTTTTAAGTTTCTGATTAGTCTCTCCACAGGAGGCAATCAGATATGCATTTATCTCAGTGAGCAGAGGGGTGACTTTGAATAGAATGGGAGGCAGGTTTGCCCTAAGCAGTTCCCGGCTTGACTTTTCCCTTTAGCTTAGTGATTTGGGGGGCCCAAGATATTTTCCTTTCACACACCCAATCTAAATGTATATTTTCAACTAGAAATTCAGGCTCCCATAGGGCATAGTCTTACTCAGGTGGCAGAAAAACTGTAATTACTGCAAATGCCAGGTTTACCATATACACATTTCTAAATGGAGTTCTCTAGTTCTTGACATAAATAAAAAGGGTTGATTCACACTGAACTTCTCCACTTTAAAAAGAAGCAGAGTAGCAGAAGCACAAACCAGATTGCAGTGGGTTGGGGAGTGAACCACAGATTTATGGAAATAGGAGGGACTGCTCTTATGCTAGACAGGAGTTTTAAAATCAGTCTTTGGTTAGCAGCATTTTTAGTAACATTTTTATATCATATAGTAACATTTTCATACCTATACTATGAATTATAAATATAATTCATATTACAGAAAAAATAAAAGTCACTTTGAAGGCATCTTTTACAATAAGCAATTCATAGAAGGGAAAACTGAATACCACTTTCACATATGAAAAATGTTTGAACAGTGATGAGAGAAATAAACATCTAAACCACAGTGAATTACCATTTTATACCCATCCAATTGGCAAAAACAAATTTAAATTTGGAAAGCACCAACTTTGATGATAATATAGACCAACAAAAACCCTCAAACACTTGTAATGGAGAGACAACACAGCATTGTAACTGAAAGCACAGACTCTAGAGCCATTGTGTATTGTTTTAAGTTCTTGCTCTACTTCATAACTAGCTGTGTGACTTTGGGCAACTTACATAACATCTTGGTGCCATCTGTGAGACAGGAATGATAATAGATCCTACCTCGAGAGGACTAGTGTGAGTAATGACGAGTTACTATAACATGCTACATAAGTATTTGCTAGTATTATTATTATTGAAATAGAATAATGACTTTAGAGAGCAATTTGACTAGTGCTAATACAGTTGAAGCTGTGCATAGCAAACAACCCAGCAATTTTGCTTCTGCGTGCACACACCAAAGAAACACTTACAGGTGTACACAAGGCGGTATATGCAAGAATTTACATTGTAGCACTGTTTGTAATAGAGAAAACTGGAAATAGTCAAAATCTGCAGAAAAAACATTTTTTAAAATCTATGGTATATTCATATAATACTATATAGCAGTGAAAATAAATAAATTAGTGCAGTAGTTCTCAAACTTTACCATGCACTATAATCACCTGGAGAACTTGTTACAACACAAATTACTGGGGCCAACCTTCAGTTTTTGATTCAATAGGTCTGTAATGGGACTCAAGGGTTGGCATTTTCCAAACGATGTTGATGTTGCTGGTCCAGGACCGCCCTTTGAGAATCACCGAATTGGACCTTCATTGATCAACATGGACAAATCTTACAAACAGAATGTTGAGTGGAAAATGGAAGTTGTGAAAGAATACATATGCTTTGATACAATTTATTTAAAGTTTTAAAATGTGGAAAAGAAATCATTTTGCTGCATCTGTATATATATCACATATACACATGCAGTAAAAATTTCAAATAAGATCACAAAGCTAGTCAGTTACAGGTCTAAGATTTATACCTATGTGTATCCGTGAAATCGCCTTTGCAAACTGAAACCCCCTTTGCAAAAATTCTATCAGTGAGAAAATTATAGCAGTGGAGGAGATCTGATCTAGCCAAACCCCATCTTGCCTTTAGCTTTCAGCCTGTCCTTAATTATTCCTGGGCTTAAGCCAAGATAACTTTGGGAGACATTTAGTTTAATAGTTTAAATAATTATAGTCCTTCACCAAAACTCAACTGTCTTTGTAAAGCTAATGAGAAACCACCAGACTAGAGGGATAGATGAGCCTGAATTCTGTTAAGTGTAGACATAAGTGATTGCCAGCCATTATTCCAGAGGTCACAAGATATGCAATTTCCCCAATTACTCCTGCAGAAAACATCACTATTGTAGAATCTAGGATTGGCCTTTTGGGGTATATTTTTAAGTTTTTTGCATGTTTGACTACTGATGGCTCCACCTAGACCCACCAACTGTTCCTGTGGCTCCACCCAGCAACGACTCAGTAGGCAGGAGGACCATCTCCCATACCCCTGTGACTGCACCCCCAACCAGTCAGCAGCAAGCACCCATTCCCTAGCCATCCCTACCCCTTTCCCCAAACCACCCATTCCCTAGCCATCCCTACCCCTTTCCCCAAACCCTAGCCCCCAAATGTTCCAGGAGGCTGATTTGAGTAATAATATAACTGATTTGAGTAACAATAAAACTTCTTCCATTTTTCCACTCAATGTTGTGTAAAACTCTTTCTCTATTGCAATCCCTATACCTTGATAAATAATCTGTATCCGGGCAGCAGGCAAGAAGAATCCACTGGGCCACTACATCTGGATCTAAAGGCCATGCATTTTCCACTACAAGCTAATTAACAAGAGGTATCCTTTCCCCTCAGAAACAACTAGACAAACCCGTGTAGATTCTACATATAAGAACAGTTAAAGAAAATCTGGTTAATACTTAGCCAAGTATACTTATCAGGAAATCATCAACAGTCTTTCTCTGACATTCCTGAAATAGTAATCCCCACCTTACACTTGTATCACTTGTTTTCTAAATATTAATATACAGTAAAATTCAGGTGACTGTGTGCTATGGGAAAATCTGGAGGAAAAGATAACTTGAAAAATATACTTTTTTGGCTCTGCTTGCTACCGAAAAAAAATTTTTTTAAGAAAATATACTCTTCCCTCCCTAACATTAAAGTGAATCCACAGAAGATGTGTCTGGTGGTGAATACTAAGTAGAAAGGGCAAACTAACACAGCCTTAGAGCCTGGATAAAATCCTGGTGTCTTGAAAGTTCGACTGTGGGAAATCTGGAGAGTAAGGGCTATCTCTGATCTGTCTATGTAACTTCTGCACCTTGCACATAGTAGAGGCCTGACAGATACACGACAACCCATGTGTGCATGCAATAATCCAATCCACAATTAGGAACATTGTGCCAAAAGGAGACCCACCAACTAAAAAGAGATAAAAATTCTTAGCTTTCTGTGACTACCCTTTGACTACTGCCTTTGCTGACGAAAACAGAGAAGAAAAGAGGAGGCTTCAGTATTCAAACACTGCCAGTTCCGTAGTGAACTCTAAAAATGGTTACTCTTGGGATACAAAGAACCCCCACAAGGATAAACAGCTTTTGAGGTTACCCGAATGCCCCAGCAAAGGGCACTTCCGGAGCCGCACCGGAACCCCTTGGCGGAGTATGTGGCTTCCTGCGGGAACGATTTAAGAATAGGACTACTTCCTGCTTCTGGACATGGGCGGGTGAAGGGAAAGGAAATAGCTTTAAGAGCGGCATCCTGCCTGAGCTAGCAGCGGTGGAGGAGGAGGCAGAGAGGAGTGGAGGGCGGAGTAGACGGAGGAGGCTGCGGCAGAGAAGAAAGTGTCAGAGCCGGTAAGTGAGCCAGCCGCCTTAGAGCAGGGGACAGCGGACAGCGCCCCAGGGTTCGCAAATATGTGGTGCCAAGTTGCTGAGCTGCCCCATGGGGTCAGTCAGGGTTGTGCTTGGTCGGTCGCCTGTCTGTCGGCGCCGAGAAGAGACTGTTGGGGCGCTGGGGCCGGGCCTCGCGGAGCGCCAGAGTGCGCTCCCGCTGGCTGACAGCCTATCTCGGAAGCCAGAGGAGGCCCTGGGCTGTGTCCTGCTTGGTAGTGCTGGGGTTCCGCACCCTGGACAGCTTCCCCAGACAGTGTTTGGAATTCAGGGAAGGAAGAAAGTACTGTGCGCCCCCATTTAACCCTCGGGACCTGGCGAAATCCTGCTACGTGGGTAGTGAACATTGTTTCGGGAACTGAAGGAAATGCATGTAAAGAGTGTTAGTCTGGAGCCATACTTTCCCTGGCTTGTTCAAGCTCCCTGGGCTGTCGGAAGCGGAGTTGTTTGTAAAGGCAAATGCCGACGCCTCCTCCTCCTGTCACTTCGGGACAAGTTAACAACCTTCAGATTCGTTGTTAAAGCAGCGTGTTCTCTATGTGATCTATCAGGTTAGTACTGCTGTGGGTATCTGGTGATTGCTCTGTAAATATACTTGTTGGCGAGATCACAGTTAAGTATCTCCAAGCACTTTTTGAAGAGGAACAAGACTGACCTAACAGTCGGGACTATTTAGCATACTTTACCTCCCCTTTACTTTAATCGTTTTAGCATGCAGAGTAAGGATGGTAATCTGAAATGTACTAGGTTAAGTTATTGTGCATCTGCAAAAGGCCTGTGATATAGAATATGAAACTCTTGATAACTGACGAAATGAGTGAAATGATTAGATAAAGAGTGTTACTGTAAAGATCAGAAATAGCTTTTATTAAGTTCCTGCTTTTCTGTTGTCTTAGGTTCGGCTTTAGAGTGTGGTGAAGGGTACTTTTCATGGTGCATGGAAGGAAAGCCAATGCGCAGGTAGGCATTCAGGAAGAAAACCTTTGGTTTCACTGATTAAAATTCAGCATGTAATAATTAAAAATTTTAAAAAAGAGTTTCAATCTTACTAAATTCTGCTTGGAACTAATGAGTCTTGTTCTACAATAAATCAAAAGTAATATTAAGAATTAATCGCTTTTTAATAGAATAAAATACAGAAGTTAAATTTCTGAAAAGTGCCGTGGATTGTATGTAAACACTTAATTTTCCTTTTTCATGTTTTTTTTTTTAAGGTAAATAATCATTAAGTTCATTATGATACTATGTGGATTTATTATCTTCAATTCCCTATAAAATGTAGAGGATTCTGTTCCCATGTAAGAATCATAATTATTTACAATACACTGTACTGCATGCCTAATTATGGTTTTGGTTATTTCCTTGATGTTCAATAATACATGTGTTCTGTTAATTAAAATAGCTGCATTGCAGGGAAGATTGTATAACGACTAAAATAGGTATTAGACATAATAACTTAGTCCATAGAAAAATAGAACAATGTCTGGGAAAATACAATTAAATAGGCCCTCCCAACCCTAGAATTTAATAATGCTTTTTCTCATTCTGTTCTAACAAATGAAACTAGAACCTTTATTGATACAAAATCAGCCAAGTTCTATTTCTTTGGTTTTTACATTTGTTTTCTATTTATTGAACTCTATTTAATCATTTGTTATTTAACATCAACGGTAAACAACTTTTGCAGTTCTTTTAAGAGAAGAAACATTTTATAATGGGAATATGACTTATAACTCAGAACTTGGAGCAAGAACCAGAATGTATATCTTTTTCCAAATCTTTTATTGATTTATCAATTGACCTTGAGCTGTTCACCTTCTCTGTACCCCAGCTTTTTTTTTTTTTTTTTTTTTTTTTTTTTGAGACGGAGTCTTGCTCTGTCACCCAGGCTGGAGTGCAGTGGCCGGATCTCAGCTCACTGCAAGCTCCGCCTCCCGGGTTTACGCCGTTCTCCTGCCTCAGCCTCCCGAGTAGCTGGGACTACAGGCGCCCGCCACCTCGCCCGGCTAGTTTTTTTTTGTATTTTTTAGTAGAGACGGGGTTTCACCGTGTTAGCCGGGATCGTCTCTCGATCTCCTGGCCTCGTGATCCGCCCGTCTCGGCCTCCCAAAGTGCTGGGATTACAGGCTTGAGCCACCGCGCCCGGCCCCCAGCTTACTTCTTTAATGTATCTAATCAGGATATTGGGGATTAATGGATATTTGCAAATGCTTTAAATGTGGGAATGTTTTTGGTTTATCAGTAGTCTATATAAAATACTTACTGAATCACTCATGCCTGCTCCTTTTTTTCCAGATGAAAAGATGTTACCAAGGTGAAAAATACTATTATCTTATTTATATTTTATTCTGTGGCAGGAATAATATTTTACCACAATGTACATGAAAAAATTAACAACATATATCAAATGCTTCATCACTTCATTCTAACTTTATTGCAAAACCCACTGATTGTGTCTCATCTCCAGCTACCATAAAATGTCATGTCTTATGTAATTGCTAAAATAAGAGCTTATTATTTTTTAAAAGAATAGCAGAGCGTGGGAATGTTTTTGGTTTATCAGTAGTCTATATAAAATATTTGCTTAATCACTCATACCTGCTCCTTTTTTCTTGCTTTATTACATAATACTGTCAGCTATTCAAAATCATGTTGGATAATTCTAGTGCTGTTTAATTGTTAAGTTACAGCTCCTTCTTCATCACTGTCACTTGGCCAGAGCCTAGCCTACTCACATTGGTCTCTGGTCTTACTTCTACCTGCTTCCTACTTTCAATCATGGTCACACTTCCCTATCCTTTTCTTGTTGGGCTATCATTTTTGCTGATTTAACCCAGAAGGCAGTCTCTGTAATGCTGGGTTTATACTCAGCTGCTATTAAAGAAGCTTTGAGAAGTAACTTTTTATATTGAGACTGTTTGAATACATGTTCATTCTGCCTACTAGATTGCGAGCTCTTTTAGTCTCATGTCTTCCTATATTTGCATCACTAACACCTAATGATTACTGAGTAATTGTTTAAATAGGACTGAACAGTTTCTGCAGACTTTGCCCCTCCAAAAAACAAAAAAAAAATCTATGAACAAGAAAAGACTGAAAATTATTGTTAAAGGTGTTCTAATTTTTGATTATAAAGTTTTATGAAATCAATTGGCATTTTATTATTAAAGTTTTATTGCATCATTTATGTACCATCATTTGCATACACGGTGCAAAATTTAAAAGATACAATAGGATATTCAGTGAAAAGTTAACTCTCCCATTGCTGACCCCAGTTCCCAGTTCTTCTCTCCAGAGGCAACCACTGTAAGCAGTTTCTTATGCATTCTTTTAGAGGGATTGTAGTTCATACACAAATATATATAAGATGTCTTGGGGGGAGGGGGGAGGGATTGCATTGGGAGTTATACCTGATGTAAATGACGAGTTGATGGGTGCTGACAAGTTGATGGGTGCAGCACACCAACATGGCACAAGTATACATATGTAACAAACCTGCACGTTATGCACATGTACCCTAGAACTTAAAGTATAATAATAATAAAAAATAAAAAAAAAAGATGTCTTTTCATTTTTTTAATTTTTATTTTGTAGACACAGGGTTTTGCCATGTTGCCCAGGCTGGTCTCAAATTCCTGGGCTCAAGGAATCTGCCTGCCTATGCCTCCCAAAGTGTTGGGATTACAGGCGTGAGCCACCGCACCTGGCCAACATTAGTAGCTTTTAAAAAGAGAAGATGGCTGGGCACAGTGGCTCACGCCTATAATCCCAGCACTTTGGGAGGCTGAGGCAGGCAGATCCCTTGAGCCCAAAAGTTCAAGACCAGCCTGGGCAACATGACAAAACCCCATCTCTACAAAAAGGAAACAAAAAAAATTTAGCCAAGTGTTGTGGCAGATGCCTGAAGTTCTAGCTACTCAGGAGGCTGAGGTAAGAGGATCACTTGAGTCTGGGAGGCAGAGGCTGCAGTAAGCTGTGATCACACCATTGAACCCCAACCTGGGCAACAGAGCAAGACACTGTCTCAAAAAAAAAAAAAAAAAAAAAAAAAAAGACACAAATGTTGCAGGGCATAGTGGTTCATACTTGTAATCCCAGCTACATAGGAGGCTGAAGCAGGAGGATTGCTTGAGCCCAGGAGTTCGAGGCTGTGGTGATCATACCACTGCACTCCTGCCCGGGTAACAGAGAGAGACCCCATCTCTTAAATAAATAAATAAAAATAAGAAAATAAAATGCATTTGAAAAGACACTAATGTCAGCATATCATGCACATTCTTCTGTATCTTTATTCACTTGAAAAATTGTTTTGTAAATTGTAACAAATGCATATAGACTTACCTTATTCCTTTTAATAGTTATGTGGTATTCCATTGTCTATATGCACCTTTGTTAACCAGTCCCATTTGAGAGAGATTTATTTCAACCGTTTTGCTGTTACAACCAGTTCTGTCTGCAATGAATATCCTTGTAGGTGGTTTTTGCCCAAATGTGTAAGTATAGAATAAGTTCTGGCTGGGCGCAGTGGCTCATGTCTGTAATCGAAGCACTTTGGGAGGCCGAGGTGGGCGAATCACAAAGTCAAGAGATCAAGACCATCCTGGCCAACGTGATGAAACCCCTTCTCTACTGAAAATACAAAAATTAGCTGGGCATGGTGGCGTGTGCCTCTAGTCCCAGCTACAGTCCCAGTTGGGAGGCTGAGGCAGGAGAATCACTTGAACCCGGCAGGCGGAGGTTGCAGTGAGCCAAAATCACACCACTGCACTCCAGCCTGACGAAAGCATAAGCCTCCATCTCAAAAAAAAAAGAATAAGTCTTAGGTTTAGAATTGCCTAAAGAGTATGTACATTTTTTAATTTTGGTGGACATTGACAAATTTTTGCCCTTAGAGTTATACCAATCCATAGTCTTTACCAACAATGTGTTTGTTTCCCAAGGTATTATTTTTTAATCATTCATTTATTTAGAGATACCAAATATTTTGTAATGTAATTTTTCCAAGTTTTCTTGAATATATTAGTAGAAAACAGCCTGATTGTAGAAATTGGTTTATTCATATGTCAAACCTTTATATAATACCACTGTATACCTGTATATTGTGTGATACAGATCAAGTGATGAAAACAGATATCATGATACAATATTGGCCTGGTGCAGTGACTCATACCTGTAATCCCAGCACTTTGGGAGATGGAGGAGGCAGGAAGATCACTTGAGCCTAGGTGTTCGAGGCTGCAGTGAGCTATGATTGCACCACTGCACTCCAGCCCAGATGACAGGGCGAGACTTCATCTCTAAAATGTAATTAGTTAATTAACTAACAAACATTAACAGAATTTTAATAGAGATGTAAACTTAGAGGAGGGAACTGCTCTGTGGAGATGAGGAAGCATCACAGAAATGGCAATATTTGAGCTGGATCTTCTAGGAAGAATAAGAATTTACTTCTAAAGAAGGGAGTTAATTAAGGACACCATAAAAGGAAGGAACAACTTGTGCAAAAAAAAAAAAAAAAAGGAAAAGAGAGAGCACCAAGACCCAGAATTGTCTGACATGCATGGAACAGTGAGTATATGTGGAGTATAGGGTATTTTGGGGAAGAAGGGGAAGTAGAAAATATGGAAATTGAGGCTACAGCCATGGGAAAGAATTCAAACTTTAGGTATTTAAGAGCCAATGGACATTATTATATACATCGTTTGTTCTTTGAGCTGATTTCTAGGCACATGGGGGATGGATTGGAAAGAGAGAAGAAATTATGGCAAGGAAATGAATTTTAACTAGTTGTGGTAGTTCAGATCAAAGATGAGAACCTGAAGTAGATCTATGGCAGTGAGGGTTGAGAGAAGAGGATGGAATTGAGAGCTTGTATAATAGTAAAATCAAAAGGATTTGGTGAACATGGAGTGAGAAAAAGGTAGTGTTATAAATGACTCCAAACTTAGGAAACTAGGTGCTGCCATGATAAGATTAAAAAGAAAAATACAGGAAGAGGAACAGGTTTCAGCAAGCCAAGAATAGATTCTGTTTCATATACTTTTAATACTATTGTGTTTGGGAAACAGCCAGGTGGAGGTATCCAGCATGTGATTGGAATATGAGTCGGGGGCAGAAGAGAGATTTGGGCTAGAAATTTTTTTAAAATGTGAGTCATCAGTACCAAGAAGGTTCTTCAAGCTGTAGGCATAAGTGATGGTAGAAGAGAAAAGGAGAATGCTGAGGACAGAACTGTAGTGAGTACCAGGGGTGTTTACAGTGGGGCCTAGCAGGAAGACCCCATAAAGTCTCTAAAATGAGTAAGAAGCTTTACATGCTTCGGGTCTTATTTTATTTAACAGTATCTAGAGTTTTTATTGATAGTTTTTTACTCACATTGAAGGATAGCTGAGCTACTCCTTGAGTTTAATTTCAGAAGACAAAATTTCCAATCTCATATCTTTGAAATTTTCAATTTGTTCTAGTCAGTCTAAAGTGTATGCTTAAAAATAGTGGTAAAACATACACTTGCTTGATTTAACTATTCCCTAGTGTGGCATGCACTGTAGGTTAGCTTGCACATCTCTTCCTTTCTTCCACCTACTATAGACACTAGAAAATTAAATACTCTCCTTGATTTCTTAGTTGTCTCTGCATATGGGAAGGGCTGTGTGACACCGTGCTACCAATGAGATGTCAGCAGTAGTTGTTGAGGGGTATTCTAGGAAGGCTTTTGCTATCCTGATATAAAGGGAAACTAGCATGCTTGTATGAGGATTTACCCTTCCTGCTCCATCTTGGTCTCGATCACTGGACCAAGGCTCCCAAGGCTTATGCTCATTTTATCTAATAAGCAGTGATGAGATGCCTTGGGACTAAAACATTCACAACCAATTTTCAAATGAAGAGGTTAATAGCTTGGCTTTCTGGTGTGGAATCAGGTATGGAATAGAGTGCCTATTGGGACCCCTTCTAGTAAGCAGTACTGGCACTTTGAGGTATTTCTGTTTTGAGGGTTTATATACCCAAATCTCTAGCTCTCTCTATTCAAGTATATTTAGGACTATAAATGAGGGTCAGTGCAACTGAATCTTTTTTAAGGTCAAGTTGTTAATTTTCAAAGTAAAACAAAATTTTTGAAGTAGGAAAGGTGAAATGTTCATTTAGATAGTGTATTAGTCCATTTTGCATTGCAGTAAAGAAGTACCTGAGACTGGGTAATTTATTTAAAAAAAAAAAAAAGAGGTTAATCTTGGCTTATGGTTCTGCAAGCTATACAAGAAGCACCTGTCACACATGTCACCACACCTGGCTAATTTTTAAATTTTTTTGTAGAGATGGAATCTCATTTTATTGCCCAGGCTGGTCTCAAACTCCTAAGCTCAAACGATCCTCCTGCCTCAACCTCCCAAAGTGCTTGGATTACAGCTGTGAGCCACCATGCCCAGCTAGTTTTTACATTGTTAACAGGTTGAGAAAAAAAGACAAAAGATGAATGATATTTCCTAAAGTGAAAATTATATGGATGGACACCAATGGCTGGGGGCATGGTGGCCTACACCTGTGATCCCAGCACTTTGGGAGGCTGAGGCAGGAGGATCACTTGAGGCCAGGAGTTCTAGACCAGACTGGGAAACATAGAGAGACTTTGTCTCTAGAAAAAAATTAAAATTTAGCCAGGCGTGGTATTATGCACCTGAGGGCCTAACTACTCAGGAGGCTGAGTTGAGAGGATCGCTTCAACCAGGAGCTTGAGGCTGCAGTGAGCTATGAGCACACCACTGCACTTCATCGTCAGTGACAGAGCAACACCTTATTTCTAAAAAAACAAAAAGAAAAAAAGATTCTACTATACTAATGCAGTAATAAGAGCTTTTTTTTCTTTTTTTTTTTTTTTTGACATGGAGTTTTGCTTTTGTTGCCCAGGCTGGAGTAGTGCAGTGGCGCAATCTGGGTTCACTGCAACCTCTGCCTCCGGGTTCAAACGATTCTCTTGCCTCAGCCTCCCAGGTAGCTGGGATTACAGGCATGCGCCACCATGTCCAGCTAATTTTTGTATTTTTAGTACAGATGGGGCCTCACCAGGTTGGCCAGGCTGGTTCTTGAACTTCTGACCTCAGGTGATCCAGACACCTCTGCCTCCCAAAGTGCTGGGATTACAGGTGTGAGCCACCGCGCCTGGCACTATGGTACATTTAAAGGAAAAACGGAGATATTAGCTTAGTTTACCCACATTGTACTTAGGTGAAATAAAAAATTGTTCATATCTCAGTTCAACAGTAGCATCTTTATGTACATAACTAAGGTTGTGACAATAACACTTTACTTTCAGCATTCAGTGTCAGTATTCCAGGAATTTTTGAGTTGGTCTTTTGTCTTTGTTACTTTTTTTAAAAAGAAGCTTGATTTTACCACTGTTAATCATGTGATTCTTTCAGCAGCTCTTATGTACAAGGCACCATTTTAGCTCTGTGGTTAAAAGCATTCTTGATTGTTTATGTGGATGATAAAAATTATTCTTTAACGGCTCAGCTTTATGTTTTAGTCTTTAAAATTGCCAAGCACAAACAGTGATGTTTTTACCAAATGTATAAGTATTTTGGAAAAATTGCTTCTTGTTGAAGAAAAGAAGAACCATGTTTTTTGTTTTCGTGTTATATCTTTGCAATGCACAAGCAATTTCTTCTTCCTAGAACGTCCTTATGGATTTTTCTGTCCTTCTCAGGAGACTCCTTTTACACCTTTGTGTTTTATTATACTGTAGTTCCTGTTAGTGCTACAGCTTTGGAAGTAGAAGACCGATAGGGATGCTGTCCTTTGCAGGCTAGATATTAGACTCTCTCAGTAGTGGTAGATGACTAGTATCTGAGAGAGACTCACATGAGGCTGACCTAGAACTCAGTGATCAGAATGCTTGAGTCATCCCCCTTTTAAGTAGCATGGTACTTTTGGAAGAATTTTCCATCAGAGGACTGCTTAATAAGAATCAGAAACAGAAATATACCGATCTGGAGCATGGATGTGAGACACTTCCCTTAAGCTCTGGGAAAACCCACTGTGATATTCCTACTTCACAACAAAACACACACCCTTGTGGTAACCTGATAGATGACACCTGTCAGATCCGGAATCTTTCTGAATGATGTTAAACAAATGCTTCATAGATTTTGCCTTTCTGAATAACTTTTAAGCTTTATTTAGGTATAATTGATATACAAAAAATTGTACATATTTTATGTATGCATTTTGATGAGTTTGGGCATATGTGTACACCCATGATATCATCACAATCGAGGTCCTAAACATATGTATCACCTCCAAAAATTCTTTTATATATATATAAACATATACATACATTATCTATATGTTTTTGGGTTTTTCTGGTTTTTTTTTTTCTAGAGATGGGGCCTCACTATGTTGCCCAGGCATGTCTCAAACTCCTGGGTTTAAGGGATCCCCCCACCTCAACCTCCCAAAGTGCTGGGATTACAGGCATGATCCACTAGGCTCAGCCTAGCTCCAAAAATTGTTACGTTTGAACCACATCTTTTGTCCTGGTTGCCCTCTTACTGGTTATTCATGTATCTCCTCCTCTAGAGATTGCTTCTTTATATTACTTTGAATTTCCCACAGTCTATAGCAGAATGCTTTGTACATTAAAAGCAATTAGTATTTGTTAAAAGAATAGTTATTTTAATTAAGAGTCATAGATTGTCTTTTCTCTGCCATGCTTATGTAATGTGATAAAAAAAATCCAAATATCTTATTTCTAATTATTTGTCAGTAATTTGTGACTTTTACCTAGTAATTTCACACCTGAATTTCCACATATGAAATATGAATATAAGATACAAATTTTCAAGCCAGGCACGGTGACTCACACCCGTAGTCCCAGCTACTTGGGGGGCTGAGGTGGGAGGATCACTTGAGCCTGGGAGGTCGAGGCAGCAGTGAGCCATGATCAAACCACTGTATTCCAGCCTGGGTGATAAAGCAAGACCCTGTTGCAAAGAAAAGATACAAATTTGTATCTTATGTATTATCTGGAATGACTTTAAAGATAATAAAAGTATTTTAAGTATTTTATCAATACTTAAAAGTAATTCTGAAAATTTCTTATACCATCCAGTTAATTTTAGTTAGAAAAGGGATGATGTAAGTTCACTTTGTTATGCTTATTCCCTTAAATATGAAATGCATTTTATAGGCTTCTTTTACCAAATTATTTGACTCTTCTTGATATTTCACTGATGAAATTTTTCATGATGACCGAATCTAAAAAAAAAAAGTCTGTATTTGGTGTAGTTTCTTGGGCTTTTAAAAACAGTTGTACAGAAATTTGGGTAATCCATAAGAAAAAACAAAACAAAACCTTATTTTGAATTGCTAAATCATCCTAGAAACTCTTCCCTCTCCTCACCTCCCAGTACTCACATGAATTACAGTTATTAAATATTCACAGTACCTCAGGAGATGCGTGGTTTACCCTAAAGCATCCAGAGACTGAGAGCTTCATGATTTTGAGTAAGTCACGTAACCAAACTAGTTTCTTCATCTGTAAAAGGAGGGCATTATGCTACATGATCCGATGATCCATTCCATTCCATATCTAGATCTCCACACAAGCAAGAAGGGGCAGTTTTCATATTTGAAGACTTGTGAAGAACACCAACTTGTAAGATTTATAGACACATACATATATACTCTGATCCTGTAAGGCAGTGTTCATCAAATTTGAGCAATTTACAGATACTCCACCACCTTTTTGTCCAGAACCCATTTTAAAGGAAAATAATTATTGCAGCTTCTTTTTTTTTTTTTTTTTTTTGAGACGGAGTCTCGCTCTGTCGCCCAGGCTGGAGTGCAGTGGCCGGATCTCAGCTCACTGCAAGCTCCGCCTCCCGGGTTTACGCCATTCTCCTGCCTCAGCCTCCCGAGTAGCTGGGACTACAGGCGCCCGCCACCTCGCCCGGCTAGTATTTTTGTATTTTTAGTAGAGACGGGGTTTCACCATGTTAGCCAGGATGGTCTCGATCTCCTGACCTTGTGATCCGCCCGTCTCGGCCTCCCAAAGTGCTGGGATCACAGGCTTGAGCCACCGCGCCCGGCCTAATTATTGCAGCTTCTAAAAAATACGTCCTTTAACACAAGTTTAGACAACACATACCTAAATGTACAGGAAATGCCCAACTTATAGACTTCTACAGTTTATGTATACTAGCTCGAGCCATCATGCTTCTCTAAAGCTTTTGTTTAAAAACCAAAAACGGCCACGCGCAGTGGCTCATGCCTGTAATCCTAGCACTTTGGGAGGCTGAGGCAGGTGGATCACGAAGTCAGGAGATCGAGACCATCCTGGCTAACACGGTGAAACCCCCGTATCTACTAAAAATACAAAAAATTAGCCAGGCATGGTGGCACGCACCTGTAGTCCCAGCTACTTGGGAGGCTGAGGTGGGAGAATCGCTTGAACCCGGGAGGCGGAAGTTGCAATGAGCCGAGATTGTGCCACTGCACTCCAGCCTTCGCGACAGAGCCAGACTCTGTCTCAAAAAAAAAAAAAAAAAAAAAAAAAAAACCAACCCAGCATGGTGGCATGTGCCTTTAATCCCAGCTACTCAGGAGGATTGCTTGAGCCTAGGAGTTCAAGACCAGCATGGGCAACATAGTGAGACCCTCATCTCAAAATTTTTTTTTAAATTAATAAATATAAAAACCCAGCAACAACAAATTGTAGAATAATCTGAAAAAGAGAGAGATTCTTTTCCTTCTCCCTTCTTGTACCTATTGTTCCTTGCGTCTTGGGACTTCAAGACTCAGGGCAGTGGCATTTAAACTTTTTTGATATAACCTGCAGTTTACAAAGGGAACCAGTGATGCATATCTATACGAATTTGTGTGTGTACATACACGCAATTGAACGTACTTAATGAAATGTATGCTGTTACTTTCTATTTCATTTTTTAATGCTTCTTATGATGCACTGAATTTTACAACTAAACCTAGTCCCCATTTACAGCACTCTTACCATAGAAAAATACAAACCTCCAAATAAATAAACTTTTAGAATCAACTTTTAAATACTACTTACTTATAAATTGAAGAATGTCTGTTTATGAACTTATTCATTTATTTTATAATCATACCGAAACCTCAGTGATTCAGACCAATTTGACAGCAGTTTGACATATGTAGTACTTTTAATTGAGGCTTATCATATTTAATATCTCTAATAGGAAATTAGACCCAAATTAGTCTAACAAAATCGACCTGGAGGCTCTTTGGAGTCCTGCTAAATCATCATTTAGCTTGCCATTTTCTTTACTATTTTAATCTCAATAAACTTGCAAAGATTCTATGTAAAGATAAATTTCAATCCAGACTTTTTTTTTTTTTTGAGACAGGGTCTCTCTCTGTCACCCAGACTGGAGTGCGGTGATGCAATCTCGGCTTACTGCAGCCTGTGCCTCCAGGGTTCAAGTGATTCTTGTGCTTCAGCCACCCAAGCAGCTGGGATTACAGGCATGTGCCACCACACATGGCTAATTTTTCTGTAATTTTAGTAGAGACAGGGTTTTGCCACATTCACCAGGCTGGTTTCAAACTCCTGGCCTCAAGTGATCAGCTTACCTTGGTCTCCCAGGGGTTACAGACATGAGCCACCACACCTGGCCGTCAATCCAAACTTTTTAGATTGTCTTTAATTCAAAATTGAACTATTAATTGAAGCATGTTAACTTGGGCTTAATTTTTAAAATGGATAAGCATAACCACCTTATCTAAAAGTTTTATTACCATAGTAGCTGGAATTTAAATGGTTTATGTAGACCAGGCATGTTGGCTTATGGGAGGTGGAGGCAACAGGATCACTTGAGCCCAGGAGTTTGAGACCAATCTGGGCAACACAGTGAGACATCATCTCTACAAAAAAATTAAAAAAAAAAAAAAAATCACCAAGCTAATTACGTTTCCTTATCGCTTGAATTACAAACATTTAAGGGGAGAAAAGAGTTTATAATAATACTGCCATCTTCTTTCTCTCCCCCATCATTCCTATAGGTGTACCAACATTCGACCAGGAGAGACTGGAATGGATGTAACAAGCCGCTGCACCCTTGGAGACCCCAACAAACTACCAGAAGGGGTTCCCCAACCTGCCCGCATGCCCTATATCTCAGACAAGCACCCTCGACAAACCTTGGAAGTGATTAACCTTCTGAGAAAGCACCGGGAGCTATGTGATGTGGTGCTAGTTGTGGGCGCCAAGAAGATATATGCCCATCGAGTCATTTTGTCAGCCTGTAGTCCCTACTTCCGAGCTATGTTTACAGGAGAATTGGCAGAGAGCCGTCAGACAGAAGTAGTGATCCGCGACATCGATGAGAGGGCTATGGAATTACTGATTGACTTTGCATATACCTCCCAGATAACAGTAGAAGAGGGCAATGTTCAGACTCTTCTGCCAGCTGCTTGCCTCCTCCAGCTGGCAGAAATACAGGAAGCCTGCTGTGAATTCTTAAAGAGACAATTAGATCCTTCTAACTGCCTGGGCATTCGGGCTTTTGCTGACACACATTCATGTCGTGAGTTGCTAAGGATAGCAGACAAGTTCACCCAACATAACTTTCAAGAGGTGAGTTGCACTTGGTGTTCCAATGCACTTATGATCTATTTGTCAGAGAGCAATACAGGTTCACATTCTGTTAAATTGCCTGGGTATTTCCTGCTGATTCTAACTTATAATAGCAAAGAAGTAAGTTATTATAAATCCTAAACCTAGCTTTTATTTTAGAGGCCAATTTTGTGTTCTACCAGCAAAAGTTAAGATTTAGGGATTGATTCTCCGTAACTGTATTCATAAAAGTATAAGCAAAAAAAAAGAAAGGAAAAAAAAGAAGATTTTAAAAAAAAGATTATAAGCCAAAATAGAGTTTAATTCCTAAGAGGATCTATGCCTGATAGGATACCTGGTATCATCATTTATATAAGATATTTCCTTCCTGATTATGTGGATTATTCAGAATAAATTATAGATTATAGCTTATTTGGTAAACTAATAATCTGAAAAGATGAGTTTAGATGTTATCAAAAGACTTTTCATTAAACCTGCTATCTTTCCCTTATTTATTTAACAAATAATTGTAAGGCTACTATGTTTCAGCCACTGTGCTTGGGAACATAGGCTACAATAGTGAACTAGAAATCTAGAGTCTCTGTATTCGTGGAGTTTATAATCTAGCAGGGAAGGTAATCATTAAACACTTAATTATACAAATAATTAACTACAGTTAATGGGTGTTACAAAGCAGCAGCCCTAGATGATTTAAGAGTGTATTACAGAGAAATTTAACTTTGGTTCTGGAACAACTTGTGCAAAATCCTGAGACGTTAAAAAGCATCACTAGTTTGAAGACCTAAAAAAAAAACCAGTGAGACCCAGAGACCAAGGGGGTTAGAGGATGTTACATAGTGATTACACAGAAAGAAGAGGGCTAAATAACACTGAGGTTGATAGACTACATTAAGAATTTGAGATTGGCCTGGCACAATGGCACATGCCTGTAATCCCAGCACTTTGGGAGGCTGAGGCGGGCAGATTGCATGAGCTCAGGAGTTCAAGACTAGCCTGGACAACATGGCGAAACCCTATCTCTACAAAAAATACAAAAATTAGTCGGGCATGGTGGCGTGCGCCCCTAGTCCCAGCTACTTAGGAGGCTGGGGTGGGAGGATGGCTTAAGCCCAGGAGGTAGAGGTTGCAGTGAGCCAAGATCGTGCCACTGCACTCCAGCCTGGGTGAGAGAGCCAGACGCTATCTCAAAAAAAAAATAAAAAAAAGAATTTGAGATTGATCCTAAGAGTGCTAGAAAACCATTAAAGGGTTTTAATCAAAGGAAAAACATTGTCTGTTTTACAACTTTTTAAAAAATCATATTTTTATTTATTTTGCAGTAAACTGATCAGCTCAGGACCATACTTTTTTTTCCCCCAATCATTTTTTGGAGAACAGGTGGTGTTTGATTATATGAATAAGTTCTTCAGTGGTGATTTCTGAGATTTTGGTGCACCCACCACCGGAGCAGTGTACACTATACCCAGTGTGTAGTCTTTTATCCCTCACACACCTCCCATGCTTCCCCCTGAATCCCCAAAGTCCATTGTGTCATTCTTATGACTTTGCATCCTCATAGCTTAGCTCCCTCTTATAAGGGAGAACATAGGATTTTTAGTTTTCCATTCCTGAGTTACATCACTTAGAATAAAGGTCTCCAGCCAACTCCATCCAGATTGCTGCAAATGCCATTATATCTTTGTTTTTTTTTTCTTTTCTTTTTTTTTTTTTTTTTTTGAGACAGAATCTCACTGTTGCCCAGGATGGAGTGCAGCAGGGCTCAGTCTCAGCTCCCTGCAACTTCTGCCTCCTGGGTTCAAGTGATTCTCCTGCCTCAGCCTCCCAAGTAGCTGGGACTATACGTACACGCCACCATGTCCAGCTAATTTTTGTATTTTTATTAGAGATGGAGTTTCACCATGTTGGCCAAGCTGGTCTCAAATTCCTGGCCTCAAATGATCTGCTTGCCTCAGCCTCCCAAAGTACTGGGATTACAGGTGTGAGTCACCGTTCCTTTTTATGGCTGAGTAGTATTCTGTGGTATATGTACATACCACATTTTCTTTATCTACTCATTGATTGATGGGCATTTGGGCTGGTTCCATATTTTTGCAGTTGCGAATTGTGCTGCTATAAACATGCGTATACAAGTGTCTTTTTCATATAATGACTTCTTTTCCTCTGGGCAGGTAACCAGTAGTGGGATTGCTGGATGAAATGGTAGATATACTTTTAGTTCTTTAAGGAATCTCCATACTGTTTTCCATAGTGGTTGTACTAGTTCACATTCCAAACAGCAATGTAAAAGTGTTCCCTTTTCACCACATCCATGCCAACATCTTTTTTTTTTTTTTTAATTTTGAGACAGAGTCTCACTGCGTTGCCCAGGCTGGAGTGCAGTGGCATGATCTCGGCTCACTGCAACTTCCGCCTCCCAGGTTCAAGCGATTCTCCCACTTCAGCCTCCTGAGTAGCTGGGATTACAGGCATTTGCCACCACACCAAGCTAATTTTCCTATTTTTAGTAGAGATGGGGTTTCAAAATGTTGGCCAGGCTGGTCTCAAACTCCTGACCTCAGGTGATCCACCCACCTTGGCCTCCCAAAGTGCTGGGATTACAGGCGTGAGCCACCGTACCTGGCCTATTTTTTAATTTTTTAAATTATGGCCATTCTTGCAGGAGTAAAGTGGTATCACATTGTGGCTTTGATTTGCTGATCATTAGTGATGTTGAGCAGTTTTTCGTACGTTTGTTGGCCATTTGTATATCTTCTTTTGAGAATTGTCTATTGGTCTTTAGCCCACTTTTTGATGGAATTGTTTTTTTTTCTTGGTGATTTGTTTGAATTCCTTGTAGATTCTGTATATTAGCCTGTTGTTGGATCCGTAGTTTGCAAACATTCTCTCCCACTCCGTGGGTTATCTGTTTACTCTGCTGATTATTTCTTTTGCTGTGCAGAAGCTTTTTAGTTTAAGTTCCATCTATTTATCTTTGTTTTTGTTGCATTTGCTTTTGGTTCTTGATCATGAACTCATTGCCTACACCAATGTCTAGAAGGGTTTTTTCCAATGTTGTCTTCTAGAATTTTTATGGTTTCATGTCTTAGATTTAAGTCTTTGATCCATCTTGAGTTGATTTATGTATAAGGTGAGAGATGAAGATTCAGTTTCATTCTTCTACACGTGGCTTCCCAATTATCCCAGCACCATTTGCTGAATAGGATGTCCTTTCCCCACATTATGTTTTTGTTTGCTTTGTCAAAGATCAGTTGGCTTTAACTATTTGGCTTTATTTCTGGGTCCTCTATTCTTTCCATTGGTCTGTGTACCTATTTTTATACCAGTACCATGCTGTTTTAGTGACTATAGCCTTGTAAAATAGTTTGAAGTCAAGTTATGTGATGCCTCCAGATTTGCTTAGCCTTCCTTTGGGTATGTGGGCTCATTTTTGGTTCCATATGAATTTTAGGATTGTTTTTTCTATTTCTGTGAAGAATGATGGTGGTATTTTGATGGGAATTGCATTGAATTTATAGATTCTCTTGGCAGTATAGTCATTTTCACAATATTGATTCTACCCATTCGTGAGCATGCGATGTGTTTCCATTTGTTTGTGTCACCTATGATTTCTTTCAGCAGTGTTTTTGTAGAGACTTTCACTTCTGTAGTGAGATATATTCCTCAGTATTTTATCTTTTTTTTTTTTTTTTTTTTTTGCAGTTACTATAAAAGGGGTTGGGTTCTTGATTTGATTCTCAGCTTGGTCGCTCTTCATGTATAGCAGTGCTACTGGTTTGTGTACATTAATTTTGTACCCTGAAACTTTACTGAATTCATTTACCAGTTATAGGAGCTTTTTGGATGAGTCTTTAGGGTTTTCTAGGTATACAATCATATCGTCGGCAAACAGCGACAGTTTGACTTTCTCTTTAATGACCTGGATGCCCTTTATTTCATTTGTTTGTTTGTTCTAAGAGATGGGGTCTTGCTCTGTCCCCCAGGCTGGAGTGTTTTGGTGCAAACACAGCTCACTACAGCTTTGACCTCCTAGGCACAAGCGATCCTCCCGCCTCAGCCCCCTACATAGTTGGGACTACAGGTGAACACCATCATGCCCGGCTAATTTTTGTATTTTTTTGTAGAGACAGGGTTTTGCCATGTTGCCCAGGCTGCTCCCAAACTCCTGAGCTCAGGCAATCCACCTGCTTCGGCGTCCCAAAGTGTTGGGAGTACAGGCGTGAGCTGCTGCACCCGGTCCTGGATGCCCTTTATTTCTTTCTCTTGTGTGATTGCTTTGGCTAGGACTTAAAGTACTATGTTGAATAGAAGTGGTGAAAGTGTGCATCTTTGTTTTGTTCCAGTTCTCAGGGGGATGCTTTCAACTTTTCCTGTTCAGTATAATATTGGCTGCAGGTTTGTCATAGATGGTTTTTATTACCTTAAGGTATATCCCTTCTATGCCGATTTTCCTGAGGGTTTTAATCATAAATGATGCTAGATTTTGTCAAATGCTTTTTCTGTATCTATTGAGATGATCATATGATTTTTGTTTTTAATTCTGTTTATGTGGTATATCACAGTTATTGACCTGCATATGTTAAACTATCCCTTCATCCCTGGTATGAAACCCACTTGATGATGGTGGATTATCTTTTTGATATGCTGTTGGATTCAGTTAGCTATTATTTTGTTGAGGATTTTTGCATCTATGTTCATCAGGGTTATTGGTCTGTAGTTTTCTTTGTTATGTTCTTTCCTGGTTTCGGTATTAGGGTGATACTGGCTTCATAGAATGATTTAGGGAGGATTCCCTCTTTCTCTGTCTTTTGGAATAGTGTACGTAGGATTGGTACCAATTCTTTTTTTTTTTGGAGACAGAGTCTCGCTCTGTCGCCCAGGCTGGAGTACAGTAGCACGATCTCAGCTCACTGCAACCTCCGCCTCCTGGGTTCAAGCGATTCTCCTGCCTTAGTCTCCTGAGTATCCGGAACTACAGGCACCCACCACCACACCCAGCTAATTTTTTGTATTTTAGTGGAGACAGGGTTTCACCATTTTGCCCAGACTGGTCTCAAACTCCTGAGCTCAGGCAATCCGCCACCTCAGCCTCCCAAAGTGCTGGGATTACAGGCATGAACCATCGCGCCTGGCCCAATTCTTCTTTAAATGTCTGAGAGAATTCAACTGTGAATCCATCTGGTCCTGGACTTTTTTTGTTGGCAATTTTTTAAATTGTCATTTCAATCTCACTGTTGTTATTGCTCTGTTCAGGGTTTCTGTTTCTTCCTGGTTTAATTTAGGAGGGTTGTATATTTTCAGGAACTTATTAATCTCCTCTAGGTTTTCTAGTTTGTGCACATATCGGTTGTAATGTCTCCCTTTTTTTCTCTATCTTTTTGATATGGGGTTTCACACTTGTCGCCCAGGCTGGAGTGCAGTGGCACAGTCTCGGCTCACAGCAACCTCCACCTCCCGGGTTCAAACAATTCTTCTGCCTCAGCCTCCCGAGTAGCTGGGATTACAGGCACCTGCCACCACGCCCAGCTAATTTTTTTATTTTTAGTAGAGACAGGGTTTCGCCATGTTGGGCAGGCTGGTCTCGAACTCCTGACCTCAGGTGATCTGCCCACCTTGGCCTCCCGAAGTGTTAGGATTACAGGTGTGAGCCACCGCGCCAGGCCCCATCTTGTTTCTAATTGAGCTTATTTGGATCTTCTCTCTTTTCTTGGTTAATCTTGATAATGGTCTATGCATTTTGTATATCTTTTCAAAGAACCGGCTCTTTCATTTCTCTTTTGTACTGTTTTTTCTGTTTCAATTTCATTTAGTTCTGCTTTGATCTTTATCATTTCTTTTCTTCTGCTGGGTTTGAGTTTGTTCTTGTTTATCTAGTTCCTTGAGGTTTGACCTTAGATTGTCTATTTGTACTCTCTCAGAATTTTGATGTAGGCATTTAATGCTGTGAACTTTCCTCTTAGCACCACTTTTGCTGTATCCCACAGGTTTTGATAAGTTGTATCACTATTATTGTCAGTTTACAGAATTTTTAAATTTTCATCTTGATTTCATTGTTGACCCACAGATCAATCAGGAGCAGATTATGTAATTTCCATGTATTTACATGGTTTTGAGATTCCTTCTGGAGTTGATTTCTCCCTGCTGAGAAGGCAGGCAGGGCTTTCAGGCCTTGCCCCTCCCTGCCTGCCATGGCTTCAGCTTCCATGTTGTATCTGCACTTCTCGTTTGCTCCCCCACCCCGGATTCTGCCCAGGAAAATTTGCACTCAGTCAAAATTATGACACAGTTTACCTGGAAGTCTCCTTCTTTCTGTGGCCCTTCCCCAGTTCCACTGGCTGTTCTCCCCAAGGACCCTTGTGAGATAAAGTCGGAAATGGCTTCCCTGGGGACCAGGACTGCCTACAGGGCTCTTCCTACTGCTGCTTTTACTTTCATATGTCACTAAATTCATTTCAGTTCTAGGCAAGATTAAATCCTTCTCCCATAATCTGAATTTTCAGGTTCTCCAGTGAGGATGTGTGTTCGGAGGTGGGCTTTGCCCCTCTCATACTTTGGGCACTCACAGTTTTTTGGCTCAGATTTTGCAGCTGCAAGCCACTTCTGTCAAAGGATCTGTGAATTCTTTTCAGTTTTCCTGGTGTGTTCCTCTGGTGGTTCTTGGAGTAAAAGTTCACAATGTGAATCTCCACACACTGTTCTGTCTGTCCAATTGGAACGTGCAAGTTAGTCCTGCCTCCTATCTGCCGTTTTTTACATATTTTCTATTTTGTGCTTTAATACCACCCTCTGTCCACCAGGATAACCTCCAACGGATCAAACATTTAAACACACAAAATAAAACCATGAAAATATTACAAGATGACATGGAGCAATTTCTTTACAATCTTGAAGTGAAAAAGGTCTTTCTAATTGACTAACCCAGAAAAGACAGAAGAGGAAATTGATAGATTTGACTACATAAAATTCAAAATTTTCTTCATGGTAAAACAAAGCAAAACAACAATTACAAGACGAAAGTCAAAGGCAAGCTGGGGAAAAATATTTGTAAATCGTCCTTTCTGGTGGTGGTGACCTTCCCATGAGAACGTGCCTCTTACAAAGGATCTCCTTCATCCCTCTCTGGAAGAGGAGAAGAGGAAACACAAGAAGAAACGCCGGGTGCAGAGCCCCAGTTCCTACTTCATGGATGTGAAATGCCCAGGATGCTATAAAATCACCATGGTCTTTAGCGGATGTTCCTTCATATGAAAGCAGCACTAAAAGCACTCTGAACCACGATGAGTGGGAAACCATCTCAATAAACACATGTTGGATTAAACAACAATTGTAACTTGTATCATGGACGACGTTAATCTCCTTATGTCAAGAGCTCCTGTTGGTCGATAACACAAACTGATGACCTAACAGAAAAATGGGCCATAAACAGAAAAGAAATTGAGAGTCCCCTTAAACATATGAAATCTGCTTGTTTAAAATAACTAAAACACAAAACTACATGAAAGTAACATTTTTTTTCTATCAGATTACAAATATCCAGAAGTTTTATGCACCCTGTTGGCAAGGCTGTGGGGAAATAAGATCATTGCTAGTGTGAGTATAAGTTAGTACAACCCTTTTGAGAGGAACTACAGTGGTATCTGTCAAAGTTACATACTTTTTACACACACTATTTTGACTCAGCTTCCTACTTCTGGAAATTTGTACTACAGGTGTACTGGAGAATGGAACAGTTTGCCACCATAAACAAGGTCAACAAATCAATACCAATGAGAGATCACCTGAGAGGGGAGAGAGAAGAAAAAAAGCCCTAAAATGTTTCCAATATTGAGGGATAAGTGACTGGCAGTGGTAACAGGGAATATTTAGAGAGGATAGAAGAAAAGAGCAAGCATGGGTTGTGAGATGCAAAGGAAGGGATTATTTTAAGAAGGATATATACGTGTATATATATGCATATATATACGTATATACACACATATATACACATGTATATGTACACACATGTATATATACACACATATCTCAGCATATATATATGCTGAAATAAAAGTTATTAATAGTATTAGGTCCATTGGCCTTAAGAAACATTAAAACATTACAAACATTTTGGTACTACAGAAGAATGTAAGCAGGATACAATTCAGACACCATAAAAAGATTAATTTGATTGCATAAAAGTTAAAATTTTTTGTTCTTTCCAACATAAAAAGCATCATGAACTAAAAAATTGATGTCAAACTCAGAAAATCTATTTGGAACATACACGACAGAAAAATGCTAATTCCCATGAGCTTATCCAAGTTTAATCAGAAAAAAAAAACCATGAAAAACACAGTGGAAAAATAAGCAAAGGGTATATAATAAGGAATGTGTAAAATACATAATGTGTAAAATACATAATAAGGAATGTGTAATGTACTCCTTGTGTGGATGTACCACTGTTTGTTCAATCAGTCTCCACTGTTTGAGCATTTAGGCAGCTTTAAATATTTTGCCATCACAAATAATGCTGCAATGAATAACATTTTGTATGAATATATCAATATTGTTGGAAGTTTATCTTTAGAATAAATTCCTAGAAATAGGATTGCAGGGCCTAACTTTAACTTCATTTAAGTATCACCAATTTCCCTTCCATAGGGATTGAATCATTCTAACCAGTAGTATATGAGGCTAACTGTCCACAGCCTCACCAACAGATTGTATTGCCAGCCTTTGGAATTTTTGCTAATTTAACAGATGAGAAGGGAATTTCAGTATCATTTTAATTTATACTTCTCTTAAAATAAGTTGAACATCTTTTCTATTTTTAAGCACCATATGTATAATTCTTGTGAATTGTGTTTTAATCTATTTTGCCCATTTTGCTATTAGATTTTTGTTTTTTCTTCAATTTTTTAAAGTTTTCCATATATTAACAGTGATAGCCTTTTATCCATGATACATGTCACAAATATTTTTTCCAGTTTGCATTTGTCTTTCAAGTTTGCTTATTGTATTTTTGATCATGCAAAACTTTTTGGTTTTTTTAATGTCAAATGTATCAGTCTTTTCTTTTATTGTATCTAGATTTTGAGGCAGAGTTTGAAAGGTGTCCCCAAACCCAGGTTACAGAGAAATTTACAAATATTTTTTCTAGTATGTAAATGGTCTTAGTTCATCTTTGTGTATGGTGTGAAATATGGACCTAAGTTTATCTTTTTCTGAATGGCCATCTAGTCTAAATACCGTTTATTTAAAAGCCTTTCTTTGCCCCAGTGATTTCAGATAGCATCCTTATTAAACACTAAATTTCTGTATGTAATTGGTTTTCGACCCTCTGTTCTAGGCCATATACCAGTATGATACTGTTTTCTATTTATTATGGCTTAATTACTGAAGTTTTATAATGAATTTTAATATGTATGCGGTAGGGCTAGTAACCCCCTCCCCACCATGTAACTCTTGTTTTTCAGTGTTTTCCAAGCTTTCTTGCTATTTATTTTTCCAGATGAACTTTAGTGTCGCCTTATCTAGTTCCAATAAAATAATTTATTGGTATATTTATTGGGATCATATTAATTTATAAGTAAACTTAAGAACAGTCATTTTATGATGTCGAGTTGTCCTATCAAATAACAAGATTTTATTTCTTCAATTGTATTTTTGTATCTCTTGGGAATGTTTTATAGTTTTATTCATCTAAGTTTTATACATTTCTTTTTTCTTTTCTTTTTTTTCTTTTTTTTTTTTTTTTAAGAAAGAGTCTGGCTGTGTCACCCAGTGGGGAGTGCAGTGACACAACCTCCACTCACCACAACCTCCGTTCAAGCAATTCTCCCACCTCAGCTTCCCGAGAAGCTGAGGTTACAGGCATGCACCACCATGCCTGGCTAATTTTTGCATTTTTAGTAGAGACAGGGTTTCACCATGTTGACCAGCCTGGTCTCGAATGCCTGACCTCAAATGATCTGCCCTCCTTGGCCTCCCAAAGCACTGGGATTACAGGTGTGAGCCACCCCACCCAGCCTACATTTCCTTTAAAGTTTACTTCTTAGTATTTTTTGTTGCTATCAAAAATAGGTTTTTCGCCTCATTATATCTTCTAACTGGTGATCATTAATGTGTATGAAAGCTGCCTCACTGAATTTTTTTATTCTTTGAGTTACTTTTACCATTGATTCTTTAGAGATTTTTTGGAATCCTATTATATCACTTGCATATTAGTAGTTTTATTTCTTCCTTTCCAATTGTTAATGCTTCTAATTGTTTTCTTTTGTCTAGTTGCTTGATAACTCTAGTAAAATGTTAAATAGTAATGGAAATATTGTACATACTTCCTTTGTTGCTGACATTAGTAGGAATGCCTCTGGTGTTTTCCCATTAAGTACTATATTGGCTTTAGGATTGAGGTGTAGATATTTTATCATGTTTAGAAAGTATTCGCTTGAACCCAGGAGCTGGAGGTTGCAGTGAGCCGAGATTGCGCCGCTGCACTCCAGCTTGGGCAACAGAGCGAGACTTTGTCTCCAAAAAAAAAAAAAAGTATTCATGTCCAACAATTCCTATTCTCTTGAATACTTTTTATTAGGAGCAGTGTTGAATTGTGTCAAAGACTTTTTCAGTTTTTATGGAGATAATCCTATGAACTTTCTCCTTAAACCCATTAATGTAACTTACATTAATGGAATCCTACAAGTGAAACATCTTTGAATTATTAGCATACACCTCTTTATTATGGTGATGTTAGAATCTACTCACTAATATTTAGTATTTTTACATCAATATTCATAAATGATATTAATCTTTAATTTCCTTGTACTGTCTTTGTCAAGTTAAGTATAAATGTTACACTTCATGAAAATGAGTTGGAAGTTTTCTTCATGTTCTGTGCTCTGAAACAATAAATATACTATGGAGACTATGGTCTGTAGAAGTTTGATAGAATTTCCCTCTGAAATCATCTAGGTTTAGTGCTTTTCTGTAAAGTAATTTATTGATAAGTTTTTCTATTTCTTCTGTGAAATTTTCTTTCTTTACAGAGATCAGTTTGGGTAAACTGTATTTCCCTAGAAAATTACCAATTTCATCTAGGTTTTCAAATTTATCTGTATAGAGGTACACAAAGTAATCTCTTTAATTTTTAAATTTCTGTATCAGTGGTTATTTACCCTTAATACTTTGATTTTGTATGTGTGTTTTTAATGTTTCTTTCCTTGTACAAGTTAACTAGTAATCCGTTTTAACTTTTTTTCAAACAGGATTTTTTACTTATTAATTAGATCTACTACCTTTTTGCTTGATTGTATTTCATTCTGGTTTTACCTTTATTATCTTCTTTCTTGTACTTTATTTTCACTTATTCTTTTTCTAGCTGTTTGAGTTGAGAATTAATTTATTTTCATTCCTTCATATTAACTACTGTAAGTATTTAAAGCTATTCTCAGATCACTGTTTTGAATATATTTAATTGATTCTGCTCTTTAGTGCTTCATTATCATTGTTTTATAGAAATTCTGTTTATATTTCTCTTTAACTCAAAAACTATTAATAAATTTTTCCAATTTCTAGATGGAAAGATTTTTTGTGTTTTTTAAATTTCATTTTTAATTGCTAGTTTTAGTGCACTTTGATAAGTGTAATAATTCTACTCTATGAAATTTGCTTTCTTGGTAACCTAATATATGATCAATTTTCCTATTTTATGTGTGCTTGAGAAAAATGTGTATTTTCTAGTTTCTATTCTCATAGTATTGGATGTGTATGCATAAGATCTACCTTATTGATTATGTTGCTTAGCTCTTCTGTATTCCTTTTTTGTCCTTGGACCTGTGTGTTAAAGTCTCTTATTACTAGTGTGTCTATTTCTCTTTATATCATCTATAGGTAGTTACTGTGTTGCCTTATGCATAATCATAACTTTATGTCTTGATTATAAATTGTGAGTCTGAGCTTCGTAAAGTGTTCCCCTTGTCAGATTTAATTCATTTGTTGTCTAAGTTCTAGTTTGTCTGATAATCTGGATTTCAACTCATTTTCTTATTGTTTCCATTTGACTGGTATTTGTCCTTCCCATTACTTTTAGCCTGTTCAAATTACGATGTTTTAAGTATTTTTATTGAATTAGTGTGGAACTGAGTTTTGCTTTATGAGCGGATTTGAAATATTTTTCTTTAAATAGGCAGTTTAAACCCATTTGCATTGATTGCTCTGACTGATACATTTGTTTTCAACTCTGTCATATTTTTATCAATAATAGCTGATTCAGTTATATTTACTGTATTTCTTTTTCTATGTGGAATCTTTGCTTTTTATTTTAATTTCTTTTAGTATATAGGAAAGTTTGTATTTTTGTTGCGCTGGTTACTTTTACAAACTAGAAAAAGAAGAGCAAATTAAACCCACAGTAGAAGGACGAAAATAATAAAAATTAGAATAAAAACCAAGAGCTCTTTAAAAAAAAAAGATGAACCTGCATCTCCATACTGATCAAGAAAAGAAGGAAAGAAGATACAAGTTACCAGTAACAGGAATGAAAGAGAAGATAGCACTACAAATCCTTTATACATAAGAAGGATGATAAGGAAATATTATGAACAACATTTTACCTATAAATTCACTGAGATGAAATAGGCGAATTCTCTGAAGAAAATACGAATTACAAAAACTAACTTAAGAAGAAACAGAGAAACAGAATAACCCTATATCTATGAAATAAATTGAATTAATAATTTAAAAACCTTCTCACAAAGAAAATGCCAGTCCCAGATGGTGAATTTATCAAACATGTAAAGAAGAAATAACACTAATCCTATGCAAAGTCTTTCAGAAAAGGAGAATGAAGTTACCAACTCATTTTATAAGGCCAGAATTGCCCTGATTGAAACCACAGACACTAAAAGAAAACTACAGATCAGTATCTCTCATGATCTTAGATACAAAAATTCTTAACAAACTATTAGTAAATTAGTTCCAGTAAAGTATAAAAGGGGAAATTCTATGACTTAAATGGGGTTTATATTATTAATTAATGTTGATAGAATCATTATTTTATAGTCACATTTAATTTTTCATTGAAAATAATCTAACTTCTTTAGATGCCTTCATAACAGACTTGTCTCTTCATTTCTTCCCACTGTTTTCAAATACAAATCCACTTTCCAAAAATAAAGATTTGCCATCACTGAGGAGCTCCAAAACAATATGCTAAAGGCTTTGGACCCCACATTAAGAATTCTCTGCTTCAGAACGTTTTTGGGTTATGGTAATGTTCTGTATCTTGATTGTGGTCTTGTTTACATGAGTATATAATTTATCAGAACTCATCGAGCTGTACACTTAAAGTTTTTTATTTTTTAATGTCCTGCTCTAAGTTGTGTTTTAGACCTAAGGTATTCACAAATATCTGAAGAATATTCTTGACAGTAGAGAAAGTTCTGAAGTCCCTTTTAGTTCTAATCCTGCCTCTGAAGTGAACCTGATACATACCATATTGAAATCCCAGTGAGGAAATCTTACCCTTGTTTATTGGACTAGCATGGCTCCATGTAGGTGCAAAAAAAGTCATTTGGAGCTTAACATTTGTGACTCATTTAAATTATTTTTGAACTTAATCAAATCTGTATTTAATTTTCTCCTACTTCATTAGACCTAGCTTAATTCATACAGTGTTACTCTGCTCATAATACATTTTTAAATTGTCTTTGAACTTAACAACTAAGTTCACCATATGTTTGTTAGAACAATTCCAGATGACTGCTTATTCATTCATGCTTGTTTTCAGCTTTATTCATTCTTCAAATAGCATCTACATTCATCTGAAGAAACTAAAAGTAAGCTGATTACCGTAATAGTGTGGGGCTTACAGTTCAGATCTCCTCTAAACTCTTACTTAAGAGTAGATACTGTGAAGCATTATTTTCTTAACTTGGTTATTTGATTCAAGGATAGACTTTAGTGCTAGATCATTAATATCCTTTTACTGGTTGTGGGAAAAAGAGAGGTGACATTTTAGTCAGGCATGTCTATCAAAAGTATTATTTTTACTCTCTGCTCTTAGTGCCAAATATTTTCTCACACAAATTTTCAAATCTTCCTGTCATCTTGCGTTTCCATTAAATGAGTTAACACCGGCCGGGCGCGGTGGCTCACGCCTGTAATCCCAGAACTTTGGGAGGCTGAGACAGGCGGATGACGAGATCAGGTGATCCAGACCATCCTGGCTAACACGGTGAAACCCCGTCTCTACTAAAAAATACAGAAAAACTAGCCAGGCGTGGTGGCGGACGCCTGTAGTCCCAGCTACTCGGGAGGCTGAGGCAGGAGAACGGCGGGAACCCGGGAGGCGGAGCTTGCAGTGAGCCGAGATGGCGCCACTGCACTCCAGCCTGGGAGACAGAGGGAGACTCCCTCTAAAAAAAAAAAAAAAAAAAAAAAAAAAATGAGTTAACACCTTAGTAGATTATTCATAAACTTCAAACTTGGTGATCATTGATATTTTTATAACATTTGGTTTATACTCTGATGAAATATAAAAAGAAATGTTTAGGCACTTCACAAAGATATACAATACCATACTTAAGTGAAGAAATCAGAGAGAAAAGGAAGAGGAAAGCAAGATGCAGCCACGACTAAAGTTTTGCATGCTGTGAAGACCAACACACACTTACTAGAGCTAGGCCCCAAATTTAGCCCTGGAGTTTGTAGTCCCTCAACACAAGGTTAACAGATAAAATACAGGGCACCCAATTAAATTTAAATTCCAGATAAACAAGTAATTTATAGTATAAGTATGTCTTGTATTTTTGTTTGCCAAACTAAGCAGCCCTACCACAGATAAAAAAATGCAACTATTCTAATTACTAAATTACGTAAGCAACCTCAGCTAAAATTTAAAGGTTAACTATTTAATTTCCTGAACCTCAGAAAGTCACTCAGATCATTTGAAGACTTAGGCCATAAAAATTGAAGTGCTTGTTATTATTTCTGCTATAAATATAATGGGCCTTACGGCCCTTTATTGTTTTATTTTAAGATTTGCATTTTTTTTCCTAATGCTCTCGAGATTTTTTTTTTTTTTTTTTTTTTTTTTTGGTGATAGGGCCTCGCCTGTCTCTCAGGCCGGAGTGCTGTGATGCTGGTACAACTACGGCTTATTACAGCCTCGACCTCCTGGGCCCAAGTGATCCATTCACTTCAGCCCCTGGGATAGAAGGGACTACAGGCACGCACCACCATGTCTGGCTAATTTTTCTTTTTTTTTTTTTTTGAAACGGAGCCTCACTCTGTCGCCCAGGCTGGAGTGAAATGGCGCAATCTTGGCTTACTGCAACCTCCCTCTCCCGCGTTCAAGTGATTCTCCTGCCTCAAGGTTTCACCATGTTAGCCAGGCTGGTCTCAAACTCCTGACCTCAAGTGATTCACCCGCCTCAGCCTCCCAAAGTGCTGGGGTTATAGGCATGAGCCACCACACCGAGCCTTAGCTAATTTTTTTATTTTTTATTTTTGTAGAAATGAGGTCTCACTATGTTGCCCAGGCTGGTCTCGAATTCCTGAGCTCAAATATTTTCTCCTGCCTCAGCCTCCCAAATTGTTTGGATTGCAGGCATGAGCCACCACACTTGGCTAAGCAAAACATTCTTAATAAAATATTTAAAGTATTTTTGTGGCCTATTGCATATTCTGCTAAATATTCTGACTTTTTGATGGTGTGAATATAACCCTGTCCCAAGAGAATCCATCAACGTCATTAGAGGTACTGCCTGCACTAATAGACATCACATGTAGTATAGTCTCCTGAGTAATAATATAACAAACCACGTGAAGGGTATGAAGGGTAGCAGTGACTGTTTCTTTCCTCTGCGTTGCACCCTGTCCCTTTTACTCTATGTCCTGATGAATGGAATTACAAGGCCTTGGAATAGGTGGCTGGCCTTCTCAACAAGGTAATATCTTGTTGCCGTTCTGTCTCCATTCTGACAGTTGCCTAGCCTTAGGTAAAGACAAATTATTGGTGTTTGTAGATTCTCACTAGCATATATATTAGAGAGTTTGGTCCTCACAGTTTTTTCACTGGTCTAATACTCTCATTATATTCATTCTTGTTTACAGAACTGCTAACATTCTTATTCTTTTTTTAAACTGACCCCTTGGTTTTTCTGCCCTAGACACTGCCTATTCAGCAACTAATCTTTTGAAAGCTTTTCCTGACTTTTTATATGCCTCATATATCTGGAGTTATAGTTTGGTATAGTTAATTTCGCTTATTTTGAATATAAATTTTTATTTTGATCATTTATTTTTTAAGTCATTTTTCCTAATTTGCTTGAATCACAAATGATTATTTTTACTAAACTTTAATGGTGTCTTCTGTACCTTCCTTTGTTCTCTTTATAAGTTTTTCTTTTCCTCTGGTATCGTTTTAAACTTCAGTGCATTGTGGAATACAGCTTTGTCCCATAACCCTGAAGAAAAACATTGAGACAATAAATGTGATCACAGGATTTTTTTTTTCTTCTTACCTAACTTTGAACAGGTAATGGAGAGTGAAGAGTTCATGTTGCTTCCAGCCAATCAACTCATTGATATAATATCCAGTGATGAACTAAACGTTCGCAGTGAAGAACAAGTGTTCAATGCAGTGATGGCCTGGGTCAAATACAGTATTCAGGAAAGACGTCCTCAGTTACCCCAGGTAATGATAAAAATGCTTCTCTAAGAAACTACTGGCCAGGCGCGGTGGCTTATGCCTGTAATCCCATCACTTTGGGAGGCCGAGGCAGGTGGATCACAAGGTCAAGAGATCAAGACCATCCTGGCCAACATGGTGAAACCCCGTCTCTACTAAAAATACAAAAATTAGCTGGGCGTGGTGGTGGGCGCCTGTAGTCCCAGCTACTTGGGAGCCTGAGGCAGGAGAATCGCTTGAACCCAGGAGGGGGGGATTGCAGTGAGCCGAGATTGCACCCCACTGCACTCCAGCCTGGCGACAGAGCGAGACTCCGTCTCAAAAAAAAAAAAGAAACTACTTAGTACTAGATGAGATAATATGTATTGTCATGCAAACATAAAACAGTTATCACTCTACATTTGTCTGTAAGAAAGTCCATCTGTTTCCAAATAATCAAGGAAATAAGTATTTAGAAGCATTTTGGTTGCTTATTAATGTGGGCTTTTTGCTCCTTTGCTTTCTCCATATTTCTACTTTTGAATGATAGCACAATTCAAAACTTAAATTGTATAAAATGAACAAAAGAAAGCAAGGATGCTTCTTTTCTATAGCTTGAAAATCCTACCACAGTTTTCCTTCAATATAACTTGGAAATAGTACCACACTTTCAAGAGTAAAGAGATGATGCATCAGTCGTCACTGAGCGATCAGTAGTTCACTTCAGACCCATTCTCGTTATTATGACTATAGTCTTTAGCAATTCAACAAGATATTCTTCCGGATTGTGAATTAATTTGAGTCCAGCTTATAATGTATTGCTGAACATTTTTAGTAGTTACGCCTTCCCGCCTTCCTTATTTATGGTATTCAGTGAGATCCCAAAACAGCTGGAAGCACAGTAGGGTGCCATGGGTCATGTATTCTCTTAAATATCTTATAGATGAGAGCTCATGCCTTTAATAGTGTTTATTCGTTGGGTGCAGTGGTGCAAGCCCATAATCCCAGCACTTGGGAGGATAAGGCAGGCAGATTGCTTAAGCTCAGGTGTTTGAGACCAGCCTGGGCGGCATGGTGATTCCCCGTTTCTACAAAAAAAAAAAAATACAAAAATTCACTGGGCATGGTGGCATGTACCTGTAGTTGCAGCTACTCTGGAGGCTGAGGTAGGCAGATCACTTGAGCCCAGGAGGTTGAGGCTGCAGTGACCCATGATCACACCACTACACTCCAGCCTGGGCAACAAAGTAAGACCTATCTCAAAATTAATTAATTAAAATAATGGTGTTTATTTTCTCATAGGTGCTGCAGCATGTTCGTTTGCCTTTGCTTAGTCCCAAGTTCCTCGTGGGCACAGTAGGCTCTGATCCCCTCATCAAAAGTGATGAAGAATGCAGGTATGAGTGACCCTGGATGGGAAAAATCAACAACTAAGCATTCCTATTTCTTCCTAATTTCTTTATTTATATTGCTTCCTAAATGTTGTATTTTGTAGAGCTGAAATCAGGGCATTAATTTAACAAGACTTTCTTCTGAGCTAGGGTCAAGAGGAGGAAAAGGAAGAAGAGAGAACTAAACTTCCAGTGTTCCATTCCGTTAGTTTTTTATGTGTGGTGCTTATTGGTGTAGAAGTGGCAATAAAGAGGTAGATTTCCAAGATTCTGATGCAGGCTTGAATTTGAAGAGTCAATTCTCTGCTAATATTTTTTTTTTCCTTGAGATAATTGAAAATGTTGACTCTGTCAGTGAACATTTTTTCCTTCCATCACATATTTCTGGTTGGGGAATAGAATCAGCCTTGCTTTCTAAATTGTGGACAGAGTTAAAGATCTGCCACCTTCTAAAATAGCTGTAGAAAGATTTTCACTAGAACTAGGTGAAGCAGTTTCCAGAATTTTTTTGACAAAAGAAACTCCAACCACTTTTACAAAGGGGGGGAAAAAAGGCAACCTGTTTTACTAGGCTGTCTCTAAAGTATATACAAAATGTAATAAATTACATTCCCAATTTGACAGATTTTAAGATTTAGGTTCAAATCTGAAATCTGCGATTTTTAACCATTTTTCCCAGCATGTCCCAAATATAAAAGTGAAAGGGAAAATCCATACTCAGAACTTTTTAAACTACACTGACCTTTGGACCTCCCTTGGTGATTAAAGACATTTAGAATGATCCCTGATTTTAGAATGGTGGTAGGACATGTAGATTCACTTGCATTTCTTCTATAAACTAAAGCCTGTTCTTTTAACAGGAGAGGCTGGAGGGGATTTTAGATGTTTCTATTTTATTTTATTATATCTTTTTTATATTAATCATTGTTTTTCCCTTTACCGTGGACTAGAGTTAAACTAGATATTTGTCTTTTATATTTAAAACACAGACAAATGGTAATTAATTCTCCCTAAATATTTGCAGTAGCAAAAAGGAAAACCATATACATTATACATGCTGAAATCTGAAGAAATAATACATAGATGCCCTCCTCCATTAAACGTAAATCAGATTGTACTGATTCTGATGCAGAAAGTAAAGGTACTTATGAAGTCACATTTAAAAGAAGACCCTTCCTGATATCCTAACTTCTTTGTGCTGCAGTTCCTTCCTCTATAAAGTGAGGATGATAATAGTGCCTATTCCATAAGGCCGTTTTGAAGATTAAATGAGTTTATATATATTAAGCACTTAAAACCATGACTAGCGTATAGCTGTAAGTCTTGTTGCTACCATTAATTTTGTGTTGGTTTGCTCAATATTATAAATCTATAGTATTATTTCTAGGAACCCTCAAATGACCTAACAAACTATTAGGAGGTCAAAGTCTTTTTTTTTTTTTTGAGACGGAGTCTCACTCCGTTGCCAGGCTGGAGTGCAGTGGCACAATCTCGGCTCACTGCAACCTCCGCCTCCCAAGATCAAGCTATTCTCCTGCCTCAGCCTCCCGAGTAGCTGGGACTACAGGTGTGCACTACCATGCCTGGCTACTTTTTGTATTTTACTTTTTGTATTTTAGACATGGTTTCACCATATTGGCCAGGATGGTCTTGATCTCTTGACCTCGTGATCCACCCGCCCCTCAGCTTCCGAAAGTGTTGGGATTACAGGCGTGAGCCATGGCAAAGTAATTACAAGTGTAATTACTAGATTCTTCTCTTAAAGTATCTTAACAAGACAGGAAATTTGTCTCAGTAGACTTGTTGAGAGTAAACCATTCATATGTTACCAGATAGTGAATTTGTGACAGTACAGTGTTTCTTTTTAGCAATCTGATTTTTGACCCCATTTTATTACTTTAACTAATTTAGCAAATAACTCTTGCCCTGGCTGATGTGCTATCTTGCTAATATCTTGCAGAATCTAATAAAATTTATTAAAAAGTAGTAACTCTGCAGTGTGGTAATCAAATTGTGATTTTTACTTTTCTATAAGTTATCGTTGGCTGTAAGCATGTTGAGCTTTAGGCTAAATTTGCAGTGAGATATGAGTCATGATGGAAATAACAATCAATTCACAACTCAGTTTGACTGGCATTATTGCTTTCATGTTTGTGCCAGTTTTAATATTGGCTGGCATTCATGATTTGGTTTGATTTATGCTTGCTTCCCTTTGCCAACCTATATATTCCTAAACTACATTGGGACTTAACTAACAATGTAATTTAGATATTTGGAATAAAGGGAGAATTTTTTCTACAGAGACTTGGTAGATGAGGCTAAAAACTACCTCCTGTTGCCGCAAGAACGACCACTAATGCAAGGACCAAGGACAAGACCACGGAAACCTATCCGATGTGGGGAAGTACTCTTTGCAGGTTTGGATGTCATACTGTTAGTAAATTGAGTATTTTCCCATGTGAGAAATTATCATTTGAATAATCCTTTGGACAATTGTGATATTTACTGTCATAAGAAACAAATAATAAGTCAGCATGTAGCTTGACTCTTAACCCATGATTCAACACTGATATACTCCAAAAGAGTACTCTATTTTTTTTCTCATTCAGCACCTTTAATATCTATTTTTATATAAATTGAAAAATGTTGGCTGGGCACAGTGGCTCATGCCTATAATCCCAGCATTTTGGGAGGCCAGGCGTTTGAGACCAGCCTGGGCAATATAGGGAGGCCCCATCTTTACAAAAAAATAAGAAAAACAATTAGCTGAATGTGGTAGTACATGCCTGTAGTCCCAGCTACTTGGGAGGCTGAGACAGGAGGATGGCTTGAGCCTAGGAGGTCAAGGCTGCAGTGAGCTGTGATTGTACCACTGTACTCCAGCCTTGGGAACAGAACAAGATCCTGTCTCAAAAAATAAAAAATAAAAATGTCATGCAGTAGATGTTTTGTTGAAATGAGTCACATGCATTAATTTATATATCAATGTGCAGCTCATCTCATAATTACATGGAATTGTGAAAAACATATTAAACAACTATAATTTATTTCTCCTTTCTATGCATATCCATCTGTAATTTCTCCATTCTATCCATATATACATATTATGTCGTAATCCTATTTGAATTGGTATCGTTGCCCTCCTTTGTAAAATAGATGTAATACTAACTTATTTACAGAATTAATTAAAGATTATAACAATCCCAGGGGAATGAGTTAAAGTCATAACTTGCATTTTGGCTTACTGCTAGAGACATTTGGTGAGTCTAAGCATTAGGTCACAGTGAAGTTCATAGTGAGTGTTACATTCTATGCTTCAGGATAGGATTCTCTTGACCATTTCTGTTACTTCCCCAGTTGGTGGTTGGTGCAGTGGAGATGCCATTTCCAGTGTTGAACGATATGATCCACAGACCAATGAATGGAGAATGGTGGCTTCAATGAGCAAAAGGAGATGCGGAGTTGGGGTCAGTGTTCTTGATGATCTGTTATATGCAGTAGGAGGCCATGATGGATCCTCTTATCTCAACAGTGTTGAAAGGTGAGTAAGGTCAATCTGTAATTTTCTCTCTACTATTCATATAGTTTTATTTGAGATTTTAATTAGGAATCAAATGTGACTTAATGCTTTAGTATTGCATCTGTGGCACTAGTTGGCAACCTAAACAAGTTAGTATGATACACAAATTCTTTATGATTTGGTCTCCACCTATTTCTCTAGTCTGTCTGCCATGACATACTACCCCTCCCTAAGCATGCCACTGCAGACATATCAAATTGCCTGCAGTTCCTTGGACATGCTGTCTTCCTTCATACCTCTCTCCTTACATATGCATGCTGTTCTTTTTTCCCTGGGATACTTCTGCCATTTTAAGACTTACATTTCCTTTGGCTGGGCGCGGTGGCTCACGCTTGTAATCCCAGCTACTCAGGAGGTTGAGGCAGGAGAATGGCCAGAACCCGGGAGGCAGAGCTTGCAGTGAGCTGTGATCGCGCCACTGCATGCCAGCCTGGGCAAAAGAGCGAGACTCCTTCTCAAAAAAAAAAAAAAAAAGACTTAACATTTCCTTCAAGACACAAATGTTACTTATTACATACAACTTTCTGTGATACCATATAGATGAGTTAGTTACTACTTACTTGTTCCTTTGCCTTCCATAAGTATTTTGAACATGTTTGTACATATCCATCACATTGTACTGTACGTGTTGAAATGTATTTCACTATAATATCTATCGTAGTTACTGGGCACATTGGGAGTCTATAGTAACTGATGTTTCCATAGCTTTTAGCTCTCAAGAAGTTGTGTTGATTAACAGTGACTCTTCATTTCCATAACACATCTATGAAACGCTGCAGTTTTAAGGGTATAGATTGTGCAGCTGGGGAAAAAAATCTTAAAAAGTAGAGGGATCAGTCCCATAGAAGTAAAAAACTGCAACATGGAGAAACCTCATCTCTACAGAAAGTACAAAAAAATTACCAGTTGTAGTGGTGCACGCCTGTAGTCCCAGCCACTCAGGAGACTGAGGCATGGGGCCCGCTTGAGCTTGGGAAGTAAAGGTTGCCATGAGATGAGATTGCGCCATTGCACTCTAGTCTGGGTGACAAAGCAAGACTATCTCAAAAATAAAATAAAATAAAACAACACACACACTTAAAAATAAATTGATGACATCACAGAAGGGAAAAATAAATTGATGGCATCGCAGAAGGGATCATGGCGGACGGGAGGCAGGACTAGATTGAAGCTCCGGCTTGACTGTAAATTTTAGCTCCAGATTGACTGCAAGAAAAAATCAGCAATATCAAGAGGACCCACAGACCCTCTGAAGAAAGCAGACTGCTCCTTCAGGACCCGGGAGAAACCCCACATACTGTGAGTGCCCCAACTGCAGAAGTGGGAAAGGGAGACCCTCCTCTTCCAAACACACACCCCCACTGGAGAAGCTGAAGGTCTGTTCACAGGAGAAATTTCCAACTTTACCTGGAGCTGAGTCAAGTTAGTTAGAGAGCCAAGCGAAATACAGGGGTAGAGGAAGCAGCAGAAAGGCCCTGGGAGTTCGCTGGGTCCAAATGGTGGCCAAGCAGGCCTAGCACCACTGGGATCCATCAGGAGGGTGGCCAGAGGAGCAGGGGATAAAACTCCCCAGGGAGAAGGAATTCTCTAGCTGACCTTTGTAACAATTTGAACAGGGGGAGAAGCCTCCTGACCAGAACGCAAGGGAGGGTGCAAATCCTGCCTGCAGACTTCACTGGCAGGGAGAGAACTAAAACCCTTTTCTCTTGCAGCTGGGAGGTGGATAGCCTCGGGCAAGTTTTCAAGCCTGTCGCCCGTGGCCGGAAACAGACTCAGAGTTGTGAGGCAGGTACGGTGGGAGTGAGACCGGCCCTTCAGTTTGTGTGGGAGCTGAGTGAGGCCTGTGACTACCGGCTTTCCCCCACTTTCCTGACAACCTGCATGACTCAGCAGAGGCAGTCATAATCTTCCTAGCTACACAACTCAAGTGACCTGGGAATCTCTTCCCCCATCCCCAACAGCAGTCGCAGCAAGACCTGCCCAAAAAGAGTCTGAGCTCAGACATGCCTAATCCCGCCCCCACCTGATGGTCCTTCCCTGTCCACCCTGGTAGTGGAAGACAAAGAGCATATAATCTTGGGAGTTCTAGGACCCCACCTACCACCAGTTCCTCTCCCTATTACTACAGCTGATGCTTTCTGGAAAGCACCAACTCCTGGCAGGAGGCCAACCAACACAAAAATAAAGCATTAAACCACCAAAACTAAGGACCCTCACAGAGTCCACTGCACCCTCCACCAGAACAGGCACTGGTATCCACAGCTGAGAGACCCATAGATGGTTCACACCACAGGACTCTGCAGACATCCCCTACTACCAGCCCAGAGCCGAGTAGACTCACTGGGTGGCTAGACCCAGAAGAGAGACAACAATCACTGCAATTTGGGTCACAGGAAGCCACATCCATAGGAAAAGAGGGAGAATACTATATCAGGGGAACACTTCGTGGAACAGAAGAATCTGAACAACAGCCTTCATCCCTAGACCTTCCCTCTGACAGAGGCTACCCAAATGAGAAGGCACCAGAAAACCAACCCTGGTAACATGACAAAACAAGGCTCTTCAACACCCCCCAAAAAATCATACTAATTCACCAGCAATGGATCCAAATCAAGAAGATTCCCTGATTTACCTGAAAAAGAATTCAGGAGATCAGTTATTAAGCTAATCAGGGAGGGACCAGAGAAAGGTGAAGCCCAATGCAAGGAAATCCACAAATGATACAAGAAGTGAAGGGAGAAACACTCAAGGAAATAGATAGCTTAATGAGAAAACAAAAATTCAGGAAACTTGGGACACACTTTTAGAAATGCAAAATGCTCTAGAAAGTCTCAGTAATAGAATTGAACAAGTAGAAGAAAGAAATTCAGAGCTCAAAGACAGGGTCTTTGAATTAACCCAATCCTACAAAGACAAAGAAAAAAGAATAAGAAAATATGAACAAGCCTCCAAAAAGTCTGGAATCATGTTAAACAACCAAAATAAGAATAACCAGTATACCCAAGGAAGAAGAGAATTCTAAAAGCCTGGAAAACATACTCGGGGGAGTAATCAAGGAAAATTTCCCCAGCCTTGTGAGAGACCTAAACATCCAAATATAGGAAGCACAAAGAACACCTGTGAAATTCATCACAAAAAGATCTTTCCTTAGGCACGTTGTCATCAGGTTATCCAAACTCAAGATGAAGGAAAGAATCAAGAGCTGTGAGACAGAAACACTGGGTAACTTATGAAGGAAAACCTATCATTAACAGCAGATTTCTCAGCGGAAACCCTGCAAGCTAGAAGGGATTGGGGACCTATCTTCATCCTCCTCAAACAAAACAATTATCAGCCAAGAATTTTGTATCCAGTAAAACTAAGCCTTATATATGAAGGAAAGATAAGCCGTTTTCAGACAAATAAGTGCTGAGATAATTTGTCATTACCAAATCACCACTACAAGAACTTCTAAAAGGAGCTCTAAATCTTGAAACAAATCCTAGAAACACATCAAAACAGAACCTCTTTAAAGCATAAATCACAAAGAACCTATAATGCAAAAATACAAGTTAAAAAGCAAAAACAAAAAACAAAACCAAAGTACACAGGCAACAAAGAGCACAATGAAAGTAACGATACCTCACATTTAAATCCTAACATTGAATGTAAATGACCTAAATGCTCCACTTAAAAGGTACAGAACCGCAGAATGGATAAGAACATTAGAAATATCAGAGAACTTCCTGGCTAACACGGTGAAACCCCATCTCTACTAAAAATACAAAAAATTAGCCAGGTGTGGTGGCAGGCACCTATAGTCCCAGCTACTCAGGAGGCTGAGGCAGGAGAATGGCGTGAACCCAGGAGGCGGAGCGTGCAGTGAGCCAAGATTGTGCCACTGTACCCCAGCCTGTGCAACAGAGCCAGACTCCATCTCAAAAAAAAAAAAAAAAAAAAAATTAAGCATACTATTTGCTACAGTAATTCTACCTATCACCCATTCACACAAAGAGAAATGTACAAGGATGAACATTGTTTTTAATTGCAAAATATTAGAAACAGCCTAAGGGGTATATCAGTAGGAATATAATTAAATAATGTATAACACATATAATAGTACAATAATTAAAAAGAAAAATCTGGAGCTATATTAGCATAAATAGATTTCAAAAAATGTTGAGGGAAAAAGCAGTGCCTACTGTGTGGTATTATTTATGTGAAGAAAACATGCTTGCATATAAAGAAATATATATATGTGGATACATATATACATATATATATTTTACTGAAAGGTCTTGAAGGATATATGCCAAATCAAAATGGGAAGAGACCAGAATTCAGGTGGAACTCAAGGAAGGATTTAGCTTTATCAATAATATTCTGATTTTTTAAAAGAAAATATATTCATACATAAATTTCAAAAAATAAAAACACAAACCAGATTTTCAAATGTTTTAGTTGTTATTAATCAGCTCATACTTAGGGGAAAGAATATATATCGTATAAATCCATGGATTTAGAATATGTAAACATAGCCAAGCATCCTTTGTGTAATACAGACTCTCCTCTTGGTATGTTCTTTTCAGGTATGACCCCAAAACAAACCAGTGGAGCAGTGATGTGGCCCCTACAAGCACCTGCAGGACAAGTGTTGGTGTAGCAGTACTTGGAGGCTTTCTCTATGCTGTGGGTGGCCAGGATGGCGTGTCTTGCCTCAACATTGTTGAGAGGTGATTTTTTTTTAAGTCATTTTCTGTATTTTTATTTTAAAGAACATAGAGCTCTTTAAAAGAAACAAGTACAGGCCGGGCATGGTGGCTCACACCTGTAATCCTAGCACTTTGGAAGGCCAATGCAGGTGGATTGCTTGAGCTCAGGAGTTCAAGACCAGCCTAGGCAACATGGTGAGATTAAAAAAAAAAAACACAAAAAAATAAGCCGGGCAAGGCGGTGCATGCCTGTAGTCCCAGCTACTTGTGGAGCTGAGGCGAGAGGATCACTTGAGCCCAGGAAGTTGAGGCTGCACTGAGCTGAGATCATGCCACTGCACTCCAGCCTGGGTACAAAATGAGACCCTATATCAAGGAAAAAAAAAGAAAAGAAACAAGTGCAACTGAATTTAGGACATTGGAGGATCCACTATTCAGTGGCTTTCCCATAGGCTTTCAGGAAAAAGTCTTCAGTTGATCTTAAAGTCTAGGAAAATGAAAGATCTAAAAAAAGTTTTTTTTTAATTAACAAAAATTGTATATATTCATAGTGTACAGCATGATGTTTTGAAATATGTATAGCTGGTGGAATAGCTAAATCAAGAGCTAATTAACATATTTATTACCTCACATACTCATGATTTATTTGTGCTGAGAACACTTAAAATCTACTCTCAAGTGTATAATACATTGTTATTAACTATAGTCACTATGTTGTACATTAGAGTCTTTGAATTTATTCCTTCTCTCTAACTGAAATTTTGTATTCATTTACCAAGATTTCCTCACTGCCCCTCACCTTGCCGGCCCCTGGTAACCACCATTCTACTCTCTACTTCCATGAGTTCAACTTTTTTAGATGCTTTATATAAGTGAGATCATGCAATATTTGTCTATGTTTAGCTTGTTTCACTTAATGTCCTCCAGGTTTATCCATGCCATCACAAATGCCAGGATTTCCTTCTTTTTTAAGACTGAATAGTATTCTATTCATATATGCCATATTTTCTGTATCCATTCATCTGTTGAAGTACATTTAGCTTAACTTCATATCTTGTCTATTGTAAATAATGCTGCAATGAATATGAAAGTACAGGTATCTCTTCAACATACTTATTTCCATTGAATATATACTTAGTAGTGGGATTACTGGATCATATGATAGTTGTATCTTTAATTTTTCGAGGAACCTCTATACTGTTTTCTGTAATGGCTATGCTAGTTTACATTCTCATCAATAGAGTGCAAGGGTTTCCTTTTCTCCATATTCTTGCCAATATTTATCTTTCTGTTTTTATATAATAGCCATTCTAACAGGTGTGACATGATATTTCTTTGTGATTTCAATTTGCATTTCCCTGATGATCAGTGATATTGAGCATTTTCTCATATACTTAGCCATTTGTATGTGTTTCTTTTGAAAAATATCTGTTCAGGTCCTTTGTCCATTTTTAAATCAGATTATTTGTTTTCTTGCTGTTGAGTTGTTTAAGTTCCTTATATATTTTCAGTATTAACCTTTTATGAGATGTATGGTTTGCAAATATGTTCTCCCACTCTGTAGATTGTCTCTTCACTCTGTTGATTGTTTCCTTTGCCATGCAGAAGCCTTTTAGTTTGACATAATCTTACTTTTTTTGCTTTTGTTGCCTATGCTTTGGGGCACATAACCTGAGTTTTTCAACTGTCACGTTGATTGTACCTAACATTGAAATGTTAGAAATGTATTTCAGATTACGTTCTATATATATCAAGCATACCACTTGTGAAATCTGTTCTGATTTTTTTCCCGAATCTACCTGGAGTATACTTAATGCATGACTCTACTCAGACTTCCCTCAGAGAAATGATTAAGTAATAATACTTTGTATAGGACATCTGATAAAAAGCTTAAAGTATTTTGTATATAGACTCATTAATCATTGAAGTATGCTTAGGGAAATCTAGGTGGGCTGCCATAGTCACTTTATACTAGTGTACAAATAGTTAATTTTGGTGGAACAGATTTTGTTCTTAATTTCTTCTGTCAGCTTTTCGTCATTAGATTTTAGAGTCTCATGTGGTATGATTACTGATAAGAACATATATTTCATCCTTACTTCTTAAAAAGAAATGAGTCATGACTCTAAAATTTTTGAGGTAGCATTTATTAGTTTACCATGCATATGTTGAAAAGTTTAACTGTTGTTAGTACAGATAAAATAGAAGGTAACTCTTGAAAGCTATGCCAGTTCCCTTTTATCTCTCTGTCAAGATTTTTTCACTTTCAAAACTCAGTACAGGAGGTTAGCAGCAGTGATGGCATAGTTTTTTAATATCTCCAAATGCCCACGTAAAAACAGATAGAGTAATAGATAGCAAAGCTAAAAACCTATGTACTAGTTCTGGAGACTGGAGTTACACAACAATGTGAATATACTTAACACTACTAAACAGTTAAAACATGGTTAAGATGGTAAATTTTATGTTATATTATGTGTATTTTACCACAATTTAAAAATCAGAACCTGTGAACAAAATTAAAGACAAAACTAAAGGAAAGGATATCCTCACAAACTCCAAAACACAAATGGGCAAAGACAAACTACCTTTAGCCACAAGACCTGCATGGTATTAGTATCTTCAGGAGAAATCAGAAAGAAGCAACTGGATGTCTGACAGATCTAAGAACAAAAGAACCTCAAACTAGCTAATACATAGTCACTAGAAATCACAAGGGGAAAATTTATCAGCAACTGAAACTAGGACCAGTTTTGTCCACTGCCAGAGAGTGTAAGACCTCAATAAGACCTGAAGGATTTAGAAGAGCGTTTCTCAGCCTCAGCACTACTGGCGTTTTGGGTCAGACAATTCTTTGTTGTGGGGGACTGTCCTGTGCATTGTAGGATATTTAACAGCATCCATAGCCTCTACCAACTAAGTGCCAGAAGCACTTGCCTGATTGTGATAACCAAAAATGTCTCCAAACATTGCCAGATGTTACCTAGGGGATGAGAAAGGGGGGATGAAGGGGAAAAAAATAACACCTGGTTGGGAACCAGCTGGGTTAGAACCATCTAGTCCCTGGGAACTCTCAAAACTGAGCAGCCAGGATAACCTTCCAGGTCAGGACTCTACACTGAGGAGAAACTTCTGGGAGTAGAATCAAAATTAAGCAGGATGAGGGCAACAGATGCCCTTGTTTTCCTTGAAAAGAGAAAGCCAAGACAAAAGTAAGGCAGTGAATAGTCAGTAAATCACTGGACTAGGTGCTGTGGCTCACACTCATAATCCCAACACTTTGGGAGGCCTAGGTGGGAGGGTTGCTTGAGTCCAGGATTTCAAAACTAGCCTGGGCAACATAGTGAGACCTTGTCTCTCCAAAAAATAAAAAAATTAGCCAGGCGTAGTGGCACACGCCTGTGGTCCCAGTTACTCAGGAGGCTGAGGTGAGAGGATTGCTGGGAGGTCAAGGCTGCGGTGAGCCATGATCGCTCCACTGCACTCCAGCCAGGGTAATAGAGTGAGACCCTGTCTCAAAAAAAAAAAAAAAAAATTTAAGGATACCCAATTCTTTTTGATGTGATTATTTCACATTGCATGCATATATCAAAACATCTCATATACCCCATAAATATATACACAAAAATTAAAAATAAAAAAATTTAAGTAATAATCTCTGAAGGCAAGGCACTATATTTTTTAATACTACATTAAAAAAAGAAGGAGCTCCACAAAGTTAGAAAAACTATCACAAACCAAACCACTCACTCCTATTTCTAAAAGTTCAGGAAAACTCACTTCATGTAAAAATGAAATAGCAAAGTATTGAGATTAGATTCCATACAAAGTGAATATAAGAAGAGAGAATAAGCAGCAGAATAACATCTCTACAGAAAATAAAAGCACACTAGAAAGACACACCTACACATCAAAACCTTAACTGTTTCAAAATGTGATAAAAGACATTAAGGAAATGATACAAGATATGAAACTACATAAATCAGAAGTAGAAAAATTCAGAAGTGAAGTGACAGAACTCAGAAAAGTATTAGAAATGAAAGGAAAAATCATTTCAGAATGAAGATTAAAGGAGAAAAAGGAAAACAGATAATGCCATAAGACAAATAGAAGTCAAAAAGAGGAAATATTTTAAGGTCAAAAAGAAATCAAGGGCAGGCACAGTGGCTTATGCCTGTAATCCCAGCACTTCGGGAGGCTGAAGGGGGGGTGGAGCACCTGAGGTCAGGAGTTCAAGACCAGCCTGACTAACATGGTAAAACCCCGTCTCTACTAAAAATACAGAATTAGCCAGATGTGGTGGCAGGCACCTGTAATCCCAGCTGCTTGGGAGGCTTGAACCCAGGAGGTGGAGGTTGCAGTGAGCCGAGATCGCGCCATTGAGCTCCACCGTGGTCATCAAGAGCAGAATTCTCTCTCAAAAAATAAATAAATAAATAGAAAAAAATCAAGAGAGCATTTGAGAGATAGTAACAAATATTGAAAATAGGTAAAAATCTATTATACAGATCATAGCAGTCCTTAAAGAAGAAAACCAAAGTGACGAAACAGAACGAATACTAAGAACTGTAATTCAAAATTACTTTCCTGTAATTAAAAAAAATTGAAACTTTTTTGAAAGAATACACTATATCCTTCAAATATTGACCCAGAACACCAAGACATATGCAATAATATGACTGTACCTTAAAGAAAAAATTATTTAGGTATCTACAAAAAAGTACATGTTACTTATAAGGAAAAGAAACTTAGATTATCATCTGGCTTTTAAAAAGCAGTATTTTATGCCAGAAGAAAATAGAATGGCATGTTTTAGATATTCAAGAAAAATGTGAGCCAAGGATTTTATACCTTGAGAAACCGACTTTGAAGTACAAAGGGCACAGACAACTGTTATCAACATGTAAGAGATTAAGGAGTCTTGTTCTCTTGAGCCCTGTAGGAGAACAAACTTCGGACAAAATTACTAGAAAGACACTGACAGAAAGGCTGGACCACATGGTTCACACCTGTAATCCCAGCACTTTGGTAAGCCAAGGTGGGAGGATCGCTTGAGACTAGGAGTTCAAGGCTGCAGTGAGCCATGATCATATCACTGCACTTTAGCCTGAGTGACAGAGCAAGACCCTGCCTCAAATAAATAAATACAGTTAATTGTAGAACTATGACTAAATGAAGATTAAAAGGGAGGGCTGGGTGCTTGGATTATAGGCTCTGACCTATAATTCCAGCACTTTGGGAGCCCAAGGTAGAAGTATCACTTGAGGCCAGGAGTTTGAGACCAACCTAGGCAACATAGTAAGACCCTATATCTTAAAAATGTATATATGTATATTTTTTAATTAGCCATTCATGGTGGTGCGCACTTGTAGTCTCAGCTACTCAGAAGGCTAAGACAGGAGATTGCTTGAGCCCAGGAGTTCAAGATTATAGTGAGCTGTGATTGCACCACTGTACCCCAGCCTGGGTGACAGACTGACCCTGTCTCTAAAAATAAAAATAAAAGGGAGAGAGTGTAGCATGCTGTAGCTATGTACTCAATCCATGTAAATGTAGTACAAAGAAGAGGTATGCAAAAAGGAATTTTAATTGTTCTAAGGGATATTAGTGATAATATTGCTATTCTGCTATGTGTATAAATTTAGAATAAAGGAAATGAGTGTGGATTATTCTAATTCTGTTCTCTCCTTTGTCCTTGAAAACCAGAGTGTGGAGGTAGAAGAAGATAAGGTTGTAAAATAGAAGTTAAATAAAGTATCTCGTAGTCCTGAGTATGAATTTGAACTAAATTCTTCTTTTGAAAAAATTTCTATATATTCTAGCTTGTCAACTGAGAAAGCCTAGAAATAAAGTGTCAGTGAACATCTCTGCTCCCAGATTGTATCTTGAAATATTATTTCCCACTTAAACCAGAGCCTTATTGGAAAAATGTCTGATTCTAGGTTTAGAACAGGAAATGTGCAGATGAGTCTGTACCCTCTTTTTTTTTTTTTTTTTTTTTTTTTGAGACAGAGTCTCGCTCTGTCACCCAGGCTGGAGTGCAGTGGCCAGATCTCAGCTCACTGCAAGCTCCGCCTCCCGGGTTCACGCCATTCTCCTGCCTCAGCCTCCCGAGTAGCTGGGACTACAGGCGCCTGCCACCTCGCCCGGCTAAGTTTTTGTATTTTTAGTAGAGACGGGGTTTCACTGTGTTACCCAGGATGGTCTCGATCTCCTGACCTCGTGATCCGCCCGTCTCGGCCTCCCAAAGTGCTGGGATTACAGGCTTGAGCCACCGCGCCCGGCCGAGTCTGTACCCTCTTGTCATACCAAATAGCAAGCAAGCTGTCAGAGACTGCTAAGAGTCGAAAAGACTCAGCCAACTTGAAGATGTTCCCACTGACCAAAGATAAGATAATTTCAGCTTTAAAAGGGATAATTGCAATAGATTTAAATCCAATAAATACACTTAAATCTATGAGTTCTTAATGTTAAATTTTTTAAGACTAATTGGTTGCCTTTGGAAGATCATAGGGAACAAATTTATTATCTCAAAACATGTAAATAAAGTGAAAGGAGAGAGCATATATCCTGCCTTTCTTATATGAACTGTATTATTATATCAATTGAGTAACCAAATAGTAGATAAAAGGATTGTTTCTTTATAAAATTATCCCAATAAAATAAAATAAGTGATAGAATATTATCATTTTGAAACACTCAGTAAATTAGTGTATCCAGACATTGATAAACAGCTGCTAACATACCACTTTCTGTAGTCTTGTTTAAGGAACCAAACATGGTCTGATCAAAGTTCTAGATCCAACTACCAATTTGCCCAACATAAAAAGGACAGAGCAACAGATTGAACTGCACTATGAATGTACGGTCAACCAAATCCATATTATGGGGAAAACTGTCATACACTCTAGGTTCTAAAACAGATGAATTGCAGGGAGGAAAAGGAATGGAGGGAAAACCTGTAGACAATAAGAGACTCTTTAATTTTTTTAGAGACAGGGTCTCACTCTGTCGCCCAGGCTAGAGTGCAGTGGTGTGATAATAGCTCACAACTGTCTCAAGCAATCCCTGCCTCAGCCTCCCAAGCAACTGGGACTGCAGGTGAACACCACCATGACTGGCTAATTTTTTTTTCCAATTTTTTTATAGAGATAAGGTCTCTCTGTGTTGACCAGGCAGGTCTTGAACTCGAACTCGTGGCCTCAAGCAGTCCTCCAGCCTTGGCCTTCCAAAGTGCTGGGATTACAGGTATGAGCCACCACACTCAGCCTTTTTTTAATTTTATTTTTATTTATTTATTTATTTATTTATTTATTTATTTAAGTCTCAGCCAGGCACAGTGACTCACCTGTAATCCCAGTGCTTTGGGGGGCTGAGGTGAGAGGATTGCTTGAGGCCAGGAGTTTGAGACTAGCCTGGTCAACACAGCAAGACCCCTATTTTTAAATAAATATTAATGAAAATTTTTCTAAATGTAATGTTAAGTAAGACTGAAGTGTCTAGGGATGACACTTGAGTGATAAAACAATAAACACAAGGAAGTGATAACTGTTAAAAGTCAGGATAATGGTTATTTGTGGAGAGGAGAAGATAAGAGACTGGAAAAGGACACATTGCAGGGCTTCCAGAGTGGCATGCAAAGTTCTTTTTCTTGGCTTGGGTGGTGTTTACAAGGGGGCTTTCCTGATAATAACTCTTAAACTATACATTTATCTTGTGTGGCTCTCTGTATTTGAGCTTTATTTTATAATAAAAAGGTTGTTTCAAAGAACTATGCAAAAGACTTCTACTTCCAAATAGGATATAGTAGAGAGTAACAGCCATCACCCCCACTACAACAACTAGGAAAAAAAGACAAATTACAAAAATCATTTTAAAATACATCAGAGGCATTTCAAAGATGACCAGATGAACTAAAATTCCACTGAAGAAAGAGCCTGTATTGCCGGCCGGGCGCGGTGTCTCATGCCTGTAATCCCAACACTTTGGGAGGCCCAGGCGGGCAGATCACGAGGTCAGGAGATCGAGAGCATTCTAGCTAACACGGTGAAACCCCATCTCTACTAAAAATACAAAAAATTAGCCAGGCGTGGTGGCAGGCACCTGTAGTCCCCACTGCTCGGGAGTCTGAGGCAGGAGAATGGCGTGAACCCGGGAGGTGGAGCTTGCAGTGAACCGAGATCGTGCCACCGCACTCCAGCCTGGGCGACAGAACAAGACTCCATCTCAAAAAAAAAAAAAAAAGAAAGAAAGAGCCTGTGTTATGTGAACTGAGGTCATAGGTTGTTTTCTTCTTTCCTTGGGACATTTTCCAAGTCTGAAAATAGCTTAATAGCTGACACAGATATAAATTCTAAGATGTTTTTCTAATGACTAAGTAAAATGTTAGATTTTCATTGCGCATTTGACTATAGCAAGTCTGTGTACTCAGTATATCTTTAGTGTGATTTCAGAGCTTATGAAAAAGGCTTCACTTAATAAGAACAAGCATACAGTCTGGTTTCCCTCACTACAGGTATGATCCGAAGGAGAACAAGTGGACTCGGGTAGCTTCTATGAGTACCAGAAGACTAGGTGTGGCTGTGGCTGTGTTAGGAGGGTTCTTATATGCTGTAGGTGGCTCTGACGGGACATCTCCACTCAACACAGGTTAGTCCCTCCCAAAGGCAATCATTTACCCAAAAGCAGAACGTTTTCCTGGAGAGTCCTCCTACAAAAAGTGTAGAAACTCCAGGTTATCCTGTAATTTACTAGGAAAATGCTTGATTTTCCCTCCAGCAGAGTGCAGCTCTCAGCTCTTCCTCAGCTCCTACTGTAGTCATATTCTGAGTACATTCCCCAAATATTTGTTTCTTCCCCTGCTTTACAAGCTGCTGGAAATGTATAATGAATTTTAAAAACTACTTTCTTATATACTTTCTCATATAAGTAGTTCCTTTTCCTCCATCACAACTTCTCCTCAAAAAAACCCACAACATACTCTATATTATAATCTAAGAATAAATAAAAGCTTAGAACTACAAATTCATTTGTTTGGGTTTTGTTTTTGTTTTTGTTTTTGTTTTTATGACAGGGTCTTGCTCTGTCACCCAGGCTAGAGTCCAGTGGCATGATCTTGGCTCACTGCAACCTCTACCTCCGGGGCTCAAGCAGTCCTCCCACTTCAGCCTCCCGAGTGGCTGGGATTATAGGTGTGTGCCACCAGGCCTGGCTGATTTTTGTATTTTTAGTAGAAATGGAGTTTCGCCATGTTGCCCAGGCTGGTCTCAAACTCCTGAGCTCAAGTGATCCACCCACCTCAGCCTCCTAAAGTGCTGGAATTATAAGCGTGAGCCACTGCACCTGGCCTGGTTTGTTATTCCTTTCTATTTAGATATTATGGGTATTTTTGCCTAAGGATATTGTCAATATGACAGTCACACCAGATTCATTGTCACATGTCTTCTCTTCAGAAGTTTAAAATGCACTATGCTATAGGGAAGGGAATATAGGAGTACAGAAGTTGTCTGATTATGATAATAAATTATTAGTACTGAATGATGCTTATTGATCATGTAGTCAGGCTCCCCATTGAATGATAAGGAGAGTGAGGCTGAGAGTCATGTAGCTAATTAGTCATTTAGATAAAACTAGAACCAGAGTATCTGGATCCCAACACATGCCCTTTCCACTGTACCATACCTAGAAGAAACCAGCCCCTGATGAGAGTATATGTGGTATTGTCCAGAGGTATACAAATCCTTCTCAGAAGCAAAAATCAGATCATGTGTTGAAAATATGTTATCACAAAATATCAGTGGCTATAAAGAAAACTGGAGGTGAGAGGAAACGGTTGAATGCTCACTTACTGGTTTTTCTTTTCCCTACAGTGGAACGTTACAATCCTCAGGAAAACAGATGGCACACTATAGCCCCTATGGGGACCCGGAGGAAACACCTAGGCTGTGCAGTGTATCAGGACATGATCTATGCTGTAGGAGGTAGAGATGACACTACAGAGCTGAGCAGTGCTGAGAGATACAACCCCAGAACCAACCAGTGGTCTCCGGTGGTGGCCATGACATCACGCCGTAGTGGAGTAAGTGGAGTTATGGACACTTAGGTTGCTTCCAAATCTTGGTTATTAATAGTGCTGCAATAAACATGGGAGTGCAGATATCTCTTCAATATACTGATTTCCTTTCTTTGGGGTATATACCTAGCAATTAGATTGCTGGATCATATGATATTTCTATTCTTAGTTTTTTGAGGAGCCTCCAAACTGTTGTACTAATTTACATTTCCACCAGCAGTGTAGGAGGGTTCCCTTTTCTCTGCATCTTTATCAGCAATCATTATGGCCTGACTTTTGGTTAAAAACCATTTTAACTGGGGTGAGATGACATCTCATTGTAATTTTCATTTCCATTTCTCTAGTGATCAGATGTTGAGCACCTTTTCATCTACCTGTCTGCTATTTTTATGCCTTCTTTGGAGAAAGGTCTATTCAGATCTTTTTGCCCACTTTTTAATTGGATTATTTGATTTTTTTCTGTTGAGTTGTTTGAGCCCTTATATATTCTAGTTACTAATCCCTTGTCAGATGGGTAGTTTTCTCCCATTCAGTGGGTTGTCTTTTCATTTTGTTGGTTGTTTTCTTTGCTGTGCAGAAACTTTTTGACTTAATGTGATCCCATTTGTCTATTTTTTCTTTGGTTGCCTGTGCTTGTGGAGTATTACTGAAAAAAATCTTTGCCCAGACCAATGTCCTGGAGAGTTTCCCCAGTGTTTTCTTTTAGCAGTTTCATTGTTTGAGGCCTTAGATTTAAGGCTTTACTTCATTTTAATTTGATTTTTGTATATGGCAAAAAATGGAGTCTAGTTTGATTCTGCATATAGATACCCAGTTTTCCCAGCACCATTAATTGAAGAGATTGTCCTTTCCCCAATGTACATTCCTGGCACCTTTGTCAAAAAAACAGTTTGCTGGAAATGTATAGGTTTATTTCTGGGTTCTCTATTCTTTTCCATTGGTCTATGTGTCTGTTTTTATGCTAGTCTCATACTGTTTTGGTTACTGTAGCTCTTTAGTATAATTTGAAGTCAGATATAATTTGAAGTCAGATTCCTCCAGTTTTGGTTTGTTGCTCAAGATAGCTTTGGCTATTCTGGGTCTTTGTGGTTGCATATAAATTTTAGGATTTTTTTTTTCTATTTCTGTGAAGACTGTCATTGGTATTTTGGTAGGGATTGCATTGAATCTGTAGATTGTTTTGGATAGTATGGACATTTTAACAATATTGATTCTTCCAATCCTTGAACATGGAATGTCTTTTCATTTTTGTGTGTCCTCTTCAATTTCTTGCATCAGTGTTTTCTAGTTTTCATCATATTTTTCACTTCTTTGGTTCAGTTTATTCCTAGGTATTTTATTTTATTTATAGTTATTGTAAATAGGATTACTTTCTTGATTTCTTTTTCAGATTGTTTGCTGTTGGCATATAGAAATGCTACTGATTTTTGTATCTTGATTTTGTATCCTGCAGCTTTGCTGAATTTATCAGTTCTAATAGTTTTTTGGTGGAGTCTTTAGGTTTTTCCAAATATAAGATCATATTGTCTGCAAAGAAGAATAACTTGACTTCTTCCTTTCCAATTTGAATGCCCTTTATTTCTTTTGTCCTATTGCTCTAGCTAGGACTTCCAGTACTATACTGAATAATAGTGGTGAAAGTGCGCATGCCTGTCTTGTTCCAGATCTTAGAGGAAAGGCTTTCCGTTTTTCTCCATTCTAAATGATGCTACTGTGGGTCTGTCATATATGGTTTTTATTGTGTTGAGGTATGTTCCCTCTATACCCAGTTTTTTAAAGGTTTTTATCATGAAGGGATGCTTACTTTTATCAAATGCTTTTTCAGCATCAATTGAAATGATTGTTTGGTTTTTGTCCTTCATTCTGTTGATGTGATGTACCACACTGATTGATTTGCATATGTTGAACCATTCTTGCATCCCTAGGATAATTTCTTCCTGGTCATGATGAATGATCTTTCTAATGTGTCATTGAATTCAGTTTGCTAGGATTTTGTTGAAGATTTTTGCATCATTGTTCATGGAGGATATTGGACTGTAGTTTTCTTTTTTTGATGTGTCTTTGTCTGGTTTGGGTATCAGGGTAATACTGGCCTCCTAAAGTGAGTTTGGAAGTGTTCCCTCTTCCTCTATGTTTGGAGTAGTTTGATAGGATTGGTATTAGTTCTTCTTTAAATATTTGATAAGATTCAGCAGTGAGGCCATTGGGTCCTGGGCGTTTCTTTGTTGGGAGATTATTTTTTTTTCTTTTCTTTTCTTTCATTATACTTTAAGTTCTAGGATACATGTGCACAGTGTGCAGGTTTGATACATAGGTCTACATGTGCCATGTTGGTTTGCTGCACCCATCAACTCGTCATTTACATTAGGTATTTTTCTTAGTGCTATCACTCCCCCAGCCCCCCACTCCCCGACAGGCCCTGGTATGTGATGTCCCCCGCCCTGTGTCTAGTGATATCATTGTTCAATTCTGCTGGGAGATTTTTTATTACAGCTTTGATCTCATTACTTTTTTGTTTTGTTTTGAGATAGGGTCTGGGTCTGTCGCCAAGGTTGGAGTGCAATGATACAGTGTCGGCTCACTGAATCCTCCACCTCCCAGGCTCAAACCATCCTTCCACCTCAGTCTACCCATTAGCTGGGACTACAGGTGCACACCACCACGCCCAGCTAATTTTTGTTTTTTGTTTTTTTGTTTTTTGGTAGAGTTGGGGTTTTGCCATGTTGCCCAGGCTGGTCTCAAACTCCTGGGCTCAAGCGATCTATTCACCTCAGCCTCCCAAAGTGCTGAGATTATAGGCATGAGCCACCACACTCAGCCTCATTACTTGTTATTGGTCTGTTCAAGTTTTGGATTTCTTCATGGGTCAATCTTGGTAGGTTGTATGTGTCTAGGAATTTATCTGTTTCTTCTAGATTTTCCAATTTATTGGCATATATTTGTTCATAATAGCCTCTAATTATCCTTTGAATTTCTGTGGTATCAGTTGTAATGTCTCCTTTTTCTTCTCTGATTTTATTTATTTGGGCCTTCTCTCTTTTTTCTCAGTCTGCCTAAAGGTTTGTTGATTTTGTTTATCCTTTCAAAAGTCAACTTTTCATTTCATTGATCTTTTGTGTTTTTTTCACTTGAATTTCATTAATTTCTGCTCTGATCTTTATTGTTTCTTCTCATTTTGGATTTGGTTCTTTTCTAGTTCTTTAAGATGCATTGTTAGGTTATTTGAAGTTTTTGTACTTTTTTGACGTAGGCTCTTATTGCTATAAACTTTCCTTTTACTTTCACTTTATGTCCAAAACTACTTTATAGGTTTTGGTATGTTGTTTTTCCATTTTCATTTGTTTCAAGAAATTTTTAATTTCTTCATTTCTTCATTGACCCACTGGTCATTCAGGATGCTTTTAGGTAAATCAAGCCCTGCTAATTTGACACTAGAAAATAATGAATTTCTTTTGATTATTTTTATCTCATGTAGTTTAAAATTTTTGTGTCCAGTCATATCTTTAATTAGAGAATAATTTTTTAGGATTTCTCTTTTTTTTTTTTTGAGAAGGAGTCTCACTCTGTCACCCAGGCTGGAGTGCAGTAGCACAATCTCAGCTCACTGCAACTTCCACCTCCCAGGTTCAAGCAGTTCTCCTGCCTCAGCCTCCCAAGTAGCTGGGACTATAGGCACGTGCCACCATGTCCAGCTAACTTTTGTATTTTTAGTAGAGATGGGGTTTCGCCATGTTAGCCAGGCTGGTCTCGAACTCCTGACCTCAGGTGATCCCCCGCAGCCTCCCAAAGTGCCGGGATTACAGGCATAAGCCACTGTGCCTGGCTTTTATGATTTATCCTGTATCCATTGCTTTTCTAAAACAATCTCCCCAAATTATCTACTACCTTGCCTAAATTAATATTAGATCTATATATTGCAACCTAATGTTTCTAGCTAATAGTCTAAGTAGTTGGCATACTAATACAAATGTTTAGGCAAAAATACATCTGGCCCCACCCCCAGTCTCCACAAACTAGTTTGAGTCTATCCTATGTATAGTATAGACCAGATGAGACTCCCCTGTGACATGTTCTAGACCATGGATGGCCTGTGACTACAAGAGACTTCTGGGTGAAGTATAGAATTCATCCATCTTGGAATGTTTGCTCAGAGCAAAATGTAACCCATTAACCACTGATCACGTCAGGAGTTTATCGAGGCATCCATAACAGGAAGGAGAAGCAAGCAGTAGCTAAGCACTCCACAATCTGAGGATAAAAGAGAGTGAATTCTGGTTGGCATAAATCAAGGAACACCACTGGAAGGTGTCAGCAAGTCAAAGCCTTCACATATCAATGGCTTTTTGTTACTGACAACTAACAGCATCTTAGTCATATTCCTGTTAAGTGTTTGCTATGTGTTGGGAAAGCAAAAATGAGTATGACATGATTCCTCTCCTTTAGTAGCTCCCAATTTAGTGAAGGAAATTGAAATGTTTACAGCTAACTATAATAAATAAACCCTACAGTGGTGTTACGTATTTTATGGAAGAACATAGGAGAATGCACTTACTGCTTTGGGGAAGTAAGAATGAGTTGGGGCAGTGAAGAGACTACCAAAGACCATCACATGTAAGCTAGCTCATGAAGGAAGAATAAGCTTTTCTAAAAGACAGAAAACAGTAGCCAGGGCCAGGTGCGGTGGCTCATGCCTGTAATCCCAGCACTTTGAAAGGCAGAGACAGGATTACTTGAGCCCAGGAATTTGAGACCAGTCCGGGCAACATGAGACCCCATCTATACAAAAAATTTAAAAATTAGCCAGATGTAGTGGTGCATCCCTGTAGTCCCAGCAACTTAAGAAGCTGAGGTGGGAGGATCACTTGAGCCTAGGAGGTGGACGCTATCGTGAACTGTTTTTTTGTTTTATTTTTTGAGCCTGTCACCCAGGCTGTAGTGCAGTGATGCGATCTTGGCTCACTGCAACCTCCACCTCCCAGGCTCAAGTGATTCTCCTGCCTCAGCCTCCTGAGTAGCTAGGACTACAGGACTACAGGTGCGTGCCACCATGCCCAGCTATTTCTTTGTATTTTTAGTAAAGACGGTTTCACTATGGTGATCTGTGATCCTGCTACTGCACTGCAGCTTGAGTGACAGAGTGAGACCCTGTGAGTGAGACAGAGAGGGAAAAAGAGAGAGAGAGGGAGAAAGAGAGAGAGGGGGGCGGGGAGAAAACACCAGCCAGGGAACATGTGCAAAAGTGTGGAGGTGTGAAAAATGTATGTTATCTTCAGGGACTAGCAATTAATCCAGTTTTACTGCAGCATAGGATTCATTAGTAGGAGTAAAGGGAAACTATAGGCGGTGAGGCTCAAATAGTGGGCTAAGATAGATTTCTGGAGGGCCTGAGTAACATAATAAGGACTTTAAACTTTTCCTTAAGTAGTAGGGAGGCTTAGAAAGTTGTTTTGGTTTTAGGAGATTTTTTTGAGAGGGTCCCACTCTGCTGCCCAGACTGGAGTGCAGTGGCACAATCTCAGCTCACTGCAACTTCGACCTTTCAGGCTCAAGCCGTCCTCAGCCTCCAGGTAGCTGGGACTACAAGTGTGCCTCACTACACCCAACTAATTTTTGTATTTTTTGTAAAGACAGTCTCACTATGTTGCCCAGGCTGGTCTCGAAATCCTGGGCTCAAGCGATCCACCCACCTCAGCCTCCCAAAGTAAGAAAGTTTTTAAAGAGGAAAGTGACAATATGATTAGATTTCTGTTTTTCTGTTTTACTTTAGTTTTGTAGAGATAGGGGTCTCACTGTGTTGCCCAAGCTGGTCTTGAACTCTAGGCTTCAAGTGATGCTCCCACCTGGGCCTTCCCAAAGTGCTGGGATTACAGGCATGAGGTACCATGCTTGGCCTAGATTTGTATTTTTAAAAGAGAATTTTAGTAGCAATTTAGAAAGATTAGAGCAGGCAAACACCAAAAGAAGTGAGAGCAGTTTGAAGGTTGTTTGCTCACTCCTAGTGAGCAGTTTTTTTTTTTAATTTAAGAAATACATGATTTCGATTCTGTGTGAATATTCTAATTGAATATATAATTTTATAGTTCCCATAATTTGATAGACTTTTGTTGTTACATCTTCCCTCTGTGTTTCAGTAAACCAGAATATAAGGCCATAAAGAATTATCTTTTGTAAACAGATTTATCTAGAAACCAGTCTATAATTTCCTTAATGATTGTCTAGTTTCTTCAGCAGCTTACTATATTTTGGTTTTGTAGGTTGGCCTGGCAGTGGTCAATGGACAGCTCATGGCAGTAGGAGGTTTTGATGGCACAACATACTTGAAGACCATAGAAGTTTTTGATCCTGATGCCAATACATGGAGGTAACTTTTAAGCTGTGTAGCAAATCACCTTACTACTGACTTGGAAATCATGGGCTTGAGATAGCCCATGACCATCAGAACTGGGATGGTCAGTACACTGGAGTACTTTGAAGAGGGCTGAAGTTACACATATTTATGGCTCATTTTGACTTGATTGCTCTAAAGTGGCTGATATATTACAAAATTCTCCTTTTCAGTAACTGTCCAGTTTTATAATTAGAGATGGGTAAAATAGGGGAAAAAATATCCTTCCTGGTCCGATCATGTTCAGCTGAGGAAACAAAAGCACTGAGAAATAAAATGACTTGCCTAACTGACTTAGTGACAGAGTTAGAATTAGAACCTAGGTCTGCCCCCAAATCTGTCCATGCCATTTTTTGGTGTTCTTGTGGGAAACCTATGCTTAGGAAAAACAAATTGCAATTACTTTTGAAAAATTAATGTTTAAAAAAAGAATATTTCATTTTTAAACCCATTTTAACTTTTAGGGAGGAGGCTACGTCTTATTTAAGAGAGCTTAACTTAAACTTCATATCTAGGTTTAATTTTACTTTACTTTTAAATCCTCAATTGTCTAATAAAGCTTTCCTAAGTAGTTAAGTAGTTTTTATAATTTCACATAAATTAGGTGACTTTTACACTTATTTTAAATATTCAAAACCTTTACAAACTTAGCAAAATTCTCTTAAACCTTTAAACTTAAAATAATTAAGTCTAAATCTTTACTCAATCATATTTTATACTGGAATCACAAGAGTAATCTTATAGATGCTCTAAAAAGCCAAATTCTCTTAAACAGTATAAGAACTTAAAATGCCAAACATATAGTTGATTCTCAAACTTTAAAAATAACGGTACTATGGGTTTGATGTATGGCATATCTGTACTTAATTCTAAATACTAGTCTTCTAAGAAAACAGTTTTGCCTTCTAAGCAATTTGGGATTTCCTTCTCAATAAAATGGGCTTACTTGCCTAAGCAAGTTTAGGGTTACCATCTCAGTGGCTAAGGTTGCACATCAACCAGAAATATCAGGCTGGACATGTGAGCTGAGGAGCAGACATTCTGGGAAATTTTTCTTATGACCATGAAGGATAAGCTGAGCTCTGTTTTATTGTTACTGTTCTAAAAGAGGCAGTCTTGTAGTCCATTCTTACTGTGTTTCTAATACATTTCCTAATTTTAAGCCTGCAACTATCCACCTGGGTTTTTTCATCACCCTATTAGATTCAACTATAGTCTATCTCTAGGAAAGCCACAACCTTCACAGAGATTTAAGTGACATGCTTTGGATCCTCCATATGTCTCACAGCTCCATATGACTCAGTGGTCACAAACTAAAGTCAAGCTAATAACAGCATAGTACTTTTTGCTCTTACATCACATTTTTACAGTCCTGTTCATTAAGTAAAGATTTACTAATGGCTGGGCATGGTGGCTCATGCCTGTAATCTCAGCACTTTGGGAGACCAAGGTGGGCAGATCACCTGAGGTCAGGAGTTAGAGACCCCCTGACCAACATGGTGAAACCTCGTCTCTACTAAAAATACAAAAATTAGCCAGGCATGGGTGGTGGGCACCTGTAATCCCAGCTACTTGGGAGGCTGAGGCAGGAGAATCACTTGAACCTGGGGGGCAGAGGTTGCAGTGAGTGGAGATTGGGCCATTGCACTGCAGCCTAGGTGACAGAGTGAGACTCCATCTCAAAAAAAAAAAAAAAAAAAAAAAAAAAAAAATTTACTAAGTGCTCTGAGCCCTGGGGATACAAAACTAAACAACAACAACAAAAAATTCCTGCTGAGCGCACGCCTGTAATCCCAGCTACTAAGGAGGCTGAGGCACGAGAATCTCTTGAACCCAGGAGGTGGAGGTTGCAGTGAGCTGAGATCACATCAGTGTACTCTAGTCTGAGTGGCAGAGCAAGGCTCCATCTAAAAAAAAAATTTCTTGCCCTGCTGGAGCTAACCAATTGTATTGAGGGAGACTAACAGTACCATATCAGTAGATGGAAGTGCTATGGCAAATATCAAAGCAGGGGAGGAGGCTAGGGAGTACAGGGAGGGGAATCTGTTTTTAAAGGTGGCCAGGGAAGGCCTCATTGGAAAGGTAACATTTTAGCAAAACCTAATAACGGTAAAGGATAGGTAATGGCAGCTTTGGGCCTCTCACTGGCAGGATATTTTCTTCCATATACAGCTTTCTATTTTTACTAAGAATTTTGAGTAAGCATAATTTCTGAAGACAGCCAAATTTACTGTCACTTAATCACTATAATCTTATCTGAGGACTTCTTAGTAACTGTCACTAAATAGAATTAGTAATAGATGACAAAGTAATAGTCATAAAATTCTTGAGGATCATCTGTTGAAAGAGTAATAACTAAATATTTGCAGTTACATATCCCAGACTTAAAAACCAACTCTACCTCATAGCTGATAAGGGTCTAGTATTCTTCTCCATGGAAGGTCCTTAATTTTGAAGATGATGTTGTCACAAACTAGGTGCGACTTTACTCAAATCCAGTTTTGTTCTATAAAAGACTTGAGGAGGCTTACAGAGTACATATAAGACAAAGGGATAAAAATAAATATTTAAAGAATTTTAGGCAAAGGGAAAACATAGGTGGGACAATAATATAGCCAGGGGCAAAATTACAAAAATGTAGAATATATAATTCTGTGTAATTGTTAGAAGTCAGTGAGGTATAAAGTTGTAAAGTTCTGATGCAAAAAGTGAATATGATGCTCTCTTATTCTTCACACAGCCTCCTATGAGAGCATGTCAATCTCTGAAACAGTCCTGCTACTCAACAGTGCTCAACTGCAGCTTCTAATTTTTAGAATGAAGACAGTATTAGTGTGAAGCTGAAAATATTAGTTGTAATATAAAACATAGAAATGTGTTAATAACATCTTAGTTGTGGAAGAAATGGTGCTTTTTTTCCAGTTAGAAAATATGATTATGTTTCTCTCTTTGCAGGTTATATGGCGGGATGAATTACCGTCGGCTAGGGGGTGGTGTCGGAGTTATTAAAATGACACATTGTGAATCCCATATTTGGTGAACACAGAGAAGACAGAGTCTTGTACATATTCCTCCGTATTCTGGGGAGCTTTGACCTTGGAGCTTTGTACAGCTTGAGAAAACATTAGAACAAATTTTATTATTTGCCGGTGCCTCAACATATGGAAATACAAATGAAAGTACTTCACCTGCAAGATGCACAATAATTTTCAACTCTGTGCAGAAGAATATTTATTTTTGGTTTTAATTTATCATGGTTTTTTGTTGTTTTCGTTTTGAACTTATCCTTCCTCCTACAAAAAAAAGAAAAGAAGAAAAAAATTCCAAGCAGCAAAACTTACTTTGTTTATAAGGTATTGATTTAGGTTTGAAAATACTATTTAATAAGGGCATAAGGGCTATATATGATTTGGCTGTTATTTCTAGACACTCCATCCACGTGATTCCCCTAACAAGGATTACCAGGAATTAAGGTAGGTATGCAAAATGTATTAGCTAGCCATTATTCTTGCACTAACCACCAGAACACTTGAAAATCTAAAAAAAAAAAAAAAACCAAGAAAAGGCAACATCTCATTTTAAATAGTACAATTCAGAAGGGATACTAAATCAATAAAAACCAGGACTCAGACACTACAGTTTTCATCAGTGTAATTTTATGTCTTGTTTCTATATGAATTTGTTTATTTAGTCTTTTTTTCATAATATTCTCATAGAGTTTCTGCTAGATCTAGAGCTCTGCTCAGTGCCTCTTATAAAAACAATATATGTCTCATATGCTGTCTTGAGAATCCAAGAGAATCACATGCAGCTCTGCAACAGTTTTTGCTCAAAAATGTTACCAACTAAAGCAACTGTCCTTCCTGTTTCCTTATTGCTACCAAGGACTAGCAGGGAGAAATATCTTCTCCCAGCAGTGAATTCTGTTATGCAATTTATTCTTGATGCTCAGGCCTAGTTAAGCTGAGGCTTACCTTTAATAACAGCCTCCAAGGGAATGAATTATTCAGTTCATGTAATAGCACACATTAAAGAGTATAAAATCAATTGAGGCATTTTATTAATATCTTGGTTCTTTTATACAAACAATGTATCATTATCTTCATTCTATAAGACCATTGTTACTACTTCTCTCAAATTGCACTTTCTGGTAAAAAGTTAAAAATTTTTAGGAAAAAACATAATTTCAATGGTTAAAGTTTTTTTTCCTCATTGTATTCATAGACAAATTTTTTTCAATATATTTTGCAAGAAAAATCTTTGAATAAGACTAACTGCATTTAAAAGGAATAACCTCCTTTCCCCAACTACAAAGATGTTTGGCAACTTTGTGTTTACATTTAAAGATCATTTGCACCTTTTTCAAGGAAAAAAAAAGTATTGAGTAAACAGTTGTTTACATGTATCATTTATGCTTTTTTCTAGCATGTATAACTTTTTTAAATAAAGGTAGTATTTACCATTAAAAAATTTTTAGCTAATGCTTTTTATCCTTGTACTTTTGTTATTTAATTTGGAATTTCTGTTTCTATATAATTTATTTTACCTGTATGTAAACTTACAAGTGCTTTCAACTTGAAGGAATAAAAGGATTGCCAGCTAGAATTAATAGGAATTTTCATTATCTATTTTTATATGTTATATTACCTAACCTATAAACTTATTTTCTAGGTAGAACTTAGAATCATACAATTTTGAGCTGGAAGGACTCTTTAACAATCATCTAGTCCAAACCTATTTATTACACTGATCCAAGTCTGAAAACCACAGAAGTCTGCCTAAGAATAGTTAATGACAGAACCAACATTAGAAGTCAGTTTCCTCAATTCCCAGTCCATTCTTCCTTCTATGCCACACTGCCACTGCAGGTTTACCTGAAACTAAATATAATAAAAGACCTTAGGTATTTTAACTAAGTCTGGTATGAACATGTAAAAAGTATAAAAACTTTTATGAGATCCTTACTGTAGTACATCATTAACAATCAGTCTTCAAGGCAAAACCATGTATTTCCCAAGACTCTACTATTTCATACATCTGAGGCAAAAGAGAGTGATAATAGCAAGAACAAAACTAGGGATTAGACTCTCCATTAGTCAGGAAGTCCCCAGTGGGAGCAATTCATACGGCACTGATTCAAGAGTAGAGACCCAGGAATTAACAGCACTGGCCAGAGTCTTCATTGGAGACTGTTAGGGGTTTGTTTTCCCCCTCCAGTGAAGGCACTCCACTTTTATTACTGATTGAAATGTATTCTGTTAAAGGTGTTGCTGTAAAATAGAATGTTTATTAATTTGTGTGCATAGTTTTTTCCACAACTCAAGTTTGGAATAGGGGTTGGGTTGGCAGTCATTTTCATTTCATAAGTAAGTCTACTGAAGCTTAGAAAAGTTGAAATGACATGGTAGGAGCTGAACCTTAAATCTGTAGCCCCTGATTGTAAATCCTTTGTGCTCTATACACATTCCCACATTCTTGTTTTTGATTGCTTCCCAGTTCTCTTCCATAATGTTTTACCTCTAGATACTCACACTGCAGATAATACTTCTTGACTACTGTGTAAAAGGGGTCTTTCCCGTACAAGATGTGAGGGAGTAGGGGACGAACCTTTCAAACTTTGTGTTAACTGGGGAAACAGATGGGCAAAGAAAAAATGCAAGAAGGAAAGAAATATAGAAGAGGAGAGAAAGCAGCAGCAGGAGGCAAAAATGACCCACTAAACCTGAGTGTGTCTGCCCAATTGTGAGAAATGGCTCTGTAAATTGCTTTGAGGGCCCTGCTGGAAGTGATGGAAAAGAATGGTCCCAAGAAATGCCAAAACTCTTCAACTAAGTTGTCTTACATGTCCTTTATACTGATCTTTCAGTTATTTAGCTGTGTAAGGTTAGGAACTTAGATTATTTTAAATGTAAAAAAGAAAGGATGGTTATTCACTGAACTATCATAAAATATTTGGGGTTATTCCAGTAACAGTAACCTACTAATACCCCTATCCTAGAAAGACTGTTTAAGCCCGAATTCCTAGGAAAAGAGGACACATATCTTCAGTGTGAATTTAGATCAGTGAACCCTTGGACTTCTCCTAAACAGGAACAGCCCCTGCTTTCAAAAAGCTTAGTTTTAAGCCTTGGTTTCATCAAGCCTCTCGATCAGTGGTTCTCCAAGTATGGTCTGTGGACCCCTGAGGTCTCCCATATCTTTCTTTTTCTTCCTCTTGTTGCCCAGGCTGGAGTGCAATGTTGCAATCTCGGCTCACTGCAACCTCTGCCTCCCAGATTCAAGCGATTCTCCTGCCTCAGCCTCCTGAGTAGCTGGGATTACAGGCATGTGCCACCAGGCCCAGCTAATTTTTTTGTATTTTTAGTAGAGACGGGGTTTTGCCATGTTGTTCAGGCTGGTCTCAAACTCCTGACCTCTGGTGATCCGCCCGCGTTGGCCTACCAAAGTGCTGGGATTACAGGCGTGAGCCGCTGCACCCAACCAAGTCCCCAATATCTTTCAAAGTATCCATGAGTCGAAACTTTTTTTTTTTTTTTTTTTTTTTTTTTTGAGAGGGAGTCTCGCTCTGTCGCCCAGGCTGGAGTGCAGTGGCTCAATCTCGGCTCACTGCAAGCTCTGCCTCCCAGGTTCACGCCATTCTCCTGCCTCAGCCTCCTGAGCAGCTGGTGCCCGCCACCATGCCAGACTAACTTTTTTATATTTTTAGTAGAGACGGGGTTTCACCGTGTTGGCCAGGATGGGCTCGATCTCCTGACCTCTTGATCCGCCCACCTCAGCCTCCCAAAGTGCTGGGATTACAGGAATGAGCCACGGCGCCCGGCTGAAACTATTTTCTTAGTAAAACTAAGTTTTCTGCCTTTTTTACTGTAGTGGCATTTGTGTTAATGGTGCAAAAGCTATGGTGGGTAAAACTGCTGGTGTCTTAGCATAAATCAAGGCATAAATCAAAGCATAAATCAAACTGTACAACTAGACATAGTATTCACCACCATAGACTTGTAGGACCTTTTTTTTTTTTTTTTAAAACATGTTTTTATTTGAGACAGAGTCACGCTCTGTCACCCAGGCTGGAGTGTAGTGGTGAGATCTCTGCTCACTGCAGCCTCCACCTCCTGGGTTCAGGCAATTCTCCAACCTCAGCCTCCCAAGTAGCTGGGAATACAGGCGCCCACTAGCACCCCCGGCTAGTTTTTTTATTTATTTTTCGTAGAGACAAGGTTTCGCCATGCTGGCCATGCTGGTCTCGAACTCATAACCTCAAGCGATCCGCCCACCTCAGCCTCCCAAAGTGCTGGGATTACAGGCATGAGCCACTGTGCGTGGCCTGGATTTTTAAAAATTTGCTTAAAAATGTCCTTGATGAAGCAACAAAAATTATTAATGTACTAAATCTCAACTTGTGGACATACATCTTTTTTCAATATTTTATGACAAAATGGGAAGTATGCATAAAACACTGCTGCAAACCAAAATACAGTGGTTGTCCCAAGAAAATCTTTTGAGATTGTTTTAAGATGCAAGCTGAACTACCTACTTTTTGAAAGAATGACACACAAATTGAGGTCATTTAGACTTGGGTGTTGAGCAGGCATTTTCTCTCAAATGAACAAAGTGAGGCTATCATTTCAAGGAACACAACTGACAGTACTTATTGTCAACCATATTCAAGAGAAAAATTACAATTTTGAGAAGGCTATGTCAACTATGAACTTGACAGCTACTTAAAAACTTTTCTGATGAAACTGGTGATGACATCGATGAATGCCTTTTTAATTGTATAGTGAAGCGTGTCAACATGTGGAAGATCTGTATAACTCATGGAATCAGTTTTTCTAAATGATTAATGCACAGGTTAAGATGTATCCAAAGCACAAGACAGACCAACAGATCTTATGGGAACAATATGAAAGGTCTATTGATATGGTTTTAGATTTCAGCAGTCACTTGTCAAGTTTTAATGTAATATCAAGAGTATCCATAATTATCAGAAAAGCTCTTAAAATCCTCCCCCTTCCAATTTCATATTTGTGTAAGCCATATTTTCTTGACATACTTCAACCAAAATAACATTGCAAAAGATTGAATGCAGAAGCAGGTAAGAACTCAATTGAGTTCTAATAAGCCAGAAATTGAAGAGTCATACAAAAATGTAAAAGAAAACATCACTAATTTTTTTGCTTTTGAAATAAAAAAAATTGTTTTAAAAATGATAGCCTGGGCCAGGCATGGTGGCTGATGACTGTAATCCCAGCACCTTTGAAGGCCCAGGCGGCAGATACACTTAAGATCAGGAGTTTGAGACCAGCCAGGCAAAAATGGCAAAACCCTGTCTCTACTAAATATACAAAAATTAGCTGCGCATGGTGGTACATGCCTGTAATCTCAGCTCCTTGGGAGGCTGAGGCAGGAGAATCCCTCGAACCTGAGACACAGAGGCTGCAATGGGCCGAAATCATGCCACTGCACTGCAACCTGGGTGACAGAGTAAGATTTCATCTCAAAAAAAAAAAAAAAAAAGCATGTAAATAGGTTTATTTTTGATGCACTATTTTTTTTAATTTCTCTATTTTAATTTCTAATATGGTAAATCACTAGATATAATGCATGTAAACAGAAGCTCTTTGTGTCCTCAAGTTTTTGAGGCTTTAAAGGGATCTCAAGGCAAAAATGTTTGAGAACTGCTGCTCTAAATCTTCCAGTTTACAGGAAATACAAAGGAACAGAGGAATGTGTTAACTTCATAGCAATTCAATGAGCAAAGTTCAAAAGTGCGAAACTTTACAAGACAAATAACTTCGCTTCTCCAAAAATTGAACTGCAAGAAAAGAAAGTGGAGAGGGAGAAACTGACAGAGTAAAAGGAATTTAAGACTCATATCATCAGCCTAGAGCGGTGGCTCATACCTATTAATAAAATCCCCCAGCACTTTGAGAGGGCAAGGTGGGAGAATCGATTTAACCCAGGAATTCAAGACCAATTTAGGCAAATAAGAGAGACCGTCTTTACAAAAAAATATATATAATTTATATATATAATACATATAATTTATATAATTATATGTATTATATATAGTTTTTATATATTATATATACATATATATTAGCTGTGTGTGTTGGCACATGCCTCTGGTCCCAGATACTTGGGAGATTGAGGTGGATTACTTGGGCCAGGGAGGTCCAGGCTGCAGTGAGCCATGATCACACCACTGCACTACAGCCTCCTTGACAGAGCAAGGCGCTGTCTCAAAAAACGTCAACCAGATATGAGGGCGATCTGACTGTGACTCAATTCTGTCACTCTATTGATCGCCAGGGTTGATTCGGCTGATCTAGCTAGCTAGGCAGGAGTCCCCTTCCTCCCTCACCACTCCATGTGCTTCCCTCTTGAAGCTGTGCACTCGGTGAAAGAGGATGCCATTTTCAGTCAAGGGTATACAAGTAGCTGCACTCCCCTGCTAGAACCTCCAAACAAGCTCTCAAGGTCCATTTGTAAAAGAACGTAGGGTAGTCAAGCTTCCAAGACTCCAGACACATCTGAATGAGTTGCTGCATGTGGCAGTCTGCCTTTCTTTAAAAACAAACAAACAAAACCACTAAACTTCAAGTAATAAGGCAGGTAATGTTTTACATAATGCATCTCAGTATAAAACATGCAATGATTGAATTATTTACATAACCCAGCAGAAGCGATTCAATATTCTGCCCTGATGTGGACTGTAAGAATGATTAGAAAAGAAGTTATGCCTGAGAAAGGTTTGAAAGACAGTAATAGTTTTGCTAAGTGGACAAGAGTCGAAAGGACAGTCCAGGCAGAGCAGCATATGTAAGCTATACAGAAGGAAGGCAGTGAGACAGTATGGGTTGTTCAGGGAAATCAAAGCAGTCTGCTTTCAGGAGAATAAAGTACAAAAAGCCTATGTCCAGAAATAAGACAGGAGAACCAGGTATCATCATAAGGGCCTCATATCCCAGTAGTTTTCTCTCTCAGCTTTCTTTTCTGATGCTTAATTCTAGTAAGTTCTGTGAGGGTGTGGTCAGGCTCTAAGAGGCCCCAGTGATCCCTGCATTCTGGTATTCACATGCTTGTGTAATCCTCTCCCAAAATGCACCAGGGTTGGTCTGGTCTGTGTGCCTAATAGCGATGCTAGGAGCTCTGGTGGGGAATGTTAATAATGGGTGAGGCTATGCATCAGTAGAGAAAAAGGATACATGGGAAATCTCTGTAAACATCCACTGAATTTTGTTGTGAACCTAAAACTACTCTAAAAAATAAACTCTATTAAAAAAAGTGTAGGGGGATGGTATGTCACTTCCAAAATTAGGCTTAAAAAGACTCTAGCTTTTTGTCTTGGGTGTTTTTCTCTCATCTCTCACACTCTGGGAAATGCAAATACATAAAAAAATATAAGAAACCCATGAACCTCCATATACCCACCACCCAGCTTCAAAAATTAACAGATTTTGCAAATTTTGTTTTATCTGTCTCCTCTCACTCTTACTTCACCTCTCCATCACCACTGAAGTATTTTAAAGCAGATCCCAGGCATCACCTTAAAGTCATGCACTTCATGCATAACAACGTTTTCGCCACTGACAGATCACATATATGACAGTGGTCTCATAAGATTATAATACTGTTTTTACAGTACCTTTTCGATATTTAGATATGTTTAGATACAAATCCTTACCACTGTGTTGCCTACGGTATTCAGTACAGTAAGTAATATGCTGTACAAGTTTGTAGGCTAGGAGCAACAGGCTATCCCACATAGCCTAGGTATGTAGTAGGCTATACCATCTAGATTTATGTAAGTATACTCCGTGATGTTTATGCAAAGATGAAATCACCTAAGGACATATTTCTCAGAACATACCCCTGTTGTTAAGTGAAGCATGACTATATTTCACCCACATTTGAATATTTAACAGATAAGGTCTAACTATAACAACATTATCACACTTGATAAAATTAACATTCCTTAATATCATCTAATACCCAATGTTAAAATTCCCCTAGTTACCACTTAATTTGTTTACTATTATACTTTGAAGTTTTCTTTTTTTCCTGTCCCTTCATTTGCTCACGTGGTCAAATTTCTATTTTGTTCCTTTGCCCTTTAATTTTAGAAATTCTTCTATAGTTTCTATTCTATTTGTGTGTGTGTATCTGCACTACAACAGATATATTTAAACATATTTCTCTACGAAGATACTCACATTAAGAGGCTGTTATCCATCCTGGCTAACATGGTGAAATCCTGTCTCTACTAAAAATACAAAAAAAAAAAAAAAAAAAAATTAGCTGGGCAGAGTGGCGGGCGCCTGTAGTCTCACTGCACTCCAGCCTGGGCGAGACAGGGAGACTCCGTCTCAAAAAATAAAAAAAAAAAAAAAGAGGCTGTTAGAAATACTTCACAGGTGCTCTAAAGCATCAGTCGTAACATATGTGATACTTAGCCCATATTTAGAGATCTAAGAGTGGGCAGTGGCTTCGGGTGTTTTCGGCTAGCTCCATTATAAAACACTTCATCAATCTTTCACCTAAGGGGTTAAGCAGATACTAATAATCGATGCTTACATCTATTATTTCACTGAGTTATAAATGATGCCTTATCATTCCTTTGGATTTATCAGCTGAAATATATCTGAAAAACTTGCCTTGATCAGCTATTTGATTATCTTGAAATACAATTTATACTAGAAAGTAGAAAATGTTTGCTTCTCCCCTTTACCAATTTTCAGAACTTGATTCTGCAGCAACCTCCAAAAGTAACTCACCAATTTCTAAAATTTTGTTTAGTATTAGTACGAGCTCATAAATTATTTTTTACTTTAATATTCTGATGTAAATAAATTTTTATATATTCAGTCAGTTGCACTTTTTCCTTTTGATATCTGAATTGTCTCACCTTTGGCAAGTAGGGTCCCTCTTCATTTTGACTATCCTTTTGACACAACTTTTGATAGCTATCTTGCTTTTCTGATATATGAAAAATATTTTTATACATTTCTTGTCCCAAACCTGAAATCAGCCCTTCCTCAAGAAGTTCTAGCTCCTTTTAGTGGGAAATACTTACAGAACATAATCTGTGTCTTAGTAATGTTCATTGTAAATAGCTTTTTACTGCTTCCAGGCCTCTCCAGTAAACAAAGCTATGTGTTTTTTGGCAAAAGAAAACCAAATCAAGAATAACCTCAATAGATGCAGGAAAAAAATGGTGACAAAGTGCAACACCTATTCATAATAAAACCCCTGAACAAACTAGGAATAGAAAGGATCATTCTTAACTTGATAAAAGACATCTATGAAAAAACCTACAGCCAACATCATATTTAATTGTAAAAGACATGATGCTTTCCTACTAAAAACAAGACTAAAATGTACATTCTTACCAGTTCTATTCACCACTGTACTGGAGATTCTAGCCAAGGCAATTCAGCAAGAAAAAGAAACAAAAGATTAAAAATTAAGAAAATTGTCTTTATTCACAGATGATATGAATCTTATATGTAGAAACTCCTAAAGAATTCAGTGAAAAAAAACTAAGTTCAGCAAAGTCACAGGATACAAGAGCAATATACAAAATCACTTGTATTTCTATATGCTAGCAACAAACAATTTGAAAATGAAATTAAGACAACAATTCCATTCTCAATAGATCTAAAAGAATAAAATATTTGAAGAAGATTAAATAAATGGAAAAACATCCTGCTCATAGATTAGAAGATTTACTATCATTATGGCAACACTCCCCAAACTGCTCTATAGATTCAACACAATAATTATCAAAATCCCAGCAAATTTTTTTTTTTTTTTGGCAACGATTGACAAGTTGATCCTAAAATTCTTATGGAAATGCAAAAGACTCAGCCAAATAACCTTGGGAAAAAACAAAGTTGAAGTTCTCACACTTCCTGATTTCAAAATTCACTACAAAGCTATAGTAATTGAGACAGTGTCATACTGGCATAGGAAGTGACAAGTACAATGAAATAGGAAGTCCAGAAATAAACCCAAACATCCATGAAATGCTGATTTTTGAAAAAGGTGACAAGACAATTCAATAAGAAAAAAAGTACTTTCAACAAATGGTGCTGAAGCAAGTGAATATCCACATGCAAAAGGATGAATTTGGAACCCTACCTCACACCATACACAAAATTTAACTCAAAATGACAGACCTAATTTTCTAATTAGAAAATCCTGAGAAGAAAACAAAAGTAAACCTTTAGGACCTGAGGTTAATCAATGATTTATTAAACACCAAAGTACAAGTAATAAAAGAACAAAAATTGATCGATTAGAATTCATGAAAATTTAAAACTTTTGCACTTCAAAAATAAGAATTCTGATATTCCCAATTAAATGTAATACGATTTTTTACTTACTTGATTTTATAATTGTGTATCTTTTACACTGATAATTTTTTTTTCTTTTTTTAATGTCACCCAGGCTGGATTGCAGTGGCACAATCTTGGTTCACTGCAATCTCCATCTCCCAGGCTCAAGTGATCCTCCCAACCCAGCCTCCTGAGTAGCTGGTACTACAGACACATGCCACCGTGCCTGGCTAATTTTTTGTGTTTTTTGTAGAGACGGTGGTTTTGCCATGTTGCCCAGGCTGGTCTGAACTTCCGACCTCAGATGATCCACCCACCTCGGCCTCCCAAAGTGCTGGAATTACAGGCATGAGCCACCATGCCCAGCCTACACTGAAAATCTGAATAATTACATACATGTTACCATAATATAAATAGTGCCAAAATAATAATAGCCATATTATTAATAACAAGACAACTGAATGTGATTTAAAATTTATTTGCTGCTCTTCTTTTTCTAGGATGGAGCCTCCTAGAATATACAACCAGAATACCACAAATTTAAAGATACTAAAAATTTAAAGATACACAAATTTAATGATACTCCAGACCGGGTGCAGTGGCTCATACCTGCAATCCCAGCACTTTGGGAGGCCAAGAGGGGAGGATTACTTTAGCCCAGGAGTTCAAGACTAGCCTGGGCAACACAGCAAGACCTCAACTCTAAAAAAAAAAAAAAAAAAAAAAAAAAAATCAAAAAAAAAAGAAAAAAGGCCAGACATAGTGGCACACACCTGTAGTCCCCAGCTACTCAGGAAGCTGAGGCGAGAGGATCACTTGAGCCCAAGAGTTTGAGCCCAGCCTGAGCAATATAGCAAGATCCCATCTATAAAATAAAAATATAAAGAACAGGTGTGGTAGCTCCTGCCCATAATCCTAGCATTTGGGGAGGCCAAGGAAGGATTGTTTGAGCCTCGGCTGAGGTGGGAAGCGTTCAAGACCAGCCTGGGCAATACAGTGAAACCCCATTCCTACCAAAAATACAAAAAATTAGCTGGGCTTTATTGCATGCACCCGTAGTCCAAGCTACTTGGGAGGCTGAGGAGGGAAGATGGTTTGAGCCCAGGAGGCAGAGGCTGCAGTGAGCTGAGATCGTGCCACTGCACTCCATCCTGGGCAACACAGCCAGACCCTGTCTCTAAAATAAAAAATAAAATAAAATAAAGTAAAATGAAATGAAATAAACAAAATAAAATAAAAATAGATACTGAAAAAAATTTGTGTGAGCTGGGCACAGTGGCTCTTGCCTGTAATACCAGCACTTTTGGGAGGCCATTGCAGGAGGATCGCTTGAGCCCAGGAGTTTAAGACCAGCCTGAACAACATAGGGAGACCCCACCTCTACAAAAATTAAAAAATTATCCAGGCGTGGTGGCAGTATGACTGTAGTCTCAGCTACTTGGAAGGCTGAAGTTGGAGGATTGCTTGGGCAAGGGAGGTCAAGGTTGCAGTGAACTGTGATTGTGCCACTGCACTCCAGAGCAAGACCGTGTCTCAAAAAAGAACAAAAAAACTTGTGTGATTATGCCATGAACTTAATATAGTTAGGCTCATTTATTTTTAATTGCTAAGGATTGCTTTGTTTTTTCCTTTGATTCTAATTTTGTCTCCCAATTATACAAAACATTTACATGGTTCTAAACTATAAAAAAGGAACATTCAGGTAAATCTTAACTCTCATTCCTGTCCCCTCTACTCTGTTCCTTCCTTCTCTCTATAAGTAAATACATTTATAAGTTTGTGGTTTATCCTTCCATTGTTTTTTGAAAGCATAAGGAAATACACACTCATATCTCCCTCATTCCTTACATAAAAAGTACAATACTCTACATTCTGTCCACATACATTGCTCTTTCACATAACAATATATCCTGGAGATCACTCCATGGGAGTAAAGAGATATCTTCCCCATTCCTTTTTATAGTTGCATAGTAGTAATTCATTTTGCAGCTGTACCAGGCCTGATGAGCGTCTGAGTTGTTTTTAGTCCTGCTATTACAAATACTATTGTAATAAGTAACCGTGTACATGCTTCATTTCGTAATTTTTTGCCAGTGAATTTTTGGGACAGAATCCTAGAAGTGGAATTGCTAATCAAAGGATGACTGCACATATACTTTTGTTCAATGTTGCTAACTTCTTCTCCATTAGGGTTATATCATTTGCAATAACATTTTAACTGTTTCCCTTCTTCCACTCTTGTCTACCTACACCCATTCTCCCTCCTATCTTATAAAATACTAATTCAATCATATTACTGTCTTACTTAAAATCTTTCAGTGGCTTCCCATTGCATTTATAATAAAATCCAATCTCTTGACACTATAAAAACTTAGGTGATATAGCTCCTCCCTCTGTATCAAGTTAGAATTAGATCTATCAGCAAGAAAGACCCAAAATGACAACAGCTAAAACAAGACAGAAGTTTACTTCTCTGACAAGAAAATCTAGAGGAAGACTGCCCAAGGCCGGCACTGGAGTTCACCTTCAAGAAAACCTCAGGGCACAAGCTCCTCCCAGGCCATGCTCTGTCATCCCTAGGACTTGTTCCTCATCCCCATGACCTAAGAGAATAGCTATAGTACTAGTCATAATTTCAATGTTCCAGGCAGCAAAGTGGGAAGAAGGGAAAAGTAAGAAAAGGGGGATGCCAGCTGTTTTTTATTATAGGTAAGATTCCTGGAAGCTCTACATGACACTTCAGTTTGTATCTCAAATCAGAACATATTCATATGACTATACCTACCTACGAGGAAGGATGGAAAATATCATCTTTATTCTGGGCAGCCAGGTGCCCCAGCCAAAAATTGGGAGATATTATGCCATGGAAGAAGGCTCTGCTGCACAACCTGTTCAGTTTCAGCTCATAATAGGCCATACACCCTTTATTCACTATGCTCTAGCCAAAAAACTTCCTTTGTTCTTCAAAGCTGCCAAACTCTTACCTATCTCAAGGTTTCTCCTGCCTAGCACACCCTTCCTCAGATCTTCACATGGCTTGTTCCATCTCATCATTCAGGACTCAGTTCAAAAGGTCACTTCCTCAGATAGATCTTTGACTACTGTATGAAAGGTAGGCCCCACCCCAGTCACCCTTTTTCATATTGCACTGCCTTATTTTCTTCATGGCATTTGTCTCTGAAATTATTTACTTTTTGCTTTATTTCACTAGAATATAATTTCCTCAGAACAAAGACCTTTTTTTCACTTCTTCACTGCTATATTCCTATTACACAATACAATTCTAAGCATATGGTAGGAGTTTAATATTAGCTGAATGGATGAATGTCTCACTCCAAAGCCCATGCTTTTCCCATTACATCTGCTGCTCCTAGTATATCTGAAATAATATCCCATTCCAGTAGCTAATCTTTGTTTTTTTGAGAATGATAGCCTATTAATTTTCTTCCAATCAAGATTTAAAAAAAATTATTATTTATTATTATTATTATTTTTTTTTTTTTTTTGAGACGGAGTCTTGCTCTGTTGCCTAGGCTGGAGTGCAGTGGCCGGATCTCAGCTCACTGCAAGCCCCGCCTCCCAGGTTCACGCCATTCTCCTGCCTCACCCTCCCGAGTAGCTGGGAGTACAGGCGCCCGCCACCTCGCCCGGCTAATTTTTTTTGTATTTTAGTAGAGACGGGGTTTCACCATGTTAGCCGGGATGGTCTCGATCTCCTGACCTCATGATCCGCCCGTCTCGGCCTCCCAAAGTGCTGGGATTACAGGCTTGAGCCACCGCGCCCAGCCAAAAATTATTCTTAAAGTAAAAGAAAATCTTACGCTCAGTAAGTAAAAAGAAGAGATTTGGATAAAACATCATGGGCAAGACTCTTAAGTTGCTCGATCTCAGTTTTCATCTGTAAAAAGAAAGGGTCGATAAAAATTGATTTAATCTACAGATATTTATCAAGCATTATGCTAAACTGGGACATGAAGGTTAAATAAGATAATTTCTGACCTCAAAAAGGGCTCACAGGTGCCTTTCAACTCTATAATTTGCATGATTCTATATAATTGTTAGTCCGCACCCTCTGTGTTAATAGAAAAAGCCTACCAATTTCCACTACTGAGATGTTAATTAAAAGATGTCAAGACATTGATAAACACATTGGTTCACTTTAAAACGAACATTTAATTCAACATTGCAACAGGAGTTGAACTGTATTTAAAACAGAAGCATATTAGTGACTAAAAAAAATGTGTACATTAATCCTTAGTTCCCTTTTGAGGGGATTTTGATTGCCAGTTCTCTGCAGTGAAATGCTAGGAAAATGTCTTTAGAAGACAGAATTCTTTCTGAATGCAAGTCTAAAATGCTTAAAAGAGATTAAAGGTTTTAAAGACTCAAATCAGAAATATCCATTAGATATATCTCATTTGAATCCTAAGAGTTTAAACACAATAAACACTATATTTATTTACTTTATTTTTTTTATTTTTTGAGGCAGAGTCTCACTTTGTTGCCCAGGCTGGAGTGCAGTGGTGCAATCTTGGCTCACTGCAGCCTGTCTTCTGGGTTCAAACGATTCTCCTGCCTCAGCCTCCCCAGTAGCTGGGATTATAGGCATGCGCCACCACACCCAGCTAATTTTTGTATTTTCAGTAGAGCAGCGGTTTCACCATGTTGGCCAGGCTGGTCTAGAATTCCTGGCCTCAAATGATCCACCCACCTCAGCCTCCAAAAGTGCTAGAATTACAGGTGTGAGTCACCAAGCCCAGCCTATATATATATATATATATTTTTAAAGATGACAAGAAATTAACAACTCAGCATTTTGAGACTGGCATGCCAGGTTATCATGATTAGTACATGGGCACCTGGCTGTGGCTCATCTACTACCATATTCTTTGTACTTCTAGATCCTTCTTGGCTTCCATCTTGGCAACTCCAAAGGCATGGTGGGGAAAACAGATGCAGAGATAGATGCCTATGTCTCCTGCAGGCTCTTTCAGCATAGCAATTAGGCAAGTCATCAATAAGAAAAAGAGTATATAATCTATAACTTAGAGTCCACATAAGGCTTCACTCAATTTGAAAAACTGCCAGTTCTGTCAAGTATGCTAACACTCCGATAAGATATTTATGACACAGAATCTGCAAAAAGAAAAAGAAGAAGACATTTATAATTAGAATAGTATTAATTATAACAAAGCAGATTGATATTTGACTAATCAATGTTATACTGGTCTAACTTTTGGATTTAATTCATGAAGTTTAACAAATGCAATACACTCATTTTTGGCCAGGCACAGTGGTTTATCCCTATAATCCCAGCATTTTGAGAGGCTGAGGCAGGAGGATCACTTGAGCCTAGGAGTTCAAGACCAGCCTGGGCAACAAAGGGAGACCTCATCGCTACAAAAAAGTGTAAAATGTAAAAAACAGCCAGGTGTGGTGGTATACACCTATAGTCCCAGCTGCTCACAAGGCTGAGGGAGGAGGATCACTTGAGCCCAGGAGTTAAAGGTTATAGTGAGCTATAATCACGCTACTGCATTCCAGCCTGGGTGAAAAAGTGAGACTCTGTCTCTAAAACAAAAAACAAACCTCTCATTTTTATATTTTCTATTTCTTTCCTTTTTTATTTCTTAATGCTGGTCTCTTCTCATCAAAATTATTTCCCAACCTACTGTTGCACTGTGACCTCCAGTTTGAAAAGCATGAATATAGTGCTTACAGAGTATTGACTTCTTGGATCTAAGAGATAAGAGTTCAAATCTTGATTCTTCCTCTTGATAAGCTATCTTGCTTGTCATTTAAACCTGTCTTAGTCTCAGTTTCCTTGTTTTAAAATAAAATATGGATAAAAACACCTAACTGTCCGGGCACGGTGGCTCACGCCTATAATCCCAGCACTTTGGGAGGCTGAGGCGGTTGGATCACGAGGTCAGCCTGGCCAACATGGCGAAACCCCATCTCTACTAAAAATACAAAAATTAGCCAGGCATGGCGGTGGGCGCCTGTAATCCCAGCTACTCGGGAGGCTGAGGCAGGAGAATTGCTTGAACCGAGGAGGTGGAGACTGCAGTAAGCCAAGATCACACCACTGCACACTAGCCTAGGAGACAGAGCAAGATTCCATCTCAAAGGAAAAATAATAATAATAATAATAATAATAAAACCTAACTAGCCGGGCACAGTGGCTCACACCTGTAATCCCAACACTTCAGGAGGCCAAGGCAAGTGGATCATTTGAGGTCAGGAGTTCAAGACCAGCCTGGCCAACATGGTGAAACCCCAACTCTACTAAAAATACAAAAATTAGCTGGGCATGGTGGCAGGCACATGTAGTCCCAGCTACTCAGGAGGCTGAGGCACAAGAACCGTTTGAGCCCAGAAGGCAGAGGTTGTAGTTAGCCGAGATCGCACCACTGCACTCCAGCCTGGGTGATGGAGTAAGATTCTGTCTCAAAAAAAACAAAAAGTAAACACACAAAAAACACCTAACTACAGGGTTGCTCTAAAGATTAGAATTTAAGGTCTGTTAAACTCTTGGCACGGTAACAAGATCACAGGAAACATTTACTGAATGTATATTGTGGCTGTATATTTTAACACATTTTGGGAGCCAATTCTCAGTTTATTTCTGATACTTTTTTTTTTTTTTTTTTTTTTTTTTGAGACAGAGTCTCACTCTGTTGCCCAGGCTGGAGTGCAGTGGCGCAATCTCGGTTCACTGCAAGCTCTGCCTCCCGGGTTCACACCATTCTCCTGCCTCAGCCTCCCACGTAGCTGGGACTACAGGCGCCTGCCACCACGCCTGGCTAATTTTTTGTATTTTTAGTAGAGACGGGGTTTCACTGTGTTAGCCAGGATGGTCTCGATCTCCTGACCTCGTGATCCGCCCGCCTCAGCCTCCCAAAGTGCTGGGATTACAGGCATGAGCCACCGTGCCTGCCCTATTTCTGATACTTCTTATCAGAAATCACTCTGCAGAGAATAAAACAATGTCTGTATTATTTCTTTCCCAATAAGGATAGAAAAGCCTAGAATATAAAGATGACATCTTAGTCCTGTGTTTCTGGCTATAATTTTGTCTAACATACAAAATTCTCTATTACTCTGATAATTAATTCAAAATTTCACAAGAAACAATTTTCAAAGTTTCAAAGTTACTACGAAATAATAATTCATATTATTACCAAAGGCTGAAGCACACAGCATATAGTGTCCTTCCATTATAAGGCTATATCTAGAAGGCTAAAGACTTTAGTAAACCATAAACCATAACATAAAAGCTCTCTGTTGTCTTGAATACATTCAAGTATGTTTCTTCAATGTGGACAATACAATCATCATACATTTTTAAAACCATAAAATGAGGAAAAATTACTTAACTAGATTGTTCAAACTAACCTTTATTTTTCCATCAGTATGTGCTGAAGCTACAGATGTTGAAACACGAACCAATCTTGTGGCTGATAAATGAATCTTGAAATGTCTATGGAAATGTGAATAAAGGCAGTCCATGAATAGGTCAACTTCTTCCTGGGTAACCTCCCCAGGTGTTTTGTGGATGCTGTCCCATAGAGCTTTTGCATCCTCTGGATGTATTGCATAAGAAATGTCCAGACTTTGAGGGCTACAGGGTACAGACCAAAGAAATTCAGTAGTAGCCACATAATGGTCCACTTTGCATGCAGTCCACATGGCAGCCATCCAGGAAAGATTAAATGCATTGATTGTTAAAGGACTGAAATAACAGTCAAAGGTTTTCTGAAACCAAGTTCCAATTATGGCTGTGTTAGACTCTGCTCCATTTGCAAGGAATAAGGGCAGACAGGTGAAATCTTCTGAAACAGTCTCCAGAAGACTGTCTCCAAAAATACAGCAGAACCAGCCAGTCCACAACACTTTACCTTCTCTATTCTCAGATGGCAATTGAGATTTTGACAGAATCTACAAAGAAAGTAAACAGGTCCCTTAAATTCAAAAGTACATTTACTTCTAAATTCCATCTTCTCAAAATTAGTTCATTAAAAATAAGACGAGCCAATGTAATACCTGCAAAAAAACATAGAGGGAATAGTCTCCCTAATGATTAACAGGACGTATAAAAATAATTGGCCTTTTTTTTTTTTTTTTTTTTTTTGAGACAGAGTCTCACTCTGTTGCCCAGGCTGGAGTGCAGTGGCGCGATCTCAGCTCACTGTAACCTCCACCTCCTGGGTTCAAGTGATTCTCCAGCCTCAGCCTCCCAAGTAGCTGGGATTATAGGCATGCACCACCATGCCTGGCTAATTTTTGTATTTTCAGTAGGGATGGGGTTTCACCATATTGGCTAGGCTGGTCTCGTACCTCTGACCTCAGGTGATCTGCCCACCTTGGCCTCCCAAAGTACTAGGATTATAGGCGTGAGCTACCATGCCCGGCCCCCAATATTCTTATACAGTGGAAACACGATGTATGGCAAGACCTTGGTGTAACCAAAATGCAAAATAAGAGCTACCAATATGGCATAACTAGGTGTAGTACCCTGAAACAAACAAACAAACAAAAAAACCCCTCAACTTTAGAAAGAATTGTGAAAGATCAAAAAATCCAACATGTTTGAATTCTTTCATTAAGGAAGACTTCAATATTTCCTAAGGCAGCACTATCAACTTAAAATGTTCTTTTATGGCCAGGCACGGTAGCTTACGCCTGGAATCCCAGTACTTTGGGAGGCCAAGACGGGCAGATCACGAGGTCAGGAGATCGAGACCATCCTGGCTAACACGGTGAAACCCCGTCTCTACTAAAAATACAAAAAATTAGCCGGGCGCGGTGGCGGGCGCCTGTAGTCCCAGCTACACGGGAGGCTGAGGCAGGAGAATGGCGTGAACCCGGGAGGCGGAGCTTGCAGTGAGTCGACATCGGCCACTGCACTCCAGCCTGGGCGACACAGCAAGACTCCGTCTCAAAAAAAAAAAAAAAAAATGTTCTTTTATATGTTAGACCCTACATTTTCTACCCACTGGTCATGCTTTCTTCCTTTTGGGCATGTAGAATATAATCATATCTAATCTCTCTTCTACAGGAAAAGTCCTTCAGATATTTGATGATTCCCATCATACATAGTACTAAGTTCAACATTTCCAGTTTCTTCAGCCATTCACCTAAGACATACATTCACATTCTCTCACTATTCTAGTCACTCTTCCCTGAAATTATTCTGCATAGGAATCATTCATAAGTGAACATAATTACTTTAAAAAGGTCTGATTCGGGGAAGGAGGGGGGAAAAACATCTGACTGCAAGACTAACCACCACCTTTAACCTAGATTATACTATTAATGTAATCTCAGATTGCAGTTTTCTGGTTTTTAGTTGACAGCTTTATATAAACTAGCCCTGTATATTCATGTTTGCTTTATAGGTAAATCTCTCCCAACTTATACTGAGGCTGTAAATTTATTCCTACTAAAATTTTAATCTCTTCTAATTTGGCTCATTGGACAATCCATTCAGATAATTTAGGATCTTTTATTATATTTTTAGCTGATTGCCTAACCCCTCAAACTTTAAATTTTAAGTTACATGACAAACATGCCTTCCAGATACTCAAAGAACTCTGTTAAAGCATTAAGCAGACCAAGGTTAAGATCACAGCTTTGTATCACACCCTTTCAGAAATGATCATTTACACAGTCCTTTTAACATATTTCTCCTTCTTATTCAAGAAATTTTGAAACACCCTCAAATACCTGGAAGCTTAGATATATTAAGTTTATCACACTTTCATGACCTAAGAGTCCTGTAATCCTATCAAGAAATGAGATTTAATTTGAAAACTATTAGAACACTATACCAGGAATTCAAGAGGTCATTTCTAATCCTCACAAGGGTAGATGCTTGCCTCATAATATGCAAGTCACAAAACTTCTCTGTGCATCAGGTGCTTCACTTGACAAAAACTGCTAGTTGTCTCTTGAGTATCCATTTTTCCTTCCACAATAAAATAGTCCCTTTATGGCCGGGCGAGATGGCTCATGCCTGCAATCCCAGAACTTAAGGAGGCCGAGGCGGGTGGATCACTTGAGCCCAGGAGTTTGAGACCAGCCTGGGCAACATGGTGAAACCCTGTCTCTACAAAAATATAAAATTAGCCTGGCATGGCAGCACATGCCTATAGTCCCAGCTACTTGGGGGGCTGAGGCGGGAGGACTACTTGAGCCCAGGAGGTAGAGGTTGCAGTGAGCCGAGACAGTGCCACTGCACTCAACCTGGGTGACAGAGTGAGAACCTGTCTCAAAAAAAAAAAAAGTCTCTTTAGTTAAGTTGGCAGAGTACTCACTGAAAAAACATTCTTTTCTAGTCTCCCTTCCAACTAAGATGTAAACAGAAGTTGTTGGGTCTCAGCAAGATTTACTCTGCATCAGGTTCTGTTTGTCCTTCCCATCTTCTTCCTACTTCCTGCCTGGAACTTAAATATAAGGTTTAGAGCTGCTGGAGACATCTTATGTTAGACCATAAGGTAACTTTTAGGATGAAAGTCATGCACTAAGGAAAAGGAAGAGCTTAGATTATTAATTATTTCATCAAGCATCATACCAGCCTTGGACAGCTTACATCCATGCACTTTAAAAAAAAAAAAAAAAAAAAAAAAAAAGAAGACAGTATACCACTATCTTGTTTAATTCACTATTTTTTAGGCTAACGCTAATCCTAGAACATCTTGAGATCTTTGCCAATACCACGACCTATATCTGGGGTCACCAATGTTTTTCTGTAAAGGGCCAATTAGTAAGCATTTCAGACTTTGCTGGCAATATAGTCTCTGTTGCAACTTCTCAACTCTGCTGTTGCAGCACAAAAGCAGCCACAGACAATATATAAGCAAATAAAAGGGGCTATGTTCCAATAAAACCTTATTTACAAAAACAAGCAGCAGGTCAGATTTGGCCTATGATTTACTGACCCCTAATCCATACAAACAAAAAGTCAGTCCTTTTCAACTGCTTGAGAACTTAATTTCCTTATCCATTATTAAGATTAGTTAACTCAAAAGAAACAGAAGCAGCAGGCATGAATAATAAACAAAATAAATCTGAGGCTGAGTGTGGTGGTTCATGCCTGTAATCCCAGCACTTTGGGAAGCCAAGGTGGGTGGATCACTTGAGCCCAGGAGTTCGAGACCAACCTGGGCAATATGGCAAGACCCTGTCTACAAAAAATACAAAATTTACCCGAGTGTGGTGGCATGCACCTGTAGTCCCAGCTACTTGGAAGGCTAAGGTGGAAGGATCACTTGAGCCCAGGAGGCAGAGGTTGCAGTAAGCCAAGATCGTGCCACTGCACTCCAGCCTGGGTGACAAAATGAGACCCTATCTCAAAAAAAAAAAAAAGAAATGCAACATTTTATATTCCTTCCTGTAAGTAGTATATAAGAGCAATAGAACTATCTTGATTGATTAAGAAACCAGATTTATTTATTTATTGTATTTTTTGTAGAGATGGCATTTTGTCATGTTGCCCAGGATGGTCTCGAACTCCTAGGCTCAGGTGATCTGCCCATCGTAGCCTCCCAAAGTGCTGGGATTACAGGCGTGAGCCACTGTACCCGGCTTTAAAATGTTACATTTCTGAAAGTAACCTGGCATGAAGTATCACAATATTTAATGATACATATTTTTATACTAAAATTCTACTTATAGAAATTTAATCCCAGAAAAACTCACAAAAATATAGAATTCCTAATGACATGAGTAATTATCTACAATATTAGTAAAAATATAATGTACAAGTATGGGCAATATGATCCCAATTTCAAGACTATATAAATACAGATAACCAAACATATATACCAAAATGTTAAAACTATAATTTTTAACTTTTTTTGTACTTTCATGTATTTCCTCAGTTTTCAAAAATAAATATGATTTTGTACACAAACTACCTACATACGCAGGAAAAAAATTTTTAAGTTGATTACATCTAATTATTATAGTTTAGTCAAACAAGACATAAAATACATTATGAATCACAAACTTAGAAATTTTTAAAACAGTTAAGAAAATATCACAACAATTTCCAAACAAAGAAAATGCAGATTCTTTTCCCCTAGGAAGCAAGTATTGTTTATGTACTATACCTGGACAAGAAATGCTTCTGGATCCCTTTGTGTTCCTTTCATTCCTAGGAGAGTAGAAAAAATCACTTTGATGTTGAAGTCTTCTCCCACTTCCACAGCAAGTCCTTTTTGCTTTTCAGCAACAATAAAAGCATTCAGAAGTCTAGAATATTCTTTGAGATTACTATAGGAGAATTTATATAAGGGAGTTAAACTATATAAAGTCCACTGTTTATGCAGAAGGAATGCAACCTTTTGAGGGTCAACATCTTCCTACAAAAAAAAAAAAAAATCAAGACAAAAGAAGTTTAAGAATGAGGAAACATTAATAAGAATTTAATCACAGTATTTAAAACATCTAATACAAATATATTTTAGGGTACCTGATTTTTGCACTCCAACCAAGTGAGTTTGCAGGACTCATTTTTGCAGATCCTTGAACAGACTTTTACCTTTCTGTAACTTCTCTTTAGAATGCTCTTCTCCCAAGTGTTCACACGGCAAGTTCCTTCACTTCATTCAGTTCTCTACCCAGATGTAATCCAAGAAGCCACTCGATCTAAAGTAGCACCTGCACGCACTCCAAGTTTTTATCACCTCACCCAGATTTATTTTTCTTCACAGCACTTATTACTACTCAACATTATATTCTTGTCTGCAATTTTTTTGTATTTTTATTATCTGTCTACTGGTGTATAAGCTTGATGACAGCAGTGATTTTGTCTATTTAGTTCTCTCTAGAACAAAGCTATCTAGAACAAGTGTCCAATAAATATTTAACATAAAATTTATGTTTCACTTTTAGAAACTTCAAATTATAGATTTCAAAAATAGTAACCATTCCTAAAGTATCTAATTTGATTAGCCCTAATTTAAAAAAATTGTTTGGGCCAGGCGCGATGGCTCATGCCTGTAATCCCAGCACTTTGGGAGGCTGAGGCAGGTGGATCACAAGGTCAGGAGTTCGAGACCAGCCTAGCCAACACGGTAAAACACCATCTCTACTAAAAATACAAAAATAAATAAGCCGGGCATGGTGGTGTGGACCTGTGATCCCAGCTACTCAGGAGGTTGAGGCAGGAGAATTCCTTGAATCTGGAGGGCAAAGGTTGCAGTGAGCTGAGATCATGCAACTGCACTCCAGCCTGGATGGCAGAGCGAGACTCTGTCTTTTAAAAAAAAAAAAAAAAATTGTTTGGCAGCAAATCTACTCTATGACACCATGCCCAATTCAACAGATTAAATAAAAAGATACTTGGGGGCTTGTCCAAAGGTAATGAGTTATCTCAGTTGATTGTACACAATCAGTTATAGATCAAACTCCTTGTTTCCAACTCCTTGTTCTACTCTTCCCCACTTCCCCCTTCTCACTACTGTGCTAGACTAGCCTGGAAAAAAAAAAAAAAAAGATATTTGGGAATATTTTTTGCTATGCTCTATTAGAACCACAGGTACCATTAAAAACAAAAACACTTCATTTGTATTGGCCCCATGGCATCGTTCAGGGCCTTCATATATGCCGCCATATAGGCTCCTAGTTTCCTTCCAAACCAAATTTTTTTATAGAGTCCATACTTCCCAACATAGTCTCACAGCTCCAACAACCTTTTAGAACTTTCACTACAGTTGTCTACTTGACAAAAACGTTTGTTCTGACTAAAGCATTCATTGAAATGTTATAAGTTGTTTTATTATTATGACTAAAATACATAGAGATGAGGAAGCAATGAAGTGAACATTCCAATATTCAATTTATATAAAATTTATGTTTTCTGGTTAAGAATCAACACTTTCATTACCAGCAATTGAAATTTTTCTTTAAGAAAATTGTCACAAAGAAAGCCAGGCATGGTGGCTCACACCTGTAATCCCACCACTTTGGGAGGCAGAGGCAGGAGGATTGCTTGAGCCCAGGAGTTCAAGAATAGCCTGGTCAACATAGTGAGACCTTCATCTCTATTTAAAAAAAAAAAAAAAACACCTTTAAAAACTTAGCCAGGCATGGTGGCACGTGCCTGTTATTCCCAGCTATACTTCGGAGGATCACTTAAGCCCCAGAGTTAGAAGCTGCTGTGAGCTATGATTGTGCCACTGCACTCCAGCCTTGGTGACAGAGTGAGGCCCTGTACTAAGCAAGACCCTGTCTCTAAGAAGAAATTTTTTAAAAAAGAAAATTGTCACAAAGAAATAAAACTTGTTTCATATCCCCAGTACTACATATACAACCATATCTTGGGATATGAGACTACTGACCAGAGAAAAAGCTACAATGAGAGTGACTGATCAGCCAGGCCTCTAGCTAAGTGATTCAAAACCACACACCAAACTTTTATTGAATAGGATTTTATTTCCTGCTTCAGTAAAATTAGAAATTATTAATGCTATATACCTTCAGGGTTGTTTGTAAATGATCAAAACAGAGCATGCTGCCACCAGACAAATCTGGGACAATTTAAATACCAAAATAATTTAGCAATAAATTAAAAATCCTTAAAAAAAGGAATTTATGAGCCTATACCAATAATAAATAGATAAATAAATGAAGAAAAAAGGAGAAGGGTTACAATAGAATATCAAAGGCTGGTTGGTAAACATGAAAGGAGTGCTGGAGTTGGAAAACCATTAAGATGGGAACAGGAAAAAATGAAAAGATGGGAACAGAAAAAAAACCATTAAGATGGGAACAGGAAAAACCATAAAGATGGGAACAGGAAAAAATTACTAGTGTAAACAAAGTCTAAGAAGAAATTTTGACAATTAACAGAATATCTGCCTTAAAGTTGTCTTTCCACAAACTGCTTACTAGTTGCAGAGAGGGAAAAAACAGTACATCAACAAAGTAAAGAAACTGGAGAACTCCTTGACAGGATGATCAAAATTAATGTCGCCTGTGTGCCTCAAGATGTGATTCACAAGGACACAACAGCACCTATGCAATATTCTAGCCAAAAATACTAATTTCAATCTAATCATGAGAAAACGCCAGACAGATGTAAAATGAGGAATATTCTACTTTAAAGAGGAAAAGAAGGCTGTACTGTATTCTTTAAAAATGTCAATGTCATTAAAGACAAATAAATACTATGGACAAACCTGAAAAAAAAAGCAATGGGGAAAGGACTCCCTATTCAATAAATGGTACTGGGATAACTGGCTAGCCATACGCAGAAAACTGAAACTGGACCCCTTCCTTATACCATATACAAAAATTAACTCAATGTGGATTAAAGACTTAAATGTAAAACGCAAAACTATAAAAACCTTGGAAGACAACATAGGCAATACCATTCAGGACATAGGTACAGACAAAGATTTCATGACAATGACGCCAAAAGCAATAGCAATGAAAGCAAAAATTGACAAATGGGATCTAACTAAACTAAAGGGCTTCTGCATACCAAAAGAAACTATCAACAGAGTAAACAGAAAACCCACAGAATGGGAGAAAAATTTTGCAAACCATGCATCTGACAAAGGTCTACTATCCAGCACCAGTAAGGAACTTAAACAAATTTACAAGAAAAAAATGGGCCAGGCCGGGCGTGGCGGCTAATGCCTGTAATCCCAGCACTTTGGGAGGCCGAGGCGGGCAGATCACAAGGTTAGGAGTTCAAGACCATTTGGCCAAAATGGTGAAATCCTGTCTCTACTAACAATACAAGAAAAGTAGCTGGGTGTGGTGGCGGGCACCTGTAGTGCCAGCTACTTGGGAGGCTGAGGCAGGAGAATCGCTTGAACCCAGGAGGCGGAGGTTGCAGTGAGCCAAGATCATACCATGGCACTCCAGCCTGGCTGATAGAGCAAGACTCCCAGCACTTTGAGAGGTCAGGGAGGGTGGATCACCTGAGGTCAAGAGTTCCAGACCAGCCTGGACAACATGGTGAACCCCCGTCTCTACTAAAAATACAAAAAAATTAGCCGAGCATGGTGGTGGATGTCTGTAATCCCAGTTACTCGGGAGGCTGAGGCAGAAGAATCGCTTCAATCTGGGAGGTGGACTCAGCCAAGATCATGCCACTGCACTCCAGCCTGGGTGACAGAGCGAGACTCTCTCTCAAAAAAAAAAAAAAAGGAAAAAACAACCCCATTAAAAAGTCAGCAAAGGACATAAGCAGATACTTCTCAAAAGAAGACATACATGAGGCCAACAATCATATGAAGGAAAGTTCAACATCACTGATCGTTAGAGAAATGCAAATCAAAACCACAATGAGATATTTCGTATCAGTCAGAATGGCTATTATTAAAAGGTCAAAAAACAACAGATGCTGGCGAGGTTGTGGAGAAAAATAAAAAGTCAAAAAATAACAGATGCTGGTGAGGTTGTGGAGAAAAAGGAATGCTTATACATTGTTGGTGGGAGTGTGAATTAGTTCAACCACTGTGGAAGACTGTGTGGCAATTCCTCAAAGACCTAGAGACAGAAATATTATTTGACCCACCAATCCCCTTACTGGGGTACATACCCAAAGGAATATAAATCGGTCTACCATAAAGACACATGCATGCTATACTCACTGCAGCACTATTCACAATAGCAAAGACATGGAATCAACCTAAATGCCCATCAATGACAGGCTGGATAAAGAAAATGTGGTACATATACACCATGGAACACTATGCAGCCATAAAAATGAACAAGATCATATCCTTTGCAGGGACATGGATGGAGCTGGAGGCCATTATCCTTAGCCAACTAGCAAAGGAACAGAAAACCAAATACCACATGTTCTCACTTATAAGTGGGAGCTAAACAATGAGAACACATGGATGCATAGAGGGGAACAACACACACTGAGGCCTATCAGGGAGTGGAAGGTGGGAGGAGGGAGAGAAGCAGGAAAAATAACTAATGGGTATTAGGCTTAACACCTGGGCGATTAAATAATCTGTATAACCAACCCCCATGACGCACGTTTACCTATGTAACAAACCTGCACATCCTGCACATATACCCCTAAACTTAAAATAAAAGTTAAAAAAAATACCGTGGACATGATTCAGATTAAAGGAGGTCAGAACACATAAAAATTCCTGGTATATATATGGGTTGTATGTTTGAAAATTACTTTAAAAATAAATAAACAACATAAACAGGCGTGGTGGCTCACGCCTGTAATCCCAGCACTTTAGGAGGCCGAGGCAGGCGGATCACAAGGTCAGGAGATCGAGGCCATCCTGGCTAACATGGTGAAACCCCGTCTCTACTAAAAAATACAAAAAATTAGCCAGGCGTGGTGGCGGGTGCCTATAGTCCCAGCTACTGGGGAGGCTGAGGCAGAAGAATGGCATGAACCCAGGAGGCGGAGCTTGCAGTGAGCAGAGATTGCGCCACTGCACTCCAGCCTGGGCGACAGAGCGAGACTCTGTCTCTAAATAAATAAATAAATACAAATATAAAAAACAAATAAAAGACATAAAAGAGGTAGCACTGGTCATTATGAAATTGTTTCTTTGTTTCTCATTTATTTTATTAGTTGATGGGTTAAGAAGATACTAAGAATACTATAGTTACAAAAATTGAAATGTTTTGTTCACAGATATTCTCGATTATTGACTAACACAAAGGGATACAAAAAGCATACCTGCAACTGTGAACACTGGGGAACTTTCCTCCGAGGTGGAGTCGGGATAAATGAAGTCTGTTTCCTGATTGATTCTAATCGTTTTTGCAGAGGAGTGGCACCTACAAAGTAATCTTCAGGTCTTGAGGATGCACTAGGAGTTGACTCTGGTACATCATAAGAATCCATGGTCTGTCTACAAAAGAAGAAATAAAACCAGAATTCTAAGCACTAAAAAGTTAACTGATGCTCAGTTTCACTGATTCCTCTCCTCACTCTAAAGGAATCCTTTCTCTTTCTTTCTTTTCCCCTCCCTATTCCCAGTTTTAAACCAAGTCCTATATTCCTTATTGGCTATAGCCCACTTTTATGTATATCTTACAGACACCTCAAACACAGTGTATGTTCAAAACTAAATTCAACTTCTTTTCCTGCTTCAAAAAGCTAACTGATCCATTTTCAAATTCCTGTCAATTTGCTAAGTTAACTTAAATTCATGTAGTCTCCCACCTTCATTCTTTAACATACAGTCATTAAGCACATTCTACTCAGTTTTTCTTTCAAGAATCTGTCAAATTCTCACTGTCCAAGATGGCTGAATAGGAACAGCTCTGGTCTGCAGCTCCCAGAGTGATCGACCCAGAAGACGGGTGATTTCTGCATTTCCAACTGAGGTACCTGATTCATCTCACTGGGACTGGTTGGACAGTGGGTACAGCCCATGGAGGGTGAGCCGAAGCAGGGCGGGGCATTGCCTCACCCAGGAAATGCAAGGGGTCCAGGGATTTCCCTTTCCTAGCCAAGGGAAGGCGTGACAGACTGTACCTGGAAAACCGGGACACTCCCACTCAAATATTGCGCTTTTCCTATGGTCCTGGCAACCAGCAGACTAGGAGATTCTCTCCCGTGCCTGGCTCAGCAGGTCCCACACCCACGGAGCCTTGCTCACTGCTAGCCCAGCAGTCTGAGATTGACCTGCCAGGCAGCAGCCTGGTGGCAGAGAGGTGCATACACCATTGCTGAGGCTTGAGTAGGTAAACAAAGTGGCCAGGCAATTCAAACTGGGTGGAGCCCACCACAGCTCAGCAACGCCTACTGCCTCTATAGACTCCACCTCTGTGGGCAGGGCATAGCTGAAAAAAAGGCAGCAGAAACGTCTGCAGACTTAAATGTCCCTGTCTGACAGCTCTGAAGACAGCATTCTCCCAGTATGGCGTTTGAGCACTGAGAACAGACAGACTGCCTCCTCAAGTGGGTCCCTGACCCCCGTGTACTCTAACTGGGAGACACCTCCCAGTAGGGGCCAACTGACACCTCATACAGGCAAGTGTCCCTCTGGGATGAAGCTTCCAGAGGAAGGATCAGGCAACAGTATTTGCTGTTCTGCAAAATGCTGTTCTGCAGCCTCCACTGGTGATATCCAGGCAAACAGGGTCTGGAGTGGACCTCCAGCAAACTCCAACAGACTGCAGCTGAGGGACCTGACTGGTAAAAGAAAAACTAACAAAAATAAAGGAATAGCATCTACATCAACAAAAAAGACATCCACACCAAAACCCCATCTGTAGGTCACCAACATCAAACACCAAAGGTAGATAAAACCACAAAGATGGGGAGAAACCAGAGTGCAAAAGCTGATAATTCTAAAAACCAGAGCACCCCTTCTCCAAAGGATCACACCCCCTCGCCAGCAACGGAACAAAGCTGGACGGAGAATGGCTTTGACAAGTTGACAGAAGTAGGCTTCAGAAGGTCGGTAATAACAAACTTCTCTGAGCTAAAGGAGCATGTTCTCACCCATCGCAAGGAAGCTAAAAACCTTGAAAAAAGGTTAGACGAGTGGCTAACTAGAATAAACAGTGTAGAGAAGACCTTAAATGACCTAATGGAGCTGAAAACCATGGCATAAGAACTTCATGATGCATGCACAAGCTTCAATAGCCAATTCAATCAAGTGGAAGAAAGGATATCAGTGACTGAAGATGAAATTAATGAAATAAAGCGAGAAGACAAAATTAGAGAAAAAAGAGTAAAAAGAAACAAACAAAGCCTCCAAGAAATAACGGACTATGTGAAAAGACCAAATCTATGTTTGATTGGTGTACCTGAAAGTGACGGTGAGAATGGAACCAAACTGGAAAACACTCTCTACGATATTATCCAGGAGAACTTCCCCAACCTAGCAAGGCAGGCCAACATTCAAATTCAGGAAATACACAGAACACCACAAAGATACTCCTCGAGAAGAGCAACCCCAAGATACATAATTGTCAGATTCACCAAGGTTGAAATGAAGGAAAAAATGTTAAACACAGCCAGAGAGAAGGGTTGGGTTACCCACAAAAGGAAGCCTATCAGGTTAACAGCAGATCTCCTGGCAGAAACTCTACAAGCCAGAAGACAGTGGGGGCCAATATTCAACATTCTTAAAGAAAGAAATTTCAACCCAGAATTTCATATCCAGCCAAACTAAGCTTCATAAGTGAAGCAGAAATAAAATCCTTTACAGACAAGCAAATGCTGAGAGATTTTGTCACCACGAGGCCTGCCTTACAAGAGCTCCTGAAGGAAGAGCTAAACATGGAAAGGAACGATCGGTACCAGCCACTGCAAAAACATGCCAAATTGTAAAGACCATCGATGCTAAGAAGAAACTGCATCAACTAACGGGCAAAATAACCAGCTAACATCATAATGTCAGGATCAAATTCACACATAACAATATTAACTTGAAATGTAACTGGGCTAAATGCCCCAATTAAAAGACACAGCCTGGCAAATTGGATAAAGAGATAAGACCCATCAATGTGCTGTATTCAGGAGACCCATCTCAAATGCAAAGACACACATAGGCTCAAAATAAAGAGATAGAGGAAGATCCACCAAGCAAATGGAAAGCAAAAAAAAGGGAGGGGTTGCAATCCTAGTCTCTGATAAAACAGACTTTAAACCAAGAAAGATCAAAAGAGACAAGGAAGGTCATTACATAATGGTAAAGGGATCAATTTAACAAGAAGAGCTAACTAACTTTAAATACATATGCACCCAATACAGAAGTACCCAGATTCATAAAGCAAGTCCTTAGAGACCTACAAAGAGACTTAGAATCCCACACAATAATACTGGAAGACTTTAATACCCCAACATCAATATTAGACAGATCAATGAGACAGAAGGTTAACAAGGATATCCAGGACTTGAACTCAGTTCTGCACCAAGCAGACCTAACAGACATCTACAGAACTCTCCACCCCAAATCAACAGAATATACATTCTTCTCAGCACCATTTCACACTTATTCTAAAATTGACCACATAATTGGAAGTAAAGCACTCCTCAGCAAATGTAAAAGAACAGAAATCACAACAAACTGTCTCTCAGACCACAGTGCAATCAAAATTAGAACTCAGGATTAAAAAACTCATTCAAAACCACACAACTACATGGAAACTGAACAACCTGCTCCTGAATGACTACTGGTTAAATAACAAAATGAAGGCAAAAATAAAGATGTTCTTTGAAACCAATGAGAACAAAGATGCAATGTACCAGCATCTCTGGGACACATTTAAAGCAGGGTGTAGAGGGAAATTTATAGCACTAAATGCCCACAAAAGAAAGCAGGAAAGATCTAAAATCAACACCCTAACATCACAATTAAAAGAAATAGAGAAGCAAGAGCAAATACATTCAAAAGCTAGCAGAAGGCAAGAAATAACTAAGAACAGAGCAGAACCGAAGGAGATAGACACACAAAAACACCGTTCAAAAAAATCAGTGAATCCAGGAGTTGGTTTTTTGAAAAGATCAACAAAATTAATAGACTGCTAGCAAGACTAAAAAAGAAGAAAAGAGAGAAGACTCAAAAAGATGCAATAAAAAATGAGAAAGGGGAAATCACCACCAATCCCACAGAAATACAAACTACCATCAGAGAATACTATAAATACTTCTACGTAAATAAACTAGAAAATCTAGAAGAAATGGATAAATTCCTGGACACATACACCCTCCCAAGACTAAACCAGGGAGAAGTCAAAACTCTGAATAGACCAATAACAGGCTCTGAAATAGAGGCAATAATTAATAGCCTACCAACCAAAAAAGTCTAGGACCAAATGGATTCACAGCCGAATTCTACCAGATGTACAAAGGGGAGCTGGTACCATTCCTTCTGAAACTATTCCAATCAACAGAAAAAGAGGGAATCCTCCCTAACTCATTTTATGACACCAGCATCATCCTGATAGCAAAACCTGGCACAGAAACAACAAAAAAAGAGAATTTTAGACCAATATCCCTGAAGAACATCAATGCGAAAATCCTCAATAAAATCCTGGCAAACTGAATCCAGCAGCACATCAAAAAGCTTATCCACCACGATCAAGTCAGCTTCATCCCTGGGATGCAAGCCTGGTTCAACATATGCAAATCAATAAATGTAATTCATCACATAAACAGAAACAACAAAAACCACATGATTATCTCAATAGATGCAAAAAAGGCATTTGACAAAATTCAACAGCCCTTCATGCTAAAAACTCTCAATAAACTAGATATTGATGGAACGTATGTCAAAATAATAACAGCTATTTATGACAAACCCACAGCCAATATCATACAGAATGGGCAAAAACTGGAAGCGTTCCCTTTGAAAACCGGCACAAGACAAGGATGCCCTCTCTCACCACTCCTATTCAACATAGTGTTGGAAGTTCTGGCCAGGGCAATCAGGCAAGAGAGAGAAATAAAGGGTATTCAATTAGGAACAGAAGAAGTCAAATGACATGATTGTATATTTAGAAAAACCATCATCTCAGCCCAAAATCTCCTTGAGCTGATAAGCAACTTCAGCAAAGTCTCAGGATACAAAATCAATGCACAAAAATCACAAGCATTCTTATACACCAATAACAGAGAAACAGAGCAAAATCATGAGTGAACTCCCATTCACAATTGTTATGAAGAGAATAAAATACTGAGGAATCCAACTTACAAGGGATGTGAAGGACCTCTTCAAGGAGAACTACAAACCACTGCTCAACAAAACAAAAGAGGACACAAACAAATGGAAGAACATTCCATGCTCATGGACAGGAAGAATCAATATTGTGAAATGGCCATACTGCCCAAGGTAATTTATAGATTCAATGCCATGCCCATCAAGTTACCAATGACTTTCTTCACAGAATTGGAAAAAACTTTATAGTTCACATGGAAAAAAAGAGCCCACAATGCCAAGATAATCCTAAGCAAAAAGAACAAAGCTGGAGGCATCATGCCACCTCACTTCAAACTATACTACAAGGCCACAGTAACCAAAACAGCATAGTACTGGTACCAAAACAGATATATAGACCAAGGGAAAAGAACAGAGGCCTCAGAAATAACACCACACATCTACAACCATCTATATATCTGTTTTGGTACCAGTACCATGCTGTTTTGACAGTCTTTGACAAAACTGACAAAAACAAGAAATGGGAAAAAGATTCCCTGTTTAATAAATGCTGCTGGGAAAACTGGCTAGCTATATGTAGAAAGCTGAAACTGGATCCCTTCCTTATATCTTACACAAAAATTAATTCAAGATGGATTAAAGATGTAATTGTTAGACCTAAAACCATAAAAACCCTAGAAGAAAACCGAGGCAATACCAATCAGGACATAGGCATGGGCAAGGACTTCATGACTAAAACACCAAAAGCAATGGCAAAAAAAGCCAAAATAGACAAATGGGATCTAATTAAACTAAAGACCAGGCTGGGCGCAGTGGCTCATGCCTGTAATCCCAGCATTCTGGGAGGCCGAGGCAGGCGGATCACAAGGTCAGGAGCTCAAGACCAACCTTGCCAATATGGTGAAACCCCGTTTCTACTAAAAATACAAAAATTAGCCGGGCATGGTGACGTGTGCCTGTAATCCCAGCCACTTGGGAGGCTGAGGCAAGAGAATCGCTGAACCCAGGGAGGTGGAGGTTGCAGGGAGCCGAAATTGTGCCATTGCACTCCAGCCTGGGTGACAGAGCAAGACTCCGTCTTGAAAAAACAAAACAAAACAAAACAAAACTAAAGACCTTCTGCACGGCAAAAGAAACTACCATCAGAGTGAACAGGCAACCTACAGAATGGGAGAAAATTTTTGCAATCTACTCATCTGACAAAGGGCTAATATCCAGAATCTGCAAAGAACTTAAACAAATTTACAAGAAAAAAACAAACAACCCCATCAAAAAGTGGGCAAAGGATATGAACAGACACTTCTCAAAAGAAGACATTTATGAAGCCAAAAGACACATGAAAAAATGCTCATCATCACTGGTCATCAGAGAAATGGAAATCAAAACCACAATGAGATACCATCTTATCCCAGTTAGAATGGCGATCATTAAAACAACAGGAAACAACAGATGCTGGAGAGGATGTGGAGAAATAGGAATGCTTTTACACTGTTGGTGGGAGTGTAAATTAGTTCAACTTTTGTGGAAAACAGTGTGGCGATTCCTCAAGGATCTAGAACTAGAAATACCATTTGACCCAGCAATCCCGTTACTTGGTATATACCCAAAGGATTATAAATCATGTTATTATAAAGACACATGCATACGTATGTTTATTGCAGCACTATTCACAATAGCAAAGACTTGGAACCAACCCAAATGTCCATCAATAATAGACTGGATTAAGAAAATGTGGCATATATACACCATGGAAAGCTATGCAGCCATAAAAAAGGGTGAGTTCATGTCCTTTGCAGGGACATGGATGAAGCTGGAAACCACCATTCTCAGCAAACTCTCACAAGGACAGACAACCAAACACTGCATGTTCTCACTCATAGGTGGGAACTGATCAATGAAAACACTTGGACACAGGGCGGGAACATCACACACCAGGGCCTGTCAGGGGGTCGGGGGCTGGGGGAGGGATAGCATTAGGAGATATATCTGATGTAAATGACAAGTTGATGGCTGCAGCAAACCAACATGGCACATGTATACCTATGTAACAAACCTGCACATTGTGCACATGTACCCTAGAACTTAAAGTATAACAAAAAAATAAATTTTAAAAAAATGTTAAAAAAAAAAAAAGAATCTGTCATCCCTTCACAAAGCTAATTCCTTAGCCACAACTAAGAGTTCTCCGTATCTAAGAGTAATCCATTCTTCCAGAAATAGACTTGATTTTTATCTGTGCAACAACCTTTACAGTAACAAGACAAATCCTAAACTCTTCTGCTAGGTTTAAGGTCTTTCTGATTCAGCTTCTCCTTATCTTCCTAATTCTCCTCTCCAACCTGGGACATAAACATATTCTTATCTTCATGTGGTTGCTTCTCAACTATATTCCCTACCTTAAGCATCCTTTTCCCATCTCACCTCAAGACCATGCTAGAAATTTGATCCCCTTTCAAAATAGGGTGTTTTTAACCTTTCGGTCCTGAAATACCTATGACATAGACTTTTATCTGTTATCTGTTATCAGTGGCTCATTCCTGGAAGCAGAGTATGCATGTGCGTGTATGCTATATGAGCTCTCATCTCTAAGTCTGAAAAAATCCCTCAAGAATGTTCTACAACATCCTTGGAGATATATCAGCACACACAACTTTCCTCAATCACCCAGTCTGTACCACTCATTTTAGCCCCTGTTCATATACTTCCTTATACCATTTTTTAGTGTGTATTTCTTGTATCCCCAGTAATACTAAGCTACTGTCACTGAAACCATGCTTTATATTTCCCGATGTATGTATAATTACCCAAATACAATGCTGAGTGTCCTTTAATTGTTAAACAAGTATTGGTTCAATTAAATGGAAGTATTTCATAGAACTTTCAAATTAGGGCCAGGCATGGTAGCTCATGACTGTAATCCCAACATTTTGAGAGGCTGAAGCAGGTGGATCACTTGAGCCCAGATGTCTGAGACAAGCCTGGGCAACACTGTGAGACTCCATCTCTACAAAAAATGAAAAATAACTAGCCAGGTGTGGTGGTGCAGGCCTGTGGTCCCAGCTAATCAGGAGGCTGAAGTAGGACTGCATGAGCCCAGGAGGTCAAGGCTACAGTGAGATGTGATCATGCCACTGAATTCCAGCCTGGGTGACAGAGCAAGACCCTCTCAAGAAAAAAAAGACACACAAAATTAAAATACAATTTTCATTAAAAGGAATTATCATTTCAAAGTTATGATTAGTCTCGGCCGGGCGTAGTGGCTCACGCCTGTAATTCCAGCACTTTGGGAGGCCAAGGAAAAGTGGATCACCTGTGGTCAGAAGTTTGAGACCAGCCTGGCCAACATGGTGAAACCCTGTCTCTACTAAAAATACAAAAATTAGCTGGGTATGGTGGCACACACCTGTAGTCCCAGCTAGTCAGGAGGCTGAGACAGGAGAATCTCTTGAACTTGGGAGGTGGAGGCTTCATTGAGCCGAGATCACGCCACTGTACTCCAGCCTAGGTGAGACAGAGCAAGACTCCATCTCAGCAACAACAACAACAACAAAGTTATGATTAGTCTCAACTACTACACAATTACCCGTTTGAAAAGTTTTTTATGAATAAAAAGTTATATTACTATATTTACTCATTTTATTTTATTTTTTGAGATGGAGTCTAACTGTTTTCTGGGCTGGAGTGCAACTGCACGATCCCGGCTCACTGCAACCTCTGCCTCCCAAGCTCCAGCAATTCTCTTGCCTCAGCCTCCCAAGCAGCTGAGATTACAGGCGCCCACCACCACGCCTCACTCATTTTTTTTTTTTTTTTTGTATTTTTAGTAGAGACAGGGTTTCACCACATTGGCCAGGCTGGTCTTGAACTCCTGACCTCAGGTGATCCACCAGCCTCCCAAAGTGTTGGGATGACAGGCGTTAGCCACCGCACTCGGTCCATATTTAAATAGTATTATATTTAAAATAGTACAGGTTGAGCATCCCTTATCCGAAATGCTTAGGACCAAAAGTGTTTTTGGATTTCAGATTTTGTCAAATTTGGGAATATCACACTGGTCAAGCATCCTTAATCCAAAAATCTGAAATCCAAAATGCTCCAGTGAACATTTCCTTCCAACATCATGTCAGTACTCAAAAAGATTCACATTATGGGACATTTCAGACTTCAGATTTTCTAATTAGGGATGCTCAACCTGTATCTTCAATTTCAATATGTTAGACTAGGACACAATTTATATCTTGCACAAAACTCCATAAATTAAACATGTAGTCCTAGCATGGACAACATAGCAAGACCCCATCTCTCAAAAAAAAAAAGAAAAAAATTAGCCCAGCATGGTGGTAGTCCTAGCCACTTGAGAGGCTGAGGCAGGAGGACTGCTTGAGTCCAGGAGTTTAAGGCTGTAATGAGCAATGATCGCACCACTGCACTTTAGCCTGGGCAACAGAGTGAGATCCTCTCTAATTAATAAATAAATACATAAACTAAACATGTAGCATTATTTGTCCTTAAAGCTCAAATAATGTCCAGAGCAAGTTCATATACCACACAATTTATTTATTTTTACAAATGTTCATATTAGCTTTATTCATAATAGCCAAAAATTGAAAATGACTCAGTGGGTGAATGATTAAATAAACTGTGGTACATCCACACCATGTAATAGTACTCTGCAATGAAAAGAAACAAATTATTGATACATGCAACAACTTGGATGTTAAAGCCAATCCAAAAAGGTCACATATAAAATTTCATACATTTAACATTTTTTAAATGACAAATTAAAGGAATGAAGAACAGATGAATGGCTGACAGAGATTAGGGAAAGGGAAGAGGGAGGGAGGGACATAAATGTGACTATAAAGAGGCAACACAAGAATTCCTTGTGGTGATGGAACTGTATCTTCACTGTGGTGAATACAGGAGTCTACATTAGACACCACACAATTTAAATAGCAGCTACTCTAAAGCATCCTAGCTTTACATGCACATTGAATTACCTATTTCAAAGGGAATTTTAATCAGTACTACTTACACAGAATGTTTCCTTCAAATTTGTTACTTGGTGCAATAATTGCTAACACTTATTGAGCATTCATCACGTTTCAGGTACTCTTCTAAGCCCTTTATATTTTCTCATTTAATCTTCAAACAACCCCATGAAGTAGATCATGCTCCCAGCTGACAAACAGGAAATCAGACAAGTTAAGTAAATTACCAAAGTCAGCCAGTTAGAGTGGAAGAGTTAGGATTTGAATCCAGACAGTCTAACTCTGCAATGAGTGCACTTAGCTACTTCTTTCACGTTGCCTTTTAAACAGGGATCAATTATGAGGCAATATAAGCCCTGCTGAATTTGACTCCTTAAAAGAGAAATGCTATGAATTCCAAAAAGATTTTAAAGTCTAGGTGACTTTAAAAAGTCTAGCAATAAATGAGATGAGAAAAACACTATCAGCACTAAGAGGGATGGTTTTGAAAAAATATGTCCGTTGAGTATTTAATGTTAAAGTAAAATAAAATAGCCCAATCCATGAATTAAAGATTAGCAAATGAGTTATATTTACTTTACCTTCTCATCTCACACTCAAGAATGTGTAATTTTGCCCAGCACAATAATCAAGATGTTATAAATATACCTTGAATCAATATATTACTGTCCCAATACTCTTCCTTCCAATCAGAAGCAAAAAGGTCCTCTTACTTGTATCTCCCCTAGACACCATCTCCTTTGTGTACTTCAATTTTTTTTTTTTTTTTTTTTTTTTGAGACAGGGTCTCACTCTGTTGTCCAGGCTGGAGTGCAGTGGCCCGATACCACTGCAGCCTCAACCTCCTGGGCTCAAGCGATCCTCCTACCTCAGCCTCTTGAGTAGCTGGGACTACAGGCATACACTGCCACACCAGGCTGTACTTCACTTCTCTATTATCTTTAATCACTCCTATACAGGATCCTTTTCTTTCATTGCCAAGCATATTCTAGTATTTCTAACATTAAAAATTTGTGTTTAAATCCAATTCCTCTCATTCCTTCTGAGACCAATCTCCTGGAAATGTGGTCTACACCTATTGCCTCCAGTTACTAATAAATATTTTACTAGAAATCTTCAGCAATCTCTTTTTCCCATCTATCACTATAAAGAAACTGCACTTTTGAAGATTATTATTTTTGCCAAAACCATGGCCAAATACTTTGTTCATCAAGTTTGTTCATCCTTCCTCCTCTAAACTTTCTGGGACCTTGTTTCCTGACACTCCATTTTTTAGGGGCTTTCCTCCTCCTTACTTTTTATAGTTCCAATTTCTTTACTGATTCTTTTTTCCCCTCATGTTCCAATATTTCAGAGTCTGGGTGGCCCCAGACTCTGAAAATCATTCATTCTACATAGGAAAATAATCATTCTCTATGACTCCTAAATCTCTACCTTCAGACCATTACAGCTGCAACCCAGTCCTGCATTTCCAACTTCCTATAAGATGTTAAACTTTCATGTTGTCAGACTCATTAAGTTCAAAACTAATCATCTCTTCACATCTCATTCAATCTTTCTTTGCCAACTACTGTACTCTGTTTTGCTCAGTAATAATTCCATTCTTCCGCTTTCTTTCCCCACTAAAAAAATACTTTCATCATCTTTTACTCTTCCTTCAACATCACCTTTACATCTAAAAAGTTAACTTTGTTACTTTGTTAACTTTATCATCAAATTCTGACATATTTCTTTTTTTTTTTTTTAAGACAGAGTCTCACTCTGTCTCCCAGGCTGCAGTGCAGTGGTGCGATCTTGGCTCACTGCAACCTCCAACTCCCAGGTTCAAGTGATTCTCCTGCCTCAGCCTCCAAGTAGCTGGGACTACAGGCGTGCACCACCATGCCTGGCTAATTTTTGTATTTTTTGGTAGAGATGGGGTTTCACCATGTTAGCCAGGCTGGTCTTGAACTCCTGACCTCAGATGATCTGCCTGCCTTGGCCTCCCAAAGCGCTGGGATTACAGGCATAAGCCACCACACTTGGCCTCTGACATATTTCTTAAAAAGATATACACTTGTCCTCTTAGATGTGGGCTTCACTCTCATTCTCAATTATAGGTACTTATCTTGTTCCCAATCTTAGCCCCTTTCCCTAATCCATCATGTCTTTCATTGTCACCACTTTTATCATTACCTTGCTTGAGATCCCATAACAGTTCCCATACAGCTATATGAAGTCGAATCAGAATTCCTGTCTGGTTTTCAAGGCACTACTGTATTTGATCTTATTATCTGATCCTATCCAGGTTCATTTTCTACTACTTCAGTTCTTACCCTAAGTAGCCTTTCCAAAATCCAACATTCTACATACACTTCCTCTAAGGTTTTGTATACAACATTGGGGGATGAGGGGAGGTGGGAGTGAAGAAAGTTCCAGTAGACAATTCTTTAAAAGGTTAAATCACAGCCGTATAGCCACACATGCACCCCCTACTCTAGAGAGATGATCACTCTACTATTCTCCCTGCCTTTTTATTCACCTTATCGACAATTAAAAATACTTCTCTACTCCCGTTTGTCTGAGCAAATCTTATCCATTTTCCATGTGCCATCTCCTCAGAAGTTTTCCAGAGCTTGGCAGAGCTAGTTCTCTTGACAATTCCACTTGCAGTTGTAGTTCACAGCACACAAGTAAAGCTTTGTTGTTTCTCTAGTGGTTAGTCCGTGAAGGGGCTCTGACTTGATCACTTTTCTACATTGCCACCAATACCTAAATCCAACCGCCCTAATGCCAATACTTAGTCGGGTACTATGCACGTAGTGCTTAAACACACCTCAACACACAAGTATTGTGAAGATAATGACCACAGAGCAGGGCAAATACAAAGTTAAAGCAGGTCCGGAACCAATACAAAGCATTTTTACCAATAAAATGCCGTGATGACGCTGTCACCCATTCCGGATTCATCAATCATTCTTCAAAAGTCCGGCTCCAAAACTATGTCGAGACTGAAATCCCCTGAAGAAACAAAGAAAGAAAAAAAAAACCCGCCAAAATGACAGCTGAGAGAGAGGTCAGACTAACCCCTGGCCCTCCCAAATTCCCTCTCGCTCCACCACAAGTGGGTTCACAAGAGACACAAACGCACCCAGGAAGACCTCCACTCCCTCAGACGCGGGGCGGGCCCTGCGACTTCACTCTGGGAGGGACATTTCCGCTCACCCAGCTCTGCGACCCTCGCTCCTGCCGAGTCAGCTTCTGCTGGCGAAGGGGGAAGGGCAAAAGGACAGTGCGTCCCAACCCGTCCCTCTTCAGCTGAGCCTGTCAGAGACCAGCCCAGCTCTGAAATCACGCCGCTGTGAAAAGGCAATTCGGTCCTCCGCCGCCTCTTCAGTTTAAAATCGTTTCCCGACTCGCTCTGCGGCTCCACGCAGGAAGCCTCCTTAGCGCCTCGCCGATTCCGTATCAGTGAAGCAACTAAAATTGCCATTTTAACTGAGGGCAAGGCCGAGCCACTTAACCGCTATCATCAACCTTTCCAACCGTGCTCGGTTGCTCGTCCGTTTCCCTACCGGTGGGAAGCTTTCTCTCAAATTTCCGCCCGTAGTAAGCATGGCGGCGGCACCTCACCACTGATTCGTTGAATTCCTTCCTCGTAATCTTGGGCACTAGAGGGCGGAGTTGAAGGGCGCTTGGACCCCCACGTCGATCTGTGTTTGGGTTCGGACTCTAGGAGGATTTTGGCTTTGCTCGCCTTCCTCTTTCAGAAGACTCGAGATCGGCCAGCAGGTCTGCGAGATTTGAAACGCGACTGTTACTCCTTGTTTTCCGGTTCTGGCCGCGGGAGCCTCTCGGGAAGCGTGGAAAGAAGGGTAGGGCGTATGCCTAGTGACCGCCTCTGGTTGTCGGGCTCGCGGCTGGCGCCGCTACGTGGAGTCGCTCTCTTTTCGTCACTTTTGGTTGCAGACTTGTTGAGTAGAAGTGCAGACTGATGCTTTAAGACTCGGGGAAAGGTCTTTCCCTTATCTCCACCCCATCAAGCACCCCAGAGACCTTAGAGATTTGTCTTGTTTCTAGACACGTGTGCTCGAATGTTGTGCGGAGGACTTAAATATTCGAGAAGAGAGTGAGAACTCCTGGAATTTTAAGAGATTTCTGTGTATTTCCAAAGCTGACTTTTAACTACCGGCAGCGTGGGATTCGTGATTGTTTTTCGCCATCGTGTGGCTCCAACATGACCTTCCCTTCTTGGTTAAGTCAGCTGTGCAGGGGTTTATCCAGACCCATCCGAAGAACCACCCAACCGATCTGGGGTTCTCTCTACAGAAGTCTGGTGCAGAGTTCACAGAGGAGAAATCCAGGTGAAAATAGCGAAGAGATCTGTCCTGTGAACAGTACTTCAACCTGTTATCTACGACCAGAGAGCTTTTATTCCATATTTTCCCCCATTCTTAACTGGATAGCCTTATGTGTAGAAGCAGATCATTCACTCTTTTCATTCATTATAAGGCAGATTTTTTCCCTGAGTTTTTAGAAAGACCACAAAAAGGTAACCACGTAATATATAGAATACTCTGCTTTTGGTTGATACCTTAAAAAATCCTTTTTCGGCCGGGCGCAGTGGCTCACGCCTGTAATCCCAGCACTTTGGGAGGCCGAGGCGGGCGGATCATGAGGTCAGGAGATCGAGACCATCCTGGCTAACACAGTGAAACCCGTCTCTACTAATAATACCAAAAAAACAAACAAACAAACAAACCATTAGCCGGGCGTGGTGGCGGGCGCCTGTAGTCCCAGCTACTGGGGAGGCAGAGGCAGGAGAATGGCGTGAACCCGGGAGGCGGAGCTTGCAGTGAACTGAGATCGCGCCACTGCACTCCAGCCTGGGCGACAAAGCGAGACTCCGTCTCAAAAAAAAAGAAAAAAAAAATCATTTTTCACAGAATATAATAGTGTTTTCTAGTGTACAAGTGGCTGTTAAACAGTAGATTCATATTAAAACTAAATAGTTCCTGCACCATCCATTTCTACAGTTTCTAAAATCCTATTTCATTTGGGGAAGAAATGTGCAGTATTAAGAATTGGGTAATTAGGATTTTAGGTAAATGCAAATACTAGAAGATCAAAAAAATTTTGATTTCCTAACACAAGACAGAAATTTACGGTTATTCACTTGGCTTTTGACACATTTGCAGGTAAATTTAATAGTGAATGACCTGTTTCCCTGACATAACTAAGATGTATTTTGAGAATTTTTATTGTTAAGCAACCTGCAAGTGATGTTATTTTTAATCTTGCCTTTTAAAGTTTCTTTTCTTTTTTAAAAAAAAAAAAAAAAAAAAGAATTCAGTAGCTTTGCTGTCCGGACCAACACATGTGGAGAGTTGCGTTCGTCTCACTTAGGCCAAGAAGTCACCTTGTGTGGATGGATTCAGTACCGAAGGTAAATTGAGGAAGACAGTCTAAGAATGCATGGTGGTGGTTTTCCCAGGGCAATTCTAAACCTTTACTAATTTACAACCAGTCCGAAGAATAAAACGTTTTGCAACTCCTGCAGGTTTAAGAATTTACTGAATTTTCAACTTTGTTTTGAAAGGCCCAAGTGTCATTCTCAGTAGGTACCAGTAACATCTGTTGAAGGGTATAACAATGAAGCTTGATCCACCAAATGGACTGAAATGATACTGGGCTTACTAAGACTGAAGAGTTCCTATGACCAGTAATTAAAAATGGGCCAGTCTCCTATAAACCAGCTGTCAAACTCCAATAGCATGGGGGAGAAAGCTCGTTTTATTCCATTTAGGTAGAGAACAAGCCCAGAAACAGTGATTCTTTAAGATCAGAGCCCATTTTTTGTTGTTGTTGTTGTTCATCTCTCTATTCCAGAACATTCCTGAATAGTACATTAATTCACATGGAAGAGATCCAAAATACATAGGTTATATGACCTTCTTTTTTTTTTTTTTTTTTTTTTTTTTTTTTGAGATGGAGTCTAGCTCTGTCGCCCAGGCTGGAGTGCAGTGGCCGGATCTCAGCTCACTGCAAGCTCCGCCTCCCGGGTTTACGCCATTCTCCTGCCTCAGCCTCCCGAGTAGCTGGGACTACAGGCGCCCGCCAGCTCGCCCGGCTAGTTTTTTGTATTTTTTAGTAGAGACGGGGTTTCACCGTGTTAGCCAGGATGGTCTCGATTTCCTGACCTCGTGATCTGCCCGTCTCGGCCTCCCAAAGTGCTGGGATTACAGGCTTGAGACACCGCGCCCGGCCAATGACCTTCTTAAAGAGTATGTCCCAGCCTGGCGCTTAAGCCTGTAATCCCAGCACTTTGGGAGGCCGAGGCGGGCGGATCACGAGGCTAGGAGTTCGAGACCAGCCCGGCCAACATGATGAAACCCCATCTCTACTAAAAACACAAAAAAATTAGCCAGGCGGGGTGGCGCACGTCTGTAATCCTAGCTACTCAGGAGGCTGAGGCAGGAGAATTGCTTGAACCCAGGAAGCAGAGGTTGCAGTGAGCTGAGATCGTGCCACTGCACTCCAGCCTGGGCGACAGAACAAGACTCCGTCTCAGGTTAAAAAAAAAAAAAAAAAAAAAAAAAAAAAGGAGTTTGTCCCAAGTAGGTGGATAGTTTTCCCGTAAGTGTAGTGACTTTGTTTCCTGAACCCAAATCTGAAGAGGGTTTCTGTACCTGTTCCTGGTGCTGAGGACACTATGAGAAATAGAGGTTGGCATTTCTAGGACCTTTTGATGATTCATAAAGGTATTAAATTAGTAGTTGGAACTCTTCCAGAAAATTTTAGATTGTATCTTTTTTTAGAAAAAGACTTTATATTGCTGTATTTCAAAAATGATCCATCAGATGTTTCCATTATGCTAAAATATTATCTTTGGATTTTACTATGTGCAAAGTTTCCAAATTTAATAAAATTTTCTTATAAGGACTTAAGCCAATAAAAATTTTTTTAATTGTTCATCTATAATAATTTTTCATTAATAAGCCATCTGTATAAGATTAATTTTCAGATAAGTAAACAATAAAAATTGAAACTGAAATAAAAAACAATATTTTTTCATCAATGAGCTACATAGATAACAACTGCATGAATGTAAAGAAAATACATAATTATCATAAAAAAGAAACATGAAAAATTGTAATTATCATAAAAAAGAAACATGAAAAATTGCATGGATTTTTGTTTTTTATTTTGTCTGCTTAAACTTTGGACTTAGAGATTTTATCTTAAAATGTTCCTTTTTCTTCCCCCTCCCATTAATCAGGCAAAACACATTCTTGGTCCTAAGAGATTTCCATGGGCTTGTTCAAGTTGTCATTCCCCAGGATGAGGTAATATAAAATTTCCTGTTATTATCTAAAAGCCTCTTTGATGCTGTGCCTAGAGTAAGCTAAGTAGTTAGATGAATATGTTAGAGGTTTTAAATTCAGAAGTTTATTGTTAATGAAAACTGAAAAATATCATAAGCAATGTTAAGACATGGCAAAAAGACCAGTGACCCAGTAGAATTATGAACCTAGGATATGAACAAAAACTTTAGAGGAAAAAAATATATAAATGGCTTGTAGACATAATGATATGCCCAGCCTCACTCATAGGTAGAGAAATGTGAATTAAAACTGCATGTAATTGTCATTTTTAACACATTAGATTGACAACACACTGTGTTTGGGAAAGCAGGTGCTCAATTCCTGGAGGGAATACAAATTGGCACTAGCTGAAGGGAGAGCAATTTGGCAATATCAAAACTATAAATGCATATATCCTTTGAGCCATTAATTTCACTTCTGGTAAATTATCTTATATCTAGACTTATACAGATGCAAAATGGCATATGTACAAGGATATTCATTTCAGGATTCTTTTTAATAGAAAAAATTGGGAACCACCCAGATGTCCTCCAATAAGAGACCGGCTTAAAAAATAATGTATATTCTTACAATAAGATACTCTGCTCAGCCATACAAAAAAGAATGAAGAAGTTCTATTCTAATAGCAAAAAAAAATTCAAGGAATACTGTTAAGTGAAGAACCGGTATTCTTGAGTATACAGAAGAGCAGCTATTAAACTCCAGCACTCTAGTGCTGTCTTCTGTATAAAAACTAGGGGAAGGAGGCAGAATATATACTCAGTTTGTGTGTGTGTGTGTGTGTGTGTGTGCATTTGCTTGTATATATGTTATGAAATGTCTCTGGAAGGATACCTAAGTATCTGGTAACACTGGGTGCTACTGGGGGAAGGAACTGAGGGCCTTGAAAACAAGGATGGGGGGAAACTTTTCACTGTATCTTTTTGTACCCTTTGAATTTGAAGCCATGTGAAGGTACTAACTGCTCAAAAAGTATTTAATTTAATTATCATTGAAATTAGATACAATATGACAGAGTGATATTATGAAAAAACAATTTTTTTAGTTAAAAAATTCAAGGCCAGGCATGGTGGCTCACACCTGTAATCTCAGCGCTCTGGGAGGCCGAGGCCAGCAGATTGAGTATAGGAGTTGAGACCAGCCTGGGCAACAGAGTAAAACCTCATCTCTACTAAAAATACAAAAAATTGGCCCCGGCGGTGGCTCACGCCTGTAATCCCAGCACTTTTGGGAGGCTGAGGCGGGTGTATGTCAAAGTCAGGAGTTCAAGACCAGCCTGACCAACATGGTGAAACCCTGTCTCTACTAAAAATACAAAAATTTAGCCAGGTGTGGTTGTGGACGCCTGTAACCCCAGCTACTCAGGAGGCTGAGGCAGGAGAATTACTTGAACCCAGGAGGCAGAGGTTGCAGTGGGCCAAGATTGCACCACTCTACTCCAGCGTGGGCGACAAAGCAAGACTCCATCTCAAAAACAATAATAATAATACAAAAAATTAGCTGGGCATGGTGGTGTGCGCCTATAATCCCAGCTACTTGGGAGGCTGAATTGGGAGAATCTCCTGAGCCCAGGAGGTTGAGGCTGAAGTGAGCCAAAATCACACCACTGCACTCCAGCCTCAGCAACCACAGTGATACCCTGTGTCAAAAAAAAAAAAAATTAAAATTAAAGAATTAGATAAAATAAGGAACTTCCATCACACTTACTGGGCAAAGTTGGTTTCTATTGTAATTTTTACTAATGCTTGTATGCCTAAGAAAAATATTAATTATTCAGCTCTTAAGTTTTGAAATAAATAAAGAGCAGTGAATTATCTTTTAGGGATCAACATCCAGAGATGAGTATAGCTAACCCTGGAGAACTCCTCTGACTTTGACTCATTATTGCTATTGGATTTCACTGTCCCTAAGACTAACCCTGGAGACAATTGCTTTTCAAGTATCTGGGACTTGTTTACACTAATAACAGTCACTCTTATCCTTATTTTCCTTTAAGGAAAGTTTTTAAAGCTCTTAACTAGTAGCTTTACTTGCTGTATTATATAGAGTCAAAATGGGGATGCAATTTTTACTAAATTTGGTAATAAAGTCATTAAGGAGCAGTCCCAGCCTGTATGGTAATTAAGCTGTGACTACTAACGTTTTTAAAACCAAGGACTAGGCCGGGTGCGGTGGCTCAAGCCTGTAATCCCAGCACTTTGGGAGGCCGAGACGGGCGGATCACGAGGTCAGAAGATCGAGACCATCCTGGTTAACACGGTGAAACCTCGTCTCTACTAAAAAAAATACAAAAAAACTAGCCGGGCGAGGTGGCAGGCGCCTGTAGTCCCAGCTACTCGGGAGGCTGAGGCAGGAGAATGGCGTAAACCCGGGAGGCGGAGCTTGCAGTGAGCTGAGATCCGGCCACTGTACTCCAGCCTGGGTGAGAGAGCGAGACTCCGTCTCAAAAAAAAAAAAAAAAACCAAGGACTTACAATTACTGAAGATTCCTGTAAGTTCATTTGTTTCTCAGAACTCTTTTCCCCCTTGTTCTGTAGTCGGCAGCCTCTGTGAGGAAGATTTTATGTGAAGCCCCTGTGGAATCTGTGGTGCAAGTGTCTGGTACAGTCATTCCCCGTCCTGCAGGACAGGAGAATCCAGTAAGTAGTTTCGAAGATAACTGTGTAATTTTTGTTGTATGCATTTGCACTGTCTGTGTACACATTCTGGCAACACATGACTGGATGTTGGGCACTAAAGTTGAATAAATTCTACAAATGAACTGACAAATTTCAAAATCTTGACTATAAACACACACATCTATGTAAATATGCATGCTGTCTTGCTCTGTCGCCAGACTGGAGTACAGTGGCACAGTCTCGGCTCACTGCAACCTCTGCCTCCTGGGTTCAAGTGATTCTCCTGCCTCAGCCTCCCCAGTAGCTGGGACTACAGGTGCGTGCCACCACGCCCAGCTAATTTTTGTATTTTTAGTAAAGAGAGGCTTTCACCATGTTGGCCAGGATGGTCTCCATCTCTTGACCTCATGATCTGCCCATCTCAGCCTCCCAAAGTGCCAGGATTACAGGCGTGAGCCATCGTGCCCCACCCTGTTTTTCTTTGGAGACAGGGGTCTTGCAGTATTGCCCAGGCTGCTCTTGAACTCCTGGGCTTAAGTGATCCTCCTGTCTCAGCCTCCCAAGTATCAAACTGCAAGGATATGCCATGACATTTGTTGATGTCTGAATACATCAGCCACAGATATGCATAAGAATGTCAAAATCATGCACAGACACGTATGCTTCATACTATACACTATACACTAGAAGGACTTTGCACATTTTCCATATGTAAATAAATGCATATGTTCTACAAATGTGTATTTTGTATATATCCTAATGAGTAATTTTTAAAACACTTCCTTTCTCACTCTCCAAGAAAATGCCAACAGGTGAGATTGAAATCAAAGTTAAAACAGCTGAACTTCTGAATGCCTGCAAGAAGCTGCCCTTTGAAATTAAGGACTTCATGAAGGTACCATCCTCTGTTATTAATAAAATAGAGTATCTAGAAAATGTTGATGACTAGTCAAGTATTTTCAGAGTTTTTTTTAAAGAAAACTTGAACTTCTACAAAATTAAACATTTCATTGTAGACACATCATGAAGTGTTCACTTAGTTGTACAACCTCTTGACAAACTGTTCTGAAATAGTGACAGTTCAATAAACTGTTGCAGTCCCTAAATACCTAGACTGTTTTTTTCCGACAGATTAAAATGTGATTCTCTCTTTAAAACTTGAGGTGTTATATTATTCAGGTTTTTTTGTTGCTATTGTTTAACATTTGAAAGGAAATTATGTCTAGCTTAGAAATGGCCAAATGGGACAGGGGATCCTGTACCTATTAAGTGATAAAATGTGTGCTTAGAGCAACTCTTGACTTCCCAAGCATATAAATATAAGTAGGATTACTATAATTTAGAATGTTCTTTGCCAAAGTTTAAGGGGTTGATGGAGCTACTTTTTAGTCAAGTAGGCAAATTCCAGTCAGTGAAGAGTGATATTAATAATAATGAATAGTAAAAAAATGTAAAATCTGCACTACTGACAAACTTAGAAGTTGTAGGAATTAACAGCATACAGTGGGCTACTTGATGATAGAAACTAAAGACAGAGCTAAAGTTTTTGAAAATTCAAACTCTATTTCTAAAGATAATACCTTTCTAATATTGAAAAATATTTAAATATAAAAATCTTCCAATTTCTTTAGAAAACAGAGGCTCTTCGGTTGCAGTATCGCTACTTAGATTTGCGTAGTTTCCAAATGCAATATAACCTGCGACTGAGGTCCCAGATGGTCATGAAGATGCGGGAATATCTCTGTAATCTGCATGGTAAGAGAAATGCCTGGATGCTCTTTGGAGCTTTTTAGCATCTCTTCTATTTTATTCAGCAGTTTTGTTGTATATTTTCCTTAGCATCAGGTCAGATGTTGCCAGAAGTCTGGAATTCACTCAATGTGTCATATAGTTTTTGAAGAAAAGTTAACATTATTTTAAAGATGATAGTGGCTATTACATTGATTAATGTATGATAGTATTTCCCATCATTATCAAAGGCAGGACAGCCCTTTGGCTTTTTCTATAATATTTATTCTCTTTTTTTCTTTTGAGACAGAGTTTTGCTCTGTCTAAAGGGCAGTGGCATGACCACAACTCACTGCAGCCTCAACCTTTTAGGCTCAAGTGATCCTCCCGCCACACCTTCCCAAGTAGCTAGGACCACAGACAAGCATCACCATACCCAGCCAATTTTTTTTTTTTTTTTTTTGAGACGGAGTATTGGTCTGTCACCCAGGCTGGAGTGCAGTCGCATGGTCTCGGCTCACTGCAAGCTCCGCCTCCCACGTTCACGCCATTCTCCTGCCTCAGCCTCCCAAGTAGCTGGGACTACAGGCACCTGCCACCATGCCTGGCTAATTTTTTATATTTTTAGTAGAGATGGGGTTTCACCCTGTTAGCCAGGAGGGTCTCCATCTCCTGACCTCGTGATCCACCTCCCAAAGTGCTGGAATTACAGGTGTGAGCCACCGCACTCGGCCTCCAGCCAACTTTTAAAAATTTTTTGTAGAGACAGGATCTCATTATGTTGCCCAGGCTGGTCTCAAACTTCTGGGTTTAAGCAATCCTCCCACTAGCCATCCCAAAGTGCTGGGATTACAGGCATGAATCACGATACCCAGCCAGTTTTCTTAATTCTTTATCATGTGCATACATCATTTATTGGGAGCTCAAAATGTCATGTGAGTTAAACTAGACATCTCATTCAGTCCTGGACTTTTTCTGCTACATTTGTATTATTTCTACACTAATAGAACATTTTAAAAATCAGAATAGTTCAGTAGACAAGAATCCATTAAATATTTAGAATTATTTTATGTGGACAGTATGCTTTATGAACAGAATAGTATTTATGAAAATCTTCAGCTTCCTTCTTAGATTTGTAGAAACCAGCACCAGTAGACTTGGTAGCTTATTTCAGCTAAAATTCTTAATTAAAGGGAAGCCTCAGATTTGTTGTACTATATTGTGGACATCATATATGACAAATTTCACATTCCTATCTACTAAGTGATAATGTTTCTCTCTTTTTAGGGTTTGTGGATATAGAAACCCCCACATTGTTTAAGAGGACCCCAGGGGTATGTATATTCCTTCAATCAGTCTATTAAATATGTCCTATTAGTTATAAAGCTAGACCACTTTGCCTTTATATTCACTTGGTCCACTTTTATTTTATTTACTGCCTCAGGATGGTCATATTAACTAGGTTTTTCTGAAGAATTGAGAAAATTATTTGGGTATTTTGAGTCAGAATCATTTTATTCCACATAAGTATTCTTTCCTTTGAATTTTTTTGTTTGTTTTTTGGTTTGTTTTGGGGTTTGTTTTTTTGGTTTTTTTTTTGAGACAGAGTCTCACTCCATCATGAGGCTGGAGTGCAGTGGCATGATCTCAGCTCACTGCAACCTCTGCCTACTGGATTCAAGCGATTCTCATGGCTCAGCCTCCTTAGTAGCTGGGATTACAGGCAGGCACCACCATGCCCGGCTAACTTTTGTGTTTTTAGTAGAGACAGAGTTTCACCATGTTGGCCAGGCTGGTCTCGAACACCTGACCTGAAATGATCCACCCACCTCGGCCTCCCAAAGTGCTGGGTTTACAGGTGTGAGCCACCTTGCCCGGTCTTGTTTGAGGTTTAAAGATGTAAATCATTAATAAATTGTTTATTTGTTTGTTTTAAGACAGAGTCTCGTTCTGTCAGCATTCTGTCAGGCCGGGTGCAGTGGCTCACGCCTGTAATCCCAGCACTTTGGGAGGCCGAGGTGGGAGGATCACGAGGTCAGGAGATCAAGACCACCCTGGCTAACACGGTGAAACCCTGTCTCTACTAAAAAATACAAAAAATTAGCTGGGTGTGGTGGCGGGCGCTTGTAGTCCCAGCTACTCGGGAGGCTGAGGCAGGAGAATGGCGTGAACCCAGGAGGCGGAGCTTGCAGTGAGCCGAGACTGCGCCTCTGCACTCCAGTCTGGGTGACAGAGCGAGACTCCGTCCCCCCTCCCCCCAAAAAAAAAAAAAAAAAAAGCATTCTGTCACTTGAATCCACCTACTAGATTCAAGCGATTCTCCTGCCTCAGCCTCCCAAGGAGCTGGGACTACAGGTGTGTGCCACCATGCCCTGTTAATTTTTGTATTTTTTCTTTTTTTTTTTTTTTTTTTTTTTTTTTTTTTAGACAGAGTCTCGCTCTGTTGCCCAGGCTGGAGTGCAGTGGCGCGATCTCAGCTCACTGCAAGCTGTGCCTCCCAGGTTCATGCCATTCTCTTGCCTCAGCCTCCTGCATAGCTGGGACTACAGGCGCCCACCACCATGCCCGGCTAATTTTTTGTATTTTTTAATAGAGATGGGGTTTCACCATGTTAGCCAGGATGGTTTCGATCTCCTGACCTCATGATCCATCCGCCTCGGCCTCCCAAAATGCTGAGATTACAGGCATGAGCCATCGTGCCTGGCCAATTTTTGTATTTTTTTAGTAGAGACGGGGTTTCGCCATGTTGGCCAGGCTGGTCTCAAAATCCTGACCTCAGGTGATCCACCTGCCTCGGCCTCCCAAAGTGCTGGGATTACAGGTGTGTGCCACCACACCCAGCCAATGAATTGGTTCTTTAAGAACAAATCTCTTGGCCAGACGCAGTGGCTCATACATGTAGTCTTAGTACTTTGGGAGGCTGAAGCAAGGAGGATGACTTGATTCTAGGAGTCCAAGACCAGCTTGGGCAACAAGACCCTTTCTCTTTAAAGAAAAAAAAAAATGGAAGAGGAAAAAAAATTAAAGAATAAGTCTCTCATATATTAAAAATTGACATTTTTCGGCCAGGCGCAGTGGCTCACACCTATAATCTCAGCACTCTGGGAGGCCGAGGCGGGCAGATCCTGAGGTCAGGAGTTAGAGACCAGCCTGGCCAACCATGGCCAACATGGTGAAACCTCGTCTCTACTAAAAGTACAAAAATTAGGCCGGGCACTGTGGCTCATGCCTGTAATCCCAGTACTTTGGGAGGCCGAAGTGGGTGGATCACCTGAGATCAGGAGTTCAAGACCCGCCTGACCAACATGGTGAAACCCCGTCTCTACTGAAAGTACAAAAAAAAATTTAGCCAGGCATGGTGGCAGGCACCTGTAGTCCCAAATACTTAGGAGGCCGAGATAGGAGAATCGCTTGAACCCAGGAAGTGGAGGTTGCAATGAGCCAAGATCATGCCATTGCACTCCAGCCTGGGAGACAGAGTGAGACAACAATTCAAAAAAAAAAAAAAAAGCCAGGTGCAGTGGCAGGAACCTGTAATCCCAGCTACTCGAGAGGCCGAGGCAGGAGAATCACTTGAATCCAGAAGGCGGAGTTTGCAGTGAGCCCAGATTGTACCACTGCACTCCAACCTAGGTGACAGACCAAGACTCTCTCTCAAAAAGAAATTCTTTTTAATAAATAAAAATGGACATTTCTGGCCAGGGGCAGTGGCTCACACCTGTAATCCCAGCACTTTGGGAGGCCAAGGTGGGCAGATCATGAGGTCAGGAGTTCAAGACCAGTCTGGCCAACATGGCAAAACCCTGTCTCTACTAAAAATACAAAAATTAGCGGGGTGTGGTGGTGGCAGATGCCTGTAATCACAGCTATTTGGGAGGCTGAGGCAGGAGAATCACTTCAACCCGGGAGGCGGAGGTCGCAGCGAGCCAAGATTGTGCCATTGCACTCCAGCCTGGGCGACAAGAGCAAGACTGTCTCAAAAAAAATGACATTTCTAAACATTAATATTTACTCGATTTATACAGTCTATGAAATTATAAAACTACAGTTTAATTTGGAAATGCAATTAGGAATTACTTGGATAGGAAATGATACACAAAATTCATTCATCTAGTAACAGAATTGGAAATTCAATTCCACAAGTATAAACTTAACACCTACAATATATAATGGTGTTTAAAGCCTATTATGTGCAAGTCTTTTTAGGGACTCAAAGATAAGTGGGAAATTATCTCTGTCATTGTAGGAACTTTGTTCTTTAGTCATTCAATGATAAACTGAAGTAACAGCTTCTACTAGTCAGTTATACCTTGGGTTTGTTTTTGTTTTTTAATAATCTGTCTTCTCTCTCTCTCTTTGAAAGGGTGCCAAAGAGTTTTTAGTACCATCCAGGGAACCTGGAAAGTTTTATTCTCTCCCTCAGAGTCCTCAACAGTTTAAGCAACTTTTGATGGTTGGCGGTTTAGACAGGTGAGCTTTTTTTTATAGTAGCAGTTGTCAGAGAAGGAAAAGAGAAAAACAAAGGGAAAAAAGGAAACACAAAATCCTCTCTGTTCTCAAGAGAAGGATAGAAAATTTTTGAGAGTTTGGAGAATACTTATAAAATACCCTCATAATTCGTAATAATCCTTTATTAAAGGTTTATTGGGTGGCTACCACATACAAAGCTCTGTGCTAGTAGATGTGAGAGGGGATTTAAACAACAACAACAAAAAAAATAGGTTCTGCTCTCAAGGCGTTAAGGCTAGTAAGCCAGAATAGGATAATGAATAAAACCAACTGTGATATAAACCAAATATAAATGTATTGAGATTTGCAAATTAGGTATTAAGAGCTTTAAAATTATATTGTTTGAGGAAATTTAGAAAACTTTGTGAGCTAGACCTTTGAGGACAGAGCTACATTTCAGCAGTTGAAGATGAGAGTTGGAATGGCATAGCACAGAAAGTCTCATGTGTATCCATGGTACAGTAAGTATTTCACTTTGGTCAAAGCAAAAGAGTATATATGAAGAAGCATGGACTAAAAAAAATGTTTTAATAAAAAGAACTGGCATGGACTGATTTGCATGCCAGTCTAATGTACGAACATCCAGAGATGCCAGTGTTTATTTTGAAAACAATATATAGAACAACTTCTCATAGGTCAGCTGTATATCTAATTCTATTAAAGTGTCATAAAAATAAAAGTATTTCTTACTTTTTTTTTTTTTTTTGAGACAGAGTCTTGCTCTGTCACCCAAGCTGGAGCGCAATGGCACGATCTTGGCTCACTGCAACCTCTGCCTCCCAGGTTGAAGTGATTCTCCTGCCTTCGCCTCCCGAGTATCTAAGATTACAGGTGCACACCACCGCGCCCGGCTAATTTTTGTATTTTTAGTAGAGACAGTGTTTCACCATGTTGGCCAGGCTGGTTGTGAATGCCTGACATTGCAGTCTGCCCGCCTCGGCCTCCCAAAGTGCTGGGATTACAGGCATGAGCCACCATGGCCGGCCCTTCTTACATTTTTTAAGTATCATTGTTTTATAACTTGCATTGCCTTAAACTTTTGGGAAAAAGTGTATATGTCTTCCTAGAATCATGACTCAATTAATGCTATTTCTTAATTGTAGATATTTTCAGGTTGCCCGATGTTATCGAGATGAAGGTTCAAGACCAGACAGACAGCCTGAATTTACTCAGGTACAAAGTTATATTCACTTGTTTCTTAAAATTCAGGCTTACTATTTTGAAAATAGTTTTTTTTGTTGTTTTGTTTGTTTGTTTTGAGACAGAGTCTTGCTCTGTCACCTAGGCTGGAGTGCAGTTGCATAATCTCAGCCCACTGCAAGCTCTGCCTCCTGGGTTCACACCATCCTCCTGCCTCAGCCTCCTGAGTAGCTGGGATTACAGGCGCACACCGCCATGCCTGGCTAATTTTTTATATTTTTAGTAGAGACGGGGTTTCACCATATTCACCAGGATGGTGTCTATCTCCTGACCTTGTGATCCACCCGCCTTGGCCTCCCAAAGTGCTGGAATTACAGGCGTGAGCCACCGCGCCCAGCCTAAAATAATATTTTCAAGACCAGTGCAGTATTAATACTTTACTTCTCATTACATTTTATCCATCAGATAGTTAATTAAACTCACCTGCAGTTGAGAAACTATTCAGTTTTTTTATCCATTGCATGTGTCCTTTTTAAAATTTTTTTTCTTTCCTTGGATAGCACAGGGGCCACACTGTCATTCCAATTTTAGTATATGTGCTGCCAAAGCGAGCATATGTCCTTTTCATAAAGAATGTGGTCAGCAACTAAGGAATGCCAGAAATTCCTAAAGTGTTCTAATGTTCATGATAAAGTCCTTAAGTCATGTTCTAGTGTTCATGATAAAATCCTTAAAACAAATCTCTTATATATTAAGAACGAATAATTTTATATATTGATATTTTAATCTAATATGTGGACTTACCAAAGCTATTATGATTGGCTTTCTGTATAATAGCATTTTATTTTATTTTATTTTATTTTATTTTATTTTATTTTATTTTATTTTTTTTTTTTTGAGACAGAGTCTTGCTCTGTCTCCCAGGCTGGAGTGCAGTGGCACAATCTTGGCTCACTTCAGCCTCTACCTCCCGGGTTCAAGCAATTCAACTGCCTCAGCCCCCCAAGTAGCTGGGACTACAGGTGTGTGCCACCATGTCCGGCTAATTTTTTGTGTTTTTATTAGAGACAGGGTTTCACCATGTTGGCCAGGATGGTCTCGATCTCCTGACCTCGTGATCCGCCTGCCTCGGCCTCCCAAAGTGCTGGGTTTACAGGTGTGAGCCACCATACCTGGCCAATAGCATTTTAATCATGTGTTGAAGTGAGAAAATTATGAGCTTTGGAGTTGGACAGACCTGGGATCAGATGTAGCTTTGCTGCTTACTAATTGCACATACGCAAATAAGTAACTTAGTTCTCTGAGCCTTCAGCCATGCAATAGTTGTGAGAACTAAACAAGTTAATGTATGTAAGGCCATTAGCACAGTGTCTGACATAAAAGAGATGTACAATAATATTTATACTCTCCGCATGTATTATTTATGTGCAAAATTCTATAGTAACTTGAAAGCAGAAAAATACATAAACGTGTATATACTGTGGCTAAATTAGTTTCCATATGTTACTTTGGTTTCAGATTGACATAGAGATGTCTTTTGTAGACCAGACTGGGATCCAGAGTTTAATTGAGGGTTTGCTCCAATATTCCTGGCCCAATGACAAAGATCCTGTGGTTGTTCCTTTTCCCACTGTGACTTTTACTGAGGCGCTGGCCACCTATGGAACTGATAAACCCGACACTCGCTTTGGAATGAAGGTACTTATCTTCACTTTTCTAGGACTCTGTCCCCAAATAATCCTGCAGTCTTTTTAAACCACTTTGAAATTGACAAGTGTTACACACTGTTAGAGGATATTTTTGTGACCTTGTTACCTTTGTTGTTACAGAGCTAGAGCAAGAGAGAATAATAGCATGTTAGCAATACAGTGCTTTCTATCTATCATGTTCCAAGATCCATTTCCAAGAGCAACATTCTTGCTATAAAGTTTTTATTACTTGCAAGTTACTGATTATATGGATATGAATGGTAACTTGAAAGAAAAAATAACTATTCTTTCCTTTTCAGTTTTTTTTTAAAGCCAAGGAGTTACTAAGTTTCCTTGGTCCATAAAAATCTCAAACATATGACAATGTTTATTCAAATTATTAATATCTGTAAGTATTTAAGGCAGGGGTAGAATTTATATAGAACAGTTTCATTACCAGACCTCTACTTGTTTGCTCTTAAAGAGCAATATCCCTTGATCCTCATAATGCCGGTGACATTTCTATATCTCAGTTCTCAGTGCACGTTCTTTAGAAATTGAGTCCTGCCTGGTCTGTGAATAGTCAGTGCTCAATTCTTAGAATGAAAAAAATACAATACACAAAAAGTCATAACTACCAACTTATAGCTGCCAACTCAACTACTTCTTGTTCCTTTGTTTGTAATATGGAATAGTGGTTCTTTTTTTATTTTTTTTGAGATGGAGTCTCGCGCTGTTGCCCAGGCTGGAGTGCAGTGGTGAGATCTTGGCTCACTGCAACTTCCACCTCCTGGGTTCAAGTGATTCTCCTGCCTCAGCCTCCCAAGTAGCTGGGACTACAGGTGCGTACCACCACACTGGCTAATTTTTGCATTTTTAGTAGAGATGGGGTTTTGCCATGTTGGCCAGACTGACCTCCTGACCTCAGGTGATCTGCCCACCTCAGCCTCCCAAAGTGCTGAGATTATAGCGTGAGCCTCTGCACCAAGCCTGGAATCTTAATCTGGTTCTTAAATCAGACTGCTTGGGTTAAATTCTGACTCTGCCACTTACTAGCTATGCCATCTTGGGCAAGTTCCTTATTTCTGTGTCTTGGTTTCATCTATGAAATAGGGATAATAAAGAGTGCTAACCTCATAGTTTTATGCAGATTAAATGAATGAGTATATGTAAAACACTGTCATATTGCTTAACCCATGGTAAACACTCTTTGAATGTAGTCTATAAATGTTAAATTATCAAGATCTATTCTCTTCTTTAAAATCTTGTTTGTAAAATGTTTTCAGATAAAAATTACTTCATATTTAGTTATCTCTTTTTGTTACCCATTTTCCAGATTATAGATATCAGTGATGTGTTCAGAAACACAGAGATTGGATTTCTTCAAGATGCACTTAGTAAGCCCCATGGAACTGTGAAAGCCATATGTATCCCTGAAGGAGCAGTAAGTGAAGTTCTGTGTTTCTCTAGAATGTATGCTTTGGAAGTAACTTTGCTCAATACTGTCATATTTAAACTTCAGAAAGAACAATTCTTTTTAAATAAAAATAGGTATTTTTGCTGGGCGTGGTGACTCACGCCTGTAATCCTAGCACTTTGGGAGGCCGAGGTGGGTGGATCACTTGAGGTCAGGAGTTCAAGACCAGCCTGGCCAACATGGTGAAACCCCATCTCTACTAAAAAATTAGTCAGGCGTGGTGGCAGGTGCCTGTAATCCCAGCTACTTGGGAGGCTGAGGCAGGAGAATTGCTTGAACCTGGGAGTCGGAGGTTGCAGTGAGCTGAGATCACACCATTGCACTCCAGCCTGGGCAACAAGAGCAAAACTCTGGGAAAAAAAAAATTGGTATTTTTATACAGAGTCAAAAAGCGTTTCTAAAATTATAAGTAGAGAACAATAAAATCTTATGAATGTGAGTTTACATTCCAGATCCCAGGGTGTTTTTCTCCCCCTCCCCCCTTTTAAACGGTGCTATCAGCCAGGCATAGTAGCTCATGCCTATAATGCCAACACTGTGGGAGGCCAAGGCAGGAGAATTGCTTAAGCTCAGGAGTTCAAGACCAGCCTGGGGTGTTGGGGTCCGTGCCGGGGGTGGTGGAGAACGAAAGAACACACAAAAGACAAAGACACACAAAGAACATGGCGGCCGCACTCAGAGCCTCCGCCTCACTTTATTTATACCCCATAAACCCCACGTCAGCAGAAAGAATACAATGCAAAACAAACTTTCTTTTCCCAGATGTAACCTTCTACTCAGTTCCTTGTTTCTATGCTCTTCCTTATCTGCCCGCCTTCTTGGCGCCTACGGGAGTTCATTAAAAGTTCAATTGGAGATACTGTCCTTGAGCCCTATCTATTCTCAGCATACTGTTTTCAAAGGCCCCTGCATTTCCCCCCACCTTTTTTTTTTTTTTTTTTTTTTTGAGATGGAGTCTGGCTCTGTCGCCCAGGCTGGAGTGCAGTGGCCGGATCTCAGCTCACTGCAAGCTCCGCCTCCCGGGTTTACGCCATTCTCCTGCCTCAGCCTCCCGAGTAGCTGGGACTACAGGCGCCCGCCACCTCGCCCGGCTAGTTTTTTTTTTTTTTTATTTTTTAGTAGAGACGGGGTTTCCCGTGTTCGCCAGGATGGTCTCGATCTCCTGACCTCGTGATCCGCCCGTCTCGGCCTCCCAAAGTGCTGAGATTACAGGCTTGAGCCACCGCGCCCGGCCGCATTTCCCCCTTTTTGTTTTTGTTTTGCCTCAATCCTAAAAAGGTAGCCCATATTTGTTCCTGTGTTTTCTTTTGTTTTTGGAGGCGACGGAGGGAGCATCGAATCACCAAAAGAAGTAGACCCAATCCAAGTGCCCAAAGCAATATACTTCCAGAGATTGTAGAAATCCATGTTTTCATCTGGGTCCATGGGTTAAAGGCAGCAAGGCGCTGACCCAGCTTCTGCAGGGTTACGGTTCCAGACAACACATGTAATTGTTGTCGAAATGCTTCGGAAATGTTCTGAGTGAGCTCTTGGATGTCCAAACTAATATTTTTATGGCCTACTAATAATTTTCGGATTACAGTCCAATTTTGAGAGATGTTAAAAGGCACAGGCGTTATACAAAATTGAGTGGAGTTCCAATCACATTGTAATGTCATCCGAGTACTGAGTACAGTGAGCTGATCTCCAAGCCATGTCAATGCTTGCTCCATGTTGTTCAATTTTTCAGCAAGTTGAGAGTCAATGTTTTGTTGTTGAAGCCATAACCGGTGAGATTGCTCGTGCCATTGCTGCACAAATTCAGCATTTTGTATACTTTGATGTAGAGCGAGCCCTGCTATGGCCGCAGTGGAGACGATGGTGACAGGGCTCATCACCGAGGCAATTATAAGTCCAAGGGCACGGTGGGTTTGCTGGAGAGAAGTCCAAATATAAGTTTCAAGAGGTGATGCCCCCCATGGTCGTGTAAGGTTAACAGGTAGCCAAATTTCCTTACGAGCCCTGAGGATATAAATATCCCCAGTAAAGTTGTGCCACCAAGAATGATTGAGGCAAGACAAAAATGTACACGTATCTGTACAATTAACAATTCCCGTATTATTATCACATGTCAAATTCCCCGCTAATAATAGGTAGGGCTTACGGACACAAGCAATAATATATCAGGAGGTATTCCGATATAACTGAATATGAAAGGAGTTATTTGGGTTAGAAAGATTAAGGGACATATTCCCCACAAAAGTGCTAATGGCATCGCCTGCAGCTAACAACTTCCAAAGATGACTCTGTACTTCAGGCCTCCTTCACACCATACCAAGGTTTCATTACTATTAGCGGCAATACTTTTATTTACCCGGTGCCATTTCAAAGGTATATGACTAAATTTTATTTGAAAATCACCGTGCACACTCCAATCAGTTATTTGCATCCCATTATATTCTAATAAAATCCAGGGTTTAGTTCCCCGACATTGTTGCCACTCTAGCAATATTGGAGAAATATTGGACCTCAATATTAGGAGAAACCTCTGGAATAGGACAAAAAGGTAAAGAACTAGGAATAGTTTCATTACTATATACAGTATGATTATACTGAAAGCTTCTAGTTACAATAATAACAGTATTAGCAGCCACATGACTATGATTATAGCGAACAGCCCAAGCTTCATGCGATTTTCGGAGACAATGAGGACTATTTCCCATACATATTGGAAGTCCTTCCACTCCAAATTGGTATGTGCTGATTATAATTCCTGTTTCCCGTTCTATATTGTCCTTGTCTATATAAGGGGACGGCATCCAAGTAATGTCATTGGTGAAAACCTTAATTTCCGCCTCCCCCCAGGCGACTCCCTGATACAAGGGCGGAAAGGGAATATAAGTCCAATATTCATACAAAGCCTCACTAAGAGAAATAAGTCCCCCGCCGAGGCACATCTAACAAAGGAAGAAATGCATGCTGAATCCAGTTTTCTTTTCAACAGGGTTTCAATCATCTTATAGGAAACCACTCAGGTCCGCTCCCTGTAAGGACAAGAGCATAGCCCCGTCCCTGTTTTAGAACTTGCCCTTGAACATACTTACCTTCTTCATTAGGATACCAAACCTTTAAATTGTCAGTGGGGACTATCACCGAGGGAGGTGAGGAAAGATGGGTTACGACAGCAGAGTCTTGCCATTGTCTCCATTGATTCAAAAAAATTAAGGTAAAAAGAACCTTCAAAATCTGGTTTCTGGGGGGCTCATTTCCCCCTTTTTGTTTTAGTAGTTGAGTTTTTAAAGTTAAATTTGCACGCTCAATGATGGCTTGACCTTGACTGTTGCCCAGGATACCGGTGATATGTTGAATATTGTATTGCTGTAAGAAAACTTGTAATTTATGAGAGACATAGGCAGGGGCATTATTAGTTTTAAGTATAAGAGGAATGCCCATGATGGCGAAACAAGCTAAGAGATGTGTAATAACAGAATCAGCTTTCTCAGATGGCAACTGAGTGGCCCATTGAAAATGAGAAAAGGTATCAATGGTATGATGAACATACTTTAATCGTCCAAAAGAAGGGACATCTCATGGATTAAGCCCAGGATGGAAGGATGGAATGCTCAAAGGAGCACAGGAAAGACAAGCTCGAATAAGAGAACGAGCTTGTTTTGTTCTGCAGCATGTAGGTGGCCGATTAAAAGCGAATCAATCTGAGTATTACCATGAACTAATGGTCCAGGAAGTTGAGAATGAGAACGAAGATGAGTGATGAATAAAGGAGCTTGACGTTGGCTCAAAGTAGAAGATAATAAGGAAAAGAGTTTTTGAAGAGAAGTAGTAGCACAAAGAGGTAAAGTGGCCTGAGAAATATAAGAAGTAACATAAACGGCATATTGAGAATCACTAACAATATTACAACTAGTAGTAGGGAAATCAAGTAAGACCATGAGAATAGCAAACAGTTCTCCCTGTTGCACCGAGGGATAAGGATAAACTGTAACTCGAGATTGATGAACACTCCAATATCCAGCCTTACCATTGCTACTAGCATCGGTAAAAAAGGTAGGACCTTGAACAGGAAATACAGAAATTAGTGAGAAAGGCAACACAAAATGTTGTCTAAAAAATGAAAAGATCGGAGACTTAGGATATTTGGTAGAAAATTGTCCAACAAAGGAAGCACAAGCAACTTGCCAAGAATCAGAAGTCGCAAGAAGATAAGTGATCCGATTATGAGTGAATTGAGAAATAATTAAGGAAGGATCTCCTCCCTAAAGTTGTCGACAACGATGTCGTCCTTTGATGATCAGCTCAGCTAAACGATCGATATAAGTAGCCAAGCGTTTAGATATTTTATTAGACAAAAAGATCCATTCTAGCAGCCGATTGGTCTGATGAATCATTCCTGTAAGAGAATGTAAAGTATGAAATAAACAAAGGGAAAGGGGAACATCGGGAAGGAGATAATGTAAATGGGCCTTTTGAAGTTGCTCTTCTACAAGCTGGAGTTCCTGTAAAGCCAAAGGAGTTAAATGGCGTGAGCTGTCCAAGTGACTGTCTCCTTCTAGAATAGAAAAAAGATGTTGTAACTGATATGTTGGTATTCCTAAAACAGGACGCATTCAATTAATGTCTCCTAGAAGCTTTTGAAAACCATTTAATGTTTTTAAATGATCACATCGAATTTGAGTTTTTTGGGGGTCGAATATTTTGTGTTCTTAAGGTATAACCTAAATATTGAATAGGAAAATCCAGTTGAATTTTTTCTGGAGCAATATTAAGTGAGTAAAAGAAAAGCTGAGTTTGTGATGATACAAAAGCATCTTGCTGCTTTTCTCTGGTGGGTGCAGCAAGAAGAATGTCATCCATATAATGATATAAAAGAACAGAAGGATGACGCTTTCGAACAGGATCCAAGGCTCTATGGACAAATTCTTGACACAAGGTAGGGCTATTTAACATACCTTGAAGTAAAACTTTCCATTGATATCGAAAAAGTGGCTGAAAATTATTAAAAACAGGGACAGAGACGATCCATACAATGATAAATTAACACAGTTGGAAACTGATTGTTTACAGGATTTAAAGTCCTATGTACGAATTTTTGACATATAGTAGGGCTATTAAGTATACCCTGGGGAAGAAGCTTCTGCTGATATTTCTGAATAGGTTGTCCATTATTATATTTAGGAATAATAAAGGCAAACTTTTTACAATCTTGAGGTTGTAATGGAATAGAGAAAAAACAATTTTTGAGATCTATGACCATTAATTTTTAACTCTGTGGGATAAGGGCAGGATTAGGAAGACCAGGCTGTAAACTTTCCCTAGGTTGAATGTAAACATTTATAGTTTTAAGAACAAGACAAAGACGGGAATTCCATGCAGAAGTACGTGGCTTTAGATTCCTCTCGGCCATTTGTTTTTTCACTTACTCTTTTAAAGTCCTAAGTATTTCTTTAGATAATGGCCACTGTTTCACCTAAAGAGGAGTGGTCGTTTTACACTTTAATTATAAAACTTGAGGCTGGTGAACAGTGGCTGTGAGTTTAAAGGATTGTAGCCCATTTTGAACATCATATTTTTGGCAGCTGAGGAAATATGAAGAACGTTTTAAAAAGCACCAAATTGTTATGAAAGATTTTGTCCCCAAAGATTAATATTGATAGGAATAATATTAAAAAAAAACTTGACCTTGTTGACCTTTAGGACCGACACAGGTTAAAGGTTCTACGTCTTGATAAACCATAGAAGCAGCACCCAAGCCAGTGAGTATAACTGAAACTTGTCTTTTTTCCCATTGTATAGGTCACTAATTTAAACAAATAATAGATATATTCACCCCCATATCAATTAACCCTTTAAAAACTATTCCATTAATATGCAATGAACATAAGGGCTTTTGATTAGAAACTAAAGTTTCCCAAAAAACAGTTTTTCCTGTGCTATCAAACCCTCCCTATTGAGAATACGTTCCCCTGCCTCTAGGCGTATAAATTGTGAGACTTGTACCATAATAAGAATTTTATTAGTAACATCATGTCCTTTTGGCAAAGGGCCACACACTCGAATAGCTAATTTATATACTCCTCTATTAGGAGACAAAGTATAAGGCTGAGTAATAGCTAAGTCAGCAGCGGCGCTCTGCTTAGTTGCCGCATAAAGCTGAGAAACGGGGGTAAGGTGTAGGATCCTTAAGGAGGACTTGAATTTATTCCTTGATGTTGTAGGTCATTGCTCACTGGGTATTGTAGTAGACTTATATTGTAATTGTTGGGGCCCCAAGCCTGTGGGCCCCAACTCCCGTTTCCCAGGAGAGGAGACAGTAAATTTCCACTTTTATCAGTTTTGGAACGACATTTATTTGTCCAATGTCGACCTTTACCACAACATTTGTACACCTCTGAAGGCAGCTTTCTGCCTTGAGGGATAAAAGTGTTCAATTTTTATGACATTCTTTTTTTGAAATGTCTAGGTTTACCACACTGCAAACAAACACCTTGTTTGTTATTTCCTTTTAAGGCTTTAGACAAAGCTCCAGCAAATAATTGAGCATTATAAATAGCCCCTCCAACACTAACACAAGTTTTAATATATTTATCTAAATTGGCCCCATTGGCCTTTAACGATTTTAACAATTTTTGACAGTCAGCATAAGCATTTTTAAAAGACAATGTTTGTAACAAAATTTTTAAAGCAAGGTCAGTACTCACAATTTTCAATACGGCATCCTGAAGACGGGCTACAAAATCTGGATATGGTTCATTTGTGCCCTGTAAAATCTTCACAGAGGAAAGGGAAGATTTTCCTGTTATCTCTACCTTATTTCAGGCCCTTAAAAACAAAGTCTTGATTTGAGTAAGGGCAACATCATCTAAACCAGCCTGAGCATTAAGAGTAGCATATTGGCCCGTGCCTGTGAATTGTTCCTCAGTAGGTCCTGGGGGATCACACATAACATTTTTTCTAGCCTGTACATGCGCCTTGTCCATTTACCAGCTGTGCAATTATAACCACTGAGAACGATCAAGAAAAGCCTTCCCCAAAGTCTTCCAGTCTATAGGAATCATCAAATTTTCTGATGAAACACATCAAGAAGACCAAGGATAAAAGGAGATTGAGATCCATAGTTAGAAATGGCAGCTTTCATTTCTTTTAAAAATTTAATTTGTAAGGGATTAAATTGGACATTATTGCCACCATTTAAAAACTGAGCATTAGGAGCAAAAGAAGCACAAATAATTGGAAACAGATCCAGCTCCTTAAATTTTTTTATCTTTTCCTCTTCTCCGTCCCCCAATGGCGGGCAAGGGACTGAGAAAACTTTGCCAGACAAAGGTAAAGGTAAGGAAGCCGGGGGGTTGGAGGCACTGGAAAATCCTCTTTTAACAGGGCAGAAGGAAAAGAAACAGGGAAAGCTCGCAAAGGTGAATTAGAAGAATGTATCTGTAATATTTGTTGAAGCATTTCCATAATACACTGCATGTCAGAATTTCCCTTAGAAGAAGGAAGAACTGGCTTTTTCTCTTCTCCCCCTTTTGCTACCCCCCCCATCCTCTGTTACCCTGGCACAAATGGGCTCCATTTCAGATTTATTTTTTCCCAAATCCTCAGATACCTTTCCTCCTGTGGCTACATTACCACACTCTGAATCAGTCTCAAGTAACTCAAATGTCTGAGTGATAGAGTTACACAAGGTCCACAATTTTAGAGGCATAATATCCCCTAACTGGAGAGCTCTAAGCAGAGCTTTTACTACCTGTAACCATTCTCTCCGATTCAGCTGCACTTTAGTCTGATACTGAAACCAGTAACAATGTTGTTCAACATGGGCAAACAATCACTTCAAAGTCTTTTTCTTTCACTTCTACTCCTATAGACAGCAACAGTCCTTAAAACAGGCGTAAATATTCTGAGGCCAGAGAGATGGAATTCCCATAATGAAAGCTTAAGAAGGTTCCCCTTAACAATATCCAAGCCTTACCCGCCCCTAGGGGGTTCCCCTTCTTGTTCTCCCCTACTCACCCGTGCTGACCCTGCTCGCTGCGCCACTTGTTGGGGTCCGTGCCGGGGGTGGTGGAGAATGAAAGAACACACAAAAGACAAAGACACACAGAGAACATGGCGGCCGCACTCAGAGCCTCCGCCTCACTTTATTTATACCCCGTAAACCCCACGTCAGCAGAAAGAATGCAATGCAAAACAAACTTTCTTTTCCCAGATGTAACCTTCTACTCAGTTCCTTGTTTCTATGCTCTTCCTTATCTGCCCGCCTTCTTGGCGCCTACGGGAGTTCATTAAAAGTTCAATTGGAGATACTGTCCTTGAGCCCTATCTATTCTCAGCATACTGTTTTCAAAGGCCCCTGCACTGGGGAACATAGACCTCGTCTCTACAAAAATTACCTGGCATGGTGGCTCACACCTGTAGTCCCAGCTATTCGGGAGGCTGAGGTTGAAGGATCACTTGAGGCAAACAGTTCAAGGGTGCAGTGAGCCATGATTGTGCCACTGCATTCTAACCTGGATAACAGAGCAAGACCCTGTCTCAAAAATAAGTAATAGGCCGGGCGTGGTGGCTCACGCCTGTAATCCCAGCACTTTGGGAGGCCGAGACGGGCGGATCACGAGGTCAGGAGATCGAGACCACCCTGGCTAACACGGTGAAACCCCGCTCTAGTAAAAATACCAAAAATAGCTGGGGGCAGTGGCGGGCACCTGTAGTCCCAGCTATTCGGGAGGCTGAGGCAGGAGAATGGCGTGAACCCGGAGGTGGAGCTTGCAGTGAGTGGAGATCGCGCCACTGCACTCCAGCCTGGGCGACAGAGACTCCGTCTCAAAAAAAAAAATTAAAATAAGTAATAAACGATGCTATGTAGTACTCCTGTACTTCATTGTGGATACTGTGTGAGCATAAAATAATACGTAGTATTCTGTCTGCAGCCTCAGTTGTCTGTCTATCTCTTAGCCCTGTATCAGTGCCAGCATGGCCATTCCATGTTGATTCTTGATCTTCTGAGAGTTCTCATCTCAATTGCATTAATAACAGGGAAATAAAAGGAGATGGAGCTAAAAAAGCAAAAAGGAAGGGGAAGAGGGGGTAGAAGGGAGAGAGAGAATGGTTGGGCTGAGCAAGCATTGACTAAAGCAATGGTACACACCTCTTTTCTGTAGGTAGTACATCTGCTTTAAAAGTAATTTCATAAGAAGCATTCCAGTTATATTTTAAATAAGATTGTGATTTTGAAAGTCTATACTCATTTGGATACGTAAGCAGTATATTCAGAACGGAGTAAGAACTCAGTCTCATTACTTTCTTTTTTTTTTTTTTTTAGACGGAGTCTTGCTCTGTCGCCCAGGCTGGAGTGCAGCGCTGCGATCTTGGCTCACTGCAACCTCCGCCTCCCGGGTTCAAGCGATTCTCCTGCCTTAGCCTCCTGAGTAGCTGGGACTACAGGCACATGCCACCACACCTGGCTAAGTTTTCTTTGTATTTTTAGTAGAGATGGAGTTTCACCATGTTAGCCAGGACGGTCTCGAACTCCTGACCTGAGGTAATCCACCCGCCTCAGACTCCCAAAGTGCTGGGATTACAGGTGTAAGCCACCATGCCTGGCCTCTCATTACTTTTTATTTACTTCACATATCCAGTAAAATGTAATTTATTGTCATGCTGGGCACGGTGGCCCACGCCTGTAATCCCAGCACTTTGGGAGGCCAAGGCAAAACCCTGTCTCTACTAAAAATAAAAAAATTAGCTGGGCATTGTGGTGGGTGCCTGTAATCTCAGCTACCTGGGAGGCTGAGGCAGTAGAATCACTTGAGCCCAGTAGGCAGAGGTTGCAGTGAGCACGAGATCACACCACTGCACTCCAGCCTGGGTGACAGAGCAAGACTCTGTCTCAAAAAAAAAGAGAGTAATTTATTGTGCATACTATAGTCCAAGCATAAGAAATATGTTCAGGTAAGCTCAGTATATTTTGCCTATTATTATGTATACCATTTCAAGTTTGTTCTTTCTCAAGTACATATAAGAACTGCAGGAGTGTGGATCATGTTTTCATCTTTTTATACCTCCCATACCTAGTTAAATGCCGCATGAATATAGTTAATGATGCATGGCTTATGGTAGAAATAAGACGATTAAAATATGATTTCACAAATCACATGGTTTATTGCCATACAAAGAAAATATTTTCTTAGGTTCACAATACTTAAAAGAGAGAAAATAAGAGCCAGGCGCAGTGGCTCACGCCTGTAATCCTAGCACTTTGGGAAGCCGAGACAGGTGGATCACGAGGTCGGGAGATCAAGAGCAGCCTGGCCAATACTATGAAACCCCCTCTGTACTAAAAATATAAAAACAGCCAGGTGTGGTGGCGGGCACCTGTAGTCCCAGCTACTCGGGATGCTGAGGCAGGAGAATCACTTGACCCCTGGAGGCAGAGGTTGCAGTGATCCGAGATCACGCCACTGCACTCCAGCCTGGCGACAGAGTGAGACTCCGTCTCAAAAAAAAAAAAAAGAGAATAACATGAACAATCCTCACAGGGAAAACAGTAGCTGAGGGGCATTAATCACATAGCGAGTGAGTTCCAAAATTATTAAAGTCCACTTGCTCTATTAGGATGGAAGTAGTCCTCTGGGGAAAGTAAAGTCTAATTAAAGTTTGAGGTGTACTCTTATATGAGCAGTTCTTGGGAGAAGCTGGTTTGACCACCACAGTATAGACTACACCTAAGGTCCCTCGATGCTAGAGGGCAGTGCCAGTGTGGGTGGGCGAGGCTTCAGAGATTACCTCCAAGGCTAACGGTGTCACCCATCTCTTGGCTGTAGGAGAAGCAGTTGACAGAGTATATCCCATCACAGCATGTGCTATCAAAGTGTCTGTGGAACTCTTAAGTTTATATGTATTTTTGAAGTCCAGTAGTTGAGGTCAGTAATTCACACATGGGTATTATGATAAGGTTTGAGGTAACATTCCTGGGGGGAAGAGGGAGTTGACTCCAAGTTCTCACATAGGGGATCTGATAAGACATCATGCTCTCGAAGGGAGGGGGAATACACCCCAAAACATCAAACTGTGTAAGTGTTTGGATCGCTTCCAAGTTATGTAACATGATAACCATAATGTCTCATTTGAAAGACATTGAGATAATTTCAAAAAAGATAGAATTTTAAGAAACCTCAAATAATCAAATTCTGAATCCTTTTATTGATCTGAAAGTTTTCTTTCACAATTCAGTTGTAGACATTCATGTTGAACATTTATCCTGCATATTAGATATAAAGGGTCTTCTGTGGAATACATTCACAGCTATTTGCAATAAGAGCTGCATGCCCAGGGCAGTGGCTCACACCTGTAATCCCAGCACTTTGGGAGGCCAAGGCGGGCAGATCACATGATGTCAGGAGTTCAAGACCAGCCTGGTCAACATGGTGAAACCCCATCTCTACTAAAAATACAAAAATTAGCTGGGCGTGGTGGTGGGCACCTGTAATCCCAGCTACTTGGGAGGCTGAGGCAGAAGAATCACTTGAACCTGGGAGGTGAAGTTTTCGGTGAGCTGAGATCACGCCACTGTACTCCAGCCTGGGTGACAGAGCTAGACTCTATCACAAAAAAAAAAAAAAAAAAAGTTGCGTAACTGGAAAAAATAAGCACTGTAACAAGCTTTAAAAATGTGTCATTTGGTAGCAGAAATTGATTTTTTTTTTTTTTTTTTTTGAGGCAGAATCTCACTTTGTTACCCAGGCTGGAGTGCAGTGGCACAGTCTCGGCTCACTGCAGCCTCTGCCTTCTGCATTCAAGTGATTCTCCTGCCTCAACCTCCCGAGTAGCTGGGATTACAGGCATCTGCCACCACACCTAACTAATTTTGGTATTTTTAGTAGAGATGGGGTTTCACCATGTTGGTCAGGCTGGTTTTGAACTCCCAACTTTCAAGCAATCCACCCATCTTGGCCTCCCAAAGTGCTGGGATTACAGGCATGAGCCACCGTGCCCAGCCCAGACATTGAATTTTTATTAAATCTTACTATTGTAATAGGAAGACACAAAATATATTTGTTTGTCATTTGATCGCATAACCATGTTTATGAAGCTAAGTGTCATAATGACAAGTTTACTTTGATTTTTCTTTCATCAGAAATACTTAAAAAGGAAAGACATTGAATCCATCAGAAAATTTGCAGCTGACCATTTTAATCAGGTAAGGAGTTAATTAGAGCGGTTTTTTTCCTCATAGAGATTCAATATTTTTAACTATTGTTAACTAAACTATCATTATCATTAGTTTTGAGCATCTTGTTATTTCAGATCATTCTTCTGCCTTTATTTATTTTTTATTTTATTTATATATTTATTTTGGAGATGTGGTCTTATTCTGTTGCCCAGGCTGGAGTGCAGTGGTGCCATAATAGCTCACTGCTGCCTTGATTTCTTAGGCTCAAGCAATGCTCCTGCCTCTCTCTCAAGCAGCTAGGACTACAGGCTCAGGCCACCATGCTGCCCTGTTGCACCCCTAGTACCAGCTACTTAGGAGGCTGAGGTGGGAGAATCACCTGAGCCTGGTGTTTGAGGCTACAGTGAGCTAAGATTGTGCCACTGCACTCTAACCTGGGCATCAGAGCAAGATTCCATCTTGGAAAAAAAAAATTGGCCAGGCGCAGTGGCTCATGCCTGTAATCCCAGCACTTTGGGAGGCCGAAGCAGACAGACCAGAAGGTCAGGAGATCGAGACCATCCTGGCTAACACGGTGAAACCCCATCTCTACCAAAAATACAAAACAATTAGCCAGGCATGGTGGCAGGGGCCTATAGTCCCAGCTACTTAGGAGGCTGAGGCAGGAGAATGGCGTGAACCCGGGAGGCAGAGTTTACAGTGAGCTGAGATTGGGCCACTGCACTCCAGCCTGGGCAACAGAGCAAGACTCTGTCTCAAAAAAAAAAAAAAAAAAAAAAAAAAAAAAGCAAAAAATTAGCCAGGTGTGGTGGTGCACACTTGTAATCCCAGCTACTTTGAGAAGCTGATGCAGGAGAATCGCTTGAACACAGGAGGTGGAGGTTGCAGTGAGCTGAGGTCACACCACTGTACTCCAGCCTGGGCCACAGTCTCTAAATAAATAAATTAAATATTAGCTGGGCATAGTAGCACATGTCTGTCTGTAGTCCCAGCTACTTGGGAGACTGAGGCAGGAGACTCACAAGCCCAGGAGTTCAAGGTTGCAGTGAGCTATGATCATGCCACTGCATTCTAGCCTGGGTGACAGAGTGAGACCCTGTCTCTTAAAAAAAAAAAAAAGAAAGAAAGGATCCGGCCATGCATGGGAGCACATACCTGTAATCCCAGCACTTTGGGAGCCCAAAGTGGGAGTATCACTGGAGCCCAGAAGTCTGAGACCAGCCTGGGCAACATAGTGAGACCTCGTCTCTACAAAAAACAGAAAAAAAATTAGCTGGGCATGGTGGCACACACCTATCATCCCAACTACTTGAGAGGCTGAGGTGGGAGGATTTGAGCCCATCACTTGAGCCCAGGAGACGGAGGCTGCAGTAAGCTGTGTTCATTCCACTGCACTCCAGCCTGGGTGACACAGTGAGACCCTGTCTCAAAAAAAAAGGAAAGAATCTTAGGTATGATAACAGGAATAAAATGAAACCATATGGGAGTAATTAAATAAAGTATGATATAATCAAAGGAATTAATATTAAAGTTCCTTTTTAAAATCTTGTTTTCTAAGACTTAATAGAGGAAAAATGCTCTTATAATGATATGTAAGAAAAGGAGGCTATAGAATTATATTTATACTGATTATAACCATGTAAAAACATTATATTTGTATATTGAAAATGGACTACCTACCTCTACCACCATTTCCCAAGCCTCATACTTCAAGCACAAAGAACAATAAGTAGATTTTTATATAAGAAAAAAAGATTGGGATAGTGGTTTCCAAAATGGGTTGAGACAAAATCAGAAAAGTCAGGGCAATATAACAAGCTTTATAAAGCTTCATAAAGTTAAACAAATTTAAAGAACTATCCTTTATCTCTCTGTTGGTGATGGGGGGAGTGGGGGGATGAAATATGCCGTTTCTTTATAAAATTAAAAATTGGCAACCCTTTATCTTCCAATTTTTATTTTATTAGTGTATAAAATCTGCATCTAAGAACCATAGGACCAGGAAATAAGCCTGAAGGTTAACTTTGGCAGCCTTCAGTTGATGGGACTATTATTACATTTTCTTCTTTCATTGTTCTCTTTCTTCTTTTTCCTTCCTAATTCCCTGAACTTTTATGTAAGAAATGGGTACTACTACCACTATTTTTATTAATGTTTTAACTTGATTTGGCTTCTGATTGCTTTTAGAAGATCTTACGTGTTTTTAGCAACATATGGCATAGACATGGTTCAAAAAATAAAGAAGCATTAATGATGAAATGCAATAATCATTTGCTCTAGCCTGCGACATCCATCCTAGTATTCTGCCAGAGTATCTCTGTTTTTGGAAATATCTCTACATACTTTCTTCTTTTTACTTAATTCATTTAAACCTTGTTAACTTCCTGTGATGAGAGATAAGGCTCACATAAACAGACTTCACCTAGTTACTCTGTACCTTCTGCTCAGCTGTCTTTCTGAACCTTTTCTTCATTCTTTTGAGTTGAAGTAACTCATCCTGGATCCCAGGTTTTCCTCTTTCTTTTTTGTGTTGGAGTATGTAGTCAAGTAACTTCCTAAGAAAGCATGTGAGAGATCAGCTTACTGAGTTCTTACAAAATGTCTTTATGTTTAAAACCTCACACTTGATTAATAATAATTTGGCTTAGTACAAAATTTTGAATTGACAGCCATATCATCTTAGAAGAGTGCTGTCCAATAAAACTTTCTGTAATGATGGAAACATTTTATGTCTGCATTGTTCAGTATAGTCGTTGCTAGCCAATGTAGCTAGTGAGCACTTGAAATAGGATAGTACAACTAAAGGGCTGAACTTTTTACTTTATTTCATTTTAATTAATTTAAATGTACATAGCCACAGTGCATCACTAGACAGCACAGCTTTAGAACATTTAAGGCATTGCTTTACTCTCTTCTCCCGTGTATTGCTACTGATGAGAAGTCTGATGCTCTGATGCTTGTGTGAATTTACTCCATTATAGCAGACCTGATTTTTTCTCTTTGGAAGATTTTGCCTTCTGATTCTTTATGTTCTGAAATTTCAGAGTTCATTTGCCTTTTGATCATTTTTCATTCAATGTGTTATACACTTGAAGAGCCCTTTCAGTATGAAGGTTTATGTCTTTTTATGTGTAGAAAATTCTTTTATTATGTGTAGAAAATTCTTTTATTATCTAACTATTTTGACCTCATCATTTTTTCTAGCCTCTTTTTGGAATTTCTCCTAGTTGTATGTTGAACCAATTTAACCTCTTTTCTTTGGCATGTCATGTTTCACCATTTTCTTTGTCTTGTTCTATTTTCCTGGAGATTTCTTCAACTCTTCTGTTGAATTTTTTTTTTCCCCCCAGGAGCTTTTTTCACTGCATCTTATTCTGGTTTTATTCATAAAATATCTTTTTGAGTACCTTTGAGGATTCAAGTTCTCTTTTGGTCCCTAACTTATGTTTTCTCTGGGACTAATTTTTTGGGTTTATCTTGGTCTTTTTTTTTTTTTTTTTAATGCTGCAGAGTTTCTTCAATGTGCAGTGATTGTTGGTTATCTGTACATATTCAAGAATGGGGCATTTTAAAAGCTGGTTGGGGCCATGTGCAGTGACTCACGCCTGTAATCCCAGCACTTTGGGAGGCCAAGGCAGGCAGATCGCTTGAAGTCAGGAGTTTGAGACCAGCCTAGCCAACATAGTGAAACCCCGTCTCTACTAAAAATGCAAAAATTAGCCGCGCATGGTGGCACACATCTGTAATCCCAGCAACTAGGGAGGCTGAGGCAGGAGAATTGCTTGAACCTGGGAGGCAGACTGCAGTGAGCCAAGATCAGGCCACTGCGCTCCAGCATGGGTGACAGAGCGAGACTCCATCTCAAAAAGAATAAAAAGCTGGTTGGAAGCACGAGATCCTTACAGAGACTTTGTAAATGGTTAGGTTTAGTTTAGCATGAGCAGCAAGGCCGCTGTCTGTTATCCTAGGCACTCAAGGCTTAAGAGTCCTGAGCCTCTCCAGAATTCTGCAGGGTAAAATCAGTTCCTTCTTGTGCTGAGGCCACCTCCATTGTTCTTTATGCGAGACCTTCCTGCACCTTGCTTCTTTAATCATTCCTACTCAGTTCACTTGCAATCTGCCAAAAATTCGCAGAAATCCATCATGTGCTATTACTCTCCATTCTTCATCCCCTCCCCCATTTTTTCATTATGTTGAAATGACTTTTTTTTTTTTTTTGAGTCTCACTCTGTCACCCAGGCTGGAGTGCAATGGCCCAATCTCAGCTCACTGCAGCCTCTACCTTCCAGGCTCAAGTGATTCTCATGCCTCAGCCTCCTGAGTAGATAAGATTACAGACGCATACAACTGGCACAGCTAATTTTTGTATTTTTAGTAGAGACAGGGTTTCACCATGTTGGCCAAGCTGGTGTTGAACTCCTGGCCTCAAGTGATCCACCCACCTCAGCCTCCCAAAGTGCTGAGATTGCAGGCATCAGCCACTGTGCACTTTATAAAATTCCCTTAGTATCATTTTGAATGGGTTCAGGGAGATAATCTCTTTTAAATTCTCTTCTATTGGGAACCAGAAATCTTTGTACTATAAGAAGATAAATTAATCCTACTGTTTAAAGAAAAAAAAAACAAACACAAATATGTCTTTTTCTTTTACACAGGAAATCTTACCTGTATTCCTTAACGCCAATAGAAACTGGAATTCTCCAGTTGCTAGCTTCATAATGGAATCGCAAAGATTGGAATTAATAAGACTAATGGACACCCAAGAGGAAGATGTGGTCCTACTAACTGCTGGAGAGCACAATAAAGCAGTAAGAAAAATTACTTCCAACCATCAGTGCTGTTGATGCTGAACAATGCCTTACTCTCCTATGTATATAGTATATGTTTGAACTATAGACTGTTAATTCATAAAATGAAGCTGCTCTGCATAAATCTTTTTTTTTTTTTTTTTTTTTTTTTTTAAGACACAGAGGTTTGCTCTGTTGTCCAGGCTGGAGTGCAGTGGTGGGATCTTGGCTTACCGCAACCTCCATCTCCCAGGTTCTAGAGATTCTCCTGCTTCAGCCTCCTGAGTAGCTGGGATTACAGGCGCACACTGCCACACCTAATTTTTTGTATTTTGGTAGAGACGGGGTTTCACTGTGTTGCCCAGACTGGTCTCGAACTCCTCAGCTTAGGCAATCCACCCGCCTTAGCCTCCCAAAGTGCTAGGATTACAGGCGTGAGCCACCGCGCCCAGCCTGCATAAATCTTATAGTACTTTATAATGCGCTGTATAAAAACTAAGGGTTGGCTGGGCATGGTGGCTCACACCTATGATCCCAGCACTTTGGGAGACTGAGGTGGGCTGATCACCTGAAGTCAGGAGGTCGAGACCAGCCTGGTCAACGTGGTGAAACCTCATCTCTACTAAAAATACAAAAATTAGCCAGGAATGGTGGTGGGCTAATTTTTGTATTTTGTAGTCCCAGCTACTCGGGAGACTGAGGCAGGAGAATGACCTGAACCTGGGAGGCGGAGGTTGCAGTGAGCTGAGATCGTGCCACTGCACTCCAGCCTGGCTGACAGAGCCAGACTCTGTCTCAAAAAAAAAAAAAAAAACTAAGGATTTTTTTCATTAGCTGCCAGCCTCCATTGGCATTACTTTATTAAATAGATTAGACCTGACTCTAATTAGAAAAGCCACTTAGATTAAGGGGTAGTGAAATTAGTCATATAATCATGAAAAGATATTTTCAGAGTCAAGATTTCACAAATGAAGAAAATTAGGAGTCTCAAACTTTTATACATAATACATTCCTAAATTGTGGAAGGACAGATCAGACCACTGGAGAGCTGGTGGGCTGGCAGACACCCCGGACCAACTTGGTCAAAGTGGGCCCCTTTTTCCTCAAGAACAGCAGCTGTAGGTGGTGAGTGCTATCATGCACTGGCTGAGTCATGAGTCTTCAGGGGATATGGAAGACTGAATTAGCTTTAGGAATCTTTGTAAAATATAGAAAAGTATAGCACAAAGTCAAACGTGAATATTAAAAAAGTACTGTAAAGATCAAGCATGATATAAATTTATTTTTTCACTTTAGTATATAGTTTTTTCCAAATGATAGTGTGTCTAACTAGTACTTCATCAAGTTCTTTCTTCTAATCTATATTTTCATTTATCATTGTTTCTTGCAAAGAAAAAGTTTCAGAGTTCATCTTCAAAGCTAAATGTAATCCCCGTCTCCCCTTCCCCTACAATAGTAAAATGAAGAAAGCTATTTATTTCCAAATTTTATTATGAATGCATTTCTTTTTTTTTTTTTTTTTTTTTTTTTTTTTTTTTTTTTTTTTTTTTTTTTTTTTTTTGAGACGGAGTCTCGCTCTGTCGCCCAGGCTGGAGTGCAGTGGCCGGATCTCAGCTCACTGCAAGCTCCACCTCCCGGGTTTGCGCCGTTCTCCTGCCTCAGCCTCTCGAGTAGCTGGGACTACAGGCGCCCGCCACTTCGCCCGGCTAGTTTTTTTTTTGTATTTTTTTTAGTAGAGACGGGGTTTCACCGCGTTAGCCAGGATGGTCACGATCTCTTGACCTCGTGATCCGCCCGTCTCGGCCTCCCAAAGTGCTGGGATTACAGGCTTGAGCCACCGCGCCCGGCCATGAATGCATTTCTTAAAAAAGAACATGAGATTTTGTTCTAAACTGATTTGATTATTAAACATTCTCTTGGTATGAACTAAACAAGCTGGTGTTTCATTCTCAGGAAGTTATAGGTCTGATTCCTACAAGGCCCTCCTTGAAAGAGAGCTAGAAACCAGACTTTTGAGGAATAACATTAACATTCTGAAAATGTCACAATGAGGGTCCCTTATGTAGACATAAATGTAAGATAGAATGGGCTGCAAGATAACACCCTATCATGTCTCTAGGCATATGTCACTGTTCTAACCAGCTGTCCTTTCTCAGGGAAGTCCTGCACCACATAGGTAGCACTTATTAAGCACTTAGTATTTGCCAAGCCCTGTTCTAAGCACTTTGTATATATTAACTCATTTAATCCTCATGCCAACCCTATGAAAGAAGTTCTGATACTGTTGCTATTTTAAAAATAAGAAAAGTAAAGCACAGAGCTTAAAATTTTGCTCAGTCACATAGCTAGGAAGTGGAGGAGTCAGATTTCTAACCCATGAATACAGTGGCACAATCTAGGCTCACTGCAACCTCCGCCTCCTCCCAGGTTCAAGCGATTTTCCTGCCTCAGCCTCCCGAGTAGCTGGCATTACAGGTGCACACCACCACGCCTGGCTAATTTTTGTATTTTTAGTAGAGACGGGGTTTCACCATGTTGATCAGGCTGATCTCGAACTCCTGACCTTGTGATCCGCCCACCTCGGCCTCCCAAAGTGCTGGGACTACAGGTGTCAGCCACTGCACCCAGCCACACTCTTAAATGGACCTCTAATCCGCATTACCTGTAGTGATAGCCAGCCTTCACTGAACATTAACAGTGTGCCAGACACTTACCAACTCCTTCAAGAGAAGTGAGGAATAATCAGAATGACTACCACTCACATACTTTGTCAGGTCCTGCACCTTATGTACATTATCTCACTTAAGCTTCACAGCAGTCATTTGGAGTTGATATTTTTATCCCCATTTTACAATGAAAAAGGGTACAGAGAAGTTCGTAATCAGCCACACTGAGATTCAGACCCAGGTCTATGAAGTGCTGTTCCCTGTGCTCTTAATCACCGAGTTATTCGGTACTCACCCAATTAGTTGCGTCTGATGATTGTTCTCAACCTTGTTGCAATCAGACTCATCCTCAGATCATTGTGTCCTGAGAGGCAAAGGGCATCCTGTTAATTGGCTAATCCTTTCCTAGAGAATGGCCTGGCTTCAGAATCCAGGCTGTGTCTTTTCCTGCCTGCTCTGTAAAGAAGTTAACTCAATGTTTATGTCTTCTGTTTGCAGTGCTCTTTGTTGGGAAAATTACGACTGGAATGTGCTGACCTTCTAGAAACAAGAGGAATGGTGCTCCGTGACCCCACTCTGTTCTCTTTTCTTTGGGTGGTAGATTTCCCACTCTTCCTCCCCAAGGAGGAAAATCCCAGAGAGCTGGAATCGGCCCACCACCCATTTACTGCTCCCCACCCCAGTGACATACACCTCCTGTACACTGAGCCCAAAAAGGTATATCTATACTTCCAAATTAAAAGGAAATGTGTATATAAAGGCAAAGATCTTCAGTCTTCAAGGTCTGATGAAAGATAGGACCTAGTTTTGGAAGCCCCAGAAGAAATTGTGGAGTTGAGTTAGTAGTTAATACATTGTCTTTAAGAATCTACAGGGTCTTTAACCTGTACAACAAAAAACCAGACATTTTCTCTAACATAAAGTCTCTGTGAATCTTCTAGGCCCGTAGCCAACACTATGACTTGGTTTTAAATGGCAATGAAATAGGAGGTGGTTCGATTCGAATTCACAATGCAGAGCTACAGCGTTATATCCTGGCAACTTTACTAAAGGTAACAAACATCATCTGCTGTCCTGGGCTTCTTTTTTTACCAGAATATTTTTCAGTTTTGAGTTGTTGTTGTTGTTTGCTTGTTTGTTTTTGTTTTTGAGACATTCTGTCACCCAGGCAGGTGTCCACTGGTGCATTCATAGCTCACTGCAATCTCAATCTCCTGCGCTTAAGCCATCCTCCCACCTCAGCCTCCCAAGTAGCTGTGACTACAGGCACATGCCACCATGCCTGGCTGATTTTTTTAATTTTTTGAAGAGATAAGTTTTCCCTATGTTGCTCACACTGCTGTCAAACTCCTGCCCTCAAGCAGTCCTCCTAGCTCGGCCTCCCAAAGTGCTGGGATTATAGGCATGAACCACTGCATCTGACTTAAATCGGCCTATTTTATTAAACATTTGTTATGAATGGAGGATTCACAAGATACAAAAAGCATCAGCTCTCTCTACCGTAAATGTAGGACTTGGAAAAGTAAATAATATTAAAAGTAAATAATAATATTAAATGCTTAAATAGTATCTGGCACATAGCACTATTAAACAGCACTATTTAAGTACTAATTAATAGTGCATATTAAATACCCTTATTATAATAGAACACATAAATATCTTTCTTCTGCCCACTCTAAAGATGAGATTTACTGAGGCAACTTACTTAACTTGCCAAAGCGACAGTACAAAAGTAAGCAGAGTCAGGATTTGAATCCAGGCGGGGTGGCTCTTAAGCCCATGTTCCTAACCACTACCCTGCTTTAAAAAAACCATGCAGCTTAAAAAAAATAAAAATCAAATCAAATGAAAACCATGCAGTCTGAAGTAACTAAAAATGTTGATAATGTTAGAGAAAGAGACGTTTGAAAAGATTTTATATCACTTAATTAGATACTACTTTAGCTATATTTAAGGCAGGGATATATTTTAGTGATAATGGAGTAATCAGGATTTTTAAAAGAAAAAGAGGAGTCTGTACAGGGGAAGACCTAAGAATTTGAAGTTTGTTGGTGATGCTGTAGGCGGCTTGGGTAGGTTTCAGAAAGGGAAAGGTCTGAGAGAGTCTGGTCCTGAAAGATGATTTTGTGGGATTAACTGACAAGTGTGAGGTAGGATAGAACTTCACATGTAAGAGCAGGATTGGGGAACTCAGACCATGAGATGACTCCTTTAGCTTTAAGCCTTCAGTGTCCTTAAAGTTGATGTGCATTGTGAAATCCGTTACTTTTTTTTTTTTTTTTGAGACAGAGTCTTGCTCTGTCACCCAGGCTGGAGTGCAGTGGCGCAATCTTGGCTCACTGCAACCTCCGCCTCCTGGGTTCAAGCGATTCTTCTGCTTCAGCCTCCTGAGTAGCTAAGATTACAGGTGCGCACTACCATGCCCGGCTATTTTGTATTTTTAGTAGAGACGGGGTTTCACTATGTTGGCCAGGCTGGTCTCGAACTCCTGACCTCAAGAGATCCACCCGCCTTGACCTCCCAAAGTGCTGGGATTACAGGTGTGAGCCACCTCACCCAGCCGAAATCTGTTAACTTTTCTCCTGCCAAGTCAAAGCCTCCGATCACCCGTTGGGTTTTGTGTGTTTGTTTGTTTTTAAAAAGATGGAGTCTCACTCTGTCACCCAGGCTAGAGTGCAATGGCATGATCATAACTCAGTGCAGCCTCAAACTCCTGGGATCAAGCGTTCCTCCTGCCCAGCCCAGCTTCCAGTCAGCAGTTTTCAGCCTATCTTTTTCATTCCTCTCATTGTCAAACTTTTCAAGAGTCAGTAAGATTACTTTTTTGAGACGGTCTCACTTTGTCACCCAGACTGGAGTGCAGTGGCGTGATCTTGATTCACTGCAACCTCCGCCTCCCAGGTTCAAGTGATTCTCTTGCCTTAGCCTCCCGAGTGGCTGGGACTACAAGCACGCACCATCATGCCCAGCTTTTTTTTTTTTTTTTTTTTTTTTTTTTTTTTTGGTATTTTTAGTAGAGACAGAGTTTTGCATGTTGGCCAGGCTAGTCTTGAACCCCCAATCTCAGGTGATCTGCCTGCATCGGCCTCCCAAAGTGCTGAGATTGCAGGTGTGAGCCACTGCACCTGGCCTAGAATACATTACTTCTGTTGCTTCCCTAAACAGTGGTTCTCAACCCTGCTGCACCTTACAATCAAATCACCTGGAAAGCATTAAAAAAAACCACTGGTGCCTTGGCTACACATCAGACCAACTGAATAAAAAAGTTCTAAGCATGAGGCTTTGGCCTCTGTTTGAAGCTTCCCACTTGATCCTGATTTGTAGCCTGGTTGGAGAACCATTTCCAAACACACTTTCAACATTTCTACACATACTGCCCCACAAAAGTTACTCACAAAATCACCAAATCCAGTGTCCTGTTCTTGGCCCTTAAGCTCTCCTTCCTCCCAGCAGCATTTGACAATGTTGCCCACTTAGTAATGCTCTCTTCCCTTGGTCTCTGTGACAGGAGAGTTTCCTGCTTTTCATCTCCATGTCCTCGTTTGGTCTCACTCTGTTCGCATTGTGAATACAGTAAAAGCTGCATTTACTGAACACCAGGCATTTTTGTACATGTTATAATCATCTATGACTTGTCTTTTTCCCTTGCTAACCTGTAAATCACTTAAGGTAATTTTTTTCTTTACACTTTTCCAGTAAGTTTTTATTACTGGTTAAGTCAGGTTTAGGTGTTTTAAAACTCAACTTTGTTTCCCCTTTATCATCTAAGCCTACATGGTGGCACTTAGTGGACCTTCAAAATATATTTACACTGAATTATCTTCTGACTTTCAGGAGGATGTGAAAATGCTCTCCCATCTGCTCCAGGCTTTAGATTATGGGGCACCCCCTCATGGAGGAATTGCCTTAGGTAAACAACTTTTCCTCTTATAAGCTAAACTGAATTCCATTGCACTGTCTCAAATTCAGGTTCTCAGTTTGTGTTGGTAGAGGTGGAGGGATGAGTCCAAGAGTTCTATGAGAATGTAAGTTTCTGTTGAAATTTCAGTAATATATTTTTAAAATATATCTTAACAGTTATAAAGATATAATTTAAGTGATAATTTGCATTTGAAAGATCATTAATAGCTTAAAACTGCAGATCTTAAGTCAATATTGTTCAAATCCCATGGCCTCACAGACGCACTCATTCGAGTCTGGAAAGCACTGCTCCGTAATGTTCAGCTTGTATGAAAACAGGAATATGCCAGTGTCCTTCTGATTGCCACGGTTACTCACTTTGCTTGTTTTGTCAAAGCAAGGAAGAGTAAGAAATTCTAGAAAGCTCACCTAGATTGTAGGCCCCAACAATAGGGACTTCCTTCTGTGTTTATGGAGTTCCCTGCCAAGCACCAAATATATTGTTGAATCTGTTTTAGGGCCCTTAGTAAGCCTTTGCTAGGAACGCTAATCGCTGTGACAATCCAAGTAGCATGTGAACATTAGTCCTGAATACTTTTCCAGAATGAGATAGAAAAGAACCTCTCAAACAAACAAAAGGTCTCCAAAAAGGTAGGGAACTATGGTTGACTACAGTTTGTTAAATATTCTTATTTAAAAGTTCTCTACAACTTTTACAGAAAACTAAGTTATTTCCAACATTAGATTACATTTCTCATCTGTTATCTTTGTATTTTACTTACAGGGTTAGACAGACTGATATGCCTTGTCACTGGATCTCCAAGCATCAGAGATGTCATAGCCTTCCCAAAGTCCTTTCGGGGACATGACCTCATGAGTAATGCCCCAGATTCTATCCCTTCTGAGGAACTGAAGCCCTATCATATCCGAGTCTCCTGGCCAACAGACTCCAAAGCAGAAAGAGCTCATTGAGTCATGCATACCATCCAAAAAGTTGAGCTTTTAGGTTTTGTATACCATGCAGGAAGTTGAGCTTTTAGGTTTTGTCCTCTTTGCTTCCCCAAGGCTAAAATCAGATCTAGAGTTCTGCCACAGGTCTGACAATCAAGTCTTTAGATGGAAGGAATCCAGGCAACATTCTTCGCCACAATGAAGAAACAGAAGATACCCAATTTTGACTCGATCTCATGCATCATTCGGATTTTTTTTTGGTTAGGACTTTTTTTTGAAGTTCCTTTTTACTTAGGTGTGAAAGATGGTTCTTTGTTGGAATAATATAGTGGTTTAGTGTTTTCAAATCATGTTTTTCATACCCAGATAGTAGATTATTCACTTACGACAGAGGTAATCAGATCATGTGTGAAATGTGGGAAAATGCTTGCCCCTGTAAACTAGTGAGTTGATAGTTTGCTTCATAATCCTCATCAAGAGAATCATATAAATTAAGCTTTATAATGACATTTCAACCATCAACATAATGTAATGAGTAGCATATTTTATAATAATGCAGAAAACATCACTGAAATGAGAGTCACAAATTTTTTTTCAGCCTGAGCAAGTTACATAAACCTCTCTTAGCCTCTCTTCCTGCTAATGTGTAAAATACATACTTGCCCTGGCTACCTCACAGGGCTTTTATTGCTGGAATCAGAGGATATAACATATATGGAAGATAAGTGAATAAAAGTACTCTGAAAAACTATAAAGCATTCCAGAAATGTGAGATGATCTTATCCATCCATAAATAGGTAGATATATCTCTATATATTTAGTTTCAGATTAAACAAAACTGACATCAATAGTAAAAGTCATTTTACTTACCAATTTTCTGTTTACATTTTTAGTTTTAAAGATATTATTGGCCGGGAGTGGTGGCTCAAACCTGTAATCCCAGCACTTTGGGAGACCGAGGTGGGTGGATCACTTGAGGTCAGGAGTTCAACACCAGCCTGGCCAACATAGTGAAACCCTGTCTCTACTAAAAACACAAAAATTAGCAGGGCATGGTGGCGCATGCCTGTAATCCCAGCTACTCGGGAGGCTGAGGCGTGAGGTTTGTTTGAACCTGGGAGATGGAGGTTGCAATGAGCCAAGATGGTGCCATTGCACTCCAGCCTGGGTGACAGAGCAAGACTCCATCTCAAAAAAAAAGATAACAAAGATATTATTAATCACTGAACACTATTTTATCTCAATTATAAGTAATTGAAAATTCTAATCCACCTTAGATTAACCTCAAATGTGCAAAAAAGTGAACACCAAAACTCATTGTGATTTTAAGTTCTAATCATACACGTAAAAGTTTTAATAATAATTATAAAATGAGGCTGAGTGCAGTGGCTCATGCCTGTAATCCCAGCACTTTGGGAGACTGAGGCGCATGGATCACAAGGTCAAGAGATCGAGACTATCCTGGCCAACATGGTGAAACCCATCTCTACTAAAAATACAAAAATTAGCCAGGCATGGTGGCGCATGCCTGTAGTCCCAGCTACTCAGGAGGCTGAGGCAGGAGACTCATTTGAACCCAGGAGGCAGAGGTTGCAGTGAGCCGAGGTCACGCCACTGCACTCCAGGCTGGCGACAGAATAAGACTCCATTTCAAAAAAATATATAAAATGAGAACAAGGTCTTGATCAGTGATTTTGAAATTGTTTTCTTCTACTCAGTCTTCACTTCTGCCTTGAAATTCTTTTGATTTATAACTTTTTTCTTTTTTTTTGAGACGGAGTCTCACTCTGTTGCCCAGGTTAGAGTGCAGTGGCGCCATCTTGGCTCACTGCAACCTCCGCCTCCTGGGTTCAAGTGATTCTCCTGCCTCAGCCTATTTAATTAATTATTGATTTAATGATTTTAAAAAGTTTAATTCATTTTAAAATAACCCATTACATGTTAACACAAATAGCAAGTTTTTACTTTATTTTGAGACAGAGTCTCACTCTGTTCCCCAGGCTGGAGTGCGGTGTTGCGATCTCGGCTCACTTCAACCTCCACCTCCCAGGTTCAGGCAGTTTTCCTGCCTCAGCCTCCTGAGTAGTTGGGACCACAGGTGGCCACCACCACGCCTGGCTAATTTTTGTATTTTTAGTAGAGATGGGGTTTTGCCATGTTGGCCAGGCTGGTCTCAAGCTCCTGGCCTCAGGTGATCTGCCTGCCTCAGCCTCCCAAAGTGCTGGGATTACAAAGGCGTGAGCCACCATACTCAGCCATGTTTTTGTTTTAAAAATAAGTATTTTCCAAAAAAAAAAAAAATAGAAGAGTAACGTTGTTTTGTATTTCTGCAAATATTTTTTTTCTGGCTTAATAGAAGACACTAGATTCTGATATCTGCTTCTGTATCCCATCTGTTATATGCTGTTTTGGTTGAAGTATATGAAGAAAATCTCGCCCCACTCAAATATAAAGTTGGAAAAGGGAGGAGTATTTTAATAGCTTTCTCTGATAATTATGGATATTCTCTTTGATACCACACCAAAATATGACAAGTAGTAGAGTTCCTTAAAGGTTAGTTGCAATGTGGATTCTGAAATCATATTGATGAGCTTTTCTAAAGCCCATTGGTGTACCTTATATTTAAATATAATTTTTACCTATGTGTGATATTTGTAACACCAGTCCAGTCATTGATCATTTGGAAAATAATTGGTTCACTGAGTTATGCAAATCTTCCAAATGTTGACACATTTGGATATACAATGTCTAAAATAAAATACCATTAATTAATATTATCATCAATCTCATTACAAAAATCTTTTAGGTCTGAGGAAGCTATAAGGGCACAGAGGTGTATACAAGCCTTCCAAAATTTTAAGTTTCATTTGGAAGCTTGAGTTTTATCATTGGCAACAAATACCATCAGTTTTTTCCAAGCTTACTTGTTCTTTTTTGAGCAAGTCTCTGCCAAAATTACCCCTAAAATATGAGTAATTTGTCAGATTTTTTTCAACTAAAAATGTTCTGTGAAAAAAGCAGCTAGTTCAGCTTGTATCTCAAACAATTGTAACTACTTTTTCTAGGGGAAAAAATATCTAGAAATCCATACTTTGTGGCAGACGTGCTTCATGCATACTTCCCATTTTGTCACACAGCATATCAAAATAACATGTACTCAAGGTCTACTAACAACTAAAATTCCAAAACTGCTAAACAACTGAATAAGGTAATCCAATTTTTAAATATTTTATTTTATTTGAGACAACATCTCACCCTGTCAGGCTGGAGTCCAGTGGTGTGAACACAGCTCACTGCAGCCTCAACCTCCTGGGCTCAAGCGATCGTCTCACCTCAGTCTCATGAGTGGCTGGGACTACAGGCATGCACCATCATGCCCGGCTCACTTTTTTTTTTTTTTTTTTTTTTTTTGTAGAGACAGAGCTTCATTATGTTGCCCAGGCTGGTCTTGAACTCCTGGACTCAAGCAATCCCCCCCGCCTTGGTTTCCCAAAGCGCTGGGATTACAGACGTGAGCCACTACATACAACTTAAATCCTTTAATATGCCTGTCAAAGTTTTCTGATTCAGAAAATCACACTTATATATAAAAGGGAGAACAAGAGTCTGGATGTGGTGGCTCACGCCTGTAATCCCAGCACTTTGGGAGGCTAGGTGGGCAGATCACAAGGTCAGGAGTTCGAGACCAGCCTGGCCAACATGGTGAAACCCCCTCTCCGCTAAAAATACAAAAATAACCAGGCATGGTGGCGCACGCCTGTAATCCCCAGCTACTCGGGAGGCTGAGGCAGGAGAATCGCTTGAACCTGGGTGGCGGAGGTTGCAGTGAGCCAAGATTGTGCCACTACATTTCAGCCTGGGCAACAAGAGCGAAACTCCATCTCAAAAAAAAAAAAGAGGGAACAAAAATAGAACTTGGCTGGACGCAATGGCTCATACCTGTAACCCCAGCACTTTGGGATGGTGGGGTGGTTGGATCACTTGAGGCCAGGAGTTCAAGACGAGCCTGGCTGACGTGGTGAAACCCCATCTCTACTAAAAATACAAAAAAAAAAAAAAAAAAAAAAGCTAGGTGTGGTGGCACATACCTGTCATCCCAGCTACTCAGGTAGCTGAGGCACGAGAATCACTTGAGCCTAGGAGGCCCAGGCTGGAGTGAGGTGGCACGATCTTGGTTCACTGCAACCTCCACCTCCAGGGTTCAGAGTAGCTGGGACTACAGGCCCACACCACCACACCCGGCTAATTTTCATTTTTTTCCAGTAGAGACTGGGTTTTGCCATGTTGGCCAGGCTGGTATCGAAGCCTGAGCCATCACACCTGGTGAAAAGATACTTTGAAATGTAACATCGTTTTTCACTTCTAAATCAAGGTATTTTACCAATTTCAGTCTTTGGTACCTCCCCAAAAACTGATCTACCACATTTGCAGTTTCATTCATCTTTTTCAACATTAAGGAATAAACTTGAAGCGCTTACATTCTTGTGGGGGAAATAAGAAAAAAACACAGATAATGGTGGTCGCATGAAGAGTAAAGGGTAACCATTTGCGGTAGGTGGTGCTAGTTTTTTGTTTTATTTTGAGACAGTCTTGCTCTGTCACCTAGGCTGGAGCAGTGGCATGATCTCAGCTCACCGCAACCTCCACCTCCCAGGTTCAAGCGATTCTCCTGCCTCAGCCTCCCGAGTAGCTGGGATCACAGGTGCACACCACCACACCTGGCTAATTTTTGTATTTTTAGTAGAGATGGGGCTTTCACCATGTTGGTCAGGCTGGTCTCAAACTCCTGACCATGTGATCCACCCGCCTCGGCCTCCCAAAGTGCTGGGATTATAAGCATAAGCCACCACGCCCAGCCTTTTTCTTTTCTTTTTTGAGACGGAGTCTCACCCTGTCACCCAGGCTGGAGTGCAGTGACACGATCTCGGGTCACTGCAACCTCAGCCTCCGGAGTAGCTGGGATTACAGGAGGCCACCACTACACCCGGCTAGATTTTTTGTAATTTTTTTTTGGAGAGATGGGGTTTCACCACGTTGGCCAGGTTGGTCCTGAAATCCTGACCTCAGGTGATCCGCTCACCTCAGCACCCAGCCAGGTGTTAAGTTTTTTTACAACCTGTGTGAAACATTTGGGTGGGCCCCAGGAAATGAAAGAATGTTTATTTGGGGAAGGGGGAGGCCTTTTTTCTTAGACAAAATTTACATGTATTCCCCATCTACAAAAATTATATGCATTTAGTGCATAAGCTGACATTTCAATGAGATTGTGAAATGACCACAATGGGGAGAGTCCTGAAGAAAATATCAAGTATAAAAAGCCAGAAGAGGCCAGGCACACTGGCTCAGGCCTGCAATCCCAGCACTTTGGGAGGACGGGGTTTCGTCTCTACTAAAAATACCAAAATGAGCCTGTTGCAATGGCAGAGGCTGAGGAGAATCGCTTGAACCCAAGGAGGTGGAGGTTGCAGTGAGCAGTGGTTGAGATCACGCCATTGCACTCCAGCCTGGACAACAGGGATTCAGTCTCAAAAAAAAGGAATTCAGAGGGTAAGTGGAAACAAGTTTTATTATCATTAATGGGACTAAAGCGCTTTAGTCCAGAAACTCAGATTTGTAAAACCATTACTGCTAACATCATTATAACCACAGCTGTACTGACACTCAAAAATCCACCTACCTTGGAATTTTGGCCCCTTGGTCCTACATTTCCCTGAGGCAGATTGCTTTAAACACCAGTTGTGCCCCTTATACCCACTTTTGGCATCCCTAAACACTTGCTTGCCAAAAACCTATCACCATGGCTATGGATTGTAGATTTTCCCAATTCCATTAATTCCTATCACTAGTTGGGCATTTCTATAGCTTATTTTCCCAGCCTCAGACTCACCATGACTTTCTCAAAAGTAGCTCCATCAATACTTTAAGCTGAAAACCAATTAGCACAGAGGCCTATGAAACCTGACAATTTGCTCATATGGGGAATTAGGAAATACTGCACTTTAACGCATAAGACACCTTGTAAAATATCCATATGAAGGGGTAGCCTGCCCCTCCACACCCGTGGGCGTTTCTCATCAGGTGGAACAAGAGACTTGAGAAGAGAGGCACAGAGACAAAGTATAAAGAAAAGTGGGCCTAGGGGACCAGCACTCAGCATATGGAGGACCCGCGGGGACCCCTCAGTATTTATTGATCATTATCTTTACCATCTCAGAGAGCGGGAAGTGGCAGGACAATAGGGTCATAGTAGGGAGATCAGCAAGACGTATGAATAAAGATCTGTGTCATGAGTAAGGAAAAGTGCTGTGCTTTGATGTGCATATATACAAACACCTCCATAAACATTTTCAGTGCATAAAGAGCAGCATTGCTGCTAGCACGTCCCACCTCAACATACGATTGGGTTTTACATTCCATTGCCCAGGGACGGGCAGGAGACAGAGGCCTGCCTTCCTTTCACTAATCCTCCTCAGCACAGGCACAGACCCTTTATGGGTGTTGGGCTGGGGGATGATCAGGTCTTTCCCTTCCTAACGAGGCCATATTTCAGACTATCACATGGGGAGAAACCTTGGACAATACCTAGCTTGCCTAGGCAGAGGTCCCTGCAGTCTTCTGTAGTGTTTGTGTCCCTGGGTACTTGAGATTAGAGTATGGTGATGACTGTAGCAAGCATACTGCCTTCAGGCACTTGTTTCACAAAGCACATCCTGCACAGCCCCAAATCCATTAAACCTTGAGTTGACACAGCAAGTCTCCGCAAGGACAGGGTTGGGGGTACGGTTACAGATTAACAGCATCTCAAGGCAGAAGAATTTTTCTTAGAACAAAACAAAATGGAGTCTCTGTCCACTTCTTTCTACATAGACACAGTAACAGTCTGATCTCTTTTCCCCACACCCATAAAATTTTAACTGGCTGCAGTGTTAAATGCCATGGAGTTATAATAGCCTTTGAATGTGATTTATGCTTACAACGAATGAACAGATGAAAAGCACTGTGCTTTTTAAAGTAAATACTATACACTCCAAATGGATTGCAAAAATTTATTAAAATTGGAGACACTGTTTTAATCTTCTTGTGCCATGAGACTCCATCAGGCTGTCTACAAAGACCATTGGGAGGCTGAGGATCACTTGAGCCCAGAAGTCTGAGGCTGTAGTAAGCCTCAAAGGGCCACTGCACTCCAGCTTGGATGAGGCAAGACCCTGTCTCAAAAAATAAGACAGACTTTTAGCCACATTTCCAGACTTCAATTAAAATGCTACATGGGAATGCAGAATATCAGATCTTTTATTGTCATCAGGTAATCAGTGAGAGAGTTCAAGCTGGACTGAGATCATCATGTATTCTGCAATTATAATAGTCCCAATATTTCCAATCCTCACCTTTCAAGCGGTAAAGCTACATGCTTGCTTGCTGTGGTCATTAAAAACCCTGAAAGCAAAGACAACATATTAATCACGGCAAAAAACAAACGTGTGATGCTTGTTAGTAGAGTAACCTCAGAATCAAAATGGAACGGTTTTATAGTGATATCATTATATTTCATTTGGCAGAATCATTACATCATTGGTTACGTTGAAAATTATCACATGTACCAAAAGCTGACTCACCTAGTTTAGGATAACAGGTCTGCCTGTTTGAAGATGAAAAATAATCCCATTTAAAATTTCCCTACTCAATTTCCTTTTCAGTCACATTTCAACTTTCAAACAGCTAATCACTCCCATCTACAGATTAAGGTGTATATGCCACTAAAACCTTTTGCCACCTTAAAAATTTCCTTAAAAGTTTAAACTAACCTGCATTTCTTCAAGCATGAATTCTGAGTCCTGAAATTAAGGGACAATACACAGTAAGACAACTTGCATACAATTAAGGGTAACCCAAAATCTCCAAACACTGTAGAATGACTATATTCCCCTTTTCAGGGCATAAACTAGAATGTTACAGCCAGATACATCAGATAGGAGCGAAAGACTTAATATTGCTCATCAGCGTTAGTCTGCTGAACTATGTTATCATCATTGTATCGGCTTTACAACACTTTAAAAACCAGACTTGAGGTGGGACCCGGTGGCTCACGCCTGTAATCCCAGCACTTTGGGAGGTCAATGCGCACATATCACTTGAGGTCAAGAGTTGGAGACCAGCCTGAACAACATGGCGGTACAAAAATTAGCCAGGCGTGGTGGCACATGGCTGTAATCCCAGCTACTCAGGAGGATGAGGCAGGAGAATCCCTAGAACCCGGGAGGCAGAGGTTGCAGTGAGCTGATAGTGCCACTGCACTCCATTCCGGGCAAGAGCTAGACTCTGGCCTCAATTAAAAAAAAAACAACAACAACTTGGGACTGCTGTACCTTTGCTTCTTTAAAACTTGCTCCACACGGTGTAGTCAAGTCGACTCTCCATACCTGCAGAAATTTAATCTCCTTTACCAACAGGTAGAAGTAATAGGTGGATTTCTAAAAGATTTCCCAACTACTGTTTCAGTTTAAGATTAATCTCCATTTTCTTTCAGAGAGATTCCCATCTGCTTTAATTTTAAAATCATCACTAACAGTAGCTCACTCAATAAACATGTTAACATCAATAAAACATACCTTTAAAAGGTCTCCAAACATCGGCACCTGAAAAAGTTTCACACCATTTCCTACACTGAATATCATTTACTTTTCAAAGTAAACAATATTCAAATATTTACTTTCAAATATCTTATCTAATGCTTTTAAATAACTGCTTTAATACAGTACTTTCATACTGCCTACTTTTCAAAATTTTCTAACAAAACGACTCTGTGTAACAGTCATCAATTAGTAAGACCACATTTCAGAAACAAACAAGCTAGAGGAACTATCTTCATGTCCTTACCCAAGCAAGCCATCCACAGATAAAAATGTTACCGGGAGGTGGAATACAAATGAGGCCTTCTATTAAAATGCTAAACATCATTAAACTCTTTTCAAAGTTGTCTGTCACAGGGTTCTTCAGTGTTACCTTCTGTCTACACGCTCATTTCAGGTCAGACATTTGATCAACATCATTACACAAACCCCGTTCCAAACATGCTCAAGGAAAATACACTGTTCCAAACATGTTCAAGGAAAACAGTCAGTATTCATCAGCCAAGCCTTAAACCATTAGCTCAGCAGTAAGCATATCACTATCAGCATTTTCATTAATACTTACCAGAAAAATAAAGCTGGTCCAGACAAGTTGGACTCCACCTAAAAATTAAAAGTGGTCTTAGAATAGCCACAGATGAGTTTCCCCCCACCTGCCAAAACTAACAAATGCCTTTAATCAGTTAGAGCTAATTAAGACCTTCATGTTCAGTCAGTATTTGCTTATCATCATCTAGGCTGCATTTACAAACTTTCTTATTAATCATTAACAGGACAAGAACCCGCCATTTATTTAATGCATTTAGCACTGGTAGGAGGTAACTCTAAAAAGCCATTTGTGCCGTAGGCAGTTTGCCCAGTTACCTGTTTACTTGGATATAATTTTACTTACCATTTCAACTTCTAATTTTCTGTCTAATGCCTGTAATTTTAATACAAAATTGTCAGTAAAGAATATTTTAATGGTAGATTGGTGGTACACTGCTTAACTAGTAACAGCAAACCGCAACCACCCCAGACACATCAGACACACAGTACATTTCTTCATGATTCAATCTGCTGAACTATGCAACCATCATAGTATCTGGTTTCACGTTTTCCTCAGTATTAAATTTAGTATCAATATGAGAGCAAAACTCTCATTTGAAAAGTGGGGAGAAAAACACTAATATATATAAAATCATTCATTTGGCTATTTTCTAATCCCTCAAAAAGTGAGAAGTACAATATAGAGGTTTCTCACCTGTATGCCAATGGCTTGAGTTAGGCTTGCTCTTTAGGACCTGGGAAGAAACTTCATGTGAACTTAGGTGTACTCTCTATGTTCCCCAAATCACCATTTTGGGTGCCTCAGTTAAGATAATGGTGGTTAAGCTCCTCATCATTCTAGCAGTCAAGAGTAGCAAATAAACTGTCATCATTGTGGCACATCCAGTGACTTTAAATCTTTTTGAAGGAATTTTCAACTTACTTCAGTAGCTATTGTCATCCCTCCTTTGGGACACAACTAGAAAACAAAAAGATGCAAGCAGAACAGTGAGAATGAACCTTACTGCAGTCACGCTAAATATCAATGCTGTTAATATTAAAGCCTCAGAATAGAATTTCAGAAATCCCTTCTGTCCACTACTCTTAAAGCATCACAGGCTAAAACCATCTCTTAGATTTCATTCTCCCACCGTACTTTCCCCGATTCTTACCTGTCCATAAGGTGCTATCGAGAGCCACATTGCATCTACACCCAGCACCATACCTAAAGAGATCGGGTACAGATTTTCATTCATTGTTCCACGCTTCTTTATGTCGTTTTTAAATCAATGACACAGGTAACATATCATTATCTAGCGACAGGTATAGAATACACTTAATGTTACAAAGGAGCACTGCACCCGCAGTTAAGAACCACTAACGGCCAGGCGCAGTGGCTCACGCCTAGTAATTCCAGCACTTTGGGAGACCATGGCTGGTGGATCACTCCAAGTCAGGAGTTCAAGACCAGTCTGGCCAACATGATGAGACCTACTAGAAATATAAAAGCCTAGCCTGGGGGCGCGCGCCTGTAGTCCCAGTTACTTGGGAGGGTGGGGCAGAACTACTTGAACTAGGACGCCGAGGTTGTTATGAACCGAGATGGCGCCACTGCATTCCCGCCTGGGTGACAGAATGAGGCTCGGTCTCAAAAAAAAAAAAAAAAAAGGAAAAAGAAACACTAATGGAAATATTGGTGGCAGCGCGGAATGCAGGCACTTAGAGAAGCACGTGGACTCCCACCGCCAGCCTTTCCTGAGGGCGGGCGGCTGATGGAGGCTCGGGTCACGGCCCTTAACAATAGCTTACTAGGGTGACTCGGCATGTGCCACCATCAGAGCGGTTGGCATTCATCATTACTCTCAGATGTCCCTACCAACACAGGCTTCATCACAGGCAGGGCACGAGAGCCGAGGCTTCTCCGCAGTTCTACCCGAACAACATAGTCGCAGCTTAGGTCACGGATGCACCAAATGTGCAATCCCCCACCATCCTCAACTTGTACGCCCTGCAAAGGCGCACGACTGGCTTAGAAGGCCCAGTCAGTCCAGGGTGACCTTAGCTGACAAAGGATGGAGGGCCCCAAAACCCGCAACATTCGCAAAGATAAAACATACCTGACAAGAGTCGGCTCCCACCTCGAAAAGACAATATGGTGCCTGGGCTCCCGCATATAAGAGTTCTTGTGATGACGTCACGACGCACGCTCCCGGCGGCGTCCGCTTCGGCTCCTCCCCCTAACCCCCCTCAATCTTTCCCTCCTCCAGCACCACCTTCTTCCCGCCCCCTAAGCCCGCCCCTTTTCCCCGCCCTTCCTCGCCATTTTGGGCGGAGACATGACCGCCCACGTGACGCCGTGCTCCCGTCCTCCTCCCGACTGAGGAGGAAGAGCAGAGAGGGGAGGGGGCGCGAGGCAAGGAAAGCTCTGGGGGTGGGGGAAGGGGGGCGGTGTAAGGCTGAGTGATTTCCTTCCGGCACGTCGCCCGCTCCGTGGGAGGGGGTGGGGGGTTTCACTTCCGGGACGGTGTTCCGGCCCATTCCGGCCCATTTCCACCCCCGGAGGTAGGTGCTGCTCCTTGACTGGACTCGGGCCCCACACCCCAGTGCCACTTCCCTGCACCGGGGTCACCTCGCCCGCCCTCCGCCGCAGCGCGCTCCTGGGGCGCTCAGCTACTTTCCTTCATCCCGCCTCCAGGAACCGGGCGACCTTCCACCCCCTTGGCCCCCGGCCGGGCTGATTTGCCGGACCCGCCCCCTCGCGGGGCCCCTCCCTCAGGACCCCGGGATGGGTGGCCCCCTCCCCCACCGCAGACGGGACACACCCAGATACGCACACCCACCTCGCGGCGGCTCCCCGCCCGCCGCCGCCTGGAGCCGGTCCCCGGGCGCCGCCCCCTTCTTAGTTCTCACCTGAGCGCTGGCTCCCCCGCCCGACGTCTTGTCCCCCTCTTCTCCAAAGTTCCTCAGTGACATTTTACCCTTTAGTTAGTTCCCCTCTCCTCATGCTTCCTAACGCAGAAGAAAACTGCTCAAGTGCTGGAGTGGCCAACCCCATGCCGTTCCCAATTCTCCCTCTTACAGCTCTCACCCCTCCAGTGCCGACGGTAGCGAAAGACTTTACTCCAGGGGCTTCCTCACTGGGGAATTGCCGGAAAGAGCAAACAAAAAAGGCGCTGGTGTAGGCTCCAAAATAAACACATCTGAATTCATGATGGCATCGACAGAGGCTCTTATTGGATTAAAAGTTTCAAAACAAACAATAACGCTTTGGAAAAAGGTCAGATTGGCTAAAGTTGATTGTTGAAAACAGTGTATACACTTCCCTATTTAATAAGTGTGTTGTTAATGCGGGGCAGTACTGTGAACTTGGCAGAATAAGTTCCTGAAGTTTCAGGTGTGGTGTAACTATGTAATATATAGATAAGTGGATGCACATTGGGCTCAAGTAAATGTCTTCCTGTTCGGATTTATACAAACTACTTTCAGTAGTTGAAACTGTACTTTCAGCTCTCTTGTATACAGCTTCAGGTTTAGTGTTTCAACCATTCTTAAAAAATAATGGAAAAATGTTGGGCATACTTGGTAAATGCTGTATTTTTTCATCGGATCTGGAGAACTAAGTTTCAGGATGGAAGTATCACCACCACCTTGAAATTGCCAACTTCGATTTTGGCAGATACCCAGCTTTGCTAATTTTGACAACCGAACTTCACATTCTCTGCATCGTGGTTGAATCCTGGCACAACTGTGGGATTTTTTCTAACCTAGAGTTTGCCTCACAGCCCTATAACCAAAGTCTTTTTGTGGCGGGCTCTGACTCTTAAGCTTATATTAGCCTACATTCATGTGTAATATTAGTCCCTCTATAAAATAGTAATTCTTGCAGCAGGTAGTAGAATACCAAGAGGGATATCAAGCCATCTCTGTAGAATTGCATTTATTCAGAAAGCTTTCCTCCTCCAGAGAAAAGTTGTAAAGTTGTTATGAGATTTTATGTTCAGTCTGCAAGTACCTTATAGTTAACACTTAGTCCTTCCCACTACCTTGTGTTGAACTTTATTTTGATGTTATATACCTTATTAGTAAGGAAAGCATGGTCATAACATGAATTTTTAGGAGTCTGCAGATCACTTTTTAGTTTTAACTGTATAATCCTGTGAAACTTAAACTAAAAACCTGTTGGTAGTTCTGTTTCCACATCTAAACATAAGGAAGGTATTTCTTTTACCTGAAAATTTTGAAATTTTATCAGATAACTATGTTTAAATACTTTTGAAATTGAAAACGTCCCGGAAGTAAAATTGTAATTATTAATGAGAATATGGTTTTTTCCAGCAGGGTTGAATGTACCCTCAGGCACGATCATGGAGAAAGGTGGGAACATACAATTGGAGATTCCTGACTTCAGCAACTCTGTCTTGAGCCATCTAAACCAGTTGCGCATGCAGGGCCGTCTCTGTGATATTGTGGTCAATGTGCAAGGACAAGCTTTTCGGGCTCACAAAGTGGTGCTGGCTGCCAGCTCCCCCTATTTCCGGGATCACATGTCCTTGAATGAGATGAGTACAGTCTCCATTTCAGTCATCAAGAACCCTACTGTTTTTGAACAGCTCCTTTCTTTCTGTTACACAGGGCGGATATGCCTGCAACTGGCAGATATCATCAGCTACCTAACAGCTGCCAGTTTTCTGCAGATGCAGCATATTATAGACAAATGTACACAGATCCTGGAGGGCATTCATTTCAAAATTAATGTATCTGAGGTTGAAGCAGAATTAAGTCAAACAAGGACAAAGCATCAAGAGAGACCTCCAGAGTCTCACAGGGTTACACCAAATCTCAACCGCTCCCTTAGCCCACGACATAATACCCCAAAGGGAAACCGGCGAGGTCAGGTTAGTGCTGTGCTGGATATCAGAGAGCTAAGTCCTCCTGAGGAGTCCACCAGCCCTCAGATCATTGAACCAAGTTCTGATGTAGAGAGCCGGGAGCCCATTCTTCGGATCAACCGAGCAGGACAGTGGTATGTGGAGACAGGAGTGGCAGACCGTGGGGGTCGGAGTGATGATGAAGTTAGAGTTCTTGGAGCAGTACACATCAAAACTGAAAATCTGGAGGAGTGGCTTGGGCCTGAGAATCAGCCTTCTGGAGAAGATGGGAGTAGTGCAGAGGAAGTAACAGCCATGATAATTGATACCACAGGCCATGGTTCTGTAGGACAGGAAAATTACACTTTAGGATCTTCAGGAGCCAAGGTGGCTCGGCCAACAAGCAGTGAAGTTGACAGGTAGGTTTGGTTTGATTTTGTTTTCCCATGTAATGGCTATTGTGTAGACATCACTAAAATAGGTCCTGTGTAGTACAGAGAGCATTTTCCTTACCTGATTTTCTTGGTCAAAATAAGTTGATGTTGGGGAAACTGGAGGTGTGCCAAAAGACTTGCATTCTTGTTTTTTTAAAGCAGGAAGCTGCATTCCTGAAGTATTCACAGTGTTGTGAGAACTGTGGTAAAGTTAGACACTTCCATGAATCATAATAGCATCTGCAGCCACACTAGGATAGAATCAGTAATTGCCAGGGCTTCCTCGGGATTCCAGGCAGGGAGCCGATCATCAGCTGGGAACCTGGCAGCATTGCCCTTCCTTGGTGTGTTATCACACAGGTAGGTGGCCTCCGGAAGCCTCACTTTCCTTTGTGGCACTGCTTCCTTTTCTTTGCCCCCAACTACCAAATTAGAGGAAGTATGGTACCAGCAGTAATTGTTCTTTTCAAATTAGTAAAATAGTAATTCTGAAGAAAAGCATTACTGATGTTTCTCATCTCTTTTTTTCCTTTGTTATGTGATGGTATCTTCCCTGTTGTCTTTCATGGATGACTGCTGCTACCACAGGCCTGACAATCTCCCTTTTTTCACCTCACTTTTCTCTTTTAATATGTTGTATTTATTAGAACATTTCTTTTTGGTAGAAATACCATGAGTTTCAGTCAACTAAGAGAAAGTCTCAATTGAAAGAAAGAAATATTACTAATTTAGATTGGTAATATTTGTTCTTTTTCTCTCTTAAAAATAAATTTAAATTGTATGAGCAGAGAAAACTAAAGAACTGTTATTTTGGTTTGGTCTTGAGAAACAAATATATCACAGAGATTCAGTTAGTGTATACTGTATCCATTTCAGGTGGTCTTTTTATGTTATGTTATGTTATGTTATGTTATGTTATGTTATTTTTGAGACGAAGTCTCACTCTGTTGCCCAGGTTGGAGTGCAGTAGTGTGATCTCGGCTCACTGCAGCCTCCACCTCCAGGGTTCAGGTGATTCTCCTGCCACTGTGCCTGGCCTCAGGTGATCTTGATTTGAGTATTGTCTTCCTGTGTCCTTATTAAAATAATCTTGAGCATAGAACTTGTCCTCCTATGTTAGAACTGTATCAGAAGTTCTTGGGTGATGGGTGCACCAAAATCTCACAAATCACGGAAGAACTCACTTATGTAACGAGATACCACCTGTTCCCTGATAACTTACGGAAATAAAAAAAATTAAAAAAACAAAACTATCAGAAGTAATATCAGAACCAGGTGTGGTGGCTCACACCTGTGATCCCAGCACTTTGGGAGGCTGAGGCGAGTGGATTACTTGAGGCCAGGAGTTCGAGACCATCCTGGCCAACATGGTGAAACTCCATCTCTACTAAAAATACAAAAATTAGCTGAGCGTGGTGGCCACGCGCCTGTAATCTCAGCTATTTGGGCAGCTGAGGCAGGTGAATCGCTTGAACCCAGGAGGTGGAGGTTGCAGTTAGCTGAGATTGCACCACTGTACTCCAGCCTGGGCAACAGAGCGAGACTCTGTCTCCAAAAAAAAAAAAAGTAATATCAACTTTAAATGCAAAGATTTTTTAATCTCCATGATCTGTATCAGTAGTCTAAAATACAGGTTATTATGGGACCTTGGAGAAGAAACAGCCAAAAACCTGGCAATTACATAGAAGAAACAAAATTATAGGCCCTGTTTTAATTTATTCCTTTATGGTCTCCCAGTATTTATTTAAGGAAGAAAGCTTATATTTAGCTTTAGCTTCACCAGCTCATATGGTCTGTTATGTCATTTTGTGTTCATTAAATTTACTAGGGCTAACCTATTATTTCAAATCAGATTATGTATTAACTCCATGAAAGTATTTCTCAGTTATTTGTTGCATGGTTTGTTCCCCCTTCTTTAGCCATAGAATAAAGAGGGGCGACATCACCATTTTTCAGGTTCTTTGATGCTGCTTTTCTATTAGTCCCCTTTATGTTCCTCTTCCAACAGATTTAGCCCCTCCGGCAGTGTTGTTCCCTTGACAGAGAGACACAGAGCCAGAAGTGAGTCTCCTGGGAGAATGGATGAGCCTAAGCAACCCAGCTCCCAGGTATGGAGTTGTGGATTTAGAATTGCTGTGGTGTTGAAGGAATTGCTACTGTGTATGAATAGAAAATAATGAAAAAGGAAAGATGTAGGAGAGGTAACAGTGGCCCTGTTAAAGAAATACTGTATTTTTTTTTCCCTGAGGGTAGCAGAAGTTTAATATTAAAATTATACAGAGACATCACCAGAAAGGAAAATTGCAGACTGGTATTTCTCCCAAGCGTAGATGCAAATATCTTGAAAAGAACATTAACAAATTAACAGTGATAGCTGGTTTAACATTTTAAAATTAATCATTGTAATCTGTTTCATTAATAAGGAAAAAGTGATAAATTACATATGGCAATTTTGATAGATACAGAAAAGAGCAATTCAGAAAAGAGCAATTGGCTAAAACTCCTAGCAAACAAGAAATACAAGGGAACTGGCCAGGCACGGTGGCTCATGCCTGTAATCCCAGCACTTTGGGAGGCCAAGGCAGGCGGATCACCTGAGGTCTGGAGTTCAAGACCAGCCTGACCAACATGGAGAAACTCCATCTCTACTAAAAATAGAAAATTAGCCGAGCGTGGTGGCGCATGCCTGTAATCCCAGCTACTCCGGAGGCTGAGGCAGGAGAATAGCTTGAACCCAGGAGGCGGAGGTTGCTGTGACCCAAGATCGCGCCACTGCACTCCAGCCTAGGCAGCAAGAGCAAAACTCCGTGGCAAAAAAAAAAAAAGAAATACAAGGGAACTTTCCTAATCTGATTGAAAGTATCTGTCTAAAAAATCTAGAGAAAATATTTTAATAGTAAGTTATTGAAAGCTTCCCTTGTGTGATTGGGAATGAGACAGAATGTCTGCTACCACTACTTCTACCCAGCTTTTTATTTGTAGTCCTAATCAGTGCAATAAAGCAAGAAATACAAATTTATAGCATAAGGATAACAAAGAAAGAAATAGAACTTTTGTTATTAGTAGACAGCCTGACTTGTTATGTAAAAAATGCAAAGTGGAATACTGTATTTGATTATTTTTTTTTTTCTTGCTTATGGGCGTGCAGGAAAATACACTTTTGGTGTCAGCAGAGTTTGGGAAGTATAAAAAAATAAGATTGTGGAACCCTTTCCTGATTATAATAACCACACTGTACAACTGATAATAATAAAAAATAACCCCAGAAAACTACATGCAGGTAATTTGCAGGTAATTTAGGACCTGGAATGGAAAGTCTGATTTTATACGTGTGTGTGTGTGTGTGCACGCGCATGTGTACTATGTATATGTAGTATACACACACTATGTATACTATAGTATACACACACTACATATACTATGTGTAGTATACACACACACATTTGCCAAGTTACTAATTTATAGCATTTTATTTATGTGTGTGTATATATATTCTTTTTTTTTTTTTGAGACAGAGTCTCACTCTGTCACCCAGGCTGGAGTGCAGTGGTGCGATCTCGGCTCACTGCAACCTCTGCCTCCTGGGTTCAAACGATTCTCCTGCCTCAGCCTCCTGAGTAGCTGGGATTACAGGCGCCCGCCACCACACCTAGCTAATTTTTGTATTTTTAGTAGAGACAGGGTTTCACCATGTGGGCCAGGCTGGTTTTGAATGCCTGACCTTGCCATCTGCCCGCCTCGGCCTCCCAAAGTGCTGGGATTACAGATGTGAGCCATCGCGCCCAGCCTGCATTATATATTTGTAAACAAATTGCTTATTGCTTATGCTTTTTTTTTTTTTTTTTCTATTTTGAGACAGGGTCTCACTCTGGTTGGCCAGGCTGCATTGCACTGGTACAATCTTAGCTCACTTGAGCCTCAACCTCCTAGGTTCAGGTGATTCTCCACCTCAGCCTTCTGAGTAGCTGGAACTACAGGTGCACACTACCATGCCCCGCTAATTTTTTTTTTTGTATTTTTAGTGGAAATGGCATTTCACCAGTTTGTCCAGGCTGGTCTCAAACTCGTGGACTCAAGCAATCTGCCCGCCTCAGCCTCCCAGTTTGCTGGGATTACAGGCGTGAGCCACTGTGCCCACTTGCTTACACATTTTTATTTGTGTTTGCTATTTCATGTACTGTATCTTGTCATTTATTTTCTTCCTGAATATTTTGTTAGACTAGCACATTCTAGAAAGGATAAGAATGATGAATATTTTCTTTACAACTCTCCTTAGCAGCTAGTATGAGTAGTTGGTTGATATTTTTGTTTTTTTCTCACAGGTCTGATTGAATGATTTTTTTTAAAGCTCGTGAACTCACAAAGTAGAAGACAATAAATTGTGAACATTTTTGTCTTTAAAAAATAAACACTGTTGAATTAAGACTACATAGCTCATGTTTTTAGCCTCTGCATTACACTGATAGTATCTGGTCTAATTTTCAACTAAACCACTGATTTTTTTTTTTTTTTTTTTAGACAGAGTCTCGCTGTGTCCCCCAGGCTGGAGTGCAGTGGCATAATCTTGGCTTACTGCAACCTCCACCTCCCTGGTTCAAGCAATTCTCTTGTGTCCGTTTCCCAAGCAGCTGGGACTACAGGCGCATGCCACCACACCCAGCTAATTTTTGTATTTTTAGTAGAGACGGGGTTTCACCATATTGGTCAGGTTGGTCTCGAACTCCTGACCTCAGGTAATCCAACTGCCTCGGCCTCCCAAAGTGCTGAGATTACAGTCATGAGCCACCACGCCCAGCCTAAACCACTGAATATTTATTGTGTGCATGGTGTAGTAATAGCAGTAAGACATTGTTACAAACTGTGTTTTTTAGTTTTGATAAGATGTTAGATAAAATATTAGGAGCTTGGAGGAAAAGTAATTTCACTCATATTATTAGGGCCCTTTTTCTCCTCGTCTCTCAAATATGATATGATAACAATGCAGAGGAGGCTGTTATGCAGATACAGACATGTGTCACTAATTGACAGTATGTTCTGAGAAATGCTAGACCATTTTGTCATTGTGCAAACATAGAGTTTACTTACACAAATCTAGATGGTATAACCTACTACACACCTAGGTTATATGATATATCCTGTGCCTCTTAGGCTACAAACCTGTATAGCATGTTACTGTACTGAATTCTGTAGGCAGTTATAAAGTCATAGTAAAATATTTGTGTATCTAAACATAGAAACGATAGTGTAAAAATATTGCATTATAGTCTTATGGAAGCACAGTTACATATGTGGTCCATCATTGACCAGAATGATGTTATGTGGTACATAACTGTAAATTCAGTAATGAGACAGACATTACAACTCAATGGGGGCATAAGACAGACTAACAAATACACACAAAAAAATGTAAGACTATACAGTATAAACTTCAGTGACAGTGTTGTGGGACTAGGATTGCTTAAAAGGCAATGGAATCAGTGTCCACTTAAGGAAAGTGTTATCAAGATTTTCTTTCTTTTTTTTTTTTTTTTTTTTTTTTTTTTTGAGACGGAGTCTCGCTCTGTCACCCAGCCCAGGCTGGAGTGCAGTGGCGCGATCTCGGCTCACTGCAAGCTCCGCCTCCCGGGTTCACGCCATTCTCCTGCCTCAGCCTCCCGAGTAGCTGGGACTACAGGCGCCCACAACCGCGCCCGGCTAATTTTTTGTATTTTTAGTAGAGACGGGGTTTCACCGTGATCTCGATCTCCTGACCTTGTGATCCGCCTGCCTCGGCCTCCCAAAGTGCTGGGATTACAGGCGTGAGCCACCGCGCCCGGCCAAGATTTTCTTTCTTTTTTTTTTTTTGGAGACGGGATCTTGCTTTGTCCCCCAGGATGGAGTGCAGTGGTACGATCATGGCTCACTGCAGCCTTGCCCTCCCTGGCTCAAACAGTCCTCTCACCTCAGCTCCTGAGTAGTGGGGACCACAGGCATGTGCCACCACACCCAGTTAATTTTTTTGTTTTTTATAGACACAGGGTTTCACTGTATTGCTCAGGCTGATCTCAAATTCCTGAGTTCCAATGGTGACTCACACCTGTAATCCCAGCACTTAGAAGACCAAGGTGCAGTCCTCACAGATGTGAGCCACCACGTCCAGCCTCAAGGATATTTTAAATGCAGTTTTTAAATAAGTTAGGAAGGGATAATTTATTCCATTTATAGATAGAATAGGGGTAAGAATTAGAATTCTGTAAGAATATTTACCTTCTTGAAGCAAAAGGTACAGACCGGCTATAATGAAATAGGAGATAAGTAAGATTAGGTGGAGATGATATTAAGGGTAATATATATGCCTTAATGGATATGAAAGTTTAATATGGTAAGTCTACTCACCCGTTTTTTTCCGCTACTACAGGGAACTAAAACAGGGCAAGGACTTACAGTAAGAATGAATATTGATAGACTTGAAGAACTTCCTGATTATGGGGTTGATTAAACTGGAACACACTAATAAAGTTACTCCTTTACTTAAAAACATTCTGTAACTTTTTCTGTGACATGAAGGTTAATATACTTGGTCTAATTTTCCAAGTGACTTACAGTCTTTTTAACCCAACTTTTCCCACTGCTCATCAGCATTCACTGTCTCAAACAACCAGACTCTCCCTGTGTCAGAACCACATTAAACTTATTTCCCTCTCTGCATCTAAATTCTGAATGCCTCATTGTTTTCAGGTGTCTGGGTTCGGCCAAGGCCCAACTCCTAGTTTTATCTGTCCTAACTGCTCCAGTCCTCTTTGATTTTTCCTTTTTATGATACTATTATAGCATGGTACAGTACAATTTTTCCTGATTCTCTAGATTCATATATATTGTTCCTTTTTTATTTGCATTAGTTTTGTGTTTCCTATTAAACTGAAATCTCCTTGAGAGCAGAGACCACATTTTCTTTCCTCTTTTTGTTTTTGTCTTTTGACAGTTTTAGTACCAATAAGTGTTTATTCATTGTATTTTCCCAGGGAAAGGAGAAGGGAAGGGGAAAGAGTCAGCATGTGTTACAGAATGATTAGAAAATGGGCAAGGAAGTACCCAGTACAGCAAAATCAACCATCAAATAAACACACCCCAGTGATGGGGTCACCAATGCCCAAAGAGGCTCTGTCTCCTGCAGTGCAGGAATGAGGGGAAGGGACCAGGAAAAGAACAGACAGGTACAGACTTTCCTACCTTCCCTCCCTCTCATAAATTCAAGATTTCACATAAAGCTTTAGTTTCTAGTGGTAAACATGAAGTTACATTTGTTCATCTCCTATTAAGCAATCTTGTGGCCACTTTGACATAAATTTCTTGTGCCTGTATAAAAGTTCTTGAGTTACTTGGATATAAATTCACCATTTAGGCCAGGTGCAGTGGCTCACAACTGTAATCCCAACACTTTGGGAGGCTGAGACGGGCTGATTGCTTGACATCAGGAGTTCAAGACCAGCCTGGCCAACATGGTGAAACCCCTTCCCTAGTAAAAGTACAAAAACATTAGCCAGGCATGGTGGCAGGTGCCTGTAATCCCAGATACTTGGGAGCTGAGACAGGAGAATCGCTTGAACCTGGGAGGCGGAGGTTTCTGTGAGCCAAGATCATGCCATTGCCCTCCAGCCTGGGCAGGAAGAGCAAAACTTCATCTCAAAAAAAAAATTCAGCACTTTTTCTCTTTCTTGGCTTCCTGACCCCACTTTCTACATGAAAAGCCCCCCATTGCTTCTCTGTACTTTAGGATTAAAGATTAAGTAGGTTTAATGCATCCAAAATCCACAGTGTCTTAAAGGTTTAGCATGAATCACATCAAGAAAAGTGGTCTTGACTCAGGAGATTGCAAACAAGGGATGGAAAGTTCCTAGCTTCTTCAGGATTTTTGCATAAATCATTTCAGAGTTGTGGAGATGCCCTAAAAATTAAATATGTATATGCATGGGTGTGTAGGTTTTCTTTTGGGGGTCAATGGAATAGAGGGAGAAGGGTAGGGGACAAGTTTTTAGGACAGAAGATCTGGCCCAATAGGTAATAGGGAAAGGAGAACACAAGAGAAAGGATGGTTCAAGATCCCCACTTTTAAGAAGAGAGCTCCCCAATCTAATGTTTCAGATTTTTTACCAGGTACAGAAGCTTCTGTCAAAGATGCTTTGCCAGTTTTTCTCTCAATACAAGAAGAAGTTTGTAGACCCCAAAAGAACATGGAGAAATAATTTCCAACTATCGGCTGGGTGAGGTGGCTCACACTTGTAATCCCAGCACTTTGGGAGGCCCAGGTCAGTGGATCACCTGAGGTCAGGAGTTCGAGACCAACCTGGCAAACATGGTGAAACCCCATCTCTACTAAAAGTAAAACATTAGCCGGGCATGGTGGTGGGCACCTGTAATCTCAGCTACTCGGGAGGCTGCAGCAGGAGAATCACTTGAACCTGGGAGGCAGAGGTTGCAGTGAGCCGAGATCATGCCACTGTACTCCAGCCTGGGCGACAAAGCGAGACTGTCTCAAAAAAGAACATGAAGAAAGACCAGCACATTATATTTACACAAACTAGGCCACTTAGCAATGACCAACTCAGTGACGTCCTCCAAAGCCCAGACAAATACAATGACTAACGGGGTGTAGGGGAAAGCATTTAGGGGAAACAAGAACACGGGATCAGACACACACAACCCAAGTGCGTTTTATTGCATTTGAGAGACCATGTTTTCTTACCTTCTTTGTATCTCTGACATTATCTTCTTAGGTGCCTAATTAATAGGAGTTTTATCTCTAAGTAATTCTTTTTTTTTTTTTTTTTTTTTTTTGAGACGGAGTCTCGCTGTGTCGCCCAGGCTGGAGTGCAGTGGCTGGATCTCAGCTCACTGCAAGCTCTGCCTCCCGGGTTTACACCATTCTCCTGCCTCAGCCTCCCCAGTAGCTGGGACTACAGGCGCCCGCCACCTCGCCCGGCTAGTGTTTTGTATTTTTTAGTGGAGACGGGGTTTCACCATGTTAGCCAGGATGGTCTCGATCTCCTGACCTCGTGATCCGCCCGTCTCGGCCTCCCAAAGTGCTGGGATTACAGGCTTGAGCCACCGTGCCCGGCTATCTCTAAGTAATCCTAAGTAACTAAGTTTACTTAGTAGTTGCCCAATAAATAGGCACCTACTAAATAGGGAGTTATTTAGTTACTTGTAAAATCCTTAATTTTGGAGATCCTTCAAAAATACTAATACACCACATCAGATGACTTTTTAAGGCCCTTCAGTTAACTTTGGGTATGTGGTTAGTAACTGAAAATTAGAATGGTAGAAGGCTTTGAAGTCCATGTAAGCAATCTAGACTGATGTTTGTTTTAGAAAATTTGGAAACCTTCCGTGTATATGGAGGTTTCATATAAATTGTATGGAATAATTCATTAAGAAATAGCTATTGAGCCAGGCACTGATCAAATTCCTAGATATTCGGCAGTGCAGAATGTCCCTGTGCTTACAGCAGAGTTTACAATCGAATAGGTAATTGCCAAGTGAGAGGAATGAAATAATCCACCTCTTGGCAACAGAGAGAACCAGGAGGAAGCGACTTTTGCCTTTGCTTCTTTTTAAAGTTTAAAACAATAAAACTACAAAAAGTATATTGCTGCCATTAACAAGGACCCAATCTACATTTTGTGGTGTTCATTCTTCTATTGGAACTTCACTGTAATAATTTTTTGGATGAGGCTGGTCATAATATGTGATGTTTGTGCTTACAGTTTATCACTGATTACTAAAATGCATTTACTTTCTGCATGTGGACAATACTGATACAACATTACCTTCCTTAGAGTTGGGGAGATATTTTTTCTTTTTTTTCTTTTTTTTTTTTAATTATACTTTAAGTTCTAGGGTACATATGTACAACGTACAGGTTTGTTGCATATGTATACATGTGCCATGTTGGTGTGCTGCACCCGTTAACTCGTCATTTACATTAGGTATATCTCCTAATGCTATCCCTCCCCCATCCTCCCACCCCACGACAGGCCCCGGTGTGTGATGTTCCCCACCCTGTGTCCAAGTGTTCTCATTGTTCAATTCCCACCTATGAGTGAGAACACGCGGTGTTTGGTTTTCTGTCTTTGTGATAGTTTGGTCAGAATGATGGTTTTCAGCTTCATCTATGTCTCTACAACAGACGTGAACTCATCATTTTTTATGGCTGCATAGTATTCCATGGTGTATGTGTGCCACATTTTCTTTTTTTTTTTTTTTTTTTTTTTTTTTTTTTTTTTTTTTTTTTTTTTTTTTTGAGACGGAGTGTCGCTCTGTCGCCCAGGCTGGAGTGCAGTGGCCACATCTCAGCTCACTGCAAGCTCCGCCTCCCGGGTCTACGCCATTCTCCTGCCTCAGCCTCCCGAGTAGCTGGGACTACAGGCGCCCGCCACCTCACCCGGCTAGTTTTTTTGTATTTTTTTAGTAGAGACGGGGTTTCACCGTATTAGCCAGGCTGGTCTCGATCTCCTGACCTTGTGATCCGCCCGTCTCGGCCTCCCAAAGTGCTGGGATTACAGGCTTGAGCCACCGCGCCCGGCCGCCACATTTTCTTAATCCAGTCTATCATTGATGGACATTTGGGTTGGTTCCAAGTCTTTGCTATTATGAATAGTGCTGCAGTAAACATACGTGTGCATGTGTTTTTATAGCAGCATGATTTATAATCCTTTGGATATATACCCAATAATGGAATGGCTGGGTCAAATGGTATTTCTAGTTATAGATCCTTGAGGAATCGCCACACTGTTTTCCACAATGGTTGAACTAGTTTGCAGTCCCACCAACAGTGTAAAAGTGTTCCTATTTCTCCACATCCTCTCCAGCACCTGTTGTTCCTGACTTTTTAATAATTGCCATTCTAACTAGTGTGAGATGGTATCTCATTGTGGTTTTGATTTGCATTTCTCTGATGACCAGTGATGATGAGCATTTTTTTCATGTGTCTTTTGGCTGCATAAATGTCTTCTTTTGAGAAGTGTCTGTTCATATCCTTCATCCACTTTTTGATGGGGTTGTTTGATTTTTTCTTGTAAATTTGTTTAAGTTCTTTGTAGGTTCTGGATATTAGCCCTTTGTCAGATGGGTAAATTGTAAAAATTTTTCCCATTCTATAGGTTGCCTGTTTACTCTGATGGTAGTTTCTTTTGCTGTGCAGAAGCTCTTTAGTTTAATTAGATCCCATTTGTCTATTTTGGCTTTTGTTGCCATTGCTTTTGGTGTTTTGGTCATGAAGTCCTTGCCCATGCCTATGTCCTGAATGGTATTACCTAGGTTTTCTTCTAGGATTTTTATGGTATTAGGTCTAATATTTAAGTCTTTAATCCATCTTGAATTAATTTTTGTATAAGGTGTAAGGAAGGGATCCAGTTTCAGCTTTCTACATATGGCTAGCCAGTTTTCTCAGCCCCACTTATTAAATAGGCAATCCTTTCAGAGTTGGGGGGATTTCTTAGGGTATTTTTACCCTCAAGGTTATAAATAATATGAGTTTGTAATGTTTAATAATAGCTAACATTTATTCAGCACTTTAGTGTATTAACTCATTCAATGCTCAGAGCAACTAGTGAGGGAAATTCTGTTACTATATTCACTTTACAGGTGAGGAAACTGAGGAATAGAAGTGTTAACTAACTTGCTCCAAGTCACACAATAAATGGAACTCACATTTGAACACAGGTTCCAGCATCCTTAATTGCTATGTAATATTATGCATTCATTGCATAATATTTTAGGACCATTGAAGGTCCTAAAAGTTACCATTGTGTTTAGAAAAAAGAGTACTGTTTGGCCGGGCGCGGTGGCTCAAGCCTGTAATCCCAGCACTTTGGGAGGCCGAGACAGGCGGATCACGAGGTCAGGAGATCGAGACCATCCTGGCTAACACGGTGAAACCCCGTCTCTACTAAAAAATACAAAAAACTAGCCGGGCAACGTGGCGGGTGCCTGTAGTCCCAGCTACTCGGGAGGCTGGGAGGCTGAGGCAGGAGAATGGCGTAAACCCAGGAGGCGGAGCTTGCAGTGAGCTGAGATCCGGCCACTGCACTCCAGCCTGGGCGGCAGAGCGAGACTCCGTCTCAAAAAAAAAAAAAAAGGATACTGTTATCATGTTCATTTCTCATGAGAATCCTCTAAAGCTGGCAAATCATATGATAACCTTTGTACCTTATGGATGAGAAGACAGCCTTAGATGTTTTGTCCTTGGTCACCCAAGACCTTTAGTGGGAAGATTCCTCATTCTTTATTTGAATTCAGTTTTTATTATCCAGGGAAATGAAGCAGAAAGAAATATTGATATAAAACAAATAAAATAGTCTTAAAACCTCAGTCTTAGTATTCAGCACTTGACTTTACATACTGCCTCCCAAACCTGTTGAGAACTGCCTGTATTGGAAATGCTGAATAGCACCGTCAGCATAGGAGGGGACAAAACATCTTTAGAAATTAAAAGAGCAAAAGATCTTCTATAGTGTCTATCTTAGGGGGAAAAGCACAGGCAACAAAATTAATTGCTAACTAGATGAATCTTGCTCCAGTTACTCCAGAGTCAACTTTGACATTTTCTTCTCTCCGGGACTTGATCTTTTGTTAAACGTGTAATTCCCTCCTACATATTTAAAAAGGTTTTTATCCCCCTAATATAATGACTTCAGAAGTCAGTCATTATTAAGTCAGGGTAAAAAAACAATTTCCAATTGATTTTTTAAAATATAGAATTTTGAACAAAAAGCATTTCTAAAGCCAAAGATTTTTTTGTTGGTTTTTTTGAGATGGGGTCTCGCTTTGTCACCCAGCCTGGAATGCAGTGGCATGATTACAGCTCACTGCAGCCATGACTTCCCAGGCTCAAGTGATGCTCACACCTCAGCCTTCCCAAGGATCTGGGACTACAGGTGCGCACCATCACACCCAGCTAATTTTTTTATTTTTATTTTTTGTACAGATGGGGTCTTGCTATATTGCCCAGGCTGGTCTCAAACTCCTAGGCTCAGGTTATTCTCCCACCTCAGCCTCCCAAAGTGCTGGGATTATAGGCATGAGCCACCACACCTGGCCTTAAATCCAAGATTTTTAAGTAATTTATTGAAAGGAATATGTTCATACTGCCTCCCAGTTTTCAGATAAAAGACACCCATGCCCTCAAACAGTTTACTCTAAAGTCAGTTAAACTTTCAGTAGTCTTCAGAGTGAAAATAATATGTTCATATGATACTGAAATATTTTACATAAAAAGGAATACTGTCACTTACAAATTGTATACATTTTTATAAAGCTACCTACTGCTAGATTAAAATGTGGTATTAATGAGAACGTCATAATTTATAATATGTTGCCATTATATATTCTGTACTATCTGATATAGTAAATGGTAGCCGTTAGCCACTTGTCACATGTGGCTATTTAAATGTAAATTGTAATTAATTGAAAGCACTTAAAATTGTAAAAGTTACTCAGTTGTATTAGCCATATTACAAATACTCAATAGCCACAGGTGGCTAGTGGCTACTGTAATGAATGGGGTAGGTTATAGAGCATTTTCATCATCCTAGATAGTTCTGGCTGGGCGTCATGGCTTACACCTGTAATCTCGGCACTTTGGGAGACTGAGGTGGGTAGATTGCTTGAGTCCAGGAATTCAGAACCAACCTGGGCAACATGGCAAAGCCCCATCTCTGCAAAAAGTACAAAAATTATCTCGGAGTGGTGGTGCGTGCCTGTGGTCCCAGCTACTCAGGAGACTGAGATGGGAGTATCATCTCAGCCTGGGGAGGTCTAGGCTATAGTGAGCCGTGATCACACCACTGCACTCCAGCCTGAGTGAGAGACCTTGTCTCAAAACAAAACAAAAACATAGTTCTTTTAGACCAGCACTGCCTAAGTACTTGATTGTCTGGAATATAATTGTAAGATTAGGATCCAGGGTGTGGTGTAAGTGGGCTCAGTTTCTCCTCAGATTACTATAAAGTAGTACATTCAGCAGGGGTTTAATAAGCATCCAGTTTGTTAGCCAGACATTAACTTTACTGTGTTGTTCTTTTATAGTAATGGAATAGAGTATTCTCAATTTTTAAAAAATTATTATGGTAATATCTTTACTTTTTGGTAATAATTTTCTGTTTAGTTCTCCACTGAAAATATACATATATCTTAGTAACAAGTAAAAATAGATTTGATTGCTTTTAATATGTATGCTTAATAATATTTGTTCTTTCTTGGTTATTTTCCTTACCTGGTACAGGTAGAAGAATCAGCAATGATGGGAGTAAGTGGCTATGTGGAGTATCTCCGAGAGCAGGAAGTATCTGAGCGGTGGTTCCGGTACAACCCTCGTCTCACCTGCATCTATTGCGCCAAATCTTTCAACCAGAAGGGAAGCCTGGACCGCCACATGCGCCTACACATGGGGATCACACCTTTCGTCTGCCGCATGTGTGGCAAGAAGTATACCCGGAAAGATCAGCTGGAGTATCATATCCGCAAGCACACAGGCAACAAGCCCTTTCACTGTCATGTTTGTGGCAAAAGTTTCCCCTTCCAGGCCATCTTGAATCAGCACTTTCGCAAAAACCACCCTGGCTGTATACCTCTGGAGGGGCCTCACAGCATCTCCCCGGAAACAACTGTCACATCTCGAGGACAAGCCGAGGAAGAGTCACCTTCACAGGAAGAGACACTTGCTCCTGGGGAAGCTGCCCAGGGCTCTGTGTCCACCACTGGGCCAGATTGAAACATCCGGGGGAGGGGGCTGACCCTCTTCCCCTTTGAGCCATAAGCAGCCAGCATCAGAGCCATGGGCTGATATTTAGATTCACAAAATGCCACATCACTAGGCCAGAAGACGCTCCCAAGATGTTGCCAAACTGGAGGATCAGCAACATACACAAAAGCACTAAAGGCTCTTCCCTTCTTATTGCCCGCCTCACACTTTGGAAAATAATCAAGCAAATCAACTTTCTAATTCAGGGATCAACAGCCTTGGTTTGTTAACTTTATAAGAAAAAAGGTTTTTTAACAAAATGATGATACGTGGTCATTTGTCCACCAGTCATGTTTGAACACTGTACTTTGGTCTATATCATCTTGGTGGCTATAATTGCCCAGATCTAAAAAATGCAGCAGGAGCCTTGACCATCCGAAGCAGCCAGCCACAAGACAGAAGGAGGTAGTCATGATGGTGATGAAAAGGAGAAATTTCTCCTCTTCCTTCCCTGCCATAACATGCATTTTTGTGTTTCAAGAAAAAACAAATGAATACTGGTGGTTCTTATTTTGAAAGGTTAGACTTTATCTTTCCCCTGGCTAGGCATCTAATACTTTGCCTGATTATTTCATATAATCAGCCATCTTGAAGCAGTATTCTAGTAGACAGCATCACCTGAAGCACTTGGCAACTGGAAGTAAAATGAGCAGCAAAGTGTATGCAATAGGTACTGCTACATTTGGGGGCTTGAGTGTTGTGCTGAGGAAGAGAAGAGCAGGGAGGGAAGTGTTTTTATGTTTTGCAAATATCAAACAGCACAGAGCCGTACTGCAACTTCCTGACTGGTATTTGTAAACCATAGTGCTACACATCCTTGGGTAATGGCTCTCGTTCAGGTGAATTAATGTGTTAGGCTGACTACCAAAGTTTCATCCAGTCTCTTTGGCTCCTGTTTCCACATTCAGCAATATTGTACATCAGAAATGTCACTTTCCAGTGAAATGAGCCTGGATTGTATTTTTAAATCCACAGGTCATATTTGATAACTTTTATATGAAGTTTTAAACATGTTTTTTCTGCAGTATTGTGGTTGAAGAAATTCAACACTATGGTTCTTACTGCAACCACAATTTCATTTCCTTATACATATGTAATAGTTTATATTTTCAGGCATATAGAAGAACCTCACTTAAACCTATGTCTCGGGTCTGCAAACCTGGTAATTCATAAACCAACCATCAGCAACTAGCTGGTGACTCCAAGAGCTTTGCTTTTTAATAATATACTACAGGGCACTTATCAGAAAACATCATGCAGAATCATGTTGCAATAAATGATCAAAGGATCAGTTTTGATCAGGTTTGGTTACTTAGTCATTCCTAAGATTTTTAAAACTTCAAGGGACCCTTTTAGTAGTTCTGGGTATTTCTAAGATTCTTGATCCAGCACTGAGAGAAAGAACTTACCAAACATGTAGAGATTTAGATACCCTGTCTTTTCATGCAGTGAGAGAAGGAGGAATATTAAGGGTTGTGGGCAAATAGATACTTATAACTTACAGTGCAAGTTGAAAAATCCCTAGCTTCTCTTGATGGAGCACTAGTTGTTGGGGTTCTTTTAAGTATTTAAGTATGTAATGGTTTAAGAAATTGTTTCAGTGCAGAGGCATAGATGATTGTAAAAGAGATTTGGGAGAGGGGCAGGTTGTACCTGTACTGGTGAACCATTTGTGAGAATGTTAGTCATGTGCTCCTTTCCTGAGATTGCTTTGTGGTATGTGAAAAGGTGGGTAGAAAAGAATGAAATTTCTTTGAGATAAGAAATTAGAATGCAAAGGGTAGATCCTAAGCAATCTGAAAATTGTACATGTGCATAAAGTTGCACCCTCTCACAAGAGAAAGGTTATTTTCTCTTCTGAAAAAGCATAGAAATGCATCTTTTATGGGAAGATAATGTTGCTACCATTTAATAAGAGCCTACCCTTAAAGGCAGCATTGAAACTATTTTGTCTTTAGAAGACATAGACTGGTGCATCCTCCTTTTTAGTTGGGCAACAGCATGATAGGGAAAAAAACTGTCTTCTAAAGCCGTCTTTAGGGACTGGCTATGGTCTGTGGCATAGAAAAGGTAAAGTTGAATTACACTAAAATCCTTAGGGAAACAACTGGTAATAAGGTTTTCAGTGGACAGATTTTGCCATTACTGTGAGGTGAGAAGTACAGATTATGCTGCTTTGGATGGAGCTTTTAAGCCTACCAAAAAACGTTAAGTCCATCCTACTTTTGAAAATAGTATGCTAGAAAGTTGTTTCTTTTTCTTCTTTTTTGTATTTTTTAGAGATGGTGTCTCGCACTTGTCACCCAAACCAGAGTGCAGTGGTGCAATCATAGCTCACTGTAATCCTGAACTCCTGGGCTCAAGCGATTCACCTGCCTCAGCCTCCAGGTAGCTAGGACTATAGGCATGCACCACCATGTCTAGCTAATTTTTAAATTTTTTTTGTGGAGACAGTGTCTCTACAAAATTTGCCTAGGCTGGTCTTGAACTCATGGCCTCAAGTAATCCTCCCACCTTGACCTCCCAAAGTGCTAGGATTACAGGCATAAGCCAGTGAACGTGGCCTGGAAAATTCTTTGTTGCTTTGTTAGTTTTTTAGATTGTATGTGAGAAAATGGAGCTTTTTAAACTATTACCAAATTTTAAAGGTGAAGTGCAGTAATTTCTATAAAGAGAAACTTTACAGCATTTGTCAGTTCTCCATCCAGGGTTAGCAACAAACAAATGAGGTAGGGACTATCTCATTCATGTGGAAATGCTATGAATGTTTGGTGGGTTTCCCCTCCCTTTTCTTTTCTTTGACTTTAAATAGCTTTTTCCTATATTGATACTGTGAATAGGGTGCTTCCTGGTCATCTAGGACCACTTTAGCACAATCATGTTTGCTGGTTCTCTCAATTGGCCTAGCCAGAGCCATGAAATTCATGAAAATTTAAGGCAGGCTAGCTTTTAAACAAATTAAAACTTCTGAAAACAATTTCAGCCTTTTAGTTAGAAGAGATATCATTATTCTAAAAAACTGTCCAAGATTCTTACCCAGGTACACTGTGACATTGTCCTAGTTCTTAGCTAACAACACTGATGTGTTGGTCATAGGAGTTACTGATGTTCTATCTACATTAATGAACGCCTATTGGTGTGTGCACAGAGGATACCTCTTAAGGATGTACTAAATGGACTTTGGCTGATGCTGGAAATTCATTACCAAATCTTAACTTGCACATGTTACCTTGTGAAGGGAACTGCATTAGCAATGAGAGCTAAATCATCATGAAGTACTTTAATGCCATGAGATTGCAAACACTGGGACTGTTTTCATTTATTGAGTGGCACTTAGTAGCAAAGGAGCTATCCAGTATTCTCAGCAAAGAAGAGAGACGGAAGTATATTAATCTATTTTCATTCTAAGATGTTCCTTTATTCTCTCTGAACTCTAATACCAGTATAAAATATAGCATTGGCATGAACAGTTAACGCTGTACTTAGGCAGAAAGGCTCTTTCTAATGACTTGTTCTCTCTTTACTCAGAACCGTATTTACCTCTGAACCAAGTTGAATTTTATTTTATTCAAGTTGCAAACTACCCCATGCCATTTTTATTATACTAAAGGGTTAAATCTAACCTCAGATACATAAAGGTAAATTAGTTCATAAAGGATAAAAATTGGGAAAGAAGAGAGCAGTTAAGGAAAATTTTATTTTTTGTCATTTTTTAAATGTTTCCAGTTCCCTCTACGTCAGTGAAACGGTTTTCCAAAGATGGTTTGAAGATAGAAAAAAACTTTTCCCCCCTAGCTTCATAGTTGACATCTGGCATTGGTTGGAATTGGTCTGGTGGCAGAGTGAAATAGGGAACTTCTTTTTTTTTCTTAAAGACAGGGTCTCACTATGTTGCCCAGCCTGGTCTCAAACTACTGGGCTCAAGCGGTCCTCTTTCCTCAGCCTCCCAAGGAGCTGGGACGGCGCGTGACCACACCTGGCTGTAAATGTCATTCTTAATAGCTGAATAATCTTTGGTCAAGAAGTAACTTTTCCAGAGTTTTAGCTGTTACTTGACATTAATTGTGTTTCTTTTAACTGGTGAAAACTATATTTTGTTTGACTAGACGATCTAATTAATGTAAATGAAAGCAGTGGATAATGGAAAGGAAATTGAACAAAGACAAAAGTCTTGTTCATCATAGTGGAAAGGCATTTAATCAGGAAGAAGTTGGAATCCTGGAAGTTTTTCTTTTTTCAGGTACAACAGGCATTTTTTTTCTCTTCCTAAAATGTTCTTCCCCTTATCTGTGTACTTATTAGTTCAAGGAGTAACAAATGAGTCTTAGTTGAACTTAGTCTTTGGAAATTGAGCTCTTTATTTAGGCTATATGTGAAAGAGTTTATTGAAATACTTTGGTTGCTAAGCAGATTTAGAAAAGGAACAAGCAATTGTCAGGCAAATCCCTAGGTTTGAGAAGATGTCCTCAGCAAAATATACCCCTAGGACTTACTGAATTAGATCAGGGTTCAGCAAACAATAGTTTGCAGGCCAAATGCTGAGGCTACTTGCTTGTGTAAAGAAAATTATAATGGAATAGGGCTGCACTTACTTAAGTATTGTTTATGGCTTCTTTCTACTATACTGGCAAAATTGAGTACTTGTGACAAAGATCACGTGGCTGCAAAGCTTGAAAATATTTACTGTCTGGTATCTGTTAGAAAAAATTTGCCAACTCCAAGAAAGAATTACCTCCTAAAGTTGTTACTCCTCACATTTTGCCTTTACAATAGTTTAGTTGAAGTTTTAAATTCATGTTGGCACATACGCATGTTTCTTGAAAGAGTTTGCCAACATTTTCTACATCCTCTTCTCATAACTCTTTTTGTGCTCCTTCATGATTCCCATTGCTTTAAAATCATTTAGAATTGGCCTTGTGGTTTGTCCTTGCCTTAATGGTGCAGGTATTTTAAAGTTTAGTTATAAGTAAGTGTTGCCATTCCTCTGAGTTAACTTGAACTGGTTTGCATAATGGTGACAAGAATAAATTTTTTCCCAAGTGGATTAAAAACTAATTTCATTATGAAGAAGTATTTTGATTCATATCCAAAGTACTGTTTTTCTAGATTAGAACCCCTACCTTTTCCCTCTTAATTTTAACTTCTTTAAACTCACTCTGTTCCATGTAGAGCAGTAAAAAGCCAAGTTTTTCTCCCTTTTTTCCTGGATGTTTTGAAACATAATGAAACATCTGAGGATTTCAAATTCTTTTTAGACATATCTTCCCATTTCTGTTATTGTGTATAATTCTTCCAAATATGTATTGGAACTTGTTTGCTTTGTGAATGTTCACTCTTAGTGTTCAAATAGCCTACTTATATTCAATGTGGGGAAAATGGGAAATGTTAGGGGTTTAATAAACAGAAATCGTTGCAGGAAGCCGAGTGTGACAGCAGGCACCTATAATCCCAGCTACTCGGGAGACTGAGAGTCCCACTTGAGGCCAGGAGTTGAAGGACCAGCCTGGCAACATAGACCTCATCTCTAAGACAAAAAAACAAATCCTTGCAAGAGGAGAGAATAATTGCTTCCCATTTGGAAGTGATATAGGGACTTTTGAATTAGATCTGTCTTGACAAAGTCGTCTAGGCTGTGCTGATAACAGTATAGGGAGTTTGATTCTTTGTTGTGAGCTCTGTCAACATAGACAAAGTTCAGGTGAGTAACTAGCTTTCTATAATAAGGACTCTCTTCACTAGGTATTTTAAAGTTGCCTCTTTCTAATTGGATATTAGTAAGTTTTATATGATATACCCCCTGAGTAATAGATACTCCTCATCTATAAAATTCGGAATATTTGCCTAGGTTAGATCTGCCCTGGCTTAGAGCAGTTATACCTATAGTAACAGTAGGTTTTTGAGATTTTGGAGTATTACTTTTCTGATTAACCTAGGATTCTGATTAAGCTGGAATGTAGGATTTATGAAAGAATTGGATTTTGTTAGCCTAATGAATCATCTGCATCCCACTCTATTTGAGGTCTTAATAATAGATGTCAATTTAAATATGAATCTATTGAAAGCAATGAAGTTTTCCAAGCATTATGACATCCTTGATAAGTCTCAGTCTTATCTTTTTTCTTATTTTCTAGTCTCTTTCCCTGTCTTTAGTCTTCTTCCTCTTACATGGTGCTTTTCCCAGGGCCAGTCTTTTTAGTTTCTAAGCAAGCAGGCTTTTTTGTTCAGGATAAGCCAGAGTTAGATATTATGAATACTTTGAAACATCTGAATATGTTACATTCCAAAGTATGTAATTACTGATAACGATAGTATTATCAAAACCTGAAAGATAGTGGTACAGATTATTCAGTTTAGTTGTGTAGGCAGACTATCTTTCTCCTCAATTGTGACACACAGCAGTGACTTGAGAAGGCAAATATTACTTGAAACCCACATTATCTTTATAGAGGGTACGTATATAAATAAATTTCCTACCTGACATTTTTCCCATTATCAATGTATCAGTAGCTCGCATCTTAACATAGAAGAAGCCCATTAGCTCAAATACTGGAAGCTTCAAACAGCAAAGTAAGTTACAAAAGCAAAGCAGTTAATGAAAAAGACTTTGTCTATTGCCTGCTTCTTTCATGTCTACTCAGTAGGTCCTGTTGAGGATGCTAGAATACACCATCCAGTTAAGAAAGGGGTTGTTTTGTTTTGTTTGAGACAGAGTCTTGGTCTGTCATCCAGGCTGGAGTGCAGTGGCTCAATCTTGGCTCACTGCAGTCTCCACCTCCTTGGTTCAAGCAATTCTCGTGCCTCAGCCTCCTGAGTAGCGGGGATTACAGGTGTGTGCCACCATGCCCAGCTAATTTTTGTATTTTTAGTAGAGATGGGATTTCACCATGTTGGCCAGGCTGGTCTTGAACTCCTGGCCTCAATTGATCCTCCCGCCTCGGCCTCCCAAAGTACTGGACTTAACAGGCATGAACCACTGCACCCAGCCTCAGTTAAGAGAGATTTATGTTCAGCATCTCATATGGACTACACCATGATTTAATATACTGCAAATCTTAGGATTTCAGTTAATCCATAATGCCAGGAGTTAAAGTATTTCATGGGAACATGTTTCCTCTTCTATGAAATCACCTGTCTGCAGTGATAGGTAATGTATAGGAGAATCTGTTTCATTAAGTAAATATTAAGTACTTTTTGATACCAGACAACATGCTTGGAATTTGTATAATAAAACTGGCTTTAGACGTAGTTTAGATATAATGTGTCTTCCTATACTTGAGAGTCCTAAGCCCACTTGGTTGGCGTCTGGGATGTATTGCTTTTGAAAAGCCTCCACTTTTTACTGTAGAGATAAAAGATCAAAAAGGGGACAGAATTAGCTGTATTAAGTGCTTTATTGTCATAACTGCAGTTAATATAATAATACTATGAGGTAATAAGAGTAATGTTAAAAATAACTTTTTTTTGAATGCTTACTATGTACCAGGCACAGTTCTATGTGCTTCACATTGATTAACTCATCTAATCCTTATGACAATCCCATGAGGGTGGATAACATATTATCCTCATTTTAGAGGGGAAGAAACAGACACAGATGACTCAGGCAGTCTGACACTAGAGTTGCCTCTAGTAGGTGTAATTATGTCACATTTTATAGATGAGGAAACTGATGAAACCCAGGTTACATAACTGGTAAATTACAGAGCCAGTATTTACCAATCTGATTCCAAAGCCCAGACTATCTGCATGATATCATATTGACTCCATTTGCTTATTAAGAGTTGAGGTTGACTGGAATATACAGTAGCCAGGAGCAGTACTGCTTTTAGTGAATGTATAATTGAAGAGAAAGTGATTAGAAGGTTCTTCAAAAGCTGATGCAGTTCATCTCTGAGCAGAGTTGAATAGTGAATATTTTCAGTGGATGTTGCCCACTGATTCAGAGGAGTCACCCGTGTGGTTAGGTCTAATAGTGAGTGAGGTACTATCAAGGCAAAAATTGAAGATAGAGTTCCAGTTACCTATTGCTGTGTAACAAACTTAATTAAAATTAAGTAATTTTAATTACTTAAAATCAACTATTTCCTGTATCTCATGATTTTGTGAATCAGAAAATTCAGGAAGGGCTTGTCTGGGCAATTCTGCTCCCTGTGCAATGACTCAGGTCACCTAATGGTATTCAGCAGGTGGTTAGACAAGTCTGGAAGGAGTGTCCAAGATGACCTTACTTACATACCTGACACTTTGGTGGGGGGACTAAAAGGATGGGCTCAGCAGGGCTCCTCTTTCTCTCCATGAAGTCCAAGGACTCTCCATGTGTTCTCTTCATCAAGGTAGTCAGACTTATTACAAGGATAACTAAGGCCTCTGAAAGGCTGGGCAGAAGATGCTAGTCAACTTAACGGCCAGGCCTAGAACTATCATATAGTCACCACTGTACTCTTGGTCAAAGAACTTAATGGTAAGATGACAGCAAGAATGAGGGGGGAAAAAAGAACTCAATGGTCAGCCCAAATCTAAGGAGAGAAGAAATACCCTGCAACTTTATGGAAGGCATGTCCAGGACTTGGGGCTATTTTTAATGTGTTAATGTTTTTTTATTTTATTTTATTTTTTATTTATTTTATTTTTTGTCTTGACTGTTTGGTGTTTATTCGTCAGTTGTTTGTGCTGTAGAAACCATTTATTATGTCTACCATGGGTCACTAAAGGAGCTAGAAGGAGAATGAGACAAATACCTGGAGCATATTTCATTCCCTGCCCTCTCAAGTTTCATTTATCTTACAGCAAAATTTTCATTTTGTACTGTGTTCCAAGTTGCGAACATTTGCCTGTTGTTGCTCTGAAGCCACTATAACTACATGCGGACCCAGAAATACTCTAGAGGGAGTAAAAAGCTAATTTTTTTTTTTTTTTTTTTTTAAGGACAGAGTTTCACTCTGTCACCCAGGCTGGAGTGCAGTGGTGCAATCACAGCTCACTGCAGCCTCAACCTCCTGGACTCAAGTAATCCTCCCACCTCAGGAGGGACTCCAGTAGCAGGGACTCCAGACGTGTGCCACTATACCTGGCTAATTTTTGTATACTTTTAGAGACAGGATCTCACCATGTTGCCTGGGCTGGTCTTGAACTCCTGGACTCAAGAGATCCACCTTCCTCGACCTCCCAAAGTGCTGGGATTACAGGCATGAGCCAATGTGCCTGGCCCCAAAAGCTTACTATTAAATAATTTGATTTATTAGAGATGTCAGTTGTATTTTAAGTGTACAAATAGGTAAATACTCTTGCGGTATGGGAACATTACATGGCTACTGAATCTCTTTCAACAGGAGTTTCTATTTGGTGGCTACATGGATCATATTCTTGAGATAGTGAAAAGTTTTACCTACTTAATCCCATCTCTACCTCTGTCATACTTCCTCCAGTATGATTTTGTGCTAGAAGATAAATCAGTTCCTTTCATTCTTGTTACCTTTCACACAGGAAAATGCATTGCCCAATTTTATATGTTGTTAATCTTTTAAAATTGGCAGTTGTTACCAGCCTCTCTCGTTTAACAGATCATTGAAGTCTTTTGATATTTGGTTAGATGTGTCAGATTTAGGATGCCTGATTTAAACTCGTGCTGACTTACTAAACTGTTCTGCTCTGAGAAGAAATATGGACAGAGAATGAATTTCACTGTCCATATTGATGAACCCCAAATCAATACACTTCTTAAGAAAGGTTTGAGATTATCCAATCCATGTACAGTGAATTCTGGGAGCATTGGCTGTATGGGCTTCCTACTGATCATCTGCAGTTATCACAGTAAAGAGATCTCTGTTCCTAGGTCAGGCCTCAGCAATTGCAAATACAGGAAATAAAGGGGTACTCAATGCTGAAGACTTAATTTAGGGTACCTACAAAATCCTGGGAAGGGAAAAAGAAGACCTTGGCATTTGTAGTTGAATAACCAGAGATGGAATGTTTGAGGCTTTTAGGCATAAATGTTAATTAGATTTTATCATATAAAGATTAGGGCAAATTAATTTATTTTTTTCTAGTTCATTCTTAACATGTTAAGGGGCAAATTTTAATGAATAAAAATTTAAAGGCCTTAAAACTTTCTTTTGGATTCACATTTCCACTCTGGTATAATCCACTCTGGTGTAGTCTGCCTTTTATGACAGAGAAAGCCTTTGAAAATATTGTCCCAGAGAATGAAAAATCTTATGATCATCTATGGAAATGTCTCTCATTCTTTATTATAGCCCTTTGGGCCCTCCTGTAGATTCTCTGTGAATCTAAGTTTGAAATCATTTGGTGTTTGCATGAAAAATAATTCTTACTATTCATTTAAATAATTCTTAAATGTGGTCTTAAATTGCAAGAGAGAACAAAGCTAGAAAAAAGGGAACCTTGTAGATTGACCAAATATTTATTCTTTATTTTCAGCATCACAAATCTAAACCATTTCAAGCTAATACAACAACCTGAGTGAGTAGAAATTCCTTAAGGTTTAGATTTCTGCTTTTAGTCACATCTTGAAGCGGATGTTTATGACTTATTTGAAGATGATCCACTGAGTTTCCTATAAAGTAATAGAATCCTAGCTATAGTGGTTCTTTAAGAACCACTGAAAAAACAGAATTGCAGTGCAGGGAACAAAGCTTAAAATGTGTTTCCTCTGGAAGCCAAGATGCTAAAAAAGGGGTCACTAAAGTGTGACTGAAGTCCACCTCTAGAATGGCTATCAGATAGCAGAAGTATTTAGAATGTATATGGCATTTCTAATATTTTTACAAAAATAATTTTAAATCATGTAACTTGAATCTTTTTTTTTAAGTCTGTTTTCTTTTTGGAAAACTGGCACCAAAAAAATAACACTAATATAATTCAATTGTATATGCATGTGCATTGAACCCAGAGTGGGTATACTAAAGATAGTTCATGCAAATAACTTATGGGAAGTTTGGCTATTTTTTCATAAATATATGTTTATAAATATATTTAGTCATCCACTGTGACCTTGGTAGCACAGAAGCATTTTGTTAGCTGTATCATTAATTCTAAAAATCAAATTCTTGGCATAGTAGGCTATGAGAGCTTTTTGTTACTTTGTATTTTGGCTAAGAAAATTATTTCTTGCACTTTCTATTTATAAAGATGTTATAATACAATGCACCCACTTAGTGTAGCTTTTCTTTAGAGAAAAAAGATGTAGGTGTAAAAGTGAAATGTATGTTTTAAAACCTGGCAAAAGGAGGGACCTCAAAAAAATAAATTTCACTTGCCATCTACCTGAGTAGGGTTGGGGATTAATATAAAACTTAGGTTAAAAGTAGCTGTTGGGATAGGTATACTGTTGCTGTGAATCGCAATATTGCTGTGAGTTGCCAGCTATGTGTCTGTAAGTTTATGTGTGTATGTGAGAAAAAGGTATTTCATGAAGGCATAAAAGTCAGTGTAGAATATCCTACCTCCTACTAGAGACAGCATATTCAAGATTGCTGTGTAGTCCCTTGGGCAGGAAGCTGGATTCCTTAGCCACTGTCTACCCCCTTCTTCTCTATACTCACTTCAGCTCCTCTACCTCTGAGCACTTGGCTGAAGAAAGAGTATAGCTTTCTGTAGCAAGCAAAGGAAAGCCAGACCCAAAATATAGAGGCTGCAGTATCTGAAATTCTTATCATGTTCAGATAATATTTGATTTTGTTGCCCAAATCAAACAATGTCAGAACACTTGGGTTTAGTGCTTTTTTTTTTTTCTCTCTCCCACAAACTTCTAGTTTAGTGCTTTTATCCACTGGCTTCTGTTTGGCAGGAGTAGCCAGTGGAGGTCAAGTCTGTTTTTAAAGACTAAAACACCTAATTCCTTTTAATGATATGTAACATGGCCGGGCGCGGTGGCTCAAGCCTGTAATCCCAGCACTTTGGGAGGCCGAGACGGGCGGATCACGAGGCCAGGAGATCGAGAGACGATCCCGGCTAACACGGTGAAACCCCGTCTCTACTAAAAAAAAATACAAAAAAACTAGCCGGGCGAGGTGGCGGGCGCCTGTAGTCCCAGCTACTCGGGAGGCTGAGGCAGGAGAACGGCGTAAACCTGGGAGGCGGAGCTTGCAGTGAGCTGAGATCTGGCCACTGCACTCCAGCCTGGGTGACAGAGCAAGACTCCGTCTCAAAAAAAAAAAAAAAAAAAAAATGATATGTAACATTTGTTTGAATCCCCAACTTTTTTTTTTTCTTTTTTTTTTTTTTTTTTTTTTTTTGTAGAGATGGAGTCTCCCTGTGTTACCCAGTCTTGTCTTAAACATCTGGGCTTGGCTGGGTGCAATGGCTCATACCTGTAATCCCAGCACTTTGGGAGGCCGAGGCAGACGGATCACCTGATGTCAGGAGTTTGAGACCAACCTGGCCACCATTGTGAAACCCTGTCTCTACTAAAAATACAAAAAATTAGCTGGGTATGGTGGCGGCACCTGTAATCCCAGCTACTAGGGAAACTGAGGCAGGAGAATCGCTTGAACTCAGAAGGTGGAGGTTGTAAGTGAGCCAAGATCGCACCATTGCACTCCAGCCTGAGCAACAAGAGCAAGACTCCGTCTCAAAAAAAAAGAAAGTCTGGGCTCAAGGAATCCTACCACCTCAGCCTCCCAAAGTGCTGGGATTACAGGCGCCAGTCACCACTCCTGGCCCATGATGGATTTTCAGATGACCTCTTTTGCTTTTAGTCTCTCCAAAGAGAGAGATTCTTGTTTTTAATGTCAATATTAAAAACAAGAATCACCTGAATGTTGTAGGTGTCAGAAATTGTTTCAGTAGTAATATGCCACTAGGCAGACCACCTAATCTTTAAATCCAGTTGTAGCACTCAATTTACTTTCTGTTTGCGGCACTAGTGCACTGAGCCAAGTCAACTTGCCCACCTTTCTAATATTTCTTACAGCTAAGGAGGAACTGTTGGTCCTTTGATATCCTAGAATGCTTTCTACCTTGTGGAAATGCTTTTCACCTTAATACACGGATTATATTGTCTAAATGTCTAAACAGGGATTCTCTGGTTAGAACTGAAATGAGAGAGTGATCCATTTTCAGATTTTTAGAGGTTGGCTCCCATATTTTAGGTACTAGCTGATAAGTATTTAGTTTCCTGGTGACTTTGGATAGGGCAAGTGGAGATACAGAGAATGTGAAATTCCAGATAATAAGACCAGCATTACTCACAAATGACAACTGATGCAGTAATTTCTGCCCAAATGCAGTAAGAATCTTGTAGGGAGATAAAGTGGTAAAATTACATGAATCTTTTTACCATGACTATTTTTTTTTTTTCCTAACTGTAGCATAGTTCTCTGCCTATAAAGCCATGCGAATATCCTAGACCCAGGAATTAATTCCTGCTTAGGAAAATTTTTTCTTCTGACTTATCTTTTGTTTGTGCCCAGAGTTTTGTCCTAGGCCTGTCCCCTGATGTTTTGCTATAACACATACTTAAGGTGCAGTCTTCTTTCCTAAATCAATACTTTACTATTGGTGTTGCTGCCAGTTATTTATTTAGAAAGAAAGTGAAAAAATGCCTAGGTAGTTTGATTGCAGCATGCTAAACCCATAAATCTGGACAGAAGCCATGAAGTCTTACCTTTTCTCTGTCTGGCTTGGATGAACAACGGCCTTATGCTTTCTATTACAGGACTAGTTGACCCAGTTCTTCATATTGGTTGCACATTAGAATTGTATAGGACCCCCTCTAGACATTTACATTTTATTGGTCTGTTGTGCTACCTGGGCTTTAGATGATTCTAATATGCAGCCAAGGTTGAGAATCGCTCCGTATGAAATCCCTAATGGTCTTTAGCAGGATAACATCAATGCAGTTCTCTTTGACCTGAAAATATCTTTATTGATATTCCATGCAAGGCTCTCAATTCAAAGTGTACAGTGGGCCAAGGCTTAGGTAGTAAAATGGATCATCCATTTGTCCTCAGAGTAATTCTGGAGGGAGATACTGTCATCCGTCCAGTTTCCTCTCTATACCAAATACAAAGTACACATAAGTAAGCAAAACAAATTTTCAAAGATCCTTCTCTAGAATTCTTGTTCCTTTCCATATGTAATTTCAGTGGAGATTTCTCAACTAGCTGAAATGGAGAACTTGAATTTATTAAAAGATCCCAAACTGCTTACAGCAATTTCTATTTGTAAAATAAACAGGTAGCATTGTTAACGGGGAAAAGGAAGGATCCTGCTTGGGGTGATGGTAATATGTTTGATTATTTGTCTCTTAGCCTGTCTTCTAAGTGGGATTTCAGTGTCAGTTCACTTCACTTTTCTTGGCTTGTTTTTTTGTGAATGAAATGAACTAGCTAAGGCTTAAGTATTTCTGAATAATATATGAAATATGAAATGAGTCATTTTAGGATCTTTGTTCTGGAATGTCAAAGACCTAACCAAGTACTTCCCAAATGAGGTTCCAGATTCATTCTTCTCATCCAGGGTAGTAAAGGTGTTTCAATGGGTTTGTTACTTGCCCATGGCAACCTCACACATGGTAATAGAGAGGGGAGAATTGTTTTATTACCCTAAAAAAGTGAGAACCACTGTTCAAACTAACTAGCTACCAAGAGACTTCTAACTCATGAAGAAAATTTGTATTTAAGAGCAAGTTCAAATGTAGTAGTCTCTCTTCTGAGAGTATTCTGGATACCACGGAAAGTTTCACTTATATATTGCCTACAAGTAATTGGTAATTTGAACTTCAGTAGGTAATATGTGCAAAGAGAAAAAGTAGGTCAAGGAGAAAGTTGGTTAGTGCAGAGGGCTGAATTAGCATCAGTCTGAAATTTCATTAAAGTAGCACTAAGGCCTGGGTGTTTGCTTAGCATGTAAGTGCTGCAGTGTCAGAGAAAATGCCTCTTATGCCTTAGAAAATTTGCTGAAGGCTCCCTGTTACTGGTGGAATAGAAAAGCAGTAGCCTTTGAGACTCCAAAGAGAGTAGCCCCCTTAGGGTTTTCATACTGAAGAACCTTGTGGAGTACTGTGAAACATTGTTGAACTTTATGCAAATTATACTGCACTGGATTTTAAGATTTTATGGGGGAGAGAGTAGAGGAGAATGGGGAAGTAATGACAAAAGATAAATACGTAAACTTGTACTATATTTTAAGCAAGGAATGAAACAAATTCCCTCGCAGGAATTCCCTCTCAGCACTGTGAAGTTTGGTCAAGTTCGGCCTAATGGGTTGGCTTGCTGATTCCTCTTAAACCTCTAGGAAATCCTTTCTAAAACGGCAAAACAAACGTTAGTTTGAGTACTGTTTCACCACCCTGCTCCATCCCCCTACTCTCAACAAAAGAAAAGCATTCCCAAACTATAGGCAAAAGAAATGTGTTCTATCTCAGTCCATTAATTTTTCATCTGCTATGATCTGTGTTCACAGTTTTAGCACATTGCATTATTTTGTGATCTGATAGCAGAACATCAGGAACTAATGGCTTCCTTCCCTTTAAGAAACCTTAAAGTTAGAACTTTTTTTTTTTTTTTGAGACAGGGTCTTGATCTGTCACCCAGGGTGGAGTGCAGTGGCACACTTATAACTCACTGCAGCCTCCACCTACCAGACTCTATCCTCCTGCCTCAGCCTCCCATGTAGCTGGAATACAGGCATGTGCCACCACACCCAGCTAAATTTTCTATTTTCTTTTAGAGACAGAGTCTCACTATGTTGCCCAGGCTGGTCTCAAACTCCTGGGCTCAAGTGATCCTCCCACCTAGGACTCCCAGAGTTATAAGTGTGAGCCACTGTGCTTGGCCTAGAACTCTATTTTTGGCATTTCTTTCTAAATGAGTACATTGGAAGAACATTAGGTTTCCAGGCTCCTCATAATTTCTGAAGGGGACCCGCTCTGCTCTGCCTCTGAAAGAAGAAAAGGCTGAGGGTTCAAATATAGAAAAGTCAATGTAGCAGAAATTTGATTTCCTTCAGATGGACATAGTCTGAAAGAAATCTATCCAACTGTTCTCTATGGTGCTTACATGATGGGTGACAGCTGTCCCCATCTACCTGTCCCTGGCACTGTGCCTTCCCACTGGTCACTGTGAAAAGCAAATCACACTGGACTCAGAGGCCAGAATCCAGGACAAAATCCCCCTTTTCATCTTGAGCCCATCACGTCTTTGTATAGCTGTTAATGTAGCATTTACTTCTTTATGGGAAACTCTTGGGTTTTTAACCCAAGAAGAAATTGTAAAGCATTTAAACTAGTCAGAAAATAAGATTCTGATGGTAGCGATCAAATAAAGAGATGATAGGAAAATTTCACTTCCTCTCAGTTGATATTGATTGATAGCAAGGATCAACTACGCCCACCTCTTCCTAAGTTTTTAAAGGCTACCATAATATTTGTAAGCAACAAATTTATCTAACATTTTTTACAACTTGCTAATCAAGGAGGATTCATATTAAAACAGACAATCAGTTTCTAAAATGTTATCCCTGAAAGGGAATGGAATAGAGTATTTTTAGCTATAAGAACCTACCAGTCTGTTTTTTCCCTTTGAAAAAACTAATGTTTGAAATTTGTGTCTTTCATCTGAAGCAGTTACTCCATTAATAGTAAAGATGCCTCGGAAAAGTCAGTGAACCAGGATAGTGCTCTTGCACCACTGAGGGTGCTAGACTGGCTTTGTGCATCTTATTTCCTAAGAATATCAGTTTTTATTATGACCTTAATTATAAATACCTATATATAGGAGTAGGATTTTCTCTCACCCAACCCTACTTTAATCATTATCACTTAAGTGTAAACCACCACCTCCCCCTCTTTTCCTTTACTGAAAAAAAATGCACTTTAATTCCTAAGGAGAGTGGCTGTTCCTGGCCCTGAAGCCAGATTACTTCAGGAGGAGAGTTAAGGAGGGAGAACTCTTGCCAGACCCTGTGAAATTAACCAAATTTCTTAATGTAAACACACAAGTAATAGCATCCACTTTTAAGTGGCCCCCACTCCATGCCAAAGGGGAAAAGAACCACCAAATCAAAAAAGATTTCTAAGTACCTGTCCTGATTTTGGAAGTTTCACTGAGGAAAAACTATCTAAGATCATTTTCACAGCTAGCAATTTGTCAGAAACTTTGGTGGTGTTTTGTGGGAGGCTGAGATTTTTTAAATTAAAAATCAAGTGAAAACACAAAGATCTAAAATATGGTCCTGATTTGTGTCATTTCTAAGTATCAGATTTGTTCTCCCTGCATTTGACAGATGTTCTCAGTCTCTCCTCCTGTAAGATTCTGTCCTTCCCCTGATGACGAGCCAATAGTTCTTGGTGGGGTTGCATGTCTCCTAGAGCCCCAGGACCCCTGTCGTGTCGGGGAAGGGGGGAGGGCAGGAGGGTGGGCAGAGACTCGGGTTGGGGGAGGGAGATTCAAAGAAAGAGTGAAAATATGGGTTTATATAAACATATTTAAAACAGTTTAGCAAAAGCTTTCTCGTTGAACAGCTTTAAGAACAATGTGAATGAAATCTTAGCAACTTGGTTAGTAATCTGAAAAGTCTATTAATGTATACTTGAAATTCTGTTTGTATAAAAATGCATTTTCCTCTTTATTTTAACACTGTGTAAAAGAACATTATGCATGTGAGTGGTTTGAGAATTAAATGGTTTAATACTCAGGTTTGAATCTGTCTTTTCCATATATAGAAACAATTTGTTTAAATTTGTTTTTATTGATATTTTTTAGTGTCATGGAAATCCTGAGAATTCACTCTCCCATTCCTTTCTGGCTGTCTACCATCTTTCATCGCTGTCTCCCTCATTTTCTTGATCCAGATGTGGTTACTGGGCAAAGAACAACTTGAAGGCATCATTTTACCAAATGCCCCAATAGCGTGTTTCCCCTTTCCTTGTCTTCATTTAAGATGCAGAGTCCATTTATAATGTAAGATGGGAGTAGTTGTATTTATTTTTACTTCTATTCACAAACCAAAATAGGAAGAGGTACAAAGAATAAGAACAGTTTAGCTCACACAAGGGTTGGCTACTCTGCCCATGAAGATAATAGTGTTCAGAGGAACTTCTCTTATAAAAACCAGGAAAGGCCTGTTGGCCTTGAAGGTCACCCTGTTGGGGTTTAGCGAACGGCCAGCAATCCCAATGGCGGTACTTGCAGCTGCTTCACTGCCTTCTTCATTTACCTGCAGGTCACATGGGAAATAAAACTACATTATTTACTCTGCCGTTCATTATTGGCAGGTAAATCATCCACAGACACAGCATTTCCTCAAATGCTTTTGTTTTCCAGTAAAAAGTACATTTGGGTCAGGTTGGATTCCCTCCAGAATTCTACTTCTACTCATTCTTTTATGCAGATAATGTAAGGTACTTGTGTTTGTCCAAGCCTTGTGCTAGGTAGTAAGTGTAAGAGTTCCATTAAGGTAACCCAGAAATCTGAATGTACACAAGTTATCACATTTCTGGCTGGTACCATTGTAAATGGTTTTACAGCAGATTTTTTTGTACCAGCTGCTGAAAGATTTTTGGCTCAAGATCTGAACTCCATAGTTGAAACTGTTTCACTCTTGGAGCATCAAGATCCAAGATACAGCTACTCCAAAGAGCCACTCAGGACCTCGGGCCTGTGAAAAGAGGTGGGTTGTCTGGCTGGACGAGATGCCATTTTTTTGGAGTAACAGACTGAAACAGTGGTATTTGAATATGGTTGATAAGCAGGTCTAGAGGGAAACACCTTCAGAAAATTTTGCCTCAGGACCCAGAATATCACTAGAACTCTGTTTCTGCTCTTATGAAAGCACATGATTAACCAGCTGCCTGGGTTTTCTGGAGCTAGTTAATGATGTCTTCTCCTTCCCTCTCACTCTTCCTTCCGCTTCCTTTGTTCCTCCCTCCCTTACCCTCTCTCTCCCAATAGTGTCTATTTCATGCTCATTCCAGGACTAAGTTTATTAGCAGACTCTAGAGTGTTTGCATGACCAGGATCCTTTTATTCAAATCAGGTCTGGTTTTTAATGGCTTCTCAGATCTACAATTAGTTGGGTTTATTAAGGGTTCCCAGGGTTTTCAAAGAAAATGGCTTTGTTGTGAGAACCACAGAAAAATCTACATCATTGTGTACTGGGCTCAGGTGGATAAAATGAATCCAGACCTCTGCTTCTTCCTAATAGTAACTCAAGCCCCTCGAGGTCTGAGTTGACACTTCTAATTGGAGTCCTTACAAGGGGATATTCAATGAGAGTTAAAACCCTGAGGACTCAATTTCCCTTGCAGTCTTCCTTTCTTTCTTCCAAAAATCCATATGAAAGAGGGTGTGAGCAGTGTCATCTTAACTTCCAAAACCATTAATGCAGCACTGGTAAAATCCCTTGTTCTGATCTCAATACCTCTACTCTTGCTATTGTCTTAAAGGTCGTTGACATTCATTGTCTTATAGATTATAGGCCCACAATGAGGATTTTTGCACATAGCCTTTCTGTCCACCCCAACTCCTGCTATCATTTGAGACAATTAAATTATCGCAGTAGGCTGGGCACGGTGGCCCACGCCTGTAATCCCAGCACTTTGGGAGGCCGAGTCAGGTGGATCACTTGAGGTCAGGAGTTTGAGACCATTGAACCCAGGAGGCGGAGATTGCAGTGAACTGAGATCATGCCACTGCACTCCAGCCTGGGCGACAGAGCAAAACTCCATCTCAATGAAAAAAAAGAAAAAAAAATCTCGGTAGGAGACCCATTCAACACCGTAGCCTCCCATTTCTTTCATCTCGTCACACCTAATGAGCATTACCACGTAAGCAAACCTGTCCATGGCTACACCCTGGACTTGCCATCTCAGAACTGCTCTACCTTTGAAATTATAATAGCATCCTTTTCTCAGACTATAACCTTGTGTTCTTTCAAGTTACCACATTTCCTCACTCCCGTTGAAATTCCACTTTCCTCTGAACCAGGCATTTCCTACTGAGCTTGATCCCTGGCTCTATATTTACTAGCACCATCCTCCGAAACCTTTCTCTTTGACTACAACCTTCATTCTTTTCGATTTCTTCAATTCTAGAAACTTCTCTACCATCGTCCCATCTCCTTTCCCTCACAGCCTGGCTCCCGCAAAGAATAGTCTATACCAGTGGTTCCCAAATCTCATTGTGCATAAGAATCCCCTGAGGAGTTTAGTACATACACGGATTCTCAGAGCCCATCCCAGAATCTCCAAAGATAAAGCTCCCCAGATGACTGCTGCTGTTGGTCCATAGTTTAGTGTTTGCTTGAGAACAACTAGAACCAGAAGTTCCACAGGCTGTACACAGCTGTTACTCTAACACAGGGTTCCATGCACACCTCAGCTGGGGGAACACTAGGTTAAGTGATGTTCAACCGTTTTCTTTACTGTGGGACGTCTCAGACCTCAGCCTGCCAGTGTGTACTGTTCATCTGTCACGAGAGGATATACATTTATTTGACCACCTTTTCATTGCCTCCAGTGTAGTCTACTGCTCTAGTTGTCTGGAGCACACTTTAAGACACTGATGCACACTCACCAGCTTCTCTTTCTTACCTTCCATTTGCTCTTCATCCATTACAATTAGGCATGTGATCACACTATTCTGTCGTCAGGGAAAGGTAAACTATGGGCAGTCTCCAAACTTTTTATTTTTTTTAAGACTTTTTGGTAGAGACAAAGTCTCACTATGTTGCCCAGACTGGTTGCGAATTCCTGGGCTCAAGTGATCCTTCCATCTCACCCTCCCAAGGTACTGGGGTTACAGGTGTGAACCACCATGCCCAGCCCTGGAGTCTTCTTACTAGATGCTATCCATTTTCTTAAAACTTCTCCTTGGGTTGGCTGGGTGCAGTGGTTCATGCTTGTAATCCCAGCACTTTGGGGGTGCCAAGGAGGTGGATCACCTGAGGTCGGGAGTTCAAGACCTGCCTGACCAACATGGAGAAACCCTGTCTATACTAAAAATACAAAAATTAGCCAGGCATGGTGGTGCATGCCTGTCATCCCAGCTACTCAGGAGGCTGAGGCAGGAGAATCGCTTGAACCGGGAGGCAGAAGTTGCAGTGAGCTCTCGCGCCATTGCACTCTAGCCTGGGCAAAGAGCGAACGAAGCTCCGTCTCAAAAAAAAAACCTTCTCCCTGGGTTTCTGCGACCCCCATCCTGTAAATTCCTTCTTGATGAGCTTTGCTGGCTTCTTTTCCTATATCACCCTCCTAAATATTTGTGTTCCCGCTTGACCTGCTGCAGAAGAGGTAGTGGGAGGGAAGGCAGAACAATCACACCATGAGGGTTTCGGGGAGGGCTGTATTATAGCAGGCCTTGTGGAGGCCTTTTGCAGGCCTTAACGCTGGAAACAGGCCTTTTCCACATGTGTGTTCTGTTGTTCATGCATCTCCTGTCTGTACCCTAAGAGCTCGTGGAGCAAGAACTCCAGAGTTAGAAATCACATGAAATACTGGATAATAAAGTGGCAGAAAAGTAGCATAGGAAGAGAGAGTCGGGAGGTGTACTCACCTCAAGAAATGCCTTATGGAATGCATCGGAGACATAGAGGTCATCCCGGCCTTCTGCAACAATACCTGGAAGGAAGGCCGGAGAAGGCTTTGTGAGATGGGAGAAAGTTGGCTTCAACTCACAGATGGGAATTCAGTTTGAATTAAGAGATCCTTTGGGGCTTTTTGAAACATAAGAAGAAATCCTAAATATTCACCTAATCATACTCTCACAATGAATATGTGTTAAAAATAATAAAGTACTTTGGGGGCCAGGTGCAGTGGCTCACACCTGTCATCCCAGCACTTTGGGAGGCCAAGGCGTACAGATCACCTGCAGTCAGGAGTTTGAGACACTCTGACTAATATGATGAAACCCTGTCTCTACCATGAAAATACAAAAATTAGCCAGGTGTGGTGGCGAATGCCTGTAATCCCAGCTACTTGGGAGACTGAGGCAGGAGAATCGTTTGAATTTGGGAGGCGGAGGTTGCAATGTGCCAAGATCGCGCCACTGCACTCCAGCCTGGACAACAAGAGCAAAACTCCATCTCAAAAAACAAGAATAATAATAATAATAAACTACTTTGGGCTTGTTCAGCGTGGCTCCTGATAATTCATTCTCAGTCTTCAGCTCTTTGTGGGAGAGAGAAAGGGCAAGACTCTGTTCTTACAGAAAAAAACTCACTCCATCCAGAAGGAACATCTTTCTTTCCAGTCTGGCAACATTTTTAGTTTTCTAAACTAGCTTAGAGAGAGCCCAATAGCGCAGTGACTCACAGCTGTAATCCTAGCACTTTGGGAGGCCGAGGCGGGTAGATCACCTGAGGTTAGGAGTTCAAGACCAGCCTGGCCAACATGGTGAAACCCTGTCTCTACTAAAAATACAAAAATTAGCCTGGCATGGTGGCAGGCGCCTGTAATCCCAGCTCCTTGGGAGGCTGAGGCAGGAGAATCACTTGAACCCAGGAGGCGGAGGTTGCAGTGAGCTGAGATTACACCACTGCACTCCAGCCTGGGGGACAAGAGTGAGGCTTCATCTCAAAAAAAAAAAAAAAGATAAATCTAATTACTTAACATCAGAAGCTTATTATATTACATTATTTATTTAGCGATAGGGCCTCACTCTGTTGCTCAGGCTGGAAAGCAGTGGTGTGATCACAGTACACTACAGCGTTGACCTCCCAGGCTCAGGCAATCCTCCCAGCTCCACCTCCCAAGAAGCTAGGACTACAGGTGTGCACCACCGTGCCTGGATAATTTTTTTTACTTTTTGTAGAGACCATCCTCACTATGTTGTCCAGGCTGGTCTCAAACTCGTGGGCTTAGACGATCCTCCCACCTCGGCCTCCCAAAGTGCTGGGATTACAGGTGTGAGCCACTGTGGCCAGCCAACTTCTTTAAAAGATACTTTAATGCGCCGGGCGCCATGGCTAATGCCTGTAATCCCACCACTTTGGGAAGCCGAGGCAGGTAGATCACAAGGTCAAGAGTTCAAGACCATCCTGGCCAACATGGTAAAAGCCCGTCTCTACTAAGAACACAGAAATTAGCCAGGCGTGGTGGCACACGCCTGTAATCCCAGCTACTCAGAAGGCTGAGGCATGAGAATTGCTTGAACCCGGGAGGCAGAGGTTGTAGTGAGCCGAGATCACACTGCTGCACTCCAGCCTGGACAACAGAGTGAGACTCTGTCTCAAATAATAATAATAATAATAATAAACGTCAGTGAGGCCTGTGTAATGGGAACCAAATTTTCCCAGCTCTTAATATCTGTGTCTTTGCTCTGAATTCCAATGCCCTTTCAAATTCCTCTCCACCTGGTCCTGTCTCCTGTACCTGATACAGACTCACAGGGCACCAGTGATGGCTGGGCCCATGGAGATCCAAGAACAAACTTCCCTTTTACAGAAGAGGAAACGGAGGCCTCAAAAGGAAAAGAGATGTCCACAAGTGAGCAGTAGAAACTAGGATCAGAATCCAGGAGTCCTGACTTGTTGCTCCTTTCTATTCTTTCTCCAACTCTTCCACTTTCGGTCAGACTACCTTGTGGGTAGAGCAGGGAGGAAACTCCTTCCTAGACAAACCTGGGAGTTTGGACTTTTCAGGGCTGAACAGATCGACAAGGCCCATGTCTTGCAGCTGCTCCTTCAAACTGAAGCCGTCCTCAATGCGGAAGCGGGGCATGTGAACCACCAGCATCATCTCCTCCAACTCATCCAGCCACTCCTGCAGCACCTCTGGGGTGAGTTCCTGCTCCACCTTGGTCAGGCTCTTCTCAGGCTTGGGCAGGATGAGCACCATGGTGATGTCATCACCCTTGAAGGGCAACTCAAGCACCTGGGTGCCTTCAGCCACGCGCCGATAATGGAACTTGCCTTCCTGGTACATCATAGACGCTGAACACGACTCTCCATCAGCCTTGTAGAACGGTTCCATCCTTGTGTTCTCAGGGCTAAACTTTGACTTCCACAGGCCCTGGAAGAGAATCACAAAGTGAGAACAAAAACCTTCATAGGAGGATATTTATTGACACAAGATATATTCATATTATAGTGTTACATTAATATATATTATAAGTGTTACATTAATATATAAGGAATATGCACAAAAAGGTTAATGACTGTGTCAGAATGATGGAATTATGAGTAGGTTTTTCTCTGTGTACTTTTCTGTATTTCCCCAGATTTTCAGCAGTGAGTATTTGCTTTTATAATCAGAAAAATAAAACCAAAACCAAGAACAATCTACAGTCCTCTCTGCAAGTCTCTTCTTGAGTTTAAATCTAATTGCCTTGTGCTGTCTGCCTTCCGCCAACCTCTTTTCTTTTCTTTTTTTTTTTTTTTTTTTGAGATGGAGTTTCGCTCTAGTCACCCAGGCTGGAGTGCAATGGCACAATCTCGGCTCACTGCAACCTCCGCCTCAGGGTTCAAGCAATTCTCCTGCCTCAGCCTCCCAAGCTGCTGGGATTACAGGCACCTGCCACCACACCCGGCTAACTTTTTGTATCTTTAGTAGAAATAGGATTTCGCCATGTTGGTCAGGATGGTCTCGAACTCCTGACCTCAGGTGATCCACCCTCCTTGGCACCCCCAAAGTGCTGGGATTACAGGCCTGAACCACTGCGCCTGGCCCCACCAACCTCTTTTCTAAGGGCCAACCTCCAAAGTCCTGGGCTCTGCCAGACACAGACACACATAACAGAGGATGAGCCCTGACTGACTTCCTCTTCAAACTGGGAGGGACCCTGAGATAGAAGACACACTTTTGAACATTACCATTCTTTATCACTTTCTAGCTCTGTAATTTGGGGACAAGCCATTTAACTCTTCTTCTTTTTTGGGTCGGGGGACAGGGTCTCAATCTGTGCCCCATGTTGGAGTGATGCAATGGCAAGCTCATGGCTCACTGCAGCCTCAGCCTCCCAGGCTCAAGCTATCCTTCCACCTCAGCCTCCCAGGTGGCTAGGACTACAGGTGTGTGTCACCATGCCCAGCTAACTTTTTTAGTTTTTGTAAAGATGGGATCTCCCTGTGCTGCCCACGCTGATCTTGAGCTTCTGTGCTTGAGTGATCCTCCTGCCTCAGTTTCCCAAAGTGCTGGGATCACAAGTGTGAGTCATCATGCCTGGCCCATTTAACTCTTCTGAGTAGTGGTTTCTTATCTGTAAAACTAAGAGCTGGTGATAGCTAATATTTATAGAATATGCTTACTGCATGCCAGGCACTTTTCTAAGCATTTTGGACGTATTAACTTATACCTTATTTACATGCAGTAGCTACCTCAGTATCCCTATGTGGTAGATGTATCATTATTATCACATTATAAGATGCAGAAATTGGAGCATAGAAAGATCTCGGGTAACTCACCCAAGTTCACATGGTCAGAAATGGAAGAGTCAGTATTTAAAATTAAGTAATCTGTCCGAGTGGCCCAGGTTTCATTTGTGATGTGAGAATCAAGAGGGCTAATAAATGTCAAATTGTTCTGCAAACTGTAAAGGGCAAATTCACGTGGTGGAAATACAGTCTGCTCTGTCCTTGGAGAGGGGAAAACCGTAAGAGACAGAGCGACTGACAGCAGCAGCGACTGGCTAGTCCCCTGGGCCCTGTGGGAGGGAAGAATGCACCAGGAGGCACATCCCAGGATGGGCAAAATATGCCACAATTCTACCCACCTTAAACTGGTGGTCTCCTGAGTGTCAGCGGTCTGCTTATTCCCACTCCCCTCTTCCTTTTCCTTCCCAAATGTAATCAAGTTGACACAGTCTTCAGAACATTACTCTGAGGAAAACAAGGCCTTCTGCATCGGTAAATAATAGCACCTCCCCTAAGTCTGAGGTGAGCCTGTCACCTAGAAGCTCAGAAGATTTAAGCTAAAACTGGATTTTACAGGAAAGAAAACATTTTTTAAAAAGATAAAATAGGCCAGGCATAGTGGTTCACGCCTGTAATCCCAGCACTTTGGGAGGCCGAGGCAGGCTGATCATCTGAGGTCAGAAGTTCGAGACTAGCCTGGCCAACATGGTGAAACCCCATCTCTACTAAAAATACAAAAATTAGCTGGGCATGGTGGTGTGCGCCTGTAATCCCAGCTACTTGGGAGGCTGAAGCAGGAGAATTGCTTGAACCTGGGAGGCGGAGGTTGCAGTGAGCCGATTGCACCATTGCACTCCAGCCTGGGCGACAAGAGCCAGACTCTATCTCAAAACAAAAAACAAAAGATAAAATATATAAAAATAAATTTTAAAAACTAAAATTTAGGCAAAGGGAACTTTGACTCATTGTAGAAGCTGCTCCAGGTGATGGGAAAAAAATTGCAGGGCTGAAGATTGTGAACACATTGACTCTGTCATTTCATTCCAGTTTTCAAAATGGAGTTAAGTGGACAGCAGAATCACATATATATAAGAGTTTGTCACTGTGCACACCTTGCAGTGGGACATGATGGGTTTGTTTGCATGCCCACTCTGCCATCAGCCTGGGGACACTACCACACCTCCCTGGACGGTAGCCCAGCAGCCATGGTTCAAACGGTTCTGGGCTCTCAGCAAATGTTTATGTCTGCCCAGACTATGCATGGACCATTTCTCAGAAAGGATCTACCTACACATGCCCAGTAGTGTTAAAGAGGGTGAGCTGGCCGCATGTGGTGGTTCATGCCTGTAATCCCAGCACTTTGGGAGGCTACGGCAGAAGGATTGCTTGAGCCCATGAGTTCAAAACCAGCCTGGGCTGTGGCATACAAAAAAATAAAAAACTTCACCTCCTATGATGGCATGCACCTGCCGGTAGGCCAAGGTGGGAGGATCGTTGGGATGGCTGGGATCACTGGAAGGTCAAGGCTGCAGTGAGCTGTGATTGTGCCCGTGCACTCCAGCCTGGGTGACAGAGTGGGGTTCCGTATTTAAACAATAAATAAAATAAAATAAAATAAAATAAAATAAAATAAAATAAAATAAATGGAGGCGACGAGGAAATAAGGCAGGGACAAGGAGGCAGAAGCAGGGCTTTGGAGAAGTTGGTTCAGCTCTCTGCCTTCTACTGTCGGAATCTGTTCATGTAGTCCTTAGGCTTTTTTTACCCATTTAGATTGACCTGCCCTGCTGACCTGTGTAGCTTCAGGCAGTCCATTTGCCCTCTCAGGGCTTCGGTCTCACCGTTTTAAAAAAAAAAAAAAAAAAAAAAAAAAAAGGCGGGAGCGGGGGCAGGCACGGTGGCTCAAGCCTGTAATCCCAGCACTTTGGGAGGCCGAGGCGGGCGGATCACAAGGTCAGAAGATCGAGACCATCCTGGCTGACACGGTGAAACACCCTCTCTACTAAAAATACAAAAAACTAGCCGGGCGAGGTGGCGGGCGCCTGTAGTCCCAGCTACTCGGGAGGCTGAGGCAGGAGAATGGCGGGAACCCGGGAGGCGGAGCTTGCACTGAGCCGAGATGCGTGTTTCAAAAAAAAAAAAAAAAAGGGGGGGGGGTGTAAGCTGAAGAGCAAGAGGAGGTCCCCGGGGTCTCCCCAGGGTCATTCTGAGTACCTTGAAGTAAATGGTGTTAACCAGCACCAGAACAGTGAGCTCGTTGATGGCTTCCGGGGGAATGACATCGGTGATTCGGCCTTCGGTCTTATTGGACACCCATTTGTTGATGGCCGCTCTGGATTGCTCTGCATTTTCCTGAGGAGAACAGGAAATAAACCTACTCACCTGTGCTATTCGATTGGCTTCCCCATTTTCCCAGGCCGCGTTTTATTTTTCTCACCATCCCTCTGCCCTTTCCCACAATTTGATTAAGAAGCCATCGCTCTAATCCAAATTGGGGAAACCTCACATATCTAATGTAGTTCCATGAATCTTTCCTGTAGTTAATAAATATTATCAGAAGAAAAAGAACAAAAAGAAATAGGAAGAAATCAAGGAAAAGAAGGAAGATGAAAACAGTCTGGGAAAAATAAGATAAAATATTATTTTCTCTGACTTTGGAAAACCTGAACTCACAAAAGTAGAGTTTCCAAGGCATGTTCCAGGGAAAGCAATGAATGATTGCAGGTTATATGGGGTTGGCAGGTTATATGGAGGAGAGAAATGGCCATGCAGTCAAATACATTTGAGGAATGCTGATTGAATAACGCCAACAGATTTCTTTGTTGCGGAGTTTCTCTGAAACTTCATAGGCCCGTGTTCTTCATGAATCTCCAAAAGGAGAATATGACATGCATCATGTACCAACTTTATTTGACCGTGATAACTGTTCAAATTAAGTAAGATATCTTGTAGGACTGGCACCTTCAAAACACCCTTTGGTATATATTTGAAGTTGGTGGATGGAATGAAGAATTGATTATTTATTCACGTTTTCCTGGGCAGTGACTACAATCTAAGCATGGATACCATTGATTTCTCAGGTTTCCAGTAAGAATAACTATTCCCGGGGTGCTGACTTGTAGCCAGCCCTCCGACAGTCTTCAGCAGCAAAGCAGTGTGAATTTGGGTGCTGTTTCTCCCCCTCCTCAATCTCTGAGTGGAGAGGAAGAACTCAGAGGTCAGGGGTAACATCTGCAACTCACCTTGAAGTCCAGGGGCTGGAGCTTGGCTCCGTATACCAACTCACTGATGTCCTGGTAGGTCTCGTTGAAGGTAAGGGATTTGTCTCCAAAAAGGCGATTGGCTGATACTAACTTGGAGGATTTGTTGGCTTTTCGATAGAGTCGGCAGTTCAGTTTGGCAAAGAAGAAGTGGATCTGATCAGATGTTTTCTCAGATATGGTGTCAAACTTAAATACCTACAGAAGTCAAAAAAAATGGTGTTGGGTTTGGTGGGCAGCCTGGCTAACATGGGTGTTGAACATAGACTGGTCAGTCTCTGACTAATAGCCACCTCAGTTGTGAACTCCTTCAAGCACAGTACCTGGGACAGCATAAATGCTCAACCCTTGTGTTCTGATGAATAAAGGGATAAAAGAAGAATGAAGGGTAGGAAGGATAAAGGGAAAAAGAGAGACTAGGTCACCACCTAAAGTCTCTAAAGGGCTCTAGATCAACACACAGATGTTTTCTTGCTGGAATGGGAAAAGTCCTCTTGGTGATTCTGGACAGAGAAGAGAATCAGGACAGTGTCCTTTCTTGTAGCAAACACTTTTGTGGCATCTCTTGGGGCCAGCTGCTCATGGAGGCTCTGGGATACTGGTGGTAGGGGTGAAAAAGGAAGAGTGAATCTATCAGCAAGGGATTAAACAGGCCCAGAATCCAAGAGTCTCAGGGTTGAAAACGACTTAGAAGTCATCCATGCTTTGAAGATGGAATCCCCCAGTGCCCACCTTCACCATCCCCAAGGCAAATGGGTGAGGCTGTTCCCCTCCTGCCCTTCCCGTGCTCTCTCCTCAGGCTACAAAAGGCCTTTTGGTTTTATCTGTTCTCTGCCTTTGGTTTTCCTGATTTTGTTCCAACAGGCACTTTTTTGGGGGGGGGGGGGGGTTATACTTTTGATCAAAAGCTTGGTGTTGAATTTCTCTTTTCTCCAGAGAGATTCAGTCTCACCCTGCTTTCGAACACATGGCGTTTGTGTAGAGGGGAGGACCCAAGGAATATGCGTGGTTTGGAAGCAGTGTTCTGCTCTTCTTGTAGGAAGGGTTACATTTAAGATCTTACTTGGGGACAGAGACATGAGGGATATGGAAGGGCTTTGAGACCAGTACCAATGTATACAAAAATGACTGAAGGGCCCAGAGAAGGCAGTACTAAGTGTCTTAAGGGTTTTTAAACCTACAGTTTCTTTCGGAGAGTGAAGACTTGGGTTAACTCATCCCAGAGCCCTGAGCAAAGGTGATGAAGTTCCATGGAAACTGACCACTAGAATAGAAGGAACCCTTCTAAGACCCACAGACTTTAGTGTCCAAGGTCCAAATAAGCACCATATACCATCTTGAAGGGACTCATGCCTCCCTATTGATGAACTCTGCTTCCAAAGTGTGATCCAACCTGAAGAAAGACTGTCAGGCAGCCAAGCCAAGGACAGATTAAAGATCTAGGGTTTCCATCCATGACTTATCATAGCCCCAGAGGCCAATAGTGATCAATCAATCCATGACGCTTCATCTTATCATGCCCTACTTCCCTCCCAGAAAAGGCAGTGGGGGAAAGGGGGTGGGAACTAAGTCACTGAGCTGAAATGATCCATACTTCCCAGAGCCAGAAAACACTCTCACGTCCTTGAGGCTTCTCTTGGCTTTCCTGGGCCCCTGGTCTCAATATACCATCCTAGGCTGGGTGTGGTGGCTCCCACCTGTAACCCCAGCACTTTGGGAAGCCAAAGCGGGCAGATCACTTGAAGTCAAGAGTTTGAGGCCAGGCGCAGTGGCTCATGCCCATAATCTCAGCACTTTGGGAGGCCGAGGCAGATGAATCACGAGGTCAGGAGTTCAAGACCAGCCTGGCCAACATGGTGAAACCCTGTCTCTACTAAAAATACAAAATGGTGCTGGGCGCCTATAATCCCAGATACTCAGGTGGCTAAGGCAGAGAATTGCTTGAACCTGTGAGGTGAAGGCTGCAGTGAGCCGAGATTGCGCCACTGCACCCCAGCCTGGGTGACAAAGCGAGACTCCGTCTCAAAAAAAAAAAAAAAAAAAAAAAAAAAAAAGAGTTTGAGACCAGCCTGGCCAACATGGTGAAACCCCATCTCTACTAAAAATACAAAAATTAGCTGGGCGTGGTGGCGTGTGCCTGTAATCCCAGCTACTCAGGAGGCTGAGGTGGGAGAATTGCTTGAACCTGGGAGGCGGAGGTTGCAGTAAGTCGAGACTGCACCACTGCACTCCAGCCTGGGCAATAGAGTGAGACTCCATCTCAAAAAAATAATAATACTCATAATAATATCCTAGAATTTTTTTCCACAAAAGCCCATATGCCGGATGTCACCAGATGGTAAAGCTCCCCTTCTTCTGCCGGAGGAGGGACTGGCACAACACATTGCCCAGCACAGAGGAAGTGCTGAATGAATGAATAAATAACTGATCAAATTAATGAGCAAACATATAGATGAAAAAATTACTAAAGAGAGAAGTTGAAAGAGATAGAAGCCCTCCCCCATTGTAAGGTCGCTCAAAAGAGGAAACCAGGATTTAAAAAGCAGATATCCAGGTGGTAATTCCTTGGCTAATTTTTTTAAAAATGGTTTTCAAAGGGAATTATAACACATGAAGTAGTGACTCAAAAGGAATCGTAATGCATAAAGAGCGCCCTTAGTGGCCTGCAGTGTTGGTTGAGAAGTCACTGGACTTGGACCTATGCAAGCCCCAAAGGTGCTCCTAGCAAGGTGGCTGGGCAGAAGACCTTTGGGTCGTACCTCCATCAGTTGCTTGAGGGTGTCATTACAGGCCCCCAGCTTGGTCATAGCAAAAGCCGTGGAGACACTCAGGGGTGACAGGAAAATGTTATCCTTGTCGTTCTTGGAATCTGCCAGGTGCTGATAGAAAGTGGTAGCAAAGCGGGAATTGGCCTTGGACAGTTCCCAGACGCGCCGGTTGGTGGCCTCGGGGATCTTCTGTTCTGAGCCCTCATCCTCAGTTGCCTTCTTCTCCGGGGAGCGGTAAATGCACATGGGATTCATGGGAATGTCCCGCGGCTTGGCTGTGCAGATGTCCACAGGGCTCCCGTGACAGGTCATACAGTCCCAGAGGCCAATGAGCAGCAAGGACAGAAGATAAACCTTCCTGCAAGGGGGCAAAATGCCGAGTTAAGCTAGGCTGCAACCCCTAGCCCCACTGCCCACCACAGGGTTGCCTCAGTAAAGCAGAGGATTCCAGCCCACCTGGTGTGGCCAAGAGAAGGGCTAAAGTCTTTGAACCAAGTACAAGGGCCCAGACTGAACCTAGAACAGGTTCAGTCCTAGACTTCTTGCCAGGGGATAGTTCAGTTGCCTGGACATGGTCATGTTGGAATTAGAATCAACTGACAGTTATTTGAAGTATTATTATGTGCTCAATTTCCCCATGCTGGGAGAAAAAGAATGCGAAGCTTCCTGTTTGTGACATGGAACACACGTGCCTAAAAAATTGGCTGGGAACTTTAGTGCCCAGTGAAGAGTCAGGGCGGTAGGGGGTGCCACCTACAGAAACTGTTTGGGGAAGGGCTCTGATAGATGCAACAGAGAGATTTCAGCAACACAAGAGAGGAAAGAAGAAACGGATGGAGCAAAGGCAATATCTGGCCAGGCGCAGTGGCTCACGCCTGTAATCCCAGCACTTTGGGAGGCTGAGGCAGGCAGATCACTTGAGGTTAGGTGTTCAAGATCAGCCTGAACAACATGGTGAAACCCTATCTCTACTAAAAATACAAAACTTAGCTGGGTGTGGTGGTGCACACCTGTAGTCCCAAGCTACTGGGGAGACTGAGGCAGGAGAATTGCTTGAACCCAGGAGGCGAAGGTTGCAGTGAGCTGAGATTGCACCACTGCACTCCAACCTGGTGGGCAAAGTGAGACTCTGTCTCAAAACAACAACAACAGCAACAACAAAACAATGGCAACATCTGTGTGCTGAAGATTCCCACATATCTAGCTCCAGCCCTAACCCTTCCACTGAGCTCCAGACTGACTATTTGCTGGACAATTCCACCAGAAACTCCTACAAGTTCTTTAGGGAACCAGGGACAAAGTGACCTGGTAATTAATTCTCCCCGAGGTGCCTGCTCCTCGTGTCCTCCAGCTCAGTGAATGGGCTCAGTGAATTCAGTACAGAAAGCCGAGAATCACCCTGGATTCCTCTCTCTCTCCTCCTCATTTAGTCAAACCCCAAAGTCAATCAGTTCTGTTTTTTTACTCTTTCACCAGTTACTGCCACTGCTTTAGTTCAGGCTCTCATCCTTTTTTATTGCCTGGAAGTTTTAATAGTCTCCAACATGGATTCAATGAAGGTAAACTAAGTTAATTTCACATTTTTAAAAAATGAGGTAGTTGGGACACTGGATGAAGCAAATCAAGAGATAAAGTCTCTTGTCATATTTTTTGTAGATAAGACAAGGGTGGGCTGCCTCCAACTGGTTTAGGGTCCCTGGGTGTACAGAAGGGAGTCCGTCTGTGGGTACTTGATCTTCCCATCTTCTCCTGGGAGAGAAAGAGAGGCGCCCAGTGCAGATTCACAGATGTGGTCTGCTGGGCAAGCGTGGGACTGGCTGGAAGCTGGGGCAGCTGAGGGGTACTTGCCTTCTTACGTGGTCTCAGTCCAGTTCTGCAGCCCTTTCAAGAACAGAGGTGCAAAGCGGGAAAGAAGCAGAGGCACCAAGGGAGATGTGGAAGGCAGGCTGAAGTAGCAGAGAGAGAGAGAGAGGAGAGGACCCTGCCATTCATCTTCCCATCTCCACTGCCTTCGGTTGTCCACTCTGTCCTTCAGCGACATTTGGAAATACAATTCGAGGCTGAGCGGACCCTGGGAGGGCTATGAAGCACAAATTAAAACCAAGACAGTTGTGCCACCACCCCATTTCTAGCCTCCTGTGACAACTCAGATGAAGAAGGGAGTGTGTGTGGCATTGAGGGAGGGACAGCTCTCACTGTGAGAAAAGGAAGCAGTTTCGGCCCTTTAGTCAAAGGTCACTGGGATCTTGGGTGGGGGCAGAGTGGAGTGGATCTGAGTGGAAGAAGGAGCAAAAAGGGAGTGAGGAGGTCCTCGTGGGTAACATTTGCTCTCTTCCTAGATTTGCTCTCTTACGGCAGGCCCTGGGGATTCCCCTTGTAGCATTCCCTGGATTCTGTGAGTGCTGGCGTCCTGCACAGCGTCTTTACACCAGGGATGACATCCCCCTTGTTTCTTAGGCTAGGGACCCAAGGTGTGGCTTAGGAAAGGCCTTACCCCAAGAGGGGGGTGGGAGGGAGGGCGCTTGAAATGACGTCTTCCAAACAGGTCTTTGACTGTAACTACCAGGGAGAGGGCCTGTTCTTCTCAAAGGTGTTAGAGGTCATTCCTGTGAGTCCTTTGGAGGTTGGAAAACCCAGTGAGGGCAGCCAAGGGGAAAGCTCACCCCTCTTACCTTTTTCCAGAGGCTACGGTTCCTATCACATTGGAATACATGGTCGCTAATCTTCCACAGGGCTGGGCAAGTGGAGATGGTTGGTCTGAGGCAATCTGTCTGAAAACTGGTTCTTTCCTCTTAATCTCACAGAGGTTTCAGAGGCCAGGGTGCATCAGGGAGCTGGTCAGGAGGGGGAACTGAGGTCAAAGGCTGATGACCAGTTCCCAGGGTTAAGCAAAGTGTAGAGCCCAGTGTTGTTTAATTAGTAGAGAAGTTTCAAAGTTCAGTCAGGCCCAGGGAAAGCCTGAGCCACCTCTCTTGCCCACACTCCCTCACTCTCCTCCTCAGCTTTATGGAAAAGGAAAAGGAGAGCATGTTCATCCCCTCAAACTTGGTTAGGAAATACCTGACTGAGGAGAAATTTGTCTGCAGGATTTTTTCTTTCTGGTTAACCATATCAGAAGATAGAAATAGCTAATGTCCAAAAACTTCTAGCCCTCTACCTGTAATTCCCTCTCTCATAGTTTTCTTTATGGACAAAGAGAGAGAGAGAGAGAGAGAGAGAGAGAGAGAGAAAGAAATATCTAATTAGAGGAGGCGAAGAGGGACAAGCTGCTACCTTCAGACATCTGAGCGCCAAGGTGTCCCTGGTGCAGACAAGGAAAATACAGTGGTTATACCTGTGGCCCACAGAGAGACCCATTCCCCAGCAGCCCTGAAGTGGTGGGACAGGGACAGAAGAGCAGGGCCTGGGGGTGCATGCCAAGTGTGTTTCTAAGGGGTGTGAGCAGCTGAGAAATACTTAGCAAAACTCTATTGGGGGATCGGGAGACAGAATGTGGGGCAGGTAAAAAACCCACGTACAACTGCTGAAATAAAAACAAACTAAATTATATTTATGTGTATTGTTATTTTTATTAGTTATGAGGGATATTGGGTAAATTCAAACTAACGGAGATAAAGGGCAGGTTTGTTTACATTTCCCTCTTCTGAAATAGCCAAAAGCACCATCACAAGGATTGCAGCCACCGAGTTCACAGGGCGCGTATGCCTCCTGCTGTGTGATCAAGGACTCCTTGTTGTTGTTGTTGCAGTCATAGGCATTTTAGAGAGCTCTTCGTTCATGAGAGAGGACATCTCTCCTGGGCTGAAGCCGTGTCTAAGTTCTTGGCTGATTCAGACCCTGGATCGGTTGAAGCCCTCCATGTGCTGTGTGAACAGTTGCCGAGAACTGTCCGAAAGGGCCCCAGAATGCCCAGAGGCTCATCTGTCACCCTAGATTAAAGACTATTGAAAAGGCTCCTGGTCAACCACTGGAGTTCAACAAACACATAAGTGCTACCTGTGCCAGCAGACACTGTTCTTAGAGTTGAGATTCCATTCAGGGGAGACATGCAGCAATCACTTAAAGAATCAGTATCTTGGGCTGAGCGTGGTGGCTCACACATGTAATCCCAGCACTCTGGGAGGCTAAGGTAGGCAGTTCACCTGAGGTCAGGAGTTCGAGACCAGCCTGGCCAACCTGGTGAAACCCCGTCTCTCCTAGAAATACAAAAATTAGCTGGGCATGGTGGCGGGCACCTGTAATCCCAGCTACTCAGGAGGCTGAGGCAGGAGAATCACTTGACCCCGGGAGACAGAGGTTGCAGTGAGCCGAGATCGCACCATTGCACTCCAACCTGGGTGACAGAACAAGTCTCAAAAAAACAAACAAACAAAAAATCAGTATTTAAAAAATAAATATGTAACGTGCCAGTCAGATGTTAATAAGGTCCATAGAGAAAACTATAGCAGGGCAAGGGTATATAGGAAGCAGTGGGAGGAAATGGGTAGGGAACCATCTGAGAACATGTGGTAGGAAAGGCCTCCCTTAGGAATCGTTGTTAGGAAACCAGAATGAAATGATGGAGGGGGCCATATGAATATCCTTAGGAAGAGTCATCCATAGAAGAAATCAGAAATACAAAGACCTTGAGGTTTCAGGACTATGCTCTTGAGACCTACTGTTCCAGTTTATAGGATTTGTGAGGTTTGTGTCTTGCCAAGAAGGTCCTTGGAGGAGGGCAGATGAGGGGCCCTGCAGAAATATAGGTGATTTGGTGAACATCTGCTGGAAAAGATTAGGATGCAGATACTACCAGGTCAAGGAGTTAAGAACTATAACATCAGGGTTTGGGTTTAATTTGTTCATCCAGGCTGGATGCAGTGGCTCACATCTGTAATCCCAGCATTCTGGGAGGCCAACACTTGAGGCCAGGAGTTCAAAACCAACTGTGAGACCCCACACAGTGAGACCCCCATCTCCGGAAAATAATAATAATAAGTTGGGCATGGTGGCCTGATTCTGTAGTCCCAGCTACTCAGGAGGCTGAGGTGAGAGGATTGTTTGTGTTCAGGAATTCAGGCTGCAGTGAGCTGTGATCACGCCACTACACTCCAGCCTTGGTGACAGAGTGAGACCCTGTCTCAAATGTTAAAAATTAAATTGTATGTATTTTTTAAAGTGTTCTGCCAGGTATGGCGGCTCACACCTGTAATCCCAGCAGTTTGGGAGGCTGAGGTAGGCAGATCACTTGAGGCCAGGGGTTTGAGACCAGCCTGGCCAACACAGTGGAACCCTGTCTCTACTAAAAAATACAAAAAAAATTAGCTGGGCATGGTGGCGTGCGCCTGTAATCTCAGCTACTTGGGAGGCTGAGGCAAGAGAATCACTTGAACATGGGAGGTGGAGGTTTCAGTGAGCCGAGATCACACCACTGCACTCCAGCCTGGATGACAGAGTGAGACTCTACAGGTGTAAGCCACTGTGCCTGGCCCATATTCTTTTCTTCTTCTTCTTCTTCTTTTTTTTTTTTTTTTTTTTTGAGATGGAGTCTCACTCTGTCGCCCAGGCTGGAGTACAGTGACCTGATCTCAGCGCACTCCAACCTCTGCCTCCCAGGTTTTAGCGATTCTCATGACTCAACCTCCTGAGTAGCTGGGATTACTGGCCCCTGCCACCATGCCTTGCAACTTTTTTTGTATTTTTAGTAGAGATGGGGTTTCACCATGTTGGCCAGGCTGGTCTCAAGCTCCTGACCTCAAGTGATCCATAAGCCTTGGCCTTTCAAAGTGCTGGGATTACAGGCGTGAGCCACTGCGCCCAGCATTATTTTCAAATATAGTACTATTTTAAAATCTCTAAACTTTATTCTAATTTTGCCAATCATCCAATTAATGTTTTTAGAGACAGGTTGTCACTCTGTTGCCATTAGAGACGGGGGTCTTGCTCTGCTGCCCACGCTGGTCTCAAACTCCTGGCCTCAAGCAATCCTCCCGCCTCAGCCTCTCCACTAGCTGGAATTACAGGCAGGAGCCACCACACCTGGCTATCAAAGCAGTGGTTTTCACCTTCTTTGTTTCAGAATCCTTTTATAGTCTTGCCAAAGAACATCTAAATATTATTATTAAAATAGTTATGTACTAAAATAGTTTTGGCCAGCCTCAGTGGCTCACACTAGTAATCCTAGCATTTTGGGAGGCTGAGGCAAGAGGATTGCTTGAGCCCGGGAGTTCAAGACCAGCCTGGGCAACATGGCTAAACTCCATCTCTATAAAAACAATACAAAAACTTAGCTGGGCATGGAGGTACGTGCCGGTAATCTCAGCTACCCAGGAGGCTGAGGTGGGAGAATCACTTGAGCCTGGAAGGTTGAGGCTGCAGTGAGCCGTGATGGCACCACCACACTCCAGCCTGGGTGATGGAGTAAGATCCTGTCTCAAAACATAAATAAATAAAATGAAATCCTTTTGACTTCATATACCTACTGACAGGTTTTCTGAACCTCCTAGGGTCCCTGGACCACGCTTTGGGAAGCACTGATTTATAACCAAAAAAAAAAAGAAAGAAAAGTTTTTTTTTTTTTCTCCATTCTCTGGGGCAGGAGCACACATTGCATTTAGTTGTCATGTCTCTGTCATCTTCTGAGGCGTGGAACAGTTCCACTCATCTACAGCCATACCACCCTGAACGTGCCTGATCTCGTCCGATCTTGGAAGCTAAGCAGGGTCGGGCCTGGTTAGTACTTGGATGGGAAGAGTTTCTCTCTTTTTCTTTCATGATTTTGGCTTGTTTGGCTTGTTTGATTTAGGCCAGTTAATTTTGAAGAATGTCTCTCAACTTGGTATGTCTAAAATGTCTTCAGGATTAGATTCAAGTTATCCTTTTGGGGGCGGGAATACAACAGAGGTAATACTGTATCCTCAGTGTATTGCATCAGGAGGTACAGTAATTTGTCCTATCACTGGTATTAACTTGGATTACAGGATTGTGTCTGCCAAGTTTCTCTGCTGTAAAACTACAATATTCCCCCTTTTGTTAAATGTCTTGTGGGAATACTTCACATACTTGAGACTATGCAAATACATTGTTTTCCATCAAATTTTCACCTGCTAATTTAAGCATGCCTCAATGATCCCTTTGCAAGACTTAAACATTTGTTTTAAATTCATCTTTTTTTTTTGAGACAGGGTCTCGCTGTTGCCCAGTCTGGAGTACAGTGGCACCATCATATCTCACTGACGTCCTGAACAACCTGGGCTCAAACAATCCTCCCACTTTAGTCTCCCGAGTAGCTGGGACTACAGGTGTGTGCTACTGTGTCTGGCTATTTATTTATTTATTTATTTATTTATTCTAAGAGGCATTTTCACTCTTGTTACCCAGGCTAGAGTACAGTGATGTAGTCTGGGCTCACAGCAACCTCCACCTCCTGGGTTTAAGCGATTCTCCTGCCTCAGGCTCCCAAGTAGCTGGGATTACAGGCATGCGCCACCATGCCCAGCTAATTTTTGTATTTTTAGTAGAGACGAGATTTCATCATGTTGGCCAGGCTGGTTTTGAACTCCTGGCCTCAGATGATCTGCCTGCCTCGGTCTCCCAAAGTGCTGGGATTATAGGCATGAGCCACCGCGCCCGGCCTTATTTATTTATTTTTAAAAACTTTTTGTACAGATGGGTTTTCGCCATGTTGCCCAGGCTGGTCTCTAACTCCTGAGCTCAAGTGATCTGCCTGCCTTGGCCTCCCAAACTGTTAGGATTACAGGTGTGAGCCACCACATCCAGACCCTGCAAGACTTTCAAAGCACTCCTCCCTCCCTGTTATTTCCGTGTTTCTCTAAAAAGGATTTTCACAAAAACCATTAGAATTAAAAGAGATTAAGTTAGACAATACACTAGGCTGCGAGGAAACAAGCTGTTTCATCCATTGCTCTTCGGGGTACAAAGTGCCATAACTCTTTGTAGGGAAATGTGGAAACACCAAAATGACAAATGCATGTACCCTGTGAATCGGACACTCCACTTCAGGAAATTCATCCTATAGCTACACCTGCGTGGGTTTCAACAAGGTTAGCTGTCACAACCTGATTCAGAATAGCGAACAGTTGGACACCACTTCCATCTGTAGGAGACTGGTTAAATAAACCAAGGCACATCCCCACAATGGAAGACTGTGCCATTGTGTAAAAGAATGAGGATGCTCTATATGGATGTACTGATGTGGAAGCGTCCTTAAGAGAATTCTGCGGGGGAAAAGCAAGCTGCAGAAAGTGTTTACAGTACGCTTCGGTTTTTGTAACACAAAGTGAGGATGATGGGGCGAGGGGTGGCTAGAGACACAGGTGGGAGTAGACTTATCAATATGTACCATCTCATTTAGTTTTCTAATTTTGAACATGTCCATGTATCACCTATTCAATACGTCTTGACTTTATGACACAAGGGTGTCAGTGTTGGATTTACACAGAGGCTTAGGGAGAGAAGAGGAGCAGGGCAGGATGAGGGCAGTGGCAGTACCAAAGAGGAACCTGAGGCAGGCTGAGCGCCTGGCTGGTGACAGGGGAGAAAAGGAGAATGAGTCTGCAGGTGCAAAGAGGTGTTTAGGTGTGCCCTACCTGGGAAAGTAATTTCTAATGGCTGTATAATATTTAATAGTCTATAACTTTTTTTTTTTTTTTTTTTGAGACGGAGTCTCGCTCTGTCGCCCAGGCTGGAGTGCAGTGGCGCGATCTCGGCTCACTGCAAGCTCCACCTCCCGGGTTCACGCCATTCTCCCGCCTCAGCCTCCGAGTAGCTGGGACTACAGGCGCCCGCCACCACGCCCGGCTAGTTTTTTGTATTTTTAGTAGAGACGGGGTTTCACCATGTTAGCCAGGATGGTCTCGATCTCCTGACCTCGTGATCCACCCGCCTCGGCCTCCCAAAGTGCTGGGATTACAGGCTTGAGCCACCGCGCCCGGCCAATAGTCTATAACTTAACCATTACTTTAGTGTTAGACATTAGCTTAGGTCAGACTCTTTAAATATTTGAACATGATTTATGATCATATAGGTGCCATCTTAATAGGTGCTATTTAAAAACACTATATACCAGGGTCTATACTAAATGCTTCCCAGGCATTAGCTTATATAATTCTCTCATCAACTCTACCAGGAAGATACTAATTATGCCCAGTTTACAGATGAGAACACTACTATTCACAAGGGTTATTTGCTCCAAATCGCAAAGCTAGCAGAGCTGAGATTCAAACCTCCTTCTGCTTTTCTCAGAGCTCTTGTGTCCCAGCATGATAGATAGGAAAGAAATATCCGGGACTTTCCATGTTACAACCCAGTGTCCAATTGCTTTTCATCTGTTTCTCCTCTGGGTAGTCTCTGTCAAACTTGTTCACAATTCCCTCCAAAACCAGTGCCCAGAAATGAACCCAGGAACTACCACCTTTTCTTTGTCTCTATCTATCTATCTATCTATCTATCTATCTATCTATCTATCTATCTATCATAAAATACATATACAGCCTCCACAGCTGGGACTACAGTATGCTTCACCACACATGGCTAATTTGTTTTTTGTAGAATCAAAATCACTATGTTGCCCAGGCTGCTCTCGAACTCCTGGTGTCAAGCAATCTTCCTGCCTTTGCCTCCTCAAGTGCTGGGATTAAAGGCATGAGCCACCACAGTTGGCCGGTCTATCCATATTTTATTTGATGCACATCCCAAATGAGCATACTCACAGCTCAGCCTGGGCATTCGGCACACTAGCTCTTTCTTTTTCCATAGGTCAGTCTATAAGCCACGTGATGAAGATGAGGCTGATCCTAAGCCCTGGAAGTTATCAGCCCAGTTATTCCCTGCCTCTCACCTCTTGGACCCAGCACATTTGGGAAACTGAGATCCCATGCCCTGGAATGAAAGAAACAGACCTATAATCATGTTTCCCGACCAAGAAGCAATGTGCCTCACTCTGTCCTATCCAACACTGCCATCAGTGGTTTGGAAGAAGACACAGTCAGGAAACAGTCAAGGGACAGTGGGTGCAGCGATCATCTGCTGGATCCCAGGCTGCCTTGCCCTCTCCACTACCCTGCTCCGGCAGGTCTCCCAAGAGTTCTCATTGGTCTCTGGGAGTCTTTACCACCATCCTAGTCTCTGGTACTCACTGCACACAGCTCTCCTTGGCTTTTATTATACTGTCAAGGTTTGGATGATCCCAGATCCCTTTCCTCTTGGTTCATCTTAGACCAGTTAGACTGGGAAAGAAAAAGAGAGCTTGTATGCTGGGCAAACTAATTTGTGACTGTGTGTGTGTTTACACACACACAGGTATTCTGAAAAGTACTTTTGTGTATACTTAAATATAATAAAGACATTTTAGGTTGGACGTGGTGGCTCATGCTTGTAATGATTTGGGAGGCTGAGGCTAGAAGATGGCTTGAGGCCAGGAGTTCAAGACTAGCCTGGGCAGCATAGTGAGATCCTATCTTTACAAACAATTAAAAAATTAGCCAGGTGTGGTGGCGTGCACCTGTAGCCATAACTACTTCTTAAGTCCAGGATTTTGAGGCTGCAGTGAGCTATGATCGCACTACTGCACTCCAGCCTGCACAATAGAGCAAGGCCCTGTCTCTAAAAAAGAAAGAAAAATGATTTATATTTCTTTAAATTAATATTTTCATGGAAATTTCTAATATTTCTAGAACAGGAAATATTAGAAAGAGATAGCTATCTTAAGAACTTTTATCACAAAAAAATTAGTTTTTGAAAAGGACTCCCTACTTCTGTGCGGCACTGTTTTTCTCAATCCTGAGTGAAAACAAGATTGGAAGGCTTGTGCTTTGCTGTGTCAGGAGAAGGTTCGAGGAACCATGAAGAGGAGAGAACATAGCATTTTATTACCCTCTCTTTTTTTAGTTCTTCCTTCAAGATCAGTGATAAAATTCCTCTTTCTCTAGCCCTGCTTCCAGTTCGGTAGTAACTTCTATGAGCAGGTAACTCAGCAAGTGCATGTCCATTGCCTCATACCCTGGGCTGTTCTGTTCTTTCCTTTGGACTCAAGAGTAAGAACTTGGCAGGAAAGAGATAGGACCCAGCTCCTGCGTGATTATTGTATAACTCAAAGCTTAACCCTTCCATGGAAATTTGGCAAAACATTTAGTACAAACAGCAGTCTCCAGCTCCCTTGGGTTCCCAGTTTACTAGGTGAACATGACATTTTAATTAAGGTGAAATTAAACTTACCAAAATAAATTCTACATTATCATTTGGCAACATTTAGCTGAGGCTCTCAAGGCATCTCATTGGAATTTGCCCAAATCCTCCTGTTAGGAAGTTCAGTTTTGGCTTCAGGGAAACCAAATCAAAACAGCAAATATTTATTGAACATGTCCTGTGCACACGGCACGGAGCCCTGGATGTACCAGGTACTTGATAAACATTCATGTTTGAAAAAAATCCAGGTCCAGAGTAGTTCTGCTAACTTAATAACAGGAAATATAGCACTTTAAATTCCTCCCAAATAGAAAGTTTAGATTATCAAGTAAGGTAAAAAATGCTTACTCATCCAGAAGAATTGACACTTCGTATGAACAGAAACATTGGGCAAGGGTATTCTTTGGAGGATGAGCAAGAGAGAGTTGTGTGGGGTCAAAGCTTGTTGCTTTTATATTAGTTTGGGGAGTTGTAGGTGGTGAAAGAAAAATAGCAAAGGGAGGCTGGATGCGGTGGCTCACGCCTCTAATCCCAGTGCTTTGGGAGGCCGAGGCAGCCGGATCACTTGAGCTCAGGAGTTCAAGACCAGCCTGGCTAACATGGCCAAACCCCGTCACTACAAACAAAAAAGTAGCCAGGCTTGGTGGCGCATGCCTGTAGTCCCAGCTACCTCAGGAGGCTGAGGTAGGAGGATTATTTGAGCCTGGGAGGTTGAGGCTGCAGGAAATTAAGTATGGTTTAAGGAGATGCATCATGGGTGCCAGGCTGACAATAGGTAGACTTGTGGACTTAATTTAGTATCACCTTGACTGGATAAAGGAACACCTACAAACCTGATAAAGCATTATTTTGGGTGTGTCTGGGAGGGTGTTTCCCAAGGGCATTTGTCTGTGAGTCTGAGTGGACTAGGTGAAGTCTCTGAGAGCCGTGACAGACTTTTCTTCTGCTTCCTTGGACATTAGAACTTCAAGCTCAGCTGAGTGCGGTGGCTCACGCCTGTAGTCCCAGCACTTTGGGAGGCCGAGGGGGGCGGATCACGATATCAAGATATTGAGACTATCCTGGCCAACATGCTGAAACCCTATCTCTGCTAAAAAAACATACAAAAATTAGCTGGGCGTGGTGGTGGGCGCCTCTAGTCCCAGCTACTCAGGAGGCTGAGGCAGGAGAATTGCTTGAACCTGGGAGGTGGAGGTTGCAGTGAGCCGAGATGGCACCACTGCAGTCCACCTGGCGACAGAGCGAGACTCCGTCTCAAAAAAAATATCAAAAAAACAAAAAAACACTTCAAGCTCACAGGCCTTTGGACTCCAGGACTTAAACCAGAGACCCTCTAGGTCTTGAGGCTCTCACTTCCCTGGTTCTCAATGTAAAACTGTTGAAACTTCTTTGATAAAGGAAGAGGTTTTCTTGTACATCTGTATTTATGAAAGGTGAAATTTCTCAAGATCTCAGCTTCTGGGGCAGCTGTATGTGCAGTGGTGACCCATTGTGTGTGTGTGTTTGAAGCAGGGTCTCACTCTGTCACCCAGACTGGAGTGCAGTGGCACAATCACGGCTCACTGTAGCCTCGACCTCCTGGGCTCAAGCAATCCTCCTGCGTCAGCCTCCCCAGTAGCTGGGACTATAGGCGCAAATCATCACGACCAGCTAATTTTTCTATTTTTTATGGAGACGAGGTCTCCTTATGTTGCCCACACTGGTATCTAACTCCTGGGTTCAAGTGATCCAGCTGCCTCAACCTCCCAAAGTGCTGGGATTACTGATGTGAGCGACTGCACCCAGCTCATTGTAGTTTTTGATTGATTTTGTCAACTCTTAGAGTCGTCTGCCACTATATTTCATATGACTGCGATTAGAATGCTGGGTGCATAACCATCCACAGTGATATGCGTTTATACATTTTGCTTTTTGACCTACTTATAAACATGGTTCGTCTGCTCTTAACTGTTACATCCATGAGACTGTTATTATATCCGTGTTTGTTAAATAAAAATATATCATTGCCTATTTTATTATGTAAATTGACCTATGAAGTATTGTCTTTTTTTTTTCTTTTTGAGACGGGGTCTCAAGTCTATCGCTCAGGCTGGTGTGCACTGGTGTGATGATGTGATCATAGCTCACTGCAGCTTCCATCTCCTGGGCTCAGTGATCCTCTGGCCTCAGTCACCCGAGTGGCTGGGACTACAGGGATGCACCACACTTAGTAGAGACAGGTCTTACTGTTGCCCAGGCTGTCGTGTTTTCCTGTTTCTCCTTTTTTTTTTTCTTTTTGAGACGGAGTCTCGCTCTGTCGCCCAGACTGGAGTGCAGTGGCATGATCTCAGCTCACTGTGACCTCCGCCTCCCGAGTCAAGCGATTCTCCTGCCTCAGCCTCCTGAGTAGCTGGGACTACAGGAATGTGCCACTATTTCCTCCTAATTTTGTATTTTTAGTAGAGACGGGGTTTCACCAAGTTGGCCAGGCTGGTCTCAAACTCCCGACCTCAGATGATCCGTCTGCCTCCGCCTTCCAGCGTGCTGGGATTACAGGCGTGAGCCACGGCTCCTGGCCCTAAATCTCCTTTTAAAAATTTAAATAGGGCCAGGCGCGGTGGCTCAGGCCTGTAATCCCAGCACGTTGGGAGGCCGAGGCGGGCAGATCACAGGGACAAGAGACTGAGACCATCCTGGCCAACATGGTGAAACCTCGTCTCTACTAAAAATACAAAAATTAGCCAGGGGTGGTGGCGTGCGCCCCGGGAGGCTGAGGCAGAATAGCTTGAACCCAGGAGGCGGAGGTTGCAGTGAGCTGAGATCACAATACTGCACTCCAGCCTGGGCGACAGAGCCAGACTCCGTCTTGAAGAAAATAAATAAATAAATAAATAAAAGTCTTTTAAAGAATTTAAAGTTTTTTTCCCAAAATTATATCTTTGGAACTTTTTCAGAATTTTTTTTTTTTTTGAGACGGAGTCTCACTGTCGCCCAAGTTGGAGTGCAGTGGCGCCATCTCGGCTGACTGCAAGCTCCGCCTCCTGGGCTCACCCATTCTCCTGCCTCAGCCTCCCGAGTAGCTGGGACTACAGGCGCCCGCCACCATGCCCGGCTAATTTTTTTTTTTTGTATTTTTAGTAGAGACGGGGTTTCACCGTGTTAGCTGGGATGGTCTCGATTTCCTGACGTCATGATCCGCCAGCCTCGGCCTCCCAAAGTGCTGGGATTACAGGGGCGAGCCACCGCGCCCAGACCTTTTTAAGAATTTCAATATTTGGGGTTGTCTTTTGGGATTATGATCAGCTCCCAAGAGGCATAAATCTGGGCCCTTCGTTCCACTGCTTACTACCCTTCTTTGCATTCCCTTTACTTTCAGAATGAAATCCAAACACTTAAGCACGGTCCACAGGCCTCCATGATCTATCTGGCTGTGCATCTCAAGCCACTGTCTCACTCCTTTTCCTCTAGTCTTAATGAACTTCCAGTTTCCACACCTCAGGTTTTCTTCTCTTAGAGAATTCACACATTCTATTTTCTCTGACCAAGTCTCTTGTCTCCCACACACCTCTCTCCCCCTCCCCCATTTTTCAAGTTTTATCTTCAATGCAACTTCCTCAGGAAAGCCTGACCAGCCAGGCAAGGTTAAGTCTTCCTTGGATACCATCTCACTGCTCCTTGCTCTTCTGAGGACAAGTGTGGTTGAAAAATTCTTTGGTAATTCTGTTTAGTGTTCTGTCAAGTTCCAGAATTAAAATTCACTGAGGGTGGAGCCAGTATTTTCTAACTCTTTGTCCTCTACAGGGCTGTGCATATGGGAAGTACTCAATACATTTCTTTAGCAAATACTCAATGGGTATTCAGTGGGTATTTGACAAGTCCACTTTTTGTATGGTAGGTGTTCCAAATAAGGGTGGCAGCCACTTACTGAATGAGTCATCTTGCTGGAAGGCAAGGGGATTTACTAATTAACTACTGAAGATTAGCTGGTTATTGGGATTGAAGCACTAATGGGCATAAAAACCAAATTTCTATTTTTTTTTTTTTTGTTTCAGCGCAAGAGGTCAGAATGTACCCTATTGCTTATGAGCAGGGTAGGCCTAGGTAGTTGATAAAGATGGCAGGGCTAGTTTTGTAATTCCCAGTCCAGAATTTATAATCATTCAGGGATGGCTGCAGCAGTTACCACTGCTCATACCCTGGGCTTTCTTTACTACGGTCCCTTGCCTTGAGGTCAGATATACCAGTGGACCTACTCGCTAATTGTTGGTAGGAAGAGTAAATAACCTTCATTGGTAATGTGCATTATTGATTTTTTTTTTTTTTTTTGAGACAGAGTTTCACTCTTCGTTGCCCAGGCTGGAGTGCAGTGGCACAATCTTGGCTCACTGCAACTTCCGCCTCCTGAGTTCAAGTGATTCTCCTTCCTCAGCCTCCCATGCAGCTGCCTGCCACCATGCCCAGCTAATTTTTGCATGTATTTTTTGTTTTTTAGTAGAGACGGGGTTTCACCATGTTGGCCAGGCTGGTCTCAAACTCCTGACCTCAGGTGATCCGCCTGCCTCAGCCTCCCAAAGTGCTGGGATTACAAGGCGTGAGCCACCGTGCGTGGCTTCATTATTTACTTTTTAAAAAGATTTTAGTTCCTACTTTAAAGGAAATTGCAGCTATTGTCAGTTTTGCATCTTTATTTAAAAAAATGGGTTTTCTTACATAATCATATTTTACACTGAACAAAAATGCCATTCCTTGGTATCATCTAATGCCCAATACATAATAAAATTTTCCTGTATACAAAAGTCTTCGTATATTTGGTTTGCTAAAATCACCCATGCTGCATTTTTGTATTTCTTATATTTCTTTTAATCTAGAATAGAGTCTCATTCCGTTGCCCAGGCTGGTGTAGTGGTGCCATGAAGCATCATAGCTCATTGTAGCTTTGATCTCCTGGACTCAAGCAATCCTCCCGCCTCAGCCTCCTGAGTAGCTGGGACTACACACATGAGCCACCACACCAAACCTCCTCCCTTTTCTTCTTCATACCATTGAGGTGTTGACTAAGGTATAATCTCTATTAGACAAACTTACTTATATCCACTAACTGCGAGGAATGACTAATGGGTGGGATTTCAGGACAATCAGGAGAAGTCAGTAAGAATGGAAAGACAAGGCTGGGAATAGTAGTTCATGCCTGTAATCCCAGCACTTTGGGAGGCTGAGGCAGGCAGATTGCTTGACATCAGGAGTTCAAGACCAGCCTGGCCAACACGGTGAAACCCCAACTCTACTAAAAATATAAAAATTAGCTGGGCATGGTGGTGTAGGCCTATATTCTCAGCTACTTGGGAGGCTGAGGCAGGAGAATTGCTTGAACCCGGGAGGCAGAGGCTGCAGTGAGCTGAGATTCCGCCCCTGCACTCCAGCTTGGGCAACAGCGCAAGACTACATTTAAAAAAAAAAAAAAAAAAAAAGAATGGAAAGACAAAAAAACATTTTGCATCAGGAAGTTACCATGGCAAGTAAAGACGGTCCTAATTTTCAGAGAAAAAAACATTTTGCATCAGGAAGTTACCATGGCAAGTAAAGACGGTCCTAATTTTCAGAGAAGCCATAAAAACCAAGACATTGGATGTTAGCCATGGAGTCTCACTGAGTTGATGCTAGTATCTCAGAACCACTACCCTCACTCCTAATGTGCAATAACTGTGTGACAAATGAAGGAATGTGACGATAGTTTAAGATTGGACTAATTCCTGTGATGTCCACAAACTGGCTACTCCAAGTATGTGTTTGCTCATGCAGATTAGCCATTTCTTTATTTTTCACCTAAAAAAACCCCCTCCATTAAAGAGGTGTAAGAAAGTAATCTCAAGATTAGAGTAAGATGGCTCAGACTCATTCACAAAAAAGAATACACACATTCCTCATTAATTTATCATTTAATATAAATGCTGACAGAAAGCAGATAAAGACCTTGTAGACACTTTCATATATTTACAATCCAAAAGGTGAATCACCTCCTTCTACTTGTTAAAATAAATCCTTTTATCTGCAACTCATGGGAGCCTTAAACACTAATTAGGAGCAACATGAGGCTGAGTCAGTTTCAGGTAATAAAGAAAGGAAATAGCATTTTAACAAAATGGGCATCTTTGATATAAACATGCAAACAAATAATACAAAATTGGAAAAAAATGGCCCTAGTACTCTCAAAAATCAGCAACAAGTGGGAACATGTACTTATTTAGACCCAGAGTTCTGCTACCCTAAACATCTTCCTACTATTTCTTTTTTTCCACCACACTTGTTTTGAAAGCTGCTTAAAAATCAGAAATATTAAACAGATTAAAAACAAGAGAAAAATGGTCTATTTCAAATAGGGTTCTTTTTCCTACTCCAAAAGAACTCTCAGGAGATAAGGTCTTCAAATAAGACTTCACAGTTTGCCAGATCCTAAGGAATTATTCGCAGCTTGTGAAATTCCAATCCATTTGTCTTCACCATTCCAACCTATTTGTCTTCACTTCTCTAAGTTGGAAACACTTGGAAAAAGTAAAATTTCACAAAATTCAGCAATTATAAAATCAGCTGTCACTTTAAGGCTCAATTTTTTTTTTTTCCCCCAAACAGGTGGGTGGAGGCAGGCAAGAAAGAATAGGGAGCTGCGGCAATAAAAAACAAAAAATGCAAGAAAACTTTAAAAAATGGTATATCTACCACTGATTTATAAGGAGATTTAAAGTCTATCCAAAACTGTAAGTGATTTCATAAAGTCACTTATAACCTGACTCAAATCTCATGGGCTCCTTTATTAACCAAGATTATTTTTGTCTTGTTAAATATACCTCTGCAGGGCACAATCACTTACAATCAATACGATTGGTAAATTACACAAGCTCTATCCCAAGCAAATATGCACCAATGTTAAAAAGTTATTTTTTTTAAAAAAACAAAATAAAACAAAATAAAATCCACCCAAAAAGGTGATAATGACTGCAGAATGTCTCGGGGAGACTGGTATGAGCCTAAAGACCAAATTACCATAGTCAGAGAAAAAGGGCAGAAGGGGTGACAAGGGGAAGAGACCACACACACAAAGAGGAATCTCAAAACTGGAAAATGTTTAAGTGGGTGAAAGGTTTTGTTCATTACCTTAATTCACTTTTTCCATTGTTCTTGTACCCAAAAGTCATAGATTAATCATAAAGAAAGATAATGAGGCCCGTGGACTAATTAATTAAAAAAAAAAAAAGTTCCCTTTATTCCCAGGAAGCAGGAAGAGGAAAAAGGATGAACAGGGGTGAAGTGTGAAAATTCAGGCCAACGATCCATCTGGAAAAAATAATTCTCAGGACAGCATCTTAGTTGAATAGAGGATGTAGAAACTATAAGCAAAAGCTAAATGCTTTTAAATCAGAGAACTATTTTATGGGGTAGTTCAGATATTATGAGAATGACAGCCAATCACTGGAGAAAGATTTCACAAATAAATGGTGATTACACACACAAAAAAAAAACAGGCAAAAAAAAAAATTAATAATAAAGCAACCAATTATTCCCCCAATAGTTTGTTTCCAATCTTTTTCTTGACCCTTTCATACACTCACTGGGGTGGGGGACCACCTGACACTTTCCAGTTATAAGATGACTCTGCGTGTACAACCTAAAATGGATGCCAAAGACTTGTGAGCTCTGTCTGCTTAGAGTTAGAACAGAAACAAAAACAAATCTGAAACAGTAAGACCTCAATACAAGAAAACAAGTCACCTTATCTAGTATAAAATAAACATTAGGATAACAAACTCCACAGGATTTTATTTTTCTAAATACACATTTTTGGACACAATATTATCTTGAGGTTTAAGTTCTTCCCCCTTATTGTGCCTTATTTTCTTGTGAAAATAAAGTTTGTTCTCTAGGGATGTTTTGTTCAGGGATAAAGTTTAGGAGAGTTCAGTGTTTGGCTGAAAATCCAGAGGCTCTGAAAACAAGGATTCCAGTGGTGAGGTAAATCCCTTTATTACAAAAGGATTTCAAAGGGCTCTTTACCCACTTTGTTCAGTGCAGTATTGAAAACATACCTATTAGGAATAGATTATTAAATGGTGTTACTTATTCCTGGTGGTGACAGTCTTATTCTTTATTAACACTATAGCTAGTATTACTTATCAATTATAATCTATTACTTGTGAAAAGATCTTTAGTGAGCACAGAAATAAAATCTTAAAAATTCAAATCTTAAGATTTACTTGCTACAATTATAGTACCTTTTGACAAAAACAGCTTTCTTTTTGAAGTGGCTCAGAAAAGCTAAATTGAGAAAATGTTTAGTAGTAACTATAATCAACCTACAACTCCCAATAAGTCATTTCAGCAGGAAAATTTCATAAACCTGAGCTGAAGCAACAAATAAATATAAAAATCATAGCTGTCCCAGGTAGAAAGGTATGAATGTGGATCAGCAAAATGGGCACTCAGGTAAAATGATGACAGTAGTAGATTGCTTGCTTGTTCAGGTGCTAATGATGAAAGTAAAATTTGCTTTAGTTTAGTAGCTCTAAAGGATAGGCAGATTTTTCAGGGGAAGAGATCACCTTGCAACACTGTAACCATATCACCAATTAAAAATTTAACACACTTAGACTCTTTTTAGGGGGAAAAAATCTAAGTAAACACTGTAGTTAATTTCCAGGTAGGTTATTAATCTCTCCTAAAAAGTAACTGGGCCATTCCTTTCAATGACATATAAAATCGTTACAAGTGCTTTTTACAGATAGATTTTACAAATAAAACTTTTACTCAATTACTTAAAACGAGCAAAAAGAGAGTAGAAAAATGGTGAGACTGCTACCCACCACGATTTGCATATAAGTGACAGCAACTGAATACTTCTTTACTGAGACGGATCCTTTTTTTAAGTGAAAATATTTTTTCTTGAATTTTAACAATCTGTACATGTACTGACTATAGTTAGTTTTTTCTCACCAGTCACATACTCTAGAATTCCTTTACCCAGACCCATGACTTGACCACAGTGATAGCAGAAGCTGGGGTGGGCACAAATGCTTATACACAACATTATAAAAGATGACATTCACTGGCTTAGAGAAACTGATGAATTTTCATTACTTTTACATCTTATAAGGCTAGCTAACTTTAACAGTTAACTTTAGATAAATCTACTTACACAGTACAACCAACTCACAAATACTAAAACGTTTCATGATCAAAATGGCTACTACTTCCCCCAAAACCAAAACAGAGTAAAGCACAAGTCTTTGGCTCTCCTTTAAAGAAAACAGCAGGTTACCATTCTTAACCAGACCTTTGTTTGCCTACCAGTAGGGCAAATACCACATTTGTGCATCACTGAGTAATAACACCATTAGAAAAGGCAACTTCACAGAAGTTATTGGCTAAGCGAATTCATTTGAATGCTCTGTTTTGAGGCAGCAAACTGTCACTTTTGCAGATTGGGGAGGGCAGTGGGTAAGTCAAGGGGAAATTACAGGGTGGAAAAAGGTCAAGAAAAAAAAAAGACATTTATGGAAAAATGTGAACTTTGAGCTCCATCCCTGAAGAACTCTGGAAAGTCTGATGGAGTTATATACTCAAAGTAGCAAATGAGAATCATACCAATGTTCTTTTAGGCAAACGAAATACATGGGAAAGAATAGAAGGGAAGGGAAATAAGATGGGAGAAAGGAATCACCAACATTAATGCTGTACCAAACAATTTTTTAAATACATTCTGAGTAACTGAATATTTGTAGTTGGCATTAGGAACAGTGTCTTATCAATATCTAGAATAATATTACTAGAAATCTAGCTATCTCTTCTTTTAATTAGAAAAGTAATAAGGAATGGATCTTTGGTCACTTCAGCCTCTGCAGATTATCTAAGACAGGATAGTTACTGGACTTATCTTGTGACAAAATTATATATAAATTAGGCAAAAGAGCTACATATAAACCAGAAATGGAATCTAGATGTCTCATTCTCAGTTCTTCTACCCTTTTCTAGAGACTCCTTGAAAAAACAGTATGTCAAAGTACTTTTATATTTCTCACTATAAATAAAATTCCCTTACCTATATATGAGAGAACACAATGCTTATTACTCCTACCTTAACCCATTCAAAATTGTTCATCTCAGATATCCAATTTTTGCTTTTGAACTTAGTGAAATACAAATAAAGTAATATTTAGAAGAAACTAATATTGTAATAAGTAGAAAACATAGAAACTATATTTCCTATCTGGTTTCATCTTTGTCTCTAAAAAAACAAAATTAAAAAGCCAGAAGAAATTAATACCTTTTAGATATTGATTTTTAAAAGTAGTTACAGAGTCAAGCAGTTATGCCCAAATATGCCATTTGTCCTTACAGGCTCATGATATCACAGAGAAAAGGAAAAGGAAAAAAAAAAAATTTCAGGGTATTAGTGAATACCTAAAACTGCTGATGAGCACTAGGAAAACTGCAAGATTTTCCATTAAGTAAGGTGGAATGACCAATTTAAAAGACATTATAGGCACAATGGGACAATATACCATTCTTCTGCCTTTCTACCCAACCAGATTAGCTCAAGTGTAGGACCATGGAGGGGTACAGCTCGAATTCAGGTTACAATTAAAGAGATTTTTTTCCCCCAAATGAAAATACATGAAAAGAGAAAGATACTATTTTAAGTCAAGTTTATACAGTGACTTTTCTGGTTTTCTTCAGAACAGGAATACTGAATAAATTAATCCCTGCTCCTGCCTACTTCACAGAATCAAAAAGGTGAAAGCCAAGAACAAGTGTATTTAAAGGAAATAAGAACAACAGAAATTGAGTTACTAAAGGGTTTCAACTGATACCCAAAAGGAATCTTTACTTTTATTTTAAACTTAAACAAAAATTAATACCCCCAAATGATCTTCTAATACAAGAATCATTGTGAATTCCAAAGTGAATCAACTGCTTCTAAAATTTAGGATGATCTGACACATCCAAAGGAGAAGATCGGTCCAAATCTGCCTATAAGAAGGTTGTAGTACAAAAATTAGCTGGATGTGGTGGCGCATGCCTGTAGTCCTAGCTACTCGGGAGGCTGAGGCAAGAGAATCGCTTGAACCCGGGAGGCGGAGGTTGCAGTGAGCCAAGATCGACCCACTACACTCCAGCCTGGTGATAGGAGACTCCCTCTCAAAAAAAAAAAAAAAAAAAAAAAAAAGGTTGGAGGCCAATAATGTTGCCTTTTACAGTTATGCAGAGAAATCAAAAATCTTGGGACTGTGTCAGACATACAAAAGTTTCTTTCCTTCTCCCAATGAACAATAGGCATTTAAAATGGAAATGTAAAAGGGTTTTAAGTAAAAGTCAAAAAGCAAACAGAAGCCAAAAAAAAAAAAAAAAAAAGCAAAAGCATATAAATATATATTTTTTTTTAAGGAAGAAAAATGTATAAGAAAATTGAAAAAAAAAAAAAAAAAAGCCTCACCTTCATTCAGTGCTTCTACCACCTCCCAATCGGTCAATTTATCGCAACAGCTGCGCTCATGCGAAAAAATCCTTAAAACATACCCAATATATATACAGATATAGCTATGTATATATGTATATATATAATATATATAAATTTTTATTTAAATAAAAAAGAAAGCTCGAATCCCAAGCCAATATGTGTATATCAAATCCTTGACCAGCCAGGTCTGTAGGGCATAATCAAATTCAATGTGAAATAGTATATAAACACGGTGCCTTGACTGGGCAAATTAAATAATTGCTACTCAAAAGAGTGTTCTGTTTGGACTCTCCTACTGGTAGGCAATGGAGGACTGTATTACCCTTCCCACCCCCACCACCCATTTGTTTAACTTAACAGTATGATGGACACAGAGTTTAGACTGAGGTTGTTATGACCTCAGCAGGAGTTAAGGGTTAAGAAAATAAGAAATAAGAAAAATATAAACTCTCATTTTTACCCAACCAAAGCAATGTAGTAACTTATTACATAACCAGTGCTTTCTAATTTAGTAGTAAAATCCAGAAAGGGAAACTGAAAAAATCAGGCAAATAGATGAATGGAGAGGGCGACTATATCAAACAGTCCCCACTAAACATGTTTTACAGGGTCTTAGTTAAGCACAGACACATGGCATCAGAATATGTGCAGCAGAATAATAGTAAAAAAAATTCCTTACTCTTTTCAACATTTTTATGAAGAAACATTTTCAACATTGGACAGCTAAGTCTATGAAAAATGACTTCAAACTATTTCCTACCTACTTATACTAATGATTCTGAGCAACAAGTGATCAATTCATGAACTATCCTTAAGACTCAATCAGTTTACAAGTAAAACAAAAACATCCATTGAAATGGTTCTATTCATTTTAAGTTCAAATCAAATGTTGCAGTTTTAAAATGTGGTTGATTGTCCTGGTTTTTGAGCATCCTATGATTTCAGCAAAAGTTTAATTTGAAAAGCACTGCTTCAAATTTCCAACCATGAGTTGAATGCTGCAGGCGAATCACCAAACATGTATTTTCAGTGCTAACAAGTTATAGTTAATTCTTAATCAACATTTAAATCTAATTAAATACTGACTCAGCTTTCTCATTATATTCAGAAAATGCAAATGATCCTTAATATGAAAATGAGGACTTCAAAAATTGGTAATTCTCTTTGAAAAGTTGAAAATAAAAACAAGAAATAAAACCCTCCCAAACAAAAAAAAATTTTCAATGTCAAGAAAAACATACCTATCCAATGAAGCTAGTGATCTAGAAAGGGATAAAGAATTCCAAAGAACAGCTCTGGGAAAAGTTGGTTTGCTGCACATTTTCTAATAACTCAGTCTAGTACTGTCTGTTTCTCAAGCACCACAGAATTCTCTGAAAGCTGATGTTTTTGGTCTGTTTTAAGTTTACAGGGTGGTGAGAATTGATAAGGACTGGGGGTAAGGAATTATACAAATTATACACTGGGTATGTAATACCAAAATACAAGAAAACCTACTTCATTAAGATCATACAATTAATCAAACAGAGTGTATATATAATATCTTTTTTTTTTTTTTAAAGCCCTGGATCCAAGGCGTCCAAAGTTATTAAAATAAAGTTCATTCACAGAACAAAAACAAATTTAATCTGAATTGCTTGCAGATACTGCTAATTTTCTTTTTCTTTAAATTAAAAAAATGCATTAATGTGAACTATGTGCAGGGTTTGTTTTTAGTAGTGGTGTTTGTGCACATTGCCTCTGGTGAATTTCCTGGATTTCTCTGACCGCTCTTAAGAGAAAAAGTTTAGAAGTTATGCGTTCTCCTACCCCTATGCCCGACAAACTGATTAGGAGCAGAAGATAAAAGTAGGACTCCTCATATTTTAAGGAGCAGAACTGGGAGTAACTCCTGATCTCTGGGAGTCATTGTTATCCCCTCCTCCCTCAGGGTCCTCTGATAGGTTCAGAGAGCTGGTCTTGTTAGATAGGAGGCTGATACTCTCTTGTGTCAAGGCTGATCCATTTGGTACATCACTGCTGACATTTTAAAATTTTGAAAAAGGAGAGAGAGAAAAATGATTAGTACAAAAATATCAACAGGGGATATCATTTAGCATGATAAAAAATATATAAATGGCTTCCAAATTTTAATCTACAGCCCCTTATCCATGTTTTAGCACAGGGTTGGCAAACCAAAGCTAGCCAGGTGCGTATTTTTTTTTCAGGTGTGTATTTTTGTAACTAAAGTTTTATTGGAATACAGCCTGCTCATTTGTTTAGCATATGCTTTCAAACCACAGAGAAGAGTTGAGAATTGTGACAAAAACTTTAAGGCCCATATCTTAAAATACTACCTGGGCTTTAAGAAAAGTACTTATCCCTGATTTAGCAGGTTTGCTACTACAAAAAATAATTTTGAACTCATGTCTATAATCTTAGCACTTTCAGAGGCCAAAGCAGGCAGATCACTTGAGCTCAGGAGTTGGAGACCAGCCTGGCCAACATGGTGAAACCCTGTCTCTACTAAAAACACAAAAATTGGCCTGGTGGTACGTGCCTGTAAAAACCTACTTGGGAGGCAGAGGCACAAGAATTGCTTGAACCTGAGAGGCAGAGGTTTCAATGAGCCAAGATTGCACCACTACATTCCAGCCTTAGTGATAGAATGAGAGTTTGTCAAAAAAAAAAAAAAGCCAGGTGCAGTGGCTCATGCCTGTAATCCTAGCACTCTGGGAGGCTGAGGCAGGTGGATCACAAGGTCAGGAGTTTGAGACCAGCCTGGCTAAGACAGTGAAACCCTGTCTCTATTGAAAATGCAAAAACTAGCCAGGTATGGTGGCACGTGCCTGTAGTCCCAGCTACTCAAGAGGCTGAGGCAGGAGACTCGCTTAAACCCAGGAGGCAGAAGTTGCAGTGAGCCGAGTCTATGCCATTGCACTCTAGCCTGGGTGACAGGGTAAGATTCTGTCTCAAAAAAAAAAAAAAAAAAAAAAAAAAAATGATTCCAAGATAATGCATGAATTAAAATGTCAAAATCCAGGCCTGAAAGCATTAGAAATTTTTGTTATATATCGTCAGGGGGGCAACTTAGGACTGTGTATTCAAAAGCCTCAAAATATCCTCAGAAAATAATTTAAGATATGCAAACAAAGCATTAATTGTAATACTGTTTATTGTAGGGATGTTCATGGTAGTTGATATGTATCTTTTCATATCTGCAGAATATTGGATGATATAGGACAGTCTGAATTAAAAACCAAGGAGGTGGAGTGCTGGGTTTGTGAAACTAGCAAGAGGCTAAATGCCCACACACTTTAAAAAGACTGGAAAAAGCCGGGTGCGGTGGCTCATACCTGTAATCCCAGCACTTTGGGAGGCCGAGGCAGGTGGATCACCTGAGGTCAGGAGTTCAAGACCAGCCTGACCAACGTGGAGAAACCCTGTCTCTACTAAAAATACAAAATTAGCCAGGCGTAGTGGTGCACGCCTGTAATCCCAGCTACTTGGGAGGCTGAGGCAGAAAAACTGCTTGAACCCGGGAGGCAGAGGTTGTGGTGAGCCGAGATCGTGCCATTGCACTCCAGTCTAGGCAACAAGAGTGAAGCTCCATCTCAAAAAAAGAAAAAAAAAAAAGACTGGAAAGATAATATAATACTCCAAAATGTTAACAAGAGTTATCTCTGAATATTGGAATTACAGGCAATTTAAAAATTTGCCCTTTTCTAAAATTTTCAATTTCCTAAAGCTAATTTTTTATAACATATTTAAGATGGGGGGTGACTTTATTTTTTCTACATTGAGCATATAGTACTTTTATAATGTAAAGATACAAGGCTATCTTCGAAATAGATTCAAAAACAAGGGGAAGATGGAAACATAACCAGAAATTTTCCTTTGTTAGGTATTAATAGATAATTCAACCTTGGATCTAAGTTTTGTAACTCCAGATTTATGCAAAAATATTCTTTTTTTTTTTTTTTTTGAGACTGAGTCTCACTCTGTCACCAGGCTGGAGTACAGTGGCACAATCTTGGCTCACTGCAACCTCCCCCTCCCAGGTTCAAGCGATCCTCCTGCCTCAGCCTCCCGAGTAGCTGGGACTACAGGCACAGGCCCCCATGCCAAGCTAATCTTTGCATTTTTAGTAGAGACGGGGTTTCACCATGCTGGCCAGGATGGTCTCGATCTCTTGACCTCGTGATCCGCCCGCTTTAGCCTCCCAAAGTGCTGGGATTACAGGCGTGAGACACTGCGCCTGGCCGCAAAAATATTCTTAATGTACACAGAATAATGATATTTTAAGAATCGAATTATGTTTATGAGGGTACTTCTGATATGACTGGATAATATAATAATTTCTCTTTTGTGTGTAATTTAATATGGCTACGAAAATCTCCTTTTCTTTACCTGAATGTCAATGTAAGGTCTTCAGCCGGAACCTCATTTTGTGGTTCTGGTTGTCCATTTTCGGCTTGTTTACTTGTATTCAGTTTGCTTTTCATGTCCAGAGAACACTGGTTTTCCTTTGAAAGAGGAAATAAAATCAGTTATCGTCTATTTAATGGTGTTAATGGGAGAGACCAAATTACAGATAATACAAAGTGATGATTCAGAAATCATATTTAATTTTGTAAAATAACCAAAGAAACTGGCAGACTAAAAGAGTGACATACATAAAAACATAACAGAATACAACCCACTTGCTCACTAACCAAGCTGGACAAAAAGAGAGACAATGCCTCAAGCTAACGTGAAAAAAAAATTCACAGAAAAAAACGATAACCTAGAAAGGTGGCCAGGCATGGTGGCTCATTCCTGTAATACCAGCAGTTTGGAGGCTGAGGCAGGTGGACTGCCTGAGGTCAGTTCGAGACCAGACTGGCCAACATGGCAAAACCCCATTTCTACTAAAAACACAAAAATCAGCCAGGTGTGGTGGTGCACGCCTGTAATCTCAGCTACTCAGAAGCTTGAGGCAGGAGAATCACTTGAACCCAGAAGACGGAGGTTGTAGTGAGCTGAGATTGTACCACTGCACTCCCCCACTGGGTGACAGAGTGAGACTCCCTCCAAAAAAAAAAAAAAAAAAGAAAAAAAAAAGGCTGGGTGTGGTGGCTCACACCAGTAATCCCAACACTTTGGGAGGCTGAGGTGGGTGTATCACCTGAGGTCAGGAGTTCGAGATCAGCCTGGCCAACATGGCAAAACCCCATCTCTACTAAAAATATTAAACAATTAGTTGGGCGTGGTGGTGGGCACCTATAATCCTAGCTACTTGGGAGGCTGAGGCAGAAGAATCACTTGAACCCAGGAGGCTGAGGTTGCAGTGAGCTGAGATTGTGCCACTGCACACCAGCCTGGGCAATAGTGCGAGACTCCGTCTCAAAAAAAACAACTAAAAAAAACCCCAAAAAACCAAAAACTACACTGGTGTGGTGGCAGGCACCTGTAATCCCAGCTACTCGGGAGACTGAGGCAGGTGAATCACTGGAACATGGGAGGCGGAGGTTGCAGTGAGCTGAGATTGCGTCACTGCCCTCCAGCCTGGGTGACAGAGACTCAGTCTCAAAAAAACAAAAAAAGCAAACCAAAGTACAATAAATATCTTTAACATACTTACTGAAAGCAAAAAAAACCTGTACACTCAATTTATTTGCTTAGAAAGATTATGAAAACTATGCAACAAAAAAATCATATCATGCAACCTGAGGAACCCCCTAAGATTCAAAATTTACTAAAATGAATGTCTGTGCACTATGAAACAAATCCTAAGCATATTAATGGATATAGTTCCAAGGAAAGAATGTGCAGACTGTATATCACTCATAGCAAAAAAAGGTCATTGTTATAAAGGCTACGAAGCTGGAATATTATTTGGTGAATACATCTTTATATAACACGTTGTCATTGCAAAATAGTAAACACCATCCTATTTGCTTTCCTAATCGGTATGCTAAACAGAGATTTAAGAACTTCCATTAAGTTCTTAAATTAAAGAAGCATTAAAACCTTGTTTTCCCTAAAAGTTAATGAAGAATTCTAAGACAAAGAACACACTCAAACCAAAAGAGAGGAAGGGAATGATAAAATAGTAAGGTAGTCCACCCGCATGATAATTATTTTAAATATTAACCACTCATCAGAGTGCCTTGAAGTGATGATTCTGTAGCTCTAGATAATTCTAGAGCCACATGAAAGATTTCATTTCACCTTCCCCCTCTCTTCCCACCATAACACTCACCATACTCAGTTCCCGTGTTCTCTTCCCAATTTCCCTTTCCACCTGGTGCAGTTCCAAGCTCAACTGCTCACTTGAGATCATTCCAGGCCATTTTGGAGGTGGCGGTGGTGGGGGCTGTGACTGGCCTGCCAGGCTGTTTGCCTCCCTCTGCAACACCAGTCTGTTACTAACAGCCTAGTGCATAAAGCCAAGCACAGAGAAAACTCAACACACTTCACACCATGCACAGAATAACCAGGCTCAATTCCACACCACAGCCTTAAGTAGCTTATCACCCAGCTATTTGCAACAAAAATAATGCAACTGTAAGGCACTGTTCTCTTTGAGTACCATTTGAACAATAAAAGAACAAAACAGGGACATTTAAATTTAGTAAACAGTAATTTCATCTTAAGTATAAATTGCTCTTTGTATTTTCTGATTTGAAAGAGAAGTTGGCTGTGCATAGTGGCCCATGCCTTTAATTCTAGCACTTTGGGAGGCTGAGGTGGGAGGATCACTTGAGGCCAGGAATTTGAGACCCACCTGGGCAATACATCAAGACCTTGCCTCTACAAAAAAAAAAAAAAAAAATAGCCTATGATGGTGGTGTGGGCCTGTAGTCCTAGCTACTAGGGAGGATCACTTGAGCCCAGGAGTTTAAGATTACAGTGAGCTATGATCATGCCACTGCACTCCATGCACTCCAGCCTGGGCAACAGAGTGAGACCTTGTCTCTCAAAAAAAAAAAAAAAAGGAAATGGAAGAAAAACAAGTCAACTACAGATGTGCATCTTTCCCCCTCTGTTTTTAATGGTAATTTTCTCTGAAGTAAATCCTATAACTTATTTCATTGAAACCTCAGTAATGGCAAGGACTTTTAACTGTACTGAGTTAAATATGTGGCAAGTTTCTAAATAATACTGATAGTCTTTTTGGACAGAAAATGTGCCTGGAAACTTTAAAACAAAAAACCATGCATTTGAGGATATGCAGTGATGCCTTATTGGGTGGAAGGTCTGAATCTTTAAAAAGTTAATGAACGAAAGATTGCCATAAGCAAACATAGCATTCTGTTTCTGTGACAGGAATCAGCAAGACGTTTTGAATCAATGTAAATAAGCAATGGCAAAAGCAGACAAAATCTAAATATTACATAGATTTTTTAAAATTCCTAAATCTAATTGTGTACGTAGGGGCACAAGTCAGCTAAATGTTTCGAAAATAAACTCCTACTGGTCTTCCTAAAAAGAAAGTCTACTAAGAAAAAGTCTTATAACTTTTTTTCCCTCCAAAGTGATGGCTTACTTATTATTAAAGATTATGGTAGAAAGACAGACTAATGTTCTAACAGTACCATTTTTTCCTCCAGAAAGGACAATGTATTTATCATTAGAATGTCTTCAGTTTTCCATATTCAAAGAATATGTTCCAATGTAAAGGATGATATATAAACAAAACCTAGTCTTCCTTATGTGACACTTAAAAGATTTTTTAAATTCTTGTTTTTTTTTTTTTGAGACAGGGTCTCACTCTGTCGCTCAGGCTGGAGTGCAGTGGCACCATCCGGGATCACTGCAGCCTTGACCTCCCTGGGCTCAGGTGATCCTTCTGCCTTCAGCATCCTGAGTAGCTGAGACTACAGGCATGCACTACCATGCCTGGTGAATTTTTGCACTTTTTGTAGTGAAGGGATTTTGCCATGTTGCCCGGGCTGGTCTCAAACTCCTGAGCTCAAGCAATCCGTCTGCCTTGGCCTCCCAAAGTGCTGGGATTACAAGCACGAACCACCACATCCAGCCAGATTTTAAAAATTCTTTAGTTTTGTTTTTCTAAGTGTCAGGCAGCATGATGGAAAGAACACTGAATCTGAAATATGAAGACTTGAGTTCATGTTTCAATTTTTGAGAAACTCATATACTTCAATCAAAAAAGGAAGACAATACCACCTGTCTAACCTACCTATTAGCGATATTGTAAAGGTCAAATAAGATACATGGTAGTGATTTTTAAATGGTACAGAACTACATAAATGAAAAGTGTTATTATTCTTATTACACTGGAACTATGTTTTATTTTTTAAGTCAAAGTTCTTTTTTTTTTTGAGACTGAGTCTCACACTGTAGCCTGGGCTGGAGTGCAATGGCGCGATCTCGGCTCACTGCAACCTCTGCCTCCTGGGTTCACACGACTCTCCTGCCTCAGCCTCCTGAGTAGCTGGGATTACAGGCGCACACCAGCATGCCCAGCTAATTTTTCGTATTTTTAGTAGACATGGGGTTTCACTATGTTGGCCAGACTAGTCTTAACTCCTGACCTCATGATCTGCTTGCCTCGGCCTCCCAAAGTGCTGGGATTACAGGGGTGAAATCCCGTCTCTACTAAAAATACAAAAATTAGCTGAGTATGGTGGTGTACATCTATAATTCCAAGTACTCAGTAGGCTGAGGCAGGAGAATCACATGAACCCAGGAGGTGGAGGTTGCAGTGAGTTGAGATCACACCCCCTCACTCCAGCCTGGGCAACAGAGCAATACTCTGTCTCAAAAAACAAAAAACAAAAAGCAAAAACAAACAAACAAACAAACAAACAAAACTTAAATGTGCCATCAGGGAATACAAGCTCCTGTTGGGAAATTTTAGGTAATCTGTTTTCTATTCTTAGGTAGTAGAAATTTTACGTTTTCTATTGTCCCAGAGCTAAACCCAGTATTGAATTCTTTGAAGAATGGAAACCTACACTAACTCCTAAGAAATAGACCTTAAAGTTTTTTGTTCATAGTGCCTCAAAAGTTCCTGTTTAAAATCTCTGAGAACCCTTCAAAAATTGGAACAAAAATGGCTCTCTAGGCTGGTACCTCTAGTCCACGTAGCTGGGTCTGCTGGCTAATCTGATGGTTCAATTGTTGCAATTCTAGTCGTAGCTGTTCTCTCTCAGCAGATGGAAGGGGTTTTCCATGACTGGCCACTTCTGACATAGATATTCTCTCCCTTTGGTTAGAAAGAAAGTGTGAAGTAAATTTTAACATTTCATTTTGTTAAGATATTACTGACCAGAAAAACAAAAAGAAGTTGCATAATTTTAAAGGTTTCTACATGTCTATTCAAGTAAAAAGAATGACTCATACCTCTCACTGAAGTGTCCCTGAGAAGGTATGTTTTGATGAGGTGAATATGGAGAACCTCCCCAGCCACCGTGGGTTCCATATGGACTATAATCTGTAAGAGAATGATTTATTATGGTATGAGATAATTCACAGATTTGATTCTTCTTTTAAGGTACTCACAATCTAAAAGACATCAGGGTATTGCATACACAGATATCTGGTATCTACCTTAAATGGCCAGATTTTTAAAATTCTTTAACTTTGTTTTTCTAAATGTCAGGCAGCATGATGCTGGGTGCTGATACATGTTTGTTTCTTCCCCAATGAACTTTCAGTCTTTGTAGTTTTTCTTCCAAATTACTGTATAATGAGAATGTTATTCCCCCATATAGCAATGAAGCTATTTGAGGTGGGGGTGGGATGGGGAAGAAACATTAGGAAAGCTTCACATATAGACATTTAATTTCAGTTTGTATACCTAAAATTCACTGGGTTATATTACCTTTCTTACAGGGATGATTCCCTGGAAAGTTTGAAAATTACTGCCTTGCAAGATTACTAAAAACACTGATAGTAAATGGGGAGCAGGGGTAATGCTGAAAGTCAAGATTATGAACCCTTTAGGTCAGCTTACCTTTGAGATTCTTACCTGAAATGTTAATAGATTTTGTAGGAGCTCCCTGAGGTGCCATAGCCTGCATTGGACCAGCACCCTGATATATAGTTTTGGAAGTTCGCGAGATGGCACCAAACCGAGACACTGTTGGTCGGTCTCCAAATGGGATGAGGTCATCATCACTGGTTTCTGCTGCTCTTCTCTGAAGATCTAATCGCTGGTCCCTCATTCCTTTACTCTCCACATTCTGATAAAAAAGCAAAATGAGAAATCTACCCCACACTCAGATCGCTCTGTAACCTAATTTTTTCTAGATCTTTAATAAGGTTAAAGATGAGTACAACACTCTTACTGGTAAGACTAAAATCATTAGTTACCTTTGGTTGTTTTTATGTAACACTGGTTTTTAAACCTCTGAGGTGAGGGGCGACAGGGTCCCACTCTGTTGCCCAGGCTGGAATGTAGGGGCACTATCATGGCTCACTGCATCCTCAACCTCCTGGGCTCCAGTGATCCTCACACCTCAGCCTCCCAGGTAGCTGGGACTATAGGCATGTACCACCATATTCAGCTAATTTTTTTTTTATTATTTATAGAGATGAGGTCTCCCTATGTTGACCAGGCTGGTCTCAAACTCCTGGGCTCAAGCAATCCTCCTGCCTCAAGTTCAACCTCCCAAAGTGCTGGGATTACAGGTATGAGCTACTGCACCTGACCTAAGAAATACATTTTTAAAATTTATGGGAGGCCATTGTTTTGGACTAAGCTCCTGCACTAAGCCCCAAGACACCAGATCAAAGCAGAATGTAATCACTTGTGCTAGATGCCACAAAATCAAACTGAACTTGAAAATGCGTCAGTTTTCCAAAAAACAGGAGATTCACAGCAATCAATCATAAGAGGATCACTCAATTAGAACTGGTAAGTCCCTTCTGCTTTAGTCCTATAAGAAAAATAACTTTGAAACAGCTAATCTGAGTTTCGTTCCTTTTCTCTGTTTAGCTCATTAGAGCATATTTCTATTTCATAGATGAAATGCTTCCTGATTAATCAATCACTAATAAAAGCCAATTCAATCTTTAAGAAATACATATATATAATGATCTAGTGTGTGTGTGTGTATATATATATGCATACAAATATATATTTATCCCTATATAATGTTACACACATATATAGACACACAAATATATAATTTGTATGCACATTAACATTTGAGAAATGCTAGATTAGACTTCTTTCACCTATTTGGGAGATTTTCAATTTCCTCCCAAATTTCAAGTCCTCTAGATTGGACTGCAACTTTTTGTTTGTTTTTGAGACAGGGTTTTGCTCTGTCACCAGGTTGGAGTGCAGTGGTGTGTGAGCCTCAACCTCCTGGGCTCAAGCAATCCTCCTGCCTCAGCTTCTCAAGTAGCTGGGACCACGGGCGTGCACCACCACACCTGGCTAATTAAAAACATTTTTGAGGAGATGGGGTCTTGCTATGTTGCCCAGGCTGGTCTTGAACTCCTGGGTTCAAACAATCCTCCCACCTTGGCCTCCCAAAGTGCTGGCGTTACAGGTGTGAGTCACCATGCCTGGCCCAAACTTTTTAATTCTTTACTGATTTAAGAAAATGAGTTTTGTTTTGCTAATACTCGTGTTACTTTAATATAATAACCCTTTTTGAAAGTCAAGTACAAGGCAAACATTCCTGCCTAATTTCCCCTCATTTCTTTCCAATAAGAGCCTTATTACAGCCCAAAAACAATGCTTCTGTAATCCTACTGCAAAAAAAAAAAAAAAAAAAAAAAAAAGATTTATTTTGCTTTTTCTCCCTCTAAAACTCTTTTTGGGGGGGGCGGGGCTGGCATATAATCATATTTATGCTATTAGATATCACTTCACTCATTTACAGTGGTTATCAGCACCCAAATCTTTTTCTTATGGCAAATGTTGGTCTTTTCTTAACCACCTGGAAAAGTATTTATCCATGAAAATCTATATAACCTAGGAAAAACCTATACAATATCTTACTCTGTTAAGAGTAATAAGGACAAATGGGTTAAGAATAGTCAAGGTATACCATACCATTCAGCAATACCATTCCTTTTTTTTTTTTTTGAGATGGAGTCTCACTCTGTCATCTAGGCTGGAGTGCAGTGGCACAATCTCAGCTCACTGCAACCTCTGCCTCCCGGGTTCATGCCATTCTCCTGTCTCAATCTCCCAAGTACCTGGGATTACAGGCTCCTGCTACCATGCCCAGCTAATTTTTGTGTATTTAGTAGAGATGAGGTTTTGCTATGTTGGCCAGGCTGGTCTCAAACTTCTGACCTCAAGTGATCCACCTGCCTTGGCCTCCGAAAGTGCTGGGATTACAGGCATGAGCCACAGTGCCCAGCCAGCAAGACCATTTCTAAGTGTAACTTTCATGCACGTGAAGACATATATACATAAGAATGTTTGTTGGAGTACCATACATAATAGTGAAAGATCAAAAATAGCCTAAATGTCCACTAATACAAAAAGAAATCATTGTATGGTATCATTTATACCGAATATCTCGCAAAAGTAGCTAAAATCAATAATCCTGAGCTACAGATATAAATATGGGCTGGGCATGGTGGCGCACACCTGTAATCCCAGCATTTTGGGAGGCCGAGGAGGGCAGATCACCTGAAGTCAGGAGTTTGAGACGAGCCTGACCAACATGGCAAAACTGTGTCTCTACTAAAAATACAAAAAAATTAGCCAGGCATGGTGGTATGTGCCTGTAGTCCCAGCTCCTCGGGAGGCTGAGGCAGGAGAATCGCTTGAACTCAGGAGGCGGAGGTTGTAGTGAGCTGAGATCATGCCACTGTACTCCAGCCTGGGTGACAGAGTGGAACTCTGTCTCAAAAAAAAAAAAAAAAAAAAGACACAATTTAAAAGCAATGCTGAGTGAAAACATGAAAATACAAGCTGAAGTGTATAATTTATATAAGGTCTATAAACATATAAAACAACATTGTTTAGGAATAGTATAAAATTATCCATGGCCAGGCGCACTGGCACACACCTGTAACTACAGCACTTTCAGAAGCAGGAGAATCCCTTGAGCCCAGGAGCTCAGGACCAGCCTGTTCTGCCTAGGTGACATAGCAAGACCTCATCTCTACCAAAAAAAAAAAAAAAAAAAAAAAAAAAAAAAAAAAAATTAGCTGAGCATAGTATCACACATCTGTGTCCCAGCTACTTGGGAGGGTGAGGTGGGAGGATCACTTGAGTCCAGGAGCGTGAGGCTGCAGTGAGCTGTGATTGTGACACTGCACTCCAGCATGAGGAAGATCCTGTCTTAAGGGGAAATAAAATTATCCATGAAAATGATAAATACTAAACTCAGGATAGAGATTACTGACAGGGAATGAAAGAGGGAGAAAAACGAGACTTGGGAAATATATACAGGGGGATATACTTCTTGAAAATTGTATTTCTTTAAAAAATAAAAAGGCAATGAAGATACTATCCAAGTAGGGTAGCTCATGCCTGTAATCCCAGCACTTTGGGAGGCAGAGGCGGTAGGATCACTTGAGGCCAGGAGTTTAAGATCAGTCTGGGAAACATAGCAAGACCCCATCTCTACAAAATTTTTTAAATTAGCTGGGTGTGGTGGCATGCACCTGTAGTCCTAGCTACTCAGGAGGATCACCTGAGTTCAGGAGTTTGAAGTAACAGTGAGCCATAATCATGTCACTACACTCCACCCTGCGTGATGAAGATCGATCCTATTGCTATAAAGAGATAAGCTGAAGCTGGGCATGGTGGCTCACGCCTGTAATCCCAGCACTTTGGGAGGCCGAGACAGGTGGATCACTTGAGGTCGGGAGTTCAAGACCAGCCTGACCAACATGGAGAAACCCCGTCTCTACTAAAAAATATGGCTGGGTGTGGTGGCATGCACCTGTAGTCCTAGGTACTCAGGAGGATCTCCTGAGTTCAGGAGTTTGAGGTTACAGTGAGCCATAATCACGTCACTGCACTCCACCCTGGGTGACAAAGATCGATCCTATCTCTATAAAAAGAGATAAGATGAAGCTGGGCACAGTGGCTCACGCCTATAATCCCAGCACTTTGAGAAGCCGAGGCGGGTGGATCACTTGAGGTCGGGAGTTCGAGACCAGTCTGACCAACATGGAGAAACTCCGTCTCTACTAAAAAATACAAAATTAGCCGGGTGTGGTGGTGCATGCCTGTAATCCCAGCTACTCCAGAGGCTGAGGCAGGAGTATCACTTGAACCTGGGAGGTGGAGGTTGCGGTGAGCCGAGATTGCACCATGGCACCCCAGTCTGGGCAACAAGAGTAAAAGTCTGTCTCAAAAAAAAAAAAAAAAAAGAGAGATAAGATTTTGATAATATTTTAACTTGGTTATTAGAAACACTGGTGTTACATGATTTTTCACTAAAGAATAAAATAACCCAAGTATTAAATTTCAGCATCTTAGAGTTCACTTGAAGCTGAGCAGCTGTAATTCTGACTCAAATACTACTCTCGTTCACTAGATTCAACTTTGTTATTTAAACTTCAGAGTTGTGAAAAATAATTTTTTTTTTGAGAATTTTTTTTTGAGACGGAGTGCCACTTTGTCGCCCAGGCTGGAGTGCAGTGGCACAATCTTGGCTCACTGCATGTGCTGCCTCCCGGGTTCACACCATTCTCCGTGAAGAAGAATTTTAACTTATTTGGTGAAGGGGTCCAAGATCCTAATTAATTATGTAAAATAATTTAATCTGGGTACTAAACAATTGTTGAGAAATTGCTATTTGCACAGAAATATAATAAATGCTCTGTCTCGGTAAGTATTAAAAGATTTTTATTTACATCTAAATGAATCAAAAACCTGTACTGCTTAAAGATAACTCAATTGCAGAGTATAGAATATGGTCTGAAACTCTTAAGCAAAGCTGAATTATTTGTGCCTAAATGGTAATGGGTGAAAATTTATTTGGTTTATCTTGATTTGTATTAATTATTGCTTAGCTGTTACACATACCATCATTTCCACACTCCCTGCTGCCACAACATCTTTGGGTTTTGCATCTTTGGTTCCAATGTAGGAGCCGATGGTGTCACATGACCAGGGAGAGTACTGGCTATAATCATTTCCTTTGTATTTCCCAGCTACCTTCAAGTCTTCATCCAAAAACTACAGATGGAGAAAGAAAAAATAAAAGAAAAAGAAAAAGAAACAGGAAATGGGTCTATGAATAACAAGATAGAGAAAGCAGGGAATTTCTTAGAACATTGTGCTGAAGCAACATAATGATGATTATTCGATTTTTAAGTGCCACAATAGAAGATTTTTGTAAACTATGAAAAATATAAAATAAGTGAAGAGTGATTTTTAGCTTTCAGTTTTTGTTTTGTTTTTTTTTTTTACCTTAGCAGAAGGTAAAAAAAAAAAAAAAAAAAAAAAAAAAAAAAAAAAAGAAAATTCAATATCCTTCCAGGAATCAGGCTAGGATTTTATGGGTTTGCTCATCCTTTTCTTCATTAGATCAGTAAACATTTAAGCATATATGTACCAAGCCATAGTTTTGTTAGACCCTCCTCAATGTTTCTTTCAATAAAATCAAGGTAAACAAGAACATTAAAAATTTTGATTTTTATAGTACATGATGATGTAGTAACTTTTTACTGAAATCTCTTTAATAGCAATAATTCATATCTTGAATAAATTCTGCTTCTTAGGTTGATTCAATGAGATGAAAAGGATGTCTAATTTTTATCTTTTCAAGATAAGTTCTTCAGTCTAAAAACAGAATAGCTATTCTAAGGCTAATATATTTTCACTAAAATTGCAACATTCACATTTATAAAATGTTTTACATTTTCAAAATGTTTTCACGTATACTACCTAATAAGCTCCTAAATCCATAATAGACAACACAGGTGATATGACCAAGGCTATACCAGTATAGGGCAGTGCTAGGACTATAACTTTAATGTTTCTTTCATTTTATCACAAGACATATATACACTGATATCTAGGGGTATCAGTGTTCATACTAAAAACATCTCTTTGCTGAGTTATCATTGTTGGCCTTCTGCACTGACATAGTAGTATCATTCACTGTCAACCACTCTTCATTGGTATTGGTTCATTTAAGTGGATCTATGCCTCCCACTATACTAAAAACATCTCTTTTCTGAGTCATCATTATTGGCCTTCTGCACTGACACAGGGTCTGCTGATCACTAGTATCACTCATTGCCAACCACTCTTCTGCTTCTATTATTCATAACCTTTTCCCTTTTCTTTGTCCTACTATTATTTAAAAAAAAAATTTTACGCTTTTTTATTTTTCTTCTACTTATTAAACTTTAGATAGAACAGCTAACTTTTAAAACACATGACCTACCAATTACAGTGCTCCTTTTTTTTGAGACGGTGTATCGCTCTGTCACCCAGGATGAAGTGCAGTGACATGATCTCCGCTCTCTGCAACCTCTGCCTCCCAGGTTCAAGCCATTCTCCTGACTCAGCCTCCCAAGTAGCTGGGATTACAGGTGCGTACCTCTACACCTGGCTAATTTTTGCATTTTTAGTAGAGACAGGGTTTCACCATGTTGGCCAGGTTCGTCTGGAACACCTGACCTCAGGTGATCCACCTACCTCAGCCTCCCAAAGTGCCGGGATTACGGGTGTGAGCTACCACGCCTAGCCAAGAGTGCTCCTTTTTTAAATCTCTGACTGTAGTGTATTATATGCAGCTATTTAAATGAATGAGATAAATTTATATACTGACATACAAAGACAGTCAGGAAAATGGATTAGGTAAAAACAAAAACAAAGGCAAAACAGACATAAAACCAAGATGTATTTACTAAATGATCCTATTAAAAAATAATAATGAGGCTGGGCAAGGTGGTTGACATCTGTAATCCCAGCACTTTGGGAGGTCGAGGCAGGCAGATCACCTAAGGTTGGGAGTTCAAGACCAGCCTGGCCAAGGTGGTAAAACCCTGTCTCTACTAAAAATATAAACATTAGTTGGGTGTGGTGGTGTATGCCTGTAGTCCCAGCTACTCAAGAGGTTGAGGCAGGAAAATTGCTTGAACCTGGGAGGCAGAGTTGCAGGGAGCCAAGTTTGCACCACTGCACTCCAGCCTGGGCAACAGAGTGAGATTCCGTCTCAAAAAGAAAAAAAAAAAAAAAGTAATAACAATAACAATAAAGACATCCAACAATCCCACTACTGGGCATTCATCTAAAGGAAAATAAATCAGTATATGGAGGGATATTTACACCCTCATGTTTTATTCCCAATAGCCAAGATACAGAATCAACCGAGGTGTACAGCAACAGATGAATTGATAAAGAAAATGAGATATATACAATGAAATATTATTCAGACATAAAAAAGAATAAATCCTGTCATTTGCAGCAACCTAGATGAGCCTGGAGGACAACACATTAAGTGAAATTGGTTAGGCACAGAAAGATAAATATTTCATGTTCTCACTCATATGTGGGAGCTAAAAAGTTGAGTCACAGAAGTAGAGAGTGGAACTGTGGTTATGAGAGACTAGAAAGGGAATGGAGGGAGGCAAGGGGAGACAGAGCTTGGTTAATAGATACAAAATTATAGCTACATAGGAGGAATTACTTCTAGCATTCTATAGCCCTGCAGGGTGAATACAGTTAATAATTTACTATATATTTTCTAAAAGCCAGAAGAGAGGATTGTTTTTCCTGATTTGAAAAAATTATGCTTTTTTTTTTTTGAAGAAAACTTTTAACATCATAAACTGATCTTTATATACAATTTTATTCATTATTTCTATAGACCAATTCAATTCAGGTTTATTTACTTATTTAACAAATGACATAAAAAATGTGGGCTGGGCATGGTGGGTGGATTGCTTGAGCCCATGAGTGTGAGATCAACAGCCTGGGCAACACAGCAAGACCCTGTCTCTTTTTTAAGAAAATAGAAACATTTTTTAAAAAGTTTTCCACTTAGGATCTTGGAAGTCAAAATAAAATGGAAGGTATCTAGGACAGATTGACAAAAGAAACAAATATCAACAAAATAATTTTCAATTTGATGAAGAAAGAAACCACAATCTTAGGCTGGGCATGGTGGCTCGCACCTATAATCCAGCACTTTGGGAGGCCAAAGCGGGCGGATCATGAGGTCAGGAGTTCAAGACCAGCCTGGCCAACATAGTGAAACCCCGTTCCTACTAAAAATACAAAAAATTAGCCAGCATGGTGGCGGGCGCCTGTAATCCCAGCTACTCAGGGGGCTGAGGCAGGAGAATCGCTTGAATCTGGGAGGCGGAGGTTGCAGTGAGCCAAGATCACACCATTGCACTCCAGCCCAGGTGACAGTGTGACATTCCATCTCAAAAAAAAAAAAAAGAAAGAAAGAAACCACAATCTTCATACAACAACAACAACAACAACATCAGGTTTGCAGTAAGAGATGTGGCTTTTTTTTTTTTTTCTACAGGCGTGAGCCACCGCGCTGGGCCGATTTATAAAGGAAGCTTGAGATAAACATTGTCAACAATGTTGTAGATATGAAAAGCAAGGACAACAGCAGATCTGCCCAGCATTTTTCCTTGAAATAAAATCTGAAGATATTTATTTAGCCCACAAGAAGAATGTTATTTATACAATGTTATATAATGCAAAAATTGACAATTAAAATATAACACTGCTCTCTTCTTCAAAGAAAAGTTGGATGACTGGCCGGGCACAGTGGCTCATGCCTGTAATCACAGCACTTTGGGAGGCTGAGGTGGCTAGATCATCTGAAGTTAGGAGTTCGAGACCAGCCAACATGGTGAAACCCCAACATGGTGAAACCCCGCCTCTACTAAAAATACAAAAATCAGCCTGGCATGGTGGTGCATGCCTGTAATCCCAGTTACTCAGGAGGCTGAGGCAGGAGAATCGCTTGAACCAGGGAGGTGGAGGTTGCAGTGAGCCGAGATCGTGCCACTGCACTGTAGCCTGGGCAATAGAGCAAGAGTCTGTCTCAAAAAAAAAAAAAAAAAAAAAAAAAAAAAAAAGAAAAGAAAAGAAAAGAAAAGTGGGATGACTGTTCTGAATGACTTAAAAGCTACCTGCCTACCAGTCAAAGGATGACTGAAACTCCCTGGAAGCATCCTGCATTTCTGTAGCCTTGACCTTGCAGTGGCAAGTATCACATACACAATTGTCCAAGGAAGAGAGGATTTTGAATGTTCCCAATATAAATAAAAGGTAAATGTTTGAGATAATATGCTAATTACCCTGCTTTGATCATTGCATATTGTATATGTGTATTGACGTATCACTTTGGGAGGCCGAGGCAGGTGGATCACCTGAGGTCAGGAGTTTGAGACCAGCCTGACCAACATAGAGAAACCCTGTCTCTACTAAAAATACAAAATTAGCTAGGCGTGGTGGCGCATGACTATAATCCCAGCTCCTCAGGTGGCTGAGGCAGAAGAATCACTTGAACCCGGGAGGAAGAGGTTGCGGTGAACCGAGATCGTGCCATTGCACTCTAGCCTGGGCAACAAGAGTGAAACTCCATCTCAAAAAATAAAAATAATAAAAAAAAATATCACTCTGTATCCCATAAACTTGTACAATTATAATGTGTCTACTAGAGAGATGTTAGTTCATGCACAGAAAGAAGGTGAAATATATATAAAAAGTTTAAATATATAATAAACAGTGGTTATAGAAAATGAGATTTTGGAGAAACTTCTCTTTCTATATCATGTATTTCCATAATGTATGAATTTAGTACAATTATACACAGGTTGTTTTATTTATTTATTTTTAAATTTTTGCTGAGAAGGAGTCTCGCTCTGTCGCCCAGGCTGGAGTGCAGTGGTGTGTGATCTCGGCTCACTGCAACCTCTGCCTCCTGGGTTCAAGCAATTCTCCTGCCTCAGTCTCCCAAGTAGCTGGGATTACAGGCGCCCACCATCATGCCTGGTTAATTTTTGTATTCAGGTTGTTTATAATCAGAACTGAGGTTTAAATATGTATCTTTGTATCTCAGTAACTAAAATAATACTAGATAATGTTCCTTAATAGCCAGGCATTATTATAATTTTTATTAGGAGTAAAAATAACAATAATAAATATGAATTGTTTACTGAATGCCTGCTACATACCAGATGCCTTATGTTTCATCTTCACCATACCACTATGAGGTAGGCTTTCCTATGTTTGATTTATAAATGAAGAAACTTGCACCTCAGGGTTCAGGGATGCTAAGTAATTTTAAAAAGATCACAGTGAAGGACACAACTGAACCTCAAAGTTTCCTATGTTTGATACCAAAAACTGCTCACTTTTCACAATGTCATATTGTTTTCCACATTTCTTATAAAACAATATAGCATAACAAAGTTCCAGGGTGTACTCTAATAAAGGATTTTTGAAAAAATATCACACCTGTTTTTTTTTTTTTTCCTCTTTTTTGAGACAAGGTCTTTGTTACTCAGGCTGGAGTGCAGTAGCACAATCATAGCTCATTGCAGCATGGACCTCCCAGGTTCAAGCAATCCTCCCACCTCAGCCTCCCAAGAAGCTGGGACTGGAGGCGTATCCCACCACACCTGGCTAATTTTTATTTTTAAATTTGTAGGAATAGGGTCTATGTTGCTCAGACTGGTCTTGAACTCCTGGGCTCAAGTCATCTTCCCACCTCAGCCTCCCAAAGTATGGGATTACAGGTGTGAACTACTGCACACCTGGCTGTTTTTACTTTACAAATAAAACTACATTAATAGAAGACATTGTGACTTTACTAATAACCTACGTTTTTGTGGAAAACTCATCCAAAGTGTTTAGATGGGAAAACTAGATATTGTGAACAACTTCTATTTAGTAGAACTTCCTTCATACTTACTTCATTCCTTCCTTCAACTTCCTTCATACACCCAACAAGACACTATTTACTATGTGTGATGTACTTCTCCATTTTCATTTATTATTCATGATTTGTCAGTTAGTAACGGTTAGAATTGTAATTCTATACATAAAGGATGAAAGACAAGTTCCTTACATAGTATCAACTGTAATCCTGAGAAAACTTACTTGATTATTTAAAAAAAAAAAAATAAACTATAAGCTAAAGCAGTATGTACAACCAACAAAACAAATACGATTACTTTAAAGTTGGATTTTTTGGGCTGGGCGCAGTAGCTCATGCCTGTAATCCCAGCACTTTAGGAGGCCAAGGCGGGTAGATCATTTGAGGTCAGTTCGAGACCAGCCTGGCCAACATGGTGAAACCCCATCTCGGCCGGGCGCGGTGGCTCAAGCCTGTAATCCCAGCACTTTGGGAGGCCGAGGCGGGTGGATCACGAGGTCAGGAGATCGAGACCATCCTGGCTAACATGGTGAAACCCCGTCTCTACTAAAAATACAAAAAACTAGCCAGGCGTGGTGGCGGGCGCCTGTAGTCCCAGCTACTCGGAGGCTGAGGCAGGAGAATGGCGTGAACCTGGGAGGCGGAGCTTGCAGTGAGCCGAGATCGCGCCACTGCACTCCAGCCTGGGTGACACAGCGCGAGACTCTGTCTCAAAAAAAAAAAAAAAAAAAAAAAAACCCCATCTCTACTAAAAATACAAAAAAATTAGCTGCGTGTGGTGGCACATGCCTATAATCCCAGTTACTGGGGGAGGCTGAGGCAGGAGAATCGCTTGAACCCAGGAGGCAGAGGTTGCAGTGAACCAAGATTGCACCACTGCACTCCAGCCTGGGCAACAGGGCAAGACTCCGTCTCAAAAAAAAAAAAAAAAAAAAAAAAAAAGTTGGCCTTTTGAAAAGACGAACAAAATTGAGAAATCCTTAGCAGGACTGACAAAAAAATTTACCAATATAGAACTAGAAAAACGAACATCACTGTAGACCATATAGACATTAACATAATAAGACAACACTTATTCACCATAACTAGTAGCACTGTCGTACAGAAATACAAAGAAGCTGACTCCCCAAATTATGGTTATTGCCCTGTGATACATTAACCAGCTTTTTTAAAAGCAATCTTATTTGACTGCTGTTTTTCTCTGATTTTCACTATCTATATTTATGTGTCTTTCCCATTCATTAAACCAACTTTTCTGGCTGGTCTCCTCATTACTGAGTTAAATAAATCTTTGATACGTCTTACTTATTTAAAACAATTCTGAAACTAGGATTAAAGTTTCATAAATACGATAAAGATTTTCTACCAAAAGCCTACAACATAATGGTAAATTATTATTAAAAGCTCCATTTACTCAAAGATTAGAAAGGAGTCAAGAATATGTGTTACAATCACTTCTATTCAGCATTATGCTGGAGTCCAAAATAATAAGACAAAGACAAGACAAAAGGATTAAAAAGGGGAAAAAAGATTATTCAGAGGACATAATTGTGTGCATAGAAAATTCAAAAGAATCTACTAACAGTATTATAATTAATAAAGAAATTTAGCAAGCCTGCTGAATAGAAAGGTCAATACAAAAAATCGATTTCTCTATATTAATAATAGAAAATAAAAATTTCCAAACAATTCTATTTAAAATAGTTTCAAAAAACAATGATTATCTAGGAATAAATTCAATGTAAGATGTGCAAGACACTGAGTATGAAATATAAAGAAAATTCAAATAAATGAAGGGGTATATGATGTTCAAAGAGACTTGATATTAGAAAGATGTCACTTCTCAGCTGGGCACGGTGGCTTACGCTTGTAATCCCAGTACTTTGGGAGGTCGAGGCGGGCAGATCACCTGAGGTCAAGAGATCGAGACCATCTTGGCCAACAGGGTGAAACCCCAGTGCTACTAAAATACAAAAAACTAGCCGGGCATGGTGGCTCATGCCTGTAGTCCCAGCTACTTGGGAGGCTGAGGCAGAAGAATCACTTGAACCCAGGAGGCGGTGGCTGCAGTGAGCTGAGATGGCACCATTGCACTCCAGCCTGGCGAAAGAGCAAGACTCTGTCTCAAAAAAAAAAGAAAAATGTCACTTCTCATCATGTTGATCTAAGGCAACACTGTCTAGGCCTGGCGTGGTGTCTCACACCTTAATCCCAGCACCTTGGAAAGCTGAGGTGGGAGGATCACCTGAGGTTAGCAGTTCGAGACCAGTAAGGCCAACACGGTGAAGCCCTGTCTCCACTAAAAATACAAAAATTATAGTTGGGCGTGGTGGTGCACGCCTGTAATCTCAGTTACTCAGGAGGCTGGGGCAGGAGAATCACTTGAACCCAGGAGGTGGAGGTTGCAATGAATTGAGATTGCACCACTGTACTCTGGCCTGGGTGACAGAGTGAGACTCCGACTCAAAAAAAAAAAAAAAGATACTAAAATTAACTAGGAGTGGTGGTGTGCACCTGCAGTCCAAGCTACTTGGGAGGCTGAGGCATGAGAATTGCTTGAACCTGAGAGGCAGCAGTGAATGAAAATTGCGCCATTGCACTCCAGCCTGGGCGACAGAGTGAGACTCTGTTTCAAAAAAATAAACAAATAAATATAAAGCAACACTAATAAAAATATAATGCGATCCACACATACAATTAAAACATTTTTGTGGCCACATTAAAAACATTTGTTTTTAAAAACAAAAACAGGTGAAATTAATTTTAACAATTTTATTTAATCCAATATATCAAAAATATTAATGAATTTTACATTTTTGGTATGAAATTCTTGAATTCAGTGTGTATTTTATCACTATAGTACATCTGAACTTAAACTAGCCACATATTACATGTTCAACAGCCACATGTGGCTTAGTGGCTACCATATTGGACAGCACAGATTTAGAGATCTGATGTAATCCTAATCAAAACTGGAGCAGATGTTTTTGTGGAAATCAACATACTGATTCTTGAAAAATAACAATACTAGAAAATATAACCACCACATATTGAGACTTATTATAGAACTACACGAAGAGAATGTGGCATTGGTTCAAGGATAGAAATAGATTGATGGGCCGGGCGCGGTGGCTCACGCCTGTAATCCCAGCACTTTGGGAGGCCGAGGCGGGCGGATCACAAGGTCAGGAGATCGAGACCACGGTGAAACCCCGTTTCTACAAAAAATACAAAAAATTAGCCGGGTGCGGTGGCGGGCGCCTGTAGTCCCAGCTACTCAGGAGGCTGAGGCAGGAGAATGGCGTGAACCTGGGAGGCGGAGCTTGCAGTGAGCCAAGATTGCGCCACTGCACTCCAGCCTGGGCGACAGAGCGAGACTCTGTCTCAACAACAACAACAACAACAACAACAAAAAAGAAATAGATTGATGGAAAAGAATAGGGTCAGGAAACATGTATGTGGTCACCTGATTATGATAAAGCAGGGCACCAGGGAAAGCATGCCGATTTCATTAAATTGTGCTGAGTCAATGCCTTACAGGAAAAAAAACAACAACCAAAAAAACACGGATCTTGACTCCTAATATATTACATTACATACATACAAAAATCAGTTCTAGATGGATTGCAGAGCTAAATGATAATAAACCTTTTAGAAGAAAACAGAAAAAAAAAATCTTCATACACATTGGGGATAGGCAAAGATGACCTAAACTGGACACACACACAAAAACACTGATAAATGAGACTAAAAATGATATGCTTACTTCTTCTGGATGAAAGGTAGGAGGCAAGGTTGGTGAAGGTGCAAAAGGAGGTGGAGAGATAACCTTTCTTTCCTCCAGCTGGGCCATTATTTCCTTTCGTCGGCGATGTAGTTCATCTAGACTAGGATGAGGCTGGGGAGGAGGAGGAAGCCGGCTATAAGGAGGTTCCTAAAAATAGAAAGATTAGTTAAAATTGAAAGAGAATTTCAGGACAGATTAATTCATTTAATATACTCAGCGTATATTTTAAGTTATGAAGCAGCTTGTATACCCTTCTTAACATTTGAAAACACCAACACTTAATAGAACAAAGTAAAACAAAACCCCCCAAACTCTCAAGATCTTCCAAATAGCTAAATTTAGGTTTTTTTTTATTTGGTCATAATTTCCAAGTAGATCTAGAATTGTTAATTAAACATCTAAAGTTCAGAAACTAAGAATGGTTAATTGGGGGGAGGAGGCAGAATTTTTTTCTCATTAATAGTTTAAAAAAAAAAAAACCTACGCAAATTATGAAAAGATTAAAAAAAAAGAAGCTCTCATAAAGAAGTCATCAAAGGGTTATTATCATTGTATAAAAAGTAAGGAATCACTGCAAGCAATAGTCAAATTAAGTCTATGTAATAAAAAAAAATACAGCATACTCTGAGGTACGAAGGTCTGATCTGAGTTGGATGAGGAGCCACTGGATAGTAACTCTCGATCTGTTGGTATCTTTCTCTGGATTCTGGTACATACGATGGTACTGCTGCAGGTGGAATCTCAATGGGTATAGGGCTTTCTCGGAATATCTCTTCTCTTGTGTAAGACTGAGCAGGGTACACTCGACGGCTATCATAGTGAGATGGGTATATAGGTGGGTACTGCTGTGGCTGTGTGCCATACTGAGAGTTTACAACACGATCTTGGAGGTAGGGTGGATAATGATCCAAGTAGGGAGGAGCAGGTTCAGGAGCGGATGGTGGAGGTCGGACAAAGCGGGACACACATTGTGGTGGTGGAGTATAATACATACCTGTATAATACAAAAGAGGAACCAAAGGCAATAATGAGCCAATTTAGTTTTCTATATAAGATTTTACCTTTTAAAATACTGAAACACTAAAGTATTGATAATCTACTTATTTCTTTAGAAGTTTTCCATCTGCTTATATAATCAGGTTAGCTTTTTAAAAAATAACAAGCAAAAATTATCTGTAAAAGTCATTGAAAAAACTACCCTACTTATAACCTATAATACTAGATTGGCTCTCATTGTTTGACCCTCTTTCTTGGTGTGTCTTAATGAAATGAAGACATTGCAAAACAAAAAAAACTACATTTCCCAGATATCCTTGAAGTCAGGCTACACAAATTAATCACTTGTACGAGTTTTGAATTTGAAACTGAAATAACTGGGGGGAGACATGGAACACAAAAGGCCAGTTTGCTGGTGCAGATTAGTAGCTACTGCTTGGCTCTGCAGTTCTTGAGACACCAGTTGTGGCAATAGTTTCTCAATTTTCAGACTTTTGCCTCAAATGATGTGATCTTGGAATCAAGTAGGACAGAAGTTTTTACTTCTACTGCTTACTCATTGTAACAAGTTCTCTTGGCAGCTAGCTCTGGAGCATTGCTTGCTTCTTTAGTACCTCCACCAATATGGCAGGCACCTAACTCCTGCACTAAATCTCTTTCTGCTTAATATAGCTAAAATAATTTATCTAAAATTGAAACCAGGCTACAAAAATAGTTGCATTTTTCCTATAATGGATGGTCAAAAGGAACATACAAATCACATTTTATCATATTTTGCATGAATTAGTAATGCCGTATCAATTAAAAAACATTCTCATGAATGTAGAGAAGACAATATGATTCAAAATTAAATGACAGACTCGGAAAAAGAAGACAGCACTTTTAATCTACTCCCGTTTTAAAAATTATAGTACTATACTGCTTCTGACAGAGATCCAACACTTAAAATCATTCAGTGTCTATTTTACATATAAATTGTATATGTAAAACATTAGTTTATTTTCTTTCCTTCATTCTCCATACCTGGTATTATCATTAAAGCTGGCTAATTTTCAAATTTGTCTATTTTTGAAATCCCTTCTTCTTTCCCACCACACTAATTCCTCAATACTCACACCAAGATTAACAGCCTCCTAACTCAACTCTCATCTTTCCAATCCATTCATACTTTTTTTTTTCCTATTCCAAATACCTCCATTTGGGGCATTTCTTCCATTAAGTCTTTTTGATTCCTCAAGTTCTCAATGATCTCCCTTGAGTCTTTCAGTCAATTTCTATCAAACTCATATTAACCACCACAGCAGATTACTTAATTTTTAACACATAAATAAACACCACACACACGTATCTACTACTCATGCATATAAATAGTTTTCTATTCTTTACCATTATTTATTCTATTCTGTAAACTCTCAAAAGGTATGTATGCTGCATTTTTTCATATATATTACAGGCCCCAGAATAATAATAATTAAAAGGAAGAAAAATGTACTGTGGGTGTTTAATTTACACACACTATAATATTAATTCTTTTGTCATGCTTGAAGAAAATTTTGGTCAGAATATATACTGCCTTACTCAGCAAATTTCCGATGCCTACTTGTGTGACTTATTTCCATAAATATTATATATGAACACATGTATTATGCAACTGCTTTTAGTAGATAAGGCGGTTTGATTTTTATTACTTTGTTTCATTTATTTGATAGTATTTAGTTGATCATAAAATCCAATTTTTCCAAAGTATTAAAAAATGCATTTATATATTTACTATCTTAAAGAGGCTACTGTGTAAAATGATCACTCTGACCTGAGCAGTTCTGGTAACTCCTAAGAAAAGTGAGCAATATAAATAAAAAATCATTACCCTGCTGATAAGGTGCTGGTTCAAATGGTGGAGCCGCTCCTCGCGGATCCTGATAATAAACATCTGTCTGTTGTGCTGGATATAACTGAGAACCTCGAGGTACCATCTGAAGTGGTTTGGTGACAGGCATTGGAGGCAGATCTGTTGGCCCCCTTGGAGGTATAGGATGTGGATTCACAGGTAAGGCAGAAATACTCTTAGGAACAGATTCTAGCCTAAGGGAATAATATTATGGAATTTGTTTAAGATCTTTAAAATACTCATGTGTATAAATTGTTACAAGTAAAAAAGATTGCTACAATTTGGGAAACTCACTTATTCTAATAGTCATCCCTTCTACAAAAAGGTGCAATTTTTAATCTTATTTCCCCATGTTAATTGTTTCTTTTCTTTTCTTTTTCTTTTTTTTTTTTGAGACAGAGTCTCGCTCTGTTGCCCAGGCTGTAGTACAGTGGTATGATCTTGGCTCACTGCAACCTCCGCCTCCTGGGTTCAAGTGATTCTCATGCTTCAGCCTCCCAAGTAGCTGGGTTACAGGCATGTGCCACCATGCCTGGCTAAGTTTTGTATTTTTAGCAGAAATGGGTTTCACCATGTTGGCCAGGCTGGTTTCGAACTCCTGGCCTCAAGTGATCTGTCCACCTCAGCCTCCCAAAGTGCTGGGATTATAGGCATGAGCCACCATGCCTGGCTATGCTAATAGTTTCTTAAAAAACACTAGCATGGGGAATAAAAAAACAACAAAATAAAGGCCAAAATAAATAAATAAATAAAAATCAGGGTTTTTTTTGTTTTTTGTTTTAAATCCCAAACATTAATTGTTCTTTCTTCCTTTGACTTTATGAAGAAGAAATTTTGAGAAAGAATTAGGAAAAATGACGTACAGGTCAGGAGGGGATCCAGGAGCACTACTGCTCAGATGATCTATTTTTCCTGGTTTCAGACTAGAATCATAGCTGGGGTCTGTCCCTCGTGGAATAAGCTGTGTTACTGTATTCCCTGTTGATACAATTCCATTTGGCAGAGCAGGAGGTTTTCTGCTAGGGAGATCCACTGCACCTTCATCTGGAAGGATAGCTGCTGAAGGCAGGCCCACCTCATTAAGTTGACCCAAAGAGGCACTCAAGGGTCTTCTCGGAACCAGGCGCTTGTTCATTTTACGAAATCTATATAAAAAGCATAGGCACATATCAAAAAGCAAATATAAAAGCAAAACCAAGAACTAAAATGTATTTAACATTATTTTCTAGAAATATTCTCTCTTGAAAACATTAACTCTATCAGTGTGTATATTTTCCATAAAATCCCAAGCAGCAAAGAAATATAGATTAAGTATAAAATTCCTCATAAAAATGTGTAACATAGGCCAGGTGCTGTGGCTCACGCCTGTAATCCCAGCACTTTGGGAGGCCGAGGCGGGTGGATCACGATGTCAAAAGATAGAGATCAGCCTGGCCAACATGGTGAAGCCCTGTCTCTGTTAAAAATACAAAAATTAGCTAGGTGTGGCGGCGTGTGCCTGTGGTCCCAACCACTCGGGAGGCTAAGGCAGGAGAATCGCTTGAACCTGGGAGGCAGAGGTTGCAGTGAGCCGAGATCATACCACTGAACTCCAGCCTGGCGAAACAGTGAGATTCCATCTCAAAAAAAAAAAAAAAAAACAGTTACATTTGTCATATTATAAAATATGCTATTAATATTTTTGCTATAATATATTTCTGTGGACATTTGTATTTCTAAAACTTATTGGAGAAGCTAGTAGAAAAATCTTTAGAAGATAGTTTCTGAAATATTTTACTTCAGCTGTCCCTCAAATGCCTTGGGATAAATGAGCCAATGTTAAAAACTAGGAATAAAGAAAAACAAAGCCAGTATGCACTGTGAAACATTTATCATTTACTCTGTTAAAAAATTTAAGCAGCCAGGCACTGTGGCTCACACCAGTAATCCCAGCACTCTGAGAGGCTGAAGCGGGCGAATCACTTGAGCTCAGGAGTTTGAGATCAGCCTGAGCAACATGGTGAAACCCTGTCTTTACCAAAAATATAAAAACTTAACCGGGTATGGTGGTGCATGCCTGTGGTTCCAGCTACTCAGGAGGCTGAGGCAGGAGGATCACTTGAGCCTATGAGGCGGAGGTTGCAGTGAGCCAAGATTGCACCACTGCACTCTAGTCTGGGCAACACAGTGAGATCCTGTTTCAAAAAAAAAATTTAAGCAATTAAGGATAGTGACTTTTATTAGAACTGCTGCAGAGATGCTGATGTTATGCCTGCCAATACAAAATTAAAGTTATTTTAAAAGTAGGTTAACGGAACCAAAACAGAATAATTGCCTAAGTTTAAACAGATGCTGTGGTACAACAAGCACATCAATTCTGAAATCTAACCAAAGGAAAAAATATAAGCCATCAGACTCCAGGATCCTTGTTCCTCAACAATGAAAGCAAGCCCATTTACAACCGCTAATGCATTTTCATTTTCAAAAATAAAACCTCGGCTGGGCGAAGTGGCTCACACCTGTAATCCCAGCACTTTGGGAGGCTGACGTGGGTGGATCACTTGAGCTCAGGAGTTCAGGAACAGCCTGGGAAACATGGGAAAACTCTGTCTCTACCAAAAATACAAAAATTAGCTGGGCATGGTGGCGTGCACCTGTGGTCCCAGTTTCTCGGGAGGCTGAGGTGAGAGGATCACTGGAGCCTGGAAGTCGAGGCTGCAGTGGGCCATGATCACATCACTACACTCCAGCCTGGAAGACAGTGAGACCCAGTCTCAAAAAAAAAAAAAAAAAAAAAACAAACAATAAAAAAGGTAACAGATAATTATGAACATGTACTTACACCTTGTGTAAATAACCAAATAAGCAAAGGCAGAATGAGGTCAAAGAGCATGCAAATTAGAAATGTTTATATCATACTGCTCTCTAAAACTATTTTAAGTCCTACTGATCATGAAGGAAAACGTCTTTCAAAACCTAAAATACTGGGTAGTACTGGTCTTTGTTAACTTGGTAGTCCAAATATACTAAGCTGCTTTAATTTGCATTTCTTTAACAACTAGTGAGATTGAACATAGTTTCACAGGATAATTGGTCATTAGTATTTCTTCTGTAAACTATGTTTATGATCCATAAATCTATTGGCTCCTCTCCTTCTTACAGATTTGTAAGAGCTCGTTTTATGTTAGGATATCAGCCCCTCTGTATGTCATTTCCTCACCAAGCTCTTTATAAAAAACTGTATTTGTACCATATCTTAGTTTTATAATTTTTATGTAACCAAATTTATCAATCTTTTCCTTTATGGATGCTGGGTTGTAGTTCTTAAAAAAATATTTTCCTTCTTTCCTTAACAACTAAAAATAAACAAACAAAAACCCTCTTACTACTCTGTGGTTTCTTTCTTCCTAAATATTTAAATCTCTTACACATCTAGAGTTCATTCTAGTATAAAGATTGTGGTAAGAATTCAGCTCTATTTTTCAAATAGGTAACAGTTATTTTCCATCATTCTTTTGGTCACTGATGTGAAATGCCACCTTTAGCACATATGCTAAGCTCCTACATGCATCTCAGACTCCTCCTAGATTCTCTATTGCGTTTCATTAATCTATTCCTATGCAAAAGACTACAGTCTTTCATTCACTGAAGTCCATAATATAGGTTAATAGTTATTAATCTAGTTCCTGTCAAAAACTTCTTTTTCAGAATTTTCCTGGCTATTTGTACATATTTATTCTTTACAAGTGAATTTTTGATAGGATCTTAACATCATCATGGTGAGATTTAAATTCGGATTTCTTGGAATTTATTGTCTATGGAAAAATAAAACTTTTATAGCGTCAAACCTTATCCAAGAACACAGTATGTTTACTCAGTATTTCTCTTATGTTCCTAGGTAATTTATTGGTTCAATTTATATACACCCTGATTATTCTTTACAAATCTATTATTTGGTATTTATCTTTTTTTGTTGTTGCTAAAGTAGAAGAGATCCTGAATTTTAACTTTTTTTCCCAATAATTTTATGGCTATTTTATTCCTTCTTACATACATTAGCTACTACTTCCACAATGTTAAATAATACTAGTAGAAAATTTTACTACTAATTACTAGCAGAAAATTTTGCCTTATCCTTGACTTTAATGAGAGTGAATTGAATATTTTACTAATTAAGCATCATACTATTATGTTGGCTTCTGATTTACAACATGATTTATTACCATGCTGAGAAAGTATGATATTTCTGTTGTATTAAGAAATTTTGATTTTTTTTTTTTTTGGAGACAGAGTCTCACACTGCCATTCAGGCTGGAGTGCAATGGCGCAATCTCAGTTCACTGCAACCTCCGCCTCCTGGGTTCAAGAGATTCTCCTGCCTCAGCCTCCCGAGTAGCTGGGTCTACAGGCGTGTGCCACCACACTCAGCTAATTTTTGTATTTTTAGTAGAGACGGGGTTTCTCAATGTTGGCCAGAATGGTCTCAATCTCTTGACCTTGTGATCCACCCGCCTCGGCCTCCCAAAGTGCTGGGGTTACAGGCATGAGCCACTGGCGCCTGGCTGGAATTTTGATTTTTAACTGACATTCAATTTTATTCAAAAGCCTTTGGCATTTTTTGCATATGATCATGTTATTTTCTAAGTTGTGATAATTATGTTGTACTAATTTTGCAGAGTCATGGCATCTATTTTCTTTTCTTTAAAAAAAATTATATTATTTATATTAAAAAAAAAAACACCTACAGCACCCAATATTCCCAGGCAGTCTCCTATCCAAGTACTAACTGGGCCTGACCATGCTTAGCTTCTAAGATCAGATGAGCTCAGGTGGATTCAGGGTATTATGCCCATAGACATGGCATCTATTGTAATGTATTATTTAATTACATTTAAATTTTTGAGATTTTTAATATTAATACGTGTGATAGATTTACAGTTTTCTTTGTGTTATCTTTGTCAAATTTAATAAAAGTGTTACACTGGATTTATAAACAAATTAAGAGGCAATGGGTGTGTTGGCTCCTGCCTGTAATCCTAGCACTTTGGGAGGCCAAGGCAGGAGAATCCCTTAAGACCAGAAGTTTGAGATCAGCCTAGGCAACATAGGGAGACCCTGTCTCTATTTTTAAAAAATAAAATAAAATAAAATAAAAATAAAATAAATTAAGAGGCTTCTCCTTTCTTTCTTCAATGAGCTGAAAAATTTAACATTCCTGAAATTATCTTGTCCTTGAAGTTTAAAAGAACTTGTTAAACTGAGCCAAGGGCAAATTTTTCCATTGGAAATACAATATGCAATTAGTTAAGTTAAAATTGATTAAAATTATTAGAATTTAAATTTTTTTGGTCGTGAAAACGACCCACTTTTAGATTTAGCTAATCATAAAATAGTTTCCTATCTATAGGCATGATGCAATAAAAGCTGAAGAAACTGCTTTTCATTTTAAAAAATTATGTACAGGTTGAGTATCTCTTATCCGAAATGCTTGGGACCAGAAGTGTTTCAAACACTGGATTTGTCTCGGATTTTGGAATATTTGCATATACATAAAGGAGATGTCTTGGGGATAAGACCCAAATATATAACACAAAATTCATTTATGTTTCATATACATCTTTTACACATGGTCTGAAAGTAATTTTATACATTATTTTAAATAATTTTGTGCATGAAGTTTTGACTGCCATCCGTCACAAGGTCAGGTGTGGAATTTTCAACTTGTGGTGTCAAGTTGGCTTTCAAGCATTTTTGGATATTGAAGCATTTTAGATTTTCAGAATAGGAATGTTCAAGCTATGTTGCATTCTAAAAATGTCCTAGTTATTTAAGATAAAGCAATTACTCTTTCTGTATTTCTGTATGTCAGCAAATTATTCCACTTATACCTTATTCCAAAGTCTCCTGATTTCCACACTTACTTTTCCAGTTCCTCCTGTGAGTGTGCAAACGTACAGCTGGCCCCACGAGGGCATCCTCCTCTCTGCTTCATATCTCGACACATGTATGTTTTGTATTTGCTATGCTGTGGAGGCTAAAACCAAAATCAAAATATTAGATGTGTAATAATCCCCCACAAAAAAATATAAATTTTGTGTTGTCATTTTAGGATTTTGATAATCTAGATAAGTAATTCACATATTTATTTAGATTACCAAGAGCAAAAGTGCTGGAAAGTCATTCCATCTGAAGTTTCAAAGTCCAAATATAAATAAAGCAAGAAGAAGGTAGTCCTAATTTTTCTGATATGTTGATATTAATTCTCAAACAAGTAGCATCATATAAATTCTTGAATAAATTTCATGGGCATTCTTACACTTGTTTTATATGGAAAAAGAAAAATCTCATGGGGGCACTATGATCTCATTTCCACTTTTTTTTTGAGATGGAGTCTTACTCTGTTGCCCAGGCTGGAGTGCAGTGGCGCAATCTTGGCTCATTGCAACTTCCACCTTGCCAGCTCAAGCGATTCTCCTGCTTCAGTCTCCCGAGTAGCTGGGATTACAGGTGTCCACCACCGCACCTGGCTAATTTTTGTATTTTCAGCAGAGACAGGGTTTCACCATGTTGGCCAGGCTGGTCTCGAACTCCTGACCTCAGGTGATCTGCCTGCCTCGGCCTCCCAAAGTGCTTGGGATTACAGGCGTGAGCTACTGTGCCCAGCCCATTTCCACATTTTATAATGAAAAAACAAACCACTGTAGTTTAAGACTTTCAAATATATAAATTATCTTCTAATATTTGTTTTGTACAATGTTCAATATAGCTATATGTATGCTTCCTTACAACACACCACAAAAACTACAAAAGGCCCTAAAATCAAAGAATATTCTGTAACTAATTCTTCTTGACACGCAGAACAATATACCAAGGACTTAAAATATCTCCAGAAGTACAAATGACACATATTATCTACAACTCAAGGATAAGGCAAGAGGATGGATTTGAAAGTTAATGAAATATGAGACACAACACTGAACTGGACAAAATTTAGTGTATTTTATCACCATATGGCAGACTTTAAAGGTTAATCTCATTACGTTTGTTATTTTCTTCAAGATGTCTAATGAAACAGAGTTAAAAATTGTAGGTTCTCCTTTCTTTTATGTCTATTCATAAATAAAAGCTTTGACCTGTGTTAGCTAGGTTAGGAAAATCATATCCAGATTATTTTACTTAGCAGGATACTTTTTATATTTCTTGCCTCTTAAGCAAAAAGGAATACTGAATAATCACCTGAACCAGGTAAATTAAGAGTTTTAAGTTCACAGGCTTACTACTGCAAAATAAAAGATCTAATGAACCTAATATAAATCCTGAGAGCAAAATAAAATTACTGGGAATAAAATTTAAAAATCTAGCTATAAGAAGTTATTATACTCTACCGTTGTATTTCATCTAAAAACTGTGAGGGAAAGTTGACCCACTGGTATAACAGACACTATGAATGAAAAAAATTTTTAATTTTAATAAGAAAATCTATAGAAATTTGAATAGTATTGAAAAGATACAGTATTAGCACTAAAAAGTGATACTTATTGTCAAACCAAAATGTCATACAAACTAAAGAGAATAATAATTTTATATAAAAGGAATAAACTTCAGCACTGAATCTATTTTCTCCATCAAATGCTGCCATATCCAATGTGAAGACTGACCCCAGCATGATATTAGATCAATAAGGATTATTTAATGTCAATATTGTCAGATAAAATTACCAGCCTAATGCAGTAAACTGTTAACCATGCCAAGGTAATTTATAGTTTCTATAGTCAGAGTCTCAAAATATTCATGTCATCTTTTTGGCTTTGCACCTGTAGGTATACCCACAGTGGTTTACCTATAGTTTTAAGGCATATCCACAGTGGATTAACTCTAAGTTTTAAACAGCTTCCTTACCTGCTGCTGATCTGCTCCTTTTTTGCTGTGGTTCTGGATATAATCAACCAGCCCATGTACCACTGTACGCACAGCAACCAGCCCATTTTCCAGCTGTTCCCAAGTAGGAGGAGGAGCATCTATACAACCAATAATAATGTTTTAAACTCTAATGTTACTCAATATTTTCCCTAATATCAAATTAATAAAAGAGTTAGTTGACAACATTTCAGTGAAATCAAGTTTCACACCTTAACTTTTCAGATAATAGCTTATTCACCTAACCATCATTTTAAAGGAATGGACATATTCTTTCAAAGCTGGGGTTGCAAACTGAAATAACCACAGGAACAAGAAAGGTAACAAGAAAGAGGTAAATAGGCCACACAATAGTAGTAACTGTCATTAGACTCTTAGGGTTGAGGAGACAACAGCGAGTGACAGGGACTGCTGAACTGGAGAGCGTGTCCCTCATCTAAGAGTATGGTTATAACTCAGCTTTAGATGATTGTTGTTATGTGACAATGCAAGGCTGGCACTGCCAAATACATTCACTGTTTTCCCAGGGAAACCTGAAACTTAAGATTTTTAAGTAAAAATTTTTCAGTTTTAAAATGTTGGCATCTAAGAAATTTAGACCATTGCTCAGACCAACACTGTGTGGACTAAACAAAACTGAGGAGTGCCTGTAGTCAGTCAATTTGCATGTTTATTTTGAACTTTTATATAAATCAAGTTTTGGTAAACAAAAAGCTTAAAAAGTTTAATAAGCCAGGCACAGTGGCTCAGGCCTGTAATCTCAGCACTTTAGGAGGCCGAGGTAGGAGGATCACGAGATCAAGAGATGGAGACCATCCTGTCCAACATGAAAAAAAACCCCGTCTCTACTAAAAATACAAAAATTACCCAGGCATGGTGGCATGGACCTATAGTCCCAGTTACTTGGGAGGCTGAGGCAGGAGAATTGCTTGAACCTGGCCGGGCGCAGTGGCTCAAGCCTGTAATCCCAGCACTTTGGGAGGCCGAGACGGGCAGATCACGAGGTCAGGAGATCGAGACCATCCTGGCTAACACAGTGAAACCCCGTCTCTACTAAAAAATACAAAAAAATAGCCAGGCGAGGTGGCGGGCGCCTGTAGTCCCAGCTACTCAGGAGGCTGAGGCAGGAGAATGGCGCAAACCCGGGAGGCGGAGCTTGCAGTGAGCTGAGATCGGGCCACTGCACTCCAGCCTGGGCGACAGAGCGAGACTCCGTCTCAAAAAACAAACAAACAAACAAACAAACAAAAAAAGAATTGCTTGAACCTGGGAGGCGGAGGTTGCAGTGAGCCGAGATCACGCCACTGCACTCCATCCTGGTGACAGAGCGAAACTCCGTCTCAAGAAAAAAAAAAAAAATTTAATAGAAGAGCTATTATATAAAGTAACTCTGCTACATGTCTTCTTCATTTAGTAGGTATTTGCCCTATGCCAGCACTTTGATTTATAAAAGAAAAATTAACTATAAGGCTAAATATAAAATATTCTTTAAAAGAAATACATAAAATGAAACTAGAAGAGAGATGCAGAGATAACTTCCTGCTCAGACATCCTGAAAGAATTCTAGGGGATGGCATTTGAACTGGGCTTTGAAGGACACATGGAATCTGAAAAGGAAAAAAGGTAAAGAGAACAAGTATTCAAAAAAGTAGTTTTTGGAACACTTGCTAAATCTGAGTTATTGTTCTAGTTGTTGGGTAAGCAATAGTGATTAAAACAAAAATCCTCATTATATTCAAGGAGAAGAGCCAGATAATAACCAAGACAAATAAGCAAAATATACAGTAGTATTTAGATAATGTTGAATTGAAAAAATAGAACTAAGAAAAGTGGGGCCAATGTGTAAAATTTTAGACAGAGGCAATCTGCTCGTCTTGGCCTCCCAAAGAGCTAAGATTACAGGCGTGAGCCACTGCACTCTACTAAAAATACAAAAAAAAATTAGCTGGGCATGGTGGCACATGCCTGTAGTTCCAGCTACTCGGGAAGCTGAGGCAGGAGAATCACTTCAACCTGGGAGGCGGAAGTTGCAGTGAGCTGAGATCGCACCACTGCACTCCAGCCTGGTCAATAGAGGGAGACTCTGTCTCAAAAGAAAAAAAGAAAAATTTAGACAGAGGCCAGAAAAGTCCTCCTTGAGAAGGTTACATTTGATTAAAGACCTGAAAGAAGGGCTTAAGTGTGCCTACTGGAGATATTAGGGGAAAAATATCCAAGTTAGAGGGAAGAATAAGTGCAAAGTCCTTAATGTGAGAAGTGTGCCCGGCATGTTGCATGGAGATAGAACCAGAGAAGAGGAAATTAAGAGAAAAAAAGGGTAGGAAATGAGGTTTGAGAGAGGTAATGGAAGACCAGACCACACGAGACCCTATAGATCATGGGAGAGATTTTGGCTTTTACTCTGAGTGACAGAAAGCCATAGGAGAATTTATGAGCAGAGGGTGACAGGGTCACTCTGGCTCTTTTGCTAAAATCAGTTAGACAACAGGAGGCTATTCCATAATCTCCTGAGAGATGGCAATGGTAGCAGTGAAGGTAGATGGATTCTGGATGGATTTTAAAGGTAGGGCCTACAGAATTTGCTAACGGATCAGATATACATTATGAGAGAAAGAAGAGTTGAGATTTTTGGACTAAGCAACTGGAAGGATAGAGTTGCCACAAACAGGATGGCAGGGAAGAGCTCATTTTTAGATAGATTCAGTTTGAAATGCTTATCAGATATAAGATGATGGATGCTGAGAAAGCATTTTTTTTTTTTTTTTTTTTTTTTTTTTTTACGGAGTCTTGTTCTGTCATCAGGCTAGAGTGCAGTGGCACGATCTCGGCTCACAGCAACCTCCACCTTCTGGGTTCAAGCGATTCTCCTGTCTCAGCCTCCCAAGCAGCTGGGACTACAGGTGCCCGCCACCACGTCCAACTAGTTTTTGTATTTTTAGTAGAGACGGGGTTTCACCATGTTGGCCAGGATGGTCTCAATGTCTTGACCTTGTGATCCACCCATCTCAGCCTCCCAAAGTGCTGGGATTACAGGCGTGAGCCACTGCACCTGGCCGAGAAAGCAGTTTTATATGCAAGTTCAGGAAAAAGGCATGGGCTGGATATATATTTCAAACTCTAAAAGACTATCAATTGTAATGCATATTACTTTATGTGCCACCAAAGAAAAAAAAAGACTGTTAATTATAATATGTCTTCACACAAATGCATTCCAATTTCAGAAATGCTAAGATCTGAAATAATTATGAACCTCAAAACTGATAAAAATACAGTAAATTTGTGAGTTATATAAATTATATTTGAGGCTATGAGATAGATAAGATTATCTAGGAAACAGGTATAGGATTAAACTCTGAGAACACTCCAAAGAGTACAGGATATGGAGACGAGAAAGCAGAGGATGCTGAGGAGAGTTCAATAAAGTAAGAAGAGAATTAGTAGCTTAGAAGCCAAGAAAAAAGCATTTCAAGGAAGAGAGAGTACAGAACAATGGCCAGGCACGGTGGCTCATGCCTGTAATCCTAGCACTTTGGGAAGCCGAGGCAGGCGGGTCACCTGAGGTCAGGAGTTTGAGAACAGCCTGGCCAACACGGTGAAGCCCTGTTTCTATTAAAGATACTAAAAATAAAAATAAATAATGATAACAAATTAGCTGGATGTGGTGGTGCAGGCCTGTAATCCTAGCTACACGGGACAAGAATTGCTTGAACCTGGAAGGCAGAGGTTGCAGTGAAGCAAGATCTTGCCATCGCACTCCAGCCTGGGGGACAGAGTGAAACTGTGTCTCCAAAAATAAATAAATAAAATGTTAAATGCTGCTAAATCAAGTACAGTAAGAACTGAGAGCTGACCTTTGGAATTAGCTACATGGAAGTAGTTTACAACCTTGGATAGAGCAGTGGAGATAAATGCCTGACTGGAGTTGAGTTCAAGAGAGTGCCAAAACAAGAAATGAAGCAGTAGGTAGATGAGAAACGGGGTCAAAAATGGATTAGGAACTTATGGAAGTTCTCTTTTGACTGCTCAAGATGATCAAAGCACAGCAGTAGGGGGGAAAAATCACTATATATTCTAGTAACATTGATCTGGTTTACTAAGCAATTTTAGGAGCAAACCTATAAAAGTAGGCTGATAAAAAACTAAGAGGGCTCTGAATGCCATAGTCATCAGTGTCAAACTTTATTCCGTGAGCAATTCTACAAACAATGAAAATTTATGAGTGTGGAAGCAAGATCAGGGATGTAATTTCTTTTATAGCAGTAAGTAGACTGGATTGGAGGAACTCATAGTAGAGGAACTTGTAAGACATTCAGTCTCAGGGAAAAGGAGGCTCTCAAAGGAAGTAATCTTAAGCAGGGGATATAGGGACATTGTGAAAGAAGAACAGATAAATCCTATTGTATGAAATGGTATGTAAAACAAGTGAAAGGAAAAGATGAGGCAAGACAAAATATTAAGGTTTTAAACTTACATACCTCAGAGAATGAGGTCATTATCAGAAAGAGGAAACATTAGAGGAAGAGCAAGTATCAAGTAATGATGAGCTTGCTTTGAAGCACTCAGAGGAGATGATGGAAAATCTCAGCAAGCATTGGGAGATGTATCTGGAATGGATGCAGAGACAATAGTGACAGATATTTGGGAGTCTGTATTCTACATGAAAGTAATACCTGCTGCTAAGAATGAATAACCACTATCAGAGCATGTAGAGAAAACAAAATCCCAAGAGCATAACCTGCCTACTCTTTAGTGGGCAGGAGGGGAAAGCATGGTACAAATATGACAGAAGTAGCACTCAGGTCAGAAGAGAACTATGAGATCACAGAAAGATATCAAAAAAGTGCTCAACAACATTATCCAAATGCTGAAAACAAATGGGAGTGATTTAAAGACTAAGACAAAGTTTTTGGAATCAGAGACTGGGAACCTACTAGCAAATATTAAGAGAGCTTCAGATCAGTAGTAGGAATAAACACAGAGAAGCTAAAATATCTTAGATGTAAGTATAAGGTGAAAAATGGAAGGTTGGGTACATTTTCAGCTTAAGAAGAAGGAGCAGAAAAAGCCTAAGTAAACATATACAAGAGAGGATACTTGAAGGAACAAGATATTATGGTGAGGGCAAAAACAGGATCAAGGAAATGCAACTAAGGATACATAATACAGAAAAAAAAATGAGAAAAATGAGATTTGGAAGAGGTAAGAATGGTAAAATACAACACAATTTTGTGATGGGAGAAAGAAGAAACATAAAGAAGCCCAGAGAGATCTATTTTCCTGACGAAATGAGCAACAGTGTAAAAAGTATTAAATAAATATTAAAGTGAACTAACCTGAGATAAAGAGGGAAAATATTTAAAATGGAAACTTAAAATACTGTAAAAAAGATCTGGAGTAACTACTTTAGGAAACCCTAGAGGAAGAACAAAAGATAATGAAAGAATCACTGAGCAGCACAAAAGGCACATATAAGACAGTCCATTAATTTCCCATGGGTTTACCTGGACTAGGGTCAATGTTTGCTAACAGCTCCAAATGGGGTCTTAGTCGGTTCAAGTTTGCTGGGTCTCCAGTCCGCTGGAGAGCAATTGTTAGTTCCTGAACACTCTGTGCAAAAGAGGCTGGGGTCTGCAACTTAAAAAAGATAAATGTTAACTTTCCCAAAGGTCGGATAATCTTTTAAATACAAAGATTATTTATATCACAATCATTTTTACAATTTATTAAATTTAATTTTTATCTTCCCATACACTCTACACTCTGGGCAGATTAGATTACTTGCTACCTAAATAAATTCTCTACTTCTCTGCATCTAGAGCTTGGCACATTGTGTACTGTATTGCCTCTGCTGTCACATTCTTCAAATGTGAGACCTCTCTCAATTCAGCCTCCCATCAGTTAGATATATTGATGAGTCATCTTTGTGAATTGTTAATTCCTGTTTCTCTCTCCATTAATTTACTAGAATTAGTGCTTTTCTCATCACTTTTAATAAATTCTCTTTTGTATTATCCAATATGGTAACCTTAGCAATATGTGGCTATTTAAATTTAAGTTAATTAAATAAAATAAAAATTTCAGTGCATCGGTTGCAAAAGTCACATTTCAAGTGCTTAATAGCCATGTGTGACTAGTGATCACCATATTGGACAGTGCATACACAGAACATTTTCATGATTACAGAAAGTTCTGTTGCTCTATGAAATATCACACACATCGCAAAGTTTACCAGTTTGTTGTACAAAGGTCTCTGGATATTAAATTTAAAGCACTGCGGGTGATGTGAGAAAATTATTGTAGGATATACACCTAGTTACCAGTTCAGTTCAGACAGGAAGATTAACCACCTTGTAGAATCTTTATAAAAGGCAAGCCAGGCCAGGCACAGTGGCTCACGCCTGTAATCCTAGCACTTTGGGAGGCTGTGGTGGGCAGATCACGAGGTCAGGAGTTCGAGATCAGCCTGGCCAACACGGTGAATCCCCATCTTCACTAAAGATACAAAAAATTCGCTGGGTGTGGTAGCGCGTGCCTATAATCCCAGCTACTTGGGAGGCTGAGGCAGGAGAATCGCTTGAACCTGGGAGACAGAGATTGCAGTGAGCCGAGATAGTGCCACTGCACTCCAGCCTGGGTGACAGAGCAAGACTCCGTCTCGAAAAAAAAAGAAAAAAGCAAACCAAGTTTCTCTTCAGAGGTAGAAAGGTACTCCTTTAATAGATCATTACTAAGCATTTCCATAAATTATAAATCAGTTGCAAAACTTAAGATACAAGCTCCTGTCCAAATCTAAGAGTTGCAGGTAAAGTCTGGTTAAAGGTATCCAGAGAAGACTTACAGGACAGAGCAAACAACCTACATTGTAACTAAAAATTATGTACCACCTTTTTTTCCCCCTAAAGAGATAGGGTCTCACATAGCTCACTGCACCCTCAAACTCCTGAGCTCAAGGATTCTCCCACCACAGCCTCCCAACTGGCTATGGTTTTTTTTTTTTTGGTAGCGATGAATGTCCCAATGTTTCCCAGGTTGTACCCGAACTCCTGGCCTCAAGCAATCCTCCTACCTTGGCCTCTCAAAGTGCTGAGATTACAGGCATAATCCACTGTGCCCACCCTACACCAGGCATTTAAAACACATATTTCCCAATTCTCACTGTATTACCCATTCAAGGGATTCTATCTTTAGAAATAGAAAAAAAAAAAAAGGAGTGGGGGGGGAATAGTTTGGTAAAAGGTTAGTGTATTCTACAGTGAGAATGCCCAAGTTCATATCCACTTCTGTCATTTACTATCTATGTGATGCTGGAAAAACATATTAACTTCCCTTTGTCTAAAATGGATAATACAGGGCTGTTGAGAGGATTAAATGAATTATTTAAAACCACTAGATACATACTAAAATTTTAGTAAATGTTCATTATTATTTTTTTTAGGTTACTCTTACTATTTGACTCTATTTCTCTAAATTAAATGTAGAGTGGTCTCTAGAGTGGGCAATCATCTCTGTGATTCTAGTAAAAATAAAATAAAATATAAAATAAATAAAATTAAAAATATAAACTAATCATCTCTTTATACGAACAAAGTGGTATTATAATGTGATTGGTTATGACATGACACTGGCTATAACTACAATTTACAAAAGCTATACAGTATTCACTTTAATATACATTTGTTAAATGAATTACCAAAAGGCCAAGATTAGTCCAAGAAGTAAGGAACAAAAAAGGTTCTACCTTGTCAATAATGGACTGCATATGAGATTTGTGAGACTGGTCTCCATAAAGCAAAGAGGACCATTGGTCTGGTGCAATTCGTAAGCCTGCTTCCATAGCAATCTGCACTATCTGGGAGTCATGTTCTCGCCGCAGGGCTTCATAGGTTCTAAATTCTTCTTTCAGCTGCATCAAAGAAGAGTCTTCATCACGTTTGGTGACCTAATAAGACACAAATAATCTCATAATGAAGTAAAAAAAATTAGTTTATGCTTTATATGAACACATAATTTTTAACGTAACAATTTTAGCAGCAACAAGATTAAATGAATATACCATTTGCCTGCAAAATATTTTCTCCTCAACTTGTTGAGGTAGGTATATTGTTATCATCCCATTCTAAGTCAAGTTGGATTTAGGCCAACATTTTCTGGATAGGTCTTTCAGAAAGAATAAATACAGGCTGAAAATCTCTTATCCAAAATGCCTGGGCCAGAAGTGTTATCAGATTTCAGATTTTTTCAAATTTTGGAATATCTGCATTAAACCACTTGAATATCCTTACTCTGAAAATCTGAAATGCTCCAATGAGCATGTGAGCATCATGTTGGTGTTCAAAAAGTTTTGGATTTTGGATTTTTGTATAGTCAATCTGTATGTGCTGGAATGAAATCCAACGATTTGACAGACTTTAACATATACATGCAGTTTAAGGTGTGTATGTGTGTATATGCATTTTTTAAAAGAAAAAAACACTAATACGATTATATATTCTGAAAAACAATATGTTTCTTCTCCATAAATGTGGATTATGACTCTTGGGCTTGCCTGACAATGAGCTAGTTGGGATTGGTGACTGCAGAGCTTCAGATGCTGGTTTAACTCTAACAATGATTTAATTTGTACTTGGCTTAATTCTCCATGGAGTTTTGTGGGATGGGCTACTACCAGAAAGTGTAAAGTGTGAGATGCTAGACTAGAATAATTATAATGATTATGATTAAATAATATCATTTAGTAATAAAAATAGCTACCACGTTTTGAGCACCTGGCATGTGCCAGCCAATATATTAAATTATATTATTAACCATTATAGTACTGGATTAACTCATTGACTTCTCTTGTTGAGGTAGGTGTACTGTTATCACCCCAATAACTTACATTCTGAGTCAAGTTGGATTTAGGCCAAATGCTTAACAAATCAAAGCAAAATAATTAAGTCTAGCTTAAGATAACCTCTACCCTAACATATTTCAGAACACATTTTACCTTGTTAACCTTTTATTGCCATAAGGACTCATATTCTTCTTGTATATAATTCCTGTTTTTTTCCCTCTCACCAAAGAAACTACAAAATATTGTAATCAGGACTTCTAAGTCACACTGATAAAAAATTAATGTGAGTGGTGGCATGTGCCTGTAGTCCAGCTACTGAGGCTGAGCGGAAGGATTGCTTAAGCTCAAGAGTTGAAGGCCAGCCTGGGAACCACGGCAAGACTCTATCGCTCAAAAAACAAGTAAATAAATAAATGCATTCTATTCTTATTACAAGGAAGAAAGTCTAACTTACTTTTTGTTAGGAACATCTATATAAGACCAAATTGATAAAAATCAAGAACTACAGTCACAAAAACTGAATATATTGTGCCATTATTAAAAGGCAAGTCAAAAGACCAAATGCATATGTTTAGCACTCCCTCAATATATGCTGAACCTCATTAAAATGTAAAGTATGCTTTCTATATGTAACAATGGTTCCTTGAACTTGGCTCTCACCACTCAATCTTTAACTAAAAACAATCAAGGATTTCCAAGAGATGAAATGTCTAAGTCTCAGAACTTTATTCTACTAAGAAAGAACAAATTATCTTGCAGCTCAAAAGGCTTTTCCAATGGAAATACAGGAGACACTAAAAGGACACAGCCAGAATACAGCTGTATGGATACATATTCCTGCAAGGAAAATAATCATGACCTGAGTGAAAAAGCAGCTTTTTACAAATTTCCAATTTTCTTTATTCCTGTTTTTTTTTTTTTAGGTGGAGTCTTGCTCGTCACCCAGGCTAGAGTGCAGTGGCATGATCTTGGCTCACTGTAACCTCTGTCTCCCAGGTTCAAGCAATTCTCCTGCCTCACCATCCCCAGTAGCTGGGATTACAGGTGTGTGCCACCACAACTGGCTAATTATTTTTTATTTTTTATTTTTAGTACACACAGGTTTTTTCACTAAGTTGGCGAGGCTGGTCTCGAACTCAAATGATCTGCCCACCTCAGCCTCCCAAAGTGCTGGAATTACAGGCGTGAGCTACTGCGCCTGGCCATATTCCTGTTAATGCTTTAGAGTTCAGAGAGGTTCACTTCATGGGTATTCTGGGTTTTCTTGAGTCACGTATTCTTCTTTACAGGGGAGGGTTGAATGTTTTCTTTCCAAAGCTTCCTATACTGTATCTGTCTGGTGCTGTTAATGGATAACAATTAACAATGGAAGCAGACAGACGTTCCAGAATGTATTCTGAACTGCACTGTAAAATCATGTTACTCTAACCACTACAACAAGAGTGAGTTATTCAGAGACAATCTGGACCAGTTAAAGTAATTTTAGCTAGAGGTTCTTACAGCTTCAGTGGTACCTATAGAAAATAGAGGCCCATTTTCAACATATAGTCTGACTCCACAAAGACACAGAATAAGACCAGCATTTAGCTAGAGCTTTAAAAATTTTGTTTAAATGAAATCTATATGCTCTTCTGCTAATTTTGTAAACCATTTCCTCCTTCTCAAAGGATGAGAGAACAGAATTTAGTAGGATAGCTAATGTGGCATTTTTTTAGTTTATGAGTGTCAGATAACAAGAATGTGGTGATCTGAGAATGGATTTCCTTACAGCTAGCATGAATGAATTAATTTTTTTAAAGACACGGTTTTCAAGTACTGGTTATAAGCTGTGTCAGAATCAAGACAGTTTGATTTTTAAAAGTCAGGAAAATAGGCTGGGTGTGGTGGGTCATGCCTGTAATCCCAGCACTTTGGGAGACAGAGGTGGGCAGACCATCTGAGGTCAGGAGTTCAAGACCAGCCTGGCCAACATGGTGAAACCCTGTCTTTACTAAAAGTTAAAAAAAAAAAAATTAGCCAGGTATGGTGGCAGGCACCTGTAATCCCAGCTACTTAGAAGGCTGGAAGCAGGAGAACTGCTTGACCCAGAAGGCAGAGGATGCAGTGAGCCAAGACTACACCACTGTACTCTAGACTAGGTGACGGAGCAAGACTGCATCTCAAAAAAAAAGTCAGAAAAATAATACTGGATGAACAATAAATGATACATGGTGAGTAGCAATGTTTGAGGCGGTGCTTATTCAATTTGGGATAAGAGACTATGTCCAGCATTACCATATAGACTGAAATGGCAAATGGAACTTCATTACTGTATATGTGGAATTACACTAGGAGAAAATCTCTGAATAAAATTTATTTGGCTGGGCACGGTGGCTCACGCTTGTAATCCCAGCATTTTGGGAGGCTGAGGCGGGCAGATCACCTGAGGTCAGGAGTTTGAGACCAGCCTGGCCAACATGGTGAAACTCCGTCTCTACTAAAAACACAAAAATTAGCCGGGCATGGTGATGGGCACCTGTAATCCCAGCTACTCGGGAGGCTGAGACAGGAGAATCGCTTGAACCCAGGAGGTGGAGGCTGCAGTGAGCAGAGATCGTGCACTACACTCCAGCCTGGGCAACAGCAAGACTTCATCTCAAAAAAATAAAAATAAATAAATAAAATTTATTTGTGCTTCAATAACTCTGTCTTCAGACCAATTCTGCACAGTCTTGGTAAGAAATTGACATAGTTTCTTAGTCTCTTCGAATACAAAAATCTATAAACCTTGATTTGATCTATGTTGTTCAATATCGAACATACAAAAACTCAATATAATAGGATTTAACTATAATAAGACACCATCTACATTCTTTAAAATAATACAGAAAAATTGCTGAAATTGGCCGGGCGCGGTGGCTCAAGCCTGTAATCCCAGCACTTTGGGAGGCCGAGGCGGGCGGATCACAAGGTCAGGAGATCGAGACCACAGTGAAACCCCGTCTCTACTAAAAATACAAAAAATTAGCCGGGCGCGGTGGCGGGCGCCTGTAGTCCTAGCTACTCAGGAGGCTGAGGCAGGAGAATGGCGTGAACCCAGGAGGCGGAGCTTGCAGTGAGCCGAGATCGCGCCACTGCACTCCAGCCTGGGCAACAGCGTGAGACTCCGTCTCAAAAAAAAAAAAAAAAAAAAAAAAGAAAAATTGCTGAAATTTCCTGAAAAGACACAGGCAACTTTATTAAACTCAAAGTTTTACTACTTAAGTTTGGGGAAATAACAATGCTTCCTTTCAAGCTGAGCTTTAATGTAGGTTCATACCTTGAAACAGGAGGCTCTATAAAGGAGCTGAACAACATGCCCAATGCTAGTTTTAGAGGCTTGAGGAAACCGTGGCTCCAACCTTTGCACCACAAAGAGAACCAATACTTTTCTTGACAAAGCAGAACCATCTTCTAAGGCCAGCAGAACCAGTTTTAAAGCTTCCTCCTGCATTGCTAGGGAAAGTTGGGCAAAACCAAAATTTATCAAGTACATAGATAAGATAAATCCATTTATTAGAAGGGGAATATTTAATCATTTCTGCAGCTATTCACTCAATTAACTGGCAATACAATAAGATTAACCAGCAACACACTTTTACACCATTTTTGTGGGCAATTTTGTATTACATTCTATATATTTTATAAAGAAAACAGATAAGTGATTAATACATTTAAGAAAAACTTCTATCAAAATGAATGAACTTCCTGCTACAGGTGTGAAAAAAAGGAAAAATTTAAAAACTTTAAAAAAGAAACAACTTTTGGCACTAAGAGAAAAGTTTTAAGTTCACTTAGTAAGTCCACTAAGTTATGTGGAATTGCCCAAGCCATGAACATCAAACAAGACATTAGTTGGTAACAATAAAATACTGCAAAGAACTAGGCTTTGTACATCACTTATAATTCCTACATCATAATTTCAGAACTACCAGCAGAATAAATATCAAAACTTAATTATGTACCTGGTCCAAGGAACTGGCATCCTCTAGCCCTTACTGCTGCCCAAAGATTGGAAGAGAGTTGCTGAGGATTCTGGTGCTGGAGAATGAGCTCTGTAACTGTTCGTTCACCTAAAGATCGAGCTGCCCTCATAGCACGAATCCTGCCTTCTTCTTCTACTAGTTGACAGTGGACTAGAGTCACAAGTTTCCTCTGCATTGGGCGACTCAGAACACTCTGGGTAGTGCTGTTCAGACCCACTCCTTTAAATGAGGAAAGAAGTTATTCCTAGGTTCAAAATGCAATTTTAAAGTCCAGGAGCAATTTTTCTGTTGGGTTAACTTGTGGGTATGTGAATAGACAACAGTATTTAAAAGAAACAACAAATAAAACCACACACGTAAAGCTTACTTATGTATATATCTTTAAAGTATACAAATGTATACATGAGTTATCTCATGTGCACTTAACATTCATTATGACATTAAATATACCATTACTCATTTTTATCATAGAGGAAGAAAGAAAAAAGGACTAGACAACATTGATAATTAGTTTATAATCTAAATCTTGAGGTCCTAAGAGTTCTGGTATATTATTTCAGAGGGGTTAATTTTACTTTCCTAATTAAATAGTAAGCCCTTTCTGTGCAAAAATGGCAACTTCCATATTTATTATACCGCCTATAGCATAGCATATAAAACTGGATAGAAGGCAAACCATTCAGAGTTGTCAAATGATGGAAAGCACTTCCGAGGTAAGTAGTTACATTTGCTTTTATGATCATTCAAATAATGTTTCCATCATCACATAAACTCAAAATTCACTATTTTATTTGCTGTGGTTTGTGTAATGATATTTAGCACAAAATGAGTTTAGTTTACAATTGGTAAATTTCATTAACATTCGCTTAATAGCTCACAATTTTTATGGTAACAAGTTTCTTTAGTAGACATTTACTCAGTATGGATAATTGCATCAAATTTACCTCTAGTTAGGTTTTTTGGGAATTCCTCAGGACTTATAATACATAGGATTATGTACTGAGTATTTAAAACAGCAATTTTACTCTAAATAAGAAACAAAAACAAACTTACCTCTAGCACTGCTGAGCGGTTTTAAGTACAATGCTAATTCTTCTACACATTTCTTAGCTTCCTCATAATGCTTTGTGTCTTCAACCCCACTACATAAAGTAATAGGCTGCTGCTCAGGGACCTGGAGGCCAAAAGAAAAGATCTGTATGAGTGCTCGATTCATTAATTAAATGTTTTATTTAGCATAGTTTATACACTCATAATGCTAACACTGGCAACATCAAAACACCCACTAAATTTACTGAATTCTTTCAAAAGATCTTTCCTATTAACATGTATCTTTGCATTCCTTTGTTTTGTTTCTCTAACAGCCTAATTAAGATATAATCCACATACTATACAACTGACTGGTTTAAAGTATATACAATTCCATGGTTTTCAGTATATTCACAGTTGTGCAAACATAACCACAATGAACTTTAGAATCTTTTCATTAGCCCAAAAAGAAACACAGTACCCTTTTAACAATTACCCCTTATTTTTTCCCAACCATCCACCAACCTTTGGAGAGATGAATCTATTTTCTATGGATTTGCCTATTCTGGACATTTCATACAAGCAAAATCAACACAATATATAGTCTTTTCTGACTTGCTTCTTTCACTTAACAATGTTTTCAAAGGTCTTCCAGGTTGTATCAGTACTTCATTTTCATCACTGAATAACATTCCATTGTATAAATATACCACACTTTATTTATACAATCATCAATTGACAGACTATTTTTGACTATTATGAATAATGCTGCTATGAACATCTGTGTACAAGTTTCTGTGGACAAAAGTTTTTGTTTCTCTTTGGTATATACCTAGGAATCTGTATTTAACCTTTTGAAAAACTGCCAAGCTATTTTCCAAAAGCAGAGTAGCATTTTATATGCCTACCAGGAGTGTATAAGGGTTCCAATTCTTCTACATTTAATGTAGAAAGATAATTCTTCTACTTATTATTATCTTTTTTATTATAGCTATCCTGTTGGGTGGAAAGTAGTAATTCATTGTGGTTTTTCTAAATTTTATTTTAAATTAATAATAATTGCATATATTTATGGGGTACGACGTGACGTTTTGATTGATACGTTTACAACATGAGATGACTAAAGCAGGTTAATTAACAAATTCATCACCTCACTTTTTTTTTCGTAGATTTTAAATAAAATCTACTCTTTTAGCAATTTTGAAACATACAATGTATTACTATTTATAGTCACTATTCTGTGCAACAGATCACTAAAGGTATTTATCTGGTCTAACTGAAGCTTTGTATTCTTTGATAATTATCTCTTCTTCCCATCTACCTTCCTCTGACTTCATTATGTTTTGATTTGTATTTCCCTGATAGCTAATGATGTTGACCATCCTTTCATATGCTTATTATACACTTGTATATCTTCTCTGGAGGAATGTCTATTCAGATCTTTTACCCATTTTGCCTAGTAAACTTTATTTTGTAGAACAGTTTTAGATTTACAAAAAAGTGGCAAAGATAGTACACAGAATTCTCATTATCCTGTATTCAGTTTCCCCTATTATTATTATTATTATTATTATTATTTTTGAGATGGAGTCTCCCTCTGTCACCCAGGCTGGAGTGCAGTGGCACCATCTTGGCTCACTGCAACCTCCGCCTCCTGGGTTCAAGTGATTCTTCTGCCTCAGCTTCCCAAGTAGCTGGGACTACAGGAGCGAGCAACCACGCCCAGCTAACAGTTTCCCCTATTATTAACATCTTACATTGGTATGGTACATTTGTTAAAATTAATGAGCCAATATCAACATATTCATAATTAACAACTAAAATCCATATGTTAATCAGATATCCTTAGTTTTCAACTAATGTTCTTTCTCAGTTCCAGGATCCCATTCAGGATACCGTATTACAGTTAGTCTTCAAAGATAGAGTCTTGCTGTGTCACTCAGGCTGGAGTGCAGTGGCAGCATCTGGGCTCACTGCAACCTCTGCCTCCCAGGTTCAAGTGATCCCCCACCTCAGACTCCTGAGTAGCTGGGACTGTAGGCACACGCCACCACACCCAGCTAATTTTGTATTGTTTTGTAGAGATGGGGGTCCCACTACATCGTCCAGACTAGCCTCAAACTCCTGGGCTCAGGCCATCCACCCACCTTGGCCTCCCTCTCTCCCTCCATGTCTCTCCCTTTTTTTTTTTTTAAGTTGAGACAAAGTATCACTCTGTCGCCCAGGTTGGAGTACAGTGGCATAATCTCGGCTCACTGCAACTTCCACTTACCAGGTTCAAGAGATTCTCATGCCTCAGTCTCCCGAGTAGCTAGGATTATAGGCATGCGCCACCACGCCCAGCTAATTTTGTGCATTTTTAGTAGGATGGGATTTCACTGTGTTGGCCAGGCTGGTCTCCAACTCCCGGCCTCAAGTGATCTGCCCAACTCAGCCTCCCAAAGCGCTGGGATTACAGGTGTGAGCCACTGCGCTGGCCCTTCCATGTCTCTTTAAGCTCCTCTTGGCTTGGACAGCTTTCTCAGACTTTCCTTGTTTTAATGACCTTGACAGTTTTGAGGAGTACTGGTCTGGTATGTTGCAGAATGCCCCTAAACTGGGATCTAGGATCTGTCATTTTTCTCATGAGTATACTGTGGTTATGGATTTTTGGAAGATCATAGGGGAAAATTACCATTTTTATCACAGCACATCAAAGCTACACACCACCAACATGACTTATTACTGCTGATGTTAAATTTGATCAGCTGGTTTAGTCAGTGTTTACCAGGTTTCTCCACTATAAAGTTCCATAATCTCCCACCTTCCAAACTGTACTTTTTGGAAGGAGTCACTATGCATAGCCCACACACACTCTCCATCCTTGAGAGCAGAATATTTATGTAATTAATTTGGAATTCTGCATGGGAGATTTGTTTCTTTCTTCCATTTATTTATTCAATCATTTAATTTTATCATGTAGACTCAAGGATATTTATCTTATACCTGGGTTATAATCCAATTCCATTTATTTTGTTGTTCAAACTGTTTTAGCTTTGGCCACTGAGAGCTCTTTCAGTTGGCTCCTGTGTGCCTTTGATATAGCCCCCATTACTCTGTGTATGTGTCTGTGTGTGTTTTGAATACTTCTCTATACTTTCCAGTGCTACAAGCTACTCCAGACTCATTTTGTGTATTTCCTGTCTCAGTCTTAGAATTAGCCATTTCTCCAAGGAACTCTGGTTCCCTTTATTGGAGAATGGTATTAGAAACCAAGATATGAATGCTATGTATACACATTGCTATTGGGGTGCTGTTCTTTCTAGGCCATCTTAGATGACAGAGCAAGGAAATATGTCAGTGTAATAACCCGAGATATACACGTATCTATTTCTGTATATAACTATCTGTATCCATATCAAGCTAAAAATGAGTTCATATTGATGCCTCCAACTCTAATCCATTACCACATGAATCATTCTAACCTCTTCCTCCTTGCTTATCTGTAAACTGGCTCCAACCATTTGCCATTCATTTACTTAACTGTTCAATTCTAATATGTATTATATATACAGCAGTATCAGAATTCATACCCCCGTGGGAAAAGACTACAGTACACTGCTTATAGATAATATCTTCCTCTATCTTTAATCTTACACAATCCTCTTTCTCCTCCACCCCTTTAGTGAAATTGTTTCATATACTTCAGATTGTTTTCCATAATCTTTGTAAAATTCTACAATTTTTGCAAATTCAGTGTCATATAGCCACAATTACAGAATCATAAAGAACAGCTTTACTGCCCTAAGAAATACTGTTTTACCAATTCAATCCTCCCTCCCTACTCCTGAATCCATGGCAACCACTGATACTTCTATTGTTGCTATGGTTTTGCCTTTTACAGATATCATAAAATTGGAATCATACAGTATGTGGCCTTTTCATACTGGTATCTTTCACTTAGCAATGATATACATTGAGATGTATCTATGTCTTTTTGTGACAGCTATGTCTTTTTATTACTTCATTTTATACAATGTTCCATTGCATGGATATACCCCTGTTTATCCATTCACCTATTAAAAGATATCTCAACGGCTTCCATTTTTTGGCAATCATGAATAAAGTTGTTATAAATAGTCATGTGCGGGTTTCTGTGTAGACATAAATTTTCAAGTTAACTGGGTAAATAGCTATTATGTTAAGCTTGTAAAGAAACTGCCAAACTGTCTTGCAAAGTGGCTATCCCATTTTTCATTTCCAAAAGGATGAGAGTTTTTGTTGCTCCATATCCTCACCAGCATTTGGTGTTGCTAATGTTTTGGATTTTGGTCATTCTAATTTGTGTGTAGTGGTTTCTCACTTGCTTTAATTTGCAATTACTTAAAGACAAACTGCTCAGCTACTTTTCATTTTGCTGATTTGCCATCTGTATAATCTATTTGACGAGGTGATTGTTCAGCTCTTTGTCCATTTTAAAAATTGGGTTGTCTTTTTATCACTGAGTTGTACGAGTTCCTTATATATTTTACATGTAAGTCTTTATCAGAAATAGGATTTTACAATTGTTTTCTCACATTCTGTGGGTTGTTCATTTTGCTTTCTTGTTGGTATCTTTTTTTTTTGTTGTCACTGTTGTTTTTGAGATACGGTCTCATTCTGTCGCCCAAGCTAGAGTGTAGTGCTGTGATCGAGGCTCAACTGCAGCCTCAATCTGGTGATCAGGCTCAGGTGATGCTCCCACTTCAGTCTCATAGATAGGTGGGACTACAGGCATGTGCCACCACATCCAGCAATTTTTTTTTTTTTTTTAATTTTCTGTAGAGATGGGGTTTTGCCATGTTGCCTAGGTGGGTCTCAAATGATACATCCATCTTGGCCTCTTGGGCTCCGGTGATGCTACCTCAGCCTCACAGACAGGTGGGACTACAGGTATGTGCCACCATACCCAGCAATTTTTTTTTTTTTTTTTTTTTTTGTATTTTCTGTAGAGATGGAGTTTTGCCATGTTGCCTAGGCCGGTCTCAAACGATCCATCCATCTTGACCTCCCACAGTGCTGGGATTACAGACGTGAGCCACTGTGTCCGGCCAATTGTTCATATCTTTGAAACACAGTTTTTAATTTTGATGAAGTTCAACTTATCTTTTTCTTTTGTTCCTTGTGCTTTTTGGTGTCATATCTTAAAAAAACCCACTGCCTACTCCATGGTCATGAAGACTTACGCCTATATTTTCTTCTAAGAGTTTAGTAGTTTTAGTTCTTATATTTAGCCTTTGATCCATTTTGAGTTAATATGAGTAAATGTTTATTCAAGTTTTAAGTTTCTTTTAAACAATGATCTGTAGTCTTCAAAATATAGTTTTACTTTTTTTTTTTCTTTTTGACAGAGTCACTCTGTTACCCAGGTTGGAGGGCAGTAGCATGATTTTAGCTCACTGCAACCTCTGCCTACTGGGTTCAAGCAAGTCTCATGCCTCAGCCACCTAAGTAGCTGGGATTACAGGTGGGCACCTTCATGCCTGGCTAATTTTTGTATTTTTTTTGGTAGAGATGGGGTTTCACCTTGTTGGCCAGGCTGGTCTTGGAACTCCTGGCCTCAAGAGATCTGCTAGCCTCGGCCTCCCAAACTATTGGGATTACAGACATGAGCCACTGCACCCAGCCTAATTTTACATTTCTTTTGTTAAATATATTCTTAATATTTTTTTAATGCTCTTGTAGATGAAATTGATTTCTATTTTCAGATTGTCCATTGCTAGTGTATAGAAATACAACATATATATTATTTATTTAACAAATCTTCATTAAGGGCCTACTATGTGCCAGAAAGTCTTATGTGTGTAAGAAAACTATTATTAATGTATTATATGGATGAAAGTATGCAACACTAGCTGGGTGTGGTGGCTCATGCCTGTATTCCCAGTACTCTGGCAAGTCGAGACAGGTGTATCACTTGAGGCCAGGAGTTTGAGACCAGCATAGTCAATGTGGCGAAACCCTGTCTCTACTAAAAATACAAAAATTAGCTGGGTATGGTGGTACACACCTGTAATCCCAGCTACTTGGGAGGCTGAAGCACGAGAATCACTTGAACCTGAGAGGCGGAGATTGCAGTGAGCCAAGATGATGCCACTGTACTCCAGCCTGGATGACAGAGTAAAGAAAAAAGAAAGAAAGAAATTATGAAACACTGTAAACACATTTTTACACCTTAGAAACACTTTTGCTTTTTCAGACAACTGATATTTATATATTCATCCTATATCCTGCAACTTTGCCTAGTTTTTTGTTTCTAATAGCTTTTCCTTTGTAGATTCCTTAACATTTTCTATATATTAGACCATGCCATCTGTGAATGAGATTGTTTTTATTTTTTACTTCTTATCTGAACGTCATTGGTTTAATTTACTTGCCTAATTGCCCTGACTAGAAGGTCCTGTATGATGTTCAACAGAAATAGTTAAGAGTGGAGATCCTTAACTCGTTCCTGATCTTAAAGAAAAAGCTTCTAGTCTTTCGCCATTCAGTATGTTAGCTGTGGGTTTTTCATCCACGTCCTTTGGGTTGAAGTTTTTTTCCTAGTTGTTTCAGTGCTTTTATTATGAAAAGGTACTGGATTTTGCCAAATGCTTTTTCTGTGTCTATTGAGATGATCATATGTGTGCAATTTTGCAACTTTTACTGATATAGTGAATTACATTAATTGGTTTGCAGATGTTAAATCAACCTTACATTCCTAGGACAAATTGGTGATGATATATTTTAAAGTCTAATTTAAATTTATTTTTTCTTTTTCCTTTTAGATGAAAGGAAAATTTAGGAAATCTTTTTTATTGTGATAATATATACATAACACAAAATTTACTATCTTAACCATTTTTGAGTCTATAAAGCATTAAGTGTGTTCTAATGGTTCCCAAACGTTGTGCTATAGTTTTTGTCACCTTTCTCATCTTTCATTTCAGTTAATATCTACTGAGTAAAACTGCCTGAAGCAGCTGCACCTTCACTACTGAGTAAAGTGCAGTGGTTTTATGAACAATAGTTTTCTCAATGTTAAAAAAGGTCCTTATGACTTACCTCTTAGGTTTCTTTTCTTTTTCTGAGACAAGGTCTCACTCTGTCACCCAGGCTGGAGTGCAGTGGCGCGATCTTGGCTCACTGCAACCTCCGCCTCCTGGGTTCAAGGGATTCTCGTACCTCGGCCTCCCAAGTAGCTGGGATTACAGGCACACACCACCACACCCAGCTCATTTTTTTGTATTTGCAGTAGGGACAGGGTTTCACCATGTTGGCCAGGCTGGTCTCAAACTCCTGACCTCAAATGATCCACCCGTCTTGGCCTCCCAAAGTGCTGGGATTACAGACATGAGCCATCACACCCGGCCTTAGGTTTCTCTAGTGATCTGCATAGCTAGGTTTATTGAATATCTGACAAGATTAAATGGATGCTACTGTACTATGACTAAAAAGCACTAGACTACCACAATAAATCTAACATGCTGAAATAAAGGATTTACAGTACCAAATAGAATTATACCTATTTAAATAGAAGGCAATGTTACCCAATTTTAATTCAACAGGTTTCTCTCAGGAGAAAAACACGCACAACACACACACACACACACACACACACACACACACAGAGAAAGAGAGACATAGAGAGAGAAAGAGAGAGAGAAATTTAAAAGTATTAAGTCACCCATCTTACCTGAGCACCCACGAGCTGCAGCAATGCTGAGTTCACAGGGAGGAGCTCAATGTCTGTATTGATAGTGGTCTGGTCAAATGGGCAAGCCTTGCGGTGGAGTTTATTCAGGCACATCTTGCAGACAGTATGGCCACAACCCAAACTGATGGGCTTTCGAATTGTTTCGTCGAAAGTCTGAGTGCAAATTGGGCAGGAGAGGAAATCCGTCCATTGTGGAGCTTGTACAGGCATTGCTTCTGGAGTTACAATTCACGAACACAAACACACACGCAAATCTAAAGCAAAGATTCCACTGGAATCAAAATCTTTGAAAAAAAGTTTATCTTTTTTTTTTTTTAAATATCTTCTGTAGATACAGTCAGCACATAGTGTGAAATATAACCTGGAAAACAAAGAAAAAGGAAAAAAATTGAGTGTCTTCCTTTTCAATTAAACTGTTGAAAAAGAACCACAAGTCCAGTCTTATTTCACAACTTTTTATACCACATTTGTATTACTGTAATCCATCTTTTTACACTTTTACAGAATTACAGCCATGATAAAACATCTAGTTCCATTCCCTCATTTTAGAGATGGGAAGTAGTCCCCTGCCTGAGAGGAGATTTGTAGTAATAAAGTTCCATCCAGGACCCCAGTCTCTTAAGTTTATCTAAGTCCCTGATTTTTTTTTTTTTTTTGAGATGGAATTTCACTCTTGTTGCCCAGGCTGGAGTGCAATGGTGCAACCTCCATCTCCTGGGTTCTAGCAATTATCCTGCCTCAGCCTCTCAAGTAGCTGGGATTACAGGCATGCGCCACCATGCCTGACTAATTTTGTATTTTTAGTAGAGAGGGGGTTTCTCCATGTTGGTCAGGCTGGTCTCGAACTCTTGACCTCAGGTGATCCTCCCCTCTCGGCATCCCAAAGTGCTGGGATTACAGGTGTGAGCCACCATGCCCGGCTAAATCTCTAATTTTTAAAAAATAAATATATCTAAAAATTAATCTTGGCTGGGTACAGTGGCTCACGCCTGTAATCCCAGCAATTTGGGAGGCCAAGGCGGGCAGATTCCTCGAGGTCAGGAGTTCGAGACAAGTCTGGCCAACCTGGTGAAACCCCATGTCCACTAAAAATACAAAAATTAGCCAGGCGTGGTGGCAGGCGCCTGTAATCCCAGCTACTCAGGAGGCTGAGGTGGGAGAATCACTTGAACCCAGGAGGCAGAGGTTGCAGTGAGCCGAGATCTGCCATTGCACTCCAGTCTGGGGAACAAGAGCGAAACTCAGTCTCAGAAAAAAAAAAAAAAAAAAAAAGCAAAAAAAAAAAAGCTTTGTTGGGGAAGGGGGTAGAGGGAGGGAAGAATTAACGACCAAGACATAAATAACTTTTGATGACAAGGCGCGGTGTCTCAGGTTTGTAATCCCAGCACTTTGGGAGGCTGAGGCGGGTGGGTCACTTGAGGTCAGGAGTTCGAGATCAGACTGGCCAACATGGTGAAACCCCATCTCTACCAAAAATATAAAAAATTAGCCAGCGTGGTGGTGCGTGGCTGTAATCCCAGCTACTCGGGAAGCTGAGTGAGGAGAACTGCTTGAACCCAGGAGGTGGAGGTTGCGGTGAGCCGAGATCCACCACTGCACTCCTGCCTGGGTGACACAGTGAGACCCCATCTCAAAACAAAAAAAAAACTTTTGACAACATAAGAATATTTTAAAAGTAGAAACAATTTACACAAACATATGTTTCCTCTGTATTTATACCACAATCTCAACAGACTCATACAAATTTTTCAGGCTGGGTGTGATGGTTCATGCCTATAATTCCAGCACTTTGAGAGGCTGAGATGGGAGGATTGCTTGAGCCCAGGAGTTTGAGACCAGCCTAGGTAACACAGGGAGACCCTGTCTCTACAAAAATTAGCCAGGCGTGGTGGCATGCACCTGTGGTCCCAGCGACCCAGGAAGCTAAGGGCTAAGGTAGGAGGATCACTTGAGCCCAGAAGTTTGAGGCTGCCTTGAGCCACGAACACGTGACTGCACTCTAGCCTGGGTGACAAAGCAAGACCCCATCTCAAAAACAAAAAGAAAAAAGAAAAAAGAACAAAAAGAAATACTATTCCATTCCCAGGAAAAATTAAATTTAGTTAGATGACACAAAAATGTTTTACTGGTCTTTACTATGTGTTCAGTACTAGGGATAAAAAATTATAAGTCATTCTAAGTCCACATGGAGCTTGCACTGTTTCTTTCACTAAACATATTAACAGCAATCACACAACTAAATATATGATTGCAAGTTATGGTAAGTGATATGTAGGTGAAGTATAGGGAGATACAAGCATATATAACAGAGGCAACCTGACCAAATTAGGGTAGAGCTGATGTACAGTTAAGTGATATTTATGGAAAGATTTTGAAGATGACTGCTGAATGAAAGTTAAGGGAAGAATAATGTTTAATATGTGTGATATAGATTCTAGGTAAAGAAACAGCATAACCATAGATTCTGAGACTAGAAAGAATATAGTACAGATGAGGCCAGGCACGGTGGCCCACACCTGTAATCTCCAGCACTTTGGGAGGCGGAGGCAGGCTGATCACCTGAGGTCAGGAGTTTGAGACCAGACTGACCAACATGGAGAAATCCCGTCTCTACTAACAATACAAAATTGGTCAGGCATGGTGGCACAATGCCTGTAATCTCAGCTACTTGGGAGGCTGAGGCAGAAGAATCACTTGAACCTGGGAGACGAAGGTTGCGGTGAGCCAAGAGGGCGCGCCACTGCACTCCAGCCTGGTAAACAAGAGCAAAACTCCTTTTCAAAAAAAAAAAAAAGAATATAGTACAAATGGGGAGCTAAAAAAAAGAAAAACAACAGTGAAACCAAAACCAAACAAAACACAGAATAGACAGCAAGAGGTATGAGATGAGACTAAAGAATTAGCAAGGACCAGCTGGGCGCGGTGGCTCACACGTGTAATCCCAGCACTTTGGGAGGCCAAGGTGTGCAAATCATGAAGTCAGGAAATTGAGACCATCCTGGCTAACACGGTGAAACCCCATCTCTACTAAAAATACAAAAAAATTAGCCGGACATGGTGGCAAGCACCTGTAGTCCCAGCTACTTGGGAGGCTGAGGCAGGAGAATGGCATGAACCTGGGAGGCAGAGCTTGAAGTGAGCCGAGATTGCGCCACTGCACTCCAGCCTGGGCGACAGAGCGAGACTCAGTCTCAAAAAAAAAGAATCATCAAGGACCAAAGAACACAGGATCTTCTAACTTATATGATGGTATTTGGTTACTATGTGAAGAGTAGTGTAAAGCCACTGAAGGGGCAGGAGGTGACTCACTTTATTGTTTTGAAAGTTATCCTGTGATATTATTCTCACCAGTCACACACAGTCCACTATGATCTCCTTCAACGCTCAACTAGGAAGAGTAACAACTATATGCCTATTCTCACTCTTGGGCCCTAAAGCACTCATATGCTGATACACCAGCATGATGCTTACTTTAAGAAAACCTGATACGCAAAAACTCTAATATGGAAAACAGATTGATTACAGTGATTGTCCATATTAAAGAAAGATAATAAATTTTACAAGGTATTTATAATAAGATTTAAAAGACTAGAAATCGATGTAATTGAAAAAATTGGGCTGGGTGTGGCGGCTCACGCCTGTAATCCCAGCACTTTGGGAGGTCGAGGCGGGCGGATCACCTGAGGTCAGGAGTTTGAGACCAACCTGGTCAACATGGTGAAACCCTATCTCTACTAAAAATACAAAAATTAGCCTGGCGTGGTGATGGGCACCTGTAATCCCAGCTACTCGGGAGGCTGAGGCAATTGGACTGCTTGAACCCGGGAGGGGGAGGTTGCGGTGAGCCGAAATCACGCCATTGCACTCTAGATAAACAGAGACATACCAGTGCTATGAAAATGTATGGAAAGAGACTCAAAATACATTAAGTAAAAAAACAAAAACAAAACAAAAAACAAGACTTGCAGACCAATACATATTACATCACTTGTGCTGAGGGAAAAGAACCCTTACATATTAGTCTATGTATTAATGTATGTAAATGGATGGAAGAAAAAGGTCTGAAAAGACACTCAACAAGCTATAAGCAGACAGCAAGGTCTTCATGGACTATAGGAATTAATCAACTTGAACAATCGGCCTGTTTTATAACCTCCTGCCTTGCAGCCTATTTTTGCCTAAACCCTGTGTAGAATGCATCAACTAGATGACTGGAACCAGTTCCTCACAGACCCTAGCAACTCACAGATAAACCAGGGTGAGCTTTCCTCATTACCATGCTAAAGTCTCCATCCTGGGAGAAGCTATAGCTTCACTACCATAGCATGTGACCTACACCCAGGCATAAAGACTCACTGTATGTGCACCACTGGGACCCCTCCTCTATATGCAGTGACATACCCTCTCTTCCCTCTCCATCGCCCCATAAAATCCTCCTCTCACTTTCCCTCAGAGAGCCACTGCTTTGGAGAATATGCCCAGTGCTCTCCTTACTTGTGACAAGTAATAAAACATCTATTGATCAAGATATGTGTTCTTGTGGAGTCATTTGTTACTTGATAGGCAAAGGAACTCTGGATTTTTTTGGGTAACAAAACTTAACAGCACTGCCAGGCATAGTGGTTCACACTTCTAATCCCAGCACTCTGGGAGGTGGAGACAGGTGGATCTCTTGAGCCCGGGAGTTTGAGACCAGCCTGGGCAATAAAGTGAGGCCCCATCTCTACAGAAAAATAAAAAATTTAGCTAGACATGGGCACCTTTAGTCCCATATGGAGCTATATGGAGGCTGAGGAAAGAGATTGCCTGAGCCCAGGAGGTCAGAGCTGTAGCAAGTCAAGTTTGCTCCACTGCACTCCAGCCTGGGCAACGGAGCGAGATCCTGCGTAAAACAAAACAAAACAAAACAAAAATCTTAATGGCAGTTATGCAGTTGGGCAACTTACAAAATGTATGTAATCATGAATTACTTATATAAGTACAAATAAATTGAGAGAGTAACACAAAGCTAGAGTACACTTAGAGTACAATTTAAGCTTCTTAAGATAATCACTCTAAAACAATTCAAAACATTTGTCCTTATTAATCTTCTTTTACATATTTAGATAGCCAAATCATGAAAACTTATTAGTTCTTTTCGAAATTTAAGAATCTTAAAATAGTCTGTAACTTATCCCTTCAAAGAATTAGCATTCCTTTATTAATTTTGTTTATCACTTCCACCTGTATTAACTTTGTAAAGTAAGGTATGTAGTTGTTAATCTCTTAAATTTTCTAGTAAAATAGTTCTTTGACACAACTATAAACAACTTGATATGATAAAAATAGGAATATCAGCAATCAGTTCTTCATTAAAAATAAAAGCATTATTTTGACCATAAACACAGGTTTGAGAGACCAAGGGGAAAATAATATTCTTAAAGCTTGACTTTGGGAAATTTGATGATTAATAACAAAAGGTCACTCTTAGATGACCCTATTTCAGGACTTAAAAAATCACAAGGCAAAGATTTTTTAGAGACTCAAAGTGTCAGTTAATTGTAGACAGTAGATCTAAGAAGAATTTCCATTTCCTCATTCTTTAAGTATCTTTCTCTAAACTCATTCTTCCAAACATTCTCCAAGCTTCTTGAAGACAGTTTATATACTCTTCAACCACAACATGTATCTAAACCACAAAAGACATGATTTAGTAAATATAGTAAGTATTCTTTCAGTCAAAAGTAAACATATGAAATAAAATTATTAATATACCAACATCCAGATTTTTTTAACTTCCTCAGAACACGGTATGTCAGCAAACTAAAAAAGGCCACTAAACAAAAATAGCTGTAAATAATTCTACTAATCAAAGCACATGCATTCAAAGCCTGCAGATAAACTGATGGGGGCCAGGTCAAATCTAATTAATTAGGAGTATTTCTACTGGAACCTTCCTAACTGAAACAGAAGACAAATGATGAGCCCTCTTTATTTCCAAAATGATCAAAAAGAGTGACACTGCTGCTCAAGTATGAAAGCAATGATTAGTTTCTCCATCAGTTTAAATAAGGACTCCTCTTTTCCTACAAAAATGACAATCAGAGATTTTACTGTTGATAATTGATAATACAGAATATTCATGACAACTAAACAGCAATCAGTTCAAGGGTCTGACCTAAGACCCAAGTTCAAAAATACCATATAATTTCCCCAATTATATATACACATTTTTACGCCACTAAAGAGTGCTCATAGAAAACACTGAAAAGACTGCTTTATTTGGTTATATGCCTTGTTCATGGCATTGACTGAAGAAGCTACAGTACAAAATATCACATTTGACATTCCACTATTAATTTATCCAAATGTCTAAATTCTGGTTAAGAACCATCACTTTCTTTTTTTTTTTTTTTTTTTTTTTTTGAGACGGAGTCTTGCTCTGTCACCCAGGCTGGAGTGCAGTGGCCGGATCTCAGCTCACTGCAAGCTCCGCCTCCCGGGTTTACGCCGTTCTCCTGCCTCAGCCTCCCGAGTAGCTGGGACTACAGGCGCCCGCCACCTCGCCCGGCTAGTTTTTTTGTATTTTTTAGTAGAGACGGGGTTTCACCGTGTTAGCCGGGATCGTCTCTCGATCTCCTGGCCTCGTGATCCGCCCGTCTCGGCCTCCCAAAGTGCTGGGATTACAGGCTTGAGCCACCGCGCCCGGCCAAGAACCATCACTTTCTTAAATCTCTAAACTTTTATCAATAATATTACCATTTGACTTTACTCAGTTTTTTTTTCTTAAGAAAGAAATAAAGATCTTAATATCAAAATAAAAAAAATTATTTTGGCTGGGTGCTGTGGTTCACGCCTACAATCACAGCACTTTTGGGTGGCTGAGGTGGGAGGATCACTTGAGACCGGGAGATTGAGATCAACCTGGCCAACAAGGCAAGACCTTGTCTCTATAAGCAAAATAAAAAATGAGCAGAGTGTGGTGGCAAGTACTTGTAGTCCCAGCTATTCAGGAGGCTGAGGTGGGAGGTACGCTTGATCCCAGGAGTTCAAGGTTTCAGTGAGCTATGACTGCACCACTGCACTCCAGCCTGGGCAACAGAGTGAAACCCCATCTCTGAAAAAAAAAAAAAAAAAAAAAAATGCTGGGCGCTGTGGCTCACGCCTGTAAACCCAGCACTTTGGAAGGCTGAGGCTGGCAGATCACCTGAGGTCGGGAGTTTGAGACCAGCCTGACCAACATAGAGAAATCCTGTCTCTACTAAAAATAAAAAAATTAGCAGGGCATGGTGGCGCATGCCTGTAATCCCCGCTACTCGCGAGGCCGAGGGAGGAGAATCGCTTGAACCTGGGAGGCGGAGGTTGCGGTGAGCCAAGATCACGCCACTGCACTCCAGCCTGGGCATTAAGAGCAAAACTCGGTCTCAAAAAAAAAAAAGAAGAGAGAAAGAAAGATAGGAATTATAAACAACAAGACTACTGCCTGGGTCCACCAGCTAAGTGACTACTTTGTAGATACCAAACTACAAGTCTTACAGCTCCCTTAGCTATTAAATTCAAATGCATGCCTCTGCAAAATAACAAATAACTACATATTGTGAGCACTGATGTTTAAGTATGATTAAAACATTGCCAATGAGCTACTACAGACAAAATTGTGATGACACGATGCATCTGGAAAGATGTAAAACAGCTTTGTTTTCTAAAAATCAATCATGTGTCAGTCACTGTGCTAGGCGTTTTCAGATGTTTCTCTTATTTAAATGTCCACAATGTGAACTACCACCAATAACCAACATCTGTGAAGCAAAAACTAGGACACTAAACTTTCAGTGAGCTATATACAGTATCTAATTAATGTTCACAGTAACACTGTAATGTAGTTATTATCCCCACTTTAAAGATAAGGAAACCAAAGTACCCAAGTCACAAAGCTAGAAAATGGCAGGATTAAGACTCAAACTCAAGCCAGCCAAACTCCCAAGCTGGTACTTTTAAACTCTCTAATTTGTGCCACCTCACGAATAAAAGTTTATAGTAATTATGGCAAGGGAGCTCTTGGGAGTGACAGAAATGCCTTAAAATTGGATTGTAGTAATGGTTGCACAACTCTGTAAATTTACTAAAAATCATTTGTGTATTTAAAATAAGTGAATTTTATGGTATGTAAATTACACTTCAATAAAGCTGTTAAAATAGTCATTAAGGGCTTTTTAATAGTCTTAGTTTTCAAAAATGTTAAGTAATAATGTAGAAACATAGAAACTATTCAAATCTGTTCTATGAGCACAGCAATAGCCCTATTAAATAGCTAAATTACATTGCTGTGAAGATTTCATTTAAATGTATCACACATTTATTACCATCTCCTCTATTATAGGTTCGTTTTATATGTTCCTGATTCAGAGAGAGAAAAATGAAAATTAAAATTCAAGTATCTACTCTGAGCCAGGCACTCCTCTGAGGTATTACTATGCCCATTTTACAGATGATAACTCGAGGTTTGGCAGCATTAAGTAACGGCCCCAAATCAATAAACTGTTGAGCTGGGATTAACACCAGGTCTTACATATTTGAAGTATAAGTTGGCCTGTGAAAAATGTTTTATCAAAAAAACCATATTGTAAGAAGAAAATCTTGGCTTTCTTCCCACCATGTCCCATGAGATGAGATTTTAACTCATTATTCTTGACCTTAACTTAATTTTTCATTGCTCTGGAACATTTCCATAGCAACCAGCAAGTAGGGCCACATCAGAGAAGAGAAAATGTTTCACTGTCTTGAAAAATGAAGCTAGAAGCAGGAGACAAAAACACAAAGAAGAAAACTAATGAAGGCCTATTATAACACTTAATTTTTTAATCCTCAGCAGAGCATCAACTAATTTACAGTGGAAATAGAGTCTAAAATTTGAGGAGGCTCAAGGTTTTTCCAGCAGTAATATCTTGTGAAGACTGACCCAGTTTTGATTGTAAAAATACCTCTTCCCAAAATGTATGGACTGAATTGTAACCCTATATATACAACATCCTGGATATAAATAATTTAATATGATTATGTTAGTACAAATGGTAAATACTTGGGACAGGCATAAAGAGAAGGGCTTCTGAGTTAGAGGGAAAAATAGCTTGAAAAATAGAAGTTGATAAAGAAAGGCTGAGGAAAGTTCAAGGGGTTAGTTCAGGTTGCTTACTTTTTCAGCGTTCTGAGGCAAAAAGAAAAATTTCTATCTCCAACCTACTGCCAGATTTAGGAGAAGAAGTAGTAAGAAAGGACAAAATCATTCATGGAGAAGCCGCCTGACCTGAGTTTGAAACAGAGTGCCTGAGAAAATAAGACAGTCTTTAACTTTATGTATATAGTTTGAATCTCCAGGTTCAAGTTATGCATTACATATAAATGTGCTACACTAAAGAGGGTGTTAGCCCCCAGTAGTTATCAAAGACGTGGCAGAATGATGTGACCAGAGTCAAAGGCATCATCTTTTTCTGTTTTTGTGTTTTTGAGACAGATTCTCATTCTGTTGCCCAAGCTGGAGTGCAGTGGTACGATCTTGGCTCACTGCAACCTCCACCTCCTAGGTTCAAGCCATTCTTGTGCAGAGTAGCTGGGATTACAGGTGTGCACCACCATGCCTGGCTAATTTTTGTATTTTTAGTAGAGATGGGGTTTCACCACATTGGCCAGGTCTCAAACTCCTAGCCTCAAATGATCAGCCGCAGCCTCCCAAAGTGCAGGGATTATATAGGCGTGAGCCACCACGCCCAGCCAAAAGCATCATCTTTAAAGGAAGTAGCAAGGAAAATTTACCAATTAAGCAAAAAAGCAAAATGTTTTAATTTTTTCAGTTTTTGCATTAACACTCTGTTGAATATTACATATACTATACTGTCAAGTAAATAAATATATAATCACCAATTTAGTGTTAGTACAAACACTAAGGATGTAATAAAACTGATTACTAAGATCAGAAGTATTTTTAGTATACATTGAGCATTTCAGTTTACTCATTACCGTCAAAAAATTTTACAAAATAGTTTATTCATTATCTTAACTGCTTTTAAATTAATCACAAATTTATGAAATTATTTTTTTTGTTGCTGTTGGGGGCAGGGGAGGTAAAAGTTGACATCTCCTTCTTAATTAAGCTTCTTTTCTAAATCAGAAAGATATTTCAGTCCCAAAATGAAAGATTCATGAATAAATTTTGAAGATGAGGCCAAATACTTTAATAAGACTAAATAGTTCTCCAGGTCATCTTTTGAAATCAGTCCTCTTGCTGCAATAATGGTTCATTTTTATAAAGGAAGTTTACTCCTGTTGTCTCCATAAGTTATTTTGAGACACACAAATCTGACTGGCAAATAATAATTTGGAATGCAGGGACAAATAACCACAATAAAAAGAAAATCTAACCTGTGCCTAATAAATGTATGTTTCAGTATTGTTAAATACTATCCTACAGAATCCTAAGGAATATGATGAAATTAAGACATTTTAGAGGGTAGCACTAATATTCTGTTTTTTCAACTTGTCCTTCATTATTAGTTCTTTTCCCACTAGCATGCTTCAATGTTTGTTCAGGAGCTGAAAGAAATTTGTCTCTAACTTGTCTTATCTAAAAAAGAGTCATTCAATCCTTGTCCCTGTTTCCATCCACCACTATTTTGAAATAACTCTTAACAGGCACATTAAGAACTTTATGAAATTCAAGAGTCATATCTCAATTCTTATTTTACTTCTTTCTATACAGCATTTAATAATATTAAAGTTACCCCTACAAAAGTTGCCCTTTTCTGGCTTCTATATAACATACTGTCCAATAATTGGCAGGCCACTCCTTGCCCATATCTATTGAGGGCTTCTTCTTCTCTATCCATACTTGGAATAGTGGCAGTTCTTAGAATTCCTTTCTCAATTCTCTTCCCTAGAGAGTTTCCCTGAGTAATTTCATCTGTTTTTATGTTTTCAACAACCAACTAGATCCTGCTGACCTCCAAATGTCTCTCTCAAGTTCAGACTTCTCTTCTGAGTGCCAGGGCCATATAACCAGTTGACTACTAAGTCATCCAAGTTCATCTCCTCCCCACCAAACCTTTTGTTCTCTTTGTCAGTGACTGAGTAACATACCAATTACTGTGATAAAAGCATGGGGAATTGCCAGGCATGGTGGCTTATGCCTGTAATCCCAACACTTTGGGAAGCTGAAGTGACAGATTACCTGAGGTCAGGAGAGTTCGAGACCAGCCTGGCCAACGTGGTGAAACCCCGTCTCTACTAAAAATACAAAAATTAGCCAGACATGGTGGAGGGTGCTTGTAATCCCAGGTACTCGGGAGGCCACTATTAGAGAACACATGAATACTCCAGCTTGATAGATTTGCTAACATATACAGGACAGCTTCCTAAGTATTAAAAACCATAGAGAAAATAGTGACATTGGGTCTATTTCCCCCATTCTTCAACGTGGGTGGCCCTGACTTACTTTCAACAGTCGCATGCAACAGAAGTGATGATACTGGGAGAGTTTCAGAGCCTAGGTCTCAAGAGACTTTGCAGGAAGCTTGAACTAGCTTGTCTGAGGACAAGAGTACATGAAACAAAGAAAAGCTGTTTTATAATATCTCAGATCCCTAAAACCAGTCCTAATTTGAGCTGTCAGATGATTGCAGCTACACAAGTGGCCTCAGGGGAGACCAGCAGAACTACCAAACTAAACTCAGTCCAAATTGCTGACTCACAGAATTGTAAGCGAATAAAATGGTTGCTTTAAGCAGCTAGATTTTAGAGTGGTTTGTTATTTAATAATAATCTGGTGATTATATAATTAAGATAGTTTTACATATATAAATTTCATAGTCTTTTGAGAAAACATGTAATATTGACATAGAAATTTGAAAGGTTCTCTCAATTGAATTATAACCTTTTTGACAGAGCATATTTATCTGTTTTTAGGCTCTAAAAATCATTAAGATACTGACACACCTTCACAAACACAACATTTGGCTCCTCAATCCTGCATCATAAATTATCAGTAACAAAAAAGCAAAATGATACATTTTCAAAGCACAATATGGGCAATGAACCTCTTTTGACTTAAAAATATGTACCATTTGTGCTTAATTTAAACCTATCTAAAATTTATCATAATCCCACTCAACATACTTAAGTTGTGATCCATGCAACAGTCCTCTATGTTGATGTGCCAAAGCAGCATTATTAACTCTTAATACTGATAAAGTTTCATGTGTTTCCAAGTTAGATGTTATCAGTCCTTGCTGGTGACAATCTAAAGACCACTCATGGCCGGGTGCGGTGGCTCATGCCTGTAATCCCAGCACTTTGGAAGGCAAAGGCAGGTGGATTACCTGAGGTCAGGAGATCGAGACCAGCCTGGCCAATATGACAAAACCCCATCTCTACTAAAACTACAGTAAGTTAGCCAGATGTAGTGGTGGGTGCCTGTAATCCCTGCTACTTAGGAGGCTGAGGCAGGAGAACTGCTTGAACCCAGGAGGTAGAGGCCGCAGTGACCTGAAACCATGCTACTGCGCTCCAGCCTGGGGAACAAGAGCAAAACTGCGTCTCATAAATAAATAAATACATACATACATACATACATACATACATACATACATACATACATACTGTTCTTTGCCATCACTAGCTAAGGTTAGTCATTTTCAGCAAGTTATACTTTTTACCCACCTACAACTATCTTCATATACTCCCCAAATATTTTCTCTATCTCGAAACTGTGCGTTTGCTTGCCAAACACTAACTCATTTAATCTTTCCAATAACCTTCTGACATAGATATTATTACCTCTACTTTACTGATGAAGGAAGGAAAGAAAACTCAGTTATTCAACTAACTTAGTGATTTAGTCATAATTTGAACCCACATCTATGACTCCAAAACCTGTACTTTTTCTACCATAACACCATGTCTTCCAACTTTGAGCACTTGTAACTTTTTATCATACTTTTTAATAATTATTATTAGTCAGCCACAATTAAAGATATAAATTAAATGATGCCTATTTTGGGTTTAATCTGAGCATGACTGGTTTTAAGTAGGAACTCTGGAACTGTTTAAACCTACTTGTTTATTAAAAAGAAAAAATCCGGTTGTAGCAGCAACTACTGTATTTCTTTTGAAGAGAACCACAAGGATAACTTTGTTTTGAATATTTTATTAAAATATTTCACTGAGAAATGAGAAGGGAACTAAAACAAAATGATTTATATATATATATATATATATTTTTTTTTTTTTTTTTTTGAGACAGAGTCTCGCTCTGTTGCCCAGGCTGGAGTGCAGTGGCCGGATCTCAGCTCACTGCAAGCTCCGCCTCCTGGGTTTACGCCATTCTCCTGCCTCAGCCTCCCGAGTAGCTGGGACTACAGGCACCCGCCACCTCGCCCGGCTAGTTTTTTGTATTTTTTAGTAGAGACGGGGTTTCACCGTGTTAGCCAGGATGGTCTCGATCTCCTGACCTCGTGATCCGCCCGTCTCGGCCTCCCAAAGTGCTGGGATTACAGGCTTGAGCCACCACGCCCGGCCGTGGATTTATATATCTTAAGACACCTTACTGATATTTTAAGATGAAGTATAACATACATACAGATCAAGAGTGCTCAGTTCAATGCATTATCACAAAGTGAGCATACCTGCATACTTAAGACATTACCAGCATCTCAAAAGGCCCCCTCATCATCCCTCCCAATGATTACTCCTTTATTCTTCCCCAAATATCACTACTATCCTAACTCCTAACACAATAGGTTAGTTTTGCCTGGTTTAAAATTCTATATAATGGAATTATCAGTATGCATTCTTTTGTACTTGGCTTCTTTCACACAATGTTGTTGTTGTTGTTGCTATTATTTGAGTCAGGGTCTTGCTTTATCACCGAGGCTGGAGTGCAGTGGCATGATCATGGTTCACTGCAGCCTCGAACTCATGGGTTCAAACGACCCTCCCACCTCAGCCTCCTGAGGAGCTGGGACTATGAGCATGGGCCACCATGCCTGGCTACTTTTTACACTTTTTGTAGACATGGGCTATATTGCCCAGGCTGATCTCAAACTCCTGACCTCAAGTGATCCTCCTACCTCAGCCTCCCAGATCAGCAGGATGTCAGGTGTGAGCCACTGCGTCCAGCCCACTCAATATTATTTTTGTTAGATTTTGTTTTTCCCAGCATTTACTACATGTTAAACTGTTACAAAGCATTCCAGGTAAAATGATCACAGTTAGGAAGCTACACTTTATGAACTTATTTTTGGAGCAGTGATGACTTGTAGATTTTGAATGCAGCAGATTTCTCATGTTGAATTGGAAGGAACAAAAATGGGTGTCAATAACAAAACTAGACAACAAAAATCTCCTCTTTACTCAAGAAAACGTAACAATGTATGCATCACACAGAGTATGTGTCACAAACTAATAGTCTCTTATTACTTGCTTCCTGCTCCTATTACTTGCTTCTATTTCTTTTTCCCAAGGATCCTGTGCTTTAGACTTCCTTGTGGCATTTGGTGGCTGCCATCATGTTCTGACTGATTCTAGAAACATGTAGATGTATTCACAATAGGTAGATACCTAATTATATATTTTGACCTAGAAATTTTATTTGTATTAAAAACCTAGTATATTTAACAATAATAGCAATAATACCAATATTTTAAAAATGTATTTTCCTAATAATCTCTTAGGTCTTAAGGACATTTCATTACTTTGTTCTGTTTTGAAATATGCCTCCTAGAATTCAAACTATTTTCAGAAAACAATGTCACGGAGACTTAATTGCAGATACTTGAAAAACAGTCAGTGCTTGGAAAAGAAGAAGGAAGCAGAAGCAGAAGCAGCAGCAGAGGAAGAAGCAGAAGAAGAGGGGAGGGGAGGAGGAGGAAGAAGAGAAAGAGGAAGAGGAGGAGCTGATTCATTTTCCATTTTAGAATTATTTCTCAACTATTATTGCAAACAAAATTCCATTTTGAAGAGTTTAAAAGAATGAAAAAATTGCTACATGAACTCCCAACACAGAATCCTATAGCTACAATGTATCTTGTTTATACTGTATTATTATTTTATCTTTATATAAAGTGGCTTGAAACAGGAAATAATTGTAAAAGGGGATGTTTTGGCCGGGTGCGGTGGCTCACACCTGTAATCCCAGTACTTTGGGAGGCCAAGGCCGGCAGATCACCTGAAGTCAGGAGTTTGAGACCAGCCTGGCCAACACGGCGAAACCCCATCTCTAATAAAAATACAAAAATTAGTCAGGCGTGGTGGCGGGTGCCTGTAATCCCAGCTACTTGGGAAGCTGAGGCAGGAGAATCACTCAAACCCAGGAGGCAGAGGTTGCAGTGAGCCAAGATTGCACCACTGCACTCCAGCCTGGGCAACAGTGAGACTTTGTCTCGAAAAAAAAAAAAAAGATGTTTTGCTGATTCCCCAGTAGCTGCGAATGTTAGAGAACCTACTGACTGCCTGCTGCTGTATCAGAATCAAATATAAGACACTTCCTCCAAAATATGTAATGATGATCTTTCAGGGATTAAATTCATGCTTAGGTTTGTATAATGTGTATGTCATAGAGAAGAGGAAATGAAAAGTTGAGATAAGTCTAACTACTGTGGATTGCACAATTAACAGTTAAGTCTATTTATCGCTTGGTAAAAACAGGGACCCTGGTTAAGAATATAGTTTGTCCTACTCTTCCTCCAACCCTGAACCTTCTCCCCATTTCTCTACAGGCATTAATATATGAATTCCTTCAGAGAAGGCCTTTCTGATCACCTTATTTCAAATAGATACCCCAATCTCAATCCCTCCCCAGCCCTCTGCTATCAAACCACATGTTAAACTGCATGCTTCCCATCTCTTTCCTGATTAATTTTTCTCAACAATACTTCTCATCATCCAACATCTATGTTTTATATTTATTTTGTTACAGTGTATACCCATTGCTACTGAAATATTAGCTCCTAAATATTAGCTCCTTAAGTGGGCCAGGCATGGTGGCTCATGTCTGTAATCCTGGCACTTTGGGAGGCCAAGGCAGGCAGACCACTTGAGGTTAGGAGTTCAAGACCAGCCTGGCCAACATGGTGAACCCATCTCTACTAAAAACACAAAAAATTAGCTGGGTATGGTGGCACGCATCTGTAGTCCCAGCTACTTGGGGGGCTGAGGCACGAGAATCACTTGAACCCGGGAGATGGAGGTTGCAGTGAGCTGAGATCGTGCCACTGCACTATAGCCTCGGCCACAGAGCAAGACTCAGTCTCAAAAACAAACAAACAAACAGATGCTTGTTTCTATCTTTAATTATTTTTGAGTACACTCTATGTGCCAGGAAGTCTTTTATGTGGATCACATGCATACACTTCATCCTCGCAATGAGTCTATCTGGTCTCATTATTAATTTTAAAGCTGAGAACACTGTAACAGAGATGTTAGGTAATATGCTGGTCATGTGGCAACTAAATTTATTATTTTTGAGCTGGTGATTCCTTCTGTAATCTTTCTTTAGTGGTACCACTAGACAATGTACATTTCTGGTAATCATGCCAGATTTCCTCACTTTTTCCTTCCATTAAAAAATAATCTTCCATAAATATACATATCTACTGTGTACCCACAAAAATTAAAAAGAAATAAAATGATAATAATAAATTACCTCTTGTATCTATAATTCCTTTTCATCTCCGCTTTCTTGATTGAGACCCTTAGTCATTCATTCAAAAACTACTTATTGAGCATCTACTATGTGCCAGACAGTGTCCCAGAAACTGATACAGTCCTGAATGAAATAAAGTCCTTGCTCTCATACAGAATACAGTCTCATCACCTAGATCACACAGCAACCTTTTTTTCTTTTCTTAATTTTTGAGACAGGGTCTCACTCTGTCATCCAGGCTAGAATGCAGTAGCATGATCAGAGCTCACTGCAGCCTCGACCTCCCAGGCTCAAGCAATCCTCCCACCTCAGTCTCCCCAATAGCTGGACCACCGGTATGCACCACCATGCCTGGCTGTTTTTAAAATTTTTTTTATAGACAGGGTCTCACAATGTTGCCCAGGCTGGTTGCAAACTCCTAGACTCAAGCTATCCTCCTGCCTTGGCCTCCCAAAGTGCTGGTATTGTGAGCCATCACACCTGGCCACACAGCGACCGTTTAACTGATCTCTGTCCTCAGGATAGTTCTTGCCTTCCTTTACCTTCCTCACAGCTGACAGTCACTTACCTACATCAAATTCTTCTATGACAACTCAATTTTTAAAAAGGATGATACACTTGAACAGAAAAGGATATTCAAATGGCAATAAGCATACAATATGTTCACTGAGGAGCGATTACTCATGAGGGGAAGAAGGTACTTAAAGCTTTTCATCTTAAAACTCTGGGTTCAATGGATTAATTAATGAATGTCAATCATCAGGGGAATAGGTGCTGCTACTTCATTATTTATGGATGCCTTTGTAAGAATATTATCTGTACTAGCCTTATGATATTCTAATTACTCATATGTATTTAAAGAGATTTACCATCCTATTTTCTATTCTAAGAATTTTATTACTTCAAAATCCCATCAAATTCTATTCAATAGTGATAGAAATAATAAACTGGAAGAGTCTTTTGTGCCTTCATCAACAGGTTTTCATCAACCACAGACCTACAAAATAAGACATTTCTGAAAAAACTAACTCAGATAATGAATAAATCCAAATAATCCATAACTCAATTTAAAAAACACTATACGAAGAGTCTTACATTTACTTTTTAAAGTTTTTGATAAACTTAATGAGAAACTAGATTCAAGCAAAGAAGACTGACAGTTTTAACAAAAACCATTCAAAAACTGCTATGAATGGGACAATTAATGTAAAAATTGACATATAAAATACGGGATTTAAAAGTAGTAATTACAGGGAAAGCATTTCTAAATGAAAGCTGAAATCCAGGTGTTTTTTTTTTTTTTTTTTAATTTCAAGTACAGTACTTGAATGTGGAAGACTACTACTCTTTAAAAGAATGTCTCCACAAAAATGGACTTTTGAGCCAGTGTAACCAGCATACAGAAAAGTTAAATCAAGACCATAAGCAGTATGATTATTTTTAGCCAAGGACTAAGCACAGAGGGACAGCTTACCTCAAAAGAAAATCAAGAGACTGATATGAGGACCTCCATTTTTCAACCTGTGAAAATTCCTAACGTGATGAGTTTAGGAAGATACAAGTTCATATAGTAACCAATCCGGGTTCTAGAGATCAAAGTGTAGTTTGAATAGAATCCAAAGGTAAATTACAGTCAATAAAGGATTTAGGATGCCAATAATGTTCATTTTAATTCTATTCACCTTCAACAACCAATTCGTATTAACATTGAAAATTAGTTTTTAGGCCGGGCGCGGTGGTTCAAGCCTGTAATCTCAGCACTTTGGGAGGCCGAGACGGGCGAATCATGAGGTCAGGAGACGGAGACCATCCTGGTTAACCCGGTGAAACCCTGTCTCTACCAAAAAAATACAAAAAACTAGCTGGGCGAGATGGCAGGTGCCTGTAGTCCCAGCTACTTGGGAGGCTGAGGCAGGAGAATGGCGTAAACCCGGAAGGCGGAGCTTGCAGTGAGCTGAGATCCGGCCACTGCACTCCAGCCTGGGCGACAGAGCCAGACTCCGTCTCAAAAAAAAAAAAAGAAAATTAGTTTTTGTCACCTAAAATGGGCCACATCCAGCTACAGTGGCTCATGACTAATCTCAGCAGTTTGGGAGACTGAGGCAGACAGATAGCTTGAGCCCAGAAGTTCGAGACCAGCCTGGGCAACACCGCGAGACTCCGTCTCTACAAAAAATACAAAAATTAGTGGGGTGTGCTGGCATGCACCTGTAGCCCCAGCTACCAGGTGCGGATGAGATGGCAGGGGTAGTCTGAGGTGAGCCTGGGAGGTCAAGGCTGCAGTGAGCCCTGATCCCTCTACTACACTCTAGCCTGGGCAACACAGTGAGACTCTGTCTCAAAAAATAAAATAGGTAACATATGAAGGGACAAATATTTTTTCGAGAGAATCAGCTATTTAGCTGATAAGGATAAATTTCCTCATTTTAGTTTCTAATTGTTTAAAGAATTATAAATAATATGTTTATGAAATCTACAGCTATAGTTTCTATAGACTTAACTTATAAAGATATTTAAAATCACATAATACATAATCAGTCTCCAATATCCTCTTCAAAATAACTTCTAAAAGTAGCCCCAACTAGTGGTGTTCCCGAGAAAGAACGAGAGCTGGGCATGGTGGCTCACACCTGTAATACCAGCACTTTGGGAGGCCAAGGCAGGCAGATCACGAGGTCAGGAGATCAAGACCATGCTGGCTAACATGGTGAAATCCCGTCTCTGCTACACACACACACACACACACACACACACACACACACACACACACAAAATAAGCCGGGTGTGGTGGCAGGCGCCCGTAGTCCCAGCTACTTGGGAGGCTGAGGCAGGAGAATGGCATGGACCCAGGAGGTGGAGCTTGCAGTGAGCCGAGATCGCGCCACTGCACTCCAGCCTGGGCGACAGAGTGAGACTCTATCTCAAAAAAAAAAAAAGAACTAGAATAAGGAGATCTAGATTCTAATACCAACTCTGCCATTTATTAGTGCTGAGATCTGCATACCTCTCCTGAATATTCAAAAGGTTTAGAGGAAAATAAAAAACAAAAAGATGACTCCAGATTTTAAGGACAAAAAAGATCAGACTATTATAGAACGCTGCCACATAAAATAAATTAAAAAAAAAGAAGGATCAAAAACAAAATAAAAATATAAAAAATAAATTAAAAAAAAAGAAGAGCAGACTAAAAAGAGATGATGCTGTGATGGAAAACCTGGGAAACCATGCTATAATGGACAACACTTGAAAAGGATGGTTCTTAGGGGGAGTAAAGGATTTTAAATATCCAATTGAGGGTTGCTGATAGTACAAGCAACAAAACAAAATAGATAATGCATTGAAAATGTAGGCTTGAGGAAAAATTGAGATCATGTAAACAGGAAAGTTCTCTAAGAGAGTGAATGGAAGTGGAGAATTGAACCTTGGGGGAATCATATATATCGGTGCTCTCCAATATGGTAGCCATTAGGTACATGTGGCTATTGAGCCCTTGAAATACGTTGGTGAGACGGAGGAATTAAATTTTAAATAAAATTTAAATGTATCCATACAATGGAATATTATTATTATTTTATATATATATTTTTTGTTTGTTTGTTTTTGTTTTGTTTTTGAGACATAGTCTCACTCTGTCGCCAGGCTGGAGTGCGGTGGCGCGATCTCAGCTCACTGCAACCTCTGCCTCCCAGGTTCAAACGATTCTCCTGCCTCAGCCTCCCAAGCAGCTGGGACTACAGGTTCACATCACCACGCCTGTCTAATTTTTGTATTTTTAGTAGAGACAGGGTTTCACCATGTTGGCCAGGATGGTCTTGATCTCCTGACCTCATGATCCCTGGCCTCCCAAAGTGCTAGGATTACAGGCGTGAGCCATCGTGCCCGGCCACAGTGGAATATTATTAAGCGGTAAAAAGAAATAAACTATGAAGCCATGAAAAGACATAAAGAGGTCTAGGCACGGTGGCTCACGCCTATAATCCCAGCACTTTTGGGAGGCCAAGGGAGGAGCACTGCCTAAGCCCAGGAGTTCAAGATCAATTTCTATTTTAAACAAAAACAAAAACAAAAGAAGATATTCACGAAGGGACCTAAATGCATATTGTTAAGTGAACTATGCCAGTCTGAAAGGACTATATACTATGATTCCAACCACATGACATTCTGAAAAGGTAAAACTATGACTGTAAAAAGATCAGTGGTAGCCAGGGGTTCAGAGGAAGGAGGTAGAGATGAGTAAGTAGAACACGGGACATTTTTAGGTCAGTGAAACCATTCTGCACAATTCTAGAATAGTGGATATATAATGTTATGCATTTGGCAAACCCCATAGAACTGTCCAACACAAAGGGTGAATCCTAATGTGAACTATGGACTTTAGTTAATAATGTATCAACACTGGTTCATCAGTGATAACCAACACATCACACTAATGCAAGATATTAACAGAGGAAACTGTGGGGGAGAGTATAGATGGGCACTGTGTATTTTTTTGTGCAATTTTTCTGTAAATCCAAAACTGTTCTAAAAAAATAAAATCTTTCAAAAAACTCAAATTTACATAGCCACATGTAGTTAGTGGCTGGTATTGAACAGCAGAGGCCCATATAAATAGACTGATGTGGGAAGAAAATGAGAATGGTATATGAAGAATTCCTTCATTTCTGACTACTATTCCCAAAAGTACACATACAGTTAACTCTAAACTATATAAGGTTTTATACGTAGCTTCTATATTAACATTTTACAGTAGAACTCGATCAAAAATATTCTGGATGAGTATCTTTCTAAAATTATTTTTGTTAAACAGAATTTAAGGAGGAAAATAACATTTATTAAAGGTGTCAGGTACTATACTAAAGATATTATCATTTACATTTCCGTACAACCTTTAGAGAAAGGTATTACCATTTCTGTTTTTAGAGATGAGGAATTATAAAGCTTAAGTCATAAAAGATGAGAATCTAGATACTGGCCTCCAAAGTCTATGTTCTTTTTTTTTTTTTTTTTTTACCAAAGTCTATATTCTAATATACACCACTCTACTGTATATATGTTTATGATTCCCAAAATTACAAACATAATTTTCCCACAGTGAATTTTCCATCAAGGAGCAATACTCTATATATAACACAACATAACAGTTAATGATATACTCAGAGTCTAATGAGGTGTTGTATAGGTAACTGCTGTCCCTATTTTAAACAGCCTCAGGCTAATGTGACTTTTTTTCCGGCCACCCAGCTGGCCCTCCATCCTACCTATATGGCTCTACTCCAACATCTAATTTGCACCTTTTAATCTGCTGTGGGATGAGAAAATAGATAATCAAATTCCTTGAATTATGTACAAAGCAAGAGAACTTCTAAACCAATGTGTAAGTGCAGATGATTTAGTTCATTAATTTTTCTGACAATTACAGGCCTTTTTTTTTTTTTTTGGCCTACTTCTTAATCTAAGCTGAGACCTGGATAAATTAAATACTGTTCTATAATAAAGCTAAGAATTTAGTGATTCTGTTTCATTCAAAAGTTTTCGACTACACCTTTTTCGTTTTTTTGTTTTTGTTTTTTTTTTTTGAGAAAAGTCTCACTGTGTCGCCCAGGCTGGAGTGCAGTGGTGTGATCTCAGCTCACTGCAACCTCCACCTCCCAGGTTCAAGCAGTTCTCTGCCACAGCCTCCTGAGTGGCTGGGATTACAGGCACCCGCCACCACGCCCGGCTAATTTTTTTGTATTTTTAGTAGAGACGGGATTTCACCATCTTGGCTGGGCTGGTCTTCAACTCCTGACCTTGTGATTTACCCACCTCGGCCTCCCAAAGTTCTGGGATTACAGGCGTGAGCCACCATGCCTGGCCTCATATTTTTCATACATATATGTTTTAATACAGGTGGGGTCTCACTATGTTGGCCAGGCTGGTCTGGAACTCTTAGCAAGTGACCCTGCCACCTTGGCCTTCCAAAGTGGTGGGATTACAGGTTTGAGTCACCACCTCCTAGCCTATCCCATATTTCTCATGGATATAGCTCTAAACATCACCTCATTTAAAGACATTATTTTTATTTTTGTATTTGTTAATACTATCTGCTTCAAGATAAAAGTTCGGCCAGGTGCAGTGGCTCATGCCTGTAATCTCAGCATTCCGGAAGGCTGTGGCGGGTGGATCACCTGAGGTCAGGAGTTACAAGACCAGCCTGGCCAACATGGTGAAACCCCGTTTGTACTGAAAATACAAAATTTGGCCGGGCATGGTGGCGGGAGCCTGTAATCCCAGCTACTTGGGAGGCTGGAGACACAAGAATTGCTTGAACCCAGGAGGCAGAGGTTGCAGTGAGCCGAGATAGTGCCATTGCACTCCAGGCTAGATGACAGAGTGAGACTCTGTCCACCCGCAAAAAAAAAAAAAAAAAAAGGTATTTTTATAATTTAAATGTATTAATTGAGTACATTAGCCTTCTACTAAATGTTACTCTAAAAAATTAATGAGGTATATATAAAAACATAGAAACATGTATTTACAAAAAGTTGACATTTTCCTGAAAAAAATTATTACAGAAAACCAGAAATTTTATTACAGAGTTCTAAATATTCTGATATAATCCTTTTCCTTATCACTTTTTTTTTTTTTTTTTTTTTTTCCAGGTAGGGTTTCACTCTATTGCCCAGGCTGGTCTGGAATTCCTGGCTTCAAGAGATCCTCCTGCCTTGGCCTCCCAAAGTGCTAGGATTACAGGCTTGAGTCACTGCACTCAACTTAAGTTGTTCTTGTAACTAAATTATAATTATGTATATTAATAAAATTTTCCCTAAGGAGGGGAGATTAGTATCAAAATTTTAAATTATTTTTTTCTACTTAGAGCTCCCTGTAACCCCCTTAGAAATCTTTACTAAGAAGATAAAGTGAGTTTTGTTTCTCATAAATTTTAAGATTTCAATTCAATTACAGTACCATTTTTGAATTTAAGATAACAATATATTTCCAAAGCTCCAAATGGAAATGTCAATCTTAGCAGTAACTCTAAAAGTCCAAGTTTATTATTCTTTATTCTAGAAAGAAAAAAAAACACACACAAAAAACTAATTTTGTCTCCCTCAGTCAGCCAATTAAAACAATCCAAAAAAGCTTACTAAACAATTGCCTTTGTAACAGTATTCATGTTTTCAGAGGTGACCAGGTAGAGGGCCAAGATCAAGGTTTCTAACACTTATTTAACAAGGGATTAAAAGCAGAGTGTCAGGTATAGGGCCAAGATCAAGGTTTCTAACACTTATTTAACAAGGGATTAAAAGCAGAGTGTCAGGCAAGTCAAAACTAAATATTCTCAAAGATTAGATGAATAAAATAGTCATAAAGTTAGATTCACAGGGATCAAAGAGTTTCAACCTAATTCTAAAAATCATTTCCCAGTGTAACTTCAAATAAATCCTTTGTGAATGTTTCTAGTTTCTTCTACACATTAGGAAAACCTAAAAGGCAAACAAGTTCTAGATAGGAGACTAAGTAAGTATTAGTTGTTCACATTTGTATAGAACATTAAATTTTAGTTCTCACAACCCAGTGAAGAAATACAAATGAGTCTAAGAGTTTGAGCAAAACCCTCTGGGGTGATGAAAACAAACTGCAAACTTCTATGATTCTCAACTTTTCTTCCATAGAGTCCTTGGCAGCATGCTTACTGTACTTACAGAAGCATGCAAAGAATTAGGTGGTTTTTTATTCCTAACAATCACATCCCAAAGTTTTTTCTGCCATTTCAATTGTACAGAGCACTCTTCCTCGATGTTGACTCAAATTAGAGACAGAAAGCAGAATGGCGTTTGCTAGGGATTAGGGAAGAGGGGAATACAGAGTAACTGCTTAACAAGTACACTGTTTCCTTTGGGGGTAATGAACATGTTTTGGAACAACATTGTGAATGTACAAAGTGCCACCTAAACTGTTTACTTTAAAATGGTTAATTTTATGTCATGGGACTTAACCTCAATAAAAAAATTATGTTAATCTATAGATAAAACTGACCCCTTTAGAACTCTTTCCTTCCTCAAAAAAAACAAAAAACAAAAAACAAAAAAAACTGCTATCATGTTCAAATGCTATTTAGATATTGGAAATTTTTTAGATAAAATGCAATTATAAGTTAAATTATTACCACATGTGCACAGTAATAATCAATGAAGGTATAACAATGTCAGTTTAAAACATTGCTATGCCTGTAATCTCAGCACTTTGGGAGGCAGAGGTGGGAGGATCACTTGTGCCCAGGAGTTTGAGACCACCCTGGGCAACACAGCAAAATGCTATCTCTATAAAAATAATAAAAATTTAAAAAATTAGCCAGGTAAGGCGGGCATATCACTTAAACAAAGGAGTTTGAGGCTTAAGTGAGCTATGACAGTGCCACTGCACTCCACCCTGGATGACAGACCATGAGTGACTCTGTCATTCATTCATACATATACACATACAGCATTGCTAAAATGCTTGATAATTATCAAAATAATATTGCTTTGACATACATCTGTAAATAGCTGACTTTAAATTTGAGAAAAATTACTTCCCCAAACCTCAATCAGGAAAACATTATAAACTAATAAGAAGTACCTAACAAACAAAAAGCAACCAAGAGTATTACATAAGAAGTAAACAGGCACAATCGCGACCAAAAATGGACAGAAATAAATATGCTAAAGTTAATTATCTTAGGGATATAGGGCAACATTACTTCAGATTGGTAAACATCACACTTCAAAAATAGAAGGAATCTACCTTAAGAAACACTGTACTAAGAAAAACTCCTTTGTATAAATGCCTGACAAAACTAATATTTTATCATAACCTCTAAATCCAGCCTAGATTCCAGGATTACACAAAAGAAAAAATCTTGGAGAAGGTTCTGGGAAAAGGCTGACTGAAATCTGTGACTGTTCTGATACAGGCCAATCTGAGAATTTTAATCCCTCTGAACCCAATCCTGAAGAATACCTGAACCCTGAGCACAGACAGGGCCAAAGCTAAACCAGGTCAGAATACCCTGCCAAGGAACATCCTGATCCGAGGTGTTCACCAAACAGGGATCATTTATCAGTTTATTCCTCACTTTGTTGGATGCTGACCACTTTCAAGATATATACAAGAGTGGACTGATTAGAACCATCAAAATCCATTTCAAGTCCTAAGATCTGGAGATGAAAAATACTGCAGAATTCTAAATTATCCATGGCTTAAAGAAAAAAAATGTATAAATTAAGAACTTCAAATATTAGCTGACCCAACTTTAACATCACTGAATATCTTTAGTTATTTTTAAAAATTTATAAAGTATTTAAAAGGCACAATTTAGTAATTGCCTATATAACAAATTAACCATGAAAACAATTATAGCAGTATGATAAATCTGTCCTATGTAAACAGTATGAGTTTTTATATTTTATAGCATTCAGATATGCTAAAAACAAAAAGTTAAGTGTTTCTTTTGTGATTCACATGAACAAATACTTTCTTGTTCTTACAAGTAGATATCTGACAGGATACAAATAATGATAATAGGGTAAGTTCACAGGCAAAAAAAGGAATCTGTTGACACAGAAGATGCTGCAAAGTTTAACTGTGACACATGTGGTAGTGGCAAAGAATCTAATTTGTGTAACAAGACCTGGGTCTGAGTAAGCTCTTTTACCTATTAATTATGTGATCTTTTTGCGCATTATGTAGCTACTCCTAGCTTCAGATTCTTCATATGAAAAAATGAGGACAACAGAACTAATACTGCAGCATAATGAGGAAGATTAAATATTTTTATTCATTCAACAAATATGTTCTGAAAAACTAAATTTGTATTATTGTGTACAAAATTACCCTTTTTAATTTCTTCAAATAAATCAAGCATGTATTAATTTTTAATATTACTAAGAAAATATAAATCTAATTCTTAAGCTCTGGTCCCAAAACTTCTTAGAAGTAAATTTTTATTACTTGAGAAAATCTGAACTTAAGTAATAAGTATTGACATTGAAGACGGGACAATTGAGGGATCACATCTTAAAACTGTTTTGACATAAAATGAATAAAAACAATTCCCTAAATTTTTTCCTATTAAACAAATAAGGACCCAGACTAAGCCCATAAATTGCTGGGTCAATAACCAATCTCAAATACAAAACCTTACCACTTAAAAATACTTATTTTCAGGAAAATGATAGTAAATATGAGGTAAATCTGCCCTTGACATAACACGGTGAGATTTTTTTTCATAACACAGTACATGAACCACTTAAAACTTACAAGCTATCAATTACTACAATTGTTCTAATAGGTTTAGGGCCAAACATAAATTTAACTATCATTATAACATGGACTTGGAATCTGTGCTGACCTAACAAAATTTAGCACAGAAAAAAAAAATCACAGATCTGAGCATCTGAAAAACGGTGTCTTTTCTGAAATGTTTGCAAAAAAGTCACAACATCAGGAGCCACAGAAAGTTGTTCTTTCTCCATCACTCAAAAAATCAAAACATCTCCAACATTATTTATGCTAGGCATAAAATGAAAGTCAGTATTGATATTCACTCACTATACTTCAAATCCTAACCAAGATAATTCAACCTCTATGTTTATTCAATTGCTAGTCTATTCAGTATCAACTGTTGTGGAAGAACTAAGAGGTAGACTAGTGCTGCTTACTAGACTTCATGTAACCTGAAAATGTTTTTAATTATAACAGACTTAGACCAATTCTACTTAGAAATGTACCCTTAAAAGAGGTGAAAGACATTAACTGGCATCTTTTCAGCACAGGTCAGTCTTCCTTAAGAACACAACCTATAACCCTTAGGCCTTACAGTTGAATGTTAACAAGTGAAAAGCAATTTCCTTGGATGTATCCAAGCAATTTTAATATAAATTTCTGCATACCTAGGTAGAAAGTACTTTAGAAATAACTTAAATCTACCTTTTCCTTCACTTAGAAGAAAATGTGGTAGAAGCCTTGAAAAATTAAGTTTAAGGCTCAGGCCTGTAATCCCAGCAATTTAGGAGGCCGAGGCGGGCAGATGACTTGAGGTCAGGAGTTCCAGACCAGCCCGGCCAACATGGTGAAAACCCCGTCTCTACTAAAAATACAAAAATCAGCCAGGCGTGGTGGCGGGCGCCTGTAATCCCACCTACTCCGGAGGGTGAGGCAGGGGAATCGCTTGAATCCGGGAGATGGAGGCTGCAGTGAGCCGAGATTGCGCCACACACTCCAGCCTGGGTGACAAGGCAAGACTCCGTCTCAAAAACAAAACAAAACAAAACAAGAACAAACAAAAATGAAATCAAATTTCTAACTCAGAGAAAAGACTGGTCTTGAACAATTTAGGGACAAATTACTGAAACAGGAGACAAGGCACAAGAAGCTCTATGGCTGGAGATGAACCACCTCTGTGTCTCCTTTAGAAGTGCTTCCTGAGGTCCACTTTACGCTAGTTAATGTTGCTTCTTATACTGCATGTTAGTAATTTAAAACGCCTAGCTGGAATAAAAGTTCTCTTTAAACATTACAATTTGTCTCCGCGTTGAAAGTAAGTGTTTGTCTCCAGTTTCATGGGCTATTCTGATATGTCAAGAGTAGTATTATTACTGTTCCAAAAGAGCTCTTGTTTCAATTCACTTTCAACTGGGACGCGGGCATAACTGATGTTTACAGAACTGATGCTTAGAGATGTTTAGAGAGGCGCATCCCTTACCATTCCATCCTTTATCGATAACCACATTTTGTATGTTTTTGTTGCATTTCAGTTTTTTTTTTTTTTTAAGACACCTGCACACACACAATTTTCCCACCGCCAGGAGGGAGAAGACCACAGGCTAGGTCTCCAGGGGCTTCAGGGAAACAGACACCGTGAACCCCGCTTGGCCAAAGAGGGGGAGCGCTTCAGGGGCTGGGGGAGGGAGCAGCCCTAAGGTGCTGGGAGTCAGAGGCGGCGCCTGTTTACAGACGCCTTCGCCCTCCCCCACCCCCACAGAGGAGGGGTCCAAAAAGCAGTTCCCGTGCGCACTCCCCGACTGGCCCAGGCCCTGGCAGCACCAGAGGAGCCAGGCAGCCCTTTCGCCCCCTCCCTCTAGTCCGAGCCTCCCTTCGCCCTCCTCTCGGCCTACCTACCCCTACAGGCCCTCCAGGCGGCATGCAGAGGCCTGAGGCCTAAAGGACGCCGGCCACTGACAAGCCCCAGAGCAGCCGGCGGGGGCCCTGAGGAGCCTGGGGCCGGCCGGGCGGCCGCTGCGGCGGGGAGCAGAGGGCGGGCGAGGACAAATCCTTCCCGACCACAGCTGCCTATTGTTCCCGACGGAGGCCCCGGCCGCGGCAGCCCCGCTCCCCAAGTCGCCGCCCGCCGCTCGCTCACCGCGCTGGTCCGAGCAGCAGCTCCTCTCAGCTCCGAGTCCCCGCGGCCGTCGCCACCGCCGCGGCAGCCGCCGCCGCCGCCGCTGCCACCGTTGACTCTGATTCTGTCCCAGGCCGCCGGGCCACGGCTGCCGCCGCCACCGCCAGCACCGCCTCCGGCCTCCCACCTGCTGCTGCTGAGGCTGCTCCTGCAGCAGGGGCCATCTTGTTGGTCTGCCTCCTCTTCCTCCTCCTCGTCCTCCGCCGCCCAGTCGCTCGTTGTCCTCGTCCCCTTCCTCTTCCTCAGGCTCCGGCCCGCCCCGGAGACTGGGGCGGAGACGAGGGCGAGGATCCTCCCTCAGAAGGCGGGGCGGGCGGAGGGGCGGGGCGGGCGCGGGAGCAAAGCTCTGAGTCACCGGCCACCAACGCCCGGGAGGGAGGCCGGCGACGCTCTCCGCCGCGACCCAAAGTCTCACACTCCCTGAGCAGAGGAACCGGTCCCTCCGTCCGGCCTGCCCTCCCGCACCGGCGCCTTTGGGCTCAGCGGGCCAGTGGCCAGATGGCGAGAGTAAATTGGAGGAATTTCTGTCGTTTCCATCGAACCCCGCAATACGTCTACTCTTTTGGCTTTCTCAGCCGTTGTCCCCCAACTCTGGTTTCTTTTTCACGTCTTGTCCCCCACCCCATTTGTCTTCTTCCATATTATCTAGGCTCTGGATCTCATCAGCTTTGTCCTCGTCACCCCTCTTGGAGTTCAGCCTCCTAAGGCTGTGAAACAGCCCAAAGGCCCGGACACGCTACTCCAAAACGTCTCTCCTGGGCTGTGTGAACAATAAGAGCTATTTGGGGACGACAGGAAAAGATGTGGCTCGTCAAAGAGCTCCTGAAATCTAACCTTGCTACTCTTTAAAAGTTTCTTGTCCCTTGTGGAAAAGGTGCCGTTTTGGTTTTGGGGAATCAGAGGTCCCTTCAGACAATTCATTTTAGCCAAACCCTCTTTAGCTTTTGAGAGGGGGAAGAAATGGGATTATCGTAACACCATACAGTACTGATTTCAAAATAAATCATCTAGAAGAGAAGAGAGAGAGAGAGAGTCCCCAAATAAACAACCATTTAATACTCTCTACTCGGCAGCATCACCTTTTTTGCTTCAGGACTTGACCAAGAGAGCAGAGATTATGTTTTTCTGTCCTTTCTTCACTGTTTACATCACAGTACCCCAAGAGAAGCACTTCTGCCTTTAACTTGATACATTGGAATCGCTATCACAGATAGTATTTTTGTATTATTTTAAAGAAATATCACACACCTTCCTAAACTCTTGGCAGAGAAGAATTCTTTTTAGTTGTTAACACCCTCCTGCTCCTGAAATCTCAGCTTCTGTTTAGAAGACCTATTGATGTCTTTCTATTGATTGGAATTTGCTGCCTTTGAACTGGGTTTAATCTGTAATCGTCTTTTCAGCCTACTAAATAGTAACCCTAGTCCTACAGAGAGTGAATTTCTAGCTACCACAGGGGGATTTAGGTTAGCATGTGCCAATCTAAAGGGATCTCTTAAAGCCTTTCCCTCCTCAAACCAGGCCTCTGTACCCTGCTAGGAAAAACAGATTAATCTGCTCCTCCTGCTTTTCCTCCTCCTCCCTTCTTCTCACTCCTAGGGAACCTTCCACAACAGAAGGTTTAGCGACTGTTGCTAGGCAAACATGCCAACTTCCTTGTTTAGGTGAAGCAAGTAACTCAACTTCCATTACAAGCAACCTAGATAATGTAATTTCTTCCCCCCCACCCCACCCCCCAACGGAGTCTTACTTTGTAGCCCAGGCTGGAATGCAGTGGGGTGATCCCGGCTTCTCCTCCCAGGTTCATACCATTCTCCTGCCTCAGCCTCCTGAGTAGCTGGAACTACAGGCGCCCACCACCACGCCCAGCTAATTTTTTGTATTTTTAGTAGACATGGGGTTTCACCGTGTTAGCCAGGATGGTCTCGATCTCCTGACCTCGTGATCCACCCGCCTCGGTCTCCCAAAGTGCTGTGATTACAGGCGTGAGCCACCGTGCCCGGCCAACTTCTTTGAACTATTAATAGTTGTACCTCAGTTGGTAAGGCTCCTTAAAAGGTTCCCTTAAGCAATATGATTTTTAAGTTGTTTATTTTTATCTCGTCAAAGTTTCAATTAAAAATACGTTAAAGGTCAGATGCAGTGGCTCACGCCTGTAATCTCAACATTTTAGGAGGCTGAGGGGGGCGGATCACCTGAGGTCAGGAGTTCAAGACCAGCCTGACCAACGTGGAGAAACCCCGTCTCTACTAAAAATACAAACATTAGCCAGGGGTGGTGGCGTGCACCTATAGTCCCAGCTACTCAGGAGGCTGAGAAGGGAGAATCACTTGAACCTGGGAGGCGGAGGTTGTAGTGAGCCGAGTTCGTGCCATTGCGCTCCAGTCGGGCAACGAGAGCTAAAAAAAAAAAAAAAAAGTTAAAAATGGAGACGCTTCCCCAAACCCAAATTCATTTTAGTGATATAAAGACACATTTGACAGAAAAAGAAGAGCAGCTTTGAAGAAAACACGTATGTTCACAATAAAAAATAAAAAAACTAATCTGTGAGAAGTCATATGTTTTGAACTCCCCAGTCAGACTAGAAGTATAAGACACAGAAGATAAGGCCAGGAGCGGTGGCTCACACCTGTAATCCCAGCACTTTGGGAGACAGAGCGGGCAGATCACGAGGTCAGGAGATGAAGACTATCCTGGCCAACGTGGTGAAACCCCGTCTCTACTAAAAATACAAAATTTAGCCAGGGGTGGTGGCGCGCGCCTATAGTCCCAGCTACTCCGGAGGCTGAGGCAGGAGAATCACTTGAACCCGGGAGGCGTAGGCTGCAGTGAGCCAAGATCGTACCACTGCACTCCATCCTGGACGACAGCGAGACTCCATCTTGGCCGGGCATTGTGGCCCACGCCTGTAATCCCAGCACTTTGGGAGGCTGAGGAATGGATAGCCTGAGGTCAGGAGTTGGAGATCAGCCTGGCCAACATAGTGAAACCACGTTTCTACTAAAAATACAAAAAAATTAGCTGGGCGGGGTGGTGGGCACCTGTAATCCCATCTACTAGGGTGGCTGAGGCAGGAGAATCGTTTGAACCTGGGAGGCGGAGGTTGCAGTGAGCGGAGATTGTGCCATTGCACTCCAGCCTGGGCAATAAGAACGAAACTCCGTCTCCAAAACAAACAAACAAACAAAAAAATTTAGCTGAGTGTGGTGGTGTGCACTTGTAATCCCAGCTACTTGGGAGGCTGAGGCAGGAGAATCGCTTGAACCCAGGAGGTGGAGGTTACAGTGAGCCAAGATCATGCCACTGCACTCCAGCCTGGTGATAGGCAAGACTCCATCTCAAAAAAAAAAAAAAAAAAAAAAAAAAAAAATACAGAGGATAATTTGTCTCTTTAAACTGAGTCTATTTAGAAGAAAGATAATACGGATATTCAGCAAGGGGGAAAAATTATATTCTGGGTTTTATTCCCAAATTAACAATTATTTGAAAATTTAGCTCTTTTTAAAAAGTTTATTTAAAATGTTTTTACTCTTGTTAGAGTATTGAGATTTGTTGTGAGTTAATACAAATAAGATTAAATGAGGCCGAGCATGATGGCTCATGCCTGTAATCCTAGCATTTTAGGAGGCTGAGGCAGGAGGATTGCTTGAGGCCAAGAGTTCAAGACCACCTGGCCAACATAGTGAGACCCAGTCTCTATTTAATTTTTTTTTTTAATTTATAAAAGATTGATGACACCAGGTGAGGTGGCGCACGCCTGTAATCCCAGAACTTTGGGAGGCTGAGGCAGGCGGATCACCTGAGGCCAGGAGTTTGAGACCAGCCTGGCTAACGTGGCAAAGCCCCATCTCTACTAAAAATACAAAAAGTGGCTAGATATGGTGGCACATGCCTGTCATCCCAGCTACTCAGGAGGCTGAGACAGGAGAATTGCTTAAACCCAGAAGACAGAAGTTGCAGTGAGCCCAGATGACACCACTGCACTCCAGCCTGGGCGACAGAGCAAGACTGTCTCAAAAACAAAAACAAAAACAAAAAAATCACTATTTTGTAGCTTCAAGACAACTTAAACAAATTGGTTTTATCTCATATTTTGTTAATAATTCTGACCCTCTCTGGGCTCCGGCCTAGTTCGCGGCGATATGGTCAAACGCACCAAGAAAGTCGGGATCGTAGGTAAATACGGGACCAGCTATGGGGCCTCCCTCCGAAAAATGGTGAAGAAAATTGAAATCAGCCAGCAGGCCAAGTACACTTGCTCTTTCTGTGGCAAAACCAAGATGAAGAGACGAGCTGTGGGGATCTGGCTCTGTGGTTCCTGCATGAAGACAGTGGCTGGCGGTACCTGGACGTACAATACCACTTCCGCTGTCACGGTAAAGTCCGCCATCAGAAGACTGAAGGAGTTGAAAGACCGGTAGACACTCCTCTACTCTTTGAGACATCACTGACCTACAATAAATGGGTTAATTTATGTAACAAAAAAATAATAATAATTCTGATGTGGAATACCCAGAAATTTAGACTTTGCTCTGACTTCCTCTACTGATATACTATGAAAATCAAATGAGTCATTTCATATAAAATATCAGTGCATGGCATATAGTAAGTACTCAATTTTTTCAAATTCATTTTGTGCATATGTTATTAGAGTCTTTTGTTTCTTAATCAGTCAGATAAGAATGACAAGTCATCAAATACATTTTTGCTCTTTGCATGAACCCTAAAAAAAGATTAATGCAACTTTTCAGATCATACACAAATCAGTTAAAATAATGCCTTATGTTTTCAATATGTATTCTAATATGCCTGTACTATATTTTCTGATATGCCTGTACTATATTGTTTGTTCCTCTGAATTTTTTTTTTTTTTTGAGATGGAGTCTCTCTGTCACCAGGCTGAAGTGCAGTGGCACAATCTCAGCTCACTGCAACCTCCGCCTCCCGGGTTCAAGAGATTCCCTTGCCTCAGCCACCCGAGTAGCTGAGACTACAGGCGGGCGCCACCACACCCAGCTAATTTTTTGTATTTTAGTAGAGACGGGGATTCACCATGTTGGCCAGGATGGTCTCAATCTCCTGACCTCATGGTCCTCCCACCTCGGCCTCTCAAAGTGCTGTGATCACAAGCGTGAGCCGCCGCGCCTGGCCTCCTCTGATTTTTTTTTTTTTTTTTTTAGAATAACTTAATGCTTTTTAGGTTAGGCTGCATGACTTTTTTAACCTATTACATGCTTTAAAATTGTTCTAGAATGTGTAAATGTCAGCCTAACACACTGTTTGTCATATTAAGGCTAGAAATGACCTTAGATACTCATTTATTTCAGCAGTTGAAGCTGAGAGTAAGAAAGACTGGATAGATCACTTACCTACACAACTACTTCTTTATAGGTAAACACCATGTAATTGAGGAGGGGATTAGGGAGCAAAGAGGGCTAGGAAAACAGGAGAAAAGATGAATGAGGTATGTATCCCTGCCTTAGAGAAACTGAATAACCTAGTAGGAACAATACAATAAGATATTCATGTAAACTAGAGTATAAAGTACCTTAGTGATTAGTGCATAGAAAGTACAGTCAGGCCAGGTGCGGTGGCTCATGCCAATAATCCCAGCACTTTGGGAGGCCGAGGCGGGTGGATCAGGAATTCGAGACCAGCCTGGCCAACATGATGAAACCCTGTCTTTACTAAAAATACAAAAATAGCCGGGCATGGCGGCTGGTGTCTATAATCCCAGCTACTCAGGAGGCTGAGGCAGGAGAATCGCCTGACCCCAGGAGGTAGAGGTTGCAGTGAGCCAAGATTGTGCCATTGCACTCCAGCCTGGGCAATAAGAGTGAAACTCCATCTCAAAAAAAGAAAGAAAGTACAAAGTCCTCTGAAAGTTAAAATCATTCTAATGTCATGGAACCTACCTTCTGACAGGTGGCAATTCTGTGGTATCAGATGTGTACCCAGGGCCTAGAAATCCACTCAGCTCTCAATTTGGGACACCAGGGGGATGAAGGAGGATAATGAATGAGAAATTGAAAGGTATGAGAGTAGAGTTTGGACTAACTAAAAAACCTACCTCAGGCCGCTGGGTAGCCAGGATTATAGGCGTGAACTAGCATGCCCAGCTGAGATAAGTATAAGATGTTTTATGTAAGCGCAGGGTAACCACAAAGCAAAAGCCCATAATAGATGTGCAGGCCAGGCACAGTGGCTCACACCTGTAATCCCAGCACTTTGGGAGGCCAAGGCTGGTGGATCATGAGGTCAGGAGTTCAAGACTAGCCTGGTCAACATAGTGAAACCTTGTCTCTACTAAAAATACAAAAATTAGCCCGGCATGGTGGCACACGCCTGTAGTGCCAGCTACTTGGGAAGCTGAGGAAGGAGACTCACTTGAATCTGGGAGGTGGAGGTTGTGGTGAGCTGAGATCGTGCCACTGCACTCCAGCCTGGGCAACAGAGCAAGATTTTGTCTCAAAAAATATATATATATGTGTGTGTGTGTGTGTGTATATACATATACAAATCAACCAGAATAACAAAACAATAACTAAAAAAAAAAAAAAAAAAAAAAAGAAAACAATTTTTCAAACGGCACTTATAAGTCCTTACCTATATATAATTACTTTGAATGTAAATGGATTAAATTATATAATCAAAAGGCATAGAGTGGCTGAATAGATTAAAAACAAAAAAAAAAAAAAAAAAAAAAAAAAAAAACAAGACCCTTAGAGGCTAGGCATGTAATCCCAGCACTTTGGGAGGCCAAGGCGGGCAGATCACCTGAGGTCAGGAGTTCCAGACCAGCCTGGCCAACTTGGCGAAACCCTGTCTGTACTAAAAATACAAAAATTAGCTGGGCATGGCGGCAAGTGCCTGTAATCCTAGCTACGTAGGAGGCTGAGACAGGAGAATCGCTTGAACCAGGGAGGCAGAGGTTGCAGTGAGCCGAGATGGTGCTATTGCACTCCAGCCTGGGCAATAAGAGCAAAACTCCATCTCAAAAACAAAAACAAAAACAAAAATTAGCCAGGCATGGTGGTGGGCACCTGTAAGTCCTGCTACTCAGGAGGCTGAGGCAGGAGAATGGCTTGAACCCAGGAGGAGGAGGTTGTAATGAGCCAAGATCATGCCATTGCATTTCAGCCTGGGTGACAAGAGTGAAACTTCATCTCAAAAACAAACAAACAAACAAAAAAACACAAAAAAAAAACAAAAAAAGAAAAAAGAAAAAAAGACCCTTGGAGCTGAAACAGTGGCTCACCCTTGTAATCCCAGTGACTCAGGAGGCTGAGGTGGGAGGATTGCTTGAGCCAAGAGTTGGAGGCTGCAGTGAGCTATGACTGTGCTGCCATACTCCAGCCTGGGCAACAGAATGAGACCCTATCTCTAAAAACAAACAAAAAACAAGACCAAATTATATGCTGCCTACATAAGACTCACTTCACCTTAAAGCAGGGGTCCCCAGCCTCTGGGCCATGGACCAGTACCGGTCTGTGATCTGTTAGGAACCTGGCCACACAGCAGATGAGCAGCTAGCAAGAGACCATCACCGCCTGAGCTCTGCCTCCTGTCAGATCAGTGGCAGCATTAGATTCTCATAGGAGCACAAACCCTATTGTGAACTGCACATGCAAGAATCTAATGCCTGATGATCTGAGGTGGAACAGTTTCATCCTGAAGCCATCTCCCACCCCTGTCTTGTCCATGGAAAAATTGTCTTCAAAGAAACTGGTCCCTGGTGCCAAAAAGGTTGAGGATCATTGCCTTAAAGGACTCTTGTAGACTGAAAGTGAAGGGAAAGATGAACGTTTGTTTATATAACTAATGATTGGTACTTCATGTGGGGCTCTGTCTGTCTAAACATACAATTCTAGATATACTGAGTTCAATATACTTTGTAACCAAATGATGTCCTCTAGCACAAATGTATGTTCAGTATCTATTGGGCCATATTAGGTTTATCTGATCATGAGTATCAGTTAAGAAAAAGTTGAACATTCATATGTAAATCATTCAGGAAACTAGAATTTGAAACATAATGCTTTAAGCAATATGGAGAAGAAACTTCCTTTTGCTCCATACTTTACTCTGTATGATCTGGACTTGGGGGAGTCTTTGTAGAGTTTTTTGTTTTTCTAAGAGGTTAAGGACCAAAGATTATCCCTATCACTTGGAGGCAGTTCATGAACCATGCAGTAAAATGTCTGTATAGCAGGCTCCTCATTGAAGATGAATATTCAGCTTCATGTTACTCCATGAGTTTATTTTCTTTTTGCTGTCCTCTAAGTTTGAATAAAGTGTTTGAGAGCTGTAGTCTTTTCTCAGTGCTAATCTTCTATTAATGGGAAAGTTCTGCAACCATACTTGGGCCAGTATAGCACCAATGATGGGAAATACCTAGAGCTCCATCAGAGGAAAAGCAAATCCCTGGGGGTCAAGAGTCAGAGTCCTTCTCCTTCTTGATATTTTTCCTAAGCTGTCAAACTGGGACAGGCAGAAAGATCTAGTTCAAGCCCTTGTTCCACTACCTACTAGCTGTGTGATCTTGTACAAGTTAACCTTAGAAATGTTCACTTTCCTTGAGTATAAGATTTGTCAAAAGTAGCTGATGTAAAATACAAGGATTGTGAAATTTATTTTATGGAGATTAAAATGAGAAAATATATGTAGAACATCTAGTACAATGCCTGACATCTATTAGGCACTTGATGAATGAGAGTTATTAAAATTATTCTAGGTACTGTACATAGCATTGGGCTGGTGGTTCTCAATTTTGCTGTGAACTTCTAAAAACTATGGTCCAGGCATGGTGGCTCATGCCTGTGATCCAGCACTTTGGGAGGCTGAAACAGGTGGATCGCTTGAGCTCAAGAGTTCAAGACCAGGTTGGGGAACAGGGCAAAACTTCGTTTCTACAAAAAATACAAAAATTCACTAGATGTGGTGGCACACACCTGTAGTCCCAACTATTTGGTGGGCTGAGGTGGGAGGTTTACTTGAGCCCGGGGAAGTCGAGGCTGCAGTGAGCCGTGTTTGCACCACTGCACTCCAGCCTGGGACACAAAGTGAGACCCTGTCACAAAAACAAAACAACAACAACAACAACAAAAACTATGTGTCTCCAGCTCTGACTCTAGAGATTCTGATTTGGAGTGCTGCTGTGGGGCCAGGCGTCTTTATGTTTTTTGGATTTTACAGGTGATTTCATCCTATCTTCTCGGGTGAGAACCACTGACATAGGGCAATGGTCAGCAAACTTTTTTGGTAAATGGCCAGATAGTAAATATTTTAGGCTTTACGTGGCATATGGTCTCTGTCACAGCTATTTGACTCTGTCATTGTAGTTTTAGAGCAGCTATAGACAATATGTAAACAAATAAGAATGAGTGTTTCTAATACAACTCTATTTATAAAAACAGACAAAAGGAAGTGGCAGACCAGATTTGGTCCCCAGACAATTACTTGCCAATGCTTTCTTATATGGAGGGAGATTTTATTTGTTATAGCCAGGGAAAGTATATTATTATTATATTCAATGGCGGCATTAAAAGCCTTACAGTGTTTGTTGCAACACACAGTTAATTAAACAGACAATGCTCCTGCCTTCCAAAGAATTAGTCATTCAAAACAACAACACAGACATAATATTTATAAGTAATCCTGCATGAGTAATTATCACATAAACAAATGACTATACAAGACTACATGTGAAACTGAGTTCAGGAATGGCCAGATTCTCCTAACGCTTCCATTTACAAATATCAGATAAAATAAAAGGAACATAAGGACTCATTCAGGAACCAATGTAAAGAAGAGAATGATGCCCCAGTGTAGCTCCCTTTTTTCAGCAAGAGGCTGTAAGGGAGCATCTTTTAAAAAGGGATCCTTTAAATAGTACTTCATGGCTTTCCACGTGGCTGAATTTACCTTCTCTCAACACTGATTTCTTCATCAAAATACATTACTGTCTGATTTATCCTGAGTTTAGGGGCTATATTACGATTGAGTTTAATGATAGCAGTGCTCATTACCTTTAACCTGGAACAAAGAAAAATGTCTTCTGTCTCAATAGGAATAGTAAACTTCAGGGAAAAGCCAGGGGATCCGTCTGTGTGGATGTGTGTGCATGTGTGTATAGGTATGTTTAAATAAAGTTATTGGTAATTTAGTAACCTACTGCCTACAATGGTGGAAAGGATGCAGTAGTAGCTGTTGGATAGGGCAAGGTTCTTATATAGCCCTGAGGGATGGGCAAGTGTTGTGAACTTAGTAATTTTGGCTGACCAGCATCTGACTCTCTCCTCCTCCCTTTCTTTGGGAATTCTCCATTTGGGAGTTTTAGTGGATGGCAGGGTCTCTTCTCCCACTATAAGGACTGGGAAAGTTCAGATACTTGCCTAAATGCCCTCCCCTAATCTGCCAAACACAAAATACACACCCAACTAGGGTGAAGGAAAGTGATCTAAGCTTGGTTGACTATAGATGATGTTAGCTGGGACTGTGAATCCGCTGTGAGTTACACAGAATTAAGTAGAATTCATCCCACTAGCAGCGCTGGTACCAAGAGTCTGGTGGGACATCAGAGTCTGATGGTAGCAATCTCTGAGGTGATGGCCAGCATCCACTGGCAGTGGCAATGGTACCCTTACCAGGGCATTTCAAGGCTGACATTAGCTGTGATTCTGGCTATCTAGGTTCTCTCAATTCCTGTTCTTCAAAACTGTGAACTGCCTAGGTGCGGTGGCTCAGGCCTGTAATCCCAACACTTTAGGAGGCTTGAACTCAGGAGTTCAAGACTAGTCTGGGCAACATGGCAAAACCCCTTCTCTACCAAAAATACAAAAAAAAAAAAAAAAAAAAAAAAAAAGGCTAGGCATGGTGGTGTGTGCCTGTGGTCCCACCTACTCAGGAGGCTGAGGTGGGAGGATCACTTGAACCTGGGAGGCTGTGGCTGCAGTTAGCCAAGATCATGCTACTGCACTCCAACCTGGGCAACAGAGTGAGACCCCATCTCAAAAAAAACAAAAGAAACAAAGAAACTTTGAGCTACTCAGTTTGCTCCTAGTAAATTCCTATTCTGCTTAAGTTAGCCACTGAGATAGTTTGACCTTTAGGAGAAAGAGTGTAGAAAACAAGGGACTGCATAAATAATCTATTTTTCTGTTTCTCAGAGAGACACCTTTTACTCAGTTTAAAGGAATTCTCCATGTTTTTTCTTTTTCTGTGCCCTGATTTTTATGATTGCAGTTGTCAGAGTCTCAAAACTTCAAGGTACATCTGTATCCATTTCACTTAAATTGAAGTGAAGGTATCCTAAACGACATGTTTCCTTCTGTTAACTCAGTTCATTTATTATTCCCAAATAAGCCATCCTTTCAAGCTTTTGATTTGAACTTTTTACCCATCTGCCAAGAATGTTCAGTGTCTAGTTTAAAACTAATATTGCAGTAATTTCTCAAGGGGAAAGTCTCCATATCAACTTCTCTCTTAGTCAGGATTTATATACTAGGGGAGAAAAAGAAGAATAAAATAATCTCTTTCTTGGCTAAAAACTATTACAAAAAATAATTTTTTTCCTTGAATTCTTAACAAGAATTTTTCTAATCAAGCATTTCATCTGGGGCAATCAAGCAATCAAAGCCTTCCTTGCTAAAATTACATGGAAAAATAATTATTTTCTACATTTTTGCAAAAATATTTTAACTACCAAAATTGAAATGTTCATTTATGGTTTTTTTTTTTTTTTTTTCTGCAAAGAAACTTAACCTTGTTTCTGCAACATCTAAATTGAGTCACAAATGTTCTCAAGTGATGATATAAAAGTCACAGAACAAAATTAATTTGCATTCACTTTATCATAATCACAACAAATATTTGGTAACCTGCTATGTGCCACATAACACCATAGACACCGTGCTATTTTGTTTGTTTGTTTGTTTTTCTGTCACCCAGGCTGGAGTGCAGTGGCACCATCTTAGCTCACTGCAGCCTCTGTCTCCCAGGTTCAAATGATCCTCATGCCTCAGCCTCCCGAGTAGCTGGGATTACAGGCGCCTGCCACCACACGACTAATGTTTGTATTTTTAGTAGAGACAGGGTTTCACCATTTTGGCCAGACTGGTCTTAAACTCCTGACCTTAGGTGATTTGCCTGCCTCAGCCTCTCGAAATGCTGGGATTATAGGCATGAGCCACTGTGTCCAGTCGTGCTATGTTGATATAACAGTAAACAAAACAGACACGGTCTGTCCCTCAGAGGCTTATAGTTTAGTGTGGAAGATAGAAGACTTATAATTAAATAACCACAAGTATGTTGAGTGTCCTGAAGGCCAAAGTACATGGGATTTTTAGCAGTAAGAATTGACCTAGTCTGATGAACAGAGAAGGTTCCTCAAGAAAGTGGTGTTTAAGCTGAAGCGAAAGGATGAGTAGGAATTAGCTAGGCAAATGAGGGGTAAAATGTTTCAGGCAGACGACAGCATGTGCAATATCTCTGAGGTAGGAAGAAGTGTGGTATATTCAAAGTGTGATATATTCAGAAATCCAGTTTGGCTAAAGAAAGTATAGAGATTCAGAGGGAGCCTAGCAAACAAAGAAGATGCCACAGAGTCCGGCAGGTAGACCTTGAAGCCAAAGTAGAGATTTTGAGGTTTATTTAATTTATTTTTTCAATGTCTTCAAATCATTTAATTGAGCTTTATTTTAAGATAAGTTTGTCAGATAGTATACAGGATGTCAAACTAATTTATATTTAAATTAAACAATAGTATTTTAGTATATGTCCCAAATATTACATGGAACATAAATTGAAAAAATTATCCATTATTTATATGCAATTAAAATTTAGGCCAAGAGCGGTGGCTCACGCCTGTAATCCCAGCACTTTGGGAGGCCGAGGCAGGCAGATCACCTGAGGGCAGGAATTTGAGACCAACTTGGCCAACATGGTGAAACCTCATCTTTACTAAAAATATAAAAATTAGCTGGGCATGGTGGCTTGCACCTGTAATCCCAGCTACTTGGGAGGCTGGGGCAGGAGAATTGCTTGGACGATTCTCCAAGGTGGAGGTTGCCATGAGCCAAGATCGCACCATTGCACTCGAGCCTGGGCAACAAGAGTGAAACTCTGTCGCAAAAAATAAATAAGTAAAAAATAAAAAACTAATTTAACTGAGCATCCCATATTTTACTTTGCTAAATCTGGCAACCCTACTCTTTATTTATTTATTTATTTATTTATTTATTTATTTAGGAGATACAGGGTCTCACTCTGTCTCACTTCAGGCTGGAGTGCAGTGACACGATCATAGCTCACTGTAACCTCAAACTCTTGGGCTTAAGTGATCCTCTTGTCTCAACCTCTTTAGTAGCTAGGATACAGGCAAGCTCCACCTCACCGGGCTATTCTCTATTTTAAGAGCAAAGTCTGAAAGGCTAAAGAGGGACATGGCAAGATTTCCTTGTTAGCCAGGTGCAGTGGCTCATGCCTGTAATCCCAGGACTTTGGGAGGCTGAGGAGGGCAGATCACTTGAGCCCACCATCATAAAAAGGAAGCATCCCCCACTTCTAGAAGCTTTATATTCATTATATTGAATCTTTACAATACTGGAAGATGGATATTATTATTGCCATTTTACAGAATAAGGAACTGAGGTTTGGGATGGTTCAATAACTCACTCCAAATAAAACAGAGTAAATAGCAGAACTGGGATTCAAAGCCAGTTCTACTCATTCCAATATACTCAGTCTATATTATAACAGTGCTGACTCTCTTGGCTATCTCAAGTAAATTTAGCTAATCTAAAGCTTGAATGGCTTTCTTTTTTAATGATAGTAATAACCCATTTGACTCAGTTAATGATAAGATACAGGGCTGGTCCTGAGCCTGTTTACCTCCAGATCCATTTCTTGCTTTACTTGATCTCTGAATCACAGTAAGGACTGGCCTTCCTGTGTCAGCTGCCTTCCTGGTGTGCTTGGCTAAGCAGGAGGAAAAAGAAGCCAAGTTACTTCTTGCTGATTCTCTTCCTCCTGCTTCAGGTGGAATCCTGGGCAACAGCTATTTCCTTCATGGCCCCAGCTGAGGCTGAACAGGCTTCCATCAGGTAACCCTAGTCCCTGGGCCCCTGTAAAACATTTTTCTCTTTGTCTCTTTAAGCTAGTGTTGTTGGTGGCTAATCTCTGGATTGCCCCTTCTAAAACTATGTAACTAATTCCGTGCATCAAACTTTGTCTGTTTTAAGTGTTTAGAGTATCTTCCACAAGCCTGATAGGACCCTGTTGGTATGGACATTGTCTTGGCCAGTGTCATGGATAGGATATTGCTAGTTTGGACTGAAGGACCTCTCTTCTCATTCTGATAATATCTAATCTTACTGGTGAGAGACTAAAAATACTATTACTATTATTATTATTTTTAGCTTAAAGCTTTGAATTCTGTCATTGATAATACCACCAAACATTTTTACATGCTTCAACTATAATCGAAGAACAGGGCTGGGCATGGTAGCTCATGCCTGTAATCCTAGCTCTTTGGGAAGCTGAGGAGGGTGGATTGCTTGAGCTCAGGAGTTCAAGACCAGTCTGAGCAACATGGTGAAACCCCATCTCTACAAAAAAACACAAAAATTAGCCAGGCATGTTGGCACACGCCTGTAGTATCAGCTACTTATGGGGCTGAGGCAGGAGGATTGCTTGAAATCTGGGAGGTCAAGGTTGCAGTTAGCCAAGATGGCGCCGCTACACTCCAGCTTGGGTGAGCAAGTGAGACCCTGTTTTGATATATATACATATGCGTATATTTATGTATATGTATTCAAAGAATAGTCTATTTCACTAGAAGGGCTAATTGTACCCACAGCCTCTTTCTAGGGAAATCTTTAACAATGCAATATCCTTGGGTATCAGAATAAGTGGATGTGTTTGTTCCTCTTGACTGGACCAGATGAGTGCCATTGGCCCAAGAACGGCAAGCTATTGACTGGCTGGCTCCCTATGAAAGAACTTGGAGTGAGAGCTTTGTCGTCAGGTCCTTAGTAACAATCTATCTGGTGTTTGATCTATAGATTTAGGGGGTCAATTAGTTGGTATTAGAAGCAAGGGCAGAAAGTCACCCTGAGAGAAACAGAATCATAGAGAAAAGATATGATGTTAATAGCTGAGCACTCAGGAAATGTTGTCAAGTTCTTGCAGCAGAGAGGATGCTTTATTTGTGCTGAATCCTGAAGAAGTTTTTAGTTCAGAAACTACAGTATTGACTCTGTCCATTTCAGCTCTATTCAGATTCACATTATTCCTGTGTAATCCAGTGATCTTGCCATTTCCTATTTTCCTGGTTGACTGAGATTTGTGGCTAAGATTCATCTTTATTTTCTTTTTAAAATTTCCCTGAATATCTTTTTAACATCACACACTGGGGCCTATTATGGGAAGTGGGAAAGGGGAGGGATGGCATTGGGAGTTATACCTGATGTAAACGACGAGTTGATAGGTGCTGACGAGTTGATGGGGGCAGCACACCAACATGGCACAAGTATACATATGTAACAAACCTGCATATTGTGCACATGTACCCTAGAAGTTAAAGTATAATAAAAGAAAAAAGAAAAATACAAGGAGGTAGTATTCTTTGTCATCCAATATTGATACAATTTTTAAAATTATAAATGTGTTATTGATAAAATACTTTTATAAAATTACAGTTCTATAAAAAAATTTCCCTGAATATCTGTTTAGTAAACCATCTACTACTTGATATAATCTGAGTGTACTTATGTTTCCTGCAACTGATATAAAAACCTAAAACAATTTTTAAGGCATCTTTAGATTTTTTCCATTTTTTTTTTCTTTTTTTTTTTTTGAGACAGAGTCTTGCTCTGTCACCCAGGCTAGAGTGCAGTGGCGTGATCTCAGCTCACTGCAACCTCCACCTCCTGGGTCCAAGTGATTCTCTTGCCTCAGCCTCCTGAGTAGCTGTGATTACAGGCAAATGCCACCACACCCTGCTAATTGTTGATTTTTAGTAGAGATGGGGTTTCTCCATGTTGGTCAGGCTGGTCTTGAACTCCTGACCTCGTGATCCACCTGCCTCGGCCTCCCACAGTGCTGGGATTAAAGGTGTGAGCCACTGTGCCTAGCCACGACCGACTAATATTTAGTAGAGATAGGGTTTTGTCATGTTGGCCAGGCTGGTCTCGAACTCCTGACCTCAAGTGATCTGCCCACCTCAGCCTCCCAAAGTGCTAGGATTACTGGCATGAGCCACCATGCCCAGCTAGCAGCTAATCTTAATTGAGTGCTGAGGATGTGTCAGGCATTGTTCTAAATGTACTAACTCATCTAAATTCTTACAACAGCTTTATATATTGGTATTATTACTATTATCACCATTTCACAAATGAGGAAATGTAGGAAAGAGAAAGGTTAAGTTACCGCCCAGCAGTCACTCATCAAAACTGTGGGAGAGCTGGAAATTGAGCTTGGCAATCTGCTGCAGGATCTGGACTGTGAAGTCGTCCTGCTAAAGAGTAGGAGGAAAAATTACCCAATATTATTGAAAATGCAAAAACATATTTTCAAGTATACTCAGTGGAGATTTTGGAATCAATCCAAGAGATCAGTTTGGTTTTGACCTTCACAAGAGGTTGAAGACTCAGAAATATTTATTGGGCTGGGTGCAGTGGCTCATGCCTATAATCCCAGCACTTTGAGAGGCTGCGACCAGAGGATTGCTTGAGGCCAGGAGTTTGAGACCAGCTTGGACAACACAGTGAGATCCCTGTCTCTACAAAAAAATAAAAAAAAATTAGCCAGGCATAGTGGTGTATACCTGTAATCCTAGCTACTTGGGAGGCCAAGGTAGGAAGATCACTTGAACCCAGGAATTGAGGCTTCAGTGAGCTATGATCGTGCCATTGCACTGCAGCCTAAGTGACAGAGTAAGACTCTGTCTCTAAAAACTAAATAAAATATAGAAATTTATTGAAAGTCAGAATGAATTAAAAAATTCATCAGTGTTCTAAATCACCCAAAGAATATATGGGATACAATGTATTTCGATACCCTAGGAAAATAGCCACATAAAAAAGCACATCCTTGGGCATTAACCAAGAGTTTACTTGTATTACAAACAACTTTATCTACTGAACAATTGGAGGCTGTCTCTTTGTAGGCTGGGAGTAAGCATTGGGCCAAGCTTAAATCAGCAGCTCTTGTTCATAAGGAGATCATGAAAGCTGGATGTGATCCCAACACTTTGAGAGACCAAGGTGGGAGGATCACTGGAGCCCAGGAGTTCAAGACCAGCCTGGGCAATGTGGCGAGATACTGTCTCTAAAAAAAAAAAAAAGCAAATCTTGAGATCCAGCAACACCTTTGGACAACTTATTTCTTCCCTCAGGGGTTTATATAATTTGTCCTGCATTCCTTTGTCCTACACAGTTGCCACCACACCATCTATGTTTCTCCTCACAAGGCTGTCTAGGAAACCATCTCTTCAGCCTTCTCTAACCACCCTCAATTACCTTAGAAAAAAAGCCCAGAGGCCCTTTTCCTTTTTAGGGAATCACTGTTAATTGCTATGGGGAAACGAATTTGTAGGCAAAAGAAATAGACGAAAATGGGGAAAGCAACAAATAATCACAAAATGTAAATAAGTTCTACAATTTTTTCCTAATATTTTACCAAAACGAGTCAGGAGACTGGGGCTAAACTAGTTTTATCATAGTCCTACCCGGAACTTGCTTTTTGCATAATTGTTATTTTTTGAGCACTTATATGCTGGGCACTGTCTGAATCATTTTACTTATCCTAGCTCCTCATAACATCCTTGTGAAGTAGGCATCCTCTTTCATATGAGGAAACAGGCACAGTTTAGCATCCTATTTCATATGAGGAAACAGGCACAGTTTAGCATCCTATTTCATATGAGGAAACAGGCACAGTTTAGCATCCTATTTCATATGAGGAAACAGGCACAGTTTAGCATCCTATTTCATATGAGGAAACAGGCACAGTTTAGCATCCTATTTCATATGAGGAAACAGGCACAGTTTAGCATCCTATTTCATATGAGGAAACAGGCACAGTTTAGCACCCTATTTCATATGAGGAAACAGGCACAGTTTAGCACCCTATTTCATATGAGGAAACAGGCACAGTTTAGCATCCTATTTCATATGAGGAAACAGGCACAGTTTAGCATCCTATTTCATATGAGGAAACAGGCACAGTTTAGCATCCTATTTCATATGAGGAAACAGGCACAGAAGGGTTGGCTACTTGCCCAAGGTGACAATGAATAATAACAGAGTCATGATTCAAACTGCAGCTGCCTAGCTCTGAAGTCTACTCTCTTGACTACTGCACTATATGGCTTTACTGGTGTGGTCAGATCAGGACAGATGGTTGTCAAGTGGAAGTGTGTAACAATTTGGGGCACTGAGTGGAAGTATGGCTTAAGGGTTCTGGCAGGCTCTCCTTAGCAGAGTACTTGGCAAGATCACCACTGCCTGGTGACTGCTCCTCAGCTTTGGAGATTCGTAAACTGGATTTTCTCCATTACCCAGACATGAATAGTATCTTGAAGGCAATTCACACTGACCAAACTCGGGACACTTATGAACTGGCCATAATGTCATAAAGCATTTCTCTTTCCAGCGTCTGGAAACTCTTACTGCTCTCTGGGGCTCCCTCTTCCTGCCATCAGGGGCCCTGGAAAACCAGAGAGTTTACTAGTGAGAGTGGAATTGCAGCAAGGGAAGTAGAAAATTTGAGAGGTAATACAGGTTGAACATCCCTAATCTGAAACTCCAAAATCAAAAATACTCCAAAATCTGAAATATTTTCAGTACTGACATGATGCCACAAGTGAACAATCCTACACCTGATCTCATGTAATGGGTCAAAATGCAGATGCACAACACAGTTTATTCAGCATCCTCAAAGGAAACAAGACCCTCCCACTTGTGTGTGAATTTACTTTTGTGTAAATAAGTGTCAGAAAATTATTGTTTGTCAATAGCACATAAATTTTGAGTCAGGAATGATGGTGATGCCAAACACACACATGTTGTCCACATGGGTAACCAAGACAGTGACACCTTTGCTTTCTGACAGTTCAATGTACACAAAATTTGTTTCATGTACAAAATTATTTAAAATGTTGTGTAGAATTAACTTCAGGCTCTGTGTATAAAGTATGTATGAAACATAAAGGAGCTGAGCACCACGGCTAGCTCCTGTAATCCCAGTTACTCAGGAGGCAGAGACAGGAAAATCCGCTTGAGGCCAGGAGTTCAAGGTCAGTCTGGGTAATGTAGCAAGACCTCATCTGTAAAAAACTTTTAAATTAGCTAGGCGTGGCAGCTTGTACTTGTAGTCCTAGCTACCGGGAGGCTAAGGCAGAAGGATCATTTGAGCCCAAGAGCCTAATAATTTAAGGCTGCAGTGAGCTATGATCATGCCATTGCATTCCAGCCTGGTTGACAGGTTTTTTTTTTTTTTTCCCTCTAGTAAAAAGAAGAAGAAGAAGAAGAAGAAGAAGAAGAAGAAGAAGAAGAAGAAGAAGAAGAAGAAGAAGAAGAAGAAGAAGAAGAAGAAGAAGAAGAAGAAAGAAAAGGAACATAAATGAATTTCATATTTAGTCTTAGGTCTCATCCCTGAAAGATCTCATTATGTATACACAATTTTTTTTTTTTTTTTTTTTAAACACAGAGTCTCACTCTGTCGCCCAGGCGGGAGTGCAGTGGCACGACCTCAGCTTACTACAACCTCCGCCTCCCAGGTTCAAGCAATTCTCTGCCTTAGTCTCCTGAGTAGCTGAGATTACAGGCACCCGCCACCATGCTTGGCTAATTTTTTGTATTTTTAGTAGAGACGTGATTTCACCATCTTGGCCAGGTTGGTCTTGAACTCCTGACCTCATGATCCACCCACGTCAGCCTCCCAAAGTGCTGGGATTACAAGTGTGAGCCACCGCGCTGGACCTTAAGTTTTTGTATTTTTAGTAGAGACGGGGTTTCACCATATTGGTAAGGCTGATCTCGACCTCCTGACCTCAGGTGATCTGCCCGTCTTGGCCTCCCAAAGTGTTGGGATTAAAGGCATGAGCCACTGCGCCTGGCCCAAATATTTTAAAATCCAGAAAAATCCAAAATCTAATCCCAAGCATTTTGGTCTCCAGTTTTTTGTTTGTTTGTTTTTGAGATGGAGTCTCACTGTGTCGCCTAGGCTGGAGTGCAGTGGTGCAATCTCAGTTCACTGCAACCTCCGCCTCCTGGGTTCAAGTGATTCTCCTGTCTCAGCCTCCAGAGTAGCTGGGATTACAGGCGTGTGCCACCACGCCCAGCTAATTTTTTTGTAGTTTTAGTAGAGACGGGGTTTCACCATGTTGGCCAGGCTGGTCTGGAACTCCTGATGAGGTCACTTGAGAGTGATCCACTCCCCTCAGTCTCCGAATTGGTGAGATTACATAGGCATGAGCCACCGTGCTGGCCATGTTGACCCAATTCTATCTTCCTACCCTCTCATTGAACTGTCTTCCCCCAACTCGCATGTAAAACTTTGAGGACTGAAATCAGATCAAATATTTCTTTCCTTCTTTTTTTTTTTTTTTGAGGCAAGGCCTCACTTTGTCACCCAGGCTGGAGTACAGTGACATGATCATGGCTCACAGCAGCCTCCTGGGGTCCTGGGCTCAAATGATCCTCCTACCTAAGATGCCCAAATAGCTAGGACTACTGTCGCGTGCCACCACGCCTAGCTAAGTTTTTTTTTTTTTTTTTTTTTTTTTTGAGACGGAGTCTTGCTCAGATGCCCAGGCTGGAGTGCGGTGGCGTGATCTCGGCTCACTGCAAGCTCCGCCTCCCGGGTTCAAGTGATTCTCCTGCCTCAGCCTCCTGAGTAGCTGGTATTACAGGCATGCACCACCATGCCTAGCTAATTTTGTAATTTTAGTAGAAACAGAGTTTCTCCATGTTGGTCAGGCTGGTCTCGAATTCCTGACCTCAGATGATCTGCGCCCCTTGGCCTCCCAAAGTGCTGGGATTATAGGAGCGAGCCACTGTGCCCGGTGTTAATTTTTTATTATTTGTAGAGAGGGGTCTTGCTATATTGCCCAGGCTAGTCTTTTTTTTTTTTTTTTTTTGAGGCGGAGTTTCGCTCTGTCTCCCAGGCTGGAGTGCAGTGGCCGGCTCTCAGCTCACTGCAAGCTCCGCCTCCCGGGTTTACGCCATTCTCCTGCCTCAGCCTCCCGAGTAGCTGGGACTACAGGCGCCCGCCACCTCGCCCGGCTATTTTTTTTTTTTGTATATTTTAGTAGAGACGGGGTTTCACCATGTTAGCCAGGATGGTCTCGATCTCCTGACCTCGTGATCCGCCCGTCTCGGCCTCCCAAAGTGCTGGGATTACAGGCTTGAGCCACTGCGCCCGGCCTGCCCAGGCTAGTCTTGAACTCTTGGCCTTAAATGATCCTCCCACCTCAGCCTTCAAAGCACTGGGATTATAGACATTAGCCACTGTGCCTGGCTCAAATACTTCCTATAAACTCTTTTTGACTAGTTAATAAATGCATATCTCAATAGGAAAAAATCTCAAGAATCAAGAATCTTCATTATGGTTTTTAGGCTGCATTCTTTGAACATTAAGCGTATACTTTTGTTTTTCACTTCTTTCTTTTTTTTTTTTTGATATTTAGGTGTCCAAAAGCAAAAAGGATGTATTTTATTAGTCTACAAGAGAATTATTGGATACTACCTTTTTTTTTTTTTTTTCAGAGACCACGTCTTGCTCTGTTGCCCAGGCTGGTGCTGGAGTCCAGTAGCACAATCATAGTTCACTGCAGCCTTGACCTCTTGAACTGGGCTCAAACAATCCTCCCACCTCAGCTTCTCAAGTAGCTGACACTACAGGTGCACACCACTACACCCGGCTAATTAAAAAAAATTTTTTTCTTAGCCGGGTGCAGTGGCTCATGCCTGTAATCGCAGCACTTTGAGAGGCCGAGGCAGGCAGATCACGAGGTCAGGAGATCGAGACCATCCTGGCTAACACGGTGAAACCCAGTCTCTACTAAAAATACAAAACAATTAGCTGGGCGTGGTGGCAGGCACCTGTAGTCCCAGGTACTCGGGAGGCTGAGGCAGGAGAATGGTGTGAACCTGGGAGGCGGAGCTTGCAGTGAGCCAAGATTGCGCCACTGCACTCCAGCCTGGGCAACAGAGCAAGACTCTGTCTCAAAAGAAAAAACATATATGTTCATATATATACATGTTTATACAAATATAAACATATATACACACACATATATATATTTTTTTATTTGTAGAGACAGGGTCTCACTGTGTTGACCAGGCTGGTTTTGAACCTCTGGCCTTAAGCAATCTTCTAGCCTTAGTCTCCCAAAGTGCTGGGGTTACAGGCATGAGCCACTGTGGATACTACCTTCTTTTTTTTTTTTTTTTTTTTTTTTTTTTTTTGCTAGTTCCCTATACACCTGAAAATCTCTTGAGTTCCATTGTATTCCTCCAAATATTGTTTGATTCTTCTCCAAACACTAACAAAGATAACTTTAGAATTATCTAGAGTTACTTAGAGTTAATGCTCTACCTTTCATAAAGAGCCCAACATTCTCTATAATGTGTACTGGTCTTATTATTTTATGTAGACACACTGCACTTCCTCAGTGCCTTTCATCTGAGGATCATCAAGTGCACAGCAAACATTAATTAATTCTTACAACAACTTTGTGAACTATAATTTTTATGTGCATATAGTAAATGAATCACCCAAAGACCAGCAAAACACAGCCTTTGTGAGGGAAGACTAGGCTTGGCACAACTGAATGTATAAACAACCTATTCAAATGGTTTAGGTCAGGAAAGAAGAAATCATTTTTCATTGAACTGAAACCACCAATGGAGTTTCAATAAGAAAATGATTATCCAAATAATGACTTACGTAAGTGTCCACAAGCAGAACTTGGACTTTTGAAACAAACACTATCAGAAAAAGAAGGAGGCGTTAGAGTCTATTAATAGCTACACCTTCAATCTTATTGTCACTCCCAAAACAAGTACTTGGGCAAGAAGGAAGCAGGCCTAGTCATTAACTGCAGCTTTGATTTAGTATCAGTCAAAGAAAGCGTGCCACAGGCTGACTCATCAACACTCTGCCTCCTGCCTAGATTCCCCTGAGTTTCTCTCACTCAGGTGTGTAGCAGGCCAAGGCCTACTTAGCAGAAAAGAGATTAAATCATTATTGTGTTTTAGGCCACTCTCTTTAACAAAAATAAAATCAGAAATATAATTTATAAAGGAAAATATTTACAAGACAATGGCTTCCTTCTTTTCTGAGTTGACTTACTGAAACTTCAAGAATATGTACCAACAAATGCTTTGCTCAGGGAAACTGATTTAACACTTTTTCTTTTATTGGGAGCTCATCTTCATTCTAGCTTTTTATTTATAAATTTTCAAGTATACTTAAAGTAGATAGAATGATATAATAAAAACCTCAGAGCCAGACACAGTGTCTCACGCCTGTAATCCCAGCACTTTGGGAGGCCGAAGAGGGCAGATCACCTGAGGTCAGGAGTTCAAGACCAGCCTGGTCAACATGGAGAAACCCCATCTCTACTAAATATAAAAAAATTAGCTAGGTGTGGTGGCGCATGCCTGCAATCCCAGCTACTCAGGAGGCTGAGGCATGAGAATTGCTTGAACCCGAGAGGCAGAGGTTGCAGTGAGCTGATTTTGCATCACTGCACTCTACCTGGGGGATAGAATAAGACTCTGTCTCAAGAAGAAGAAGAAAAAAAAAAGAATTAATAAAAACCTCAGGTACCCACCACTCACCTCTAGCAGTTACCTCAGCTCCTCTTACTCAAACATCGTCATGTAATGTACGCTGCAGAAATTCTCAGTCTCTTGGTTTGACAATAGCACAGTTATCTCAAAGGGTCACATGGAATCCTGAAAGTTAAATTCTATTTTTATTTTTATTTATTATTATTATTTTTTGAGACAGAGTCTTGCTCTGTCACCCAGGCTGGAGTGCAGTAGTGCAATCTCAACTCACTGCAACCTCCGCCTCAGGGGTTCAAGTGATTCTTGTGCCTCAGCCACCTGAGTAGTTGGGATTACAGGTGGGCACCACCACACCGGCTAATTTTTGTATTTTTAGTAGAGATGGGGTTTTACCATGTAGGCCAGGTTGGTCTTGAACTCCTGACCTCAAGTGATCCACCTGCCTCAACTTCCCAAAGTGCTGGGATTACTGGTGTAAGCCACCCCACTCGGCCAACAAACAATAATTTGTTGACCTATTCCTCTAAATTACTTCCCAGTATTTGTCCTAGAAACAATCTCCCCTCTTTTTTTTTTTTCCATTTTACCTGTTTCTTTATGATTTATGCCCATATTCTTGATAATATCTTTATAAAACTGCCTCTTGATTCATCACTTTTAGAAATCATCAGTTGACTTCCTGGCATAGTAAAAAGAGTTTACTTGTTCAACAAATATTAATTGAACAGCTATTATATGACAAATTCTGCTCTATGTGCTGGGGGTACCAGAGGCACAAAACAGACAACGCCTTGGTTTTGTGGAACTTGCAATCAAGTGGATTAGACCCTTTTACAGTCCTTCCACCCATTTCCCATAGTTCTGTTATAATCATATAATAATTTTAGTTAAATTAATCATCTGTGTTTGTCTATGTAGGTATTGTTCACTGTGGTGATCTAAACTGTATTATAATTGTGTTTCTTCTTTCTGCAGCTCTTGAGTACCTTAGATCATTTGTACTGCTATAACAAAATACCACAGCCTGAGTAATTTATGAACAGTAGTTATTTCTCTCTCACAGTTCTGGAGGCTGGAAGATCAAGATCAAGGCATTCAGCATCTTGTGTGGGCCTTCTTGCTGCATCTTCACTTGGAAGAAGGAAGGCAGAGGGCAAAAAGAGCTGAACTCTGTGTGAAACTTCTTTTTTATAAAGACCCTAATCCCATTCACAAAGGAGGTGCCTTCAAGACCTAATTACCTCCTAAAGGCACCGCCTGTTAATATTATTGCATTGGAAATTAAGTTTCAACATGAATTTTGGGCAACACATTCAGACTATAGCATTGTTAACAACCTAATTAGAATCCCAATCCATTTTTTCCCTAGTTTACCCCCAAACGTTCATACATGTCAGAAAAGTAATCTTTTTCTTTCTTTTTTCGAGATAGGTTCTTGCTGTGTTGCCTAGGCTGGAGTGCACTGGCTATTTATAGGAGCGTTCATAGCTCACTGCAGCCTCTAACTACTCCTATCCTTCTGCCTCCACCTCCTTAATTGCTAGGACTGTAGGCACATGCCACCACGCCTGGCTGCAGTCAGTTTTCTTATTTTCCTAGAGCCTCATAGGTGGAAACTGCTGTTTTGTTTCTGTCTGTATTGATTGCTCTCTAGGCCTGCTTCTTTGCTATTGCATTGTACTATTTCCTAGATTCCGTGTTTTTCTCTGTCTTGATCCATATCCCTTTTTTTATTGAAGTGTATTCTTAATGAAAGTCAGAGAAAGAAATAAATTTTCTGGGTCCTCGAATACATGAAAATGTCTTTAATCTATCTTCCAGTTTGAAAGGTATTTTTTTTTCCTCAGAATTCTGAAAGCATTGCTTCAATTATCTTCTGGCATTCAGTACTGACAACAGAATTCTGATATTGTTCTCTTTCTTGCTCTTTTGAATAGGATCCGTTTTTCCTCTCTGGAAGCTTTAGAATCTTCTCTTTATCTATGGAGTTTCAAAATTTCACAATGACAAATCCTTGTGTGAATTACTTTTTTTCAGTCATTGCTCAAGGTATTGGGTTTCTTTCCATTTGTAGGCTACTGTCTTGTGGGTCAGGGCAATTTCTAGTATTATTTTTTTGATAGTTCCTCTCTATTGACTCTTTTTCAGAAATTTACAACTTGGATGTTGGCCTTTCTAGATTGATCCTTTACATCTCTTTTATTTTCTACTGTTTGTTTTCTGAGAGATTTCACTTTCTCTTTTAACCCTTCTAATCATATTATTCTTTACAAGGGTCCCCAAACCCCAGGCCATGGACTGGTACTGGTCTGCGGTCTGTTGGGAACCAGGCTGCACAGCAGGAGGTGAGTGGCTGGCAAGGGAGCATCACCGCCTGAGCTCAGATCAGTGGCAGCATTCGATTCTCGTAGAAGCGCGAACCCTATTGTGAACTGCATGTGTGAGAGATCTAGGTTATGTGCTCCTTATGAGAATCTAATGCCTGATGATCCGAGGTGGAACAGTTTCATCCCCAAATCATCCCCCCAAATCCCACAACTGCCATCCACGGAAAAACTCTTCCACAAAACCAGTCCCTGGTGACCGCTACTTTAAGGGATCACATTTTTAATTTCTAAGATATCTTTTGTGTTCTCTGCTTATTTTTTAACAGCGTTCTGTTTTTGTTTTAAAATCTCTTACTTTCTCAGAAAATTTTAGAGTTTTGAAAAGAGTTTCTTCTTTCTATGTTACCGCTGTCTTCCCTGGGTCCTTTTATTCTGTTTATTTAGTTTAGGACGATTAGGTGGGAACCAGCCATTTCACTTGAGGGCCATCTTTTTTCAGGGATTGTTCAGATTTTGCTCTATGGAATAAGTTATCATTTAATTTTAGTGGGGTTGTAGGTGGGAGAGGAAATAAGTTCATGTGATCAATCTGCCATCTTCAAACAGAATCTACGAGAGAAATAGAAAGGCTTTCACATATACAGTCTTTAGATTCCTCTTGATGATCATCGTTAGTAGGAGTAGCAAGATTTATAGAAACAGTCTTTAAATTTCGCTTTTTAATAAGCTTTCTATCTGAGCCTATTAGCCCAGTTGTACAGAGGATGGCAAAATAAGGTCAAGGTTATGAGTTTGCTCTCCATGGAGTTTAATTAAACTTACTTAATTACATGAACTCCATCTTCTCCCCTAACTCACAGAGAAGGTCAAGAATGTTATTCTGGGAAGCTATAAATGTTATTTTGGGTAGCTATCAGCAGCTGTAAAATGAAAGCTGGATTATTTCTTGTCAATTATAGAGGCAAGAAATAATCCAGCTTTCATTTTATTGCTGCTGTTAGGACTCCATGTCCTAATGAAATTCTATAACATGTTACTACAGGAGCATAAAAGATACAAAAAATACTGGCAAATTAAAGGAAAATAGAGAGAAAAATAGTACAGACGTATCACTATACATCAATTTACTTCTGCTGGGGGAGAAAATCAGCCCATTTGTCTTACTTAGGTCATTTCCCCAGAACCTGGCTTTTAGATGGAGATTGTTAAGAGAAATGTTTTTTGTTAACGTTGTTTTGAAACAGAGTCTCACTCTGTTGACCAGGCTGGAGTACAGTGGCACGATCTTGGCTCACTGCAAACTCCACCTCCCAGGTTCAAGTAATTCTCTGCCTCAGCCTCCCCGGTAGCTGGGCCTACAGTTGCATGCCACCACACCAGGCTAATGTTTGTATTTCTAGTAGAGACAGATTTCACCATGTTGGCCAGGTTGGTCTCGAACTTCTAGCCTCAAGTGATCTGCCCTCCTCGGCCTCCCAAAGTACTTGGATTATAGGCATGAGTCACCACACCCGGTTTGTAAGAGAAAGGTTTATTGGGGAGTGCTCTGAGAGACAACACCCACAAGAGAGTAAGGGCAGGAGGAGAAGTTGAACTGTGATACAATCACAACAGAGGCCTCAGCTGATCCCACAAGAAGCTCTGGAACTGGGAATTCCTTCAGAGTTGTCTCACTTTGAGGCAAGAGGCCGGAACTTTCTAACCTCACATTGACCAGTTGTTGGATAAGAGCTATCCCCAAGAAAGGACATGACCTTCTGGGGTCAGGACTTCAGTGAAGTGCCTCTCTTCAGCTGACAGCAGTCTCCAGCGTTTTGCAGCTGTGATCCAGCAATCAATACACCTGGCAACTGGGGTGCCAGACCGCAGCATCCGCTAGACCAGGGGTCCCCAACCCCTAGGCCACAGACTGATACCAGTCCATGGCCTGTTAGGCACTGGGCCGCTCAGCAGGAGGTGAGTGGTGGGCAAGCGAGCAAAGCTTCATCTGTATTTATAGCCACTTCCTATCACTCCAATGACTGCCTGAGCTCTGCCTCCTGTCAGATCAGTGGCAGCATTAGATTATCTTAAGAGCGTGAACACTACTGTGAACAGCACATGTGAGGGATCTAGGTTGTGCACTCCTTATGAGAATCTAATGCCTGATGATCTGTCACTGACCACTGACCATCACCCCTAGATGGGACCATCATCCCCAGATGGGACCATCATCCCCAGATGGGACCACCATCCCCAGATGGGACCACCCCCAGATGGGACTTCTTCCATCACCCTCAGATGGGAAAACATGCTCAGGGCTCCCACTGATTCTACATTACGGTGAGTTGTATAATTATTTCATTATATATTGCAATGTAATACTAATAGAAATAAGGTGCACAATTAATGTAATGTGCTTGAGTCATCCCTGCTGCTGCTGGTTCATGGAAAGATTGTCTTCATGAAATTGGTCCCTGGTGCCAGAAAGGTTGGGGACTGCAGCACTGACTACATAAAGTAGTACTTGATCTCTTGAAAGTTCATGAGCTGAAATACTGTATTTTTCTTTCATTTCTTCTAGATACCTACAGGAGGAGAAAACAAACTATGTTTGAACTGAGGAGGAACAAAGGATCTGTTTAGTCTGTAAACTAGATAATTAGCATCCAAGAAACAGAATGAATGGAATAAACTTTCGAAGAGTTTAACTATTTTATTTCATGCTGTTTTTGCATTTTGGGCGTACTTCCTTTGTTTAGCAATCATTCTTAAGTTTTAAATATGGCCGGGCGCGGTGGCTCAAGCCTGTAATCCCAGCACTTTGGGAGGCCGAGGCGGGCGGATCACGAGGTCAGGAGATCGAGACCATCCTGGCTAATACGGTGAAACCCCGTCTCTACTAAAAATACAAAAAACTAGCCGGGCGCGGTGGCGGGCGCCTGTAGTCCCAGCTACTCGGGAGGCTGAGGCAGGAGAATGGCGTAAACCCAGGAGGCGGAGCTTGCAGTGAGCTGAGATCCGGCCACTGCACTCCAGCCTGGGTGACAGAGCAAGACTCCGTCTCAAAAAAAAAAAAAAAAAAAAAAAAAGTTTTAAATATGAAGCCAAAGTCATTATGTTTAGGTTTATAGTACTAAGTTGGGGGAAGTTCAAAGACAATACTTACAGGAGAAAGAAACAGTTGGCATGTATTTTAACTTCAGTTAACGGGTATGGAAAAGTAATAGTCAAAAATTCTAATTTTTTGCCTTGCATTTAGGGAGAAAGAGAAAAATAGAGACAAGTATACTAAAATAGTTAAGCCTTTAAAGATATAGAGAAGTTCGGGCATGAACTTCCTGTAATCCCGGAACTTTGGAAGGATTGCTTGAGTCTCAGGAGTTCAAGACCAGCCTGGGTAACATAATGAAACCCCTATTTCTAAAAAAAAAAAAAAAAAAAATTAGCTAGGCATGGTGGTACACACCTGTAGTCCTAGCTATTCAGGAGGGTGAGGTGGGTGGATCACTTGAGCCTAGGAGTTTGAGGCTGCAGTGAGCCAAGATCGTGCCACTGCACTCCAGCCTGAGAGACAGTGAGACCCTATCTCAAAAATAAATACATAAATAAACGTGGAAGAACAAAACTTTCTGTAGTACATTAAAGTGTTTCCACCTTCAACCTGACCCACAGTTGCTGTTGTTGTTGTTTTCTCTCTCTCTCTGTCTGTTATTCTCCCCCTCTCTCCAACTTAGGGTTTCTGTATGTTATTTTATCTCTAAAAAAATTACATTGTATTTCTTGGAAAAGGTAGGGAAATTTAGTAACATCTTTTTTTTTTTTTTTTGAGATGGGGTGTCTTGCTCTGTTGCCCAGGCTGGAGTATAGTGGCACAATCTCAGCTCACTACAACTTCCACCTCCCAGGTTCAAACGATTCTTCTGCCTCAGCTTCCCAAGTAGCTGGGATTACAGGCATGTGCCACCACACCAGCTAATTTTTTTTTTTTTTTTTTTTTTTTTTAATTTTTAGTAGAGACAGGGTTTCACCATGTTGGCCAGGCTGGTCTTGAACTCCTGACCTCAGGTGATCAGCCAGCCTCGGCCCCGCAAAGTGCTGGGATTACAGGCTTGAGCCACTGCGCCCTGCAGTAACATCTTTTGTTGTTGCTGAAAAGTCAGCAATTTAATATTTTCTAAGCAAAGATATATAAAAGTCGTTCAAGACAAAAAGCTAAGGGAAACAATGATTTGAAACTTTAATTCTACTCTCTTAAGCTTCAAATCTGTGGAAAGCAGAAGGTAAAAGAAGAGAGAGGAGCTTCACAGTCTAAGAATCAATTTTCCCTTGTTTTTGGGAAACTGAAGAACATTAATCAAATAACCCAAGACTTTTAAAGAGGGAGGGAGCAAGTTTTCGTTTGGTGGTGACTTAACTGGGTTCAGTATGACAAGACGCATTGTGAAGTCAAGAAGTGGCTGAGTCATGTATTGGAACAACTGAGCTTCACTTCCAACAGGCAGCTGGATTTAGTGTCATGTGGGAATTGAGAACAAAGGCAGCTGGTTTCTCTGTGTCATAATAAAGGCTCCAAAATGGTGCGGGGAGGGGAGTGGCTTCAGCATCATCTCAGAGAATCTTCAGAAAACTTTTCCTGGAGATTAGGCTCATTCAGTTGAATTCTGTTCCGTATGCTCAGTTGTTCCTGTCTTTGTGTCAAAGAGAGCTCCATCAACTGTGAAATCTTGGACTGATAAAATTCAAAAGGTGCTTTCGGATAGGCAATGAAAAATAAGCCTTCCTCCTCTGTCCTCCAACTTTCCCATTCCTTTCCCAAAGACAAATCTTTTTTCCAGTTTCTGGAGTATTTATTTGCCTCTGAAATATTCTAACATGTATGTTTTTAAAATATACACTTTATATTTTTGCTGCCACAACCTCCTAAGTATCTACATATATAATAGCTTTGTTTTAGAAAATGAAGTTAGTCTTATGAGCTTATAATAAACCTGTGCTGATGCTTAACAATTGATTACTACTTCTTTTTAAAGTGATTCTAAACAATGTGTGTGTCCTCAAATTTCTCCTGGGACAGAATTCTATAGTTTTTAGGGCTGACACATTGCAGTTTCTCTGAAGGCCAGGCAGAAAATTGAAATGTAAAATATCTGGGAGAAGACAACTGGAAGTGGTGGGTCACGTACAAACTGAAGTTCCTAGTCTAAAGGTACTTCAAACACCGAGATTGTTATAGATATGGAACAACTAAACTACATAGTTGTATGGCCCCTTGTTATACAGTTCATTCTTCTTAAAAATCAAAATATGTGTATCTATCACCAGCATTCTACTACCTAGCCCATTTTTCCTAATTTTAAAAAAATTACAGAGATCACTTCAATAATTTCAGGATCTGGTAGATAATTTGGTTTGGTCCCAAGAGATTTAAATGTAGTGTGGAAATATTGTTTTAATTTCATGAGGTGGCCACGCACGGTAGCTCACACCTGTAATCCCAGCACTTTGGTAGGCCAAGACAGGAGGATTGCTTGAGCCCGGGAGTTAAAGACCAGCTTGGGTAACATAGTGAGACCCTGTCTCTACCAGAAAAAAAAAAAAAAAAAAAAAAATTAGCCAGGCATGGTGTTGTGTACCTGTAGTTCGGTTACTCAGGAGACTGAGGCAGGAGGATCACTTGAGCCTGGGAGGTCAAGGCTGCAATGAGCTATGATTGAGCCACCACACTTCAGCCTAGGCAGCAGAGCAAGACTCTGTCTCAAAATAAATAAATAAATAAATAAATAAATAAATAAATAATGAGGTCAAATCACAGAGTGCTTAAGGACATAGGCCCTGAGTTCTGAGACCTGAATTTGAACTTTAGGTTAGACATTGGCCAGATTGGGCAAGTTCTCCAACTTTTTGGGAACTTAGCTGCTGCTGCTGCTTCTTTTTTTTTTTTTTTTTTTTTAACAAAATAGAGATTAATAATAGTTGTTTCAAATGTTACATTAGGTAAGTCAGGTTAAGTGCTTCACACGGTACCTGATGCCTACCTGGTAACTCAATAAATGAGAGCAATGATTATTACTTAGAAAACCTTGTATAATATTATACTCCTTGGACTTGAATTCCCTGATAACTGGCTTTTTCCTACTTATTTTAACTTGAAGATCATTAAAAAATGTTTTTCTATCACCTTAAATATTTGTCTCTTCTTTATGCTAGAACCATTCCAATTCTTCTCTTCTGGTTATTTTGAAATATGTTATGGTCACCATACTAATCTATATAACAATAGGTCTTATTTCTTCTATCAGAATGTTTATTTGTACTCATTATTATCAACTTCTTTCTCTTCATTCCCTTTTCTCATTATCCTTCCCAGCCACTAATAAACATGAATCTAGGCCGGGCGCGGTGGCTCAAGCCTGTAATCTCAGCACTTTGGGAGGCCGAGACGGGCGGATCACGAGGTCAGGAGATCGAGACCATCCTGGCTAACACGGTGAAACCCCGTCTCTACTAAAAAATACAAAAAACTAGCCGGGCGAGGTGGCGGGTGCCTGTAGTCCCAGCTACTCGGGAGGCTGAGGCAGGAGAATGGTGTAAACCCGGGAGGCGGAGCTTGCAGTGAGCTGAGATCCGGCCACTGCACTCCAGCCTGGACCACAAAGCGAGACTCCGTCTCAAAAAAAAAAAAAAAAATAAATAAATAAATAAATAAACATGAATCTACTCTCTGTCTTTATGAGATCCACTTCTTTAGCTCCATATATAAGTGAGAACATGTGATATTTGTCTTCCTGTGCCTGGCTTATTTCACTTAACATAATAGCCTCTAGTTCCAACCATGTTGCTGCAAATGACAAGATTTCATTCTTTTTATGGCTGAATAATATTCCATTGCGTGTGTGTGTGTGTGTGTGTGTGTATCACATTTTCTTTATTCATCTATTGATGGCACTTAGGTTGCTTTCATACTATGGCTATTGTAAATAGTGCTGCAATAAACATGAGAGTGGAGAGATCTTTTCCATATGTTGATTTCCTTTCTTTTGTATAGACATATCTAGTAGTGGAATTGCTGGAGCTTGTGGTAGTTCTAATTTAATTTTTTTTTGAGGAAACTCCATGCTATTCTCCATAGTGACTATACTAATTTATATTCTCACCAACAATGTATGATGGTTTCCTTATCTCCACATCCTCACCAGCATCTGTTATTGCCTGTCTTTTTTTTTTGAGACTGAGTCTCGCTCTGTCTGCCAGGCTGGGATGCAATGGTGCAATCTCAGCTCGCTGCAACCTCCACCTCCCGAGTTCTAGCGATTCTCCTGCCTCAGCCTACTGAGTAGCTGGGATTACAGGCACCTGCCACCACATCTGGCTAATTTTTATATTTTTAGTAGAGATGGGGTTTCACTATGTTGGTCAGACTGATCTCGAACTCCTGACTTCAGGTGATCCACCTGCCTCAGCCTCCCAAAGTGCTGGGATTACAGGCGTGAGCCATCATGCCCAGCTGCCTGTCTTTTTTCTAGAAACCATTTTAACTGGAGTGAGATGATATCTCATTGAAGTTTTGATTTGCATTTCTCTGATGATTAGTGACATTGAGCATTTTTTCATATACCCGTTAGCTGTTTGTATGTCCTCTTTTGAGAAATGTCTATTTAGATCTTTTTTTTTTTTTTTTTCTATTGAGGCAAGGTCTCATTCTATTGCCCAGGCTGGAGTGCAGTGGCACGATCTCAGCTTACTGCAACCTCCACCTCCTGGGTTCAAGTGATTTTCGCACCTCAGCCTCCTGAGAAGCTGGGACTGCAGGTGCACCACCACGCCTGGCTAATTTTTGTATTTTTTGGTAGAGACAGGGTTTTATCATTGGTCAGGCTGGTCTTGAACTCTTAACCTCAAGCAATCTGCCCACCTTATCTTCCCAAAGTGCTGGGATTACAGGTGTAAGTCACAGCGTCCGACCCATTCAGATTTTTTTTTTTTTTTTTTGAGATGGAGCTTTGATCTTGTTGCCCAGGCTGGAGTACAATGGTGGATCTCGGCTCATTGCAACCTCTGCCTCCTGGGTTCAAGCGATTCTCCTGCCTCAGCCTCCAAAGTAGCTGGGATTACAGGCATGTGCCAACACTCCTGGCTAATTTTGTATTTTTAGTAGAGACGGGAATTCTCCATGTTGGTCAGGGCTGGTCTCCAACTTCTGACCTCAGGTTATCTGCTCGCCTCAGCATCCCAAAGTGCTGGAATTACAGGCGTGAGCCACTGAGCCCCACCAACCTATTCAGGTCTTTTAACCACTTTTTAATCAGATTTTTTTCATCTTTTTCTATTGAGTTATTAAAGCTCCTTATATATTCTGGTTATCAGACCATTGTCAGATGGGTAGTTTGCAAATATTTTTTTCCCATTCTGTAGTTTATCTTTCCACTTTCTTGGTTGTTTCCTTTGCTGTGCAGAAGCTTTTAAACTTGATGCAATCCCATTTATCTATTTTTGCTTTGGTTGCCTGTGCCTTTGAGGTCTTATCCAAAAAATCTTCACCCTTGATGGGTGCAGTGGCTCATGCCTATAATCCCAGCACTTTGGGAGGCTGAGGCAGGCCGATCACCTGAGGTCAGGAGTTTGAGACCAGCCTGGCCAACAAGGGGAAACCCTGTCTCTACTACAAATACAAAAACTAGCTGGGCATGGTGGCAGGTGCCTGTAATCCCAGCTACTTGAGAGGCTGAGGCAGGAAGAATTGCTTGAACCCTGGAGGTGGAGGTTGCAGTGAGACAAGATTGTACCACCGCACTCCAGCTTAGGCGACAGAGTGAGACTCCATCTCATAAAAAAAGCTTTGCCCAGACCAATGTCCTAGAGTTTTTCCCCAATGTTTCCTTCTAGTAGCTTCATAGTTTCAGGTCCTACATTTAGGTCTTTGATTCATTTTGATTTGATTTTGTGTATGGTGCGAGGCAGGGGTCTATTTTCAGTCTTCTGCATATGGTTGTCTAGTTTTCCCAGCAGCATTCATTGAAGAGACTGTCCTTCCCCCAGTGTATATTCTTGGCACTTTTGTCAAAGAGTTGCCCGTAAATGTATGGATTTGTATCTGGGTTCTCTATACATTCCATTGGTCCATGTATCTGTTTTTACACCACTCCAATGCTTATTTGGCTGCTATTGCTTTGTAGCAAATTTTGAAATCAAGATAATATGGTGCCTCCACCTTTGTTCTTTTTGCTCAGGATTGCTTTGGCTATTCAGGGTCTTTTGTGGTTCCACATAAATTTTAAGATTTTTTTTTTCTATTTCTGTGAAGAATGTCATTGGTATTTTGATAGCAATTGCATTTGTTTGTTTGTTTCAAGACAAGGTCTCACTCTGTCGCCCAAGCTGGAGTGTCATGGTGCAATCTCAGCTCACTGCAACTTCAGCTTCCTCAGCTCAAGTGATCATCCCACCTCCAGTCTCCTGAGTAGCTGGGAGTACAGTCACATGCCACCATGCCTGGCTAATTTTTGTATTTTCTGTAGACACGGGGTTTCACCATATTGCCCAGGCTGGTCTCGAACTCCTGAGCTCAAGTAATGTGCCCACTTCAGCCTCCCAAAGTGCTGGAATTACATGCATGAGCCACTGTGCTCCACCTGTTATTGTCTTTATTTGGAAAGTAAATATATTTAAGGAGATTTGTAGGCGTTCCAAGTTGACAAGGGGTGAACTTTTGGACTTAATTTTAGGTGCCAACTTGTCTAGATGAAAGAATGCCTAGAAACTTGGTAATGCATTATTTTGGGTGTGTCTGGAAGGGTGTTTCCAGAGAAGGCTGTAGTGTGAGTCAGAGTGGATTAGGCGGGAAAGATCTGCCTTCAGTGTTCGTGGGCACCGTCCAATCCACTGACGGCCTGGAGAGAACAAACACAGAAGGCGAATTGGTCTCTCTCTGAGAACTGGGACAGGCTTTTTTTTTTTTTTTTTCTGTTGCCGTGAACATCAGACCTCCTGGCTCACCAGTCTTTGGGCTCCAGATTTACACCAGCAGGCCCCCAAGTCCTAAGGCTTTTGACCTCAGATTGAGGTCACCTCACACCCTCGCCTTCTCTGGTTCTGAAGCCTTCAGACTTGGTCTGAGCCATGCTAATAGCATCCCCGGGTCTCCAGCAGATGTTGTGGGACTTCTCAGCCTCCATAATTGCATAAGTCAATTCCCCTAATACTCTCTCCTATATGTATACACATATCCTATTGGTTCTGTCTCTCTGGAAAACCCTGACTAATACAGACTCAGTATTAGGGAAGTTGAAAATCATTCCCCCTTGCTGACTTTCTCACAACATAATGGAAGAGATCTGTGAAATTGTTTCCTCACAAAAAGGTTGTGATCATTGTATGAGTTTGCTTAATGATGAAATATAAAAGTCTAAAAGCTAATTTTTACTGATGCTGTGAAAGCAGAAAATTGCTTAATTGCGATGGCTGAGTAATAACCAGAGTTTCAAATGGACAGCATATACTTTAGAAATTTGTAGGCCGGGTGCAGTGGCTCACGCCTGTAATCCCAGCACTTTGGGAGGCTGAGGCAGTCCGATCATTTGAGGTCAGGAGTTTGAGACCAGCCTGACCAATATGGCAAAACCCTGTCTCTACCAAAAATACAAAAAATTTAGCCAGGCATGGTGGTGCATGCCTGTAGTCCCAGTTACTCAGAAGGTTGAGGCAGGAGAATCACTTGAACTCGGGAGGCGGAGGTTGCAGTGAGCCCGAGGTGGTGCCACTGCACTCCAGCCTGGGTAACAGAGGAAGACTATGTCTCAAAAAATAAAAAAATCTTGACTACAACCACTCTTTAAATACAGGTGCAGTGAGTATTTTGAAGATTACAGAAGTGAAAATGCAGGCAAAAAATCCAACAAGTCTACCCTGCTAAATTATTCAGTCATTTGTGACTTTTACCCCTTCACACATAGCACCATTCTTGCCTTTAAAGAATGCCCTTTGTCAGAGAATAAAAATAATTCAACAAGCTCAGCAACCTTCTGAATTCAAAGTTATTTGCTGATATTGAATGGCGAACTATCCTGAATTCCGGATTTGACTGTTGAAGAAGATAGACTTCTTATATCTTCCAGTAAATCTAACAGAAAAATCAGCACATGCTTATCTTTGGCTAATGGATGGCACTTTCAGAACTGTCCACAGTTTTTTCTTTTTTAATGAATTATATACAATTTATGCCCCTGTTAAATCTGAAATCTCTAGAATTTATTTGCTTATTTATGTATTAATGACTGAAAAAAGTGAGGCATGTTGTAAAACCGTATTTGTAGATTTGGTGGACTCTGTAGAAGAAAATGGATTTCAACTGAATCCTCAAACTGTAATGACAGGTGTGGAATCAGGACTAATCAAAGCCTTCTAAAAGTGAATTTCAAGGTATTACTATTAAAATTTGTTTTTTCCATTCAGCCCAATGCATTTGGTGGAAAATTAGATGAGGAGATTAGCCAGGCAATAAGGGAACAATGAAAACTTCAGTTAAAAAAATATGTCATTTGCCTGCATTGACATTCCTTCCAGATGATGACATTCCAGGAGTTTTTGATAAATTAAAGCCACTCAATGATTGGCCACTCTCTGCTCACTGCAATCTCTGCCTCCCAGGTTCAAGCAATTCTCCTGCCTCAGCTTCCTGAGTTTTTCATGCATTTTTTGCAAATTTGTCTCCACAAAGGTGCATTTGTGTATAAGCATTGTGCATGTATATAAAAACATTGAAATGTCCTCAAAAAATTAAGAGATGTCCTTTTTGTGCATTTGTGTTAGTGAAAGATAAAATTTCTCGAGAGTTCAGCTCTTTGGATGACTGCATATGCAGTGGTGAACCATCATGGTTTTTGATCAGCCTCATCAAAAGACTTGGGTTGCCCATCACGAGATGCCAGATTATTGAAGTTACATAAGCTCTTTTTTTTTCTTTTCTTTCTTTCTTTTTCTTTCTTTCTTTCTTTCTTTCTTTCTTTCTTTCTTTCTTTCTTTCTCTTTCTTCTTTCTTTCTTTTTCTTTCTTTCCTTTTTTCTCTCTCTTTCTTTTTTCTTTTTCCCTCTTTCTTTCTGTCTTTCTTTCTGTCTCTTTCTTTCTTTCTTCTTTTGAGACAGATTCTTGCTCCATCACGAGATGTCAGATTATTGAAGTTATATAAGCTCTCTTTATTCTTTCTTTTTCTTTCTTTCTTCTTTTTTCTTCCTTCCCTCCCTCCCTCTCTCTCTCCTCCTTCTTCTTTCTTTCTTTCTTCCTTTCTTCCTTTCTTTCCTTTCTTTCCTTTCTTCTTTTCTTCTTTTGAGACAGGTTCTTGCTCCATCACCCAGGCTGGAGTGCAGCAGTGCAATCTCCGCTCACTGCAACCTCCGCCTCCTGGGCTCAAGCAATTCTCCTGCTTCAGCCTCCTGAGTAGCTGAGACTACAGGCATGCACCTAATTTTAGCCCATGCACCTAAAATTAGCTCAGCTGATTTTTGTATTTTTAGTAGAGACGGGGTTTCTCCATGTTGGCCAGTCTGGTCTCAAACTCCTGACCTCAAATGATGCGCCCGCCTCAGCCTCCCAAAGTGTTGGGATTACAGGCATGCACCACTGCACCTGGCCGTAGTTCTTTATAAATATGCTTCATCTGCTCATAAATGTTACACCCATGTGACTGTTTTTAGAATATCTGAGTGTTTATGCTTGCAAAAATATGCATCTTGATGCCTATTCTATTGTGTAAAGTGGTCTATAAAGTGTTCTGTTTGTTGTTGTTGTTGTTTTTGTTGTTTGAGTCAGGGCCTCACTCTGTCACCCAGGTTGGAGTGCTGTGGCGTGATCATAGCTCACTACAACTCCACCTCCCGGGGTCAGGCGTCCCACTTCAGCCTCCCAGGTAGCTGAGACTATAGGTGCTCCCACACCTGGCTAATTTTTCATATTTTTAGTAGAGACGGGGTTTTGCTATGTTGCTGAATTGCCGAAGCTGGTCTAGAACTTCTGGGCTCAAGCGATTCACCCACCTCAGCTGTAAATGCTGGGATGACTGGGGTGAGCCACCATGCCTGGCCTACTTCTGTTGTGTTTTTATGTTTCTCTAATAAGTACCCTTTAAAAATGTAAATAAATATCTTTAAAATTTTTTAAATTATGTTTCCAGAATTATATTTTCATAATTTTGCTCTTTTGAGATTTCAACATTCAGGATTATGGTGTTCAGGATTGTGTCTTTCAGGGTTATGATCGGCTCCTACCACAGTGATCTCTTTGGGTGCTGTTCTATTTTGGTCTTTGCCAGAGGCATTTGCAAATGTTTCCCTAACACTATGCTGGCTATACCTATAGTCATGTAGCCATCCTTCCCTGGATCATGTCCGACTTCTCCCTGTAAAAACCTGAAGACACAATTTATCATTTTGTCTCATTTCCCCTACCTCCCACCCACAACTCTGCTCCACAAAACACTGAGAAGAAGAGCCAGTTTTTACTAAAGATTTTATGGAAAGAAAAAGGCAAAGAATTTACAAGGCACACCACATACAAAAGACTTCAAGTTCCCAGTTGAACATTTTTTGTCCTCTCCCCAAAATGCTACCAGCCAGTTTCCTGCTCTCGCCTAATCCTTCATACACCCTCTCTTAGAGTAATTTAGCACTTTTTGATTTCTCTATCATTGTCAACTTTCCCATGATTTTGAAGCCTAGTCTCTCTAAATGGGTTTAATCAAGGCAGGTCTGTCCCTAGGGAAGGATTCTCCTGCTTCTTCTCCCCTCATCGTCTTATTCATTTTGTTACATTCCTGATTCTCTTTTTCCAGGCCAAATCCCTTATGAACTTTTCATATCTAGTTGCCACCTGTCTTCTCCGCCTGAATGTCACATAGCTACTTTATTTGATGATGTCTCAAATCCAACTTGCATTCTTTCCTGTCTTTCCAATTCTGTTTCTCTTATTTCAGAAAAGGGTACCACCACCCACCCAAGTATTCCAAGGCAGAAGCCCGGGAACCATCTTTGACTCTTCCCTCCTTCCTCACACCCATGTTATCACTCCTTCCATCCATCTAGCAATCAATCACCAGGTACTATTGAGTCTGATTTTTCAAAAAATATTTTTAATCTACTCCTTTCCATCCTCACTTGCCATAATGAATGAATCTCTTCTGCTCAGAAATTTATAACAGGTTGGGTGCAGTGGCTTATGCCTGCAACACTAGCATTATCGGAGGCTGAAGTAAGAGGATCGCTTGAGCCCCAGAGCTTGAGACCAGCCTGGGCAACATAGTGAGACTCCATCTCTATAAAAAATTAGCCAGGCTTGATGGCATGCCCCTGTAGTCCCAGCTACTATGGAGGCTGAGGTGGGAAGATGGCTTGAGCCCAGGAGGTCCAGGCTGAAGTAAGCTATGATTGTGCTAGTCTTGGTAACAGAGCAAGCAACCCTGTCTCATTAAAAAATAATAAAAATAATAAATTACAACAATGCTCCATTGTTTGACACATAAACTAAACTTTGGCTTTTAAAATGGATACTAACATGAAAACACTTCATTATGATCAGAGGGTTGTCTGTTTTCCTCCCAAGAAAGCTATTTGCATCTGATTAAATTATAGAGTCCCTTTCACTATCTCCCTCTTTATTTATTTATTTATTTATTTATTTATTTATTTATTTATTTATTTTTAAATGGAGTCTCCCTCTGTTGCCCAGGCTGGAGTGCAGTGGTACAATTTGGATCACTGCAATCTCCGCCTCCCAGGTTCAAGCAATTATCCAGCCTCAGCTTCCCGAGTGACTGGGATTACAGGCACCCAACATCATGCCTGGCTAATTTTTGTATTTTTAGTAGAGACAGGGTTTCACCATGTTGCCCAGGTTGGTCTCGAACTCCTGAGCTCAGGTGATCCGCCAGCCCTGGCCTCCCAAAGTGCTGGGATTACAGGTGTGAGCCACTGCGCCCAGCCTCCTCAAACTTCTGTACAACATATTCCTCTTTCTTGTTTTGTGTTTCCGCCTAATTTGGGCGAAGCACACACCAGTAGCTTCCTAAGAAAGAGTACATGAGAGGTAAATTTTTTGAGACCCTGTATGTCTGAAAATTTCCTTAATTTACTCTCATGGCTAATTGGTAGTTTGATCAGATATATAATTCTAGGTTAGAAATAACTTTTCTAAAAGAAAACATTGGGAAAACACTCTAGGACATTGGACTGGGCAAAGATTTCTTGAGTAATACCCCCAAAGCACAGGCAACCAAAGCAAATTTGGACAAATGGGATCACATTAAGTTAAAAAGCTTCTGCGCAGCAAAGGAAACAATCAACAAAGTAAAGAGACAACCCACGGAATGGGAGAAAACTACCCATATGACAAGGCATTAATAACAAGAATATATAAGGAGCTCTAACAACTCAATAGGGAAAAATCTAATAATCTCATAAAAATGAGCAAAAGATTTGAATCGACATTTCTCAAAAGAAGACATACAAATAGGCTAGGTGTAGTGCCTCACGCCTGTAATCTCAGCACTTTGGAAGGCTAAGGTGGGCAGATCACCTGAGGTCAGAAGTTTCAGACCACCCTGGCCAACAAGGTGAAACCCTGTCTCTACTAAAAATACAAAAATTAGAGGGCATGGTGGCACCCACCTGTAATCCTAGCCACTCAGGAAGCTGAGGCATGAGAATTGCTTGAACCTGGGAGGTGGAGGCTGCAGTGAGCCGTCATCGTGCCACCGCACTCCAGGCTGGGTGACAGAGTGAGATTCTGTCTCAAAACAAAACAAAAAAACGAGTGAGAAAACCAGACATTACATGCTGTCAGATGTTAGGCAGTATTAGGTATACAACACCATTATTTAAAAAAGAAGAAGAAGACATACAAATGGCAAAGAGGTATTAGAAAAGGTATTCAACATCATTGATCATCAGAGAAACGTAAATCAAAATTCCGATGAGATACCATCTCAGCACAGTTAAAATGACTTATATTTAAAAGATGGGAAATAATAAATGCTGGCAAGGATGTGGAAAAAAGGGAATCCTGGTACACTGTTGCTGGGAATGTAGATTAGTACAGTTGCTATGGAGAATAGTTTGGAGGTTCCTCAAAAAACTAAAAATTGAGCTACCATATGATTCAACGATCCTACCACTAGGTATGTACTCCAAAGAAAGGAAATCAGTATATCAAAGAGATATCTGCACTCCTATGTTTGTTGCAGCACTATTCACAGTAGCCAAGATTTGGAAGCCACCTAAGTGTCCATCAACAGGTGAATGGATAAAGAAAGTGTTACATGTACACAATAGAGTGCTATGCAGCCATAAAAAATAATGAGATCCTATCATTTGCAACAACATGAATGGAACTGGGAGTCATTACGTTAAGTGAAATAAGCCAGGCACAGAAAGACAAACTGCACGTTCTTATTTGTGGGAGATAAAAGTTAAAACAATTAAACTCACGGAGATAGAATGATGGTTACCAGAGGAAGGGTAGTTGGGGCCAGGGGGGCGGGCGGATGGTTAATGGGACAAAAATAGAATAAATAAGATCTAGTATTTGATAGCACAACAAGGTGACTATAGTTAACAATAACTGACTGTACATTTTAAGGTAATTAAAAGAGTGGAATTGGATCATTTATAACACAAAGAAAGGATAAATGCTTCAGGTGATGGATACTCCATTTACCCTGATTTGATTATTATGCATCGTATGCCTTTATCAAAATATCTCATGTACCCCATAAATATACACTACTATATACCCACAAAAATTAAAAGTAAAAATTTTTATTTAAGAATGCATAACTTTTCTTCAGAATTTTGAGTGTCATGGTTGTCATCCGGCTTCTGCTGTTGCTGTTGAGAAGCTGTATTAGTTTTCTACTGCTGTTAATAAATCACCACAAATTTAGCAGCTTAAAAAAATACCCATGTATTAGTTTACAGTTCCATAGGTCAGAAATCTGAGCAGAGCATGACTGGATTCTCTGTTCAGGGTATCCTAAGACTGAAATTAAGGTGTTAGCTGGATTGAATGCTTGTCTGGAGACTCTGGGGAAAAATGTGCATCCAGGTTCACTCAGGGTGTTGGCAGAATTCTGTGCTTTGTGGTTGTAAGACCATGATAAGCATTTTCTCGAGGGCTATCAGCCAGGGAGCACTCTCAGCTCCTGCAGGCCTCTGCATTCTTTGCACTGTGGCCTGCTCATCTTCAGAGCCAGCTATGGAGAATTTCCTTTGCCAGGAAGAGTCCTCTCAGCCCCTCATAAGGCTAATTAGGTCATGCCTTTCTCAAAGCCAACTGTTCCATAATAACAACCTAATTATGGTCATGAAATCCATGACATTTCTGGTACCAGAGACATGTCCACAGCGGGTGGGGACTCTTGCAGGCCATCTTAGAATTCTGCCTACCACAGAAGTCTAAAATTATTCTAATTTGTGATTTATATTATATGTCCTATTTTTACCTCTGGATGCTTACAAAATTTCCCATTGTCCTCAGGTTTCTGAAATTTCATGACATGCCTTTGTATGAACTTATTTTTATCTATTGTGCTATACACTATATAAACCACTTCAGCATGGAGACTTACATTCTTCAATTTAATTTGATTATTTTCATTAACTATTTTCTCCCTTTCATTTTTCTGTTCTTGTTTCTGGAACTGTAATTATTTGCATGTTGGTCTGTCTGGATTAATCCTCTCATCTCCACTGGCTTTTTTGTCCTTCATTTCTAACTTTACTTATTTTTTCTCAGCATTATCTTCCAGATATTGATTTTTTTCATGTAGGTTCTCAACATTTTAATTTACGAGAGCTGATTTTTTTGGTTTTATTTTGTTTATTTGTATCATAAATGTTCCTATTGTATGGCATCATGGTCTGTTTAATGGATGCAACATTTTCTCTTATTTCTCTGAGGACATTTATTTATTTATTTACTTTCTTTTGAGACAGAGTTTTGCTCTGTCACCCAGACTGGAGTGCAGTGGCGTGATCTCAACTCACTGCAACTTCTGTCTCAGGTTCAAGCAATTCTCCTTCCTCAGCCTCCTGAGTAGCTGGGATTACAGGTGAGTATCACCACACCCGGCTAATTTTTGTATTTTCAGTAGAGAGAGGGTTTCACCATGTTGTCCAGGCTGGTCTCAAATTTCCAACCTCTGGTGATCCACCCACCTTGGCCTCCCAAAGTGTTGGGATTACAGGCATGAGCCACCATACCCATCATCTCTGAGGATATTTAATGAGGGTTTTCTTTAGGGAGTATTCTTCTCTCCACATGGTCTTCATTTCCTCCAAGTTACTTTTATATATTTGTTAGAGGCTTTCCTTAGATAACTGCGATCTTTGCTCATCTGTTTCAAACCACTAAAAGGCTGGTAGGAAGCTCTGTGCCCATGAGTACGGTTTGTCAACTGTGAAATTTACTGTAGAGTAAGCTGCTTTGGCCACTATGCTAAGGAACTCCCAATGCTGTTATCTTCAAGTCTTTCCTCTTGAACAACTCAGATAGTCCTGAAAAGACATCCTAAAGCCTTTCACATCTCCTGCCTAGAGGTTGTTGGCCTATTTCTCAGCTTCTTAGAGCTAAGTAGAAGATAAAAACTTAGGGCGTATATTCCTGGCAGTGTGCCTGGAATTCAAAATCCTCTGTGTGGCATCAATGTTAATACATCCTGTGTTTTCTGCCTCCACACCTGCTAGAGTACTTAGAATGCACTCTCTGCTTCTCTTTTTTGCCTGTTGAATTTCTATCATTCTTCATAGTTAAGTTCTATTGACCTGCCTAGAAGTCATCCTTCCCACCTTTGTAATTGTTTAAAATATGTTTTATATTACCATAACACTTTATTATGCCTGCCTTGAATTGTGTATAATTGTTTACTTATTCTGCAATTCCTGAGCATACTAATGCTTTTCTTCAACAAAGAGACTCTCAAAAACCTGGAAAAGCCATTTTCTCAATATTAACAATGTAGGCAAGTGGCTGGATTATCAGAATAATTTTTTTCTCTTTCTAGCTCCATATTAATTCTGGTGGACATGTTACTTTTTTTCTCATGGTATCAGTTTCATTTTGTAAAAATGGCAAATAAAATGCCCTAAATGTCAGTCATCAAATATTTTTTGAAAAAACATCTTGGAAGATGCAACTTCTAGAAGCTAAATTTTCTCCTGCTTTCTGATTCACTATAGAGATTATGGTAGCTAATTTTAAACCTCCTCCTATTTACTTTTCTCATAATTCTCACTTAATTTCTCTTCATCCTTTAAGCCCCAGCACAAATTATACCCTCTTTACTAAATAATCCATGTTAAGTACAAAAAGTTTTGAAAGTATAAAACAGAACAAGAAGAAGACTGAAATTTGTAATCCTACTATTCAGGGAAATTGATTTGCTAATATTTTGGAATCGCTTCCTTTTTTCTGGGTAAAAGTATATAAATAATTTATTTTAAAATTGTATATGAAATTATATTAATATATTGCATTTTTTGACTTAAAATTATATTATGGATATTTTTCCATATTGGAATGTTTCTCAGGGAATGGCGGAGTTAAAAGCATGGTTTCTAAAGTTAAACTCTTCTCTGGATTAAAATCTCGCTTCTACTTATCAGCTATACGATTATGGGTGAATTACTTAGACTCTCCAAGCAATAGATTCCTTTTCTATACAATGGAGATGATAATGAAATACATACTTCAGGATTTTTGTGTTTATTAAATGAGTAATTATATGAGTTACTGGATATAAAACACAACAATACCTTGCACATAGTAAGCACTTAATGGACATTAGCCATTAATATTTTAAAATATTTTAAGTTATAACATAGCACACCATTATTTGGCTATACTATAATTTATGTAATTGATTCCTTATTATTGGACACTTAGATTGTTTCCAATTTTTTTGTTGTTGTTGTTTTGAGATGGAGTGTCGCCCAGGCTGGAGTGCAATGGCTTAACCTCTGCTCATTGCAGCCTCTGCCTCCCAGGTTTCAAGGGATTCTCCTGCCTCATCCTCCCAAGTAGCTGGGATTACAGGCTCCCACCACGATGCGTGGCTAATTTTTGTATTTTTGTAGAGACAGGGTTTCGCCATGTTGTCCGGGCTGGTTTTGAACTCCTGACCTCAGGTGATCCGCCCACCTCGGCCTCCCAAAGTGCTGGGATTACAGGCGTGAGCCAAAGCGTCTGGCCGGTTGTTTCCCTCTTTTTTTTTTTTTTTTTTTTTTTGAGACTGAGTTTCATTCGCTCTTGCTGCCCAGGCTGGAGTGCAATGGTGCGATCTCGGCTCACTGCAACCTCTGTCTCCAAGGTTCAAGCGATTCTCCTGCCTCAGCCTGCCAGGTAGCTGGGAATATAGGCACCCACCACCACGCCTGGCTAGTTTTTGTTTTGTTTTGTTTTGTTTGTATGTTTGTTTTTGAGACGGAGTCTCGCTCTCTTGCCCAGGCTAGAGTGCAGTGGCACAATCTCGACTCACTGCAAGCCCGCCTCCTGGGTTCACACCATTCTCCTGCCTCAGCCTCCCTAGTAGCTGGGACTACAGGCGCCCGCCACCAATCCCTATTTTTTTTTGTATTTTTAGTAGAGACGGAGTTTCACCGTGTTAGCCAGGATGGTCTTCATCTCCTGACGTCGTGATCCACCCGCCTCGGCCTCCCAAAGTGCTGGGATTATGGGCGTAAGCCACCGCGCCCAGCCTAGTTTTTGTATTTTTAGTAGAGATGGGGTTTCACCATGTTGGCCAGGCTGGTCGTGAACTCCTGACCTCAGGTGATCCACCCACCTCAGCCTCCTAAAGTGCTGGGATTATAGGCGTAAGCCACCGTGCGCCGTCTCCAATTTTTAAAAATAATAAGTAACATTGTAATGTGTCAACATGTTTGTGCCTACATCTGTGTATATTTATCTGATTGTTTACCTTGTCAAATTCCTAGATATTGTGGGCAATCTTGTAATTAATTTATTATTTCTTCTTCCTCTCCCTGTAAGTTCCACAGGGCAGAGAATTTACCTTTCTTGTTTAGTACTGTAGTTCCACTACGTAGACATCCACGTGATATACCCTAAGGACCTGAGAAATCCTTGTTTGTTGAAAGAAGTACTATATCAATTTAAGTAATCTTAATAGATATTGCCAAATTAATCTTCAAAATTAACACTTTCACCTGAAAGTATGAGTCCCTAATTCGTGACTACTTTTCCTATCTAATAATGTCATTTACATTCTTTGCCTGAAGAATCTTTGATATCAGTATCCATGAGGTGTTATTGTAATTCTGGTATGCTGTTTATCATACTCCACTAAATGTATGTTTGTTAAAGATGGTGCCTAGCCTTATATTTTTCCTCAATATTTTGTGTATAGAATGATATTCTGTTACAGTTAGTCCTGTCTGTTCATCATGCTTATTCTTATTTTTATGACTACTGGGCTTGGATAAGGTACATTGGTTCTGAATAACAGCAACTAGCACAAAGTGATTTAAGCAAAAAGGGAAATTATTTTAAGGATATGGTGTTTTCTCACAGAACTCAAGGATAAGAATGTAGTAAGAGACTCTGGAAGCATCTAGTAGGTTCTAGAACCAAGAAATCAGGATTTTTTTTCCCTCTCTCTCTTACTTTTTATCTCTGCAGATTGGCTTTCCCCACTTCTCTGCCCATCTGTGGCTCCTGATTTTATGTGGTGCAGTTCCAGCCATGCTGAGGGAATTACCTCCCTATTTTGAACCTCAGTTCAGAATTTCTGAGATAGAATTTGATTGACTTGACTTGGTTTGGGTCAAGCATCCAGTGCAATGACTTCTTTTGTGGCAAGATTGATTAGACTGCTCTGGATGTCTACCAGGTGCCCATTCCTGTGGAGGGAGGACCAGTTCTGAGAGAAAAAGGAGAAATTACTCTGAGATGAGCAGAAACCCTAGAAGTATCTACCACAATGATCTTGCTCAAATCCTTTCCCTGCCTGAACTTGTTGGTTTATCTAAACTTTATCCCTCCTTAAAAAGCCCAGGAAGAATCTCCAATTTGGGGACCATAAAAATTCCTTGACGGTCCAAATTATGTTTTAATCTCTATCCTTTCTGAGTGCCTTATTTTCTGCCCTGTACAATTTAGTTTTAGGTTAAACAATAGGTCATTTTCCAATTGGTTTATTCAGGAAGCTTTTGATTTCCAAACTGATAAGCATTTTAAGGAAGAAGGATATCTCTTAAATTTCATTTCTTTTTTTTTTTCTCTCTGTCACCCAGGCTGCAGTGCAGTGGCATAATCTCCTCTCACTGCAACCTCCGTCTCCGAGGTTCAAGCGATTCTCTTTCCTCAGCCTCCCGAGTAGCTGGGATTACAGGTTCCTGACACCACAACTGGCTAATTTTTGCATTTTTTGTGGAGACAGGTTTTTGGCATACTGGCAAGGGTGGTCTCGAATTCCTGACCTCAGGTGATCCACCCACCTTGGCCTCCCAAAGTGCTGGGATTATAGGCATGAGCCACCATGCCTGGCCTCAAATTTCATTTCTATACACTCCAAAGATATTCATTTAATATAATGAAGTGATTAAAGTGCTTGATAACAGCTTTGAGTTCATTAAAAGTTAATAGAATTCGGCCGTCCATGGTGGCTCAGGCCTGTAATCCTAGAGCTTTGGGAGGCAGAGGTGGGCGGATCACGAAGTCAGGAGATCAAGAGCATCCTGGCTAACAAGGTGAAACCACGTATCTACTAAAAATAGAAAAATTAGCCAGGCGTGGTGGCGGGCCCCAGTAGTCCCAGCTACTGGGGAGGCTGAGGCAGGAGAATGGCGTGAACCTGGGAGGCGGAGCTTGCAGTGAGCCGAGATCGCATCACTGCACTCCAGCCTGGGCAACAGAGCAAGGCTCCATCTCAAAAACAACAAAAAAAAAAAAAAAAAAGAAAAGAAAAAAAGAAAAAGTTAACAGAACTCATTCTGTCAAATGAAATTATTGTATTTTGAGTTATTTCCCAATATATATTTTGCATAGAAACACTTTACTAATAACCAGTAGAACTATCAGTATCTCTTAAAATACCTTTCAAATTTATGAACAACTTTACATCTCTATCAACGCATTTATTGAGTTCATTGTCATCTATCTCAGGGAAAATTGCATTAGACTTTTATTTTATCTCCCTGTTGCTATTTGTTTCTTTTCAACCCATTCTTCTCAAAGTAGCAAGAACCTTCTTAAAATACAAATTCAATGATGTTATTTCTCTGTTTAAAATCCTTCAGTGACTTTATATCTTCCTTAGAACGAAATCCAGACTCCTACCACAGCCCACAAAACCTGGTATCTGACCCCAACTTAACTCTTCAGCCTCGTTTTTTAAAAGCACTCTTCCCCTTGTTTGCTATGCTCTGAGTGTCTGGTTTTTGTTCAGTTCAGTTCTGTTTTGTTTTCAGCTCGTCAGGCACATCAGGCTCTTTCTCTTCTCAGGGCTTTTGCGCATGCTATTTATTGCCTCTGTTGGGAGAGCTGCAACCCCTGAAAGGCTGTCTCTCCTCAGGTTTCAGCTGAAGTGTCAGCATCTTTGCTTGACCTGACTTCTTGAACAGCCTGTCTTCGATCGTTTTCCTCTGTTCTTTATTATTTCACCCTCATGATTACTTTCTCTACAAAATATTCACAACTCACAACTATTTTCCTTCTCTCCTCACTTTTTTGTCTGCCCCTCCCCCTCCCATAAGCTCCACAAATAGGCAGGGACTGAGCTGGTTTTGTATTTTTGTTTTTTCCCTAATGTATCTCTAGCATCTCCCACAGGGCCTCGCATGTAGTAACTATTCAAAACATATTTGATTATGTAAACAAAAGAGTAATAAGATAGAATGCTAATTTTATTTTTCCTTTCTTTGAGACAGTCTCGCTCTGTCACCCAGGCTGGAGTGCAGCGGCATGATCTCAGCTCACTGTAACCTCCGCCTCCCAGGTTCAAGCAATCCTCCTGCCTCAGCCTCCCTAGTAGTTGGGACTACAGGTGTGTGCCACCACGCCTGGCTAATTTTTGTATTTTTAGTAGGGACGGGGTTTCACGGTGTTGGCCAGCCTGGTCTCAAACTCCTGAGCTCAAGTGATCCACCTGCCTTGACTTCCCAAAGTGTTGGGATTACAGGCATGAGTCACCTCGCTGGCAGAATGCTAATTTTCTAGTAGCTCTAAGTGGTTCCAGTGGTTTCTGGTGGTTCTGTGATTGTCAGAAGGCATAATCTCCCTCCTCCCTCTTTCACTCTCCAGTGGGTCCCCGTATCTTTTGTTCCCTTCTTTGTGTCCATATGTACTAAATGTTTAGCTCCCACTTACACATTTGATCCTTTTGTTCTTTAGTTTCCCACACATAAGTAACATATAATCATACCCTATTAATTGGTTTATGGAAACATTACTCATAAAGGCAATTTGGAAGTGATGATGAGTGGCCGTACTTCTAGTCAGGCATGCAAACAGTGTGTGGTTTGAGTACATTTAAGAAAATGAAAAGCATACAGCCGGGTGCACCTTCTCCCTGAAAACTGAGAAATCTCTCTATGCAAACCAGTGGCAGTTTGTCTGAGGACAGTGCATGATCACATGATGAAAAGATCTTTTAGCAAATCTTTATGAATTAATTTGCTTTCTTCTTTGATGTGGAAAAGGGACTAGTAGTCGGGGCGGGGTGGTTGAAGCCTGTAATCCCAGCACTTTGGAAGGCCTAGGCAGGCAGATCACTTGTGCTCAACACGGTGAAAGCCCGTCTCTACTGAAAATACAAAAATTAGCTGGGCATGGTGGCAGCAGCTGTAGTCCCAGCTACTTGGAGGGCTGAGGCAGGAGGATTGCTTGAACCTGGGGGATCAAAACTGTAGTGAGGTGAGATTGCTCCACTGCACTACAGCCTAGGTGACAAAGTGAGACCTTGTATCAAAAAAGGAAAAAATGAACGTGTAAAATCTTAAGGGGCTGGAGAAAATAATCTTAAAATCGTGACTATAGGTTGCTGGTTTTTATCTCTGTTTGGACTAATAAGATATATACTACTACCGGAAGATTCCAAAGCCAATTGTTACAGGCCTAGAATCAAAAGGATATTATGTAGGATTGCATTTTGTTTCTAGAATTCTTTTTCTAACAGCTTGACATTTTATATGTTAATAATACTTTATGCATTTACAACATTTTGCAACACATTTTCACATTCATAAGCAAGGGAGACATTATCACTATTTTAGAGGGATGGAAACAACACCTCTCAAATGTTAAGTATTTTGCTCCAGGTCACAGAATTAGTGAAAGGCAATGTGAGTGGAGAAAGGTGCTCTCAAACTCTAGATTTTTTGCTTCTGGCCCAGGGTTTATTCCACTACCCTGAGCCATCTCTCTCATAAGTGTGAAGGGATAAACTGATATTTCCTGGTAGCACTAATAGAGGCTTGCAGATAAATAATAGAAATCATTTTATAAACAGAAACACTAAAAAAATCTATAATTGTGTAAGCATCTCGAATATTGGCCTGAGTGATCTTACCCATATTCACATTTCAAGCCTCCTTTCTTTGGTTCATGGTTTATTCCAGTTTTGAAACATTTGATATGCTTTTAAAAATCATGACTCTGTTTATAGATACAGTTCAGAAAGATACTTTTATTAACTAATTTGGCCACAGGAAGTTCAAAACTATCTTGGTTACCTAGTGCCCTCTGCTGAAACAGTCATAGTATAACAAATTAATGATAGAGGAATGAATTTCTTCTAAGAAACTGAATATTGATATTATGTCTCAAGATAGTAAAAACCCCCTAATTTTATAGTAATTCTTCAAGAAACTCCTCATATCTAAGTGTATTAGATTATATAAATGAATAATTTATATTACTAGTCCCTAACTCGGTGGCCAAGTCATAAGACATTTAATAAATGTTTGGTGAATTCATGTACATATACTTCAGTTTATTCTAGTGGTGCTCATGTGACAATCTTCTGTGGCATGCCTTTGTGAAGTAGGATCATTCCTTTACAGCTTCAATTAGTCTTGAGTAATTTTCTCTTGTATTCCTATAGCCCCGTGTTGAGACTTGACAGTCATAGTGATTCCTGGTATCTCCCCACTCCCACCCCCCAGATTGTTATTTTGGTTTTGCTCAGAATACACTGGAAGTTTCCAAGAGCTCAGACTTTTGAGTAAGACAGATCTGAGTTTAAATCCAGGCTCTGCCACTTTCTTTGACAAATTACTCATCCTTTAAAAGCGTTTCTAACTGTAGAATGGGGAAAATAGTCTAGCCTAACTCATAGGATCATTGTGAGGATTTAAATGATGGAATGCAAAGAAAGGGCCCAGCACAACACATGCCACTTAGCAACTGGTCAGTAATTGCTAGCTTTTATCTATAATTCTGTTTCATATCTCACATTCTAACAAGTTTCAGCCAAAAAGACTTGCCCTAGACTCCTTTTCCTTTCAGGCCTCTTTACACTTATCAACCATTTTTTATTAGTTCTTCCTCCTTCGTTGTGAAGATGATAAAATGGTCTTCATTTAATACAACGTGAGGAACCTGGAACACAGAGAAAAAACTTGGGAATCGCTGAAATGGAACAAGACAGGAACAAACAAGTGTTTATTGTTTATTTCAGTATACTAGTTTAAAGGAGTCGGTCACAGTTAATTTAATTTAAATTTAAATTTAAATTAAATTTTAACAAAGGAAACATCTTGGGTTTGTTGTGTTTTCTAAATTTACTTTAAATTTTTATCACACCTTAATGCATGTACATAGTTTTAAAAGCCAAAAAGGATGATAAGACTTGCAGTAAAAAATGCAGTTCCTGGTCCCATCCCTCCCCGAAAATGGCCCCCTCCCTCCATTCCCCAGCAATAACTGTTTCAAGCCTTTTAGCTGGTATATTAGAGTTATCCTGAGAAACAGAATATATATATATATAATATATATTTATCTTATATAATATATATAAGATAGGATATGCACGTATTATCTATCATAGATAGATAATCGATATTATCTATATACTCTTGGCCATAATGGTCTTTTGAAAAATAGTTACATCGACCGGGTGCAGTGGCACACGCCTGTAATCCCAGCACCTTGGGAGGCTGAGGCGGGTGGATCACTTGAGCTCAGGAGTTTGAGACCAGCCTGGCCAACGTGGTGAAACTTTGTCTATACTAAAAATACAGAAATTAGTTGGGCGTGGCTGTGCGTGCCTGTAGTCCCAGCTACTTGGGAGGCAGGGGCAGGAGAATCGCGGGAACCCGGGAGGTTGAGGCTACAGTGAGCCAAAATCGTGCCACTGCATTCCAGCCTGAGCGAAAGAGGGAGGCCCTATCTCAAAAAAAAAAAAAAAAAAAAAAAAAAATCGGCTGGGTGCGGTGGCTCACACTTGTAATCCCAGCACGCTGGGAGGTTGAGACGGGTGGATCTCCTGAGGTCAGGAGTTTGAGACCAAACTGGCCATGATGGCAAAGCCCCATCTCTACTAAAAATACAAAACTTAACCGGGCGTGGTGGTGCATGCCTGTAGTCCCAGCTACTTGGGAGGCTGAGGTAGGAGAATTGCTGGAATCTGGGAGGTGGAGGTTGCAGCTAGCAGAGATTGTGCCACTGCACTCCAGCCTAGACAACACAGCAAGACTCCGTCTCCAAATAAATAAATAAATAAATATTAACATAAAAAACATAAAAATAAAAATAGCTTTATCATCTAGTATAGGGATGCTAGCTCTTTTATCTATTTGAAGATGTTAAAGTATGGGGTTTTTTTTTAACTGTAATTTTTTTTTTCTGCTGTAAGGATATCAGACACAGTTCAGATTGCTAGTTAATTTCCTCAGAGAGAAGTTCTCTAATTAAAAAAAGTAAGCCAAACCACACAGTGCACTTAGTGACATAGTAGATTTCCATTGTTGCACAAAATTCCATATCTTGTTGTAGACCAATAATGAATACCAGTTTGTGAACCAAACATTGGGTAGCAATGTGTTAATCGCTCTCTAAGGAATGAAACCCTGGATGCCAACATCCTGGGGCTCAATTGGGGGTTAAATATATTACTTGGAATAAGTAGATTTTCACCTGCCGCACATTTACTAATTTCAGTAAATTACTCATACCTTCAGCTATTCCTGGTGTCTCTGAGTCTACCTTTTCTCTGCTTCAAACTTTCCAGATAATAAACCTCCAATCTAATGGTGTGATTCTCAAATTCTAACATGTACCAGAGTCCCATGGAGGGCTTGGTAAAACACAGGTTGCTGGGTCCCATTGAGGCAGGAGAATAGGGTCTGGAGGCAGGGAACCTAGGGCTGTTTCACTCTGACTTCCTAGAACTAAATTGAAAGGAAAACCCTAACATTCCATGCCTCAGTAACAAAAGAAGCAGAGGCTACTCCCTTGGACCTTTTCTGCGTGGCAGATGGGAAATTTGCTGTCCACAACAAATCATGCTGAGTGCGGGTGGAGTCTTTGTTTGCAACTTCGTGACTTCACTCCAACCTCTGAATGGTTGCTTTCTGTAACCAATCAGACTGAGTGGGGGATACCACTTCATTTACATGAGGTGAGCATGAAGTACCCAAGGGGAATCTTCTAGGGGGTATTTGGACCCAAGAAGATTCTGTATCTGGGCTCTTGAGCCACTGCTTGGGTCTGCTCCCACACTGTGGAGTGTACTTTCTTTTTCAATAAATCCCCACTTTCGTTCTTTTGTTGCTTCATTCTTTCTTTGCTTTGCTGGGTGTTTCTTCCAAATCTTTGTTCAAAACGCCAAGAACCTGGACAACTTGCAGTTTTGACTCTCTACCGGTGGCACCAACTCTAGAGTTTCTCATTCAGGAGGTCAGGGGTGAAGCCTGGTAATTTGTATTTGTAATTTTCTATTGCTGCCGGTCAACGACCTCACTTTGAGACTACTGGTTGACAGCCTATGTGGGTTGAAAGAAGGAATCTACAAATGACCTTCCCTCCTTATAATTCAACCAGTTCTTCTATTTTCAATACCATACTTACCCCTCCTCTGGAGATACCTGTGCCTTCAATTTAAGAACCATTCCAGGATGCTGCAGTAAAATTAAGCTTACTTCTCTCTGGATTCACACCCCCAGCTCCAACGTACACACACACACAACTTTAGGCTTATATTTTGGCTTTTCAGTTCTCTGAAGTCAGTTCTCTCTAGTCCATCCACTTTTCAGCTTCCAAAATTTTCCTGACACATCTTAACCACTATAGTCTCCTCTCCTGGGCTTTTAGTACTTTTGAGCTTATGCCTTTTTTTAAGAAAAAATTCTGACATTTTGGTGTAAGCAACGAAATGAACACTTGCTTCAAACTGTCATGTTTTATAGAAAGTCAATGCAGGAAGCTATAAAGGAGAAACTAATAGTTACCTTCAAATTTCACCATTCAGAAATAATCATCATTGACATTAGGTAAACATCTTTCCTTGAATATATACATATAAAAAATAGAAGGCCGAGCGCAGTGGCTCACACTGGCAATCCCAGCACTTTGGGAGGCCAAGGCAGGCTGATCAAGAGGTTAAGAGATCAAGACCATCCTGGCCAACAGGGTGAAATACTGTCTCTACTAAAAATACAAAAATTAGCTGAGCGTGGTAGCACACCTGTAGTCTCAGCTACTCAGAAGGCTGAGGCAGAAGAATCACTTGAACCCGTGAGGTGGAGGTTGCAGTGAGCCAAGATTGCGCCACTACATTATTCCAGCCTGGTGACAGAGTGAGACTACATTTCAAAAAAAAAAAAAAGAAAGGAAGAAAGAAAGACTATTTATTTTTATACGTGATTATATTATATGTGTTTGTTAAAATTTATTTAAAAGGAAAATTTTAAAACTGAAAAAATTATTGAATTAAAAATAAATATTTTTTATCCAAAGTGATATTAGTCCTCACTGGGGGCATCACATTATCTGACTTTATTTATTTATATATTTTTTGAGATGGAGTCTTATTCTGTCTCCCAGGCTGGAGTGCAGTGGCGCGATCTTGGCTCACTGCAAGCTCCGCCTCCCGAGGTCACGCCATTCTCCTGCCTCAGCCTCCCGAGTAGCTGGGACTACAGGCACCCGCCACCAGGCCTGGCTAATTTTTTGTATTTTTAGTAGAGACAGGGTTTCACCATGTTAGCCAGGATGGTCTCGGTCTCCTGACCTCGTGATCTGCCCGCATCGGCCTCCCAAAGTGCTGGAATTACATGCGTGAGCCACCACGCCCGACATTATCTGACTTTAAAATCTACTACAAAGCTATAGTAAGCAAAACAGCATGGTAGTGGCATAAAAACAGACACATAGTGTCATGCGTGTCCATGTGAAGAGACCACCAAATAGGCTTTGTGTGAGCAACAAAGCTTTTTAATCACCTGGGTGCAGGCAGGCTGGGTCCGAAAAGAGAGTCAGTGAAGGGAGATAAGGGTGGGGCCATTTTATAGGATTTGGGTAGATAAAGGAAAATTACAGTCAAAGGGGGGTTGTTCTCTGGCAGGCAGGAGTGGGGGTTACAAGGTGCTCATTGGGGGAGCTTTTTGAGCCAGGATGAGCCAGGAAAAGGACTTTCACAAGGTAATGTCATCACTTAAGACAAGGACGGGCCATTTTCACTTCTTTTGTGGTGGAATGTCATCGGTTAAGGCGGAGCAGGGCCTTTTCACTTCTTTTGTGATTCTTCAGTTACTTCAGACCAGCTGGGCTAATATGGGCAAGTCACAGGGGATGCGATGGCTTGGCCTGGGCTCAGAGGCCTGACACATAGACCAATGGAACAGAACAGAGAACTCAGAAATAAATCCATACATTTACAGCCAATTCATTTTCAACAAAGGCACCAAAAACATACACTGGGGAAAAGACAGCCTCTTCAATAAATAGTACAGGGAAAACTAGATAACCATATGCAGAATAGTGAAACTAGACCCCTATCTCTTTTGACCATATACAAAAATCTAATCAAAATGAATCAAAGACTTCAATGTAAGACCTGAAACTATGAAACTACTAGAAGAGAACATTGGGGAAATACTCCAGGTCATTTGTCTGGGCAAAGATTTTTTGAGTAAGAGTTAAAAAACACAAGCAACCGAGCAAAAATACACAAACAGGATTACATCAAGCTAAAAAACAAAGAAAAAACCCTTCTAAACAGCAAAGGAAATAACAGAGTGAAGAGACAACCTACAGAATGGGAGAAAATTTGCAAACTATCTATCCGATGACAGATTAATCACCAGAATATATAAGGAACTCAAACAACTTGATAGCAAAAACAACAACAACAACAACGACGAAACCAAATATCTGATTTAAAAATGGGCAAATAAGCTGAATGGACATTTCACAAAAGAAGACATACAAATGGCCAACAGGTAAATGGAAAAGCGCTCAACATCACTAGTCATCAGAGAAATGCAAATCAAAACCACAATGAGATATCATCTCACTCCAGTTAAAATAGGTATTGTCAGAAAGACCATTTGCTAGCAAGAATGTGGAGAAAGGGGAATGCTCACATACTGTTGGTGGAAATGTAAATTAATACCGCTACTATTACAGTAGCTGTACACTATTACACTACATAAAGGAAAACAGTATGGAGATTCCTCAAAAACTAAAAATAGATCTTCCATATGATCTAGCAATTCCACTGCTGGGTATACATCCAAAAGAAAAGAAATCAATGTATCAAAGAGATATCTGCACTCTCATGTCTACTGCAGCAGTATTCACAATAGCCAAGATTGTAAACAACCTAAGTGTCCACCAACAGATGTAAGGGTACTTCTCTGTAGAGTTAAAAGAAAAAAAAAAACAAAAACAAACAAAAAACAAAAACAAACCCAAAAAATTCACAGACCCTTAGAAAGAAGCAACTTGCTGCTGTAAACTCCATCAGACAGTAAAAAAACTGTGAGTGGCCAATGTGTGAGAGGGGAAAGTCTGCCTCTGAACACACATCCTCACTGGGGAACCTGAAAATCCAGATTACAGGAGAAAGATTTAACCTAACCTATAGCTGAAACAACTTTAGAGAGCTGAGCGAAATATAAAGGTAGAAGCAGCAATGGGGAAAGCCCTATAGGCACTCCTGGTCCCCAGGGAAGGCCAGGAAGGTCGTTTCTGACTTTTTCTCACAGGGATCTTTGTTGGGGGGCTGCCAGTGGAACTGGGGAAGGACCACAGGGGGAAAGAAACTTCAAGTTGAACTTTGTAATAATTTTGACCAAGCGTGAATTTTCCTGGGCAAAATGGAGAGGGGGGTGAACAGGAAGTGCAGATAAGAGCATGGAAACCACAGCAGGCAGGGAGAGGCGGGGCCTGAAAGCCCTGCTTGCTTTCTCAGCAGGGAAGCTTGTAGCCTGGGGCAAGATCTCAGTCTTACTCACCTGGATATAAACTCCATGCTGTGGGTGGGGCATGGTGGTGAGACTGGCTTTGCTGACTGCATGGGAGCTGGATGAGATGTGTCACTGCCATCAGGTGTTCCTGAGGAAGAAGAGAAATCTGAAAGTCTGGAAAACTTATTTGAGGGAATAATCGAGGAAAACTTCTCTGGCCTTCCTGGAGATCTAGACATCCAAATACAAGAAGCTCAAAGAACACCCAGGAAATTTATCACAAAAAGATCATCACCTAGACACATGGTCATCAGGTTATCTAAAGTCAAGGCAAAAGAAAACATCTTTTTTTTCTTTTTTTTTTTGAGACGGAGTCTGGCTCTGTCACCCAGGCTGGAGTGCAGTGGCCAGATCTCGACTCACCGCAAGCTCCGCCTCCCGAGTAGCTGGGACTACAGGCGCCCGCCACCTCGCCTGGCTAGTTTTTTGCATTTTTTAGTAGAGACGGGGTTTCACCATGCTAGCCAGGATGGTCTCGATCTCCTGACCTCGTGATCCACCCGTCTCGGCCTCCCAAAGTGCTGGGATTACAGGCTTGAGCCACCGCGCCCGGCAAAAGAAAACATCTTAAGGACAGTGAGGCAAAAGCATCTGGTAACCTATAAAGGAAAGCCTATCAGAATAACAGTAGATTTCTCAGTAGAAACCCTATAAGCTAGAAGGGATTGGGATCCTATCTTTAGCCTCCTTAGACAAAACAATTATCAGCCAAGAATCTTGTATCCAGCAAACCTAAACTTCATAAGTGGAGGAAAGATAAAGTCTTTTTCAGACAAAGAAATGCTGAGAGAATTCGCCACTACTAAGCCAGCACTACAAGAAATGCTAAAAGGAATTCTAACTCTTGAAACAAAACCTCAAAATACACCAAAGTAGAACCATTTTAAAGAATACATCCCACAGGGCATCTAAGACAATAACAACAACAATAGCAACAACAAAAATAAGGTATTCAGGCAACAACTAGCAGGATGAACAGAATAGTATCTCATATCTCAATATTAACGTTGAATGTAAATGGCCTAAATGATCCACTTAAAAGACACAGAATGTCAGAATGGATAAGAATTCACCCAATCAAGTGTCTGCTGTCTTCAAGAAACTCAGCTAACACATAAGGACCCACATAAACATAAGGTAAAGGGGTGGAAAAAGATATTTCATGCAAATGAACATCAAAAGCATGTAGGAATATTTATTTTTATATCAGACAAAAAAAAAAAAAAGACCTTAAAGTAACAACAGGTAAAAAAGACAAAGAGGGACATTAAGTAATGACAAAAGGAGTAGTCCAACAGGAAAATATCACAATCCTAAACGTATATGCATCTAATTCTAGAGCTCCCAAATTCACAAAACCATTACTACTAGACCTAAGAAAAGAGATAGACAGCAACACAATAATAGTGGGGGACCTCAATACTCCACTGACAGCACCAGACAGGTCATCAAGACAGAAAACCAAAAAAGGAACAACGGACTTAAACTATACCCTTGAACAAATGGACTTAACAGATACTTACAGAACATTCTACCCAACTGCAGAACATACATTATATTCATCTATAAATTCAATGCAATTCCCATCAAAATACCACTATCATTCTTCACAGAACTAGAAAAAGCAATCCTAAAATTCATATGGAACAAAAAAAAAAGAGCCCACATAGCCAAAACAATACTAAGAAAAACAAAAAACAACAACCAAAAAAACACAAATCTGGCTGGGCACGGTGGCTCACACCTGTAATCCCAGCACTTCAGGAGGCCGAGGTGGGTGGATCGCCTGAGGGCAGGAGTTCGAGACCATTCTGGCCAACATGGTGAAACTTCATCTCTATTAAAATACAAAAAATTAGCCAGGTGTGGTAGTGCATGGCTGTGATCCCAGCTACTCGGGAGGCTGAGGCAGGAGAATTGCTGGAACCCAGGAGGTAGAGGTTGCAGTAATTGCACCACTGCACCTCCAGCCTGGGCAACAAGAGCAAAACTCCATCTCAAAAAAAAAAAAAAAAAAAAAAAAGAACAAATCTGGAGGCATCACATTACCTGACTTTAAACTATACTGCAAGGCCATAGTCACCAAAACGTCATAGTACTGACACAAAAATAGGCACACAGACCAATGGAACAAAATAGAGAATCCAGAAATAAAGCCAAATACTTATAGCCAACTGATCTTCAACAAAGCAAACAAAAACATACAGTGGGGAAAGGACACCCTATTCAACAAATGATGCCGGGATAATTGGCAAGCCACATACGGAAGAATGAAACTGGAGCAAAACTCTGTCTCAAAAAATAAATAAATAAAAATAAATAAAAAATCTGCCAGGTGTGATGGCCCATGCCTATAATCCCAGCATTTGGGAGGTCAAGGAAGGAAGATCACTTGAGCCCAGGAGTTTGAGACCATCCTAGGCTGTAACATGGCAAAACTCCATCTCTACAAAAACTTCCAAAATTAGCAGGGCGTGGTGGCATGTGTCTGTAGTCCCACCTACTGGAGTGCAGTGGTATGATGTCGGCTCATCGCAACCTCTGCCTCCTGGGCTCAAGCAATTCTGTCTCAGCCTCCCGAGTAGCTGGGACTACAGGCACATGCCACCACACCTGGCTAATTTTTGTATTTTTAGTAGAGACGGGATTTCACCATGTTGGTCAGGCTGATCTCGAACTCTTGACCTCAGGTGATCCATCTACCTCAGCCTCCCAAAATGCTGGGATTACAGGCATGAACCACCGCACCCAACCAGCCTTTCATGTCTTTTAATGCTATTGTGAATGTTGGGCCTTAAAATTTTCAATTCTGATTTTTTGTTCCTAGTATTTAGAAATACAATTAATTTTTGAAATTGATCTTGTACCATTCAACTGTGCTGAACTCATTTATTAGTTCCAGCAGCTTTTTTGTACATTCTGTAGAATTTTCTACTTCAAAGTATGTCATCTGCAAGTAAAGGCAGTTTAATGTCTCCCTTTCCAATCTGGATATATTCTATTTATTTTTCTTGCCTTAATATACTGGCTTTCTTTAGTACAATGTTGAGTACAAGTGGTGAGAACTTACATGCCTGCCTTACTCCTAATGTTAGGGAGAAACATTCAGTCTTTCATCATTAAGAATCATATTAGCTTTAGATTTTGAGGGGTAACTTTATAAAGTTGAGGAAATTTTATTCGTTTTATTCCTTCTACTCTTAGTTAGGTAACATTTTATTTATTTATTTGTGTTTGTTTGTTTACTTATTTGAGGCAGTCTTGCTCTGTTACCCAGGCTGGAGTACAGTGATGCAATCATGGCTCACTTCAGCCTCATCTTCCCGGGCTCACATAATCCTCTCACCTCAGCCTTCTGAGTAGCTGGGACTACAGACACATGCCACCATGCCCTGCTAATTTGGGAATTTTTTTGTAGAGATGGGGTTTTGCCATGTTGTCTAGGATGGTCTTAAACTCCTGGCTCAAGTGATCATCCCGCCTTGACCTCCCAAATGCTGGGATTATAGGCATGAGCCACCACACCTGGTAGATTTTTTATTTATTTTTATTTATTTATTTATTTATTTTTTGAGATGGAGTTTTGTTCTTGTTGCCCAGGCTGGAGTGCAATGGCATGATCTTGTCTCCCTGCAACCTCCCTGTCCCAGGTTCAGGTGATTCTCCCACCTCAGCTTCTCAAGTAGCTGGGATTACAGGCATACACCATCACTTGTGGCTAATTTTGAATTTTCAGTAGAGATGGGGCTTCACCATGTTGACCAGACTGGTTTCAAACTCCTGACCTCAGGTGATCCACCCGCCTGTGCCTCCCAAAGTGCTGGGATTACACATGTAAGCCACCACATCTGGCCCTGGCAGATTTTTTAAAAAATCGGGAACAGATACTGGATTTTTGTGAAATCTTTTTCTGAATCTACTGAGATGAACATATAGTAGGTTTGTTTTTTGTTTGGTTTGGTTTTGGTTTTTTTATATGGTAAATTCCATTGATTTTCAAATGTTAAACTAAACTTGCATTTCTGAGGGGAAATTCCAATTGGGCATAAGGTATTACCATTTTTGGACATTGTTTGATTCAACTCGGTAAAATTTTGTTAAGGCTCTTTTTGCATTTATGTTCATGAGGTATATTGGTCCTTAGCTTTTGTTTGTTTGAGTCTTGTAATTGTTATATTTTGGTGTCAGAGTAATGCTAGCCTCTAGTCTCATAGGATGAGTTAGTATTTTATTCTTCTCAAATTTTTGGAAGAATGTGCATAGCATTGGTGTTATTTATTTCCTAAATGTTTGGTAGAATTTGCCAAATAATTTAATTTTTAAAATTTGTTTAATGTTTATGTTTTAACTTTTATTTTAAGTTGAGGGTTATATGTGCAGGTTTATTATATAGGTAAACTTATGTCATGTGGGTTTGTTGTACAGATTACTATCCAGGTATTAGGCCTAGTACCCATTAGTTATTATTCCTGATCCTCTCCCTCCTTCCAACCTTCACCCTCTGATAGACCCCAGTGTGTGGTTCCCCTGTATGTATCCATGTGTTATCATTTAGCTCCCACTTATAAGTGAGAATGTGCAGTATTTGGTTTTCTGTTCCTTTGCTAGTTTGCTAAGGATAATGACCTCCAGCTCCATTCATGTTCCTCCATAGCATAGGACATGATCTCATTCTTTTTCATGGCTGCATAGTATTCCATGGTGTATATGTACCACATTTTCTTTATCCAGTCTCTCATTGATGGGCATTTAGGTTGATTCTATGTCTTTGCTATTGTGAATAGTGCTGCAATAAACATATGCATGCGTGTATCTTTATAACAGAACAACTTATATTCCTCTGGGCATATACCCAGTAATGGAATTGCTAAATCAAATGGTATTTCCGTTTTTAGGTCTCACCAAATAATTTATATGAGCCCGGAGTAGTTTTATTTTAATAGGAAGATTTTAACTATAGGTGCAAGTTCTTTAATAGAAAAGGTGCTATTTGGGATTCTGTTTCTTTCATGTGTGCTTAGGTAGCTTGTATCTCTCAATGAATTTGTCCATTTCATCTAAATTGTTGAATTTATTGGCATGACATTGTTCCTAATTTCCTTTGTTTTGCTTTTAATACCTGTGGATTCTGCATTGATATCACGTCTTACTCCTGACATGGGCAATTTGTATCCTCTCTATTTTTCTTTTAATTCCTTCCTTCCTTCCTTTTTTCCTTTCCTTTTTCCTTCTCTTCCTCCTCCTCTTCCTCCTCGTTTTACATCCAGAATACACACTGCAGTTCCTTTCTTCCTTTTACTGATCAGCCTGGCTAGGAGATTATCAATTTAATTGATCACAAAGTAACAGCTTTTGGTCTCATTGATTTCCTCTGTTAATTTTCTGCTTTCTGTTTAATTATGCTCTTTATTCTTCTTATTTATTTATTTATTTATTTTTGCTTACTTTGGGTTTCATTTACTCTTTTCATTTCTAGTTTATTAAGGAGGAAGCTGATGTCACTGATTTGGTTCTTTTTTTCTAATGTAGGCACTTAGTGCAATAAATTCCCCTCTGAGTGCTGCTTTAGCTACATTTTACAAATTTCAATATGTTGTCATTTTGTTTTAACTCAACTCAAATTGTTTTCTGATTTCCTTTTCTGATTTCTTCTTTGACCCTATGGGTTGTTTAAAAGTGTGTTATTTCATTTACAACTATTTTGAGGGTTTTTTTTCAGATATTTCTATTTTTGATTTTTAATTTTATTCCACATTGGTCAGAAAACATACTTTATACGATTTGAATCCTTTAAATTTATTGAGATTTTTGGGGGGCTCACAATATCATCTGTCTTAATAAACGTTCCATGTGCACTTAAAAAAATGTATATTCTGTTGTCATGGAGTGGAGTGTTTTATAAATTTCAATTTTGTCAAATTATTTGATAGTGTTTTTCAATACTGTATCTTTGCTAATTTTCTGTTCACTTGTTCTATCACATATTGAGAGATGGATATAAAAATCTCTCACTATAATGAAGGATTGCATCTATTTATTCTCAGAGTTCTATCAGTTTTGCTCCTTGTGAAAATGTGTTATTAGGTCCATAATTTAGGATTATTATTTCCTCTTCATGAATTGACTACTGTATCATTATAAATCTTCTTTATCTCTGGTAGTACTTTTTAAGTACTGAAATATTTGTCTATAACTACTCCAGTTTTCTTTTGATTAGTATAAGCATAGTATATATTATTCTCTTCTTTTACTTTTAATGTATTTGTATTTTTATATTTAATGTGGGTTTCCTGCAGGTAGGATATAATTAAAATCTTACTCTTTGCCTTTTAATGGGGTATGTTTAGACCATTTATATTTAATATAATTATCATTGTCATTATTATTATTATTATTATTATTAGAGATAGAGTCTTTCACTTTCACCCAGACTAGAGTGTAGTGGTGCTATCATTGCTCATTGCAGTCTTAAACTCTTGGACTCAAGCAGTCCTCCTGCCTTGGTCTCCCACAGTGTTGGGATTACAGGAGTGAGCCACCATGCCTCGCCTACATTTAATGTGATTTTTTTTTCTTTTACGTTTTGCATTTCTCTGTTTTTTTACGTCTTTTTTTTTTTTTTTAAGTTCAAGGGTACATGTGCAAAACGTACAGGTTTGTTACATAGGTAAAAATGTGCCATGATGATTTGCTGCACAGATCATCCCATCACCTAGGTATTAAGCCCAGCATCCATCAGCTATTCTGATGCTCTCCTTCCTCCCTTCTCCTCCCACCCTCAACAGACCTTAGTGTGTGTTGTTCCCCACTATGTGTCCATGTTTTCTCATTATTCAGCTCCCACTCATAAGTGAGAAAATGCAGTATTTGATTTTCTGTTCCTGCATTAGTTTGTTGAGGATAATGGCCTCCAGCTCCATCCATGTCCCTGCAAAGGACATGATCTCATTCTTTTTAATGGCTGCATAGTATTCCGTGGTGTATGTGTACCACATTTTCTTTATCTAGTCTATCATTGCTGGGCATTTAGGTTGATTCTATGTCTTTGCTATTGTAAATAGTGGTGCAATGAACATAGGCACGCATGTATCTATAATAGGATGAGGGCTGGGCACAGTGGCTCATACCTGTAATCTCAGTACTTTGGGAGGCCGAGGCAGGTGGATCATCTGAGGTCAGGAGTTTGAGACCAGCCTGGCTGGCATAGTGAAATCCCGTCTCTACTAAAAACATAAAAATTAGTCAGGCCTGGTGGCATGCACCTGTATTCCTAGCTACTTGGGAGGCTGAGGTGTAAGAATTGCTTGAACCTGGGAGGTAGAGGTTGCAGTAAGCCCAGTTCACATCACTGCACTCCAGCCTGGGTGACAGAGCGAGACTCCATCTCAAAAAAAAAAAAAAAAAAAAAAGAATGATTTATATTCTTTTGGGTATATACCCAGTAATTGGATTGCTGGGTCAAATGGCATATCTGCCTCTAGGTCTTTGAGGAATTGCCACACTGTCTGCCACAATGGTTGAACTAATTTACACTTCCGCCAACAGTGTAAAAGTGTTCCTTTTTCTCCATAACCTTGCCAGTATCAGTTATTTTTTTACTTTAACAATAGCCATTCTGACTGATGTGAGATGGTATCTCATTGTGATTTTGTTTTGCATTTCTCTAATGATCAGTAATGTTGAACCTTTTTTTATATGTTTGTTGGCCACATGTATGTATTCTTTTGAGAAGTGTCTGTTCATGTCCTTTTCCCACTTTTTAATGGGATTGTTTTCTTTTCTTGTAAGTTTAAGTTTTTGTTCTTCCTTGTAAATGCTGGATATTAGACCTTTGTCAGATGAATAGATTATAAAAATTTTCTCCCATTCTGTAGGTTGTCTGTTCATTCTGATGATCTTTTCTTTTACTGTGCAGAAGTGCTTGAGTTTAATTAGATCTTTCAACTTTTTATTTTGTTGCAATTGCTTTTGGCATCTTCATCATAAAATCTTTGCCTGTGCCTATGCCCTGAATGGTATTGCCTAGATTTTCTTCTTGGGTTTTTATGGTTTTGGGTTTTATATTTAAGTCTTTTTTTTTTTTTTTTTTTTTTTGAGACGGAGTCTCGCTCTGTCGCCCAGGCTGGAGTACAGTGGCTGGATCTCAGCTCACTGCAAGCACCGCCTCCCAGGTTCATGCCATTCTCCTGCCTCAGCCTCCCGAGTAGCTGGGATTACAGGCGCCCACCACCTCGCCCAGCTAATTATTTTTGTATTTTTAGTAGAGACAGGGTTTCACCATGCTAGCCAGGATGGTCTCGATCTCCTGATCTCGTGATCCGCCTGTCTCAGCCTCCCAAAGTGCTGGGATTACAGGCTTGAGCCACCGTGCCCTGCCTACATTTAAGTCTTTAATCCACCTTGAGTTAATTTTTTAGTATAAGGAAGGGGTTCAATTTCAATTTTCTGCATATGACTAGCCAGTTCTCCCAGCACCATTAGTTAAATAGGGAATCCTTTCCCCATTGCTTGTTTTTGTCAGGCTTGTTGAAGATCAGATGGTTGTAGGTGTGTGGTCTTATTTCTGGGTTGTCTATTCTGCTCCATTTGTCTATGTGTCTGTTCTTGTACCAGTACCATGCTCTTTTGGTTGCTGTAGCCTTGAAGTATAGTTTGAAGTCAGATAGCATGATGTCTCCAGCTTTGTTCTTTTTGCTTAGGATTGTCTTGGCTATTTGGGCTCTTTTTTGGTTCCATATGAATTTTAAAATAGTTCTTTTTAAATTCTGTGACAAATGTCAATGATAGTTTATTGGGAATAGCATTAAAGCTATAAATTGCTTTGGACAGTGTGGCCATTTTCATGATATCGATTCGTACTATCCATGAGCATGGAATGTTTTTCCATTTGTTTTTGTGTCATCTTCCTTTCTTTTTGAGTTTTTATTGTTTTTGCATTGATTCTTTCTTTTCTTTGTGGGCTTATCTACCTTCAGTATTCAAGGTTGCTGACCTTTGGGTGGGAATTTTGTGTTGTTTTCTTTGTTGTTGTTGTTTCCTGTTTGTTTGTTTTTCTTTTAACTGTCTGGCCACTTTTCCATAGGTCTGCTGTGGTTTTCTGGGGGTCTACCTCAGACCCTAGTCACCTTTGTTTTTCCTGTACCTGAAGGTATCACCGGTGAAGGCTGTGAAAGAGCAAAAATGGCAGCCTGCCTCTTCCTCTGGAAGCTCCATCCCAGGGGGATACTGATCTATTGTCAACCTGAATGCACCTGTAGGAGGTGGCTGGAGACCCTGGTTGGGAGGTCTTACCCAGACAGGAGGAACAGGATCACAGACCCACTTAAAGAAGCAGTTTGGTTGCTTTTTGGTAGAGCAGCTGTACTGTGTTGGGGAAACTTTCGGCCCCAGATTGGTTTGGACTCTCCAAGGCCCACAGGATGAACTGGCTGAGAAACCTGAATGGCCAAGGTGGTGGCCTGTCTGTTCTGGCATGCTTCTAATGATATCAGAATCGCCTGGATCAATGATGGACAGCGTGCATATGCTGCGGTATTTCCCACATGCTATGCCCAATTCAAAAGTATTGTCACTGTAGTGATGCACGCCAGTTTGGGTCAACACAGTGTAGCACTCTATTTTGGATTTCCTCAAAGCTGGGCAGTTTTCAGTGAGGATAGCCAATTTTGCTTTGCCTTGCCTGATCATCTTTAGAGTCTGCTTGTACCCCAGTATGTACTTCCCACTTTTTATAACAAGTAGGAGCCTAGAGTTGATCCATTCCACTGACTTCTTTGCAACCACCATCTTCCTGCATTAGGTGTGGAATGGCCCCCAAACAAAAGCAGCTGCCAAGATAACCGGGAGGCAAGAAGGGAAGACCTAGAATTTTTCTAAAGCAAAACTTTGATGGACTGCCCACCTATTTCATCCCCAGGCACCTTGTAATTGTTAATTATTGCCACAAATCTCTTGGGTTAAAGCTCTTGATTAACATTTCCTCTCTGCAGCTTAATGTGGTAATTGCATCTATCCTGTCTCTGATGATTAAATGCTGCCACGTGGCCTTCTACACACCAGGATTCTATTATTCCATTGAAATCAGGGATTCCTAATTTCATGGCAACATTTCCGACCATCATCACTGACCTACAGAATCAGCCAACACTGAGCTTTAAAAGAATACCGAGGCTTCCAACCCAAGTATTTATTAAATGATTGATTTTTTATATTTATTAATTTGTTAATGGTTTGGTGAAGGGAATACCCTCTAGGCCTCCAGGAGGCATGGTTGATATGTGGGTGATCATATCTGCTCTAACATACTGATTTCCCTAAGCCTGTGGCTTAATTTCTAGAGCATACTAAAGAAGTAATGGCATCTCAATTTCTTTTGTTTTTGAGACCGAGTCTCACTCTGTCACCCAGGCTGGAGTGCAGTGGCACGATCTCAGCTCACTGCAAGCTCCACCTCCCGGGTTCAAGCCATTCTTCTGCTTCAGCCTCCTGAGTAGCTGGGATTACAGGTGTGCACCACCACACCCAGCTAATTTTTGTATTTTTGGTAGAGACGGTTTCACCATCTTGGCCAGGTTGGTCTTGAATTCCTTACCTCGTGATCCACTCGCCTCGGCCTCACAAAGTGCTAGGATGGCATCTCAATTTCATTCACTATAGGCCACTATTAAAGTCAGTCCTGGGCCGGGCGCGGTGGCTCAAGCCTGTAATCCCAGCACTTTGGGAGGCCGAGGCGGGTGGATCGTGAGGTCAGGAGATCGAGACTATCCTGGCTAACATGGTGAAACCCCGTCTCTACTAAAAATACAAAAAACTAGCCGGGCGTGGTGGCGGGCGCCTGTAGTCTCAGCTACTTGGGAGGCTGAGGCGGGAGAATGGCGTGAACCCGGGAGGAGGAGCTTGCAGTGAGCCGAGATCACGCCACTGCACTCCAGCCTGGGAGACACAGTGAGACTCCGTCTCAAAAAAAAAAAAAAAAAAAAAAAAAAAATAAAGTCAGTCCTGCTAACCAACCAAACAAATTGTTAGTTACACCTAGGCAGTTAAACATATTAAATCTCCATATTTATACTAATTAATTTAGCCAGACCCAACCTTACATTTTTTTTCTCTGTGGACTAATACCTTTAGAATATACTGTCAATATGCTCCCCAAATTTATGACAATACGAGTTATCCTTCAACTGCTGCATTTTCTGTGTTTATAGTATTTTCTCTCACTCAGCAGACCTTGCAATTTTCCCTCTGAGCTATGCTGGGAATTAACTTGTGAGTTTGGAGCTGATGCAGGTCTTGAGGAGAGAGTTTTTTTTTTTAATTGTATACTGTCAGAATATAGATTGTATTTAAGCCACAAGATGGGATGTGACCATCAAGACAACATAGACAAGAAAGAAAAGAGTTGCAAGGGCCAAACTTAATATTTAGGGATCAGGCTGAGGCAAATGGATCAGCAAAGGAAGAATGGCCAATGAGGTAAGAGGAAAACAAATCCTGAAGCAAGTGTAGAATGTGTTTAGCGGAGAAAAAAATATCAATGGTCTGAGAATTGACCATTTGATTTGGCCACATAAAGGTTATTGGTGACCTTGGCAGGCAGTTTGAGTTGTGTTGAAGGCAAAACCCTAACTGGAGCAAGTTTAAGAGACGACATGGAAGGAACTTGTAGACAGAAAATACAGGCAACACTTATGAAGAACTTTGTTGTAACAAAAGCAGAGAAATGGAATGTAAACTGGAGGAGGATGTCAGGTCAAAGGGGGACATCTCTCTCTTTTTAGAATGGGGGATTTTTCAGCATGTTTCTGTGCTCATGTGAATGATCCAGTAGAGACAGAAAAACTGATGCAGGAGGGCGAGAGGAGAATTACCAGAGTAATGTCCTCAGTGAGGTGAGATGAGAAGGAATGGGATCTAGTGCTGCAATGGAAGAGTGGCTTTAGGGGAAAAGACAGTTCATTTTTATAAACAGGAGGAAAGGTAGTACCTGGGCACAGATGTAGGGTGGGTAGATATGATGATGGTAGGAACCTGTGGAAATTCTCTCCTGGGTGCTTTTTATTTATTTTTCACTAATTAATTTTACTGATATATAATTTGCATACAGTAACATGCACAGATCTTTTGTATATAATCTGATGAGTTAAGACAAATGTACCCTTCTGTGTAAAAAACACCCCAGTCAAGACAGACCCAGAACATTTCCGTCAACACAGCAAGTTCCCTCCAGCCTCTTTCCAGTTAATCCCCTCATCCCCCTCCTTGCCATCAACACCCCCTCCTACTGCCCAGCAACCCCAGGCAACAACTAATTTGATTTTTATTACTATAGACTAGTTTTACCAGTCTTAATTTTCACACAAATAGAATAATAAAATCTGTAGTGTTTTCTGGCTTTTCTTCCTTAATATGATGTTTTGAAGTCACCTATAGTATTATTATATCAATAGTTTATTATTTTATTACAGAGTATTCCATAATACAAATGTACCACAGTATGTATATTCATCCTCCCATTGAACATTTGGATTGTTTCCAGTTTTTGGTTTTTGTGAATAAAGCTACTGTGAACATTCTTAGGCTAATCTTTTTGACAATTGTTTTTAACTCCAAGACCTGTACATTGAGAAAGATATTGTCCCTTAGCTTCAGATTCATATACCTAGTTGTCTACTTGAATGATTCCCAGGTTCCTCAAACTCAAAATATTCCAAACTGAGTCCATCCCTTAAACCTGGTCTGCCTCCAAGATCTCCCTTCTCAGTAACAGCACCATTATCCACCTCACGGCCCCTGCTAGAAACTTAGAAGTTGCTCTTAACTTTTCCTCTCCCTCGCCTGCTGTTTCCAGTCACTCACCATATCCTGTTGATTTGATTTCCTATCTTTTTTTGCAAACATCTTATGAATCCACCCATTATCTACTACAGTCTGAACCATTTCCTACATAGAAAAAATATGGTTGGGCATGGCAGTTCATGCTTATAATCCCAGCACTTTGGGAGGCCCAGGCAGTCGCCTAGACAACATGGTGAAACTCTGTCTCTACAGAACAAAACAAAACAAAACAAAACAAAACAAAACAAAACAAGAAAAACTAGCCAGGCATGATGGTGCAAGTCTGTGGTCCCAGATACTCAGGGGGCTGAGGTGGGAGGATTGCTTGAGCTTAGGGGGTTCGAGGCTGCAGTGAGCCATGATGGTGCCACTCTACTCCAGCCTGGGCGACCAAAAGGAGACCCTGTCTTTTTTTTTGAGACAGAGTCTCGCTGTGTCGCCCAGGCTGGAGTGCAGTGGCCGGATCTCAGCTCACTGCAAGCTCCACCGCCCGGGTTTACACCATTCTCCTGCCTCAGCCTCCCGAGTAGCTGGGACTACAGGTGCCCGCCACCTCGCCCGGCTAGTTTTTTGTATTTTTTTAGTAGAGACGGGGTTTCACCGTGCTAGCCACGATGGTCTCAATCTCCTGACCTCGTGATCCGCCCGTCTTGGCCTCCCAAAGTGCTGGGATTACCGGCTTGAGCCACCGCGCCTGGCTAAAAAAGAATATTTTCTGAAGCTCAGATCTGATCATCTTGTTCCTGATCAGCTCTTTCATAATAACTATCCCTTGCCTTACCTTTATGATAAAAACCAAAGCCCTTAGCATGGCTTACAGTCCTGATCCAGCCCCTGATTACCTTGGTAGCCTGATCTCAAAGCTCCAGGCCCAGTGAACACATTTCCATTTTTCAAATGTTCTCTCTTGCTTGAGGCTCTTCACTTTGTCCATAATCTTCTCTTTCCTGCTCTTGTTTGCCTGGCTAATTTCCAGCATCGTTTTAACATTGCACTTCCTCTGGGTGGCCCTCGACCTCCACTATGTGCTTCATAGCACACACTTGATCATAATTACTTTTTTTTTCTTTTTTTGAGTCAGAGTCTTATTCTGTCACCCAGGCTGGAGTGCAGTGGCACCATCTTGGCTCACTGCAACATTCACCTCCCAGGTTCAAGTGACTTTCCTGCCTCAGCTTCCCGAGTAGCTGGGATTACAGGCACTCGCCACCACGCCTGGCTAATTTTTGTATTTTTAGTAGAGATGGCGTTTCACCATGTTGGCCAGGTTGATCTCGAACTCCTGATCTCAGGTGATCCGCTCGCCTCAGCCTCCCGAAGTACTGGAATTATAGGTGTGAGCCACCGCGCCCGATCCATACTTACTTATTGAATTGTCTTTATCTCCCTCAAGTGGAATAAACAGTCTTGTTCACTGTTGCATTTCCCTTGCTTAGTACATAGTAAAAATACTTAATAAATATCTGTTAATTGAATAAACAATACTTAATAGGCTTTAATGTTCATTGTTCATATTTTATAGCACAACTTCCTCATTTGGAATTCCTTTTTATTTTATTTTTTTGAAACAGAGTCTTGTTCTGTCTCCTAGGTTGGAGTGCAATGGTGTGATCTCAGCTTACTGCATCCTCTGCCTCCTGGGTTCAAGCAATTCTCCTGCTTCAGTCTCCTGAGTAGCTGGGACTACAGGCGCCTGCCACCATGCCTGGCTAATTTTTGGATTTTTAGTACAGATGGAGTTTTACCAAATTGGCCAGGCTGGTCTCGAACTCGTGACCTCAGGTGATCTGCCTGCCTCGGCCTCCCAAAGTGCTGGGTTTACAGGCATCAGCACTGCACCTGGCCTTCATTTGGAATTCTCATTCTGATTTCTTAGTTAGTTGAAGATACTCAATATTTATTTATTTAGAGATGGGGTCTCACTCCAGTTGCCTGGGCTGGAGTGTAGTGGCATAATCTTGGCTCACTGCATCCTTGACCTTCCTGCCCCAAGCGATCCTTCTGCCTCAGCACCCTGAGTAGCTGGGATTACAGGTGTGGGCCACTATGCATGGTTAGGTTTTTTTTTTTTTTGTACTTTTAGTAGAGACGAGGTTTCACCATGTTGCCTAGGCTGGTCTTGAACTCGGAGCTCAAGTGATCCTCCCACCTTGGCCTTCCAAAGTGCTGGGATTACAGGTATGAGCCACTGCTCCTAGCCAAGATTTATTTCTTAAAACTTACTTTTCTTAAAAAAATTTTTTTTCATTGTGGGGGGCTTTCTGGTAAAGACCAGAAAACCTGCTAGACAAATTTTAAAAGAGCTGTAATGTGATTTATTTTTTATTAAAAAAAAGTTTTTAGACATGGGTTTCACAATGTTGCCAAGACTGACCTCGAACTCCTGGGCTCAAGCAATCCTCCCACCTCAGCCTCCAGAGTCCTGAGTAGCTGGGACTACAGGTAAAAGCCACCATGCCTGGCTATGCTCAAGACTTTTTTAAAGAAGAAAATATGAGTATTATTTTTATTCTGAAACTTCTCATGTTTTCTCTTGCCATCATATATAAACACATTAGTTTACACTTAAACAGTAGCTTAAATTTTAAATTTTATCCATCCAAATTTTGTTACGAACTTTGTTATAATGGAAGCTCTAAATGAGGGTTATCTGATTTTTAGTTGTTTTTAAGTAATCTGTTTTAGTTTACCGGAATGCTTGTAAACTCCTTGTTATCTTCCCTGCTCCCTAGGATATGTCTAGATACGGATCTTTGAGTATGAATCTCATGTCACCCTTTTCTTTACTTTTAGGTCTTCTTTTAAGTCTAGATATTTTTATTCAATTTGCCTTTGAGTTACTATTACTTCTGTTTAAGTTAGTCTACATTACTCCTCAAACATACTTGTAATTTTCAAATTGGGTTTTATCTCATCTCTTTTGTCTTTCTGCTTCTGTTTCATACAGGCCTCATCTTCTTGCTTTCTTCTTGAGAATGTAAATTTTCTAAAAGAGGTATCTATTTCCTTAGACAATCACTTTCAGAGATAAGCGAATCTTCTGAATCTTCTGTATTATGATCCTTTCCCCTTTTATAGATTTTTTTTATGTTTCTCTTGGGACAAGAAGAGGGCTTGGGAGTCTGATATGGACCAAGGTTCCAAGGACTTGGGACAGGTCATGTGCAAGTAAGCAGAGCTGACCACCAGCTGTGAATAGGGAACAAAGGGGAGTCAAAGTCTAAGAGCCTTGCCAAGCAGCCTTGAGAAGCAAACAATAGTCTGAAACTTGAAATCTGTGAGGGAAGATGAACTCAAGAACTGGATCTTTTTCAAGGGTTGTCAGGCAAGATTGACCTTAGCTAGTAGAATCTGGAGGCAGCCAGGAATGTTAACTTGAGGAAATAAAATACACAAGGATGTGATAGCTTTTCATACTGCTGGATATGGAGAGAATTAAGATCTTAGGTCAGTTTGGACAGGTTTTCCCCTTCTTTATTTTCTCATCTATATCCAGTATATCAATCATCTATTCAGACAGGAAATGTGAATTTCCTTTGGCTCCACTCTCCGATCTCTGAGTCCAGATTGATATGACCATGTAAGAGTAATTTCCAGGGTCTTTTCTTATTCCATTGTTTTAAACCAGTGGAATCCATGATCAACTATCATTTCAGCAAGCACTGTGACCAGCACTCTCCCCGTACACTGTGTTCACAGGGACAAATGTGACAGGGTAAATGGACAACTACCTGTCTCTCCATCCACCCCATCTTTCCCCACTGAATTCTGGAAGTTGCAGTCCCCAGTTACACGCATAAAGATGATAGTCTCTAACAGTACTATAACCACCTCTCAAAGCAGGATTTTAGATTTGAGAGGCTGATATTGTTTGGATCTGTGTCTCTGCCCAAATCTCATGTCGAATTATAATCCCCAATGTTGGAGGTGGGGCCTGGTGGGAGGTGACTGAATCACAGGGGTGGATTTCTCAGGAATGGTTACCACCACCCGCTTCACACTATGCCTCATGATAGTGAGTTCTCGTGAGAGCTGGTTGTTTAAAAGTGTGTATCACCTCCTCCCTTGCTTTCTCTCTTGCTCCTGCTCCTGCCATGTAAGATGCCTGCTCCCCCTTTGCTTTTTGCCATGATTGGAAGCTTCTTGAGGCCTCCCCCAAAGCAGAAGCCACTATGCTTCCTGTATAGCCTTCAGAACCATGAGCCAATTAAACCTCTTTTCTTTATAAATTACCCAGTGTCAGGTAATTTTTTTTTTTTTTTTTACAGCAATTCAAGAACAGACTAATACAGAGGCCAAAGAGGGCCAGCTGCTTAGTTTGCAGCTCTGATGGACACCGGCTCTCTAATTCAGTGAGCAGACAGTGGGAAAGGGATGCTCAGATGCCAAACTTTCTTTCAGATGGGTGGATCTGTTCTGTACCATGAAGTAGAGTATGGATAAGCCAGCAATTGTTTTTCTGCATCCAACTCCATTAGCCTCATAAATTAGGGCAATTCCTCCTGGTAGTGAGCGAGCAGCTTGCCATTCTTTATGCTCTGTGTTAGGATTAATTTTGTCATTTTTCTTTACCTTTTTATGTGTTTTAGGCAGCAGTTGAGAGATGCTGAGGCAGGGCTGCTAGCCAAATACTGTTTAAAGCTAGAAATGCCTCACTGATTTTTATTGTAGATTGCTTCAGCCTGTGTTCATTTCTTCAGCCTCTGACTGTAGGATTTCCCAGGGTACAGTCTTTGGCTGGCTGCTCAGTCTGCACTCTCCTTCAGAGGACTAATTTACTCTTACACCTTCACATTGGACACCTGAAGACTCTCAAACTATTATCTCTAGTCTTGTCTCCTCATTTAAATTGTGACCCTGTATTTTCTGACTAAAAGACATTTCTACTTGTCTATCCCACAAAATTACTGTATCCCTGGTGTGTGTACTCTTACCTTAATTATTAAAACTGCTAAATTATCAAAGACCAAAGTCATGAGGACCAGAAACAAACATTTTGTGCAAGAGCTACTGTTAAAACTTTTGGAGGCACAACCCCATTTATACTCCTTTGGTTCCTGGAGAAGAGAAGCTGCACTATGTATTATTCAAAGGTTCTGAGCATTTACCTCATCCTGCAGGACCGCATCCCAGCTTCACACCCCAATATAGCATGGCCTGAGAGCTGGCAATGTAACTGGGTTTTCAGTAGCCATGTCACTATTCTATAAGATCAACCTCAAATGCTTCTGGCTAACGGGGTGCTAGATAAGACCTGTAAATCTAATGGGTATCAGAATATTGACTCACAGAGTTCATTTGTTGAAGCAATGTTGCATGGAAAATTCACATCACATAGGATGTTTTCATTTGCAAGGAGAAGACTGCCCAATGAGTTACAGTTCTTGAAGTTTCTCCCACAGCGAGAATATCCCTTTCCCACCATCCTTCAGGGTCTACCTAGATGGAACTGAATGTTACAGAAATCCATTTAGGGCAAGAGCTATCATACCATACAGAGATTTCTATAAACTTGGTTAGGTTTTTTTTTTTTCCCCTCCCCAGGCAAGTGATCATAAGGAAGTATCCGTGATTCCACAGGAGTGGGATATGGAAAGTGTGGCAGTGAAATCAGAAAAGGCATGCTGCTGTGTGAGCCATCTGCACATGCAACTTTCTTGTGACTTTGGACCTGTTGGGTCTAGTCCTATTTACATAGTTTCCACTTGATGATGGTGGAAACCATCCTCAGATATAACGTGGTTTTGGTTCTAGACCTCTACAATAAAGTGGATATGGCAATAAACCAAGTCACACAATTTTTTTTGTTTCCCAATCCATATAAAAGTTATTATTTACACTATGCTGTAGTCCATTGCTAGAGTACAATAGCATTATGTTAAAAAAACACGTATATACCTAAATTAAAAATGCTTTATGACTAAAAATTGCTAACAATCATCTGAGCCTTCAGCAAGTCATAATCTTTTTGCTGGAAGAGAGTCTTGTTTCCATGTTGATGGCTGCTGACTGATCAGGGTGGTGGTTGCTGAAAGATGGAATGGATGCAGCAATTTCTTAAAATAAGACAACAATGAAGTTTGGCACATTGACTGACTCTTCCTTTCATGAAAGATTTCTCTGTAGCATGTAATGCTGTTTGATAACATTTTACCCACAGTAGAGCTTCTTTCACCATTGCTTTATTAACTAAGCTTATGTAATATTTTTGATCCTTTGTTGCCGTTTCAACAGTGTTCACAGCATCTTCACCAGAAGTAGATTCCATCTCAAGAAACTACTTTCTTTGTTCATCCATAAAAAGCAACTTTTCATCTGTTCAAGTTTTATTATGAGATTGCAGCATTACAGTTAATCTTCAGGCTACATCAATCACAAATGTTTTTAATGGCATTAGAATGGTGAATCCTTTCCATAAGGTTTTCCATTGACTTTGCCCAGATCCATCAGAAGAATCACTATCTATGGCAGCTACAGCCTTATGAAATGTGCTTCTTAAGTAATAAGACTTGAAAGTTGAAATTACTCCTTAATCCATGGGCTACAGAATAGATGGATGTTGTGTTAGCAGGCATGAAAAAACATTAATCTCCTTGTACATCTCCATCAGAGTTCTTGATTGACTAGGTCCATTGTCAATGAGCAGTAACATTTTGAAGGAATTTTTTTTTTTTTTTTTTCCCCCTGAGCAGGAGGTCTCAATATTGGGCTTAAAATATCCAGTAAACCATGCTGTAAACAGATGTGCTGTCATTCAGGCTTTGTTGTTCCATTTGTAGAGCACAGGTAGAGTAAATTTAGCATAATTCTTCAGGGCCCTAGGAATTTGGGGATGGGAAATGAACATTGGTTTCAACTTAAAGTCAACAGCTGCCTCAGCCCCTAACAAGAGAGTCTGCCTGTCCTTGGAAGCTTTGAAGCCAGGCACTGATTTATTCTTTCTAGCTATGTAAGTCCCAGATGGTTCTTCTTCCAAGAGACAGCTATTTCATCTACACTGAAAATATGTTGTTTAGTGTAGCCACGTTCATTAATTATCTTAGCTAAATCTTCTGGCTAACTTGCTGCAGCTTTTATATCAACACTTGCGGTTTCTCTTTGTACTTTTATGTTATGGAAATGGCTTCTTTTCTTTAACCTGATGAACGAATCTCTGCTAGATTCAAACTTTTCTTCTGCAGCTTCCTTACCCCTCTTAGCCTTCATAGAATTGAAGAGAGTTAGGGCCTCGCTCTGGCTTAGCCTTTGGTTTAAGATGTTTGGCTGATTTGGTCTTCTATCCAGTCCACTAAAACTTTCTCCATATCGGCAATAAGGCTATTTTACTTTTTTATCATTTGTGTGTTCCCTGGAGTAGCACTTTTAATTCCCTTCAAGAACATTTCTTTTGCATTCACAACTTGGCTATTTGGTTCAAGAGGCCTAGCTGTTGGCTTATCTCAGCTTTCGTCATGCATTTCTTAGTAAGTCTAATCATTTCTAGCTTTTGATTTAAATTGAGAGATGTGTGACTCTTCCTTTCTCTTGAACACTTAGCAGGCCATTGTAGGGCTATTAATTGGTCTAATGTCAATATTGTTGTGTCTTAGGGAATAGGGACATGTGAGGAGAGGGAGAAAGATGAGAGAATGAGTAGTCTATGGAGTAGTCAGAACACACACAACATTTATCCATGAAGTTCACCATCTTACATGGTCGTGGTTTGTGGTGCCCCAAAACAATTACAATAGTAACATTAAAGATCACTAATTACAGATCACAATAACAGATATAATAATAATGAAAATGTTTGAAATATGACGAGAATTACCTAAATGTGACACAGAAACATGAAGTGAGCACATACTGTTGGAAAAATGGTGCCAACAGACTAGCTCAATGCAGGGTTGTCACCAATCTTCAATTTGTAAAAAAAAAAAAAAAAAAAAAAAAAAAAAAAAAAAAAAAAAAACGCAGTATCTGTGAACACAATAAAGTGAATCACAATAAAATGAGGTATACCTGTACTGATGCTTGATTTTATGTCTGGTTAGATAATATCAGGTTAATGATTGGTACCAGGTATTTCACGGGCATTCATTCAGTGTCTATCAGGGATTATAGCAAGCAAGCCACAAGCTGTTTCTTGTTGTTTGTTTGTTCGTTTGTTTTGAGACGGAGTCTTGCTCTGTTGCCAGGCTGGAGGTGCAGTGGCATGATCTCGGCTCACTATGACCTCTGGCTCCTAGTTCAAGCAATTCTCCTGCCTCAGCCTCCTGAGTAGCTGGAACTAGAGGTGTGCGCCACCATGCCCAGCTAATTTTTGTATTTTTAGTAGAGACAGGGCTTCACCATGTTGGCCAGGATGGTCTCAATCTCTTGACCTCATGATCTGCCCAGCTCAGCCTCCCAAAGTGCTGGGATTACAGGCATGAGCCACCATGCCCAGCTCTTGTTTGTTTGTTTTTTTGTTTTGTTCTTGTTGTTGTTGAGATAGGATCTCACCTCTCTTGCGCAGGCTGGAATGCAGTGTCACGATCATGACTGACTGCATTTTCACCGTTCCCAGGCTCAGGCAATCCTCCCACCTCAGCCTCCCATGTAGCTGGGACTACAGGCACATGTCATCACACCTGGCTAATTTTTGTATTTTTTGTAGAGACAGGGTTTCCCCATGTTGCCACAACATGGTCTCAAACTCCTGGGCTCAAGCAACCCACTCGCCTCAGCCTCCCAAAGTGCTGGGATTATAGATGTGAGCCAACACACCCGACCCTACAGGGTGTTTTAAAAAAATTATATATAATTCTTCATTATATATTGTATTTTGTTGTACATTATGTTATATAATTTTTTTCTTTCATTTTTATATGTTTAATTTTTTGGTTTTTTTTTGAGATGAGGCCTCACTCTGTCATCCAAGTTGAAGTGCAGTGGCATGATCTTGGCTCATTGCAATGGGGGCCTCCCATGCTCAAGCGATCCTCCCACCTCAGCCTCCCTAGTAACTGGGACCCCAGGGGCATCACCATGCTTGGCTAATTTTTTTGTATATTTTTTTTATTTGCCGAGGCTGGTCTCAAACTCCTGAGCTCAGGTGATCCATTCGCCTCAGCCTCCCAAAGTGCTGGGATTACAGGCATGAGCCATTGTGCCCAACCTACAATTACTTTTTTTTTAAGACAGTGTCTTACTCCGTTGCCCAGGCTGGAGTATAGTGATGCAATCATAACTCACTGTACCCTTGCCTTAGCCTTTCAAGTAGCTGGGACTACAGGCATGTGCCACCAGAACTAGTTAAATTTTTTTGTTTTTAATTTTTGTACAGACGAGGTCTTGCTTTGTTGCCCAGGCTGATCTTCAACTCGTGGCTTCAAGAGATCTTCCCTGGCCAGGCACAGTGGCTCACGCATATAATCCCAGCACTTTGGGAGGCTGAGGCAGGAGGATAGCTTGAGTTTAGGAGTTTGAGACCAGCCTGGGAAACATAGTGAGACCTTGTCTCTACAAATAATAAAAAATAAACGAAATTAGCCAGCCATGGTGGTGCATGACAGTAGTCCTAGGTACTTGAGAGGTTGAGGTGGGAGGATCGCTTGAGCCTAGGAGGTCAAGGCTGCAATGAGCCAAGATCATGCCAATGTACTTCAGCCTGAGAAACAGTGAGAGCCTGTCTCAAAAAGGAAAAAAACAAAAGAGGAATCTTCCCCTCTCAGCCTCCTAAAGTGCTAGGATTACAGACATGGGCCACCACACTCAGCCTAAATTATATAAATTTTTATAAGTGAGTATAGAACCCTGCTGTGATTCTCCTAACAAATGCAAGTGATCTGCATTCGTGATGGTCATCTGTGATCAGTGATCTTTGGTGTTACTATTGTAATTGTTTTGGGGCACCACCAACCACGCTCATATAAGATGGTGAACTTTGGCCGGGTGCGGTTGTTCACGCCTGTAATCCCAGCACTTTGGGAGACGGAGGCGGGCAGATCACCTGAGGTCGGGAGGTCAAGACCAGCCTGACCAACATGGAGAAACCTCGTCTTTACTAAAAATACAGAAATTACATGGGTATGGTGAAGAGGGCCTGTAATCCCAGCTACTCCGGAAGCTGAGGAAGGAGAATGGCTTGAACCTCAGAGGCGGAGGTTGCAATGAGCTGAGATTGCGCCACCGCACTCCAGCCTGGGCAACAAGAGTGAAACTCCATCTCAAAAAAAAAAAAAAAAAAGATGGTGAACTTCATGTAAAAAATGTGTGTTCTGAGTACTTCATAGACAACTTGTTCTCTCGTCTTTCTTCCTTTCCTCATATTCTTCTGTTCCCTAAGGTACAACAATATTGAAATTAGGTCAATTAATAACCCTACAATGGCCTCTAAGTGTTCAAGTGCCTCTAAGTGCTTCAAAGCCCTGCTGTTATTCTCCTAACAAAACTTGGCACATTCTCTATAAGGCATAATGGATCAGTCTTGAGCACCACTTGTACTTCAGCCTGGATTAGTTAGGATATTCCCTCTAAAATGATGATCATGTTTTTCTACTCTCCCTACCACTCAGGAAGAGACACAATGGTTTGTGAGCTTCCTTGGATTTTGGAGGCAGCATACATCATATTGAATATGTTGCTGTAATCCATTTTCAGGTTAACACAAAAGATCTCAGCTTTGAGAGGGCCCCAGAGCAAAAAAGTTTCTCTAGCTGATAGAGGTGGATCAGGGAGCTGCATGGAGATGATGGCAAGTTCTAGTAAAGGAGTCAAAATGGAGGTACCTGATAGTTTGGGAGAAAACTATGCCCTTTTTGGCAAGTGACTATTCTGTTTTTGATAAGCAACTCTTGTTCTGATACTGGTTTCTGATAGAAACTGAGCACCTGACTGTAAGGTACCAAGGAGCCATGGATTTTGAGGAACCTTCCATGAAACAAGTGTTGTATGACCTACCTAGCCATACAGTCTGATGTTGCCAGCAGCATTCCATCAAGTGAAAGCAGTGTATACATACGGCCAGAAACAAGCAAGGTACAAGTGTCATGTGAAGGTGTCTCATATTCACAGCATTTTTTCTGTTGCTTCTTCCTTAGCTCATACCTAAGGGCTTTGTGTAGAATTCTCTATGATTATGGGGAGGAAAAAAAATCCAGCTTGGTTACAGAGATTTAGGTTTTATTGGTGCCAACTGAAAAGCTTACAGTTTCATTCAGCTGGAAAAGCAGATCAGGGGCTTAATTTTTGAATGAAGTTTAAGATATGTATCATTAATCCAAGTGGAGTTTTTTTTTTTTTTTTTTTTTTTTTTTTTTTTGAGACAGAGTCTGGCTTTGTCACCCAGGCTGGAGTGCAGTGGCGCGATCTCGGCTCACTGGAAGCTCCGCCTCCCGGGTTCAGGCCATTCTCCTGCGTCAGCCTCCCGTATAGCTGGGACTACAGGCGCCCGCCACCACACCCGGCTAATTTTTTGTATTTTTAGTAGAGACGGGGTTTCACTGTGTTAGCCAGGATGGTCTCGATCTCCTGACCTCGTGATCCGCCCACCTGGGTGCTGGGATTACAGGCCTGAGCCACCGCGCCCGGCCCAAGCGGAGATTCTTTAGCTGGATATATGAATGCGAATTTCAAGGAAGAGGACTTGATGACAGCTTAATTCAGATGCGATCCTGAAAAGCAATGGAAAAAAGAAATCCCCCAGTTAATGACACTTTAATGAAGACTTCTCATTGTCCATTTATCTAAAAGAAGAGTTGACATTAGATAAATTAGTACAATGATTCCTGGAAAATAACAAAAGTGTCACTGAATGGTCAGGGACTTGGGAGTAAATGGACTGAAGAGCTGCTGACAAGGAGTTTTAGAAATGTGGTATGAGGCTAGATCTCTCAGAATGGGTCCAGAATGTTAGAATATTTGAGTCCTATGAGAATAACCACAAAAGATGTCTACTTTAGAGGATAATCTCAATAATGAAGTGGATAAAATGACATACTATAGATGTCACTCAACCTCTTTCTGCATCTAAGTGCTTGCTCAGTGAGCTCATAAAGTGGCCATTGCAACAGATGATGGTTATGAGTTGGGTCGACAACATGGATGTCCTCTCACTAAGGCCACTATGACAGCTGCCTCTGCTGAGTGCCCCATTTTCTAGCAGCAGCAACAAGCTCTAAGCCCCTGATGTGTTACTGCATGAAAAAAAATCTCAATGCACATCTTATTTGACTTATCAAGAGCATTTGACACAGTTCATCTCTCTTTCCTCCTTGAAACACATTCTTCAATGGCTTCTAAGGTACCCCTCTTTTTTTTCAGTTGAAAAAGTGGAGGAAACTCCAGACATTGCATGGTTTGGGCTTTGGCCCTACACTCTTGCGAGTCTCCTGTCCAGGAGAACCATTAGTGCCTCAGATCTACTCAGTGCAGACCCTAAGGTCCTTTCTACCCCCATGAGCCACCTGTTAGGGTGAGCTGAGAAATCAGCTGTGGGGAGCAGAGTCACTTATGGCCAAGAGGAATTGTTCTGGCAGTTCGTTAGTAAGCAGGAGAGAGAAAGGGGAGAAGAAAATCGTGCACAGGGGTCAAATGCCTCCAGCCGAAGAGGGTGAGGCATAGAGATCTCTTATCACTAGGGAATGTGTCTGAGTCACATGGCACCAAAATATGTTTGCAGTGGTGAATATGAGTTGCTAGTGGCGAATCTGTATGGGTCTGCAGCAACCTCAATTCTTGCCTCCTCAGAAGAAAGAATTCAGCTGAGGGGCATAAGGCAGAAAAAGAGACTGAGGCAAGTTTCAGAGCAGGAGTTGAGGTTGATTAAAAAAGCTTTAGAGGCCAGGTGCAGTGGCTCACACCTGTGATCCCAGCACTTTGGGAGGCTGAGGCAGGCGGATTACCTGAGGTCAGGAGTTCAAGATCAGCCTGGCCAACATGGTGAAACCCCGTCTCTACTAAAAATACAAAAATTATCCAGGCATAGTGGCACATGCCTGTAAACCCAGCTACTCAGGAGGATGAGGCAGGAGAATTGCTTAAGCCCAGGAGACGGAGGTTGCAGTGAGCCGAGATTGTGCCATTGCACTTCAGCTTGGGCGACAGAGTGAAACTCTGTCTCAAAAGAAAAAACAAACAAACAAACTTTAAAGCAGGAAAGAAAGTAAAGTACACTTGGAAGAGAGCCAAGCAGATACCTTGGAGGCCAAGTGCCACTCCTTCTTAATTTTCCGTTTTTAATCATTTCTTCTCAGAATATCTTTGCTAGTTCCTTCTCAATTCCCTGACCTCTTATATTGGGTGTCCCAGAGCTCTGTTTTGTTTTGTTTTGTTTTGTTTTTGAGATGGAGTCTCACTCTGTTGCCCAGGCTGGAGTGCAATGGCGTGATCTTGGCTCACTACAACCTCCACCTCCCGGGTTCAAGCGATTCTTCTGCTTCAACCTCCCAAGTAGTTGGGATTACAGGTGCCCACCACCACACCTGGCTAATTTTTGTATTTTTAGTAGAGACGGAGTTTCGTCATGTTGGTCAGGCTGGTCTCAAACTCCTGACCTCAAGTGATCCATCCTCCTCGGCCTTCCAAAGTGCTGGGATTACAGGCATGAGCCACTGCGGCTAGCCAAAGCTCAATCTTTAGACTTCTTTTCTTCTCTACGTGCTTTCCTTTCCTAGGTGATCCCTTCAAGTCTTGTGTCTTTAAGTAAGATACATTTGCTAACAAGTCACATTTAAATCTTCAGCCTGGTTCTAAAATCTAGGCCCAAGTATCCAACGGAATATATTTCCACCTGCATGTGCATTTTACATTTAATTGGTCAAAAACTGAGCCTCAGATCTGTCCCCTAAGGCTGTTCTTCCTGCAGTCTTCCCTTTCTGAATTGATTGCAACTTCAACTTTCCAATTGTTTAGACCAAAAATCTTGGAGCCAGTATTGACTCTTTGTTTTTTTTGTTTTTTTGTTTTGTTTGTTTTTTTTTTTGTTTTGAGACAGAGTCTCACTCTGACGCCCAGGCTGGAGTGCAGTGGCGTGATCTCGACTCACTGCAACCTCCACCTCCTGGGGTCAAGTGATTCTCCTGCCTCACCCTCTTGAGTAGCTGGGATTACAGGAACTTGCCTCCATGCCTGAGGTTTCACCATGTTGGCCGGGCTGGTCTCAAGCTCCTGGCCTCAAGTGATCCACCTGCCTTAGCGTCCCAAAGTGCTGGGATTACAGGTGTGAGCCACGTACCTGGCCTGACTCTCTTCTTTCAAACCACACATCTAATCCACCAGCAAATCCTTTTGACGCAAACTTCAAAATTAACCCCAAATTTGATCACTTACCACTGCCACTACCGCCCCCTTGGATCAAAACACCATAGTCTCCTGGATTACTGCAATAGCCTCTTGGTGGATTTTCCTGCTTTGGCTCTTGCTCCCCAATAGTCTATTCTCTATACTCAGGTCAAGTCACTCTGTACTTAAAACTTTCCAATGAGTTTCATCTCATTCAAAGTAAAAGCCAAGGTCTTCACTCTGTTTCAGCCCCATTGGTCTCCTTAGGGTTCCTAGCATGTGCCAAGCTTGCCCCCACAGAAGGGTATTTGCACATCCTATTCCCTGAACTTGGAACATTTCTCCTCATCCCAACCGCACCTCCAAATATCACTATATTTTGTTATTTTATTTGCTTAAAATCTTTGTACAGATGTCACTTTCTAAGTGAGGGCTTACCCCAAAACCCTATTTAAAACTGCAACCATCATTCCCTCTGCATTTCTTATTTACTTTCTCTGTTTTTCTTCATGAAACTTATAATCGTACTATATGTTTTATTTTGTTTATTGTCTGTTCCCTCTACCTACCAAGAAAGCAGCCATTTATTGTCTATTTAATGTGGTGCCTAAAACACATTAAATACTCAAGAGATATTTTTCTTTCTCCCTATCTTCCAATTTCTTTCTTTTTTTTTAGACAGAGTCTCGCTCTGTCACCCAGGCTGGAGTGCAGTGGGCCATCTCGGCTCACTGCAATCTCCGTCTCCCAGGTTCAAGTGATTCACATGCCTCAGCCTTCCACGTAGCTGGGATTAGAGGTGTGCATCACTATGCTGGGCTAATTTTTGTATTTTTAGTAGAGACAGGATTTTGCCATGTTGGCCAGGCTGGTCTTGAACTCTTGATCTCAAGTGATCCATCCATCTTGGCCACCCAAAGTGCGGGGATTATAGGCAGGAGCCACTGTGCCCAACCTCTTCCAACTTTTTTGTTTTGAAAATTTTCAAACCTAAAGAGGCCAGGCTTGGTGGCTCATTCCTACAATTGCAGCACTTTGGGAAGCCAAGGTGGGAGGACTGCTTGAGCCCAGGAGTTTGAGACCAGCCTGGGCAACATAGGGAGGCTCCATCTCTACAAAAAAAATTCAAAAATTAGCCAGGTGTGGTGGCACACACCTGTAATTTCAGCTACTTGGGAGGATCACATAAACCCAGGAGTTGGAGGTTGCAGGGAGCTGTGATCTCACCATTGCACTCCACCCTGGGTGACAGAGTGAGACCCTGTCTCAAAAAACAAACAAAAAACCTACAGAAAATTTAACAGCAAACACAATGGATATCCATATCCCCTTCACCTAGATTCACTCATTGTTAACATTTTGTCACATTTGTTTTATTTCTCTTTCAGTTGCACTACATACACACACACACACACATACATACACTTTTTTTGCTGACTTCATTTGAAAGTAAGTTTTAGACATCATGATCCTTCACTCCCAAATAATTTAGCCTGCATTAGCTATGATATAAAACATACATAACCACAATGCATTTATCATTCAGGATAATTGACAATTATATATATATACACACGCACATACATATATATATACACACACACAGACTCTATTCAAATTTCCTCAGTTGTTCCAGTAATGTATTTTATAGCTGTTTTCAAAAAATTAATAAAGGACTCAATCAGGAATTATACATTTCACTTAAATGCCATGTCTCTTAAGGTTCTGAAATTTACAACAGTGCCCCAGCTTCTTTGTTTTTATTTTATAACACTGATAGTTTTAAGGGTACATGCTATTTGTCAATAAATATTTTATAAATTAATACATAATGATTTCCTCAAATGGTTTGACTTCCTGTCCCTGAAGCTCTGAGCTCTCATTATTTGGTGGTCTGAGAATGCAAGAGAAGAGTACTTCTACCAGGGAATACAACAGCAATTCCACTGAAGCTGAAATTCAATGGTCATTTCAGGTTCTTCTTATCACCAATACAACTGGTAAGAAAGAGGATTATGGGATTGTTTGTAGTAATAGATTTCAGATATCAGGGGAAATAGGACTGCTGCTATAAGATAGGGGAAGGAGTAGTATAGACGAACTCCAGGTGACTATTGGGAGCTCCTTCTGTTATTGGCATATTCAGAGGTAAAAGGTAATGGAAGACTGCAACAACCTATACGGGCAGGATCACCAAAGGTACAAATTTTTCAGGAATGAAAGATAGTAACACACTAGATAAGACATAGATGGCTAAAGGCAGAGAGAACACAGAGTCAGTAGCAAAGAGAGCTCCAAGACACTGGCAGCCAAGCCTCGACCTGTTAGGCAGGAAGTTTGAAGAAACTTTTCTGGGGATCAGATCCATCCAAAAGGAAAGTTATACATATCACTTCAGGGATTCCTTAACAAATGATCTAGGCATATCATCTGATATGGTTTTGCTGTGTCCCCCCAGAAATCTCATCTTGAATTCCCACATGTTGTGGTAGGGACCTGGTAGGAGGTAATTGGATCAGGGGTACAAGTCTTTCCCCTGCTGTTCTTGTGATAGTGAATGAGTCTCATGAGATCTGAAGGTTTTAAAAAGAGGAGTTCCCCTGAACAAGCTCTCTCTCTTTGCCTGCTGGCATTCCACATAAAATGTGACTTGCTCCTCCTTGCCTTCAACCATTATTCTGAGGCATCCCCAACCATGTGGAACTGTAAGTCCAATTAAACTTCTTTCTTTGGTAAATTGCCAGGTCTCAGACATGTCTTTATCAGCAGCATGAAAACAGACTAATACATCATCTCACAGTGAAACTGAGAGATAACATATTGCTGTGGTCTCAATGTTTGTGTCCTCCCAAAAATTCACATGTTGAAACCTAATCACCAACGTGATAGTACTAAGATGTGGGGCCTTTAGGTGGTGATTAAGTCATGAGGGCAGAGCCTTCATGATTGAGATTAGTGCCCTTGTAAAAGAGACACTAGAGAGCTGTGTTGCCCCTTTTACTAGGTGAGGACACAGCAAAAAGGCACCACCTACAAAACAGAAAGCAGACCTCACCAGACTCGGAAACTGCTGGCATCTTGATCTTGGACTTTCCAGCCTCCAGAACTGTAAGAAATTAACTTCTGTTGTTTGTAAGTTATCCAGTCTGTGGTATAGCTTATATACCAGACTAAGGCAAGGAGAAATGGCCTCAAAATTCTGAAGCAGAATTATTTCCAACTTTGAATTCTACACCCAGTACATATGTTTTTTAAAAGGAGGGAGGAGACATTTTCAGACATGCAAGTATGCAAAAAATTTATTTCCCATGCATTGTCTCTGAGGAAGTTATCAAAGGTGTGCATCGTCAAAACAGATCTATCCTAGGAGAGAAGTGAAAGGATTTTCCAAGATGTTTATGAAGGGAGACCCTAGGATGACACCTATGTGTCAAGTCAAAGTTAAGATATGTCAGAGGCCCTGAGACAGAAATATTTAGGAAGATGAAATTGATAGAATATGTGAATTTATAAACAACTGTAAGAGAGTTTGATTGAATTAGAAATTAGAAAGTTAAACACATGCACACAAATTATTAACTCTAGGGAAAGCAAAATATTTTGTAGGAAAGGAAAATGATCATAGTTGACTATATTGCTCCATTCTGAAAGCATATATAGTCATAATAATATAAACACTATATATTTATCTAACCAAAATTATATAACTATATTGTGATAAAAATGATAATTGCTTTGTATGTCTGTGTTTAATTGTGGTGTGGAGAGGAAAGACCATAGGGAATGCCTACAACTAAAAGAATATGACATAGCAACACAAACATGTTCTCTAGAGTATGGAGGTACATACGAAGAGAATCATTTAGAGGTAAATGTAGTGTCTTTGGACATGGAAATGATGGGTGGAAGAACACTTGAGAGCTGTTCTTTATTTTAACATATCTCATAAAATTTGTTGACTTTAAAAAATAAAGACAAAAAGTTAATTTATAATCACAATATTTCAGAGGCATTACTTAAGGCACCGAAATAGTTATTTTGTTTACCCTGCCTTGTACATGGTAAAGACACCTAATTGTTTTTTGAATGGAATCCTTTTAAATGTGTCAGAAGTTATATAAGCCATTACTAGTCTGTAAAATTGAGATCAGAGATTATTTCTTATACTTCTTTCTTATACTTCAGGACACGGTGTGGCATTATTTGCATTGTATTTTTATTAATGTGCAGGATATTGTGTGTATAAGACTCAAGAAGAACCAAATCAAATTCTTTTTTAGTCTCAGTTAATGTATGAACAATCCTGAGTAGAATATTTCACTTTACAAATGAGATCTGCTTTTTCCCCTGCTATGAATCGAAACATTACCTCCCAATCAAGAAATCAACAATGCGGTGGTTTGAATATATGCCTTCCAAAATTTAGGTATTGTCAACGTGGTGGTGTTGGGAGCTGAGGGCCTTTAAGAAGTGAATGGGCCATGAGGGCTTCTGTCTTGTGAGTGGGATTGGATGCTCTTGTAAAAAGGTTTGATGGAGGCAATTGGTCCCTTTGCCCTTCTGCTTTCCACCATGTGAGGACACAGTGTTCCTCCCCTCCAGAGGATGCAGCAACAAGGCACCATCTTGGAAGTAGAGACTGGACCCTCGCCAGACAACGAATCTGCCATTGCCTTGATCTTAGATTTCCCAACCTCCAGAACTGTGAGAAATAATTTTCTATTGTTTATAAATTACCTAGTCTAGCCAGGTGTGGTGGCTCGTGCCTGTAATCCCAGCACTTTGGGAGGCTGGGAAAGGTGGATCACCGGAGGTCAGGAGTTTGAGACCAGCCTGGCCAACATGGTGAAACCCCGTCTCTACTAAAAATACAAAAAGTAACTGGGCATAGTGGCTTGCACTTGTAATTCCAGCTACTTGGGAGGCTAAGGCAGGAGAATCACTTGTACCCCGGAGGCGGAGGTTGCAGTGAGCCAATATGGCGCCACTGCACTCCAGCCTGGGCAACAGAGCAAGACTCTATCTTAGAAATAAATAAATATAAATAAACAAATAACCTAGTCTGTGCTATCTGTAACAGTAGCATAAATGGATGAAGATAAATCAACAGTTTTTTTGAAGTACTTATCTTGGACAAGACAGATAACATAGTTTTAAAAATCAATTATAGTACCTAATAGTTGTTTTTGTTTTTTTCGAGACAGGGTCTCACTCTGTCATCTAGGCTGGAGTGGTGACACAATCTCAGCTCATTGCAACCTCTGCTTCCCAGGTTCAAGCAATCCTCCAGCCTCAGCCCACTGAGTAGCTGGGATTACAGGAGCATGCCACAATGCCTGGCTAGTTTTTGTATTTTTTCATAGAGACAGGGTTTCACCAGGTTGCCCAGGCTGATCTCGAACTCCTGAGCTCAAGTGATCCACCTACCTTGGCCTCCTAAAATACTGGGATTGCAGGAATGAATCACTGCACCCAGTAGTACATATAGTTCTTTAATAACTGGATTACTGTATTTATTAACTATATTACATTCTCTAGGAAAAGAATCTGAGAGATTGCCAAGGTCACCCAGAGAATCAGGCATACTACCTCTTCAGATTATTTACCCTAAACTAAACTTTTGTGAAAAAAACACACTGAGTAGGTGTGAGGAAAAAGTCAGAAGGGTTTATCCCACTTGAGATTAACGAGCAGTGTAGTTTGTCTTCGACTAAAGTGTTGATGGATAAAAGACAAAAACTGGTGTGTAAATTCAGCTTTCAGTTTGTTGAAAGGGGATTAAAAATAGAAAGGAATTCTATTAAGGTTTAGACAGTGAAAGTTGAGAAACAGAGCTTTTTTAAAGGAGTAGGCTTGAGATATTTTTTCCTAGTGAAGAGTCCAAGTTGTGGAGCTGCCAGAATAAGCATCTTGTCTGCCTGCTTGTATTTTTGGTGTCTCGATTAATTGCATAGCTGTCCTGCATCAGCAGTTTTAAATCTATAAATTCACGGCTCTCGAGAGTTAAGATTATCCAGACACTATTTAAAGGGCCAGAGATCAAAGAAACAAAGGAGCCTCTGTATAGGGGCTATTTGAGTACTTTACTAGTCCTTAGGCACTTGGTAATTTCACAAAGTAGATACGATGTATTTGTCAAGAAAATCTCTTTCAACACATTCTCTTTGTTTGTTCCCTCTCATTATAAACAGAGTCATATTCTATGCCTCTAAAAGGGTGTAATTATTTTACATAGAACAATTCTACTTTCTATTTGCTGTATTAATTGTTGTCTCCTGTATGGAAGCTTACTTTTGATACCTTAGGTTGAAAAAACCTCAGTAGAGAGTAGAATAGTGATTACCAGAGACTGGGGAGGGAAGGAAGAGAGGTTGGTTAATGGGTACAAAAACACAACTAGATGGAAGAAATAAGTCTTAGTATCTGATAGTTCTGTAGGGAAATTATAGTTAACAATAATTCACTGCATATGTCAAAATAACTAGAAGAGAAGAATTTTAATGTTCCCAACACAAAGATAAATGTTTGAAGTGATGGATATCACAATTACTCTGATTTGATCATTACTCACTATATACATGTATCAAAATATCACAAGTACCCCCAAAATATGTACAACTATGATATGTATGTAAAATATGTACAAAAATGATATACAACAATTAAACAAATCCCAAAAGCTCAGAAGAGCATCCCTAAGACTTAAAGGATGGTAAGTATAATTCAGAGAACTTTGGAAAGAATGGAGTCTTGGAAACAATAAGTACAAGAAAACTGCATTAATAATTACCATTTAAAAATCTGCCATGCAGAAGATAACCACACACTTAAAATGACTTATCTGTTAGCTTTTATCATTTTAAATGGATTTTCCAAGACATATTTCCTATATATTTAACCAAAGGACTCTTGACATTTTTAGCATTAAATATTGGAAGGTATAATAATTTAATAATAATGTTTTGCATTTATTGTTTTATACCTTTAAAATGCTTTCACGTATGTAATTTGAGATAGATAGTGCAGGTATTATGATCATTTATAGATTGAGGAAACAGATATGAGAATTTAAGTGACATGGCCAAGGCCTCAAAACCACATTGTGAAAGGCAGGACCGGAATTCTTGTTCCAGTGTTTTGTTCTTTACTATCTATTGGTAAAAATTATATCTTTGATTAATTATAGGCATCCTCATTTTGTATTTCAGTATATGAAGATAAAACAAAAATCTTAAGAGGCTTGTTCAAGGTTACTCTGTAAGAGAATGAACAGCTATGAAAAATATACACAAACTCTGACTTGTTATTCTTTGCTGAAAATACTTGACCACAATGAATGTGAGAGTGAAGGCTGAAGAGTTGCACAGAACACATTGTCCATTACTGCTCTTCTTAAAGTTTGTCCTAGATAAAAGGTTCCCATTAAAATCCATTTCTTCTTGGCAAACACTCTAGCCTATGTGTAACTACACTTCTCCTCATGACATACTAAAAACAAAAAGAGAGAAACTTTTTTCCTGCATAAATAATAGAAATGGAGCAATTCTTTATGATGAACAAAGGTCAGGACAATTAAACTTTTACAAACAGAGTACAGTATTATTTCCATCATACAATTGCATAGTATATAACAGGTGTAAACTATCATGTGGCAAAATAATTACAATAATATTATAAGTAACATTCTATTAATCTGACTTTAAGAATTAATTTTGATGGTCTTCAGACATCTATTACATAAAAAAAATATTTTGAAATCAAAGAAACCACTATATATCCAATGAATGTTTGCCTCACTGTGTTTAAGTAATATTAGAGAATTAAAAGTAATTTGGATATTAGTACAAATTAGTAGAAATCGGTCATTATTTGTGCCACTTCAACAGCTTCCCTATGTTTAGGATATGTCTCACCATGTAAATCTTCGTCACAAGCAAAGGCTGTCCCCCATAATGAAAGCAGAAGATGTCACATACTTTCTCTGCGGTGCAGGCATGTGACCTAGGCTTTTCAGCCAGACATCTGGGTTAGACCATTGACTTAGAGCTGAGGAGACAAGCAACAGTTTTTTTCCTCTCTCTCTCCTCCCTTCCTCCTTCTCTCTCTCTTTCTCTCTCTCTCTCCTAGTGGCAGTAGAGGTTACTGCAAGCGTGAGTTCCCATTGTACAAGTGGCCAAAGGGCAAATTGTGTTGTCTAGTGCTTGATGTCTCTGACGCTAGCTGTAAGATTACCACATTATCAGTCATATTTTGCCCAGCACTTTTCAGATTTTGGCATGGAAGGATCGGAATCCTTGGAAACTACAGAGTCACCAAAAAAAACCCAGGACAGTTAGTGACACTAGCCAACTTCTTCATTGTGTCAGTTTTGTGGGTGGTTGATCGTTGCTGTTTAAGTTCAAGGCTAGTTTTAAAGCCCTCTCAACAATTCTGTGAGCTACCCGATATCTTTTTAAATTTTTGTTTTTCGAGATAAGGTCTTGCTCTGTCACCCAGGCTGGAGTGCAGTGCCATGATCACAGCTCACTGCAGCCTTGACCTCCAGGGTCAAGCGATCCTGTACCTCAGCCTCTTGAGTAGCTGGAACTACAGGCGTGCACGACCATGCCTGGCTAATTTTTAATTTTTTGTAGAGAAGGAGTCTTGCTATGTTGTGCAGGCTGGTCTTGGACTCCTGGCCTCAATGGATCCTTCCGCCTTAACCTCCCAAAGTACTGGGATTATAGGCATGAGTCACTGCATCTGGAAAAAAAAAGTTAATGGAAGTATAACTCAGTATCTGCTATGGTCTGAATGTCTGTATTCTCCCACATTCTTACATTGAAACCTAATCACCAATGTGATGGTGTTAGGAGGTGGGACCTTTAGGAGGTGATCAGGTCATAAGAAAAGAGCCACTATGAATGAAATTAGTGCCCTTATAAAACAGGCCCCAGAAAGCTGCCTTGTCTCTTACACCATGTGAGGACACAACAAGAAGGTACCATCCTCGACTGAAGTAAGGGCCTTCATCAGACACCAAATATGCTAGTCCCTTGATTTTGGACTTCTCAGCCTCCAGAACTGTAAAAAATAAATTTTTGTTGTTTGTAAGGTACTCAGTCAATGGTATTTTGTAATAGAAACCCAAATAACAAAGACAACACCCTTTTAATCAATTACTGTTCTGCTTAAATCAAAGAGAATCAGTCTCAATTATTCTTACCAAGAACCTTGACTGAAACAGACACCTTTGTGTATAAGCAGTTTGGTAACCTTCTACATTTCACAATGACCCTGTGAGTCATATTGGCTTAATTCAGCTTGTATAGTTATTACAGACCCTCTTTGATGTTAGTGGAACTTTTTAGCATGTTGAAACGTTCTGAAAAAGCATCAGTAATGAGTTCTTACTGTATTTTTGAAATCCTGAGGTATTTCTGATGGTTGAGACTACCATGAACCATTTTTTTCTCTGGCGATGAGACAAACAAACATTGATCGAAAGTAAAATCACTTAAAAATAAAGTTGCTGACAGAAAATCTTAGATTTTCTCCATCCCATTCCATAATCTCCAAATTTATGAATGCTTAATTATCAAGATTAAAGTCAAGGGAATAGAAGAAAGTGGTAACCTAAAAAACCCATTTAACTATTCATCTTTGGACCATATACAAAAGTTCTTTGTTGTTTTTCCTGACAAGCATCTCTCCTGAACACACCCATCTCTCACCAGCTTCACCTTCCTAACATCCTCATATTCCTGCACTTTGATTTTCCATCCTTTGGAGAGGAAACCTTCCATAAAGATATTCCTGCTCATTAAAGTGGTTGTTACAATGTTATTGCATCATCAATACATCTTTATTAAATAAAATAAAAATACTGGAAGACAAATAGAAATGAGCATCCATAATTCTGCCACTACTAACATTTTGATATTCTTTTCTGTAAACACTCATGTCTTTAATTGTATAATTTTTAAAAATTTGGGGGGGTCAAATGATGCATACTATTTCAGAACCTGCTTTATTGGTAGAATTGTGGATTTCTTTCTAGATAGATATAATTTCAAATGAGTGCACACTTTTACAACATATAGAAGTATCATAACATGTCATCATTGAGTTTTCTTTTTTCTTTTTTTTTTTTTTTTTTGAGATGGATTCTGGCTGTGTCACCTAGGCTGGAATGCAATGGCAGGATCTCCGCTCACCACAGCCTAAGCCTCCTGGGTTCAAGCAATTCTCCTTCCTCAGCCTCTTGAGTGGCTGGGAGTACAGGCGTGTGCCACCATGCCCAGCTAATTTTTTTGTATTTTTAGTAGAGATGAGGTGTCACCATATTGGTCAGGCTGGTCTCGAACTCCTGACCTCATGATCTGCCCGCCTCGGCCTCCCAAAGTGCTGGGATTACAGGTGTGAGCCACCACGCCTGGACCATCATTGAGTTTTTTAGGCTGAAGTGTAGTGGTGTAGTCATAGCTCACTGCAGCCACAATCTCCTGGACTCAAGTGATCCTCCAGTCTCAGCCTCCTGAGTAGCTGGGACTACAGGCACACACCACCAGGTCTGGCTAATGTTTGTGATTTTTAGTAAAAAGGAAGTCTTGTTGTGTTGCCCAGGATGGTCTTGAACTCCTGAACTCAAACAATCTTCCTGCCTTGGCTCCCCAAAGTGCTGGGGTTACATGAGTGAGCCACCACTCCCAGGCTATCAATGAATTTTGTTAAACATCGTTAGTTTTTATGAATAATACTGCCAAAATTGTGTATTTATCCTTCAATATTTTTCTGATTATTTCTCAAAAATAAATATTAGAAATCGAATTTTTATACTAGAGATATGCCCAGTTTTGAGGGTTTTCTTATATCTTGACAAATTGCCTCCCAGAAAAGTTGTGCCTTTTTTATGCTCTTACTAATGAGCTATGAGGCTGTCTACTTCTACCCTCAACAACACTATTATTCTTTTTGTCATTAATTGGATAAACAAAGAGATATCTCATTGTTTTATTGATTACAATTGAGGCTAACATTTTAATGTATCTTTTGGTCTTGTATTTCTTCTTTTGTGAATTATCTGCTCCTATCAAGTGTTCGTTTTTCTTCATTGTAGATATATGAGATTAACCACTTAATTCCATCTTGATATGCAGAGAAGCAAACCCAAATTCTGAAAGTAATTATCATCCCCTTCATGAATTGACATTATTTGGTTTGTCATCATCATCTAGTCATTTGGTTTTTACAAATTATTTCCTCCCTGAAATAGCTTTCTAGTTGATTTTCACTCTTTTACTTCATTCTCAAGAAGTGTTTAGATTTTCAAAATTTATTTTCTTTTACTCCTAAAAGTACCATACTCAGAGTGAATTATTTATTTTAAATATGGATGCTTGGAAATGCATACCTTGAATAGGAAGGAATTAAGTAGGTGGTACCAAAATGCAATTTATCTAATTAATCTGTTTTTTCTTTAGGTTAAATATATTTTCTCCTTTTCAAAAAGAAAAAAATTACATCTTTTGTCTTTTTATTTATTTGTTTATTTATTTATTTTATTTACTTAGAGATGGGGGTCTCACTTTGTTGCCCAGACTGGTCTCAAACTCCTGGGCTCAAATGATCCTCCTGCCTCAGCCCGACAAAGTGCTGGGACTACAGGCATGAGCCACTGTGCCCAGCTTTTCTTCTATTTAAAGAATATGTAAACTATTAAATAAAAATACTTATGATGCTGGCATTTGTCACAAGGTGGGAGTTTAGAGGAAGTGCAATCAGTATCTCTGCAGCAGTATTTGCTGCCTGTTTCCTAACTGCTTCGCTGTTTTTTGCTGACCTTCATGTCCAATATTACCTCAAAATCCATCATCACCCTCTTCTAAAGCCTACCCACTGGGCATTGCTGGAGGCTGTTAATATCAATCACACCAGAGTAAGGAGAGAAACTCTTCAGGGGTTCTTGTTGGCTTCCATATCTTAGCTCTATTTTTAACTCCCTGCAATCAACGTTAATGACATTAGACATTTGCTTAATCTCAGTGTACCCTTTCCTTGGCTCATTCCTCTCACACCTTAGAACCTTTTCCCAAGCTACACCCTATGCTGTGAGTGACCATATGCTCTTTATTTTCTGGAGAGTCTCAATTTCAGATATTCTGTCTTGTTGCCAAATCAGCTGCCAAGCCATATGCTTCATATTTTCTTTGGGGAAATATATTCACCTACTTATGCTTCAGTTCCTTGAACTCTGCTCATGAAGATTTTTATTAGTTTTACATAATAGTTTATGAAAACTTTTTATTAGCTCAAAATGTAGCTCAGATGTCTTTTCCCTTGGGAAACCTTCCTTCACAGTCCTCCTCCCTGAGATGATACTCTCACCCATTAGGATTTCCTTCCTTGGTAGGGTTGGGAAAAGTGAAGGTGAAAGGGGTTGCTCCACATCTGTTATGGGTTTACCCACCTGTACTCTGCTGCTCAGGATGGCTTCTCTGCCCAGTTAAAGGATACGCTTCATTTTTCTGCTGCAAATGGTTTGAGCCATAGACTGTAGTCTACATCTTCCTCCCCTCTCCTGGTAGTCGATGGATCTGAGTATCTTCAGCAGCACATTGCCTCACCTTGCACACTTTAGTCTAGAATAATACCACAGGGAAGGGATAAGGCTCCTGGTGGGCTTTACACTGTGAGTCCAGTTGCATAGTTTAGAGCCTGGGGAAGGGTTTTGGCAGGCTAAGGATCTGGGAGACAATTATTGGATGAGGCACATATATACACATTGATCTCCCAAGGACAGACATCAATTTTCAGAGCAGAATTAATAAGGAGGAAAATAACCATTTTCCTAACTATTCTATATAACACAGCCCTGGTATGCAATGAAGTTAGAGCTTTACATTATAATGTGAACAGCATTAGGCCTTTAATTCATTTTCCCCCCTCCTCTTTTGCTTTTATATTATATTTTTATTTATTTAATTTAGTTTTTTGAGACGGAGTCTCCGTCTGTCACCCAGGCTGGAGTGTGGTGGTGTGATCTCGGCTCACTGCAACCTCCGCCCCCCGGGTTCAAGAAATTCTCCTGCCTCAGCCTCCCTAGTAGCTGGGATTACAGGTGTTGCACTACCATGCCCAGCTACTTTTTGTATTTTTAGTAGATGTGGGGTTTTGCCATGTTGGCCAGGTTTGTCTCAAACTCCTGACCTCAAGTGATCTGCCCACTTCACCCTCCCAAAGTGCTGGGCTTAGAGGCATGAGCCATCATGCCCGGCCTTCTTTTGCTTTTAAATAGGAAAGTCCAGGCCAACTGAAAATTTTAAAATGGGCCAATTACTGACCCTAATTTCCCCCAATAAATGAAAATATGATATAAACTGTGGCCCTTCTCTTCAAGAAAAGATATACCCAGTCAATGTACAAATAATTTTACTTAGTTTCAGGTCATACACACACCTTTCTAGAAGATTTCTGCATTTTACAATAATTCCTATCATATTTATATTTGTGCTAGGCACTGGGAAAATAGACATTAATCAAAGAATCATATAGACCAATGTAAAATTACCATTGTAATGTTAGATCCATAATAGGTTGAGTTACTTTAGGCAGAGAGGTCCCAGAAAGTTTCTCTAGTGAAAGGATGATTGAGGTAGAGTCAGCCAGAAGGACAGAGAGAGTCCAGAGAGAGGAAACTGCATGTTCAAAAGCCCTGTGACTGGGAGAAGTAAGCACATTTAGGGAATGGAAAGGCCATTGTGGCTGAAACACAGAGAATAAGGGGGAGAACTAGTGAAACAGATTGGAGAGAGAGGCAGGGGTCAACTTATAAAGGTCCTTGTAGATCATATTAGGAAATTTGGTCTTAATTCTAATAGTTTTGGGCACTTTCTTGGTAGAAGGTTGATATCTGGCTGTGGGTTTTTGTTTGTTTGTTTTTGTTTTTTTGAGACAGAGTTTCACTCTTGTCGCCCAGGCTGGAGCGCAATGGTGCAATCTCAGCTCACTACAACCTCTGCCTCCCAGGTTCAGACTATTCTCCTGTCTCAGACTCATGAGTAGCTGGGACTACAGGCATGCACCACCATGCCAAGGTAATTTTGTATCTTTAGTAGAGATGGAGTTTTGCAATGTTGGCCAGGCTGGTCTAGAACTCCTGACCTCAGGTGATGCGCCTGCCTTGGCCTTCCAAAGTCCTGGGATTACAGGTGTGAGCCACCTTGCCTGACCCTGGCTTTGGTTTTTACTATGACACTTTGGCTATCACGTGAAGAATGAGTTATAGCGAAGCAAGAATGACTAAAAAGAGATCAATTAGACACTATGGCTAGCCCAGGTAAGAGAGAATGGTAACTTGAAGTAGAGAGATGGCAGTGGAGGAAAAGAGAAATGTCTGGGTTTAAGGAATAATCAAGAAGTGAATTGATAGAACTGAGAGATAAACTGAAAAATGAGAGAACAGGTGAGAGAGAGAGGAAAATGTAAAGAGTACTGTCTAGGTTTTGGGCTACCATAACAGTTTAAATAGTGGTGTCATTCAGAGAGATGAAGCATGCTAACAGAGGACCTAGTTTTGGTGGGGAAGATTTTGGGTTCATTTTGCACCTGTTGAATTTGAGATGTCACTAATTCTTTCAATTGAAGTGTGCATTAGTGTGCTAGGGTTGCCATAACAAAATACCATAGACTAGGTGATTTTAACTACAGACATTTATTTTCTCATAGTTCTGGAGGCTGGAAGTCTAAGATCAAGGTACCACCAACAGGCTTCTGGTGAGGTCTCTCTTCCTGGTTTGCACATAGTTGTCCTCTTGTGGTGTCTTCATAAGGCCTTTTTTTCTGTGTGCAGGTGAGACACACAGAGAGAGAGAGAGAGAGAGAGAGGTGCATGAGCATGCACTGTGGGGTTTCTTCCTCTTGTAATGACACCAGTCCTATTGGATTAGGAACCCACCCTTAGGACCTCATTTAACCTTAATTACCTCCCTGAAGACCATATCTCAAAATACAGTCACATTGGGGGTTAAGGCTTCAACATATGAATTTGGGGTGGGGGAGACACCACTGAATAGTCAATGTGCAGTCCATACAAACTGTATTCCATAGTTGATAAAGTCATAGACATTCAAGTCAAACAAAACTGGATTTAAAAACTTGGCTACCTGGGAGGCTGAGGTGGGAGGATTGCTTGAGCCCAGGAGTTTGAGGCTGCAGTGAGCTATCATTGTACCACTGCACTCCAAGTATGGGTGATAGAGCAAGAGGCTGTTTCTAAAAAACAAAACAAATTCTGGTGAGAATGCGAAGGAAAAGGAACCCTTGTCAGCAGGAATGTAAATTAGTGTAACCACTATGGAGAGCAGTTTGGAGGATCCTCAAAAAACTAAAAATAGAGCTACTGTATGATCCAGCAATCCCACTGCTAGGCATATACATACTCAAAAGAAAGAAAATCAGTACATCAAAGAGATATCTGCACTCCTATGTTTATTGCAGCACTATTCATAATAGCTAAGATTTGAAAGCAATGTAAGTGCCCATCAACAGATGAATAGATAAAGAAAATGTGGTCCTCATACACAATGAAGTACTATTCACTCATGAAAAAGAATGAAATCCTGTCATTTGCAACAACATGGATGAAACTGGAGGTCATTAAGTGAAATAAGCCAGGCATAGAAAGACAGACTTCACATATTCTCACTTATCTGTGGGAGCTAAAAATTAAAACAACTGAACTCATGGAGATAGAGAGTAGAATGATAGTTACCAGAAGCTGGGGAGCGTTGTGGGGGAATGTAGGGGAAGTAGAGATGATTAATGGGTACAAAAAATAGTTAGAAACCATATTAGTCAATTATCACACTACTATAAATACCTGAGACTGGGTAATTTATAAAGAAAAGAGGTTTAATTGGCTCATACTTCTGTAGGCTGTATAGGAGGCATAGTGGCTTCTCTTTGGCTTCTGGGGAGGCCTCTGGAAACTTGCAATCATGGCAGAGGGTGAAAATGAAGCAGGCATGTCTTACATGGACAGAGCAGGAGGAAGAGAGAGAGGGGCAGAGGTTCTACACACCTTTAAACAACCAGATCTCACGAGAACTCTATCATGAGAACAGCACTAGGGGGATGGTGCTAAACCATTTATAAGAAACTGCCCCCATGATCCAGTCACCTCCCACCAGGCCCCACCTCCAACAATGGGGATTACAATCTGACATGAGATTTGGGCCAAACCATATTGGAAACAATGAATAAGATCTAGTATTTGATAGCACAATGGGGTGACCTGAGTTGATAATTTAATTCTACATTTTAAAATAACTAAAATAGTATAATTGGATTGTTTGTAATACAAAGGATAAACACTTGAGGTGATGGATATTCCCTGATATGGTTTGGATCTGTGTCCCCACTCAAATCTCATGTTGAATTATAGTCCCCAGTGTTGGGGGTGGGGCCTGGTGGGAGGTGATTGGATCATGGGAGCAGTTTCTAATGGTTTAGCACCATCTGCCTTTGGTACTGTATAGTGAGTTCTCACAAGATCTAGTTGTTTAAAAATGTGTAGCACCTTCCCCCACCTTCTTCCTGCTCTGGTCATGTGAGGTGCTTACTCCCCCTTTACCTTCTGCCATGATTGTAAGTTTTCTAAGGCCTCCCCAGAAGACAAGCAGATGCCAGCCACTATGCTTCCCATACAGCCTGCAGAACTGTGAGCAAATTAAACCTCTTTTCTTTATAAATTACCCTGTCTCGGGTATTTATTTAGAGCAGTGACAACAGACTAATATGGAAAGTTGGTACCAGGAGTCACGTATTGCTATAAAGATACCTGAAAATGTGAAGCAGCTTTGGAACTGGGTAACAGGCAGAGATTGGAACAGTTTGCTAGGCTTAGAAGAAGACAGGAAGATGAGGAAAAGTTTAAAAACTTCCTGAAGACTGGTTGAATGATTGTGGTCAAAATACTGGTAGTGATCAATGGTTGTGGTCAAAATGCTGGACAGTGAAGGCCAGGCTGAGGGTTTCCAGATAGAAATGAGGAACTTATTGGGAACTGGAGCAAAGGTCACTTTTGTTATAATTTAGCAAAGAACTTGGAGGCATTGTGGCCCTGCCCTAGAGATCTATGAAACTTTGAACTTAAGAGTGATGATATTCAGGGTATCTGGAGGAAGAAATTTCTAAGCAGTAAAGCATTCTAGATTTGGCCTGGCTGCGTCTAACAGCCTATGCTCATATGCATGAGCAAAGAAATGACATTAAACTGGAACTTATGTTTAAAAGGGAAGTAGAAAGTAAAAGTTGGGAAAATTTGCAGACTGGCCATGTGGTAGAAAAGAAGAGCCTATTTTCTGGGGAGGAATTCAAGCAGGCTGCAGAAATTTGCAAAAGTGAAAGGAAAGCAAATGCTGATAGCCAAGACAATGGGAAAAGGCCTGGAAGGCTTTCATACATCTTTGTGGCAGCCCTTCCTACCACAGACCCAGAGACCTAGGAGGGAAGAATAGTTTTTGAGCCAGGTTCAGGGCCCAACCATTCTGCAAAGCTTTGGGACACTGCTCCTTGTATCCCAGCTGCTCCAGGTCCCGCCTCGGCGCAAAGGGACCTAGGTACAGCTCAGGCATCTGCTTCAAAATGTGTAATCCATAGCTTTGGTGGCTTTCATGTGGTGTTAAGCCTGTGGGTGCACAGAATGCAAGAGTTGAGGCTTGGGAGCCTCTGCCTAGATTTCAGAGGATGTATGGGAAAGCTTGGATATTCAGACAGAAGCCTGCTGCAGTGGTAGAGCCCTAACAGAGAACCTCTACTGGGACAGTGGAGAGGGGAAATGTGGGGTTAGAGCCCCCACATTAAGTCTCCACTGGGGCACTGCCTAGTGGAGCTGTGAGAAGAGGGCCATTGTCCTCCAGATCCCAGAATGGTAGATCCACTGGCAGCTTGCACCCTGTGTCTGGAAAAGTCAGAGGCACTCAACATCAGACCCTGAGAACAGCTGTGTGGGCTAAACCCTGCAAAGCCACAGGGGTGAAGCTGCCCATGACTTTGGGAGTCCACCCCTCACACCAGTGTGCTCTGGATGTGGGACACAGAGTAAAAAGATATTATTTTGGAACTTTAATATTTAATGACTTCCCTGCTGGGTTTTGGAGTCGTACGAGGCCTGTAGCCCCTTTCTTTTGGCTGATCTCTCCCTTTTGGAATAGGAGTATTTACCCAATTCATGTACTTCCATTGTATCTTGGGAGTAACTAACTTGTTTTTGATTTTACAGGCTCATAGGTGGAAGGGACTTGCCTTGTCTTAGATGAGACTTTGGACTTTTGAGTTAATGCTGAAATGAGTTAAGACGTTGGGGGATGGTTGAGAAGGGATGACTGTATTTTGCAATGTGAGATGGACATGAGATTTGAAAGGGCCAAAGGAAGAATGATATGATTTGGATCTATGTCCCCACCCAAATCTCATGTCAAATTGTAATCCCCAATGGTGAAGGTGGGGCCTGGCGGGAGGTGACTGGCTCATGGGGGCAGTTTCTTTTCCTTTTTTAAAAAACTTTTTCTTTTACATTAAGTTCCAGGATACAAGTGCAGAATATATGCAGGTTTGTTACATAGGTATACATGTGCCATGGTGGTTTGCTGTACCTATTGACCCATCCTCTAAGTTCCCTCCCCTTGCCCCATACCCCCAACAGACCCTGGTGTGTGTTGTTCCTTTCCCTGTGTCCATGTGTCCATGTTTTCTCATTGACCAACTCCCACTTATGAGTAAGAACATGCAGTGTTTGGTTTTCTATTCCTGTGTTAGTTTGCTGAGGAAGATGGCTTCCAGCTTCATCTATGTCCCCTCAAAGGGCATGATCTTATTCCTTTTAATGGCTGCTTAGTATTTGATAGTATATATGTACCACATTTTCTTTATCCAGTCTATCATTGATGGGCATTTGGGTTGGTTCCATGACTTTGCTATGGTAAATAGTGCTGCAATAAACATATGTGTGCATATGTTTTTATAGCAGAATGATTTATATTCCTTTGGGTATTGACCCAGTAATGGAATTGCTGGGTCAAATGGTATTTCTGGTTCTAGATCCTTGAGGAATCGCCATACTGTCTTCATGATGGTTGAACTAATTTACATTCCTGTCAACAGTATAAAAGCATTTCTATTTCTCCACAACTTTGCCAACCACTATTGTTTCTTGCCTTTTTAATAATCACCATTCTGACTGGCATGAGATGGTATCTCATTGTGGTTTTGTTTTGCATTTCTCTAATGATCATTGATGTTGAGCTTTTTTTCATATGTTTGTTGGATTAATAAAAATCTTATTTTGAGAAGTGTCTGTTTATAACCCTTGCCCACTTTTTGATAGGGTTGTTTGTTTTTTTTCTTGTAAATTTGTTTTAATTCCTTGTAAATTCTGGATATTAGACTTTTGTCAGATGGGTAAATTGCAGAATTTTTCTCCCATTCTGTAGGTTGACTGTTCACTCTGATGATAGTTTATTTTGCTGTGCAGAAGCTCTTTAGTTTAATTAGATCCCATTTGTCAATTGTGGCTTTTGTTGCAATTGCTTTTGGCATTTTTGTCATGAAGTTTTGCCCATGCCTATGTCCTAAGTGGTATTACCTACGTTTCCTTCACGGGTTTTTATGGTTTTGGGTTTTACATTTAAGTCTTTAATCCATCTTGAGTTAATTTTTGTATAAGGTGAAAGGAAGGGGTCCAGTTTGAATTTTCTGCATATGGGTAGCCAGTTTTCCCAGCACCATTTGTTGAATAGGAGATCCTTTCCCCATTGCTTGTTTTTGTCAGGTTTGTTGAAGATCAGATGGCTGTAGATGTATGATGTTATTTCTGAGGTCTCTGTTCTGTTCCATTGGTCTATATGTCTGTTTTGGTGCCAGTACCATGCTGTTTTGGTTACTGTAGCCTTGTAGTATAGTTTGAAGTCAGGTAGCATGATGCCTCCAGCTTTGTTCTTTTGGCTTAGGATTGTCTTGTCTATACAGGGACTTCATTGATTCCATATGAAATTTACAGTAGTTTTTATCTAATTCTGTGAAGAATGTCAATGGTAATTTGATGGGGATAGCACTGAATCTATACATTACTTTGGGCAGTATGGCCATTTTCAAGATATGGACTCTTCCTATCCATGAGGTTGGAATGTTTTTCCAATTGTTTGTGTCCTCTCTTATTTCCTTGAGCAGTCGTTTGTAGTTCTCCTTGAAAAGGTCCTTCACATCTCTTGTTAGCTGTATTCCTAGGTATTTTATCCTCTTTGTAGCAATTGTGAATAGGAATTCATTCACGATTTGGCTCTCTGCTTGTCTATTATTGGTGTAAAGGAATGCTTGTGATTTTTGCACATTGATTTTGTATCTTGAGGCTTTGCTGAATTTGCTTATCAGTTTAAGGAAGTTTTGGGCTGAGATGATGGGGTTTTCTAAACATACAGTCATGTCATCTGCAAACAGAAACAATTTGACTTCCTCTCCTCCTATTTGAATACACTTTATTTCTTTCTCTTTTCTGATTGCCCTAGCCAGAACTTTCAATACTACGTTGAATAAGAGTTGTGAGAGCGGGCATTCTTGTCTTGTACTGGTTTTTAAAGGGAATGCTTCCAGCTTTTGTCCATTCAATATGATATTGGCTGTGGGTTTGCCAAAAATAGCTCTTATTATTTTGACATATGTTCCATCAATACCTAGTTTATTGAGAGCTTTTAACATGAAGGGATGTTGACTTTTATCGAAGGCCTTTTCTGCATCTACTGAGATAATCACATGGTTTTTGTCATTGGTTCTGTTTATATGATGGATTATGTTTATTGATTTGCACATGTTGAACCAGCCTTGCATCCCAGGGATGAAGCCAACTCGATCATGGTGGATAAGCTTTTTGATGTGCTGCTGGATTTGGTTTGCCAGTATTTTATTGAGGATTTTCACATCGATGTTCATTGGGGATATTGGCTCAAAGTTTTCTTTCTTGTGTCTCTTCCTGGTTTTGGTATCAGAATGATGCTGGCTTCATAAAATGAGTTAGGGAGGAGTCCCTACTTTTCAATTATTTGGAATAATTTCAGAAGGAATGGTACCAGCTCATCTTTGTACCTCTGGTAGAATTTGGCTGTGAATCCGTCTGGTCCTCGGTTTTTTTTTTTTTGGTTGGTAGGCTGTTAATTACTGCCTCAATTTCAGAACTTGTTATTGGTCTACTCAGGGATTGAACTTCTCCTAGTTTAGTCTTGGGAGGGTGTATGTGTCCAGGAATTTATCCATTTCTTCTAGATTTTCTAGTTTATTTGTATAGAGGTGTTTATGGCATTCTCTGATAGTAGTTTGTATTTCCATGGGGTCAGTGGTGATATCCCTTTTATCATTTTTTATTGTACCTATTTGATGCTTCTCTCTTTTCTTCTTTATTAATTGAGCTAGCAGTCTATTTTGTTAATTTTTTCAAAAAATCAGCTCCTGGATTCATTGATTTTTTGGAGGGTTTTTCATGTCTCTATCCCTTTAATTCTGCTTTGATTTTAGTTATTTCTTGTCTTCTGCTAGCTTTTGGATTAGTTTGCTCTTGCCTCTCTAGCTTTTTTTTTTTCCTTTTTTTTGAGACAGAGTCTCGCTCTGTCGCCCAGGCTGGAGTGCAGTGGCATGATCTCGGCACACTGCAAGCTCTGCCTCCCAGGTTCACGCCATTCTCCTGCCTCAGCCCCCCGAGTAGCTGGCACTACAGGCACCTGCCACCACACCCAGCTAAGTTTTTGTATTTTTAGTAGAGATGGGGTTTCACCGTGTTAGCCAGGATGGTCTTGATCTCCTGACCTCATGATCCGCCCACCTCGGCCTCCCAAAGTGCTGGGATTACATGTGTGAGCCACCGTGCCTGGCCCTCTCTAGCTCTTTTAATTGTGATGTTAGGGTGTCAATTTGAGATCTTTCAAGTTTTCTCACGTGGGTATTTAGTGCTATAAATTTCCCTCTTAACACCGCTTTAGCTGTAGCCCAGAGATTCTGGTACATTATCTCTTTGTTTTCATTGCTTTCAAATAACTTTTTGATTTTTGCCTTAATTTCATTATTTACCCAGCAGTCATTCAGGAGCAGGTTGTCCAATTTCCATATAATTGTGTGGTTTTGAGTGAGTTTCTTTATCCTGAGTTCAAATTTGATTGCACTGTGGTCTGAGAAACTGCTTGTTATGATTTCAGTTCTTTTGCATTTGCTGAGGAGTGTTTTAATTCCAATTATGTGGTTGATTTTAGAATAAGTGCCATGTAGCACTGAGAAGAGTGTATATTCTGTTGATTTGGGGTGAGGAGTTCTGTAGATGTCTATTAGTTCCACTTGATCCAGAGCTGAGTTCAAGTCCTGAATATCTTTGTTAATTTTCTGTCTTATTGATCTGTCTAATATTGACAGTGGGGTGTTTTTTTTTGTTTTTGTTTTTGTTTTTTTTTTTTGAGACGGAGTCTCACTCTGTTGCCCAGGCTGGAGTGCAGTGGCCGGATCTCAGCTCACTGCAAGCTCCGCCTACTGGGTTCACGCCATTCTCCTGCCTCAGCCTCCCGAGTAGCTGGGACTACAGGCGCCCACCACCTCGCCGGGCTAGTTTTTTGTATTTTTTAGTAGAGACGGGGTTTCACCATGTTAGCCAGGATGGTCTCGATCTCCTGACCTCATGATCCGCCCGTCTCGGCCTCCCAAAGTGCTGGGATTACAGGCTTGAGCCACCGCGCCCGGCCTGACAGTGGGGTGTTATAGTCTCCCACTATCATTGTGTGGGAGTCTAAGTCTCCTTGTAGGTCTCTGAGAACTTGCTCTATGAATCTGGGTGCTCCTGTATTGGGTGCATATATATTTAGAACAGTTAGCTCTTTTGTTGAATCATTCCCTTTACCATTATGTAATGCTCTTGTTTGTCTTTTTTTTTTTTTATCTTTGTTGATTTAAAGTCTGTTTTTTCAGAGACTAGGATTGTAACCCTTGCTTTTTTTTCTTTTTTTTTCTTTCTTTTTGCCTCACATTTGCTTGTTGAATTTTCTTCCATCCCTTTATTTTGAGCCTATGTATGTCTTGCACATGAGATGGGTCTCCTGAATACAGCACACTGATGGATCTTGACTCTTTATCCAATTTGCCAGCCTGTGTCTTTTAATTGGGGCATTTAGCCCATTTACATTTAAAGTTAGTATTATTATGTGTAAATCTGATTCTGTCATCATGATGCTATCTGGTTATTTTGCACACTAGTTGATGCAGTTTCTTCATAGTGTCATTGGTCTTTATATTTTGATGTGTTTTTTGCAATGGATGGTAGCAGTTTTTCCTTAGCTTCTTCATATTGAATTAGAACATGCTCCTTTAGCTCAGCATAGTTTTTTATTACCCATCTTCTGAAGCCTACTTCTGTCAATTCATCCATCTCATCCTCTGTCCAGTTCTGCTCCCTTTCTGGAGAGACAATGCAATCATTTGGAGGTGAAGAGGCACTCTGGCCTTTTGGGTTTTCCGTGTTTTTTTGTTGTTGTTGTTGATTCTTTCTCATCTTCATGAGTTTGTCTAGTTTCGATCTTTGAGGCTGCTGATCCTTGGATGGGGTTTTTGTGGGAGCTTTTTGCTGTTGTTACTGTTTGTTTTTCTTTCAATGGTCAGGTTCCTCTTCTGTAGGGATACTGCAATTTGCCGGGTGGCGGGGGGCTCCACTTCAGGCCCTATTCTTCTGGTTTGTTCTTGTGCCTGGAGATGTCACTCAAGGAGGAGAACAGCAAAGATGGGTGCCTGCTCCTTCTTCTGGACCTCTGACCTCAAGGGGCACCAACTTGATGCCAGTAGGAGCACTCCTGTATAGGGTGTCTGACAACTCCTGCTGGAGGGTCTCACCCAGTTGGGTGGCATGGGGAACAGGATCTGTTTAATGAAGCACTTTGTCCCTTGGTGGAGGGGTGTGCTTTGCTGGGGGGAAACCCACTCCTCTGGGCTGCCTGGACTCCTCAGAACTACCAGTAGGAAAGGCTAAGTCTGCTGGTCCAGAGACTGTGGCCTCCTCCCCCTAGGGGCTCAGGCCCAGGGAGATCCGGGTAATGTCCTTGAGCCTCTGGCTGGAGTTATTGGAGTCCCTGCAGGGAAGCCCTGCCCAGTGAGGAAGGATGAATCAGAGTCAGGCCTGAAGAGGCACTCTGGACACAGTCTGCCACAGTCAGTGTGTTGAGCTGTGGGGGACATATCTTGGGACCAAGCTGTCCAGACTTCCTGGCCCCAGCAGGGGAAAAGTGTGGCCTGGAGCCATAGAGATGGCTGCCATCCTTCCCCTGCCCAGGGAGCTCAGTGTGTCAGGCAGTTGTGAGTCCCAGTGCTGGCTGCTGCCCCTCCCGCAAGGAGCTCAAATGGCTTAGACAGCAGGCAGCTGCAGCCCTGGTGCTGGTCGCCCCTCCCGCCAGGAGCTTGGTAGGCTTAAGCAGGTTCCAGCTAAGAGGCTATTGAGAATATGTCCGGCTCTGGGGTTGGGATGCTAGGCCCCAGTGGTATGGGTTTGTGAGTGAGATCTACTGATCTGTGGGCCGCACAGGTCTGTGGAAAAAGCACGGTTTCCCTGGCTGGGTACCATGCTCACTCACCACCTCCCTTGGCTGTGGGGTAGGGGCTCCTCCACCCTGTGTGGCTCTCAGGTGGGCCACCGCACCACACTGCTCTTGTTTCCTCTCCGTGGGTCATGCCAGTCCCCTAGTCCATTTTGATGAGAGCTTGGATACCTTGGTTGCTCGTGAAGGATTCACATGCTTATTATGGTCCTTTTTGATGGGAGCCTCCAATCACTGCTGCTTCTAGTCGGCCATCTTGGCCCCGATGGGGGCAGTTTCTAATGGCTTAGCACCATCGCCTCTTTGTACTGTATAGTGATTTGGTTCTCACAAGATCTGGTTGTTTGAAAGTGTGTAGCACCTCCCCGACTTCCTCCCGCTCTAGCCATGTGAGGCGCTTACTCCTCCTTTGCCTTCTGCCATGATTGTAAGTTTTCTGAGGCCTCTCCAGAAATTCAGCAGATGCCAGCTGCTATGCTTCCTGTACAACCTACAGGACTGTGAGCCAAATAAACCTCTTTTCTTTATAAATTATTCAGTCTCAGGTATTTATTCATAGCAGAGTGAGAATGAACTGATACACTCCTTCAAAAAAATAAGTTAATAAGTTAATTGAACAACAACAAAAAATTGGCTACCACAGCCCAAAAAGTACACCAGCAAGTACACAGATAAAAACATTTGACTCTTGAATAACATGGGTTTGAACTATGCAGGTGAACTTATATATGAATTCTTTTCAACCAAATGCAGATTGAAAATACAGTATTCAAGAGATGCAAAACCCACGTATAAAACAGGGCAACTTTTCTTATACAAGGGTTCTGCAGGGCTGACTGTGGGACATGAACCTGTGCAGATTTTGGTAAACGTGGGAATCCTGAAATCTGTCCCCAAAGTATACTGAGGGATGACTATAATTGAAGAGTACCTATATAGAGAGATATTCCTCAGCAATAAAAAGGAAGAAGTATTGGTACACACAACAACATGGGTGAATCTCAAAATAATTATGCTGAATGAAAGACGCTAGACAAAAAAGTGTGTGTGATTTTACTTAAATAAAATTCTAGAAAATGCAAACTAACGTATAGTGACAGAAAGCAAATTAGTGGTTTCCTGGGGAAGGAATAGACAGAGAGAGGCAGGAGGGAAAGCGGCATGAGAAAATTTGGGGTGATAGATATCATTATCTTGGTTGTGGTGATAGTTTCACAGGTGTTTATATATGTGAAGAGGTATCAAATTACACACTTTAGGCCAGGCACGGTGGCTCATGCCTGTAATTCTAGCATTTTGGCAGGCCAAGGCAGGCAGATCATTTGAGCTCGGGAGTTTGAGGCCAGCTTGGGCAACATAGTGAGACCTCGTCTCTACAAAAACTTTTTAAAAAATTAGCTGGGCATGGTGGCTTGCACCTGTAGTTCCAGCTACTTGGGAGGCTGAGGCAGAAGAGGGCTTGAGCTTGGGAAATCGAGGCTGCAATGAGCCATGATCATGCCACTGCACTACAGCTTGGATGACAGAATGAGACCCTGCCTCAAAAAATTTTTTGCACATTTTAAATATGTGCAATTTTTTCTACATCATTTATGTCTTAATAAAGTTGTTAAATCTGGGGGGCAGGAGAGTCAAAGGAGACTGTCTCCATGCCCTGACAAAAGTCTAGAAGTTTTTCTCTACCCATAACAAAGGGCATGTAGCTTCTAATTCAGGTGGCCAGGCTCGGGCCAGATATTAGGTTTCTGAGGATGCCCTGGATCTCTTTAGAGGAGCTTTTCTTTGGGGTCAGCTAAGCTTGTTCACTGTGATCCTCATTGGGGCCGCCTCTTGCCCCCATTTCTTGTGCTTATCATTTGCTATCCTGAAACGAAAAATAGGAGTGGGCTGGGTGTGGTGGCTCATGTCTGAAATCACAGCACTTTGAGAGGCTGAGGCAGGCGGATCACCTGAGATCAGGAGTTCGAGATCACCCTGGACAACATGGTGAAACCCCATCTCTACTAAAAGTATGAAACATCATCAGGGTGTGGTGGCGCACCTGTAATCCCAGCTACTCAGGAGGCTGAGGCATGAGAATTGCTTGAACCCGGGAGGCGGAGGTTGCAGTGAGCCGAGATTGTGCCACTGCACTCCAGCCTGGGCAACAGAGCAAGACTCCGTGTCAAAAAGAAAAAAAAAAAAAGACTGAAGTCATTATTTGTTCAATAAGTACTTACTGAGCATCTACTAAGCGCAAGATGTTGTGGGCATATTTATTGGGCAGTTTCCCCACACCTTGTATGGGATCCTTATAACTTGCTTTGACCAATACAATGTGGAAGAAGTAATACTGTGTGCCAGTTCTGAGTCTAGGCCTTATGAGACATCTGCTTGGAAATCTGCTAGTCCATGTGAATAAGCTGGTGCTAGCGTGATGCAGGATGACAGATATATAGTGCAGTCATCCCCATCTCCTAGCTGCTTTTTGCTAAACTCTAAAAGCAGAACCTCCTAGGTTCCTGGAAATTGACTGCAGATGCATAAACCAGTTCAACTGAGACCAGAAAAGCTGCCCATCCGAGTCCAGCCCAAATTACTGAACCATAAAATTGCTGAGTTAAATAAACGGTCTCTTTCTTTCACGGACACATACACACATGGTTCCTCCTCTTATTACTAGTACCCAAATGACTTGGTCTCGTTATTTAACCTGTCAGTACTTCAGTTTTCTCATCTTTAAAATGATTATAAAAATACCTATATTTGCTTATATATTTGAGGTAATTATATGTTATATAATTATATATATAGTTATATATAATTGAGGTAATTATATATTTGTTATATATAATTATATATTGAGGTAATTATATATTTGTTTATATATTTGAGGTAATATTTGTAAAGTGCCTAGCACAATGCCAAGTATAATAGGTAACAGAATATGGTAGCAATAATTATTTTTTGAGATAGGGCCCATATTTTATTTGTCTTTTTTTCTCCTGCAACTAGCACAGAGTCTTCTTCATGAAAGAAACTCAATAAGTAAATGTAACTATTTTAGAAGTGTAGTAATCTCAATGAATAATCTGATTATAATCTTTATAACGATAGTTCATATCTTCATAAAGATATGTCTATCTTAAAGGCAGTAAGAATCATTACCTATCTAGCCGGGATTTTATTTTATTTATTTATTTTTTTTGAGATGGAGTGTCGCTCTGTCGCCCAGGCTGGAGTGCAGTGGTGCAATCTAGGCTCACTGCAAGTTCTGCCTCCCAGGTTCATGCCATTCTCCTGCCTCAGCCTCCTGAGCAGCTGGGACTACAGGCACCTGCCACCATGCCTGGCTAATTTTTCGTATTTTTAGTAGAGATGGGGTTTCACCGTGTTAGTCAGGATGGTCTCGATCTCCTGACCTCGTGATCCGCCCGCCTCGGCCTCCCAAAGTGCTGGGACTACAGGTGTGAGCCACCGCGCCCGGCCTAGCTATGATTTTTAAAAGCAAGCTAGCAAATAAACAAAAAATCTTTGTTATCTTCATTTCCTTGAAATCCAGGACTGATATTGGAATTCTCACTTCTTTTCTTCTTAACCATTCAATACCAGCTGATCATTCCTTTCTCCTTGAAACACTATCCTTATTTGGCTCCTATATAGCATACTTCGCTGATTCCTGTCTGCATCATCAGCCACTGACTCTTTTGAGAGTTCATCCTCCTCTCCTCAGCCTGTAAATGTTGAAGTGATCTAGGGCTCAGCCCTTTGCCCTTTTCTCTTCATTTCCATTCTTTCCCTTGGTGATGTCATTCAGTTTCATGGCTTTAAATAACTTTCCTATTACTGGCAATCTCAAATTTTTGTCTCTAGCTCTGACCTCTCTCCTGAACTCCAGTCTTATAAATCCAACTTCATAAATCTAACTGCTGATTTGACATCTCTATTTGGGATACTTAATAGGCATCTAAACCTTTATGCATCTAAACTTTAACTCCAGAGTCTGCCCTTCTTCCACCTTGAAGTTGTTCCTTCTAAAATTTTCCCTATCTCAGTATATGACAATTCCTCTTTCTAGTTCCACACACTGCTAGGACAACCTAATATTTAGGGAGCAATTCTCCTAAGGTATTGCCCATTATTCTGCCTCATATTACACATAGCAACCAGGAGTGAAGGGTGGGAGATTGTCACAGTATATCAATGCTAGATGTTGTCAATGCCAGTTTGAGACCATTCATGGTCCCCTGCCTCTTCAGCAAAGTTCTCCTGTCTTATATTGCTTTTTCTTCTCATCATTCTAGGTAAAAATACATGATAAATTAATTACTTTTAAGATGATACTTTTTCAACAAGCTTTGTGCCCTTAAAAGCTCCCTCTCTACTAGTGGGTTCCTGTGCTGGCATTTTATAGCAAGCTCCATTCATTTCTCTGATGAATTATTCCAAAATTATATGTGTGTGTGTATATATATATATTTAAAACTTTCTGTTATATATATAACTTTCTGTTTTATATGTATATATGAAGGTTTCTGTTTTATATGTATATATAACTTTCTGTTTTATACTTGTTATATATATATAAAACAGAAACCTTTATATATATATAAAACAGAAACCTTCAGTATTTCAAAATTCAAAACAGTAAACACTGGCCATCGTAGCATGACTACTGGGGAATACAGTGTTAGGCAAGTTAATCTTTTTATGCCAGTCAATATCATACTTGACCATCTACTGTGCTTCTCACAAATGAATTTGTCTTCTCACAAGAGGTTAATTCTGTTTCAAAAGTATATTTTAACATTTTTATGTCTTCTTTCCTTCAGAAGACTTTCATATGCAAGGAGCCCAATTATTTTTCTGCTCCTGGGTTCCAGAAGGCTATTCTTGAATACCCTTGAACCCCTCCTGGGTTCCAGAAGGATATTCTTGAATGATGTGTCATTTTCTCCCTTTTTCATAGATTTATTCAGCATCTGAAGAATTACCCAAAAAAGAAATGAATCTGCATGGGATGGTTCATATTGCATAAAGTTTCAAAATTACTTTCATATCTACTTCCTCATCTAATTCTATTAATATCCTACTTCTAATACTGATATCTCCTGATTTTATTATTACTGATACTATTGCGTATCTTGTCTCTTACCCCTGCTACAAGCTGGTACCACACCCTCACTGACTATTTGTATGGCTTCCTAATATATCTCTATATTTTAAAAAAATATAGTAGAATGCATGATGGATTAGAGCAAAGAACAGTGACTCCATGTTCTTTGCTCTAATCCATCATGCAGTCTACTATATTTTTTAAAAATCTGAATTATCAAATTTGGACTACTTTCTTTTCCCTTAATTCTGGGGCTTTATATAAGGCTTTATAATTTTCAAGAATTTTTCAAAATAAGTATGAAATATAAGTATTCATAATAAATATTGCTTTATTCTTTTTTTTTTTTTTGAGACAGAGTCTCACTCTGTCACACAGGCTGGAGTGCAGTGGTGCAATCTCAGCTCACTGCAAACTCTGCCTCCCAGGTTCAAGCAATTCTAATGCCTCAGCCTCCTGAGTGGCAGGGATTACAGGTACCTGCTACGACGCTCGGCTAATTTTTGTATTTTTAGTAGAGACAGGGCTTCACCATCTTGGCTAGGCTGGTCCCAAACTCCTGACCTCAAGTGATCTGCCCAACTCATCTCCAAAAGTGCTGGGCTTAGAGGCATGAGCCACCGTGCCCAGCCAATATTGCTTAATTCTTATTACAGTCCTATATTACTAACAGTATCACTAACAGTGCTGTAAAGATGATGCAACAACGTATACAGAGTAAGCACTACCAAAGAAAATCACACAGGTAATGCATGTCAGATTTGAGAGTCAAACTCAGGTCTTCTTTATGCTAGCTCAAGTAATTTTTTTTTTTTTTTTTGAGACAGAGTCTCACTCTGTCACCTAGGCTGGAGTGCAGTGGCACGATCTCACCTCACTGCAACCTCCGCCTTCCAGGCACAAGCGATTCTCATGCCTCAGCCTCCCAAGTAGCTGAGACTACAGGCTTGCACCACTGCAGCTGGCTAATTTTTGTATTTTTAGTAGAGATAGGATTTTGCCTTGTTGGCCAGGCTGGTCTCAAACTCCTGGCCTCAAGTGATCCACCTGCCTTGGCCTCCCAAAGTGCTAGGATTACAGGTGTTAGTTACTGCACCTGGCAACAACTCAAGTAATTTTTTTACAATACAGATGCTCTTTTTAACCCTTCTGAGTACCTTGCTTTTTTTCTATTTATTTTTTATATTTTAATATTTTGTAGAGATAGGATCTCACTATGTTTCACAAGCTGATCGTGAACTCCTGGCCTTAAGCAATCTTCCCACCTTGGCCTCTCAAAGTGCTAGGATTACAGGTGTGATCCAGTGCACCCAGCTCCTAGAATGCTTTCTTATTCTATTCTCTATCTTTCAAAACTCTGCCGTCTTTCAAGTTCCAGTTCAAATACCATGTCTTCCTTAATACCTTCTTTGTCGTTACACCTGGAATTAACAATCAATCTATATAACTATAGCATTTAGTTTGTATAACAATATAGCTAACACTCATCACATATTGCTTTATAGAATTATTTGTGTGCATCGTCTCATCTGGCCTACTGTTGAGAAAACCTCTTGAGGGCAGAAAATTTAGCACATTAGTTTTTATGTTCCCCCACTGAGCAAATATATGGCAGTTGTTTGAGTAATTGTGAGTAAATGAATGAACACATGAAGGTCTTGGCCCACGCAGTTCTAAAAGGGATTAAGGCCTAAGGAACATCTGGATATCAACTAATGCATTCACCTATTGGCTTAGTTATACTATCTTAGAAAGAGATAATGAAATTACTGAACTAATAGTTAGTTAAGCTGTTGGTGCCTCAGGACAAACAGAGCGGTGAGAAGGATTGATATATTTAAGTTAATAGCCCCCTAGATGCAAAGGTAAAAGTTTAGCTCAGTATTTCCTAAACTGTATTCACTTCACAGATAAGGAACAATAGTCATTTATTATAGAGTCCATAGTCATATAGTGAAAATATTGATGATGATGATGATAATGATAAAATTGCCTTCTGAATTTATTATTTGTCATTCCTGGACACATAAACAATATTATCTCCAAATTTTATTGGCAATTATAGTTAATATTTTTTTTACACATTTATATATTTTTCAATATAAATATATATACATGTATCACTATGATGAAACTACTTTATAATTATTTTATTTTTTTATTAAAATGCATTTTAAGCATTATATAATGTTTCATAAAATACTTCATGAGGTAACCACCTATGGTTTGTACAGAGAATTCACACCCTCAACACCCTTGCTCTTCTCTCCTTTGGTACTTGCCTGGCAAAACAAGCCTGGTGAAATGCAACTTCTCACCTACTCTATGCCTACATCTAATCAACTGGAAAAGAACAAATTATCATGCTAATTGGACTCAATTTAAAATTATGACCTCAAGCCTCAAGTGGCTTCTCAGTGTTGCCCAGCAATTCTTTACAATTCCGTAGTCATTTGACTCTTCTACTCTTCAGATGAAACTGTTCCCCTCAAGCCTCTTTCTTCCTCCTCCCTCTCAGCTGATGATCTTGCTTTCTATTAATACTTCACTGAAAAAAAGAAGCAACTAGAAGAGAACCTTCACAACTTCTCACCACTAATTTTACTCACTTACCTGCATCTTATCTTCCCTTCTACTATGAAGGTTGAAATATTCGTGTTTCTGTCTGAGTCTAACCCCTCCCTCCTGTGCCCTTGGTCCTATCCTCCTTTGCTCCCCAAATTATCCCATCTCTTTCCTGTATCAACTTTTCTCTTTCTGTAGAATCATTAACATCAACATATAATATATATTTGAATATCTCCCACTTAAAAGAAACTCTATCCTGATCTCACATTCTTCTTTAGCCACGGCTCCACTTCTTTTGCAGAAAATCTCAAAGGAATTATCTAAATTTATTGTCCCTTGGTCGTCTCTCATTCTATCTTGAATTATCTTGAATCCACTCTAATAAGCCTTTTTGCCTTCACTATTCTACTAGCAATACTTTCATCAAGTATACCATTGCCCTCCATATCACTAAACCCAATGCCGAATTATCAGTCTTCATGATATCATGGATGACCTCTTAGCAGTATTCAGCACAGTTGATCTTCTTGGAACACATTTTACATTGGCTTCCAAAAAAACCTCTCTCTCCTGGTTTCTCCCTTATCTCTTTGGCTTCTTTGGAGTCTACTTTGCTGGTTCCTCTTCATTACTTGTCAAAGTAACGAAGTGCTGGAGTGCCCCAAAGCTAGCTCAGTTCTCCTCTAGCTACCCTCATTTCATTCCCTAGGAGCTTTCAATCAGTCTTGTGTTTTCAAAAACTATATATAATAGTTTGTATATAGTTTTAGATATAGGATATCTAGGTATATAGATATAGATAAAGGATATATATATCTTTCTCTTCCCCTTTCCTTTCTCTCCTTTCTCTTCTTAAATGATTTGATCCCAAAGCCATTAGGTGGAAAAAGCAAGGTTGGAATTGGGCCTGAGTTGGGGAGAATCACAGAGGCCAATTGGGATTTTGGAGTCCAATATGGGAAAGGAGGATATTGCATAAGAGGACTGTGTAGCAAGGATAGTTATAGCCTGAGAAGAGTGAGAAGGACATCCATGCAGAGGGGCAGCATAGTATGGGCTACTGGGTATCCGCACAGAAAACTGGTCATGCACGAGGAGTCAAAGCCTAAGCAGAATGAGAAAGACATTTACATGGCAGGGGTAGACAGGTATTAGAGACTGAGTGGGGTGAGGAGGACATTTGTGCATAGAAGAGAGTGGTGGTGACAATCAACAATCTGTTATTACAGGGGGCTTAATTACATAAATAAATATATTAAAAAGTTAGAGCCAGGTTCCCCATTGTCAGATGGAAAAGAATACTAGAATAAACCTTGTGATGTTTGATTAGAATAGGAGATATTTGTGTGAACTTATGGTTATATATCTAAATAGATTGATTGATATGGATATCTACATATAGAAATGAATACAGATGTAAAAGTGTATGTGTTTTCATGTATCTCTATTTTTGTCTCTATATTCCTCATTTCTGACAGAGCCTGGGAGTAGCTACACCCCAGTAGCAACTGAGCACATCTACTAACAGATTTTGACTTCTAAGTATCGTTCTCCACAAAAATAACCAGGGTTCTTTGAGAAATGGCTCATTCCAGTACTGGGGCAGCAAAAGTACAAATTAACCCTGGAACATCTGCTGAACCAGAAAAAAAAGTACTCTAGGAATGATGGGGGTACGTCAAAAAGACAGAGAAGCCAGCTTGAGGGGCTTTCTACTGACCAAATCTGGGACAATTGGATATTTATTTATTTATTTAGACTTCCTCAAATCATGGGATGAGATGATTTGAGAATTAATGGTGGAAACAGATTATACTCATTTAAAAAACAAACAATGAGTCAACACAAACATAAATTAATAAATTTAACACATGAAAAGTTTGAAGGCTGGGCATAGTGGCTCATGCCTATAATCCCAGCACTATGGGAGGCTGAGGTGGGTGTTTCACCTGAGGTCAGGAGTTTGAGACTAGCCTGGCCAACATGGTGAAACCTCATCTCTACTAAAAATATAAAAATTAGCTGGGCATGGTGGTGTATACCTATAATCCCAGCTACTCAAGAAGCTGAGGCAGGATAATTGTTCGAACCCAGGAGGCAGAGGTGGCAGTGAGCTGAGATCATGCCATTTGCACTCCAGCCTGGGCGACAGAGCAAGACTCCATCTCAAAAAATAAATAAGTAAATAAATAAAGTTTGATGAAGAATAGGATATTTGCCAGGCATGGTGGCTCACACCTGTAATCCCAGCACTTTGAGAGGCCAAGGCAGGTGGATTGCTTGAGCCCAGAAGTTCAAGACCAGCCTGGGCAACATGGCAAACCCCTGTTTATACCAAAAACAAACAAACAAACAAACAAACAAACAAAAAACTGGTGTGCTTCTCTAGTCCCAGCTACCCAGGAGGCTCAGGTGGGAACATCGCCTGAGCCTGGGAGGTTGAGGCTACAGTGAGCTATGATCCTGGCACTGCACTCCAGCCTGGGAGACAGAGCAATACCGTGTCTCAAAACAAAAACAAAAACAAAAAAGAACAGGATATTTACATAGCTTCAAAGTACTTTTCTACAAAATACTTATTAAGAACAAAAGGAAAAAAAAAAGTTTTAAAATGGAGAAGCTTATATTACTTTAATCAAGTGATTCAAATGAACATCATCAATAATGAGACAAATTGAAATTGTGTCCCTAATGCCTGATAGGATGCAATAAGAATATAGGATTGCTTATTTATATTCTTAATAAAGAGATGCATAATCTGAATCTAATCACGATGAAATATAAAATAAATTCAAACTTGAGGGATATACTGGCCTGTAAAATAACTGGCCTGTTAATCTTCAAAAGTAGCAAGGTCATGAAAATCAACGAAAGACCAAGGAAATGTTCCTGAGTGAAGGAGACTAAAGAGACATAATAGTAAATTCTGAACTGAATCCTTTTATTATAAAGGACATTATGATTTGGATAAGGTCTGAGGGTTAGGTAAGTATTAAGCAGTCTTAATTTCTAGATTTTGATGGGTTATTGTGTTTATACAGGAAAACATCCTTATTTATAGGAAGAACACACTGAAGTATCGGGGGTAATGGGGAATAGAGTCAGCATTCTCATTGTGTTATTACTGGGTCAGTTTTTGTTGTTATTCTCAAATGACTGAGGAAAAATGTTGTTTGTGCTATCCTTGCATCTTTCTTGTAATTTTTGATACTGTTTTTTAAAAAGAAAGAAGACTGCATGTTAATGAGTTTCAAATTTCTCTCTCTGGCATGAATCTGAACCCAAGATCGTATATTTAATATTCTAGTCAAAATTGCCACTTGCACCAAACTGGGCAACATAGCAAGACCCCATCTCTACAGAAGAAAATTAACCAGGCATGGTGGCATACACCTGTAATCTCAGCTACTTGGGAAGTTGAGGCAGGAGCATCACTTGAGCCCAGGAGTTTCAGGTTGCAGTGAGCTATCATGCACCACTGCATTCCAGCCTGGGCAACAGAGGGAGGCCCTGTCTCAAAAAATAAAATAGGCCGGGCATGGTGGCTCATGTCTGTAATCCCAGCACTTTGGGAGGCTGAGGTGTAAGGATCACCTAAGGTCAGGAGTTTGAGACCAGCCTGGCCAACATGGTGAAAATCCATCGCTACTAAAAATACAAAAAAATAGCCAGGTGTGGTGGCAGGTGCCTCTAATCCCAACTACTTCAGAGGCTGAGGCAGGAGAATCATTTGAACCTGGGAGGCCCTCCGGAGGTTGCAGTGAACTGAGATCACGCTGCTGCACTACAGCCTGGGTGACAGAGCAAGACTGTGTCTCAAAAAAAAAAAATAAATAAAAAGCCTTCACTTGGATGTCTAATCACTGTCAACCTTAAAATGTAAAACTGAGGGTGGCTGGCAAGATGGATGAACAGAAACAGCTCTGGTCTGCAGCTCCCAGCGAGATCAATGCAGAAGATGGGTGATTTCTGCATTTCCAACTGAGCTACCTGGCTCATCTCACTGGGACTGGTTAGACAGTAGGTGTAGCCCTTGGAGGGCAAGCCAAAGCAGGGTGGAGTGTCACCTCAGCCGGGAAGCACAAGGGGTTGGGGAACTCCCTTCCCTAGCCAAGGGAAGCTGTCAGGAATGGTGCATTCTGGCCCAGATACCAGGCTTTTCCCATGGTCTTTGCAACCCACAAACCAGGAGATTCCCTTGGGTGCCTATACCACCAGGGCCCTGAGTTTGAAGCAGAAACTAGGCGGCCATTTGGGCAGACACTGAGCTAGCTGCAGGAGTTTTTTTTTTTTTTTTTTTTTTCCTTACCTCAGTGGCACCTGGACTGCCAGTGAGACAGAACCGTTCACTCCCCTGGAAAGGGGGCTGAAGCCAGGGAGCCAAGTGGTCTAGCTCAGCGGATCCCACTGCCACAAAGCCCAGCAAGCTAAGATCCACTGGCTTGAAATTCTCGCTGCCAGCACAGCAGTCTGAAGTTGACCTGGGACTTCGAGTTTGGTGCGGGAGAGGCATCTGTCATTACTGAAGCGTAAGTAGGTGGTTTCCTCTCACAGTGTAAACAAAGCCGCTGGGAAGTTCAAACTGGGTGGAGCCCACCGCAGGGCAGCAAAGCTGCTGGAGCCAGACTGCCTATCTAGATTCCTCCTCTCCGGGCAGGGTATCTCTGAAAGAAAGGCAGCAGCCCCAGTCAGGGGCTTATAGATAAAACTCCCATTTCCCTGGGACAGAGCATCTGGAAGAAGGGGCTGCTTTGGGTGCAGCTTCAGTAGACTTAAACATTCCTGCTGGCCAGCTCTGAAGAGAGCAGTAGGTCTCCCAGCACAGCACTCGAGCTCTGCTAAGGGACAGACTGCCTCCTCAAGTGGGTCCCTGACCCCCGTGCCTCCTGACCAGGAGATACCTCCCAGCAGGGGTCGACACCTTGTATAGGAGAGTTCTGGCTGGCATCTGGCGGGTGTCCCTCTGGGACAGAGCTTCCAGAGGAAGGAACAGGCAGCAATCTTTGCTGTTCTGCAGGCTCCGCTGGTGATACCCAGGCAAACAGGGTTTGTTTTACACCTCCAGCAAACTCCAGCAGACCTGCAGCAGAGGGGCCTGACCATTAGAAGGAAAACTAACAAACAGAGAGGAATAGTATCAACATCAACAAAAAGGACATCCACACAGAAACCCCATCTGAAGGTCACCAACATCAAAGACCAAAGGTAGATAAATCCACAAAGATGAGATAAAACCAGTGCACAAAGGCTGAACATTCCAAAACCCAGAATGCCTCTTCTCCTCCAAAGGATCACAACTCCTCACCAGAAAGGGAACAAAACTGGATGGAGAATGAATTTGATAAACTGACAGAAGTAGGCTTAAGAAAGTGGGTAATAACAAATTCCTCTGAGCTAAAGGAGCATGTTCTAACCCGATGCAAGGAAGCTAAGAACCTTGATAAAAGGTTAGAAGAATTGCTGACTAGGGCCGGGCGCGGTGGCTCAAGCCTGTAATCCCAGCACTTTGGGAGGCCGAGACGGGCGGATCATGAGGTCAGGAGATCGAGACCATCCTGGCTAATACGGTGAAACCCCGTCTCTACTAAAAAATACAAAAAACTAGCCGGGCGAAGTGGCGGGTGCCTGTAGTCCCAGCTACTCGGGAGGCTGAGGCAGGAGAATGGCGTGAACCCGGGAGGAGGAGCTTGCAGTGAGCTGAGATCTGGCCACTGCACTCCAGCCTGGGTGACAGAGCAAGACTCCGTCTCAAAAAAAAAAAAAAAAAAAAAAAAAAAAAAAAAAAAAAAGAAGAATTGCTGACTAGAATAACCAGTTTAGAGAAGAACATAAATTACCTGATAGAGCTGAAAAACACAGCATGAGAACTTCGTGATGCATACACAAGTATCAATAGTCAAATCCATCAAGTGGAAGAAAGGATATCAGAGATTGAAGACCAACTTAATGAAACAAAGCAAGAAGACAAGATTAGAGAAAAAAGAATGAAAAGAAACGAACAAATCCTCCAAGAAATATGGGACTGTGTGAGAAGACCAAACCTACGTTTGATTGGTGTACCTGAAAGTGACGGGGAGAATGGAACCAACTTGGAAAACACTCTTCAGGATATTATCCAGGAGAACTTCCCCAACCTAGCAAGGCAGGCCAACATTCAAATTCAGGAAATACAGAGAACACCACCAACATACTCCTCGAGAAGAGTAACCCCAAGACATATAATTGTCAGATTCACCAAGGTTGAAATAAAGGAAAAAATGTTAAGGGTAGCCAGAGAGAAAGGTTGGGTTACCCACAAAGGGAAGTCCATCAGACTAACAGCAGATCTCTCTACAGAAACCCTACAAGCCAGAAGAGAGTAGGGGCCAATATTCAACATTCTTAAAGAAAATAATTTTCAATCCAGAATTTCATATCCAACCAAACTAAGCTTCATAAGCGAAGGAGAAATAAAATGCTTTACAGACAAGCAAATGCTGAGGGATTTTGTCACCACCAGGCCTGCCTTAGAAGAGCTCCTGAAGGAAGCACTAAATATGGAAAGGAAAAACTAGTGCCAGCCACTGCAAAAACATGCCAAATTGTAAAGACCATCAATGCTATAAAGGAACGGCATCAACTAACAGGCAAAATAACCAGCTAGCATCATAATGACAGGATCAAATTCACACATAACAATATTAACCTTAAATGTAAATGGACTAAATGCCCCAATTAAAAGACACAGACTGGTAAATTGGATAAAAAGTGAAGACCTATTGGTGTGCTGTATTCAGGAAACCCATCTCACATGCAAAGACACACATAGGCTCAAAATACTATGTATTTGATGGAGGAAAATTACCAAAATCAAGGCAGAAATAAATAAGTTATTTGAAACCAATGAGAACAAAGACACAATGTACCAGAATCTCTGGGCTACAGCTAAAGCAGTGTTTAGAGGGAAATTTATAGCACTAAAATCCCACAGGAGAAAGTGGGAAAGGTCTAAAATTAACACCCTAACATCACATTTAAAAGAACTAGAGAAGCAAGAGCAAACAAATTCAAAAGCTAGCAGAAGACAAGAAATAACTAAGATCAGAGCAGAACTGAAGAAGATAGAGACACAAAAAAATCCTTCAAAAAAATCAATGAATTCAGGAGGTGGTTTTTTGAAAAGATTAACAAAATAGATAGACCACTAGCCAGACTAATAAAGCAGAAAGAGAGAAGAATCAAATAGACACAACAAAAAAATGATAAAGGGGATATCACCACTGACCACACAAAAATACAAACCGCCATCAGAGAATACTATAAATACCTCTAGGCAAATAAACTGGAAAATCTAGAAGAAATGGATAAATTCCTGGACACATATACCCTCCCAAGACTACACCAGGAAGAAGTGGAATCCCTGAATAGACTAATAACAGGTTCTGAAATTGAGCTGTAATTAATAGCCTACCAAACAAAAAAGTCCAGGACCAGATGGATTCACAGCCGAATTCTACCAGAGGTACAAAGAGGAGATGGTACCATTCCTTCTGAAACTATTCCAAAAAATAGAAAAAGAGGGACTCCTCCTTAACTCATATTATGAGGCCAGGATTATTCTGATACCAAAACCTGGCAGAGACACAACAAAAAAAGAAAATTTCAGGCCAATATCCCTGATGAACATGGATGCGAAAATCCTCAATAAAATACTGGCAAGCCGAATCCAGCAGCACATCAAAAAGCTCATCCACCACAGTCAAGTCGGCTTCATTCCTGGGATGCAAGTCTGGTTTAACATACGCAAATCAATAAACATAATCCCCCCCCCAAAAAAAGGAAAAAATAAACGTAATCCATCACATAAACAGAACCAATGACAAAAACCACATGATTATCTCAATAGATGCAGAAAAGGCCTTCAATAAGATTCAACACCCCATTCATGCTAAAAACTCTCAATAAACTAGGTATTGATGGAACGTATGTCAAAATAATAAGAGCTATTTATGACAAACCCACAGCCAATATCATACTAACTGAATGGGCAAAAGCTGGAAGCATTCCCTTTGACAACTGGCACAAGACAAGGATGCCCTCTTTCACCACTCCTATTTAACATAGTACTGGAAGTTTTGGCCAGGGCAATCAGGCAAGAGAAAGAAATAAAGGGTATTCAAATAGGAAGAGAGGAAGTCAAATTGCCTCTGTCTGCAGATGACATCATTTTATATTTAGAACACCCCATCATCTCAGCCCAAAATTTCCTTAAGCTGATAAGCAACTTCAGCAAAGTTTCAGGATACAAAATCAATGTGCAAAAATCACAAGCATTCCTATACATCAACAATAGACAAACAGAGAGCCAAATCATGAGTGCACTCCCATTCACAATTGCTACAAAGAGAATAAAATACCTAGGAATACAACTTGTGGGATGTGAAGGACATCTTCAAGGAGAACTACAAACCACTGCTCAAGGAAATAAAAGAAGACACAAACAAATGGAAAAACATTCCATGCTCATGGATAGGATGAATCAATATTGTGAAAATGGCCATACCGCCCAAAGTAATTTATAGATTCAATGCAATTCCCATCAAGCTACCACTGACTTTCTTCACAGCATAAAAAAAAACTTTAAATTTCATATGGAACCAAAAAAGAGCCTGTATAGCCACGACAATCCTAAGCAAAAAGAACAAAGCTGGAAGCATCACACTACCTGACTTCAAACTATACTACAAGGCTACAGTAACCAAAACAGCATGGTACTGGTATCAAAACAGAGATATAGACCAATGGAACGGAACAGAGGCCTCAGAATTAATGCCACAAATCTACAACCATCTGATTTTTGACAAACCTGACAAAAACAAGCAATGGGGAAAGGATTCCCTATTTAATAGATGGCATTGGGAAAACTGGCTAGCCATATGCAAAAAAACTGAAACTGGACCCCTTCCTCACACCTTATACAAAAATTAACTCAAGATGGATTGAAGGCTTAAACTTAAGACCTAAAACCATAAAAACCCTAAAAGAAAACCTAGGCAATACCATTCAGGATATAGGCATGCGCAAAGACTTCATGACTAAAACACCAAAAGCAATGGCAACAAAAGCCAAAATTGACAAATTGGGTCTAATTAAAGTAAAGAGCTTCTGCGCAGCAAAAGAAACTATCATCAGAGTGAACAGGCAACCTATAGAATGGGAGAAATTTTTGCAATCTATCCATCTGATAAAGTGCTAATATCCAGAATCTACAAGGAACTTAAACAAATTTACAAGAAAAAAACAAACAACCTCATCAAAAAGTGGGCAAAGGATATGAACAGACACTTCTCAAAAGAAGACATTTATGCAGCCAACAAACACATGAAAAAAAAGCTCATCATCACTGGTCATTAGAGAAATGCAAATCAAAACCATAATGAGATATCATCTCATGGCAGTTAGAATGGTGATCAGTAAAAAGTCAGGAAACAACAGATGCTGGAGAGGATGTGGAGAAATAGGAACGTGTTTACACTGTTGGTGGGAGTGTACATTAGTTCAACCATTGTGGAAGACAGTGTGGCAATTCCTCAAGGATCTAGAAACAGAAATACCATTTGACCCAACAATCCTATTACTGGGTATATACCCAAAGAGTTTGTAAATCATTCTACTATAAAGACATATGCACACGTATGTTTATTGCAGCACTATTCACAATAGCAAAGACTTGGAACCAACCCAAATGCCCATCAATGATAGACTGGATAAAGAAAATGTGGCACATATACACCATGGAATACTATGCACCCATAAAAAAGGATGAATTCATGTCCTTTGCAGGGACATGGATGAAGCTGGGAACCATCATTCTCAGCAGACTAACACAAGAACAGAAAACCAAACACCGCATGTTTTCACTCATAAGTGGGAGTTCAACAATGAGAATACATGGACACAGGGAGGGGAACATCATACACCGGGACCTGTTAGGGGATGGGGCATAGGGGAGGAATAGCATTAGGAGAAATACCTAATGTAGATGACAGGTTGATGGGTGCAGCAAACCACCATGGCACCTGTATACCCATGTAACAAACCTGCAGTTCTGCACATGTATCCCAGAGCTTAAAGTATAATTTAAAAAATGTAAAACTGAACTTTAGATTATCTGTTCCCTAACTCCGCTTACTCCTTCCCAATGTTTCCACCATTCAGCTAGTTGATTAGGCCAAAACTCTTAAAATCTTCGACTCTTCTTTAATTCTTGGGTCCTTAGCAAATCCTATTGGATCTGTCTTCAAAATACATCCAGAATTCAATTACTTTTTTCCATTTATCCCACTACCACTCTATTTCAAGTTACCATCATCTTTTATCTGGTCTTTGAAGCTAGATTTCTAACTGGTCTGCTTGTTTCTACTCTTGCTTCCCTGTTGTTCATTCTCAACAATGGAGACGGATTGATCTTTTTAAAGCATGGAACTGATCTCTAAACTGATCCCTCCATCAGTTTAGAACAAAATCTGTAGTCTATGAGGCTCTCTATCATCTTAGCCACCAGCTATTACCCCAAACTCATCTCCTATCACTTTTTAATCACTGGCCCCAATCAGACTGGTTTCCCTGCTGTTCTTAGAATGCAAGGAGTCTGCCATCTTAGCCCATTTGTACTAATTAACCATTCCCTTATTAGAATTTCTATCCAGACATACTTCCCCAGAGAGGCCTTCCCTGACTACTGTATCTAAAATGGCACTTTGTTTCTCTATAGTGTTTTATTTTTCTTCATTGCATTTATTACCACCTGACATTATATTATAATATCTATTTATTTATCTATCTGTTTATTGCTGCTGTTTTCCATGAGTATCCATGAGGGCTTGGACTTTTTCTATTGTGTTTACTGTTGTATCCTCAATACCTAAAACAGTACCTTTTACCTAAGAAGTACTCAATAAATATTTGTTCAATGAATGAATGAATGAATGAATGGAAATGGTTAATATTAAACTACTATGAACAAATGAAAATTATGTGGTAAGCTCTGATCAAAAGAGAAGGGGGGGGACTTTGAAGCAATATCCTTTAAAAGAATGATTTGCTTTTATTGTTTTGTTTTGTTTTTGTTGTTCTTGACCAGGCTGGAGTACAGTGGTACGATCTTGGCTCACAGCAACCTCCTCCTCCTGGGTTCAAATGATTCTCCTGCCTCAGCCTCCCAAGTAGCTGGGATTACAGGCACGTGCCACCATGCCCAGCTAATTTTTGTATTTTTCAACATTGTTTCACCATATTGGCCAGGCTGGTCTTGAACTCCTGACCTCAAGTGATCCGCCCATCTCGGCCTCCCAAAGTGCTGGGATTTATAGGTGTGAGCCCCTGCACCCAGCAAGAAAGAATTTTGGGGGGTAAGTAAAGATTGTTTTTCTTATTCTGGTGGTGGGGGGTGGGAGGGAGTAAGAAGGGAATCACGCCAGGGACAAAAGTCTTATATGTCTACATTTCCCTTTTCTTCTTTCTGCTTACCCAGTTAGAAGCCAAGGAAAATCTTTGGAGAAGAGAAAGCTAAAATGTAGAAGTATAACTCAGTAGCAAAATACTGAGTAAAATAGTCAGTGTAAAGTAGTCAGTCATTGGAATTATTCCACAAACGGGTGCAGCTCTACATACATCTAGAAGGGCATTTGACTTTAAAGTGGTATTTGATTTTTAAAGAGAGCAGTTTAATATCTATTCTGAAAGATTTTTGTACTCTGAGAATTGAGGGTTTGTTAGGAGAGAGTTTCTTAGGTCTGAAGGAATTCATGGTGGAGTGGGGAAGAGGATATAGGAATTAAAAGAAACTAGGGATGATATTTACCAATGAGAGAGAAAAATAACAATTTTGCTTTTCATGTTATTGACTAGTTTGTGATTATTATTATCAGTTTATATTCCTGTTGTTTTAATAAAGGAGTCTAATTTTAAAAGCATAATATATTGGGAAATTGTGCTAATCTCTCGGCAAAACATATCTGAGAAGTCTGGCTATTCGAATCCTGAAGATGTAACAAATATAACAGAAGATTGCATAGAAAATTTTGGCCTCAGCATTCCAATGCAATAGATGTGACATTTCTCAGTAAAGTACCAGACTAATAAGCAGCAATTTCAAAACAAGTTTCCACTAGTTAGAAGGTTTTGAAAAACCACAAATGTCAGACAGTAGAATTGAGACTGCTTTTTGTCAGAGGTGTTCTTTAGAGAAAGCCATGCTTTACATCCTATGTCCCTCTCACTAGGGTGAAGGAGAGGAGGGTGCCTGCTTCTCCACCTCAAGCCTAGTGAGCAGGGCTTCTTACAGAACTGTTCAAAGAACTGTAATGGGAAGATTGGGATGATGTCTGACTCCTTCCTCCTGGAAAAATCTAGAGGGCCAGAAAGAGAATGCCTGGCAGGTTCTTCATTATTGGAGAGGATATATCCAGTTGCATTATGACCAACCAGCTCACTCAGAGTTTCTCAACACAAATGATGCATAATGCTTCCCATGGACCAGATGTGGGCCACACAAGGGATAAAGAGCCAGGCTGGAGCTTTTTGTGACTACTGCACAAGGCAACTGCCTGAGATGTCAGTTGGGGTCTAACAGAAAACAACAACATGGTGTAGAGTTCTAAAAAATATCTGAGACTAGGGAGAAGTGGCAGCAAGAGGAATAGAATACACGGCCTGTATCACAGAAGGTGGAGGAGTTGTAGCTTGACTGACCAAGCATGTGAGTCTCTGAGGAACTCACAAAAGTGCCTGTAAGCCAAAGATTAGCTTTAAATATCTGCTCGTTTAAAGCTAACATATGAGAGAGTACAAAGCCACCTTACTACAGCTTCAGTCAATGAACACCTTTCTGCTCCCTTTTCCCTTATTCTCTCCCTGCACTTAAACCCAGAGAGTCACTGACCACAGCCATTGAGTAGGTGAGAATACGAACAGGAAAGACAGATGAGCTGAACACGTTTCTTTTCTCAGAAGCCTCCCTTTCAAATGAGGCTGAATTTTGTGATTTAAAAAATTTAAGACCTTATGATTTCTAAAAGTGGGCAGGAAAGTCATGAGACTTGCTGGAATTTTCATCTTTGTGGCAGGGGAAAAAACTAACCCCACTGAGTTAGTTTTAAGAGAATAGTTATGTTTTGATTATATTTTACAAGTCACACCAGCTCAATGCAATGAATATACAGATTTTCTGCTACACAGTTGGTGGAAACCTTTCAGAACCTGCAGGTACACGTCTTAAGAGGAAAAGAGCATTGCAAGCTCAAATTTGTAAAATAAAAAATTTGACAATTCCTATATTAGGTTCATTCACCAATCACTACACTAAGTCCCAAAGTGAATAAAATGTATGTATTCAAAATTTGTGAAAGAAATAAATTAAAAATTTGAATGGGCCCGGTGCGGTGGCTCACGCCTGTAATCCCAACACTTTGGGAAGCCGAGGCGGGTGGATTACGAGGTCAGGAGATCGACACCATCCTGGCTAACATGGTGAAACCTGGTCTCTACTAAAGAATACAAAAATTAGCTGGGTGTGGTGGTGAGCGCCTATAGTCACAGCTACTCGGGAGGCTGAGGCAGGAGAATGGCGTGAACCCGGGAGGCGGAGGTTGCCGAGATCGCGCCACTGTACTCCAGCCTGGGCGGCAGAGCGAGACTCTGTCTCAAAAAAAAAAAAAAAAAAAAAAAAACCAAAAACTGAATGACAAAAAATTCAGTCTTCTGGCCAGGTGCGGTAACTCAGGCCTATAATCCCAGAACTTTCGGAGGCCAAGGCAGGCGGATCACTTGAGGTCAGGAATTTGAGACCAGCCTGGCCAACATTGTGAAACCCCATCTCTACTAAAAACACAAAAATTAGCTGGGCATGGTGACGCACGCCTGTAATCTCAGCTACTCTGGAGGCTGAGGCTGGAGACTTGCTTGAAGCCGGGAGGCAGAGGTTGCAGTGAGCCAAGATCACGCCACTCTGCATTCCAGCCTGGGTGACAGAGTGAGACTCCCATCTCAAAAAAAAAAAAATTCAGTCTTTTTTTTTTTTTTTTTTTTTTTTTTTTGAGACGGAGTCTCGCTCTGTCGCCCAGGATGGAGTGCAGTGGCCGGATCTCGGCTCACTGCAAGCGCCGCCTCCCGGGTTCACGCCATTCTCCTGCCTCAGCCTCCCGAGTAGCTGGGACTACAGGCGCCCGCCACCTCGCCCGGCTAGTTTTTTGTATTTTTTAGTAGAGATGGGGTTTCACCCTGTTAGCCAGGATGGTCTCGATCTCCTGACCTGGTGATCCACCCGTCTCGGCCTCCCAAAGTGCTGGGATTACAGGCTTGAGCCACCGCGCCCGGCCTCAGTCTTTCTAAGACAGGGAAATATGCAGTGTACTTTCAGTAGAATGATTTTCAAACCACAAAGGACTTAAAAAACAACAACAACAACCCTTTAGTCATGGTTATTAAGATGAAATAATTACTGAAATTCTTATCTAAATTTCCTATATCAGCTATTCTTCTAGATATGAGGTATCTAAGTGAATAATTTCAATTTTAAAGGAATTATTATTATTGTTATTATTATTTTTAGAGACATAGTCTTCCCTTATCACCCAGGCTGGACCACAGTGGTGCTATCATAGCTTACTATAACCTCAAACTCTTGGGCTCAAGTGATCCTCCTGCTCTAGCCTTCATAGTAGCTGGGACTACAGGCGTGTGCCACCATGTCTGGTAAAAACATTTTTTTTTTGTAGAGATGGGGTCTTGCTATGTTGCCCAGGCTTGTCTCAAACTCCTGGCTTGAAGTGATCCTCTTGCTTTGGCCTCCCAAAGTGCTGGGATTCAAGGCGCGAGTCACCATGCCTGACTAGGAATTTTTATTTGTTTTTTGAGATAGGGTCTCACTCTGTTGCCCAGGCTGGAGTACAGAGACAGGATCTCTGCTCACTGCAGCCTCCACCTCTCTGACTCAACCAGTCCTTCCACTTCAGCCCTCCAAGCAGCTGGGACTACTAGCAGGCGCCACCACACCCAGATAATTTTTGTATTTTTTGTAGAGATGGGATTTCACCATGTTGCCCAGGTTGGTCTTGAACTCCTGAGCTCTAGTGATCCACCCGCCTCAACCTCCCAAAGTGCCAGAATTATATTTTTCTGAAATTATTTTAATAATTCCGTAAATTATAAATTATAATCTATTCAGAAGTCATGTGAATCAATTAAAAAGGAATATGACCCTAAGATAAGGTTTAAGAGTAAAAACAGTAGTTAGAATTAAGTTCAGTTGCAAGTGAGTAAAGCTACAAATAATAAATAATGGATTAAACACACAAGGTTTCATTCTCTGTAAGTTTGGACATTGACATTTCAGGTGGGATTTCAGGTGGGATAGAGGTTCCACAAAGTCCTCACGGACATAATCTCCTTCTGGTTCGTCACTCCACCATACCTAGGGTGGTCCTCATCCTCCGGCTGAAGATGGTTGCTAGATTCAACCATCACATCTATGTTCCAGGTAGTAGGAGGGAAGAAAGGGAAAAGAAGAGCCCAGTCTCTCTCTTGGGAGAAAATTTCACAGTTATTTTTCTCATTTGCCAGAATATGTGGCTGCAAAGGAAGCCAAGAATTATAGTCTTTTATCTGTGAATAGTTTAATATTGAATAAATTTGGGGTTCTTTTACTAAGATGGAAGGAGAAAAATGGATGTTGAGGCAAACAGCTAGGAGTCTGTGGCATACAGACTTAAATATATTTCTTTTAATAAGATGGTTAGGTCTGACGTTAATTACTAACAAGTTAGAATTATTGGTAAAGATCTTTAATTGTACTGTAGATTCGGTGTTCTTTAAATGCTTGCTTTCTCTATGTAGAGAACATTTCTGTCACTTGCAACCAAAGAAAGATTAATTCATGGTCAGTAATCGGGGATTTGTTCTATTATTTAAGCTCTCTGTTTCACTAAGAGAAGCATCTCAGCAAATTCTAACACAAATTTGTAAATACATTCATTCAATTATTCATACAATAAACATACTGAATGCCTAGGTACTAGGAAAAAAACATAATTTTTTACTTCAAAGTGTTCACAGTCTAGTAGAAAAAGACAGTGATAAAAAATTTTAAATGTATAAAAGTGCTATAGGTGCAATAAAAATGTATGTATCTGGTGTTGTGGGGTATAGTACAGCGAGATATCAATTCTATAAAAATGAGATTAAAGGGTATGCATCCAAAGTAAGGCATACATTGATGGTGGAATTCAATTAAAAATGATTACATAATTTAAAATACATCAAAAGGTACAGAGAATAAGACAATGGCTATCAATTTATGCACATCTACCTAGGAACAAGATATTTTGAATATAATTACAAGATACAATTCTGATTTTCACATGCAGTTTGAAATTATTAGTAATGATGTATGTAGGTATGTCAAAAACTAAAAATCTTCCACGAAGAGGTTATTGTCACCGTCACCAAATCAGAGAATTAAATAGTAAGAATTTTCCTGAAATTGAGAGTGTCAGACAAAGTGTTAGGAATATTTTAATATATTCTAAAGCAATGGCATTTTCATTTTATAATTCCCATTTACTCTTGTATTAGAGAGTCTCTTAGAATTAGACATAATCTTTTTACAAATTTGCAGCTTATTTTTTATGTGGCAAAGGGAAAAGGACTAAAAAAATGTCCTGGAGAGAGGGTTAGGGTGTGGTGGAGAGGGCGTGAACTTCCCTTGACTCAGAAGAGGAAAGTGGTAATTTTCCTCCCTTTACCATTAAAGTATTTGTAATTTTTGAAGTAACTTTTTCTACAAAACATATGTATTTAAGGAATATTTCTTATATGTTCAAAACCTGCAATTTATTTGGTCTATGGTAAGTACTTCAAGGGAACTTGGAGTTTCCTGCCAAAGCTCTGTTTGGAAAAGCTTGTGCAGGGAAAGCATCAGGAAGGAAGACACCACATCTATAGAAAGGCAGGCTCCCTCTTTGTATAGTTTCTTTACATTGTTAAAAAATTAATATAATTCAGACTAATATGGCTAGCTAGACTGACAAGGGAAGACTCCGTACCTTTACAAAAATATACGAATGCTGGAAAATAACTTTAAAAATTGAAAAAATATATTTTGCCAAGCTTGAAAGCAAGAAAGGGAAATCAGCTAGGTATGGTGGCTATAATACCAGCACTTTGGGAGGCTGAGGCAGGAGGATTACTTGAGCCCAAGAGTTTAAGATAAGCCTGGGCAACATAGAGATGTCCCATTTCTACCAAAAATTAAAAAATAATGCAGGCATGGTGGCGTGAACCTGAGGTCCCAGCTACTCGGGAGGCTGAGGTGAAAGGATCACTTGAGCCCAGGGGATTGAGGCTGCAGTGAGCTGTGATCATGCCACTTCCACTCTGGCCTGGGTGACATAGTAAAACTCTGTCTCAAAGAAATTTTTTTTGAGCCATCGAAATAACAGCAACAACAACAACAACAACAACAAAGGAAATCACTAGCTTTTAGAAAAAGGAAAACAAAAAACGAGAGCATTACAGGATGCTGAAGGCAAGCATATACTGAAGCCCAGTGGCTCACATGAGTACTGGAACTTGATACATGCTGTGAGACTCAAAGACTTAGAAGGAATAGACTACTGACAAGTGCAAAAACATGAATGAATCCTGAAATGATTATACTGAGTGAAAAAAGTAACACAAAGGAAGAATACACACTATATGATTTCATTTATAGAAAATTCCAGAAAATGCAAACAAATCTCTAGCGACATCAGATCAGTGACAGCCTCAGGACATGGAGGGGGATGAGTCAGAATAAGAGGGAGAGATTACAAAGGGGCATGATGGATATGTTTACTCTCTTGATTGTGGTGATGGTTTCACAGTTGTGTACATATGTCAAAACTTGTCAAATTGTACACTTTAAATATGAATAGCTTATTGTATGTCAGTTATATCTCATGAAGATGTTAAAAAGGACAAACAAAATCAACATCCAAGCAAGTTCAACAGGTCCCTCTTCTCACTTATATGTGTGCAATTTACTTGCTGAAGAAACTTGGTGGTATGTCCTATAGAGTTTCTCACATTCTGGATTTTATTGATTGCAAAAAGGAATCCTTATCTTTTTTTTTTTTTTTTTGAGACAGGGTATTGTTTTGTCACCCAGGCTGAAGTGCAACTGGCACCGCTGTCACCCAGGCTGAAGTGCAACTGGCACCATCATGGCTTACTGCAGCCTTGACCTCCCAGCCTCAAGCGGTCTTCCTACCTCAACCTCCCAAGTAGCTGGGACCACAGGTGCATGCCATCACCCCTGGCTGGTCTCAAACTCCTGGGCTCAAGCAATCCTCCTGCCTTGGCCTCCCAAAGTGCTGGGATTACAGGCCTGAGCCATCATGCCTGGTCAAGAATTCTTGTCTTTTAGAGCTTTATATGATGAAGTATTTATGGGTGATATCCATGTGAGGGGTGGGGAAGGAGATTGGCCATATGTTGATAATTGTTCAAGTTGAATGACTGACTCATGAAGGGTCATTATACTCTCCTCTCTACTTTTTATGTGCTTAAACATTTTTTATAAGAAAAAGTTGAAACAAGTCCTGGGGCCTATCTTAGAGGTACTGAATTTCTTGGGGGTTGAGCATAGAGGTATGCATTTTTATAAACTCCCAAGTATAACAAGATTTAGCTATACACTATAGAGGATCACTGCCCCACATAAAAGAAAAGGACTCCTATGATGAGGTGAATTTCAGACACCTACCACAAGGCATGGGAAAAACCATTTTTGGTAGGTGTCCTTTACATTCAGTATCAAATTCTAAAAGTAGTAGGGGCTGGGCATGGTGGCTGTGGCAAAAGAGAGAATGCACGTCCTGCAGCTGATTGTTGTCATGTAAGAATGTAAGCTCACTCTTACCAAATCTTCCACTTTTTAAAGAGAAGCCCAAAATGCATGTATAATCTTCTGGTTTATAACTTTGGATATAGATTTTTTTAAGTACCATGTATGCAAAAAAAAAAAAACATGTTTGTGGATTTGATTTGTACCTGGACCACCAGTTGTCATGTTATGAACCATGCTGGAGTTTTTATAACACCGTCTCTCAAAGTGAGAGTTTCAGTCCTTTCATGGACCAGGGCTGCTAGGACATGCTTAATGCAAATGAAGCCACAGTGGAAAGAGAAGTGAGCAGTACATACTACATGAAGAATGCTTTCTTTTAGTTTCTCGAGTAAAAGATTGAAGACCTGTTAATAATTTTTTTGGCATGTGCTTACAATTGTTTTTCTGGTGGTAGGGATGAGTTTGCACCAGATCACCTTAATTGTCTTTTATCTAGGTTCTCTCGTGACTTGTCTCTTATCTATGTTGTACTGTGAGGAAAAGTTCAGTTCTACAGAATGACCCCTGTTGATGAGAGGTGTTACATGTGGCCATGGGACAGGATTTTTCTTTTCCTTGTAGTAAGCTGGCACATGAAGATATCATGCTCCACTTAAATAGAAGAATTACCTCGCCAGTGGTGGCCACTATAGCTTTCAAAGACATATGGAATTGAGTTTGGGGAACACTGAACTTGTTTTGGACTTGCCATTTTTTTTTTTTTTTTTTTTTTTTTTGAGACGCAGTCTTGCTCTGTAGCCCGGGCTGGAGTGCAGTGGCCGGATCTCAGCTCACTGCAAGCTCCGCCTTCCGGGTTTACGCCATTCTTCTGCCTCAGCCTCCGGAATAGCTGGGACTACAGAGGCCCGCCACCTCGCCCGGCTAGTTTTTTGTATTTTTAGTAGAGACGGGGTTTCACCGTGTTAGCCAGGATGGTCTCGATCTCCTGACCTCGTGATCCGCCCGTCTCGGCCTCCCAAAGTGCTGGGATTACAGGCTTGAGCCACCGCGCCCGGCCTTTTTTTTTTTAATTCTTTTTTTGGCTAAGTTACCTATTGAATGCTCATAATTACCATATCTATTGTCCTTTTTTGTCAAAAAGCTTCACTCCAATTAGAAGATACCTGAAGGCAGAAACTATGGCTTTGTCAGCTGTTGACTTCCTCATGGTGCGCAGTGTAAATATACTACTACTTTATTTAGTAGATTCTTAGTACTTACTTGTTGGCAGATTTACTAATAATTCCTGTACATCTCAGCAAATCAACAGATGATTTAGGTTATTCTAACCCTAACTTTATTTAATATAATAAAAACTTTCAGCATTTATTGTTAGGCCCAGGGCTAGGTAGGCTCCTGAGATAGAGAAGTTCATAAGGGAAGGAGCCCAGAAGGTAGGGGAAACAAAAAAATAGTTACAACACTCTTGATATGTCTCAGCATATATAGACATTAACATCAGGAAAAGCTGAGGGGTGGGGGGAGGGAATTTGTGAGGGAGGGCCCTTTGGACAAATGTCACGTTTCTCAGAGTAGCTTTTAGATATGGGTGGGAAAATGAGGGCAGGGCAATTGAAGTGGGATAGAAGGGAGATACTTAAACTAAAGTCATTCTAGGGCTCCAATCACTGACACAGGTAACTCTTCCTACACTATATTCATTTATCCATGCAATCACATTCATTGAGTGCTTCCTATGAGTTAGGCAGGGTGCACTGTGTAAGATACAAATGAATGAAGCAGGTCCACAGCGGTTGTCTAGGGGGATAAAATGCTGCACAGGGCAACCTGGATAAGCCTGACACGTTAGGTGCCACAAAGCTACAGAAACAAAGTGCTAAGGAGATTCGGAAAATTTACAGGTCATTTCTGGATGCAGGATCTGGGAAGAAGGATGTCCACAGTTCAAAGATCAGTACAATCTTCGTAGCGAAAAAGCGTTGGTTTATCCTACCTCTACCTAGTTTGTGCCTCAACATCTTTGACCCCAAAGGATAAAAAGGTGCAAATAAGGGCACATTTTCTTCATAGAATACGTAATGGTGTTTATTTAATGCTTTCCTCTTCATTCCCCGCAGTGATTTCCCTCTTCACTCTCCCCCGAGTCTCACAGAAGGAACTAACAAGGGAGCGCTTCACAAGCACAGACACCTTTAAAGAGGCGCAGAAAAGAGTACTTGGTGAAAAAGTTAGTATTCTTTCAGGTGACTTTCCTTAAGATTACTGGTCATTAAGAATGAAAATATGTAAACCAGGTTTACGAGCAAGAAAACAAACTCTCCACATTCAGAGTTAATCTTCGAACTCAGCAACCGTCAGCAGAACTCACCCCCATCGAGGCGGGCTCGCGGGCGCGGTCCCACCCACAGGCCCCTCCCCCGCGGAGGTTCTCCAGCGCCGCCCGTACTCCCGCCCTTCGCGCGTCCCTGCTTTAACAGCTCTGGTTCTGTCAGGACCTCACTCCTCCGCCCCCGGCGCAACCGCGGCCAGGCAGCGACGTGCACCCGCGTGTGCGCCGCCGCCGCCCGGCAGAGTGGGCGCCTCCGACATCAGGAGCGCGCACGCCGTGCCGAGGGGCCTGGACGAGCGCGCTCCCGACCCACCGCCTCCTCCTCCTCCCCCTCCTACTCGGCCCGCCCCCTCCCTCGCCTCTTCCTGCCAGGCGGTCCTTCTCCCCTCCCCTCTCTGTTCCCTCCCCCCTCCCCGGGCTCCAGTGGCGGCGGAGTGAACGGGACCGGCCCGGCCTCAGAGCGCGAGGTGGCGGGTGGGACGCGGGCGCCTGAAGGAGTTGTTGTTTCGGCAGCGCCAGCGGAGACGTGAAGAGGTGAGGCGAGGGCGGCCTCCTCGGGACACGAGGGCGGCCCGGCGGCCCGGATCCACGGGCCGAGGCTGCTTGGGTGTGTTGGCGTCGGGCTGAGCCTGGGGAGGGTCGAGATGGGGCCCCGGCCCGGGACGGGGATGCGGGAGGACCGTGGGAAGGCAGGCACCGGGCGGGTTCAGGACTGTCGGCCGCTTCCCGGACGCCGCGGTTCTCCCAGGTGGCCGCCCCTGGCAGCTAGGGCGGGCGGGGTCTGCGCCCTTACCTGGGGGCGGGGTAGTGGCTTCTGCGGCCGCCGCCTCCAGCTGTGCCCTCCTGACATTGCTGCCTGGGCGGCTGCCGCCCGCTGCTACGCTGTGGCTGCTGCTGGATTCGCAGTCCCAGCAGCCCTGCGTCCGGTGGGCGAGTGGTTAGAGTATTTTCTTACCCACACGCAGGCTTCTGTGCTCGACCGTTTCTCTCCCTCGCCCTTCCTCTTCCTCCCCCGAGCACTTTGCTCGGCTCCTGCTGTTGATGCTTGTGGTTTTGTAGTTTGGGATGGGCTGCGTTCCGGGCAGATCCCTACCTGCAGGGAATGCCCCGCTTCAGAGTTGACCTCCTGAGCCATGACAAACACCTCCCCCCAGCCCCCACCCAGCTTCTGGGTACTCAGTGTCCTGATAACTGAGTCAAAGTTTCTGAGACTGGGCTGGTACTTTGCACTGGTCGCCAACGGTACAGGGCTGGGCAGTGCGTCAGCATGTGGAAAGGGGCCACCGGCTAGCGGGATATGGCCGGGTGCATGGGAGCTGAACTGACGGGTTTCACATACTAGGCAGTGTGTCCAGGTCCTTGGATCTCTCAGATACGGTTATATTAGAATATGTGCCAAAACTTAGGTGGTCACTTGCAAAATTGGTTTCATGCAAGTAAACTGAAATGCCAGCCTTATTACACTAATGGTAAGGAGAACTTTTGCTTGCCGGACAGATTTCAGCGCAGTTTGGAAAATGATTTTAAGGCCTTTATTTTTGACACTGGAGGGGTTTAGGGATTTTTAATACATTTAAATTTCCTTGTGCATAGTGGGAGGTAAGTAGTTGCTTGTTAAAATTCTGAAAACACAGTTTCATGAAAACCTTCTGACTTTTCTTACAGTAGTGTTTATGTTTGACATCTTCCGTAGAATATCCATTAGTTATGATGTCAGAAGATACGGATGTGAAGTTTGCTTGTGGTCACTTTGGAAGTTGATTTTGTTCATGGAAAATACTGGTTCACAAGCTCCTAGTACTAGAAAACTGGCCTGTGATTCATTTTCTCAGTATAGCGTCCATTATGAAATTGACAATGAGATTTCCAAGGAGAAAGACTAGTTGAACTTTATGTATACATTATCATCAAATTGTATTAAATGTACACCTGCTTCAGGGGTTAGCTCTAGACTTTGAGTTACACTGGTGTCTATACTAAATCAGTTCAATAAATGAGCTGATATTATGTTTTGTTCATTTGGAGAGAAGTAGATAAAGCAGGGCAGAATTTATATATTAGCATATTATATAGCCTACATTTGCTCTGATGTGTATTATTATTATTATTATTATTATTATTTGGGACGGAGTTTCGCTCTTGATGTCCAGGCTGGAGTGCAATAGCGCCATCTCGGCTCACCGCAACCTCCGCCTCCCGGGTTCAAGCGATTTTCCTGCCTCAGCCTTATGTGTAGCTGGGACTACAGGCATGCTCCGCCACGCCTGGCTAATTTTGTATTTTTAGTGGAGACGGGGTTTCTCCACGTTGGTCAGGCTGGTCAAACTCCTGACCTCAGGTGATCTGCCCGCCTCAGCCTCCCAAAGTGCTGGGATTACAGGCGTGAGCCCCGTGCCCGGCCTCTGATGTGTATTATTAAGTCATCTGGGGAGAAGTAGATGAAGTAGGGCAGAGCTTATATGTGAACATATTATATAATCTACATTGTCCTCTAGAAAGCTGGAAACAAGTTAGTAAGTCTCAGTACTATTGGGGCATATGGTGAATATACAAACCAACTTTAAAAAGTGTGACTGTAAATGTACGAAGTTTGTTTGTTTGTTTGTTTTAAAGAGACAAGGTCTCGCTCTGGCGCCCAGGCTGGAGTACAATGGCTCAATCCTACCTCACTGCAGCCACAAAGTTCTCCTCACAAGAGATCCTCCCACCTCAGCCTCCTGAGTAGCTGGGAGTACAGGCACATGCCACCGCACCTGGCTAATTTTTTGTTTTAGTTTTGTAGAGTCAGGGGTCTCACCATGTTGCCCAGGCTAGTCTCCAACTCCTGGCCTCAGGCAGTTCTTCTGCCTTGGTCTCCCAAAGTGCTGGGATTACAGGCCTGAGCCAACCATGCTTGGCCCCCTTTTTTTTTCCACCTGAGTTATTTGATGGGAATTTCTATATGTTACAGTTGTGATATTCTGAGAATTTTTGTTTCTTTGATAATTGTTTCATGATTTAGATATTTTCTTTTTATCCTAGTAGTTATGATTTTTTCCCTTTGAATGAAATAATTTTATTAGGCATGTGAAACAGTAGTTTTCATGTAATCAGCTCACCAGTTCTAAATTTGTGACTTTTAAAAAACTTGAATTTTTTTCTTTGCCTTAACCCAAACTTGAATTTGCTCAGCCGCTGTATATTTATTTGAACTCTCAGATGATACAGCATTGAAGCCGAAAGTCCTTTTATCCATTCTTTTGGAGTAATCAAAAGAAGGAATTCTGTTGTGCCAAGTAAAAATATGTGTAGGAGATAGCTAGGCTTCAAGACATTGACTTTGAAGAGAGTAGCAGCGAAGTAGCAAAAATTTTCTTTTTTTTTTTTTTTTTTTGAGACGGAGTCTTGCTCTGTCCCCCAGGCTGGAGTGCAGTGGCGTGATCTCGGCTCACTGCAAGCTCCGCCTCCTGGGTTTACGCCATTCTCCTGCCTCAGCCTCCCGAGTAGCCGGGACTACAGGCGCCCGCCACCTCGCCCGGCTAGTTTTTTTTGTGTTTTTAGTAGAGACAGGGTTTCACCGTGTTAGCCAGGATGGTCTCTATCTCCTGACCTTGTGATCCGCCCGCCTCGGCCTCCCAAAGTGCTGGGATTACAGGCCTGAGCCACCGCACCCGGCCGCAAAAATTTTCTGTATTGAGGGTGTAGAACTGGGGCTGCATTCCAACCTACCATTGTCTTCAAGTGGGGTATGAATCGTTATGACTGGTTAGAGGCGGTTTGGAGAATGAAGTTGATGCTGTAATGCTATGGGATTCCCAGGCGCAGAGCTTGCCTATGTCTTAATTTTAATGAGTTCTATATTTTTGTAACTCTTGACTTATAGAAATGGGTCAGCCATTGAGTCTGAGGATGACCAGCAGCCCAAGGCTATTCCAGGTGCTGGTATTTCAAAGATGGCTCAGGGATTTCTTGTGGAGATGATCTGATGAGCATTTTGCTATTACAAACAGTGGAGGCTGAGAAAGTATGGACTTGAGCCTGAGGTATGGTAAAAGATACTCGTTTTTAAAGGAGAGTTTTAATGTTGATATTATAGAGAAATACGTTGTTTGACTCCTAGACTTTCAGAATGGGAAATAATTTTGACTTTATAGTCAGTATTTGAATTGAGTATAAGTTTGTGAATTTCAGTGGACCCTAATAAGGAAGAGTTAATGAATTAAGCTGAGCTTTCATCTCTGAACATCTCCTTTTTCTACTTCATTTGCTTCCCATATTGCTCTTATTCAACAAATGGGATGGCATAATTGAGTATAGCAAGTTTATGCGCATGCTAAGTCTTTTTTGTTATCTTTTGGTGTTTTTTGGTGTACTTTTGGGGATTTTCCTGGGAAAGTTCTAGGCATATATTCAGTTGATTTAGAGTTAGATTTGGGCTAAGATTATTAGTATACTTGAAATTCTGAGCATTCTTATTTTCTAAATAGCTTTTAAAATAGAAAACATTTTGCCATTGCTGTTGGGCTTCAAAAAAACAAAACCCAACAACAACACAATTCTTTATAAATACTCATGAAAAATCAGGTTACAGGCTGTGTTGTGATAGACATTGTACAGCCAAAAATATATTTAAGAAAATTCTCACCCAGTTTAGTAAGCTTAAATAAGAAGAAAATAAGACTTTTTAAAAAAAATAAAAGCCTGATTTTCCCAGAATATGAAGCCTAACTACTGTTTGCTGTGTTATTTTCCCTCTTGCCTATTCTAAATTCAGCAAGAACTATGCATCCCTAGTCCATGGTAAAAGCTTAGTTCTCGTAGGGGATTCTTAGTAACGGAGGTCTCATTGAGGGATGCAAGGGATTTTGATTGGGAAACATCAGGCATGGAACATTTCCTTTTTACTGCTCTAATTTTCTCTGTACCTGGCTATGCAGTGGGATGGGAACAGGAGCACAAATACTAGAATTATCTGGATTTTTTTTTTTATACTATGGATTTCCTCTTCTTACCTCCTACCTGCCCTCCAACCCATTGCTAAGTGAGCCATTGATAGTAGGAGTGTGTTATATCCTTTAGGTATGTAGGGCTGAACAAATGCTAGGAACCTTGGCACTTGGCTGATATTCCATAAACCAAATTCCTGCTCTGTGTAATTTGCCTTCTGGTGATATCAGGAGATATTTGTTAATCCCATTTTTGAAGAAAAATATGAATTGTGAAGAGACATCTGTAACCAAGAGTAAGATTTATCAAATTAGGTAGTATACATGAAAGACATCAGGAGGTTGTTTATCTGAACATTTATTAAACTCTTTTGACTGTGACCTACAATAAAAAATACATTTTACTTCTTGATTCAGCAAGTGCACACACACACAAAGTTGACAGTTTGGTGAAATAATATTTATCTTTTCAGGGCCCTGTTGAGTTGGTTATAATGGCTTGCAAGACCAGTTGTGCATATCTCTTCCTATCTAGCTCTATGTCCAGTGACATCATGTTGGTAGCTCAAAATTGGTCATGGTGGGAATATTTACACCAGGAAATTCAGCAAATGGTATTCTCAGGGCTTCCCTCTTCTTAGGTAGTTGTTAAACATTTATAGCACCCCATTGTTTATAACACACATAGATACATTCTGTTATTTCATTTCATTTTTAAAATGCTGGGTTTTGACTTCCAAATTAATTTTACACCCAGATAATGGATTATGGCCTACAGTTAACAACAAATACAACTAGTTTAGCCTACCCTCTTAACTTTGTAAGTGAAGGAACATACTAAAAGCCTCAAGTCCAAGGTTAGATAGTGAGTGAGTTATTAGCAAAGCCAGGGCTCTGGACTCAATCTGGAGTTGTTTCTGGTGGGCTTCTTTCCTAACCTCACTTAGTATGTATAAGGGATTGTGTTAATCAGTTTGAATAAAGATGGACCTTGACCCTGAGGACTTTATGCTTAGGTGGGGGATTAAATATGGAAACAGCAATGATAATGAAAGGCAGAAAGTAATGGGTGGTAAAAAGATAAAGATAAGGAACTGTAAGAGTTGGAAGAGGGAGAGATTACTTTTAGTTAAAGTAATGGGTGGTAAAAAGATAAGGAACTATAAGAGTTTGGAGAGGAGGGAGAGATTACTTTTAGTAGTTGTTTTTTGACCCAGGCTGGAGTGCAGTGGTACAATTTCGGCTCACTGCAACCTCCGCCTCCCAGTTTCAAGCAATTCTCCTGCCTCAGCCTCCCTGAGTACCTGGGATTATAGGCACTCGCTGCCACGCCCGGCTAATTTTTGTATTTTTAGTACAGATGGGGTTTTGCCATGTTGGCCCGGCTGGTTTTGAATTTCTGACCTCAGGTGATCCACCCGCCTCAGCCTCCCAAAGTGCTGGGATTACAGGCGTGAGCCACCATGCCTGGCCTGCTTCTAGTTTTAAGGATAAGAGAAGAGGTGACATTTGAACTATGTTTTTTTTTTTTTTTTTTTTTTTTTTGCGATAGCATCTCACTCTGTGACTCAAACTGAGTGCTGTGGTGCCATCACAGCTCACTGCAGCCTTGATTTCCTGGCCTCTAGCAGTTCTTCTGCCTCAGCCCCCAAGTGGCTGGGACTATAGGCACACACCAACATGCTTGGCTAATTTTTGATTATTTGTAGAGATGGGGTCTCATGATGTTGCCCAGGCTGTTCTTGAACTCCTGGACTGAAGCTGTCCTCCTGCCTTGGCCTCCCAAAGTGCTGGGATTACAGTTTTGAGGCACCATGCCTGGCCCCTGAACTATGTTTTGAAGAATGGGTAGGATTTGGACGTGTGGAAATAGGACAACTCGTATCACCCTGGGCCAAGGGCCAGGGTGATCAAAGGCATACAAGCATGGACAGGGAAAAATGAATAGTGAAAGAGCTAGGCAAGAAGGAGTCAGTTAGCACCAGATGGTTAAGAGCCTAGAATGCCAGTTTTCCTTTCTGCTTTTTGGTTTATCTTTCATTTTTGACTCTGGAGCAATCTAGTACTTCTTAACATTTCAAGATTTATTTATTGTGATTAAAATATGATCCAGAGAGCACCTAAGTATCCTTAGAGTAGAAGCTGAAGGGAAAAATTATTAGTTTTAGAGAAGCAACCTTGAGTTTACCAATTCTAAAAGTGTTGGAAAGTAAAAAATATTTTATTTGTAAGGAGATACAGGGTTTTTTTTTTTTTTTTTTTTTTTTTAAGTTCACCAAATAGCATCACATTGGCTGGAGGAGAACAGGAAGCAGTTTTGAAAGTCTTTACAAGGGCCTTCTAAAATGTGATTTCTAAATGACTGGATCTTAATTTTTGGAGGCAGGTTTAGTTCAGGCAGAAGGGTAGTTTATACAGATCCGCAGCTGAGCTGAGTAGCTTTTAGAATTTAGGGCAGCAAAGCAGGGTATTTTACGCAAAATTCATTTGTAAGGGATTGATGGCTTCTTTACTCCAAGAATTTTCTTAGATTTCAGTATTTATGTCTTTAACAGCCGGTGTGACTGAAGATGTTTTGAAGTCTTGGATGGAACTTGCCTTATTTCACAGGTGAATTGGGTGGCTAGAAATGAAGGTAAATGCCAGTAAGTTGTGTCTGTTAATCAAATTGAAGTACTGGTGGCAGTTCTCAAGATTTTCTGTCTGCTGATGATTTCACACTTACTGCTTCTAATTACATGGTGTATAGTCGATTTGAAGAAGCCTTGGTTCTCTTTGACCCACCAGTTGTGTAAAGGTAAAAGCCTTCTTAGAGTGTTGCCCAGGTAACAGCACATACAGAGACTGTTTAGTAGCTTGTCACAGAAGTGTGTGGAAAATTTTGGAAATGTTGGTAAAGAAGTTGCTATAGTAAATAACTGGTTGGTAAAAAGCTGGGCTACTTCTGCATAGTTGATAAAGAGTTTTTGAGATGAGCCTTGGTTCTAAAATAAATATGAATTGTGTCATTGCCATACTATTTTCTTCGGTTAAATAAGCTCCTAATAAGTAAATGTTGTTGTCCTATCATTTTAGAAGGTTTCAGCAGTTTCATATGAACTGTTCCACAACATAGCACACCCCAAACACCACGATAAGAGTTCAAATACGGCATGGCCCAGATGCCTCACACCAGTTAAATGATAAAGTTAATCATGTCAGCACAGTGTTTTTTAAAAGTTTTTTCCCCCTCTTTTTTGAGGCATGTTAGTTTTCACAAATTGAGGTTATTAGAATCTTTCCAGATTTTCTACCACCATTTTTTTTGTGTGTGTGTGTGGTAAAAAGTACAATGATGGTGTCCTTAAACTATGTAAACATTTGTAAAGATATACACACATACACATAGTGTGTGTATATGTATGTGTAGACATACGTACATATATATTTACATATCATTAGTTGTTGGAATTTGTGGTGAAAATACACCCACCCACGGCAAATGACTGAAAACAAGTGTTCTCGCTCTTTGAAGACTACCATGTGAAGTATTCACAAATATGAAAGTAATGCAAACCCAAAGGGAGTTTTTGTATGCCTGATTTCAAGAAAGGAGCATTTTAAGAGGCAAGTATGGAATTCATTCATATACCAGTGAGGAATTTCTCAACTTCTCCTTTACCCAGCACATACACCCATTTACCGTCCTCATTATTAGCAGTAAGCAAAATTATGGAACTTTGAATCAGACTTCTACTACAAGTGATGCAAATAAATATTATTTTTAGAAAAAATACAAACTTGTGGTTTTGAGTTACAAAGGTTTAAGAGACACATATCACTAGTTTTTTAATAAACTACATGGAGTGTTTTCTGTGCTTCAAGATGTTTTAATTGTCATTGTGAGGCCTTTTGCTGAGAGCATTGTATAAAGGCATAGTTGTTAAAATGGTTATTAGGTGTTCTTTGAATAGTTTATTTTTCTGTAGTCAATTTGTCTTGCATACACTGATGGCTGGGCGTGGTGGCCCACACCTGTAATCCCAGCACTTTAGGAGGCCAAGGCAGGCAGATTGCTTGAGGCTAGGAGTTTAAGCCTAGTCTGGCCAAGATGGTGAAACCCCGTCTCTGATAAAAATAAAAAATTAGTGTGGTGCGTACCCATAGTCCAAGCTACTTGGGAGGCTGAGGCACAAGAATCTCTTGAACCTGGAAGACGGAAGTTGCAGTGAGCCGAGATCGTGCCATTGCACTCCAGCCTGAGCTGCAGAGTAAGACTCGGTCTCAAAAAAAAAAAAAAAATGAATAGAGTATACTACTTCACTGAAAAATCAACCATTGAAGGGAGGTTATATATATATATTGGCAGACAGTAGGGTTTCTGCTGTTGTTTTAGAGTAATTTTGTTATTCAGCAGCTGTTTATCCCCAGACCTCATTCATTTATTACTGCTTTTTCCATTTCTTTTTAATCTCATGAACTGTATTCTTTCATTTTAAATCTCTCATATTTGCCCTGCGGTCAGTGGTCATATTTGTACTAATGTTTTGATTTGCCATTGCCTGTGCAAAGATCTATTACCAAGTTGCATTATGAAGTTGGTATTGAATGGTAATTCAGTTAATGTCCTCTTCTCTCCATTCTTTTTTTCCTTCCGTATTCTAGAAGTTACCCTAACACTAGTGTTAGATTCCTGGCAAAGTTAATGGGAAAATGAAATTAAATATTACTGTTATTCAAATCCTAGGATGACCTTTTTGCCAATACTAATGAACATACAAAATTCTTTAGCATGAATTACACAGCTTAAATTTTCACTGAGGCTAGGCCTCTTAAGTTTAAAAAATTAAAAATTAAAAAAATATTTATGGGGTACAAGTGCAGATTTCTTACATGTATAGATTCTTACATGTATAGATGTGGTGAAGTCTAGACTTTTAGTGCACCTATTACCTGAATATCCACCATTCTGTATGTCCATGTGTACCCATTGTTTAGCTCTCACATACAAGTGAAAACATGCGGCATTTGACTTTCTGTTTCTGAGTTATTTTACATATGATAATGTAGGCCTGTTAAGGTAAAAACCATTCTGACATGCATTTTATAGTTCTTTTCAACGTTATCAATAGCTTTGCTAGATGAAACAGGTTTCTTCTGTTGCACTTGGTATCACAAACAATAAATTAGCTATCCCTACCATTTGAAAATATAAGATAAAGGTTTTTTTTTTTTTTTTTTTTTTTTTTTTTTTTTTTTTTAAACACAGAGTCTTGCTCTGTCTCCCAGGCTGCAGTACAGTGGCGTGATCTCAGCTCACTGCAACCTCTGACCTATGCCTCCCGGGTTCAAGCAATTCTCCTGCCTCAGCCTCCTGAGTAGCTGGGACCACAGGCATGTGCCATCATGCCTGGCTAATTGTATTTTTAGAAGTACTTTCACTGTGTTGGCCAGGCTGGTCTCGAACTCTTGAACTCATGATCCGCCAGCCTTGGCCTCCCAAAGTGCTGGGATTACAGGCGTGAGTGACCGTGCCTGGCCCAGATAAAGTTTTTTTTTAAAAGATAATCTAGTAATAGTAGGAAAGAGAAACCACTTTATCAGTTAATCTACTACTTCCCATTTTGAATATAAATTTCATTGTGTTGCATGCTAACTTCATTATGTTCTACTGAGTATTTACTTTTCTAAAGACAGAGCTTTAACAATTTTTCTTTTTTTATCGTGTTTTGGAGACAGGTATCTCTCTGTTGCCCCAGCTGAAGTGCAGTAGCACGGTCATAGCTCATTGCAGCTTGGAACTCCTGGGTTCAAAGTGATTCTCCAACCTTCATCTCTGGAGTAGTTGATGGGACTATAGAACTGCACCACCACACTCTGCTAATTTTTTAAATGGGAGTCTCCCTGTGTTGCCCAGGCTGGTCTCAGACTCCTGGGTTCAAGCAATCCTCCTGCCTCAGCCCCTTCCAAAGCATTGGGATTACAGATGTGAGCCACTAAACCCTGCGCAATTTTTCACCTTTTGAGAATTTCACTTAGAAGAGGATCATAGTAGCTTTTAGACATTTTTATCAGTTGTCCAAGGGTGGAAAAAAGTAGTTAAGATGCAAGTAACTATAAACATTTTTGGTTTTGTGGGAGACAGTGTAGGTAGAACATAGGACCTTAATTCTTGATCTGCTGCTGTGAGATTCAGAGAGAATAAGTGATTTAGACACAACTTTTTTCTCCTCTTTGCACACTAACCGTGAGCTAACATTGAGTGTTTACATGGGCTATTTATTACATAAGAAAATGTACATTATCTAGCTAACCTTCACAGTAACCATATGAGGTAGGAATGATTATAATATCATTTCCAGTTTGCAGGTGAAGGAAACAGGATTAGAGAACTTCAGTAACTTACTTAAGATCACATAGCTTGGCTGGGCACGGTGGCTCACACCTGTAATCCCAGCACTTTGGGAGGCCGAGGCGGGCAGATCACGAGGTCAGGAGATAGAGACCATCCTGGCCAACATGGTGAAACCCCAGCTCTACTAAAAATACAAAAATTAACTAGGCATGGTGGCATGTGCCTGTAATCCCAGCTACTCAGGAGGCTGAGGCAGGAGAATCACTTGAACCAGGGAGGCTGAGGTTGCGGCACTGCACTCCAGCCTGGTGACAGAGCGAGACGCCATTTCAAAAAAAAGAAAAAATCACGTAGCTTGTGAGAGGCAGTTATTTCTTGCTTCTAAATCTGTCTCACAGTGCCTCTCTACTACTACTCTGTATTGACAATCTTTAAATGGGATGATACTTGCTTTGCACATTTCATAGGGTGGTTATGAGAATCAAAAAAGATAAGATGTACAAAAGAACACACAGATGTCTCTGGTATATTAATTTTATTGGATAATATTTGAGACACCAAAGAAATCTTTGAAATCTTGTATACATATATTAGTTTGTAATCAGTAATGCTATAAAATAAGTTTAACAGATGAATATTTGAAAAGTTATCTATAAAGACATATTTTGTGTGCATTCAAGGGATCTGTGAGTGAAAGGTAGAGGAAGGCAGAAATGTAGGGATGTATTGAATAAAAAGTGGATCATATGATCTCTAGCAGCCTGAATTCTTTCTGCAGTGAGGAGTATATGTAAGTAACAGGTGACCTATAAGATCCCTCCAACATCAATAATCTATGAGTCTTTGTTATGGGTTACTTTTTTTCTGTTAGAATATCCTCAAATTAGCTAGATGTGCCCAAAAGAGCTTTTAAATTTTATTTTAGCTTAGATCATCAATAATCACCATTCTTTGTCCTTTTCTAAAATTGTATATATTTAAGGTATACCACATGATGTTTTGCTATACATATACAAAACATATATAGATACAAAATCATGAAATGATTTGTATGTTTTGATATACAGATACAAAATCATGAGATGATTACTGCAGTTAAACAAATTAACCTATCCGTCTCCTTCCACAATTTTTAAAATTGTCTGGTATGAGCATCTAAAATCTGTCTTAGCACATTTTATATATACTATACAATATTAATAATTATAGACATGCTGTGCATTAGCTCTCCAGACTTATTCATCCTACATAACTGTGAGTTTGTACCCTTTGACCTACTTATTCCCATTTACTCTTGTTTCTATGTATTCAGCTTTAAAAAAAAAAAAAAAAGGATTTCTCTGGGTGTGGTGGCCCACGCCTGTAATCCCAGCACTTTGGGTGGCCGAGGCAGGCAGATCACGAGGTCAGGAGTTCGAGACCAGCCTGACCAACATGATGAAAACCCGTCTCTACTAAAAGTACAAAAATTAGCCAGGCATGGTGGCGTGTGCCTGTAATCCCAGCTACTTAGGAGGCTGAGGCAGGAGAATCGCTTGAACGCAGGACGCAGAGGTTGCAGTGAGCTGAGATCATGCCACTGCACTCCAGCCTAGGCGACAGAGTGAAACTCCATCTCAAAAATAAATAAATAACACTTTGGGAGGCCGAGGCCGGCGGATCACGAGGTCAGGAGATTGAGACCATCCTGGCTAGCCCGGTGAAACCCCGTCTCTACTAAAAAATACAAAAAACTAGCTGGGCGAGGTGGCGGGCGACTGTAGCCCCAGCTACTCCGGAGGCTGAGGCAGGAGAATGATGTAAACCCAGGAGGCGGAGCTTGCAGTGAGCTGAGATCTGGCCACTGTACTTCAGCCTGGGTGACAGAGCGAGACTCCCTCTCAAAAATAAATAAATAACACTTTGGGAGGCCGAGGCCGGCGGATCACGAGGTCAGGAGATCGAGACCATCCTGGCTAACCCGGTGAAACCCCGTCTCTACTAAAAAATACAAAAAACTAGCTGGGCGAGGTGGCGGGCGACTGTAGTCCCAGCTACTCGGGAGGCTGAGGCACGAGAATGATGTAAACCCGGGAGGCGGAGCTTGCAGTGAGCCGAGATGGCGCCACTGCACTCCAGCCTGGGCGGCAGAGCGAGACTTTGTCTCAAAAAAAAAAAATAAAAATAAAAATAAATAAATAAATAAATAAAAGAATAAAAAAATAAAAAAAGGATTTCATATATAAGTGAGATCATGTTGTATTTTTCTTTTTGTGTCTGGCTTATTTCATTTAACATAATGTCCTCCAGGTTCATCTGTTATTTCAAATGACAGTATCTCCTTTTTGTTTTTAAGGCTGAATAATATTCCCGTGTGTGTGTGTGTGTGTGTGTGTGTATATATGTATATATATATGCCACAAATTCTTTATCTGTTCACCTTAGGAGAGACACTTAGATTGTTTTCATAATCTAGGCTATTGTGAATAATGCTGCAATGAATATGTGCAGGCATGTATCTCTGTGAGATGCTGATTTCAGTTTCTTTGGGTGTATACCCAGCAGAGGGATTTCTGGATCATAGGCAGTTCTATTTTTAATGTTTTGAGGAACTTCTGTACCATATTCCATAATGTTTGTGTAGCAATTTACATTTTTTTTTTTTTTTTTTGAGACAGAGTCTCGCTCTGTCGCCCAGGCTGGAGTGCAGTGGCCTGATCTCAGCTCACTGCAAGCTCCGCCTCCCGGGTTCACGCCATTCTCCTGCCTCAGCCTCCCGAGTAGCTGGGACCACAGGCGCCCGCCAGCTCGCCCGGCTAGTTTTTTGTATTTTTTAGTAGAGACGGGGTTTCACTGTGTTAGCCACGATGGTCTCGATCTCCTGACCTTGTGATCCACCTGTCTTGGCCTCCCAAAGTGTTGGGATTACAGGCTTGAGCTACCGCGCCCGGCCGCAATTTACATTTTCAACAACAGTGTACAAGAGTTTCCTTTTCCCAACACTTTGGCCAACACTTTTCGTCTCTTGTCTTTTTGATAATAGCCATCCAAACAGGTGTGAGGTGATAGCTCATTGTGGTTTTGATTTGCTTTTCCCTGATAATTAGTGACGTTTTAAGTGCTTTTTCATATACCTGTTGGCCCTTTGTATGTCTTCTTTGGAAAAGTGTCTCTTCAGGTTCTTTGCCCATTTTTTAATTGGGTTTTTTTTTTTTTTTTGCTGTTGAGTTGTGAGAGTTCCTTATGTATTTTGGATATTAACCTTTTACCAGATATATAGTTTGCAAATATTTTCTCCCAGTCCATAGACTGCCTTTTCATTTTGTTGTTTGTTTTGGAGAAGCTTTTTAGTTTGATGTAGTCCTACTTATTTATTTTTGCTTTCGTTGTTTGAGCTTTTGGTGTAGTATCCACCAATATCATTGCCAACTTCAAACAATATCAGGGAGCTTTCCCCCTGTGTTTTCTTCTAGGGGTTTAAAGGTTTTATTATAGATATTAATGTTTACTTCTTGAAACTATTTTAGCAAACATCATTCTTTAAATGTCAGTTGCACTTAGATTGAATACAAATATATAATTGTCTGAGTAAGATGCAGCTATGGTGTTTTGCTTTTTCCCCCCCAAGTTAAAAAGATCTTTTTTTTTTTTTTTTTCTTGTTGCCCAGGCTGGAGTGCAATGGCATGGTCTCAGTTCACCACAGCCTCTGCCTCCTGGATTCTAGTGATTCTCCTGCCTCAGTCTCCCTAGTAGACTGGGATTACAGGCGTGCATCACCACACCCGGCTAATTTTGTATTTTTAGTGGATTGGGGTTTCTCCATGTTGGTCAGACTGGTCTCAAACTACCGACCTCAGATGCTCTGCCCGCCTCAGTGTCCCAAAGTGCTGAGATTACAGGCGTGAGCCACTGCGCCCGGCCATTAAAAAGATTTTTCTGAGGATGGGGTGGGTGAAATGGCTTCCTATTACATTATTACATACTTGGTTCTTAATGCATTTCTTATGACTTCCTCTTAAATTTGGATTTCCTGAGTGTGCATTTTGAGAAGAAACTTAATATCATTATGTATATGAAAGGTCATTTTAATTTTATGTAGTGTTATAAGTTTATGGCTTTTTATACAGTTGGTTTCATTCTCCGTCATTGTTTTTTTCAACAAGCATTTATTTGTCAAGTAGAATGTGGGTTTTTTGCTGGAGAAGCAGAGATGAGAGATTGTTGAAGAGCTGACAGTCTTATTGGGGAAACAGATAAATAGAGTAGAGAGTAGCAAAGAGGGGGCACCACAAGATGTGTCTTCCGAAGGATATGTAAGCTGATCTGGGTGTCAAGTAAGGCTGTCTGGAATATCTGAGTTGATAGAAAGCAAGAGGGATATTTTAGATATAGTATGAAACTTTGATATAGTAAGTCTTTACCTATCTAGACCCAGTGTCAGTACCTCATCTCTCTGAAATATTACAAAAGACCCCAATAGTTGTCAATTTAATAAGAAATTCTTTATAAATAAAGCTCTTTAGGCTGTCACTGAGAGTTCATTTTTACTTTATATGTGATACTTAGGGTTTCTAAGGTTGTAGTAGATTAAGGAGGAATAATTTACAAGCAGCAAGGTGCTGCCATGAACATATTGATAACGAGACAGATTTCTGACAACATGGTAGCAGTGAAGAAATTGGAAAAAAAAATACACACACACACACACACACACACACACAACCGGATAAGTCATAGATAATACAAGGAAAACATCCTTGGACAACTAAATTCGCTTTAAGGGTATCAAATGTATTTATAATACTATAGAATAATAATGAAAGTTTGCTGTGCTCTCTGTTACCAAGAAAATATGAAATATATGTTCTGTATAGTATATATATTAGTCAGGATTCTTCAGGGAAACAGAACCAATAGGATAGCTAGGTGTAGATACAGATGTGTTGGAATTGGCTTACACAATTATGGAGGCTGAGAAATCCTGTGATAGGCTGTCTGCAAACTAGGGAACCAGGGAAACCAGTAGCTCAATTCAAGTCCAAAGGCCTAAGAACCAGCAGAACCAACATTGTATTAGGTTGGTGCAAAAGTGATTGAGGTTTTTGCAAAATAACTCTCAATTTGAGACTGAAGGCTGAAAAACGAGGGGGCTGCTGATGCAAGTCCTGGAGTCCAAAGGCTGGAGAACTTGGAGTTCTGAGGTCGGAGGGCAAGAGAGACAAATGTCTGAGCTCCAGAACAGGGAGCAAGAGAGTGAATTTGCCCTTCTTCTGCCTTTTTGTTTTATCTTATCCCCCAGCAGATTGGATGGTGCCTGCCCACGCTGGGTAAGGGTGGATCTCTCTTACTCAGTCTATTGATTCAAATGGCAGTCTCTTTAGGAAACACCCTCATAGGCATATGCGGAAATGATGCTTTTACTAGCTATCTGGGTATCCTCTCGTTTAGTCAAGTTGACAACTAAAACTAGCTATCACAGTAAATTTATGATGGTATTAAAGTATTTATATTACTAAGATTTTTAAAATATGAACTAGGATGAAAACCAGGGAGTAAACTTAGTACAGTTATCAAATTGTTTTTTTCAGTATGATTGATTTCTAAAAGGCTTTGAATAACCATAGATTTAATTTTCTTATATGTATATGATGTAGACCTGCAGATTATGGAATACTAGACATTGTTCAGTACAATATTATATAACTGTAGCTAAGAAATTACTTATATAAGATACCGGAGTTATGGTTCTTAACCACTTGGGTACCAAGAATTTTTAGAGAGCGTGAACCATGTCATCTTTTTGCTCCAGATGTCATGAAGTTGGGGTCTAAGCATAGATATCATCTTAAAAAGCCTTTCTTGAGACTGTGGTCTCTGTTAGAAACCTCTTATTTGTGCTTTTAAAGCATTCCTATTTTCCTCTTTGTTGTCATGCTAATCACATTGTATTGCAACTTGCCTGTTTCTGCATTAGACTACAGGCTTTTTGGCCTTTTTTTTTTTTTTTTTTTTTTTTTTTTTGGGGACAGAGCCTCATGATCTTGGCTCACTGTAACCTCCGCCTGCCGGGCTTAAGCAATTCTCCTACCTCAACCTCCTGAATAGGGACTACAGGCACATGCCACCACTCTCTGCTAATTTTTTTTTCTTTTTCTTTTTTTTTTTTTTTGAGACAGAGTGTTGCTCAGTTGCCCAGGCTGGAGTGCAGTGGTGCGATCTCAGCTCACTGCAACCTCTGCCTCCCAGGATCAAGCGATTCTCCCACCTCAGCCTCGCGAGTAGCTGGCATTACAGGCACCCGCCATTGTGCCTGGCTACATTTTGTATTTTTGTAGAAATGGAGTTTCACTATGTTGGCCAGGCTGGTCTTGAACTCCTGACCTCAAATGATCTGCCTGCCTTGGCCTCGCAGAGTGCTGGGATTAGAGACATGAGCCACTATGCCCAGCCAGGATTGCTTAATTCTTATAATAGTCCTGTATTACTAACAGTTTAGCAAGAAGACAGCATTGTTTTAGATTTTGCAAACCTCTGTAATGTCTGGCTTCACAGAAGACATACAAATTCTCATATTTGTTACAGCATTCACCCTATTGCAGTATGCTGTTTGGGTTGAAGTATCCAAAGAAAAGCTGACCTCATATGTAGCTTGTAAAGGGAGGAGTATTTTAATAGTCTTTTAAGATAATGTCAATATTTTTCTATTATATCATACCACAATTCTACAGTTGGTAGTTTTATATTAATGGTTAGTTGCCATGTGAAATATTATATCACGTTAATGAACCTTTTGTAACCTGTTACATTTAAAATACACTGATCTGTCTTGTAGTTTGAATGGATCTTTTATCTATGCATAATTTTGTAACCGGTCATTTGTAAGGCATTGGTTCACTGATTAATGCAGATCTTTACAATATTGGCACATCTTATACCATATAAAGAAGTCAAGTTGGGCATGGTGGCTCACACCTGTAATCCTAGCACTTTGGGAGGCCGAGGCGAATTGCTGGAGCTCAGGAGTTTGAGATGAGCCTGGGCAACATGGTGAAATGCTTTCTCTACCAAAAATACAAAAAACTTAGCCAGGCGTGGTTGCACATGCCTGTAGTCCCAACTACTTGGGAGGCTAAGATGGGAGTATCATTTGAGCCTAGGAGACGGAGGTTGCAGTGAGCTGACATGGCACCACTGTACTCCAGCATGGGCAACAGAGGGAGACCCTTTTTCAGGGGAAAGAAAAAAAAAGTTGGTATTTGTTAATACCGCCATCAATGTCATCAGAAAAGTCTTCTAAGGGCTGGGCATTGTGTAATCCCAACACTTTGAGACGCTGAGGCAGGCAGATCATTTGAGTCAGAAGTTTGGGACCAGTCTGACTAACATGGTGAAAACCTTTACTAAAAATACAAAAAAATTAGCTGGTCACGGCGATGGGCACCTGTAATTCAAGCTACTCGGAAGACTGAAGAAGGAGAATTGCTTGAACCCAGGAGGTGGAGGTTGCAGTGAGCTGAGATAACACCACTGCACTCCAGCCTGGTCGACAGAGTGAGACCTTCTCTCAGAACAAAACAAAACCAACAATGTAAAAGCATTCCTATTTCTCCACAGCCTTGCCAGCATCTGTTGGTTCCTGACTTTTTAATAATCACCATTCTAACTGGCATGAGATGGTATCTCATTGTGGTTGTGATTTGCATTTCTGTAATGACCAGTGATGATGAGCTTTTTTTCTTATGTTTGTTGGCTGCATAAATGTCTTCTTTTGAGAAATGTCTGTTCATATCCTTTGCCTACTTTTGATGGGGTTGTTTGTTTTTTTCTTGTAAATTTGTTTAAGTTCTTTGTAGATTCTGGATATTAGACCATAGTCAGATGGGTAGATTGCAATTATCTCCCATTCTGTAGGTTGCCTGCTCACTCTGATGATAGTTTCTTTTGCTGTGCAGAAGCTCTTTAATTAGATTCCATTTGTCAGTTTTGGGTTTTGTTACAGTTGCTTTTGATGTTTTAGTCATGAAGCCTTTGCCCATGCCTGTGTCCTGAATGGCATTGCCTAGGTTTTCTCCTAGGGTTTTTATGATTTTGGGTTTTACATTTAATTTTTGTATAAGGTGTAAGGAAGGGGTCCAGTTTCAGTTTTCTGCATATGGCTAGCCAGTTTTCCCAACGCCATTTATTAAGTAGGGAATTCTTTCCCCGTTGCTTGTTTTTGTCAGGTTTGTCGAAGATCAGATGGTTGTGGATGTATGGTGTTATTTTTCTGAGGTCTCTGTTCTGTTCCATTGATGTGTATATCTGTTTTGGTACCAATACCACGCTGTTTTGATTACTGTAGCCTTGTAGTATAGTTTGAAGTCAGGTAGCATGATGCCTTCAGCTTTGTTCTTTTTGCGTAGGGTTGTCTTGGCTATATGGATTCTTTTTTGGTTCCATATGAAATTTAAAGTAGTTTTTTCTAATTCTGCAAAGAAAGTCAATGGTATCTTGATGGGAATAGTATTGAATCTATAAATTACTTTGGGCATATGGCCATTTTCACAATATTGATTCTTCCTATCCATAAGTATGGACTATTTTTCCATTTGTTTGTGTCCTCCCTTATTTCCTTGAGCAGTGGTTTGTAGTTCTCCTTGAAGAAGTTCTTTATGTCTCTTATAAGTTGTATTTCTAGTTATTTTATTCTCTTTGTAGCAATTGTGAATGGCCTAATTTGGCTCTCTGCTTGTCTATTGTTGGTGTCTAGGAATGCCTGTGGTTTTTGCACATTGATTTTGTATCCTGAGACTTTGCTGAAGTTGCTTATCAGCTTAAGGAGTTTTTGGGCTGAGATGGTTGGTGGCAGTATAAATTAGTTCAGCCATTGTGGAAGACAGTGTAGCAATTCCTGAGGGATCTGGAACCAGAAATGCCATTTGACCCAGTAATCCCATTACTGGGTATATACCCAAAGGATTATAAATCATTATGACATAAAGACAAATGCACACGTATGTTTATTGCAGCACTATTCACAATAGCAAAGACTTGGAACAAACCGAAATGCCCATCAGTGATAGACTGGATAAAGAAAATATGGTACATATACACCATGGAATACTATGCAGCCATAAAAAAGAATGAGTTCATGCCCTTTGCGGGGACGTGGATGAAGCTGGAAGCCATCATTCTCAGCAAACTAACACAGGAACGGAAAACCAAACACCACATATTCTCACTCATAAGTGGGAGTTGAACAATGAGAACACATGGACCCAGGGAGGGGAATATCACATACTGGGGCCTGTTGGGGGCTGGGAGGCAAGGGAAGGGAGAGCATTAGGACAAATAAGTAATGCATGCAGGGCTTAACACCTAGGTGATGGGTTGATAGGTGCTGCAAACCACCATGGCACATTTATACCTATGTAACAAACCTGCACATTCTGCACATGTATCCCAAAAGTAAAACAAACAAACAACAAAACAAAACAAAACAAAAAAATCCCAGAAAAGTCTTTTAAGTAGTGTAAGGCTGTTAAGCTAATTTTTTTTTTTAAAGAGACAGGGTCTTGCTGTGTTGCCCGGCCTGTACTCAAACTCCTGGGCTCAAGTGATTCTCTTGCCTCAGCCTAAGCTGATTTTTGCTTGAAGCTAAAATTTTATCATTGGCAACAAATACTGTCAGTTGTTTTCTTCGAAGTGACTGTCTTACCTTGTTCTATTTGGAGAAAATGTCTTCCAGATACCTGAGTCCTTACAACTATAGTTTGTCAGTTCGTTCTTCTTTAAAGTAAAAATGGTATTCTATGAAGAAAGTGGTTACTTTAACTTGCTACTGAAACAATTACACAAGTGCATTTTCTTCTGAAAACTATTATACTTCGGTGTGCAGCAGAAATACTTTGTGTATTTCCTACTTTGTCACATAGAATGTTAGAAAGATGTGTGCTCAAAAGGTTGGAGACAATAATTTTTGCTGTTTCATTGAAGACAGTTTTAAGCAGCACACACACACACACTTTTTAACTGAGCACATATGGTTGTACGGTGACTACCAGTTTACTTTGGTGCTGCTGTTTCATTTGTGTTAAGACACCAGCAGTCTCACTCACCATTGCTTTTGCACCATCACATTAGCGCAGTGAAAAAAGCAAATAATGTCTTAGTATTATTAGGAAAATTGCTTTGACCTTATGAACTCTCTGAAAGGGTCTTAGGGGACTTCTGGGGTCCATGGACCACACTTTGGAAATAGCTGGAATAGAGCAAGCCCTGTATAAGCCCAGCAATTTGTTGTTCAGTGTTACTTTTTCATCTTATGTATGCATTTAATGTAGAAAATAATACGTTAGTATTATTCAATAATTTGGATATTTGTTAAAGTCTCAGAATACATTCCTTGGAGATAGCAAGAGTATGCTGGAGCAAACATTTTTAAAATAACTTTATTGAAACATGTTTTATAATGCATATTCTTAAGACTCTTCTTCCTAAAAGGAATAAAGAATTAGTTGAGATTTCCATAAGGGATACCTTTATATCAGTTGCTAAGTTCAGGGTACTGATCCTGTATAAGAATAGATTCCAATTCAGATCTATAAACAACAAAATAGTTTAGTGAAAACACACACACAGGATTTGGAGGTAGTAGAGAACAGTTGTTCTAGAGCCAGACAGACCTGGTTTGAACCCTGACTCCATTGTTTTAACCTTGGGCAAGTTGATGTGACTACACTGTCATTTCTTAGCACCCTTTACTGCTGCTTTATATGTTCTCGAGGTCTTTCATTAGTACTAGAATGATACAATGATAGTGATGCCTGTAATTATGACAAGTGGAAACTTGCTATTTCCTCCATTAACTAAAATTTGAAAACCATAATTGATAAACTTTGCTTAAGTTGTACGTTTTTTTGAGAGGAGGCCTCATTCTGTCATCTACCTTGGAGTGCAACAATGTGATCATAGCTCACTGCAACCTTGAACTCCTAGGCTCAGGGGATCTTCCTCCCTTAGCCTCCCAAGTAGCTGGGACTGAAGGCACATGCCACCATGCCTGGCTAATTTTTTATATTTTTTGTAGAGACAGAATCTCGCTTTGTTGTCCAAGCTGGTATCAAACTCCTGGGCTTCAGTTATCCTCCTGCCTTGGCCTCCCAAAGTGCTAGGATTATAGGCATGAACCACCGCACCTGGCCAAGTTTTACTTTCATTTTGTGAAAATGGTACCCGGTAGCCTCTGAATAATATATATTTCTTGTTGTGTTTTAAAATTTGGCTTGTGTTCGTGTATTCAGTCTTGATAATTTAATAATTCTTAAAATACTTACTCTGTGCCTGGTACTTGTTTCATGCTTTACCTGCATTATTTCATTTAAGATCAATATGTGAAGTGGGTACTTTTCTTACATTTAATTCACATGAGAAAAGAGGGATACAGGGAGATTGAGTAACTTGTCCTATATAATATGGTTTATAAGTGGCAGAACTGAGATGTAAACTTTTCTATTAGGTTCTTTTTTGCTTCAGTTAACACCAGAAAAGTAGCTTAAACTTAGGATGTACATAGGTTATATGCCAGTACTAAGCCATATTATTTTATTTTGATTTTTTTTTTAAGAGATGAAGTCTTGCTGTATTGTCCAAGTTGGTCTTGAATTCCTATGCTCAAGTGATTGTCTCACTTTGGCCTCCCGAGTAGCTGGAATTATGTGCATGTGCCACTGTGCCCAGTTACTAATCATTTTATATAAGGGTTTTTTTTTTTTTTTTTGAGACGGAGTCTCGCTCTGTCACCCAGGCTGGAGTGCAGTGGCGCAATCTCGGCCCACTGCAAGCTCCGCCTCCCAGGTTCACGCCATTCTCCTGCCTCAGCCTCCTGAGTAGCTAGGACTACAGGCGCCTGCCACCACGCCCGTCTAATTTTTTGTATTTTTAGTAGAGACAGGGTTTCACCGTGTTAGCCAGGATGGTCTCAATCTCCTGACCTCATGATCCACCCGCCTCGGCCTCCCAAAGTGCTGGGATTACAGGTGTGAGCCACCGTGCCCAGCCTATACAAGGGTCTTGAGCATCATCTGTGGATTTTGGTATTCATGGGGATCCTGGAATCAAGCCCCCACAGATACCAAGGGACTGTAACCACCATTACTAGTAGGGCTGTGAAGAGAGAGTATGTGTGTGTAAGGTTACTGAGCATATGCCAGTAAGGGAGACAAACAAATTAAGGGCTTTGCCAATAGAAAGAAGGGAGATGGGTAGGAATGATTATTTACATAGGTAGCAAAGGGTGTCTGCTACTTTGTGTCTTTTAACCACTACTATACTGTACTCCCTCCCTAATTTAAGAAGATATTTTAAAATAAAAAGCATAAATGAGGGAGAAATATAAATGGTAATAAATTTCAGGATAGAAGAAATCCTATGGAGATTTGACAGTTACGGTGGTTAGGTAGTCTAAGTTCTGATGCAGATGGGTAAGTAATACAGATCATGTTAAAAAGCAACTTTGGGGTGAATTAATATAACTGTCCTCGGTGGACTGATTAGTAACCACTTGCTTTACTTAACCCTAATTCGCTTTGTGTTAAATAATTTGGTTTAGCTGTGTATTTTCAGGGCTATGGGAAGAAACTGAGGAGATTCAGGGAAAGAAAATGAAATATGCATTAAGGAGATGAAGCATAGGCTGTCAAAGCTAATTACCAGAATTAGTGGAATTTGTCTGTATGTTAGTAGAGAGAAAATAAGTGACTTTAATAGTTTTCAAGCTTATAAAATTTCGAAGTTGAAATGGCTTCTGTCTCTCCCACCCCTTCAATTCCTAGAAGAGGAAATTGAGATTATAATAAAATACTTTGGTTAGAGGTAAAGAACAGCTTTCCGACTGTAGAGGTTATTAAACACTGGATCTTAGGGGAAGAGGGCCAGCTGTAGGTTTCAGTCAAAAGATGAAGTGAAAAGGCAAGACCCATAAATCGTAAGTTATAGTTTAAGCAGTGAAATTACAGTTTAAGCCATTTTTGAAGCTGTCGGGACATAATTCTGAGTCTGAATATTTCCACAGTCAAGCTCCTGAAGGTCCTGCCTCCCATCCTATCCTCTCTCCCCACTTGAATGAATCTTTGTTAGCGTTTAAGACTTTTAGTTCCCCCGTGTAAACAGTTCTACAACAGTGTAGAATTTAAAAAATTAGAACTGCAAATATGTGTTGCCCTAAGAAATACATCAACTATTTTGATTTTTTTCATGTTGCCTTTCTCAGTATGGCTATTTAAAGTTTCTTAAGACATTTTTTTCCCACTAAGTTATTTATGTTTATTATAGAAAACCAGAAATAACTTCTGTGAGCATGTTATAATTTTCTAAAGCTTTTTCTTTATATGCATGTGTTTCAGAGTTGTGTGACTCTATAGTTTCATAACAGCATGCATAATAACACTGAGTTATAATAGTTCCCTTATTATCTCTTTCCTATTAGACCATGAGCCCCTTTAAGGCATATATTATTGTGTTCATCTTTATATACCTTGCAAAATCGATGTACTTCACATAAAGATGAGGTGAGAGTTGTAGATAACAATTTGTATATTTTCTTGATCTATCATTAGCATTTTCTTCCATATTTTATTAAAATGGATGCCAATAAAAACAGATAAATTATTCAACTCACTCTGTTGTCCAGGCCCTGCAGTGGTGAAGATCATGGCTCAGGGGGTGTTGCTTTGTTGCCTAGGCTGATCTCGAACTTCTGGGCTTAAGTGGTACTCCTGCCTTGGCCTCCCAAAGTCTTGGGATTACAGGTGTGAGCCACCGTGTGAGCCACCAAAACCGGCCTAAAGATATACTTTATTTTTTAAAGCAGAAAGTACAGAGAGTTCCTGCATATCCCCTGCCCCTACACGACATGCACAACCTTCCCCACTGTTGGCATTCATACATCAGGGTAGTAAATTTATTACAACTGATGAACCTACTTGACACATCATTTCTTCACCTTAAGTCTGCAGTTTACATTAGGTTTCACTATTGATGTTATACATTCTGTGGGTTTTGACAAATGTATAATGACATGTGTCCACCATTATTAGTATCATATGGAATAGTTTCACTGCTCTAAAAATCCTGTATTCAGCCTATTCCTCCCTCCCTGGACCCTAATTTGTCTTGCCTCAATACTTTTGCCTTTTCCAGAGTGTCATGTAGTTGGAGTCATAGAGTATACAGCCATTTCAGATTGGCTTCTTTCACCTAGTAAAATGTAGTTACTGTTCCTTTGTGTGTTTTCATGGCTTCGTAGCTCATTTCTTCTTAGCATGGAATAGTATTGCATTTTGTCTGGATGTACCATGGTCTATCTATTCATCTACTGAAGGACATCTTGGCTGCTTCCAAGGTTTGACAGTTATGAATAAAGCTGCTGTAAATATCCATGTGCAGGTTTTTGTATGAATATGTTTTCAACTCATTTGAGTAAATACCAAGTAGTGCAATTGTGGGGTCATATGGTAAGACTGTGTTTAGTTTTGTAAGAAACTGTCAGACTGTCTTCCAAAGTAGCTGTATTATTTTCTATCTCCACTAACAGTGAATGAAATGACATCATAAATTTAAATTCACTTAAAATGTCCAAAATGAAATCTGTCAGCATTTTTTTTTTTTTTAATAAATTAAAACAAAAACAAAACACTTTTAAGCTCAGGAAATTAACCTCCAGAGTACTTTCAGAATATCCCAGACAAACTGGGGCTTCTCAGATTAATCTTTGCAGGTTGATCTTTGCCTGGGATCTTCCATATAAAATTTAAAAATGAAGTCTTATGGTAGCTGTTCTTGCCTAGAGTCTCTGCTAATAGAGAAGTTTCATGAAACTCTACAATGTTAATCCCTTATAAACTATGGATTTAGAAACTCATATTCCCAGACTAAGACCTAGTCTCTTTATTTATTTCTTCAATTCATAGTAGCCAAAGGTAATTAGATTTTACTTTTGGCAGGTGTATGCTAGCGATGTCTACTTTAGTTAAGAAGATGCCCAACCTCTAAGTGGTGTGGGAGGTGTTCCTAAAGGTCACTCAAGGTTGGGGTACAGTTGTGGTGGCAACCCTTCCCTGCTTAACTTGGTATTTGCTCTGTAGGGCAATGATTCTTAACCTCTTTGGGTTATAGATTTCAATGAAGTGTTTCTAGGGATAGGAGGAGCCTGGGAGGGATCTGTCAGTGCTCTCTGCTATCCTTTTGTTTCTAGTGACAGTATCTGTGAAATATGGGGAGACCTTAAGAAGTCTTATAATCTTTTAGATCTATTAGGTTGGTGCAAAAGTGATTGCGGTTAATAACTTCAAAATCTACTGGCTAGGGATCATTCAGTAAGCAAGTAAATATACCAGCTGAGATGGAGAAAAGCGTAGGCAGCTTGCTTTGAGAATTTTAGAGCTAAAGTATAGTGAAGGGTAATTTTAAATTTTATTTCTTTTAGAAGGTTTTATTTATAGTTAAAATGATTTTTTGGTTTTATTTAAATAAATATAAAATTATACATTCAAATATTTCAAGAAATTTATTTCTTGAAATTTTCTCCTTTATTTTAAAATGCTGGTTAGTATGTGATAGTTGTAGCACATTTAAAGAAGAATGCAAGTAAAAAGTACAATTCTACTTCTCCCTATACATTGTTTAATAAGCATATGCCTTTTAAAAAATGAGTTTATAATGGACTGAGTATATTTTGGATATTTTTCTGTGGCAACATAATACCACATAATTAACTGTCTCCTTATTGTTAAATGTTTAGAATCCCTCCTCCCCGCACCCCCTTTGAAAGAAATCCTGACATGTGTGTCCTTGTAATTGTACTTTCATATATTGGCAAGTAGTTTCCTGGGACAGAATTTTGCAGATGGATCCTGGATCATTGTGTACATTTACTTTAAAATTTGCTTAAAGGCTGGGTGCGGTGGCTCACGCCTGTAATCCCAGCACTTTGGGAGCCCAAGGTGGGCAGATCACCTGAGGTCAGGAGTTCGAGACCAACATGGAGAAACCCTGTCTCTACTAAAAATACAAAATTAGCCAGGTGTGGTGGCACATGCTTATGTTCTCAGCTGCTTGGGAAGGGTGAGGCAGGAGAATCGCTTTAACCCAGGAGGCGGAGGTTGCGGTGAGCCAAGATCCCGCCATTGCACTCCAGCCCAGGCAACAAGAGCGAAACTCTGTCTCAAAAAAAAGAGAAAATTTGCTTAAAAATTTTCTTTTAATTCTAACAGAGTTTTATGTTGACTTTTAGTGCTTTTTGGGCGCTGATGCTCAAACTTATTTTGATAAAGATGAAAGATGTTTACCAAATAGAATATTGGACGTAGAAACTCCCAAGGAAATTCTCTACGTAGCTGAATTACAGGTAGATGGTAAAGATGCAAGGATAATCTCACAAAGTTATAGCTAATAATCACTAATTCTGAGTGATTTGGCAATGTGTGGGCAAGTAGTTATGTTATGTTATGTTATTTTATTTTATTTTATTTTATTTTTTTTGAGACAGAGTCTCGCTGTGTTGCCAGGCTAGAGTGTAGTGGCGCAATCTCGGCTCACTGCAACCTCTGCCTCCCGGGTTCAAGCGATTCTCCTGCCTCAGCCTTCCAAGTAGCTGGGACTACAGGCGCTTGCCACCACACCCAGATAATTTTTGTATTTTTAGTAGAGGCGAGGTTTCACCATGTTAGCCAGGATGTTCTCGATCTCTTGACCTCGTGATCCGCCCGCCTTGGCCTCCCAAGATGCTGGGATTACAGAGTTACGTTATTTTAAACTGCTTTCTAGTAAGAAATATAAAGTCAATGCTTTGATTTAAAAAGAATGCATGTGGTTAAAATTTAAACAGTTCAGAATGTTATCTGTCTACTGTGTAGATCCCTGCTCCCCTTCCACACCAACCTGTAGAAAAACTAGTCAGCTCAGTTATTCAGAGGCTGATTTACCAGTTTGTTATTATCTGTGTACTTTTATTCTCCATATTTGACCTTTTACTACTCAGTTCTACATCAACTGGTATGGACATGTAAAAGGAAAGGGAGAGAATGTGATCATATCTAGTAAATGATGGGTTAATTGAAAAAGTTGTTTAAAGTCAGGAATCATAAAAACATAACATACATACACTTTAAACATTTTACTTTAACTTGAAATCGATGTATACATTTATTTACCAAGATTTTGATGTTGGGCCAAGGCCTTCTGGCATTCTATATCTTGGTCTTTCTTTCATGCACTTCCCCTATGCTTCATTGTAGATTTTTCAGTGTATTTAAAACTTTAAATCCTTAAATGTGGTACAAGACTGTACATTATGTGGCTCTTTGCCAGTTCTTTTGAAATCTACTTATCCTCAGGTTTTCTGTGATAAGTTTTACTGGCTTTTCAGTTTCTTAAACTTGCCTCAGGCCCTTTCCACATAATGTTCCCATAACCTGGAATGATAATTTCTTTAAGTCATTGGCTGGCCCAGATCTTTTGAGGTCTCATCTCAAATGCCCTCAGAAAGTCTTGTAAATATTAGATAATATTCTAGTATAAAGTAGGATAACCCCAACCTCCCCACAAGCCCACTAATATCACCCTTTTCTCTTCCTTCACTCTACCTGCCACACTTGGCAGGAAGTGAACAGAGTGATTTTCTTTTTCCAAGACTGAAGACTCTGTGAAGGCAAGGGCCATATATGTTGGGTTTACCATAGTGTAATAGCCTTTGCTTAGAGTAGTGTCTGTTATATAATAAGAAGCTTAAATATTTGTAGACTTAATCAAATGTTTATTATTTGTATATAATGTGTCAGGTACTGTGGGGGGCATTACTTAGTAAAATGCCACTTAGTCACCTCATTGATAGCCTATAGTGCATTTTAAAATGGAAATGTGTACATCCAAGTGTGCATTTAATGAAATATGGGACATTTAAAAAGTTCTCAGATGCTAATACTGGAGAGAATAATACAAATTTACTAAAATAATTAGGACCCTTTTTAAAACATGGGGGCAATGTTGCTTATCTTTTTAAAAATAGTCATTTATTTTTCATTCACTACCTTGAGAATTCTGATCATCTTGTAGGAAACTTAGAAAAACTGGGAAGGTCATAGGAACTATTATTAATAATTATAGAATTGTTTTCCTCTAAATTAGAGTTTTCTTTGTGACCCTGCATAATGTAATGATACTTGCTCTCTGGAGAGCCAAATGGGCTTGAAGTATAGAAACAGAACTGGAGCCTAGGTAATTAAAACTAAACTAATATACTATAATTCTGATTGTTATATCTTAAGATCTGTTGGCCTTAATAAGGTGTGCTGGGATAAACAAAAAGGAAGGCATCATTTGTAAAGATTTCCTCCTGTAATCCCACTTTTGTTTTTGCATAACCAGAAATTCTCTGATATGGCAGGTGGGCGGTAAGTGTTTAGTGTTTGTCTTTATATTAGGTCTGTGGAGTGTGGTTTCTTGATTATGGGTGAGGAAATTAGCCTTTCAAATTCCATTTGCTGTAAAGTGAATTTGGATTTGGTATTTGTATTAGTTGGCTAATTTAATTCAAATCTTTTGAAATTTTCTGTGCTGAAATGATCTTAGAAAGATCAAAATGTCTCTAATAGAAATTATTTTGGTCTTTGAAGTGTATAAATTTAACCTATTCATAAAACAAGTGTTATCAGCTGGTATGTTTCTTATACTTTTCTGGGAATATAAAAATGAATAAGGCATGGTTGTTGTCTTAGAGGAAATAATTGTAATTGATGAGATACATATAAATAATATGATATGATAAATGCTAGAGTAGGAATATAAATTATGTAAAGTGTTGTATAAGCACTGTAGAGGGAGTGATTGACTCTTTGAGAGAGTTGGAGAAAGTTTACAGATTTGTTAATCCAGACATGTCTAATTATTAGGATTTTTAACACTTTTGTGTCTTCTCTTTTTCCTGTTTAGCTTTGTACCTTGCCATTAGAACTGTTGAGTGACCACGTGCATTGTAAATGAGCAATAATATTTTGAAATAAATCTTTTTTCCTGAGCAGCGGGTCTTAAAATACTCAGTAAACAGTGCTCTACACAGATGTGCTGTCATCTAGGCTTTGTTGTTCCATTTTTACAGCACAGGCAGAGTAGATATTGCATAATTTTTAAGGGCCCTGTGATTTTTGCAATGGGATGTGAGCATTGGATTCAACTTAAAGTCACCAGCTGCATTAGCCTCTAACAAGAGAGTCAGCATGTCCTTCGAAGATTTGAAGCCAGGCATTGACTTCTCTCTAGCAATGAAAGTCTTAGATAGCATTTATCTATCTATCTATCTGTCTGTCTGTCTGTCTGTCTATTTATTGAGACGGAGCCTCTCTCTGTCTCCCAGGCTGGAGTGCAGTGGCCTGATCTTGGCTCACTGCAAGCTTCGCCTCCCGGGTTCACACCATTCTCCCACCTCAGCCTCCCGAGTAGCTGGGACTACAGGCAACCGCCAGCACGCCTGGCTAATTTTTTATGTTTTTGGTAGAGACGGGGTTTCACTGTGTTAGCCAGGATGGTCTCGATCTCCTGACTTAGTGATCTGCCCGCCTCTGCCTCCCAAAGCGCTAGGATTACAGGCATGAGCCACCACACCCGGCAGATAGCATTTCTTTCAGTAGAAGATTGTTTGTTTACATTGAAAATCTGTTGTTTAATGAAGCCACATCAGTTATCTTAGCCAGATCTTCTGGATAACTTACTGCAGCTTCTATTACTGTATTAGTACTTACTGCTTCACTTTATAGTGTGTTATGGAGATGGCTTTTTTTTTAAACCTTGCTTGTTGTTTGAATATTTGTCCCCTCTAAAACTTCTGTTGATATTTAATTTCCATTGTGGCAATATTGAGAAGTGTGATTTTCAGAGGTGATTGCGTCGTGAGGGCTCTGCTTTCATGAATTCATTCATGGATTAATGTATTAATGGATTATCATGGGAGTGAGACTGACTCTTTAAGAAGAGAAGGGGGCTGGATGCAGTAGCTCACACCTGTAATCCTTGTACTTTGGGAAGCCAAGGCAGGAGGATTGCTTGATCCCAGGAGTTTGAGACCAGCCTGGGCAACATAGTGAGACTCTGCCTCTACAAAAAATAAAAAAATAACTAGCTGGATGTGGTTGTGTGTGCCTGTAGTGCCAGCTGTAGTCCCGGGCTGGGTGACAGAATGAGACTCTGTCTCCAAAAAAAAAAAGGAAGGGAGACCTGAGTTAGCATATTCAGCCTCTTTGCCATGTGGTTCCCTGTTCTGCTGTTCTGCTCCGACTCTGCAGAGAGTCCCCACCTGAAAGGAGGCCCTCGGCTGGGCGCAGTGGCTAACACCTGTAATCCCAGCACTTTGGAAGGCCGAGGTGGGTGGATCATGAGGTCAGGAGATTAAGACCATCCTGGCCAACATGGTGAAACCCCGTCTCTACTAAAAATAAAAAAATTAGCTGGGCATGGTGGCATGCGCCTGTAGTCCCAGCTACTTGCGAGGCTGAGGCAGGAGAATCGCTTGAACCCAGGAGGTGGAGGTTGCAGTGAGCCGAGAGTACACTACTGCACTCCACCCTGGTGACAGAGTGAGACTCTGTCTCAGAAAAAAAATAAAAATAAAAAAGAAAGAAGGCCCTCACCAGATGCTGCCCATTTACCTTGGGCTTCTCAGCATCCATAACTGTAAGAAATCATTTTCTTTATAAATTACCAAGTCTCAGGTATTTTTTATAAGCAGTAGAAAACAGACTAAGATAAATGATGTGAACCAGCATCTGCTACTTTCAGACTTTTCTTCTGCGGTTTCCTTACGCTTTTCATCCTTGCTTAAAATTGAAGAGTTAGAGCCTAGCTCTGGATTGGGATTTGGCTTAAGACAATGGTTGGTTTGATGTTCTCTCCAAAGTACTAACACTTTCCACTCAGCAGCAATAAGGCTGTTTCACTTTCTTACCATTTGTGTGTTCAGTGGACTAGCACTTTAAATTTTTTAAAAGCACTTTACCTTTGCATTCAAACTTCACTGACTGGTACAAGAGGCCCAGCTTTTGGTCTGTCTCCGCATTCAACATGTTGCCTTCCTCAGTAAGCTTAATAATTTCTAGCTTTTGATTTAAAGTGAGAGACTTGCAACTCTTCCTTTCATTTGAACACTTAGAAGCTATTGTAGCATTGTTAATTGGCCTATTTTAAATATTGTTGTGTTTCAGGAATAGGGAAGCCCAAGGAGAGGGAAGGAGATGGAAGAATGGCTGTTGGTGGAGCAGGCAGAACACACACAGCCTTTAAACTGTGAAGTTCGCTGTCTTAGATAGGTGCAGTTGTGGCGCCTGTCAACTATTGCAGTAGTAAAGATCACTGATCACGGATCACCAGAACAGATAGAAAAATAATGAAAAAGCATGATAAAGTAAAGCACAATAAAATGAGGTATGCCTGTACCTTATAATGGCTTGAAAATGTCTTAAATTCTGTGTTTTATCTCAGGAATGTGTGTGAATTTTGCATTTCATTGCATACTGTTAATATAAATATACAAATATTTGAATTACTGCCAGGAAAATAAAAACAAAAATCATTTCCTTTTTGTCTATTAATTTGTGAAAACTGGCGTGAATGAAGAGAGCTGACACTACATACCAGGTTTAGCACTTACTTTCTTTTTCTTAGTATATCCCTGGTATGTTTCAGTTTATACCTGAAGATGTATGTCACCAGTTTGAGAAAAAAAGATTGGTCAGTCAGATCATGAAACATTGCATTCTTTTTCTCCCTTTTATATATAGTATAGTCTTGGGGAAAATTACTTAATTTGAGTCTTCTACCCTCTTAAATTGGGCCAATAATGTGTACCCATACTTTTTTTTGGAGGGGATCATATAGTAACTGCTAATTAAACATTTATTAGCTGCTTCTTCCTTTTCTTCCCACATTCCTGTTGCTTTCTTCTTGGCTTTAACCCAGGTCTTATAACTGCTTGGTATGCTTTAATCAGCTTGCTTACTGCCTTGCTGGTTTTTATTAGCCAGTGCGTAGAGAATAATGTGAGAAGATGCTTGGGGCATAAGCTGAGACATTCCTGGAATGATAGAGACACACTGACTCAGGAGCAGTCAGTGCACAGGGAAATGTTCAAATTTAGCTCATCAGAATAAGCAAAGGTCTAGAAAGACATCTACATTAATCAATGGAAACAGGGGCCAGACTAAAAATTGGAATTAGAATGTAGGACTGAATGCATTTATACGTAGAGTCTGCTTTCTGTGCCGCAGTAAAAGCAGGTGGTATTGACTTAGGTTTTTTCAAAGTGGTTAAAGTATTAGACTGAATGGTCTAAAAATTTCCTAGATTGAAGTAAAGGTATGTTCAAGAATAGACTATCTCTGAAATGTTACAATTGAACATAGAACATTTATGTTAGTGGTTTTATTCTGTAAATGATAATACTAATCCCTGTAGTTCTCTTTATGTTGTCAGTGTGTTTCATTAACTGTATCTGCTTGATCTCAAACCTTGATTATTTCTCTAACTGCATAAAAGTCACTTATCCACCTCTCAGGTTTTTTTTTTTTTTTTTTGTTGTTGTTGTTGTTGTTTTTTCTTTTCTTTGAGACGGAGTCTCACTCTGCTGCCTAGGCTGGAATGCAGTGGTGCGATCTTGGCTCACTGCAACCTTCACCTACCAAGTTCAAGTGATTCTCGTGCCTCAGCGTCCTGAGTAGTTGGGATTATAGGCACATACCACCATGCCGAGATAAATTTTGTGTTTTTAGTGGAGACAGGGTTTCACCATGTTGGCCAGACTCGTCTCGAACTTCCAACCTCAGGTGATCCACCTGCCTCGGCCTCCTAAAGTGCTGGGATTACATGCGTGAGCCACTGCACCCAGCCTCAGAGTTTTTTTTTTTTTTTTTTTTTTTGAGACAGAGTCTTGTTCTGTCCCCCAGGCTGGAGTGCAGTGGCACGATCTCGGCTCACTGCAAGCTCCGTCTCCTGGGTTCAGGCCATTCTCCTGCCTCAGCCTCCCGAGTAGCTGGGACTACAGGCGCCTGCCACTGCACCTGGCTAATTTTTTGTATTTTTAGTAGAGACAGGGTTTCACTGTGGTCTCGATCTCCTGACCTTGTGATCCGCCCGCCTCAGCCTCCCAAAGTGCTGGGATTACAGGCGTGAGCCACCGCGCCCGGCAGCCTCGGAGTTCTTTACAGAGAAGAGAAACAATAAGTCTAATGTGGATCAAAATGAAGTATTGAGCTTCATTACTGGTAAAGGTGAGTTGGAAAATGTGGTGAATATTACAGTATTGCACTCCTAGTGAAAAGTGAAAGCTCCCACATGAAAATAGGAGAACAGAGGAATAGGTTTTTCTTTTCAGTGTAATGAGATCTGGCATTGCCAGAGTCCCTTCAGATAAACACTTTGGGCAGGAAACTAGGCAGGCATATCACCATTGGGCTTCAGATGGGCACCTAACAATGCTGTCGTTACTTTAGGAGACAGATCACCACAAAGTGAGATCGATTTGGTTGCTTCAGATCTGGACTGAATATTGTATTTTAATTAGCTATATTAAATAAAACAAATTAACTCTTTTGAATGTATTGCTTCATTTGTAAGGTGGGATTACAGTTATTTGAGTGATGATTACAAACATAAACATGACTAAAATGCCCAGTACTTTCTGGTTTATAGTAGTGGTTTCTGGTTTAGTAAATAGTAATAAAAGGATAACTGTTAACAGTTAACAAGTCAAACCTTGAAAATGTTTGCATCTTTAAAAATTATAACTGCCACATTTGTTACATTTTAAATTGTGCTGTTAAAAGTAGAAAACTTGGCTGGGCGCAGTGGCTCACATCTGTAATCCCAGCACTTTGGGAGGCCCAGGCGGGCAGGTCATCTGAGGTCAGGAGTTCCAGACCAATCTTGCTAACATGACAAAACCCTGTCTCTACTAAAAATACAAAAATTAGCTGGATGTGGTGGCAAACGCCTGTAATCCCAGCTACTCGGGAGACTGAGGCATGAGAATTGCTTGAACTTGGGAGGTGGAGGTTGCAGTGAGCTGAGATCGTGCCACTGCACTCCAGCCTGGGTGACAGAGCCAGACTCTGTCTCAAAAAAAACCCCCAAAATTGAAAACCCGTCTCCTTAAATTAATATTGTTTCTCTGACCTACTCATTTCAGGAAACAAAAGGCTACAATTGCCTTTATGCTGATATGCCCTTATATTGAAGACTTGACCATATATAGGAACATTACCCAGAATGCCGGGTATAGGTTTTGATTTTCTTGTCAAAATAAAATGTCAGACATATTCTCCATGTGTTTTGGAGAAGGTAGTATTATATGGGTCAACTGTACATTAGTGAAGACCTGTTATTTGAAATAGGAGCTTTTAAAATTGTATATATTTAAGGTGTAAAACATGATGTTTTGATATACATATACATAGTTAAATGATTACTACAGTAATAGGGGCAATAATTTCAATTTGAGCCAATGTGTTGATATTGTGGAAAAAGTGTTATTTTAGGGCACAGGAAAACATACAGAATATACTGACCTGACTTAAACTTTCTATAGGATAACTTGCACATAATTATTGTTTAGTAAATATTTGTTGACTGGCCTCTTGCTATATATTCATTTAGTCAGATACATTAATGAAGATCCTAAGGTACTTCATTAAAATTTGAATATGTGTAACAGGATACTCCTTTATCGATGGAATAAAGTGAGGCTAAAACATACATTTAGTTGTGTTCAGTCTGTTTGATGCTAGAAGTTGTAACAAGGGGCTGGGATTTCTGGTACTAAATAATATTGTTCTTTGGGGAGAGAATTCTGGAGCTTTTCTTGGACCAGTTACTGTTTACTGATTTAGTTTTAAAAATGTATATGAAGAAAGTCATTTAAGTATGTGCTGTGTCCTACGTTGTCTGCATCAAGCCTCCAGCTGTTTAACCATTCTCTTGATAGAGCAAATTGAAATGTTTTTGGCTTATAGAAGTTTGATATATTTTGACAAGATTATGGCAAGTTTGAAAGATCTTATCCTTTTATTTTTTAAAAAACTTTTATCTTATATTGATTTGCCATAGCATCAAGTGTTACTGAAGTTGTGTGCTAGGGCTTTTATGAAAGGCTGATAATATTTAGCATATTATGTACAAATTGCTTAAATAACCCTGTAAATAAATAAATAATAATAATTTTAAGGTGCTGAGGGAGGTTTTGACTATTGGGAGGAAAGTTACTTGGTGATGTTTTTTTTAAAATGTGAAGTTCAGATGTAGAGTTAACTACTCTGGTTTCTGTGTTGATTATCTTGCTAACAATTTCCCATTTGTTCACTTGCTAAGGCCATTAAAAAAAATTTCCCTGCCGGGTGCGGGAAAATCCTGTAATCTCTGCACTTTCGGAGGCTGAGAAGGGAAGATTGCTTGAGGCCAGGAGTTTGGGACTAGCCTGGGCAACACAATGAGACCCTGTCTTTAACTCCCCCCACCAAAAAAAATAGCCGGGTACTGGGGGATGGTGGCATGCACCTGTGTTGGCTGAGATGGGAGGATCACTTGAGCCCAGGAGTTACAGGCTGCCATGAGCTATGATGGCACCACTGTACTCCAGCCTGGGCAACAGGGCAAGACCCTGTCTCTTAAAAAAGGAAAAAAAATCTCATATGCAAAACATAGTTCAAAAGTGGTAATTTTCTTATAAAATTTTCTTATAAAATATTGTTTTTAATCTGAATTTCTTTGTTCAGAAGCAGGAGAGGATCCATGTCTTATTTTTTGCGTTTAGGAGAAACAAATAACATTTAGTTGTGTGTTAAAAAGATAACTGGGGAATTTAGTTGAGGGGGAGGAACCTTTGACTTTTTACATTGTTCTTGGGTATTGGTTTACTATTGTAAAATTCCCAAGTGTAAACTTTGTGAATCAAGAAGGGATTGTTTATATAAGGGAGCATTACTATGTTTATACCTGTATACTTACTGTCTGGCCCTATTCATAGCTATTAGGAATAGTCAATTTTTATTTTGTATTTATAACCTTTTTGAGATAGGGTCTCATTCTGTCTCCCAGGCTGGAGTGCATTGGCACATTCATGGCTCACTGCAGCCTCAGTTTCCTGATTCTCCCACCTCAGCCTCCTAAATAGCTGGGACAACAGGTGTGCACCACCATACCTGGCTAATTTATTTTTATTTATTTTTATTTTTTTGTAGAGAAGAGGCCTTGCTATGTTACCCAGGCTGGTCTCAAACTCCTGAGCTCATGCGATCCTCCTGCCTCAGCCTCCCAAAGTGCTGGGATGAGGTGTGAGCCACTGTGTCTCGCCTATTCTATGTTTTTTTATGGTAGAAATAATTGTTTATTTCACAATTATCTCAGTATAATTTAACTAGATTAAAAGAAAATGCCTCTGGTTAAATAAACTAAACTTCAAATCTTCCAGCAATACAGTAATATAAAAACGGCTTCGGAAAACCAGAATTCATCTTCCCAGCTTACCTAGATAAATGAGGCTATGATGTAAGAGGCTCTTTACCAGTCTTAAACTCACTGATAGAGTTAGACTGACCATTTTATGTATTTGTACTGCTTGGAGCTTTTAGAGTGTTGGGATTTTTTTCTTTTTTTAATTTCAAGTTTTGACTGTGTCTTTAAAATGTAATAATAGTTAGATTTGGGATCCAAGTAGATCACTTTACTCAAAAAATTTGTAATTCTTAGTGGGATTTGGTTTCAGGATAAAAATATAGCTCAGTATAACTATCTGGAGCTTTTTTTTTTATATGTCTGTCTTTCATCCTGTGTTTATAAAAATCAATAAAGTACAGAGTTGAAAAGTGTTATTTTGCTGACTGAAGTTATAAAAGCCTTGAGTATTTGAGTTCAGTTAAGACTGATTTCAGTGATAGATATTTTCTTTTTTTCTTCTTAACGGTATCAGACTATGAGGGCTCTTCCCTGAGACTTTGACTGTCATTATTATTGACTAAATTGGTAGGTGAAAATTAAAAATAAACTTCTCAAATAAAATAATGAGTTCTCATTTGTTGACTTTATTTTCTTTTTTGTTTGTTTTGTTTGTATAGAAGCTGCATGCTTTGTGACTTGCAGTGCAACTTAAGGAACCCAAAATAAGGATTCTGTCCAACCTCCTTCATATGGGTACCTTTTTTTTTTTTTGAGACAGGATCTCACTGTCATCCAGTTAGGAGTGGAGTGGTGCGATCATAACTCGCTGCAGACTTGACCTCGTGGGCTCAGGTGATCCTCCCACCTCATCTTCTCAAGTAGCTGGGACTATAGGTGCATGCCACTATGTATGGCTAATATTTTCTATTTTTTGTAGAGAGAGAGTTTTGCCATGTTGCTGGTCTTGAACTCCTGGGCTTAAGTTAACTGCCTGCCTTGGCCTTCCAAAGTTCTGGGATTATAGGTGTGAGCCACCATGCCCGGTCAGATTGATACTTGCATTTGTGGACTTAACACATGTAACTAGTGCTGTTCCTTTAATTCTTATGTTTTGGGATATTCTCATTTTTATTTTGTATTCAGGATCAGGAACCTATAAGACAACTGGTTTGCTTTAAGAGACTAAACTTTATTTTGGGGGAGTTGGGAAGAATTGTTTGGAAGTGCTGAAATTTTTGTTTTCCTTTATGTTTAAAGAGGTCAAATAATCCACAAGGTGTATGTGGTGATTTGAGAAGCTGCAGGGACACTCCATTGTTGTAGGTATTAGGGGCCTGAGGAAGCCACAACTTTAATTCATCTCTAAATTCTCAGCTTGTTGTGTTAAGTACATTGTAGACTTCCAGTTAGTGTTTGAATGAATGAATTCATGGTAGGCACATTAAATATTTGGCATATTTTGGGTAAGTATTTAATTATTTTTCTTCTATTTTTGGGTCATCTTTAGAAATTATGATACATCATAGTTGCTCCATTTTCTTAAAGTTAGGCTGATGTGACTAGCCATTTATATGGTTTGTTTTCTGAGTTCTGCTCTCCTGGAAAATTATATGTCTCTGTTTGTCAGACTTTTTATGCGCTTCAGTAAAATTTACTAGTATTCTTTGTATGTTCTGTATATATCATAATTTTATTGTTACATACCTGTTTTATTGATATTTTATCATAAATAGGTTTCTGTCACCCCTGTTTGGAGGAGGGTAATGAGATACAGCTGGTCTGAAAGAAAATTGCTGAATTAGTATGTTTTCTATCTGGCAGGTTTGCTTAATAAAATTTATATTATTAATTGATTTATTATAAATTGATTAATTTATTAATAAAATAGGAGATAATACTGATTATCTCCTATCTTCATAAGAAATGTATTTTTAAAAATTTTTAGATATGTCTAAAAGTAAGATTTACATTGCAGGGTGGGGGGGTTCTGTATTCTATTCATAGATAGCTAAGTAAAGTATGAAATTCCTAGAAAACAGATATTGTTTTTAGGCGAAGGTTAATTATGTAGCTGGTTGAGATTATTTCTACAGTTTCAGGGGCCCTGGGGAGGAATTCCAGTCACTTTCTTATTGTCTTGCTAGCCTGAAAGTCTTTGGATGGGACCACATATCTGTCCTGGTAGTGGTGAAGATAGGGATTTTACTTAATGGTCATGACTGCAGAGGAGACCTTGCCTTTTTCCTCTGGGCAGATAATGTCACTATAAAAAAAGAGGAAATAATATTTGTCCCATGGGTATAAATAATTGCATGTGGTATAAGAAAGGCAAGTTAAGAGAGTTACGTATTTATAAAACATGAAACTATGAAATGTTTTTTTTTTTGAGACGGAGTCTCGCTCTGCCGCCCAGGTTGGAGTACAGTGACCGGATCTCAGCTCACTGCAAGCTCCGCCTCCCAGGTTTACGCCATTCTCCTGCCTCAGTCTCCCGAGTAGCTGGGACTACAGGCGCCCGCCACCTCGCCCGGCTAGTTTTTTTTTTGTATTTTTAGTAGAGACGAGGTTTCACCGTGTTAACCAGGATGGTCTCGATCTCCTGACCTTGTGATTCGCCCGTCTCGGCCTCCCAAAGTGCTGGGATTACAGGCTTGAGCCACCGCGCCCGGCCAATGTTTTTTATTATAATTAAAAATATTTATAAATATATTTATTATAAAAACATAATAAAATGACTAGCACTATTTTGTATACTTAATATGTCCTAAGAGTTCTGTTATTTTTCTGAAATTGCTTATTAGTTTTAATTGTTTTTCAGTTGATACTTTCAGATTCTAGTGGCAATTTGCACAGTAATAGTACTATAATGGTACAAAACCAGCAATGTTTTGATATATATAGTATTTTCATTTTTATAATTTAAGCAGCTTGTGATTATACTTTTGATGTCTTTATTGCCACCAAGTGTATAGTGCTTTTTAATTTCATTCAGCACATATTTATTTTAATATGTGTCAGGCACTTGTTTAGGTGCTGAGGATGCAGCAGTGCATGAAACAGATCATATGTTCTACTCAAAGCTGGGGAATGTTGAACAATAAGTGAGCAATTACAATCCCCTCTAATTGATATAAACTGTAATCGATACTTAGTTTTATTATATTTTAGTGAGGAAATATATCCTAAGCAATCTCTATGAAAATTATTAAAAGTTTTTTTTGTTGTTGTTGCTATTATTTTTTGTGGCTGAGGGTATGATCTCTTTTGAAAATGAACCTTTGTGTTTGTTTAAAGTAATAGCTCAATATTTAGGTATATACCAGTTAACCATAAAAATTAAATGGCACTTTATATATCCTAATTTCTTATGCATTTGATTTGTCAGTGACTAATTTTTCTTCTGCTTGAATTGTGTTATCTGTCAATTTTTTATTGTTTTTGAACAGTTTTTGCTGTACGTATTTGATGTTATGCTATTTGGTATATAAAGGCTTTTGACTAAGAGAGTTTCAGTTTGGCTTGTATTACTTATCAATATAAAAAGACCTGTTTGTTCTATTTAATGCTTTTGGCCAGAATCACCCTCTGATACTGAATCTGCCAATTTCAGTATCTTTTTTGTTTAATTTGCCCGATAGTGATTTATACTTTAAAAAAACTTGGCATGTACGTTTGTTTTAGGTATGACTCTTAGGAGCAGTGTATATTAGGTTGAACCACGTGAAATTGCCATTTAAAAATTTTATTCTTTAATTGACTTATAATTGTACATATTTATGGGGTATGTAGTGAGATATGATACATATGATACATATAATGTATGATGATCAGATCAGGTAATTAGCATATCCATCATCTCAAACGTTTATCCATTTCTGTAGGTCAGAAAATTTCATATACTGGCAATTTCATATGGTTCAACCTATGGATAGTCATCATTTTTTTCTAGTCATCATTTTGACTACATGTGAGAATCTTTTAATAGGCAGTATAGATATCAGTAATAATTAGCATTTATTGAGTACTTATGCGTGCTGTTCTAAGCACTTATGGTAACTCATTTTATGTTAACAACAATCCTGTGAGATAGGAATATTTATCTTCCATCTGAAAAAAATTAAGGCATAGAGAGATCAAGTTACGTGTTCAGGGTAATTAAACTGATCCATGTAGAAGCCATGATTCAAAACCAGGCATTCTTAGTGCCCAGCTTGGGGTCAACACTGACCTGCTTGGCTTTGGTACCTCTTTACTTGGATTTGTACTAAGCACTCAGTCAGTAGTAACCATTCTCTTCTCCCTTGTGGTAATTAATGGTGGTGGTGGTAGAGAGTCTACAGGATTAGGCTTCAGTTAATTCTTTTCTTTTCTTTTCTTTTTTGGAGATGGAGTCTCACCCTGTCGCCCAGGCTAGAGTGCAATGGCATGATCTCAGGTCACTGAAACCTCCGCCTCCTGGGTTCAAGCAATTCTCCTGCCCCAGCCTCCCAAGTAGCTGGGATTACAGGTGTGAGCCACCACACCCGGCTAATTTTTTGTATCTTTAGTAGAGACGGGGTTTCACCATGTTGGCCATGCTGGTCTCAAACTCCTGACCTCATGATCTGCCCACCTTGGCCTCCCCAAGTGCTGGGATTACAGGCATGAGCCACTGCGCCCAGCCGGCTTAAGTTAATTCTAAAGCCTGGGACTGTCAGTAGGATTTTAAATCTTAGAGACCAGTTCTGAGAAAGTGACCTGTTGGCTCTGTATTGCCCCCAGGAAAAGTGTTAAGATTGTTATCAGGGCCGGGCGCGGTGGCTCAAGCCTGTAATCCCAGCACTTTGGGAGGCCGAGACGGGCGGATCACGAGGTCAGGAGATCGAGACCATCCTGGCTAACACGGTGAAACCCCGTCTCTACTAAAAAATACAAAAAACTAGCCGGGCGAGGTGGCGGGCGCCTGTAGTCCCAGCTACTCGGGAGGCTGAGGCAGGAGAATGGTCTAAACCCGGGAGGCGGAGCTTGCAGTGAGCTGAGATCCGGCCACTGCACCCCAGCCTGGGCGACAGAGCAAGACTCTGTCTCAAAAAAAAAAAAAAAAAAAAAAAAAAAAGATTGTTATCAGTTACCTGACACCTGGTGGGCCGGCATGCCTTAGCCACAATCTCTTGAATAGTCAGGAATGTCTAAAAAGTTGTAAGAAGAAAAAGCAACAGGAAGAGACAGACAACAGACAGGTGGTTGCCAGGAGCCGGGGTAAGGGGGGAATGGGTAGTGACTGATGGTGGGCACAGGGTTTGCTTTGAAATTAGATTGACACAAATTATTATTTTCCAGTGTATAAAATCAGGTTTTTCAGGAAGTCTTTACATTGAATCACGAGTGATTTCACCCTAGTGTGGTGTAATTGATTTTATTGTTCACTTTTAGTTCTTTATAGACTAATTTCCCCCTCCTTGAGTGTTTGTTTTAAAATTTTGGCTCTTTCTTGGTAACCTGGAATATATATTTGGATAATTATTTTCAGGAAGAGTATATAATATGAGTGATCTCTTTTCTGAGTTCTTGTCCAGTTGAGAAGGACTTGATTATGTACCTGTGCAGGTATGGGATTCTCAGATTTTGATCTTTATGTTTCTGCCTGGGAAAGTTTAAGGGTTGTTATAATCTGGCTTTTAGTTTTCCAGAGGAAAGGGCTAAGTCTGAGATTAACTTGATTCCCCTTGGCCCTTCCTCTCCATTTCTCCTTTTTTCCTCTTTGTAGGTAATCTTTTTTGATTTCTTGTTTTTTGGTAGGATTAAAACATGTTTTTACTAGGCTATATTTAGATATTGGCATGTTTTAATTAATTTTTCCCTATATACTCAAACTCTGTACATGTCTGATTCAGATTTTTCTTCAGTTTAGAAAAAATTCCTTCTAGTATTGTTTTTGAGAGTGTAATATGTTTAAGACCACAGACTGAAGAGCCAGACTGCTTGATTTCCAATTCCTGTTATACTAGTGACTTTGGGTAGGGTTCTTAAGTTTTCTTTCTTTTTTTTTCTTTTGAGACAGTCCCGCTCTATCGTACAGGCTGGAGTGCAGTGGCGTCATCTCGGCTCACTGCAACCTCCGCCTCCTGGGATCGAGTGATTCTCCTGCCTCAGTCTCCTGAGTAGCTGGGATTACAGGTGCACACCACCATGCCTGGCTAATTTTTTTGTATTTTTAGTAGAGACGAGGTTTCACCGTGTTAGCCAGGATGATCTTGATCTCCTGACCTCGTGATCCGCCCGCCTCGGCCTCCTGAAGTGCTGGGATTACAGGCGTGAGCCACTGCGCCTGGCCTGTAGTTCTTTTTATTTTCTGATTGTGGAATTATTTTATTTAGATTGCCTCTTTTGGATATGATCTCCGTGTTTTTCTTTCCTCAGCATTTATATTTCTTAATCCTTTTATTCTTTCTGGGAAAATTTTTTGAGTTTTTAATCTTTTTTCTTTTTTTTTTTTTTTCTGTTTACTGAAATACCTAATCTGCTGGCCAGTTCTGCTGTTGTTGTCATATTATTTTTTATCTGCAGTTTCTCCAAATCTTAGGTTGTTCCCCATCATAACTTCCTGCTCTAGTTTCTTGTTTGTAATCTTCTCTTGGATTGTCCTGAGAACATCAGTTGGAAATTTTATAAACATGTTTTCCTGTATCTCATAGTAAATCTGTTTCTGAAGAAATTTGCATTCATTGTTTAGGCTACTATCCATAATTTGAATTAATGGTATTTTTTTTGGACATCAATTTTGTCTTCTGCTCATTTTTATAGTGGAAGGTCTCTGCTAGCCTTGGTATTAGTCTTAGCATATGGTAGAATTTGAGATGTTTTATAAGAAAGATAGATGTAGATCATATTAAATTTTTGATTTAAGAAAAATGAAAGGTGGCAATATTTCTTGAGGCCCCAGGAATGACTGATCTGGGATTCATAATATCATAAAAGAGAACGATAAGTGATAAACATTAATATTTATTTAGCTTTTTAAAATGTGCCAGGCACTGTGCCCAGTGCTTTACATATGAATTATATCCTTTACTCTTTCTCAACAACTCTATGGTAGATACTATTTTTCCTGTAAACTTAACGAAGTTGAAGTTTAGAGATTTACTCACTTAAGGTCAGGATTAAACCCAGGTGTGTCTGACTCAGGCCGTTGACTGTCAAATAGTTAGGTTTTAATGGCCTCTCGTCAGTATCCCAAAGGGCTTGAACCCTTGTAAGTAGGTTCAGTTCCAAAATGATACACTGCCCAATCTTAATCATGATGGTCAGTAGAAGATGTGTTTAGATACCTCTTGGTGAAAGGAGCCCCCGAGTTTCCATGTAATACACTTGGAAAACCACAGAATTTGTTTCCTTAATTTTGCTCATTCACAACCCCTCTGTCACACTGCTTGATTCTTCTCTGTTTCTTAAGCGTTGCACAATACATCTGATCTCTTGTTTTTAAAAAGTCTCTTCTGCCTGGCCAACATGATGAAACCCTGTGTCTACTAAAAATACAAAAGTTAGCCGGGCGTGGTTGCGGGCGCCTGTAATCTCAGCCACTCAGGAGGCTGAGGCAGGAGAATTGCTTGAACCCGAGAGGTGGAGGTTGCAGTGAGCTGAGATTGCGCCATTGCACTCCAGCCTGGGTAATGAGAGCGAAACTTCATCTCAATTTAAAAAAAAAAAATCTGTTATGGTCTGTGTTATGTAGATATTCTTGGAGTTCTGGGCATGTAGCTGACACCTTTTCATGAAGTGCAGAAAAACCCATTTTATATGAATGTGTTTTCAGAGTCAACCATAGTTCCTATTACAGAAGATAGACCCATTAATTATTGGTTGTGTGAATGTTGTATAAATTAAATTAGATAAGGAGATTACATATCATACTCCTCTAAAATGGGCATATTTAAAGTAGTTGGGTATATGTATCATGATCAACTGGAAATCTTTTTCAAAATACAGATGTTTATTATGACTTAGAAACACTCTTCTAAGTTGATTATATTTAGAGACTGTAAAAGTAATTGAATAGTTTTTGGTCAATAATTGCTACTTTTCTTGATTTTTAAATATTCATGCTGTAATGATCAAAATGTCCAAATTCATAGCGTATATGGTTTAGATCTAGTTTATAATATACAGAGAAAGGCTGTCAGGAGTTTCTTGAGGTAATAAATACATTATTGTCTAGTTCATTTTGGAGTTATTTACTGTACTAAACCAGCCTTACAATGAATTTGCAGATTTTTGATAATTACTCTCGGCTTGCAGAGAGAGAAGGATGCACAGTAAATAATCCCTAAATTCAGGGAGTTGACCTAATGAGAGTAAGTTGAGAATAGTTGAATTTTTAAGCTCTTTGGATTCTGGGTTAGTATTTTGATTTATTTGATTTAAGATGATTGTTGAGGTTACATGAAAATAAGTCTTTCCAAAATGAAAATATTTTTAGTAATCAAATGAGGATTTTCTGATCAGCAATAGGGTGCATTGGAAATGAGATTTTCTGATCCACAGCAGCATGGATTGCACCGTACTGGGGAATTGATGTAAAGTAATACTTAAAAGTTTATATTACTGGCAAGGCACCTTGGTCATCAAGAGTGAGTGAGTCCAATAACTAGTAGGTGTCTTGGCTTGTGAGGTGCCCCCTCCAGCATTAATGGGAAAAGAGATGGGGGCCAGGGCCGGGCACAGTGGCTCACTCCTGTAGTCCCAGCACTTTGGGAGACCAAGGCAGGTGGATCACCTGAGGTGGGGAGTTCGAGACCAGCCTGACCAACATGCAGAAACCTTGTCTCTACTAAAAATACAAAATTAGCTGGGCGTGTGGTGCATACCTGTAATCCCAGCTACTTGGGAGGCTGAGGCAGGAGAGTTGCTTGAACCTGGGAGGTGGAGGTTGCAGTGAGCCAATATTGCGCCATTGCACTCCAGCCTGTGCAACAAAAGCAAAACTCCGTCTCAAAAAAAGAAAAAGTTCTTATTACTGAGGAAAATTAAAAAATTCAGTGCCTTCAATATAAACACTTAAAATTATGGAATATGAAAATTATGGACATATCAGACCTGAATTTTATGTTATTTTACCCACTTGACCGGTAGGGTCTTGAGTCATATATTTTAGTGGAGGCAGTTTTATTCGTGTATTTTTTTTTTTTATTTTTTAAGACAGGCTCATGCTCTGTTGCCCAGGCTAAAGTGCAGTGGTGCGGTCTCGACTCACTGCAACCTCTGCCTGCTGGATTCAAGCAATTCTCCTGCCTGAGCCTCCCGAGCAGCTAGGATTACAGGCGTACACTACCACACTTGGCTAATTTCTGTATTTTTAGTACGGACGGGATTTCACTGTGTTGGCCAGGCTGGTCTCAAACTCCTGACCGCAAGTTATCCGCCCACTTTGGCCTTCCAAAGTGCTGGGATTACAGGTGTGAGCTACCACACCCGGCCCATACATTGTTTTTCAATTCTAAAACATTCTGTTTTAAAAGATCAGTTATTTTGTTCATTATTTCCTTAATAGTGTATTCTTTCATAATTATGAGAGCCAATTCAATATCTCTAATGGTCTTTTGAAAATCTTAAATACGACAAATTTTATTCTGGGTTTCCATGACTCAAAAATCAGTGTTGATGGTTCTTGTCTCCCCTCCCTCATAATGTGGTTTGGCACAATGCTTCAGGGAAATAACAGTGAGGGTGATTGAGGGAAAATTGAAAAATCCATGAAGGAAGTAATAGCTATTCTTAGAATTATTGGCTCTGAAAAAATACTTTCTTAGGTTCTCTTTAGTCATGATTACTCATAGGAAACAAATATGAGGTTTATAGTTTTAAATCCAGGTATTTCTTTAAAGAGAAAGTAAATGTTAAAGAAGTCATATTCATTGTTTTCATTAAGATTTGAGATTTTTGTAACAAGTTAGAGTAAAAGGGAAGTAAAAATCAAATAAGCTAAAATAAGTACCTGAGATGTCTTTTTTTCCCATGTTAGACAGATAATGTACCAACGCTGTAGCAAGGTTTGAGGGAGGCACATCTCATATGTGTGTGGAAACCCAGTTATCACGCTTATGAACTACGAAAGGATCTATATAAGTTCTTGTGTAGGTGTTAACTAACAATCTGGTGTTCCTAAAATGTGAAACGCATATATCTTAGTCTTTGGCAAATTAGCAAAGTAAGCTGGCGTAACAGCTTCTATTCCTGACAGGAAAATTTTATACCTTTTTGTACTTGATTATTCCATTAGATTATTATCTACAGTTACCTGAATGTGAATTAAAAATTAAAAAGAAATCTATATATGAGGTAGATGGATGGCTCCCAGAAAACATGTACGTACAGATGTTTTTGCCATAAACCTATAGAATAATCATATTTTACTAGAGTAGATTTAATCACTTGGGGACATTGTTGAAACTGCTTCCAGAGGTGGCACAAGTTATATTTTGAAGGTTACAAATTTTGTTATATTTAGTTTATGCCACTTTAATACTTCTGAGGTTTAAATTTTCTGTGCTTTTTTGTTTACTTGACATTTCTGGGATTGAGATCGTGTTTGTTTCCTGCTATATTTGTTTTCTAGTCACGTTGAACCTTGTTTTTCTAATAATTATGCTGCAATATTATTTGATACATAAAATTTTAGCTATGTTCTCTTGTCCCTGTTGATATTTTGCATTTATATAAATAACCTTTATAGGATAAAGTACAGTGTCTTTTATCTTGAAAAAAGATGAAAAACTTTTCCAGTGTGTCCCCATTTGGTTCCAGTTATCCACATTTGAAGTCACTGTGGCTTTGCCTGTTTAAACAAGTTTCTTTTCTTGTCCCTGCAGTAGCAACCACCAGGGCCATCGTTTTACATGTCAATTTCTTTCATTCAGAAAGAGGTGCTCACTTTGGTCATTAATTTTTGTTTTCGTCTGCTCCTCTCATTATGGTAGTTTATAGAAATTATTTTTTAATTTTAGTTTTATTTTTTCTTTTTTTGTAGAGACAGTCTCACTCTGTTGCTCAGGCTGGTCTTGAACTCTTAGCCTCAAGCAGTATTCCTGCCGCAGACTCCCAAAGTGTTGAAATTACAGGTGTGAGACACCACACCCAGCGTAGAGATGGCTTTTTTTTTTTTTTTTTTTTTTTTTAACGGTCTCCTGCCTCAGCTTCCCGAGTAGCTGGGATTACAGGCACCCACCACCACACCCGGCTAATTTTTGTTTGTTTTAGTCGAGGTGGAGTTTCACCATGTTGGCTAGGCTAGTCTTGAACTCCTGAGCCCAGGTAATCCGCTGACCTTGACCTCCCAAGGGGCCGGGATTATAGGCGTGAGCCACTGCACCCGGCCTAGAAACTATTCTTTAGCTGTGATATGTACTTTATTCTATCATCATTTATTTTATTTAGATACCACACACTGTGCTAGATTCTAAAGGGAATGTATGCTTGTATTTTTCTTTTTTTTGTTAAGCTAACTTTTTCTCATGCTTTTATTACTTGGATTTTTTTTTTTTTTTTTTTTTTTTTTTGAGACAGAGTTTCACTCTTGTCACCCAGGCTGGAGTGTGATAGCGCAATCTCTGCTTACTGCAACCTCTGCCTCTTGGGTTCAAGCAGTTCTCCCACCTCAGCCTCCTGAGTAGCTGAGATTACAGGCGCCTGCCACCACGCCTGGCTAATTTTTGTATTTTTAGGAGAGACGGGATTTCACCATGTTGGCCAGGCTGGTCTCGAACTCTTGACCTCAAGTGATCCTCCCGCCTCAGTGTCCCAAAGTGATGGGATTACAGATGGGAACCACCGTGTCCGGCCTTACTTGGCTTTTTTATTCTTTTTATTTTGGCAAATTTGAAGCATATACAAAACCAGGGAGACTAATATAAATATTCCTGTCACCTTTTGCCAACTTTAGCAATTACCAAATAAGGAGCAATCTTATTTCCTCTATGCCTCTATGCCTCCCAGTTCTACCTTAGATTATATGAAGCAAATCCCAGACAGTCACATCATTTAATATGTAAATATTTCAGTATGTACTGCTGCAAGGACACCTTCATAACCATATCACCATCCTCACACTCTTAAAAATGTCAGCAGTAATTTCTTAAAATCATTATCTAGTCTGTGTTCTTTGTTTTTCTTGCATAGATGGGAAATTTGGAGAGGAAATCTCAACATTTTAATTTATTCTTCCTTCTTTTAAAAATTATCTTTTAGTGTCTCGTATCATAAACCTTCAGAAGTTCAAGTGTGTACTGGTGAGTTAGTCAGTTGAAAGAAACCCATCAGTGTACTTATAGTGTTCCCTCAATGGCACAGTCCTGATCGGACTGTGGAGTACTGGGTGGCTCCTGGAGTTTCAGAAACTTTTAATTTACTCATCTTGGAATTTATTTGTGCAGCAAATATTCAACTGTCTGCTCTATGCCAGGTGTACTTCTAGGTGCTTGGGTTACATCATTGAATAAAACAAAAATCTTTGCCTTTGACAATGTTGTATTCTAGTGACAGACAGTAAACAGTTAATATACTACAAAAATAAATTATATGTTAGTAAGTAAGTGCTCTGGCAAGCAGGAGTAAGTAGAACAGAATAAAGGGGGAAATTGGAATTTGATGGTGGTGGGAAGCAGTATTAAATAAGGTGAGCATGATAGGTCTCTCAAGAGGATGAGATTTGAGCAAAGGTGTGAATAGGAAACTAAGGATGGTAGTCAGGCAGTTATCTGGGAGAAGTGTGGGTTGTGATGGAACAGCCAGAGCAAGTAAGCCAGGGTTGTTTGAGGGAAAGCAAGGAGATCCTTTAAATGGAGTTGAGTAAACAAGGGGGATAATTGTAGAAGATAGGTTACAGAGGTGAGGTAAAGTGGAGTCAGGAGAGTAGTGAGGTGGGGTAGTTTGTAGTACCAGGTGTGTAATGCTTTTGAAGGTCATTTGGCTTTTATTCTGAGTGAAATGGGAGAGTCATTGGATGGTTTTGATCAGAGCAATGACAGGAACTAAATTAAAAAGATCACTCTGACTACTTTTTGGAAAATAGGCCATAGGAGAGCAAGTAAAGAAACAAGAAGGCTGGTTAAGGATGCTTTTAAAATAATCCAAGTAAGAGACAGTGACTGGGACTGGGTAGTGGCAGTGGAGATGGTGAGAAATAGATGATTTCTGGATATAATTTGAAGGTAGAGCCAAAGGAATTTGCTGACTATAGATATAAAGGGTGTATGTGTGTGTTTAAGGAAGGACAGAAAGAGAGGAGTAGCATGACTCTTAAGTTTTTTGGCCAGAGTAGCTGCAGGGAGGGAATTGCCATAAATTGAGATGAGAAAGCCTGCAGGAGGTTGGTGTCAGGTTAGGGGTAGGTTGGAGGTAGAAAGAAAGGTTAGATTTTTGAGTGTGTTGAGTTTGAAATGTCTTTTAGATGTCTAATTTGAGAAGACTGCCTTATAACTATGTCTGTTAAATAATAAATTTTTGACACCACCACCATCACCAACAAACTCTTGTTAAAAAAAACGAATTAACTGGATTCTGTGTGAACAGCAGTAGAGACCCCATGGCTGTAATATTTCAGTTTCTGCCCTCAGTAAGGCAGCAGGTCTCTTGTGGCTTGACCCAGGATTTAAAGGCATGACAGATGTCAAGATGGACATCAGGATGCAGATTTAGCAGCATGAGTGTTGAAGATTGGATAGGTGATGGTATTTTATAATGCCTTTCCTGTTTAAAACATCTGAAAGCAATGAAAAATATCCGTTAGGTGGACTATTCAATAGAAATGGTTATGAGGCTAGTTGATTCTGTTGAAAGCATGAATAATTTTCATTTCCAATTATGTAAAATACCTTTGGATTTTGTTTGCCTTGTGAGAATGAAAAATTGTAAAACCAAGTAGAACAATTCAGTACTAGAACAATTTTTCACTTTATTTTCCAAAGTAACAGTGACTCAGTTTTTGTATTAATAGTTTCAACTCAACAGGAACTGCTCTCTCTTGCTTTTCTAAACACATGGCATTATATTATTTCATAGAAAATACTTAAGAAATTTTAGGCATGTCATAGTATTTCCTAAATATTAGCTTCTTCAGACCATTCTTCTGTGTGTTTATATTTTTTGTTTGTCCTAATTGGTCATTGATTATCTTGTCCAAGCCAATTGTGACTTCTGCATCAGAGGCTGAAAATCCTTTTTTAAGGGTTTGAAAACTTTTCCCCTGACATTTCATAAGTTTCCTCATAAGTATCCTGCTGAATCATTTTACTGACAATATTAGGAAGTAGTCTCAAATGTAAACTCTTCTTTGTTATGAATTGTTATCAAATCAAAGGAAAATGCCTTTTCTTGAAATCTAGTTAATTTGAGAGGTTTTTATGAATTCTAATTCTTACATGGATCTCTTTTTTCAAATTTTTACTAATTCTGTAAAACTAGGCAGATATAAGTGCATACACATAAAAACATGCACACAGATATACACTATATGCCAAGAAGCCTTTGAGTACTGTGCATTTCAAATTCTTCTTCTAATAGCTTAGAAGGTATTAAGTCAGGCATATCTCAGAAATCCTCAGTGTTCTAGTAAACCCAGAAGGCTCTGTGCTTCAAACACAGAAATTGGATCCTTGCTTTTAGGCTTTAATGGGAAAGGAAAAATAGATAATTAAAAAAATAATTTGAGTTCTCTTCCTTAGTTGTGTTGGTACTATATCTTTGTGGGCAGTGACTGAGGCTCCCCTGACTGCTGATCTTATTTGCATCCATTAGTTGAAGAGAATAACAGGGAAATTTCTTAGTGTTTTTCTTAGCTTCAGAAACCATGTTCGCTTGCCAAGTTAATGAATTCTTACTTTCTACCTTGAATCTTTCTGTGCCAGACCCAACAAATTGGGTAATGGCTTTTCTGTTAACTTAATGCCAGTTATGTAGGATATGCACAGTAAACATTAATTCACTTTCTTTCCTTCTTATTTCTGCTTGCTGTTGTACTTTGGTATACTTTTACAGAGTGCATTATGTGATGGCAGAAGAGATAGTCAACTGGAATGTTGACTATCCAGTTGAATGTTCAAGGCTAGTCTTGAACTCCTAGGCTTAAGTCATCCTCTCACCTCGGCCTCCCAAAGTATTGGGATTACAGGTGTGAGTCACGATACCTAACCTCAGCGTCTTTATCCATATTACATTTATTCATATATAGATATATTCTGAAAATAAATAATTGATGTGTAGAATTTTTAGAGCTCAAAGATCTTGGATATAAACTAGCCCAACTCCTTATTTTTCTGTTAAAGAAAGTGTGTTCGTAGAGATGAGATGTGTTTTCCATGGACACATTGGGCTGGAAAGAAATGAAGTTTTTTTTAAAAAAACTTTTAGGTTCAGGGGTACATGTGCAGGATTATTATATAGGTAGACTCATGTCACAGGGGTTTGTTGTACAGATTATTTCTTCACACAGATACTAAGCCTAGTACCCAATGGTTATTCTTCCTGCTCCTCTTCCTCTTCCCACCCTCCACCCTCAAGTAGGCCCTAGTGCCTGTTGTTCCCCTCTTTGTGTCCGTGAGTTCTCATCATTTAGCTTTCTCTTATAAGTGAGAACATGTGGTATTTGGTTTTCTGTTTCTGTGTTAGTTTTTTAAGGATAATGACCTCCAGCTCCATTCATGTTCTGGAAAGACATGACCTCATTCTTTTTTGTGGCTGCATAGTATGCCATGGTGTATATGTATCACATTTTCTTTATTCAGTCTGTCATTGATGGCCATTTAGGTTGATTCCATGTCTTTGCTGATATGAATAGTGTTGCAGTGAACATTCACATGCATTTGTCTTTATGGTAGAATGATTTATATTCCTCTGAGTATATATCCAGTAATAAGATTGCTGGATTGAGTGGTAGTTCTGTTTTTAGCTCTTGAGGAATCTCTCCACACTGCTTTTTGCAATGGTTGAACTAATTTACACTTCCACCAGCAGTATATAAGTGTTTTCTCTGCAACCTTGCCAGTATCTGTTACTCTTTGGCTTTTTAATAATAGCTTTCTGACTGGTATGAGATGGTATCTCGTGGTTTTGATTTGTATTTCTCTAATTATCAGTAATATTGAGCTTTTTTTCATGTGGTTGTTGGCCATGGGTATGTCTTCTTTTGAAAACTGTTCATGTCCTTTGCCCACTTTTTAATGGGTTTTTTTTTTTTTTTTTTCTTGTAAGTTTGTTAAAGTTCCTTATAGATGCTAGACAGTAGCCTTTGTCAGATGCATACTTTGAAAATATTTTCTCCCACTCTGTAGTTTATTGACAGTTTCTTTTGTTGTGCAGAAGCTCATGAATTTAGTTAGATCCCACTTGTCCTTTTTTTGCTTTATTGTGATTGCTTTGATGTCTTTGTCATGAAATCTTTGCTTGTTCCAGGATAGTATTTTTTAGGTTGTCTTACAGGATTTTTATAATTTTGGGTTTTACATTTAAATCTTTAATCCATCTTGAGTTAATTTTTGTATATGATGTAAGGAAATGGCCCACCTTCTGTGTGCTGCATATGGCTAGCCAGTTATCCTATCACCATTTATTGAATAGGGAGTCTTTTCCCCATTGCTTGTTTTTGTCAGCTTTGTCAAAGATCAGATGGTTATAGGTGTGTGGCCTTATTTCTGGGCTCTCTGTTTTGTTCCATTGTTCTGTGTGCCTGTTTTTGTACCAGTACCATGCTGTTTTGGTTACTGTAGCCCTGTAGTATAGTTTGAAGTTGGGTAACGTGGTGCCTCCAGCTTTGTTATTTTTGCTTAGCATTTCTCTGGCTGTTCAGGTTCTTTTTTTGGTTCCATGTGAATTTTAAAATAGGTTTTTCCTAGTTCTGGGAAGAATGTTGTTTGTTGTTTGATAGGAATAGCATTGAATTTGTAAATTGCTTTAGGCAGTATGGCCATTTTAATGACATTCTATCCATGAGCATGGATGTTTTTCCATTTATTTGTGTTGTTTCTGATTTCCTTGAGCAGTGTTTTGTAATTCTCAGTGTAGAGATGTTCTACCTCCTGGTTAGCTGTATTCTTAGGTATTTTGTTTTTTTGTGGCAATTTGGAATGGGATTGCCTTTCTGATTTGGCTCTTGTCTTAGCTGTTGTTGGTGTATAGGAATGCTAGTGATTTTTGTACATTGATTTTTTTTTTTTTTTTAAGACAGAATATTTATCTGTTGCCCAGACAGGAGTGCAGTGGCATGATCTCGGCTCACTGCAACCTCCACTTCCCAGGTTCAAGTGGTTCTTGTGTGTCAGCTTCCTGAATACCTGGGATTTCAGGCGTGTGCCACCATGCCCAGCTAATTTTTGTACTTTTAGTAGACACAGGATTTCACTATGTTGGCCAGGCTAGTCTCAAACTCCTGACCTCAAGTGATATGCCCACCTCGGCCTCCCAAAGTGCTGGGATTATAGGCGGGAGCCACTGCGCCTGGCCTGTACATTGATTTTGTATCCTGAAACTTTGCTGAAGTTGTTTGTCAGTGAAGGAGCTTTTGGGCTGAGACTGGGGCTTTCTAGATACAGAATCATGTTGTCTGCAAACAGAGATAGTTTGACTTCTACTCTTTCTGTTTGAATGCTCTTTATTTCTTTCTCTTGCCTAATTGCTCTGGCTAGGACTTCCAATACTATTTTTAATAGGAGTGGTGAGAGGGGCATCCTTGTTTTGTGCTGGTTTTTATAGGGAATGCTTCTAGCTTTTGACCATTCAGTATAATGTTGGCTGTGGATTTGTCATAGATGGCTTATTATTTTGAGGTATATTCCTTCAGTACATAGTTTATTGAGAGTTTTTTTAACATGAAGGGGTGTTGAATTTTACCAGTGGCCTTGATATGGTTTAGCTCTGTGTCCCCAACCACATCTCATATTGAATTGTAATCCCCAGTGTTGGCGGAGGGACCTGGTGGAAGGTGATTGGATCATGGGGGCGGATGTCTCCCTTGCTGTTCTCATGATACTGAGTAAGTTCTCACAAGATGTGGTTGTTCTCACGAGATCTGGAGTGTAGCACTTCCCCCTTCACACTCTCTGTCTTTCCTGCTCCTCCATAGTAAGATGTGCTTGCTTCCCCTTCACCTTCTGCCATGATTGTAAGTTTTCTGAGGCCTCCCAGCCAGGCTTTCTGTACAGCCTGTGGAGCTGTGAGTCAGTGAAACCTCCTTTCTTCATAAATTACCCAGTCTTAGGTAGCTCTTTCTAGCAATGTGAGAATAGACTAATAAAGGCCTTTCCTGCATCTGTTGAGATAATCACGTGGTTTTTGTCTTTAGTTCTGTTTATGTGATGAGTCACATTTATTGATTTGTGTATGTTCAATCAACTTTGCATCCTGGGGATGAAGCCTGCTTGATTGTGGTGGATTAGCTTTTTGATGTGTTGCTGGATTTGGTTTGCAAGTATTTTGTTGAGAATTTTTGCATTGATGTTCATCTAGGATATGGGCCTGCAGTTTTCTTTTATTGTTGTGTCTGTCAGGATGATGCTGGCCTCATAGAATGAGTTGGGGAGGAATCCCTCTTCCTCAGTTTTTTGGAATAGTTTTTGTAGGAATGGTACCAGCTCTTCTCTGTAGATCTGGTAGAATTCAGCTGTGAATCCATCAGGTCCTGGGATTCTTTTGGTTGGTAGGCATTTTATTACTGATTCAATTTTGGAGCTTGTTATTGGTCTCTCTGGGGAATCAGTCTCTTCCTGGTTCAGTCTTGGGAGGACATATGTGTCTAGGAATTTATCTGTCTCTTGTAGGTTTTCTAGTTTGTGTGCATAGAGGTGTTTGTAGTAGTTTCTGATGGTTATTTTTTATTTCTGTGGGGTCAGTGGTAACATTTCCTTTGTTATTTCTAATTAGGTTCTCTTCTTCTTTATTAGTCTAGCTAGTGGTCTATCTATCTACTAATTTTTTTCAAAAAACCAACTCCTGGATTCATTGGTCTTTTAATTGTTTTTTCTTGTCTCCATTTACTTCAGTTCAGCTCTGATTTTGAATACTTCTTGTCTTCTGGTAGCTTTGGGGTTGATTTCTTCTTGCTTCTCTAATTCTGGAAACCCAATTCAAATTAATTTATGCAAAAATAATTTGTTGAAAGGAATATTTTATGGAAATAAAAGAATGGCAGATTTATTAAGACTGAGGATGGGGACAGTTGGAGCTAGGCCTCAGGAATGACTCAGAGGGACATGACTTGGTTAAGACTCTTTTTCTTGTCTCCGTCTAGGGTTTACTTTTCTCTCTCACTGCATATTGTCATTCTTCATTGAGGAAAAACATGGCTGGTCACTAGATTTTTGAAATTCTAAGATTTCAAAAATCTTAGAAATTGGATTAATTGATCCAGCTTTGATTCATTTATTTGGCTGTGGGTTGATATTTTTATAAAAGCTATGTAGTTTAAGTAGAGAGAGGGCTTATTCGCAGAATAAGATGTTTGAGAATTATTGTTGGGTGGATAAAAATAGGTATCCATTAAAGTAATGTGAATTAATAAAGTTTTTTTGTGCTGTTTTCAGGGCTAGAGACATACTTGTGTACATGCATACATATTGGTTTGGTTCTTGCTTGGGAACTAGAGTAGTGGATAGACTGTTTAGTAAACAAAAGTCATGGTAGTTTTTTCCTGGATTGGCTCAGTTTTTCAAAGCACAGAAGAATTTTGGTTGGCAAATGTTGTGCTATAAAGTATTTGTCCATTTTCTTAGTGTAAGTTAAGAATAGTTCCCTTTCTATTTTTGTAATGGATCTCCTACAGTCATTCTAATTCTTATGCCTAATAGTCTTTGCAGCCTATCGAATTTTGACTCACCCTTGTATTTTTAGGTTTCTATTTTAGCTCAGGAGCCACTTGAAAATGAGTAGGCACAAACACGTGATCTGAAAGCAAGAAGGAGGCTAACCACATTTGGCACTGAAGGAAATTAGATCACGTGCACTGTGATTGCATAGTGTCGAATATGTTCAGTTATTTTGGGAAGAAAATAGCTTTCAGTTAGACATTGCTGAATATTGTTGTACTATTTCTTGTATATGTGAAAATTGTAGTTTTAGGCGTCCAAGTGAGGTGTTAATTTAGATGTCATTATTTCTCGTTTAGCAAAAATGATGTGGCATCAAAGTAAGAATTATAAGCTATTTCACTTGGTAGAATTTTTGTAGTTGTGGGGGAGAAGTGTGTCTTTAAGTGATTTAATTTAATCTAAATATTTATTGAGCTCCTTTGACTTTAGAAGGGGATGGACAAAAGAAACCAAACACACATACGTACCAGATTTTCTATAATGCTGATAAGCTTCTGTTCCTTATTTCCATATATCTTTAAAATGCCCTGAAAATGAAAATATTTATGCTTATATTTGCATTATTTTTTGCGTCTGAAGAAACGTAAAAACCTTTTGTCAGATTTTATATTCTGATTTTTAGATTGCAACAGGACAATCTTTTAACTAAGTGCATTTTAAAGCAGTTTTGTGTTTGTACAGTGTTCTGTAGTACATGCTGCATTGAAATGGATGTATTAATCTGAAATTCACTAAAACAGTGAGCTTCATATTATTTAAAAGACCTCTGAGAATATTCCAGCTGTTGAAATAATAGCAGTTTGCCATACATAAAGACAAAGTTAACATTTTGTTATGGCACACTTCTGCGTAATAGTAGACTTAGTAAATTATATTTTGAAAGGACGTTTTGGAATGTAGGTCAGGAACTGACTGGATTCTTCTAGAAATCACATAGCGTGAGAATCTTGAGTCAAGTCAGTACTTGACTTTAGAACTCGTGCAATCCAACTTCCTACCTGATGCTGGAGTCCATCTTGCTATCCCAAATAATTCATTTGGTTATTAAAGAAGTATTTATTGAGCCCATAGTGTGTGTAGACACTGTCCTGGGGATGTGTTGGCTAAAATAAAAATAGACTTGATCCCTGCCCATGTGCAGATGGGTCTTTTTTAGAAGGCTATTAATTATTGTTGATTCAATTTCTTTCAAAATATAGGGGTATTCAAGTTATCTGTGTTTCCTGGTGTGAATTTTGGTACTTTGTGTCTTTTAAGGAACGTGTCTCCTTCATCTCAGTGGCCAAATTTGTGGACAAAGAGTCTAACTTGTAGTTGAGTGTTCAGTGCTCAATCAGTCTCAGCAAGTTATTTTTTGAATCAAAGTACTTAAGTTGGGAAGAATTGACAATTTAACAACTTTGAATTTTCTAATCCATGAACACTGAATATCTCTACATTTATTAGATCTGCTTTAATTTCCTTCCTCAGTGTTTTTTAGATTTCTCCTTGCAGACCCTATACATATTTTGTTAGATTTATACCTAAGTATTTCATTTTTCCGCTTGCTCTTGTAAATGATACTGCTTTTCTAACTTTCAAATTCCTGTTGTCCATTGTATGTAGGGAGAATAGTGACTTTTGTATATTTACCTTGTATCCTCCAACCTTACTATACTTGGCTTATTAGTTCTGATGGTTTCTTTTTTCTCTTTTTGAATCTTTAGAGGTTTTCCACATTGACAATCATGTAATCTGTAAATAAAGACAGTTTGATTTCTTTCTCTCCAATCTGTATACGTTTTATTTCTTCCAATCTTAGGGTGAAAGTGTCTGGTTCATGATTATTAAGTGTGATGTTTTGTAAATTTCTTTATCAGAGGAAATTCCCCTCAATTGCTAGTTTACCGAGAGGTTTTTTTTCTTTTTTTTTAAAATTATGAATGGATGTTGGATTTTGTCAAATGCATTTCATTTGACAAGATTATGATTTTTCTTTAGCCTATTGATATGTATGATGACATTGATTGGTTTTTGAATGTTGAGCCAGTCTTTTGTACCTGGTATATAATTCTTTTAATACATTGTTGGATATGGTTTTCTAATATTTTGTTAAGAATTTTTGTAAATGTCATTATAGATATTGATGGATAGTTTTTTTTTTTCTTGTAATCTGGTTTTGGTATTAGAGCAATGCTGGTCTCACAAAATGAGTTAGAAAGTGTAACCTCTGCTTCTATATTCTGGAGGATATTGTGGAAAATTGATGTTATTTCTTCTTTAAATGTTTGGTGGAGTTTACCAGTGAAGTCATCTTTGGTGTTTCCTTTAAAAATATAGGGCTATTCAGTTTATCAGCTTGGCCATAGTAGGATAGAACAGCAGTCCCCAACCTTTTTGGCACAAGGGACCAGTTTTGTGGAAGATGGTTGTCCACGGAATGGGGGTGGGAGATGAGATGGTTTCAGGATGAAAGTGTTGTACCTCAAATTATCAGGCATTAGTTAGATTCTTATAAGGAGCACTCAACTTGGATCCCTCACATGCGCGGTTCACAGTAGGGTTCACACTCCTGTGAGAATCTAATGCCACTGCTGATTGGACGTGAGGTAGAGCTTAGCCAATAATAATACTCACTCACGCACTGCTTACCTCCTGCTGTGTGGCCCGGTTCCTAACAGGCTTAGGACCAGTATCAGTCTGTGGCCTGGAGCTTGAGGATGAGGTAGAGCACAAAGTGGAGTCTTTGGGTCCCCATTTACAGGCCTTGGCTCTTAGATGATATTTCTGGACCTGCCCTGGACCAGAGGTGAGCCCTCTGCCCTGAGGAATGCGTTCCAGGCCAGCCAGCATTCACCAGAAACTGACTGAAGAGCCCTTGGGCCTTAAGGGAACATTGGCAGTAGCCTGGAAATATACCCAATGGGCCTGTGTTGTGGGTGGCCACGGGATAAGGCTCCTCTGCCTGTGGAAACGGTAGAGATGAGTGGGAAGAACTGTATCTTGTGGTTTGAGTGCCAGCCCAGCTGTAGCATAGTAGAATACTAGGTAGACCTCTAGGTTTTGCAACTCCAGTCCCTGGCTCCCAGATGACACCTCTGGACCCACCTGGGGCCTAGGGGAACTTGCTGCCCTGAGGGGAAGGACACAAACCTGGCTGGCTTTGCTACCTGTTGATTATAGAGCATCAGGGCTTTGAGCTGCTATAGGGGGTAGCCAGGTTGTGCTTACAGCAGGCCTTTGGTGAGACACAGTGCTGTACTGACTTTAGGTTTGACTCAGTGCAGTCTCAGTGGTGGTGAAATAGGGGTCTTGTATCACTCTGTCCTCAGCCCCAGGTGGCACAAAACAGAGAGAGAGATTCCATTGGTTTGGGAGAAAGTAAGTAAAGAGAACAAGAGTCTCTGCCTGGTAATCAAGAGAATTCTCCCAGATCTCTTATCCAAGACCATCAAGGCTATACCTTTGTGAGTCTGCAAGAGCTACAGTGTTACTGGGTTTGGATGGAGTGCCCCCAATGCAGATACGGCTTAGATCACGACACCCAAGTCCTTTTGATTGCTAGGAAAGCCTTCCCAAGAAGGATGGGTACAAACAAGCCCAGACTGAGAAGACTACAATAGATACCTAACTCTTCAATGCCCAGACACAGATGAACATCCATAAGCATCAATACAATCCAGGAAAACATGACCTGACCAAAGCAACTAAATAAGGCACCCGGGACTAATTCTGGAGAAACTGAGATACGTAATGTTTCAGACAGATAATTCAAAATAGCTGTTTTGAGGAAGTTCAAAGAAATTCAAGAAAACACAGAGAAGGAATTCAGAATTCTATCAGATATATTGAACACAGATTTAAATAATTAAAAAGAATCAAGCAGAAATTTTGGAATTGAAAAATACTGTTGACACACTGAAGAATGTGTTGGAGGCTTTTAATAGCAGAATTGATCAAGCCAAAGGAAGAATTTGTGAACTTGAAGACAGGCCATTTGAAAATACACAGAGGAGGCCGGGCGTGTTGGCTCACGCCTGTAATCCCAGCACTTTGGGAGGCTGAGGCGCGTAGATCACCTGAGGTACGGTGTTCGAGACCAGCCTGGCCAACCTGGGGAAACTCCATCTCTACTAAAAATACAAATATGAGCCGGGCTTGGTCGCGGGTACCTGTAATCCCAGCTACATGGGAGGCTGAGTAACACGAATCACTTGAACCCGTGAGGCAGACATTGTAGTGAGCCGAGATCGTGCTACTGCACTCCTGCCTGGGTGACAAGAGTGAGACTCCATCTCAAAAAAAAAAAAAAAAAAAAATACGCAGAGGAGACAAAAGAAAAACAAAACAAAAACAATGAAGCATGCCTACTGGATCTAGAACATAGCCTCAGAAGGGCAAATTTAAGAGTTCTTGGCCTTAAAGAGGAGATAGAGAAAGATACGGGTAGAAAGTTGATTCAAAGGGGTAATAACAGAGAACTTACCAAATCTACAGAAAGGTATCAATATCCAAGTACAAGAAGGTTATAGAACACCAAGCAGATTTAAAGGAAGATGACGTCTGCCTCAAGACATTTAATAATCAAACTTCCAAAGGTCAAGGATAAAGAAAGGATCCTAAAAGCAGCAAGAGAGTTCCATTGTGTCTGGCAGCAGACTTTTCAGTGGAAACCTTATATACCAGAAGAGAGAAGCAGGACATGTTTAAAGTGCTGAAGGAAAAACTTTTCCTCTAGAATAGTATGTTTAGTGAAAATATCCTTTAAACATGAAGGAGAAATAAAGACTTTCTCAGACAAAGAAAAGCTGAGGGATTTCATGAACACCAGACCTGTCCTATAAGAAATGCTAAAGGGAATACTTCAACCAGAAAGAAAAGAACATTAATGAGCAATAAGAAATTACCTGAAGGTACAAAACTCACTGGTAATAGTAAATTTACAGAAAAAGACAGAGTATGATAACAGTAACTGTGATGTGTAAACTACTCTTGTCCTAAGTCGAAAGAACAACTTTTCAAGACATAGATAATCCAAAAAGATATAAATAGAGACAAGAAAAGATTAAGCAGGGGATGAAGTTAGGGTGTAGTGTCTTTCTTAGTTTTCTTCTTGCTTGTTTGCTTGCTTATGCAAAGTGTTGTTATCAGCTTAAAATAATGGGTTACAAGATAGTATTTGCAAGCCTCATTGTAACTTTAAATCTAAAAACATACAATAAGCACAAAAAAAATGAAAAGCAAGAAATTAAATCATACCATCATAGAAAATCACCTTGACTAAAAGGATGACAGAAAGGAAAGAAGGAAGCAAATACCATAAAACAACCAGAAAACAAGTAACAAAGTTGCAGGACTAAGTCCTTATTAGCACTAACAATGAATGTAAATGGACTAAACTCTCCAGTGAAAAGATACAGAGTAGTGACTGAATGTACAAAAAAAACCCAAGACCCACTGATGTGTTGCCTACATGAAACATATTTTATCTGTAAAGACACACATAGACTGAAAATAAAAGGATGGAAAAAAGATATTCCATGCCAATGGAAACCAAAAAGGAGCAGGAATAGCTATACTTCTGTCAGACAAAATAGATTTTAAGACAAAAACTATTAGAAGAGACAAAGAAGATCACTATATAATGATTGAAAGGTCAGTTCAGCAAGAGGGTATAATGATTGTACATATATATGCACCTAACCCTGGAGCACCCAGATATATAAAGCAGATATTATTAGAGCTAAAGAGAGGGATAGACCCAAATACAATAACAGCTGGAAACTTTAACACGTCACTTTCAACATTGAACAGATCTTCCAGTCAAAAAATCAATAAAGAGTAATCCGACTTAATGTGTCTTATAGATCAAATGAACCTCATAGATGTTTATAGAACATTTAATCCAATGGCTGACGAATACATATTTTTTTCCTTAGTACATGGATTATTCTCAAGGATAGACCATATCTTAGGTCACAAAACAAGTTTTAAAACATTAAAAAAATGAGATAATATCAAGCATTGTCTCTGACGACAACAGAATGAAACTATTAGGTTGGTGCAAAAGGAATTGCAGTCTTTGTCGTTAAAAAGGCAATTACATTTGCATCAACCTAATAGAAATCAGTAACGAGGAATTTTAGAAACTATACAAACACATGGAAATTAAATAACATGCTCCTGAACGACCAGTGCTTCAATGAAGAAATTAAGGAGGAAATTGAAAAATTAATTGAAACAAATGATAATGGAAACAGAAGATAGCAAAATATATACGATACAGCTAAAGCAGTACTAAGAGGGAAATTTATTACTATAAGTGCCTACATCAAAAAAGAAGAAAAACTTCAAGTAAGCAACCTAACAATACATCTTAAAGAACTAGAAAAGCAAGAGCAAACCAAACCCAAAATTAGTAGAAGAAAAGAAATAATAAAGATCAGGGCAGAAATAAATGAATTTGACACAAAGAAAGCAATATAATAGATCAACAAAACTAAAAGCTGGTGGTTTGAAAAGTTAATCAAAATTGACAAACCCTTAGCCAGACTAGGAGAAAAAGAGAGATCCAAATAAATAAAATCAGAGATGAAAAAGGAGGCATTACAGTTGATATTGCAGAAATTCAAAGGATCATTAGTGGTTACTATGAGCAACTATATGCCAATAAATGGGAGAACCTAGAAGAAATGGCTAAATGCCTAGACACATACAATCTGTTAAGATTGAACCATGAAGAAATCCAAAACCTCAACAGACCAATAAGTAATGAGATTGAAGCTGTAATGAAAAGTGTCCTAGCAAAAAAAGCCTGGAACCTGATGACTTCACTGGTGAACTTTCCCAAATGTTTAGAGAACTAATCAAATATATTTAAACTATTCCAGCCGGGCATGGTGGCTCACACCTGTAATCCCAGCACTTTGGGAGGCTGAGGTGGGTGGATGACCTGAGGTCAGGAGTTCAAGACCAGCTTGGCCAACATGGTGAAACCCTGTCTCTACTAAAAATACAAAAATTAACCAGACATGGTGGTGCATGCCTGTAGTCCCAGCTACTCTGTAGGCTGAGGCAGTATAATCACTTGAACCTGGGAGGTGGAGGTTGCAGTGAGCCGAGATTGTGCCACTGCACTCTAGCCTGAGCGACAGAGTAAGACTTATTCAAACTATTCTAAAAAATAGAGGAGAAGAGAGTATTTTCAAAGTCATTCTAAGAGGCTAGTATTACGCTCATACCCAACCAAAGACACATCAAAAACAAACAAACAAACAACTGTAGGCTAATATCTTTGATGAATATTGATGCAAAAATCCTCAAAAAAAGGTTTCCAAACAAAACACAGTAACACATTAGAAAGATCAAATTGATCACAATCAGCGGGATTTATCCCAGGGATGCAAGTATGCTTCAACAGACGTGTATCAGTTGGTGTGATACATCATATCAACAGAATGAAGGATGAAAACCATATGAGGATTTCAGTTGATGATACAAAAGCATTTGAAAACCTTCAACATCCCTTCATGATAAAAACCCTTAAAAACTGGGTAAGGAAGAAATATACTTCAACATAATAAAAGCCATATATGAGAGACCCATCACTAATATCATACTGAAGGAGGAAAAGCTGAAAACCTTTTCTCTGATATTGATAACACAATAAGGATGCATACTTTCACTGCTTTTGTTTTCAGCATGTATTGGAAGTCCTACCTAGAGCAATCAGACAAGAGAAAGCAATAAAGGACATACAAATTGGAAAGGAAAATGTCAGATTATCCTTGTTTGCAGATGATATGGTCTTATATTTGTAAAAACCTAAAGACTCCACCAAAAAACTGTTAGAACTGATAAACAGATTTATTAAGGTTGCAGGATAAAAAATCAACATACAAAAGTCAGTAGCATTTCTATATGCCAACAGTGAAAAATATGAAATCGAAACCAAGAAAGTAATCCCATTTACAGTAGCTACAAATAAGATAAAATACCTGGGAATAAACCAAAGAAGTGAAAGACCTCCACAATGAAAACCATAAAACATGGATGTAAGAAATCAGAGAAGACACAAAATTGGAAAGATATTTCATGTTCATGGGTTGGAAGAACCAATATTGTTAAAATGCCCATACTTACCCAAAGCAATCTACAGATTAAATGTAATCCATATCAAAATACCAATGACATTCTTCACAGAAATAGAAAAAACAGTCCTGAAACTTATATGAAACTACAAAAGACCCAGAATAGCCAAAGCTAGCCCAAGCAAAAGAACAAAACTGCATCTATCACATTATTTGCTTTTAAATTATGCTACATAGCTATAATAACCAAAACAGCAAAAAACAGTACTAGCAAGAAACACATAGACCAGTGGAACAGAGTAGGGAACCCAGAGATATATCTGTACATCTATGGTGAACTCAGTTTTGACTAAGCTGCTAAGAACATACACTGGGGAAAGCACAGTCTGTTCAGTAAATGGTGCTGGGAAAAATGAATATCCATATACAGAAGGATGAAACCGGACCCCTGTATTTCATCATATACAAAAACGAAATTAAAATACATTGAAGACTCCAATATAAGACCTCAAACTATGAAGCTACTAAGAGAAATTATTGGGAAACTCTCCAGGACGTTAGACTGGGCAAAGATTTATTGAGTGATACCCTAAAAGCGTAGGCAAAAAAAGCAAAAATGGACAAATGATATCACATCAAGTTAAAAAGATGTCTGCACAACAAAGAAAATAACAAAGTGAAGAGACAACCTACAGAATGGGAGAAAATATTTTCAAACTACCCATCTGACAAGGGATTAATAACCAGAATATACAAGGAGCTCAAACAACTCTATAAGGAAAAAGTCTAATCTAATTAAAAATCTAATTTAGATTGGGCACAGTGGCTCATGTGTGTACTCCTGGCACTTTGGGAGGCCAAGGCGGGTAGATCACCTGGGGTCAGGAGTTCGAGACCAGCCTGGCCAACATAGTGAAACCTTGTCTCTACTAATAATACAAAAATTAGCTGGGTGTGGTGGTGCACACCTGTAATCCCAGCTACTCGGGAGGCTGAGGCAGGAGAATTGCGTGAACTGGGGAGGTGGAGGTTACAGTGAGCTGACATTGCGCCATGGTACTCCAGCCTGGGTGACAAGAGCGAAACTCCATCTCCAAAAATAATAATAATAATAATAATAATAATAAAATATAATTTAAAAATGGACAATAGCTTTGAATAGACATTTCTCAAAAGAAGATATACAGATGGCAGAAAGTCATATGAAAAGGTGCTTAGCAACATTGATCATCAGAGAAATGTAAATCAAAACTACAATGAGATATCATCTCATCCCAGGTAAATTGGTTTTTATTCAAAAGTCAGGCATTAACAAATGCTAGTGAGGATGTGGAGAAAAGGAAACCCTGGTACACTGTCGGTGGGAATATGAATTAGTACAGGCACTATGGAGAACAGTTTGGATGTTCCTTAGAAATCTAAAAATTGAGCTGTCACATGATTCAGCAATCCCACTGCTAGGTATATACTCCGAAGAAGAGATATCTGCACTCCCTTGTTTATTGCAGCACTACTCACAGCAGCCAAGATTTGGAAGCAACGTAAGTGTCCATGAACAGATAAATAAAGAAAATGTTGTGTACTATTCAGCCATAAGGAAGGAGATCCCGTCATTTTGCAGCAACATAGATGAAAGCAGATGTCATTATGTTAAGTGAAATAAGCCAGGCACAGAAAGACAAAGTTCATACGTTCTCACTTACTTCTGATTGCCAAAAAGTGGAATAATTGAACTCACATAGATAGAGAATAAAACAGTGATTACCAGAAGATGAGAAGGGTAGTGGGAAGGTGGGATGGGTAAGGGACATGGGGATGGTTAATAGGTATGAAAAAATAATTAGAAAGAATGAATAAAACTAGTATCTGCTAGCACAACAGGGTGAATGTGGTCAAAATTAATTTAATTGGACATTTAAAAATAAGAGAATAATTGAATTGTTTCTAACACAAAGGATAAATGCTTGAGGTGATGGATACGCCATTTACCCTGATGTGATTATTACGCATTTCATGCCTGTATAAAAATATGTCATATAACATATTAGTATATACACATGTACCCACAAAAATTAAAAATAAAGGAGTAAAAGAAATCGATTTTTAAATAATTTTATACTGCATATAACCCATGTACAAGTAGCGCCATTACCTTATAACAGGATATTTCCAATTCCTCTTTCTCCCTCCCTTTTTTTTTTTTTTTTTGCCATTTCTGTCATGTTTTTTTATCCATGTGGTATAATCATCCAATATATTGTTAACCCTTCCTTTTATCACTAGATCCACGTTTTTGACCTATATAATTTTCTTTGTGTCTGAAGAACCACTTTTAATCTTTCTTTCAAGTCAGGTGTGCTGGCAGTGATTTTTCTTGGTTTTTGCTTGTGTTAGAACTTGCTGTGATTAAGGAATTATAATGAGAAAGTGATGGGGCAAGGGTGTATTGGGCCTTGTATGTCTTGGGAAGAAGTCTGAATTTTATTTAAATTTTAGTGAAAAGGTTTTGGTCTGGAGTTTTCATATATTCTAATTTATTTTTCAATAAATAAATAAATAAATAGGTGGCTTTGTGAACAGTGACATAGATTGAGGGAAGAAGACTGGAAGTAGAAGATGGGTTAGGAGGCTTTTATAGTAGATAAGAGCATTGTTTGGACTAGAGTGGTAGTAGTGGTAGACAGAAAAATGGATAGATGTGAGGCTTATTTTGGAAGTGGGTCTGACATGACTTGCTGATGTGAGGAGTAAAGAAGTGGAGGTGAAGATGATATCCAGGTTTCTTGTTCAAGTAACTTTGTAGAAGATGGTGCTGTTATTTACTGAAATGGTAAATCAGGACTGGAAACAATTTTGGAGGAGACATTAGGAATTCCATTTTGGTCATGTTTCATTTAAGATACTGATAAGACTTCCACGTGGAAATATCAAGTAGAGAGGTGGATTTCAGGGCAGGAATTTAGAGAAGACATTTGAGTTGGGGTAGAAGTTTGGAAGACTGTTAGCCTATAGATGGTATTTTCATCCATGACAATGAGAGACATTACTTAGAGTGTGTGAGAAGGGAAAAGGTCAGGATCTGAACTCAGGGAATTGCCAACATTTAGAAATCAGGTAGAGGAGCAGCAACCTGAGAAGGACTTGAAGGATTAACCAAAGAAAGACATCTGGAATATGTGGTGTTTTGGCAGTTAAGGATTCATTGTGCAGTCTGAAAGAGTAAAGACATGGCTTGTAACACATTCTGCATTTTTAGAAACATAATATACAAAGTGAGAAAAAACCTTTAGAGGACAGATGAATGTTGCTGGAAGGATTTTAAAAAGAAAGGGTGTTAACATGCATAACAGAAATAAATGATGGCTAGCTAATTACACTGGTCCAGGAGTATGGTTATTATTTTGATATTCTTAAATTTTTGATTTTTTGTAACGTTGGAACGTAATTACTTTTTAAAAGATACACATGTAACTTGAAGCTGGAATCAGTCTTTTTATTGCCAAGAGTAATGGTGTTAGTGTCACCTAATGGCCAAATGGAATATTGCAACTGTATTTATAGGCTATAATGAAAAAGGTAACCTAATTAGAACTAGAAAAATAACATTTCTGGGAGGATTTTAGGCATGGATCAGTAGACTTACTATGGTTTACAAGGTCCTGTGTTCTTTAGCCCTAGCCTGCTTGTTCTGTCCCTCTATCACATTACTTATTTGGTCACTGAGCAGATTGTGTAATAGGGTTCTTTTTTGTCTTTCAGTTTTAGGCTCAGATATTTTCCTCTCAGAGAGCTTTTTCCTACCACCTTAGTTTGTCCCTATACTTCCCACAGCTACTGTTTGTCACATTAACATGTGTATTTTTTGCATAGCCTTTAGAGTGACTTGGAATCACCATTTGCTCAGTTTCTTGTTTTCTCACTAGTATGTAAGCACCAGAAGTGCAGGCTACTTGTCTTCCTTATTCACTTTGTAACCTCAGGGCTGAGTTGTGTCTGTTATATAGTATATATCTTCAGTTGAACTTAGTTGTGTGAGTACATGAACTTCTGGGTATGATAGTGAGTGTTCTTTCTATGCTGTAGAGATCTGTCGAGAAAACAGAATTACACTGTCTTTGATTACTGAAACATTATTTGCTATGTGAATGCAATATAGAAGCTTTTTTCTTTTTCTTTTTGTTGTTAATAAGTGATAATGTGTCAGGAAAGAGAAGCTATATGTCTTAGGATGTTTAATTCTGTATTAGTCAACTTTAGTTACTCAGAAAAAATATTTGCAGGTACAATATTCGGTCTTGAGGAGATAAGTTTTTTTTTTTTTTAAGTATTTAGATTTAATTAGTATAGCAGTGTCAGTGAATATGGTTTTGTGTCTGTGCATGCATTTGTAGGTATTTCTAGTATCGTTTAATTATTTCCTCTATTAAAAAGAAAACAGTATTTCTGAGAGAAATGAGAGAGTGTGTGTCAAGTAAACAGTGACAAATCTGGTTGAGATATGAACTGGTTGTGTAAATTTTTAGATAACAATGTGACTCTATTAGTCTGGAAACTTAGGATGAAGAGCAAGTACATTTCCAAGTGGCTCAGTCCAAGAAAGTAGCTTTCCTAACTTTGAGATAATTATCTAGCCAGTAGGATTCTTCACATGAACCATTTTTAAAGCTTTATTAGTTCATGTTTTTAATTAGTTCATGTTTTTAATCAGAAGGGTTTTTTTTTTTTTAAATCCCTTTCGTTTTTCCAGGTGGATGTGGGAAGAGAAGTTTGTAGAACTGAGATGGAGGTCAGAGCTTCATTACAGAAGGTTAGTGGATCATCTGATTCTGTGGCTACAATGAACAGTGAAGAATTTGTTTTGGTTCCTCAGTATGCAGATGATAATTCTACAAAACATGAAGAAAAACCTCAACTGAAGGTATTTTTTTCTTTTCTACATATGGTATAATTTTTAACAAAAAAAAAAAAAAATATATATATATATATATATATATATTTGAAACTTACCTCAGGAGATGTGTGAAATCCAAAAGTTTTTCTCAAGTGCTGACTTTCAGAATAAAATCAACGTTTGATTTATCCAGACCCTAATTATTTGGTTTGTATATTTTAAAAAGTTCTTGCTTTTGGTTATTTACCTTTTAATTTGGAATTTTAGGGGGAAGAATAAAAGAGGAAAAAGAAGAGAAAGGATTTTTTGCTGAATTAGACATAATGGTTAAAATTTACATTACTTTATCTGGATGTTTTTGTTTCTCTTACTGCTGGGTTTCAGAAGTTAATGAAATGTTTTGCTTTCATTTGAGAGACTTTTTTTTCTTCATGATTTTTATGTTTTAAATCAGCTGGTAATGTTCCATTGTGTGATTTAACAGTCGACTTGTCTGAATGTTTTTAAAGCATATCTTATATTTTTAGCTTTCGAGTTTTTATTTAGATATAGTCCCTTTTCTTTTTCACTTTTGTGTTACACTTTCTTTTTTTTTTTTTTGAGATGGAGTCTCACTCTGTGGCCCAGGCTGGAGTGCAGTGGCCGGATCTCAGCTCACTGCAAGCTCCGCCTCCCGGGTTCACGCCGTTCTCCTGCCTCAGCCTCCCAAGTAGCTGGGCCTACAGGCGCCCGCCACCTCGCCCGGCTAGTTTTTTGTATTTTTTAGTAGAGACGGGGTTTCACCGTGTTAGCCAGGATGGTCTCGATCTCCTGACCTCGTGATCCACCCGTTTCGGCCTCCCAAAGTGCTGGGATTACAGGCTTGAGCCGCCCTGCCCGGCCTTGTGTTACACTTTCTAAGTCAAAGAAAAGGAAGCAAACAAACTCAGTTATATAGGCTTGAAGATGGTATAACTATCCTCTAGAAACAGGAATAGGAAAAGTAGTTAAAAGTGCTATGTATTATTTATGACTTTTATTTAGTGTTAACTATGGCATCAAAGGTGTATTAGTATATCAGTCTAATAAAATATATTCTGAAAATGAGATTACTAAATGTTTATGTTAAGAATATATTGTTTTATAATTTTATTTAACTAATCAATGACTTTATTTTTAGATACCTGTATTTTAGCATTGTTTAAGACATCATTTATTTGCTTAGGCTTTGTGTCTCACCTGCCTTTGAGAAAACTGTCAGTCAACTTAAGTGTAAGGAAATTAGCAGGATTCATCTTGGGGGCTAGCAAACAATTGGTAAAGAAATAGAAATATGGTTATGCTATGCTAACAAGAAATATAACCTTTTAAATAATATTCATAATAGATCCTATTTAAATTTACCTATTTTTTCCTTTAGACATGTAAATTTAAGGTTATCTGATTTTTAGGATGTGTTCCTAAAAAAGAAAAAGAAAAAGAAGGGCCAGGCATAGTGGCTCATAGCCTGTACTCCCAGCATTTTGGGAGGCCAAGGTGGGCGGATTGCTTGAGGTAAGGAGTTCAAGACCAGCCTGGCCAATGTGGTGAAATCCTGTCTCTACAAAAAATACAAAAATTAGCTGGGTGTGGTTGTGCACACCTGTAGTCCCATCTACTTGAGAGGCTGATACATCAGAATCGCTTGAACCCAGGAGACGTAGTTTGCAGTGAGCCGAGATTGCACCACTGCATTCCAGCCTGGGTGACAGAGTGAGACTCTGTCTTTAAAAAGAAAGGGAAAAAAAGATAAATACATCTCTGTAAATAGGATCTTATATTATATAAAATGTAGTTGGAAACTGCCTTAAGTGTTTTATAAAGAATCCTTTTGTGAAACTAATAATCTTCCTCTAATTTAGTTTTATAATCTGGATTTTAATGTATTATATATGTGAAACAACTTCTTAGTGTTTTAGTAACCATATTTAAATATTTAGATTGTTTTAATTTCTTCTAGAAATGAAATATTTTCATAAAATTTAGCTTCAAAACTATAATAGAATTGAAATAGAATTATCTTGCTCTGTCTGTAGATAGTTTCTAATGGTGATGAACAATTGGAAAAAGCCATGGAAGAGATTCTGAGAGATTCCGAGAAAAGGCAAAGCGGTCTTCTTGTTGATTGTCAAAGTTCCAGTGAGATTTCAGACCATTCATTTGGAGATATTCCAGCCAACCAAACAAATAAGCCATCTCTTCAGTTAATTTTGGATCCGTCTAACACAGGTACTGTATTGAATTCTTAGAAACTGTTGAAGAAATGGTATAAAGTAATGGTGAAAATTTTAAGATGAAAATCAGAAAAAATTATTAGCTTTTTTCAAGCTTTCAGTTCTCGTTGAGAGTTTCCACTTCGGTGGTCTTATGTTTCTGCCTGTATCTCTGCCTATAAAAACCAGGTCTTAATGTTCTTTGGGAATAAAGACTATGTCTGGGTCCTCATTTTACACTCAGTACTTCATGCATGGTAGGTCATTAACAAGATACTTATTGAACAAGTGAGTAAATACTTGGGCATCACAGAATAGTATAATGGAGATAGTCTTTCATATGATGTGCCTTCTTACTCAGTTTCACTAGATTTATTTAAAGTTATATTTAGTAAAACTCTAAGTAAAATATATCAATTCCAACAGTGTATTAAATAATACATATATCTATGAATAATTAGGATTTGTACTTTGAATACTAGCTAATAAGTCAAGATGCTTTTGGGTGCAAAAATAAATAAAACCAAAACCAGCTCCAACTTCAGCTGGCTTAAACACCACAGGTATAGTTTGATCTAGGCTCTGATGGTGTTTTTTGGTATACTACTCAGCTGTGATCTCTAGGTTACCTTTCTCCTTAGCTGGTTACAAAGTAGCTACCAGCAGAAACTGGTAGGTAAGGGAAACTGGTAGGTAAGGTGGCCTGTTTATGCCTGGTGGCAAACAGAAAGTCTTCATTCTTTTACTGATTTTTAAAATTTCTCTGGTGTCAGGGTCTCATTCTGTCATCCAGGCTGAAGTGCTGTGATGCCGTTCAGCCTCCTAAGTAGCTGCGATGGCAGGCATGTACCACCATGCCTAGCTAATTTTTTTTTTTTTTGTAGTGGTGGGGTTTTGCCATGTTGACCAGGCTGTTCTTGAACTCCTGGCTTCAGGCAATCTGCCCACCTCAGCCTCCCAAAGTGTTGGGATTATCGATGCAAGCCACTGCACCCATCCCTGGCCTATTTTACTGATTAAATAAAAGTTCTGAGTTTCACTCTGATTGGACCAGTGAAACCATTTTCTAGTGGTGAGGGAAATGACATGAACTGGTAGCCATAGGCCTGGGTTACATTCAAACCTCTAAATAAGTCACTGTGACAGAGGGGATGGGATTATCCTAATTGGCTTAGGGAACTCATGATTCATTTCTGAACCAAATGAACCTTGGTACATGGTAAGTATAGGTGTAGCCAAACTGTTACACAATAGGGCTATGATGCATTTGTGTAGGGAATGTAATCACAGTGCTTTCCATGGCAAGGATGATAAAGCATTAGAAAAATCTTTCACTGTGGTTTACCACATAAAGTAGTGAAGAGCGAAAAAGTATCAATAGATAAAGAACAAGCACTGGATACAATTTAAAATCCATTTTATGTATATGCACATGTAAAGTTCTTGGAAAACTTAGAGGGAAACTTGCTTAACCAAGTATCTATCAAAGTCTTACGTTTTATGCTGAAATTTAAAATCCATTACCATCAAGATATATTGAAACAGGAACAGTTAGGGCATGATAGTTATCACCATAGCTCTTTGACATTGTATTAAAGAATCCAGACAATGCAAGATGACAGGAAAAAGAAATGAAGTGTCATTAGAAAAAAAGTGAAAACATTCTCATGATTGGTAAAGTATTTAAGAAAGGGAATGGATAAGCTATTAGATTTAAAGACTTTTTGCCAGGCATGGTGGCTCACGCCTGTAATCCCAGCACTTTGGGAGGGTAAGGTGGGCAGATCACTTGAGGTCAGGATTTTGAGACCAGTCTGGTCAACATGGCAAAACCCCGTCTCTATTCAAAATACAAAAATGGCTGGGCGGGGTGGCTCAAGCCTGTAATCCCAGCACTTTGGGAGGCCAAGGTGGGCAGATCATGAGATCAGGAGTTAAAGACCAGTCTGGCCAAGACAGTGAAACCCCGTCTCTACTAAAAATACAAAAATTAGCTGGGTGTTGTGGCATGTGCCTGTAGTCCCAGTTACTCGGGAGGCTGAGGCGGAAGAATCGCTTGAACCTGGGAGGCGGAGGTGGCAGTGAGCTGAGACTGCACCATTGCACTGCAGCCTGGGTAACAGTGATACTCTGTCTAAAAAAAAAAGAAAAAATTAGCAGGGCGTGGTGGTGAACGCTTGAAATCCCAGCTGCTCAGGAGGCTGAGACAGGAAAATCACTTGAACCCAACAGGTGGAGGTTGCAGTGAACTGAGATCATGCCACTGCACTCCAACCTGGGCAACAGAGTGAGACTCCGTCTCAAAAAAAAAAAAGATTTAACGACTTTTAGGAAGGTTAGCAGCAACAGTAGAAAATAAAAATGCCATTCATAATACCAACAAAAATAACAGGTATCAAGGAAGAAACTAAAATTTATGTAAAATTTTAATAAAGAAAATTATAAAATATTATTGAAGGAAATGAACACCTGAATGAATGGGGAGAGATGCCATATTGATTGCTAGGAGTCAACCTTGAAAAGATGTAACTTATCTCTAAATTAGCCTGTAACTTGGGTGGGAATTTCAAATTTTCAGTTATTTTTATAAACTAATTCTGAAATATATCTGGACAAGTAGAGGTACACAGGAAGAAAATTTTTAAAAAGAACGTTATGTATTAAGATAGACTACAGAGTTACAGTGATTAAACCAATGTGGTATTGCTTTGTTATAGAAGTAAATCACTAGAACAGGGTACCAGAAACAAACCTATGTATATAAAGGATTTCAGTACATGACAGAATCCGCTTCACATATCACTGGAGGAAATGGTAACTATGGAGGAAATGGTAACTATGCAGTAAATGGTGTTAGAACAATTGCATCTTTGAGTGGAATAAAATAAAATTAATTTCCTTAGTTGTACATAAAAATTATTTTTAGTGAATAAAATATTTAAATGTGAAAAATAAGCCTGTAAGAAGGAAAAATGGAGTGTATTTTTGTGATTGTCAGGGTAGGAAAAGCCAAATCAGAAAAGGAAAAGATAGATGCATATCATTATAGAAAAATTTAAGTTTGGACTGGGCATGGTGGCTCACACCTGTAATACCAGCACTTTGGGAGGCCAGGGTGGGTGGATTACTTGAGGTCAGGAGTTCAAGACCAGCCTGGTCAACATGGTGAGACCCCTGTATCTACTAAAATACAAAAATTAGCCAGGCATGGTGGTGCCTGCATGCCTGTAATCCCAGCTACTTGGGAGGCTGAGGCAGGAGAATCGTTTGAACCCAGGAGGCAGAGGTTGCAGTGAGCTGAGATCACACCACTGCACTCCAGCCTGGTCAACAGAGTGAGACTCCATCTCAAAAAAAAAAATTTAAATCTGAGTGCAAAAGACCATTCAGGTTATCTGTTTCTTCTTGAGTGTACTTTGGTGTTTTCATCTTTCAAGGAATTGGTCAATTTCACCTAAGTATGGGGAAAGAGTTGTTTCTCTGTTACAGAGTAATATTTTCTTATTATCCTTTTAATGTCTGCAGGATATGTATTAATATCCTCTCATTCCTGATACTGACATATGTATTACATTTACATACATTGAAAAACCTACCAGTCTAATATATTTTGCTTTCAACAGCCATACATATATTTCCTTGAGCACTTTAAAAATGCTTTTCCAATGTCTTCTCATCTCCATTGTTTCTGACAAGGAATCTGAAGTGATTTTAATCAGTGTTTTCCTATTTGTAATGTGTTATTTTTCTTTGCTTTTAGTACTTTTATTTCATCGTTTTCTTTTCAGCAGTTTGATTATCTGTGAGTGGTTTTCTTTGAGTTTATCTTTTTTTTTGGATCACTGAGATTCTTGAATCTGTAACTTTATATCTTTAACCAAATTTGGGAAATTTTCACCCATTATTTGTTGGTAATTGTTTTGTTTCTACACGAATCTCTTTCTCTTCTGGAACTCAATAGACAAAAATGGTAGACATTTCCATACTGTTTTTACAATTCCTTGGCTCTTTTCATTGTTTTCCCTATGTTCAAGCTCACTGACTCTTTACTTTGTTAATCTCCATTCTGCTATTGAGATCTCTTCTGATGAATTTTTAATTTTAGATATTGTATTTTTCTGTTTTAAAATTTACATTGGTTTTTTAAAGTTTTTTTGTTTATCTGTTGATAGTTTTAATATTTTTATTCATTACAAGTGTTTTCACGTTTATTTTATGGAGTATTATTATATCAATTTTAAAGTGTTTGATGATTTCAGCATTGGGACATCTTGGGATTGATCTGTGAATTATTTTTTCACTTGAGAATAGGTCACCCTTTTGTGTTTTTTTGTTTGTTGAGTAATTGGCTTGTTCCCCAGATTTTTTGAATATTATATTTCTTGTTAAAATCCTCTGAAGAATGTTGACTTTTTTTTTTTTTTTTTAAAGCAGACATTCCACCTGGTTGTGTCCAGACTGCAAGATCTGTCTTGCTTTCTGGTTCCGAAGTATTTTCAATTCTCAAAACCTTTGCTGTGCTTCTTCAGTCTGTTCCACATGCATACACAGTTAGTTTACACACAGAATTAGGTGTAAACTTCTTCAGCTCTCTCCTCTCTGAGATTTCCCCACACTCCTTGGGCCCATTTTCCTTCTACCCCTCTGTAGAAAGACAGGTTTCTTTCTTAGAGTTTTTGCTGCTTTGTGCTGTTGTGCAGAATCTCATGTCTGGAGCTAACTTTAGGACAAAGTGGTGAGAGAAACGAGAGGAAAAAATAATAAGAGATTTTCTTTTCCATTTTTGGGTTATAGGGGCCTCTTTGCTTCAGTATTTCAGCCTTTGAGACACTTCTTTTCCTCCAGGTTGTAGATGCTTACAGTACTACCGCCACTACCAGCATTTCAGGTAGTTCTGTGGTTGGGGCTAGCGGTAGAACTGGGAGAGAAAACAAAACAGAAACAAGTCATGATTTCTCAGATACTCTCTAGTTTGCAGGGACTTCTTTTTCTGTTATTTGGCCAGAAAGATTGGATTTCTTTGTTTTGTTGCTCACTGCTGTTCTGCAACTCAGGCCACCCTTAGATCAAAGCTGGGAGGTGATGATGAGAAAAATGGAAAACTCACCACCGTAACAGAGGTTCAGGTTTTTACTTTCCTCTCCAATCTGGCTGTTCCTGTTTACTTTTTAAAAAGAGGCTGGATGTGGTGGCTCACGCCTATAATCCCAGCGCTTTGGGAAGCCAAAGTGGGCAGATCACTTGAGCTCAGGAGCTCAAGACCAGCCTGTGCAACATAGCAAAACCCCATCTCAATGAAAAAAGAAGGAAAGAGTCCTCAGGTAGTTGCTTTTTATATTCTGTCAAGAGTTTTCAGTTACAATCTGTGGGAGAGATAAATTATAACAGTGGGAGAGAGAGATTATAACAGATTATAACAGACTTATCACTTCAATTTGACTGGTCCAATTCAATCATCTTGAGTCTGATTTTGCTTCAGCTATTTTGAAGTTCTGCTATTAAGGGCACAGTCACTTAGAATTTTTGTGTTTTCTTAATGAATTGACCGTTTTAGCATTGTGAAATATCCCTTTTCTTTTTGTTAAAATTCCTTGTCCTGAAGTCTAGTTTTTCTTATGTTAATATAGCCACTTTTGGTTTCTTATAATTAGTGTTTACATGGTATATATTTTTGTTTTTCCTTTTTTTTAAAAAAAATTTCACCTATTTTTATCTTTAAAGAGTGTTTATCATAGATACCTTTTGAAAATCCAGTTTGATAATCTCTGTCTTTTAGTTGGGTTTACACTAGGGTAAGTAAACTACTATCTGTGGGCCAGATTCCACTTCTTACTTGTTTATGGTGTGGTTTGCAAAGTAAAAATGGTTTTTACATGTTTAAATGGCTGAAATATATCAAAAGGAGAATAATACTGTGACATATGATACTTATATGAAATTCAAATTTTAGTATTCATAATTAAGTTTTAAATTTTGTTAAAAAATCTGTGGAGGGTTGTTTTCTCACTTGTATAAATACTTGCATAATATTGTAGATTTTGTCTCTTGGCCCACAAAACCTAAAATATTTATCATATGACCCTTTACAGAAAAAGCTGACCGTTAACTTTTTTTTTTTTTTTGAAATGGAGTTTCATTCTTGCTGCCTAGGCTGGAGTGCAATAGCACGATCTCAGCTCACTGCAACCTCCACCTCCTGGGTTCAAGCAATTCTCCTGCCTCAGCCTCCCGGGTAGCTGGAACTACAGGTGCACGCCACCACACCCAGCTTATATATATATATTTTTTTTTAGTAGAGATGGGGTTTTGCTATGTTGGCGAGGATGGTCTCGATCTCTTGACCTCATGATCTGCCCGCCTTGGCCTCCCAAAGTGCTGGGATTACAGGCATGCGCCACTGCGCCCAGCTGACCATTTACTTTTGTTGTAATTTTTAATATATTTGGATCTAAGTGTACTTACTGTCTTGCTGTTTGTTTTCTCTTTGTCTCTTCTGTTTTTGTTTTTCCCCCTCCTTTCCTGCCTTCTAGATTATTTTTAATGTTCTGTTTTATCTCCATCATTGGCACATTAGCTATATAATTTTGTTTTATTATTTTAGTAGTTGCTTTGGAGTTTATAACCCAACTCTAACTCATGTACATTCTAATACTATCATAACACTTCATGTACATTGTAAGAATCTTTTGTTACCTTCTAGATTTTATGCTTCTGCTCTCATTCCTTTCACTAATACATAGGTTACAAATTCTACAAAATACTTGCATAGGTTGGAGTGCAATGGCAGGATCTCTGCTCACTGCAACCTCCACCTCCTGGGTGTTTTTCTTTTTGGCTTTAAATAGTCTGTTATATTTTGAAGAAATTAAAGAGCAAGGAATATGTCTTTTTCTCATATTTAACTTCTTGTGCTCTTCAGTTTTCTCTGTATCATTTTCCTGTAGCCCAAGGAACTTCCTTTAACATTCTTCTTCTGCAATTTAGAAACTGCTGTTATATCCACCTGGGGAATATTTTACTTCAGATCTTATATTTTTTCAGCTCTAGAATTTCTTTTGGTTCTTTTTTATGTCTTTCATTTTTCTTCTTATTTTGTTAGATGTTTATCTTTAAATCCTTGATCATATTTATAATAGTCGTTTTATAGGCCTTATCTGCCAATTCTATCATTTGTTATTTTTGGTTCAGTTTCTGTACCGTTTTATATTTGGGATATATAGAGTCATGAATCTTGGTTTACACAGATTTGTAAAATACCTCTTCAAACAACTTCTTTTTGGCCTCCTCTTTTCTCTTTTTTTAAATATTATTTTTATTGTTTCTCCCTAGTTCCCATTCATCTTATATTTTTTATTTTTTTAAGACTCTAGTTACACACTATGTTAGATCACTTGAACTACTTAATCACCCAGGCTCATCAGTCTTATTGTTGCTGCATAAGTGCTTGTTACATTAAGAAAAGTATGTAATAACCTACATGTATATAATAATCTAATACAAAATAATTTAAACATATTAAAATGTATTTGTAGGTTTTTATTTATCCCTTTTGAAATACATTGTAATGAACTGACTGAAACAGGGAGAGAAACATGTTTCAGTGGTTGAAGAATATGGTAGATGAAGTAGTTCATTTTGAATGGCTTTAGTTCCTTAACAAAAAAGTCAGTGGTGAAGTTGCATATTTTAGTATAATATTTAGGAGCTGCAGTGGGGGAATTTGAAATGACTTCTGTGAATTATTTATTAAAATCCTATCCTACAAGAGGAATCCTGGTAATGGCAGTCTGAAAATTCTGCAAGGACCTAGTTCAAGTGATACATTTATGCTTAATTTTGTGCAGCATGAATGTAGGTAACAAAGGGGAAGCCAAGCAGAATGTGGATTTTGGGTAGGGGCATGAAGGGAGAATGTTATACTACCTGGTATACGCAGATGGATGCTCTCTAACCACAATTGGACCTTGGCTGCCTGCTGTTGTTAGAATAAAATGAACAGTTTTTTTTTTTTTTTTTTTTTTTAAAGAATTTCATTATGATGGGGATGGAATTGGTTGAAGCAATCATAGATTCATTCTTCAAAAATAATTATTTTGAGAAAAAAAAAATTCCACTGGAACACTTAACATAGTTCATAGAAGCCAGCAAACCCGGAGTGAGGGAAGTAAGGAGCTTGACATTTGTTGTTGGTATGAGATGTAACATTTTAACATAGCTTTTTTTTTGCTTAGGAAGTTAGGCTGCTTAATAAATGTGGTGCAGTGAAGGATCTTTACAGTCAAGAGAAACTTTTAACTGATTTACTTTTGTTTAGTCCTCATTATTTTGGGGCTGATTCCCACTATCTTTAGTGTAGTTTTTTTCTCCTTATTGTTCTATATCACTTGTTAACCAAAAAGTGGCAGGTCTCAATCTGTAGAGGTTTACTTAGTCAAGAGTTTAGTATGTACCTGGGAAAAACATAGGTCACAGGAGTAACTGTGACCTGTGCTTTTCTAGAGGGGTTTTGGGAACTTCAGCGTTTAGAGGGGAAAGTGCAATAACAAGTTAAAAAAGAGGGAAAGGTAGGCGGTAAGGCAAATGGTTGCTTTCTTATGAGGCTTTGACTAGCCTCAATAAATCTACATTTTACATGTGAAAAGAAGTAGAGGAAAAAGCCAGTTACACATTCATCTTAGTGTAAGTGAAGGGATGATTTCTGGTCTTGTCCTGTGTCTGTGAAGATAAGCTGATAATTGAAATTGTCAGGATGAGATTTGACAGAACTCAGCTTTAGAGCTAGTTTATAGGGAGGATACATATTTTAAAAGATTTAGGGGCTCACAAGGAATTTCCTTGTGAGTAATCTGTGAGGGAAGCCATCTGGGGAGATATGTGCCCTTCTATCGTTGTGGGAACCTGGCATATGGATGAGGCTATGACACAGGGTTGTGAATTTACAGCTATCTGGGAACAAAAAGAAGGCACTATTGTGTGACTCGGTTCCCAAGCTTATCTTTTGCTTTGGCATAGTGAGTTTGGAGACCAGAGGTTCTGTTTTCTTTTACATACTTGTAGTCTATATTTTTGATTTTTTTAAATATAAAGCTTAAATTTTTTCTCTCATCTGAAGAACTTATAGCTAAGTAAGATAATATTTTGAGAGACTTGAAAGTATGAAATGGCTGACTCTGGAACTCTGACATAAGATTTAGGATTATAAAATCCTAGAATCCTAGATTTTAAATCCTAAAATGTTAAAATATAAAAGAAATGAAAATACAGAGACCTATATTTTATTTGAAATATTTCATTTCTTTTTGGGCATTGGCAAGATTATAATGATGGTGGAGTTTTGCATTGACTTTTGAGTGTTTCTTTTTTTGTTTCTTCAGAAATTTGTACACCCAGACCATCTTCTCCAGGTGGACTACCTGAAGAAGATAGTGTTTTATTTAATAAACTGACCTACTTAGGATGTATGAAGGTTTCTTCCCCACGTAATGAAGTAGAGGCTTTACGGGCAATGGCAACCATGAAATCTTCCAGTCAGTACCCCTTTCCTGTTACCCTGTATGTACCAAATGTTCCAGAAGGTTCTGTGAGGTAAGCTCTAATTTTTTTTTTTTTTCTCTAGACACGTATTAAGTCTTTTGGGTAGTGGCAAAGATGTTACAGCATCATCAGGTGTAGGACTTGCTGTGAACTCACTGTAGACATGCAAAGTAAACATGTTTAGGCTTAAGACTGTGTTCACTGTTTGAAAGGGGGCATTTGAACAATTGTATTAGTCTATTCTTGCACTGCAATAAAGAAATATCTGAGATTGGATAATTGATCAAGAGAAAAGGTTTAACTGGCTCTTGGTTCTGCAGGCTATAAAGGAAACATGATGCTGGCCATCTGCTCAGCTTCTGGGAGGGAGGCCTCAGGAGGGGAGGCCTCAGGAAACTTACTATCATGGCAGAAGTCAAGGGGAAGCAGAATCGTCTTATATGGCAGGAGCAGGAGCAAGAGAGAGGGGGGAGGTGCCACACACTTTTAAACAACCAGGTTTCATGAGAACTCAACTATCATGAGAACAGCACTGAGGGGATGGCTAAACCATTCATAAGAAACTGCCCCCATGATCCAGTCACCTTTCACCAGGCACCACCTCCAACACTGGCGATTACAATTTGACATGAGATTTGGATGGGGCTGCAGATCCAAGCCCATATCAACAATTACGCCTAGAATATTATAAATAGAAATAAAACTGTAAAAATACTTGTAATGTACATTTCTCTATCCTGAATGAGCATAAAAATCTGCCTTCAGCTTGTCAAGTAATAGTGGTTGAAAGAAACTGGAGTGAGCCATAGATTTTAAGTTACTTACATTAGACTGGAAAGAAGCAAAATGACTTTTTCCTCTTATGCTTAAATAGGAATAATACATTATGTCAGCTGAACCTTTAGTTTCTTTAAATGTAACTCAGGGCCGGGTGTGGTGGCTCATACCTGTAATCCCAGCACTTTGGGAGGCTGAGGCGGATGAATCACTTGAGGTCAGGAGTTCGAGACCAGCCTGGGCAAAAAATTACAAAAATTCGCCAGGTGTGGTGGCGCATGCCTGTAATCCCAGCTAATTAGGAGGCTGAGGCAGGGGAATTCGCTCAAACTCGGGAGATGGAGGTTGCAGTGAGCGGAGATCACGCCACTGCACTCCAGCCTGGGTGACAGAGATCCCATCTCAATTAAAAAAAAAAAAGTCAGACAATGTTATTCTCCTACATTCAGTCTTTGCCTCAGTCACACTTGTGGTTATATTTGAAATCCTTATCATGGTTAGCCACTGTTGACCTATTGCTCCAACTTGTTCTTCCCTTCCTCCTCCTCCTTCCTTCCTTTCTTCTTAGCCTGTTTGTGCTGCTATAACAAACTGCCATAGACTGGTGGTTTACATACAACAGATAATTATTTTTCACAGTTCTTGTGGTTGGGAGTTCCTAGATCAAAGCTCCAGCATATTTGGTGTCTGGTGAGGGCCTGCTTCCTGGTTCATGTGTTCTCTCATGGTAGAAGAGAGTGTAAGAGCTCTCTGGGGTTTCTTTTATAAGGATACTAATCTTATTCAAGAGGACTCCCTTCTCTCTCACTCTCTGTCCTTCTGTCTCCCTCCTCCCTTCTCTCTCTTCATTCATCAAAAGAAGATGCAGATTTGTGTGTGTGTGTGTGTAAGATATGCAAGAATATGAAGATTTGTTTACTTGCAATGTTAGTACCACTTTCCTCTCCCTTTCTCTCTCTTCATTCACTACATTCCAGTTATCCTAGCCTCTGTGTTCATTCTCATAGGACTTATCAGTCGCACTTCCCGCCCCAGGACCTTGGCATATTATCTTTATTCTCCCTAAGTAAATCTTTCCCTGATTTTCCAATGTTTTTTGTTTCATCTTAGTAAACATTTTATCATAAGAAGACTTCTTTGGTTATATCATGTAACTCTCTTTCTTCATACTGGGCTTTTTTTTTAAATAGCACTTTTCTTTGAATAGATATTATATTTATTTGCTTATTAGTTTATTGGATATCTTCTTCACTAGATTATAAGCTTGTGAGAATAGCTTCTTTGTATTTTTCCCTGCTGTAGCGTCAGTGGCTAGGGAAGTAAGTGATTCATTGCAAGATTTTAGCAAATATTTGTTGAATGAACAAATAAGCAGACCAGGTCAAAGAGAGGAGGTTGAATTTGTCTTGAGCCTGGAATATTCTCTGAAAGTTGCTTTAATCTTTTTAAAACCCTGTCTAATTTGCCTCATTCTCTAAAGTTTAGAATGTGGGAAAACTTAGGTAAGTTCCGAGTACTAAAATAATAGCGATATAAATTTAGAAAATTTTGGTAAAAATGCTTGGAATTTTTCAGGAAGGGGTTTTGCATGTATATTGTTTATATGTTGGCGTCTAAAAATGTCAAGATGTCTTTTTAAAGAAAAATTGTTTTCAAAATGTCTTCTATGTTATCTGTTTAGCTTCAATTTGCCAAACACACCTTGACAGAGATTTAGTGTTTTGACTTGCCTCTTTATTCCTGGGGTTGTCCCCTTACCCCTCAGTTTCTTAATTTCAGATCTTGAAGGGGTCTTGAATGTGTAGATCAGTCCAGGACTTAGGATTGTTTTTTGTTTTGTTTTCGTTTTTGTTTTTGAGACACAGTTTCACCCTGTCGCCCAGAGTGGAGTGCAGTGGCATGATCTCGGCGCACTGAAACCTATGCCTCGTGAGTTCCAGTGATTCTCATGCCTCAGCCTCCTGAATAGCTGGGAATACAGGTGCCCATCACCATGCCCGGCTGATTTTTGTGTTTATTAGTAGAGATGGGATTTTACCATGTTGGTCAGACTGGTCTCGAACTCCAGACCTCAAGTGATCCACCCATCTCGACTTCCTAAAGTGCTGGGATTACAGGCGTGAGCCACTGTGCCCAGCCAGGACTTAGGATTTGTGTAGGGAAAGTCAGAGAATTATTTGCTTCCAAATCCCACAGACTCCTTTCAGCTGTTATATTCTGTTGTTGAATTCATCTTTGGAACCACCTGACCTTTTCTGTGGTAGAAAGGACCTCAGTTGAATAATGAACTGGGGCTTAGATAAACTAATAGGTGCTGCTGAGAATAGAAGTGGGCTCTTTAGGGATAGTCTATACTGTTCTAGACTGGCATTCCTTTTGTCATAACTGAAAAAGACTAGATTTTAGGGATGGGTGATATAGTTGTTACCAGGCATGTATACTTAGCTTTGGAGTAAATGAGTTGGATCATAGGAAACGTAAGAGTGAAGAAATTGTCAGAAGATAATAAAGAATTTGTGTGTATGTGTGTGTGTGTTTGCATGTGTGTGTGTGTGTTATGAAAATGAAGATAATTTGTTCTCTCTTGCATTGTTAGTTCCAGTTTATTTTTGTGATTTTTAAGATACTTTTGATTGGCCGGGTGCAGTAGCTCATGCCTATAATCCTAGCACTTTGGGAGGCCAAGGCAGGGTGGATCACTTGTGGTCAGGAGTTCAAGACCAGCCTGGCCAACATGGCAAAACCCCGTCTCTACAAAAAATACAAAAATTAGCCCAGTGTGATGGCGGGCACCTGTAATCCCGGTACTTGGGAGGCTGAAGCGGGAGAATCACTCAAACTCGGGAGGTGGAAGTTGCAATGAGCCAAGATTGGGCCACTTCACTCCAGCCTGGGGGAAAGAGCGAAACCGTGTTTCAAAAGAAAAAAACAAAGAAAGGGGAAAAAAGATAGTTATGTTTATATATCATATATTGTCATAGTAAAACTATTTGTTCTTTTTTTTTTTTAAACCTAACTGGAAATATATCTTTGTTCTTCGATAGTTAATATTTTATCTAACTTTTCATTACTGTTCTACAGAATCATAGACCAATCCAGCAATGTGGAGATAGCATCTTTTCCAATCTATAAGGTTTTATTCTGTGCACGTGGACATGACGGAACAACAGAGAGCAATTGCTTTGCATTTACAGAGAGTTCCCATGGTTCAGAAGAATTTCAGATACATGTTTTCTCCTGTGAAATTAAAGAGGCAGTAAGTATACTATAGTGTAGCAATTTGCTATAGAGATGAATTAGGGTAACCTTTTTGAGCTCTAATTTCACTGTTGTATAAATACATTACATAAATTTGGAGCATATTTCTAAAGACAAAATTAGTATTTGTAATGACATAGAACTGAATGTGGAAAGTCAAGTCCGGTATATCTGCGTAGGTAGGGCACTCTCACAGCCTAGCAATTGTCATAGAAAAATACAACTGGATGAGTTGCCTTTCTACCAAACCATGGTAGTGAATTACCTATGCTCAGAAGGGAGATTATTTTTGCAGTTCTCTTATTACTTTGCCCTAGTAGATTTTTCCATGTGATATAAAAAAGTGCCTATAATGATACCTGTTTCTCTGATGGGCTGGATAGTTGCATATTGCTTTCATTTAGATATTGCATTAATATTATTTTATTGATCTGTGTGGTTTTCACTGGTGATTATTTGTTTTGTGCTTTCTTGCTCAGAGGCTATATTTTGCTTCAGAGAACTGGCTTAATTAAAAATACAAATGCTCACATAGAGCGGGTATAACAACTTGTTGTCCTTTGAAAATGCCAGTAAGTTTTTTTTATAGCAATTATTAATTGGTAGATTATTGTTAGGAGAAATGGTTTAGATTAAATGCTGTTAAATGCATAGGGAAATCTTCTTTTCTACATCTATTGAATTATCCCCAATTTTAAAATGTTGCACTATTAAACTCTTAGTACTTGCCGCCATTTCAAAGGCATTCATAAATGTGTGTGGATGGCAATGTCTCAGGTATGTTTGCTTGTAAAAAAATAAATTCTCAGCAGAAAGTGCTGAAAGCAATAGTTATTCTAGCCTGTATCATGAAACATGAATAAATCATTCTGTTAACAGGAGTTTTGGGTTTATTTCTGGCCACAACATGGGAATTCATGGAAATGTAGATTTCTGTGATTTTGATACAAAGCATGATCAGTTCTTGTGCCCTGGTAATCAGTTTGCTTTACACTAAACTGAACATGCACAGATGCATAAAATTTAGAGTGTAACTGTAGAAATTATCTGTCAGAACCCATGCCTTATGAAAGAAGTTGAAGTTTTGTGTTTTGTTTTTTAGATGGGGTTTTATCTATTTTTTTCCCCAGCACTTATATGTGTATACTGACTTCTTATTCAAAATGGTCTGATAGATAAGAGAGTGAATGCGTGTAAGTTTGCTGCTAGTGTGCCTGGCATATAATAGTGAATATAAATATGCTGAAGGAATATGTATGTTTTTGTGAATGAGGGGGGCTATTTCTGACCCTTACGAACTCCACTACAGAGGTGGGGAAGCAGATGGTAGAATCCTGGCATTTCATGTTGGCAGCCATCATTTAACACACCTGTGTGATTTCTGAATCACTGGAACTCAACAGCAAGGAAATGAGCTTTGAAGACCTGGAGAACCTGCTGCTTGGAGAGAGAAATGCTGCTGCAGAAGGAAACTGAATTGCTGCAAGAGGTTTCCATAACTAATGGTATGAAACTGTCTTCTTTTGGATTATAGCATTCACTTGGGTTTAGAGTAGGGGAAATGTTTGTTATTTTTGAGAGCTTATCATGGTAGGTAAACAGTGGAAAAAAACTATAGGAAATTCTTGGCCAGACCATTTTGGATATAGTATTAAATAAATGCTCTCGATTTCTAGAGAGCATATTTGTTCCATTGCACGTTGTAAGCAAGTTATCTCCATCTATTATAAATTTTTTAGAGTGCATTTTAGAAAGTGTTACATTATGCAGGCATTAGTGGTAAAATATATTGTTTGAAGGAGAAATACATGACAGTGGTCATTAAACCTTCTTATGAAACATTATTTCTTTTTAAAAAAATTTAAAAATCCTCCTCCAGGTAATGAATGAGACATCAGTTCTAAATGAGGAATAACCCAGTATAAATAGAGAGCTTATGCCAGGCACTGTGCTAAGCATTCATTTGATACTCATAACAGCCCATGACCAGGTTGGTCTTATTAGACAAGTGACTTTATGTTTCTCTTTGCCTGGAGCAGTTCTACTTTATGCTTATTGTCCAGGTTATTACTAATACCCTCATTTTTATTCTCAAAAGTGTTGTGGTTTGGATGATAAATTGTGTGATTACCCTTTGTTTATCCTGTGGCTAAGAGACTGGGTGAGAGAGCTGGGTTTTAAATTGAAGTCTTTGACTTTGAAGAGCCATACAGTTTTCAGTAACAACTTTCCTGTTGCTTACATATTCTAAAACACAAATGTGGATTTTTGTATTTTAGTTATGTTTTATAAAGGGATTTATTGGCAACATAGCTTGCATTCCAGTTACTTTTTGTATTTTATCTGACCCTTTTACAGAAGCTGTCCAACATCTTCCTCTCTGCCCTAAAAAATAATTATGCTTTTAATTAATCTGAAGTCTTTTAGTTACATTTACTGGCCATCTGGTTGTCTAGTTCCCAGAAGTTTTCTGTTCTGTGATGAACACCTTTAGTCGTTAGTATTTCAGTCCCTCTTGATGGGCACAAACTGTTTGCAGATAGTTCAGGAATCAGGTGACAAACATTCTTACTGCTTAAGTATGTACTGTCCAGTAATGCCACACATTTATTTATTTATTTATTTATTTATTTATTTATTTAATTTTATTTTTTTACAGAGCTCATGGATGAGAGCTGAAGAGGTTTGTCGTTAAAGGAAGATTTCTGAAGCAGGAGTAGCAACATGGCTGCCACTACTGTCACTGTGATGCTTATTTCACTATAAAACCCCTCAAACTGCAGGCACCAACAGTGGTAGAAGGGAATCCCAGTGAGGGTGATGACTCTCTTGGACACCTGTGACACAAGGATTAGGAGGTCCCACAGAAGGGTTAGGACACATTTGACTTGCAACAAACACTTTGCTGTGCTTCTACAGGACACTGCTGGAGTAGATTTCAGTAATCTATGGCAAAATGGTTGGACAATCCAACCAGAAGTATCTTGAGGTCAATGATCTCTGTATAAGGAGAACGATATGCTAGGCTTCTGCTGAAGAATTGCAGACCAAGCAAGGTATCAGAAAGTGTAGTAAAAAAAATACAAGGAGGCACCTGTTCTTGTTGCATCTTTGTGGATGTATTATATAAAACTTTTAATAAGATACTTTTAAAGTGTTGAGTCTTTTTAAGATTATGTTTCTACTAGCTAGTGTAACCATTCTATTCAAAGCAGATTTTGATGATATTTGTATGTTTTAGGATACTATTCAGTATTAGAAACTCTTGAGTGTTACATTATAGGAGCATGTTTTTTATCATCTGGTGTTAAAGGCATTCAGAGATATTTCTTGATAAATATCAAGGGCATCATTGGGAAGATATTTATTCTTATTGCATTGGGGTTGCAGATATGACACTGTATAAAATAAAACCTGTTCCTTGCATGGGAAAATTTCTTTTTCTTTTTCTTCGAGATGAAATTTCACTCTTATTGCCCGGGCTAGAGTGCAATGGTGCAAACTTGGCTTGTTGCAACCTCCACCTCTCGGGATCAAGTGATTCTCCAGCCTCAGCCTCCCAAGTAGCTGGGATTACAAGCACGCACCATGATACCTGGATAATTTTGTATTTTTAGTAGAGACAGGGTTTCACCATGTTGGTCAGGCTGCTGTCAAACTCCTGACCTTAGGTGATCCACTTGCCTGGGCTTCCCAAAGTGTTGGCATTACAGGCGTGAGCCACCACACCCAATGGAAAATATCATTTCTAAACAAATATTTAATTGGTATGTTAGCTAAATGCCTCATTTTGGAACATAATTCAGAAGTTGTCTTGTCCATGTTTTCCTTAAATCAATTGATATTTATGATTTTTAAAAAGTTCCCTGGTAATGTGCCTCTTATTTTAGCTCCTTCCCATGAATAATGTATTTGAGCTAGTTGTTTTAAAAATTTTAATACATACCTTTCAAGGTATGTATTTTTCACATTTATTTCTTGGGTGAACTTTTTTTTTTTTTTTTTAAGTGGAGTCTCCTAGGCTGGAGTGCAGTGGCAAGATCTCAGCCCACTACGATCTCAACCTCCTGGGTTCAAACGATTCTTCTGCCTCAGCCTCCTGAGTAGCTGGGATTACAGGCACATGCTACCATGCCTGGCTAATTTTTACGTTTTTAGTAGAGATGGGGTTTCACCTTGTTGGCCAGGCTGGTCTTGAACTCCTGACCTCAAATGATCCACCTGCCTCAGCCTCCCAAAGTACTGGGATTACAGGCATGAGCCACCATGCCTGGCCTTGGGTGAACATTTTCTTGATATATGGTGTTTCTAAACGAGTGGGTTATCTTTCACCAATATTAATGAAAAGACTTCATCTTGGAGAAACTAGCTATGTTATTTATTTTAAATAAATACCTTTGTTACTTAATAACAGTGTTTTGGACTTTTAAGATGTAATACATATTTGAGAATTTGGAAAATACTGAAATAAAAAAGAAAATAAAAGGTGCTTAAAATTCCGCCACAGTTAAGATTTTGGTGTATCTCCATTCCAGATATCTACATGTGCTGTCCTCCCTGCCTCTTCAAAAATAACAACAACAAACTCAAACAGATATACTGTTTTGTGTTTAGTATTTTCTATCGATACTGTTTTCTGGAGTAAGATTGTATTATTTATCAATAAACCTTTTCCTTCTGCAAAGAAAATTCAAGACTATTGGTATATGTGTTTTAATAGTGTGACATATATTGAAGTATTTGCCATGGAATGTGTTTTTAATTTTCTTTTCTTGATGTACAGTCAGCCCTCTATATTTGTGGGTTCTACATGAATGGAGTCAACTAACCATGGCTTTAAAATATTTGATAAAAGTGTATGGTTTCATCTGTACTGAATAGTATAGCCTTTTTTCCTTGTCATTAGTCCCTAAATGATACAGTATAAAAACCATTCACATAGCATTTATATTCTATTAGGTATTATAAGTAATCTAGAGATTAAAGTATATGGAAAGATGTGTGTAGGCTATATGGAATATTACCCAATTTTATATAAGGGACTTAAACATCTATGGATTTTGGTATCTGGGAGTTTTGGGGGGTCTTGGAAACAATTCCCCATGGATACCAAGGGACAACTGTAATTGGTTATCCAGTTTGTCCTAAGATACTGATAGTCGTTTCTGAAGTTTATCTTGTTAATTCTTGGATTAGTGTTTCAGCTTATTCACAGACTCTAGAATTCACAATTTATTTTAACTCTTGGTAGAAGTGACAACTTGTAAGACGTAGTATTAAATGCAATTTGATTGCCGTTAATGCAGTTAATGTACTGTCATATTCTTTCTCCAAAAGAAAGAAAGATGGAGTCTGATTTTTTTTTTCCTCCATCATTCTCTATCACTCTGGCTCAGCTCCGTACACTTAACCTTTCTATAAAGAATTTCTTGAAGCCTTGCCATCTGTTTTAGAATTTGCCAAGTTCTTTGACTTTTTTTGATATGACCTTCTGATGTGACAAGCTGGCTGATCTGACATAAAGAATGTGAAAAAGAAGAGATGGGAAAAAAGAATAAATATGGCTGGGGTTTAACTCTACCAATGTATACAAAATTACATACAGGTGTTCCCCTGTTTTCACATACAGTGCTTTCTTAAAAATACACTTGTCTGGAAGTAGCCAGAAAGAGTCTTGGCCCAAAACCCCCTAACAGCAGTTATTGTGGCATCTCTACAGTGGGGAATGTTGTCGGAGTTATTAAGATATTATTTTAGGCATATAGAGAGGAAAAGGGGTCCTTGGGAAATTTTCATTTTTTAAAGCATCTCTGGAAAAGTTTCTTGTAAAGCCCCGGCTCTTAGAGCCAGGCCAGCAACCTATAATATGTAAATGCCAGCCGGTAGAAACTGGGTCCACCTGACATGGCAATTCCCATGGCCTTCTTGCCCTTGTCCCACATGTTCCTGGCAACATGGCTGCCCACACATATCCTTGCATGTGGAGAGCATCATGGCGCCCTGTATTTGCATATTAAAAGCTAGGGTGGGAGGGCTAGCTTTTTCCGCCTGCTACTTGAATGACATGCCTAGTCAAACCCATCCCCTGAGCCCTATGCAAATCAGGCATTGCCTCCTCCAGCCTCTGCATATATACCTGGTTAGTATCTGTGGCAGGTGGTGTTCTGTCTCTTGGCTTTGGAGCCCCTCTCCCTCTGTCTCTGTATAGGGGAGCTGCTGCTTTTTTTCTTTGCCCTTCTTTCTTGCCTGTTAAACTCCCCACTCCTTAAAACAAAACAAAACAAAAAATATGCTGAAGTTAAATGTATAAAAAGCAGACAGTAGATTTTATATTTCATTTAGGAATAGCAAGTGGAGAATACCCAGAGAACTAAAAGTAGTTTAAAGTCTCTGTTTATAGTTGACCTTGTAGGCATAGTCTTCAGTGACATGTTTCTAGCATATTCTTTGGTTCTGTTTTCCTCTATAAACATTTGAATTATTGGGCTAAATCCAGTAAGTATCCAGCTGAGGCTGAACCTTTCAGCTTTTAGCTTACCTAATGATTCCCTCTCATCCATCCCCAAGCACATTCAACTTACATTTGCTGAAGTATAGGCTGTATGTTCTCTCTTGTATTTTTGGTACCTAGACTAATACTTGGTATACAGAAGGTGCTCAAATAATATTTGTTGAATGAATGAGTTTATCATTGTCTTAATTGTATAAGATTTGAGGCCTACAGTTCTTATTAGCGTCAATCCTTTGCTGCTTTTGTTATTTTTACTCATACAAGATTAAAATGGGGATAGCATGGTAAAATACTGAAGAAATTTTAGGAACATTGTGATATAAATATGGTGCTACTGCAGAAGTTGAACTTTAGACTGGCAGGTAGGATTTCTGTAGAGTCGTTAAAAGTTAAACTATTAATTTGGCATTGGGAAGGCACTTTAGGGTAATCATTGATTAATGGGCATAAATGTGGCAATCGGAAGTTTTTAAATGTGTTAGACTGTGTGTGCTTGTACAAGAAAAAGTGGCAGAATATGTGAATAAAACAAAGGAAAACGAAAGACCTCATACATTAACAGACTCTTCTGTTATAGGGAGTATTCCTGTTTTAAGCAAGTTACAAATATTGTATTCCTAGACTAATACAGTTCAACAAGTACTTTGAATTCACTTTATCTAAAGTGAGGGATTTATTAATGTTCACAGCATTCTTCTTACCTATAATTTCCAGTGTGACATATTGAAAATATTTTTTTAACCCATCATATTTCACCTTGTTTTCATTGTCAACCTATGGGTGGGCTGAGAGATTTGGAGAATCTTTGGTGCTTCAGGCTCACAAGTTTGTGATGATCTGATGCATCTTTTGGAACCAAGAAGGAGAATAACTTCTAGAGAAGTGTTGGATTTAGAGTACTTCTTCACTTTGAGGAAAGAAGATGAGCTATACACACAAATATACACACATATGTATATCCATATATATGTATGTATGTATAAAAGTAGTCAGTAGAGTGGCCTAATACCAATAAAATAGATAAGAATAAGACCATTTCAGCATTCATTCTGGGAACCCAATACTTTTATAGCACAACAACATTGAGTAAAAATGCTGGTAGCTCTTTATATTACTGGCTTTAGCAATAAAGCCAGTATCTACTTTATGGTTCTGTATCTAGCCCCCAGAGGCTGAGGGAAGTGAAAAGAGAACTTGGGAGACTTGGGCTAAAACCTTGTTTGTGAGAGAGTGTTGGGAAAATTCAGATACTAATACCATTTTAGTAAATCATCTTAAGATACATTCAATTTCGTAGTATATTTTGAAGCCTAGAAATATCTATAAATATAGTTTATTTTGCGAACTTAAATTAGTTTAGTATGTTTATCACCGTATTTAAATGTCAGAGTTGAGAGAAGCAAGCAAATATTTGAAAGATAATTTTTTTTAAAGTAAAAGGTCCCTTCCTTCCTTCCTTCCTTCCTTCCTTCCTTCCTTCCTTCCTTCCTTCCTTCCTTCCTCCCTCCCTCCCTCCCTCCCTCCCTCCCTTTCTCCCTCCCTCCCTTTCTCCCTTTCTTTTCTTTTCTTTTTTCTTGTCTTGTCTTTTCTTTTGTCTTTCTTCTCTTTCTTTCTCTCTGTTTTTTTGAGACAGAGTCGTACATTACCCAGGCTAGAGCAGTTACGCAATGGCTCACTGCAACCTCCGCCTGCCAGGTTCAAGCAATTCTCCTGCTTTAGCCTCCCGAGTAGCTAAGATTACAGGCATGCACCACCATGCACTGCTAATTTTTTGTATTTTTAGTAGAGATGGGGTTTCACCTTGCTGGCCAGGCTGGTCTTGAACTCCTGACCTCGTGATCTTCCCACCTTGGCCTCCCAAAGTGCTGGGATTACAGGCGTGGAGCCACCGTGCCCGGCCCTCTTGCCCTTCTTCATTCTCAAGATGCTCAGATTCTAGTTGCAGCTCCTAAATCATAGTTCTCTGCTGGTCTCCAGTATGTAAGCTGGTGGTGCTTACTGTTGAACTTTGTGTACATTTGAAAGCCCTCCTCAGATTTGAACTTAAGTTTCCATGAAGTGAAATGATACCCCATTATTAATTTCAAAGTAAAAAATTCTGTTAATTTACTTTTTAAGCGATATTTCTGCAATATTTCCCTTCTTGGACTTCACATTGATGATATTTTTTAGGTTGTAATAATTTGGAGTTTGGATGGTCTACATTTACCACCAAAAGTTGTTCACCCCCTCTTTTTTTAAATACACAAGTGATGAAAATGTCATGTAATTCTAAACATCTGATAAATACTTGGACTATATATATAAATATATATATTCTGCTAAAGAAAATTCTGGTCATGGAAAATTATAGATTGAATAGTTCGGAGAGAAGGCTATCAGAATGCAATTAAAACCTTTGCCTAATGGTATTTCCTTTTTTATTCTTTTAGGTAAGCAGAATTTTGTATAGTTTCTGTACAGCATTCAAACGTTCTTCCAGACAAGTGTCTGATGTTAAAGACTCAGTTATTCCTACCCCTGACAGTGATGTGTTTACCTTCAGTGTCTCTTTGGAGGTAAAAGAAGACGATGGAAAAGGAAACTTTAGGTGAGGCATTTGGAAAGATTAAAAATTAGCATTGTGTCTGGAGTATAATATAGGCTCATACAAAGTTTTAAGAAACTATAAAATGTTGGCATAAAGCCTCAAACTGATAAATATTTGATTGGTGAATGAATATTTTTATTCTCGTGCTTGTCAGATATTTCTTTCCTTTTTTTTCTTTTTTTTTTTTTGAGATGGAGTTTCATTCTTGTCACCCAGGCAGGAGTATGCAATGGCACAATCTCGACTCATTGCTACCTCCGCCTTCTGGGTTCCAGTGATTCTCCTGCCTCGGCCTCCCAAGTAGCTGGGATTACAGGCGCCTGCCACCATGCCTGGCTAATTTTTGTATTTTTAGGAGAGACGGGGTTTCACCATGTTGGCCAGGCTTGTCTTGAACTCCTGACCTCAGGTGATCTGCCTGCCTTGGCCTCCCAAAGTGCTGGGATTATAGGTGTGATCCACCGCGCTGGGTCAGATACTTATTTTCTTAAAGATTTAAAAGATATTGATACTTGAGAAAATTTAGTAAAATAATAAAAGTAGAATAAAAACTATGATCTTGTCAGCCACAGTCACTTTTAACTTTGGTCTGTTCCCTTTGTTTATTTCTAGGGGAATTTTTACACAATTGTATATGTAAAAAAAATTGTAACCTTTTTTTCTTTATGTTAAGTGTGCTAATCAAAATTGTTTTTAACAGTAACTAATAATATATGGTTTGATCACCACTTAATTAACCATTTCTTTCTTTTGTATGTTTAGAATGTTTTCCTCCAGTTCAGATATAGACAGTTAATAGGAAACAGTTACATTATTTAATGCTCAACTTTGTTCCTTAGCTGTGCCTTTAATTCTAAGAGTAGTTGCTAGCTAGGTATTTTATCTGTAGCTTTACAGACATAAACATTGAGGTCATGTCAAAGTTGCTCAAGATATTTTTTCTTTTCAGATAAGACAACCCATATTTTATACATTGATTGTTTTAATTAATTAATTTGTAAGAATGGTCTAGCCTAGGCTAGAATTTGATTAACTTGTCCCTGTTATGTATCTTTGTCCATTTTTTATTTATATATTCATGGATACATCACAGTCATCTCAAATTCTATGTGTCTAAAAGTATGCTTTTCTCACTTCCTTTGCTTTGGATTTTACTGTTTTACAGGCACTTATGATCACCCAACCAGCTAAACCACACATGTGACAGTCTTAACAATTTTAAGTAAACATTATTCCTAAATTTGTTTTAAAACTGAAATTTATCATGTTCTCTCTCTGTTTTTTTTTGTTTTTGTTTTTGAGATAGAGTCTTGCTCTGTAGCCCAGGCAGGAGAGCAGCGGTGCGATCTTGGCTCACTGCAACCTCTGCCTCTTGGGTTCAACCAATTCTCCTGCCTCAGTCTCCCGAGTAGCTGGGACTGCAAGCGTGCACCACCACTCAGCTAGTTTTTGTATTTTTAGTAGAAATGGGGTTTCACCATGTTGGCTAGGCTGGCCTCAAACTCTTGATCTCAAGTGATCTGCCTGCCTTGGCCTCCCAAAGTGCTGGGATTGCAGGTGTAAGCCACTGCGCTTGGCCATGTTGTCATTTTTAAGATCTTGCTTTTAACCTTAGTTAGCAGACAAAATATAAGGCTCTTATAAACTCAATTTAAAAACTAATAATGGCTGTGTTGCTGACTATAAAATTTATAGTTTGCTGCCTGTGGCAAGATGAGAGTTTAGTATATCTTAAGAATAAGATTGTTGTTGCTTAAATACTTCGTTGTTTTGTTCTAACCTTGGAATAGGTATTTTATCATTTTATTAATTATTGGTAATTCCTTTTCCTTTTTAATATTTCAGCCCTGTGCCTAAGGATAGAGATAAATTTTATTTCAAATTAAAGCAAGGAATAGAGAAGAAGGTTGTGATTACAGTGCAGCAACTTTCTAACAAAGAATTAGCTATTGAAAGGTAAGCAGCTTGCTCCTGAATGCTACCAAAAACTTGTATTGACATTGTTACTGTCTCAGATGCATTGCTCAGTGTGGCTTTTCACTGTGCTTCATTTTCTCCAATTAAAAATGAGAATAATTAATAATACTTTCTCTACTTTAAGTTAGATGTAACTGGTTCATTGAAAATCTCAATTGTTGGGGTAAGTAAACATGAAATGGCTTTAGTTTTTCAGTCATAACTGTTACAACTAGGTTTGTTCACATCCCTTTTTCTTGTTCCTTATTTACCTACAGCATAAATACTTTAACTTTTCAGTTACTTTCAATTACTCTGCCACTTAGCTGCTGGAATTTCAGAAACTTTAAAAGACACATATTTTTAAAATATATAAATACATACACATATACTTGTGTGTCAATTCACAGGAAAGCCATTCAGAAAACAAAGGAATGGTAGGATAAAAGATATAAATAAAGTCAATAAGAAATGATAGTTCTGGGAAAAAATTTGAAATATAGATGATAGAGGAAAAGTTAATGTCTACAATATACATAAATTTCTTAACAATTGGCAGAAAGCAGAGGAGAAAAACAGGTCAGAGTATAAATAGATGACAGGAAAGCTATTGGATGGCTAATAAACATATGTAAAGAGGTCCTGATTCACAAAAATATAGGGAAATATGAATTATAGTAACCTTAAGATATCAGATTGCAAAAATACGTAGTGATGGTGGGGGTTTGGGGAAAAGGAATTCTCATACTGTTAATGGAAATGTAAAATGTATGTATGTCCTTTTTGAAAATCAGTTAGGCAACATATATAAAGATTTCAAAAATACCTATAATTGGACACATAAGTCTTATTTTAGGAAATCTGTGCTATTTGAAATAAAAGTATCACTATTTAAGGACATATCTGTAAGGATGTTTGTTAATAAACCTAATTCAAAGTTAATTCAATACCTAGTACTTCTTTGTCTTTGTTGCTACATATTTGTTAAATTGAAAGTTGCTTTATTATGCCAAAAAGGAAGTGCTAAAAAAAATGATGGGGGCATATCATAAAAATAGGGTTTGAAGGGGCTCCAACTGGTTACTTCTAGGGCAATCTGAACAGTAAAATAATTAGGTACTTCAGTCAATTATCGGTAAGTACTGAAGTCAATCTGTACTTCAGTCAAACAACAAGGATGTTTATTTAACTTTGAAGTATTATTTGTAGTGGCAAAAACTGGAAATACAGATACCTATTTAGCTTCAAGGAGCGAAGGAAGTTGGTGATGCTGAAGAGAAATAAAAGCCTCTTCATCAAGACTGCTATATACTATGACACTTCCCTCTGTCTTCCCTCCATAGTCTCTAGACTGGGATGAGAGTGGGAGGCAATTCAGGCGCTGGCTGATGACATCATGGCCACTTCTGCTGCTCTTAAATCTAGGAGAAGGTATCTGGCCCCCAAATTATCTGCAGTTTTTTTTTTAGAAGGTAGGCTGTCTAGCTCCACTTTGTTCCCATCTTTGAATCCTGCCAGGCAACAGGAAAAGTTTTATTCAGCATCTTGGTACAGTGATGCATGCATGTGTTTTTAATTGCTTGCAAAGTTTGGCCATATGTAAAAACCATCTTTTATCAATTTTAAGATGCATGTGTTTTCATATTGAATATCTCTGAAATTGTAGTTTGTCTTATAATTGATGGCATTTAAAAAAAATACTTTTTAAGTTCTGGGATACATGTGCAGAACATGCAGGTTTGTTACATAGGTATATTGTGCCATGGTGGTTTACTACATCCATCAACCTGTCATCTAGATTTTAAGCCCCACATACATTGCTTATTTGTCCTAATGCTCTCCCTTCCCTTGCCCCCAAACCCTGTCAGGCACTGGTGTGTGATGTTCCCCTCCCTGTGTCCATGTGTTCTCATTGTTCAACTCCTACTTATGAGTGAGAACATGTGGTATTTGGTTTTCTGTTCCTGTGTTAGTTTGCTGAGAATGATGGTTTCCAGCTTCATCTGTGTCCCTGCAAAGAACATGAACTCAGGCTTTTTTATGGCTGCATAGTATTCCATGGTGTATATGTGCCACATTTTCTTTATTTAGTCTGTCATTGATGGGCATTTGGGTTGATTCCAAGTCTTTGCTATTGTGAATAGTGCTGCAATAAACATACATGTACATGTGTCTTTATAGTAGAATGATTTATAATCCTTTGGGTATATACCCAGTAATGGGATTGCTGGGTCACATGGTATTTCTGGTTCCAGATCTTTGAGGAATCGCCACCCTGTCTTCCACAATGGTTGAACTGATTTACACTCCTGCCAGCAGTGTAAAAGCATTTCTATTTCTCCACATCCTCTCCAGCATCTGTTGTTTCTTGACTTTTTAATGATTGCCATTCTAACTGGCGTGAGATGGTATCTTATTGTGGTTTTGATTTGCATTTCTCTAATGGCCAGTGGTTATGAGCTTTTTTTCATATGTTTGTTGGCCACATAAATGTCTTCTTTTGAGAGGCATCTTATAATTATAGTTGTCACTTTTTTTTTTCATGAGATATAAAAAATAATGATGAGTCTTAAAATTGATGACTTTCTTAAAATCGATGAAAAAGAGTTGAAGATAAAGTATTTTTGATGTTGAATATTATGGTTCCAAAATAATACGGTTACATTTTACATATAGGAACCTTTTAGTTTTTAGGGGTAAGCATTATATATAGCAATGTTTTAAACTTTTTATTTGGAAGTAATTTCAAACTTACAGAAGAGTTAAAAACAATCAAACTAGTAGAGAGAAGACCTGTATATTCTTTACCAAGATTGTTACCAATATCTCAGTGTTACCAATGTTACTAAAATCTCATCTATTGGAGACATTTTACCTAATTTGCTTTGCATTCTCTTTCTTTTTTTTTGAGACAAAGTCTCGCCCTGTCAGCCCGCCTGGAGTGCCATGGCCTGATCTTGGCTCACTGCAACCTCCACCACCCGGGTTCCAGCTATTCTCCTGCCTCAGCCTCCTGTGTAGCTGAGATTACAGGTGTGCTCTACTACATCTGGCTAATTTTGTATATTTTTAGTAGTGACGGGGTTTCACCATGTTGGTCAGGCTGGTCTCGAACTCCTGACCTCAAATGATCTGCCTGCCTCAGCCTCTGAAAGTGCTGGGATTACGGCATGAGCCACTGCGCCCAGCTTGCATTCTCTTTCTCTTCTCCCTGCTACTCCCCATACACATACAATTGTTTTCCTGAACACTTTTAAGAGTGAGTTAAATACATCATGGCCCTTTTCTCCTAAGTGCTTTGGTGTATATTTTACAAGAATAGGGATATCGCTTACATCACCACAGTATACTTATCAACCTACGTGAATTTAGCATTCATACACTATTAATCTAACCTGCCATTTACATTCCTATTTTGCCAGTTAACCTAATAATATCCTTTTCCCTCCTCCAGTTCAGGATTCATTCTAGGATTAGATATTGCATTTAGTTGCCATATGTCTTTAGCTTTCTTTAACCTGGAACATTTCCACAGCCTTCCTCTGTCTTAAGACGTGGCCGGGCGCGGTGGCTCAAGCCTGTAATCCCAGCACTTTGGGAGGCCGAGATGGGCGGATCACAAGGTCAGGAGATCGAGACCATGCTGGCTAACACGGTGAAACCCCGTCTCTACTAAAAAAATACAAAAAATTAGCCGGGTGAGGTGGCGGGCGCCTGTAGTCCCAGCTACTCGGGAGGCTGAGGCAGGAGAATGGCGTGAACCCGGGAGGCGGAGCTTGCAGTGAGCTGAGATCCGGCCACTGCACTCCAGCCTGGGCGACAGAGCGAGACTCCGTCTCAAAAAAAAAAAAAAAAAAAAAAAAAAAAAAAAGACGTGGACGTTTTTGGAGAATATATCCATTTTTCTTCTTTTTAATGTAACATTGCCCTTTTTTTTGGCTTTGTTTAATATTTCCTTGTGATTAAATTCAGATTATATATTGCTGCATAAGTTATGTGTCCTTCACAGAGTATCACATCTGGAGGCGCTTGATAGCCATCTGTCCCTTGATGATGATGTTAATTTTGATTACATAGTTAAGATGTCTGATTTCTTCCCTCTATGATTACTTTTTTTCTCCCTTGCAACCAGTTAGCAGTTGTGAAGAAACACATTAAGACCATGAAAATATGCTGGGCGCGGTGGCTCACGCTTGTAATTCCAGCAGTTTGGGAAGCTGAGGCGGGCAGATCAGGAGGTCAGCAGATCAAGACCATCCTGGCCAACATGGTGAAACCCTGTCTCTACTAAAAATACAAAAATTAGCTGGGCGTGGTCGTAGGCGCCAGTAGTCCCAGCTACTCAGGAGGCTGAGACAGGAGAATCGCGTGAACACAGGAAGTGGTGGTCGCAGTGAGCCAATTGCACTCCTGCCTGGTGACAGAGTGAGACTTCATCTCACCAAAACAAAACAAAAAAACCAACCACAAAAATATATCCTGCTCCTCATCAAAATTTCCTCCTTAATTTAACTTTCTTTTATGATTCTTGTTGGATCTAGTCTGTACTATGATGATTGCAAAATGATTAATTTCTCAACTCTTGCCTTCTCTCTACATTTTGCGTTCAGTCCTTGGCATTCGGATGTAAACCAGAGCTTTCCCTTTTCTTCCATTTAACTACTTGTTATTGTTACAGATTCCTAAATTAACCCCCCCTCCCCCCAGTAATACATAATTGATTGAAGTACCTAATTATTTTGGTGTTCAGATTGCCCCAGAATCAACCAGTTGGAGCCCCTTCAAACCGTGTCTTTATGATATGCCTCCATCGTTTTTTAAAGCATCATCATCCTTTTTAGCCTAACAAAGCATCTTTCAATTTAACAAGTCTGTAGCAACACAGACAAAGAAGTACTAGGTATTGAGTTAATTTAACTTTGAATAAGTGTTATTTTAAAATCTTGGACTTTTATGATTAAGTGGTATATTATGCCTAAACTGTGCCTAAATGTGAAGATAGGCAATCTTTTCTTTTCTCAGTAAGTTCCAAGTTTGATCAACTTGAATATAGAAACCTAGACAAATATAGGTGAAATAGTTGAATGCCTAATTATATATATGTTCTTTGCTAACTGGGTAAAACATTTGCACACACATTTAAATATATTACACAAAACAATAACTTAGAAATGTTACTTTTTGCCCACTCTTATATTCATAAAACAATTTTATCAGACTCTCATAATCTTTAATATCAGTGTCTTCATCATCATTAAAGCTACTTTTTGAATAATTTTAAGGCATTTTTTCCAGAGCACATTATGTCAACTTCTGCCTGAGTTGAGAGAAAATGCCTTTTGAATCAGTATATGCTACTGTCATTAGATATTTTACCAAAAACATGAGTACACATTTGTACACATTAGGACAATTCTTTTTAAAATTACTTTGAATACATAAATACTATATTGGTTTTATTTCTTTTTTAATTGACACAGAAGAGTTGTATTGTATACATGTTTTGAGAGATGTATACTTGTGGAATGGCTAAATTACATTGCTTTTATTTTAACATAACTATTTTGCTGATGCTAATATCTGACGCTTGCAACCATGGACTCATATATCCAACAGTAATTACTGAATCCATGTTAAATTGCGTTGCTTCCTTTTCCACTGATTTTGTCAGATAATCTCTGTAAACATCCAAATGTTAATTGACTAAAATTTCTTCAGGTGAATGACTCTTCCCTAAACAATACTTTGTTCAGCATAACAGACCAAATTACCTGTGATGTAGAAGATTTTGTAAATTCTTGGATTTTTCTATGTTGGTAAAAGAAACGTTTGCATTTCATTGGGTTAAATGTGGTATTTAATATGTTTAAATCAGACTGTAAACAGTGGAATTTAAGGTTGTCCAGCAGGTGGCAGCCTTACCAAGAAAATTTTTAACACCTCCGAATCTTTTCTGTTAGGCAGGGTCTCACTCTGTCACCCAGACTGGAGTGCAGTGGTGTGATCCCGGCTCACTACATCTTCCATTGCCTAGTTTCAAGCGATCCTCCCATGTCAAAGGAGCTGAGACTACAGGCACATGCCATCATTTATGGCTAATTAAAAAATTTTTTTGGAGAGATGGGGGTCTTCCTATGCTGCCCAGGCTGGTCTTGAATTCCTGAGTTCAAGTGATCTTGACTTGGCTTCCTAAAGTGCTGGGATTATAGGCGTAAGCCACTGTGTCTGACTGAAATCTTTAATAACTGCTGCTGACAAGTTAATTTGTACTATAAAAACACTGGTGTGAAAGAAAATCCTTCAAATTACATAATTTTTGCTTATCTTCTGAAGGAGAAAATAAACTTTATCATTAAAAAAAATTTTAAATCATTTTTTAAATTATGTAAAATTTTCAACATTCAGTTTTTTTTTTTTTGTTGTTGTTGTTTGTTTTTGGTGACAGGACCTTGCTTTGTTGCCCGACTGGAGTGCAGTGCTGTAATCATAGCTCACTGCAGCCTTCAACTCCTGGGGTCAAGCTATCTTCCTGCCTCAACCTCCCGAGTAGCTGGGACTACAGGTGCCCACCACTACTCTGGGCTAATTTTATCTTGTCTTATTTATTTTTCATGGAGACGGAGTCTCGCTTAGTTGTCTGGGCTGGTCCCAAACTCCTGGCTTCAAGTGATCCTCCTGTCTCAGCCTCCCAAAGTGCTGGGATTACAAGTGTGAGCCACCATGCCTGGCCAATATATTTTTTTTTTTTTTGAAAAAATATATTATGAAAGAAGCCATTTCTATGTGCATCCAAGGGCTTAAGGGTTGTTTATATCTAGATATTTTGCAAATTATACTGCAGTTGTCTGTCTTGACCCGTTTGATAACAAGTACTATGTTGTTTATCCCAGAATCCCCAGCATATACTATAGTGCTTGGAACACGGAGCTTTATGCTTAGCTACTTACTCCTGCTTAGCACTTTCTCAGTGCCAGACACTGTTCTAGGTGGTATTTATGAGGTATAGGTACTATTATCTTCATTTTGCAGTTGAGGAAACTGAGGTACAAAAGTTACATAACTTGACAGAGGCTATAAAATTAATTTTTAACTAAGTACATCTGGTACTGGAATACATGTTCTTACTCTTTACTGCTTCTTTTTAAATACTTGGATAAATGAATAAAAAGTATATAAAATTTTATAAAGATAGAGCATTGGCTAAATTTGTTATAATATGGAATTAATAACTGAATATTGCACCAATAAAATCCTGTATTTTTTAGAGAATGTATGAAAACTGTTCTCAAGTCATGAAAACGTCCAGTATTCTTTTCCTATTCTTGATTACCTATGTTGGATATCACATACTAAGTTTTATTTAATAACTGGATATAAAAAAGCAATAATAATGGCCAACATTTAATGAACACTTACTGTTTGATGGCCATTGAACAACTTATCTAAACATGTGAGGAAGGTGCTATTATAATTACTCCATTTTTTTTTTTTTTTGAGACAGAGTCTTGCTCTGTTGCCCAGGCTGGAGTGCGGTGGTGCGATCTTGGCTCACTGCAACCTCTGCCTCTTGGGTTTAAGCAATTCTTCTGTCTTAGCCTCCCAAGTAGCTGGGACTACAGGCATGCACCAACACACCCAGCTAATTTTTGTATTTTTAGTAGAGACAGGGTTTCACCATATTGGTCAGGCTGGTCTTGAACTCCTGACCTCGTGATCTGCCCACCTCAGCCTCCCAAAGTGCTGGGATTACAGGCGTGAGCCACCGTGCCTGGCCTATTACTCTGTTTTTACAGATGACGAAACAGAGGTTTAATCAGGTTAAGTAACTTTGGTTACTTGGCCAAAAACTGGTAGAGCCAGGATTTAAACCAGGAGCATCTGATTTCTGAGTGTGTACTCTTAAAGGCTAACCCCAATTAAATCTTGATTATATACTAGGTTTAAAATTAAGCCAGTTTGAAGATAAATGAATTGGTATTCTTTGGTATTTTTCAGCAGAATTTAAAAGTGCGAACTTAGATGTTAGGGCATTCAAGTGATTGCTTAGGAATTTCAAACCCTCAGTGCCTTGGGAGAAAAGCTGATTTGTAGAAGAGAAAGCCAACATTAACAACTAAGAGGAGAAAGCAAGATCATTGTATATGAAATGTGTGAGGAGTGGTAGGCCGAAGCTTACTTATGGAGGGCCTCCAACTGAGATGTTCAAGTTTGTGCACATGAGGTCAGGGTCTTCTGGTGTTCCCAAAACAGAAATGGTGATCATTTCTCTCCCTGACTAGCTGCCATTATTATGGGTTTTGGTATCACAACATACATAAATATTGCAAAAGATTTCTTGCATACGAATACATTGATATGTATTTTTAAAGCCTTGATAGTGTTTAAAATACATTATTACTAGCACTGTTACCTGAATGCATTATTACTAGCACTATTATTTAGCACCCACTTGGATGCTTTGAATAGTTTGCTATGCTCAATAAATATTCTAAAGGTCAGAAAAGAGAAGGGGAAAATTTTTCAGTCTTTGCTGTATTAGTGCTCTGTCTAGTTGATTTTTTTGCCAAGTATTACTTCTTATTTCATGATAAAATGATTCAAGTCAAATAATACCATATACATTTAGAAAATGAGCCTCTTTATTATTCTTTAACATGAAGAGGTTCCAATAATGGTAATTTCAGGCCTTGGAGAAGAGTAATGGGGAGGCAATTTTTGGCACCAGGGTTTTATGTCTGTCCTATCACTCTGTTCTCAGGGGTCTGCCCTCATATTAATACTTGTGCTAACCAGAATGAAGTAGTGATACAGCAAGCAGAATATAATGATTAGAGTTGTTATAAGCACACAACTCAATTTGCAGCGAGTAACATGGGCCAATACTGTTGGAAAAGAAGGATTTTCATGAGCCACTTCTATCTCACATTGATTTGGGGAGATATAATCATTATATATACATTAGAAAAAAAACACATCATTTCTAAAAGGCAGTGATCATATCAGATCATGTAGTTTGATCATTTGGAGAGTTCAGTGATGTGCCTCTTTCTGTAGCAATTTTGCTTCAGTTTTCAGTTTGTGCTTGCTGGCTTGCAGCACAAACTTTATAATGAGGAACTGAAGTGATAAGAACCATACCCTGTAGCATGGGTGATTGATAGTACCTTTCTGTGTGTTATTTTCTTGAGGAAAAGATTTCCTAGACAAGGATTACTGAAAAAATCACCCCGGGACTCTTTTCTTCTTGTGAAACATTTTTTTTTTTTTTTTTTTTTTTTGAGACGGAGTCTCGCTCTGTCACCCAGGCTGGAGTGCAGTGGCCGGATCTTGGCTCACTGCAAGCTCCGCCTCCCAGGTTCACGCCATTCTCCTGCCTCAGCCTCCCGAGTAGCTGGGACTATAGGCGCCCGCCACCTCGCCCGGCTAGTTTTTTGTATTTTTTAGTAGAGACGGGGTTTCACCGTGTTAGCCAGGATGGTCTCGATCTCCTGACCTCGTGATCCACCCGTCTCGGCCTCCCAAAGTGCTGGGATTACAGGCGTGAGCCACTGCGCCCGGCCGTGAAACAGTTTTTTAGTGTGATTTGCCATCACGAAATTTGATGGACAGTAGAATTTGAATTGTTTATTATTTTTGACTGCTCTAACTTCATGTTAGACCATTCTGAGGGTCTTTTGCTGAATTTACTTGGTACTTATTTTTACTTTCGCCTTAGCAAGTTGTTACCGTTTTATTTAAGAAAAAAGTCAAGTTACTGTCTTGAAATTGCCTAGATGTTAGTCTGATTTGGATGTTTTATTCTCTTATGTAAATTAGTACTTTTTAAACTTTCACAGCAAAATAAAGAATTTTGGATGTTCTAATAATTTCTCTTAGAGGATATCATTCTTCCCCTTCCTGAAAATGGGAATAGATGAGTGGGATGACCCATCTTCTGCATAATGTTTGAAAAGCTGCCCTGTGAGCTTATTCACTTGTCCTGTTTGTGTTTTCTTTTAAGGCAGTAGAAAGATGACTCTCTTTTTCCTTAGGAAAACAGGCATTACTTACTTATACAAAAGTACTTTCATTGTTCTCTGTTAATGATTTCATGTGACAATTGATAGAAAGCTATTGGCATTTTCAGGTGAAAAATTTGGGGAGTGGATAATTGGAAGCTTCTACCTGACTCTCAGCCTTTGAAGTGAAACTTGTAATCAGCACAGAATTTTCAGCATCTTTTTATTGCTGGCTTCTGTTGGCATCCAGTCGGGAGAGGTGGCATCATGGTTTAAGTATTAAATGTGGATGTAGTACTATTACCTTTTCAGCATTGTATTTTAAGAAATACTTTTAAAATATGAGCAATGAAAACATATATTGTTGTCTGTAATGTGTTCTCATAAGTTGATTGATTCTAGATGTTTTGGAGCTCATTAAAAAAAAATTCTAGTTTGAAGTAATTGTAGATGCACAGGAAATTGCAATAATAGTATAGAGATGCTCCATGTATGCTTCCCCATTTCCCCCTGTGGTAACATCTTACATAACCATAGTACAGTATCACCGCTAGGAAATTGGCATTGGTACAATTTGCAGACTTCTATTGCAGCTCTTTTTGAATCCTTTTGTAAATCACAGTATATAATATAAAAATTTAATTTGTTGGTTTAAGAAATGTGGATATGTAGCCTGGCTGCTAAGTAATTGGAAGAGATTGGGTGTTTTAACCCTATCCTGTCCAGTTATCATGTTATTGCCCCTTGGCTCCAAATCTGTCCTCTTACCTGATCTGCATTAATGGAGCTTTAAACATTTCTTCTTTGCAGCAAGCACAATATTAAATTATGCCAGTAGAGGGTGTTGCAGGGACACTGCAGGAAGATGGGGTTTCTTTTGTTTCTGATGTGTTACATTTAGTGTTTTCTTGCTCTTGCTACAAGATCCAGGGACATCCAGTGATGCTGTGCTTTTGCTGATGTTTGGTTCAACCTAGCTGTGCAACCAGTGCATGCAGTCCCTCCGTGAGCTCATAGCTTTGGTTCTGTCTCAGTGAGGCCCTTCTACAGCCCTCCTGACACAGACATTGTGTGCCCCAGGCCTCATACCACACTGCCAGTGAGCTGGCTCTGGAAGCCCTGATTTCCTTTGCCCACCTGCCTGCCAGCCTTTGCTGGCTGCAGCCCAGAGGGTTATTTCCTGCTTGCCTGTCGTCCAACTTTGCCTAGGCAGTCCAGCAAACTTCTTTGCTATTCATTGGGCTGTAATCCTACCTTCTCCAGTGAGGTCTGAATACCAGCTTTGGCGAAAGGACCCAACTTCCAAGTTAGTTCTTCCTTATGGTACTCTCCCTTAGCTTTAGGGTTATAATTCTCTTTATAGTTACTCTACTATGACAATTAACAATTCTTTATAGTAATTTCCCCCTGTTTAGATTACTGTGTTTTCTGTCCTAATAGAATCCTGACTTACAGTATCTAATTGAATTAATATCTAATGATATTAAGCCATCCATAAAGTTTCTGATATTTTTCCAGGAAAAACAAAACAAAAAGTGGTTTAGATAATCTTTTTACTGTCACAGTAACGGCAAGGAAAAAACAACTATTTTTTCTACGATATGTTTATTTCCATTCCACGTAGAGCCTTTTTCATACTAAAGCAAGGAACCCTGCAAAGTAGATTATCTTTTATTTACTTTTTTTTTTTTTTTTACAGTGAGTAGGGAGCTAAAGCATATTTTTTTTTTTGCTTTGCTATGAAATCTAGCTTATAATTGGCAACACAAGTATTTGAATCAAGACCATCTTGCTATTCTTCCTAAAGCCTTTTCATTTGACTCTTCTGTATGATTTTTTCTTTCTTTTTGGGGGGCTGGGGGATGTTTACAGGGGTCAGTGTTAAGTTCCTATAAATAGGATATGATTATTTTATTTTATTTCTTTAGTAAATATTGTTTAGTTACTAATATTTTATCCATATTTGTAATAGTAACATAGTTGTTTTATTCCCTTTTAAAGATCTTTGGATCATTTGAAAGGAAGAGGGACTTAAAAATGTTATTTTTTTTTAGTAGGACTTTAGGCAATTAATTAAAAGTTAAATATGTCTTATAGGTGAAATTTTGTGTTTGTACTTTAAATGTTTGATTTTTAAAATCTTCGTATATTTTAATAAATTTACTCATTCTTTTTATTTCCCTGTTATTTTTAAAATTTTTATTTCCTTTTTAAAATTTTATATATTTAGGTGAATTATTTCATTATTCCACTGTACTACAGAAAACTTAATTCTTTTATAATATGAAATGTCTGTGCTTTTAAGGGTAATTTTCTACTTGTATACTATATTTTATTCCATTTTGCCATCTCAAAGACATCGTTTGAGCAGTCTTTCTTCTACCACACTTGCTTGTTAGATTAGCCCATCCAGTCTCATGACTTTAAATATATCTATAAGTGGATGATTCCAAATGTTTATCTCTGACCTGTTGTCTCCAAACTTACATATTCAACAACTTCAGATCTTCATCTGGCATCTCAAAGTTAATATGTTCAAAAATCAAACTAAAAAATCAAGTTTGACACCATCCCAAACTTGTTCTTCCCGTAATTTCTCACAGTCTTATTAATTTTTAACTTGATCTTTCCAATTACTGTGGATGAAAAATTTGGCATTTTCAACTCATTTTTCTCTCACTCTACATCTAATTCTTCATTAAATCATATTAGTTCTACTTCCAACTGTGTGAAGAAAGATAAAACTCTAGAGGAAAGGAATTAAATAAAAAATACAAATAGAATTGGGAAAAAATGTAGACTGTAGATAAAAGAAAAAAATTAGAAGAAAAACAAAAGAAATGACAATCGAGAGAAAAAGAAACAGGAACTCCAAGTCAAATTGCTAGGATTCTTATTTTATCAAAAGTTAATGTAGGTGCTTTTGCTGTAAATTTTCTCATTAAATTGAATTCATCATTTTTTGCCCATGTTTGGTTCAACCCTATCTACATGTGTTTTATGAGTGATAATCAGGAATCAGTAGCCTGTAAAATCAGCCTTTGTGAAGGAGAAAAATGGACTTTCGTTAATTAGCTGTAGCTATACAGGGGAAGATACTCCTTTTCTTTATGCTTTTAGATGTTTTTGAATTGTGTTTACAAGTATATTCAATTGAAAAAATACTTGTAAATTAGCACCCGTTTATTTTGATGCATATATCTAGTATCTGCAAAAGTCCAAATAATGTATCACTATCTGAATGTCCTGCATTAGTCTTACTGAATGGAAAAGCAAAATAATTGATTTTAAATGTTTTAAGCAGGGATTAAACCATGTCAGACTTTGAAATTTACTGGTTTTCTTGTTATAATCATTTTAAATATGTTTTAAAATCTGACTGTAGCTAAGTTCTCATTTTGTGTTTGAAGGGAGTTAGTAAAAGTACTCATATTTGGTGGGAGGATGGCTTGAATCAGGAGGTGGAGGTTGCAGTGAGCTGAGCTTGTGCCACTGCACTCCAGCCTGGGTGACAGAGCCGGAGCCTTTCTTTAAAAAAAAAAATGAAGAAAGAAAACACTCATATTTGAGTTATTCTGCATTTTAAATTTTGACCCTTTATTAATGTGAGAATTAATGGGAACATTATTGCTAAGGAGGGTTTTTTTTGTTTTTGAAATGTATTCAATGAAAAGTTTTAAAAACATTGACCTAAAAGTATTCTTTTTTCTGTATGTTATTTTCTCTGTACTGGTATTTTTTTTTTTTTTTTTGAAATTTATGGGTTGAAAATTTTAAAAAATTGACCTAAAATATTTTTCTTTTATAGCCTGTCTGTATGTTAAATTCTGTATACTGGTAGCAGCTCTATGGCAGTCCTAAGATCTATTTTAGGTTATTTTTTTTTCCTGGTGGTTTTTCCTAGTGTTCTAGGAAATCTAAGATAGTTGGTTAGTTAGATACATAGATACATAGATAGATAAAACTATTTCCTACCTGATGAATGAAAAGAGTAACCAATTTTTAAATCTCTCTTGCTGGTAAGTGTAAATCCTACTGGAGAGACTTCTTCCTATTACTGATATCACTGAAGTTACTAGAGTGAAATTTTTAGGATAAATAGCTATGGAGTACCCTCATCTGGGTTTGAATCTTGGCTTTACAGTGATCTTGGTCAAGTTATTTAACTTCTCTGTGCTTCAGTTTCCAATTTGTAAATTGCGAATAAAACTTACCTCTTAAGATTGTGGGGAGAAGATCAGCTAGTAAGTGTTCAAAATAATGCTTAATAAATGCATGCTATTATTACTATTAGTGGTACTATTACAATAACCACAGTTAAAAATTTAAGACTATTGGTCTTTTGTGAATGATAATCAGGAGTAAGTAACTTGCAAAATCAGAGTAGACTGCCACCGTCAGAAGGCAAAATCTTGGCTAGAGTTCTTTAGAACCTATGTGTATGTACAGGCAGTCCTTGCTTTGTAGTTATGGTATACATTATTTTCTCTTACCGTGGTTCAGTTATAACACTAGTCTCCCAACCACGAGGTTCAAATTTCTGTTACCATAGTATATTAACAGAGTAATTGCATATCAAACTCGGCTATTCAGTCCACAAGTCACGATATACATACATGATTAGTGACCAATCATGTCACTTCTTCCAAAGTCTGTTGGTGATTGGTCACTGTGTATCTGTTATTCACTTTACTTTCAGATAGCAAAGTATGTGGTTGTGTTGCCTCTTTGTCTCTGGTAGTAAATCCATTTGACATTTTACAAAAATAGATAATCCAAAGAGGAAATTGGCCAACAAAGATAACAGTGCTACAAAGAAATGAAAAGTCATAATGCTGAAAGTGAAATTGCATGTAATTTTAGAAGATGCACAGTCTTAGAAGATTTCAAAATGACAACAGCAAAATGAAGACAGGTTGACACCTAGGCCTGTTTAAAGCTGTGATATGAATCATATTGAAAAAGTATGATGAATTTAAAAAAATGATAAAATCACTCCAACATCGTTTAGTTTAAGTTTCACTAGGAACAGAAAGCTGCTTATGGTTTAACTGGAGCATATACTTCTGCTTTGGATTGAAGACTAATACACAAAAATTCCAATCAGTTTTGCTAGCATGTCAGCCAAAATATTGAAGTTAGATGCCACATCAAAAGGAAATAGTAATTATAAAGAGACTGGAAATTATGCAATTTCTTTATCTCAATTTTGGGAGAAATATGACATAAAGCATGCAGTTGAAGGCATCATTTCAGGGAGCAACAATGAATATTATGTCTGTAGTATAGCAAAACTTTTACTTCGCTATAGAAGTACGTTTGCAGGATCTGAATAGGACATGTATGGAGATGTAGGAGAAATAGCTGTCTGCGGGAGTGCTGACACTGTTGCTATTCAGTGGACTCTACATATGCAGCCAGAGGAGCTTTGTGAAGATGAACTTATCAGCGTAAATAAGGAAAGTGGTTGTGATGAAAAGGATGAATGTTCCAGGGGAAATGACTCTGGCGAATTTTTCACATTAAAGGAACTCTCGGAGCTATTTCACAACACTGAATATGCAAAGGATAAAGTTTGGAAGCTAATCCAAACTTAGAAAGGAATATGACAACTTGCCAAGATAGAAAAGATACTTTGTATTGTAAATTGTATGAGAAGGCAGCAAGCACTCTTCAATATATTCTTGATAAGTTTTTTTCAAATAATTAAAATACTTTAATTTTTGTGCTTCAAACAACGAAGTGCTAAATAAATAATAGTTTTACTTTTTAACAATTGTCCTGTACATTTATAACTGAAAATAAGAGAGTTTTTGAAGTTTGGACAAAAATTTTTAAGGGTTACTGAAGAATCATAATTTTTCCCTTTGAAAATATGATCATTTTATATACAGTTTTAGCTTATATGTTTATTTTTATGGTTCTACACCACCGTACATAGTGACAAATGCCTGTGTATCTTTATCTACTTCAGTCTTTTTAGTAAGGGAAATAACAGTCTCATTGACACAATAGAAGATTTGCCCAATTATCTTTCTGCTTTAGCCCCTTTGGGGAGACTGAGATTCCAACTTTTATGAAATTATTTAGTTTTAGTGTTTTGCATAAAGTTTTGAAAAACTATGATTACATTATAGATTTTCTTATTTGCAGTTCTGTTTTCCCCTTAATTTTCTTTTTTTTTTTTTTGACAGTAACTGTTTATTGCTTGCTTACTCTGCAACAATGCTTCCTAGAATAGTGTTTCTCAGTTCTTGTGAGATACAATTTTTGCTCCTTGATTTATACAAGTACATTTATACTAGTTGGGTAATGATCTAAGTTTTAATATTTGTTTTTTAAATTATACTTTAAGTTCTAGGGTACATGTGCACAACATACAGGCACTGTCACTTTTTCATTTTTAATAATAAAAGTACAGCAAGAGACAGTGTTCTTGTCCTCTCTCTCTCTCTCCTTCCCTACCTTCCATTTTTATCTTCATGGAGATATATATAATTCCTAATGATTTGATAAGCTAAAGGTAAAAGTTTTTAAAAAATTAGTTTCATATTGCAGGACATTAATACATCTGTTTTTCTCACTTTTTCCTGCAATTAAGTCTAAAGTGTATTAGTGATATGGAGTTTTTGGTATTTGTTCTGGTGGTTAACTTGGTGTTAAAAGCTGCTTAAAGTTCTGTTTTGAGTAAACACTAAGTACTACTATGAAAGGCAGAGCTTTCTCTTATTAATGATAATGGTAATTATAATAATGACTTCTAATTATCAACCGCTTTATAGCTTACAGTGCACTAAAACCGTGAGTTTTTTCATGTCAAGTTTACATTGACGTAATCAACATGAAAGCAAGTATTTGTACTTCAGAAATGTGGAAAGTGAGACTTTGAGGTTTGTGATTTGCCCAGGGTCACTCAAGGAGTTTACAGTTTTTTACTGATAGCCCTTGGCAGGCTGAAATGTAAAAGACCATATAGTTTTGTAGTGATAGACATGGGCATGAATCACAGTCCTGTAACTTAGTAGCTATGTGGCTTTGGGCAAAACCATTGTTTTTGAAAATCAGTTTTATCATTTGTTATATGAAGGTTGCTTTGAAATTTAAATGCAGCAGTATAGTAGAGCCTGGCTTAAAGTTAAGACATTCAATAAATAATATCCACTACTATGATAATAATTGATATAATAGCATCATCATCAGCTCATTCTCAGGAGGTTGATTTCAGTTTTTGAGTGAAATCAGCTAGCTATTCACTCTATTATAAATTATGTTGGATGTCTCTTCTATACTTTGTTAATATTGTGTACTTACAGGTATTTTAGAACTAACAATATCAGATTCTAATTGCCTATTTACTTACTTTCCCCCCACTATACTGTAAACTCCTTTAGAAAATAGGTGGGATAGCAGTTTGCTTTTTACCTTATGAGTTAATAAGAGACCGTTGAATGCTTTGAACTCCCCAGTGAAACACTTAATACTCCCATTAGGTGTTAGTGTTACTAATAATATCTATCTAATTTCTGACACATTATTCTTAATAGATCTTGCTGGCCTCCATAGGAATCCTGATGTGCTTTAATGAAGTGTAATTTTGAAAATGACTAATACAGCTTGACAGAAAATAATTATGTAATTTAAGTGCTTAAAGTTCATGTATTACACTTTTCCTGTTTGCTAGAAGAGGGAGCTGAGTCCCAGGGGATTAGGTGCTTTCTCTAAGGTCATGCTGGTTGGTGGCAGGCCTTTTTTTTTTTTTTAATACAAGCCAGGAAAAGATTAGTGCATTAAAGATTATCAAAATAAGATGATGAGTATTGCTACTTAAGAAAAATCCAAACCTCTAAGGCTCCTTTTGCAGTACAATGTAATATAGAAATATTATGCTAAGAAAATGTGAGATTTCATCTGTTTTATCATTCACCTGGAAGTGCTTGAGAAAAAAATGGCATTATACTTTAACTTTTATTATAGCCATTAGAGATTACAAAAGGTAGGAGGGTGGGAGAGGGGGGTGAAGGTTAAAAGATTACCTGTTGGTTACAATGTTCAGTCTTTGGGTGATAGGTACTCTAAAAGCCCAGACATACTTTAACACTACATAATGTATACATGTAAGAAATCGACACTTGTAATCTGTATGCCTATAAAAATAAAAATTAAAAAAAATATTTTTCTGCCTTAAAAAACAAAAAATCCTTTAAATTTTAAAAAAGAACAGAAAGAAAGAGAGTATACATTCCAAACTGTTAGCATTGTTTCCTAAGGAGGCTGAGAGAAGGGAGAACTTATTTTTTCTTTACATACTTTGGTAATTTTTAACTTATTATGGTGACTATATAATGGGTTTGTAATTTAAAGCCTATAATATAGAACATTGTTCTTAAAACAAAAAAAATTAGAGATGCAAGCTGAAGCAAAGTATGTAAGGATGTGTGAGATAAATCTGTTCTCACTGACCTGACTTTTTAGAGCGACCAAATTTTATTTCTAAAAAAGAATTAAATTTTTATTCTTCCTTAGCAAGAATTTAGGACAGTAGTATAAGAAATAGTACAGTGAATTGCATGATTAATTATCATTTAATTTGTGTAGACAGTGTTTATTACAAGAATTCATAGGAGAGAGATCATAGCAGTATATAGTTGAAATTATGAATACTAGAGTATAATTATTTCTCTTGTAGATTATATTTTTTGTTCACTGTATTTGAAAAGTTATCTTCAGAGCTTACCAACTTTAGCTTTGCTATGTACCTGATCATTTTTGGGGGCCAGAAGGAAGCCTTGAGCAAGTCATCCTCAAGCACTTATAGGAAGTATATATTTACTCCTTACTAAGCTTACATTTGGACAGGACCAGTGATCTTGCTCATGTAAGCATTAGCCATGATACTAGGAGAGTAAACCTTTAAAAAACAACAAGGATCAGAATCACAGCTGAGTGGTTAGCTGCCACTACTTTGAAATTGAAAAAATCTTATGTTTAATGTAGTTATATTTTTTACCCTTTCTATAAATTATTACACAGCATATCTTAAAATTTTGGGAAGCTACAATAAAAACATTCTTGTGTGTGGGTATGCGTTGTTGGCAGAGGGACCCTGTGGACAGATTACATTGCTTCTCAAGTTATGGGACCTATAATATAGCAATATGAATTTGAGTAAATTGCTTAACTTCTCTGGACTTCACTTTGCTTACATGTAAAGTGGAGTTAATAGTAGCTAACAAACATAAAAATCTTCAATTTAGCTGAATTTTAGAGCTTATGCAAATCCTTTACAAATAAAATGGTAGTGTTGATGGGATTCCTAGAGCTTCTCTGGCATCAAGAAGCACAGAACAATATTAAATAGTTAACAGTGTATTAATAATATGTTGGATATGATATCTTCACTAATAGCACATTTAGTAATAAAATTTGTATAACTTTTTTTTTAAAACAGAGGATATAGTATTAACATGCTACTTAGTGAACATGACTGTGGAGGGCCAGGGTAATAGTTTGCTTTCTTTTAAATCTGGTTGGATGCAAAGAAAGCATAGTGTCATCTTCTTATTTTTAAAAACCTCCTTTTTGGTTTAACTGGGTTAATGGACCTATATGTTTGGAATAAGTCTAAGGCAAATACAATCTCTTATCTTCCTAGAAACTAATTTGTTTCTCTGTACCATATTTTCTTTCAACGAACGATTTATGGCCACTTTTATGGCAGTTTCTTATCATTGGTAATCTTTTATGTGCAAATAAAGATCTGGAAATTTATATGACTTATTTCTGTGTGATTTTATTGTGTATCTTCATAAATACTTATTTCTAGTGTTCTTAGAAAAAAACTAAAGCTTATTATAAATACAGAGCTCAGATTGTATAGTTATTGTAAAAAGGCTTTTTGCTCACTGGGCTTCTATATATTCTTGATACCTTATTTCTCCTTTTTTCCCCCAATATTTTCAGATGTTTTGGAATGTTATTAAGCCCAGGTCGAAACGTGAAGAACAGTGACATGCATTTACTGGATATGGTAATGATAATCTTAAGCACCTTAACCAAGTATAGATGATAGTTATTTTATATTTTACAAGTATTTTCTGTTTACAAATTTTGTCATATTGTCAAAATTATTTCTTGCAGCTGTGTGATAGTAATAATTAAATTTGGAAACACATACTTAAAATTGTGAAAGAGGAATTCAGGACAGTTTCCACCAAAACAGTCATATGCAAGTTGAAAGCAAATAAAAGGATTGTGTTATGACAATGTCCATTTATTTTTTTGGCTTCTTAGAAAGATGTTTTTTCTTTGAACCTGTAGTAACAAGTACATAATTATAACAAGCATCTCCAGAGTGAATATGGTGCCTTTCATTTATTTTAATGCCCTGCTATTAATTTGAGTTCGTGACGGATACTTTTGTTTTCTTTAAAGTGTTTCCCTTTCTAAATTTCTTCTTGATTACCTGTCTTTAGCAAAGTACGTTTATTCTAGGAGTAATATTTATTTAAGGAATGTCCTTAAAGGTTAATATATATTCAACAGTTGATATTTAGTGTAAAAGTAGCAAGCTATTTTAACTTTCAAATAGAAATACCTTCTAATATTGCAATTCGTGAAAACATTTAATTTGTGATTTAGAAATGTTATAGGAAACTAATCATCTTAGAGTAAGTGTAAAGTTTCTTAGTGAACTGAGATTCTCATATTTAGTGATAGTAAGCACTATACGTTTTCATCTTTTCAGCTGTGTTTTGCAAATATCAGTTAAACATTACTAATTAGGTCAACTTTTTTGAGTAATTTCATGGTAATATCAATATTGATTTTATAGCAGTACAGGAATGGTTTATTCAGGCTTTTGGGTACCTGTTTGTCTGCTAAGTGTTGTGTGAAGTGCTGAGGTTATGCATGTGAGTAAAATATAGCTCTTACCATCTGTGGGTTCATGGTCTTGTGGGAAACAAACCTTTTCAGTATCTGGTGGTACAATGAGCTGTAGAAATATAGAGGAAGCACTGCCTGAATAGGTCAGGTAAGGACAACCAGTTAAATTGAGTATGAAAACATAAATTAGATACTGATCTATGTCTCTTACATCTTTTTTTTTTTTAAACCACATATCAGTAATGAAAGTGGTTTTACCTAAGGCAAGTCATTAGCATTTTGGAGCCCTGAAAATTCCACGAGGAAGTAGATTAGGAGGATTGAGGTATTAAAAACTTTTAAGATCCTAGGTCCTAATTAATCATAGTCTTTCAGAGTTTAAAGGACTAAGATGAATTACTGCAGAGATTTGTCCATAAAACCTAAATTCAGATTACAGAATTACAGAACTGGTATAAACTTCTGAGGCCTCTTCACTGTGTCTCTCTAACTTTCAGAACAGTCCTCCCCACCTTCGAGTCCATATCTAAATCAAAAGAGTTGTGAGCATTCATGCTCTCAGACAGAGAAGGGGCTTATTTGCAATAAATAGTTGGGCAAATGAGAGGCTTGTATGTGCAATGATTAGCAGTTGTGATTTGTTATTACCCAGTATTGTTAATCTTCATAGTGGACATTAAACCTCAGCTAGACTACTTCTAATGAAAAGAAACTCATTGCCTTCTGTTAAAGTCTAAGGGACAGTTCTGGTTATTACAAAGTTATTTTTTTATAATCACCTGAAATCATAGTTCTTGTAACTTTGCCTAATTAGTCTTAATTCTGCCCTCTAAAACAAGATATTAATACTTTTACTCCTTCTATGACACTCCCAAATATCATGTGATCCTCATGAAAGGAAAGTCCTACCTATAAATGAAGATATATTTTTCAGTGAAATAGCCAGATTACTTATATATAACAGTCACATGCAGAGTAAGAACATTTCCGTGAATGATGTGCCATACTTTGAAGGTCGTTCTGTAAGATTATAATGTATTTTTACTGTACCTTTTCTGTGTTTAGGTACACAAATAGTATTGTTATAATTGCTGTAGTATTCGGTACAGTAACGTGCTGTACAAGTTTGTAGCCTCGGAGCAACAGGCTAGGTGTGTAGCCCCTATACCATCTAGGTTTTTATAAGTACAGTATATTCTATTTGCACAAAGAAATCACTTAATGACACATACCTCAGAATGTATCCCTATCATTAAGCAACAGATGACTGTGTGTGTGTGTGTGTGTGTGTGTGTGTGTGTGTGTACATACACAGTTTTTTTGGGAGAGTACAAGTAGTAGAGACTCCATTTTCTTCCAATAATGAGAATATTGATACTTGTAGGAATAAGGAAATATTGATACTTGTAGGAATAAGGAAATTAGAATTTTATTTTTTATTTTTTATTTTTTTGAGATAGACTTGCTCTGTCACCCAGGTTGGAGTGCAGTGGCACAATCTCGGCTCACTGCAACCTCTGCCTCCTGGGTTCAAGTGATTCTCCTGCCTGATCTTCCCTAGTAGCTGGGATTACAGGTGTGTGCCACCACATCCAGCTAATTTTTATATTTTTAGTATAGACAGGGTTTCGCCATGTTGGCCAGGCTGATCTCGAACTCCTGACCTCAGGTGATCCGCCTGCCTTGGCCTCCCAAAATGCTGGAATTACATGTGTGAGCCACTGCACCTAGCCAAAAATGAGAATTTTTGATTCACAGTCCTGGATTCCTGGGAAAAGCCTAACAGTAAGGTACCAAGAAAAGCAGAAAACTCAGTAGAACCAGGTTTCTTGGAACTGGAGCATAATTTAAAATTTTAGATTAAAGTCCTAGAGATTCCTCAGAAAGTTTGTGGATCTTTACAATTAACCATATATTAACACTAGACCAGTAGCTATACCCACAGTTACAAATACATTTTATGTTGTAATCTAGCATACTCATAATGTGTATGGTGTATGTGCAAAAAAGCAAAAGTAAAAGTTTCATGAAACAGTTTTACATGTACGATGATTTCTGCTATTTTCTCTTCCACTTGCTCCCTCCCCCACTTACTGCCTCCCAGTATCTGCTTTTGTTTTTTTGTCTGTATAATTTATAATTTTTAAGGGTTTTTTTTTTAATGTTTGTTTTCTCCATTTCTCTTACCACTTAACAGTTTTCTAATACGTTGTACTTTATATATTTTTTCCCTACTTCATAATTGTTATAACTTTGTCTTATATGTGGCCTATCATAGCCTGACTCCTAATGAAAACCTTTTAGCTTCCACTGGTGACTTCCCACTTTCTTTGGTTTTTGTTGATTGAAAGAGATTTTGAGCACTGAAGCACAGCACAAGTTCTGATCTTGAAATGGATTGAATTCTTTTTGGGTCAGAAACCCGTTCCTGTACCAAACGGAGCCTTAATTAGGGAGTAGAGATGGAGGATGGGGGCCTGTGTACATGCCTGTGTGTATGTGTGTGTGTGTGTGTGTGTGTGTCCTGTTCCAAACGGAGCCTTAGTTAGGGAGTAGAGATGGAGGATAGGGGCCTGTGTACATGCCTCTGTGTGTGTGTGTGTGTGTGTGTGTGTGTGTGTCCTGTTCCAAATGGAGCCTTAATTAGGGAGTAAAGATGGAGGATAGGGGCCTGTGTACATGCCTGTGTGTGTGTGTGTGTGTGTGTGTGTGTCTGTAGAGGTGGTGGAGAAAGAGACTGTAAACATATGAGTGTGTTGGTGAGTGGGTTTCGTTTACAAAGGACCTTGAGTGTATTTCATCTCTGGAATGCATAGTCCCTGCACTCAAGCTACACAATCTGATTAGTGAAGTATTACTAATAAACTAGAAAAATATACATAGTAATTACCACATGACTGACACAATTTTATAGGGGGTTCAGAGAAACATCTGTGAATGGGTAATAATGAAAAAAGGAAAGTTTTTCTCTTTGTTTTAGTCTTACCCTTTTAACAGTCTCTATTCATAATGTGAGGAAATTGCTACAAAAATTGAAGTATTGCAGATACCGTTCATTTGCATGTGGAAATACTTGTATGCTGTATGTTGTTCTTTCATGGAACAACATCTACCCCTCTCTCCACATACATATCCACAAGCTATAAGTAGCCTTGCTTATAGGAGTTGCTGGCTTTTTTAGTGAGAGTCAAGAGCTGGCTTAGTAAAGTCTTAAAGAATGCAGGAGAAGAGGAAGGAGAGAAGGGAAGAAAGAGGGAGTAAGTGTAACAGTAGAGGGAGAGAGTTAATACACTTGGATGTTGCTTGCAAACCAAAATTAGTCTCCTAATACTAATTTATGATTGTAAGAAAGTATACAAATACCTGACATACAGAAAATAGAAAAGTGTTAATTTTAAAGGTATTAATGGCCATAAACAAAATTAATATTTTAAGAATTCATTAAAAATTAGAATATTAGAAGAAAAATAACTTTCCCTACTGATTAGCTACTAGTTCAGTTTAACTGTCTTCAGCTAATTCTATATTATTGTTTTAATAGAAACCATATACATCCTATGTGTATATGAGATTTGGACAGTTGGCATCAAGATCAAGTTAAATATAACTTTGTAACAATATTATGTTTTTGTGATTCAGCATGTAAGTGTATGCCTCCTTTTACCCAAGGGTACATGTCTTTAAGTAGAAACCATGCTTGAAGAAAGCTGTAGAAGAATTTAATATTTAAATAAATGCCTTTGTAGGATGAAAAGAATTTACAGTGGATATAAAGCTCCTGCTTGACTGTAAATCCAAATGTTAATACATTGTATTGCTTAAAGTAAGATATACTTTAAAGTAGTGATTTTTTTGATATCTTTTATCAGTAATTACTGTTTGAATTTTTATAGGAATCCATGGGAAAGAGCTATGATGGGAGAGCTTATGTCATCACTGGCATGTGGAACCCCAATGCACCAATATTTCTGGCACTTAATGAGGAAACACCAAAAGGTGACTTTTCTTAAAATATCCCTTTTGTTTGCTTTACATTTTATATTATGATCAATGTTGTTTTGTCATGTTTTTTTAAAAATGTGGAACTCACTTAAAGTGAACATATTCTTTCTATTGAGAATTTGAGGTTCATTTTTGTTCTTTATGCTTCTATGGGGGAAATCTCCACTATTTAAAAAAATCCTCCCCAAAAGATATGTGAATGATTATTATTGTTATTATTTTAAGAGACAAGATCTCACTCTGTTGCCCAGGGTAGAGTATAGGGGCATTATAGCTCACTGTAACCTCAAACTCTCATGCTCAAGCAATCCTCCCACCTCAGCCTCCTTAGTAGCTATTAAATAGAACTACAGATGTGTGCTGCCATGCATGGCTAATTTTAAAATTTTATTTTTGTCATGCTTTCTTGCCCAGGCTTGTCTTGAACCTTTGGCCTCAACTGATCTTCTTGCCTCCCAAAGCACTGGGATTATAGATGTGAGCCACTGCACCTGGCCTAAATTAATTTTATTAGATTATAGAGAAAGCATTTGGGCTTTGGTTTTCATATACCACTATAGAGTTGTTTCATTTGTGGAGACTAGTGATAGAGAAATATTAAAGAAAATGATGAAAAGGAAATATTTTGGAATTTTGAATATTTAAAAATTATTATTTTAACTATTTTTGCATTATAGTTTACTTATAGTTTTCCATTTATTAATTATTGGCTCCAGTCTTTTGGCCTTTGGGATGCTAGAATATATATGAAATATTTCAGTTGTAGCAAATAGTTTCTTCTTTGTTTTTTACATTTTCATATTATTTATCATGTCTAGTATTGAACAGAATGTATAAATGTTAGTCACATTTTTCATTTTTCCATTGTGTTTTTTCGTTCCTACTTCATCCAGATAGCTGTTAATTTCCTATGTTTTTTGCCCCTTCAACATCTACTTTTAAACTAAATTTAAAGTTTTACCTGGTAAGTTACATTCCTACCCTGCTTTACTGTCGTTAAACCATTAATTCATATTTGCAATATAATGGATCAGTTTGTTTTATCATTAATTTTGTATTATTTAGTTTATACCCACAGTAGACTTTTGCTTAATGACAGGAAGCATTTGTGAATACTGATACGAAAATATAATATGTTTATGAAGGGCATTAAAATGATAATTATTCTTTCATTTCCTTAAAGAGAGTATTCACCATTTATATAAATCACATGCATTTAATCATATATTAAGCTGTCTAAAAATGAGGGCTAAAAAGAAAAAAAAGATTATTTAAAATTTAACTTTTCATTTATTAGCAGTAAATAATTTTTAGATCCACAATTTGTTATTTCTGGAGATAGGCTTGCAAATACCTGTAACCTTCTTTCTTATACCTGTTCAGAAGGAAGCCACGAAAATGATAAAAATAAGCCAGTTGACAGTTTTGAAGAACAAAATAGAAGAATTTTGTATATCAAGTTATAAAAATAGTTTTTGTGTTTTTAATGTAACACCTAGTTTAGTTTCATTTTGCAATAAAATATATATTTGGTCCACAAATAAAAGAAAATTTATTTATAATTTATTAAAATAAACTATATGATAGTATATTATAATAATATTCTGGTCCAAAGTATACGTTTTAAATTTAAAATTATCTCATATGCCACACAAAAATGTTGCCCTGATTTTTAAAATTTCTAAATGATGTCCTTGAAATTACACATTACTCAGAAAATTTGTGATCAAATAAAGTTTGATATTTATGGAAGACGTTTAGGCCCTGAGAGATGAAAAGTCTTGGATCTTTCCACTGCACTAAGATTCAGTTGAGTGTTATATTCTGTCTTGTGTTATTCTTACTCTTTTCCCTAAGTTCCTTCAGGTCAAGTACAATGTCTAACAAATTTTAGTTTCTCTTGAATTGGCAGGTGTATTTAGTAAGACTGTAATTAGTAAGAATGTAATAAAATTGTTATTGAATTTAATATAAATAGAGAAGTAGCTGATGAATCTGAATGTTATATAATATTTAAAAACACTATTGAGGGTTTCCTCTAATGGTGGCCTTGGTTATTTGGACTTTCCTTTAACAGAGAACTAAAAATTGTAGCGAAAATAAATTTTAAAAAATATTTAAAAAGGAATGAGGAAATTACAAAATAGTATGGAATGACCAGGCCATAGATTCAAAAACCTCAGTGAGGCCAGGCGTGGCGGCTCATGCTTGTAATCTCAGCACTTTGGGAGGCTGAAGGGGGTGGATCATCTGAGGTCAGGAGTTTGAGACCAGCCTGGCCAACATGGTGAAACCCTGTCTGTACCAAAAATATTTTGAAAATTAGCTGGGCCTTGTGGCAGGCGCCTGTAATCCCAGCTACTTGAGAGGCTGAGGCAGGAGAATTGCGTGAGTCCTGGAGGCAGAGGTTGCAGTGAGCCAAGATCGCTCCATTGTACTCCAGCCTGGGTGACAGAGTGAGACTCCTCTCAAAACAAACAACAAAAACCTCAATGAATATCAAGCAGAGTAAATAAAATAAAATAAAATGAAATTCATGTTTCAACTCCTCATAGTGAAACTGAAGAAAACCTACAGACACTGGCCTAGATGATTCTAGATTCAAATTAAAGGAAGACTGTGGCCTAGTAAACATTTCAAATCATAACTAGAATTTTGGCTGATAACACATATCGTCGTTGTCTAAAAGCACTTGTCAGGACTCTGATATATGTGTATATATATTTATACACACACACATATATATTCGTGTGTGTGTGTGTGTGTGTGTATATATGAAAACTACACAGGACTATTTCTTTGGAACTTTGATTAATGATTTTCCTGAGGGTTAATATGTATTACAACAATGAGGGTACTGAAAAATCTCTGGAGACTTTTCTTGAAGCATACAGCATGCAAGTATTTATATCAGTGACGTGCTTTTTGAGACAGAGTCTCACTCTGGTTGTCCAGACTGGAGTGCAGTGCTGCAATCACGGCTCACTACAGCCTCAACCTCCTGAGCTTAGGTGATTCTCCCACGTCAGCTTCCTGAGTAGCTGGGACTACAGGCGCGCACAAACATGCCCAGCTAATTTTTTGTATTTTTAGTAGAGATGGGGTTTCGCCATGTTGCCCAGGCTGGTCTCAAACTCCTGGACTCAAGTAATCTGCCTGCTTTGGCTTCCCAAAGTTTTTTACAGTTGTAAACCATTGCGCCCAGCTTTCAATCACATTTTATGTATACAAGTTTAACATAGAGAAGGCTGAGTGTCTCTCTTGATTTGACAGTCCTTCCAGTGCAACTCATTAAACAAACCTAGTAATTTCTATTATCTTTTTTTATAAGATGAAGGGATAAATCTCTGATTTTCTAGAGGTTCTCTGGGAAATCAGATAGTTTTAGAGTAAAAGATATGCTTTATTATTGTATTCTATTTATTTTTATATTAAAGACCTAATTTGGGGAATGAAAAAAGAAAAAGTGTCAGGTAATTTATTAATAGACACTTAGGATTATTAGTTCCTAAGAAACATGCTTGGAATACTTGCATACTTATTTAATCAAAATGTTAATAGAACATTTAAAAATAAACATAGAAGGTATTACAATTGTAAAGAACATTAATTCTTTCATAAGTGAGGAAACTTTATTTAAAATAGTCAAGGAATACTAGAGCTAGCATAAAACCCAGAAACTTTCTACTACAGATAAGCGAGTATACATGACTGTGGCAGTGGATATGGTAGTCACAGAGGTGGTGGAGCCTGTTCGCTTTCTCCTGGAGACAGTAGTCCGTGTGTACCCTGCAAATGAGCGATTTTGGTATTTCAGCAGAAAGACTTTCACAGAGACTTTCTTCATGAGATTGAAACAGGTAGGACCTTTTTTTTCTCTTCATATAGTAACATACGTTTTTCTTTCCACACTTTTTTAATGCCAAGATAATTCCTGAAGTTGCAAAACAATACAATTCCTCAAATAAATCAAATGATATTTGAAGTCAACCAACAGAGTGTTTGAAAAATTCACATCTAGGTAATACTAGCTAAAAAACCCCAGCTAGTTTAATAATTATATACTTTCCCCTAGAAACCTGTAATGTATGAACCTTCTTAACAGAAATATTGACTCTGTATATAAAACAACTTATCTACCCTTTATAAACAATTACTTAATGCCAAAAAGGCAGTGCACAGAAATATCATATGCTTATAAAATTTTAATGAAAATGTTTCCAAGAAATACCTAATTTCTATAGTTATTTCTACCTGTAATATTAGATAGACAATATTATCTGAACATCTTGTTTGACTCAGTAGTGAGGTTATAAAATTATTTTAATATTAAATGAACAAAATTATGGTTTCTATGATCTCAAATTAGGCAGTTAGTAGATAAAATATGTAATTTTTGTATTATAGCGAAGGAAGCAGATAATAATGAAAACTAGCTTGAATGCTAATTGTGAGTTTTTAAAAAATCAGGATAAAAATGCTCTGTTACAATAATGAACATCTTTTATATGCTGTTTTTGTGAGTAACTTCCGTTCTCCCAAGTTTTAAAATGCTTGCTGCTTCATATACTATAATATGTGAACTGCTGTGTGATAAAAGCAGGCACCAGCACAGGGAACAAATATAGAAGCCTCTTACCCATTTTCATATTTTAAAAACTTGCCATGGATCATTTTGGCTTCGTATACTATGTACTTGGAAATTCTTGTGGTTTTAAAAAAATCTTTCATAAAATTATTATGGCTGTTATTTGACTCAGTTTTTATTACTGTGTGAACTGCTTTTATAGCATATTGTAATGAAGGTTATATGAGCAATATTCAAACTTCAGTCTCCTAAGCATCTCTTAATATTTTATTATGAGATTTTTTTTCTCTGTCTTCCTTCCTCCCCATCCTTCTGTCCTTCCTTTTGCAAAAAAATAGCTTAGTTGTTATGACTATCCAATAATTCTTCATTTTGAGCCAAAGAATTATTCATAGTTGCATAATCGTGAATAAAGGAGCTGGAACTGTATAGAAAGTTGTCATTCTTCTAATGATGATAAATTATACATTATAATGTAAATTACACTTCCTAGAGATCTGAGAAAAAGTTAGGTTTTTCCCAGTTCTAGTACTTTTGACTGTCTGTCTGTCTCCAGAGAGAGAGAGAGAGAAGTTAAAGTAATTGTTAAAATTCATGTAATTATTGCAAGACCTGAGACTACAACTCCTTACCTTAAACCAGAGTATGCTGCTGTAAGGCCATACTAGCATCTTTCTACAACTCCAAAGAGTGGGTTGGTTTGGGGTGGTTGATGGTAATCTGGAGATGTTGGTCTACACTATACAACATTAGTAGAAAGAATGAATTAGGTGATTACCTAATGCAATTCAAAGTAACCTTTGAAAATCTGGGTCTAGGCCATTACTACTTTAAAGAAATAGAATGCATTGATTTCAGTTCTAAGTGATTTAGACACCTAGAACTTTTTCTTTCATTCTGAGAGTGTTGGACTTACTGAATGAAACCAGAACTTGTCCTGTACCCAGACAGGATTAGACCAGACTCCTCGGGGCAACACCAAAGTAGATGAGATGCCCTGTTCCCAAACTGTTTTTTCTTGGCAGCTTTCTTCTCTTAAATATAGCAGGACTTTATGTGTGGGCAGTGGGGATGTATGAAAGTCTGCTTTGTTCCTGTTTAGTGTCCTCTCAGGGCCAAATGGCATTTCATTTCATTCATTGTCCATTTACTGGGAGCAAGGAGAGCACTTAACAAGAGGACAGAAACTAGAAGCTGGGAAAGTAAACTAGAGAAAATCCTTTTGTGCCCGGAATTTGTTCCTTCTGGTGAGTTCTTGGTCTCGCTGACTTCAAGAATGAAGCTGCGGACCCTTGCGGTGAGTGTTACAGTTCTTAAAGATGGTGTGTCCGGAGTTTGTTCCTTCAGATATTCAGATGTGTCTGGAGTTTGTTCCTTCCAGTGGGTTCGTGGTATTGCTTACTTCAGGAGTGAAGCCGCAGAGCTCTGCAGTGAGTGTTACAGCTCTTAAAGGTGGCGCATCTGGAGTTGTTTGTACCGCCTTGTGGGTTTGTGGTCTGGCTGGCTTCAGGAGTGAAGCTGCAGACCTTCACAGTGAATGTTACAGCTCATAAAGGTAGTGTGAACCCAAAGAGTGAGCAGCAGCAAGACTTATTGCAAAGAGCAAAAGAACAAAGCTCCTACTCTGTGGAAGGGTACGTGAGCGAGTTGCCGCTGCTGGCTGGAGTGGCCATCTTTTATTTTCTTATTTGTCCCCGCCCACATCCTGCTGATTGGTCCATTTTACGGAGTGCTGATTGGTCCGTTTTTACAGAGTGCTGATTGGTGCATTTACAAGCCTTTAGCTAGACACAGAGCACTGATTGGTATGTTTTTACAGAGTGCTGATTGGTGTGTTTACAAACCTTTAGCTAGACAGAGCGCTGATTGATGCGTTTTTACAGAGTGCTGATTGGTGCGTTCACAAACCTTCAGCCAGACACAGATTGCTGATTGGTGCATTTACACTCCTTTAGCTAGACAGAAAAGTTCTCCAACTTCCCACTGGACCCAGAAGCCCAGCCGGCCTCACCTCTCACCTTGACCCGAGGTCTAAGGGGAGTAGACATTAATTAGGTGTAAGTGGGAAACACCAAGCATAAATGCCCAGACAACCGGAAAGACTGGGAAGCACAATAGTTGATGATGAAAGGCAAGTAGGTCCCCGAGCATGTGAAACTTTGGAGTCTACGTTCAGAGTTCTTTTCGAAATCAACTTTATTGAGGTAGTTAGCATACAGTAAAATGCACCCATTTTAATAGTACATTTTGATGAGCTTTGACAAATTTATACACATGAATAACCACCACCAAAATTAAGATCCCTCACTCTTAAAAGTTCCATCGTGTCCTTGGAGCTAATCTTTCCCACCCTCAGCCTCAGGCAACCACTGATGTGCTTTCTGTCATTGTAGATTAGATATACAGTAACTGGAATCATACGCTTCTTTTATGTAAAAGCTTTCTTCGTGTAACAATGCTTTTGAGATCCATCCATGTTGTATGTCATTTGTTAATCTTTTTATTGCTGAATGTTATTCCTTTGTATGGATGTACGATAATTTATTAGATCTGTTGGAAATTTGAGTTGTTTCTGTTTTTGGTTAGTGTGGTTAAAGCTCCTATGTCTTTCTGTGTACATAGATTTTCATTTCTTTTGGGCTGATAACAGGAAATGGAATTGCTGTGTGGTATGGTAAGTAGAAACTGCCAAACTGTTTTCCACAGTGCTTGACCACTTTATTTTCCCTCCAGCAGTATATGTGTGTCCCAATTTCTCCTCATCTTTGCCAGCCTTTTAAATTGTATTTAGTATTGTCAGTCTTTTAAATTGTAGCTATTCTTAGGGGTGTGTAGATGTATCTCATTGCAATGTCAATTTGTATTTCACATTGAGTAATGATTTTGAGCATTTTTTTCTTGTGCTTATTAATCATTCATGTATCTTCTTTATAAAATGTCTATCTAAAATTTTTGTCCGCTTTTTGTTTGTCTTACTGAGTTGCAGGAGTTCTTTATGTTTTCTGAATATATTTTCTTTTGTCAGATACACATATTTCAAATAGTTTCTTCCTGACAGTGGCTTGCCTTTTTATTTTAAACTGAATGTCTTTTGAAGAACTGAAATTTTACATTTTGATGAAGTCATATTAATATTTTATTATTTTTGCTTTTTTTGTGTCCTATGTAAGGAACTTTTACCTACCCCAAGGTTGTGAAGATGTTCTTTATGTTTTCCTGTAGAGACTTTATAGTTTCAGGCCTTTTATCCATTTTCTGTTAATTTTTATGTATGGCATGAAGGCTTGAGGTCATCCACATTGCTCTCATATGGGTATACAGTTGTTCCAGCATCATTTGTTGGAAAGACTCTTTTATTTGTAGAATTAGTTTGTCTAAAATTAGTTGACTGTAGATGTATAAGTCTGTTTCTGGGACATTATTTCTCTTCCATTGATTTCTATGTGAGTACCACACAGTCTTGATCATTACAACTTTATATTATGTAATAAAGTCTGTGTTGTAAGCTTCCCAACCTTTCTCATTCTTAAAGTTGTTTTATTTGTTGCAGGTTCTTTGCATTTCCATCTGAATTTTAGGATGAGTTTGTCAGTTTGTAGAAAAATGCATGCCCAGGCTGGATGCAGTGGCTCACACTGGTAACCCTAGCACTTTGGGAAGTTGAGGCAGGAGGATCACTTGAGGCCAGGAGTTTGAGACCAGCGTCGGCAACATAGCAAGACTCACTTTGTAAAAAAAAGTAAAATAAAATTATCCAAGTGTGGTGGTGCACACCTGTATCCCAGCTACTCAGGAGGCTGAGGTGGGAGGATTGCTTGAGCCCAGGAGTCTGAGGCTTCAGTCAGCCGTGATCATGCTGCTTGCACTCCAGCCTGGGCCACAGAGTGACACCCCATCTCTAAAAAATAATAATAAAAAAAAGAAAAATGCATTCCCAGATTTTGACTGAGAATGCTTGGAATATGTATATGATTTTGGGAAGAGTTGCTTTTTTTTTTTGACATGAAGTCTCAACCTGTCGCCCAGGCTGGAGTGCAGGGCACCATCCCAGCTAACTGCAACCTCTGCCTCCCAGGTTCCAGTGATTCTTCTGCCTCAGCCTCCCAAGTAGCTGGGCTTACAGATACTCACCACCATGCCTGGCTAATTCTTGTGTTTCTAGTAGAGACGGGGTTTTGCCATGTTGGCCAAGCTGGTCTCGAATTTCTGACTTCAAGTGTTCCTCTCTCCTCGGTCTCCCAAAGTGTTGGGATTACAGGAGTGAGCAACTGCACCTGTCCTCTAAGAGTTGCTGTCTTAAAAAGAGTGAGTCTTCAATAAACATGGCCTATCTCATGGAATATCACTTCTTTTATTTAGCTCTTCTTTATCTCAGCAGTTATGTCACTTTTAGTATAAAGGTTTTACACATACTTTAATTTATCTCTACCTAGTTCATGAATTTTTCATCTCAGGGTATAATTGACAAAATGAAATAGACTTAAGGTGTACAATGCAATGATTTGATACATATATATAGTGAAATGATTACCAAAATCAAGTTAGTTAACACATCTGTCACCTCACGTAAGTTACCTTTTTGTGTGTGTGTGGAGAACACTTAAGATCTACTACTGTTAGCAGATTTCAAGTACACAAAACAATATTGTTCACTATAGTCACTATGGACTGTATTCATCTTATAACTGAAAGTTTTTACCCTTTGATCAGCATCTCACTTTTTCCCCCAAACCCCGTCTCCTGGCAACCAACATTCTACTCTCTTTCTATGAGTTTAACTTTTTTAGACAGTTAAAAATGAGATCATACAGTATTTGTCTTCCTAGTCTAGCTTTTTTTTTACTTAGCATAATGCTTTCCACCTTTACGCATGTTACTGCAAATGATAGAATTTTCTTCTTCTTTATGGCTGAGTCATATTCCATTATGTTCATGTATGTGTATATATATTCATTCATTCATTGACAGACACATTTCCATGTCTAGTGAATAATGTTGCAATGAACATGGACTGCAGATATCTCAAGATACTGACTTTGTTTCTTTCAGATATATACCCAGCAGTGTGATAGCTACATTATGTGATAGCTCTATTTTATATTTTTTGAGGAATCTTTGTACTGTTTTTCATACTGGCTGTACCAGTTTACATTCCTACCATCAGTGTGCAAGGGTTCTGTTCTCACCAACATTTGTTATTTCTTGTCTTTTTTTTTTTTTTTTTTTCTGTGATAGGGTCTCATTATGTTGCCCAGGCTGGTTTCAAACTTCTGGGCTCAGCTGATCCTCCTACCTTGGCCTCCCAAAGTGTTGAGATTATAGGCATGAGCCACTGTGCCTGGCCATATTTCTTGTCTTTTTAATAATAACCATTCTAATGGGTGTGAGGTAATATCTCATTGTGGTTTTGACTTGCATTTATTTCTTTGAAGATTAGTGATATTGAGCACCATATCATGTATCTGTTGGCCATTTGTATGTCTTCCTTGGAAAACTCTCTATTCCAGTTTTTTGTCCATTTTCTAATTAGAGTATTTGGTTTGTTTCTTTTTTTTTGCCATTGAACTGTATGATACACACACAGACACACACACACACACACACACACACGCCCCTCATCAGATATATGTTTGCACATATTTTCCCCCTTCCATAGGTTGCCTTTTCATCTTGTTGAATATTTCCTTTGCTATGCAGAAGCCTTTTAGTTTCCTGTAGTTGTGCTTGTTTATGCTTTTTTTGGCCTATGCTTTTGGGGTCATATTCAAAAAATAATTACCAAGACCAGTGTAAAGGAATTTTTCCCCTGTATTTTCTCCTAGGAGTTTTAATGGTATCAGGTCTTAAATTTAAGTCTTTTTGTCTATTTTGAGTTAATATTTGTGAAAGATAAAAGATTGGAGTCCAATTTTAATTCCTTTGCAGATGAATATCTAGTTTTCCCAGAATCATTTGTTACAGAACTACGTATGTGTGGGCTTACTTCTGGGCTCTCAGTTTTGTCTCATTGGTCTGTGTGTTTTTATGCCAATACACTATTGTTTTGATTATTATAGCTTTGTAATATATAGAAATAAGGAAGTGTGATGCCTCCAGCTGTGTTTTGTTTTATTTTCCAAGATTGCTATGGATATTTGGGTTCTATATGAATTTTAGGATTGTGAAAAATGCCATTGGGATTTTGATAGGGATCACATTGAATCTATAGATTTCTTTGGATAGGATGGACATTTCAACAATATTTTTTCAATCCATGAACATGAGATATCTTTCCATCAATTTGTGTCATTTTCAGTTTCTTTCATCAGTGTCTTACAGTTTTGTTTTTTGTTGTTTTGTTTTGTTTTGTGACGGAGTCTTGCTCTTTTCGCCCAGGCTGGAGTAGAGTGCTGTGATCTCGGCTCACTGCAACCTTCACCTCCCAGGTTCAAGCTGTTCTCCTGCTTTAGCCTCCTGAGTAGCTGGGATTACAGGTGCCTGCCACCACGCCTGGCTAATTTTGTACTTTCAGTAGAGACAGGTTTTTTATGTTGGCCAGACTTCTCTTGAACTCCTGACCTCAGGTGATCTGCCTGCCTTGGCCTTCCAAAGTGCTAGGATTATAGGCATGAGATACCATGCCCGGCCGACGTCTTATAGTTTTCAGTGTATGGATCTTTCACTGCCTTGGTTAAATTTATGTCTAAGGGATTTTTTGTTGGTATGCCACTGTAAATGGGATTTTTTTTACATTTATTTTTCAGATAATTTGTTGATTTCATATAGAAATACAAGCAAATTTTGAATGTTTAGTTTGTACCCTGTAACTTTACTAAATTTGTTTGTTCTAACAGTTTTTTTTTGGTGGAGTCATCAGAATTTTCTATGTAATAGGATCATGTCATCAACAAACAATTTAACTTTTTCATTTCCAATTTGGATGCCTTATCTTTCCCAGTTGCTCCGCTAGGACTTTCAGTACTATGTTGAATAGAAGTGGTGAGAGTGGGCACTCTGTGGGTTTGTCATATATGGCCTTCCTTATTTTTGGGGGTACATTCCTTCTATACCCAATTTATTGGGCATTTTTATCATGAAAGGATGTTGAATTTTGTCTTTTTTCGGAATCTATTGAGAAGGTCATATGATTTTTATGGTTTATTAATGTGGCTTATCACATTTATTGATTTGTGTATGCTGTCATCTTGCATCCCAGGGATGAATACCATTTGATCATGTTGTATGATCTTTTTACTGTGCTGTTGATTTCAGCTTGCTGGTGTTTTGCTGAGAACTTTTGCACCTGTGTTCATTTGGATTATTGGCTTGTAGTTTTCTTGTGATGTCTTTGTCTGGCTTTGGTATCAGGGTAATGCTGGCCCCATGAAATGAGTTTGCAAGTATTTCCTCCTCCTCAGTTTTTTTTGAAGGAGTTTGTGAAGGATTAGCATTAAATGTTTGGTGAAATTCAGTAGTAAAACCATCAGGTCCTGGACTTTGCTTTGCTGGGAGACTTTTTATTGCTGATTCAGTCTTCTTATTCTTTATTGGTCTGTTCAGATTTTCTGTTTCTTCATTATTTCATCTTGGTAGGTCGTATGTTTCCAGGAATTTATTTATTATTCTAGGTTATCCATTTTGTTGGCATATGGTTGTTCATAATAGTCTCTTATGATCTGTTGTATTTCTGTGGTATCAGTTATAATGCTTCTTTCGTTTGTAATTTTATTTATTTGAGTCCTCTCTCTTTTTTTCTGGGTTGTTCTAGCTAAAGTTTTGTCAAGTTTTGTTTATCTTTCCAAAAAACCAGCTTTTAGTTTTGTCCATTTTTCTGTTGTTTTACTATTCTCTATTTCATTTATTTCTACTCTAGTCTTTACTATTTTTTCCGTATGCTAATTTGGGTCCAGTTTTTTTCCCTAGTTTGCTGAGATGTAAAGTTAAGTTGTTTGAGGTCTTTTTTTTTTTTTTTCCCTGTAATGTAGACATTTATCAATATAAACTTTCCCACTTAGAACTTCTTTTGCTTTATCCCATAAGTTTTGATATGTTGAATTTCCATTTTGTTTTTTCTTAGATATATTTTAAATTTTCTTTTGACCCATTGATTGCTTAGGAGTGTGTTCTTTAGTTTCTGTATATCTGAATTTTCCATTTTTCCCTCTGTTTTCATTTCTAGTTTTATACGTTTGTGATCAGAAAAGATACATGATATGATTTTAATTTTCTTGAATTTAAGACTTTTTTTGTGTGTCTTGACATATTTATTCTAAATACGTGTGTGTGTGACAAGAATGTGTATTTTGCTGCTGTTGGATAGGATGTTCTTTATATGTCTGTTAGGTCCGCCTTTTCTATAGTGTTGTTCAAATCTGTTGATTCCTTATGATTTTCTGCCTGCATGATCTATCTATTGTCAAGAGTGGCATAATAAAGTCCCCTCTATTATTATATTGTCATTTATTTCTCTTTACAGTTCTCTTAATACTTGCTTTATAATGAGGTGCCTTGATGTTAGATGTATTACAGTTTACAATAGTTAAATCTTCTTGATGAATTGACCCCTCTTTCATTATATAATGATCTTCTTTGTCTTTTCTGACAATTTTTGACTTAAAGTCTAGTTTGTCTGATATAAATACAGCCACCCTGTTCTCTACTGGTTACCATTTGCATGGAATATGTTTTTCCATCTCTTCATTTTCAGCCTGTGTGTTCTCAAAGCTAAAGTGAGTCTCTTGTGGGTAGCATATTCGTGGATCTTAATTTTGTATCCATTCAGTCACTCTATATCTTTCTGTTTTTGTTTTGAGAAGGAGTCTTACTCTGTTGCCCAGGTTGGAGTGCATTGGTGACGTGACCTTGGCTCATTGCAGTCTCCATCTCCTTGGTTCAAGTGATTCTCCTACCTTAGCCCCATGAGTAGCTGGGATTACAGGTGCACACCACCACACCTAGCTAATTTTTGCATTTTCATTATAGACAGGGTTTCACTGTATTGGCCAGACTGGTCTTGAACTCCTGACCTCAAGTAATCTGCCTGCCTCAGCCTCTCAAAGTGCTGGGATTACGGGTGTGAGCCATAGCACCCAGCCTACTCTATATCTTTTGATCAAATAATCCTTTTACCTTTAATTATTGGTAGGTAAGGACTTATTGTCATTTTGTTGATTTTTTAAATGGTTTGTATTTCCTTTGTTCCTTTCTTTCTCTTTTGCTGTCTTTCTTTATAATTTGGTGACTTTTTGTGATGGTAGGCTTTTATTTCTTTCTATTAATCTTTTGTGTATCTACTACAGGATTTTGCTTTATAATTACCATGAGGCTTACATAAAATATAATTATTACATCCTATTTTAAGCCAGTAACAACTCAACTGTGGTTGCATACAAAAATTCTACACTTTTGTTCCCCCATCTCTCATGTTTTAGGTCATTGATGTTACAGCTTTTGATATTGTGTGCCCATTAAAATTATTTTAGCTATAATCATTTTTAATATGTTTGTTTTTAACTTTTATACTAAAGTTGATAGTGATATACATACCACCACAAGAATATTAGAGAATTCTGATTTTGACTATCTATTTGTTTTTACCAGTGAGTTTTATACATTCATATGTTTTTACATTGTTAATTAGTATCCTTTCATTTCAGCTTGAAGATCTTTAGCATTTCTTATAAGGCAGATCTTAGTGATGATGAACTCCTTTAGTTTTTGTTTGTTGGGGAAAGTCTCTCTCTTTCATTTCTGCTGTACAGCTTTGCCAGGTGTAGTATTCTTGGTTGAGGGTTTTTTTTTTTTTTTTCTCCAATATATTGACTGTATTATTCCAGTCTTTCCTGCCCTGCAAGGTATCTGCTGAGGAATCCACTTATAGTCTTACAAGGGCTCTTTTGTATGTGACAAGGTGCTTTTCTCCTGCCATTTTCATAATTCTCTGTCTTTGACTTTTGACAATTTAATTATACTATGTCCTGGTGTAGACTTTTCAACCTGTTTGGAAATCTTTGGGTCTCATAAATTTGGCTGTCCTCTTCTATTCCTAAATTTGGGATCTTGTCAGCCATTATTTCTTTATATAGATTTTTCAGTCTCTTTATCTGTCTCTTTTCCTTTGGATATTTCTGGAATGCTTATGTTGTTTTGCTTGATGGTGTTCCAGATATCCTGTAGACTTCCTTCACTCTTTTTTTGTTTGTTTGTTTTTGCTTCTTTAACTGGCTACTTTTAAATGACTCATCTTTGAGTTCACTGATTTTTTTATTCTTCTGCTTGGCCAAGTCTGCTGTTGAAGCATGCTGTTAAAAATTTTTTTAATTCAGTGATTGTGTTCTTCAGCTTTATGATTTTTTTTAAGAGGGTGCAGGGTCTCACTCTGTCACCCAGCCTGGAATGCAGTGGCACAATACTAATTCTCTGTAACTTCAAACTCCAGGGCCCAAGTGATGATCCCACCTTAGCCTCCCAAATAGCTAGGACAACAGGCATGAGCTACCACAGCCACCTACTTTTTTAAAAATTATTTTTGTAGGGACATGGTCTTGGTATTTTGCTTAGGCTTGTCTTGAATTCCTAGTCTCAAGAGATCTTCTCACCTTGGCCTCCCAAAGTGGTAGGATTATAGGCATAAGCCACTGTGCCTAGCTGGATTTTAAAAATGGTTTTTATTACTTTGTTGAACTAGAATATTGATCCAGACTTTTTTTTTTTGAGACAGAGTCTGGCTCTGTGGCCCAGGCTGGAGTGCAGTGGCGCAATCTTGGCTCACTGCAAGCTCTGCCTCCTGGGTTCCTGCCCTCAGCCTCCTGAGTAGCTGGGACTACAGGCGCCCGCCACCACGCCTGGCTAATTTTTTGTATTTTTAGTAGAGACGCGGTTTCACCGTGTTAGCCAGGGTGGTCTTGATTTCCTGACCTCGTGATCCTCCCGCCTCAGCCTCCCAAAGTGCTGGGATTACAGGCGGGAGCCACCGCGCCCGACCTGATCCAGGCTTTTACATTACCCATACCTTTTGTTGTTTCTGAGCTGCAGCCGGAAACTGCTGGTTGGTTCATGGGAACAAGCAGGGTTAGTCTAAAATGTAGGCAAAAACTTAAAAACAACTAGTGAGTTTAGAATTTAATGGCAAATAAGTTTTGAAACATGATTTCTCTCTGTCTAGTCCTCATGTTGTTAAAAAACCAATCATCATAGGACTGAGTGGTTTGCAAAATAGACATTACTTTTATACTTGGCCTGATTATTTGCATAAAGTACATCAAGAATAATTATTTCTATATAGGCCTTTTGGATTGACTTTGATGGAAGTTTGTTCCATAAGGAATTTCAGATAAGACCTTTTAAAGCTGAGCCCAATCATGGATTTGTATCCTCAAACACCTGTGAGTTGGGTGATTCTCTCCTCTTAGGGTCCCAAGATAAACTTGGAGCTTCTGGACCTATTAGAAAATGACATTCTTTACTGACCACAGGTCATGAACTCTGTACAGGGACTGTGTAGACAAGGGTAGGAGGCCAGTTTCCCACTGGGCTTTTATGGGCTCTGCAAGTTGAGATTGACTCAGCCTCAGTAAAGTAACCACTTTGTCCAATTGTGTTCTGTTGCAAAAGAAAAATGAATTCTTACCGCACTGATGGAAACAACTACATTGCCATTAGAAGACTCACAGATGGTTTCCAAATTCTGGCGGAACCAGGCAGAGAGAAACAAACATGCTCCAAATCTTGATCATAGGAATATACCTCACTCAGTTACTGAAGGCCATAAATAGTTCAAAATAAGTTTCCTTGACTCTGAAAAACAAAGCATGGATCAGCAGTATTCCAAGCAAAAGTCAAAAAGGTTTCTTCAGCTTTATGAGTTCAGTGCATTTAGTTAACTCTTGTTTTGCTTGATATTCATGAATATTTCAGCTCTTCGTGAGTCCTGTGCATTTTCCTTTATTAAAATGTTACAGTCTCCAAAGTTATCAGAAGTCTGTGTTTGAGAGCAACTGTTAAAGTTCTATGGCTTATTATAAACCATCTTTTGAAAAGGATTAAAATAAGACAACAATTGTCTGTGAATAGCAAAATATCAAGGGTAGTTACAGTTACAAACACAATTAACAAAGAAGTGTGGTTATTTCTGTGGTTTATGATAACTTAACATTAATTATGGTTGACAGCATATACTTAGACATTAGAATTTTAGAAATCCCATGTGATTTTTGGACTTATATTAGCATTATTCACAAAAATATAACCGAAAGAAGATTGAACATCATTTTGGCAATCTCATGTACCTAAACATGTCAAATAATCCTGTTTACCTCTCGTTTGCTGGACACTTCAGGGCCCCCTGAAGTATTTGAAAAGCCAAGTGGTGGCTGGGAATAGTGGCTCATGCCTGTAATCCCAGCACTTTGGGAGGCCAAGGCCAGTGGATTGCCTGAGGTCAGGAGTTCGAGACCAGCCTGGCCAACCTGGAGAAACCCCATCTCTACTAAAAATACAAAATTAGCAGGTTGTGGTGGCGCATGCCTGTAATCCCAGCTACTTGGGAGGCTGAGGCAGGAGAATCCCTTGAACTTGGTGGGCAGAGGTTGTGGTGAGCCGAGATTACACCATTGCACTCCAGCCTGGGCAACAAGAGCGAAACTCTGCCTCAAAAAAAAAAAAAAAAAAAAAAAAGCAAAGTGCCAAGGAACACGGTTTTGCAACTGAAGTTTGATTTTGGGAAGGCTGTGAAATGTTCAAGCTTTAAAACACTTCAAGCCAGGCCTGGTGGCTTATGCCTGTATTCCTAGCACTTTGGGAGGCCAAGGTGGGTGAAACCCTATCTCTACTAAAAATACAAAAATTAGCTGGGCATGGTGCTGGGCGCCTGTAATCCCAGCTACTCGGGAGGTTGAGGCAGAGAATTGCTTGAACCTGGGAGGAAGAGGTTGCAGTGAGCCAAGATGGCACCACTGCACTCCAGCCTGGGCGATAGAGCGAGACTCCATCTCCAATGAATGAATGAATGAATGAATGAATGAATGAATGAATGTCTGAGAACTGAATGACAAGAAGGAACTCACCATAGTGATGCAGGATTTTTCTTGGTCACTTTGCCAGTCGGAGACCTCTGGCTGATAACGCCCCTGTCTGGACCTTGCTGGGCCTGGTTTCACCACAGGAGATGCCCCATCCACTTGGCCTGCCAGTTCATGCCTGGCCTGCAGTTTGTCACGGATCCCGTGGCCATTGCGACTGTGTGTTCAGCCCCTGGTTGGAGGTGGGGTGTGAGCGAGCAAGTATGTGGTCTGACCAGTTGTTCCAAGTGCCGGCACAGAAGCAGGCTTTGTGCGGTGCTTGTTGCTGGACTAGGCGTGTCTCAAACCCCTCCTGTGATGGTCTCTGATGTCCAGATGGGGGAATGTGGTGGCACCCAGGCAGGGGTGCCATGACTCCGAAGCCCCTGAGGGGGTGTTACAGCATGTTAATTAGCTCAAGGGGCTGAAAGAGCTGTTAACATGCCATCATCTGGAACGGATGGTGATGTGTTAACAGCTCTTTCAGACCCTTGCCCCACTTTGGCCTGTGGCTGCAGGCCTGGCTCAGCCCCACTGCTGCTTTCCGTTGTGTGGGGCAGCTGCCCTCTGCCAGCAGAGGGCAGAGGGCCACAATGTTACAGCCTTCTGTGTACCCGCTTTCATTGGGTCCTGAGTTCTTGTCCCACGTCCAAGAAGAATAGGATCACGCTGAGAATAGAAGAGTGAGGAAGGTGGAGAATTTAATTGAGCAACGAAACAGATCTCAGCAGAGAGGGGACGCAAGGGTGGTCCCCTACCCAAAGTCATGTGGTTTCTGTCCCACTGTGGCTGGGTCTGGGGCTTTTATGGGCTCAGATTGGGGCGTGTATGCTGATTGATTTGTGAGTATGCAAAAAGATTAAAACAAAAGCACTACTCAAAGTTGGGCACAACAGTGTAAAAAGTCAATTAGGGAAGGATAGGTATATATAAAATAGGTGAAGGCTGAGGATCAATCAGAGGAAAGTGTGCCAAATGGGAAGCCATTCTCAGTCCGGTTTGCGGATTTGACTTGTAGCTTGGCTTTCAGGCTTTAAACTGTCTTTTGGCTTGAAGGTGGGGTTTCACTGGGGACCTGCCCCTCTCTGCTTAGGATTTGTCTGCCTTCTGCCACTGTCAATATAAAGATCCAGGGAAAGACCTTTCAAAGGAACAACTAATGAAAAAGTTCTAAGATATGGACAAGCTGGGATTGTTGTTAGGATTGAATTCTTGCTATCCTTATTGTTATTACCACAGTAATTATTTTTGCAGGATTTCCAGAGTAGTGCTAGACTAGGACACGAAGCCACTTTTGCTGGTTCATTATTCCTGAATATTACTTGTGTATTGTACTATAGGTTAGACTCTCTCATGCCTCATAGTGTTACGTCAACAGCACAAAACGATAACAAGAAATAACACTTGTGTAGCAGTTTCTGTGTGCTGAGCATTTTTCTAAATACTTTACTTGCTTTTTGTGTCTGGTTTGGGACACAATTTGGATTCAGAAAAGAGAGAGGTCTCAAGAAATGAGAGGAAGGAAAGTTAGAATGAATTGAGAGGAGCTATAATGGTAAAAAGACATGAAATGGTACTTCAGGTGAAGAGTTAAGGGGGAACAGAAACTTTTCTCTTGACAAATCTGTTTTCCACATGCCAACTTACTGTTTCTTGTTTTCAGACAAGAGATAGTTTGGAGGGAAGAGGCTTGCCTATAAGAAAAGGATAGGCTCCAGGTCAGGACAGGAGTTTAGCTGTTCTCAGAAGTTTCTATGACTTGACTTTCAATAAAGGAAGTAAGCTACTTTTTTGATCTGTGCTAGGTGTGGGTTTGATATTAAAATATCAAATGTTTTCTTGCCCTCTCCTCCAAATCTCTTCTTTACTTTTGAGTGCCTTGACATTCCTTTTAGTTGGAGACAAAACTTTTAATCAACTATTAGAGTTAAAAAGCATAAAAGGAAAATTCCCATTTGAAGATGCATGTTGGTTTCAACTTATTTAAATCAAAGTATGATCAGTCAGTAAATAACCAAAAGTAACTGATTAATAACTATTCTAATTGCAGAAAGGTGAAAATTAACAAGGTTGTGGAGTACTTCTAAAGTTGTTTTTTTTTTTTTTTTTTTTAACTTAGTGCTTCTGATTACCTTTGGCGTCTTTACTGTCACCTCAGCAGAGGTAAACAGAAGCTGCTTGGAAATGTATTTTTTTCATGTGATTTTATGTATCTGTAGCTTACTGAGAATATTTGATTCTGTTATGTGTTTTATATAGACATTCTTTCTGAAAATAACAGGTCTTGTAGGCAATAGTTCTCAATTCAGCTTTGCATCAGAATAACTTGTGACCCTTAAAAAAAAAATCCAGATTCCTAAATCCTGCCCTAAGGATTAAGCATTAGTGTTTGAAATATAAAAAGCCTCAGATTTGGTTTCCTCATTTATAGCCACTGTTGAGACTTGTAACTTTAGAGAATTTTTAGAGATATCAGCATATTGTACTTTGTATTTAATAGTTGATGATGGCATGCCATATTGAAAAAGGTTTTAGAGTTTATTTGCATAAATGTGATGAATCTTTGTAATGTAACTTAGCCAACCCACATTTATTGAGCTCCTGTTTACATGTTGCTAAGCTGTAATGAATGCTAATATGAATCAGACAATTTTCTTTACAAATACAGATTGATTTTTTAGTTATCTAAAATATGTGAATATTGGGAACAAATAGTGTTTTTAAATAAAAATATACTTTATTTGAAACTCAGTTTTTAGGTGCAATATTTAGATTCTATATGAGATCAAAGTAGTTCAGATTCTGCTTGTATAGGAAACTTAAGTGCAGATGAAATATTTTACCACTATTGTAGAATTTTGTACTACAACAGCAGAGTTGAATTGTTTATACAAAACGTTTGTCAACTTCTGAGAAAGATAGTTACATTGTTTGTAAATAAGAACAGTTTTATTTCCAATCTGTATACTTTTTCTTGCTGTAATGCACTGGACAGGACTTCCATGGGCTGTTGAATGAGAGTGGTGACAGTGGACATTCTTCCTTTTTCCTCCATCTCAGGGGGAAATTATTCAGCCTTTCACCTTTAAACGTAGTGTTACTTGTAGATTTTTCTTAGATACTCTTTATCAGGTTGAGGAAGCATCCTTGTATTACTTGTTTACTGAACAGTTTTGACATGAATGAATGCTGAATTTTCTCAAATGCCCTTTATTTTGATATGACATTAATTGATATGAACATACGGTCTTTCTTCTTTAGTCTATTAATATAGTAGATTATGCTGATTGATTTTTCCAGTGTTGAACCAGCTTGGCATTCCCCAACTAAATCCTATTGATTGTGATGTATTTTGTATGTATGTATGTATGTATAAAATTTGTAATTTGGTTTGTATGTATTTGATTTGAAATATATTTGAATAAATATTTATTTGAAATTGTTTTATGTATATGTATAAAACTGGATTTGATTTGCTAATATATATAATTTATAATTTGATTAGCAAATTAAATCCATACTTTTATATGTAACCCACATATATATTTTTATACATATAACAAATATATCTTTAGCAAAAAATATAACAACTATATCTGTGGCTACCTATCAGGGATGGGTATAATACAGGAAGGCATATTGGTATGGGTGTGGTTGCCCAACTGTATACAGTTGTAAAAATTCTTTGAACTATATACTTTAGTTTTGTGTAACGTACCCAGTTAAGAGTCTAGCATCACTTGCTTATCTGTCTGTCCTAGAACCTGTGGTGTCTCAGGTTTTTCTGATGAAAAGAAATTGAGCTCTCCAAAAATAATGAGTAGGTTTCATTGTATTAGTTAAAAATAATACTAGAGGAACATAAATTTAGAATATCCTGTGAAGGACAATGCACCTTAAAAGTTTTCAGAATCTCAGACATGCTGGAGATCAAACACAACATGCCATTCTTCATTGCAGCTCTTTTGAATGAACTATTTAAAATAATATCTTTCAATACTATCTGCCAATGTTTCCTTCAAATTTCTAATACTTACTGTTATATTTTTCTCAGTCTGAGGGAAAAGGCCATACCAATGCTGGAGATGCAATATATGAGGTGGTGAGTCTACAGCGAGAGTCTGACAAGGAGGAACCAGTCACTCCTACTAGTGGAGGGGGTCCAATGTCACCCCAGGATGATGAAGCAGAAGAGGGTAAGAAGTTGGACTTACTCAGTTTCTTCTGTCTGTATAGCTGCTTTACTTACAATCTTCAAAGGAGGTGTGTGTGTTGCGGGGAGAAGTGGAGGTTATTCCTAACCTCTGTTACTCTTAGGCTAGATTCTACAAGATGCAGAAAAGAATTTGGTTCATTTGGTTCCTAAGTTGCATAGTCCCCAGTGCCACTTATGCAACTATTTAAATTTGACAGCATCACTTGGCTGTTGTTGTTTTCTATTTTATTTCAATTATTTTTATTTTGTATTTTTTTGAGATGAAGTCTCCCCTGTCACCCAGGTTGGAGTGCAGTGGAAAACCTTGGCTCACTGCAACCTCTGCCTCCCGGGTTCAAACAATTCCCCTGCCTCAGCCTCCTGAGTAACTGGATACAGGTGTGCGCCACCACGCTTGGCTAATTTTTTTGTATTTTTAGTAGAGACAGGGTTTCGCCGTGTTGGCCAGGCTTGTCCTGAACTCCTGACCTCAAGTAATCTGCCCACCTCAGCCTCCCAAAGTTCTGGAATTACAGGCATGAGCCACTGCACCTGGTCTCAATTATTTTTGAAGTGTCTAATGAGAAGTTTCAAATGATCTCATGTGATTTTAGAATTTTTATGTTTGTTACGTCATGTCCTATTTCTCATTTGACATTATTCAGTTCTTGTTTTTTGTTGTTGCTGCACCCCTTACCACTACTTTTTTTGGAAATAGTGGGGTATCTGCTCTATTTGCTACTTGGTTGCTGCTGAGAGATAACTGACCTCACAAAAGGCACACATCATTTGGCTCTGTGCTCAATACTCTTTTTAAAGAAACTAGAACTAAATGACAGATGTTTACTTTAAGACCTTGTATCATGTGCTTCTAGGGTATGGTTTATTAATAGTAAATTTCTTGATTTTTATTACCGTTGAAAAAAGCATCTTAGAATTCTCAGTCTTTCTTCTGTATGAAACTATTTTTTTCTTTGATTGCCATAAACATAATTATTTTTAGCTATTATTTATTTAGTGCTTACTATATTCTAAGAACATTCCAGGTATTACAAATATGTTACCTTATTTGAGTCTTACAGTCCTGTGAATACTCTTATTAACTTGGTTTTAAAGATGAGACACTGAGACAGAGAGAGCATAATCACTTGCTAAGCTCACTCAGTTCAAAGTGGCAAAGCTGAGATCTCAGTCCAGGCTATCTGACTTTAAGATTTGTACTTGTAACTATGGCATTATTCTGTCAAGTTAGCCAGTTGATTAAAACATAAAAACAATTCACTTTTAAAACTAAGGTAAAATTCACATAACATGAAATTAACTATTTAAACATGGACAATTCAGTGGCATTTTAGTACATTCACAATTTTGGGCAATCATCACCTCTATCTAGTTCTTAAACATTTTCGTCATCCAAGAGGAAATATTATACCCATTAAGCAGTCACTCCCTGTTCTCCCCTTTCCCTTCCCCCGGCAGCCACTAATCTGCTTTCTATCTCTGTGGCTTTACCTATTTTGCATAATTCATATAAATGGAATCATACAAAATGTGACTTTTTGTGTCTGGCTTCTTTCACTTAGCATAATGTTTTTTGAGCATTTTGTTTCATCTACATTGATACGTGATGTAGCAGGTGCCAGTATTTCATTCCTTTTTATGACTGAATAATAATTATTTAGATAAAGCACATTTTGTTTATCCATTTATCTTTCAATGGACACTGGTTGATTCCATATTTGGGCTATTGTGAATAATGCTGCAGTGCACATGGGAGTGCATCTGTCTCTTTGACATACTGGTTTCATTTCCTTTGGATATATATGCAGTAGTAGGATTGCTAGATTATATGGTAGTTCTATTTTTAATTTTTTGAGGAACCACCATACTGTTTTTCATAATGGCTGTACCAATTTGTATTTCTACCAATAGTGTTCAAGGGTTCCCTTTTCTCCACATCCTTGGGAACACTTATTTTTGCTTTTTGATAATAGCCATTTTAACAGGTGTGAGATGATATCTCATTGTGGTTGTGATTTCCATTTCCCTTATGATTAGTGATGTTGAGTACCTTTACATACACCTGTTAGTCATTTGCATGTCTTCCTTTGAGAAATGTCTTTTAGGTCCCCTGTCCCTTTAGAGAAATTTTTTTTTTTTTTGCTATTGAGTTGTGTGAATTTCACATATATATGTGTATATATGTATGTATGTATGTATATATGTATACAGACAATATACATATCTATACATATATACACATATACATATATTGCATATCTGTTATAAGATATGTGATTTGTAAATATTTTCTCCCATTCTGTAGGTTGCCCTTTCATACTGTTGATTGTTTCTTTTGTTTTGCACATGTTTTTTAGTTTGATGTAATCCCATTTATCTATTTTTGCTTTTGTTGCTTATGCTTTTGGGGTTGTATCCAAAAAACCATTGCCCAAACCAGTGTCATGGAGCTGGTCCCCTTTGTTTTTTTCTAGTAGTTTAAGTCTTTAATCCATTTTTAGTTTATTTTTATGTATGGTGGTGTGAGATAAAAGTCTAATCTCTAATTTCATTCTTCTGCATGTTGTGGATATCCAGTTTTTCCAAAACCATTAATTTGAAGAGACTGTTCTTTCCCCATTGTATGGTCTTGGCACCTTTGTTGAATGTCAGTTGGCTCTAAACACATGGAATTATTTCTGTTCTCTTTATCCCATTGGTCTATATGCCTATTTTTCATGCTGATCTCATGTTGTTTTGGTTACTTTAGCATTGCAGTAGATTTTGAAGTCAGATAGTGTAATGCTTCCAGCTTTGTTCTTTTTGCTCAAGATTGCTTCACCTATTTGGGATCCTTTTGGCTCTGTATGAAAATTTAGGATTTTTTTTTTTTCTATTACTATGAAGAATGTCTTTGGAATTTTGTTAGGGATTGCGTTGTGATCTGTAGATTGCTTTGAGTAGTATAGACATTTTAAACATATTAATTCTTCCAATTCATGTACACAGTATATCACTCCATTTACTTGTATCTTAAATTTCTGTCATCGATGTTTTATAGTTTTCAGTGGAGAGATCTTTCACCTCATGAGTTAAATTTATTTCTAAGTATTTATCTTTTGTAGCTATTGTAAATGGGATTTAAAAAATTAGTTTTCAGATAGTTTGCTGTTACTCTGTAGGAATGCTACTGATTTTTGTATCCTGCAACTTTACTGAATTTATGTATTAATGCTAACAGTTTTTTTATGGAGTCTTTAGGGTTTGCTATAAATAAGATCATGTCATCTGCAAACCAGGACAATTTGATTTCTTCTCCAGTTTGTATGCCTTTTATTTCTTTCTCTTCCTAATTGCTTTGGTCAGGGCTCAGTACTATTTTGAATAGTAGCGGCAAGAGTAGGCATCCTTGTCTTGTTCTGAATCTTAGAGGAAAAGTTTTAACCTTTCCCCATTGAGTATAATGTTAACTGTGGGTTTGTCATATATGGCCTTATTTTATTGAGGTATATCCCTTCTATACTTAATGTGTTGAGAGTTTTTCCCGTGAAAGGATGTTGAATAATGTCAAACGTTTCTTCCGTATCAGTTGAAATTATCATGTGATTTTTGTCCTTCATACTGTTCATGTGATGCATTACATTTACACATTTGCATATGTTAACTCATACTTGCATCTCCTGGATGAATCCCACTTGATCACGATGAATAATCTTTTTAATGTGCTGTTGAGTTTGGTTTTCTAGTGTTCTGCTGAGGGTTTTTGCATCTGTGTTCTTCAGAAATATTGGCCTGTAGTTTTCCGTTTTTGTAGTGTCCTTGTCTGTGTCTGGCTTTGGTATTAGTGTAATGCTGGCCTCACAAAATGAGATTGGAATTACTCTGTTCTCTTGAATTTTTTGGAAAAGTTTGAGAACAGTTGGTATTAATTCATCTTTCAGTCTTTGGTAGAATTCAGCAATGGAGCCATCAGGTCCTGGGCTTTCTTTTTTTGATGGGAGACTGTTTATTATTGATTCAGTGTTATTACTCATTATTGGTTGGGTCAGATTTTCTATTTCTTGATAATTTAATCTTGGTATGTTGTATGTGTCAAGGAATTATTCATGTCTTTTAGGTTGTTTAACTGAATATAATTAACTATAACAGTATTTTATGATTCTTTGTATTTCTGTTGTATCAGTTGAAATGTCTCCTTGGTGTTCAGGAGCATGTTGTTTAATTTCCATTATTTGTGAATTTTCCAAAGTTTTTTCTGTTATTAATTTATAGTTTTATACTATTGTGGTTGAAAAAGATACTTGATTCTATTTCAGTCTTCTTAAATTTGTTAAGACTTGTTTTGTGGCCTAACATATGATCTGTTCTAGAGAATGTTTCATATACAGTTGAGGAGAATGTATATTGTGCAGTTGTTAGATGGAATGTCTCATATATTATTTAGCCTAGAGTATACTTTAAGTCTGATGTTCCTTTATTGATAATTCTGTCTGGATGATCTGTCCACTGCTGAAAGTGGGTTGTTGAAATCTCTTACTATTTTTGTATTGCAGAATGTGTCTCTTCAGATCTATTAATATCTGCTTTATATATAGGTACTTTGATGTTGAGTGCATATATTTACAATTATCATAGTTTCTTGCTGAATTGACCTTTTATTATATAATCACCTTCTTTGTTTCTTTAAATTTTTTTTAATTTTAATTTTTGTGGACACATAGTAGGTATATATATTTGTGGGGTACATGAGGTGTTTTGGTAAAGGCATGCAGTGTGAAATAAGCACATCATGGAGAATGGAGTATTTATTCTCTCAAGCATTTATCCTTTGAGTTATAAACAATCCAGTTATACTTTTTAAGTTATTTTGAATTGTACAATTAAGTTATTATTGACTCTAATCATCCTGTTGTGCTGTCAAATACTAGATCTTACTCATTCTTTCAATTTTTTTTGTACCTATTAACCATCCCCACCTTCCCCTCCCAATCCATCGCTACTATTCCTAGCCTCTGGTAGCCATCTGTATTAGTCTGTTCTCACACTGCTGTAAGGGTACTACCCAAAATTGGGTAATTTATAAACAAAGGAAGTTTAATTGATTCACAGTTTTGCATGGCTGGGGAGGCCTCAGGAAATTTACAATCATGGCAGAAGGGGAAGCAGGTACTTTCTTCACAAGGTGGCGAGAGAGAGAGAGAGAGAAAAGGGAAGAGCCCTCTTATAAAACCATCAGATCTCATGAGAATTTACTCACTATCATGAGAATAGTATGGGGGAAACTGATTCAGTTTCCCATGATTCAGTCACCTCCCACCAGGTCTATCCCTCAACAACTGGGGATTACAATTCAAGATGAGATTTGGGTGGGGGATGCAGAGCCTAACCGTATCATCATCCGTCTACTCTCTGTGTCCATGACTTCAATTGTTTTGATTTTTAGATCTAACCAATAAGTGATAGCATACAATGTTTGTCTTTCTGTGCCTGGCTTATTTCACTTAACATAATGATCTCCAGTCCAATCCATGTTGTTGCAAATAACTTGATCTTTTTTTTATTTTTATGTTTTTGAGATGGAGTTTTACTCTTGTTGCCCAGGCTGGAGTGCAGTGGTGCAATCTCAGTTCACTACAACCTCCACCTCCCGGATCTAGTGATTCTCCTGCCTCAGCCTTCTGAGTAGCTGGGATTACACGTGCCCACCACCATGCCTGGCTAATTTTTTGTATTTTAGTAGAGACAGGGTTTCGCCGTGTTGGCCAGGCTTGTCTTGAGCTCCTGACATCAGGTGATCCACCCACCTCGGCCTCCCAAAGTGCTGGGATTACAGGCATGAGCCACCGTGCCCCGCTGACAGATGACTGGATCTTATTCTTTTTTATGGTTGAATAGTCCTTTGTTGCATATAAGTACCACATTTTCTTTATGCATTCATCTGTTGATGGACACTTAGGTTGCTTCCAAATCTTAGCTGTTGTAAACAGTGTTGCAACAAACACAGGAGTACACATATCCCTTTGCTACACTGATTTCCTTTCTTGTTGGTATATACCCAGCAGTGGGATTGCTGGATCATATGGTAGCTTAATTTTTAGTTTTTTTTGAGGAACCTCCAAACTGTTTTCCTTAGTGGTTGTACTAATTTACATTTCCACCAGCAGTGTACAAGGGCTATTTTTTCTCTACATCACTAGCATTTGCGATTGCCTGCCTTTTGGATGTAAGCTATTTTAACTGGGGTGAGATGATATCTCATTACAGTTTTGATTTGCATTTCCCTGGTGATCAAAGATGTTAAGCATCTTTTTCATATGCCTGTTTGCCCTTTCTGTGTGTTGTTTTCTTGAGAAATGTCTATTCAGATCTTTTGCCCATGTTTTAATCAGATTATTTGATTTTTTTCCTATAGAGTTGTTTGAGATGTTCCTTTTATATTCTGGTTATTAATCTCTTGTCAGATAGGCAGTTTACAAATATTTTCTCCCATTCTGTGAGTTATCTCTTCACTTTGTTAATTGTATCCTTTGCTGTGCAGAAGTTTTCTAACTTGATATGATCTCATTTGTTCATGTTTGCTTTGTGTGCCTATGTTTGTGGGGTATTACTCATGAAATTTTTGCCTAGACCAATGTCCTGGAGATTTTCCCTGGTGTTTTTTTGTAGTAGTTTCATAGTTTGAAGTCTTATACTTGAGTCTTTAATCCATTTTGTTTTGATTTTTGTATATGGTAAGAGGGGACTAGTTTCATCCCTCTGCATATAGATATTCAGTTTTCCCAGCACCATTTATTGAAAAGACTGTTCTTTCTCCAGTGTATGTTTTTGGCACCTTTGTCAAAAATGAGTTCACTGTAGATGTATGGATTTATTTCTGGGTTCTCTCTTCAGTTCCATTGGTCTATGTGTCTGTTTTTATGCCCGTTCCATGCTGTTTTGGTTACTATAGCTCTGTCATATAATTTGAAGTCAGTTGTGATTCTTCAATTTTTTTTTCTCTTTGCTTAAGATAGCTTTGGTTATTCTAGGCCTTTTGTGGTTCCATATAAATTTTAGGATTGTTTTTTCTGTTTCTGCAAAGCACGCCATTGGTTTTTTGATAGGGATTGCATTGGATGTGTAGATTGCTTTGGGTAATATGGAGATTTCAGCAATATTGATTCTTCCAATCCATGGGATATTTTTCCATATTTTTGGTGTCCACTTCAATATCTTTCATCAGTGTTTTATAGGTTTCATTATAGAGATCTTTTACTTCTTCGGGTAAGCTCATTCCTAGGTATTTAGTTTCATTTATGGCCATTATAAATGGGATTATTATTATTATTTTTTGAGATGGAGTCTCACACTGTCACCCAGGCTGGAGTGCAGTGGTGTGATCTCGGCTCACTGCAAGCTCCGTCTCCCGGGTTCACGCCATTTTCCTGCTTCAGCCTCCAGAGTAGCTGGGACTACAAGGCGCCTGCCATCATGTCTGGCTAATTTTTTGTATTTTTAGGAGAGACCGGGTTTCACTGTGTTAGCCAGGATGGTCTTGATCTCCCGACCTCATGATCTGCCCACCTCGGCCTCCCAAAGTGCTGGGATTACAGGCGTGAGCCACCGCGCCTGGCCATAAATGGGATTATTTTTAAAAATTCTTTTCCACATTGTTGACAATTGGCATATGTAAATACTACCAATTTTTGTATTGTAATTTGGTATCCTGCAACTTTACTGAATTTGTTCATGAGTTTTAATAGTTTTGTGGTGGAGCCTTTAGGTTTTTCCAAATACAAGATTATATCATCTGCAAACAAGGATAATTTGACTTCTTTCTTTCCAATTTGGATACCCTTTATATCTTTGTCTTGTCTGATTGCTCTAGCTAGGACTTCCAGTACTGTGTTGATTAACAGTGGTAACAGTGCTGATGGCTCTAGCTAGGACTTGCAGTACTGTGTTGATTAACAGTGGTGACAGTGCTGATTGCTCTACCTAGGACTTCTGGTACTATGTTGAATAACAGCGGTGATAGTGGGCATCCTGGTTGTGTTCCAGATCTTAGGGGAAAGGCTTTCAGTTTTTCTCCATTCAGTATGGTACTAGCTGTTGGTCTGTCATATATGGCTTTTATTATGTTGAGGTATGTTCCTTCTATCTCAAGCTTTTTTTGAGGGTTTTTATCATGAAAGGATGTTGAATTTTATCAAATGCTTTTTCAGTATCAATTCAAATGACCATAGTTTTTTTCCTTTATTCTGTTGATAAGATGTATCACATTGATTGACTTGCATCGCAGGGATAAATCTCAATTGGTCATGATGAATGATCTTTCTAATGTATTGTTGAATTCGGTTTGCTGATGATTTTTGCATGAGTATTTATCAGAGATATTGGCCTATAGTTTTCTTCTTCTTTGTTTTTTTTTTTTTTTTTTTTTTTTTTGATGTGTGTTTGTCTGGTTTTGGTATCAAGGTAATACTGGCCTTGTAGAACGAGTCTGGACATTTGGAAGAGTTCCCTCTGCCTCTGTTTTGCAGTAGTTCGATTTGGATTGGTATTAGTTCTTTAAATGTTTGATAGAATTCAACAGTGAAGTCATCGGTTCCTGGGCTTTTCTTTAGTGGGAGACTTCTTATTATTGCTTCAATCTCAGTACTTGTTATTAGTCTATTCAGGTCTTGGATTTCTTCCTGGTTCAATCTTGGTAGGTTTTATGTGTCTAGGAATTTGTTATATTCTTCTAGATTTTCCAATTCATTGGCATATAGTTGCTCATAGTAATTATTAATGACCCTTTGAATTTCTGCCATCTCAGTGATAATGTCTCTGTTTTCATTTCTGATCTTATTTATCTGTATCTTTTTGATTTTTTTTCTTAGTCTGGCTAAAGTTTTGTCAATTTTGCTGAAATTTTCAAGAAACCAGTGGTTTGTTTCATTGATTGTTCATTTTTTTAAGTTTCAATTTATTTCTTCTCTGATCTTTATTAGCTCTTTCCTTCAACTAATTTTGGGTTTGGCTTGCTCCTGCTTTTCTAATTTTTTAAGATGCATCATTAGAATGTTTATTTGAAGTTTTTCCTCTTTTTTGATGTAGACATTTATAGCTATAAAGGTCTCTCTTTGTACTGCTTTTGCTGGGTTTTGGTATGTTGTGTTTCCTTAATCATTTATTTCAAGAAATTTTTCAATTTTCTTCTCAATTTCTTCATTGACCCACTGGTCATTCAAGAGCATATTGTTTAATTTCTCTGTGTTTATATAGTTTCCAAAATTCCTCTTTTTAACAATTTCTAGTTTTACTCCACTGTGGTCAGAGAAGACGCTTGATATTATTTCAGTTTTTTTGAATGTTTTAAAACTTGTTTTGTGACCTAAAACATGGTCTGTCCTTGAGAATCATCTGTGTTCTGAGGAAAATAATATGTATTCTGCAGCCATGGGATGAAATATTCTGTAAATACCTATGAGGTCCATTAGGTCTATGGTGCAGATTAAGTCTGATGTTTCTTTGTTGATTTTTTGTCTAGAAGGTCTGTCCAGTGCTCACAGTGGGGGGTTGAAGTCTTCAAGTATTATCGTGTTGGGGTTTATCTTTCTCTTTAGCTCTAATGATATTTGCTTTATTTATCTTGGTGTTCCAGTGTTGAGGGCAGATATATTTAAAATTGTTGTATTTCCTTGCTGAATTGATCCCTTTATCATTATATGGCAGCTTTCTTTGTCTCTCATAGTTTTCTGTCTTGAAATCTATTTTTTCACTATAAGTATAGCTATTCCTGCTCTTTTTTGTTTGTTTGTTTGTTTCAGTTGGCATGGAATGTCTTTTTCCTTCTCTTTATTTTTGGTCTATATGTGTCCTTGTAGGTGAAGTTTATTTCTTGTAGGCAACAGATGAATGGGTTTTGATTTTTCATTCATTCAGCCAGTCTGTGTCTTTTGATTGGAGAGTTTAGTCCATTTACATTCATTGTCATTATTTCTAAGTGAAGCTGTACTTCTGCCATTTTGCAATTTGTTTTCTGGTCTTCTTTTCTTTCCTTCCTGTCTTTCTTTAGTGAAGATGATTTTCGCTGTTGCTATGATTTCATTTCTTGCCTTTTTTTTTTTGAGACATGGTTTTGCCATGTTGCCCAGGCTGTAAGATCTTTTCTTTATCTTTAGCCGTTGGGAGTTTGATTATCAAATGCCCTGACATAGTCTTCTTTGGGTTAAATGTGCTTGGTGTTCTATAACCTTCTTGTACTTGAATATTAGTTATCTTTCTCTAGGTTTAGGAATCCATTTCAATAAACTTTCTACCCTATCTCTTTCTCTACCTCCTCTTTAAGGCCAATAACACTTAGATTTGCACCTTTGAGACTTTTTTTTAGATCCTGTAGCCATGCTTCATTCTTATTCTTTTTCTTTTTGGCTTCTCTGACTGTATTTTCATATAACCTGCCTTTAGACTCACTAATTCTTTCTTCTGCCTCATCAGTTTTTCTGTTAAACGACTCTGATTTGTTCCTTGGCTCCAATTGCATTTTTCAGCTCCAGCATTTCTGCTTAATTAAAAAAAATATTTCAATCTTTGTTATATTTCTATGATAGATTTGTGAATTCCTTCTTTGTGTTATCTTGAATTTCTTTGATTTTTCTCAACACAGCTATTTTGAATTCTCTTTCTGAAGTTTCACAGATCTCTGTTTCTTCAGGAGTGGTCCCTGGTGTCTTACTGAGTTCATTTGGTGAGGTCATGTTTTCCTGGATGGTGTTGATGCTAGTAGATGTTTTTCAGTGTCTGAGCATCAAAGAGTTAGGTATTTATTGTAGTTTTCACTGTCTGGGCTTATTAGTACCTGTCCTTCTTGGGAATGCTTTTCAGATATTTGAAAGGACTTGGGTGTTATGATCTAAGCTGTATCTACTTTAGGGGCTAGCTCCTCAAGCTCAGTAATGCTGTGGTTCTTGCAGACTCATAGAGATACTGCCTTGATGGTCTTGGATAAGATCTGGGAGAATTCTCTGGATTACCATGTAGAGACTCTTGTTCTCTTTTCTTAGTTTCTCCCAAACAAACAGTCTCTCTGTCTTTGTCCTGAGCCACCTTAATCTGGGGATTGAATGACACAGTTACCCCTGTGGCTGTCACAACTATGACTACACTGAGTCAGACCTGGAGCCAGCACAGCACTGGGTCTTGCCCAAGGCCTGCTGTCACCAGTCCCTGGCTGCTGCCTATGTTTACTGAGGCTCTGGAGCTCTACCATCAGCAGGTGGCAAAGCCAGCCATGCCTGTGTCCTTCCCTTTAGGGTGGTGAAGTCCCTCAGACCCTGGGGTTGGAGGTTCAGCGGTGCCATCCAGGAGTCAGGGACCTAAGAATTCTACCTGTTGTTCTGTCATACTGTCCCTGACCTAGCAGTCGAACCACAAGACACAGTCCTTCCCACTGTTCTCTCCACTTTCCAAAGGCAGAGGAACCTCACCCCATAGCCACCACCCACCCAGGCTACGAGGAGTACTGCCAGAGTGCCATAATGTTCCTTTAAGGTCCAAGGGCTCTGAAGTCAGCTTGTGGTGAATGCTTCCTGGCCTACGACTCAGCCTTCAGGGCAGTGGGCTCCCCATTTGGCCAGGGCAGGTTCAGAAGTGCTGTCCAAGAGTCAAGTTCTGGAATCAGGGACTACAAGAGCCCACTTAGTGCTTTGCTTCCCTGTGGCCATGCTAGAACCTAAGGTGCAAGACAAAGTCCCCTTTACTTTTTCCTCTGTTTTTCTCCAGTAGAAGGAGTTTTGCCCTGTAGCCACTACAGCTAGTAATGTGCTGAGTTTTACCTGAAGCCAGCAAGTGTCAGAGGCTCAGCCAAGGCCCTTGATGTAGTACCTGGGTATCACTGCTGGTTATTTCACGTCCAAGGCTCTTCGGATAGCAGGTGATGAACGCTGCTGGGATTGGGTTTTTTCCTTCAAGGCAGTGGGTTCCCTTTTGGCTTAGGGTGTGTCTAGAAATGTTGTCTGGGAGCTACGGCCTGGAATGGGGACCTCATGATTCTTATGGTGCCCTATCTTGCTTTGGCAGAGCTGGTATCCAAGATGTAAGACAAAGTCTTTCCTACTCTTCCTCTCCTCTCCTCCAGTGGAAGGAAGGGTGTCTTTTGGAGCCATGAGCTATGCAGATTGGAGTTAGGGGAGGGGTGATACAAGCACTCCCTTGGCTGCCCCAGATGATATCTCAGTATGTCATGTTTCCCCCCAGTCCACTGTCTCTGAGCCTAGTTCATCACTAGGACTAGCCTAAGAGTTGCAGTCCTTATGGTCTAGACTGCCTTTCACATTTACTTGTACATAGCACTGTAGCCCTTGGTGGCAAGGTTTGCAGGAACTCAAATTTGTACTGCTGGGATCAGGGATTTCCCTTTGGCCAGGGCTGGTTTAAAGGCTCCCTCCATGGGCGGTTATCAGCAAGAGTTTGGTCAGGTTTTGCTATCTCCTCTAACAGGACAGCACTAAGTTCAGTGCCCCACAATTGCTGTGTTCTCCCTCCCCCTGTGCCCAAAGATGTTCACCCCACCGTGTCACTGATGCCAGGGGTTGTAGAGGGGTGGTATTGGCAATTCAGGACTGTTTTTTTTTTCTATCTCTTCAGTGCCTCTTTCAGCAATAAGAAGTTAAAATCAGGACTATGAGTGCTCACTTGAGTTTTGGTTCTTACGAAGGTTTTTTTTTTTTTTTCTGTGTAGATAGTTGTTAAATTGATGTTCTTGCATAGGGGACAATTGGTGGAGCTTTCTATTTCCTATCTTTCTCTGCCTGCCTCTCCCCTTGTCTCTTTTTACACTTTTGAACTTAAAGTCTGTGTTGTCTGATATAAATATAGCTACTCCTGCTCTGCTTTGGTTTTTATTTGCATGGAATAACTTTTTTCTTCACTTCATTTTTAGGTAAAGTGAGTCTTAGGTGAGTTTCAGGTAAACTTTTCTCCTTACAGGTAAAGTGAGTCTCTTGTAGGGAGCTATAATTGGGGTGTTGTGTTTCTGTTTTGCTTTGTTTTTCTTCCATTCAGCCACTCTATGTCTTTTGATTGAAAAACTCAATCCATTTATATTCAAGATATTTATCTTTAGATAACGACTTTCTGCTGCCATTTGGTGATTGCCTGCCTGCCTGTCTGTCTCCCTTCCTCCCTCCGACCCTCCCTCCCTCCCTCCTTTCCTTCCTTCCTGCCTTCCTTCCTTCCTTTTTGTTCCTGTCTTACTCTCTTTCAATCTTCCTATGTGATTAATAATATTTGTAATGACACACTTTGTTTCCTTACTTTTTATCTTTTATGTATTTGCTATACTTTTGCATTGTGATTACCATGAGGCTTATGAAAAATATCTTATAAAGGCTATTTTAACCTGACAACAGCTTAACTAACTGCATTAAAAAAACTTTATACTTCATCTCTCCTTCCCATATTTACAATTCTTGATACTACAATCTATATGTTTTTAGCCTGTGTATTCTTTAAAAAATTATTATAGCTATTATTGTTTTTAATAGTTTTGTCTTTTAACCTTCATACTGAAGATGTAAGTGATTTACATACTGCCATTACAGTATTTGCATATTTTATATATTTTACATATTTGCATATTTGTACTTTTATCAGAAACTTTTATACTTTTAGATCAGTATGTTTTACACTTTCAATGTTTTTCTTACTAATTAGCATTCTTTACTTTCAGGTTGAAGAACTCTCTAGCATTTCTTGTAAGACAGATCTGGTGACATGATATTCTTTGATTTTTTTCCATCAGTTTTATAGTTTTCCTCATAGATCATGTACATATTTTATTGGATTAATTTTAAGTACTTCTTGTTAGTAATATGAATGATACTGAGTTTTAAATTTAAAATTTCAATGGCTTATTTGTGGTATGTAGAAAGGCAGTTGACTTCTTGTATATTGACTTTGTATACAGGTAACCTTACTATTCTTGGTTATTAATTCTAGGAAGCTTTTGTTTGTTTTATCAAATCTTTGGAAATTTCTGCATACATCATTATGTCACCTGAAAATAAAGACAGTTTTATTTCCTCCTTCTCAATCTGCATAGCTTTCATTTTATTTTCTAAGTGTCTTATTGCATTTACTAGGACTTCCTGTACAGTGCTTAATAGGAATGGTGAGAGGGGAACATTCTTGTTCTTTTCCTGATCTTAGCAGAAAGGCATCTAGTTTCTTACTATTAACATTAAGATGTTAGTTGTAGGTCTTTGTAGGTGTTCTTTATCAAAGTGAGGAAGTTCTTTTCTCTTCTTAGTCTGCTGGGAGTTTTTTATCATGAATAAGTATTGGATTTTGTTAATTGCTTTTATTGATATGATCTTAGGATTTTTCTTTAGCTGTTGATGTGATAGAGTAATTAATTGATTTTCGAGGGTTCCTCTGTGGTTATTTATTTTGCACTCTCTACTTTCTCATGCCTTGCCATTTTGCTTCATCTGTTCCCTAAATAAAAATCTTGGATCACTATGTTTTTGCATCTTTAATATATGAACCACCAGTTGAAGTTCCTGCCTTCAGCTTGCTCATTCTTCAAAAACAGGACATTTGACTGATTTTGGTCTAAAAATTTTGATGTGGGTTTTGATACAGAACCATTGAAAATAAACAGTATGAAGGCATAAATTATATACACTAGAATGAACGTATTTTGAGTGTGTAGTTCACCGAGTTTGAGAAGTGTTATACATCCATATAATCACCACCAGAATTATGATATGAAACATTTTCATCACCCCAGCAACTTTCTCTTATGCCCTTTATTACTCATCCTTTCTCCTCACTTGTGGTTCCTGGCAACCAGTGATCTATATTCTGTCATTATAGTTTTACCTTTTCTTCAATTTTATATAAATGGAATCACTTAGTACATAGTCTTTTGTATCTGGCTCTACATTAGCATAATGCCTTTTAGATTTATCTACATTGTGTTAGCAGTTGGTTCCCTTTTATTGCTGAGTAGCAATCTATTGTATAGATATGCTACAGTTTGTTTAGTCATGAGTTAATGGATATTTCGGTTGTTTCTGGCTACTGGCTACCATGAATAATGAATTTGATTACTTTTTTTTTGGCAAATATATGCTTCCATTTCACTTGGAAAAATACCTACGAATAGGTTCACTGGGTCGAAATTACCAAGCTACTTTTCCATCCTTACCAGCAATAGATGAATCAGTTGCTCTATACCCTTGTTAGCATTTGGCCTTACTAGTTTAAAAAAATTTAGCTATTCTAGTATGTGTGTGTTGTGGTATATTGTGGTATTAATTTGCATTTCCCTAATGACTCATGTTTTTGTGTATCTTTTCATGTGATTATTTACCATTTGTATATCTTCTTGGTCAAGTGTCTGCTAGAATATGTAGCTCATTCGTAGATTCTGTTACTTGTCTTACTGATTTATGAGAGTTGTTTATATATATTAGACAAAATTTTTTTATGATGTGTTTTGCACATATTTCTTTCATTCTGTTATTTGTTTTCATTTTCTGAAAAATGTCTTTTGAAGAGGAAGTTTAATTTTATGAAGTCTAATTTGTCAATTTCTTTCCTTTATGATTTATATCTTTTGTGTTCTGTCTAATAAACCCTTGCCTAACTCAATGTCACAAAGATTTTTTTCCTTTGCTCCTTTAGATGTTTTATAGTTTAGGTTTTACATATAGGTCTGTTATCTATTTGTTTTTATGTGTAATTGCAGGTAGTTTTTTGGCTTAAAAAACAGAAAACATTTATTTTATGGTTTCTGCAGGTTAGGAATTAAGGAGTGGCTTGTCTGGGCAATTCTGGCTAAGAGTTTCTCATGAAGAATCAGATACTGTCTGGGCATGTGGTCACCTGAACTCTTCACTGGGTGGGGCAAGAATCCCCAAAAGGACTCACACATATAGCAGTCAAAATGATGCTGGTTGTTGGAAAGTAACATCAGTTTCTCTTTACGTAAGTTTCTTCAGAGAGGCTACTTGGTTGTCCTTATGATATAATGTCTAGCTTCTGCCAGAGAGAGCAACCCAGGAGACCAAGGCTGAAGTTTCAGTGCCTTATATTTCCTAGCCTTGGAATCATACAGTATTACTTACACAGTATTCTGTAGGTCACAGAGTTAAGCCCTTATTTACATTGTGCAATTCTACTGTATTCTGTGGAAGACTTCCAGGAACACTGATGGGTCATTTCTATCTCAGCTGACATGAATGGTTAAAGAGAAGAGATCACATGCAGGAGATTTTTGGGGCAGATCTAGAAGCTGTGCACATTATTTTCTGCTAAGCAAGAACCACAGGGGCAATTCGAGAATGTAATTGAGCTGTGTGCTCAAGGAGAAGAATAAATAGGTGTGATAAGCATCTACCAGAAAGTTATTTGAAAACAAGATTTCAGGTAATGTCATACAAAAATGCCATTTTCTTTAGAAATGAAAAATACATGGAACTAGAATTGAGAGAGAATAAAATTAATAAAATGACAGGTGCTACTGAATAAGAATATATTATACACTTCAGTATCTCATAATTCGGCCTTTTGCTCTAATTTAGTGAAAAACAGTTATCACTTCTGTCCTACTATGTTTGAAGAAGATAACTGACATGGTTTAAGTACCTGTTTTGTGGCATATATATTAGATACTTAATATACCTAGATTTATATTTTACTCATTTTAGCCCTGAGAAATAACTATTATCATCTGCATATTACATATAAGGAATAAGATTCAAAAAATGTAAGTAAATAGTTTGAGATCATAGGGATAATATACAGAATTCAAATCTATGTGAATCTCACCTGGAAAGCCCATGATTTTTCATGATAAACAAAATAAAGATACTCTTCTTTAAATCACTGAATCTATATAAGTTCACTCTTAACTGCTTAAAAGATAGTATTTTTAGTGTTCCCTTTCCAGATGAGACATTCTAGATCTTATATATTCTTAATATTCTGGATCTGTCTGAAATTGCAGACTTGTGATAGAAAGATATAATTGAATATAATGTGAAAATAGAACATGAAACCGTGTCTTCTAAACACTATTGTTTAGGGAGCTTTCATCATATTTGGAAGCATTTTTGCAAAGTGGTTTCAAGCATGCAAATAAACTAGTATGTTATCAAGGAACTCTAGGTATAGAATATTTTAAATTATGTCACCCAGAAGCCACATATACTTCTTTAAAGGACCAGTTGTAGAAAAATCTACAACTGGAAACCAAAATATTCTCTTCAAAATGTCTTTTAGACAACAAATACACCTTTAGTGTTTATACCATGCATTTTGTATGATAAATTACTTAATGTTATTAGAAGTTTGAAAAGGTATTTTATGATCCAGTGTTAATTACTTTAGTGGTGAAGAAATTTGAAAGTTGTGCGGATATGCTCTATAATGGAAGAGTTGTTTACTTATGAAAAACAACATTACTAGAAAACTGATAAACTTAGAAGTAAATGGCAAGCCAAATGACCCCACAATTTTGGCATGTTATTAACCTGCAAATTATCCAGAAACATCAACTAGGATCTTAAAATCATGTAGGTGAATCATTGGAAAGTCATTTTTTTTTTTTTAGTCTTAGCAAAAAGCTAAATTAGATCAATATTCATTTTTTCTCATGGCCATTTTGACAGTTTTCTTGAAACAGTTGCACTGAAATGACTACTTCAAAATATAAGAAATGAGGGGCAGAAGAGACAGATTCGAGATATTCTGGAGATAAAACTAGTGAGGCTCATAAATGAATTGGATGCTATAGGTGGCAGAAGAAAAGGGAGGAGACAGAATCAAAGGTTATATTCCAATTTTTGGTTTAGGTAACTGGATGATCTTGGTGCCAGCAAATGAGATAGGAAACACAGGAGGAGGAAGAGTGGGTTTGGAGGTGGGAGGAAAATATATTCAGTTTAAATGTTGATGAGTTTGAGTTCACTGTGGAACACTGAAGTGGAACTATTTTTCAGTTATTAGAAATAGTCTTAAACTGTGAGAGAAACTTTACAACTAGCGATATAAAGTCTTGAGAGTCATCAGTATGAAGCAATGAGAATAGCTGAAATTACCTTTGAGGAAAATGTGGGAGAGGTGGGTTAAAAGTAGATGTTAAGACATCACTAACATTTAAGGGGTAGGTTCAGGAATAGAAAGCCCTAGCTAAAGGATCTGCAGAAAAATGATGACAATATGAGAGCCAAGACAGGGATAGACTAAGGGATGGAGATTGTCAAAGAAGAAGTGATCTTCAGTGTTGTCAAAGAAACAGGGAGGTTTAGTAAGATAAAGACCAAAATCTGTTCTTTGGAATTGGTTAGTTGGGGGCGGGGTTATGGAACCTCTATAAGGCCAATTTTAATAAAAATGGGAAAAAAGCCTCCTTGTAGGGCATTGAGGATTGACTAAAGATGAGGGAGGCGAGAACAGTGTTTTAATAACTCTTTTAAGAAATACAAGAAGAGGAAAGAGATTAGATTGAAAATACTGAATTATTTCTGTCCAAGAAAGGACAATTTTAGGGTGCAAAAGACTTGAGCTTCTTTGTGGTTAGAAAGGAAGAACTAAAAATAGAGAGAAGTTCACCCACCCTGCACTTAACCATACAGTTTCCTGACATGCTTCTGTGTCTTAGCAACTGCTATTTACTCTGCTTAGAGTTTTTTTCAACAAAGGCATGTTAATAGTGGGGGAAAGAAAGTAATTTTAGCATAGTGGCAGTTTCTCAGACATCTTTCAAAATATTTTCTATGACCTTTTTACTAGGTTACTCTGGCAAATTTTATTTAAAATGCATTGTGGGTGGAGCAAGATGGCAGAATTTATCTCTCCATTGATAGTACCCCTACAGAAACATCAATTTGCACAACTATCCACATATGAAAGTACCTTCATAAAAGCTAAGGGAACCTGAACATGCAATCAAGGCTGTAAAGCCCCGATGAACTGCAAAGATGAATAAACTGTAGTTGGAAGATAAGAGTATTGGTTCTCTGTGACCAAGATGCCTCTTCCTACAAGCCATTACAGTGCCACATGTGGAAGTTTCTCCTGGACTCATGGTTTCTACACTGGAAAAAATGAGGTGGAGCTGCACATTTGGCTTCCCCACAATCCCGTGTCCTTTCGCAGGAGACTCTCTTCTGCACTGGCCCATGGGGAACAACACAAGTCCTGATGGAGCTCAACTATCTGAGGCCAGCTGGGAACAAACAGAAGATGTGGGACTAGCAGCAGCTGGTGTGTGGAACTTGGAGGTGGCTCATCATACCTGCCATAGGAGCTGCACTAAAGAGGCTGTTTATGGGCATCATGCTGCAAGAAGCACATTCCACAGGTCCTCTGGACTTGAGAGCCTGACTGGCTCTCCCACATGGCGTAGGGGTCCTTCATGGACCTTCCGTGGGTCCATCCTTTGCATCAGTGGTAGAGCCATTGTGAGACTCGTGTCTAACCTGGGCTTAGGATGCCTTCTAGCGCTGAAATAGAATACAGTAGTCAGTTCAGATTCCTAATCAAGCCCACCAAAATAGACTGATCACAAACAAACCTAGACTACAAAGACTAGAATAAATATCTAATTTGTCAATGAGTAAACAGAGACACATGTCTACAAATAGTAGGAATATCCTAGGAAAAATGGCCTCACCAAAAGGACAAAACAAGGTCCTAACAACTGATCCTAAAACATGTAGATGAATGATCTGGTGGACAAAGAATTCAAAATAGCTCTTTGAGTAAAACTCAGTGAACTTTTAGAAAACAGAGAAATAATTCAGAAATTTATCAGAGAAATTGAGAATCATATAAAAAAATCAAATGGAAATCCTGGAGTTGAATGATATAATAAACAAAATCAGAAATGCAATAGAAGGCATCGCCCGCAGAATTGATCAAGAAGAAGAAAAATCAGCTCGAAGACAGGCTCTTCAAAACTATATAGTGGGAGGAGGAAAATGAAAAATGGAATTAGAAGGTATGAAAAATCTGATAGGATTTATGGGGCACCATCAGAAGAGCAAATGTGTGTATCATTGATGTTCGAGAGGGACTAGAGTAGGGAAAGGGGATAGAAAGCTTTTTCAAAGAAACAATAAAAGAAAATTTTTGAAAACTGGAAAAATATACAAATATCCAGGTATAAGAAGATTTACCAATCTTCTTATAGATTAACCCAAATAAAACAACTGTAAGACATATTAAAAACAAACTGCCAAAGATCAAAGACAAAGAGTGGATATTGAAAGCAGAAAGAGAAAAGCAAATAACAAATAAGGGAATTCCAATACTCCTGGAAGCAGGCTTCTCAGCAGAAACCTGACAGGTGAGAATGAGTGGAATGATATATTCAGAGTGCTGAAAGGAAACAATCAAACAAACAAAAAAACTTGTCAACCAAGAATACTGTACACAGCAAAGCTATTTTTTTTTAAATGAAGGAGATCTGAAGGCATTCTCAAACAAAATCTGAGGGAATTCCCTGTAACCAGATCTGCCTTGCAAGAAAGGTAAAGAGAGTTTGTCAAACTGAAAGAAAAAGATGCTACTGTGTAACATGAAAAAAGTCTGAAGATATAAAACCCATAGGAAAAAGTTAAGTGTCCAGGCAAATTCAGCATACTCTAATGCAGTGATTGTGGGACATAAACTACTTAGGGTTTAACCTTCCTTGTTAAGGGTTAAAAGACAAGACAAAAATAATAGCAGCTATTATAATTTGCTAAGGTATAAGCAGTATAAAAAGATGTAAATAATGATATCAAAAGATAAAATATGGGAGAGCAATGGAGTTAGTGTTTTCTTTTTTTGAATAAAATTATCAGCTTAAAATAATATGTTATAAGATTTTTTTGTAAGTGTCATGGTAACTACAAAACCTGTGATACAATAAAAATAAAAAGTAATAAATCAAAAGATACTGATAGAGAAAACCTCCTACCTGGAAAGGAAGATAGTAAGAAGAAAGGAACAAAGGTTCTGCGAAACAAGCAGAAAACAAGTTGATAATATGGCAGCATCAAGTCTTTACCTGTTAATAATTAACTTGAGTGTAAATTGGTTAAATTCTTCTTTGAAAAGACACAGAATGGCTAATGGATAGAAAAATAAGACCTAACTATATGCTGCCCAAAGAGACTCACTTCACTCTTAAGAATATGTATAGACTGAAAATGATGAGTGGGGAAAGGTATTCCAAGCAAATATAAACCAAAAGAAAGCAGAAATTCCTATATTTCTATCTGATAAATGGAATGCAAGTAAAAAATTAGAAAAAGAGACCAACAGGGCCATTTTGTAATGGTAAAGGGGACAGTAGAGCAAAAGGATAAGAGTTGTATATATATATACACCCAACATCAGAGCACTTAAATATATAAAGCAAACATTAATAGATCTAATGGAATATATTGGAATACAGTAATAGTAGGGAACTTCATCTCACTTTTAACAGTGGACAGGTCATCCAGACAGAAAATTAACATAGAACTGGATTTAAACTGTGCTCTATACCCAATGGCCCTAACAGACATTTACAGAACATTCTGCCCAACAGCTTCAGAATTCACATTCTTATCAACTGCATATGAAACATTCTCCAGAATAGATCATATCTTAGGCTAAAAAACAAGACTTAACAAATTCAAAAAAAGTGAAATTATATCAAGTGTTTTTTCTGACTATAATAGAATAAAAGTTGAAATCAACAACAGGAGGAAGTTTAGAAACTGTACAAATGCATGGAAATTAAACAATATATTCCTGAACAACCAATGAGCCAATGAATAAAGGGAATTTTAAAAATTTCTTGGCTGGGCACAGTGGCTCATGCCCGTAATCCTAGCACTTTGGGAGGCTGAGGCGGGTGAATCATTTGAGGTCAGGAGTTCAAGACCAGCCTGGCCAACATGGTGAAATCCAATCTCTACTAAAAGTATAAAAATTAGCTGGGTGTCATGGCAAGCACCTGTAGTCCCAGCTACTTGAGGCAGGAGAATCACTTGAACTGAGGAGGCGGAAGCTGCAGTGAGCTGAGATTGTGCCACTGCATTCCAGCCTGGGTGACAGAGCAAGACTCCATCTCTAAATAAATAAATAAATAAATAAATAAATAAATAAATAAATGTTTCTTAAGGCAAATGATAATGGAAATGCAATATACCGAAAGAGCAAAAGCAGTCCTTAGAGGGAAGTCTACAGTAATAAATGCCATCATTAAAAAAGAAGAAAGATCTCAAATAAACAACCTAACTATCCATCTCAAGGAACTGGGAAAACAAGAATGCATCTCAAGGAACTAGGAATACAAATTGAGAGAAGGAAAGAAATAGTAAGGATCAAAGCAAATATAAGTGAAATAAAGACTTAAAAATACAAAAAACCCCCTAGGAAACAAAAATTTATTTTTGAAAAGATAAAATTCACAAACCTTTATGTAGACTAAGAAAATAAAAGAGACTAAGTAAACTTAAAAATGAAAAAGGAATCATTACAACTGATAACCTAGAAATACAGTGGATCATAAGAAACTGCTATGAACAATTATATGCCAACAAGTTGGGTAACCTAGAAGAAATGGATAAGTTTTTGAATGCATACAACCTGCCAAGCTTGACTCAAGAAGAAATAGAAAGTCTGAACAGACTGATATTGAGTAGCAAGATTGAAGCAGTAATAATGTCTCCCGTCAAAGAAAATTCAAGGACCTGATGGTTTCACTGCTGAATTCTACAAAACATTTGAAGAAGAACTAATACAAATTATTCACAAAATATTCTAAGAAACTGAAAATGAAGGAACTCTTTCAAACCCATTTTATGAGACTAGCATTTTCTTGATTTGAAAACTAAGCAAAGACACAACAAAAGAGAAAACTACAGGCCAGTTTTCCTGATGAATATAGATGTAAAAACAAAAACAAAAACAAAAAAAACTAGCAATAAGGATTCAAAAGCACATTAGAAAGGTAATTCACCATTATCTTGAAGGATTCAACCGAGGAATGTAAAGATGGTTTAACATAGGCAAATCAGTAAATGTGATACATCACATTAACAGATTGAAGGATAAAACTATGTGGTCATTTCAATTGACACAGAGCGAGCATGTGACAGACTTCATCTTTTTGTGATAAAGCTTCCAGCAAATTATGTTTACAAGGAGTATACCTCAACATAAACAAGGCTAGATATGATAAAACCACAGCTAGCATCATATTAAACAAGGAAAATTTCATAATAATATATATTTTTTTAAAAAATACTGATTTGAATAATAATAAAACTTTGGTCTCCTGCAAAAAAAAAAAAAAAGTTGAAAACTTTTTCTTTAATTTCCAGAACAAGATGTGGATGCTCACTTTTACCACTACTATTTGATATAGCACTGGAAATTCTAGTCAGAGCAGTTAAGCAAGAGAAGGAAATAAAAGACACCCAAATTAACAAGGAAGAAATCAAGTTGTCCCTGTTTGCAGACAATATGATTATCTATATAGAAAACCCTAAATAATCCACCAAAAACTCTTAGAACTAATAAACAAATTCAGTAAAGTTGCAGAATACAAAAAGCAACATACAAAAATCAGTAGCATTTCTATACACCAATGGGAAACTATTGGAAAAATCAAGAACGAAATCCTATTTACAAGTCAGATGCAGTGGCTCATGCCTGTAATTCGAACACTTTGGGAGGCTGAGGCAGGAGGATCTCTTGAAGGCAAGAGTTTGAGACCCGACTGGGCAATGTAAGGAGACCTTTTCTCTACCAAAATAAAAATAAAAAAATTAATGGGGCACAGTGGCACCCACCTGTAGTCCTAGCTACTCAGGAGATTGAGGGAAGAGGATTGCTTGTGCCCAGAAGTTTGGCACGGGAGTGAGTTGTTATTGTGCCCCTGCACTCCACCCTGAGTGACAGAGTGAGACTCTGTCTTAAAAAAACAAAAAACAAAAACAAACAAACAAACAGAAACACCTACCTAGGAATAAATTTAAGGAAGTGAAAGATCTTTTCATTGAAAATTATAAAACACTGATGAAAGAAATTGAAGATAACATAAATGAATTGAAAGTTATATCATGTTTGTGGATGGTAAGAATTAATGTTCTTAAAATGTCTGTACTACCCAAAGCAATCTACAGATTCAGTGCAATTTCTATCAAAGTTCCAATGACATTCTTTACAGAAATAGAAAAAAAATTTTTTAATTCATGTGAACCCACAAAAGACCCTGAATAGGGCAAGTTGAGCAAAAAGAACAAAGCTAGAGACATCATGCTACCTGATTCAAAATCTACTACAAAGGTATAGTAGCTGAAACAGTATGACATTGGCATAAAAAACAGACATAGACCTATGGAACAAAATAGAGAGTCCAGAAATAAATTCATGCAGCCAGCTAATATTTATGGAAGGTGCCAAGAACACACAATGGGGAAAGATTTTTTGCTATAAATGGAACTGGGAAAACTGGATAGCTACATATAAAAGAATGAAACTAGGCCCCCCTCTCTGTATATATATAAATCAATTCAAAATGGATTAAATACTTAAATGTGAGACTTGCAACTATGAAATTGCTAGAAGAACACATAGGAGAAACACTATATGTGATTGTTTTGGGCAAAGATTTTTTTTAGACAAGACCTCAAAGATAAGAGCAACAAAAGCAAACATGAATGGATCTACATCAAACTAAAAAGCTCCTGCATAGTAAGGAAAAAATCAACAATGAAGAGACAGCCTACGATATTGAGAAAATATTTGCACATTATGCATTCAATAGCAAAAAAACCCAAATAATCTGATTTAAAAATGGGCAAAAGATCTGAATAGATATTTCTCTAAAGATGACGACAAATAGTCAATAGGTTTATGATAAAGTGCTCAACATCATTATCAGGGAAATGCAAATCAAAACCATAATGAGGTATTGCCTTACCGTGGTTAAAATGGCTATTATCAAAAACACACAAAAAAATGTTGGTGAGGATGTGGAGACAGAGAAATTCTTTTTTTTTTTTTTCGAGATGGAGTCTCACTCTGTCGCCCAGGCTGGAGTGCAGTGGTACCCAGAACTCAAATTTCATAGACTGACTTTGTTCTTAGTAGAAAATCTATTTGAAAGGAAATTTGTGAAGTAGCAAGAGAAAAAGAAAAGCATGGTAAAGTTAGTATTTCATTATATAGGTGTGACAGCTGGCACCCAGTTTTCTCGTTTGGTTATTTAAGTGAGCCTAAACAAGTTGTCAGTATTCAAGGCTATATCTGTACAGTTGGATATTTTGGCAAGTCCCAAATATGTAATTCAGGCTATCATGAGTGAACAGTCTAATAAAGTTCATCTTAAGATCATAAGAATATTTTTATATTGCTTATTAGTTAGTTGAGGAAGAATTGGTCTTCAGTGTTGTTTATACTCTTTGAAGGGAATTTTATCTATTTTTTTTTTTTGAGACGGAGTCTCACTCTATTGCCCAGGCTGGAGTGCAGCCGCATGATCTTGGCTGACTGCAACCTCTGTTTCTGGGTTCAAGCGATTCCCCTGCCTCAGCCTCCTGAGTAGCTGGGATTACAGACGTGCACCACCACGCTTGGCTAATTTTTGTATTTTTAGTAGAGATGGGGTTTTCCCATTTTGGCCAGGCTGGTCTCATACTCCTGACCTCACGTGATTCACCCTCTTTGACCTCCCAAAATGTTGGGATTACAGGCATGAGCCACTGCGCCCAGCTGAGAAACAGGAACTCTTATATGTTATTGGTGAGAAGGTAAGTTAGTACAGCTATTGTGGAAAACAGTGTGGAGGTTCCTCAGAAAATTGTAAAAGCTAAAACAAACAAACAAACAAAAAAAACTGATCCAGCAGTCTCACTACTGGAGTATTTATCCAAAGGAAATGAAATCAGTGTGTCAGACAGCTGGACTTCCATGTTTATTTATAATAGCCAAGATATGGAATCCACCTAAATGCCCATCAGTGGATGAATGGATAAAGAAAATGTGGTATACATACACAATAAAATGCTATTCAGTCATAAAAAGGATGAAATCCTGTTATTTGAGACAATATGGATGAGCCTGGAGGGCATTATGCGAAGTTTAATAAGCCAGGCAGAGAGACACAAATACTGCATGATCTCACTCATATGTGGAATCCAAAAAATTGACCTCTTAGAAGTTGCGAGTGCAATAGCGGTTACCAGAGTTTGGGGAGAATGGGGAGAGGAAAAATGGGGAGAGGCTGGTCAGTGGGTACAATGTTACAGTTAGGTAAGAGGAATAAATTCTGCTTCTCCAGTTTTGCAGTGGTGTGACTGTAGCTACCTATAATGCATCGGATATTTCAGATAGCTAGAACAGAGGATTTTGAATGCCTTCCCAACAAAAAAATGATAAATGTTTAAGGTGATCATATGCTATTTACCATAATATGATCATTACACAATGTATACATACATCAGAGCATCACATTATACTCCATAAATATGTATAATTATTACATGTCAACAAAAATAAGTAAAATAAAAAATGCATTTAATGCAGAGTGGCTGAGTGAAGAGCTCAGCAAGTCCACTTACTCCCAAGTGACGATTAAAGTGGATTAAATGGCTGTCAAAAACAGCCATTTCAGGACTTTGGAAAGCAACTAAAATTATACACCAGATTGAGAAGCAATTATTCAAGAAAAACTACTGAACCTTATGTCTATGGTGTTTTAGCCCCTGAGACTGCTCCCATTCTGCTCATTTTCACCACTGACTTACTATCATGTTAGTTTTTATTAGGGTAGGGCAACCTGTAGAAACCAGTAGCTTTGCTGTTGATGCTAGGGAAGGCTCACTTGATTTGGAGCAGAGCATGGAACAACTCTATGTTTCCACAGTATTGTTAGAAACACTAGTGATTTTTGTAGCAAAAGAATGGGAAGCTCGGTGTTGCAAGTAGCACGAGATTATAATCCTGGTTGGGGAAAGCTACAGATTGGCCAGGATTTTAACATGGAGATCTGAGGAATTAGTGGAGCTCCTACAATTATCACTGGTCATCTGGAAGGCTCTTTATATGTGCAAGGCTCTGGACACACTCAGGAGAAACAAGAGAGGGCCCGCCTAACTGGTCATATGTCCATGTTGAGACCTTGCACGTGTATGATGGAGACATGTTTCCAGAATTCTGTCTCCTAAATAGTTTTGCTTCTTTCTTTTCTGTTGTGTGAAGAGAATCTGTGCTCCCGGAAATGACTGGCACCTGATTCTCACACAAAATCTACAGTCTTGTCAGTAAGTGGTGGCTCTTCGGCTCCAAGTATAGGAATTTATAATCCAACCTCTGTCTGACCCTATCTTTTCTGTACTGGATTATTGTAATACCTCAAACTGGTCTTCCTGACTTCCAGCCTTGTCCCCTCCCCTGCAGTCTGTGTTCCACACACCAGCCATAGTCATCCTTTTGAAATGTGTCAGATGACATTATTCCTTTTCTGAAAATCCTTTGTTGGCTTCTCATTTTACTTAGCTAAGGTTCTTTTTATCATGATTCACAAAACCATACATAATCTTGCTGTCCGAGTTTTACTTTTCTGATCTAATTTTCTACCACTCTTAGCCTCATAAATTATACACTTGTCCTTTGCTGTTCTTCCAACAAACAAACCAGATGAATTGCTGCCTCTGGGCTACTGCACTTGCTCCTTCCTCTCTACCTGGAGCTCTTTTTTTCCACCAGATAGGCACATGGTTCTTTCCCTCCTCTTTTTCCAGTCTTTCTTTGAATGTTGTCTTCTCAGTGAAATCTTGCCAGCTCAGTAAATAGTATGAATAATAATAAATGAATGAATGAATAGCAATAAATGGATAGTAATGTGAATGAATGTTTTTCTTTTAAAATACCTTAAAATTATTCAGTAATGAGAAAGACTAGAAAAGCAGAGATAACATTTCTGGAATTGTACTTGAAAACATGAAAAACATAAAATAAAAATTTCAATTACTTATTCTTATATATGGTCCAAACAGGAGCAAATCATTGAATTTCTGTTTTTCTCTTAAAATTTTTTTCACTTTTGTTCTTAACAGTTTTTCACTATTTGAGATGTCACCTTGTCTTTTGAAATATGTATTAGCCATCACCTATGAAAAAAAAAACTACAAAAATTACAGAGTAGGAAGTAATAGTTTCTTTTCTTTTATAGATCAGATGTTTCATACATTTTCAATATACTTTATTATTAGTTCTGTAATTGACATTTTGTCAACGCAAACATCAAAAGTTAGAGCTGGAGGTGGCATAAAAATGCTTTCCTGCTGTGGGGAATTAAGAGTATTCTTTTATTTAATTATTTTCAACAATTTGCCTGTCAAAGCAAAAGTGGAAGTTCAAGTCATTCTAAATTGTCTTGCCTTAGCCTGTAATTTAACTAAAAAGGGATACAGATTTAAAATGACTAAAATTGCTTTTAATTTTCTGAGAGAGATCTAAAGTAAAATGAATTAAGGTATCTTTACCTATCTTTCACATCCTGTTCAAAAAATGAAATGTGTTAAAGGGTATGAATGCCAGTAATCTTAGCAGAAAGTTAAGTCCACCAACACTGCTTTATAAGGATTATTTTTAAATTACTTTGTCACCTGTATTTACTTCCACATGTTCTGGATTGCCTCTGTTGAAGTTTGAGGGACACTTAGTTTTGCTTCATGCAAATTTTAAACTGGCTTTCTGTTTGTTGGCCTCATACTTGCATTTAGTTACTTGTAACATGGATAGTAAGCTACAGGAAGAAGCTATTTGAAGAGAACAAATGGCTAATACAGTGTGCTATCCTTAAGGCTCAGTTCTGGGTTAGTGCCCCTTGGAAGAGGGCATATTTGTGTAGTAATTTGATTCATGTAACAAATATTTGTGTACCTGCTGTATTTTTAGCACTATGCTTGATTCTGAGAGATGACAGGATAATTCTATTTCTATTGCTTAAAAGACATATGCCCAAGTAATTTTAAGTGTCCAGGTTCATGGTAACATTAGGTAAGCTTAACACTTTGTTGTACCTTTTAGGTTTAGTAAAATCTGCATTTTTTGTTGTTGTTTTTGTGTTTGGATTGGCTAAAATGCTATCTTAAAAAAATTTTCCTCCTGAGTTGTCATAGCTTTTACTATAGAAACAAGTTTGCAAATGAAGATTCTTTTTTTGAGACAGGGTCTTTCTTACTCTGTTGCCTAGGCTAGAATACAGTGGTGTGATCATGGCTCACTGTAGCCTTGAACTCCTGGGCTCAAGTGAACCTCTCATTGAACCTCCTGCGTCAGCCTCCTGAGTAGCTAGGACCACAGGCATGTGCCACTATACTGGGCTAATTTTTAAGTTTTTTGTGTAGTCGAGATCTTCCTATGTTGCCCAAGGTGGTCTGGAACTCCTGGGCTCAAGTGGTCCTCCCGCCTTGGCTTTCCAATGTGCTGGGATTACAGGCATGAGCCACCATCCCTGACTGAAAATTGTTTATAGTTGGATGAAAAGGAACTAGAGGATATGGAAAAGAAATGAACTTTTAAAGAAAAGATAATCCTATAGTGCTTATGTGTGGCAGGCACTGGTTAAATAAATGCTTTTTAAACTTTAAATGTGTACATGCATTACCTGGAGATCTTGGTAAGATGAAGCCTTATTTTATAGGTTGGGGTAGGGCCTGGTTTGCTTTTCTAAAAAAATCTCTGGATGCCACTGCTCTTGGTTACACCATGCTTTGAGAAACAGGAGTTTAAATTGCTTACCTTTATTAGCTCATTTAATCCTCTTATCAACCCTATATGGTAGGTACAATTATTATATCCATTTTACAGATGAGGAAATATGTTTCCATAAAATAATCTTGGCATGATAGATGCTGTTTCTTTACCAGTCAGATAATTTCAGTGTTTATAAATGTGTGTGTGTGTATGTGTGAATGTGTGTGTGTGTGACAGAGAGAGAGAGAGAGAGAGAGAGAGAGAGAGAGAGAGAGAGAGAGAATGGAGGAGGAAGGACTTTAAAGTATTGTTTTATTCTTGCATTTTTACATTATGTATTCTGACAAATTAAAATGATTAAAAATATATCTGATAAGAAAGAGTATTTGAGAAAAAGTGGAGGGAGAGAGTGTATTTGTATTTGTTTTCTATTGCTGCATAACAAATTACCAAAAACAAATTTAGCATCTTAAATCATCACACATTTACTAAATCACAGTTTCCATGGGTTAGGAGTCTGGACATGTCTTAGTTGAGTCCTCTGTTCAGAGTTCAGATGGCTGTAATCAGTTTTGTTTAGGGCTGCAGTCTCTTTGAGGGTTGGGATGCTCTTCAAAGCTCACATGATTTTGGTAGAATTCATTGCCTTGCAGCTTTAGGACCCATGGTAACTTGCATGTTCAAGGTCAGCAGAAAATCTCAGGGAAAAGTAGAAAGTAGAAAGGATAACATTTTCACATTTGTAAAACAAGAATTACAGGTGCAAGCAGAATATGAAGTATGGTTATGAGGCAATGTATGAGGTTGGAGAGGCAGACTGAAAGCAGGCCATGAAGAGCCTCCACAGAAGCATTAAACATTATGGACTTGAATTGTGTAAAGCAATGGAAAATCATTGGAGGGATTTGAGGTAGGACATAGCACGAGCAAAGATTTTCGTGAGGAAGGTTAAGCTGGAAGTCAGCTTTATAAAATGTAGTTAACAGAGAAGAACCTATGACATGTAAATCTCATTTCAGGGGATAAAAGCCTGAACCTAGGGTACTGGCCCTAGAAATAGAAAATGACTGATTTTAAGAAAATTGTTGACAGGAAGGGGTGACTGAGTCAGACCTCTATTTAATTGCCATATTCAAGGACTCAGTTCTGGGTTAGCTTGCCCTGGAAGAGGCCATATTTGTGTATTAATCAATTTTATTCATTTAAAAAATATTTGTGTACCTGCTATATTTTTAGCCCTACGTTTGATTCTGAGATGACAAAAAGTTCCTTTAAGGTTGCTTACATTTTAAATAGGAATAAACAATTTAAATCATTACAGAAGTTAAGGAATACTGTGAAACACTGCAGTTTGAGTTGCATTTGACTCAAATATAGTAAGTGCCAAATGCGTGGCTTAGATCCTTAGTGCTATGGGACTAATTAAAAGTATTACTTGACTCTTGACCTTTTTCTCTACAGTTAACCAGTGGTATTTCAAAAAACAATTTAACCATTGTATGCTTGAGTGTGATAGGGTCTCGTATCAACTGGATTCAGGCATTTAATGTGAATTTTCTCCCCTGTGATTTGTATTTGATTTAAAGCTCTGAAATACAAAATAGCAATGTTAAATTTATTATTATAGTCTGTTAAGGTTTAATCTTATTCTAGCCTCAATCACATATAATCATTATGTATTTTAAAAATACAACAGCTTCTCAACTGTGACAATCGACAGCATTCAATGAAAGTATCTTAAATTTTCAGGTTTCTGGGTTGTATGTCTTTTACCGGTAAAAATCCTCATGCAGTTTTAAGGAGTAATTGGCCTTTCAGTTTGACAAAGAATATATTTTAATCAACTCCTGTAGCAATGTTTTTGTCACTGCAGAGTTTATTATCCTGTTTTAACTAGTGGAAAATTTACTGAAACGTAGTGTTTTTTTTTTTAAGTGGTACTATTCTTGAATTTGATGGATTGAAATCTGATTTTAACCTTATTTATTTAGTGTATGTGGGAAGTGATTTTTATTTTATGTAAATTATAAGGTATATAGTCTGGTATTTTATTATAATAATAATGTTTATTGCTATAAATATATTCTCACTTAATGAAATTGTTGCTTTGGGAAAGTGTAGGATTGGACACTTAAAACATTCTTTCATCTTTAACATTTTTGAAGCAAATAAAATATGAATTGGTACTCTGAAAGGAGCCTTGGGTTGTCAAATTAGGACTCCTGAGCTATGAATGGTTGTAATAAAAAAAGAAGAAAAGTGTGCTACAGAGCTGAAAATATTTACTACTTGGTTCTTTACAGGAAAGCTGGCTGACCCCAGTAGTCACAGCATATTTGTGAATAGATTTAAGTATGTTTTATGTAATTCCTGAAAGTCTGTGGAATGTACTGTATTACTATTCTTTTCTTGTGTACATATCATGTTACTTTGGTACATTTTATTATATAATACATTTTCTTTGGATTAGTGCTTCAAAATAAATGGTTCTTATAAAACTTTTTACATGGATAGTATAATAACGTTTTAGTGTATTTCTAGTAGAAAATATCTTCAAAAAATTAAAGTTTTTTTTTTTTTTGCATTTTGAAACAGTCTTAGTGCAAAACTCAAATTTCATAGGTTGACTTTGTTCTTAACAGAAAATCTGTATGAAAGGAAATTTGTGAAGTAGCAAGAGAAAAAGAAAAGCGTGGTGAAGCTAGTATTTCCTTATATAGATGTGACAGCAGGCACCGAGTTTTCTCATTTGGTCATTTAAGTGAGCCTAAACAAGTTGTCAGTATTCAAGGCTATAACTGTACAGTTGGGTATTTTGGCAAGCCCTAAATGTGTAATTCAGGCTATCGTAAGTGGACAATCTAATAAAGTACATCTTAAGATCATAAGAATTTTTTTTATATTGCTTATAAGTTAGTTGAGGAAGAATTAGTCTTCGGTGTTGTTAATACCTTTGAAGGCAATTTTAGCTAATTTTTTTTTTTTTTGAGATGGAGTCTCACTCTGTTGCCCAGGCTGGAGTACAGTGGTATGATCTCAGCTCACTGCAACTTCTGCCTCCCAGGTTCAATTGATTCTCCTGCCTCGGCCTCCCAAGTAGTTGGGATTACAGACGTGCACCACCATGCCTGGCTAATTTTTGTATTTTTAGTAGAGATGGGGTTTTGCCATGTTGGCTATGCTGATCTTGTACTCCTGACCTCAAGTGATCCACCCACCTCGGCCTCCCAAAGTGCTGGGATTATAGGTGTGAGCCACCACGCCCTTGAATGTAAAAATATCATATGAAGTTTAAGTTTTAACTTTATAGTAAATATGAGTTGTGACTATGACTTTTTGTATTGTATGCTTTTAGAAAAGAGTTAATAAAGTTTATTTTTAAATGCTTCTATTTGGTTATTAAATTTTTATAGGTTTAGTTTTTCTTCGTGATCTTTTATTCCCTTTTCTTTTGGTGTTTGCACACTAATGTCAAATTTAGTTCATTTAGTACTTTGTAGATATACCATGTACATGATACGAAACAATATTAATGTGAAGAGACATTGCCACGAATTAAGTGAATATGTTTCTCTTTATTTCTAATTTGTTTAAAACTCTTTGTTTCAGAAGTTAAGGAATTAGTTCTGAATTAGCCAGTGCCCCACAGAATGTTATACTTAGTTTTTCCTTTTCTTTTTTTCTTCAAATTTTAAGTTCTGGGGTACCTGTGCACATGGTTTGCTGAAAAGATCAGTCTATCACCTAGATATTAAGCCCAGTATCCATTAACTATTCTTCCTGATGCTCCCCCTTCTCCACTCCCCAGACAGGCCCCAGTGTGTGTTGTTCCATGTGTCCATGTATTCTCATTGTTCAGCTTCCACTTATGAGAATATGCAGTGTTCGCTTTTCTGTTCCTGCATTACTTTGCTGAGGATAATGACTTCCAGCGCCATCCATGTTCCTACAAAGGACATGATCTCATTCCTTTTTATGGCTGCATAGTATTCCATGGTGTATATATACCACATTTTTTTTATTTAGTCTATCTTGATGGGCATTTGGGTTGATTTCATGTCTTTGCTATTGTGAATAGTGGTACAATGAACATACAGTGCATGTCTCTTTATAATAGAATGATTTATATTCCGTTGGGTATATACCCAGTAATGGGATTCCTGGGTCGATGGTATTTCTGCTTCTAGATCTTTCAGGAATTGCCACATTGTCTTCCACAATGGTTGAAAGAATTTCTCAACAGTGTAAAAGCGTTCCTTTTTCTTCATGACCTTGCCAGCATCTGTTGTTTCTTGACTTTTAAATAATCACCATTCGGAGTGGTGTGAGATGGTATCTCATTGTGGTTTTGATTTGCATTCCTCTAATGATCAGTGATGTTGATTTTTTTTCATGTTAGTTGGCTGCATGAATGTCTTCTTTTGAGAAGTGTCTGTTCATGTCCTTTGCCACTTTTTAATGGGGTTTTGTTCTTGTAAATTTCTTTTAAGTTCCTGGTGGACTCTGGATATTAGATTGTTGTCAGATGGATAGATAGTTCTTTCTTAATTCATGTTATTTTCATGTGATGATAAGGTGTATACAGCTGTCCATCATTTTTTCTAACCTCAGTGTGATAAGTGCCTCACTTCTCAACTCCCCAAATTCTGAATGCCAACTAATATGATGCTTGTTTGCCATGCTTCATGTTACAAAATGTTGCCTGAAAGATGAAGATTAAAATTAATTTATAACTTACCTTAGAGATATTGGCACCATGCTGGTTGTATGATTTCTTTTCAACACTTCTGTAAATGTTGTAGAATAGGATGAAATTGGATAGGAGAGAATATTAGAAGTAGGAGGGAAGTTCAATTTAACAACTTGGATGAAAACTTGACCACTTATGTATTTTATTGACATTGTTCAGAGTACATGTTGTACACAGATGTTTTATTTAAAATCCCTGAAGTTTGAACTGAAATGGAATTTTTCATGTCCATTAAAATCCCTTTTTTCTACTTAATGTAATTCATAGAATAATTGGGAATTGGGTGAAAATCTTTGATTTATAAAGTTTTAAGCTAATACAAAATTTCCTTCTTTGTTTTTCAAGGCAGATAATTATCTTATGACCTGAAGATTTGTTTTGCTTAATGAAATATGTTTCAAAAGGAGAGAAATCTTACATATCTACATGCAAAATAGTCGTATTCTAAAAAAAGTTATACACTGATACTTATCTGAGGGTTGGAAGGCTTAATTTAAGTATCTTTGTTGATAAGTACAGCCAGCCTTTAAATGATGAATAACTGAACTCTGTACTTGAAGGGTCAGTGGAGCTGGCTAAATGTTATGTAGTTTTCATACAAATTTGACTTAATTTTTAAAATCTTTCAATTTATGTGTAAGTATATTTTCTTAGGTTGTTCAGTAAAGTGTGTGTTTTAAAAGACTGTCTAGATGCAGCATTCTAAAAGAGGGAGATAAGAATGTTTATTCATTATGGCTACAGTCTAATATGTTTAATATGTTATTAATAACATTTTAAATGATAGCTTAATAAAGAGAGGGGATTGGTCAGAAACAGGATAGAGTTCTTATTGCTGTTGAGTAATGATAAACTAAATGTAACAGAAAATCCCCAAGTGGATTTTCTCTGAGATAAACTGATAATATAATAGCATTTTCTATTTTTCCCTAGTAAGTATTGTTGATGTTTATCATTTCATTTTTCCTAAGCCCATGAATTAGCTAACGTGATTCTCTGAACTAATCTTAGTTTTTGACTGAGAATATCATGTACTTAACCAAATCTTTGAGATATTTAAATAAATTAACAAAACTATAAAAATCATCTCTGTAAAGCTAGTCACAGATTTATGATTTGGGAAAGTAAGCAGCTTTGTATTACTTAGAAAACAAGTAAAAATATGTAGAATTTCTGTTCTTTTTCTTTTTTATTGTTTTAAAATTTAAATCAACATCAGTGTGTAGATGGGTAGATAAAAATTTAAATCAACAGATGTAAAATGAACCATTCCTCTTCCCTACCCACCAATTCTAATTCTCAAAAGATTTTTTTTTTTCCTTTGAGGTGGAGTCTTGCTCTGTCGCCCAGGCTGGAGTGCAGTGGTGCTCTCTTGGCTCACTGCAACCTCCGCCTCCCGGGTTCAAGTGATTCTCCTGCCTCAGCCTTCGAGTAGCTGGGACTACAGGCATGCGCCATCACGCCCAGCTAATTTTTGTAGTTTTAATAGAGAGGGGGTTTCACCATGTTGGCCAGGATGGTCTTGATCTCTTGACCTCAGGTGATCCGCCTGCCTCGGCCTCCCAAAGTGCTGGGATTATAGGCATGAGCAACCGTGCCCAGCCAGAAATTTTTTTTAACAGTTTATATATTGTTTTCCAAGAGTAATATTCTTTATATCCTGCTTAGCAACTTGTTTTTCATCTCAATGTTATGAACACTACATTAAACGATTTCTCACTCTTTTTAATTGCATGGTATTCTGTGGTGTGGATGTAGCATAATTTTGTTTTTCCATTTCTCTTTTGAGGATTCTATAATCAGTTTCCCTTTTTATTTCCTGCTATTACAAATATACAAATAGTATGTACTCTGAAACACAAACAAATATCTGGAATTGAAATTGTTGTAGTATGGAGATCTGTTTTTTTATAGGTACTACCAAATTTCTGTCCAGAAAGATTGCAAATATATGCCCTTTCCTATTGTGTATCCGAGTACCCTTTGTCTCATAAATTTACCAACAGTAGATATTATGTCTTTTCAATTTTTACCACTCTGATTCACAATAAATATCTCATTTTGTTTACATTTCCCTGATTACAAGTGAGGCTTAGCAAGTTTTATATGTTTATTGGGCTAATACGTTTGATTTTTTAGGTAGACTATATGCTGTAAAACCCCACTAAGAACTGCTCTTTCTGTCAGAGATTTAATTTGACAATACCTGTAGTCAAATTTTAAAAATCTGATTGGGTTTATTAGTCTGCCTCCATATTATTCTAAAGGAAAGTCAGAAAAGTAGGGGAAGAACCATGAAAAATTATTCCTTCTTTCCCTTCAAAAGCAGTGGGTGCTCCTTTTGGATTTTTATCTGTTAAGCAGTCTATATTGTTTGGGCTCTCAGTACATTATAGATTTACAGATCAAAACTACTAGGAAAACCAGAAATAATCCATCCTGTGTGAGGGGAGGGGATTTGTGCCTTCCCCTAGAAAGGCATCTTTCTCTTAGATGTTTATTGAGTGTCTTCTCTGCCAGCACTGTGGCTGCTGGCCATTTAGTCCTGTTTCATCCCTGACTGACACCAGCTTTACTTGGTGTGGTGGCAGTAAATCAGATCAAAATGTCGTGCCATTAGAGTAAGACATCTTAATCATGTTTCAACTGACCTAACAAATTTAAATGTTCTGGAGGATGATCTCTGGTGAGAGCTGGAGATCTTACAGTTTGTCAGGAATGTTAAGGTATAAAGGGTGTCTAAAAGCGTATAGTACTTGAAACTTATTTTTGTGGTGATCTCTGGAGAATGCTTTCTGTAATGATAGTAACAACAATAAGCGTTAGCTTTTATTGAGCATTTACACATGCCTGGGATTACTGTCAGCATTTTACATCTGTTCTCCATAGTGTGAGGAAATACTTTCTGGCCTTTGGACTTTTACTCTCATAAGTAGTTGTAGAAGGTCTGCAGCTACACAAAGCCTATTTCTTTAGGAACCTTGTGTCTAGCGGTGCTTGCATAGCCATTTTACCCTCTTTTGCTGCCTATTTAGTGATTAGGATTCAGACTAAAAAATGATTCAGTGATTACCTTGGTGTGATCATTCACACATCATGGTGATAGTGATACACCTGCATATTTTCAGTGAATCTTTGAATTTGAAGAGTTAGAGTCATCTACTGCTTCCCCTTTTCTGAAACAGAATCCCTATAATACCTTGTGAGTGCACTGGCCACTGTGGAAACAGACTGAGTGACTGATTCACAATGGAATTAATTACACTTTCTAGTTAATAGTAAGGAAAATATGTGTGAAACACTTGGTAATTATCCACTTACCAGAAGCTTTTTAACTTGATGTGATCCGTTTTGTCCATTTTTGCTTTGGTTGCCTGTGCTTGTGGGGGAATTGCTCAATACATTGTTGCCCAGACCAGTGTCCTCGAGAGTTTCCCCAGTGTTTTCTTGTAGTAGCTTCATAGGTTTTGGTCTTAGATTTAAGTCTTTAATCCATTTTGATTTGATTTTTGTATATGGTGAGAGGGGCCTAGTTTCATCCCTCTGCATATGGATATTCAATTTTCCTAGCAATAACATTTATTGAAGAGACTGTCCTTTCTTCAATGTAGGTTCTTAGCACCTTTGTCAAAAAAGAGTTCAGTGTAGATGTATGGATTTATTTTTGTGTCCTCTCTTCTGTTCCATTGGTCTGTGTGTCTTTTATTTAATGCCAACCCCATGCTGCTTTGGTTACTATAGCTCTTTAGTATAATTTGAAGTCAGGTAATGTGATTCTTCCAGTTTTGTTCTTTTTGCTCAGGATGGCCATGGCTAGTCTGAGTCTTTTGTGATTCCATATAAATTTTAGGATTGTTTTTTCTATTTCTGTGAAGTATGTCATTGGTATTTTGAAAGGGATTATATTGAATCTGTAGAGTGCTTTGGGTAGTATGGACATTTTAACAATATTGATTTTTCCAGTGCATGAACATGGAATATCTTTTTATTTTTCAGGGTCCTCTTTGATTTCTTTCATCAGTATTTTATAGTTTTCATTATAGAGGTCTTTTGCTTATTTGGTTAAGTTAATTCATAGGTATTTAGTTATTTTTTAGATTGTTTGCTCTTGACTTATAGAAATGCTACTGATTTTTTATGTTGATTTTGGATTCTGCATTTTACTGGATTTATCAATTCAAATAGTTTTTTGGTAGAGTCTTTAGTTTTTCCAAATATAAGATCATATCATCTCCAAAGAAGTGTAATTGGCTTCTTCCTTTTCAATTTGAGTGCCCTTTATACCTTTCTGTTGTCTGATTGCTCTGGCTAGGACTTTCAGTACTATGTTGAATAACTGTGGTGAAGTTGGGCATCCTTGTTGTGTTCCATTATCTTAGAGGAAAGACTTTCAGTTTTCACCCATTCACAATGATACTAGCTGTGGGTCTTTTGTATATGGATTTTATTGTGTTGAGATATGTTGCTTCTGTATCCAATTTTTTTTTTGAGGGGTTTTATCATGAAGGGATTTTGAAGTTTATCAAAAATTTTTAAACATCAATTGAAATGCTCATATGGTCTTTGTCCTTCATTCTGTTGATAATGATGTATCACATTGATTGATTTGTGTATGTTGAATTATCCTTTTATCTCAGGGATAAATCCCAGTTGGTCATGATGAATGATCTTTTTAATGTGTTATCGAGTTTGGTTTGCCTAGCATTTTGTTGAGGATTTTTGTGTAATTGTTCAACAGGGATATTGGGCTGTAATTTTCTTTTTTAAATGTGTTTTTGGTTTTGGCATCAGGGCAATACTGGCCTTGTAGAATGAGTTTGGAAGTATTCCCTTCTCCTCCTTTTTTTGGAATAGTTTCAATAGGATTGATATTAGTTCTTCTTTAAATGTTGGGTAAAGTTCAGTGATGAAGCCATCAGATCCTGGACTTTTCTTTGCTGAGAGATTTTTTATTACGACTTTGATCTCATTACTTCTTATAGGTCTATTCAGGTTTTGGATTTCTTCATAGTTCTATCTTGGTAGGTTGTCTGTGTCTGGGAATTTATCCATTTATTTTAAGTTTTACAATGTATTGGCACGTAGCTGCTCATAGAAGTCTTTAATAATCCTTCAAATATCTGCAGTATTGGTGTAATGTCTTTTTATCTCTGATTTCATTTATTTGGATCTTCTCTTTTTTTTCCTTAATCTGGATAAAGTTTTGTCAATTTTGTTTATCTTTTAAAAAAAAACTTGTCATTTTGTTGATTGGTGTGATATTTATTATTTCTTTTTTTCTGCTAATTTTAGGTTTGGTTTGTTCTTGCTTTTTTAGTTCTTTAAGTTGTATTGTTACGTTGTTTGATGTTTTTCTACTTTTTTGATGTAGGTGCTTATAGCTATAAACTTTCCTTTTAGTACTGCATTTGCTGTATCCCATAGGTTTTAGTATGTTGTGTTTTCATTTTTATTTGTTCCAAGAAATTTTAAAATTTCCTTCTTAATTTCTTCATTGACTCACTGGTCATTCAGGAGCATGTTGTCTAATTTCCATGTGTTTGTATAGTTACCCAAGTTCCTCTTGTTATTGATTTCTAGTTTTATTCAGTTGTGGTCAGAGAAGACACTTGATATAATTTCAGTTTTTTAAAAAAATTTAATACTTTTTTTTGGCCTAACTGATGACCTATCCTTGTGAATGATCCATGAGCTGAGGAGAAGAATTTGTATATCCTGTAGCCATTGGATGAAATGTTCTACAAATGTCTGTTAGGTCTATTTGGACTATGGTGCAGATTAAGTTCCATGTTTCTTTGTTTACTTTCTGTGTGGATGATCTGTTCATTGCTGAAAGTAGAGTGTTGAAGTCTCTAGCTATTATATTGGGGCTGATCTTTTTCTTTAGTTCTAATATTTGCTTTATATATCTGGGTGCTCCGATATTGGGTGCATATATATTTACAATCATTATATTCCATTGCTGAATTGACTGCTTTATCATTACATAGTGACCCCTCTTTGTGTGTGTGTGTGTGTTTTTTTTTTTTTTTCTTTGAGACGGAGTCTTGCTCTGTTGCCCAGGCTGGAGTTCAGTGGTGTGATCTTGGCTCACTGCAAGCTCAACCTCCTGGGTTCATACCATTCTCCTGTCTCTGCCTCCTGAGTAGCTGGGACTACAGACACCTGCCTCCATGCCCAGCTAATTTTTTTGTATTTTTTAGTAGGGACAGGGTTTCACTGTGTTAGCCAGGATGGTCTTGATCTCCTGACCTTGTGATCCGCCCACCTTGGCCTCCCAAAGTGCTGGGATTACAGGTTGTGAGCCATACAATTTTTCTCTTGAAACCTGTTTTGTCTAATTATAGCTTCTCCTGTTCTTTGCAGCTTCCATTTGCATGGAATATCTTTTCCATCCCTTTATTTTCAGTCTGTTGTGTGTCTTTACAGGTGACGTTTGTTTCTCGTAGGCAACAGATCGTTGGGTCTTATTTTTTAAATCCATTTAGCCACTCTGTGTGTTTTTATTGGAGAGTTTAGTCCATTTACATTCTGAATTATTATTGATAAATAAGGACTTACTCTTGCCATTTTGTTATTTGTTTTCTTGTTGCTTTGTTGTATTCTCTTCCTATCTTCCTTTCTGTGAAGGTTTTTTTTTTTTTTTTTTGGTGATGTGCTTTGATTTTTTGCTTTTTATTTTTTGTGATCTTTTGTATGTTTTTTGACTTGAGGTTACCCTGAAACTTGTAAATAACATCTTATAACCCACTATTTTAAACTGATGACAGCTTAACACTGATTGCAACAACAAACATACTATTAGATTGGTGCAAAAGTAATCACAGTTTTTGCCATTACTTTCAATAGCAAAAACTGATTACTTTTGCACTAACCTAGTAACAAACAAGCAAAAAGAAAACTAATAAAAAATCCACACTTTACCTTCATTTGCCCCTCTTTTAAACTTTTTGTTGTTTCTATTTATACCTTTTTATCTTAGGTCTAAGTCTTGAAAAGTTGTAGTTATTTTTTAACAGGTTCTTTTCATCTTTCTACCCAAAATATGAGTAGTTCACTAGTTTAAAAAGCACAATTATAGTGTTGTCATTTTCTGTGTTTGTGTACTTACTATTACCAGTGAGTTTTGTATCCTCAGATAATTTCTTATTGTTCATTAATGTCCTTTTCCTTCAGGTTGAAGAACTCCCTTTAGCATTTCTTGTAGGACAGGTCTGGTGTTGACAAAATCTCTCAGTTTTTGTTGATTTGTGCAAGACTTTATTTCTGCTTCATGTTGGAAGGCTATTTTCACTGAATATACTATTCTAAGTTTTTTTTTTTTTTTTTTACCTTCAGCACCTTAAAATGTCATGGCACTCTCCTGGCCTGTAAGGTTTCCACAGAGAAGTCTACTGCCATACATATTGCAGCTCCATTGTATTTGTTTCTTTGCTCCTGCTGCATTTAGGATCTTTTCTTTATTCTTGACCTTTGGGTATTAGATTGACCTCTGGGTATTATACAGTCTCGACCTTTGCGTGTTACAAAACAACCTTAATGTTGTCTTCTTTGGGTTAAATCTGCTTGGTGTTCTGTAACCTTTTTGTACTTGAATATTGATATCTTTCTCTAGGTTTGGGAAGTTCTTGGTGGTTTTTTTTTTTTTTTTTTTTTTTTTTTTTTGAGATGGAGTCTTGCTCTGTCGCCCAGGCTGAAGTGCAGTGGCACGATCTCGGCTCACTGCAGGCTCCACCTCCTGGGTTCATGCCATTCTCCTGCCTCAGCCTCCCGAGTAGCTGGGACTACAGGTGCCCGCCACCATGCCCGGCTAATTTTTTTGTTTTTGTTTTTTCAGTAGTTACGGGGTTTCACCATGTTACCCAGGATGGTCTCGATCTCCTGACCTCGTGATCCGCCCACCTCGGCCTCCCAAAGTGCTGGAATTACAGGCGTGAGCCACCACGCCTGGCTGGGAAGTTCTGTGTTATTATCCCTTTGAATACACATTCTGCAACTGATCTCTCTCTCTCTCTGCCTCCTCTTTAAGGATAATTATTCTTAAATTTGCCCTCTTGAAGCTATTTTCTAGACTTTGTAGTTACGGTGCATTCTTTTTTATTCTTTCTTTCTTTTATCTCTTCTAATTGTGTGTTTTCAAATAGCCTGTCTTCAAGGTGACTAATTCTTTCTCCTGCTTGATCAGTTCTGGTGTTGAAAGACTATGCTTCATTCTTCAGTATGTCAGTTGAATTTTTCAGCTCCAGAATTTTTGCTTGATTTTAAAAAAATCATTTCAGTCTCTGTTAAATTTATATGATAACGATTCTGAATTCTTTCTCTGTGTTATCTTGAATTTCTTTGAACTTTCTCAGAGCAGCTATTTTGAATTCTCTGTTTGAAAGGTCACATATCTCTGTTACTTTTGGATTGATCACTAGTGCTTCATTTAGTTCATTTGGGAGTTGATGATTTCCTGGATGATCTTAATGCTTATGGATGTTTGTTGGGTGTCTGAGCATTGAAAAATTAGGTATTTATTGTAGTCTTCAAGTTTGGATTTATTTGTACCAGTTCTTCCTGGGAAGGCTTTCCACGTATTCAATGAATTGAGTGTTGTGAGTTAAGTCTTTGGTCACTGCAGGTATATCTGCATAAGAGGGCACCTCAAGCCATCTAATGATTCTTGCAGCATTTTAGAGGTACCTCTTTGGTGGTCTTGGGTAAGATCCAGGAAAATTCTCTGCTTTAGTAGGCAGAGAGACTCTTGTTCTCTTCTCTTACTCTTCTCCAAAGAGAGTCTCTGTCTGTGTACTGAGCTACCTGGTGTTTGGGGAAGGGTGACACAACCATTTCTGTGGCCACCACCTTTGGGACTGTCCTTTATCAGACCTGAAGCCAGCATTGTACAAGGTCTTGTCCATGGCCTGTGGCTCTATTGCCTGGCTACTGCTGATGTTTATTTTAGACCCAAGTGCTCTTCATTTAGCAGGTGATGAATCCTACCAAGAGTGGATTCCCTTTTCCCTTTTGACCTAGAGTGTGTTGCGAAATGTTATCTGAGAGTGACGGCCTGGAATGGGGGCTTCAGGACTCTGCTTGGTGCTTTATTTTACTATTGCTCGGCTGGCATTTAAGTTCCAGGACAAAGTCCTCTTTACTCTCTCCTCTTATTTCCTCAAATTGGAAGGAGTATCCACCAAAGCTGCAAGCTGCGCTGCCTAGAATTACAGGAATGGTGACATAAGCACTCCCTTGGCTGCCCTACCTAGTGTCTGTCTACGTCACATGCACCTCATGTTCCCTTGCTCCAAGCCCAGCACGGCACCAGGACTTTCCAGGAATTACAGTCCTTGTGGCCTAGAGTGCTTTTCAAGTTTATTTAGGAGCCCAGAGTGCTTTAGCCTGTGGTGGTGGGGCTACCTGGAACTCACTGACTGCTGGGATTCCCTCTTGCTAGGGCTGGTCTAAATGCTCCCTCCTTCGGCATGGGCTGAATTTTGTCCTGTGTTACTCTCCGCCGTGATAGGGCAGCAGTGAGTTCCAATGCAAAGTTTTACAATCACTGTGCTCTGTCTCCCCCAAGTACACGGATCCTGTCTCTGAAACACACAGGCACCGTCCAGGGATGAGGGAGTGATGGTGTAGGAATTCAAGACTGTCTTTTTTCCTCACTCCAGTGCCTCTTTCCTTGATAGCTACTCTGTCTTTACCATGTCTGGTATTCGAATTTGCTCAGTGACTCAGTTTGGTTCTTTTCAGTGGTACAAATAGACTTTAGGAGGGGATTATACAAAAATCTGAATGCAGATATGAACCTGGTCTCATTGTTACTTCCTTGACTATCTGATTTCATGTTGTTGTTTTGGCTAGTATTGTGGACTTTTCTCTTTTATTATTGCTTTGTATTTTCGCTTTTAGAATTCCACGCTTGATTGAAGACAGTGATCTGCCCAGTTAGAGATGGGCTCTAACATCTAACATCTAACATCTAACAGATGTTAGCAAGCTTCCTTTTCATCCATTAGTTAAGTTTGAGCTATCTTGATGGGTTCTTTCTTTTCTTCCACCACTTTGCTTCTTTCTTTTAATTCAATTTAATTTTTATTAATTAATTTTTACCTTGCAGCTCCAGCTCAAAGGAAGCTTTGCTTCTATTACCTCCAACACTTGCTTAATTTTTTTATTGTAATTGATTGGCTGCCTTGTAAAAAGCCTTTCTTTGAATGTATGTTTAAAACTAATCCTTTCTGTAGCTATTTATGTATCCTTTCCTATCACCTGCAGAGTGCTTCTCTCCTTTGCTACCTCTCAATTTACTTTGAAAAAAGAGTCATAGATAATAAATTCAAGTAGACATTCCTCAGTTATTGAATGATAACCACATGCTACCCTGTGATTAAGAAAGCATTTTCCTTAATATTGTTAACTGTTCTTCAGATAAGTTGTGTTGACTGCCCTAGGTCTCGAGTATTTTTGACGGGCTTCAATGATTAATGATATGTTTTTATTAATCACTTATGCTTAGCAGCTGCAGGGATTTTTAATTAAACACTTGTTACTAGATTCAGAATGACAGTGATGATGCTCAAGTTGGGAAAGAAATCATTTGAGTTGTAGTCTTTTCTACCTTGAATCTTCTCTCTATAATAAAGCACTCTGCTTTTGACAGTGGGAAATGTTATAATATTTAAGAAATTAAAGATGATTTGTGTTAGCTTTAATGGCTTACATTAGTATGTCAGCTTTTCTATAGAACAAGTATAGTATTCTGATTCTGTCATTTGAGAAACGAGAGATTATATTGCATTTAAGATCATACACGTGGTTTTAGTCTTTCACAGTCCAAAATGACCTAATTTACATGGAGGTAATGAAAATAGATCACTTTTATATTATTCTAGTTAGACAAGTATGATTATTACCTTTTCTGATCTGTGCTGTTTCCTACAGGCTTGCATGATTAATAAGATTTTGGGTGTTTTTCCCTTGTTGTGGTTAGAGGAAAGTTTATAGAACCTATTGTTGCCTATATTATTTTAAGCAAGGATTTATTTACTAAAAACAGTAAAATTAAGAGAAAAATCTCTGAAGACCCTCAATTACATTTTATTTGTGTTCTACTTGGTAGCTTTTAAAGTAATTCTCTGGTTAAAAAAAGAAAAGAAAAAAATGAGATTTTGTGTATTTTTGCCCCAATTTTGTGATTTATTTTTAACTTTATTTGAAAACAAAAAAGAATTGTGTGTATAGATATTTCTTTTATAATGTCAATTAATACTGATTCTGAAAATTTCCTTTTATTATTAGGATGAAAAGCATTGCTAATAGAAACACAATTTTTTTTCAAAGCTGGGAGTGACCAAAATTAAGAGAAACAGCCCTGAAATTATTTTGATTGAAGTATCATACATATTTATTTTGTTTGATCTAAAAATTTACATCTATTGTATCTTATTTTGGTGTTGCACAGTTAGCTACTGATCTCTACATGTTAAAAATCAGTGGATAATAAGAGATAAAACAAACTGGGAATGTGTTTTTAGTTACCTTTGAAGTGACAGACATAAAGCAGAAGACTCAATAACAATAATATTAATTCAAAGAATGATAGCTAACACTTGGGTACTACTGTGTGTCAGGTATTATGTTTAGCACTTCATATATATTTTCATTTAATTTTTACAACACTATGTGATTGAGACTATTATTTCCATTCAACACATGTTTAGATTGAAGTGGTAGTCCTACTGTATGGGTCTGATGACATCTTGTATACTCTGTGTAGTACTGCTTTTTGAAGGAAAACAGTAAACCGCAATAGATGAGGAAAACGTTCATGAAAAGGAGTTGAAGTTAGGCATATTAAAGGAGACTTCACCAAATTCTACTCCCTAAGTTAAGCATAGTCTCTCAGAGATCTCTTCTAATGTTAAAATTTATAGAGGAAGTTGGGACTGCTAGGTATGAATTTTCTTAACTTCCTTTCTTAACATCTTCATAGTTTCCCAAAGTCCCAGTCAAAAGATAAAGTGCCCTCCTGATCAGTCACGTCCCCAAATCTGGGCACTTTCATACTTTTAAGGAATGTACACAGTTCCTCGTCTTTGTCTCTCTATTGTTTTTCCTTACCCTAAGCATGTGAATATATTCTAAAAATAAAGCACTAACAAAAAAATTCTTTATTTCACATTCCAGTGTCATGTGCTAAAAGCTACTATATAACAACAAATAAGATACAGTCCCAGCACTCAAAGAGCCTGGATTCTAGGAAAGAGAAAATACATGTAAACATGAATATTGTAGATATTAAACACACGAGTAAATAAAACCAAACATGTTTTCATGAAAGTTTTATATGTATTATAGTAGAAGTCTACATAGCAAAAAGGAAGGACTGGCCAGTTTTCCGGGAAATGGGAGTTGATAAAGGGAGCATAAGGCTTGCATTGACTGTGCAGTTCTCTTTAGCTATATTAAACCTGTCTCTCATCTTTCTTTATTTCCTGAGTTGGGTAAAGAAGAGTATACATTTAATATCTCCACTTTCCTCTCATATATTCCTCAAACCTGTGCCAGTAGGCATTCATGTTTGTTAAATGGTAATGGCTTGTGATAGCTTACACTTATAGAGCTCTTGCCCTTTGCCAGGCACCCTAATAACATGTTTCACATATAGTAACTTGCTTATTTCTTACAACTACTCTCTAAGATGAGTACTGTTATTAGATACAGACAGCTGAAGCACAGAGAGGTTAAATACCTTGACCCGTGTCACAACTAATAAATGTTGGAACTGGGCTTCAAATCTAGGCCATTTGACTTCGGGACCTATGCGTTATGAATGACTTGTGAACAAAATTCTCTAAAAAGGAATTTGGGGAAAAGAGACTTTTTTCCCAGTCAACAGTTTGCAAACCAGGGAAACATAGCCGTCAGTGTAAAATGAAGAATGCATTTCAGAGAACAAAGAGAAGGTTTGGATTTTATAGAAAAATACGCTTCCTAAATTCCCAATCAGGTCCATTTATGCAAATGAAAGATTTAAATTCATGTAGTTCCCAATAGTTGGCACAGTGGAGTTCTGATTCGTTGATACGGCTGAGCCCTGATTGGCTGGGGCAGGTGAGTCCTGATTGGTTGGTTTCCAAGCCCTAAACCAGAGATCTCTGTCAGATGTTTCTTTCAAATGCCTGGCGGGTGGTGTAGGGTTTTTGGTTATTTATCTTGGCACAGACATCAGGAACTGGTTTGGCTTGATTGTAGAAAGGGAGGGCCTGTGACACTTTTACATCTTTCTGAGAACACTGAGTACATGACTGCTCCCTCACCCAGGATGGCCGCCTGGTTCTGTCTTAAGTTTGAGCATCTCAATTAGCCACAGAGAGTCCGTTTTGTCTGTTGGATAGGGTATACTTTTAACAGACTGAATGAACCTAGTTGCCTTTTACCCATGTCTGCACACAAATGCCTATATGCTAAAGTTCATTTATTTCCAAGGCATACATTTTTCCTAGTTTTAATGGATTTTCCATTGTCCTCTCCCTTCACTCATTGAGGAAATTTTGAATACTCTTATGGCCAAGTACTAATCTAGCACTGCAAATATAGAAATAAAAGTGGCCACTACTATCACAAAACTCATAGTATGGGAGAAAATGTGGAGGAAAATGGATAATTATAATATGACGTGCTAAGTGTTATGATGGTATAGGCCTAAAGGGGGCAATATTTAACCCAGCCAGAAGAGGGTAACCCCTAACCTGAATTATGATGGAAAAGTAGGATTTGGCTAAGCTTCTTTCTATTATTTGTCCTCCCTATTTTTTTGTATTGTAATGGGATACAGTTGCTTTTTCAAAACCTTCAATTACCCCTTTACATATCTGCACTGTTGCATTGTTCCTTCTGTTTTCTTCTTCGTCATGTTCTACTTGTAAGCCTTCTCAGTGTGTCTTTTACTGTACTTTGGTCTCCAGTGTCTTTTTCATTCTTATTTCCTTTTTAGCTTATTCATCCTATCTAGAAACTTGTCTTATCTACTACAGTAGGAAATTTAATTTACTTTTCTTCAGCTCCTTTATTCCTCTCTGGCAGGCTGCCAAAGTGTTTAAAACACTCATGATTATTGGTTTCTTCAGAGAGGAAGATAGATCTGGGTCATATGCTTGATGTGACTGGGATATTCATTTCATTTTTGTTCTTTCTGGGCATCAAGGGAATTTTACCCCTTGAAGTCTCTCAATTAAATCTTCCCCCAATTTACTGTTTCTTGGGCATGTTCCTTTAATGTGCCTAGCTTTTCTGTTTTTGGCACGAGTGCCCAACATTTACTGCATATTGGCACTTGGCACACAGACTGATATCTGCTGAATGCCAGATACAGCCTCCTCTACAAAACATGGTGGGAAAAATTATAAGGGAAGGTAGTATTTGACTCTGGATTCAAACACAGGTTGAATTCTAACCTTTTATCATTTATTAGCAGGATAACCTTAGGCAAGTTACTTAACCTCTCTCTGCCTCAATTTTCTCGTTTTTAAAATGGGCAAACTAATAGTGACTACCTCATTAGGTTTTTAGAGGATTAAATGGGTTAATGCCTTTAAAATTTAGAGCAGTGAATGGAATATAGATAAAAAAGGAAGACATTTAATAAGAGCCTGGGGTTCCTAGCCTCCCTGGCCAAGAACTGTCTTTCCATCCAACTGTTTGGCCCCTGATTTGCTGTTGCCTCTCCCTTACTTGTTCATCAGGGATCTGGTTTTACTTCAAATTGTGCTCATTATATTTTATTTTCCTGTGATTCTCCTCTGATAATCTAGGTTTTTATAGTTCTAATATCCTTTTGTAGTGGAAAATAATTTGGGAGCTTGTCAGGAAGACAGTAATTGTTGTTAACAGTGAGATTTTATAGCTCATTGTTGGAGTTTATAATAATAGGTTTTTGTTTCATATAGCAATAGGAATTGTTCAAAAGTTAAATTTTTTTTGCCATCCTTATCATTATGCATACTTATAAGAGATTAGAATATTTCAGAAATATAAAACTCAGAAATAAACAAAGTATTCCCTAAATATTTCGTGCTTGCTATGTGGTAAGATACTGTTGGAGGTACTGAAACATAATTGCTAGTAATAGTTTGGCATAATTTCTTACAGTTTTTCAAAAAGATCTGTATAGTCATAAAAGTTACATTATTTATGAAAATAAGAATGATATGTTTTGTTTTGCAGGAAAAGTCAACACTAATAATATGCTCTAGAGAAACTATCGCTTGCTTAGATGTTTTTAACATTATAGTAAACTAATATGCCAAGCTTCAAAATGACCAAACATACAACTTGTAGCTGTGGTATTTTGGTGTATTTGGCATTATACCGTAATTTACAGTATATAACATCTGATGACTTTTAGCAGTATCTTGGTACAACAGACTAACTCCTTCCATCCTATCAGAGGTGGAGAGAGGAACTCTTTTCTCCCCATAAACTCTTGATTTTTAATTAATTAATTAATTAGTTTTTCTAGTTTTCATCTCCTGTCTTAATATTGGACTTTGATATTTACCTTTTTTATTCATTTTGTTTATTTTTTAAAAAAATTTTGTGGATGGCCGGGCATGGTGGCTCACACCTGTAATCCCAGCACTTTGGGAGGCCAAGGCAGGCAGATCACAAAGTCAGGAGATCGAGACCATCCCGGCTAACACAGAAATATGCTGTCTCTACTAAAAAAATATGAAAAATAAGCTGGGCGTGGTGGTGGGTGCCTGTAGTACCAGCTACTCTGGAGGCTGAGGCAGGAAAATGGCATGAACCCGGGAGGTGGAGCTTGCATTGAACTGAGATCGCACCAGTGCACTCCAGCCTGGGCAACAGAGGGAGACTCTGTCTCAAAAAAAATATTGTGGATATATAGTAGCTGTATATAGTTATGTGATACATGAGCTGTTTTGGTACAGCCTTGTGTAGAATAATAATGACATCATGGAAAATTGTGTATCTATCCTCTGAAACATCCTTTGTGTTAAAACAATCCTAGTATACTCTTTTAGTTATTTTAAAATGTACAATTATTATTGATTATAGTCTCCCTATTGTATTATTAACTACTAATTTTATTCATTATTTCTTTCTTTCTTTCTTTTTTTTTTTTTTTTTTGACACAGAGTTTCGTTCTTGTTGCCCAGGCTGGAGTGCAGTGGTGCGATCTCGGCTCACTGCAACCTCTGCCTCCAAGGTTCAAGTGATCCTCCTGCCTCAGCCTCTTGAGTAGCTGGGATTACAGGCATGCGCCACCACGCCTGACTAATTTTGTATTTTTAGTAGAGACAGGGTTTCTCCATGTTGGTCAGGCTGTTCTCGAACTCCTGACCTCAGGTGATCCGCCCACCTCAGCCTCCCAAAGTGCTAGGATTACAGGCGTGAGCCACCATGCCTGGCCTCTATTCATTATTTCTAACCTTATTTTTTTAACCCATTAATTATCCCTACCTCCACCCTATCCCCCTACTATCTTTCCCATCTTTTGGTAACCATCCTTCTATTCTCTATCTCCCTGAGTTCAGTTGTTTAAATTTTTAACTCCTCTAGATAAGTGAGTACATTTGATGTTTGTCTTTCTGTTCCTGGCTTATTCACTTAACAAAATGACCTCCAGATCCAATCATGTTGTTGCAAATGATAGACTCTCATTCTTTTCTGTGACTGAATAGTATTCTGTTGTGTACATATACCACCTTAGGTTGCTTCCAAATCTTGGCAGTTGTGAGTGGTGCTGTAATAAACATGGGAGTGCAGATATCTCTTTAATATACTCATTTCCTTTCTTGTGGGTGTATACCTAGCAGTGGGATTGCTGGATCATATGGTAGCTCTATTTTTGGTTTTTTGAGGAAACTCCAAATGGTTCTCTGTAGTGGCTGTACTAATTTACATTCCCACCAACAGTGTACAAAAATTCCCCTTTCTGCACATCCTCACCAATATTTGCTATTGCATGACTTTTGGATATAAGCTATTTTAACTGGGGTGAGATGATAGCTCATTGTAGTTTTGATTTGCATTTTCCTGACGATCAATGATGTTGAGCACCTTTTCATATGCCTCTTTGCCATCTGTATGTCTTTTGAGAACTGTCTATTCAAATCTTTTGTCCATTTTTAAATTGGATTTTTAAATTCTTTTCTATGGAGTTGTTTTAGCTCCTTATATATTCTGGTTATTAATCCATTGTCAGATGGGTAGTTTGCAAATATTTTCTCCCATTCTGTGGGTTGTCTCTTCACTATGTTGATTGTATCCTTTGCTGTGCAGAAACTTTTTAACTTGATATGATCTCATTTGTTCATGTTTGCTTTGGTTGCCTGTGCTTGTGGGATATTACTTAAGAAATTTTTGCCCAGATTGATGTTCTCGAGAGTTTCCCCAATGTTTTCTTGTAGTAGCTTTCTAGGTTTAGGTCTTAGATTTAAGTCTTTAATCTATTTTGATTTGGTTTTTGTATATGACAAGAGTTAGGGACCTAGTTTCATCCCTCTGCCTATGGATATTCAGTTTTCCTGGCACCATTTATTGAAGAGACTATCCTTTCTCGAATGTATATTCTTGGCATCTTTGTCAAAAGAGAGTTCACTGTAGATGCATGGACTTAGTTTCTGTGTTTTCTCTTCTATTCCATTGGTCTCTATGTCTTTTTTCATGCCAGTCCCATGCTGTTTTGGTTACTGTAGCTCTGTGGTATAATTTGAAGTCAGTAATGTGATTGCTCCAGTTTTGTTCTTTTTGCTCAGAATAACTTCGACTATTCTGAGTCTATTGTGATTTCATATAAATTTTAGGATGTTTTTTCTATTTCTGTGAAGAATGTCATTGGTATTTTGATATGGATTACATTAAATCTGTAGATTGCTTTGGGTAGTCTGGACATTTAAATAATATTGATTCTTCCAATCCATGAACATGGAATATCTTTGCATTTTTTTGGTGTCCTCTTCAGTTTTTTCATCAGCATTTTATAGTTTTTATTATGGAGATCTTTTACTTCTTTGGTTAAGTTAATTTATAGGTATTTAATTTTATTTGTAGCTATTGTAAATGGGATTACTTTTTTGATTTCCTTTTTGAATTGTTCACTGTTGGCATATAGAAATGCTAGTGATTTTTGTATGTATATTTTGTATCCTGAAACTTCATTGAATTTATCAGTTCTAGTGGTTTTGTTAGTGGAGAATTAAGTTTTTTCCAAATATAAGATGGTATCATCTGCAAGCAAGTTTCATGTGACTTCTTCCTTTTCAGTATGATGCCCTTTATTTCTACCTTTTAAAAAATACTTTTAAGTTCTGTGGTACATATGCAGATCGTTACATAGATAAATGTGTGTCATGGGGGTTTGTTGTACAGATTATTTAATCATCCAGGTATTAAGCCTAGTACCCATTAATTACTTTTCCTGATCCTCTGCCTTCTCTCACCCTCAACCATCCGATAGGCCCCAGTGTGTATTGTTCCCCTCTATGTGCCCATGTGTTCTCATCATTCAGCTCCCACTTATAAGTGAGAACATGTACTATTCAGTTTTCTGTTCCTGTGTTAGTTTGCTAAGGATGATGGTTTCCAGCTCCATCCATGTCCCTGCAAAGGACATGATCTCATTTTTTTTATGGCTACGTAGCATTCCATTGTGTATATGTGCCACATTTTCTTTACCCAGTCTATCATTGATGGACATTTAGGTTGATTTCATGTCTATACTATTGTGAATAGTTTTGCAGTGAACATACGTGTGCATGTGTCTTTATAATAGAACAATTTATATTTCTTTGGGTATACCCAGTAATGGGATTGCTGGACTAAATTGTATTTCTGTCTTTAGGTCTTTGAGGAATCGCCACACTGTCTTCCACAAAGGCAGAACTAACTTATACTCCACCAACAGTGTATAAGCATTTCTTTTTCTCTACAGCCTCTCCAGCATGTGTTATTTTTGACTTTTTAGTAATAGCCATTCTGACTGGTATGAAATGGTATCTCATTGTGGTTTTGATTTGCTTTTCTCTAATGATCAGTGTTGTTGAGGTCTTTTCATTGATTGTTGGCCCCATGTATGTCTTTTTTTGGGAGATGTTTGTTCATGTCCTTTGCCCACTTTTTAATGGGGTTGTTTTTCTCTTGTAAATTTGTTTAAGTTCCTTATAGATGCTAGATATTAGGCTTTTGTCAGATGCATAAATTGCAAAAATGGTCTCTCATTCTGTAGGTTGTCTGTTTACTCTGTTGATAGTGTTTTGTTGTTATTGTTCTCTTTTCTGTGCCAGAAGCTCTTTAGTTAAATTAGATACCATATGTCAAGTTTTGCTTTTGTTGCAGTTGCTTTTGGCATCTTCATCATAAAATCTTTGTGCCGATGTCTCAAATGGTATTGCTGAGGTTGTCTTTAAGGATTTTTATAGTTTTGGGTTTTACATTTAAGTCTTTAATCTATCTTGAGTTGATTTTTGTGCATGGTGTAAGGAAGGGGTCCAGTTTTCATCTTCTGCATATGGCTAGCCAGTTATCCCAGTGCCATTTATTGAATAGGGAATCATTTCCTCATTGCTTGTTTTTGTCAGGTTTGTTGCAGATAGTTGTAGATGTGCGGTCTTATTTCTGGGTTCCCTATTCTCTTCCATTGTTCTATATGTCTGTTCTTATATCAGTGTCATGCTGTTTTGGTTACCATAGCCCTGTAGTATAGTTTGAAGTCATATAGCATGATGTCTCCAGCTTTGTTTCTTTTTGCTTAGGATTGCCTTGGCTATTCAATCTTCTTTGGGGTTCCGTATGAATTTTAAAATTTTTTTTCTAGTTCTCTGAAGAATGTCAATGGTAGTTTGATGGAAATAGCCTTGAATGTGTAAATTGCACTGGGCAGTTTGGCCATTTTCACAATACTTCTTCCTGTATATGAGCATGGAATGTTTTTCATTTGTTTTTGCTCATCTCTGATTTCTTTTTTTTTTTTTTTTTTTTTTGAGTCTCGCTGTGTCACCCAGGCTGGAGTGCAGTGGCGCGATCTCGGCTCACTGCAAGCTCCGCCTCCCGTGTTTACGCCATTCTCCTGCCTCAGCCTCCGAGTAGCTGGGACTACAGGCGCCCGCCACCACACCCAGCTAGTTTTTTGTATTTTTAGTAGAGACGGGGTTTCACCATGTTAGCCAGGATGGTCTCGATCTCCTGACCTCGTGATCCACCCGCCTCGGCCTCCCAAAGTGCTGGGATTACAGGCTTGAGCGACCGCGCCCGGCCATCTCTGATTTCTTTTAGCAGTGGTTTGTAGTTCTGCTTGAAGAGATCTTTCACATCCCTAATTAGCTGTATTCCTAGGTTGAATGTCCTTTATTTCTTTCTCTTGTGTGACTGCTTTAGCTAGAACTTTCAGTACTTTGTTGGATAACAGTGGTGACAGTGGGCATCCTTGTCTTGTTCTAGATCTTAGAGGAAAGACTTTCAGTTTTTCCCCATTCAGTATGATACTAACTGTGGGTCTGTCATATTTGACCTTTATTATATGGAAGTATGTTTCTTCTATCCCCATTTTTGAGGGTTTTTGTAATGAAGGAATGATGACGTTTACAGAGTGGTTTTTCAGCGTTAATTGAAATGATCATATGGTTTTTGTACTTCATTCTGTTGATATGATGGATCACATTGATTTATTTGCATATGTTGAAACATTCTTACATCCCAGGGATAAATCCCACTTGGTCATGATGAACGATCCTTTTAATGTATTGTCGAACTCATGTTTGCTTGTATTTTGTTGCCAATTTTTGGATCAGTGTACATCACTGATATTGGCCTATAGTTTTCCATTTTTGGTATGTCTTTGGTTTTGGTATCAGGGTAATACTGGCCTCCTAGAGTAAGTTTGGAAGTATTCCCTCTTCCTCTATCTTTCAGAACAGTTTGAGTAGGATTGGAATTAGTTCTTTAAATATTTGGTAGAGTTCAGCAGTGAAGCCATCAAGTCTCAAGTTATTCTTTACTTAGAGGCTTTATTAGGACTTCGATCTTGTTACATATTATTGTTCTGTTCAGCTTTTGGATTTCTTCATGGTTCAATCTTGGTAGGTTGTATGTGTCTAGGAATTTATTCATTTCTTCTAGATTTTACCATTTATTGGCATATGGTTGCTCATAGTAGCCACAAATGATCCTTTGAATTTCTGCAGTATCCCTTGTAATGTCTTTTTTATCTCCAATTTTATTTTGGATTGTGCTGGGTCACCCCTGAAACCAGCATGTCTCAGAGCCCAAGGTCAATGGTATACTTGTGGGTATGAGTGCTGGCTGTTCAGGGCCCAAGGGTTCTTTAGTTAGCAGATGATAAATCCTTCCAGGACTGGGTTCTTCCCTCAAGGCAGTGGGATCCTTTATGGCCCAGGGTGTGTCTAGAAATGTTGTCTAGGAGCTGGGTACTGGAATTGAGGCCTCATGACTCTGCCGTTACCTTATTGTACTGTGAGTAACTTGGTGTCCAAGATGCAAGACAGAGTTCTCTTTACTCTTTGCTCTTCTCTCCTTAAGCAGAAAGTAGGAGACACTTTCTTGCTGGGAGCTTCACTGCCTGGGGTTGGGGAAGTGATGACATAAGCACTCCCTTTGCCATGCCAGTTGGTGTCTCTCTGGGTCACATGCCACCCTATTTCACTAGCTCTAAGCCACGCCTAGTGCTAGGAGTTGCCTAGGAATTGCAGTCTTTGTGTCCTAGACGCCTTTCAAGTTTACCTAGGATCCCAGAGCATTTCAGTTTGCAGTGTTGAGGCTTGCTGAGCAAGTTCCATCTGTTTCGATGGGTGTTTCCCTGCTGGCTAGGGCTGGGCCAAATGCTCCCTCTGTGTGTGGGCGCTAGCTGAACCTAGGATGGCTGTATCCTCCACTGTGACAGGGCAGCACTGAATTCAATGTGAAGTCCCCCAGTTGCTGTGTTCTTTATCCCCAAAGTACACAAATTGCCTTTCTGCACCACAGGCGGCTGCTGAGGGATATGGGTGGGTTGGTATCAGCAACTCAGGACTGTCTCTCCATTCTTCCTCATTGCCTCTTTTGGTAATACAAAGTTAAAACCATGCACTGTGATTGCTCACCTGATGTTTGCTTCTTACGACAGTGTTTTTCTGTGTGCAGATGGTTGTTTAAATTTGGTATTCCGGGGGTGTGGGAGTGTGATTCGTGTAGGCTTCTATTCTGCAATCTTACTCTGCCCTCTGAACTTTAATTTATACCATACAATAAATCAGAGTGAAAGGTAAACAACAAGGTTACAATGTAACTCTATTATAAATTTTGAATTTTTTTTGGTGACAAATACCGGTATATTTTTGTCTTTGGAGCTATAAATTACTTAATTTAGCAAGCTCTAAAGCTTATACATTTTAACTTCTCAAGTAAGAAGTCTGGCACTTTATGGCTATAAATTTTACTATCAAAATATCCAGGGTAGTGAATTCATTTTAATAATTATAATTCTTCTAAACATCATTTGAAGAATTATTTGTGGACACTAGACTCAAAACTATATATACTAAATCCAAACACTATGCCTAGGACCTCAGTTTTGAGTTTTTCATCTCAGTTATCTGTCCTTCAACTTACTACTTCCTCTTACACTTTCATTTACTAAACACATTTTCAGATTTTTAAATTGGACCTTCTCCTCCAAGGCCCTATCGGACAACTTTGTAAATATGCATTTACAGCCTTTAAACACCAACATTTTAAACTGAGACTAATTCCTGCAACCACATTCCTTGTTAAAAGTTCAGCACTAGGCCGGGCGCGGTGGCTCACGCCTGTAATCCCAGCACTTTGGGAGGCCGAGGTGGGCAGATCATTTGAGGTCAGGAGTTTGGGGCCCACCTGGCCAAAATGGTGAAACCTTATCTCTACTAAAAATATAAAAAAAATTAGCCAGGTGTGGTGGCGGGCCCCTGTGGTCCCAACTACTTTGGAGGCCGAGACAGGAGAATCGCTTGAACCCAGAAGGTTGCAGTGAGCCAAGATGGCGCCGCTGCACTCTAGCCTGGGTGATAGAGCCAGACTTCGTCTCCAAAAAAAAAAAATAAATAAATAAAGCTCAGCACTAACAATATCCCTCTGTCATTTTCTTCTGCTCAAGGAACAAAAGAAGTCAAACAGATAATGGGTTCTGCCTGAGCCATTTGTGAAGTCTAAGAACAGATATGTATACTCCCTGTTATTCTTCCAGGGCATTATTTTATCCTTTTTTTTAAACCTTGAAAAATAAGTGTTACTTACCCTTATAAATATTTTGAAGTAAAGTTTCTGAATTTCCGTGAAGAACTCTTCTAGTAATTCAGCTTTTCAAACACAGTCGTTACTCAATAGTCCCTGTAACATGGGATTTATTCCACAGTTAAAAAGTGACTTCCCCCTTTGTTACATGTGAGAGTGGCTCTTTGTTTTCTCAGGATCCCAAACTGCTCATTCAAAACTATCTCTGTCTGTTTTCCAACACTATTTATGTCAGATTGTAGGGAAACACCCACGGGAACTTTTCTTTATATTTTTTTGCTGCTGTTTTTTAAAGAATGAAGGTACAGCAGTGTGAATTAATCATGGTTTCTCAGTTGCTGGGCATTGTACTGCTCCAGGGTTGTCAGTAGATACAGTCAGATTCCTGCGTTTCTGATAGAAGTCTGGCGTTGACTAGTTCTCTTTGCTACTACATCATCTACCAGTTGCTCCATGTTCAACTGGGCCTGAACCTTCTTCAGGCCTCTTCCGAAAAGAAAAGTTACCTGTGAAGTGTCTTTCTGATGGCTTAATTTATTTCTTCTCCTGGTAAAATTGGCTGTAATGTTATTTTTTCTGTTTAGCTGGTTAGGTCTCTTGAGACCTGCAACTGGTTTCCTACATACTTCATTTTGTTTCAGAAGGCTTGCCTTTCTTTTTAACACTGGAAAGTAGTGTTTTGTATTCTTGTCAGTTAGACATGGACAATTCATAGGACTAATTCCTTTTCCAATTCCAGATGATTTCCTAACTGCAAGGCCAATGATTATCCATGAGGATGTCTCTTTCTAGGCATTACTCTTCCTCTACAGCTTAGACTGGTTTTACCAACACCAGAATTCTGTTGGAGTACCCATTGTATTCTCATCCTAAATTGCTGGAGTCTTCTGTTTAGTTTTGGAAAAGTCTGCTTTTTCCTTGCTTTCAATTCGGTTTGATGACACCATCCAAAGACATGTCAATTTTGTCAAGGTTTTTGTTGCTGCGGGCTTTCAGCAGCTGTGACAAGGTCACCATGGCTTCTGCCAATTGGGTACCAAACTGGTTTATAGCTTGAAACGTGGTGCTAAAACAGTCAGTGGGGAAGGCCAGAGTTGGAGACCTGCCACCTCTCATGCATGCACGCAAGCAGACTACTGGGCAGCATCCTTGTCCTCCCACCTGTGGTTGCCAGCATAGACCAATTTATCCCATTCATTTAAATTACTTGATAGTGTTCTCTGGAATACTCTTGAATATACCATAATTTATCTAGTAAAACATATTGATGGATTGCTGATAGTTCAGTTTCTTACTATTACAAGCAGTGACACACTAAAAATCCTGTTACACATATGTCTTTGGAGTATGTGTTTCTGGAGGATACATTTGATGAAATGATATATTAACTTAGCATCTTAATAAATTCAAAAAGATTGTTCTTATTTAAACATCAACCTTCTTGCCTGTTTCCTTATGCTTTTAGAAAAACTTAAGTATTATCAATTTTTATACTGTCTGTCAATGTAATTGGTAGATATGTTTCATTGTTTTAATTTGCATTTAAAAGATTAATGAAATGGGTTTTCTATAACATTTTTATTTTAGTCATGTTTTACATATTGTGACCTGTACTGTCTTGATATCCTTAGCTCAGTTTTCTGTTGGATTTTTCTTTATTCTATTGATTAGTAAGATTGTGGTATATTAGTGAAAATAGCCATTTGTCAAATGTTAGAAATTTTTTTGCTTTTAAAAAATATACATACTCTATACTGTCATAGATGTTTTTAATTTATAGGTAATCAGATTTTTAAATCTTTTTAATGGTATCTTTGATTTTGTTCTTATGCTTAGGAATTCCTTTCCCAGCAAGAGTATTACAAATTTGAAAGATTTTCTGTCATCAGTATTTCTCATTTTTATTATAATCAAGATTTATGATATCCAGGAATGTTTATTTCGTTTTCCTTTTTTTGTTTTCGTTGTGTTCCTAGATTCTGGTCTCTAATTTGGCACGTACAACATCATCAAATAACAAGCCTGAAACCTTGGCATATTATTATTTACTGTGGATCAGAATAAAGTATTAGATGGGATGATCTTGGATTCTGCTTAATTGAATACCAATTTATAAGTACCTATACTTGGTAATAGTTTATAAGTGGGCCAATTATCAGTCCTTGTTTGCATGACATAGTCTAAGTTTAACCTGTCTTCCGGAATAATTTTTTTTTGAGATGGGGTCTCACTCTGTCACCCAGGCTGGAGTGCAGTGGCACAATCTCAGCTCACTGCAACTGTGGCCTCCTGGGCTCAAGTGATCCTCCCATCTCAGCCTTCTGAATAGCTGGGACTACAGGAGTATGCCACCATGCCCAGCTAATTTTTTGTAATTTTGATAGAGACAGGGTTTTACCATGTTGCCCAGGCTGGTCTCAAACACCTGAGCTCAAGCCCTCCTTGTCCTCCCAAAGTGCAGGGATTACAGGCCTGAGCCACCACACTTGACCAAGAATAATTTTTAATAGTCTCCTTTCACTGTAAAAAGTGCCTCAGTTTAAATAAAAAATTATAAATGTTATAAAAGATAGTTGTTTACATGGGATAGTTCCTCAGGGTATTTTAACAGTAAAGCTTTAGTTGTTTCTATTTATGTCATTCAGTTGTTTCTGTTTACATTACTTCTATAGTAGTAATATTTCATTTGCTTTAACTTTTAAAATATCTGTTATTTTCATGATGAACTTATTACAAGCTTCATACAGTTGCTTATGTGAGAACAGTCATGCTAGTGTGTACTTTCTTTGCCTTCATTTTAATTACCAGAATGATGTTCACTTTTTGCATTAAATGTCCCTTACAATTCTTATTTACCTAGTATTGCTTTAAAGATGATGAAACATTTGTCTCTGTATGTGGACATATTTCGGTTATATTTTATTAAATATGTCATCAAATCTTTTTTGTACGGCTATGACCTAATGTTTTAACCTGGCCAAATAAACCATTACTTATTACATTAATGTTTTCTGATGTTGCATATACTCAGATCATTGGATTTTGTGGTGTGCTAATTAATACTGGATCATTGGATTTTGTGGTTTGCTAAGTAATACTGTTCTTAACACAGATCCCTGTGGGAGCCACTAAATGCCAATCCCTATTGTACTGTCACAGTGTTGATAAAAGTTTGGTACTTGTTACCTGCCAGATAGATTTTCAGCTATCTTATTTTATTCTGATAGTATTTCTCCAGCCTTTTCTTATGTAGTACTGTGTCAAAGAATATTTTATAATAGGTAAATTGTGTCTGTTGTTCTTTCTTTCTTTTCTCTACTACCTCTGCTACTGCTTAAAAGGTTTATAGAGTTTAGTATTGGTCATTTTCACCACTGATTATAAACTGTAAATCAACCCATATTCTTTTGCATTTTGAGGTGTTTTGTAAAATTGCCATATAAAAAGGCCAATTTCAATTTTCCTCTAGTTAAAAATATCTTTTTTTTTTTTTTTTTTTCCGAATACATCTTAAGAAACCGAACTTGTTTTTTTTTTTTTTTAAATAACATTTCTGGTTGTTTGTGTGTTCATGTCATATATGTTTCTCAGTGTCATATTTAGGTATATATGTTTGACCCTTAATTTTTATGTTTGTTGGTCCCATTAATAAAATTTGAGAATATCTGTGGAGTAGAACACCGTATAGGAATTACCAATTTGTGCCACCACTACCTTTTAAACATTACTCTTTGGATATAGCTATTTATTTATAGGTATTTTCAATTTCATGTTATGTAAACTGTATATGACATTTTCATAAAAGTTTGTTCTTTTAAAATATCTAGGCACTGAAGATTAATGAAGTTCTTACCATTATTTTTGCAATGCATGTAATAATGTAAAAAGAAGATTGTTTTATTAGACACAGAGTCATTTTTCTTGTTTTATGATATTTAAAGTATCTACTGTAATATATAAAGTAATGTTTGTTGGTGTTTGCGTTTCTTCTGCAGACAGTGATAATGAACTCTCAAGTGGAACAGGTGATGTGTCTAAGGATTGTCCTGAGAAGATCCTGTATTCTTGGGGAGAATTGCTAGGAAAATGGTAAAATTTTATTTTTCATACTGAAAATTTTATATTTACATAGTTGATGTTAATTTGTTGTATTAAAATCTCTGTGTTAAAATAGGTTTTAAAGGATTAATATGAAAATCTATCTTAATATCTTAATGTTTAAAAACTTAAAAATTAAAATATATTTTATAGATACTCTTTATATTTGGCTAGGTCTTCCCCCCCAAGTATGGTTTTATTTAACTTGCTTTTAGAAGATGTCTTTGTCTTATTATTTCACTCAGACCTTATTATTTGTCTTATTATTTCACATCATTTAGCAGAGTCAATTTTATGCTATATTGCCAGTGCATTTAAATGTCTACTGTTAAAGGGTTACATTTTTTTAAAACCAAGTCTATTACCACTCAAATAGGCTGTATAGTTTAGAATTTCTCATTTTACCACTGACACAGCTGGTTTCATTCTTTCTGACTAAAACTATTACTTTAAATTTTGATGTATTTTATGTGGAATTACGAAAGAGTACTCTGTTTATATTTATTAAGTACTCTTTATATTTATTTTAAATACATTTTTTAAAAGGACTATCATATGTTGGTGTAATGAAAAAATTCTGCCAACAAAATACTTCCCCATACTAGTATAGACATAGAAATTCAATTTATTGTTGAATAAGCATATCAGATTACATGCATGCAGGTAGTCCAGGGGAGACTACAAGTCTGGGCAGTCACATCTCTCTCAAGACTTAGTGTTTTGTTTTGTTTTGTTTTTCCCATTCCAATAGCTTTTAGGTTTTATTTTCACATGGAGCACCAGTAAGGTATTAGAGCCAATCAAAATAAGGAGTTGATTTAGAGATTTATTTTCTTTACCTTGCAATTCATTTGCACTACCATGAATGGGAATCCTTTGCATAGCTATGGACAGTAAACTTTGTATTGCCATTATGTTATATATGTTGAGAGTTGTAAACTAGCCTAGTGAAAGACAAAGGCACACACTTCTGTGTTGTCACACAATTCTCAGATGTTCCAGCCATTCCACTGAAATGATGTTCAGTAATCTTTTTGTCCATTTCAGAAATCTTATACAATTTTACCCCACACTATATCCAGGATCTAATTTACTCATTTGCAAGCATTGTCCACCTAAATCTAAATTTATCTCATATGTTTTTATCTGTTTTATTTAGGGTTACTCTCTTACTTTACTTTAAGATGAACAGTTCTCTTTTTAGATGGTCCTGAGTTAGGACAATTTCAATGGGGGATGGAGAGCAGCAGGAAGTAAGATGGGAGAGTGTGTTCTAGTTAGAGGCAGGTGACTTTTTCAGTCTCAGTCCAGGCTGGGAAATAGGAAGCATGCTAAACTTTTAAAACAGAAGCATTTTAATGCAGATAATTGACTTACAATGTGTTAGAAGTTTGAGAGAGCAGAAAGGAGACATTATGACTGGAGTAACCCAAGTAGTAGGAAACAGCTATGGCCTATAGGACTGGAGAAATAAAATGAAAGAAATATTGTTACCAGAATCTAGGAACTCAGAGGAGGTCTGAGGAGCTGACGCAGGAATCTCTGAAGAGGGCTGCATCCTGGTTGCTTAGAATTATGAGGATGCTCATAGCAGCTAGTGTTTAGAAGGAACTGTCAGGGCAGGGGACAACTGTTTAGTTCCACACTTCTGAAGAGATATCCAGATCTCGGGTATCGGAGCAGGTGGGGAGAACCACATCATTGGTGCTGGTACTTCTTGGCCTGGCTAGAATTAGTATTTTTCAGGAGTTATGGTATAGCTGGTGCTGGCAATGGAATTCGTTCTTCCATTCTTCTACCTTCCACCTGTATATGTCTATTACTCATGGGCAGAATCTAACCTGGAAGCCAGTGGGTAAGGGAGTTTGGGATATGTAGTCTGCAGATTCTCGGCCTTTATATCTTTGGGCAGAATACGGAAAGGTGGACTTGTAGTTGATAGGCAGTGGGTAAATGACTACAAAAGGGTAAAAGCTGGGCCTAATTCTCATTTACCCATTTATCTGGGTCAGTTGAATTAGGCATTCTTAACACCCAATGTTTTTAGATAGAGATTTATTTATTAGGAACACTGGTAAGGAAAAAAGTAAATAAAAAACAGCACCAACAACTTGTCCTAATCTTCTTCATCTTTGGTCTGAAAGTGTACATTTATGGTCCAACCATATGGATGTGATTGATAGCAGTGGATAGAATGGTAGCATATGCATTGATACCACAGCTTGGCTTCTACTGTTACATGGTTTCTTTCTTTCTCACTTCAAGTTATTTGCTGGGGGAAGGCTTAGGAATTTACATGGACCTCCATGCACCATAGAAATAAGCAACGTGTCTCCTGCGGCAGCTCTACTCTCTGGCCAGAATTTATTTTTCCCTGATTCTCTGGTCAAGAACAGGGGCATAGTCTTCTATTGTGGTCACTTCATAAAACAAGGGCTCCCTTCTTACTGGATCTCTCATTACTGAGAATTGGGTGCTTACTTTTTACCGGCCCAACACATTCATTCTTTCTAGTATAGCAAAATACATGACACCTAAAACTAATACCTTATACTCCAGTTGAAATTAATCAACAAAAGAGCTCTTAGAGATCTATATATAGGTATTGTAGAAACTAATTTTCTTTGGATAAGATGTTTCTTCTTGTCCATAATTTACTCCCAAAGGCAAACTAATTTCAACTTGATAAGATCTATGGAAGGGGAATATAATTTAGTGGGAAAAATACATTATGCTAAAACTCAGAACTGAATTAGAGTTCTAGTTGTAGTGCTAACTTGATAGGTAGCTTGCACAAGTTATTTAACATTTTTGGGTTCCATTTTTCCAGTGAAGCTTTTATAAACTTGCTCATGTATGCATGCTTTGTCTTTCAGAAATGGAATAATGTTTGCAAAGTTTTTTTGTGTGTTTTGTTTTTCTTTTCCTAGCCCTTAGATTGAGAAAATACCTTAATTTTTATTGTCTTTTTATGGTTTGGGATTATATCACCATTCTTGAGGAATTTACAATAACAGTCTGGGCTCTTTCATTTAAGAGAATATGTACAAACATCTCACTTTCTTGATTCTTAGATGAAATTTAGTTAAAAGTCCACATGCTTATTGGGAGAAATGGCAAGGTGAGAATGGTTGGGAAGGGAAGTAGAGACAGATACTGGCTTTTTATCAATCAAGTTTCGTTTGATTTTAAATTATTTATTCATAATATTTTCTACATGGCAGTTAATATTCTAAAATGATAAAATTTAATATAGAAAAAAAATTATGCTTTTCTTTTTTGCCTTTGCATGCTCTTATTTCAAAATAGGTTTAAAATTCATGGCATATTATACTAGAAAACAAGTCTGTCAATGATCTAAGCTTCTATCTTTAGATACTAGGAAAAAAGAGAAAAACCCAAAGCAAGCAGAAGCGAGGAAATAAGAATATAAATAAATGGGGTTGAGAAGAACACTACAGAAAATCAGTCAAACTGAAGCTAATTTTTATAAAGATAAATATATTTGATAATGATAAACATCTAACTAGACTGATCAAGAAAAACGAGAGAGAAAACACAGATACAAGAATCAAAGAGGCTACATCATTACAGATCACCACAGACATTACAAGGATATAAAAGAATATTATAAGCAACTCACTGCCTATAAATTTAGAAGCTTAGGTGAAATCAACAAACACTTGAAAGTCATAAATTGCCAAAGCTTACTTGAAATAAGTAACCTGAATAGTCCTATATTAGTTGACAAAATTGAATTTATAGTTAAAAAGTTTTCAGTAGAGAAAATTTGAGGCCAAACTGACAAATTCTACCAAATATTTAAGAAAAAAATAATAAGACTGGGCGCAGTGGCTCATGCCTGTAATCCCAGCACTTTGGGAGGCCGACGCAAGCTGATTACTTGAGGTCATGAATTTGAGACCAGCCTAGCCAACATAGTAAAACCCCGTCTCTACCAAAAATACCAAAAAAATTAGTCAGGTGTGGTGGTGTGCACCTGTAATCTCAGCTACTTGGGAGGCTGAGGCACAAGAATTGCCTGAGCCTAGGAGGTGGAGGTTGCAGTGAGCTAGGATTGCACCACTGCACTCCAGCCACTGACAGAGCAAGACTCTGTCAGAAAGTAAAGTAGAGTAGAGTAGAGTAGAGTAGAGTAGAGTAGAGTAGAGTAAGAGTAGAGGAAAGGAAAGGAGGAAGGAAAGAGAGAGAGAGAGACAGACTGGCAGAAAGAAAGAAAAAGAAAGAAAGGAGGAAGGAAGGAAGGGAAAGAGAAGGAAGGAAAGAGAGAAAGAAAGAGAAAGGGAAGGAAAGAAAGGAAAAAAGAAAGAAAAGAAAGAAAGAAAAAAGGAAGGAAGGAAAGAAGGAAGGAAGAAAAAAGTATATAAATTTTACATAAACTTTCCAGAAAATAAAAGAGAAGGCAATACTTTCCAGCTAATTTATGTCATTTGCTTACCATGCTATTAAAACCAGATGAAAATATTACAAAAAAGAAAATTGCAGACCAGTGCCCCTCATGAATATAGACTAAAAAGACCTCAACAAGTCCTAGCATATCAAATCCAACAATATGTAAACTTAAAAAAGGATAATGTTGCATGACTATGTGTGATGTATTTTGGGAATCAAGACTGCTTTGACATTTGAAAATAAATCAGTGTTATTCACTTATATCAATAGGCTAAAGAAGAAAAGCCATATAATCATTTCAATAGATGCAGAAAAAGCATTTGACACAATTCAGCATTCATTCATGATTTTAAAAAACCAAAAAACAAAAAAATCTCTCAGCAAGCTAGGAATACAAGAGAGCTTTCTTAACCTGATAAAAGGTACCTATGAAAAACCTGCAGCTAACATCTAACTTAAGAATGTCAGATCCCAAGACTGGGAATAAGGTAGGGATATCTATTCTCATGAGTCTTACTCAACGTAGTACTAGAGGTCTTAGCAAGTGTAATAAGCAAGGAAAAGAAATAAAAGGCAAACAAGATTGGAAAGGAAAATATAACACTGTCTCTATTTGCAGAGATGTGATTGTCTGTGTGGAAAACCCCAAGGAATCTACAAAACAAACAAAAAACTCCTAGATCTAATAAATGAGTTTTACAGTGTTAAAAGATACAAGATCAATATGTGCACATCAGTTTCATTTCTATATACTGGCAATGAAAAATTGAAAATAGAAATGTTGAAACAAAAAAGCACCATAAAAGAAAACCATGAAATAGACAGAAATCTAACAAATTGTGAGCTAGATATATACTTTGACATACTAGAAAACAGTAATCAAAGACATCAAGGAAGACAGAAATAAATGAAGATATATACTATGTTCATGGAATGAAAGTCTCGATATTGTTAAGATTTCAATTATTCCAAAACTAATCTTAAAAGTAGTGCAATTTCAATACAATTCTCAGCAGATTTTTTGGTAGCAACTAACAAGCTGATTTTAAAATTTATATAGAAAGGCAGAGTAACTAGAATAGCCAAAACAATGTTGAAAGTGAAGAACACAATGAAAAGACATATTACCTGATTTCTAGGTTTACTATAGAACTACAGTAATCAAAAGAGTATTGATACAAGGATAGACATTGAAATTAGTAGCATAGAAAACAGAGTTCAGAAATAGAGCCACACAATCTAAAGAGACATTTTCTAAAGAAGACATACAAATGGCCAAGTAGCACATAAAAAGATGCTCAATATCATTAACCATCAGGGAAATGCCAATCAAAGCTACAGTGAGATACCACATCATACCCACTACGATGTCAATAATCACAAAGACAGATAATAACAAGTGTTGGCAAGGATGTGGAGACATTGAAAACGTCACATAGCAACTGCAACTTTCATATGTTGCTGGTGGAGATGCAAAATGGTGCAACCATTTTGGAAAATAGCATGATATTTTCTTATAAAGTTGAAGACTCTTATACCACCCAGCAATTCGAATCCCACTGCTGTGTATTTACCAAGGTGAAATTAAAACCTGTATGTGAATGTTTATGATAGCCTTGTTCATAATTACCCCAAACTGCAAACAACCCAAATGTCCTTCAGAAGTAAATGTATCAACCAACTGTGGTATATTCATTCTATGGAATACTACTGAACAATTAAAAGAATGAACTGATATACATCACAACTGATGGATCTCAAGTGTATCATGTTAAGTGACATATGCCAAAGTCAAGTGACTTAATACTATGTTATTCCATTTGTATGATATTCTGGAAACCCTGTCATCATAGGAAGCATGTCAGTAGTTGTTAAGGACTGGTGGTATTGACTACAAGAGGGTCCAGGGAATTTGGGTATGGGGGAAATGAGGGAACTATGTTATATCTTGGTTATGGTGGTGGTCACACACCTATTTGCATTTGTCAAAACTCACAGAATTGTATACTAAAAACGTGAATTTTACTCTGTATAAATTGTGCCTTAAATAAACGGCAAAAAAGAAAGAAAGCCCAGAGTCTGAACTGCTAGTAGGTGCTGAAGCAAGAATAGTATCACTAAATCTAAAAAAGAAAAAAGAGGAAAAAAAGGAAATTTATGTCTTATACATAGATGGCTATTTGAAGTGTGTTCTTTTCTCCTGTCACAACAGTTCCTTCATTATACCTTGCATACTCATTGGTAACTCTGTCTTAACTAACTTTTCTCTTCTTATCCTGCAAAGTTATGTCAAATGCACATGACCTCCTTAAAGTCACTGTTGTTTTAGAGACATCTCCTGTAGTTCCTAGAGTATAGTAGGTGCTCAATTCATATTTATTGGCTGAATTTTTGAATGAAATATCTCTCACCATTACAGATTTCTGTCCAATTTTATGAATATTTTATATATCTATATTTGGATCTATATTTGGTAGTTATTTTTATCTTATATAGTGTTTTAAGAAATCTAAGTTGTAATATTCTCCATTAGATTATACACAGATTCATTTATCTTATATCTGGCTTCATCTTGAACCCTGGGAATGTTACTTGAATAATTTGTGTCTTGATTATGTCATGGTGAGATATTCTGATTTAAACATTTAAAAAATATTATTCTGACTGCCCAGTGAAAAATGGATTAAAAGGGAACAAAGATGGAAGCAGGCAGAATAGGTAGAATGCTATTGTAAATAATCCAGGGGAGAGATAATTATGTTTTGCACCATGCTGGTAGCAGAGGGTGACATGTGATCAGATTCTGGATATATTTTAAGAGACTAATGATAGTATTTGCTTCTGTTTTCTGTGTGGCCTGAGAAAAATAAATAACTGGCCACTGATGTCAGAGTTTTTGGCTTGAGCTACTAGAAGACTTGTTGTTTACTCAAATATAGAAGAAGAGAGATTTGGAGGATAAAATCAAGATTTTGGAGACGTTGAGATGCATTTAAGACATCCAAGTGACTATGTCCATTAGTCATTTTCATATAACACTGAGTTCAAGGAAAAGATAGGGAAGGAAATATGAGTTTGGGAGTCATCAGTATATAGATGGTTTTTAAAGCTATTAGAATGAAATGGGTGAGATTACTTAGGGAGTGAGTTTAGATGACGACATCATCCAAAGACTGCACCCCCGACCACTCCAGTGTTTGGGAGTTGGAAATAGGAGGAGGATCATGCAAAGGAGCCCAAGAAAGCACAACCAGTGAGGTGGGAGGAGAATAAAGATAAAAATCAAGTAAACTAAGTCTATCAGGAAGGAGACAGTAATCAAATGCTGATAGGTGAAGTCCAATGAAGCCTAGAATTCCACTGGGTTCAACAATTTAGGTGTCACTGGTGATCTTAAGAACAGTTTCAATGGAGAGGCAGGAATGAAAGCCCAGCTGGATTGGAAATCAGCAGATATAGATAACTCTTAAAAATAGTTTTGCTATAAAGGGATGATAGGAAATGAGGACACATTAGTCAGTGGATGTGGGTTGAGAGTTTTTTATTAAATGGGCAATATAGCATGTTTGTATGTTGCTAGAAAGGATGTAACAGAGAAAACTTGATAGTGTCAGAGAAAGAGGACATAATTATAGGATAAGTTGATGAATAGGCAAGAAAAGATGTATATGTTGACTAGTGGAGGGGTTGAATTTGGAAGCAGAGGTAGCTCATTGTAACAGAAGGAAAGGTGAGGCGTGGCTACAAAGGTAATAACTGACAGTTCGGTGCACTTACTATGTGCCAGGTTCTATTCTAAGCACTCTCCATGTTAATTGTTGCAGCAGCTCTCTGAGGTAGGTATTATCATATCTTCATTTTAGAGATAAGAAAACTGAGGCATAGCTATGTTAGGTAGCTAGTGTAAAAATACAGAAAATATAATGGCAGCAAGTAAGTAACTTGCTCAAGATCTCACAGCCAGTAAGTAATTTGCCCATGATCATGTCAAGTAAATGACAGAGCCAGTTTTTGAATCTAAACCACTCTGGTTTTAGAATTAGAAGTGCATGTGGGTGTGTGTGTGTTTTCTGTTTTTCTTTTCTTTTTTTTTTTTTGAGATGGAGTTTCACTCATGTTACCCAGGCTGGAGTGCAATGGTGACCTCGACTCACTGCAACCTCCACCTCCTAGGTTTAAGTGATTCTTCTGCCTCAGCCTCCCGAGTAGCTGGGATTTATAGGCATGTGCTACCACGCCCTGCTAATTTTTGTATTTTTAGTAGAGACGAGGTTTTGCCATGTTGGCCAGGATGGTCTCGAACTCCTGACCTCAGGTGATCCACCTACTTTGGACTCCCAAAGTGCTGGGATTACAGGTGTGAGCCACCGTGCCTGGCCATTAGAGCCAGAACATTTTTAACCAGGTGGGCAGGCTGCCATTTCTATAAATATAGGTACCTTGCTAGAATAGTTTTTTTTTTTTTGAGATAGAGTCTCACCCTGTCACCCAGGCTGGAGTGCAATGGCGCGATCTAGGCTCACTGCAACCTCTGCCTCCCAGGTTCAAGCGATTCTCCTGCCTCAGCCTCTTGAGTAGCTGAGATTACAGGTGTGGGCTACCACACCTGGCTAATTTTTTGTGTCTTTAGTAGAGGTGGGGTATCACCATGTTGGCCGGGCTGGTCCTGACCTCGTGATCTGCCTGCCTGGGCCTCCCGAAGTCCTAGGATTACAGGTGTGAGCCACTGCACCTGGCCTAGATTAGTTTTTATAAGAGCGTGTAGAAGTTCTAGTGAGTGAATGAATAAACTAGGAAAATTGATACTCTTGCCCAGGTAGTACTTGAAGCTTCTGGTCATGATTTTAAAGAGAGATTATGAGAATGGCAGTATGGTGGATAAGAAAACAAAATCTTTTGATGACTAAATAAATAGCCAAATAGAGATCTCCACTCAGTTTCTAAAATGCAAGATTTATTACTTGATTCAATGAAAATTTATGAGGCATCATCTTAGGCTCTTAGAGATACATAGAAAACAACATAGTTTCTACCTTTGAGGTTTATAATCAATGTGGGTGGGAACGCATACTCATAACAGTTATTTAACAAAGTTACTGAAACACTGAGACTGTTTTCACATTTCTTGACCACTTTTTTCCAAGTCATTTCATTCATTCATTCATTCATTCATTCATTCATTCATTCAACTTTTAAATCTTAATCATCTATTCTTTCTTAGGGACTTTAACAGACACTGCTGATTTAAAGATGAGTAAACATAGTTTCTACCCTCAAGGTTTACCATGTTATAGAGGCGTGTAGACCTTTAAATAGAAAATTGTGATATAATCAATAAATCCTTCTGAAAGCATTGTAGACCCAATGGACATTTTTGAATGTATACAGAAATAAAATAGTACAATGAAGCTTCTTGCGCCTACCGCCCAACTTCAATAAAGACAATATCTAACAAATTTCTTTAAGCTGCGATCCCATTGTTTGTTTGTTTGTTTGTTTTTCTTTGGCGGGGAGGGAAGGTAATATTGGAGTAGAAAGAACATTGATTAACAGGAAACAAATTGGGAGGTAATTGCATGGGTTGATGATATTTATACCAAACTCACAGACCCTGTGTACGGAGAGGAGGCTCCAAATGGGAAAAGACTTTTGAGGTAGAATTGACAGAGTTTCTCAGCCGAAATTCAGTGTACATTTTTTTCAGAAATAAAATATTTCTAATAATATTTTTATTAATGGACTTGAGGAAATTATTTAAAGGTCTGAGGGAAATGTTTTTAAAAACTAAGACAATTGATTCTTAGACCTTTAGAAAACTTGTTGCATCTTTTACAATTCAAATATTTTTTTTATTTGGGCCATTATAATTATGTCATGATATGAAAAGGGTAACATTTGCTTAAACTATAGAAGTTTAAACTACTATGTCTTTTATACAAGGATTGTCAAATATTTTTAATTGTGCTCAGAATTTCTTTCTGAAACATTCGATTTAGAGATTTCCTAAGTCTCAGGAAAAATAGGTAGGCATTTACATACAGACTTTTTTTTGTGATTTATGTAGGTAAAGCACCTGTCGTGTGGAGTCCTACACTTTGTGCTTTGTGGAAATATTTTTTAAAGTGAGGAGACAGTATATATACTCAGTGAAATTTTAAATGTGTTTGAAAATATTTTGAACTTACTCTTAAATAGCTAGATCATTCTATTAAACAAGCAAAACATGAATAAAGTCAGAATTCTTATAATCAAATATACTATCAGAAAGATGGAAAAATATTTCAATACTAATTTGAAATCATTAGAAAAAATAAAAATAATATAGAAAAGAAAACTAAGAACAGACTATATAAAAAGTTCAGTACTGGAGGTCTTTAAAGCAGATTGGAGTTAAAGGTGTATTGAAGAAATAGCTGCATGAAAAAAGCATGTGAACTAAAGAAAGAAAGATTGAGAGAGAGAGAGAGAGAGAAAAAAAAATCATTTGTGATGGGAGAACTTGTAAAACCAAAACTAAAAGTGGTAGCAATATTTCTTTATATGTTGAATATATTCAGAATGGTAATGATGATGATTTAACTATTATTTAAATTATTTAAGGGATTAGGCAGAATAATATCTGGATAACTGCTTCAGGTTTTGAAATGCATGGAAAACTTGAAAAAGTTTAAAGACAAAAAAAAAGGTAGTGCTCACTGTGAATACTTAGCCATAAGTCAACTTTTTTCAGGAAGAATATGCAAGAAGATTTTCTAACCAGAAAGACTAAGTGAACATTGGAGGGAAAAAATTGGGTATTGGATTATTACATCGAGTAAAATCACCTTCAAATCTGTCATTCTCTTTTATTGAATAAGATAAAATTGATACTTATTTAATAGGCATTTTAATTGTATTTTTCATGGCTCTTAATTACTTATCATCAGAGTGGGAAAATGTATTCAGAATCTGTATGCTTTTCATCTTCATAATGACCTTTAATCTATCCTTTTTCTTGAAACATTTCTTAATGTAGGTCGTATAACTTCTCCGTATGTAGTTCTTCTCATTATTGTGGGATGGAGAAATCTCCGACCTTTCTTGATGCCACCTCATCTTTTAATTTCAGTTGTAGTTCTTTCCTTTTCTGGAGAGAACTTTTTCAAATGGGTCGTGCTGCTGGTGTCATATTCTCGTATCTAATAGCCACCTACTTCCACCTCCTATCAAAATTTCTCTAATTCCATTGGTGACTTTTCAGTGGTCATATTCAGTGACTTTTATCCCCCTCATCTCTTGCTTTTTCTGCTGTTTTTGTTAGAAATAACTCTTTCCCTTTGAAATTTTATCCCCCAGTAGACACCTTCAAAAGTAGAGTTCTTACATGCCTAAGTAGTTTCAAGAAAATCCTCTTTGAAAGCAAAGGAAATCCACTAGATGAGTCCGTGGCATTTTTTTGATCCTATTAAATTCAGTGAGAATGTTTGCTTCTAAAAAAGCATTCTTTTTTGTTTAGCTTTTGTAATTGAGATACTAATTTCATTTCATAATTATATTTATTCACTTACCAAAAATGTATTAAATGCCTTTTATATGCAGAGCACTGCTTCTAGGTGCTTAAGATATATAAGTAAAGAAGACAAAGATTCTTGCCCTTGTGGAGTTTCTATTCATGCATTAAAACCTAGCCAATTACTGTATGATTAATAGATATTTGATTTATGTGTGACTTTAAAAATAATTGTATTAGGTATCCATCTTGTTTCTAGGGTAGAGTTCAGCTGGTATCATAACCAGTTGCCTATTTTCAAGTTCCTGATAGCTACAGTTAATGTATTAAAGCAATGGCAATGTGTAGTTACATTTTAATCAGAAATATTGAAAGCAATGATTATTTTTATAAATTTCTGTTTTATTTATTTGGATCTTCTCTGGTCATAGATATATACTAGCAGCATCTGGCTTAATATTTATTAGTGCCTCTCAAGTGATAGGGTGCTATATGCAGTATAATTGCTGTACTGTTACTTGGGATAACCAGTAAAATAAGGCTGTTAAGCAGTGTTATGAGTGACTCAGTTCTTTTTAAATGTTAGTCTCTAAAGATAAATAGTGCTTCAATTGTTAAGAGAGGAGAAAAGACATTTTCGTTTGCCTGGCCAAACAAGTGGCTAAGGGTCAGCTAGAAACTGAATCAATGGAGTTGGATTATATTATGATAAAGTATTCATTGGGGACTGTTGACTATTAATCTTAAGGAGTATGTGTATGTATGTGTGTATGCATGTGTAGGAAGAGATACTGAAACTTTAAAATATTATAGTTAAATCATTATTATATATCATTATATAAAATATTACAGTTAAATCATTATACAAAACAATCTGGGCCAACCGAATATTTAACCAAGCTGCTTGTTATTTTCATTTTGCCTACAATATTGGAAATATGTTGTAGTAGGTCCAGTGAATGTTAGGATGCTATTGCAGAGGTTTAGGGAGGATAAAGTTGGTTGCAGTTGAGATAGAAGTGCATGAACTTTGTAGAGGTTGAGAAAATAAGATATATTAGACTTGGTGATGGATTAGTAATAGATGATGGGGCAAAAATAACTGCTGGGTTTCCAGTTAGGATGGATTGTGGTAACAGTTTCTGAGGTGGAATACCCTGGAAAATGACCAGGTTTAGGGAGAAGAAACTGAGTTCAGACTTGGGCATATTGATTTTGAGGTACCTTTGAGCTTCTGGAACTTGGGATACATGTTTATAGGTGATAATGCCTACAGACAAGAGAATGAAAGAAAAGGGCAAGAGTAAAGAGAGAGAACTTTAAGCACTTAAGAGGTTAACAGGAGAAGCAATCAACAGTGGAGTTTGTGAAGGTGGATAAAGAGGTAGTGCTTTGTCACTGAAGCCAAGGGAAACAGATTGGTCAACAGTGAAAGGACTGAAAGTATGTCTTGAATCCAGTGGAACATGGAGAGAAGTCATAGATCATTTAAGTGAAAACTTTTCAAGGAGAGATGCAGAAGCCATGTTGAACTGAATTGAGGAAGGAATTGGAGGGTAAGAAATAGAGATAGTGCTTCTATACCAATTCTTGAAATTTGTTGCACAGGGTAAGAGTATGATGGAGAATTATACGTGCCATTGAAGAAATGATTTTTTTCAATGTTCTTAGTTTTTAAATTTTGGGACAGGGTCTCACTCCGATGCCCTAGCTGGTGCGATCTTAGCTCATTTGGTCTCAACCTCTGAGGCTCAGGTGATTCTCCCACCTCAGCCTCCCAAGTAGCTGGAACTACAGGCACATGCCACCATGTCCAGCTAAGTTTTTTGTGTATTTTTTTTTTTTTTGGTAGAGATGGGGTTTCGCCATGTTGCCCAGTCTGGAACTGGTCTGGAACTGGTCTGAACTCCTGGGCTCAAACGATCCTGCCTACTTCAGCCTCCCAAAGTGCTGGGATTATGGATGTGAGCCACTGTGCCCAGCCAAGAAAGGATTCTTTGACATGGAGTTTTAATTAATTAAATTTATTGGAGTTTTAATAGCTGTAGAGACACAGTGATGTCTTGCTGATCTCTATATAACATGTAACATATACTATATTTAACTACTTTGGATTTCCCTTACATGATATTATAAATTATTGGACTCATAATTCAAAGTATTTTGCATTTAATTTTAGAGGGAATGAACTTTGCTTTTTGTACATCGTTGCTTTTAATTAACCTAATTTTCTATACTAATACCCTTAACCCATATGTTTTTCCTATTCAAAAGTATAATCAGAGCCAAACATTAAATTACAAAAAGATCCTTTTATAACTAATCCTGGCTCTCTTGTGGCATAATATTCTTTGTCAAATAGTTTATTCAGGTGGAAGTCTTCTGAAGAATAATTAATACTCTTCCTCTACTTGATATATTTTGTGAAACATAATTATCTATAGTGTTTTTCCAAATTAACTGAAATTATGTTTTAATTTAAAGCCATGAGAGAAGTTTAAAGAATTGAAATGACTTTTTGTGTTTAATGATTATGAAAGAATTTAAAATCATTATAAATATTTCAGACAGCATAGGAAAATAAAAGGGCTGCTTTCCCTCTTAATTCTATTACATAGATATTTTGGAGTATGTTCTTCCCTATTATTTTTCTAGGCGTGTGTAAAAGCAGGTTTCAAAATAGTGGGTATGTAGGTGTATTTAAACTGACACCTATTTACTAATTTGAAACTAGCTTTTGTCACTTGGCACCATAACTGTTATTTTAAGGTGTTAAATCATATCAGCTCTACCTGTCTCTAGTTTATTTTTGCTTCAAGCCTAGCAGTATTATCAGCTTAGTTTCTCTAACCCAACAATACAAAAGCTTAGCTAGAAAAGGCTAAAATAAACCATTAAATCTGATGGTTTACTAACATTATTAGTGGGATGAGTTTACTTGAACTTGTTTCAGTTGTGGAAGTTTTAGTTTTTTTCTGAGATAGCCCAATTATGACAGTATGGGAAAAGCAAGGAATATATTTTCAGTGGAAGGTATGCCAATACTGGGGTTTGGGCTAGAGGTGGAACAGTGTGTATAATCTAGTGAAGTAGCTGGGAGGTCACTTTTAGAAAATAGACATGTGGCTTTTATGACTTTTGAGGCTCAAAACTTGAAACTAGAGCCTGGGGTGTTAGATCAAACCAGAGTACATTGTCAAGGTTTGGAGTCCCAGTGGTTGCACCAGAGTCGGCTCTAAGAGATAAAAAGTGAGCAGCAAATAAAAGTAAAGTCTGAGCAAAAAGGCATAGAATATAGTTCCAGATTCAAGCTAGGCACCCAGAAAAAGATGACAGATGAAATTACATTCACAATATTGAGATATGCAATTCAGTTTCTTGGTCAGATGTGCATAGTAGCATATTTACTATGTTGTGATCACTGATTTTAGGAGGAGAGATCTTTGCCTTTGTTCTGACGCCGCACACCTTCGGGATGTGGTAAAGCCTGATAAATATATGTTGCTTCCCCAGCAAGTTGGAGTTGTTGCGTAAGTTCTGGTGATTGTAGGAAAGGGCTAGGTCCTTCCTTTAGTGAGCACTTGCTGTTGTAACAAGTCAGGGAGACAAATTCAGACATGTAAACAATAATGAACTCTTCTTACTAGAAAACCTATCTTAGGTCGTTTTAACTTGGAAGTTCATTGATATCTAAGTTTATCCTGGAACAAAGAATTCCGAGTTAGGTCATCAAGAGACAGGGCTTCCTGGAGGACCTTGGAGTCAGGATGTGGCCGCCACATAAAACTTGACTGTAATATGTATGCCTTATGTCTCCTATACTGTGGAGCCTGTCTTTGGCACTTGGCCCAGCTCAGCTTGGCCTCAGAGAAGTGGGTATAGTCAAGGTGTGATAGGCCTGTGGTCCATTTTCAACATCATTTCCTGAACCCTATTCCCTGCCACACATCATTGTCCAGCTTGCTGTACATTCATTTCAGGGGATTCAGATGGTTCATTTTATGCCTTGGAATGTTGCCTAGCAATATATAACTAAAACATTCATTATTATGAATAAGTCCATAGGATGATTTTTAAAAGTAAATGAGAGGAAGAAAAAGCTTTTCCTGGAGATAGAATTATCTGGTTCACCAATAAAGAAGATGAGATCAAGAAAAAAAGTTGAAGACATAACTGAGCTTAAGCAGTACTATTGTTTAATGCCCCGCCGCAAACAGTTTTCTCTTGAGCCAAGCTTACACTTTTATATAAACTAGTATATTTTTCATAGCAACAGCAGTTCAGGAGTTATAAAGGGAGTGTGAATGGATTATTTTCTTGTCTTCTCAGGCACAATAACCTTGGTGCACGACCAAAAGGGCTATCTACTCTGGTGAAGAGTGGTGTCCCCGAAGCATTGAGGGCAGAGGTATGGCAGTTACTGGCAGGCTGCCATGACAACCAGGCAATGCTGGATAGATACCGAATTCTTATCACAAAGGTAGGAAGTTATTTCATATTATTTTCATTGGATGACCTATTAAATAAATCCTAGTTTTCATAGCTCCCGTAAGCCATAAATGCTTTGAACTTCTTCATGAATATATTGAGGTCATGAAGTCAGTACTTCTACCTTTTGTTCTGAATACTTGTGGTGGTAAACAATGCACTTAGTCATCTATGAATACTGTATGCCTTGGTTTTCATCTTTTCATTCAAGTGATTTTATAATAGCTATTTACCAAATTGGAATATATTTATATTTCAAGTGTTTTCTAACTTCTCAACCTTTTTAAATTCTATGAGATTTATATAGTTATAATCATACATAGTTACTCTATTATAGTTTTATAATAACATTAAAATGAAATAAAAAATTCTTCTGTGTTTATGTCACCTAACATTTAAATGATGTAGATACTTGCCCTTTTTCTGTCAGGGGCCTTTGGTTTCACTGTAAATTCCTTTGCTTATGTCTAAATACCTGGTTTTAGAGCATAAGTAAAGGTAAGTGTTGGCCTTGATCCTAGACTCACCACCCTAGGTCTCACCACTTAATTACTTAGTCTACTCTAAATACTGGATTTTTAAATAATAGTAAAATTTTATTTTTTAATTTAAAAGAACCTCTCTTCATAAATGAGATTTTTACAATCAAGACTTTGTTCCTTAGACTATATGAACTTTTAGAACTTTTTATCTGCTGTAATTTCTTTTTACTTTTCTTTCCTCTTTGCCTCCTTTCCTTCCATAAATATTTTCTGAGTGCCTAGTATAATTATCACTGCTGAATTCAGTTTTTTTTTTAAACGTTAACCTCTTTTTTTTGTTTTTTTAAGATTGATGGCCTCTACATTGGAATATGCAGGATGATCCATTGGTGTGTGGGAAAAAATGTCCAAAGTTCCATTTGTATATTTTTAAAAATAATTACACCAAAGGATACTAAGCTGTACTAATATTTGGTGTGCCATAGTACTGAGGGTTTATGAGGTCCTTGGATCCAGTGGCCACTGGTCCCACATGGTTCAGGAGTGACCTGAGGGAAGAATGGAACTTGCACACTTTGGAGGAATCATTGTGGGGCTCACACTCGTATATTAACTTCCAAAATATTACAGTTTTCTTGCATTTTGCATGTGTTAGATTAAATGGATTTACAGGTTATCTAGGTGTAACTTAATCCTCATAAAATGTGTGATCGGCTTAAAAAGATTGCTATCACAGGATGCTGCATTTCAAGTTTTTTTTTAATTTAATATGTTCCTTCAGTGAAGAATTCATATTATGATAATGAATGACAAAGCAACTACTTTTGGAAACAAACTCAGGTTACAGAGATGGACATTTTGAAACATATGGTGATTTAAACACCTCTGTGATTTTTTTCATTGAAAAAACATGCATCACTATAAAAACTTTCACATCTTCACACTTAACCTGGAATCAGAAATTTTAAATATGTTTAAAACTTATACAAGCAGTTGCAGAGAATTTGGAACTGATTGTTAAAAGCATATAAACACAACACCTTCTGATTTATTCATATGAGTATCTAGAAGCTGGCGTGGTGGTATATGCCTGGAGTCTCAGCTGTTGAGAGGCTGAAGTGGGAGGACTGCCTGAGGCCAGGAACTTGCACCTGTGACTAGCCACTACACTCTGGCTTGGGCAACATAGCAAGACCCTGTCTCTAAAAAAAAAAAAGAAAGAAAGAAAACCTAGAGAAAGCAGATATTTCCTAGCCAAATTTCAACAAAATGATTGATGAGTGGGACTGAAAAAATGATGTATGTCTACTTGGGTCTGTGGATCTTTGCAAGTCTTTTTTGGACATGATAACAGAACCATGAATCAAAAAACTGATGCAGAAACAAGTTTTCATTGTTGTTTTGTAAACTGCTATAACAAACATATTAAAAATACTGACTCATATTTTATGATTATTTTTATATAAAATGTTTAGAATAGGCAAACCTATAGAGACAGAAAGTGGACTAATAGTTGCCAGGGGTTGGAGGAAAAGGGAATTGGCAGTCACTGCTAACAGATATATGGGGTTTGTTTTTAGATGATGGAAATATTCTGGAATTAGACAGTGGTGACAGTTGCTCAAGATTATGAATATACTAAAAACCACTGAATTGTACACTTTTAAATGGTGAATTTTTTGTTATGTTTAACACAATAGAAAAATTTCACACACAAAAATAATGATCCATATTCAATATTGAATAGTATTTTATAGCATTTTTAATTATCTTTTTTACATCCTATCTAAATTTCTGTGCTTCATAATATCTATATTAGTATAGTAGCACTTGTACATGATAAATATATGTATATTAGATATTTATGCCTAGAAGTTTTTATTGATGGAGTATCTGATTGAAATTTTCAGAGGTCATAACTCTGGGCATCAGAGTACTTTTTCATGTAAATAATAAACTAAATTATATACATTTATTGGCTGCCATGGGGTAAGAGGTAACTGCCATTCCCCTTTTTTTCACTAAGAGGCTGTCATAATTCATACCTTTAAAAATTTCAAGGGAAAAATGTAAAGAATACCATCCCATGATATTATTTATGAATTCTTGATAAACAGTGTATGTTCATATAGTGAGAAAATTTTTATCATTTATACCAAACACCATGGTAGTTTTAATTATACAACTTGCAAAAAAAACCCTTTAAGATCAGGAGATAGGGCTTGGCTCAGTGGCTCATGCCTGTAATTCCAACAGTTTGGAAGGTCGAGGTGGGAGGATGGCTTGAGCCCACGATTTCAAGACCAGCCTAGGCTACATAGTGAGACCCTGTCTCTACAAAATAAATAAATAAATAAATAAAATGCTGGACATTGTTGCACAAACCTGTAGTCCCAGCTGTTTGAGTGGCTGAGATGGGAGGATTGCTTGAGCCCAGGAGATCTAGGCTGCAGTGAGCTGTGATTGTGCCATCAGACTTCAGTTCAGCTGGGGTGACAGAGTGAGACCCAGTCTCAAACCACAAAAAACAGAATGGCAAAAATCATGAATAAAATATATGGAAGGTACTTGGAGGCTGATAAAATATATTTTTTAGATTTTTTCCCTCTGGAGTTCTAGCTGTGATTTATTTTCTGCCAGTGAAGATTGCAGGGAGGCAAAAGCCATATTTTCTCTGGCAGTGTGGTTGGCAGATACCTGGGCTTCACCAGTTGTGAAGTTTTTGCATCTGTCTCTGGGCATTTCATTCTCAATCACTTGCCTTCGCTCTGGGGTTCCTGTTTCCTGTGGTTTCCTTTCCTGAGTGGCCACAGCAACCTCCTGATTCTCTGGACGATAGCTGTGGTGACACACCTAAAGAGCTGGAAGGGCAAAAGACTGCTACGGCAGGATCTTCAGTCTTTTGCCCTTCAGCTCTTTCAGGAATGAAGAACCTTCATTCCTGCATTACATCATTTTTGAAATAGTTTACCTGATTAAACCCTGTCTGATAGACTTGGCATATATTTGTCTCCTTGTTGTCACAAGATGGCTTTTCTACATCCAGCATTACATTTAGAAAAGAAGAAAAGAAAAACAAAGTCAACTCAAGGTAGCCAGATTTGAGGCTAAGAGCCCAGTCCTCCAGACTGCCAACTTTGTTCAAGAATTCTGACATCAACCACAATTTGGGGGTTCTTAGTGCCACCCTGACTTCAGACCAACTAGCTTCAAACTTGTAGATCCTCACAGACTTCCTCAGGTTTGATAATTTGTAAGAATAACCTACAGAACTCAGTAAAGTGCTATACTTAACAATTGTAGTTTTGTGGAGTTTTTTTTTTTCTTTTTTTTTTTTTTTTTTTTTGCAAAAATATACAAATCTGAACCAGCCAAAGGAAGAGATGTATAGGGCTGAATGTGGGACTAGGAGAATTCCCAATGTGAAGCTTCCATTATTCTTAAGGATATGTTGCCCTCCTGGCATCATCCTCAAGGGCTCAGTACCTGCCTAGCATCAATATGTAGCATTATACACTTGGAGTATTGCCAATCAGGAAGCTCACCTAGTTTTGGTGTCCAGAGTTTTTATTGGAGTTTTATTACATAGGCATGATTGATTGGATCATCACCTACCTGCTAGAACTCAATCTCTAGGCTCCCCTTCTTTCCTCCCCAGAGGAAAAGAAGATAGGGACACAGCCAAACCATAACATACTGGGGCTGTTGCGTGACTCAAAGCCCCAATGCTCTAATCACATGGTTGGTCTTTGTGGCTTGAGTAGCCTACATCATGAGTCTTCTTCTTAGTCTAAACTATCTGGGGGCTTACCATGAATCATCTGATTAACATAAACTATCAGATGTGGTTAGAGGGGCCTACCACAAATAACAATCCTGTTATTTAGGAAATTTCAAGGGTTTAGAGGTTACCGTCCACAAGCTGGAAAAAAGACTAGACCTCTCTTTGGCATTTCAGAACCAAGTCTATCACCCTTTTAAAGAATTTTTCTTAAGCACCAAACAACAATCCCATCTGTATATTCTTGACCAGAATTCTGTTACATGGCTACTATCTTCATGGAAAACTAGAAATGTTTTTTTAAAGATAGACACATTGATTCACCCCTCTACCCCCTCCAAATCTAGGCTTTTTGTAAAGAGGAAAGAGAAAATAGGTATTGAGTAGAGAACTATGTTTCTGTTCACCAACTGCCTCTTAATAGTGGTACTAGTTGATATCTATTATGGAATAATTATTCTAAAAATATATGTAAATTTGGTTTGTTTTAGATATTTACACTATATATAGTGTAAATATTTACTAATTACCACTTGAGATTGACTATCAATGTGTAATTCAGGTCGTATAATAAATATTTTCACATTCAGCTTATAAATCTATGACAGCTTAAAGTTTTTAATGTTATTTCTATTGTTAATACAATTCTCAAAAACATTTTCATACAAACATTATAGAAATATGTGACTCTAATCATGTGTGTTTATTCAAATCATAAACAGGGTCAAATCATAAGACTTCTTTGACATAAAGTACAGTGGTATATTTAATTTTATCGTCTTCCTTGCATTTATAGTAAGATGAATAATGTCATTTTTTCTAAAAATGATTTTTTCCTTTTACTGTCCTTGGGGTAGCAATGAGATAACTAGTGCCTGTAGCCAAGAGTATATGTAAGTACTTTGGTGGTGAATACATCTGAGCTTACTAGTCACTAAGTGGAAAGGGCATGAACACCCGGAGGATTTTCTGTAAGAAGTGCCTGCATATTTGGCACTTGTTGGTCATGGTTCAGCAGCTGTTTGTCCTTCTTTTGGTCCAGTTAATTTTTCCTGTCTTATTAAGGGAATGGCAAGATTTCAAGGTTAGTTAATGAAATGGTTCAGCTTGAACAAACAGTTGCTTTATAAAAACCCTACCAGAGGCCTCAGATTACACAGGGAAGAAGGAATATAAAGTATTTTGTATTTGTCTCTTCTCACACTGCTATAAGGACCTACCTGAGACTGGGCAGTTTATAAAGGAAAGAGGTTTAATTGACTCACAGTTTCACAGGGCTGGGAGGCCTCAGCAAACTTACAGTCATGGCAGAAAGGGAAGCTAACACATCCTTCTCATGGTGGCAGGAAAGAAAAGAATGAGCAGGGGAAATGCCAGATGCTTATAAAACCATCAAATCTTGTGAGAACTCACTCACTATCAGGAGAACACCATGGGGTAAACCACCCCCGTGACTCAATTATCTCTACCTGGTCCCTCCTACGACACATGAGGATTATGGGAAGTACAATTCAAATGAGATTTGGGTAGGGACACGGCCAAACCATATATTTACAGAAAACTTAAGGTTTGGCTTCCATGAAAAAGTAGTCTACCATTTAATTCTATAGTAGGAATGCACATTCTGAAGCATTCTTTCAGGGGTGGCAAACATACAACCAGCAGGCTAGGTAGAACCTACAAATATGCTTTGTATAGCTATCAATACATCAAAGAATGGTATACACTTATGGGTGAAATTTGTACTTTCTTTTTGCTATGGGTGTATTACTCTATTACTTCCTATCTATCTTTTATACATTTTAATGCCTGTTTGGACCTCAAATATATTCAATTTTGTGAATCTGTTATTATACTATGTCAGCAGCCATTGCTTGCTTCAGAGGAGGGGGCTATCACAGTGTACTCGCAATTGATTAATGTCCACTTCCCCAGCAGACTTTAAAATCCAGAGGAGCAAAGACCACAACTGCGTTGCTCTTTATGAGATATCCTATGCCTGGTATAGGGCCTGCCTGACACATTCTAGATGATAAATAAAATTTTTGTCCCTCCTGAGGGGAGCATAAGGTCATAGTTGACTTATTTGTATAGTTATTTATTCTTTTGTTCTTTTCCATGAACTATAGCCTTATATTGTGTTAGGTCCTGGATAAAGCTTTTAAGTATGAAGCAATGTCTTTTTTGCAGGAAACCTATTCATCTCGTTGGGGAGAGCTATAAGCAGTGGGTCAATTTGAGCAGCGGTTCCTGGTGAACTAACCTCTTCTGTTTTTGCCAGGAAGGAGGTGGCAGCCCTTAAGAATTAGTCCCCTAGAGAATTTTGCAGTGGTAGTGGGTCATGTAGATTGAGTCACCTTGAATCACGGTAGGTCAATGATTGGCCTGCCATGGTAGGATGGACAATAATACTGAACATAGAATATGGCCGGGATTACAGTGTGGAATAATTATACTTTATATCGTCTTGTTGGTTTTATAATCTATAGAAAATAAAGTTCTTCATATCATTTTGACTGGTAGAAAATGACTGTAGGGACCAAAGTTTAAAAAAGGGTGAAAATCTCTGGATGAGATTCAAGTGAAAATGAAGTAGGTTAGGAGCTGTAGACCAACTGATAACCTCAATCTGGAACCAAGGACCAAGCAGGACCAGTCAGAAGAGCTGTTATATGTAAATCCATGGAGAATTATGTTGAGTCACTCTCCACTTCAGAAGGAACTTTCAGGCACACCTTGCCTTGGTAACAGTGGTAGCTTCGCTTTAGGAGGAGATTTTGGTGCTCACTATGCAGGAAGACCCTGGGTTTGAATCTCAAATTCTGCTACTTACTGGTTTGTGACCTTGGGCAAGCTCCTTAACTATCTTCAGTCTCAATTCCTTCTTTTGTGAAATAGGCATAATCATATGTATCTTACAGGATTGTTGTGAGAATTTAATAAGATAATTTATATAAAGCACTCAGTTGCATGCCTAATACATAAGCACTCACCAGTGATAGGGAATGAGGAAAATTATAAAGCAATATATGCCTAAAGGAAGTTTGAAGTAAGCTTTCAGAAATAACATCATCAGAAAGTACTATAGGAAATATGGAGATTACTGTGGGCTCTTGAGATCTGTGCAGGTTTCAAGACATTCATCTGAGAAACGGGGAGAAAGAAAACAGGAAGTGTGTAGCCCCCTGTTATCTACTTGTACCGCTAATTCATTCATTATTTATCAAACAGTATCTCTTCTGTATCAGAGGCTATGCTAAGTACTAGACGTGTAAAGAAGAATAACACCTATACCCTATCCTTGAGGAGTTTACAGCCCAGTGGGGGAAGATAGTCAAAAAGGCAAAGAAGCAGCGATAACATGTTTAAGCACTGTGACACAGGTATGAGCAAAGTGACAAGTGAGGACAGAGACTGGATACAGCCATTTCTGCCTAGGAGCAGAGAATGGGAGTATGTGTTTAGGCTGAGGCAGTGCCATGCATAAAGACACAGAGTTGTGCAAGGTCCTGCCATGGTCAGGGGGTGAGAAGTTCCGTATGACCCATGGGGGTACTCTAGACTCTACCGTCTGAGCAAACTACCGGTGAGCAAAGACGGTATCTGGGTTTTGCTCACTGCTCTAACTTTACTACTCAACGCTAGGACTGCCCTTCAGTAGATGCTAGATAAACGCTTCCTGAAAGATTTAATGGGGTATGTGGGAGACATTATGTCTAGTGCTTTCATATATCCTTTCCATGTAAGCCTAACAGCTTCTGTGATGTGATTCCCATTTTTACCATGAAGAAAGCTGTCACATAGTTACTAAATAGTAGAATCTGTAAAGTCAAAAACCCAAAACTAGAATGAAAGGGACAGCTCATCCCTACTTTTGGTCTTGTAAAGATCCTTTAGAGGGAAAAACTCTTTATATTTTTCTGACCATCAATTATTAAGCGTAATAAAGAAGGCTGGGCGCAGTGGCTCACGCCTGTAATCCCAGCACTTTGGGAGGCCGAGATGGGCGGATCATGAGGTCAGGAGATGAAGACCATTCTGGCTAACACGGTGAAACCCCGTCTCTACTAAGTTACAAAAAATTAGCCGGGTAGTGGCGGGCGCCTGTAGTCCTAGCTCCTCGGGAGGCTGAGACAGAAGAATGGCATAAACCCGGGAGGCGGAGCTTACAGTGAGCTGAGATCGCGCCAATGCACTCCAGGCTGGGCGACAGAGTGAGACTCCGTCTCAAAAAAAAAAAAAAAAAAAAAAGAGTCATAAAGAAAAGGTTGAAGAAATAAAAACGCTATCGCATTTCTATATACTGTTCATTGTATGGAAATGAAAATTCATAATTTAGAAACTATTCTGTTTCTATTAGGAAACAAGTATAAACCTTACAAGTCAGTGAGTAAGAAAGAGTTCTAAAGCGCCTAACTTCAAGTCATCTCTTTTAAGATGAGTCTTGAGCCTTCAACCATTGTCTCTTGTTATATGAGTCCTGCCACTGAGGCATAAGGTACTACCGATGCAGATGAATCACTGGAAGACTTTTACCACATATTTCTGAAATCCTATGTCCTTTATTGTGTATCATTGAGATGTTTTTATTATTCCTATTAAGCTGCATTTTTCATAACGTTTGAGGTGATCTGAAAGGACAATAGAAGGATCATGACCTTGTTCCTGTGTAGAAACAAGCAAACAGAATTTAGAGCTTCTGAAATGAATATTTCTTAATTGTTGGCTTGAGGACCCACTAAGCAATGATCATAGTTTCACATATTCTTAGTCATTTGAAATGGGGATTGTGTATGTTTTAGGGCAACTCAAATTTTATGTAGCATAACAGCTGTGTGTGTACTTTCAGTAATTATATGACATATATGGTATAGTTTACCTATCACATCTGCTGGTTTATATAACATAGCAAATATTAGATTGTAGTTGTATGCTCTCTTTTAAAAATTATCTTTATGTAACATTTGTACCACATACTCTGTTAAAATCAAAATAAGCTTTTAATTCATAAGCTTTTAGAAATAATAACGCCATGAGCTCTTTCTCTCTACCACTTGAATTCCTGTTTTTCTCCCAAATGAATCTTCTCTTTCAAAAGTGTGTTTATATATGAGAGTGTGTGTGTGTGTGTGTGTGTGTGTGTGTGTGTGTGTGTGTGTGTGCGTGCCATTTCTTTTTTTTTTTTAAGAGACAGGATTTCACCATGTTGCTGAAGCTGGAGTGGTGGCTCTTCACAGGTGTGATCATAGCGCATTGCAACTTACTCTTTTAAAAATATTTAAGTGCTAGAGGTTGATAGACCTGGATTTAAGATTCACCTCTCCCATGTATTAATTTGTGATCTTGGAACATTATCCCAACTTTTTAAGCCTCAGTTTCATCATTTTTAAAGCAGGCTTAATAGTAGTATCTACCAGGATTTTTGTGTAAATTACATAAAATGATGAAGTGCTTGGCGTATAGTAAGTACTCATGATTAGCTTCTACTGTCTTTATCAATATGATATTACATCATGAACAACAGTAATAGTAATGTTAATACTAATAATGGATATTGGTGTCAGGGTATGTTTCTAATTTAATACTTGTGTTAGATAATTTCCATTACACAGTTTTTATAAGAGCACATGATGTGTATAACAGCTGGTTAAACTGAAATACGAAGTGTCAGGTTTGTATTTTTCTGGTTTGGGGTTTTTTTCTGGTTGGTGAATATCATGGAGTATTTGCATTCTAAAATTTGACTTTGTATTGGTTATATGGATTATTTTAGTGATTATGCAAATTCAACTATATAGTAAAGTCAAATGATATTCTCTAAAAATCACTCCTAAATACTGTGTGATGTAATCAAGACTGGAAGGGAGGTATTAATCTCATTCACTTATTCATTCACTTATTCACTAACTCTTGATTGATCAACTTTTATGGGCTAGGCTCTCTATTGTTTCTAGGGCTATGTAGATAAAAAGACTTCACACCCTTGAGGAGTCCAGCTAGGAAAACCAGGCTTATGCACTGATAGATAATTTTATTATGATACAAGTTATAATAACTGTCTTAATCAAATATGTAGAATGCAGAAGAGATAGTGACAGCTCTGCTTGAGTGAACCAGGGAAGACTTCACAGAGGAGAGAATATCTGAGTTGGGACTTGAAGAGTATTTCTGAGCGGGATAGAAGAGGGCATGTAGTATAGGGAGTGGCTTATGTAGTTTTTCAGCTTCCATTTAATGAGTTAGCTTGGATAGGTTATCCAGGAAGCCTTTGAGAGTTAAATCAGTGTGTTCCTTCGCCTACTCGCCTACTTCGCTAGTTGGCTGCCGTCATCTATTTATGCATCAATGCGTGTCTCCTTGTTAAATAGAAACTTAATGTAAGTTTATTCTTGTTAGAACAAATACATATCATGATAAGCCTTGGGAAATATGTCATGTCAAAATGATATCACAAAAGAATATTTAATTGGTGATCTAAGGTTGATGTAATAAGATTTTAACCTATTAAAGCATCTATTCAGTTAATGTTTAAGTACCTATTGTGTGCCAGGTACTGTGCTAGGATGATAATACATATTAATTTTTAGAATTAATTAACTGAAAAAATATTGATTGACTAAAGTAAAACAATATAAACTTGCAAAGAAGCAGCACTGTTTTATAAACTCCAGAGAGCAAAAAGGGCAATAGTTGCAAATATTAATTTGGTAGTTGCTGTCAAAAATTCTTTTTGAAATAATAAAAAAAAACTGCAAGAGTGGCTCATTTTAAGATTCTGAAAATTCTCTGCTTTGTTGATCATTATATGGACAGATAAATTTTCCCTGCCTTTATTCACATCTGATTACTGGTACTGCTCAGAGTAAAGCCTGTCTTCTTTCTGTTCTCCAGTGTATTATTGTAGCAGATGGCTTTTAATAAAACATTTAGCTAAAGAAGAATTTTTACTCTGGGTTGGTGGAATGTATTATAATGATAATATTGGAAATTCTCAAGAGGGGGTGTTTAATTTGATATTTTTCTTTTGATTGAATAACCTTTAGTGAATATTTAATTGAAAAGTCAAATTATGGTATCTGTTACATCGTTTTTTATTTGATAAATTTCAAAACTAAATTAAACCCTGTAGGTCATGTGTAGCCAAGTAAATATTTGCTTTTTCTTTACATGGTTTACTTTTTAAAAATTAAGGCAGTTTATTAGTCAGATAACACTGAATACTAGATTTCATTGAGAGTCAGAGCATTGCTTAATTATATGGCTGCTCTGTTCTCTGTCGTCACCTTGTCTAGGTGTAGGCATTGAGCTTTTTGATAGAATGAGGTTATTCCAGCTGTGTCTGTACCATTGGTATTTATAAAAACCACAGGCTGTTGTATAAAAACCACATTACTGATATAAATATAAAATTTACAAAGATCTCATCAGAAATTTATAGTTACTAAAAATTTACTAACCAAAACAATGAGACAGGCAAGGAGAATAAAGAGTACTCATTATGTTGTAATGTAAATGCCTTGAATATGTAGGTACTGGAAGGCCTTTATTAAAATAAACTAAGAATTGGCTGGGTGCAGTGGCACACACCTATAATTCCAGCACTTTGGGAGGCTGAGGCGGGCTGATTGCTTGAGCCTAGGAGTTCGAGACCAGCCTGGGCCACATGGTAAAACCCTGTCTCTACAAAAAATACAAAAATTAGCTGGGTGTGGCGGCACATGCTCGGTAGTCCCAGCTCCTTGGGAGGCTGGGGCGGGAGGATCACTTGAGCCCGGGAGACAGAGATTGCAGTGAGCCAAGATCACACCACTGCACTCCAGCCTGGGTAACAGAGTGAGACCCTATGTCAAAAAAAAAAAAAAAAGAAAAAAAGAAAAGAAAAAAAACCTTAAGAATTAATGAAAGAGATTCTTTAAGAAAATATACAATTTATTTTCTCTTTTCTTGCATAATTATACATTTGCTTGTGATTTTTTTTTACAGAATGATTTAAATCAAATTTTCTTGATCCCCATCCTTTGAGATCTTTCATTTACTGTCTGTCTATAGTGATATCTACATGTATAAAAACTATAATTATATGTGAATTTGAGAACTAACAGTTTTCTTCTCAACTCTCCAACACTGTATAAAAATTTTAAAACATACTCTAAGTATTTTCATGTACTTAAGTGATACATTCTATTATTAGTAACAAATATAGTTTTTGTTATCCTTCAAATGTGTTTCATAGTTTTCAGGTAAATTAAGGAAGATATAACTTTTTAATATTACCTTCATTTTCGTATTATGGAATTAGAGTAGGATTATACTGTTTTGAAGAAAGAAGTTAGAGGTTATTGTTGAGCGTAGATCATTTCATGGCTTACATGGTTTACTTTTTAAAAATGTAAGACAATGTTAGTCAAACAACACTCAATACTAGATTTCACTGAGAGTCAGAGAATTGCTTAATTATACGACTGCTCTGTTCTTTGTCATCACCTTGTGTAGTTTGGTAGGCATTAATCAGTAATAAAATCAGTACTTGCTTGGGCATGGTGGCTCATGCTTGTAATCTCAACACTTCTGAAAGCCAAGGCAGGAAGATCTCTTGAGTCCAGGAGTTAAAGACCCTGTCTGTACAAAAAATACAAAAATTATCTGGGTGTGGTGCCACATGCCTATAGTTACAGATACTCGGGAGGCTGAGGTGGGAAGATCACTTGAGCCCAGGAGGCTGTAATGAGCTGTGATTGTGCCATTTCCCATTTTAAATGACAAAACCCACAATTACTTTTGCACCAACCTAATCTCATATTTTCAAGAGCCTGGGATTACACTCCTGTATTCCAATTTCATAATAATTTTATTGATGTTAGCACATATTTCTGGAACATATTTAATTTATGTTTCATTGGGTAATATGGTGTGGTGAGTTTTCTCTAGGGATTTTGCTTTGTCTTTTATTTACTTTTCCATTTAAATTTATGAAATTTATGTTTAGATGTGTTTACTATTGATTAGGGCTGAGGTGAAAAAAGGGATAGGCAGCTGATTCCCATGAGGCAGATATCAAAAGTCTGTCTTCCTGCCTCTTGCCCCAACATGTTACACATTTCTGCACATGTTTTGGTAACAGTTCCATTTTGTAGCCTCTTATTTGATTGCTTCATGAATCTGTTTCTCATTATCTTCTTTCATCTTTGTGTCTTTGTTTTTTTTTTTTTTGTCTCTCCATTATGTCTTCAATTTTCTTTTTTACTTGCCTCCGTTTCTTAATTGTCCAAAATGTAGAGTTGACTCTTGAAGAATGCAGGGGTTAGCGGCCGGCTTCCACGTCAAGGCAGTTGAAAAATTGTGTATAACCTTTTGCTCCCCCCAACCTAACTACTAATAGCCTATTGTTGAGTGGAAGCCTTACCAATAACATAGACAGTTAACATGTATCTTATATTATGCATAATATAAGTGCTGATGTAGCTGCATTGACAGCTTCATGAATTTCCTCTTTAATTATTATTATTATCATTATTTTTTACTATGGTCCTTTTGCTGGATTCATTTATCTCAAAGTGGTGGACCTCCACAGCTGCAGACTTCAATCTGTGGTACTTATTCAGAATTCAGCTTTTTCTTGTAATGTGACTTTTCTGTGCTTCTTGAAAGCACTTTCAGCTTCACTAGTGGCACTTCATATGGGTCCCATGGTGTTATTCAAGTTTTATGGTATTGCACTAAACAATGAGAAATACGTGATCACTTTTTACAACAATAAAATGTATTGGAGAGATGAACTGCTCACATGGAGATGATTAGCATTACCCAGCATTTCAAGCAGATATACTCACCACAATAGCAACCTGAGATGGGGTTGAAAATTTTGCAGTTGCGTAGTATGTACTACATTTAACTTTATGTAGTTTTGATGTAATACTGCATCTTTATGTTTGTTTTTTGTTTTTCAAATTTTATTTTAGATTCAGGGGGTACATATACAGTTTTGTTACCTGAATGTATTGTATGATGCTGAAATTTTGGGTGTGAATGATCCTGTCATTCGAGTACCGAGCATAGTACCCAGTACTTAGTTTTTCAACCCTTGTCTCTTTCCTGCTTCTGTTAGTCTCCATTGTCTGTTGTTGCCATCTTTATGTCCGTGAGTACCCAATGTTTATCTCCCACTCATAAGTGAGAACATATGGTACTTGGTTTTCTGTTTTTATGTTAATTTGGTTAGGATAATGGCCTTCAGCTGCATCCACGTTGCTGCATAGGACATGATTTCATTCTTTTCTGTGACTGCATAGTATTCTATGGTGTATATGTACCACATTTTCTTTTTCCAATCCACTGTTGATGGGCACTTGGGTTGACTCCATGTCTTTGCTATTGTGAATAGTGCTGCAGTGAACATGCGAACATGTGTCTTTTCGATAGAAATATTTGTTTTCTTTTGGGTATATACCCAGTAATAGGATTGCTGGGTTGAACTGGGTAGAATGGTAGTTATTTGAGAAATCTCTAAAGTGCATTCCACAGTGGCTGTAATAATTTACATTCCCACCAGCAGTGTCTACGTGTTAATTCCCCTTTCTCTGTAGCCTTGCCAGCATCTGTTGTTTTTTTGACTTTTTAGTAATAACCATTTTGACTAGTATGAGATAGTTTCTCATTGTGGTTTTGATTTGCCTTTCTCAAATTAGTGATGTTGAGCATTTTTCATGTTTGTTGGCTGCTTGTTTGTCTTCTTTTGAGAAGTGTCTCTTCATATCTTTTGCCTGCTCTTTAATGGTGTTATTTGTTTTGTGCTTGTTGAATTTTTTAAGTTCCTTATAGATTCTGAATTTTAGACCTTTGTCAGATACATAGTTTCTGAATATGTTCTCCTATTTTGTAGGTTTTCTATTTACTCTGTTGATGGTTTCTTTTCCTGTGCAGAAGCTCTTCAGTTTAATTAGGTTTCACTTGTTAATTTCTGTTTTCTTGCAATTGTTTTTGAGGGCTTAGTCATAAATTATTGTTGCGGGAAGTCAGGGATCCCGAATGGAGGGACCGGCTGGAGCTGCAGCAGAGGAACATAAATTGTGAAGATTTCATTTTAATATGGACATATATCAGTTCCCCAAATTAATACTTTAATAATTTCTTATGCCTGTCTTTACTGCAGTCTTTGAACATAAATTGTGAAGATTTCATGGACATTTATCAGTTCCCAAATGATACTCTTATAATTTCTTACTCCTGTCTTAATCTCTTAATCCTGTTATCTTTGTAAGCTGAGGATGTACGTCACCTCAGGACCACTATAATTGTATCTAACTGTACAAATTGATTGTAAAACGTGTGTTTGAACAGTATGAAATCAGTGCACCTTGAAAAAGAACAGAATAACAGCAATTTTCAGGGAACAAGGGAAGACAACCATAAGGTCTGACTGTCTGCAGGATCAGGCAGAATTGAGCCGTATTTTTCTTCTTGCAGAGAGCCTATAAATGGATGTGCAAGTAGGGAAGATATCACTGAATTCTTTTCCTAGCAAGGAGATTTAATAATTAAGACCTTGGGAAAGGAATGCGTTCCTGCGGGGGAGGTCTATAAATGGCTGCTCTGGGAGTGTCTGTCTTGTGCTGTTGAAATAAGGACTGAAATACGCCCTGGTCTCCTGCAGTACCCTCAGGCTTACTAGGTTTGGGAAACCCCACCCTCGTAAATTTGAGGTCAGACCGGTTCTCTGCTCTCAAATCCTGTTTTCTGTTGTTTAAAATGTTTATCAAGACAATACATGCACAACTGAGCATAGACCCTTATCAGGAGTTTTTGATTTTGCCCTTTGCCTTGTGATCTTTGCTTTGCCCTTTGCCTTGTGATCTGTATTGGCTGCAGAAGCATGTGATCTTTGTTCTCCTTTTTGCCTTTTGAAGCATGCGATCTTTGTGACCTACTCCCTGTTTGTATATCCCCTCCCCTTTTGAAGTCTTTAATAAAAACCTGCTGGTTTTGCGGCTCAGGTGGGCATCACGATCCTACCGATACGTGATGTTACCCCTGGAGGCCCAGCTGTAAAATTCCTCTCTTGGTACTCTTTCTCTTTATTTCTCAGACCAGCCAACACTTAGGGAAAATAGAAAGTACCTACGGTGAAATATTGGGAGCAGGTTCTCCTGATAAATTATTTCCCAAGGCTGATATCCGGAATGGTGTTCCCTAGGTTTTCTTCCAGATTTTTATTGTTTGAGGTCTTACATTTAATTTATTTATTATTTTTTGGAGACGGAGTCTCACTCGTCGCCCATGCTGGAGTGCAGTGGCACAATCTCGGCTCACTGCAAGCTCTGCCTCCTGGGTTCACATCATTCTCCTGCCTCAGCCTCCCGAGTAGCTGGGACTACAGGCACCTGCCACTATGCCCAGCTAATTTTTTTGTATTTTTAGTAGAGACGGGGTTTCACCATGTTAGCCAGGATGGTCTCGATCTCCTGACCTCGTGCTCTACCCGCCTCGGCCTCCCAAAGTGCTGGGATTACAGGCACGAGCCACCGTGCCTGGCTGAGGTCTTACATTTAAAATTTTAATTCATCTTGAGTTAATTTTTGTATATGGTGACAGATAAGGGTCCAGTTTCTTTCTTTAGCGTATGGCTAGCCAGCTATCCCGTAATAGCAGGGATAATGTGTGGCTAAGTCTTTTCACCATTTATTGAATAGGGAGTCCTTTCCCTATTGCTTATTTTTGTTGACTTTGTTGAGGATCAGATGGCTATAGGTGTGTGGCTTTATTTCTGGGTTCTTTATTTTGTTGGTTTATGTATCCGTGTTTGTACCAATTATCATGTTGTTTTGGTTCCTGTAGCCTTATATATAATAGGAAGTCAGGTAATGTGATGCCTTCAGCTTTATTCTTTTTGCTTAGAATGCTTTGGCTATTTGGGCCCTTTTTTGGTTCCATATGAATTTTAGAATAGTTTTTTTCTAGTTCTTTGAAAACTAATGTTGGTAGTTAAATAGAAATAGCATTCAATCTCTTGCTTTCTTTGGGCAGTGTGGCCAGTTTAATGAAATCGATTCTTCCAATCCATGATCATGGAATTTTTTTTATTTGTTTCTCTCATTTCAGATTTATTTGAGCAATGTTTTGTAGTTCTCCTTGTAGAAATCTTTTACCTCCTTGTTTAGATGTATTCCTAGGTATATTTTTGTGTGTGTGTGTGGCTAATTGTGGGATTGTGTTCTTGATTTGGCTCTCAGCTTCAACGGTATTGCTATATAGAAATGCTACTGATTTTTGTATGCTGATTTTGTATCTTAAAACTTTTCTGAAGTCATTTATCAGTTCCAGGAGCCTTCTGACAGAGTCTTCAGGGTTTTCTAGTATAGGATCACATCATCAGTGAAGATAGATCATTTGACTTCTTCTTTTCCAATTTGGATGCCTTTCTTTCTCTTGCCTGATTACTCTGGCTAGGACTTCCATTACTATGTTGAATAGGAGTGATGAGAGTGGGCATCCTTGTCTCGTTCATTCTCAAGGGGAATGCTTTCAGTTTTTACCTGTTTAGTATGATGTTTGCTGTGGGTTTGTCATAAATGGTTCCTGTTATTTTGAGGTATGTTCCTTTGATTCCTAGTTTCTTGCATTTTTATCATGAAGGGGTGATGGATTTTTATCAAAAGCTTTTTTCACATCTATTGAGATGACCACATGGCTTTTGTTTTTGTTTTTGATTCTGTTTATGTGTTCATTCAAATTTATTAAATTTTTGATATGCTGTTGAATTTGGTTTGTTAGTATTTTGTTGGGGATTTTTCCATCTATATTCACTAGGGATATTGGGCTATAGTTTTCTGTTTCTTTTGTGTCTTTGCCAGGTTTTGGTATCAGGTTGATGCTGACTCTGATTTTATTTACTTCAAAGTATTTTTAAATTTCTGCCTTAATTTCATTGTTTACCCAAAAGTCATTCAGGAGCTGGTCATTTAATTTCTATGTAACTGTGTGATTTTGAGAGAGCTTTTTGATACTGATTTCTATTTGTATTCCACTCTGATCCAAGAGTATGGTTTGTAGACTTTTAAAAAAATATATTGAGACTCATATTGTTGCTGAGCATGTGATTGATCTTGTTGTATGTTCTCTGTGTAGATGAGAAAGATATATATTCTGTGGTTGATGGGTAGAGTATCCTGTAGATGTTTATTAGGTCCAATTGGACAGATGTCAAGTTTAAGTTCAGGATTTCTTTGTTAGTTTTCTGCTTTGATGATGTGTCTAATGCTGTCAGTGGGGTGTTGAAGTTCCCCACTATGACTGTGTGGCTAAGTCTTTTCGTAGGAATAGACATACTTGTTTATACCCCAAACTTGGGCGTGTATATATTTAAGATAGTTAAGTCTTCTTGTTGAATTGAACTCTTTATCATTATGTAATACCTTTATATTTGTTCACTTTTACTTTTGTTGGCCTAAAGTCTGTTTTATCTAATACAAGAATAGCCACCCTTGCCCATTTATGTTTTCCATTTGCATGGTAGATCTTCCTCCATCCCTTTATGTTGAGGCTTTGGGTGTTATTATGCGTGAGATGGGTCTCTTGAAGACAGCAGATGTATGGATCTTTTTATCCAACTTGTGACTCTGTGCCTTTTAAGTGGGGTATTTCGACTATTTACACTCAACATTAATATTGATAATGTGAGATTTCGATGCTATCATAAAGTTGTTAGCTGGTTGCTTTGTAGTTTCTATTGTGTTGTTTCCTGATAGAGTCTGTGGGCTATGTATTTAAGTGTGTTTTTGAGTAGGAGGTATCTTTCCTTTGATTCCATGTATAGAAATATCTTAAGGATCCCTTGTAGGACTGGTTTAGTGGTAATGAATTCCCTTAGCACTTGCTTGTCTGGAAAAGGTTTTATTTCTCTTTTGCTTATGAAGCTTAGTTTGGCAGAATATGAAATTCTTAGTTGGATTTTTTTTTCTTTAAGAATGCTGAAAATAGGCCCCAATCTTTCCTGGCTTGTAATGTTTCTGATGAGAAGTCTACTGTTAGCCTGATGGGATTCCCTTTGTACGTGATCTGACCTTTCTCTCTAGCTGTCTTTGAAATTTGTTTCTTTAGCATTAAGCTTGGATAGTCTTGTGACTATATAACCTGGTGATGTTCATTTTGTGCAGTATCTCACATATGTTCTCTAGATTTTTTGTATCTGGATGTCTACCTCTCTAGCAAGATTAGGGAAGTTTTCTTGAATTATTCACTCAAATATATTTTTCAGGTTGTTTACTTTTTCTCTTTTCTCAGGAATGCCAGTAATTCATAGATGTGGTCATTTTACATAATCCTATTTTTATCAAAGACTTTGTTCATTTTTAAAAATTCTTTTTTCTTTATTTTTGTTGACTGTATTAGTTCAAAACACTGGTCTTCAAGCTTTGAGATTCTTTCCTCGGCTTGGTCTCTTCTGTTGCTAATACTTTCAATTGTATTTTGAAATTCCTTAAGTGAATTTTTAAATGACCGAAGCTCTCACTGATTTATTTTTAAAGATATTCTCTCTTCTCTTATTTCCTGGCTTGCTTTAGACGTTTCTTTGTGTCGATTTTCAACCTTGTCTTGGATCTCATTGAGCTTCCTTGCAATCCATGCTTTGAATTCTTTCTGTCATTTCTGGGTTTCCATTTTAGTTGGAGACCATTGCTTGACAGCTCTAAGACAATCCTTTGGTAGTGCCACTACATTGAGATTTTTCATGGTGTCAGAATTCTTGTAGTGGTTCCTTCTCATCTGAAGACACTGGCACTTCTAATTTTTGTCACTATTTTTTCGCAGATAGGATTTTTTTCTTTCTTCATTTTCCTATAATGTTATTTTATTATTTCTGCACCCCCCCCACCACCTACCCTTTCTCTATGGGTGAGACTGCAGAGAATTCTGGTTAGGGTCTTTTGGCTTTGCTTCTATAGCCCTATGCTCTTCTTTGGGCAGGTTTTATATGGGGCTGTGCAGTTTAATGTACAAGCCAGTAGATGGTGCTAGGCGGCCAATGCAGTTGGGTATATATTTGATTCTTACTTATTTTCAGAAGCTCTCTGTTGTGTCAGGCAGTGTACTGATTCTTTGAATGCACAGTGGTCTGAGCTCCCTGCTTAGCTACCATAGGACAGATGCCATGAAGGGAAGAGCTAGACCAGCACATCTGCCCACACGTCCCCTGACGGCAGGCACTTAAATTTCTCTCAACTGTGAATGGCACCATGTATGGTCTGTGTTTGTATATGTACGTTTTTATAAATTATAATTTTTAACGATAGATTTGTATATTTTTATGGCAGTGAATTATAACAGACTAGTAGTTACATATATTTCATGCATCCATGAGATAACTTTTTCTTAATTTTTTTGATATTTCTAGGCCACACGGTTTGCATGTTTTTCATGTTATCACAGATCTTCAAAAAATTTTCCAATAATAGTTTTTGAAAAAAATCCACATGTACTTGGATGCATTTATTTCAAACCCATGTTGTTCAGGGGTCAACTGTAGTTCTGAAAAGTGATATTCATTATGTGTTGTTTTTTATTTGCTGGATTTTACTTTCCCTTTCAGTTTCTCAGATTAGTCTGCTTTTCAGTTGTATGACTTTTAGTTGGTTTTTAAATTGACAGGATAGTGGGCTATGTCATCACAGAGAAACTGTGTTCTTTCGTTGTACTTTATATGCCCAGAGCCTGGTACTAGCCCTTAATAAATAAGCATTGAATGACTATATGAATTAAACTTAGTGCTCCATGATATTTTTTAAAAGGAGAAGTTAATTTTCTATGGCACTGTGATTGAAGAATTTGATTTTGATTTGAAGTTATATAAATTTTGGTAGAAAACTTTTAAGTTATATACAATAGCTAATTAATTGAAGTCTTACTTTTTTTCACCACATTTAATGAGTAGTTCCTAGGGACCAGATGCAAACTAGTTTTTTTTTCACTATAATTACTTCATTTTACTTATTACTTATGAAATAGAAACGTAGTTGCTAATATGCACACCTCAAAATATGACCTATCATACATCTATTGAAAACTGGTTTCCTAGTTTTTACTGCCTTTTTCTGTCAAATAGAAAAAAAAATGGAAAAACCATTTAATGGAAAGCCACTGAGTAAATTTAAGATTATTGTTGGTCTTGGAAAAATTCAGTTCTTCTGTGAAATTTCTTGAGCTTCATTAAAAATATTCTGTGTAAATACCATGTTGGGGATATTATTGATACCGTAAAATCTTTTTAGACTTTAAAGCTTTATTCCATAAACTGGCTTGTGATTTAATTAATATATTGTTCTTTTAACGTTATTCATTAGATTGTTTCAAACTATTTCAATTAATTCAATACGTTGCAATGTTAAAATAATAATTATATCATTTTTTTTAGGATTCTTTATTCAGTTCCTTTTTCCCTCTATTAAATCTTTACGTTTTCTAGATTAACAGTTTATAAGTAATACTTCCATTAAACGCACATAATAGACTTCAATTTTCTACATACAAACATTTTTATTCCTAATAAGTGATGAATAGGCTCAGTAAAAGTTGCTAAGAATTTTTTTGTTGCTGGATTGGAATATCATGGATATGCATACTTTTTTTCATAGGAGAGAGCTTTAATTGTTACTGAAGTCAGGATAATTCAGTCACTTTTGCACTTTGAGAAGCTGATCTCTGACATGTTTATGAAAACTGCTTAATCTTTTAATAGGTGACAGATTTTTTGAAGACAGCATCGTGACGCTTCTACCTTGATACCTGCAAAAATGATGTGAAAAGGAACAGTTTTCATTTTTCTTTTTATATCTTCAGTTCTGGTGTGAAGTAGCATGGCAATTTTGGATTGAAAGCTTATCTTAATTTTTCTACCCATCTGTCTAGTTGGTATTTAGATATTCTAAGTAAGGCTCCATTTCTTCATAGGGATTCTTTAATCGATGTTACTGTAGCTTGCTTTCTTTACTTTCCAGGGACCTCAGATCTTATTTTCAAAGCTCAAGTATTTGCAGGGGTGATTTGGGTATGTTCACACAATTTTTGACTCATTCAGTCCTATGAATTTGACCTTGGATTCAAAATGCTTATTGATCTTTATTTTATATTATTTAAAATCAAGATTTTCTGCATAAACTATACCAGAACCTTAAATTAAGTACTTAAGGAATATCCCTAGATAATTTACATATACATATATCTACATACTTTTTTTTTTTCCTGTTTGGCCTGATTATATGTCTCTTGCTGTAAGCTGCAGTTTTTCCAACTCACTTCTGCTGTGACAGACCGTATCCCATTTGGAGAAAAAATAGATTGAGCTTAATACTAGGAAAAAGATTATGCTTAACTATTACTATGAAGAGAATAGTTGTTCATCCCAGTGGCACACTGTAGTCTTGTATTAAGTGTTCTGGGACTAATTAATCAGGAAACAACTCTTACTGAAAAGGAAACTGCTCATCAGCTGCCTGCTTGGGCTATTCCATAGAAACAAACTGTAGACCTGGCTACTTGGACTCCATCTTGTAGCATCATTGTTTAACTGCTTATGTCCCAATTAAAAGAAGTAATTTAAGGATTTTTAGCAGAGCTTATTTTGTAGTGATAAACTGTAATATTAAATTAATATTAAAGGACTTGTTGAGTGTAAATTAACATAAAAACAATAATATTGGGCTAGAATATTTTGGTCAATCTGGAAGGTTTCTTCTAATCTTACCACATTTTAAATCCTGGAACAAGTCATGCTGCTTAAATATAATCCTAGTAGATAGCATTTGAGTGTGTATGTAAATATATATAAACAAACGTGTTTGTCATGCAAGATGAAAATTTAAAAATGTAACTATTAGTGAGTTATTTGAAGTACATCATATTGACATTTATGTTAACTTACTAGTTTATTTGACTTAACTAAAGTCTTAGAGAATTACTGTATAAGAGAGTATTTTAACTTAACAAGAGTATGTGCATTACATATGTGTTATATGTGTTATTTCCCAAGCTGGTTTGTGTTTGTAAGATGATTATTGTATCTAGGGTTTGAGGTGTTTCTTAATTTACCAAATGGGAATTGATTATAAATTATTAATGAGAATTTTATAATTGTTCTTGATGTTGCTTTTGTTAATTTTACCTTTTCCTTTTTGATATTTAACCTAATACATATACACTATCACAAGTTAATTAGTTTCTAAAATAAGCAAGTAGTTGGATGAATTAGGAAGGTTTTTGGCATTACTTTCAATGGCAAAAACCGCAATTACTTTTGCACCAACCTAGTAAGAACTGGAAAGCTATTCTCAGTGAAGACTGGAATTGTAACTTACTCTTCTTGTATCCTTCCCACCATTCTGTCCCCAACCACCGACACATAATGCACATACTCTGAGCATATTTTTATAAAGCCAATCTGAATTGTGGCCTTTTGGGGATTTATTCTGTGCTATTGTAATATTTCAAATCAGTTATAGTTTAAGGTGCTAAATCTTGTACAAATGATGCTGCAATATAGTCTAATGTTTACAGACTTCATGGCACTCTTAGGTAGGGCAAACAATCTTGTGAATGTTGGGGGTAGTTGCTTTTTAATAGGTATTTGCAGTTCTATTGGCTTGTTTGTTTAAACAAAGGAAGAAAGTTATTAAATGCCCAACTTATTTTATATGTGATGCATCTGACGGAAACAAGACAGTATCTTGAACCAGAACAGTGTTAAAGCCATGGGTTTTATTCAGGTTTTATATCTCTGGGCTTATTTTTTTTAATAGTTTGTTTTAAACTTTGGGTATATAGATTTGTATTAATTGCTATAACTTAATTACTCAAGTGCTCACCTTACTGGAAGTGTTGTTGTGTGTGTATTTAACACAGTCATTTTAAGAATCACATATTAATTTATTTTTGTGACTCATTAGTGGACTATATTGATTTCAAATAATAATATTACAGTTAACACAGAAGTCTAAAAGCTTAATTACCCAGCCCAAGTCAAATAGAAAATGTGTTTTAGAACTGGAAATACAAATGGGAGTTACTAATAGTTTATCTGTGATTTCTAACTCTTTTTTTAATGTTTTCCACTGAACATTACTTGAAGCATAATATTATAGAGAATTTTTTTATATTGTGATAAAATTGCAAGCTTATCAAAGTTTCCATTAATAGTATTTCCACAGACTAAACACTAAGAGGCAACTTATTGGCTCTCCAGAGGTGAAATTTTGAATGCTGAGGCATGACCGCACATATGCAGAACTTGTTTTGCTTTTTGGTTGTGTTGCTTACCGATGCTTAGTACCTGTCTTCCTTGGTGTACATGAGGCAATGGATGAAAGCTGTACATCACTCCAAAATGATGCTGCACTGATTCCAGTTTGATACTTGAATTACCTCCTTTCCTAAGGTAACATGTCATGTTCAGTTTCAGTGTGGTAGTAGATATTATTTCCACAGATATTGTTTATGGAACTCAATGTAGAATGATTTTTTACCATATAAGAGGAAAAATTATCTTGTTGCTAAATTCTATCCAGTTTGGACCAGTTCAGTGGTGTCTTAAGTCACTGGATAATTCTTGAATGTAAGGTTCCTGTGATGGCACATTAATGCTTTGATAGAATGGTTACAGTTAAATGATGATGATGTCTTTTTATCCTGGATAGAGATACTCTGTAAGAATGCCTGCAGCAGTGGGGTGTCATTGAAATTTGAGGGAAACGCATGTCTTACCTTGGTGATCTTAAAGGTTCTTTAAGGATTCTATGATGCTTCAGGGCCACTCCAAGCAATTTTTAATGAGTCCTTAGTCTCATGAAAATATGGCAGGAAAATGATATGCCAACATTTTGTCATTTTAATCCTGTGTAGCGTCTAAATTTTGGAATACAGGCCGGGTGCAGTGGTTCATGCCTATAATCCCACCACTTTGGGAGGCTGAGGCAGGTGGATTATTTGAGGTCAGGAGTTCAAGACCAGCCTGGCCAATATGCTGAAACCCTGTCTCTACTAAAATGCAAAAATTAGCCAGGTGTGGTGGCGTGCACCTGTAATCCCAGCTGCTTAGGAGGCTGAGGCAGGAGAATCGCTTGAACCTAGGAGGCAGAGGTTGCAGTGAGCCGAGATTGTGCCACTGCACTCCAGCCTGGGCAACAGAGTGAGACGCCTTCGCTAAATAAATAATTAAGAATGCAATCTAAGGTACCAATTCCATATCTCCCTTCATTCAAGTCTTGATTTAATGATTAGAGCACTTAGTTTTTGATAATCTATTCTTGGTTTATTTATATTCAGTTTTAATTTTACTGCTACCTTTTATTTGTCAGAAACATTACCTAGGACAGATCTCAAAATTTAATGTGCATTAAAACCACCTACGGATCTTGTTAAAATGCAAATTCAGTAGGTCTGGGATAGAACTTGGGATTCTCATTTTGAACAGGTTATCAGGCGATGTCAACACTACTACTAGTTATGGATCTCACTTTGAACCAAGGGTCTAGATCATCGACTGTAAACTCTAGAATGTTTCTAAAATATTTTTTGGATTATTATTAGCTCAGTGAATTCATGAGATTATTTCTCGCTCAGTTTAGTTTTAAGAAAATAAATAGTCTAAAAATTTACACTATATCTTACTATTTTCTATAAAACAGTTTTTGAAATTTTCTGTAACTATGGTTTGCTTTCATCGTAATAGAGAGTTCATGGCATAATTTGTTACTCTAAAAAGATGGACAGATAATATAATTTAAAACTTAAAATAGTTACAGTTCACTATCAAAAGAATATTATGTAAATAAATATAAAATGAACTATGAAAGTGGGCTAAAGATACTTGCCTTATAAGGTTTAAGTTATTTTTTCTTAATTTATGCTTTATGTAACAACTAAATCATCTGACATTTGTCTTTTATGTGATGTGAAAGTAGGAAGAAAAGTCAGAGAATCAAAGAAGTAGAAGATGATTCTTCTGAATTTTTTTTCTCTCGGGTTTTGGCTGTCCACTTTCATTTTTGATTCAGGCTTCTTTAACTTTTCACATGTATAGAGGCATTTAGATTTTCCATTTGAGCCCAAGAAACAAGAATTAGATTTTACTTCTTGAATCTTCATTCTTATACTATTAATATTCAACACAGTTAAAACCATAATACATTTTACTTCCTAGGAAGATAAGTTTTGTTTCCCATTCCTTCTCTCGGGTTATACTAAGAGAAGAGGGCTTTAATGAAAAAGCCAACCACATTAATTTAAAATGTTCTATCATGGAGCTAGTAGTTTAACACAGAGTTTAAGGTTCTTAGAGGCCCAACCTCCTTGGTTTTTTTTTTTTTTTTTTTTTTTTTTAATGGATAGAGATGTAACCAGAAAGCTAGAAAGGTATTGTGACAAACAGCCCTCTGGGAAAACTGGCCAGTGTTTTTGCTATGGAAATGTAGTGGCACATACTAAAAGCTTTGACTCAGCCTCTTTATTTGCACGATCTTTTAGAAATCATTCCCAAGAAGAAAGAGAGTTAAGATGTTATTCATGATATAGTTGATTACTGACATTGAGATAATGATATGAATCTTGAACATACAATTTGCTAATCTAGATTATTGACTTAGAGAACATTAGGTTGAATGTTAACTAATTTAATTTGTTGGGGTGCTTTTTAAATGACATTCATCATTTAAGACATCTCTAGTATTATTCTAAATTATCAAGAGAGTTTATAAACTAGCCTTTAACATCATTCCTAATATGCATTCCTAATATGCTGCTTAGTTTTGTTTGAGTATGCAGTGTGGATTCAGGTTTTATAGGACGTGAAGCTTATATAATTTGGAGGCAACAGCTCTTTAAGGACAAGAACCTTTTGTGGGTGTGGGTGCAAATTTTACAAAAGTATTTAATGATGTGAATGTGTTTCTAGGGACCCTTCTAGGACAGAATGAAGATAAGCTAAGCTTCATCTTCTGCTACTATCACAAACTGAGATGATACTTCATATTTTTTTTATGTTGAAGGATAGTCCACTGTGTTTGGAAAGAGCATAGGCTTATGTTACAACTGGGATTCAAACATGGGCTTTCTCCATCTTCTTTGCTACTGTTAGAGTCTTAGGTACATCTTTTTCCTAGGCAACAACAGCTTTCAAAATGGTATTCACATTTCCATCTTTGTTTTTTTACACACTCCTTCCCTATAGCCTGTTCTCTACAGTGCAGCCAAAGAACCCTTTTTAAAAACGTTTCAGTGACATATTCAGGATGTAGAATAAAATCCAGATTTTTTACTATTTTCAGTGTTCTTCATTCATTCCTAAAGATCTGAGTTTCTCTCTGCTGTCATTTCTCTTGAGCCTGAAATAATTTTTTTTAGCACTTCTTATGGTTCAGGTCTGTTGGTGAAAACTTCTCTTAGTTTTCCTTTATTTGAACATGTCTTTATTTTGCCTTTATTCTTTATTCTTGCAGGGTGTTTTCACTGGACTGCTGGGTTGACAGTTTTTGCTTTCAGCATTTTGAAAACGTTCTGCTGCCCTCTGGTCTTCATACTTTCTGATGAAAGTTTGTGATTTTTGTTTGTTTGTTTGTTTTGTTTGTTTTTGTTTTTGAGACGGAGTCTCACTCTGTTGCCCAGGCTGGAGTATGGTGGCACGATCTCGGCTCCCTGCAAACTCTGCATCCCGGGTTCAAGCAATTCTCCTGCCTCAACCTCCTGAGTAGCTGGGATTACAGGCATGTGCCACCACGCCCAGTTAATTTTGTATTTTTAGTAGAGACAGGGTTTCGCCATGTTGGCCAGGGTGGTCTCAAACTCCTGACCTCAGGTGATCTGCCTGCCTTAGCTTCTTAGAGTGCTGGGATTACAAGTGTGAGCTAACATGCCCAGCCTCTAGTGAAAGTTTATTATCATTCCAGGATTGGTTTCATAGGCATGTGACCTATGTGATTGCATAGGGACCTGTACTTAGAAAGATCTTGTGTTTCATTAAATGTTCCGCTATTGCTGTCTTGATATGCTTAATGACTTTTGAACAAGGGCCCTGTATTTTCATTTTGCACTGATTCTGTGGTTTCTTCTATTTTATATATATTATACATGAAGCAATCCAGAAATTCTTCTCTGCCTATTGGGTAAGAATTGTCTTGTATCTAGGCTACCTGTGCTTGATTAATAGGGATCATCAAGATTTAAGTAGATTTTTTTTAAACATTCCACCAACTTCCAAAAACAGTTTTTAGGAATAGAAAATACAATTTATAATAATAAGAATACTCATTTATATTTCATAGACATTTATAGTTTATCAGGTTATTTCCAAATACTTTCTGATTTTATCCTTATAAAAGCCTTATTAGTTAGACCATTAATAAATTCTATCCCCTTTTATTGATATGCAGATACAGGCCCAAGAGAAGTTATATGAATTAATCTTAAATCAGTCGGGTAACCATTCTTCTCTGATTAAAACCTAGTTTAAGATTTTTTTTTTCTCTGGCTGGGTGTGGTGGCTAATGCCTATAATCCCAGCACTTTGGGAGACCGAGGAGGGCAGATCACCTGAGGTCAGGAGTTTGAGAGCAGCTTGGCCAACATGGTGAAACCCTGTCTCTACTAAACATACAAAAATTAGCTGATGTGATGGCACACATCTGTAATCCCAGCTACTTGGGAGACTCAGGCACGAGAATCGCTTGAACCTGGGAGGTGGAGGTTGCAGTGAGCCGAGATCAAGCCACCGCACTCTAGCTTGGGTGATAGAGTGAGATTCTATCTAAAAAAAAAAAAAAAGATTTTTTTTTTCTTGAACCATTATAGCTAAAAATAGTGAATAGTGGCATTTTTTAGCACACTTTATAATTTTTTTCCCAAAATGTTTCATAAATATAATCTCATTTAACCTTTCAGTTAGCCATCTGATATAAGCAGTATCGTCGTTGTATTTCCCTTTTTTGAAATGAAAAAAACCTCAAGGTACAAAATATTATTTGTATGGGTTACTTAAGTAATAATGTAAGATCTAAAGCTGTAGCCCAAATCTCTAACTGTAAATTCTGTGTCCATTTTTTTAATACTGTACTATTTTTTGTTGTTTAGAGATGAATTCAACAATATACAATATACGTTTATTGTCAGCTCACCAATATTTTTACCTTGTGTCTTTAGACTGCATCTGATGTAGGAAGCACTCAACACTTTATTGAATCAACAAATAATGAATGTAAAAAATATCTTTTGGCAACGTCTGATGTCCTTTGGACTTTTACTTCTTTTTTCTCTTCTGGAAAATGTACTATGAGTAAAACTGCCTTATCTCTAATCTCAAAATGAACTGCATAATATTTCCAAAATGCCATATACCTGTATTTTGAATTATGAATCAACTAATAAAAAAAATTAAAAGACTTCTGGGCCAAAAGGGCATTTAAATGCTAAGTAATATGCCTTGGGATGAAAACACATTATAAATATTTACATTTAACCAATTTTTTATAAACCCTTTTGGAGGTCTTTTGAAGGTTTCTTTGTTTGCTTCTTCCTAGCTCCCTTTCTCCCTCCCTTCTTTCCTCCCTTTCTTATAGGGAATGCTATTCTGTAAAAGCTATATTCTATCTTCTGCCAAACCCTCAAATCTAATTTTGGAACAACAACTTCTGTAGGTAATTTAAGTACAGAAGATAGATTTAATGTTCATTTTACTTTTGATTTATATATGACATCTGTTTGGAACCAAATTTTCTCTGTTTTTAGAAACAGAGAAAAAAATTATTTTGGGATATGTAGGCCAGAGGCAAATGATCTGACAAGTTAGCCCCCTTGTTTCTAAAGGAAAAATTACCACAGTTTTTATAAGAGTGGTATAAAGGCCAAGAAGTTGACCAAGACCAAAGGAGATCACAAAGAAAGCATAGCATACAGTAGACTTTCAAGAAAGAAGTTTACTGAATGATGAAGGAAAGTATGTGTCTATGGTTTTTATGGCCTACCTAGAATATAGGATGTATCTTCTTTTTTTCTGACCCACTACCAAAGAAGAGTTATAAAATTCCTGTCTTCAGTCGTGTTGACCTAAAATAAGACATACTGTGGTATGACAATATCAACCTTTATGTGCCTTATTCTCAGACTTTGTGCCTTTAGGTTAAGTAGAGATATTGGCTAATAGCTTTAAGTCTTGCTACTTTTCTGTTCTCAGTGTGATGTTCAAAATTAGTGAAATACAGACTTTTATTTCTTCCCTCGAATGTAAGTCATTTCTGTATTTCTGTAGTTATTAAATGCTTTTTGATAATATGATGAAAATATACATTGCATTGGCTTTTAGGAACATTTTCGTCATATATATTTCAACCTTTAATTAGGACCTCTAACAATAACCATATTTTAAAACAAAGTTGGGCAGCAGTTGGCTTTTTGTTTTCTTTAAAGAAATTGAAAAGGTGCTATAAGAAGGTGCTGAGTAATTTTAACCACATGCAATGTAGTAATCACCTGGAAATCACACACTTCCTGAATTGTCTTATTGCTACTATGAAAAACAGGAATAAATTTTAGTTGTTAACACCTTTATTCTTTTTTTTCCGGAGAAAGATTGAAGCTGAATTTAACACATTTAATTGACTTGTATATCACATCATTCGTGACACAAATTCATATTTTATTTGTGCACATGATTAACACTTTATTGGCATTATTGCTATTACAAGATTGTAATATACAATTGGATCCAAATTTTTGTGGAATTAAAAATAGCTGACAATAAGATTATCATTAAGCATTTAGAGCCGAATGGGTTAAACTGTCGTTATTGGTCAGAACAACCAAATAATAGGATTTTCTACATTTTATTTTTTTGCTGGTTTTGGTTGGTATAGAACATCATTATATAACAAATACTATTTGAGATGTGTAGATCATAAACTACAGCACTGGGAATCTTTTGGTCATGCCAAGGTTTTTCTTTGGAATTTGTTGTAGCATTTGCTGTAAGTGGGTTTGACCTGTATAACCAACAGATAGTGTAGGATGTTACTCTTTACCAGTAGTTTTCTGTAACTATTATGTGTACAGTCTTTGTGTCTCAGCCTACATTTATGATATCTGTACATCTTAACAGGCACTCTTTTGAATGTAAATATTTAAGAGCTCTCAAGGAACTTAAAGACATCTAATCCTGCTATTGCATGCTTCAGGTGGTAAGCGTGTCATTTTAAAAAATGAGACATATAGGCGTTTAGGACTGGGAGAAGTCATGAGTTTCTCCCTGTCATCCAGTGAATAAGTGGATTAGAACTTTCTTCTGTTATTTCCAGTAGTGTTTGGCTAAGACATGAAGAATATTTGCAACAAGTGAATTCAGAATTTGTCACAAACTTAGATTCTCATGAAATCCCCCAAAATGTAAGGAACAAATTAGACATAACTTAATGGTATTTATACTAACAGAGTTTTCTAAAACCGGATAAGTAAAACAAGACAGAAACAAACACCTTAGTTTCACTGTCTTGTCTGTTATCTTTTATTAATGATGAAGTTTAGACGTATTTTCCATGAATACAGTGTATGCCTGTGTTACTTAATAATTGAAGTTTCCTTCAACTCTGTTTATGTTGGTTAAAACCATTTTTTATGTAAAGTTAAAATTTACAGATATAAAGACATTCCAGGGATATTGGGTAAATGGTTATTCCAAAAATATCCAAAACTTTTTAAACACCCATTTCGTACACATATAAACAAATGTTAGTTGTAACTGCCATACATCTAATTTATTGGAAATTCAAAGCATTTGAACTATATTTATAAATAAGTTTCTTCTATTTAGAGGGAAGAAAAGTTATTTGTTGAATATCGTTGTTGTAATTGAGTGATATAATTTTGCTGTGTTACAATCATCATTGTTCTCATAAAATTCTGTAGGAAATACTGCCTATTTAATACCTTTACACTTGAACACCACCAATAATTTTGTTTCCCTTCAGGGCATACAGCTGTTTCCAGCCTACTCAGTACCATGTCAGGACATAAAATTATCTTGACAGAAAGATTTAAATTATAAATAGTCCCATAATGACATTCAGCTTGGGCGGTACATTTATAAAAGGAGTTATTAAGGAAAATGTCATTTCAACTCATTACTATAACTAGATTCTCTCATATTTCTGAAGCTGTCTTTTGGTAGCCCGATAATATTTGCATATGTAAGCATTTAAACTATTAAGGTTATCAAGTCTACAAGTATAAAAACATAGTATAGATATTAGATAAATGGTTTCCTGAAATTTTCCAAAACTTTTCTGTTACAAATACGTCTTAATATATGTCTTTGCCCTATGAAAACTGATAAAATACTGGGGAGTTGAGACCCCAAGATCTTGATATTATTCAAAAAGCATAGCACTGGAAATACTTTATATATAATGAAAGAAGAAAAGGACTAAAAGTCAATCTATCTTATAAGCAGCATCAGAATATTGGATAGTGAATAAAATTTTATGAGCACTTTTTTCCTTGAGTAAATGTTGACTATAAGTTACTTGGTGTTAGTGTTCTGATTTTTAAATACCCAGTTTACCATTTTATTAGTACATTTTGATTCTATGAGAATCTACTTTTAACCCAAGTCATATTTTTCTCTGAAAAAAATTATATTTATTCAAAAAGCTTTACTATTTGAATAAGTATTGCTATGAGTCATTTTTCTATTTTATGCTGTGTGTGTACTTAGTTATGTCAGCATCTGAAAGTACAGATACGTAACAGAAAGTGAATGGGAAGATCAGTGAATCATAACAATATGTAATATGGGTCTATGTTGCAGAGCCACACTTATCAAAGCTTTAGCCTGTGTTATGGTCATCACTAAAAAAATCTAGAGCATTGCTGGTTTGAAGCTGGCATGGTGGAGATGTTAGTGTTAGATTAACAGTAACATTTAACCTCTGTAATATAAACCTCTATGAAACCTCTGTTTAACATAAACCTCTGTGTGTTTGTGTGTGTGTGTGTGTATGTATGTGTGAACATTGATTTTACTTCTAAAGTCTGTAGTTTATAAACATTATTGCATTGTGCTGCTTAGTGGGCCAGAAATTACCCAAGATGATTGCTGATCCCAACTTCAATCTTTAATTCAGTTTTGAATCAAATTTTCTTGTTTTGATTTTGACTCCTTCTCAATAGAGATATGTCTCACTGGGTTTCTGCCAGTTTAGCAACATTCATTTCTCTCTTAAGCATGCCTTAGAAACAGCCTAATATATTTATTCTTTACTTTCCCAATTTCTGTCTCTTAAAAAGGGATTTCTGTCAAAGGTTCAGTGTTCTGAGTTGTTCCCTATGCTACCTAATCACTTTAGCCACTTAGCTTTGAAACTACCTGATGAAAAAGGAAGTTGTACTGGCATATGTAGGTCAATTCCTTTGATTTCTCATTTTTCTTATTCCCGCACATAGAATGATGAGAAAGTTTAATATTTTTAGCTTTCTTGTAAACAGCTTTATATTCTGGGTGGTTTTAAGTCACCCCAATTTCTGATAATTTAAAAGAATCCTGATGTTTATTCTAGATAAGACACCTGCTATGTAAAATAATATTTTATGTTGATGTTCAACAGGAAAGGGACGCTAATCAGTCCACCTGATTTATTTAGCAAATATTGTTACCTTCTACTGTGTGCCAGGCACTGTGCTTGCCACCAAGGATAACAGTAATGAAATATTTTGTCAGAGGAGCTCCATTGCCTAGTGAAGAAGATGATCAAGCACACTGAGACCTTTGTTGATTAGTCAATTGAATTGCTTAGTAAATTATTTCAGGTCCCTGCAGTAGGATCGTATTGATCTTCTAGTGAATACATCCCTGGTCTGAGAGTTAGAAGGTTTTCATACCATTTCTTTCTGCTGGCATTTCATCTTTTATCATACATCATTTTTATAAAGTTAGTAAAGTCTGTTACAACATATTGTGAGATCTTTGGGACAGAAATGCAGAGTCAACAGAAACATTATCCTTTCAACAAACATGCACTGAGTACCTATGATTGAAGCACTATGTGTTAGGCTCCCTGAGTGATACAGAGATAAGTGAGTTCTCTAGGTCTAGGAGCTGACAGTGCAGTGTGTTGGATGGAAATGAGGTATGGGGGAAGTATAGAGGAGGCCATAACAGTTAAGACATTTCTTTAGTGCTTTCTTGTAAAGAGCAAATGTATGTTTAAATGAGAATCTTATTATTAACTGTATTCCCTGTAACTCTTTATCTGTTAATAATGATTTGTAGTTGGAGATTTTCCAAAGCTTAATGGGCACTGTAAACTAAAAAATTAAGTTAGTTTATTATCAACTTATTTAAATAGTGTTCTTTAGCTGCCTTCACTTTCGCTTGTATTGCCAGAGTAATTAATCATTATTAAGAGATATTTTTTAACATTTCTACTATTTGTGTCAGGGTTTTCAACTTTGAATAACATGCCAAACCATTTCATGGGGGAAAAAAGTCCTCACAGACCCTCTTTTCACCAGTGTTGGGTGTGTGTGTTTGTGTGTCTGTATTTTATTCAGTGTTATCTAAATATACGGAGATACACAATTAAATACAAACTATACCCTTAACTCTCATGACCATAATCTATTAGAAGCAAACTATAAAATCAATGAAAATGTGTATTTGCCATATTAATCTAATGTTATAAATTAGGTTGTCTTCCAGAAAATAAATTACTGCTGACAGTGTGAATATGATACTGAGAGCTACAATACAGATTTTTTTTTTTGAGCTTTCTTTTAAAAAGCACTATTCCAGCTATGTAAAATTATATTAGGTTCCTTTTCTGGTGCTTTTTCAGTGCTTGTAATTCCTTTTTTAAAAACTAGGACAATTAAGGTTTTGTTTTATGATGCAGGTAAGCATGGAGTAGAATCAAGCAAGGTATTGTAAATCATTAATCTAAAGGATAGTAATATTTATTTTAATGAAAGGCAATATAATTATATTAGGCTAGCTTTAAAATAATAGTGGTCATTACTAGTCATCTTCTTTACTGGATAAGATAGTTAAAGGAAGGGCATCTGTGTTTTTTGAAGGCGTTATGTTGCTACAGAGTTATGAGGATCTATAATATATATAACAGGCTTTCCCTAACCAGCAAGTCCCTTTCTAGGTCTAAGGAAAATCCATGGCACTCTTTCCCACCAAGCCCAGCTTCTCAAGTCTTCTTTACTAGCTCATAAGATAAACCAATGGAGGGCCAGGCATGGTGGCTGATGCCTGTAATCCCAGCACTTTTGGAGGCCGAGGCGGGCGGATCACGAGGTCAGGAGCTCGAGACCCGCCTGGCCAACATGGTGAAACCCTGTCTCTACTAAGAGTACAAAAATTAGCCAGACATGGTGGTGGGCGCCTGTAATCACAGCTACTCGGGAGGCTGAGGCAGGAGAATTGCCTCAACCCGGGAGGCGGAGGTTGCAGTGAGCCAAGATTGTGCCATCGCACTCCAACCTGGGTTACAAGAGAAAGACTCCATCTCAAAAAAAAAAAAAAAAAAAAAAAAAAAAAAAAAGATACACCAGTGGATTTAGGGGGAAACAAAGGAGACAGATAGAGGGTATAAATAAAGCAGAAAGGTATGGAGAGACATACATAGGGGTCTGTTTCCAGCCATTTCCAGCCAGGTTTGTCTATAAATGCTGGGGAAATGTGCTATGTTAGCAACATATATTACATTTGTTACTGCATTTTGGTCACTAGTTATTAGCAAGGAACATAGGAAACTAAAGACGCTTCTTGATTTTTTGATACAAAGCATGTAAATTTAAAATTGTATTTCCCAATAAGGCATCTTTGGGGAAAATAAATTAATTTGTGTTACTTCTCAGCTTAAATCCTTCAAAGGGCTGCATGCAGTGGTTCACCCTTGTAATTTCAGCACCTTGGGAGGCCGAGGCAGGCAGATCGCTTGAGCTCAGGGTGAGACCAGCCTGGGCAACATGTTAAAACTCCATCTCTACAAAAAATACAACAATTAGCTGGGTGTGGTGGTACATGCCTGTAGTCCCAGAGGCTCAGGTGGGAGGATTGCTTGAGCCCCGAGGAGGCAAGATCGCACCACTGCACTCCTGCCTGGATGACAGAGCCAGACCCTGTCTGAAAGAAAAAATAATTTTCAAAGGCCTTACCACTTCTTATAGCACCTTCTTGATTTTATTTTTTCTGTGAGAGTAGGGTTCCAGACCTCAAACAATACCTAGCATGCAATAGACCTTCATTAACATTTTAATTTAATTGAACTCTAATTGCACGAATCTGGGCACCACATGTTGGCAGTAAGTAAATCTTTTCCATTTTTAGTGTATTCTAGGGCAGAGCATTCAAGATTGGAGGTATGGAAGCAAGTTAGAAGAGCAGAAAATCCAAATTTCACACAAACCAAATACAGTTCAGTTTAACAGACATTTATTGAGTGCTCAATATTTCCCACTATTCTTGGAAGTCAGTAATATGTAGGGTTGTCAAAGTCACATTGTTGAATATGTGTAGAATGATGAAAGATATAAGTGATATAAAAAACAACTCTTATGATTAAGGTTTTGTTTTTTGTTTTTTAACTTGGACTGCAGAGACAACTTATAAAGACAAGAGCATGAGTATTTCAAGTTTTCTTTTGAAAACTGAGTCATAGATGTTGCATTTCAAGCCAAGGTTTGATCATTCTATACTTCATGGCTTTTTAAAATTCTAGTTGCTATAACAACTTTGATATTTCTTTATTATTTTTAGCACTTCAGTTGCCATAACAATAAGATATCCTAAAAAATAGCAATTTTCTTTTATAAGAGAAAATTTTCTTTTAATTAAAAATGAATGTGAACCAACATTTCTTTCCTATAATGTGAACCCATTTTTTAAAAAAGGTTTGTACTCTTCTGTTTTCATATAATTTTAACAAACTTTTGTAGGAAATGTCTTAAGGTTCAACTTTTCTCTCTCTGTTTTTACTGTACAAAAGTTGAAGGGATACAGCTGTTTTGAACCAAATTCTATGAGATAATTCTAATTTTTATCAGGTTTCATTGATACAAAAATGAAATGATATAAAAAATTTAATTTCCAAGCAGGAAAAGATCATGATTGATGGATAGTTGTAAGCCATGGGAGATGTAAGAAACGCTGAAATTTCCTTTTCTCCTGTGTTATTTTTAAGTGTATTTTCATACCTGCTGCATACTAAAACAGTTACCTCCTCACTTATCTAGAAATAACTGACAGCTTAGGCCTGAGCTATGGCACTTTACTCATAGAGCAGTTACCTTTATTTACTCTCTTTGAGAAAAAGTTCTTATAAGCTTAGTTTCTGATACTGAAGCCTCTAGAAAATAAGCACAGCAAATAAGAACAGGAAGGAGGGGCTACTGCTATGTTTGCTATGCAAATAGATTCATAAAATATAGAGAGCTGAGTATTATTTTTAAGGTACCTAATTCTTATGGAAATCAAACAAATCCAGCAGCTACAAAGGTATGATTGTATCAGAAGACAATATTCAAATTGATGTTAATAGTGATGATCTTAGGCTACCAAATATTAAATTATGTCAGAATTCTTGGTTTAAGAAGACAGAGGAATAGATAATACATCTTACAAGAATTGAGATGCCTAATGTATAGGTAAAACAATTTTTTTTTAAAACTTGAGATCATTTTTCTTTTTCTTTTTTAAAGAAATAATTTCAACTTTTATTTTCGATTCAGGGATACACATGCAGGTTTGCCATATCAGAATATTGCATGATGCTGAGGTTTGGGGTATGGTGGATCCCTTCACCCAGGTAGTGAGCATTGTACCCATAGTTTTTTAAGCCTTACCTTCCTCCCTCCCTTCCAACTCTAGTAGTTCCCAGCATCTATTGTTGCTGTCTTTATGTCCATGAGTACCCAATGTTTAGTTCCTAGTTACAAGCGAGAACATTGGTTTTTGGTTTTCTACTCTTGCATTAATTTGCTTAGGATAATAGCCTCTGGTTGCATCCATTCTGCTGCAAAAGATGTGATTTCATTTTTTTATGGCTGTGTAGTATCCCATGCTGTCTGTGTACCACGTTTTCTTTATCCAGTCCACTAGCATAAAACATAATATTAAAAAACAATTTTAAAAAGCCCCTCATTTATCTGGGAAATGTAAGATCCACATACCTTAGGTTTTCATAGACTAAGCCTTGGTAATTTTTGTGTTATTTTATTCCTGATCACAAGATTTTCCTAAAAAGCATGGTCAAGTTCAGACAATGATTTTTCTTTTCTTTTCTTTTCTTTTTTTTTTTTTGAGAAGGAGTCTCTCACTGTCACCAGGCTGAGTGCAGTAGTGTGATCTTGGCTCACTGCAACCTCTGTCTCCCAGGTTCAAGCAATTCTTCTGCCTCAGCCTCCCAAGTAGCTGGGACTACAGGCGTTCACCTCCATGCCCAGCTAATTTTTGTATTTTTAGTAGAGCCAGGGTTTTTCACCATGTTGGCCAGGATGGTCTCGATCTCTTGACCTCATGATCTGCCCGCCTCGGCCTCCCAGAGTGCTGGGATTACAGGCATGAGCCACTGTGCCTGGCCGATATTTCTTTTCTTTAATGTACTTTAAAAAAGGAATGATGAGGGAGTTGGCAGTCAATAGAAAAGAGAAAGTGTTATTATTAATTTCCAAAACTCAGCATGTTACCTGTGGATGTAGTTTCTGAAGGAAAAACGATTGAACAAAAAGCTTACTGATGGTAAAATAATATGCTTATCTTACTATCAGTGAGCTTTGAATGAATAGCCACTGTATGCTTTGTTTTTAAGTTTTTAGTTTTCATAACCAACTTTTAAAGGTAAGTATTTACTATCTCCATTTTAAAGATGGAAGCTGAGATACATGGAAAGATATACTCAAGGCCTCATAGTTAATGAGTGGTGCTGCCATCATGCCAACCCAAGTCTGTCTGATTGTAAAGCCTACATTCTTTCCTCAAAGTCATAGTATATCCTTGTCTTCAAACTTAATAAATGTTTATTAAAGGTAATAACATACCTAGGGGAAAATATGAGAAGAAATATACTGTGTATGGTTTTATTTTATTGCTCTGCATACTGTTTTGACCTATTAATTGAGTTTTAAATACATATTTTGTGTTTGAGACTTTCTCCCACTAAGAAGGTGGTAAATATATATGTAAATTGGTATTTTTTTCTCCATTTTTCTTTATGATCGATGAAACATAATGGAACCTCTCAAAGGTTTTGCTTACTTAGCCCATTGTCTTAGATCTCAGCTAGCTAGGGCAGTCTCAAAGTGTTGTATAACTGGCATTTAATATGTCTTTTCTCAGTGTCTCACTTGCAGCTGGGCTGTTGTGTCTTGAGTACAAACACTGAGCCATGAGTCAGATATGCTGATTGAGTGTGAAAGTACGCACAGGCTGGATATACTTACTCCATCCACCAGTATCTGTTCTTTTAGACATTTTAGTAGCTCTCCTTCTTTATGGCACATTGCTACAAAGGATTCTGGTATGTTTCTTTTTAAATATCATTATACTATATAATTTCCTGGCAATGCCTCAAAATTCACTCAAATTATTTAGGGCTCTCATTTCGTGGCTTTACACAGAAGTTGAACACTTGATTACATGCAAATGCTATCACAGCCTTTTCAGGCTTTTCAGCTATCACTTTACACAGGTCTTAAATATTACATTTTAATGAGCTTTGACATGCATGCATGTGTGTAACCACATGTATCAAGATACAGAATGCTTCCCTCATTCCTGAAAGTTCCCTCATACCTCTTGCCGGTCTTGACTGGTACATGTGTGCACATGAGTGCATGCATACACACACACACACACACACACCCCCTGCTGAGGCAACTAGGGTTCTGATTTCTTTCAGCAAAAATTAGTGTTTCCCATTTCAGAACCTCATATAAAATCATGCAATGTGTATTCTTCAATGTATGGCTTCTTTCCTTTAGTTTTAAGATTCATCCACGTTATGTGTGTCTTTAGTTTTGTTCCTTTTCATTGCTATATTTCATTGTATGGAAATATCACGGTTTGTTTATTCATTCCCCTGTTGATGGATGTGTGTGGGCTGTTTCTGGTTTTGGCTATTTCATTTTTATACATACTGCTATGAACATTTTTATGCAAGTCTTTTGTGGACAATGTGTTTTCCTTTCTATTGGATGGAATTGATGGGAGAGAGAGGGTAGTTTTTTTAAATGTCATAAGAAAATTCCAAACTGTTTGTCAAAGTTTTCAAAGTTGAGCCATTTTACACTACGACCAACAGTGTATGGTTTCAGTTGTTCTATATCCCTACCAACATTGTTCTGTCAGTCTTTTAGTTTTAGCCATTCTAGTGGGTATATATTGGTATCTCATTGTGGGTGTATATTGGTATCTCATCTACTTTGCCTTTTCCTGATGACTGTGGATGCTGAGCACTTTTTCATTTTCTTAATGGTTATTTTTATATCTTCTTTTGTGAAGTGTCTTCCAGTTTTTTCACCATTTTTCATCGGATTATTTGTATTCATATTAACAAATTGTAGGTGTCAGTTATGTATTTTGGATGCAAGTGCTTTGTTAGTTATATGTTTTGCTAATACTGTCTTTGGCTTGCTGATTTGCTTAATGATGTCTTTTGCTAAGCAGAACATTTATTTTAAGTATAATGTATTAAACTTTTTTTATAGTTATTGCTTCCAGTATCCTAATAAGTCTTTGTCTATTTTTTAAGAGACACAGTCTTGCTGTGTCACCTAGGCTGGAGTGTGTTGGCATGATCATAGCTCATTGTAGCTTAGAACTCTGGACTGAAGCAGTCCTCCTGCCTCAGCTTGCAGGTAGCTGAGACTACAGGTGTGCACCACCACACCCAGCTAAATTTTGTTTTTGGTATGAACAAGGTTTTGCTATGTTGCCCAGGCTTGTCTTGAACTCCTGGGCTCAAGTGATCCTCCTGGTTAGGCCTCCCAAAGTGTTGGGATTGTAAGTGTGAACCACTACACCTGTTCATCTTTGTCTATTCTTAAGTTATGAAGATATTCTTCTTCTAGAATGTTTTCCTTTAGAAGCTATATGTTTGCAGTTTCAATTTTTTTTTGTTTAGATCTATGCTCCATCTCACTTAAATTTTTCTATATATTGTGAGGACTTGGTCTAAGTTAATTTTTCCCCAGGAGATTATTCAAATTTTTCTAGTACCATTTACTGAGAAAATTTTCCTTTTTCCTTGATTTGTCTTAGAATTTTTAATTGAAATTCAGTTGACCATATAAGTGTGGGTTTATTTTTAGACTTTCTTCTTCTCACTGATCATTTTGTATATCCTTTATGCAAGATCTTAACTCTTAAGGCTTTATAATATGTCTTGAAATTAGATTGTGCCCGTCTTTCAACTTTGTTTTTTGTTTTCTGTTTTTTTTTTTTTTTTTTTTTTCTCTTTCCCGAGATTGTTTTAGCTATCCTAGATCCTTTATGTTTACATATAGGTTTTAGAATTAGTAGCTTGTCAGTTCTACAAAAAACTGCCTGGATTTTAATTGCAATAGCCGTGAATCTAAAGATCAATTTGAGAAAAATTGACGTTCTTAACAGTATTGATTCTTCCATTCCATAAAGATAGTAGGCCGGGTGCAGTGGCTCACACCTGTAATCCCAGCATTTTGGGAGGCCGAGGCAGGTGGATCACTTTTGAGTTCAGGAGTTCGAGACCAGCCTGGTCAACATGGTGAAACCCCATCTCTACTAAAAATACAAAAATTAGCCGGGCATGGTGGTGGCCACCTGTAGTCCCAGCTACTCGGGAGTCTGAGGCAGGAGAATCACTTGAACCCAGGAGGCGGAGTTTGCAGTGAGCCAAGATCACGCCACTGCTCTCCAGCCTGGGAGACACAACAAGACTGTCAAAAAAAAAAAAAAAAAAAAAAAAAAAAGATAGTGCATATATATATCTCCATTTATATAGGACTTTTTAATTTTTCTCAAATGACATTTTATAGTTTTCAGAGTAGAGGTTTTTTACATTTTCACCTCCTTTCTGTTTTTCAAGGCTATTTTAAATGATTTATTGTTTTTAAATTTTGTTTCCTACTGTTTCTTGCAAGTATATTGAAATGCAGTGATTTTTATATATTGACCTGTGTTCCGACAAAATTTACTCATTAATTCTAGTGGGCTCTTGGAAAGACATTTTAGTATTTCTTATGTGCACAATTATATCTTCCTTTTCTTGTATGGCTTTTTTTTTTTTTTTTCTCGATTGTTATACTGGCTGGGACCTCTAGTACAATGTGTATAGATGTGTAAGAGCAGATATCCTTCCCTTTTTCCCAGTCTTGGGAAAAAAGCATTTAATATTTCACCATTAAATATTTCACCATTAAATATTATGCTAGATGTAGGTTTTCCCATAAAGTGTCTTTGTCAGGTTGAGGAGGTTTTCTTTCTTTTGCCACTAAATTAACTTATTCTTAAATATTCTTAGTTGCTAATAATTTGTCTCATAATGAAATGAAATTGACAACATGAAATTGTTTTCTGCCCTTGAGAGGTAACTAAATCAGTAGATTGTGATATGTATCACTTCAGAGGTTTATTTGATTCTTGGCACTTAGACCAAGTTGCTTTAATACTACATTTGATAGTACATTTAAAGTGCATTGATCCTGTATTTTGCAGCATTTGGCATTGTTAAGATGATAAGTAATTAATCATTGTCTTGCTAGATAGGACTTTTCAAAGCGCTAGTGAAATACTCATATTTAGTTTAGTGTAGGGAGATTTATAGATGACTAATACTGCCCTTCATTTGAATATATTAGGAGGTTAATTCCCCCCTCCCACAATTGGGAAATACATTTTCTAGCTTTTTCTTGTGAAGTTTGTGGATTCTGAGCTTCACATAGACTGGATGTTAGTGTTTTTCAGTCCTTTGATAGACTCTTTTAGCTATTTTATGTGCCTTATATTAAAATTATGTTAAATACTTATTTGTTCAACACCTATTCTGTGTCTAGCACCACAGTGTAGGCACTTGAGATGCAACATCAAACAAAGCAGATGTTGCTCCCCTCATGAGACTTGCAATCTAGTCAAGAAGACAAAGCTGAATGAAGTAAATAATTATAAACCATAATAAGTGTAGAATCTGGTCTGGTTCCCTGTGGGAACTCAAGAAGATTTCCCAGAGGAAGTGTTATTAAAACTGAGACCTAAACATTGCATCTGAATTAAATAAAAAGAAGTGGGATGGCCTAGTAAGCAGCAGTTATAAATATCCTGAGACCGTAGGGAACATAGCAAGTATATTTGTGACTATTGGGTGAGGGATATGAGTTGGTAGGGAGGTAGAGGTAGTTTAGTTAATCCTAAAGAACATAAAAGAGAAATGAGACTGGGTGAATGCATGGAGACCAGTTTTTATAGCACCTGTTAGGATCTTAGCATAAGGGCAATATAAAACCAGTGAAGTGTTTTAAAACAGAAGTAATGTGATCTGGTTTGCATTGTGGAAAAAAATACTTTGTCTCTTTTGTGAGTAATGAATTGAAGAGAGACTACAAACAACTCAAAAAGGCCACACTGGAAGACCCTACAGGTGTCTAAGCACAAGATGATGCTGGTTTGCTAGGGTAATGATAGGGAAGATCGAGAAAAGTTACCAGGTAGGAGAAGTAGTAGAGGAAATAGGTAATTTTGAACGCATATGCCTTTTGGTACGTTTTTAAATTTATTAAAGGACAACAGGTTTACTTTAGTCTCTGTTTACTTTTTTTTCTTTCTTTTTTTTTTTGAGACAGTCTCAAAACTACCCTGTTGCTCAGGCTGGAGTGCACAATGGTGCTATCTCTGCTCACTGTAAGCAATTCTTATGCCTCAGCCTCCTGAGTAGCTGGGATTACAGGCATGCACCACCATGCCTGGCTAATTTTTTGTATTTTTAGTAGAGACAGGGCTTCACCATATTGGCCAGACTGGTCTTGAACTCCTGACCTCAAGTTGATCAGCCCACCTTGGCCTTCCAGAGTTCTGGGATTACAGGTGTGAGCTACCTTGACCGGCCTCTATTTGTTTACTTTCTTTGATACTATATTGCTTGTATAGTTCTCTTTGATAGACATTGCCTATTATTTATCCTATTTGCCATTGACGACTAATGGTCCTTTCATGCTTTGCTACTTAAGTTCTTTTGAGGAGTAGTTTGAATTGACTGGATGTTTTAATAATGAAATATTGATAAATATAAAAGAATAAAACATATCTAATGTATAAATAAAAAATCAAATGCCTGTGAAGTATCATGTAATAAAGCTACACAGTTTGGGCTGTTACAAGTAATTCCGTATAATGATTCCTCCTAGATATTTTCTGATTAGCATTCATCAGTTGAAAGCAGAAGGAGGCAGTTGATGATTGTGGAAAAAAATGGCAATAATAAGATACCTAATGACCCTGAAAATGAAGAGAATTATGCCTAATTTAAAAACAAAGAATGCTTTATATAGGAAACTGTGTAAATATATATTAGTACTCTTTTGTCAGTAAAACTTCATGTTATAAATGTGTTCATACTATAATCTGATTGGAAAAAAGTATGGGAAGGAAGAAAAGTAAGGAAGCTAGTACAGTCAGCTGGGCGCAGTGTCTCACGTCTGTAATCCCAGCATTTTGGGAGGCCAAGGCGGGTGGATTACTTGAGGTCAGGAGTTCGAGACCAGCCTGACCAGCATGGTGAAACCCCGTCTCTACTAAAATACAAAATTAGCCAGTCGTGGTGGTGCATTCCTATAATCCCAGCTACTTGGGAGGCTGAAGCAGGAGAATTGCTTAACCTGGGAGGCAGAGGTTGCAGTGAGCCGAGATCATGCCATTGAACTCCTACCCGGGCAACAAGATTGAAACTGTGTCTCAAAAAAACAAAAACAAAAAAACAAAAACAAACAAAAAAACAAGGAGCTAGTACAGTCAGTTGCTAAAAAGAAAAAACTACTTTATTTGAGCTGCTGAAGCTTTTTTCTTTTTTTTTTTTTTAAGCTGGTGGAAAGAAAGAGGGAGACTTAGTGGGTCAAAGACACTGCTTCTGAAACTTTATCTCATGTTTTCATCTCCCTTTAGAAGCATGTGCAGTTATGGATTATTTACAGTATTTCTAGATTCAAATAGTTACCAGTGATTATTTTTTGGAAACAAACTAAAGGGATTTAGTATGTGAAATTTTCTGAATGGTATTTTTTGCCATTTTCCTAATTTTAGAAATATTATGATTCAAAACTGTTTCAAATATGTGTAATGGCTATACTTTTTCAATGGTTTGGTAGTGAATCTTAGCATTTAACTTTTCTTTACAAGGAATGTGAGACCTATCCATATTCATGAATATTTATCAAATATAATTTTATTTTAAATATTTATTTTTCTTGTACTAGAGAATATTAGATCTGAATTTGATTTTAATACTTTCATCTCTAAAAGTCAAAATATTTCCCTATAAAATAGGACTTTCTAGCCTTTTGTATAAAATTTAAATATTGCCTTTTCATCCTTAAACATAGTATTCATGTGAAAATTGTTATTCTAATGTGTCTTACATCTCATTTCTGGTAATGAGAAATACACTTACCATTCTATATTCACCTAAACCTCCAAAGATTTTGACAGTAACATAGTTTTCTCTGAAAGGCAATTCAACATGGAGGAAAGAATAGGGCCTTCTACTCTTTAGAAATAATTTTTTTCCAACTTTTATTTTAGAATCAGGGAGTAGAAATAATTTTTACAATTAATTATACATAATAGTTATATATGGGGTACATGTGATATTTTGATACATGCATACAATGTGTAATGATCAAATCAGGGAAATTGGGACATCTATCATCTCAAACATTTATGACTTACGGTGTTGGTAACATTCTAACTTCTCTTCAGCTATTTTGAAATATACAGTAAATTGTTAACTATAATCTCCTCACTACAAGCACTAGAACTTATTCCTTCTATTTGACTGCATTTTTGTAACCATTAGCCAACCTCTTTTCATTCCTTCTTCCCTACCCTTCTCAGCCTCTGGCAACTATCATATTACTCACTACTTTGATAAGATCAACTTTTTAAACTCACACATATGAGTGAGAGTATTCAATGTTTGTCTTTCTGTGCCTGGTTTATTTCACTGAACATAATGTCCTCCAGTTCCAATAATGTTGCTGCAAATGTAAGGATTTCATTATTTTTTATAGTTGAATAATATTTTATTATGTATACATATTGCTTTTTTCCCCCACCTATTTATATCTTGATGGACACTTAGGTTGATTCCGTATCTTGGCTATTGTGAATAGTGTTGTAATAACATGGTAGCGCATATATCTATTTGATATTGCTGATTTCCTTTCTTTTGGATATATACCCAGCAGTGGGATTGCTGGATCATGTGATAGTTCTATTTTTAAATTTTTGAGGAAATTCCATATTGTTTTCCATAATGGCTATTTTAGTTTTACATTCCCCCAATGGTGTATGAGTGTTCTGTTTTCTCTGCATCCTCACCAGTGCTTGTTACTTTTTGTCTTTTTGATAATAGCCATATTAACTAGGTGAGACTATATCTCATTGTAGTTTTGATTTGCATTTGCCAGATGCAAATTGAGTAATTTTTCATATACCTCTTGGCAATTTGTTTGTCCTCCTGTGAGAAATGTCTATTCCTATCTTTTGCGTACTTTTTAATTCTTTTTTTCTCATTATTAATCCCTTGTCAGGTGGATAGTTTGCTAATATTTTCCCATTTTATAGGTTGCCTGTTCACTGTGTTGATTATTTTCTTTGCTATGCAGAAGCTTTTTAGCTTAATATCATCCTGTTTGTCTATTTTTGTTTTGTTGCCTGTGCTTTTGAGGTCTTACTCAAATAATCATTTGCCAAAAACAGTGTCCTGAAGCATTTCCCCAGTGTTTTCTTGTGTTAGCTGCATAGTTTCAGGTCTTACCTTTAAGTTTTTAATCAACTTTGACTTGATTTTTGTATATGGTGAGAGACAGGAGTCTAGTTTTATTTTTTTCTACATATGGATATCTAGTTTTTGCAGCAGCATTGATGGAAGACACTATCTTTTCAACAGTGTATTTTCTTGGTGCCTTTACTGAATTTAGGTTGACTATAAATGTGTATATTTATTTCTGGGTTCTCTGTTCTGTTCCATTGGTCTATGTGTTTTTATGCTAATATCATGCTGTTTTGGTTACTATAACTTTGTAGTATATTTGGAGTCAGGTAGAGTGATGCCTCTAGCTTTGTTATTTTTTCTCAGGATTGCTTTAGCTATTCAGGGTCTTTTGTAGTTCCATACAAATTTTAGTTTTTTTTTTTTTTTTTTCTCTATTTATTTGAATGTCTTTGGTATTTTGAAAGGGATTGTATTAAATCTGTATGTTGCTTTGGGTGATATTGTCCTTTTAACAATATTAATTCTTCCAATCCATGAACATGGCATATCTTTTTAATGCGTTGTTTGGTTTGCTAGTGTTTTGTTAAGGATTTTTGCATCTATGTTCCTCAGGGATATTGGTCTCCTATAATTTTCTTTGTTGTATGTGTCCATGTATGCTTTTGGTATCAAGATAATGCTGGCCTCATAGAATGAGTTTGGAAGTATTCTCTCCTCTTAACTTTTTAAGAATAGTTTGAGTAGAGTTGATATTAGTTCTTCTTTAAGTGTTTGGTAGAATTCAGCAGTGAAGCCATCAAGTTCTGGGCATGTCTTTGATGGGAGACTTTTTATTATTGCTTCAGTCTCTTTACTCATTATTGGTCTGTTCAGATTTTCTATTTCTTCATGGTTCAATCTTGGTAGATTGTATGGGTCCAGGAATTTTGCCATTTTTTCTAGGTTTTCCAGTTTGTTGGCGTATATATTTTTCACAATAGTCTCCAATGATCCTTTGTATTTCCATGGAGTCAATTGTAATGTCTTTTTTTTCATCTTTGATTTTATTTATTTGGGTCTTCTTTTTTTGCTTAGTCTAGCTAAGGGTTTGTTGATTTTGTTTATCTTTCCAAAATCAAGTTTTTGTTTTGTTGATCTTTTGTATGTTTTTTAGGTCTCAATTTCATTTACTTCTGCTCTGCTCTTTATTCATTCTACTAATATTGGGTTGGTTTGTTCTTGCTTTTATAGTTTTTTGAGGTGTGTCATTAGGTTATTTATTTGAAGTCTTTCTATTTCTTTGATTAGGCATTTATTTCTATAAGTTTCTGTGTTATTGCTTTTGCTGTATCTCATAGGTATTGGTATGCTGCGTTTCCATTTTTATTTGTTTAAGAACTTTTAAAATTCTCCTCTTAATTTTTTCATTGACCCATTGGTCATTCAAGAGCATATTGTTTAATTTGCATATATTTGCACAGTTTCCAAAGCTCCTCTTGTGATTTTTAGTTTTATTCCATTGCAGTAAGAAAAGATACTTGATATGATATAAATCATTTTTATAAAATTTGAAATTATTCTAAGACATTTTCTGACCAGCAACCATCAGAAGAAAGAAGAGAGAGGGGGTTTTATTTGTTTTATTCTTGTATTTTTGCTTATTTATGGTTCAGGGAGTACACGTACAGGTTTGTTACATGGGTAAATTGTGTGTCACTGGTTTGGTATACAAATGATTTCATCACCTAGGTAGTGAGCATAGTGAGCATAGTACCTAATAGGTAGTTTTTCAGTCCTCTCACCCTCCACTTTTCCTGTGGAGTCAGGCCCAGCATCTACTATTCCCCTCTTTGTGTCCATAGGTACTCAGTGTTTAGCTCCCACTTATAAGTGAGAAAATGCAGTATTTGGTTTTCTGTTTTTGCATTGATTTGCTTAGGATAATGGCCTCTAGCTGCATCTGTCTTTCTGCAAAGGACATGATTTTGTTCTTTTTATGGCTGCGTAGTACTTCATGGTGTATATGTACCATGTTTTCTTTATTCAGTCCATTGTTGATAGGCATCTAGATTGATCCATGTTTGCTATTGTGAATAGTGCTGCATTGAACACATGACTGCATGTATCTTTTTGGTAGAATGATTTCTATTCCTCTGGGTTGAATGCTAGTTCTGTTTTAAATTTTTGAGAAATCGTCAAACTGCATTTCACAGTGGCTGAACTAATTTACATTCCCACCAGCATTATATAAGTGTTCCTTTTTTTCCACCACCTTGCAAACATCTGTAATTTTTTCACTTTTTAATAACCATTCTGACTGATGTGAGATGGTATCTCATTGTGGTTTTGATTTGCAATTTTTAGTCTTAAGAATAATAATAACCTATTTCAGTCCCAGTTTCACAAGTCTGTAATTATAGGCAAGTTATACTTACTATCTCTAGTATCTGCTTTCTTCGTTTGGAAAAGGATAATGATGATACCTGCTTCATAGAGTTTTAAGATTTTTATAAAGGAGAAGTATATAATGCACACAGCACAATGCTTGACATATAGAAAATACTCAACAAATGTTAGTTATCTTCCATTTTTATCTTGATTTTCCTGGTGTATTTTAATTCTGAAATAATTTGTAAATTAGTTCTAAGTCACTTTTAAGAAAAGTGCTGATCCCATAAGAAGTATGTTTAAAATAGTGAATGTTTGTCTGTAGTAAGTCAAAATAATCAGAAATGTTTTTAATGTCCATCAAATATTTGAGTTTAATTTGCATTGTTCTAGTTTAGGTATGTGTAGCTCAAGCGCTTAGAACAAATTTCTTTGACCATTTGACCTTTTTTTCATATTAGGATAAAAAGTGGATAAGCAGTGTTTCTATTTATTCTAATTTCTGTGCTCTGTTGAGATCATATTTGACCTTCATTATTTCTCTGAATAGATTTTGGTACAGTAGTGCTAGTTCTGTTGATTTGTTTGTACAGTTAAATACATCAAACTCAGCAATTTTTTGTGGGTGTGGTAGGGATTGGAGAGATTAGTAAATGATTTATAATTTCTGTTAATTAAAATATAGCTATATATTTTAGAGATAAATTAGTAGTCAAATCACTTTAGTTCATGAAGACTTGGCAGATTTTTAATAATTAATAAGTTTTTTCTGCCAATGAGCATTAGATTACTGCTGACTTTTTAGTGTCATAGTACCTTGTGGTAGTTTCTTTACAGGGTTTACAGGAGTATGCCAGTTTATTTTTTCTGTCCTGTCCATGCAAAATAATCTTTACGAATGCTATAAGGAGAATACCTTGAGAAGATCATAAATACCTTAATATATTATAAAGATCGGTCAGTTCCATTGTCTTCTTTTGTCAGTCTTGATCGGAGCTTGCCGAGTAAGTCTATAAGCCTGCATGTGCCTGGCAACTGTTACCTAGTGACAGTTTCAGCTGCAGTAGCCATTGGCTGTGCTGTTGATTGGGGCAGGAGGGCCGAGTCACCTTTCTGATGGTGAGTTTTTCTGCATCAGCCCAGGATGAGGAGGAGGAGGAGGAGGGCTTGGGCTCAGGTGGAGGCATTGATGCTGAGAGATTGTGAAGAATATACTGAGAGCATCCTTGTAACTGCATCACAGTAAATCGGACTTCTGAATCAAGCAGCCCAGCCTAGCAGCTGATAAGAGTGAATGTAGGTGAGAAGCATTACCTTATTCCTGTAACAAGAGAACTATTTTGTGATAAGTGAAACTAGGAATGTACAAGAAGAAATATCCTGTGGCTATTATAAAAGAAGAAGGACTTGCCTGAATGACTTGGTGGTGCACCAGAAAATAACTTTCAGAAGAATGCTTTCTATTAAGCTGCTGCATTGTTCCTGGAGGAAACGTTATTTCTAATGCATGTTATTTCTTCAAAAGATAGGATAACAAAGAATGACAAGAGACTCTCTGAAATGACTTTGCTTTTAAAAAATACTTTGGCAAATGTTAACCTGATATCAAAATGACCTTGGAAGCATTTTGGATGGATTCTATCCTGCCAGCCTTGCAATATTTCAAACTCTAGGATTTAAACTCATCTTGATACTTTAGAGGTATTTTAAAATAAGACTAACTTGCAACCTACCTAATGGCCCCTGTGTTAATTGAGCAGTTGCTCAAAATAGAATACAGAAATAGAAGAGGCATTTTTTAACATATGGCTGCTACATAACTGCAAATGTAATAAACAAGGTAATTTTCCACTTTCAGAAGATATAGTTGAAGTAATGATTTAATGTGTTAATCATCTACCAAAAATAGAAAAGGTATAGCAAAATAGAATATGAAGCCTATTAGAAATACCTAAGTAATAAATAATGGCAACATTTCTGGTCAAATAAGCTCAGAGTGTATTGAAAAGTTTTATTATTGTCTAACTTTACATTTATATATATATGTGAGATATGGGTGTACAGTTGCAAAGGTGAAAAGTAACTGTGAGTTACATATTTTATTTTCATGCTCCATTATAAGGAATGTGGTATATCAAATAACAAATGTTATTTTAAGTTATAGATGCCAAATTAATATCAAAAATGATTTCATTTTGAAAAGGAAGAGGTATAAGTTACATTGCTGTTAGTACCACCAGTAACTGTAATGAACTAAAACTGCTTTCATCTAAATGCTTTAAAAATGCATGCAGAATTAAAACTTCAGAAGTTTATTATATTTTGCCAGGTGTTAATTCATTAATTCATTGTATATTATCTTTTCTATTGGAAAATACTTTTTTCTCATGAGAGTTATACGGCAATCTGTAGTCTGTTACCTCTGTTCTGCCCATGTAGAGATGAATCTTCAAATTAACTTTGATAGAGTTGTTTTTCTTAGATTTTAGAAAAATGAGAAATAGATGATAAATTTGACCCCCCAACATCAATCCCTGAACTAAGCCCAAAGACACTCTTTTCCACAATGAACTTTTTCTCAGCTTTTCAACCAAATTTGAGGTCTTAATTATTTAAAATCTAAAATACGAATGCATTTTTCATCATAGATAAAGCAGGAAGCCTGAGACGGTTTAAGAGTTTTCCTTTCTCATTCTTTCTAGTTGCTCCCTAAGAAACTGCCTCTCTTGGAGAACAGCCCACAGAAGCTTTTCTTCCTTTGGCAATTCATTTTTTTTTTCTTTTTACAGATTTAATTTTTCATAGTGCAAGATAATAAGTCTATTTTCTCTAGAAGTACCTTATGCCTGCAAAAAGTTCTTTGAGGGCAAAGGAAACTAATTAGTGACCTCTTTTCACCTCCTTTCTAGCTTACCCCCTTCTCTCCACCCCCCACCCCCCCACCCCCCGCCCGAAAGCTGAGGTGTGTCACTGCTGAACTGAGGCTGATGAAGAGACTTGAGCACTCTCTGGGACTCTCAGCTGTGACAGAAGCACTGACATTGTCTACTGAAGCAGGTTCTGAAACACTCGTGTGCGGTGTTTAACAGATGCTGGATAGGGCACCTGCTTGCGGTGGCCAAGTCTGCAGGTATCTTTAAATTTCCAAGCCATGAATGAATCCAGGTGGACTGAATGGAGGATCCTGAACATGAGCAGTGGCATTGTGAATGTGTCCGAGCATCACTCCTGCCCACTTGGATTTGGCCACTACAGTGTGGTGGATGTCTGCATCTTCGAGACAGTGGTTATTGTGTTGCTGACATTTCTGATCATTGCTGGGAATCTAACAGTTATCTTTGTCTTTCATTGTGCTCCACTGTTACATCATTATACTACCAGCTATTTCATTCAGACGATGGCATATGCTGATCTTTTCGTTGGAGTTAGCTGCTTGGTTCCTACTCTCTCACTTCTCCACTACTCCACAGGTGTCCACGAGTCATTGACTTGCCAGGTTTTTGGATATATCATCTCAGTTCTAAAAAGTGTTTCTATGGCATGTCTTGCTTGCATCAGTGTGGATCGTTATCTTGCAATAACCAAGCCTCTTTCCTACAATCAACTGGTCACCCCTTGTCGCCTGAGAATTTGCATTATTTTGATCTGGATCTACTCCTGCCTAATTTTCTTGCCTTCCTTTTTTGGCTGGGGGAAACCTGGTTACCACGGTGACATTTTTGAATGGTGTGCCACCTCTTGGCTCACTAGTGCCTATTTTACTGGCTTTATTGTTTGTTTACTTTATGCTCCTGCTGCCTTTGTTGTCTGCTTCACTTACTTCCACATTTTCAAAATTTGCCGTCAGCACACCAAAGAGATAAATGACCGAAGAGCCCGATTCCCTAGCCATGAGGTAGATTCTTCCAGAGAGACTGGACACAGCCCTGACCGTCGCTACGCCATGGTTTTGTTTAGGATAACCAGTGTATTTTATATGCTGTGGCTCCCCTATATAATTTACTTTCTTCTAGAAAGCTCCCGGGTCTTGGATAATCCAACTCTGTCCTTCTTAACAACCTGGCTTGCAATAAGTAATAGTTTTTGTAACTGTGTAATATACAGCCTCTCCAACAGCGTTTTCCGGCTAGGCCTCCGAAGACTGTCTGAGACAATGTGCACATCCTGTATGTGTGTGAAGGATCAGGAAGCACAAGACCCCAAACCTAGGAAACGGGCTAATTCTTGCTCCATTTGAAGAGAGCTACATAGTAAATCAAATGTAATCTGACAGTGGTTTTGGAACATATTCTAGATTCATCTGGAAATTTGCCATCAGAGAAATATTTACTTGAATAGTTGACTATAAAATGAAGTATGAGACTAAAGGTTTCTCTTTTTTTTTCTTTTTCATGGAAGAAACTAAAGGGAAGGATGTATAGAGGGTTATCTCATGAAATAATTACAGCATGTGAGTATTTGTGTGCAGTAATAGGAAAAATTAAGCACTGAGATGAAAAATAATATCTCAAATCTTCTGCAGGACATGAGCAAGCTCCTTGGCTTGGCGTTTCTGTCTTTCTGTCTGACTGTACCATGCCTCTGTCTTTCTCACTTTGTCTGTTTCTCTCACTCTTTGTGGAAGTTATTACTTACATAAATTACCCTTTATAGAAAAATGCTACATATTATATATGTGGCAAAGTATAATTTTTGCATCAAAGTGTACCTTTAATCACACTAATCTACAATCCATAAGTGATCTCTTCATGGAGGATGCACAGTAAGCATTGCATTTTATTACTTGCCAAACAACCCCTTTGCTTGTGTTTCTAGAATCTTCTCTGCAGCACAATTTTTCTGCTACAAACAAATAGAAACACTATTTTTGTTTCTTCTGGGTGAAATGACATTTGCTATTCCCCCTTTTCCTAACAGTCTCCTGTTTTTTTTTTTTTTTTTTTTTTTTTTGTCTCTTTTTCTTGATCTGCATCCATTGCTACCTTACTTTAGAAGTGTCTTAGCTATTGAAAGAATCTACTGTATAAAGCATCCATAATGTTAAATAATGTATTTCTTCCAGCAAAGCAATCTGGTAGCTTATAAAATATTTTTAATGGCTTTTTGAAACATTTTTATCTGGTTCCTTTTAAATTAGTTCATCTGCTTAAAAGTGATGTCTTTTTTTGCTATAGTAAAGCTTTGTTTTTCTTTAAGAAACCCACTAGTAATTCTAATGCAAATGCAGGATACTCACCTAGCAGTGAGGCATTACTCTTAAGGGTACTTAGAATGCCCTTTTAAAAAATAAGTAAATAAAATAAAACATGAATCTTTTTTGTGTTAGGTCTACGATAGCTTACTGTTGTGTCCACTAGTCAGTCATTTGTGTGATATGCGTTTGCACATATTATATTTTTTACAGCAAAGAAAATGTAAATTATGTTATCTGTGCCTAATGTTTTCTTAGCAAAATATATAGATCAATGTTGTTTAAGTTGTCAACATTGGAAAAAGTATATATAAAAACTTATTTTAAGAGAAAAATACTTTTGTGTAACTGTTATTTAGATATTTATATTAGACAAAGCTGCATTTTTAGTGCTGCTGATAATATAATATACTTAATTATCAAATACAGGTAAGAGCCGACAGTATTTTCTTTTGTAATGATCTGTTTTCAAATGCAGAGATTAACTTATTTTTTTGCGTGCTACATGGGATTGTGTAATAAATTATCAGGGGTTTAGATATAGCAAAGTAGCATTTTGGGGAATTAGTGAAGCAGGTATGAGCAGTAAAACATCTAAATATTACTTTTTTACCATAAGTTTCTTGCCTGAAAGATATTTTAAAATTTATATCAAACTACTGAGTATTTTTCTTCTCAGCATTTTTGATTTCTTTGTTTTATGAAATGCATTTAATAAAATGTGCCTATGACTCTTCAAATTAGAAGCCAACCATGTTTGCACCCTGGTGGTTTGGCTTCAAAGGTCTTTTAGTAGAAATGTTGTCATTTTATTGAGGTTGTTCTGAACCCCTGTATATTTTTAAACGTGTAAGAAAAATTTAAAGAATAAAACAATATTCTATATATCAAAATCAGACTTTGCCTCAGTTTAATAAAACACTTAGGACAAGAATTTACTTTTTTGGGAATCAAAAAATAATTGTTTTATACTTCTGTAGCTTGGGTTTATATTTATTCTTGTCCCCTGTTTGCCAGTGGCATCTTGGTTTAAATGTGCCTTTTAAATTCAGACCAGTTCAAGGAAAACATAAAGTTCAAGGAAATATAGTACTGCTAACATTCCAGATATCACCTATAAAATCTTCAAAATTATACATATTATTTGGTAATCGTATCTTAATTTCTTTAAGGAATAAATATAGTTAAAAAAGACCCTGTGGATTCTGTGTACAGAAAGCCTGAGGCCACGCTTACTATGTTTTATCCTTATTATGTGCCAGGCTCACTGTTCAGTTTTACATGTGTTATACATTTAATCCTCACTACAGCCTCTTGAGATAATAGTTATTATTCCCACTCCAAAGATAAGGAAAGAAAGAAAAATGATTATTCGTCAGTTAACTAGTCAATGGCAGAGGTTCCCGCCCATCCAGTAGGCCTGGGCCAAAGCCTGCCTACTTCACCAGTAGGCTACACTGCTTTCATTTCAAAAGCCTTTAAATTTTTGTACCTCTGTCTATACCTTTTCCCTACAATATTTCTCTGAGTTTTATTTCTTTTTTTCTCATCATAAGTCTTTTGCTTGAGTTATTTTCTTGTCTTGTGATCTTTTTCTTTGATCTTAAAAGTTTCTTTTATTAAAACAGCAATCTGATAAGCTCAAACTTACCAGTTTAGTCTGTAATCAAACTGAAATTCTTAATATTACTTTGGTTTACTTTTGTTATTTCCCTTGAATAACTTTTTGAAATCTCTATCAATTTCTTTTTGAAAAAAAATTGTTTTGAAGAGGAAGAGTAGAAAAGAAAGGCTTTATCATAGGCTGAAAGAGGCTGAATGAGGCAAGTTCTAAGTTTAGTTTTTAAATTTACTATAGTTTTTATATACAACTGTAGGGCAAACCACTTAACTTTCTTTTGTCATATTTAATGTGTTTTTATAATAAGATAATACTTATTTTGAAACCTCTCTTTTTAGGTAATGTGTTTTAAGAATAGGAAGCATAACCATTTTTCTCATCATTGTATTGTATTTTGTGGTAATTATCCGGCTTGGTTGTAAAAGACAGCCCAAAAATAATGCATTCTGTGTTCTCTTTCCTAAGGGTTCTATTATTTGCATAGCTGTTTCTAGAGTTATAGAGTGTTGGAAAGCTTCATAATTTACACTATTAGTATATGAAACTTGGGCTGAGATCCAGGCCCTCATAAACTACTTGGCCTTAGGTAAGATACCAAATGCTCTAAAACCTTAGTTTTGGCATTGATTAAAAAATATTAAGTCAGAGACTTGTAGCTCCCTGTTCAGCTGAATTTGAGAACTAAATGAAAATTTGTAGTATGTGTGCCCAGCACAGCACCTGGCACAAAAAAAATGTTCAGAATATGGTAGCTGCTGTTTTTGTTTGTTTGTTTGTTTTTTGTTTGTTTGTTTGAGGCAGAGTCTTACTCTGTTGCCCAGGCTGGAGGGCAGTGATGCGATCTCAGCTCACTGCAAGCTCTGCCTCCTGGGTTCACGCCATTCTCCTGCCTCAGCCTCCTGAGTAGCTGGGACTACAGGCGCCCGCCACCACACCCGGCTAATTTTTTGTATTTTTAATAGAGACGGAGTTTCACCGTGTTAGCCAGGATGGTCTCGATTTCCTGACCTCGTGATCCGCCCGTCTCGGCCTCCCAAAGTGCTGGGATTACAGGCGTAAGCCACTGTACCTGGCCTGTAGCTGCTGTTTTATTATCTTTGTGGGTGCCATATTTATTAACATCACAACTTAAAGGTCACTAATCCCAATTCAAACAGAAATAATCCATTGAGCATTAGGGTTTTCTAAGATAACATTTCTTTTTGTAAATTGATTTAAACTCAAATTTTGGGTTAAACTCAGATATTTCAAGTGTATTTCTGAAAGCTCATTTCCCAGGAATGGTTATTCATGAACACATCGTTTGAGATTAAAGATATCCAGCAAGCGGATGTTGAGATGAGACAGTCAGGCATGATTCAGAGGTTAACCTACCTCTTACTTTATTACACTAAATACGCTTAAACATTTTGTTCTCATTAGGGAAGTAATAATAGGAAGGATTATCCAGGGATGTCTTGTCATTTGTCTTTGCACTTTAATTTTCCTTATTTATTAAAATGGGATTTGAAGTATTTTGTCATGTATCTATTTCTTGGGAGAAACAATGATTAATAAGCTGATTTGCTCCATAGATACCATAAATTATGTGAATTTAAAGATAAACGAAGTTGCCTTAAAGGACCTTTCCTCTTTTCCTCCCTACCCTAGAAGGTAATCATTAGATGTGAAAAAGATACAATTATATAATAAGTAGATAAAAAAGATTTAGATGTGAGAAATCTGCTGGTATAACATTCTGAGCATAGATAGTATCATGTATGTGCAGGTAGGGCCATTTTGGTGCATAGGAGCATGTATGTGTTACTGAGTCAGTGCTATACTCGATGTGTAGGTTCCAAAAGATGCTCTTTTCCTTGAGCAGAACTGTATCTTAGATTAAGAGAGATATGTAGAAAGTGGTACATCCTGTAACCAAATATATAGATATTGAGGAAAACAAAATGGCTAGAATAGAAAAACCAGTTCCCATTTTATGATTTCTCATAAATGGAAGTTTGATTCAGTGTTAGTCTTGCTCTGTATTTTAAAATATTAATAACTTTTCTTAGTAGTAAAAGTGTTTTTTAAAATATTAACATGATGTAATTAAGTTTTTCCTTCATGACTATTTTGTTTTAATATTTTACAATGAGCATTGGTAAAATTTCTTTTATAATCAGGAGAATTAATATTTGGTTTAAAAGAATGCTGAAAGCTGGGTGTGGTGGCTCACGCCTGTAATCCTAGCACTTTGGGAGGCCAAGGTGGGCGGATCACAAGGTCAGGAGATTGAAGCCATCCCTGCCAAAATCGTGAAATCCCGTCTCTACTAATACAAAAATTAGTTGGGTGTGGTGACATGCACCTGTAGTCCCAGATACTTGGGAGGTTGAGCCAGGAGAATCACTTGAACGCAGGAGGTGGAGGTTGCAGTGAACTAAGATCGCACCACTGCACTCCAGCCTGGCGACAAAGCGAGATTCCTTCTCGGTCGGGGGTGGGGGAAGAAGAAGAATGCTGAATATTTAAAAAATATTTTAACATTTCATGAAACAGCTTATGTTGATGCTACAAATAACACTATCCAATAATGTCTCAATATTGTCTTATAAAGATAGGCTATATAGTTTTTCTGAGTTCTGTAATATTTGTTATTTCAGGTAGATTTTTCCGATAAACTTGACAACCTTCTCCTTGCAATAGTAGATGTTCTTGACTTATTTTTGTTTTAATGTGAACAGTTTGAGGTATTACTTGATGAATCCGAAATGGTTCTCAATCACTGTAGGATTTTCTTTCTTTCTTTTTTTCTTTTTGAGACAGATTCTCGCTCTGTTTCCCAGGCTGGAGTGCAGTGGCGCTATCTCTGCTCCCTGAGAGCTCTGCCTCCCGGGTTCACGCCATTCTCCTGCCTCAGTCTCCCGAGTAGCTGGGACTACAGGCGCCCACCACCACTCCCAGCTAATTTTTTGTATTTTTAGTAGAAACGGGGTTCTACCTTGTTAGCCAGGATGGTCTCGATCTCCTGACCTCGTGATCTGCCCGCCTTGGCCTCCCAAAGTGCTGGGATTGCAGGCATGAGCGACTGCACTAGGCCCACAGTAGGATTTTTAAATGCATCATTGATGGCACCTTTCTGCATTTTTCACATCTTTAAACAACAAAAAGATGGCCCTGCATTAGGAAATAGGCTCTAGCTGGTACGTTACCTGCATTTCCTACATAGGCAGAATTCTCCAAAGAACATATTTATAATTTTTAAGGGTAACTTTTATTCTGCTTTTATGTATGACTTTCTACAAAGGTGAAGAAAATAACAGTAATAAATTTAGCTGGAGTCTGTTATATCTGATAAATATTTAACACGAAAGGCACATATCACCACCTTCATTATGGTAAATGGAGCCGAATTAGTTTTTGAGATTCTAAAATTCTAAGGTTTAAAGTGATAAATATCAGGAAACATAGTACATAATAATAGAATTCATGAAATGAAAATAATTTGCAAAAATTTGAAAACTTCCAAAAATGATACTTTAAACAAAAGAAATACCTATCATTGACTTAAACATTTGACCCCAGTTTTATTTTATTTTCTACTTAAGCAATTGTAAATAAGGTTGATGCCAGTTAAAAAATGGCAAAATATATATTATAAATGCAATTATTTTAATTGCAAGGCACAAACAAGGTACAGAGTTGTACGACCTGTTCTTTAAAATTTTTAAATTTATTTTTGAATAAAATGTGGATTGTAGCAAGATATGTGCAGTAATTTTGTCTGAGATTATACATGACACAAAGAATGTTTTTGTACATACTCTGTGAAGTATAGCTTTAAGACGTTTACTTATGTTATTAATCGAGTTTGAAGTTTAATATAATTATTAGTGGATGGCACATTTTTATACAAATAACCTCTTCACAATTATTCATTTACTTTTTCAGGAACTGTATAATTAAAAATGCTAAATTGGTAAGAAATTATTGGAAAATGCTGCAAGTTGAAATTTGGAAATGCTTATAATGCTTTTGAAAATATATAATGCTCTTGACATTATAAGCGAGGTGTATTATAAAAGCTTCTGTGAGTAAACACTATCTCATTTCACATATAGAAATCTGACATAAGATTTTAAGTGACCCTAACAAGATCATGTCGTTTGACAAAGATACTACTGACCACATGTTTTGTGTGACAATAATGTTGCCTGTGATAAAGTTCTTGAATAATGTATTTATAGATGACTGGTAATAGAGTGACCTGATCTTTCTTTCTTGAGAAGAAAATGAAGACTTACTTATTTGATATAGAAGAAATTCTATGTGAAATTTTTTCTTTTAATTCGTGACGCAGGAAAAATTATTTTAAAATTAACTTTATGTTGGAGATGTGATTTTTGATATCATAGAAATTTTTGATATGATGTATTATCAGCCTTGATTGGTGTTTTAATATTTCTTAAAACAGTTTTTTATTTATAGAGGGTAACAAAAAATTTACTTCTCCTTTTGAAAACACAGCAGTCATCTACTGAATACATTGAGATATGTAGAATAAATTGAACAGTGTTCGCTGTGTATTCTAAAAACTATAACCTTAAAGATGAAGACATCATGTACCCTAGAACTTAAAGTATAATAATAAAAGATGAAGACATCAAAATCACATTATATTAATGTACCTACTTTTGGAAAGTACTGATTTCATAGTCATGTATTTTATGTTTTGAATTTTTTTTGGTAATAGATTTGCAATGTTGTTGAGTCATTATAGGTTGGATTTTTCTCAAGCATTATGATGGAAAAGATTTTGATTTTTCAGGCTATAGTGCTTTTGTATGTTTGTAATCTAAAATATCAGTCATGGAATCAGTGATTAGTTTGAATTAGTGATATATTAAATAAAGCCTTTTAAATAAATAATTCAGTTTTATTTCAATGAAATAAATGTAGTTACAGAAAAATTAAAGGGACTCAAATTAGGCAAACACAAGATTGCCTTGTAAATGTCCTTAGAGGAAATCTTTAAGTAGTTTCTAGTGTCTGTATCAGTTGAATAAAAATGAGTTCCATTGAGTTATTTGAAAAGTTTATTTTCTTAAATATGTAAAATTTCCATAACAATTTTATAGCTACTTAATTTATGTTACTTATTTAAAGAGTTTGCAGGATGAATCATTGCAAAGTCCAAATTTGGATTTTAATCTGAATTAACCAGATATTTTTGCATTTCAAATTAACAAGTTAGTTCAGTAAATATTTATCGATTATGCTATGTTAAGGGCATACATTGTGGTTCTATAATAGTCTTGGATTCTTAAGAGTAACTCATTGAATTGTGTGAATCCAATAAGCAGGAAGATTAATTTCTAGAATTTGAGGGAGAGATTGCAGAAAAGTCATAGGAACTATGTAATACATTGTAGCATTAGAGGGATTAATGCACTTTACAATATGAATTGGCTTCAATATTTAGCCATGTGTTTGGATGTTATAGTTCTAAAGGATACCACAGGATATTTGAGACGTTATTAAAGTGAAAGGAGAGGAAATGTTCAGTGTTCAGTTTAGTACAAAAGTGTTGTGGGGAGAAATACGCCATAACTTTGGAATGCAGTGTAAGAAAAAGAAAATATCCTTTATGTGAATTATATCTGATTAGAGTAAAATCATCACTTTAGGTATAAATTATAAACTGTGAGATTAGGACGGGAATATTAACATGGGCAGAAGTAGCTTGAGGAATTGCACATAGGACATGTTATACCAACTCAGGCATCGTCTTTTTTTTTTTTTTGAGATGGAGTCTTGCTTTGTCACCCAGACTAGAGAGTGATCACCAGTGTCACCCAGGCAGTGGAGTAATCTTGGCTCACTGCAGTATCCACCTCCCGGGTTCAAGTGATTCTCCTGCCTCAGCCTCCCAAGTAGCTGGGACTACAGGTGTGCACCACCACACCCAGCTGATTTTTGTATTTGTAGTAGAGACTGGGTTTCACCATGTTGGCCGGGCTGGTCTCAAACTCCTGAACTCAAGTGATCCACCTGCCCTGGTCTTCAAGTGATGGGACTACAGGTGTGAGCCACCATGCCTGGCTTCAGGCATCTTCTTAGACCACTTTTTCTAGAGTTGTTTTCCTAATATTTGTCTTGTGATTACAAGTGAATGTCACTATATACAGGCTATTATGACAGGCAGGTTTTAACTTCTCTGTCAGTCAAGTTAATCATATTATGTAGGCCTAATATTTTTTGAATAATAGAATCACTCATTCTTTCATTTAAGTATTTATCAGGTTGTTACTGTGTGCAGGGGACTATTCTTAATGCTACGTAAGATAAGGAAATTTCTTAAGTAAAACAGATTTTCAGTTCTCCAAGAGCACTTAGGCTGCAAGGGGCTATATGGACTTTATATGGATAACTATAGGGCAAGATAGGAGTTGACAAATTATAGTCCACTGACTGTTGTAGATACAATTTTACTGGACCATAGCAGCGCTCATTCATTTATATATTACCTGTGGGTGCTTTTGTGCTACAATGGTAGAGAGTAGTTGTGATGGAGATGTTACATCCTACAAAGCCTAAATATTTACTGTCTGGCCCTTTACAGAAAAAAATTTGCTGACCCCCTGGTATGAGACATTATAATGCCTTTTGTATGCTACTCGCAATAGAATGTTGTGCTTTTATGTTTGCTAAAGGATCTCATACAAAGGAGTGATTTCAACCTGATTCAGTCAGGCATCAGGAAAATTTCTAGCATAGGAGTAAAAACCTAGATATTGATTCCTCCTCTATGATTCCAGTGGTTTGTCAGTTGTATATCTGTCTGTAAATGAAACACAGATCTACTTTTTCTAATTAGTTCTTACTATTATATAATTAGTCTCAGGTAAAGTTCTTTGCATATCAAACTTAGTGTCTAGTTTCTTAACTACTAATATAGCATAATCATATTTTACTTTTAAGCATGGAGTCAGTAATAATTAACATTGGATGTAGTCTTCAAACTTCAGAAGCATTTGTTAAACTTCTCATCAATAAATGATAATCTCGTAGTCTAAAAGAGTCAATTTACTTATAAGTAAGCATGCCTTTTTTGTAGTACTCTGATAGGCAGTAAAACAAAAAACTACAAAACAGAAGATCTAGCTGTATAAGAGCCAAATTTACATGCAACTCTAAAACATATACGACTTAAGAGAATTTATAATTCAGCACCAATGTGTGACATTTTTAATAGGCTCTTAATAATATATAAGTTAGAAGATAAATGGATATAGTCCTACACTTGGCTAAGATGTATTGCAGTGCTAGGAGTTTTATGTTTTTTGTCATTGTCAACTAATGAATGAAAATACAAAGCAATTTTAAATGAGCCACGATTTATATTTACACAAAATTAAGCCGTTTTAAAAATCTTGATGTTTCAGTTAAATCACAGGTATTTGATACATTATTTAATAATATTTGCCTTGGCAGTACTATTGTTTTAAACTATTAATAATCCATTGGGAAGTTTTGGTTTTCTTCAAGTTTAGTAAATCAGTAAGAAAATGAATAAACAATCTTGATGTTTTTCTTGAAAATACAGTTCACTGAGTCTGTTAGAATAAAGGAAACGCTTACACAGTTGTCTGTCGTTGTCTGTGTGGGATTGGTTCCAGGACATCCCAGGGATACCAAAATCCACAGATGCTCAAGTCCCTTTTGTAAAATCGTATACTATAACCTACACACACCCTCCCGTATACTTTAAATTATCTTTGAATTACTTATAATATCTAATACAATGTAAATGCAATATAATTAGTTGTATTATTTAGGGAATAGTGACAAGAAATGTACAAATACATTTCAAGTACATATACAAGTCTGTATATGTTGAACACAGATGCAGCCATGCATTTTTTTCCCCTGAATATTTTCAAGCAGTGGTTGGTTGAACCTATGAACATATAGGACTGACTGTATATGCTTTTATGCTTTCAGTACTGTTTAAAGTCATTGAGATAGTAGAGCCATCATTATAACCCACTCAGTAATGTTTATTGTATGTTTTCCCAAACAAATGAATAGAATAATTTTATGTAAAATTGTGTATTAAAAGATTGTAAATGGTCAGGTTTCCATTAGTTTGATTTTGAGAGAAATAATTCAGAGAATCATTAGGTCCTTCTGCCTTTTTCAGAACAATCAATGGACTGAAGGGTCTTAAGAGAAGACCTCAGGGATTTCTTATAGAGATAATTTGAGTGACAAAGTATTGTTTCCACTTTTTTATATACCCACCAGCTTGCCCTTCCATAATTGGTACCTTTTAATTTCTGACAATGTTGTAAAAGGATGAGTTATAGCAAATCACTATTAAGTTATCTCAAATGTTTCTAATTCTCATCCCTTCCACATAATTAACTTCCTTTTATTCCTCCTCATTCATTTTAGTTAGTTTTATTTTTAATTGTCAAAGAAATATTTGCTCATAAAGGAAATTTAGGGAATGTTTAAAATGATAAAAAGAGACTAAATTACACATAGTTCTCTTACCCAGGTATGATGATAATGACAGTTGATTTTGGTTTTCTTTTCTTCCATTTCCCCCCTATGGATTAGGGCTTTTTCTAAAGGATTTTTAAATGTGGGTATTTATAACTTAAATGTTTTTCCATATTATTGCATATTGTTTATGAACATTTTTATAAATTAGGCCTTTCCACATTTAGTATTATTTTCTTAACTTTTAAGGGAGAAATACTGAAGCAAACAGTATGAAGGTATTTTACGATTATTTATATATATTGCCAAATTGGTTTCCCAAAGGAGTGATCCAGTTTATCTTCACACTAATAATGTATCAAACTATGATGATTCATTGCAAACTTGCTAGCAGCAATTCCACATTAATAAATAAATTAAAGGAATTTGATTTTTTACTTATTTCTTCCCAGTCCCTATAGGGAATTTGTTTACTTCTTTGCAATTTTTTTTTCTTCCCTACACAAAACATATAGGTAGGTAGGTAGGTGGGTAGGTAGGTAGATGGATGGATGGATGGACGGATGGATGAACTAGGATGGATCTGCTGAGCCTCTTTTAAACCAAATTGTCTCAATTTATGTATTCCAGAAGTCTTTAAGCTCAGATAATCTTCTCACTATTGTTATCTCACCATTTACTTTGTGCTGCTGCTGCTTTGTTGTTTAAGGCTGTGCGTTATTTTAAGAACACTGAATTCTGTCAATGCTGTTCTCCCATTATTACTGCTATCTTCAGCATTGTCTGTTTCATTGTATTGTGTGTGCCACACAGTCATGTAGATAATGGGTTTGAGAAAGGTTTCAAAATTTTTTTCTATTCTTCTGCCTTTGTTGCAGTGATATCTCTACCGGCCTTTCAAGGTAGGGGAGGATATTTTCCTAAGAAAATTTTGAGGCCTGTGTCCTTGGAGAGTTTGTGAACATGAAGATTTCAGTAGTTAAGCGCTGACCCCAGGCCTGGTATTGATACTTAGGATTTCCCTAACCTGCAGAACCATGGGAATAGTATCTACAGTGGTAGAGCCATGGTAAGCAAATCAGCTTTCACATTAGAAAAGTCACGCTTGGTGTGGTTGTCTAACAAGCAAGCATGCTTGCAGGTCCGTACTGTTTCTCTTCATTATGTCTTTTACATCTCTCTGGTTCCTCAGAGTGCTTTGTATATAGTGGCTACTGAATTATTTGTTGAGCCGAGTACAGAGTGCTCTGTATATAGTAAGTCATCTATTTCTTGAGCCGAATTGAATTTGTTAGGGTTAACAGTATTTCTTGGGTCTCTTCCAGTAGTTCTTTCATCTCCAACTCACTTGGGGATGTGGTTGGACTGAAGATTACATCAAGATTCTTTTCCCCAGTGCTTTGCTGTTACCGACTGGGGAAGCTATGGAAAAGAATATTTTGGGAGAGTGGAATGATGATTTAATATACCTATCTTTTAATATAGCTTCCCACTTTAATTGAATTTTTCCTTCCAAAATGGACATTCAGTGGACTTGTAGGCTCTTCTTGAATATGTGTCTTAAAGGGGGGTGAATGCACTTTGGGGTAGCTCAGGCTTTTTCCATAATGTTTATTTATATTCAGCTGAAATGAATACATTTTTGGCTTTTTCCCATTGTGATTATATAGGAAGAATGAGAATTTTTGTTTTACCCAAGAACCTTCTATATACCTTAGTAGAACCATTGTTTCTGTCCAGGCTTCTCCTGGTCTTGAACCATTCTCGTAAAATATGGTTTTGAAACTCATCACCAACTTTTCCCTGAATATGCTCTGATAATACTTCTTTTAATGGTGCTCAGAGCTGAATAAAATGTTACATGCGTGATAGGACTAGTAACAGATGAGAGCGAGACTATCGTTTTCCCTTGATTTATATAACTATTCTGCGATTTACTCAGGCCAGAAATAAGTTATATATTTTTAGTAGTTACATTTTGTCCTTTAATTTATTGAGTTTATTTTCAATAAATCCATGTCTGCTTTACACCTGCTTAATTTATATTCCTTCTCCGTATACGTACAATGGTTTTCGTTTTTTAAAACTAATTTTACATTGTTATTTCCCTTCAACTTCATCTTGTTAGAGTTGGCTCAGTTTTTCCAGCATTTCTGAAACCTTTGTTCCGTTTCTAATACAGTCATTAAACTTTTGACTTCTGCAAATATGATATACTTTTTTTTTTCAACTTTTATTGTAGGTTAAGGGGCTACATGTGCAAGTTTATTACTTGGGGAAATGTCAAGACACTGTGCTTTGAGGTAGGAATGATTCCATCACCCAGGTAGTGAGCATAGTACCCAATAGGTAGTTTTTCAACCCTCATCCCCTTCCCTCCTCCCTCTGGTGGTCCCCAGTGTCTGTTGTTCCAATCTTTATATTCACATGTACCTATGTTTAGTTCTCTCTTGTAAGTGAAAGCATCTGATGTTTGGTTTTCTGCTCCTGAGTTAATTTGCTTAGGATAATGGGCCTCTACCTACATCTGAGAACGTGAACAGATGCTTCTCAAAAGAAGACATATGTGTGGCCAGCAAAGATATGAAAAAATGCTCAACATCAGTTATCATTAGAGAAATGCAAATCAAAACCGCAATGAGATACCATCTCACACCAGTCAGAGTGTCTGTTACTAAAAAATAAAAAAAATAGTAATAATAACAGATGTTGGTGAGGTTGCAGAGAAAAGGGAACACTTATATATTGTTAGTGCTTATTTTATAACATCTAATTTGATATAATCCAGATATTTGGATTTGTCAGATGAGAATTATTTATTTTCTAAGCTTATACTACATATTGGATTATAAATTTTTTAAAGTCCTTCCGTTTACCCGTTAAGCAACCAAAGTATAATTTGATGTATGATTATTTGATAGCATTTACTATGAGAAATGTTACCGTTTGTATTCCATAACTACACTTAAAATACGGAAAGATTTTAATACAGATACCTTTAGCGTTTGGGACATATTTTGCAGAAAGGTTTTCAAGAATGCCTTTTAGTGGAGATTTGTAAAATGAAAGATAATAACCTTTGGGGTTTAATGTAGTTCTGCCCAAGGACAAATAAATGAATGGATGACTTTTCAAAATAATCCTTACAGAGTTATAATTTTGTGATGCTCTCCCCATCCTTAATTAATTGTTCTCTTTAATTACTTTCACAGAAAGCCCATCTACTCTCTGGGATTAAACTGTCGTCCTTTTGCCAAGTATTCCAAAATAGAACTCTCAAATCTGGCCTTGTACCTTTTTTTTCAGGAACATGTACTATGCTGCCTTCAATGAGCCTTCGTATTCTGGATTTTTCATAAAAATTGAAACCTGAACAATTTCAAAGGAAAATCATTATTACCGTTTCTTGTTCCTTGTACTGCTCATCTCTTTTTGTTGTTGCTGTTATTGTTAATGTCATTGGTACCACTGCCTTCTTATATTTCCACTTCATAGCCCTGTCTGTTTAATAAATGTTCATTGAAAAAAAAGACTCCAGATTTTTTCTTCTACCTTAATCACTATTTCATTTAGAATCCAGTTTATACACTTCGTTCTTCACTGTCTTTTAAGATACCTTCTCTGGTTAACCAGATCACTTTTTTTCCCTTCTTCCATAGAAAGATTACCTTATTTTTTTTTTGAATCTTTATGTGTAGTTTTATTATATTCTCTATGTACTTTGAATCATAGGCACTTTAGGTTAACTGATAACTTATGGATACAGCCTCCTACCATGGCTAAAATTCCTTTCATAACTATCAAGGTAGCCTCTTCAATTATTATAAAGTTCTGTGACTTAGAAGATACTTCTTAATTATGAGCCCAAAATCTTCCTTTTGATCCTATTGACATAGGATCAAATGTCCACCATATCTCTGTGGAAACACAGAAATAAGTCTCCCTTTATGATGTAGCTCTTATGGCATATGAAAGCTACTGTTATATCTGCCTTCTCTTCTCAGTTTAAACATCTTTATTTCTTTAACACATTGCTAATTCATTCATTCAGCAAATATTTATTGAGCATTTTTTTTTTGAGGCGGAGTCTGGCTCTGTCACCCAGGCTGGACTGCAATGGCGCGATCTCAGCTCACTGTGACCTCTGCCTCCCAGGTTTGGGCAATTCTTCTGCCTCAGCCTCCAGAGTAGCTGGGACTACAAGTGTGGGCCACCACGCCTGGCTAATTTTTGTACTTTTAGTAGGTTCTGGGTTTCAACATGTTGGCCAGAATGGTCTCGAACTCCTCACCTCAGGCGATTCACCTGCCACGGCCTCCCAAAGTGCTGGAATTACAGGCATGAGCCACCATGCCCAGCCTGTTGAGCGTGTTTTATGTGCAAGTCACTGTTTAGGTATTTGGAATATGGTGGACAGGAATGATAAACTCTTTTCTCATAGAGCTTACATCCAAATAGAGATAAAAAGTATTCTAGATTAAGATGTCAGCAAGTAAAAAAAAATAAGATAATTTCAGATTATGATGAATGCCATGAAAAGAATAGAACAAGATATTAGGATAGAGAGGTAATAGAGATGGGAGGCAGCTTGTCCATGAACCTTGATTTACAAATATCTCATCATTTTGGTTGCCTTCCACCACAACATGAATTAACTTAGCACTTTTAACATTCTTATGATGAAAGACTTCTGATCTGCTAATGTCCTCTATGTACATAGGAAAGTATGGAGCTTCTTAGTTACATGGAAGATGAATGAAGCTGTCTGAACTACATCATTGAGGGAACTATTAAAGAAGGAGACACAAAAATGTAGACTTTTTGCAGTTATTGTTAGACGCAGTATTCTCTTGCTCAGTGTGCTCTTCTTACAGTGGGATGAGTAGTTGCCATATTTGGACAATGTGCTTCCTTTAGTGCAGCTCCCCACTTCCCTTAGTGCAGCTGTTTCAACAACAGGTCACCCTAGCTTTGTAGTGAACTTTTTTAGGTCTAGATCTCACCTGTTTGGAACTCGGAAAATCAGTTTATTGAACATAGTTGCAGGGCTTTGCAGTCATTCCTTACTTACTCAGCACTTTCTTTTACTTTAATGTGATCTTTTCTAAGGTTTTTAGTAGATTTGGGAAGCTTACGTTCTCTGTTGTCTTTAAAGTTAGCAAAAATGATATAAACAGAAGAGTACCTAGGCAGAACTTAGTAAAAAGCTTTCTTCTAAATTGATTTTTCTTTATTTAATTAGCACATTTTGAGTAAGGCCATATGTCTACCTCAAACTCTACCTAAACATGTTAATATCTAGTTCCCATTTTTTCCCTTTTGTTTAAAATATTATATGAAATGTTTGCTAAAGAGACTGAAGCATAGGCTGGGCATGGTGGCTCACGCCTGTAATCCCAGCACTTTGGGAGGCCGAGACGGGTGGCTCACTTGAGGTCAGGAGTTTGAGACCAGCCTGGGCAACATGGTGAAACCCCGTCTCTACTAAAAATACAAAAACTAGCCAAGTGTGGTGGCACACCCTTGTAATCCCAGCTACTCAGGAGGCTGAGGTAGGAGAATTGCTTTAACCTGGAAGGCAGAGGCTGCAATGTGCCAAGATCGCACCACTGCATTTTAGCCTGGGCGAGAGAGTGAGACTTTGTCTCAAAAAAAAAAAATAGAGAGAGAGAAGCATAATGGTTTAGCCTGCTCTCTAGAGTCAAATTGAAATTTTTTATTCTGTCACTTGTTACCTGTGTAATACTGGGCATGTTACCTAACATCTCTGACCATTGGTTTCCTAGTAATTGTATTGGCTTTATAGGGGTTTCTGAAATAATGATATATAAATTGCCCATCAGTGTCTGGCATATAGAAAAGTCCAATAAATGTCAGCAATAGCAGCTGTAGTCATTGTTGTTCCTGGTCCACAGAAATTAAATATAGTCTATTTTGGGCTTTCTAGATCTAAAAACCCTTTAAATGCATGTGCACACACACAAATATATACACAGCTAGTTTTTTTTGCCATTTATTCTTAGGGATGGACACAGTAAAAACATCTTTATTTTTTAAGTCTTATATGCCATCTGTCTAGAGTTTTACTAGATGAAGCATCAATGTTACCGTCTCTGAAATCCATATGTTCTTATTGAAAGCTTAAAATTTGTCTTCTCTCTAGTCATTTATCATCTTTTCAGGGGTCTACAATTTCTCAAAGATTAATACTACCACCAGATCTTCTAGTAGCTTCTTTGATATTTCTTTGTTTGAGCCTAGTTAAAAATAAGACATGGGCATGAGAGGCTGAAAATAAAGTCGAGAATTGCCTGGGTATTTCAGTTAGCCATGATTCTCAGGTCTTTGTTAGACAAAGAGTAAAATTATCTATACCAGGGAAGAGAAATAACATTTCTACTAAATAAATGTAAAAGTAATCACTAATAAATAGTAAATAACAAAGCTACTGTATGACAAGTACTGTAAATATATATTATATATTCATATTATATAATATGTTTAATCCTTTTAGCAACTCCTTTTCATAGGTGAGAAAATTGAGCATCAGTATTTAAATATCTTGGTTATCACACTTTTACTAAGTGGCAGAATCTATAGAATTTGCATCCAGTTTTGTCTGACACCAAACCATGTCCTTTCTACCTAATATATGCTACCTCCCCTACTATTTGGCAGTTAACATTATACTGACATGTATTAAACTGAAACTAATAAAGAGAAGCTAATAAAGGATTTTTTTCTTTTGACTCTAGAAAATACTTCTAGAGTCAGAGAATTGATGAGGATCCATGAGTGAACTCAACAAATTTCCCTCAGTAAGAAAACGTTAGCATTTTTGAAATATTATAAAATCATGAAATCTTAGGGTTGGAAGAAACCTTCTTGATTATGAGTTTTGTTTCCTGGCCACATAGCAATTATATATGTGGGATTATATTATAAAGAATTAATTTTATTATTGCTGTATCTGTAATATTTTGATTGAGATTTAAGATAAATTGTTGCTTTTGTTTACTTATTTATTTACCTTATTTACTTCTTTATAACACTTTGTATTTTAAAAGTTTCTTTTATATTGTATAGTCTAATGGTTACACAAATATGATACATGTGAATTAGGATAAACAAATAGAGATTTCAGAATTATTCCACATGTAAGAGGTGCCCTAGTGCTCTAGTTTATAACAGAGGGATTGTTATGGCTTATACTGAAATACTAGAAGAGAGTTTTGCTTGCAAAACATGTATAGAAATAGGCTGATTTCATATTAAACAATTCTTCTTTATTGTAAGAATTCATCCTGATCATTGTTCAATAATGGATTCACATTCTACCTTATTTTTGTGATTGTGCTGGTGTTGTAGTATAAATTATAGTTATTTTCCACTTCAAATTTAAATGTTATTGATGAGGTAAAATTAAGCATTTCACATGACAGTGTGGGCAGATATTTTTGTGTAATATGAAACAGTGAATTTCAAATAGTAGTTAATTTCTTAAACTAATGTTGAGCATAATATCCCTAAAGACAAAAAATTTTAAACCCAGAGAAGAAATCATAGACACTATATCTGTATCTACCTCTACCTCTCTCTCTCTCTCTCTCTCTCCCCCTCTCTGTCTCTCTGTCTGTCTGTCTCTCTGTAAAATCATTCCAGTTTCTTCTGCTTAGAACAGTAAGTTCCACGGGGCAGGGACTTTGTCACATTCCCCACTGTTTCTACCACTTAGTGCAGGATGCCATACATGGTAGATGTTCAGTAAATATTTGGGGGCAGACTGTGTTGGCTTTGCAGATAAGTGTTATACTAAAAATGAGGGAAATGCTTTTGCTTTTGAGTAGATTACACTGATAATCATTTCAGAGTTTTGCTTGAATATTTCTCAGGGTTTACGTTTTTTCCCCCTCTGAATTTCTAGATGCCATTAGCAGAATGTTTTATACAAAAGTTAAGAACAGAATGTTTATATTTGTGGTAAGTATATGCTTATGTGTATTTATGTTCATGTCTTTTTATCTAGTAATAGAAAAATGCAGCTGTTACTGTGTTTTGCCTCTCATCAATTGCTAAGGGTTAGGTAAGTGTTGCTTTCATTTGTAGTCCCAGATAATAGGTTTAAATCTTTGTGCTTATATATCATTGTATATGAATATATTGCTGATAAGGGAAATTATTTTGGTTATCAAATATCAGAAAGTTTCATATTATTGCCTGTATCTTTCTGGTAACAAGGCCACTACTTTCTATTAAATCAGGTATTTTCTCTGATGTGAATTAATTCTGTAAGCCACTAATCCAACATTTCTCAGAAGTATAAACTGTGGACAGTTTACATCAGATTCACTGGTAGTGCTTATTAAAATTACAGATTTTCAGCAACTATCTTAGTTCCCCTAAATCAGAATATCTAGAATGTGGGTCTCTGAATTTGTGACAAGCTCTGCAGGTGATTTCTGTGTACTCAGAAGTTTGAGAATCATAGTATGAAACTTTCCTGGAAGTGTCTTTGCCCTTGGGAGGGGTTCCATCCTGGAAGCTCTACAGAAAGAATCCCTCGCTATAAGCTCTCTGCCCATTTAAGTTCCAAAATAGTTAGTCTTAAGACACTGATTGTGTCAGTTTGAATTACAACCAAACGTACATTATTTCCAAAAGCTGTTGGACTGGAACAAAACAGGAACATCAAAATTGCTCACTAGACCAATAGTGAAAGCAGACAGAATTGCGCTCAGTTCCAATTCCTGACAACATCCCAGGAAATGTCTCAGCTGCCTTCACTGGGGATTGTCACTGCCAAAAACACTTTACCCCTTTAAAGCCTAGTGGGGAACTAGGCACTCCAGAACTCAGCTAACTGGAGGGGAAAAAAAAAAAAGTTCTACTTTTTTCAGGTCTATAAGAACAGAGCTTTCTCTGGTACTATGAGAATTTCAGCCTAAAAGTTCTTTGTATGTGAGATCTTGACTATATGATCAAATCCTCTCTACAGCCATGACCCATCTTGAATATTTTACCGCTTGCACAGGGTTGCTACTGCATTTGGCAGGGTACCGAATGCATCTCCCCATCTCACAGAACAGATATCATTCCGTGTATTGATCCATTTTTTTCTCACTTCTCTATCATCATCTATAAACTGATTTTGAATTTCAGCGTTTAAATCAGGTACCCTTACTTTCTAGCCACTCAAAAGCCAGTTTAGAAAAAATGTAATTTTACATATGTACATTCTATGTAAATTTGTTTGTATCAGAGAGGTGGTAATACTACCTTTTATATACAAAGATGATGATACTGAATTAAATTTCCAGAAGTAATGATGAGTTTTTATTCATGCATGCATGTTGTAATCTCTGGCCTTCCTTGAATTCAGAGACATTCTAAAATGCAGTGTTTTGGCCTGGCACAGTGGCTCAGGCCTGTAATCCCAGCACTTTGGGAAGCCGAGATGGGTGGATCACCTGAGGTCAGGAGTTTGAGACCATCCTGTCCAATATGGTGAAACCCCGTCTCTACTAAAAGTACAAAAATTAGCTGGATGTGGTGGTAGATGCCTATAGTCCCAGCTACTTGGGAGGCTGAGGCAGGAGAATAGCTTGAACCTGGGAGACGGAGGTTGCAGTGAGCCAAGATGGCGGCATTGCACTCCAGCCTGAGTGGACAGAGCAAGACTTTGCTGTCTGGGGAAAAAAAAAAAATCAAAAATAAAACAAAATACAGTGTTTAGTTAGAGAAGAGACCATACCAATTAATTTTTACATAAATTAAATCCATTGCTTGACTGGCATTTTGCCCTAGCCAAATTAGCCTAAGAAGTTGGATTTTGCCTCTGTGTTTGTTTCATTTAATTAGTCAAGAATTAAGAGTACTGACATTATGTATAAAGCTTTTTTGTACCCCCTGGGGTAACAAACTAGCATGGTGGCTTATACATAGCAGGTATTTAGGAAAAAAAACACTTTGATTTATTGATATTGATTATGTTTCAATACGAGGGCAGTTCAGCTACTTTGCATGGATTTCTTTGGGAAGGATTTACTATGATTTCTATTTATATATTCTTGTATGTTTTTGTGTTTGAGTTCAGTCATACTTATCACTTACCCATCTTCTTGCTGAAGCTCCCTTTTGATTGAATGTGGTTATTGCATTGATGGTGTATTAGTTGTTTTGAAGAATTAGTATTTCTTTCTAATTCAAGCCTATGATGTGACTCGGGCTGGTGATACAGTGATAGTATTAAGACAATGTTCATCCGCTTCAACAGGGAAAGTAAAACTATTCAACTTGCTTTTGAATACCCAGTATACCTGTTAGTAATTTATTTAGGAAGGTAATGGTCTCTGCATATATTAGAAATTTTGCCACATTAAACAAAATCTTAGAAAAGTCAGTATTTATCAGAATTTAATATTAGGAAATTGTTTTTCAAAGGAATTGAACATATCCAAATCGGAGCTAAATACTGTCACAAATAGCTCTAATTTTTTCATTGTCAAGCAAACCACATTCAGGTGTTAGTTATTGGCTCTGAAGTAGTTGTTCTGTATACTGTAGGTGTTGGAGGCCCCTCCTTGGTGGACTTTGAAATAGTAGAAACTCATAATGATTGCATTCTCTTAGGAATCTTACTTAATCTGGCTGCAGAGTACAGAATTTATTACAGGAGTCAGACCAGATAGGAGACTGTTACGGTGAATGTTTGTGTGTCCCCCTCTCCTGGTGTTCATATATTGAACCCGTAATCCCCAATGTGACTATATTTGAAAACAGGGCCTGTGAGGAGGTGATAAAGGTTAGATGGGGTCATAAGTGTGGGGCCCTAATTGGATAGGGCTGATTCCATTATACGAAGAGGAAGAGACATCAGAGCTCTCTTTCTCTGCAATGTGAAGACACAATGGAGAAGTGCGTAATGCATGCTATGTATAAGCCACCATGCTAGAGAAAGTAGCCGTCTGCAAGCCAGGAAGAGTCCTCACCAGGAACGGAATCAGCCAACACCTTGATCTTGGACTTCCTAGCTTCCAAAACTGTGAGAAATAAATTTCTGTTGTTTAAGACACCCAGCTGTATGTTTTTGTTGCAGCTAGGGCAGACTGAGACTGAGACAGAGAACACTGTCATAATCTAAGCTTGAGGTGGTAAGGGGAGTGGTATCAGGAAAGACGGCAATGAGACGGGTATGGTGGGAAAGGAGAGAAAGTGGTATAAGAGAAGAGTCCATGGGACCTAGTGGCTGACAGCATGTGGGGACAAAGGATGACGTATGTTATCTGTATTTCCCAAAGTGGGGAAAAGTTTTTTTAAGTCTAATTTTGTTGAGAGTTTTGCCTTCCAGGTCCCCAGGTTTGGTGATTTGCTGAGACTAACAGGACTCAGCATATAGTCCTCACTGCTATATTTATTACAGTGAAAAGATACGAAGCAAAATCAGTAAAGGGAAAAGGTACATGGAGCAAAATCTGGAGGAAACCAGGCACACACTTCCGAATCTTCTCCCAGTTAAGTTGCACAGGATTAGCTTAATTACTCCAGTATCAAGTTGTGAAAGTATGGTAAAGTGTTATGTGCCAGAGAAGCTTGCCTGAGCCTAGGAGTTCAGGGTTTTTATCAAGAGCCCATCACATAGGCACCCTTTGCCTAGAATGTACCAAAATTTCAGACTTTCAGAAGGAGTTTAGCATGAATCACATTGTTTGTACAACAGTTTAGGTACAGTAAACCACACTTAACAGGGAATGATGGCAACTCTCCTGAAATTCAAGTTTCCAGATGCCAGCAAAGGGCCAACCTTTCAAGCATTTCATTCTAAGAACAGCAGTCTCAGACCTGCAATGTTAAATGTTTTTTGCACAGTAATATTTTAAACTAGAAAAGGAACATTAAATATATGTCACTCTGTTTTTCTTAATGAAGTTTATGCATAATAGAAACAAATTTTAACCCTAATTATTGTCTTCAGTTGGCCACACAAAAGGATATTTTTGAGAAGTGTTAGGAAGAGAAAAACAACTCTGAAGACAATGAAATGTTGCCATGCCTTTAAAGTCAACCGTGGAACAGAATTTTAGGTTATATTCTCCTATAGAATAAGAGTTATATACACAGTATCTTTAGTAATAAATACCTAGAGAGCTCAAAGAGGTAAGATGTCTTTGTGAAAGCACCATCTCTTGATGACATAGGATCTCTGTAAACCTTGCTGGTGTGCAGAATTCCTCATATGTCAGGTGCACAGTCCGAAAGCTTTCCTGCTTTGTACTTCAGGTGCAAAGAGATTTTCAAAGCAGCATCTTATTTTCTTGATTTTGGTATAGCATCTACTGCCCAGAGCACTGGATGAGTCTCAGTTAGAAGTGGGAAGTAGAAATAGCATAGGTTCAGGAGCTTCCAGAAAACAGGATGCCCTGACAGTGTTTTCCTCTCCTATACCACGTATAGTCCTTTCTTTCCTTAGGATGTTACCTTAGAGGTTTCTCTTGCTAGTTAATAGAAAGATAGTTTTGGGGCAGACCACAAGTTCCTAGGTATGGTTTGAGGTAAGCATCATCTGGGACATATAATTACATTATGTTAAACTTTAAAAGTTTTCAAACTTTCTTTTAATGCCAACCAAATCTTGTTTAGAATCCACATATGTAAAACATGTAAAAGCTGAGCTGCTGAGCAGGTTGAGCTGAAGCAGGCTGAGGAGTCCTGCAATCATTCACCCCTAAAGCTCCTGCAGAGAATGTTACAAGCTATTGGAGATTGCTTCTCCTCTCTAACTCCCTTGTAGTAGAGAGGAGAAAATGAGTGATCAGGAAATTAATCTCTATCAATTAGTTCTTTCAAGTCCTTACAAACCCTTTTCTAGACCTTCTTTGACTAATCCCATTTTCTCCTGTAGCTGTTCCTGTAACATTTTATATAAACATAGTGCTTATCATTTTGTTTTATACATAAATGTTTGTGTTGTCTCCCACAGAGTCCCTAACCTCAGTCTATTTTTAACAATTAATTTTAGATCCTCAGTGCTTAATGTAATCCTAGTATATAGTAGGTAGTTAATAAACACTGCATTAAAATGATTAAATTTATTCAATACTTTCCTTGGAAATTATTCAATTTGTAGCATCATTTTGCATTCTTGAAGTCTTAATTTCGAATGGTTCTCTTGTTAATTTCTGAGATCGTTTATTTCTTCAACTACATTGTCAGCTCTTTTAAAATCTTTATTGCCTACTCCCCAGCATGAAACCCAAATAATAGGAGGATTTTGGTTAACCAAAGAGAATTCCATAGAAAATGGCATGATAACTGTAGCTTTACTTCCTTCTCAGTACCTCTCAAAATATTCCTGACGTTGACTAGTAACAGTGCTCTGCTCTTTCTTTTATGAGGCCAGTATGTAAAGAAGCAGTGTCTAAGTGAAATAACACGAATTTGTCTCCAGGATCTACCACTTATTACCTGTTGACCATGGTCATAATATTGAACCTCTCTGATTATTATTATTATTATTATTATTATTATTATTATTTGAGAGATGGAGTCTTGCTCTGTCGCCAGGCTGGAGTGCAGTGGCGCGATCTTAGCTCACTGCAACCTCCGCCTCCTGGGTTCAAGCAATTCTCCTGCCTCAGCGTCCCAAGTAGCTGGGACTACAGGCGTGCGTCACCACACCCAGCTAATTTTTTTATTTTTAGTAGAGACGGGGTTTCACCATGTTGGCCAGGATGGTCTCAATCTCTTAACCCTGTGATCCACCCACCTCTGCGTCCCAAAGTGCTGGGATTACAGGCGTGAGCCACTGCGCCTGGCCTTCTGATTCTTATTTCTGTCATCTGTAAAGCAGGGAAAGTAGTATCTGCCTTACGATAAGTAAATGAAATAACATATTATGTGTTTTAATGTATGATTATATTAAATGTAATGTATGTTACAATAAACATTTAAATGTCAATAAATATCATTTATTAATAAATATTTAAATAATAGCTGATGTCATATACAAGCAGGTGTGATGAACCTGCTAGCGGTGTTTAAATTTTAACATGAGTAAAGATCACCTTCGGAGCCTGTTCAATTGCAGTTTCAGATGTAGTAGGTCTGAGTTAGGACCTGTAATTCTTCATTTCTGATAAACTCCTGGGTGCTGCTGATGCTGTAGTTTACAGACCACACTTGGTGTAGCAAGCACTGGAGTATTCAAGATTACCATGTTACGTTTTTTTTCTTTTGACATATGTTGAATGATTGGTTGGACTGTCTTTGGCAGTTATTTTGTATCTTCTCAGATATTGTGACTGTTTTTAAGGTAGTTAACAATAATATTTTGGACTCATCCAGTGCTTTGTTTTGAAAACTTCTTTTTTGTTACAATGCCAGGTACACAATATTTTTGAAAATATTTTGTAGCGCTGTATATAATAATATTAGGGGCAAACAATTAAGGCAAACATGATGATCTCATCTACTTTTGTAGGTAAATAGATTTATTGAATTTGAAAGGATGCCAGGCAAGGATTTATGGCATATTAAGGCAGGTCAAGCCAGGAATGGTGGCTGACACATTTAATCCCAGCTCTTTGGGAGGCTGAGGTGGGAAGATGCTTGAGCCCAGGAGTTCAAGGCTGCAGTGAGTTATGATTGTGCTACTGCATTCCAGCCTGAGTGACAGACTGAGACCCTGTGTCTTTAAAAAAAAAAAGATCAGATCTTTGGCCATTTGCTTCTGCTGTATAATTATCTACAGGCCAATAATTAAAAGTATAAACCTAAATCCTCAATGTTAGATGAACATTATAACTTATTAGAACATTATATAATTAACATTATACCAGTATATAACGTTATAACTTATTATTTAGAAAGATTGTAAATCTAAGTTGAAGTTGAAAGAACACTAGGGTGGGAGTCAGGAGATGTGAATTCTGGGTTTGGCTCCAACAAAGCTTAGCAGAGTGACCTTGGAAAGGTGAGAGTTAATTCTCACTTTTTCATGCATTCATGATACTTTATAAAAATTACTTTTCAACAAAGTTCTCAGTCTTCTATTTAAGAAAATATCTTACCTATAATAATTTTCTAACCTTTAGCATTCAAAGTTTAAATGTAAAACTATCAAGTGCTCTGAAAAATTAATGTTGCCTATGCTATTTTTATTTTAATTGTATTAATTTTGTTAATAAGATTTTAAAGTAAATTTTGGAGCAATTTACTGGCTAGTTGAATATCTAAGATATTTCATTAAAATGTGAATGTATTTTTATAAAAATATAAGTAAAGCATTTGTAAAAAATTTTAAACTATAATTTCAGGTTTTCTTCTAATATATGCAAAATTATCTATTAAAGTAAAAGACAAAACACAAGAGATTTATGAATTCTTTAATATTATATTCTTCAGCCACTATGTGTAACTCTTTCAAATACCATGTTAATTTGTGAGTACCTCCACAACCACAAATTAAAACATAAAGTAAGGAAATGGACATTTGGCACTATTGGGAAATGGTACTTGGTTAAGCAGTGCTTTATTGCGTACATGATATTTGAGAGGAAGGATTTGACAAGTTAATTAGTCTTTTCTGTTACCTAAGTGATTTCATCACTCAAATCCTCCAGAAGTTCCAAAGCAGTATCTATCTCTGTCTTCAGCAGCAGCACAAACCAAACCTTGAGAGCATTCTGACACATGATCCCCTTTTATTTTGAGGACATAGGGCAAGAGATGTGCAGAAGCATTTCCTTGGGGCTTGAAGCTGTTATTTGTGAGAGTAGATGTTCAAGGGTACAGATCACACAGTGTCAGTCTGAGGGCCAGCTCCCAGTGGCAGAAGACGTTCATGTGTTCTTCAGCAAATTTAATTTGGGTTATTTGTGATAGCTAGAGCCCTCTGAAACATAGGGTTTGTGGCAGGGTCCCCTCTTTCTTAGACCTAAGGGTGGTACTGCTTGTGTGCCATAGTCCCAGGAGCAGAACTGAGTGTGCTGAGATATCAAAGTTATACATGTAATCTCAGCCAGATTGTTATAATTAAATATTATTTGGGTATCAGATAAAATGCTAGAAGTTAATACTGGGTAGGCTGCTGTCACAAATCTCCTTAGCTAATCTATATGTTTAAATGGCAGCCAGACAATTAAGTGTGTGAACAAATAGCATTGCAAGCTAACATTATGCTTTTCATAAGCAAATAACCTCCACTGTGCTTCTTAGCATCTTGGAGTTGTTCTCTTCTTGGTTGTGGCTACTGTTAGGATGTTCGTATATGTAATCATCAATGTTTAACATTTAGGACTTCTGAGCAATCAAGTAAGCATTGATTTTTTTTTTTTCTTATTTCTAGTGTAGAAAGTAGGAAAGGAAGTAGAGAAAATTTTCAGTTTAGTGTTGATTCAAAGTCAACAAATAGGTGATGGCTATTTCACATAATTTTCTGGTATTTGCTTTCTGTAACATTGTTTTCAAAGTCAGGGTCCTCAGATGGGAGAAGTACTGGACATCTGGACATCTCCTTTTCTGACAGCATTGTCATAAGCTGTGATAACTATTTTATGTTTAAAACTAATGTAATCAGGCAACATTGTAGGGTGCAATAGAAACACTTATATAATGTGTGAAATAGTACAATTATATTTAAGAGGATATTGACATTTATTTTGTATTTGACTCTATACAAAATAAGTTTTTACTGTATCTACATTAATAAGATCTCCAGTAAGTGCTTTGAGATCAATTAGTGCTTAAATGAGTGTTTAGAGATCAGTCCTTTAGAGATTTTTTCAAGTATATATAAAAATCTGCATAGTATATTTTATAAGTAGGCTGCTAATATAGATAGGATTCTCATAGCTGAGTGGTACTAATGTCATAAACTAGTAATAAGTTTTATAATTACTTTAATATGATTCTGTGGTTAAAAAATAAGTTTGTAATATGTACATAAAGTATTATTTATGAGGCAGCACATTTTGTCAAAGAATAATATTTATCTTGGATATGCATATTACCTTCTATTTTCCCTGTCTAGTTTTCAAGTATATCTTTTTGAGCTTTAGTCCCCTCTGTGATTGATTTGTACCCCACCTTGTTTCAAAGAAATTCAAGGGAACTGTCTCTTAACTTTTTTCCCCGTTTTTGTTGTTGTTGTTATTTGTTTTGAGCGGAGGGGTGTGGTTGAGACAGGATATCACTCTGTTGCCCAGGTTAGAGTACAGTGGTGCAGTCATAGCTCACTGTAACCTTGACCTCCTGGGCTCAAGCAATCTACCTGCCTTAGTCTCCTTAGTAGCTAGTAGTATAGGTGCACACTGCTATGCCTGGCTAATTATTTATTTATTTATTTATTTATTTATTTATTTATTTTTTAGAGATGATGTCTCACTGTGTTGCCCAGGCTAATCTTGAACTCCTGGCCTCAACTAATCCTCTGGCTTGGCCTCCCAGAGTGCTGGGATTATTTAAAAACCAGGCACCACATTCAGCCTTGGTTTTTAAATTCTTTTCAGGAAGTCTTTTTATTAAGCACAAAACTATATCCCAACCTCAAATGCATTCATACATGGGGAAAATGTAACTTTTTGAATGTGTTGAATTTATAAATGAATAAGTTCTTGGTTATTATTTATATCTTAAGTGGGTCTTAGAGACCATTACAACTCACAAACCATTGCTACTATGAAACCTTTTTGAACTTTTGTTTCTTCTCAGTTGTATTCTGAATAACTTCCATCTTCCATCATTATCATTAATATAATACTGGAAAGAGTAGAATGGAAATGATATTAGCCTGAGTGTTTTTAAATTTCCAAAAGATATTTGGAATCTTCTGTCTGCATTTCAACAGGGCCTTAGCTTCGATTGCTTATTTTACTATAAAGTGTGTTTCACATGTTTGCTACAATATATTTTAATATGCTTTGCTGTTTGACCGATGTGTTTCACATGTTTGCTACAATATATTTTAATATGCTTTGCTGTTTGACCGATGTAAAATCATACCCCAGAAACACCTGCATCCAAGAATAACTGCTGTCGATCAGTGTGTTTAAGGCTTTAATGCAAATAGCAATCACTTGGGGATCTTGCTAAAATGTAAGTTCTGATTAAGCAGGGTTGGCATGGGCCTGAGATCCTGCATTTCTGACAAGCTCCCTTGTGATGCCACTGTTCCTGGTCTAGGTACCATACCTTAGGGAGAAAGTATGGGTTACATCTATATGTCTAGTGCTTCCTAATGCATTTGCCAAGTGTTACAGGTCTAACTTGTTCTTAGGCAGTGGTTCTCAAACTTTAGCATGCATGAGAATCACTTGGGAGAGTGAGTGTTGGCTCTAAATTTACATGCTTGGGCTCCACTCCTCAGAGTCTATTTTGGTGGGACTTTGGGACCCAGGAATTTGCACTTTTGAAAACTCCTCAGATTTTGATGCATATGGACTAACACCACAATTTGAGAAACTGATACTTTAAAGTTTGGAATTGCTATAGAAATTCATGGTCCCTTCTGGAATGACAGCTTGTTAAAGCCAAGCAAGGATACAGTGAAAAGCCCATCTGAAAGGAGATTGCTTTGAATGCCAGTGCAGTATTTGGTTAATGGGGAAGCAGTTGTATAATTTTGCATGCTTTTCTTTTCTATTCCCTTGCCTCAGGCAATATAATTTACTAGGTGTATAATTTATTGTAATATATCAGTGGTGAAGACCATAGCTCATTCACTCCCTAATTAACCCTAGAGGAGTCTTAATTGGATAATTGGTTAGAAATAGTAGATTAGTAGGTATATTAAATGTTGAACGGATGGTCAGTATTGATTCTTCTCTTGGATTCTGACCAGGATATTTACTCTATCTCTCGGAAACATCTGTATCTTTAAGATTACTTGCTATTATATTTACTAACTCTCACAAGAATAGCCTGTTCCACATATAAAATACAGAGTTAGTTCTCATGTTTTTTGTTAAAGGGAATTCAGATAACTCGTGAGTTGTTTGTCATTTTCATTTAAGACAGAAGTTAAATTCTAAAAGTATGTCACTCAAAGTGAATTTTAAAAAATTATATCTTTTAATAACTTTAAGATTGATTCTTCATCTATTCATGTCTCTGTTTTAAGGATGTGGGTGGTATTTATATAATTCCTAATTGATTCTATACAAAGTATTTTAAACAAAAGGGTTATATAGAGGTTATAGTTATTAGATAATCTTGTCAGAAACAGTGCCATTTAGAATACTTGGTTCAGCAAACTGTTTAATGTCAGCCAAAGTGATTTAAAAGCTTTATTTAGGATTAATCCATCATCTGCTTAAATTTATTATCTCATTTATTCACTAATTTGCATATGACTTTGCAATTCAGAAATTTTAAGCAAACAGTGGTATACCCAAAAATGGATTACAGGATAAATTGAATTAAAGCAAACTGCAATGCAATCAAGGCCAGCTCTGGACAGAAACCTGGGATTAGTGAGCTGTGATTACATCACTCCTTTTCTGCTCCTCCATCTTTAAGAGCACACTTCTTTATGCTATCCCTGGATGGTTTGGTTCCACCCCCTTCGCTGTGAGGTCTCTCTTGCCCATGGGGATTTAAAGTTTTGTATCAAAAATAGGTTTGAAGATCATCATGACCAAATGTAGTTAGTGCTATGTGAGAAGGATATATGTCACACAAAATGCTTTATGGTCACAGAGAGATTAGTTCTGTCTGAAGGAAAAGGGAGATGATGAGAAACATTCCATAGGGGCAATTAACATATAACCCTTCCATGGGTGAGGATACTGGACCAAATGACCTTTTTGGGGTGCCTTTCTGTTGTGAATTTTCTAGTTTATTAATAAGAACTGTGCCTTATAGTTCATAATATTCATACCTCTCAAAACCAAGGTACTTAGGGAGGGAAAAGACTCTACTAATTTTTAAAGTAGACCTAAACAATTTGCACTGCAGGTATCTTTGACCTGATTTTTTACTCTTACCCTTCTTTATCTGTCCAGTTACCTTTGTGCTCTACCAAAGCTTTAATCGTATGTCCTCTCAAACTTTTTATTTTACTTTATTTAACTACAAATTTATCAAAACAGTCATTTACACTTGATGCCAGCCCACTCCGAAACAGCTGCAATCTAGCTTCTGCCACCAGCACTTGACTGTGAGTGCTTATTTGAAGATCATCAGCGATACCCTAATTAAAACTCCAGTGACTTCTCTGGCTTTGCATTCCTTCATCTCTGCCACAATTGAATCATTGACCACTTTTTGCTTGAAATTCTCAGCTCATACTGCTTTCTATTGAGTGCTTCTCATGCTACCTCAATGGTACTTGTTAAATGTCTTCCTTTTCTACTTTCCTTCCATTTAGTTGCACAAAGCCCCGACCCTCTATACTCGTCTCTGCCTATTAACAGATCCTGCCTATGCTCTAAGGCCTGTTTCATAGGCCATCTTCCCTTTAAGTATTTGAGCTAAAATGTTTCCTCAGTTCTGTGGTTTTTAATCTAATTTTTACTTGGAGCATTTTTAGGATGAGTGTTTCCTTGATAATATGATTTTGTACACATTTCTTATCTACTCTAGCAGATGTTAAAAAAATAAAAAAGGATGAGAGAGATGATAACTGTAGCTTCACCAGTGCATTATCAGAAATATTTAAATATTTCCTTAATATACTGTGGTAGGCAGAATAATGGCACTCCAAAGATGCCCGTGTCTTATTATTTGAAACCACTGAATATGTTAGGTTACATGGCAAAGTCAAATTAAGTTGGAATTAAAGCTGTTAATCAGTTGATCTTAAAATGTGGAGATTAATCTGGATTATGCTAGTGGGCCCATTGTAATCACAAACATCTTTAAAAATAAAAGAGGGAGGCAGAAGAGAGAGTCAGAGTGATACCATGTGAGATCTCAGCCCTTGCTTTAAAGATGGAAGAAAAGAACCATGAGCAAGGAATTTGGGAAGCCCTTAAAAACTAGGAACGGCAAATAAAAGGCAAGAAAATAGATTTCCCCCCAGAGCCTCCAAAAGGAATGCAGCTGACACGTTGATTTTAGTCTAGTGAGACCTATGTCAGACTTAAGACTTACCAAATTGTAAAATATATACTAAAAATTCAGAGACAATGGTATAAGTAAAATAGGAAAATAAAACTCAATATTCCAAGACTTGCTTAATTCCCTTTAGAGGTAATTTGTTCATTATTACACTGTTTTTTGGTTGTTTTACAAAGGAATTCTATATAATGTAGTTATCTCAATGAAGAAGGAGCCCTGAGAAGATATATTGATTTTTTATGTCGTAAAACAGAGTCTTGCTCTGTTGCCCAGATTGGAGTGCAGTGGCACAATCTGGGCTCACTGCAGCCTCACTGCGGCTCAAGAGATACTCCCACCTTAGCCGCTAGTAGCTGGGAATTACAAGTGTGCGACCTAATATTTGTATTTTTGTATCGATGGGGTTTCATCATGTTGCCCAGGTCTCAAACTGCTGGGCTCAAGCTATCCTCCTTCCTTGACCTCCCAAAGTGCCAGGATTGCAGGCGTGAGTCACCATGCTCTCAAACAAGAAGAAATTGGTTGGTACATATACACAGCTTTCTGACTTCTTTTTATTTGAGCTTCATAATTTGAAAAAGAAAAAGATACCTCTATTGTTCAGTGGGGCTGCTGCATAGTAGGAGCTCAATAAGTATTGAATGAATGAAAAAATAAAATTGATGAATAAAGAGAAAATGTTTTTATTCATTCTAAGAAGCAAATTACCCTTTTAGCATTTTTTAATTTTTAATTTTTTGTGGATACATGGTAGTTCTATATTTATGGGTTACATGAGATATTTTGATATAAGCATGCAATGCACAATAATCACATCAGGGAAAGTGAAGGTATCCATCACCTCAAGCATTTATCCTTTATATTTCAAACAATATAATTATACCCTTTTTAGTTGTTTTAAAATGTAGAATTTATTTTTGTTTTACTATAATTACCCTGTTATGATAGCAAATACTAGGTCTTACTCATTCTTTCTATTTTTGTACCCATTAACCATCCCCACTTCTCTTCCACGCCCTGCCACAACTTCCCCTCTCAACCTCTGGTAACCATCCTTCTACTCTCTCTCTCCCTGAGTCAATTGTTTTAATTTTTAGCTCCCACAGTTAAGTGAGAACATGTGATGTTTGTCTTTCTGTGCCTGGCTTATTTCACTTAACATAGTGACTTCACATTCCAGTCATGTTGTTGCAAATGACAGTATCTCATTCTTTTTTATGGCTGTGATTCATTGTGGATATGTATCACATTTTATTTATTCATTCACTTGTTGATGGACACTTAAGTTGCTTTCAAATTGTGGCTATTGTACTCCTGTAATCCCAGCACTTTGGGAGGCCAAGGTGGTCAGAAGTTCGAGAACAGCATGGCCAACATGGTGAAACCTCGTCTTTACTGAAAATACAAAAATTAGCCAGGCATTGTGTCAGGTACCTGTAATCCCAGCTAGTCAGGAGACTGAGGCAGGAGAATCACTTGTATTCATAAGGTGGAAGTTCTAGTGAGCCACGGTCGCACCACTGCACACCAGCCTGAGCAACAACTCCATCTCAAAAAAGAAAAAAAAAAAATCTTGGTTATAGTAAATAGTGCTGCAATAAACATTGGAGTGCAGATATCTCTTTGATATTCTGATATCCTTTCTTTTGGGTATATACTCAATAGTGGAATTGCTGGATCATATGGTAGCTCAATGTTCAGTTTTTTGAGGAGCCTCGAAACTATTCTCCATAGTGGTTGTACTAATTTATATTCCCACCAACAGTGTAGGAAGGTTCCCTTTTCTCCATATCCTCACCGTCATCTGTTACTGCCTGTCTCGGATAAAAGCTATTTTAACTGGGGTGAAAAGATACCTTGTAATTTTGATTTGCACTTCTCTGATGATCAGTGATATTGATTACCTTTATATATACCTGTTTGTCATCTGTATGTCATCTTTTGAGAAATGTCTATTCAGATGTTTTCTCATTTTTTAATAAGATTGTTAGATTTTTCTCCTTTAGAGTTGTTTGAGAACCTTATAGATTCTTGTTATTAATCCCTTGTCAGATGGGTAGTTTGCAAATATTTTCTCCCACTCTGTGGGTTTTCTCTTGACTTTCTACATTGTTTCCTTTGCCATGCAGAAGATATTTACCTTGATGTGATCCCATTTGTCCATGTTTGCTTTGGATGCCTGTGCTTGAGTGATATTACTCAAGAAATGTTTGCCCAGGCTAATGTCCTTAAAAGTTTCCCCATTATTTTCTTGTAGTGGTTTTATAATTTGAGATCTTAGATTTAAGTCTTTAATCCATTTTGGTTTGGTATTTGTGTATGGTGAGAGATAGGGTTCTTCTGCATATGGATAATCAGTTTTCCTAACATTTATTGAAGAGACTGTCCTTTCCCCAGTGTATTTTCTGAGCAACTTTGTCAAAAAGGAATTCATTGTAGATGTGTGGGTTTATTTCTAGGTTCTCTATTCTGTTCCACTGGTCTGTGTGTCTGTTGTTATGCCAGTAACTAGCCGTTTTGGTTACTATAGCTCTGTCATATAATTCAAAGTCAATAATGTGATTCCTCCAGTTTTGTTCTTTTTGCTTAGTATAACTTTGGTATTCTGCGTTTCTGTGCTGTCATGTAGATTTCAGGATTGTTTTTCCTATTTCTGTGAAGAATGTCTTTGGTATTTTGACAGGGATTGCACTGAATCTGTTGATTGCTTTGTGTAGTATGGACATTTTAAAAGATTGATTCTTCCAATGCATGGACATGAAATATCTATCCATTTGTGTGTGTGTACTCTTTAATTTCTTTCAAAAGTGTTTCATAGTTTTCATTGTAGAGATCATTTACTTCTTTGATTAATTTGCAGGTATTATTTGCAGCTATTGTAAATAGGATTACTTTTAAAATTTCTTTTTCAGATTGTTTGCTGTTATAAAAATGGTGTGTTTTTTTTGAGACGGAGTCTCGCTCTGTCGCCCAGGCTGGAGTGCAGTGGCCAGATCTCAGCTCACTGCAAGCTCCGCCTCCCGGATTTATGCCAATCTCCTGTCTCAGCCTCCCAAGTAGCTGGGACTACAGGCGCCCACCATCTCGCCCGGCTAGTTTTTTGTATTTTTTAGTAGAGACGGGGTTTCACCATGTTAGCCAGGATAGTCTCAATCTCCTGATCTCGTGATCCGCCCGTCTCGGCCTCCCAAAGTGCTGGGATTACAGGCTTGAGCCACTGCGCCCGGCCATAAAAATGGTTTTTGTATGTTGATTTTGTGTGCTACAACTTTATTGAATTTGTTTATCAGTTTTAATAGTTTTTTTGGTGGAGTCTTTAGTTTTTTCAAATGTAAGATAATATCATTTGCAAACAAGGATAATTTGACTGCTTCCTTTCCAATTTGATGCTCTTTATATCTTCCTCTTGTCTGACTGCTCTAGCTAGAACTTCTAGTACTATGTTGAATAACTGTGGTGACAGTGGACATTCTTGTCATGTTCTAGATCTTAGAGGAAGGGCTTTTAGTTTTTCCCAATTCAGTATAATACTAGTTGTTGGTCTGTTGTATGTGGTTTTTATTATGTTGAGGTATGTTCCCTCTATCCCCAGGTTTTGGAAAGTTTTTACCATGAAGGGATGCGGAATTTTGTGAAATGTTTTTTCAGCATTAATGGAAATGATTATATGGTTTGTGTCCTTTACTCTGTCGATATGATGTATCACACTGATTGATTTGCATGTGTTGAATCATCCTTGCATTCTAGGGATAAATCCTACTTGGCCATGATGAATGATCTTTCTAATGTGTTGTTGAATTTGGTTTACCAGTACTTTGCTGAGGATTTTTGCATCAATATTCATTAATGATATTGGCCTGTAGCCCGCCTTGGCCTCCCAAAGTGCTGGGATTACAGGCATGAACCCCCGTGCCTAGCCTCTGCTCTGATCTTTATTACATCTTTTCTGCTAATTTTGAGTTTGGTTTACTCTTGGTTTTCTAGTTCTTTAAGATACATTGTTAGGTTGTTTATATGAAGTTTTTCTTCTTTTTTGATGTAAGCACTTACGTCTATAAACTTTCCTCTTAGTACTATGTCCCATAGGTTTTGGTATGTTATAGTTTTATTATCTTTTTTCATAAGATATTTTTCAGTTTCCTTCTTAATTTCCTCATTGACCACTCACCATTCAGAAACAAATTGTTTAATTTCATGTACTTGTATAGTATTGAAAATTCCTTGTTACTAATTTCTAGTTTTATTCCATTGTGGTTAGACACTTTATATTTTTTCAGTTCTTTTTAATGTTTTAAGACTTATTTTGTGACCTAATATATGGTCTGTTCTTGAAAATGATCCATGTGCTGAGGAAAAGAATGTGTATTCTTCAACTGTTGGATGAGATGTTCTGTTAATATTTAGTAGGTCCATTTGTTCTATAGTGCAGATTAAACTGATGTTTCTTTGTTGATTTTCTGTCCGGAAGATCTGTGTAATGCTGAAAGTGGGGTGTTGAAGTCTCCGGCTATTATTCTATTGGGTTTTATCTTTCTCTTTAATAATATTTGCTTTATATATCTGGGTTTTCCAGTGTTGGGTCCATAGATACTTACAATTGTCATATTCTTTTGCAGAACTGACCCTTATATAGTGACCTCCTTTGTCTCTTCTTATAGTTTTGTCTTGAAATCTATTTTGTCTATTAGAGCTATAACTACTCCTACTCTTCTTTGGTTTCCATTGGGATGAAATATCTTTTTCCATTCCTTTGGTTTTAGTCTATGTATGTCTTTTTAGGTAAAGTGTTTTTCTTGTAGGCAACAGATCATTGGGTCTTGTTTCTTTATCCATTCAGCCACTTTGTGTCTTTTTATTGGAGAGTTTAGTTCATTTACATTCAATGTTATTATTGATAATTAAGGACTTACTACTGCCTATTTGGTTTTGGTTGTTTTGTGGTCTTCTTATCCCACTTTCCTTCCTTCCTGTCTTCCTTTTGGTTAAGGTGGTTTTCTCTGTTGGTATGATTTAATGTCTTGCTTTTTATTTTTTGTGTATCCATTGTATGTTTTCTGATTTGAGGTTACCATGAGACTTGCAAACAATATCTTATAACCCATTATTGTAAGCTTAACAACTTCACACTGTTTGTATAAACAAACAAGCAAAAAGAAAACTGATTAAAAACTCTACATGTCAACTTGATCCCCCAGCTAGTTAATGTTTTGTTGCTTCTATTTGTATCTTATTATACTGCCTGTCCTCAAAAATTTTAGTAGTTACTATTTTCTGTTGGCTCGTATTTTAATCTTTCAATTTAATATAAGAGTAGTTTATACACCACAGTTACAGTTTTGTAATATTCTATGGGGTTTTTTTTTTTTCTGTGTATTTACTGTTACTAGTGAGTTTTTACCTGCAGTTTATTTCTTATTGCTTATTAATGTCCTTTTCTTTCTGATTGAAGTACTCCCTTTAGCACTTCTTGTAACAGGTCTAGTGTTGATGAAGGCCTTCGGCTTTTGTTTGTCTGAGAATGTCTATATTTCTCCCTCATGTTTGAAGGGTATTTTCACTGGATTTGCTATTCCAGGATAAAAGTGTTTTTTTTTTTTTTTTTTTTTTTCTTTAGCAGTTTACATATGTCATGCCACTCTCTCCTGGTCCATAAGGTTTCCACTGAGCTTACTGTCTGACATATTAGAGCTCCATTGTATGTTATTTTTTTCTCTTCTCTTGCTGCTTTTAGTATACTTTCTTTATCCTTAACCTTTGAGAGTTTAACTATTAAATGTTTTGAGGTAGTCTTCTTTTGGTTAAATCTGCTTGGTGTTCTTTATAAGCTTCTTGTACTTGGATTTTGATATCTTTCTCTAGGTTTGTGAAATTCTCTGTTATTATCTCTTTGGATAAACTTTCTAACCTTATCTCTTTCTCTACTTTTTTTTTAAGGCCAATAACTCATAGCTTTGCTTTTTTGAGGCTATTCTGTAGATATTCTAGGTGTGCTTCATTGTTTTTTTTTTTTTTCTATTGTGTCCTCTGAGTGTATATTTTCAAATAGTGTATCTTTTTTTGTCTATTTTTTATTATTATACTTTAAGTTCTAGGGTACATGTGCACAATGTGTAGGTTTGTTATGTATGTATACATGTGTCATGTTAGTGTGCTGCACCCATTAACTCATCATTTACACTAGGTATTTCTCCTAATGTTATCCCTCACCCCTTCCCCTACCCTACAACAGGTCCCAGTGTGTGATGTTCCCCACCCTGTGTCCAAGTGTTCTCATTGTTCAGTTCCCACCTATGAGTGAGAATGTGCAGTGTTTTATTTTCTGTCCTTGGGACAGTTTGCTCAGAATGATGGTTTCTAGCTTCATCCACGTGCCTACAAAGGACATGATTCCATTCAGGACATAGGCATGGGCAAGGACTTCATGACTTACATACAAAAAGCAATGGCAACAAAAGCCAAAATAGACAAATGGATCTGATTAAACTAAAGAGCTTCTGCACAACAAAAGAAACTACCATCAGAGTGAACAGGCAGCCTACAAAATGGGAGAAAATTTTTGCAATCTACCCATCTGACAAAGGACCAATATCCAGAATCTACAAAGAATTTAAACAAATTTACAAGAAAAAATCAAACAACCCCATCAAAAAGTGGATGAAGGATATGAACAGACACTTCTCAAAAGAAGACATTTATGCAGCCAACATACACATGAAAAAATGCTCATCATCACTGGTCATCAGAGAAATGCAAATCAAACCCACAATGAGATACCATCTCACGCCATTTAGAATGGCAATCATTAAAAAGTCAGGAAACAACAGGTGCTGGAGAGGATGTGGAGAAATAGGAACACTTTTACACTTTTGGTGGGACTGTAAACTAGTTCAACCATTGTGGAAGACAATGTGTTGATTCCTTAAGGATCTAGAACTAGAAATACCATTTGACCCAGCCATCCTATTACTGGGTATACACCCAAAGGATTATAAATCATGCTGCTATAAAGACACTATGTTTATTGCAGCACTATTCACAATAGCAAAGACTTGGAACCAACCCAAATGTCCATCAATGATAGACTGGATTAAGAAAATGTGGCACATATGCACCATGGAATACTATGCAAATAGTTTATCTTTTTTTTTTTTTTTTTTTTTGAGATGGAGTCTCGCTCTGTCACCCAGGCTGGAGTGCAGTGCAGTGGCCAGATCTCAGCTTACTGCAAGCTCCTCCTCCCAAGTTTATGCCATTTTCCTGCCTCAGCCTCCCGAGTAGCTGGGACTACAGGCGCCCACCACCTCTCCTGGCTAATTTTTTGTATTTTTTTAGTAGAGACGGGGTTTCACCGGCAAATAGTTTATCTTAAAGGTCACTAATTCTTTCTTCTGCTTTATCAATTCTACTATTAAAAGAGATTAATATGTTCTTCAGTATGTCAATTGTATTTTTCAGATCCAGAATTTCTGCTTGATTCTTTTTAATTATTTCAATCTCTTTGTTCAGTTCATGTGATAGAATTCTGAATTCCTTCTCCGAGTTATCTTGAATTTCTTTGTGTTTTCTCAAAACAGGTATTTTGAATTCTCTCTGTAAAAGATACCATGTATCTCTTTCTCCAAGAGTGGTCCCAGGTGCCCTATTTAGTTTGTTTGGTGAGGTCATGCTCTACTGGATTGTGTTGATGGTTGTAGATATTCTTTGGTGTCTGGACATTGAAGGGTTAGGTATTTATTGTAGTCTTCTCATTCTGGGCTTATTTGTAACAGTCTTTCTTGGGAAGGCTTTCCAGGAATTCTCAAGGACTTGGGTGTTGTGATCTAAGCACGGCCTGCATGAAGGGGCACCTCAAGCCCGGTAACACTGTGCTTCTTACAAACTCATAGAGATGCTGCCTTGGTGATCTTAGATAAGATCTGGAAGAATTCTGTGGATTACCAGGCAGAGACACTTGTTCTCTTCCCTTACTTTCTTCCAAACCATCAGAATTCTCTCTATGTTGAGCTGCCTGGAGCTTTGGGATGACACAGGTGCCCCTGTGGTTATCACCATTGGGATTGCACTGGGTCAGACCTGAAGCCAGCATAGCATTGTGTCTCACCCAAGGCCCACTATAACCACTACCAGGTTATCGCCTATGTTTTCTGAAGGCCCTAGGGCTCTACAGTCAGCAAGTGACAATGCCAGAAAGTCTTGTGTTTTTCCCTTCAGGGTAGTGAGGTCCCTCAGGCCCAAATGGGTCTAGAAAAGCTGTCCAGGTGCTAGGGACTAGAGTGAAAAACCTTTGAAATCTACCTGATGTTCTGTTGTACTGTGGCTGAGCTCAAGCCACGAGTCAGTTTTTCCCCTTCTTCCCTCCCCTTTCCACAGGCACAGGAGCCTCAGCCCACAGCCACCACCAACACAGGCCCATGGGGAGTACTGCCAGGATTCCACCAATGTTCAGTTAAAGCCCGAGGGCTCTTTAATCAGCTTATGGTGAATGTTGCCAGACCTGAGACTCACTCTTCAGGGTGGTGGGCTCCCCTCTGGCCCATGGCAGACTCAGAAATGCCATCTAAAAACCAAGGCCTGGAATCAGGGACCCCAAGAACCTGCCTCATGGTCTATCACCCTGTGGCCTAGCTGGTACCTAAGGTGCAAGACCTTAAAGTCCTCTTTACTTTTCCTCTGCTTTCCTCAAGTAGATGGAGTCTCTCATCATAGCTACCACAGCTGGGAAAGTGCTGTGTCTCACCTGAAGCCAATATGTCTCAGAGTCTCTCACCCAAACCCCGTGACATATTCCATGGTATCTCATTGGTTATTCAGGGCCAAAGCGTTCTTTAGTCCACAGGTGATGGGATCTGCCATGACTGGGTACTTCCTTTCAAGTCAATGGGTCCCTTCTGACTGAGGGAGTTTCTCAAAATATTTTCTGGGAGCTAAGGCCTGAAATGGGGGCCTCATGACATTGCCTGATACCCTTTCTTACTGTGGCTGAGCTGGTATCCAAGATGCAAGTTAAAATCCTCTTTACTCTTCCCTTTCCTCTCTTCAAGCAGAAGCAAGGGGTCCCTATTGGAGCCACAAGGGGTCTCTTTTGCAGCCTGGGGCTGGAGGAGGGTGGTGAAAGCACTGTATTAACCATTGTATCTGGTGTCTCAGTAAGTTAATGTCCCCCCAGTCCACTGGCTCTGACACTGGCCCAGCACAAGGACTCACCTAGGACTTAGAGTCCTTATGGCCTAGATTGCCTTTCAAGTTTATTTAGGTGCCCAGAGCACTCCAGCCTGCAGTGGCAAGGCTTGCTGGAACTCAGATTTTGACTGCTCAGATGGGTGATTCCCATCTGGCTAGAGCCAGTCCATATGCTCCTTCCATGAGTGGGTGTCAGCTAAGTACACCTGGTTCTGCTTTTGCTATGACAGGACAGCACTGAATTAAGTGCAGAGTGTCACAATCACGGCATTCTTTCTCCCCAGGTGCACAGATTCTTCTTGCCATGCAGCCACTGCTGGGGGATGAGGGAATGATTGTGTTGTCAGTTCAAGACTTTTTCCTGCCCTATCCAATGTCTCTTTCTGTGATATTCAGTTAAAACCAGGTAGTATGAATGCTTACCTTATTTTTGGTTCTTAGAAGGTGCTTTTTTGGTGTAGTTAATAAATTTGGTATTCCTCTTGGGAAGATGATCAGTGGAGCCTTCTCTTCCGCCATCTTGCTCCACCCTCTATATCGAATTACTTTTACTTATTTTTTTGAGACAGAATTTCACTCTTACTGCTCAGGCTGGAGTACCGTGGCATAACCTTGGGCTCCCTGCAACTTCCGCCTCCCAGGTTCAAGCGATTCTCCTGCCTCAGCCTCCCGAGTAGCTGGGATTACAGGCACACCCCACCATGCCTAATTTTTTTTTTTTTTTTTTTTTTTTTTGAGATGGAGTCTTGCTGTTGTCACCCAGGCTGGAGTGCAGTGGCACGATCTCAGCTCACTGCAACCTCCACCTCGCAAGTTCAAGCGATTCTCCATTTCAGCCTCCCAAGTAGCTAGGATTACAGGCACATGCCACCACACCTGGCTAATTATTTTGTATTTTTAGTAGAGACGGGGTTTCACTGCGTTAGCCAGGCTGGTCTTGAACTCCTGACCTCAGGCAGTCCACCTGCCTCAGCCTCCCAAAGTGCTGGGATTACAGGCATGAGCTGCTGTGCCTGGTCTACTTTTAATTCTTTAAATGCACTGTATTCTTATCTCCACCCACCCTGCCTCAACTGTGCTCTCCCTATTCCTCCTCTCTTGTACAAATTATACTTCCATTACCATGAGGCTTTGTTCTCCTTCCCTTTGAATAAGTCCTAGCAATTTTTAAAATTTTGGTTTAAATCTTAAGCCTTCTGTGAAGGGTTTCTTCCTTCATCACTCACTGCCTTTCCTTCCCCTCTTCCATATTTATAAACAGGTATACCAGCTTTTTGTTTCCATAGCACCTTGTACTTCCACCATAGCCTTAATACATTGCAGTGTTATTGTCCATTTAATTGTCTTTTTCATTAGACTGTAAGCTCCATGAGGTTAGGGACTATGTCTCTTTTTCATCATTATTGCATTCCTAGGCTTGGCATAATGTATATTTAATAAATATTTAGATCAGGCGCAGTGACTCACACCTGTAATCCCTTACTTTGGGAGGCTGAGGCAGGAGGCTTGCCTTAGCCCAGGAGTTTGAGACCAGGTTAGGTAACATGCTAGATCCTGTCACTGCAAAAAGTTTAAAAATAAATTTTAGCCAGGTGTGTTGGTACATGCCTGTAGTCCTAGCTACTTGGGAGCCTGAGGTGGGGAGGTGCTTGAGCTTAGGAGTTTGAGGCTGCAGTGAGCTAGAATCACACTACTGTACTCCAGCCTAGGCAACAGAGCAGAGAAAAATAAATAAATAAGAAAATTTATATCTAGACTAACATTCATGAAATTTACTAGTAATCTCAGATGTGTCCAAAATACAGTCTAGGTAGATATAAATATTGTTTTCAAGTTCTTTATTAGCTCATTTGTTGAAGTTCATAACCCTTCCCAATATTAAAGTTGATGATAATTTTATAGACTCAGCCCAGTGTGGTGGCTCATGCCTGTAATCCTGGCACTTTGGGAGACTGAGGTGGGCGGATTGCTTGAGTCCAGGAGTTCAAGACCAGCCTGGGCAACGTGGCAAAACTTTGTCTCTACTGAAAATACAAAAAATCAGCCGGGCATGGTGATGTGCACCTGTAGTTCCAGCTACCTGGGAGGCTGAGGTGGGAGAATCACCTGGCTCCATGAGGTTGAGGCTGCAGTGAGCCGGGATCATGTCAGTGCACTCCAGCCTGGAAAATGGGAGTGAGACCCTGTCAAAAAAAAAAAAAAAAAAAAAAAAAAAAGTATAGGCAGAATGTAATGTCCTCTAACAGCAAATCTACTTTTAAGTAAACTATTTGAGGTTTATCCAAAGTTCAAAGTTGACATCTTGACATTGTTTCACATTTTTATTTGAACTTAAATACTTTTTGGCAGTTGTCATTTTTAAGTTAGATGGTGTTTTTCAAGCAAATAATTTTATTTTTTCTGACTTTTCTTCTTTGGAGCCTAGTAATTTTGGGAGCATATATTTAGAACATTGTGTATAGTTTTTTAAGAAAGAAAATGGTGATCTGTTTCTTGCCTTTTGAAAATAATACTTTGTTGGTGGTTTGGAAAGGTTTATGTAGAGGTAAATGGGTTTATGTCTGTTGATGGTCTCCTGCAGATAAAGCCACAGCCATCTTCAGCCATGCTGCTTTTGTGTTGATGTTCTGTTTTTCCCTTGGGACAATAGGTGCTGTTTGTTGTAAGGTAAAAATATGGTAGGAAAGGAAATTTGTTCTGTTTTGCTACTATTTAAAGCACCACAGACCTGCTTAGTAGACTCTGACACTGTATTCATCTCATCCTCAGTTGAAGTATTGTTGTTTTTTATTAGGGAAAATTTTCCTTGGAAAACTTTTTCCTTGGAGATAATGCCTACCAAGTAGTTATAATTTACAAAGTTTTCTTGGTTTTCCATGTGAAATGAAATTATTTCTGGAGATTTGGGCCTATGACTATCTGGTTTCAGAATCTTAATCATTAATTGTTTTGCCTCCTATTTAGATGATTAAAGTTAAAGCTAATTTATTTTCTCTATTTTCATTACTAATGTAAAATTTTTAGGTGGCCAGTAGAAAGAATTCCTAACAGCCAAAGTCTCTGGTCTTTTAGAATGTCATTTTAAACCACTTTTCTCTCATCTTCATATACATATTTGCTCCGACTCTACCTTTCGCTGTGGGTTTCATTTACCCTGGAACCTAGGTTACTAGGGGCTGCAGGAAGTACCTGGTGCAGGAAATGGGTGCAAGAAATACCAGCACCCATTCTTTCATAGCCAGGAAAAAGGAGAGAGGGTGTTGGTATATATATAAACAAGTCAAAGTTGGGGAGACTTGAGTGCATCAAGTTGATAAGTCTTTGTCAAGTCCTGCCTACTGAGGGATGCTCAGTTTCTACAGGGCAGGGAAAACACCTTTGGTAAGGAAATAACTTACCTTCTAGCATTGATCACCTTATCAATCCCTTATCCTCCTTTAGAAGAACTGAATTGCCTCTGAGTAGCTTCTAACTTCCACAAAGCATGTAGTACCCTGCAGCCTGGGTTGTAAGGCTTACAGTGTTTACCCTGGTCTGGGGATTCTTTTTACCATAAGTGGAGTGTCTGATGGAAACTGCCTCCCTCTGAAAGATGTATATCATGAACTCTCATTGTTTCAGTGTAACTTCTAGTCTCACAAATTCATGGAGTGAAAGTATGTCAGAGAGTGAAATTTAGCTTAGTTTCTATGGGGATGCGAATAATCTTTAGGGCTTATTAAAACAATATCCTTTTTTTTTCCCCCAAATTTTCCCTTGCTCCTCTTGTTCCAGCTCTTCCCCCCCGATTCACCTATGGAATCATCTGCATTCATTATTTCAGGAGAAAGGTAGATAGAACCTAAAATATAGGAGTAATTGCTCAGCTCTGAGACATTTTATAAAAATAAATTCTTATCTTAATGTAAAATACTTGTACAGGAAAAAAATTCAAAAGATCCAAAAGGATCTAATTGTACACAAATCTCCTCCTTCTTTCCCCCCAACTCACCAGCACTCTTTCTCTTTGTCATTCAGTTCTATATACACAAACAGTACATAGTTTAAACTCTTGTACACCTTGCTTTTTTCAAATAATACCTTTGCTATAGTTCTAGATTGGTACATATTCAACTACCTCATTATTTTTAATTAGTTATAGTAATCATATCTTACTGGTAGATATTATTTCAGTTCCTCATCTTATGCTTTAACAAATGGTGCTGCAGTGAAAACCCCTAGCCACACATCATTTTGCACACATATGAGTTTATCGATAGGATAAATTCCCAGGAGTAGAATTGCTAGGTCAAAGACTTATTTTATTTTTTAGAGATGAGGTCTTGCTATGTTACCCAGATTGCTCTCAAACTTTGGACACAAGCATTTCTCCTGCCTCAGCCTCGCAATGTGCTTGGATTACAGATATAAGTCACCACATCCAGCCAAGACTAGTATTTTTAACTTTTGAGTTTTAAATTTTTTTTCTATGTCAAACTGTAGACATGAAAATTTAGGCTTTTTTCCCGAAACAAATTAAGATTTTCTAAATTCTAGAAATTTCTCAATATGTATTAACAAAATTTGAAAATCTGTACATAATTCCATTATAAACCATGGTGTAGAAAGGACTGAAGATGATACATGGACAATTTCTGCCACATTAGAAGGAAAATCCTATCCAATATTGAGAAGAAGAGCCATAGGTCAGTGTCTTTATTACCCTGTATTCCTTTTCAGGAGCTGAACTTCAAAAGTAGGAAACAGGGAGGTGTTGACAGTGATAGTGATAGTAATAGTGAAAACAGTCAGTTAGGTTCAGGAGAGAATCTGAGAACAGCAAGATTGTCTGAGAAAGAAGACCCTCTAAGGGATAGAGAACTTCTAAGAGCACTGGTAGACTGGCCAAAGCCTAGAAACAGAGCATGGAGGCTGCAGAATACCTGGACTTTCAACCAGAGGATACAGCAAAACTTGAGGGCATCAGTAGTGGTTGCCAAGAAGATCAGCCAAATCTCAGTGAACACAACAAGCACAGGATACTTACTGACCAGGTTGAGTGGTAAATATCTCAATTGAAGGCAACCAATTGCCTGACCCACAGCAAGTGAACTAGCACGTGTGTCCTCTCCATCATGACCATGAAACAACTCAGCCTCCTTCTTGTACCTAGTTGCCATCCCAGGAATGAAGAGAGAATAGAGAGATTCCTTAAAGAAGTTGGACTTTTTATGGAAAGATTGTTTGCCTGAAAGAGACTGCTTTAAACTAGGAGACCGAGTTATGTTTAGTCGGTAAATTTGTGACAACTCCCGACCCTTCCCACACCCATCACTGTTAGAGGAAATCGATGCTGCAGAGCAAAATGATATAAAATGTAGAAATGAAATTACATATTTTTTGAATGTCTCAGTCATTGTGTATAAATTTTATCACCCTTCTCCAGCATACACACACATGTGCACGCACTACTGGGGAGTATCTCTCTAGGTTCTTCTACCACATGTAAGGCATAACCAAGGGTAAATCATATTGTAACATACACAAGTTTCTATATTTTTTCTATTAGCTTTAATATTAATAGAATTCTGTGTGAGTATATAGTAACTTCTGATTGCCTGTAGCTATCTTTACTGAAATATTCCATCGTATCTTCACCATATCACAATAACTTAAATATGGACTCTTTTCCTTTTATCAAGTATAGTAATAGCTGACATTAGTGAGTGTTTATTATGTGTCCAGCACTGTGCCCATATGTAATACTTTGTGAGGATCAGTGGGCTGTATATGAGGGAACTGCAAGTTAAGGAACTTCCATGTATACTTTGAAGTTCATTCTCTTAAATAAGGAAGCTATATTGCCTTCCACTGCCTTGCATTTTTGTTTTCAGCCCTGCCCTTCAAAACCTTACTGTGTTTGTGTAAATTCTGTCTTCCCATGTTCCTTCTCCCCCACTCCCTTGTCCCATTTGGTTTTCTGGTCCTTCTCTGTTGCATGAATTCTATTTCCCTCCTTTTATTACCTGAGGTCTTTCTGGCACACTGATTCTCTGAGCCTGTTCTTATGCTCCTCTTCCCCTCCCACTCTTTGCCCTTTTGTCATTGGCAGCTTCTTACAGATTCCCTTGCTCTTTTTGTCTTCTCTCTCTCAGTCCAACAAAGACTGCTTATAAAGAGCAGTGACCCTATGATTTGAACAAAAGATTCCAAGAACCCTGTGTAGGTTGGTTCTTGATTTGCTTAACTGAAGAAACTGATTAGCTACTTCATCAGTTGTTGAGTATCTCTATTAATGTCAGGGTGTTACATGTTACAGTATTAGTAGCTCTGACAGTGACTGTCTTCAAATTAATTTTACTGACTGATTTTATCTCAGAGGTCTTATCTGTAGAGTGATCACTCTTAATATCTCCCGAAAGGAAAGATAAAATCCCTGAAAGTTCATTACCTTAGAGGCTTATTTTAAAACAACTTTTATTTTTTTATTTCACATTTTAAAGTTCTAAATTATGCTTGGAAAAGATAATATCATTTAGGCCTTTAAGTTTCTTTTAGCTTTGAATTCACTGATAATGTATTTTTCATTTAGATTTGAAATATGATAATTGAGAAGAGTATAATCATTCAGCAAAGGAAGAGTGAGGTAATATATGAATGTATATGTGAACCTAACTACATATATTTATAGAAATATGCATATGCTTCCATAAATATTAACCATACATGATTTTGTATGTAATAGTCACATATTGCTTAGGAATGCTAATTAATAAAAAGGTCTTGTTGAATTCAAATTGGTTTTATAATCTTCATTTTAACGATTTGTCATTATTACTGTGCGACTTTGAAAAACCAGGTCTATTGAACTTATGGATATGGGAAATACATATATTTAAACTGAAACAAAACTATTTTATTTTATTTTATTTATTTTATTTTATTTTTTGAGAGAGAGTTTTGCTTTGTTGCCTAGGCTGGAGTGCAGTGCTATGCGATATCGGCTCACTGAAACCTCTGCCTCCTGGGTTCAGATAAATCTCCTGCCTCAGTTTCCTGAGTAGCTGGAATTACAGGCGTGTGCCACCACACCTGACTAAATTTTTTTTTTTTTTTTGTATTTTTACTAAAGATGGGGTTTCAACGTATTGATCAGGCTGGTCTTGAACTCTTTACCTCAAGTAATCTACCCGCCTTGGCCTCCCAAAATGCTAGGATTACAGGTGTGAGCCGCCGTGCCCGACCTGAAACAAAATTTTAATTGTGACTTTTTAGCATTACTTTCTCCTCAAAAAGCCAAGAATTGACTCTTTGATATGTTATCTAGTGAAATAAATTTGATATTTTTTCTTTGATTTCTGTATGTCTTACCAATTCAAGAAGTCTTTCCTTCCAGAAGAACAGTCTTCTAGCTGATATTAGTTGGTGATGTGCTGTGGACTATACTGCAGTAGAAAATTTTTGTTTATAGTCTAAATTCCTTTTGGATATCCTTAAGAATTAATTATTTTAATAAGTGGAATAGGTTTTCTAATTATTAGTAAGTTGTAATTATTTACCCCCTCATTTTTTTTCAATCTTACAAAAAAGGCCAAAGTATCACAATGAACATATCCAGTAGAACTGGGGGGAAAATTAAAAATGAGTTTCTTTATGCAAAATTGCTACCACATATAATGCATTATGATATGGGGAGTGGCTTACAGTTCATATATTCTTATAGTTTATATATTCTTGATGAAATCTTTTACAGAACTTAGAAATTTAAGTTAAAAACACTTATTTTATGTGGATTAATTTTATATTTTGTATACCGTTCATATGACTTAGAACATTTAGGAAAACTACAGGTATATTTTGGCATAGAAAATAGCAAAATGTATTGTTTTTACTTTTTTGTTGGATTTCAATCTGATGTTTACAAGTGTTGAGGTTATCTTATATAGTACTAGAAAGCTTAGATATCTAGAAACATGGGTTTTTTAGTGGTGGGGTTTGGCATCAAACACACATTGGCCTGAGTCAGCGCTTCATCCATTTCAAGCAGTGTTACCTTGGGCTACCACTCCGAGCCTCAGTCTCCTTGGTTATAAAATGGGAGTGATAGCAATTATCAGAACGAATTATTGTGAAGATGAAATGATAAAATGTTTAGCACAGTGCCTGGCACTTGTTGAGGGTTAGTAAATGGTAGTTGTTGGTAATTTTAGCGATGATAATGGTTCTAGTGTTGTTTAGTGTGAGAAAATAAAATCAAATCTGAAACATATATCACATCACTTTCCTAGCTTTCTCTGTCTGTTTTCAGTCTCTGTTCCTGGGACTCTCTTTTAAGTTCATATATTATAATATTATTAATTTTAAACACTATTAACTTCTAAACTGTTTAGAGTCACAGTTATGTAATCATAAACTTTTAGAGCTAAAGGGAATTTGGGGATCATTTAGTCCAAACCTCTTATTTTACGAGTAAGAAAATTGTCTTCGGAGTTGTGAAGTGATTTACTCAGTATAAATTACTTGTGGCAGGTTTCCTTTTTTTTCTTTTTTTCTTTTTTGAGATGGAGTTTTGCTCTTGTATCCTAGGCTAGAGTGCAATGGCGCGATCTCAACTCACTGCAACCTCCGCCTCCAGGGTTCAAGCGATTCTCCTACCTCAGCTTCCAGAGTAGCTGAGAATACAGGTCATGCCACTACACCCAGCTAATTTTTGTATTTTTAGTAGAGACGGGGTTTTACCACATTGGCCAGGGTGGTCTCGAACTTCTGACCTCAGGTAATCCACCCTTCTCGGCCTCCCAAAGTGCTGGGATTACAGGCGTGAGCCACCGAGCTCAGCTGGCAGGTTTCTTATAGGTGGAACGCTGTGCGTTGTACCACATGCTGCCCCCCTCAATGTATCATTCATTTAAAGTGTGAGGCTCTGTTAATTTGATTGGTTCACTTGAGACCCTGTTATGCACTGGGTACTATGCGTGAAATGAGAAATAGAGAGTTCTCACCCTGCAAATATTCACAGTGAAAGGAACTGATTGACAATCACAGAAGTGTGAGAAGTATTATAGAAGTAGGGTATAGTAAATACAGTTAAAAGAAAACAAAGGGCTAGGAACCATGGTTTATTAAGTGTCTATATGACAACTAACTCCCATACACTGTCATTTAATGCAATAACCTTCTGATATAGATGTTATTATCCATAGTTTCTTATTTCATGGCAAAGCTCAGCCCCTGATTGAGAAGGAAGGAAGGAGGTACAGTATCCCTGAGTTCTAGTTAAAAATTCAGTGCTCGTGAGGACATGGGCCTTCTATAAAAGATTTGGTAGATATTGGTTGATAATTAAATGGGAGTGATGAATCATTGACTCTGTCTTTTTACCTGCAGCTGACAATTAACACCAAGTTGCTTTTTTGTCATTTGTAGTTTACAAATTCGTTGCCTTAATTGAGTAGGAGAAACTAAACATTTTCTAATTTTTTAGAAGCTCTGTGGACTTCAGTGGGGTTTGTTCAAGGGTGCACCTCATTGTCAGTGGAGTAGTGACTTGGCCAGCTCTTCGGGATTCTTTTCTTTTGTAATAGTCAGTTTCTCCAGAGAGGAATCTTTCAAATTATTGTCTATGTAATATAAATTTGGTTGCTAATATTCTGCCTGGAGTTCTAGCTGCTTATAATAATTAATGAACTTTTTGCATACTTGTTGCTTCTAAAAACATTTTTAGTTCTTTTAGTTCTTTAGTGTTTAATATATAAAATAGTCTAGAACTACTAGATTTTCAAGGGATGCCTTCATTGTGAATGAAAACCAAATAACACAAAACAGAGAAAAAGAAAACCCAGGAAACAACTCAAGAGAAACAGAGATCATGCAGAAGAAAATACACGGAAAAAAAAAAAAAAAAAAAAAAAAATATATATATATATATATATATATATATAGTGTTTAAAGGAAATGATAAAGAGAACAAACAACTCTTAGAAATTAAAGATGTAAGAGCAGAAATTTTTAAAAAATTATTTAAAGGAGATAAGATGAGGAATTTCCCAGAAAGTAGGATAAAAATACAATGGAAGGAAAATAATTAAAATTAGAAAAAAATAATTAAAATATCAGTCTAAAAAATTGACATTTTATAAAAGGAGTACAAAGGAAGAAATTATTGAAGAATTCAAATTTTTCTAAAAACAAAAGTTATCACTTTCATATTGAAAGATCCTACCAAGTACCACCAAAATTTAAAAAGCTCATATCAAGATACCTCATCATGAAATTTAAAAATAGTAAGAATTAAGAAAAGATCTAGAAGCTTCTGGAGAGAAAAACAGTCAAATAAAAAGGCTCAGGGATTAGAGTGGTACCAGGCTTCTGAACAATAACTTTAGACAGAAGAAAATGGAGTATTAACTTCAAATTTTAAGGGAAAATTATTTCTGCCTTGTAATTCTACACTCAAATAATCAAATATGAGGATAGAAGAATAAATATATTTTCAAACCTGCAGGGTCTCAAAATCCATCATTTCTCATATACCCTTTCTTAGGAAACTGCTGAAGCATGTTCTTCATGAGGTTTTAAAAATGAGGGCCCAGCACAGGAGACTTGTAAAGAGACATCCCAGGATGACAGTTGTATACCAGATCCAGAAATGACCACTATAGATCGTCATAGGAGAACAGAGGGCCGCAGGACATATGTCCCCAAGAAGAAAATAGAACTAATGAATATGTAAAGGGTACTGCATTCAGAGGAGGCTTTTCAGTTCTTTCAGAGAGTATGAGATGAATTAGTGAAACTTTTCAAATGCAAAAATGACACAGTTACTAACTCTAGGAATGACCAAGCTTGAACAAGAATACATAATTACAGAACATTAGATGGCCTGTGAATAATAGGTATGTGGTCATAAGACAATAAATAGTGATTAACCTAAATTGGAGATATAATGATATTAGGATAATAGGTGTAGTAGAAGAGAGAGAGAGTGTATGTGTGTTCATTCATGTGCTTGTGCATACATACATACATGAGTGCAGACATGACCATCGGCATATGTGTTGGTGGATGGGTAAGTGCTATATTCTCATCTTCCACATTGGGAAGTCAGTAGATAAGGGGTTTGCAAACTACAACCTGGGGTCCAAATCCAACTGCCCACTGTTACTTCAAAATAAAGTTTCATTGGAACACCGCTACTCCTATTTATTTACATACTGTCTACAGTTGCTCTGGTGCCACCATGGCAGAGATGAATTGTCAAGAAAGAATCTATATGGCCTACAAAGCCTAAGATATTTACTATGTGGCTACACAATTATTAAATTTTAAAAATCAGGAAATAGCAGTACATCATTTAGAAATATATATGTAAGCCTGTGCACAGTGGCTCATGGCTGTAATCCCAGCACTTTGGGAGGCCGAGGCAGGCAGATCACGAGGTCAGGAGATCGAGACCATCCTGGCTAACACAGTGAAACCCCATCTCTTCTAAAAATATAAAAAATTAGCTGGGCGTGCTGGCGGTCACCTGTAGTTCTGGCTACTTGGGAGGCTGAGGCAGGAGAATCGCTTGAACCCAGGAGGCGGAGGTTACTGTGAGCGGAGATTGCGCCACTGCACTCCAGCCTGGGCGTCAGAGCGAGACTCTGTCAAAAAAAGAAAAAAAAAAAAAAGAAAAAAAATCAGTTGTGTTCTATATCGTAATAAGGAACTATTTAAACAAGAAATGAAAAAAACAATTCCATTTACAATAGCTACAAAAAAATTAAGAATAAATTTAACCAAGGAGGTGAAAGACCTCTACACTGAAAACTATAAAGTATTGATGAAATAAATAGAAGAGGACACAACAAACGGGGAATATATCCTGTGTTCATAGATTCGAAGAATTAATATTGTTAAAATGTCCATACTACCCAAAAACAATCTACAGATTCAGTAGACTCTTTTGTGTGTGTGTGTCAAGGTCTAACTCTGTTACTTAGGCTGGAGTGCAGTGGTGTAAATCTCGGCTCACCACAAACTCTGCCTCCAGAGCTCAAGCCATCCTCTGAACTTAGCCTCCTGAGTAGCTGGGACTACAGGTATCAACCACCATGCCTGGCTAATTTTTGTGTTTTTTTTGTAGAGATAGGGTTTCACCATGTTGCCCAGGCTGGTCTCCAACTTGTGAGCTCAAGTGATGTGCCTGCCTTGGCCTCCCAAAGTTCTAGAATTATAGAGGTGAGCCACCACGCCTGGGCAGAATCAACACCCTTTATCAAAATTCCAATAAAATTTTTCACAGAAATAGAAAAAATAACCTTAAAACTTGTTTTAGGATTGTTTAAATCTTATTTGTTTAAATCCTGTTTAGACCCTGAATAGCCAAAGCAAACTTGAGAAAAAACAAATAAACAAAAAAACCCAAACAAATAAAAACAAAGCTGGAAGCATCACACAACCTCACTTCAGAATACAAAAGAGAACCATAGACCAATGAAACAGAAGAGAGGGCCCAGAAGTAAATACGTTTGTAGTCAATTGATTTTTGACAACTATGCCAAGAACACACAAGATGGAAAAGACAGTCTCTTCAATAAATGGTCCTAGGAAAACTGGATATCCTTGTGTAGAATAATGAAATTAGAGCCTCATTTCACACCATATACAAAAATTCAAGTCAAAATGAATTGAAGACTTAAATGTAAAATCTGAAGCTGTAAAACTACTAGAAGACAATGTAGTGGAAAAGCTCTGTGACATTGGTCTGGGTGATTTTTTGGATATAACTCCATAAGCACAGGCAACAGGAGCAAAGGTAGACAGGTAGAATTGAATCAGATGAAAAAGCTTCTGCGCAGCAAAAGAAATGACAGAGTGAGGAGACTTCCTACAGAATGGGTGAAAATATTTGCCAACCATACATCTGATATATCCAAAATATATAAGGAATCAATTCAATTGTAAGAAAACAACCTGATTTAAAAATGGGCAAAAGACCTGAATAGACACTTCTCAAAAGAAGACATAAAAATGACCACCACGTATATTAAAAAAAAGTTCCATGCTGTAAGAGGAATTTGCATACCTTTAAGTACAGATTTGGCAGTGATCAAAGCAGACGGCTGGAAAAGCTCAACAAGCAGAATTCTCCTTTGACTCCTTGAGGAACCTTACCTTTCAGATTGAGAAAAGCTATATAATATGATTTAAAATCCATCTGGCATTTGCTGTTAGATTGTGATTTTTGGTAAACAGCAGACAGTGTCAGGTTTTATTTTATTTTCCTAGAATCAGGGTAGTCAAGAATATTTCATTTACTCTAGCCAGTTCTTTTTCAAATTTTGTCCCAAATTTTATTCCCAAACTTTATTCGGTACATATTTTAAAATCTAGCAAACACATGGGCATTTGTGAAGACCTTTTGTTTTGCAAAATACGTTCTGAATTTTTGCTTGTACTGAAAATTATTTGCAATAAACACAGGAAGTGGTACACTAAAAAATGCTCAACATCGCTAATCATCAGGGAAATGCAAATCAAAGCCAAAATATCACTTCACACCTGTTAGAATGGCTGTTAGCAAAAGGCAAAAGATAAGTGTTAGTGAGGATATAGGGAAAAGGGAACCCTTGCACACTGTTGGTGGGAATATAAATTGGTAGAGCCATTATGGAAAACAGCATGTATGTTCCTAAAAAAATTAAAAATAGAACCACCTTAGGATCCAGTAATCCCAGTACTGGGTATATATCCAAAGGAAATGAAATCAGTATGTCAAAGAGCTATTTTCGCTCCTATGTTCATTGCAGCATTAATCACAATAGCCAGGATATGGAATCAACCTGAGTCCCTCAGTGGATGAATGGAAAAAGAAAATGTGAATACATAATGGAATACTGCCCAGCCTTTAAAAAGTTAGAAATTCTGTCATACACAAAAACATGAATGAACCCGGAAGATGTTATATTCTGTGAAATAAACTAGGCACAGAAAAACAAATACCACATGATCTCTTAACGTGCAATCTAAAAAAGTTGAACTCGTAGAACAAAGTAAAATGGTGATTACCAGAGGCTGGAGGCTGGAGGATTGGGAAGATGTTGGTCAGGGGACCCAAAATTTCACTTATATAGGAGGAGCAAGTTCAAGAGATCTATTGTATATCATGGTGATTACACTTAATGAAAATATATTGTATACTTGAACATTGCTAAAAGTATATTTGATATTTACATATTGTGTACAGCCGCTCTGGTGCTACCATGGCAGAGAAGAATAGTCAAGAAGGAGACCATATGGCCCACAAAGCCTAAGATATTTACTATCTGGACCTTTACAGAAAACATCCTTGTGATACACAATAATTAAAACAAAAAAAATCAGGAAATAGCAGTATGTCATTTAGAAATATATATATGTAAATACAGAAAAAAAAAGTTGTGTTTCTGTACAGTAACAAGGAACTGTTTGAACAAGAAATTAAGAAAATGATTCCATTTATAATAGCTACAAAAAATAGGAATAAATTTAACCAAGGAGGTGAAAGATCTCTATACAACAAAAAAATGATAACTATATTAGGTAATACATGTGTTAAATGGCTTGATTTATCCACCTCACAGTGTATGCGTATATCAAAACATCATGTTGTCTACACATTGGGTACAGTGTACACTGCTTGGGTTATAGGTGCACCAAAAACTCCGAAATCATCGCTAAAGAACTTATTCATATAACCAAAAACCACCTATTCCCCAAACACTACTGAAATTTTAAAAAAGAAAAAAACAAAAAAACTCACACCTGTAATCCTAGCACTTTGAAAGGCCAGTGTGGTTGAATTGCTTGAGCTCAGCAGTTCGAGTCCACCCTGGGCAACATGGCGAAACCTCATGTCTACAAAAAATACAAAAATTAACCGGATGTGGAGGCACGTGCCTGTGGTCCCAGCTACTTGTGGGGCTGAGGTGAGAGGATCCCTTGAGCCTGGGAGGTGGAAACTTACCTTATATACCATAATTTTAATTTTTACTTGTCAATTTAAAAAGAATTTAAGGAACTATGTTTGAAAATATGAAAAGAAATAGCTTAAAAAATTGACAGTGTTCACCTAAGGTGTGTAAGAGTCTGAAGTGCAGAGGAGTGGGACAGAATACGGCAGCTTTTCATTTAAGCCTAATAGTACAGTACTGTTTCAAAACCGTATACATGTATTGCTTTAATAAAATTTTTAAAAATTAAATTTAGAAAATTAAGAAAAGATAGCCACTAGAATCAGGCTTGTTGATGTAGGATTTGCCATGTTATACTGATGCATAATTCACCAAATACTGTATTTAAAAAGAAAGTATCAGAGATACCATGGAAAAAAATATATGTTAAAAAATACCAGTACCTTCAAACACCCTATTCCCTATAGTATCAATTTTTTATTATTTGCTTTCTGATACAAGTATAGTAGGTAATTGATGCAAATAACCTCCATCTCTTATTTTAGTATTATTAGTGGCTTCAAAACTTCCATGTAGCAACTTCTTTTTATCATAGCTGCTAATGAGAAGCAAAAAGAAAAAAATCAAACCAAAGAAAATTGATTTACTATCTTGTCACACTCTTTTGGTGATGGTGGTAAACCAGAGGAGAAAAAATTAAAAGAGTAGTGAATTGGCTCTAAGTATATCAGACGAGTACTTCTGGGGGTCAATGAACCCTAAAACCTGATGGTAGATAATAAAATGTTGCTGAATTTTGATTTACTATTAAGTATCTCTAATGTACTGTATTTTATGTTCACCAAATAGAGTTATCTTTTCATGTAAAGCAAGATTTTTAAATGTAAAAACCATGGTTTATTTAGTTTTGTATCCTCTACAGGGTGGTGTTTGGACTTAGTAGGTGCCCAGTAAAGGCATGCTTTAATATGAATGGGTTTTCACTACTGAGTAGCTTGTTCTAGTTGATTTTCAAAAGAGTCTTAAATGTGTAAGTGAATAAAAAATTATATGAGTATTATGAATGTTCGAACAAATGGAAGCATTTCTTTTCCCTGATTTCGCATATGTGTATGATTCATGCTAAGTGATGATAAAGACCCTTCTGTTTTTCACTCTTGGAAGATAAATGCTTATCTTCTTTACAAACAATTTCAGGTTGTTATTGCTGTAAAACAAGCCCTGAGACCTCTTATCTATTCCTTGTTATTTTTTCTATTTTCCACCATCCTGTGGAGAACATCTTTTTAATGTGGCTTTATACAATCAGCCTTCAATGTGTCTCAGATACGGGTTTAGTAAATCTGTTACGTACTTTTGTTTCAGTCTTCTGCTTTTTCTCTGAACAATATAGTTTGCAATTTCCCTTGTTATTAAAAGTCAGGAATATTTTCTTATTTATCAATATACTTTTCAATCATTTCTGCCATGTTCTTTTTGGAAGACTCTTGCTTTTTAGCTAAATGGTACCAGAGCCCAAGAAAAAGTGGCTAAGATCTGATGACATTTGATGAATTGGTATGTCATTTGCAATTGTGTATTCTACCCAGTTCCCTGGGTAAAATTGAGAGAGATTTTCCCATGTTTTCTCATGGAAGTGCTAGAGAAATTGTTATAGCATAATTCCTTAGAAAAATTATTCATAGTAATGTATCTGTGAGACACATCTAGACCAGGGATATCTCATGGAAATGACTGTCCTTTCTGAACAAGTGCCACATATTTTCATTTGTAAACTTATTTTCTTCTCATCCTGGAAATCATGATATTAATATTAAAACATTGTGTGACTAGTGAGCTATGACTCTAATATACAAACAATACCTATTTTATTATTTCTGTAAAATAAGCAAGTCCTGTTGTGTTCATTTAGCTAGAAATGAAAAAAACCCAGCACCCCTGCATTTTGCATTTAATTAATTTGTGGTAGTATAGTATTATACCATCTTTTAAAAACTACTGGCAAATTTTGAATGTTCAGTGCACTATATAAATAGGAATGAGAAGAGTCTGTTCAGGGCAAGGTAATTAGAGCATCTTTGGCTAGAATATCTCTGAGTAAAAATAGCTGGTCTCAGTGTTGGAGTAAGGTAATTAAGTCCTGAAGAATAATGATGAAAACTTTTTGCTCAGATATCCTTTCTTCATTTAACTTCAATGCCGTACATTCAAATAAAATCTCTATGTAATCAAACTAGCCCGTTAAGTACTATTGAGTGAGATAAATTGTAACACCTATTCTATATCCTTGCAAAAGGGAAATGCATGTTATCTAAAAACATAACAGCTTATAAATTAAAAACGTTCGTTTTTCTTCTCTTTTGTCTTATATCAACTTTATGTATACTTATATACATAATCTCCTAGCTCCTACCTCCTCTTCTTTCTTCCTTCTTCCTCAGGTAATGTACAATAATACATTATAGTAACATAAATTGAGACTGATGGATTTTTTTGTGTTCTTCTTAACCCTCTGACAAATCATTTCTTGCCCCTTTTCCCCCCCAAATCTTAAATGTAGGCATCTTTCAATGAGTTGTCTCAGTCCCATTTTTCTCCCTATAGTCCATGCCTTGGTAAACCTTTATTCCTACCACAGCACTTTATGCAGTGATTCCCGAACATGTCTTCCTGGTCAAGTCTCCTGGACTCCAAAATTGTATTTCCAGCTGTTGCCTGGATTTCTATATTTGAAATGTAATGACATCTTAAACTAAATGACTTCAAAGTCAAGAGTCATTATCTATTCCATCTAATCATCCCACCTCCTCTTCACACAGCCTTCACTATCTCAGTTCATGACACCATCAGTCACTTTTGATAACTTGCAGCATTTTACACATCCAACTAAAGTCATGTACATTCTACTTATGTAACATCATCAAATTTACCTCCTTCATTCTGTTCTCATTGCCCTTGCTTAGGTTGAGGCCCACATGTCCTCTCGCCAGGAATATAACAGTTGCTCTTCATCTTCATGTGCTGCTTCACCAGTCCGTTCTACCCACAGTTCATAGATGTGCTTTTTTAAGAACTGGACTGGTAATGCCATTACTCTGTTTAAAGACTTCCACTGGACCTTCACTGCCTCTTAATCTAAGACCAGAATTTTTAGCCTTATTTGCAAGGCCTGTCCCAGTTTAGCTCTTTAGCCTCCTTTTACACATATGCCCTATTCTAAAAAATGGAATGGATTTTTTCCCCTTCAGATATGTTATGTTATTTTCCATCCATATGTCTTTTCATAAAATGTAACCTTCATGAGGGCAATGATTTTCTTTTAATCTGTATTGTTTACTGTTTTATCCCTAGCAAGTAAAACCCATATGTCACACGTAGCAGGTACTCAGTAAGTATTTGCTGAATGAATAGGTAAGTAAATGGATAGAAGAAGGAATTGGAAGATACATTTCATGAGACTCACCTATTCCTTTCCGACTTTGGGTTCTGAGCAAGAGTCCTGTATCTTCTCAGTAAGTTTTCTTTGTTTGTGCTAACTTAAGTGAATTATATTACTTCTAATCTAATTATACTTTACTGAGACAGCACAAAAAAGTTAGAAAGGCAACTTGGATAGAGGGACTTGGTTTAGAGACCTGTTTCATTTTGAAAAGGTTTCTCTCAGCTTTGCTTTGTCATTCACACAGTATAAATCAACAAAACCCCACTCAAAGATCAGATATCCCACAACCCAAATATGTGCTGAAGGAAGAAACATTCTGCTTTCAATGGAACAACAATACTGTGTTTTTGGTTGCATGTAACATAGAAATTTAATAAGACAGTCATGTATTAATTACAAACATATTTATCCTAAGATACTAACTTATATACTAATTAGTTGATTTTCAAGGCAAACTAATTTGGTTGGTTGTCAGGCCACAATAAAACTATCCCCAATATTTTGTATCCACATTCATTTTCTTAATAAATGACCAAAACTGTAGGCAAGAAGCAAGATCAGAATCATGATGAAAATGTGATGTCAAAACTTTGGAGTTTTAACTACTAGTTATGTTTCTTAAGGAATCAAGACCTGAGATGGGGGACTCTAGATTCATAACCTGATAAAGCATTTTCAGGTTTGAATAGATGTTTGAAACACCTTTAAAAGCCAACTACATAGCTTCGATTAAGTGGAAGAATGTGATAAATAGAGGACAGATTTTAAAAACAAAGTCAAGAAATAAATGTGTTTCTAAGGTACATAAGGTAACTGAGGCGCTGAAACATAGGTGCTGATAAATATGCAATTTTCTTTGGTTATAAAAGATTCTAAGAGGCTTACAGAAGATGCTGAATGTTTATAATTAAGTAAGCTTACTCTAAGAAGCACAAATTTAGAACACAAGAAACTAAAATAAATTAAGCCATAATTTCTGCCTAAGAGACATGAAAAGTTCATGCTTTTTTTCATGACTACTGGAGTAATTGTAGGTATACTGAGCATGCTTCTTTCATTTGATGTAATTTTGACTCTCCATAAATCTATCCCATGGTTAAAACTAATTCTCTCCTGGTGGGCTTTTTAGTAGCATGCGATTTTCTTAGATATTGTGAAGTGTTTTAGATGATTTTTTTCCAATATTTTATTTATTTAAGATTTTGCTTGACAAAGTATAATTGTACATATTCATGGGGGTACGTAGTGATATTTTGATCCACATAATGTATACTGATCAGGGTAATTAACATATCCATTCTCTCAAACTGGATGATTTTTAATGAATAATAAACCGATCTTATTTCTAACTAGTTAGGAAAAACAAAGAATTCTTCGTTACATTTATGCACAACACAAGGGTACTTATGAGAAGATAAGACTTACCATCTGCGACAAAACATTTCTACCCTAGTATTCTATTCATGGTGATGGCTATTAACTGACATTATTCTCAGGGACAGCAGTAGTGGTAGTATTGCCACTGTTATAGCTTCTACTCTAGTCACTGGCTTCCAGCAAACATATTCTTGTTATATATTTTCCAATTAACACCTTACATAATGTCTGAAATGTATGGTGGTAGGTGTTTTAACCTGTTTTACTTTAAAATGGGAACATAAGGAAGATAAACATATACATAAGAAGTCAGTGCTTAAGCCCATACTAAAATTTACATATTATACTCTAGCACAACACCTTCTTCGAAGTAAAAGGGACAGCTGAAATGTGTCATCTTGCCATGTATAAAAAGACATGTTTCAAAGCATAATGACCATACTGTAAGCCTTCACTGTTTCTCTAATCTTCTTTAAATTTGCACATGGGTAACAGGTCAGACATTCAGAATAGAGTTGCCAGGTAAATCAGAATTTTCATTATCTGGATTTGTATGGCTGACTTGGTGCATTGGGGGAGGCCTCTATGACAAGCATGTTAAATGTATACTTTCTAGAGCCCAAAATGCTGAAGACATTGCTTTAACCTAAGTTATTCTTCTCAGAGAAGAAAAATTATTTACACATGTACATATATAAAATTATATATGCTATTCAATATATGTTTTAAATAGATATACATACAAATTTTCTTGCCCTTGCTTACATTCTTCATCTATAGTGCTGTAATGCAATGAAATTAAGCCTCTCTGGTAACTGCAGTTCTCCCTGAGAATAAGTTTCTCTTATAGTACCATTATGCTAGAGGGTCCTACCTATGCCTTAAGGGAATACTTTATGACAGTTGCTAATATTATAGCCACATGATGCTTTTATTCCAATTTAATCATTCATAAAAGGCACATATAGCATCTGGAAAGTACTTTCATTTATTTTTTCCATTAAGTGCTTTTAGAATGTTGATTCTATAGCATCACTCAATAATATTTATCAATATAATTTTAAGTATTATTTACTTTTATTTGATTTGAATATAATGTCTGCCATTCATGGATTATTTGCTACCTGAAAAAATAAACTTTGGGGTCAGATGCAGTGGCTCATGCCTGTAATTTTTGCACTTTGGGAGACTGAGGCAGGAGGAACGCTTGAGGCTAGGAGTTTGAGGCAAGCTGGGACAACATAGTGAGACCTTGTCTCTACAAAAATTAAAATAAAATAAAATAAAATAGCCAGACTTGGTGATGCATGCCTCTAGTCCAGTTACTCCAGAGGCTGAGGTAGGAAGATCACTTGAGCCCAAGAAGTTGAGGATGCAGTGAGCCATGATCACACCAGTGCACTACAGCCTAGGCAACAGAGCAAGATCCTATCTCCCCAAAAATAAATAAATAAAATTTGAGCCTAGTAGCTGTTGTCATTTGCCACTTTCCTAGACTAAATCATTATTATAGGCTATACCATATTACTGACATGTTTTGATTAATGTAACAAATGCTTTTCCAACTTAACATTTTTCACAGCTTATTTTGATATGGAGTTTCTCTTAATGTTATAGTAACATTACTAAAATAGTTTTATTTAGATAAAATTCTTTAAAATGTATAGTACAAATAACATCTTTGTTAGATCTGTAACTAAGAGGCAATAAATTTGAAGCACACTCCATATGAGAAATTGTAAAGCCAAACGAACAAAATCATGATTATTTTGGGATGACACAATGTCACGAAAGTCAAGAGGAGAGTATCATGGAGACTGAAAAATGATAGCACTGAATGCTGCTGTTCTTTTAAAGATGAAGGTTCAGCTATCAAAGCAGGAACCTAAGGGCAAAATCTGAAATTAATAAATCAAGAAATAGCAATATAAGCATATGGCTCTTTAGGAATAATTATTACTATTAGATAAACAGTTGCTTCTGGAAAGAGGATTCATGACAACAGTGGAATCATGGACTGTTTTGTGATATTGGATTTTTAAATCATGAAGCATGTGTTATATTTTAAGACAAAAAAAAAAAAAAAAAAACTGGGGAGGGATCTTTGTGTTGGTAGGATTCATTTTCCACCTTTAAAAATTTAGGTAAGGAGAGTGTGATAGAAGCCAGACTTTAAGTAGACAAGAAATGGAGAGGAAGTGGAACAGCAGTCATAGACCAGTTCCTCCAGAAGCTTGACCTGAAAGAGTTAGTATCAGTTAAACACCATGAGATAGAGGAGGGTAATTTGCTATAAGTTATAACTTACACAGTTTGCTGATTTTTATCATGAATTAAATATATGTACTTGTTTAAACATTGCACTGTCATTTACCATTTGCTAAGTAGATGCATAAGAACACTGAGGCCAAACTTACAGTCTCAGGAGCCTCAGTTTCACTATGGAGTTTTCCTTCAGCAAATGTTTGCTTTTCCTGGTCCTTTTATCTTAGCTAACCTTGGTTTCTAGATCAAGATGATTTTCCTTCTTTGTTTTCACATAGCATATTCAATCACACCACACTCTTTTTAATCACAGTTCTTTCTGATGGGTTTTTGATTGGATCCAAATTTGCAGGCTGGGCCCTGAGAATCTAATTCATAGGTCTGTTGTAGTACTTCTCAAATATTTTAGTCTCAGAACTGCTTTATATGCTTAAAAATTATTGAGGACCCTGATAATTTTTGTTTTTGTAGCTTTTGTCTTTTGACATTTTCCATATTAGAAATCAAACCTAAGAAATTTAAAAAATGTTTTTACTACATTTAAAATAACATTATTATTCCCATTATATATTAATATAACATTTTTCTGAAAAAGTAACTATTTTCCAGTATGAAATAATTGAGGGAGAAGAGTGTATGTTTTTTCTGATTAAAAAAATTCTCTTAGCAATTTTCAATGCGTTATTTACTATAGTCACCATTTTGTACAACAGATCTCTTGAATTTACCCCAACTGAAATTTTGTATCCTATGAAGTAGTTACTGTAATTACAGCTAATCTAGGAAAATGGGCAAATATTAAGAACAACTCTAATTCATTCAAAATATCCACCACTTTTGGGAAGTAAAATTATCTGCTCCTGTAATAAGATTAGATAAAATCTTAAAATCAATTAGATGGCACTTGAGTTATAACAGTTTTGAAAATGTATGTCTCTGTGTTCATACATGCACACACACTCAAGTATAATTTATTCAGAAACAGGGTTTGTTCCCACTTGGCAGGAGTGTTGGTTTTCTAGCTTATCTGCAGTTTGAGGTAATAAGTCTAATAAGTTTTGGGAGATCTTAAGTATTATACTGTAGTTTGAAGACTGATTTGTTACATTTGCAAATTGGTTGGTTTCCACATACAGACCGTAATACACCTACCTGTGTTAGTTACTTTTTAAATGTTTGTTATTGCTGCAACCATACTTACGTGTTTCATTGAATTACAAGTTCCTTAATAACAGTGATGGTATTTTAAAAATCTGGAATAGCCCACCATGACTAGGTATATTGTATTGAAGTGCTCTGTGCATATTGACTGACCCATACTTGGTAGATAAGGGTTACTATAAATAGAAATAGTCCTTCTTATTGCTGATAATGGTGGTAAAGGCATAACTCTGGAAATTGTTTTTATTTTTAAAATAAAAATTGTAGAATGAGCACCCTATCTTAAGTTGGGTCCTACTATAATATTTGTAATTAGATCACTTGGAGACATTTCTTTTTTTTTTTTTTTTTTTTTTTTTTTTGGGACGGAGTCTCGCTCTGTAGCCCGGGCTGGAGTGCAGTGGCCGGATCTCAGCTCACTGCAAGCTCCGCCTCCCAGGTTTACGCCATTCTCCTGCCTCAGCCTCCCGAGTAGCTGGGACTACAGGCGCCCACCACCTCGCCCGGCTAGTTTTTTGTATTTTTTAGTAGAGACGGGGTTTCACGGTGTTCGCCAGGATGGTCGCGATCTCCTGACCTCGTGATCCACCCGTCTCGGCCTCCCAAAGTGCTGGGATTACAGGCTTGAGCCACCGCGCCCGGCCAACTTGGAGACATTTCTTAGGTACCTGCTAATTATTTGTTAATCAAAATAGGAGCCAAGCTTCTAATAGAAGTGTCTAAAAAACAGTAATAATGATAGTTTCTGGAAAATCACTTGCAAATATTCAAATGCAAAATAAACTTAAGAACTTTTATTAACAATGTAGATTATTATGAAAGTCAAGGGATGAAAACTGAAGCCCTACACACACACACACACACACACACACACACACACACGCATGCTTTGAGATAGGGTCTCGGTCTGTCACCCAGACTAGAGTGCAGAGTGGCACAATCACAGCTCACTGCGGCCTCGACCTCCTGGGCTCAAGTGATCCTCCTTCCTCAGCTTCCTGAGTAGCTGGTACTACAGACATATGCCAAATATGCCTATACATGTAATTCCCAGAGTTATTCCTATAGGGAATTGTAGTAAACTACAATTCTCACCAAAAACTACAAAAATATGACTAATTTTTAATTGTTTTATAGAGATGGGGGTCTTCCTCTGTTGTCTAGGCTGGTCTTGAACTCATGGCTTCAAGTGATCCTCTCTCCTTGGCCTCCCAGTGTGCTGGTATTACATTTGTGAGCCACCATGCCTGGCCCTGTATTTTTCAGTATTAATTTGAAGAACATCCTTGAATCAATGACTATTACTCAAATATAAAGGCCAAATTTAGAGTTTATCAAGACTCAATAGATAATTACAGTAGATAATATTTACTGAGTACACACTGTGTGCCAAGCACTGTGATACATACTGTTATGCATTTTCTCATTTAATCCTCAAAACAAGTGTGTTATAATTACTCGCACTTTATAGATGAAAAACTGTGGCTTACCAAGGTTTGATAACTAGTTCTAGTTAAGTGGCAGAGCTGAGACTTGAACCCAGGAATTTGAACAGTGATTTTTAAGCAATTATTGATGTTGGGAAGCTGAGGCAGGAGAATCGCTTGAACCCAGGAGGCACAGGTTGCAGTGAGTCGAGATCGTGCCACTGTACTCCAGCCTGGGCGACAGAGTGAGACTCCATCTCAACAATAAATAAATAAATAAATACGTAAATAAATAAATAAATAAATAAATAATTGTGCTTTGAAATGTATGTTGTTAATATAGTTCTGTATTCAAGTGTTAGCACACAATTCTTTTAAAATGTGGAGCTAACCAATTATTCCAAAGAGAAACTTGTTATAAAGTCCCTAAAATTTCACTAAGGGGAAAAGTGCAGATACAAACATGAATAATATTTCACCAAGGTATGAGATTATTATCATTGGCCGGGCGCGGTGGCTCAAGCCTGTAATCCCAGCACTTTGGGAGGCTGAGACGGGCGGATCACGAGGTCAGGAGATCGAGACCATCCTGGCTAACACGGTGAAACCCCGTCTCTACTTAAAATACAAAAAAAATTAGCCGGGCGAGGTGGCGGCGCCTGTAGTCCCAGCTACTCGGGAGGCTGAGGCAGGAGAATGGCGCGAACCCGGGAGGCGGAGCTTGCAGTGAGCGGAGATCGCGCCACTGTACTCCAGCCTGGGTGACAGAGCGAGACTCCGTCTCAAAAAAAAAAAAAAAAAAAAAGATTATTATCATTAATGAGATATTATGGGGATGCAATGTAACTTAACCATATGTTATTAAAAGTGTTTTTATTACATTGATGAGTTATACATTCATGTGAAGTATTTATTTCATATGTTTTGTAGTGAGAAATTTCAAAGAATTTGGTTAAATCATTTTGAGGACATAATTTGAGAGAAATACATCTTCTGCAATATTTTTATATCCCTGGAAATTTTTTGTTAAAAGCCTCCATCTTTAAGAGGGCTAGAGGTTCTCTCCTGGAAAGTGATTAGACCAGTGATAAAACGTTGTAGATCTGGAGTGAACAAATTATATCACTGCAGTTCTCGGGGTGCTATTGATATAATTTCTAGAAAAGGCAGTTTAAAAAATGCCTGTATCCATAGAAGTAGGTTCTGTAGAAATATATGTAGAAGTCAGAGCTGTACCTGTTAAACTTCTCCCTTCCTTATTATGGGGTAAAAAATCAACTATAGCCATTGAATGTAAATGCTATTTGATTATGGTAGACTCTTCCAGATATACCCCATTCAACCCAGTGCATCTGTTTCTTTCATGAAGCAATGTGTTCCACTCCTGAAGAATGTTTGTCTTTAATGTATCACATTGAAATTCCTTCTTCTTATTTTATACCTTTACACAGTTGATATTGTTTTGGATGTTATTTTGTGTTGACATAGTTCTTTATATTTGCATTGACATCGTTCTTTATATATGCATGTTAACATTTGGCAATTAAGCGTATTACTAAGTTTTTTTTTAATGTTAAAGCTAGGTAAGCGTTTTAGGTAAAATATTTTGTGATGTCAATGGATACAGAAGATTAAATCATTTGTCTTTGTCTTGAAAGACTTGAATCAGAATTGATATCATTATATCAGTGGTTTTCAACCATGGTCGTACATTAAAATCGCCTAAGGGAAGTTAAAAGCAAACAGAAATGTATGTTAAAAAACGAAAACCAGAAAACAATACCAGGACCTGAGATTCTGGTCATCTGAGATTCTCATTTAACTTGTCTGGGACAAGGTCTAGGCAAGAGTATGTTTAAATTACTGCCCAGGTGTTTCTGATATGTGACCAGGGTTGACAGTCACAGGATTGAACTATCCATATACAGCCTCCCTCAGTATCTGGGGGGAATTGGTTTCAGGATGCCCCACAGACACCAACCTCCAGGATGCTCAAGTCTCTTATATTAAATGGTGTAGTATTAGCATGTAACCTACACACATCCTCCTGTATGCTTTAAATAATCTCTAGATTACGTATAATACCTAATACATTGTAAATGCTATTTAAATAGCTGTTAACTGTATTTTTGTTTGTATTTTGATTGCTGTATTGTTTTTTTTTCCTGATTATTTTCAATCACTTGGTTGATTGAATTTGCAGATGCAGAACCTATGGATTGGAGGGTAGATTGTATTCTGTATTCATCTCCTCTTGGGCGTCAAATATACATTTAGTACAGCCATGTTGTACAGTTCAAGGAGATGCCATTCACATTGTGTTCCTTCAGGAATGAATGGTGCCCTCTGGAGTTGGCTGCTAGTTGTAAAAATAAGCTAATGGCTTCAGTAATTGCTGTTGGAGGAATATGCATTATGGCAATAGCCTTCTTCAGTTCCAATGTACAAATGATTGCCTTGACAGTCACTCTTTATTTAAAATTAGTTAGATGTATATAACAGCAAGACCAGAAAAAGTCTGTATTTTATAGTAGCTGAGGATTTCAAAGTTCCCAAGAGGAATGATGGGAGCTGTGTATGAAATTAAAATTTGCTTGAGGTTTCAGAACTAAGAGCACGGGAAATGGTCCAGTACAGCTTTTTCATCATTGCTGATTATGGAAGTGTTATAGAAAGCTGATTGCATTAGGCAGGGTTCCCTAGAGAGAGAGAACTAATTTATATATATATACACGCATATACACACACACACACACATACACACACGTTATATATAATATATATGTATGTACTTTTTGTTTGTATTTTTGTATAAACTCCCATGTGTAAATATATATGTACACACACACACATATGTGTATATATGAGTTTATTAAGTATTAACTTACATGATCACAAGTTCCCACAATAGGCTGTCTGCAAACTTGAGGAGCAAGGAGAGCCAGTCCAAGTCTAAAAACGGAAGAACCTGGAGTCCGATGTTTGAGGGCAGGAAGCATCCAGTGTGGGAGAAAGATGTAGGCTGGGAGGCTAGGCCAGTCTCACCTTTTTATGTTTTTCTGCCTGCTTTATATTCGCTGGCAGCTGCTTAGATTGTGCCCACCAGATTAAGGGTGGGTCTGTCTTCCCCAGCCCACTGACTCCAATGTTAATCTCCTTTGGCAACACCCTCCCAGACACACCCAGGATCAATACTTTGCATCCTTCAATCCAGTCACGTTCACACTCAGTATTAACCATAACATTTATCTTTCTAAAATAGAACAGAAAAATATCAATGATTGTAAAAAGAGACGCCTGATTAAATGCTATTAGAATAAAGAATACATGGTACATCTGTTGAGTCTCTTGGTAACATGACAAACATACATTGCTAACTGTGCGTAGGTTCTTTACATTTTAATTAATTATCCGTGATGTAAAAATCACTGGCCTTTAACAACAGTTTGATTTCAAACCCATTAATGAGGCTAAGGCAAAATGTGGCTTTAATCTCTCAGCCCCATTGTGTATTCTTTATTGTGGTGAATATCAAAACAGCAGTTAATTATAGTAGTACCATTTCTGTTCTTCATTTCATTATCTCTGTCTTGCACTATTATTTTCTGTTGCTGCTGGCTATACAGCATCAGGCCTGGCACCAGCAAAGTATGAACACAATGCCAGCACTGCATTCAGCACAAGAATAGAAAGGCAGATGGCAGATTTTACTATTTATAGTTGTAGCCAATCTGCCTGAGGTGAGTCCTGCTGAAATGGTTCTTATCAAGAATGTTTTCATTTATTAAAGGGATAGGAAATGAAAGCCAAATAAAAAGCCTCAGTCCTCAGGACTCTGAGAGCAAAACTTTTGCTATAGATTACAAAGCAATTCTAAGTACTGAGTAGACATTTATGAACTGGAAAATTATATATTTAACTCTCTAGTCTCAAAGTAAAGACTTCAGGCCAGCAGTGACTTCACAGCAGAACTTGAGGAATTCATTGTTCAGTGAAGTTGTGCTGCCATAGCAACTGATGCAGAGTGAATTTTAATTGTTAAGATCAAAATAGGCTTATGATAAAAACTAATTATTTAACAACATCAAATATATGAACTGAATTGTTTTTACTTTCTCACTAATCATTTCTTGACTGCTATAGAAACAGCATAAAATAACTCTACTTCACATTTAATTCTTTATATTGTTTTAAAAAATTCATTGTTTGAAACTCCAGTAAATATTTTAGAATATCAATTAGTATGTTGAGCTAAACATTGTGTTCAAAATTAAAATGGCATGTGAATAATCTAGCCTTTCTTATCCTCTAGGCATCTGATTTAAAAAGTGTTTTAGTCTCTGCTGGGCGCGGTGGCTCACACCTGTAATCCCAGCACTTTGGGAGGCTGAGGCAGGGAGATCATGAGGTCAAGAGATTGAGACCATCCTGGCCAACATGGTGAAATCCCATCTCTACTAAAAAAATTAGCTGGGCGTGGTAGTGTGAACCTGTAGTCCCAGCTACTTGAGAGGCTGAGACAGGAGAATCACTTGAACCCAGGAGGCGGAGTTTGCGATGAGCCGAGATTGCACCACTGCACTCCAGCATGGCGACACGGCGAGACTCTGTCTCAAAAAAAGTGTTTTAGTCTCAAGAACATTGTGGTGATAACTAATACACCCTATTGAAGAACTCAGGTGGTTCATGTAATCTGAAATACAGCAGTGAGTTATGATAGTGGCTAATTAAATTTATATTCCACAGAAAATAAAAACCTTAATTGTAGGCTAAAGAAATTAATTTGATTCAATCATAGTGATTAAAGAAAAATATTTTGATTGGATCTATTGGAATCTAGCAGATTATTTAGTAATATTCTAAATTATTGCAAAGCATCTGTTTGTTTTAAATCATGGTAAAATCTGTCATGTGAGTTTATTGATTTTATTAGATGAAATGATTAGTTGATTGGAAATTTTCCTTTTTTCAATGGCTTATACTTTGATAGAAGAAGCTTATAGAAAACTAGGTTTGGAAAGGTACAGCTACAATCTAAATTTAGAATTAGATTTCTTGCTTTATGAATTTTATGTTCCTTTTCAAAATATAGCAAAAAAGCAAAAAGGACTTCTGGTTAGACACAAAGATATGCAGATAGCTCAGGTCTTTCCCAATGACTCTCCAAAAGTAAAGAGGTTTTTAAATAAACTTGCAAGGGCAAAGAAAATTAGTGAAGAGATAAGTAATAAAATTTGGAAGTTGGAAGGCAGGTGGATGAGAGCTAACTAATTTAGACCTGAGGAATCTCAATTATAAGTTTATAGTGGGGGAAAACTGACAAAAATCTGATTTATATACTAGCATCTTGTACACCTCAGAAATTGGAAACACTAGGGACTTTTGGAAGTAGGAGTTAAAGTGGGGGCTGGGTGTGGTGGCTCATGCATGTAATCCCAGCTCTTTGGGAGGCTGAGGCGGGCGGATCACGAGGTCAGGAGTTCGAGACCAGCCTGACCAACATAGTGAAACCCCATCTCTACTAAAAATACAAAAATTAGCCAGATGTGGTGACACGCACCTGTAATCTCAGCTACTCAGGAGGCTGAGGCAGGAGAATTGCTTGAACCCGGGAGGTGGAGGTTGCAGTGAGCCGAGATGGCGCCACTACACTCCAGCCTGGACAACAGAGCGAGACTCTGTCTCAAAAAAAAAAAAAAAAAGTAGTAGTTGGTTTTCAAGATCCCATCCTCCTCATATAGCTGGGCCATCATACGGTAATGCCCCTCCTGCTTGGCAGAAGACTAAAGGCATATATTCTGTAGAGGGTAAACTATGGTTGCCAGGACCGTGGATATTGCAGAACAGCAGAAGGCAGAGGGCGGGTGTATTAGGCCATTCTTGCATTGCTCTAGAGAAATACTTGAGTCCAGACACAGTGATTCAAACCTGTAATCCCAACACTTTGGGAAGCCTAGGCAGGTGATCATGTGGCCCCAGGAGTTGGAGACTAGCCTAGGCTATATGGTAAAACCCCATCTCTAAAATAAATTAGCTGGGCATGGTGGCATGCACCTGTAGTCCCAGCTACTCAGGAGGCTTAGCTGGGAGAATCTCTTGAGCATAGAGGGTTGAGACCTTGTCTTGAAAAGAAAAGAAAAAAGCAAAAAGAAAAGAAAAGACAAGAGGGGAAAGGAGGTGAGGGGAGGGATGGGAGGGAAAGGAAAAGAAAGGAAAAGAAAAGAAAAGAAAGAAAAGAAAAATACCTGAGGCTGCGTAATTTATAAAGGAAAGAGCTTTAATTGGCTTACAGTTCGGCAGGCTGTTCAACAGGAAGCATGATATTAGCTGGTGAATACTAGATTGAATCAGAGATAGTATATGGAATTTTTGCCTGTTGAGTGTTGAGAATTCAGTCTTCTGTTAGCCCTCAGCATATTGGTAATCAAGTATATATAATCAAGGCAAGAGACTAGAAGAGTTTTCTATGCCAAATTTAAGACGTCTAAGAAAGAAAGACTTACAGATTCCCTGGGAGTTCCCCAAGGATATAGCTCAGTCACATCATCCTTCAGTGAACACAATTGTCAACAAGCCCCATCCGTTCTACTGGCCTTCCACTTAGCTTTTTGGTGTCGTATTCTTAAATATGAGCATACAGCCAAATAGCATTAGGCATTGGAAGACAGCTAATATCATCTGGATGTGTGTCCCGGCCCAAATCTCATGTTGAAAAGTAATCCTCAGTGTTAGAGATGGGGCCTGGTGGGAGGTGATGGAATTATAGGAGCAGATTTCTCATGAATGATTTAGCACCATCCTCTTCATGCTATCCTCACAACAGTGAGTTCTCATGGGATCTGATCCTTTAAAAATGTATGACATTTCCCACCTCTCTCTCTCTCGTTCCTGCTCTGGCCATGTGACATGCTTGTTCCCCTTTCACCTCAGCCATGATTGTAGGTTTCCTGAGACTTCTCCAGAACCTAAGCACTTAGCTTTTTGGTGCCCTATTCTTAAATATGAGCATACAGCCAAATAACATTAGGCATTGTAAGACAGCATTTGACTTTCTTTTAGAGACCACAACAAAAAAATAAAAACAACTTGAATAACACAGACTATTCAAGGAAGGGGGAAAAAACATAAAAAGAAGCTAAACTAAAATTAATATCTGGGGAGATGATAGAATATGAAACAAAATGAATATTTTCAACATTTCTTTTATTGATTCATAGTATGTTATGTGTTTATGGGGTACATGTAAGTATTTTTACATGCGTAAAATGTGTAATGATCAAGTCAGGATATTTATGGTATCATCACCTTGATGATTTATCATTTCTATGTGTTGGTAACTTTTTAAGTCCCCTCTTCTAGCAGTTTTGAAATATATGATAATACTGTTGTTAACTGTAGTCACTCTAGTCTAATATCTAGTGTTAGAACTTATTTCTTCTATCTAGCTGTAGGTTTGTACCCATTCACCGACCTCTCTTCATTTCCACCTCCCACCATCACACTCGTCCCTGTCTCTGGTACCTCATTCTATTCTCAATTTCTGTGAGATCAAGTTTTGTAGCTCTCACATATGAGTGAGAACATATGGTATTTATCTTTCTCTACCTGGGTTATTTCACATGCCATAATGACCTCCTGTTACAATCACATTGCTGCAAATGACAAGATTGACTTCTTTTTATGGCTGCGTAGTATTCCATTGCATATATGTACCACATTTTCTTCATTCATCTGTCAATGGACAGTTAGTTTGATTCCATATCTTTGCTACTGTGAACAGTTCTGTGATAACTTGCAAGTACAGGTATCCCTTTGATATACTGACATCTTTTCCTTTGGACAGATAACCAGTATTTGAATTGCTGGATCATATGCTAGTTCTATCATTTTTTTTTTTTAAAGAAATCTCTATACTGTTTTCCGTAGTGGTTGTACTGATTTACATTCCCACCAACAGCGTATAAGAGTTTCCTTTTCTCCAGATCTTTGGCAGCATCTGTTATCTTTTGTTTTTTTAATCATAGCCATTCTACCTGGCGTAAGATGATAACTCTTTCTGATTTTGATTTCCATTTCCCTAATGATTAGTGATGTTGGACTTTTTTTTATATACCTGTTCGTCATTTGTATGTCTTCTGTTGAGAATTGTCTATTTGTGTCATTTGCCCATTTTTAATGGGATGTTTGTTTATTTATTCTTGAGTTCCTTGGGTATTCTAAATATCAATCTCTTGTTGAATGAATAGTTTGCATATATTTTTTCCTGTTCAACAAGTTGTCTCTTTACTGTGTTGATTATTTCCTTTGCTGTGCAGAAGCTTATTAGTTTAATATAGTCCCCTTTGTTTATTTTTGTTTTAGTTTTTTGTGCTTTCAAGGTCTTAGCTATAAAATCTTTGCCTAGACCAGTGTTCTGAAGTAATTTCCCTATGTTGTCTTCTATTAGTTTCATAGTTTTGGGTCTTACTTTTAAGTCTTTAATCCATCTTGAATTGATTTTTGTATGTGATGAAAGATAATGGTCCAGTTTCATTCTTTGGCATATGGATATCCAATTTTTCCCAGCATCATTTATTGAAGAGTGTGTCCTTTTCCCAGCGTATGTTCTTGGTGTCTTTGTCAAAAATCAGTTGGTTGTAAACAGGTGGATTTATTTCTGTCTTTTCTGTTTTGTTCCATTCGTCTTTTTGTCTGTTATGGTATTCCCATGCTGTTGTGGTTACTATGGTCTTGTAATATAATGTGATGTCAGCTAGTGTGCTGCCTCTAGCTTTGTTCTTTTTGCTCAGGATTGCTTTGGTCATTCTGGCTCTTTTTTGGTTCCATACACATTTTAGGATTGTTTTTACTAACTCTGTGAAAAATTACATTGTATTTTTATAGGGATCGAATTAAATTTTAGATTGCTTTGGGCAGTGTGGTCATTTTAACAATACTAATTCCTCTGATCCATGAGCATGGGTTGTCTTTCCATTTGTTTATACCCTTTTCAATATTTTCCATCAGTGTTTTATAGCTTTTTTTGGTAGAGATTTTTCACTTCGTTGGTCAAATGTATTCTGAAGTATTTTATTTTACTTTTTAGCTATTGTAAATTGGATTTCCTTGATTCTTTTTTGGCTATTTCATTATTGGTGTCTAGAAATGCTTCCGATTTCTGTTTGTTGATTTCGTATTCTACAACTTTACTGAATTTGCTTATCAACTCTAAGAGATTTTTTGTTGGACTCTTTTAGTTTTTCTAAATATAAGATCATGTCATCTGCAGAGAGGGACAATTTGACTTCCTCGCTTCCAATTTGTATGTCTTTTATTTATCTCTTGGCTGATTGCTGTGGCTGGAACTTCCAGTACTATGCTGAATAGGAGTGGTAATAGTGGACATTCTTATCTTGTTTCATTTTGTAGAGGAAAGGCTCTCAACTTTTTTCTGTTCAGTATGATGTTAGCTGTGGGTTTGTCATATATGGTCTTTATTATTTGGCGGTATATTCCTTCTATGCCTAGTTTGTTGACAGTTTTTATCATGAATGGACATTGAATTTTGTCACATTTTTTCCTGCATCAGTTGAAGTAATCATATGGTTTTTGTCTATCATTCTGTCGATATGATGTATCACACTGATTGATTTGCATATATTAAATCATTTTTGGATCTCTGGTATAAACTCCACTTGATCATGGTGTATTATCTGATTTTCATTTTCCTGATGATTAGTGATGTCGAACATTTTTTCCTATACCCATTGGTCATTTGTATGTCCTTTTGAGAATTGTCTATTCATTTCCTTTGCCCATGTTTTAATGGGCTTATTTGTTTTTCTATTGTCGATTGAGTTTCTTGCATATTCTGGATATTAGTCCCTTGTTGGATGAATAGTTTGCAAATATTGTCTGTTGTGCTGTTGAATTATGGTTGCTAATATTTTGTTGAGGATTTTACGTCTGTGTTTTTCAAAGATATTGGCCTATAGTTTTGTTGTTGTTGTTGTTATGTCCTTGTCTGGTTTTGATATCATGGTAATGCTGGCTTCATGAGATGAGTTAGGGAAAATTTGCTCCTCTTCAATTTCTTGGAATAGTTTGAGGAGGATTGGTATTAGTTCTTTGTGTGTTTGGTAGAACTCAGCAGTGAATCTCTTCGGTCTGGCTTTTCTTTGTTGGGAGACATTTTAATTACTGCTTCAAGTTCTCATTACTGGTCTTTTCAGGTTTTCTGTTTCTTCCTGATTTAATCTTGGTAGGTTGTATGTTTCTAGGAATTTATCCATTTTCTCTTAAGTTTTCCAGTTTGTTAGCATATCGTTATTTATAATAGTCTATTATGATCTTTTGTAGTTTTGTGGTATCAATTATAATGTCTCCTTTTTTGTTTTTTAAAAATTTGGGTCATATCTCTTCTTTTCCTGGTTAGTCTAGCTAGTAGTTTATCAATTTCTTCTTTTCAAAGAACCAATTTTTCATTTCATTGATGCTTTGCATTGCTTTTTTAGTCTCTATTTTGTTTAGCTCTGCTCTTACCTTTATTATTTCTTCCTTTCTGCCAATTTATGGTTTGGTTTGTTCTTGCTCTTCTAGTTCCTTGAGGTATATTGTCAGATTGTTTATTTAAAATCTTTTTACTTTTTAAATGTAGGTATTTATTGTTTTATATATCCCTCTTAGTACTGCTTTTGCTGTATCACACATGTCTTGGTATGTTGTTTTTCCATTTTCATTTCTTTCAAGAAATATTTTTTTTTCCATCTGAATGTTTTTATTGACCTAGTGTTTGTTCAGGAGTATTTTATTCAACATCCCTGAATCTATGGTTTTCAACATTCCTCTTGGTTAAAACTTCTAGTTGTATTTCACTGTGGTCTGAGAAAACATATGATTTCTATTTTGTTTTCTTTTTCTTTTGAGACAGTCTCACTCTGTCGCCTGGGCTGAAGTGCAGTAGTGTGATCTCGGCTCACTGCAACCTTTGCCTCCTGAATTCAAGCGATTCTCTACTCAGCCTCCCGAATAGCTGGGATTACAGGCACCTGCCACCATGTCTGGCTACTTTTTGTGTTTTGAGTAGGAACTGGGTTTCACTATCTTGGCCAGGCAGGCTGGTCTCGAACCCCTGACCTCAGATGATCCGCTGCCTTGGCCTCCCAAAGTGCTGGGATTACAGGCATGAGCACAGTGCCTGGCCTATGATTTCTATTTTTACAAATTAGTTGAGACTTGTTTTGTGCCCTAACCTATGGCCCATGATGGATAATGTTCCATGTGCTGATGAAAATAATGTCTATTCTGCAGTTATTGGATAACAATCTCTGTAAATGTCTGTTAGGTCCATTAGTCTAAAGTCCAGTTTAAATCCAATGTTTCTTTACTGATTTTCTGTCTAGATTATTTATCTAATGCTGAGAGTGGGGTGTTGAAGTCTCCCACTGTTGCATTAGAGTCTCTGTCTCCTTATATCTAGTAATATTTTATTAATGAATGTGGGTGCTCTAGTGTTAGGTGCATAAATTAATATATTTAGAACCATTATATCCTCTTATCCTCTTTCTGGAATAATTACTTTATCATTATATACTTGTCTTTTTTTTTTCCTACTTTTTTTGATTCAAAGTCTGTCTTATTTGATGTAAGCACAGCTACTCTTGCTTGCTTTTAGTTTCCACTTGAGTAGACTTTTTCCATTCCCTTTACTTTCATTCTATATGTGTCTTTACAGGTAAAGTACATTTCTTGTAGACAGCATATAGTTAGGTCATTTTTAAAAATTCATTCAGTGAGTCTATGTGTAGTAAGCAAAGAGTTTACTTCATTTGTATTCTAGGTGGTTATTAATATATAACATTTTGTTCCGTCATATAGTCAGTTGTTTTTGGTTCTTTTGTATATTTTTTGCTCCTTTCTCTTTTCTTGTTTGTCATTGTGTTTTGGTGGTTTTGTGTAGTTGTACCTTTCTCCTCCTTATTTGTGCTTAAGTTTTATACATTTGCATATTTTCATGATGGTAGATGGTTGTCAGTTTGCTTCCAGGTTTAGGACTCCCTTGAGCATTTCTTGTAGGGCTGGTCTGTTGGTGATGAATTCCCTCAGCTTTTGTTTGTCTGGGAAAGACTATGTTTTCTTCATTTTTTTAAGGATAATTTTATTTGATATGGTATCCTTGACTGGCCATTTTTTTTTTTTTCTTTCAGCACTTGGAATACATCATCCCATTTTCTCCTGGTCAGTAAGGTTTCTGCAGAGAAATTCATGTTAGTCTGATGGTTTTATTTATTTTTTTTAATTATAGGTGACTAAACACTTTTTTTGTTTTTAGAAGTATTTCTTTGTCCTTGACTTTAGACAATTTGACTATAGTATGCCATGAAGACTTTTTGTGTTGTGTTTGTCTGGGAATCTGAGAGTGTCCTGTGTCTGGATGTCTAAATATCTTGCCATACTTGTCTGTTATTTCATTAAATTGGTTTTCTAACCCTTTCTTTCTCCCTTTGCCATCTGGGATCCTGGTAATTCAGATATTTGGTCATTTTATGATGTCTCAGATATCACAAATACTTCACTCATTCTTTTTTGTTCTTTTCTCTTCATTTTGGTCTGTGTGATTTCAAAAGACCTTTCTTCTGCTGTTCTACTCTACTGTTGAAGCTATAGTTCCAGAACTTCTGTTTGGTTCTTTTTTTTTTAATGATATCTATCTCTTTGGTATATTTCTCATAATGTCCTGAATTATCTTTTGTTTTTTGTTTTCAGAATTCTCTTATATTGCACTGAGCTTCTTTAGAATTGATAATTTTCATTTTCTGGGATTTCATGAGTTTCTTTTTGATTGGGATGTTTCTGGGGGAATTATTGTGTTTCTTTGGAGGTATTATATTTCCTTGCTTTTCCATGTTTCCTGTGTTAGTACATTAATATCTATACATCTCATATAAAAGTTGCTTCTTTCAGTTTTTTGAATTTCTGACTTTTATAGAGGAGGACTTTTTCTGAAAGTGTATCTATGATGTTGGTTGGTTAGGACACTTTGGCTTTGATTCTGGGTGCAGGCTAGTAGTATAATCTTTGTATGATTTCTTCAACTGTAAACAACATCAGTGGTATCTGTGATTTCCAGTGACTTAGGGTGTAGTTATTAGTGGAGGTTGTGCTGGAGTTTTTATGGGGATTTGGATACCAAATAGTTCAGTATCTGGGCCCTAGTGGTGTCAGTGGTAGGTTTGGTGTGCCTGTTCCTGGGCCTCAGAGTTGCATACGCCAGCACTGATGTTGGCACGTCTAAGCGGGCCAATACTTGGGCCTCCAGGTGACTTACCCAGGTGTTGAAGCCTTGGTTCCAGCAAGTGGGCAGGTTCTCAGGCCTCTGGGCAGCTAGTGTGGCATGGGCAATGACAGTGACAATGGCGGGACAACCCTCTGGTTCCTGAGAAGTATGCTTTCATATTGGGTTGCTGCAATGGGATGAACAGGCCAGTCTCCAAGCCTGCAGGCAGCATATGCTTGTAGGTGTTAGACATAGTGGTATTAGTTGGATGGAAAGTCCCACCTTCAGGCTTCTTGGGGTAGTGTTCAGATGCCAACAACGGTGGACTGGGCTGGGTATTCCCCTGACCCCCAGACTCTGCTCTGGCACGGAGAAGGCAGAGCTTGGCCAGGTAGGCTTGTCCTTAGGCCCTCTGATAGTGAGTGCAGGTACCAGCCATGTTACACAGGAGTGGGTCAGTTCCCATGCTACTGGCAGAATGCTTAGCTGGTGGGAGGAAGCAGTTGTGCTGCTGCCTTGTGACTGGGGAGGGTGGGACTGCCTTCAGTGGCAGGCAGCCTAGGCCTCTCCAGTGGCAAGGCAGCAGCACAATGGCCTTGTCACTGGGTGTACTACTTGCACCTCAGCCCCAGTGGTGCTTGTGCCTCAGCCTCCTGTGCAGTCGCCCATGTTTGCTCATTTCTAAGCCACATAGGCAGTTGCCATGTTTCTCTTGAGCTTTAGCCCTGGCCCTGTTGGATTCCAGAACAGTATATAATCTGTTGTAGACAGCATTCAAAGTAGTACCTTGCTGTAGCTGTTTAGGTTTCAGGGAGTGTCTGGGACCCAGCATGAGCTCCTTCCCCTCCTTGGAGCAGTGCTGTTGCACAATCTCATGGCATCACCCTCTCTTAGTTTCAGAGCCTGTAAGGACTGAGGGGTTCTCCCAAAGCTAGGATTGCAGGAGTCCACAGTGGGAATGTGGACTACTGAGGATCTTTCAATTACTTTTTCCCCACACTGGGGAGTAGCTCTTCACTCCCAGCTAATCCCAGCCAAGGAGTCTGCCTCCCTTCCTTTTTCCTTGCTTTAGGTATTTCCTGTCACTTTCTGTTAAATTCCAGTGTTCTCTCTTGGATGATCTATTTGAAGTATGATTATTCACTCACTATTTTGGTTCTTCTTAGTGGAGGAAGCAAGTATGACAATCAAAACCAAGATTTTTATACATACATACATACATACATACATACATACATACATACATACATACATTCCTATAAGGAACATTCAGGGTATTAAAACCAGCTTGTGGAATTTTTTTAATCAGAAAAAAATTTTAATTGAATCTAATAAAGGGTTACAAAATGAAGTTGAGGGTATCTCTAGAAAATAGTACAGAGAGATAGGAAATAGGATAGACAATAAAATTAGAGAACTCATAGCAGTAAAAAGAAGAGACTTGCTACACATTACCCCATGGGTGAATCTGAATACACAATTATTGAGTGAAAGAAACAAGGAGTATATAGTAGATGCTTTCATTTATGTGAAGTTTAAGAATAGATAACACTATGGTCATGGCCATAATAGTGGCTACTTATTAAAGATGGCTATAATACAGGTTGGTTATAACACAGGAAGATAGGTTGATTCATACGTCTATCAGAAGTGGTATAATACAGGAAGATAAATTGTGGTTCACCAAGTGTATACACATGGAAAAATTATTTGTGTTACATGCTTAAGTTTTGTTTACTGTGTATTATAAACACAATTGAAATAATAGAGAAGGAAAAAAAATCAGAGAATCAGTCTAAGATGCGCAACACTTCAACAATAAGAATTTTGGAATTAGATAAAAATAAGAAAAATATAGAGCAGAAAAAACAGAAATATATCAAGGATGTTTTCTGGTATTGAGGACAAGTATTCAAAATGAAAGGGCACACTAGTTATCCAGCATATTGGATAAAATTCGATAAAAATGACTGTGTGGCTTAGATACCAGCCAGGGGCAGCTGGTCACATCTGTAGTTCAAGCTACTTGGGGAGCCAAGGTGGAAGGATTGCTTTAGGCCAGGAATTTGAGGCTGTAGTGTGCTTTAATCACACCTCTGATTAGCCACTGCACTCCAGCGCAGGAAATATGGTGAGACACTGTCTCGGGGGGGGGGAGAAAAAAAAAGCTATACTAAAACATATTATTGAGTAATTGTGAAACCCTAGGAACAAATAAAAGATCTTGCAAGCTTCCAGATGAGGAAAAAATAGGTTTTGCTATTCAATAGAATTACTGGAAGAAAGGAGACAATGGAACATCACCTTCAATATCTGAGAAAAAATTATTTCCAACCTACAGTTTTATACCTAGCAAAATTACCAGTTATGAACATCTTCATTCACCTTTTCTCAAGAAGCTACTATAGTATTTTCACTGCTAAAAACAAGAAAACAAGTAGAAAGGAAGACATAAGATATAGGAATTAGAAAATCTAGTATGAGTGAGAGAGGTGAAAGGAACCCTTGGGAAGAGGGAAAGGAAAATTCCAACTCGATAGCTGAATAGAGGGCCTATTGAGAAAGCAGTTTAGATCAGAAGTCAGAAGGATCACAAGAGATTTTTTTTTTTTTTTGAGACAGTCTTGCTCTGTCACCCAGGCTGGAGTGCAGTGGTGCGATCTCAGCTCACTGCAACCTTTGCCTCCCGGGTTCAAGCAATTCCCCTGCCTCAGCCTCTTGAGTAGCTGGGACTAAAGGCGTGCACCACCACACCTGGCTAAGTTTTGTATTTTGAGTAGAGATGGGGTCTCGCCACATTGGCCAGGCTGGTCTTGAACTCCTGACCTCATGATCCACCCGCCTCGACCTCCCAAAGTGCTGGGATTACAGGCATGAGCCACCGCACCCAGCCAGATGTTTTTCAAGAAGACGAAATTGATAAATATTGAGAGTATTTAAACATATTCAGAGAAGATTTATAAAACTGGGGGAGAGTTTTAGTACATAGAAAACGGAAAACAAAAAAACAAGATAGGTATGAACTGTGGAGGAAACTGTGAGAAATGGAATGGAAAGACAATAGTGTATTATATTATCCAGCTATGAATGGGTTATGTAACTACATGACTATTAATATAAATATCTCATCCAGATAGTGTGAATACTATAAAGCAGCAAAGAGGAGTTAATCACAGATATATAAAAAACATAATGGGGAGTAAGCAAAACAAGTTGCCACTAATACTACTTATAACAAGTTTTGTTATATTTCTAAAAACGCATAAAAAACTATAGAATATAACATGATAAATATCCATATATCCACAACTAAGCTTAAGAAATAAACATTATGGCCAGGTGTGGTGGCTCACGCCTATAATCCCAGCACTTTGGGAGGCCGAGGTGGGCGGATTACAAGGTCAGGAGATCAACCATTCTGGCTAACATAGTGAAACCCCGTCTCTACTAAAAATACAAAAAAAAAAAAAAAAAAAAAAAAAAAAAAATTAGCCAGGCGTGGTGGCGCAGTCTTGTAATCCCACCTACTCGAGAGGCTGAGGCAGGAGAATCGTTTGAACCCAGGAGATAGAGTTTGCAGTGAGTCAAGATCCTGCCACTGCACTTCAGCCTAGGCGACAGAGTGAGACTCCATCTCAAAAACAAACAAACAAACATAATGGAATCCTCCCATGTGCTCCCCTCTGGTACAATTGCTTTTCATCTTTGTCTGAAGGTAACCACTGTTTTAAAGTTCATACTTGACATTCCTGCATACGTCTTTATACTACATACAGTTGACTCTTTAACAACGTGGGCTTGTACTTCGCAGGTCTGCTTACATGCAGATTTCCTTTTACCTCTGCCACCCCTGAAACAGCAAGACCAATCCCTCCTCTTCCTCCTCCTCCTCAGCCTACTCAGTGTGAAGATGATGATGATGATGATGATCCACTTCTATTTAATAAATAGTAAATATATTTTCTCTTCCTTATGATTTTCTTAGAGTTTCTTTTCTCTAGCTTACTTTATGTGACAATGTAGTATATAATACATATAACATACAAAATATGTGTTTTTGTTTTGTTTTTGTTTTTGAGATGGAGTTTTGCTCTTGTCACCTAGGCTGGAGTGCAATGGTATGTTCTCAGCTCACTGCAACCTCCGCCTCCTGGGTTCAAGTGATTCTCCTGCCTCAGCCTCCCAAGTAGCTGGGATTACAGGTGCATGACACCATGCCCAGCTAATTTTTTGTATTTTTATTAGAGATGAGGTTTCATTATGGTGGCCAGGCTGGTCTCGAACCCCTGACCTCTGGTGATCCACTCGCCTTGGCCTCCCAAAGTGCTGGGATTACAGGCGTGAGCTACCGTGCCTGGCCCACAAAATATGTGTTAATCAGCTGTTTATGTTATCCCCAAGGCTTCTGGCCAGTAGTTGAGTTTTTGGGGAGTCAAAAGTTATACATGAATTTTTGACTGTGCATAGGGCCAGTGCCCCAACCCCTGCATTGTTCAGGGGTCAATTGTGTGTGTATATGTATTTCTGTCCCTAATCAATGTTTAGCAAGTTGACTATTTTTAAACTCCCCCTGCAGTTATTCATGGGGATTACATTCTACGACCCCCAATGGATGTCTAAAACTATATTAGTACCAAATCCTGTATATATTATGTTTTTTCCTATACATATGTACCTATGATGGTTTAATTTATAATGTTTGCATAGGAGATTAACAACAATAACTAATAATAAAGTAGAATAACTAGAGCAGGCCGGGAGAGGTGGTTCATGCCTGTAATCCTGGCACTTTGGGAGGCTGAGGCGGGCGGATCACCAGAGGTCAGGAGTTCGAGACCAGCCTGGCCAACATGGTGAAGCCCCGTCTCTACTAAATACAAAAATTAGCTGGTCATGGTGTTGTGCACCTGTAATCCCAACCACTTGGGGGCTGAGGCAGGATAATTGCTTGAACCTGGGAAGTGAAAGTTGTAGTGAGCCGAGTTTGTGCCACTGTACTCCAGCCTGGATGACAGAGCAAGACTCTGTCTCCAGGAAAAAAAAAAAAAAAAAAAGAATAATTAGAATAGTATGCCAGGATCACCAAACTTTTTTTTTGTACTTTGGAGCAATTATTAGGGAAAATAAGGGTTACTTGAACATAGCACTGTGATACTGTAATAGTTAATCTGATGACAGTCGATCTGATGACAGTTGAAGAATAACCCAGAGGGTGCCTAAGGGTTAGTATATACATCGTGGTTTGATTCATTGAAGTTATACTCACATCATGGTCAAAAGATGAAAGTGGAATGGTTTCTATTTCCTTGTTCTCAGGAAAAAATACAAGTTTTTGAATGCCACTGTTCAACTTGACACTTGATCTGTTGCAATTAAGACAATTTGCGTGCATCTTTTAGGTATAGCTGTAAAATTTTCTCTTTTGAAATGTCATGAGTCAAAATTGAGCTGTGTGAAATAAAAAAATAAAGAATTTGTGTGTGTGTGTGTGTGTGTGTGTGTGTGTGTTTTTTAATGAAAATCTCTTCGTATATTGGAATTTCATGACGGTCTAGGAGGCCTGAAACTCTGCAGGTCTAGATTGTGAGGATCTCTGAGAACTGCATACTCTGCATATTATAGGTACTCAATCAGCAATGATTGCTGGTGGCATAAACTGCACGAGCTACATAATAGCCAGCAAGCAAAGATGCCCAATTAGTTGGTGAATGATTTACCAGGGGAAGTCTATTTTCAGCCTGGGTAGTTACTATTAAGAGAGGATCCTAGAAGCTGCACTTTTTGCCTGCTAGGTGTTCAGAATACTTTTGAAAGAACTGAAGTGTTCAGTTCAGTGGAGACATCTTGGATCGTCTATATTTACAGCCCTTCATTTCCCAATTTCTTCAACCTTTTTCCTTCCTGAAAGTCACACTTTCATAGTTTAGGGGAAATAATTAGTTTTATAAAACATTCAGTTCCTAAAAGATTAATAATTCCAAAGGAAAATATATTAGTTGTAGTTATGAAAAATGTAATGACAACAGGCTGTCAGCTTTCAGAATTGCTTCTTAGTTTTTCATTAAAATAGAAAAATCAAAATGTCCCATGAGTTTTATAGAAAAATTGAGCATATTTTAATATTAAGTTAAACGTGTATAATTTTATAAGAACAAAAAAGGTTTGACCTTGAAAATTTTTTTCTTCAGTTTTAATCTGTTACAGGACAGTGCCTGCACATTAGTAGGCACTTGGTGAAGATTTGTGAAATGAATGTGATAGCATCATGTTATTGGAATTCATCATTGCTGAATTAATGTAGATTTGTGTTTTCTGTAGGAAATCTTGTCCTTATCTCACCCCAGGTTTTTACCATAACATTTTTTTCCTCTTTGCAAATATCTTTTGATTGGTATTTTAATTATTGATAAGGTGTGCACTTGGAACATTTATTCAAAATGAATAATTCCAGTGTCAGGGGGAAAAAAAACCCCTGGAAATTTAATGTATGGCTTTTTTTAAGTATATATATCACTTTTTTTCCCAAAGAACAGTTTGAAAGTGAAATATTCCAAAGTAAAAACAATTTTAACTTTCTGCAACTGTGTATATGTTTGTGTGTGTGAAAAAAAGATGGAAAAAGGGAAAGATAGAAGAAGGAAGGGTTGGGAGATTGAGGGAGGGAGAGAGAGTAGAGAAATGTGCTTTCTATGAAATTTTGACACGTTTCCAGGATAACTGAGAATGATAAATTAAGTAAAAAGAAAAATAAGCATTCTTATTTTATGTGGGAAGAATTATGCTTTTTTCCTTTTAAAAAATTGGTTTCTATGAAAACAAGCAATAATAGCTTTAACAAATACATAGTAATTTTTAGATCAAGCTGATAACTGCTTTTAGATAATAGCCTAAGTCACTGATTAGAAGGGAAAAACCATCTTTGGAAAAGATCTTTTGGAAATCATCTTTTGTGTATAATATTAAAATCAAAATTTTTCATAGTCGCTTCAAGGAAATTTTCTAACATTAGGAAGGGAAATATTATTAATTATTTTCAGCAGAAAGTAGAGTATCTGCATTAATGACAAATATGTTTTTACCTTAGACCTTTTAAATAATTAATTTTTTCCTTTTAATAGAGAAAAGGACACATTTAGATATTGGATGTTTGTTTTACACTTCAAAACAGTCTTCTTTGGGAAAAAAATAGGCTGAAAATTGTAAAACCAACGAAATTTTAAAGTTGTAGAGCATAAGTAGATACTGACAATTTTTCTTGCCACATCTGAAGTTGGTTGTTTGACTTAAAAGGCCAACAATCTCATTTATTGGTTTCTTTGCAGTAGTTGGTTGCCTTTTCTCTCTCCTACACCAAACTATAAAGATAATTTCATGAACCTCTTTTTAGTTGAGCTTTTGTATTTTGCTAATTTTTCTGACTTAGATGAAGTTTCAATTAAAAATAGACTATAAACTTATATGTGGGTGGCAGTTGAATGAGTTGCTATGACAGTTCATATTATGAGGTTGAACCAAATGCAAAGTAGCTTAACAGAATTTGAAAAACATAGAGCTATATCAGTACTAATGATTACCCTTCTTTAACCTATGCTGGGTAAAAAGGAACATGCCTTTCTCTCAGGGTACAAAAGTTTTACTGGAGAAATCAGTGGAGCCTGTAACCCTTATCCTATGGCTACTAAGAGCCTATTTTCCTAAGGAACACCCCTCTTTCCCACTTGTGGATATTGGTAAGTGGTCTTGGGAATATCAAGTCTGGTCTGTATTTTCCCATCCTCTACAGGTAATCTCAGAAGAGGTGCTTAATAAATGCTATATACCATCATCCAATTCTTGCTCCTCCTATTCCTGAAAGTTTAGATTTTTTTCTTCCTTTATGGAATTTTCTTAAACTGATTCTGCCATTTTCTGGACTCCATATTTCTCTTTTTTAATTTTAATTTTAATTTTTTTTTGAGACAGAGTTTCACTCTTGTTTCCCAGGCTGGAGTGCAGTGGCGCTATCTCGGCCCACTGCAACCTCTGCCTCTCATGTTCAAGTGATTCTCCTGCCTCAGCCTGCCGAGTAGCTGGGAATACAGGTACATGCCACCCATGCCTGGCTAATTTTGTATTTTTAGTAGAGATGAGGTTACTCCATGTTGGTCAGTCTAGTCTCGAAATCCTGACCTCAGGTGATTCACCCACCTTGGCCTCCCAGAGTGCTGGGATTACAGGTGTGAGCCACCATGCCCACCCCTGGACTGTATTTCTCAATGGAGGCTTGGAGTGTTGCAGTGTATCTGTGCGTAGACCAAGTAGTTTTAATAGTCTATTATTAATGTGCCATTGGACATTAAGCTTTGGTATTGAGCAGGAAGGCAAACAGCATTTTACTGGCCTCTATTTTAAGAAAAGGTTTCCATTTACAGAACACTGGCAACTAAAAATAGAAAAAGGAGAATTAAAAGGAGGAAAGTTGGCAACTCTATTTTTATTAGGAAATGGCTAATAAAATTTATTTGGATAATGACAATTCAGATATTGGAGAAAGTATACAAGCATTGGGTTTATTTTCTCATTTCTAGGAGGAGCTGTGGGTAGAAGAAATTGACAGGTTTCATTCTCCTGTCTGTAATAAACGCTTTCAAAATAAAATGTTGATTGTTCAGAATGAAAATATGCACAACCAGAGTTGAACAACTACAGGTTTCACAGAGGAAACAGAAACCTCTGTTTATTTTCCCTAAGTCACAGTAAAGGCTTTTGATTCTTCTTGAGGAAGTAGGGTTACCATTCCTCTAATCAATCATGTGTATTTTATATATGCTATATTCTGCTTGTAACCTATATTTTAATTTCATTTAACACATCCTTGTGAACATTTTCCCATGCCTCCAAATATTTTCTATAACATAATGATTGCATAATTTTTTATCATAAGGCTGTTACGTATTTCACATTTTTTCTATTACTGAGTACTACTTCTGAATATAATTTTTAATGTTCTACCATGAAGTTTACAATCATTTTTTACTTTTTAAAATACTATATGCTGAGTTTTTACAATGACATACAAAGAAAACATTTTTGCTTTTGTTTTTCTCTCTTTTAATTACTGCATGCTGGGAAAGAAATAGTTCCAGAAGCCCACTTTAAGTATCTGAGGTGGTAAACTTCTAAAAACTGTGTTCTTGATAAAGGCTAGTAGAACTTAATGGACCACTCATACATAGCCTTTGTATATTTTTACAGATTACTTTTAACTTTGATTATTTGCTCTACCATCATTATTAACAACATTACTTAGTGTCTTAGTCTATTTTGTGTTGCTATAAAGGAATGCCTGGGGCTTGTTAGTTTATAAAGAAAAGAGAAAGCTCAGAGTTCTACAGGCTGTACAAGCAGCCTGGCACCAGCATTGGATTGGCCTCTAGTGAGGGCTTTTGTACTGCATCAAAACATGGTAGAGAATGTCAAAGGGAAAGCGAACATGTATGAAGAAGGATCAAATCCAAGAGGCATCTTGCTTTTATAGCAACCCACTCTCAGGGGGAACTAATCCATTCCTGTGAGAACAAAATCAGTCCCTCCAGAGTGGAAGCTCACTGCCACAAGGAGGGCACGAAGCCGTTCAGTAGGGATCCACTTCCCACTAGGCCCCATCTCTCACTAACACCACACTGGAGATTAAATTTCAACCTGAGATTTGGTGGGGACAAACAAACCATATCCAAACTATAGCACCTAGATTCTAGGAAGATTGGATCCGGTCTCCTTGTTATGCCTCACAGGCAGAAAGTAGCTGCTTGATAAGTTTTTTGTTTTTAGTTTGTTTTTAATGATTCAAGAAAGGAAATAAGTAGGGAAGGAAGAGAAGAAGCAAGATTATTTCTTAACAGGTGCCTCATTTTCAAACTCCATCGTGATTAAATTTAACTTGAAAAGTCACATTTTCTCTAAATCTTATTTATAACTTTAAATTATACATTATGTAATTAGGTTGTAAAAATTCCTGTTTAACTTGAAAATTCTCTTTTAAATATTTATGACCCTTATTATTAAGATACAGTTTTTGAACTGTATTTTTATGTTTTGATAAAGATTTTATTGAAAATAAAACTTTTATATAACTAATGTGACCCTAAGGAGGACTTTTGAATATTATAATCTTATCTGGAGATACTGATATATTAGGTTTGTAAGTGGTTTACCATTCATTAAGAAATGTTACTTTGAAACCAGTACCTTTAGACTAAATAGACATAAACATATAAATGTGAAATTTATATTCACATTCAGATAAAACAACATTAACTCTTTGGCCCACTGAATCCAGAGCCAGTCTTGTCAGCACAGCAGGGGTTGCCTTTGGTGTCCCTCCATTACTTTACACAAGGTAACTCTACCAATCTCCATGCACATGCTACTGCTTTGTACGCAACATCAGTGCATGCATGCTGCCCAACTCATTAGTGTTCACCGAAGTAGTTAGAGATACCAGAAGGACAACCCAGAGGCTACTGCTAAGCATTCTTTTGAAATTTTGAAGGTTGGGGTATCTCCTACTCTGCCCATTGTTACCATGGCTCTGAGCACAGTCTCACTTTTCACCTAATTAAATCCTTGATCAAAGAATGGGATCCTTAAGTAGAATGGACAGATTAGTTCTTTCTCTTAATGAGAAATAGAAAAATTGTGATGTCATTTCATGTATTTACTGCTAGAATCATTTAGTCAATAGATATGTACTGAATATTGTCTACACGCCAGAAACTGTGTTAAGTACTTGCGATACAGTTATAACCAAGACAGTCCTTGAGATGCTATGAGTTGAGGGGAGTTATACATAAACAGGAAACCAAGAAGTTATGATATAATATGGTAAGTGCTGAGCTAACAGTGTATAATATTCTATGGGAGCTGATAGGATAGGCATCTTATCAAGTCTTGGCAGAAGGATGAGGAAAGACTGACTACCCTTGCCTTACCCCTAACATCTATCCCATTCATCCCCCCCTTTCCCTTTTTTTTCTGTAATTGCCATGTTTTAGATATTCCTACTTAGATTATTACAACCATATACAGTACTTCTCAGACATATCCACCTTAGAACTCTCCACAGCCAGCAAAGAAGAGGAAGCTAGTTATATGGAGAGAGGTGTAGAGTGGTGCTACCTTAGAGCATAATGCTAATGATCTGCCATCGTGTGAATTTTCCATATTATTCTGCATTGTTTGTGGTCATTGTGGAAAAGTATGATTCTGATGCATGTATAAGATCTTTTAAAGAACACAAAAAAAGTTATGATTTTTTCAACTCTAAAATCTTCAGTGAAACTAACTTTTAAGGAAGATCTTCCAAGAGTATCTAGTGGCTTCACATACCCTCTATGCAGCAGTATTGTTCAATAACGACTCATCCAGTTAGTTACTCTCTTCCTTAGTCAGCCTTTTAAAAATGCTGCCAGATGACTCTCCTTGAAGCTCACATTGTTATGCAATTTTCCCTATTTTCCTTAGAAACAAATTCTGAAGTCCTTAGCTTGCCTGGAAATGCTCTCTACAATCTGCCCTGAACCTCCCTTTCCAATCTTAGACCTCATTTCTCTTGTCATGCGTGCTGTAGTACAACAATGTCTGAACCCTACTTTGGGAAAACCATTTCTTCACTTATGTTGGTACTTCCGTTTGGAATGCACACTTCTCTTTGCTGTGAACATTTGAACTATTTCTAAAGTCCGGATCAAATGCCTAGTCCCTCTTAGGCTTTCTCTTGCTTTTCAACCTGGGAGTAATTTTTCTCTTTTTTGGTTTCTTTGTAAATCTGTTCTACATTTTATTAGTATTTAACCCTTCCCTGACAGTTCTTCACACATCTTTTTGTTCTCTGCCAGAATATAAACTACATAAGAATAATCTTTTACATATTCCCAAACCCAACATTGTCTGCTCTGTATCCTGTATAGTTTGTGCCCCGTAAATGTCTACTGAATTGAACTTAAACTTTGAAGTATAACCCTATAGATGTACCACTAATCTAGGGACATTTATATTCTCTTTCAGTGCTACCGTGTACTCTTTGAAGTGCATCCGGACATTTAATTTTTCTATTTCTTATTTTTTTTAACCCACAAGGTGGTTATAATATTTCACTCTGCACTATAAAATTGTTATGTTATTTATCAAAGAACTACTTTGAATTCCCTGGGAGAAAAATGGTCAAATATATGAAAATCATTATAGAATTTCACTTCTGACATATGGTACAACCTAGAGATAATTTTTTTTAAATGCCAAGTAATCTGGAGCTATAAGTTCCGTAATACCACATAGGTATATATGTGTACGGATGAGTAATCTTTCATGTTTATAACCTCATTTTGTAATGTGATAGTAGGCTATGGTAAATTTGTCTTCTAATTTTTTAGGAGGACAGAATTGTTACAGAAAAACATTTTAGTTTAGTATGTTGAGAGTCTAGGCACTAGAGATAGACTGCCTACGTTCAAATCACTCTTTAGTCTTTTGTGTGACCCCGGGCGTAATGCTTTGGTTTTCTCATTTATCAATCAGAATAATAAGAGCTCCTATTTACAGTATAGTTTTCAAGAATAAATTATCTAATACTGGCCCATAGTAAATACATATTCATTATTATTTTTATTATATTTTCATGGATAAATCATACAGAGGCTTAGTTGGAGGCTAAACTTAGTGGCAAAGAACTTAGAATCAGATAAACCTGGGTTTTAATACTCACTCTTCCTGTTGCTACCTAGGTAGTTTTGTAGAAGTTACCTAATTGCTTCCAAGCTTCTGTTAGATTTTTTGAGAATTGAATGACATAGTACATTTTGAATGCTTAACATATTGCTTTGTGCATGGTATTATTTAATAAATATTAGCTTTGGTTATACTTGCAATGTTCTGTTATTTCTCTTTTTCACACATGTTGCTTCCAATCTATTTGGCATTTATTTTAGCATTAAAGTAGAAAGTTTTCAGTAGAAAGGAGTTCTGTATAAAGAAAAAAAGAATCTTAAGAAGATAAATCTAAGTGGAAATTTAAAGAAAATAAGGCTTTTTTAGACCAGCCTGTAAACTCTTTTAGACTCTTGAATTTGATATTCCACTAGCTCTTCTGAGTATTAGGAAAAAAAGTTCTTTAAGCTGCTCTAAAGTTGGGTCTGGAGGCAATCCTTAAAAAGTGGAAGCTGGAAAAATTTCACATCTTTAGATCAATGGCATCCAAACTGAAGAGTATACTGTAACCAAGTGGGTGAGAGAACATATTAGACCACCTACTTACATATATTTTCTCTAAAATTATTTAAAGTACAGGTTGATAGTAGTGCATGTAGGTAACCTATTAGGTATAAATATATTGAGATAGTGACTCAGTTTTATTTTTTAAAAATATACTATCAAACCACTGCTCTAGAGAATGGCTATATTAAGCCAACGTTTTAGTATAAACAAAGTTTAGATATTTGTCATTCATATAATTTAGATAACAGTGCTGTAAATTATCAGCTCTTTGCTTTCCTGTAATGTGCCATTTGTGATAAGGGGGAATAGGAACTTTGCTCTGAATCCTTTTCCATAGGAGGTGCTTTTAAAGATGCCTCTTTCAGTCCTGGTTAGGTAAGGGAATTAGAACCATTAGAATTGCTTTATAAAAATTGAGGAAAAGGATGATAGAAATGATTTGTTTAGCTATCTGTTTTCAGTGAATTGCATCCTTTTCATTAAGATAAAACAGTTAAATTAAGACAAGACCAATAGAGATTTTATTAAGTTTACTTTTAAAAAATGAGTTTTGACATAGAGATTTAAAATTAAACAGACCTATATTCAAATCTTCATTCTTGATCTTGCTAGCAGTGACGTTTCTTTGTGAGTAAAAAGTTAGGGGTATAATAACAGTAGCCTTCTCCTGCTACCACCTGGCATTTAGCAGACCAGTTCTCAGTGAATATAAGCATTGATTATTTTTAAGGTGGTAGAGCTGATGAAAAGAGCAAGTAAACCTGGGTGCGGTGGCTCACACCTGTAATCCTGGTACTTTGGAAGGCTGAGGCAGGAGGATCACTTGAGCCTACGAGTTTGAGACAAGCCTGGGGCAATGTAGTGAGACCTCATCTCTACAAAAAAAAAATAAAAAATTAGCTGGTTGTGATAGTGTGTGCCTGTACTCCCAGGTACTCAGGTGGCTGAGGTGGGAAATCACTTGAGCACAGGAGGTTCAGGATGCAGTGAGCTGTGACTGTGCCACTGTACTTCATCCTGGGCAACAGAGTGAGACACTGTGTTGTCTAAAAAGAAAAGAAGAAAGAAAAGAAATGTATCTTATACCATAGAGCTTAACTTTCTTTAAATGTGTGTAAATTGAAAGTAATTCTGTGCTCTTTTAGACATGGGGAATTTCTCTGCAAAGTTTGGATATGGAGTCATTGTATTTGTATTTAAACTGACCTTACATGTATCAATTTATTACCTATTACATAGTATTTGAAAATAATTATATTTATTTTGTCTTTTAGCAACAGATGAAATTTAGTCTTACACCCAGGCAGACTATTCACCTAATTAAATATGAAGGGTCTGTGAAGGTCTCCATGACACCCTGTAACCAGCTGCAATTTGACATTAGACTGGATGTTCTGATTACTTACACTTTTTGTTTTAGTTCTTTTCCTGAGCTTTAATTGTACAAATATGTCCTAAAACACCAACTTATTAAGAGGCTTAATGCCTGTTAAATGCATCAGTGCTCTTGGCAGCTTAGCATGAGTGCTATCTTTGCATGGGAGGTTGCAGTTTAGAAGCAACTTTATGGATCAGTTCCCAGGTTGATGTTGCATATGTTCATTTTACAACCTGTGTGCATAATCTCTCAGGGTGAAGGTAATTAAGAGAAAGCATGAGCTACAGAATTGAAGCCAAGTAATCTAAGATTCTGTTTTTAAACTCTTTGCTATATAACATTAATTAAGTTGTTTACCTTCTTAATTTATCCATTTGTAAAATGATAGCTTTTGTTGTTAAAGTGCTTTATAACCCTTACATTACAAGTTCTGTCTACCATATATTTAAAACTATGGATAGAAATAATGAAGAAACTCTGAACTTGCTTTTGCTTATATATGGATATATCATATTATATGCTTAAGATTGGAGATAAATTTTATAACCTGATTTTCTCATGGCAGTGTACAAATGAAATTATTCTGTAAGTTTTTCAAAACAGTAAAATCACTATTTTTCATCTTTTTGTGAGATGTACTTTTTTCATACCCACAGAAATTTGCAGAGGGCTTCTGCATACCACCCAGCTTCCAGTATTTCAGTATTTGGCTAGGTTCCCCTCATTTTGCTTAATTATTCATTTTGGTTGGAAAGTTTACTACTGAAACTTCAGATTCTATATACTTACCACTTTTCTGATTTTTAAATTTAACATTCAGTAATTATTTGATGTTATTTTAGCTGCATAGGTTTAAGTAACACTAAAAGTATACCTGAATTTCTAGGTAACATATTTATAAGCTTAGTTAGAAGTATCAAAAAGCACTTAAAAAATAATTTAAAACTACAGTAGTGATCTAAAGTTTTTAATGATTTTTCAACTATGAAAATGTTTTACTATTGTGCTTATCCCATGAAGATTTAAAAATTTAGTGGCTGATACCTGAAATAGTATAGGTAGATAGGATACAGCATATGTTATTTTCAGTGTATCTAAAGCCGTGTCCTTGGGTCCTGTGTAAATGCAAAGTGGATACTGAAAACTGGATTAATGCCATCAGATTCATCTGATAGGTTATATCCTACTCAAAAATGACAGGAAAACCAAAGGCTACTATGTTAGCAATTTCTGCTGACACTTATTGGTATCCTATACCCTCTACTTCTTAAACAGATTACATTTTTTTCACTATACTAGTAGATCTCAAAAGGAGATAGAAGAAGCAGGGTTTTTTCCCCCAGGGTAGAGCATCGTTTTGACTATTTCTATTTTTTCATAATGTAAATTATAGAAAGTAAAACTCAACAAAATTTTCTTTCAGAGGATGGGAAAGTGGTGGCTGTAGGTACTTGAAAGATAACATAAGAAAGCATTAAAAGAGGAGACTGGATTTTAAACATTGGAGTGCAGTCCTATTTAGATATTCTAACATAGTATTCTGGTAAAGAGAAAAGCCACTGCAAGTCTATGCAAAGTTGGCCACCATTCCAGGCTAAATTTTAGAAGGATGTAGAGATGAATTAAAACTCTGAGACTTTTAGTAATAGCTCTTGAGATCTCAAGAAATGGAACAAGCTGAAGAAGTAAAACTATTAAAAAGCCAAGCCAACTTGTTGCTGAATTCCCTAAACCAAGAATAATTTCAGAAGCTTAATTTTTTTCCTACAATTAGTACAGAAGAATGAACATTGCCATTAAATAGGGGTTGTGCACTATACCAGTCTGAAACCCTTGAGATTAAAATTAGCTAGAAGACAAGCTATAGAAGACAAGACAGTTTATAATCCCTTCCTTCAACCTCTCCCAACTTAGGTTTTGGAAATAATCTTATGATAACTGAGGGTAAGCCAGGTGCAGTGGCATTCCCTGTAGACCCTGCTACTTGGGAGTCTGAGGTGAGGATTGCTTGAGCCCACAAGTTCAAGGCTGCAGTGCACTGTGATCATGCCTGTAAATAGCTACTACACTCCAGCCTGGGCAGCATAGTGAAACCCCATCTCTAACAATAATAATAACATTTTAAAATAAATTATTAAAATTTCACATTTAGAATTATTTTTGTGCTACAGTAATTGGTACCTCGCTCACTTAAAATGGTAACACTAGTTGAGAATTATACCTCCAGAAATATATATCTAGATAATCCATTATGTTGTCTCTAGCAGGTTTTTCTGAGGAAAAACCAAAAGGAGGACTGGTAATTAAAAGTAGTTAATTTTTACATTCAAGAAAGGAAAAGACTTCTTTGAACAAAGTCCCAAGTCATGAATAAGTAATCACCAGTAATTAGAAATCACTTTTGATCAGTACACATGATGTGAAAATCAGCCAATCAGTGACAGCCTCACTCCTGTGGCCATGCTTCTGAAAATCATCCAGTCATCAACAGCCTCACTCCAGTAACTATCTTCCGCATATCTGCAAATCAATGATAGTCCTAGGCTTCTGAGAGTCAGCCAGCGACTACTCCTATATGTTCTGCATACTGACTCATTATTTGTCATTAAAAATTCAATGGACAAAAGAACAAAGTATGTCTGATGTGGCTGCTTTAGAGGCCAGGATCTAAATGGACCCAGGATCTCTAGTTAGCACCTGATAGAACTTTTAGACAGAAAGTCAGCAAGGATATAAAAAAGATCTGAATAACACAACCAACCTACAAAATCTAATTGGCATTTATAAAACCCCCTACCCAGCCGGGCACGGTGGCTCACACCTGTAATCCCAGCACTTTGGGAGGCCAAGGCAGGTGGATCATGAGGTCTGGAGATCGAGATCATCTTGGCTAACACGGTGAAACCCCGTCTCTGCAAAAAAAAAAATACATACAAAAAATTAGTCTCGCATGGTGGCACATGGCTGTAGTCCCAGCTACTTGGGATGCTGAGGGTGGAGAATTGCTTGAACCTGGGAGGCGGAGGTTGCAGTGAGCCGAGATCACACCACTGCACTCCAGCCTGGGTGACAGAGCGAGACTCCATCTCAAAAAATTACAAAAACAAAAAGCTACTCTACCCAACACAAGTAGAATATGAGTGGAACATTCACCCAGGTAGATCCCATCCTGGGCCATGAAACAAGCCTCAACATATTTAAAAGAACTGAAATCATGTAGAGTATGTTCTCTGACCATAGTAGATTCAAAGTAGAAATCGATAACAGACAACAGGGGAAAAATAATCAATGGGTCAAAGAGGAAGTCTCAAAGGAAATTTAAAAATACATACAACTGAATGAAAATAATATATATCAAAATATGTGGGAGGCAGTTAAACCAGTGCTGACAGGGAAGTTTATAGCAGTAAGTGTTCACTTTTGAAATGAGGAAGGTTCTCAGATCAATACTGTAAGTTTCTTTCTCGAGGAACTAGTAAGTTTCTACCGTAAGAGACTAGAAAAAGAAGAGAAAATAAACCCGAAGTAAGCATAAATAAATAAATGATGAAGACAAAAACAGAAATCAAAGAAATTGAAAACACAAAAACAGCAGAGAAAAACCATGAAACAAAAGCTATTTTTGGAAAAAACATTAATAAAATTGGTAAACCTTTGGCAAGACTGAAAAATCTAAAAAGGGAAGGCCTGAGTCACCAGTATCAGAAATGGAATAGGAGACATCAGTTCAGATCTTGCAGCCGTTAAAAAATTTCAAGAAAACACTATAAACAACTTTATACCCATAATTTAGAAGAAATGAATCAATTCTTTGAAAACCACAGACTACCAAAATTCAACCAAGGTGAAATAGACAATCTGAATAGCTATTTAACCATTAAAGAAAGTGAATAGGTAATTTAAAGCTCCTGAAAAAGAAATCACCGTGTCAAGATATTTCTTCCTTTTTTAAAAAGATATTAATACATCTTTAATAACATTCATTTTATCCTTTCCATTTTGGCGTGGCACATGATCTTCATCTGGATTTATATTTTATGTGATAAATGATTTTTTAATTTAAGTTCAAGGGTACAAGTGCAAGTTTGTTACATAGGTAAACTTGTGTGCTGGGCGTTTTTGTATAGATTATTTCATCACCTAGATATTAAGCCTAGTATTCATTAGTTGTCTTTCTTGATTATCTCCCTCCTTCCACCCTCCCCCTCCACTCTCCAAAAGACCCCAGTATGTTGTTTCCGTCTATGTGTCCTTGTATTCTCATCATTTAGCTCCCACTTGTAAGTGAGAACATGTGGTATTTGGTTTTCTGTTCTTGTGTTGGTTTGCTAAGGATAATGGCCTCCAGCTCCATCCATGTCCCTGCAAAGGACATGATCTCATTCTTTTTTATGACTGTCTAGTATTCCATGGTGTACATATACACCATGGAAAGAATGAGATAAAAAAAAAAATGAGATCCTATACACCATGAAATACCAATACTCTTTATCCAGTCTATCATTGATGGGCATTTAGGTTCATTCTATGTGTTTGCTGTTGTGAATAGTGCTGCAGTGAACATATGCGTGCACGTGTCTTTATAACAGAATGATTTATATTCCTTTGGGTATATACTCAGTAATGGGATTGCTGAGTCGAATGGTATTTCTGTCTTTAGGTGTTTGAGGATTCGTCACACTGTATTCCACAATAGTTGAACTAATTTACACTCCCACCAACAGGGTATAAGCGTTCCTTTGTCTCCACAACCTCAACAGCATCTGTTATTTTTTGGCTTTTTAATAACAGCCATTCTGACTGGTGTGAATTGGTATCTCATTGTGGTTTCAATTTGCGTACCTCTAATGATCAGTGATGTTTAGCTTTTTTCCATATTCTTTTTGGCCACATATATGTCTTCTTCTGGGAAGCATCTGTTCATGTTCTTTGCCCACTTTTTAAGCAGGTTGTTTTTTTCTTATAAATTTGTTTAAGCTCCTTATAGATGCTGGATATTAGACCTTTGTCAGATGCAAAGTTTGCACAAATTTTCTCCCATGCTATAGGTTGTCTATTTAATCTGCTGATAGTTTGTTTTGCCAGGCAGAAGCGCTTTAGTTTAATTAGATCCCATTTGTTGATTTTTGCTTTTGTTGCAATTGTTTTTGGCATCTTTGTCATGAAATCTTTACCTGTGCCTACGCCCCAAATGGTATTGCATAGGTTATCTTCCAGGGTTTTTGTTTTTTTATGTTTTGCATTTAAGTCTTTAATCCATCTTGAGTTGATTTTTGTATATGGTGTAAGGAAGACATTCAGTGTCAATCTTCTGCATATGGCTAGCCAATTATCCCAGCCAAGATATTTCACTGGTGAATTTTACCACACATTTTAGGAGAAATTAACTTCAAGTTTATAAAATCTCTTCCAGAAAAGAGAAGAAGAGGGAACACTTCCTGACTGATTTTATGAAGCTAATATTATTCCTCTAAAACAGACAGATAGTACAGAAAAATAAAACTATAGACCATTATTTCTCACAAATGTAGATGTAAACATTTTCAGTAAGAATCATAATGCAGAAATCCTCAACAAGAATCATAGAATTAGGGTCAGGCGCAATGGCTAATGCCTGTAATCCCAACACTTTGCAAGGCAGAGGCAGGTGGCTTTCTTGAGCCCAGGAGTTTGAAACCAGCCTGGGCAATATGGCGAAATCCCATCTCTACAAAAATTAGCGCGATGTGGTGGCACACACTTGTAGTCCCAGCTACTTGGCAGGGCTGAGGTGATAGAATTTGGGCCAGGGAGGTCGAAGCTGCAATGAGCTGAGATCATGCCACTGCACTGCAGCCCCGGTGACAGAGTGAGACCCTGTCTCAAAAAAATAAAGAAGCATAGAATTAGAAGGAATTACAATCAATATTCCTCCTCTTCAAGATTAATAAAGACTGCCACTTTAATGGCAACCTCAACTCAGTGCTGCTTTAGTTACTTCTCCTTTAGTCTGAAAATGAATTGATTTAAGGCAAATTCAGTAGGTTTTTACAGTTTCATTTGTCATCAGTGTTTTTCAAATATAAGTACTTTTGCAAGTTGGACCAAATTCTTGGTGCAATTTAAAAAGTTGGGCCGTCTCTCATTTGCCTATTTTGAGAAAGGCTATTTCCCTTTTCTTTGATTTTCTGTTTTTTTAGAATGTTGAACCTACTTATTCTGAAGTTTACCTCCCTTTTAAAGGAAATATCTAGAAGTGTTTCTGGCAATGTGTTCATAATTAGGTTAAATTTTCCTCTTGATAACCTGGTGGCTGTAAAACTGAAATCACTGTGAATGAAAATAATCTTACTATGTCTGCGTCCCCTTGGCATTTGTAAATGAGTTCCTTGAAATTTTGTATTGGTAGATTTTAAAATATCAGTACTTTTATTTCAAAGTAAAATATGCCATAATATGTTTTATAGGATGAAGTGTTTGTTTTTTATTTGTACAGTATAATTACATATTGTATCACCTTCTTTGAAAATACATATTTTTAAAATAATATCTCAGTTTTAGGCAAAGCGCATTCCTAGAAGTTTAAAATTAACATTTTCTAAATGTCTAAATTAAGGAGATAATTTTCTGTGAAAATAAAATGTTTGTGGGGGATGAGGCTTATCACATATCACAGATCATACCTGTTTTAAAGGAAGAAAGTGAAAATAATCTTTAAATTCAGTTGGCGACATAAGCAGAAAGCATGTTTACTTTTTGATACTTAATAACTCTTGAGGTAGTAATAAACGATGATAGTTTCATAATCTTTTTTGCACTGTTGTAATTAAGTTTACACTTGGAGTTTCCAAGGCCAACATGTAAGGAATTGCTCTTTAATTAGGTTCCAACAGTTAGAATAAGCAAAAGGATGCCTGACCTATGACATTGAAGTGTGTCCTGATTCCCTTAGTTGTGGTTAAAGCAAATAAAGAAAACAGTGAGCATTCTTTCACAATTTTATATTTTCTGTGTAAATGAGAATTCTTATTTTTAGAGAAGTACATTGAAAAGTAATAACACAAATTAAATAAATGGAATAGACTATAAATTTAGAGCCACTTAAAAAGGATTACATGTAAGCCAAGGTACAAATTATCTTTCATACTCAATTTCAGCTGTTACTCATCACTGCTTAACCTACTCTTGAGTAATAACAATATTCTTGAAGCTTTAAAACATTCTCTAATGTATTTTTAATATAGACGGAATACCCATCATTAGCTTTATGGAAAAAACCCTTGCAAACATTTGTTTCCCTTAATCATGTAAGCACCAAATATTTATTGATCACCTGGTGTAATTATATGTAGTGTTGTAAGTATGTCTCAGGATTCATTCAGCAAACATTTGTTGAGCATTTATTATGTGCATTTATTATGTAAAAGAAAAATGTATGATCCCTTTCTTTAATGTTTTCTGTGAATAGTGAAGATATAGGTATGCATAGAAAGACAACTAATAATTCATGGCAGTAAATTATCAGTGTTGACTCTCAATTTGGGGAAGAGTTTTGAAGAGAAAAAAAGATCACTTTTGGTTTGCAGTGGATATTGATAGTCTCAAAGGCGATGGAATCTCTGTGTAAAGATGATTTTGATAAAGGAAGGATTTAGGGACTACATTATGGTAGAGAACCAAGAGAGAAATTATAGGAACGGGAAAGAATATGTCTCGTATTCTTTTTCAGGGAATGTGACTATATCAGTTTGTTTGGAGTGCAAAGTTCATTATAGAAGATGAATGAATGGTTAGAAAGGAAAGGCGTTAGGGACTGAATATTGTAGGACTATGTTTGGATCACATAGTGGTAATGAAATATAAAAGCTGAGTTCTTTTGCCTTTTTTTTTTTTTTTTTTTTTTAAGATGGAGTCTTGCTCTTTCGCCCAGGCTAGAGTGTAGTGGTGGGATCTTGGCTCACTGCAACCTCTGCCTCCCGCGTTCAAGCTATTCTCTTGCCTCAGCCTCCTGAGTAGCTTGGATTAAAGGTGCCTGCCACTGTGCCTGGCTAATTTTTGTATCTTTAGTAGAAACAGGGTTTCACCATCTTGGCCAGGCTGGTCTCTAACTCCTGACCTTGTGATCTGCCCGCCTCGGCCCCACAAAGTGCTGGGATTACAGGCGTGAGCCACCGCGCTCGGCGTTTTTTGACTTTGAAAAAATATTTCATTACGTATGTTCATTTTAGAAAGATTAGAATATATTGATGAAGAAAAAGTAGAAAATAATAACACAAAAATGAAAGTTTTTAGAAATACTCATTTGGTGTTATCCAGGATGGATGAAATAAAAGGATGAGTGAAGGTGGGAGGCCAGTTAGGAGACTGTTTTGGTGGTCTTCTTTTCCTCTTCCCCATCCTGTACTCTTCTTTTTTATCAAATGGGTGTACTCGTGGCAGAAGCTTGAAATTTGAGGAGTCAGAGCCAAAAGAAGGATGCAGTCTGAATAGTAACTCTGGGATCAGGTTACACAGTTGAAATAATAGACATTACACATTACGTTTCTTTCCTGGGTCTTGAGGAAGTTCTTTAGTGAGGGTTCAAGACATTTGGAAATGTTTGTAGATGGGTGAAGTAAGTTCAACTTGGGTGACGGCTTTGTGCAGTTTGATAACTGTACATTTCTCCAAGTACAAACTTATGGGAACATTATTGGTGGTGAGAAGGATGAATCTGGAGATTTGTACTAAAAAGTTAGTGGCATTTTTGTAGAGGGAGATTCACATCTCTGAATTCTTCAACCATCCCAAAATTGAGCATGTCACGGAATCTTTCTGGCTAACAGCAAGCTGTAGGTTGTTACATCCTTTAATGCCATATGTCTGCAAAGGATCTTATCTATATATACTCTTGAATGACATGAACTGGCACATTTATGACTAGTGCAAAGGGACTAACTTGCATTTGCATGCAAATTTTTGTGGCTGGAAAGGTTGACCCGACTGGCTTGTGCAGCAACCTTTGCCATTGCCCTTGCTTGATAATGCTGTGAATTGCCCATGATTTTCCTAAGTGTAGCATGGAGGTTCCACTCAAGATCAAGCCTGAGATTCTCCATGAACTCTTCAGGACTATGGCACCTCTAATATCTTCAATTTGGAAATTACCAACTGCCTTGCTGATGCCTTGATTGAGGCTGAGTGATACCATTGTATATCTGCTGGATACAAATATCACTACTGTCACTCTGATGGCCATGTGTATCCCTTGCTTAGGTAGTATTTCTGGCCTGAACCGGTGATAGGCTGTGTACCACCAGAGTATCCTCCAGAAATTCTTCTTACTTCTGTGACCCTACCCCATCCCCGTCATTCTACTTCTACTACTTTGGGGAACTGTGGCTCTACTATAACCTTGATGTAAGAGCAGGTGCTAGCACCCCACTGAATATTCCCATTTAGATCAGATCAGAGACTGTACCTGAATTATATCATCCTGTTGTTCTCTTGGCCAGATAATGGGGGCAGCCAGTCCAAGCTAGGATCCCAGTGGTTTCTTTAGCTTTATACCAAGATTGAATGAGCTAGAGATGTTGCCTAAGAATTCTAAGCCTCTGGAGACTAAACTGCGTGTCTAAATCCCTATAGGAGTACAGACTCATTCTTAGGACTTAGAGTTTTACATCGTTCAGGATATACATTGGAAAAGAACAATTGCTTTGCCAGGAGGGCTGCGCTTTTTGATTGAGAAAGATGATGTGGCTGTGGAAAGCACGTGGATCACATCAACTTGGGGTCGGGGTTATCAGAGGGCAGTCAGTTTGAGTGCTACCACCTGAGCACTCTTCTTCAGCAGAAAAAGAAAGCACTCCAGCTTAATCCTTGCATTTTAACTATTCCCAGTTTAAAGAGTTACATTGCAGCCTTTTGCAACCACTTCCTTATCCCCTGAAGGGGAATGGGATAAGGAAAACATTCTTCTTTCCCTGAAGAGTTTAAAATTGAAGGGAGAAAATTTTAAGTCATCAGATAAAGGCAAAGCCAGTTCATCCCTATTACTTTTTGAGGCACAGATATATCTCAATTAAAATCTGTATTAATTTTCCCACAGTTCAGTTGTATTGATCTCCTTTTTCATTCAAAAGGTCCACCTTGGGGCTGCATGCCACCCAACTTGGTGCTTTTTGTAAGGGCCGTGATGTTTTCTCTCAACCTAAGGAAATTCTTTGTGCTGTTTTATACCTTTACTGCCAGAGTAAGTTAAAATTGCCATTGAATCAATATATATAGGTTAATAAGTTTGCTGCTTTACCCAGTTTAACCTTGTCTCATTTTCAAGGTTTGCCAAGAGTTACCCTAGAGAGACAAATATTCTTTCTGTGTCATCTATCATTCTATTGACCTTCATAGTTGATTTGTCTGATATTTCTGAACAAAGGAAGACCAGTTAATGGTTAAAGGTAGAAGTATCTGGACCTCTACTCCAAATAAAAGCTTTCAAGTTACATTTGGAGATGATACTCTTGAATATTTTTTAACCATACTGTGTCTCTTAAACAAAAATGCTGCTGCTTACCCATAGCATGCTAATTAATACCTTATATGTCTCATTCCTGATAATGAAGTTACTAGTACCATGTGGGAGGTTCATTCCTGTGGGCATTATATGAGGCTAGAAGAAAACAAAGACATGACAAATCTATAGACTTATGGTTCAGGCAGATACTTTCTTTAGTTTTTTCTTAGTCATTATGAGTCTTTCATTCAAGACAAATTTAGATGTATTTGTCTCAGAGTGAATGATGGAAGAAACCTGAAGGTAGCAAGAGTTAGCTCTCTGACGACAGAGAAAGAAGGAATTACCTACCTGGAAATAATCTGTTCAGTATAGTTTTATTGTCAGAGTAAGTTAAAATGAATGATTCTGCCAGAATGTCAAGAATGGGTAACCTAGGCATCCTTTCCAGAAATGGGTCATCTAGTCAGTCATCCTTTCCAAGCTATGCTTTTGTTACTTAAGTATTCACTGAAATGTAAATACCATGTGTTTTATCATGTTTCATACTCTGAAAGTATCATTTTATTAATATGTTTTTGAAATAGGTACTGTGTTTTCTATTGCTCACATTATCATGATCATAAGTCTTAGAACTTTATGTATTCAAGGTAATAAAAATTTCAACTTTGGTCTGCCCAGACTGTAGAAAACCAAGCTTTGACACACACATAAAAATATGTACACACACACACATACACACACACACACACACACACACACAGAGAACATTTACTTTATTAAAAAAAAAAAAAAAAGAGTGCATAGGGGCTTCAGGTCACTGTATTTTCAAGGGACTTATCCACATCTTTGATAATTCAGGATAGAGTATCTTAATATTACCTTTTTCTGTGCTCGACACCAAACTGTGCTGCACTGGTAACATATTAAGAATATGCTTAAAACATTTTCTCATGGAGATATTACCTTTTTAAAATATTTTAAATTTAAAGATGGTAGAAATCCATTTTCTTCTGCTATTGAGTGAGACTGAAGATAAGACTAGAGAATTGAGTGGAAGAAATAATTCCATTTGAGCCATTCTATTTCACGTCTTTCCTAAATGGTCAATTCTTTTGGTTCTGGTTCTTTTGAAGTCATCATGATGAGAAACAGGGTTGGTAAAGCCAAAAGCATGACCTGGGAACAATAATGGGTTATTGATTCCACCAGAAGTCCACCTACCAGTGGCCCTGGCACTGTGAGAATAGAGCAGGCACATGTATCCAGAAAAGTTCCCTTTTGGCCGAGTGTAGTGGCTCACGCCTGTAATCTCAGCACTTTGGGAGGCCGAGGCAGGCAGATCATGAGATCAGGAGTTCGAGACCAGCCTGGCCAACATGGTGAAACCCCGTCTCTACTAAAAATAGAAAAAATTAGCCAGGCGTGGTGGCACATGCCTGTAATCCCAGCTACTCGGGGGGCTGAGGCAGGCAATCGCTTCAACCCGGGAGACAGAGGTTGCAGTGAGCTGAGACCATGCCACTGCATTACAGCCTGGGCAACAGGGCGAGACTCTGTCTCAAAAAAGAAAAAAAAAGGTTTCCTTTTTTGAAAGCTGTATTTCAGGATTGACAGTTGTAGTTCCCATTTGGGTTTCTGTGTCAAGAAGACTTTCTACCACGTTTCCTCATCCTGTAGACTGTGCTAAACTGTATCTCCACCTTCACCCCCCCAAAATATACTTAAGTGTAGTATTCATAGTAGTCTCATATATCAGTTCTTTTTTCAGCCATATCAAAGTTATGCAACTGGTGGGTGCCCCATTCTATGAGTTAAGAATTTAAGAACTGTGAATAGAAAAGAATATTTGAACTGGTAGGTGACACAGTAAATGAGTAAGCTGAGAATAGGGGCAGGGGAATCTACTTTGTAAGTCATATGTTAATTGTGATGATTGTGGGGCAAAACTGCAGCTGATTGAGAACCACTGCTTTATTCATTTACTTTTTTCAGCTTTTATTTCAGCTTCAAGGGATACATATGCAGATTGTTACATCAGAAAATTGTGTGATGCTGAGGTGTGATGTACAAATGGTCTCATCACCCAGGTAGTGAACACAGAGTACCCAATAAGTAGATTTTAGACCGTCCTCCCCTTCCCATAGTAGTCCTCAGTGTCTATTGTTCCCATCTTTATGGCCATGTGTACTCAGTGTTTAGCTCCCGATTATAAGTGAGAACATGTGGTATTTAGTTTTCTGTTCCCATGTTAATTTGCTGAGGATGATGTCTCCAGCTGCATCCATGTTGCTTCAAAAGTACATGGTTTCAGAGAACCTATGCTTTAAATCACATAAATTATTTAAGGAAGCATACTTCTTGTAATGCAGTTAATCTAATTTTGACATAGTAGAGTTATTTATGTGTGTAAATAAAATTTAGAGCTGGGGTGAACAAACAAGGCCCTGAGGTCAAATCTGGCCTGCTTTGTGTTTTGTAGTAAAGTTTGTCTCTGTTTGCAGATGACATGATTGTATATTTAGAAAAACTCATTGTCTCAGCCCAAAATCTCCTTAATCTCATAAGCAACTTCAGCAAAGTCTCAGGATACAAAACCAATGTGCAAAAGTCATAAGCATTCCTGTACACCAAAAACAGAACACCAAATCATGAGTGAACTCCCATTCACAATTGCTATAAAGAGAATAAAATACCTGGGAATACAACTTGAAGGGATGTGAAGGACCTCTTCAAGGAGAACTACAAACCATTGCTCAATGAAATAAGAGAGGACACAAACAAATGGAAAGACATTCCATGTTCATGGATAGGAAGAATCAGTATCGTGAAAATGGCCATACTGCCCAAAGTTATTTATAGATTCAGTGTTATCCCCATCAAGCTACCATTGACTTTCTTCACAGAATTGGAAAAAACTACTTTAAACTTCATATAGAACGAAAAAAGAGCCCACCTAGCCAAGACAATCCTAAGCAAAAAGAACAAAGCTGGAGGCATCATGCTACCTGACTTCAAACTATACTACAAGGCTACAGTAACCAAAACAGCATGGTACTGGTACCAAAACAGATACATAGACCAATGGAACAGAACAGAGGCCTCAGAAATAACACCACACATCTACAAATATCTGGTCTTTGACAAACCTGACAAAAGCAATGGGGAAAAGATTCCCTATTTAATAAATGGTGTTGGGAAAACTGGCTAGCCATAAGCAGAAAACTGAAACTGAACCCCTTCCTTACACTTTATGCAAAAATTAACTCAAGGTGGATTAAAGACTTAAGTGTAAGACCTAAAACCGTAAAAATCCTAGAAGAAAACCTAGGAAATACCATTCAGGACATAGGGATGGGCAAAGACTTCATGTTCAAAACACCAAAAGCAATGGCAACAAAAGCCAAAATTGACACATTGGATCTAATTAAACTAAAGAACTACTGCAAAGAAAAACTATCATCAGAAGGAACAGGCAGCCTACAGAATGGGAGAAAATTTTTGCAATGTACCCATCTGACAAAGGGCTAATATTCAGAATCTACAAAGAAGTTAAACAGATTTACAAGAAACAAAGAAAGAACCCCATCAAAAAGTGGGCAAAGGATATGAACAGACACTTCTCAAAAGAAGACATTTATGGCAGCCAACAAACATATGAAAAAATGTTCATCATCACTGGTCATTAGAGAAATGCAAATCAAAACCACAATGAGATAACAATCTCACACCATTTAGAATGGCAATCATTAAAAAGTCAGGAAACAACAGATGCTAGAGAGGATGTGGAGGAATCAGGAACGCTTTTCCACTGTTGATGGGACTGTAAACTAGTTTAACCATTGTGGAAGACAGTGTGGTGATTCCTCAAGGATCTAGAACTAGAAATATCATTTGACCGAGCCATCCCATTACTGGGTACATACCCAAAAGATTGTAAGTCATGCTACTATAAAGACACATGCTCACGTATGTTTATTGTGGCACTATTCACAATAGCAAAGACTTGGAACCAACCCATATGTCCATCGGTGATAGACTGGATAAAGAAATGTGGCACATATACACCATGGAATACTATGCAGCTATAAAAATGATGAGTTCATGTCATTTGCAGGGTCATGGATGAAGGTGGAAACCATCATTCTCCGCAAACTAACACAAGAACAGAAAACCAAACACCGTATATTCTCACTCATAAGTGGGAAATGAACAGTGAGAACACATGGACACAGGGAGGAGAACATCATACACTGGGGTCGGGGGATAGGGGACTAGGGGAGGGATAATATTAGGAGAAATACCTAATGTAGGTGATGGGTTGATGGGTGCAGCAAACCACCATGGCATGTGTATACCTATGTAACAAAACTGCACATTCTGCACATGTACCCCAGAACTTAAAGTATAATAAAAGAAAAGAAAAGAAATAAAAATGAAGTTTGATATTATCATTTACATATCGTCTATAGTTGCTTTTGTGCTACAGAGTCAGAGATGAGTAATTCCTATAGACATAAGTACTGGCTACCCAGCTTGAAATATTTACTATCTGACTCTTTACCACAAAAGTTTTTCAACATATTAGAGTGTTTTAGAGTTTGTCAGAGCCTCCTTTGCTATGCACTGAGCTGTGAGCTGTAGTGAGTCTTAAGCTTAATGTTTGGTTTTATGTGAAAGCTTTGATGAAAAAAAATTTCAATTTGCACAAGTATGTAAATTAGATATGAAATTAACAGTTATTGCATATATTTGTGCTGGCTGCCATATGGACATACAATATAGTACATTGATTAAAAGAGGAGAAACTATGGAGCCAGACTGCTTTGGTTCAAATCCTGGCTCTACTTTTCTGTCATCTAAGGCAAGTCACTTATCCTTTCTGTGCCCCAGTTCTCTTAACCATAAAATGAGGATAATATTAAAACTTGCAAGGGCTAAATAAATTAGCATATACAAAGCATGTAGAACAATGTTTTCCATGTAATAAACACTAAATATTACTGTGATAACTTAAGGGTTCCAAAATCAACTCAATGTTTGGCCTCTTTAATTCATTACATAGCAATGAAGTACAAAGGTGTAAATGTGTAATAGTTGTTTTCAGAGTAAAATGGGGGAAAATAATTTCACTTAATTTGTTTCTTTCCCTAGTGGTAGCATCTTCAATTGCACAGAATATACCTTTTCTGTTCTGGTCTGCAAAATTGTACAGAAATGAATGAATGGAGGGAAAGCTGTTGAATTGGCATCTAGCCAGGCTACACATTTAACTCCAGCCAGAGATTAGAGTCCCCCCAAAAAATGTTGTTACCTCAGGTCTTGCCACTAGTAGAAAACAAAAGACCTCTAAAAAAATTATGGCTTTTTCAAAATGTTTATTACTTTCAATGTCTTCCCTGGGATGGTTACTCCAGCTCATGCAAAGCTCTGCCTTGTAGTAATGAGGGGTATCCATCAGAGTTTGTGTGCCCCAGCAAGCCTCCTCTTGCTTCTTAGAAATGCACATTTTAGTATAATTTTCTATTTATGGTATATCATTTTTCCCAAAGCACAAAGATGATTACAAATCTTTTTAATCTCATATAATATCTAACAGTTATCATTTCCATATTTTTTCTTTTTGGAAAACCAAAAACAGAAGATTGGTAAATCTCAAGATAAAATTTTTATTCTCACTTTTTTTTCCCTGAGACATACTGGTTCTGTTAGATCTGTCACATATATTATGATTGATCAGCTTGCAATGAATTACTGAACTCCTTTGTATGCAGTTAATATTTATTAACCATTTAGGATATCAGCTACTCTACCAGGTGCTTTGCATGTGTTGCTTTGTTTAATCCACACAGCAACAACCCATGAGATACAACTATTATTATCACCATTTTACAATTGTATATGGTGAAACACAGAGAAGACAAGTAACTTTTTCAGATCACACATCTGGCAAAGTAGCCTGCCAGGGTTATACTTGACCGTGTCTGATTCTAATATTTTCAACAACTCTTATTCTGCTTCTTGTTCTCTTTTTCCTACTTGTTTGAAACACCTCAGATCCTCTGGGCAGAGTAGATAGATGTAATTCAGGGACTCTGGTTGGATTTCAGGCAGCTCAAGTGTCTTAGAAAGCATTTTGCTGGCTTAGAGATGTCAACTTCAGAGAAGTGAAATATGTGTAAAATTAGGGGAGAAAAGAACTTACTTAATATTTTTAGAATTCTCTAGATCCTGTGGATAGGAAAATTGTTTTAAAAGCAGTATACCTGAATAAGGTGGGCCACCCTGAACACATACCAAGGATTAACTGTCTTCTAGTTCCCAAATACAACTCCCCTTCACAAAAAAAAAGTTATTATATAGTATCATGCTATGTATCTTCATGAGTATTGTGATCATTTCCTCCTAGAATATCAAATATTTGCCATAAATTTAATAATTCTTTTTAAAAGGACAGAGCATTTGTTGTAGAGTATGTAGGCAGTGTGCTTTGAAGATAGAGGTCACATTTAGTGGGGGATTTGTGGTTTAATAGATTAGAAGAGGGGATTATTAGATGGGATGGGTTTGGTGGGATATGTGAGTTTTCTAAAGTCATGAGGTGTTTTATGCATGAGAACATAAAAGAGCTAGGGCTGGAATCAATTTTATTCTAATCTAACAGATATCTTCTACTCTTAAGACACCTGCGTGATGAAACGTGGCTTTCCCCATGTCTCCCTACTTTCACTACACTTAATGAATATGCACAGCTGTACATTGATATACTGTATCATCTATTCCCAATAGAGGGGTTTTGCTTCCTTAGATTTTAATTATCAATAAGTTCATTGCAGTATTCTCTGCTTTCTTGGTTTCCAGCTAATTTCCCCACTTGTTTTTTGTTCAACTAGTTACTTTCTTCTTCTACCCCTGTCTATAGCATTTCTTGGCTTCCACTTCCTCTTATGTTCTCCCCTGAATTCCTTTATGTATGTTAATATTAAGCTGATTGTCATAATACTTACAAGGTTTTCATTGTCTGGACTTGACACAGTTTGGAATTTTCCTAGCACATCTGAAGTTAAGTTTTAAGTACCAAACAAAGTTATGCTGCTTTGTGTAACTTAACACCAGTCACAATTGAAGAAATTATGCCAAGGTTCATTTTCCCATGTCTTGGTTGTTTTGTGTTGGGAACCTGGAAACAGATTCTTTTTGAGGCAGGTAAAGTGCTACAGTTGAAAAAAAAAAGATGTGGGGGAATGGTATCTTTCAGGAAGCTGATCAGATCCATTCACTACACGAAAAATGTGGTGAAGATTTGGCTGCTTTTGGCAGAATCCTTTTCCATGGGTATCTAAAAATTGAACTTTCTTTAGTTGTTGAATAAATGCAAAATGCAATAAGTGTTTTCAGACAGGTAAGTGTTGATTTCTGGTATAACATTATATTAACAATTTCTCATTCCTGATTAGGATAAATTTCTTTACAATTCATTCCAAAAAAATACAAAGATATCTCAGTGATACTTACAGTTGGTGAATCCTTTCCTTTTTTTTAATTTTTTATATTTTTTGAGACAGGGTCTGGCTCTGTTGCCCAGTCTGGAGTGCAGTGGCAATGTCTTGTTCACTGCAGCCTTGACCTCCCGGGCTCAAGTGATATTCCCACCTCAGCTCCCCAAGTAGCTGGGACCACAGGCACGTGCCACCACACCCAGCTAATTTTTGTAGAAAGTAGGTTTTACCATGTTGCCCAGGCTAATACTTTACTTTTTATTGTATCTTTTTTCTCTGGTATCAAGCTTTTGGTAATTTCATTGTTGTTAGCTGTTTGTATCACCAATAGAAGTTAAGCAGACAGCAAGTGAAGAAATTCCAATTTGCCATTTGTCAGTAACTGGAGAGGAAGTGAGGGGTGGGAGATGGAGAAGGATCTGGCTGGAGAGCTGTAGTTTCACCTACAAAGAGTTTTGTTTTTGTTTGTTTGTTTGTTTTAATTTTGTTTTTTCTTTTAATTTTGAGAGCTTGTTGGGTGCTATAGGGAGGAAAGGTGGAGGAGAACTGCTGTTGGTAATTGTTATTCACCCTGCTCTGCTTTAGTCTCTTTGATAGTATCAGTGTCATGGTTGATATTTTGTGGCATTTTTTAGGACTGCATAATCCAGCAACTTATAATTCCCTGCTAGGCAAGGAACCACAGCTTTCAGTGTATACTTACAGAGTGACTCAGACAGTATCACTTCTTCTCTTTATGCCATATATTCTTCATTTATAAAATGGAGATTATAGACTTGTCCTTGAATATCTATTGAAGTAATTGCAAAAGTTCCATATGTATTTGAGTCTTTGCGAGGCCTTGAACATAGACTTTAATTAAACAAGACCTTACTGAGAGTCTTTTGTATGTATGTGCAAGATTTTTTTCCTGAAGGCACTATTGATCGTGTTAGGAAAGCAAGGCATGGTTAGTGGATTTATTGTTTAGGTGTTTTACAGCTATGATAGTTTTCATTTGTTATTGGCCACAGGTTTGAGAAGAGTATGAAACAACCATGTAGAAAATTTTCTAGCATCTCCCAGTCCCAGAAGATCTTCATCAGCCTTCAAGAGTCTATGAAGTATGACTATAACATAATGTGCCTGATATTTTTTTATTGTGGTAAAACATAATATTTATCATTTTAATAACTGATAAGTATAAATTCAGTGACATTAAATATGTTAAGTGTTGCATAACTATTACCACTATCTATATACAAAACGTTATCATTATCCCCAATAAAAACTATGCCCATTAAACAATAACTCCCACCCTCCCCCCTCTCCCCATAGCCCCTGGTAACCTACCCTACTTTCTGTCTTTATGAATTTGCCTATTCTAAGTACTTCATATAGGTATAATTATACATTATTTTCCTTCTATATCTGCCTTATTTCACTAAGCATAATGTTTTCCAGGTCCATCCATGTTGTAGCATATATCAAAATTTAATTTCTTTTTATGACTGAATATTATTCTGTTTTATGTATAGATCACATTTGGGTTAGCCTTTTATCTTGTGCCTTATATTTTAATTTATAAAATGGTTTCATAATAAAAGGCTGTGATTTTATATCTAAATAAGGGATATAGGAAGAGTTTATTTTGTTAGAGGGGAAATGATTTATGGAAGATGAATGAGTAGTAATATGGCTTAGCAATTTTAAAATGAGGATAATTATGGTCTAACTTATAGGGGTTGTTTTGAGGATTAAAGAGTTAGTATATGTGTCTTAACAGCAATGTAGTATTATAACAGTATAAGTGCTATTTTGCTGTTTGCTATCATTATTATTATTAGTTGATGAGAGCTTCATAGTAGAGATCACAAATGAGGCAGGCCTTAATGCAACTCTGCAGGATTTGATTAGAAAAAGAATTTTAAGGTAAATGTAGAGAGAATGCAGATGGCATGTTTTTACAATAAGAAAGATGTCACACTGGTTAAACATATAGCTTTTGAGATCCACAGACCTGTGCTCCAATCTCAGGACTGCCATATATTTACTGTGTGACTTGGAATATAATCTTTCTAAGCTTTAATTGTAATCTTAAACATGGGGATATGTGTTAATTCATTCTTGCGTTGTTATAAAGGAATACCCGAAACTGGGTAATTTATAAAGAAAATACGTTTATTTTGTCACATGATCCTGGAGACTGTACATGAAGCATAGCACCGACATCTGCTTCTGGTGAGGACCCCAGGAAGCTTTCAATCATGGCAGAAGGTGAAGGGGGGCCAGCGCATCACATGATGAAAGAGAGCAAGCGGGGTGGAGAGGCACTACACTCAAACAGCCAGATCTGTGAACTCAGATGAGTGAGAAATCACTCATCACCAAAGGGATGGTGCTAAGCCATTTATAAGGGTCTGCCCCCCTGATCCAATACCTCCCACTAGGCCCCACTCCAACATTGGAGATTATATTTTAACATGAGATTTGGAGGGAACAAACATATAAACCGTATCAGGATAATAATGATGGTAACATCAAAGGATTACTATGAGGATTAAAAGGAGTAAGACACTTTGCATGTTACCTGGCAATGAAAAAAACTTTCAAACAGGAATAGGCTCTATTAATTTAATACTTTTTGTGGTTACCATTTATTGTCGTTGTTACCATTAGCATTATCCACATTGGCTCATAGTGGGTGATACCTTTGGAAAGGTATTAGGGAAATAAAGAAAGAGGAGTTGTAAGTGATTATGGCATACCCTTAAAATAGGAATGTGCACTTGAATTTAGGCAATGGGATGCCACTAACATTTTATTTGAGAGAAAGAAAGAATGAGTGTGTGTGTGTGTGTGTGTAATTCTGTGTTTGTGTAAGTGTGTGTACATGTTCATGTATTTTGGCAGGAACATTAATAAGAAGAGGGGCCTTGCTGAAAGCAGTGATTTGAAAAGATCTGTTTACACTATGCAGATAATTTGGGTTTTGGAAAAGAATAGTTAAACAAAAGGGAACAGAATTGCTTATACAATTTTTAACAATTAGAAGGAAATTAGTAAGAGAAAAAAAATCTGAAGAAAAATGTTTACATGTGTTGGGTATTTAATTGTATGCCAGGCACTTTGCTAACCTCTCTATGTTGATTACTACCATTTCATGTTCACAGTAACCTTATAATGGAAGATTCTATTATTGTCTCCATTTTATAGATGAGAAATCAGGGACATAAAGTGGTTAAGGTCACACAGATAGTGTGGTAGAGACAGCTAGTACCCCAAAATCCTTTATGACCTTTTCCCCATAGTAATAACATTTTCGGCTGGGCACGTGATGACTCCAAGTGAAAAACCACATTTCTTAATCTCCTTTGCAGTCAAGTATGACTGTGTTGTGCACCCCACCCACCCCTCAGAAAAAGAGTTGTGAATGATTTTGGAGAACTTTGAGAATTGGCTTGTACCCTCTGACCCTTCTTCCCTTCCTTATTCTGCCTTCCTCCTGTTACAGACATGTGACAGTCATAGCTCATCTGACTTCATGAAGGCCAGGGCTGCACCCTAGAATGGTAGAGCATAAAGCAGGGAGGAAGCTGGATCCCTATGGAACTTGGAAAACAGAACATCCACACCAATTCTGTACTGCCAACCTTTGGGCATTTACATCAGAAAGAAAAATAAGCTGCTCTCTGGGGTTTCCTCTTTTTCACCTAACACAAATCCTTACTAATGAAGATCAGAGGGCACTCTCATCCACAACGTATACTCTTTACCTTGGCTACTCTCAGATACCCACCAGTTTTTATAAGGAATTATAAAGATCTAACTCTTGTGTTGTAGCTCAGACAGCCAAATTTACTGAAGTTAGGCACATGTCCAGAGATGGATTCAAGAACCCAGTGGTATATTTTCTCAGCTTTCTTGAGTAAAAATCAACCAAGTAGAGAAGTTTGAAAGCTCTGCTTCTTCTACCTTTTGCTAGACGAGATTGCTTGCATTTCTTTTTGCTTTGCCTAAGTATCTCTAATTTTGAGAAAAGTAACCTTGGCACATAAGGAAAGAAGTTGAAGGGTAGTTTATTTAATTATCAAGAGCAATGATGTATAAATGGCTTTTGGGAAAAAATGATATCTAACTTTAAGTTAAGAATTTGTGTAGTTATTATTGGAAAGAAGTGAATTCTGTAAAACATTTATATAAGGTAAATGCGCTTTTAGATGCTGCATGTTATTCTATGATTTCTATTTTGAGCAATAACAAAAAGATGTTGAAATTATACCAGTTGACCAGTTGCTGACAGGCAATCCTGAAGTATTGGCTGGAACTGATAAGAGGTTACCAGCATTATATATTCATAGATATTCTCAACTTGAAGTACTTTCTAAAGCAAACAGTTCTGTCATCATCACTATGCATAGAGGTATAACGGTAATGCAGGGCGATTTTCAGATAGACTAGGTTTTTATTTTGCCTCTATGCTAGACAGGTATTTATTTTGCCTCTATGCCTCAAGCTGAGTGACCACAGAGCTTCATATCTTAGTTACTAGTGTTTAAAGAGATTGTTTTTGCATTATCCTAAGTGAATTAACACAGGAACAGAAAACCTGCTACTGTGTATTTTCACTTATAAGTGGGAGCTAAACATTGGGTACACATGGACATAAATATGGCAACAATAGACACCGGGAACTGCTGGAGAGGGGAAGTGGGGAGGTAAGTAAAGATTGAAGATGAACTGTTAGGTACTATGCTTACTACCTAGGTGATGGGATTCATCATACCCAAAATTTCAGCGTCGTGCAATATACCCATGTAGCAAACCTACCCATGTACCCTCTGAATCTATAGTAAATGTTGAAATTATAAAAAATAAATGAAAAGACAAAAAAAACTACAGTGGGGTATCATCTCATCCCAGTTAAAATGGCTTTTATCAAAAAGGCAATAACCAGTGCTAGCAAGGATGTGGAGAATAGATAACCCTTGTACACTGTTGGTGTACAAAATTAGTACAACTACCATGCAGAACAGTTAGAGATTCCTTGAAAAACTAAAAATTTAACTACCATATGATCCACCAATTCCATTGCTGGGTATATACCCAAAAGAAAGGAAATTAATATATGGAAGAGATACCTGCACTTCTATGTTTGTTGCAGTACTATTTACAATAGCTAAGATTTAGAAGCAACCTAAGTGTGTATGAACAGATGAATGAAGAAAGAAAATGTTGTACATTTTCACAATGGAGTACTAGTCAGACATAAAAAGAATGAGATCCAGTCATTTGAAACAACATCGATGGAGCTGGAGATCATTATGTTAAGTGAAATAAGCCAGACACAGAAAGACAAACATCACGGGTTCTCACTTATTTTTGAGATCTAAAAATCAAAACACTTGAACTCATAGAGATGGGGAATAGAAGGATAGTGACCAGAAGCTGGGAAGGGTAGTTTTGGGAGGCAAGGTTGGGGGGAAGGGGGAATGGGCAAAAAAAAATATTTAGAAAGAATGAATAAGACCTAGTATTTGAGAGCACAACAGAGACTGTAGTCGATAATAATTTAATTGTACACTTTAAAATAACTAAAATAGTATAATTGGATTGTTTGTAACAGAAAGGATAAATGCTTGAGGGGATGGGGACCCAGTTTTCCATGTTGTAATTATTATGCATTGAATGCCTGTACCAAAATATCTCAATTACCCCATAAATATATACACCTACTGTGTACCCACAAAATTAAAAATAAAAAAATGTTAAAAAGAAATTATATTTTGTAATCAGTGGTGTATGCATGCAATATGAATGCTTGTTGCTAGAGGATTTCAAGATCATATGGTCTTTCTAAGTCACATACTATGCCAAAGCTCTTCAGACAAGAGCTTCTTATACAGTCTAAATTTGTGCAGAATCTCAAAAGGGCAATAAAATTTTGAAATAATGTGATTAACTCCAAATTCATTACAAATTATGTAGTTTCAGTGCTGGGAACCAAATGAATTATAAAGTATGTTTACACTGTTTCAGCATGGTGGCTCCATTTTAGCTGCAAACAGAAATTCTTATCATTTTTTTCAGGATTAGTCCCAAATGCTTAAGTTTAAGTTATCCTAAATCTTTCTTTAGGAACGCCTCACAAATAAAATATAAGAAATTTTGATATTGTACTCTTGGCAAAGTTTTGCTCTGCTTCCCTCATCTGATGGGACAGTGACAGCTTACAATGAAACATTTTCAAAAACATTCCCTGCTAAATCTAATTGAAATCCAGGGGATTTACGTAGACATTTGAGATAGTATGTTGTAATAGAGCATAGACTGTCCAGTTAGAAGTCTCGCATGGACTATGGAGTAAGACCAGTCCTTCTGCCATCTTGAAACTTGACCTTTTTTTGTAAAATTGGAACCATAACAGCTCACCATTTTGTTGAGAAGACTAAATGAAATAATATGAAAGTTCCTTAAGGAAGAAATGTTAAATGTTATTACACTTGACCTGTGTTCTTGTTAACATCTTATATTTTGAAATTTTCTTTAAAGCCTCTAAACGTTGTTGTTTTTGTTTGTTTGTTTTGACGGAGTCTTGCTAGTCACCCCAGGCTGGAGTGCAGTGGCACAATCTTGGCTCACTGCAACCTCTGCCTTCTGGGTTCAAGCAATTCTATCTCAGCCTCCCGAGTAGCTGGGACTACAGGCACGCACCACCACGCCCAGCTAATTTTTGTATTTTTAGTAGAGACAGGGTTTCGCCATATTGGCCAGGTTGGTCTCGAACTCCTGACCTTGTGATCCACCCTCCTCTGCCTCCCAAAGTGCTGGGACTGCAGGCGTGAGCCACCGCCCCCAGCCAAGTTGTGTTTTTAAATACGTTAAAGTTAGAGCATATCATTTTAAAAGCCTTTATTTCTCAACTCAAATATTAGAAACTCAAGAAAATGGATGCACTAAGTTGAAATTTCTCTACTACTTTGGCAGCCACATTTAAGGCAGAAAAGTAAGTTAAAGATCTTATACCTTTGAGTTTAAAAACAAACAGTGATTTTTTCTCATTTAGCAGCCGTATCCAGAATCATAGCAGAATCATCTCATCTCTCTTGGGAGAGATGTTGGCGATTAATTAAGCCAATTCCTTTATTTTGTGGTTAAGTGAACTCAGATCCAGGCATTGACTTTGCCAAAGTCATTTATCTAGTTAACTGTAGAAAAGGCAGAACCTCTTGAATTCTTGAATTCCAAGCTAGTGGCTATTTCACTTTGCCAGTATTTTTAAAATCATTGACTTTAGTATATACACCCACACATATATAGTATATATACACACACACAATATATGTTTATATGTATATGTGTGTGTGTGTATATATATATAAAACTAGTGTGTATATATATATATAACTTTTAATGTTATTTTCCAGTGTCAGGAGACCATTTGAAATTAAATCTGGCTTCAAACAATGTTACCGTCAAAAGTTTTTAAGTGTTTTCTGGTTTTGATACTTGTATTGCGATTATATAAGAGGTGGTCCTTGCCCTTGGTTTACACAGAAGTATTTTATGATTAAAAAATATTAATAATTACTGCCTTCCAATTTTTATGTTAGGTATTTTTCAAGGCACTGGGATTTTTCTTTTGAAAATCCTATCCTTGAGAGATTTTATCTATTACTATGTTATGGTGTATTTTTGCCTTACAGTGATTATGATTTTTTTTTCTTTCTGCTTCTGAAATGTGGTAGATAATGTGTAGAAATCATAAGAAATGGCCATTCTTGGTATCAAACTTGTTTTATCTTCAATTATCATAATAAACTATTGAATGCAAAAAAAAAAAGTTGCTGAGAGTATTAAGTGCTTAATAGAGAAATATTTAGAAAAGAGTGAAACCAAACCCAGTAAAAACCTCAGTAAAGACTCCAGTAAAGACCCTAGTAAAAACTCTATTAAAGAAGGATTGTGAACAGTACTTGAACTGAAATTTAGTTTCAGATCCAGAATTCTATTCAATGGCCTGTGCAAAATAATAATGTGAACAAGATTAGAAAGGGAATGTTTTCAATGGTTAAAAGAACAAAATGTCTCTGAGCGGCCAGCCTTCAGTAGTTGAGAATGCTGATTAACATACACATAAGAGGCATGCTAATTACAGGCAGCCTTATCGGGTCATTATAGCCGGTCTCCCAGGACCTTTCTGTTACTGGGTAGAACTTGAAAGTAATAAATTTGCTTTTCTTTACAATTATTCTATAATTAGAAATTTCACAAATTTAAGTCATTTTCTCATGGAATTGCCCTTATTAAACAATTGATTTTTAGCAAATAGTCACACATTTCCTGATATATAATACAAAATAGATACTGATATGTGAAAAAGAAAGATGGTGACTCTATTAGAAAGCATCATCCTTTTTAGTTTTTCCACACTCATTTTGATGAGAAACTTTAAAATCCCTTTTACTTTTTTTTAAATTGATTTACATCTGAAGGCTGATATCGATCTTGTTCTTAATGAAAGTCAACATAGTATTCTTAGGTCTTAGGTCTAGTCTTTTTATTCTTCGATGGAACAGATAGAAATTTGTCTCTCCTATTGATGAAAAGATTGAAACTTTTAACAGAAAGGAGATATCAGTACCATTTTTTCAAAGAATATGCCCATATTTAAATGGTACAAATTTTGTTTTTCCATGAGTACAACAATCAGATATTAAAATGGCATTTTTTTAACTTAAAAAGAGTACTATGTAGTTATTATTATGCACATTCATATGGCACCTTTTCTCAACTGTTAGAATATTCTTCTTAGATATCATCACCAAACAACTGATTGTTTGGCCATTTAATTTTTGGTCATGTGTTATCTTTCCTAATACCTAAATGGCACAAACAGCGATGAAAATAGCCTAAGGCTCAGACTTCATTGTACCTAAGAAATTAGTGAAGCTTTTCATCAGGTGGGAAGAAGAGTAGACTGGATTTTCTCTTAGATGTGTCTGCCTCTTTCTTTTAAAAGTTTGTTTGTTTGTTTTTGAGACAGAGTCTCACTCTTGTTGCGTAGCCTGGAGTGCAGTGGCGCAATCTTGGCTCACCACAACCACTGCCTCCTGGGTTCAAGCGATTCTCCTGCCTCAGCCTTCCGAGTAGCTGGGATTACAGACATGCACCACCACACCTGGCTAATTTTGTATTTTTAGTAGACACGGAGTTTCTCCATATTGATCAGGCTGGTCTCGAACTCCCGACCTCAGGTAATCCGCCCACCTCAGCCTCCCAAAATGCTGGGATTACAGGCATGAGCTATCGTGCCTGGCCTCTTTTACAAGTTTTTATAGTTTTTTCCAGATGGGATAACTTTTTACCTGGATAATATATTTGGTAAAAACATACAGTTTTCCAAAGTGTTTATATCATTTCAGTTGTTGTTTTGACCCTTCTCATTATTTAACAACTCTATTCATGGAGACTACTAGGGGGAAGTCTTGAGTTTTGCCTATTCATGGAAGGCAGGAAGTAAGCCAGAAGGAACCTCATTCCATCCCCAGATTTGTTTATCTGAAAAACCCATCATCATTTGTGAAATGTGGAAATTTTAAGCAGGGTCCTGCATATAAATTTTGTAGATGGGAAAACTGTTGAAAAAAGAAAATGCAGCTGAGAGATATTACTGGTATTTTTGTTGTTGACAACCAAGGATAACGATTGCATTGCTCCCTTGTTTGTGATGCATAGAGACATCCATATTTAAAAGACATTTTATTTGAGCACCAAAGTAATTATAAATGGTTTACTATATTTATAACTTTTTCTCTATTTATTTATGCTGTTTATGTTTAAGTATGGTTCCCTGAGAGCTCACCTGATAGATCACACTGCTAAAACTGAGCTAGATCTCTAAAGCTTTCTCCAAATTTAACATCCTATGATTCATTGACTATGTCAATTAATTATAACCATTGATGTTGAAAATGTCTTCTCATGGATCTGTAAAGGTTATGTAGAAAAATCTAGTTGCTAAATAACAGAGCTATCTCCAGGAATGAAAACTGGTAAAGAATATTGTTGGCTGGGTGCAGTGGCTCATGCCTGTAATCCCAGTGTTTTAGGAGGCCGAGCTGGGGGATTGCCTGAGACCAGGAGTTCAAGACTAGCTTGGGCAACATAACAAGACCGTATCTTATAAAAAATTTTAAAAACTAGCTGGGCATTGTGGCATGCACCTATAGTCCTAGCTACTTTAGAAGTCTGAAGTAAGGAGGACCCCTTAAGCCCCAGAGTTAGAGGTTACAGTGAGCTATGATAGTACCATTACATTCAGAGTGAGACCCTGTCTGTTAGGGGAGAAAAAAATATATACACACACACACACACACACACATATACACACATATATACATATATACACACACAAACACAGTGGAAGAATTTAGTCAATATAAATGTATTTATATATATAGTCAATATAAATATGTATATATAGTCAATGGAAGAATTTCCATACATTTTTGATCCCTAAGTATACAGCTTCACTGGGTTATTAAAAATATTAAAAAACACATATAAAGTGCTTAGAACAGTACCTGGCAACCTGGTAAGTGCTATGTTAAGTGTTTACTGTTACTGCCACCAGCACCACTAAGGATCCAGCAGAGGATTCTATGATAAGTTGTCTTTGTCCTAAAAATAGTATATCCTCTTGCAGTTATTGGAAATAATGTGGCCAATAATCTAAAATATATAGTTTCCTAGTAGCTATAGGCTATTTTGAAGTCATTCTAAAAACCAACCATTAAACCTGAGCTTAATCTGTTTAACACATAAAGAAAGCTGTTTCATAAGACTCTGAAAGAGATTTATAAAATGAAAATGCTGTGGCATCAAATATTAATATTTTGCTAGCAGCAGGCAGCCCAAATGTTAATGGCTGGTATGCATTTGAAGGCCTACTTAACTGTGAATTTTATTAGGACCATTCGTCAGAGCTAGAGTTATAAATGGGCTTATAAATGAGAAATTAACCACCCCTCTAGGGAACAGCAGTTTCTTTGAAATCTTAATTAACCAATCACACTGATCTTCTCTTTTTTCAATTGCCAACACTTGGTTAAATGTTGAATAAAACATTGTCTAATTGGAAATAGCTTAAGTACTGGGAACACCATTCTTTTATATGTTGAAATAAGTATAATGGTAAAATGAAATACATTTTGAAAAGTAGTGCATATGTGCCTGTTTGAATATTTTCTTTTGTTCACTATACTTTTAAAAAATTACACTGTAAAAAAATTTCATTGTAAAACTAGGATTTTTTCTTTTTTCTTTATTGAGACAGTCTCACTCTGACACCTAGGCTGGAGTGCAGTGGTACGATCAGGACTCATTGCAGCCTTGACCTCCCAGGCTCAAGCAGTCCTCCTGCCTCAGCTTCCTGAGTAGCTGGGACAACAGGTGCGCAGTACTACACCCTGCTAATTTTTTGATATTTTTGTAGAGACGAGGTCTCACTATGTTGCCCAGGCTGGTTTCAAAATCATGGGCTCAAGCGATTTTCCCACCTCGGCCTCTCAAAGTGCTGGGATTACAGGTGTGAGTTACCAAGCCTAGGCAGAAGTTTTTTTTTTTAACTGGAAAATAAGCATAAGAAACAGGATGTTTCATGTCTAGAATGGCCATTACTTACCATATGACTTTGTAGTATCACTTTGTTTACTTCCACACAGAACATTACAAATAGAGGCAACATATTTGTAAAGAGGTTAATAAATAAATATAAATAAATATTTATAAATAAACTGATCCATTGTAAAGTGTTACCTAGAAAAGATAGTTTATGTTGTGGAATGAAAAAATATATATAGGTGAAAATTTAGTGACCTTTCTATTGAATTTTTTGAAGAAATAGAACATTATATTTTCTAAGATAAATTCTTCTATGTAATTTTATTACTTTCTTAAAATGGATACTACAGTCAATGTGATTTTCTTAAATTTATAAGAACATAGAAAAGTAAGATAGTTTTGTGAACAGTTAGCTCTGCCTTAGGCTTATTATTACTTTGAAATTGTTTTATTTGTACTGTATGGTTTTCATACGTATGAGGCTTTTCAATAATAGCTATTGAATGGAAAAAAAATACATATAGAAGACAGTCATTTAAGTTACTCAAATTTCTAGAAATAAAATATGGAGACCTGCTTTCCCAAATATATTTGCTAAGTCCTTTTTCAGATTTAGCAAACATTATGCCTTCTATATGCCATACACATTTGCAGTTATCATATTTAATGTTGAATACAGTGTTGTTAATGAGAGATATGTGTTTCAAGCAGAAGGAATAGCATGTAGGTACAACGGTATTTGATTATAATGAGCCTGGCACGTTGGATAGGGTCAGAGAATTTTTAATGCTAATCTTTGGGAAGGGAGTTGGAGACCAGATGACTAGTAGGCTAAAATGATGTGTTAGGGCAGTTCCTGTTAGACATTGAATGGCAAAGGGGAATCCACAAGAGTTTATATTTTATTCTTTTGTCTGAGGGTCTTCGAATGGGCTTTAGTCCATTGTGAATCTCTTTAAATTATGTATGTGTATATGTGTTAGTATGCATATGCACTTGTACATCTGCCTCCACTGAATACATGTTCTGTGGAAAGGGTTCATCGTTTTCATTAGATTCTGTAATTCCACAAAGTTAAGAATCACTGCAGTAGATATGACATATCCAATTAGAGGTTCTAATTATGTGATGATGGAGTAAGAATTGTTGGTTGTTTGCTTTTTAAGAAAGATCATTTTGGCTACAAGACCACAGGTCACTATCTCACATCATATACAAAAATGAACTTTAAGAGCTAAGACTGTGATGCTCTTTGAAGAACACACAGGGGTAAATCTTCATTACTTTGGATTTGTTTTGTTTTGTTTTGTTGAGATGGAATCTCACTCTGTTGTCCAGGCTGGAGTGCAATGGCATGATCTCGGCTCACTGCAACCTCTGCCTCCCAGGTTCAAGCAATTCTCCTGCCTCAGTCTCCTGAGTAGCTGGGATTATGGTGTGTGCCACCATGCTGAACTAATTTTTCTGTTTTTAGTAGAGATGGGGTTTCACCATGTTGGCCAGGCTGGTCTCGAACTCCTGACCTCAGGTGATCTGCCTTGCCTCGGCCTCCAAAAGTGCTGGGATTACAGGCATGAGCCACTGTGGCCAGCCATGACTTTGGATTTAATAGTGGTTTATTATATATGAAACTAAAAGTATGAGCAGCAAAATAAAAAACATAAACTGAATTTCCTTAAAACTTAGGACTTTTGTATTAAAGGACATCATCAGGAAAATGAAAAGGCAATCTAGAGAAGAGGAAATTTACAAATCATATCTCTGATAAAGATTGAGTATTCAGAATATATCAGTAATTTTTATAACTCAATAAAAGTATAACCCAACTGAAAAATTAGAATCAATATTTCTCCAAAGAGAATATTTCTCCAAAGAAGATATACAGATGCCCAGCTAGCACATGAAAAGATGCTTACCACCATTAGTCATCAGGGAAATTCAAATGAAAACCATGATGAGATACCACTTCACACCCACTAATATGGCTATAATCAAAAAGTCAAGTGTTGGCAAGGATGTAGAGAAATTGGAACCCTTATACACTGCTGGGTGGGATGTCAAAATGCTGCAGCTGCCTTAGAAAACAGCTGACACTTCCTCAAAAGTTTAGACATATAGTTACCATATGACCCAACAATTCTATTTGTAGGTATATAGCCAAGAGAATTGAAAGCAAAGCCACACAAAAACTTGTACACAAATCTATATAGCAACATTGTTCATAATAGCCAAAAAAGTGGAAAAAACCAAAATGTTCATAAAGTGTTGAAGAGATAACTCATCCATTCATAGCACATCCAAAACATGTTATAGTCATATAAGGAATATTACTGAGCAATAAAAGAAATGAAGTATTGATGTATGCTACAACATGGATGTACCTTGGAAACATACTAAGTGAATGAAATGAGTCACAAATGCTACATATTATATGATTCTGTATATATGAGATGTTGAGAATAGGCAAATTTATTAGAGAGAATGGAAGTAGAGGCTACCAAAGGCCTCTGCTTTCAGTAGGAGAATCGGAATTATTGGAGGGTGATGACAAAAAGATACGATGTTTATTTTGGAGGTATGAAAATGTTTTAAACCTCAACTCGTGACAAATGTACAACTCTGAATATGCAAAAAGTCATGGAATTGTACGTTTTAAATGGGTAAATTTTTTGGTATGTGAATTTTACCTCAATAAGTTTATTTTTTAAACAAAAAGATTATTTATAATATTTCTGGGAGACGAAGCTCAGGTCCTGAAATAAGGTAGGAGCAATAGAAGTGGAGCAATGATGATGGATTTGAGGGTCAATAATAAAGAACATGTAAAATGTTTAAAATTGCTTTGACACCAACAGTCAGGAAGGATAATGCATATATGGTAATTCCTAGATTTCTGGCTAGCAGGGCTGGATAGAGAATGGTGCCATTACCACAGTGGGGTAGGAATATGGAAAGGAAAGAATAATTTGGGGAAAAGATGATGAGTTGTTGTTTTAAGTAGGCTGACTTTGAGTTACCTGTGGGACAACCAGGTGGAGATGCTCAGTAGGCAATTTAAAATGTAGGTCTGAGACTAGGTGAGGTAGCTCACGCCTGTAATCCTAGCCCTTTGGGAAGCTGAGGCAGGTGGACTGTTTGAGCCCAGGAGTTTGAGACCAGTCTGGGCAACATGGCAAAAAAACCCATCTCTACAAAAAAATACAAAACATTAGCTGAGCGTGGTGGCACGCTGCACTCCAGCCTGGGCAACAGAGTAAGACCCTGTCTTAGAAAAATAAAAATTAAAAAATGTAGGTCTGAAGCCTAGAGATGAGGTTTGAAAAAAATCATTAGTGAACAGCTTGAAGTTGAGGCTTTGTATATGAGAAGCTGCAAAGAGATGAGATGAAAATCAGGCAAGAGGTATTCAGGAGCCCATGAAGAAAGAGGTTCAAGAAGAATGGAGTGGAACCTGGCAATGGTACGTGCCTGTAGTCCCAGCTACTGGGGAGGCTGAGGTGAGAGAAATTACTCGAGCCCTGGAGTTTGAGGCTAGTCTGGGCAACACAGCAAGACCCCATCTCTTTAAAAAGAGAGAGAGATGGAATGGTTGGCTTTGTCAGTCACTGTCCACTTCATACAATATGAGTACTGAAAAACATCCTTTGTGCATGACAATTCAGAGGTCACTGTAACCTTAATGAGCAGTTTCAGTGGAGTGTTGAGGGTATAATCTAGAAGGGTTCAAAGGAGGATTTCTTTTAAGATAGGATATTGTCAGGTTTATAAAAGACAAACTTGTTTTCCCTAATCCTTTTATGCCTTAATACTAGGACTTTTTCCTTTAATACAAGCATTTTCAGACCATGGTGCTTCATTGCTTAGAAATCACATGTGCTTTAATTCAGGTTGGTTTTTCTTTTCTTAACCAAAAATAGCAATGCAAACTATGGCATATGTATTGTACACTTTATTAGGGATCTCAAATTATGTAAATCTCTCAATTAACACACAAAAAGGATTATATTAGATTCTATTTGTGAAGTCAGAAAAATTCCTTTTTCCAGAGCCTTAACTCTTATATTTCCCAAGTGCTTTTATAAAGAAGTAATCATTAAGGAAAAAATGACTGTGTTTTATTCAGTGAAGATTTCATGTCATCTAGTTAGCAAACTATACTTTGTCTTAGAGTCCTTTTAAGGTAGTTGGACTTAACACAGACATACCAAAATTAGGATCATTGTATCCTTATTCTATGTCCATATTTCAGAGCCCATCTTTTACAGATCTCTCATGATTGCCCTAAAAATTCCATTTCAAGGGAGTCAAAGGCTGTCTTCTTTCCTGCTCATCTGCATCTCTTAGGAAGTGAGAAGTTTTGGGCTTCCTTGAAATTCTAGTGTGTTCTGAGGTAGTGGTGATCAAACTTTTTTTTACCCTCCCTGTACATTTATGTATGTTTGCCTGTGAGTCAGAAGCAAAAGTTTTCAGTAATCATTCTATGAGATGCTATAGTATTCACTATCTCTTTTTTCCTTTTCATTCCACGATGAGCTAGCATGCTGAGTGGTAGGTCATAATCATGATTCACCAATGGAGACTTAAAGTTCCCATAGCTCATACAGGAGTCCCAGGAATGGCCATATATTTGCTAACCCTTAATTTCTTCACTGTGACATCATCTTAGAAGTTTTAGGTGTGATCTGACTTTCTTGTAACATCAGAATGCTCTAGGAGTTGCCCAGTTTCCAGGTACTAGATTTATTGCCCTTGCGCTGTAGAGAATGAGCAAAAGAATTTTAGGCTTAATAATACCCTTACATGTTTACTATGTGTCAGGTGCTATGATTGGTATAGATAATATCTAATCTTAAAACAATTTTGAAAATTAGACGGTGGCTCACGCCTGTAATCCCAGCACTTTGGGAGGCTGAGGCGGGCGGATCACAAGGTCAGGAGATCGAGACCACGGTGAAACCCCGTCTCTACTAAAAATACAAAAAATTAGCCGGGCGCGGTTGTGGGCGCCTGTAGTCCCAGCTACTCGGGAGGCTGAGGCAGGAGAATGGCGTGAACCCGGGAGGCGGAGCTTGCAGTGAGCCGAGATCGCGCCACTGCACTCCAGCCTGGGCTGGGCGACAGAGCGAGACTCCGTCTCAAAAAAAAAAAAAAAAAGAAAATTAGAATTAGCATCACAATTTTGGTGGGTTAGTAGGGGAAATGAAGAAAACAAAGCTTGGAGACATGAAGTAACTTGTCTAAGAATATACAGTGTGTAGGTGGCTTTAAAACCCAAATTTTTTTTTACTTCCATAAGCTTTCTGAAAAAGGCATTCCATTATGAAGGGTCAGTCTCAGTGTTTGTCCCTGTTGCACCTAAAGGAGATAGAGAAACATGGGGTGGGGCGGGGAAGTCCCCAAATCATCTTGGATAGCCTAACCTTTACACATTCTCACTGCTTAAATGGAGAACTCTGGCAATGTTAACATAATCAGGTCACTGCCATCTCAATACAGGATTCAATAAAATTGCTTTCATAATTTTTGGCAATCTGTGGATAAAAATTATCTCTGAGATCTGTACAATCATATGTGGAGTTCATTTAAGCCAAAGTCTATAAATGTTTAGGACCATGCCCCTGTTTGTGCTTTTTACTGGTGTTTCTCTATTAGCCTGGAGTGATAGGATCAATCCTTGTTAATTATAACTGATAGGGAAACATGGCTAAGAAATATCATTCTTAGGTTAGGCACAGTGGCTCATGCCTGCAATCCTAGTGCTTTGGGAGGCCAAGGCAGGAGGATTGCTTGAGTCCAGGAGTTTAAGACTAGCCTGGGCAACATAGCAAGACTTCATCTCAATAATGACATTTAAAAATTAGCTAGGTGACAGAGTGAGCTCCTGTGTCCAAAAAAAAAAAAAAAATATATATATATATATATATATATATATATAAAAATCATTCTTGGTGATGGGCTTGGCTACTTTGTAAGAAACCTTGGTATTTCAGATGATAGGAAGAGGAAGCAAAACCATGAGCATTTTTCTCTGTAATGTTTAGTTGTGAGGTCAATAAACTTAACACTCTCGGAAGCAGGTTTTAAGAACTTCTTTTCTATCATTTTCTTCTCTGTTTTTACTCCCCTACTCAAAAGATGTGTGTGTGTGTGTGTGTGTGTGTGTGTGTGTGTGTGTGTGTTTAAATCCCTCTTACATAGAGAAAACCTTGTGGCAAAGGGAGCTCAGGTATAGGATGTAGCTTCTCCGTTAAAATCCAGTCCTGCCCTGTCTGATATAATAACCACTAGCCACATGTATTATCAAGCACTTAAAATGTGAAAAGTCAGAATTAACAAGTGTTGTAAGTGTAAAATATTTCATACTGTATTTGAAAGACTTACTATGAAAAAGAGGAATGTAAAATATCAATAGTTTTTAATATAGATTACATGTTAAGATAATATTTCACATTCATTGAATTAAATGTCATTAAAATTTCTTCTGTTTCTTTTTACTTTTTAAAATGTGGCTACAGTAAAATTTTAAATCACATATTTGGCTTGCATTTGTGGTTGTATTATATTTCTTTTTGACTGTATGGATTCTAGGGCAATACTGCAGCTACCCTACCCAGCCATGCTTTGAAATACAGCTCATTATCTAATTTTAGGACCCCCCCCACCCAAAGAGGGCTAAATTTTGCCCAGCCTTTTCTTCCTGTCCACTCCCTACCTCAGCTTGAAAGAGTATATAGTGCTTTACTGGACAGGTAAGGCACATAAAAATAAATCGAGTTTTCCCCAGTTGGAAGTGAAAACAGATGGTTTTGGATGGCGTGGGACACCAGACTGGTAGGACCCAGATCCAATAGATTTGCTGAGGATATTCTGTGAAGCAACTTGAAGAAAGTAAAGGAAAGTTCACATTTTTCCCATTACGAGTACTTCAGTGGTTTTGTTTTTGTTTGAAATATCAAATTCTTCCAAGACAGTTTTGCTCCTTTTCAGGCACTGTTTTCCTGATGTGCTAAGCATGTGCTTAGTCTGTGTGATATACTTCCAAAGACCACCAAGCCCTTGATAAGTCCACCCTGGAGTGGTGACATGGCAGGTTGTCAATACCTGAGCCTTGGGAGCTATATTCCTTCAGTGGCTGGTTGACTGATTGCAGGCAAAAAGATAAAAATTGCCAATGAAAATTATTTCGAAGGAAGTAGTGTATCGTGTGCGTGTCTATGTGTGTGTATTTATTAAAGAAGATTCTGCTTAAATTATTTCTACTTTAAAATTCTCTCTTTTAACCATTGTGGAAGACAGTGTAGTGACTTCTCAAAGATTTAGAAATGGAAATTCCATTTAACCCAGCAATCCCATTACTGGGTGTATACCCAAAGGAGTATACGTCATTCTATTAAAAAGATACATGGATGCGTATGTTCATTGCGGCACTATTCACAATAACAAAGACGTGGAATCAATCCAAATGCCCATCAATGACAGACTGGGTAAAGAAAATGTGCATATACACCATGGAATACTATGCAGCCATAAAAAGGAATGAGATCATGTCTTTTGCAGGGACATGGATGAAACTGGAAGCCATTATCGTCAGCAAACCAACACAGGAACAGAAAACTAAACACCTTGTGTTCTCACTTATAAGTGGGACCTGAACAATGAGAACACGTGGACACAGGGAGGACAACAGTACACACTGGGAACTGTCAGGGGAGGGTGGGTAGGGGAGAGCATTAGGGAAAAGAGCTAACACATGCTGAGTTTAATACCTAGGTGATGGGTTGTTAAGTGCAGTAAACGACCATGACACATGTTTACTTATGTAACAAACCTGCACATCTTGCACATGTACCCCAGAACTTAAGAAAAAAATGAAATTATTTTTAAAAATTCTTTGTGTGTACATATGTATGTATTTATTATTTATCGAGATAGAGTTTTGCTCTCATTGCCCAGGCTGGAGTGCAACGGCGCGATCTCTGCTCACTGCAACCTCCACCTCCCGAGTTCAAGCGATTCTCCTGCTTCAGCCTCCCAAGTAGCTGGTATTACAGGCATGCGCACCACACCCAGCTAATTTTGTATTTTTAGTACAGACAGAGTTTCACCATGTTGGTCAGTCTGGTCTCGAACTCTTGACCTCAGGGGATCCATCTGCCTTGGCCTCCCAAAGTGCTGGGATTATAGGTGTGAGCCACCGTGCCTGGCCAAATTATCTGTTTGAAAAAGTGCAATATGAGAAGAAGAAAAATCACATCTTTCAATTAAATAATATACAAGTATTCAAAGACAGACCAAGAATTTGTTCAACTGTGTACCGTTATTATCAGACACTATAAAGGAATTCAAAAAAGTTTGTGGGGAAAATGCAATTAAAAGAATAAAATAAATATGAACTTTTCTTCCCAACATAAGCTCCATCAAGGTCAAGACACTTCCTAAATAAACAGTTATGAGTACAGAGTAGGTATATATGTTTATGGGGTACTTGAGATATTTTATACAGGCATACAGTGCGTGACAGTAACGGGAAATGAGGTATTCACCATCTTAAGCATTTATTTCTTTGTGTTATAAACATTCCAATTATACTCTTTAATTTATTTATTTATTATTTTTTGAAACAGAGTCTCACTCTGTCACCTAGACTGGAGTACAGTGGCGCAATCTTGACTCACTGAAACCTCCACCTCCTGGGTTCAAGCAATTCTTCTGCCTCAGCCTCCTGAGTAGTTGGGACTACAGGCGTGCACCCCCAGGCTTGGCTAAGTTTTTTGTATTTTTAGTAGAGACAGGTTTTTGCAATGTTGGCCCGGCTGGTCTCGAACTTCTGACCTCAAGTGATCCACCTGCCTCGGCTTCCCAAAGTGCTGGGATTACAGGCATGAGCCACCACGCCTGGCCTATTTATTTATTTATTTATTTAGAGACAGTCTTGCTCTGTCACCCAGGCTGGAATGCAGTGGCATGATCTCGGCTCACTGCAACCTCTGCCTCCGAGGTTCAAGCGATTCTCCTGCCTCAGCCTCCCGAGTAGCCAAGATTACAGGCATGCGCCATCTTGACTGGCTAATTTTTATATTTTTAGTAGAGATGGAGGTTTCATCATGTTGGCCAGGCTGGTCTCGAACTCCTGACCTCAGGTGATCCTCTTGGTTCAGCCCCTCAAAATGTTAGGATTACAGGCGTGAGCCACCATGCCCTGCCTGGCCTAATTATTTTCAAATGTACAATAAATTATTGTTGACTGTAGTCACTTTGTTTTCCTATCAAATACTAGATCTTATTCATTCTATCTAACAATATTTTTGTACCCATTAAACATCTCCACTTTGCCCCCACTATTCCTGCTACCCTTCTCAGCCTGTGGTAACCATCATTATACTATCCGTCTCCATGAATTCAACCATTTTGTTTTTTTTAGCTCCCACAAGTGAGTGAGAAGGTTGTCTTTTTCTGCCTGTTTTGTTTCATTTAACACAATGTCTTCTAGTTCTATCTATGTTGTTGCAAATGATAAAATCTCATTCTTTTTTGTGGCTGAATAGTACTCCATTGTGTACATATACCACATTTTCTTTATCCATTCATCTGTTGATGAACACTTAGGTTGCCTCCAAATCTTGGCTATTGCAGATAGTACCACAGTAAACATGGGAGTGCAGATATCTCTTCAACATAGTGACCTCCATTCTTTTGTGAATATACCCGCAGTGGGATTGCTGGATCATATGGTGGTTCTGTTTTTAGTTTTTTTTTTTTTTTTTTTTTTTTTTTTTTTGCAGAACCTCTGTACTGTTCTTCATAGTGGCTGCACTAATTTACATTCCCACCAACAGTGTGCAAGAGTTCCCTTTTCTCCACATCCTTGTCAGCATTTCTTATTGCCTATTTTTTGGATAAAAGCCATCAAAACTTGGGTGAGATGATATCTCATTGTGGTTTTAATTTCCATTTCTCTGATGATTGATGATGTTGAGCACTTTTTTATATACCTGTTTGATACTTGTATTTCTTCTTTTAAGAAATGTCTATTTAGATTTTTTGTCCATTTTTAAATTGGATCATTAGATTTTTTTCTATTGAGTTGTTTGAGCTTCTTATGTATTCCAGTTGTTCATCATTTGTCAGATGAAGTTTGTAAATATTGTCTTCCATTCTGTAGATTATCCCTTCACTTGGTTGATCATTTCCTTTGGTGTACTGAAGCTTTTTAACTTGATATGATCTCATTTGTCCATTTTTTCTTTGGTTGCCTGTGCTTGTGGGGTATTACTGAAGAAATCTTTGCCCAGATTGATGTCCTTGAGAGTTTCCTTAATGTTTTCTTGTGTTAGTTTCATAGTTTGAGGACTTAGATTTAAGTCTTTAATCCACTTTTACTTGATTTTTATATATGTCAAGACAAAGGGGTCTAGTTTCATTCTTCTGCATATGGATTATTCAGTTTTCCCAGCACCATTTATTGAAGAGACTCTCCTTTCAGCAATGTATGTTCTTGGCACCTTGTCAAAAATGAGTTCAATGTAGATGTATGGATTTACTTCTAGATTCTTTACTCTGTTCCATTGGTCTGTGTGTTTCTTTTTATGCCAGTCCCGTACTGTTTTGGTTGCAGTAGCTCTGTAGTATAATTTGAAGTCAGGTAATGTGATTTCTCCAGTTTTGTTCTTTTTGTTCAGGATGGCTTGGGCTATTCCAGGTCTTTCATGGGTTCCATCAAAATTTATGATTATTTATTTCTATTTCTGTGAAGAATGAGTTTGATACTTTGATACAGATTACATTGAATCTGCACATTACTTTGGACATTTTAACAATATTGATTCTTCTAATCCATGAACATGGAATATCTTTCCATTTTTTTGTGACTTCTTCAATTTTTTTCATCAGTGCTTTGTAGTTCTTATTGTACAGATTCACTTCTTTGGTTAAGTTATTCCTAGATAATGTATTTGTAGCTGTTGCAGGTTGGATTTTTTAAATTCCTTTTTCAGATTGGTCATCGTTGGCATATTTAAATGCTATTGATTTCTGTATATTGATTTTATATCCTGTAATTTTATATAATTTACTTCTCAGTTCTAATAGTTTCTTGGTTAAGTCTTTAGGTTTTCCTAAATATAAGATTATATCATCTGCAAATAAAGATAATTTGACTTCTTCCTTTTCAATTTGGATGAGCTTTATTTCTTTATCTTATCTGATTACTCTAGCTAGGACTTCCAGGACTATGTTGAATAATGGTGATGAAAGTGGGCATCTTTGTCTTGTTCCAGATCTTGGAGGAAAGATTTTCAGGTTTTACCTATATGTAGATGTGGTTCTTTTCTTTATGGCTTTTATTGTGTTGAAGTATGTTTCTTCTGTATCCAGTTTTTTGAGGTTTTTAAAATTTAATCATGAAGAGATGGTGAATTTTATTGAATGGTTTTTTTGTATCAATTGAAATGATCATATGGTCTGTGTCCTTCATTCTTTTGATATTATGTTTATATTGATTGATTTGCATATGTTGAACCATCCTTACATCCCTGGGATAAATCCCACTTGATCATGATGAATGATGTTTTTAATGTGTTGCTGAATTTGGTTTGCTAGTATTTTGTTGAGGATTTTTTGTATCAATATTCATCAGAAATATTGGCCTGAAATTTTCTTTTTTTGATGTGTCTTTGTCTGGTTTTGGTATCAGAGTAATTCTGCCGTCATAGAATGAGTTTGGAAGTATTCCTTCCTCCATTATTTTTTTGGAATAGTTTGAATAGGATTGATATTAGTTCTTTAAATGTTTTGTAAAATTCCATGGTGAAGCCATCATTTTCTGTGACTTCTTTTGATAGGAGACTTTATTACATCTCAGTCTCATTACTTGTTATGGGTCTATTCGAGTTTTTGATTTCTTCCTGGTTCAATCTTGGTAGGTTATATGTGTTTAGAAATTTGTCCATTTCTTCTAGGTTTTCTGATTTATTGGCATATGATTGTTCATAGTAACTTCTAATAATCCTTTGAATTTCTGTGGAATCAGCTGTATTTTTTTTTTTAAATCTCTGTATTTAAGTCTTCTCTTTCTTTCTTAATCTTCCTACAGGTTTATTGATTTTGTTTTCAAAAAACTTTTCAAACTTTTCAAAAAAGTTTTCAAAAAACCTTTTGTTTTGTGAATCTTGTGTATTGTTCTTTTTCTCTTTCCAATTTCATTTATTTCTGCTTTCATCTTAGCTATTTCTTTGTTCTACTTTTTAATGTAGGCACTTATTGGTATAAACTTTGCTCTCAGTATTGCTTTCACTGTATTCCGGAGATATTGGTGTGTTGGGTTTCCATTTTAATTTGTTTTAAGGAATTTTAAAATTTCCTTCTTCTTCATTGACTCACTGGTCATTCAGGAGCATAGTGTTTAATTTCTATGTGTTTGTACAGTTTCCAACATTCCTCTTGTTGTTGATTTCTAGTTATATTCCATTGTGGTCTGAGAAGATACCTGTGATGATTTCAGGTTTTAAAAACATTTTAGGCCAGGTATGGTGGCTCACGGCTGTAATCCCAGAACTTTGGTAGGCCAATGGGGGCGGATCACGAGGTCAGGAGATCAAGACCATCCTGGCCAACATGGGAAAACCCCATCTCTACTAAAATACAAAAAAATTAGCTGGGCGTGGTGGCGCTCATCTGTAGTCCCAGCTACTCGGGAGGCTGAGGCAGGGGAATCCCTTGAACCCGGGAGGTGGAGGTTGCAGTGAGCTGAGATCGTGCCACTGCACTCCAGCCTGGCAACAGAGCAAGACTCTGTCTCAAAAAAAAAAAAAGCCAAAAAAAACCAAGTGTGTCTTTGAGGATGATCTATGCACTGAGGAGAAGCATATGTATTCTGCAGCTGCTGGATGAAATATCTATTTGGTCCATTTGGTTTATAGTGCTTAGTCCAGTGTTTTTTTGTTGATTTTTCAGTCTGGATGATCTGTCCAATGCTGAAAGTGGGATGTTGACATCTCCAACTATTATTGTATTGGGGTCTATCTCTTTCTTAGCTATAATAATATTTGCTTTATATATCTGGGTGCTTCAGTGCTGATGCACATAAATTTATAACTGTTATATCTTTTTGTTGAATTGACCCCTTTATCATTATGTAATGACCTTTTGGTCTCTTTTCATAGTTTTTAATATTTAATTCTATTTTATCTGATATAAGTATAGCTACTCCTGCTTTTTTGTTTTTCATTTGCATGGAATATCTTTTCCCATTCCTTTATTTTTAGTCTATGTGTGTCTTTATAGGTGAAATATATTTCTGGTAGCCAACAGATCATTGGGTCTTGTTTTTCTAAATCCATTCAGCCACTTCATTTCTTTTGATTGGAGATGTTAGTTCACTTACATTCAATATTGTTATTGATAAACTAAGGACCTACTCCTGCTATTTTGTTGTTTGTTTTCTGGTTGCCTTATGATCTTTCTTTCTCCCTCCCTCCCTCCCTCCCTCTCTCCCTCCCTCTCTGCCTCCCTCCCTCCCTTCCTTTTACCGTTGTTTTTGTGAAGGTGCTCCTCTCTGATGGTATGTTTTAATTTCTTGCCTTTTTTTGTGTGTTTGTATCTGTTGTAGGTATTTCAGGGTTACCACAAGGCTTGCAAATAACATTTTGTAAACAATCATTTAAAACTAATGTCAACTTAACACTGCTTGTAAAACCAAACAAACAAAAAAGCAGAAGGAAAACTAATAAAAAGTCACACTTTTATTCATCTCTCTCACTTTTTAACTTCTCTTGTCTGAAAAGCCACGATCTCTGTTTCTCCAGGATTGGTCCTTGGTGCCTTGTTTAGTTCATTTTTTGAGATCATGTTTTCCTGGATGGTGTTGATGCTTACAGATGTTTGTTAGTGTCTGGACATTGAAGAGTTAGGTATTTGTTGTATTTTTTGCAACCTGGGCTTGTTTGTTCCTGTCTTTTTGGGGAAGACTTTCCAAGTATTCTAAAGGAATTGAGTATTGTGGCCTAACTCTTTGATCACTGCAGCTATATCTGCATTAGGGGGCACCTCAAACCAGTAACACTGTGACTTTTGCAGACTTGTCAAGATCACCTTGATGTTCTTTGATAAGATTCAAGAGAATTTTCTGGAACAACAGGCAAAGACTCTTGTTCTCTTTCTTTACTTTCTCCAAAGCAGACAGAGTCTTCCTCTCCATCCTGAGCTGCCTGGTATTGGCAAAGGGGAGACACAAGCACCCTGGTGGCCGCCATCACTTGTACTGTGGTTAGTCAGACCCGAAGCCAGCACAGTACTGGGTCTTGTCCAAATTTGGAGGCAACTGCTGCCTGGTAATTGCCAATCTTCATTAAAGGCCAGAATTGCCATTTGGAAGCCAGGGCCAGGAATCAGGAACCTTAGGATTCTACCTCCCGCTCTATTCTACTCCACCCAAGCTGGCACCCCCACCACCAGACAAAGTCTTTCCCACTCTTCTCTTCTTTCCTCAAGTAAAAAGAGCCTGTCTTAATGGCCACCACAGCTGGTATTGTGCTGGGTCACATCTGAAGCCAGCACAGCACTAGGTCTCACCCAAGGCCCACAGCAACTACTGCCTGGTTGCAACTGATGTTTATTCAAGGCCCATGCAGATGATGAATGCTGCCAGAAGTGGGTTCACCCCTACAAGGCAGCAGGTTCACTTCTGGCCCAGGATTTGTCTAGAAATATCATCCCGGAGCTAGATCCTGGGATGGGGGCCTCAGGACTCTGCTTGGTGCCCTGTTCTTCTGTGGCTAAACTGGTGTGCTAATTGCAAGACAAAGTCCTTTTTACTTTCCCCTCTCCTCTCCTCAAGCAGAAGAAAGGATTTTCTTCTGAAGCTGTGAGCTGTGCTGCCTTGTGTTGGGGAAGGACTGACACAAGTACTCCTGGGCTGGCCTAGCTGGTGTCTTATAGGTTGTGTATACCCCATGTCCTCTGACTCAGAGTCCAGCACAGCACCAAGACTTGTCCACTAATTGCAGTCCTTGTGGCCTAGACTGCATTTCATGTTTATTTACGACCCCAACGCACTTTAGTCCACAGTCGGCCTAGCTGGAACTCAGATACCAACCACTGGGAAGGATGACCCCCTCTGGCTGTGGCTGGTCTAAATGCTCCCTCCATTGGCACTGGCTGAATTCTGCCATGTGTTTCTTTGCTGTGACAGATAGCATGGAGTTCCAATGCAAAATCCCACAATCACTGTCCTCTCCTTCTGCCTGTCACACATATTCCCTCTCTGTGCCATGCAGCTAATGCTAGGGGGTAGAGGTGATGGTGTTGGCAATTCAAGACTGTCTTTTCTGCCGTCTTCAGTGCCTCTTTCCTTGATATGATGTTAAACCCAGACACTGTGATTGTGTACCTGATTTTTGATTCTCATGAAGGTGCTTCATTGTGTGGATAGTTGTTCAATTTGGTGTTCCTGTGAAGGGGATCATTATTAGAGGATGCTTTTCAGCCATCTTGCTCCACCGCCTTCTCTCCAGACACTTTTGTAAGTGATGATAACAGTCATTTAGTCCATCCCTGAAAAACTGAGGAATCTGGGAATTTACCATGTCAGTACCATCTTTGTAAGATTATTACCTAAGAAAAATGGGTGTTCTTTAAGAGTAGAAAACAGAAAGAAGTCACAAGTAGCCACACGAGGACTGTAAAGTGGATGCTTAATAATGTTTCATCAAAACTCTTATAAAATTAGGGTGAGTTCAGTGGCTCACACCTGTAATCCTAGCACCTTGGGAGGCTGAGGCAGGCAGATCACTTGAGGTCAGGGTTTCACCAGCCTGGCCAACATGGTGAAACCCTGTCTCTACTAAAAATAGAAAAATTCGCTGGGCGTGGTAACACATGCCTGTAATCCCAGCTATTCAGGATGCTGAGGCAGGAGAATCGCTTGAACCTGGGAAGCAGAGGTTGCAGAGAGCTGAGATCATACCACTGCACTCCAGCATGGGCAACAGAGTGAGACCCTGTCTCAAAACAAAACAAACAAACAAAACTCCTCTTATAAAACTGACCTTGTTTGATGGGAGGAATGAGCAGGAACATTGTTACGGTGAGGAGGGACCCTCTGATGAAGCTTTCCTAGGCATTTTTCTGCTAGATCTTTGACTAGTGTCTCAAAACACTCTCATAAGCAGATGTTATTCTTTGTCTCTCCCAGAAAGTCAACAAGCAAAATGGCTTGAGCATCTCAAACAACTGTTGCTATGACCTTTGCTCTTGACTGGTTTATTTTTGCTTTTACTGGACCACTTCCTCCTCTTGGTAGCTATTGCTTTGATTATGCTTTGTCTTCAGGATTATACTGTAAAGGCCTTTTTTTTTTTTTTTTTTTTTTTTTTTAAATTTCCTATTACAGTTCTTTGAAGAAATGCTTCAGATCTTGATCCCACTTGTTCAAAATTTAGTTGAAAACTCTGTTCTTGTCTGAAGCTGATCTGGTCACAAAAGTTTTGTGACCAGATTGGTGCAAAAGTTTTGCACCCATCGCATGGAATATTTACTCAACTTTAATTTTTAGTCAGATTTATATAAGCTGAACCAATTGAGATGTCTGTAATGTTGGCTTTTGTTTCTGCAACTAATTGTTGGGCCCTTTCAATAAGAGCACAAACAAGATAATTTTGTTCTTGCAGATTTATATGGATGGCCTGCCACTGCAGGCTTCATCTTTAACATCATCTCATTCCTTCTTAAAGTGAATTTTCTATTTGTAAATTGATTATTTCTTTGGGGGCATTGTCCTCATAAACTTTTCATAAAGCATCATTGATTTCACCATTCTTCCACTCAATCTTCACCCTGAATTTGATGTTTGTCTTTCAATTTTGGTGGAATTAATGTTGCACTGAAAGGGACTCTTTTCAAATTTATGTCTTACTCTTTTTAGCGCCTCAAACTAGATCCTATTCAGACATGTTATAACAAGTTAGGGAGAATTTGTTTTGGTGCAAATGTTTTTGAAATTCATGCATTGTATTTAATAATGTATACTTTCCATCAACATTTTGAAGACCCCTCATATAGTACCTACTAGTTTATGAAATTTCAATAAAAATGTAAAACCCTTCAGAAAAATAATTACGAATGGCTAAGTGTAGATGTTAATATTTATTATCTTAGACATTTTTTTATTCAAAAATAATTCATTTAAAATATGCAACTCATAAATTTTGATTTTTCCTGAATTCATAGTCATATATAATGGTGCTTGTCCCCAGCCTGCCACACCCACTGTGTTTCAGATTGTGCCCTGATACCACTTCACATCAATACTTGCAATGACAATACTAGAGAAATAAATTGTCCATTGATAAAACATACCATGGGTTTATTTCATTATGCCAATTTTAAAGCTACTTTCTTCTGTGACCAGAACATTTTTTCAGATGTTAATTGGTTGGTCTTTATTTGGCATTTGATCAGAGGAGAGACAATATTGACAAAGCAGACATTTTTAGCATCTTTGTCGTTTATTCACTAGCGAGAATCTTCATCTGTTCTCTGCCTTCGTGTCTTTGGAGACCTCAGACCAGTCTGGTATATCTTAATTTGATCTTGTTTTCCAGGCCAAAATTCAGTTTTTCTGTGCCTCACAGGCTTGGTATTCTCATTAATGATGATATCTGTCTGTTGTTATCTCAAAGTCCTCATTTTCCTCTCAGTCTTTTATAGCTGAGATCAGATTTTTCTGATTCTATTCATAGCAGTATCTGTAGCTTTTAACTAGTATTTTTGCATCTTAATTAAATAAATGTAACATAGCTAGCTTGTGAAGTAAAATGTGACTAGTTTATGTCAAATATGGTAACTTTCATACATAAATATTAAAACTTGTTTAATCAAGAATAAAACCATTTTTGCAGATACTGGGGAGTTGCTTTTCCCAACACTATGATATTAGTAGTCTGGGTAGGACTGCCATATGTAGCAAATAAAAATACAGAACACCCACTTACATTTTGGTTTCAGATAATTAACGACTAATTTTTAATATCAGTATGTTCAATGCAGTATTAAATTCCATGTGTTTTAACTGGGCATTTTATATTTTAACTGCCACCCCTAAATTTTCTTCATAGGGGCATTAATTCTTGTAGTTGCCCTACTGAAATCCTTTAGTAAAATACAAACAAAGAGCTAACAAGTTAAGAATTCTTTTTATGAAATATTGTGCCCCCAACTTATGTCATCTTTTCCCCCCATCACTTTGCCAAAGTTTCCTTCATTCTCTATGGGCAGTGGTCCTGTGGTGTTGCAATACCTGCTCTCAGAGGGTAGGGCCAGACCACTCTTTTGCCCCACTTAGCCCAATCTCATCTCCATCTCTCCCTAACTGTTGGGTTACAGACATTCCTTTGGTGGCAAAAGCAGAGGTGTCCTCTGGGCTGATACTCAGGATCACAATGCTGCATCTTTGTTGTCTAAAGACTCAAAATCAGCCACCACTCCTTTGTGCTCTCTGTGGCTCTCATATTTGCTGCATTTGTGAAAAATTATCTGGTTTACACTACTCCAGTTTTATTTCAGGGCTGTATCACTTACATTATGATCTTGAATACAATATCACAGCCATGATTAGCAGGAAATACTAACTTGGAAGAGAGCTATTTCTAGTGGCTACTTGGATAATTGGAGCATAACATCCTCTTCATAAAGCATTTTAGCTGAGGCTGAGTTGAATAAAGATTTAAGCAAAATGTGTGTTTTATAAACCTATGCAAAAACTTCTTTGGTTCTTCTTTCCTACACATCAGGAAGATAGTATTGAGAACTACAATGTGATGACTTGCTCCAGAGTTACCTTCAAGCAACCCTTAGGAAGGTGTGATTTTGAACAATGAGATCATTTGTTTCACGTGGGTAAAAATGTCATGAATCATGGCATTGATTATGGCAGTAGTTCCATTGGATAACATTCTGCCTTATAATGGATTTTATAAACTCTCTTCCTAGGTAGACAGCTCAAAGCATTTCACAGGGCAGATGTGAGTGCCCAACAAAGAAAAATTTGCCCCATCCTAGCTTTCATATGTGCCGCAGTGTGAGGCATGACTCACCTTCCACTTAAGCAGTGATATAACCTTTTTCTTCATCCTCTGCCTTTCTGCCTTGGTTCACCATTTTCTTCTTTCTATCATATGGATCATTTATAATAATAATTATTCAACAAATATTTGTTCAGCCCCTATTACATTTAGGGTACTAGATGTGTTACTATAAGGTGCTGCCTATAGTGGCCAGGAGCTTATCTTTCAGTTAGTGGAAGTAAGATATGTCTTAGCCCAAGGCAATATGTGAGTACATGTTATATAAGTGTATACAACTTGGTATTATAGTAACATAAGGAAAGAGGTGTTTTTACCTGGAATCATTATGAAAGCACTATGGAAGGAATCTGACGAGCCTATATAGATGAGCAGGATTTCAGTAGGGGAACATGTGGGATGTAGGATCATTCAGGCAGAGGAAATTACACAAAAGCCTTGAAGCTTAAAGAAAAGCACAACTTTGCAGAATGGAATGTGATTCAGATAGAATGGAATAATTCTTTTTTTTCTATTTGAGGGTAACGGGTCAATATTATAGATGGATTTGAATGGTATATGGGAACAAAATAGTGCTTCAGGTAGATTAATTTAAAGGTACTGTGTAGACTGATCGAAGGGCAGAAAGTTTAGGGAATTGATTATTTGAAATAGTTTAGGCATAAAGTGATAATACCCTGACCTATTAATAGATGGTAGTGCCAAAAAGCACACAAGGTCTAGCTGGCCCAAACAATGGTTGGTTTGTCTGCTTAGACAATATATTGAATAATATCTATTTTTCATAATATTTTCATATTGTGAACTACTTAACATTAACACTCATACTGAATTACCTTAACACTAATAATATTTTCTTATTGTGAACTACTTAACATTTATGCCTAATTACCTTAACACTTATAACTAATCACTATGCAAAGTAAGAACAGTCTTGTATATGTAATTTGTTAGCAACCACTTAAAACTTTGGGAAAATGAAAGAGTTTTTATTTGTAGAACTGGGTCTAAATAAAAAGGCAAGGCCAGACAAATTCCTGGAAAGAAACCTTCTTTTAGCCCTATAGCCACTGAATCAAGTCAAAATACCTTCCACAAATGGCAACTTAATACTTAAGGAATAAGTGAAGTTACTTTTACAGTTTCTTAATTTTAACAGCAGTTGGATTTTCTTTCTTTTTATTACAAATTCAGACTTTAAAAATGTTCTCTTAGCTGCATGAGAGTCACTTAGGAAAAAGTTACATAAAAATCGTTATTCCTCATGGCATACAGATCAAAAGCAAATATGTATATTGATTAAAGTGGTAGAAGGGAATTTTAAAAGCGAGAAGGACCTTAACCATAAACTGTTTCTGTCTCATATGGTATTAAGAACAGCAAAGAACCTGAGCCTATTACGCACTATAATCCAGAGGTACACTGAATGGGAATTTTCTGATCCTTACCTAACCTTGATATCAATCTACTGCTTCAAGCTATTTATCTGTGAAAAAGTTAACATGTAAACTAAGACAGATACCTGAGATTTAAGAAAAAAACTATTATAATTTGCTTCTAACAGTGTTTCATACACATTATGTAATTCATCTGTCATTTTAATAAGACCGATTTTAAAATAATGCAGGGATTGAATGTATCTTTATCTTTTTTACTTCTTTTCATATAAAATGAAGTAAAACTCAATGAGCAAACCTCAAACAGTTTTTTAAAAATTTTTTTGGATGAATCAAATAATAGTAGGATTTTACATTTCTATTTTAAGATAGAGATCCATTTTGTTTTGTCCATAGTTTATATAATATGTAAAATTATTTTTGTATATTATCTTTGATATTAGAAATGACATTCTGGTATGCATTTTGCTGTGAAATTTTGGTTTGGAAGTCTATGAATCCTTGTCATTTTCTTTGGTTATGGCACAAATTATTACCTTTTGCTACTCCTGTTGACAAAATGATGTTGGGAGAGAACTTAAATTTCAAAGCAAAAATTTAAAAACTTGAGCCTGTTTCCATCTTGAGGAATAGATGGTTACCCCACCTGCTTCCCTAATTCTGATTTATTCAGTACTCATTTGCCTAGTGCCTACTAAAGTCTCAGGCACCAGGGAAACAAATAAGAATTGATCATGGTCGACCTAGAGGTGGCAATCAAGTGGGGGTATTCATACATGGACACTAGTTAATTAAATAGCAGAGTGAAAGCCCAGAGGACCAATTGATTAAGTGAGGAAAAAGGAGAGAAGACTTCCACAATAATTCTTTGTATGTCAGCTCAGAGATGGGAGTGGAAGTTCACTCTATTGCGGTTGAGAATAAAAAGGATACTTGACTATGTGGATAATTCTGAATTGAGTTTTATACTTCAGTTTTAAATGTGGAATGAAGTTCTGTTAGACCAGTAGTTCTCAAGTAACAGTTTGTGGCCTTTTGCTGGTGGCTACATGGATGCTTGTTAAAAATACAAACTGCCTGGAGGTACTATGTTCTGAAAAAGCATCTCAGGTGATTCTAATAATCCATAAGATATGACCCCTACTTTAATAAAGATCCAGGAGAGAGAAAATAAATGATAGTTGAAGTCACAGAAATGGGTAAGACTTCCCTTGAAAGTGTGGAGAGTAAGCAAAGCAGAAGACAGAAAGTAAGCAGAGAAGGAGCCAGCAAAGAAACTAAAAAGGAATATACTGTGTCCAGGAGCTAGGACGTATATTTACCTGAGTCTTTTAATTCTTAGATTGGTAATCCTCGTTTCGGAATCGATATATAGAGAAAAAATGTAGAAGAAAAATCTCTAGACTGCTACTTATGATTTGGCTTTATTCTAAAAGGGATTAATCAAGTTTCAACTTTGCCCTATCTCCAGAATATTTTGCCTACTTCTGAAGGAAGTATAATCACCAAATCTGTAGCAGAAACAGCAACTGACCCTCTCAAATAGAGAAAAATGAAGAAAGTAGAGTATCAGAAAAGAAAGTTGTAATATTAACCAGGCTTTGTAAGACAAAAAATGACCCATCATACAGTTACTAGATGGAATGAGGATATTTAATTTACTGAAGTGACCTTTATAATTGAGAACTAGAACTATTATAGTCTCTCGGGAACAAATCCTTCTGTTCTTAGGCATTCCTGTTCTTTTGTATTGATGTTGTTGTGATCCATGCATCTTCTACTTTTAGGTGACTAAAGCCTTATGTTAATAGAAACGTGCTGTTATAAAAAGGAACAAAATGGCAATTATATAACCTGAACTGGTATAAAAATTAATTGTCTTTTTCAAAATCTGTATCCCAAAATAGAATAACTATTGATCCTGAAGGATTTTAAAAATATATACATTGCCGAAATTTTGGTAGGTATGTAGTTATTATTCAATTTTTTTGAAATGGATAAGAGACTGGAATGCACTCACTCTTCTTTGAAGTTTCAGGTGATACTTTATGAAAAGGAATTCCAAGATCATTTTAATAGTTATGTGATCAACTTTTCACTTAGTATTCTTCCTTTCACTGATTAGATACAGATTTTTTTTAAAATTTATTTATTATTATTATACTTTAAGTTGTAGGGTACATGTGCATAACGTGCAGGTTTGTTACATATGTATACTTGTGCCATGTTGGTGTGCTGCACCCATCAACTCGTCATTTACATCAGGTATAACTCCCAATGCAATCCCTCCCCCCTCCCCCCTCCCCAGGATAGGCCCCTGTGTGTGATGTTCCCCTTCCTGAGTCCAAGTGATCTCATTGTTCAGTTCCCACCTATGAGTGAGAACATGCGGTGTTTGGTTTTCTGTTCTTGTGATAGTTTGCTAAGAATGATGGTTTCCAGCTGCATCCATGTCCCTACAAAGGACACAAACTCATCCTTTTTGATGGCTGCATAGTATTCCATGGTGTATATGTGCCACATTTTCTTAATCCAATCTGTCACTGATGGACATTTGGGTTGATTCCAAGTCTTTGCTATTGTGAATAGTGCCGCAATAAACATACGTGTGCATGTGTCTTTATAGCAGCATAATTTATAATCCTTTGGGTATATACCCAGTAATGGGATGGCTGGGTCATATGGTACATCTAGTTCTAGATCCTTGAGGAATCGCCATACTGTTTTCCATAATGGTTGAACTAGTTTACAATCCCACCAACAGTGTAAAAGTGTTCCTATTTCTCCACATCCTCTCCAGCACCTGTTGTTTCCTGACTTTTTAATGATCGCCATTCTAACTGGTGTGAGATGGTATCTCATTGTGGTTTTGATTTGCATTTCTCTGATGGCCAGTGATGATGAGCATTTTTTCATGTGTCTGTTGGCTGTATGAATGTCTTCTTTTGAGAAATGTCTGTTCATATCCCTTGCCCACTTTTTGATGGGGTTGTTTGTTTTTTTCTTGTAAATTTGTTTGAGTTCTTTGTAGGTTCTGGATATTAGCCCTTTGTCAGATGAGTAGATTGCAAAAATTTTCTCCCATTCTGTAGGTTGCCTGTTCACTCTGATGGTAGTTTCTTTTGCTGTGCAGAAGCTCTTTAGTTTAATGAGATCCCATTTGTCAATTTTGGCTTTTGCTGCCGTTGCTTTTGGTGTTTTAGACATGAAGTCTTTGCCCATGACTATGTCCTGAATGGTACTACCTAGGTTTTCCTCTAGGGTTTTTATGGTATTAGGTCTAACATTTAAGTCTCTAATCCATCTTGAATTAATTTTCATATAAGGAGTAAGGAAAGGATCCAGTTTCAGCTTTCTACTTATGGCTAGCCAATTTTCCCAGCGCCATTTATTAAATAGGGAATCCTTTCCCCATTTCTTGTTTCTCTCAGGTTTGTCAAAGATCAGATGGCTGTAGATGTGTGGTATTATTTCTGAGGACTCTGTTCTGTTCCATTGGTCTATATCTCTGTTTTGGTACCAGTACCATGCTGTTTTGGTTACTGTAGCCTTGTAGTATAGTTTGAAGTCAGGTAGCCTGATGCCTCCAACTTTGTTCTTTTGACTTAGGATTGTCTTGGAGATGCGGGCTCTTTTTTGGTTCCATATGAACTTTAAAGCAGTTTTTTCCAATTCTGTGAAGAAACTCATTGGTAGCTTGATGGGGATGGCATTGAATCTATAAATTACCTTGGGCAGTATGGCCATTTTCACGATATTGATTCTTCCTATCCATGAGCATGGTATGTTCTTCCATTTGTTTGTGTCCTCTTTTATTTCACTGAGCAGTGGTTTGTAGTTGTCCTTGAAGAGGTCCTTTACATCCCTTGTAAGTTGGATTCCTAGGTATTTTATTCTCTTTGAAGCAATTGTGAATGGAAGTTCATTCCTGATTTGGCTCTCTGTTTGTCTGTTACTGGTGTATAAGAATGCTTGTGATTTTTGCACATTAATTTTGTATCCTGAGACTTTGCTGAAGTTGCTTATCAGCTTAAGGAGATTCTGGGCTGAGACAATGGGGTTTTCTAAATATACAATCATGTCATCTGCAAACAGGGACAGTTTGACTTCTTCTTTTCCTAACTGAATACCCTTGATTTCTTTCTCTTGCCTAATTGCCCTAGCCAGAACTTCCAGCACTATGTTGAATAGGAGTGGTGAGAGAGGGCATCCCTGTCTTGTGCCAGTTTTCAAAGGGAATTTTTCCAGTTTTTGCCCATTCAGTATGATATTGGCTGTGGGTTTGTCATAAATAGCTCTTATTATTTTGAGGTACGTTCCATCAATACCGAATTTATTGAGCGTTTTTAGCATGAAGGGCTGTTGAATTTTGTCAAAAGCCTTTTCTACATCTATTGAGATAATCGTGTGGTTCTTGTCTTTGGTTCTGTTTATATGCTGGATTATGTTTATTGATTTGCGAATGTTGAACCAGCCTTGCATCCCAGGGATGAAGCCCACTTGATCATGGTGGATAAGCTTTTTGATGTGTTGCTGAATCCGGTTTGCCAGTATTTTATTGAGGATTTTTGCATCGATGTTCATCAGGGATATTGGTCTAAAATTCTCTTTTTTTGTTGTGTCTCTGCCAGGCTTTGGTATCAGGATGATGTTGGCCTCATAAAATGAGTTAGGGAGGATTCCCTCTTTTTCTATTGATTGGAATAGTTTCAGAAGGAATGGTACCAACTCCTCCTTGTACCTCTGGTAGAATTCAGCTGTGAATCCATCTGGTCCTGGACTTTTTTTGGTTGGTAGGCTATTAATTATTGCCTCAATTTCAGAGCCTACTATTGGTCTATTCAGGGATTCAACTTCTTCCTGGTTTAGTCTTGGAAGAGTGTAAGTGTCCAGGAAATTATCCATTTCTTCTAGATTTTCCAGTTTATTTGCATAGAGGTGTTTATAGTATTCTCTGATGGTAGTTTGTATTTCTGTGGGATTGGTGGTGATATCCCCTTTATCATTTTTAATTGCGTCGATTTGATTCTTCTCTCTTTTCTTCTTTATTAGTCTTGCTAGTGGTCTGTCAATTTTGTTGATCTTTTCAAAAAACCAACTCCTGGATTCATTGATTTTTTGGAGAGTTTTTTGTGTCTCTATCTCCTTCAGTTCTGCTCTGATCTTAGTTATTTCTTGCCTTCTGCTAGCTTTCGAATGTGTTTGCTCTTGCTTCTCTAGTTCTTTTAATTGCGATGTTAGAGTGTCAATTTTAGATCTTTCCTGCTTTCTCTTGTGGGCATTTAGTGCTATAAATTTCCCTGTACACACTGCTTTAAATGTGTCCCAGAGATTCTGGTATGTTGTATCTTTGTTGTCATTGGTTTCAAAGAACATCTTTATTTCTGCCTTCATTTCGTTATGTACCCAGTAGTCATTCAGGAGCAGGTTGTTCAGTTTCCATGTAGTTGAGCGGTTTTGATTGAGTTTCTTAGTCCTGAGTTCTAGTTTGATTGCACTGTGGTCTGAGAGACAGTTTGTTATAATTTCTGTTCTTGTACATTTGCTGAGGAGTGCTTTACTTCCAATTACGTGGTCATTTTGGAGTAAGTACGATGTGGTGCTGAGAAGAATGTATATTCTGTTGATTTGGGGTGGAGAGTTCTATAGATGTCTATTAGGTCTGCTTGCTGCAGAGATGAGTTCAATTCCTGGATATCCTTGTTAACTTTCTGTCTCGTTGATCTGTCTAATGTTGACAGTGGAGTGTTGAAGTCTCCCATTATTATTGTATGGGAGTCTAAGTCTCTTTGTAAGTCTCTAAGGACTTGCTTTATGAATCTGGGTGCTCCTGTATTGGGTGCATATATATTTAGGATAGTTAGCTCTTCCTGTTGAATTGATCCCTTTACCATTATGTAATGGCCTTCTTTGTCTCTTTTGATCTTTGATGGTTTAAAGTCTGTTTTATCAGAGACTAGTATTGCAACCCCCGCTTTTTTTTTGTTCTCCATTTGCTTGGTAAATCTTCCTCCATCCCTTTATTTTGAGCCTATGTGTGTCTCTGCATGTGAGATGGGTCTCCTGAATACAGCAGACTGATGGGTCTTGACTCTTTATCCAGTTTGCCAGTCTGTGTCTTTTAATTGGAGCATTTAGTCCATTTACATTTAAGCTTAAGATTGTTATGTGTGAACTTGATCCTGCCATTATGATATTAACTGGTTATTTTGCTCGTTAGTTGATGCAGTTTCTTCCTATCCTCGATGGTCTTTACATTTTGGCATGTTTTTGCAATGGCTGGTACCGGTTGTTCCTTTCCATGTTTAGTGCTTCCTTCAGGGTCTCTTGTAAGGCAGGCCTAGTGGTGACAAAATCTCTAAGCATTTGCTTATCTGTAAAGGATTTTATTTCTCCTTCACTTATGAAACTTAGTTTGGCTGGATATGAAATTCTGGGTTGAAAATTCTTTTCTTTAAGAATGTTGAATATTGGCCCCCACTCTCTTCTGGCTTGGAGAGTTTCTGCCGAGAGATCTGCTGTTAGTCTGATGGGCTTCCCTTTGTGGGTAACCCGACCTTTCTCTCTGGCTGCCCTTAAGATTTTTTCCTTGATTTCAACTTAGGTGAATCTGGCAATTATGTGTCTTGGAGTTGCTCTTCTCGAGGAGTATCTTTGTGGCGTTCTCTGTATTTCCTGGATTTGAATGTTGGCCTGCCCTACTAGGTTGGGGAAGTTCTCCTGGATGATATCCTGCAGAGTGTTTTCCAACTTGGTTCCATTTTCCCCCTCACTTTCAGGCACCCCAATCAGACGTAGATTTGGTCTTTTTACATAATCCCATACTTCTTGCAGGCTTTGTTCATTTCTTTTTCTTCTTTTTTCTTTTGGTTTCTCTTCTCGCTTCATTTCATTCATTTGATCCTCAATCGCAGATACTCTTTCTTCCAGTTGATCGAGTCGGTTACTGAAGCTTGTGCATTTGTCACGTATTTCTCGTGTCATGGTTTTCATCTCTTTCATTTCGTTTATGACCTTCTCTGCATTAATTACTCTAGCCATCAATTCTTCCACTTTTTTTTCAAGATTTTTAGTTTCTTTGCGCTGGGTACATAATTCCTCCTTTAGCTCTGAGAAATTTGATGGACTGAAGCCTTCTTCTCTCATCTCGTCAAAGTCATTCTCTGTCCAGCTTTGATCCGTTGCTGGCGATGAGCTGCGCTCCTTTGCCGGGGGAGATGTGCTCTTATTTTTTGAATTTCCAGCTTTTCTGCCCTGCTTTTTCCCCATCTTTGTGGTTTTATCTGCCTCTGGTCTTGATGATGGTGATGTACTGATGGGGTTTTGGTGTAGGTGTCCTTCCTGTTTGATAGTTTTCCTTCTAACAGTCAGGACCCTCAGCTGTAGGTCTGTTGGAGATTGCTTGAGGTCCACTCCAGACCCTGTTTGCCTGGGTATCAGCAGCAGAGGCTGCAGAAGATAGAATATTTCTGAACAGCGAGTGTACCTGTCTGATTCTTGCTTTGGAAGCTTCCTCTCAGGGGTGTACTCCACCCTGTGAGGTGTGGGGTGTCAGACTGCCCCTAGTGGGGGATGTCTCCCAGTTAGGCTCTCAGGGGTTAGGGACCCTCTTGAGCAGGGAGTCTGTCCCTTCTCAGAAATCAACCTCCGTGTTGGGAGATCCACTGCTCTCTTCAAAGCTGTCAGACAGAGTCGTTTGCGTCTGCAGAGGTTTCGGCTGTGTTTGTTATTGCCCTGTCCCCAGAGGTGGAGTCTACAGAGACAGGCAGGTTTCCTTGAGCTGCTGTGAGCTCCACGCAGTTCGAGCTTCCCAGCAGCTTTGTTTACCTACTTAAGCCTCAGCAATGGCGGGCGCCCCTCCCCCAGCCTCGCTGCTGCCTTGCCGGTAGATCACAGACTGCTGTGCTAGCAATGAGGGAGGCTCCGTGGGTGTGGGACCCTCCCGGCCAGGTGTGGGATATGATCTCCTGGTGTGCCTGTTTGCTTAAAGCGCAGTATTGGGGTGGGAGTTACCCGATTTTCCAGGTGTTGTGTGTCTCAGTTCCCCTGGCTAGGAAAAGGGATTCCCTTCCCCCTTGCGCTTCCCAGGTGAGGCAATGCCTTGCCCTGCTTCAGCTCTCGCTGGTCGGGCTGCAGCAGCTGACCAGCACCGATCGTCCGGCACTCCCCAGTGAGATGAACCCAGTACCTCAGTTGAAAATGCAGAAATCACCGGTCTTCTGTGTCGCTCGCGCTGGGAGTTGGAGACTGGAGCTGTTCCTATTCGGCCATCTTGCTCCGCCCCCCCAGATACAGATTTTTTCACAGCCTCAGTGAACAAGTGGTAAAATGGTCAACAGTGGTTCTAATATATTTAGCTTTGGAAGTTCTAAATTAAAGGTTATTTTTAAAAAGTTTTCAAAATTAACACGGTCTTGAGGAACTATTTTATTATGAATAATATTTTGTTAATGACAGAGGAAAAGGCAAACAATGATACATATATATCTAAATAGAGAAAATTTACTGGTGAGAATACCATAGTGAGATTCAAATTTGTTGATGGCCAATTTGTGAGAGTCTAACTAACTGAAAGTTAGGGAGATCACAATTCACACTGCCCTCACTTCTGACACCAGTTGTAAATTCAGGGAGTTATCAAAACCACCCTTAAGTTCATAATTCATTAGATGTGCTCATGGAAGCTGACAGAAAGCTGTTATACTCATAGTTACAGTGTGTTACAACTACAGAATAGAGATTAAAGCCAGCCAAAGGAAGAAACACAAAGGGCTGAGTCCAGGAGAAGTACCAAATACAGAGCTTCCTTTGTCCTCTCCCCATGAGTAATGGATGTTACTTTTCTGGCATCAGTGTTTGATAATACACCTGGAGTATTGCCAGCTAGGGAAGCTCACCCAAGCCTTGTTGCCCAGAGTTTTTATTGAGGCTCACTCACATATTACCTATGTGGCTGACCTTTATTCTCCAGCCTCTCTGTAGGTAAAACTTGAATGGCATGGTCCGAAACCTTAGTCATAAATAACATTGTTAGACTATTCAGTGGCCAAGGCCCCCATGCAAGCAAAGACCGCCCCGATCAGGCATGATAGTCCATGGACTAGACGTCACCTATTACTAACCAATGGCAAAGGCCAAACTTCTCTTTGAGTAAGGTTAATTTTTCACTACACACCATGTCATTCAGATAGTAAAAGCAGATGAAACCAAACTGGAACCAATGGCTTACAAAACTGAGACTACACAGACTATGACAGATAAAATGGCTCCATATTGTCCACAGTATTAAGTTAAAGTGTTTTCATTGAAGATCACCTTTCTATATTCTGGATCTCTCTCAACTTGTCCTTTTATGAATTCCCTTCTGCAGTCAGTTAGAGTCACATCTATTGGGCATGCCAAGTGCTTTCCTGCTTTGGAGGGTTTGTTCACACATTTACTGTTAATATATTCATTCATGATCTGTAGGCTTTGTTGAGCCCAGCCCAGGCCCCATCTCCTGTGGAAGGCAACTTTCACCACTTGACCACTTTTGCAGACATTCTTTACAGATTTCCCTTAGCTAACATTGACCGTATAATTTTTTTTGCTGTTAGCATATATTTCTTTCCATCAATATTTATACCTATATCTTGTCTTTACAAGTTGATCATAAACCTTTTGCAGTTTAAGGAAATAATGGACTATGCTCTGTGTTTTTTTGAGCCCCTAAATCCTATCACAATGTCTTGCACATAACAAATGTTAAATAAATATTCAGTGGTAAGTTTTCATATAGACGTGCAAATAGGAGTATGTTATTCAAATATATGAATTAAATCATCTTGTAAAAATGATGTGAATTATACTTACAAATTTCTGAGATAAGTTAATCCAGAAAAATATTGGAATCATTTTTGACAATTCATTGAAGACACTGGAAACATACAGGTCAGAAAAATGCTGGAAAATGTCAAGAGAAGTATTTTGCCATTCCACTCCCACTTCAAGGCCTTGCACATTGCTTTCCCTTCTGACTGTAATATTCTTTCTCTAAATAATCTCACTCAGAGAGGCAAAACCACCCTACAGCCCTTTCTTCACTATCTCTTTATCTTGCCTTTTTTTTTTTTTTTTTTTTTTTTTGAGACGGAGTCTTACTCTGTCACCCAGGCTTAAGTGCACTGGCACAGTCTTGGCTCACTACTACCTCCGCCCCGCTGAGTGTAAGCAATTCTCCTGCCTCAGCCTCCTGAGTAGTTGGGATTACAGGAGCCTCCCACCACACCTGGCTAATTTTTGTGGTTTTTTTTAGTAGAGACAGGATTTCACCATCTTGGCCAGGCTGGTCTTCAGCTCCTGATCTTATTATCTACCCACCTCGGCCTCCCAAAGTGCTCAGATTACAGGCATGAGCCACCATGCCCAGCCTATCTTGCTTTATTTTTATATTACTTTTTACTAACCAATCAACATTATATGCTTAATGTCTTTCTTCCCTACTACCAGATTATAGGCTCCATAGGGTCAGAGACTTCTTCTTGCTAACCATTACATCTTCTACATCTAGAATAGTGTCTGATTCTTAGTAAGTGCTAAGAAAAGTATTTGTTGAATACATGAATGAGTTTGTACTATTCAGGAAACAGAAAGCTGAATTTTTATATACGTTCACTTTTTGTGAGGTGAGGGGTGTGTGTGTGTGTGTGTGTGTGTGTGTTTGTTTGTTTTGAGACTGGGCCTTGCTCTGTTGCCCAGGCTGGAGTGCAGTGGCATGATCTCAGATCACTGGAACCTCAGCCTCCTGGGCTCAAGTTATCCACCCATCTCAGCCTACCAAAGTGCTGGGATTACAGCCCTGAGCCAATGCACGTGGCCTTACAGTCGCTTTTTGTATTATTCAATTTAAGAAAATGTAATTCAGCTTGAGGAATTTCAAAGAGAAGCATCTAAAGTGATTGAGGAAGTGGTAGAATTTTTTTTTTTTTTTTTGATACAGAGTCTTGCTCTCTTGCCCAGGCTGGAGTACAGTGGTGTGATCTCGGCTCACTGCAAGCTCTGCCTCCCAGGTTCACGCCATTCTCCTGCCTCAGCCTCCTGAGTAGCTGGGACTACAGTAGCCTGCCACCACGCCCGGCTAATTATTATTATTATTATTTTGTATTTTTAGTAGAGACGGGGATTCACCATGTTAGCCAGGATGGTCTCGATTTCCTGACCTCGTGATCCACCCACGTTGGCCTCCCAAAGTGCTGGGATTGCATGCGTGAGCCACCGCGCCCAGCTGGAAGTGGTAGAATGTTTTCTAAAATTACTAAAAATTATTCAGCTTATAAAAACAATTATTAACTTTGACCATATATGGGTGCACACATGGTCAAAGTTATAAAATTATAAACTGTAATAATTAGGTTAAAATAGGTATGTTCATCAAACCCTAGTTTTATCGAGGCATTCCTTAAAAGTTTTTCAGAGAAGTAAAAGAATATGATTTTTATATAGTGGATAATGAATATGGAGCTCTTTCTTAAAATTTGCATGTATTTCAAAAGAGTTCAAAGAGCTGTTTTGATAAAAATCACAATTTTAAAGATAATGCAAAATGAGAAATATTTATAACTTTGGAAAATAACAGCCTGGAGTTCAGCTATTGTGCTTTATCCTAAAAGGAGTTGCAGGTTTCATTATTGCCTGTTGATATGAATTCCAAGAATGTCAAGTTCCCCAGTTGGAACAATGAGCAGTCAGCAACCCTGAGAACGAAGGCATATCCAAATATGACCACAGGAGTATTGGGTAGGTGTATCTGGAGTCTAAAAGTAACCCCACATTTTTGTCAGAAAGTAATCTGGAACTCTGACCTAGATTACTTAAGATCTATGGGAAATTCAGGCTATGCCCATAGGCCTCAGTTCTTCCTAGTCTTAGAGTCTTGAAAGAATGCTTTGTTGTAGTCAAATATTTTCCCCTGGAATCCCAGCACTTCCTTCAAGAACAAAGTACACATCATGAATATTGACTGCTCTTGAAATATGCTTCCTCCTCTCCTCTCTACCCGCCTCCCTTTAGTTCTCATTGTAGCTTCTTTTCCTGGAGAGGTTTATTTCAACCTGAAGCTAGAATATGGCTTATATTTTTGGCCTTTGTGTCAGGCTTTGATTCTGAAGTGTTTGGCAGCGTTTCTGTGCAGTGACTGGGAAGCAGTGCGTTCACAATATGATTTTATTGAGGTTTTTTTCCTTTTATTCTGTATTACCACACTTAAGACTCCCCCCACCCCATATTCAAGGAACAAAGGCTGGCAATGACCCAGCCCTTTTGTGTTATTGTTTCAGTTCATGATTTTAGTAGCATGTTTGAAACTAGAATACACTTTTATATTTTCTCTTTTCATCTCTGCCTCTTTGGATTTTTGGCAAACATCAAGATGAATAAATCAGACCGACCACTGCAAACCCATCTGCTTTCAGGAACATGTTAGCAGACCAGTTTGTGATGTTTTACCATCCAACATAGAACTAAAGGAGGCTCCCTGTGGAGTAAGAATAGAAGGCAAAGTCTGAGGTCAAAGAGTTTTTCCGCTTTGAATTATTTATCTGCCTACTGATTGTGCTAGGGACAGTCTATATTGTCATGTTTAATGGCACTCACAGATTGGCATGGTATAATACTTATAAAGTTGAAATGATTTTATGGTAGATGTAAAGTGAAAATACAGTTTACACTTTGGATTTGACAATAGGGATTAATAAAAAAGATGCCGTCACAATTTTTTAAATAATGGCAAATCAAGGTACAAAGTGTTCATTTGACAGAATATTACTTTTACACTCTGCCGCTGCTAAGGTTACGTTTGAAAACAGTCTTCCTCACTAAAATGCCTTTCTAGTTGTTGACAGCCCAGAAATGGGTTCATAAAAAATAATAGGCTGTGGTCATACAAAGCTGTCCTCCTAATGCTTGTTGACACTTCAATGCTGCATTCATTTCTTTCTCACAATGAGCAAGTAAGTGATGATTCTCTTTGAATAAGAGTTAAGAGAATTGCAAACATGTCAGTGTATATAAGTTATACTGGGAGAACAGTTCATGTAATACTCTTGATAACAGGCACTAAATTGAACCTACTTTAAATTGATCAAAAGTTAAGCAAGCTGCTTACATCTCATAGAGTTGGTTTTAGGCTGATCTTCAGCAAGCTGAATTGTATTCTCTGCTGGACTATGATTTTATCCAGTAGAGATCAATGTCTTTTTTTGAGAATAAGTTTATTCTTACTACCTAATGGTTTGGAAATTAAAGAGAATCCTTGAAAGGCAGATTTAGTTTCTCTGTGATGATAATGTCAAGGGCGTGGGGTATGGGAGATAAAACTCAATTTTTCAGACTTTATTACAAATATCTTTCTACTTTGTGATCTGAGTCAGCTTTTGTTTATGGACCATCCTGACTAAGGCAGGAGAAAGGATGCTCTCAAGGACTTTGCATATGAGTTACATTCTTGGTGGTGATGGTCCAGAAGGGAGGTATATAGTTGTGATAGTGGTTTTTGTCCTTTCCATACATGACTTCAACTTTTTTTTATCTTTAGAAGCTAAATTCTAAAGTAATGGTGGAAATGGTGATTGCTCTGGCAAATTTAGGTTCTACTGTACCCTGTCCTTCCTATCCTTCTGGACATATTTGTGTACATCTTTATTGTGTGGGTTATATGCAAAGCTGGGGCCAGAGTGTGTATTAGTTGATAAAAGCAGTACTTTATCTGAATAGTTGTTCACTGTTGCTTTTATGAATAGATTCATAGAAAAAAGGGTAATTTAGGACACATAAAATACATGATTGGAAATTAAACTGAGTGTGTGTGCATGAATCCATTGTGTTGTAAATCTCTAAAGGAATTGGTTTCATAATCATAATATAACAGAAAAGAGTTGTTTATTTAGGTATACAAATACAGAAGGATGTCTAAAATGTATATTCACCAAAAATTTTAAACAGTTGAATAATGATTCTTATGGAAATGGGAAAAATATTTCTTGTTAATTAATAATTTTATTTATTTAACAAGTACTCAGTTTATACTAGGCAATATGCTAAGTACTTCACATACATTCTAAATAATGTTGTTTTAAATAACATTATGCATTTGATATTATCATCCCATTTTACAGATGAGGAAACTGAAGTTTAGCAAGATTAAGTAACTTGTCTGAGATCCTATAGGAATTAAATGAGGAAAGTGGAAATAGAATCAATGAGTTTATCTGGCTTCATGGCCATTAAAATATTGTATTTGAGGTGCAAAATGGGAGATACACCTGCTGAGAAGTAAGTTCTGGAGCAATTTATGCATCCAGATATTGGTGAAGTGGCTGCCCCTAAAGGAATGACTTGTTCCCTCTTCTCATTCTGGAGAAAACTGGCGGGACTTAGGGAGCCCCTGCATATATGGGAATCTTCTCAGAAAATGAATTTATATCAGTTTTGGTTGTGCTATAAAATGTTTTTAGCCGTATAAAAATAAAATGTCACAAGAAAGCCCTTAGCTCCAGATATTTAGATGATGAATTATTGAGCCTCTTTTTGTCCTTCCTCTTTCTTCATTATATTTCTTGTAAAAATTGACCATTACAACCAGAATAAGTCTAAAAAGAAAGGAATTAATATTGAAGAGAAAAATTGTTTTGTTTTCCTTTTGAAGAATGTTAGGTTTTGTAACTTTCTTGACTCAAATATTTGTTGAATGAGTGAGTGAGTGAATTTGGATGATTAAATGTGCATTCCTGAAATATAAACTGTTCCTCCTCTCAACTGTTATGGGTAATTGGAAGGTGGGTTGACATTAGCTTTTGCTTCAAAAACATAATTATTTTCTTTTGATTTTTCACAAGTTTAGTGCACAATTTCATTCCTATTGGGCTGTTTATGAGACTCTGTTATAATCTACTGACCTTCACTTATATGAGATGGATCAGTGAATAATGTAGCAACATACCTTATTTAGTCTATAAAGTGAAGTTCTAGAAATTATTCCCTTAGCCAAATGAGAGCACTATATAGAAAGAAAACTCTAGGAACACATATGTATTAAACATTTAAAAGTAATCCTAGGAAGGGAAATTTTATTTTAATTATTATTATTATTTTTTGAGATAGAGTCTCACTCTGTCACCCAGTGGCGTGTGATCCGATCTCGGCTCACTGCAACCTCCACCTCCCAGGTTCAAGTGATTCTCCTGCCTCAGCCTCCTGAGTAGCTGGGATTACAGGCATGTGCTGCCATGCTGGGATAATTTTTTGTATTTTTTAGTAGAGACTGGGTTTCACCATGTTGCCAAGCTGGTCTCGAAGTCCTGAGCTCAGGCAATCCGCCTGCCTCAGCCTACCAAAGTGCTGGGATTATAGGCGTGAGCCACCGTACCTGGCCGGGAAATTTTATTAAGGACAAGGTGATTTTATTTTCATTTGATTTTGTCCTTTATTTCTTAAATATGGAAGGTCAAGTGTGCATAGAAAAAAAATTCTCAGTATTATGCAAATTTACCCTCTAGATTTTTTTTTTCCTACCAATTTTTCTTTCCCTGAATCAGACTGTTGGAGCCATTTAAACACAGCATAATGCTAAATGCATAATCAGTTTCTAGGGAATACAGTCCAATGATTTATCTCTCTTAATGTCCTGAAAAGTACAAAAGAGTTATCCTGCGGGCCAGTGGGCACATATGGTTCCCAGTACACTGAAATAGTTCAGCAATGGCAGTAGTAACATTTTCATTCCTCATCTTTCAGGTAGTTTATAAGTGGAAACTATTAACTTATGGAAAGAGGGCTCTTCTGTTGGATAAAACCTGGCAGTGAAAACTTTGGTCTGCCTGGTTACCAGATTTTTGTACTCAAGACTCTAGACAAGATAAAACAAATGTTTCATAATATATCCCTTTATACAATACCTTTATATTTACCTTTTTCTATACCCTCACCCCTCCCTGCAGTTTTCTTTATCATTAGAAACTACATTTACCTTGGCAAATGTAAATTTTCTCTGTATCCTTTTGCTTAAGTTATGGTGATTTTTTAAGGCTCTATTTTAATTCACGTTTAGCATTTCATTCTTGTAAGCCATTAGAATTTCCTCTGGATCGATCTGTAAGCAAATTTGTTTGCTAGCAAATTTGGAAGTTTTCGGTTTGCTTCCTCTCTTTCTGTATATGAGATCTAATTACCACCCAGCATGAAATAGCAACTGAAATGAAGGCAGCAAGAAAAGGTAATGGCTTACCTTAGAGCTAATCAACCACCCCCTTCTTGTATATTTCACAGCTATAAAGAGAAAAAGAAATGGCATTCATTAAAATAACATATATTAAACTTTTTTTCTTTCTTGAGACTGAAGAGAAGATTTCTTCAAATCTTTATGGAAATAAGACATTAAGCAATTCTTTTAATTTGCAATAAGTAGTCTGATGTGAATTGTACAAAATACTTTCACCATCAGCGTGGCTAAAAGTAGTCCCATACTATTTTCTTGACATTAAAAAGATAAACATTTCCAGGAATAAAGTAAAATCAAGAGAATGTTTAATCATTTTTATAAGGCTTAGAATTTGACTCAATTTGGGATTTTGGTTTCTAAATTTGTCTTCAACAAATATCTAGGCTTATCTTTAAAGAAGATATCATCCTTCACGCCTGTAATCCCAGCACTTTGGGAGGCCGAGGTGGGCAAATCATGAGGTCAGGAGCTCGAGACCAGCCTGTTCCAACATGGTGAAACCCCATCTCTACTAAAAATGCAAAAAAAACAAAAAATAGCTGGGCATGGTGGTGGGCGCCTGTAATCCCAGCTACTTGGGAAGCTGAGGCAGGAGAATCACTTGAACCCAGGAGGCAGAGGTTGCAGTGAGCCAAAATCGCACCATTACACTCCAGCCAGGGCAACAGTGTGAGACTCTACTTCAAAAAAAAAAAAGAGATCATCTTAATATAGTAGCCTGTAGCTTCCTGTTTTGTGGAATCAGTTTGTTGGGTAATTAACCTAGGAAAGATTGATAGTATTTTTACTTTTTAAATGACCATGGTCTGAATTTTTACTTATCAGATTATCAGATTTAAAAATTAGATAATCTGTGGTATTAGGCACACTCTACTATTGTTTGGAGTATGTATTGGAATGAAATTTAAATGAAAATTATAAATTACATTCATCAAAATTGGAAATGCATGTAACTTTTGACTTTGCAATTAAACCTCAATGAATTTTTCCTTGAACATGTGCATAAGACATATGTATAAAATATTCCTTATGATATTGTTTGTTATATAAATAAAGCAAAGAATATGGTCACTAATAGGAAAATGTTAAGTAAATTATGATATATCTATATCTAGATATACCTTATTTTTAAAAAGTAACTGCTCCTACAGAGAATAAACTATATGTACATGTCTTGATAAGGAACACTCTATGTTATCCCATTAAGTGAAAGAAACAGTCTAGTTTGCTTCTATGGAGATGTATGTATACAACTTCCTGCCATCCCTGCCCCTTCTCCCCATATAAACATACATACACACACAAATATATGTAGACGGATGGGTGAAAAGATACAAAGGAGCTATTGGTAGCACTTATCTTGGGTATAGGACTATGGGTCTGGGATAGAAGGAAAGTTTTTATGTTTTTCTGTTGTTTACTTGTTTGCTGTTTTAGTTTTTTACCATAACTGGAAAAAAAATTTAATAACCAGGTCTGGTTTTTTTTCTTTTTTAGGACTCAGCCCAGGAGAGTGTTATTACTCGAGATATTCATCGTACATTTCCCGCACATGATTACTTTAAAGATACTGGAGGAGATGGTCAGGAATCGCTCTATAAGATCTGCAAGGTAGGACCCTCTACCTCACTTTTTCTAAATTATTTTACAGAGCTGTATTTTAGAAACCCATTTAAGGATTTTTTTACTCTGTCTTCATTTCTTATTTGCACTATGCCATGTTTTCTGCTTTGCACACACGCTATGAGATCCTCAGTACTGATCCCAGAAGGTGACTTTTTGGTTGCATGTTTCATGCCTCATTATGAGGGAGGAGGTACAGCATAGCCTCCGTTTGGCTCTCCTGCTAACAGGAAAGTAACAAAAGGTCCTCTCAGGCTATGTTGTAAAAGCTCAAAAGAGTCCCAGATGAGGCCGGGCGCGGTGGCTCAAGCCTGTAATCCCAGCACTTTGGGAGGCCGAGACGGGCGGATCACGAGGTCAGGAGATCCAGACCATCCTGGCTAACACGGTGAAACCTCCTCTCTACTAAAAATACAAAAAACTAGCCGGGCGAGGTGGCGGGCGCCTGTAGTCCCAGCTACTCGGGAGGCTGAGGCAGGAGAATGGCGTAAACCCGGGAGGTGGAGCTTGCAGTGAGCTGAGATCTGGCCACTGTACTTCAGCCTGGGCGGCAGAGCGAGACTCCGTCTCAAAAAAAAAAAAAAAAAAAAGATGACTCTGTCTTTCTGACAAGATCATGCAGCAGTTGTCTCCATTTTTCTGACAACAGGCAAGCGTAAGAATCAGTGTGCTTATTGTTGAATACTGGCAAGTTATTGGATGTTGTTGATGTATTCTGAGTTCTATCACATCATATATTTTTGTATGGTTTTTATATCCCATTTTGAAATCTTTTTTCTCCCTCATTATTAGTAGGCCTGGAAAAAACTGTTTCCTGATTTTCAGTAAATGTCCTCTGCTTGGATACAGAAGATTCTGTCTCTGTCAGTATAGAATAGCCATCAAGTTACTAATTTTATCAGAAATGCAGAATGAAGTGTGGTGGGTATACTCACATTGTTCATATCTACCATTCTAAAGAGATGATTAATGAATAATGAACTGCACAAAAATTTGGTAATAGTATGGAGAGAAAGGCAAACATCATGGCTAGTTTGTAAGTTAGGTTATCAGTTCCTGAATAATCCAATTTAGCCTTTGTAATGAGTAGAAAATATTAGCCAGTAGGTAGTCAAAAGTATATTCACAAATCTATTTCATTTTATATTTATTGTTTTTTAAAAAGATCACTTATAAAAGCACTCGCCTACATATTCTAACCAAGTAGGATTAATGTTTAATTCTGCAAATGGCACAGCTTTCATTAAAGTCCTTGCATGTTGGTGGTTTTGGCCTCGTCCCACTCCTGTCTCTTTTTTCCTTGCTTTTTCTCTCTCTCATACTTTTTGATCTAACCATTTTGGAGGCTTGTAAATATATGCTGATCAGAAATCTATTTTTATATGAATGTGTCATTCAGAGCTAGAAATATGTAACTTATAATCTGAGAGTATACTGATCTTTGGAAAACGATGTAGCATCTACTTTGAAAAGTACCAAAGACCATTGGATGCCACAAAAAAAGTTGTATGTTCATTATATGCCTGTGAAGGACAAAAGTAATTATTTAAAAATTTTTTCTACTAATTTGAAATTCTGCAAACTGATTACTGGCTTGTGTAAAGAGGTTAGGAAAATTTATATCATTTCCAGGTTTATTTAGGAGGGTCTATTTTATGGCATATGGAACATTTTTTTCCCCAGCATATAGTATATTTTCAGCCAGTCAATAACTTTTCCCTCAGCTTTCCTGTGATTGATACTAGATACTTTCTTCATAAAGCTAAAACAGATGGTTCTAATGTGCTTGCAACTTCTGACTTAAAATTTTGCTCCATTGTAGTAAAAATAGTGTTTGCTTTGTTATGTAATATTTAGAGGGGAAATAATCTGAAACATTTCTAAACACAAAAATAAAAGTTGAATGATGGGCACTTTTAAATAGTTGATACACTTTGCTTTGGTGTTGCAAACAATAATGCAACCTTGAATTCATTCGAAAATATTCATCAGTACATTTGCAGAGCTCATGTGGCCATTTTAGATTATCAGTATGTGTTTTACAACATGACTAAACCATTTTAAAACTCTTTCTGAATGAAGAATATTGTAAAATGTAGATCTGAGATACTTTATTATCGACAAGTAGCTTAAATCACACTAAATTTTGTGAAGGTGTAGAAAACAAAATTACATTAGACATAGTATTAAATAAAAGTAATAAAAGTTTTTAAGGATTTTAATACTGTACTGAGCTGTATATACATAAAAATAATTTCACAACAGTCTTTGATAATGGATGTGAGCAGAGATGTATACATCCTACCCTGTAGACCACTTGGTTTGTGACTGACCTGGTTCCTTCCCCTCTTGATTTACTATTATTTAGTAATCCAGTGCTCATGCCAGGAAACCTTAAGTTCGATGACAGCTCAGAAATACGATAGCATACCTATGAGTAATTTAGCATAGCATACTTATGAGTAATTTAGAATGGAGCATTATTCTCAAGGTTCTGCATCCACTCTTCTTTGTTTTTTGTATCCAATTTGAACCACAGTCTTTTATTTTATGACCCCCATCCCATATTCCCAAAAGCTGCCTATGTATAACCTTTAAGGCTTAAAGGTAGTCTCACCATTTAAAGGTAGTCTAAGGCTTAAAGGTAGCCTAACTGTGTAGTCTAACTGTTCCAACATTGTTTCCAGAACCATTGGTTCTAGAATAATAACTAGCATTAAACCTCACACTCAGCAATCCACCTTTGAGTTTCAATTCTGGACACCCCGTGCAGAATTCAATAAACATTAATAACACCTTGATCTTATCTCAGCTGCTTTGCTATATGTAAATAAGGACAGTTTTACTTTTCCTTTACCAATCCTTATTCTTTTTCTATTTGTCTCTTGTCTTATTGCACTGACCACACCTTTAGTATAGTGTTCAAATAAAGCTATCATAGCAGATACCTTATCTTTCTCCTGATTTTAAAGGAAATGCATCTAATGATTAACCACTAAGAAAGCTGCGTCTTCTTCACATCAGCAACACAATCATAGGCCTTTAAAAAAAATACAGTGTTTTCTATATGTTAAAATAATTTTACATTTGCAGAGTACTTTCACATATATTACCTCGTTTATTTTTGACAATTCTTCATCAGTAGAGCGTACACTAGGGATATAATATACTATGCTCTTAAATTGAGCAGAAATTAAGAGAATTTCAGTGACAGTAAGTTTAGAAATCAACTCTGTTTTCAAGGATACAACAATCTGACTTTGTAGTTGAGAAGTTTTCTGTGGCTTTGGTGAAAGGAGAAATGATTTGAACTGCCATGTTAGAGGGAAGACTTAAAAATTCACTGTCATGTTTTAATGGCCCTGTCAATTCCAGTTTTGCCTCTTAATATCTTTTTCAGAGTAGGAGGAAATCAAAATGGTTCAAAGCTTCTTCTGTTGTCATAAATTTATGTGAGGGAAGTTGAGCTGAAAGTATTAGTAGAATTCATAGGTTTCTGCAGATGAAAAGGTTTGCAAATTAATAGATTTCTACAAATGAAAGTTTCTGCAAATTTGGTTCTTCCTTGTTTCTCTCCCTGTTTTTCCTATTGGTTAGGTCAATAATATATTTTAAAAGAATGTCCATAAGACAGGGAAGAATATATTACCACCCCAAATATATTTCGCATTTTTATTATTTAACATGTGATATAAAAATCTGCTGTAAGCTGGGAGACAGGTTGGTACAGTTTAAAGCACTGGGCATCAGGAAATCTGGTTCTGGTTTTGATTCTTTCACTCAGTAGATCTAAGAATAAGGGAAACTTGTAAGGGTGTGGTGTCTGATAAGATTGTTCCGGTTCCAATTTTCTATGATTCTCAGTGTTGTTTAAATTTTTTTTTCCTGACATATAACACATAAATGCAGAATTTAGCAGTTAAATCCTGTGTCAGTTATTAGCTCTCTCAATACTAAAGATATAAAAGGGTCTTCTCCTTAAACCTGAAGATTTTACCTGGCCTTCTGTTACAGTGTTTGGTTTGTCCCGTCAAATGGAGTGCATTTAGTGGTTTCCTTTTAGAGATATATCTCTTTGTAAGACCTAAGACCAGTTAGTCATAGTAATCAGCTAAAATATTATTCACAACAATATAATTGGAAGTGATATTTGGTGTACAATTTAATTTGTGCATATTACTTTTTCTAATTTTTTGTTTGGTGTAAATGCTCTCTGAAAAAAGAGGATACTGCTATTAATGGGAGAGATTGAATATATTATAGAGAGATCAATACTTTTGTTTATCTGGATTAATAATTTGATAGCATAATGGTTTATAGGAGGACAAAATAAACGTAACCCTTATTTTACCAAATATTTTTATCAAAAAAGATTGTATTTATTATAAAAACTAGAGCATTTAAAGTATTGTTTTGATACTAATGATGAGTTATCTGCTGCATAATTTCGAAGAATGCAAACAATCACTGATTCTTAAAATGACATGTAATCATACATTATTTATATTGTTTTCTAGACATAGGGGATTTTTGTGATTATGAGGATGAATTATTTTTCACTTAGTTGATATTATTTTCAATACAATTTTCTAGCCATTTGACTACTTTTAATTCAACTCTTTCTTGGTGTGTCTGAATGAGCCCTAGTTTGAATGTCAGCATTTACTGAACAAATTATAGTCCACTATGCCTGCCTGCCTGCCTGCCTGCCTGCCTTCCTTCCTTCCTTTTTTTTTTTTTTGACAGAGTCTTGCTCTGTTGCCCAGGCTGGAGTGCAGTGGTGCCATCTTGGCTAATTGCAACTTCAGCCTCCCAGGCTCAAGCAATCCTCCCACCTCAGCCTTCCAAGTAGCTGGGATTACAGGCACGCACCACCACTCCGGGCTAATTTTGGTCTTTTTAGTAGAGACAGGTTTCACTATGTCAACCAGGCTGCTCTTGAATCCCTGAACTCGAGCAATTCGCCCGCCACGGTCTCCCAATATGCTGGGATTACAGGCGTGAGCCACTGTACCCAGCCGCCCAGCCCCTATTCTTTACATAGCCCTGACTGGGTGCTCCTCCTACTTCTGTGGAGCTCCTTCCACTCATGTGTTTGGAATCGGATGGGCTCCAGAGTAAGAGCCCTTTATTGTGGGATGATAGGTGCTCTTGGATCAGATGGATCCAAAAGGATTTAGTTTGGAGCAGTGCTTTTGAGGAATCAGGAAGTCCTTGGAGAATCAAGCATATTTTTCTATTCTCTGTGTGTCTCCTATCTCTTCCTTGATTTCCTAGTAAGCCGCTTTGAATTATGGCAACCTTCTAATGCAGATCCAAATATGGGCTTCCAAAGAATCCTTTGAACCCCTGGGACCACCTGCTTTGCCAGCACATTCTAATGAGCAGTGAATTAAGTGGTTTTAACAGACACTTAGGAACAGCAGCATATTCTCAAAGCAAATTAACTTCCTTAGGGAACAATGAATTCTTTCAGGTCTTATAAGAAAGACTTGGAGAACCATCCTACTGTTGATCAACATAATCATAACAGTAATAGTAAAAATTTGTAAAGCCCTGTGGTTTTGAAAGCATTTTTTTTTTCATATTGTTATTTGATCCCCACAGTTACTCCATTAGAATAAAGAAGGTATCAAATTTGCATACTGATAAATATTAATCTCTTAGAGTCAGAGTTTGATTTAGGTTTTTTTCCTCTTTAAATCTTTTCATATTGTTTATTTTAGATGAATTGTCCAATTCTGCTTTATTGCCAAGGACAATTATGTTTATATCTATTTAGAACTCTAAATATATGCACACACATATAAATAAATCTTAGCAACCCAAAATTGAAAAGTTTCACTTATATGGCAGGGGTGTGTGTGTGCGCGTGTGTGTGTATGTACGTATGTTTGGGGCTAACTTCATACTTATCCTTTACTCACAAGACTTCAAAATCATTTATTGTCATTATGGTTTATACAGAAGGGTTATTTTGGGGTTTTGTTTGGTTTTTTTTTGGTCCTTTTAATTTATGTATTAGTAGGATAGACTTTATGAATCACAGCTCAACTGAGACGATACAATGTGATTTTAAAATTTTTCTTCAGAGACTGTAACAATGAAAAGGTCAGGGTTTGTGAAGCTAGAGTCCTGGGAAGAGAATGAGTGATTTATAATGCTCTTCAGAGTGCCTGAAGAGAGGTTTAAATTTCTTCATGGTCTTAGTCCCATAAGAGCTTTCCTTGAAATAGCTTTGTAGTTTCTGTGAAGCCTGTAGTCTTTCAATTAAAAGGCTAATCGAAGCCATCACACTATTACTAGGATACAGAAGAGAAAGGGTGGGATTATGAGGATGATAAAAATGTATAAACTTAGAATAAAGGGATTGGTGTGAAGCCTAAGGGTTTGATTATAGTCACTCTTTTTAAAAAACATTACTCTTTGAGGAGGAAAAGGAAAGTAAGATTACTATCTAAAATAGGAAAGAAAAAAAACTAACCTGCGAAGACAAAACACAGGGAACCTTCAAATAAAATGCTGTTTATGGTACCTCCTGAATTATGATTTTTTTTTCATATTTGAAATCTATTTCTATACTAGATTCAACTGGCTTAAATGTCCTAGACAAAAACTTGTAGTTATTCTTAAATGGATTATTTTATGTTACAGAAGTATGGGGATGTATCTGCTGGTTACTAATTGTTGTGTAGTTGACAATATTTTTATAACTGAAGACTCCTCTTCCTGCACCTTTAAAGCCTCTTCTTTAACCAGAACCCTTCATCCTTTCTTCCTAGAAATAATGTGAATCTAAATTGCCCTACTCCTCCTTCCCATCTGTCCAAATCTAAGTTGCCCATCTCCCTTATAAAGGTAGTCCTACCCACTCTACCAACAGTGATTTATAGAATAAAACAAATCTGGAGATCAAATGTATAACATGAGCACTATAGTTAATAAAATTGTATTGTATTAGGGATTTTTGTTAAATAAGAAGATTTTAGATGCTTTTGTTACACAAACGAAAAGTACGTGAGATGATAGGTATGTTACTCTGCTTCACTGTAGTAACCATTTTACGATAAATATGTATCCCATAACATGTTGTAAACCACAAGTATACACAGCAAAATTTATTTTAAAAATATTTTTTTAAATTTGGACTATGTATTATATATATTTTTAATTATACTTTATGTTCTGGGATACGTGTGCAGAGCATGCAGGTTTATTATGTAAGTATACATGTGCCATGGTGGTTTGCTGCACCCTTTCAACCTGTCATCTATGTTAGGTATTTCTCCTAATGCTCTCCCTCCCCTAGCCCCCCGCCCCCCGACAGGCCTCGGCGTGTGATGTTCCCCTCCCTATGTCCATATGTTCTTATTGTTCAACTCCCACTTATGAGTGAGAACATGCAGTGTTTGGTTTGCTGAGAATGATGGTTTCCACCTTCATCCATGTCCCTGCAAAGAACACAAACTTATTCTTTTTTATGGCTGCATAGTATTCCATGGTGTATATGGTACCACATTTTCTTTATCCAGTCTATTATTGATGGGCATTTGGGTTGGTTCCAAGTATTTACTATTATGAATAGTGCTGCAATAAACATACATGTGCATGTGTCTTTATAGTAGAATGATTTATAATCCTTTGGGTATATACCCAGTAATGGGATGGCTGGGTCAAATGATATTTCTAGTTCTAGATCCCTGAGGAATCACCACACTGTCTTCCACAATGGTCAAACTTAATTTACACTCTCACCAACAGTGTAAAAGCGTTCCTATTTCTCCACATCCTCTCCAGCCTCTGTTGTTTCCTGACTTTTTAATGATTGCCATTCTAACTGGTGTGAGATGATGTCTCATTGTGATTTTGATTTGCATTTCTCTAATGACCAGTGATAATGAGCTTTTTTTCATATGTTTGTTGGCCACATAAATGTCTTCATTTAAGAAGTGTCTGTTCATATCCTTTGCCCACTTTTTGATGGGGTTGTTTTTTTCTTGTAAATTTATTTAAGTTCATTGTAGATTCTGGATATTAGCCCTTGATCATATGGATAGATTGCAAACATTTTCTACTATTCTGTAGGTTACCTGTTCACTGATGATAGTTTCTTCTGCTGTGCTGAAGCTTTTTCATTTAATTAGATCCCATTCATCAATTTTAGCTTTTGTTGCCATTGCTTTTGGTGTTTTAGTCATGAAGTCTTTGCCCGGGCATGCCTATGTCCTGAATGGTATTGCCTAAGTTTTCTTCTAGGGTTTTTATGGTTTTAGGTCTTACATTTAAGTCTTTAATCCATCTTGAGTTAATTTTTGTATAAGGTTTAAGAAAGGGGTCTAGTTTCAGTTTTCTGCATATGGCTAGCCAGTTTTCCCAACACCGTTTATTAAATAGAGAATTCTTTCCCCATTGCTAGTTTTTGTCAGGTTTGTCAAAGATCAGATGTTTGTAGATGTGTGGTGTTATTTCTGAGGCCTCTGTTCTGTTCCATTGGTCTATATATCTATTTTGATACCAGTACCATGCTGTATGTGTTACTGTAGCCTTGTAGTATAGTTTGAAGTCAAGTAGCATGATGCCTCCAGATTTGTTCTTTTTGCTTAGAATTGTCTTGGCTGTACAGGCTGTGTCTTGGTTCCATATGAAATTTAAAGTAGTTTTTCCTAATTCTGAGAAGAATGTCAATGGTACTTGATGGGGATAGCATTGAATCTATAAATTACTTTGGGCAGTATGGCCATTTTTTTTTAATATTGATTCTTTCTATCCATGAGCATGGAATGTTTTTCCATTTGTTTGTGTCCTCTCTTATTTCCTTGAGCAATGGTTTGTAGTTGTCCTTGAAGAGGTCCTTCACATCCCTTGTAAGTTGTATTCCTAGGTATTTTATTCTCTTTGTAGCAATTGTGAATGGGAGTTCACTCATGATTTGGCTTTCTGTTTGTCTGTTATTGGCCTATAGGAATGCTTGCAATTTTTGCACATTGATTATGTATCCTGAGACTTTGCTGAAGTTGCTTATCAGCTTAAGGAGATTTTGGGCTGAGACGATGGGGTTTTCTAAATATACAATCACAACATCTGCAAACAGAGACAATTTGACTTCCACTCTTCCTATTTGAATACTCTTTATTTCTTTCTCTTGCCTGATTGCCTTGACCAGAATTTCTAATATTATGTTGAATAGGAGTGGTGAGAGAGGGCATCCTTGTCGTGTGCTGGTTTTCAAAGGGAATGCTTCCAGCTTTTGCCCATTCAGTATGATATTGGCTGTGGGTTTGTCATAAATAGCTCTTATTAATATGTTCCACCAATACCTAGTTTATTGAGAGTTTTTAGCATGAAGGGGTGTTGAATTTTATCAAAGCCCTTTTTGCATCTTTTGAGATAATCATGTGGTTTTTGTCATTGGTTCTGTTTATGTGATGGATTACGTTGATTGATTTGCATATGTTGAACCAACCTTGCATCCCAGGGATGTAGCCAACTTGATCATGGTGAATAAGCTTTTTGACGTGCTACTGAATTCAATTTTCCAGTATTTCAGTGAGGATTTTTACACTGATGTTCATCAGGGATGTTGGCCTGAAATTTTCTTTTTTTGTTGTGTCTCTGCCAGGTTTTGATATCATGATGGTGCTGATCTCCAATGAATTAGGGAGGAGTCCCTCTTTTTCTATTGTTGGAATAGTTTCAGAAGGAATGGTACCAGCTCCTCTTTGTACCTCTTGTAGAATTCAACTGTGATTCCATCTGGTCCTGGGTTTTATTGGTTGGTAGGCTATTAATTACTGCCTTACTTTCAGAACTTAATGTTATTGGAATTTTCAAGGATTCGACTTCTTAGTTTAGTCTTGGGAGGGTGTATGTATTCAGGAATTTACCATTTCTTCTAGATTTTCTAGTTTATTTGTGTAAAGGTGTTTATAGTATTCTCTGATAGTAGTTTGTATTTCTGTGGGATCAGTGGTGATATCCCCTTTATCATTTTTTATTGTGTCTATTTGATTCTTCTCTCTTTTCTTTTTTATTAGTTTGGCTAATGCTAACAGTGTATCTGCTTTGTAAACCTTTTCAAAAAACCACCTCCTGGATTCATTGATTTTTTTTTTTTTTTTGGAAGGGTTTTTCATGTCTCTCTCTCCTTCAGTTCTGCTCTGATATTAGTTATTTCTTATCTTCTGCTAGTTTTTGAATGTGTTTGTTCTTGCTTCCCTAGTTCTTTTCATTGTGATGTTAGGGTGTCAATTATTGATGTTTCTCGTTTTCTGATGTGGGGATTTAGTGTTATAAATTTTTCTCTAAACACTTCTTTAGCTGTGCCCCAGAGATTCTGGTACATTGTGTCTTTGTTCTCATTGGTTCCAAAGAACTTATTTACTTCTGCCATAATTTTGGTATTTACCCAGTAAACATTCCGGATGAGGTTATTCAGTTTCCATGTAGTTGTGCAGTTTTGAGTGAGTTTCTTAATCCTGAGTTCTAATTTGATGGCACTGTCGTCTGAGAGACTGTTATGATTTCCGTTATTTTGCATTTGCTGCAGAGTGTTTACTTCCAATTTTGTGGTCAACTTTAGAATAAGTGCGACGTGGTGCTGAGAAAAATGTATATTCTGTTGATTTGGGGTGGAGAGTTCTGTAAATGTGTATGAGGTCCACTTGGTCTAGAGCTGAGTTCAAGTCCTGAATATCCTTGTTAATTTTCTGTTTTGTTGATCTGTCTAATATTGACAATGGGGTGTTAAAGTGTCCCACTATGATTGTGTGGGAGTCTAAGTCTCTTTGTAGGTTTCTAAGAACTTGTGTTACGAATCTGGGTGCTCCTATATTGGGTGCATATATATTTAGGATAGTTAGCCCTTCTTGTTGAATTGATCCCTTTACCATTATGTAATGCCCTTCTTTGACTTTTTTGGTCTTTGTTGGTTTAAAGTCTGTTTTATCAGAGACTAGGATTGCCACCCTTGCTTCTTTTTGCTTTCCATTTGCTTGGTAAATATTCCTCCATCCCTTTATTTTGAGCCTATATATGTCTTTGCACATGAGATGGGTCTTCTGAATACAGCACACCAATGGGTCCTGACTCTTTATCCAATTTGCCAGTCTGTGTCTTTTAATTCAGGCAGTTAGCCTGTTTACATTTAAGGTTAATATTGTTATGTGTGAATCTGATCCTGTCATTATGGTGCTAACTGGTTCTTTTGCCCATTAGTTAATGCAGTATCTTCATAGTGTTGATGGTCTTTACAATTTGGTATGTTTTTGCAGTGGCTGGTACCAGTTTTTCCTTTCCATATTTAGTGCTTCCTTCAGGAGCTCTTGTAAGGCAGGCCTGGTGGTGACAAAATTAGCATTTGCTTGTCTGTAAAGGATTTTATTTCTCCTTTGCTTATAAATCTTAGTTTGCCTGGATACGAAATTCTGGTTGAAGATTCTTTAAGAATGTTGAATATGGGCCCCCACTCTCTTCTGGATTGTAGGGTTTCCTCAGAGAGGTCCACTGTTAGTCTGTTAGGCTTCCCTTTGTGGGTAACCTGGCCTTTCTCTCTGGCTGCCCTTAACACTTTTTTTTCCCTTTCAACCTTGGTGAATCTGACAATTATGTGTCTTGGGGTTGCTCTTCTTGAGGAGTATCTTTGTGGTATTCTCTATTTTTCCTGAATTTGAATGTTGGCCTGTCTTGCTAGGTTGGAGACATTCTCCTGGATAATATCCTTAAGTGTGTTTTCCAACTTTGTTCCATTCTCCCCGTCACTTTCAGGTACAGCAATCAAATGTAGATTTGCTCTTTTCACATAGTCCCATATTTCTTCGAGGGTTTGTTGTTCCTTTTCACTCTTTTTTCCCTAATCTTGTCTTCATGATTTATTTCATTAAGTTTGTCTTCAATCTCTGATATTCTTTCTTCTGCTTGATCGATTCGGCTATTGATACTTTGTATGCTTCACGAAGTTCTCGTGCTGTGTTTTTCAGCTCCATCAGGTCATTTATGTTCTCTAAAGTAGTTATTCTAGTTAGCAGTTCCTGTAACTTTTTTTTAAAGGTTCTTAGCTTCTTTGCATTGGGTTAGAACATGCTCCCTTAGCTCGGAGGAGTTTGTTATTACCAACCTTCTGAAGCCTACTTCTGTCAATTTGTCAAACTCATTCTCCGTCCAGTTTTGTTCCCTTGCTTGCAAGAAGTTATGATCCTTTGGAGAAGAGGTGTTCTGGTTTTTGGAATTTTCAGGCTTTTTGCGCTGGTTTTGCCTCATCTTCATGGATTTATCTACCTGTGGTCTTTGATGTTGGTGACCTTCGGATGGTGTTTTTGTGTGGATGTCCTTTTTGTTGATGTTGATGCTATTCCTTTCTGTTTGTTAGTTTTCCTTCTAACAGTCAGACCCCTCTGCTACAGGTCTCTTGGAGTTTGCTGGAGGTCCACTCTAGACCTTTTTTGCCTGGGTATCACCAGTGGAAGCTTCAGAACAGCAAGATTGCTGCCTGTTCCTTCCTCTGGAGGCTTTTTCCTAAAGAGGCACCTGCCAGATGCCAGCTGGAACTCTCCTATATGAGATGTCTGTCGACCCCTGCTGGGAGGTGTCTCCCAGTTAGGAGGCACAGGGGTCAGGGACCCACTTGAGGAGGCAGTCTCTTCCTTAGCAGAATTCAGGGGCTGTGCTGAGAGATCCACTGCTCTCTTCAGAGCCGGCAGGAAGGAATGTTTGCCTGCTGAAGCTGAGCCCACAGCTGCCCCTTCCCCCAGGTGCTCTGTCCCAGGGAGATGAGAGTTTTATCTATAAGCTCCTGAGTACCGCTGCTGCCTTTCTTTCAGAGATGCCCTGCCCAGAGAGGAGGAATCTAGAAAGGCAGTCTGCTTACAGAGTCCTTGCTGAGCTGCAGTGGGCTCCGCCCAGTCTGAACTTCCCAAAGGCTTTGTTTACACTGTGAGGGGAAAGCCACCTACTCAAGCCCCTCCCCCAACCAAGCTGGTGCATCCCAGGCCAACGTCAGACTGCTGTGCTGGCAGTGAAATTTCAAGACAGTGGATCTTAGCTTGCTGGGCTCCATGGGGCTGGGATCTGCTGAGCTAGACCACTTGGTTCCCTGGCTTCAGCCTCCTTTCCAGGGGAGTGAATGGTTCTGTCTTGCTGGCATTCCAGGTGCCACTGGGGTATTAAATAAAACTCCTGCAGCTAGTTCGGTATCTGCTCAAATGGCCACCCAGTTTTGTGCTTGAAACCCAGATCCCTGGTGGTGTAGGCATCCGAGGGAATCTCCTGGTCTGTGAGTTACAAAGACCATGAGAAACGTGTCGTATCTGGACCGGAATGCACTGTTCCTCACGGCTTCCTTTGGCTAGGGGAGGGAGTTCCCTGACCCCTTCACTTCCCTTGTGAGGCGACACCCCACCCTACTTCGGCTTGGACTCTGTACCCACTGTCTAACCAGTCCCAGTGAGATGAGCTGGTACCTGTATTGGAAATAAAAAATCACCCGCCTTCTGTGTTGATCTCGCTGGGAGCTGCAGACCGGAGCTTTTCCTGTTTGGCCATCTTCCCAGCCCTGTGTATTATAGTTTGAACAATATCTGATTAGTTTCATTTAAGTCTTCTCTGCATTGTGTTCAGTATTTGAGGGAAGAAGGTATCTGACATTTTCTTTGTCCTAGAGAGCCAAGTGTTACATTGTGTCCTAGAGAGCCAGTTACATTGTGTCAATATAATTAGCCCTGTGAACTTGACTTGATGAAAATGAGTATGTTAGTTCAGATCCTCTGAGAAGCCTGTCACTAAGACAGGATTAAGTGTGTAAGAAATGTATTATGGGGAATGCCTGTAAGAGAAAAATAGGGAAGGAGCTGGGAGAGGCCCAGAGAGCCATTGGACCAGAACGCAAGTCCTACCCCAAGGGAAGAAGTAAGAAAAGTTAGATGCAAATATTGTAGATTGTAGTTTATTTTTAAGGAACATTTGAAAAGACCAATAGTGAGTCGTCAGCCAAAGTTACTAATGAGGTTTCATTTCTTCAGAAGCTGGCCCACCTTAATATTCCTGCTGTGCTCAGTCACAGCTCCTGGGAACCTCGTAGGAACTATGGCCTTGGTGCAAAGGCAGGAAAGATTTTACGGCATAGCCATCAGTTGGGCCCTCGTTCAGTTACAGTCTCTTCTGTTGGAGATTATGGCCAGAATACAGATATTTTAGATGAAAATTTAATGCATATAAACCCTAAAAGAGCATTCTATTTGTATCACTTACTTCTTCTGTGAAGAACTTTTATTCACAAAAACTTTTCAGGTTACATTCCTTAGGGCAGGGCTATAGCTTTTCTTCATTTTGTGTAGTTCATGAGTGGTGTCCTGTATTAGACCCTATTTAAAAATCAAAAGTCCAAGAATGTAAACTAAATGCTCTGAGTAATTTACCATGTTCAGATAGTAGTTTGCTTGTAATGGGGACGTTACAATTTTTTAAAAAAGAATATGGTGTTCTAGTTGTTTTACATTTCTGTTTCTAAATAAAAAAGTATGTGAATTCACTTTTAAATTGTGGCCAAAGGCCTTTTTTTCTTTACAATGTTACATAAAAGGAAGCTTACATATAGGAATTTTGCCAACTATGTTAGATAAGAAAATTGCTTTGTGAGTGAATATTTGTGAGTACATCTAGTTTTCTACATTTATTGTCTCCAGTGTTTATTTCATATCAGTGAATCTATTTTTAGAGCTTATGTTGATACTCTCCTTTTTCCCCAGCATATAGGACAAATGTAATAACCTTTTTTAGACTCATTTTTTTATTACTAGATTCAACAGACAAAATGATACTGTCAAATTTATATATACATATATTTCCAAATTTTTATATATTTTTAACAACCTCAAACTCATAAAAGCTGCAAGTACAGAATTTTGTTTTCCTAAACTGTTTGAGAGTGATTTGCCAACATAATGCCTCATCACCCCCAAATACTTTAGGATATTTTTCTTATAAACAAGGATATTCTTCTACATAATCATAATGCAATATCCAAATCAGTACTACCTAATCTATAGACATCATTCAGTTTTTACTAATCATCCAAATGTTCTTGATAGGATAGAAAAAGTATCCAGTTCAGAATCACTCATTTCATTAAGCGTTCATGTCTTTAATTCCCTTCACTCTGGAACCATTTCTTACTCTTTCCTTCACTTTCTTGACCTTGATGCTTTTGAAGATTACAGGTCATTTTTTTGAATATCCTTCAATTCGTGCATGTCTAATGTTTTGTCATGGTTAGATTCGGGTCATACATCTTTGGCAGGAACAACACAGAAAGAATAATCTGTTCTTATTTCTACCTATAGGTAATATGTATGCAGTTTTGTTTTTTCCCATTATTGGTGATGATTAATTTGATTACATAAATAAGGTGTGTCTACCAGGCTACTACACTATGAAATTACTCTTTTACCCATTGTAATTAATAGGTATTTTGTGTAGGTATACTTTGTAACTATTTAATTGCCCCATTTCTCATCAGACTTTCAATTTATTCATTTATTTTTATATCAATATGGACTCATGAATTCTCATTTTATTCAATGGATTGTATTTCCTTGCTATCATTATTTGTTTTCATGTTGAAATTTTCCCCATATTGTCCAGTGGGAAGACTTCAAGCTGGTTTCTGTGTCCTTTTAATGTATTCCATCATCCTTCGAGCCTTGCCTTTCTTTATGGTTCAAAAAGATGTTCCAGGCTTATTTCTGTGTCCCAGCTCTAGAATTAGATCTTTCTCTAAAGAGCCTTGTTTCCTTTAGTCAAAATATTAAGAAACCAAGATCTGGATGGTAAATGTGTTTATTGTTATAAGGGTGTCATTACTTACAAGTCATCTCATTGTACATAACTAAGGAATCTATATGTATATACATACATATATGCATGTGTGTGTGCATACAAACATATTTGTGCCCATATTTTTTCTTTTTTATTAATATATAATTCACATAACATTCACCCCTTTAAAATGTACAATTCAGGCCAGGCACAGTGGCTTACACCTGTAATCCCAGCACTTTGGGAGGCCGTGGCGGGTGGATAACCTGAGATCAGGAGTTTGAGACCAGCCTATTCCAACATGGTTAAACCACTTCTCTACTAAAAATATAAAAATTAGCCAGGCGTGGTGGTAGGCGCCTGTAATCCCAGCTACTCAGAAGACTGAGGCAGGAGAATCACTTGAACCTGGGAGGCAGAGGTTGTAGTGAGCCGAGGTCATGCTACTGCACTCCAGCCTGGGCAACAGAGTGAGACTCCATCTCTAAAAATAGAATAGAATAGAATAAATGTACAATTCAGTGAGTTTTAGAATTTACAAGGTTGTGCAACCATTACCACTGTTTAATTTCAGAACATTTCCATCAGTCCAAAAAGAAACCCTATACCCATTAAAAGTCACTCACCCTTTATCACCCCTGCCCTCAGCCCTTGGCAGTCATTAACCTGCGTTCTGCTTTTATGGATTTGTCTGGTGATATTATTGTTTGTTGTGGCAGTTGTTTGATTGGTTACTGACTTTTGTGAACTAATTCTGTAGAGTTTGTGTTCTTTGTCATGCCTGTCCTCTGAAATCTCTGCTTGGTGGTCAGTTAATGATTGAACAGACATTTCCTTAAATTTCTGGAACCAGTAAGTCTACCGGTCTTTGCCAAGGAGTTCTGTATTCTGTGTGTGTTCAAACGTGTGTTTCTGTTACTCAACCATTCAATTGAAAACTCTGTTTTGCATTCACCTCCTGCTTGTATAGAACTTCAAAGTCAGCCAAAGGCAAGAGTGTAGAGCGTTCTCAGGACTTTCCTAATGCACAAAGCCTTGAGCATGTACGTAGCCCTGCACATGAACATTGCTCTCTAAGTTCTCAGAAATATAGCTGAGTCTTTCAAAGCCTTTATGGATGTCTCATCCCCAGCATTTCCTTTTAAGCTTTTTGATTAGTGTATTTGCCACAGTTTTTTATTGTGTATACTTAGGGTCACATAGTGGTATTTTGATACGTACAATGTAAAGTACTCAGATCAAGGTAATTAGCATTTCCATCTGAAATATTTATCATTTCTTTGCATTGAGGACATTCAGTATCCTCCTTCCAGCTATTTGAAACTATTTATTATTGTTAGCTATAGTCATTCTACAGTTCTATAGAACACTAGAACTTATTTCTCCTATTTAGCTATAATTTTGTATCCTTTAACAAATCTCTCTCTCCACCCCCTTCTCCCTACCCTTCCAAGCTTCTAGTATCCTCTGTTCTACTTCTTTCTTCTATGAGATCAACTTTTTTAGCTTCTGCATATGAATGAGAACATGCAGTGTTTAACTTTCTGTTCCTGGCTTATTTTTTTTAACATAATGTCCTCCTTTTTCATGTTGCCACAAATGACAGGATTTCATTCTTTTTTGTGGCTTAAAGTATTCCATTTGATATATGTACCACATTTTCTTTATCCATTCATCTGTTGTTGGACACTTGGGTTGATTTCATATCTTGGCTATTGTAAATGCTGCAGTGAACAAAGGAGTGCAGATATCCCTCCAACATCTTGATTTCCTTTCCTTTGGATAAATTCCCAGTAGTGGGATTGCTGGATCATATGGTAGTTCTATTTGTAGTTTTTTAAGGAAACTCAATACTGCTTCCATAGTCTTTTGCCCCAATTTGTATCTATCTCCTCAGACAGCCACAAAATTAAACAGTTGCCTGTAATTGCTTTTGACAAATGCCCCCAGGAAAAAGGCTTTTCATATTGGGTGAGTCTTGCAAGTGGAGTGTTCCAGGGAACCATCATTCAGGTCAAATAATGATAATTCTCTGCAAATAAGGCTTTGCATTTCACTGTCTCTGGTGCCTGCCAGACTGCTTGTCATTGCAAATGCAAGCTGTTAGTTTTCAAGGCATGGAGCTGGAGGGTGGGAGATGGCACCAAAGCAAGTTAAAAATGCCGCAAAGTTCCCTGTTCCTACTAAGATTCAGTTATTTTTCTGGAATAATTACCCTTCAGGCAGCTGCAGGTCTTTGATCAGTTTCTAGAGTTCTGAAAAGGGTGATTCTGATTATTTTTGTGATATTTCCTGCTATTGTGGAGGAACTAATTTTTGGCGATTCTTGCTCTGCCTTTTTGCTGATGTCACTGCCTATATTTGTTTCCATACATAACCATTTGTGTTGAAAACTAGGGATTCATAGCAGTATTTCCAATTCCAATCCAACACCAGAAGATTAATCTAGTGTTCTCCCTTCCTATATTTGTAACTAACTTCTCTGACAGGGAGAAATGTAGCTCCCGTTATCCTTAATATATTTATCTTTTTGAGCAATATCTCTCTATATAGCCAATCTCCCATTACTGCTGTCAGTCCTCTGGTATGCAAATGCCCTCCTTACTATAGTAAGCTCTAACACCCTGTACCAGGATGCCACCCTCCATGAACTCCTCCTCATCTTGTCATACATTGATTCTCCATTCTTGGCCACCCACGTCCCCACCTGGGTGGGTTTGTCATTCTTTTTAGGGTCTGACACTCCACACTAGGCCACCCCTGTGTGAATGTTCTATCTTGCTCTGCCATAGGTTTCAGGAAGGGAACAGGAAGCTTAATTACTTTTTAAAGATGAATTGTATTACCCTTTCTGTTCTTCATGAGTTTTACTTATGAGAGTTTGCAAAGATGCGTTAGACCTAAATTGGTATGTCTGGCTTCAAGAATGGAGGGAAGGTACAAGAAACTGGTAAACAAATTGATTTTTGTTTTAGGCACCTGTAAAAAAAAAAAAAAAAAAAAAGTGATTATTTTCAAGAAGGCAGTGAATCTAAGAATCCATAAGAATTTTAACAATGAGTAAGACCCTATCCAGGCAGCTCCATATTTATTCCTGATGATAAATCAAATGGGTTATTTGAAAGAAAGACATAGTAATTTTCCTTGACATCAGCCAGTCATTACTGCCATTTAGTCAGCACATCCCTATGTGCTAGGCATTGTGTTTAATCCTTAAGTTTGTATGGTGGTTTCGATTTTTACCTGTGTGTTACAGATGAAGATACCTGCTTTACTTTACCAAAAAAAAAAAAAAAAAAAAAAAATCCTCAAAAGATTGATCTATAGTTGCTGTTACTGATTCCTCTCTTCTTTCTTTTTATTAAACCCTTTTCAGTTAGGATTTCACCTATACCACTTTTCTGAAAATGGTGTGGTCAGTACACAAATGTATTCCACATCATAACTCTGATTATTAAACATCAGTCTTCTTCCTCCAGACCTGTCAGCACCATCCTGAACTGTTGATCACTCCCTTGTTCTTCAAGCGCTTTCTTCACGTGGCTTCTACTACTCTGTTTTTGTCTTGCAGTCACTTTGGCTCTTGCTTTCTCTTTTTCTCAGCTTCTTCATTTCAGTCTTTAGACATCTTTTTTCTATCTACACTTATTGCATTGGAAGCCTCATTCAGTCCCATGGCTTTAAATACCATGCATTCATTGATAACTTCCAAATTTATATATCTGACCCCAACCAATTCCTTGTACTTCAAACTTATGTATTCAATTGCCTATTTGATTTCTTCTCCAGAGCTCTAACAGATATCTCAAATACAGCCTATGTAAAACTGAATGTTTGATCTTTCTCACAAAAGCTGCTCACCTGTAGTTTTGTGTTTTTTTTTTAATCTCAGCTAACAGTAACTCCATTCTTTGAATTGCTCAGTCCAGAAACATTGAATCATCCTTGATGCTAATTTCTTCCTCTTACACTACATATTGAGTAGGTAATACCTGTTGCCTACCACCAGAAGAGCAATCGCAGGATATTAGCCCACAACACGGTTTGCAGGTGTTAGGGTTGCCAAGAAAAACATGACTCACAGAGGCACTGGATGGAACAACACTGTACTCACAAAGAGAATAAACAGAACAACAGCATCAGTAGTTAGTGTCAGTGAATCTTGTCTCACAGCCGTGGCAGAGAGTGATCTGTATACACCTCTCTTGTGCTGCAAGTGAAGGACCTTGTTCGCTGTCCACCAGGGACAGAAATAGCAATGGGGTAAGCCAAATGCCATATGGCACACACTTAAGGAGAGCAAAGAAGTATAAATCAAACTCAGAAGAGGGGAAGAAATTCCTAAAAAAGGTATGCTGTGACGGCTCCTGATCTTCATGTAAGAAACTATTCCAGGCCCAAGGCATATTCTTTTGCAACCATGGAATGGTCAACAGGTTGCACACAATTCCCTTGCCCAGTACCACACAACCAATTTTTAGGAAATCTTACTGACTCCACCTTCAAAATACAGCCAGAATCTGATTATTTCTCGCCACTTCACTGTAACTACCCTGGTCTAAACTAACATCTCCTACCTGGTCACCTGGCTTCCAGTGGGTTTCTTTTTCATTTAGTATAAAAGCCAGCATTCTTATAGTGATTTACCAGGTTGTAAACTCCATGTATGACTATTCTCTCTATCATGCATTCTGTCCCAGCCATACTGCCAGCCTTGCTCACACTTCAGAGCCCTTGCCCTGACTGTTCCCTCTGCCTGGAACACTTATCCAAGAGATCTACATGGCTTGCTTTTTAACCTCTCTAAATCCCTTGCTCAAGTGTTACTTTCTCAATATGGCCTGCTTTAACCACTCTTTTAAGTTGGAACCTCTTCTTAGCCCAGCATTCCTCAACCCTTTTCTCTGCTTTTTCACCATTGCACTTACTGCCTTCAAGATACTATATACATTATTTGGTTTTTTTGTTTTTTGTTTTTTGTTTTTTGTTTTTATACTTTAAGTTCTAGGGTACATGTGCATAACGTGCAGGTTTGTTACATATGTATACTTGTGCCATGTTGCTGTGCTGCACCCATCAACTCGTCAGCACCCATCAACTCATCAACTCGTCCTTTACATCAGGTATAACTCCCAATGCAATCCCTCCCCCCTCCCCCCTCCCCATGATAGGCCCCGGTGTGTGATGTTCCCCTTCCCGAGTCCAAGTGATCTCATTGTTCAGTTCCCACCTATGAGTGAGAACATGCGGTGTTTGGTTTTCTGTTCTTGTGATAGTGTGCTAAGAATGATGGTTTCCAGCTGCATCCATGTCCCTACAAAGGACACAGACTCATCCTTTTTTATGGCTGCATAGTATTCCATGGTGTATATGTGCCACATTTTCTTAATCCAATCTGTCACTGATGGACATTTGGGTTGATTCCAAGTCTTTGCTATTGTGAATAGCGCCACAATAAACATACGTGTGCATGTGTCTTTATAGCAGCATGATTTATAATCCTTTGGGTATATACCCAGTAATGGGATGGCTGGGTCATATGGTACTTCTAGTTCTAGATCCATGAGGAATTGCCATACTGTTTTCCATAATGGTTGAACTAGTTTACAATCCCACCAACAGTGTAAAAGTGTTCCTATTTCTCCACATCCTCTCCAGCACCTGTTGTTTCATACATAGTGTTGGAAGTTCTGGCTAGGGCAATCAGGCAAGAGAAAGAAATCAAGGGTATTCAGTTAGGAAAAGAAGAAGTCAAATTGTCCCTCTTTGCAGATGACATGATTGTATATTTAGAAAACCCCATTGTCTCAGCCCAAAATCTCCTTAAGCTGATAAGCAACTTCAGCAAAGTCTCAGGATACGAAATCAATGTGCAAAAATCACAAGCATTCTTATATACCAGTAACAGACAAACAGAGAGCCAAATCAGGAATGAACTTCCATTCACAATTGCTTCAAAGAGAATAAAATACCTAGGAATCCAACTTACAAGGGATGTAAAGGACCTCTTCAAGGACAACTACAAACCACTGCTCAGTGAAATAAAAGAGGACACAAACAAATGGAAGAACATACCATGCTCATGGATAGGAAGAACCAATATCGTGAAAATGGCCATAGTGCCCAAGGTAATTTATAGATTCAATGCCATCCCCATCAAGCTACCAATGAGTTTCTTCACAGAATTGGAAAAAAAAAAAAACTGCTTTAAAGTTCATATGGAACCAAAAAAGAGCCCGCATCTCCAAGACAATCCTAAGTCAAAAGAACAAAGTTGGAGGCATCACGCTACCTGACTTCAAACTATACTACAAGGCTACAGTAACCAAAACAGCATGGTACTGGTACCAAAACAGAGATATAGACCAATGGAACAGAACAGAGTCCTCAGAAATAATACCACACATCTACAGCCATCTGATCTTTGACAAACCTGAGAGAAACAAGAAATGGGGAAAGGATTCCCTATTTAATAAATGGTGCTGGGAAAATTGGCTAGCCATAAGTAGAAAGCTGAAACTGGATCCTTTCCTTACTCCTTATATGAAAATTAATTCAAGATGGATTAGAGACTTAAATGTTAGACCTAATACCATAAAAACCCTAGAGGAAAACCTAGGTAGTACCATTCAGGACATAGGCATGGGCAAAGACTTCATGTCTAAAACACCAAAAGCAACGGCAGCAAAAGCCAAAATTGACAAATGGGATCTCATTAAACTAAAGAGCTTCTGCACAGCAAAAGAAACTACCATCAGAGTGAACAGGCAACCTACAGAATGGGAGAAAATTTTTGCAATCTACTCATCTGACAAAGGGCTAATATCCAGAACCTACAAAGAACTCAAACAAATTTACAAGAAAAAAACAAACAACCCCATCAAAAAGTGGGCAAAGGATATGAACAGACATTTCTCAAAAGAAGACATTCATACAGCCAACAGACACATGAAAAAATGCTCATCATCACTGGCCATCAGAGAAATGCAAATCAAAACCACAATGAGATACCATCTCACACCAGTTAGAATGGCGATCATTAAAAAGTCAGGAAACATTATTTGTTTATTATGGCCATTGTTTATCATCTTCCACTAGAAAATAAGCTATATAAGAGCAATTTTTTGTCCATTTTGTTCATTGTTTACCCTAGCCTTCCACATGATAGATAATAAATATGTGTTGCCTCAGCAAAAGAAGTAAAAGTTTAGGGAAGTTAAGTAATTCTAGTAAGTGGCAGAGGTGGAATTTGAGATGTTTAGCATTCAGAGCTACTGTTAGAAAACTTTTAAGTAAATTTATTAACAAACAGTGATTTTAAAGTACTGCCAGCTAGTTACCGTTCTGGGCTGTATATTTAGGGGCTAATTTTATGATCTAGACTAATCTAAGAACCTCATAACCATATTGATTTTATGGGAAAATACATGCTGAGTTTCAAAGAAAAACTGGTAAAGAACTTTTAGAAAATGATCTGTTCATCACTGTGGACTACCTGTACTGAACACTAAAGGAGTAAGAAAACGTGTAGTTGATAATGATTCTAAAGGCTTGGGGAAAAAAGAACATGAGGAATATTGAAAAAAGAACATGAGGGTACTGAAAAATTTTAATAAAAATATTTATTTAAAACCAATTTTTTAAATGTAAAATTGTAGTCTGGGAATATACCTATGTTAATATTTTACTGACTTAATTTTTCCAGTGCTTGTGGGCCTTCCTAAAACTAATAATTCATTATTATAATCAGTAGCAATTTTGGTTTTATTAATTAAAAATATTTTATTATGATTTTTGTAGGCTAATGCAGCAATAAACTCTTTCGATTTAGTTCTAGATATGGCGCTGTGTGTGTATCTAGTAAGATATACCATCATGCATCCCTTAAAGACATTTCAGTCAACAATGGACTGCATTTACAATGGTGGTCCCATAAGATTATAATGGAGCCGAAAAACTCCTATCACCCAGTGACATCATAGCATCATAACATTATAGCGCAACACATTACTCACCTATTTATGTTGATGCTGGTATAAAACCTACTGTGCTGCCAGGTATATAAAAGTATAGCATATACAATTATGTACAGTAAATAATACTTGATATGGACAGTAAACAACTATATTACTAGTTTATGTGTTTACTATACTGTGCTTTTTAATTGTTATTTTAGGATGTATTTCTTCTACTTACAAAATAACCATAAAACAGCCTGAGGTAGGTCCTTCAGGAGGCATCCAGAAGAAGGCATTTTTTTTTTTTGAGTTGGAGTCTGGCTCTGTTGCACAGGCTGGTGTGCAATGGCACAACCTTGGCTTACTGCAACCTCCGCCTCCTGGGTTCATGCAATTCTCCTGCCTCAGCCTCCCAAGTAGCTGGGAGTATAGATGTGTACCACCACGCCCAACTAATTTTTGTATTTGTAGTAGAGACAGGGTTTCACCATGTTAGTCAGGCTGGTCTTGAACTTCTAACCTCAGGCAATCCATCCGCCTTGGCCTCCCAAAATGCTCGGATTACAGGTGTGAGCCACCACGCCTGGCCTGGTTTTTTTTTTGAGACAGAGTCTTGCTCCGTCGCCCAGGCTGGAGTGCAGTGGCACAATCTCGGCTCACTGCAAAACTCCACCTCCCGGGCTCAAGTGATTCTCTTGCCTCAGCCTCCTGCCATCACACCTGGCTAATTTTGTATTTTTAGTAGAGATGGGATTTCACCATGTTGGTCAGGCTGGTCTCGAACTCCTGATGTCAAATGGTCTGCCTGCCTCGGCTCCCAAAGTGCTAGTATTACAGGCATTAGCCACTGTGCCCAGCCAAGAAGGCATTTTTATCACCGGAGATAACATCTCCTTGCATATTTTTGTCCCTGAAGACCTTCAGTGGGACAAGTTGTGAAGGCGGAATATGATGATATTGATGATTCTGACCCTGTATAGGCCTAGGCTAATGTGGGTGTTTGTGTCTTCATTTTAAATAAAACAGCTTAAAAAGTAAAAACAAATAAATGAAAAAATTTTAAGTAGAAAAATATTATAGAACAAGGAAATAAAGAAAATATTAAAGAATTTCTGTATAGCTGTACAATGTAGTTTTAAGCAAAGTACAAAAGTTGACACGTTTTAAAAATTAAAGGTTATAAAATAAAGTCACAGTAAGCTAAGATTAATTTGTCATTGAAGAAAAATATTTTTGAAATAAATTTATTGTAACCTAAGTGTATAGTGTTTATAAAGGCTACATTAGTGTACAGTAGTGTTCCAGACCTTCACATTCACCCATCTCTCACTCACTGACTCACCCAGAGCAACTTCCAGTCCTGCCAGCTGCATTCTCAGTAAGTGCCCTTTACAGGCGTGCCATTTTAAATCTTTTATACCACATTTTTGCTGTACCTTTTCTATGTTTAGACACTCAAATAATTATCATACTGTTGTATAAAACCATGGCACATCCATGGTTTCTTGTAGCAACCCAGTAAAGAATTGCCTACCATTCAGTCCATAAGACTAAATAGCATATACCATAACATGCTGTACAAGTTTATAGCTCAGAAGCAATAGGCTATACTATATAGCCTACGTGTGTAATAAGCTGTATCACCTAAGTTTATGTAAGTACTCTCTATGATGTTCTCACAACAACAAAATTGCCTAATGGCATGTTTCTCAGAATGTATTCCTGTCATTAAGGAAAGGGAATGCCTGTGCATATATGTATATGTACTCACATACACACACATGTAGTTGATCCTCATTATTTACAGATTCCGCATTTGCAAATTCACCTACTTGCTTACATTTATTTGTAACCACAAAGTCAATGCTCTCAATACTTTTATGGTAATTCACTGATATGTGAATATGCAGTGTCAAAAAATTTGAGTCACCTGATGCACACATTTCAAGTTCAGGTGGAATAAGTTCTGCCTTCTTACTTCATTTCTCATGCTGTAAACAAGTATTCTCCTGAAATATACTTATCGCCATGTTTTTTGCATTTCTATGCTTCTTGGTGATTTTTCTGTTTGAAACGATCCCTAGGTGCAGTGCTGAAATGCTGTCTCCTTTCTAGGGACTCAGAGGCTGTGATGTGCCTTGCAAAGAAAATACACATTACATAAGCTTCACTGAGGCATGAATTACAGTAATGTTGGCCATGAGTTCAATATTAATGAATCAACTATATATATTAAATAAGGTATCTTTAAACAGAAATACACTTAAAACAACTTTGTGTATTGATTGGTTGCTGAAAATGTTGTGACCAGAAGTTCTCAGGAGCCCAACCCTCTATTATCCCCTAGGGGTAGTAATTCAGTATTTGTTTATAATCAGTGTTGGGGTACCTTTATAGAACATAGCTATTAAGAACAATGAGAATTGACTGTATATATTTGTATAGAGTTTGTACAATTTGTATAATTTGTACAATTATCCCCAAGAAGAATAGTTGTCATTTGTTATCTACTTCACTATTTGAATCTTACATTAACCTCCAGTGAAGCCTTGAGATGTGTCTTCAATATATTTATATTCTGGAGAAATCACCCAAATTGAAATCTTAACACAAACCATTGAATGGATGATTACTAATGAGTAATTTTAAAAATATTTTAACTAATTTTTAAAATGGTGTAATATTCATTCAAATGAATAAAAATAATGTATTATTTGAAAAAGTAGCAGAAGTAACATCCTTGAACTTACAACTTAGGAAATATTACCAATATTTTTTAATACCTTCAAGGTGCTTCTCTTATATCCAGTCTTTCCCTACCAGAGTAAACCACCCTAGTGAATTTTGTGATTATGGTTATTTCTTTTCTTTTCTTTTCTGTTTTTTTGAGATGGAATTTCATTCTTGTTGCCCAGGTTGGAGTGCAATGGTGCGATCTCGGTTCACTGCAACCTCTGTGTCCCAGGTTCAAGCGTTTCTTCTGCGTCAGCCTCCCGAGTAGCTGGGATTACAGGCATGCGCCACCATGCCCGGCTAATTTTGTATTTTTAGTAGAGATGGAGTTTCTCTATGTTGGTCAGGCTGGTCTTGAACTCCCGACCTCAGGTGATCCGCCCGCCTCGGCCTCCCAAAGTGCTGGGATTACAGGCGTGAGCCACTGCCCTATTTCTCTACATTCTTCAACTAAAGTCGTTTTTCTGGTTGGTTTATGAATAGTTATGAAATGCAGATTAAAAAGAAAAATTGGCATTTTATAGTTAGGTTTTATGGTTGTTCGCCTGAAAATCATGAGATCCAGAGACCAAATAGTGACAGTGGCTAAGTACCTGGGCTCTGGAGCTGGACTGCCAGAGTTTCTAGCTCTGCTGCATTCTAACTGGAACAAATTATTTAACCTACCTTGAATAAATTATTTAATTTTTTAGTGCCTTAGTTCCGTTCCCTTCCCCTTCCCCTTTCCTCCTTTTCTTTTGCTTTCCTTTCTTTCTTTCTTTTCTTTTCCTTTCTTTTCTTTTCCTTTCTTGTCCGCCTTGCCTCACCTCACCTCACCTCGCCCAGCCCCGCCCCGCCCCGCCTCGCCTCGCCTCTTTCCTTTCCTCTTTCCTCTTGCTCTGTTGCCCATGCTGGAGTGAGGTGGCCTGATCTCAGCTCACCGTAACCTCTGCCTCCTGGGTTCAAGCAATTCTCCTGTCTCAGCCTCCCGAGTAGCTGGGATTACAGGCATGCAGCACCGTGCCTAGCTAACTTTTGTGGTTTTAGTGGAGACGGAGTTTTACCATGTTGGCCATAGTTTGGCCAGGCTGGTCTTGAACTCCTGACCTCAGGTGATCCGCCTACCTTGGCCTCCCAAAGTGCTGGGATTACTGGCGTGAGCCACTGCGCCTGGCCTTAGCTTCTTTATCTATAAAATTGAGGATAATAAGAGTACTTTCTCCCAGAGGGATGCTACAATGATGAAATAAATTAATATACGTAAATAAATGGAACAGTAGAGTAGTAGTAACTAATAAATAAATGTTAGTTATTTAACAGGTAGAGAAATTAATGCAAAGAATTCTTTGAAAGCTGCTTGAATTCTTACATACTATATTAAGTAATCTTTCTTTAAATGTTTCTGTAATTTCTTTTAAACAACTAGTGTCTTATGATTTTTGTCACTCTGTGACCTCTTCTTATTCAACTGATGGTGGGATTACTTAAAATTAGGCTTTCCTTGGTATCTCTTTGTGTCTCCCAGCTTATGTGAGAACAGATTTCTTTTCAGTTTGTAAATAAATTTATTCCACATATTTTTTACTTGGTTGTTCCCCTGACATACTCATTTAAGGGCTACTGCTGCCAAAAATGATAATCCAAAGGCTCATTTATGTGTTTTAGCCTCATGTTGGCAGAAGTTCTTTGTAGGTTATAGATGAAACAGTTTATCTAATAAATGGCAAATTGCTTTATCAAGCTCCTGTTAAAGTAAAAAAGGAGGTCTGTGTTAGTATTGTCTGTTCTCAACATTGCTATTCAATCTGTACTGAAAAAATCATGACAGTTCAGTATTTACATTAGACGTTGGAGAAATACGTGTCAGAGTTAAAACTGATGAACTTTGCCACTGTTTATCAATAGCAAGTAAATTGGCAAATATGTCATTTATGTTAGCAGTACCAAGAAGCTGAATGGGAATGTTTTAGAAGTTTGACCCATTCTTGCACTCTCACATGGCAGCCTCTTTATCTTGTTAGAGAACATCTTTTGATTTCCCTTTTCATTCTTCCTGTGAGTCTGAGCTTTCCTTTTTACCTATAAATGTGCTTATCTTATCAAATAGTACTACATGTTGCCCATTCCTGGGACAAAAGAGAAATACCATTCTGTATTTCTTGTAGCAACCCAGTTAAGGTTTGTGTGTGAGGGAGCATTTTGGAGAAAAGAGACTTGTAGATAAATGTTTAGGTATAATCTAGTTGGAAAACTAAAAACTTTCTATAATAACGTTAAGGTAAGTCAAGAGCAGTAGTAGTCATTGTGTGTTTCCGGTTAACCAAGAAAGCCCTACTGCCCTGTGAAAATTTATTTTCTTTTTTTTTTGAGACGGAATCTCGCTTTGTCGCCCAGGCTGGAGTGCAGTGGCCGGATCTCAGCTCACTGCAAGCTCCACCTTCCGGGTTTACACCATTCTCCTGCCTCAGCCTCCGGAGTAGCTGGGACTACAGGTGCCCGCCACCGCGCCGGCTAGTTTTTTGTATTTTTTAGTAGAGACGAGGTTTCACCATGTTAGCCAGGATGGTCTCGATCTCCTGACCTCGTGATCCGCCCGTCTCGGCCTCCCAAAGTGCTGGGATTACAGGCTTGAGCCACCACGCCCAGCTGAAAGTTTATTTTCAAAGTTAGCATTCCTATCAATGGATAACAGTTACGAGGCAAAAAAAAAAAAAGTCAAATATTTTCCATATTTATTTGATTAAGGAGCACTTATATTATGTATAAATGTTAGCACCAGAAATATTAAGCCTTATCAACTCTCTGTGTTTCCTAAGTTTTATCCTGTGGTCAGCATGATAATTAATATGTTACATAACGAAATTAAAAGTCCTCCTTTCTAAGCCCAGAAGACAGGATTAAGCTTCCCTTGATCAGTTTGTTACTTTTTCCTTTTGAGGATAGGTAATTCTATCCTCCATCTCTATTGAAACCCAAGGCAAGTCAGAACATAGGTACCCCCCATCTTCCATGGACACAAACACAAATATCTAAGAAGCATAATTCAGCACAGAGACAATGTAAGTGATATAATGAAGGTAATAAGGGTATGGGCTTTGTGTTGGAACAGACTTGGGTTCAAATGCTGATTCTACCATTTACTAGCTATATGACCTTGCCCAAGTTAGGCACCTTCTGTAAACCTATTTGCATCTCACAGGACTTGTGAGATTAAGTGAAAACATTGAAAATAACTTAGCATTCCATCTGGCACATAATAAATATGTCAAGTTCTTTCATGCCTTTGTACATGCCCTTTTTTCTGCAGCATGCCTGAATAATTTCTATAGTCTTCCTTCAAAAACATGGGGTCAAGTTTGTAACACTTCTGGTCATGCCATCTTCTTTGAAATTAAGACAACATCACCTTGTCTGTGATACCTTCCTTGCCTTTAACTCTATTCCCTGTGCTATGACCTGGTTATTTACTCTTTCTCTCTGAGCTTCCATGTATCTGTCAGCACTTCTCTCACTGTGCACTATTTCATTGTACATGTTGACCTCCTCCACAGAGCTAAATGCTGAGGAGCATGGACTGTGTCTTTTCAACTTTGTATATGCCTTACTAAGCACAGTTTTTGATATACAGTAGGTGCTCAGTAAATACTCACTTGCTGAATGAAGGTATAAATCACTTTTGGGAGCACAGCCAGAAAAGTAGTCTGCAGTCCAGAGCAGGAAGAGGGACTGGGTACAACCAAATAATTTTTTTCCCCAAAAGTGTTATGAAAAATTTCGAATATACAGAAAAATTGAAAGAATTACAAGGTAAACATCCAAAAACCTGCCACCTAGATTCTAGAATTAGCATTTTGTAAGAATATACTATATTGCCATTAATTGTAAGCATCATGCTGTACAGTAGACCTGTTAAACTTACTCCACCTATCTAACTGTAATTATGTATCCTTTGACCAACATCTCCTCAACACCCCCTTCCTCCTGACCACCACAGCCTCTGGTGACTGCCATTCTACTTTCTAATTCAATGAGGTCAGCTTTTTTTTAGAGTCTGCATATATGAGTAAGATCATGTGGTATTTGTTTTTCTGTGCCTGGCATACTTCACTTAATGTAGTATCTTTTAGTTTCATCCATATTGTTGAAAATGACAGGATTGTCTTTTTTATGGCTTAGTATTCCATTGTGTGTGTGTGTGTATGTGTGTGTATATATATATAGATATATATATATATATCACATTTTCTTTATCCATTGATCTGCTGATAAGACTCTTAGGTTGATTCTGTATCTTGGCTATTGTGAATAGTGCTGTAATAAACATGGGAGTGCAGATCTCTCTTTAATATATTGATTTAATTTCTTTTGTATATATACCCAGTAGTGAGATTGTTGGATCATATGGTAGATCATATGGTAGTTTGAATTTTAATTTTTTGAGGAACATTCATACTGTTTTGAATAATGGTTTTACTAATTTATGTTCCCACCAACAATGTGCAAGGGTTTCTTTTTCTCCACATCCTTGCCAACAGTTATCTTTTGTTTTTTGATAGCCATTCTAAAAGGAGTTAGGTGATATCTCATTGTGGTTTTGATTTGCATTTCCAGGACAATTAGTGATACTGAGCATGTTTTCATATTCCTGTTGTATGTCTTCTTTTAAGGCATGTCTATTCACGTCTTTTGCTTATTTTAAATTGGGTTGTTCGTTTTCTTGCTATTGAGTTGTTTGAGTTCCTCATATAATTTTCATTATTAACCCCTCATCAGATGTTTTATTAGTTTGTTTTCACACTGCTAAAAAGAACTGCCTGAGACTGGGTAATTTATAAAGGAAAGAGGTTTAATTGACTCATAGTGCAGCATGGGAGGGAGGTCTCAGGAAGTTTACAGTCATGGTAGAAGGCAAAGGGCAAGCAAGGCTCCTTCTTCACAGGGTGGCAAGAAGGAGAATGCAGGAGGAACTACAAAACACTTATAAAACTATCAGATCTCATGAGAACTCACTGACTATCATGAGAACAGCATGGAGGAAACCACTCCCCTGATTCAGTTACCTTCACCTGGTTTCTCCGTTGGCACTTGGGGATTTTGGGGATTGCAATTCAAGATGAGATTTTAGGTGGGGACACAGCCAAATCATATCAGATGTATAGTTTGCAAATAATTTCTCCCATTCTATAGGTTGTCTCTTCACTCTGTTGGTTGTTTTCTTTGCTATGCAGAAGCTTTTTAGTTTGATGCAATCCCTTTTTTCTATTTTTACTTTTATTGTCCGTGCCTTTGAAGTCATATCCAAAAAATCATTGCCCAGACCAATGTCCTTGAGCGTTTTCTCTTTATTTTCTTCTAGTAGTTTCATAGTTTCGAGTCTTAACATCTTTAATCCATTTAGAGTTTATTTTTGCAAATGGTGAGAGATAAGGGTCTAACTCTATTATTCTGCATTTGCATATGCAGTCTTCTCAGAACCATATATGGAAGAGACTATTCTTTCCATATTGTATGTTCTTAGTACCTCTGTTGAAAATCAGTTGGCTGTAAATGTGTGAATTTATTTCTAGGCTCTCTATTCTGTTTCATGGGTCTAGCTTTCTGTTTTTATCTCAGTCCCATGCTGTTTAGGTTACTATAGCTTTGTTGTATATTTTGAAGCCAAGTCATGTGATGCCTTCAGCTTTGTTCTTTTTGCTCAAGATTGTTTTGACTAGTCAAGGTCTTTTGTGGTTCAATATAAATCTTAAAGTTTTATTTTTCTATCTTTGTAAAGAATGTCATTGGCATTTTTATGAGGATTCCATTGAATACATAGGTCACTTTGGACTGTATGGGCATTTTAACAATATTAATTTTTCCAGTTCATGAACGTGGGATATCTTTCCATTTATTTGTGTCTTCAATTTATCTCATCAATATATTACAGTTTTTAGTATACAGATTTTTCACTTCCTTGGTTAAATTTATTCCTAAATATTTTTATAGCTATTTAATTTTTAATTTTTAATTTTTAAATTCTGTGGGTACATAGTGGGTATATATATTCATGGGATATGTGAGATGTTTTGATATGGGCACGCAATGTGAAATAATCACATCATGGAGAATGGGGTATTCATGCTCAGAAGCATTTATACTTTGTGTTGTAAACAATCCAATTACACCCTTTTAGTTATTTTTAAATGTACAATAATATTATTATTAAGTATAGTCACCCTGTTATGCTATCAAATAGTAGGTCTTACTCATTCTTTCTTCTTTTTTTCTGATTAATCATCCCCACCTTTTCCCTGAATTCTCCCAATAACTACCCTTCTCAGCCTCTGGTAACCATCCTTCTATTCTGTATGTCCATGAATTCAGTTGTTTTGATTTTTAGATATCACAAATAATTGAGAAAATGTGATGTTTGTTTTTCTGTGCCTGGCTTATTTCACGTAACATAAAGATCTCCAGTTCCATCCATGTTGTTGCAATTGGTAAGATATTATTTTTTAAGGCTGAATAGCACTCTGTTGTTTATATGTACCACATATTCTTTATCCATTCATCTGATGATGGACTCTACATTGCTTCCAAGTCTTGGCTAATATGAACAGTGCTATAATAAACATGGGAATGCAGATATCTCTTCAGTATACTCATTTCCTTTCTTTTGATTATACCTAGCAATGGGATTGCTGGATCATATGGTAGTTCCATTTTTAGTGTTTTGAGGAGCCTCCAAACTGTTCTCCATAGTGGTTGTACTAATTTACATTCCCATCAACAGTGTATAAAAGTACCCTTTTCTCCACATTTTTGCCAGCATTTGTTATTGCCTGTCTTTCAGATATAAACCTGTAGATATTTTAAATGGAATTGTTTTCTTGATTCTTTTTTCAAACAGTTCACTGTTAGTGCACAGAAATGCTACTAACACACTTTTTATAAGTCAATTTTGTATTCTGCAGCTTTACTAAATTCATTTATTAGTTCTAAGTTTTTTGGTACAGTCTTCAGGGTTTTCTACATATAAAATCATGTCATCTGCAGACAGGGACAATTCAGTTTCTTCCTTTCCAATTTGGATACCTTTTATTTCTTTCTTTTGCCAAATTTCTTTGGCTAAGACTTCCAGTACTGTGTTGAATGGAAGTGAGAATGGACATCCATATCTTGTTCCAGTTCAGCTTTTCTTCATTCAGCATGATGTTAGCTGTGGGTTGTCATATATGGCCATTACCTTTTTGAGGTACATTTCTTTTATATCTAATTTTGAGAGTTTTAAATCATGGAGTGATGCTGAATTTTGTCAAATGATTTTTCTGCATTTATTGAAATGACTTTTATCATTTCTTCTTCTAATGTGATGTATCACATTTATTTTACATATAGCGAATCATCCTTGCATCCCTGTGGTTAATTACTTGATCATGGTGGATGATCTTTTTGATGTGGTATTCTACTTGGCTAATTAGTATTTTGTTGAGAATATTTGCTTGTATGTTTATCATAGATATTGGCCTGTAGTTTTCTTTTTTTGTTGTACCTTTGTCTGGTTTTGGTATCAGAGTAATGCTGGTCTAGCAGAATGAGTTTGGAAATAATCCCTCCTCTTCAATTATTTGGAAGAGTTTGAGAAAAATTGGTGTTAGCAGTTTAAATATTTGGTAGAATTCAGCTATATTTTTAAATATTTGGTAGTTTTTTAACTATCTGGCTTTTTGTTGATAGGAGACTTTTTTTTTTTTTTTTTTTTGAGACGGAGTCTCGCTCTGTGGCCCAGGCTGGAGTGCAGTGGCCGGATCTCAGCTCACTGCAAGCTCTGCCTCCTGGGTTTACACCATTCTCCTGCCTCAGCCTCCCGAGTAGCTGGGACTACAGGCGCCCGCCACCTCGCCAGGCTAGTTTTTTGTATTTTTTAGTAGAGACGGGGTTTCGCCGTGTTCGCCAGGATGATCTCGATCTCCTGACCTTGTGATCCACCCGTCTCGGCCTCCCAAAGTGCTGGGATTACAGGCTTGAGCCACCGCGTCCGGCCCGATAGGAGACTTTTTATTACTGATTCAGTCTCCTTACTCATCTATTTCTTTATAATTCATCCTTGATCAGTTTTATATGTACACAGATTTATCCATTCTAAGTTATCTAATTTGTTGTCATATAATTGTTCACAATAATTTCTTATGATCCTTTAATTTCTGTAGTATCAGTTATAATGTCTCCTTTTTTATCTCTGATTTTGAGTCTTTTCTCACTTTTTCTTAGTCTAGCTGTTTATTTTGTTTATGTTTTCAAATGAACAACTCATTTCATTGATTTTCTTTTTCTTTTTTGAGACGGAGTCTCCTTTTGTTGCCCAGGCTGGCGTGCATGGCTCAATCTCTGCTCACTGCAACCTCCGCCTCCCCAGTTCAAGTGATTCTCCTGCCTCAGCCTCCTGAGTAGCTGGGATTACAGTTTTGTTTTTGTTTTCGTTTTTGTTTTTTTGTTTGTTTGTTTTATTTTTATTTTCCATTCCATTTATTTTTAGTCTGATCTTTGTTATTTTCTTTCTTCTACTAATTTTGGGCTTAGTTTGTCTTTTTCTAGTTCTTTGAGATCCAAGATTAGGTTTTTTATTTGCAAACTTTCTTCTTTATAGGCATTTATTGCTGCAAATTTCCCTTTCAAACTGCTTTTGCTGCATCCCATAGGTTTTGGTATGTTGTGTTTTCATTTTTCTCAAAAAAATATTAAATTTTCTTTATAATTTCTTCATTGACTTGTTGATTGTTCAGGAGCATACTGTTTAATTTCCATGTGCTTGTGAATTTTTAAACATTCCTCCTGTTATTGATTTCTAGTATTATACTATGGTCGGAGATCTACAGTTTTTAGGAATCTTGCACTTAGACATCTTTCATGGGAAAGGGGAAGCGTTGAGAATATACTTATCATTCATGTAACATGCTTTGTCATCAACAAATCTCAGAGTTCCTAGTTCATGGAAAAGGAACAGACAGACTACTGTATAATCAGGAATATTCCAAATAGGGATAGGATTCAAACTTTTCCATCATTTCTTTCCTTTTTTCTTTCTGTATTCTCTCTTTATCCTACTTCCAACCCCTAATACACACACACACACACACACACACACACACACAGAAGAGTGTATGAGGGTTCCCTTTCCTCCACATCCATAAGCTCACATACATCCATGAGCTCTAGATAAAAGTACTAATTAAGCAATCAAATATAAATATATAAATCAAAGAAAAATAAGTAAAAGAATACCAATTGATCTTTCAAGATTAGGCAGCGCTCTGGAAACTGATGATAATGAAGAAAAGCTCATTTCACATTCATTATGTAATGATTCCCATGATCTAATTTTTCTCTCATTAGAACAGAGAGTGATAATATCATTAGCAGAAAAAGTTAAAGGAGAACAATGGACCATAGTATGATTTTTTTTTTTAGACTGAGTGATTGCCTTTCTATTTACTGAAAGATCTGAAAGGGTTTACAAAATTAAAACTCATGTAAAAATAGATAAACACAGTGACCAAGAGGAGTGGATGCTATCAGGTACCTGAGATGAGCTATTTTCTATACTTGAGTAATGAATCTGATTATTAATTTCTGTTAATGAAAGCAAAAAGAAAATACTAAATTATATATTTCTGTTCTTAATGCATTCTTTTTAAAAAATAAGGGCACAAATTTTTTTTTATTTTTCATGCACAGAATTGGAAGAATATAACCAGAGATACATGGTTATACTAGGTATGGGCATTTGGAGTAATATGGTAGAAAGTGACTTCAGTGTGGTTTTATAAAAGATGCATAGGTGGTTCCTAAATGAAAATTCTTATATGGACTGGGGTTCTAGAGTTGAGCATTCTGAAGTCTGAAAGGCTGAATATGTAATGTCAAATACTAATTCAGTAAAGAGAGTTCTGCGGAATATGGTACTTTGCTACCTCATTATTTAGCTTTACACAGAGATAATATTTAAAGCATGTGGAAATTTTTGTCATCAATAAATCACATAGTATGTCTTCCTCAAGGAAAATGAGCAAAGGATGACTTTTACTGCATATAAATTATACCTCCATAAACATGATTTGTAATAAAATAAATTGTTTTTGAGTGTTCAGAGTTTTTAATAGCTGAAAGACTGCATTGCTATCACCTAGTTCTTAGATGTCATAGAATCTATGTGATTCTGGCCACATGCTGAATTATAACCAAAACATAGTGGTACTTAAAAGCCCCTGTAGCTCTCATACTTCTCCTAATATAAGCTTTTGGTTAAAACAAGAAACGTTTTTGAAAGAAGCATATTGTCATTATCCTTTTGTGACATTTTAAGAGCCAGATTTGTATTCGTTACAAATCTCGTTAGCACAGTGGTAGATAACAGAAGAACTTGCAAGTAAAACCGAGGTTTTTTTGTTTTGTTTTGTTTTGTTTTGTTTTTTTGAAGTAAAAGAAAGAAAAAGCAGCTTTGAAGCAGGTACTTACACAAATACTACTTTGATTTACCACATGTCTGTAATGGATGGCCTGGGAGTAGTGACTGCAGCCTAAAAAGTAATTTAGGGCATGGGGTATTAACGGATGACCTTATCCGTAAAATAATTTTAGTTATCCTGTGGAAGTTCTGATTTTAGCTGACAAGACAGAAGCTTTTATAGACCTGTATATTGTTGCGACTACAATATGTTATTCTAAGAAGGCTTTTTAATAGATTTGCTGAGTGTAGTTGATGAAAATGGCCGTTTTAAATATTAGGGAATTCATACTAGATTTACTGTTTCAGTTTTTTCATTACAGATTTTGAGAGGCTTCTCCTGGTAGTAAAAGGTCAGACGAAACTGTTACTGTAGAATTCACTAGGTTACTTATTCAGTTTGTGAGTTTTAGAAAATGTTCTTCTATAGAGATTTTAAATAGTTTTTGTGACAAAGCAAAAACAAAGCAAACCGAAGTTCTCCCTGGGTTGAAGCAGCTCATCAAATATTTTAACATTTGGAGTTTCAACTTCTAAGTGAAAAGATTCCTGATTTTAAAATATAAAAGGATTATTTGAGAAGCACATACTTTGTGCATGAATGAAGAAATGTATCTATTTTCCAGTGAAAGTTTACATTTTGGTGACTGCTTCTTCTGAAGTGATAGCATGGTCAGTAGTATTCCAACATCTTTGGATACTGTTAGCTTCAGCCATGATATGGTTTGATTAATTGAACTGTTTCCATATGGTGGTATCTATACTAATCTGATTTTCTTTTTTATGTTACATAAAATTCCTCTCATAATTTGAGTATGTACTGGATTCAAAAAATTTATGATAGCTTAAACTCAGAGGAAATCATTTTCCAAAGGAGTCATCTGTCGATGGTTTCTGTTAAAGTTGGACAAATGGATAGAACATCAAGATTTTAATATTTGTTTCCACATTTGTCCCACATATAGCATAACAATCAGGGAAGTAGCCAGATGGGGTGGCTCATGCCTGTAATCCAAGCACCCTGGATGGCTGAGGCAGAAGGAACACTTGAATTCAGGAGTTTGAGACCAGTCTAGGCAACATAGTGAGACCCCATCTCTACCAAAAAAAAAAAAAAAATTATCCGGGCATGGTGGCACGTGCCTCCCAGAGCTATTTGGGAGGCTAAGGTGGGAGAATCCTTTTAGCCTGGAAGGTGGAGGCTGCAGTGAGCCGACAGAGGGAGACCTGTCTCAAAACAAAAAAGAATCAGAGAAGATACACATTCATTTGCTTTTAGAACTTATAATAAACTGTTAATAACAACTCAAGGATTAATTAGGCCTAACATTTGAGCCAAGTATAGCATAACACTTCTGTTACAAATTACTGGAGGCATTTGTGAATTATCTAGTTAATTTCATCTGAAGAAAGAGACCTAAAAAGGAAGCTGCGGTAGACCTGCTTTTGCCACGTACCCCACTTCATTTCTTATGGCTAAGGTTGCCACAGTAGCCCTAGTTTCGAACCTTTGCCTTGGTAGCATAACACCAAATTTTTCTGAGGCTATAGCTTTGGAGTTGGAATTGCCTAGATCTTCACAGAAATGATTATGCTGAAATCTATTGGGTTGACAGAGAGCTGGGTACATACCACCCCACTGACCTATCGTATTTGGGGAGGATGACAGTTGGCAAGGATTGGCACCATTATCGGTATTTTAAAAAGGTATCAAGAAATTATACAGGCAAGTTTATAGCTTTAAATGCCTATATTAGAAAAGAAGATAGATCTAAGTTTCTATCTTAACAAGTAGAAAATTAAGAACAAATTAAAGCCTAAGTAAATAGATGGAAAGAAATAATAAAGAACAGAAATAAATGAAATAGAAAATGTATTAGAAAAGGAAAAAGATAAAACCAAAAGCCACATCTTTGAAAAGATTAATAAAATTAATAAATCCTTACCAAGACTAATCAAGGAAAAGAGAAAATATAAGTTTAAGCTTTTATCAGTCAAAGAGGATAAATCACATACAGATATTAAAAAGTCAATTAGGGACTTTTATGAACAAATTTATGTCAGTAACCTTAACAATTTAGATACATTTTTTGAAAAACACAAATTATTTAAATTGAAACAAAAAAATATGAAAATTTGGATAGCTCTATTTCCATTAAAGAAATTTAATTCATAATAAAAACCTTTCCAAGGAGAAAACTCTAGGCCCAGATGGTTAAAGAAGAATTAATACCAGTCTTACACAAAACTCTTTCAGAAGCAGAGTGAGAGAGAACACTGACACACTTGTTTTATAAGGCCAGCATAACCCTATACCAAAATGTGTCAGGCATTACCGAAAAAGTTACAGACCAATATTCCTCATAAAATATTCTCCAAAAATCCCCACAAAACAAAACAAAACAAAAAGAATAACAAACTTAATCCAGTAATATAAAGGATAATAACTCTTGACCCAGTTATACAAGGTTGGTCCAGCATTTGAAAATCGATGTATTTTACCACATTAACAGAATAAAGGAGAAAGTAATATGATCATTGTGTTACTGGGGGTCTTTGTTCTTAGAGTTCCCAAGATGGTGGCAGGCTGCTTCCAAGATGGTGGCAAGCCTCTGGTTCTCTGACCTGGGGTTCTTGGCCTCACAGATTCCAAGAAATGGAATCTTGGGCCATGTGGTGAGTGTTATAGCTCTATTAAATACAGCTTGATTAGGACGAACCTTGGGCACTTAGACTGCACAGGAACAATGGTGAGCCTCTAGCCCAATTGGGAGTGGCAATGGGCACAGCCTCACTGGATCAGGAGCATAGTGGACACCCTGCTAGATCCGGGGGGGATGGAAGTCAGCAGCCGGTGTGCAGCTGTGGCAAACTGCAGTGGTGGACAGGGAGCGAAAGTTCAGCTTGAGCCATTACAAACACGAACCAGAAGAGTGTGCAGTTGCAAGATTTAATAGAGTGAAAACAGAGCTCTCATAAAATGGGAGGGGACCCCAAGGGGGTTTCCACTGCCTGCCCGAATGCTTGGGTTTATATCCTGATCATTGTACCTCCCGCTGTGCTCTCAGGCGATTGATGATTGGCTATTTCTTTACCTCCTGTTTTTGCCTAATTAGCATTTTAGTGAGCTCTCTTTACTACCTGATTGGTCGGGCGTGCGGATATGAGCTCAGTTGCAAGCCCCCTGTTTAAAGGTGGATGCAGTCACCTTCCCAGCTAGACTTTGGGATTCTTAGTCTGCCTAGGAAATCCAGCTAGTCCTGTCTCTCAGTTGCAATAGATGCATGAAAGGCATTTTATAAATTCAGTACCCACAGAAGATAAAACATGCTCAGCAAAGTAAGAATAGAGAGAAACTTCTAAACCTAATGAAGGATATCTATGGAAAATCTATAGCTGATATTATACTTCATGGTGAAAGACAATGTTTGACTCCTAGCATCTGGAAGAAGACAAAGATGTCCTTCCTCTTTCAGCACTTATATTCATCATTGTATTGGAATGCACTGTAATATAGTACTGGAGTCCGTGCAGTAGGGCAAGAAAAGAAGGCATATGGCCAGAGGAAGTAAAACTAACATTCACAAACAACATGGTTATGCATGTAGAAAATCCTAAGAAATAATAAATGGAGATAGATTTATCAGGTTCATGACTGTTAGACTCTATATTGTGAAGATATCATTCTCCAAATTTACTTATAGATTCAACACAATCCCAGTCAAAATCATGGTAGGCATTCCTAGGAAGACAATAAATTATTTCTTAAATGTATATGGAAATGCAAGGAATCTAGAATAAACTGTTTTGCAAAAGATCTAAGTTGTAGAACATAGACTTACCCGGTTTTTAAAACTTCTTATTTCAAAGTGGATTACAGACCTAAATGTAAACGCCAAAACAAAAAAAAATTCTAAAGAAAACATAGGAAAAAATATTCGTGACATAAAAACAGGGCATGTACAAACACAAATATGAACCATAAAAGACAAAAACTATTAAATTGAACTTTGTCAAAATTGAAACCTGCTCTTTGAAAGACAGCATTAAGAAAATGAAAATGCAAGCCATAGACTGGGAAAACATATTCATAATATGTATATCTGACAGTGGACTTGGCAATGGTCCCATTGTTTGTGTCACCTCAAAATTCGTATGTTGAAATCCTAACCGCCAAAGTGATACTATTAAGAGATGGAGCTGCCGGGCATGGTGGCTCATGCCTGTAATCCCAGCACTTTGGGAGGCCGAGGTGGGCGCATCACGCCATCAAGAGATCGAGACCATCCTGGCCAACACGGTGAAACCCTGTCTCTACTAAAAATACAAAAAATTAGCTGGGCGTGGTGGCACTCGCCTATAGTCCCAGCTACCTGGGAGGCTGAGGCAGGATAATCACTTGAACCTGGGAGGTGGAGGTTGCAGTGAGCCGAGATCGTGCCACTGCACTCCAGCCTGGCGACACAGTGAGACTCCTTCTCAAAAAAAAAAAAAAAAAAAAAAAAAAAAAGATGGAGCCTTTGGTAGGTGATTGCATCATGAGGGCGGAACCCTCAGGAATGGGATTAATGCCTTAATAAAAGAGGCCGGAAGGAGCTTGTTTGCTCCTTCCACCACGTAAGGAGACAATGAAAAGGCAACATTTCTGTGAACCAGGAAACTGACCCTCATCAGACTGAATTGGTTGGTGCCTTGATCTTGGATTTTGTAGCCTCCAAAACTATGAGAAATAAACTTCTTTTGTTTATAAGCTACCTAGTCTGTGGTATTCTGGTTATAGCATCCAGAATGGACTCAGACAGAGTTGTATACAGAACATATACAGAATGAAGAACTCCTATGAATCAAAAATAATGAGATGAACAACTCAAACAATTGGGCAGGCTGTAATCCCAGCCCTTTGGAAGGCTGAGGTGGTTGGATCACTTGAGCCCAGGAGCTCCAGACCTGGGCAACATGGCAAAACCCCGTCTCTACTAAATATAGAAAAAAACTTAGCTGAGTGTGGTGGGGCAGCCTATAGTCCTAGCTACTCAGGAGGCTGAGGTGGGTCGATCGCTTGAGCCTGGCAGGCGGAGGTTGTGGTGATCATGCCACTGCACTCCAGCCTGGGTGTCAGAGTCAGACCCTGCCTCCAAAAAAACCAAAAAACAAAAACCAACAACGCATAATTGTGCAGGAAATTGAACAATCAGAAAAGAATATGTATCAATTGTCTAAAGGTACGTGGAAACATTTTCTGTATCATTAGCTACCAGGGAAATGAAAGTCAAAACTACAGGAATTAATTAAAAGGAAGAAGACTGACAGTATCAAGTATTGACAAGGAAGTGAAGCAAAGGGTACTCTCATATGTTGCTGCTAGGGGTGTAATAATTGTATAACCACTTTGGGAAACAATTTGGCAATTTCTTATAAAGATAAACTTACCCTTAACATTTGAAGTTGGAACCTCCATTCCTAGGTATTTATTCAAGGAAAATGAAAATCTGTATCCACAAATGCCATGTATATATTTACAGCCCCATTCATACTAGCCGAAAGCTGGAAACAGAGGAATGAATAAACAGATCGTGGTATATTCATACAGTATATATTCATGCTACTCACCAATGAAAAGGAGTGAACTGCCGACGCACACAACATGAAAGAATCTCAGGAACGTTATGCTGAGTAAAAGTAGCTAGACACAAAAGCATACATATTATATGAGTACATTATTGTAGGATTCCATTTATATGAAATTTTAAAAAATGCATTTTAAAAATGCAAAACTAATATGATAAAATTCAGATCTGTGGTTGCCTGGAGTGGAGGTGTTTGACTAAAGAGAGGCATGGGGGAACATTCTGGAGTGATGGAAATATTTATAATGGCAGGGCGACATAAATGCCCCAGCTCAAGGAACTGTACGATTAAAATGTGTGCCTTTCACTATCAGCTGTACATCAATACAGTTTATATTTTTGAGTAAAAGGGAGTTCCAGACTGTGCTCTGACAACTTTGGCATATGGGGAATACTACACTTACCCTCCATAAGTGAAGCCTTCCTAGTTATCTTTGATAAGCCTTGTCCTAGACAGAGACAATTTTTATACTGACAAAATAAAAATACATTCTATAAGGCAAATTAAATGGAAATCTCCTCACTAAAATGAAGTACAACACATAGATGGAATACATGGGATGAGATACACATCCTGGACTCTTTGAGAGTCTTTTAAAAATATATTTGGCAGGCTGGGCATGGTGGATTATGCCTGTAATCCCAGCACCTTGGGAGGCTGAGGTGAGAGGAACACCTGAGGTCAGGAGTTCAAGACCAGCCTGGCCAAGATGGTGAAACCCTGTCTCTACTAAAAATATGAAAATTAGCTGGGTGTGGTGGTGGGCCCTTGTAATTGCAGCTACTCAGGAGGCTGAGGCAGGAAAATCGCTTGAACCTGGGAGGCAGAGGTTGCAGTGAGCCGAGATCATGCTGTTGCACTACAACCTGGGAGACAAAACTCAGTCTCAAAAAAATATATATATATAAATATATATGTGTGTGTGTGTGTGTGTATAAAATATATATACATATTTATATATATATAAAAAATATATACACACACATACATATCGCAACATCTAAATTTTAAAATTCTAATTCAGGGTTCAGTGACTGGACCATGCAGCCTATTTTTGTACTGCCCCAATGTAGGAATGGTTTTACATTTAAAAAAGTTGTTTAAAAAAAAAAGTCCTATCCCTTAAGAAAAAAAAAGCAACCAGTACTATAAGTGTTCCTCAAAGTCTACAATATTTACTTTCCGAACTTTTGCAGAAAAAGCTTTCTAACTCCTATTCTTTACCCTTTGATCTGCACACTCTACCTACTGTAACTGATTCAGCCTCTCAAAAACTAACATGTCTTTTTTTTTTTTTTTTTTTGCATTAGAGAATCCTAGATGTTTGTAGTACTAATTAGTATACACTAAGCATACAGCCTTATTTCCTTTCCTCTGAAAACTAAGAGGGAATGTTAAGTTGAATGATATGATAGCTACTTCCCAAGGAATGCTGTATTTCTTATAAATTGGCCTCTTTGGCTGTATTCCAGATGACGTTAAAGCTGTGGAATAGCCAAAGCACCTGAAATAGCAGGTATATATGTAGCATGAAGCCCTTAGCCATTTTGCAAAAAGCACGGGGCAATGCTAAATATTTCTGGTTTGCCCCAGTGGTATAGATTGGAGGAAACATTTTTACTCTTCAGCCTTCATGAAAAATGGCAGGATAGTTTAAAAGGTCTTTGAGAAATTTTGGAGGTTCTAAAGGGTTTTTGTTTTGTTTTGTTTTGGCATGGGGTTGTCAGAATAGCAAATCTGAACTACAGTCTCAGCAATATCAAGATTTCCCCCTTTAGTGCATTTGAACTCACACTTCAACCTTAGAATCTTCTTACTCTCTCTCACCTTTTGCCTCTGCCTCCTGTGGTCTCATACAGCTGACCTAAAACCATAATGGATCTTTTAAAATTAACTTAGGTCCTCTGAGCATCTCTTTATTTCAAAATTTTAAAGATGAACCTGGGATAAAGGGACATAGAGCTGCTTTAGGAAATACATAGCCTCTTTCGGGATCTCACTGTGCTAGTGATACACACATTCAAGTTTGAAAGACCAGTGGAATTGTGGTGGATAGCCCAGGGACAGGAACAAGCAGGAGCCTGGTATGAGCTAACATTTAAGTTAAAATCTGTGACTATTTATGATATTTCTTTCTTTTCATCTTTTCTCTAGGCCTACTCTGTGTATGATGAAGACATTGGATACTGTCAAGGGCAGTCTTTTCTTGCTGCTGTATTACTGCTGCATGTAAGTAACGGTCCATGTGATAAATAGCACAGTGCTGCCAAGTTTATTGTACTTTCTACTGCCTTTATTCTTCCTTCTTATTTCCCATTTACCTGATGGAGATTACATATGGCATATCTTTTTAAAAATGTACATTAGGTGATAAAATAAGAAATATTATGTCAAAAATAGGACAGTTTCTCAATGGAATTAGTTTTGTTGTCTAGAAAAGGATAAATTGCTTATTTGGAGTTATTTTTAACTAGAATTCTCTGGAATTAAAGAAGTCGGTGTAACTGCCCAAATATCAGGAGCTGGACCATTAAGACCCACTGTACTGTGACAAGGAAGTCCTTTATCATTTCTGTGATGTATTTTTATATATCCTCTTTCCTGTCAGTTACCTTCATTTGACAGATCATTTATTGAGCATCAATTGTCAGGTACTGGGCTATGAAGTGGGGTTATAAAGATGAATCATTTATAATTTGTGTTCTCAAAGGCTTCATAGTCCAAGATGGGGCACAGATAATGTAGGCATGCACTTATAATTTTCATTCTCTTTTATGTGTCTTTATTTTTCTGATGACAAAAATAATGCATACTCATTAAATAACTTACAGTATGCTAAGGGAAAGTGATACACAGGTTAAGAGAATAGAGAAGAGAATTACCCAACCAAGCTCTGCCAGAACTTTCAGAAAAGACTTTCTGGAGGAGGTGGCGGCTTTGTCAAGACATAAATGAGATTGGAGAAGGTGAGAGGGGAAAGGGAAGGGGAAAGAATTATTGACAAAAATCACAGTATGAGAAAATGTATGGAAATATGATAGGGCACAGTGTACAAAGGGAACAATATGAAATTACAGTTTACTGTAGCAGTTGTACACTGGGAGTGGTATGACGTAAAAATGGTAAGATGGGAAATTGTGAAGACTTTGTAATATGTCAAAAATGCCGACTTTATTCTAGAGCTAATGAGGAACCATTGATCACTTGGGAGCAAGGGAATAATACAGTCATATGATCATTTTAGATAAATTCTTTTAATACCTGTGTAAAGGGCAGAATTAAGGGAAACAGACAGCAGCAGAGAGACCAGGTAGAAAATATCAATATGGCCAGGCATAGTGGCTCACACCTGTAATCCCACAATTTTGGGAGGTTGAGGCAGGAGGATCACTTGAACCCAGGAATTTGAAACCAGCCTAGGCAATATAATGAGACACCATCTCTACCCCACACACACAAAAGGTATCTGGGCATGGTGGTGAGCACCCATAGTCGTGGTAAGCACCCGTTGTGGTGTTGAGCTACCTGGGAGGCTGAAGTGGGAGGATCACTTGAGCCTGGGAGGTCAAGGCTGCAATGAGTCTTGATTGCACCACTGCAGTCCAGCTTGGGCAACAGAAGGAGACTGTGTCTCAAAAAATAATAGTAATAAAAAGGAAAAGAAAATGTCAATTTAAATGAGAGATGTTGAGAGCCCAGAGAAAAGCAGAATTAAGAAACATTCAGGGAGCAAAATTGTTAGGTTTGTGGATGGACTGGCAAAGGAGCAGTCAAAGGTGACATATCTAGTTTCCTGGCTTTGGTGACTGGATGAATGTTGTATTTTGAGTTGAGATAGAAAATATATTTATGGAGATTGAATGAAGGAAAAAGTTTAGGAGTTGATGAGTTCTTTTTTTTTTTTTTGAGACGGAGTCTCACTCTGTGGCCCAGGCTGGAGTGCAGTGGCGCCATCTCAGCTCACTGCAAGCTCCGCCTCCCGGGTTCATGCCATTCTCCTGCCTCAGCCTCCCGAGTAGCTGGGACTACAGGCGCGTGCATCACCATGCCCAACTAATTTAAGTTTTTTTTTTTTTTCCCCCAGTAGAGACGGGTTTTACAATGTTAGCCAGGCTGGTCTTGATCTTCTGACCTCATGATCCTCCCACCTCAGCCTCCCAAAGTGCTGGGATTACAGGCGTAAGCCACCACGCCCGGCCACAAAGTAATCTTTGAACATACCGTAGTTTAGCATTTTTTACCTGTAGCCCTGTTTAACATATTATAATATATTCATTAACGTTCAGTGAGAAGAATATCTCTCTGAGAAATCTGTTTTGGATTTTACAGGAATTTGGGTTAATTGTAAGTTCATAATTATTTGGCAACACCCTCCCCACCCCCGCCCCCAAAGAGAGAAAGAGAGAGATTCAAATAACTAGAGAGCTCAAATACCTAGAATTTTTTTCTACATTATGTACTCTCCTATTATAAGGGCCACGTGGTGAGTCAGCCTTAGTGAAATGCAACAAGATAGTTTCCAGTGTATGTTACAAGAGGGACAGAAATTCAGTCTAGTATCTCACACTTTCTACATTAATAGAATTATTCAGTGTTTTCATGGCTTTTATAAAAGTAACTTGAAATATAGAAATCCTTTTAGAATCCTTAAGGGAAAGATGAACTAATATTCAGCATTCTGTTAATGAAAAACATGTCATTTTCTAATTTTTAATTGGCAATATGTTTGATGATTCTGTTAATTAGTATATTCCATTAACTAACCAACCCATCCATTCAACCAATTTGAATAACAGAAGTTAACTGTAATTTATTTTTTACTATATTTTTGTCTCCCTGGTTTAAACAAATGGAAGAATACGGACTGGTTTAAACAATTCATCAAACACACTATCTCAGGTTCCAGAGAGATACATTATTAGGGTCTTACTGACTAATTTGTTATCAGTTACATAAGCTATTGCTTCTTTTTGCTGCCAGACATCTTTGGAAGCTCCATATTAATCACTGTCAGAGCCTGCTTCTTTTTGGGTTGCTGTCCTTTCCTCACCCATAGTCATTTATATTTCACATTCATTGCTTGAGAAGAAAGTAAGACCAAAAATGAAAGTATGTTCAAAAACAGTTTTGAATTTTTAGGATTTTTTTCATGTCTAAGTAGTTTAAAGAATTAATTAGCCTCTTCTTGTACTTGGAAATTTCTAGATGCTTTGACAATAGCTTTGTAACATGTAGTAGTTTAGGCAATGAGAATTAAATGTTTATCACAGTAGACTTTTATACATCCATTTATGAAATTACAAGAGATTTGTCATTTACAGTTGGAGAATGTTATAGTACAGATGGCCTGCAACCATTACAATGTTCAACTGCATTTGTAATCAAATATACAATAATAATTTGTAATTTCATAATAATAATATTAATCTTTATCTCTTAGTCATAATAAATTATGATCTGATTATATTTCACTTACTCTAAAAATTATAGAAAATATCTTAGATAATTTGTAACCCAATATATTTTCTACCATATTTATTGTTAGTAGTTTTAAATTTTTTGATTGAACATGTACCTTTTTAGACATTCAGAAGATTATGTTCTTTTTTAAGGTTAAATTACTGTATGTATACTAATGTTGGCATTTATAGAAGCTTTCCAACTCAGGAAGGATTATGTTTGAATAATCTAGCATGTTTAAAACTATTGAATTTTTTAAAAAAAAATTATGACTAGGCACAATTCCTTTGGAAACTGGTTTGGCTTTATCTAATAAAGATATGCACACCCAGAAGTTTTACTCCTAGACATACCTTAGTCAAATTTATGCACTTGTACATTAAAATACTTGTATTACTTTTATCCTAATAGTGTTTATAACAGTCAAAACACTGAAGCAATTCAAATGTCCACTACTAAAATGTTCAGTATTAGAATTGTAATTAGTAAGATGGCTAAATTATGGTATTCTTAGAGTATGAATGCCATACAGCAATGGAAATGAATATTTTACACTACATTGGTTCATACAAATGAATCATATAAACATAAGATTTAGTTTAAAAAAAGCAAAGTACAACATTACATTTGGTATGATTCCATTTTGCATAAAGTTCAGTAACAGGCAAAACTAAATTCTATTGTTAGGATGCTACATAGATGGAAAAAACTATAAAGAACACCAATGAAGTGATAACTGTTAAAGTTAGGAAAGTGATTTCTTTAGGGAGAAACTGGGAACCGTAACTGAAAAGAGACACAGGGATTTTCAGAGCTATTGACAGTGTTCTCTTTCTTAACCTAGGTAGTGGTTACATGCATCCTTAAAGTATACATTTAACTTTTATGCATTTTTCTGTTTGTTGTATTTCAGAGTAAAATAAATTTAAAAATTATAAATTTAAAAATATTTCTCACCAAAAAGACAGGTTTGGGATAAGATTTAACCAATGGATGTAAATAAAAAGCAGAATTACCTATTACAGATTCCAGAGTCCAAGGTGACAAGATAAAGGCTTCATTTTGAAGTCTCTATCATATGTATGTGTGTATATATATATATAAGTTAAGCATTTGTGGCATTATATTATTCAAGACTCTTTCTGCTGCATGTGACAGAATTGACTCATATAACTGGGAAATCTAGGGTCAGAGATGATTTTTCACATGATTGACTCCAGAGTTCACATTTTGTCATCAATAATCTGTTTGTATCTCTGCTTTTCTTGAATTTTTTTGTCTTAATTATGTTAGTAGACAAAAAAGTGGGCAAAATGACTGTTGGCTGGCCTGGATTCATATGATCTGGACAACTTCATTTGAAAGGGACATTTTTTGCTACCTTGTTTAAAAGGGACTGTCTTACTATAGCTCCTGCATTTATTTAAAATGACACACAACAACAACAACACCTCCCTCTGTTTTTCTTCCTGTTGGACTTTGGCCTGGTTGGGTAGGGCATTCTAATTGTCACAGCCCAGGTCTTTAGTCCAGATCGGTGAACCCCATCAGCCCCTCCTAAACAACAGAATGGTCTTCCTATAGGAAGAGGGGTTTTGATATTAGATGATGGGACAATAGGGTGCTGAACAGATACATCACATCATCTTGAGTGATATACTTACTACAAGGTTTTAGAGTATTTAAAAAATGAGTCCTATACTTCCAAATCACTTTTCTTTCTAGTTCAAGAGAAGGAAGCATTCATTTTTCTATTCCGAGTTAATTCTTATCAAGTGCTTTTGAGCCATTTTCCAACATCTCCCTGTGTCCTAATATACACAAACATTTTACCTATTTAAAAAATATTTAACTACTATCTTATGTCTCTCTGCCTTTTGAAGCTGAACTCTTTCAAGGGATACTGGAAAGTACAACTGTGAATCTGGATTGTGGTTGGTTACATGACTTTGGGCAAGTGTCTTCAACTGAGCTTTAGTTTCTTGTTATCATTCTTCTAGGCTTATTATGAGTATTGAGTACCTTAGGATGAGCATAAAGAGTCTTACATATTTTGTACCTAGCACAAAAATAGTGCAGTTATGAGATTAAAACCAGGCTTTACTTTATAGACCTATAGTTAGTTACTGGCAAGTCATTTAACTTCTTTGAACTTCACTAGTATTACACTTACAATGTAAAAATAATGCCTACCTTGCAGGATTTTTGCAAGGGTCAAATGGGGTTATGGGTGAATATATCTAATAATGGTAACTGTTGCTGTTATTTTTTATTTATTTTTATTTTTTAAATTTTTTTTAAATTTTTTTATTTTTTTGCTGTTATTTTTTAAATTAATAATTATTTGCTTTTAAATTAATAATTATTTGCCCAGCCAATTTTCTTTTGGTCCCCGGTCCAACTAATTTGAATGAATTACACATAGGAATCTAATATATCATACAATGATAGAATTTTATGGCTTATAAATTTACATTCAGTTTAAATGTATTAAGCTATTTGATTTAAAGGGAAAATAGACAAATGGCTAGAAGTTTTCATTCTATTTGCTTTTTAATATGTAAACAAAAAATGAAGACATGATAAATAACCTTGAGTTTCAAAATAGTCACTAGCATTCATCTTTTTTTCTTTTTTCTTTCTTTCTTTCTTTTTTTTTTTGAGACATAGTCTCGCTCTATGACCCAGGCAGGAGTACAGTGGTGAGATGTTGGCTCACTGTAGCCTCTTCTCCTGAGTTCAAGGAATTCTCCTGCTTCAGCGTCCCAAGTAGCTGGGATTACAGGCACATGCCATCATGCTTGGCTAATTTTTGTATTTTTAGTAGAGATGATGTTTCACCATGTGGGCCAGTCTGGTCTCAAACTCCTGACCTCAAGTGATCACACACAGCCACCCAAAGTGCTGGGACTACAGGCATGAGCCACCATGCTGGACCCATTCATTATTGTTGAAGAAAATTTGGAATATCAGTAGAGTGTTCATCTTCTTCATAGAGAAAGGTAGATCATTCCAAAAAGATGTGAAACACATCATGTGAAGTAGGAAATTTAGTTTTACACTAACTATGGGAATCCCTTTAAATTATCAAAATATAATTTTACTTCAAAAAATACCTTGATGTAAATGATTTCAGGTGCATCTTAAAGACTTGAAATACTTAGCACTGCTTTGTTTTATAGTTTATTGTGGAGAGTAGTAGTGAGGGCTTGGAGATAGTCTCCATTCAGTGGTCATCACAATTAGTACAAGTGTCAGATGATTATCAACATTTATTACCAAACAGTGATTACATCACTCAATTCTCAATTATGCATGTGAGGCAGGTATTTTGTTTTGTATTTCATAAAGCCATGGATGATACTTTGATATCTTAAATTATAATATTTTAATGTTTATCCCCTCTTTTCCTTAATGAAATAACACTGTTAATAAAGTTTCTGTACACAGCAAAAATGGACATTCAGTCTTAGAGACCCACCATATTCCAACATCTTAATATTTTATATAAAGATGTGTTGTTCAATTATTTATTTTTATTGTAACTTTAGACGAATTGCATAAATTGGATAAATTGGATTAACTTATTCTATGAAGCATTAATGATTGTAATAAGTTAAATAGTCATTTTAGTGCTTTTTTTTTAAGTAGGTAGGTACCACCATACTACCTAGTGGAGGAACTGCATGTACTAAGGTGAAGTTTGATAGTACAACCTAGCATTGCATCTCACATCTCGGTTGATTTTCTTTATGCCGATTGAGGGATAAGCTGAATAGTCAATACAAAATATAGATAAAGGCTTTTCATATTTAGCATTTGGAATAGAATTATAAGAAATCAAGTTGGAATATAGTACCATTTGGCTGCCCCTTGCTTCTAGCCTTCACACCAATACTTTCCTTTTACATTTTTGTTGGCAGTTACCAACAGATTGCCTTACTTGTGTGGCATGACTTCATTAAAAAGGCAGATGTATTCAGAATTTAGCTAGTTTATCTTAAAGAAATATTTAACACTTGATATTTATTGAAGGTTTTATGCTAAGAGTTGTGGAGTGGGGAGTACAACATTACAGTAGTGTTTAGAGGTTAGAAGCGCACAAATAACTATAATGGTATACAACAAAGTTTTGGGATTCAGAGAAAGCAAGAGTCTCCTGAGGTTAAAGAGAAATAACAAAGTGCCACTTATGATCAGTTTTAAAAGATCAGTAATATTTTAAAGGCAGAGCTGTGCTATAGAGTATACCCCAACCCAGTTATCCCCTCTGAGCTTGTATACAAAACTATGTGGAGAACCTTGAAAGTGCAGCTTGTCACTACTTGAGTCATAAAAAGCATGGGGAGGAGGAGGGGGACGTTCTTCCTACTGATACACAAGAAATGCTGTCATTTATATGAAAAGCAGCACATTTTTGCTACTTCATGTTAAGAACTTAAATTCGAGCAAATCGTTTTAACAGAAAGATCTTAGAGTAAAAATTTTACCTATGCATCTGTTTATTCTTTTGAATATCCTTGTATAAAGCACTTTGGTAATTGTCGATGTATAAGACAGAGTCTCTGTCTTTAAGGAAGGAAAGAGAAGAGAAATTTAATTTAGTGATTGCCAACAATATGCATATGTCTCTTAAATATATTTCATTTAATACTTGTAGTATCCCTATGACATAGGTATTATTATTTCTAATTTTTTAGAAGTAAAAATTCTTAGGCATTAAAAGAGGTTACCTGCTCAAGATCACCCAGCAAGTAATTAAAACCTTACCTGAAATTAACATCTATTGGTATAATTCCAAAATCATGTTTTTCCCCTGCAACGCCTTTTGTATATTCATGATCTGTTTCTGGGCAAAACTTTGAGGGGAATGATTGAATATAGATTCTTGTAGATTATACCTTTATACAAAAGAAAAGTGATAGATTCTCACTAAACCAAAATGTAGTTGTCCCTCAGTATTGAGAACTAATGAGGAATTGGTAGCAGCTGCGTGACCTTACTAAAAATAAAAATCAGATCCGCTGCTGTAAACTCTTCACTGATTTCCCACTGCACTTAGAATACACTCCTAACTCTTTATCATGGTCATATCAGTGCTATGTACAGCCAGATCATACCAACTTTTGAGGGCCAATTGTTAAATTCTCAGGAATTCTGTGAACCAGTTTTTAAGCACAGCCATTGTTAAAAATTAAATGATAAAAATTTACAGTTAAATAACTCATGTTAAAAACAAAAGTAATAAGTACTCAAAATTCATCACTTCTTAGTATGTTAGCACTTTTTATTGTTGTCTGTGCTCTTGAAATTATTTACATTGTCTGTTTTATCTGTATGATAAAAATGGTATATAATGGTGTGCTGCAGCTCTACTGTTATGCATCACTTTTCAACTCCAGTCCATTTATTTTCTAGTATTCTACTCTGATCTCTTCCCCTACCTCCTCTTTATGGTCAGTAATTCATAGATTTGCCCTTTTGAAGCTATTTTCTAGATCTTGCAGGCATGCCTAATGTCTTTTTATTCTTTTTGTTGTTGTTTTTTCTCTATATATTTTCAGATAGCCTGTCTTCAAGCTCACTAATTCTTTTGCTTGATCATCTGCTGTTCAGAGACTCTGATATATTTTTAAGTTTGTCAGTTGAATTTTTTAGCTTCAGAATTTCTGCTTAATTATTTTTTATTATTTTGGTCTCTTTGTTAACTTTATCTGATAGGATTCTGAATTTTTTTCTCTGTGTTGTCTTGAAGTCATTGAGCTTCCTCAAAGTTGCTATTCTGAATTCTCTTAAATGTCACATATCTCTCACTGCAGGATTGGTCCCTGGTACCTTGTTTAGTTCGTTTGATGAGGTCATGTTTTCCTGGGTATTCTTGATGCTTGTGGATGTTCATCGATATTTGGGCATTGAAAAGTTAGGTATTTAATCTTCATAGTCTGGACTTATTTATACCCATCCTTCTTGAGAAGGCTTTCTAAAGGGAATTAAGTGTTGTGATCTAAGTCTTTAGTCACTGAAGTCATATCTGCATTAGGGGATGAGCCAAGCCAAATAATGCTGCAATTTTTGCAGACTCGCAAAGATTGAGCCTTGGTGGGTTTGGGTAAGATCTGAGAGAATTCCATCATTCCTAGAATCTCTTTTTCTCTTCTCTCACTTTCCCCCAAATAAATGGAGTTTTTTTCTCCTCATGCTGGGCTTCCTGGCGTTGAGGAGCAGGGTGACACAAGCACTAGCCACCACAGCTGGGACTGGCTACTATGGCTGCGACTGCACTTGGTCACACCTGAAGCCAGCATGGTACCTAGTGACGACTGCCTGGTTACTGCTGGTGTTTATTCAAGGCCCCAGGGTCTTTACATTCAGGGTAGCAGGCTTCCTTCTGGCCCAGGATGGATCTAGAAATCCTGTTCAGGAGCTAGGGTCTGGACTCAGGGGATTCAGGACTCTGCTTCATGTTACTGTGGCTGAACTGGTACTCAAGTTGCAAGACAAAGTCCTCTTTACTCTTTCCTTTCTTTTCCATAAGCAGAAAAGGGGTATCTCTCAAGCTGCCCTGCCTGGAGTTGGGGAAGGGGTGTATGTATAGCCATGCTTGCTTTTTTGTTGTTGTTTCTATTTGATCCCTTGGCTACCCCAGTTGGTGTTTCACTGGATCGTATGTACCCCAAGTTCACTGGCTTCAAGCCAAGCACAGCAGCAAGACTTGCCAAAAGATTGTAATACTTGTGGCCTAGACTGCTTTTCAATTTGTTCAGGACACCAGGGCACTTTAGTCTGCCAGGGGGCTTCCCCTCTGACCGGGGCCAGTCTAAATTCTTCCTTCTTGGGTGCCTGCTAAATTCTGCCCTGTGTTGTGTTCTGCTGTGACAGGGCAGCACTGAGTACCAATGCAAAGTCCCTGCACTCTCCTTTTCCCAAGTGCATGGATTCTTTCTCTACACATGCTGGGGGTATAGGATAGGTGTGGTGTAGACAATGTAAGACTGCTTTTTCTACCCTCTTCAGTGCCTTTTTCCTTGATATCATGTTAAAGCCAGGTACTGTGATCAGTCACCTGAATTTTTGTTTTTTATGAAGGTGTTTCTTGCATGGATAGTTGTTCAATTTGGTGTTCTTGAGGGAGGATGATTGCTGAAGGATGATTGCTATTTGGCCATCTAGCTCTGCCTCCTCCAAAATTGTCTCTGATGTTTACGTTTACTTCCAACACCCAACATTCCCTAGTCCAGGACTTCTGCATCCTTGTGAAACTCAAGCTGAGTTGCCTGTTTACTCTTCCCCTAGGGAGGCACTATACCTTTATCTCTGTATCCCTAAAGCCTAGAACAGTGCCTGCACCTCGTCTGTTCCGTGACTATATGTATGAATGCCAAAAGGCACATAAACCTTTTATTTGCCCTAATGATTTTACCACATTCAAATAAATAAAAACATATTCCCTTTATAAGATACCAGATGGTAAGACATTCAACTAATTGTCATTTACTTAGAAAGAGAAAGACCTAAGTGAATTAGTGTCTCTAGGACTGGCTATAGTTATCTTTTTTTCTTTTTTCCTCTTTTGAGCAGAGTCTCAAAACTCCAGGCTGGAGTGCAGTGGTGCGATCTCAGCTCACTACAACCTCCACCTCCCGGATTCAAGCAATTCTTCTGCCTCAGCTTCCCCAGTACCCGGGATTACACGTACGCACCACCATGCCCAGCTATTTTGCATTTTTAGTAGAGAGGGGTTTCCTCATGTTGGCCAGGCTGGTCTCGAACTCCTGACCTCAGGTGATCCACCTGCCTTGGCCTCCCAAAGTGCTGGGATTACAGGCGTGAGCCTGGATATGGTTATTTTACATGCAGCTGTTTTGTATAGACATTTGAGTAGAGATCTGAGAGGAAGATGAGGAGGCTTACAACTTGTTAAGAGAAGTATTCTTGGCCATATATGTTCAAGTTAGTGTCACTTGAGGTTTTGATGACAAAGGAGTAAAGAATACAATGTAATTGTATCCTAAATAACCAAATGGAAGCTGAAAAATAGTTGCTAACTTGAATAGCTGAGGTCAGTGGCCAGAAATTTTGAAAAGGTCTCAAACAACTCATAGATAAAAAGAAAATAAGCAAATGTTTAAAGAATCAAAATGAAAACACTATAGTGTATTTATTTAACTTTTGGAGATGTTATTTAACAAATTTGGGTGTTTTATGGTTTATAATTGGAAAATAGAAGTGGCTGATTTGTATAAACTTTTAAATAAACAACTGCATTTCTAAGTGGATAAATGGAACTCTACCTGATTCAGTTACTGAAGTATGAAGTTAGTCTGACAAATGTGTGAAATACCATAATCAACCAAATGTAAATTTTCAAGGAAGTTATATTTAAAGTAGATGTTTATATAATAGTTACATCCTGGGACGTTGAGTAAGTACAACTTTTTCTGTATGTTTGGTGTAATTTCTAGAATATTAGATATGTCCTTTTCCATATTCTTTCACCTGTCGATACCACTGTTTAGAGGTTTGTTCCTTTGACTTCAGACTTTATTCCCTATTCAGATAAAAATACCTCTTAGAAAACTAATATGTTAGAGTTTACTGACCATTTCCCTGAAACTGTATTTTACAGAAAGTAGCAGCATCAAGAAAACTCAGGGAAGAGAGCCTCACACTCTTTACCAAAATTTAAAATGCATTTATTTTTTCACCCAGCATTCCCCTTTTTGGAAATGTGCTCTACCCCATCCCATTTTTGCATATGTACAAAATGATGCATATACAAAGTTTATTGAAGCTTTTTATGATTAAAAAATTAGGAACATCTCAAGTATCAATAGGAAACTGGTTAAATGAACTATAGTACTATATATTCTATATAATGGAATACTGTGTAATTGCTTTTAAGAAAAGAGACAACGCGTTGTATACTGAGATAGAAAGATTTCCAACTTATATTGTTAAAAATATCAAGATGTATAACAATGTATATAGAATATTATCTTTTATGTAGGATGGGACAAAATAAAATTAGAAAAGTAATGATTTTATTTGCATAGATAATCAGTGGCAGAATACAGGAGAAATTATTAAGAGTAGATATGAGGTTATGCAAAAGAGGTTGAGGGATGTAGGTACCAGGGATTAGTGTATGTATAATGATAGGGAGGAGTGAGACTTTTACCTTTAGATCCTTTTACATTGTTTTGATTTCTTTTTTTTTTTTTGAGACAGGGTCTCACTCTGTCGCCCATGCTGTAATGCAGTGACGTGATTTCACTCACTGCAACCTCCGCCTCCCAGGCTCAAGCGATCATCCCACCTCATTCTCCCAAGTAGCTGGAACTACACGCTCATGTTGCCACACCTGGCTGATTTTTTTATTTTTTGTAAAGACAGGGTTTTGCCATGTTAGTCAGGCTGGTTTGGAGCTCCTGGGTTTAAGTGATCCACCTGCCTTGGCCTCCCAAAGTGTGCTTTGGTTTTTTAAATCATGAGTGTATTGCCTATTTTTAAAGATGGCCTAATGAATGAATGACAACGTGATTAAAATTAACAAAAGAGGATAATTCATCTCAAGTAAGGAGGTCATGTCATTCTGCCAAAGACTGGCTCTGAAGGACTTCATTCGCTCCAGGACTTCAGCTACTTATGCAGAGGACTAATAACATGAGGGAACTTCTCTGACATTCTGGCAAAATGCCACTTATTTATGTTGTATATGTATATGTTTTTCTGTAGATGCCAGAGGAACAAGCATTCTGTGTTTTGGTGAAAATCATGTACGACTATGGTTTGAGAGACCTCTACAAAAACAACTTTGAAGATCTTCATTGCAAATTCTACCAGTTGGAGAGACTAATGCAGGTAAATAAAAATTAGGAATTTTTATCACTCAGGGATTTGTTGAGTCATAGAAAAAGCCTAATAGAGTTGGTAAGCAATAATGAATTATAGAAGTTTAATGGAATATTATAGAAAATGTAAATGGATTTAGTTTCAGACCAGCATCTACATTGGTCTATCATAATGTTTATTTAGCCATTTTACTATTTTAAAAATATCTCGCATTTTAAATGTTCAAATTAAACATACTTTGAAGTGAGAATCTAATGAGTTTAATCATTGAGAGATTGCCAAGTATTGTTTGTAGAGGAATGAAGATATTTACAGAGTAAAAATTGAAATACCTAAGAGCTTTCTCCATACTAATTAGCACCACTTCCTTATTTGGGTCTACATAGAACACTTGGAAAAGCTGGAAAGATATTCATAAGACAATAAAACATATCTGAAATACTGTAGGGATATATTTAAAATTTTTTAAATATAATTCCTAATTTCAATGTTGTTATTGTGCTTTATAATACGTATTTACAAATGTGTGTGAGAAACATACATCCTTTTATATATACTAAATATTACATAGTAAAAAAGATTGTGACCACAGGCAAAGTGATTGACCAGAGCTGACAAAAGGAATTTTTAACTAACTTTGGAGTTCTACCCGAAGTTGATAATCTTAAATTTATAATGGGTCTATGTGGCATGTTTATGTGACTTTGTCTAAAAGGGGTGTTGGGAATCCAAGAGAAATGTGAAGGAAGTACATGGATGGATTGATTCCATCTTGGGGAAGGGTAAAATGGTTGAGGAAGGAGGTTAGTAGAATGTGAGAGCAGAAGATGCTGGTAGGAACTCATTGATATGAACTGCCAGGGGATCTGTAGGTGTCTAAAGGGGGAAATGAAGCAAATAGGAGACTGAAAGAGTAGAAGAACAGGGCAGTAGAAGATGAATTTGCAGTGAGGTTAAAAGAAAAATTTATTCGGAGAAGGGAATGTAGGAGGGTAGAAGACTTTAAATTTGAAAAGAAATAAAAGGAAGGAGGGATGTAAAACGAGCCATAAGTACAATGACAAATGGGCATTAAGGAGGAAAAAGACTGTGTAGAAGAATCTGGTAAGTATGGATATTAAAAGCAATAAGCTCCTTTTTAACGATTTAATTTTACCAAGTAAATATTTGGGATTATTCACTTTTTGCCTTTTATTTACAAAAAAGTTCATATATTTTCAAAGGTCGGTATTCCTAAGGGCTTTGAGAATCAAGTAAATATACCTAATAAAGAACAAATTTGTGGTACTATGAAGAATTTCAACCACATTTTTCTGTTAGCACTTTTTTTTTCAGTTAACTGAATGAGCATTTGGACATTCCATTTGAAGTACTTAATGGGCACATTTGGCTATTTTTCAAAGAGAGCATGTAGTTCAATAAATGGTTTATTTTGTTTTTTTATTCTTCTTTTTGTGGTCTATTTATGAAAACAAAATGGAGGTGGGCTATTACATGACTTTGCCTTTGTCTTTCAGTTATGGTAATAACTATGCTAATACTTTGTACCTTGCTGTTCATGCTTTTGAAAACCATTTGCTTGTTTAAATTGGGGAAAAATAAAGTTACCATAAAGGCATTTTTAGGAGATATCCAATTTTATATATTATACCCTTGCACACTTTCTTTGCTTTGCCATTTTTAATATGTTGAAGACAGATTTCTAAATAGTTTGTCATACTTTGGAAATTTCTAAGTGTTCAAAAAATATACTGAAACATCATAGACCCCAGATAATGTTGGCATTAGATGATTTCCAAAGAGAAGATACATTTCTTTTCTAGCTAGTTAAGAATTGAACCCTGGCCCAGGCACAGGGGCTCACACCTGTAATCCCAGCACTTTGGGAGGCCAAAGCGGGCAGATCACTTGAGGTCAGGAGTTCGAGACCAGCTAGGCTAATATGGTGAAACCCTATATCTAGTAAAAAATACAAAAAATAACGAGGCTTGGTGGAGGATGCCTGTAATCTCAGCTACTCAGAAGTCTGAGGCAGGACAATGACTTGAACCTGGGAGGCAGAGGTTGCAGTGAACCAGGATCATGCCACTGTACTCCAACCTGGATGACAGAGCAAGACTCTATCTAAAAAAAAAAAAAAAAAATTAACCCTGAATGGGGATGCTATGACTTGACCCTGGAGTCAAGATACTCATTAGACTACAGATGCTCTTGTAGAATGAGCGTTTTGCAAGAAACAAGAACAGTCAAGTGAGCAAGAGATAGTCTTTCTTAAGTCTCTTTTTATTTTCCTCAATTATCTGTCATATCCCTAATTCTCATCTGCTGTCTTCACTTCTGCGCAGTTATATAAAAGACAACCAATACTAGAAGACAGTTACAGCGATCACAGAAAGCTGTAGTTGTGGCAGGAACTTCATTGTTCTGCTGCAAGCTTCTCATTGCTCCTCTTCCTAAATTTTCCACTTTGACTTTTAGGAACAGCTACCGGACCTGCATAGCCATTTTTGTGATCTGAACCTGGAAGCTCATATGTATGCATCCCAGTGGTTTCTCACTCTTTTTACTGCCAAGTTCCCACTCTGCATGGTGTTCCACATCATTGACTTACTGCTTTGTGAGGTAGAGTGACTCCCATCTTTCACTAAGCCAAAATAGAAAGTAGCTTCTACTAAAAATGGTTACAATTTTCTTCCTTTTGTTTTTGCCTGTGACATTAAGCCATAAATACTCACTGACCAAAAAGTTGTATTTGAATTTTCAGTAAAAACTATTTTAATTGTAATTTTATTATTTCTGAGGAATGAAAATATTAAGGCATATATAATTCCTGCAAAGTGAAATGGGCGATTAAATTTGCATAATGAAATTCATAATAATTCTATATCTGTGTAATAATGTTTTACCAGTATACAGTGCCTTTAAGGTTAAATAAATGAATTTGGAATTGGGTGTTTTTTAATATTAATGAATTATACTCCAAGAGTGAATATAAATAAGATTTTTATAATAACTAATTTCTCAATTCATCAGATATCTTTCTGTTTATCCTGTTTGGGACTGCTGCCAAATGATGAGACAAATGATAAACTAAAGCTATTATGTCACATAATTATATTTTTATACAGTAGAATATTTCAAAAATTAGTTTGTAAAATTTCTTAGGTGTTTATATTTGTGTATTTTATTGCATTTAGTTCCTTAGGTGGCTATCTTTATTTACTTTACTCTTTTAAAGAAATAAACAGTATTATGCATGTATACAGCTTATATTGCTCGTCAAAATGTTTGACAATCTTAGCAGTAATGGGGAATTTGCCAGATAAGAAGTGTATATTTTCAATGACAGTATAAATGTATATAAAATACAGCTATCTTAAAAAGCAGGACTAATAAAAAATATAAGCTTATCTACGTGATTATAAGCTTAATATATACTCTAGACAGTTTTGTACCTACTATGCTTCTTAAGGTAAGCATCTTTCCTTTAAAAAAATTTTCTTTTGTATAAATTTAAGGGGTACAAGTGATGTTTTGCTACATGGATATGTTGTGTAGTGGTTAAGTCTGGGCTTTTAGTGTAACCATCACCTGAATAATGCACATTGTACCTGTTGACTAATTTGTTATCCCCTATCCCCTTCTCACTGTCCCTTGTGAGTCTCCAATGTCTATTACAAATTCTGTGTCCATGTATACACATTATTTGGCAGTATTTGACTTTCTGAGTTGTTTTACTTAAGATAATGGCCTCTAGTTCCATCCACATTGCTGCTAATGACATGATTTTACTCTTTTTTTTTTTTTTGAAATGGAGTCTTGCTCTGTTGCCCCGGCTGGAGTGCAATGGTGCAATCTCAGCTCACTGCAAGCTCTGCCTCCCAGGTTCACACCATTCTCCTGCCTCAGCTTCCCAAGTAGCTGGGACTACAGGCACCCACCACCATACCCAGCTAATTTTTTTGTATTTTTTTAGTAGAGTCAGGGTTTCATGATGTTAGCCAGGATGGTCTCGATCTCGATCTCCTGACCTCGTGATCCGCCCGCCTCGGCCTCCCAAAGTGCTGGGATTACAGGCTTGAGCCACCACGTCTGACCGATTTTACTCTTTTTTATGGCTGAATAATACTACATTGTATGTATATACTATGTTTTCTTTATCTAATCATCCACTGATGGACACTTACGCTGATTTCGTATCTTTGCTATTATAAATAGTGCTGTGATAAGCATACAAGTGCACGTATCTTTTTTTATACAATGATTTCTTTTCCTTCAGATAGATACCCAATAGTGGGATTACTGGATCAAATGGTAGTTGTATTTTTAATTCTTTGAGAAATCTCCATACTGTTTTTCATAGAGGTTGTACTAATTTACATTCCCACCAGCAGTGTGGACCCTTTTCTCTACATCCTCACTAACATCTGTTATTTTTTGACTTTTTAATAATAGCCATTCTGACTGTCATAAGATAATATCATGTTATGGTTTTAATTTGCATTTATTTGATAATTAGTGATGTTGAACATTTTTTCATATGCTTATTGGCCATTTGTATACCTTCTTTTAAAAAACGTCTGTTTATGTCTTTTGCCCGCTTTTTAATGGGGCTAGTTGATTTTTCTGTTGTTATTGAGTTGTTTAAAGATTCCTCTTTCTTTTTCTTTTTCTTTTTTCTTTTCTCTTCTGGTCTGGTCTGGTCTTTTCTTTTCTCTTTTCTTTTTTTGAGATGGAGTCTCACTCTGTCACCTAGGCTGGAGTGCAGTGGCACAATCTCGACTCACTGCAACCTCCACCTGCCGGTTCAAGCAATTCTCCTGCCTCAGCCTCCCGGGTAGCTGGGACTACAGGCACACACTACCATGCCCAGCTAATTTTTTGTATTTTTAGTAGAAATGGGGTTTCACCACGCTGGCCAGGCTGGTCTCAAACTCAGCCTCCCAAAGTGCTGAGGTTACAGGCATGAGCCACTGAGTCCTGCCAGATTCCTCTTTCTTAAAGGGAAAGTCTAATGATTTTATTCACACTAGGAATTAGAAGTTTAAATTTAAACATAAGATTTTAAAAGATGCAATGTATAAGCTATATAAAGCATAAAAATATTACTTCTCAGCCTACTAAAACAGTAACAGTTATATATGCAGGCAAGGCTGGTCTTTTGCTCTTCAATGGCTTTAGTTAGTACTTGCATAATACCTGAAGGTCACAGGGCGTTTGTAAGCATGTAAGAGTTTTAATCATTTGTACTGTACTTTGATATAGAAGGGTTCAGTGACTTGCCGCACTCGCAGAATAGGTTTCCAAATCCTGAATACATAACAGCTAGAGGATCTGATCTATAATATGTTAATTCTCCGACTTGTTTTACTTACAAATTTGTAAAATGCATTTCTAAATGTATCTTAAAGGAAGAATTCGGAACTTGGAGCTGAAACTTTATTCAAAGTCAACATGGTGTGATCACAATATTCACAAAGCATATTTGGTCATTTGTACCAAAAACTCTACCTGATTATCAAAATTAGTATAGTGAACAGTTCCAACTCCGCTATTTTATAGGGCAATGCTCTTTGAAAGTATAAACCAAATTCACATCTTTGAGTTCTAGAATATTAAAATAAGCTAATGCTAAAAGTTTTGATAAATATTCATAGACTTTTTAGGTACTGAGCTGAGTTTAGTATTTCATGGTATTTCATAAAAATAGGAAAGTGGGGATATGACATTTTAACAGTTTTTGAATTATATATAGTATGAGCTTGCAAATATTTATTATTGCTTCACAATTTTTGCAGAAAGAGATTAATTTCATACTAGATTGGTTCTATAGTGTTCATTATAGAAAAGGGAATAAAATTAATGTGCTTAATCATAACCAACTAAATGTGATTTCTCAACCACTTTTCATAGAGTGGTATCTCTGCCCTTCAGTTCACTGGGATGGTGACTTTCTAAAGTTGTCTGCCTGAATGGTGGCACCCATGGCATTGGAACATTGTCCATGGGTTTTCTGGAACCTAGATTCAAATTTTATCTTGAAGATACATGAATTTCTAATGTCAGTTAAGAAAACTAGCAGTTTATGCTACAAAAAAGATAAGTAAATTTATTAGCCTTCCCATCACTTGTCAACTGTGACTTAAAATCAGTGTTTGAAAGGTCATAATGTTCATTAATATTAATAAGAACATCATAGTTACTACTTTTTCTCCCCTTAAACCTGTACTCTACAGCTGTTTAAGGAAGTTGGAAAACTTTTCAAAACATAGGTTGTAATCATAGCATCATGATATTCAGGGAAGTAAATGGTAACATCCTTTAACAGTAAAATTGCTTTTCAGAATAACCTATTGGAAACAATATTGTAGTGTGCCTCAGGATATTTATTCTTTCCACTAACTCATCTTTGTCAAGAATTATTTTACAAAGGAAATTTTTAAATAAACTTTTATTTCCTGCATGTCTGTGTTTTCTTTTTGCCCCTTTCCTTCTTGTAGTTAATAAAATATTTATATCAAAAGCTATTATTTCATATGTGATGACATACTCTAAGAATTGGTAACACAGTCTTAAATAGATAATCCATAGGTATTTGTTTTTGTCATATTCTCTGTTTTTAAGAAAACAATTTAAATTTTGAGGTTACGACTCAATGTTTAGTTATAAATGGAAGGACGGGAAACTCTCAGGTAGAAAAGTGTTGACTTTTCAGAGTTTTACATTCTGATTTTTAACACATGCAACATGTTTACTCAAAGATCCTATTGCAAAGCGAAAAAGAAAGACGTTGAGTTTGAAACTTTATGCTTAGAAGACGTATCATGACATGCTTTCCTAAGCTATATTATTTTAAAGTTTTCTTCATCCATTCTGAGGTTAAGCAATAAAGCTAATTTAGCAGAAAAGAGAAGAATTTTATAGACCTTGACAATGCAGCTTGAGTGAACAACTGCTAATTATTAATAGTTTTATTTAAAATATTTGCTTAAACCTGAATTACAATAACATGGGTTAGTTAATTCCAGAATGATGGATGGGAATGGGATTTGAAACTAGAGTTTAAAAACATTTTCTTATATTAAGATGAGTGAAATCTCTTTTGATTGTCTTTTAGTCAGTAACTGAAATAAAAATCATTTTTAAAAAAACAAACCTATATCTTATTATCTGCCTTTATCTGGTTAGCAAGATAAAAGTCTAATAGTATTACATTTATAGTGTAAATATTATGCTATTAACCTACCAAGAATAAAACATTGCAGTCTTTAAAATAACTTTTTATTGAAGTATAACAACAGATAAAAGAAAATGTGCAAAAATTAATGTAGAACTTAATGATTTTTCAAAAAATGGACATAATAAAGTAACCAGCACCCAGATTTAAAAAAGAACAAAAAGGAACATTATCTGCATTTCAGAAACCCTCTTTCCCTTCACTGCACTTTTCCAGTAACTACACTCTGAAGAGTAATCACTTTCCTGACTTTTAATGCCATAGTTTAGCTTTGCTTGTTCTGGAACTTTATGTATATGAAATCGTACAATACGAACTATTTTCTGTCTAACTTTTTTCACTCATCATTATGTTTGTAAGATTCAACCATATCATTGCATTTAGGCATAGTTTGGTTTTCCATTCTCCCATTCTATTGTTGATGGTTATTTGAGTTGTTTCTAGTTTCCAGAAGGCCATTATGAATAGTGCTCCATGTGAATCCTGTGAACTTTCTTGAACTTGTCTTTTGGTTAACGTACCTATGCACTTCTGTGAGTACACACTAAGGAGCAGAATTGTTGGGTTAGGATGTACATACATTCAGCTTTAATGGATACTGTCAAACAGTCTTCTAAGGTAGCATGAGCATTAACTTTGAGTTGTTTTTATTCAATAAAGATCTTTCTTGTGATCAAGGGCAAGGTTTTGTTCTGTTTTGTTTTGTTTTTAGATCGCAGATAATGGGTTAGATTAGAGTCCGTGAGTATGCAACAAAATGAAACTCATTTGGTGATTGGAATGAGTCACTTGATCTTTGAAGTTGCATACAGACAGATTGAAAACTAAGAATTGGATCTAAAAGCAGACTCCCTTTAGTGCTTTTATGAGGGAAGTTACTATGATGGGGAAAATCCAGCAAAGTATTTTCAGTCTTACAGAGAGCAATGTAGAGACAGTATGACATTTGGGTTAGGATATTGGACTTTGTAGTCAATCTCTCCTAGACAGCCATGTTCAAGTTACTTGACCTATGTATATCTCATTTTCTTTATTTGTATAATGAGACTAACAATACCTGTCTCTCAGCTTTAGTGTAAGAATTAGATGAGATTATGGCATCAAGTACTTAAGTACTATGCCTACTATACAGTAAATATTCAATTAATAATAATATTGCCCTGCAGTCTGCTCCATTCATCTGTATAGCCTGTTTAGTTGCTTCTTAATTTCTTCAATTATCTAGGTTTCTAATCACCTTCCCCTCCACCACCCAGTGGTTGAGATGCTTCTTTGGTAAAAGCAAAATTTTAAGTGAGTGACCTTAATGGGAGCTTCATTCTATTTCCTTTTTCAGTAGTGATTCGCTTCATTCTATTTCCTTTTTCAGTAGTGATTCAAGTACTTCTCTAGAAGTGTTTTTTGCTTCTCCTCCACATTCTTTCAAAAGACATAAGGAAAATACCGGTATTTCTTTTAGTCTTCACGGAATAACTGACAGCCGGTGTTTGAAGTTGACTCTTCCCAGATAGTTCAATTTTTAGAGTACCAAATATGTTCAGTTTTATATAGTAACTTGGTATTTTCATGAAATTTAAGGAAATCATTGACCCTTCAAATTAGAATGTATCTTCTGCTTCTCTTTTCTTCTCAGGATGATGAAAAAATGACAGTACTACGATATTTGATTAAATATCACCAGGGATAATAATTCTTTCAAAGCAGTCTTCAGAAGTTGTTATCTGAAATAGATTCATTATTTATTACACAATATTCTCCCTCTATATGCCCATTCTCCCCCATAAAAAACTCATCAGAATGAGCTTAATACAAGCAAGATTAAGACTCTGACGTAGGGGAGCTGGCAAGATGGCCAAAAAAGGAAAAGCTCTGATCTGCAGCTCCCAATGAGACCAGTGCAGCAGGCGGGTGATTTCTGCATTTTCAACTGAGGTACCCAGTTCATCTCACTGGGACTGGTTAGATAGTGGGTGCAGCCCACGAAGGGTGAGCAGAAGCAGGGTGGGGCGTCACCTCACTCGGGAAGCACAAGGGGTCTAGGAATTCCCCTCACTCAGCCGAGGGAAGCTGTGAAGGACTCTGCCATGAGGGACAGTGCTATCCAGCCCAGATGCTACAATTTTCCCTTGATCTTCGCAACCTACAGACTGGGAGATTCCCTCGGGTGCCTACACCACCAGGGCCCTGAGTTTCAAGCACAAAACTGGGCAGTCACTTGGGCAGACACCAAGCTAGCTGCAGGAGGTTTCTTTTGTTTGTTTGTTTTGTTTTGTTTTGTTTTACCCCAGTGGTGTGTGGAATGCCAGTGAGACAGAACTGTTCACTCCCCTGGAAAGGGGGCTGAAGCCAGGGAACTGAGTGATCTGTCTCAGCAGAACCCACCCGCATGGGGCCCAACAAGCTAAGATTCACTGGCTTGAAATTCTCACTGCCAGCACAGCAGTCTGAAGTCGAGCTGGGATGCTTGAGCTTGGTGCAGGGAGGGGTATCCACCATTACTGAGGCTTGAGTAGGTGGTTTTCCCCTCACAGTGTAAACAAAGCCTCCAGGAAATTCAAACTAGTTGTGGAACCCACCACAGTGCAGCAAAGCTGCTGTAGCCATACCACCTCTCTAGATTCATGCTCTCTGGGCAGGGCATCTCTGAAAGAAAGGCAGCAGCCCTAGTCAGAGGCTTATAGATAAAACTCCCATCTCCCTGGGACAGAGCACCTGGAGGAAGGGGCAGCTGTGGGCGCAGCTTCAGCAGACTTAAACATTCCAGCCTGCCAGCTCTGAAGGGAACAGTGGATCTCCCAGCACAGTGCATGAACTCTACTAAGGGACAGACTGCCTCCTCAAGTGGGTCCCTGATACCTATGCCACCTGACTGGCAGACACCTCTGTGGAGGGGTGACAGATACCTCATACAGGAGAGCTCTGGCTGGCATCTGGCAGGTGTGCCTCTGGGATGAAGCTTCCAGAGGAAGGAGCAGACAGCAGTCTTTGCTGTTCTGAAGGCTCTGCTGGTGATAGCCAGGCAAACAAGTTCTGGAATAGACCTCCAGCAAACTCCAGCAGACCTGCAGAAGAGGGGCCTGACTGTTAGAAGGAAAACTAACAAACAGAAAGCAATAGCATCAACATCAACAAAAAGGACACCCACGCAAAAATCCCATCCAAAGGTCACCAGCGTCAAAGACCAAAGATAGATAAATCCACGAAGATGAGGAAAAACCAGCGCAAAAAGGCTGAAAATTCCAAAAACCAGAACGCCTCTTCTCCAAAGGATCACAACTCCTTGCCAGCAACAGAACAAAACTAGATGGAGAATGAGTTTGTCGAATTGAAAGAAGGAGGCTTCAGAAGGTGGGTAATAACAAACTCCTTTGAGCTAAAGAAGCATGTTCTAACACAGTGCGAGGAAGCCAAGAACCTTGACAAAAGGTTACAGAAACTGCCAAGTAGAATAACTAGTTTAGAAAAGAATAAAAGTGACCTGATGGAGCTGAAAAACACAGCACAAGAACTTTGTGAAGCATACACAAGTATCAATAGCCAAATTGATCAGGTGGAAGAAAGAATATCAGAGATTGAAGATCAACTTAATGAAATAAAACAAGAAGACAAGATTAGAGAACAAAGAATGAAAAGGAACAAACAAAGCCTCGAAGAAATATGGGACTGTGAAAAGACCAAACGTGTGTTTGACTGATGTACCTGAAAGTGACGGGGAGAGTGGAACCAAGTTGGAAAACACACTTCAGGATATTATCCAAGAGAACTTCCCCAGCCTAGCAAGACAGGCAAATATTCAAATTCAGGAAATACAGAGAACTCCACAGAGATACTATTCCTCTGTGGAACCCCGCAAAGAGCAACCACAAGACACATAATTGTCAGATTCACCAATGTTGAAATGAAGGAAAAAATGTTAAGGGCAGCTAGAGATAAAGGTCAGGTTACCCACAAAGGGAAGCCCATCAGACTAGGATCTCTCTGCAGAAACCCTACAAGCTAGAAGAGAGTGGGGGCCAATTTTTAACGTCCTTAAAGAAATAATTTTCAACCAGAATTTCATATCCAGCCAAACTAAGCTTCATAAGCAAAGAAGAAATAAAATCCTTTACAGACAAGCAAATGCTGAGAGATTTTGTCACCACCAGGCCTGCCTTACAAGAGCTCTTGAAGGAAGCACTAAATATGGAAAGGAAAAACCAGTAGCAGCCACTGCAAAAACATACCAAATTGTAAAGACCATCAACACTATGAAGATAATGCATCAACTAATGGACAAAATAACCAGCTAGCATCATATGGCAGGATCAAATTCACATATAACAAAATTAACCTTAAATGTAAATGGGCTAAATGCCCCAATTAAAAGACACAGACTGACAAATTGGATAAAGAGTCAAGACCCATTGGTGTGCTCTGTTCAGGAGAACAATCTCACATGCAAAGACACACATAGGCTCAAAATAAAGGGATGGAGGAATATCTACCAAGCAAATGGAAAGCAAAAAAAAAAAAAAAGAAGAAGAAAAGAAAACTGGGGTTGCGGCCGGGCGCGGTGGCTCAAGCCTGTAATCCCAGCACTTTGGGAGGCCGAGACGGGCAGATCACGAGGTCAGGAGATCGAGACCATCCTGGGTAACACAGTGAAACCCCGTCTCTACTAAAAACTACAAAAAAAAACTAGCCGGGCGAGGTAGCGGGCGCCTGTAGTCCCAGCTACTCGGGAGGCTGAGGCAGGAGAATGGCGTAAACCCGGGAGGCAGATCTTGCAGTGAGCTGAGATCCAGCCACCACACTCCAGCCCGGGTGACAGAGCGAGACTCCGTCTCAAAAAAGAAAAAAGAAAACTGGGGTTGCAATCCTAGTCTCTGATAAAACAGGCTAAACCAACAAAGATCACAAAAGATAAGGGCATTACATAATGGTAAAGGGATCAGTGCAACAAGAAGAGCTAACTATCCTAAATACATATGCACCCAAAACAGGAGCACCCAGATTTACAAAGCAAGTTTTTAGAGACCTACAAAGAGACTTAGACTCCCACACAATAATGGAAATTTTAACACCCCCACTGTCATTATTAGATCAATGAGACAGAAAATTAACAATGATATGCAGGACTTGAACTCCCCTCTGGACCAAGCTGACCCAGTAGACATCTACAGAACTCTCTACCCCAAATCAACAGAATATACATTCTTCTCAGCACCACATCACACTTATTCTAAAATTGACCACAAAATTGGAAGTAAAACACTCCTCAGCAAATACAAAGGAACGGAAATCATAAGTAACAGTCTCTCAGACCACAGTGCAATGAATCAAATTAGAACTCAGGATTAAGAAAATCACACAAAACCACACAACTACGTAGAAACTGAACAACCTGTTCCTGAATGACTGCTGGGTAAATAATGACATTAAGGCAGAAATAAATAAGTTCTTTCAAACAATAAGAACAAAGACACAACGTACCAGAATTTCTGGGACACAGCTAAAGCAGTGTTTAGAGGGAAATTTATAGCACTAAATGCCCACAATAGAAATCAGGAAAGATCTAAAATCAACACCCTAAATCACAATTAAAAGAACTAGAGAAGCAAGAACAAATAAATTCAAAGCTAGAAGACATGAAATAACTAACATCAGAGCAGAACTGAAGGAGTTAGAAACATGAAAAACCCTTCAAAAAAATCAGTGAATCTGGCCAGGTGCAGTGGTTCACCCCTGTAATCCCAGCACCTTGGAATGCCGAGGTGGGCAGATCACCTGAGGTCAGGAGTTTGAGAGCAGCCTGGCCAACATGGCAAAACCTCATCTCTACTAAAAATACAAAAAAAATTAGCTGGCGTGGTGGTGGGCACCTGTAGTTCCAGCTACTTGGGAGCCAGAGGCAGGAGAATCGCTTGAACCCAGGAGGCAGAGGTTGCAGTGAGCCAAGGTCACACCACTACACTCCAGCATGGGTGATAGAATGAGACTCCATCTCCAAAAAAAAAAAAAAAAAAAAAAAAAATCATTGAATCCAGGAGCTGGTTTTTTGAAAAGATTAACAAAATAGATAGACTGCTAGCTGGACTAATAAAGAAGAAAAGACAGAAGAATCAAATAGACACAAAAATGATAAAGGGCATATCACCACTGATCCCACAGAAATACAAACTACCATCAGAGAATACTATAAACACCTCTGCACAAATAAACTAGAAAATCTAGAAGAAATGGATAAATTCCTGGACACATACACCCTCCCAAGACTAAACCAGGAAGAAATCGAATCCCTGAATAGACCAATAACAAGTTCTGAAATTGAGGCAGTAATTAATAGCCTACCAACCAAAAAACCCCAGGACCAGACAGATTCACAGCTGAATTCTACCAAATGTACAAAGAAGAGCTGGTCCCATTCCTTCTGAAACTATTCCAAACAAAAGAAAAAGAGGGACTCCTCCCTAATTCATTTTATGAGGCCAGCATTATCCTGATACCAAAACCTGGCAGAGTCAAAACAAAAAAAGAAAACTTCAGGCCAATATCCCTGATTAACATCAATGCAAAAATCCTCAATAAAATACTGGCAAACTGAATCCAGCAGCACATCAAAAAGCTTATCCACCACTATCAAGTTGACTTCATCCCTGGGATGCAAGGTTGGTTCAACATATGCAAATCAATAAACGCAATCCATCGCATAAATAGAACCAATGGCAAAAACCACATGATTATCTCAATAGATTCAGAAAAGGCCTTTGATAAAATTCAACACCCCTCCATGCTAAAAACTCTCAATAAACTAGGTATTGGTGGAACATGTTAATAAGAGCTATTTATGACAAACCCGCAACCAATATCATACTGAATGGGCAAAAAGCTGGAAGCATTCCCTTTGAAAACCAGCACAAGACAAGGATGCCCTCTCTCACCACTCCTATTCAACATATTATTGGAAGTTCTGGCCGAGGCAATCAGACAAGAGAAAGAAATAAAGGGTATTCAAATAAGAAGAGTGGAAGTTAAATTGTCTCTGTTTGCAGACGGTGTGATTGTATATTTAGAAAACCCCGTCGTCTAGGCCCAAAATCTCCTTAAGCTGATAAGTAACTTCAGTAAAGTCTCAGAATACATAATCAAAGTGCAAAAATCGAAAGCATTCCTATAGGCCAATAACAGACAAACAGAGAGCCAAATCATGAGTGAACTCTCATTCACAATTGCTACAAAGAGAATGAAATACCTAGGAATACAACTTACAAGGGATGTGAAGGACCTCTTCAAGGAGAACTACAAACCACTGCTTAAGGAAATAAGAAAGGACACAAACAAATGGAGAAACATTCCATGCTCATGGATAGGAAGAATCAATATCATGAAAATGGCCATACTGCCAAAGTAATATATAGATTCAATGCTATTCCCATCAAGCTACCATTGACTTTCTTCACAGAATTAGAAAAAAATGAGTTTAAATTTCATATGGAACCAAAAAAGAGTCTGTATATCCAAGACAGTCCTAAGCAAGAAGAACAAATCTGAAGGCATCATGGCACCTGACTTCAAACTATACAACAAGGCTACAGTAACCAAAACAGCATGGTACTAGTACCAAAACAGAGATATAGACCAATGGAACAGAACAGAGTCTCCTCAGAAATAACAGCACACATCTACAACCATCTGATCTTTGACAAACCTGACAAAGCAAGCAATGGGGAAAGGATTCCCTGTATAATAAATGCTATTGGGAAAACTGGCTAGCCATATGCAGAAAACTGGAATTGGACCCCTTCCTTACACCTTATAGAAAAATTATCTCAAGATGGATTAAAGACTTAAAACGTAAGACCTAAAACCATAAAAACCCTAGAAGACAACTCAGGCAATACAATTCAGGACATAGGCATGGGCAAAGACTTCATGACTAAAGTATCAAAAGCAATGTCAACAAAAGCCAAAATTGACAAATGGGATCTAATGAAACTAAAGAGCTTCTGCACAGCAAAAGAAAACTGTCATCAGAGTGAACAGGCAACCTACAGAATGGGAGAAAATTTACAATCTATTCATCTGACAAAGGGTTAATATCAGGAATCTACAAGGAACTTAAACAAATTTACAAGAAAAAAACAACCCCATCAAAAAGTGGACGAAGGATATGAACAGACACTTCTGAAAAGAAGACATTTATGCATCCAACAAACATAAGAAAAAAAGCTCATCATCACTGGTCATTAGAGAAATGCAAATCAAAACCACAATGAGATAACATTTCACGCCAGTTAGAATGACAGTCATTAAAAAGTCAGGAAACAATAGATTCTGGAGAGGATGTGGAGAAATAGGAATGCTTTTACATTGTTGGTGGGAGTGTAAATTAGTTCAACCATTGTGGAAGACATTCCTCAAGGAAATAGAACCAGAAATACCATTTGAGCCACCAATCCCATTACTGGGTATATACCCAAAGGATTAAATATCATTCTACTATAAAGACACATGCACACATATGTTTAGTGCAGCACTATTCACAATGGCAAAGACTTGGAACCAACCCAAATACCCATCAATGATAGACTGGATAAAGAAAATGTAGCACATATACACCATGGAATACTATGCAGCCATGAAAAAGAATGAGTTCATGTCCTTTGCAGTGACGTGGATGAAGCTGGAAACCATCATTCTCAACAAACTAACACATGAACAGAAAATCAAATACCGCATGTTCTCACTCATAAGTGGGAGTTGAACAGTGAGAATACATGGACACAGGGAAGGGATCATCACACACCGGGGCCTGTCAGGTGGTGTGGGGCAAGAGGAGGGATAACATTAGGAGTAATACCTAATGTAGATGATGAGTTGATGGGTGCAGCAAACCACCATAGCACATGTATACCTATGTAACAAACCTGTACATTCTGCACATGTATCCCAGAACTTAAAGTAAAAGTATAATAAAATTTAATTAAATTAAAAAATTTTTTAAAGTCTCTGACATAAATATAAATGTTTCTGAAAACTCTAGCAGTTGTAGTTGGCCACAAATGTAGAGAAAATTATGCATTGACTAAACCATTAAAAACCGTACAGACTATTATAAAGTTATACTTATCAACAGAAATTTTCAGTGCCAGAAAAAGTCTCTCTAAAATCTCATTTCTGGACCCCAACTCTTTCTCACCTACAAGAATCCTTATGGTTCTTATATCAGTTGACTTATAATTCTGTCTTGTGCTTTTATTAATTTTGATATTACAGAGAAAGGGAGAAATCTCAAAATGGCAGAACCATTGTCTGTGCTTCTTATGACTTTTAGAGGAACATCCATTCATTCATTCAACATTTGTGAAATAAATAAATTTACATAAACTTAAATCTAACCAAGTCCCTAGCACCATTGCAGTTGAGGGATAAACAAAAAGTAAAAAGCGGGTAAAATTCTTGCCCTCATAATATTTTTGACCTTGTGGACGAGACAGATAATAAGCAAATGACTTAGTAGAATATATAACCAGAAATAAAAAGTGCTATGGAGGAAAATAAAGGAAGGAAAAGATACAGTAAATATTAGTAGGTCCTTTTTAAATTTTTATTATTATTATTTTTGAGATGGGGGTTTCACTTTGTTGCCCAGGCTGGAGTGCGGTGGCACGATCATGGTTCACTGCAGGCTCAAGTGATTCTTACACTTCAACCTCCCAAGCAGCTGGGACCACAGGGGTGTGCCACCATGCCCAGCTAATTTATTTTTATTTTTAAAAATGACAAGGGCTCCCTATATTACCCAGGTTGGCCTTAAACCCCTGAGCCAGCAATTCTCCTGCCTCAGCTTTCAAAGTCCTGTAATTACAGGCATGAGCTACCACACCCAACCATAACAGGAACTTTTTTGACCATTGTAAAGACTAGGTTTTACTGATCTGAGATAGGAAACCATTGGCGGGATTTGAGCATAGGAGTGTCATACACTGATACAATTTTATTCTGATCACTGCAGTTTCATTGTTGAACAAAGATTGTGGGGAGTTAAAGGAGAGAAGTTGGAGACAAGGTAGGAGGCAATTGCAGTAATTTGGGTGGGAGATGATTGCTTGGACCAAGGTAGTGACAGTGGTTGGATTCTGGACAAGTTTCAAAGGTAGCCGCAACAGGATTGATGGATCAGCTGGGGTACGTTTTATTAATTACGTGTTCTCATTTAATGTGGTAGTGAGAGAGCAGGGTGGCTGGTTTTGTGGTTTCTACCCTTCCAGGAGCATCTTGTAAACAGATGATTTTGTGAAGTGACTGGAGAATGTTATTTTTATCTGCTTTATTCTGGCAATGCTCAGATTGCAATAGCTCTGCAGTGTTTATTCTAGAAGCAGGTTTGGATATGTGGGAATATTTAAGGTCAATATTTGCATCTCTAAATAAAAAATAGAGTGGAATAATTATGGAAGATGAACAACAGGAGAGTAAGCATGTCAAAACCAATGCTTTTAAATAAGGGTATATATTTATTTCTAAAAATAGAAGTGATATTTTGCTCTAATAAAACCAGATCCATATTACTTTGAAGATTCACAAAGACTTAGACCTGTTAAACAACCTTCACTATATTCAGTTGTGTGTTTCGTTCTCATGATCAGAGCAAGGATCACTGACTTCAAGTTATAAGATTTTTTTTTTCCTAATAAAAATTGTCCGTTTCCTCATGAGTTGGAATAACTCAATAAACCACAATGAGAACATTTCACGCCAGTTAGAATGGCGATCATTAAAAGTCAGGAAACACCAGATGCTGGAGAGGATGTGGAGAAATAGGAACGCTTTTACACTGTTGGTGGGAGTGTAAATTAGTTCAACCATTGTGGAAGAGAGTGTGGCGATTCCTGAAGAATCTAGAACTAGAAATACGATTTGACCCAGCAATCTCATTAAAGTTACTTCATAGTATTTTTTGGTGCAGAAAAACCCATAGCAGTTAAACTGTGTACATTGATTGAATAAAATGACTAGACAATTTTTTAAAAATGTATGATTAAATATTTAAAACATACAAGAAAGCAATGTTAAAATGGGAAAAGTTCCCTTATCCCCCTCGCAGAGCATGTGATGGGAGTGTGGCTCACTTTTTCGGTGCCCCGCTGCTCCAACCTCTAGGGGGTACATGCAGACAGGCAGGTCATGGGGATCTGACCCTACAGCAGCATATAGGGATGAATTCTTACAGCTCCTGAAAGCCCGGTGGGTGTGTTACAGTGTGCTCTTTCAGTTTAGCTCTCCGCAGGCGGCTTGTATTAATCAGCTCAATTAGACCCTCTGCCTTATTGCAAGGACAGAGGGCTTTCTGTATCCTGGGGTTCTTGCCTTGGTGTACTGGAAAAATCGGATCACACATGGACTTGGGAGGATGGGTACAAGGCTCTCAATGAAGTGGATGGGGAGACCAGAAGGGGAAGGTGGTGGTTTTCCCCTGAAGTCAGGCTGCCCAGCAGATGGGCTCTCCTCCAACCTCCCCAGCCAAACTTTGTGTCATTCCATCAGTCGATGGCCTGCTGGTGTCTGCCGGTGCCTGTTGGTGTGCTCTTCTGCAGGTGTGTTCCTCCCAACGTCCAGCCGCTTGTGTCTGTGCCCCCAGGGTCTTGGGGATTTTATAGGCACAGGATGGGGGCATGGTGGGCCAGGGTGGTCTTGGGAAATGCAGTATTTGGGGACAAAAACAGAAATGCCTGTCCTCATTTAGGTCCGATGGCACAGGCCCAGGGATGGAGCCCTTGCCAGGAGACCCCCACCCTTGTCCTCCCAGCACTTCCTTGCCCCCATCCTGCATCATTAAAACATATGTTGAAGTGCTCTGTATCTCACCTCTAGAAGTAAAACAATGTCAATGAGATTAGAAGCTTTATATATACCTCTTCCTGACTACACCTTCTTTGGCCTTCCTTGGAACCATAAAGATTTCAGTGTTAAATCATTCCCATGCATGTCTATATTTTTACTACATATGTATGTATCTCTGGACAATTTATAATTGAAAATATTTGAAAAATATTATTTCAGTCTGATGTGGTTTTGATATTTGTCCCCTCCAAATCTCATGTTGCAGTGTAATCTCCATTGCTGGAGGTGAGGCCTTGTGGGAGGTATTGGATGATGAGGGCAGATATTTCATGAATGGTTTAGCACCATCCCCTTGGGAATGAGTGAGTTCTTATTCTGAGTTCATGGGAGATATGGTTGTTTAGAAGACTGTGGCACCTTTCCCCCAAACCCTGCTCTTGCTCCCTCTCTCACTATATGACGTGCTGGCTCCCCCTTCTCCTTCCACTGTGATAGTAAGCTTCCTGAGGCCCTCACCAGAAGCAAATGCTAGCACTATGCTTCATGTACAGCCTGAAGAACTGTAAGCCAAAATAAAACCTCTTTTCTTTATAAACTACCCAGCTTCAGGTGTTCCTTTATAGCAATGCATGAACAGGCTAACACATACTCACATACTCACCAGTTTATCAAGTCTACCTCCAAAATAGGTCTTGAACCTTTGTTCTTTCTCCGAGTCAGCATTGTCTCTTATTCAGTAACTTCCTAACCGTTCTTCCCACTTGTGCTCCTGTCATTTGTTTTCCCATTATTCTCCATAGCATCCAGAGAGGATTTTATAAAACATAACAGATTACAATCCTCTACTGAAAACCCTTCTGTGGTTTCCCACTAATAAAACTCACATTGTTTCAACTGGCCTGCAGTTATTCCCTTCCTTCCTCCCCAGTGGTATCCAAAGGTCAGCCTTTCTCCTGCTCTTTGTACTGGAACACTGGTCTTTTAGTTTCTGGAACACTTAAGATCTTTTCAGATTGAAAACATTTGTATATTTTTTAGAACAGCAGGAATGTTAATTTAAAAAAAAAAATTTTTTTTCCTCCTTTTGCTTGGAATGAACTATTCACTCTACCTTGCTAGCTCCTTCGTCTAAGAAATTTTCCCTGATCACCGGTTCTTAAATGGGTACATCCTTTTCCTTTCTCTGTTAGCACCCTGTGGTTGGTGTTTATTTATTGACTTACTTTGTATTACTTTTAAAATGCCTATTTCCCCCATTAGATTATCAATTTCTGAAAGGAAGAGCTCTGTCATTTTTGTGTGCAACTGAATACCTAGTATCTAACTTCACATATGGTAGACATACTCGAAGTATCTGTTGAAGGAAAATAGGAATGAAGAAGTAATGGACATAATTATTTTTATCATCTTCATTTAAATTCTACAGGCTGAAAAATAACTTTGCTCTTGAGTTTTAAGAGGAAAAAATAAGTTGTTTTAGTTTAGATATTTTAGGAAACAGAAACCTAGACATAGTAGCTCCAGTACAGTGGGGGTTTATTGTAAAGATAGAGGAAATCTGGGAAAAGTTGAGCAAGCAGACTTCAGGGAGGACAGGCACCAAAGTTAACCTAGACATTCGTCTGTAATTCTCTGTCAATCTCTATGAATCAGATTCCCCTCTTTCCTGACCTACTTCTTTGTAGCTTTGTTTTTGTTTTTGTTTTGAGATGGAGTCTTGCTCTGTCACCCAGACTAGAGCTCAGTCTCGGCTCACTGCAAGCTCCACCTCCCGGGTTCATGCTCTTCTCCTGCCTCAGCCTCCCAAGTAGCTGGTATTACAGGCACCCACCACCATGCCCGGCTAATTTTTTGTATTTTTAGTAGAGATGGGGTTTCACCATGTTTACCAGAATGGTCTCGATCTCCTGACCTCGTGATCTGCCCACCTTGGCCTCCCCAAGTGCTGGGATTACAGGCATGAGCCACCGCGCCTGGCCTATAGCTTTGTTTTTTTATAGGGCCTAAAAGATCTCAGAAAAGTCTACATGACCTTTTAACTCTAATACCAATAGCTCTTGATAATCTCCCTATGTGTCTTTTAGATAAAATTACTGAGGGAGAGCCTGATTGGTTTTGCACATGCTTTAAAATAAGTCTGCATAGTCATAGGTCACCTTAGGCCAGTTGTCAGTCTCTCATCCATTGTGCTGTGTCAAGGAATAGGATTGGGTGAGTCACATGACCTATAATCCATTCAACAGGAATTGTACATGGAGGCAGATTTCTGAGAAGGTCCACTGATGGATCTTATACAATAATATATTTCTAGTGTGCATGTAATTTAAGACTAAAATTCTTAATGTTGACTGTATTGAAAGTAGACATTTGATAAATGTAATATTAAGTAAAATTCTAATGCATCTCAAGATAAGCTACATATTAGCTTGGCATAGGAATTTATTTTTTAATTAGAGTGGCATAGGAATTAGCTTGGCATAGGAATTTATTTTTTAATTAGAGTGCAGCATAGCATAGTTTTAATATAGGGCATAATCTTTAAAATTATAATTTGGTCCTCAGGGTTGAAGTGGTAGCTGGATCCAAATCATTTTCATAGTATACATTTGCAGGTGAGGTTATAAGTAAAAGCAGTGTGCAATTTTGACCCATATAAATTATTTTAATGATTACTGGCAAAAGTATATGAAAGATTTGAATGCTTCCCATTGTCTAGAAACTGTATTGGGAAATCATATTCTAAGTAATAAGTGTTGAGAGACTTCTATTGCAATTATTAGTAACGTTCTTTCAATTTATAAATTATCTATATTGTCCAAAGAGAAGGAACTCAAACAGTATCAGCTGAAAGTGGATTAAAAATGAGACCTTACATTGAAGAGTATTTATTTCCCTTTATCATCTTGTTTTATAAATACCCAATTTTAGCTGATAAACTTTCGGACTTACTGTTTAAGTCTCAAATATTTGAGGACAGAATACTGGCAGGCTTTACTGGAGAGTATTTCTGGGCCACACACTGTACTAAAAGATTTACATACCTTGTCACACTATTCTTACCTTCTCCAAACAGACTGCAGCCCTTCACACCCCTCATACAGTTGCTCAATTTAGAAATAGGTTTTTCAACTTTTTTCAATTCACATGGGCAGACACTGTGATTATCCTTGTCCTTCATGTCCCTTAGCAAATAACAGATGGTCTTTGTCTCTTTTAAGACATCCTCATTACCTACTGTCATTTAAAGACAGAAGTCGTAATCAATTCCCAGTATCATTTTGGGTCTTTCATTCCAAAACTCTACTCTGTTGATCTCGTATCCCAGGTACTTCTATGGTCTGGCAAGACTTCTCCATGTTAAATTCCTTCCCCTGATGCTCCTGGTATTCTTTTCCAGCTGCACTTTTCAGGCACAGTTTTCCATTGGTATCCACAGGGTTTAAAGACACCCTCATCCCCCACAGATACCAAAATCTGAGGATGCTAAAGTTCCCTGTGGCATAATATTTGCATATAACCTACACACATCCTCCCATATGCTTTATATCATCTCTAGATAACTTATAATACCTAATACAATGTAAATGGTATGTGAATAGTTGTTATATTATTTTTAAGTTTATGTTATTTTTATTGTTATTATTTTCATTTTAAAGATATTTTCCATCTGCAGTTTTCCATCTGTTGTTTGAATCCATATATGCAGAATCCATGGATAGGGAGGGCAACTGAACTTAATTATCTGCATCCATTGTTTGGCATTTAGTATTATTATTATTATTAGAGACAGTCTTGTAGTGTTGCCAAGAGTGGAGTGCAGTGGCTATTCCCAGACCCTATCATCACAGCGCACTACAGCCTTGAACTCCTGGGCTCAGGTGAGCCTCCTACCTCAGTCTCCCAAGTAGCTGGGACTGCAGGTACGTGCCACCATGCCCAGCTGTTTGGCATTTTTAACCAAACAGTAGTTTTACCTTTTTCTTATTTATCTGGGGCTTCTTAACCATATCTAGACATAAAATATTTAGCTTTCAGTACTAGGACTGCTGACTGCATTTGTTTAAAAAGAGGCATAATAGGACTTTCCGGTCTCCTACTTTTTGGGTTGTCTCACCAGGGCTTTCAGAGGCTCTTATTTTTTATTTTTATTTTTTTCTTTCAATACCTTTGGTATGAAAGCTGTTATCTTTTAGAAGTCCACTTGACATTTTGCTTCTTGTCCTCATCCTAGTAGTATAGCCCATTTTGCTCTTCTTAGGAATATGCCAGAAAGTTTTTCATAATTGAAGAGAACAATTTCCTGCTGGTCCACTGGCTCATTGACCTATTGGATTTCAGCTTGGACCACATCATGTCTGGAAATTATTTCTTAAGGCATTTAAAGCACCTGGTAGTTTGTTTACTTACTTACTTCGTCTAGTTGTTCTCCTAATATCCCAATGAAGTAGGTACATCCTACTTTGTAGACTCTAAAGATTCTTAGTTATACTCATTGACAGGCAAGAATCCATTTTGTCCATAAGAATCCTTAATACAGAGAAGAATTAGTGCATTCTTAGTGTTTACCATCTCTGTTACCTTGCAAATATACGTAAAAGATCCGTCATTAATATTAACATGTGAATTTTAGGCCAGGTGCAGTGGCTCAGGCCTGTAATCCCAGCATTTTGGGAGGCTGAGGTGGGATGATCATTTGAAGTCAGAAAGCTGAGACCAGCCTGATCAACATGGTGAGACCCTGTTTCTACCAAAAGTTAAAAAATTTAGCTAGGCATGGTGGGTACAACTGTTCTCCCAGCTACTCAGGAGGCTGAGGCGGAGGATCGCTTGAGCCCAGGAGTTTGAGGCTGCAGTGAACTATGATAGTGCCACTGTACTCCAGCCTGGGCAACAGAATGAGATCCTGTCTCAAAAACAAACAAACGTATGACTGTAAAAGAATGAAAGATAAATATTCAATAGTATTGATTAAACCTCTCATTTAAGTGCCCTCTTTTGTTCCCATTAAATAGAATCAAAGCACATTTTATCTAATAATATATAAGCTTTCAACTTGAAAAACAGCTTAAAATAAGTGACTAAGGTTGAAGCTAATATGAGTCAACCTTAAAACATTCCAAATTTTTACAAAAAACAGGTCGCCTTTAGGTGCCAGGTATTACTTTGCCTATTCACCAATTTAGATGTATGATCTAATTCTTGTCTTAGACCTCACATTTTTTCCCCCCAAAATCAGTATAGTTGCTCTCTGTTTATGTCTGGTAGTGAACCGCATGATAACTTTACAAGTACTGCTAGTTCTATGAGAGTCTTTTTCTTGCTATCAGAAGAGCATGAGGAAACAGTCCAACACTGAAAGAAAAAGGAAGTACATTAGTTGATTATACCAGTGAATCTTGAAGAGCATATCAAGTAATTCTTTTCTCCAAACTTCAAATTGTTATAGTTCACACAGAACTAATCTTGGGTAGGGAGGCAGATGGCGTGGGCTTCCTCTGTCTGCTGCTTCCTGTCCCAGTTGCTCCTCAACAGTAACACCTGAGTCTTCTTAGCCACAGTTCTCAGTACCTCAGGAAACCTCTGTGAAGCTTTCTTTCTCTTTACTTATCCCTCCAGACTCTCCATCTGTTGTCTTCTTCTTTTATTCCTTTGCCCTGTGGTCTTCCTTCCTTTTAGGTTTTGGTTTGGGTTTTGGTTATTCAATCCCACCTAATTTCACCTGGGAAAATGTTTGAGATCCAATCAGGTTGAAGAAGAAAGGGAAAGAAAACCACTTGCACTAGTCCCTCAGGATCTACCGTATATAAGCCAAACAGACATTCTCCTCTGCTAGAATACTTACCTGTTTGCAGAACTTTGTTCCTAAGAATCTCTATCTCACTTCCCTGCTTAGAGTTGTATTATAAAAGACCCCTTTCTATTATCCTGGGTTGATATCAAATAGTATTTCTATCCTGGGTCAATAAGTACTCAAGCTCAAAAGGGAAAGAAGGGATGTGCTGTGCCCCAAGAAAGGATGATAGAGGAAGAAAAATCCTGTCTTGGCTCATCTGATGTCTTGGTTGGATATTACCCAGTTCTTAATGTTTAATAAGCCCATTTATTTTTGAGACCCTTGGCATCATTTGTCATCGTGTACTATTTTAATGACAATAAAACATTTCTCCAGCTGTATCATGCTGAGTGTGGGGATGGTGGAGACCCAAAGCAGTTTATATGAAACCCTCCATGGGAAGGAGAGGAGAGAAAGTCAGGATGAAACTACAGCCACAGGCAGAATGGTGGACTGAAGTACCAGTGTTCCCTCAAATGGGAGAATGCCTTCATAGTGTGGTAGGTTTTCTTTTCTTTTCTTTTTTCTTTTTTTTTTTGAGACAGAGTCTCACTCTTGTTGCCCAGGCTGGAGTCCAATGGTGCCATCTTGGCTCACCGCAACCTCCGCCTCCCGGGTTCAAGCTATTCTCCTTCGTCAGCCTCCCGAGTAGCTGGGATTACAGGCATGTGCCACCATGCCTGGCTATTTTTGTATTTTTAGTAGAGACAGGGTTTCTCCATGTTGGTCAGGCTGGTCTTGATTTTCTGACCTCAGGTTATTCTCCCGCCTTGGCCTCCCAAAATGCTGGGATTACAGGCGTGAGCCACTGCACCTGGCCTATAGTGTGGTAGGTTTTCTGAGGCCTTCTTTATACCAGTTTTAAAAATAAATTTTTAAAATTGTGCCAGAATTCAGATTTTTTAAATCTATTTTTCTCCAAGAATTATTAGCTGCTTTTAAAAATATCTTTAATAATTAAAGATAAATTCGGATTTTATTTGAAATGTATTGTTAAACCTGAATTACATGTTACCTAACATATTAACTGTCTTTCTATCTTCAACCTTCAAATCTATAATAGACTTGATATCAAATAGTATTTTGAACCCAGTGGAGTTTCACAACCTTTTCCTGATCTTTCAAGTGTAGAACTACTTACTCTCAGTCAACAAGCATCTATTAAATCTTTCTAAGTTCAAGAAAAGATCCTTTAATTTAATCTAGCATTTGCATAAAACCCTTGAAAAAACTGGGTGTTGGTTACACTTTTTCTACTTTTCCTTAATGAGGCTACTTAAGGATTTATTTTGGTCAGATATGGCCAACTCAAATGCACAAAAATGAGTGAAATGTGCTAGGTGTAACACAATGCGAAGTATTGAGGACTGGGATGAACTGCAGAGTACATATTCATGTAAAGGAACTCAAATTCAACTTTTACAAAAATACTATGAGGCCAAATAGAATGTATCATCAGTTCAAAATCAGCCAAAGGCTGCCGTTTGTGACCTCTGATTTAGATAGCAAGATGACATATTATTCTTTGGTTGGGATTTTTGGAGGTGGTAGGAGTGACTCCAAATCATAATTAATATATTTGTACTTCAGAAGCCCATATTGCAAGAGTTGTATTTATGATGGCTATAAAATATATTGATAAAAGAGTATAATTATGCCTAGAAGCATAAGACAGTATTTCTCCAAGTGTAGTTCATAGCAACTTTCACCAGAATAATTTGGGAGGGGTGGGAGAGGGACTATTTCAAAACTTACTACAAAGCTATAGTAATCAAAACTGCGTGGTAATGGCATAGGTGTAAATCTATAGATTAACAGAATGGAAATACACTCACGTATTTGTGGGCAATTGATTTTCAACAAGGATGCCAAGGCAATTCAGTAAGGAAAGAATAGCCTTTTCAACAAATGTTGCTGAGATAACTGGGGGGAGAGAGAGAGATAGAGATAGACAGATAGATAGTTTTTTCTTTTTCTTTTTTTTTTTTTTGAAACAGGGTCTAGCTTTGTTGCCAAGGCTGGAGTGCAATGGCATGATCTCAGCTCACTGCAACCTCTGCCTACCTGTGCCTCCAGAGCTCAAACGCTCCTCCCACCCCAGCTTCCTGAGTAGCTGGGACTACAGGTGCATGCCAGCATGGGCCCGGCTAATTTTTTAATTTTTTGTAGAGACGGAGTTTTCCCATGTTGCCCAGGCTGGTCTCAAACTCCTGAGCTCATGTGATCTGCCTGCCTCAGCCTCCCAGAGTACTAGGATTATAGGCTTGAGCCACCGGTCACAGCTGGTAACTGGATATTGACTTATAAAAGAATGAAGTTGTACCCCTACCTCTATGGCAAATCCATAGAGATAGAAAGTAGATTAGTTTCCAAGAGTTGAAGAGAGGAGAGATTGAAGAGTGAGTGCTTATAGGAAAAAGTTTTCTTTTGGAGATGATGCAATGTTCTGGAAGTAGATAGTGATGATGGTTGTACAGCCTTGCAAATATACTAAAAACAACTGAACTGTACATTTTTGAAGAACAGATTTTATGGTGTTTGAATTACATCTCAATTTAACAAAATAACTTGAAGCAGGAGAGATTGCTCATTAAACATAAAAATTCTAGCGATCATCTTAGACTCAAGCTTCTTTGAGGATATGGCTCTAGAAATCTACAGGTTTAACAAATATACTCAGGTTTATTTCCTAATGACTAAACTAAGAAATACTGATTTAACAGTTGTGTATACTTGTACATTGAAATGTGTTTAGGCTAAAGGACATGTGCTTTTTGATCATTTTAATCATCACCAGCAAAGACTTGTGTGGTATTACTTTCTGTTCCATATGAGAGTTATCAAATGATATAGGTGTGATGCTTTCTCTGGAGGAACAAGAAGACAGCCATACAGAAGCATGAAATGTGTACTTTTTCATTTCTTTGAATTTGTTACTTTGGCAAATTCTAGGAAGAAAGATAATAGTTCAAGGTAATGAATTCAGAGAAGCACAAAACTTAAGGGAAATATCCAGCAATGTTCTGTGGTTGCTGTGTTTTTAGTGTTTATTTTGGGGATGAAAACCTTGGTGTGTTGATTTTTCTCAAGGCTTTCTTGGTCAGATGTTACTGTGGGCCTTTCAACAAAGCCAAGTTGACAGAGAACAGATGCATATTTTAATAACTAAACTTCCTCAGCAATAGTGTGTGGATCAGATTTGTTTCACAGCGGTGTTGTAGCAGGATAAATTATAATTAAAAATAGGCAGGTATTTTATTTCGTGAAGATTTAGGGGAAGAACAAGATGGAACTTTTTAGAGTTAGCAGTTACCAAATAGGGGGATGTAGATAGATCTGCAGTTTCCCAATACAAAGTATTTGGGGGCTTATTCAGATTTTTACTTGCACTGAATTGATAAATGGTATATGATCATCAATAGTATTCTATAAATATTAAACTCTAAGTCTCTTTTGAAAATCTAAAATTACTCCTTTTTCTAAATTATCAAAGGTTTTAAAACATCAAATTCATAAATACCTTTTTTATTTAAAGAGAAAGTAGGATTTGATACTCAATTTTTTTGTTGTTGTTGAGATGGAGTCTTGCTCTGTCGCCAGGCTGGAGTGCAGTGGCGCCATCTCGGTTCACTGCACCCTCTGACTCCCTGGTTCATGCGATTCTCCTGCCACAGCCTCCCTAGTAGCTGGAATTACAGGCAAGCGCCACCACGCCCAGCTAATTTTTGTATTTTTAGTAGAGACAGGGTTTCACCATGTTGGCTAGAATGGTCTCCATCTCATGACCTTGTGATCCACTCTCCCCACCCACAACGTGCTGTGATTATAGGCATGAGCCACTGCGCCTGGCCGATGCTCAATTTTTTTATGGTTGATGCCAGTTACACTTACTTTGGCTAATCCTATTTCTTTCACAATAGAAACAGATGATCAAGCTTAAAAGATTCTACACTTATATGAATGGTATATTGTTTTGTTATATGTAAGATGTAGGACAAGTACTTTGCTTAATTAGGGTCTAGGAATATGAATATCATGATTAGCCTTTCCCATTTTTGCTTTTTTATCGCAAGCTGCTGCTGCTTTTTTTTTTTTTTTTTTTTTTTGAGATGGAGTTTCGCTCTTGTTGCCTAGGCTGGAGTGTAATGGCGCAATCTCGGCTCACTGCAACCTCCGCCTCCCGGGTTCAAGCGATTCTCCCGCCTCAGCCTCCCAAGTGGCTGGGATTACAGGCGCCCACCACCACGTCTGGCTAATTTTTTGTATTTTTACTAGAGATGAGGTTTCACCATGTTGTCCAGGCTGGTCATAAGCTCCTGACCTCAGGTGATCCACCTGCCTCAGCCTCCTGAAGTGTTGGGATTACAGGCGTGAGCCACTGCACTCGGCCTTTATCTCAAGCTTCTACCAGTAGTGATAAATGGCTAGCAGGAATCTTCTATGCCTTAACCTGAAGGAGATGGGTTCCATTACCAATCTTCTTTCTTCCAAAATGTGGAACTTCAGATATTTGCCCGAGGCTGCACCCTCAGCCAATATTTTGGCTCTATTTTGGCCTCAGCCAATATATTGTGCTTTATATTAGGCAGGTCACAGTACTTGATGGAGACACAGAACTGATAAACACTTTCAAAAGGAGGCATGTTGGGGTGATTCAATACAAGTAAGATAGACTCTTGCATTATGTTGACCCATAGGAATTTGCTCTTTTTTTGTTTTGTTTTGTTTTGTTTTTGAGATGGAGTTTTAACTCTTGTTGCCCAGGCTGGAGTACAATAGTACAATCTCAGCCCACTGCAACCTCCAACTCCTGGGTTCCAGCAATTCTCCTGTCTCAGCCTCCCGAGTAGCTGGGATTACAGGTGTCTGCCACCATGCTCGGCTCGTTTTTGTATTTTTAGTAGAAATGAGTTTCACTGGCCGGGCGCGGTGGCTCACGCCTGTAATCCCAGCACTTTGGGAGGCTGAGATGGGCAGATCACAAGGTCAGGAGATCGAGACCATCCTGGCTAACACAGTGAAACCCCGTCTCTACTAAAAATATAAAAAATTAGCCAGGCGTGGTGGCGGACGCCTGTAGTCCCAGCTACTTGGGAGGCTGAGGCAGGAGAATGGCGTGAACCCGGGAGGTGGAGCTTGCAGTGACCCGAGACCATGCCACTGCACTCCAGCCTGGGCGACAGAGCAAGACTCCGTCTCGAAAGAAAAAGAAACCAGTTTCACCATGTTGGCCAGGCTGGTCTCGAACTCCTGACCTCAGGTGATCCACCCACCTGAGCCTCCCAAAGTGCTGGGATTACAGGCATGAGCCACCATGCCTGTCCAGAATTTGCTGTTTTTGTAAGTCAAAAATTTTTGAATATTGGCAGTTTCCTATGGTGCATCCTAATATTATACTGAGAGTAGTGATATGTTGGACATAAGGTCATAAGAACAGGTAATAACTAATCTAAAGTGGGAGAATAACTACTGTTCAATCCCACTATTGGGCCATAGTAGTCACTGTTTATATAATAAATGAGTGAAGTCTTCTGTGATGTCTTTTTGACACATATATTCAGTGTGTATTATGTGTCTAGTAGTCTCCCAATCTCAAAGCTTCTTTGAAGTTGCATATCATATATTTAAAATACATGTAAATTTTGCATTTTGCTGCACAATAGAGCCATAGTTGTCTTAGTACAAATATTTTTTTCACATGTTTAAGTAAAACTTGTCCAAAGAGATATAGCATATTTGCCTTGTTTTTCCCTTTTCTTACACACAGCTCTTTGTACCTCAGGGGTTTGTCACACCACAGTTTGGGATGCATAGTTATATAAATGGGAGGCCACTGAAAGTTTTTCAAGGTAATGCCATGGTTAAATTGATGTTTGAGAAAAGTAATTCTGAGAGAGTCAAAATAATTTGTGTTGTGACAGCAGCTGGCATATTTGCATTAAAAACTGAACATTAAGGATAAATGCTGACATTGTGGATTATTTGTTGTTTTATGTCTGTCCTCTAGCACTTGTGCTTTTTATCTTTTGTATTAAGTATGCATTTTAAGAGTACATGGTATACCACCCAACTGTCTAACAGTGCTACATTTTTGTGGAATTTTGAGGGAGGGATCATATATATTTAAAATTTTGTATTAGATTTTCTTTTATAGCCATTTACATGATGTGACTTTTTATATTTGGAGGAAAAAAGAATTCATAGAATACATTAATGTGTTACATGATGTCAGCAGATAACTAGATTTCTAAAGGTTAAGTTATTAAAGGCTTACATGGAAATCTAAAAAGACTCATGAGTAATTACTTTTAAAGGCATTGAAAGGAGTGAAAAAGTGGGTGACTATCTAATTCCAGATATGAGAATATGAATATGAGACAGACTAGTACTTATAGCAGTTAGGAGGATGCCAGGGAAGCCAAAAAGGGAGCAGCATATGCTTCCAAATTGTTTTGAAGTGAGGTTTTGTCTTATCTCTAGAAAAATGGCTAATATCTCATCAATTTAACATCTAGAGGATCAGAGATATTCACTGAAAGGAATGTTTTGTATTCATTCAATTATTCTTTCATTTATTAAGTATTGAACACACTTTAATGTGTTGACACTGAGGTAATCCTAACATACCATGGTTAACAAACAGACATTGTCTTTGCATCTATAGTGCTAATACACTAATGGGCAGACAGATAAATACAAAAAATGTATATGACTATATATTATAATAAATGTTATAAAGGGAAACTACAAGTTACCTCAAGATTTGGTAACAAGGAAATCTATTTTAGATTAGGGTTTCAAGAATGGTCTCTCTGAGTAAGTGACATTTAAAGCTGAGATCTAAGAGATGAGTAGGAGAAATTGTGGTGATGAGTAGGGGAAGTGCATGCTCAAGGCTCTTGGGTGGGAGGATCTAAAAGAAAGCCAGACTTTCTAGAACATAAGAGCAGTTGGCCAAGAGGTAGATAGGACCCAAATTATACCAGAGCTTGGTGGCCATATTGAGGAGGACATGAGATTTCATTCTAACTGCAGGAAAAAGCCATTGAAGATCTTTAAGCATGGAATTGGATGGACTGACTTAAGTGTTTCAGAAATGACTATGGCTGTTGTGAATGCATTGAAGGGGATAAGGAGACCAGGGAAACCAGTTAGGAGCTACTGCTCGGGTAAGAGTTGATGGTGGTTAGTTGAATGTTTCAGCAATGAGCTTGCAATTGAAGTCAAAGCTAACTATAAATTAAACTCTTAAGAATATTATTGGTGGTATGTCTCCCAAGAAAAAGACCTGTCTAGGAAAATAGGAAACATCATCCCCAAAAGACTAAATACATAGTGTGAAGGTTGAGAAAGAGGAATATATTGCAGGGAAATTTTTGGTGAGGTTTATTTGTTGTTGTTGTCTACTTCCAAAATATGGTTTCCATTTTTCTCCCCCACAAGTTTTCTATTTGGGAAAAGAGATTTAGTGGAATTATAAACTGAAAGAATTAATATATAACTTTTGCCTCACTTTACTTTTTATTTTCATTTTTAGTCTTTCAATTATTTCCTTCTATAACTTTCCTGTCTTTGAAAAAAAGAGTGCAGGTGCCTTATGTGTCCAAGAATGAAATGAAATAGTCTCTGAAGTACTATCTATTTGCTTGATAGCTTGCTGGCTTGCTGGGTCAAATAAAAGGAAAGGCTTATTTATACTGTAACAGTGTTTTGATTTAACGTGCCTCTGAGGTTTTTACTGTGTTCTGGGACAGTACTTATGAACGTTGGGAGTTAAAGAAAAGAATTGCGATGAGTTTGAGTGACACAAAAATAAAATTCTCACGATAATTCAATACCATAAATTATCTTTATTGAGTGAAATAAATTCTGAGGGTATAATAATTATTTTATGGTTCTTTTGCATTAGATTTGTGTTTGCTTAATAATTTAACACTTGAATTTTCTCTTTGAATTTTTATTTTTCCAGAAATCTTTGCAGGGTTGGAGTTTTCATATTGTGACTTTTGGGCTAACATCTCTGTAGCTCTTCTTATTGGTTGATTTTCAGCAGATTCTTTTTTTTTCCTATATTGCCCAGGCCAGTCTCAAAATCCTGGGTTTATGCGATCCTCTCTCCACAGCCTACCAAGTAATTCATTGGGATTACAGGTGTATGCCACCATGCCCAGCCTTGGCCGACTTTTTATATATTAGCATACCTCTTTCTTCTTTTATTTTTTCACATAATTTTGTTTTTGTTATCAGCAAGTCTGAATCAAAAGTAAATTCCTTTCCTGGTGGTCTAATTGCTAGGATAAAGAGAGGGAAAAAATAACTTCATCATTAGTGAATTATCAAAATGAGGTCTTTTAAATTATCTATTACTATTATAAGGCTAGTTAGAAAATTTGAGTCATTTTCTAAAAGATAGAAATTTGACAGCTTGATTTTTCTGACTTTTTGTCATTCCTTCACTGATGCATGGTGCCATCTGCTGTTTGTAGGAAGTATTTTATATTTTGAAACACTACACATAATAGAAATACATTGTCTAAAAGAAAAATGCCAAAATAGATGAAATGAAAAAAGCAGAAGTGTGGCCCATTTGAAACTTTGTGACCTGTGGCTTATTTGTTTCTTTTTTACGTAAAATTATTTTTATATCTGATTATTTTTAGTACTTACATGAATCACAAGATTTTGTACTCATCATATTCTGTCTTAATTTTGTTTTTGCTGAAAATAGAAGTAATCGGTAAACATTTGTTGGTTGACTCATTTGGTTTGTGTTTTGTGACTACTCAGGCACCTTTCTTGTAAGCTGCTGCTTAGTCTATGCAACCTTAGGCAAATAATTTCAGCTCTGTAGCACTTCTGTTTTCTTCTCTGTAAGAAGAAGATAATAATATCAATTGCTTAAGGTTGTTGTGAGGATTAAATAACACTTGTCATATGCATAGCACAATCCTTTCCTTTCACTAAAATGTTATTTCCAGGTCCAGTGAGTTTCCCTTTTACCTTATTTCAAAGACACCTTTGTTAAGAATCAGATTTCATTGCTATAGGATCATAAACTCTTTGAGCCAGAGGAACTATAGTAAGTGGGCCTCAAAACGTTAGTACGCATTTGAATCACATGGTGATCCTATTTAAATGCTGATTCGGATTTTGTTGGTGGTTATAGGATATGGAACCTGATAGTCTGCACATGTAACTTACACTTAAGCAATGCTGATACTGCCCCCACAGAATGCCTTTTCTGTAGCAAAGCTTTGGAAAACAACAAACAGAAAAACAACTAGTAAAGAAAGAGATGGATGGGAAGAGGATGACTGAAAGGCATAAAATTGCAATTAGAAAGAAAGAACAGGCCGGGCGCGGTGGCTCAAGCCTGTAATCCCAGCACTTTGGGAGGCCGAGACGGGCGGATCACGAGGTCAGGAGATCGAGACCATCCTGGGTAACACAGTGAAACCCCGTCTCTACTAAAAATACAAAAACTTAGCCGGGCGAGGTGGCAGGCGCCTGTAGTCCCAGCTACTCGGGAGGCTGAGGCAGGAGAATGGCGTGAACCCGGGAGGCAGAGCTTGCAGTGAGCTGAGATCCGGCCACTGCACTCCAGCCTGGGTGACAGAGCGAGACTCCGTCTCAAAAAAAAAAAGAAAGAAAGAACAAGTTCTGGTATTCTATTGCATGGTAGGGTGACTATAGTCAACAACAAGTTATTGTATATCTTAAAATGACAAGAATAAAAGGTTCTGTGTCTTCACACCCCAAAAACAGTGATAAATGTTTCAGGTGATGGATATGCTGCTTAGCCTGATTTTAACATTACACAATGTTTTGAAACATCACATTGTAACCAATAATATGTACAATTATTATGTGTCACTTAAAATAATTTTTTAAAAAAAGAAAGAAAAATAATCCACAAAAATCTGATTTTCTTTTTTGGGTAATCTCATGTGCCAATCATTATAACTGTATTTCTTTGTAGAAGAGGAAAGGAATCCAGAGTCTGTCTGCAGAAGATATTCCAGACTAATTTCTTATTCTTTACTCTCAGCACTAAATTTTATTAGTCAGCAGTTACATTTTGTTATTTGTACCAATGTTAAACAGCAGTAACATTGCTGAGAGAAATTATTAAAGAGAATTATATTCAAAACCCAGTTATTTATTGTCCAAGCATTATGACCTATAAATACTTAATTGGGATCCATTTAAAATTCAACTACAACTTTTATTTCTATTTGTAACTTGTTACCTAGTTCTTTCCTCTTCAAATTGTCTTTAAATTTTTATAGCATTAAAAAATGAAAAGCTAAAATTAGCAACTTCAGTAACATTTGAGGTTACAAAATCAATGTACAAAAATCAGTAGCATTTGTATACACTAATAATGTTCAAGCTCAGAGCCAAATAAAGAATGCAATCCCTTTTACAAGAGCCACACACACAAAATGCCTAAGAATACATCTAACCAAGGAAGTAAAAGATCTCTACAAGGAGAACCACAAAATGCTGCTAAAAGAAATCATAGATGACACAAACAAATGAAAAAACATTTCTTGTTCATGGATTGGAAGAATCAGTATCATTAATGTGGTCATACTGTTCAAAGTAACCTACAGATGCAATGCTACTCCTATCAAACTGCCAATGTCTTTTTTTTTTTTTTTTTTTTTTTTTTTTTTTTTTTGAGACTGAGTCTCATCACTCTGTCGCCCAGGCTGGAGTGCGGTGGCACGATCTCAGTTCACTGCAACCTCCCAGGCTGGAGTGCAGTGGCTCAATCTTGGCTCACTGCAACCTCTGCCTCACAGGTTCAAGAGATTCTCCTGCCTCAGCTTCCCAAGTAGCTGGGACTACAGGCGCATGCCACCATGCGCAGCTAATTTTTTATTTTTAGTAGAGATGGGGTTTCACCATGTTGGCCAGGTTGGTCTTGAACTCCTGACCTCAGGTAATCCACCCGGCTCAGCCTCCCAAAATGCTGGGATTACAGGAGTGAACCACCACACCCGGCCACCAATGTCATTTTTGACAGAACTAAATAAAACTATTCTAAAATTCGTATGGAACCAAAAGAGCCCAAATAGCCAAAGCAATCCAAAGCAAAAAGAACAAAGCTGGAGGCATCACATTACCTGACTTCAAACTATACTATAAGGCTATAGTAACCAAAACAGCATGGTACTGGTACAAAAATAGACACCTAGACCAAAGGCACAGAATAGAGAACCCAGGAATAAAGATGCACACCTACAAATATCTGATCTTTGACAAAGTCAACGAAAATCAGCAATGGAGAAAGGACTCCCTATTCAATAAATGGTGCTGGGATAGTTGGCGAGCCATATGCAGAAGAATGAAACTGGACCCCTACCTGTCACCATATACAAAAATTAACTCAAGAAGGATTAAAGATTTAAATGTGACATCACAAACTATAAGAATCCTAGAAGAAAACCTAGGAAACACCATTCTGGACATCAGCCTTGGGAAAGAAACTAAATCCTCAAAAACAATTGCAACAAAAACAAAAAATTGACAAGTGGAACCTAATTAAATTAAAGAGCCTCTGCATAGCAAAAGAAATTATCAACAGAACAAACAGACAACCTACAGAATAGGAGAAGATATTTGCAAACCATGCATCTGACAAAAGTCTAATGCATAGAATCTATAAGGAACGTAAACAGTTGAACAAGCAAAAAACAACCTCATTTAAAAAATGGACAAAAGACATGAAGAGACACTTCTCGAAAGAAGACATACAAGCAGCCAAAATAAAAAAACATGAAAAAATGCTCCATATCACTAATCATCAGAGAAATTCAAATAAAAACCACAATGAGACCATCTCACACCGGTCAACATGGCTATTATTAAAAAGTAAAAATAAATAACAGATGCTGATGATGCTGTGGAGAAAAGGAAACACTTATACATTGTTGGTGGGAATGTAAATTCAGTTCAGCCACTATGGAAAGAGCTTGGTGATTTCTCAAATAACTTAAAACAGAACTACCATTTGACCCAGCAATCCCATTACTGGATATATATTCAAAAGAAAACAAATCTTTCTATCCAAAAAGACACATACACTCACATGTTAATTGCAGCACTATTCACAGTACCAAAAAATGGCATCAATCTAGGTACCAATCAGTGGTGAACTGGATAAAGAAAATGTGGTACACATATACCACGGGATACTTTGCAGCCACAAAAAGAACAAAATCATGTTGCTTAAAGCAACATGGATTCAGCTGGAGGCCATTATCCTAAGTGAATTGATACGAGAACAGAAAACCAAATGCCTCATATTTGCACTTGTAAATAGGAGCTAAACATTGACTACTCAGGGACATAAAGATAGCAACAATAGACATTGGAACAACTCTAGACTAATAGAGGAGGGGAGTAAAAGGGTGGGGGCAAGGTTTGATAAGCTACCTGCTGGATACTATGCTCAGTACCTGGTTGATGGGATCATTCACACCCCAAACCTCAGCATTATGCAATATAGCCAGGTAACAGACCTGAACATGTACCCCCTGAATCTAAAATAAAAGTCAGAAAAAAAACCCAAACAAATTAGCCCCAATGACTCTCTGTAAATTCTAGAGTAATTACTTGACTCCAATAAGACCTTTTATTTTTGGGTGAGAATACTGTTCTCTTGATGTTTGGATTTTCCTCAACACTGGTTGATTATATTTAAAACTGAATACTCTTGTGTCCAGTGCACTAGTGTGGGTTCAACAGGATAAAGTGTCTATCCACAGTTTTCTCTGAGAAGGAATCCTTTAGTTTTAGCCAGAGAGTCATAGAGTTAGTTGTTCACACCTGAGGGGTCATCCAGCCTAGTTACACAAGTTCAGGGTCCTAAAGGAAATTAAAAGAGGCATAAAATGACTTCTCAGAAATGTATAGATTGACTAAAAAGTAAAAATTGTGGCCTAGAAAAAAACTTAATGAGTAGGAAGTTTTTTCCAAATGAAATCTTATATATAAGGATAATATTACCCTTTCTTCCTACCTCCCCTGAAGTGATGCTAAGGAGTATCTTGCTATTTTATTTTTATTTTTTGGAACAGCATCTCGCTCTGTTGTCCAGGCTGGAGTGCAGTGGTGCAATCTCTGCTCACTGCAACCTCCACCTCCTGGGTTCAAGCAATTCTTCTGCCTCAGCTTCCCCAATAGCTGGGATTACAGGTACGCACCACCATGCCCAGCTGTTTTGTATTTTGAGTAAGGAAGGGGTTTCACCATGTTGGCCAGGCTGGTCTTGAACTCCTGACCTCAAGAGATCCACTCGCCTCGACCTCCCAAAGTGCTAGGAATGCAGGCATGAGCCACCACGCCCAGCCAGTGTCTTGATTTTATCTAGTGTAGCCCAGTGCATTCACAAGCATTGCTGTGAGACTAGACAAATGTCATGAGAGCTACTAGGATTTGTATGGACAGCTTGCACTGTCATCCTATCTGGATACTTGTCATGTTTAAGATATCTAGAAAAGGAACTTACCCAGTGTACTTTGATAACTTTTTCATGATTTTTAGTTCTCTTGCTTTTACATCTGTGAAAAATAGATTATTATAATACTTTTGAGGTATATTTTTTTCTAATGGATAATGTGAATGCAAAATCAACCAACAAAACAAACAAAAAACCCTGTTATACCCTGGAACTCCCAACTTGAGAATTTTCTTTTCTTTGCCATTCCTGGCTTCCATCTTCACTGTCATTCATAGACTCACCCTCTCTTTAACTTTGCAAGATCTCTGGAAATTATTCCAGTCTTAAAAGGCTAGATTCTATAGGCATGTTCTGTAAATGCGTCTTGGTTTTCAGACTGCTTCATGGTAATGTTGTTGCCTTCCTTGCTACATCTTCTGAGAACTAGAACTTAAAGACTTCCATGTCTCTGTACGCCTATTCAATCTGTTCTTCTTTTAGAATCAGAAAAAACAAGGGACTATCTTTCTACTATATTCAAATCATAAAGAATCATGGGCTGGGTACGGTGGTTCACACCTGTAATCTCAGCACTTTGGGAGGCCGAGGCGTGAGGATCACAAGGTCAAGAGATTGAGACCATCCTGGCCAACATGGTAAAACCCCGTCTCTACTAAAAGTACAAAAAATTAGCTGGGTGTGGTGGCGCATACTTGTAGTCCCAACTTGGGAGGCTGAGGCAGGAAAATCACTTGAACTCAGAAGGTGAAGGTTGCAGTGAGCCGAGATTGCACCACTGCACTCCAGCCTGGAGACAGAGCGAGACTCCATCTCAAAAAAAAAAATAGATAAATAAAAATAAAAAAAAAATCATGGATTGTTAGACTTGAAAGGAACCCTACAGGTAGTTTAATTCAATACCCTGGTTTAAAAGAAGAGGACTTAAGTATGACAGTAAAGGTTGAAAGAACCATGACTGATCTCAAGCTCAAAGCTGGAGTAGATAGTAGCTTAGCATTAGGGCTTAAAGTTAATACTCTAAGTAGATTAGGTAATTCTTTAATAGTAGACTGTGGTATTTGGACCTATGCTACAGAATTCTGTCTAGTTTTATTTTTTAGACGATTTATGAGAGTCTTGAAGATAATTTATAGGTGAACAAACGAATTTAAAATTAGTTCGCATGATAACAGATCAAAGGAATTATGAATATTTCCCTGAAAAGGGTACCTTCAAAGGCATCTTCAGTAACATGAAAAATTCAACCAAGTGTTATCTACTCTATTTTTTTTTTAGGATAATACAAAAGGAAGTAAAGGCATACTATAATAAAAAGAACAGTAGCAGTTAGGTGTGAGGCAAATCCACACAATGAAGCTGGTAAACACTAGAACAGGAGGGATATTTGCCTTCCTGGTTATTTTCCTCAAATTCTCTGCTTATTATCAATATCTGTTTACAGTGGTTGGGATTTGGCATCCAAAGGCATGAATGGATGCACTTCCCCAGACTCTGTCCTGTTTAGTGATATTTCATGGTCTATCTAATAAACTGTTTGGGGGACTTTAACATGATAATGTGTCCGGACATATAGTGCTTAACTATGTGTCAGACACTTTTCTAAGTATTTTTCATATAGTAAGTCATTTAATTCTTTTAAAAACACTCTCTGAGGTGTGTATAAGGAAACTGAGGTAGAGAGAGTTAAAATAACTGTAAGTCATATAGTTAGGAGGAGATGCAAAGTTGATTCAGACCTAAGAAGGCTGGCTGTGAGTCTGTCTCATAACCACCATGCTCTATTGCCTCTCCAAAAAAGAATAAGAGGAGGAACGGGTCAGACTTCAAGGGAAATAAAATTTCTTTTATGTTGCCCAGCTATCCCTAGATCTGATAACAGCTGGGACCAAGATACAGCAGGCTGCAGGGGTCAAGGAGAGCCAGCAAGCAGTGAAACACCTGCCTGCCTCTCCAGCTTCATCCCTCACATGCACTTTCTTGGTCTCATCCCTCCCAGATCACCAGCAGTTCTGGCTGCTTTGTTTCTCTCTGCCTTTACAGATGCTGTGCTGTTGGTTTGCACTGCTTTCCTCCCAATACTTTAACGTGACCAAGTTGTATTTATTTCTCTACCTCATTCAGGCAAAACTGCTTTGTAAGCATCTACTGCATTGTGAAACATTTCCAAGTCTACCCAAGAAGTACTGATCTTTCTACCTTTGGGCTCCCCCTGTGCCCTTTATGTCTCTCCTTTTTTTGTACTTTGATCACTCATTTGACAACTATTTATTTAGCACTACTATGTGCCAAGCACTATTCTGGACACTGAGGAAATCAGTCAGTCCAAATTTCTGACCTGGTAAAACATAATATCTAAGTGGGGAAGAAAAGCAAGATTTGGAAGAGAAATGATAGGATCTGATGTCTCTCTCTCTCTCTCTTTTTTTTTTTTTTTTTAAATATGATGCTTCTTAAGGCCTTGGTTCAGAATTCTTTTTTTTTTTTTGGATTTTGTTTTGTTTATTTATTTTTTTATTATACTTTAAGTTCTAGGATACATGTGGATAACGTGCAGGTTTGTTACATATGTATACCTGTGCCATGTTGGCGTGCTGCACCCATCAACTCGTCAGCACCCATCAACTCGTCCTTTACATCAGGTATAACTCCCAATGCAATCCCTCCCCTCCTCCCCCCTCCCCGTGATAGGCCCTGGTGTGTGATGTTCCCCTTCCTGAGTCCAAGTGATCTCATTGTTCAGTTCCCACCTATGAGTGAGAACATGCGGTGTTTGGTTTTCTGTTCTTGCGATAGTTTGCTGAGAATGATGGTTTCCAGCTGCATCCATGTCCCTACAAAGGACACAAACTCATCCTTTTTTATGGCTGCATAGTATTCCATGGTGTATATGTGCCACATTTTCTTAATCCAGTCTGTCACTGATGGACATTTGGGTTGATTCCAAGTCTTTGGTATTGTGAATAGTGCCACAATAAACATACATGTGCATGTGTCTTTATAGCAGCATGATTTATAATCCTTTGGGTATATACCCAGTAATGGGATGGCTGGGTCATATGGTACTTCTAGTTCTAGATCCTTGAGGAATCGCCATACTGTTTTCCATAATGGTTGAACCAGTTTACAATCCCACCAACAGTGTAAAAGTGTTCCTATTTCTCCACATCCTCTCCAGCACCTGTTGTTTCCTGACTTTTTAATGACTGCCATTCTAACTTGTGTGAGATGGTATCTCTTTGTGGTTTTGATTTGCATTTCTCTGATGGCCAGTGATGACGAGCATTTTTTCATGTGTCTGTTGGCTGTATGCATGTCTTCTTTTGAGAAGTGTCTATTCATATCCCTTGCCCACTTTTTGATGGGGTTGTTTGTTTTTTTCTTGTAAATTTGTTTGAGTTCTTTGTAGGTTCTGGATATTAGCCCTTTGTCAGATGAGTAGATTGCAAAAATGTTCTCCCATTCTGTAGGTTGCCTGTTGACTCTGATGGTAGTTTCTTTTGCTGTGCAGAAGCTCTTTAGTTTAATGAGATCCCATTTGTCAATTTTGGCTTTTGTTGCTGTTGCTTTTGGTGTTTTAGACATGAAGTCCTTGCCCATGCCTATGTCCTGAATGGTATTACCTAGGTAAAAAAGCATGTCTTAATTTGTATACAAGGTTACTATGTTGGTCTGTGAAATCCTTTAAAAAAAAAAAAAAAAAAAAAAAAAAGCGATTGATTTTCAGTGCTGTAATCCTGACCTCTAGTGGACATTCAGAACAAAAACCCAAACGTCACATCGTTTTATTTCGTTACCCCATCAAGCACCATTAGCCATCCTAAGATAAAGAGCTTAAAACATGAGAAGCAGAATAAAGTAAAAGAATTTTTGGCTAATATTCTAAATATTCTTGCTGTAGAACCTATATTTAAGAGCAGCTAGTATTAACTTATTTCTTTTTGACTGTTAATTATCTGTCACTTTCACTACTTTCTTTGAAACAATGCATTGCTTTATAGATCATAGCAGCAAGAAATTTATCAAAGAGAAGTCAAAGGGGTTTTCTTCTGATTACCTGTAATATATAAGAAGCTACATGAAAACCGAGTGACTTTAAAGGGATAATGATTTTTATAGTGAGACATATAGTGATGTTATGTAACCTCCTGATAGAATGCACTGAGAAGCAGCAAACTATCGCAAGACAGAAAACCAAACACCGCATGTTCTCACTCATAGGTGGGAATTGAACAATGAGAACACTTAGACACAGGAACAGGAACATCACACACCAGGGCCTGTTGTGGGGTGGGGGGAGGGAGGAGGGATAGCATTAGGAGATATACCTAATGTAAATGATAAGTTAATGGGTGCAGCACATCAACATGGCACATGTATACATACGTAACAAACCTGCATGTTGTGCACATGTTCCCTAGAACATAAAGTATAATAATAATAAAAAAAATGATGCACTGAGAAGGGCACATCATCACTTCTGTGGTATTTGTGCTGAAAATACATATTCTGAATTTAATCATAAGGAACCAGCAGACATATCGAATTGACAGACATTTTATAAAATAACTGGCCAATACTCTTCCAAAGCATCAAGGTCATGAAAAATAAAGGCTGAAAACGGTCCCATATGAAAGGAGACTAAGGAGACATGACAACCAAATTCAGTATATAATCCAGAATTGCATCCTGGACCAGAAAAAGGGCATTAGTGGGGCATTTGATAAAAATAATAGTTTCTTGGTTTTGATCATTATACGGTGGTTATGTAAGATGTTAATGTTTGGGTGAAACTGAGTGAAGGATATGTAGGACTTCTTGGTACTGGTTTTGCAAATTTTTTCTAAATCTGAAATTATTTCCCAGTGAAAAAAATAAAAGCAATCATTTATTTTCTTACAATCTCATGAGTCAGAAATTTTGGAATTCAGCTATGTGGTTCATCTCTGATCCACTTGGCATCGGCTGGACCACCTGATTCACTTCCAGATGACCTCTTTACTCACATGTCTACCACCTTGGTGATTCTTGGTCTTTCTTCTTTACTGATGATATCTGGTCCTCCAGGCCTTCTTGTGATTGCTTGGTTACTTAGAGAGCATGGGGGTGTAAGTAAAATTGCACTTCTTATATGGTAGCTGGCTTCTAAGAGTGAGTGTTCCAACAGACTGGATATGAAAGCTGTCAATATCTCAAGGACTGGGCACATAAACTAGCATGGCACCACTTCCACCATATTCTACTGGTAAAAGCAGTACCATAGTCTGCCCAGGTTGAAATGAGAGAACAGAGACCTTAACTCTCAATGGGAGAAGCATCAAAGAATTGGGACTCTTTAATCCATCACAGATATCTAACCAAAGCCCCACTGAGTTAGCACTCAATGTGGAATTAGTGGAAAAAAGCATGGATTTGCTTTAGTCTGATAGACCTGAGTTATAGCCTGGCTTTACCATTTACTAACAGTGTTCTGTCTCTGAGCTTCAGTTTAGTCATCTCTAAAATGGTGGCAATAACACATATGCCATAGAGTTACTGAGAGGATTAAGTGAAAAATATAAAATACTGGATATATTAGGCAATGAATACATGAACCTAATAATAATTGCTAACGTTTATTGAATATTTACCAAATACTCAGTTTATTTGATGTATGCTATCTCATTTAGTCATTATCTCTTCCTAGGGTGGTATGTTTTCTTCTGGGTGGGTCAGAAAGGACAGAACCCCATTTCTTCTAGCTTTGTCTGTGAACCTGCTTCATTTACTTTGGCCATTTTTGGTTTGATAATTTGGTAATTTGGGTTACTGACTTGTTGTTAGGATTTCCATTATTTCCCTTTTATTTTGATCCCTAAGAACCCAGGTGCTGATGCACACTTGTTACTTTTTGACACTACCTTTTCAGCATTTGTTCTCAGTGCTGTCAGCTTAAGTTTTTGACAGCTTCTCACGCAATCTGTCAGCTCCCTCTGAACCCACGATTGCCTGCTTATCAGAGCCAAAATGTTCGATGTCTTTGTTTCAGTGGGTGCTCTACTGTCAGCCGTTATTTTATGCAAGACTGTGGGTGCTTAATCCTTGGCCTACCTGAGAACGCCATGATCTGCACTTTGGAGCAATTATTCAATTTGGGGCAATTACTTGTAGGTGTTCTTTAAAGCAAAGATGTTGCCAGAATGTCATTGAATTTTGAAATAGCAGTATCCAAATCAGTTAAAAATCTACTTCTTCATGCATACAAGGCTGATCTCAATCAGTTGTCATTAGAGGAAGGTGGTGACCCTTTCTTCCCACAGCAAGCTGGGTTTTTGTTGCCTCATATACTGCAAGCAGTCAGCTACTTTTTGTAAGTGTTTTCAGTGTGGAAACAAATAATAGAATTTAGTTCTGGTAGAAGAACTAAATTTGTTTGTTATCTTTTTACTCTCTGCTCTCAAAATTTACCTGCCTTTAAATGGAAAGAATTGCTTTAATCCTTTAGGAAGTAGAGGACACATTAAATAATATCCAAATAAGAGATGTATTCATTCATTCATATATTCATTGAATTATCTTCTCTAACTTAATTGTTTAGAGTATCACTTTTGGAATTAGGCTGCTTAGGTTAAAATCCTAGATCTGCACTTATTAGGTGTTGGACTTAGGAAAATTACTTTGATTTCTTTAAATCTTGATTTCCTTGTGTATAAAATGGAATTTTAGGTAGTTGTGGGATGAAATAAGGACATGCCTTTAATGTAATTCATTCATATCTTGGCACATACAAAATACTCAGTAGATGTTGGTTATTATTTTGCATTTGGAGTTAGACCTTGTACTATAAATGATGTGGCCATAACATGTTTACTTATTTTTTACTCTTAATAATTTTCCAAACTTTTAGCCCTTTGATTTCTACTAGGTACATGTTTTCCCCTTAAGAACAAACAAATTGCTGGGGATTACATATTCCTAAAAACTGGAGGCATCTTGAAAATGTATGACATCTTTTGCTTTTAAAAATACATTTCAAGGCTGAGTGTGGTGTCTCATGCCTATAATCCCAGCATTTTGTGAGGCCAAGGCAAAAGGATCACTTGAGCCCAGGAATTGGAGACTAGCTTGGGCAACATAGGGATACCTCATCTCTACAAAAAAAGTTAAAAATTAGCCAGGTATAGTGGCACACACATGTAGTCCCAGCTACTTGGAAGCTGAGTTGAGAGAATTGCTTGAGCCTGGGAGGTTGAGGCTGCAGCAAGTGGTGTTCACACCCCTGCACTCCAGCCTGTGTGACAGAGTAAAACTCTCTCTCTTAAAAACAAAACAAAACAAAACAAAAACCTGATAGAATAACAAGTTCTTTTCTGAATTCCATCAACTCAAATGTCTTAAAGTGTATTTGTTTGCATTGTCGAGCCACTCTGTTTTACTTTACTTCAAGGCTTATAAAGTCTTTACTTTTCTTTATTTTTATGGGTTAATGTCTAGAGCTTCATATAAGCAGATATATAATACCTTATTTTTCTGAACTTGTTTAAAGAATTTACATATATAAATTTTTCTGGTAACTGAAAGTTTCTTCTTTAGCTTCCCAAACTTCAAAACATCATTATCTACTTTTTATTTAAAACACACACTCACCTCCCTTAAGCACAGTATTATAACATGATATAAGCATTCATTAATCCTGCTAGATTGTCATTATTAATAGTGATAATTAACAGTAGTTAATAATTAACTATTGAAGATTATTGGCTCCCCCAAGTGGACCCAGAGAGCTATGCATTTTATCTTTTTTTTTTTTTTTTTTTTTTTTTTATGTCTTCTATTTCTGTGAGATCTGATATTTTAATTCTGACAACTGTCACTATAGGCTATCTATCCCTGATCCCATCTGGCACATACTTTATCTTGTGGTTTGCTACTTCTGATATCTACAAGCTTCAAAATCATATCACCAAACTAACTGGAAGTATATATAGAATAAAAAGTTGAGCAAAGATTTCTCTTGGTGTTTGTGAGAGCCATTTTGGCTATTTAGAGATCTTTATTTAATTTTTACTTGTAAGTTCTTTGTGTTTTGCACAGCTTGGTTGTCTAATTGTTTGATTTTGAGATAATTGAAGAAAGGGGTTCTTACTGTAATTTGATGATAATTCTGTAAATTGGTGTAGTTGGGTCCACAGGGAAATAAATCAACCCCAGAAAATTTGGGAAAGCTAGTGTAGTTTAATCATTAAGTCTTCAAATAAGCATTTACTATGCACATTATACCAGCACTGTGTGAGAAAATCTCACTAGACTAGACATCAGGAGGCTTGAGGGGGTGATTCTAGCCTGTTACTAAACACATATGTAAACTAAAAAGCATCTGAGATGGGTTTCATTCAATTTAGAGGTTTATTTTGCCAAGTTATAGACTATGATCCATGACACAGCCTCAGGAGGTCCTGAGAACATGTGCACAAGGTGATTGGGTTTCACATTGGTTTTATATCTTTTAGGGAAACATAAGACATTAATCCATTGCCGAGCACAGTGGCTCATGCCCTTAATCCTAGCACTTCGGGAGGCTGAGGCAGAGGGTTGCTTGAGGCCAGGAGTTCAAGAATAGCTTGGCAATATAGTGAAACCCTCTCTACCAAAAAAAAAAATTATCTGGGTGTGGTGGCACATGCCTGTAGTTCCAGCTACTTGGGAAGCTGATGTGGAAAGATTGCTTGAGTTCAAAACGTCAAGGCTGCAGTGAGCTCTGATTGTGCCACTGCACTCCAGCCTGGGTGACAGAACAAGACTCTGTTTAAAAAATAAAAATAAAAAAAGACATCAGGCCGGGTGCTGTGGCTGACACATGTAATCCCGGCACTTTGGGAGGCCAAGACCAGTGGATCACTTGAGGTCAGGAGTTTGAGACTAGCCTGGCCAAAATGGTGAAACTCCGGCTCTACTAAAAATACAAAAGTTAGCCAGGTGTGGTGGCAGAGCCTGTAGCCCCAGCTACACTGGAGGCTGAGGCTCAAGAATCGCCTGAACCTGGGAAGTGGAGGTTGCGGTGAGCCAAGATTGCACCACTGCACTCCAGCCTGGGTGACAGAGCAAGACTCTGTCTCAAAAAACAAAAACGACATCAGTCAATACATGTGATGTGAAGCATACATTCATTCAGTGCAGTAAGGCAGGACAACTCAAAGCTGGGGCTTCCAGATCATAGGTGGATTCAAAAATATTATCTTTTTCTTTTCTTTTTCTTTGTTTGTTTGTTTTTTGAGACAGGATCTTGCTCTGTCATCTAGGCTGGTGTGCAATGGTGTGATCTTGACTCACTGCAGCTCACCCTCTCAGTTCAAGCATTCCTTCTGCCTCAGCCTCCCATGAAGCTGAGACCACAGGTGTGCACCACCACACCTGGCTAATTTTTTTTTTACTTTCTTGTAGAGAGGGGGTCTCACTTTGTTGCCCAGGTTGGCAAAGATTTCCTGATTGGCAATTGGTTGAAAGAGTTGTTATTATCTAAAAACCTGGAATCAATAGAAAGGAGTGTCTGGGTTAAGATAAGGGGTTGTAAAGACTGGGGTTCTTCTTATGTATATGAAGTCTCCTAGGTAACCACTCCCAGAGGCAATAAATGGCAAATGTTTCCTTTAGAGATCCTTAAAAGGTTCTAGACTCTCAGCCAATCTGTCTTCAGGATCATAAAATGACCTGGAAAGAAAAGGGAATCCTCTATAGAATGCAAATTTTCCCCACAAAAGACAGGTTTTTAGAACCATTTCAAAATATGTTAAAGAATCTATTTTGGGATAAAACAGTTTGGTTTCTTTCAGGGCCCTGCTATCTGCCACGTGATGCTATACTTAGAGTCAGGTTGGAATTTGGTATCTTATTGCTACAGGGTCTTTTCTGTCTGTCTTAGGATCTCTCTTTTAATGTTAATGCTGGTCAGTTGTGTGCCTGAACTCCAAAGGGAGGAGGGTATAATGAGGCATGCCTGATTCCGCCTTCCTATCATGTTCTGAACTATTTTTTCAGGTTTAGTTGGGTCCCTTTGGTCCTCCATTTAGTCAGTTGGAGGGCTTAGAATTTTCTTTTTGGTTTTCACATGATAATATTGGGCTAGTCACATTCATACTCTAAAAAATGAGAATCATTTTATAAGTTGTTATAAGAATCAATGAAATTTCACTATTCCTGTGAATATAAGGAATTTGGGGGGAATGTTTGACAGGGAGGTTAAGAATACAGCCAAGGTAGCTGAACATGGAGTGGAGTTTCCAAAGGCTACCATGAAAGGATTTGGGAAGGAGAGGAGGAGTAGGAAACTGGCTTAAGATAAAGGACCAGAGCATTATGAAGATGAGAAAACAGAGATGAGAGGGGTTTACATTTTGAGCAGTGCCTGGAAAAACAAGAACCAGAGAAATAGTGGATCAGGTTCTGATGGCAGGCTGATAAGCACTCAGGTTGTGAGAATTCACTGTTGCCTAGCAGTTGTGATGTGGTGGTGGTGGACAGAGTTGGAGAACAGGGCAGTAGGTCTCTTTTATATTGGCCTTTAAGTTTTGGCAGCTGGGCAGCAGCTAGTGGGTAAGAAGTGAAATTTTGATTCAGAAAGCAAATTTTGCTTAATTGTAACCCACATTTTAAAATCTGTAATAGTCTTTCTTTTCTCTAGTTGGTAAATTGTGATCAAAACCAGTCTAGGATAATTGCTTAGTATGGTTATGAACTGCGTTCATTTGTTTTTATCTCCTGGCCTGATTATACTTATTTCCTACTTCTTTTGGTTTCTTAAAGAATTAACTGAGTAAACCCCAAACTAAAAATACTTGGTTTATATTTTAACCAACTGAATATTTGTGTTTATCATTCATTCCTTCCATCATTAGTCATATTTCTGGTAGCTGAATGTGAAAGGTTATGTTAGCAAATCATAACAGGAATACACTCTAAATATCTGGGCCTAATCCTTGCTTCTGGAGTTATTTCAGAAACAGAAAAAACATGGTTTATTGTAAGCTTTTTGGGTAGTACATTTGGTACAGCTCCATATCCAAAAGCTAGCCAGAGTGTATCAGTGACCACGATGAAGAGGGCACATGAAATAGTCCCTGGACTTATGGGACTTATGCCAACTCATACTTGAAATATCTTTTTTCTTATGTATGATGACTTGCATGGCAAGGAAACAGCACATTTTGTAGCAAACTTATTTCTGATTGTTATCTTTATCATATAAGATTCTCTATCTTTTGAATTTAATAACTCAACATCTCTTCAGAGCAATTGGGCAGAACCCAGAGTTCAAAATTCAGTTCTAGAATGGCTTCTTCAAGAACAATTTAATTTGTTTATTTCTAAAGAAATATTGCTATGGTTTTCAGAAAAGAAAAGGAAGTCTGGCAGATAGCCCCTAATGACCACCTCTAGTTATACGAATAATACTTGAAAGCAATCACTAAAACAAATAAGAAAACAGTAAGAACAGTAGTGGAAATGCAGTGTGATACTTAAAACCTCCAGTACACAATCTGTCCCACTTATCGGCAACATTGCCTTGTTTTGTTTTATTTTATTCTGTCTGCTACTTGTAGTTTAACTGTAACACCGAGATGTCTAGATTAGGGTTAGGAATTTCAATTAATAATTTTAGACTTCTGCATCATTATGCCAGCTTGAGCAAGGAATTTGACTTTCACAAGACTTAGGCACATGCAAATAATCCAGAAATTGACTGAAGGGAAATAACTTATTGTAAAAACAATTTTATGTGAACATTGATTAAATAGCACCTAAAATTTACAACAAGCCACTCAAGGAAAGAAAATGCCTTAAAAAAAAAACTCATGGTTTAGTTATTGTTTGTGAAGATGAAAGCAATTAGGAATTTTATTAAAGATATATGGAAGTCTTGGGGAAATAATAAAATCGTGGTATATGTGGCACTACTAATTTTCACTTTCTTTTTCTATTTCAGGGTTTGAACATAATCTTTCATGTAGCTTTGGCTCTCCTAAAGGTAAGTCTTTTTTTTTAATCTTAAGTTACCAAATTCTCTTACCTCTTTGCACTTGGGACTGGAATAATTCAATTTACAGTCTTTGAATCATTTTAGTTTCTCAGACACACAAGAAAAGATGACTTCTCTGAGAAACTCTGATCCTCTTCCCTCTTCTCATTCTTTTCTGTTGTTGTTTATTTGGAGTCTTTTTTTTTTTCTTATAATCTATGTATTTAATGGTACTATTTTAGTGTTTTTTCCAGTAACATAAAATATCTTTTTATCATGAGTTGGATGATATAAGAGAAAAAGTTAAAAATTGTTTTCTGTCAGAATGATGCCTTCTTTTTTCTTAAAACACTTTTTACTGTAACATCTCTGGAGGTACCTAAACATGTAATAGAATTATTAAAGTTTGCATAATATGCTGACTAAAACAGGAACTACTACATTTCAATTTGCAGTTCTTTCTATGATAGTTAGAAATTTATAAAACACTTTAGAATTCTATTGTAATTACCTTGTTGGATTTTATGTCAACATATCATACAGCTTTAATAATGTGGTAACTGCAAGACATTTGCTGCAGAGTTGGTGAAAATAACCCAGCTGGTTTTTGTCCTTCAGTCAAAGAAGACATTCGGATAGTAAAGGTGATAATTGCCTCAAAGGCACAGGCTTACCCTTTCCTCAGTATAACATGGTGGTTAAAATGGCAGACCTGGACTCCGACAGATTTGCTTCTAATTTCAGCCCTACCGCATGACCTTAGGCAAATTATTCTAAGTGCGCAGAGTCTGAGTTTTGAGATAATAATAGAAATTAATATATGAGATTGTTAAAAGAATTGAGATGATCAAAGAAGTCCTTAATGTAGTATCTAGAACATTTTACTGCCTAGTAAATGTTAGCTGTCATTATTACTGTTCTTTACAAGGTGACTCAGAATATGTTCCTAGGTCCCTTATCATTCTTCTGAATCCCTCAAAAGATAGTGACGTGGTATCATAGGAGGACCTCTTGATATGTTAGGAGAGCCTTAACCATACCTAATCATTAACATAGCCTTGATTTTAAACAAAGGCATGAAATAGTACAGGCCCTCTGCAACTCAGTAAGTGGGTTTCTGTTCCTCATCTCTTATTCCATTACACATTTGCTCTTTGTGAAGTTCGTAAAATGCACTTTTTAAAATTAAATCATTTGTGTTTATATATTTTTCATGCCAAAGCTATTTAGAAAATAGAAAAATATTTTAAATAAAATAACACAAACATATTTGCTGTGTCCTTTAATGAAGTCATGGGTTTTGACCTCTAATTTTTTTTCTTTTATTAAAACAAATCCAAGCCGAAACTTTCCAACATGTCCTCTCAACAGGGCTGGAATAAGACGTTTAGAATGCCTAAGCATTGAAAGTATATGTAATTCAGACTAAAAACAATATTAAAACATAAAGTAAGTATAAGGAGGTCCAAGAAAGTTCTGATTTCTCATATTATATCTAATTTTTTAAACTCTCAGATATTATGTCTTTCCCAAAATGCCTTTCCTCATTTTTTTGGTGACTCATCTTTACCAGTGCTTTCACTGCATGTTTAATCTGTCTTTTGAGTAACCCAGGACTACCTCTCTGGATATCAGACCTATACCCTGTGTCAACTTAATACTATATACATTAGTAAGTTATCTTCTTGATTGACATGTTGACTTGTTCATATTATTTTCATTTATTTTGTCCATGTTAACCCAGACAAGACCTCTACAGAGGACATTCTCTGGTCACTGGGCAGGAAGGCTTTTTCTGTCTTCTTTAGCAATACATGGGCACTCTTCTAGCATCATCTTAGAGAATTTTACTAGTTAGAGAAGATAAAAAGAGCCCTCTCATCACTAGTGCCCTATATTTATGTAACTTCCTTATATGAATCCTGAAGCTGACCCCCCCATAGACAAAGTATATATGGGACTAAACTGAAGTGTACTTTAATCATCTATTGCCACCACTTGGAAAAAAGCATACCCAAACTAGTATAGTATACCAGAAAAATTATATGTATTTGTTTATATCAAAATTTAAAACTTTGGAGAACTTCAAATTGCTGGGGTTTTTTGTTGTTGTTGTTTTGTTTTGTTTTGTTTTGTTTTGTTTTTTGCTTTTTGAGACAGGGTCTCATTCTGCTCACTCTGTTGCCTAGGCTAGAGTACAGTGGCATGCTGATAGCTTACTGCAGCCTCAAATTCCTGGGCTCAAGTGATCCTCCCACCTCAGCCTCTTGAGGAGCTAGAGTTACAGGTAGATGCCACCATGCCCAGCTAATTTTAAAAATTTTGTAGAGACGGGGTCTCACTATGTTGCCCAGGCTGGTCTCAAATTCCTGGACTCAAGCAGTCCTCCTGCCTTGGCCTCCCAAAGCACTGGGATTATAGGTGTGAGCCAATGAGCCTGGCCTTCAAAGTGCTTATGAATTGAGCCTAACGAATTTTCAGTATAGCTACAGAGAGACTTCAGATATCTCTGTATTATAAGCATTTCTTGTGATGAGGGGACAGACCTAACATTTCTTGAACATTTATACTCTGTGTTAAGTACTAACAGATTATCTCATTAACATACATTAAATGTCTAGGTGTTATTTGTGGAAGAGTAATGGTATTAGCCAGAGAAAAACATCTAATTCTTCCCCCAGCCCCTAGTTGATGATTGAGAGATCAAAGCCTAAGACCACCTAAAGACTTTTGTCTCAGTAGTGGGAAAATTGGATTTATAATGTTTTTGAATGGGATAGATATAGGATGAATTCTCTGTTGCTCAGTTTGGTTTTAAAGACACCTGCTTTCTGAACAGGATCAGCTTCTTTTTGGTTAGTAATAGCCTATCAGGTAGCTAGAAAGGTACTGAGCTAAAAGAATGATTCACGATACTAGGCAGCATCATGAAATCATTTTGTGTACAGTAGGTAGTTCAGATATATTCCTCCAAATCTAATTTATTTACTTATATGAAACATTAGGTAGTCATAGAATACATTCAATAGATTTAATAGACTGGAGATGATAAGTCAGAATTGATCTTAGTCACTTCATATTGGGCACAGAAATTTTTCAGTCAGAATAGGTTTTTTGTTTGCTGACCGTGGTTAAAAGCAAATGGCAGAGTGTTTTTCTCTGGCCTTCCCAAAGTATTATATGCTCGTTTTGTGTCCTACGTGTATATGCAAACACTACAGAGATAAATAAGGCCCAATCATAATCCCATTCCCAGGGATAACCATAATAAAAACTTGGTATAAAGCCTTTATCCCATGCTTTGGTCTATGGTTATATAAGTATGCATTACCTACCTATACACATATGTATGTATGTATGTATATTTTTAATCTGGGTTTGAGATAAGATGGGAAAGTGGGAGAAAATCCAGAAGAACAGTGTGAAAGGATGCACATAAATTTATTTTCTTTCAAAAAATGCTGTTGAACAATACTCTTTTTCATTTAGTATATCATGAATATCTTTTCATGTCACTAAACATATGTAATGGTTAAAAGCATGTGGACATTGGAGCCAGACTACTTAAGTTCAGATTCATTAAAAACAATTTGTCCAATGGTCTTAGGTAAATTACAGTTTCTCCATTTTTTAAATAGGGGAATATTAGTAATACCAGTCTCATAAGATTGTTGTCAGAGTTTAATGAGTTAATATATGATTGATGCCTAGCAGTCAGTACTACAGTGTACTGAGGTGCTATTTAGCACCTCTGTCTCTAAATTCTGTTAGAGACAGAATTTTCTTTTGACTGTTTTTATCCTATTGTATATGCCATAATTTATTTTGAGGCGGAGTCTGGTTCTGTTGCCCAGGCTGCAGAGCTGTGGCACGATCTTGATTCACTGCACCCTCCGCCTCCTGGGTTGCAAGTGATTCTCCTGTCTCAGCCTCCCTTGTAGCTGGGATTACAAGTCCAAGCCTCCAAGCCCTGCTAAATTTTGTATTTTTACTAGAGATGGAGTGTCACCATGTTGGCCAGGCTGGTCTCGAACTCCTGATCTCAGGTGATCCACCCACTTTGGCCTCCCCAAGTGTTGGGATTACAGGCGTGAGCCACCGCGCCCTGCCCTGTACCATAATTTTTTTTTTTTTTTTTGAAAGCCACTGACTTAATTGATCTAAAAAACTTTACAAGGACAGTGACTTTTCTGTCAAAAAAGGAGCCAAATGGTATCAAATGGACTGAAAGTGAGGGTGGGGGTGAGGGACAGGGCCAGGAACCCATTCAGGAAAGCTGGTAACTGTCCCCAGGGAACTGGCAGGGGAAAAAGGAAGACAGGAGGCATGCAAGAGCGAGAATCCAAAAAAGTTAAAATGGTTAGGAGAAAAAACTCCCAAAAGACCCTGGAGTACATTGTAGGTGAGTAGGACAATAGCAGTCTTTTCCTTTGTTGAGGACAGGGGAGGAGTCTCTATTCGCTTGCAAGCACCAGTTGAGGGCTGGGGATTGAGGGCTTCCCAGAAAGCACCACAAGAAGACGTCACACCACTCTCAAAGGCATCCGAAGCAATCCTGGTACTGCTTGGCATTGGCACCACCAGTGTCCCTCAGCCATTCTCGGAGGAGGTCTTCATCTTTAGCACCAGAAACTGGCCAAGGACAACATAGGCCTTGTCAAAGCCCCTTTCCTGCAGCTTCTTGTCCATAACTTCACCAATCCCAGCCAGGCTTCCTCCTGGCTTTTCCCCCACGGACTCTGCCACAAAGTCTCGGTGCTTTTGGGAGGTTGTAATCTTGCTGCTGTTCAGGTTTAATCGTCAGCTTCAGTTCTCATAATGGTTCCTCCTGCCACCCATCCATTCAAGCCACTAGAACTTTCCCCTATACCATAATTTATTTAACCAATTTTATATTTAGTTTTTATGGACATTTGTTTCCAGAATTTCCTGTTAAACAAAACCGTAACAAATATCCTTAAACTTGCATCTTTGTGTACTTATCTGATATCTCGGGTAAATTTCTAGAAATGGAATTGCTATGTCAAACTGTAACCAAATTTTAATTTTGGATACATATTACAAAATTCTTCTCTGCCAGCAACATGAGAATGCATTTTCCTATACTCTTCAAAAAAACCAGAATTGCTAAACAAGCACGTTTATGGAAATTGAAAGCAAGTTATCAATATCAGTATAAATATAATATATAAACAAATGTATACATTTATATATTTATACATAAATATGTAAATGTAATAAATATAAAGCAAAGCAGTTTAAAAGTAATGATTTAGTAATCTTTTTATTAATAAATCATATAAACAAAGCTCTTCAGTCAGCTTCGAAGAGTCCAGTATTATTTTCTTTTTTTGGGAGAATATCCGGTTTCTTTAGGGAAGCAGTGAATCATGGCTAAATTCTAGAAGCCTGGACCTTCTCTTAGTTTGGAAGGGCTTATATAAAAGTTCTGACACTTGGGGGGCCAAGGTGGGTGAATTACCTGAGGTCAAGGGTTCGAGACCAGCTTGGCCAACATAATGAAACCCCATCTCTACTAAAAATACAAAAAACAGCCAGGCGTGATGGGGGGCACCTGTAATCCCAGCTACTTGGGAGGCTGAGGCACAAGAATCACTTGAACCTGGGAGGCAGAGGTTGCAGTGAGCCAAGATCACACCATTGTATTCCAGCCTGCGCAACAGAGTGAGACGCCATCTCAAAAAAAAAAAAAAAAAAAAAAGTTCAGAAGTATATCTTTGATGTTTTTGGCTTTTCAGCCCTTTCCAGTATGGTTTTTCCTTACCATTCCATTGAAGCTTTTTTGATATCTTACTTGATCCTTCAACAGTTGTCAAAACAGCATAATGACAGACACAACGCTTCCTTTTTCTTCCCTTTCTTTTTTTATGTTTCGGAAACATCTTCCCTCGGCTTCTGTCCTTTCTTTTATCTCCACCTCTGCTACTTCTCTCTTTTTTTTCCCTCGTTTCCTTTTTTTTCCCTAGCCATTAACTTGGAGTTCTACATATCTCCAGCCTCTAGGAAGTCACTTCTTGCTTCTCCCTTGTTGATCCTGTTCATTCCCCTGGTTTCATCTATAAATGTTTACTCTCATTTATTTTTATTTTTTTAATCCCTCACTCCGCTCCCACTCTTTCCCCTTCTGAGTCTCCAGTGTCCACTTTCTACTTTGTATGCTTTTGCATACCCATAATTTAGCTCTCACTTATAAGTGAGAACATGCGGTGTTTGATTTTCCATTCCTGAGTTAATTCACTTAGCATAATGGCCTCCTCTTTCAAGTTGCTACAAAAGACATTATTTTGTTCTTTTTTAAGGCTGAGTAGTATTCCATGGTGTATATATTAATGTATCACATGTTCTCATCTACTCCTCAGTTGATGGGCACTTAGGTTGAGTTTACTCTCATTTTTATTTAATCCAAACCCACATATTTGGCTGTGAACTGAACATGTCGACTTGGGTGTTTCACAGGCACATCAAAAGTCAAAACTGAAATAATGTGCCCTCCCAAATGTAATTTTCCTCTAGTAACCTCCACTTCAGTAAGGACTCTACCCAGCTGCTCAAACCAGAAACCTAGAAGTTATCCTTAACTCTCTTCTTAATATCCCATATCCGTTCAATCACCAAGTCCTGTGGATTCTACTTCTTGAAAATTTTTAGAATCTTCCCACTTTCCTCCTATTCTTACTTTGGTAGCTTTTAGGCCACCAAATTTTCCAGGAAAATGATGGTCTCCTGGATTATTGCAGGACCTCCTGTAGTAACAAAAATTGGATACCTATGAAGTGCCAGGTACTGTTCTAGGCATTGGAGATAAAGTAGTAACCAGGAAAGAAAGACCCTGCTTTCATGGAACTTGCACTCCAATGAAAGAAAGATAGTAATTAAACAAATAAATGAATATATACGTTAGTTCTTGCATTGCTATAAAGAAACATTTGAGGATGGGTAATTTATTAAAAAAAAAAAAAGAAGAAGAAGAAGAAGTTTGAGCCAGGCACATTGGCTCACGCCTGTAATCCCAGCACTTTGGGAGGCCAAGGTGGCGGATCGCTGGAGGTCAGGAGTTCGAGACCAGCCTGGCCAACATGGTTAAACCCATCTCTACTAAAAAAACTAGCCAGGCATGGTGGTGTGCACCTGTAGTCCCAGCTACTCGGGAGGCTGAGGCGGGAGAATCGCTTGAACCTGGGAGGCGGAGGTTGTGGTGAGCTGAAATTGCACCACTGTGCTCCAGCCTGGGCAACAGAGTAAGACTCTGTCTCCAAAAAAAAAAAAGAAAGATAAGAAAAGTGGTTTTATTTTGGGCTACAGTTTAACAGGCTATACACAAAACATAGTACTGGTATCTGCTTCTGGTGAGGGCCTCAGGAAGCTTACAATCATGGCAGAAAGCAAGGGGAGCTATATATCACATGACAAGAGGAGAAGCAAGAGACAGAAGGGGGAGGTCCCAGACTCTTTTACAACAGCCAGATCTCATGTGAACCCACTGAGTGAGAACTAGCTCATTAGAAAGGGGATGGCAATAAGCCATTCATGAGGGATCTACCCCTGTGACCCAAACGCCTCCCACTAGGCCCTACCTCCAATATTGGGGATTACACTTCAACATGAGATTTGGAGGGGACAAACATCCAAACCATATCAATATGATTAGTTTAGATCATGCCGAGATTTATGAAAGAGGTAGGTTTGAGAAGATGGTGGCTTGAATTTGAGTATTAGCAGTGGAACTGACAGCAGTGGGTGACTGCACTTCCCCCATATACTCTTGACCGTTGTTCAGTCCATTGCCACACTGCCAGTAGAGTAGTCTTTTTAAAGCAGATTTTTTTTTTTTTACTTTGAATTTCAGGGGTACCTGTGTAGGTTTGTTATATAGATAAATTGTGTGTCATGGGGGTTTGGTATACAGATTATTTCTTCACTCAGGTGATAAGCATAGTACCCAATAGGTAGTTTTTGGATCCTCACCCTCCTCCACCCTCAAGTAGGCCCCATGTCTATTGTTCCCTTCTTTGTGTCCATGTGTACTCAATGTTTAGCTCCCACTTATAAGTGAGAACATGTGGTATTTGGTTTTCTGTTCTGTGTTAGTTTGCTTAGGATGATGGCTCCAGCTGCATCCATGCTGCTGCAAAGGACATGATCTCATTCTCCTTATGGATGCATAGTATTCTATGGTGTTTATGTACCACATTTTATTTAACCCAGTATACTGTTGATGGGCATCTAGGTTGATTCCATGTCTTTGCTGTTGTGAACAGCGCTGCGATGAAGATACATGTGCATGTGTCTTTATGGTAGAACAATTTATATTCCTTTGGACATACACACAGTAATGGGATTGCTGGGTCAAATGGTAGTTCTGTTTTAAGTTCTTTAGAAATTGCCAAATTGCTTTCCATGGTGACTGAACTAATTTATATTCCCACCAACAGTGTATAAGCATTCTCTTTACTCTGCAGCCTCACCCAGGGTCTGTTGTTTTTCGACTTTTTAATACTATTAAAGCAGATTTTAGTTATTATTCAACAATATTTACTAAACACCTATTTAGAGACAGATGCTGTTCTATGTACTTGAATAGATCAGTGAACTAAAGTAACAAAGCTACTTGTCTCTGTGGAAATTATGTTCTAGCAAGAGACAGTTGATAATTGTATTAGTTCGTTTTCACACTGCTGATAAAGACATACACAAGACTGGGCAATTTACAAAAGAAAGAGGTTTAATGGACGTACAGTTCCACGTGGCTGGGCCAGGCCTCACAATTATGAAGGAAGGCAAGGAGGAGCAAGTCACATCCAACATGGATGGCAGCAGACAGAGAGGGTTTGTGTAGGGAAACTCCCGTTTGTTATTTATTTTAACTTAAAAGTAAACTTTAATGTCAAAAATGCAAACCTGAGGAGGGCAGAAAGATCACACACAAGGTTGCCACTTCATACTTGTATGGCTGCAGAGCAGCCGGCAGAGGTGCTCCTCACTTCCCAGACGGTGCGGTGCGGGGGCCAGGGAGAGGCGCTCCTCACTTCCCAGACGGTGCGGTGCGGGGGCCAGGGAGAGGCGCTCCTCACTTCCCAGAGGGTGGGGCGGCCAGGCAGAGGCGCTCCTCACTTCCCAGACTGTTGGGTGGCCAGACAGAGACAATCCTCACTTCCCAGACGGTGCGGGGGCTGGGCAGAGGCGCTCCTCCCTTCCCAGATGGTGGAAACTCCAGTTTTAAAAACCATCAGATCTCATGAGACTTACTCACTACCAGGAGAACAGCATGGGAAAGACCCGCCCCCAGGATTTAATTACCTTCCACCGAGTTCCTCCCACCATACATGGGAATTGTGGGAGTTAGAATTCAAGATGAGGTTTGGGTGGGGACACAGCCAAACCATATCAACAGTAAACATAATAAATATATGAATGCAGTATATTAGAAGTTACAGTGTTATGGAGAAAAGGAAAAGTACTGCAGGGTAGTGGAAGTTATGGGTAGGCTGCAATGTTAAATAGGGTAGTCAGGATAGGCCCCAACTAGAGGGTGAGATTTGGACAAAGACTGAAGGTAGTGAGGAGATGCTCTGTGCTGGGAGTGTGACTGAGTGTTGAGGGACAGAAAGAAGCCAACGAGACTACAACAAGAGAGTGAGGGAAGGGCGGTAAGAGATGAGGTCAGAGAAGTAACTTGTTTCTTGCTTAAAGTCCTTCAAAGGCCTCCATTGCCCTTAGGATAAAGTTCACAATTTTGACACAGTCCACATAGTTTTTATGATCTGGCACAACTTACCTGTCCATCCTCAACTGCCCCTTCCTTTCCTCTCATTTGCACTCTCTCAATCAAGACATAATGTACTTCTTTCAGGTTTTCCGAGTAGACCAATCTGTCTTTCACTTAAGAGCCATCACATGTACTGGTTTCCTCTGCCAGGAATGCTTTTTCTCCCTCTCTTCAATAAGCTAATTTCCATTTAGCTTTCCTACATTAGGGACTTTCTGTGCCTTCTGCAAACTTAGGTTAGACAGTGAAAACACAGGCTCCCTTTGTCTTCTAGGACATCTATTTGGCAGCCCTTCGCACATCTGGGACTGTTACCTGATTAAATGGTTGGTTGGTTGTCTTCCTCCTTGTAGTTAATCTCTATATGGGGTCTGCCCACTAGTTTACCTTTGTATTGGAGTTGCTGGCACATAGTAGGCACTTAATAAATATTTATTGACTAACTGACTTAGAGTCAAATTGAGAAAGCATAGGTTTTCTTTTCCCTCAATTCCTCCTATGTGTATATGAATAAGAAATCTGCCAGGATAGCAGCTTTTTTCAACCCAGGTCTCCTTTGCTTTTTTTTTTTTTTTTTTTAAGATAGATTCCAGCTCTGTTGCTCAGGCTGGAGTGCAGTGGCTCTATCTCGGCTCACTGGAACCTCCATCTCCCAGGTTTAAGAGACTCTTGTGCCTCAGCCTCCAGAATAGCTGGGACTACAGGCATACGCTGCCATACCTGGCTAATTTTTGTATTTTTAGTAGAGGCAAGCTTTCACCATGTTGGCCAAGCCGGTCTCAAACTCCTGGCCTAAAGTGATCTACCCACCTTGGCCTGCCAAAGTACTAGGATTACAGGCATGAGCCACCGTGCCTGGCCTCCTTTGCTTTTCAAAGCTTTGAAATTAATTGCTCTTGTCCCCAGTATTTAGCTTCTCTCATTTTCATTATTGAGATATAATTTGTGTGTCATAAAATGCCCTTTAAAAATGTACAATTAGTGGTTTCTCGGATTGTCACAAACTTGTGCACCCATCACCTTTATCTAATTCTAGAACATTCTTATCACTCCATGAGCATAGTAGCCACTTCCCATTTCCCCATCCTGTCACCACCTGACAACTTCTAATCTGTTTTCTATCTCTGTGGATTTACCTCTTCTGAACATTTCATATAAATGGGATCATATAAGTGGTCTTTTGTGACTGGCTTTTTTTCCTTAGCATAATGTTTTCAAGGTTTATCCATGTTGTAGCATGTATCAGTTCTTAAATCGTTTCTATTGCTAGATAATATTCCATTATTCAGATGTACCACATTTTATTTATCCATTAATCAGTTAATAAACATTTCAGTTGTTTCCATTTTGACTGTTATGAATAATACCACTGTGAACATTTGTGTACAAGGTTTTGTGAATATATGCTTTCAGTTCTCTTGGGTATATGCCTAGGAACAGAATTCCCGGATCATATGGTAATTCTGTGTTTAACTTTTTGAGGAGCTGCCAGACTGTTTTCCAAAGTAGCTGCACCATTACATTCCCCGAGGCAACATATAAGTATGTTGTAAGGCCTAAAATTAAAGCCCAATATTATGTGCCGCCTCAACATCTGGCAGAAACCAGGAAGGTCTCCAATCACCTAAGTGCAAGGTCTCCTCCTTATTGTGCTCCTGTGGGTAAGGTTTCCTAGCCAAACAACCCTCCTTAACCAAAGGATGAGACACTGTTCTTTTCTTTGATTTTTTTTAGGGCTGGGGTCTCACTCTGTTGCCCAGGTTGGAGTGCAGTGGCATAATCATAGCTCATTGTAACCTCCAATTCCTGGACTCAATCCTCCTGCCTCAGCCTCTAAAGCAGCTGAGACTATAGGCATTAGCCACTATACCCAGTGGCACTGTTCTTTCTTATCCCTGAGTAGCAAGCTTCAGTTCCTTGCCAGCCTGTGTCATTACTCAAACAAGCCAATCACATCCTCCCAGGGGAGCTGGGGGGCACTGCACTCTCTTGATACCATAAAGGCTGCCTCCCACACTCCTGATTGTTCACTGTTTTTTAATCCAGGCCTTACATGATGTTTTCCTCCCTTGAGGATATGAATACATGTTACTAATAAACTCCTATCAGTCTTATCTGTCTATATCAGGTGTGTTTGACCATGTTTGCAACCGTAGGGCAGGAATTCCTCCTGTATTAGCAGGGGGAATAGGAGACAATCGAAACAATGAGGGTTCTGATTCTTCCACATCCTTGCTAACACTTGTTATTGTCTACCTTATTTTTTTATTATAACCACCTTAGTGGGCATGAAGTGACATCTTGTTGTGTTTTGATTTGCATTCTCCTGATGTTGAACAACTTTTCAAGTCTACAGCCATACCACCCCAAATGCGCCCAACCTCATCTGAACATATTTTCATGTGCTTATTGGCCATTTGTATATCTTTTTTGGAGAAATGGCTGTTCAGATACTTTGCCCACTTTCTAATTGGGTTTCCTGCACTTTTATTGTTGAGTTTTAACAGATATATATGTATTTTGAGTCAGGGTCTCTTTCTGTTGCCCAGGCTGTAATGCAGTGGCATAATCATGGCTCACTGCAGTTTCAGACTCCTGAGCTCAAAGGATCCTCCCACGTCAGGCTCCCAAGTAGCTGTGACTACATATGTGCCACCACATCCAGCAAAATTTTTTTTTTTTTTTTTTAGAGACAGGATCTTACTAAGTTGCCCAGGCTGAGTTGTAACAGTTCTTTATATGTGCTGGGTATTGCCTCCCATTCTGTGGACTGTCTTTTCATTTTCTAGATAATGTCCTTTGAAATACAAACATTTTTAATTTTAATGAAGTCCAATTTATTTTTTCTTTTGTTGTTTGTGCATTTGGTGTCATATCTAAGGTCATGAAAATTTCTTCTTTAAGGGTTTTATAATTGTAGCTTTTACATTTAGGTCTTTGATGCATTTTGAGTTAATTTTTGTATATGATGTAAGGCAGGGCATTATGGCCGAATTGTGTTTCCCCCACCCCCAAAATTCATATGTTGAAGTCATAACCCCTAGTTACTCAGACTGTGATTGTATTTGGAAATAGGGTCTTTAAAGAGGTAATTAAGTTAAAATGAGCTCATTAGGGTGGGCCCTAGTCCAATATAACTGATATCCTTAAGAGGAGATTGGGACGCAGGCATGTATGGAGAGAAGACCATGCGAAGTCACAGGGAGAAGACGGCCATCTGCGAGCCAAGGCGTGAGTAGCCTCAGAAGAAACAAACCCTGCTGACACCTTGATCTTGGACTTCTAGCCTCCAGAACTGTGAGAAAATAAATCACTGTTGTTAAGCAATCCAGTCTGTGATTCCTTTTTATGGCAGCCGTAGCATACCAATACACTAGGGGTACACCTTCATCCTTTAGCACATGGCTGTCTACTTGTCCCCATACCATTTGTTGAAAAGACTCTTATTTCTCCTTTGGATGGTCTTGGCATCCTTGTCAAAAATCAGTTGACCATAGACACAGTTTTATTTCTGGACTCTCTATTCCCTTATCTGCGTGTCTGTTCTTACACCAGTGCCACAGTCTTGATTACTGCAGCTTTGTAATAAGTTTTGAGATAAGGAAGTGTGCGTTCTTCAGCTTTGTTCTTCCCTTTCAAGATTGTTTTGGCTCTTCCAGGTCCCTTGCATTTTCATATGAATTTTAGGATCAGTTTGTCAGTTTCTGCAGAAAAGGCAATAGGATTTTAATAGGGATTGCTTTGAATCTGTATCCATTGAGGAATAATGCCATCTGAATATAAACCAAAAATAAAATCCTAAGCCCCCTGACCATCTCTTACCTCAGCCCCTTGAGAAGGGCATCTCAGAGGTAACCTGAAAAATCAAATTCAGCCCATGATGGGGGAAGATGGGAGTCAGACATGCCCCATTATGCCATCTTCCCTTTTGGAATTACCAATAGAAAAGACTTGTTAAGTCTGTTAAACATTTACAATCCATTCTCTCCAACCCTGCTATCTGGAGACTTCACCTGCATGATAAAACCATGGTATCCACAACCCGTTATCTTAACCCAGACATTCCTTAGTCTTTAGAAAACAACTTAACTCTTTCACCCAATTGCCAATAAGTAAATCTTTGAATCTACGTGTGACTTGGAAGCCCTCACTTTCGGTGGTTTCACCTTTCTGGACTGAACCAATGTACATCTTCCATGTATTTGATTGATGTCTCATGTCTTCCTAACATGTATAAAACTAAGCTGTTCTCCGACCACCTTGGGCACATGTTTTCATGATCTGAAGGCTGTGTCGTGGGCCATTGGTCATTTATATTAGGCTCAGAATAAACCTCTTCAAATATTTTACAGAGCTTGACTCTTCATCAACATTAAAAATATTGAGAGACTTTTGATCCATGAACATGAGGTGTTTTCACATTTATTTAGATCTTATTTAATTTCTTTTGATGATACTTTATGGTTTTTAGCATACAAAAGTCTTAAAGCACTTTTTAAAATTTAATTCTGACTTCTATTCTGCTTGATGCTATTGTGAATTGAATTGTTTGTTAATTTCATTTTCACTGCATCATTACTGGTATCCAAAAATACAACTGACTTTTTTTTTTTTGAGACAGAGTCTCACTCTGTCACCCAGACTGGAGTGCAGTGGCACGATCTCAGCTCACTGCAAGCTCCGCCTCCTGGGTTAAATACAACTGACTTTTCTATATTGATCTTATAACCTGCAACCTTGCTGAACTCATTTTCAACTTTAATATTCATGTATGTGTATTGTGTGTTTCCCAAGATTTTTGAAATACAAGATGTCATTGTATTAGTGCGTTTTCATGCGGCTAATAAAGACATACCCGAGACTGGGCAATTTACCGAAGAAAGGGATTTATTGGACTTACAGTTCCACGTGGCTGGGGAGGCCTCACAATCGTGACTGAAGGTGAAAGGCACGTCTCACGCGACTGTGGCGAGAGAGAATGAGCAAAGTGAAACAAGTTTCCCCTTATCAAACCATCAGATTTCACGAGACTTATTCACTACCATGAGAACAGTTTGGGGGAAACCACCCCCATGATTGGATTATCTCCCACCGGCTCCGTCCCACAACACGTGGGAATTATGCGAGTACAATTCAAGATGAGATTTGGGTGGGGACACAAAGCCAAATTGTATCAGTCATCTTGTAGAGATATTTTTACTTCTTCCTTTCTGATTTGGATGCCTTTTCTTTCTTTTTCTTGCCTAATTCCTCTGACTAAAACCTGCAGTACTGTTAGAATAGGTAACTAGGCAGACATGAACAGGACAGGAGAGGGCCCTCCTCCCCTGGAATGTCAGGTCACCATCAGGTAATAGTCAGGCAGTTGTTAAACTACCTAAGATAATGGTTGTAGCTTCTGCCAGGGAAAGGCTGTCTCCCAATAGATAGAAAACACCTGAAGCTGGTGATCAGCAGCTTCTTAATAAGATCTCAGGATTTGGGCAAGTAGGCTCAAGCATGCCCACTAGGGGGCAAAATGGTGGAGTTTCACTGGTATATGACCCTCCTCTGGGAACACTTGACTGGTAAGGGAAAAAATATCTCAAATGAGCATGCGCACAACTTCAGTAAACACACTGTACATGTGGCCCCGCCCAAGGACTGGCAGGCCACTGTGCATGTGGACAACCCACCCCAAGGGAAGAATCTGGGGAGAAGAAACATAAACCCTGGAATTATGCCAATGTATAAAACCCTAAGTCGGGGTCAGACAGTACACTTGGATCTCTCAAGTTGCCCGCTTGGCTCTCTTCCAAGAATACTTTACTTCCTTTCATTCCTGCTCTGAAAGTTTTAAATCAATTCTCACTCCTACTCAGAAACTTGCCTTGATCTCTCACTCTGCCTTATGCCCTCTTGGACAAATTCTTCTTATCGAGGAGGCAAGAATCAAGTTGCTGCAGACCTGTAAAGATTCACTGCTAACAGTACGTTGAATGGAAGTGGCAAGAACAAGTGTCTTGTTCCTGATCTCTTTTACTGTCTTTCAGAAGAAATTTGTTTTCCTTAGAACTTCATTTCTGGATTACTACTATCACCATTATCACTGTAACCACCTGACAGGTGCTTCCTGCCCACTGCACAAACAAAATCAATTCATGGAGCATTGCAGTAAAGAAAGAGATTAATTGATATGAAGAGAGCCACACTATGCAGGTGATGGAGTTATTACTCAAATCAATCTCATTGAGGGTTAGGGATTTTCCAAAGGTAGTTTGGAAGAAGGGGTAGAGGTGGCTAGCCAGTGGATACTTGCTGCTGATTGGTTGGAGGTGCAATCATAGGCGTGTGGAAAACAGTCATCTTGTGTGCTGAGTTGCTTCTGGGTGGAGCCACAGGAGCAGTTGGTGGGTCTAGGTGGAGCCATTGGTGTCAGGCAAAAAACCTGAAAAGATATCCAAAAGGCCAATCTTAGTTTCTGTAATAGTGATGTTATCTACAGGAGTAATTGGGGAAGTTGCCTGTCTTGTGACCTCCAGAATAATGGCTGATAGTCATGTCCCCACCATAGCAGCATTCAAGCTCCTCTATCTCTCTAGCCTGGTGGTCTCTCATTAGCTTTACAACGTTGGTTGAGTTTTGGGGAGAGGCTTTTATCATTTAAACTATAAACAAAATGTTTCCCAAAGTTAGCTTGGCTTAATGAATGGCAGCTTGAAGGCTAAAGGTGAGAGGCGAGTTTGCTATATCATATATTCTGCACTGCCATAATTTTCTCACTGTTACAATTTTTGCAAAGGCGATTTCATCACCACCACCTCCTTATCTACTTGCTTAATTTTGAAATTTTTCTATCAGATATTATTCATTTGTCTCTGCCTATTTCACTTACTTTAGTATTCAGCTGTTAGAAAGGATCTCTATGTAAAAAACAAGAAATATATTTATATTACAATACTAATTTGTTTATCTTTTTTCCATGTTGCTTGTCTGGTACTACAGTTGATCTTAGCCGAGGGGCTTAGAAGTGATGTTTGTGTGGCTCTGATTTGTATTTCAAGTAGAATCTAAATGCTTAACTGTAACCAAACTTACAGTTAAACTTTCTTGATCTAAACTTTCCTCATGTCAGTAGCTTGCTACTACAGGCCTTGTTTCCATGTCTCAGAATCTATCTGGAATTTCCTAGGATAAATAGCCTTTCATATGTATCATTTTGGCCCCTGTCAAAAGCCTTCCAGCTTACTGTCACTGGGCTGGAAGCTCTCTCCTAAGCCACACTCTGTGTGTCCCATCCTGCTCTGCTTATTAGTTAAGTGTCCCTTCCACAGCTAAAATAACCTCCCGCTATTTCCTTTTAGGACCTTTAATAACCTTCTCATTTCATAATCTTTCACTTGCTCTCCAGCAACTCATCTGCCATTTCCTACTCAAAACTCTCCTAGGACCCATGAAATGCATTATATATTAACATTCATTTATTTTATTCATTTAGCAATGACTTTTGAGGACCAGTTATGAGCCAGGCAGTATGTTTCATGATAGGGAGATACAGGAAGAAATATAGTCCCTTTCCTTGAGTTGTTTAAGTAGTATCTGGCTGGGCACAGTGGCTCACTCCTATAATCCCAGCGCTTTGGGAGGCTGAGGTGGGCCGATCGCTTGAGGCCAGGAGTTTGAGACCAGCCTGGCCAACACAACAAAACCCCACACGACAATACCCCATCTCTACTAAAAATTCAAAAATTAGCTGGGTGTGGTGGCCTGCACCTGTGATCCCAGCTACTGCAGAGGCTGAGGCAGGAGAATTGCTTGAACCTGGGAGGTGGAGGCTATAGTAAACTGAGATGGCACCACTGTACTCCAGCCTGGGCAACAGAGTGAGACTGTCTCAAAAAAAAAAAAAAAAAGAAAAAGAAAAAAAGAGAAAAAAAGTACTATCTGGCAGTCCTTGTAATACATAATAGCAAATAAGACATCTTCCTCTTACTTCTTAATCCAAAAAAAATCTGCCCACCAGTCTCCAAAAAGAGAGTGTCCCAACTTATTTTAGTTACGTCATAGTAAGTCCCTAGAGCAGTAGAACTGAAAGTGATTCTTAACCATTGGTATACTTAATAATCATCTAAATCCCAAGGAGTTTGTTTAAAATTAGAATTCCTAAATGCCTCATTCTCCCCAACTCCAACCACCACCCCCATATTCTAAAGCCAGCAGTTGCAGAACAAGAAGAGTAGGAATATTCATGTACTGGTTAGAGCAGGGATTGTCAGCCTTAACTGTATATTAGAATTATTTGTATATTATAATCAGTTTTTAAATTTTTCTGATTCCTGAGTTGTACTCCAGACTAATTTCTTTTGAATGTGTAGGTGAGACTCAAGTATTATTTGTATTGTTATTATTCATTTTTTATTTTTATTTTTGAGATGGAGTCTTGCTCTGTCACCCAGGCTGGAGTGCAGTGGTGTGATCTCAGCTCAACTGCAACCTCCACCTCCCAGGTTCAAGCAATTCTCCTGCCTCAGCCTCCCAAGTAGCTGAAATTACAGGCGCACACCACCACACTCGGCTAATTATTTTGTAATTTTAGTAGAGACAGGGTTTTACCATGTTGGCCAGTTTGGTCTCAAACTCCTGACCTCAACTGATCCAGCTGCCTTGGCCTCCCAAAGTGCTGGGATTACAGGTGTCAGCCACCGCACCTGGCCATTATTTTTAAACTCCCCAAGTAATCCCAGTGTACAACTAAACATCTAGTATATTATGATCAAACATTCATAATTAAATTAAAATAAAATTTTAATTCCCCCTTCCCTTTCTGCTGGCATTGGAAAAAAGGACCAATTCATTCTTAAGAGGCTCTACCTGCTACTCTCCCTACAGGGCCTTATTGGAATGCCATGTAGGGTTAAAGGAAGAGAACTGAAAAGCAAAAGACCTTGAAACTGGAAAATAGATTTCAGTTCTGCCTAGTCTTTGATGTACAAACTTGGGTTAAAAGTTCTTGTTTCTGTGTTTGAAGATAGTGACTTAAGGAAGAACTGAAGTTGGGAATGTAGTTTCTGTAGTTAATATTTGTGTTACAAAAATAGAAATCTAAACACCTGAAAAAAAAAAAAATGAAACAACTCATAAACTTTTTTTTTGCATTTGCATTTGCATTTGCAATGATTTTGTACATTCCATTAGTTTTATAATGTTCATGAAGGAATGCCTATTGTCCTGTTGGTGGCAGTAAAACACCACTCCTGGATATGGAAATGGCCTATAATGATGCAGCACTTTGAATTCTGTGACATTGACATTCCTTTATTTCAGTTTCCTCTACTGACATTATTTGTTACTTGAATATTTCATTTGTTTGTTTTTAACTTTCTCTGGTACATCTTCAGTTTGATGATAGGTTAGATTCAAGATGCTATCTAGTAAATGCTAAAACAAACCAACAAACACAAATACTGGGCTTCTAATTAAGATACTCAAGGAATTTTAAAGTTTTAAAGTTTCAGAAATAATACATTTTATGAAATAGGGATCTGTATCAGGAAAATATCACAGTACTATTCATGTATTATATAATACCTTAAATTTGTTGAAGCAATTTCTCATTACTTATTTCTCATGAAACAATCCAAAATATCAAGAAGGGAAGACAGTTGAATAAATCACACCATTTCCAAGTAGTCAGTGATTAAATTGGACTTAATGTACCCTAAGAAATATGAGCTCACTTGACAGAGAACAAACAGAACGATAAAATCCAGTTTCCTCCTTGTTCTATTTTTGTGAGCAAAATAAATACTCATTCAAGCTTCCATCCCTTTTACTTAAAAATCTCTCTCCGTCTTCATCCTCCTCTGCTTTGCTCTTGTCTTTAATGAAGGTCTATTCTGCCCCCATTCCAAGGCTAATTTCCTCACTGTGTCCTTGATGCCATCCTTCCTGCCTCTCTTTGGAGAAGCCTGTGATGGTTAGTTAGTTCACTTATTCAACAGATATTCACTATTGACAGTCCCTGGGTTAGGTGTCAGGGGATACAGAGATGACATTCTGTGTCCTGAAGTTGTCACGTCTAATAGAGGAGGCACACAGACAGAGTTCAGTGTGATCGATCCTGGGGTTTAAAGGGGAACTTTGGGAGCCTAAAGGCAGGATGCCAGATTCATTCTGGGAAAACTAGGAAATATTTTCCAAAGGTGGCATCTAATCTGAGAATAGGGCATGAGAGTGAACAGCATGTAGAAGAGGAATGAGGAAGAATGGCTGAGGCAAGTCCTTTGCCATGGCACATTTAAGGGGGATGCGCAGGATACGATTCTGAGGGGCTTTAATTACATTTCTGCCATCAATTTACTGTGGGATTTTAATCAAATCATCTAACCTTTTAACACTTAATTTCCTAACTTATAAAATAAAGAGACAGGGAAACATGCTCTAAATTTGTCATGCCAACTGTGTCAATCTATGCTATAGGTGTGTGTATATGTGTGTATGTCTTTCAGTTCAGTCCTTTAATGAATAGATAAGAATCTTTGTATAATTTGCATGTTTCTTGTTTAAGTGCTTGGCTAAATTTATCTTTGTCTCTTTCACACACACAAAAAAGTGTTTACAGAACGATATAATAAAATTAGGAGCAAAGGAATATTTTATTTGTTATACTTCAAGATGAATACCACCAAACTGTTTTCATTTCAACTAAAAATCTCCTTATAACCATGCTTAAATATAAACAACTCATTTGTTCTACATTAGTGAAATGTTAGTTTGTGTATTTGTGTGTGTGTAGGGGTATGTGTCTAGCACTCACACCTCTGCACTGTGATCATTCTATCAGGTATTTCCAGATATCTAAGCAATGTGTTGGATCTATGTAAAAAAATTTGACAGCTACCATCAATAACAATATAATTGTGTAGCATTTAAACAGTTTGTAATGAGCTCTCAAATCATTTTAAAAATGTTTAATAAATAAAATTAATAGTAATACACCTATCATTTATTGAGCACTTAAAATGTATCTGATGCTGTGCTAAGCACTTTAAAACTAATCTTCACGGCAGGCCATGTTGGCTCACGCCTGTAATCCCAGCACTTTGGAAGGCCGAGGCAGGTGGATCACGAGGTCAGGAGTTCAAGACCAGCCTGGCCAAGATGGTGAAACCCCATCTCTACTAAAAATACAAAAAATTAGCCGGGCCTGGTGGTGGGCGCCTGTAATCCCAGCTATTCGGGAGGCTGAGGCAGATAATTGCTTGAAGCCGGGAGGCGGAGGTTGCAGTGAGCTGAGATCACGCCACTGCATTACAGCCGGGCAACAGAGTGAGACTCTGATTCAAAACACAACAACAACAACAAAAAAAAAACAACTAATCTTCACTAGATTTACTTTTGTTTATTGTAGTATAATATACATAACATAAGATGTACAATTTTGGCCAGGCACAGTGGCTCACGCCTGTAATCCCAGCACTTTGGGAGGTCGAGGTGGGCAGGTCACCTGAGATCAGGAGTTTGAGATCACCCTGGCCAACATGGAGAAACCCCATTTCTACTAAAAATACAAAATTAGCCGGGTGTCGTAGCATGCACCTGTAATCCCAGCTGCTCAGGAGGCTGAGATAGAAGAATCGCTTGAACCCAGGAGGTGGAGGTTGCGGTGAGCCCATATCACACCACTGCACTTCAGCCTGGGCAACAGAGCAAGACTCCATCTCAAAAAAAAAAAAAAAGTACAATTTTAACCATTCCTAAGTACACAGTTCAGTGACATTAGGTAAATTGGCATTGTTGTGCAACTATCACCACCATCCATCTCCAGATCTTTTATTCATCTTGCAAAACTGAAACTCTGCACCTGTTAAACAGTAACTCCCCATTCCTTTCTCCCCTTAGCCCCTGGCGGTCACCATTCTGCTTTCTGTCTCTATGAATTTGACTACTCTAGGTACCTCATGTAAGTGGAATTATATCGTATTTGTCTTATCTCTGGCATATTTCACTTAGCATAACGTATGACCCTTAATTTTTTTACAGACATTAATCAAAAGAAATCCTAATTTTAAGAATAATTCTATTACTGTTAATACTGTATTACTGTTTTATCAGTGATTCAATTACTATTAATACTGTATTGACTTGTTGGTATGAATCAATATGCTCATTTTACAGATTAGGAAACTAAGACTTATAAAAAATTAAAAAACTTGGTTAAAGTCATTCAGTCAGGCAAATGACATACCACAATCACAACTGGGCCTGTCTTACTACAGAGGCAGTGTTCTTAATTTCTGAGCTATGGTGTGTGTGTGTGTGTGTGTGTGTGTGTGTGTGTGTGTGTGTGTGTGTGTGTTTATTTTAAACCTTACAGTTGCTCTGTGAAGAAGAGATTATATCCCACTTGATACTCAAAGCCCAGGCATGGCGACACATGCCTGTAATCCTACTATTTGGAAGGCTAAGGTGGGAAGATCACTTGAGCCCATGAGTGCAAGACTAGCCTGAACAACGTAGTGAGACCTGTTATCTAAAAAGTAATAAACAAATAAATAAATAAAAGCCAGGTGGCTCTCACTAAAAATTCCATGCCTTTTTACATTATACAGCAGGAGACGCTTAAATTATAGTGAAATCAGTCTCCATTCCATGTTGACATCATACTGTGAGTGAAAAGAGGTTTTTTAATTCAATTTGTTTGAATTAAACATATTCTGTTGTATGTTCAAAGATAGTTGTCCCAATTTAAAAATGTCCTTGGTTGAATAGGACAGAAGCAGAGCCAGAGCAACCAAGAGCCATTGCTGTATCAACAAATAATTGAATTTAGGCTAATGAAAATGAACTCACTGTCAAAAATGATCATGAAATTAAAATATTCTCTGCTCTTGACTGGCTGAAATAATATTTGATTCCTGAATTCTGCCTTTCCACTTATTCTGTCATAATCTTTGAGATATATGAAGTCATCCCTGAATACTGTTTAATGCTCTGGTTAAACTCCATTTCGCTCTGACCAATCAGAGTATGTGAGCTGATCATAAGGAGATATTATTGAGAGACTTGTCAGAGGATGTCATTGCCCAATATGTTTTTGTGACCCTTTTTATCTGTAAGAGTTGCTGGTATTGCTTTTGAGAATGAAATAGACTAATTTTGTCCATTACAGTGTTGATGGTTTGATAACTCACTGTGGGAATCAGTTGATCTTATCAGAATAATATAACCAGTAGAGGAAATGTAACTGAAGCATATACAGATTTATTTGATATATTGTTTATGCAGGTTGAGAAAAGGCTGAAATATGCTCCTTGTGCTGGAAATATAATAACTAAAACCCCCATAGCCTTGATCTTTTTTATCTTTTATTGCTTTTCCTTGACTAAGAGAATTTGGTTTTGGCAAAGCTAAATGAATTTAGAATAAAGTCATTTATTTGTGTCATACATAAGCTTGATTAAGAAGGTTTTTATGGTCAAGAGCTATGGCTCATGCCTGTAATCCCAGCACTTTGAGAAGCCGAGACAGGAGGATCACATGAGTCTTGGAGTTCAAAACCAGCCTGGGCAACATAGTGAGATCTTGTCTCTACAAAAAATAAAAATAAATAGCAAGGCATAGTGGCATACCATTGCATTCCAGTGATCGCGCCATTGCACTCCAGCCCTGGGTGACAGAGTGAGATCCTGTCTCAAAAAAACAAAGGAAGATTTTTATTTCTTTTTAGAAGGAGAGTGCATAAAAGAGAAAGCATAGGCCAGGGACAGTACCTCATGCCTATAATATCAGCACTTTGGGAGGGCAAGGCAGGAGGATCGCTTGAGCCTAGGAGTTTGAGAGAAGCCTGGGCAAAATAGAGAAACCTCATCTATCCAAAAAATACAAAAATTAGCCAGGCACAATGGCACATACCTGTAGTCTCAGTTATTTGGGGGGTTGAGATGGGAGGATCACTTGGGCCTGGGGGGTTGAGGCTGCAGTGAGCCATGATTGTGCACTGCACTCCAGTCTGGGCAACAGAGCAAGACCCTGTCTCAAAAAAAGAAAGAAACCATAAAAAATATAATGACTTTAAAAAGATGGTGTATTTCTTCCACACATATTAGTCTAGAGAGAAAAGGACTGGCCCCAAAAGGCAGATAGCTCAGTTAAATAAGATCACTCAAGGACTCAGGTTCTATAATGAATTCGTTCAATTATCTCTTAGGATGTTGTCCTCATGTACATAGTTAAAGTCAGACACATCTTTCAATTCAGAAGAAGAGGAAAATTTCAAGCAAAAGTGAAGGGAAGGCAATTTCCTTTTAAGCAAATAGTGAGGAAGTTGCATACATCACTTTTATTCACATTCCATTGACAAAAATGTTGTCCACGGCCACACTTAGCTGCAAGGGAACTAGGAAATAATTGTCTGCAACTCAGCAGCCATGTGCCCTGTTAAAATTATTATATCTATGGAACCAGGAGAAAACTTTTTTTTTTTTTTTTTTTTTTTGAGACTGAGTTTCGCTCTTGTTGCCTAGGCTGGAGTGCAATGGCATGATCTCGGCTCACTGCAACGTCCACCTCCCAGGTTCAAGAGATTCTCCTGCCTCAGCCTCCCGAGTAGCTGGGATTACAGGCATGCACCACCACACCTGGCTAATTTTGTATTTTTAGTAGAGATGGGGTTTCACCTTGTTGGTCAGGCTGGTCTTGAACTCCCAACCTTAGGAGATCTGCCCGCCTTGACCTCCCAAAGTGCTGGGATTACAGACGTGAGCCACTGTGCCTGGCCAGGAGAAAACTTTTTAAGAAAACAATCAGCAGTCTATCATAGTCTACCCTACTGACTTTTCAGTGTCTGTGATTACCTTTATTCTCACACATGGATACTCCCTCTCTCCCAAGGGAGACATTCCAAGGCTCCCTTGGATTACTTCATCTGCTCAAAGTCAAGGATACCTGAATGATGCACATTCCTGACTTTCAGGTCTGTGATGGTCCCTCGCAGTTCACTAACATGTTTTCTGTTCATCTCACATCCAGTATACTGCAGTAAAAGCTGTCATTCAGAAGACGGAAGAATGGGGAGCATGTCACAGTCAGTCCATAGGAATTTCCAAGATTCTTGCTATTTCAGTAGAGGAGATTTCTTGGTTAGCCTGTGTAGCTGTGCCCTGGTTCTAATTTCTAGGAACTATACCATTTTCCATTGTCCTCCATGGCCATATCTAAAATTGGTGTTAGAGGCCAGGCACAGTGGCTCACACCTGTAATCCCAGCACTTTGGGAGGCCAAGGCGGGCAGATAACTTGAGATCAGGAGTTCAAGATCAGCCTGGCCAACACAGTGAAACCCCATCTCTACTAAAAGTATTTTAAAAATTAGCTGGTTGTGGTGGCAGGCACCTATAATCCCAGCTACTCGGGAGACTGAAGCAGGAGAATCGCTTGAACCCCGGAGGGTGGAGGTTGCAGTGGGCTGAAATTACACCACTGCACTCCAGCCTAGGCAAAACAGTGAGACTTCATCTTAAAAAATAAAAAAAAAAATAATAAAGTTGTTGTTAGAGAATAGTACATCCTCCTAGGGAGCTGCACACTTTCAAAAACTTGCTGCTTGTGGAGATTTGGAAGCCCAAGAGCTGTTTTAGTGATCAAACAAATGACTCTTTTTTAGACCAATTTTGATTTCTTTTGGGAAATAATTCTCTGAATACTTTTGTCGACTTGTGGTCTTTTTGCTTCCATTCAGTTCCTTCTGAGTAAACAGATCTAAAGATTTTTTCTAAACATAGTTCCTAAGTCTTCTTGTTTCATTTGTGTACCTGTTTGCATTTAATGGCCCATCCTTTTTACCTCCATTTTAATGGTGGTTACCCTGAGGCTAGCTAAAACCACAAACTTGAGTGAGAAGGCAATACCATTAATTTGATCTTTGCCTCTTAGCTGGCTGTATGTTTTGGCTGAGAAGTCTTAGTGAGAGATACTTATGAAAAATGTAGATCCTTTTAAACCCTCTGTTTGGGTACAAGTAGTTCGATTTTCTAATCCTATATCCTTAAATTACTGTACTTAATCAGTTTAGATTATAGACCACTTTTTCTGAAGTGACAGGTATCATGGGCACACAGTCTACCTTCCAAGTTATCAAAAGCAATAGTTTTACTAAATATTGTGACATGACATAAAAAGGATCATTAGTTTTCCAGCCTGCAATATTTATTTTTTCACCTTGACCTTTACTCAGCCACAAAGCCAAGAAACATATTTGACATTTTAAGTTTTTATTTTGGCAGTGTATCATTTCTGGTTACTTATCCCAAAACACAGTACCTTAAATAAGAAATTTTTTTCTTTTTATGTGATAGTATGTGGAGATAGCACATGGTCCAGAACTTTATGCATCTCAGCTCCATGAGATCATTCACAGACTTGTGTTCTTTTCATCCTAGTGTTCTGCAGCAGTATTGCTCAAACTCAGTACTATTGGCATTTTGGGGCAGTTAACTCTTTGTTATAGGTGGCTGTCATGTGCATTACAGGATGTTCAACAGTATTCCTCATCTCTACAGGATGCCCATAGGACATGCTCATTTGAGACAAACAACATCTGCAGACATTGTCCAATGTTCCCCTGGGAGCAAAATCACCCCTGGTTGAGAATCATTGCTGTATAGTTGCCTAGGATCTCATCTTCATCTGCATGATCAAAGCAGATTTTGATCCATAATGAAGAGTAAAATAAATCATTCGAAATCACCCCAAATTTTATAATTGGCAGATAAAGACATTAATATTGTAACTTTATTCCATGTATTCAAAAAAATAAGTACAGAAATGCAAGATATTTAAAAGGAACCAAATTAAACTTTAAGAGATAAAAATTACAATGTCTGATAGAACTAAGAAATATATGGAATAGGATGAAGGGCAGATGGGACATTGCAGAAGAAAAGATTAATGAACTTGAAAACATACCAGTTGAAACTATTCAAAATTAAATACAAAGAAAAAGCAAATTTAAAAAAAGAGAGAAAGGAGCATCAGTGAGCTGTGAAATCCTTCAAAAGGCCTAATGAATGTGTAATTGGAAGACCTGAAGGAAAGGATGGGAGTGAACGGTGGGCAAAAAGCATTTGAAGAAATAATGGCTTATGTTTTTCCAAATTTGGTGAAAATTACGGACCCAAGAAGTTTTGTGAATTCCAAGCAAAAGAAACATGAAGAAAACTACATCGAGGCATGTTATGATGAAATTGCTCAAAACCATTGATAAAGATAAAATCTTAAAAAGTATCCAAAGGAAAGAAGATAATATGTGTAAAGAAACAAAGAAAAGTATGATAGCAGATTTCTCCTTAGAAATAGTGCCAGCAATAAGACAGTGGGACCACACGTTAAAAATACTAAACAAAACAAAAAGCAAAAATGTCTCTCAAAAACTAAGATGAAATGCTTTTATAGACATACAAAAGCTAAAATAATTCATCACTAGGAGATATGGATTACTGATAATGTTAAAGGAAATCCTAAGGAAGAAGAAAAATAATACTTCACAGAAATATCAATCTACTCTATGCAAAAGAATTGGGGAGCATGGCAAATGGTACCTATGTGGGTAAAAATATAATAAGAATATAATTCTGTATTCTTCAGGTCCTTTCTTTGCTTATCACTTTGGTGGGTTTCTCTTCTTCTGTAGTTTTCAACAATAAGTCCTTGAACCTTCTGCTTTTTTCTTTTTTTTTTTTTTTAGTCAGAGTCTTACACTGTTGCCTGGGCTGGAGTGCAATGGCGCGATCTCAGCTCACTGCAACCTCCGCCTCCTGGGTTCAAGCGATTGTCCTGCCTTAGCCTCCCGAGTAGCTGGGATTACAGGCGCCTGCCACCTTGCCCGGCTAATTTTTTGTATTTTTAGTAGAGACGGAGTTTCGCTATGTTGGCCAGGCTAGTCTCAAACTCCTGACCTTGTGATCCACCCACCTCAGCCTCCCAAAGTGCTGGGATCACAGGCATGAGCCACTGCACTCTGCCACCTTCTGCATTTTTATATTGCATTCTTGCCTTTGGAGAAGTCGTAAATACACTTTTCAAAAAAAAGTAATTTCTAATTTTTGTCCTAACCCAAGTTCCAATTTAATAACTTTAGTAACTCTATATAAAATCTTCAGTGGACCAGGCAACTTGTGTACAGCACAACTTCAGGGATACCATTCCCATAGACTATGATTGTACATCTGTACATCATGTTTCTGATTATAACACTGTATTCACCTTTTCACTCTCTCATCAAAAGTATTTGAGTTGAACTCGAGCACTGTTTCTTAAAAACATCTTTATCTCTTATATCATCTCCCCTTTTCTTTGTATAATACTGAGCCTTCCTAGCCCTTATGTTGTGGCTTAAGCCCCACCTTCTTTAAAGGATGGTTCTAAATTCTTTCTGCCCAAAATGAACATCTAGTATGATTATACCATGTGTCATTCATTATGACACCAAAATACTGTCTTCTTGTTATTTCGATGTTTCGTATGTGTATGTCTTGTCTTGAATTCTTCAATTAAACTGTTTATTTTTTAAAGACATTGTGAGGCTGTTTATCCCCTAGGAGAGCAGTTGAAGTTCTGCATGTTCAGCAAGCATCCCTAATTCCAGAATTGATGCATAAAGTAGCAAAAGGCCAAAGGATTATTAACTTTATGCTTTTTTTCAGTTGTTCTATTTAAGCAAACTACACTCCATCTAAAGCAAGGTTTGAAGTAGTTTGAACTTTTCTCTAAAGATTTGATTTCTGCTTGGTTTCGAAGTTTTGTATTAGAAAGAAACCACATTAACCCTTACTTCATTTGATTAATATTTGTTAATTGTTTCTATGATAAATACAGATCTCTTCACATAGATTATGTATACTGAACTCCTTTCTTTTGAATACAAAAGTCCCATATTTCCCAAATTTAGTTTTTATTTAAATAATCATGTCCTGGATCACCTGAGGTCAGGAGTTTGAGACCAGCCTGGCCAACATGGTGAAAACCCCATCTCTACTAAAAATACAAAAATTAGCTGGGTGTGGTGGCAGGCACCTGTAAAACCAGCTACTCGGGAAGCTGAGGCAGGAGAATTGCTTGATCCCAGGAGGGGGAGGTTGCAGTGAGCCGAGATAGTGCCACTGCACCCCAGCCTGGGAAACAAGAGTGAAACTCCATCTCAAAATAAATACATACATACATACATAATTATGCCCTAATTAAAATTTCCCTCAATATTACCAGTGTTGGGTATGACCTCACATTGTTTCCATCCTGCTTTTCCCATACTTAATAGGCCCTCACTGACTCCTAAATATTGAAAATGGAGTTCAAATACTTAGTTATTCCTCAAAATCCTCCCTCCATACTCTGCTCAGATGGATGATTCCAACCTCATCATGGATCTCTGCTCTACCTAAAGTGGAAGTGGACTCAAGATTAGCCACACATACCTTAGGCTTGCCTCCTTTCTGTCTGGGAATAGCCTTCCTCCAGCCCTCCTAAATCTCATGTTTTTCAAGTCTAGCTAGTATCTAATCCCTGATCATCAGTTACCTTCCTCTATTTTTACATTATCATCCTAAATAGAGATAACTCACAGGGAATACTCTTGTATTATAGTTTACTTGCTAAAGTACATGAATTTTAATACATGCTTTACTTAAATGTTATTTAAAGAATTTGGTGAAAGCTCTGAAATTTTTCTTCATTTGTTACTCTTCTCTGGAGCACCTCTGCATTTCCACATGGGGTGGCACTTTGCATCATAGGAGAGAATGGACATTTCATAGGTACAGTGGATTGAGGTAGCGATATTGAGAGACAGGACTAGCTGGATTTCCGAGGCCGTTGTATGGGAGCTCTGCTTTCACTGTATTAAATCTTGCAACTGCACACTCTTTTGGTTTGTGTTTGTTCCCGCTGGAGCTGAGCTTTGGCTCGTGGTCCATCACTGCCCAATGCTGCCATCGCAGACCCGCCATTGGCTTCCACCCCTCTGGATCCGGCAGGGTGTCCGCTGCACTCCTGATCCAGTGAGGTGCCCATTGCCGCTCCCAATGGAGATAAAGGCTCGCCATTGTTCCTGCATGGCTAAGGGTTCGTCCTGATCAAGCCAAACACTAGTTGCTGGGTTCAACGGTTCTCTTCCGTGACCCACGGCTTCTAATAGCGCTGTAACACCGCATGGCCCACGGTTCCATTCCTTGGAATTCGTGAGGCCAAGAACCCCAGGTCAGAGAACAAGAGGCTTGCTGCCATCTTGGGAGCGGCCCGCCACTATCTTCCGAGCTCTAAGAACAAAGACCCACCCCCCTTAACAGTATGAGAGAGTACCAGATAAGAAATCTAAATACATTCCTAGCTCTTCCTGAGCCAGTTCTATTTGAAATGACTTCATTATTCAAGATAATGCCTAATACATAAGAGATATTCAAATAGAATTGCTACAACTTATTCAAATCTGTATTAATCCTCAATTTGAAATTAGTACTGCCATTCTCTGTTGATAATTGAGAGGTTACTGAACATCTTTGCATCGTTGGTATTTTTTTTTCTTCTTCTTCTTCTTTTTTTTTTCACTCTGTCGCCAAGCTGAAGTGCAGTGGTGCGATCTCGGGTCACTGCAACCTCCGCCTCCTGAGTTCAAGCGATTCTCCTGCCTCAGCCTCCCTAGTAGCTGGGACTACAGGTGCCCGCCACCATGCCCAGCTAATTTTGTAATCTTTACTAGAGACGGGGTTTCACCATATTGGCCGGGATGGTCTCGTTCTCATGACCTCATGATCCACCTGCCTCGGTCTCCTAAAATGCTGAGATTACAGGCGTTGAGTTTTTCTTCTTATTCTTCTTCTTTTTTTTTTGACGGAGTCTCGCTCTGTCGCCCAGGCTGGAGTTCAGTGGCGTGATCTCAGCTCACTACAAGCTCCATCTCCTGGGTTCACGCCATTCTCCTGCCCCAGCCTCCCGAGTAGCTGGGACTACAGGCGCCTGCCACAGCGCCCGGCTACTTTTTTGTATTTTTAATAGAGACGGGGTTTCACCATGTTAGCCAGGATGCTCTGGATCTCCTGACCGCGTGATCCGCCCACCTCAGCCACCCAAAGTCCTGGGATTACAGGCTTGAGCCACCACGCCTGGCCAAGTTTTCTTCTTTTATTTGGATAACTATAGATTTTATTTGGATAACTATAGATTTACCTACTTATTCTCTATTCTTCCTTCTCTTTAGTGCTCTGTTGTCAATTTATTATATTTATCTTATCTCATATTTCTTTTCTTTCTTTTATATGACCCGTCTGCAGTCCCTCCTATATTGTGGTGGGAGGTGGGAGAGGCTTACCCCAGCAGGCCTGGGACTGGTAGTGGGAATATCTTCTACCCAGACATGGTAATATTTTATTTTGTAAGGGTTGAGTTGAGTAGATGAACTGAAGGAGGTAACTGAGACAAGCATGGGCCATCCAGCAAGGCTTGCCTGAGGGGCATGTCAGGAATCAGAGTACAAAGCCAAAAATAGACCGAACTGCAGGAAAGCAAAATCAAAATGAGTGTAAAGGAAGGCAGCCTAGAAATGGGGGTGTGTGGAGAGCAACGTGGGTGTTTACCTGGTACTAGGCTTTTACATGTTCTACAAGCCCTTGCATGGTTGAAGAAGCTCCATTTTGAAGAATCAGTATTGGAGCAGAAGCCACCAGTCAGTTTCTTCTTGATTATTAAATCATAAGCAATTCCTCCTTAATTAAAAAATAATGAAAGATGGCATATTTTAAATAAGACCCATTGTATTTTCAGTAGCATTTAAATGAAAAGGTATGTTTTGGGGGAGAGAATATACTACAGTATTTCACAATGAAATATTTCCATATAAGTGATTTTATTTTATTTTTATTTTTATTTATTTTTGTTTTTGTTTTTGTTTTTGAGACAGAGTTTCACTCTTGTTGCTCAGGCTGGAGTGCAATGACACAGTCTCGGCTCACTGCAACCTCTGCCTCCTGGGTTCAAGCAATTCTCCTGCCTCAGCCTCCCCAGTACCTGGGATTACAGGCATGCATCACCAATCCCAACTAATTTTCCGTTTTTAGTAGAGATGAGGTTTCACTGTGTTAGTCAGGCTGGTCTCAAACTCCTGACCTCAGGTGATCCACCTACTTTGGCCTCCCAAAGGGCTGGGATTACAGGGGTGAGCCACCACACCTGTCCTGAGTGATTTTAAAATTAGAGAATTGTCTTGTTCTGAGATTAGGGTCAGCTTATTGTTCAGCTACTATTACTGGAAAATAAATAATTCCAGTAAAGGAACGATAATTGTAGTTATCTTGGCTTAGTATATTATACTATGTTTAGGCAATTTTAGCGTAAAGAGAAGAAATCAAAAGCTCTTGCTTAGCACACGTGCTGGTTAGGCATTCTTGTTGGAAAATAATGCGTTCTCATTTCAGAGCAAAGACAGCAAAGCTGACTCTGGTATTTGGAGAGCTAAAGGAGTGATATTTCTTTTAAGAACAGGACCATTCGAGCCCTGTAGGAGCTTTTAAGCATGTGTATTCAACTGTTCACTCTCATGTCTATAACCCGCGCTGCTTCTCCACCATTATGTGCAGACCATAAGCCCTATAGTGGTGACAGCTGCTTTTAGGCCCCTTTGCCTTAAATACAGCAGAATGCCTATATATTAGACTTTTATTTCTTGAATCTTGGCTAGATATTTCAACTTTCATTTAGGTAGCATCACATGATCAGAGCATTATAACCTGGAGTATCACTGATAGGAAAGAAATAGTAAAAAACCATATGTAAATATGTTAATGTAAAAATAAATGGAAATTTGAACTCAATTATTTGACTAATGTGTGTATACTGTCTGGCTAACTCCATTTCAAACATCTTATGCATTTACTTGTAGTTTTTAATCTTCTCTAAATATAATAACTTGTAGTAGAGACATGTGGAAGAGTCTTCCATTTACCAAAGTGATTTCTATGTCAGTTTTTTGAGTTTGATTTCAGTCTTTTGACTGATAAATTCTAAGTATCTGCCCTTTTGAGCAAATAAACTTGTCAATCAGATATTTTCTAAAAGGAATATTTTTTGTTAATATTAGTTTAGGTTCACGTGGACATTGTTTAAAAATCTTTGAGAACTTTAACGATTAGATTTTATAATACTTTATTAGTTATAGCCAAGTATGCTGCTACTTCCATCAAAACTTATACTCTGTTTCTACGTGAAATGAAAAATACTGTTTTTGCCGGGCGCGGTGGCTCAAGCCTGTAATCCCAGCACTTTGGGAGGCCGAGACGGGCGGATCGCGAGGTCAGGAGATCGAGACCATCCTGGCTAACACGGTGAAACCCCGTCTCTACTAAAAATACAAGAAAATTAGCTGGGCGAGGTGGCGGGCGCCTGTAGTCCCAGCTACTCGGGAGGCTGAGGCAGGAGAATGGCGTGAACCCGAGGAGGCGGAGCTTGCAGTGAGCCGAGATCGCGCCACTGCACTCCAGCCTGGGGCACAGAGCAAGACTCCGTGTCAAAAAAAAAAAAAAAAGAAAAAAGAAAAATACTGTTTTATTTGACACTCCCCTCTTCATTGTATTGTACACACTAAAATCCAAACGGAAGCCAATAACTTCTGAACTCTAATTGTGTCCATCCTGCAAAGCATATGGGTTTGTTCACTGATTCACTTCCAGAGAACTAGACCATCATCATGAGAACCCCCACGTTCTTCAAATCAAATTTACATGTTTCTGAAGGAACACCAGATGGTAGTGAGCCCTTTGCTAAATAACATTGAGTTTTATTTATTTTCTTATGGATTTTATCCTGTTTTACTATGTGTCAGTATCCCTCGCTTATTTTAGAAATCCATAAACATTGCACTTACTTTCATTTTGAACTTTCTTCTTACGAATTTAGACATTAAATAAAAGAGATATATATACTTATTATCCCCAAGTTTAATATATATATTTTTGAAAGTTAAGCTCATACTTTAATTTTATTTCTTCATGTGAGCATCATTTATTCATTTGTTTATTTACCCAATATTTATTTAAATGATCTGTGACCACAGTGACTAAAAACTGTTGCATACTAGAGGTGCAAAAATGAATATGTTGTGTGGTTAATCTTAGAGGTTCACTGGGAAGTAGGGGAGACAAACATGCATACAAATAATTGCCATAGAAGAGTTGCTATTGTAGGGTCATAAATGGGACAGGATGCAAAGGCAGAGGAGGGAGGTAATGACAGGGCTGACTTGAAAGAGAAAGTGAGGCTGGGCGTGGTGGGTCACACCTGTAATCCCAGCACTTTGGGAGGCTGAGGTGGGTGGATCACCCGAGGACAGGAGTTCCAGACCAACCTGGCCAACATGGTGAAACCCTGTCTCTACTAAAAATACAAAAATGAACCAGGCATGGTGATGCACGTCTGTAATCCCAGCTACTTGGGAGGCTGATGCCGGAGAATCGCTTGAACCTGGGAGGCGGAGGTTGCAGTGAGGTGACATCGCACCATTGCACTCTGGCCTGGGTGATGGAGTGAGACTCTGTCTCAAAAAATACAGTAAAGTAAAATAAAATAAAATAAAATAAAGAGAAAGTGACATTTGATTCTTGAAAGATTAGCAAGAGAAAACAAGGAATGATGTTTTAGGCAACAAGAGCAATATATGTAGATAAGAGAAGCATCATTTTTAAAAAGCGTATTTGGGAAATAATGAGAAATTTCATGAGGACATTGGGCATGAAGGATCAAGGTGACAGATGTAATTGGAAAGATAGGATAGATCTAGCTTGTCTGAAGGATGTCTTGTGCTTTGAACCTGTGGACTAAAGGATATGGATACTTTCAAACAATTGCATGATGAAATGTTTTGTTTTAGGAAGATAATTTGGAGGCAAAAAGACTGAAATGTGAAGGTAGTGGTAATACATATGGAGAATAGTTAGGATACTACTAGAATAGTCTGGGGGAGAAATAATGAAGACTTCTTTAACCAAGACTGCAACAATAGGGATGTAAAGGGGCAAACTGAGCAGCATTTCCCAGGTACTGTAGGGAACTTGGGTACAGTGGATATGTGAGACAATGAATAGTGAGTCATTATTATTCTCCACTTTTCTTTTATCTTCCTTTAAAAAACTTCCCTGTCCTGGTCTCTCTTTAATTTTAAGGAAAAGAGCTGCTAAAATGTGTGCTTTATAGAGAAAGAAGCTTACTAGACCTTATATGTTCTCACTTACGGCTCATTTAGTGAAAACCAGGGTGTCCCTAAGCAATTGAGTAGTGATACCAGACCAGCTTCTGCATGGTACAGCTTTAATGTGTTATTGTTTGAACTTCATTAATAATTAGACTTGCAGGCCGGGCGCAGTGGCTCAAGCCTGTAATCCCAGCACTTTGGGAGGCCGAGACGGGTGGATCACAAGGTCAGGAGATCGAGACCATCCTGGCTAACATGGTGAAACCCTGTCTCTACTAAAAAACACAAAAAACTAGCTGGGCGAGGTGGCGGGCGCCTGTAGTCCCAGCTACTCGGGAGGCTGAGGCAGGAGAATGGCGTAAATCCAGGAGGCGGAGCTTGCAGTGAGCTGAGATCCGGCCACTGCAGTCCAGCCTGGGAGACAGAGCGAGACTCTGTCTCGGGGGAAAAAAAAAAAAAAAAAAAAATTAGACTTGCAATGAAAATAACCAGTTCAAGTGATCTTATAATCAACTTTGTGCCTCAGCATCCGGAACTTTGAGAGAGTGACTGTGTTCATTTATCAGGAGGCATTCTGCTTCCTTGTGGTGTGCCATTCCCTGACTGGGTAAAGAGTATTGTCTCTCTGGCGGTTTTGTATCAGTGAGTTATACGAAGGAGGTCATAGCAAACCACCTGTACTTTAGAAAGTTAACACAGAAACGCCGAAGAGGTATTTCTTCTTTGTGGTACTTCTCAGATGCAAGCTTGGCTCTATTTCCATAGCACACCAGTCCGGGCTCTCATTTTCTCACATTCAGTTGACTACAAGAGCTTTCTGACTTGTCTACCTTCAGTCTCTTCCTCTCTTAAGCTGTCCTGCCCTCTGCTACTAGATTAATCTTTTTTTTTTTTTTTTTTTTTTTTTTTTTTGAGACGGAGTCTTGCTCTGTCACCCAGGCTGGAGTGCAGTGGCCGGATCTCAGCTCACTGCAAGCTCCTCCTCTCGGGTTCACGCCATTCTCCTGCCTCAGCCTCCCGAGTAGCTGGGACTACAGGCACCTGCCACTTCGCCCGGCTAGTTTTTTGTATTTTTTAGTAGAGACGGGGTTTCACCGTATTAGCCAGGATGGTCTCGATCTCCTGACCTCATGATCCGCCCGTCTCGGCCTCCCAAAGTGCTGGGATTACAGGCTTGAGCCACCGCGCCCGGCCTGCTACTAGATTAATCTTTCTAAAAGATTATCTTCATAGCATTCCTCACCTGCTTGTTGTCCAGTGCCCATCCTTTTAGCATTCCATTTTCATCATAATTTGGCCTCAGATGTACCTACTGGCCTCAAGTGTACCTGTTGGACACATTGAGATGAAGTCTTGCTCTGTTGCCTAGGCTAGAGTGCAGTGGCGTGATCTCGGCTTACTGCACCCTCCACCTCCCAGGTTCCAGTGATCCTAGTGCCTCAGCCTCCTGTGTAGCTGGAACCACCACAACTGGCTATTTTTTTTTTGTATTTTTAGTAGAGATGGGGTTTCACCATGTTGCCCAGGCTGGTCTCAAACTCCTGAGCTCAGGCCATCCTCCCTCTTCAGCCACCCAAAATGCTGGGGGTTCAGGTGTGAGCAACTGCAGTCAGCCTGTTTTGTGCTTTTAATTTCCTTCTCATTCCTAAAGTAGTTGACTGTTATATAACATGTATTATCCAAAGTTCACAGGACACTCTAAATACCAATATTATGATATCTTTATTTTTAAATATAGAAACCTTTCTCTTCTTTACCAAAAACCACAGTGACTCAGCTACTTGCATGTCTAAAATGGTCTCTGCATTTTTCTGTGGCTAGTCTTTATGATGGTTATAGATCAGTAACAGCCTTTTTGGAAGCATAATATTAGGTATTAATCATGGCAATCTTAAGGAATCACTGCAGTTAACCAGGTAGACCAATTTAGTTGGACTGTTAACCAGGTAGACCAATTTAGTTAGACTGTGGTCTTTTTTTTTTAGTACGTAAAAACATGGGTTCAGGGGATAAAAACAACTCATCATTCATGAAGAATGTATTTTCAGATGCTCTTACATTCCCTGATTTTTCAATACTGCTATGGTTTTTTAACAGTTTCTTTACTTATGAAATTGATATAAAATAACTGCCTTGTCATAAGAATGTATAATAACTGAGAAGGGCAAAGACTATAAGCTAATTTTACTCACCATCTGCTACATGGGAGTGACTCAGTTCGTTGCTCAGCAAACCCACAAGTTACTGTGTTGTATCTCTGTGGGGTCTCCTGGGGAGAACAGAAACAATAAATATTAAATCTGTAAATGTCAAGGGGTCACTTTAGTTGACTCTTGGTTGCTAAAGGAAACAGAGGTTCAAAGGTCCTGTAAAATTATAATCTTTCAAAGTGAAAATGAATGAATAGAAGAAGCTGAGACAAGGATCTTATTTTATGTTTGTTTTCCTCTCATACCCTTGTCAATTAAGATTTTTTGAATCTCTTGCTTTTCTCCACTGGAAGCCTGCCCTGATATTTTCTAATTGGGTACAGAGATAATACATAACTGGCCAGGAGTGGTGACTCATGCCAGTAATCTCAGCACTTTGAGAGGCTGATGTGGGCAGATCACTGGAGGCCAGGAGTTCGAGACTAGCCTGACCAACATAGTGAAACCCCATCTCTACTAAAAATACAAAAAGATTAGCTGGGTGTGGTGGCTCGTGCCTGTGGTTCCAGCTACATGGGAGGCTGAGACACGAGGATCACTGAAACCTGGGAGGCGGAGGTTGCAGTGAGCCGAGATCATACCACTGTACTCCAGTCAGGGAGACAGAGTAAGACTTTGTCTCAAAACAAACAAACAAACAAACAAACAAAAAGAGACAGGGAGAGCGAATACATAACAAAGAAGTAAGAAAACAATTTCAAGTAGTGATAAATGTCATAAAAGAAATAATACAAACTTTTTGCTGCCCTTCATTAGATAAAGATGGTAAGAGAGAAGGCCTCTGGGCTGGGCCTGGTGGCTAATGCCTGTAATCACAGCACTTTGAGAGGCCAAGGTGGGTGGATCACCTGAGGTCAGGAGTTTGAGACCATCCTGGCCAACATGGCGAAACCCCGTCTCTACTAAAAATACAAAATTAGCCTAGTGTGGTGGCTTACACCAGTAATCCCAGCTACTCAGTAGGCTGAGGCAGGAGAATCGCTTGAACCTAGGAGGCGGAGGTTGCAGTGAGCTGAGATTGTGCCATTGTACTCTAGCCTGGGTGACAAGAGTGAAAAGAAAAAAAAAAGAGAGAGAGAGAGAAAGAGAAGGCCTCTGTGAGCAAAATGACATTGGAATCCAATGTTGCAGTAGAGCTAGCTGTATGAAGATCTGCAGCAAAAACAGTGCAGGGCCCTTCCGAAATTCTGCTGAATCCATTTGAAGCCATGAGTGTGTGTGTGGGGCGGGGGGGCGTATGTGTTTATGTATGTGGGGAGAGCTAGAATGGGAGGAGGCTGTGCAATCTATTACCACCTTTGTTTCACAACATGGACTTGTCCGTTTCAAGAAAAAAAATGAGGCCAGGCACAGTGGCTCACACCTGTAGTACCAACACTTTGGGAGGCTGAGGCGGGTGGATCACTTGAAGTCAGGAGTTTGAGACCAGCCTGGCCAACATGGTGAAACCCCATCTCTACTAAAAGTATAAAAATTAGCCCGATATGCTGGCACGTGCCTGTAATCCCAGCTACTTGGGAGGCTAAGGCAGGAGAATTGCTTGAACACAGGAGGCAGAGGTTGCAGTGAGCCAAGATCGTGCCATTGCACTCCAGCCTGGGTGAAGATGAGAGACTATGTCTCAAAAAATAAAAGAAAAAAAGAAAAAAATGAATGTCCCTATCTTGACATATTAATTTTGTAGAAATAAATTTACTTGCTAATACATGGGTTGGCCCATATAACTCCTCCGTTGAAAATATTATTTTTTACAATGACAGCTATTAAACTATACTTAGCATTCTATGTAACATGAAGATGAAGATGTTAGAGATTGCAAATTTAATATGAAATTGGAGATGGACCATAGGAAGAAGGTGGAGACAATTCACAACTTACTAGGATGAATACAACACCTCATTTTTTTTTTTTTTTTTTTTTTTTTTTTTGAGACAGAGTCTCGCTTAGTCGCCCAGGCTGGAGTGCAATGGCGCGATCTCGGCTCACTGCAAGCTCCGCCTCCCGGGTTCACGCCATTCTCCTGCCTCAGCCTCCCGAGTAGCTGGGACTACAGGCGCCCGCCGCCTCGCCCGGCTAATTTTTTGCATTTTTAGTAGAGACAGGGTTTCACCGTGTTAGCCAGGATGGTCTCGATCTCCTGACCTCGTGATCCGCCCGCCTCGGCCTCCCAAAGTGCTGGGATAACACCTCATTATTTTTTAACAACAAGGACAGTACACACACATAAAGATAAAAAAATGCTGGTCTAGCTTGAGAGGATCAGGGAATAGTCTAGATTCTATACACGATAATTTTAATCTGATCAATTCACAATTTAAAAACAGGCTTCTGCTAACATATGTTTATACATTCTGCTTAAGCTTGAAAATAAATATGAGCTTTATCCACACTGCCTAGGAAAGGGGATGAACGAACTGAGATAGCATTCCATTTTCAAGTCTGTGCCACTAACATGGCTTCAAGAAAGCAGCTCTTACAGAGACGCTGTGGCTGAGCTGCCAAGGATGTAGCTCCTTGAACTGTTCATTTGGAAAAGAGAGTGCTTATCAGTTCAAAATTGAGAAGGCAGATGTGCTTTATTATAACAAGTGTGTGTTTAGAAGTGACAGTTCTCAAGGCAGACTTGTGGATACCCCTTCTCAACTCAACCTAAGAATCTTAGATTCTTTCATACCAGATGGCAGGCTCAGGCTCCGGATCAATTCCATGTGGAATAAAGTGGTGAAGCATAATCTTTCTAATACAATAGGTTCTTTATGGGCCACATTAATTGAAAGACCAAATTACAGTGCAGGAAATGCTAGGTTCCCTGCCGTGCATCTGTGCTCTGAAGATCTTGGCTTCCTGGCTTTCCCTCTGACAAGTTTTATGATCATGAGCAGTCACTTATCTACTGCCTCAGTCTTTTCAATAGGATAAACATGTTAGACCTTGGTGTTTTCTAGGGTCTAACAAGGTTTCATTACTTTATTATTTTGTTATATCTAGAGTATCTGTTTCAGTGTGGGCAGCCCTATGAGAGATACTGTCCAAAGCGTGTTCTTGAAGCAGCAAGCATGATTGTTAATAGTCTAGAATGGTCCAGAAACCAGCTCATAGGAGACCCAGTTAGCAGCAGGGATGATTAGCTTAGAGAAAAGAAAGTTAAGATTCTCTTTGAATATTTTAATTAATGTCACATGGAAAAAAAATAGACTTAGTCTATGTTGCTATAAAATATTTAATTGAGGTGACTCTTATAGTAAGTGCTCTAACCACAAAAGGAAAAAAAAAAAACAAAACAAAGGGAATAGGAGGAAATTTTTAGAGATGATGAATAAGTTTATGGCACTGATAGTGATAATGGTTTCACAAGTGTATACTTATGGCAAAGTACATCAAATTGTACACATAAAATATCTACAGCTTTCTGTATGTCAGCCATATTCAATAAAGCAATTAAAACTATTTATATATAACTGAGCCTAGTTACTAGAAGTTTCAGATGTCTGGCTTAGTATGTACAGTATAGTCCTTTCCTAAATGTCCAGTAATAAAATAAGCAGCCTATTGAGCTACATGTCAGTAATGACATAGAAGTAGAAACAGGCCAGTGCAGTGGCTCACGCCTGTAATCCTTGCACTTTGGGAGGCCAAGGTGGGTGGATCATCTGAGGTCAGGAGTTCGAGACCAGCCTGACTAACATGGTGAAACCCCATTTCTACTAAAAATACAAAATCAGCCGGGTGTGGTGGCGAGCACCTGTAATCCCAGCTACATGGGAGGCTGAGGCAGGAGAATCACTTGAACCCAGGAGGCAGAGGTTGCCACCACACTCCTGCCTGGTTAACAAGAGTTTAAAAAAAAAAAAAAAAAGAAGAAAGAAAAACCAATTAGAAACAAAATGACTCTCTATGGACCGTAAGACATTCTTACATTAATAAAGGCATTACAGTAGAATCTGATCACAAGGATTGGCAGTAGGTATTAGTGATGCTACCAAGACTATTCAGAATGTTATTAAATTGCTTTTGGTAGGGGAAAGTTCTCCCTTCTATTTAAAAACCAAAAACCTTCTTTAACAGTTATGCCTTAAATTTTACAAGGTTAGAGCATTCCTTACAAACTAGGTAAGTCTACAATATTTTACAGAGATGCTATAAACATGTGACCTCAACCACCCACCAAAATGTCAGGTAACTGCACAGTATCTTTTATATTGTACTCTAATTCTTCGATGTTTGAGTTCCAACTATAAAATAATGAGACTCATTTCCCTGTGATATGACTTGTAAACTCAGTCTCATTACATTTCATTTTAGCTTTTCTTTAAGTAGCTTGAATAATCCATAAAGTTAGAAGGCAGCATCTGATCTGTCTTTCTATATCCAGAAGCATATAGTACAGTGTTGAGTAAAATCAAGACTTTTTTTTTTGAGATGGATTTGCACTCCATCACCCAGGCTGGAGTGCAGTGTCATGATCTTGGCTCGCTGCAACCTCTGCCTCCCAGGTTCAAGCGATTATCCTGCTTCAGCCTCTCCAATAGCTGGGATTACAGGTATACACCACCACACCCAGCTAATTTTTGTATTTTTAGCAGAGACAGGTTTATGCTATGTTAGCCAGGTTGGTCTCGAACTCCTGACCTCAAGCGATCCACCCACCTCAGCCTCCCAAAGTGCTGTGATTACAGGCATGAGCCACCGCGCCCAGCCCAGAATCAAGACTGGAATGAAAGAAAGAGTGTGATTTGTGCAGGATTGTACAGTACCACAATGGCACTACTACTCACTGTGTCACCTGTATTTTGACCTGTTTGCTGGATCTTAGGAACTTGCAAAATTATTGAAGGTTCATGTTTTTAAAAATAGTCAATCAGGCAAAGAATAGCTAGAGAATTAGGTTTCGCTCTCCTGGTCAAGAAGGGCATGGATCCTTTGCTACTTATTGATGTGTCTGTGACTTAGTGAACCAAAGAGGCAAGTGATCTGACAGGAATGTCTTTTCAGTGTTTGACTAACTCTCTTTCTATTGTGAATATATCCAAAGTTCTTTTTGTCTTTCTAAACCCTAATCCAGATAAACACAATGTATTTTTTTTTTTTTTTTTTTTTAATTTATTTATTATTATTATACTTTAAGTTGTAGGGTACATGTGCATAACGTGCAGGTTTGTTACATATGTATACTTGTGGCATGTTGCTGTGCTGCACCCATCAACTCGTCATTTACATCAGGTATAACTCCCAATGCAATCCCTCCCCCCTTCCCCCTCCCCATGATAGGCCCCGGTGTGTGATGTTCCCCTTCCTGAGTCCGAGTCATCTCATTGTTCAGTTCCCACCTATGAGTGAGAACATGCGGTGTTTGGTTTTCTCTTCTTGTGATAGTTTGCTAAGAATGATGGATTCCAGATGCATCCAAGTCCCTACAAAGGACTCAAACTCATCCTTTTTTATGGCTGCATAGTATTCCATGGTGTATATGTGCCACATTTTCTTAATCCAATCTGTCACTGATGGACATTTGGGTTGATTCCAAGTCTTTGCTATTGAAACACAATGTATTTTTACACATTTTCTTTTCTTCTACATGACTTCCTGAAAAGAATGAAAAAAACTACTAGTTATTGAGCACCTACCATGTGCTAGGCACTATGAGAGATTCCTTTGTATGCATTAATTTATTAAATTTTCAGAGCAGCTTTGCCAGCAAGGTGACGTTGCCATACAGAATCTCAGAGGGCTAAGTAATTTATTCATGTCCTACAGCTAGTAAATGTGACTAAAAGATAATGTAATAAGCAATGCCCTGTTTTGGTCTTAGAGATATATTTAATTCTCGTTACTCTAGGATTTGCGTCTAGGTCCATCCCAGTAGTATAAACCCAATTCTGTCTGCATCTACTGTGGACAACAGAGACATGCCTACCTCATAGCACACAGTGTGTCACTCCTTTTACAGTGTCCATCACACCCTGCTTTATCTTTGTATTTGGATACCTCCCTGATTTTAAGCTCCTGCAGGTCAGAAAGTGTTTCCTTTTTCATTTTTGTAACTACTGAAATAACTACCTAGCATGTTTTGTTACATTCAGTTTTCTTAATTATAGGTCCATGAATTAAGTCAAATGTGCTTTTCATTTTACAATGGAAATCTATGTGTGTCCTCAACATGTCTGATAACCATGACACAGTGGAGTGGTTCAGGAAGAGCATTCTCAAGTGCAAGGCTCTAACTGGGATAGCAGCACTGACCACCTGCTTCCAGCACTCCAGAGAATGACACTTCCAGTCATTAGACCATGGCTTTGGGACCATCACCTGGTTTTTTTCCCTTACTTTCTCTCATTGGGTATGAAAGGATTCAGAGTATGTCATCCCCCAATATATCACTTTGCCATAAGGATTATTTTGAGGTAAAGGCAATTGAGAAAAAGCAGACACAGGATGAGCTCTCTGCCATCCCCCATGTGCCTGAAAGTCAAACATAAATTCCTCTTGTGAAGGTACCTCCCCACTCACTTTCCATACCAGGAAAGAGATAGCAACCTTATAACTGGAGATGAGATGGCACCAAGAAAGAGTCTATACAAACAAACCTTATTAACTAGTCTTTATCTGTCATTAGTTTCCCCATATATTTGCCTTCCTATAATTTGTCACCCTAGAAGCTCAAAGTCCTTTTCCTTTGTTTTATCACTTCTCTACAAAAGTATTGTTCCTTCTTAATATGCTGATAAACCCCAAGTCCCAAGTTTTTGTTTTTCTGAGACAGGGTCTCACTCTGTCACCTAGGCTGGAGTGTAGTGGCACAATAGTGACTCATTGCAGCCTCAGCTTTCCAGACTCAAGTGATCCTCCTACTTCAGCCTCCTGATTAGCTCAGACTACAGGTGTGTGCCACCATGATTTATTATTATTATTATTATTTGTAGAGACAAGGTTTTTGCCACATTGCTCAGGCTGGTCTTGAACTCCTGGGCTCAAGCCATCTGCCTGCCTTGGCCTCCCAAAGTCCTGGGATTATAGGTGTGAGCTATTGTGCATGGCCTCAGCTCACACCTATGAGCTGAGTTGTAACCACTGGCCAAGTTGTAACCACTCCTTTGAGTTAGTCATTACTGAGTTTCTCCATGTATGTGCATACTGCATTTGTTAATAAAGTTCTGTTTATGTTTATCTTGCTAACCTGTATTTTCTCAGACTTATTTGCAGGGCCCCAGGCAGAGAACCTAGGAGAATAGAGGGAATAAGTTTTTCTCCTCTATAGGTGATTCATCTAAAAGAAATGTGAGAAATCATGCATTATTAATTAGTTAAATCAGAAGAGTTTATTTTCTATTATTCCATTTTATGGACTACTTTATAACTCAAAAATGTCTTCTGTAAAGTGTTCTATTGGGTGCATGCCTGTAATCCCAGATACTAGGTAGGCTGAGGTAGGAGATCCCTTGAGCCCAGGAATTCAAGATCAGCCTGGGCAACATAGCAAGATCCCATTGGAAAAGAAGAGTGTTCTGTGATTTATTACTGAATCTCAACAACAATAAAAAAAGTATTTGGGATTTGGGGAGGAAGAGGAGTTTTGAAAAGCTCACTGAAATTAATGATGCTTTTAGGGCTTCAAAAACCCCTAGAATCTCTTTTTTCATTTCACCAAGTACTGTTCTAGAAGAATCATTTTACTTGATATTGATGGACATCCTATTCTGAAAGAATATCCTGAAAAAAGGACCAGAGCAGAAATGATGGAAATTTTGAATGCAAGGATTTTTGAGGGGAAGCATAAAGGAAGCATGAGGGATTTTTGATGGGGAAACTGAAATACATGACCACTTGTGGTTGTGCCTTGTACACAGCATTTTGTTAAATGTACCTAAATGTTTTAAGTGAAACTTGGTTTGCTCATTAAGATATCATATTTTGCTGGGCACAGTGGCTCACGCCTGTAATCCCAGCACTTTAGGAGGCCGAGGCGGGTAGATTATGAGGTCAGGAGTTGAAGACCAGCCTGGCAAACATGGTGAAACCCTGTCTCTACTCAAAATACAAAAATTAGCCGGGAATGGTGGCACGTGCCTGTAATCCCAGCTACTTGGGAGGCTGAGGCAGGAGAATGGCTTGAACCTGGGAGGTGGAGGTTGCAGTGAGCTGAGATTGCGCCACTGCACTCCAGCCTGGGCGACAGAGTGAGACTCTGTCTCAAAAAAAATAATAAAAAAGTCATATTTTAATTATTACATTTAATACATAGTATGTATGATTTTAACTTCTTTTTGTGCGCATCAGAGCCAAACCATACAGTTCCAAAATCACTTGATTAATTTTCACTTATTTTTACTGGACTCTTTTTGGGCAAGTCCTGTTTCTGATTTATATAAGAAAAAATGCTTCTGCTAGTACTTTTCGAGACCCAGTTAGTTGAGTGGAAACATCTTCCCTACCCTTTAAAAAGTCAACTAGAAAAAAATCCTATAACCTAAGAAGTGACTGAATTCTTCATTCACATTTAAGAGCAATTCAGGATATTCCCTTGTTCTTAAATGTGAAATGTCCATGGCAGTGCTGTTCATAGTAGTAGCACTGCTATGTAGCATAGTCCTATCAAACAAAATTTAATTCAGAACACCAGTATGTATACAAGGTAAAAATGGAGCTGAGGGGTGTGTGTGTGTCTAGTGTGCGTGTGTGTGTATGTGTATGTGGTGTTGGGTGTGTGTGTGTGTGGTGTGTGAGATGTGTGTGTAGGGGCTGTATGTATGTTGTGTCTGCGGGTATGTGTAGGAGGGTGTGGGGGGTGTGATGTGTAGGGTGTATGTGGTGTGTGTGGGGGGGTGTGTATAGTGTGGAGTGGGAGTGTGGGTGTGTGGGGTGTATGTGGGGTGTGGGGAGTGTGTGTGTGGTGTGTGTGGGATGTGGGGAGGTGTGGGGGGATGTGTGTGTGTGGGGGGGTGTGTGTTGTGTGTGTATGGGTGTGTGTGTGTGTTTAGGGATAGAGTGTGAAAGGCCCAGAACCTCTTCCCTCTTATGGTCTCCCTCTTCCAGCTGAACCTATCCTCATCCTAGGCAGTACATCAAACATTTACTCCAAAACTTTAGGGACCTGAAATTTACTTGTATATATGTAATATTCTATGCTTATGATCATTTTACATTAAGATCTTTACTTTGCATAGTTTTTTGTTTTTGTTTTTAGAGATGGGGTTCCACTATGTTGCCCAGGCTGGAGTGTAATGGCTGTTCACAGGCAGGACCATAGCACGTTACAGCCTGGAACTCCTGAGCTCAAAGGATCCTCCCACCTCAGCCTCTGGAGTAGCTGGGAATACAGGCACACACTACTGTGCCTAGCTCTACTTTATATAGTTTGTTAAGAAATCATTTTTGGCACTTTGGGAGGCCGAGACGGGCGGATCACGAGGTCAGGAGATCGAGACCATCCTAGCTCACATGGTGAAACTCCATCTCTACTAAAAATGCAAAAAAAAAAAAAAATTTAGCCAGGTGTGGCCTGTAGTCCCAGCTACTTAGGAGGCTGAGGCAGGAGAATGGCGTGAACCCGGGAGGCGGAGCTTGCAGTGAGCTGAGATGCTGCCACTGCACTCCAGCGTGGGCAACAGAGCGACACCCCGTTTCAAACAAATAAATTAAAAAAAAAAAAAAAAAGAAATCATTTTTGGAAGAAATAAAAGGCTTGACAGCAACATATAAATATTTCATTTAAAATGACTTGCTAAATAATACTTTAAATTTTTGTTTGTTTGTTTTTTTTGTTTTTTTTGAGACAGAGTCTTGCTCTGTCGCCCAGGCTGTAGTGCAGTGGCCGGATCTCGGCTCACTGCAAGCTCCGCCTCCCGGGTTCACGCCATTCTCCTGCCTCAGCCTCCTGAGTAGCTGGGACTACAGGAGCCCGCCACCGCGCCTGGCTAATTTTTTGTATTTTTAGAGACGGGGCTTCACCGTGGTCTCGATCTCCTGACCTTGTGATCCGCCCGCCTCGGCCTCCCAAAGTGCTGGGATTACAGGCGTGAGCCACCACGCCCGGCCTTAAATGTTAAATTTCTTAAAATTTTTGTTTTTCTGAGATTTTGGAAAAACAAAACCAAATAATATATTGTTAAGGGAGGCAGAATCTCTCTTCCTATTTCTTTAAGCTCATTTTCATAATTAATCTATTTCTTTAGGCCTACAGACATAAATCAACAAATATGTTTCTATTTGGTTATTTGTAGATACATAACATATTTGTCAGAGTAGAAAACTAAGACTCACAAAATACATGCTCTGGCTCTCTTAGCCTTGTTTCTCTTTGTACCATGCTATAATTTTTATGGAGAAACCAACCTGGTACTTAAGAGAGCAACTACAGAACCACAGAATCAAGATGCTGAATATGGATTAGTTAATTGTTAGGATAAAGTTAAGAGACTGTCCCTACGGTGATTTTGTCATTTTGCCTTCATTTGGCTACAACTGATTATTTATTCACAAGTAAATTAACATAACACATTAGCACTAAGACTGTAAAATTTTGAACTATGGATAATTTTTATATTATTACTGGGGAAGGATTAATTTGATCAGAGATTATCAGAACATGTTTTCAACTATTAGCTGAGTGTTTGTCAAGGTCTGTGGCATACAGAAGTTATTTTTGCTTTAAGAATTTCAATTTTAATAGTTCTTTAAATGTATACTCTTAATATGTGGTAGGTTTTTATTATTTATCATATTGCTTGTTTACAAAAAATCTTCCTTTTAATTATGGTCAGCCTTCCCAGAATCCTGAGATGCTTCTTGTATTTGCATTGCAAAAAGTCATTATTATTGCATAAACACTTCAACTTGAGGGTGTGTCATTTCTTGGATGCTTGGTCTTTCGCTCTTCTGTCCATACTCTATCAGTTCACCCCAATACCTCTCTTCTGTAGCAGTTTCAGTCATCTAATAAGGATTGGAACATCCCACTTTAAATACAAGAGTGTTGTTATTAGAAAGCAAGAGTGAATAAAGGTCAGCCGTTCAGATGACTGGCTGTCTGATTTTTTTCTGTGGGCATCACATGTTAGAAAAAGCTAGTTCATCTCTCTGTGGCTTAGGATTCAACAGCATAAGCTGTCAGACTAACACTGATTGAAGGTAGACTGAGAGGGGGAAGCGCATCTGTCCAATGGCTCGCCATTGGCTTCTTATTACAGCATTCTCCCCTGAGACACACTCTGCATGCTCATTCACCTACCTCCTCCTCTTCCCTCCCCTTCCTTTCCTACCCCTTCATTACTGATTCACAGCGAGAGGCAGCAGCAGCAGCAGCAGTAGCAGCAGCAGCAGCAACAACAGCGCTGCTTGTCACGAATCGGGATTGCAATGAGCTCATCCTTTTCTCCTTGCAGCTTCACAACTGCCCTGGCTTCCTGGCTACTGCTGCTGCTTCTTCTCACACATAGACACACACACACCCTTTCTCGCACACACACACACTCACACATTCTCACATGCTAGACCCTTCTAAGCAGCTTGTCCGTTTTTACACATGTATCTGAACTCTCCTGCATCACTCTTGGCCATTTTCTTGCATTCGATTGCTTTTGCCGTTTTTTATTTAGATCAGTACTTGATTTCATTTTCATTTTCCAGTCTACTTTGGGGTTCTTGCAGTGGATAATTTAGCCAAAATGTTTTTCTTGTGGAGACAGTAGCTGACAATTCCCACCACAGACTGGCTTGTATATCCTCCCAGGGAGACCTAAACCTGGCTCCCCTCCCACCGCAGTTCTTAAAATTGTGGATAAGAGATCCATCTTTCTCATTCTGGATACCTACTTAGTGCTCATGGAAGAAGGGGTGCCCTGCCCAGCCCCAGCTGCTAAGCTCACACCTCCTGTCAAAAAGTCCCAGGACATGCACGACGAGAGGAGCAAGCTGGTGAATGAGTATGCGTGTCGAGTGCTGGAACTTCTGGGGATGGGGCATCGTCTGTTTGTGCCTCGGCTTCTGGCGGTGAGATTGTTTTTCATTGAACTTCATTTGTAGGGAATCTGCTTTCCTCTGTGAAAATTCCTTGTATCTCTGAAAGAGGCTTGTGGTCTCTGGTTTTCTTCTCCTTCTCCCCATTCTGCCGAGAAGGAAGTGCTGAGTGACCACTGCTGTGCAGCTCATTTGGAGCCTGGTCCACACCACCCCTTAATTGGTTAGAGGAAATCATGGCTCTTTTCTCAGAGCCCAGGGTCACATTAGTGGCATTATTTCTGTGGCAGCAAAAAAATGGTTTTCTGCCTGGCTAGGCTCAGCAATAAAGCAGAATACCCAAGTGCTTGATGTAGGCATTCTGTTATTTGTATCTCCAAAGGGTTAAATTTTACAACAGACATAGCAACTTATCTAGACTGCTTGTGGTTTGCTTTCTAACCTCCCCATTTGATTGCCAATTTGATTGTTGTTTTGTTTTGTTTTCTGATAGAGAATTTTACCACCTAAAAATACTTTGGTAGGAAATTGTAGGTTTGTCTCCTAGAATGATTGAACTGTTTATCTGTGAAACAGCTTAAAGCTGCTGGCTTCTGTGCTGTGAATCTGGGAAGTCTGACTTGCTTGTTATTTGGTTTCCTGAATAAGAGAAAAATCACCTTTCCTCCTTTCCTACCAAGGGTTAAAATTAAATACCCACAATCACTGTTGCAGGCTTGAGAACTATACCTAGCAACTATTCCATAAGGTAATTGGTTTACAGTAGTCCTATACCATTATGTGGTAATGGAATAAGAATAATTTAGCCTTGTCTGTTTTATAGAATGGAGTTTAATACCATTTTAGACTATTTCCTCATTATGGTTCTCTCATATTAAAGTCTTTTCAGTACAGTATTTACATGACTGAATTTAACTCTTTTCTCTCACATATCTCCCTTCACTATAGTTCATCTCTATTTATACTTATCTTTACAATTACTAGTTCAGTCTTTATGTATGTATTTACATGCAAGTATAATTTCTTCTGTACAATCATAACAGACATGTTAGGTAGTCATGTAAATAAAAAATTTCCCATCCTAAGGAAAGTCTATTTGTCATTGCAAAACAAAGTTTGATGCAATGACTGGCATACAATTATAGGGGGGGTATTTTTGAGAAATACAATTGGTTTGTCATTTAAATAAGAAATAAAAAGAGCTGAAGACATGTGTTTTAATGTCCAGGTGAGGTCATTATTTCCGTGAACCCCATCTTTTTCTTAATAAAGGAGAAAACTAAGGATTCATGATTCTGTTAGAAAGGGTTTTTATTATTATTATTATTATTATTATTGTAAGTGAAATAAGCATTTTATTTCAGGAGTTTTGATATTGTGAAATGCTAAACTATATTTCAACAAATTCTCTACATCTCTGAGGAATCAGGATTGGTCTAATATATTTCTGCATCCTAAAGACCACTCAACTTTGTGACTCAAAGGCTTTCAATGGTAACCTTCCAGTAATTTGGTACCACCTCTCTTTGGCATTTACATTTTCAGTGTTTTGAAGGAAAACATAAATTGGTAATTAAGAATATTTTGCGTATTCAACTCTGCATTAGGGATGAATTTAAACTGCCTCTAGTTTGAAAAAATTAATTAGCAATAAAATCCACAGGGAGTTGGGCTCTCAAGCTTGAGATCTTCGGAGGTGATGTATATCTGTGTGTTGCAATTGTACCAACTCTGTTTGGTTGCCAAATTAGGCATCTGAAGTAGCACATCTCTCAGGTGGTCTTGAGACATTACTTAGGCTCTATCAGTTAGAGCCTAAGTAATAATGCCACTTGCATTATGTGTGAAAAGCGTATGCTAGGCCAGACGCAGTGGCTCATGCCTGTATTCCCAGCACTTTGGGAGGCCAAGGCAGGCAGATCACCTGAGTTTGGGAGTTTGAGACCAGCCTGACCAACATGGAGAAACCCCATCTCTACTAAAAATACAAAATTAACTGGGCGTGGTGGTGCACGCCTATAGTCCCAGCTACTCGGGAGGCTGAGACAGGAGAATTGCTTGAATCTGGGAGGCAGAGGTTGTGGTGAGCCAAGATCGCACCATTGCACTCCAGCCTGGGCAACAATAGCTAAACTCCATCGCAAACAGAAAAAGAAAAAGAAAAGCATATGCTGATTTATCTTTGGGGCTACTTGAAAATCTCTGGCTTTGTTTTATACCGTTGCACTTGAAAAATTATTGGTAATACCAGGATATTCTACATTTTTGGAAATTACAAGTTCTTTAATTAGCAATATGGCTGTGAGTTAGGATCTGCTGTTCAGTAAGTTACTGCTCAAAGTTTAGCATGTGTACCAGGGGGAAGTTGTTCAGCCTTGTGTTATTGAACTGGCTAATAATGTGGGATCAATGGCTAATCTGCACAGGGCAGTCCTAAGAGGAATCCTGCTACATGCGGTTTTGCAATCTTTTCATTTCTAGTCAAGAGAAAGTACTAAAGTTAAAATATCTCTTTACCTTTTTAGTCATGTTTTAAACATGAATGCTTGTGGATTAAGCACATACAAGTATTTTATTTTACTTTTAAGACCCCAGTATTTTTTTTTTTTTCATTATAAAACAAGTCATTTTTTAAAAAATCAAATAAATGAAGATTTACCAAGACAGTGTTGTGGATTTGGGCTCTGAGCCTTATTACTTATTGTTCCCTGATTCACAGAGGGATCATCAAACTACTAGAACTCTAGGCTTCTATAACCTTCAGTTAAGAAGGTTACTGATATAATAGAGGATGCACATTTGGAATTTTTGCTTGTTACCCTTCAAAGGTACACCCAGTAAAGGACAATTTTCCTTTAATTAATCAGGTATAAGCATCTCATTTTAGATATTACCACAAGGCCTAAATTCTGTACGTAGATTCACCAAATATGTTTTTTTTTTTTATTTTTTTTTGTGAAATTAAAATACTGAAACAGGAGATGCAAATATCCTAGACATCAGCTAAGTGGTATTTCCCTTTTCTAAAGCCTATACTTTCAAATGATTCTCAGAGCTCCAGAAATTTTTACCTGAATAAAAATTCTGTTAGATACCGTAACTAAAGGAAAAACAAGCCATTTAGGGTAAAGATAGTGAAGATAAGAAATAGAATCACAGTTAGAATTTTTTTTTTTCAAATAGTCCCCTAAAAGAATCAAACCTAGAATCTGCTGCTTATTAGAGGCCCTTAAAGAAAGATTTATTCAAGAATAGAGAGAAGTTTGGAATAGAAGCATCTGGAGCTAATACTCAAACAGTGGAACTATTTCCACCCACCTTACCTCTTTCAAAAAAAAAAAATCAGGCCAGGCGCAATGCCTCACTCCTGTAATCCCAGCACTTTTTGGGAGGCTGAGGTGGGCGGATCACCTGAGGTCAGGAGTTCAAGACCAGCCTGGCCAACATGACAAAACCCCATCTCCTAAAAATACAAAAATTAGTCAGGTGTGGGGGTGGGCGCCTGTAATCACAGCTACTCTGGGAGGCTGAGGCAAGAGAATCACTTGAACCTAGAAGGCTGAAGTTGCAGTAAGCCGAGATTTCACCACTGCACTCCAATCTGGGTGACAGAATGAGATTCCGTCTCAAAATAAATAAATAAATAAATAAATAAATAAATAAATAAATATCACCTTAAAATGTGATACTCTTGCACTGAATTTTTCAGTGGGAAAAACACATTGAAAATGGTATCAGCAGTGGCATGTGGCCAGAGTCCATACTCTGTAAGTGTGTGATATTTGGAGAAGGAGGAGAAACTTTGACTTTACTCGTGTTCAGAATCTCCCCTTTTCCCTCTGGATTTTTTTTTTTCTTTTTTTTTTTTTGTTTGAGATAGGGTCTCAGTCACCCAGGCTGGAGTGCAGTGGTGTGATTTTTGGCTCACTGCAAGCCCCACCTCCCAGTCTCAGGCAATCCTCCCACCTCAGCCTCCTGAGTAGCTGGGACTACAGGCGCCCCCCACCATGCCTGGCTAATTTTTGTATTTTTTGTAGAGATGAGGTTTCATCTCATCTCTACAAAACTTGAAAGGCTGTTCTTCACCTGGGAAATTCTTGCCAAGGCTGCTCTAAAACTCCTGAGCTCAAGCGGTCTCTCCAGCTTGGCCTTCCAAAGTGTTGGGATTATAGGTGTGAGCCACCATGCCCGGCCTCCCTCTGGATTTTTAATTTTTGCTACTTACATGCCATAAGAAGTTATCAGACCATTATATGTTAAAATTAGTGTTAGCTAGAGTTTGAATACAGCTACTCATTTTCCACAGTGAATCGAAGGAGGGTTGATTATACATACGCAAATAATCTAGCTGTCCCTTTTAGTAGCCATTTTAAGGTTTTGTTTTGATCAGATTTCTTATGCTGATAAATTGCATCGCAATCTTGTTTGTTTTTAACTTTGTGGACTTTCTTAAAACATTAATTTTAAGGAAGGATGAAAGAGCAGAGGAGAATTATGTCTTCCCCTTTTACCTCTGTTGTTAACAACTGCAAGGATTGCTCTTTAAAGAGAGATTACAACTTATAACAGAAGTTAAAAACCCAAATGCAGAAGTTGCCATGTATACTTCTGATACCCCCAAAAAATCTAAAAATCAATTTTTATATAAAAATAAGTCCTAAATATATTCCATAATTTCCATTTTATACATCTTGACTTTTGAATACTGGATATGCTTTAAGTGGAGCCTTAATAAATTCATGGAACAAATTTATGTCGATATCTATTGTGTGCCAGGCAATTTGCTTAATTCATATCACTGGGGTAAGTGCAAAGGATACTTACATTAACATTCTACTTACCTTTCCCTCTGGGTATTTCTTCCTACCTACTTGAAAGGAAAAAGAAGTAGGACTTGTTTAAATGACTTTACTTTTATCTTTTTATATAGTTCTATTCAAATGAAGAAAGAAGTAATGTCACCTTTGAAATGTAATTGGTAAACATGGTTCATATTATTTAAAAGGATTTGTCAGAAAGCTCAGGGAGCAAAAAGATGGTTGTTTAGTAGAGCCACTAATTTCAAAAAGTTATCCTTTATTAGTTCTTACTTTATTTTATTTTATTTTTGGAGCCAAAGTCTCACTCTGTTGCCCAGGCTGAAGTGCAGTGGTGTGATATCGGCTCACTGCAGCCTCCACCTCCTGGGTTCGTGCAATTCTCCTGCCTCAGCCTCCCAAGTAGCTGGGACTACAAGCATGTGCCACCACGCCCAGCTAATTTTTATATTATCAGTAGAGATGGGGTTTTTGCCATGTTGATCAGGCTGGTTTCAAACACCTGACCTCAAGTGATTCACTCTCCTCGGATTCCCAAAGTGCTGGGATTATAGGTGTGAGCCACCGCACCCGGCCTGTTAGTTCTTATGTAAAAGCTGGTAGAGTTATTTTCTTTATTTCCAAGGGAAGAAAACATGCCTTTGCTTATTCAAATTGTCTAAATCCTATTCATATTATCTTCTGGCTAACATTACTTAACTAATGTTGGGAAAGGAGTTGCGTTTTCATTATTTTACTCTTCCCTCGCCATTGTTCTGAAAGCAAAATAGAAAAGCTCTAAGAATTTCCCAGTTGAAGAACAGCCTTTCCAGTTTAAGTCAGTTTTTCTAGCCTGAAAGGATTTTGTACAGTGAGCACAGATGTATAATTGTAAACCAGAAGCCAGCACAACCTATTTTGAGTACTTGGTTTGGCTTTCGAAGTATTAGTTTGCCTTTTAGGGGTACATTTTTAAAGCATAGATCTTATGATCACAAGATCATGCGTTAAGCCTCTTCATTGTCAGGGTAAGGGCTTAGTATTCCTACAATTATAAACTCAATTATAAGCACTAATTATCTGCATAGCCAGCTCATTAATAATTAGTATGTGTGCAGGCGTGGTAACTCACTCCTGTAATCATAGCTACTAGGAAGGCTGAGGCAGGAGAATGGCTTGAGACCAGGAGTTAAAAACCAGTCTGGGCAACATAGCAAGACCCCATCTGTAAAACAGACAAGCAAACAAAAAAAAAAACAAATTTGCCAGGTGTGGTGGCGCATGCCTGCAGTCCAAGCTGCTAGGAAGGCTGATGCAGGAGGATTGCTTAAGCCCAGGAGTTTGAGGCTCTAGTGAGCTCTGATTGTGTTACTGCACTCCAGACTGGATGACAGAGCAAGACCCTGTCTCTAAAAGAGTAACAACAATAATAACAATAATTAGTACTAGGATGGTGAGATAGTAGTACTAGGATGGTGAGAACTGGTTCTGGAACCCTGGTTGAAGCCATGTTTTATTTTCATAAACAGCACTGCTACTTATATTTTAGACTAACAACATTACATTAATGCTTGACATTCATAAAGCTTATTTATTTATTTATTTTGAGACAGAGTCTCACTCTGTCACCTAGGCCGGAGTGCAGTGGTGCAATATCAGCTCACTGCAGCCTCCATGTCCTGGGTTCAAGCAATCCTCCTGCCTCAGCCTCCAGAGTAGCTGGGATTACAGGCACGTGCCATCACGCCCAGCTAATTTTTGTATTTTTAGTAGATATAGGGCTTCACCATGTTGATCAGGCTGGTCTCGAACTCCTGACCTCAAAGTGATCCATCCGCCTTGGCCTCCCAAAATGCTGGGATTACAGGTGTGAGCCACTGTACCCGGTCTGTAAAGCACATATATTTAACAAAATAATATGTACAGGATGATTCAAATTTTGTTAAATATGTGTAAGATATGTATGTAATGATGGGGGAAAGGACTATAAATAATGTAATAAAATATTAATTATGTTTATCTCTGTAGTCAGACCTTATGTTAGGCTTTTAAAAAAATTTTTATTTTGGGCCATGAATATGTAATCAAGAAAAATTGCGTGACCCCACCATGTGGACAATACACATACATATGTACGATTTATGATTGAAAAAGTATTCTTTAAAAAAAAAAAAGCCAAACGACTTTTGATAAGTTCTTAGTGAAACATCCACATCTTTGCAGAACAAGAAGTGTCTGTCCCTGGATTGTAGAGGGAAAAACCTTTTAGATACAGTTGTCAGCAAATGGAGAGTTATCTCTGTAAGCTTATAATCTGCTTATGGCATTACAAAGGCATTTGAGGTGATACTTAATGATTATGGAAGTCTCTCAAAGATAGAAAATTGGAGGAAAAAACCCATTAGAATCAAAGTAGGACTAACTACAGGTTGTCTTCTAGAATACTGGCAAGCAAGGTTTTTGTTTTATGTGTTTTTTGCTTACTGGCGTTTTTGTTTTCATTCACAATGAAATTAGGTGTATTGTAGCGCATAAGAAGAATATAAGTTCTTGCAATTTAGACTGCCCACTTTATGGAATTAAAAATATCAATGAGGCCAGGCACAGCGGTTCACATCTGTATTCCCAACACTTTGGGAGGCCTAGGTGGGAGGACTGCTTAAGGCCAGGAGTTTGAGATCAGCCTGTGCAACATAGCGAGACCCCCATCTCTACCAAAAACAAAACAAAACAACAACCAAAAAAAAATTATTTTTTTTTCTTTTTGAGATGGAGTCTCGCTCTATCGTCCAGGCTGGAGTGCCATGGTGTGATCTCGGCTCGCTGCACGCTCCACCTCCTGGGATCATGCCATTCTGTCTCAGCCTCCCGAGTAGCTGGGACTACAGGTGCCTGCCACCATACTTGGCTAATTTTTTTTTTTGTATTTTTAGTAGAGATGGGGTTTCACTGTGTTAGCCAGGATGGTCTTGATCTCCTGACATCGTGATCCGCCCATCTCAGCCTCCCAAAGTCCTGGGATTACAGGCATGAGCCACTGCGCCCAGCCAAAAAAATATATATTAATACATAGCTGGCATGGTGGCACACGCATGTAGTCCTAGCTACTCAGGAGCCTAAGGCAGGAAGGTCTCTTGAGCTCAGGAGTTTGAGGCTGCAGTGAGCTATATTGCACCACTGTACTCCAGCCTGGGCAACAAATCGAGGCCCTGTCTCAAAAAACAAAAAACAAACAAACAAACAAAAAATCAGTGAGAGCAAGGTAATGCTTTTAGCCACTAAGATATCTATTTTTGAGCATGTTTGAGCAACACAGATACTATCACCCCTTATATTTCTTTTGGAGCTCAAAAGATGCGTTCTTATGCCTTAAATTATTTCATTCTCAAGTACTTTTGTGTGTGTGTGTGTGTGTGTGTGTGTGTGTGTGTGTGTGTGTGTGTTTGAGACAGTTTCACTCTTGTTGCCCAGGCTGGAATGCAATGGCGCAATCTCGGCTCTCTGCAACCTCCACCTCTTGGGTTCAAGTGATTCTCCTGCCTCAGCCTCCCAGATAGCTGGGATTACAGGCATGAGCCACCACGCCTGGCTAATTTTGTTTTATATTTTTAGTAGAGATGGAGTTTCACTGTATTGGTCAGGCTGATCTCGAACCCCTGACCTCAAGTGATCCACCTGCCTCAGCCTCCCAAAGTGCTGGGATTACGAGTGTGAGCCACCAAGCATGGCCTCATTCTCAAATACTTGTGATTAAAGATATTCCCATTTTTAAAATGGGAAAACTTACATAGCACTGCAAGTTTGCCAAAATTGAAATTAAAATGAATTTATTACATTCTTTGCAACCTTGAGTACCTTTAATGTGTCAAGTACTCCAGAGGCCGAGGTTAGCAAATTGAATAAGATGCAGTTTTCACACCTTTGTGTACTTGAGCCTCCCTGCCCCATGGTTGCCAGATCTCTCTTCTTGAGCTTAACTGAGCTGGGCGATCCATGTGATATGCAGGAATATCAACACCAGCAATGTCTAGGAAAGGACAGCCACAGGGAACTCTGGCTTCTTGTGTCCAGAGACTCAAGCTGAGTTGGGCTTCAGCCCCACCCTGGTGGGAACCTCATTGCTGTACCCTCCCTGAGACTATTAGCCTCTCACAAGCAGCATCTCTGCCTGCATGGCCATCCCTGCTTGACCAGAGGTCCAGTGTGTGAGAACATAGGATTCCTCATTCTTGATCCCTATCTATCTGCCTTTGTGTGTGCTAAAAGGCTGGATTTGAAATTAGGCCTTGGCAATATTAGAAAATTTAGATAACTGTGCTACTGTCTGCAGAGAAGAGATTGCCCATCACCATTTTGGGGCATCTGTTTCCAGGTAACTAGAGGTTAATTGCACTAAAAATAGAAGAGGTGCCTTCAGAGGACTTTCAGTAGTGAAGAAAGGGTTAATCCTGTTTCTCTACAAACCCTGGAAGCAGTTTGTCTGGAATTGTCCAAACCATTACCAGAGAGCTAATCATCAGCACTGGTATTATATATGAAAAAGGAAGGCTAGGGATGTGTGGTATGTCTGGTAGAATTGGTAGCTGGATGCTTTCCCCCATAATTCAGCAATTGGTATTTTAGTTAGAAAGGCTCTCTTCAGACTGAAGTTGTTTCCAGTAACTGCCTTTTCCAACTAAGTTAAGGTGAGTTGAGAGCATGCTAAGCATTCTCCACTACTTGTTGCTATCGCATCTGTATATTTATGAAGAAAGAGAAATCTGAGATATACTGGAGTTTTTTGTTTTTTCATTACTACTGTTAGCCTAGCTCCATTGTTTGATTACTAATTTGTGGACTTTTGTGAAACTGTCTGGTGTGAATATGTTCTTTTCTTTCACATTTCTGTTTAAAGGGCAGGGGAAAAGGGAAGCAAACTGTATAGCAAAAGAGAGATGAAAGTAGATTTCATTCATTTATTCTGTTACAAATTTTAATTGAGTGCCTCCTATATTCTGGTCGTTGTTCTTGTTGCTGTGGATATAGCAGTGAAAAAGACAGACAGAGAGGGGAAGAAGGGGAACAGATGTAAAACTGGAAAGTGAATTAGTGGGGAATGGGCTGGGAGGAAGAATTTAAGTGCTCAGAGAAGGTCTCACTCAGATCTTATATTGGAGCCAAAATGTAGATTACAAGATGTTGCTAAGATTGGACTACATGTCTTGCTAGTCATGATAATGACTTGGACCAGGGTGGTGATGACGAAAACTGAGACCCTGTTACAAGCAGGAATTTCTCTGGCCTGCTGCCTACTTTTTCAGTGCAGTCTTTAATCAGCTTTACATTTAAATTTAAATAAAGTAATATTTTGACATAGCATATAGTTATGTGATTTCTGGGTGCTTTTTTTAATTGTTGAAGTTTTTGACTATTAATTACTAACTGTAAAACATCTAATTTGTTTTTGGCTTCTATATACTGATCTTCCTAAATCTATATGTATCACAGTGTTTGTGAAAGTTGTTTATAGCTGTTTATTAAAATATTTATTGTCTTTCTTATTATAAAAGCGTTATACAGAAAGTATAACAAAATATAATGAAAAAAATAACCTGCAGGGTGCAGTGACCCACGCCTGTAATCCCAGCACTTTGGGAGGCTGAGGTGGGAAGATACCCTGAGGCCAGGAGTTATCAGCTTGGGAAACAGAGTGAGACCCCCATCTCTATAAAAAAAAAAAATTACAAGTAGCTAGGTGTGGTGGTGTGTGCCTGTAGTTCCATCTACTCAGGAGGCTGAGGCGGGAGGATCACTTGAGCCTGGGAGGTTGAGGTTGCAGGGAGCCATGATTGCACTATGCACTCCCACCTGGGCAACAGAAGGAGACCCTGTCTCAAGAAAAGTAAAAATAAATGGTAACCCATGATTCCACTTTACAGATAAACATTTTGTTTTCTTTTTAGTCTTTTTTCTGCACACAGATATATTTATTTCCAAGTGTTTTTTTATTTTTTGAAGTAGTAAATTTGGTAAACAATAGTTTTCATAAGAGTTCAGTAGTTAGGTGTTTTGTTTCATTTACTTTTTCGTAGCCTTCTTCAAGGTATGGGATCAATTTCCTATTCTTTTCACTTGAACTGCTGCTGTCATTAGTTGAAAAGCCATCTTCCCATTAGGTGTTTATTGTGTAATTCTGATGTATTTTGATTATATTTTCTATGTCTTCAGCCAGCTTTTTAATAATATCCTTAAAATGTTCATTGAGCTGAAGTCACAGATTAGTCCTTGAGTTCAGTTTCTTTTCCTTTTTTAGATTTATTCTTTTCTCAGAACTATAACATGGTAAGCTTTGCCAGAAACCATCATTCTAATTTTCAGCTAATATAAATTCAGTATGTTAGTTTGTTAATTAACTCTTAGATTGCTTCTATGATTTATGGTGATTTATTTCAGCTGATAGCAGTATCATCTAAATATTGAAATGTTAGAAATATCTTCTTAAAATGTTTGAATTAACTTAGATCTTAACTATAAAAGTATATTCAAGAAAATATAAATTATTTTTGAAATATATTTGTCCTCAAAGCAGGATGAAATGTAATGATGATTCTTGATTATTATTTTGCAGACTTCAAAGGAAGACCTTCTGCAGGCTGATTTTGAAGGTGCTTTAAAGTTCTTTAGAGTTCAGCTTCCAAAGAGATACAGGGCAGAGGAAAATGCAAGAAGACTGATGGAGCAGGCTTGCAATATTAAAGTAAGACACATGAGTTTTTATATAATAAAGGTAAAATATGAGTTCGGAATAATACAGCAAATTATGTAAAAAAATTTTTATATGTTGCAAGGTTTGATTATGTTTAAGGTTAGATTGTGTATGAACTGGTTTCTCCCAGATGTGTTTGCCAGGCTAATATGTGTATAGTAGCTGTACTTTCTAGTAGGACTTAGAGTGAAAGTTGGCAGGCTTAGATTATAACAATAGGAAGACAAACATTTATCTCATAGGTGGGGCTCTAGAGTGGGCTGCTGTGATAGTGGTTTCCATGGAAGCAGACTTAGTATTTAGCTTTTGCCATCTGTTTTAAGATTAATTAGGACAAAGCAAGAAAAGATTTCTTAGGCAATGCTTTCATTTCTCTAAGGGACTTGGAAAATTTGAGTCTTGATCTGCCCATTCCCATCCCACACCTGCCAAATATCTCTGGATACATTGTCACATGTCTGATAAAACTAAACACATTTTATAAATCAATTTGAAATTGAAAACTCTTTCCAGAAAGTTGTAGTATTAAGGTGAGAGAGCATTCTTAGAATATTTGGAACCAATTTACTGATGCTAATTCTTATACCTCTACAATATGCCAAGGTATCTTTTTACCCAACCATAACATAAATATAAATTGTTTTCCTAAACAAACAGAGATCCTGGTCTTAGGGACTTTACATTCTTGCAGAAGGAAACAGAAAATAAGCAACATAATAAATGTATTATTTATTTAACATGTTAGAAGGTGATAAACAGCTGTGAAAAAAAAAAGAGTAGGAGAAGATAAAGGGAAATTGGATTGGTGGGGGAGCAAAGGTTATGATTGTTTTTAGATAGTCAGCATGGACCTCACTGAGTCAACAAAGGAGATGAAAGATTAGTCATGGAGATGTCCCGGGGAAAAGCTTTCTAGGCAGAGGCAACAGCCAGTTGAAAGGCCCAGAGACTGTCTCATGCCTGGGTGGGCTTGAGGAACAGCAAGGTCAGTGCAGCTGGAGTGAAGTCAGTGAAATGGGAGTAGTAGGAATGCTCACAAAGAGCCAGAAAATGTAGACCATTGTAAGCATTTAGGCTTTACTTTGAGCGAAGCAGGGAGCTCTTGCAGGGTTTTTAGTGGAGCAGTGATATGATCTGTCTGAGATTTTTAAAGGATCACAATGGCTATTTTGTTAAAAACAACTGTAGGAAGGTAAGAGAGGTAGGGACATCAGACAGGAGATTTTGGAGTAATCCTCTTGAGAGATGATAGACTGAACCAGGGTGTTAACAGTGGAGACAGAGATGGAGATGGAGTGGAGATGGAGATGGTTGGAACCTGGGTATTTTTGAAAGAGAACCAAAAAGATTTCATGATATATTAAATGTGAGTGTGAGAAGAAAAGAAGAGTTAAAATGATTGCACAAATTTTGAACTACGCAACTAGGAGATAAGAGTCACCATCAGTGTATTAAGCATATTACTTCAAAGGTACTTTGACCAGACTTCTTTTAGGCACCAGAGCCACTGTAACATTTTTTTGTGTAACACAATTATTTTGAATTTAAAGCAAATTATAAATGTTAAAAAGTACAGTTCAACACTGAAAGTAAGTAACTGGGCAGAAAAAAATTATTTTGTCTTTCAAGTGAGCTTTATATTCAAAGAGATCATTTTCCAAAGCTATCGTAAGAAAGATGGATTTCTGAAGTTTTCATTCTGAAATGAAAACTCTTGAAAGCCTTCACGACTGGTTGTTTTATTTGGCCAAAGTCTAAACCACATTTATTTGTAACTTTGAAAGTATATTCTAGGCTGGGTGCGGTGGCTCAAGCCTGTAATCCCAGCACTTTGGGAGGCCGAGACGGGCGGATCATGAGGTCAGGAGATCGAGACTATCCTGGTGAAACCCCGTCTCTACTAAAAATACAAAAAATTAGCCGGGCGAGGTGGCGGGCACCTGTAGTCCCCGCTACTCAGGAGGCTGAGGCAGGAGAATGGCATGAACCCGGGAGGCGGAGCTTGCAGTGAGCTGAGATCCGGCCACTGTGCTCCAGTCTGGGCGACAGAGCGAGACTCCATCTCAAAAAAAAATAAAAAAAAGAAAGTATGTTCTAGTGGGCATGATGCCTTTGACTGAATTTTGTGGGTGGTGAATTTGAAAGGTAGGCTTCAGCCAACTGATTGTTTTGGAGATGCCAGAGAGAAGTATTGTAAATTGGGTCAATGCTGTAGGCATCCTTTAAAATAAAATATTTATTTCTAAGAATATAAGAGTGGAGAAATAAGAGGTATAGGTAAGGTGAAAAGTTAAAGGTTTTTAAGGGAAATCTCAGAGCATTGGCAAGTCACTGAGGACAAAAAAAAAAAAAAAAAAAAAAAAAAAAAAAAAAAAACCAGGAAAACAATTGAAAAACATGAAATGTATAGGGAAAAATTTTTTCTCCAACATAATTTATGAAGTTCCTGGAGGTGGCTAGTTATTATCAGTCCAGAAACATGGGATCTGAGAGATGGAGAAGCATAAAATGTTAGAAAACAAGTTCAAAATATAATCCAAATGGACTGTTCCTGGAAGGGAAGTGCTGGGTACAACCAGAATAAATGTTTTTGGACATGAGTAGGGAAATATGAATATTTTTAAAGCTTTTAATATGGTTTCAATAATTTAAAATGTTTAATAATTTACTATGTTTTAATAGTTTTTTTTGTAGGGTTTTCTTTGCATTATCTAAGGAGAATGCCTTTTTCTTGGGTATTTAAGACGGTATCCACAGGACACCATTTCATTTATAACATACAATTGTAGAGTGAATGATTGTGAGGCAGATATGAGGTGAAACTGAAAGAAGGAAGACAAGAGTAGTCCAGTATTGGGCTGGAATTGTGCTGGGACTAGAATGTGGGTCTCCAATCCAAAGGTCTAAAATTGTCTTTAAACCAAGACCTAGATTTTGGTTGCTTTTATGTCAAGACCGTGACTCTATGTACGTACTTATATACAAACATAACTGAAGAGATACTTACCCTTACACTGAGGCACTCTGATGGTTTTTGTTCTATTATATTGTATTTCCTTTTTTTTTTTTCGAGATGGAGTCTCATTCTGTTGCCCAGGCTGGAGTGCAGTGGCGCAATCTCTGCTCACTGCAACCTCCCAGGTTCAAGCAATTCTTCTGCCTCAGCCTCCCGAGTAGCTGGGACTGCAGGCATATGCCACCACACCCGGCTATATTTGTATTTTTAGTAGAGACAGGGTTTCACCATGTCGGCCAGGCTGGTCTCGAACTCCTGACCCCAAGTAATCCATCACCTCAGCCTCCCAATGTGCTGGGATTACAGGTGTGAGCCACCATTGCCCAGCCTATTGTATTGTATTCTATTCTATTTTAAACTTCTCCCCAGATCCCAAGAAAATCCCCATACCAAAAGGCTGACCACAACCCACTAAATCGATTTTACAATAGCTTGTAGCTTTGAAAAAACACCAAGACCTGTCCCACCATTCCTACCACCTCCCCGTTCCCCATTCTGATCTACCACAACCCATGAGAGGCTGTAGACGATGAGGTGTTACAATAAATAATGGAAGTGCATGTGTGGATAAGGATGTGAGTCATCATGCCATCATTACAGCAGCTTGTGCTGGCAGTTGGAACTTTTAGGAGATGATGGACTTACAGACTGAGACTTATGTGTTAGACAAAGCATTCATGGACAAAGGTGACTGCAGGCATGGAATAGGCAAGAAACTCCTTATCCATAGCCTGTTATAAGATTAAAGATAGAATTTCTGCCAAAAGTAATCACGTTTTTAAAATTTTAAAATTGTTTGCAAAGTTGGTGTTATATATAGTTGTATCTTTTTTGAATGGACATGTTCCCATTGAATTACTCCCCAAAATAATCACTTTCCTTTAATTTTAAGGAACTGTAACCAGTGATTTCAGTGAAACTGAAACTGACTTTAAAATAGTGCAGCAGTTGCAAGCAAAAAATAACTTGTTAGCTCTGTATGTGGTTTATTTCTGTGAATGTACCAACAAGATTTGTTAATAAAGCACATTAGATTGGATAAATAATTTTATTTTTCTAAAACTTGCATGACATTAAGTATCAGGAACATTTTCAATAGCTTCTAAACTGGTAATTTAACTAATGTGATTCCAGGTTATTCTAATACCCTTCTGTTCCTATGGTTTCAACTAGGCTAAAATCAGAAAACATATTGACCCATCAGGCTTTACTTTGAATAGTCATTTGGTTACTTTCAATATTGAAATCAAGACCTAAATAAAAGATGCTTAAAGTGCCTAATATGAATATCCTGTACTTTCCCAGGGAGTCAGTTTGTATTAAATATCATAATTTGATTTTTGCCTTATAGTTAAAAATTCTATCATTGTAGAGCTTCTTAAATTTGGGTTTTGGCTTCAGAGACTCTGAATTACCAGAAATTTGAATTTCTTTGTATGAACGTATGAGCATTTTGTTTTTCTTGGTAACATAATATACAGCCTTTTTTTTTTTTTTTTTTTTTTTTTTTTTTGAGACGGAGTTTCGCTCTTGTTGCCCAGGCTGTAATGCAATGGCGCCATCTCGGCTCGTTGCAACCTCCGCCTCATGGGTTCAAGTGATTCTCCTGCTTCAGCTTCCCGAGTAGCTGGGATTACAGGCATGTGCCACCACGCCTGGATAATGTTGTATTTTTAGTAGAGATGGGGTTTTTCCATGTTGGTCAGGCTGGTCTCATACTCCCGACCTCTGGTGATCCGCCCTCCTTGGCCTCCCAAAGTGTTGGGATTACAGGCGTGAACCACCGCACCAGGCCTCATAATACATAGCTTTATTAAGTGCATATACACATAATCTTCATAATTCTTGATCTGATTACCTGTTTTCTACATATTTTTATTCAATACCATTTATATTGTATGAGGTTGAATTGATGAAATTACCATTCCTGTTGGTCAGAAACTGTCAGGTATTTGATGGTTGTTTGTGATTCAGTATTTTATGCCTCCTTACAGCTCAGATAGATGCATATGTAGCTTAGCTCTATGGCCATGCAAACTTTTCCTGAAAATTATTCTCCGAAGGTTAAGAAACAAGTCTTTTTTTTTTTGAGACGGAGTCTTGCTGTGTCACCAGGCTAGAGTGCAATGGCACGATCTCTGCTCACTACAACCTTCACCTCCCCAGTTCAAGCGATTCCCCTGCCCAGCCTCCCGAGTAGCTGGGACTACAGGTGCATGCCATCATGCCTGGCTAACTTTTTGTGTTTTAGTAGAGATGGGGTTTCACTGTGTTGGCCAGGATAGTCTCAATCTCCTGACCTCGTGATCCACCCACCTTGGCCTCCCAAAGTGCTCGGATTACAGGCATGAGCCACTGCACTCAGTCCAGTCTTTTTTATTTTTAAAGTTGATTTTTATTTGGAATAATGTTCCAAGTACCATATTTACAATGGACTTCACTAGTAGCAAAGTTCTTAAGCACAATCATCCCAAATTTTCTGTTGGTAGAGCTTTATAATAGAGCATTTTAAAATATGTTAGCTTATTTCACTTGTATTTTATTAGTAAAAATAATTTGAGCAAAATTAAAATGCAAAATCTGACATTAACCTAAAAGAAGAAAATTAGGAAAGAAAAGTTATTTATTGAGTGCCTGTTGTGTCCCAGGAACTATGCCAAGAGGACTTTTCAGAGGAAGTAACAGTTAAAATGAAACCTGAAAGATTATTAGGAGTTAAGGAGTGTACCAAGGCAGGGAGAAGGATGTTTCATGCAGAGAATATGCAGAAGCCCATAGGTAAAAAAATATGGAGTTGCCCAAGACCTGAATGTAGGTCATGACTGGAGAGTAGGATGCAAGGAGGGAGAGGGAGTTAGGGGAATAGATAGAGAAAAGACTAAAGAGGTAAGCAGGAGCCAGCCAGCTTGTGCAGAGCCTTCTAAACCATGGTAAACAATTTGGATTTTATCCTGAGGGGAGTGACAAGCACTGAAGGATTTAAAATAAGAGACATAAATTATCAGGTTATTGTTAGGAAGGTCATTCTGGTTGCTGTGTGGGAATGGATTGAAAGGGTTAAGATTCAATATAGGTGACAGACCATTTCAGGAGCTGTTGCAGTCATCTAGGTGAGAAGAGACCAGAGTTTTTGCAATGGGCTGAAGAAATAATGGATGAATTCCAGAGACATTCAAGACATAAAATTAACAGATTTTAGTGATTAGATGTGAGCATCAGGGCAGATAAAGAGAGCCAGTGATAGCACTTAGGATTCTTACTTAAGCAACTTGGTGGAAATCACACTGAGAAAGGAAACAAACAAGAGAACAAATTATAAGCACTAAAGATAATGAGTTAAATTTTGAATATGTTAAGTTTGTGGTACATATCCACAACTCATATCCAAGTAGCTATAAATATCTAATAGGCAGGTGGATACTGAAGTGAGATCTGAGCTAAGAGTAGACATTTCAGAGTCATCAGCATTGAAACCATGGGAGTGGGTGAATTCTCATAGAGGAGTATATACAATGAGCAGAGAGAAGGTTGGAGGATAGATGCATTCACATGTAAAATACAGAAAAGGGAATAGAAGCTGGTGAGACTAAGAAGGCAGGAAGAAACCCAGAAGAGTATGAATGTGAACACTAAGGGAAAAGGTGTTTGTTTTCAAGAAGGAAGGAGTTGAACAAGTGCCGGTGGTACCTAGAGGTCATGTATAAGGTACTGAGAAGTAGAAAGTGGCTATTGTGCAATATTTAATGAAAAGAGATCCTCAATGGTCTTAATGGAAGTAGTTTCAGTGAAGTTATGACAAATAAAAGCCAATGATTCAAGGAATAAATAGCAGGTTAGTAAATGGAGAAATGAAGATGAGACTGTTTTTCTAAGGTTAGTATGGGGAGAGGATGGAAAATGGAAGAGATAACCAGTAATTGGACTGGGCATAGTGGCTCACACCTGTAATCCCAACACTTTGGTAGGCCGAGGAAGGAGGATCACTTGAAGTCAGGAGTTTGAGAGCAGCCTGGTCAACAAAGTGAGACCCCATCTCTACAAAATATTTTAAAAGGCCAGGCGCAGTGGCTCACACCTGTAATCCCAGCACTTTGGGAGGCTGAGACAGGTGGACCACTTGAGCCCAGGAGTTTAAGACCAGCCTGGGCAACATGGCGAAACCCCATCTCTACCAGAAAAAAAAAAGAAAAATTAGCCAGGCATGGTGACATGTGTCTGTAGTTTCGGCTACTTAGGAGGCTGAGATGGGAGGATTTTTTGAGCTTGGGAGATGTGGGTTGTAGTGAGCTAAGATCATGCCACTGCACTCCAGTCTGGGTGACAGAGTGAGACCTGTCTCAAAAATACCCCCCAAAATTATCTGGGCATGGTGGCACATGCCTGGAGTCCTAGCAACTTGAGTGGCTGAGGTGGGAGGATGGCTTGAGCCCAGGAGTTGGAGGCTGCGGTGAGCTATGACTGTGTCATTGCACTCCAGCCCAGGTGACAAAGCAAGACCCTGCCTGTCTCTAAAAAAAAAAAGAGAGAGAGATAGCAAGCCTGAGAGTAAGTATGAGAGAGAGAGAGAGAGAGAGAGAGAGAGACAGATGAGTAAGTACAGGAGAGAGATATAAGAGGATATTGAGACCAAGATGGATTTTTAGAGGATGGGAAAGATGAGTCTTTAATGCTAAAAAATGTCCAATGAATCTTAATTTCTTCTTTGAGCACCTACTATATGCCAGGCATTGTACCAGATAGACCCCAGAAATATGAGATTGAGCAAAAGCACATGCTCTCAGAGCTCATGGAATTCACAGTGTTAATTTAATCACCTTAATAAATGTATACTTACAGAGTGAGATAAATGTTCAGAAGAGATATATAAAGATATACGAGAGCAAAGAGCAAAGGAACCTGACTTTGACTCAATGATCTAGGGAATGCATTCTTGAACTGAGATTACAAGGTATTCCAGACTGAAAAGCAGCATATGCAAATCCTGTGAAGAGGGAGAGAATATAGTAAGTTGTAGAAACTAGGAGAAGGCCAATGTGACTATAGTTCAGAGAATGATGACGGTTGATATCCAAGGACCAAACCACTTCATCTACCAATAAGAAGGAAAAGCCCACAGAAAGAGCAAAGTTAAAGATTACATAAAGAAAGGGAAATATGTTAACAGAAAAAGGACTCTGAAGAGGTAAGGGATTAATCTCAAAAGAATGGGCCTTTCTTTCATTGCAAGCTGGAGGGAATAGGCAAGGGAAGGATGGGGAAAATGGTGAATTTGTAGTTTGGTGAGGAAGAAATTGAGGATATTTCATTTGAAGTTTTCTATTATTTCTGTTAAACAGGATCTAGAATGAAGGGAATGCAGTAAAGTGACAGCTTTGAGAAATATGGAAGAGCTTTTAGACTGGAAAAACTCAAAAGAACAGCTAGTCTGTATTGTTGTAGACTATGAGTTCATAGTGGCAAAAATCTGCAGTGTTTTGTAATTTTCTCTAGAAACATTCAGTGTCCAAATGTATATATGAAGAAGACAGACAATTATTTTAACCGCAGTTGAGGTTTGCCAACATGAGACAAAGGAAGGACATGGGGCCAGGGCAGTGCTGTGCTAGTAAACTGTATCTTGGGTTGGGGAGTAAGAGGGAGTAGAGAAAGAGGTATCCCTGATTTGTAGCATTTGCCCATTTCCATGGTATGAATACCCACCATGGCCAAATTTCAAGCTACCAATGACTTAACTGCCCCACTCAATTTCTGAATCTTAAGAGTCACTTTTGAGCTGGTAGTTGCTGACACTGGTACACCACAGGAGGAGATAAGGCTAGTAGCAGGAGAGTGGTTGACATGATGGGAAATGGAGTCTAATTAATAGAAAAGAGAGTGAAGATAGATGGGACTGAAAGACTGCAAGAAAAGGGCCTGGGAGAAGGGAGCAAAGAATTATTGGACTCAGGAAAAATGGTGGAAGAGGAGATTAATTCACTTATTGGTGGTTACCCAAGATAAAAAGCATCTTTTTCTCAAAAATTCTTATAAGAGAGCTTTCTGATATTAGAAAGTAATACTGCCCTGGGCCTTGAATGGTGACTCGCACCTGTAATCTTAGCACTTTGGGAGGCCGAGGCGGGCAGATCACCTGAGCTCAGGAGTTCAAGAGCAGCCTGGCCAACGTGGTGAAACCCCATATCTACTAAAATACAAAAAATTTGCCAGGCATGGTGGCACGTGCCTATAATCCTAGCTACTCAGGAGGCTGAGGCATGGGAATTGCTGGAGCCTGGGAGGCGGAGGTTGCAGTGAACTGACATTGCACCACTGCACTCCAGCCTGGGCTACAGAGTGAGACTCCATCTCAAAAAAAAACTGCCCTGTGCTCATAATTTCCAGTGATCAGCTCAGATTAATTAGTGGCAGCAAAAACAGGCCAATTACTATTTTGGCATTCATAGCCACCTCCTATGATTTGCTTCTCTTTGTCCTAATAATTCTGCCACCATCACTACCATTTTACTCTGATCACATGATTTAAGGGTTGGAAATGCATTGTAGGAGGAATAGACAAAGATGGCAGAGGCAATGCAGGTAGGCGGAATGAGGGAATGAGGGAATGAGGAAGGGCACTCATGGTTAAAAACAGAATCCTGACCTGGCATCTTCTCACACACCAAAATTGTCTTCCTACCCCATGCTAGAGAGGTGGCTGCCAATGATAAGATGTTACTTATCACCTACTTGCCTCAGAAAATTCTAAGTTCTGCTCCAGCCCAATTACCTATATATTGTGCTGGACTATTTTCTACTTTCCCAAAGTTGCAAATACAATTTGATCGTACCCCTCACAAATCATGTTTTTAATGAGACAGTGGTAGATTCCTTTATCTAGAATTTAATATTTTTTCTTCTAAGACCTCCATATTCGTAACTGGATTTGAATGTTTTTGAAAATAACTTTCATAGTAGAGCAAAACTGTAAAGAACAATTGCATTAAAAGCAATTTACCTCTAATTTCTTCATGCCGTTTGCTATTTATTGCTGGCTGTTGTTGCTGTATGTGAACAAGAATGTACTCTCTGAAATAGAAGCTTTCTTTGAATTAGCATTGAGGTCCTACAGAAGTTTTTGTCAACTTCCTGAATCTAAAATGTGTGCTTTTATGTACACCATTGAAAGGGTTCATTTTTGATTAAAATACATCTTGTGTTCCTTTTCTATAAAAACTTCTATATATTGACAACCACATTTGAGTTGTTAGGTTTAAAGTGTCATAATCTTCTGCTGGAGAAATGTTATCATGTTATAGGATACAGAGATGTGATAATTAACAAATTGATAATGAAGCCAGGTGCAGTGGCTCACGCCTGTAATCCCAGCACTTTGGGAGGCCCAGGCGGGTGGATCACGAGGTCAGGAGTTGGAGACCAGCCTGGCCAACATAGTGAAACCCTGTCTCTACTAAAAATACAAAAATTAGCTGGGCATGATGGTGCATGCCTGTAGTCCCAGCTACTCAAGAGGCTGACGAGGAGAATCGCTTGAACCCGGGAGGCAGAAGTTGTGGTGAGCGGAGATTACACTGCTGCACTCCAGCCTGGGCAACAGAACGAGACTGTGTCTCAAAAAACACAAACTGGTATTTAAGTAGTTTCTATATCAAAGCATTTGCCACTGTTTGCCTTTGAGACTTCTATTAACACTCATAGTCCTCAGTGCACCTTAGATTGGGGTATTGTTTTATTCCCAGTGAGCAGGGAACATGTTAATGTTGGACATGTTCTGAAACAGTTGATAACAGGCAGAGGAAACAGGTCAGAGTTCCAGATGCTTAGGCATCAGGCACCTTTCACATTAAAAAAACTCAGCTTTTGTGGCCCTTCCTAATCAGCTAGAACAGTGGTCTCCAACCTTTTTGGCACCAGGGATCATTTTCGTGGAAGACAATTTTTCCATAGTGGAGGGGGAAAGCATTAGATTATCCTAAAGAGAGCAGCCTAGATCCCTTGTATCTGCAGTTCGCAATAGGGTTCGTGCTCCTATTCTCATAGGAGCTGATCAGACAGGAGGCAGAGCTCAGGTGGTAATGCTTGCTCTCCCACCAGGCACCTCTTTCTGTGTGGCCCGGTTCCTAATGACCAGTACTGGTCTGCTGCCTGGTAGTAGGGACCCCTGAGCTAGAACACATTTGTCTCCTTTATTTGCTTCTGCCATTTTATTTCTACCCTATACCTACTTCTGCCAATCATTTTCTGGCAGTTCATTAAAAAGAAAGCCATGCATACATTTTAAAATTAACTTGATGGATAAACTAATGGATATAAACATTGATTTATATTTGGTCAACTCTTTTCTTAGAAAAAGAAATAGTAAACCATATTAATAGAGCATTATGCCTTTATAGATGTTCCAAAATTGGAACTATGTGCATTCCATGCATGATTAACAACAAAAAGAACATCAGAATTGCTATCTCACCTAGTAGTTTCTTTTTCTTCAAAAAGTTTAAGTATTCTTTTTTCCCTATACCTGATTCACTCCCAGCAGTCTTCTAATGGATCAAAACCTAATGATTATGCTCTTAAATAGGAGTTTCCATATTTTGTTTACCTTTCTGAAGTGTTTTGCCAAATACCTTTTATCCAGTAGTTGTGATTTATATTTATCAGAGTTGGGATTGGGAACAGCAGTAATCAATAATTTTCCCACAACCATTTACCATGATTCCACATTTCTTTGAATTATTTATTTAATATCACTTGAATTCATATTAAGATTATATTTAAAGTGTGCTTCATAGTTTGTGTTTGGGGATCTGATTTACAGAAGAAAATAAAACATTCCTCTGTACCCTTGTTGCTTCTCACTGGAAATAATTTAATTTCATTCTTTTAGGCAGCAATAAAAATAAATGAAGAGAGGTTGGTTAATGGGCACACAAACATACACTTTGATAGAAGGAATAACTTGTAGTATTCAATAGCACATCAGGGTGACTACAGTTAACAATAATTTATTGTGTACTTCAAAATAGAAGATTCAAAAGGTTCCCAACAAAAAGAATTGATACATGTTTGAGGTGATCAATATCCTAAGTACTCTGATGTAATCATTATACATTGCATTCATAGAGCAAAATATCACATATACCCCATAAATATGTACAATTATTATGTATCCATAAAAATAAATTATGAATTGGCTGGGCAGAGTGTCTCATGCCTGTAATACTTGCCTTGGCCTCCCAACACTTTGGGATACTTTGCCGATCACTTGAGGTTGGGAATTTGAAACCAACATGGTGAAACCCTGTCTCTACTAAAAATACAAAATTTAGGCCAGGCGCAGTGGCTCACGCCTGTAATCGTAGCACTTTGAGAAGCCGAGGTGGGTGGATCACCTGAGGTCAGGAGTTCGAGCCCAGCCTGGCCAACATGGTGAAACCCTGTCTGTACTAAAAATACAAAAATTAGCTGGGTGTGGTGTCACGTGCCTGTAATGCCAGCTACTAGGGAGGCTGAGGCAGGAGAATCTCTTGAACCCGGAAGGCAGGGGTTGCGGTGTGCCGAGGTCGTTCCACTTTGCTCCAGCCTGGGCAAAATAGTGAAACTCCGTCTCAAAAAAAAATATATATATATATATTTTGTACATATATATATGTATGTGTGTATATATATATTTTGTACATATATATATATGTACAAAAATTAGCTGGGCATGGTGGCACATGCCTATAATCCCAGCTATTTGGGAGGCTGAGGCAGAAGAGTCACTTGAACCCAGGAAGAGGAGTTTACAGTGAGCTGAGATCATGCCACTGCACTCCAGCCTGAGCAACAGAGCAAGACTCCGCCTCTAAATAAATAAATAAATAAGAAATAAATGTCTTAGGTGTTTCAAATAGGTTACATTAGGAAGGCTGGGCCATTGGATCCTGAGGGTTTAGTATTCTAAACACTTAAAACACAACTGTTTCAGATACCAATGCCTCTACTCTGGGGAATATAAAATATAATTATATTAGATTTATTGAGTAATTATTCATATTTTCATTTCTCCAACTCAGATCCATTTACCTTGCAAATATCTAAATCAAATTAATATTCCGGAGAAATTGCTTATTTTACTCTTGGGCCTTTTTCTCTCCTCTCTCCCCTACTGTTCCTAAAAAAAATTTTTTTTTTTGAAATGGTGGAAGCAACATGTAAATGACCATAGCAACCAAAAAAAGCGAAATATTTTAAATGTTGTTCACATATCTCCAACTGTTGTTTGTCAAGCCTTCTGAAGTTCCACTAAAAGACAAACAAACTAGTAAGGAGGAAATTATATTCCTTGCTGTAGTTAATAGTTTTGATTAAATGGGCAGTCTTTTCTCATTGCCAAACCCTCTGGCTTGGGGATTTTGTTTGTTCAGCCTGTGAGAGGAAGAGAGCTATTTCTTTCATCTAGAACATCTGCCTTTTGCCTTTTTTCTCAGCCTGAGGCACTTCCTACCCAAATCATTACTGTATATGTGGTTAATATAGTTTCTTTTAAATACTCATTATTGGTTTTGCTTTTTTTGATTTTTATAATGTGAGGGAATCTTGGAGTACAAACGATATGAAGAGGTGGTAAAACATAGTGTTCGGATAGTAGTTTAGGCTAGGAGAAGCATCATGTATTCATTGTGGCACAGGTTCAACAGATTTATCAGTGTGTTAGCCTTTCCAGGCACTGCCTTATTCCCTGTTATCCCTAACCCATAGGGTCACTGTACTTCCTACTAAGTCTTGCTAGTTTTATCCTGAAAAGTTTTAGCTGAAGTTTCTTACAAAGTTGATTCCTGAAGAGGTCATACTTTCGTTTGTTTCTCATGTCTGCTGTTTCACATCTGCATTCATTTTCTAGGGATGCCCTAACAAAATAAATACACACTGGAAGGATTTTTTACTCAACTTTTATTTTAGAATTGAGGGTATGGCCGGGCACAGTGGCTCACACCTGTAATCCCAGTGCTTTGGGGGACCAAGGTGGTGGATCACTTGAGACCAGGAGTTTGAGACCAGCCTGGCCAAAATAGCAAAACCCCTTCTCTTCTAAAGATAAAAAATTAGCCAGGTGTGGTGGCTCATGCCTGTAATCCCAGCTGTAATCTCAACTCGGGAGGCTGAGGCAGGACAATCATGAGGTTGCAGTGACTAGAGATGGTGCCACTGCTCTCCAGCCTGGGCAACAGAGCAAAACTCTATCTCAAAAAAATAAAAGAAAAAGAATCAAGGGTACAGGTGCAGGTTTGTCACGTGAGTATATTGCAGGATGCTGAGGTTCAGAGTACAAACGAATCTCTCACCCAGATAGTGAGTGTGGTGCCCAATAAGTAGTTTTTCAACTCTTGCCTACTTCCCGCCTCCCTCAAGTAGTCCAGAGTATCTGTTGTTCCCATCTCTATGTCCGTGTGTACTCAATGTTTAGCTCCCACTTATAAGTAAAACATGTAGTATTTGGTTTTTTGTTTGTGCATTAGTTTGCTTAGGATAATGGCCTCCAGCTACATCCACGTTGCTGCAGAAAACGTGATTTCCGTTTTCATTTTTCATTTTTTGGAGACAGAGTTTCACTCTCATTGCCCAGGCTGGAGTGCAATGGTGCGATCTTGGCTCATGCCTCTCGGGTTCAAGTGATTCTTCTGCCTCAGCCTCCTGAGTAGCTGGGATTACAGGTGTGTGCCACCATGCTCAGCTAATTTTTGTATTATTAGTAGAGACGGGGTTTCACCATTTGGCCAGGCTGGTCTCGAACTCCCGACCTCAGGCAATCCACCTGCCTCGGTCTCTCGAAGTGCTAGGATTACAGGCGTGAGCCACCACCCCCGGCCACCACATTTTCTTTATCTAGTCCACTGTTGATAGTCACCTGCTTGATTCTAAGTCTTTGCTGTTATGAATAGCTCTGTAGTGAACATACAGGTACATGTGTCTTTTTGGTAGAACAATTTATTTTCCTTTGGGTGTATACCCAGTAATAGGATTGCTGGTTCAAATGGTAATTCAACATTTACTTCTTTGAGAAATCTCTAAACTGTTCACTACAGTGGCTAGAGTAATTTACATTCCCACCAACAATGTATAAGCATTCCCTTTCCTCTGCGGCTCCCCAGCATGTTATTTTTGACATTTTAACAAAAGCCATTCTGACTGGTGTGACATGGTATCTCATTGTGGTTTTGATTTGCATTTCTCTGATGATTAGTGATGATGAGCATTTCTTCATATGTGTTTAGGCTGGTTGGATGCACAGACTGAGAGGCTTAAACAACAGGGATTTGCTTTTTCACAGTTCTGAAGGTTAGAAGTCCAAGATCAAGATGTTGGCAGGGTTGATTTCTTTTGAGGCCTCTCTTCTTGGCTTCCACATGGGATGGTCACCATCTCATTGTATCCTCACATGATTATTCCTCTGTCTATATTATCTGTGTCCTAATATCTCTCTCTCTTTTTTTTTTTTTTTTTTTTTAAGAGATGGGGTCTCACCGTGTTGCCAAGGAGTGCAGTGGCTAGTCACAGGTGTGATCATAGCTCACTGCAATCTTGAACTGCTGGGCTCAAACGATCCTCATGGCTTAGCCCTACTGCATAGCTAGGACTATAGGCATGTGCCACTCTGCCCAGCTCTAATCTCTCTTTTTTTTTTTTTTGAGACGGAGTCTCGCTCTGTCGCCGGGGCTGGAGTGCAGTGGCCAGATCTCAGCTCACTGCAAGCTCCGCCTCCCGGGTTTACGCCATTCTCCTGCCTCAGCGTCCCGAGTAGCTGGGACTACAGGCGCCCGCCACCTCGCCCGGCTAGTTTTTTGTATTTTTAGTAGAGAGGAGGTTTCACCGTGTTAGCCAGGATGGTCTGGATCTCCTGACCTCGTGATCCGCCCGTCTCGGCCTCCCAAAGTGCTGGGATTACAGGCTTGAGCCACCGCGCCCGGCCTCTAATCTCTTTTTATAAGGACACCAGTCATATTGGATTAGAGCCCACCCTAAGGACCCATTTTAACTTAATTGTCTCTTTAAAGGACTTATCTCCAAATACAGATACTAGAGGTACTGGGAGTTAGGATTTCAACATATTAATTTGGGGGACACACAATTCGGCCCACAACAGTGTTGTTCTCATAGTAACTGAGTGCACATTTCTTCTCAATTTCTCTGAAAACATTCTCTTCTGAACGTGAATCTTGCCTGGCAGCTCTGAGCTATACCTCCAATATCGTATAACACACGACAGTTTCCTATTTTTGTCAGCATACCCAACATCGCCCATTTTCTCCTAAACTCTCAGATGATCTAAAACCATTTTTTTTTTTTTTTTACAGCTCCACCCTCCACTTCTATCAGCCCACTTGGTTGGCAAGGAATTTTCTCTGGCATGCATGATAGCTTGTTAGAAGTTCTAATTTACCTTATATACCCTGTTCTCGTATGGTCTTGTTGCATTAACTTTATTAAAATCCTGCCTTTATATTGTATCCTATCTTATGCAGACCACAACCTCCCTCATTCCTCTCTTTTCTTAAAAGAGAGGCAGTGAATTGTGCAAGTAAGTTATATCTTTGTACAATGTCCAGTGGCAGAAGAAAGTCTATACTGTATTATAATAGAATATTTTAAGCAACAATATATGTTGAATACTATATAGGACACAGGGACTTAGTTTACTTTCTAGAATTATTTACATAAAAACTTTTATCCCTAAATTTTGACCAAATTTTAGGATGGCCATTGTTTAAGAAGTCAGATGGCAGACATCGCTTCTCTGAAGGAAACATTTTGAAGATTGTCTGACATAGTAGGATCTTCTTAGAGCCATCAGAATTTGTAGTTTCAGGTTCCTGACATTGCTTGTCTGGATTGCTATAACTGTCTCATAACTGGTCTCTCCAGCTTTAGTTTCTGTCCCCTCTAGTTTCCTCTGCATACTACCATTTGAGTTGTCTGTCTGGAAAACCAACCTCATTTTATCACTTCTCAGAGGACACTGCAGCTCCCTGTTACCTGCAAGACAATCCCACACACCTCAGGTTGGCACACTTCCCTTTCACTCATACCAGTATGCCATGGCCTTGTCACATCCTGTTTCTTCTGCCTAGGTTGCTTTCCGTCTGTGGAGTGTCTGGAGAAGGCAGAGGCTTTGCCGGTAGACAAGTCTAGGTTTGAATTCTGGCTCCAGTTCTGACTGACTGAGTGATCCTGAGAAAGTTGCTTGATCTCTTTGAGTATGGGTTTCCTCATCATGAAACAAGGCTAATACCTACTGCACAGAGATGGTCGTAAGAATTAATTAAATTAAACACACGTGTGAAGCATTGGCTAAATTAATTCCTTGTTGTAGCCATGCAGTCAAGCAAACTCCTATTTACCCTTTAGGATGCAAGTCAAACATCACCTGCTCTGGAAACCTAGGCTGTTATTTATTCTGACTCTGGCAATTCCTACATTAGAGCACCACTGTTGGTGTTAAGAACATGGTTTTCTTTCTTTCTTTTTTTTTTTTTTTTGAAACGGAGTCTCGCTCTGTTGCCCAGGCTGGAGTGCAGTGGCGCGATCTCCACTCACTGCAAGCTCCGCCTCCCGGGTTCATGCCATTCTCCTGCCTCAGCCTCCCGTGTAGCTGGGACTACAGGCGCCTGCCACCGCGCCCAGCTAATTTTTGTATTTTTAGTAGATATGGGGTTTCACCGTGTTAGCCAGGATGGTCTCGATCTCCTGACCTCGTGATCCGCCTGTCTCGGCCTCCCAAAGTGCTGGGATTACAGGCGTGTGCCACCGCGCCCGGCCAAGAACCTAGTTTTCTGAAGCCACGTTGTTGGAGTTTAAATTTAGGCTTTTCTACTTAATTAATAGCTGTTTGATCTCTGGCAAGTTATTTATTGTACCTCAGTTATCTCTTCTGTAAAATGGTGATAATATTATCTATGAAATAGGATTGCTATCAAGATTATACATAGGATAATATAAATAAGAAACTTAGCACAATGCAGCCCATAATTAGTGTATAACCAAGTTAGTCATTATGACTCTAGTTTCTCTTATTGTGAGGTCCGCAAAGCTGTGACTCTTCCCTGCGCCCGCTAGATGCCTGAACCAACACCTAGCATAGTAGATGAATCAAAGAAGTCCATCTACTATTTATTTATATTTATTGAGATAATAAACCCTGTTTTTAAAAGATAAAGAATATTGGGCTTTGCATTTTCCCTGAAAATACTTCTGGTAATAAACAGGAAAATCCTCAACTGTTACACTGAGTGGTATTCCAGATTTATTCCTATAGAAAAATGAAATAAAAAGTGAAATCTGTCTGAATTTTGCTTTTAAGAGTGGTGTTTATCATACTGTATAGCTTAGAGGGATCATGCAGTATAAAGTTGTGAATTGTCCACCTTTCCAGACCATTAAGACTTAGAAGGTCATCATTCTTCCTTGATGTTGTGGATAGCCAGATGCCCTCCCTCTTTCCTATTAGATTTTTTTGGATGATTATGCAGTGATTTTAGGATACTAAAAGTTTTTTCAAGTTTCATTTGCATAAGTTTCTTAGTCGTGTGTGATCAAAATAACTGTGTTGAAAGAATTGAGGCTAAGATGTATATGCCACAGACTTTAAAATAGAGTAGAATGTCAGATTAAAAGAGTTTATAATCGAAAGATTACTAATATAATTACTAATAGATCACAAATGACAGACTAGTTAGTTCCATCTTTATGTATGAAGTTATAATCACATTTTATATTTTGATGTACAATTTCTTTTATGCATTTCATAATTATCCATTTATTTTATTCTTCACAAATTCAAAGACTGTCATGAGTATATCTGTGTATTTATGCTTGCATATTGTGTCAATTATCTATTACTGTATAACAAACCATCCCAAAAGTTACAGGTTTAAAACAACAGTTAATATTTTTCATGATTCTGTGAGTTGGCTAGGTGTTCTTCTGTTGGTATCTCCTGGATTCACTCATGTGGTAGCATTCAACTGTTGGAACAGCTTAGAACGGGGCCTCTCTTTCCACATGCTTATTCATGCTCAGCATTTGCACAATACCGTGATGTATATTCTCAAGAAGGCAAGACCCAGTGCACAAACACTTATCAAGCTGTTTCAAACACACCACAAGGGATAAGGGATACCAGGAGTCATGACTGATTAGAAGCCATTCCTTTAACAATCTGCCACATTCATGCATGGAAAATTTGTGTTTGAATACAAAAAAAAAAAATTAACTTAGTTTCTGAGGAGAGAGCTGAAAATCTGGTGTGGAAGGGAGACTTCCTTGCCATTCAGTAAAATTTACTTTTATTCATTAATAATTTTTATTTAATCTATTTATTTTTATTTATAATGTGATTTAATAATTTCCTTTTATATAATTTTTTTTTTTTTTTTTTTTTTTTTTTGCCGTGAACTGTTATTTTTCTTCTTTTTCTTTTGAGACAGAGTCTCACTCTGTCTCCCAGGCTGGAGTGCAGTGGCATGATCTTGGCTTACTGCAGCCTCCACTTCCCAGGTTCAAGTGATTCTCCTTCCTCGGCCTCCCAACTAGCTGGGACTACAGGCATGTGCCACCATGCCTGGTCAATTTTTGTATTTTCAGTAGAGACAGGGTTTCATCATGTTGGCCAGGCTGGTCTCGAACTCCTGACCTCAGGTGATCTGCCCACCTCAGCATCCCAAATTGCTGGGATTACAGGCATGAGCTACCGCACCTGGCGAGCTGTTATTTTTCAAACAAAACAAAAATACGTCACAAAACCAATGAATGAGTGAACCTGGCATCAGTTTAGGGTCTCTGATAGCAGAAACAGTAGATGCTTACGAATTGGTAATAACATTTGAGTAGAAATACTCTGATTACAAGGAACATCTAACCTATGATACTGATTCTATCATACATCAGAAAGGTAGGTTTCCAGAGTTCAGAGGAGGCTCAAAATTGTTTAAGTTGTCTACCTCATGGTTATTAATAATTTATAGGAGATTTGAGGGAAATTTTCAATTTTGTTTATTTAATTTTATTTTAATTTGACAAGACTTTGGTATCTTTTGGTTGTGCTGGTTCATTGTTCTATCGAACAATGTTGACTCTAAAAAGAATGTTTTAGACAGCATAAATCAATGGAGGAAGATAATACATTTGCCAAAATGAACATGAACACTTTCTTAAGAAAATACCACATGAGAATATTGCAATCAAAGACTGAGAGAGTACTCTGAATCTCCCAAAGTACCTACATTCTTAGCCAAGATAGAGCAGCAGCTGACCTTTAAATTCACATATTCCAATTTAAATAGGAAGTTAAAGTTGAATATTACAATTGGTTTTTCAGGATAAATGTTGTCCTTTTTTTCCTGAGGATAAGTCCACCTTGTCTTAAAGAAAGGACAACCGGAAATTCTTTCTCTGACACTGACCAATTGAAAATATGAGAGAACCAAATAAAAGCTTTCCATATAATATCAACCTAACTATTCAGTGTTTTACTATAGACAGACTCTTTGATTGGACCTAGTTAATCTGTTCTTGTTTTAATTCATCTCAAGGTTCAGCATTAGTCATTTTATCACAACAGATATAACCTTAGATTATTTCTATGGATAATATAGTTAGACTCATCTTAATGTAAATTTTTTATGGAGGTTCATGGGTAGATGGTCTCAAGGTGACTAAAAAAGAACTAGCTTTATATCTAGATAAAAGGGTACAACTTTGTTCCTTATAAAATAATCAGACCTATATAGTCAGTGAAATATCACAAGATCCAGATTCTAGTGACTTAATTTTAGATTGATCTAAGACCTAAGGTAGGAGAGTAGAGTTGGGGGTAAGCACAGGAGAGGGTATTATGTAATACATTCTCAGTATTTGGAGAAAAATGCAGTGGAAACAAGAAAGAATACAAAAGAAAATTCAAAAGATTTAGTATTTTGTCTTTTGAAAAATAAGATCCAGGCCAGCTGCAGTGACTCATGCCTATAATCCTAGCACTTTGGGAGGCCAAGGCGGATGGATCTTCTGAGGCCAGGAGTTCGAGACCAGCCTGGCCATTATGGTGAAACCTTGTCTCTACAAAAAATGCAAAAATTAGCCAGATGTGGTGGCAGGCACCTGTAATCCCAGCTACTCAGGAGGCTGAGGCAGGAGAATTGCTTGAACCCGGAAGGTGGAGGTTGCAGTGAGCCGAGATCGTGCCACTGCACTCCAGCCTGGGTGATAGAGCGAGACTCCATCTCAAAACAGAAAAAAAAAAAAAAAAGAAAGAAAGAAAAAAGAGATCCATGAATAGAGTACTGCATTTGTTAGGGAAAATACTACATTAGACAAAACTTGCCTTTAATGCCCAGAGATACTTGCTGTTGTCAAAAGGTGCACAACTTAATTTTGCCTCTTTGGCTGATGTTCCCCACTATTCTAGATGAACTGAGCCCAAAAACAGATCCAAAGATATCCTTCCCCACAGAGAGTTGGTGATGGATCTTAGGAACTAAGTGCTATGAGCGTGTTGCAAAAGGAGATCACAGACCCAGTTCAGGCTCCCTCCAGCAGCCCCTTCTCCCCTGACCTCTATGTCGGTTACGTCCATGTGCTGATAGTGGGCACCCACACAGCCACTACCAGCTGCCTTCCTCCTGGCTGTCTCTGTGTGTTCATGACTCGTGCTGGCACATCTGTAGCCCTAGGTCCCTTTCTCCAGCTTGCCACTCCAACATATTTTTCCCTTATGATTCTATGCTGTTTGCCATTTTTGTTTGAAATCTGTGCATTGGTTAACAATAACTTTGTAATGATAGCAACCACCATAGCAATTATATCCTGCTTCCTTGTATGCCTGTCATGTTTATCATTTAATCGTCACAACACCATGAAGCAAATATTCTTATTGACCCAATTTTATAGATCAGAAAGCAGGCCTAGAATGTGTAAGTCCCTAATGAAGGCTACTTGGCTAATAAAAGACAAAGCCAAATTTTGAATCCAGGCAATGTGGTTTCAGAGTCTTTGCTTTACTACCTCTCTTTTACTCACTATTTTTGTACTAGTCTTACACTTTACTACATAGTTTTTGAAGGCAATCAAAATTTAAAAGTGTGGCCGGGTGCGGTGGCTCAAGCCTGTAATCCCAGCACTTTGGGAGGCCGAGACGGGCGGATCACGAGGTCAGGAGATCGAGACCATCTTGGCTAACACGGTGAAACCCTGTCTCTACTAAAAAATACAAAAAACTAGCGGGGTGAGGTGGCGGGCGCCTGTAGTCCCAGCTACTTAGGAGGCTGAGGCAGGAGAATGGCGTGAACCCAGGAGGCGGAGCTTGCAGTGAGCTGAGATCCGGCCACAGCACTCCAGCCTGGGTGACAGAGCGAGACTCCGTCTCAAAAAAAAAAAAAAAAAAAAAAAAAAAAAAAAATAAAAGTGGATTATTATTGCCAGTATTTATCAGTCGCAGAATGTATTTATATTTATTTTTTGAGACAGGATGGCACTCCATCACCTAGGCTAGAGTGTAGTGGTGTGATCACAGCTTACTGCAGCCTCAATCTCCTAGGTTCAAGAGATCCTCTCACCACAGCTACTGGAGTAGCTGGGACTACAGGCGTGTGCCACCACAACCAGCTAATTTGTGTGTGTGTGGTGTGTGTATACATACATATATATATAAATAATATATAAAATTTATATATATATATAAATTAGAGACAGGGATCTGTCATGTTGCCCAGGCTGTTCTCGAACTCCTGGTCTCAAGTGATCCACCTGCCTCAGCCTCCCAAAGTGCTAGGATTACAGTCATGAGCCATCATGCCCAGCCCAGTAACAGAATTTAAAACTAATGCAGTATGATCATTTACAGGGCATCCACTCATTCTTTCACTTAATCTTTACCACTTATTGTGTACCCACTAGGTCCTAGTACTGCAGTAGGCATTCCATTCAGTAATGATCACAACAGAAAATATTCCTATCCTCCTGAAGCTTTCGGGATAATGGAAGGAAGAGATAACACAAAAATAATATATAATTGCAAGTTGTGATAAATGTTACAAAAGAAAACAAAAAGTTGTCATAAGATAGAAAATAGTAGGAAGCTAACTTAGATTGAGGAATGATGATCAAGGAGAACTTTTCTGAGGAAGTGACATTTTAAGTTGAGGCCCTAACAGACCAATAGGAGCTAACCAGCTGAAGAGGAATAGTTAAGTATGCTTTTAGAGGAGCTTTTATTTCTGGAAAAATAGTAGACTAGATGTCAATATAAGTTCTGCCTAAAATAATTAAAACTTTTTAATGTGTGGCTTAGTAAGAAAATAAGGAGAGTTTTTAGAAGCCAGAAATTATGAAAAAGTCTGAATCCTGATACAGAAGTAAATTCTAAGCCAGGTGCCTTGGCTCACGCCTCTAATCCCAGCACTTTGGGAGGACAAAGCGGGCGGATCACCTGAGGTTGGCAGTTTGAGACCAGCCTGACCAACATGGAGAAACCCTGTCTCTACTGAAAATACAAAAAAAAAAAATTAGTGGGATGTGGTGGTTGCTGCCTGTAATCCCAGATACTCGGGAGGCTGAGGCAGGAGAATCGCTTGAAGCTGGGAGGCGGAGGTTGCAGTGAGCCAAGATGGCACCATTGCACTCCAGCCTGGGCAATAAGAGCGAAACTCCGTCTCAAAAAAAAAGAAGTAAATTCAAAACCCGTGTTTTTTTTCTCTGGGCATTTGCCAATCCTTGGTGGCCAAAACCATGGGCTTTAATAGACCTTGTGCAGGAGACAAAAGGCAAAGCCAGGACTCTAAAAGACTTCTCTGTCAATAGGTAAACTAGGAGAAAGAAGCCCATTCCCCTCCATAAACCTGTTCTTCCCACAGACATGCTGTTGGGATAATTGCATGTCTTGGCCTTAGTGCTTGAATGGGTGGGAATCATATATATATATATATCAATTATATTTTGTGTATGCAAATACATTTCGTCATAAAAAGAAAAACATCAAACTCTCTAGACGAGCAATACTATATTGCAAGGCCCTCAGTAAGAAAGGTATTTAGCCTTTGTCAAAAAAATAAAAGGCTGGTACACATAGAACAAAATAAGGGCTGGAAAATGAGGTTGGAGATGAAGCCAGGGACCAGATTCATGCAGGTTCTCGAAGGCCTTGGTTAAGAGTTTGAATTGTATGCTAAGTACAGTGCAAATCTTTTGAAGGGTTCCTCTCTAAAGATGGAAGGAGAGAGGAAACTGTAGCAGTAATCCAGGTGAGAGGGAGATCTGACTTGGATTAGAGGAAACTGGAAGAAATGAATAGATTAAAGGTACATTTTGAAGGTAAAATATATCTAACTGCTGATAAATTAGATGAAAGACTTGAGAGTGAGTAAAATATAAAGGGTTATTCCTAAGCACCTGACTTGAAAAACTGCTTATCCAGAAGTCTTTTCTTCTGAGCTGAGGAAGTCAGGAGGAAATATGGAGAGGGGAATGATCAAGAGTTCAGTTTTAGAAATATTAAGTTTGATAAGTAAAGAATGCTAATGGAGATTGTACCACTGTTTGATATAATAGAACTAAAGATGTTTTTAAAATATTCTTATTTAGTTGAACTCATAATCGAACAAGTCATGATGTAATGATAATGCAAATTTACCTTTTGCAGGCAATTCAATTTATAGTAAATTTCACTGAGAGGCAAATTTTTTAAGTAGTAGAATTTCATTGCAATAAATACACCATTTATTTAAATTCACATTCCTAGGACACAAGAGCTGGATAAATTTGCAGATAAAGTAAAATATTCAGAGAGAGACACTGTGGTAGAGATTGGCTAACTGTTCACCAAATCTATTTTCTTTTCTTTCTGCTGACACAGCTGGACTATATTTCCCAGCTTCCTCTGGCTTCTAAAATTATTTTCTTTTCTATTTTATAAGATGATAATAAAGCCTCTTCTCATAGTGATTGTGATGAGCAAACCTAAAATCAGTTCTGAATTGTCAAAAGTGAAATAAAAATTCGTTTTTATTAGTATTGTCATGTGACTGAGACTGGGCCAAGGAATGGGAATAAAAGTGATCAACATTTCTTCCTTTGGTCTGGTTATGTAAAAAAAAAAATTCCTTATGCAGCTTTCATGCTACTGGATATCGGCACCCAAAGTAACCTTGGAAGCCACACATTGAGGGTGACAGAACTACCTTCAGTTGAAATTCCTAAAATGACTGCATGGTTCAGAATCCCCATGCCTACTTTTCTGCCATCTAAACTTTGCATGAACAAAAAAAACCCTATTATTTTAAATCATCAGATTCTGTAATTCAACTGCTTCAGCAGCTCACATACATTAAAAGATGTTAATTTTCTTTCAAGGTGGTATCAAGAACATAATTTTATTCCCATTCATTTCTTTTCTCTCTCTTTTTTTTCAACATGTATTTTCTGTCATACATGACCAGGCAATTTGAGTAGATTAGGATGTTAGGAGGTTTGTTCAGGGAGTGAGGGAAGCTAAGATGCTTGAGGTATGAAGGAGAAGTTGAAGGATATAATTTCTTTCTGTGCTCCATATAAGAGAACCCTGCTTTTCTCTCTCCCTGTGTCTGACACAGTAATTCATTTCCAAGATGTATTCTTCTATAGCTATTTATTTCCACCTGCTAATAGCACCCTCATTATCATCAAGACTTGATGACAATCTTGATCTCTCTCTTCTTGCCCAGTTTAATAATCAAGTTTTTACACTGGAATACAAAATAATCATAAATCAAAGTTGAGAAATATGTTTTCTTCCTTTGTACATCTGATAGTAGATTTCATATATCTCTTGAGGTAAACACTTTTGAGAGCATGCAAAGTGTGACATATCTCTGATAGGACATGCTGAAGCCAGAACGTGCCCTCTGTATCTTTGGCCAATGGATTAGCCAGTTAGACATACTCTGACATTGTTCTCTGTTATATTTACTTATCAGTCTTTTTGCATTGTTGTCTTCATGGCTCCATCTCTTGAGGGAAAGCATGAGGTAAATTCAGTTCCATATGCTGAATACCCAGCATGATTCCTGGCAAAATGATATTACAAGTGCTCTGTAACTCCTTGAATGAAAACCAAATGAATGCTGAAAATAGTGTGGTATATATCTGACTAATAAAAATGATGTTCCAGGCTAGACGCAGTGGCTCATGCCTATAATCCCTGCACTTTGGGTGGCCAAGGTGGGCAGATCACCTGAGGTCAGGAGTTCGAGACCAGCCTGGCCAACATGGTGAAACCCCGTCTCTACTGAAAATACAAAAATTAGCTGGGTGTGGTGGCACATGCCTGTAATTCCAGCTACTTGGGGGGCTGAGGTAGGAAAATCACTTGAACCCGGGAGGCAGAGGTTGCAGTGAGCCGAGATCATGCCATTGCACTCCAGCCCGGGCAACAAGAGCGAAACTCGATCTCAAAAAAAAAAAAAAAAAAAAAAAAAAAAAAAAAAGAAAAGCTCCGTATAGAATGAATTTTCTGTATTATTCACTATAAAGAATTTCTTTTCAGCCACATCAGTAATATGTCCATAAGATATAGATCATTACCAGGAAATTGAAAATATTTTTATGAGAAACTTCTCATTATGATGTTTATTGTGTAAGGATCTTAAGTTTATATAACCTTTATTTGATGAATATATCTTCAACTTGTGTACTCTAAAAAATTATCAGATTATTTTTATGATTGGTAGAGTTTATAGGTTTGCAAGAATTGTGCATATCTCACACACAGGGACAGGTGGAAGAACATGCCCCCACAGGAGCCTTAAAGGAATACATTCTGGCCCTGTGGAGAATTGCCTCCTTTTCAATTCCAGTGGCATATGGTTAGATTTGGGCAAACAAATGCTATGCCAAATATGGCATTTATTGCCTCAGTTCAGATACCAGGCCAGGCTGAAGTTTACAGCTGTGTCCTGGTTGAAATTCTAAAACAATAGGAATTTATTCTCTTTATCTAGTGTACCCCCTAATCTAGAATGATGGCATTGTTAGCATCTAGAATTATTTTCTTTCCCATTTTATAGGATGATAATAAAACCTATTCTCATAAGGATTGTTATGAGCAGACCTAAATTCAGTTCTGATTTGTCAAAAGTGAAATAAAAAAACTTCTGTGTGTGTGGTCTTAGGTGGCAGAAATGTAATTATAAGTAAGCCCTAATTTCTTCTAGGTATACTAGTGCTTGACCCTGGTGAACGGAGAGTCTCTTTATAGAAGTAGATATATTAATCCTTTTAACCCCTTGAAAACCAGCAGTAGTAGCTATTTGATATAACTCTTTCCAAAAAGTTTCTAGCTGGCCAGGCTAAGTTTTCATGCTTTTGGTGGTATAGCATATGGACATTTATCTTGGCAGTGATTATGTGTAAGTATAAAAGAAATACTTAAAATGCAATAAAATGAGCCTATCTATCTGTTTCACAAGACTAATGTTTCTTGCTAATCATAGAGAACCTAGGATAAAATGCATAATGTTGGTCATCGGAACTGAGGAAAGCTTAACAATTATACTATATTGGAATATTGGATAGGCCAAATCTAGGAGTATCTGTATATCCGGAGTCCTTTCCTAAGGGGTCTTACCTATAGCCTCTTGCTAAGGATACCAACTCTAGCCAAATATATATAGGTGGCCATGTTCTATATTGCATGACTTTACCATCTTAACCACATCTCAGAACATTTGACCTAAAGTATTCAGGTAGCTTGAAGGCTGACAGATTTAACAACCTAGTACAAGTGTTTTATCTAACTAATGATAGTGACATGGTGGACTGATTAGATGTTCTTTCTTAGGAAATTTTTAATTTGAAATAGAGAATATTATTTGATAAGAGCAAACACCAATTGCTCTAACCAGAAAAAGAGGCAGACAAAAATGACATGAGTCAGTAGAAGCCATGAGTAAGCAAGAGTGACAAGTAAGTAGGAGCAAGGTCATGAAATTTTTTACAAGTGTGTGTGTGTGTGTGTGTGTGTGTGTGTGTGTTGGTGGGGGTGAGGGTAGATACACATACTTAAATTATATCTGGGAGGGAAGACGATGGTCAACAAATTATTGCTGCCAAGGGGATAAAGAACTAATTACATCATTACTTATCTATTGGATTCTGAACAACTTGAAATTACAACTTAAAATTCTCCATCTCTGTTCCTATACTTTTCATGAGACCTGGTTAAAATACTTTCCATGAGTTCGCATAAGGCCTAGCCACAAAACATACCTTTGTTCCTTGTTTTCATGTGAAACCTTACAATAACTGTTCCCAGTTACCCCTCTCACATACACATCCACACAGATACTTGAGACAACTTTAGTGAGTCTCTATTCTTTGTGGTCAAAGGATCCTAATTTATACAACTGCTCTATGAGTTCAATGTTTATTATTTTGGCTCTGTAACCAAGGCAGGGACTGATGAACAGTAGCAGTTTTGTGGCCACCCAAGAATGTATTGACCTTGAATAGGAAAAAGCAATGTATATAATCCTAATTGTTTAAGAGAGGTGATGCATTACAGGGAGGGCTCAGAGAAAGATGGCTAACACTAATAGCACACATTGGCATTGAGGAGACTACATGGAAATGTGCATTTAGCAAAATAGCTTCAGAACAATATGTTTTCTTTCTCGCCTATTAGATTATGAATTCCTGAAGCACTCATCTACCTATGCCTCACCAATTCCCAGGAGAGGGCTCTGTATATAATAAGTGAAACACAACTGAGCACATCATGTGGCCCAGCTATGGTTCTGTCTTAAGGTTTAGCAGCAGCTTTGAACTGCCTGGTAAAAATATTTTTTCAGGCAGACTAAACTGAACTGAAGAGAGAGACACAAGTTAGAGACAAGAGTCGGAGATCCAGAAATTTCTGGGAGAGATAGATATAGACAGTGTAGAACAGCCAAGAAACTGTAGGAGGAATTTCAAGGAACCAGATAATATATGCATAATGTTGGTCATCAGAACTGACGAAAGCTTAACTATTATACTATACTGGATAGGCCATTCACATTTAGGGGACTAAGGACCAGAACATACTGTTATCTAGAACATCTGCAGAGCACAGAACAGCATAGCTTTTGTCCAGAAAGCATGACATAGAGTGTGGGATAGAGGAGGAGAATTGGCAAAAAATAAATTCTAGATTCTGATTTTTAAAATGACAGAACAAAGATTACAGCACTATTTTCCTTCTCCCTTACAAATTATCCAACTGCACTAGGAGAGCGAAATGGTAAAAACATGAACCCCATATTCAAAAAAAGATACATGTGCAACTCCAGACTACAAAATGTGATGAAGAATGATAAATGCAGTTAAAAGTGCCCATGGCTGCAGATCTCACACAAAGCTGGCAGAACTTTCTAGGGGGCAAAACCAGTAATGCCCAGTTTAGACTATGGGATAGGATTTGTGAACTGGCAGCAGGAGCTTTCTTGGCCTTCCTAGGGTATAAAGAAGAAGCAGGGGGCCAGGCACGGTGACTCACACCTGTAATCCCAGCACTTTGGGAGGCCACGGCAGGCAGATCACCTGAGGTCAGGAGCTCGAAACCCTGTCTCTACTAAAAATACAAAAAAAAAAAAAAAAAAAAAACTAGCTGGGCGTGGTGGCAGGCACCTGTAATCTCAGCTACTTGGGAAGCTGAGGCAGGAGAATTGCTTGAACCCGGGAGGTGGAGGTTGCAATGAGCTGAGATTGAGACATTGCACTCCAGCCTGGGTGATGGACTGAGAACCTGTATCAAAAAAAAAAAAAAAGAAGAAAGGAGGAGGAGGAGGAGGAGAAGAAGAAGAAAAACAGACTCAATGAGGAATTACACAGATAAGATGGAAAACATGGGAAAACACAAAAAAGTAGAGATTATATCTTTACTATTAGACAAGATTGAATTTAGTGGAAAAGCTTTAAGAAAGGCAATGAGGAATAATTCAAGGCAGCAGTATAGCATTAAGCATCCATAAAGCAAAAACTACAGAAAATATAAAGAATAATAGTTACATAGTAGTTATAAGAATGTTTATTCACTTTCCTTTGTTCATAAGAGATCAAGTGGACAACAACTAAGAGAAAGAAAACCCAAACAAAATAATGAATGAAGAAAATATTTGATATTCGTCAAGCTTTGTATCCTGAAAACTAAGAATGTCAAATAAAATGTTCACAAAAATAGACCATAAAGAAAATTTCAAAGAATTTCAAAAGGCAAAGTAAATATATACAGCATTCTCTGATCTCATTGCAATAAAACTAGAACTTAGGAAAAAGAATATCATCACCTGGACACTTTAAAATTTCTACTAAAACACGTCTTAGATCAGAGGAAACCAAACAAGTTATAGAAAATCTAAGACAAAAGCATAATGAAAACACTACATATCAGAACTTGTGGGATGGAGCTAAAATAGATTTCAGAAGCACTTATCTTAATGAAGAAAGAAAATAACTCCATTAAATGTCTAACTCAAAGTTAGAAAAATTATCAATAAACATAAAAAAGCAAAATAAGGGAATAAGAGTTAATAAATTAGACAAAAATTGATCAGCTAAATAAAAGAGCTGATTATGTTTTTAAATAGGATATTAAGTTTTTAAAATCAAAAAGTAGACAGGAAAGAGCATAAACCAAGAAATAATGGGGAAATGATAAAAATAGAAAAGAAGAGAATCCTAAGAAAATATTTTGCTCAATCCTGTGCAAATTAATTCGAGAACCTAGAAGAAATGGATGATTTTCTAGGAAAATTGAAAAGATCAATACTAACCTTAGATAACTAGAAAATCTAAACTATTATCACAGAATAACTTTCTTTATATATATATATATACACACACACATCTATATATATACACACATCTATATATATACACACATCTATATATATACATCTATATATATACATATCTATACACACACACACACATATATGGTAAGTCCTTTATTTTGTCATGTGAAACCATATAACAGCTGCCTAATCACAATGTAGATAGCAACAGAAGATGGCTCAGAAATAGCACTAGTGACTCAAATAGTGACCATTATGATAAAATGAATAAAGTTTTGACTGATTTACAGGAGTTTTAAAATGTATTTTATATTGAGTAGTTACTTCATGATTTCTCAAAAGAATTATTATGTTAAACCAAAAATAAACTAGGTATAGTTTGTTCACATAACAAATCTACATTCAAAGACATGCTTACAAATTTTCCACTTAGTCCATTTTTCTGTTCTTAGCATTACTACAAATGCCTCTTTCCGTCATCATGTTGAATTCTTCAGCATCTTCTATATCATTTCCAGAGGCATCTCTGGGAAGTAGTGATGCCTGTCTTCCCTGAGAAGCACTGATAACCCCAATATACCCACAGTTCACATCTTTTCCCTTTCCTAAGGCGTGCTAGTTTTTGGCACGACAGAAAAAACACACTACTGGGATTTGAAAACCTAAATTCTGGGCCTGGTTGGGTCATAAACTATAGAACCATAGATCATATATTCTTCCCAGGTGCCTGTTTCTCCACTGCAAAAAAATTCATATTTGCGTGGTCCTTTACTGTTTCATTTATCTTCATGATAACCCTTAAATTTAAGTAAGGTAGCAGTATGCTCATTTTATAGAAGAAATTTATTCTCAAAGAGGATACACAGTCTCCCAAAGATCCCACAATAATAATATCTTAGGCAGACCTAAACTCACACAATCTCACTCAAGATCCTAGTACTGGTACATGGCATACTCATAGTTTGCTAAAATGGATGAAGCAGCAATTTCTAAGGTCCCTTCCAATGATCCTGTTCTCTGCTTCTACTTGCTGTTTTTTTCTCTCTTCTCTCAACTAGCGTTAACATCCAAAACTATATATAATCACCAAATTTCATTTACCATAGTTTTCTTATTTAATTATTCTTTAAAGTTTTCTATTTCCATGTTAAATCCAGGGAAATGTTACTTTTTCAAAAGTTTCTACTGCTGCCTGCCTATCTGAAGGCCATGAGACTTACCTATTTGTTTGTCAAAGCAAAAATTCTCAACATTTTGTAAACACCACTAATTACTTTTTATAACTGTAAAAACAATTATTTCATACTTAAAACCAATTCAAAATAAAATAAATCCTCGATACTTCTTATTCCCTGGAGTAGTAATTTTAATTAGATTCTATTGATTTGTAATTTTTTCCTGTGTGCCTTTATTTGGGAAATACTGTTAGTCTGCCTCACTATCAAGTCTCTTTCCCTAACAAGAAAATGTCACAGTCTTAAGAGTCAGGAAAGCTTTTACTTCCACTATCACATATGAAGAATGAACTAAACACCTAAACTGGAAAATAAAACTTAAATGAGGGATTCAGGATATTTCCCAAGGGGTCGTATGACCAATTTAAAAGTTGATATGATGTGCCTAAAATAACATGCTCACTCTTTTACTTATAATAAAGGTACAGATGTACTGATTAGTCATGCTGACATGTACATATAAAATATGCCTATGCCAAATTAAAAGGAAACAAAATACATTTTATGGCAATCCTGAAAAGTCAGGGAGCTCAATAAATATTAAGAGTATGCTCTCACAATTAGCATTAAACACTTGGTAATTAACATAATTTAATATGTGAAAAATGAGAAAATATACAGGATGAGAAGTACATATAGGAAATTGATTTTTCTTCATTTTGATCGTATTGCTTTCTTGTCTTCAGGAGGGAAGATTTTGACTTCAGAATTCACATCTTTCTGTTCTAAATGGTATTCTTGGGCTATTTTCTCAGCAGTTCATGTTTCTGGATAAAGTTTATGATTATTGAGAAGTGTCAATGCTTCTACAATGGAAATTTTGCCTTTAGGAATGGTCTTAATATTTATCATGTTAAAGTGATGGCCGAAAGGCAATGTGAATTCTTTCGGCTCTTGACATGTTTCAGCAGCTTTTACCTGCACGGAAGACACAGGATCTTTGGAATCAACATACACATCTTTTAGAAATGGCAGCAGCTTGTCATCTTTACGAGCAATCTCTCCCTTAATTTCTAGATACAGACTAATCTGCTCTCGCAGGAGGCTGTTGGTAGTGGGGTGCCTGGGAGCAGGAGAGGGCTTCATCTTGTTGATTTCCCGTTCTGCTCTAGGTTGAAATTCTCTAGGTTGTTCTCTAGGTTGAAATTCTCTAGGTTGTTCTCTAGGTTGAAATTCTCTAGGTTGTTCTCTAGGTTGAAATTATCTAGGTTGTTTTCTAGGTTGAAATTCTCGGCCGGGAGCAGTGGCTCAAGCCTGTAATCCCAGCACTTTGGGAGGCCGAGACGGGCGGATCACGAGGTCAGGAGATCAAGACCATCCTGGCTAACACGGTGAAACCCCATCTCTACTAAAAATACAAAAAAATAGCCGGGCGAGGTGGCGGGCGCCTGTAGTCCCAGCTACTCGGGAGGCTGAGGCAGGAGAATGGCGTAAACCCGGGAGGCGGAGCTTGCAGTGAGCTGAGATCGGGCCACTGCACTCCAGCCTGGGCCACAGAGCGAGACTCCGTCTCAAAAAAAAAAAAAAAAAAAAAAAAGAAATTCTCTAGGTTGTTCTCTAGGTTGAAATTCTCTAGGTTGTTCTCTAGGTTGAAATTCTCTAGGTTGTTCTCTAGGTTGAAAGTTCTCTAGGTTGAAATTCCTGATCCCACGAGTCACCGCAGCCCCCATCTCCTCATAACATGATGCCCTCAGGTTCGCGCCACAGGTGGGAACACCGGTGCAGGAAACCTCCGGGGTACCCTAGAATAACTTTCTTCTACTGAGGCCTTGGTGATTTAACAGGGGAATTCTACCAAACCTTTCAGGAATAAATCAATCCAGTCCTCCCAAATACGTATGCTTTAATAAATGTGGATATCTCTGGAAGGACATGAGAAACTAGTAAATGGTTATTATTAACAGGGAACAGAACTGGGGCTGAGGGACACTGTTAGAAATAAGTCTTGTTTTTTCCTGTATATCTTTTATAACTTTTGTATTTTGTACCATTTGCATATAGTACTTATCCAAGTATGAGGAATTTAGAACATCTTTGTTTTACATTTGAACAAGTTGACAACACTATTTGGCTGTTGTTACTATGTTTACCTTAAGTTTTCAATAAATATAGTAGGCATAATTTCTTAAATATCTCCCTTCCCCAAAGATGTCCCACCGTAATTCCTGGAATCATGATGAATATGATGCTGTATTACTGATTCTGTGATTATGTTTTGCCATATGGCACAGTTGACCTTAAAATAGGGAGATTCAAGCCTAGATTATCTGAGTGGGCCTAATTGAATCATATAAGCCTTGAAAGCAGAGAGCTTTCTTTGGCTAATAGCAGGAGGGAAAGTCAAAGAGATTGGAAGTATGAGGAGGACTCAGTGTGCAATAGCTGCTTTGAAAGTGGAGGAGATCACTTGAGAAAGAAGGCAAGTAGCTTTGAGGAGCTGAGGGCAGCTCCCGGCTGACAGCTAGCAAGGGAACTGGCCAAATCCCTGCAACTTCAAGGAACTAACTCTGTCAAAAACCTGAAAGAGTTTGAGAGTGGATTTTCCCCGGTCTCCAGATAAGAGTCCAGCCCAACAGGCATCTTGATTTCAGCTTTATGATACCCTGAGCAGAGCCCACTTGGGACTCCTGAGCTGCAGAGATGTGAGATAATAAATGGATATTGTTTTCAGCTGCTAAATTTGTTATATAGGAATAGAAACTAATAGAGCAAAACTACGTTCTAAAACTTTCATACATGTGGGCTTTCAGAGACTTTAGAGATGGGAGCCATATTCCCTCCAGTCTGGATGTGATGGGTAGTGCCAAAGCAGCTGCAGAGCCCATGGAACAGTGTCATTGACAGCCAGAGGCTACGTCGTTTCCATTGGTGCCATAAGTAGAATATGCTCTGCTGTCTTTTCGTTACTTTCTCCGATTGTGTAGAGAATGAATTTTGTATACCTGTCTCAGTCTTTCCCTTTTTCAGATTATAGTCTTAGAAGCAATTTTTTGGCATTTCTGTTTTAAATAATCTTGCATTTTCAATGAAGAAGTTGCCATTTCTTTTTTTTTTTTTTTTTTGTGAGACAGCGCCTTGCTCTGTCACCCATGCTGGAGTGCAATCACCGCTTACTGCAACCTTGACCTTCCAGGCTCAAGCAGTCTTCCCATCTCAGTCTCCTGAGTAGCTTGGACTACAGATGTGCACCACCATGCACAGCTTTTTTTTTTTTTTTTTTTTTTTTTTTTTGATAGAGACAGAGTCTTCTGTGGTTGCCCAGGCTGGTTTCAAACTCCTGGGCTCTAGCAATCCTCCCCACTCAGCCTCCCAAAGTGTTGGGATTACAGATGTGTGCTACCACACCTGGCCTTTTCTTTGAATGTCTTAGGAAATTAACTCCTACCTTTCTAAAAATTCCTGGGTGTATGTGACCTGAATTTAAATGGTCATGAGAGAAATTTCTGATATAATAGTGCAATCAAGTAACACTGGAATTCTTTGACTACTTTAGTTTTTCTAGAGTTTTACTTAACCCAATTTTGTTTCATTGGCAGTTTTATCTAAGACTGAATAAAGGTAGTTTACCTTTTAAGTTGCTATACACGAGAACTTACCTTTCAATTAATTCTTTTAATTTAGCAGTGTGGGAAGCTGTTATTTACTTTTTATTTCATTGATTGTACTTTTGTAAACTTTTACCTGGAGAAAGTAACTTTGAGAACCACAGAGTAGAAACATATTGGTTAAGGTCTCTGAAGAGTGTCAGAGGCTCCTATCTCTAAAGCCTCTGAAAGCCCACATGTATGAAGAAACATATTGGTTAAGGTCTCTGAAGAGTGTCAGAGGCTCCTATCTCTAAAGCCTCTGAAAGCCCACATGTATGAAGAAACATATTGGTTAAGGTCTCTGAAGAGTGTCAGAGGATTCAAGAATGCTTCTGTGATTCCCATCACTTCACATTCTGAGTGGAAAAGCACACAACAGAAATGCTGCAAGTCAGCATCAGGAGACCATAGCATCCATCATTAAGTGCAATAAGACTATGACTTTCTGTTACTGAGTTGTGCTGCTTTTTCTTTTTGCCAGTAAGTTATATGGTCCAGTTTTTTTCTTTCTTAGATGACTTCAGGGACTTGTTGTAAGCCTGCTAAGGTCAGGGAATGCTTCTGCCTTATGTACAGTGTATTATACAAAGATGTATCTATAATAAAAGTGGAACCCAGCTGGGCGTGGTGGCTCACACCTGTAATCGCAGCACTTTGGGAGGCTGAGGCAGGCAGATCACGTGAGGCCAGGAGTTCGAGATCAGACTGGCCAACATGGTAAAACCCCATCATTACTACAAATACAAAAAAATTAGCCGGGTGTGTTGGCGTGGGCCTGTAATCCCAGCTACTCGGGAGGCTGAGGCAAGAGAATCACTTGAACGCAGGAGACAGAAGCTTCAGTGAGCTGAGATCATGCCATTGCACTCCAGCCTGGGTGACAGAGCAAGATTTGGTCTCAAAAAAATAAAAACAAAAAAAGTAGAACCCATGAAGAAAAATTTAAACAACTGATTTTAATGACTGTAAAGGAGTGTCACTAGTAGAAAAATATTTCTATATTGTTAGTGTAATCAAGTTTCTTTAAAGATAATATTGATCTTTTTTTTTTTTTTTTTTTGAGACGGCGTCTCGCTCTGCCGCCCAGGCTGGGGTGCAGTGGCCAGATCTCAGCTCACTGCAAGCTCCGCCTCCCGGGTTTACGCCATTCTCCTGCCTCAGCCTCCCGAGTAGCTGGTACTATAGGCGCCCGCCACCTCGCCCGGCTAGTTTTTTGTATTTTTTAGTAGAGACGGGGTTTCACCGTGTTAGCCAGGATGGTCTCGATCTCCTGACCTCGTGATCCGCCCGTCTCGGCCTCCCAAAGTGCTGGGATTATAGGCTTGAGCCACCGCGCCCGGCCAATATTGATCATTTTTAGCAGAAGTTTGTTATTTTTCTTTAGGAAATGAAATTAAATGTTTTACTTTGTTTTGTTTTTAATGTTTCTAAAAGGAATGAAACGATATTATTGCTTATTCTGTTGTGGATTGAGGCATTGAGAGTAGCAAAAATTATATTAATACTCTGTGCCAAAACACATAAAACGGCTTTATCACTGATGTCCCAATTATAAAAAGATAATAATTTGCATAATATGATAAGAATGCCACCTGAAAGAAAGGAGGCTGGGTTCTTTTTTTTTTTTTTTTGGTTTTTTTTTTTTACATCCAGTAAAACATGATTGACATCATCTAGTCAAATTATATATTATACTGAGCTTTGTTTTCTGTATAAACCATATTTTCCAGATATTATTTTAAAAGAAATTTAAATCTTCTGGGCTTAGGTTTCAGAGTTATACATAACTCACAAGTGAGCCATGTGAGGTGAGTTCCTTGAAAGCCATACACCTAGGTCTCATTTCAAAGGCTAAATTTGGGCCGGTTGCGTTGGCTCATGCCTGGAATTCCAGCATTTTGGGAGGCCGCGGCAGGTGGATCATGAGGTCCAGAGATGGAGACTATTGTGGCTAACACGGTGAAACCCTGTCTCTATCAAAAATACAAAAAATTAGCCGGGCATGGTGGTGCACACCTGTAGTCCCAGCTACTTGGGAGGCTGAGACAGGAGAATTGCTTGAACCTGGGAGGCAGAGGTTGCAGTGAGTCGAGATGGCACCACTGCACTCCAGCTTGGGTGACAGAGCGAGACTCCACTTTGTCTCAAAAAAAAAAAAAAAAAAAGGGCAGCTTTGTTTCAATGCCCAAACCTGGCTCTGGTAGACTATTTTCTAAGATGACTCTTGATGAGCTTTGCTAAAGGAAACGGAGGTATGGTACAGATCATCTCAAAGTCATGTTTGGCTCTCTCTGCATTTGGGGTTTTCCTCTGGCGTGTTTATCTTCTGAATAATGCTCCTCCTAGGCTAAATAGAGTTTGAACCCTCCATCTTATAACAGATGTGACAGAGGAATGCTTATGATCAGTGACGATGTACAGTCCACAGAGATAAAGAAGTTGGTGGGGATGAGACTTTGAGAAGTATAATGAATGTCAGATTGCAGGCTGCCCATAGTACATCCAGCATCAGCACACTGTAGTTTGCCTTAACTAATTTGGGCCTCTGCAGCTTTGGGACAGTATTGCAAATAGGTGGTATAATAAGCTTAAATAACAGATTTCCATCACTTAAATATAAAAATCTCAGATTTGTCACAGTAATAATATTTACCTCATGTTTTTGTTTATATTTTTTGTTCGTTGACTTCATGAATGAATTGTATGGCAGGAAAGCAGGTAATACACTTCCAGACCTTATATTACATAGGTGTTGAGGCTAGAGAATGTCACAGAGGCATGCCCTTATTCATAAAACACTAGGGGAAATGCCTTACTATGTTTTATTAAGCGAAGACCTTTTATTGTAAAAGTGAGATTATTCCTTTAGAAACCATATAAATTACTGAAGGGAATTATGACCAAGAATATATTTTGGGTTCATAGATGCCAAATGCCCATCTCTCTGGATGATTATTGTTCTAAATATTTTTCTATTACCTAGTTTCAGCTCAGGAAGTCAGTTAGACCCTTAAGGGCCTAAGCAAGCAGGAAATGAGTGATAGATTTATAGATTCCACCAGTGAATTTGAAAAAAAAAACCTTTTGCCTTTTAAATTATAACTGCAGTAGACTCAATATAAGTGCTTTTTAAAAAATTATTTTATTTATTTATGTATTTATTTATTTATTTATTTATTTATTTTTGAAGCAAAGTCTCACTCTGTCGCCCAGGCTGGAGTGCAGTGGTATGATCTTGGCACACTGTAACTTCTGCCTCCAGGATTCAAGTGATTCTCTTTCTTCAGTCTCCTAAGTAGCTGGGATTACAGGCACATACCACCACACCTGGCTAATTTTTGTATTTTTAGTAGAGATGGGGTTTTGCCATGTTGGCCAGGCTGGTCTCGAACTCCTGACCTCAAGTGATCTACCGCCTCAGCTCCCAAAGTGCTGGGATTACAGGAGTAAGCCACCACACCCAGCCCATAAATGCCTTTTTTAATGCTCCATCTTCCTTTCCTATGTAAACCCTTTTCAAGTTATATTTTCCCTATGATATTCTCAATAAGGAACAAATTACCTAAAATCAGGAATCCTGATTTTATATTAAGTGTGGGAAGTCAAATTACCATTGAGCCTAGGTCATATATTCTAGTAGTAGAGACCAATCTATTTGCTGCCTTGTTCTGGAGGGTCATAGCAAGTCTGAACCAGGCAGCCAGGTAGACCACTCTGATGGCTGCATTCAAGCTTAGAGCTTCTCCAGTCTGAAAGACACTGGAGGAGGCTTCTAACCACCTTATTTAGCTCCAAGAGTTCAGTTGTGCTCTATGGAACACTATGAATGACTGTATCCTAGACATAAACCAAGGGCAAGACATGGTTTTAGCTTCCATGAGGGCCTTTGCTTAAGAGTCAGAAGGGCTGCTACACATCTTAATTTTGCCACTGAATAGCTATGTGATACCAGGCCTTTGACATAAGCAGTTAAGTTAGAGGACTCCAGAGGGCCTGTCTAGCTCTTACATCACGTAAGTCTAAATTCCACCTGTGATTTCATAGGATCCTTAAGTAAGCATTCCACTTCTATGGGTCTCGTTTTCTGCCCCTATTAAACAAAGACATGGCTCTTGAGAGCCTGTTAAAAGCAGGTTTTTGAAAAAAAAAAGGCTCAAGTCAAAGAAATTTTGAAACAGATTGAGATTAAAAGGTATTTTTGTGTGTGTGGAGAATGTAGGATTAACTAATTTATTTTCATTACATATAGAAATTTCAGTTTGTTACTATAGACTATTTATAGATGAGTTCTTGAGTTTTTCATTCTGCTACCCCAGATGTGTAGCACTCTGCTTTGTACATAGGAAGCACTTAGCAATTTGTGTGTTCTCTTGAATTTCACTGAAGTACCACTTAAAAAGGTAAAGTTATATAAACTACTTTTTAGTATTTGAAGTTTCTTTAAGCCTATTTTTAATGAGGGCTTGGTGTTCATGCAATGACTTATTTTTGTTTATACTGGCAGAGCATAGCTTTTTCAGTTGGCCAGTTAAAATGAAATGACAAGCTGGGCACAGTGACTCATGCCTGTAATCCCAGCACTTTGGGAGGCCAAGGCGGATGGATCACAAGGTCAGGAGTTCAAGCCCAGCCTGGCCAAGATGGTGAAACCCCATCTCTACTAAAAATACAAAAAATTAGCCGGGTGTCATGGCGGGCACCTGTAATTCCAGCTACTCGGGAGGCTGAGGCAGAGAATTGCTTGAACCCAGGAGGCAGAAGTTGCAGTGAGCCAATATCATGCCACTGCACTCCAGCCTGGGTGACAGAGCAAGACTCCATCTCAAAAAAAACAAAACAAAACAAAACAAAAAAAAGACAACTTGTTCTATTATTTTTAAAATATTATATACTTCTAGCCCCATACAAATGCTTTCAGATTAGACTAACCAATTACACATTGGATTACCTGGACAGTTTTAAAATACAACTTAAACTTGAACAGAAGCATCCAAAGGTCAACCACTGTTTTATTGGACATACCTTTTACTTTTCTATTTTATGTATTTTACATTAAAAGCTAGACCTTTGAGGCCAGGTGCAGTGGCTCACGCCTGTAATCCAAGCACTTTGGGAGGCTGAGGTGGGCAGATCACCTGAGGTCAGGAGTTTGAAATCAGCCTGGCCAACATGGAGAAACCCCATCTGTACTAAAAATAAAAAAATTAGCCGGGCCTGCTGGCACGAGCCTGCAATCCCAGCTACTCAGAAGGCTGAGGTAGGAGAATCACTTGAATTCAGGAGGCGGAGGTTGCAGTGAGCTGAGATCACCTCACTGCATTCCAGCCTGGAAGACAGAGCAAGACTCCGTCTCAAAAAAAAAAAGTTAGACCTTTGGGTTTAAAAGCCCCAGGATAAACACATGAAAAAAATCTTTCAAAATTTAAAAGTTTAAAATGTGCTCAGTACACCCTTCTTCCCACCCAACCAAACAACAACATCTTAAGTTAAATCAAATGGTATAAAATAACAACCTAGAATTCTACCACTGCCCCAGGGAAGTTGTATCTGCCCACTGTCACCTGCTTTTACAGGTCTACACCAGAAACAACTTCCCTTGATAGGAAGTACTGACTTTGTTCAGAGCTGTAAAATTATACCCAGCACCTCCGTTGTCTTCTTCTGTATGAGTCCCAGGGCCTGAGAGCTGCCATTTATGATGCTTTGGTTTGTCACATCCTGCATACACCATTAGAGACATTATTTTCCTCTCTCAGCTTTGTATCTGCTTCCTTCGGTTGCTACCCTCTCCATTTCCTATTTTCCTCATTTTTAAAACTGAAATTTATTTTTGCTTTTTCATTTGTCTAAGACTTAGGCTTTCATTTCCCCATCTGTAAATCAGGCACTAGATAATAATCTCTGAAGCCAATTCCAATACCCTGTGAAGTCATGGTATCTTATATTTATGAGTAAATATAGTTATCTTTTTTATGATAAATTCATCAATAAACCATGGATTGGAAACATAAGAATTTGAAAACCCTTTATAACCCTCCTATCTCTGAAATTCACAGATACTGCTATATAGAACTGATTAATGAATTTCAATAGTTATCTATACCAACATATAATTAATAATGATATGTATTGATAATATTGATAACCATGAGACACCCACAGATGACTTGTCAGTAACTGATTCGTGATTTCCTAATTTTAAGAGTGTGTGTATTCTTGTAATCTACGAGAGCAAGAACCTTCTCAAAATAAAAGAGTTTTTCACGGATACTAATTCAGTGACTCATTTACTGACAATTTTTAGTAAGGTCAGAAACAATATCAGATCGGTCTGAAATCATAATTTTTTTTTTTGGTCAGGGGGAGAAGTCTCGCTCTTGTCCCCCCAGGCTGGAGTGCAGTGACACGATCTCGGCTTACTGCAACCTCTGCCGCCTGGGTTCAAACGATTCTCCTGCCTCAGCCTCCCAAGTAGTTGGGATTACAGGTGACTGCCACCAGGCCCAGCTAATTTTTCTGTATTTTTAGTAGAGACGAGGTTTCACCATGTTGCCCAGGCTGGTCTCAAACTCCTGATCTCAAGTGATCCCCCGCCTTGGCCTCCCAAAGTGCTGGGATTACAGGCGTGAGCCACTGCGCCCAGCCCATAAAAAATATTTCTAATGGCCGGGCATGGTGGCTCACCCCTGTAATCCCAGCACTTTGGGAGGCCAAGACAGGTGGATCACCTGAGGTCAGGAGATCGAGACCATCCTGGCTAACACGGTGAAACCCCGTCTCTACTAAAAAAAATACAAAAAACTAGCCAGGCATGGTGGCGGGCACCTATAGTCCCAGCTACTCGGGAGGCTGAGGCAGGAGAATGGTGTAAACCCGGGAGGCGGAGCTTGCAGTGAGCTGAGATCCGGCCACTGCACTCCAGCCTGGGCGACAGAGCGAGACTCCGTCTCAAAAAACAAACAAACAAAAAAATATTTTTAAGGGTCTAATAGTTAAAAGTTAATTTGTGGTGAAAAATAACTCCTGTCTATAATTGTATTTTATTTTACTGTTTTAATTTTATTGTTTTATTGTAAAATTGTTTATTTTACTGTTAAATTGTTTAATTATTTTACTGTTTATTTTGAGACAGGGTCTCACTTTGTCACCCAGGCTGGGATGTAGTGGTACTCATTGCAGCCTCGACCTCCCAGGCTCAAATGATCCTCCTACCTCAGCCTCCTGAGTAGTTGGGATTACAGGCATATGCCACCACGCCTGGCTAATTTTTAAAATTTTTTTTGTAGAGATGGGGTCTCACTATGTTACTTATGCTGGTCTTGAACTCCTGGGCTCAAGTGATCCCCCTGCCCTTGGCCTCTCTAAGTATTAGAATTATAGGCGTAAGCCACACACTGTATATCCATGGTCCTCAACAGGGAGTTGCTTTGCCCTGAGGGGACATTTAGCAATGTGTGGAAAATATTTTGGTTGCCACAGCCTTGGGGTGTGAGATGCTACTGGTATCTGGTGTGCAGAGGGCAATGATTGTGCAAAGCATCTTTAAATGCACAGGATAGTCTCCCCACAACAAAGAATCACCCATTCCAAAACACTAATAGTGCCAAGATTGAAAAACACTTCCGTATGTGACTCTGTGACTCAACATAAGAGTTCTATGATTTGGAGAGTCTTCTCATATTTGATTCTAGAGGTTGTGAAAATAAAATGGGCCGGGCGCGGTGGCTCAAGCCTGTAATCCCAGCACTTTGGGAGGCCGAGACGGGCGGATCACGAGGTCAGGAGATCGAGACCATCCTGGCTGACACGGTGAAACCCCGTCTCTACTAAAAAATACAAAAAACTAGCCGGGCGAGGTGGCGGGCGCCTGTAGTCCCAGCTACTTGGGAGGCTGAGGCAGGAGAATGGCGTGAACCCGGAAGGCGGAGCTTGCAGTGAGCTGAGATCCGGCCACTGCACTCCAGCCTGGGTGGCAGAGCGAGACTCCGTCTAAAAAAAAAAAATAAAATAAAATAAAAAATAAAAATAAAAATAAAATAAAATAAAATGAAGGTCATTATAATGTTATAGTTCAGCCATGTGTACCATTACCAACTGCTTGCTGACTCTTGGCCTTTTATCCTTACCTAGACTATTAGACCTTCACAATGGATTCTTAAGTCTGGCCTGAGACACTTCTTATTCCTACAGGAAAACAAAAAAGAAAGCAAAAGATCCTACTATCTGATAATAAATATATCATCTGAGCAGGTTTAAAGATCAAATAGTCTTTGAAAAATAACATTTCTGGCTATTATTAAAAAGTCAAAAAATAACAGATGCTGGTGAGGTTGTTGAGCAAAAAGAATACTTTTAGCCTGTTGATGGGAGTGTAAATTAGTTCCACCATTGTGGAAGACAGTGTGGCGATTCCTCAAAGACCTAATGACAGAAATACCATTTGACCCAGCAATCCCTTTACTGGGTATATACAAAAAGGAATATAAATCATTCTGTTATAAAGACACATGTGTGCGTATATTCATTGCAACACTATTCACAATAGCAAAGACATGGAATCAACTTAAATGCCCATCAGTGATAGACTGTTTAAAGAAAATGTGAGGCCGGGTACAGTGGCTCATGCCTGTGATCCCAGCACTTTGGAAGGCTGAGGCAGGCGGATCATGAGGTCAGGAGATCGAGACCATCCTGCCTAACACGGTGAAACCCTGTCTCTACTAAAAGTACAAAAAAAAGTTAGCTGGGCTTGGTGGCGGGTGCCTGTAGTCCCAGCTACTTGGGAGACTGAGGCAGGAGAATGGCGTGAACCCAGGAGGCGGAGGTTTCAGTGAGCCAAGATTGTGCCACAGTCTGGGTGACAGAGTGAGACTCCATCTCAAAAAAAAAAAAAAAAAAAAAAAAAAAGAAAGATAATGTAGTACATATATACCATGGAATACTATACAGCCATAAAAAAGAATGAGATCGTGTCCTTTGCAAGGACATAGATGGAGCTGGAGGCTATTATCCTTAGCAAACTAATGCCGAATACTACGTGTTCTCACTTACAAGTGGGTGCTAAATGATGGTCACATAGAGAAGAACAGCACACACTGGGGACTACCAGAGGGCAGAGGGTAGGAGGGAGAGGATCAGGAAAAATAACTAATGGATACTAAGCTTAATACCTGGGTGATGAAATAATCTGTACAAAAAAAACCCATGACACATGTTTGCCTATGTAACAAACCCGCACATCCTGCACATGTACCCCTGAACTCAAAAAAAAGAAAAAAGAAAATTAAAAATAACGATTTTTATAAGGCAGTATGCTTTAAAGTGATGTCATGGACTGTTAAGCTTTAGTAGACTTGACCAATCATTTAGTCCAATGCTTTTTTTTTTTTTCAAATAAAGTAAGAGCCTCACTATCTAAGCTCACATGGTATATTCGTTGCAGGATTAATATAAGGAGGCATGATTACATGATCACAATCCAGACACAAGGCACCTCCTTCATGACAAAATTCATCACAAATGTAGGTTCTTTATGTGGTTCTTTTATGGCCCTCACTAGCTTTTGCATCAAGGTTTGCTCAATGTGAACTTTACGAAAATCAGGCAGGAAATGATTTAGTGAATAAGGGGATTAGAAATTGCATCCTGGCACCATTTACACAACTTGCAACACAATATTAAAAAATGACTAGGGAGGCGGAGGTGGAAGGATATTTTATGTATTTATATCTTAGCCACACCCAGTGGTACACACCTACTGTCCCAGCTACTTGGGAGGCTGAGGCAGGATTGCTTGAGCCCAGGAAGTTGAGGTTGCAGTGAGCTGTGATCGCGCCACTGCACTCCAATCTGGGTAACACAGCAAGACCCTGTCTCGAAAAAAATAAAAAATCAGATATTTTTTTAAAAATGAAGAAGAGGACAAGTAGAGAGGTAGGGTGGGGAATTTTCCCTTGAATCCTCAAAATAATAAAAGTCTATATTCCACTTTCTCCTTCCTTCACAACATTTGAAATTCCACAGTAATTCTCCCCTCAGTTATTTGCCTATTTCCTTTTTAATGAGTTTCCATTGTTATACCAAGTAGATTAAACAACATTCTTCTTTACTTATTGAATTGATATAGTAAAATCTGGGGGAAAAAAAAAAGTTATTCCAAAATGCTAACAGTAAAGAACAAAGTTTTTAGGGATCTAATAGTTTCTTTCCTTCCCAGCTTTATTGAGATTTAATTGACAAAAATTATTTATATTTAAGGTATATAACATGATGATTTGATATGTGCATACACTGTAAAATAATTACCACAGTCAAGCTAATTAACACATCCAATACTCCATATAGTTAACGTGTGTGTATGTGTGTGATGAGAACACTTATGATCTAGCAAATCTAAATCTCCCTTACCAAACTTCAATATACCGTAGAGTATCATTAACTTGTAGTCACCATACCGTACATTAGATACCCAGAACTTTATCATCTTATAACTGAAATTTGGGCCCTTTGAGCAACATCTCTCCATCTATCTTATCCCCCAACAAGGAGCAATCACCATTCTACTCTCTGCTTCTGTGAGTTTGACATTTTTAGATTCCTTCTGTAACTGAAGTCATATAATATTTGTCTTTCTGTGTCTGGCTTATTTCACTTAGCATAATGTCTTCCAGGTTCATCCATGTTGTCATGAATGGCAGGATTTCCTTCTTTTTTATGACATAATATTCTATTATGCATATGTATAAATATAAATATATATACCACCTTTTTTGTATCCATTCATCCATCAACACATGCTTAGGTTATTTCTATATCTTGGTCATTATGAATAATTCTGCAGTGAATGTAGGAGTGCAAATATCTCTTCAAGATACTATGCTGATTTCATTTACTTTGGTTACATATCCAGAAGTGGGATTGCTACAGTAGTTCCATTTTTTATATTTGAAGACCCTCTGTACTGTTCTTCATAGTAGCTGGGCCAATTTACATTTCCACCAAAAGTGTATAAAGGTTCTCTTTTCTCCATAACCTCACTAACACTTCTCTCTCTCGCTCTCTTTTTTTTTTTTTTTTTTTTATATAATGGCCATCCTAACAGGTATGAGGTAATATTTCATGGTTTTGATTTGTATTTCCCTAATGATTAGTGATGTTGAGCACCCTTTCATGTACTTGCTGGCTATATTTGTGACTTCTTTGGGAAAATATCTATTCAGGTCCTTTGGCCATTTTTTAATTGGGTTATTTGGTGTTTTGCTGTTGAGTTATATAAATTCCTTAAATAATTTGGATATTAACCTCTCATGAGATATATAGTTTGGAAATATTTTCTTCCATTTTCTAGGTTGCATTTTCATTTTGTTGACTGCTTCCTTGGCTGTGCAAAGCTTTTTAGTTTGATGTAGTCCCACATGTTTATTTTTCCTTTTATTGCCTGTGCTTGTGTCAAAAAATCATTGCCAAAACCAGTGTAAAGGAGTTTTTCCCTTAAGTTTTCTTCTAGGAGTTTTGTGATTTCAGGTCTTAAATTTAAGTCTTTAAATATTTCACGTTAATGTTTGTTATGGTATAAAATGAGGGTCCAGTTTCATTCTCTTGCATGTGGAGATCCAGTTTTTCCAGCACCATTTATTGGAGAGACTGTCCTTTCCCCATTGTGTATTCTCCTTGGCGCCCTTGTCAAAGCGAGATCTAGTAGTTTCTAAGCAGCATGATGAAGCTGTAGCTTTACTGATTTCATGTTACAACAAAAAATTTTTAAGCACAAAACCAGGGGTGTGACATACCCTGAAACTGGTGATTTGAAAAACAGTAGTGTTAGAGAAAGGGATCTATGGAGATCATTGTTGGTAGTAGTAATTGGGGCATTGGATCAGGATACTGGGGTATCCTGATCTGATACCTTAATTATATAATTAAGTTTTTAAGTGTAGAAGTGGGCATAATGATCACTGTTTCAATAAAATTAAAATATTAATGTGTTAAAGTACCATCTCATTTGGTGCTAGTAGAAAATGAAATGCATAAAAACTATTGCTGAAAGTCACTAAACCTCTCTTACAGCCTAATTAGCAAGTTAATGCTTTTTCCTTTTGGCTGTTCCCTAATTTTTCATTCAATTTATGTTTTCCCAAAAACCTGCTAATTTCATGTACTTTAACCCTATGGAAGAGGATGTTGCTTAGCAACTGCCTAAATAACTAATAGACCTAGGTATCTAGTAAAGGCTTGAAGGATTTACTTATTTTAAAGTTATATATTTGTATATTAACCATCAAATCCAAGAGGAAGTTGTTTTACTTTGATATTTCTTCTGATTTCTGCATTTTTATGATTAATTCTTTTTTTTTTTTTTTTTTTTTGAGATGGATTCTTGCTCTGTCGCCCAGGTTGGAGAGCAGCAACTCGGTCTCTGCTCACTGCAACCTCTGCCACCCGGGTTCAAGTGACTCTCCTGCCTCAGCCTCCCAAGTAGCTGGGACTACAGGCACACCTACCATGCCTGGCAAATTTTTGTATTTTTAGTAGAGACAGGGTTTCACCATCCTGGCCAGGTCAGGATCTCGAACTCCTGACCTCAAATGATCCACCCACCTAGGCGTCCCAAAGTGCTGGGATTACAGGGGTGAGCCACTGTGCCTGGTCTGCATTTTTATAATTAATTTGTACATGAGTTGTTTGTAGAAAAAAAAAAAAAAGTATGTTTTATGGGAACTTCTTTTTTCTCCCTTCAGTCTCATAGTAGCATTGCTGTATTTGTCATTTAATTTAGTTAATCTTTTCTAACAGAATACCCTATCAATGATATTTGCTGAGTAGGAGTGTTTTCTGGCCAGGCACGGTGGCTCACACCTGTAATCCCAGCACTTTAGGAGGCTGAGGCAGGCAGATCACGAGGTCAAGAGTTTGAGACCAGCCTGGCCAACATGGCGAAACCCTGTCTCTACTAAGAATACAAAAATTAGCCGGGAGTGGTAATGCATGCCTATAATTCCAGCTACTCAGGAGGCTGAAGCAGGAGAACTGCATGAACCCAGGAGGCAGAGGTTGCAGTGAGCCAAGATCGCGCCACTGCACTCCAACCTTGACAACAGAGCAAGACTCCGTCTCAGAAAAAAAAAAAAGGAAAAGAAAAGAAAATATTTTCTAATTCACTGGATACAGAATTCTGTAATATTTCTTTTTAATGCTAAGCTGATTCTTTTAGAGGACATATATTAAGGTTTTAGGAGAAGGAATTTAGAAATTAAATTGAAGTAGTTGCTATTACTTACATATGATGGTTTTACTTTTGGTTGTTTGACCCAGAAGTACCTCAGAAGCGTCATCTGAGCTAAGGGTGTTCTAGGTTTGAGGGTGTGAGTATTGCTGTCATTTTGTAATGTCCTGTCATACTTAATTTAGCCTTGGTGTGTTTACTTGTCTGAGGTTAAGTCTCCCCACTATGACATATAAAGTTGTATTATTATCCAAATCTCAGACCTATTTTCTTCACTCTTGTATTAGTTCATTCTCATGCTGCTAATAAAGACATACCAGAGACTGGTTAATTTATAAAGGAAAGATGTTTAATTGACTCACAGTTCAGCATGGCTGGGGAGGCCTCAGGAAACTTACAATTATGGCAGAAGGGGAAGCAAACATGTTCTTCACATGGTGGCAGGAAGAAGAATGCGAGCACAATGGGGAAAAACCCCGTCTAAAACCATCAGATCTCATGAGAATTCACTCACTATCACAAGAACAGCATAGGAAAACCACCCCCATGATCTGATCACCTCCCATGAGGTCCCTCCCCCAACACATGGGAATTACAATTTGGATTACAATTCAATATGAGACTTTGGGTGGGGGCACAGCCAAACCATATCAACTGTGATTCTGTTCAGCTGCCCTGAAGTAAAAACAAAATACTAGCAAATTTGCTTACTGCACCCTTTGCATTCTGTGGTTCTGAGACATTAAAGACCATTTGCACCAGGCTAGTGTGGTGACTCACTCCTCTAATCTCAGCACTTTGGGAAGCCTGGGAAGAGGATCACCACAGCTCAAGGGTTTGAAACCAGCCCGGACAACACTGCCAAACCATGTCTCTACAAAATATAGAAAAATTAGCTGGATGTGGTGGCACACACCTGTGGTCCCAGCTGCTTGGGAGGCTGAGGTGGGAGGATCACCTGAGCCTGGAAAGTTTGAGGCTGCAGTAAGCCGAGAGATCGTGCCACTGCACTCCAGCCTGGGCAACAGAGTGAGACCCTGTCTCAAAAAAAAAAAAAAAAAAAAGAAGACCACTTGCCACTTGCACAAAAATATTAGCAGTAAAAAGAACACATAGTTGGGCATGATGGCACACGCCTGTAATCCCAGCTACTTGGGAGGCTGAGGCGGGGGATTATTTGAACCCAGGAGTTGGAGGTTGCAGTGAGCCCAGATGGTGCCACTGCATTCCAGCGTGGGTGACAGAACAAGACTTCGTCTCAAAAAAGAACACAGGCAACTTATATTAATAGTGTTAAGCAAGTCTACATTAAAGAGAAACTGTGCTTTCAAAGAGTTACTTTTGTCTCAGAATGAAACGGCTTTACAAAATGGCTACTTTAGAATTCTATCTTGCAGAGAGGCTTTGGGCAAATTTATAGCTTGTTTTCTTTCACAGGCAAGAACTCCTAAGATAACATTTTGTATAATGATTAATTACCCTCTATACATATCAGACATTTTTTGTTTTAATGGAGTATCTTCAGTAAGACATTACCCTATCATAAAATAAAGTGTTTTTAAAGCAATATTGCCAGGCATGGTAACTTGTGCCTGTGGTCCTACCCACTCGGGAGGCTGCGGTGAGAAGATTGCTTAGCCCAGGAATTCAAGTCTGGCCTGGGCAACATAGCAAGAACCTGTAACTTTTTTGAAAAGGCAATATTAGATTATTAGTAGCTATAGTAACTATAAATAATAGAACATTTCATCTACAATTGACTAATGTAGAGCTTATTTATAAACTGCAATCTATAAGACTGTATGTATCATGTTCACATCTCAACTGTGTTCATATCTTATTTGCATTGTCAACCACTGTACAAAGAGAACAATGTAGGATAACTAGAGTGAAGTTTAAAGGTTCATACTTAGTAAGTTATCGGATACAAAGACAATATTTGCCAAATAGTTTAGGACAAAAATAATTTTTAAGAGATATGTAAGTTTGAGAGAGAGTGAAGGAGAGGTGGGGAGAGGGAGGGAGGGAGGGGGAGAGAAAGAGAAAGAGAGAGAGAGAGATGCCAGCCTGCCAATATTCAAAGAGTTTAAACTTCAACCATAACATTTATTTTTTCTCCTTCTCTCATCTTTCCCTATCTATAGAAATATAAAGACATATTTTAGATTTAACATAAAAAATAAACTGTCATTCAAATGAATGAAATTAGAATGTTCTGAGCATTGCCACTGCCACCACTATGGCAACTATTTTAAAATTATGAAAATCTTTTTATTATTCTATTTTAGACCATTAAGCAATTTATTGTTGCTCTAAAAGCATGCATAAAGCCAATTTTTAACATCATGGAAGCCATCACTGACAAGAATGCTGCCTCAATTCACATGATATTTTCCATTATAGCAGTCTGTTGATATGTGTATTGCATTCATCAGTAACTTGAGAAGAAATTGATAAATTGCCTTCAGTCTTCTTTCTCTTCATATTTGCAAATCCTTATATAATAAGTACTACTACAGGCCAGGCATGGTGGCTCACACCTGTAATCCCAGCACTTTGGGAAGCTGAGATGGGTGGATGGCTTGAGTTCATGAGTTCGAGACCAGCCTGGGCAACATGGTGAAACCCCTTCTCTACTAAAAATATAAAAAAATTAGCCAGGCTTGGTAGTACATGCCTGTAGTTCCAGCTACTTGGGAGACTGAGGGAGGAGGATTACCTGAGCCTGGAAGGTCAAGGCCGCAGTGAGCTGTGATCGTGCCACTGCATTCCACCCTGGAAAATAATGAGACCCTGTCTCAAAAAGAAAGAAAAAAAAACAGTTTTAATTTAAAAATTAGCTGGGAATGGTGGTACTTGTAGTCCCTGTTCCTCTGGAGGCTGAGGTGGGAGGATCACTTGAGCCCAGGAGGTTGAGGCTGCTGTGAGCTGTGAATGCATCACTGCACTCCAGTCTGGACGACAAGGGAGAAATCCTGTCTCAAAAATGATAGATAGCTGGCCACGGTGGCTCATGCCTGTAATCCCAGCATGTTGGGAGGCCAACACGGCCAGATCATGAGGTCAGGGGTTCAAGACCAGCCTGGCCAACATGGTGAAACCTTGTCTCTATTAAAAGTACAAAAATTAGCTGGGTGTGGTGGCGTGCACCCGTAATCCCTGCTGCTTGGGAGGCTGAGGCAGGAGAAATGCTTGAACCCAGGAGGTGAAGGTTGCAGTGGGCTGAGATCACACCAAAAAAAAAAAATAGATAGATAGAGAGAGAGAGAGAGAGAGAGAGAGAGAGATAGATACTATTGGATGCAATAGAAGTTTTCAGCCCATATTTTCATTATATAAGGATACAATATTAAGAGCAAAATACTGAGAGAAGAGAAATATAGTCTACCATTAGAAATTTTAAAACTTCTATTTCAGGGTTTCCAAATGGGCTGTTCAAAAGTGAATTGAATCTCCTGTCTTTTCTCTTGCTTTCATTTGTGATAAACCTAATGTAGGTGGGAAAAACCCTGAGCCTTTGTAATCACATGTTTGGGTTTAATCATAACTCTCCTTTAGTAGTAGTGTGACTTATTTATTTATTTATTTATTTATTTATTTATTTATTTATGAATGACAGAGTCTTGCTCTGTTGCCCAGGCTGGAGTGCAGTGACGTGATCTCAGCTCACTGCAACCTCCACCTCCTGGGTTCAAGTGATTCTCCTCCCTTAGCCTCCTAAGTAGCTGGGATTACAGGTGCATGCCACCAGGCTCACTAATTTTTGTATTTTTGGTAGAGACGAGGTTTCACCATGTTGTCCAGGCTGGTCTCGAACTCCTGATCTCAGGTGATCCTCTCGTCTCAGCCTCCCAAAGTACCGGGATTACAGGCATGAGTCATTGAGCCTAGCCAAAGTAGTGTGACTTTAATTTGCTTCAACTCTTTTGTTGCTGTTGTTGTTTTTGATGGAGTCTCACTTGCTCTGTCGCCCAGGTTGGAGTGCAGTGGCACAATCTCAGCTCACCTCAGCCTCCGCCACCTGGGTTCAAGTCTCAGCCTCCTGAGTAGCTGGGATTGTAGGCACCCACTACCACTACCAGCTAATTTTTTTTGTCTTTTTAGTAGAGATGAGGTTTCACCATGCTGGCCAGGCTGCTCTCGAACTCCTGGCCTCAGGCGATTCACCCACCTTGGCCTCCTAAAGTGCTGGGATTACAGGCATGATTTCCACGCTGCCCAGCCTAAATTGGTTAAACTCTTAGGGCAAGTATCTCTTTTGTAAAATTGGCATAATAAAACCTGCTATGAAGTATTGTATAAGAACTAAAAGAGATAATGAAATTATGGCTCCTCCCTAGCACACTAGGTTTTAAATAAGTGTTATTTCTCTCCCCTTCCACGTTTACCTCTGATGGAAACTTGTTTGACATCTTTGAAGTGAAGTGGTTAGTCAGTTCTTAGTTTCTGAGTTAACTGCTACTCTAAACCACTGCACAGGGTATTTCTTTTGACTCAAGATAAAAATGAACTGTGGAAAACCTTATTATAATACAGTTATGAAGAGGGATTATTTATTTTCACATGATAGCCCATAGTAATGGTGTTTTGTTGATCAGATTACAATAGATTAATATCATCATAAAACAAATGTTCTTTTTTCCCTGTTCTCATAGTTGCTCAATTTAATAAGAGGTAATTGATTAAATTCTGTTTGCATTGTAGTCAGGAAACTGGAGAGGGCAGCAAACTATAGGAGATTGTGCCCCACCGCCCTACCCAGGCCTCCCTATCAAGACTTCACCTCCGGCCGGGCGCGGTGGCTCAAGCCTGTAATCCCAGCACTTTGGGAGGCCGAGACGGTGGATCACGAGGTCAGGAGATCGAGACCATCCTGGCTGACACGGTGAAACCCTGTCTCTACTAAAAAATATAAAAAATCTAGCCGGGCGAGGTGGTGGGCGCCTGTAGTCCCAGCTACTCGGGAGGCTGAGGCAGGAGAATGGCGTAAACCCGGGAGGCGGAGCTTGCAGTGAGCTGAGATCCGGCCACTGCACTCCAGCCTGGGCGACATAGGGAGACTCAGTCTCAAAAAAAAAAAAAAAAAAAAAAAAGGCTTTACCTCCACTAACCTGTCTCAATCATTTCTGACAGAAGACTCATGTAAATTATCAAATTACTCCCAAATAAATCAGCATCCAGAAAGATTTAGTTGTTTATGGAAAATTGGTAGAGGAGTGAAATTGTGTGACACTGTTATTCGTCCCTCCTGGACAAGGAAATACGGGAAAAAAAAAAATGGAGGCATTGGTTATGTTCTTGTATACTGAGAACCTCACTCCCTGCCCCATTTCTAAAGGTTACAATTCCATCTTCTCTTTAGTTTTTTTCAAATAATTTTGCCCCTCTGTACATCATTTTTATTAATATTGATAATAACAACCGACATCAATCAAATGCTTTCCAGAGTCAGGTACCTCACTGTACTGTTACTATTTTCTCATTTTCTGGATAATGATATGGTTTGGCTCTGTGTCCCTGCCCAAATATCATCTCAAATTGTAATCCTCACATGTCCAGGGAAGGAGGTGAGTGGATCGTGGAGGAGTGGATTATGGGAGGTGAATGGAACAGCATCTGCCATGCTGTTCTTGTGATCCTAAGTGAGTTCTCACAAGATCTGATGGTTTCATAAGTGTCTGGCATTTCCCCTGCTTTCCCTTCTCTCTCCTGCTGCCATGTGAAGAGGGTCCTTGCTTCCCCTTCACCTTCCACCATGATTGTAAGTTTCCAAAGGCCACTCCAGCCATGTAGAACTGTGAGTCAATAAAAACTCTTTCCTTTATAAATTACCCAGTCTCGGGGTTTTTCTTCATAGCAGTGTGAAAACGGACTAACACAGATGAGAAAACCAAGAAGTGAGACAAATTATGTAATTTGCTCATGGTCACTGCTGTAGACTGAATATTTGTGTCTCCCCAGAATTCACCTGTGGAAATACCCAAATGTGATGATATTAAGAGATGGGACCTTTGACTGGTGATTAGATTATGAGGGTTAAGTTCTCTTGAATGAGATTAGTGCCCTTATAAAAAAGACTCTAAGGAGACCCCTTCCTCATTCTACCATGTGAGGACACAGAGAGAAGCCCTCTGCCTGTGACTAGAAAACACGCTCCCACCAGACACCGAATCTGCCAGCACCTTGATCTTCCACCCTTCAGAAATGTGATAAATACATTTCTGTTGTTTGTAAGTTATCCAGTCTATGGTGTTTTATTCCAGTAGCAGCCCAAACAGACTAAGATAGTCACATAGCCAGTGAGTGGTAGAGCCAAGTATCAAACTAGGTTATTCTAAACTCTAGAGCTCACACTTCCTTTCTCTAATGGTGTAAATGGAGGCTAGAAAGGCAGAAATTTAATAATCTTCAATGACTGGCTTTGGCCTATTTGTTGACCTGATATTTGCAAACTACCATAGGCTAATTTAAATCTGCCTTTGAAACTTCTACTGTGTCCAGTATCAGTTTACCACTCTGGTCATTCTAAATTCATTTTTCCCTGTAAAAAATTATTTCACTTTGCCTATCTAAATTCAATCCATCTTTTCCATGAAGTCTTCCCCATCTGCAGAGGGACTTCATTCTATCACAGTCCTATATCACTAATTATTGTATTACATGACAGACATAGCTTTTTTAATAGTCTGTAACCTACGTATGTGTGTCAAGGAGACATCAGTGTTTGAGAAGCAGCAGTGTTTGACACATGACTGATTCTGGTATACATTTGCCTACTTTCCTTATCCTTTAGCGTGCACACTAGAAACAGACACACCTGTTTTTTAATCCTAGCAGCTCTATTTCTAGCTGTAGGTATTGAGTCAAATCACAAAACTTCTCCATATTTTAATTATCTACAAAAAAGGAAAATTATGGTATCTAGTTTATTGATTCACAGTGAAGATTAAATGAGATTCTGTGTCTAGGACGTAGTGAATACTTATTAGCGGCCACAATTATAACATTTTCAGTAAATATTCATTGTTATAGATTATTTGTATTACTATATTACAAAATCTGTAATCCCCCTTTTACACATTATAAGCATTTAGTAAATGTTGAGTTTTTTTGTTTGTTTCTTTGTTTTTTGTTTTGAAACAGAGTCTTGCTCTGTCGCCTAGGCTGGAGTGCAGTGGTGCGATCTCAACTCCTGGGTTCCGGTGATTCTCCTGCCTCAGGCTCCTGAGTAGCTGGGATTACAGGCATGTGCCACCACACCCAGCTAATTTTTGTACTTTTAGTAGGGACAGGATTTTACCACGTTGGCCAAGCTGGTCTTGAACTCCTGACCATGTGATCTGCCTGCCTTGGCCTCCCAAAGTGCTGAGATTGCAAGCGTGAGCCACTGTGCCTGGCCTGAGTTGCTTTTTAAAAATAAATTAAGATTTAATTCACATACCATCAAACTTGTCAAGTTTTAACTGCAGGATTTTAGCCAAGTGCCCTGCTGCAAGCTGCTGGTATATAACATAATGCAGGCATGTGAGGTCCCATTGGAAAGCGAGTTATCCAGGCTGGGAGAAAAACTTGAGAGAAATGGGCACTTGCATGAAATCCTGTTGCTGTTCCCTAAACCTACCCTCTGATCTTATGAAAAAATGAATATCATGTGAAATGGTTTCATTTGGTTGTTAGTGAAATTTTTTAAATAATTATTTGAATGTTTTAGAAATTAATGTATTGTTATTTGTAATTAGAATTCAGTTGTGCACTCTGCTTAAAATGAGGCAAAGTGAAGCATTACTTATGTTTTCAGGTATGTATGAAACTATCTTCATTTTGGGTGATAACAAATATCAGTGAATGCTTACAAGCACTTGAAACATTTACTTTTGGTTAGGTAAAATTTAATGTGAATGTGTTGGTGGTGGATTTTAGTTTCAAATGAGGTAAAAAGCTGAATTGTTAAAGAGTTGCATCTATTCTTTCATAGTCTGGAATCTACCTCACCCTCATTCTTTGTGGTGAGTTGCAAATGAGGCAGCAAGATACCCAGCATACCTGTTAAGCAAGTATTTATGTCCCACAGGTTTTTCTTTTTTTAGTTTAATGCTAGGTTTTTTTTTTTTTTTTTTTTTTTTTGAACAATCTGTTTTCTGAGGTTTTGAATTTTCCTAGCAACTGCTAGGAGAGATAGGAAAGATAATGAGCTGAATGGCTGGTATTCAACACAAGAATAATGGTGTTCTTTATTTACCTTTGCATAATTTTAAAGAGAACAAGTTTACTTAACTTTTACTTGTTCTTTTCCCATTGTAAAAACTCAGTAGGTGTTACTAGACTATTCTGAAATACAAATTCTGAAAAGCTTTCTTCTACTGATATTTCTATGGTTTCTCATTCATATTTTCTCTTTTGTTACCTCACTTAGAGCACATGGGTTTTGTAATGCACACTGCTAAGAGTAGATAGAAACCTGCTTGGAATATTGATTTTCTGTAATTAAGCATGTATTTATAGAATTTTGTCTTTCTTATAGTTCTTTTTTTTTTTTTTTTTTTTTTTTTTTTTTTTTTTTAAGAGCATCTTATTCTGTCACCCAGGCTGGAGTGTAGTGGCACAATTGCAGTTCACTGTAGCCTGAACCTCCTGGGTTCCCTGCAAATAGCTGAGGCTACAGGAACTTGCTACCATGCCTGGCTGATTTTTAAATTTTTTGTAGAGATCTGGGCTCAAGCAGTCCTCCTGCCTCGGCCTCGCAAAATTCTGGGATTATGGGTGTGAGCCACCACAACCAGCCTTTCTCATAGTTCTTTGTCTCTCTGTGAACACTGTGAACATTTTGTCATTTTGAAGATGCTTAACATTGAGTCATGTATACTTTGTGAATGTTTGCATAGCATGATTTAGGAACATCTGGAAGAATGTTCATGAAAGATTAGAGGAGGGCCAGTCATGCAGGAGGAGCAGAGTTTCTTCAGGGCGCCACCCATCTATGTGGGGGTTGCAAAAGACCTTCTGCCCTCTAAACCATATTTCTATTTTTTTTTTTTTTTGAGATGGAGTTTCGCTCTGTCTCCCAGGCTGGAGTGCAGTGGTGCGATCTCGGCTCACTGCAACCTCCGCCTCCTGGATTCAAGCGATTCTTCTGCCTCAGCCTCCAAAGTAGCTGAGACTACAGGCACACACCACCACGCCCAGCTAATTTTTTTTGTATTTTTAGTAGAGACGGGGTTTCACCATATTGGACAGGCTGGTCTCCAACTCTTGACCTCGTGATCCACCCACCTCGGCCTCCAAAAGTACTGGGATTGCAGGCGTGAGCCACCGTGCCTGGCCTAAACCATATTTCTCTTATAGTTGTTTTGTCCTTCTTTCCATCTGATCCTGATTTTGTGGCTGACGTGATGAGAATATTCAACAAGTAGAATATGAGATATAGGAAAAGGGTCTTGACTGCTACTCTCCTGAGTTGAGATAATTTTTTTTTTTTCCCCGAGATGGAATCTCGCTCTGTCGCCCAGGCTGGAGTGCAGTGGCGTAATCTTGGCTCATTGCAACCCCTGCCTCCCGAGTAGCTGTGTCTACAGGCGCACGCCACCACACGTGGCTAATTTTTGTATTTTTAGTAGAGACCGGGTTTCACCGTATTGGCCAGTCTGGTCTCAAACTCCTGACCTGGTGATCTACCCACCTCAGCCTCCTAAAGTGCTGGGATTACAGGTGTGAGCCACTGTGCCCAGTGAGGTGAGATAATTTTTATACTTGCTGCTTTGACTGATGAATAAAAAAAATGCTACTCCCATAATGAAACTGCTTTGCTGCATTGCAGAGAACACAACAATAGAAAAACCGCCACATCTTATTCAAGCTTTTCTTGATTTTTATTTCGGCTGTTTCTAAATTTGACACTTGAGAATAGATGGTTTATACTCATAGTATGACCCAGGTATGCTTTTGTTAAAAAGAACAGTTCTAGAAGGATGACTGTTGAGGCAAAATTGGCTACTAGTATGGAATACTCTCTCAGTATAAAATCTCAGAACAACATTTAAAAATCATTGTAGATATTTTGTTCGTAAACATTTTCTTAATAAGATCCAGAAAGGGTTTATAAACCTAATAAACCTATTTGATAGCTTCTATCAAATAAACCTATTTCTATCTTCTATCAAATAAACCTATTTGATGGAAGGAAATAGGAATAGGACACATTGCTTTTGACTTTCTGCACCCATGTGGAAACCAGGGATCTATTCTCTCCCTCTCAATTTACATGACCATGAGGAAACTGAAACCTAGTGAAGTTAGATCACTTGCCCGGGGACAGACAGCTAGCTAGTTCCTGCTTGAACTGGGGACCATCTATTTGATTACCTGGAGTGCGGTTGGTTTCTGTTGCCTGTTTGATACTCTTCTGGAAAGTTTTAGCGGCAAATGGTATTGTCCACACCACGGCCCTTGATCTCAGGTAATTCTCCATACCACTGCCTTCTTTTTTTTTTTTTCCAATGCAGTTGCGTGGTGTGAAGGTGATAACCTCAGAAACTCAGGTGTAAATAACCCCGGGAATCAATGGGCTGGGGGGATGGTAAAACAAGAGTTTGTAAACATGACTGTGTACAATAGCTTCTGAAGTTTCGGAGGTTATTGGTTTAGCTGTTATTTCTGAGACTGGAGAAAATGACAGTAGAGCGACAGTTTCTCTATCATCAGTTTTCAAAGAGCATGCTTTTCGTTGGAACCACAAATATAGTACACCTAATAAGGGGAAACGAAACCTTGAATTTTTCCTTCCCAGACTCTGAAAAGTAAACTTTAAGGAACATTTTAAGGGTGACAAAAGGTGAAGATTGCAAATCAAACTTAGAGTGTCCTTGCTCAAGAAAATCTGTGCACTGCAGCTCCAATAGAGGACCACTTGGGTTTAGAAATGACATGTTATTAATAATTCTAGTCACTGTGGCTGATTAAAACAGTCTGTTGAAAGTTATAAATTATAGAAGCTTTTAAAAACATTTATATAAGAACCTGTGTAGAATTCTAAAAGGACTGAATTATTTGAAGTTATTAGTCTCTGTGTACGTAAACTTAAACTATTTTTACGCCTTTGATTATTTTTCTAAAAATGTTTTTGCACACTTATAGCCTGATGCCGTAAATGTTTTAAGAGTTTAATGTACAGCACCTCTAGGTGGTATTTAAAACTTTTTTCTGGTCCTTTTCTTTTGGGTTATAAGGGTTCTTCGTAACCAAGAAGATTACCTGTAGTTAGGCTGAATGCACTCTCCCAGGGTGCAGAGGCAGCTGCTCAACTGCGGTTATAACTCTTGTTTGCCCCTGGGTGGTTGCCAGCAGGGAGTAAGGCATTGTGGGAAGTACTTTCTTTACCTTCCACAACAGGTGTCTTTGTCAGTGCACCTTATTCAGATATCCGTGTGTGGAAGCACTGAGTCACTGTGTAGCAAAGAAAAATATGAAAGCAAGAGGAATTGCTTTCACATCTAGAAAATGTTGCAAGATAATCTGAAATCTTCTGGTGCTAGTGAATGCATGAAGAGGTTCACAGTATCTTTTAAAGTACTTCTGAAAAGATAAGGAGTTTAAAAGGTATGAACTGCCTGGACACCTTATAATGCCTTGTCTCCTGATTATCGTTTACTTTTTACCTGGTTAGTCAGCGTCAGGATAAATGTGCAGGAAAAAGATGTTAACGAAAATAATGCTTAACAGACAAAGCAGCACTGTCGAACAAAAATGAAGTAAAAATGCTTTACTGACTCCAGCAAGGGTCAAACACAGTTTGCAGCTGTTTTAATCTTGTGGATTTATTTAAAATATTTCATTTTTTTGTTTAAATAAGCTTATTAGATTTGCTTGTTTCCTAGCAATAAGGTGCTTTTCCCTCCTTCCTTGTGCTCGCTCTTATAAGCTAGAATGCTATAGCAGTTGTAAAACTCTACTAATTACATTTAAATGGGACAAGTGTTATATAAGTAATCATGTTACTGTAGATGAAAAAATACTTTAGGAAAACATGGGAAAATAGACACTACAGATCTCATTCTGAGTTTTGTTTTCTGAAAAGCAAACAATTTAGACAACATAATCCTGTTATTGGTAATGAAGACTAAACATTTCAACCAGTAGCTTATTTCTTTTGATTTTTAGACAAACATTGCTAAATTGATTTCTAGTTCTAACAAATAATATTTCTCATGGTACTGCAGTGTCATGATCTAGAAAAAGCAGGGAAGAGATTAGCTTAATTAGGAATATTGAAAAACAACTTCAGAGAAGCCTTATCTGTCTTCCCCTCATTTTTATTTGCTTAATTCTTTTTCCATGAAATTAGTATACATTATATTTCCTGATCAAGCAACTTTGTAATGGTGATTATGGGCAGCTTTCAAACTTTTCATCTGGAAATATGGCAGTTCATTTATGGTCTCCAGCTGTAATTTTAAAAATTACTACTGGTGGTTAAGGTACCAACAGTTAATGCTATCTACTGATTTGAATAATTAAAAGAAACCTCTAACCTTAAAGACGACTTTTATCTATGGGAGCAAAACAACCAGTTTATAAATGAGACCCTTGTATTACTTTCTGAATAACAACACAAAACTAAATTATGCTTAAAATACCTATTTTTTTTTTGTAGGAAAAGGAAGTAATGATTATTAATTGATATTGCTGTCCCTGTTTCATTTTTATGTTTTGGCATTTTTTTTCTTTAACAGAAATACTCCGAGGGGAAAAAAATTTTTTTTTCAACTTCAAGAGATCATTTGTAACTGTACTATGAATTCTTTAAATTCTGAGAAATTAAAATGGTTTTCATCTGTTTATTTTCTAAGATTACGAAAAAATGAGCAGTAAGAACACTAAGAAAATTTACTTCTCCTCCAAGAACAATCTTCATGTAATAATACTGCAGTAAGAAGATGAGCTATTGTGAAAATTTTTAATTACCAAGAACATAACACAAATCAGTTTTTTTGTTGTTGTTATTGCTATAGGATATTTCTAGTTAGGAAACATTTTTTCTTTTCTGAAGTTTAAAGGTTTCCAAAAATTAAATTTTCCAGCTTCTCTGTTATGAATGCAGAAGGTGTTTATAGTGTATACTTCCTGCATAGATAAGAAACCTCCTTTAGTTTCCTACTGGGGGTGAATTGCTAGCCAAGCCTGTGATAGCAGCTGCTTTTTTTTTTTCTTTCTCTCTCTTTCTTTCTGGATTTTTGACACTCCACCCCCTCGAACTCAGGTGGGTGTGTACACTGGCACTGAGCTGCAGTAGGATTTTTCCTTGGATAGTCTGGTCTGGAGCTGGGACAGCAGCTGCTGCTGTGGAAAGGCCAGCTGGCAAGATGATGGAAGAAATCTCCATTATGGTAGCCTATGACGCCCATGTTTTCAGCCAGCTGCACGATGAAGACTTCCTCACTAGTCTGGTGGCCATCAGCAAGCCCAGGTCTATGGTAGGTAGTGCCTTGCACACTACTCTGGGACTCTTTTCTTTTCTAACATGGTATCTATACTCCTGTAGCAACTGAGGCAAACTTGCTGTTGGCTTTGTGTTGTGTCTGCAGGTTTTCAAAGATTTATTTACATAATTAAACACTCATATAACAGTAACACACTTAAAATGTTAGGTTGTAACATTTTAATGAGGTTGAGAGGAATATATAATGAGGTTGAGAGGAATTTTATAGTGCCAAATATCATTTTGTCTTAAGTTTCTGCCTTGTAAATATGTATATAATTATCAGGTAGGGGCTACTTATATTTACATAGCTTACAATTGGGGCTCATAGAAGTGGAAGATTTCTACCAGTGAGTCGTAACATCAACTGAGAATTGAGCTACCTAAAAATCAGGTAACTTTCAAGGTCTTAAATTATTACTAAGAAGAACTATTAGGAAAATAACAGTACAATTTTAGTTTGGCTTTAATATTTGAAAAAAAAAAAATTTACCATTCTCTAAGGATCTTAGCGTGTGTGCATGTCCTGGCATAATCAAAAAATGAAGTTCTTGCAAGTGTTTATTTTTTCTTCTCTTAGATGTCATCATTATAAGGCTATTGAGTTTAAGATATCAACAATTTATACCTCTGAAACCAACTTTTTTTTTTTTTTTTTTTTTTTTTTTTTTTTTGAGATGGAGTTTCACTCCTATTGCCCAGGCTGGAGTGCAATGGCACGATCTTGGCTCACTGCAACCACTGCCTCCTGGATTCAAGCAAGTCACCTGCCTCAGCCTCCCTAGTAGCTGGGATTACAGGCATGCACCACCATGCCCGGCTAATTTTGTATTTTTAATAGAGATGGGGTTTCTCCATGTTGGTCAGGCTGGTCCCAAACTCCTGACCTCAGGTGATCCACCTGCCTTGGCCTCCCAAAGTGCTGGGATTACAGGCGTGAGCCACCACGCCCGGTCCCCAGAATCAACTTTTTAACTACAATTGTAGTAACTTCTTGTTTATTATATTTAATAGGACTCATCAAAAACAACAGAACGAAAGAGTGTATCATAACACTTAAACCTAACTAGTATGAAGCCCTACTTCAATATTTTAAGGCACAGGGACCTTAAAAACATGGCTATTTCTTGAAACAACAAATTACAAAAAATAAAATTAAAAAAATAAAGGAGAAAGCTGTAGATTGATTTTAAGAGACTTAACAGTTATATCAACCAGATGCAATAAATCAACCTTGTTTAAATGCTAATTTGAACAAAGTATAAAAATATCTCTAAGATAATTTGGAAATATTTGACCTCTTATTAGGTATTTAATAATGATATTAAGAGAATTATGTAATTTTTTTGTGCATTGATATTACGACTTTTTTTTTTTTTTTTGAGAGGAGTCTCACTCTTGTTGCCCAAGCTGGAGTGCAGTGATGTGATCAGCTCACTGTAACCGCTGCCTACCTGGGTTCAAGCGATTCTCCTTCACCTAGGCTGGAGTACAGTGCACAATTTGGGATCATTACAACCTCCGCCTCCTGGGTTTAAGCAATTCTCCTGCTTAAGCCTCCCCAGTAGCTGGGATTACAGGTGCTAGCCACCATGCCCAGCTAAATTTTGTGTTTTTAGTAGAGACAGGATTCCACCATGTTGGCCAGATGGGTCTTGAACTCCTGCCTCAGCCTCCCGAGTAGCTGGGATTACAGGCACCCGCCAACATGCTTGGCTAATTTTTTTTGTTTTTTGTTTTTTTGTTTTTTTTGTTTTTTTAAGATACAGTCTCGCTCTGTCACCCAGGCTGGAGTGCAATGGCGTGATCTCAGCTCACTGCAACCTCTGCCTCCTGTGTTCAAGTGATTCTCCTGTTTCAGCCTCCCGAGTAGCTGGGACTACGGGTGCACGCCACCATGCCTAGCTAATTTTTGTATTTTTAGTAGAGACAGGGTTTTACCATGTTGGCCAGGATGGTCTCAATCTCTTGACCTTGTGATCCGCTGCCTCGGCCTCCCAAAGTGCTAAGATTACAGGCATGAGCCACGGCGCCCAGCCATTTTTTTGTATTTTTAGTAGAGACAGGGTTTCACCATATTGGCCAGGATGGTCTCAAACTTCTGACCTCATGATCCGCCGACCTTGGCCTCCCAAAGTGCTGGGATTACAGGTGTGAGCCACTGCACCCAGCTGATTCTATTATTTTTTAAATGATCATTTAGAGATATATATTAAATAGTTATGGATGAAATGTCTGCAGAGATTCAAAATTAACCAGTAGATTATGCGTTGATAATTATTGAAACTGTGTGATAAGTATTAATTCATACGGATTCATTATATTCTCTCCACTTTTATAGAGATGCAGTTTAAAAGAATCAGCTGGGCTGGGCACGGTGACTCACGCCTGTAATCCCAGCACTTTGGAAGGTGAAGGCGGGCGGATCACCTGAGGTCGGGAGTTCGAGACCAGCCTGACCAACATGGAGAAACCCCGTCTCTACTAAAAATACAAAATTGACCGGGCGTGCTGGCACATGCCTATAATCCCAGCTACTAGGGAGGCTGAGGCAGGAGAATCGCTTGAACCTGGGAAGTGGAGGTTGCGATGAGCCGTGATTGTGCCATTGCACTCCAGCCTGGGCAAACAAGAGTGAAACTCCGTCTAAAAAAAAAAAAAAAGAATCAGCTGGAAGACAAAAAAAAAGCAGAAAGATTTGCAAAAAGCAAAACAGATATAAAACTGTAATATACTCAGCCAGGTGTGGTGGACCACACCTGTAATCCCAGTACTTTGGGAGGCTGAAGCAGGCAGATCACTTGAGGCCAGGAGTTCGAGACCAACCTGGCCAACATGGTGAAACCCTGTCTCTACTAAAAATAACAAAAATCAGCCAGGCATAGTGGCACATGCCTATAATCTCAGCTACTCAGGAGCTGAGGCATGAGAAATGCTTGAACCCAGGAGGTGGATGTCACAGTGAGCCAAGACAGAGCAAGACTCTGTCTCAAAAAAAAAAAAACAAAAAAAAAAACAAAAACATAATATATTTCTGGAAGTGGAAGTGTTAATAGAGAAACATCTGGCCCGTTGCATGCTTTCTTTACATAATATATATACTTTATGTTTTTATAATTATATATATTATATGAAGATGATTGCCAACCCCCTAGTTAACTATAACATACATTATAACTGAATCAGGATAGGATAATCACGGTTGTGGATAATCTTTAAATTTTATTTTAGTCCACCATGAAAGCTTATCCAGAGAATTCAGAATTATGGCTGGGTGCTGTGGCTCATGCCTGTAATCTCAACACTTTGGGAGACCAATGCAAGAGGATTCCTTGAACCCAGGAATTCACGACCACCATAGGCAACATAGAGAGACCTCATCTCTACAGAAAAAAATAAAATAAAAGAGGATCTTGACAGGACCATCATAAAGAAATGAAACAATTCTGATTTTTTTTTTTCTTTTCTTTCCTTCCTCCTTTCTCCCTCCCTCCCTCCCTCTCTTCCTTTTTTGGGACAAGGTCTCACCGTGACACCCAAGCCTGAGTGCAGTGGTGTGATCATAGCTCACTGCAGCCTCAAAGTCCTGGGCTCAAGCAATCTTCCCACCTTAGCCTCTCCTGAGTAGCTGGGACTACAGGTGCACATCACTGCCCCTGGCTAATTTTTTTTTTTTTTTAAGGGATGGGGTCTTGCTATATTGCCCAAGCTGGTTTTGAACTCTTGGGCTCCAGCAATCCTCCCACCTCAGCCTCCCAGAGTGGTGGGATTACAGGTATGAACCATCACACCCAGCCAAGAGCCTCTTAAGAGGTCTGAGTTGAGTCTTCAAAAACTAACAGGAGTTTTCTAGGCTAAAGGAGAGAAGAAACAAATACAGAGATGTGAAGTAGCAGAGTGTAGAGGACAGTGGTGGCTGAAGAGGTGGACAGTGAACAAGTCATAGGGAACATCCTATGCTCAGTAAGTGTAGGACGTTGTGTGTGTGTATCTATATGGACGCAGGCACAAAAGAGACTGGGAGGGAGAAAAAAATGAATGAATTAATATAAATGTGTTTACCAGGAAATACTCTTTCATTTGTAGATTGTATGTATATTATGCCTTGTTGCAACCCTAGCGCACCAAAGGGAAATCCCACTCCTAACCCTGTAGCTCATTTTAAAATAGAATTTGTTGACTAATATGCAAAAGCCTTGGAGTTCTGATAGAAACACATAATACTGTTTTATATACCAAACTTTTAAATAATGCAGATCTTGGGGTGTTAAATTATAAAAGTTTCTGAAGATATTTAGTTTTCTTTATCAGATTTGAAATTTAAAATAGTCTTTTGGAGGTAATATTTGGTTTTGGTTCATTTGGAAAAGTTATACTAAAATTGTGCAAGATAAAAATATATATCATTTGCTTTTTTTTTTTCTTAATATGGAGTCTCGCTCTGTCACCTAGGCTGGAGTACAGTGCACAATTTGGGATCATTACAACCTCCGCCTCCTGGGTTTAAGCAATTCTCCTGCTTAAGCCTCCCCAGTAGCTGGGATTACAGGTGCTAGCCACCATGCCCAGCTAATTTTTGTGTTTTTAGTAGAGACAGGATTCCACCATGTTGGCCAGATGGGTCTTGAACTCCTGACCTCAAGTGATCCACCCACCTCAGCCTCCCAGAGTGCTGGGATTACAGGTGTGAGCCACCATATCCGACCTCATTTGCTTTTAATTCCATATTGAATTTTTTGCTCTGAGATGAACATTTTTTCATCAAACAAACATTTTGTTTTTTTGTTTTGAGATGGAGTTTCGCACTTGTTGCCCAGGCTGGAGTGCAATGCGGCATGATCTCAGCTCATGGCTATCTCTGCCTCCCAGGTTCAAGAGATTCTCCTGCCTCAGCCTCCTTAGTATCTGGGATTATAGGCATGTGCCACCATGCCCAGCTAATTTTGTATTTTTAGTAGAGATGAGTTTCTCCATGTTGGTCAGGCTGGTCTTGAACTCCCGACCTCAGGTGATCTGCCCACCTCGGCCTCCCAGACTGCTGGGATTATAGGTGTGAGCCACCACACCTGGCCAAGATGAACATTTTAAATCAAATAAAAGAAATTCTCAGATTTTCTCTAGTATGAAATTGCTTCTCAATCTGATAACTGCACTGTGAAGCAAATTACACTCTTGCTAACTTATAAAATCCTCCTTAGGTTTGGGTTCACTATTATTAAGGGTATTTAGAAACTTTCTTAGTACAGGCTTAATTAAATATCTTTCTGTAATTTGACTTTGTTTCATAATGGGAGGTGTTTTGATTCCTTGAATGGTAAAAATCCCATTAAATGCAGTGGTTCTCAGGTGTGGATACTGCATTTTTTTCTTATTCATAAGTAACTCTGTGTCGTTTTTGTTTTTGATAGGAATCTGTAGTAAAATATACATTGCAAGCTGTTACACACACAAAACTGAAAGAAAATTTGACTGAACAATACCTACTCTTGCCATATGTTACCTATGAAAGGGATTTTTCTGTTCTATTAAATGTTTAAAGGCTTTCATTATTTATGACCCACTAAATTGAACTCAGAAATCTCTCTATCCACACTTTGGAAAATATGATTATATCCTGTTGAGTCCTTAAAATGAATGATGATGGAAGAAAATCACAGATCCCTTTACATAAATTACAGGTAAGAAAAAACAATAAGGAAGCCAAGCATAACTTCTTAGGTCTTCCATATCATACACACACAAGCAAAATAAGAAATTACCTAGACCAATATTGTTTACTATGATAAACTAAACAAAAGCCTAGTCACTACTAGCAGAACATAGAACTTTTTTTTTTTTTCTTTTTTTGGAGACAGAGTATGGCTTTGCCACCCAGGCTGGAGTGCAGTGGCTCAGTCTCTCCTCACTGCAACCTCCACCTCTCAGGTTCAAACAGTTCTCCTGCCTTGGCCTTCTGAGTAACTGGGACTACAGGCACACACCACCATGCCCAGCTAATTTTTGTGTCTTTAGTAGAGGCGGAGTTTCACCATGTTGGCGAAGCTGGTCTCGAACTCCTAACCTCAGGTGATCTACCTGCCTCGGCCTCCCAAAGTGTTGGGATTACAGGCGTGGGCCACCACACCTGCTTTTAAAGTTACACAGTTCTCAGTTCAAGTTTTCAATTCACTACTTACCAGTGAGCTACTTAATTTCTCTCAGCCTTAGTTTTCTCATCTGAAAACTGAGAGACATAATAGTACTACCTCATTGGATTACCATGAGGTTATTTGAGAGCACTTGTAAAATATTTAGCACAGTGAAAGCTATCATTAATTGTCTCCTTTTCTAATAAGGGAGGAGCTACTCAGACTATTTGGAGAAGGTCTAAAGGAAGAAGTGGGATGAATAGATAAGGCACCCTGGAGATGCAGGAGAAGGAATGGGGAGGACAAAAGGAGAAAATGGACTAGTTGGGTTACCCTGGAGAATTACTTTGCTTGATTAGGGAATCACTATCAGGATATCAGTCCTACAGGAAACTTGAAGCCTTCTGCCCTGAAGATGGTGCTGAAGATCTTAGGTTTGAGCTCAGGACAGTGGGAAGGCAATGTGGAACCAATAGAAGGGAGTATATATAGGCCAAACCTTCTGATGAGTAGATGAGATCAATTACTGCAGCAGGAATCTTGCAGTAATGGACTGGCAGGGCCCACATTGACAAAGGAAAAAAAATTGTAAAGGACATTGGAGCAATGCAAGTGAAAAGAGATGACAAGTGTCTGGGCTTAGACACTTGACACTGGCAGTGTAAAGAAAGAAATTAGTCTACACATGTTGGTTAGTTTTCACAAAGGATATATACATTAATATTATTTAGGAAGAAGCAGCAACTGATGTTATGAGAAGAGTAAATGATTGAGATAAGTTGAAAATTAAGCTTCCAGCCATACAAAAGTGGAGATTGTTGTAGTGTCAACAGTCTTTGGGAATGAGAAAGTTAGGTTATCAAGAATAGAATGGATGAAAAATGACCTATTCTGGCTTTACCATGTTCCATATCTAGAAATTCAAGGTCACAGTATCACGGTAAGATAATTGATTGTCCAATGGTTAGAACGCTGTCCTTTAACAAAAGCCATTTAACCAGACTAACACATGGGTATACTATATTGGCACTGGATAGATATTCTTAACTGACAGAAACAAAAATAGCAGCACTGTGCCAGCAAAGGAAGGGAGCTCTTTCTTGGAGCTACAGTTTCTCTGTTCTATAAATGGGAGATGAGGGTAAGCATTCTGTAATTACTTCCTCCTTATCGGATTGGCACAGATTTCATCAAGCATGCCAAATTAAAAAACAAAATTCAGAGCAATTCCATATGTCAGAGATGGGGAAAACAATAAAATTAATACTGTTATTTCTAAATCTTTACTAGATATACATTTCAAATATTGATTAGAATAAACATAACAATTAAGATTCATCCATATTTTTAAAAAATGTTATCTGAATATTTTTTATTCTCATTGTTACATAGCAAGTACATATTTTGGCACTACTTTATCAATTTCAGTTCAGTTCAAGCATCCAACCAATCATTTGGTTGATCAATTCTGATGAGTTAAGGTTCTTATAGTTAGAAGTAATAAAATCTTGTGCTATCTTAAACAAGAAAGGAATTTTATCACTTGGACAACAAGGTGTGTTCCTTTAAATACAAGGGCAGTTCGTCTAGGCAACAGAGCTGGTACTGGGCTGACGCTGGCAACCATTCTCCCTATCTCTTGCCATCTAATGAAAACTTCTCTCTTGACATCTACTTTATTTCTCTGTCTCCAAGTTCTCGGCTTCTTTATTTCTATGGCAGAATATTGCTGCTACACAGCATCCACATTTATAGTTCTACCATCTGAATCACAACTCCAAATTTATTTGGTGAGAATCTGACCGAATAGTGTTAGGTGAGTTTTGTGATAGTATAGAGCAGAGCCCCTGAGCACACACTCACACTAAACTACCTGGGTCCAATCCTGCCTCACCCGCAATTAGCTCTACGACTTTGGGCTGATTACTTAATCGCAAACTTCATTTTTCTCATCTGTAAAATTGGAGTCTGTAAGAGAAAGTGCTCCTGACCGAAATCGGCCAGAAGCCCCTCTTATGTTTTATCTAAAGTAAACCTATCTTTAACTGCCAAGCCATGTTTCGTGTTTCTTTCCTCTTTCTGTAACTCTTACAGGAATCATGTTAGTAGTACCTGTAATATTATATCAAAATTAAGTTTAAATTTAAATTAAATCAGTAATTTATGTAAAGCACTTAAGAAAATTAATTCAGTCAATATATGTAAAGCACTGGATACCTAGCACATAGAAAGTAGCATGTATATGTTAGTTATTATTCCAAATTGATTCTTTTATTATTTATGAATGGATGAGACAAGTCTCCTGCTCACTGCTGCCTCAACCTCCTGGGATCAGGTGATCCTCTCTCCTTAGCCTTCCAAGTAGCTAGGTGTACAGGTGCATGTCACCATGCCTGGCTAATTTTTAATTTTTGTAGAGATGGGGTTTCACTATGTTGCCCAGGCTGATCTGGAACTCCTGAGCTCAAGTAATCCTCCGACATCAGCCTCCCAAAGTGCTGGGATTACAAGGGTGAGCTACCACACCTGGCCTGGTTAACAGAAATTTAAAATGATGATTAAGGCCAGGTGCAGTGGCTCACACCTGTAATCCCAGCACTTTGGGAGGCTGAGGCAGGTGAATCACGAAGTCAAGAGATCGAGACCATCTTGGCTAACACGGTGAAACCCCATCTCCACTAAAAATACGAAAAATTAGCCGGGCATGGTGGCAGGTGCCTGTAGTCCCAGCTACTCAGGAGGCTGAGGCAGGAGAATGGCATGAACCTGGGAGGCAGAGCTTGCAGTGAGCCAAGATTGCACCACTGCACTCCAGCCTGGGTGACAGAGTGAGATTCCATCTTAGAAACAATAAAAATAAAATGATGATTAAATTATTAGAGAAATTTATTTATTTATTTGTTGAGACAGAGTTTTTGCTCTTGTTGCCCATGCTGGAGTGCAATGGCATGACCTCTGCTCACTGCAACCTCTGCCTCCCACGTTCAAGCAATTCTCCTGCCTCAGCCTCCCGAGTAGCTGGGATTGCAGGCATGCGCCACCACACCTGACTAATTTTGAAATTTTCGTAGAGACAGAGTTTCTCCATGTTGTTCAGGCTGGTTGGTCTCAACCTCCCGATATCAAGTAGTCTTCCCGCCTCGGCCTCCTAAAGTGCTGGGATTACAGGAGTGAGCCACCGTGCCTAGCAAGAAACCAATATTACATCAAAACTTACCACAGTGCACAAGCTCAACATGAAATCAAATTGTAGTACTCAAACTCATTGCAAGGACTTCAAGCTTATTTACAAACAGGATTTACAGCAAACAAAATAAAACAGTATAGCCCTATAATTGTAATGCCCACAATAGGATTTCTAGTAGGCTGAAATATAGAAGCCCTCTTATCCGACACAGTCAGGACTGTAGTTGGTTAATAGAAAAAGTTGGTTCAGGAGAAGAAGGATAAAAAATGCTAAATACTAACCTAAACAGTTGTTTTTACTTAAAACTTCCATTATCAATTTTAAGGCCTTTAATGCTCTTGGTCTGCATCGGAATTCTGAAATCCATATGCCTTCTAGTTTCAGTTTCCTTAAGAGGGGCAGTAAGTTAATAAATGTATGAAGCAGTCTAAGGGCAAATTTGATAGATATTTTCATAACTTTTACATTTTTTCTGGCAGCATTGCCACCATTTAATTCTTTTTTTTTTTTGGAAACAGGATCTCACTCTGTCTGGAGTGCAAATGGTACAATCTTGGCTTACTGTAACCTTTGCCTCCCAGGTTCAAGCAATCCTCTTGCCTCAGCCTCCTGATTAGCTGGGATTTCAGGCATGTGCCACCATATCCAGCTAATTTTTGCATTTTTGGTAGAGACGGGATTTCACCGTATTGGCCAAGCTGGTTTGAAACTCCTGACCTCAAGTGATCTGCCCACCTTGGCCTCCCAAAGTGCTGGGATTACAGGCATGAGCCACCATGTCTGGCCTCACGCTTTGGTTTTTGTCCATGTTCCATTGACCAAACAAATCAAAAGGCCACTTCCAACATACTGGAAAAGGAAAGTGTACTCCACAATAGGGGTTGTGGGAGGGGAAAGTGAATATTTGCTGAACAATAATCTACCACATATATAATTGACCTAACTGACCCTTCATATGATCACCATGGTTAGGTTAGCTGTGTAAAATACATAAGCACTGTGTTTCTCAATAGCACATTTACATAATATTCACAAAAATTGTACATCCACAGATGCATCATCAAAGTATGACATATACTCATTGAAAAATGCAGTAAAATTGAAAATTCTGACTTCCCAAACGGTCTTTTACCATTATTAATTTTACTTGGAACTTTACAGTGAATTGGCACTCTTTTTTTCCCCATCCCTTCCAAAGGTAAATAGAAACAGAAATCTCTTGCCAATGTTTCTAGGGTATGCCAACATTGTTATCTCAACCTGATCCATATTTATAGCCCAGGGATTTGCAGAAATTTGGGGGGAGTCATGGATTCCTTTGGCAGTCTGGTTAAGTCCATGGACCCCTTATCAGAAAAAAATATTTTTAAATGCATAAAATAAGATAGGTAAGATTACAAAGGAAATCAGTTGTATTGAAATACACTAAAATAGGCCAGGTGTGGAGGCTCACACTGTAATCCCAGCACTTTGAGAGGCTGAGGTGGGCAGATCACTTGAGGTCAGGAGTTCGAGACTAGCCTGCCAGCATAGTGAAACCCCGTCTCTACCAAAAAAATACAAAAATTAGCTGGGCGTGATGGCATGCACCTGTAATTCCAGCTACTTGGGAGGCTGAGGCAAGGGAATTGCTTGAACCTGGAAGGCAGAGGTTGCAGCGAGCTGAGATCACGCCACTGCACTTCAGCTCTGGGGGACAGAGCGAGACTTCATCTCAAAAGAAAAAAAAATACAATTACAAAAACAGATAGAAATCAGATTTATGATACAGTAATAAGAACTTCTTTATTAAACACATTAAATAGCAAGAAATGGTAGTGAGGCTAATATAATTGCAAAATAATTTTGAGATATATGTAATACATATAATGTGAATGAAAAATCTGTGATATCGGTGGTAGAATCACAAATAACACAGTGGATTATTGGCTACATTTATAATAGAAGGAACTGATAAATTTCAGTTAGAGGTTCAGGAAAATAAAGGTTTTTTTTCCATCTAAGTTCAATTCAATGAATTCCCTCCACATACCCCTAATATAACCTTTATCTGATACTGACTGAGACACAAAGATTTTTACAAGTCTTTTCTTTCCTTACTGCAGACTAGGAGAAATCTTGATTGTGCCTTCCACTTTCTCTCTTCCTCTTAATGGTATAGAAAATTACTTTTGTGATTATTTAATGAATCTCTCAGTAACCTATAACTTCCCTATGTCTGTTGTTTTTTATTTTGGAAACAGAATCTCACTCTGTCACCCAGGCTGGAGTTCAAGTGATTCTCATGCCTCAGCCTCCCAAGTAACTGGGATTACAAGTGTGCACCACCACGCCCAGCTAATTTTTGTATTTTTTTAATAGAGATGAGGTTTCCCTATGTTGGCCAGACTAGTCTCAAACTCCTGACCTCAAGTGATCCACCCACCTGGCCTCCCAAAGTGCTGGAATTACAGTCGTGAGCCAGCATGCCCGGCCAGATATTTCTGTTTTTACTGTTGTATTTCAAGCCCAGCATTGTGCCTACGGGAATTATATACACTCTGTACATATTTAATATATTGGGGGAAGATGAAATCCCACATAGTTATAAGCATAACCTTCAGTATGTTTGTGACAATTAAATACATTCATGTGTGTATATGTATACGATACGGAATTTATTTTTAAATCTTTTTATCCTTAGATCCATATACTAAGTTCTTATGATGATGGAATCAGGTTAGAGTCTAGCTGAGTACTTAGTTAGCTCTTTTGTTTTCTTTTTTGAAATTTTTGTTTTATTTTTTAATTTTAATTTTAATTTTTTTTGAGACAGAGTCTTGCTCTGTCACTCAGGCTGGAGTGCAGTGGCATGATCTTGGCTCACTACAAGCTCCACCTCCTGGGTTCAAGCCATTCTCCTGCCTCAGCCTCCTGGGTAGTTGGGATTACAGATGCCCACCACCACACCCGGCTAATTTTTGTATTTTTAGTAGAGACACGGTTTCACCATATTGGCCAGACTAGTCTCGAACTCTTGACCTTGTGATCCGCCCGCCTCAGCCTCCAAAAGTTCTGGGATTACAGGCGTGAGCCACCACATCCAACCCTGTTTTATTTTTATTTGAGACAGGGTCTCTCTGTTACCCAGTCTGGACTACAGTGGCATGATAATGGCTCACTGCAGCCTCAAACTCCTGGGCTCAAATGATCCTCCTGCCTCAGCCTCCCAAGTAGTTGGGATTACAGGTGCATGCCACCACACCTGGCTAATTTTTTTGTGTGTTTTGTAGAGATGGGGCGGGGGGGGGGGGGCGCGTCACATTGTTGCTCAGATTGGTCTTGAACTTCTGGCTTCAAGCAATCCTCCCACCTCAGCCTCCCATAATGCTGGGGTTACAGGCATGAACCACAGTGACCAGCCTTTCTGTTCTTTTTTGAGATAGTCTCTCTTACTCTGTCACCCAGGCTGGAGTACAGTGGTGCAATCACGGCTCACTGCGGCCTCAAATGCTTGAGCCCAAGTGATTCTCCCTCTTTAGCCTCCCAAGTAGCTAGAACTGCAGGCGTACACCACCATGCCCAGCTATTTTTTTCCTTTTCTTTTTCTTTTTCTTTTTGTAAAGAGGGAGCCTCACTAAGTTGTTTTGGCTGATTTTAAGCTGCTGGGCTCAAGTGATCCTCCTGCCTTGATTTTCCAAAGTGCTGGGATTACAGGTGTGAGCCACCACTCCCAGCCTTAATTAGCTCTTAACTGTTTCAAAAAAACAAAAAACAATGCAGTGATTATTTCTGTTATACCTTTATTTAGTGGTTCACTTAACCATGTATACCTCCTATGTGCATAGCACTGTGTTAAGCTTTGAGACATTGTCAAAGAGATAACAGTCCAGTTTGAGAGACAGCCATGTAAACAGCCATGCATGAGTCAGTGATGTGAGCACTGTTAGAAATGTGTAGGTGCTGTTTCTCCTATATGCTCCTGTCATACCTTGCACCCTGTGCACTCACTGAAAAGGGATATTCTATCTGCTTTTCTGAGTTGTACACTGAAGTTCATTTTCCTTGTGGGTTGTTTTATTTCTTCTCTCTCTCTCCCTACCATAGTACCTGGCACATAGTGTTAGCAGCCAGTAAGGTTCTAATTATTGAATAAAGGAATGGTGGAGATAATTAGAGATATTTTCATAAAGATGTTTTAAAGTACAGGTTTTGATTTTTAAACTCTTACAATTTTACTTTATCAATAATACATGCACACAGTATCAAAATTTCAACAAATATGAAATGATATCCAGTGAAGCTACCTAACTATTCCTGTTTTCCTAGCAGTTTTAGTAGTTTTTTTTAGAAGTATCCTTCTATAAATATTTTATACATGCAAGCAAATTTATATGTGTTCTCTTTTTACAGAGCTTTTGGTGTCCCTTTTATGTTCTGTACTTTGCTTTTCTCACTTAACAGTATGTGTTGATTTTTCTATGTCAGTTCACAAAGGGTGTCCTTGTTCATTTGAAAGCTGCATAGTATTTCACTGTATAGATTTCTTTTTTTTTTTTTTGAGACGGAGTCTCGCTCTGTCTCCCAGGCTGGAGTGCAGTGGCCGGATCTCAGCTCACTGCAAGCTCCGCCTCCCGGGTCCACACCATTCTCCTGCCTCAGCCTCCCGAGTAGCTGGGACTACAGGCGCCCGCCACCTCACCCGGCTAGTTTTTTTTGTATTTTTTAGTAGAGACGGGGTTTCACTGTGTTAGCCAGGATGGTCTCGATCTCCTGACCTCATGATCCACCCGTCTCGGCCTCCCAAAGTGCTGGGATTACAGGCTTGAGCCACCGCGCCCGGCCCACTGTATAGATTTCTATAATATATGTAACCAACTCCCTCCCACTCTGTGAGTGTGTAGGTTGTTTTAAATATTTTGCTCCTACAATACTGCGGTGAATAATCTGATACAACATTTCACAAAAGTGTGTGAGTATATCTGTAGATTAAATTCCTAGGAGTGGAACTGCTGGGTTGAAGGATACATTCATTTGTAATTTTGATAGATAAAGCCAAATTGTTTTCCTTAAAGGTTATATTAGTTAATATACCCATCAGCAGTGTATACCTGTGCCTGTTTAAAGGTGGAAACTTTTGAACAGGATTCTAAGAAAAAATAGGAATTTATCGGGTTGTCAGGGGACGGAAAACATGTTCCAGGCAGAAGGAATAGCACTTTAAGAGGCACAGGATAGAAAGGTGGCACAAGAGGAACTTTAACTTGTTCCATCTGGCTAAAATGTGGGGGGTAGGCCAGGAAATAGAGAGTGGAAGTTGATCATGATAGGTTTTGTATGTAATGCTGAGTAACTGATATTTTAAATTCTATAAATGAAGGTTTTGAGTGGGAAAATCATATAATAAGGTTGATTAATGAATTTTATTAAAAGAATAGCTATTTGTGTGTATTTATTTAAATTGACGTTTGCCAAAAAGGTGTAGTCCCTAAAGATTTGTCTTGCTTTTTTTGTTTGTTTATTTGGAGACAGGGTCTCTGTTGTTCAGGCTCGTGTGCAGTGATGATCATAGCTTACTGCAGCCTCGAAATTCCAGGTTCAAGCGATTCTCCCACCTCAGCCTCCCAAGTAGCTGATACTACAGGCACATGCCACCATGCCTGGCTAATTTTTAAAACATTTTTTGTAGAGACAGGGTCTTGCTATGTTGTTCAGGCTGGTCTTGAACTCCTGGCTTCAAGCAGTCCTCCAGCTTCAGACTCCCAAAGTACTGGGATTATAGATGTGAGCCACCATGCTCAGACTTTTCTTGGATTTAAATGAGCTTTTCTTTTTACTAAGGATTCAAATAATATGTTGACTGTAGAAAATTTTGAAAACATATAAATAAAAACTGAAACACAGAAAGAAAATACAGAAGTTACTCATAAATTTACTACTCTGAGCTAATCTCCCTATCCAAATAATTCCTATTGTCTATAAAACAATAAAAGAAAACCAATATATGTGTTAGGTGGGTTAGAAAATACAAAGTCGCCCACAGTCCAGGTGGGCACGGTGGCCGCGGCGGTAGCCTCTGCGACTACATCTCTAACCGGCCCGGAGCCCGCGGCTTCCCTGGATCCCGCAAGCATCTCGCATGGTGGCTCTGGCTGGCTCCAGTACTCGGTCGGGCCGGATGACCAGACGCCTTTAGCTACCCACTGCCCTCTTCCGCCTGGGCTCAGCCCACCCGCGGGCGACTCACCCCGGGACACAGCACACTTCTCAAGTGGGTCCCATTTTTAGCCACGAGTGCTGAAAAGTCTAGAGGGAAGGAACCAGGTAGAGAGTCAGAGGGAGAAATTAGTTTCTATTTCCAGCTCCACCACTGTAACCCCTGGTTGAAGAAATATGAATATCAACACGAAATTGTTCATCAGTGTTATTTGTGCCAGCCTTTTCACCTTCCAGCTTCTTTTCTACTTTGTAAGTTACTGGTTTTCACGAAAGTTTCTCCAAGTTTCAATAGTCTCAGCTTTGAAAAGAAGATTGGATGGAACTCAAGGGTAGTATTTACATGCCGTTCTTTGGTGGTTGGTGTTCTTGGCCTGTACATTTTATTATTTGATGAGGCTACTAAAGCTGATCCACTTTGGGATGGTCCGTCACTTGCAAAAGTGAATATTGCTATTGCTTCAGGCTACCTCATTTCTTTTTTTCTTTTTTTTTTTTTTTTTTTGTGATGGAGTTTTGCTCTTGTCACCCAGGCTGGAGTGCAAGGGCGCCATCATGACTCACTGCAACCTCCGCCTCCCAGGTTCAAGCAATTCTTCTGTCTCAGCCTCCCCAGTAGCTGGGATTACAGGTGCCCGCCACCTCACCCAGCTATTTTTTTTTTTTTTTTTTTTTTTTTGTATTTTTAGTAGAGACGGGGTTTCACCACGTTGGCCTGGCTGGTCTGAACTCCTGACCTCAGGTGATCTGCCCGCCTTGGCCTCCCAAAGTGCTGGGATTACAGGCATGAGCCAACACACCCAGCCAGGCTACCTCATTTCTGATTTGTCCATTATCATTTTGTATTGGAAAGTGATTGGTGACAAATTTTTTATAATACATCATTATGTGGCCCTGTATGTGTACTACTTTATACTGATATTAGTGAATTCTAATTTGGCATAATTTCTTCAAGAATCAGATATATCGAAACATCTCTCCAGATCACCCATTTGGAATCACAATATAAATAATTATAAATGTTTTAAAAACTTCTTCCGTTCTCTCGGCCCCTGAAATCACAGGCTTAGCAAATGGCTGGCTCTGTGTGGATTGGCAAGCTGAATGTTTAATTATGTGGGGTGAATATTATTTTCTCTTTGAACTTTTATGCCTTTAAAATAAAAAAATATATATATAAAATAGGAAATACAAAGTGGTTTCCAAAGACAATCACTTGTTAAGAAATTCTTGTGATTCCTTCTAGGAAGAGAGAAAAAAACAAAAGTGATGCATATACCTGCATAAATTACAGCATAATTGTTAACGTAGAGCTATACAACAAAGATCTCTTAAATAGATGAATGTCTTTTAAAGACAGAAAGAACTGTTTTATTTTCTTTAAGGGCCTCACTACAAGCCTTTTAGATAGATTCAAATCACATGTGCTACTTTCCCTGTTTGTAACACTTCACTAGCAGGTACTTCCTAATCAGGATCTCAACAACTATCAGCCACATAGAATACTTGGAAGGAGGGTAACTTTTCATACTTGAAAGCCCTCTTCTGGAAGAATCCTAATATTATTAATAGCAAGTCTTCCACTTGTAGGAACAGTTTGTGACAAATCCTTCCCAGACTATTCTTTGAGTATACGAGTTAGTATCTCCAAGTCACTGCTACTCTGAGCACATGCATCCTGCTGCTAGGGAAATGCATTAAGGTACCTTCAAAACTTTTTTTCCTCCGTAATTACATCCTAAGATTACACTGGAGGGAGGGCCAGGGTGGAGGGAAGGTGCATTTACTGAGCTATCTATCAAAGTCCACCAAGCTAATAGATTGTGACCACAATTTTGATGATTTGGGATTCCATATCTGCAAGGCAGTGTTAAAACTACACAATATGTGATAAATGATAGAATCAGGATAATTCCTCTAAATAGTTAACATTTAACCGGAAGCTCTACAGTGCTCTCCAACCTAACACATTAATTTATTCCTTCATGTAAAAGGATCATTTTTATTGCTGCTGCCTGAAAGGTACAAATTGCTTGGGTGTAGGCTGCTCAACTTCCTTCTTAATAAAGAGGCAGGAAATATATCTTCCATTTAAAGTGTTAATGGCATCTGTAAATGTGTAGTCCAATTTGTTATTGACTTGAACTCCAAAGATTTGAGAAACAAGGTTTAACTTTAGCACTCAAGATTGTTACACAAGAATTAAATGTTTTCAATGACTTCCTTTTGTGGTGTTGGGAAGGGTGCAAAAAGGAAAGAGAAGGCTGGAAAATAAATATATTTTATCTAAGAGGGCATGACTGAGTTGGCTAAGCTCTCAATTTCATTTTTCTGTTAGGAATGACTTTCACCTATTATGTTAGAATGTGTGCTCACATTTCCTGTTGTGGATCAAAATGGAGCTTGAAGTGCTACTTTTGGTGCAGGAGAGGACTGTTGAGACCAGAACCAAGTTGGGTTTTTTGTTGTTTTTGTTTGTTTTGTTTTGTTTTGTGTGTGTGTTTTTGAGACAGAGTCTTGCTCTGTTGCCCAGGCTGTAGTGCAGTGACATGATCTAGACTCACTGCCACCTCCGCCTCCCAGGTTCAAGTCATTCTCTTGCCTCAGCCTCCCGAGTAGCTGAGATTACAGGTGCTAACCACCATGCCCAGATAATTTTTGTATTTTTAGTAGAGACAAGATATCACCATGTTGGCCACACTGTTCTCAAACTCCTGACCTCAAGTCATCTGCCCACCTCGGCCTCTTAGAGTGCTGGGGTTACAGGCGTGAACCACTGCGCCTGGCCCCAAGTTGTTTAACAGACACCTGCCAAAAGACAAGGACTTCCGCTGAACCCTTATCAGGTCAAAACATGGTAGATATTCTACTAAAATTGGTCAAATAAGTAAATGGAATAAGTGAATGAAAATTGGTCAAATAAGTAAATGGAATAAGTGAATGAAAATTATTCATTCTTTCAAGTTTGTTTAGAGAAAATAATGGAAACCGTTCAACTTGAGAATAAAGTGTTTAAAATATGTATAGGCTATACAAATTTGAAGTGCTATTAGTATCCCACTATTAAGTGCCACTTGTTACATTCCCCTAAATAATCTAGAAGGGGCAAGCAAAGAAAAACAATCTAAGACAAAAGTAATAATTCCACCCAGGGTGAAATGGCATTCAGCCTACTCTAATTCTTTAATCTATGTTGTAGTTGCTTATGTATTAAACATGTACGAAAACTATATGAAATCGTTATTAATTCATACTGAAATGTTCACTTGCTTCTGATCTATTTAAGCCAAGCCAGTAGATGTCAACCTGTTTCTGACCTCAGGAGCCTGGGCCCACCTATGCTAACATAAAAGCCATGATGACTGTGGCAACAGTGTTGCTGACATTATACTGACCATATTGCTGTAAATGTCTCCATGACACATCTGCTTCTGCAGATTCAGTCTTACTCTGCTTTTAGAGACTTTCCCATAAATGCTAAAATGTACTTGCCTGTTAGTGTGTTTGATACTCTTCAAAGGGAGAGAATTGGCCTGGCATGGTGGCTCACACCTGTAATCCCAGCACTTTGGGAGGCTGAGGCAGGCAGATCACCTGAGGTAAGAAATTTAAGACCAGTCTGGCCAACATAGTGAAACCCCATCTCTAGTAAAAATTAGCCAGTTTGGTTGCAGGCACCTGTAATCCCAGCTACTCGGGAGGCTAAGGCAGGAGAATCTCTTGAACCCAGGAAGCAGAGGTTGCAGTGAGCTGAGATCGCATCACTGGACTCCAGCCTGGATGACAGAGTAAGACCCCATCTCAAAAAAAAAAAAAAAAAGGAAATAATTAATTTCATTTCTTGGTTCTCACTGACTTCAATGAGGAGACTTGGAATAGGAAAAGAAAATTAGTGTATGAACAAGTTGAGATGAAACAGAACTGACATAAGAGGAACATAAAAGGCAGAGTCCATAAATCTTGCAGTGTGATAGCCTAGGTTTCATCTTAATAGCACTAATATAGACACAAAATAAAAAGACAGTTTGATGATGTAAGTACAGTTTTTCAGGCCTGTCTTACAGGTGTTAAATCTGAAGCACAGATTAAGTTACTTGTTCAAGGTCACAGTGCTGGAAAATGGTAAAGTCAGGATTTGAGCACAGGCTTTTGGCTCTAGGGCTGTGCTCTTAATCATTATTCCAAATGCATGGCATTTGTTCTTTGTACTCCCTCATTAGATGTTACAGACAATATTCCTTTGATTATATATCCCTTTGATGATCAGAATCTGAACTTTTCTAAACTTTTGCAGTTTCTTAGGAAGGTGATAATTTAGACGTCAAATCTATAATTAGAGTTTCTTTTATTATTGGAGCATGGATTTTGAAGGTGAATGATTAACAGTGATTGACATTGTTATCAGATTTTTATTTACTTTCTTTTAGATGTTTGGATAATAAAGTAATCATGCTTGTCTGAATAACAGCAGTTCTCTGTTGGGCTTTGTGCTTTATACATGGAAAGGGAGCCTTGGTCTATTGCAAGGATACTAAACAGTGACTGTATAGTATAGCATGTTAACAATGTTTTAATAAATATTTTTAGCAATTATGAGCTAATTTAAGCCTTTTTAAAATGGAATATTTATTATTTACTTTGTGCCTAGTAATGTGTTACTGCTAAGACTAAACAAAAGAGCAAAGCAAATGCCATTCCTGCCTTCACAGCACTTACAGTCTAGCAGGCAACATCGATATTAAACACGTACTCAAAAAAAGGGTTTGAGTTTTGTAAAGAGAGGGAGTGCTGAATCCTCTGGGAACATCCTCTGATCTCATCTAAATTTGAAGCCCTGGGTTCTTGGGGAACATATAGCAAGAACTAATCCAAGTTAGGGGTCAGAGAAGAAGTGAAGAATGAGTAGGATTTAATCAGCTGAAGAGAATGAGGCTATGGGGAAGAGTGTTCTAGGAAGAAGAGAAATACATTCAGCCTTAGAAATGTGCATCAAAGAACTTAAACTGCAGAGACTTTGGGGAGAAAACAAACAAACAAAAAAACCAAACACACACAAAAAAACTCTTAAAGAAATTAAATAAATGGATCATAGAGTACAAGAGCTCAGGAGGGGCTTGAAATTAGGCTGGAGAAGACGTTAGGAACTAAATTACGAAGAACCCTGCTATTTATGATAAGGAATTGGGCTTTATGCAAAGGGCAGTGGAAAACTGTTCAAAAGATTTTTAGCAGGGCCTTCATTAATTTCGTGGCTCTATCAAAAACATTAGGCCAATTATTTAAACTTGGGCAATTCATTTGATCTTCCTAGTTCTAAATTTTCTCATTTTTAGAGTAGGGGACTTGGATTAGCCCTTTCAGATCAAAGATCCCTAATGTGAGTTTATGCACCCTGAGAGTATCATGTCTAGAAAGAAGTAACAGTGTCCTCATCCATCCTGCTCTCTATTCTTTTCCTTTTCCTTTCAGATTTCAATATCAATTTTGTCATGAGGCATATTTTAGTCAGTATTTTGGAGAAGGTATTCTGATGACTCCTATGTATGTTTTTTTGAAATAAAATTCATTTTATCATTATAAAGGTAATATAGAAAAAATGTTTAAGCATAGAAAATGAACAAGAAAGCAGTCATAATCATGGATGTCATGATACTGAAACCCTTGGGATATAGCTAGACTGGAAGTCAGGCTGGTAAAGCAAATCCCATGAGAGGAGAGAGCACTTACTGGGAGAGGGGAATGTTTGGGGGGTAGAATAATCTTCAGATTCCTGAAGGACTATAGTGCAGAAGTTGGAATACAAGACAGAATTGTGGTTAATGAGTAGAAGCTACTAGAGATACAGATTTTAACTCAATTTGGGAAAAACAAAACTAGCAGTTAGAACTGTCCATCAGAAAATTAGTGAATTCCTCTGAATGCCCATAGGTATTCCAGTAAATTACTACATGTACTCGAAGGTTGCCAGTAGAAGGTGTTCAGGTTCTTGGCATCTCATACAAAGAATTAGACAAAGTGCATGCACAACGTGAGGAAAGCGAAAGCATGGATTTACTGAGAACAAAAATACACTCCACAGTGTGGGAGTGGGCCTGAGCATAAGAGCCCTGCTTACAGAATTTTCTGGAGTTTCAATACTCCAGAGGTTTCTCATTGGTTACTTGGCGTATATTCTATATAAATGAAGAGAATAGAGTCACAGAGTCATTTACTCAGACTGCGCCCTATTTTAAATGGAGATGATGTCACTTGGTGTGTGTGATCTAGGTAAATGGAAAGGATGGATGTGAAGCTACGAAGTGTAAATGGAGAGGATGTTACTTGGTGTGTGTGGTCTATGTAAATGGAGAGGATGGATGTGAAGTTACAAAGTGTAAATGTTTGGAGAGGATGAAGTGAAGTTACAAAGCCATTCACATTCCTGTCATTGCTCAAGTGCTTTCACTTGATTTAGTTGTAGGAAATCAGTGTGGATTGGCCTATGTTCCCTGCCTCCGGGCCCTATTTTCCTGCCTCAGCCTCCTGAGTAGCTGGGATTACAAGTGTGAGCCACTACACCTGGCTAAAGGTTTCACCAAGTTGGCCAGGCTAGTCTTGTACTCCTGGCCTCAAGTGATCCACCTGCCTTGGCCTCCCAAAGTGCTGGTGTTACAGGTGTGAGCCACTGTGGCCAGCCTGAATTTGAATGTTGACCTGTCTTGCTAGGTTGGCAAAGTTCTCCTGGGTGATATCCTGAAGTATGTTTTCCAATTTGGTTATTTTCTCCCCATCTCTTTCAGGTACCCCAGTCAGTCATAGATTTGTTCTCTTTACATAATCCCATATTTCTTGGAGGTTTTGTTCATTCCTTTTTTATTCTTTTTTCTCTGTTCTTATTTGTCTGTCTTATTTCTGAAAGATAGTCTTCAAGCTCTTCAATTCTTTCCTCCCCTTGGTCTCTTCTGCTATTGATACTTGTGATTGCATTGTGAAGTTCTCATGTTGTGTTTTACAGCTCCGTTAGTTAGTTATGTTCCTCTCTAACCTGGCTATTCTGGCTATCAGCTCCTGTATTGTTTTATCATGATTCTTAGCTTCGTTGCATTGGCTTATGTATTAATTCGTTCTCACACTGCTAATAAAGACATACTCGAGACTGGATAATTGATAAAGAAGTTTAATGGACTCACAGTTCAGAATGGCTGGGGAGGCCTCAGGAAACTTACAATCATGGCAGAAGGGGAAGCAGACACGTTCTTCTTCACATGATAGTAGGGGAGAGAATGAGTGCCCAGTAAAGGGGGAAGCCCCCCTTATAAAACTATCAGATATCATGAGAACTGTCCATCATGACAACAGGATGAGGGAAACTGCCCCCATGATTCAGTTATCTCCACCTGATCCCTCCCATGACACCTGGGGATTATGGGAACTATAATTCAAGATGAGATTTGGGTGGGGACACAGCCAAACCATATCAGGTTACAACATGCTCCTTTAGCTTAGTGAAGTTCATTACTACCCACCTTTTGAAGCCTACTTCTGTCATTTCAGCCATCTCAGCCTCAGACTAGTTCTGTGTTCTTGCTGGAGAAGTGTTAATGGTCATTTGGAAGAGAACAGACACTCTGACTTTTTGAGGTTTTAGCATTTTTGCATTGATTCTTTCTCATCTTTGTGGGTTTATCTACCTTTGATCTTTGAGGTTGCTGACCTTTGAGTGAGGTTTTTGTGGGGTTTTGTTGATCTTGTTGTAGTTTTCGGTTTTTCTTTTAACAATCAGGCCACTCTATCGTTGGACTGCTGTGGTTTGCTGGGGTCCAATCCAGACCCTAGTTGCCTCAGTTTTTCCTGTACCTGGAGGTATCACCAGTGTAGGCTGCAAAAAAGCAAAGGTGGCAGCCAGCTCCTTCCTCTGGAAGCTCCATCTTAGGGGAAACTGACCTTTTGCCAGCCCACCCCCACCTGTAGGAGGTGTCTGAAGACCCACATTGGGAATTGTCACCCAGTCAGGAGGAACAGGATCAGGGACCCACCCAAAGAAGCAGTCTGGCTGCTTTTTGGTAGAGCAGGTATGCTGTGTTGGAGGAGGTCCCTTCCTTGTTTGGACCACCTATATTCTCCGCAGCTAACGGACTAGAGCAACTGACTTGACTGAACTGTAGAGATGGTGGCTGCCCCTCCCCCCAGGAATTCAGAGCTCTCTCTGATGGACTCTAACCCACTGCCATTGGCTGACTGGGATTCCAGGCCAGTCGGTCTTAACTTGTGAGGTGCTGTGGAAGTGGGGCCCACAAAACACCGCTGCTTGACTCCCTGGATTCAGCTCCCTTCCTAGGGATATATACAGATGGATTTTCCACCTGTCTGGGAATCCTGGGGCTGGAGTGTTTAAAACTCTTGGGACTCTGCATGTACCTGAGTGGCTACTGTTCCCTGACTCCACACAGCTCTGTGTATCAAACCCAAGGCCCTGGTGGCATGGTCTCATGAGGAGACTCCTGATCAGTGAGTTACAAAGATCTGTGGGAGAAGTGTGGTTTCCTAGGTGGGGTTGCACAATCACTGTTTCCCTTGGCTGGGGGTGGAGGTTCTTTTGGCTCCATGCCACTTCTGGGTGGGCCGTCGCTGCCACTTCTGGGTGGGCTGTCGCTGCCCTGCCTGCCCCACCCTGCTTTTCTTTGTTCTCTCTGGGTCAGGTTGTTTGCCTAGTTAGTCCCAGTGTAACCACCTGGATATTTCAGTGCTGAATTCACGCATCCCTTTTCATTCCTCTCCATGAGTGTAATGGATCAGAGCTGTGTCTAATCGGCCATCTTGGATTGATCTCTGAGACTAATTTGTGGGTTTTTTTTTTTTTTTTTTTTTTTGAGACAGAGTCTCGCTCTGTCGCCCAGGCTGGAGTGCAGTGGCGCAATCTCAGCTCACTGCAAGCTCCTCCTCCCAGGTTCACGCCATTCTTCTGCGTCAGCCTCCCGAGTAGCTGGGCCTATAGGCGCCCGCCACCACGCCTGCCTTATATTTTGTATTTTTAGTAGAGACAAGGTTTCACCGTATTAGCCAGGATGGTCTCGATTTCCTGACCTCATGATCCACCCGCCTCAGCCTCCCAAAGTGCTGGGATTACAGGCGTGAGCCACTGCGCCCGGCCTTCTGAAACTAAAGGTGAGGAAACTGTTATGGGAAGTTAAGGAAACTGGCTAAGACATCAGGACTCAGTGACAAAACTGGGATTTATATTATAAATTCCAGTCTCTGATTCCAGCAGCTGTAAATTTTTTTCCATTGTATGCATCTTCTAAAATTCTCTTGTATATTACAGTTATAGAGGCAACAGAACAATTCTTGTTTCCTGGAGAGTTTGGGAAACTACCTAGAATTCCAAGACACACAAGTACTATAAGTGTAAATATCCTTCCAAAGGCATTTGCCTTCACCTGGGTGCCTAAAGCTTCAAGGCCCAGTTATGCCATAGAAATACAGATCATTCTGTAGTTGGAGTTGTCCCATTAAAACTCTGGGTTTATGAAATGTGCATCTGGTGAAATACATGAGCTTTTGTCTTCAGATTGTGAGTAGAATGTGTGTCTGAGTATAATATAAAGAGAAACTTCTTTTAATAATAGATAATGCATTTTTCTTTATCACAGACCTTCCACAGATTCTGCTGTTCTATCTGGGTATTTGACAATGGACTTTGTAATGTATGACAGTGCATATGGGAAAATACAATGTTCATATGGGGGATGGGGAAAGAGAATTCTGAGCAAATGAGTTGGAATTAGAATATAAAGCAGTATAGCATTAGGGTTTGAATATAAAACCATATAAAGCCATATAGCACTGGATATAGGTGGATAAGAAGTGGATAAAAAAATTTCCTGGCCAGGTGTGGTAGCTAATGCCTGTAATCCCAGCACTTTGGGAGGCTGAGGTGGGTGGATCACCTGAGGTTGGGAGTTCGAGACCAGTCTGACCAACATGGAGAAATACTATCTCTACTAAAAATACAAAATTAGCTGGACATGGTGGTGCATGCCTGTAATCCCAGCTACTTGGGAGGCTGAGGCAGGAGAATCACGTGAACCCGGGAGGTGGAGGTTTTGGTGAGCTGAGATCGCGCCATTGCACTCCAGCCTGGGCAACAAGAGCGAAAATATGTCTCAAAAAAAAAAAAAAAAATTCCTAGGGAGATTTCTGATTTTAAAATGGTGCCATGGAAGCAAGCTGCCTTCACTTTCCCCTCCCCCGACAGAAAACCAAATACATAGCGCCAAGATTTTTGCTAGCAACAACTCTGAGCAGTCAGTAGGAGAACTGAACTTCCATATCCACGATGCTGCTCTCTCCCCCATTCTGCCTGGCAATAAGCTTGAGGAAAATCTTTCCCCAACTTATGGCTTCTACACTAGAAAAAGTGAGATTGAGGCCAGATGTAGTGGCCCATGCCTGTAATCCCTGTGCTTTGGTGGCTAAGGTGAGAAGATCACTTGAGCCTGGGAGTTCAAGGTTCCAGTGAGCTATGGTTGTACCACTGCACTCCAGCCTAGGTGACTGAACAAGACCATGTTTCTAAAACAAAAAGAGAGATTGAGGTGATCAACCATCTTTTCCCACCATACTGGGTTACCTGGCAGGAGACCTCTTCTTGCCTTAACCCACAGGAAGCATCATGACTGCCTAAAGGAGGAATATTGCCCCAAGGACGGGCAGACAAAGGGGAGAAATGGGACTCTCATCCCTAGCTCTGAAAACTCTGCTTTGTAACTAGGCCAAAGGAGATGCCACATAAAAGTGGCTGTTCAGTAGCACTATTCTATAGGAGGTACATTTCTTTCTTTCTTTTCTTTTCCTTTTTTTTGGGGGGGAGGGGGGTCTTTCTCTGTCACCCAGGCTGGAATGCAGTGGCATGAACACAGCTCACTGCAGCCTCAACCCCCTGGGTTCAAGCAATCCTCCTACCTCAGCCTCCTGAGTATTGGGACTACAGGTGGGTGCCACCATGCCCAGCTAATTTTTAAATTTTTTTTGTAGAGACGGGGTCTCACCATGTTGCCAAGGCTGGTCTCAAACTCCTGGGCACATGGGATCCTCCCACCTCAGCCTCTCAACGTGCTGGGATGAGAGGCATGAGAAGAGAGGTATATTTCACAGGTTCCTTGAACAGGAACCTCTAGCCAGCCTTCTCACACCACTGGGATAATCTCTTTGGGAACTCCCTAGTTTGGGACAGGGAGCACTCCAATCATGCACTAGAGCCAAGGTGAACCTGGGCTTTAAGATTCCACAAGAGCCAAAAAGGAGGAAGTGACCTAGTAGTAAAGATTTGCTAAGGAACTATGTCTAATGAAAACCAAAACAAGCCAGACAGAAAATACTAAAATAAATAACTAATCCTTCAATGCAAATACTAGAATAAATAACTAATTCTTCAGTGCAAAAACCATGACCTTTCCAAAGAGACAGAGCAAAAATTCTGTCACTGGCCTTAAGTAATGATTTGTAAGATCTGCAGCCTAGCATTAAAAATGGCAGTTTTAAGGAAACTCAGTGATCACCATCATAACAAAGAAAAGCAATTCAGAAATTTATCAGAGAAGTTTAGCAAAGATTGAAATAATAAAAAATGAAATGGAAATCATGGAACTAAAGAATACATTTCCTGAACAGGAGACTTCATTAAAGACTCTCAACAGTAGAAAGGACTAAACAGAGGAAAAAAAAATCAGTGAGTTTGAAGACTGTCTGAAAATACACAGAGGAGTCTGGGTGTGGTGGCTCATGCCTGTAATCCCAGCATTTTAGGAAGCCGAAGCAGATGGATCACTTGAGGTCGGGAGTTCGAGACTGGCGTGGCCAACATGGTGAAACCTCATCTCTACTAAAAATACCAAAATTAGCTGGACATGGTGCCAGGTGCCTGAAATCCTAGCTACGCAGGAGGCTGAGGCAGGAGAATCACTTGACCCCACAAGGCAGAGGTTGCAGTGAGCTGAGATCGCGCCACTGTAATCCAGCCTGGGTAACAGAGTGAGACTCTGTCTAAAAAAAAAAAGAAAAGAAAATACATGGAGGAGAATAAAGAAAAAGAATGAAAAGGAATAAAGATGGCCTATAATATATAGAAAATTGCCTCAAAAGACCAAATCTTAGAATTACTAGTATTCAAGAGAGAGCTGAGCAAGAATAAGGAAGAGGTAGAAAGCTTATTCATTTCCTTTGAGACAGGATCTCACTTTATCATCTCATATAATAAAGATGGCCTATAATATATAGAAAATTGCCTCAAAAGACCAAATCTTAGAATTACTAGTATTCGAGAGAGAGCTGAGCAAGAATAAGGAAGAGGTAGAAAGCTTATTCATTTCCTTTGAGACAGGATCTCACTTTATCACCCAGGCCGGAGTGCAGTGGCACCATCTCCACTCACTGCAACCTCTGCCTCCCATATTTGAGCCATTCTCCCACCTCACCCTCCTGAGTAGCTAGGACCAAAGGCGTGTGCCAACTCTCCTGGCTAATTTTTTTATTTTTTGGTAGAGATGGGGTTTCACCATGTTAGCCAGACTGTCTCGAACTGACCTCAAGTGATCTGCCCAATTCAGCCTCCCAAAGTGCTGGGATTGTAGGTGTGTGCCACCACGCCTAGCCTAGAAAGCTTATTCAAAATATAATAATAGACTGGGTGCATTGGCTCATGCCTGTAATCCCAGCACTTTGGGAGACCAAGGCAGGTGGATCACATGAAGTCAGGAGTTCGAGACTAGCCTGACCAACAAGGTGAAACCCCGTCTCTCCTAAAAATACAAAAATTAGCTGGGTGTGGTGGCAGATGCCTATAATCCCAACTATTGGGGGAGGGTGAGGCAAGAGAATTGCTAGAATCTGGGAGGCAGAGGTTGCAGTGAGCTGAGATGGTGCCACTGCACTCTAGCCTAGGTGACAGAGTGCGATTCCATCTCAAAAAATAAAAATATAATAATAATAATAGAAAACTTTCCAAGTACAAGAAAGCCTGAGATCACTAAACAGATTCAACCCAAATAAGATATCCCAAGGGATATAGTAAACTCTCAAAGATCAAAGATCAGGAGAGGATTCAAAAAGCAGCAAGAGAAAAGAAGTAAATAACGTATAAAGGATCTCCAGTTTGGCTGGAATAGACTTCTCAATGGAAAACACACAGGCCATGAGGGGATGAAATGACATTTTCAAAGTGCTCAAAGAAAAAAAAACTTACATTCAAGAATACTGTGCACAGCAAAGTTATCCTTCACATATGAAGGAGATATAAAATCTTTCCCAGACAAGTAAAAACTGAGTCATTCACCACCACCAGGCTTGTCTTACAAGAAATAAAGGGAGCTCTCCCATTTGAAAGAAGAAAGCACTAATGGGTTAAAAAAAAAAAAAAAAAAGGTTTCAAGATATAAAACCCACTTGTAAAATTAACTATAAAGATAAACCCAAAATACTCTGTTACTGTAATGTAACAATAGCTACAGCAGTCTGTTAAGAGATAGATAATGAAAAATATATAAAATGAGGCAACTGAAAGTCAAAAGGGAGAGGCAGAGTAGAATTTTGTCATGTTGTTTTACTTTGCCTGGTTCTGTTCTTTTATTTGTGATCCAAGATAAGTTGTCTATTTTATTTTTTAAGATTGGGTCTCATCTGTCACCCAGACTGGACTGCAGTGGCATGATTATGGTTCACTGCAGCCTTGACCTTCTGGGCTTAGGTTATCCTCCCACCTCAGCCTCCCAAGTAGCGGTGTGTGCCACCACGCCTGGCTCATTTTTTTGTATTTTTTGTAGAGACGTGGTTTTGCCATGTTGCCCAGGCTGGTCACAAACTCCTGGACTCAAGTGATCCACCCACCTCAGCCTCCCAAAGTGCTGGGATTACAGACATGAGCCATAACACCTGGCCCCTACATTGTCATCTTTTTAAAATAATTTGTTATATCTATAAGATGTTTTTTTTCTCATGATAAGCACAATGCAAAAAACCTATGATAGATTCACTAAAAATAAAAGCAACAAATTTACTACCTATTAGGTAGGAAGAAAGAAAGGACTCCCAAAACAACCACAAGACAGGCAACAAGTGGCATTAGTAAATCCTTACTTATCAATAACAACACTGAGTATAAATGGTCTCAGTTCTCCAATTAAAAGCCATACAGTGGCTGAATGGATAAAGAAACAAGACCCAGCTATATGCTGCCTTCAAGAAACCCATTTCACCTGTCAAGGCACACATAGACTGAATGTGAAGGGGTTGGAAAAATATATTCTATGCAACTGGAAACCAAAATGAGCAGGAATAGCTACAGTTAGATAAAATAGTACACTAATCAAAGGATGTAAAAAGAGACAAACAATGTCACGACATAATGATAAAGGGATCAGTTCAGCAAGAGGATATAACAATTATTTATTTTTGCACTCAGCACCAGAGTTCCCAAGTATATCAAGCAGATGTTAAATCTAAAAGGAGAGGTAAACTGCAATACAGTAATAGTAGGGGATTTTAAGCCCCACTCTCAGTAACAGATGATCCAGACAGAAAATTAGCAAAGAAACAGTAGAGTTAAACTACACACTAAATCTAACACACCTATCTGACATTTACAGAAGATTTCACCCAACTGCTGCAGAATACACATTCTTTTCATCAGCACATGGTCTATTCCTTAGAATAGACCATGTCTTAGACCACAAAATGAGTCTGAACATATTTTTTTAATAAAGAAATCATATCAAGTATCTTTTTCAACCACAATGGAAAAAACTTAGAAATCTATAACAAGAGGAACATCAAAAAGACACCAATAAATTAAATAAATACATTAAACAACGTATTCTTTTTTTTTTTTGAGACAGAGTCTCACTTTATTGCCCAGGCTGGAGTACAATAGTGCGATCTCGGCTCACTGCAGCCTCTGCCTCCTAGGTTCAAGCAATTCTCCTGCCTCAGCCTCCTAAGTAGCTGGGATTACAGGTGCCCACCACTACACCCGGCTAATTTTTGTATTTTTTGTAGAGGTGGGGTTTCACCATGTTGGTCATGCTGGTCTCGAACTCCCTAACCTCAGGTGATCCGCCCACCTCTGCCTCCCCAAGTGCTGGGATTACAGACGTGAGCCACTAGGCTTGGCCACAACGTATTCTTGAACAACCAATGGGTCAATGAAAGTACTAAAAAGGGGCCGGGCACGGTGGCTCACACCTGAAATCCCAGCACTTTGGGAGGCCAAGGTGGGCAGATCATGAGGTCAGGAGATCGAGACCATCCTGGCTAATATGATGAAACCCCATCTCTACTAAAAATACAAACAAACAAAAAATATCAGGTGTGGTGGCACGTGCCTGTAGTCCCAGCTAATTGGGAGGCTAAGCAGGAGAATCACTTGAACCCAGGAGGCAGAGGTTGCAGTGACCCAAGATCACACCACTGCACTCCAGCCTGGGTGACAGAGTGAGACTCCATCTCAAAATAATAATAATAATAAAAGGACTAAAAAGGAAATTTAAAAAAAAAGTTTTTGTTTTGTTTTTTGAGAGAAGGTCTTACTCTGTCGCCCAGACTTGAGTGCAGTGTCATGATCTCAGCTCACTGCAAGCTCTACCTCCTGGGCTCAAGTGATCCTTCCACTTCAGCCTCCCAAGTCGCTGGGACTATAGGTGTGTGCCACCATACACCTGACTGATTTTTTAAAATATTTGTGGAAATGAAGTATCACTGTGTTGCTCAGGCTGGTCTTGAACTCCTGAGCTCAAGCTGTCCTCTCACCTTGGCTTCCCAAAATGCTAGGATTATGGGCATGAGCCACTGTGCCCATCCTAAAAATGTTTTGAAACAAATGAAACTAGGATAAAATAAATTAAAACTAAAAGAACAATAGAAAAGATCAACAAAATGAAAGTGGTTTTTTTGGAAAGATAAAATCAAAACTTTAGACTGAGAAAAAGAGAAGACCCAAGTAAATAAAATCAGAAACAAGAAAGGAAATACAACAACTGAAACCTGAGAAATACAAAGCATCATTAGAGACTGTTATGAATAACCTGGAAAACCTAGAAATGGAGGAATTCCTGGATACATACAACCTACCCAGACTGAACCATGAGAAATAGAAAACTTCAACAAACCAATAACAAGTAGTGAGATCAAAGCTGTAGTTTAAAGTCTCCCATCAAGGAGATGGAGATGCAAGGAAGGTTCAATATATGCAAATAAATAAGCATGGTACATCACATGGACAGAACCGATAACAACCATTTGATTTTTCAATAGATGCCAAGAAAGCATTTAGTAAAATTCAGCATCTCTTTATGATAAAACCCCTCATCAAAATGGAAGTAGAAGGAATGGTTATATACCTCAATAATAATGGAATTATTATACCTCAATAATAAAGACTGTAAATGACAAACCCACAGCTAACATTGTACTGACTGGGGAAAAGTTGAAGCCTTTCCTCCTAGGGCCAGAACAAGACAAGGATGCCCACTTATACCACTTTTTTCCAACATCACAGTGGAAGTGCTGGCCACAGCAATTAGGCAAAAGAAAGAAAGAAAGGACATCCAAATTGGAAAGGAAGAAGTCAAATTAGCCTTATTTGCAGATGACATGATCTTACACATAGAAAAACCTAAAGACGGCCGGGCGCGGTGGCTCAAGCCTGTAATCCCAGCACTTTGGGAGGCCGAGATGGGTGGATCACGAGGTCAGGAGATCGAGACCATCCTGGCGAACACGGTGAAACCCCATCTCTACTAAAAAATACAAAAAAAAAAAAACTAGCCGGGCGAGGTGGCAGGCGCCTGTAGTCCCAGCTACTCAGGAGGCTGAGGCAGGAGAATGGCGTGAACCCAGGCGGCAGAGCTTGCAGTGAGCCGAGATCCGGCCACTGCACTCCAGCCTGGGCGACAGAGCGAGACTCCGTCTCAAAAAAAAAAAAAAAAAAAAAAAAAAAAAAAAGAAAAACCTAAAGACACCACCACAAAACTGATAGAACTGATAAACAAATTCAGTAAAGTTGCAGGATACAAAATCAACATACAAAAATCGTAATTGTAAGTCAGAGATGATCTGTACAAGTATCTGTTTGAGCCCCTGTTTTCAGTTATTTGGGGTATATACCTAGGAGTGGAATTGCTTGCTTAAATCATAATTCTATATTTAACTATTAAGGAACCACCAAACTGTTTTCACAGCAGCTCAACTATTTTACATTTTCACCAGAAATATACAAGGTTCTAATTTCTCCACTCTTCCCTAACATATGTTATTTTCCATTTTTTGATTCTAGCCATCCTGGTTTGTGTGAAGTGGTATCTCACTGTGATTCTGATTGCATTTCCTTAATGACTAATTATGTTGAGTACCTTTTCTTCTGCTTATTAGCCATTTGTATATCTTCTTTGAAGAAATGTCTATTCAGATTTTTTACCTATTTTTTATTTTTTTTTTTAATTTTTGTCAAGTAAGCTGTTTTATATATTGTGGACAGCAAATCCTTATCGGCTATATGACACAGATATTTTCTTCCATTTTGCAGGTTGTCTTTTCACTTTCAAGAAAGTGTTTTTGTTAAAAAGTTTTAAACTTTCTTGAAGTTTATTTTTGCTTTTTTTTAAAGAAAGCAAACTTCTATGTAATACTGAGTGCAAACGGCTTTGTTGACACTTACGGAAATAATAGCTCAATTTAATGCAAATTTGTGTGAGTTGAATAACTTTGTTACATTTTCAAAGCTTTATCTTTCTATGAAATAGAGTCATATTCACCTATAAAGGATATTTTGGGATTTTTCACTACAACTTATAAAATCTGAGAATGTGCTTAGAAGATGAGATACATTTTGTGAGCCTATTGTCTAGTTAGTAATGACACCATCTTATTAAATTTCAAGGTGTTAAATATACCCCATTCAAATACTCGTATATGAAATTTAATTATTATTGTTATAGAAGTTAAAGCTCACTTGCTGATCCTATGATTCTTCTAAGCTGCTGAACATAGAGACACATGGCTGAGCAGTAGGAAGTGCTTACTGCTTCCAGAGTTGCACTATGCTTGCCTTGATGGCGTAGATTAAAGATGACTGTGGAAACAGTGATTTTTAAACTCCTCTCAGAGTTTTGGATATGCTCCATATCCAAATGAAACAGATGATTGTGTTCTGTTCTGTAGATTTTACTACTTTTTTCTGCCAGTAGCCTCTCAAATTTGTCACACAATAGGAACCAAGTAAGAGAATCTGGACAGATCAGCTCACATCTATTGCCCCGTTAAAGTAACTCAAAGATATACCTAAAGAGTTGGATACTTGTTTCATCACTGGATAAGCTGGAACTGTCTATAAGTGGCTAAGATGTATCATGCCTTATCACAAGAAATATCAGAAAAAAACAAATATATAGTCTTTGATTTCATTATGTTTCTTTTCCTTCTTTTATTTATTTATTTTTTTGGACACAGGGTCTCTCTCTGTCACCCAGGCTGGAGTGCAGTGGTGGTGCTAACATATCACCCTGCAGCCTTGAACTCCTGGCTGAAGCAATCCTCCTGCCTCAGCCCCCTGAGTAGCTGAGACTACCGGTGCATGCCACCATGCCCGGCTAACTTTTTCATTTTTTTGTAGAAATGGGGCCTCACTTTGTTGCTCAGGCTGTTCTTGAACTCCTGGCCTCATGTGATCCTCTCATCTCGGCCTCCCAAACTGCTGGGATTGCAGGCCTGATGAGCCACTGCACCCAGCCAACTTGAGGAAGTTTGAATATTCTCAGAAAAGAACGTAATCATATCTAGAAATGTCTGATGACTTAAAAAGCAAAGTATAACCAAGTGCATATTAATAGGGCACAAACCGAATCTGGTAGAGTATCAGCTGTGTCTAATCTGATAAGTTTATTTCATATGGAAAATGTGTGTCAATCTTAGATGAGGCTAATTTGTTGAAAATAACTGAATTCTGGTCTCTTCTAGATTGTCAGAAAGGGATTCATTTAACAGTAAAATTTAATCCAGATATATGTAGTCATATGTTTTTAGACTTTTAAACCTTGAAAATTATTGAAATATGTGCCATTTTAATAGTATCAGCTTCTGATTGCTTTTATTCCATCATCATGTGATATTCTCCTCATTAAGCAGCACCAGTAATCAGAGTTTAATTATTGTGTAGCACTGTGTGAAAGCTTTTGTGTCTTTATTATAGATGGCACAGACAGTACCCTTGGTTGTAAGTAGGGGTATCCAGCATAGTTTACTATGTGCTTATTTCTTTCGTTCTTTTTTTTTTTCTTTTTTTGAGACAAAACCTCACTCTGTCGCCCAGGTTAGAGTGCAATGGCACAATCTCAGATCACTGCAGCCTCCGCCTCCCAGGTTCAAGCAATTCTCCCCCCTCAGCCTCCCAAGTAGCTGAGATTACAAGTGCATGCCACCACACCTGGCTAATTTTTGTATTTTTAGTAGAGACAGGGTTTTACCACATTGGCCAGGCTGATCTCGAACTCCTTACCTCAAGTGATCTGCCCACCTTGGCCTCCCAAAGTGCTAGGATTACAGGTGTGAGCCACTGCACCTGACCTCTACATGCTTATTTCTAAGAGCTATATAATAAAACAATATAACTGTACAGATTTTGATTGTTTCCTCCACAGCCTTTGCCTTGCATATCATTGCTGTGTGAGAAGGGTAGCAGCACTAAACCTTGTGTTTCTAGAGATAGAAGTCTGTCCCTGTGTACTGTTGATTAGGACAGGCAGTTTTTCTTGTCTTGCCTGAAGAACAACATACCTTTTTTGAGATACAATCTTTCTGATAAGGTAAATGTGTTTAGCAAAGCCTTATTTTGTGGAAATTTTCCAAGGTTCAACCTCGTAACTTCTATAGTAGAGAAAAGGGCAGTGCTTTGAGACTTTTAGCTCTTCTCCTGGTTGGTTGCCTGCCATGTTTGTATTTTAAATTGAGTAGCAAGTAAGTAAATACTTAGCTTCTCTCTATAAATGAGCTGTCTGCAAAGGGTTTCTTTGTACTATATGACTGTCTTAAAGTTTCAACGGAGTAACTATAGGATAAGAAAAAGAACAGATTTTTACTTAGTGCTGTGTTAATGCCAGTGTTTGTATGCAATGAAAATGACTGGCCACTCATTGTTTCAGAAAATAGATCTTAACACTCAAAAGAAACAAATTCTAAAACTTTAATAACTTTGAGGAACACTCCTTAAATAAATAGACTTTAGATACATACTATTGTCCAGGATAGATTTCCCAGCATATTTATCTACAACAGATCTTAAATATTGAAAACTAACAGAAGTTGTTGCATAAATTTTTCTGCAATTAGATAAGAACATTCTTATGGCTGGTCTGCAAACAGTCCATAAAGATAGTTGCTGCCTATCATACTTACAGTTGACAAATGAACTCCATTCTTTATTTTCTAAACTGTGATTGAATTATCCTAAAATCCAGTGGTTTTTCTCACATACAGTCTAGGATTGAGAGGTCCAAGGCCAGTAGGGTGCCTCTGCTTCCATTGATGGGTTCAGGGATTTGTTAGAGCTTTTACCATCTCCCTGCCAACAGGGGAAAGGAAGAGATAACACATCCCTTCCCTTTTAGGGGCACAAGTATCAAATGACATCTATCACTTTTATTTACCAACCAGACCTAATCATATGGCCATACCAAGCTGCAGGGATGGCTGGGAAAGATCATCTTTAGATGGATAACCACAAGCCCAATTGACAGGAAGGATTATTACTAAAGGAAGAAGCAGAGTGGATGCTGAGGTACAACTTCAGTAGTCTCTGCCACAATGCACTCTGAATGCATACATATAAATCTGCAGGCACAGTCCTACAAAGGACTGGTGAAGCTTTACGTTAATATACAGTGGTTTCCCTTTCTTTACTGTCTGCAGAAAGATTCTGGCTAGATTTTTTTTTTTTAACTTTTTCAGCAGCCTTATAAAGGTATAAGTTATATAGTATAAAATTCACCTGTTTGTTCAATTTAGTAGAGAGTTCATAGAATGATGCATCAATCATCACATCCAGTTTTAGAGTATTTCTAACACTTCCCTAAAATTCCTTCGTGCTCATTTGCAGTCAGCCCTCATTCCTACCCCCAAGACCCAGTCACCCCAATCTGCTTTTATATAAATGGAATGTATGTACAAATGGAACCATACAATACTTAGTCTTCTATACTTGGCTTCTTTTACTTGGTATAATGATTTTGAGGTTAATCTCTGCTATAGTAAATGACAGTTATTTCTTCCTTTTTGTTGCATAATAGTGGCTTGTTCCTTTTTGTTGCATAGTGCATTGTATGAATAGCCCACATTTTGTTTATCCATTTACCAGTTGATGGACTTTTTGCTTGTTTCTAGTTTTTGGCTACTATGAATAATGCTCCTATGAACGTTCACCCACAAGTTTTTCTGTGAACATATGTTTTCATTTCTCTTGGATTGATGCCTAGGAGTGAAATTGCTGAGTATAGTAAGTTTATGTTTAACTTTTAAGAAATTGCCATACTATTTTCCAAAGCGGCTATAACATTTTACATTCCCACCAGCTATGTATAAGGGTTCCAGTTTCTCCATATCCTCAACAACACTTGATGTCAATCCTTTTCTATAACCATTCTAGTGGGTGTGTAGTAGTATCTCATTTGAGGTTTTTATTTATATTTTTCTAATGGTGTTGAGCCTCTTTTCATGCCCTTTATATATTTTCTTTGGTAAAATGTCTGTTCAGAGTTTTTGCCCTTGTTTTTTGTTTTGTTTTGTTTTGTTTGTTTGTTTTCTTGAGACAGAGTCTTGCTCTGTCGCCAGGCTGGGGTGCAGTGGCGCAATCTCGGCTCACTGCAACCTCTGCCTCCCAGGTTCAATTGATTCTCCTGCCTCAGCCTCCCAAGTCGCTAGAACTACAGGCACATGCCACCACACTCAGCTAATTTTTGTATTTTTAGTAGAGACGGGGTTTCACCATGTTGGCCAGGAGCATCTCAATCTCTTGACCTTATGATCCGACCACCTCGGCCTCCCAAAGTGCTGGGATTACAGGTGTGAGCCACCATGCCCAGCCTTTGCCCATTTTTAAATTGTGTTATTTATCTTTCTATTGAGTCATGAGAGTTCTTTATATATTATATAAATAAGTCCTTTATCACGTATATGATTTATAAATATTTTCTCCCACTCTGTGGTTTTTTTTAAATTAATGGTGTGTTTTGAAGAGCAAAGGTTTTAATAACTTAACAATTTTTTTCTTTTATGGATTATGCTTTTGGTGTCATCTAATAAATCTTTGCCTAATCCAAGATTGCAAAGACTTACTCTTATGTTTTCTTCTAAACGTTTTATAGTTTTAGCTGTTATATTTAAGACTATTAATAAATTTTGCTTTAGTTAAGTTTTTTTTTTTTTTTTTTTTTGTATGGTGTGTGATAAGGGTCTATGTACATTTTTTATTGTTGTTGTATAGGGCTATCCAATTATCCCAGCACTATTTGTTGAAAATACTATTCTTTCCCCTATTGAATTTCGCTGGCAACTTTGTTGAAAGTCAGTTGACCATAAATGTAAGGGTTTATGTCTGAACTCTCAATTCTGTTCTCTTAATCTATACGTCTCTCTTTACCTGGCTAGATTTTTAAGACTTTCACAGTAATGTTTCTGAATTTACCTTCTTGCTTTTACATGCAATCTTGTCAATGATGGGACCGGAAATGACCTCATAACACTTAAACGTCGCTGAAAAGAGTGATCCAGAAGCTGAACAGAGTTTTATATTCATAAGCCAGATAAATAAATAGAAGATAAGAAGCATGTTAACCCAGAGGAGAAAAGGGCCAAAACTGGTGGGAAAATATGATAGTCACAAATATGAAGTTTTTATTGTATTAAAAAACAAGTTAACAAAGAGATCTAACCAAACAGTTGCTTAACAAGAAAGATCTTCATTTTTGTCTTTGAGTATCAGTTTGAGTATACACAATCCAAATTTGATACAGTGGCTGCGTTGAAATCAGGAAATCAAATGCTCTCTACCATCTCAAAGGAGAGCATATCTCTTCCTTTGAAATAAGTTTCACATACTAATTTCGTTCATTCCATTGGTGAAAACTTGTCACTGGCCATACCTAGATGGAAACAGCACTTGGAAGCATAATCTTTAGCTGAAGGACGTGTGCCCGACTAAGACTTACGTTACTAAATAACAAGCAGGTGGCTTAGTCAACTCAGACTGCCATAATCAAACACCATATACAATATTGCTTAAACAATGAATATTTATGTCTACAATTTTGGAGGCTGGGAAATACAAGATCAGTGTTCCAGCAGATTTGGTTCCTGGTGAGAACTCTTTTCCTGGCTTGCAGATAGCCACCTTTTTGTTATATTTTCACATGGCAGAGAGGGAGAGTTTTGGTTTCTCTTCCTCTTGTTGTAAGGACACTAATAATCATGGGGGCTCCACCCTCATGACTTTATCAAAACCTGGTTACCTCCCAAAGGCCGCACTTCCAAATACCATCACGTTGGCTATTAGGGCTTCAGTATCTCAGTGTGGGAGTGGGTTGGGGAAGACATAAACATTCAGTTCATATCAGGGAAAATGCATACTTAGAGGAAATTGGCAGGTTATGCTTCCAATTACATCAGTATTATAGATTTATAAATATGTGTTTATGTATACATCAGACTATATAATGTATTGTATGTATGTGTTGATATTATGTATACATCAGAAGACAAACATTGAGGACTTACATTGGAGACCCTGTTGTGGCAATTGCAAAGACTGCCTTTAGTGAATTTAACAACTGGTGGAAGGGGAGGCAGTTATAGTGTTTTGACTTTATAAATGTTATTTCTAAACTGAAAATGCCATTTTAATTTTCCAAACACAACCACTGCAGATCTAAGCTGCACTATTTACAGTTTTGTAGCTACCTTGATATAGTAATTCTTTACTTCAAAAAATATTTATTGAGGCTGGGCATGGTGGCTCATGCCTGTAATCCCAGCACTTTGGGAGGCTGAGGTGGGTGCATCACCTGAGGTCAGGAGTTTGAGAGCAGCCTGGCCAACATGACAAAACCCCATCTCTACTAAAAATACAAAAATTAGCCAGGCATGGTGGCAAGCACCTGTGATCCCAGCTACGCAGGAAACTGAGGTGGGAGAATTGCTGGAACCTGGGAGGCGGAGGTTGCAGTGTGCTGAGATCATGCCACTGCACTCCAGCTTGGGTGACAGAGTGAGACTCCGTCTCAAAAAGAAAAGCCCAAAAAGCATGTATGCATATATTGAGTATCTGTCGTGGGTCAGGGATACAGGGGTAAGTTATCTGTAACCAGAAATACAATTATGTTTGGTCTTGAACAGAAAGCAGAGTCTTCTCATCCTGAAATATTGCAGTTTGAATAATAATATAAGAGACTTTTATAATTTAGAACTTATTATGAAGTAATTATGTTTTGGAAAAATCCCAGGACTGGATGTGAAGAGACTTAAGTGTATGTCCCAGTTCTGTCACTCATCAGGCAACTGTAGGTTGACCTTAGTTTCCTCACGTTTAAAATGAAGGAGTTTATTATATATTTGTTTCTATAGTCTCCTTTGTTTCTATGATTCTGTAGCCCTAGTTATCTATAATGTGTATATTTATGTGAAATATATTTTATCTATAATCTATACATTTCTATGATTCCATAGCTCCAGTTATTTTTATTCTGTAGTCCTCGAGTATTTATTGCAAACCACCTCAAAACAGTGTCATAAAACAATGGCCGTTATGCTCACAGAATCCGCGGAGCACGAATTCACACAGGGCCAGGCATGGTGGCTCACGACTGCAATCCCAGCACTTTGGGTGGCCAAGGTAGGAGGATTGCTTGAGCTCAGGAGTTAGAGATCAGCCTGGGCAACATAGTGAAACCTCGTCTCTAGAAAAAAATTTAAAAACTAGCCAGGCATACTGCTGTGCACCTGTAGTCCCAGCTACTTGAGAGGCTGAGGTTGCTTGAGCCCAGGAGGTCAAGGCTATAGTGAGCCAAAATTGTGCCACTGCACTCCATCCTGGGAGACAGAGCAAGATCTTGTTTCAAAAAAGAAGAAAAGAATTCAGAGCCTGGGCAACAAAGTGAGACCCCTGCCTCCATCTCTATACAAAATTAAAATTTAAAAATTTGTCTGGCACAGTAGCATGTGCCTGTAGTCCCAGCTATTCAGGAGGCTTTAGGTGGGAGGATTGCTTGAGCCTAGGAGTTAGAGGCTGTGGTGAGCTCTGATCGTGCCACTGCATCGGCCTAAGTGACAGAGCAAGACCTTGTCTTTTTTCTTTTCTTTTCTTTTCTTTTTGAGACAGAGTCTCGCTCTGTCACCCAGGCTGGGGTGCAATGGCACGATCTCGGCTCACCGCAACCTCCGCCTCCTGGGTCCAAGTGATTCTTCTGCCTCAGCGTTCCGAGTAGCTGAGATTACAGACATGCGCCACCATGCCCAGCTAATTTTGTACTTTTAGTAGAGACAGGATTTTTCCATGTTGGTCAGGCTGGTCTCGAACTCCCCACCTCAGGTGATCCGCCTGCCTTGGCCTCCCAAAGTGCTGGGATTACAGGCATGAGCCACCGCACTCAGCCGATCTAAGGTTTTTTACTCTTGTGTCAGGCACCAGAAGTGGGATGATTCAAAGATGAGGCTCAGCTAGAACCATTAACTGAACCACCTACTTCAGCTTCTCCGTATGTCTTGAGCTTCTTCACAGTACGGTGCCCTGAGTGTCTTACATGGCAGCTCAGGGTTCTCAGAACTAGTGTGCTCCAAGAGAATGTTTTTATCTTATAAAATAATTAAAAATATTTTAGTGTAATTAAAAAATTAATAATTATTTTTAAACCAGGCATGGTGGCTCACTCCTGTAATCTCAGTACTTTGGGAGGCCAAAGTGGGAGGATTGCTTGAGTCCAGGAATTCAAGACCAGCCTGAGAAACAAAGCAACACAGTGTTTCTACAAAAAAAAATTTTAAATTATCTGGGCACAGTGGTATATGCCTGTAGTCCCAGTTAGCTGGGAGGCTGAGGCAGGAGGATCACTTGAGCCTAGGAGTTTCAGGCTACAGTGAGCTATGATCATGCTACTGCACTCCAGCCTGGACAACATAGACCTTGTCTCAAAAAAAAAAAAAAAAAAAAAAAAAAAAGAAATTAAAACCAAAGTGATGAAAAGTATTAAGTATCAGGTAGGTAGAGTTATAAAAGTTTATTTGGGGTCACCAGGAACTTAAAACTGGCATTTATTGGGTGTATACTGTATGCTTGGCGTAAGTATACATAAGCACTTTTTTGGATTATAATGTGATTTATTCTTCACAACAGCCTTATACAGAAACCAAGGCTTAGAGAAGTTAAGCAACTTGTTCAGGTCATAATACTAAGTGGCTGAACTGTGACTCAAAACAGATCTAACTCCAATGTTAGTGGCTTAAGTACTGTATTAGTCCATTTTCACGTGCTGATACAGACATACCTGAGACTGGGCAGTTTGCAAAGGAAAGAGGTTTAATGGAGAACTCACAGTTCTACCTTGCAGGGGTAGCCTCACAATCACAGCGGAAGGCAAGAAGGAGCAAGTCACGTCTTACATGGATGGCAGCAGGCAGAGAGAGCTGGTGTAGGGAAACTCCCATTTTTAAAACCATCAGAACTTGTAAGACTCGTTCACTATCAGGAGAACAGCACAGGAGACTCACCTCCATAATTCAGTCACCTCTGACCAGGTTCCTCCCACAACACGTGGGAATTACAGTTCAAGTGGGAGTTACAATTCAAGATGAGACTTGGATGGGGATGCAGCCAAACCATATCAACTACTGTTATGAGTTGAATTGTCTTTATCCCATCCCTAATTCATATGTTGAATATGACTGTATTTGGAGTATAGTCAGCATCTCAGAATATGACTATATTTAGAGGTAGGGTCTTTAAAGTGGTAATTAAGGTAAAAGGAAGTCATTGGGGAAGGTCCTAATCCAATATGATTAGTGTCCTTGTAAGAAGAGGAAATTTGGACACAGACACACAAAAAGGAAAGATCATGTGAGGGCACAGGGAGAAGATGGCCATCTATAAGCCATGAATTAGGCCTCAGAAGACACAGCCATTGCCAACAACCTTTGTCTTTGATTTCTAGCCTCCAAAACTGTTAGGAAACAAATTTTTGTTGGTTAAACCCTCCAGTCTGTGATACTTTGTTTTTTTTGTTGTTGTTGTTGTTTGTTTGTTTGAGACGGTGTCTTTCTCTGTTGCCCGGGCTGGAGTGCAGTGGAGCAATGTTGGCTCACTGCAACCTCCGCCTTCCGGGTTCAAGTGATTCTTCTGCCCGAGCCTCCTGAGTGGCTGGGATTACAGGCGCATGCCACCATGCCCAGCTAATTTTTGTATTTTTTTAGTAGAAACGGGGTTTCACCATGTTGGCCAGGCTGGTCTCCAACTCCTGACCTTGTGATCTGCCTGCCTCGGCCTCCCAGTGTGCTGGGATTACAGGCGTGAGCCACTGTGCCTGGCCTAGTCTGTGGTAACTTTGTTATGGCAGCCCTAGCAAACTAATAATGTCACATTACTAATGTGCATACCTGGGTTTTGTTTTGTTTTGTTTTGTTTTTTTAACCTGTTTTAATCAGCCTACTTTAGTGCTGTCCTTCCGATTGCCCTCTCTCTTACAAAGATATTGTGGACAGATACATTTTTTTAAATAGATCTACAAACTTTCTTACCATTATCACATGCTGAGACATATAATAAAGGTGTACAATTCTTCAAGGTAAAAATACCTCCACATAGGCATACTCTTTCCTATAGGATAAAATTAGAGTTCTTCCCTCTTTTGAGATGTGAGCATCAATTAATAGCTCCTAAGGAGATTATTTTCTGCAAAGATCAAGATGAATTACGATTGTTTCAAAGTAATCTGGAAATCAATGTGGAAATCTCTGGTTTTATAAAGCTAGTTATTGGCTGCTAATGAACCGCCGAAATATGCTGAAAATTGAACTTTATCACATAGCACTTACCTTCTGAACCATGTATTTATTTATTATGGTCTGTCATGTTTGAATTTTTTGTCTTGTGTTATATATATAAATCTTGCCTCCCTAATGAGCTTCCTAAAGATGCATATTTTTGAATCCTCTTTAGTCAGTAAAATGTAATGAATGCATTTGTAGGTGAGCACTAAATGCTATTAAACTGAATTGTGATTTTCAGATTTAGGTATTTTGTGTACAGTTTCCCTCTAAACTCCACTTTTGAAACTCTATTGAAATCATTATGGGGAATGCCGTTTTCATACATTGACTCTGCCCTTCAATTTTTTACAGTATAATTTCCATTTTATTTTTCTTCAGAAGATGCTTTTCTTCAGTCCTTAAAACTCAACTTCTTACACAGGCTTGGTAGAGATTGTAGGGCAGCACCCGGAGGCCTAAAAATGGGTGTTTAGTCATGCCCAGCTTCACAAGAACAATTCCTGTCTACTTTGCTATAGGTGGCACCACTCACACAGTAACGAAGTTTCACATACATCTTGGGAAGCACATAGACATTGAAGACACTCCAGAAATAATTCCTGACAGCTGTAGCCTCTACATGTTTCAATGTTTCAAATGATGAGCTCTTAAAATGGCCTTGTCCTTGGGCATGCATCAGGCGCTGTTTATGCAGCAAATAGACAGCACATGGCTGCAGCTCTTTTTGGCATGACCATTGTTCCTTCTTTATTTGTCATCTTGGAAGCAAGGACCCAAGAGCTGACTTTCAATTTTTAAAACCACAGTCTTCTTTCCTGACATGTTCTTTAGACAGTGGCTCTCTCTCCCAGCACTGTTTTCTCACCCTGGGGTTTAAGAACATAACCTATTAATCTATTGGAAGATAAATGTTTCTGAATAAGGACCAGGCATTTGATCATTTTGTGAGATATTCATGGTCTCCTCTATCTGAAAGAGCAATGATAACATTTCTAAAACTGAAACTCATGCATATTCACATCTCAAGTATACTAAAACTTTTCATTTTCTGGTGAAGAAATTCAGTGTAGTGGTTAAAAATGTGGGCTCTGTCTTGGTTCAAATCCCTTCTGTGCCAACTACCAGCTGTGTGATTTTAGGCAAATCAGCTTAATCTTGTTGTACCTTGATTTCCTGTTCTATAAAACGTGGCCAATTATAGAGGATAGATTGGGCACAGTGGCTTATGCCTAGAATCCCAGCACTTTGGGAGGCCGAGGTAGAAGGATCACTTGAGCCCAGGAGTTTGAGAACAGCCTGGGCAACATAGGGAGACCTTGTCTCTATGAAAATATCAAATAGCCAAGTATGGTGGCACATGCCTGTGGTCCTAGTTACTTGAGGGGTCAAGGAGATTGAGGCTGCAGAACTATGATCACATCACTGTACTCCAGCTTGGGTAACAGAACAAGGCCCTATCTCAGAAAAGAAAACGTAAAGCATATCTAGAGTTTGTAGCTTTTGTCGCCTCTAAGATTTAATCAGGAAAGTAGTCAAAACTTACACTGCTGAGTAGTTTCATTAGGAGATGCAAATATGACTAAGCTATTACACTTGGTTCAGGGCTTGTACGCTTTCACTTTCAAACTACTGGACAGTCTGGTAAGCTTCATAAGAAAGATACAAAGTACTGGCTGGGTACGGTGGCTCACGCCTGTAATCCCAGCACTTTGGGAGGCTGAGGTGGATGGATCACGAGGTCAAGAAATTGAGACTATCCTGGCCAACATGATGAAAACCCATCTTTACTAAAAATACAAAAATCAGTCAGGCATGGTGGTGTGTGCCTGTAGTCCCAGCTACTGGGGTGGCTGAGGTAGGAGAATCTCTTGAACCCAGGAGGCAGAGGTTGAAGTGAGCCAAGATTGCGCCACTGCACTCCAACGTGGTGACAGAGCGAGACTCTGTCTAAAAAAAAAAAAAGATACAAAGTACTATGGAAATCTAGAAAAGGGGAATGAGCATCTCTCACTGCAGAATCAGAAGGGAGGACTTCATGAAATAAATGGCATTTATGGAGAACTCTAAAGGATGACTTTGCTTCCTACTTCCCAGAGCATTTAGGGTAATTGGATTCTGCTCAGATCCGTTCCTTTTCTCCAGGCTCAGAAAAGATTTGTCCCCCTGCTATTCTACACTGATCTATTCAACCTTGCTTTAGATCTGGTCCTTCCCATCTTCCCCAGGGCCTTGCATCAAAGGATAATCTCAACTGGCACGATGATATCAACTTACGATGACTTTCCTTAAGCCTGGAACATGTTAACTCTCTCATTAAGAAAAATCAGTCACTATTACAGACCCCGAGAATTCCCTACCTAGTAGAGCTTAAGTAGAGACAGGCAATAAACACAATACCTAAGTAAAAATATATAGTACTGTATATTAGAAAATAACTAATAGGGAAAAAATAGGACAACGTCAGGAAGATCAGTAGTGCTGGAAGAGTACAATGTTAAATAGGGTGGTAAGGGTAGATTTCACTGAAAAGGTACTTTTGTGCAAGGACTTGACTGAAACAAGGGAGTGATCCATCCACATGGCTAGATGGAGGGAAGAATGTTCAAAGGAGAAAAGACAGCGGGTGGGCTGGGTGCGGTGGCTCACGCCTATAATCCCAGCACTTTGGGAGGCTGAGGCGGGCGGATCACAAGGTCAGGAGATTGAGACCATCCTGGCTCTCTACTAAAAATCCCATCTGTACTAAAAATACAAAAAATTAGCCGGGCATGGTGGGGGTCGCCTGTAGTCCCAGCTACTCAGGAGGCTGAAGCAGGAGAATGGCGTGAACCCGGGAGGTGGAGCTTGCAGTGAGCCAAGATCGTGCCACTGCACTCCAGCCTGGGCCACAGAGTGAGACTCCACCTCACAAAAAAGTAAAAAAAGACAGCTGGTGAAAAAACCTCAGCAGGAGCATGTCTGGTGTACCAGAGGAACCGCAAGGAGGCTAGAGCATGGTGAGACAAGAGGAGAGTGGAGGAGACCAGGTGGAGAATAGCAGGGGAAGAAAGCGAGTCAGGTAGGGGAGGGCCCTTGTAGGCCATGGGAAGGCATTTGGTCTGTAATTCTTTTATGATTTGTGCTTTTGGTCTCTTATTTTAAATTTGTTCCTTACTCATAAATCATATATGATGAGGACTTACAGGAGGAGAAGGAGAATTGTTAATTATCCTCTTTCTAAAAACTGAATTTATAGATTTTCATAAAGATGAAAATGTTCTATATGTAAGTTTTTTGAATATTTGTTTTTCTTTTTTCAGTTTTTAGTTTTTTGTGCAATTAAAAAAATATAATGTGAGATGCAGAACCTAATTTTTCTCATTTTGTTATTTGGGCTTTTTGTTTGTTTGTTTGTTTTTGTGTTTTTTTTTTTTGTTTTTGAGACAGACTCTTGTTCTGTGAAGGCTGCGGTGATGTGATCTTGGCTGACTGCAACCTCTGCTCCCAGGTTCAAGTGATTCTCATGCCTCAGCCTCCCAAGTAGCTGGGACTACAGGCGTGCGCCACCACACACTGCCTATTATTCACATTTTGATCACCAGTTGTCTGACCAACATTTATTAAATAACTTATCTTTTCCCCACCAATTTGTAATAATACCACCTTAGTTTTGTGTCTGGGCTCTTTAATTCCAATTTGTTGATCTGTTCCTGAGCTAGTATTTCACAGTTTCAATTAGTAACACTATAAATCTTTGATGTCTAGTAGAGCAGATGCCCTTTCCTTTATTATTGTTTCACTATTCTTGGTCCTTTGCTCTTCAGTAAGAAATTTTTTTATCACTTTGTCAAGGCTCATATTTTAAAAATCCTTTGAGATATTGAATAGAAGTGTGTTAAATTTATGGATTAATTTTGGAATAATTGATATGTTAATATTGTTCAGTCTTCCCATCCATTTTATTTAAGCCCTCTTTTATGTTAACAAAAGTTTTTAGAAAATTCCACATAGAGGTTTTATCATTAGATTTATTTCCAAAGACCTTAAGTTTTTATAGCAAGAATGAATGGGCTCTGTTTTTATTACATTTTAAATTGGTTGTTGCTAGTGTATAGACGTACTATTAACTTTGTAAATTAATCTTGTATCTAACAAACTTGTTAGTGTCTTTCTAAATGGTTTTCTTGTTTTATCAATATATTGTTTTAGATTTTTTTAAATTAAATGACTGCAATCATCTGTAAAAAATGAAGATTTTTGCCATTTCTAATTTTTAACTTTATATTTATTACATCATCTTATGCATCAACAAGAACTTCTCTGTTAAAAGGGCCATGATGGCCAGGCACGGTGCCTCACACCTGTAATCCCAGCACTTTGGGAGGCCTAGGCGGGTGGATCACAAGGTCAGGAGTTTGAGACCAGTCTGGCCAATATGGTGAAACCCCATCTCTACTAAAAATACAAAAATTAGGTGTGGTGGCACGCGCCTGTAGTTCCAGTTACTCCAGAGGCTGAGGCAGAAGAATCACTTGAACCCAGGAGGCAGAGGTTGCAGTGAGCCAAGATCGCACCACTGCACTCCAGTCTGGGTGACAGAGTAAGACTCCATCTCAAAAAAAAAAAGGCCATGACAATAAGCATCCTTGTGTTGTTCCTGATTTTAAAGGGAACATTTTTAAGATTTCACTGTTGAAGATTATGTGTGCTCAAGGTTCATATTGATAATTTATGTTGGGTTAATAGTTAATAGTCTATTCTATTCAAATTCTACTAATTTGCCAAGTTTTTAATTATTAAAACTGCAATTACTTTTACACCAACCTAATATTAATAGGTATTTAATTTTATCAAGTGTTTTTTGTGTATCTGTTGATGAATTTGTGATTTTTCTCCTTTAATATGTGAATTATAGTAATATTTCTTCCTCTTTTTTTAAATTAGAGATAGGGTCTCGCTGTGTTGCCCAGGCTGGTCTCGAACTCCTGAGCTCATGCAGTTCTCCTGCTTGGTCTCCCAAAGTGCTGTGATTACAGGAATGAGACATCACACCAGGCCATATTTTCCTCTTTTTTAAAGACGTTTTAGAGACATGGTTTTGCTATGTTGATCAGGCTGGAGTGCAATGGCTAGTCACAGGCGTGATCATAGTACACTATAGCACCGAATCCTAGGTTCAAGCGATTCTCCTGCCTCGGCATCCCGAGTCGCTAGGACTATAGGTGCATACCACCACAGCCGGATAATGTTTCTTCTTTTAAAATAATATTTTAAATCGTAAAATGAAGCTGTTAAAAAATCTGAAATGTGATTGGGTGCGGTGGCTCACACCTATAATCCTGGCACTTTGGGAGGCTGAGGCGGGTGGATCACGAGGTCAGGAGATCGAGACCATCTTTGCTAACGTGGTGAAACCCCATCTGTACTAAAAATACAAAAAATTAGCCGGGCATGGTGGCGGGCACCTGTAGTCCCAGCTACTCGGGAGGCTGAGGCAGGAGAATGGCATGAACCAGGGAGGCGGAGCTTGCAGTGTTCCAAGATCAGGCCACTGCACTCCAGCCTGGGTGACAGAGCGAGACTATGACTCAAAAAACAAAACAAAACAAAAATCTGAAATGTAAAATTGAACCTCTAAAGCTACTCTTTCATCTCATTTCCCTGTTTCAAAGAACAGTACCATTCAGCCTAAAATCTCAGGAGCTAGTCTAGGCATTGCTCACAGCTGCTCAGTGACCAGATCCTGTCATTTTCAGTATTGTCCTTGCCTCTCTATTCTTTCTTTGTTGCCTAATTATTCTCCATATACCTGCCAGAGCAGGAAATTCCTTTGATTAAAATCCTTCAGTGATTCCCTAATCTGTAGCCTTCACAAATTTGAACTTCTTACTGTGCCCTATAAGGCCCTTCAAGATCTGGCCCTTCCTTCTCCAGCCTTGCAGGCCCTTCTTGTTGCACTCTACTTCCCACTGATTCGCCAGCAAATCAGTCATTCCTTGGAGCCTTTATTTAGCATGCCTCTCTTTGTCTAGCTGTCCAGCAGTTACTCATTTTTCCAGGCCCAGCCAAGCCTTATCTACCTCTGTAATATATGTCCTAACTTCCAGTTAGAGTAGACCGTTGAATCTTTGTACACCCTCCTATGCCATACAAACCTAGTTAATCTTTTGAAATTGTATGGTCTTTATTCATTTATGTATTTATTTCATCTACTAGACTTGTATCTAGTATCTTGAAGGTTGTGACTAGTTATTTTATTCACCATTGTATTCCTGACACAGTGAAGGTATTCAGTTTACATATAAGGGATAGATGAATAAACAAAAGAACAAGCAGACGGGCAGTGATTGAGATAAAAGAGAAAGGGATTATTCCAAAAGGAAAATAGTGAAAGCAAAAGCCTTGTTAACTGTTAATTTCATTATCTACATTGAGTCCTGGGTGGAGCCTTAGGGAACTCCAGAAATGATTCCAATGATTGTCTACTGATTGAGGGAAACAGATTCCCTGACCTGCAATATTTTAAAATTTGTTGCCTTTTTCCCTCTCTTTATGAAGAAGCTTTTTCTATTTTCCTCTCTTTGCGGGTTTTCTTTCTTTTGAATTCGTTCAGTCAGTTAATATTTATTGATTACCTGCTATATGCCAGGCTCAGTGCTAGTGCTGGGAACTAGTTAGAGCCTGTCTCTACCCTGGAGGATCTCTCTAGCTGGCTGGGGTACAAACATGTAAACAAACAAATACAGCAGTGATTTTTAAATATCTATCCTAATTCTCTTGTCATGTTTTTCCACTGTGAACCCCACCTTGTGAAGAAGATTGGCCATTTATTGGGGTTTTAACAGTTGTGTTTGGTAAACAAAAGAATAACTGGAAGTAATTGAGGATAGGATGCTGGAAGGAAATTGTCTGAGATGCCTCTCTCCTGGTTTATTTACTACTCTCTTCCTCACTTTCAACTGTCAGTATCGAAGGATTGTATTCCTCAGGTAAAAAATATGACTGGTTTATGTGCTTTAATTAGTTAAAAAGTAGAAATTTAGGGGCCAGACACAGTGGCTCATGCCTGTAATCCCAGCACTTTGGGAGGCCAAACTGGGAGGATCACTTGAGGCCAGAGTTTGAGACCAGCCTGGGCAACATAACGAGATCCTATCTCCACAAAGAAATTTTAAAAATCAGCCAGGTATATTGGCATGCGCCTGTAGTCCCAGCTACTAGGCAGCTGAAGCAGGAGTATTGCTTGAGCCCAAGAGGCTACCGTGAGCTATGATCACACCACTGCACTATACTCCAGCCTGGGTGACAGAGGGAGACACTGTCTCTACAAAAAAAAAAAAAAAAAAAACCCAAAAATTAGAAATTTAGGAAGTATGTCGTCTCTACTGATTTTAAAGCAAAATTTAATAAATTTCTTTTTTTTTTCTTTCTTTTTTTTTTTTTTGAGATAGGGTGTTGCTCTGTCTCCCAGGCTGGAGTGCAGTGATGCAGTCTCAGCTCACTGCAGCCTCAACCCCCTGGGCTCAAGTGATCCTCCCACCTCAGCCTCCTGAGTACCTGGGACTACAGACATGTGCCACCATGCCAGATTTTTTTTTTTTTTTTGTAAAGACAGAATTTTGCCATGTTGCTCTCTGGCTGGTCTCAAACTCCTGGGCTCATGCAAAGTGCTGACTCACCTTGTGCTCCCAAAGTGCTGGGTTTACAGGTGTGAGCTACCATGGCTGGCTGCTAAAAATAATTTCTTTAAATCCTTTAAAAATTTTTATTTTATGTATTTACTTATGAGATAGGGACTCACTTGGTTGACTAGACTGGCCTTGAGCTCTTAGCTTCTAGCAATCCTCCTGCCTCAGCCTCTCAAGTAGCTGGGATTACAAGTGTACACCACCACACCCAGATCAGACTTTTTTTTTTTTTTTTTTTTTTTTTTGAGACAGGATCTTGCTCTGTCACCCAGGCTGGAGTACAGTGGCATTTGGCAGGATCTTGGCTTCCTGGGCTCAAGTAGTCCTCCCACCTCAGCCTCTGTAGTAGCTGTGCCTGTAGTCACATGCCACCATGCCTGGCTAATTTGTTTTTATTTTTTGTATAGATGGGGTTTCACTGTGTTCTCCAGGCTGGTGTTAAACTCCTGGGCTCCAGCAATCCTCCCACCTTGGCCTTCCAAAATGCTGGGATTATAGGCATGAGCCACTGCGCCCAGCCTACAAACCCATTTTTAAGTTGTCAAACATACACAAAACTAGAGAGAAAAGCACCGTGAACATCCATGTATTCATCACCCAACTTCAGTAACCTTCAGCCTCTGCCTTTCTTGTTTTATCTCTCCCCCAACTGTTTTTGCAGGAGTATTAAGTAAAAATTTCAGACATATCATTTTACTCATAAATACTTAAGTATATATCTTAACACATAAGGACTTTAAAATCATAACCATAATATTGATATCATACCCACTGAAATTAATAATGTAATAGTGGGTACATTTTTAAAATTCAGATGAATATGAAACAACCAGAGTCCAAGTAAAGGAACTTAGCATGTTCTAATTTACCAAGTAGGGGATAGTTTGGCTTTTAACCCCAAATTTAGTGGGATTTTTTTTTATTTTAGCCAGAAACATTTAAAAATCATCCCATCATTGTGCCTTCTTTTAAAACAGAGTAACAAAGTAAGCAGAGTGAATGCTCTTAATTTATAATTTTATTCTCAGGGTATTTTACAATATACTGTGGGTGATGGGAATGAATATGTGTCCAGCAAAACTTGGTATTTTCTTATAGGATGAATATTTGCCATTTTATTTAAAAGCCAAAGCTGATGGGATATCCTTTGCATTATATTCTGAAAATAAAAATCAGAATCCCTGCTGCTAATGGTGAGACTGATATTCTAATACCCTAGTTCTAAGCCTAGCTTTGAATGCTTTGAATAAGGGAAGTCATTCCTTATGACTTCCAACAGATAATGCTTTGTTTCACTGATCCTCTTTCAGGGATTTTCTTTGTGCAGCTTTTCAAGCTAAATAGAAGCCAGTACTTCTGAGCCAAATTAAACCTTGCTTCAGCCCTGGAAAGACTTGCATGTTTTTTTAAAAAGAGACTAGGGAAGAAACAGTTATGGTCATGTTTTACTAGGCTATATACTAAACCAGAATTAGTCATCTCAGCCACATAGTTCTATTCTGCTCTTTGCCTAAAGGTATTAAAAATTTTAATTAATTTGTAAGCTGTAGCCATCTCAAGTTCAGTTATAAAATCAACTGATGGTACTTTAGATGTGCATTTACCACTTGCCATCGGTCTCCTGTGCACTAAAGGAAGCAAAAGATGACTTCTATTTTATACCAGAAGTCTTTGTTAATATTTCACCTAAAAAAATTAAATATATTGCCTTTTATTACTTCCTGTTTGAACCTACAATCAAGTGGAGAAATACCATGTGAAAGATTGTACATGTTGGCTTCTCTGGGAGAAGACATTGTTTGCCTTCCATTTTGTACCTAGGGGTAGATTTTTGAGCCTTGCCTGCTTACCATTAAAATAATATTTAAAGTATAACATTTCCTTAGACTGCTTTTTTGGTATGTGTTTTTTTTTTGTTTTTGTTTTTGTTTTTTGCCTGTCCAGGGGAAGTTTTGAGCTATACTTGCTCAAAACTCTGACTATACCTTGAGCTCTGAATAATAGATAAGCAGTTAGATAGTAAACAGGGTAGCATTGGTAAATTAGAAAGGACCAGAGGAATCATCTGGTACTTTTCCTTCATGTAGGATGAAGGAAACCACTCCAGGAAGTGATCCTTTTCTCTAAAGTTTTCAAAGAGGAATGTTTATTCATGTATTTAATACTTTTTTTTTTTTTAAGAAGAATTCTGAGCCTGATGCTGTGTTTAACTCTCTCTTTAGTCACGCTCAGCCTGGAATAGTTTCTCAGTCTTTGACTTTTATAATGTTGATACTTTTGAAGATGACAAGCTAGTTATTTAGTAGAATGTTTCTCCATTTGAGTTTGTCTGGTGGTTCCTTTAGATTTAGGGTATGCATCATGCACAAGAATATTATAGAAGTGATGCTGTTTTTCTCATCCCATTCCTTCTATCAGATGGAGTATGTTTTTAATTTGTCTCGTTGACTGGTGATGCTCACTCTGATCATTTGACCAAGGTGATTTCTACAAGGTTCTTTATGTAAAGTTGCTCTGTTCCCCTTCATGACTAATAAGAATTTTGTGGAGAAGTACTTTGAAATTATGTAAATAACCAATTGCTAATTAAACTTTCAGTTTATTTCATTTATATATAGAATCATGATTTCCTATTTATTCAGTATTATATCTTATGCTACCATTTATTTTAATGCTGAAATTATCCCCTACTTGGCCACTGGGACCTCCTTCAGGATGGCTTTTGTGTCCTTTTGACATGTTCCCATTATTCTTCAAGCATAACTTGCTTTTGGAAAAGCAAGATATTCCAGGCTCTTTTTGTATGTTCCTGGCACTAGCACTAGAATCAGGTTTTTCTCCAAGTAGCTCTGGTTCTTTTTAGTAGACACTGATATATAGCAACCAAAATCTGTGCAGTAGATTTGCTCATTGCTTTTGGTTATGTATTGTTGCTTCTGGATTTTTTCAGCAGACAGAACTAGGGATTAAACATATACATACATACATACATACATACATACATACATACATACATACACACACACACACACTTATATGCATTTGCACCTGTGTTTCTACAACCCCACAGAGCTCATTCTAGTTTTTTATCTTTCTGGATCCTGAACTTATTGATAAATCCCCCAGTGTTTGCCAAGTAGCCACCTCTTTAATTGTGTGATTGCCACCTTCACCCTGTTCAAATGCTGCATGCCAGATTGCACCCTTCCATGGATGCCTTTCTGACATTCTGCTTGGGCTCCAACACATCCGTGTCAGGCTGCCACTTTTCATAAATGCCCTCGTTACCTTGCTTGGGCCAAGTCTCCCCAAGCACATGAAAAACTGCACTGTTTTCATGGGTTTGGATACCAAAGAAAATTGAATGACTGAAAAGTACTCAAGAGTTTACCTTAAAGGGAGGAAACTAGAGCAGAAGTTCTCCAGATGTGATCTCTAAACTCAGAACATCAGCATCCCCTGGGAACTTCTTGGAAATACAGATTCTTAGGCTCCATCTCAGATCTGAATCAGAAACTCTGGATATGGGACCCAGCAATTTGTGCTTTAACAAGCTTTCTAGGCCGGGCGCGGTGGCTCAAGCCTGTAATCCCAGCACTTTGGGAGGCCGAGACGGGCGGATCACAAGGTCAGGAGATCGAGACCATCCTGGCTAACATGGTGAAACCCCGTCTCTACTAAAAATACAAAAAAACTAGCCGGGCGAGGTGGCGGGCGCCTGTAGTCCCAGCTACTCGGGAGGCTGAGGCAGGAGAATGGCGTAAACCCGGGAGGCGGAGCTTGCAGTGAGCTGAGATCCGGCCACTGCACTCCAGCCTGGGCGACAGAGCGAGACTCCGTCTCAAAAAAAAAAAAAAAAAATAAATAAATAAATAAATAAATAGTTAAAGGAAGGACCAGAAATTAATATCAAAGAAATAAAAGTTTTGCAGTTTTCATTTTTGTTTATTGTTGTTGTTGTTTCGAGATGGAGTCTCGCTCCGTTGCCCAGGCTGAAATACAACGGCATGATCTCAGCTCACTGCAACCTCCACATCCTGGGTTCAAGCAATTCCCCTGCCTCAGCCTCCCACGTAGTTGGGGTTACAGGCATGCACCACCATGTCCAGCTAATTTTGTATTTTTAGTAGAGACAGGGTTTCACCATATGGGTCAGGCTGGTCTCGAACTTCCGACCTCAGGTGATCCACCTGCCTCGGCCTCACAAAGTGCTGGGATTACAGGCGTAAGCCACCACGCCTGGCCGAAAGTTGTACAGTTTTTACTTATTTTAAGCTCACATCTGATGTAAGAATGTACAATTAATGAGCTATTACTCTCCCGTACTGGCCGTTTTTTCTACAGTATCAAAAATATGCTTCAAGGCCAGGCACGGTGGCTCGCGCCTGTAATCCCAGCACTTTGGGGGGCCGAGGCAGGTGGATCAACTGCTTGAGCCCAGGAGTTTTAAGACCAGCTGGGCAGCATGGCAAAACCTCGTCTCAACAAAAAAATACAAAAATTAGCTGCTAGTGGTGGCATGCACCTGTGGTCCCAGCTACTCAAGAGGGTAAGACGGTAGATTGGCTTGATCCCAGGAGGTCATACCTTCCATGAACTGACACTGCACTCCAGCCTAGGCAGCAGAGTGATACCCTATCTCATTCATATATATATATATGCTTCACAAATTTTACTTATATATAGACATGGAGGTTTACATTTCGGGTAAATAAGACAGGCTCTGTATAAAGCAATTTGAGAATAAGAAAGTTTTATCTCTTTTTCTTGAGTGGCATGAAAAGATAAAAAACTTTATTTACAGTAGAGAACACAGCATATTCAAATTCAGTATTGTGACCTTCACCTCAACTGGATTAGCCAGGTAGTATGTTATTTGCTTAGATTCCTGGGTCAGATATGTCCTGTATCTGTTAGCTTTTCTGTCAGCAAAAAGGTATAATTAGGACACAGAACCTGAATTTTAAAATAGTTTCAGTTTAAATTAAAGTTTCCCTTGAATTACAGCTGATTCCCTTCTTAAAGGTGATTGATATTTATGATTTTTCATTTTCTTTGTTCTCAAGGAGACTTTTATTGTCTTACTGCAAAATTTTTGTATATATCTTTGGGTTCTGTTTTTCTGAGTTTATGTGATTAAAGTTTTGAGAATTATCTAGATATAGTACTTTTGACTTTTTCCAGACAAGAAACAAGATACGTAAACATATACCCATTCACATTTACAAAGCCTAGGAGATGAAGTTTCACGTAATACGGACTTCGGCTTAATTTTGTCTGGTTCTTATAAATAATCCTTTGAAAATGTGTCTCAGAAAATCATTAACACTGAAAAAGGAAATATGAAAGACTTAGAATTCTGAAAATTATAACATAGTAGACTTTTTAATTCATTATCATTTGTGATTTCAACTTTTTTTTTTTTTTTTGAGATGGAGTCTTGCTCTGTCGCCCAGGTTGGAGTGCAGTGGCCGGATCTCAGCTCACTGCAAGCTCCGCCTCCCGGGTTTAAGCCATTCTCCTGCCTCAGCCTCCCGAGTAGCTGGGACTACAGGCGCCCACCACCTCGCCCGGCTAGTTTTTTGTATTTTTAGTAGAGACGGGGTTTCACCATGTTAGCCAGGATGGTCTCAATCTCCTGACCTCGTGATCCGCCCGCCTCGGCCTCCCAAAGTGCTGGGATTACAGGCTTGAGCCACCGCGCCCGGCCAATTTCAACATTTTTGTGAGATTACCTTAAGAGCCATGACACTGTAATACTTTGTAATTTTGTAAAAGTCCTGATTGTCAATATATGCCCAATGAGGGTTCGAAAAGAGTAAGTCTTGACTGGGCGCAGTAGCTCACGCCTGTAATCCCAGCACTTTTGGAGGCATAGGCAGGTGGATCACCTGAATTCAGGAGTTCAAGATCAGCCTGGGCAAACGGTGAAACCCCATCTCTACTAAAAATATAAAATTAGCTGGGCATGGTGGCACATGCCTGTAATCTCAGCTACTCGGAAGGCTGAGGCAGGAGAATCGCTTGAACCTGGGAGGCAGAGGATGCTGTGCCCTGAGCCGAGATTGCGCCATTGCGCTCCTGCCCAGGCAACAAGAGTAATCCTCCGTCTCACCAAAAAAAAAAAAAAAAAAAAAAAAAAGAGTAAGTCTTGATAAGCGCAGCTTTTTTTTTCAGTATGTAGTTTTAAATTTAACTTTTTTTCTGGGTAGAAAATGTATCCAGAAAAAAAGACAACCACTAGTGCTGATATTAGAATTGATGAGAACACAAAGTCCAAGGACGTGATGATATTTAGCAAGGAAAGAGCAGCTTCTGCTGGGTGTAGTAGCTCACGCTGGTAATCTCACAACTTTGGGAGGTTGAGGTAAGAGAATCACTTGAGGCCAGGAGGTTGAGACCAGCCTGGGCAATGTGGCAAGACCCAGTCTCTACTAAAAATAAGAAAATTAGCTGGGAGTGCTGGCATACACCTGTGGTGCCAGCTATACAGAAGGCTGAGGCAGGCAGATTGCTTGAGCCCAGGAATTCAAGACCAGTGTGGGCAACATGGCAAAACCCTGACTCCACAAAAAATATAAAAATTATCTTGGTATGGTGGCACATGCCTGTAGTCCCAGCTCCTGAGGTGGGAGGATCACTTGACCCTGGCAGGTCAAGGCTGCAGTGAGCCATGAGCATGTCACTGTAGCACTCCAGCCTGGGCAACAGAGCAAGCTGCTGTCTCAAAAAATAAATAAACTGAAGCATTCTTTAAATTGGCAGATTTATATTATGAACCTAAATTACTGTACACCTTATAGAGACAACAAAGTGCTCCCTAACACTAACCTAATCATGATGTTAGCTAGTAAATATTTGCTTATGAAAAGATGAAACTTCACTAAGAATTAGAAAGTACCAGAGCTTGGCCGGGTGTGGTGGCTCACGCCTGTAATCCCAGCACTTTGGAAGCCTGAGGCGGAGGGATCACGAGGTCAGGAGATCGAGACCATCCTGGCTGACATGGTGAAACCCTGTCTCCACTAAAAAATACAACAAAAATTAATCGGGCGCGGTGGCGGGCGCCTGTAGTCCCAGCTACTGGGGAGGCTGAGGCAGGAGAATCGCGTGATCCCAGGAGGCGGAGCTTGTAGTGAGCCGCGATCTCACCACTGTACTCCAGCCTGGGCCACAGAGGGAGACTCTGCCTCAAAAACAAAGAAACAAAAGAGTACCAGAGCTTATTACTTTGATCCCATATTTATATAAGTCACTTTCATTTTTTTCAATTAGTAATTTATAGCTTCAATTATATAATTATATGTTACACTATAAGTGACATTTGAAAAGATTGTCTTAGGACAACCTTCATATACATCAAAGTCTAGTGATAATGAGGAAGGACCATAATTTTTATAAGATTAATTTTTTTTTTTTTTTTTTTTTTTTTTTGAGATGGAGCCTTGCTCAGGTTGCCCTGGCTGGAGTGCAGTGGTACAATCTCGGCTCACTGCAACCTCCACCTCCTGGGTTCAAGCGATTCTTTTGCCTCAGCCTCCTGAGTAGCTGTGACTACGGGCTCCTGCCACCACGCCGGGGTAATTTTTGTACTTTTAGTAGAGATACGGTTTCACCATGTTGGCCAGGCTGGCCTCAAACTCCTGACCTCAGGTGATCTACCCGCTTCGGCTTCCCAAAGTGCTGGGATTACAGGCATGAGCCACCAAGCCCGGCCAAGATTAATTTTTTTTCTTTTTGAGACAGAGTTTTGCTCTTGTTGCCCAGGCTGGAGTGCAATGATGTGATCTCAACTCACTGCAACCTCTGCCTCCCTGGTTCAGGCAATTCTCCTGCCTCAGTCTCATGAGCAGCTGGAATAACAGGTGCCCACCACCACGCCCCGCTAATTTTTTTCACTTTTAGTAGAGATGGGGTTTCACTATGTTGGCCAGGCTGGTCTCAAACTCCTAATCTCAGGTGATCCACCTGCCTCGGTTTCCCAAAGTGCTGGAATTACAGGCATGAGCCACCGCATCCAGCCCAAGATTAATTTTTAATAGCAATCCTTCATTAAAAAATATATATCTTGCAGTTAGAAACTGTCATAAATGTATTACAGTGCCTGGTGCTGGTTTGTTTTGTTTTGTTTGTTTGTTTGTTTGTTTGAGATGGAGTCTTGCTTTGTCACCCAGGCTGGAGTGCGATGGTACAATCTCAGCTCACTGCAAACTCCACTTCCCAGGTTCAAGCAATTCTCCTGCCTCAGCCTCCTGAGTAGCTGGGATTACAGGCATGTGCCACCAGGCCCAGCTAATTTTTTTTGTATTTTTAATAGAGATGGGGTTTCACCATGTTGGTCAGTCTGGTCTCAAACTCCTGACCTCAAATGATCCACCTGCCTCAGCCTCTCAAAGTGCTGAGATTACAGGCGTGAGCCACAGTGCCCAGCCTGGTGCTGGTTGATAAGTAGGTTTTCAACATGTGCTTCTTGAAATAAACAGAATCAGACTAAATTCAACAGTGAAAAACCAGAGGTCCTAATTTGGAGCTCCTCCATTTGTTCTCCAGTTTGTTCTTATCTTGGAAATATCACCTTAGAGATTTTGGTAAGAATAAGAAGAATGGCCCCAAAAGTCTGTTAGAATAGTCTCGCCTTATCCTGTTAGTTAATACTCTTGGCACCATTTTGTTGAATCACATTAGAAAATGTTCAGGTTGGCCGGGCGCAGTGGCTCACGCCTGTAATCCCTGCACTTTGGGAGGCCGAGGCGGGCGGATCACGAGGTCAGTAGATCGAGACCATCCTGGCTAACACGGTGAAACCCCGTCTCTACTAAAATACAAAAAATTAGCCGGGCGCGGTGGTGGGCGCCTTTAGTCCCAGCTACTCGGGAGGCTGAGGCAGGAGAATGGCGCGAACCCGGGAGGCGGAGCTTGCAGTGAGCCGAGATGGTGCCACTGCACTCCAGCCTGGGCGACAGAGTGAAGACTCCGCCTCAAAAAAAAAAAAAAAAAAGAAAAGAAAATGTTCAGGTTTTGGTCAGGCGCAGTGGCTCACACCTGTAATCCCAACACTTTGGGAAGCCAAGGAGGGCAGATCATGAGGTCAGGAGTTTGAGACCCGCCTGGCCAATATGGTGAAACTCTAGCTCTAATAAAAATACAAAAATTAGCCGGGCATGGTGGCACGCACCTGTAGGCCCAGCTACTCTGGAGGCTGAGGCAGGAGAATTGCTTGAATCGGGAAGGCAGAGATTGCAGTGAGCCGAGATCGGCCACTGCACTCCAGCCTGGGTGACAGAACGAGACTCTGTCTCAAAAAAACAATAAGAAAAAAAAGAAAATGTTCAGGTTTTGTATTTGCCTGAGGCATGTGTGAGTAGAAGCCAACTTAGAGTGAAGAATTTGGGATAGCAACCTCTCCAAAAACAATGAAAAGGTAGCTCAGAGACACAGTTGACCTACGTACATGTAAAACAAAAAGAATTACATATTTTTTCTTTTTCAAACTTTGCATGTGTTTTATATGAGGGCATTCATTTCAGGTTATTATTATTATTATTTTTGAGATGGAGTCTCACATTGTTGCCCAGGCTGGAGTGCAGTGGCGCAATCTCAGCTACCTGCAGCCTCTACCTCCTGGGTTCAAGTGATTCTCCTGCCTCAGCCTCCCAAGTAGCTGGGATTACAGGCACCCGCCACCAAGCCCAGCTGATTTTTTTTGTATTTTAGTAGAGATGGGGTTTCACCATGTTGGCCAGACTGGTCTCAAACTCCTGACCTCGTGATCTGCCCACCTCAGCCTCCCAAAGTGCTAGGATTACAGTAGTGAGCCACCATGCCCCGTCACATTTCAGGTTATTAATGAGGATATTTCCCTTGAGCTAAAAGCATATAACACAGATTTCCATATATAAATAATTTTACATATGTATTCCAAAGCCCTTGGATGTAGAGGGGAATTGGGTAATTTTTAGCAAGTTCTGGCCTGTCCTTTTCAATTACTAAAGAAATATAGGTATACCTCACTACTTGAACTCAGGTGATTTGGATAGCAATACTGTATGTCTATAGATTTCTCTGCTAATGCTTATGTCTAGATTTTACTACATTCACCGGGCTCTGTGTTCCCCCCCTGTGGGTAGCTGACAATCTTCACATAGTTTCTTGTAATAAAATATAATTAAATAGTGTTTAAATGTTAAATTAGATTCTTCCTCCCTCTCTTTCCCTTTCTCCATCCATCCTCAGTTTAATTAGTTACCCAGTACTTTTTCCACCCGCACCATTTGGAGGAAGTTTGTGATACAATGAGTTGATGAGAGTACTTTTGATTTCACTGTGTTTCCTATTGCAGTTATTCTCTGAAAAATGATCAATGACATTGGAATTATGAAAGACAGCAACGGACTCAGCTTCAAAAGATCCCATTGAGTGTTTTTCCTTGCACTAGCTATATAGTCAGTTTCCCCCTTGTAAATTATTACAGTGGGGGATTTATTAGGGAAAACATCATTTAAAAATTTTGACAGCTGTGATGAGCTGTCATTTGCAGTTCTCAGCTGACAGTCCAACAGCTGCAATCCGTTAGTGAGCTTTTACCTTCAGCTGCCAGAGGTCTTTCAACTCCTGTTCCCCTGGAAATGAGGAGGGCTGGGCTGGATGGGTAGAAGGGAAGTAAGGGTTGAAATACACATTTTCCCATACCATATTTTTCATGCCTCCCCACAGTTTCCATAGAAATGGGAACATAAATAACACCCCAGCCCAAACTTTGAAGAGCAATCATTTATGTGTAAACTGCAGTAGATAGACCTTAAAGAAGCACACAAAATAAGCTAATCTTAGGGTCTTTCCTTTACTTGTGTTTGACCAAGCCTAATTTCAGATAGATTCTCATTTGATTTACTCTGTACATAAAAAATGATTAGATATTTTGTAACCAGTTTTTAGAAAGTTTGATATTACCTTTTTTTCTGAAATGAGAATTCTCTTGAACATACTTTGATTGGTAGGTATAGATCTGTTGTTTATGTGTTAAAAATCTAGCAAGCATGGTGTTCTAACTTTCCTCTCATGTTCTATCCAAGATTAAAGAAATGAATTTTGGGTCAGACATGGTAGCTCATGCCTGTAATCCCAGCACTTTGGGAGACTGAGGCGGGCAAATCACTTCAGGTGAGGAGTTTGAGACCAGCCTGGCCAACATGGCGAAACCCCATTGCTACTAAAAAAGTACAAAAATTAGCTGGGTGTGGTGGCGCGTGCCTGTTATCCCATCTACTTGAGAGGCTGAGACAGAAGAATTGCTTGAACCCAAGAGGCGGAGGTTTCAGTGAGCTGAGATTGTGCTACTGCACTCCAGCCTGGGCGATAGAGCGAGACTCTGTCTCACAAAAAAAAAAAAAAAAAAGAGTTTTGATTTAGGGAATGCTGCAATTGCATAGTATAAAAAGTCTTCTCAAATAGTCTTATTCTTATGCATTATTTTAGAAATTGTCCCACAGAACAGAGGTAATTATTGGCTCTGTTAAACATATCAGAGAAAACTGCCAAATTTAATTGGTTATCACAGTTTTCTCATTTAGTTAACAAGAATATCCTATGTTAAGTGCATTTCTATGTTTTTCCACTTATCAGCTGTGTGTCATTACCTATCTCCTATAACACCCGTACTTGAGGAAAATGTATGGGCATAGTCTTCATCTGTTTGTTTTATTCTAACAGTTAACTAATTAACAAATTCCATTTGAATCATGAGTCAGTAAGAATATGCTTAACTGAATAAATCTGCTTTAGGCATCTACTAAGTATTCGGCTTTGTGTTAGGTTGCAGTAGATACCAACTGTAAGTAAGGCAGGATTTTTTGCCTTAAGGCATCCCAATGGAGTTTGGAAAATTCATACCCCAGGAATAGCTCATAACAGCCATATGTGATTATTACATGAGTGACATAGACTGATTCCCAGGACTAGGAAAACTTATTTCCTTTCCCTTTCTACTGTCACCTTCTACACAAAGTCCCTTTTTCCTGATTTATTTTCCTAACTTCCTAAATGTCCTTTCAATTGCTACCTTTCTCCTTTTCTTTCTTTCTTTCTTTTTTTTTTTTAAAGACAGGATCTCACTCTGTTACCAGGCTGGAATGCGGTTGCACGATCATAGCTCACTGCAACCTCAAACTTCTGGGCTTAAGGGATTCTTCTGCCTCAGCCTCTGGAGTAGCTGGGACTACAGGCACACACCACTGACCATGCCCAGCTAATTTTTTAAAAAAATTTTTTGTAGAGATGCAGTCTCACTTTGTTACCCAGGCTGGTCTTGAACTCTTAAGCTTAAGTGATCCTTTCACCGCACCCTCCAAAATACTAGAATGACAAGCATGAGCCACTGCACCTAACGCTTTCTTCTTTGCTTTATCTTCCCTCTACTTTAGCATATACATGATTTCCAGATTCATGTTTGTAAAAACACAGTCTTGATCCTTTTACTATTTTAAAACCTCAGTGATCTCTTCACATCATTGTGACAAGACTTTTCTTTTAAAAGACAGTTCTAACGTCAAATATTCTGCCTCATAAGCCTGGCTACCAAAACAATCCAAAAACTTTTAGTATTTTAGGTTCTTTCATATTCCAAATTGCTTCTCATATCCAGAATGGATGCAAACATCTGTTAAGACCATCTGCCTGGTTTTTATTTCAGAAAATATGGTCACTGAGCTAGCAACTACCAAAATAGGTTCATGCTTTCAGTGATTGGCAGCAACCTAGACAGTCTTCAATCTGGCTTCAGTGTATTCTTTCCGGCCCACTCTGCAGGTACCTTATGCCAGGTCATGTAGCTCCTCACCCAAACAAACAGAACTGCTTAGCACATTTAGTAGGCGCACATTTTGTAGCTCCATGCCTTTGCTTACAGAAGTTTCCTTTAGGAATGAGGAAAGATAGAAGCAATAACGAGTTGTTCCTTCCATCTGGAACATCTTGTCCCTCCCTATACCCCTCTCATAGCCCTATCCTACTGTAACACTGTCTGTAATTTACATTAAAGCACCCCAGTCTACACAACGTGTTAGTTAGTCTACACCTTGGACATGATTGATTAACATTGAAACACACCGATACGGGAATACATAGTGTAAGGGTAGTTGTTTGGCATTGGAAAGACCGTAATCAGGAGATAACTACTGTAAATTTAACCTGCTTATCTTTAAATCTACACCAGAGGGTTTTCTAGTTAGCATAAAGGATGCCAGAAATAATTTCACATTGGATTGGTTAGAAATACCATACAGTTTCCTCTGGCCCTGCATGAATTGCACATAAGATTCCAGCAAGCCAGATAGCCTAATGCCTGCACCCGAGGCAGAGCACTGTTTGGGCCTGTTGACTATCACCTAACAGAAGATGCTTTCTACCTGGTAGAAAGGTAGTGAGGAGACCTATGGCCACGCCTATCTTCAGTCTTTGGAGGCACTGATATATACCCTCCTTCTCCCCCACCAAAACAAAACAAAACAAAAAATCGCCTGACACTTCGGAATGGTCAATAACAAAACCTCCCTCCGGGACAATGCTTACATGCTATCTCTTCCTTAAAGTCTATCCTAAATTTCCTGATGGATTTGTGAACTCATTCTCCTCTGCACCATCATAGAATGAGGCTTATATTTCTATTATGGCATTAACAAAATTTTAAAATTTATTGTAAGTTTCTTGATGAAAGGACTGTGTCATAACTTTCTTTGTATTCCACATAGCGTATGGCACAGTGCCTTGTACACAGTAGATATTTGTTATAATGAGCACATGCATGTACTTACCAATTCTGTAAGGAACAGATCCAGCTTTGGGTCATAGGGACACTGGGAGCCAATGTGTGAGTTCTTAGAGTTCCATTAATTCACTGTTCATAGTTCTAAGGGAGTCAGTAGTAATTGTCCATAACTACATGGCTCTAGTTAGCCATCGATGCAAAGACACACTGGGACTGACGCCAGCAGCAGAGGAAAGTAGTGCTGTCTATGTTGTCTTCTTTCAGAAACTCACACCTAAATGTATTTCATACTGCTGTTCGGCCAACTCCGGCTCTAGATAATAAAGAAGTACAAATATTTAGGACAATTATTTCTCTTATTCTATATTTCCCAGCCAATTTTAAGCAGTATATATAACTAACCAAGTACACCAGGAGAAAAGTAAAGGAGGTGCAATTATAGCACACAGATTTAAAAAACAAAGCAAAATAAAACACTTAATGTTAGTAAAATGATAGTATAGTATAATAGTTCAAAGCAAGGATGTTAAACCCAGACTGCCTGGATTCAAATTAATCCCCACTTTACTAGCTATGTGGCCTTGGGCAAGCTATTTAACGTTTCTGTGCCTTTGTTCTTCTTCTGTAAAATGAAAATGATAGAATAGCACCTACTGCAGAGATGTGAGGCTAAAATGAATTAATACACATAAAGCATCTAGCACTCAGTGCCTGGCACATAGGAAGTGCTGGATGTGCTTGCTATTTCTGCAGTGATATGGTTAAATCATAGCTCCAACGGCAGAAGTATGCTAATTTCAGTCAGTGTGCAGTCCTTCTGTCTGTGTGCTTTGCAGTTCTCCACTTCCAACTGAGTCATCTTCATCCCTTGAAGCCCCCACATATTGGTACTTATACCTTTCTTGTGGAACCTGTCACATTCTACCCTAAATTATATAACTATTTGTAAGCGCCTTAAAAGCAGAAACTATATTCTTTGTCTTCCTCTCAGCACCCAGCAGAATGATTACATAACAGCCTTGCTTACACAATAGCTCTTTGCTAACTATTTCAGGAAACTATGAACCTCTGTGAGGTTGGTCCCTGGAGGCCCTGCACCTTGGACTGGTTCCTGTGTACCTCTCATACTCTTCAGCTAGCAATCCCTCCCCTCACTGTGCTCTAGCAACTGGCCTTATGACCCTTAAACATGCATCCTTTTCCAAAACTGGCTTAATGTGTGTGTGACCTGTGCAGTCACATAGGTCCCCATACTTGCTTGAATGCTGTATCACTAGCTTGAAATTCTTAGTTTTTGTGTTCAATTTTTATCTTGCACTGAGCCTGCAAATTGTGTAGCTGGTCTTGCTCTTCGTCATCTGGTGCTTATTGTTCCCTGTGTCTGGAACACCCTTTCTCCCGAATCCTCACTGGCTACCCTACTCTTCAAGGCTCAGCTTCATTGTCATTCCTCAGAGAAGCAATAAAAATTAGAGCCATGTATTAGTATCCCTCCAGCTTTTCTTCTCCCTCAGAGTACTTAACTTACTTTGTAAATACAGTATTTATTTATATTGTGATTATATCTTTTAAGACTTTCTCCCAGGCTAGGTGTGGTGGCTCATGCCTGTAATCCCAGCACTTTGGGAGGCTGAGGCGGGTGGATCATGAGGTCAGGAGTTCAAGACCAGCCTGGCCAACATGGTGAAACCTGTTCTCTACTAAAAATACAAAAATTAGCCATATGTGGTGGCAGGCACCTGTAATCCCAGCTGTTTAGGAGGCTGAGGCAGGCGAATCCCTTGAACCCAGGATGTGGAGGTAGCAGTGAGCCGAGATCATGCCACTGCACTCCAGCCCGGGCGACAGTGCGAGACTCCATCTCAAAAAAAAAAAAGACTTACTCCCTACCGGACTGTAAACTCCTCCAGGGGATAGACTGTGCCTTTGTTCCAGGATGGCTTTGCCTGCTACATAGTAAATAGTAAATAAATATTTGTTGAATGAGTGAGTGAATAAATCATTTTTAGAAATGCCAAGTTGTGGCCAGATGCAGTGGCTCACGCCTGTAATTCCAGCACTATGGAAAGCTTAAGTGGGCGGATCACTTGGGGTCAAGAGTTCAAGACCAGCCTGGCCAACATGGCGAAACCCTGTCTCCACTAAAAGTATAAAAAAATTAGCCAGGGATGGTGGTGTGGGCCTATAATCCCAGCTACTCAGGAGGCTGAGGCAGGAGAATCACTTGAACCCAGGAGGTGGAGCTTGCAGTGAGCCAAGATCATGCCACTGCACTCCAGCCTGGGCAACAGAACAAGATTCTGTCTCAAAAAAAAAAAAAAAAAAAGAGAGCAAAGTTGTATGGATAAACTTTTCTTCCCAAGCTAAAAAGTTGATGTATAAAAATGGCAATGCAAGGCTAGGTGTAGTGGCTTACACCTGTAGTCCTAGCACTTTGGAAGGCCAAAGTGTACAGATCACTTGAGCCCAGGAGTTCAAGACCAGCTGGTGCAACACAGTGAAACCCCACCTCTACAAAAAAATTAGCTAGGCGTGGTGACTTACACCTGTGATCCCAGCTACTCAGGAGGCTGAAGTGAGAGGATCGCTTGAGCCTGGTAAGTCAAGGCTGAAGTGAGCTGTGATTGGACCACTGCACTCCAGCCTGAGCAACAGAGCGAGACCCTGCCTCAAAAAATTAAAAAAAAAAAAAAAAGTCAGTACAATCTTCATGCAATTTAATATTACTGGTGATGACTTTTAACCAGTTTTACTTACTATCTTTATAGGTAGATGAATACAGTAAAATTTCCCATTTTTCTTTTCCACTGTCCTTCTCATATAGTCTGGTATAGTAAAGTTGAATCTCTCTAAAGTCAGATTTACTCAGGTTGTCTTATACATTAGTTTCAAATTAAATTTCTTAGAGCATAAATGTCTATAGCCTTCTGCCTCTTATATTTTTAGCAAGCGATACGTATTTACTTTTGACCTAATTGCCAGCGACAACTGACATAAAAGTAATGTTTCAGGTTTCTTAGCATTTTATGGTGGAAAGACCAGTACTATTATAATGAAGTTAGCACTTGATAGTAATAGAGAACAGTGACCTACTTAGTTTTCCCATCATTCTTTCTCTCCTCTCTTATTGTCTGTGTTTAAATAAGCTTCATTAACTCATTCTGAATGCATAGCTGTATCAGCTTTTCTGTGGTCCAATTTTGGAACTATATCTGGTTATTCTACTCCCTGAAATCAGACCAATACAATTCAACATGTAACCAGATTTAATGCATGCCACCTTACTGTCTTAATTTTTAGTGCTTGGTAGTCATTCCATTACTCTCCAAATACTGTACTAAAATTTTTAAGTGATAAATTTCTAACCAAAAACTCATTTAGAAATGGATTTCTACTTGAGATTTACAATGGATTTTGAGCACCTCCCCCAAAAGAAATAAAAAACATCCAGCATGGTATACTAACTTGATATTATTGCTTCTTAATTTTTTCAAAGAGGAAAAGAATCAGAATTTCTATAATTTAGCCCCACATTGAGAATCATCAATACAGTGAGAGAAGAATTTTTTATTGCTTAAAAGAAAAAGAGGCTAAATATCCTTTTTTCTTTCCTTCAAGTGTAAAGAATCTGAGAAAAACAGATTTTAAACCAATAGAAAGAATGGTTATGATCCAGCAGCAACTGTTACATGTGGGTGAAGAAAAGAAGCCAGCATCATTTGTACAAATCTGTATGGGATGCAGTGAGAACAGAAAGAAACAAGGAAGAATAGGAAATAGAAAAGAAGGGCACTCTCAGTGAAGATGTAGGCCTCAAAAAATGTTCCATCTAAGCACTGACTGATTCCAGTACCTTAAGGTGATCTGCTTTAAGCTGTAAATCTTCTGAGTGGTTTATGCTCTCAATGCTTTTTTTTTTTCAGAAGGCAGTGAGAGGAGGAAAAACATATTATTTTCAGTTTGCCCCCAGTTAAGACTTTATGGAATTTTAAGCAGGCTTCTCCCAGAGTTAAATTCCTGATTCAACCACCCTAGAGTCTATTTGGCCATCTCTCTCTCTCTCTCTCTTTTTTTTTTTTTTTTTTTTTTTTTTTAATTTAAATCTCCTAACTTATGCCTGGTAATGTGGCAAGAATCTTGGGTTCATTATCTCTCATTTATGCGGTAACGGCATAATCTCCATCATTGAGTTGCTTAGCTCAGTTAACTGCTGCAGGCTACTGATGAGGCTTATCAAAGGTCCTATGCATGTTGGCTAGATGACAGGCAATGTAGATGATAGTCACGTAACACTGTATGATTAAGGCTTTAACTTTGGTGTCAAAAAGACCTTTTGGGTCACTGGGTGCAGAGGCATGTACCTGTAGTCCCAGCTACTTGGGAGGTTGAGGCAGGAGGACTCCTTGAGCCCAGGAGTTCATAGCCAGCCTGACAACATAGTGAGACCCAGTCTGTTAAAACAAAAGCCTGTAGAGTCTGTCATTATTATGGGGTCTATGAGTGTTACTTAGTCTTTCTTGGTTTACTCAATTTATAAAATGGATATAGTAACACCCAGTTTCTTTGTGAGGCTTAAGAAATATAAAAAATGCTAAATGGTGGCTGGGCACTGTGGGTCATACCTGTAATCCTGGCACTTTGGGAGACCGAGGCAGGTGGATCACCTGAGGTCAGGAGTTTGAGACCAGCCCAGCCAACATGATAAAACCCCGTCTCTACTAAAAATACAAAAATTAGCTAGGTGTGGTGGCGGATGCCTGTAATCCCAGCTACTCGGGAGGCTGAGGCAGGAGAATCACTTGAACCCAGGGGGCAGAGGTTGTAGTGAGCCAAGATCGCGCCGCTTCACTCCAGCCTGGGTGAAAGAGCGAGACTGCATCTCTCTCTCTCTCTCTCTCTCTCTCTATATATATATATATATATATACACACACACACACACACACATATATATATATATATATTTGTATATGTATGTACTAAGTGCTTAGGCCAGTGCTGCAGCATGCATTGTGTGCTCAATTAAAGGAAATGGTCATGGTAGTGGTTTGTGTTACCCTATTACAAAACATAAACAATTGAAATTCTGAGTAAGAGGTTTAAGTAAATTGCTCATAAAATTATATAGCTAGTATTTGGCAGAGAAAATTTTCAAATGCAAGCCGTTTAATTTCTTTCTTTCTTTTCTTTCTCTCTCTCTCTCTCTCTCTCTCTTTTTTCCCTCAGCTAATGTTTGTATTTTTAGTAGAGACAGGGGGGTTTCACCATGTTGGTCAGGCTGGTCTCAAACTCTCAAACTCGTGACCACAGGTGATCGACCTGCCTCAGCCTCCGAAAGTGCTGGGATTATAGGATTACCAGCATGAGCTACCATGCTCAGCCAACCCTGTTTAATTTCTTTCTTTCTTTTTTTTTTTTTTTTTTTTTTTGTTGTTGTTGTTGTTGTTGTTGAGACGGAGTTTTGCTCTTGTCACCCAGGCTGGAGTGCAATGGCGCGATCTCGGCTCACTGCAGCCTCTGCCTCCTGGGTTCAAGCGATTCTCCTGCCTCAGCCTCCTGAGTAGCTGGGATTATAGGCATGAGCTACTACACCTGGCTAATTTTTTTGTATTTTTAGTAGAGATGGGGTTCCACCATGTTGGCCAGGATGGTCTCAAACTCCCGAGCTCAGATGATCTGCTCACCTCGGCCTCCCAAAGTGCTGGGATTACAGGCATAAGCCACCATGCCCAGGCAGCCTGTTTAATTTCTAAACCACCCCAAATAGAGTATCAAAGAGAAACTGCTGCTCAAATAATTGTGCGTGAATATGCTTTTTGTCTTCTTTAAAACTTGATTTTATTCTTATATCCAAGCTGCTTATATAAATAGATTCTTGAAATATTTGGGGACACTAAAATAGTCCTTCCTGATCTTACAAATTTCTTCTCTCCTAAAATTTGTTTATAAATTGGTTGTTTGAAACTCAGAATGGATATTCCCTTAGGAAGTGGTGGTTGTGTTGTCAGGCCAATTCATAAAAGCTTCTCTCGCCTGTCTCTTCTTCCTTTCTAGTACTTAATGTTTTAGTTCGGTGGTTTTTCAGATGGACAGTACATCAAAATTGCCTGAGTAGCTTTGTAAATATAAAGGTACTTGAACAAAATAAAATTAGAATGAATAAGACCTCGAGTTTGATAGCACAGCAGGATGACTATAGTCAATAATAATTAATTGTACATTTAAAAATAACTAAAAGAATATAATTGGGCTGGGTGCAGTGGCTCACATCTGTAATCCCAGCACTTTGGGAGGCTGAGGAAGTCAGACCATTTGAGCCCAGGGTTTCAAGACCAGCCTGGGCAACATAGCGAGACCCTGTCTTTACAAAAAATACAAAAAATTAGCCAGGTATGGTGGCGGGTGCCTGTAGTCCCAGCTACAGGCTAAAAGGTGGGAAGATCACTGAAGCCCAGGAGGTTGAGGCTACAGTGAGCGGTGACTGCGCCACTGCACTTCAGTTGAGGCCACAGAGCAAGACCCTGCCTCCAAAATAAGAGTGTAACTGAATTCTTTGTAACACAAAGGATAAATGCTTGAGGGAATGGCTACCCCATTTTGCCTGATGTGATTATTACACATTACATGCCAGTTTCAAACTATCTCTTGTACCCCATATATGTATATATATACACCCCACATATATATATACACCCCATATATATGTACCCCATATATATATAAAATTACTATGTATCCACAAATATTAACATTAAGATTTTTTAAAAAGATAGAGGTGCCTGATCACACCTCAGACCTTCTGAATCAGAATTTTAGGGTGAATGTGCTAGATCCATCTCAGCAGAAGCCTGAGGCAGGGGAGGGCATGATGCAGTAAAGGTACTAAAAGAACTCCTGTGTAGCTGGAGCAGAGACTGATTGTCTTTAAACTCTTGATTGTGATCCTTGTGAATGAAAGTCATGTGAGCCCATACCACCAATACATGTACATTCATTTTTAAATAAATTAGCTACCTGTACTACAATAAAATAAGCATGAATATTTTTTTAAAGGTGAAATAAAAATAGTCCTTCCTATTTTCATGTTCTAAAAACAACATGAAATTCTCATAATCACCTTTTGCTTTCTGTACCTATTTGGATAGTTTTATGTACTTTCTGAGATGGACAAACCACACTTTTGCAAAATATAGGCATAGAGAATGAAGGGGAGGTAGATAGAGACTAGATTCTATAGGACTAGCAGAGCCAAGTATTTCTCTATCCTAAGTGCAATAGGAAGCAATTGGAAAATGTTAGGAAGGAAAATGATGTTAGATTTGCATCCTGGAAAAAAATTACTTTGGCTGCCCAATGGCAAAAAGATTTAGTACAGCAACTATGAACATGGGGAGTCCACTTTGGAATTTATGGCACTAGTTCTGATGAAAGGTGATTATGGCTTGAATTGGGCATTGCCAGTGAAGTTCAAAAGAAAAACAAGATAGATATTTTGGAGGCATACAGTATAGAATCTAGTGATGGATTGCCTGAGCATTGGCTGGGGGAGAAGACAATGGTGACTTGTGGGTTTCTGGCTTGAGCTTCTGGATGGAAGATGAACAGTGGGAGAAGAACAAAGGTGGGGTATTAGTCCAAGTTTAAATGTCTTGAATGTGAATTATCCAAATGATGATAGGAAGTTCACAATTGGATATGTAGGCTAAGCTTAGAAGTTCTGGGCTGAAAACTATAAATTTAGGAGTTGTCAGCACATAGTACAGAAATTCCTCTACCTCCAGATATTATTTATTGATAGGAAATCTCTAAAGCAGAAGTGCCAAGGAGTTCCACAAAAATATTATACAAGATTAGATTTACAGGCCTGAAAATGAGGAATTAAAAATGAACAGGTAAGCAGATTCTGTAAAATGCAAGTCTCCCAAAATTGCTACAGCATTGGGACCACAGCTTATACGAGAATGTGGCAAATACAAATCAGTATTTCAGAAGCTCTCAAAGATACTTTAATGAGCATGTTACATTCTGGAGTAAGCCACAAACATTAGAAAGTGGCTCATGTCACACAATTATTCATGAATAAAGGTCCAGGAACCTGTCACAAGTCTGCACACATCTAGGCTTGGGTAATTGGGAAAGCTAGACATGTCAGATGAGATTAAAGCAAGTACAGCACCATAGATTGTGTGTTAGTACGAATTCAGGAGGAGAATGCCTAGGAATTTGATGTCTATAATAAGCCTTGGACATTATGTTAGAGTTGCAAGAGATAAGTATGTCCTTTGTCCCCACCCCCTTAAACTATTATGCTCCTTAAGTATTAGAATACAGCTAATAATCATTTACAGGCTCTTAGATTCTCTGAAGATTCCCCCTGACACCCAAGACAAATGGGGCAAAATATCGTTATTTAATATGTTCCCTCTCCTCCTAGTGCTAAAAGCTTAAAAGAAGTCAAAGTGACTTCTTTTGCTGACCACTATGAAGAGGATTAAGTGAAGCCTATAGGACGTGTCCCTCCTCTTGTTGGATGCCGTCTCCTGATTCTTTTTCATCTGTTTCTTCCTGAGTCCTTTATACTACTACAAACTGACTGTTAGAATTTTGGTTGCCACTGATCCACTTTATGTCCAGATCTTGATAAGTTCTTTCAGAAATAACTGTGACTCTGACTTGGAAACTCTCAGCAACCCCCAAATTTCCAAGAAAGTGATACTATATTACATATCTATTTTTTCTCTGTCCATTGATTAATATATTAAGTGAGATCATTTATATTCATCCTAAGAGATTGTCTGAAGTGAGCAAGAGCAGCACATAAATGGCTAGTACCTTTGGCCTATTAATTTTCTAGGCACCTGAACTGAACACCGGAATCTTCACTTCAGAAAATGTTAACTTGGGTCATATCAGCATTTAAAAAAGAACAACACAGTGATGTACTTTACCAGCATTTGCATCCATAAATTAATATTTTTGTATCTTTCATTTCTGAATTACAGAAGGAGATTCATCAAACGCTGAATGATAGCTCTTACAAGTGACTGACCCAATGTTAAAACTGAGTACAGGGGAAATGCTCTGTGTTTTAACTGGGCAAGGAAGCTTGCATAAACCATTCATCATGAAAATCCTCCTCACTGAGGTGCTTCTCCCTCTCTAACCCTCTGTCCCACAAATTTCTCCTTATCATCTTTGTACCTTTTATAAATATCTGTTATTGCACTTATGAAACTAGATGATAACTAGACACATATTTGGCACTATGTCTAGACTGTCAGCTTCTTGAGCAGGTTTACTTTAATCATCTGGTGCCAGGCAGTAGAGCAAAGTAGTTAAAGAGGGCAGGTTCTGGAGGCCAACTGGATTTCATTTCTGACTATTTACCAGCTGTATGATCTTAGGCAAGTTACCTATCCTCAAATTATTCGTAAAATCCAAATAATACTTCCCTCATGGAGTTGCTGGCAGGATTAAATACAGATTTTTCTAAATTATAGGCTGAAAACTGTTAGGAAATTTTTTGACATGAAGGAATTCCGTACTTAGTGCCAATTACTGCTAACCAGGAACAAAGCAGAGGGAAGTGGACATCTGAATATATCATTGCAGTGCTAAAAACCTTGCACACTGTTCCAGGCCTCTCCTCTTGTCTTTATTGATAGTTTAGCTCAGTGGTTTTTAGTATGAATCCCACATCTTCTCAAACATGTACCCCTCAAATCTACTAGCCCCCAATATCCACACCTGGTTTAGAAGTGTGTGTAGGCATCCTGTTTGTCACAGTGACAGGCAGCTGCTACTGACATTTAATAGGTGAAATCATAAATGGGCCCAGGGATGCCATGGGCTCAGAAATGGAGAGCATAGTCTACACCAAAAATTATTCCACCCAAAATGCCAATAATATCTTACCTTGAGAAACACTGGTAGTGCCCAGGTTCTTTTCTCTACTTAAATGCAAAAACAACTTTTCACAAAATTAATATACTATTTCATAAAGTCAGGATATGCCAAAGATCATGCCATATATATTACAGAGCATAGACCAACTTGGAAAATCTTTACATGTGTATTCTGTTATTTCTGTCTTTTCTGTGTATAAGTTCTTTTCAAGTTACTATAGTAAGTTTCAAATTTGTTACTTAAGAGTTCCATTATTCCGTTAATTATGATCTGAAGTTTAAGATCTGTGGTGTTGAAAAGCACTGCAGCTCCTAAATATACAAAACGCTTGAACTCCTAAATGTACAAAGATCTTGTTTGGGCCAGGCATGGTGGCTCACACCTGTAATCTCAGCACTTTGGGAGGCTGAGGTGGGAAGATTGCTTGAGCCTTGGATTTTGAGACCAGCCTGGGCAACATAGTGAGACCCTGGCTCTACCACAAAAAAAAAAAAAAAAAGAAGAAGAAGAAGAAAAAGAACGCTAGGCATGGTGATGTGCCCCTATAGTCCCAGCTACTCAGGAAGCTAAGGTGGGAGGATCACCTGAGTCCAGGAATTCGAGGCTGCAGTGTGCTGTGATTGCGCCACTGCACTCCAGCCTGAGCAGCAGAACAAGACCCTGTCTCTTAAAAAAAAAAAAAAGATGATTGAGTTTGATAATCAGGAAACTTAACCAAATCTTATATGTAAGCAAATAAATATGTTTTTATTTGTTTTGTTTTGAGACAGGGTCTCACTCTGTCACCTAGGCTGGAGTGCAGTGGCATGATTTTACCTCACTGCAACCCAGCCTCCCAGGCTCAGGTGATCCTCCCACCTCAGCCTCCCAAGTAGCTGAGACTACAGGCATGTACCACAATGCTCAGCTAATTTTTGCATTTTTTATAAACACAGGGTTTCACCATGTTGTCCAGGCTGGTCTCAAACTCCTGAACTCAAGTGATCCACCCATCTTGACTTCCCACAGGGCTGGGATTATAAGCGTGAGCCACTGCACCTGGCCAAAATAAGTTTTATTAGAAATAACTCACTTTGGGAGGCTGAGGAGGGCAGATCACTTGAGGTTAGGAATTCAAGAGCAGCCTGGACAACATGGAGAAACTCCCTCTCAAATAAAAATACAAAAATTAGCTAGGCGTGGTGGCGTGCAAAAAAAAAAAAAAATAACTAATGCATGTGAAATTCAAATATTAGTAAGTATTCAAAATCAGATATGAAAGTAAAAATGCAAAATAGGGTGATATCACTAGTTGATATGATTAGTGAGATGAAGATTATTAAGGCAAATTCATCTAATAATTATTGATATACAACACAATTAATATATATTCCATCTACAAGAATCATATATACAAATATGAAATAAACACCTTAAATGAGAAGAAGAGAGAAGACATGGAGAATGAAATCTTCCCCTCCCATATCTCCAACTGAGGCCAGCATGACTAATATTGAGAAAGAGTAAGGCAAATGAGTAATTATTGTGCTCTTTTACTGTTATTGCAGGTCACTGTTTAGCACTCCCTCGCCATTCCTCTACAACTCCCCTTTGCCTCAAACTCATTAAGCTCTTTTCTTTGTATTTCCTGATAACAGCTGACAAGGACCCACTCTCATCTGTAATGACAGTTGAGGGTATTGGTGATAAGTAGAGTTAATAAAGCTTCTCCAGTGATTTAGAACTATAACCCTCTGAGTATTATCATGAGGGGAATAGATGAAAAAGCCCATTTCATTTCGTGCAGTGTCCTTCAAACTGCTGATTATGAAATCATTTTAGAGGGTCTGAGAACTAATTGTGGAATTACAATGAAACATAATAGAAAATATCAGTGGACACTGTGAGAGATCAGTCAGAGTGGTGGGGAAAAACTACAGGGAAAGGACGCAAACCTTCTGAAAGGTCAGAAGGTTCTGCAGAGCCCCAGGGGAGAATAGCTGAAGACAGCTCTTCTATAACCCTGAGGCATTGGGCAAGGAGTAGGTACAAGAGAGTGTAGGGGAATTTATCTTAAGCTTGTTTACTTATGTTGACCAGGAACTGACCTTTGATCATCCATGGGGACATTCTCCCTGAAAGGGGAACAATAAATGTTAATTACCTACAGGTTGTTTTTGCTCCAGGCTTTTGGCATTGTGCCTGCTCTGAATAAAAGCAAGTAGCTCCAGCTTCTTGGGGCTGCTCTCTGGTGACTACAGCCAGGCAGTCACCTAGCTGCTCTTACACTGCATACCTGTGTCCGAGTACTCATTTCATCCATCGGCCAGGGTCTGTGGGACAGACCCAGCAGACACACAGATCCTTGGCAGGAACTGGGTACAACTGGTGCAACCAGTTGCCATTAGTGATCTGAGGGAGAAAGCAGAAAGGCACTGAGTGAATCTATGCATGGGCTGGGGTGGACTTGTTTTTATTTTTTTGCTTGCTGTCTAGTTTGGTATTCTGGTATGTATGTATGTATGTATGTATTTTTTTTGAGATGGAGTCTCGCTCTGTTGCCCAGGCTGGAGTGCAGTGGAGTGATCTTGGCTCACTGCAAGCTCTACCTCCTGGGTTCATGCCATTCTCCTGCCTCAGCCTCCCAAGCAGCTGGGACTACAGGTGCCCACCACCACTCCCAGCTAATTTTTTATATTTTTAGCAGAGATGGGGTTTCACCGTGCTAGCCAGCATGGTCTCGATCTCCTGACCTTGTGATCTGCCCACCTCAGCCTCCCAAAGTGCTGGGATTACAGGCGTGAGTCACCACGCCCAGCCCCAGTATTCTGATATTTATAACATAAGGTTAATAGTTTATAGTTGACTTTATATTGACATAATTTGCAGTTGGTTGTAAAATAAAGAGCAGAGGAGTTCTTATATTGTCTTAAGCAAAAGTGTTAAGACTTTCAACTGAGTTTTGTTTGTAAACATTTAGTAGCTCAATTAATTGTAGTTATTTATAATATGTTGTTTTAGTTTCCTATTGTTTCCATAACAAATAACTACGAAGATAAATCTTTTAGTATATAATTTTGTACAAGTCTGAGTCTCACTGGGCTAGGAATGAGGGTGTTGGCCAGGCTGCCTTCCCTTCTGGAGGTTCTTTGGGAGAATCCATTTCCTTGCCTTTTCCAAGCTTCTAGAGGCTGCCTACATTGCCTTACTCATGGATCTCTCCCCGTGTCTTCAAAGCCACACAGAATTTCTTTGATCCTTCTGCAGTAGTGATATCTGAATGAAGTCCCGAAAGGTTCTCTTCTTTTAATGACTCACATGATTTCACTAGGCCCACTCAGATAATCTAAAATAACCTTCCCATCTTAAGGTCCTTAACCTTAATCACATCTGCAAAATTCATTTGACCATGTAAGGTAACACATTCACAAGTTCTAGGGATTAGAATTCAACCATCTCTGGGAGACCATTTTCTGCCTACCACAGTTGTCTATGTTGATTCCAAATGGAATGTTTTGTTGGAAAATAAATGTATATAAAAAAATGAGTTGATTTTGGTTGGGTGTGGTGGCTCATACCTGTAATCCCAGCACTTTGGGAGGCTGAGGCAGGCAGATCACTTGAGGGCAGAAGGTTGAGACCAGCCTGGGCAACATAGTGAGACCCCTGAGTCTTTTTTTTTTTTTTTTTTTTTTTTGTGACGGAGTCTCGCTCTGTCACCCAGGCTGGAGTGCAGTGGCCGGATCTCAGCTCACTGCAAGCTCCGCCTCCCGGGTTCACGCCATTCTCCTGCCTCAGCCTCCCGAGTAGCTGGGACTACAGGCGCCCGCCGCCTCGCCCGGCTAGTTTTTTGTATTTCTTAATAGAGTCGGGGTTTCACCGTGTTAGCCAGGATGGTCTCGATCTCCTGACCTCGTGATCCGCCCGTCTCAGCCTCCCAAAGTGCTGGGATTACAGGCTTGAGCCACCGCGCCTGGCCGACCCCTGAGTCTTAAAGAAAAAATAGGCTACAACCGGGCGTGGTGGTTTACGCCTGTAATCCCAGCGCTTTGGGAGACCGAGACAGGTGGATCACCCGAGGTCAGGAGGTCAAGACCAGCCTGACCAACATGGCGAAACTCTGTCTCCACTAAAAATACAAAAATTAGCCAGGTGTGGTGGTGCATGCCTGTAGTCCCAGCTCCTCGGGAGGCTGAGGCAGGAAAATCACTTGAACCTGGGAGTCAGAGGTTGCAGTGAGCCAAGATTGCACCACTGCACTCCAACCTGCGTGAGAGAGTGAGACTCCATGTCAAAAAAAAAAAAAAAAAAGAAAGAAAGAAAAAACATAGTACAACGTGTATGGGCATGGCAAAAATAATGAAAGTGGTATCCAAATGACTAAAGTTTGGGAAACCCTGCACCTGAGAGGTGGCCCAGTACCCGGAAGGAGGAGAGTGCAGGCCAGAGAGGCAGTGGATCCACCCAGACTCCCATTTGCTCTGCTGCAATCAGGTGGCTCTGTCCAAGACTCTAGCCACATCTATTCAGTTTCTTCATCCCAAAGAAGGGATTGTACCAGACAAGTAGTCTCCAAAGGTTTCTCCAGCTCCAATTTACTCTTTCTGTGTAAATGGATATTTATGTTAGGAATTTCAATGTCAGGGCCAAGCACAGTGTGAAATATAAACATTACAAACTATTTAAAAGGTGAAAACACTGGTTCTGTCTGTAAATGCTGCCAAATGTAGTGTCAAGCCTGCAATGTCAAGCCTTGGTTGATTATTTAAATGACTGCTATCATACTTGTTAGGGGTTGTCTTGCCATGGATGGATATCCTTTTTTTTTTCTTTTTCTATTTGTTTGTTTGCCTGTTACTAATACCATTTCAAAGAGTGAATGCTCATCATTAGTTGCACACATAAAACAATTATAGATTCTTTGAGAACATTTCTTGAACTTAGGAAATACTGGAAGGACAGAGCATGGACAGTTGGTGGAACAGGACCTCAACATTAGGTAGACATTTAAAAGGACTGGTGGTTTTTTTGTTTGTTTGTTTGTTTTTTGAGACAGAGTCTTGCTCTGTCGCCCAAGCTGGAGTGCAGTGGCGCAATCTCGGCTCACTGCAAGCTCTGCCTCCCGGGTTCACACCATTCTCCTGCCTCAGCCTCCTGAGTAGCTGGGCCTACAGGCACCCGCCACCACACCTAGCTAATTTTTTTTGTTGTTGTATTTTCAGTAGAGACGGGGTTTCACCATGTTAGCCAGGATGGTCTTAATCTCCTGTCCTTGTGATCCGCCCGCCTCGGCCTCCCAAAATGCTGGGATTGCAGGCGTGAGCCACCGTGCCCGACCTGGACTGGTGGTTCTTAGCACATTCTTCAAGTACACCGTTATTTACAGGATGTTTCAATTCTGATATCTCTTAGTGACTTTTTGTTCTTTTAATTAAAAGTACATACTGAAGAGATTTTTTTTTTTTCTTTTGAAACGGAGTTTCACTCTTGTTGCCCAGACTGGAGTGCAATGGTGCAATCTTGGCTCACTGCAACCTCCACCTCCCAGGTTCAAGCGATTCTCCTGCCTCAGCCTCTTGAGTAGCTGGGATTACAGGCATGTGCCACCTCACCCAGCTAATTTTGTATTTTTAGTAGAGATGGGGTTTCACCATGTTGATCAGGCTGGTCTCGAACTTCTGACCTCAGGTGATCCGCCTACCTCGGCCTCCCAAAGTGCTGGGATTACAGGCGTGAGCCACTGTGCCCAGCCCTGAAGACGTTTTTAAATTTCTTTCTCCAGTAAGAAAAATTTCAAACTTCTGTATCCCATTCAGTATTCCCTAAAATAAAATCAAGTTTGTCCTGAAATATGGTTTTAAAAACTGAAAATCTATTTTCTTTGATTACCTCATAAATAACAAGAGTTTCATATCAGCTCTCCTGTCTCTTCCTCCTCCACCCTTTTCCTCCCTTTCATGTTGTGCCAGTCACACAGGTGGATGCTCAGTATCACCCCACAGCACAAGATAAATAAGCTTGGAAGGTTTCCTAGCAACATATTGTTCTGGCAACCTGCTCTGTTTCCCTGAACAAGATGAAGCCAAATATCCTAGAATCTCAGCCAGATGGGAAAGGATTAGCTTATTGAGAGTGTTATTGCCTTTTTTTTTTTTTAATATTTCACTTTGAAATGAACCTCTTAATATAAGTAGTAAAAGTGACTTTTAAAAGGGCACATAAAAATATCTTTTTAAAAGAACATTTTTTTCTCTTACATATAAAAAAATATTGATAATAGTTTGAAGTTTAAAAATATGGTTTCAGAATTCTCTAAGCACAAGCTTCCAGTATGTAATTCAGTCACTGGTGAGTGGATCCATTTTAGAACCATGTAGAAAATACTTCCACATGGGACTAATACTCAGCCTGGTGTCCAGTGGTATGGTATTCCTGCTGTAAAAATACTGAAATACTTCTGATCTGGTGGGAAAATGGCTCCAGGGGTAGGCTGTCTCCTCACAATACCTTTAGCTGCTCCCCTTGGCCCTTGCATCTGGACCTAGGGAAACATTGGAGACACCTTGTCACTCCTTAAAACCCTGAAGCTTCCCCTTTTTCTATAACTCCAGGACTATTTTAGTACTAGTGATTTACAACTTCATCTTCAGAGTCTATTTTTGGTTTTCTCAGTGTATGATTGAAGTATATAGAGAAAATAAAACTGAAAGAAATTGAGACTGCTATCAAAGCCAAGAAAAATAATGTCATTGTTGTTTTGTTAACACATGATCGTGTATATTTCCCTTGTTTATCTAATGATCTGTGAGGCTACACAGTTGGCAGCTGGTGCTTTCCTTTCTGTTGCACTCTAGTTGGTCACAGTATACTTGTTAGAGGTCTCTGGAGATGGAGTAATAAAGGATTCTTGTTTCTTATAACAGTATTCAGCAGTGGCTTTGCAATTCAGTTTCACCCTGGGAAATGTCCTCACTCATTGTTTGGCTGGGGAGACATTCCCCCATCAGCCAGATGACTATTCTCATAATGTGGTTGTTGACTGGTTTGTGTCATCTATCAGGTTTGGACTGAGTTTGTGAAACTTCCCAATTGTGGTCGGAAGCTAATAATTCTAGTACTTTATAGTGTTCCTGGATAGGAAAAACAAAGTAATTAGAATAAGATGGGAATGACACCTGGTGTCTTTGTTTTTATGTAACAAATGATTTGGCCAGATGCCAGAGAATTAATGCTGTCCTCATTTTGATGAAAATAAGGAAATTGTGAGATAATTTTATATTCATGCTAGGTGCTTTCCATTCTCTTTTGCTCTCTCACTCATATGTATATGTTTTCTAAATACCATATTTTAAGCTCAACAAGGAACAATCTGTTGAGGGCCTAGTATGAGCCAAATACCACTGGGTATTATGGCAGATACTGAGGGCAACACATCATCCTTTCCTTCTCAGAATCCGCAAGAAGTTTGCAACATAGCACGTTTGTAATCGTAAACCAAACAAAAACATTAAGGAAAGGTTTTGATGTTTAAAGGAATCATGGGCTAGGCACAGTGGCTCATGCCTGTAATCCCAGTGCTTTGGGAGGCTGAGGAAGGAGGATCACTTCAGCCCAGGTGCTTGAGACCAGCCTCGGCAACATAGCCAGACCCTATCTCTACAAAAGTTAAAATAAAATAAATAAGTAAAGGAATTCTATAACTTTGTCCAAAGAAAGCCTAAAAGTATATTTAATATGTATTATGGAACAGAATAAGTTCTAATACCTTAATTTTGATTGAATACTTGTTTTTAAAAAAATTTAAAAATGTCCATGAACCAGGCATTGTTTTAGATACCTCTCTGTTAACTCATTTAATTCTCCTGACACCATTATGAGGTAGAAATTTTATTTACCTGCTATTTTTTAGACGAAGAAACTGAGGCTAGGAGAGTTTTTTTGTTTGTTTGTTTGTTTTAAAAGACTGAGTCTCATTCTGTTGCCCAGGTTAGAGTAAGTGGCCGTCATAGTGCAGTGCAGCCTGGAACTTGTCCACTCAAGCATTCTTCCATCTCAACCTCCCAAGTAGCTGGGACTATAGATATGCACCACTGTCCCCTAAGAGAGGTTAAATATCTGTTTATTGAGGGCTTTTATACTATGCCATGCTTATTTGTTTATTTTTAAAATTTGAAGAGTCCATAGGATTCTAGTCTTTTTTCAGAAAAGAGTAAACTACTGTCTTTTGTGGATGACATAATTTTCGCAAGAAATAAATGAGTTGTTTAGATGACTTTCTATTATCTCATACAGCACAATGATTCTGTATTTGAGTTTTCATTGTCAAACAGTAAAACCTTTCAGTATACTAACTCCATTTTAGAATATTTTTCTTTTTCTTTTTTTTTTTTTTTTTTTTTTGAGACCGAGTCTCACTCTATCACCTAGGCTGGAGTGCAGTGGTGCAATCTTGGTTCATTCACCACAACCTCAGCCTCCCAGGTTCAAGCAATTCTCATGCCTCAGCCTCCAGAATAGCTGGGATTACAGATGCCCACTACCGTGCCCAACTAATTTTTGTAATTTTAGTAGAGATGGGGTTTTACCATATTGGCCAGAGGCTGGTCTCAAACTGCTGACCTCGAGTGATCCACCTGCCTCAGCCTCCCAAAGTGCTGGAATTACAGACATTAGCCACCATGCCCAGGCCATTTTAGAATATTTCTTGTAGCTAAATTTTTTACTTGTATAAAATAATAATTTTCATTTTAAACATAATAGAAGGATATGAGTGAATTATACTTAAGAAAGTTAAAATTAATAGCACTATTAAATACATTAACAAGAGAAGGTTGTGACATCAGCAATATTATATATAACAGAGGTGGACAAACTGTAGCCTGTTTCTGTAAATTAAGTTTTCTTGGAACACAGCCAGACTCATTTGTTTAGGTATCACTCATGGCAGGTTTTGTGTAATAATGAAAGAGTTGAATCTTTGCAACCTAGACTATGTGACCCACAAGGCCTAAAATACATACTGCCTGGACCTTTACAGGAAAAGTTTGCCAACCCCTACTCTGGAGTCTGTATTTTTCTCCTAACTTTGAGTTGGGCATGTTCCCTTAGAATGCCAGAAATTTAGCAAACACATCTAAATTTTTTTTCATAAATGGCGCCCTTGTCTAACATGGTTTTCCTCAAATCCCTGCAGGTACCAACCAAGAAGCTGAAGAAATATGAGAAAGAATATCAGACAATGCGAGAGAGTCAGCTGCAACAGGAAGACCCAATGGATAGATACAAGGTATGAGAAATATGTTGCACCTATCAACGTACCTTCTTTTTTATTTTAAATGAGACTGAGTCTTGCTGTGTTGCCCAGGCTGATCTTGAACACCTGGCCTCAAGCAATCCTCCCACTTCAGTCTCCTAAGTAACTGGGATTACAAGCACGAGCCACCATTCCCAGTAAAGTACCTTTTTTTTTCTTTTTTTTTTTACTTAAAGCAGCAGTTGTGGCAAGTTCAATTCCCTCTGTTCCTCCTCGAGTGATTTAGACACTCTCTGATCATGCTAACTGTCCAGGTATGTTTTCATTTCAGGAGACTCCCAAATAGCCAACCATAATATTTCTTTTCTTTCAGTTTGTATATTTGTAGGTAACTCCAGCTGTTGCATTTATACTGGGAATCTTCATAAGAAGCTGAGAGAAAGAGAGGGGAAAAAGAAAGTGGCTTTCTACTTTCAAAAATGAAACAAAAAGGAAAAATGGCAAAGTACTGTTTTATCTGTGCATGGTCATATCCACAAAGACTTTTAGCAGGTGAACTGTTCCAAGACTGACACAAGGATGTTTCAAACTTGCTCTATCTGTAGCAAATGTTAAAAATACCAACTCACTTGGAAGGAAAAATAAAAATCACAAAGGTATATTGAGCACAGTAATGGTGTTTGTTGCAACATTTATTTCCACAAATGAATTTTTGAACAACAGTGATATTTGACTTATAGTATGAAGTTTCAGAATCAAAATAATTTCATTTTAATATGTTCGTTAATTGTGAATCTCTTCAATGGTAATTAGCAACACTTCCCAGGATGCAATGTTGGGAAACACTTATTTCCAACTTATTTTTTTCCAAGTAAAATATTGTCTCTCTTCAACATGCTTTAATTTTTCAGACTCATACAGATACATAATAGCTCCTTCTCCCTCCACATCAATACACTAAGATAAAAGAATACTGTATTTTCAGCACCGAGCAGCAGTGCCGAAATGTCCTGCCAATAAATGGACTGTGTGGCATTATTAATTAAATCACCCACATTGGGATGACCTCCACTTTTGTAACTAGAGTTATCTTTATGTGGTCAGAGCTGGACATAGGCAGCATAGTCACACAGAATATCTTATCTCTGTTGCTGAATTGAATAACACGGGATGTGTACAGAGGAACATGGTAGGAGTATGTAGATTTTGTAGTCAGGCAGACCTGAACTCAAATCTTGCTCATTTTTTTAGAGCACAGGATTTGGACTCCATATTGAGGGTTTTAATCCCTATGCCACCATTCAGCATCTTGGACTAGTTATTGAACCTCTTCCTTATCTGTAAAAGATATAGTGTATCTGCTTCCTTGGTGGATTATTACAAGGATGAGGGATGCTGTATGTTAAGGACTCAGCTCATAGTTGCATTCAATAAATGGCTGTTATTTTATGAAGCCTACTACTACAAATTATGCAATTATTACTAGAATAATGCCAACTTATGTGGGTCTTCCCGTCTAGTCCCTTATTGATTGTTCTCCTTTCTCTCAAGTGTTGCCAACTAATAATCTCCCCTTGCTTATAGAAGTGGTTCAAGATCTGATGATAAAATCCCACATACTTCTATAGCAGTTAACTATTAACAGATAAGGTGTTTACAGATAATGTTTGAAGCTAATTTTCACCACTAACATCCCCTCAATAAAACCAACTTTTAATGTAAATCACATGGCATGCTGCTTTAGAAAGGCTGGAAGGTAGTAATTATAAACTATTATTAAGCATCCAAAATGAAGCTCTCCTTTTGCTAACATCATTCTGATTTTCTTATTACTACCATTGTTGTGAATAAATTCTGTGAAGAATACTTTAAAATAAGAGAGAAATGGAAGACCAAATTTGTACATTTAAAATCAGGCTGGAATTGAACTTGTTATTGTGTCTTAAATCATTTTTTGTGCCAAAGCAGGTATGTATACATTAATAGTAAGATGTACATTATTTTTAAATTACTTATAACATGTAAGATTATCAGTATGTATAGTTTTTATTGAGAGATCAAAGTAGGATTAAACTTTTTGTTTTGAAAGCAGGCATTACTTTTTAAGTTCAAGTATTGTTGCTTCTTATTTGCACTTATCTGATACCCTCTATCACTATTTCTTTTAGATTATTGTGGTAACTTGTCAGTACATTCATCTAATGTCTCTATACTCTTTTAATAATGTCTAGGCATTTGTCCTGGTAATACACTTGGCAAATTTATAGTTCTTAGATTATAATTACACCTTCAAGGTGGCAGTCAACAATATAAGTTTCTAACCATCAACATATTTGGTTTTTAAGATGATCAATATGTAGTTTAAGAAGCCATATTATAATTATCTTAATTAAAGTAGCAAAGTTAGAAAATACCTTTTACATCTTCTAAGTTTAATCCTGTGAAGAATAAGATCTCTGTCCTGGGAATGAGCACTTTATAATTCATAGATCTTGGACTGGGAACCCAGTTAGTGTAAACTCTTAAAGACTGACTTGGGAACATCGTTGAGGGCATTGAGTGAGAACTTGCACCAGTTCAGTGACAACCCCTCCTCAACATTAGAATCTATATTGCTTGAAAAGTCATTTCCACACCCTAGCTTGCCATATGACAAGAGAGTTAGGAAGGTTGTGGGAATTTATTTTTTAAAGCCCACATATGTTATATAATAAGATATTTTAAGAGGTATTTCAGTTTAATGCTATTTCTCTTAGACATGGTGGCATATGTAAAAGGGCTATCACAGGGAACCTGGAGGTGGGATTAAAGATCCAACAATGTAGATGTAGCTCTCAACAGTCATATTTCTTGCTATATCTATGTAAACATGTGTTTGATGTCTATTTTTATGACATATGTAAATATCTTCATGCTCAGGTTATATCGCTATAGTCACCTTTATTCAACACTTAAATCTCAACCACAAAGAAAGAGATGAAATAATGTTAGTATAAATTTAAATTTTAAAACTCCACATATCATGAAAATCTTCTGGAATTAGGAAGTAGTGATGATTGTACAACTTTGTGAATATACTAAAATCATTACATTGCACATTTTAAAAACATGACTTTTATGGCATGTGAATTACATCTCCAAAAAAAAAGCAGAATATTCCAGGAGGATTGTCATTTAGGCTACCCTTTTCCTTTCATGAACCCTAAGTCACACCAGAGGTACTTGTTTAGAAGCTTTGCAGGAGGGAGAGCTTCCTGTTGAAATTAGAGCTAATTAGTGACTATTGCTCTTATATGTGTTCATATTTGCAGAATAAAAGCCAACACAGTGGGTGGTACATTAGTTTTTAGTGAAGCCCATTAATTTCCAGATAGAACATATGTTGTACATTGTATGTATACACACAGATATAAACATATATACGTAGGTCATACACACATATACATGCACTGCCTGTGCTACCTGGGCTTGGCATCGGTTTATATTTTAAACTCAGTGAACACCATAATGACTGCTCTATAGCCTTTATTCTTTCTGTTTCTCTTCATGACTAGATTCCAGGAGACAGAAAGGAAACTTTTTTGGAAGAACAATGTAGAATATTTATTTCAAATCTCTTTTATCTTCCTTCTTAACTTGGACCTGACCAGATTTGTGTAAAATTCTTTATCTACTCTAATATTTTGGTTTGTAAATTTAGTGATTGATTTCTAATAAGCTGAAATTAGGATAACGATTTGGCTGTAGAAATAAGCATGTTTTCATTTTTATACAGGTTCCCCAGAAAACACACATTCATCAATATGTGTAGCTGTTTTTAGTGTATTTTAGAAACTAGTAACTAAGCCCTTAATAAGCAAAGTTACCAATTTCAGAAATTAAATTTTTTTTTTTTTTTTTTTTTTTTTTTTGAGACGGAGTCTTGCTCTGTCGCCCAGGTTGGAGTGCAGTGGCACAATCTTGGCTCACTGCAAGCTCCACCTCCTGGGTTCATGCCATTCTCCTGCCTGAGCCTCCCTTGTGCTGGGACTACAGGCGCCCACCACCGCACCCGGCTAATTTTTTGTATTTTTAGTAGAGACGGGGTTTCACCGTGTTAGCCAGGATAGTCTCGATCTCCTGACCTCGTGATCCGCCCATCTCGGCCTCCCAAAGTGCTGGGATTACAGACGTGAGCCACCGCGCCCGGCCTTAAAATATTTTCTATCTTAAAGAGATGAATCGTTTCTATTGTGAGGAAAGTTTTCTAGTGGTGGTATCAGTTGATGGTACTTTTTGGAGATCTGTAGCCTTCATCTACCTTTGGAGAATGATATGCTTTTCTGGTTTAATTAAAGAACTATTTGCACAAATGTGAGCTAAGCCTTAAAAAACACAGCTAATTGACCGGGCATGGTGGCTCTCGCCTGTAATGCCAGCACTTTGGGAGGCTGAGGTGGGTGGATCACTTGAGGTCAGGAGTTCCAGACCAGCCTGGCCAATACAGTGAAACCCCACTTCTACTAAAAAATACAAAAATTAGCTGAGTGTGCTGGCAAGCAACCGTAGTCCCAGCTACTCGAGAGGCTGAGGCATGAGAATCGCTTGAGCCTGGGAAGGGGAGGTTGCAGTGTGCCAAGATCATGCCACTGCACTCCAGCGTGGGCAACAGAGCCAGACTCTGTCTCAAAAAAAAAAAAAAAAAAAAAAAAAAAAAAAAAAAAAAATGGCTGGGTGCGGTGGCTCACGCCTGTAATCCCAGCACTTTGGGAGGCGGAGGCAGGCAGATCACGAGGTCAGGAGATCGAGACCATCCTGGCTAACACGGTGAAACCCCGTTTCTACTTAAAAAAAAAAAAAAAAAATTAGCCGGGCGTGGTGGCTGGCGCCTGTAGTCCCAGCTACTTGGGAGGCTGAGGCAGGAGAATGGCGTGAACCTGAGAGGCGGAGCTTACATTGAGCCGAGATCATGCCACTGCACTCCAGCCTGGGCGACAGAGTGAGACTCCATCTCAAAAATAAATAAATACACACACACACACACACACACACACACACACACACACACAGAGCTAATTAATTAAATTCAGTGAATCTCCCAAAGCATAATAAAGGTTACCTGTTCTAGATGGGAAAATACTAAAAGAATCTGGAATGCTTACACTGTCTTGGGTTTGGGACACAGATAGTATTATGAATACATAATTTCTAATTGAAGTGTCTTATCCATGTTCAGTACATTAAATTTAGAATGTTTAACCTCGTTCTTGAGATTAAACATAGTAATTTTTAAAATCAAAATGTAATTTAAACAAAGGAAATGATTCCTCTATGTTTCCACAGTTTTTTCTTGCACATACTAGTTTTTGTAGCGCAGTTGCTCCTACATGTAATTTAAAATTAAGCTATTATGCATAGTGAAAATAATACAAATGAAATATTTGAAATAAAGCTTAATTGTACTTTTTTGCCATCCTTACATATCTAATGCAATAATTTAGAGCAATTATCACATTTCTTTTAAACTTGACAAATGAAGAAAAGTTTAAATTAGGATACATTTCTAACCTATAAAAACGAGGGAGTAGACTTTTTAAAAAAACTGTTGGGCCCTTTTTGGTGTTGGACCCTTTCTTACTCAGGGGAGTCAAGATAAGTGAATCCATCTTTGAAAATTATTTTTCTGGCTGGACACGTTGGCTTACACCTGTAATCCCAGCAGTTTGGGAGGCCGAGGCGGGTGGATCACTTGAGGTCAGGAGTTCGAGACCAACCTGGCCAACATGGTAAAAACCCTTTCTCTACTAAAAATACAAAAATTAGCCGGGTGTGGTGGCACACACCTGTAGTCTTAGCTACTCAGTAGGCTGAGGCGGGATAATCTCTTGAACCTGGGAGGCGGAGGTTGCAGTGAGCTGAGATCGCACCACTGCACTCCAGCCTGGGTGACAGAGCAAGACTCCATCTAAAAAAAAAAAACATGTTTTTCTGCCAGAGCAAATAAACTTACATTTTATTATTTTTTCACATCACAGAGACTGTGTTGGCTTTTGGAAATATTATGTTATGAAATAATGTGCTTTTAAGGAATAGTAATAGACATGAGGTTGGTTTCTATATGCCTATGATAACTTAATGATACACTTCAGAAGGCTTCCACTTTCTCTTTGAGCTTGGATAACCCAGAGAGTTCATTGTTGTAGGATGGTGAAGATGCAAAACTAAATCCTTTTGGCTTCTCAAGCAATATAGCTAATCAGGAGTGGGCGATTTCTAACAATGCTGGTCTTTTGAGTCCCTTATACTTAACCCTTGGGGGAAGAATATGCATTCAGCACACTAAGAATTTCTAGTGTGTTTATTGATGATCGTCAGAGTTTTCAAGAAACTTTCATTAATTTTTAGAAAGTTTTCTTTTCCGTTTAAGTATTACTGAGAAAATTACCTGACACTAATATGTTTCTATATCATCTAGAATGCATTTGCTTTTTGAAAATTTGATTTGTGTAATAGAGTGGAGCAGGGATCTGCAAACTGTGGTTTATAGGCCAAATCTGGCTCACTGCCAGTTTTTGTAAACCAAGTTTTATTGGAATACAGCCACACCTATTTATTTATTTATTATGTGTGGCTGGTTTCGTATGACACCGGTAGAGTTGAGAAATTTCAACATAGACCATGCGACTTGCAAAGTCTAATATATTTACTGTCTGGCAATTTACACCAGAAGTTTGCTGACCCCTGTGCAAGAGTATAATCTAAGATAGTTTTTTAAGTGCTAAAAGAAATGCAGTCTGTTTGGCCAGCTGTCATTTATTACTGACAAGATTTCGTTTTTAGTTTGACATTTAAAAATTTGAAATTTTCCACTACAAAGATAAAATTGGATGTGATGAGTAAAGTAAAAAGCTTCAAATATCCATATTTTCTTTCTCAGATCTTCATTTAAGGACAACATAGATATTTAAACGTTTTATCTGTAGGCATTTGAAAACTTGAATATGATAGCTGTCAACTCTTTTAAAAGAGGTATCCAAAAGAAAATATGTGAGCATTGAGTGTGTTGTTGCTAATAAATTTGCACTGAGTCTTTTAGGAAAACATTTTCTCCTGACCCTTAAAAGGCTTTAAAACCATGTGCCAAGAATTCATCATAGCAGCAGACAACACCCAAAATATTGAGCTAGGGTTTATAAAGCCACCTCCCTCCTTGTCATTTTTTCCTTTAAAGCTTAGTTTCTTTACTTTTAATTACCAGTTCACATTTCTCTGGTTTCTCATCTTGGAATAAATGACATTCACAATCCCTTGAACTGCTTCACCGGGACTTCAGCCCCCAGGAACACATGAGATCCAGGATCCATTTTTCTTTTGCATTACCCTGCCCAGCAATTTCATTCTTTTGTCTGAAGATGAACTATTTTGCAAGATTTCTGACCTTGTCATATAAGGAAGTTCCTTCCACCCAGCTTTAACAACACAGTATCAACACCTCACACCGTAGTTCCTTAATAGTTCCACATACAGCATTTTAGTCGTTCATGCAAACTGTAAACAGCAGTGTGGAGAGGGAGGAGTTTGAGGATATGAGTCTTCCTGAGTTGAGACTTGCCCACTGGCTGCCTCAAGTATACTTTGTTCCATTGAATGTTTGCAGTCACAGAGAGAACTTAGAGTTATATGACACTCGAAGGAAAAGCAAAAGAGCATTAAGAAGTGTCTGTTTTTGTTATTGCCATTTCATAAATATTTTAGTAGGTGTTCAATTTCATTGGATATTCTTTTTTTTTTTAATTGTCTTTGTACCTATGATTGAAAACGGTAGTTGGTCTATGACTTTTGAGGAGGTAAGTTTCTTTTTTTAATCTATGTATGTCTGTAACATCGGTGTCTGTCTCTTTGAAAAATGCAGTATCCTCCTCCCAAAAGTTACTAACCAAACTTTCCCAGCTGTACATCTCCTATCCATAAGGGGTGAAACTATGAGGACAGTTGTTATCTGCTTTTTGTTCAAATGGTGTCAGTTGTGTGAGATGGGGAGGATATGTTTCAGACAGTGTGATGTGAATGTTAAGAGTTATGTAAGCAGTGTCTCCTGTAATCTTTTCTGAAAGGCAAGAGGGAACCAGTTTGCCTGTTTTGTTTACAGGCTTTGAGCAGTCAGCACATCTGCTTGTGCAAACTTAGAGCATGTGAATTTCTCTGGGCTGACTGAGGTTATTGGGGCTGACTTTAAGTCTGTCTCCCATGGGCAACCCTTGTTAACATTTCAAAATGAACCAAGCAGGGTTACTACCTTTCCCAAGACCATCAAAACCAAACTCTCTTCTCCATTCTAGAATACAGGCAAACTTTTTCTGGAATGGGTCAGTGTTGAAAACAGTTTTGGCTCCTTGAGAAGAACTGTAAAAGACAGCCAAGTAATATAAGCTCTGTTTAGCCCTCAGTAGGTAAGTGTGGGCAAGTTCTTTGTAGAAAATCTCCATCTCAGTAGCAGGGTCTCACTGTAGTGCTCAGTAGCACTCACCCTGGGTTCATACTTTGGAGGATGATACTGCATTTTTGGCCCCGTAGCTTGCTTTCCCACTTGTCTGTGAGTGCAGAGCAGGAGTCTGACACTTCCCACTGTGCTGCTTGCTTTGCAGACACTAAATTGAAGCTTCTTGCTAAAGCAAAAGCAAGTAGGCGTGCCCTCTAGGCTATTTTGCTTTGCAGGGACCGAGACTCTCAGTTTCTCCCAAATCTTTTCCCACCCTTGCCCTTGCCCCTTTAAGTGTGTGTCTGTAAGAAAGGGTTTCAGTTGCAACAGTCATTGTAATGAGAAGTTACTAGTCAGAATTTCAGCTGAACTCATACCTCTTTCTTATATAACAGATAATCCATCAGACATTTATCTCTAATCAACAGTGAAGTAGCTACCTGGTATGATTTCTAAATACTTGAACAAAGTACTTTTCCACGAACATCCTATGACTTTACCTGGAGGTTACTTTAACTCAATTCTAAGCATATAATTGTAACCTGAAAAACTGGTAGTGGCAACATTTTCACTTGTGCCAAATGGATGTAATGTACATAATAGTCGAGGGAGGTTTTTGTACTTTGGGGTTATACAAGTACAATTTCAATAGCAATAGGACACTTAACTCGGGTATAGCTATTAAAGTAGTCTTATGTTAGTTTCTTGAAGAGATTTATCAAGAAATGAGAAAAATCTCTTCCCTGGCTAAGCAGCTGCATTGTGAAATATGTCATGTTGAAATTGTGCTGGTATTGTTACTCTTTCCTGGCTAGAAGGAAATTTATTGAAAAAGCTTCTCAAATCTTTTTTTTAATCTAAGTTTCCTGTAAGTATATAAGTTTTTTTTTTTTTTTTTTTCCATGAAAAGGAGTAATAGATATATCAGAAATAAAGGCTAACTCTCCAGCCCCTGCTAGAAATTGTGTTACTTGGGCAAAGATTGAAAGATTTCATTGTAGAAGCTCTGGCTTTTTAGAAATCTGTTTTTTAGTCTCTACATTTATTATGCTTCTGTGGGAGGGTGGAACTTCTGTAGATTGAGGGAACTGACAGAATCTGATGAGTACAAGTTGCCTCTACAAGAGCATACACAGTCTTCTCAGGAACATCTGGGGAAAGAGTTCCTAGCAAGGCACCACTTCTTAGGAGTTATATTATATCTTGGTCAAAAAGGAGGATCTAATATGGTTTTGTGTAGAATATGACCTTCTAACAGAAGTGGACTTAAAATTTTTTTTTTCTCATTTTGGCATCTTATCCCTTCCAATGGAATTAAAATTCTGAATTTTTTTTTCCTTAATAAAACTATTTTTTAAATCCTATTACAAATATATATTCATTGTAGAAAACTTGAAAACATTTTTAAAAGGAAAAGGACAACAGTAAAGAAAATTCACTACCTACAGTTAATATTTATTGTTTATATTTTTATAATGAGATTCTCCAGTTATTTATTGGGGTTTTTTCCCCCCACTACAAGGCAGTGTAAGCATTTCCTGTTATTATATATTTCTTTCTTTCTTTCTTTCTTTTTTTAGACAGGTTCTCACTCTGTCACTCAGGCTAGAGTGCAGTGGCATGATCACAGTTCACTGCAGCCTTGACTCCCTGGGTTCAAGTGATCCTCCAACCTCAGCCTCCCCAGTAGCTGGGATCATGTGTGCACACCACACCACCCAGCTAATTTTTTTTTTTTTAGATGGAGTCTCACTCACTCTGTCATCCAGGCTGAAGTGCAGTGGTGCAATTTTGGCTCACTGCGAGCTCTGTCTTTCAGGTTCAAGCAGTTCTCCTGCCTCAGCCTCCTGAGTAGCTGGGATTACAGGTGTGTATCACCATACCTGCCTAATTTTTGTATTTTGTTTTAGTAGAGATGAGATTTCACCATGTTGGCAAGGCTGGTCTTGAACTGACCTCAAGTGGTCCGCCCACCTCAGCCACCCAAAGTGCTGGGATTACAGGCATGAGCCACTGCACCCAGCTGTACCCAGCTAATTAAAAAAATTTGTTTTGTAGAGATGGGGTATTGCCATGTTGCCGAGGCTGGTCTTGAACTCCTGGGCTCAAGCAATCCTCCAGTCTCAGGCTCCCAAAGTGTTGGGATTACAGGCACGAGCCACTGCATCCAGCCTTCTCCAGTATTTTAACACTGAGTCGAATTCTATTGTGAATTTATTTGAAGTATGAAAGTGATTTGGGATTGTTTTTATCTTTTTTAGTAGATATGTTTTTCAATAATGTTTTAATATTCTCCAACTTTTCTAATTTTTTTCCAAAAAAAAAAAAAAAAATGACAGAAATGGGCCCTGGTGGCTGGTTAATCAAGGTGCAATATTTCTTAGCCCTTCTTTTAAAAAACAGGAAAAAGAAAGAAATTGTCTTCTCTTTCAATATAGCAAACACCAGGTTGTTATATAGAAGATAAAATTAACTTCACATTGCCTGGTATGCTATGATAAACTATCTTCCAAAACATATATTTGTCTTCTAGTTTTGTGTCACTGCTTTGTCAAAGGTTTTTGACAAAAAAAAAAAAAAAAAAAAAAAAAAAAGGTTTTTGCCACCTTTGCAGAAAACACTGTTAGGAGAGTAAATCTGAAAAACAGGAAGGTCTCGTGACATTAGTCTTTCCTGTCAGCTGTCTTTTGAATCTCCTATAACTGTTAACAGTAGCAAAGAAAGTAATTTTGATACTTTGGAATGGAAGACATGAAATAACTATTCTGAAAATAGTTGTGAACATACCAAGTTCACAGTGTTTAGTTAAGGAAGGACCTTGCTTCATAAGAATTAGTGACTGGGTTTTGTTTTTTTTTTTTCATTTGTTTGTTTTTGTTTTTTTATCATGTAACTTTGTTTCAGATTTTTCAAGGTTGGGGGGCAGAAACCCTCAGTAATTTATTTTACCTGGAATGTTTTACTCTGAAGTTTTTTTAAAAACAACAAAACTAGATATGACTATTGCTGTCACCCAAAAATAGGTGTTCAGAAAAGTAAATATATTCTTACTCAAAGAATAAAAATGTCGACTGTTAGCAAAGTCATGAACCCATGTGTCATGATTCTTGATTTAATGCTCTTAAATATACTCAATATGAACCTGTCTTAGAAAAACAATTTGAAGAAATGTCTAGTGGTTTTCCCCTGTTTCATTCCTACTGTGTCTTGTGGTTTCTCTTGAGGTCAAGGGTGAGACTACCGTGCATGTTTGAAATAAAGAATTGCTTGTGTCTGTGTTCTAGATCTATGTAAAAACCTCACAGGATTGGGGGGGTATGTTCAGAAAGTTTGCTCTTTGTGGCACATGTTTTATAATGAAGTTCCATCTTGAGAGTTTAAGGGACAAGTTTCACCGGGTAGAGAACCGCATCTGCATTGCTAGCTAAACTCACTGTTGTTTCCCATACAGCAATCCTGCCTTCCTGTGCCACTTGCGCCTTCTCCTTTTTACACCTTTGAAAGTTCACTTTGTTGCTTGTTTTTCCTCACTAGTTGTATTCATTTCTGTATGTCCAGACACTAATGCCCACCTCCGGCTGTTGTTCTTTTTCTGCAGAGGGAGAACCGAAGATTACAGGAGGCCAGCATGAGGTTGGAACAAGAGAATGATGACCTCGCCCATGAACTAGTAACAAGCAAAATTGCTCTACGGAATGACTTGGATCAGGTAAACTTTAGAAATGAGACTGTGATGACTTCCTCAGGGCAAAGACCAATTTGCCCTCACCGCTGCCCCCACAAGCTTGCTTTGTTCTTGACTTTGTTCTTGATGAGTGGAGGAGTGGCAGGGACAGTTTGTGTTAATTGGAGAGAGTGGAAAACACAAGCCTTTGAGAAAGGTTTGGGTCATTTCTAAATAGCATGTGTGACATAACTTTCTTTATACCTCTAAACTCTGTTATGTCTCTGTTGATACCTTTCCTGAACCAATGGCTGTCAGCATAATTATCTGAGAACATCAGTCACCAAGAATATACCTGTACTAATGCCACTCTAACAGTAGGCACCTTACTCTTTGTTCCAGTAAGAATTCTTCTCCAGAATAAATGTGAACTTTTACATGAAGTACCTACATTAAGAGTTGGATTGTTAGATTGATAGGCATCTGAGTGGCTGAGAGCCAGACTGCCCTATTGTGAATGCTGGCACCACCACTTGTGACCCATATGACCCCGGGCAGTTCTTAAGCTGTCTATAGATATAAAAAGGTGTCTATCTCATAGAGATGATAAAACAAATAAGTAAAGCACTTCAATAGTATGTGTTCATTAAATGTTAGCTGTTGCTAGGAAGACCTTAAACTATTTAGCATTCCCTTGTTCTTTCCAACTAAGCTGACAGTCTTAGGACCTCCTGTTTTTTCTTGCTAGCATTTTCAGAAATAGTTGGCAATATGGAAGCAGTCTTGTGCAGATTTAAAATTACCACTCTATTTTCTGACTTCTACAAAGTAAATATTCCCAACAGACAGTGGAGGGTCAGAAAAACTGACTCGCAGACTGTTGAGTCTGTAAAAGAGTCATTACCTGTGGTGTAAGTTTGCATTGACAATATTAAAAAATACAAATTCATTCATAACATAAATCTGCTTAAATGTTTAAAATTAAAGGACAGCTGAAAATGGCCCCTGCCACAATTCCTGTTTTCCCATATAGATAGCCAATTTTGTGGCTCAAAAGTTCTAACCATAGTAAAGTTGGAGATAAGACCCATGTTCAGGAAAACAGTGCGGTATCTGGGAGAGGAGGACACTGAGAGAACTGGCACTAAAAGGAGTTCGAAAACAAAAACAAAAACAAGAACTGTGTTGCTTGGGACACGATATGGAAGGTAGAAAAAGCAGCCCAGATAATGCTTTTTTAAAAAGTTGTGGCCCTGTTAACTACAAACCTCCTTTAGCCCGCCCATTTGGAAGCTGTAAGAAGTGATATAAGAAATATGTGACTAGGAGAGTCAGAACCAAAGAAGGTAGCAGGATCTCCATTCAGTCAGGGTAAATTCAGCCTTAACTCAGTGGTCGTATTTTTGTATTCGAGACTGTTGAGATAAATCAGTGCTATAATGAAAGTCTTGGTTCTATGTTAACTTTCCAAATGGGCTTGATTCTACCATTTTGAATCTTTTATCCATTAATAATTTTCTTACGATGGCTGACTAAATGAAACAATTTTTAAACAGTTGGATTCAGTGAGGATGCAGTGAAATGAGCTAAGGAGAATTTCAAAGTTGTTTGGGAAATGTAGTTGGTAATATGTGTTAAGACTTTAAAAGGTTTAAGCAATAATAAAATTAAATTTTACTATATACCCACTATGTGCCAAGCACTAAATAAAGCAATGTATAAACATCATCTCATTTAATCTCCCTAATGACTCCAGGAAGCAGTTATTATTTTAATCTTCCATTTCATAAATGAGAAAACTATATAGATGAGGAAACTAGAGATCCTCTGACTTGTAAAGCTAAAAAAAAAAAGATTTGGTAAAAAAATGTATATACAAGTTGTTTACTGCAGTGTTACTTATAAGAATGGAAAATAGAAATATTATAATATCTATGTTCACTAGTAGGGGAGAGTGACAGTTTGACTGTCTTTCTGGAATAATTTTTTTTTAATGGGAAAATAATGATAAAGTAGTTTTTTAAAAATACTTTTTTTCTGTAAACAATAAACACTTATAATGTTTGCATCTAAATTTCAAGGGCTACTGGCTGGCACTGGGTCATCCTATTGGGAAGGGGACCATAGTATACCTAGATAGGGAAGAAGCCCATAAGGAAGTACATCAGAATGTTACTGCCAGGTATCTCTGGGTGATAAGATTAAATCTGATTTTTATATTCATCTTTATAGTTTTTTTCCCATTTAGAATTTATACAAAGACCTTAAATTACCTAACCACCATAGGTTAAGTAAAAATGAGGATTAGAACTTTTAAAAATCAGAAAAATAATGAACATTATAATATGCATATTATATATGAATATAATATTAAATAATATATATAACTTTAATCCAAAAAAAATTATCTTAAAAATCATTTATTCACCAAGAGAATCCTTTATGTGAGTCAGTCTGGAGTGACTGCCATTATAGGTATTCCTGAAGTAATTGGTTATTGAGTACTGGGGTAACTCATGATGTGAGTGCTAGAACAGCCCCTGAAGAAAAGGTTCCATCAGACCTTCATTCTTCCTCTCCCCTCTTCCCTCCTTGACTCTCCCTCTCTTTTAAGAAAAGTAAATATGACCTGGGCCCTCCCTTTTGGAGCTTTTTATCTAGATGAAAGAATCTAGATAAAAGAATAAAAACGCTATTTCATGCATATTTCCTCCTAACTTCTGATTTTGCAGTTTCCTCCTCATTGGGGTTTATTTGCCTACCAAAAAGCTGTCCCTACAGTTGAAGTGACCTGTCCCACCAGTCTTCTAGGAAAGGCCCTAGCCTGAGAGTGGCTTTGCAGGCCTTCACCCAGTTTGCCCAGTACTTTCCCATTCCCAGTTCATGAAAATCAGATCTTTTAACTAAAATAGCAAAACACTGGCAAACTTTAAACAAATATGAAAGCAGATTGTATTTAAGACGACATGTAAGCAAACAAACATGAATTAGGAAATTAAGTACTTTGCAAAAATAAATCATTCCTTACTCTGACCATTTTAGTGCTAATTTTGGGCTTCCTGGACACCAAAGGCTCTTCAGCTTTTGCCTCTGACAGAGCCTTCCTCTCTGAGAACTTGCCCTCTTTCAGATTCCTTAAATAAAGATTTCTCAGTGATTAGAAGTGAAAAAACGTACAACATCTCCATTTCAGTGTCTGCTTACTATCTGCTTTCAAGCCTTTCCTGTCCTTCCCTATTTGCAAGGAACAAAAGAGAAGAGACATGATTAGTACTGTCCTGCTGAGGACCAGGGGTCTAGGTTCCCTCTCACCATAGCAAGTTCTCTTAGACCAGAAGCTACATGGACTAAATGGAAAATTATTTTGTTTTGTTTCAAGTTGAATGACTGGCCTGGTTATTTCTTTCAGAAATCATTTCTCAAAGATCCTCATTTCTGGTATTAGGGCTGAGTCTTTGCTGAGGTTATTGGTTGATTCATGATTAAATCACACATTGCAGTGCTTGTTTCTCTCATATATGTGTAGCAGAAGCCCTGATTGCAATTAGAACTTTCAATATCAGTGAGACATTATAAGATGTTGGTAAGTGTTTAGACTTGATAATGACAATGTTTCTCTCAATCTTGTCAAATTATGGTGAAGGCTGTCGGGCGCGGTGGCTCATGCCTGTAATCCTAGCGCTTTGGGAAGCTGAGGTAGGTGAATTGCCTGAGCTTAGGAGTTCGAGACCAGCCTGGGGAACCCGGTGAAACCAAGTCTCTATTGCAGTTTCCTCCTTATTGGGGTTTATTTGCCTTTTGCTCTAGATATCTAGATTTTGCTCTAGAAATAAGTGAAGTTGCCTTAATCTTGACCTAATGAAGACTGGCAGAAAATGTGCAAATAAAAATAATAGGTCTTCTTAGCATAAACATTTAGGTATTTTTGAAAAAAATTCCTCAGGGAAGTGCTTTTCCCCGTTTTCTTTTTCTTTCTTTCTTTCTTTTTTTTTTTTTTTTTGAAACAGAGTCTACCTCTGTAGCCCAGGCTGGAGTGCAATAGCACGATCTTGGCTCACTGCAACCTCCATCTCCTGGTTTCAAGCAATTCTCCTGCCTCTGTCTCCCGAGTAGCTGGAATTACAGGTGCCCACAACCATGCCTGGCTGATTTTTGTATTTTTTATAGAGATGGGGTTTCACCATGTTGGCCAGGCTGATCCCAAACTCCTGGCTTCAGGTGACCCACCCGTCTCGGCCTCCCACAGTGCTGGATTACAGGCGTGAGCCACCACGCCTGGCCAGCATTTACTTTATAACATTTTTGCAAAATGTTAAAATTTTAGATGGCTCTAAACTGAAAAAACCAAACTGAAGTTTCAGAGACCAAACTCAAAAAAAACATTTATTTTAGTATCATGATGAACATTATGAAAGGAACTGTCTCTTCACAAAGTGGAAATTGCTGTGCGTCCTGTTAAGAGGAAGGCTTAGTTGTAGTCTTCTTTTTTAGCAGGGCTCAAACATTCTGGGGTAGAACCTGAACCAGTGGGCTGCAGTTACAGGGAGAGAGTTGGTTCAGTTTTTAAGAACACTGAAATGAGCAGTACAGCTGCTCTTAAAGTGCCACTCTGTGCCCATCTATCAGAGACTTTGGGAAGGTCTCCCTGCTTTGTGAGTAACCTCAGTCAGTCATCTGGCTTGGGGCTCTAGAATGGAAGTTTTGTGCTTCCATGGTTTATTTATTTATTTTTCTCTTTTTGTTTTCTTTTAAAATGCCATACTTTATGCCAGATGCTTCCATGATGTACATCAGGTGTCTTACAACTTAACTGAAAACTTAACTTGTAGTGTTCTCATTGCATTCTCGAGGTCTACCTCTCATTTTAGTATGTTAATTTGCTGTTAGATTTTCCCCCCTAAAATCTAATGCATCAGAGCAATTTTTAGTGTCTTAAAGACTTTTAAGGGACTTTTTCGCCTTAACTACCCAACGGTTTCAAATGATCTGCAAACAGAGCTCTAACCACTGGGCTATGAGCCATCAGGAGCCAGAAGACAGGGCAAGCAGAGCAGCTGGAATGCAGTTTCTCTACAGTCACCAGCAGACTGTGCTGGTCTGGCCATCTGGATGTGCAGGAGATATGGCAGAAAACAGACAGAAGGCCGCTTGGCCAGTCCTCAGCAGACTGGGCTGGCCTGGCCCATCTGGACATACGGGAGATATGGCAGAAGACAGACAGAAGGCCACCCAGCCAGTTTTCACCATTACTTGGATAACATTTTGCTGCTGTCAGCCAGGGATAGCTTCTTCACATAATTGCCTCTCCTCTGTGTCTGGGTTCTCTCTGCTGAACTCATCCTGTGGTCTTCTGCCATCTCCACCACATGCAGTCTACATCTGCAATGATTTAGCCACACCTCTTCATTCAACAAGTACTTAGGGAGCACCTATGCTATACTTGGCATTGGGCTTGGTGCTTGGGATAGGGTGATGAGCAAAAGAGATATGGTTCTTGCCTCCTGGAGCTTAACGCCTAGTAAGCAAGACAAATAAATCCCATGCGTAAGTTGTCATGACAGTCCTATCAAGGGAAATATGAGAGATTTAGATAGGGGAGCTAACTTAGATGGGAGTGAGTGGGCCAGGGCTGAGGGCATGCTTCATTGCCATGTGAACTTGAAGTCGTGGCCTAAAAGGTGAGAGCCCGGCATGTTAAACAGACATCATCATTCTAGAAATGCGATCTTTTCTTCCTGGATTCCTGGTCCATATTTCCGTTTTCTTCATGGCTCTCTCTATCATGGATTTTTGGTCTTAATTTCTCCTTACTAGACTCACTGCCCTGTGTGAGTGGCCATGTGGGCAGGTTTACCTCAACTAGTCCTTGAATTTATCACCTAATTGTTGTCCTCAGACCAGCCTGTCTGCTCCTCCTCTCTGAGTCAACCCTCATTCTCCACCAGTTGGAAGTTTCTGTGTGAGGCTCTACCCCTTCATCAGATCCATCTGCACAGAGTGAGTGCTGTTGTAACATCTAAAACTCTGTAAGAAGCATTTAGAAAGAGGATGGACTTTGATGTTATTCAAATCTGAATTCAGATCATGACTCTATTAAATGTGTGACCCCAGACAGTTTGTTGGATCTTTCCAAACCTCACTGTCATTATCTGTAAAATTATTGTTGGTGTGTGGATTAGAAATAATGTGCGCCAACTAGCTGGCACATAGTTGGCATTCAGTGAAAGCCATCATCCCTTGGTTGAGCTAGGAGGGAAAAGAATGACTTGCAATAATTTTGGAACAGCAACCGAAGATTGGGTTTGGAGAAAATTTCCACACACTTTCTTTGCCCTATGTATGACTGTGATGTACCATGATTTGCAGGCAGAAGACAAGGCAGATGTGTTGAATAAGGAACTCCTCTTAACCAAACAGAGGCTGGTGGAGACTGAAGAGGAGAAGAGGAAGCAAGAGGAAGAGACTGCCCAGGTAAAAGGAATATGTAGGCTTTTCTTTGCAAAGGTATGTAGGTAGGGAATTGATTAATACTACAAAAAATCAGGAAAATTAAATTTCTTCTAAATCAAAGGTGATGTTAAAGCGGTAAGTAATTGAGTGTACTTACTCAACATTTTTGTTCAACATTTCTGACATCTTTTTTTTTTTGGAAGTGTGTTAAAAGAGGAGGCAGTATTTCTACCCTTGAACAGCTTTTAGGAATTTGCCTTTACTGAGATATTTAGCAAGAGTGTTGAGTTTTCTCTAAGTTTAGTAACTTGGAATTATGATCCAAGAGCTTTGACGAATCTGCAAATTTTGTGTTGTATCTCCAAGACAAAGACTTCTCTGAAGTAGTTTATGAGCATTGTTAAACCGAAAGCCCACAGAGACTTCTGCTGGGAGTTGCCACACAGCCCCTGCCTCAATCAGTCACACTTCATTTTCCTGATTCACACCTTAAGGAGCATCAGTATTCCTGGCAAAGCTTTCAAACCTATTTCCTGGGGGAATATAAAGAAACCTTTTGAGAAGCAGCCTTGAAGTTAGCACCCTACACTCTTCATGGGAGCTGTAAGGCCAATTAGCCAGAAAATGCCACCAGTGCAGAGCAGTGTAGGACAGGGGCAGAGAGGCCTATTGGCCCAAGGAATTGGAGCTTTCCACTTCCCCAAGGAAGAACATGCTGCTTCATCAAGGTTTTCTACCCCTGTCAGTCCCAGCTAGGGACCTGACACAGATTAGATTATGAGTCAGTTTCATCACAAACAATTGAAGTCTTCTGCCAAGAGTGTGTTTGAATTTTACTAATGTAGCTAACTTATAAAGTGAGGAAGCATCTCAAATCGTGATTAGCTTATTTTAATGAGTTTCATTCTGAGACATCAGTAATACTAAATTTAAAGCACAGCATAAAGCATTTCAAAGATCTACATCCAAGCAACCAGAAAAAAGTTCCACTAAAGTTACATGTGGAGGAATGTGTCATTTAGCACCTTCCAGACTTTATAAAAAGTGTTCCATGGTTTCTTTTTCCTTGGAATCTGATTTAGTGAGTCTTTGGCATTTACAGCGGTCCACGATATATATTTTTTACCTACTCAAAAATTTTCAGGGGCTGATTACCCAGTTTTAGATTATTTAGGTTCCTTAATGGGTTTTGTTTTTTCTTTACTTCCTGCCATCTTTGGACCACTTAAGCTACTCTAGATGAGGAATAAAGCTCTTGGCAAATGAACTTAACCCAGGTTCTACCTGCTCCATGGTTCCATAGACATATACTAGCCTGTAGGCAATTGATACCTAAAATGGGAAGGAATGTGACATTTGAATACTCACCTAGTATGTGGCAAGAACAATGCAAGATGCTTTGCACCCTCCCTCCCCTCCATGTGTGTGTCTGTGTGTGTGTCTGTCTGTGTGTGTGTAACTATTTTAATCATTATGGTACCCTTGTAAAATAGGGATTATTCCCATTTTCAGAGGAGGAAACTATGGCTTAGATAAATTTAGTGACCCTTGCTCAGAGACTCTCAGCCAGCCAAGTCTGTCCTAACATCAATGGGGCCTTATCATGGGAGGCAAGAAGGTTACTGTTTATGTCCTTAAATTGGGTCAGATAGAGAATAAAGATCAATATAAACCACGGAGTTTAGATCAGTGTAACTTACCAATTGCTTTTAGAATTTTAGAATCTAACAGATATGAAGAAATTCAGAAATCTAATGAGGAGTGCAGTTATAAATTGCAATAATTTATGAACTAGCAATTACAGAGTATACACCATTAATAATTTGAGATGCTGTACTGCAGAATGCATCTCTTTATTCTGATTATGTACTTAAGTTTAAGCAGAGTTGTTTTTTGTTTGTTTCATTACTTGTTTGTTCAACAACTTGCAGAATTTAATTCTTTCCTTTGTATCTGGTAGCACGTGAGCTTTTCCATCACCTTCATTTTCCTATATGCCTAGAATTCTAGAGGTTCTGGGCCACAAAAATAACTGTGGTTATAACTATAGCATTCATAATTTAACATTTCAGTGACTGTAACAAGTACCTTCCATTATGTGTCACTTTAGCTCCTTCTAAAGTCAGTTTCTTTAGTCCCTGAATCTCCTGTCCTTCTCAAAAGCTCTTATTTTCTTCTGTCTTTTCTAACTCTAGTCTCCAAAGCCTCTTGTTTCTGTCTCTAGAGAGGTAACAGCAGTAAAGGTAGACTATAAATAAGGAGGCCTACAATGATTTTTTTCAGTAATTTATAACATCAAGAGTAACAAATTTAGCATGCAGTATTGCCTTGATGTTTTGTTTTAGACTCTTATAAGGATAAAGATAGCTTCAGAATGGACACTTATTTAGCAATATGTTTAGAAGTAGCATAAGCAATTTTATAATGGTGTTGCTCATATGTCTCATATTTTATAGAAAAGAAAGTAAGGTTTGTGCATCTCTGGAGATGATTGACTTTTTCAGATTATCAAGATGCACCTTCTATGAAGATAATTTATATAGTTAACATTGTTACCATTGTTACTGACTATGAATCAGACAGACTTGAATATAGATGTTTATGAAAATTTATTAAGATTTTGGCTGAATCCTGATATTTCTCATTCTGTTCTTTCTAGCTAAAAGAAGTCTTCAGGAAACAGCTAGAGAAGGCAGAATATGAAATAAAGAAGACTACAGCTATCATTGCTGAGTATAAACAGGTAATGTACCTCTGTGGCACATAGAGCTAGTTATAGTTTGCTGCTATAAAAGTAATTTTTTAATTTTTTTTTTGCTTGAGGCCAGGAGTTTGAGACTAGCCTGAGTGGCATAGCAGGATCCCATCTCTACAAAGAAAAAAATTTTTTAATTAGCCAGGCATAGTGGCATGTGCCTATAGTCCCAGCTACCTGGGAGGCTGAGGCAGGAGGATCACTTGTACCTAGGAGTTTGAGGCTGCAGTAAACTATGACTGCACCACTGCACTACAGCCTGGGCAACAGAGTAAGACCCTATCTCTAAAATAAATAAATAAATAAATAAATAATTATTGTTGTTTTTCTTTGGGAAAGAAATATTTTTGTTTTTAAAGTTTCCAGAATAGTTTTCCAGATTTATTAAATTTAGTGACTCACTCTCTCCTTTGAAGCAGACAGTGGTTGGACATACCTATTACTTATAGCTTATTACTTATAACTGATAACTTGGGAGGTCTAACTGACCAAAACAATCTATTGGTTGTTTACAATGTTGGGTAGATTTAGAGGAACAGAAAACCTTTTGATGACTGCTGAGATCCTGTTTCTGCCTTACTCAGATGCTAATTTCCAGTAGATCACACTCGGAACACCTGCCTCTTTGCAAAGTTTAGTTATTGTATTAAACGGCAGTAGCTGGGGGATCAGTGTATCCTTTGCTCCCATAGTACAGAATGTGGTGGGCACTCTTTTTCCCACATGGCTATGTGGCCTTCCCCTCTGCAGGCCAGTGCTAGCAGGAAGCTTTCTATTGTGAACCTTAAAATGCTTTTAACAAAGGGCTCATCTTCTTGAGGATGTTTCTGACCCCATCACCAGAATGGTGTCAGAAAGCCCCCCTTTCCTGGTATCTACTGGTACCTTCCTGACCTTCCTGTTGGCTGGACATGGCAAGGACTCCTCTCATTGCTGAGACCCTGCGTGATCTGTTCAAATTCCAGGTTTCTAGAATTAATTAAAGTACCATATGCCATCTTCTCATCTAAGGAGTTCCCTGGGGTCTTCTACTTCACATAGGACTCTGAAGTCTGATACTTACTTTTTTTTAAAAATGTGGTTTTTTTGCTTATAAATTAAATTTGTGTTCTTGTGGAAAATTAGAATAGTGCAGAGAAGCACAAAGAAAACAAATCTCCCTCAATCTTTCTAGCTAGAGATAATCATTGTAATATATTGAATATGCATTGTTGCTATACAAATGCTTTATAAATAAATTTATAATATATATAAACAGGATGAATTGTATTGTTTATCCTATTTTTTTGTAACTAGCTTTAGTTCACTTAATACATTATGAACATCTTTCCATAAGGAATCTGCATACTCGCGGAGGACTGAGAAATAAAACTTTAGAGCTATTTTACTTTTCTATGATAATCAACATATGTTTATTTAATGCCTTCTCTCTGTGAGGCTTAATACTTTGACAGACAGAAAGATGAATGAATTCAAGTTTTCTTCTCTAGAAGCTTATCATATAATGTGGAGATAATACCTATGTAGAAATAAGAGGAAAGGAAACTTATTATGTGTGGGAAATGAATCCTTTTGAGCTGCGCTTCAAAGGCTAGGTGAGACTTGGATCTGTAGAGATAAAGAAGACAAAGAAGAGGATGGAAATGGTAGAAAAGAGGGAACAGGATGTGCAAAGGCATGGAAGTAGATTAGTGAAGAGAAAAATAATTCATTTGGTAAGAGATTCCAGTACAAAAGAGAAGCAAAGGGACGTTAGGGTCCAGATCAAGGAAAGATCCGGGGCTAGGCTTGGGACCTTGGATTTTATTTTGTTTGTGGTAGGACCTTTTTGAGCAGTAAAGTGGCATAATCAAAGATGTATTATTGGCACTAATCTGTCCCAGTAAGAAATGTGGAACCAAGGAGACAGACCACAAATACCAGAGTCCAAGTAAGAAGAACCAGGTCCCTGAATTCACAAAGACAGTCTTTTTTTTTTTTTTTTTTTTTGCTAGATAAGAGAAAACCTTGAAGGTGATCTGAGATGTTGAATGTGGGCATCTAAGAGAAGAGGTGGTAGACATTAACCAATATAAGGAACATTAAAGACCATGTGTTGTGGAATTTCCCATCGCTACAAATGCATATTTTTCATTGCCAGATTATGCCATGGATGGCCACCAAATGCAGCACTCTTCAGATAGTAATCCTGGGGACTATTCTTGAATATTATCTGGCAAGCCCTTGAAATAACGCAAAAGGCAACAGACCCATCTGTTTGAAGATAATTAGGATATAAGACACAATCTAAATGTATTCTATAGTTGGAACATAGCTATTACTGGCTCTGTGCATAATGTTTTGGTTTATTTAAAAGGGCTTAAGGTTTGCAGAATCTACCATGGTAATCTCTTCTTTTTAACATCAGTCAGTACAGTCCTACTAATGGTTCCTCAGGCTTGGATCTGGAGAATTGGAATGAAACTCAACAAACTACACTCAGCAAGCAAGCCCTCATCTCCAGAGCTATTTTTGAGTAAATTGGGATTGTTTTTTAACGTATGTTTTGATAATAGAAGTAGACCATATATGTTTTTAGCCAAAATTGTACTTTAAAATTTCACATCCCCTGTTTTTCCATCTTTGTTTTGGTTTGTTTTGTTTTTTGTGAGACAAGGTCTTGCTCCGTCACCCAGGCTGGAATGCAGTGATACAGTGGCCTGAACACAGCTCACTGCAGCCTTGACCTCCTGGGCTCAAGCTATCCTCCCACCTTTCATCCACTTTTCTAAAATAAAAGATTCTTATTTCAGGCAATGGATTTGAATATCCAGTTTCTATTTCTACCATCTATCTATTTCTACCATTTCTTTTATTTTTCTACCATTTCTAATACTTATTAGCACCTTATTTCAGAATTGAAAATAATAATAATAGATTTTATTTAATGTACGCTTACTATTGGCCAGGTGCTATGCTAACCCCTTTGCATACTTTTTTTCCACTTGATTGCTATAGCACAGCACTTTTTAGTCATGAGAAAACTGAGTCTTGGAAAGATTAATGACTTTGCCCAAGCTCACAAAGCTATAAAGAAATGGAGTTTGCTTTAAACTCACATTTAACTCCAGCAGCTAAGCTTTTAATTTCTATGCTGTGTTGCCAAACCTACTTAATAAGAGTTTTAGTCTGTATTAAGGTATTTTTCCTAATGTTATGCCTCCCGTAGTCCCCCACCCTTCCACCAGGCCCCGGTGTGTGATGTTCCCCTCCCTATGTCTATGTGTTCTCATTGTTCAACTCCCACTTATGAGTGAGAACATCACTCTGCCACTTCTTAAGGAAACTTTTGTGATTGAAAACAGGTTCTTTCTGTGACAGTAGACAGGAGATATTTCTGTCTAGAATTCTTTTCATCAAGATTTTCTCAGCATACTAACTTGCAGAAAGTGAATACTCAGCAAAGATTCTATAGGTTAATTCCAAAAGTGAAGCCAGGAATTCACTTGAACCAGTCACAGAAGGCTAGTGGCAGAAAGAAACCAAATCTACCCCCTGTATGTTTCTACTAATTAAGGTAGAGTATGCTTTACATATGGAATGTTCCGGCTTTCTGCTGCTCATTTCCCAAATGACTGGCATTTGCAGTGCTATTCATTTGCAAAATTCCTTCTAGGATCAGATGTGCTAGAGTAACATATGAATTGATAAGTAGTTATGTGTACATGCTGCAAGAGTTCTGTTTTCTAGTAAAAGACTCTTTTCTCATCCTTAGATCTGTTCACAGTTGAGTACCAGGCTGGAGAAACAGCAAGCAGCCAGCAAGGAGGAGCTGGAAGTGGTAAAGGTAAGGAGGGAAATCGTTCTGTGATAAAATTTATTTCAAAGTCCCACAGGCTTGTAAGTACCCAAAAGAATCCCCAACACCACCATTTTTATTAAAGGATTTATTAATAGGAATTATGGAGACTAGGATACCTGTCTTCTGACTGGGTGTGATTGTCTTCCCTGCCAGCTGAAAGGTTATGATGCTCCCATAAATCATGTGGACTGTCAGAGGCAGCTAACATGAAAGGAGGTGGAATTTGACATTGTCGCAAGAAGCCCCAGAGCTTGAGATGAGCCATGTAGCTTTCTTTGGTGGTGTGAACCTGAGAACCCTCAGCAGCACACATCTGACTGAGCCTGCATTGATGTGGCTTCAGTATGGGACTCAGTAGGATCATCCCGTCACTCTCTTTATAAGTAAACACCATGGGCAATGTAGAACTTAGCTGGAAAAACATGTGTTGGGTAACTGATTCTTGCACTAAGTTTTAGAGGTTTATTTTTGAAGAAAACCTATGGCATTTGTTTACTTGCTGCCCCCTGGTGGTAAAATGCATTATGTTGCTGCTCTATTTGAAAAAAACAGATTGCTTATTCCATAGAAACAACAGTAAACCAATGAATTGGTATTCTTAAGAGGCAGTGTTGTCACAGTCAACTTTTGGGACCAGTGTTACAGAAACCTGACATCATCTTGTTTGAATATGTTCAGGTTTCATACTAGTAAATAAATGTGTATTAAGTAATTTAGCATATAATTTAACAATCTTGAAAAGTGATTTAACCTTTCTAAGCTTCATTTTGTGTTCTATAAAATGGAGATAACATTACCTGCCTCATAAAATCATTCTGAATGTTAAATAAGATAATGACTATAAAGTATATGGTGCATATAAAGTGCTTAGATTAGTATCTGACATACAAGACCTTGTATTCCAAAAGTATTTTCTTCTTACTCATATTACAAAATATGAATCAGAGATTTAGTGAGTATAGGGTTTGGTGGTCTCCCTCTCTGATGAGATAAAATTTGATGTTTGTATCTTCCCTTTCTGGTCTACCTTTGCACTTCTTTCTAGTTAGCACTTATCACTCTTTGTACATTATAGGCATACTGACCAAGATTCAGTTGATGAAGTGTCGTGGTGTAAAGGGGTTATCTATCCTGAAGTGAATTTTTTTTTTATTTCTTCTTAAGAAAAAAAAAAAGGGGGGATACATGTGCAGAAGGTGCAGGTTTGTTACATAGGTATACATGTGCCATGGTGGTTTGCTATGCCTGTTAACCCGTCCTCTAAGTTCCCTCCCTTCAGTCCCCATCCCCAACAACAGGCCCTGGTGAGTGTTGTTCCCCTCGTCTGTGCCCATGTGTTCTCAGTGTTGAACTGAAATCTTTATGGAAATAACAAAATGAGAATTTATATTGATTACTCACTGAAGGTTTTACTGAGCATACACTATGCGTATAGCTATTAGACTGCCATTTTGTTATAGAAATTACCCATGAAAAGGAGCTTAAAATTTTCCTGTAGGACAAGTTACACATGCAAATTAAGAACTTAGGAAGCAGTTCAAGGGAGCTCACCTGGGCCAGGTGCAGTGGCTAACGCCGGTAATCCCAGCACTTTGGGAGGCTGAAGTGGGCAGATCACTTGACGTCAGGAGTTCAGGACCAGCCTGGCCATCATGGTGAAACCCTGTCTCTACTAAAAATAACAAAAATTAGCCAGGCATAGTGGCTCACACCTGTAATCTCAGCTACTCGGGAGGCTGAGGCAAGAGAATCACTTGAACCCAGGAGGCGGAGGTTGCAGTGAGCCAAGATTGTGCCACTGTACTCCAGCCTGAGCAGCAGAGTGAGATTCCATCTCAAAAAAACAAAAAACAAAAAAAAGTGCTAAGCTGGATCACACTGACAATCAGCGTCGCAGAGAAAACAAAATCATGAGAGCTATAGACCAAAAAAGCAGGGTGGATAGAAATTAGAGAGAAGTGTTTAAAAAGAACATTATAGAAGAAATGATGTGAGTGAAGACCCAAACATAGGAATGAGTGTGGCTTTATCATCAATAAAAAAGAAGATATACTGTCTTTTTTTAAAAATTATATTAATGATAAATGATTATCATTAATCGTTTAATTATAAATGAGTATTAATACTCATTTTAGGAATGAGTGTTTCAGTGTCTCATTACAGAGAGTGATGTGGTTAGAATATGTATTAAGGAACAGAGGAAAATATTGGCTAAGTAGGTGAGACTGCCTAATGAAAGTCCATGACATTCAAGAAGAGGAATATAAACTTGTCTTAGCCAGAATAAAGAACAACTAGGCTCACGCCTGTCATTCCAACACTTTGGGGAGGCCTAGGTGGGCGGATCACTTGAGTCCAGGAGTTCAAGACCAGCCTGGGCAACTTGGTGAAACCCCGTCTCTACAAAAAATACAAAAATTAGCTGGATATGATGGCATGCACCTGTAGTCCTAGCTCCTCAGGAGGCTGAGGTGGGAGGATTGCTTGAGCCCAGGAGGCTGAAGCTGCAGTGAACTGTGAGCATGCCATGGCACTCCAGCCTGGGTGACAGACCCTGGTACAAAATTAAAAAAAATAAAAAAGACAGTATATCTTCTTTTTTATTGATGATAAAGCCACAAACAGGCAATTCATTTGATCAAGGTTACACAGCTAGTAGAACCAGGATTTAAGCCTGGAAGTCAGACTCTAAAGTCAGTAACATTAGCCGTTAGACTATACCACCTCCCGTTTCTCTAGTGCTTCTTCCTATCTCATTTGGTATGATAAATAGCTTTTGTTTTTTTCAGTTTCCTATAATAACCTTCTTTTGTCATGATCACACCCCAGTTCATCCTTTACACTATAATCAGAATGAGTGTTCCCAAATATAAAGTGATATTTGACTATCATTCTGTGTATCAATGCAGAATTAGATTGGCCACATATAGGGAACCCAGAATAGCATTGGCTTAACCATAAAAGGTGTTGATTATTTTACATAAAAGCAGCTTAGGACTAGAAAGGTATACCCTTGGTGTCATTAGTAACCCAAGCTAATCAGTCATTAGTGACCCACATCTTCATGTGGACTTCTATCCTCAAGGTCACCTAGAAACCAATCCTTTCTTTTTTTTTTTTTTTGCTTTTTTTTTTTCTTTTGAGACGGAGTCTTGCCCTGTTGCCCAGTCTGGAGTACAATGGCACAATCTCAGCTCACTGCAACCTCTGCCTCCCGGGTTCAAGAGATTCTCCTGCCTCAGCCTCCCGAGTAGCTGGGATTACAGGCACGCACCTCCACGCCCAGCTAATTTTTGTATTTTTAGTAGAAAAATACAAAATACATGGTTTACCATGTTGGCCAAGCTGATCTCGAACTCCTGACCTTGTGTCCCACCCACCTCAGCCTCCCAAAGTGCTGGGATTACAGGCGTGAGCTGCCGCGCCCAGCCCAAAACCAATCCTTTCAACTAGAGCTCCCACCATCACACCCATACTCTAGGGCAGAATTTTAGTCCGAAAGGAGATGCAGGATATAAAGGCCTCATTCATCTGGGTGAGCTCTTTCTAAGCAGCCTTCTTAGAAGCTCCCCTCTAAACTTCTGCTTACATAGCAGCTTTGAGGGAATTTAGGGAGTGTCACCTTTTATCTAGACACACTGCCAGCTCAAATAAACTCAGGGTCTGTTAGGAAGAAGGAGAAATGGATATTGGGTGAGAATCAGCAGTATCCATCACGTTTTAGCAGGTCTGCCAAACTGCAGCTCTGTCAAACTTATTGCTCTATCTTTGAAATGTAGCACCGGGCTCGGTAGAGTAAATGAATGCATTTTCTGTAGGATAAAATCAGAATTCAGCAACATGGTATTTAAGGACCTTTATGACCCGGGCACAGAGATCTCTCATCTCGCTCATTGTTGAATCACTTTCTGCTTAAGCCTTTTTGAATTCTTTGAAGTTATCTGAAGGTGCTATGTCTTTGCACATGGAGGTGTCTCTTTGCTGAAATGTCATCCTCCCTCTTATGTGATCAATCTATTTCTTCATGTGGTTCAACCTAATAAAATTACTTAGCCAACTCAGTGAATTTTTAATCATTTAAGACTCAGATCAAAAGCTATTTAACATTTTTAGTCAACAGTAAACACACAACAAATATTTACAATATGCCTATACTGGGCTAATTATTCTCAGAGGTTCTTAAGTAACAGAATGACAAGTTTTGTTTTTTCATGTCTAATGAATATTAATGAACAGGAATACAAAGAGTAGATTATGGATGGGATGAGAAGGAAGCCAGTGAGTACTGAGAAGGCGACCCTTAGGGATTCAGCCTGGAATGGCAAGAGCTCAGACATGTCAAAGGAGAAAAATTTTTTTTTTTCTTTTTGAGACGGAGTCTTGCTCTGTCGCCAGGCTGTAGTGCAGTGGTGCGATCTCGGCTCGCTGCAATTCTCGCCTCCTGGGCTCACACGATTCTGCTGCCTCAGCCTCCCAAGTAGTTGGGACTATAGGTGCGCACCATCATGCCCAGCTAATTTTTGTAGTTTTAGTAGAGACGGGGTTTCACCATGTTGTCCAGGTTGGTCTGGATCTCGACCTCGTGATCCACTCACCTTGGCCTCCCAAAGTTCTGGTATTACAGGCGTGAGCCACTGCACCTGGCCCAAGAGGAAGAAATTAATGGTCAACTGGACATAGGATGAAAGAGAAGCTAATGAAAAGATGATCCAAAGTCTTCAGGCCCAAATGGTGGAGACATGCCCAGTGGCACAGAAGTGTGGTGGAGACTTGCTTTTTGTGTGTGAAGAGAGGAGGATGGGCATGGTGATGGACACATGGAGCTTGTTGTAGCAGTAGGGCATCAAAGTAGAAATAGCGTGTAATATCTTTTACCTCTACTGAATTATTTTTTAAAATACTTTAAGAAAACAACAGCACTATTGTCTGGAAAACAGCTGCTGTTGTTCAGTGCTATGTGCCCAACTGGCAATCTGGGCATGTGGTAGTTACTTTTTTTTTTTTTTTCCTGAGATGGTGTCTTATTCTGTCGCCCAGGCTGGAGTGCAGTAGTGCAATCTCAGCTCACTGCAACCTCCACCTCCCGGGTTCAAGCGATTCTCCTGCCTCAGCTTCCCGAGTAGCTGGGACTATAGGCACATGCCACTACACCTGGCTAATTTTTTGTATTTTTAGTAGAGATGGGGTTTCACCATGTTAGCCAGGCTGGTCTCAATCTCCTGACTTTGTGATCCACCCACCTCAGCCTCTCAAAGTGCTGGGATTACAGGCATGAGCCACTGCACCAGGCCGGAGTTACTTTTATTACTTTAAACAATAGGGGTCCTCTTTGCTTAAAACTCAACAACAGAACATGTGCTTTGTTGCAAGGGTAGATTTAGGCTAGTCATGATGACCGTCCTCAGTCTACTGTAGGCAAGTTCTTTAAACTCTGAGTTTCTTTCTTTATGAAATGAGGATGATGATAGTGCTTACTTACAGAGTTGCTTTAGGAGTAGTAAAATACTACAAGTAAAGCATTTGGTGTGGTGCTTGGCATCTAGTAAGAATAATGATAGCATAAAATTTCTAGAACAGATTTCAAAGAGATGCTACAATACTTTCTATTTCTAGGGTATTTCTAGAGATACTTCAGGAAAAGGGAGCACCCATCTTGGATAGTTGGGTTCGGGCTGACTAATGATTTTGATTGCAGCACAAGAAAAATAACCTTCAGAAATGGGCCTGCATTCGTGACAATAAACAGCATCTAAAAAAGTCATATATTGTTTCAGAAAGTGATTTAGCCTATGGAATACAGCTTGATGTTGGTTGTCTCTTTTGGATACTTTAGGGTAAGATGATGGCATGCAAACACTGCAGTGACATTTTCAGCAAGGAGGGTGCTTTGAAACTAGCAGCCACAAGCAGAGAGGACCAGGGAATTGAAACGGATGATGAGAAGGACTCACTTAAGAAGCAGCTGAGAGAGATGGAACTGGAACTGGCACAAACCAAACTGCAGTTGGTGGAGGCCAAGTGTAAAATTCAGGTTGGTGATTTGATAAAAGGACAAGAAGAAAGAATAAACAATTAATGGTCCAAGATACTCTGGTACTTCAGAATATACCTATCTAGGTCAGAATTGTATGATGAATATGTTTTCTATCTGCTAATGTGTCCTGCATAATCACATTTTATATCATGTATTCTTAACACTGATATAAACAAATACATAATTTTAAATGAAATTTTAATAATTAAAAGTATATCTTAGGAGAACTTAATTAAGCATAAGCTTTTTGTTTTTTTTACCCTGAGATTTTTTGCTTACATCCTTTCTCACAGAATGTGGTCACTTCAGTGGCTGATCCTGAAAATGAAAAACCAAAGCCCCTCTGCTGTGTGTACCCTGAGAGCCACACATTAGCTGACACCCGTTCTTTTCTTTGGAGCTGCTTTTTTATCTTTAGCTCATTTTGTCAACCCCCTTTCCCCATTATCTTTCTCCATATTGGAGCATAATATAATTAGAAATAGTCCTGGCTTCTGATGGACTCTTCTTCATTTCATTTTCTCAGTGATCCCTACCAACGCCATAGCTGCCATGTCGCCAGCCTGCACCACACCAGCCAGCTTCCACCATGTGTCTGCTCTGACCCTGGACATTCTTAGGGCAAAGCCTATTTCTTTGGAACTGGAATTCATTCATGCTTATACTACCAGTAAAAATTCATCCATATATTTACATTTATTTGTGGTTTTTAAACCTGTTATCTTGGGTTGCAACCTAAACCTAAATTTGGATCTAACTTGCAGGGGAAAAAAGAATAAAATCAGGTTTTCTTTCACTGTTGACAGAAAGTACAGATTCCAGTTTTTTGATAAATCTTTTAGCTCTTAACTTTATCCTTGTAGTAACCAATTCAATCTCTCCTGGGTTTTGTGGGAGGAAAACTGGCAGCACATACCTTGAGACTCCAAAAAGCTGCACATTTTTAAAAATTAATTAATGTATTTATTTATTGGCAAAAAGAAAACATTTATTTAACTCAGATTATTTTCTTGCTTTAACTAGGAACTTGAACATCAGAGAGGAGCCCTTATGAATGAAATCCAAGCTGCAAAAAACTCTTGGTTTAGCAAAACCCTGAACTCTATCAAAACGGCCACGGGCACCCAGCCATTGCAGCCAGCACCGGTCACCCAGCCACCCAAGGAGAGCACATAGTTCCAGCCTTACCCAAGCACAAGAGCACAATGTTCAAAGCAGTGGAAATCTGGGAGGATTCTTCCTGGTGTCCCTTTGAAGGAAAGTCAAGGAGGCCAGAAAACAAGCCAGAATCTTTCAGTAGCTCTCTTTCTTGTATGACACTTTTCAAAGGGAGGTTATTTAAACTGACCTGTTTTATGTTGAATATCTATTTTCCAGCTTCTTCATGGAAGGCCATGTTCAGATCCATCATAGTATTAACACATTATTTTGTTTGCCTGATGTTTAGTTGGAAATAAGTAATTCAGAACTAAATGCTCTTTTATTTAGAACTAATTATTCATAATTATTTTTATCTTATGTAAAAATGGAGATATCTGTTATTCCAAGGTTGAAGTGAAGTGATAGGAAGATCTTTGTCACAGGAAAAAAAAACATTGAAACCTAAACCTCTTAGCTTTTCAGGATTTATTCAGATAAAGCACACTGTGGGGCCAGGCATGACTGCTCTCAGGTTTCCTCCTGAGCCTGATTCCCAGGGGAGTGATAATCCTGTCCAAAGGAAAGAACCAATCAGTGATCATTGGTTTACTTTCATTATCTGGAAATGAAGTGCCAGGAATAGATGGGCTATTCAGATTATACATTAGGTAAAAGGAACTGAGATTTTAATAAGTGTAGGTTAGGATCATTTGGGCTGTGGTATTCTAACAGATCCTTTTAAGAACTCCACATGGGACTTGTGAGTTCCTAAGTATGCCTAAGTATGGACACAGATGTGACTTCTGGCACTTATAAAGTTAAAGGTGGATGTTGCGCCTTACAGACTTAGGGAGCCTTTACCAGAGACGCCTAAAAAGTCCCAGGTTCAGCCATTGTGCTGAATAGAGTGGAATACAGAACCAGGGACAGAGTATTTCATTTAACATTGATAGATACTTGCTAAGGAAACACTAACAATACTGTAACTTTGTTAAAGGACATAGTATTGAAATGAGAAATAGAGGTCAAGCTCACATCATCTTAGCTTAATGTTGGGCAACTTTTTCCAATTTCGGTAGTTCACTGAAAACGTGTCCTTCATACCCATAGAGAGATACAAATGCATTTGTAACATTTTTGATTGAATATAAAACCTTTACATAAATACTTATCTCATGGAAAGGTAAAGCTATTGTTTAAAAATTAGTGGAAATATTTTTTCAATTATATTTAACATGCCTATAAAAATAGTCCTTGCAGGAAATTATTTGATAAGAGCAAAACTATTTTTATTTTATAAACTATTTTGGAGGCCTCTGTTCCTTTCACACCAACCAAACTACTATTAGATATGTACAACAACATTTGTTGATATACATCATTGGCCTCATTGTTGAACATATTATTTGCAAAGAATCTTAAACTCTGCAGTGCCAGAATGATTTTCATCTGTGCCATATGTTGCAATTAAAAGTAACACACCCTTAGAAAAATCAAATAAGAGCCATCTCCACCCCAGGAGGATACAGCAAGTTGCTCACAGTGGATCTTTTCCTCTAAAATGATCTTTTATGTTCTAAAAAGTGAAATCCCCTTTTTCTGTGTTTATATTATCTACAGCCCATAAAACTGATGTGATTATTATGTTATACTCATCAGATAATACTTTTCTTACATAAATCTTTTGTTGTTCTGACATCTTTCATTACAAAATTTATTTTCTTACCAAAAAGGAACATAACTCAGCATTCCAGGTGTCTATATTGACTTTAATATTCTCTACATGGTGGTCTAGAGAAGCTAATTTTTTTTTTTTTGTAAAATATAGTAGCTAGAAAATGTTATCTTGGCACTTGTTTTTGTAAATCATTTCGTATAGGCTGTTAGCTTTACTGGTACTTTACGCTTTGATTCCAAGAAGCCCTGTGCAGTTGCCTTATCAAATGGCCAGCTAAATTAAAGATGCTCTTTTGTGTTGTGAATTTCATAATTCTGTACAGAGCTTGTTTCAACTTACAAAAATAAGTACATTCCACAGAATGCCTAAAGTGCATAATTTTCTTTAAATAATAGGTGAGGGAGAAACATAATGGCTCTAGGTTAATCCCTTATCTGGAGACCTTGTTCAACTTCATAGTCCCTTTCCTTTTGAAGAGAAAAATCCTCCCCCAGCCAAGCATGGTGGCTCACGTCTGTAATCCCAGCACTTTGGGAGGCCAAGGTGAGTGGACCACCTAAGGTCAGGAGTTTGAGGCCAGCCTGGCCAACATGGTGAAACCCTGTCTCTATTAAAAATACAAAAATTAGCCAGGTGTGGTGGTGGGTGCCTGTAATCCCAGCCTATTCAGGAGGTGGAGGCAGGAGAATTGCTTGAATCCAGGAGGCAGAGGTTGTAGTGGGCCAAGATTATGCCATTGCACTCCAGGCTGGGCGACAAGAGCAAAATTCTGTCTCAAAAAAGAAAAATCACCAGGTACATACCTCTCAAGTTTGATAAGTCCATCTTTTGAGTTTTCTTTTAGCTCTTTCAAAAGGGCAATACATAGTTGTTGTTGTTTTTATTCTCCAGCCCCATATCATACTTGGATATGCCTGTTGGTACCATAAGCCTAAACTCTCCCTCACTGCAATGCCTTTGAGTCAGCAGCAATAGTAAAGACAAGAAACAAAGAAAATTCAGAATTTGGCATGTGGTATGATTGTTCATACAATATGTTATAATAGCAATATTCCAAACAATATGTCCTTCACTGTCTGTTGTTTGAAAACTCATGCATCCCAGCATGAAGTAACTACTAGTTTTAATTTCACTTATTTTGAGATATATTTGAGAATTGCATCTCTTCTATTGAATTTCATTTAGAAGAGATGAACCAGCCAAATATCCAGGAAAGTTTCAAAATATTCTAGTGTTTTTCATCCTTTCCTAGGATGTGCTCTGTATAAAACATTCCTCTGAAAATCTAATATTTGTAATATCTAAGAATTGATCATTTCTATTTTCATTAAATTCTGTAGAAAAAAATAAATGAATGAAATTCAACTTCATAATTCAGTTCATCAGCTTTTATATCTTGAGAATCTTAACACATTCTTTAAATCTGAAAGAAACCAAGCTGGATTTTGCAGTGCATATGTTTGCTAGCTTCCCACATCCTGAACCATGTCAAAATTTGGTTATATTTAGTTATATATAATTTAATGCAAAGAAATTCTCAGTTACTTAATGTTCTGTTTATTTATGAGTGCCTATCAGGAACACTAATAGGAATGCCATTCAACTGGTGTCTTCTCCTGCCCTTCTCCCAGCTGTTAAATTAGTACTTTCTTCTTCATTGGCTTTCTGAAATGCCCTGAGTAAAGTAGAAAAGCGACCTTTGTATGGATGTGGGGATATTTAATACTATGTATCTTGTTTCATTTTTTTCTAGGGTGTATTAATATTTATTTTTCTCCAACGCCTGCTCCATTTTCTTAAAATATTTTCCAGTTAATAGTTAGTTGCTTTATTTCCTAGCTGAAGTGAGAAAACCAAGAGAAAACAACACAGATTTGGGCAGAGGAGATACAGTTAGATCCTTAAAGGAGTCAGCCACCCACCCAGAAGGAGAATCACATGTGTAACTGATGTAGGGGTTTAAGCCTTCTTTTACTTTCGCTAAAATCAGTCTACTAACTCTTCCACCAACCTTTGCATCAAACACTTAGGTAGCTGCCTGATTAGGGGGCCCCTTGAAGGGGGAAAAAAAAACTTTTAAAAAATTAAATGCCTTGGTTTTATCTTCTGGGAAAGAACACTTTTACTTAATTAGCAAGATGATTACATTATATAACTTGCCCTTAAAAACACTCCAAAATACTGACTCCTTTGCTCCAATTACAAGTGAGAGAGTGAAGAAATTCTGTTGTATGATTTGAACACTATTAGGTTTGTATGTGTGTTTAATTGGAAGAATTTTATATAGAGTATCTCTGCTTCTTTTGTTTCCCTGGGTACCACACAACCAAATACACATTGAGATTTCAAGAAATAATGATGAAAGCCAGAAGGCCAGACCACAGCTCTGCAGCCTGTTTCCTACTATCAGATATGAAACTCTTTCTCATTACCATGCTGATAGTCACACTGAACTAGAACTGTCCCAACACATACTTTCTCTCTCATAGTGGCTTCCATTTAACACAGGCAAAGCCCTTTACCTTAGCAAATTCTTTATCTTTCAAAAGTGACCAAAATGAGGACTTCAACCTTGGTTGCTCCTCAATAGAGATGCTGATCTTGAGTTGTAATGAGAAAAGTGGACATATAGATTTTAGTGACTGCAGTCAGCTCTCTGGCATTCCTTTCTCAGTTTGCATCTAAAAGACTACAATATGTCAAGCTTATCTCCACCTGAATTTGCTGCCTACTATAAAAACATTTCATTAATATATCTCATTCTTCCTACCTCCATCTCTGGTTTGTCATTAGTGGTATTCTGAAAAGCTTAAGAAAAAAGAATCATTGAGTAGAAAGTGAACATTTTAAGTTATTTTCCTTTTTCACTGGCAATTAGTTAACATGTAAAATCTTTTCCATTAAACTCTATAACTTTTAATAACTATATATTATATATGGGATAAAATATATGGACTGAATTGTGAGAATATAAATGCATCGAGAGACTCTGGTGTCATGAAAGCACAAGAATAAGGCTGGAGATGGTCCCAGATCCAAGATGTCCCAAAAGCCTTTTGTATCAGTTTCTCTATTTTTGGTATTTTGCATAATGCATGGATCCTTAGTTCAAATGAGGGACACAGTTTCTCAGCCCCACTTCTTTCTTTCCAACTCCTACCTTTCCCTTGCAGAGGAGGTAGTAGAGATTCTGAATTATCTATTATGAATTCTATTATTTTGTCCATGGCATCTCTAATGAAAACAGGTTCTAGAATAAAGGAGTTGATTAGTCTGAACAGTACTAATTAACTACAAAAATGTTAGTGATCAGCCTCTTCCTCTATAAACGATGACCAATTAGATGTTTCCATAATTCCATGTATTATGTATAGTACACTCTATAAATGTAAATGTAATGCTTGTCTAAAAAGTGCAATTTATTGTACATTGTCCCAACAAATGTTTACTTTTATAATTGTTATGAACTTGAATTGGATTAGTATTTTGTTTTTATGTGTGAATGAAGCCTTGTGAAATAAACAAATGCAACTGAGAAGGTAACAAGGTGACTGTTTTTGTGAGCCAGTGATGTTTTCAATGCTTTGTGTTGCCCCTTTGGCCCCATTAAGCAGTAATAAACATTTGTTCTGAAGTCCATGTATGTCTTTTTAATTTTTTTTAGTTGACTTTATTCTGACTCATTTGAACCCAATGTTTATGTAACACTTCTTACACCTGACACTAGACTCCAGTCAACTTAGAAAACAGTATATACCCTGCAAAAATGATATCCTGTGCAGCACCACCACAAAGTGCCTTATTTTCCTCTCTACTGAGGTTCCTTGATTCCAAATAACAGAAACCTTTGCAAGCTAGCTTAATAATAGTAATTTTAAGAGGCAATTAACCAAAAGGAAATAGGATATCTGTATCATAGGTCCCAAAGGCCAAACACTTGGGCCTGAACTGGCACTAGGACAAGGGGCTGGAATGCCATCAGGACCCTGAAAGCAATTGTTCCCATAATTGTGCTTCTGCTTGTCCTTCCAGATGACACTTACCTGCTTCATTCTTCTCTCTGAAAACAGGCTTTCTCTGCTTCTAAGTACACAGCTACCAAGTTTACATATCCTCTCTTCAAACTACCAGCAGAAGACTGCCATCTCAATTGTTCCAATCACAAGTTCTGGAAAAAAAATATGATTGGCTAATCCCGGGTCAGGTAGCTGCTGTTAAGTCCTTTAAGGTACAGCAAGGTAGGAGATATATAATTCAAACTAAACTTCAGAGGCACTTATGAAAGTGGAAATCGTGTGCAGAGAATCCCAATCATATCTCATTTGCATTTGCATTTTGTTCTGGGAATCCACGGAACCCAAGTGAAATACCAAGAGATTGGTCAGCTCCTCTTGGAATTCGGCATGTATTAAAAAATAATAAAAGACTGTAAGATTACAGATTTTGGTCCAAATTCAGACCACAGACATCTTTCGTTTGGCCATGTGGTGTTTTCTGTTTGTTTTCTGAGACGGTCTTGCTCTGTCACCCAGGCTGGAATGCAGTGGCGTGATCTCAGCTCACTGCAATCTCCACCTCCCAGGCTCAAGTGCCTCCCACTTCAGCCTCCCAAGTAGCTGGGACTACAGGCAAGCACCACCACGCCTGGCTAATATTTCTATTTTTTACAGAGACAAGGTTTTGCCATGTGGCCAGGCTGGTCTCAAACTCCTGAGCTCAAGCAATCCACTTGCCTCAGCCTCCCAAAGTGCTGGGATTACAGGCATCAGCCACTATGTCTGGCCCCCTCTGGTATTTTAAACAATGTGAAATTTTACATAAAAAGTAAAACAAAATTACTCAGAAGTGCTCACTTCAACAGCATATACACTAAAACTGTAATCTACAGAGAAGATTGGCATGTCGCCTGCACAAGAATGACACACAAGTTAATTAAGCATTCCATATTTTGCACAGTCCCCAGAAGGTCATTTCTTTATCTACTGACAAGCCCCAAGAGAACAGTATGAGTCATAGCAAAAAAAATTAAAAATTAAAAATATCCATTGAATTTGGCAGTTAGGAAATCATGAGTAAGCTTGACAGGTACAATAACTGGGGGAAGCAGAAAGGCTGCCTGCAATCGGACAACTGAATGAGAAATAATTTCATTTTGAAAAGAAAATTATTCCAAACTTTGGAAACAAGGCAAAAAGGTGAGTGGCATGTCCTTTCAGTGTCAAACCAAGGACTAGGGGATTGCACTTTATTTCATTGTTTACTATTGATTTAAAAGTCCTATACTGAATCTATACAGTAACTTCTAGATTTTTGTCCAATAAGAATGCAAATCCCTACTTCCTTTCCAGTGGAACAGATAACACCAAAAGTTAGAGTTTATTACCCTGTGACACATTAACAGGTTTGTATCTAACCTTCCCACCTTACACTAACATTACATTGTTAAATTGCCTATAAATACCTGGCTACTCAAATACACTCTCATTAACCAATGAGTTGAATTAAGTATTTGTCACATGTCCATTTATATTTGCATAATATTGTCTGGAAAAGCCTCCCTTAGTGTTACTTCTGAAAGACCTAAACAGAGTGAAGAAACGATCTGTGTGATGAACTGGAGGAAGAGGATTACAAGTGGAGAGAAAGCTGGGTACAGACTTGGAGGCAAGAGCAAACCCAGTGGGTTCAATGACTAAGAAAAATGCCAGACTGTTTAAATCAGGGAGTGGGGAAGGAAGAGTGGTGAGAGATGGGTTCTGATGTGAAGCTCATAAAGGTGAGATAAGATACGTAAAACACTCAAGTTCACAGTAAGGAGTTTGTACTTTATTCTAAGCCTAATAGGAAGCTGTCAGAGGTTTTTAAGCAAAGGGATATAATGATCTGAAAAGATATCGCAGGCTGCTCTGTGGAAAACTAACCCTAAAGGCACAATGGGGAAGCAGAGAAACCAGTTAGGAAGCTAAAATTTCAGACAAAATAATGATGGCTTGCACCTGGGTGTGTAGGGTAAGAATTATCTTTTCCTTCTACCCATTTTAGGCTCATTGGCTTGGGATGCTGTAACAAAAGACAAATTAACAAGAGAAAAGCATAAATATTGTTAGTTTTACATAACATGCAAACTTCATAAAGAAATAAAGACCCAAATAAATAGTTAACCTTAGTGTTCTTTAGAGTAGGTTTGAAGAAGAATGAAGAATTGTGGGAAAATGGGGCTAAAATACTGTGATCTAAGGGTAATAAACTGGGGGAAACTTAGCAAGGCCTGATGTTCATATTCATCTCTACGTTCCTGTGTTTTCAGAGATAAAGATGTTACTTTTATTCCAGGTATAGACAGGGCAACTCTCACATTAGGGTATTACGTCCTGCTTCAGGGCAGAAAGGTGCAAGAAAGTTAGAGACATTCCTGCATATGTTCTTTCTCAAATTCCTTCAGTTTAAAGTATTCAGTATGTCTAGGTGCCATATTCTTGGGTAGCATGCCCCAAACCCCGTCAGGTGGTAGAAGCAGAGGTTGTGAGAAGTCGTTTAATTCGCTACATATTTTGAAATTAAGCCAGTAAGGCTTGCTATATGATAAGATGTAAGGCCTGAGATAGAAGACTCACCTGTGACTCCTTAGCCTGAGCAATTAAGAGAATGAGGTGACTGTTCACTGCATTAGGTCAAGCTTTCACTCGGTGCAGTGCGATATCTGTTTTTATTTAATTATGTACTTAACAATTCCAGGCTACTGGTTGGCCACTTTAAAAAAATACGGGCCGGGCGCGGTGGCTCAAGCCTGTAATCCCAGCACTTTGGGAGGCCGAGGCGGGTGGATCACGAGGTCAGGAGATCGAGACTATCCTGGCTAACATGGTGAAACCCTGTCTCTACTAAAAATACAAAAAACTAGCCGGGCGTGGTGGCGGGCGCCTGTAGTCCCAGCTACTCGGGAGGCTGAGGCGGGAGAATGGCGTGAACCCGGGAGGCGGAGCTTGCAGTGAGCCGAGATCACGCCACTGCACTCCAGCCTGGGAGACACAGCGAGACTCCGTCTCAAAAAAAAAAAAAAAAAAAAAAAAATACGATAAAATACACAGCTCTCAGGAGTTCATCCCACGAACTTTGACAATTGTATGTATGGGTGTAATATTTCTATTACCTTGGCAAATTCCCCCCCACCCCCGCAGGGCCTTAAATATAATCTATAGAAGAAACTACGTACATAAAAATACGTTTACAACTTAATTTCTAAAGTGAACCCACCTATTTATAAATCAGTGTCTAAATCAAGTAACATTACCGGAACCTCAAAAGCCCCCTGGTGGCTCTTCCACGTCATTGTCCTTCCCACTACGCTCATTAACACCACGGGCTAGTTTTCAGACTTCATTTAAATTGAACCACACAATATGAACTCTTCTGTGTCTGGCTTCTTTCACTTAATGTTATTTTTTGTGTGAAATTCACGCATGTTGCGCTTCGGTAATTTATTTTTGTACTGTACTTCCGATTCTTTATTACAGATAATGGTCAGCCTCCATTTCGCTAAGAGCTTTTTTCCCTCTCCGAGTTGCTGATTCTAATCGCCGCCTTGGACGATCAAAAAAGCTGAGCGCGGGCTATGTGATCTCTGAGGGGTTGTTTCCAACCGTGTTGTTGACATCTTGAGCCTGCCAAGGACTAGAATAACCTGAAAACTAGGCTTCTCTGGGGTCTCGCTGAGAGGCAGCGTTAGAACCAGAAGAGAACATCGTCTCCAGAAGACATTCCACCATTTTCTTTGATGGTAAACAGGCTCACTTATACCGAATCCAAACCCAGGCGAGAACTACGGACTCTTGAAATGGTCGGTGAAAGAGGCGAAAGCACCAGGAAATTATGCTTCAACAGTCCACGACAAAAGGAGGGTTTGAAACTGTGGCCAAACGCCGACCCTTTCGTTAGGGCCTTGACCTGGGCTTCCGCCACCGGGCCGGGTCATGTGGCCAACGCAGCTCCACCTCCTACCGCGGCCAATGATGACGACACGAGGTCGGAGCGGACAGACAGCGGTGACGTCTCCAGTGCGGCAAACTCACTGAAAATCAAACCGCTACCATTAGGAGTCCTCCACGCTTAACATATCCATTCATTCTCGTTTGAACATAACCAGGCAGCTCCTTCTCCCCATTTTTTGCCTTCTCGCGGAGGCTGAGAGACTAGCCTTACACAACATGGCTGCCTGGTGTGTCTGGTGTCCTAGAACGGACGGAAGACTCTACTCAACTTCCGACTTGGACTCCGAAAATCGGTACGTTATTTCCGGGGCTGGGTTAAGGCAGCGGTTCCGAGCTGCGACTGCGCAGCCTGGCCTAGCGCGGTCAAATTACAATACATAAAGTTGTCGGGGCGGAGAGTAGGGCATTACTCTGCTCGGACTGCTGGTTCGCTCGCGAGACTTGAGCGTTGCTAGGAGATTCGGCAGGCGGGCGGAGCCAGACTCGGCGGGGCGGGGAGGGGCGGGGCCACACTCTGCGAGGCGGGGAGGGGTGGGGCCAGGCTTGGCGGGTGGAGCGTGCTCGCGGTGGGCGGTGGCGGCGGCGGCCTCGCGAAGGTTCCAGATCCGTCGCGTGCGGGAGGCGGGCCGCGATCTCGCGCAGGGTCGGTGTGCTCGCGGGCTGCGGCGCCGCGACTCGTGCGAGTGGGCGTCTGCGCTCGGTTTGAGGGCTCCGCGCGGCGTTTCCTGTTCTCTCCTCTGCGCGGCTGCAGCTCGGGCCTTCGGCCTGATCCAGCCCCCATGGCTTCAGAAGAGGTAAGTGGTTCGGCCCCATCTTCTTCATGCTCCCAGGCTGGAGCTGCAGCGCCAGCCTCCCGCCCCACCGCCGTTTCCGTGGGCTGAGCCGCCCTGCGGCGACCCGGTGCCGCGGCAGTCGGCGCGCCGCCTTCCCTGGGGGACGCCTCATTCGCCCTTTCCTGCGCCGTCGGCTCCCCGCGCTTCCCCTCGGCCTCGCACCCCACCCGCCTGCCGGGCCGGAGCAGGGGTGTGCGGCGATTCTCCGTGCAGGCGGTGCGGGGAGTGGGTCTGAGAGAGCTGCCCCCTGCGCGTGTTCCTCAGGCCCTTTCTTCGCTGGTTTCCCAGCCAGAGGACAGGAAGCTTCATTCAAGCAAAGCTGGGTGCAAACATGAGTGTCGTTTATGGTAGAGGGCGGTTGGAGGGTGAGAAGTTTTCGGTGCTAGCACTTGAATTCTCTTAGTCATGTTTTCTCTACACACGAGGAGCTGTGTTACTCTGGGCAAGTTGTTTAGCTTTTCAGTGTCGCAGTAGCATCCGTTTCATAGAGTTGTTAAAAAGTATGATTTCTAGGTGTTTAAACCAGTGATTGGCAAACAGCAATCTGTTGTATGTGATTTTTAAAATAAATAACTTGGAAAATTAGTTGTAATTAATAGTAAGAAACCCAATGGCCTGTGTTAAAGCTCCGTAAACTCTGAACGTTGGAGAATTAAATTTTATGGAGACTTGGTTTGCTCAGTTAGAAAATGGGAATGATAGTACTTGTATTGCTCATTTCCTGGCCTAAGGGGGAGGTGAAGACGGAACAGTTATTCACAGTTAAGTGTTGTGTGTGTAGTAACTAGATTTGCTTTATGAAAACAAGTACTGGGAAATCCCAAGCCTTTTTTTTTTTTAACTCAAAATCTTTTCTTTAAATGAAGAAAAACTCTGAGATTTGTGTGTTCTAGTATTAATCTAGGTATCTTGTGACAAGTCTTTTAAGGTAGGTCTTGGGTACTATGTGCCCCTAGGAGAGAACTTCACAGTCATGCAGGTGGATAGCTCAGTATTAGTCCTCTTGAGAGTAGAGAACGTTCTCAGTTTAGGTACTTAGAAGTAGACATTTAAGGGCACTTCATTTTTGTTTTGTTTGAGATAAAATTCAAGTTTTTAACCATTTTAAAGTGTATAATTCAGGTATTTTGTTTTTTTTTTTTAAGTATATTCAGTGTAGTGTAGCCATCACCACTGTCTAGTTTCAGAACATTTTCATCACTCCAAAAAGAAACCATTTAGTGTCTTTTAAACAATTGCTTCCTATTCCCCCTCAGCCCCTGACAACTACTCATCTTATACTTTCTGTGAATTTGCGGATTCTAGGCATTTCATATAAATGGAGTCACGCTGTATGTGGCCTTTTGTTTTTTGGCTTCTTCAACTTAGCACTAACATTTTCAGGTTCATCCATGGTGTAGAGTGTATTAGTACACATGCTCTTTATGGCTAAATAATATTCTATTATATGCGTATGGCACATTGTGTTTATCCTTTCATCCGTTTATGGACATTTATTTCCACTTCTTTTTTTGAGATGGAGTCTCGCTCTGTCGCCCAGGCTGAAGTGCAGTGGCGCAGTCTCGGCTCACTGCAATCTTCGTCTCCCGGGTTCAAATGATTCTCCTGCCTCAGCCTCCTGAGTAGCTGGGGTTACAGGCGCGCGCCACCATGCCCTGCTAATTTTTGTATTTTTAGTAGCGACCGGGTTTCACCACGTTGGCCAGGCTCGTCTCGAACTCCTGATCTCAAGTGATCTGCCCGCCCGCCTCGGCCTCTGAAAGTGCTGGAATTACAGGTGTGAGCCATGGCGCCCTGGCTTATTTCCACTTCCTGACTAGCATAAAAATAATGCTGCTGCGAGTGCTGTGTACAAGTTTTTTGTGTGGATGTGTTTTCAGTTCTCTGGGGTATATACCTAGGAGTGGAATTACTGGTTCAAATGGTAACTTTTTGAGAAACTGTTAGACCTATTTCCAGAGTGGTTGCATCATATTTCCACAAGAAGTGTTTGAAGCTTCTAGTTTCTCCACATCCTTATCAACATTTGTTATTTTCTGGGGTGTTCTATTTTTGTTTCTTGGTTTATAACACCATCTTGCTGGGTGTGAAGTGGTATCTTGGGAATTTGATACGCGTTTACCCAATGATGAAGATGTTGAGCATCTTTAATGTTTTTGGTGTCCATTTCTGTATCTTTGGAGAAATGTGTGTTGAATTCCTTTGCCCATTTTTGAGGCACATTGGTGTTAATGCCTCCTAGTGAAAAATTAGGAAATAGGAAGATAGAGCTTGAATGCGTTACGGGTAGGGATAAAAGGGAAATAAAATTTTTATATACGTAAAACAAATACATGCCAAGAAGGCAAGGAAAATTACATGATAAATTAGATAAGAAACTATCTAGGACATCTTAAAGTATTTGTGCAGAAAAAGCAGATCTTTTTTTGGTTTCAAGTCTGCCAACAACAGAACTGAGGAACTGTCTCAGTTTTAAGTTTTTTCAGTGGATACTTTATAATAAAAAGAGTAATTTAGAGCCAAAACTGGCAATAAAGAGGGCTTGGGAATTCAGCCATTGGGGGAATCCCTTGCCTAATTTGAATTACTTTTCTGATTCTGCTAAAGCATTCCTATTTCAGTCAAAAAGCAAAACCTCGTACTTAGACTTACTATATTTCATTTTACATTTCAATATTTTATGAATTAGGAGTTGTAGAATCAGCGTTTTTTTTTGAAACCATTAAAATGTATTATTTTGAACTGAAACGTCTTGGTTCTATGCTCAAAAGACGAGTTTGCAAGAGTTTTTGTCATAGTATTATGAGCTGTTCTTGGAAGGGGAGAGTGTGGACAAGAGGGTTGGGCAGAGTTGAACTTTTTTTTTTTGATACTGAGTTTTGCTCTTGTTGCCCAGGCTGGAGTGCAATGGCGCGATCTCGGGTCACCGCAACCTCTGCCTCCCGGGTTCAAGCAATTCTCCTGCCTCAGCTTCCTGAGTAGCTGGGATTACAGGCACATGCCACCATGGCCGCCTAATTTTTGAATTTTAAGTAGAGACGGGCTTTCGCCATGTTGGTCAGGTTGGTCTCGAACCCCTAACTTCAAGTGATCCACCCGTTTGGCCTCCCAAAGTGCAGGGACTACAGGTGTGAGCCACTGCAGCCGGCGAGAGTTGAACTTTTTATACCATGTCATCTGTTGTAGATAGGCAAAACTAGGGCATCTGAGTTAAATGAGATAATAAAAGACTAGTAGTAAAAGAAAAGAATTAGTTCTGTTATTGCATTTTATAAGACTATTAAGAAACAAAGGCTTTCAAACGCTGTTGTGCGTCTGATATTCTGAGTTATAAAGCACTAAAAGACTTTTAAATTGAGCTTTTGATATAATCAAGCTGTGACACAAGATTTTTTTGGTCAAGTTGCTAGTATCAAGCTAGAGTGTAAAGTTACTGTAAGAAGTGAAACAGCTGTTTGGAAAGATCTTGTGTATTTGCAGTATGTCAGAGGGTAATTGGGGGAAAAAGACTTAGGCTCAATAATTTTCTAACATTGTCTTTAACTCTTGAATTTCATAAAATGTTGCCTCTATCTCTCGAAAGTAAAAAGAAGTAGACTTTAATAGATGATGGATTGGCATGAGAAGAAAATGAGAACGTGGTGGCTTTTTCAAAAGATAATTTCCAAGAGTATGTTGCATTTTGGGTCTTTTGTCACCTTCTATGCAACCAACTCCTACACTTCTAACTGTAAGACTGACCCAGCTTCAGAGCAAGACTTTTTCTCAAAAGCAGAATTTTTTTTTTTTTTTTTTTAATATTTTGTCTTAAAAATTCGGACTCTCTTTATTTGAGGTATTTGAGGTGGGAAGATCAGTGAAGACCAATCAGTGACAGAAAATGGAGCATTCATTACCTCAGTAAAGTTTGCTGTGTAGCATTTTACCATGGTCACTGTGTGTTCTCTCATCTCTTAAATTTTTAAAAGTGTCTAACATCTGATGACACTCGGATTAGATGTTAAAGGAAATCTCTGAATCCCTTGTCAAAAAAAAGTCTTTGTTTTACTGTTTAAATCGCAGATGTTTCTTGTAAATATTTTAAAGCAAATATAAACTGGAAAATTTGGGTTTGATTACCTATTTATTGTTTGTTCAAGATTGTTCAAAGTTTTCCTTTTGGGAAAAAAAGGAAGCTTGAGTTAATTACAGTTAATAAGCTGGAGGGAAGAACTGAAGTTGCAACTCAATCCTAGAAAATTTAGATGAACCTCTTAATTTTTAGTGCTTATTTCAGTAAGTTGAAATGAGTGATACGCACAATATCAAGCTATTTCCTTATTGATCATAGCTAACTTATTTTTTGTCTTAACACAGCTACAGAAAGATCTAGAAGAGGTAAAGGTGTTGCTGGAAAAGGCTACTAGGAAAAGAGTACGTGATGCCCTTACAGCTGAAAAGTCCAAGATTGAGACAGAAATCAAGAACAAGATGCAACAGAAATCACAGAAGAAAGCAGAACTTCTTGATAATGAAAAACCAGCTGCTGTGGTTGCTCCCATTACAACGGGCTATACAGTGAAAATCAGTAATTATGGTATGACTTGCTTCCCTGTGGCCAGTTTTGCCTCCGAGCAACCTATTCCTCATAGTGATCTAACAAATTCATCTTTAAATGAGTTTTGAGGCTGTGTTTTCAGTGGCTTGGAGGAAGACCCATCAGTTTTTATTTAATAAAACTTTCTTTAGATAGAAATAGGAAAGGATACATTCTAGAAGCTGTTAACAAGAATAAGGTGATTTACTACAAAGATGAGGAGTAGCAACAAGGAAGGAACTTATTCTGAAATTATTCAGTATATATGAGGCACCGCTTTGGTGGTGGTGGTGGTTTTAAATCATGTTTTATGTTTCACTCTGCCAACCACTACAATTAACTGAGGAGAGGAATCCAGTTAAATTCAGGAAATATTTTTGAGCACCTAATGTATATCACTATTGTGCTTGGACTTACGGATACACAACAGTGACTAAGACCCAATCCTTTCTCATGGTGTGGTTGGGACATAGACGTATAACTCATAGCATAACAATGTATTAGCAAAACAGTATTAGCAAAAACTAATACTGTTTTCCTTCAATGGTGTATATAGTGTTTTTGTTTTGGCGGCAGTACAACTTCAATGAGAGTGATGAGCTCTCATTGGAGCAAGGACAGTCTGGTTTTTCTTTGTGCTAATAATGTCTAGCACATAATAGGTAACATAGCTGAGGAAATAATTCTGGAGGTGAGGAACAGGGAGAATTAGATGAGTGTGAAGGGTGAGCTGTACGTTCAGCAAAAGGAAGGGAACAGCATGAGCAGAGGACATGAATAGAGACTTGGAAGGCATGATCTATTTTGAGTATTGTTATAGTGAAAAGCATGTGTATGTCGTGCTTAAGTGATGTACTATATAGTACTACATGAAATTGCACCGTGTACTCAGTTGAGTATGGGAAACTGGTCTGAAGGTGTTTAGGATTATGGCATTTTAACCAGGAACATAGATTTGTGTTGAGGGAGAAATTTGTCAAACCGGAGGATGGACTGACTGGGAAGAAACTATTAATAAATGATGTTCTCTGGAACCCTCTAGGGCATTTTTTTGATCAACACTATGTTTCTTTTTAATTTTCGTGGGTACATAGTAGGTGTATGTATTTATGGGGTACATGAGATGTTTTGATACAGGCATGCAGTGTGAAAACACGTCATGGAGGATGGGGCATGTTTCTATTCCGTAGGACTAAGTGAGGAAGAGTCAGGGATATGTATGTATATATTCTTGATAAACAGAAGATGCTTTTTGTGAAGTTTTTTATTTTCTACAAATACGATGGTATTTTGTGAAGCGTATATGTCTTGTATGTTGACAGAGTTCTTCTAGGTTAGAGACTTGCTGGTAGGTTGATAATACATACTGAAATGGCATTTAATAGATACCAGTAGGTTTGTCAGATTTGGATGAAGAATTGGAGTCGTTTACATTCTGCTTTGCCCTGGAAAGGAATTAAGAGCGCTAGGATTCCATTTGTTATACTACTTAGAGAAGTAGAAATGGTTATGGAATTAGACAGTATTGATACTTAGCCATCCAGCTTAGTGGAGAACTACCGATATTTAGATGTAGGACAAAATTGTTTCCATAAAAGCAGTAAATGAACTAATCTTAAAGAATGTATTTAGTGATCGTATTTTTATTCTGAAGGATAAAAAGAGCATAGGCTTTGTATTCAGAAACCTGGATTTGAATCTGAATTCTATCACTTGTTAGATGCCTAACTTTGGGTAGAGTACTTAACTGCTTTGAGGCTCCATTTCTCAACCTAGAAAATTTCTTGGGTTTCAAATTTTTGTATGACTGGATTTTCATAATTTTACTTTCCTGAGTTATGAGCCATGTGCATTTGCTGTTCTAGAGATAGTTTCAGAGACTTACTTATGTCCCATCTTTTGTTGTCGTTGCCAGGATGGGATCAGTCAGATAAGTTTGTGAAAATCTACATTACCTTGAGTGGAGTGCATCAAGTTCCCACTGAGAATGTGCAGGTGCATTTCACAGAGAGGTGAGTTCTCATTATATTGGGAAAGACGATCATCATTAACAGTCAACATTGCCTTATCTTGAGACTATTTTCTTTGCAGTTTTTAAAATTCTTCTTAAATTTAGAATTAATTATCCTTTACAACTACTTTCAAGAGGTGAGCATTAACTGGCCAAATGCACACCCTGAAATAAAGCTAGCAGCTTTTTTTCCACTCTTATGGAGTAAGAGTACCTTTCATAGAACTAGAAAGATGATGTATTCACCATTGTGTTGCAGGTCATTCGATCTTTTGGTAAAGAATCTAAATGGGAAGAGTTACTCCATGATTGTGAACAATCTCTTGAAACCCATCTCTGTGGAAGGCAGTTCAAAAAAAGTGAGTGCTTTTTTTGGTCGTAATATTCTGAAACCTTACCAGATTGAACCTAGCTGATTTAGAATTGAGATGAACTGGAATGAATTTGTCCTGTAACAGGGACCACTGCCTGTTTTGTGAATGTTTCATTGGGACATAGCCAGGCTTATTTGTTTGTGTGTTGTTTGTGGCTGCTTTTGTGCTACAATGGCAGAGTTAAATGGCTGCAGCAGACCACATGGCCCTAAGTGAAACCTAAATATTTACTGTGTGGTCCTTGACAGAGAACATTTGCCAACTCCTTTTGTAGAAGAATAGGCTGTTGTAAGAATATTCCATTAAAATCAGGAAGGAAGTAAACGTTTGAAGGTAGTTAAGAGTGAGACTTGAGTTTTATGCCAGGTTTACCGCTTATTGTTTGTGACCTTTGGCAGCTTAATCACTCTGTGCCTCAGTTTCTGCATTTATGCAATAGTAATAATTTATTTCACAAAGTTGAAATGATACACTGAAGTGCAATACCATATGTAAAGTGCTTAAATTAATGGTAGTGTTGGCATTGTGCATAATACTCGTATACATAAAAGGAGGTCTAAAGCACTTAGCCTCCTTGGAGTCAGAAACAGCTATAAAAATAAGGAAACTGTCTTTTAAAAACTACTCTTTATAATTTTTACTAAATCAGATTGTCCCTCTTTTCTGCCTAATTTGAATAAATGAAGTTTAATGCATTAGGTATATACATATGCCATTCTGCCATCTGTTTTTATAATACATAATTACTTAACAGCTTACAGGTGATACTCAAATATAGTTGGATTTGCTGTCTTCCTGCACCCTTCCGCATCCACTAGTCCCGTACGTAGAGTACCAAAAGATCCCTAGAAGTCGTATTGATCATTGTTTAAAGACCTGTACATTCATTGCCCTTCTTTCACACTTCCCAAATGCGTCACCTTGCTCCATACTGCCTTATGTCACTTGGTTTCTTGCCTATCCTCGACCCCTCTTATTATATTACTATCTCTCTCAGTCACTAAAATCCAGCCACTCCTCCTGCTCCTCAAACACACGAAGATCATCCCATCTTGGAGCCATTCTACATGGCTCTGCCAGCTGCCTTCTCCTGACCTTAAGCTTCAGCTCAGATTTTGCCTCAGGGAGGCCTTCCTAATGAAGTTCCTGCTCCCACCCCCATTAACACCTGCTTTGTCTTGCCAGCACTTTCTAGGATATGACGGTATTCAAGTTTTACTTATTTACGGTCTTTTCACGCCATGAATGTTCAGATTTTGGCCTATTCATACAAGTATTACTAGCACCCCAAATAAGTCTATACATACTAGGGACTTGATTAATTAAATAATTGTTTTGTCTTCTAAGCTGTATTTGTTTTCCCGCTTTTCTTCCAGGTCAAGACTGATACAGTTCTTATATTGTGTAGAAAGAAAGTGGAAAACACAAGGTGGGATTACCTGACCCAGGTTGAAAAAGAGTGCAAAGAAAAAGAGTGAGTCTACTTTCATTTTTTAAAGAATTTTAGTGTATTGTTTCAGATCATAGATTTTTAAGTTTGTCTTTATGGATAATATATTTCTGCTTTCAACTGTCAGAAACTACCTGAAGAGGGCGCGTCCAGCAAGTTGCTTTTTAAGGTCTTTGTAGTTAACAGTTGGCTCTTTAGTGTGGTTGTTAACCCTAGGCACTTCTATACAAATACTGTGCCCATTCCCAGATACTCTGTTTCAGTAGTTCGAGAGAGGCTCAGATACCCCTGTATGTTTTAAATTTCTCAGATGTTTGTGACACTGGTTTAGAGTGAAAAAGATAAAATATTTTTATCCTCCTTAATAATGACCTTTTAAAAATGTTTATTCAATGATACTTGCATTCTAGGTCAGTTCATCTTCTAGAGGTACTGACTAATTCAAGACTCAGGTCCAGATCTGTGTATCTCAGGCTTAAGAGGAGAGCTTTTCTAATTATAAAATACATGAGCTTCAGGGTACATCCATGTGTAATGTTTGTGATTTTCCCTCAATTTTTTTTTTTCCAAATTATGAGGAAACATGCTTTTAAAAAATGAAAACAAGTTAGAAAATCAAATCTTTACTTTTTTTTTTTTTTTTTTTTTTTTGAGACAGAGTCTGGCTCTGTTGCCCAGGCTGGAGTGCAGTGGCCGGATCTCAGCTCACTGCAAGCTCCGCCTCCCGGGTTCATACCATTCTCCTGCCTCAGCCTCCCGAGTAGCTGGGACTACAGGCGCCTGCCACCTTGCCCAGCTAGTTTTTTGTATTTTTTAGTAGAGACGAGGTTTCACCATGTTAGCCAGAATGGTCTCGATCTCCTGACGTAGTGATCCGCCCGTCTCGCCCTCCCAAATCCTTACTTATTTTACCTGTTAAAAATGAGGCCAGGCGGGGTGGCTCATGCCTGTAATCCTAGCATTTTGGGAGGCCGAGGCGGTGGATCACCTGAGGTCAGGAGTTTGAGACCAGCCTGGCTGACATGGTGAAACTCCATCTCTACTAAAAATACAAAAATTAGCCGGACATGGTGGCACGTGCCTGTAATCCCAGCTACTTGGGATGCTGAGGCAGACAGAATTGCTTGAACCTGGGAGGCGGAGGTTGCAGTGAGCCAAGATCGCACCACTGCACTCCAGCCTGGGTGACAGAGCAAGACTATCTCAAAAAAAAAAAAAAAAAAATCATGGGAAATCCCTGTGCCTAAAAACAGCCCCTTACTATTTTGATGACCTCTTTCATGCACCAAGTGTGTGCATGCTTGGTAGGTGTGTGGCGTTTTCATTAAGATGAACTTAGGCGTGCCATTTTGATTGTGAATATCTTTGGATACACTGTCTTCCCTCTTATCCCTCTACTTCCTGCCAATGTTAACAACCTGAATTATAGTATCTTCCCCCGTGCCTTCATTTCTCCATTGTTGTATATATTTTCTTTTTAAAGGAAGCCCTCCTATGACACTGAAACAGATCCTAGTGAGGGATTGATGAATGTTCTAAAGAAAATTTATGAAGATGGAGATGATGATATGAAGAGAACCATTAATAAAGCCTGGGTGGAATCAAGAGAGAAGCAAGCCAAAGGAGACACGGAATTTTGAGACTTTGAGGTCCTTTTGGGAACTGTGATGTGATGTGGAAATACTGATGTTTCCAGTAAGGGAATATTGGTGAGCTGCATATATAAATTTGACAGATAGCTATTTACATAGCCTTCTAAGTAAAGGCAGTGAATTCTCCATTTCCTACTGGAGGATTTATTTAAATAAAATATGCTTATTAAACACTCCTGCAAAGATGGTTTTATTAGTACCTTGGTCATTTTGTTCAAGGAAGGGTTATAATTGCATTCTCATGTGAAATATAAAAAGCAAGTCTTGCCCAATAAAAACGCTACATTGTGTGTATTTTTTGTTCAGCTAAGAATTGGAAAAGTATTTGCTTGCCTTTAAGTTACTGACATCAGCTTCCACCAGTGTAAAAATTGAGTAAAACCTGAAGTTTTGCATAAAATGCAGATCGGTACCTGTGCTTGAAGGTTGCTGTAGAGCATCTGACCCCTTATTACCACCTTAAGCAATGTGTATGCCATGCATTACCATGCACTAATTCAATCACAGGTGTTTCTATCTAGATTGAAATATGTTTGTCAATGAATATAGAATAGAAACTAAATCTAAACATGACAATAATAGACACACATCTTTGTATGGTACCAGTTAGTTTTGCCGTGGATCAGATGGTTTATGAAAGTAATAACCATAAAGCAAAAAATAATCTGAAAGCCCGTCTATTCCTATGCTCAATAAAGTTAAGTTTTTCTTCATTAGAACAGTTTTATGATTTATTTGCCTAGGAGTATGTCAGAAAAATGAGGCTTCTAGTAGGAATTATTCCTATTGCCCCTGAAGTCAGGACCAGTGCCTGTGATCTCCATTACTATATTTTATTGGAGGTATTAACCAACACAGTTAGATCAGAGAAAGCAATTGAAGCCAGGCATGGAGGCTGGTGCCCATAATCCCAGCTACTCAGGAAGCTAAAGCTGGAGGATCACTTGAACCCAGGAGTTTAAGGCTGCAGTGAGCTATGATCATGCCACTGTACTCCAGCTTGGGTAACAGATTGAGAGCCTGTCTCATTTAAAAAAAAAAAAAATGCCATTAGACACACAGGAAAAATCCAGAAGGGTAAACTAAAGCCACAATTAATATGGGAATTTGGAAAAAGTGGTAGGATTTACAATACAGCAACAGCTTATGTATAGGATAGCTGTAAGTAAATACTGAAACACATTATGCCTCTGTAATTGGTGTTGATACATGAACAGAATAGCAGACACAATGCATATGAAGGTTACAGAATATGGTAAAAGTGGGATAAAGATGGGTTTTTAATGATGGTAAGATAACTGAAAATAGGCATATAGATACATTCCAGGCAGACTGAAGATCTAATTGTAAAAATGAAAGCATATGGGCCGGGCACGGTGGCTCAAGCCTGTAATCCCAGCACTTTGGGAGGCCGAGATGGGCGGATCACGAGGTCAGGAGATCGAGACCATCCTGGCTAACACGGTGAAATCCTGTCTCTACTAAAAAATACAAAAAACTAGCCGAGAGAGGTTGTGGGCATCTGTAATCCCAGCTACTCGGGAGGATGAGGCAGGAGAATGGCGTAAGCCCGGGAGGTGGAGCTTGCAGTGAGCTGAGATCAGGCCACTGCACTCCAGCCTGGGCGATAGAGCGAGACTCAGTCTCAAAAAAAAAAAAAAAAAAAAAAATGAAAGCATACAAATACTAGAAGAAAATGGGGGAAAACTACATTATATGTGACTTAAAACCTAGAAGAAACAAAATTTGATCAGTTTTAACTACATAAAAATGTTTATAGGACAAGAAAAACCCCACCACAACCCAAAGCAAACAATGTATTGAGAGGATTCCAATAATTAAGAATACTTCATACAAAAAGAAATGTAAATGATCTTTAACCTGTAAAGATGCTTACCTTGTTCAGAAGAGAATAAACCACAGTTTCTTTTTACCTTTCACTGGAAAAAGTTTAAAAACAAATGTATTCAGTGTTGAGGCTGTGGAGAAATAAGGACACATATATGGGAATGGAATGAAAAAGTTAAACTCTGGTTAACACTCAAGAGTATTTAGGTGGGTGCAGTGGCTCACGCCTGTGATCCCAACATTTGGGAGGCCAAGGCGGGCGGATCACTTGAGGTCAGGAGTTTGAGACCATCCTGGCCAACATGGCAAAATCCTGTCTACTGAAAATAATAAAAACTAGCTGGGCATGGTGGCAGATGCCTGCTACTCGGGAAGCTGAGGAACAAGAATCACTTGAACCTGGGAGGCCAAGGGACGAGAATCACTTGAACCTGGGAGGCTGAGGGACACGAATCACTTGGACCCGGGAGGCACAGTTTGCAGTGAGCTAAGATTGTGCCACTGCACTCCAGCCTGGGTGACAGAGTAAGACTCTTGTCTCAAAAAGAGTATTTGGTAATAACCATCAGAATTACATATGCATTTATCCTCTGACTCAGAATTTTAACTTCTTTCTGGGCTCTGAAAGGTGCATTTACAAAAATTTGGAATGCTATATGCAAAAGATCAGAAATACCCAAGTGTATTAAACAGGAAAGTATTACGGTTCATCCACATGAGGGAGTCACAAAACAATGAAGATTTCTGTATAATGTAAAATGGTCACCAGGATAGAGTAAGGGGAAAAGCAAAGTGCAGAACATTTATGGTATACCCACTGGGTTTGTGTAAGAAAGGGTGAGAAATGCGAATGTATGCACATAGGTGTATTTGCTTATGTTTCAAAAAGAACCTCGGGTAAACCCAAAGCTAATAAAAATTGTTAGCAGGGGAAGGAAGGAGATGAGGATGGAAGCTAGTCTGTGAATGTAACTTTTTCTAGAGTTTTGACGTTAGAACCATCTAAAATTTAACATGATTGATGAAGTAAAAAATGACCCTAAACCCACCAACACATTGTCTTAGTCTATTCCTGCTGCTGTAACAAAATGCCACAGACTAAGAATTCATAAATAATACTTATTTCTTGCACTTCTGGAAGCTGGGGAAGTCTAAGATTTGGCACCAGTAGATTGGTGTCTGGTAAGGGCTTGCTTTCTGCTTCCAGTATGGTGCCTTCTTGCAGTATCGGAAGGGTAAAAGGGACAAACTCTCCCTCAAGCCCTCTTAGAAAGGCACTGATCCCATCCATGAGTGTGGAGCCATCCTGGCCTAATCACCCCCTAAGGGCCCCACCTCTTAATAATGTCAATGCATTGTGAATTAGATAGCAATGTGAATTTTAGAAGTACACAAATGTTCAAACTACAGCATGTATATACATCAAGTTGGTAGTACAAACTACTTTCAAATAACTAGAACACAAGTGTTCACCCATTGGTAGTGAGATGGATTCTAAAGACAAAAAAACCACAAGTGAATCTAAAACTCTAATTACTAGTGTTAGCAGTAAAATTATATTGAAACTTTCAATACAATTTATGATAAAGGTAAACAGGCTGATGTCATTAGGAGCTAAGATTTTTGTATTTGTATTAAATACATTCTAAAATCAATAAAAACTCGCCATTTTTTTTTTTTTTTTTGAGACGGGGTCTTGCTCTGTTGCCCAGGCTGGGGTGCAGTGGTGCAATATCAGCTCACTGCAACCTCTGCCTCCCAGGTTCAAGGGGATTCTCCAGCCTCAGCCTCCCGAGGAGCTGGGACTATAGGTGTGTGCCACCACGCCCAGCTAATTTTTGTATTTTTTCGTAGAGACAGGGTTTCACCATGTTGGCCAGGCTGGGTCTCAAACTCCTGACCTCAAATGATCCACCCGCCTCAACCTCCCAAGGTGCTGGGATTATAGGCGTGAGCCACTGCACCCGGTCTATTTTTACCTTTTAAAAAAAGACTTGCCTAGGTAGGCCCGCTGAAAGGACCTAAATGCAATGATGATAATAGCCGTCAGCACTGCCTAGTGCTCAGTGTGGTCTCTAAACACTATTTCCTACAAAAAGGTCCACGAACCCTTGGAAAAAGTGTCTGAGGCAGGAAATGGACAAAGTAGACCTGGGTTAGCTTATGTCAGAAAGCAAGGAAATATTGAATAATTCTGTACCAATTCAGTAGGATACAGTAAACAAGGGGCTCCCACTGGTAATGGGACAATTTGAGCATCAATAAATAATGAATGGAATAGATTGAAACAATATACACAAAATTTGCAAGTTCACTACAGTGAAAAATAAATGATTGTTACCATTTTCATTGGCTAGAGCACCAACTCATTTACTCTAAAAATTGTTAAAGAATCATGCATTTATCTTGAAGAAGTATATTTCAGGAAAATAAATTGCTGATAAGGAAAAGTTCTTGACAGAAAAATTCTAGCCAATACAGAAAAATTATGGAATTAGAAAACTACAATTGCAAACCTTAATAAAACAACAGATCAGAGTAACAATCATCAATGAAAAGCAAAAACTGCTTGCTTCAGCAGCACATATATTAAAATTGAATGATACAGAGATTAGCATGGCCCCTGTGCAAGGATGACATGCAAATTTGTGAAGTATATTAAAATGCTGTAAAACAAAAAAAAAGCAAAAACCATTGAGTTGCAGGTTAATGAATGGTTAACTTCAAATGCAGGGACCAGGCTGATCCCACCTGAACCTACTGGTCAAGCAGCATTCAAAGTTGGACAGACAGATAACGTGCCTTCTGGTGTAACAGTACACAGCGCTGCTGATGAAAATTCATCTCCAAAACACGGAGCCTGAATCTAGGCCAGTCTCAATGTAACTACCAGTTTATAGGGAATTTGGGTGACAGGAATACATTTAAAAACACACGAAAGAAGCAAACAGCTAAATGTTGGACATTCTACAGGAAAAATGGCCCGGTTCCTCCCACAAATGAATGACATAAAGTTGTGGAGAAGAGGTTTATAGAACAAAAGGGATGTAAGAGATGTAGCAACCAAATGAAATACATGGATCATACTTGGACTTACTCAAACAAACCAAAAAGATGTGGGGTGTCCTTTCAATGATATGCCAGAAATCAGTAAATCTGATTGTTCTAGTTATGATTTGATTAACACTAGTTACTAGTTATTAGCTAGAACATTCTAGTTGGTAAGTTGTCATACATATTTAAGAAATATGAATCCAAATTAGATTGTGATAATTCCCTCATAACTTCACCTCCACCTGAGTTTCAGACTCTGCTATCCAGCTGCATACTAGTCTTCATCAGATGACACAGGCATCTCCAACACTGCATGACTGGAACCTGAACTCACTTATCTTCTGTTTCCCCTAAATCTGTTCTTTTTCCAAATTTTCTATCTTGGAGTTGCCCTCTACCATCTATCTAGACACTTTTATCAGGAACTGAGAGAGCCATCTTTACCTCTTAGATATAATCAGTCTTGTAAGTCTTGCCCAATTTTCTTTCCTAAAACTTTAAAAATCTGTCCTCTCTTCTCTAGTAAATACCACAACGTTAGTTCAGGCCTTCATCTTCCTCAACAATTAAGACATCCTCCTAACTGGTTGTCTTGCCTGTAGCCTTTTCCTCTCATGGCCATCTGCCACACAGCCATCACTTACCTGTGTTACAAACTGATGATGTCATTCCTGTGCTTAAAACTATCTAATACCTGGTATGTCAGTCTTAATTCCTTCACATGATTTGTGAGATCCTCCACTATATGAGCCTTGTCTTGTGCTTCATATAGCTGATCCACTGAAGTGACTGTGGTTCTCCGATGCTAGAGTGCCTTTGCTTCTTTGTGCTTTTGTTCCCTCTGTGTGCAGAAAAAAATCTCACCCCTCACCTCCTGATTTATTAATAAGTTCTCCAGGAATATTTTCCTGATGTTAAGTAGGTACTTCAATATGTGTATTTTTATCACTGGGCTGATCACACTGTTGAGTTACTGAATGAGAATTTTGTGCTACCCTTACTCATTTCTGTTATGAATTAAATAAACATAAAAATGTGGAATATATACTGTTCCAACAAAACTCTTCCTCTTTGGATGGAAACCTTCAAGGACTTAAAGAGGCATAATTTGTTTTAAAGTCCCTTAAGGATGGACAAGAAAACACTTAGTGGTTCTTTTGTTCAGCCATCACACAAAGAAGTGGAGCATTAGATAATCCAGAATAGCAGCCTTGCTATCCAATCTACTGTGTTATCCAACAATAATAGGAAGGGGAGCTCTGCAGGTCAGGAAAGCTAGCCCAGGATTACAAACTGCCATAAATGAGCTACATGTCAATTAGTTGGATTATGTATAACATTTTATGAAATAATGCTCTTAAAAACAAAAACCCTTATATGTTACTAAAAGATTAAACTTAAAAGGAGGGTATAAAAAACATATTCACAGAAAATATTATACTACTCATTGCACTATGTATGGAACAGTATGTTTATTAAGTCCAAGAGAAAAGATAATTCACTGACATGAAACACCCAAATTTCTTCATTTTAAAAGTAGTTTAGAGATAGCATCAGGTAGGCCAAACAACTGTACTGGGCCCCTGTAGAGCTTAGGGTTTGGTCTATTAAAAAAATCTTTTCTTGCTGGAACTGGCTTCCCTGCAAGCTCAATAGGTTCTGGAGCTCATTTACCACATTGCTCGCTGGATCCCAGAAAGTTGCCCGTGGTCAGCTAAGTGACGGAAGACTATACGACTAAGCCTCCAGCGCCGCTTCACACCACGCGGACGGGACGTCATAACACACCGATTCCTGATTCTAACGGGACAGCTATCCCGGGGGAGGGCAGCGATTTCTTCATCGGCCACGTCCTAAGGGAAATCACATTATTACACAGATCACATTACATTGTTGCACATGTATCTTGCTCCTTCTCACTGGCAGTTAACTTTCTTTTTTCCTTTTTTTTTTTTTGAGACAGAGTCTCGCTCTGTCACCCAGGCTATGGGCGACAGATTGTGCAATGTCACAATCTCGGCTCACTGCAACCTCTGCCTCCTGGGTTCAAGTGATTCTCCTGCCTCAGCCTCCCAAGTAGCTGAGATTACAGGTGTGCACTACCACACTCAGCTAAATTTTGTATTTTTAGTAGAGACGGGGTTTCGCCACGTTGCCCAGGCTGGTCTCAAACTCCTGAGCTCTGGCAATCTGCCTGTCTCGGCCTCCCAAAGTGCTAGGATTACAGGTGTGAGCCACCGCACCCGGCCACTGGCAGGTAATTTTCATTGCATGAGTACCATAATTCATTTATCCATCCTACCTTTGATGATCATCTGTCTCATCTTCCGATTTGAGCGAATATGAATAGTACAGCTACATACTTTTGTTTAAGTCATTGGTAAAGTATGTGAATGTATTTCTGTTGCCTCCTCACGTTTTTTGAATCACAGAAGTTTGAAACCTCTGGGCTGATGATCAAATAGGAGGGAATATGGCTTGAGATAAGACTAGACAAGGAGGAAGGAGAGTATCACATGGAGTCCTGATGTCTATGGTAAAGATTCTGACAACTGGAGAAGTAAAGGGGAGAGATCAGATTAGGTTTATATTTTTAAAAAATCATTTGCAAGGTAGAGGATGAATCAGGTAAGGGCAAAATGGTTGAGGGGAGAAAAGCGGGATTACAGCAGTAGCTAGGGCTCAGGTTTTGTCAGTAGAGATTTCTTCCTATGTATGTGTTCAAGAGTGTGAGTGTTCATAATATTCACTTTAATCTGGTAAGTGTGCTGACAAGTATAATGGACCCTGTGCTAGACTGTGGTGCAAGCAAAATAATTAACACATTAAAAGAACACAAATTAAATGAAAGTATATACAAACCAAAAATTAACACAAAAGCTTATGCATGTGTTACCATTATGAACTAACAGAATTACATAAAACAACATGATTGCCAGGCGCGGTGGCTCACGCCTGTAATCCCAGCACTTTGGGAGGCTGAGGCGGGCGGATCACCTGAGGTCGGTAGTTTGTGACCGGCCTGACCAACATAGAGAAACCCCGTTTTTACTAAAAAGACAAAATTAGCTGGGTGTGGTGGTGCATGCCTGTAATCCCAGCTGGCCAGGAGGCTAAGGCAGGAGAATCGCTTGAACCCAGGAGGCAGATGTGGTGAGCCGAGATCGTGCCACTGCACTCCAGCCTGGGCAACAAGAGCAAAACCCCATCTCAAAAACAAAACGAAACAAAACAAAACAAAAAAACCGAAAAAACAACATGACTGAGCCATTGAGTAGTAAACAATAAATGCTATACAAGGAACTGGAGAGAAGAAATGACTGGGCAGGAAGATTGAAGCCAAGTTTCATGGAGGTGGACTTTAAAGAATAGCTAGAAATTACTGATTGATTGATTGATCGATTGGTTGGTTGATACATACTCCTCCTTGTTTCCCGAAAGATTTAAGGCAGTTTACAAATGAGGAAACTGGGGCAAAGAGAAATGAGAGTAGAAAAGATAAAAGCCTCAGGAACACAAAAGTGCATGCTGTGAAAGCCTGTAAGTTTGTTAGAACTGGGACATAAATTTGACTTGTAACAAACTTAGCAGGCAGCAGAGAACCATGATCAGTTTACATGATTCAGACTCTGCACAGTTATTGCTGCTAGTCATACCAGAGACACTTCTTCTGGGTGTCTTCATAAAGGTACTCAAACAACACACCCCCAGCTGTATTAAGGTATAATTGACAAATAAAAATTGCATATATTTAAGGCATACGATGTCATGATTTCCTGAACATACACATTGTGAAATGATTACCACAATGAAGCTAATGAACGCATCCTTCACCTCACAAGATTACCTTTTGGGTGTGTGTGTTAAGAACACTTCAGATCTACTCTCTTAGCAATTTCAAGTACACAATACAGTACTACTGACTGTAGTCACGGTGCTGTGCATTAGCTCCACAGAATTGATTCATCTTACAACAGAAAGTACACGCTTTGACCAGTATCTCCTGATTTCCCCCTGTCCCCCATACCTCCCATACACCCTAGTCCTCCTAGCTCCAAGCAGCCACCATCCTGCTTCCCTGCCTCTATGATCAACGTCTTGAGCTCAGATTCTTGGGGGCCCCATTTTTTTTTTTTTTTTGAGACACAGTCTTGCTCTGTCACCCAGGCTGGAGTATAGTGGCATGATCTCGGTTCACTGCAACCTCTGCCTCCCAAGTTCAAGCAATTCTCCTGCCTCAGCCTCCCAAGTAGCTGGGATTACAGGTATGTGCCACTTGCACCCATCTAAGTTTTGTATTTTCAGTAGAGACAGGGTTTTGCCAGGCTGGTCTTGAACTCCTGACCTCAGGTGATCTGTCCGCCTCGGCTTCCCAAAGTGCTGGGATAACAGGTGTGAGCCACTGTGCCTGGCCTGCCACTTCTTATTACTCCCTAAATGTAGGAAAGTAGCTTAATGCCACTTTAGTGTAAGCCATAACCCAGTGGTCCAAGGCCCTCAGTTTTCTGCTCATCTGGCTTAATCCAGACAACACTAAAAAGAAACCATAGTAATAAATAGGATGTATATCATTCTGTCAACTTCTCTAAATGTAGTTTTTTTAAAATCTGAGTTCTCAGTAACTTGAGTGGCCTTGAGTTTAATTTATATCTCCCTAATAAGCCTGCTTAATGCAGATATGCTACATCACCACTTAGGTGCAGGGCTTTATGCTTCAGAAAGCCAAGCAGGGTAGACATCCTCTTATTCAACCCAAGCAGTATGACAAGAAAGTAAGCCTTAATGGAAAGGCACTTCAGCACACAGAGGTGGGCAAGGGAGTTCAGGGAGACAGGCTTAGAATGGTACTGGGTAAGGAACAGTTTAGGCTGTGTGCTAGGCACATAGCCTTCAACATCAGCAATGCCTCCCAATGCCTTGCCAGTTAAAAGATTGCAATGAGGCTGGGCGCACTGGCTCACGCCTGTAATCCCAGCACTTTGCGAGGCCCAGATGGGTGGATCACGAGGTCAGGAGTTTGAGACCAGCCTGGCCAACATGGTGAAGCCCCGTCTCTACTAAAAATACAAAAATTAGCTGGGCATGGTGGCATGCGCCTGTAATCCCAGTTACTTAGGAGACTGAGGCAGGAGAATTGCTTTAACCTGGGAAGCAGAGGTTGCGGTGAGCTGAGATTGCACCATTGCACTCCAGCCCGGGGGACAGAGAGAGACTCCATCTCAAAAAAAAAAAAAAAAAAAACAAGATTGGGATGAAGTCAGGGAGAGACCTTAGGTGAAAATAACACCCAGTTTACCAGTACTTTCTAAGGCTGGCATAATGAAACAGTTGAAAGGCTAGTTAGGAGTGAATAGTCTTTAATTTGAAACTCACCAAAATAAGTTTCAAGGCTATTTGTTTATATTGATGTGGATCTTATTCTCCAGAAATTATATTGATACCAAGTCAAAACAAACAGTATCAAAAGCGATCTGATGTGAGTTAAGGATCTTGTGGTACAAAGGGACTCATCTTAATTAGCTAACCTGAAGAATTTTTGGCAAAATGGTATTCTTCCTGAGTGAATTAATACGTAGCCTCTCATCTGCGTATTCATAGGCCATTTTTCGTCTCTTCACATCGCGCCACATTCTCCAGTCTACATAGTGACTTCGAACTTGGCCTGAAGCTGATGAAGGAACCATCTGAAAGACAGAGACAAGGGACCAGTGAAGGATAGCCAGGCCCACATTCTGAGTGTTCCTCAATCCTGCAATTCTCTTTCTGCCACTATTTATGACCTAGTATTCTTTTAAGAGTTGTTTTAGATCAGTTTAATAATTTAAGATAATAGACTTCCTAATTCAGAATAAATAAGTTTTATGGATGTATATTAAGTCAAAATCATAATAATATAATGCAATAACATATGTATTGGAAGGTGAAAGACAGATTTTCAGAAATTTTTATTATTCTGTTCGACCTGTACTTAGGCCAATAAGTACAAATGGTTCAAAAATCGAAAAGGTATAAAAAGACACACAGTGGGCCGGGCGCGGTGGCTCAAGCCTGTAATCCCAGCACTTTGGGAGGCCGAGACGGGCGGATCACGAGGTCAGGAGATTGAGACCATCCTGGCTAACACGGTGAAACCCCGTCTCTACTAAAAAATACAAAAAACTAGCCGGGCGAAGTGGCGGGCACCTGTAGTCCCAGCTACTTGGGAGGCTGAGGCAGGAGAATGGCGTGAACCCGGGAGGCGGAGCTTGCAGTGAGCTGAGATCCGGCCACTGCACTCCAGCCTGGGCGACAGAGCATGACTCCGTCTCAAAAAAAAAAAAAAAAAGACACACAGTGAAAAGTCTCCCCGCACCTCATTCCTCACCTGCCCAGTGACTCCCATGCCCCACAGGTATCCACTGTTTCTAGTTTCTTGTATATCCCTCAAGAGATTTTGTCTGTATACACTCCCCTCCCATTTTTCATTCCCTCTTTTCAGTAAACAATATACGTTAGAGATCTTTCAATATCTGAATGTAAAAAGCTTCCCCATTTTCTTCATATTGCATAATCCACTATATAGAAGCATCATAATTTAACCTGCCACGTATTGCTGGACAGACCTCACTATTTATCATTATAAACAATGCTACAGTGAATAATGTCTTAGAAATCATTTCATATGTATTCCTATATATCTTGAAGATACATTATTATTTATTTATTTATTTTACTTTTTTGAGATGGAATCTAGCTCTGTCACCCAGGCTGGAGTGCAGTGGCGCAATCTCGGCTCACTGCAACATACGCCTCCCGGGTTCAAGCAATTCTCACGCCTCAGCCTCCTGAGTAGCTCAGACTACAGGTGCCCGCCACAACATCTGGCTATTTTTTGTTTTTTGTATTTTTAGTACAGACGGGGTTTCACCATGTTGGCCAGGCTGGTCTTGAACTCCTGACCTCAAGTGATCCATCCATCTCGGCCTCCCAAAGTGCTGAGATTACAGGAATGAGCCACTGTGGCCAACGAGGATAAATTATTAGGAGCAAAACTGCTAGGTCAAAGGGTACTTTAAAACTATCACTGACCTGATACTTCTCAGCACTAGTTGTCCAGCAATAAGACAGTATATTCCTTGTTATCTCACATTTTCATGGTGATAATTTATAGTTTTGACTGACAGTATGGGCAAAGGGAGTATAGATCGCAAGAAACGTAAGTCTCTCTCAAACCAGAGGAAATATTACACGTTAATTAAATTGCCCCTATAGAAAAATGATGGCTTCTGATAAGTGATGTTTGTAAAAGAATTATATGTATAGCAGAATATAAAACTGAAAATAAGAATACTTTAAATAGAAAGCCAACATTTTTTCAGTCTATTAACAAAAGATAAACTGAACATCTTCAGTGCTCACATTACTAAACAAAAGTTCCATGGGGAAATATAACAATTCTGCAACCACCTTTTGGAAAAAAGATAAGCAGGAATAGAATGTAAACATTGATGTGGCATATGACTGAGTCCAGTGAATGCCTTGGTAACCATGGCTGGAAATGCTTGTCCCAGAAACACGTGCTTTGAAATGTTGACAGAATTTTGACTAAAGTGGGGACAAGGGAGGGGAGAAAAGCTAGTTTGTCCAAACAAAACATAGAAAAGAACAAGATATATTCATAAGATCAAGGAGAAATCATTCTGGCTGAAAGAAACCATTCACATTGAGGGGCAATGTGAGGTTTGCTTTTACCTATGAAATTGAGGGTATAGGGGATTTAGAAAACAAGATTAAGCATTTCTTCTTTGAATTCTTTTTCAAAGTATTCCTAATCAAATTCTCCTAGAAAACAAATTTTCATAGAATGAAATAGTCTTTCTTTCTATTTTGCATACCTTGTTTTCTTACTAGAAAAGTAATACACTTTTTTTTTTTTTTTTTGAGACAGAGTTTTGTTCTTGTTGCCCAGGCTGGAGTACAATGGCATGACCTCAGCTCACTGCAACCTCTGCCTCCCAGGTTCAACCGATTCTCCTGCCTCAGCCTCCCGAGTAGCTGGGATTACAGGCGCCCGCCACCACGTTCGGCTAATTTTGTATTTTTAGTAGAGATGTGGTTTCTCCATGTTGGTCAGGCTGGTCTTGAAATCCGGAAGTAATACACTTTTAAAATAAAATATTTATTGGCCTATTACAGTATTTCTTCTGTGAATGCTTTTATGTCCTTTACATTTCTACTGTGGTGTATTTCCTTACCAGCTTATAATGGTGCTTTATAGATTAAGGCTGCATCTATTCTGCTCTGTACACATCTTATCCTGCCCCCATCTCTTACCCCTCTTCAGCTCCTAAAACCTTTCCACTGGGCCCTCTCAATCCATGGTCTACCATCAAAATCTTTTAAATTCTCAACTTCTCTTAACATCTCCTTCACCTTTCGCTCTGGCCAAATTTTAAATCCCTCCTCACAGCTTTTCCTGTAGCTCCTTTTTCTTCCATTACTGGGCCTAGAGATGGGATAGGTAAGTGTCTTCCTTGCTCTTCATTGCAACTTGCAGTTCTCCTTCCTTCCTGAAAGCTCCTGGCTTTGACTCATGCCATTGGGCTTACTACCTTCCACTACCTCTCATCATTACAGTCATCTACCAAAGCCCCTGCCACTCCCTTTCATTTTTCCACGATTTTGGATCCTGGCTTACTGTCACTCTCTCCAATATTCTTGCTATCTTAATTCCTGGTGATTTCAACATACATGAAATTATACCCTAATCACTCTGATCTCTTAACACCTCTCCTTCAATGATTTTTGTTACTCTTGTTTAACTATTCAATTCCATGCCCATGTCGTGGGTATTTTATTATTAATTAGTGCAAGTTCTCCATTATCTCACTTTGTATATCTCATTCTCTATCACTTCTTTCTAGCTTGCTCCTTCTAACACCCCAGTAACAATGCTTCTGGGACTTTCAATCCATTGATCCTACCATTTTTCACTTTTTTCACTCAGCTTTTGATTTCCTTTCGTCCTCTCTCACCCAGCCTGAATTCCTTTGTTCTATAAATACAATGTTCTCTTGTATACACCATCAACTCTCTGGCCTCTCTCTCACTTCTCTGTACTTACTCCAATTCTCTTGACCATTCCTTCTGTCCATTTCCAACTCTTTTACATGGTCTCTTTCCCCTTAAATCTCTGACACTTGCTCCCACATCCTCACACTCAGCTGATGACTTCACCTTCTCCTTAATTATAAAATTAGAAGAAATCAAAAGAGCATTTCTATAAATGCTCACCATCACAGTGACTCACTTACTAGCATCTGTATCATATGTTCTACATTCCCTCCTGTTATCAGAGATCCACTCTGTCGAACAGAGTAGCCGCTAACCACATAGGGGTATTAAACACTTGTAATATAACTAGTACAACTGGGGAATGTAATTATTTTAATTAATTTAAAATTAAAAACCAAAGCATTGTAAACATTAAACAACTTTATTATTTTGGTAGAACTATATTTTCCATTTTAATTATGGGAAATTTATCATCCAAACTGAGATATGCTTTAAGTGTTTGAAAATCTAGTATGAAAAAAAGAATGTAACTATTTCATATGTCATTGTTATATTGATTCCATGTTTGGAACCACAATATTTCAGATATACCTGGTTAAATATTATATTAAACTTAATTTCATCTACTTCTTACTTTTTAAATGTGGCTACTAGAAAAATTTTAAATTACACATGTGGTTGACATATTTCTATGGACAACACTGCTACAGATGAACTGTCCAAGTTCCTAAGATCATACTTCATGACTTCATGCACAAGACCCCATCGCCTTTTTTTTTTTTTTTTTTTTTTTTAATGTTTTTGGTATTTTTACGGCTAGTCAAGTGAAGCAGTGGGAGTGGAGAAGGAACAAATAAATCTGTATCTGGTTGTGTCAATTAGTTTTAAACATCACTGCACTCGAACCAGCCTCCATTGCCTCTTACCTACATAAAGGTACAGCTCTAGCAATTCTTCCTTCTTCTACATAATCAATTTTTAATACTACTGGATCTTTCCCTTTCATACACAAACATGCTGTTTTCCCTGCCATGTTAAAACAACCCCCCCGCCGCCCCCGTTATTGACCCAAGTTTTTTTGTTCTCCTTTACAGCAAACCTCCTTTAAAGGCTTATCTATACTCCAATTTCTTTCCTCCTATTCTCTAAAACGTTTTCGTCTCCATAACATCATCAGAACACCTGTGATTAAGGTTCCAACAACCTTCACATTGCTAAACTCGTCAGCCAATTCTCAGCACTTCTTTTTAATTGATTTATCAACTTTGAGCAGAGTTGCTCACTCCTTACACTTTGAAATTCTGTCATCCTTTGCTTCCCGGCCATCCCACTCCCCTAGTTTTCCACCTCCCTAGCTGACAGCCCCTTTCAGTCTCCTTTGCACGGGTCTCATCTCTTAACGTTAGAAGTCTCTGAAGGCTCAATCCTCGTAACTCGTCTCCCATCTACTCACTCTCTTATAAATCGGAGTCAATCTCACATCTTTCAATACCAGTTAGTTATACGCTTACGAAAACCAAATTGACATCTGCAGCTCGGACCTCCCCTGAACCAAGCCCAAGCGGGGAAGAGGGCGGAGGGAGAACCCCTGGACTAGTCCTCACTGAGCACTACAGATGGCAGAGTCGTGGGGGACCCGTGAGTTACGAGATTCAGGGGTGAGGGGTAGCGGTGTGGATAAAGGTAGGAGCCTGACCTGCTTGAACGTCCGAAGCAGCGAGCCCAGCATGAAGGCCGCCATGTTGTCCGCCGCAAACTACAAAGCGCTGCAACTTTATTGACACTGCCGAATAGCCTAGGACACGAGGGGCGGGGCCTGGGTCGCCTGGGGCGGGGTGGGGCGGGGTGGGGCGGGGCGGGGCGGGGCGGGGCGAGGAGAGGAGGCGGGTGGGAATGGCCTACAGGAAAGTGGAGTTAGTTTTGGGATCTGAGCTCTCGCGATATTTCATGGTACTTGGGCAAATGACAAATCCGAAGGCGTCGCGTTGATTGTGATGGCGCAGCCGACGTTCCTCGTGTGTTGCAGCTCTTCCTTCCGTTTTACACACCCTCTTAAACTACCTATGTCTCTGCCCTCCTCCTTTCCTTCCGCCTTTACCTAGTCGGCCGTCACCAATTTCTCTTCCACTGCATTCTCGGTTCCGCCCAACATGCATCTCCTATATACTCCACTCGGTTTAGGGTAGAAACCTAGAAATTATTGCCACCTCCTCCTCCTCTGCCATCTCTCCTATAGATCCTGCAAATCTCTCCCTTTTCTCCACTATAATGGTGGTGTGGTGATGATGTTGATGATGGCAATGATAAAGATAGTTCATTTGTATGTCTGGGTATATATATTATCTGTATTGGGATTTTAGGTTAAAAGGACGTAAACATTATGTTTGTCCTTGGTAGAGGCATTGCCATTTAAAAACTGCTGTTTTCACTTTGTTATGCAGGAAACTAACCTTCAGGTCATCTTTAGAGCCGCTGTCCTTCCTCTGGGATGAACCCTTAGAGGGGCCACTTTCCTTTGTATGGATGTAAGGCAAGTACCACGCACCTACCGTTCTGATAGAAGAGTATGGAGGAGCATGTATTACCTTGGCAAGTACCCGTGTCTTTGATGTGTTGGTGGATGAAGTGGAGCGATGCCCATGTGCTAATTACATCTGCATTGCTACACAGGAGCCTTCTGGGAGGAAGGAGAGCTGAATGTAGACTCTTTTCTTTAGAGGTTCAAATGTATTAGACCATATCTAATGGATGGGGAGGGTCTGACAGGCCAGCTGGCTGGTAAACATAACATGAGTCCCTGTTGTGATAGAATCAGAAAACTAGACTGGCCTCAGGCAGGCATCTGTTCCTAATTCAAACCCGTGTAATACCCTTCTCTCCCTCCCCACAGCTGGGCTCATCTTCTATCATCAGGTCATGAAATAGGTGAGCTAGCTCTGTGCACTCTGGTCTTTTCTTACTTTCTGGAATACTAGTTCTGAAAGCATCTTTTTTGTTGCTGTTGTAGGTTATGATTTAATTCTACCTTTTTGGTGTGACCAGGAACAGGGGCAAGAGTCCACCTCTACAATCTCATAGGAAGAACAGTCAGGAGAATTATATACATCTACAGTGGGCACAGGACTTAGGCCAGATCTTCCTGGAAAGTGGTCAGAAAGACTTAGACTAAGCCACGGGAGTTAGGCCAATCTGATGGTTTGCCCTTTCAAAGATGGCAAAATACTGTTTGATGAAGAGGTAGCCCAGGATCCAGAACTCTTCTGGGTGGTGGAGATGTTCATGCCCTGGAAGCTGCTGGTGCCCCCCTGCTGGCTTTTTACTGGTTTTATGAAGGATATTAAAAAATGGGCTGAGCATGGTGGCTCACACCTGTAATTCCAGCACTTTGGGAGGCTGAGACAGGTGGATCACTTGAGGTCAGGAGTTCAAGCCCAGCCTGGCCAACATGGGTGAAACCCAGTCTCTGCTAAAAATACAAAAATTAGCCGGGTGCAGCGGCAGGTCCCTGTAATCCCACCTACTTGGGAGGCTGAGGCAGGAGAATCTCTTGAATCCAGGAGGCAGAGGTTGTAGTGAGCCGAGATTGCATCACTACACTCCAGCCTTGGCAATACAGCAAGACCAAAAAAAAAAAAAAAAAACTAAAAAGGATATAGATGAACAGTCAGTTGGAAGAGAGGTGTGGGAGAAGGTACAGGGGATGGGACTTGGAGCTTCAATGCCCTTTCCTGGTGGGGCCACCCTCCAGAAACCTCCACATATTCAGCTATCTACAACTTCTGAAAGCATCTTTAAACAGCATTACTAACTTTTTTCTAAAAATTGTGATACAATATACATAACATAAATTTTCCCATCTTCACCATTTTAAGTGTACAATTCAGTGGCATTAAGTACCGTCACACTGCTGCGCAACCGTCATCACCGCCCATCTCCAAAACTTTGTATCTTCCAAAACTAAAACACTGTACCATTAAACAATAACTCCCCATTCCCCCTTCCCTTCAGCTCCTGGCAACCACCGTTCTTCTTTTTGTCCCTATAAATTCAACTACTCTACATAGCTCATATAAGTGGAATCGTGCAGTGTTTTGTCTTTTTGTGACTGGCTTCTTTCACTTATAACATCTTCAGGGTTTATCCATGCTGCAGCATGTCTCAGCACTTCATTCCTTTTTATGGCTCAGTAATATTCCATTGTTTGGCTACACTACATTTTGTTTCTCTGTCATTAACACTTGCTTTACCTACACCTTTTAGCTGTTGTGAATAATGCTATGAACAAATATCTTAAGCAGCATTCGGATCTTGTTAGGCCATTTTTCACTTTAAGAAGAGATTAAAACAACCTAATGGTGTGAGTGAGGCAGGAAACTCTGAGATACTGAGACAAGACTCCAGGGTCTTCTTTAATTGAATTGGTTTTTTAAAACAGCCTAAGATTTCCCCCCAGATCCCGCAATGTGCCCTCCTCCCTTAGTGTATGGGCCACTTGGCAGGACCTAAAGAAGTCTCGGTTTACCTTGAATTTTCCCAAGGAGTCTGATTCTCTCTGGCCACTTAACAGAATGTCGGAAAGGCTCTTGTCTTTACTGTCCTGGAATATTAGAATCAGGAGAACCATCATAATTCACTTAATCATTCAGAAAATATTTACTAAATGCCTATTATGTCCGAGTGTATAAGTATGTGTCAGGTCGGAGACTGAAAAAACATCCCAGCCCTTCTGATACTTGTAATTCCACTGGGGATTGTAGATTTGGACACGAGTGGAGCTATCTACCAAGGACGGTTATATTACCTTTGGTTTTTCCTTATATTCTTTCCTTTGGAGGCTTAAAAGTAGTTTTTGGGTGGATAAAATAAAATTTAAGAGTTAATTATTTTTAAGTTCGATTGTAAGAGATGTTTATAGTTGCTATTTTCTAGGCCTAATTAAATTATAAAAATGATTGCATAGATAATGAAATTGAGGCATAGAGAGGTTAGGTAACTTGCCAAGCCAGCTGAGCTAAGAACGTTAAGGCAGATGCTCTTTTTTTGGTTTTTTTTTTTTTTTTTTTTTTTTTGTGGTAGAGTCTTGCTTTGTCACCCAGGCTGGAGCGCAGTGGCGCGATCTCGGCTCACTGCAAGCTCCGCCTCCCGGGTTCTCGCCATTCTCCTGCCTCAGCCTCCTGAGTAGCTGGGACTACAGGCGCCCGCCACCTTGCCAGGCTAATTTTTTTGAATTTTTTGGTAGAGACAGGGTTTCACCGTGTTAGCCAGGATGTTCTTGATCTCCTGACCTCGTGATCCGCCCGCCTCGGCCTAAGGCAGATGCTCTTAATCCTCTCTCCATGTTGTCTTCTGGAGGAGTGATGGATGGCTCAGGATAAAGGCCTGACTGTTGTCACAGAATTCTGACTTATAAAATGTATCAATTGATTAATGTATGGATTTCATGCCATTCTAATGAATACTTCAATATATATAATACTCCTATATATTATATAAATATATATTTGTAATAAATATATAAATATATATAGGTTAAATATAAATATATATTTATAAATATATTTATTAATACATAATATATACTGTAATATAGAAATACATATTTAATATATTATATATGAATAAACATTTTATAAATATATAGCATATAGTATATTACTCAAAATAAATATATATTAAATATATGTATTATATAATCTATTAATATATGGTCTATATAAATATATACTTATATATTATATTCATAAATATATATTAAATATATATCCTTATCTATATTTAATAAGGATATATATTTACCCAATTGTGCCACTTTGAGGAATTTTTCCAAGGAAATACTGAAATAGATATATATTTAAATCTGTATATATTCTTATATATTTAATAAATATATATTTATATTAAATATTCGTATATTTATTAATATATATAAGGATGAGTGGATGGAAGAGAGGTAGAAGCTCCCTCATAGAAAACCATGAATTTTATTTTATTTTTTGAGACAGAGTCTGGCTGTATCACCCAGGCTGGATTTAATGACTGGATCACAGCTCACAGAACCTCAACCTCTCAGGTGCAAGCAATCCTCCTATCTCAGCCTCCGGAGTAGCTGGGACCGTAGGCCGGCGCCACCACACCTGGCTAATTTTTTGTATTTTTTGTAGAGATGGAGTCTCATCTTGCCATATTGCTCAGGCTGGTCTTAAACTCCTTGAGCTCAAGAGATCCTCCTGCCTCAGCCTTCCAAATTGCTGGGATTACAGGTGTGAGCTACCACACCCCATGAAATTTTTGAAAACAAAAAAATACTGAATGGTCTTACCCTAACGGATCTTAATATTTCATACATTATAGAGCCATAGGGATTGAGCTCATGTGGTACTGGCACCAAAATCAACAGACAGGTACATGAAATAGAATAGATCAGCCAGATAGAAACTCCAGTGCAGTTAGAATTTGGTTGTGTATTAAAGGAAGCATAAAAATTGTTGAACAAGTGGTAATGGAACAACTGGGTAAAGATTTTGGAAAACTTTAAAAATTATATCTTCATCTCTTACCACATATCAAATTTTAGATGAAGAGTTAAATACTAACAAAGGCTTAAAAAACGGAAGAAAATAAAAATGAATATATTTTTAATTTTTATTGTTTTATTTTATTTTTATTTTTTGAGATGGGGTCTCACTCTGTCACCTATGGTGGAATGCAGTGGTGCGATCTCGGCTCACCGCAGTCTCTGCCTCCTGGGCTCCAGGTGATTCTACCTCAGCCTCCTAAGGTGATTCTACCTCAGCCTTCTAAGTAGCTGGTTCTACAGGTGTGGGCTACCACACCCTGGTAATTTTTGTATTTTTTGTAGAGATGGGATTTCACCATGTTGCCCAGGCTGGTCTTGAACTCCTGAGCTCAAGCATTTTGCCTGCCTTGGCCTCCCAAAGTGCTGGAATTACAGATGTGAGTCACCATGCCTAGCTGAATCTATTTTTTACACTTTTAAATCTTAGTAGACAATTTTCAGACTGTCCAACAACATTAGATGTGTTCAACCTCACTAGTTTCCAAGAAAATGCAAATTAAAATAATGAGATCTATTTAAGCTAGAAAATTAGCAAAGGTTAAAAAAAACTCAGCATTGTCAGAGGTGTGAGGAAATAGGTAATTTCATAGTCGAGTGATAAGAATATAAATTGGCATAACTTGTCTGCAAAGCAATTTGGCAAGTCTTTTCAAAGTTTGTAACTATTGACCCAATTATGCCACTTTGAGGAATCTATTCCAAGGAAATACTGAGAAACTCTAAAATTTAAATAAAAGGTCATTTATCATTGGCTTATCTATAATGACAAATAAATAACAGTGAGGGGAGAGTTCAATGAATTAAGAAATCAAGTTATAATCCTAAATTTAAAAATCTGATGGGTTTCTCATTTTAAAATGTATATATATTTACAGATACAGGTGTAGATATAGATCAGATAGATAGGGTAGATAGATAGATAGATAGATAGATAGATAGATAGATAGATAGATAGATAAAAAAGGACTAGAAGGGAATACCCTCAAATATTAAGAGTGGAGGTGAGCGAGCAGATTACTGTTTTTTCTTATGGTCATTAAAATTTTCCAATTTCTCTATAATTTATATTATTAGATTCACATATGTGTTGAAGTTGATTTAAAAATAGTAACCTGTTCTCGTCTTTTTATATTTGTATTATTTCACCCAAAGTATTTGAAAAATCTGTTTTTCAAGGGGCATATAGGAAGGGTTCATTCCTGGTCCCCATCAGTATCTTTTGCTTATCCTTGGGTACAGGCAGAGGCCAAACCCCGACCAAAGCAGCAAGAAATTAAGAATTCAGGGATGCTTGCTTCATTCATATTTAGTACCAAGCCATTCACTCTTCCCTTTGTCTTCATTTTTCTGGTTTCTGTGTATGCCATCACATAAACTGTCCTTTTGGTGTCTAATCTGTATCTAATACAGGAATGACTATTTCCTTAACTTCTGTGTTTTCTGAGAGGACTAATTAATTATTCCTTTTCATTATTTTATAACTGGTAAGTTACAGAACTAACTTGACTGCAGCCCCTGGTGCCACACAGTAAGAATGTTTACTTGGTGTGTGCTTGTTCTGAGCTGGCCTAGGCTGAGTCACCGGCATCCTTGGGCCTGAACACCCACCCCAATGCACTCCCCTGGTGCCTCATCATGGGCCTTCCACGTGAGAGCTGGATATGGCTCAAAAGAACCAGACTTCTTGGGCTATGAGAGGGAACTACAAAGAGGAAGAAAGTGAGAATAAAGGAAAAGAACCTGTGGAAGGAGAGCGAAAGGCACGGGGACACATTGGCCACACGCGCGCGCACACACACACACACGGGGACACACGCACCACATGCACACACACACACACAACACACACACACACAAATATGCATTTCAACCCTGGCTCTGAAATTGTGTGATGGATAGTAGGTGAAACCTCTGTTCTCATTACACATCTGCCTTCATTAAAGGCCACCAGCGGAATGGCAATCCTTTTGGTTTACCAGTTTGGTCATAGAGTGTGGATGGCCTTAGCGCTTCTGGAAGCAGCCACAGGTTCCATGCCTGTGAGCCTCCCATGGAGCTATGTGCTGTGCACCATGCCAAACACAAGATGGCAGTATTACTACATCTGCGTTCCTACACCCACCCATCCTCGGTTCCCACACACAGGGCCTGATGCAAACTGGACACACACACACACAGAGCTGTCCCTCAAATAAAATAATGACACTTTGCCTATCATCAAGTGGGACCTGTGTTTGAGACTGAGTTTGCCTCCTTCGTGGGGGTCAAAGGCAGGACACGCTATGTGATTTGTAGGGCCCAGTGCAAAAGGAAAATGTAGGGCCTCTTGTTCAAAAAGCAGGGAAAAAAGTGCTGTTAAAGGCAGTAAAATATGAAGCCTTTTCCTTTCTTTCCTGGACTCTTGACTTGTTATATGATTTTTTTATTTGCTATTAATGTTCTAAGTCAAGAAAAACAGAATCATTAAATGTACTTTTAAATCATTAGCATCAATTTTACCACTCACGGTCATATTGAGGAATGCCAGTTCACAGTGCAAATGTAAGAGCATTTAACTCATAGGCAGAATCAGTGAAGTTATACAATTTTTATTTTGTTGCTTGTATATGCTTATGTGTTTTGTTCTTACCCTAACAGTGAAAATATTGCATAAAACTAACTCAGTTGCTTTTATTTTACTTCTTGATCCATGCACATTCTACCAGCACCTTCTGCCTTTGGCTTACTCATGAGTAAGAGAGGACTGAAAGGAAAAGGAACTGTTTTCCCTTTAGAATGTCAATGCTTTCATGTATAGGAAGCAAGTGCTAGTGGCCTCTTAGGGCTGCCAGTGCCCCAGCTGACTCAGTCATCGACATAGTACTCTTACCTTGGACTCACTTTGAGTCCCATTCATCTCCCATATATCATGGGGCCACCAGAATTCCATGTGGATGGGGCATCATACAAAGGGAGCAGCAAGGAACGATGGGTGCATGTGTCCCCTCTGCTCATGCGGATGTTCCATTGTCCCATTGGACCTCACTTACAGACACAAATTCAAAAACATAGTGATTCAGAATTTCAAGATAGTGACAGTAGAGCATTAAAGCAAGCACAGGGCTCTCCTGAATGCACGGGGATACATGCACAGACACACACAAACACACAAGTAAGAACGGCAGTGGCTGTGTGACACACGAGTGACATGCCTGCAAAGCCAGCCCAGGTCACAGGCTCTCATGATCTCAGTCACTTGCATTTTCCCAGTCCACACTTATGTCTCCAATGAGTGTTTTCGCCAGGGGCCAGGGCTCCTTCAACCCCACATGTACCAGTCTGAGCTAGTGAGCATCCATTCCTTCAGCAAACATTTATTGAGCATTCCTGTTACATGTCAGATACTGTTCTAGGAGCTGGGGATGCAGCAGGGTACACAGTCCCTGCCCTCATGGAGCTTACACTGTAGTGGAGAAGGGGGAAGAGCAATTCACAAATCAATAAATATGTGTCAAATGGAGACATGCTATGAAGAGAAAAGCAGAGTAAAAAGAGCATTTTGGTAGCAGATATTGTTACCTAATGTAGTCAGAGAAGGGCTCTCTGATGAGCCGGCATTTGAACAGAGACCTTAAGGGTGTGAGGGAGTGAGCTAGGAGGTTCTGGGGGAAGGACCTCCAGGCAAAAGGAATGGCAGCTATGAAGGCTGTGAGTGGGTGTGCATGGTGTGTCTGAGGGGGAACAGGGAGGCAGCAGCTGGAGCCAAGTGAGTGAGAGGAAGAAGGTAGGTGAGGTCAAAACAGTGGGGGCACAGGGGGAGCCCATGTAAGGCCTTGCATTCCCACATAAACTTCAGTAAAAACTGTCTCCGCTACATTGCCTCCTCTCTTCTAAAGGCCTTATGTCTTGATGAATGGCCTCGTTGGGAATGGGAGCCACCTTTGGCTCCTTTTCTCTCATGTCTTTAGCCTGACTTCTTGCTCCAGCTACTGCCTGGCTGACCACTTCCAGGCAGGGTGCTACCAGCTTAGTCCAGCTGCAGTGACACGTACCTTGGGTTCACACCAGGAACCTCTCATGTCTTGCCCTGGGGCTTCTCTGGTGTTGGTGTGGACACCTGAGGAGCCAGGAGCCTGTTCAGCTCTCATGTGTGCATAGCTTCAAGTGCAGGGGGAGTGATGCCCGTGGGGACACCCTGAACCCATGGAGATGGAAGCCTACGGATAACACATTTCATAAGTCTCCTTGGAAGGCCTTAGCGAGACATCAAGCTCCAGTCAACCGCAGCAGTGGCTAACTTAGTAGTCACTTAGTGGCGTCCTTGCTTCTCTTTTTCATTCGTTCTCGTTCCACTGCCCTGATCCCTCACTCTTGCTCCCAGATAAACAAATTGCACACACGCCTCTGTCCTGGATTCTCCTTTTATGGGTGGCGGGAATAAATCAGGCTCAGATAAAAAATATCCCTTCCCGCTGATCATTCAAATCTTGTTGATTCTACTTCAAATTGTTTCTTTAATTTTTCCCATTCCTGCTCCTACTCCCCTGGTTCAGACCCTCTTCATCTCTTCTCTGTACTCGGACCAACTGGACTCCTACCTGCTCTTTTGCCTCTCACCCACCCCCCATTTTTTTTTTTTTTGAACTTAACCCATCATCTCTCCTACAAAAGCATTCATCCTTTTCTGCTGCCAGAGTGAAGTTTCTAAGACACTACAACTACTCATTTCTGGTACCTCCTTATCAACTACAAAATAAAGTTTAAACCCCTTAACATGATGTTATGATCGCTGTCCATGCCTGCAGCATCGTGATTTTCCGTCTCTCCCCAGAAACACCTCTGACCACCTTGGACTGTTCATCTGTCGTTTCCCCTTCAGTGGTTCTTCCTCTCGAAGCCTTTCTTTCTGCCAACCTTTCCATTCAGTCCCCTTTAGTTTATCAAATGCTTAATTGAACATAGGCACATACCAGTTCCTGTCACCCGAGGAGGTGAGGAGCAGGTGACAAGATAGGGGAAGGTAGTGTTGCAGACTACGTCGCATGTCAACACAGTCCCATGTAAATGTTTTAGTTAGTTTGCCCCAGTTTAGGGACCTGAATGTACTTTTTCATCAGGCTAGAGTCACTGCAGGGGTTTTGGTAAGGAGAAAGGACATTTTTCTTTTGCAGAACTTGAGATTGTGTGGAAAAATAAAGCCCTAAGGGGGGATAAATTTATGGAAAGTCATCTTTACATTAATCATCAAAGCTGATGTCTAAATAAAGACAATGCGATTGAGATTTTGCACATTTTTAAATTACTAGTAGTGGATAAAGCACTCAATTTTCACTTACCATTCCTGCTTCAAAAAAAGAAGTGTTAAATTTTCTTCCCAGCAGATTCAAGGAGATGCTTGCTTATTTGTTTTGATTTGTTGCAGATAATATGCATGCAGAGAGGTTTTCCTTTTCTGAGTCTCATTTTCCATCCACATATTCAATGTCTTCTTGGCTTGCACTTAGGATTGTTGATTTTCCACCCCTCTAGTTCTGCCTGCTGGGCCACTGGCTACAGTGTGCAGGTTGGGATCATAGGACTGTGACTGGCCAAGGGGGCACATGGTTCTGACTCTCAGCCCATGAGGTTTGCCAGGTTGGGCTCCCTGGCTTGTGGCTGCATTACATTCTTATAATTCTGTCGTGATTCAGAGATGTTAAGTAAGTTGGTACTTGAGATAGAAAGGTTTAGGATAATCTTATTTAACCAATGAGGCCCAGCTCAACGGGTAATTGTCAGCCCTTCTACCCATCTCCCAGGGTTTATCGCCTCAGGCATGGCCCTGGTATCTGTGTGCAGAAACAAACCTGTCAACTCTTCTTTCCCATCTTAGCAACCTCCTTCCTCTCAGACCAATTCCCAGTGCTAAGAACCTGGTTACCCTTCCTCCTTGTGATTCCTGCAGCTAGAATAACAAATGGTCACGAAACATATCCTCTCACATTTCTGGAGGTCAGAAGTCCAAAGCCAGGCTCTCAGCAGGGCTGCACTCCCTCCAGTGGCTCTGGCAGAAAACCCTGTCTTACCTCGTCCTCCTCCAGCCTCTGGTGACAGTTGATGTTCCTTCACTTGTGGCAGCAGCATCCAGTCTGTGCTTCTGTCCTCACCTAGCCTGCTTTCTTGTGTGTGACTCTGTGTTCTTTCCTGTCTCTCAATAGAACTTTCTCATTTAGGGCCCATCCTAATCCAGCATGATCATATTTCAATCTTTACCTTCATCATGTTTTGATGACCTGATTTTCAAATAAGATCACATTCTGAGGCTGTGACATGACATGATTTGGAGTGGACGCCATTCACCCCACCACACTCATCTACTTTAACTTTATCAAGACTTCAATGCAAGCACGTCTACTTCTTACATCCCCTGTTTTACCTCCTTTTCCTGTTTTCAACTCCCTGTTCCTCTTTTCCTCATTTACCCCTTTAAGAATGACTTATAATTTGTGTGCACAAGATTTGACTATTCTGCATTTTCGAAGAGATGTACAAAGGTAAGCACATATTTATCAGAATTTCATATAGAATTAGAGGGAAGTCAAAGTCAGGAAAGGAGGGACTGATCTATTCATATACAATTATTTTAGTATTATATTTGTATTAATTTCCTCAACCCATTTGAAAGTTCCCCAAGGAAATGTGTGGTTTTCAACTTAATATGCAAGTTCCTAGCAGAGTGTCTGGTATGTAGTAGGTGCTCATAAATTAGAATGAGATGAGTCAACTTCTTACCTTTGACTGTGTCCTAACCAAACATTGCCAAATAAATGGGAAAGGACTGGACTGGCACAAAATTCTCTCTTCATTGCTCATGGACTTGCCTCTCAAGTCCAGCCTCTATGGATACAACCTGCTAGTCTAGTATTGTAGAAGAAAATGCACTTTAATCTCACTTTTCTCAGGAATGACAAAGACCACACTTACAGTGATGATGGGGATAATTTTTTCTGTCTTCCAGAGGAGAGGAACAAGAGCATCCTCAAGAATACAATAGGGGGCGTGAAGGGCTTTCATGAGCCTCTGTAAAACACAGCTGTGGCCGGGCGTGGTGGCTCACGCCTGTAATCCCAGCACTATGGGAGGCCGAGGTGGGTGGATCACTTGAGGTCAGTCAGGAGTTCAAGACCAGCCTGGCCAACATGGTGAAACCCTGTCTCTACTAAAAATACAAAAAAAAAAAAATTAGCATTATACAAAAATCACACACACCTGTCGTCCCAGCTACTTGAGAGGCTGAGGCAGGAGAATCACTTGAACCAGGGAGGCAGAGGTTGCAGTGAGCCGAGATTGCGCCACTATACTCCAGCCTGGGCGACAGAGTGAGACTTTGTCTCAAAAAAATAAATTAATAAAAATAAATTAATAAATAAAACACAGTTGTAAAGCATATGTCTTGTCCCTCTAGTAAGAAAGGCAAGTCCAGAGGCCAGAAGTGAAGCCCGGCCTCTGTGTTTCTAACATCGAGGATGCTGCCCTGCCCAGGACCAACACCCGGCAAACTTTGGATGATGTCTGTAAGGTGATGTTCATCAACATCTTCAACAGCAAGCTGAAAGCCTAGCAGACATGCTCACTGTCAGTCCTCTGGAAGGCCCAAGAGAGCCCTTGCCTGCTACCTGAATAGATGAGGACCTCCAGGGCTACCTGGCCTTTGTGGATTCCAGACGTCCTGTATCAGCCGAGCTCCAGGAGAGCCCCAGCAGCGCTCTCTTTTCCTGCTGCCTCGGTGCTCAAGACAATGGTCTTTTTGAGTGTCCAGCTGATTCTGTTGCTCACTTCTGCCTCTCCCATTGTGTGGACGCCTCTCATCCCTTGCCTGAGGTAAGCCTACACTTACTCTGAGGTTTTGAATCTGACTCAGTGACCTTCAAGGCTCTCCCTCCCAGCTGCCTGTGGCCCAGGCCCAAACACAATGTTTCATGTGGTTTCAGGGATGAGGTCACACCCATTTTCTTTGCAATATCCTTAACAAATTTTCATTTGGGGAAAATAAAGAGTTGTTAGGAAAGCAGCCTTTTCTTTCACATCATTTCTCCTTATTCTCTTTTCTTTTTCCTCTTCCTGGTTTTTCTAAATTCCAACCCCATCTAATGAAAAGGGAAACTGTTACTAATAGCAATTTAGCTTAAATGCATTGCTTTTAGTAGCCATGGGGACAAAAATATCAAAGAGCCATAAGTAGAATAAGGGTAGAAAACTTCTGCAAAGCTACAGGGCACATCCTGATAATACCAGTACAAAGCTGATGTCCCTTTTCTGCAGAGGATACACAGTGCAGGCGAGCCTGCAGGTCACCCGGTAGCCGTAGAGCAGTAGAAGTGTGTACCATGTTATTATGTCTGTAGTCTATGCTGAGGCCTGGGAAGGGCCAGAGACAGCATGCTCTGTTTATATTCCACATTTGCCAAAAAGACCCTCTCCACAGCTTTCTCCCAGGGCTTGATCTAGAAAACCCAGAGATCCTTAAGTTCCACCCATCCCTTGCCTTCAGGCTAACTGCTGTTAGAGTAAGAAAAATGTCCCTGAATGTGCCTGGTCTCCTGCTGGGAGTATCAGTTGTCATTCAAACCAGGTGAATTAGCATTTTGTCCCGATTTACTTTAGAAGAGGAAATGAAAACTATCTCTAGATGCATTTTTGTATCCTTTGCTTTGTGCTGTCATAAAGAGCTAAAATAATTTTTCCGTGTTATTCACTAATTCCTGTTTTGTCTCTGAGGGTGGAATTCATGCCATAACA